>NW_027362824.1:0-4800000 GCF_046119375.1 Phyllobates terribilis | reverse complement strand
ATCAGACTTTCAAATAGGGCAAATGTCATTGAGCATTCCAATTTCAGTTCCAGAGCGATTGGCCCATGAGTCCTTGATATTTAGTCGTTTTCAGCCAATTTTCTGGATTTTTGAAAATTTCACTTTTTTGTGAAAATATCCACTAAACGAGGGAATAATATGTGTGAGGGTACCGTAGGAGAGTTCCAAATGTGTGTGGGTAGAATATATATCCCACGGGGTAAAATTGAAAAAAGTTGAAAATATTTTTTTTTTTGGACTTAGTCATTTTTCCGGCGTTTATCAGACTTTCAGATAGGGCAAATGTCAGTGAGCGTTCCAATTTCAGTTCCAGAGCGATTCGTCCAATGAGTCTTTGATATTTAGTCGTTTTCAGCCAATTTTCTGGATTTTTGAAAATTTCACTTTTTTGTGAAAATATCCACTAAATAGGGAATAATATGTGTGAGGGTACCCCAGGAGAGTTCCAAATGTGTGTGGGTAGAATATATATCCCACGGGGGTAAAATTGAAAAAAGTTGAAAACATTTTTTTTTTGGGACTTAGTAATTTTTCCGGCTTTTATCAGACTTTCAGATAGGGGAAATGTCATTGAGCGCTCCGATTTCAGTTCCAGAGCGATTCGCCCAATGAGTCCTTGATATTTAGTCGTTTTCAGCCAATATTTTGGATTTTTGAAAATTTCACTTTTTTGTGAAAATATCCACTAAATGAGGGAATAATATGTGTGAGGGTACCCCAGGAGAGTTCCAAATGTGTGTGGGTAGAATATATATCCCACGGGGGTAAAATTGAAAAAAGTTGAAAAATTTTTTTTTTGGATTTAGTCATTTTTCCGGCGTTTATCAGACTTTCAGATAGGGCAAATGTCAGTGAGTGTTCCAATTTCAGATCCAGAACGATTCGCCCAATGAGTCTTTGATATTTAGTCGTTTTCAGCCAATTTTCTGGACTTTTGAAAATTTCACTTTTTTGTGAAAATATCCACTAAATGAGGGAATAATATGTGTGAGGGTACCCTAGGAGAGTTCCAAATGTGTGTGGGTAGAATATATATCCCACGGGGTAAAATTGAAAAGAGTTGAAAACATTTTTTTTTTAGACTTAGTCATTTTTCCGGCGTTTATCAGACTTTCAAATAGGGCAAATGTCATTGAGCATTCCAATTTCAGTTCCAGAGCGATTGGCCCATGAGTCCTTGATATTTAGTCGTTTTCAGCCAATTTTCTGGATTTTTGAAAATTTCACTTTTTTGTGAAAATATCCACTAAATGAGGGAATAATATGTGTGAGGATACCCCAGGAGAGTTCCAAATGTGTGTGGGTAGAATATATATCCCACGGGGGTAAAATTGAAAAAAGTTGAAAACATTTTTTTTTTGGGACTTAGTAATTTTTCCGGCTTTTATCAGACTTTCAGATAGGGGAAATGTCATTGAGCGCTCCGATTTCAGTTCCAGAGCGATTCGCCCAATGAGTCCTTGATATTTAGTCGTTTTCAGCCAATATTTTGGATTTTTGAAAATTTCACTTTTTTGTGAAAATATCCACTAAATGAGGGAATAATATGTGTGAGGGTACCCCAGGAGAGTTCCAAATGTCTGTGGGTAGAATATATATCCCACGGGGGTAAAATTGAAAAAAGTTGAAAAATTTTTTTTTTGGATTTAGTCATTTTTCCGGCGTTTATCAGACTTTCAGATAGGGCAAATGTCAGTGAGTGTTCCAATTTCAGATCCAGAACGATTCGCCCAATGAGTCTTTGATATTTAGTCGTTTTCAGCCAATTTTCTGGACTTTTGAAAATTTCACTTTTTTGTGAAAATATCCACTAAATGAGGGAATAATATGTGTGAGGGTACCCTAGGAGAGTTCCAAATGTGTGTGGGTAGAATATATATCCCACGGGGTAAAATTGAAAAAAGTTGAAAACATTTTTTTTTTAGACTTAGTCATTTTTCCGGCGTTTATCAGACTTTCAAATAGGGCAAATGTCATTGAGCATTCCAATTTCAGTTCCAGAGCGATTGGCCCATGAGTCCTTGATATTTAGTCGTTTTCAGCCAATTTTCTGGATTTTTGAAAATTTCACTTTTTTGTGAAAATATCCACTAAACGAGGGAATAATATGTGTGAGGGTACCGTAGGAGAGTTCCAAATGTGTGTGGGTAGAATATATATCCCACGGGGTAAAATTGAAAAAAGTTGAAAACATTTTTTTTTTTGGACTTAGTCATTTTTCCGGCGTTTATCAGACTTTCAGATAGGGCAAATGTCAGTGAGCGTTCCAATTTCAGTTCCAGAGCGATTCGCCCAATGAGTCTTTGATATTTAGTCGTTTTCATCCAATTTTCTGGATTTTTGAAAATTTCACTTTTTTGTGAAAATATCCACTAAATGAGGGAATAATATGTGTGAGGATACCCCAGGAGAGTTCCAAATGTGTGTGGGAAGAATATATATCCCACGGGGGTAAAATTGAAAAAAGTTGAAAACATTTTTTTTTGGACTTAGTCATTTTTCCGGCGTTTATCAGACTTTCAGATAGGGGAAATGTCAGTGAGCGTTCCAATTTCAGTTCCAGAACGATTCGCCCAATGAGTCTTTGATATTTAGTCGTTTTCAGCCAATTTTCTGAATTTTTGAAAATTTCACTTTTTTCTGAAAATATCCACTAAATGAGGGAATAATATGTGTGAGGGTACCGTATGAGAGTTACAAATGTGTGTGGGTAGAATATATATCCCACGGGGTAAAATTGAAAAAAGTTGAAAACATTTTTTTTTTGGACTTAGTCATTCTTCCGGCGTTTATCAGACTTTCAGATAGGGCAAATGTCAGTGAGCGTTACAATTTCAGTTCCAGAGCGATTCGCCCTATTAGTCTTTGATAGTTAGTCGTTTTCAGCCAATTTTCTGGATTTTTGAAAATTTCACTTTTTTGTGAAAATATCCACTAAATGAGGGAATAATATGTGTGAGGGTACCCCAGGAGAGTTCCAAATGTGTGTGGGTAGAATATATATCCCACGGGGGTAAAATTGAAAAAAGTTGAAAACATTTTTTTTTTGGATTTAGTCATTTTTCCGGCGTTTATCAGACTTTCAGATAGGGCAAATGTCAGTGAGCATTCCGATTTCAGTTCCAGAGCGATTCGCCCAATGAGTCCTTAATATTTAGTCGTTTTCAGCCAATTTTTTGGATTTTTGAAAATTTCACTTTTTTGTGAAAATATCCACTAAATGAGGGAAGAATATGTGTGAGGGTACCCCAGGAGAGTTCCAAATGTGTATGGGTAGAATATATATCCCACGAGGGTAAAATTGAAAAAACTTGAAAACATTTTTTTTTGGACTTAGTCATTTTTCCGGCGTTTATCAGACTTTCAGATAGGGCAAATGTCAGTGAGCGTTCCAATTTCAGTTCCAGAGCGATTCACCCAATGAGTCTTTGATATTTAGTCGTTTTCAGACAATTTTCTGGATTTTTGAAAATTTCACTTTTTTGTGAAACTATCCACTAAATGAGGGAATAATATGTGTGAGGGTACCGAAGGAGAGTTCTAAATGTGTGTGGGAAGAATATATATCCCATGGGGGGTAAAATTGAAAAAAGTTGAAAAATATTTTTTTTTGGCCTTAGTCATTTTTACGGCGTTTATCAGACTTTCAGATAGGGGAAATGTCAGTGAGCATTCCGATTTCTGTTCCAGAGCGATGCGCCCAATGAGTCTTTGATATTTAGTCGTTTTCAGCCAATTTTCTGGATTTTTGAAAATTTCACTTTTTTGTGAAAATATCCACTAAATGAGGGAATAATATGTGTGAGGGTACCGAAGAAGAGTTCCAAATTTGTGTGGGTAGAATTTATATCCCACGGGGGTAAAATTGAAAAAAGTTGAAAAAATTTTTTTTCGGGACTTTGTCATTTTTCCGGCGTTTATCAGACTTTCAGATAGGGCAAATGTCAGTGAGCGTTCCGATTTCAGTTCCAGAGCGATTCGCCCAATGAGTCCTTGTTATTTAGTCGTTTTCAGCCAATTTTCTTGATTTTTGAAAATTTCACTTTTTTGTGAAAATATCCACTAAATGAGGGAATAATATGTATGAGGGTACCCCAGGAGAGTTCCAAATGTGTGTGGGTAGAAGATACATCCCACGGGGGTAAAATTGAAAAAAGTTGAAAACTCTTTTTTTTTGGACTTAGTCATATTCCAGTCGTTTATCAGACTTTCAGATAGGGCAAATGTCAGTGAGCGTTCCAATTTCAGTTCCAGAACGATTCCCCCAATGAGTTATTGATATTTAGTCATTTTCAGCCAATTTTCTGGATTTTTGAAAATTTCACTTTTTTGTGAAAATATCCACTAAATGAGGGAATAATATGTGTGAGGGTACCCCAGGAGAGTTCCAAATGTGTGTGGGAAGAATATACATCCCACGGGGGTAAAATTGAAAAAAGTTGAAAACATTTTTTTTTTTAACTTAGTCATTTTTCTGGGGTTTATCAGACTTTCAGATAGGGGAAATGTCAGTGAGCGTTCCGATTTCAGATCCAGAGCGATTCGCCCAATGAGTCCTTGATATTTAGTCGTTTTCAGCCAATATTTTGGATTTTTAAAAATTTCACTTTTTTGTGAAAATATCCACTAAATGAGGGAATAATATGTGTGAGCGTACCCCAGGAGAGTTCCAAATGTGTGTGTGTAGAATATATATCCCACGGGGGTATAATATTAAAAAAGTTGAAAACATTTTTTTTTTGGACTTAGTCATATTCCAGTCGTTTATCAGACTTTCAGATAGGGCAAATGTCAGTGAGCGTTCCGATTTCAGTTCCAGAGCGATTCGCCCAATGAGTCCTTGTTATTTAGTCGTTTTCAGCCAATTTTCTTGATTTTTGAAAATTTCACTTTTTTGTGAAAATATCCACTAAATGAGGGAATAATATGTATGAGGGTACCCCAGGAGAGTTCCAAATGTGTGTGGGTAGAAGATACATCCCACGGGGGTAAAATTGAAAAAAGTTGAAAACTCTTTTTTTTTGGACTTAGTCATATTCCAGTCGTTTATCAGACTTTCAGATAGGGCAAATGTCAGTGAGCGTTCCAATTTCAGTTCCAGAACGATTCCCCCAATGAGTTATTGATATTTAGTCATTTTCAGCCAATTTTCTGGATTTTTGAAAATTTCACTTTTTTGTGAAAATATCCACTAAATGAGGGAATAATATGTGTGAGGGTACCCCAGGAGAGTTCCAAATGTGTGTGGGAAGAATATACATCCCACGGGGGTAAAATTGAAAAAAGTTGAAAACATTTTTTTTTTTAACTTAGTCATTTTTCTGGGGTTTATCAGACTTTCAGATAGGGGAAATGTCAGTGAGCGTTCCGATTTCAGATCCAGAGCGATTCGCCCAATGAGTCCTTGATATTTAGTCGTTTTCAGCCAATATTTTGGATTTTTAAAAATTTCACTTTTTTGTGAAAATATCCACTAAATGAGGGAATAATATGTGTGAGCGTACCCCAGGAGAGTTCCAAATGTGTGTGTGTAGAATATATATCCCACGGGGGTATAATATTAAAAAAGTTGAAAACATTTTTTTTTTGGACTTAGTCATTTTTCCGGCGTTTATCAGACTTTCAGATAGGGCAAATGTCAGTGAGCGTTCCAATTTCAGTTCCAGAGCGATTCGCCCAATGAGTCTTTGATATTTAGTCGTTTTCAGCCAATTTTCTTGATTTTTGAAAATTTTACTTTTTTGTGAAAATATCCACTAAATGGGGGAATAATATGTGTGAGGGTACCGATGGAGAGTTCTAAATGTGTGTGGGAAGAATATGTATCCCACGGGGGTAAAATTGAAAAAAGTTGAAAAAAATTTTTTTTTCCACTTAGTCATTTTTCTGGCGTTTATCAGACTTTCAGATAGGGGAAATGTCAGTGAGCATTCAGATTTCAGTTCCAGAGCGATTCGCCCAATGAGTCCTTGTTATTTAGTTATTTTCAGCCAATTTTCTTGATTTTTGAAAATTTCACTTTTTTTTTAAAATATCCACTAAATGAAGGAATAATATGTGTGAGGGTACCCCAGGAGAGTTCCAAATGTGTGTGGGTAGAATATATATCCCACGGGGGTAAAATTGAAAAAAGCTGAAAAAATTTTTTTTTGGACTTAGTCATTTTTCCAGCATTTATCAGATTTTCAGATAGGGGAAATGTCAGTGAGCATTCCGATTTCAGTTCCAGAGCGATTCGCCCAATGAGTCCTTGATAGTTAGTCGTTTTCAGCCAATATTTTGGATTTTTGAAAATTTCACTTTTTTGTGAAAATATCCACTAAATGAGGGAATAATATGTGTGAGGGTACCCCAGGAGAGTTCCAAATGTGAGTGGGTAGAATATATATCCCACGGGGGTAAAATTGAAAAAAGTTTAAAATATTTTTTTTTTGGATTTAGTCATTTTTCCGGCGTTTATCAGACTTTCAGATAGGGCAAATGTCAGTGAGTGTTCCAATTTCAGATCCAGAACGATTCGCCCAATGAGTCTTTGATATTTAGTCGTTTTCAGCCAATTTTCTGGACTTTTGAAAATTTCACTTTTTTGTGAAAATATCCACTAAATGAGGGAATAATATGTGTGAGGGTACCCTAGGAGAGTTCCAAATGTGTGTGGGTAGAATATATATCCCACGGGGTAAAATTGAAAAAAGTTGAAAACATTTTTTTTTTAGACTTAGTCATTTTTCCGGCGTTTATCAGACTTTCAAATAGGGCAAATGTCATTGAGCATTCCAATTTCAGTTCCAGAGCGATTGGCCCATGAGTCCTTGATATTTAGTCGTTTTCAGCCAATTTTCTGGATTTTTGAAAATTTCACTTTTTTGTGAAAATATCCACTAAACGAGGGAATAATATGTGTGAGGGTACCGTAGGAGAGTTCCAAATGTGTGTGGGTAGAATATATATCCCACGGGGTAAAATTGAAAAAAGTTGAAAACATTTTTTTTTTTGGACTTAGTCATTTTTCCGGCGTTTATCAGACTTTCAGATAGGGCAAATGTCAGTGAGCGTTCCAATTTCAGTTCCAGAGCGATTCGCCCAATGAGTCTTTGATATTTAGTCGTTTTCATCCAATTTTCTGGATTTTTGAAAATTTCACTTTTTTGTGAAAATATCCACTAAATGAGGGAATAATATGTGTGAGGATACCCCAGGAGAGTTCCAAATGTGTGTGGGAAGAATATATATCCCACGGGGGTAAAATTGAAAAAAGTTGAAAACATTTTTTTTTGGACTTAGTCATTTTTCCGGCGTTTATCAGACTTTCAGATAGGGGAAATGTCAGTGAGCGTTCCAATTTCAGTTCCAGAACGATTCGCCCAATGAGTCTTTGATATTTAGTCGTTTTCAGCCAATTTTCTGAATTTTTGAAAATTTCACTTTTTTCTGAAAATATCCACTAAATGAGGGAATAATATGTGTGAGGGTACCGTATGAGAGTTACAAATGTGTGTGGGTAGAATATATATCCCACGGGGTAAAATTGAAAAAAGTTGAAAACATTTTTTTTTTGGACTTAGTCATTCTTCCGGCGTTTATCAGACTTTCAGATAGGGCAAATGTCAGTGAGCGTTACAATTTCAGTTCCAGAGCGATTCGCCCTATTAGTCTTTGATAGTTAGTCGTTTTCAGCCAATTTTCTGGATTTTTGAAAATTTCACTTTTTTGTGAAAATATCCACTAAATGAGGGAATAATATGTGTGAGGGTACCCCAGGAGAGTTCCAAATGTGTGTGGGTAGAATATATATCCCACGAGGGTAAAATTGAAAAAACTTGAAAACATTTTTTTTTGGACTTAGTCATTTTTCCGGCGTTTATCAGACTTTCAGATAGGGCAAATGTCAGTGAGCGTTCCAATTTCAGTTCCAGAGCGATTCACCCAATGAGTCTTTGATATTTAGTCGTTTTCAGACAATTTTCTGGATTTTTGAAAATTTCACTTTTTTGTGAAAATATCCACTAAATGAGGGAATAATATGTGTGAGGGTACCGAAGGAGAGTTCTAAATGTGTGTGGGAAGAATATATATCCCATGGGGGGTAAAATTGAAAAAAGTTGAAAAATATTTTTTTTTGGCCTTAGTCATTTTTACGGCGTTTATCAGACTTTCAGATAGGGGAAATGTCAGTGAGCATTCCGATTTCTGTTCCAGAGCGATGCGCCCAATGAGTCTTTGATATTTAGTCGTTTTCAGCCAATTTTCTGGATTTTTGAAAATTTCACTTTTTTGTGAAAATATCCACTAAATGAGGGAATAATATGTGTGAGGGTACCGAAGAAGAGTTCCAAATTTGTGTGGGTAGAATTTATATCCCACGGGGGTAAAATTGAAAAAAGTTGAAAAAATTTTTTTTCGGGACTTTGTCATTTTTCCGGCGTTTATCAGACTTTCAGATAGGGCAAATGTCAGTGAGCGTTCCGATTTCAGTTCCAGAGCGATTCGCCCAATGAGTCCTTGTTATTTAGTCGTTTTCAGCCAATTTTCTTGATTTTTGAAAATTTCACTTTTTTTTTAAAATATCCACTAAATGAGGGAATAATATGTGTGAGGGTACCCCAGGAGACTTCCAAATGTGTGTGGGTAGAATATATATCCCACGGGGGTAAAATTGAAAAAAGCTGAAAAAATTTTTTTTTGGACTTAGTCATTTTTCCGGCGTTTATCAGACTTTCAGATACGAGAAATGTCAGTGAGCGTTCCGATTTCAGATCCAGAGCGATTCGCCCAATGAGTCCTTGATATTTAGTCGTTTTCAGCCAATTTTCTGGATTTTTGAAAATTTCACTTTTTTGCGAAAATATCCACTAAATGAGGGAATAATATGTGTGAGGGTACCCCAGGAGAGTTCCAAATGTGTGTGGGTAGAATATACATCCCACGGGGGTAAAATTGAAAAAAGTTGAAAACTCTTTTTTTTTGGACTTAGTCATTTTTCCGGCGTTTATCAGACTTTCAGATAGGGCAAATGTCGGTGAGCGTTCCAATTTCAGGTCCAGAGCGATTTGCCCAATGAGTCCTTGATATTTAGTCGTTTTCAGCCAATATTTTGGATTTTTAAAAATTTCACTTTTTTGTGAAAATATCCACTAAATGAGGGAATAATATGTGTGAGCGTACCCCAGGAGAGTTCCAAATGTGTGTGTGTAGAATATATATCCCACGGGGGTATAATATTAAAAAAGTTGAAAACATTTTTTTTTTGGACTTAGTCATTTTTCCGGCGTTTATCAGACTTTCAGATAGGGCAAATGTCAGTGAGCGTTCCAATTTCAGTTCCAGATTGATTCGCCCAATGAGTCTTTGATATTTAGTCGTTTTCAGCCAATTTTCTTGATTTTTGAAAATTTTACTTTTTTGTGAAAATATCCACTAAATGGGGGAATAATATGTGTGAGGGTACCGATGGAGAGTTCTAAATGTGTGTGGGAAGAATATGTATCCCACGGGGGTAAAATTGAAAAAAGTTGAAAAAAATTTTTTTTTCCACTTAGTCATTTTTCTGGCGTTTATCAGACTTTCAGATAGGGGAAATGTCAGTGAGCATTCAGATTTCAGTTCCAGAGCGATTCGCCCAATGAGTCCTTGTTATTTAGTCATTTTCAGCCAATTTTCTTGATTTTTGAAAATTTCACTTTTTTTTTAAAATATCCACTAAATGAGGGAATAATATGTGTGAGGGTACCCCAGGAGAGTTCCAAATGTGTGTGGGTAGAATATATATCCCACGGGGGTAAAATTGAAAAAAGCTGAAAAAATTTTTTTTTGGACTTAGTCATTTTTCCGGCGTTTATCAGACTTTCAGATACGAGAAATGTCAGTGAGCGTTCCGATTTCAGCTCCAGAGCGATTCGCCCAATGAGTCCTTGATATTTAGTCGTTTTCAGCCAATTTTCTGGATTTTTGAAAATTTCACTTTTTTGTGAAAATATCCACTAAATGAGGGAATAATATGTATGAGGGTACCCCAGGAGAGTTCCAAATGTGTGTGGGTAGAAGATACATCCCACGGGGGTAAAATTGAAAAAAGTTGAAAACTCTTTTTTTTTGGACTTAGTCATATTCCAGTCGTTTATCAGACTTTCAGATAGGGCAAATGTCAGTGAGCGTTCCAATTTCAGTTCCAGAACGATTCCCCCAATGAGTTATTGATATTTAGTCATTTTCAGCCAATTTTCTGGATTTTTGAAAATTTCACTTTTTTGTGAAAATATCCACTAAATGAGGGAATAATATGTGTGAGGGTACCCCAGGAGAGTTCCAAATGTGTGTGGGAAGAATATACATCCCACGGGGGTAAAATTGAAAAAAGTTGAAAACATTTTTTTTTTTAACTTAGTCATTTTTCTGGGGTTTATCAGACTTTCAGATAGGGGAAATGTCAGTGAGCGTTCCGATTTCAGATCCAGAGCGATTCGCCCATTGAGTCCTTGATATTTAGTCGTTTTCAGCCAATATTTTGGATTTTTAAAAATTTCACTTTTTTGTGAAAATATCCACTAAATGAGGGAATAATATGTGTGAGCGTACCCCAGGAGAGTTCCAAATGTGTGTGGGTAGAATATATATCCCACGGGGGTAAAATTGAAAAAAGCTGAAAAAATTTTTTTTTGGACTTAGTCATTTTTCCAGCATTTATCAGATTTTCAGATAGGGGAAATGTCAGTGAGCATTCCGATTTCAGTTCCAGAGCGATTCGCCCAATGAGTCCTTGATAGTTAGTCGTTTTCAGCCAATATTTTGGATTTTTGAAAATTTCACTTTTTTGTGAAAATATCCACTAAATGAGGGAATAATATGTGTGAGGGTACCCCAGGAGAGTTCCAAATGTGAGTGGGTAGAATATATATCCCACGGGGGTAAAATTGAAAAAAGTTTAAAATATTTTTTTTTTGGACTTAGTCATTCTTCCGGCGTTTATCAGACTTTCAGATAGGGCAAATGTCAGTGAGCGTTCCAATTTCAGTTCCAGAGCGATTTGCCCTATTAGTCTTTGATAGTTAGTCGTTTTCAGCCAATTTTCTGAATTTTTGAAAATTTCACTTTTTTGTGAAAATATCCACTAAATGAGGGAATAATATGTGTGAGGGTACCCCAGGAGAGTTCCAAATGTGTGTGGGTAGAATATATATCCCACTGGGGTAAAATTTAAAAAAGTTGAAAACATTTTTTTTTGGACTTAGTCATTTTTCCAGCATTTATCAGATTTTCAGATAGGGGAAATGTCAGTGAGCATTCCGATTTCAGTTCCACAGCGATTCGCCCAATGAGTCCTTGATATTTAGTCGTTTTCAGCCAATTTTCCGGATTTTTGAAAATTTCACTTTTTTGTGAAAATATCCACTAAATGAGAGAATAATATGTGTGAGGGTACCCCAGGAGAGTTCCAAATGTGTGTGGGTAGAATATATATCCCACGGGGGTAAAATTGAAAAAAGTTGAAAACATTTTTTTTTGGGATTTAGTCATTTTTCCGGCGTTTATCAGACTTTCAGATAGGGCAAATGTCAGTGAGCGTTCCGATTTCAGTTCCAGAGCGAGGCGCCCAATGAGTCCTTGATATTTAGTCGTTTTCAGCCAATTTTTTGGATTTTTGAAAATTTCACTTTTTTGTGAAAATATCCACTAAATGACGGAATATTATGTGTTAGGGTACCCCAGGAGAGTTCCAAATGTGTGTGGGTAGAATATATATCCCACGGGGGTAAAATTGAAAAAAGTTTAAAAAATTTTTTTGGGGGATTTAGTCATTTTTCCGGCGTTTATCAGACTTTCAGATAGGGCAAATGTCAGTGAGCGTTCCGATTTCAGTTCCAGAGCGATTCGCCCAATGAGTCCTTGATATTTAGTCGTTTTCAGCCAATTTTTTGGATTTTTGAAAATTTCACTTTTTTGTGAAAATATCCACTAAATGAGGGAATAATATGTGTGAGGGTACCCCAGGAGAGTTCCAAATGTGTGTGGGTAGAATATGTATCCCACGGGGGTAAAATTGAAAAAAGTTGAAAACATTTTTTTTTTGGTCTTAGTCATTTTTCCGGCGTTTATCAGACTTTCAGATAGGGGAAATGTCAGTGAGCGTTCCGATTTCAGTTCCAGAGCGATTCGCCCAATGAGTCCTTGATATTTAGCCAATTTTCTGGATTTTTGAAAATTTCACTTTTTTGTGAAAATATCCACTAAATGAGGGAAGAATATGTGTGAGGGTACCCCAGGAGAGTTCCAAATGTGTATGGGTAGAATATATATCCCACGGGGGTAAAATTGAAAAAAGTTGAAAAATATTTTTTTTTGGACTTAGTCATTTTTACGGCGTTTATCAGACTTTCAGATAGGGGAAATGTCAGTGAGCCTTCCGATTTCTGTTCCAGAGCGATGCGCCCAATGAGTCTTTGATATTTAGTCGTTTTCAGCCAATTTTCTGGATTTTTGAAAATTTCACTTTTTTGTGAAAATATCCACTAAATGAGGGAATAATATGTGTGAGGGTAACCCAGGAGAGTTCCAAATTTGTGTGGGTAGAATATATATCCCACGGGGGTAAAATTGAACAAAGTTGAAAAAAATTTTTTTTTGGACTTAGTCATTTTTCTGGCGTTTATCAGACTTTCAGATAGGGGAAATGTCAGTGAGCGTTCCGATTTCATTTCCAGAGCGATTCGCCCAATGAGTCCTTGATATTTAGTCGTTTTCAGCCAATTTTCTGGATTTTTGAAAATTTCACTTTTTTGTGAAAATATCCACTAAATGAGGGAATAATATGTGTGAGGGTACCCCAGGAGAGTTCCAAATGTGTGTGGGTAGAATATACATCCCACGGGGGAAAAATTGAAAAAAGTTGAAAAAAAATTTTTTTTAGACTTAGTCATTTTTCCAGCATTTATCAGATTTTCAGATAGGGGAAATGTCAGTGAGCATTCCGATTTCAGTTCCACAGCGATTCGCCCAATGAGTCCTTGATATTTAGTCGTTTTCAGCCAACTTTCCGGATTTTTGAAAATTTCACTTTTTTGTGAAATTATCCACTAAATGAGGGAATAATATGTGTGAGGGTACCCCAGGAGAGTTCCAAATGTGTGTGGGTAGAATATATATCCCACGGGGGTAAAATTGAAAAAAGTTGAAAACATTTTTTTTTGGGATTTAGTCATTTTTCCGGCGTTTATCAGACTTTCAGATAGGGCAAATGTCAGTGAGCGTTCCGATTTCAGTTCCAGAGCGAGGCGCCCAATGAGTCCTTGATATTTAGTCGTTTTCAGCCAATTTTTTGGATTTTTGAAAATTTCACTTTTTTGTGAAAATATCCACTAAATGACGGAATAGTATGTGTTAGGGTACCCCAGGAGAGTTCCAAATGTGTGTGGGTAGAATATATATCCCACGGGGGTAAAATTGAAAAAAGTTGAAAACATTTTTTTTTTGGTCTTAGTCATTTTTCCGGCGTTTATCAGACTTTCAGATAGGGGAAATGTCAGTGAGCGTTCCGATTTCAGTTCCAGAGCGATTCGCCCAATGAGTCCTTGATATTTAGTCATTTTCAGCCAATTTTCTGGATTTTTGAAAATGTCACTTTTTTGTGAAAATATCCACTAAATGAGAGAATAATATGTGTGAGGGTACCCCAGGAGAGTTCCAAATGTGTGTGGGTAGAATATTTATCCCACGGGGGTAAAATTGAAAAAAGTTTAAAAATTTTTTTTTTGGGATTTAGTCATTTTTCCGGCGTTTATCAGACTTTCAGATAGGGCAAATGTCAGTGAGCGTTCCGATTTCAGTTCCAGAGCGATTCACCCAATGAGACTTTGATATTTAGTCGTTTTCAGCCAATTTTATGGATTTTTGAAAATTTCACTTTTTTGTGAAAATATCCACTAAATGAGGGAAAAATATATTTGTGAGTTTACCGATGGAGAGTTCTAAATGTGTGTGGGAAGAATATGTATCCCACGGGGGTAAAATTGAAAAAAGTTGAAAAAATTTTTTTTTCCACTTAGTCATTTTTCTGGCGTTTATCAGACTTTCAGATAGGGGAAATGTCAGTGAGCATTCAGATTTCAGTTCCAGAGCGATTCGACCAATGAGTCCTTGATATTTAGTCGTTTTCAGCCAATTTTCTGGATTTTTGAAAATTTCACTTTTTTGTGAAAATATCCACTAAATGAGAGAATAATATGTGTGAGGGTACCCCAGGAGAATTCCACATGTGTGTGGGTAGAATATATATCCAACGGGGGCAAAATTGAAAAAAGTTGAAAAAAATTTTTTTTTGGACTTAGTCATTTTTCCGGCGTTTATCAGACTTTCAGATAGGGAAAATGTCAGTGAGCGTTCCGATTTCAGTTCCAGAGCGATTCGCCCAATGAGTCCTTGATATTTAGCCAATTTTCTGGATTTTTGAAAATGTCACTTTTTTGTGAAAATATCCACTAAATGAGGGAATAATATGTGTGAGGGTACCCTAGGATAGTTCCAAATGTGTGTGGGTAGAATATATATCCCACGGGGTAAAATTGAAAAAAGTTGAAAACATTTTTTTTTTTAACTTAGTCATTTTCCAGTCGTTTATCAGACTTTCAGATAGGGCAAATGTCAGTGAGCGTTCCGATTTCAGTTCCAGAGCGATTCACCCAATGAGTCTTTGATATTTAGTCGTTTCCAGCCAATTTTCTGGATTTTTGAAAATTTCACTTTTTTGTGAAAATATCCACTAAATGAGGGAATAATATGTGTGAGGGTACCCCAGGAGAGTCCCAAATGTGTGTGGGTAGAATATATATCCCACGGGGGTAAAATTGAAAAAAGTTGAAAACATTTTTTTTTTTGGACTTAGTCATTTTTCCGGCGTTAATCAGACTTTCAAATAGGGCAAATGTCATTGAGCATTCCAATTTCAGTTCCAGAGCGATTGGCCCATGAGTCCTTGATATTTAGTCGTTTTCAGCCAATTTTCTGGATTTTTGAAAATTTCACTTTTTTGTGAAAATATCCCCTAAATGAGGGAATAATATGTGTGAGGGTACCGTAGGAGAGTTCCAAATGTGTGTGGGAAGAATATATATCCCACGGGGGAAAAATTGAAAAAAGTTGAAAACATTTTTTTTTTGGACTTAGTCATTTTTCCGGCGTTTATCAGACTTTCAGATAGGGCAAATGTCAGTGAGCGTTCCAATTTCAGTTCCAGAGCGATTCGTCCAATGAGTCTTTGATATTTAGTCGTTTTCAGCCAATTTTCTGGATTTTTGAAAATTTCACTTTTTTGTGAAAATATCCACTAAATTAGGGAATAATATGTGTGAGGGTACCCCAGGAAAGTTCCAGATGTGTGTGGGTAGAATATATATCCCACGGGGGTAAAATTGAAAAAAGTTGAAAACATTTTTTTTTTTGGACTTAGTCATTTTTCTGGCGTTTATCAGACTTTCAGATAGGGGAAATGTCAGTGAGCATTCCGATTTCAGTTCCAGAGCGATTCGCCCAATGAGTCCTTGATATTTAGTCGTTTTCAGCCATTATTTTGGATTTTTGAAAATTTCACTTTTTTGTGAAAATATCCACTAAATGAGGGAATAATATGTGTGAGGGTACCCCAGGAGAGTTCCAAATGTGTGTGGGTAGAATATATATCCCACGGGGGTAAAATTGAAAAAAGTTGAAAACATTTTTTTTTTTGGGACTTAGTCATTTTTCTGGCGTTTATCAGACTTTCAGATAGGGCAAATGTGAGAGAGCGTTCCGATTTCAGTTACAGAGCGATTCGCCCAATGAGTCCTTGATATTTAGTCGTTTTCAGCCAATTTTCTGGATTTTTGAAAATTTCACTTTTTTGTGAAAATATCCACTAAATAAGGGAATAATATGTGTGAGGGTACCCCAGGAGAGATCCAAATGTGTGTGGGCAGAAGATATATCCCACGGGGTAAAATTGAAAAAAGTTGAAAACATTTTTTTTTTGGACTTAGTCATATTCCAGTCGTTTATCAGACTTTCAGATAGGGCAAATGTCAGTGAGTGCTCCGATTTCAGTTCCAGAGCGATTGGCCCATGAGTCCTTGATATTTAGTCGTTTTCAGCCAATTTTCTGGATTTTTGAAAATTTCACTTTTTTGTGAAAATATCCACTAAATGAGGGAATAATATGTGTGAGGGTACCGTAGGAGAGTTCCAAATGTGTGTGGGTAGAATATATATCCCACGGGGTAAAATTGAAAAAAGTTGAAAATATTTTTTTTTTTGGACTTAGTCATTTTTCCGGCGTTTATCAGACTTTCAGATAGGGCAAATGTCAGTGAGCGTTCCAATTTCAGTTCCAGAGCGATTCGTCCAATGAGTCTTTGATATTTAGTCGTTTTCAGCCAATTTTCTGGATTTTTGAAAATTTCACTTTTTTGTGAAAATATCCACTAAATTAGGGAATAATATGTGTGAGGGTACCCCAGGAGAGTTCCAAATGTGTGTGGGTAGAATATATATCCCACGGGGGTAAAATTGAAAAAAGTTGAAAACTCTTTTATTTTGGACTTAGTCATTTTTCCGGCGTTTATCAGACTTTCAGATAGGGCAAATGTCAGTGAGCATACAGATTTCAGTTCCAGAGCGATTCGCGCAATTAGTCCATGATATTTAGTCGTTTTCAGCCAATTTTCTGGATTTTTGAAAATTTCACTTTTTTGTGAAAATATCCACTAAATGAGGGAATAATATGTGTGAGGGTACCCTAGGATAGTTTCAAATGTGTGTGGGTAGAATATATATCCCACGGGGTAAAATTGAAAAAAGTTGAAAACATTTTTTTTTTTAACTTAGTCATTTTCCAGTCGTTTATCAGACTTTCAGATAGGGCAAATGTCAGTGAGCGTTCCGATTTCAGTTCCAGAGCGATTCACCCAATGAGTCTTTGCTATTTAGTCGTTTTCAGCCAATTTTCTGGATTTTTGAAAATTTCACTTTTTTGTGAAAATATCCACTAAATGAGGGAATAATATGTGTGAGGGTACCGTAGGAGAGTTCCAAATGTGTGTGGGTAGAATATATATCCCACGGGGTAAAATTGAAAAAGGTTGAAAACATTTTTTTTTTTGGACTTAGTCATTTTTCCGGCATTTATCAGACTTTCAGATAGGGGAAATGTCAGTGAGTGCTCCGATGTCAGTTCCAGAGCGATTGGCCCATGAGTCCTTGATATTTAGTCGTTTTCAGCCAATATTTTGGATTTTTGAAAATTTCACTTTTTTGTGAAAATATCCACTAAATGAGGGAATAATATGTGTGAGGGTACCCCAGGAGAGCTCCAAATGTGTGTGGGTAGAAGATATATCCCACGGGGGTAAAATTGAAAAAAGTTGAAAACATTTTTTTTTTTTGGACATAGTCATTTTTCCGGCGTTTATCAGAGTTTCAGATAGGGCAAATGCCAGTGAGCGTTGCAATTTCAGTTCCAGAGCGATTCGTCCAATGAGTCTTTGATATTTAGTTGTTTTCAGCCAATTTTCTGGATTTTTGAAAATTTCACTTTTTTGTGAAAATATCCACTAAATTAGGGAATAATATGTGTGAGGGTACCCCAGGAGAGTTCCAAATGTGTGTGGGTAGAATATATATCCCACGGGGGTAAAATTGAAAAAAGTTGAAAACATTTTTTTTTTGGACTTAGTCATTTTTCCGGCGTTAATCAGACTTTCAAATAGGGCAAATGTCATTGAGCATTCCAATTTCAGTTCCAGAGCGATTGGCCCATGAGTCCTTGATATTTAGTCGTTTTCAGCCAATTTTCTGGATTTTTGAAAATTTCACTTTTTTGTGAAAATATCCACTAAATGAGGGAATAATATGTGTGAGGGTACCGTAGGAGAGTTCCAAATGTGTGTGGGTAGAATATATATCCCACGGGGTAAAATTGAAAAAAGTTGAAAATATTTTTTTTTTTGGACTTAGTCATTTTTCCGGCGTTTATCAGACTTTCAGATAGGGCAAATGTCAGTGAGCGTTCCAATTTAAGTTCCAGAGCGATTCGTCCAATGAGTCTTTGATATTTAGTCGTTTTCAGCCAATTTTCTGGATTTTTGAAAATTTCACTTTTTTGTGAAAATATCCACTAAATTAGGGAATAATATGTGTGAGGGTACCCCAGGAGAGTTCCAAATGTGTGTGGGTAGAATATATATCCCACGGGGGTAAAATTGAAAAAAGTTGAAAACTCTTTTATTTTGGACTTAGTCATTTTTCCGGCGTTTATCAGACTTTCAGATAGGGCAAATGTCAGTGAGCATACAGATTTCAGTTCCAGAGCGATTCGCGCAATTAGTCCATGATATTTAGTCGTTTTCAGCCAATTTTCTGGATTTTTGAAAATTTCACTTTTTTGTGAAAATATCCACTAAATGAGGGAATAATATGTGTGAGGGTACCCTAGGATAGTTTCAAATGTGTGTGGGTAGAATATATATCCCACGGGGTAAAATTGAAAAAAGTTGAAAACATTTTTTTTTTTAACTTAGTCATTTTCCAGTCGTTTATCAGACTTTCAGATAGGGCAAATGTCAGTGAGCGTTCCGATTTCAGTTCCAGAGCGATTCACCCAATGAGTCTTTGCTATTTAGTCGTTTTCAGCCAATTTTCTGGATTTTTGAAAATTTCACTTTTTTGTGAAAATATCCACGAAATGAGGGAATAATATGTGTGAGGGTACCCCAGGAGAATTCCAAATGTGTGTGGGTAGAATATATATCCCACGGGGGTAAAATTGAAAAAAGTTGAAAACTCTTTTTTTTTGGAGTTAGTCATTTTTCCAGCGTTTATCAGACTTTCAAACAGGGCAAATGTCATTGAGCGTTCCAATTTCAGTTCCAGAGCGATTCGCCCAATGAGTCCTTGATATTTAGTCGTTTTCAGCCAATTTTCTGGACTTTTGAAAATTTCACTTTTTTGTGAAAATATCCACTAAATGAGGGAATAATATGTGTTAGGGTACCCTAGGAGAGTTCCAAATGTGTGTGGGTAGAATATATATCCCACGGGGTAAAATTGAAAAAAGTTGAAAACATTTTTTTTTTTAGACTTAGTCATTTTTCCGGCATTTATCAGACTTTCAGATAGGGCAAATGTCAGTGAGCGTTCCAATTTCAGTTCCAGAGCGATTCGCCCAATGAGTCTTTGATATTTAGTCGTTTTCAGCCAATTTCCTGGATTTTTGAAAATTTCACTTTTTTGTGAAAATATCCACTAAATGAGGGAATAATATGTGTGAGGGTACCCTAGGAGAGTTCCAAATGTGTGTGGGTAGAATATATATCCCACGGGGTAAAATTGAAAAAAGTTGAAAACATTTTTTTTTTAGACTTAGTCATTTTTCCGGCGTTTATCAGACTTTCAAATAGGGCAAATGTCATTGAGCATTCCAATTTCAGTTCCAGAGCGATTGGCCCATGAGTCCTTGATATTTAGTCGTTTTCAGCCAATTTTCTGGATTTTTGAAAATTTCACTTTTTTGTGAAAATATCCACTAAACGAGGGAATAATATGTGTGAGGGTACCGTAGGAGAGTTCCAAATGTGTGTGGGTAGAATATATATCCCACGGGGTAAAATTGAAAAAAGTTGAAAATATTTTTTTTTTTGGACTTAGTCATTTTTCCGGCGTTTATCAGACTTTCAGATAGGGCAAATGTCAGTGAGCGTTCCAATTTCAGTTCCAGAGCGATTCGTCCAATGAGTCTTTGATATTTAGTCGTTTTCAGCCAATTTTCTGGATTTTTGAAAATTTCACTTTTTTGTGAAAATATCCACTAAATGAGGAATAATATGTGTGAGGGTACCGTAGGAGAGTTCCAAATGTGTGTGGGTAGAATATATATCCCACGGGGTAAAATTGAAAAAAGTTGAAAATATTTTTTTTTTTGGACTTAGTCATTTTTCCGGCGTTTATCAGACTTTCAGATAGGGCAAATGTCAGTGAGCGTTCCAATTTCAGTTCCAGAGCGATTCGTCCAATGAGTCTTTGATATTTAGTCGTTTTCAGCCAATTTTCTGGATTTTTGAAAATTTCACTTTTTTGTGAAAATATCCACTAAATTAGGGAATAATATGTGTGAGGGTACCCCAGGAGAGATCCAAATGTGTGTGGGTAGAATATATATCCCACGGGGGTAAAATTGAAAAAAGTTGAAAACTCTTTTATTTTGGACTTAGTCATTTTTCCGGCGTTTATCAGACTTTCAGATAGGGCAAATGTCAGTGAGCATACAGATTTCAGTTCCAGAGCGATTCGCGCAATTAGTCCATGATATTTAGTCGTTTTCAGCCAATTTTCTGGATTTTTGAAAATTTCACTTTTTTGTGAAAATATCCACTAAATGAGGGAATAATATGTGTGAGGGTACCCTAGGATAGTTCCAAATGTGTGTGGGTAGAATATATATCCCACGGGGTAAAATTGAAAAAAGTTGAAAACATTTTTTTTTTTAACTTAGTCATTTTCCAGTCGTTTATCAGACTTTCAGATAGGGCAAATGTCAGTGAGCGTTCCGATTTCAGTTCCAGAGCGATTCACCCAATGAGTCTTTGCTATTTAGTCGTTTTCAGCCAATTTTCTGGATTTTTGAAAATTTCACTTTTTTGTGAAAATATCCACTAAATGAGGGAATAATATGTGTGAGGGTACCCCAGGAGAATTCCAAATGTGTGTGGGTAGAATATATATCCCACGGGGGTAAAATTGAAAAAAGTTGAAAACTCTTTTTTTTTGGAGTTAGTCATTTTTCCAGCGTTTATCAGACTTTCAAACAGGGCAAATGTCATTGAGCGTTCCAATTTCAGTTCCAGAGCGATTCGCCCAATGAGTCCTTGATATTTAGTCGTTTTCAGCCAATTTTCTGGACTTTTGAAAATTTCACTTTTTTGTGAAAATATCCACTAAATGAGGGAATAATATGTGTTAGGGTACCCTAGGAGAGTTCCAAATGTGTGTGGGTAGAATATATATCCCACGGGGTAAAATTGAAAAAAGTTGAAAACATTTTTTTTTTTAGACTTAGTCATTTTTCCGGCATTTATCAGACTTTCAGATAGGGCAAATGTCAGTGAGCGTTCCAATTTCAGTTCCAGAGCGATTCGCCCAATGAGTCTTTGATATTTAGTCGTTTTCAGCCAATTTCCTGGATTTTTGAAAATTTCACTTTTTTGTGAAAATATCCACTAAATGAGGGAATAATATGTGTGAGGGTACCCTAGGAGAGTTCCAAATGTGTGTGGGTAGAATATATATCCCACGGGGTAAAATTGAAAAAAGTTGAAAACATTTTTTTTTTAGACTTAGTCATTTTTCCGGCGTTTATCAGACTTTCAAATAGGGCAAATGTCATTGAGCATTCCAATTTCAGTTCCAGAGCGATTGGCCCATGAGTCCTTGATATTTAGTCGTTTTCAGCCAATTTTCTGGATTTTTGAAAATTTCACTTTTTTGTGAAAATATCCACTAAACGAGGGAATAATATGTGTGAGGGTACCGTAGGAGAGTTCCAAATGTGTGTGGGTAGAATATATATCCCACGGGGTAAAATTGAAAAAAGTTGAAAATATTTTTTTTTTTGGACTTAGTAATTTTTCCGGCTTTTATCAGACTTTCAGATAGGGGAAATGTCATTGAGCGCTCCGATTTCAGTTCCAGAGCGATTCGCCCAATGAGTCCTTGATATTTAGTCGTTTTCAGCCAATATTTTGGATTTTTGAAAATTTCACTTTTTTGTGAAAATATCCACTAAATGAGGGAATAATATGTGTGAGGGTACCCCAGGAGAGTTCCAAATGTGTGTGGGTAGAATATATATCCCACGGGGGTAAAATTGAAAAAAGTTGAAAAATTTTTTTTTTGGATTTAGTCATTTTTCCGGCGTTTATCAGACTTTCAGATAGGGCAAATGTCAGTGAGTGTTCCAATTTCAGATCCAGAACGATTCGCCCAATGAGTCTTTGATATTTAGTCGTTTTCAGCCAATTTTCTGGACTTTTGAAAATTTCACTTTTTTGTGAAAATATCCACTAAATGAGGGAATAATATGTGTGAGGGTACCCTAGGAGAGTTCCAAATGTGTGTGGGTAGAATATATATCCCACGGGGTAAAATTGAAAAGAGTTGAAAACATTTTTTTTTTAGACTTAGTCATTTTTCCGGCGTTTATCAGACTTTCAAATAGGGCAAATGTCATTGAGCATTCCAATTTCAGTTCCAGAGCGATTGGCCCATGAGTCCTTGATATTTAGTCGTTTTCAGCCAATTTTCTGGATTTTTGAAAATTTCACTTTTTTGTGAAAATATCCACTAAATGAGGGAATAATATGTGTGAGGATACCCCAGGAGAGTTCCAAATGTGTGTGGGTAGAATATATATCCCACGGGGGTAAAATTGAAAAAAGTTGAAAACTCTTTTTTTTTGGAGTTAGTCATTTTTCCAGCGTTTATCAGACTTTCAAACAGGGCAAATGTCATTGAGCGTTCCAATTTCAGTTCCAGAGCGATTCGCCCAATGAGTCCTTGATATTTAGTCGTTTTCAGCCAATTTTCTGGACTTTTGAAAATTTCACTTTTTTGTGAAAATATCCACTAAATGAGGGAATAATATGTGTTAGGGTACCCTAGGAGAGTTCCAAATGTGTGTGGGTAGAATATATATCCCACGGGGTAAAATTGAAAAAAGTTGAAAACATTTTTTTTTTTAGACTTAGTCATTTTTCCGGCATTTATCAGACTTTCAAATAGGGCAAATGTCATTGAGCATTCCAATTTCAGTTCCAGAGCGATTGGCCCATGAGTCCTTGATATTTAGTCGTTTTCAGCCAATTTTCTGGATTTTTGAAAATTTCACTTTTTTGTGAAAATATCCACTAAACGAGGGAATAATATGTGTGAGGGTACCGTAGGAGAGTTCCAAATGTGTGTGGGTAGAATATATATCCCACGGGGTAAAATTGAAAAAAGTTGAAAATATTTTTTTTTTTGGACTTAGTCATTTTTCCGGCGTTTATCAGACTTTCAGATAGGGCAAATGTCAGTGAGCGTTCCAATTTCAGTTCCAGAGCGATTCGTCCAATGAGTCTTTGATATTTAGTCGTTTTCAGCCAATTTTCTGGATTTTTGAAAATTTCACTTTTTTGTGAAAATATCCACTAAATAGGGAATAATATGTGTGAGGGTACCCCAGGAGAGTTCCAAATGTGTGTGGGTAGAATATATATCCCACGGGGGTAAAATTGAAAAAAGTTGAAAACATTTTTTTTTTGGGACTTAGTAATTTTTCCGGCTTTTATCAGACTTTCAGATAGGGGAAATGTCATTGAGCGCTCCGATTTCAGTTCCAGAGCGATTCGCCCAATGAGTCCTTGATATTTAGTCGTTTTCAGCCAATATTTTGGATTTTTGAAAATTTCACTTTTTTGTGAAAATATCCACTAAATGAGGGAATAATATGTGTGAGGGTACCCCAGGAGAGTTCCAAATGTGTGTGGGTAGAATATATATCCCACGGGGGTAAAATTGAAAAAAGTTGAAAAATTTTTTTTTTGGATTTAGTCATTTTTCCGGCGTTTATCAGACTTTCAGATAGGGCAAATGTCAGTGAGTGTTCCAATTTCAGATCCAGAACGATTCGCCCAATGAGTCTTTGATATTTAGTCGTTTTCAGCCAATTTTCTGGACTTTTGAAAATTTCACTTTTTTGTGAAAATATCCACTAAATGAGGGAATAATATGTGTGAGGGTACCCTAGGAGAGTTCCAAATGTGTGTGGGTAGAATATATATCCCACGGGGTAAAATTGAAAAGAGTTGAAAACATTTTTTTTTTAGACTTAGTCATTTTTCCGGCGTTTATCAGACTTTCAAATAGGGCAAATGTCATTGAGCATTCCAATTTCAGTTCCAGAGCGATTGGCCCATGAGTCCTTGATATTTAGTCGTTTTCAGCCAATTTTCTGGATTTTTGAAAATTTCACTTTTTTGTGAAAATATCCACTAAATGAGGGAATAATATGTGTGAGGATACCCCAGGAGAGTTCCAAATGTGTGTGGGAAGAATATATATCCCACGGGGGTAAAATTGAAAAAAGTTGAAAACATTTTTTTTTGGACTTAGTCATTTTTCCGGCGTTTATCAGACTTTCAGATAGGGGAAATGTCAGTGAGCGTTCCAATTTCAGTTCCAGAACGATTCGCCCAATGAGTCTTTGATATTTAGTCGTTTTCAGCCAATTTTCTGAATTTTTGAAAATTTCACTTTTTTCTGAAAATATCCACTAAATGAGGGAATAATATGTGTGAGGGTACCGTATGAGAGTTACAAATGTGTGTGGGTAGAATATATATCCCACGGGGGTAAAATTGAAAAAAGTTGAAAACATTTTTTTTTTGGGACTTAGTAATTTTTCCGGCTTTTATCAGACTTTCAGATAGGGGAAATGTCATTGAGCGCTCCGATTTCAGTTCCAGAGCGATTCGCCCAATGAGTCCTTGATATTTAGTCGTTTTCAGCCAATATTTTGGATTTTTGAAAATTTCACTTTTTTGTGAAAATATCCACTAAATGAGGGAATAATATGTGTGAGGGTACCCCAGGAGAGTTCCAAATGTGTGTGGGTAGAATATATATCCCACGGGGGTAAAATTGAAAAAAGTTGAAAAATTTTTTTTTTGGATTTAGTCATTTTTCCGGCGTTTATCAGACTTTCAGATAGGGCAAATGTCAGTGAGTGTTCCAATTTCAGATCCAGAACGATTCGCCCAATGAGTCTTTGATATTTAGTCGTTTTCAGCCAATTTTCTGGATTTTTGAAAATTTCACTTTTTTGTGAAAATATCCACTAAATGAGGGAATAATATGTGTGAGGGTACCCTAGGAGAGTTCCAAATGTGTGTGGGTAGAATATATATCCCACGGGGTAAAATTGAAAAAAGTTGAATACATTTTTTTTTTAGACTTAGTCATTTTTCCGGCGTTTATCAGACTTTCAAATAGGGCAAATGTCATTGAGCATTCCAATTTCAGTTCCAGAGCGATTGGCCCATGAGTCCTTGATATTTAGTCGTTTTCAGCCAATTTTCTGGATTTTTGAAAATTTCACTTTTTTGTGAAAATATCCACTAAACGAGGGAATAATATGTGTGAGGGTACCGTAGGAGAGTTCCAAATGTGTGTGGGTAGAATATATATCCCACGGGGTAAAATTGAAAAAAGTTGAAAATATTTTTTTTTTGGACTTAGTAATTTTTCCGGCTTTTATCAGACTTTCAGATAGGGGAAATGTCATTGAGCGCTCCGATTTCAGTTCCAGAGCGATTCGCCCAATGAGTCCTTGATATTTAGTCGTTTTCAGCCAATATTTTGGATTTTTGAAAATTTCACTTTTTTGTGAAAATATCCACTAAATGAGGGAATAATATGTGTGAGGGTACCCCAGGAGAGTTCCAAATGTGTGTGGGTAGAATATATATCCCACGGGGGTAAAATTGAAAAAAGTTGAAAAATTTTTTTTTTGGATTTAGTCATTTTTCCGGCGTTTATCAGACTTTCAGATAGGGCAAATGTCAGTGAGTGTTCCAATTTCAGATCCAGAACGATTCGCCCAATGAGTCTTTGATATTTAGTCGTTTTCAGCCAATTTTCTGGACTTTTGAAAATTTCACTTTTTTGTGAAAATATCCACTAAATGAGGGAATAATATGTGTGAGGGTACCCTAGGAGAGTTCCAAATGTGTGTGGGTAGAATATATATCCCACGGGGTAAAATTGAAAAGAGTTGAAAACATTTTTTTTTTAGACTTAGTCATTTTTCCGGCGTTTATCAGACTTTCAAATAGGGCAAATGTCATTGAGCATTCCAATTTCAGTTCCAGAGCGATTGGCCCATGAGTCCTTGATATTTAGTCGTTTTCAGCCAATTTTCTGGATTTTTGAAAATTTCACTTTTTTGTGAAAATATCCACTAAATGAGGGAATAATATGTGTGAGGATACCCCAGGAGAGTTCCAAATGTGTGTGGGTAGAATATATATCCCACGGGGGTAAAATTGAAAAAAGTTGAAAACTCTTTTTTTTTGGAGTTAGTCATTTTTCCAGCGTTTATCAGACTTTCAAACAGGGCAAATGTCATTGAGCGTTCCAATTTCAGTTCCAGAGCGATTCGCCCAATGAGTCCTTGATATTTAGTCGTTTTCAGCCAATTTTCTGGACTTTTGAAAATTTCACTTTTTTGTGAAAATATCCACTAAATGAGGGAATAATATGTGTTAGGGTACCCTAGGAGAGTTCCAAATGTGTGTGGGTAGAATATATATCCCACGGGGTAAAATTGAAAAAAGTTGAAAACATTTTTTTTTTTAGACTTAGTCATTTTTCCGGCATTTATCAGACTTTCAGATAGGGCAAATGTCAGTGAGCGTTCCAATTTCAGTTCCAGAGCGATTCGCCCAATGAGTCTTTGATATTTATTCGTTTTCAGCCAATTTCCTGGATTTTTGAAAATTTCACTTTTTTGTGAAAATATCCACTAAATGAGGGAATAATATGTGTGAGGGTACCCTAGGAGAGTTCCAAATGTGTGTGGGTAGAATATATATCCCACGGGGTAAAATTGAAAAAAGTTGAAAACATTTTTTTTTTAGACTTAGTCATTTTTCCGGCGTTTATCAGACTTTCAAATAGGGCAAATGTCATTGAGCATTCCAATTTCAGTTCCAGAGCGATTGGCCCATGAGTCCTTGATATTTAGTCGTTTTCAGCCAATTTTCTGGATTTTTGAAAATTTCACTTTTTTGTGAAAATATCCACTAAACGAGGGAATAATATGTGTGAGGGTACCGTAGGAGAGTTCCAAATGTGTGTGGGTAGAATATATATCCCACAGGGTAAAATTGAAAAAAGTTGAAAATATTTTTTTTTTTGGACTTAGTCATTTTTCCGGCGTTTATCAGACTTTCAGATAGGGCAAATGTCAGTGAGCGTTCCAATTTCAGTTCCAGAGCGATTCGTCCAATGAGTCTTTGATATTTAGTCGTTTTCAGCCAATTTTCTGGATTTTTGAAAATTTCACTTTTTTGTGAAAATATCCACTAAATAGGGAATAATATGTGTGAGGGTACCCCAGGAGAGTTCCAAATGTGTGTGGGTAGAATATATATCCCACGGGGGTAAAATTGAAAAAAGTTGAAAACATTTTTTTTTTGGGACTTAGTAATTTTTCCGGCTTTTATCAGACTTTCAGATAGGGGAAATGTCATTGAGCGCTCCGATTTCAGTTCCAGAGCGATTCGCCCAATGAGTCCTTGATATTTAGTCGTTTTCAGCCAATATTTTGGATTTTTGAAAATTTCACTTTTTTGTGAAAATATCCACTAAATGAGGGAATAATATGTGTGAGGGTACCCCAGGAGAGTTCCAAATGTGTGTGGGTAGAATATATATCCCACGGGGGTAAAATTGAAAAAAGTTGAAAAATTTTTTTTTTGGATTTAGTCATTTTTCCGGCGTTTATCAGACTTTCAGATAGGGCAAATGTCAGTGAGTGTTCCAATTTCAGATCCAGAACGATTCGCCCAATGAGTCTTTGATATTTAGTCGTTTTCAGCCAATTTTCTGGACTTTTGAAAATTTCACTTTTTTGTGAAAATATCCACTAAATGAGGGAATAATATGTGTGAGGGTACCCTAGGAGAGTTCCAAATGTGTGTGGGTAGAATATATATCCCACGGGGTAAATTGAAAAGAGTTGAAAACATTTTTTTTTTAGACTTAGTCATTTTTCCGGCGTTTATCAGACTTTCAAATAGGGCAAATGTCATTGAGCATTCCAATTTCAGTTCCAGAGCGATTGGCCCATGAGTCCTTGATATTTAGTCGTTTTCAGCCAATTTTCTGGATTTTTGAAAATTTCACTTTTTTGTGAAAATATCCACTAAATGAGGGAATAATATGTGTGAGGATACCCCAGGAGAGTTCCAAATGTGTGTGGGAAGAATATATATCCCACGGGGGTAAAATTGAAAAAAGTTGAAAACATTTTTTTTTGGACTTAGTCATTTTTCCGGCGTTTATCAGACTTTCAGATAGGGGAAATGTCAGTGAGCGTTCCAATTTCAGTTCCAGAACGATTCGCCCAATGAGTCTTTGATATTTAGTCGTTTTCAGCCAATTTTCTGAATTTTTGAAAATTTCACTTTTTTCTGAAAATATCCACTAAATGAGGGAATAATATGTGTGAGGGTACCGTATGAGAGTTACAAATGTGTGTGGGTAGAATATATATCCCACGGGGGTAAAATTGAAAAAAGTTGAAAACATTTTTTTTTTGGGACTTAGTAATTTTTCCGGCTTTTATCAGACTTTCAGATAGGGGAAATGTCATTGAGCGCTCCGATTTCAGTTCCAGAGCGATTCGCCCAATGAGTCCTTGATATTTAGTCGTTTTCAGCCAATATTTTGGATTTTTGAAAATTTCACTTTTTTGTGAAAATATCCACTAAATGAGGGAATAATATGTGTGAGGGTACCCCAGGAGAGTTCCAAATGTGTGTGGGTAGAATATATATCCCACGGGGGTAAAATTGAAAAAAGTTGAAAAATTTTTTTTTTGGATTTAGTCATTTTTCCGGCGTTTATCAGACTTTCAGATAGGGCAAATGTCAGTGAGTGTTCCAATTTCAGATCCAGAACGATTCGCCCAATGAGTCTTTGATATTTAGTCGTTTTCAGCCAATTTTCTGGACTTTTGAAAATTTCACTTTTTTGTGAAAATATCCACTAAATGAGGGAATAATATGTGTGAGGGTACCCCAGGAGAGTTCCAAATGTGTGTGGGTAGAATATATATCCCACGGGGGTATAATTGAAAAAAGTTGAAAACATTTTTTTTTTAGACTTAGTCATTTTTCCGGCGTTTATCAGACTTTCAAATAGGGCAAATGTCATTGAGCATTCCAATTTCAGTTCCAGAGCGATTGGCCCATGAGTCCTTGATATTTAGTCGTTTTCAGCCAATTTTCTGGATTTTTGAAAATTTCACTTTTTTGTGAAAATATCCACTAAACGAGGGAATAATATGTGTGAGGGTACCGTAGGAGAGTTCCAAATGTGTGTGGGTAGAATATATATCCCACGGGGTAAAATTGAAAAAAGTTGAAAACATTTTTTTTTTTGGACTTAGTCATTTTTCCGGCGTTTATCAGACTTTCAGATAGGGCAATGTCAGTGAGCGTTCCAATTTCAGTTCCAGAGCGATTCGCCCAATGAGTCTTTGATATTTAGTCGTTTTCATCCAATTTTCTGGATTTTTGAAAATTTCACTTTTTTGTGAAAATATCCACTAAATGAGGGAATAATATGTGTGAGGATACCCCAGGAGAGTTCCAAATGTGTGTGGGAAGAATATATATCCCACGGGGGTAAAATTGAAAAAAGTTGAAAACATTTTTTTTTGGACTTAGTCATTTTTCCGGCGTTTATCAGACTTTCAGATAGGGGAAATGTCAGTGAGCGTTCCAATTTCAGTTCCAGAACGATTCGCCCAATGAGTCTTTGATATTTAGTCGTTTTCAGCCAATTTTCTGAATTTTTGAAAATTTCACTTTTTTCTGAAAATATCCACTAAATGAGGGAATAATATGTGTGAGGGTACCGTATGAGAGTTACAAATGTGTGTGGGTAGAATATATATCCCACGGGGTAAAATTGAAAAAAGTTGAAAACATTTTTTTTTTGGACTTAGTCATTCTTCCGGCGTTTATCAGACTTTCAGATAGGGCAAATGTCAGTGAGCGTTACAATTTCAGTTCCAGAGCGATTCGCCCTATTAGTCTTTGATAGTTAGTCGTTTTCAGCCAATTTTCTGGATTTTTGAAAATTTCACTTTTTTGTGAAAATATCCACTAAATGAGGGAATAATATGTGTGAGGGTACCCCAGGAGAGTTCCAAATGTGTGTGGGTAGAATATATATCCCACGGGGGTAAAATTGAAAAAAGTTGAAAACATTTTTTTTTTGGATTTAGTCATTTTTCCGGCGTTTATCAGACTTTCAGATAGGGCAAATGTCAGTGAGCATTCCGATTTCAGTTCCAGAGCGATTCGCCCAATGAGTCCTTAATATTTAGTCGTTTTCAGCCAATTTTTTGGATTTTTGAAAATTTCACTTTTTTGTGAAAATATCCACTAAATGAGGGAAGAATATGTGTGAGGGTACCCCAGGAGAGTTCCAAATGTGTATGGGTAGAATATATATCCCACGAGGGTAAAATTGAAAAAACTTGAAAACATTTTTTTTTGGACTTAGTCATTTTTCCGGCATTTATCAGACTTTCAGATAGGGCAAATGTCAGTGAGCGTTCCAATTTCAGTTCCAGAGCGATTCACCCAATGAGTCTTTGATATTTAGTCGTTTTCAGACAATTTTCTGGATTTTTGAAAATTTCACTTTTTTGTGAAAATATCCACTAAATGAGGGAATAATATGTGTGAGGGTACCGAAGGAGAGTTCTAAATGTGTGTGGGAAGAATATATATCCCATGGGGGGTAAAATTGAAAAAAGTTGAAAAATATTTTTTTTTGGCCTTAGTCATTTTTACGGCGTTTATCAGACTTTCAGATAGGGGAAATGTCAGTGAGCATTCCGATTTCTGTTCCAGAGCGATGCGCCCAATGAGTCTTTGATATTTAGTCGTTTTCAGCCAATTTTCTGGATTTTTGAAAATTTCACTTTTTTGTGAAAATATCCACTAAATGAGGGAATAATATGTGTGAGGGTACCGAAGAAGAGTTCCAAATTTGTGTGGGTAGAATTTATATCCCACGGGGGTAAAATTGAAAAGAGTTGAAAAAATTTTTTTTCGGGACTTTGTCATTTTTCCGGCGTTTATCAGACTTTCAGATAGGGCAAATGTCAGTGAGCGTTCCGATTTCAGTTCCAGAGCGATTCGCCCAATGAGTCCTTGTTATTTAGTCGTTTTCAGCCAATTTTCTTGATTTTTGAAAATTTCACTTTTTTTTTAAAATATCCACTAAATGAGGGAATAATATGTGTGAGGGTACCCCAGGAGACTTCCAAATGTGTGTGGGTAGAATATATATCCCACGGGGGTAAAATTGAAAAAAGCTGAAAAAATTTTTTTTTGGACTTAGTCATTTTTCCGGCGTTTATCAGACTTTCAGATACGAGAAATGTCAGTGAGCGTTCCGATTTCAGATCCAGAGCAATTCGCCCAATGAGTCCTTGATATTTAGTCGTTTTCAGCCAATTTTCTGGATTTTTGAAAATTTCACTTTTTTGTGAAAATATCCACTAAATGAGGGAATAATATGTGTGAGGGTACCCCAGGAGAGTTCCAAATGTGTGTGGGTAGAATATACATCCCACGGGGGTAAAATTGAAAAAAGTTGAAAACTCTTTTTTTTTGGACTTAGTCATTTTTCCGGCGTTTATCAGACTTTCAGATAGGGCAAATGTCGGTGAGCGTTCCAATTTCAGGTCCAGAGCGATTTGCCCAATGAGTCCTTGATATTTAGTCGTTTTCAGCCAATATTTTGGATTTTTAAAAATTTCACTTTTTTGTGAAAATATCCACTAAATGAGGGAATAATATGTGTGAGCGTACCCCAGGAGAGTTCCAAATGTGTGTGTGTAGAATATATATCCCACGGGGGTATAATATTAAAAAAGTTGAAAACATTTTTTTTTTGGACTTAGTCATTTTTCCGGCGTTTATCAGACTTTCAGATAGGGCAAATGTCAGTGAGCGTTCCAATTTCAGTTCCAGAGCGATTCGCCCAATGAGTCTTTGATATTTAGTCGTTTTCAGCCAATTTTCTTGATTTTTGAAAATTTTACTTTTTTGTGAAAATATCCACTAAATGGGGGAATAATATGTGTGAGGGTACCGATGGAGAGTTCTAAATGTGTGTGGGAAGAATATGTATCCCACGGGGGTAAAATTGAAAAAAGTTGAAAAAAAATTTTTTTTCCACTTAGTCATTTTTCTGGCGTTTATCAGACTTTCAGATAGGGGAAATGTCAGTGAGCATTCAGATTTCAGTTCCAGAGCGATTCGCCCAATGAGTCCTTGTTATTTAGTCATTTTCAGCCAATTTTCTTGATTTTTGAAAATTTCACTTTTTTTTTAAAATATCCACTAAATGAGGGAATAATATGTGTGAGGGTACCCCAGGAGAGTTCCAAATGTGTGTGGGTAGAATATATATCCCACGGGGGTAAAATTGAAAAAAGCTGAAAAATTTTTTTTTGGACTTAGTCATTTTTCCGGCGTTTATCAGACTTTCAGATACGAGAAATGTCAGTGAGCGTTCCGATTTCAGCTCCAGAGCGATTCGCCCAATGAGTCCTTGATATTTAGTCGTTTTCAGCCAATTTTCTGGATTTTTGAAAATTTCACTTTTTTGTGAAAATATCCACTAAATGAGGGAATAATATGTATGAGGGTACCCCAGGAGAGTTCCAAATGTGTGTGGGTAGAAGATACATCCCACGGGGGTAAAATTGAAAAAAGTTGAAAACTCTTTTTTTTTGGACTTAGTCATATTCCAGTCGTTTATCAGACTTTCAGATAGGGCAAATGTCAGTGAGCGTTCCAATTTCAGTTCCAGAACGATTCCCCCAATGAGTTATTGATATTTAGTCATTTTCAGCCAATTTTCTGGATTTTTGAAAATTTCACTTTTTTGTGAAAATATCCACTAAATGAGGGAATAATATGTGTGAGGGTACCCCAGGAGAGTTCCAAATGTGTGTGGGAAGAATATACATCCCACGGGGGTAAAATTGAAAAAAGTTGAAAACATTTTTTTTTTTAACTTAGTCATTTTTCTGGGGTTTATCAGACTTTCAGATAGGGGAAATGTCAGTGAGCGTTCCGATTTCAGATCCAGAGCGATTCGCCCAATGAGTCCATGATATTTAGTCGTTTTCAGCCAATATTTTGGATTTTTAAAAATTTCACTTTTTTGTGAAAATATCCACTAAATGAGGGAATAATATGTGTGAGGGTACCGATGGAGAGTTCTAAATGTGTGTGGGAAGAATATGTATCCCACGGGGGTAAAATTGAAAAAAGTTGAAAAAAATTTTTTTTTCCACTTAGTCATTTTTCTGGCGTTTATCAGACTTTCAGATAGGGGAAATGTCAGTGAGCATTCCGATTTCAGTTCCAGAGCGATTCGCCCAATGAGTCCTTGATAGTTAGTCGTTTTCAGCCAATATTTTGAATTTTTGAAAATTTCACTTTTTTGTGAAAATATCCACTAAATGAGGGAATAATATGTGTGAGGGTACCCCAGGAGAGTTCCAAATGTGAGTGGGTAGAATATATATCCCACGGGGGTAAAATTGAAAAAAGTTTAAAATATTTTTTTTTTGGACTTAGTCATTCTTCCGGCGTTTATCAGACTTTCAGATAGGGCAAATGTCAGTGAGCGTTCCAATTTCAGTTCCAGAGCGATTCGCCCAATGAGTCTTTGATATTTAGTCGTTTTCAGCCAATTTTCTTGATTTTTGAAAATTTTACTTTTTTGTGAAAATATCCACTAAATGGGGGAATAATATGTGTGAGGGTACCGATGGAGAGTTCTAAATGTGTGTGGGAAGAATATGTATCCCACGGGGGTAAAATTGAAAAAAGTTGAAAAAAATTTTTTTTTCCACTTAGTCATTTTTCTGGCGTTTATCAGACTTTCAGATAGGGGAAATGTCAGTGAGCATTCAGATTTCAGTTCCAGAGCGATTCGCCCAATGAGTCCTTGTTATTTAGTCATTTTCAGCCAATTTTCTTGATTTTTGAAAATTTCACTTTTTTTTTAAAATATCCACTAAATGAAGGAATAATATGTGTGAGGGTACCCCAGGAGAGTTCCAAATGTGTGTGGGTAGAATATATATCCCACGGGGGTAAAATTGAAAAAAGCTGAAAAAATTTTTTTTTGGACTTAGTCATTTTTCCAGCATTTATCAGATTTTCAGATAGGGGAAATGTCAGTGAGCATTCCGATTTCAGTTCCAGAGCGATTCGCCCAATGAGTCCTTGATAGTTAGTCGTTTTCAGCCAATATTTTGGATTTTTGAAAATTTCCCTTTTTTGTGAAAATATCCACTAAATGAGGGAATAATATGTGTGAGGGTACCCCAGGAGAGTTCCAAATGTGAGTGGGTAGAATATATATCCCACGGGGGAAAAATTGAAAAAAGTTTAAAATATTTTTTTTTTGGACTTAGTCATTCTTCCGGCGTTTATCAGACTTTCAGATAGGGCAAATGTCAGTGAGCGTTCCAATTTCAGTTCCAGAGCGATTTGCCCTATTAGTCTTTGATAGTTAGTCGTTTTCAGCCAATTTTCTGAATTTTTGAAAATTTCACTTTTTTGTGAAAATATCCACTAAATGAGGGAATAATATGTGTGAGGGTACCCCAGGAGAGTTCCAAATGTGTGTGGGTAGAATATATATCCCACTGGGGTAAAATTTAAAAAAGTTGAAAACATTTTTTTTTGGACTTAGTCATTTTTCCAGCATTTATCAGATTTTCAGATAGGGGAAATGTCAGTGAGCATTCCGATTTCAGTTCCACAGCGATTCGCCCAATGAGTCCTTGATATTTAGTCGTTTTCAGCCAATTTTCCGGATTTTTGAAAATTTCACTTTTTTGTGAAAATATCCACTAAATGAGAGAATAATATGTGTGAGGGTACCCCAGGAGAGTTCCAAATGTGTGTGGGTAGAATATATATCCCACGGGGGTAAAATTGAAAAAAGTTGAAAACATTTTTTTTTGGGATTTAGTCATTTTTCCGGCGTTTATCAGACTTTCAGATAGGGCAAATGTCAGTGAGCGTTCCGATTTCAGTTCCAGAGCGAGGCGCCCAATGAGTCCTTGATATTTAGTCGTTTTCAGCCAATTTTTTGGATTTTTGAAAATTTCACTTTTTTGTGAAAATATCCACTAAATGACGGAATAGTATGTGTTAGGGTACCCCAGGAGAGTTCCAAATGTGTGTGGGTAGAATATATATCCCACGGGGGTAAAATTGAAAAAAGTTTTAAAAATTTTTTTTGGGGATTTAGTCATTTTTCCGGCGTTTATCAGACTTTCAGATAGGGCAAATGTCAGTGAGCGTTCCGATTTCAGTTCCAGAGCGATTCGCCCAATGAGTCCTTGATATTTAGTCGTTTTCAGCCAATTTTTTGGATTTTTGAAAATTTCACTTTTTTGTGAAAATATCCACTAAATGAGGGAATAATATGTGTGAGGGTACCCCAGGAGAGTTCCAAATGTGTGTGGGTAGAATATATATCCCACGGGGGTAAAATTGAAAAAAGTTGAAAACATTTTTTTTTTGGTCTTAGTCATTTTTCCGGCGTTTATCAGACTTTCAGATAGGGGAAATGTCAGTGAGCGTTCCGATTTCAGTTCCAGAGCGATTCGCCCAATGAGTCCTTGATATTTAGCCAATTTTCTGGATTTTTGAAAATTTCACTTTTTTGTGAAAATATCCACTAAATGAGGGAAGAATATGTGTGAGGGTACCCCAGGAGAGTTCCAAATGTGTATGGGTAGAATATATATCCCACGAGGGTAAAATTGAAAAAACTTGAAAACATTTTTTTTTGGACTTAGTCATTTTTCCGGCGTTTATCAGTCTTTCAGATAGGGCAAATGTCAGTGAGCGTTCCAATTTCAGTTCCAGAGCGATTCACCCAATGAGTCTTTGATATTTAGTCGTTTTCAGACAATTTTCTGGATTTTTGAAAATTTCACTTTTTTGTGAAAATATCCACTAAATGAGGGAATAATATGTGTGAGGGTACCGAAGGAGAGTTCTAAATGTGTGTGGGAAGAATATATATCCCACGGGGGTAAAATTGAAAAAAGTTGAAAAATATTTTTTTTTGGACTTAGTCATTTTTCTGGCGTTTATCAGACTTTCAGATAGGGGAAATGTCAGTGAGCGTTCCGATTTCATTTCCAGAGCGATTCGCCCAATGAGTCCTTGATATTTAGTCGTTTTCAGCCAATTTTCTGGATTTTTGAAAATTTCACTTTTTTGTGAAAATATCCACTAAATGAGGGAATAATATGTGTGAGGGTACCCCAGGAGAGTTCCAAATGTGTGTGGGTAGAATATACATCCCACGGGGGAAAAATTGAAAAAAGTTGAAAAAAAATTTTTTTTAGACTTAGTCATTTTTCCAGCATTTATCAGATTTTCAGATAGGGGAAATGTCAGTGAGCATTCCGATTTCAGTTCCACAGCGATTCGCCCAATGAGTCCTTGATATTTAGTCGTTTTCAGCCAACTTTCCGGATTTTTGAAAATTTCACTTTTTTGTGAAAATATCCACTAAATGAGGGAATAATATGTGTGAGGGTACCCCAGGAGAGTTCCAAATGTGTGTGGGTAGAATATATATCCCACGGGGGTAAAATTGAAAAAAGTTGAAAACATTTTTTTTTGGGATTTAGTCATTTTTCCGGCGTTTATCAGACTTTCAGATAGGGCAAATGTCAGTGAGCGTTCCGATTTCAGTTCCAGAGCGAGGCGCCCAATGAGTCCTTGATATTTAGTCGTTTTCAGCCAATTTTTTGGATTTTTGAAAATTTCACTTTTTTGTGAAAATATCCACTAAATGACGGAATAGTATGTGTTAGGGTACCCCAGGAGAGTTCCAAATGTGTGTGGGTAGAATATATATCCCACGGGGGTAAAATTGAAAAAAGTTGAAAACATTTTTTTTTTGGTCTTAGTCATTTTTCCGGCGTTTATCAGACTTTCAGATAGGGGAAATGTCAGTGAGCGTTCCGATTTCAGTTCCAGAGCGATTCGCCCAATGAGTCCTTGATATTTAGTCATTTTCAGCCAATTTTCTGGATTTTTGAAAATGTCACTTTTTTGTGAAAATATCCACTAAATGAGAGAATAATATGTGTGAGGGTACCCCAGGAGAGTTCCAAATGTGTGTGGGTAGAATATTTATCCCACGGGGGTAAAATTGAAAAAAGTTAAAAACATTTTTTTTTGGGATTTAGTCATTTTTCCGGCGTTTATCAGACTTTCAGATAGGGCAAATGTCAGTGAGCGTTCCGATTTCAGTTCCAGAGCGATTCACCCAATGAGACTTTGATATTTAGTCGTTTTCAGCCAATTTTATGGATTTTTGAAAATTTCACTTTTTTGTGAAAATATCCACTAAATGAGGGAATAATATGTGTGAGGGTACCGATGGAGAGTTCTAAATGTGTGTGGGAAGAATATGTATCCCACGGGGGTAAAATTGAAAAAAGTTGAAAAAAATTTTTTTTTCCACTTAGTCATTTTTCTGGCGTTTATCAGACTTTCAGATAGGGGAAATGTCAGTGAGCATTCAGATTTCAGTTCCAGAGCGATTCGACCAATGAGTCCTTGATATTTAGTCGTTTTCAGCCAATTTTCTGGATTTTTGAAAATTTCACTTTTTTGTGAAAATATCCACTAAATGAGAGAATAATATGTGTGAGGGTACCCCAGGAGAGTTCCAAATGTGTGTGGGTAGAATATATATCCCACGGGGGTAAAATTGAAAAAAGTTGAAAAAATTTTTTTTTTGGATTTAGTCATTTTTCCGGCGTTTATCAGACTTTCAGATAGGGCAAATGTCAGTGAGCATTCCGATTTCAGTTCCACAGCGATTCGCCCAATGAGTCCTTGATATTTAGTCGTTTTCAGCCAATTTTTTGGATTTTTGAAAATTTCACTTTTTTGTGAAAATATCCACTAAATGAGGGAAGAATATGTGTGAGGGTACCCCAGGAGAGGTCCAAATGTGTATGGGTAGAATATATATCCCACGAGGGTAAAATTGAAAAATTTTGAAAACATTTTTTTTTGGACTTAGTCATTTTTCCGGCGTTTATCAGACTTTCAGATAGGGCAAATGTCAGTGAGCGTTCCGATTTCAGTTCCAGAGCGATTCGCCCAATGAGTCCTTGATATTTAGCCAATTTTCTGGATTTTTGAAAATGTCACTTTTTTGTGAAAATATCCACTAAATGAGAGAATAATATGTGTGAGGGTACCCCAGGAGAGTTCCAAATGTGTGTGGGTAGAATATATATCCCACGGGGGTAAAATTGAAAAAAGTTGAAAAAATTTTTTTTTTGGATTTAGTCATTTTTCCGGCGTTTATCAGACTTTCAGATAGGGCAAATGTCAGTGAGCATTCCGATTTCAGTTCCACAGCGATTCGCCCAATGAGTCCTTGATATTTAGTCGTTTTCAGCCAATTTTTTGGATTTTTGAAAATTTCACTTTTTTGTGAAAATATCCACTAAATGAGGGAAGAATATGTGTGAGGGTACCCCAGGAGAGTTCCAAATGTGTATGGGTAGAATATATATCCCACGAGGGTAAAATTGAAAAAACTTGAAAACATTTTTTTTTGGACTTAGTCATTTTTCCGGCGTTTATCAGACTTTCAGATAGGGCAAATGTCAGTGAGCGTTCCAATTTCAGTTCCAGAGCGATTCACCCAATGGGTCTTTGATATTTAGTGGTTTTCAGACAATTTTCTGGATTTTTCAAAATTTCACTTTTTTGTGAAAATATCCACTAAATGAGGGAATAATATGTGTGAGGGTACCGAAGGAGAGTTCTAAATGTGTGTGGGAAGAATATATATCCCATGGGGGTAAAATTGAAAAAAGTTGAAAAATATTTTTTTTTGGACTTAGTCATTTTTACGGCGTTTATCAGACTTTCAGAGAGGGGAAATGTCAGTGAGCGTTCCGATTTCTGTTCCAGAGCGATTCGCCCAATGAGTCCTTGATATTAAGTCGTTTTCAGCCAATTTTCTGGATTTTTGAAAATTTCACTTTTTTGTGAAAATATCCACTAAATGAGGGAATAATATATGTGTGAGGGTACCCCAGGAGAGTTCCAAATGTGTGTGGGTAGAATATATATCCCACGGGGGTAAAATTGAAAAAAGTTGAAAACATTTTTTTTTTGGACTTAGTCATTTTTCCGGCGTTTATCAGACTTTCAGATAGGGGAAATGTCAGTGAGCGTTACGATTTCAGTTCCAGAACGATTCGCCCAATGAGTCCTTGATACTTAGTCGTTTTCAGCCAATTTTCTGGATTTTTGAAAATTTCACTTCTTTGTGAAAATATCCACTAAATGAGGGAATAATATGTGTGAGGGTACCCCAGGAGAGTTCCAAATGTGTGTGGGTAGAATATATATCCCACGGGGGTAAAATTGAAAAAAGTTGAAAAAAATTTTTTTTTGGACTTAGTCATTTTTCCGGCGTTTATCAGACTTTCAGATAGGGCAAATGTCAGTGAGCGTTCCGATTTCAGTTCCAGACCGATTCGCCCAATGAGTCCTTGTTATTTAGTCGTTTTCAGCCAATTTTCTGGATTTTTGAAAATTTCACTTTTTTGTGAAAATATCCACTAAATGAGGGAATAATATGTGTGAGGGTACCCCAGGAGAGTTCCAAATTTGTGTGGGTAGAATATATATCCCACGGGGGTAAAATTGAAAAAAGTTGAAAAAAATTTTTTTTGGGACCTAGTCATTTTTCCGGCGTTTATCAGACTTTCAGATAAGGGAAATGTCAGTGAGCATTCCGATTTCAGTTCCAGAGCGATTCGCCCAATGAGTCCTTGATACTTAGTCGTTTTCAGCCAATTTTCTGGATTTTTGAAAATTTCACTTCTTTGTGAAAATATCCACTAAATGTGGGAATAATATGTATGAGGGTACCCCAGGAGAGTTCCAAATGTGTGTGGGTAGAATATATATCCCACGGGGGTAAAATTGAAAAAAGTTGAAAAAAATTTTTTTTTGGACTTAGTCATTTTTCTGGCGTTTATCAGACTTTAAGATAGGGGAAATGTCAGTGAGCATTCCCATTTCAGTTCCAGAGCGATTCGCCCAATGAGTCTTTGATATTTAGTCGTTTTCAGCCAATTTTCTGGATTTTTGAAAATTTCACTTTTTTGTGAAAATATCCACTAAATGAGGGAATAATATGTGTGAGGGTACTGAAGGATAGTTCCAAATTTGTGTGGGTAGAATATATATCCCACGGGGGTAAAATTGAAAAAAGTTGAAAAAATTTTTTTTTGGGACTTAGTCATTTTTCCGTCGTTTATCAGACTTTCAGATAGGGGAAATGTCAGTGAGCGTTCCGATTTCAGTTCCAGAGCGATTCGCCCAATGAGTCCTTGTTATTTAGTTGTTTTCAGCCAATTTTCTGGATTTTTTGAAAATTTCACTTTTTTGTGAAAATATCCACTAAATGAGGGAAAAATATGTGTGAGGGTACCGAAGGAGAGTTCCAAATTTGTGTGGGTAGAATATATATCCCACGGGGGTAAAATTGAAAAAAGTTGCAAAAAATTTTTTTTGGGACTTATTCATTTTTCCGGCGTTTATCAGACTTTCAGATAGGGCAAATGTCAGTGAGCGTTCCGATTTCAGTTCCAGAGCGATTCGCCCAATGAGTCCTTGATATTTAGTCGTTTTCTGCCAATTTTCTGGATTTTTGAAAATTTCACTATTTTGTGAAAATATCCACTAAATGAGGGAATAATATGTGTGATTGTACCCCAGGAGAGTTCCAAATGTGTGTGGGTAGAATATATATCCCACGGGGGTAAAATTGAAAAAAGTTGAAAAAAATTTTTTTTTGGACTTAGTCATTTTTCTGGCGTTTATCAGACTTTAAGATAGGAGAAATGTCAGTGAGCATTCCCATTTCATTTCCAGAGCGATTCGCCCAATGAGTCTTTGATATTTAGTCGTTTTCAGCCAATTTTCTGGATTTTTGAAAATTTCACTTTTTTGTGAAAACATCCACTAAATGAGGGAATAATATGTGTGAGGGTACCGAAGGAGAGTTCCAAATTTGTGTGGGTAGAATATATATCCCACGGGGGTAAAATTGAAAAAAGTTGAAAAAATTTTTTTTTGGGACCTAGTCATTTTTCCGGCGTTTATCAGACTTTCAGATAAGGGAAATGTCAGTGAGCATTCCGATTTCAGTTCCAGAGCGATTCGCCCAATGAGTCCTTGATACTTAGTCGTTTTCAGCCAATTTTCTGGATTTTTGAAAATTTCACTTCTTTGTGAAAATATCCACTAAATGAGGGAATAATATGTGTGAGGGTACCCCAGGAGAGTTCCAAATGTGTGTGGGTAGAATATATATCCCACGGGGGTAAAATTGAAAAAAGTTGAAAAAAATTTTTTTTTGGACTTAGTCATTTTTCCGGCGTTTATCAGACTTTCAGATAGGGCAAATGTCAGTGAGCGTTCCGATTTCAGTTCCAGAGCGATTCGCCCAATGAGTCCTTGATATTTAGTCGTTTTCAGCCAATTTTCTGGATTTTTGAAAATTTCACTTTTTTGTGAAAATATCCACTAAATGAGGGAATAATATGTGTGAGGGTACCGAAGGAGAGTTCCAAATTTGTGTGGTAGAATATATATCCCACGGGGGTAAAATTGAAAAAAGTTGCAAAAAATTTTTTTTGGGACTTATTCATTTTTCCGGCGTTTATCAGACTTTCAGATAGGGCAAATGTCAGTGAGCGTTCCGATTTCAGTTCCAGAGCGATTCGCCCAATGAGTCCTTGATATTTAGTCGTTTTCAGCCAATTTTCTGGATTTTTGAAAATTTCACTTTTTTGTGAAAATATCCACTAAATGAGGGAATAATATGTGTGATTGTACCCCAGGAGAGTTCCAAATGTGTGTGGGTAGAATATATATCCCACGGGGGTAAAATTGAAAAAAGTCTAAAAAAATTTTTTTTTGGGACTTAGTCATTTTTCCGGCGTTTATCAGACTTTCAGATAGGGGAGATGTCAGTGAGGGTTCCGATTTCAGTTCCAGAGCGATTCGCCCAATGAGTCCTTGATGCTTAGTCGTTTTCAGCCAATTTTCTGGATTTTTGAAAATTTCACTTCTTTGTGAAAATATCCACTAAATGTGGGAATAATATGTATGAGGGTACCCCAGGAGAGTTCCAAATGTGTGTGGGTAGAATATATATCCCACGGGGGTAAAATTTAAAAAAGTTGAAAAAAATTTTTTTTTGGACTTAGTCATTTTTCTGGCGTTTATCAGACTTTAAGATAGGGGAAATGTCAGTGAGCATTCCCATTTCAGTTCCAGAGCGATTCGCCCAATGAGTCTTTGATATTTAGTCGTTTTCAGCCAATTTTCTGGATTTTTGAAACTTTCACTTTTTTGTGAAAATATCCACTAAATGAGGGAATAATATGTGTGAGGGTACCGAAGGAGAGTTCCAAATTTGTGTGGGTAGAATATATATCCCACGGGGGTAAAATTGAAAAAAGTTCATAAAATTTTTGTTTGGGACTTAGTCATTTTTCCGGCGTTTATCAGACTTTCAGATAGGGGAAATGTCAGTGAGCGTTCCGATTTCAGTTCCAGAGCGATTCGCCCAATGAGTCCTTGTTATTTAGTTGTTTTCAGCCAATTTTCTGGATTTTTGAAAATTTCACTTTTTTGTGAAAATATCCACTAAATGAGGGAAAAATATGTGTGAGGGTACCGAAGGAGAGTTCCAAATTTGTGTGGGTAGAATATATATCCCACGGGGGTAAAATTGAAAAAAGTTGCAAAAAATTTTTTTGGGGACTTATTCATTTTTCCGGCGTTTATCAGACTTTCAGATAGGGCAAATGTCAGTGAGCGTTCCGATTTCAGTTCCAGAGTGATTCGCCCAATGAGTCCTTGATATTTAGTCGTTTTCAGCCAATTTTCTGGATTTTTGAAAATTTCACTATTTTGTGAAAATATCCACTAAATGAGGGAATAATATGTGTGAGGGTACCGAAGGAGAGTTCCAAATTTGTGTGGGTAGAATATATATCCCACGGGGGTAAAATTTAAAAAAGTTGAAAAAAATTTTTTTTTGGACTTAGTCATTTTTCTGGCGTTTATCAGACTTTAAGATAGGGGAAATGTCAGTGACCATTCCCATTTCAGTTCCAGAGCGATTCGCCCAATGAGTCTTTGATATTTAGTCGTTTTCAGCCAATTTTCTGGAATTTTGAAAATTTCACTTTTTTGTGAAAACATCCACTAAATGAGGGAATAATATGTGTGAGGGTACCGAAGGAGAGTTCCAAATTTGTGTGGGTAGAATATATATCCCACGGGGGTAAAATTGAAAAAATCTGAAAAAATTTTTTTTTGGGACTTAGTCATTTTTCCGGCGTTTATCAGACTTTCAGATAGGGGAAATGTCAGTGAGCGTTCCGATTTCAGTTCCAAAGCGATTCGCCCAATGAGTCCTTGATACTTTGTCGTTTTCAGCCAATTTTCTGGATTTTTGAAAATTTCACTTCTTTGTGAAAATGTCCACTAAATGAGGGAATAATATGTGTGAGGGTACCCCAGGAGAGTTCCAAATGTGTTTGGGTAGAATATATATCCCACGGGGGTAAAATTGAAAAAAGTTGAAAAAAATTTTTTTTTGGACTTAGTCATTTTTCTGGCGTTTATCAGACTTTAAGATAGGGGAAATGTCAGTGAGCATTCCCATTTCAGTTCCAGAGCGATTCGCCCAATGAGTCTTTGATATTTAGTCGTTTTCAGCCAATTTTCTAGATTTTTGAAAATTTCACTTCTTTGTGAAAATATCCACTAAATGAGGGAATAATATGTGTGAGGGTACCCCAGGAGAGTTCCAAATGTGTGGGTAGAATATATATCCCACGGGGGTAAAATTGAAAAAAGTTGCAAAAAATTTTTTTTGGGACTTATTCATTTTTCCGGCGTTTATCAGACTTTCAGATAGGGCAAATGTCAGTGAGCGTTCCGATTTCAGTTCCAGAGCGATTCGCCCAATGAGTCCTTGATATTTAGTCGTTTTCAGCCAATTTTCTGGATTTTTGAAAATTTCACTTTTTTGTGAAAATATCCACTAAATGAGGGAATAATATGTGTGAGGGTACCGAAGGAGAGTTCCAAATTTGTGTGGGTAGAATATATATCCCACGGGGGTAAAATTGAAAAAAGTTGCAAACAATTTTTTTTGGGACTTATTCATTTTTCCGGCGTTTATCAGACTTTCAGATCGGGCAAATGTCAGTGAGCGTTCCGATTTCAGTTCCAGAGCGATTCGCCCAATGAGTCCTTGATATTTAGTCGTTTTCAGCCAATTTTCTGGATTTTTGAAAATTTCACTTTTTTGTGAAAATATCCACTAAATGAGGGAATAATATGTGTGAGGTTACCCCAGGAGAGTTCTAAATGTGTGTGGGAAGAATATGTATCCCACGGGGGTAAAATTGAAAAAAGTTGAAAAAATTTTTTTTTTGGACTTATACATTTTTCCGGCGTTTATCAGACTTTCAGATAGGGGAAATGTCAGTGAGCGTTCCGATTTCAGTTCCAGAGCGATTCGCCCAATGAGTCTTTGATATTTAGTCGTTTTCAGCCAATTTTCTGGATTTTTGAAAATTTCACTTTTTTGTGAAAATATCCACTAAATGAGGGAAAAATATGTGTGAGGGTACCGAAGGAGAGTTCCAAATGTGTGGGTAGAATATATATCCCACGGGGGTAAAATTGAAAAAAGTCAAAAAAAATTTTTTTTTGGACTTAGTCATTTTTCCGGCGTTTATCAGACTTTCAGATAGGGGAAATATCAGTGAGCGTTCCGATTTCAGTTCCAGAGCGATTCGCCCAATGAGTCTTTGATATTTAGTCGTTTTCAGCCAATTATCTGGATTTTTGAAAATTTCACTTTTTTGTGAAAATATCCACTAAATGAGGGAATAATATGTGTGAGGGTACCGAAGGAGAGTTCCAAATTTGTGTGGGTAGAATATATATCCCACGGGGGTAAAATTGAAAAAAGTTGAAAAAATTTTTTTTTGGGACTTAGTCATTTTTCCGGCGTTTATCAGACTTTCAGATAGGGGTAATGTCAGTGAGCGTTCCGATTTCAGTTCCAGAGCGATTCGCCCAATGAGTCCTTGTTATTTAGTTGTTTTCAGCCAATTTTCTGGATTTTTGAAAATTTCACTTTTTTGTGAAAATATCCACTAAATGAGGAAAAAATATGTGTGAGGGTACCGAAGGAGAGTTCCAAATTTGTGTGGGTAGAATATATATCCCACGGGGGTAAAATTGAAAAAAGTTGCAAACAATTTTTTTTGGGACTTATTCATTTTTCCGGCGTTTATCAGACTTTCAGATAGGGCAAATGTCAGTGAGCGTTCCGATTTCAGTTCCAGAGCGATTCGCCCAATGAGTCCTTGATATTTAGTCGTTTTCAGCCAATTTTCTGGATTTTTGAAAATTTCACTTTTTTGTGAAAATATCCACTAAATGAGGGAATAATATGTGTGAGGTTACCCCAGGAGAGTTCTAAATGTGTGTGGGAAGAATATATATCCCACGGGGGTAAAATTGAAAAAAGTTGAAAAAATTTTTTTTTTGGACTTATACATTTTTCCGGCGTTTATCAGACTTTCAGATAGGGGAAATGTCAGTGAGCGTTCCGATTTCAGTTCCAGAGCGATTCGCCCAATGAGTCTTTGATACTTAGTCGTTTTCAGCCAATTTTCTGGATTTTTGAAAATTTCACTTCTTTGTGAAAATATCCACTAAATGAGGGAATGATATGTGTGAGGGTACCCCAGGAGAGTTCCAAATGTGTGTGGGTAGAATATATATCCCACGGGGGTAAAATTGAAAAAAGTCAAAAAAAATTTTTTTTTGGACTTAGTCATTTTTCCGGCGTTTATCAGACTTTCAGATAGGGGAAATATCAGTGAGCGTTCCGATTTCAGTTCCAGAGCGATTCGCCCAATGAGTCTTTGATATTTAGTCGTTTTCAGCCAATTATCTGGATTTTTGAAAATTTCACTTTTTTGTGAAAATATCCACTAAATGAGGGAATAATATGTGTGAGGGTACCGAAGGAGAGTTCCAAATTTGTGTGGGTAGAATATATATCCCACGGGGGTAAAATTGAAAAAAGTTGAAAAAATTTTTTTTTGGGACTTAGTCATTTTTCCGGCGTTTATCAGACTTTCAGATAGGGGAAATGTCAGTGAGCTTTCCGATTTCAGTTCCAGAGCGATTCGCCCAATGAGTCCTTGTTATTTAGTTGTTTTCAGCCAATTTTCTGGATTTTTGAAAATTTCACTTTTTTGTGAAAATATCCACTAAATGAGGAAAAAATATGTGTGAGGGTACCGAAGGAGAGTTCCAAATTTGTGTGGGTAGAATATATATCCCACGGGGGTAAAATTGAAAAAAGTTGCAAACAATTTTTTTGGGGACTTATTCATTTTTCCGGCGTTTATCAGACTTTCAGATAGGGCAAATGTCAGTGAGCGTTCCGATTTCAGTTCCAGAGCGATTCGCCCAATGAGTCCTTGATATTTAGTCGTTTTCAGCCAATTTTCTGGATTTTTGAAAATTTCACTTTTTTGTGAAAATATCCACTAAATGAGGGAATAATATGTGTGAGGTTACCCCAGGAGAGTTCTAAATGTGTGTGGGAAGAATATATATCCCACGGGGGTAAAATTGAAAAAAGTTGAAAAAATTTTTTTTTTGGACTTATACATTTTTCCGGCGTTTATCAGACTTTCAGATAGGGGAAATGTCAGTGAGCGTTCCGATTTCAGTTCCAGAGCGATTCGCCCAATGAGTCTTTGATACTTAGTCGTTTTCAGCCAATTTTCTGGATTTTTGAAAATTTCACTTCTTTGTGAAAATATCCACTAAATGAGGGAATGATATGTGTGAGGGTACCCCAGGAGAGTTAAAATGTGTGTGGGTAGAATATATATCCCACGGGGGTAAAATTGAAAAAAGTTGAAAAAAAATTTTTTTTTGGGACTTAGTCATTTTTCCGGCGTTTATCAGACTTTCAGATAGGGGAAATGTCAGTGAGCGTTCCGATTTCAGTTCCAGAGCGATTCGCCCAATGAGTCCTTGATACTTAGTCGTTTTCAGCCAATTTTCTGGATTTTTGAAAATTTCACTTCTTTGTGAAAATGTCCACTAAATGAGAGAATAATATGTGTGAGGGTACCCCAGGAGAGTTCCAAATTTGTGTGGCTAGAATATATATCCCACGGGGGTAAAATTGAAAAAAGTTGAAAAAAATTTTTTTTTGGACTTAGTCATTTTTCTGGCATTTATGAGACTTTAAGATAGGGGAAATGTCAGTGAGCATTCCCATTTCAGTTCCAGAGCGATTCGCCCAATGAGTCTTTGATATTTAGTCGTTTTCAGCCAATTTTCTGGATTTTTGAAAATTTCACTTTTTTGTGAAAATATCCACTAAATGAGGGAAAAATATGTGTGAGGGTACCGAAGGAGAGTTCCAAATTTGTGTGGGTAGAATATATATCCCACGGGGGTAAAATTGAAAAAAGTTGCAAAAATTTTTTTTTGGGACCTAGTCATTTTTCCGGCGTTTATCAGACTTTCAGATAAGGGAAATGTCAGTGAGCATTCCGATTTCAGTTCCAGAGCGATTCGCCCAATGAGTCCTTGATATTTAGTCGTTTTCAGACAATTTTCTGGATTTTTGAAAATTTCACTTTTTTGTGAAAATATCCACTAAATGAGGGAATAATATGTGTGAGGGTACCCCAGGAGAGTTCCAAATGTGTGTGGGTAGAATATATATCCCACGGGGGTAAAATTGAAAAAAGTCAAAAAAAATTTTTTTTTGGACTTAGTCATTTTTCCGCCGTTTATCAGACTTTCAGATAGGGGAAATGTCAGTGAGCGTTCCGATTTCAGTTCCAGAGCGATTCGCCCAATGAGTCTTTGATATTTAGTCGTTTTCAGCCAATTATCTGGATTTTTGAAAATTTCACTTTTTTGTGAAAATATCCACTAAATGAGGGAATAATATGTGTGAGGGTACCGAAGGAGAGTTCCAAATTTGTGTGGGTAGAATATATATCCCACGGGGGTAAAATTGAAAAAAGTTGAAAAAATTTTTTTTTCGGGACTTAGTCATTTTTCCGGCGTTTATCAGACTTTCAGATAGGGGAAATGTCAGTGAGCGTTCCGATTTCAGTTCCAGAGCGATTCGCCCAATGATTCCTTGTTATTTAGTTGTTTTCAGCCAATTTTCTGGATTTTTGAAAATTTCACTTTTTTGTGAAAATATCCACTAAATGAGGGAAAAATATGTGTGAGGGTACCGAAGGAGAGTTCCAAATTTGTGTGGGTAGAATATATATCCCACGGGGGTAAAATTGAAAAAAGTTGCAAACAATTTTTTTTGGGACTTATTCATTTTTCCGGCGTTTATCAGACTTTCAGATAGGGCAAATGTCAGTGAGCGTTCCGATTTCAGTTCCAGAGCGATTCGCCCAATGAGTCCTTGATATTTAGTCGTTTTCAGCCAATTTTCTGGATTTTTGAAAATTTCACTTTTTTGTGAAAATATCCACTAAATGAGGGAATAATATGTGTGAGGTTACCCCAGGAGAGTTCTAAATGTGTGTGGGAAGAATATATATCCCACGGGGGTAAAATTGAAAAAAGTTGAAAAAATTTTTTTTTGGACTTATACATTTTTCCGGCGTTTATCAGACTTTCAGATAGGGGAAATGTCAGTGAGCGTTCCGATTTCAGTTCCAGAGCGATTCGCCCAATGAGTCTTTGATATTTAGTCGTTTTCAGCCAATTTTCTGGATTTTTGAAAATTTCACTTTTTTGTGAAAATATCCACTAAATGAGGGAAAAATATGTGTGAGGGTACCGAAGGAGAGTTCCAAATTTGTGTGGGTAGAATATATATCCCACGGGGGTAAAATTGAAAAAAGTCTAAAAAAATTTTTTTTGGGGACTTCGTCATTTTTCCGGCATTTATCAGACTTTCAAATAGGGGAAATGTCAGTGAGTGTTCCGATTTCAGTTCCAGAGCGATTCGCCCAATGATTCCTTGATATTTAGTCGTTTTCAGACAATTTTCTGGATTTTTGAAAATTTCACTTTTTTGTGAAAATATCCACTAAATGAGGGAATAATATGTGTGAGGGTACCCCAGGAGAGTTCCAAATGTGTGTGGGTAGAATATATATCCCACGGGGGTAAAATTGAAAAAAGTCAAAAAACATTTTTTTTTGGACTTAGTCATTTTTCCGGCGTTTATCAGACTTTCAGATAGGGGAAATATCAGTGAGCGTTCCGATTTCAGTTCCAGAGCGATTCGCCCAATGAGTCTTTGATATTTAGTCGTTTTCAGCCAATTATCTGGATTTTTGAAAATTTCACTTTTTTGTGAAAATATCCACTAAATGAGGGAATAATATGTGTGAGGGTACCGAAGGAGAGTTCCAAATTTGTGTGGGTAGAATATATATCCCACGGGGGTAAAATTGAAAAAAGTTGAAAAAATTTTTTTTTGGGACTTATTCATTTTTCCGGCGTTTATCAGACTTTCAGATAGGGCAAATGTCAGTGAGCGTTCCGATTTCAGTTCCAGAGCGATTCGCCCAATGAGTCCTTGATATTTAGTCGTTTTCAGCCAATTTTCTGGATTTTTGAAAATTTCACTTTTTTGTGAAAATATCCACTAAATGAGGGAATAAGATGTGTGAGGTTACCCCAGGAGAGTTCTAAATGTGTGTGGGAAGAATATATATCCCACGGGGGTAAAATTGAAAAAAGTTGAAAAAATTTTTTTTTTGGACTTATACATTTTTCCGGCGTTTATCAGACTTTCAGATAGGGGAAATGTCAGTGAGCGTTCCGATTTCAGTTCCAGAGCGATTCGCCCAATGAGTCTTTGATATTTAGTCGTTTTCAGCCAATTTTCTGGATTTTTGAAAATTTCACTTTTTTGTGAAAATATCCACTAAATGAGGGAAAAATATGTGTGAGGGTACCGAAGGAGAGTTCCAAATTTGTGTGGGTAGAATATATATCCCACGGGGGTAAAATTGAAAAAAGTCTAAAAAAATTTTTTTTGGGGACTTCGTCATTTTTCCGGCATTTATCAGACTTTCAAATAGGGGAAATGTCAGTGAGTGTTCCGATTTCAGTTCCAGAGCGATTCGCCCAATGATTCCTTGATATTTAGTCGTTTTCAGACAATTTTCTGGATTTTTGAAAATTTCACTTTTTTGTGAAAATATCCACTAAATGAGGGAATAATATGTGTGAGGGTACCCCAGGAGAGTTCCAAATGTGTGTGGGTAGAATATATATCCCACGGGGGTAAAATTGAAAAAAGTCAAAAAACATTTTTTTTTGGACTTAGTCATTTTTCCGGCGTTTATCAGACTTTCAGATAGGGGAAATATCAGTGAGCGTTCCGATTTCAGTTCCAGAGCGATTCGCCCAATGAGTCTTTGATATTTAGTCGTTTTCAGCCAATTATCTGGATTTTTGAAAATTTCACTTTTTTGTGAAAATATCCACTAAATGAGGGAATAATATGTGTGAGGGTACCGAAGGAGAGTTCCAAATTTGTGTGGGTAGAATATATATCCCACGGGGGTAAAATTGAAAAAAGTTGAAAAAATTTTTTTTTGGGACTTATTCATTTTTCCGGCGTTTATCAGACTTTCAGATAGGGCAAATGTCAGTGAGCGTTCCGATTTCAGTTCCAGAGCGATTCGCCCAATGAGTCCTTGATATTTAGTCGTTTTCAGCCAATTTTCTGGATTTTTGAAAATTTCACTTTTTTGTGAAAATATCCACTAAATGAGGGAATAATATGTGTGAGGTTACCCCAGGAGAGTTCTAAATGTGTGTGGGAAGAATATATATCCCACGGGGGTAAAATTGAAAAAAGTTGAAAAAATTTTTTTTTTGGACTTATACATTTTTCCGGCGTTTATCAGACTTTCAGATAGGGGAAATGTCAGTGAGCGTTCCGATTTCAGTTCCAGAGCGATTCGCCCAATGAGTCTTTGATATTTAGTCGTTTTCAGCCAATTTTCTGGATTTTTGAAAATTTCACTTTTTTGTGAAAATATCCACTAAATGAGGGAAAAATATGTGTGAGGGTACCGAAGGAGAGTTCCAAATTTGTGTGGGTAGAATATATATCCCACGGGGGTAAAATTGAAAAAAGTCTAAAAAAATTTTTTTTGGGGACTTCGTCATTTTTCCGGCATTTATCAGACTTTCAAATAGGGGAAATGTCAGTGAGTGTTCCGATTTCAGTTCCAGAGCGATTCGCCCAATGAGTCCTTGATATTTAGTCGTTTTCAGACAATTTTCTGGATTTTTGAAAATTTCACTTTTTTGTGAAAATATCCACTAAATGAGGGAATAATATGTGTGAGGTTACCCCAGGAGAGTTCCAAATGTGTGTGGGTAGAATATATATCCCACGGGGGTAAAATTGAAAAAAGTTGAAAAAATTTTTTTTTTGGACTTATACATTTTTCCGGCGTTTATCATACTTTCAGATAGGGGAAATGTCAGTGAGCGTTCCGATTTCAGTTCCAGAGCGATTCGCCCAATGAGTCTTTGATACTTAGTCGTTTTCAGCCAATTTTCTGGATTTTTGAAAATTTCACTTCTTTGTGAAAATATCCACTAAATGAGGGAATGATATGTGTGAGGGTACCCCAGGAGAGTTAAAATGTGTGTGGGTAGAATATATATCCCACGGGGGTAAAATTGAAAAAAGTTGAAAAAAAATTTTTTTTTGGACTTAGTCATTTTTCCGGCGTTTATCAGACTTTCAGATAGGGGAAATGGCAGTGAGCGTTCCGATTTCAGTTCCAGAGCGATTCGCCCAATGAGTCTTTGATATTTAGTCGTTTTCAGCCAATTTTCTGGATTTTTGAAAATTTCACTTTTTTGTGAAAATATCCACCAAATGAGGGAAAAATATGTGTGAGGGTACCGAAGGAGAGTTCCAAATTTGTGTGGGTAGAATATATATCCCACGGGGGTAAAATTGAAAAAAGCTGAAAAAATTTTTTTTTGGGACTTAGTCATTTTTCCGGCGTTTATCAGACTTTCAGATAGGGGAAATGTCAGTGAGCGTTCCGATTTCAGTTCCAGAGCGATTCGCCCAATGAGTCCTTGATACTTAGTCGTTTTCAGCCAATTTTCTGGATTTTTGAAAATTTCACTTCTTTGTGAAAATGTCCACTAAATGAGGGAATAATATGTGTGAGGGTACCCCAGGAGAGTTCCAAATGTGTTGGGTAGAATATATATCCCACGGGGGTAAAATTGAAAAAAGTTGAAAAAAATTTTTTTTTGGACTTAGTCATTTTTCCGGCGTTTATCAGACTTTCAGATAGGGCAAATGTCAGTGAGCGTTCCGATTTCAGTTCCAGAGCGATTCGCCCAATGAGTCCTTGATATTTAGTCGTTTTCAGCCAATTTTCTGGATTTTTGAAAATTTCACTTTTTTGTGAAAATATCCACTAAATGAGGGAATAATATGTGTGAGGTTACCCCAGGAGAGTTCTAAATGTGTGTGGGAAGAATATATATCCCACGGGGGTAAAATTGAAAAAAGTTGAAAAAATTTTTTTTTTGGACTTATACATTTTTCCGGCGTTTATCAGACTTTCAGATAGGGGAAATGTCAGTGAGCGTTCCGATTTCAGTTCCAGAGCGATTCGCCCAATGAGTCTTTGATATTTAGTCGTTTTCAGCCAATTTTCTGGATTTTTGAAAATTTCACTTTTTTGTGAAAATATCCACTAAATGAGGGAAAAATATGTGTGAGGGTACCGAAGGAGAGTTCCAAATTTGTGTGGGTAGAATATATATCCCACGGGGGTAAAATTGAAAAAAGTTGAAAAAATTTTTTTTTGGGACTTAGTCATTTTTCCGGCGTTTATCAGACTTTCAGATAGGGGTAATGTCAGTGAGCGTTCCGATTTCAGTTCCAGAGCGATTCGCCCAATGAGTCCTTGTTATTTAGTTGTTTTCAGCCAATTTTCTGGATTTTTGAAAATTTCACTTTTTTGTGAAAATATCCACTAAATGAGGAAAAAATATGTGTGAGGGTACCGAAGGAGAGTTCCAAATTTGTGTGGGTAGAATATATATCCCACGGGGGTAAAATTGAAAAAAGTTGCAAACAATTTTTTTTGGGACTTATTCATTTTTCCGGCGTTTATCAGACTTTCAGATAGGGCAAATGTCAGTGAGCGTTCCGATTTCAGTTCCAGAGCGATTCGCCCAATGAGTCCTTGATATTTAGTCGTTTTCAGCCAATTTTCTGGATTTTTGAAAATTTCACTTTTTTGTGAAAATATCCACTAAATGAGGGAATAATATGTGTGAGGTTACCCCAGGAGAGTTCTAAATGTGTGTGGGAAGAATATATATCCCACGGGGGTAAAATTGAAAAAAGTTGAAAAAATTTTTTTTTTGGACTTATACATTTTTCCGGCGTTTATCAGACTTTCAGATAGGGGAAATGTCAGTGAGCGTTCCGATTTCAGTTCCAGAGCGATTCGCCCAATGAGTCTTTGATACTTAGTCGTTTTCAGCCAATTTTCTGGATTTTTGAAAATTTCACTTCTTTGTGAAAATATCCACTAAATGAGGGAATGATATGTGTGAGGGTACCCCAGGAGAGTTCCAAATGTGTGTGGGTAGAATATATATCCCACGGGGGTAAAATTGAAAAAAGTCAAAAAAAATTTTTTTTTGGACTTAGTCATTTTTCCGGCGTTTATCAGACTTTCAGATAGGGGAAATATCAGTGAGCGTTCCGATTTCAGTTCCAGAGCGATTCGCCCAATGAGTCTTTGATATTTAGTCGTTTTCAGCCAATTATCTGGATTTTTGAAAATTTCACTTTTTTGTGAAAATATCCACTAAATGAGGGAATAATATGTGTGAGGGTACCGAAGGAGAGTTCCAAATTTGTGTGGGTAGAATATATATCCCACGGGGGTAAAATTGAAAAAAGTTGAAAAAATTTTTTTTTGGGACTTAGTCATTTTTCCGGCGTTTATCAGACTTTCAGATAGGGGAAATGTCAGTGAGCTTTCCGATTTCAGTTCCAGAGCGATTCGCCCAATGAGTCCTTGTTATTTAGTTGTTTTCAGCCAATTTTCTGGATTTTTGAAAATTTCACTTTTTTGTGAAAATATCCACTAAATGAGGAAAAAATATGTGTGAGGGTACCGAAGGAGAGTTCCAAATTTGTGTGGGTAGAATATATATCCCACGGGGGTAAAATTGAAAAAAGTTGCAAACAATTTTTTTTGGGACTTATTCATTTTTCCGGCGTTTATCAGACTTTCAGATAGGGCAAATGTCAGTGAGCGTTCCGATTTCAGTTCCAGAGCGATTCGCCCAATGAGTCCTTGATATTTAGTCGTTTTCAGCCAATTTTCTGGATTTTTGAAAATTTCACTTTTTTGTGAAAATATCCACTAAATGAGGGAATAATATGTGTGAGGTTACCCCAGGAGAGTTCTAAATGTGTGTGGGAAGAATATATATCCCACGGGGGTAAAATTGAAAAAAGTTGAAAAAATTTTTTTTTTGGACTTATACATTTTTCCGGCGTTTATCAGACTTTCAGATAGGGGAAATGTCAGTGAGCGTTCCGATTTCAGTTCCAGAGCGATTCGCCCAATGAGTCTTTGATACTTAGTCGTTTTCAGCCAATTTTCTGGATTTTTGAAAATTTCACTTCTTTGTGAAAATATCCACTAAATGAGGGAATGATATGTGTGAGGGTACCCCAGGAGAGTTCCAAATGTGTGTGGGTAGAATATATATCCCACGGGGGTAAAATTGAAAAAAGTCAAAAAAAATTTTTTTTTGGACTTAGTCATTTTTCCGGCGTTTATCAGACTTTCAGATAGGGGAAATATCAGTGAGCGTTCCGATTTCAGTTCCAGAGCGATTCGCCCAATGAGTCTTTGATATTTAGTCGTTTTCAGCCAATTATCTGGATTTTTGAAAATTTCACTTTTTTGTGAAAATATCCACTAAATGAGGGAATAATATGTGTGAGGGTACCGAAGGAGAGTTCCAAATTTGTGTGGGTAGAATATATATCCCACGGGGGTAAAATTGAAAAAAGTTGAAAAAATTTTTTTTTGGGACTTAGTCATTTTTCCGGCGTTTATCAGACTTTCAGATAGGGGAAATGTCAGTGAGCTTTCCGATTTCAGTTCCAGAGCGATTCGCCCAATGAGTCCTTGTTATTTAGTTGTTTTCAGCCAATTTTCTGGATTTTTGAAAATTTCACTTTTTTGTGAAAATATCCACTAAATGAGGAAAAAATATGTGTGAGGGTACCGAAGGAGAGTTCCAAATTTGTGTGGGTAGAATATATATCCCACGGGGGTAAAATTGAAAAAAGTTGCAAACAATTTTTTTGGGGACTTATTCATTTTTCCGGCGTTTATCAGACTTTCAGATAGGGCAAATGTCAGTGAGCGTTCCGATTTCAGTTCCAGAGCGATTCGCCCAATGAGTCCTTGATATTTAGTCGTTTTCAGCCAATTTTCTGGATTTTTGAAAATTTCACTTTTTTGTGAAAATATCCACTAAATGAGGGAATAATATGTGTGAGGTTACCCCAGGAGAGTTCTAAATGTGTGTGGGAAGAATATATATCCCACGGGGGTAAAATTGAAAAAAGTTGAAAAAATTTTTTTTTTGGACTTATACATTTTTCCGGCGTTTATCAGACTTTCAGATAGGGGAAATGTCAGTGAGCGTTCCGATTTCAGTTCCAGAGCGATTCGCCCAATGAGTCTTTGATACTTAGTCGTTTTCAGCCAATTTTCTGGATTTTTGAAAATTTCACTTCTTTGTGAAAATATCCACTAAATGAGGGAATGATATGTGTGAGGGTACCCCAGGAGAGTTAAAATGTGTGTGGGTAGAATATATATCCCACGGGGGTAAAATTGAAAAAAGTTGAAAAAAAATTTTTTTTTGGGACTTAGTCATTTTTCCGGCGTTTATCAGACTTTCAGATAGGGGAAATGTCAGTGAGCGTTCCGATTTCAGTTCCAGAGCGATTCGCCCAATGAGTCCTTGATACTTAGTCGTTTTCAGCCAATTTTCTGGATTTTTGAAAATTTCACTTCTTTGTGAAAATGTCCACTAAATGAGAGAATAATATGTGTGAGGGTACCCCAGGAGAGTTCCAAATTTGTGTGGCTAGAATATATATCCCACGGGGGTAAAATTGAAAAAAGTTGAAAAAAATTTTTTTTTGGACTTAGTCATTTTTCTGGCATTTATGAGACTTTAAGATAGGGGAAATGTCAGTGAGCATTCCCATTTCAGTTCCAGAGCGATTCGCCCAATGAGTCTTTGATATTTAGTCGTTTTCAGCCAATTTTCTGGATTTTTGAAAATTTCACTTTTTTGTGAAAATATCCACTAAATGAGGGAAAAATATGTGTGAGGGTACCGAAGGAGAGTTCCAAATTTGTGTGGGTAGAATATATATCCCACGGGGGTAAAATTGAAAAAAGTTGCAAAAATTTTTTTTTGGGACCTAGTCATTTTTCCGGCGTTTATCAGACTTTCAGATAAGGGAAATGTCAGTGAGCATTCCGATTTCAGTTCCAGAGCGATTCGCCCAATGAGTCCTTGATATTTAGTCGTTTTCAGACAATTTTCTGGATTTTTGAAAATTTCACTTTTTTGTGAAAATATCCACTAAATGAGGGAATAATATGTGTGAGGGTACCCCAGGAGAGTTCCAAATGTGTGTGGGTAGAATATATATCCCACGGGGGTAAAATTGAAAAAAGTCAAAAAAAATTTTTTTTTGGACTTAGTCATTTTTCCGCCGTTTATCAGACTTTCAGATAGGGGAAATGTCAGTGAGCGTTCCGATTTCAGTTCCAGAGCGATTCGCCCAATGAGTCTTTGATATTTAGTCGTTTTCAGCCAATTATCTGGATTTTTGAAAATTTCACTTTTTTGTGAAAATATCCACTAAATGAGGGAATAATATGTGTGAGGGTACCGAAGGAGAGTTCCAAATTTGTGTGGGTAGAATATATATCCCACGGGGGTAAAATTGAAAAAAGTTGAAAAAATTTTTTTTTCGGGACTTAGTCATTTTTCCGGCGTTTATCAGACTTTCAGATAGGGGAAATGTCAGTGAGCGTTCCGATTTCAGTTCCAGAGCGATTCGCCCAATGATTCCTTGTTATTTAGTTGTTTTCAGCCAATTTTCTGGATTTTTGAAAATTTCACTTTTTTGTGAAAATATCCACTAAATGAGGGAAAAATATGTGTGAGGGTACCGAAGGAGAGTTCCAAATTTGTGTGGGTAGAATATATATCCCACGGGGGTAAAATTGAAAAAAGTTGCAAACAATTTTTTTTGGGACTTATTCATTTTTCCGGCGTTTATCAGACTTTCAGATAGGGCAAATGTCAGTGAGCGTTCCGATTTCAGTTCCAGAGCGATTCGCCCAATGAGTCCTTGATATTTAGTCGTTTTCAGCCAATTTTCTGGATTTTTGAAAATTTCACTTTTTTGTGAAAATATCCACTAAATGAGGGAATAATATGTGTGAGGTTACCCCAGGAGAGTTCTAAATGTGTGTGGGAAGAATATATATCCCACGGGGGTAAAATTGAAAAAAGTTGAAAAAATTTTTTTTTTGGACTTATACATTTTTCCGGCGTTTATCAGACTTTCAGATAGGGGAAATGTCAGTGAGCGTTCCGATTTCAGTTCCAGAGCGATTCGCCCAATGAGTCTTTGATATTTAGTCGTTTTCAGCCAATTTTCTGGATTTTTGAAAATTTCACTTTTTTGTGAAAATATCCACTAAATGAGGGAAAAATATGTGTGAGGGTACCGAAGGAGAGTTCCAAATTTGTGTGGGTAGAATATATATCCCACGGGGGTAAAATTGAAAAAAGTCTAAAAAAATTTTTTTTGGGGACTTCGTCATTTTTCCGGCATTTATCAGACTTTCAAATAGGGGAAATGTCAGTGAGTGTTCCGATTTCAGTTCCAGAGCGATTCGCCCAATGATTCCTTGATATTTAGTCGTTTTCAGACAATTTTCTGGATTTTTGAAAATTTCACTTTTTTGTGAAAATATCCACTAAATGAGGGAATAATATGTGTGAGGGTACCCCAGGAGAGTTCCAAATGTGTGTGGGTAGAATATATATCCCACGGGGGTAAAATTGAAAAAAGTCAAAAAACATTTTTTTTTGGACTTAGTCATTTTTCCGGCGTTTATCAGACTTTCAGATAGGGGAAATATCAGTGAGCGTTCCGATTTCAGTTCCAGAGCGATTCGCCCAATGAGTCTTTGATATTTAGTCGTTTTCAGCCAATTATCTGGATTTTTGAAAATTTCACTTTTTTGTGAAAATATCCACTAAATGAGGGAATAATATGTGTGAGGGTACCGAAGGAGAGTTCCAAATTTGTGTGGGTAGAATATATATCCCACGGGGGTAAAATTGAAAAAAGTTGAAAAAATTTTTTTTTGGGACTTATTCATTTTTCCGGCGTTTATCAGACTTTCAGATAGGGCAAATGTCAGTGAGCGTTCCGATTTCAGTTCCAGAGCGATTCGCCCAATGAGTCCTTGATATTTAGTCGTTTTCAGCCAATTTTCTGGATTTTTGAAAATTTCACTTTTTTGTGAAAATATCCACTAAATGAGGGAATAAGATGTGTGAGGTTACCCCAGGAGAGTTCTAAATGTGTGTGGGAAGAATATATATCCCACGGGGGTAAAATTGAAAAAAGTTGAAAAAATTTTTTTTTTGGACTTATACATTTTTCCGGCGTTTATCAGAATTTCAGATAGGGGAAATGTCAGTGAGCGTTCCGATTTCAGTTCCAGAGCGATTCGCCCAATGAGTCTTTGATATTTAGTCGTTTTCAGCCAATTTTCTGGATTTTTGAAAATTTCACTTTTTTGTGAAAATATCCACTAAATGAGGGAAAAATATGTGTGAGGGTACCGAAGGAGAGTTCCAAATTTGTGTGGGTAGAATATATATCCCACGGGGGTAAAATTGAAAAAAGTCTAAAAAAATTTTTTTTGGGGACTTCGTCATTTTTCCGGCATTTATCAGACTTTCAAATAGGGGAAATGTCAGTGAGTGTTCCGATTTCAGTTCCAGAGCGATTCGCCCAATGATTCCTTGATATTTAGTCGTTTTCAGACAATTTTCTGGATTTTTGAAAATTTCACTTTTTTGTGAAAATATCCACTAAATGAGGGAATAATATGTGTGAGGGTACCCCAGGAGAGTTCCAAATGTGTGTGGGTAGAATATATATCCCACGGGGGTAAAATTGAAAAAAGTCAAAAAACATTTTTTTTTGGACTTAGTCATTTTTCCGGCGTTTATCAGACTTTCAGATAGGGGAAATATCAGTGAGCGTTCCGATTTCAGTTCCAGAGCGATTCGCCCAATGAGTCTTTGATATTTAGTCGTTTTCAGCCAATTATCTGGATTTTTGAAAATTTCACTTTTTTGTGAAAATATCCACTAAATGAGGGAATAATATGTGTGAGGGTACCGAAGGAGAGTTCCAAATTTGTGTGGGTAGAATATATATCCCACGGGGGTAAAATTGAAAAAAGTTGAAAAAATTTTTTTTTGGGACTTATTCATTTTTCCGGCGTTTATCAGACTTTCAGATAGGGCAAATGTCAGTGAGCGTTCCGATTTCAGTTCCAGAGCGATTCGCCCAATGAGTCCTTGATATTTAGTCGTTTTCAGCCAATTTTCTGGATTTTTGAAAATTTCACTTTTTTGTGAAAATATCCACTAAATGAGGGAATAATATGTGTGAGGTTACCCCAGGAGAGTTCTAAATGTGTGTGGGAAGAATATATATCCCACGGGGGTAAAATTGAAAAAAGTTGAAAAAATTTTTTTTTTGGACTTATACATTTTTCCGGCGTTTATCAGACTTTCAGATAGGGGAAATGTCAGTGAGCGTTCCGATTTCAGTTCCAGAGCGATTCGCCCAATGAGTCTTTGATATTTAGTCGTTTTCAGCCAATTTTCTGGATTTTTGAAAATTTCACTTTTTTGTGAAAATATCCACTAAATGAGGGAAAAATATGTGTGAGGGTACCGAAGGAGAGTTCCAAATTTGTGTGGGTAGAATATATATCCCACGGGGGTAAAATTGAAAAAAGTCTAAAAAAATTTTTTTTGGGGACTTCGTCATTTTTCCGGCATTTATCAGACTTTCAAATAGGGGAAATGTCAGTGAGTGTTCCGATTTCAGTTCCAGAGCGATTCGCCCAATGAGTCCTTGATATTTAGTCGTTTTCAGACAATTTTCTGGATTTTTGAAAATTTCACTTTTTTGTGAAAATATCCACTAAATGAGGGAATAATATGTGTGAGGTTACCCCAGGAGAGTTCCAAATGTGTGTGGGTAGAATATATATCCCACGGGGGTAAAATTGAAAAAAGTTGAAAAAATTTTTTTTTTGGACTTATACATTTTTCCGGCGTTTATCATACTTTCAGATAGGGGAAATGTCAGTGAGCGTTCCGATTTCAGTTCCAGAGCGATTCGCCCAATGAGTCTTTGATACTTAGTCGTTTTCAGCCAATTTTCTGGATTTTTGAAAATTTCACTTCTTTGTGAAAATATCCACTAAATGAGGGAATGATATGTGTGAGGGTACCCCAGGAGAGTTAAAATGTGTGTGGGTAGAATATATATCCCACGGGGGTAAAATTGAAAAAAGTTGAAAAAAAATTTTTTTTTGGACTTAGTCATTTTTCCGGCGTTTATCAGACTTTCAGATAGGGGAAATGGCAGTGAGCGTTCCGATTTCAGTTCCAGAGCGATTCGCCCAATGAGTCTTTGATATTTAGTCGTTTTCAGCCAATTTTCTGGATTTTTGAAAATTTCACTTTTTTGTGAAAATATCCACCAAATGAGGGAAAAATATGTGTGAGGGTACCGAAGGAGAGTTCCAAATTTGTGTGGGTAGAATATATATCCCACGGGGGTAAAATTGAAAAAAGCTGAAAAAATTTTTTTTTGGGACTTAGTCATTTTTCCGGCGTTTATCAGACTTTCAGATAGGGGAAATGTCAGTGAGCGTTCCGATTTCAGTTCCAGAGCGATTCGCCCAATGAGTCCTTGATACTTAGTCGTTTTCAGCCAATTTTCTGGATTTTTGAAAATTTCACTTCTTTGTGAAAATGTCCACTAAATGAGGGAATAATATGTGTGAGGGTACCCCAGGAGAGTTCCAAATGTGTTGGGTAGAATATATATCCCACGGGGGTAAAATTGAAAAAAGTTGAAAAAAATTTTTTTTTGGACTTAGTCATTTTTCCGGCGTTTATCAGACTTTCAGATAGGGCAAATGTCAGTGAGCGTTCCGATTTCAGTTCCAGAGCGATTCGCCCAATGAGTCCTTGATATTTAGTCGTTTTCAGCCAATTTTCTGGATTTTTGAAAATTTCACTTTTTTGTGAAAATATCCACTAAATGAGGGAATAATATGTGTGAGGTTACCCCAGGAGAGTTCTAAATGTGTGTGGGAAGAATATATATCCCACGGGGGTAAAATTGAAAAAAGTTGAAAAAATTTTTTTTTTGGACTTATACATTTTTCCGGCGTTTATCAGACTTTCAGATAGGGGAAATGTCAGTGAGCGTTCCGATTTCAGTTCCAGAGCGATTCGCCCAATGAGTCTTTGATATTTAGTCGTTTTCAGCCAATTTTCTGGATTTTTGAAAATTTCACTTTTTTGTGAAAATATCCACTAAATGAGGGAAAAATATGTGTGAGGGTACCGAAGGAGAGTTCCAAATTTGTGTGGGTAGAATATATATCCCACGGGGGTAAAATTGAAAAAAGTCTAAAAAAATTTTTTTTGGGGACTTCGTCATTTTTCCGGCATTTATCAGACTTTCAAATAGGGGAAATGTCAGTGAGTGTTCCGATTTCAGTTCCAGAGCGATTCGCCCAATGATTCCTTGATATTTAGTCGTTTTCAGACAATTTTCTGGATTTTTGAAAATTTCACTTTTTTGTGAAAATATCCACTAAATGAGGGAATAATATGTGTGAGGGTACCCCAGGAGAGTTCCAAATGTGTGTGGGTAGAATATATATCCCACGGGGGTAAAATTGAAAAAAGTCAAAAAACATTTTTTTTTGGACTTAGTCATTTTTCCGGCGTTTATCAGACTTTCAGATAGGGGAAATATCAGTGAGCGTTCCGATTTCAGTTCCAGAGCGATTCGCCCAATGAGTCTTTGATATTTAGTCGTTTTCAGCCAATTATCTGTATTTTTGAAAATTTCACTTTTTTGTGAAAATATCCACTAAATGAGGGAATAATATGTGTGAGGGTACCGAAGGAAAGTTCCAAATTTGTGTGGGTAGAATATATATCCCACGGGGGTAAAATTGAAAAAAGTTGAAAAAATTTTTTTTTGGGACTTATTCATTTTTCCGGCGTTTATCAGACTTTCAGATAGGGCAAATGTCAGTGAGCGTTCCGATTTCAGTTCCAGAGCGATTCGCCCAATGAGTCCTTGATATTTAGTCGTTTTCAGCCAATTTTCTGGATTTTTGAAAATTTCACTTTTTTGTGAAAATATCCACTAAATGAGGGAATAATATGTGTGAGGTTACCCCAGGAGAGTTCTAAATGTGTGTGGGAAGAATATATATCCCACGGGGGTAAAATTGAAAAAAGTTGAAAAAATTTTTTTTTTGGACTTATACATTTTTCCGGCGTTTATCAGACTTTCAGATAGGGGAAATGTCAGTGAGCGTTCCGATTTCAGTTCCAGAGCGATTCGCCCAATGAGTCTTTGATATTTAGTCGTTTTCAGCCAATTTTCTGGATTTTTGAAAATTTCACTTTTTTGTGAAAATATCCACTAAATGAGGGAAAAATATGTGTGAGGGTACCGAAGGAGAGTTCCAAATTTGTGTGGGTAGAATATATATCCCACGGGGGTAAAATTGAAAAAAGTCTAAAAAAATTTTTTTTGGGGACTTCGTCATTTTTCCGGCATTTATCAGACTTTCAAATAGGGGAAATGTCAGTGAGTGTTCCGATTTCAGTTCCAGAGCGATTCGCCCAATGAGTCCTTGATATTTAGTCGTTTTCAGACAATTTTCTGGATTTTTGAAAATTTCACTTTTTTGTGAAAATATCCACTAAATGAGGGAATAATATGTGTGAGGTTACCCCAGGAGAGTTCCAAATGTGTGTGGGTAGAATATATATCCCACGGGGGTAAAATTGAAAAAAGTTGAAAAAATTTTTTTTTTGGACTTATACATTTTTCCGGCGTTTATCATACTTTCAGATAGGGGAAATGTCAGTGAGCGTTCCGATTTCAGTTCCAGAGCGATTCGCCCAATGAGTCTTTGATACTTAGTCGTTTTCAGCCAATTTTCTGGATTTTTGAAAATTTCACTTCTTTGTGAAAATATCCACTAAATGAGGGAATGATATGTGTGAGGGTACCCCAGGAGAGTTAAAATGTGTGTGGGTAGAATATATATCCCACGGGGGTAAAATTGAAAAAAGTTGAAAAAAAATTTTTTTTTGGACTTAGTCATTTTTCCGGCGTTTATCAGACTTTCAGATAGGGGAAATGGCAGTGAGCGTTCCGATTTCAGTTCCAGAGCGATTCGCCCAATGAGTCTTTGATATTTAGTCGTTTTCAGCCAATTTTCTGGATTTTTGAAAATTTCACTTTTTTGTGAAAATATCCACCAAATGAGGGAAAAATATGTGTGAGGGTACCGAAGGAGAGTTCCAAATTTGTGTGGGTAGAATATATATCCCACGGGGGTAAAATTGAAAAAAGTCTAAAAAAATTTTTTTGGGGGACTTCGTCATTTTTCCGGCATTTATCAGACTTTCAAATAGGGGAAATGTCAGTGAGTGTTCCGATTTCAGTTCCAGAGCGATTCGCCCAATGAGTCCTTGATATTTAGTCGTTTTCAGACAATTTTCTGGATTTTTGAAAATTTCACTTTTTTGTGAAAATATCCACTAAATGAGGGAATAATATGTGTGAGGTTACCCCAGGAGAGTTCCAAATGTGTGTGGGTAGAATATATATCCCACGGGGGTAAAATTGAAAAAAGTTGAAAAAATTTTTTTTTTGGACTTATACATTTTTCCGGCGTTTATCAGACTTTCAGATAGGGGAAATGTCAGTGAGCGTTCCGATTTCAGTTCCAGAGCGATTCGCCCAATGAGTCTTTGATACTTAGTCGTTTTCAGCCAATTTTCTGGATTTTTGAAAATTTCACTTCTTTGTGAAAATATCCACTAAATGAGGGAATGATATGTGTGAGGGTACCCCAGGAGAGTTAAAATGTGTGTGGGTAGAATATATATCCCACGGGGGTAAAATTGAAAAAAGTTGAAAAAAAATTTTTTTTTGGACTTAGTCATTTTTCCGGCGTTTATCAGACTTTCAGATAGGGGAAATGGCAGTGAGCGTTCCGATTTCAGTTCCAGAGCGATTCGCCCAATGAGTCTTTGATATTTAGTCGTTTTCAGCCAATTTTCTGGATTTTTGAAAATTTCACTTTTTTGTGAAAATATCCACCAAATGAGGGAATAATATGTGTGAGGGTACCGAAGGAGAGTTCCAAATTTGTGTCGGTAGAATATATATCCCACGGGGGTAAAATTGAAAAAAGCTGAAAAAATTTTTTTTTGGGACTTAGTCATTTTTCCGGCGTTTATCAGACTTTCAGATAGGGGAAATGTCAGTGAGCGTTCCGATTTCAGTTCCAGAGCGATTCGCCCAATGAGTCCTTGATACTTAGTCGTTTTCAGCCAATTTTCTGGATTTTTGAAAATTTCACTTCTTTGTGAAAATGTCCACTAAATGAGGGAATAATATGTGTGAGGGTACCCCAGGAGAGTTCCAAATGTGTTGGGTAGAATATATATCCCACGGGGGTAAAATTGAAAAAAGCTGAAAAAAATTTTTTTTTGGACTTAGTCATTTTTCCGGCGTTTATCAGACTTTCAGATAGGGCAAATGTCAGTGAGCATTCCGATTTCAGTTCCAGAGCGATTGGCCCAATGAGTCCTTGATATTTAGTCGTTTTCAGCCAATTTTCTGGATTTTTGAAAATTTCACTTTTTTGTGAAAATATCCACTAAATGAGGGAATAATATGTGTGAGGGTACCGAAGGAGAGTTCCAAATTTGTGTGGGTAGAATATATATCCCACGGGTGTAAAATTGAAAAAAGTTGAAAAACATTTTTTTTGGGACTTAGTCATTTTTCCGGCGTTTATCAGACTTTCAGATAGGGGAAATGGCAGTGAGCGTTCCGATTTCAGTTCCAGAGACATTCGCCCAATGAGTCCTTGATACTTAGTCGTTTTCAGCCAATTTTCTGTATTTTTGAAAATTTCACTTCTTTGTGAAAATATCCACTAAATGAGGAAATAATATGTGTGAGGGTACCCCAGGAGAGTTCCAAATGTGTGGGTAGAATATATATCCCACGGGGGTAAAATTGAAAAAAGTTGCAAAAAATTTTTTTTGGGACTTATTCATTTTTCCGGCGTTTATCAGACTTTCAGATAGGGCAAATGTCAGTGAGCGTTCCGATTTCAGTTCCAGAGCGATTCGCCCAATGAGTCCTTGATATTTAGTCGTTTTCAGCCAATTTTCTGGATTTTTGAAAATTTCACTTTTTTGTGAAAATATCCACTAAATGATGGAATAATATGTGTGATTGTACCCCAGGAGAGTTCCAAATGTGTGTGGGTAGAATATATATCCCACGGGGGTAAAATTGAAAAAAGTTGCAAAAAATTTTTTTTTGGACTTAGTCATTTTTCTGGCGTTTATCAGACTTTAAGATAGGGGAAATGTCAGTGAGCATTCCCATTTCATTTCCAGAGTGATTCGCCCAATGAGTCTTTGATATTTAGTCGTTTTAAGCCAATTTTCTGGATTTTTGAAAATTTCACTTTTTTGTGAAAACATCCACTAAATGAGGGAATAATATGTGTGAGGGTACCCCAGGAGAGTTCCAAATGTGTGTGGGTAGAATATATATCCCACGGGGGTAAAATTGAAAAAAGTTGAAAAAAATTTTTTTTTGGACTTAGTCATTTTTCCGGCGTTTATCAGACTTTCAGATAGGGGAAATGTAAGTGAGCGTTCCGATTTCAGTTCCAGAGCGATTCGCCCAATGAGTCTTTGATATTTAGTCGTTTTCAGCCAATTTTCTGGATTTTTGAAAATTTCACTTTTTTGTGAAAATATCCACTAAATGAGGGAATAATATGTGTCAGGGTACCGAAGGAGAGTTCCAAATTTGTGTGGGTAGAATATATATCCCACGGGGGTAAAATTGAAAAAAGTTGAAAAAATTTTTTTTTGGGACTTAGTCATTTTTCCGGCGTTTATCAGACTTTCAGATAGGGGAAATGTCAGTGAGCGTTCCGATTTCAGTTCCAGAGCGATTCGCCCAATGAGTCCTTGTTATTTAGTTGTTTTCAGCCAATTTTCTGGATTTTTGAAAATTTCACTTTTTTGTGAAAATATCCACTAAATGAGGGAATAATATGTGTGAGGGTACCGAAGGAGAGTTCCAAATTTGTGTGGCTAGAATATATATCCCACGGGGGTAAAATTGAAAAAAGTTGAAAAAAATTTTTTTTTGGACTTAGTCATTTTTCTGGCATTTATCAGACTTTAAGATAGGGGAAATGTCAGTGAGCATTCCCATTTTAGTTCCAGAGCGATTCGCCCAATGAGTCTTTGATATTTAATCGTTTTCAGCCAATTTTCTGGATTTTTGGAAATTTCACTTCTTTGTGAAAATATCCACTAAATGAGGGAATAATATGTGTGAGGGTACCCCAGGAGAGTTCCAAATGTGTGTGGGTAGAATATATATCCCACGGGGGTAAAATTGAAAAAAGTTGAAAAAATTTTTTTTTTGGACTTAGTCATTTTTCCGGCGTTTATCAGACTTTCAGATAGGGGAAATGTCAGTGAGCGTTCCGATTTCAGTTCCAGAGCGATTCACCCAATGTGTCCTTGTTATTTAGTTGTTTTCAGCCAATTTTCTGGATTTTTGAAAATTTCACTTTTTTGTGAAAATATCCACTAAATGAGGGAATAATATGTGTGAGGGTACCCCAGGAGAGTTCCAAATGTGTGTGGGTAGAATATATATCCCACGGGGGTAAAATTGAAAAAAGTCTAAAAAAATTTTTTTTTGGACTTAGTCATTTTTCCGGCGTTTATCAGACTTTCAGATAGGGGAAATGTCTGTGAGCGTTCCGATTTTAGTTCCAGAGCGATTCGCCCAATGAGTCCTTGTTATTTAGTTGTTTTCAGCCAATTTTCTGGATTTTTGAAAATTTCACTTTTTTGTGAAAATATCCACTAAATGAGGGAAAAATATGTGTGAGGGTACCGAAGGAGAGTTCCAAATTTGTGTGGGTAGAATATATATCCCACGGGGGTAAAATTGAAAAAAGTTGCAAAAAATTTTTTTGGGACTTATTCATTTTTCCGGCGTTTATCAGACTTTCAGATAGGGCAAATGCCAGTGAGCATTCCGATTTCAGTTCCAGAGCGATTCGCCCAATGAGTCCTTGATATTTAGTCGTTTTCAGACAATATGCTGGATTTTTGAAAATTTCACTTTTTTGTGAAAATATCCACTAAATGAGGGAATAATATGTGTGAGGGTACCCCAGGAGAGTTCCAAATGTGTGTGGGTAGAATATATATCCCACGGGGGTAAAATTGAAAAAAGTCTAAAAAAATTTTTTTTTGGACTTAGTCATTTTTCCAGCGTTTATCAGACTTTCAGATAGGGGAAATGTCAGTGAGCGTTCCGATTTGGCGTTTATCAGACTTTCAGATAGGGGAAATGTCAGTGAGCGTTCCGATTTCAGTTCCAGAGACATTCGCCCAATGAGTCCTTGATACTTAGTCGTTTTCAGCCAATTTTCTGGATTTTTGAAAATTTCACTTTTTTGTGAAAATATCCACTAAATGAGGGAATAATATGTGTGAGGTTACCCCAGGAGAGTTCTAAATGTGTGTGGGAAGAATATATATCCCACGGGGGTAAAATTGAAAAAAGTTGAAAAAATTTTTTTTTTGGACTTATACATTTTTCCGGCGTTTATCAGACTTTCAGATAGGGGAAATGTCAGTGAGCATTCCGATTTCAGTTCCAGAGCGATTCGCCCAATGAGTCCTTGTTATTTAGTTGTTTTCAGCCAATTTTCTGGATTTTTGAAAATTTCACTTTTTTGTGAAAATATCCACTAAATGAGGGAAAAATATGTGTGAGGGTACCGAAGGAGAGTTCCAAATTTGTGTGGGTAGAATATATATCCCACGGGGTAAAATTGAAAAAAGTTGCAAAAAATTTTTTTTGGGACTTATTCATTTTTCCGGCGTTTATCAGACTTTCAGATAGGGCAAATGTCAGTGAGCATTCCGATTTCAGTTCCAGAGCGATTCGCCCAATGAGTCCTTGATATTTAGTCGTTTTCAGCCAATTTTCTGGATTTTTGAAAATTTCACTTTTTTGTGAAAATATCCACTAAATGAGGGAATAATATGTGTGATTGTACCCCAGGAGAGTTCCAAATGTGTGTGGGTAGAATATATATCCCACGGGGGTAAAATTGAAAAATGTTGAAAAAAATTTTTTTTTGGACTTAGTCATTTTTCTGGCGTTTATCAGACTTTAAGATAGGGGAAATGTCAGTGAGCATTCCCATTTCATTTCCAGAGCAATTCGCCCAATGAGTCTTTGATATTTAGTCGTTTTCAGCCAATTTTCTGGATTTTTGAAAATTTCACTTTTTTGTGAAAACATCCACTAAATGAGGGAATAATATGTGTGAGGGTACCGAAGGAGAGTTCCAAATTTGTGTGGGTAGAATATATATCCCACGGGGGTAAAATTGAAAAAAGTTGAAAAATTTTTTTTTGGGGACCTAGTCATTTTTCCGGCGTTTATCAGACTTTCAGATAAGGGAAATGTCAGTGAGCATTCCGATTTCAGTTCCAGAGCGATTCGCCCAATGAGTCCTTGTTATTTAGTCTTTTTCAGCCAATTTTCTGGATTTTTGAAAATTTCACTTTTTTGTGAAAATATCCACTAAATGAGGGAATAATATGTATGAGGGTACCACAGGAGAGTTCCAAATGTGTGTGGGTAGAATATATATCTGACGGGGGTAAAATTGAAAAAAGTTGAAAAAAATTTTTTTTTGGACTTAGTCATTTTTCTGGCGTTTATCAGACTTTAAGATAGGGGAAATGTCAGTGAGCATTCCCATTTCAGTTACAGAGCGATTCGCCCAATGAGTCTTTGATATTTAGTCGTTTTCAGCCAATTTTCTGGATTTTTGAAAATTTCACTTTTTTGTGAAAATATCCACTAAATGAGGGAATAATATGTGTGAGGGTACCGAAGGAGAGTTCCAAATTTGTGTGGGTAGAATATATATCCCACGTTTGTAAAATTGAAAAAAGTTGAAAAAAATTTTTTTTGGGACTTAGTCATTTTTCCGGCGTTTATCAGACTTTCAGATAGGGGAAATGTCAGTGAGCGTTCCGATTTCAGTTCCAGAGACATTCGCCCAATGAGTCCTTGATACTTAGTCGTTTTCAGCCAATTTTCTGTATTTTTGAAAATTTCACTTCTTTGTGAAAATATCCACTAAATGAGGGAATAATATGTGTGAGGGTACCCCAGGAGAGTTCCAAATGTGTGGGTAGAATATATATCCCACGGGGGTAAAATTGAAAAAAGTTGAAAAAATTTTTTTTTGGGACTTAGTCATTTTTCCGGCGTTTATCAGACTTTCAGATAGGGGAAATGTCAGTGAGCGTTCCGATTTCAGTTACAGAGCGATTCATCCAATGAGTCCTTGATACTTAGTCGTTTTCAGCCAATTTTCTGGATTTTTGAAAATTTCACTTCTTTGTGAAAATATCCACTAAATGAGGGAATGATATGTGTGAGGGTACCCCAGGAGAGTTAAAATGTGTGTGGGTAGAATATATATCCCACGGGGGTAAAATTGAAAAAAGTTGAAAAAAAATTTTTTTTTGGACTTAGTCATTTTTCCGGCGTTTATCAGACTTTCAGATAGGGGAAATGGCAGTGAGCGTTCCGATTTCAGTTCCAGAGCGATTCGCCCAATGAGTCCGTGATATTTAGTCGTTTTCAGCCAATTTTCTGGATTTTTGAAAATTTCACTTTTTTGTGAAAATATCCACCAAATGAGGGAATAATATGTGTGAGGGTACCGAAGGAGAGTTTCAAATTTGTGTGGGTAGAATATATATCCCACGGAGGTAAAATTGAAAAAAGCTGAAAAAATTTTTTTTTGGGACTTAGTCATTTTTCCGGCGTTTATCAGACTTTCAGATAGGGGAAATGTCAGTGAGCGTTCCGATTTCAGTTCCAGAGCGATTCGCCCAATGAGTCCTTGATACTTAGTCGTTTTCAGCCAATTTTCTGGATTTTTGAAAATTTCACTTCTTTGTGAAAATGTCCACTAAATGAGGGAATAATATGTGTGAGGGTACCCCAGGAGAGTTCCAAATGTGTTTGGGTAGAATATATATCCCACGGGGGTAAAATTGAAAAAAGTTGAAAAAAATTTTTTTTTGGACTTAGTCATTTTTCCGGCATTTATCAGACTTTCAGATAGGGGAAATGTCAGTGAGCGTTCCGATTTCAGTTCCAGAGCGATTCGCCCAATGAGTCCTTGTTATTTAGTTGTTTTCAGCCAATTTTCTGGATTTTTGAAAATTTCACTTTTTTGTGAAAATATCCACTAAATGAGGGAAAAATATGTGTGAGGGTACCGAAGGAGATTTCCAAATTTGTGTGGGTAGAATATATATCCCACGGGGTAAAATTGAAAAAAGTTGCAAAATATTTTTTTTGGGACTTATTCATTTTTCCGGCGTTTATCAGACTTTCAGATAGGGCAAATGTCAGTGAGCATTCCGATTTCAGTTCCAGAGCGATTCGCCCAATGAGTCCTTGATATTTAGTCGTTTTCAGACAATATGCTGGATTTTTGAAAATTTCACTTTTTTGTGAAAATATCCACTAAATGAGGGAATAATATGTGTGAGGGTACCCCAGGAGAGTTCCAAATGTGTGTGGGTAGAATATATATCCCACGGGGGTAAAATTGAAAAAAGTCTAAAAAAATTTTTTTTTGGACTTAGTCATTTTTCCAGCGTTTATCAGACTTTCAGATAGGGGAAATGTCAGTGAGCGTTCCGATTTTAGTTCCAGAGCGATTCGCCCAATGAGTCCTTGTTATTTAGTCTTTTTTAGGCAATTTTCTGGATTTTTGAAAATTTCACTTTTTTGTGAAAATATCCACTAAATGAGGGAATAATATGTATGAGGGTACCACAGGAGAGTTCCAAATGTGTGTGGGTAGAATATATATCTGACGGGGGTAAAATTGAAAAAAGTTGAAAAAAATTTTTTTTTGGACTTAGTCATTTTTCTGGCGTTTATCAGACTTTAAGATAGGGGAAATGTCAGTGAGCATTCCCATTTCAGTTCCAGAGCGATTCACCCAATGAGTCTTTGATATTTAGTCGTTTTCAGCCAATTTTCTGGATTTTTGAAAATTTCACTTTTTTGTGAAAATATCCACTAAATGAGGGAATAATATGTGTGAGGGTACCGAAGGAGAGTTCCAAATTTGTGTGGGTAGAATATATATCCCACGGGTGTAAAATTGAAAAAAGTTGAAAAAAATTTTTTTTGGGACTTAGTCATTTTTCCGGCGTTTATCAGACTTTCAGATAGGGGAAATGTCAGTGAGCGTTCCGATTTGGCGTTTATCAGACTTTCAGATAGGGGAAATGTCAGTGAGCATTCCGATTTCAGTTCCAGAGACATTCGCCCAATGAGTCCTTGATACTTAGTCGTTTTCAGCCAATTTTCTGGATTTTTGAAAATTTCACTTTTTTGTGAAAATATCCACTAAATGAGGGAATAATATGTGTGAGGTTACCCCAGGAGAGTTCTAAATGTGTGTGGGAAGAATATATATCCCACGGGGGTAAAATTGAAAAAAGTTGAAAAAATTTTTTTTTTGGACTTATACATTTTTCCGGCGTTTATCAGACTTTCAGATAGGGGAAATGTCAGTGAGCGTTCCGATTTCAGTTCCAGAGCGATTCGCCCAATGAGTCCTTGTTATTTAGTTGTTTTCAGCCAATTTTCTGGATTTTTGAAAATTTCACTTTTTTGTGAAAATATCCACTAAATGAGGGAAAAATATGTGTGAGGGTACCGAAGGAGAGTTCCAAATTTGTGTGGGTAGAATATATATCCCACGGGGTAAAATTGAAAAAAGTTGCAAAAAATTTTTTTTGGGACTTAGTCATTTTTCCGGCGTTTATCAGACTTTCAGATAGGGGAAATGTCAGTGAGCGTTCCGATTTCAGTTCCAGAGACATTCGCCCAATGAGTCCTTGATACTTAGTCGTTTTCAGCCAATTTTCTGTATTTTTGAAAATTTCACTTCTTTGTGAAAATATCCACTAAATGAGGGAATAATATGTGTGAGGGTACCCCAGGAGAGTTCCAAATGTGTGGGTAGAATATATATCCCACGGGGGTAAAATTGAAAAAAGTTGAAAAAATTTTTTTTTGGGACTTAGTCATTTTTCCGGCGTTTATCAGACTTTCAGATAGGGGAAATGTCAGTGAGCGTTCCGATTTCAGTTACAGAGCGATTCATCCAATGTGTCCTTGATACTTAGTCGTTTTCAGCCAATTTTCTGGATTTTTGAAAATTTCACTTCTTTGTGAAAATATCCACTAAATGAGGGAATGATATGTGTGAGGGTACCCCAGGAGAGTTAAAATGTGTGTGGGTAGAATATATATCCCACGGGGGTAAAATTGAAAAAAGTTGAAAAAAAATTTTTTTTTGGACTTAGTCATTTTTCCGGCGTTTATCAGACTTTCAGATAGGGGAAATGGCAGTGAGCGTTCCGATTTCAGTTCCAGAGCGATTCGCCCAATGAGTCTTTGATATTTAGTCGTTTTCAGCCAATTTTCTGGATTTTTGAAAATTTCACTTTTTTGTGAAAATATTCACCAAATGAGGGAATAATATGTGTGAGGGTACCGAAGGAGAGTTTCAAATTTGTGTGGGTAGAATATATATCCCACGGAGGTAAAATTGAAAAAAGCTGAAAAATTTTTTTTTGGGACTTAGTCATTTTTCCGGCGTTTATCAGACTTTCAGATAGGGGAAATGTCAGTGAGCGTTCCGATTTCAGTTCCAGAGCGATTCGCCCAATGAGTCCTTGATATTTAGTCGTTTTCAGCCAATTTTCTGGATTTTTGAAAATTTCACTTTTTTGTGAAAATATCCACTAAATGAGGGAATAATATGTGTGATTGTACCCCAGGAGAGTTCCAAATGTGTGTGGGTAGAATATATATCCCACGGGGGTAAAATTGAAAAATGTTGAAAAAAATTTTTTTTTGGACTTAGTCATTTTTCTGGCGTTTATCAGACTTTAAGATAGGGGAAATGTCAGTGAGCATTCCCATTTCATTTCCAGAGCAATTCGCCCAATGAGTCTTTGATATTTAGTCGTTTTCAGCCAATTTTCTGGATTTTTGAAAATTTCACTTTTTTGTGAAAACATCCACTAAATGAGGGAATAATATGTGTGAGGGTACCGAAGGAGAGTTCCAAATTTGTGTGGGTAGAATATATATCCCACGGGGGTAAAATTGAAAAAAGTTGAAAAAATTTTTTTTGGGGACCTAGTCATTTTTCCGGCGTTTATCAGACTTTCAGATAGGGGAAATGTCAGTGAGCGTTCCGATTTCAGTTCCAGAGCGATTCGCCCAATGAGTCCTTGATACTTAGTCGTTTTCAGCCAATTTTCTGGATTTTTGAAAATTTCACTTCTTTGTGAAAATGTCCACTAAATGAGGGAATAATATGTGTGAGGGTACCCCAGGAGAGTTCCAAATGTGTTTGGGTAGAATATATATCCCACGGGGGTAAAATTGAAAAAAGTTGAAAAAAATTTTTTTTTGGACTTAGTCATTTTTCCGGCATTTATCAGACTTTCAGATAGGGGAAATGTCAGTGAGCGTTCCGATTTCAGTTCCAGAGCGATTCGCCCAATGAGTCCTTGTTATTTAGTTGTTTTCAGCCAATTTTCTGGATTTTTGAAAATTTCACTTTTTTGTGAAAATATCCACTAAATGAGGGAAAAATATGTGTGAGGGTACCGAAGGAGATTTCCAAATTTGTGTGGGTAGAATATATATCCCACGGGGTAAAATTGAAAAAAGTTGCAAAATATTTTTTTTGGGACTTATTCATTTTTCCGGCGTTTATCAGACTTTCAGATAGGGCAAATGTCAGTGAGCATTCCGATTTCAGTTCCAGAGCGATTCGCCCAATGAGTCCTTGATATTTAGTCGTTTTCAGACAATATGCTGGATTTTTGAAAATTTCACTTTTTTGTGAAAATATCCACTAAATGAGGGAATAATATGTGTGAGGGTACCCCAGGAGAGTTCCAAATGTGTGTGGGTAGAATATATATCCCACGGGGGTAAAATTGAAAAAAGTCTAAAAAAATTTTTTTTTGGACTTAGTCATTTTTCCAGCGTTTATCAGACTTTCAGATAGGGGAAATGTCAGTGAGCGTTCCGATTTTAGTTCCAGAGCGATTCGCCCAATGAGTCCTTGTTATTTAGTCTTTTTTAGGCAATTTTCTGGATTTTTGAAAATTTCACTTTTTTGTGAAAATATCCACTAAATGAGGGAATAATATGTATGAGGGTACCACAGGAGAGTTCCAAATGTGTGTGGGTAGAATATATATCTGACGGGGGTAAAATTGAAAAAAGTTGAAAAAAATTTTTTTTTGGACTTAGTCATTTTTCTGGCGTTTATCAGACTTTAAGATAGGGGAAATGTCAGTGAGCATTCCCATTTCAGTTCCAGAGCGATTCACCCAATGAGTCTTTGATATTTAGTCGTTTTCAGCCAATTTTCTGGATTTTTGAAAATTTCACTTTTTTGTGAAAATATCCACTAAATGAGGGAATAATATGTGTGAGGGTACCGAAGGAGAGTTCCAAATTTGTGTGGGTAGAATATATATCCCACGGGTGTAAAATTGAAAAAAGTTGAAAAAAATTTTTTTTGGGACTTAGTCATTTTTCCGGCGTTTATCAGACTTTCAGATAGGGGAAATGTCAGTGAGCGTTCCGATTTGGCGTTTATCAGACTTTCAGATAGGGGAAATGTCAGTGAGCATTCCGATTTCAGTTCCAGAGACATTCGCCCAATGAGTCCTTGATACTTAGTCGTTTTCAGCCAATTTTCTGGATTTTTGAAAATTTCACTTTTTTGTGAAAATATCCACTAAATGAGGGAATAATATGTGTGAGGTTACCCCAGGAGAGTTCTAAATGTGTGTGGGAAGAATATATATCCCACGGGGGTAAAATTGAAAAAAGTTGAAAAAATTTTTTTTTTGGACTTATACATTTTTCCGGCGTTTATCAGACTTTCAGATAGGGGAAATGTCAGTGAGCGTTCCGATTTCAGTTCCAGAGCGATTCGCCCAATGAGTCCTTGTTATTTAGTTGTTTTCAGCCAATTTTCTGGATTTTTGAAAATTTCACTTTTTTGTGAAAATATCCACTAAATGAGGGAAAAATATGTGTGAGGGTACCGAAGGAGAGTTCCAAATTTGTGTGGGTAGAATATATATCCCACGGGGTAAAATTGAAAAAAGTTGCAAAAAATTTTTTTTGGGACTTAGTCATTTTTCCGGCGTTTATCAGACTTTCAGATAGGGGAAATGTCAGTGAGCGTTCCGATTTCAGTTCCAGAGACATTCGCCCAATGAGTCCTTGATACTTAGTCGTTTTCAGCCAATTTTCTGTATTTTTGAAAATTTCACTTCTTTGTGAAAATATCCACTAAATGAGGGAATAATATGTGTGAGGGTACCCCAGGAGAGTTCCAAATGTGTGGGTAGAATATATATCCCACGGGGGTAAAATTGAAAAAAGTTGAAAAAATTTTTTTTTGGGACTTAGTCATTTTTCCGGCGTTTATCAGACTTTCAGATAGGGGAAATGTCAGTGAGCGTTCCGATTTCAGTTACAGAGCGATTCATCCAATGTGTCCTTGATACTTAGTCGTTTTCAGCCAATTTTCTGGATTTTTGAAAATTTCACTTCTTTGTGAAAATATCCACTAAATGAGGGAATGATATGTGTGAGGGTACCCCAGGAGAGTTAAAATGTGTGTGGGTAGAATATATATCCCACGGGGGTAAAATTGAAAAAAGTTGAAAAAAAATTTTTTTTTGGACTTAGTCATTTTTCCGGCGTTTATCAGACTTTCAGATAGGGGAAATGGCAGTGAGCGTTCCGATTTCAGTTCCAGAGCGATTCGCCCAATGAGTCTTTGATATTTAGTCGTTTTCAGCCAATTTTCTGGATTTTTGAAAATTTCACTTTTTTGTGAAAATATTCACCAAATGAGGGAATAATATGTGTGAGGGTACCGAAGGAGAGTTTCAAATTTGTGTGGGTAGAATATATATCCCACGGAGGTAAAATTGAAAAAAGCTGAAAAATTTTTTTTTGGGACTTAGTCATTTTTCCGGCGTTTATCAGACTTTCAGATAGGGGAAATGTCAGTGAGCGTTCCGATTTCAGTTCCAGAGCGATTCGCCCAATGAGTCCTTGATATTTAGTCGTTTTCAGCCAATTTTCTGGATTTTTGAAAATTTCACTTTTTTGTGAAAATATCCACTAAATGAGGGAATAATATGTGTGATTGTACCCCAGGAGAGTTCCAAATGTGTGTGGGTAGAATATATATCCCACGGGGGTAAAATTGAAAAATGTTGAAAAAAATTTTTTTTTGGACTTAGTCATTTTTCTGGCGTTTATCAGACTTTAAGATAGGGGAAATGTCAGTGAGCATTCCCATTTCATTTCCAGAGCAATTCGCCCAATGAGTCTTTGATATTTAGTCGTTTTCAGCCAATTTTCTGGATTTTTGAAAATTTCACTTTTTTGTGAAAACATCCACTAAATGAGGGAATAATATGTGTGAGGGTACCGAAGGAGAGTTCCAAATTTGTGTGGGTAGAATATATATCCCACGGGGGTAAAATTGAAAAAAGTTGAAAAAATTTTTTTTGGGGACCTAGTCATTTTTCCGGCGTTTATCAGACTTTCAGATAAGGGAAATGTCAGTGAGCATTCCGATTTCAGTTCCAGAGCGATTCGCCCAATGAGTCCTTGTTATTTAGTCTTTTTCAGCCAATTTTCTGGATTTTTGAAAATTTCACTTTTTTTTGAAAATATCCACTAAATGAGGGAATAATATGTATGAGGGTACCACAGGAGAGTTCCAAATGTGTGTGGGTAGAATATATATCTGACGGGGGTAAAATTGAAAAAAGTTGAAAAAAATTTTTTTTTGGACTTAGTCATTTTTCTGGCGTTTATCAGACTTTAAGATAGGGGAAATGTCAGTGAGCATTCCCATTTCAGTTCCAGAGCGATTCGCCCAATGAGTCTTTGATATTTAGTCGTTTTCAGCCAATTTTCTGGATTTTTGAAAATTTCACTTTTTTGTGAAAATATCCACTAAATGAGGGAATAATATGTGTGAGGGTACCGAAGGAGAGTTCCAAATTTGTGTGGGTAGAATATATATCCCACGGGTGTAAAATTGAAAAAAGTTGAAAAAAATTTTTTTTGGGACTTAGTCATTTTTCCGGCGTTTATCAGACTTTCAGATAGGGGAAATGTCAGTGAGCGTTCCGATTTCAGTTCCAGAGACATTCGCCCAATGAGTCCTTGATACTTAGTCGTTTTCAGCCAATTTTCTGTATTTTTGAAAATTTCACTTCTTTGTGAAAATATCCACTAAATGAGGGAATAATATGTGTGAGGGTACCCCAGGAGAGTTCCAAATGTGTGGGTAGAATATATATCCCACGGGGGTAAAATTGAAAAAAGTTGAAAAAATTTTTTTTTGGGACTTAGTCATTTTTCCGGCGTTTATCAGACTTTCAGATAGGGGAAATGTCAGTGAGCGTTCCGATTTCAGTTCCAGAGCGATTCGCCCAATGTGTCCTTGTTATTTAGTTGTTTTCAGCCAATTTTCTGGATTTTTGAAAATTTCACTTTTTTGTGAAAATATCCACTAAATGAGGGAATAATATGTGTGAGGTTACCCCAGGAGAGTTCTAAATGTGTGTGGGAAGAATATATATCCCACGGGGGTAAAATTGAAAAAAGTTGAAAAAATTTTTTTTTTGGACTTATACATTTTTCCGGCGTTGATCAGACTTTCAGATAGGGGAAATGTCAGTGAGCGTTCCGATTTCAGTTACAGAGCGATTCATCCAATGAGTCCTTGATACTTAGTCGTTTTCAGCCAATTTTCTGGATTTTTGAAAATTTCACTTCTTTGTGAAAATATCCACTAAATGAGGGAATGATATGTGTGAGGGTACCCCAGGAGAGTTAAAATGTGTGTGGGTAGAATATATATCCCACGGGGGTAAAATTGAAAAAAGTTGAAAAAAAATTTTTTTTTGGACTTAGTCATTTTTCCGGCGTTTATCAGACTTTCAGATAGGGGAAATGGCAGTGAGCGTTCCGATTTCAGTTCCAGAGCGATTCGCCCAATGAGTCTTTGATATTTAGTCGTTTTCAGCCAATTTTCTGGATTTTTGAAAATTTCACTTTTTTGTGAAAATATCCACCAAATGAGGGAATAATATGTGTGAGGGTACCGAAGGAGAGTTCCAAATTTGTGTGGGTAGAATATATATCCCACGGGGGTAAAATTGAAAAAAGCTGAAAAAATTTTTTTTTGGGACTTAGTCATTTTTCCGGCGTTTATCAGACTTTCAGATAGGGGAAATGTCAGTGAGCGTTCCGATTTCAGTTCCAGAGCGATTCGCCCAATGAGTCCTTGATACTTAGTCGTTTTCAGCCAATTTTCTGGATTTTTGAAAATTTCACTTCTTTGTGAAAATGTCCACTAAATGAGGGAAAAATATGTGTGAGGGTACCGAAGGAGATTTCCAAATTTGTGTGGGTAGAATATATATCCCACGGGGTAAAATTGAAAAAAGTTGCAAAATATTTTTTTGGGGACTTATTCATTTTTCCGGCGTTTATCAGACTTTCAGATAGGGCAAATGTCAGTGAGCATTCCGATTTCAGTTCCAGAGCGATTCGCCCAATGAGTTCTTGATATTTAGTCGTTTTCAGGTAATTTTCTGGATTTTTGAAAATTTCACTTTTTTGGGAAAATATCCACTAAATGAGGGAATAATATGTGTGATTGTACCCCAGGAGAGTTCCAAATGTGTGTGGGTAGAATATATATCCCACGGGGGTAAAATTGAAAAAAGTTGAAAAAAATTTTTGTTTGGACTTAGTCATTTTTCTGGCGTTTATCAGACTTTAAGATAGGGGAAATGTCAGTGAGCATTCCCATTTCATTTCCAGAGCGATTCGCCCAATGAGTCTTTGATATTTAGTCGTTTTCAGCCAATTTTCTGGATTTTTGAAAATTTCACTTTTTTGTGAAAACATCCACTAAATGAAGGAATAATATGTGTGAGGGTACCGAAGGAGAGTTCCAAATTTGTGTGGGTAGAATATATATCCCACGGGGGTAAAATTGAAAAAAGTTGAAAAAATTTTTTTTTTGGACTTAGTCATTTTTCCGGCGTTTATCAGACTTTCAGATAGGGGAAATGTAAGTGAGCGTTCCGATTTCAGTTCCAGAGCGATTCGCCCAATGAGTCTTTGATATTTAGTCGTTTTCAGCCAATTTTCTGGATTTTTGAAAATTTCACTTCTTTGTGAAAATGTCCACTAAATGAGGGAATAATATGTGTGAGGGTACCCCAGGAGAGTTCCAAATGTGTTTGGGTAGAATATATATCCCACGGGGGTAAAATTGAAAAAAGTTGAAAAAAATTTTTTTTTGGACTTAGTCATTTTTCCGGCATTTATCAGACTTTCAGATAGGGGAAATGTCAGTGAGCGTTCCGATTTCAGTTCCAGAGCGATTCGCCCAATGAGTCCTTGTTATTTAGTTGTTTTCAGCCAATTTTCTGGATTTTTGAAAATTTCACTTTTTTGTGAAAATATCCACTAAATGAGGGAAAAATATGTGTGAGGGTACCGAAGGAGATTTCCAAATTTGTGTGGGTAGAATATATATCCCACGGGGTAAAATTGAAAAAAGTTGCAAAATATTTTTTTGGGGACTTATTCATTTTTCCGGCGTTTATCAGACTTTCAGATAGGGCAAATGTCAGTGAGCATTCCGATTTCAGTTCCAGAGCGATTCGCCCAATGAGTCCTTGATATTTAGTCGTTTTCAGGTAATTTTCTGGATTTTTGAAAATTTCACTTTTTTGGGAAAATATCCACTAAATGAGGGAATAATATGTGTGATTGTACCCCAGGAGAGTTCCAAATGTGTGTGGGTAGAATATATATCCCACGGGGGTAAAATTGAAAAAAGTTGAAAAAAATTTTTGTTTGGACTTAGTCATTTTTCTGGCGTTTATCAGACTTTAAGATAGGGGAAATGTCAGTGAGCATTCCCATTTCATTTCCAGAGCGATTCGCCCAATGAGTCTTTGATATTTAGTCGTTTTCAGCCAATTTTCTGGATTTTTGAAAATTTCACTTTTTTGTGAAAACATCCACTAAATGAGGGAATAATATGTGTGAGGGTACCGAAGGAGAGTTCCAAATTTGTGTGGGTAGAATATATATCCCACGGGGGTAAAATTGAAAAAAGTTGAAAAAAATTTTTTTTTGGACTTAGTCATTTTTCCGGCGTTTATCAGACTTTCAGATAGGGGAAATGTAAGTGAGCGTTCCGATTTCAGTTCCAGAGCGATTCGCCCAATGAGTCTTTGATATTTAGTCGTTTTCAGCCAATTTTCTGGATTTTTGAAAATTTCACTTTTTTGTGAAAATATCCACTAAATGAGGGAATAATATGTGTCAGGGTACCGAAGGAGAGTTCCAAATTTGTGTGGGTAGAATATATATCCCACGGGGGTAAAATTGAAAAAAGTTGAAAAAATTTTTTTTTGGGACTTAGTCATTTTTCCGGCGTTTATCAGACTTTCAGATAGGGGAAATGTCAGTGAGCGTTCCGATTTCAGTTCCAGAGCGATTCGCCCAATGAGTCCTTGTTATTTAGTTGTTTTCAGCCAATTTTCTGGATTTTTGAAAATTTCACTTTTTTGTGAAAATATCCACTAAATGAGGGAATAATATGTGTGAGGGTACCGAAGGAGAGTTCCAAATTTGTGTGGCTAGAATATATATCCCACGGGGGTAAAATTGAAAAAAGTTGAAAAAAATTTTTTTTTGGACTTAGTCATTTTTCTGGCATTTATCAGACTTTAAGATAGGTGAAATGTCAGTGAGCATTCCCATTTTAGTTCCAGAGCGATTCGCCCAATGAGTCTTTGATATTTAGTCGTTTTCAGCCAATTTTCTGGATTTTTGAAAATTTCACTTCTTTGTGAAAATATCCACTAAATGAGGGAATAATATGTGGGAGGGTACCCCAGGAGAGTTCCAAATGTGTGTGGGTAGAATATATATCCCACGGGGGTAAAATTGAAAAAAGTTGAAAAAAATTTTTTTTTGGACTTAGTCATTTTTCCGGCGTTTATCAGACTTTCAGATAGGGGAAATGTCAGTGAGCGTTTCGATTTCAGTTCCAGAGCGATTCACCCAATGTGTCCTTGTTATTTAGTTGTTTTCAGCCAATTTTCTGGATTTTTGAAAATTTCACTTTTTTGTGAAAATATCCACTAAATGAGGGAATAATATGTGTGAGGGTACCCCAGGAGAGTTCTAAATGTGTGTGGGAAGAATATATATCCCACGGGGGTAAAATTGAAAAAAGTTGAAAAAATTTTTTTTTTGGACTTAGTCATTTTTCCGGCGTTTATCAGACTTTCAGATAGGGCAAATGTCAGTGAGCGTTCCGATTTCAGTTCCAGATCAACTTGCCCAATGAGTCCTTGATATTTAGTCGTTTTCAGCCAATTTTCTGGATTTTTGAAAATTTCACTTTTTTGTGAAAATATCCACTAAATGAGGGAATAATATGTGTGAGGGTACCCCAGGAGAGTTCCAAATGTGTGTGGGTAGAATATATATCCCACGGGGGTAAAATTGAAAAAAGTCTAAAAAAATTTTTTTTTGGACTTAGTCATTTTTCCGGCGTTTATCAGACTTTCAGATAGGGGAAATGTCTGTGAGCGTTCCGATTTTAGTTCCAGAGCGATTCGCCCAATGAGTCCTTGTTATTTAGTTGTTTTCAGCCAATTTTCTGGATTTTTGAAAATTTCACTTTTTTGTGAAAATATCCACTAAATGAGGGAAAAATATGTGTGAGGGTACCGAAGGAGAGTTCCAAATTTGTGTGCGTAGAATATATATCCCACGGGGGTAAAATTGAAAAAAGTTGCAAAAAATTTTTTTGGGACTTATTCATTTTTCCGGCGTTTATCAGACTTTCAGATAGGGCAAATGTCAGTGAGCGTTCCGATTTCAGTTCCAGAGCGATTCGCCCAATGAGTCCTTGATATTTAGTTGTTTTCAGACAATTTGCTGGATTTTTGAAAATTTCACTTTTTTGTGAAAATATCCACTAAATGAGGGAATAATATGTGTGAGGGTACCGAAGGAGAGTTCCAAATTTGTGTGGGTAGAATATATATCCCACGGGGGTAAAATTGAAAAAAGTTGAAAAAATTTTTTTTTTGGACTTAGTCATTTTTCCGGCGTTTATCAGACTTTCAGATAGGGGAAATGTAAGTGAGCGTTCCGATTTCAGTTCCAGAGCGATTCGCCCAATGAGTCTTTGATATTTAGTCGTTTTCAGCCAATTTTCTGGATTTTTGAAAATTTCACTTTTTTGTGAAAATATCCACTAAATGAGGGAATAATATGTGTCAGGGTACCGAAGGAGAGTTCCAAATTTGTGTGGGTAGAATATATATCCCACGGGGGTAAAATTGAAAAAAGTTGAAAAAATTTTTTTTTGGGACTTAGTCATTTTTCCGGCGTTTATCAGACTTTCAGATAGGGGAAATGTCAGTGAGCGTTCCGATTTCAGTTCCAGAGCGATTCGCCCAATGAGTCCTTGTTATTTAGTTGTTTTCAGCCAATTTTCTGGATTTTTGAAAATTTCACTTTTTTGTGAAAATATCCACTAAATGAGGGAATAATATGTGTGAGGGTACCGAAGGAGAGTTCCAAATTTGTGTGGCTAGAATATATATCCCACGGGGGTAAAATTGAAAAAAGTTGAAAAAAATTTTTTTTTGGACTTAGTCATTTTTCTGGCATTTATCAGACTTTAAGATAGGTGAAATGTCAGTGAGCATTCCCATTTTAGTTCCAGAGCGATTCGCCCAATGAGTCTTTGATATTTAGTCGTTTTCAGCCAATTTTCTGGATTTTTGAAAATTTCACTTCTTTGTGAAAATATCCACTAAATGAGGGAATAATATGTGGGAGGGTACCCCAGGAGAGTTCCAAATGTGTGTGGGTAGAATATATATCCCACGGGGGTAAAATTGAAAAAAGTTGAAAAAAATTTTTTTTTGGACTTAGTCATTTTTCCGGCGTTTATCAGACTTTCAGATAGGGGAAATGTCAGTGAGCGTTTCGATTTCAGTTCCAGAGCGATTCACCCAATGTGTCCTTGTTATTTAGTTGTTTTCAGCCAATTTTCTGGATTTTTGAAAATTTCACTTTTTTGTGAAAATATCCACTAAATGAGGGAATAATATGTGTGAGGGTACCCCAGGAGAGTTCTAAATGTGTGTGGGAAGAATATATATCCCACGGGGGTAAAATTGAAAAAAGTTGAAAAAATTTTTTTTTTGGACTTAGTCATTTTTCCGGCGTTTATCAGACTTTCAGATAGGGCAAATGTCAGTGAGCGTTCCGATTTCAGTTCCAGATCAACTTGCCCAATGAGTCCTTGATATTTAGTCGTTTTCAGCCAATTTTCTGGATTTTTGAAAATTTCACTTTTTTGTGAAAATATCCACTAAATGAGGGAATAATATGTGTGAGGGTACCCCAGGAGAGTTCCAAATGTGTGTGGGTAGAATATATATCCCACGGGGGTAAAATTGAAAAAAGTCTAAAAAAATTTTTTTTTGGACTTAGTCATTTTTCCGGCGTTTATCAGACTTTCAGATAGGGGAAATGTCTGTGAGCGTTCCGATTTTAGTTCCAGAGCGATTCGCCCAATGAGTCCTTGTTATTTAGTTGTTTTCAGCCAATTTTCTGGATTTTTGAAAATTTCACTTTTTTGTGAAAATATCCACTAAATGAGGGAAAAATATGTGTGAGGGTACCGAAGGAGAGTTCCAAATTTGTGTGCGTAGAATATATATCCCACGGGGGTAAAATTGAAAAAAGTTGCAAAAAATTTTTTTGGGACTTATTCATTTTTCCGGCGTTTATCAGACTTTCAGATAGGGCAAATGTCAGTGAGCGTTCCGATTTCAGTTCCAGAGCGATTCGCCCAATGAGTCCTTGATATTTAGTTGTTTTCAGACAATTTGCTGGATTTTTGAAAATTTCACTTTTTTGTGAAAATATCCACTAAATGAGGGAATAATATGTGTGAGGGTACCCCAGGAGAGTTCCAAATGTGTGTGGGTAGAATATATATCCCACGGGGGTAAAATTGAAAAAAGTCTAAAAAAATTTTTTTTTGGACTTAGTCATTTTTCCAGCGTTTATCAGACTTTCAGATAGGGGAAATGTCAGTGAGCGATCCGATTTTAGTTCCAGAGCGATTCGCCCAATGAGTCCTTGTTATTTAGTCTTTTTCAGCCAATTTTCTGGATTTTTGAAAATTTCACTTTTTTGTGAAAATATCCACTAAATGAGGGAATAATATGTATGAGGGTACCCCAGGAGAGTTCCAAATGTGTGTGGGTAGAATATATATCTGACGGGGGTAAAATTGAAAAAAGTTGAAAAAAATTTTTTTTTGGACTTAGTCATTTTTCTGGCGTTTATCAGACTTTAAGATAGGGGAAATGTCAGTGAGCATTCCCATTTCAGTTCCAGAGCGATTCGCCCAATGAGTCTTTGATATTTAGTCGTTTTCAGCCAATTTTCTGGATTTTTGAAAATTTCACTTCTTTGTGAAAATATCCACTAAATGAGGGAATAATATGTGTGAGGGTACCCCAGGAGAGTTCCAAATGTGTGGGTAGAATATATATCCCACGGGGGTAAAATTGAAAAAAGTTGAAAAAATTTTTTTTGGGACTTAGTCATTTTTCCGGCGTTTATCAGACTTTCAGATAGGGGAAATGTCAGTGAGCGTTCCGATTTCAGTTCCAGAGCGATTCGTCCAATGAGTCCTTGATACTTAGTCGTTTTCAGCCAATTTTCTGGATTTTTGAAAATTTCACTTTTTTGTGATAATATCCACTAAATGAGGGAATAATATGTGTGAGGTTACCCCAGGAGAGTTCTAAATGTGTGTGGGAAGAATATATATCCCACGGGGGTAAAATTGAAAAAAGTTGAAAAAATTTTTTTTTTGGACTTAGTCATTTTTCCGGCGTTTATCAGACTTTCAGATAGGGCAAATGTCAGTGAGCGTTCCGATTTCAGTTCCAGATCAACTTGCCCAATGAGTCCTTGATATTTAGTCGTTTTCAGCCAATTTTCTGGATTTTTGAAAATTTCACTTTTTTGTGAAAATATCCACTAAATGAGGGAATAATATGTGTGAGGGTACCCCAGGAGAGTTCCAAATGTGTGTGGGTAGAATATATATCCCACGGGGGTAAAATTGAAAAAAGTCTAAAAAAATTTTTTTTTGGACTTAGTCATTTTTCCGGCGTTTATCAGACTTTCAGATAGGGGAAATGTCTGTGAGCGTTCCGATTTTAGTTCCAGAGCGATTCGCCCAATGAGTCCTTGTTATTTAGTTGTTTTCAGCCAATTTTCTGGATTTTTGAAAATTTCACTTTTTTGTGAAAATATCCACTAAATGAGGGAAAAATATGTGTGAGGGTACCGAAGGAGAGTTCCAAATTTGTGTGCGTAGAATATATATCCCACGGGGGTAAAATTGAAAAAAGTTGCAAAAAATTTTTTTGGGACTTATTCATTTTTCCGGCGTTTATCAGACTTTCAGATAGGGCAAATGTCAGTGAGCGTTCCGATTTCAGTTCCAGAGCGATTCGCCCAATGAGTCCTTGATATTTAGTTGTTTTCAGACAATTTGCTGGATTTTTGAAAATTTCACTTTTTTGTGAAAATATCCACTAAATGAGGGAATAATATGTGTGAGGGTACCCCAGGAGAGTTCCAAATGTGTGTGGGTAGAATATATATCCCACGGGGGTAAAATTGAAAAAAGTCTAAAAAAATTTTTTTTTGGACTTAGTCATTTTTCCAGCGTTTATCAGACTTTCAGATAGGGGAAATGTCAGTGAGCGATCCGATTTTAGTTCCAGAGCGATTCGCCCAATGAGTCCTTGTTATTTAGTCTTTTTCAGCCAATTTTCTGGATTTTTGAAAATTTCACTTTTTTGTGAAAATATCCACTAAATGAGGGAATAATATGTATGAGGGTACCCCAGGAGAGTTCCAAATGTGTGTGGGTAGAATATATATCTGACGGGGGTAAAATTGAAAAAAGTTGAAAAAAATTTTTTTTTGGACTTAGTCATTTTTCTGGCGTTTATCAGACTTTAAGATAGGGGAAATGTCAGTGAGCATTCCCATTTCAGTTCCAGAGCGATTCGCCCAATGAGTCTTTGATATTTAGTCGTTTTCAGCCAATTTTCTGGATTTTTGAAAATTTCACTTCTTTGTGAAAATATCCACTAAATGAGGGAATAATATGTGTGAGGGTACCCCAGGAGAGTTCCAAATGTGTGGGTAGAATATATATCCCACGGGGGTAAAATTGAAAAAAGTTGAAAAAATTTTTTTTGGGACTTAGTCATTTTTCCGGCGTTTATCAGACTTTCAGATAGGGGAAATGTCAGTGAGCGTTCCGATTTCAGTTCCAGAGCGATTCGTCCAATGAGTCCTTGATACTTAGTCGTTTTCAGCCAATTTTCTGGATTTTTGAAAATTTCACTTTTTTGTGATAATATCCACTAAATGAGGGAATAATATGTGTGAGGTTACCCCAGGAGAGTTCTAAATGTGTGTGGGAAGAATATATATCCCACGGGGGTAAAATTGAAAAAAGTTGAAAAAATTTTTTTTTTGGACTTAGTCATTTTTCCGGCGTTTATCAGACTTTCAGATAGGGCAAATGTCAGTGAGCGTTCCGATTTCAGTTCCAGATCAATTTGCCCAATGAGTCCTTGATATTTAGTCGTTTTCAGCCAATTTTCTGGATTTTTGAAAATTTCACTTTTTTGTGAAAATATCCACTAAATGAGGGAATAATATGTGTGAGGGTACCGAAGGAGAGTTCCAAATTTGTGTGGCTAGAATATATATCCCACGGGGGTAAAATTGAAAAAAGTTGAAAAAAATTTTTTTTTGGACTTAGTCATTTTTCTGGCATTTATCAGACTTTAAGATAGGGGAAATGTCAGTGAGCATTCCCATTTTAGTTCCAGAGCGATTCGCCCAATGAGTCTTTGATATTTAGTCGTTTTCAGCCAATTTTCTGGATTTTTGAAAATTTCACTTCTTTGTGAAAATATCCACTAAATGAGGGAATAATATGTGTGAGGGTACCCCAGGAGAGTTCCAAATGTGTGTGGGTAGAATATATATCCCACGGGGGTAAAATTAAAAAAAGTTGAAAAAATTTTTTTTTTGGACTTAGTCATTTTTCCGGCGTTTATCAGATTTTCAGATAGCGGAAATGTCAGTGAGCGTTCCGATTTCAGTTCCAGAGCGATTCGCCCAATGAGTCCTTGTTATTTAGTTGTTTTCAGCCAATTTTCTGGATTTTTGAAAATTTCACTTTTTTGTGAAAATATCCACTAAATGAGGGAATAATATGTGTGAGGGTACCCCAGGAGAGTTCCAAATGTGTGTGGGTAGAATATATATCCCACGGGGGTAAAATTGAAAAAAGTCTAAAAAAATTTTTTTTTTGGGACTTCGTCATTTTTCCGGCGTTTATCAGACTTTCAGATAGGGGAAATGTCAGTGAGCGTTCCGATTTCAGTTCCAGAGCGATTTGCCCAATGAGTCCTTGATACTTAGTCGTTTTCAGCCAATTTTCTGGATTTTTGAAAATTTCACTTCTTTGTGAAAATATCCACTAAATGAGGGAATAATATGTGTGAGGGTACCCCAGGAGAGTTCCAAATGTGTGGGTAGAATATATATCCCACGGGGGTAAAATTGAAAAAAGTTGAAAAAATTTTTTTTTGGGACTTAGTCATTTTTCCGGCGTTTATCAGACTTTCAGATAGGGGAAATGTCAGTGAGCGTTCCGATTTCAGTTCCAGAGCGATTCGTCCAATGAGTCCTTGATACTTAGTCGTTTTCAGCCAATTTTCTGGATTTTTGAAAATTTCACTTTTTTGTGATAATATCCACTAAATGAGGGAATAATATGTGTGAGGTTACCCCAGGAGAGTTCTAAATGTGTGTGGGAAGAATATATATCCCACGGGGGTAAAATTGAAAAAAGTTGAAAAAATTTTTTTTTTGGACTTAGTCATTTTTCCGGCGTTTATCAGACTTTCAGATAGGGCAAATGTCAGTGAGCGTTCCGATTTCAGTTCCAGATCAATTTGCCCAATGAGTCCTTGATATTTAGTCGTTTTCAGCCAATATTCTGGATTTTTGAAAATTTCACTTTTTTGTGAAAATATCCACTAAATGAGGGAATAATATGTGTGAGGGTACCCCAGGAGAGTTCCAAATGTGTGTGGGTAGAATATATATCCCACGGGGGTAAAATTGAAAAAAGTCTAAAAAAATTTTTTTTTGGACTTAGTCATTTTTCCGGCGTTTATCAAACTTTCAGATAGGGGAAATGTCTGTGAGCGTTCCGATTTTAGTTCCAGAGCGATTCGCCCAATGAGTCCTTGTTATTTAGTTGTTTTCAGCCAATTTTCTGGATTTTTGAAAATTTCACTTTTTTGTGAAAATATCCACTAAATGAGGGAAAAATATGTGTGAGGGTACCGAAGGAGAGTTCCAAATTTGTGTGGGTAGAATATATATCCCACGGGGGTAAAATTGAAAAAAGTTGCAAAAAATTTTTTTGGGACTTATTCATTTTTCCGGCGTTTATCAGACTTTCAGATAGGGCAAATGTCAGTGAGCGTTCCGATTTCAGTTCCAGAGCGATTCGCCCAATGAGTCCTTGATATTTAGTTGTTTTCAGACAATTTGCTGGATTTTTGAAAATTTCACTTTTTTGTGAAAATATCCACTAAATGAGGGAATAATATGTGTGAGGGTACCCCAGGAGAGTTCCAAATGTGTGTGGGTAGAATATATATCCCACGGGGGTAAAATTGAAAAAAGTCTAAAAAAATTTTTTTTTGGACTTAGTCATTTTTCCAGCGTTTATCAGACTTTCAGATAGGGGAAATGTCAGTGAGCGTTCCGATTTTAGTTCCAGAGCGATTCGCCCAATGAGTCCTTGTTATTTAGTTTTTTTCAGCCAATTTTCTGGATTTTTGAAAATTTCACTTCTTTGTGAAAATGTCCACTAAATGAGGGAATAATATGTGTGAGGGTACCCCAGGAGAGTTCCAAATGTGTTTGGGTAGAATATATATCCCACGGGGGTAAAATTGAAAAAAGTTGAAAAAAATTTTTTTTTGGACTTAGTCATTTTTCCGGCGTTTATCAGACTTTCAGATAGGGGAAATGTCAGTGAGCATTCCGATTTCAGTTCCAGAGTGATTCGCCCAATGAGTCCTTGCTATTTAGTTGTTTTCAGCCAATTTTCTGGATTTTTGAAAATTTCACTTTTTTGTGAAAATATCCACTAAATGAGGGAATAATATGTGTGAGGGTACCGAAGGAGAGTTCCAAATTTGTGTGGCTAGAATATATATCCCACGGGGGTAAAATTGAAAAAAGTTGAAAAAAATTTTTTTTTGGATTTAGTCATTTTTCTGGCATTTATCAGACTTTAAGATAGGGGAAATGTCAGTGAGCATTCCGATTTCAGTTCCAGAGCGATTCGCCCAATGAGTCCTTGCTATTTAGTTGTTTTCAGCCAATTTTCTGGATTTTTGAAAATTTCACTTTTTTGTGAAAATATCCACTAAATGAGGGAATAATATGTGTGAGGTTACCCCAGGAGAGTTCTAAATGTGTGTGGGAAGAATATATATCCCACGGGGGTAAAATTGAAAAAAGTTGAAAAAATTTTTTTTTTGGACTTAGTCATTTTTCCGGCGTTTATCAGACTTTCAGATAGGGCAAATGTCAGTGAGCGTTCCGATTTCAGTTCCAGATCAATTTGCCCAATGAGTCCTTGATATTTAGTCGTTTTCAGCTAATATTCTGGATTTTTGAAAATTTCACTTTTTTGTGAAAATATCCACTAAATGAGGGAATAATATGTGTGAGGGTACCCCAGGAGAGTTCCAAATGTGTGTGGGTAGAATATATATCCCACGGGGGTAAAATTGAAAAAAGTCTAAAAAAATTTTTTTTTGGACTTAGTCATTTTTCCGGCGTTTATCAGACTTTCAGATAGGGGAAATGTCTGTGAGCGTTCCGATTTTAGTTCCAGAGCGATTCGCCCAATGAGTCCTTGTTATTTAGTTGTTTTCAGCCAATTTTCTGGATTTTTGAAAATTTCACTTTTTTGTGAAAATATCCACTAAATGAGGGAAAAATATGTGTGAGGGTACCGAAGGAGAGTTCCAAATTTGTGTGGGTAGAATATATATCCCACGGGGGTAAAATTGAAAAAAGTTGCAAAAAATTTTTTTGGGACTTATTCATTTTTCCGGCGTTTATCAGACTTTCAGATAGGGGAAATGTAAGTGAGCGTTCCGATTTCAGTTCTTGAGCGTTTCGCCCAATGAGTCCTTGATACTTAGACGTTTTCAGCCAATTTTCTGGATTTTTGAAAATTTCACTTTTTTGTGAAAATATCCACTAAATGAGCGAATAATATGTGTGAGTGTACCCCAGGAGAGTTCCAAATGTGTGTGGGTAGAATATATATCCCACGGGGGTAAAATTGAAAAAAGTTGAAAAATTTTTTTTTTTGGACTTAGTCATTTTTCCGGCGTTTAACAGACTTTCAGATAGGGGAAATGTCAGTGAGCATTCCGATTTCAGTTCCAGAGCGATTCGCCCAATGAGTCCTTGATACTTAGTCGTTTTCAGCCAATTTTCTGGATTTTTGAAAATTTCACTTTTTTGTGAAAATATCCACTAAATGAGGGAATAATATGTGTGAGGGTACCCCAGGAGAGTTCCAAATGTGTGTGGGTAGAATATATATCCCACGGGGGTAAAATTGAAAAAAGTCTAAAAAAATTTTTTTTTGGACTTAGTCATTTTTCCGGCGTTTATCAGACTTTCAGATAGGGCAAATGTCAGTGAGCGTTCCGATTTCAGTTCCAGATCGATTCGCCCAATGAGTCCTTGATATTTAGTCGTTTTCAGCCAATTTTCTGGATTTTTGAAAATTTCACTTTTTTGGGAAAATATCCACTAAATGAGGGAATAATATGTGTGAGGGTACCGAAGGAGAGTTCCAAATTTGTGTGGGTAGAATATATATCCCAAGGGGGTAAAATTGAAAAAAGTTGCAAAAAATTTTTTTTGGGACTTATTCATTTTTCCGGCGTTTATCAGACTTTCAGATAGGGGAAATGTAAGTGAGCGTTCCGATTTCAGTTCTTGAGCGTTTCGCCCAATGAGTCCTTGATACTTAGACGTTTTCAGCCAATTTTCTGGATTTTTGAAAATTTCACTTCTTTGTGAAAATATCCACTAAATGAGGGAATAATATGTGTGAGGGTACCCCAGGAGAGTTCCAAATGTGTGTGGGTAGAATATATATCCCACGGGGGTAAAATTGAAAAAAGTTGAAAAAAATTTTTTTTTCGACTTAGTCATTTTTCTGGCGTTTATCAGACTTTAAGATAGGGGAAATGTCAGTGAGCATTCCCATTTCAGTTCCAAAGCGATTCGCCCAATGAGTCTTTGATATTTAGTCGTTCTCAGCCAATTTTCTGGATTTTTGAAAATTTCACTTTTTTGTGAAAATATCCACTAAATGAGCGAATAATATGTGTGAGGTTACCCCAGGAGAGTTCTAAATGTGTGTGGGAAGAATATATATCCCACGGGGGTAAAATTGAAAAAAGTTGAAAAATTTTTTTTTTTGGACTTAGTCATTTTTCCGGCGTTTAACAGACTTTCAGATAGGGGAAATGTCAGTGAGCATTCCGATTTCAGTTCCAGAGCGATTCGCCCAATGAGTCCTTGATACTTAGTCGTTTTCAGCCAATTTTCTGGATTTTTGAAAATTTCACTTTTTTGTGAAAATATCCACTAAATGAGGGAATAATATGTGTGAGGGTACCGAAGGAGAGTTCCAAATTTGTGTGGGTAGAATATATATCCAACGGGGGTAAAATTGAAAAAAGTTGAAAAAAATTTTTTTTGTGACTTATTCATTTTTCCGGCGTTTATCAGACTTTCAGATAGGGCAAATGTCAGTGAGCGTTCTGATTTCAGTTCCAGATCGATTCGCCCAATGAGTCCTTGATATTTAGTCGTTTTCAGCCAATTTTCTGGATTTTTGAAAATTTCACTTTTTTGTGAAAATATCCACTAAATGAGGGAATAATATGTGTGAGGGTACCGAAGGAGAGTTCCAAATTTGTGTGGGTAGAATATATATCCCACGGGGGTAAAATTGAAAAAAGTTGAAAAAAATTTTTTTTTGTGACTTATTCATTTTTCCGGCGTTTATCAGACTTTCAGATAGGGCAAATGTCAGTGACCATTCCCATTTCAGTTCCAGAGCGATTCACCCAATGAGTCTTTGATATTTAGTCGTTTTCAGCCAATTTTCTGGATTTTTGAAAATTTCACTTCTTTGTGAAAATATCCACTAAATGAGGGAATAATATGTGTGAGGGTACCCCAGGAGAGTTCCAAATGTGTGTGGGTAGAATATATATCCCACGGGGGTAAAATTGAAAAAAGTTGAAAAAAATTTTTTTTTGGACTTAGTCATATTTCTGGCGTTTATCAGACTTTCAGATAGGGGAAATGTCAGTGAGCGTTCCGATTTCAGTTCCAGAGCGATTCACCCAATGTGTCCTTGTTATTTAGTTGTTTTCAGCCAATTTTCTGGATTTTTGAAAATTTCACTTTTTTGTGAAAATATCCACTAAATGAGGGAATAATATGTGTGAGGGTACCCCAGGAGAGTTCTAAATGTGTGTGGGAAGAATATATATCCCACGGGGGTAAAATTGAAAAAAGTTGAAAAAATTTTTTTTTGGACTTAGTCATTTTTCCGGCGTTTATCAGACTTTCAGATAGGGGAAATGTAAGTGTGCGTTCCGATTTCAGTTCCAGAGCGATTCGCCCAATGAGTCTTTGATATTTAGTCGTTTTCAGTCAATTTTCTGGATTTTTGAAAATTTCACTTTTTTGTGAAAATATCCACTAAATGAGGGAATAATATGTGTCAGGGTACCGAAGGAGAGTTCCAAATTTGTGTGGGTAGAATATATATCCCACGGGGGTAAAATTGAAAAAAGTTGAAAAAAATTTTTTTTTGGACTTAGTCATTTTTCTGGCATTTATCAGACTTTAAGATAGGGGAAATGTCAGTGAGCATTCCCATTTTAGTTCCAGAGCGATTCGCCCAATGAGTCTTTGATATTTAGTCGTTTTCAGCCAATTTTCTGGATTTTTGAAAATTTCACTTCTTTGTGAAAATATCCACTAAATGAGGGAATAATATGTGTGAGGGTACCCCAGGAGAGTTCCAAATGTGTGTGGGTAGAATATATATCCCACGGGGGTAAAATTGAAAAAAGTTGAAAAAATTTTTTTTTTGGACTTAGTCATTTTTCCGGCGTTTATCAGACTTTCAGATAGGGGAAATGTCAGTGAGCGTTCCGATTTCAGTTCCAGAGCGATTCACCCAATGTGTCCTTGTTATTTAGTTGTTTTCAGCCAATTTTCTGGATTTTTGAAAATTTCACTTTTTTGTGAAAATATCCACTAAATGAGGGAATAATATGTGTGAGGGTACCCCAGGAGAGTTCTAAATGTGTGTGGGAAGAATATATATCCCACGGGGGTAAAATTGAAAAAAGTTGAAAAAATTTTTTTTTTGGACTTAGTCATTTTTCCGGCGTTTATCAGACTTTCAGATAGGGCAAATGTCAGTGAGCGTTCCGATTTCAGTTCCAGATCAATTTGCCCAATGAGTCCTTGATATTTAGTCGTTTTCAGCCAATTTTCTAGATTTTTGAAAATTTCACTTTTTTGTGAAAATATCCACTAAATGAGGGAATAATATGTGTGAGGGTACCCCAGGAGAGTTCCAAATGTGTGTGGGTAGAATATATATCCCACGGGGGTAAAATTGAAAAAAGTCTAAAAAAATTTTTTTTTGGACTTAGTCATTTTTCCGGCGTTTATCAGACTTTCAGATAGGGGAAATGTCTGTGAGCGTTCCGATTTTAGTTCCAGAGCGATTCGCCCAATGAGTCCTTGTTATTTAGTTGTTTTCAGCCAATTTTCTGGATTTTTGAAAATTTCACTTTTTTGTGAAAATATCCACTAAATGAGGGAAAAATATGTGTGAGGGTACCGAAGGAGAGTTCCAAATTTGTGTGGGTAGAATATATATCCCACGGGGGTAAAATTGAAAAAAGTTGCAAAAAATTTTTTTTGGGACTTATTCATTTTTCCGGCGTTTATCAGACTTACAGATAGGGCAAATGTCAGTGAGCGTTCCGATTTCAGTTCCAGAGCGATTCGCCCAATGAGTCCTTGATATTTAGTCGTTTTCAGACAATTTGCTGGATTTTTGAAAATTTCACTTTTTTGTGAAAATATCCACTAAATGAGGGAATAATATGTGTGAGGGTACCCCAGGAGAGTTCCAAATGTGTGTGGGTAGAATATATATCCCACGGGGGTAAAATTGAAAAAAGTCTAAAAAAATTTTTTTTTGGACTTAGTCATTTTTCCAGCGTTTATCAGACTTTCAGATAGGGGAAATGTCAGTGAGCGTTCCGATTTTAGTTCCAGAGCGATTCGCCCAATGAGTCCTTGTTATTTAGTCTTTTTCAGCCAATTTTCTGGATTTTTGAAAATTTCACTTTTTTGTGAAAATATCCACTAAATGAGGGAATAATATGTATGAGGGTACCCCAGGAGAGTTCCAAATGTGTGTGGGTAGAATATATATCTAACGGGGGTAAAATTGAAAAAAGTTGAAGAAAATTTTTTTTTGGACTTAGTCATTTTTCTGGCGTTTATCAGACTTTAAGATAGGGGAAATGTCAGTGAGCATTCCCATTTCAGTTCCAGAGCGATTCGCCCCATGAGTCTTTGATATTTAGTCGTTTTCAGCCAATTTTCTGGATTTTTGAAAATTTCACTTTTTTGTGAAAATATCCACTAAATGAGGGAATAATATGTGTGAGGGTACCGAAGGAGAGTTCCAAATTTGTGTGGGTAGAATATATATCCCACGGGTGTAAAATTGAAAAAAGTTGAAAAAAATTTTTTTTGGGACTTAGTCATTTTTCCGGCGTTTATCAGACTTTCAGATAGGGGAAATGTCAGTGAGCGTTCCGATTTCAGTTCCAGAGACATTCGCCCAATGAGTCCTTGATACTTAGTCGTTTTCAGCCAATTTTCTGTATTTTTGAAAATTTCACTTCTTTGTGAAAATATCCACTAAATGAGGGAATAATATGTGTGAGGGTACCCCAGGAGAGTTCCAAATGTGTGGGTAGAATATGTATCCCACGGGGGTAAAATTGAAAAAAGTTGAAAAAATTTTTTTTTGGGACTTAGTCATTTTTCCGGCGTTTATCAGACTTTCAGATAGGGGAAATGTCTGTGAGCGTTCCGATTTTAGTTCCAGAGCGATTCGCCCAATGAGTCCTTGTTATTTAGTTGTTTTCAGCCAATTTTCTGGATTTTTGAAAATTTCACTTTTTTGTGAAAATATCCACTAAATGAGGGAATAATATGTGTGAGGGTACCCCAAGAGAGTTCCAAATGTGTGTGGGTAGAATATATATCCCACGGGGGTAAAATTGAAAAAAGTTGAAAAATTTTTTTTTTGTGACTTATTCATTTTTCCGGTGTTTATCAGACTTTCAGAGAGGGCAAATGTCAGTGAGCGTTCCGATTTCAGTTCCAGAGCGATTCGCCCAATGAATCCTTGATATTTAGTCGTTTTCAGCCAATTTTCTGGATTTTTTAAAATTTCACTTTTTTGTGAAAATATCCACTAAATGAGGGAATAATATGTGTGAGGGTACCCCAGGAGAGTTCCAAATGTGTGTGGGTAGAATATATATCCCACGGGGGTAAAATTTAAAAAGCTGAAAAATTATTTTTTTGGACTTATTCATTTTTCCGGCGTTTATCAGTCTTTCAGATACGAGAAATGTCAGTGAGTGTTCCGATTTCAGCTCCAGAGCGATTCGCCCAATGAGTCTTTGATATTTAGTCGTTTTCAGCCAATTTTCTGGATTTTTGAAAATTTCACTTTTTTGTGAAAATATCCACTAAATGAGGGAATAATATGTGTGAGGGTACCGAAGGAGAGTTCCAAATTTGTGTGGGTAGAATATATATCCCACGGGTGTAAAATTGAAAAAAGTTGAAAAAATTTTTTTTTGGGACTTAGTCATTTTTCCGTCGTTTATCAGACTTTCAGATAGGGGAAATGTCAGTGAGCGTTCTGATTTCAGTTCCAGAGCGATTCGCCCAATGAGTCCTTGATACTTAGTCATTTTCAGCCAATTTTCTGGATTTTTGAAAATTTCACTTCTTTGTGAAAATATCCACTAAATGAGGGAATAATATGTGTGAGGGTACCCCAGGAGAGTTCCAAATGTATGTGGGTAGAATATATATCCCACGGGGGTAAAATTGAAAAAAGTCTAAAAAAATTTTTTTTTGGACTTAGTCATTTTTCTGGCGTTTATCAGTCTTTCAGATAGGGGAAATGTCAGTGAGCATTCCGATTTCAGTTCCAGAGTGATTCGCCCAATGAGTCCTTGTTATTTAGTCGTTTTCAGCCAATTTTCTGGATATTTGAAAATTTCACTTCTTTGTGAAAATATCCACTAAATGAGGGAATAATATGTGTGAGGGTACCCCAGGAGAGTTCTAAATGTGTGTGGGAAGAATATATATCCCACGGGGGTAAAATTGGAAAAAGTTGAAAAAATTTTTTTTTTTGGACTTAGTCATTTTTCCGGCGTTTATCAGACTTTCCGATACGGGAAATGTCAGTGAGCGTTCAGATTTCAGTTCCAGAGCGATTCGCCCAATGAATCCTTGATATTTAGTCGTTTTCAGCCAATTTTCTGGATTTTTGAAAATTTCACTTTTTTGTGAAAATATCCACTAAATGAGGGAATAATATGTGTGAGGGTTCCGAAGGAGAGTTCCAAATTTGTGTGGGTAGAATATATATCCCACGGGGGTAAAAATGAAAAAAGTTGAAAAAAAAATTTTTTGGGACTTATTCATTTTTCCGGCGTTTATCAGACTTTCAGATAGGGGAAATGTCAGTGAGCATTTCGATTTCAGTTCCAGAGCGATTCGCCCAATGACTCCTTGATTCTTAGTCATTTTCAGCCAATTTTCTGGATTTTTGAAAATTTCACTTCTTTGTGAAAATATCCACTAAATGAGGGAATAATATGTGTGAGGGTACCCCAGGAGAGTTCCAAATGTGTGTGGGTAGAATATATATCCCACTGGGGTAAAATTGAAAAAAGTTGGAAAATTTTTTTTTTTGGACTTAGTCATTTTTCCGGCGTTTATCAGACTTTCAGATATGGCAAATGTCAGTGAGCGTTCCGATTTCAGTTCCAGATCGATTCGCCCAATGAGTCCTTGATATTTAGTCGTTTTCAGCCAATTTTCTGGATTTTTGAAAATTTCACTTTTTTGTGAAAATATCCACTAAATGAGGGAATAATATGTGTGAGGGTTCCGAAGGAGAGTTCCAAATTTGTGTGGGTAGAATATATATCCCACGGGGGTAAAATTGAAAAAAGTTGAAAAAATTTTTTTTTGGGACTTATTCATTTTTCCGGCGTTTATCAGACTTTCAGATAGGGGAAATGTCAGTGAGCATTCCGATTTCAGTTCCAGAGCAATTCGCCCAATGAGTCTTGATATTTAGTCGTTTTCAGCCAATTTTCTGGATTTTTGAAAATTTCACTTTTTTGTGAAAATATCCACTAAATGAGGGAATAATATGTGTGAGGGTACCGAAGGAGAGTTCCAAATTTGTGTGGGTAGAATATATATCCCACGGGTGTAAAATTGAAAAAAGTTGAAAAAATTTTTTTTTGGGACTTAGTCATTTTTCCGTCGTTTATCAGACTTTCAGATAGGGGAAATGTCAGTGAGCGTTCCGATTTCAGTTCCAGAGCGATTCGCCCAATGAGTCCTTGATACTTAGTCATTTTCAGCCAATTTTCTGGATTTTTGAAAATTTCACTTCTTTGTGAAAATATCCACTAAATGAGGGAATAATATGTGTGAGGGTACCCCAGGAGAGTTCTAAATGTGTGTGGGAAGAATATATATCCCACGGGGGTAAAATTGGAAAAAGATGAAAAATTTTTTTTTTTGGACTTAGTCATTTTTCCGGCGTTTATCAGACTTTCAGATATGGGAAATGTCAGTGAGCGTTCCGATTTCAGTTCCAGAGCGATTCGCCCAATGAGTCATTGTTATTTAGTTGTTTTCAGCCAATTTTCTGGATTTTTGAAAATTTCACTTCTTTGTGAAAATATCCACTAAATGAGGGAATAATATGTGTGAGGGTACCCCAGGAGAGTTCCAAATGTGTGTGGGTAGAATATATATCCCACGGGGGTAAAATTGAAAAAAGTTGGAAAAATTTTTGTTTTGGACTTAGTCATTTTTCCGGCGTTTATCAGACTTTCAGATAGGGCAAATGTCAGTGAGCGTTACAATTTCAGTTCCAGATCGATTCGCCCAATGAGTCCTTGATATTTAGTCGTTTTCAGCCAATTTTCTGGATTTTTGAAAATTTCACTTTTTTGTGAAAATATCCACTAAATGAGGGAATAATATGTGTGAGGGTACCGAAGGAGAGTTCCAAATTTGTGTGGGTAGAATATATATCCCACGGGGGTAAAATTGAAAAAAGTTGAAAAATTTTTTTTTTGTGACTTACTCATTTTTCCGGCGTTTATCAGACTTTCAGATAGGGCAAATGTCAGTGAGCGTTCCGATTTCAGTTCCAGAGCGATTCGCCCAATGAGTCCTTGATATTTAGTCGTTTTCAGCCAACTTTCTGGATTTTTGAAAATTTCACTTTTTTGTGAAAATATCCACTAAATGAGGGAATAATATGTGTGAGGTTACCCCAGGAGAGTTCTAAATGTGTGTGGGAAGAATATATATCCCACGGGGGTAAAATTGAAAAAAGTTGAAAAAAATTTTTTTTTTAGACTTAGTCATTTTTCCGGCGTTTATCAGACTATCAGATAGGGCAAATGTCAGTGAGCGTTCCGATTTCAGTTCCAGATCGATTCGCCCAATGAGTCCTTGATATTTAGTCGTTTTCAGCCAACTTTCTGGATTTTTGAAAATTTCACTTTTTTGTGAAAATATCCACTAAATGAGGGAATAATATGTGTGAGGGTACCGAAGGAGAGTTCCAAATTTGTGTGGGTAGAATATATATCCCACGGGGGTAAAATTGAAAAAAGTTGAAAAATTTTTTTTTTGTGACTTATTCATTTTTCCGGCGTTTATTAGACTTTCAGAGAGGGCAAATGTCAGTGAGCGTTCCGATTTCAGTTCCAGAGCGATTCGCCCAATGAATCCTTGATATTTAGTCGTTTTCAGCCAATTTTCTGGATTTTTGAAAATTTCACTTTTTTGTGAAAATATCCACTAAATGAGGGAATAATATGTGTGAGGGTTCCGAAGGAGAGTTCCAAATTTGTGTGGGTAGAATATATATCCCACGGGGGTAAAATTGAAAAAAGTTGAAAAAATTTTTTTTTGTGACTTATTCATTTTTCCGGCGTTTATCAGACTTTCAGAGAGGGCAAATGTCAGTGAGCGTTCCGATTTCAGTTCCAGAGCGATTCGCCCAATGAATCCTTGATATTTAGTCGTTTTCAGCCAATTTTCTGGATTTTTGAAAATTTCACTTTTTTGTGAAAATATCCACTAAATGAGGGAATAATATGTGTGAGGGTTCCGAAGGAGAGTTCCAAATTTGTGTGGGTAGAATATATATCCCACGGGGGTAAAATTGAAAAAAGTTGAAAAAATTTTTTTTTGGGACTTATTCATTTTTCTGGCGTTTATCAGACTTTCAGATAGGGGAAATGTCAGTGAGCATTCCGATTTCAGTTCCAGAGCAATTCGCCCAATGAGTCCTTGATATTTAGTCGTTTTCAGCCAATTTTCTGGATTTTTGAAAATTTCACTTTTTTGTGAAAATATCCACTAAATGAGGGAATAATATGTGTGAGGGTACCCCAGGAGAGTTCCAAATGTGTGTGGGTAGAATATATATCCCACGGGGGTAAAATTGAAAAAAGTTGGAAAATTTTTTTTTTTGGACTTAGTCATTTTTCCGGCGTTCATCAAACTTTCAGATAGGGCAAATGTCAGTGAGCGTTCCGATTTCAGTTCCAGATCGATTCGCCCAATGAGTCCTTGATATTTAGTCGTTTTCAGCCAATTTTCTGGATTTTTGAAAATTTCACTTTTTTGTGAAAATATCCACTAAATGAGGGAATAATATGTGTGAGGGTACCGAAGGAGAGTTCCAAATTTGTGTGGGTAGAATATATATCCCACGGGGGTAAAATTGAAAAAAGTTGAAAAATTTATTTTTTGTGACTTATTCATTTTTCCGGCGTTTATCAGACTTTCAGATAAGGCAAATGTCAGTGAGCGTTCCGATTTCAGTTCCAGATCGATTCGCCCAATGAGTCCTTGATATTTAGTCGTTTTCAGCCAATTTTCTGGATTTTTGAAAATTTCACTTTTTTGTGAAAATATCCACTAAATGAGGGAATAATATGTGTGAGGTTACCCCAGGAGAGTTCTAAATGTGTGTGGGAAGAATATATATCCCACGGGGGTAAAATTGAAAAAAGTTGAAAAAAATTTTTTTTTTGGACTTATTCATTTTTCCGGCGTTTATCAGACTTTCAGATAGGGCAAATGTCAGTGAGCGTTCCGATTTCAGTTCCAGAGCGATTCGCCCAATGAGTCCTTGATATTTAGTCGTTTTCAGCCAATTTTCTGGATTTTTGAAAATTTCACTTTTTTGTGAAAATATCCACTAAATGAGGGAATAATATGTTTGAGGGTACCCCAGGAGAGTTCCAAATGTGTGTGGGTAGAATATATATCCCACGGGGGTAAAATTGAAAAAAGTCTAAAAAAATTTTTTTTTGGACTTAGTCATTTTTCAGGCGTCTATAAGACTTTCAGATAGGGGAAATGTCAGTGAGCATTCCGATTTCAGTTCCAGAGTGATTCGCCCAATGAGTCCTTGTTATTTAGTCGTTTTCAGCCAATTTTCTGGATATTTGAAAATTTCACTTCTTTGTGAAAATATCCACTAAATGAGGGAATAATATGTATGAGGGTACCCCAGGAGAGTTCTAAATGTGTGTGGGAAGAATATATATCCCACGGGGGTAAAATTGGAAAAAGTTGAAAAAAATTTTTTTTTGGACTTATTTATTTTTCCGGCGTTTATCAGACTTTCAGATAGGGGAAATGTCAGTGAGCACTCCAATTTCAGTTCCAGAGCAATTCGCCCAATGAGTCCTTGATATTTAGTCGTTTTCAGCCAATTTTCTTGATTTTTGAAAATTTCACTTTTTTGTGAAAATATCCACTAAATGAGGGAATAATATGTGTGAGGTTACCCCAGGAGAGTTCTAAATGTGTGTGGGAAGAATATATATCCCACGGGGGTAAAATTGAAAAAAGTTGAAAAAATTTTTTTTTGTGACTTATTCATTTTTCCGGTGTTTATCAGACTTTCAGAGAGGGCAAATGTCAGTGAGCGTTCCGATTTCAGTTCCAGAGCGATTCGCCCAATGAATCCTTGATATTTAGTCGTTTTCAGCCAATTTTCTGGATTTTTGAAAATTTCACTTTTTTGTGAAAATATCCACTAAATGAGGGAATAATATGTGTGAGGGTACCCCAGGAGAGTTCCAAATGTGTGTGGGTAGAATATATATCCCACGGGGGTAAAATTTAAAAAAGCTGAAAAATTTTTTTTTTGGACTTATTCATTTTTCCGGCGTTTATCAGACTTTCAGATACGAGAAATGTCAGTGAGTGTTCCGATTTCAGCTCCAGAGCGATTCGCCCAATGAGTCTTTGATATTTAGTCGTTTTCAGCCAATTTTCTGGATTTTTGAAAATTTCACTTTTTTGTGAAAATATCCACTAAATGAGGAAATAATATGTGTGAGGGTACCGAAGGAGAGTTCCAAATTTGTGTGGGTAGAATATATATCCCACGGGTGTAAAATTGAAAAAAGTTGAAAAAATTTTTTTTTCGACTTAGTCATTTTTCCGTCGTTTATCAGACTTTCAGATAGGGGAAATGTCAGTGAGCGTTCCGATTTCAGTTCCAGAGCGATTCGCCCAATGAGTCCTTGATACTTAGTCATTTTCAGCCAATTTTCTGGATTTTTGAAAATTTCACTTCTTTGTGAAAATATCCACTAAATGAGGGAATAATATGTGTGAGGGTACCCCAGGAGAGTTCCAAATGTATGTGGGTAGAATATATATCCCACGGGGGTAAAATTGAAAAAAGTAAAAAAAAATTTTTTTTTGGACTTAGTCATTTTTCTGGCGTTTATCAGTCTTTCAGATAGGGGAAATGTCAGTGAGCATTCCGATTTCAGTTCCAGAGTGATTCGCCCAATGAGTCCTTGTTATTTAGTCGTTTTCAGCCAATTTTCTGGATATTTGAAAATTTCACTTCTTTGTGAAAATATCCACTAAATGAGGGAATAATATGTGTGAGGGTACCCCAGGAGAGTTCTAAATGTGTGTGGGAAGAATATATATCCCACGGGGGTAAAATTGGAAAAAGTTGAAAAAAATTTTTTTTTTGGACTTAGTCATTTTTCCGGCGTTTATCAGACTTTCCGATACGGGAAATGTCAGTGAGCGTTCAGATTTCAGTTCCAGAGCGATTCGCCCAATGAGTCCTTGTTATTTAGTTGTTTTCAGCCAATTTTCTGGATTTTTGAAAATTTCACTTTTTTGTGAAAATATCCACTAAATGAGGGAATAATATGTGTGAGGTTACCCCAGGAGAGTTCTAAATGTGTGTGGGAAGAATATATATCCCACGGGGGTAAAATTGAAAAAAGTTGAAAAAATTTTTTTTTGTGACTTATTCATTTTTCCGGTGTTTATCAGACTTTCAGAGAGGGCAAATGTCATTGAGCGTTCCGATTTCAGTTCCAGATCGATTCGCCCAATGAGTCCTTGATATTTAGTCGTTTTCAGCCAATTTTCTGGATTTTTGAAAATTTCACTTTTTTGTGAAAATATCCACTAAATGAGGGAATAATATGTGTGAGGGTTCCGAAGGAGAGTTCCAAATTTGTGTGGGTAGAATATATATCCCACGGGGGTAAAATTTAAAAAAGCTGAAAAATTTTTTTTTTGGACTTACTCATTTTTCCGGCGTTTATCAGACTTTCAGATACCAGAAATGTCAGTGAGTGTTCCGATTTCAGCTCCAGAGCGATTCGCCCAATGAGTCTTTGATATTTAGTCGTTTTCAGCCAATTTTCTGGATTTTTGAAAATTTCACTTTTTTGTGAAAATATCCACTAAATGAGGGAATAATATGTGTGAGGGTACCGAAGGAGAGTTCCAAATTTGTGTGGGTAGAATATATATCCCACGGGTGTAAAATTGAAAAAAGTTGAAAAAATTTTTTTTTGGGACTTAGTCATTTTTCCGTCGTTTATCAGACTTTCAGATAGGGGAAATGTCAGTGAGCGTTCCGATTTCAGTTCCAGAGCGATTCGCCCAATGAGTCCTTGATACTTAGTCATTTTCAGCCAATTCTCTGGATTTTTGAAAATTTCACTTCTTTGTGAAAATATCCACTAAATGAGGGAATAATATGTGTGAGGGTACCCCAGGAGAGTTCCAAATGTGTGTGGGTAGAATATATATCCCACGGGGGTAAAATTGAAAAAAGTCTAAAAAATTTTTTTTTTGGACTTAGTCATTTTTCCGGCGTTTATCAGACTTTCAGATAGGGGAAATGTCAGTGAGCATTCCGATTTCAGTTCCAGAGTGATTCGCCCAATGAGTCCTTGTAATTTAGTCATTTTCAGCCAATTTTCTGGATATTTGAAAATTTCACTTCTTTGTGAAAATATCCACTAAATGAGGGAATAATATGTGTGAGGGTACCCCAGGAGAGTTCTAAATGTGTGTGGGAAGAATATATATCCCACGGGGGTAAAATTGGAAAAAGTTGAAAAATTTTTTTTTTTGGACTTAGTCATTTTTCCGGCGTTTATCAGACTTTCAGATATGGGAAATGTCAGTGAGCGTTCCGATTTCAGTTCCAGAGCGATTCGCCCAATGAGTCCTTGATATTTAGTCGTTTTCAGCCAACTTTCTGGATTTTTGAAAATTTCACTTTTTTGTGAAAATATCCACTAAATGAGGGAATAATATGTGTGAGGTTACCCCAGGAGAGTTCTAAATGTGTGTGGGAAGAATATATATCCCACGGGGGTAAAATTGAAAAAAGTTGAAAAAAATTTTTTTTTTAGACTTAGTCATTTTTCCGGCGTTTATCAGACTATCAGATAGGGCAAATGTCAGTGAGCGTTCCGATTTCAGTTCCAGATCGATTCGCCCAATGAGTCCTTGATATTTAGTCGTTTTCAGCCAACTTTCTGGATTTTTGAAAATTTCACTTTTTTGTGAAAATATCCACTAAATGAGGGAATAATATGTGTGAGGGTACCGAAGGAGAGTTCCAAATTTGTGTGGGTAGAATATATATCCCACGGGGGTAAAATTGAAAAAAGTTGAAAAAATTTTTTTTTGTGACTTATTCATTTTTCCGGCGTTTATCAGACTTTCAGAGAGGGCAAATGTCAGTGAGCATTCCGATTTCAGTTCCAGAGCGATTCGCCCAATGAATCCTTGATATTTAGTCGTTTTCAGCCAATTTTCTGGATTTTTGAAAATTTCACTTTTTTGTGAAAATATCCACTAAATGAGGGAATAATATGTGTGAGGGTTCCGAAGGAGAGTTCCAAATTTGTGTGGGTAGAATATATATCCCACGGGGGTAAAATTGAAAAAAGTTGAAAAAATTTTTTTTTGTGACTTATTCATTTTTCCGGCGTTTATCAGACTTTCAGAGAGGGCAAATGTCAGTGAGCGTTCCGATTTCAGTTCCAGAGCGATTCGCCCAATGAATCCTTGATATTTAGTCGTTTTCAGCCAATTTTCTGGATTTTTGAAAATTTCACTTTTTTGTGAAAATATCCACTAAATGAGGGAATAATATGTGTGAGGGTTCCGAAGGAGAGTTCCAAATTTGTGTGGGTAGAATATATATCCCACGGGGGTAAAATTGAAAAAAGTTGAAAAAATTTTTTTTTTGGACTTAGTCATTTTTCCGGCGTTTATCAGACTATCAGATAGGGCAAATGTCAGTGAGCGTTCCGATTTCAGTTCCAGATCGATTCGCCCAATGAGTCCTTGATATTTAGTCGTTTTCAGCCAATTTTCTGGATTTTTGAAAATTTCACTTTTTTGTGAAAATATCCACTAAATGAGGGAATAATATGTGTGAGGGTACCGAAGGAGAGTTCCAAATTTGTGTGGGTAGAATATATATCCCACGGGGGTAAAATTGAAAAAAGTTGAAAAAATTTTTTTTGTGACTTATTCATTTTTCCGGCGTTTGTCAGACTTTCAGAGAGGGCAAATGTCAGTGAGCGTTCCGATTTCAGTTCCAGAGCGATTCGCCCAATGAATCCTTGATATTTAGTCGTTTTCAGCCAATTTTCTGGATTTTTGAAAATTTCACTTTTTTGTGAAAATATCCACTAAATGAGGGAATAATATGTGTGAGGGTTCCGAAGGAGAGTTCCAAATTTGTGTGGGTAGAATATATATCCCACGGGGGTAAAATTGAAAAAAGTTGAAAAAATTTTTTTTTGGGACTTATTCATTTTTCTGGCGTTTATCAGACTTTCAGATAGGGGAAATGTCAGTGAGCATTCCGATTTCAGTTCCTGAGCAATTCGCCCAATGAGTCCTTGATATTTAGTCGTTTTCAGCCAATTTTCTGGATTTTTGAAAATTTCACTTTTTTGTGAAAATATCCACTAAATGAGGGAATAATATGTGTGAGGGTACCCCAGGAGAGTTCCAAATGTGTGTGGGTAGAATATATATCCCACGGGGGTAAAATTTAAAAAAGCTGAAAAAATTTTTTTTTGGACTTAGGGTATGTGCAGACGATGCAGAAATGAAGCAGAAAATTTCCTGACCATTTCTGCATCTCCCTGGCAGAAAAACGCATGCGGATTATTGGCGCGGTTTTTGTGCGTTTTTGGCGCGTTTTTCCATGCGTTTTTCACGCGTTTTTTTGATGCGTATTTTGAAGCGTTTTGGAAGCGTTATTGAAGACAAATAAAGTTTTGGGGGAAAAAAATAAAAAAAAAAGACAATTTGATGTCATTTCCTAGTACAACCCCTTTTCACCATTTTGGAAGTATTCAAGATGCCACAACAACTGCAGCCCCTGCCTCTCAGTGAACCATATTTGTTTGTTCTGCTGGCGACTGCAATAAATCTCATGCATCACTACAGCGATCAGGTAAGATAAATTTAAGTAGAAGGTTTCGTTTATTGCATGTAGTGTGCACTAACCTATTATTCTCCCATAGGAGCGGTCTAGGAGGATGAGGAGAAGACCCAAAAAGCTATGGGTGCACCCTATTGTGCAGGAGCGGGCGGAGAAGGGGCACTTCAATGTGCTGTACCAGGATTTAAGGAGGTAAGATATATGGGGAAAACAGGATCTCGTCATCCGTGTGTACCTAATTTCTATATGATTTTTTTTTGTCAAATAATATATTTTAATCGGTGTGAACCTAATATTTTTTTTGAATTTTACAGATATCCAGAAAAATTTCAAAAATTTTGTCGGCTCACAATTGCTGCGTTTGATAGGCTGCTGGGTCTTCTTGCTCCCGACCTCGACTATACAGACACCATCATGAGGAGGGCCATCTCTGCTGAGGAAAGGCTGCTCATCACCTTGCGGTAAGTTGAACATTTTAAATCTATGTCTACATGTATGTATATATTAATATTTTATAAAGCTTAATCAACATATGCTGTCACCTCCCCAAATATTTTCTCAGTATTCGCCCAGTATATTTGCTGTGGAGTTGGATACAAAACCAGGTGAGGAACAATGCGAGAAATTAAATAGAAACCCGTCACCAATTATGCATTTATCATCCACTCCTGGTTTTGACTCACACTCTTAACTAAAAATACTGATGGAATACTGACTATATGGCTGGTTTCACACGTACAGATATCTCCAGCACCATAAGTACTGGAAATATCATAGCACAGTGTGCGTTACATGCACCGCACCTGGATCACATGGACAGACTTCTGTGAGTCAGCGGTACAATTATCACTATTCAACAAGTCCTTGCTGACCGCTGCCTTAATCATGGTTCTATGCCGGCGCTTTGATCAGCAACATAAGGGATCATGATGAGGGGGTTAGTAGTGTGGCCCCACATGTAAAATTAAGAATGAAATAACAATCATTACGTCTGTTGTCTCTGCCACCACTCGTACTGGAGAAACAGACGTGTGAAAGAGCACTAAACTTGTCCGTTTTGTTATTAATAATCACATAGGAACATGAAAAATTTAATTTGTTGTATTCCTTACAACATTGTCAAATTGAAAATTAAAAATCTTGAGTGGACAATTATCCACTCCTTATGTTTTCAAACTGGCATGATTAGTTCCACCACTCATGAATGGGCCCAACAGACCACCCCTCCCTTCAGGATTACCTTGGTGAGTCATCCTCTGGTGATGGCTCTTATGTGTCTATAATGTTTTCCTGTACATAAGATTAGCTGGGTCATAGCAAGGGGATAGTGATAAGGTCACTGAATAGAATTGATGTGTGACCTGTAGATGAGCAAACAATAGAGGCAAACACAGCCAATGACAAGTGACTACATATGTGAGAACTACCTAACAAAAAAATGTAAAAACAAAAAAAAACACCTTTCAAATGTCCAACCAAAACTACAAGACTCAGTGCTGCAAACTATTTTAGTCTAATTTTTTTTTCTATACTAATTACTATTGTGGGATTATAATGTTGTCTTGTATTTCTTTTCTTTTTGTGTCTTTTCTAATTTTATATTTTTCCTTTTCAGGTTTTTGGCCACAGGAGAGAGCTATACATCACTGCACCTCCAATTTAGGGTGGGTAAATCCACCATTTCCCAAATTGTGAGGTGCACATGTACCGTCATCTGGCAGAAGTTGCAGCCCATCGTGATGCCTTCCCCAACCGAGGAGACTTGGCTGCAGGTCGCAGCAGGCTTTCAAACTGTGGCCAATTTCCCCAACTGCATAGGTGCTGTCGATGGAAAACATGTGAGAGTTCAGCAGCCACCACGATCAGGATCACGCTTCTTTAATTATAAGAAGTATTTTTCTGTGGTCCTGATGGCAGTGGCTGATGCAAATTACAAATTTGTTGCCATCGACGTTGGCGCTTATGGTAGCACTGGGGACTCTCGGGTGTTGCGATCATCACAGATTGGTCTGCAAATTCTTCAAGATGGCGGAACGCTCCCAGCCCCAAGACCTTTGCCAGGTTCCACAGATCCAGTTCCCTTTGTGATGGTATCGGATGAGGCATTTCCCTTACAGACCAACCTGCTGCGCCCATACCCACGAAGGGCACTGAATGCCCGGCGGAGGATTTTCAATTATCGGCTGAGTCGTGCACGCAGATATGTGGAATGCACCTTCGGAATCATGTGTAGTCAGTGGAGGATCTTTCACACTGCCATCCAGTTGGATACGGAGATGGTTGACCCTGTAATTAAGGCATGCTGTGTACTCCACAACTATGCTCGTGAGTACAGCACTGAGCAAGATGAGGAGTCACAGCTGTCTGAATTAATTCCAGTGGTCAACTTGGCTCCGGGAAGGCCATCCAACTCTGGTGCCAGGGTGCGAGAAACCTTCGCTGACTACTTCATGAGTCCTGAAGGTGCCGTGCACTGGCAATACTCCTGTGCTGGTGTTGAGCAGCCTGACCAGCAGAGAAGATCTGATGCCCAATAAAAGAAGAATTTCGAGAAAAGTTATTATTGTCAAAACTGATAAAACCTTCTTAACGAATAAATTTGTTTTAACTCACAATCTTGTGTCCATATTCAGTGATATGTGTGGCTTTATGACCATACATCTACGCATAATAAGATGGCTTTCCAGTGCAGCACCCATGAAGATATTTCAGATACTTGAACCCCCCCCCCACCAAAAAAAAAAAAAAAAACCTGAGATATTCAAACCTGTCCCTGGGAATCGGCGGTACTAGTAGAGCGCTCTTCCCAAATACTGGCTGCTAAAATCAGCACAGACCATTGTCATTTGCTTGTGCTCTGAGCAGAACAAGCAAAGAACAATGTTGTGACAATTCATCCCTTTGTCGTCAAGTCATATAATTTATTTTTTTTTAATTACAAATCAAATCGGCTAAATACAGACAGCCAAACATGAAGTGTCATAATAACTTTAACAAATTATTGTTCCCCTGAAATTTGTGCAGGTCAGGGGCCCATTTTTTTTTTTTGTTAGGTGAAAATTTTCACTGACACTACCCAAACAGAAATACTATATATACTCTAAATTTTACCTGAAGTAACATGGACATTTTGTCATAAATATAAATTTATTTTAAGAAAACATATCGAAAAATGTGAAACAACTTGAAACAAAAAAAATTGCCCAAAAAATGGGAAACAAACATCTGGACAAACATTGTCCATAACTTTACAATGTAGTAACAAAACACTTCAGAGGCCAGGCCAAGCTGTCAACAGTTTTGGTCCATAAAGAATGGGCAGCACCTGTAGTTTGTTCCAGTATATAAAACTAAACACCTTTTCTTACAGTCACCTACACCTGAAGCCTGGTGTAGATGACTATAAAGAAAAGGTGTTTTTTAATTTTTTTTTTACAAAATGTATCTAATGACATACAGGTGCTGTCTGCATTTTTTTATGGACCAAAAATGTAGACAGGGTGTAATTTCTTTTATGGCAACTGTTGGAACTCCGGGTCGTACCCATACCCTTGGAACATATCCTGGGAGAAACTGCTGTTCTGAGATGGGCCAGGACGGTGGTAAGCCGCTCCAGGGGCTGGTGGGCAGCTGTAAGTTCCATGGGCCTCTGAAGCTTCATGCCGATATGCTGCAACCTGCCCATAACGATGGGTTGCAGCTGCTGTTGGTGGTGGAGGCCCACTGGGATTAAAAATATTCAATATACCATTTATTATTGCTGGTGCCAAAGGAATAGGCGAGGGCACATCAATTGCCATGGCAAGAGTGTTGACTGCTGCCATAAACACGTTCTGCCTGTCCCGTGGCATGGATCTAAGGTGGCCTGCTAGGGATAAACAAAAATGATGAAGGTGATCCTCGTTCTGGACCCTGTCCATAAGACTGAGGGTGCGAGTAGTGAGGGCTTCAAGGGCACTACTCGCAACCTCTTGGATTTTTGGCTTTTTAGTTCCAGCCTTTCTCAATGCCACGGGACGGGCAGAACCAGCCCCCATCCCAGTGGGCCTAGACGCACCAACAGCAGAGCTACCTTCAGAAGCAGGAGCAGCATCAGCACCAGACCCCGGCGCAACGCCAGCAGCAAATGAGGAGGCAGAGGCAGAGGCAGGCGAACATGAAGGACCAGCACCATGAGGATCCGGAGAACACAGGAGAAAGTCCTCTGAATCTTCTTCCCCTCCCTGCTCCGTGCTGGTCTCGTGGTGTACTGTTGGTGTTGGAACATTGCCTTCAGAGCTGTACAATAAAGTAAAAAAAGGCATTTTAATACAACAGTTTGAAACAAATTTTGTTGACAAATTATTATTGTGAACTTACCGCCGCAAATTCCTGCTGGTCAAAATGAAGGCCAGCTGGTCTGCATATGGAACTCTTCGACGGAGGGATGATGACCCGCTTCGCCCGGCCTCCGCTTTCATGAAGCGGTCGGTGACCGACCGCCACCTTTTTTGAAGATCTTCTACTGCAATTTTAAAAAAATACAGAAATATGTATTGCATTTCAAAAATATATATGTTTAATTTTTTTTATTAAAAAATGTTTCCAAAAAAAAAATTACCAATTTTTTTTTGGACCACTTGATCAGCATCCTCCCACATGGGATAAATTTCACGCACGACAGAGTGCCATGCGTCTCGTCTTTTTTGTTTGTCTTTATATAAATCCGCTGAACGGTCCCATATTTCAGGGTACCTCTCCACCTACAATGTATTAACACCACAACAGTAAATTAATAAACTGAAAAGGGGGTAATATGTAATTATGTATGTATGTATGTACATATATATATATATATATATATATATATATATATACAGTACAGACCAAAAGTTTGGACACACCTTTTCGTTTAAAGTTTTTTCTGTGTTTTCATGACTATGAAAATTGTACATTCACACTGAAGGCATCGAAACTATGAATTAACACATGTGTAATTATATACTTAACAAAAAAGTGTGAAACAACTGAAAATATGTCTTATATTCTAGGTTCTTCAAAGTAGCCACCTTTTGCTTTGATGACTGCTTTGCACACTCTTGGCATTCTCTTGATGAGCTTCAAGAGGTAGTCACCAGAAACGGTCTTCCAACAATCTTGAAGGAGATCCCAGAGATGCTTAGCACTTGTTGGCCCTTTTGCCTTCACTCTGCGGTCCAGCTCACCCCAAACCATCTCGATTGGGTTCAGGTCTGGTGACTGTGGAGGCCAGGTCATCTGGCGTAGCACCCCATCACTCTCCTTCTTGGTAAAATAGCCCTTACACAGCCTGGAGGCGTGTTTGGGGTCATTGTACTGTTGAAAAATAAATGATGGTCCAACTAAACTCCAACCGGATAGAATAGCATGCCACTGCAAGATGCTGTGGTAGCCATGCTGGTTCAGTATGCCTTCAATTTTGAATAAATCCCCAACAGTGTTACCAGCAAAGCACCTCCACACCATCACACCTCCTCCTCCATGCTTCACGGTGGGAGCCAGGCATGTAGAGTCCATCCGTTCACCTTTTCTGCGTCACACAAAGACACGATGGTTGGAACCAAAGATCTCAAATTTGGACTCATCAGACCAAAGCACAGATTTACACTGGTCTAATGTCCATTCCTTGTGTTCTTTAGCCCTAGCAAGTCTCTTCTGATTGTTGCCTGTCCTTAGCAGTGGTTTCCTAGCAGCTATTTTACCATGAAGGCCTGCTGCACAAAGTCTCCTCTTAACAGTTGTTGAAGAGATGTGTCTGCTGCTAGAACTCTGTGTGGCATTGACCTGGTCTCTAATCTGAGCTGCTGTTAACCTGCGATTTCTGAAGCTGTTGACTCGGATAAACTTATCCTCAGAAGCAGAGGTGACTCTTGGTCTTCCTTTCCTGGGGCGGTCCTCATGTGAGCCAGTTTCTTTGTAGCGCTTGATGGTTTTTGCAACTGCACTTGGGGACACTTTCAAAGTTTTCCAAATTTTTCGCACTGACTGACCTTCATTCCTTAAAGTAATGATGGCCACTCATTTTTCTTTACTTAGAATTTGTATTATGGCAAGAAAAAAGCAGCTAACAGTCTATTCAGTAGGACTATCAGCTGTGTATCCACCAGACTTCTGCACAACACAACTGATGGTTCCAACCCCATTTATAAGGCAAGAAATCACACTTATTAAACCTGACAGGGCACACCTGTGAAGTGAAAACCATTTCCGGTGACTACCTCTTGAAGCTCATCAAGAGAATGCCAAGAGTGTGCAAAGCAGTCATCAAAGCAAAAGGTGGCTACTTTGAAGAACCTAGAATATAAGACATATTTTCAGTTGTTTCACACTTTTTTGTTAAGTATATAATTCCACATGTGTTAATTCATAGTTTTGATGCCTTCAGTGTGAATGTACAATTTTCATGGTCAAGAAAATAAAGAAAAATCTTTAAATAAGCTGGTGTATCCAAACTTTTGGTCTGTACTGTATATATATATACATATATATATACACACACACATATATATATATATATATACACACACATATATATATATATATATATATATACACACATATATGTGTGTGTGTGTATATATATATGCGTGTATATATATATATATGCGTGTATATATATATGTGTGTATATATATATATATATAGATACACATATATATACATATATATATATACACATATATATATATACACACATATATATATACATATATATATATATACACAGACACACACATACATACACACATATGAGTCCGCAGCAGTTAGCTTAGCCTTTACAGCCCTTTCTACCCCCCCCCCCAAAAAAAAATAGGGTCCCCCTATAAATTGGAGCCAGCAAAGGCTAGGCGGACAGCTGCGACCTGATATTAATAGCCTAGAAAGGGGCCATGGTTATAGGCCCCCTCCCAGGCTATAATATCAGCCCTCAGCCGCCCCAGATTTGGCACATCCTATTTGTGCGCCAATTCTGGCACTTAGCCTCGCTCTTCCACGTTGCCCTGGTGCGGTGGCAGGGGGTAATAGGGCTGGGGTTCATGTCAGCGCCAGCTGCCATGAAGCCCAGGTTAGTAATGATGGGCGTCTATAAGACACCCCCATTACTAACCCCATAGTGAAAGTTAAAAAAAAACACAAACACCCAGAATAAAGTCCTTTAATTGAAATAAACACACAATTCTTTATTGTTCTAAATTAAACCATACTTACCATCACGCCCATTCCAGCTGAAGCCAACGATCTCCTGCAATAAAAGTAAAATAATGAAGCAACCTCATCCTTACCTTTCCATGGTTCCCACGACAGCTTCAGCTCTGCTACATCGAGATGACAGGCTGGACCGCAGCAGAACGCTGCCATCCAGCCTGTCATCCCGCAGACACTGAGAAGCGCAGGCATGCTTGCGCTCCTCATTGTCTCTCTGAGACGGCATCCAGATGAGCCGAGGTCATGTACAATGAACTCGGCTCACCTCATGCACGTCACTGACAGCGTGGGAAAATTCTCCTGCACTCAGCGCTTCAGCGTGAGAATTTTCCCACGCTGTCAGTGACGTGCATGAGGTGAGCCGAGTTCATTGGACATTAACTCGGCTCATCTGGATGCCGTCACAGAGAGACACTGAGGAGCGCAAGCAAGCCTGCGCTTCTCAGTGTCTGCGGGATGACAGGCTGGATGGCAGCGTTCTGCTGCGGTCCAGCCTGTCATCTCGATGTAGCAGAGCTGAAGCTGTCGTGGGATCCATGGGAAGGTAAGGATGATGTTGCTTTATTATTTTTCTTTTATTGCAGGAGATCGTTGGCTTCAGCTGGAATGGGCGTGACGGTAAGTATGGTTTAATTTAGAACAATAAAGAATTGTGTGTTTATTTCAATTAAAGGACTTTTTTCTGGGTGTTGTGTTTTTTTTAAATACTTTACTAGAAATTCATGGTGGTCATGTCTAATATTGGCGTGACCCCATGAATTTCGGGCTTAGGGCCAGCTGATAATGCCAAGCTGGCCTTAACCCCTTTATTACCCAGTGAGCCACCGCACCAGGGCCCTGGATGAGTTGGGTACAGCGCCAGAAGATGGCGCTTCTATGAACGCGCCATTTTCCGGGGCAGCTGCGGACTGCAATTTGCAGCGGGTGGGGCCCAGAAAGCTTGGGCCTCCCTGCCTAGTTGTACCTGGCTGGACACAAAAATAGGGCGAAGCTCCACATCAATTTTTTTTTTAATTATTTCATGAATTTCCTGAAATAATTAAAAAAAAATTGACGTGGGGCTTTGCACTATATTTGTGTCCAGCCAGGTACAGCAGGCAGGAACGGGCTGCCCCCAACCACCAGCTGCCTATTTGTACCTGGCCGGACACAACAATATAGGGAAGCTCTTTTTTTCTTTATTATTTCATGAATTTCATGAAATAATTTAAAAAAAAAAATACGTGGAGCTTCTCCCTATTTTTGTGTCCAGCCAGGTACAACTAGGCAGCTGGGGGATGGAATCTGCAGCGCAGGGAGGCCCAAGCTTTCTGGCCCCCCCCCCCCGCTGCAAATTGCAGTCCGCAGCCACCCCGGAAAATGGCGCGTTCATAGAAGCTGGATGCTGTACCTGGCTGGCATACAAAAATATGGCAAAGCCCACGTCAAAATTTTTGGGAAAAATTAATTAAAAAATAAATAATAATTTAGGGACTGCATCTTTATTAACTCCTCAAATGTCATTTAGTGTTAAAATAAAGGATTTATTTAAAAAAAAAATTGGCGTGGGATCCCCCATAATTTTAGTCTCTAGCGGAGGTTAAGCAGACGGCTGGGGCAGATGTTTGAAGCCTGGGAAGGGGGTAATACCCACGGAGCTTCCCAGGCTACTAATATCAGCCCCCAGCTGAATACCTAGCCTTTACTAGCTATTAAAATGGGGGGACCCCCCCAAAAAAAATGACGTGGGGTACCCCCTATTTTAATGGCTAGCAAAGGCTAGGCAGACAGCTGGGGGCTGATATTAATAGCCCAGGAAGGGAGCCATGAATATTGGCCCCCTCCCAGGCTAGAAACACCAGCCGTCAGCCGCCCCAGAAATGGCGCATCCATAGGATGCGCCAATTCTGGTACTTAGCCTCGCTCTTCCACGCTGCCCTGGTGCGGTGGCAGGGGGTAATAGTGGTGGGGTTGATGTCAGCTTATAATGCCAGCTGACATCAAGCCCAGGTTAGTAATGGAGAGGCGTCTATAAGACACCCCCATTACTAACCTACAAAGTGTTAAAAATAAAAAACACACTACACCCAGAAAAAAATAATTTATTTGAAATAAAACACACCATTTTATTTCATTCTTAGTTTACTAAAAAAAAATAGTTACCTGTCCACGTTCCTGCGCTGATCTCCCATGCACAGCTGTCACATCTGGAGATGGTGACAGCTGTGCATGGCTGCTGTAAGCTCACGCTGCCGGGAACACGTCCATTCCCGGCAGCGGGAGCCACTGACTGAGGTCACCGGAGTGCATTCAGGCAGCGCAGCTCCGGAGACCTCCTTTACGGCAGTGCTGTACCGTGGGAATTTCTCACGGTACAACAGGGCCGTAAAGCAGCTAACCGGAGCAGCGCTGCCTGAACTCCGGTGAACCCTTACGGCCCCGTCATTCTAGCGGCGGCAGCGGTTCAGAGCGGTCACATTCTATGTGGCTGCTCTGAACTGGAGATCATCGTGGGACACTCGTGGACTACTACGGAGGGGTAAGGATAAGGTTGTGGTTTATTATTTTATATTTTATTACAGGAGATCGATGGCTTCGGGGAATTAGGTGTCTAGGTGAGTATAGGTGTAGTTTTTTATTTTTTACTTTATTTTAGGTGGCGATCGGCGGGGACAGGTAATGTATGAACTAATTTATTTTTAGCTAACCACTGGCCACCAATATTTTTAAAATTTATTGGGGAAATAATTGTGGAAATAATGGGGACTGAAATTAATAAAAAAAAAAAAGGTTGTCAAAAAAATGTATATATGGAGACATACAAAAAAGTATATGTATATATGTATGTATATTTATAAATATTATTATATGGGGGCCGACACAGTAGGGCAATTTAAATAGCAGGATCAGGCTGATGGGAACTACTGCTCCCATCGAGCTGATCCTGCTGCCACGAGTGGACGGGGGACAGACATAGGCCGATGGGAGTAGTAGTGTCACATCGGCCTATGTCTGCCTGCACGCACAGACACCCGCAGACATCCCGCACACACCGGCACACATCCCGCACACACCGGCACACATCCCGCACACACAAGGCAGACACCTACCACACTAATCATGAGCGGGACATTCAGGTCCATCCTCTTGTAGCATCCCAGGGGCTCAGCCATGATCCAGGAAGATGGGAATGGTCTGGGATTCTCGTCTTCCTGGATTATGGGATGCTCATGGGATGCTCATGGGATTGCAGGAACGCCCCCACATGAGGTCACTTCCCTTTTGCTGCAGTCTTGTGATTCAAAATCGCATCAAAATGCGCTTCATTTCCGCTAGTAGTTTGACATAATTGCGGATTTGAAGCGGCTCAATGTTAGTCAATGGCGGCGAAATCGCCGCGTTTCCGCAAAATTAATTGACATGCTGCGGATTTTTGACCGCAGCGTTAACGCTGCGGAAAAATCCGCATCATGGGCACAGCACATGCGGATTTCCATTGGGGAACATTGCTTCCCTTCTACCATGCGTTTTTCATGCGTTTCCGCGGCGTTTACGCAACTGCAAAAACGCCGCGGAAACGCATGAAAAACGCATCGTGTGAACTCAGCCTTAGTCATTTTTCCGGCGTTTATCAGACTTTCAGATACGAGAAATGTCAGTGAGTGTTCCGATTTCAGCTCCAGAGCGATTCGCCCAATGAGTCTTTGATATTTAGTCGTTTTCAGCCAATTTTCTGGATTTTTGAAAATTTCACTTCTTTGTGAAAATATCCACTAAATGAGGGAATAATATGTGTGAGGGTACCCCAGGAGAGTTCCAAATGTGTGTGGGTAGAATATATATCCCACGGGGGTAAAATTGAAAAAAGTTGGAAAAATTTTTTTTTTGGACTTAGTCATTTTTCCGGCGTTTATCAAACTTTCAGATAGGGCAAATGTCAGTGAGCGTTCCGATTTCAGTTCCAGATCGATTCGCCCAATGAGTCCTTGATATTTAGTCGTTTTCAGCCAATTTTCTGGATTTTTGAAAATTTCACTTTTTTGTGAAAATATCCACTAAATGAGGGAATAATATGTGTGAGGGTACCGAAGGAGAGTTCCAAATTTGTGTGGGTAGAATATATATCCCACGGGGGTAAAATTGAAAAAAGTTGAAAAATTTTTTTTTTGTGACTTATTCATTTTTCCGGCGTTTATCAGACTTTCAGATAGGGCAAATGTCAGTGAGCGTTCCGATTTCAGTTCCAGATCGATTCGCCCAATGAGTCCTTGATATTTAGTCGTTTTCAGCCAATTTTCTGGATTTTTGAAAATTTCACTTTTTTGTGAAAATATCCACTAAATGAGGGAATAATATGTGTGAGGTTACCCCAGGAGAGTTCTAAATGTGTGTGGGAAGAATATATATCCCACGGGGGTAAAATTGAAAAAAGTTGAAAAAAATTTTTTTTTTGGACTTAGTCATTTTTCCGGCGTTTAATCAGACTATCAGATAGGGCAAATGTCAATGAGCATTCCGATTTCAGTTCCAGAGCGATTCGCCCAATGAGTCCTTGATATTTAGTCGTTTTCAGACAATTTTCTGGATTTTTGAAAATTTCACTTTTTTGTGAAAATATCCACTAAATGAGGGAATAATATGTGTGAGGGTACCGAAGGAGAGTTCCAAATTTGTGTGGGTAGAATATATATCCCACGGGGGTAAAATTGAAAAAAGTTGAAAAAATTTTTTTTTGTGACTTATTCATTTTTCCAGCGTTTATCAGACTTTCAGATAGGGCAAATGTCAGTGAGCGTTCCGATTTCAGTTCCAGAGTGATTCGCCCAATGAGTCCTTGATATTTAGTCGTTTTCAGCCAATTTTCTGGATTTTTGAAAATTTCACTTTTTTGTGAAAATATCCACTTAATGAGGGAATAATATGTATGAGGGTACCCCAGGAGAGTTCCAAATGTGTGTGGGTAGAATATATATCCCACGGGGGTAAAATTGAAAAAAGTTGAAAAAAATTTTTTTGGGACTTAGTCATTTTTCTGGCGTTTACAGACTTTAAGATAGGGGAAATGTCAGTGAGCATTCCCATTTCAGTTCCAGAGCGATTCGCCCAATGAGTCTTTGATATTTAGTCGTTTTCAGCCAATTTTCTGGATTTTTGAAAATTTCACTTTTTTGTGAAAATATCCACTAAATGAGGGAATAATATGTGTGAGGGTACCCCAGGAGAGTTCCAAATGTGTGTGGGTAGAATATATATCCCACGGGGGTAAAATTGAAAAAAGTCTAAAAAAATTTTTTTTTGGACTTAGTCATTTTTCAGGCGTTTATCAGACTTTCAGATAGGGGAAATGTCAGTGAGCATTCCGATTTCAGTTCCAGAGTGATTCGCCCAATGAGTCCTTGTTATTTAGTCGTTTTCAGCCAATTTTCTGGATATTTGAAAATTTCACTTCTTTGTGAAAATATCCACTAAATGAGGGAATAATATGTATGAGGGTACCCCAGGAGAGTTCTAAATGTGTGTGGGAAGAATATATATCCCACGGGGGTAAAATTGGAAAAAGTTGAAAAAATTTTTTTTTTTTACTTATTCATTTTTCCGGCGTTTATCAGACTTTCAGATAGGGGAAATGTCAGTGAGCATTCCGATTTCAGTTCCAGAGCAATTCGCCCAATGAGTCCTTGATATTTAGTCGTTTTCAGCCAATTTTCTTGATTTTTGAAAATTTCACTTTTTTGTGAAAATATCCACTAAATGAGGGAATAATATGTGTGAGGGTACCCCAGGAGAGTTCCAAATGTGTGTGGGTAGAATATATATCCCACGGGGGTAAAATTTAAAAAAGCTGAAAAATTTTTTTTTGTGACTTATTCATTTTTCCGGCGTTTATCAGACTTTCAGATAGGGCAAATGTCAGTGAGCGTTCCGATTTCAGTTCCAGATCGATTCGCCCAATGAGTCCTTGATATTTAGTCGTTTTCAGCCAATTTTCTGGATTTTTGAAAATTTCACTTTTTTGTGAAGATATCCACTAAATGAGGGAATAATATGTGTGAGGGTACCGAAGGAGAGTTCCAAATGTGTGTGGGTAGAATATATATCCCACGGGGGTAAAATTGAAAAAAGTTGAAAAAAATTTTTTTTGTGACTTATTCATTTTTCCGGCGTTTATCAGACTTTCAGATAGGGCAAATGTCAGTGAGCGTTCCGATTTCAGTTCCAGATCGATTCGCCCAATGAGTCCTTGATATTTAGTCGTTTTCAGCCAATTTTCTGGATTTTTGAAAATTTCACTTTTTTGTGAAAATATCCGCTAAATGAGGGAATAATATGTGTGAGGGTACCCCAGGAGAGTTCCAAATGTGTGTGGGTAGAATATATATCCCACGGGGGTAAAATTTAAAAAAGCTGAAAAATTTTTTTTTTGGACTTAGTCATTTTTCCGGTGTTTATCAGACTTTCAGATACGAGAAATGTCAGTGAGCGTTCCGATTTCAGTTCCAGAGCGATTCGCCCAATGAGTCCTTGATACTTAGTCATTTTCAGCCAATTTTCTGGATTTTTGAAAACTTCACTTCTTTGTGAAAATATCCACTAAATGAGGGAATAATATGTGTGAGGGTACCCCAGGAGAGTTCCAAATGTGTGTGGGTAGAATATATATCCCACGGGGGTAAAATTGAAAAAAGTTGAAAAAATTTTTTTTTGTGACTTATTCATTTTTCCGGCGTTTATCAGACTTTCAGATAGGGCAAATGTCAGTGAGCGTTCCGATTTCAGTTCCAGATCGATTCGTCCAATGAGTCCTTGATATTTAGTCGTTTTCAGCCAATTTTCTGGATTTTTGAAAATTTCACTTTTTTGTGAAAATATCCACTAAATGAGGGAATAATATGTGTGAGGTTTCCCCAGGAGAGTTCTAAATGTGTGTGGGAAGAATATATATCCCACGGGGGTAAAATTGAAAAAAGTTGAAAAAATTTTTTTTTTGGACTTAGTCATTTTTCCGTCGTTTATCAGACTTTCAGATAGGGCAAATGTCAGTGAGCGTTCCGATTTCAGTTCCTGATCGATTCGCCCAATGAATCCTTGATATTTAGTCGTTTTCAGCCAATTTTCTGGATTTTTGAAAATTTCACTTTTTTGTGAAAATATCCACTAAATGAGGGAATAATATGTGTGAGGGTTCCGAAGGAGAGTTCCAAATTTGTGTGGGTAGAATATATATCCCACGGGGGTAAAATTGAAAAAAGTTGAAAAAAATTTTTTTTGGGACTTATTCATTTTTCCGGCGTTTATCAGACTTTCAAATAGGGGAAATGTCAGTGAGCATTCCGATTTCAGTTCCAGAGTGATTCGCCCAATGAGTCCTTGTTATTTAGTCGTTTTCAGCCAATTTTCTGGATATTTGAAAATTTCACTACTTTGTGAAAATATCCACTAAATGAGAGAATAATATGTGTGAGGGTACCCCAGGAGAGTTCTAAATGTATGTGGGAAGAATATATATCCCACGGGGGTAAAATTGGAAAAAGTTGAAAAAATTTTTTTTTTGGACTTATTCATTTTTCCGGCGTTTATCAGACTTTCAGATAGGGGAAATGTCAGTGAGCATTCCGATTTCAGTTCCAGAGCAATTCGCCCAATGAGTCCTTGATATTTAGTCGTTTTCAGCCAATTTTCTTGATTTTTGAAAATTTCACTTTTTTGTGAAAATATCCACTAAATGAGGGAATAATATGTGTGAGGGTACCCCAGGAGAGTTCCAAATGTGTGTGGGTAGAATATATATCCCACGGGGGTAAAATTTAAAAAAGCTGAAAAATTTTTTTTTGTGACTTATTCATTTTTCCGGCGTTTATCAGACTTTCAGATAGGGCAAATGTCAGTGAGCGTTCCGATTTCAGTTCCAGATCGATTCGCCCAATGAGTCCTTGATATTTAGTCGTTTTCAGCCAATTTTCTGGATTTTTGAAAATTTCACTTTTTTGTGAAAATATCCACTAAATGAGGGAATAATATGTGTGAGGGTACCGAAGGAGAGTTCCAAATGTGTGTGGGTAGAATATATATCCCACGGGGGTAAAATTGAAAAAAGTTGAAAAATTTTTTTTTTGTGACTTATTCATTTTTCCGGCGTTTATCAGACTTTCAGATAGGGCAAATGTCAGTGAGCGTTCCGATTTCAGTTCCAGATCGATTCGCCCAATGAATCCTTGATATTTAGTCGTTTTCAGCCAATTTTCTGGATTTTTGAAAATTTCACTTTTTTGTGAAAATATCCACTAAATGAGCGAATAATATGTGTGAGGGTTCCGAAGGAGAGTTCCAAATTTGTGTGGGTAGAATATATATCCCACGGGGGTAAAATTGAAAAAAGTTGAAAAAAATTTTTTTTGGGACTTATTCATTTTTCCGGCGTTTATCAGACTTTCAGATACGAGAAATGTCAGTGAGTGTTCCGATTTCAGCTCCAGAGCGATTCGCCCAATGAGTCTTTGATATTTAGTCGTTTTCAGCCAATTTTCTGGATTTTTGAAAATTTCACTTTTTTGTGAAAATATCCACTAAATGAGGGAATAATATGTGTGAGGGTACCGAAGGAGAGTTCCAAATTTGTGTGGGTAGAATATATATCCCACGGGTGTAAAATTGAAAAAAGTTGAAAAAATTTTTTTTTGGGACTTAGTGTCTTTTCCGGCGTTTATCAGAATTTCAGATAGGGGAAATGTCAGTGAGCGTTCCGATTTCAGTTCCAGAGCGATTCGCCCAATGAGTCCTTGATACTTAGTCATTTTCAGCCAATTTTCTGGATTTTTGAAAACTTCACTTCTTTGTGAAAATATCCACTAAATGAGGGAATAATATGTGTGAGGGTACCCCAGGAGAGTTCCAAATGTGTGTGGGTAGAATATATATCCCACGGGGGTAAAATTGAAAAAAGTTGAAAAAATTTTTTTTTGTGACTTATTCATTTTTCCGGTGTTTATCAGACTTTCAGATAGGGCAAATGTCAGTGAGCGTTCCGATTTCAGTTCCAGATCGAATCGCCCAATGAGTCCTTGATATTTAGTCGTTTTCAGCCAATTTTCTGGATTTTTGAAAATTTAACTTTTTTGTGAAAATCTCCACTAAATGAGGGAATAATATGTGTGAGGGTACCCCAGGAGAGTTCCAAATGTGTGTTGGTAGAATATATATCCCACGGGGGTAAAATCGAAAAAAGTCTAAAAAAATTTTTTTTTTGACTTAGTCATTTTTCCGGCGTTTATCAGACTTTCAGATAGGGGAAATGTCAGTGAGCATTCCGATTTCAGTTCCAGAGTGACTCGCCCAATGAGTCCTTGTTATTTAGTCGTTTTCAGCCAATTTTCTGGATATTTGAAAATTTCACTTCTTTGTGAAAATATCCACTAAATGAGGGAATAATATGTGTGAGGGTACCCCAGGAGAGTTCTAAATGTGTGTGGGAAGAATATATATCCCACGGGGGTAAAATTGGAAAAAGTTGAAAAAATTTTTTTTTTGGACTTATTCATTTTTCCGGCGTTTATCAGACTTTCAGATAGGGGAAATGTCAGTGAGCATTCCGATTTCAGTTCCAGAGCAATTCGCCCAATGAGTCCTTGATATTTAGTCGTTTTCAGCCAATTTTCTTGATTTTTGAAAATTTCACTTTTTTGTGAAAATATCCACTAAATGAGGGAATAATATGTGTGAGGGTACCCCAGGAGAGTTCCAAATGTGTGTGGGTAGAATATATATCCCACGGGGGTAAAATTTAAAAAAGCTGAAAAATTTTTTTTTGTGACTTATTCATTTTTCCGGCGTTTATCAGACTTTCAGATAGGGCAAATGTCAGTGAGCGTTCCGATTTCAGTTCCAGATCGATTCGCCCAATGAGTCCTTGATATTTAGTCGTTTTCAGCCAATTTTCTGGATTTTTGAAAATTTCACTTTTTTGTGAAAATATCCACTAAATGAGGGAATAATATGTGTGAGGGTACCGAAGGAGAGTTCCAAATGTGTGTGGGTAGAATATATATCCCACGGGGGTAAAATTGAAAAAAGTTGAAAAAATTTTTTTTTGTGACTTATTCATTTTTCCGGCGTTTATCAGACTTTCAGATAGGGCAAATGTCAGTGAGCGTTCCGATTTCAGTTCCAGATCGATTCGCCCAATGAGTCCTTGATATTTAGTCGTTTTCAGCCAATTTTCTGGATTTTTGAAAATTTCACTTTTTTGTGAAAATATCCACTAAATGAGGGAATAATATGTGTGAGGTTACCCCAGGAGAGTTCTAAATGTGTGTGGGAAGAATATATATCCCACGGGGGTAAAATTGAAAAAAGTTGAAAAAAATTTTTTTTTTGGACTTAGTCATTTTTCCGGCGTTTATCAGACTTTCAGATAGGGCAAATGTCAGTGAGCGTTCCGATTTCAGCTCCAGAGCGATTCGCCCAATGAGTCTTTGATATTTAGTCGTTTTCAGCCAATTTTCTGGATTTTTGAAAATTTCACTTTTTTGTGAAAATATCCACTAAATGAGGGAATAATATGTGTGAGGGTACCCCAGGAGAGTACCAAATGTGTGTGGGTAGAATATATATCCCACGGGGGTAAAATTGAAAAAAGCTGAAAAAATTTTTTTTTGGACTTAGTCATTTTTCCGGTGTTTATCGGACTTTCAGATACGAGAAATGTCAGTGAGTGTTCCGATTTCAGATCCAGAGCGATTCGCCCAATGAGTCTTTGATATTTAGTCGTTTTCAGCCAATTTTCTGGATTTTTGAAAATTTCACTTTTTTGTGAAAATATCCACTAAATGAGGGAATAATATGTGTGAGGGTACCCCAGGAGAGTTCCAAATGTGTGTGGGTAGAATATATATCCCACGGGGGTAAAATTGAAAAAAGCTGAAAAAATTTTTTTTTGGACTTAGTCATTTTTCCGGCGTTTATCAGACTTTCAGATACGAGAAATGTCAGTGAGCGTTCCGATTTCAGCTCCAGAGCGATTCGCCCAATGAGTCTTTGATATTTAGTCGTTTTCAGCCAATTTTCTGGATTTTTGAAAATTTCACTTTTTTGTGAAAATATCCACTAAATGAGGGAATAATATGTGTGAGGGTACCCCAGGAGAGTACCAAATGTGTGTGGGAAGAATATATATCCCACGGGGGTAAAATTGAAAAAAGTTGAAAAAAAATTTTTTTTGGACTTAGTCATTTTTTCGGCGTTTATCAGACTTTCAGATAGGGGAAATGTCAGTGAGCTTGCCAATTTCAGTTCCAGAGTGATTCGCCCAATGAGTCCTTGATATTTAGTCGTTTTCAGCCAATTTTCTGGATTTTTGAAAATTTCACTTTTTTTGTGAAAATATCCACTAAATGTGGGAATAATAAGTGTGAGGGTACCCCAGAAGAGTTCCAAATGTGTGTGGGTAGAATATATATCCGACGGAGGTAAAATTGAAAAAAGTTGAAAAAAAATTTTTTTTGGACTTAGTCATTTTTCTGGTGTTGATCAGACTTTCAGATAGGGGAAATGTCAGTGAGCATTCCGATTTCAGTTCCAGAGCGATACACCCAATGAGTCCTTGATATTTAGTCGTTTTCAGCCAATTTTCTGGATTTTTGAAAATTTCACTTTTTTGTAAAAATATCCACTAAATGATGGAATAATATGTGTGAGGGTACCCCAGGAGAGTTCCAAATGTGTGTGGGTAGAATATATATCCCATGGGGGTAAAATTGAAAAAAGCTGAAAAAATTTTTTTTTGGACTTAGTCATTTTTCCGGCGTTTATCAGACTTTCAGATAGCCCAAATGTCAGTGAGCATTCCAATTTCAGTTCCAGAGCGATTCGCCCAATGAGTCTTTGATATTTAGTCGTTTTCAGCCAATTTTCTGGATTTTTGAAAATTTCACTTTTTTGTGAAAATATCCACTAAATGAGGGAATAATATGTGTGAGGGTACCCCAGGAGAGCTCTAAATGTGTGTGGGAAGAATATATATCCCACGGGGGTAAAATTGAAAAAAGTTGAAAAAAATTTTATTTTGGACTTAGTCATTTTTCCGGCGTTTATCAGACTTTCAGATAGGGCAAATGTCAGTGAGCATTCCAATTTCAGTTCCAGAGCGATTCGCCCAATGAGTCTCTGATATTTAGTCGTTTTCAGACAATTTTCTGGATTTTTGAAAATTTCACTTTTTTGTGAAAATATCCACTAAATGAGGGAATAATATGTGTGAGGGTACCGCAGGAGAGTACCAAATGTGTGTGGGAAGATTATATATCCCACGGGGGTAAAATTGAAAAATGTTAAAAAAAATTTTTTTTTGGGACTTATTCATTTTTCCGGCATTTATCAGACTTTCAGATAGGGGAAATGTCAGTGAGCGTTCCGATTTCAGTTCCAGAGCAATTCGCCCAATGAGTCCTTGATATTTAGTCGTTTTCAGCCAGTTTTCTGGATTTTTGAAAATTTCACTTTTTTGTGAAAATATCCACTAAATGAGGGAATAATATGTGTGAAGGTACCCCAGGAGAGTTCCAAATGTGTGTGGGTAGAATATATATCCCACAGGGGTAAAATTTAAAAAAGCTGAAAAATTTTTTTTTGGGACTTATTCATTTTTCCGGTGTTTATCGGACTTTCAGATACGAGAAATGTCAGTGAGTGTTCCGATTTCAGCTCCAGAGCGATTCGCCCAATGAGTCTTTGATATTTAGTCGTTTTCAGCCAATTTTCTGGATTTTTGAAAATTTCACTTTTTTGTGAAAATATCCACTAAATGAGGGAATAATATGTGTGAGGGTACCCCAGGAGAGCTCTAAATGTGTGTGGGAAGAATATGTATCCCACGGGGGTAAAATTGAAAAAAGTTGAAAAAAATTTTTTTTTGGACTTAGTCATTTTTCCGGCGTTTATCAGACTTTCAGATAGGGCAAATGTCAGTGAGCATTCCAATTTCAGTTCCAGAGCGATTCGCCCAATGAGTCTTTGATATTTAGTCGTTTTCAGCCATTTTCTGGATTTTTGAAAATTTCACTTTTTTGTGAAAATATCCACTAAATGAGGGAATAATATGTGTGAGGGTACCGCAGGAGAGTACCAAATGTGTGTGGGAAGATTATATATCCCACGGGGGTAAAATTGAAAAATGTTAAAAAAAAAATTTTTTTGGACTTAGTCATTTTTCCGGCGTTTATCAGACTTTCAGATGCGAGAAAATGTCAGTTAGCATTCCGATTTCAGTTCCAGAGCGATTCGCCCAATGAGTCCTTGATATTTAGTTGTTTTCAGCCAATTTTCTGGATTTTTGAAAATTTCACTTTTTTGTGAAAATATCCACGAAATGAGGGAATAATATGTGTGAGGGTACCCCAGGAGAGTTTCAAATGTGTGTGGGTAGAATATATATCCGACGGGGGTAAAATTGAAAATAGCTGAAAAAATTTTTTTTTGGACTTAGTCATTTTTCCGGCGTTTATCAGACTTTCAGATACGAGAAATGTCAGTGAGCGTTCCGATTTCAGCTCCAGAGCGATTCGCCCAATGAGTCTTTGATATTTAGTTGTTTTCAGCCAATTTTCTGGATTTTTGAAAATTTCACTTTTTTGTGAAAATATCCACTAAATGAGGGAATAATATGTGTGAGGGTACCCCAGGAGAGTAGCAAATGTGTGTGGGAAGAATATATATCCCACGGGGGTAAAATTGAAAAAAGTTGAAAAAAATTTTTTTTTGGACTTAGTCATTTTTTCGGCGTTTATCAGACTTTCAGATAGGGGAAATGTCAGTGAGCTTGCCAATTTCAGTTCCAGAGTGATTCGCCCAATGAGTCCTTGATATTTAGTCGTTTTCAGCCAATTTTCTGGATTTTTGAAAATTTCACTTTTTTGTGAAAATAACCACTAAATGTGGGAATAATAAGTGTGAGGGTACCCCAGAAGAGTTCCAAATGTGTGTGGGTAGAATATATATCCGACGGAGGTAAAATTGAAAAAAGTTGAAAAAAATTTTTTTTTGGACTTAGTCATTTTTCCGGCGTTTATCAGACTTTCAGATAGGGCAAATGTGAGTGAGCATTCCAATTTCAGTTCCAGAGCGTTTCGCCCAATGAGTCTTTGATATTTAGTCGTTTTCAGCCAATTTTCTGGATTTTTGAAAATTTCACTTTTTTGTGAAAATATCCACTAAATGAGGGAATAATATGTGTGAGGGTACCGCAGGAGAGTACCAAATGTGTGTGGGAAGATTATATATCCCACGGGGGTAAAATTGAAAAATGTTAAAAAAAAATTTTTTTTGGACTGTCATTTTTCCGGCGTTTATCAGACTTTCAGATACGAGAAATGTCAGTGAGCGTTCCAATTTCAGCTCCAGAGCGATTCGCCCAATGAGTTCTTGATATATAGTCGTTTTCAGCCAATTTTCTGGATTTTTGAAAATTTCACTTTTTTGTGAAAATATCCACGAAATGAGGGAATAATATGTGTGAGGGTACCCCAGAAGAGTTTCAAATGTGTGTGGGTAGAATATATATCCGACGGGGGTAAAATTGAAAAAAGTTGAAAAAAATTTTTTTTTGGACTTAGTCATTTTTCCGGTGTTTATCAGACTCTCAGATACGAGAAATGTCAGTGAGCGTTCCGATTTCAGCTCCAGAGTGATTCGCCCAATGAGTCCTTGATATTTAGTCGTTTTCAGCCAATTTTCTGGATTTTTGAAAATTTCACTTTTTTGTGAAAATATCCACTAAATGAGGGAATAATATGTGTGAGGGTACCCCAGGAGAGCTCTAAATGTGTGTGGGAAGAATATATATCCCACGGGGGTAAAATTGAAAAATGTTAAAAAAAAATTTTTTTTGGACTTAGCCATTTTTCCGGCGTTTATCAGACTTTCAGATACGAGAAATGGCAGTGAGCGTTCCAATTTCAGCTCCAGAGCGATTCGCCCAATGAGTCCTTGATATTTAGTCGTTTTCAGCCAATTTTCTGGATTTTTGAAAATTTCACTTTTTTGTAAAAATATCCACTAAATGAGGGAATAATATGTGTGAGGGTACCCCAGGAGAGCTCTAAATGTGTGTGGGAAGAATATATATCCCACGGGGGTAAAATTTAAAAATGTTAAAAAAAAATTTTTTTTGGACTTAGTCATTTTTCCGGCGTTTATCACACTTTCAGATACGAGAAATGTCAGTGAGCATTCCGATTTCAGCTCCAGAGCGATTCGCCCAATGAGTTCTTGATATTTAGTCGTTTTCAGCCAGTTTTCTGGATTTTTGAAAATTTCACTTTTTTGTGAAAATATCCACTAAATGAGGGAATAATATCTGTGAGGGTACCGCAGGAGAGTACCAAATGTGTGTGGGAAGAATATATATCCCACGGAGGTAAAATTGAAAAAAGTAAAAAAAATTTTTTTTTGGACTTAGTCATTTTTCCGGCGTTTATCAGACTTTCAGATGCGAGAAATGTCAGTGAGCGTTCCGATTTCAGCTCCAGAGCAATTTGCCCAATGAGTCCTTGATATTTAGTCGTTTTCATCCAATTTTCTGGATTTTTGAAAATTTCACTTTTTTGTGAAAATATCCACTAAATGAGGGAATAATATGTGTGAGGGTAACCCAGGAGAGTTCCAAATGTGTGTGGGTAGAATATATATCCCACGGGGGTAAAATTGAAAAAAGTTGAAAAAAATTTTTTTTGGACTTAGTCATTTTTCCGGCGTTTATCAGACTTTCAGATGCGAGAAATGTCAGTTAGCATTCCGATTTCAGTTCCAGAGCGATTCGCCCAATGAGTCCTTGATATTTAGTTGTTTTCAGCCAATTTTCTGGATTTTTGAAAATTTCACTTTTTTGTGAAAATATCCACTAAATGAGGGAATAATATGTGTGAGGGTACCGCAGGAGAGTACCAAATGTGTGTGGGAAGAATATATATCCCACGGAGGTAAAATTGAAAAAAGTAAAAAAATTTTTTTTTTGGACTTAGTCATTTTTCCGGCGTTTATCAGACTTTCAGATAGGGGAAATGTCAGTGAGCGTTCCGATTTCAGCTCCAGAGCAATTCGCCCAATTAGTCCTTGATATTTAGTCGTTTTCAGCCAATTTTCTGGATTTTTGAAAATTTCACTTTTTTGTGAAAATATCCACTAAATGAGGGAATAATATGTGTGAGGGTAACCCAGGAGAGTTCCAAATGTGTGTGGGTAGAATATATATCCCACGGGGGTAAAATTGAAAAAAGTTGAAAAAATTTTTTTTTGGACTTAGTCATTTTTCCGGCGTTTATCAGACTTTCAGATACGAGAAATGTCAGTGAGCGTTCCGATTTCAGCTCCAGAGCGATTCGCCCAATGAGTCCTTGATATTTAGTCGTTTTCAGCCAATTTTCTGGATTTTTGAAAATTTCACTTTTTTGTGAAAATATCCACGAAATGAGGGAATAATATGTGTGAGGGTACCCCAGGAGAGTTCTAAATGTGTGTGGGAAGAATATATATCCCACGGGGGTAAAATTGAAAAAAGTTGAAAAAAATTTTTTTTTGGACTGTCATTTTTCCGGCGTTTATCAGACTTTCAGATAGGGGAAATGTCAGTGAGCGTTCCGATTTCAGTTCCATAGCGATTCGCCAAAGGAGTCCTTGATATTTAGTTGTTTTCAGCCAATTTTCTGGATTTTTGAAAATTTCACTTTTTTGTGAAAATATTCACTAAATGAGGGAATAATATGTGTGAGGGTACCCCAGGAGAGTTCTAAATGTGTGTGGGAAGAATATATATCCCATGGGGGTAAAATTGAAAAAAGTTGAAAAAAAATTTTTTTTTGGACTTAGTCATTTTTCCGGCGTTTATCAGACTTTCAGATACGAGAAATGTCAGTGAGCGTTCCGATTTCAGCTCCAGAGCGATTCGCCCAATGAGTCCTTGATATTTAGTCGTTTTCAGCCAATTTTCTGGATTTTTGAAAATTTCACTTTTTTGTGAAAATATCTACGAAATGAGGGAATAATATGTGTGAGGGTACCCCAGGAGAGTTCTAAATGTGTGTGGGAAGAATATATATCCCACGGGGGTAAAATTGAAAAAAGTTGAAAAAAATTTTTTTTTGGACTGTCATTTTTCCGGCGTTTATCAGACTTTCAGATAGGGGAAATGTCATTGAGCGTTCCGATTTCAGTTCCATAGCGATTCGCCCAAGGAGTCCTTGATATTTACTTGTTTTCAGCCAATTTTCTGGATTTTTGAAAATTTCACTTTTTTGTGAAAATATTCACTAAATGAGGGAATAATATGTGTGAGTGTACCGCAGGAGAGTACCAAATGTGTGTGGGAAGATTATATATCCCACGGGGGTAAAATTGAAAAATGTAAAAAAAAAATTTTTTTTGGACTTAGTAATTTTTCCGGCGTTTATCAGACTTTCAGATACGAGAAATGTCAGTGAGCGTTCCGATTTCAGCTCCAGAGCGATTCGCCCAATGAGTCCTTGATATTTAGTCGTTTTCAGCCAATTTTCTGGATTTTTGAAAATTTCACTTTTTTGTGAAAATATCCACTAAATGAGGGAATAATATGTGTGAGGGTAACCCAGGAGAGTTCCAAATGTGTGTGGGTAGAATATATATCCCACGGGGGTAAAATTGAAAAAAGTTGAAAAAATTTTTTTTTGGACTTAGTCATTTTTCCGGCTTTTATCAGACTTTCAGATGCGAGAAATGTCAGTTAGCATTCCGATTTCAGTTCCAGAGCGATTCGCCCAATGAGTCCTTGATATTTAGTTGTTTTCAGCCAATTTTCTGGATTTTTGAAAATTTCACTTTTTTGTGAAAATATCCACTAAATGAGGGAATAATATGTGTGAGGGTACCGCAGGAGAGTATCAAATGTGTGTGGGAAGAATATATATCCCACGGGGGTAAAATTGAAAAAAGTTGAAAAAATTTTTTTTTTGGACTTAGTCATTTTTCTGGTGTTGATCAGACTTTCAGATAGGGGAAATGTCAGTGAGCATTCCGATTTCAGTTCCAGAGCGATACACCCAATGAGTCCTTGATATTTAGTCGTTTTCAGCCAATTTTCTGGATTTTTGAAAATTTCACTTTTTTGTGAAAATATCCACTAAATGAGGGAATAATATGTGTGAGGGTACCGCAGGAGAATACCAAATGTGTGTGGGAAGATTATATATCCCACGGGGGTAAAATTGAAAAATGTTAAAAAAAAATTTTTTTTGGACTTAGTCATTTTTCCGGCGTTTATCAGACTTTCAGAAACGAGAAATGTCAGTGAGCGTTCCAATTTCAGCTCCAGAGCGATTCGCCCAATGAGTACATGATATTTAGTCGTTTTCAGCCAATTTTCTGGATTTTTGAAAATTTAACTTTTTTGTAAAAATATCCACTAAATGATGGAATAATATGTGTGAGGGTACCCCAGGAGAGTTCCAAATGTGTGTGGGTAGAATATATATCCCACGGGGGTAAAATTGAAAAAAGCTGAAAAAAATTTTTTTTGGACTTAGTCATTTTTCCGGCGTTTATCACACTTTCAGATACGAGAAATGTCAGTGAGCATTCCGATTTCAACTCCAGAGCGATTCGCCCAATGAGTTATTGATATTTAGTCGTTTTCAGCCAATTTTCTGGATTTTTGAAAATTTCACTTTTTTGTGAAAATATCCACTAAATGAGGGAATAATATGTGTGAGGGTACCGCAGGAGAGTACCAAATGTGTGTGGGAAGATTATATATCCCACGGGGGTAAAATTGAAAAATGTTAAAAAAAAATTTTTTTTGGACTTAGTCATTTTTCCGGCGTTTATCAGACTTTCAGAAACGAGAAATGTCAGTGAGCGTTCCAATTTCAGCTCCAGAGCGATTCGCCCAATGAGTCCTTGATATTTAGTTGTTTTCAGCCAATTTTCTGGATTTTTGAAAATTTCACTTTTTTGTGAAAATATTCACTAAATGAGGGAATAATATGTGTGAGGGTACCCCAGGAGAGTTCTAAATGTGTATGGGAAGAATATATATCCCACGGGGGTAAAATTGAAAAAAGTTGAAAAAAATTTTTTTTTGGACTTAGTCATTTTTCCGGCGTTTATCAGACTTTCAGATAGGGGAAATGTCAGTGAGCGTTCCGATTTCAGTTCCAGAGCGATTCGCCCAAGGAGTCCTTGATATTTAGTCGTTTTCAGCCAATTTTCTGGATTTTTGAAAATTTCACTTTTTTGTGAAAATATCCACTAAATGAGGGAATAATATGTGTGAGGGTACCCCAGGAGAGTTCCAAATGTGTTTGGGTAGAATATATATCCCGCGGGGGTAAAATTGAAAAAAGCTGTAAAAATTTTTTTTTGGACTTAGTCATTTTTCCGGTGTTTATCAGACTCTCAGATACGAGAAATGTCAGTGAGCATTCCGATTTCAGCTCCAGAGCGATTCGCACAATGAGTCCTTGATATTTAGTCGTTTTCAGCCAATTTTCTGGATTTTTGAAAATTTCACTTTTTTGTGAAAATATCCACTAAATGAGGGAATAATATGTGTGAGGGTAGCCCAGGAGAGTTCTAAATGTGTGTGGGAAGAATATATATCCCATGGGGGTAAAATTGAAAAAAGTTTAAAAAAAATATTTTTTGGACTTAGTCATTTTTCTGGCGTTGATCAGACTTTCAGATAGGGGAAATGTCAGTGAGCGTTCCGATTTCAGTTCCAGAGCGATTCGCCCAATGAGTCCTTGATATTTAGTTGTTTTCAGCCAATTTTCTGGATTTTTGAAAATTTCACTTTTTTGTGAAAATATCCACTAAATGAGGGAATAATATGTGTGAGGGAACCCCAGGAGAGTTCTAAATGTGTATGGGAAGAATATATATCCCACGGGGGTAAAATTGAAAAAAGTTGAAAAAAATTTTTTTTTGGACTTAGTCATTTTTCCGGCGTTTATCAGACTTTCAGATAGGGGAAATGTCAGTGAGCGTTCCGATTTCAGTTCCCAAGCGATTCGCCCAATGAGTTTTTGATATTTAGTCGTTTTCAGCCAATTTTCTGGATTTTTGAAAATTTCACTTTTTTGTGAAAATATCCACTAAATGAGGGAATAATATGTGTGAGGGTACCGCAGGAGAGTACCAAATGTGTGTGGGAAGAATATATATCCGACGGGGGTAAAATTGAAAAAAGTTGAAAAAAAATTTTTTTTGGACTTAGTCATTTTTCTGGCATTGATCAGACTTTCAGAGAGGGGAAATGTCAGTGAGCGTTCCGATTTCAGCTCCAGAGCGATTCGCCCAATGAGTCCTTGATATTTAGTCATTTTCAGCCAATTTTCTGGATTTTTGAAAATTTCACTTTTTTGTGAAAATATCCACTAAATGAGGGAATAATATGTGTGAGGGTACCCCAGGAGAGTTCCAAATGTGTTTGGGTAGAATATATATCCCACGGGGGTAAAATTGAAAAAAGCTGTAAAAATTTTTTTTTGGACTTAGTCATTTTTCCGGTGTTTATCAGACTCTCAGATACGAGAAATGTCAGTGAGCATTCCGATTTCAGCTCCAGAGCGATTCGCACAATGAGTCCTTGATATTTAGTCGTTTTCAGCCAATTTTCTGGATTTTTGAAAATTTCACTTTTTTGTGAAAATATCCACTAAATGAGGGAATAATATGTGTGAGGGTACCCCAGGAGAGTTCTAAATGTGTGTGGGAAGAATATATATCCCATGGGGGTAAAATTGAAAAAAGTTTAAAAAAAATATTTTTTGGACTTAGTCATTTTTCTGGCGTTGATCAGACTTTCAGATAGGGGAAATGTCAGTGAGCGTTCCGATTTCAGTTCCAGAGCGATTCGCCCAATGAGTCCTTGATATTTAGTCGTTTTCAGCCAATTTTCAGGATTTTTGAAAATTTAACTTTTTTGTGAAAATATCCACTAAATGAGGGAATAATAAGTGTGAGGGTACCCCAGGAGAGTTCCATATGTGTGTGGGTAGAATATATATCTGACAGGGGTAAAATTGAAAAAAGTTGAAAAAAATTTTTTTTTGGACTTAGTCATTTTTCTGGCGTTGATCAGACTTTCAGATAGGGGAAATGTCAGTGAGCATTCCGATTTCAGTTCCCAAGCGATTCGCCCAATGAGTTTTTGATATTTAGTCGTTTTCAGCCAATTTTCTGGATTTTTGAAAATTTCACTTTTTTGTGAAAATATCCACTAAATGAGGGAATAATATGTGTGAGGGTACCGCAGGAGAGTACCAAATGTGTGTGGGAAGAATATATATCCGACGGGGGTAAAATTGAAAAAAGTTGAAAAAAAATTTTTTTTGGACTTAGTCATTTTTCTGGCATTGATCAGACTTTCAGATAGGGGAAATGTCAGTGAGCGTTCCGATTTCAGCTCCAGAGCGATTCGCCCAATGAGTCCTTGATATTTAGTCATTTTCAGCCAATTTTCTGGATTTTTGAAAATTTCACTTTTTTGTGAAAATATCCACTAAATGAGGGAATAATATGTGTGAGGGTAACTCAGGAGAGTTCCAAATGTGTGTGGGTAGAATATATATCCCACGGGGGTAAAATTGAAAAAAGTTGAAAAAATTTTTTTTTTGGACTTAGTCATTTTTCTGGCGTTTATCAGACTTTCAGATAGGGCAAATGTCAGTGAGTGTTCCGATTTCAGTTCCAGAGCGATTCGCCCAATGAGTCCTTGATATTTAGTTGTTTTCAGCCAATTTTCTGGATTTTTGAAAATTTCACTTTTTTGTGAAAATATTCACTAAATGAGGGAATAATATGTGTGAGGGTACCCCAGGAGAGTTCTAAATGTGTATGGGAAGAATATATATCCCACGGGGGTAAAATTGAAAAAAGTTGAAAAAAATTTTTTTTTGGACTTAGTCATTTTTCCGGCGTTTATCAGACTTTCAGAAACGGGAAATGTCAGTGAGTGTTCCGATTTCAGTTCCAGAGCGATTCGCCCAATGAGTTCTTTATATTTAGTTGTTTTCAGCCAATTTTCTGGATTTTTGAAAATTTCACTTTTTTGTAAAAATATCCACTAAATGATGGAATAATATGTGTGAGGGTACCCCAGGAGAGTTCCAAATGTGTGTGGGCAGAATATATATCCCACGGGGGTAAAATTGAAAAAAGTTGAAAAAATTTTTTTTTGGACTTAGTCATTTTTCCGGCGTTTATCAGACTTTCAGATAGGGGAAATGTCAGTGAGCATTCCGATTTCAGTTCCAGAGCGATACGCCCAATGAGTCCTTGATATGTAGTCGTTTTCAGCCAATTTTCTGGATTTTTGAAAATTTCACTTTTTTGTGAAAATATCCACTAAATGAGGGAATAATATGTGTGAGGGTACCCCAGGAGAGTTCCAAATGTGTTTGGGTAGAATATATATCCCACGGGGGTAAAATTGAAAAAAGCTGAAAAAATTTTTTTTTGGACTTAGTCATTTTTCCGGTGTTTATCAGACTCTCAGTTACGAGAAATGTCAGTGAGCATTCCGATTTCAGCTCCAGAGCGATTCGCACAATGAGTCCTTGATATTTAGTCGTTTTCAGCCAATTTTCTGGATTTTTGAAAATTTCACTTTTTTGTGAAAATATCCACTAAATGAGGGAATAATATGTGTGAGGGTACCGCAGGAGAGTATCAATTGTGTGTGGGAAGAATATATATCCCACGGGGGTAAAATTGAAAAAAGTTGAAAAAAATTTTTTTTTGGACTGTCATTTTTCCGGCATTTATCAGACTTTCAGATAGGGGAAATGTCAGTGAGCGTTCCGATTTCAGTTCCATAGCGATTCGCCCAAGGAGTCCTTGATATTTAGTTGTTTTCAGCCAATTTTCTGGATTTTTGAAAATTTCACTTTTTTGTGAAAATATTCACTAAATGAGGGAATAATATGTGTGAGGGTACCCCAGGAGAGTTCTAAATGTGTGTGGGAAGAATATATATCCCATGGGGGTAAAATTGAAAAAAGTTGAAAAAAAATTTTTTTTTGGACTTAGTCATTTTTCCGGCGTTTATCAGACTTTCAGATACGAGAAATGTCAGTGAGCGTTCCGATTTCAGCTCCAGAGCGATTCGCCCAATGAGTCCTTGATATTTAGTCGTTTTCAGACAATTTTCTGGATTTTTGAAAATTTCACTTTTTTGTGAAAATATCCACTAAATGAGGGAATAATATGTGTGAGGGTACCCCAGGAGAGTTCTAAATGTGTGTGGGAAGAATATATATCCCATGGGGGTAAAATTGAAAAAAGTTTAAAAAAAATATTTTTTGGACTTAGTCATTTTTCTGGCGTTGATCAGACTTTCAGATAGGGGAAATGTCAGTGAGCGTTCCGATTTCAGTTCCAGAGCGATTCGCCCAATGAGTCCTTGATATTTAGTCGTTTTCAGCCAATTTTCAGGATTTTTGAAAATTTAACTTTTTTGTGAAAATATCCACTAAATGAGGGAATAATAAGTGTGAGGGTACCCCAGGAGAGTTCCATATGTGTGTGGGTAGAATATATATCTGACAGGGGTAAAATTGAAAAAAGTTGAAAAAAATTTTTTTTTGGACTTAGTCATTTTTCTGGCGTTGATCAGACTTTCAGATAGGGGAAATGTCAGTGAGCATTCCGATTTCAGTTCCCAAGCGATTCGCCCAATGAGTTTTTGATATTTAGTCGTTTTCAGCCAATTTTCTGGATTTTTGAAAATTTCACTTTTTTGTGAAAATATCCACTAAATGAGGGAATAATATGTGTGAGGGTACCGCAGGAGAGTACCAAATGTGTGTGGGAAGAATATATATCCGACGGGGGTAAAATTGAAAAAAGTTGAAAAAAAATTTTTTTTGGACTTAGTCATTTTTCTGGCATTGATCAGACTTTCAGATAGGGGAAATGTCAGTGAGCGTTCCGATTTCAGCTCCAGAGCGATTCGCCCAATGAGTCCTTGATATTTAGTCATTTTCAGCCAATTTTCTGGATTTTTGAAAATTTCACTTTTTTGTGAAAATATCCACTAAATGAGGGAATAATATGTGTGAGGGTAACTCAGGAGAGTTCCAAATGTGTGTGGGTAGAATATATATCCCACGGGGGTAAAATTGAAAAAAGTTGAAAAAATTTTTTTTTTGGACTTAGTCATTTTTCTGGCGTTTATCAGACTTTCAGATAGGGCAAATGTCAGTGAGTGTTCCGATTTCAGTTCCAGAGCGATTCGCCCAATGAGTCCTTGATATTTAGTTGTTTTCAGCCAATTTTCTGGATTTTTGAAAATTTCACTTTTTTGTGAAAATATTCACTAAATGAGGGAATAATATGTGTGAGGGTACCCCAGGAGAGTTCTAAATGTGTATGGGAAGAATATATATCCCACGGGGGTAAAATTGAAAAAAGTTGAAAAAAATTTTTTTTTGGACTTAGTCATTTTTCCGGCGTTTATCAGACTTTCAGAAACGGGAAATGTCAGTGAGTGTTCCGATTTCAGTTCCAGAGCGATTCGCCCAATGAGTTCTTTATATTTAGTTGTTTTCAGCCAATTTTCTGGATTTTTGAAAATTTCACTTTTTTGTAAAAATATCCACTAAATGATGGAATAATATGTGTGAGGGTACCCCAGGAGAGTTCCAAATGTGTGTGGGCAGAATATATATCCCACGGGGGTAAAATTGAAAAAAGTTGAAAAAATTTTTTTTTGGACTTAGTCATTTTTCCGGCGTTTATCAGACTTTCAGATAGGGGAAATGTCAGTGAGCATTCCGATTTCAGTTCCAGAGCGATACGCCCAATGAGTCCTTGATATGTAGTCGTTTTCAGCCAATTTTCTGGATTTTTGAAAATTTCACTTTTTTGTGAAAATATCCACTAAATGAGGGAATAATATGTGTGAGGGTACCCCAGGAGAGTTCCAAATGTGTTTGGGTAGAATATATATCCCACGGGGGTAAAATTGAAAAAAGCTGAAAAAATTTTTTTTTGGACTTAGTCATTTTTCCGGTGTTTATCAGACTCTCAGTTACGAGAAATGTCAGTGAGCATTCCGATTTCAGCTCCAGAGCGATTCGCACAATGAGTCCTTGATATTTAGTCGTTTTCAGCCAATTTTCTGGATTTTTGAAAATTTCACTTTTTTGTGAAAATATCCACTAAATGAGGGAATAATATGTGTGAGGGTACCGCAGGAGAGTATCAATTGTGTGTGGGAAGAATATATATCCCACGGGGGTAAAATTGAAAAAAGTTGAAAAAAATTTTTTTTTGGACTGTCATTTTTCCGGCATTTATCAGACTTTCAGATAGGGGAAATGTCAGTGAGCGTTCCGATTTCAGTTCCATAGCGATTCGCCCAAGGAGTCCTTGATATTTAGTTGTTTTCAGCCAATTTTCTGGATTTTTGAAAATTTCACTTTTTTGTGAAAATATTCACTAAATGAGGGAATAATATGTGTGAGGGTACCCCAGGAGAGTTCTAAATGTGTGTGGGAAGAATATATATCCCATGGGGGTAAAATTGAAAAAAGTTGAAAAAAAATTTTTTTTTGGACTTAGTCATTTTTCCGGCGTTTATCAGACTTTCAGATACGAGAAATGTCAGTGAGCGTTCCGATTTCAGCTCCAGAGCGATTCGCCCAATGAGTCCTTGATATTTAGTCGTTTTCAGACAATTTTCTGGATTTTTGAAAATTTCACTTTTTTGTGAAAATATCTACGAAATGAGGGAATAATATGTGTGAGGGTACCCCAGGAGAGTTCTAAATGTGTGTGGGAAGAATATATATCCCACGGGGGTAAAATTGAAAAAAGTTGAAAAAAATTTTTTTTTGGACTGTCATTTTTCCGGCGTTTATCAGACTTTCAGATAGGGGAAATGTCAGTGAGCGTTCCGATTTCAGTTCCATAGCGATTCGCCCAAGGAGTCCTTGATATTTAGTCGTTTTCAGCCAATTTTCTGGATTTTTGAAAATTTCACTTTTTTGTGAAAATATCCACTAAATGAGGGAATAATATGTGTGAGGGTACCGCAGGAGAGTATCAAATGTGTGTGGGAAGAATATATATCCCACGGGGGTAAAATTGAAAAAAGTTGAAAAAATTTTTTTTTTGGACTTAGTCATTTTTCTGGTGTTGATCAGACTTTCAGATAGGGGAAATGTCAGTGAGCATTCCGATTTCAGTTCCAGAGCGATACACCCAATGAGTCCTTGATATTTAGTCGTTTTCAGCCAATTTTCTGGATTTTTGAAAATTTCACTTTTTTGTGAAAATATCCACTAAATGAGGGAATAATATGTGTGAGGGTACCGCAGGAGAGTACCAAATGTGTGTGGGAAGATTATATATCCCACGGGGGTAAAATTGAAAAATGTTAAAAAAAAATTTTTTTTGGACTTAGTCATTTTTCCGGCGTTTATCAGACTTTCAGAAACGAGAAATGTCAGTGAGCGTTCCAATTTCAGCTCCAGAGCGATTCGCCCAATGAGTACTTGATATTTATTCGTTTTCAGCCAATTTTCTGGATTTTTGAAAATTTCACTTTTTTGTGAAAATATCCACTAAATGAGGGAATAATATGTGTGAGGGTACCGCAGGAGAGTACCAAATGTGTGTGGGAAGAATATATATCCGACGGGGGTAAAATTGAAAAAAGTTGAAAAAAAATTTTTTTTGGACTTAGTCATTTTTCTGGCATTGATCAGACTTTCAGAGAGGGGAAATGTCAGTGAGCGTTCCGATTTCAGCTCCAGAGCGATTCGCCCAATGAGTCCTTGATATTTAGTCATTTTCAGCCAATTTTCTGGATTTTTGAAAATTTCACTTTTTTGTGAAAATATCCACTAAATGAGGGAATAATATGTGTGAGGGTACCCCAGGAGAGTTCCAAATGTGTTTGGGTAGAATATATATCCCACGGGGGTAAAATTGAAAAAAGCTGTAAAAATTTTTTTTTGGACTTAGTCATTTTTCCGGTGTTTATCAGACTCTCAGATACGAGAAATGTCAGTGAGCATTCCGATTTCAGCTCCAGAGCGATTCGCACAATGAGTCCTTGATATTTAGTCGTTTTCAGCCAATTTTCTGGATTTTTGAAAATTTCACTTTTTTGTGAAAATATCCACTAAATGAGGGAATAATATGTGTGAGGGTACCCCAGGAGAGTTCTAAATGTGTGTGGGAAGAATATATATCCCATGGGGGTAAAATTGAAAAAAGTTTAAAAAAAATATTTTTTGGACTTAGTCATTTTTCTGGCGTTGATCAGACTTTCAGATAGGGGAAATGTCAGTGAGCGTTCCGATTTCAGTTCCAGAGCGATTCGCCCAATGAGTCCTTGATATTTAGTCGTTTTCAGCCAATTTTCAGGATTTTTGAAAATTTAACTTTTTTGTGAAAATATCCACTAAATGAGGGAATAATAAGTGTGAGGGTACCCCAGGAGAGTTCCATATGTGTGTGGGTAGAATATATATCTGACAGGGGTAAAATTGAAAAAAGTTGAAAAAAATTTTTTTTTGGACTTAGTCATTTTTCTGGCGTTGATCAGACTTTCAGATAGGGGAAATGTCAGTGAGCATTCCGATTTCAGTTCCCAAGCGATTCGCCCAATGAGTTTTTGATATTTAGTCGTTTTCAGCCAATTTTCTGGATTTTTGAAAATTTCACTTTTTTGTGAAAATATCCACTAAATGAGGGAATAATATGTGTGAGGGTACCGCAGGAGAGTACCAAATGTGTGTGGGAAGAATATATATCCGACGGGGGTAAAATTGAAAAAAGTTGAAAAAAAATTTTTTTTGGACTTAGTCATTTTTCTGGCATTGATCAGACTTTCAGATAGGGGAAATGTCAGTGAGCGTTCCGATTTCAGCTCCAGAGCGATTCGCCCAATGAGTCCTTGATATTTAGTCATTTTCAGCCAATTTTCTGGATTTTTGAAAATTTCACTTTTTTGTGAAAATATCCACTAAATGAGGGAATAATATGTGTGAGGGTAACTCAGGAGAGTTCCAAATGTGTGTGGGTAGAATATATATCCCACGGGGGTAAAATTGAAAAAAGTTGAAAAAATTTTTTTTTTGGACTTAGTCATTTTTCTGGCGTTTATCAGACTTTCAGATAGGGGAAATGTCAGTGAGTGTTCCGATTTCAGTTCCAGAGCGATTCGCCCAATGAGTCCTTGATATTTAGTTGTTTTCAGCCAATTTTCTGGATTTTTGAAAATTTCACTTTTTTGTGAAAATATTCACTAAATGAGGGAATAATATGTGTGAGGGTACCCCAGGAGAGTTCTAAATGTGTATGGGAAGAATATATATCCCACGGGGGTAAAATTGAAAAAAGTTGAAAAAAATTTTTTTTTGGACTTAGTCATTTTTCCGGCGTTTATCAGACTTTCAGATAGGGGAAATGTCAGTGAGTGTTCCGATTTCAGTTCCAGAGCGATTCGCCCAATGAGTTCTTTATATTTAGTTGTTTTCAGCCAATTTTCTGGATTTTTGAAAATTTCACTTTTTTGTAAAAATATCCACTAAATGATGGAATAATATGTGTGAGGGTACCCCAGGAGAGTTCCAAATGTGTGTGGGCAGAATATATATCCCACGGGGGTAAAATTGAAAAAAGTTGAAAAAAATTTTTTTTGGACTTAGTCATTTTTCCGGCGTTTATCAGACTTTCAGATAGGGGAAATGTCAGTGAGCATTCCGATTTCAGTTCCAGAGCGATACGCCCAATGAGTCCTTGATATGTAGTCGTTTTCAGCCAATTTTCTGGATTTTTGAAAATTTCACTTTTTTGTGAAAATATCCACTAAATGAGGGAATAATATGTGTGAGGGTACCCCAGGAGAGTTCCAAATGTGTTTGGGTAGAATATATATCCCACGGGGGTAAAATTGAAAAAAGCTGAAAAAATTTTTTTTTGGACTTAGTCATTTTTCCGGTGTTTATCAGACTCTCAGTTACGAGAAATGTCAGTGAGCATTCCGATTTCAGCTCCAGAGCGATTCGCACAATGAGTCCTTGATATTTAGTCGTTTTCAGCCAATTTTCTGGATTTTTGAAAATTTCACTTTTTTGTGAAAATATCCACTAAATGAGGGAATAATATGTGTGAGGGTACCGCAGGAGAGTATCAATTGTGTGTGGGAAGAATATATATCCCACGGGGGTAAAATTGAAAAAAGTTGAAAAAAATTTTTTTTTGGACTGTCATTTTTCCGGCGTTTATCAGACTTTCAGATAGGGGAAATGTCAGTGAGCGTTCCGATTTCAGTTCCATAGCGATTCGCCCAAGGAGTCCTTGATATTTAGTTGTTTTCAGCCAATTTTCTGGATTTTTGAAAATTTCACTTTTTTGTGAAAATATTCACTAAATGAGGGAATAATATGTGTGAGGGTACCCCAGGAGAGTTCTAAATGTGTGTGGGAAGAATATATATCCCATGGGGGTAAAATTGAAAAAAGTTGAAAAAAAATTTTTTTTTGGACTTAGTCATTTTTGCGGCGTTTATCAGACTTTCAGATACGAGAAATGTCAGTGAGCGTTCCGATTTCAGCTCCAGAGCGATTCGCCCAATGAGTCCTTGATATTTAGTCGTTTTCAGCCAATTTTCTGGATTTTTGAAAATTTCACTTTTTTGTGAAAATATCTACGAAATGAGGGAATAATATGTGTGAGGGTACCCCAGGAGAGTTCTAAATGTGTGTGGGAAGAATATATATCCCACGGGGGTAAAATTGAAAAAAGTTGAAAAAATTTTTTTTTTGGACTGTCATTTTTCCGGCGTTTATCAGACTTTCAGATAGGGGAAATGTCAGTGAGCGTTCCGATTTCAGTTCCATAGCGATTCGCCCAAGGAGTCCTTGATATTTACTTGTTTTCAGCCAATTTTCTGGATTTTTGAAAATTTCACTTTTTTGTGAAAATATTCACTAAATGAGGGAATAATATGTGTGAGTGTACCGCAGGAGAGTACCAAATGTGTGTGGGAAGATTATATATCCCACGGGGGTAAAATTGAAAAATGTAAAAAAAAAATTTTTTTTGGACTTAGTAATTTTTCCGGCGTTTATCAGACTTTCAGATACGAGAAATGTCAGTGAGCGTTCCGATTTCAGCTCCAGAGCGATTCGCCCAATGAGTCCTTGATATTTAGTTGTTTTCAGCCAATTTTCTGGATTTTTGAAAATTTCACTTTTTTGTGAAAATATCCACTAAATGAGGGAATAATATGTGTGAGGGTACCGCAGGAGAGTATCAAATGTGTGTGGGAAGAATATATATCCCACGGGGGTAAAATTGAAAAAAGTTGAAAAATTTTTTTTTTTGGACTTAGTCATTTTTCTGGTGTTGATCAGACTTTCAGATAGGGGAAATGTCAGTGAGCATTCCGATTTCAGTTCCAGAGCGATACACCCAATGAGTCCTTGATATTTAGTCGTTTTCAGCCAATTTTCTGGATTTTTGAAAATTTCACTTTTTTGTGAAAATATCCACTAAATGAGGGAATAATATGTGTGAGGGTACCGCAGGAGAGTACCAAATGTGTGTGGGAAGATTATATATCCCACGGGGGTAAAATTGAAAAATGTTAAAAAAAAATTTTTTTTGGACTTAGTCATTTTTCCGGCGTTTATCAGACTTTCAGAAACGAGAAATGTCAGTGAGCGTTCCAATTTCAGCTCCAGAGCGATTCGCCCAATGAGTACTTGATATTTAGTCGTTTTCAGCCAATTTTCTGGATTTTTGAAAATTTCACTTTTTTGTAAAAATATCCACTAAATGATGGAATAATATGTGTGAGGGTACCCCAGGAGAGTTCCAAATGTGTGTGGGTAGAATATATATCCCACGGGGGTAAAATTGAAAAAAGCTGAAAAAAATTTTTTTTGGACTTAGTCATTTTTCCGGCGTTTATCACACTTTCAGATACGAGAAATGTCAGTGAGCATTCCGATTTCAACTCCAGAGCGATTCGCCCAATGAGTTCTTGATATTTAGTCATTTTCAGCCAATTTTCTGGATTTTTGAAAATTTCACTTTTTTTGTGAAAATATCCACGAAATGAGGGAATAATATGTGTGAGGGTACCCCAGGAGAGTTCTAAATGTGTGTGGGAAGAATATATATCCCACGGGGGTAAAATTGAAAAAAGTTGAAAAAAATTTTTTTTTGGACTGTCATTTTTCCGGCGTTTATCAGACTTTCAGATAGGGGAAATGTCAGTGAGCGTTCCGATTTCAGTTCCATAGCGATTCGCCCAAGGAGTCCTTGATATTTAGTTGTTTTCAGCCAATTTTCTGGATTTTTGAAAATTTCACTTTTTTGTGAAAATATTCACTAAATGAGGGAATAATATGTGTGAGGGTACCCCAGGAGAGTTCTAAATGTGTGTGGGAAGAATATATATCCCATGGGGGTAAAATTGAAAAAAGTTGAAAAAAAATTTTTTTTTGGACTTAGTCATTTTTCCGGCGTTTATCAGACTTTCAGATACGAGAAATGTCAGTGAGCGTTCCGATTTCAGCTCCAGAGCGATTCGCCCAATGAGTCCTTGATATTTAGTCGTTTTCAGCCAATTTTCTGGATTTTGGAAAATTTCACTTTTTTGTGAAAATATCTACGAAATGAGGGAATAATATGTGTGAGGGTACCCCAGGAGAGTTCCAAATGTGTGTGGGTAGAATATATATCCCACGGGGGTAAAATTGAAAAAAGCTGAAAAAATTTTTTTTTGGACTTAGTCATTTTTCCGGCGTTTATCAGACTTTCAGATGCGAGAAATGTCAGTGAGCGTTCCGATTTCAGCTCCAGAGCGATTCGCCCAATGAGTCCTTGATATTTAGTCGTTTTCAGACAATTTTCTGGATTTTTGAAAATTTCACTTTTTTGTGAAAATATCCACTAAATGAGGGAATAATATGTGTGAGGGTAACCCAGGAGAGTTCCAAATGTGTGTGGGTAGAATATATATCCCACGGGGGTAAAATTGAAAAAAGCTGAAAAAATTTTTTTTTGGACTTAGTCATTTTTCCGGTGTTTATCAGACTCTCAGTTACGAGAAATGTCAGTGAGCATTCCGATTTCAGCTCCAGAGCGATTCGCACAATGAGTCCTTGATATTTAGTCGTTTTCAGCCAATTTCTGGATTTTTGAAAATTTCACTTTTTTGTGAAAATATTCACTAAATGAGGGAATAATATGTGTGAGGGTACCGCAGGAGAGTATCAAATGTGTGTGGGAACAATATATATCCCACGGGGATAAAATTGAAAAAAGTTGAAAAAAATTTTTTTTTGGACTTAGTCATTTTTCTGGCGTTTATCAGACTTTCAGATAGGGGAAATGTCAGTGAGCATTCCGATTTCAGTTCCAGAGCCATACGCCCAATGAGTCCTTGATATGTAGTCGTTTTCAGCCAATTTTCTGGATTTTTGAAAATTTCACTTTTTTGTGAAAATATCCACTAAATGAGGGAATAATATGTGTGAGGGTACCCCAGGAGAGTTCCAAATGTGTGTGGGTAGAATATATATCTGACGAGGGTAAAATTGAAAAAAGTTGAAAAAAAATTTTTTTTGGACTTAGTCATTTTTCTGGCGTTGATCAGACTTTCAGATAGGGGAAATGTCAGTGAGTGTTCCGATTTCAGTTCCAGAGCGATTCGCCCAAGGAGTCCTTGATATTTAGTCATTTTCAGCCAATTTTCTGGATTTTTGAAAATTTCACTTTTTTGTGAAAATATCCACTAAATGAGGGAATAATATGTGTGAGGGTACCCCAGGAGAGTTCCAAATGTGTTTGGGTAGAATATATATCCCGCGGGGGTAAAATTGAAAAAAGCTGTAAAAATTTTTTTTTGGACTTAGTCATTTTTCCGGTGTTTATCAGACTCTCAGATACGAGAAATGTCAGTGAGCATTCCGATTTCAGCTCCAGAGCGATTCGCACAATGAGTCCTTGATATTTAGTCGTTTTCAGCCAATTTTCTGGATTTTTGAAAATTTCACTTTTTTGTGAAAATATCCACTAAATGAGGGAATAATATGTGTGAGGGTAGCCCAGGAGAGTTCTAAATGTGTGTGGGAAGAATATATATCCCATGGGGGTAAAATTGAAAAAAGTTTAAAAAAAATATTTTTTGGACTTAGTCATTTTTCTGGCGTTGATCAGACTTTCAGATAGGGGAAATGTCAGTGAGCGTTCCGATTTCAGTTCCAGAGCGATTCGCCCAATGAGTCCTTGATATTTAGTCGTTTTCAGCCAATTTTCATGATTTTTGAAAATTTAACTTTTTTGTGAAAATATCCACTAAATGAGGGAATAATAAGTGTGAGGGTACCCCAGAAGAGTTCCATATGTGTGTGGGTAGAATATATATCTGACAGGGGTAAAATTGAAAAAAGTTGAAAAAAATTTTTTTTTGGACTTAGTCATTTTTCTGGCGTTGATCAGACTTTCAGATAGGGGAAATGTCAGTGAGCATTCCGATTTCAGTTCCCAAGCGATTCGCCCAATGAGTTTTTGATATTTAGTCGTTTTCAGCCAATTTTCTGGATTTTTGAAAATTTCACTTTTTTGTGAAAATATCCACTAAATGAGGGAATAATATGTGTGAGGGTACCGCAGGAGAGTACCAAATGTGTGTGGGAAGAATATATATCCGACGGGGGTAAAATTGAAAAAAGTTGAAAAAAAATTTTTTTTGGACTTAGTCATTTTTCTGGCATTGATCAGACTTTCAGATAGGGGAAATGTCAGTGAGCGTTCCGATTTCAGCTCCAGAGCGATTCGCCCAATGAGTCCTTGATATTTAGTCATTTTCAGCCAATTTTCTGGATTTTTGAAAATTTCACTTTTTTGTGAAAATATCCACTAAATGAGGGAATAATATGTGTGAGGGTAACTCAGGAGAGTTCCAAATGTGTGTGGGTAGAATATATATCCCACGGGGGTAAAATTGAAAAAAGTTGAAAAAATTTTTTTTTTGGACTTAGTCATTTTTCTGGCGTTTATCAGACTTTCAGATAGGGGAAATGTCAGTGAGTGTTCCGATTTCAGTTCCAGAGCGATTCGCCCAATGAGTCCTTGATATTTAGTTGTTTTCAGCCAATTTTCTGGATTTTTGAAAATTTCACTTTTTTGTGAAAATATTCACTAAATGAGGGAATAATATGTGTGAGGGTACCCCAGGAGAGTTCTAAATGTGTATGGGAAGAATATATATCCCACGGGGGTAAAATTGAAAAAAGTTGAAAAAAATTTTTTTTTGGACTTAGTCATTTTTCCGGCGTTTATCAGACTTTCAGATAGGGGAAATGTCAGTGAGTGTTCCGATTTCAGTTCCAGAGCGATTCGCCCAATGAGTTCTTTATATTTAGTTGTTTTCAGCCAATTTTCTGGATTTTTGAAAATTTCACTTTTTTGTGAAAATATCCACTAAATGAGGGAATAATATGTGTGAGGGTACCCCAGGAGAGTTCCAAATGTGTTTGGGTAGAATATATATCCCACGGGGGTAAAATTGAAAAAAGCTGAAAAAATTTTTTTTTGGACTTAGTCATTTTTCCGGTGTTTATCAGACTCTCAGTTACGAGAAATGTCAGTGAGCATTCCGATTTCAGCTCCAGAGCGATTCGCACAATGAGTCCTTGATATTTAGTCGTTTTCAGCCAATTTTCTGGATTTTTGAAAATTTCACTTTTTTGTGAAAATATCCACTAAATGAAGGAATAATATGTGTGAGGGTACCGCAGGAGAGTATCAAATGTGTGTGGGAAGAATATATATCCCACGGGGGTAAAATTGAAAAAATTTGAAAAAAATTTTTTTTTGACTTAGTCATTTTTCCGGCATTTATCAGACTTTCAGATAGGGGAAATGTCAGTGAGCATTCCGATTTCAGTTCCAGAGCCATACGCACAATGAGTCCTTGATATGTAGTCGTTTTCAGCCAATTTTCTGGATTTTTGAAAATTTCACTTTTTTGTGAAAATATCCACTAAATGAGGGAATAATATGTGTGAGGGTACCCCAGGAGAGTTCCAAATGTGTGTGGGTAGAATATATATCTGACGAGGGTAAAATTGAAAAAAGTTGAAAAAAATTTTTTTTTGGACTTAGTCATTTTTCTGGCGTTTATCAGACTTTGAGATAGGGGAAATGTCAGTGAGCGTTCCGTTTTCAGTTCCAGAGTGATTCGCCCAATGAGTCCTTGATATTTAGTTGTTTTCAGCCAATTTTCTGGATTTTTGAAAATTTCACTCTTTTGTGAAAATATTCACTAAATGAGGGAATAAAATGTGTGAGGGTACCCCAGGAGAGTTTCAAATGTGTGTGGGTAGAATATATATCCGACGGGGGTAAAATTGAAAAAAGTTGAAAAAAATTTTTTTTTGACTTAGTTATTTTTCCGGCATTTATCAGACTTTCAGATAGGGGAAATGTCAGTGAGCATTCCGATTTCAGTTCCCAAGCGATTCGCCCAATGAGTCTTTGATATTTAGTCGTTTTCAGCCAATTTTCTGGATTTTTGAAAATTTCACGTTTTTGTGAAAATATCCACTAAATGAGGGAATAATATGTGTGAGGGTACCCCAGGAGAGTTCCAAATGTGTGTGGGTAGAATATATATCTGACGAGGGTAAAATTGAAAAAAGTTGAAAAAAATTTTTTTTTGGACTTAGTCATTTTTCTGGCGTTTATCAGACTTTGAGATTGGGGAAATGTCAGTGAGCGTTCCGTTTTCAGTTCCAGAGTGATTCGCCCAATGAGTCCTTGATATTTAGTTGTTTTCAGCCAATTTTCTGGATTTTTGAAAATTTCACTCTTTTGTGAAAATATTCACTAAATGAGGGAATAAAATGTGTGAGGGTACCCCAGGAGAGTTTCAAATGTGTGTGGGTAGAATATATATCCAACGGGGGTAAAATTGAAAAAAGTTGAAAAAAATTTTTTTTTGACTTAGTCATTTTTCCGGCATTTATCAGACTTTCAGATAGGGGAAATGTCAGTGAGCATTCCGATTTCAGTTCCCAAGCGATTCGCCCAATGAGTCTTTGATATTTAGTCGTTTTCAGCCAATTTTCTGGATTTTTGAAAATTTCACGTTTTTGTGAAAATATCCACTAAATGAGGGAATAATATGTGTGAGGGTACCGCAGGGGAGTACCAAATGTGTGTGGGAAGAATATATATCCGACGGGGGTAAAATTGAAAAAAGTTGAAAAAAAATTTTTTTTGGACTTAGTCATTTTTCTGGCGTTGATCAGACTTTCAGATAGGGGAAATGTCAGTGAGCATTCTGATTTCAGCTCCAGAGCGATTCGCCCAATGAGTCCTTGATATTTAGTCGTTTTCAGCCAATTTTCTGGATTTTTGAAAATTTCACTTTTTTGTGAAAATATCCACTAAATGAGGGAATAATATGTGTGAGGGTACCCCAGGAGAGTTCCAAATGTGTTTGGGTAGAATATATATCCCACGGGGGTAAAATTGAAAAAAGCTGAAAAAAATTTTTTTTTGGACTTAGTCATTTTTCTGGCGTTTATCAGACTTTCAGATAGGGGAAATGTTAGTGAGCGTTCCGATTTCAGTTCCAGAGCGATTCGCCCAATGAGTCCTTGATATTTAGTTGTTTTCAGCCAATTTTCTGGATTTTTGAAAATTTCACTTTTTTGTGAAAATATTCACTAAATGAGGGAATAATATGTGTGAGGGTACCCCAGGAGAGTTCTAAATGTGTGTGGGAAGAATACATATCCCATGGGGGTAAAATTGAAAAAAGTTGAAAAAAAATTTTTTTTGGACTTAGTCATTTTTCTGGCGTTGATCAGACTTTCAGATAGGGGAAATTTCAGTGAGCGTTCCGATTTCAGTTCCAGAGCGATACGCCCAATGAGTCCTTGATATTTAGTCGTTTTCAGCCAATTTTCTGGATTTTTGAAAATTTCACTTTTTTGTGAAAATATTCACTAAATGAGGGAATAATATGTGTGAGGGTACCCCAGGAGAGTTCTAAATGTGTATGGGAAGAATATATATCCCACGGGGGTAAAATTGAGAAAAGTTGAAAAAAATTTTTTTTTGGACTTAGTCATTTTTCCGGCGTTTATCAGACTTTCAGATAGGGGAAATTTCAGTGAGCGTTCCAATTTCAGTTCCAGAGCGATACGCCCAATGAGTCTTTGATATTTAGTCGTTTTCAGCCAATTTTCTGGATTTTTGAAAAATTCACTTTTTTGTGAAAATATCCACTAAATGAGGGAATAATATGTGTGAGGGTAACCCAGGAGAGTGCCAAATGTGTGTGGGTAGAATATATATCCCACGGGGGTAAAATTGAAAAAAAAATTTTTTTTGGACTTAGTCATATTTCTGGCGTTTATCAGAGTTTCAGATAGGGGAAATGTCTGTGAGCGTTCCAATTTCAGTTCCAGAGCGATTCGCCCAATGAGTCTTTGATATTTAGTCGTTTTCGGCCAATTTTCTGGATTTTTGAAAATTTCACTTTTTTGTGAAAATATCCACTAAATGAGGGAATAATAAGTGTGAGGGTACCCCAGAAGAGTTCCAAATGTGTGTGGGTAGAATATATATCCCACGGGGGTAAAATTGAAAAAAGTTGAAAAAAATTTTTTTTGGACTGTCATTTTTCTGGCGTTTATCAGACTTTCAGATAGGGGAAATGTCAGTGAGCGTTCCAATTTCAGTTCCAGAGCAATTCGCCCAATGAGTCCTTGATATTTAATCGTTTTCAGCCAATTTTCTAGATTTTTGAAAATGTCACTTTTTTGTGAAAATATCCACTAAATGAGGGAATAATATGGTGAGGGTATCCCAGGAGAGTTCCAAATGTGTGTGGGTAGAATATATATCCCACGGGATTAAAAGTGAAAAAAGTTGAAAACATTTTTTTTTTGGACTTAGTCATTTTTCCGGCGTTTATCAGACTTTCAGATATGTCAAATGTCAGTGAGCGTTCCAATTTCAGCTCCAGAGCGATTCGCCCAATGAGTCCTTGATATTTAGTCGTTTTCAGCCAATTTTCTGGATGTTTGAAAATTTCACTTTTTTGTGAAAATATCCACTAAATGAGGGAATAATATGTGTGAGGGTACGCCAGGAGAGCTCTAAATGTGTGTGGGAAGAATATATATCCCACGGGGGTAAAATTGAAAAAAGTTGAAAAAAAATTTTTTTTGGACTTAGTCATTTTTCCGGCGTTTATTAGACTTTCAGATAGGGGAAATGTCAGTGAGCGTTCCGATTTCAGTTCCAGAGCGATTCGCCCAATGAGTCCTTGATATTTAGTCGTTTTCAGCCAATTTTCTGGATTTTTGAAAATTTCACTTTTTTGTGAAAATATCCACTAAATGAGGGAATAATATGTGTGAGAGTACCGAAGGAGAGTTCCAAATGTGTGTGGGTAGAATATATATCCCACGGGGTAAAATTGAAAAAGTTGAAAAAAAACTTTTTTTGGACTTAGTAATTTTTCCGGCGTTTATCAGACTTTCAAATAGGGGAAATGTCAGTGAGCGTTCTGATTTCAGTTCCAGAGCGATTCGACCAATGAGTCCTTGATATTTAGTCGTTTTTCAACCAATTTTCTGTATTTTTAAAAAATTTCACTTTTTTGTGAAAATATTCACTAAATGAGGGAATAATATGTGTGAGGGTACCCCAGGAGTGTTCCAAATGTGTGTGGGTAGAATATATATCCCACGGGGTTAAAAGAGAAAAAAGTTGAAAACATTTTTTTTTTGGACTTAGTCATTTTTCCGGCGTTTATCAGACTTTCAGATAGGGGAAATGTCAGTGAGCGTTCCGATTTCAGTTCCAGAGTGATTCGCCCAATGAGTCCTTGTTATTTAGTTGTTTTAAGCCAATTTTCTGGATTTTTGAAAATTTAACTTTTTTGTGAAAATATCCACTAAATGAGGGAATAATATGTGTGAGGGTACCCCAGGAGAGTTCCAAATGTGTGTGGGTAGAATATATATCCGACGGGGGTAAAATTGAAAAAAGTTGAAAAAAATTTTTTTTTGGACTTAGTCGTTTTTCCGACGTTTATCAGACTTTCAGATAGAGGAAATGTCAGTGAGCATTCCGATTTCAGTTCCAGAGCGATTCGCCCAATGAGTCCTTGTTATTTAGTCGTTTTCAGCCAATTTTCTGGATTTTTGAAAATTTCACTTTTTTGTGAAAATATCCACTAAATGAGGGAATAATATGTGTGAGAGTACCGAAGGAGAGTTCCAAATGTGTGTGGGTAGAATATATATCCCACGGGGGTAAAATTGAAAAAGTTGAAAAAAAACTTTTTTTGGACTTAGTAATTTTTCCGGCGTTTATCAGACTTTCAGATAGGGGAAATGTCAGTGAGCGTTCCGATTTCAGTTCCAGAGCGATTCGACCAATGAGTCCTTGATATTTAGTCGTTTTTCAACCAATTTTCTGGATTTTTGAAAATTTCACTTTTTTGTGAAAATATTCACTAAATGAGGGAATAATATGTGTGAGGGTACCCCAGGAGTGTTCCAAATGTGTGTGGGTAGAATATATATCCCACGGGGGTAAAATTGAAAAAAGTTGAAAAAAATTTTTTTTTGGACTTAGTCATTTTTCCGGCGTTTATCAGACTTTTAGATAGGGGAAATGTCAGTGAGAGTTCCGATTTCAGTTCCAGAGTGATTCACCCAATGGGTCCTTGATATTTAGTGGTTTTCAGCCAATTTTCTGGATTTTTGAAAATTTCACTTTTTTGTGAAAATATCCACTAAATGAGGGAATAATATGTATGAGGGTACCCCAGGAGAGTTCCATATGTGTGTGGGTAGAATATATATCCGACGGGGGTAAAATGGAAAAAAGTTGAAAAAAAATTTTTTTTGGACTTAGTCGTTTTTCCGACGTTTATCAGACTTTCAGATAGGGGAAATGTCAGTGAGCATTCCGATTTCAGTTCCAGAGCGATTCGCCCAATGAGTCCTTGTTATTTAGTTGTATTCAGCCAATTTTCTGGATTTTTGAAAATTTCACTTTTTTGTAAAAATATCCACTAAATGAGGGAATAATATGTGTGAGTACCGAAGGAGAGTTGCAAATGTGTGTGGGTAGAATATATATCCCACGGGGGTAAAATTGAAAAAAGTTGAAAAAAATTTTTTTTTGGACTTAGTCATTATTCTGGCGTTTATCAGACTTTCAGATAGGGGAAATGTCAGTGAGCATTCCGATTTCAGTTCCAGAGCGATTCGCCGAATGAGTCCTTGATATTTAGTCGTTTTCAGCCAATTTTCTGGATTTTTGAAAATTTCACTTTTTTGTGAAAATATCCACTAAATGAGGGAATAATATGTGTGAGGGTAACCCAGGAGAGTTCCAAATGTGTGTGGGTAGAATATATATCCCACGGGGTAAAATTGAAAAAAGTTTTAAAAAATTTTTTTTTGGACTTAGTCATTTTTCCGGCGTTTATCAGACTTTCAGATAGGGCAAATGTCAGTGAGCGTTCCAATTTCAGTTCCAGAGCGATTCGCCCAATGAGTCTTTGATATTTAGTCGTTTTCAGCCAATTTTCTGGATTTTTGAAAATTTCACTTTTTTGTGAAAATATCCACTAAATGAGGGAATAATATGTGTGAGGGTAACCCAGGAGAGTTCCAAATGTGTGTGGGTAGAATATATATCCCACAGGGGTTAAATTGAAAAAAGTTGAAAAAAATTTTTTTTGGGACTTAGTCATTTTTCCGGCATTTATCAGACTTTCAGATAGGGGAAATGTCAGTGAGCGTTCCGATTTCAGTTCCAGAGTGATTTGCCCAATGAGTCGTTGTTATTTAGTCGTTTTCAGCCAATTTTCTGGATTTTTGAAAATTTCACTTTTTTGTGAAAATATCCACTAAATGAGGGAATAATATGTGTGAGAGTACCGAAGGAGAGTTCCAAATGTGTGTGGGTGGAATATATATCCCACGGGGGTAAAATTGAAAAAAGTTGAAAAAAATTTTTTTTTGGACTTAGTCATTATTCTGGCGTTTATCAGACTTTCAGATAGGGGAAATGTCAGTGAGCATTCCGATTTCAGTTCCAGAGCGATTCGCCAAATGAGTCCTTGATATTTAGTCGTTTTCAGCCAATTTTCTGGATTTTTGAAAATTTCACTTTTTTGTGAAAATATCCACTAAATGAGGGAATAATATGTGTGAGAGTACCGAAGGAGAGTTCCAAATGTGTGTGGGTAGAATATATATCCCACGGGGTAAAATTGAAAAAGTTGAAAAAAAACTTTTTTTGGACTTAGTAATTTTTCCGGCGTTTATCAGACTTTCAAATAGGGGAAATGTCAGTGAGCGTTCCGATTTCAGTTCCAGAGCGATTCGACCAATGAGTCCTTGATATTTAGTCGTTTTTCAACCAATTTTCTGTATTTTTGAAAATTTCACTTTTTTGTGAAAATATTCACTAAATGAGGGAATAATATGTGTGAGGGTACCCCAGGAGTGTTCCAAATGTGTGTGGGTAGAATATATATCCCACGGGGTTAAAAGAGAAAAAAGTTGAAAACATTTTTTTTTTGGACTTAGTCATTTTTCCGGCGTTTATCAGACTTTCAGATAGGGGAAATGTCAGTGAGCGTTCCGATTTCAGTTCCAGAGTGATTCGCCCAATGAGTCCTTGTTATTTAGTTGTTTTCAGCCAATTTTCTGGATTTTTGAAAATTTAACTTTTTTGTGAAAATATCCACTAAATGAGGGAATAATATGTGTGAGGGTACCCCAGGAGAGTTCCAAATGTGTGTGGGTAGAATATATATCCGACGGGGGTAAAATTGAAAAAAGTTGAAAAAAATTTTTTTTTGGACTTAGTCGTTTTTCCGACGTTTATCAGACTTTCAGATAGAGGAAATGTCAGTGAGCATTCCGATTTCAGTTCCAGAGCGATTCGCCCAATGAGTCCTTGTTATTTAGTCGTTTTCAGCCAATTTTCTGGATTTTTGAAAATTTCACTTTTTTGTGAAAATATCCACTAAATGAGGGAATAATATGTGTGAGAGTACCGAAGGAGAGTTCCAAATGTGTGTGGGTAGAATATATATCCCACGGGGGTAAAATTGAAAAAGTTGAAAAAAAACTTTTTTTGGACTTAGTAATTTTTCCGGCGTTTATCAGACTTTCAGATAGGGGAAATGTCAGTGAGCGTTCCGATTTCAGTTCCAGAGCGATTCGACCAATGAGTCCTTGATATTTAGTCGTTTTTCAACCAATTTTCTGGATTTTTGAAAATTTCACTTTTTTGTGAAAATATTCACTAAATGAGGGAATAATATGTGTGAGGGTACCCCAGGAGTGTTCCAAATGTGTGTGGGTAGAATATATATCCCACGGGGTTAAAAGAGAAAAAAGTTGAAAACATTTTTTTTTTGGACTTAGTCATTTTTCCGGCGTTTATCAGACTTTCACATAGGGGAAATGTCAGTGAGCGTTCTGATTTCAGTTCCAGAGTGATTCGCCCAATGAGTCCTTGATATTTAGTGGTTTTCAGCCAATTTTCTGGATTTTTGAAAATTTCACTTTTTTGTGAAAATATCCACTAAATGAGGGAATAATATGTATGAGGGTACCCCAGGAGAGTTCCATATGTGTGTGGGTAGAATATATATCCGACGGGGGTAAAATGGAAAAAAGTTGAAAAAAAATTTTTTTTGGACTTAGTCGTTTTTCCGACGTTTATCAGACTTTCAGATAGGGGAAATGTCAGTGAGCATTCCGATTTCAGTTCTAGAGCGATTCGCCCAATGAGTCCTTGTTATTTAGTTGTATTCAGCCAATTTTCTGGATTTTTGAAAATTTCACTTTTTTGTAAAAATATCCACTAAATGAGGGAATAATATGTGTGAGTACCGAAGGAGAGTTGCAAATGTGTGTGGGTAGAATATATATCCCACGGGGGTAAAATTGAAAAAAGTTGAAAAAAATTTTTTTTTGGACTTAGTCATTATTCTGGCGTTTATCAGACTTTCAGATAGGGGAAATGTCAGTGAGCATTCCGATTTCAGTTCCAGAGCGATTCGCCGAATGAGTCCTTGATATTTAGTCGTTTTCAGCCAATTTTCTGGATTTTTGAAAATTTCACTTTTTTGTGAAAATATCCACTAAATGAGGGAATAATATGTGTGAGGGTAACCCAGGAGAGTTCCAAATGTGTGTGGGTAGAATATATATCCCACAGGGGTTAAATTGAAAAAAGTTGAAAAAAATTTTTTTTGGGACTTAGTCATTTTTCTGGCGTTTATCAGACTTTCAGATAGGGAAAATGTCAGTGAGCGTTCCGATTTCAGTTCCAGAGCGATTCGCCCAATGAGTCCATGATATTTAGTCGTTTTCAGCCAATTTTCTGGATTTTTGAAAATTTAACTTTTTTGTGAAAATATCCACTAAATGAGGGAATAATATGTGTGAGGGTACCCCAGGAGAGTTCCAAATGTGTGTGGGAAGAATATATATCCCACGGGGGTAAAATTGAAGAAAGTTGAAAAAAATTTTTTTTTGGACTTAGTCATTTTTCCGGCGTTTATCAGACTTTTAGATAGGGGAAATGGGAGTGAGTGTTCCGATTTCAGTTCCAGAGCGATTCACCCAATGAGTCCTTGAAATTTAGTCATTTTCAGCCAATTTTCTGGATTTTTGAAAATTTCACTTTTTTGTGAAAACATCCACTAAATGAGGGAATAATATGTGTGAGGGTACCCCAGGAGAGTTCCAAATGTTTGTGGGTAGAATATATATCCCACGGGGGTAAAATTGAATAAAGTAGAAAAATTTTTTTTTTTGGACTTAGTCATTTTTTCGGCGTTTATCAGACTTTCAGATGGGGGAAATGTCAGTGAGCATTCCGATTTCAGTTCCAGAGCGATTCGCCCAATGAGTCCTTGTTATTTAGTCGTTTTCAGCCAATTTTCTGGATTTTTGAAAATTTCACTTTTTTGTGAAAATATCCACTAAATGAGGGAATAATATGTGTGAGAGTACCGAAGGAGAGTTCCAAATGTGTGTGGGTAGAATATATATCCCACGGGGGTAAAATTGAAAAAGTTGAAAAAAAACTTTTTTTGGACTTAGTAATTTTTCCGGCGTTTATCAGACTTTCAGATAGGGGAAATGTCAGTGAGCGTTCCGATTTCAGTTCCAGAGCGATTCGACCAATGAGTCCTTGATATTTAGTCGTTTTTCAACCAATTTTCTGGATTTTTGAAAATTTCACTTTTTTGTGAAAATATTCACTAAATGAGGGAATAATATGTGTGAGGGTACCCCAGGAGTGTTCCAAATGTGTGTGGGTAGAATATATATCCCACGGGGGTAAAATTGAAAAAAGTTGAAAAAAATTTTTTTTTGGACTTAGTCATTTTTCCGGCGTTTATCAGACTTTTAGATAGGGGAAATGTCAGTGAGAGTTCCGATTTCAGTTCCAGAGTGATTCACCCAATGAGTCCTTGATATTTAGTGGTTTTCAGCCAATTTTCTGGATTTTTGAAAATTTCACTTTTTTGTGAAAATATCCACTAAATGAGGGAATAATATGTATGAGGGTACCCCAGGAGAGTTCCATATGTGTGTGGGTAGAATATATATCCGACGGGGGTAAAATGGAAAAAAGTTGAAAAAAAATTTTTTTTGGACTTAGTCGTTTTTCCGACGTTTATCAGACTTTCAGATAGGGGAAATGTCAGTGAGCATTCCGATTTCAGTTCCAGAGCGATTCGCCGAATGAGTCCTTGATATTTAGTCGTTTTCAGCCAATTTTCTGGATTTTTGAAAATTTCACTTTTTTGTGAAAATATCCACTAAATGAGGGAATAATATGTGTGAGGGTAACCCAGGAGAGTTCCAAATGTGTGTGGGTAGAATATATATCCCACAGGGGTTAAATTGAAAAAAGTTGAAAAAAATTTTTTTTGGGACTTAGTCATTTTTTCGGCGTTTATCAGACTTTCAGATGGGGGAAATGTCAGTGAGCATTCCGATTTCAGTTCCAGAGCGATTCGCCCAATGAGTCCTTGTTATTTAGTCGTTTTCAGACAATTTTCTGGATTTTTGAAAATTTCATTTTTTTGTGAAAATATCCACTAAATGAGGGAATAATATGTGTGAGAGTACCGAAGGGGAGTTCCAAATGTGCGTGGGTAGAATATATATCCCACGGGGTAAAATTGAAAAAAGTTTTAAAAAATTTTTTTTTGGACTTAGTCATTTTTCCGGCGTTTATCAGACTTTCAGATAGGGCAAATGTCAGTGAGCGTTCCAATTTCAGTTCCAGAGCGATTCGCCCAATGAGTCTTTGATATTTAGTCGTTTTCAGCCAATTTTCTGGATTTTTGAAAATTTCACTTTTTTGTGAAAATATCCACTAAATGAGGGAATAATATGTGTGAGGGTAACCCAGGAGAGTTCCAAATGTGTGTGGGTAGAATATATATCCCACAGGGGTTAAATTGAAAAAAGTTGAAAAAAATTTTTTTTGGGACTTAGTCATTTTTCCGGCATTTATCAGACTTTCAGATAGGGGAAATGTCAGTGAGCGTTCCGATTTCAGTTCCAGAGTGATTTGCCCAATGAGTCGTTGTTATTTAGTCGTTTTCAGCCAATTTTCTGGATTTTTGAAAATTTCACTTTTTTGTGAAAATATCCACTAAATGAGGGAATAATATGTGTGAGAGTACCGAAGGAGAGTTCCAAATGTGTGTGGGTGGAATATATATCCCACGGGGGTAAAATTGAAAAAAGTTGAAAAAAATTTTTTTTTGGACTTAGTCATTATTCTGGCGTTTATCAGACTTTCAGATAGGGGAAATGTCAGTGAGCATTCCGATTTCAGTTCCAGAGCGATTCGCCAAATGAGTCCTTGATATTTAGTCGTTTTCAGCCAATTTTCTGGATTTTTGAAAATTTCACTTTTTTGTGAAAATATCCACTAAATGAGGGAATAATATGTGTGAGAGTACCGAAGGAGAGTTCCAAATGTGTGTGGGTAGAATATATATCCCACGGGGTAAAATTGAAAAAGTTGAAAAAAAACTTTTTTTGGACTTAGTAATTTTTCCGGCGTTTATCAGACTTTCAAATAGGGGAAATGTCAGTGAGCGTTCCGATTTCAGTTCCAGAGCGATTCGACCAATGAGTCCTTGATATTTAGTCGTTTTTCAACCAATTTTCTGTATTTTTGAAAATTTCACTTTTTTGTGAAAATATTCACTAAATGAGGGAATAATATGTGTGAGGGTACCCCAGGAGTGTTCCAAATGTGTGTGGGTAGAATATATATCCCACGGGGTTAAAAGAGAAAAAAGTTGAAAACATTTTTTTTTTGGACTTAGTAATTTTTCCGGCGTTTATCAGACTTTCAGATAGGGGAAATGTCAGTGAGCGTTCCGATTTCAGTTCCAGAGTGATTCGCCCAATGAGTCCTTGTTATTTAGTTGTTTTCAGCCAATTTTCTGGATTTTTGAAAATTTAACTTTTTTGTGAAAATATCCACTAAATGAGGGAATAATATGTGTGAGGGTACCCCAGGAGAGTTCCAAATGTGTGTGGGTAGAATATATATCCGACGGGGGTAAAATTGAAAAAAGTTGAAAAAAATTTTTTTTTGGACTTAGTCGTTTTTCCGACGTTTATCAGACTTTCAGATAGAGGAAATGTCAGTGAGCATTCCGATTTCAGTTCCAGAGCGAGTCGCCCAATGAGTCCTTGTTATTTAGTCGTTTTCAGCCAATTTTCTGGATTTTTGAAAATTTCACTTTTTTGTGAAAATATCCACTAAATGAGGGAATAATATGTGTGAGAGTACCGAAGGAGAGTTCCAAATGTGTGTGGGTAGAATATATATCCCACGGGGGTAAAATTGAAAAAGTTGAAAAAAAACTTTTTTTGGACTTAGTAATTTTTCCGGCGTTTATCAGACTTTCAGATAGGGGAAATGTCAGTGAGCGTTCCGATTTCAGTTCCAGAGCGATTCGACCAATGAGTCCTTGATATTTAGTCGTTTTTCAACCAATTTTCTGGATTTTTGAAAATTTCACTTTTTTGTGAAAATATTCACTAAATGAGGGAATAATATGTGTGAGGGTACCCCAGGAGTGTTCCAAATGTGTGTTGGTAGAATATATATCCCACGGGGTTAAAAGAGAAAAAAGTTGAAAACATTTTTTTTTTGGACTTAGTCATTTTTCCGGCGTTTATCAGACTTTCACATAGGGGAAATGTCAGTGAGCGTTCTGATTTCAGTTCCAGAGTGATTCGCCCAATGAGTCCTTGTTATTTAGTCGTTTTCAGCCAATTTTCTGGATTTTTGAAAATTTCACTTTTTTGTGAAAATATCCACTAAATGAGGGAATAATATGTGTGAGGGTACCCCAGGAGAGTTCCAAATGTGTTTGGGTAGAATATATATCCGACGGGGGTAAAATTGAAAAAAAATTTTTTTTGGACTTAGTCGTTTTTCCGACGTTTATCAGACTTTCAGATAGAGGAAATGTCAGTGAGCATTCCGATTTCAGTTCCAGAGCGATTCGCCCAATGAGTCCTTGTTATTTAGTCGTTTTCAGCCAATTTTCTGGATTTTTGAATATTTCACTTTTTTGTGAAAATATCCACTAAATGAGGGAATAATATGTGTGAGAGTACCGAAGGAGAGTTCCAAATGTGTGTGGGTAGAATATATATCCCACGGGGGTAAAATTGAAAAAGTTGAAAAAAACTTTTTTTGGACTTAGTAATTTTTCCGGCGTTTATCAGACTTTCAGATAGGGGAAATGTCAGTGAGCGTTCCGATTTCAGTTCCAGAGCGATTCGACCAATGAGTCCTTGATATTTAGTCGTTTTTCAACCAATTTTCTGGATTTTTGAAAATTTCACTTTTTTGTGAAAATATTCACTAAATGAGGGAATAATATGTGTGAGGGTACCCCAGGAGTGTTCCAAATGTGTGTGGGTAGAATATATATCCCACGGGGTTAAAAGAGAAAAAAGTTGAAAACATTTTTTTTTTGGACTTAGTCATTTTTCCGGCGTTTATCAGACTTTCACATAGGGGAAATGTCAGTGAGCGTTCTGATTTCAGTTCCAGAGTGATTCGCCCAATGAGTCCTTGTTATTTAGTCGTTTTCAGCCAATTTTCTGGATTTTTGAAAATTTCACTTTTTTGTGAAAATATCCACTAAATGAGGGAATAATATGTGTGAGGGTACCCCAGGAGAGTTCCAAATGTGTTTGGGTAGAATATATATCCGACGGGGGTAAAATTGAAAAAAAATTTTTTTTGGACTTAGTCGTTTTTCCGACGTTTATCAGACTTTCAGATAGAGGAAATGTCAGTGAGCATTCCGATTTCAGTTCCAGAGCGATTCGCCCAATGAGTCCTTGTTATTTAGTCGTTTTCAGCCAATTTTCTGGATTTTTGAATATTTCACTTTTTTGTGAAAATATCCACTAAATGAGGGAATAATATGTGTGAGAGTACCGAAGGAGAGTTCCAAATGTGTGTGGGTAGAATATATATCCCACGGGGGTAAAATTGAAAAAGTTGAAAAAAACTTTTTTTGGACTTAGTAATTTTTCCGGCGTTTATCAGACTTTCAGATAGGGGAAATGTCAGTGAGCGTTCCGATTTCAGTTCCAGAGCGATTCGACCAATGAGTCCTTGATATTTAGTCGTTTTTCAACCAATTTTCTGGATTTTTGAAAATTTCACTTTTTTGTGAAAATATTCACTAAATGAGGGAATAATATGTGTGAGGGTACCCCAGGAGTGTTCCAAATGTGTGTGGGTAGAATATATATCCCACGGGGTTAAAAGAGAAAAAAGTTGAAAACATTTTTTTTTTGGACTTAGTCATTTTTCCGGCGTTTATCAGACTTTCACATAGGGGAAATGTCAGTGAGCGTTCTGATTTCAGTTCCAGAGCGATTCGCCCAATGAGTCCTTGTTATTTAGTCGTTTTCAGCCAATTTTCTGGATTTTTGAAAATTTCACTTTTTTGTGAAAATATCCACTACATGAGGGAATAATATGTGTGAGGGTACCCCAGGAGAGTTCCAAATGTGTGTGGGAAGAATATATATCCCACGGGGGTAAAATTGAAAAAAGTTGAAAAAAATAATTTTTTGGACTTAGTCATTTTTCTGGCGTTTATCAGACTTTCAGATAGGGGAAATGTCAGTGAGCGTTCCGATTTCAGTTCCAGAGCGATTCGACCAATGAGTCCTTGATATTTAGTCGTTTTCAGCCAATTTTCTGGATTTTTGAAAATTTCACTTTTTTGTGAAAATATCCACTAAATGAGGGAATAATATGTGTGAGGGTACCCCAGGAGAGTTCCAAATGTGTTTGGGTAGAATATATATCCGACGGGGGTAAAATTGAAAAAAGTTGAAAAAAAATTTTTTTTGGACTTAGTCGTTTTTCCGACGTTTATCAGACTTTCAGATAGAGGAAATGTCAGTGAGCATTCCGATTTCAGTTCCAGAGCGATTCGCCCAATGAGTCCTTGTTATTTAGTCGTTTTCAGCCAATTTTCTGGATTTTTGAAAATTTCACTTTTTTGTGAAAATATCCACTAAATGAGGGAATAATATGTGTGAGAGTACCGAAGGAGAGTTCCAAATGTGTGTGGGTAGAATATATATCCCACGGGGGTAAAATTGAAAAAGTTGAAAAAAACTTTTTTTGGACTTAGTAATTTTTCCGGCGTTTATCAGACTTTCAGATAGGGGAAATGTCAGTGAGCGTTCCGATTTCAGTTCCAGAGCGATTCGACCAATGAGTCCTTGATATTTAGTCGTTTTTCAACCAATTTTCTGGATTTTTGAAAATTTCACTTTTTTGTGAAAATATTCACTAAATGAGGGAATAATATGTGTGAGGGTACCCCAGGAGTGTTCCAAATGTGTGTGGGTAGAATATATATCCCACGGGGTTAAAAGAGAAAAAAGTTGAAAACATTTTTTTTTTGGACTTAGTCATTTTTCCGGCGTTTATCAGACTTTCACATAGGGGAAATGTCAGTGAGCGTTCTGATTTCAGTTCCAGAGCGATTCGCCCAATGAGACCTTGTTATTTAGTCGTTTTCAGCCAATTTTCTGGATTTTTGAAAATTTCACTTTTTTGTGAAAATATCCACTAAATGAGGGAATAATATGTGTGAGGGTACCGAAGGAGAGTTCCAAATGTGTGTGGGTAGAATATATATCCCACGGGGGTAAAATTGAAAAAAGTTGAAAAATAATTTTTTTTCGACCTTGTCATTTTTCTGCCGTTTATCAGACTTTCACATAGGGGAAATGTCAGTGAGCGTTCCGATTTCAGTTCCAGAGTGATTCGCCCAATGAGTCCTTGTTATTTAGTTGTTTTCAGCCAATTTTCTGGATTTTTGAAAATTTCACTTTTTTTGTGAAAATATCCACTAAATGAGGGAATAATATGTGTGAGGGTACCCCAGGAGAGTTCCAAATGTGTGTGGGAAGAATATATATCCCACGGGGGTAAAATTGAAAAAAGTTGAAAAAAATTTTTTTTTGGACTTAGTCATTTTTCCGGCGTTTATCAGACTTTCACATAGGGGAAATGTCAGTGAGCGTTCCGATTTCAGTTCCAGAGCGATTCGACCAATGAGTCCTTGATATTTAGTCGTTTTCAGCCAATTTTCTGGATTTTTGAAAATTTCACTTTTTTGTGAAAATATCCACTACATGAGGGAATAATATGTGTGAGAGTACCGAAGGAGAGTTCCAAATGTGTGTGGGTAGAATATATATCCCACGGGGGTAAAATTGAAAAAAGTTGAAAAAAAATTTTTTTTGGACTTAGTCATTTTTCCGGCGTTTATCAGACTTTCAGATAGGGGAAATGTCAGTGAGCGTTCCGATTTCAGTTCCAGAGTGATTCGCCCAATGAGTCCTTGTTATTTATTTGTTTTCAGCCAATTTTCTGGATTTTTGAAAATTTCACTTTTTTGTGAAAATATCCACTAAATGAGGGAATAATATGTGTGAGGGTACCCCAGGAAAGTTCTAAATGTGTGTGGGTAGAATATATATCCCACGGGGGTAAAATTGAAAAAAGTTGAAAAAAAATTTTTTTTGGACTTTGTCATTTTTCTGCCGTTTATCAGACTTTCACATAGGGGAAATGTCAGTGAGCGTTCCGATTTCAGTTCCAGAGTGATTCGCCCAATGAGTCCTTGTTATTTAGTTGTTTTCAGCCAATTTTCTGGATTTTTGAAAATTTCACTTTTTTGTGAAAATATCCACTAAATGAGGGAATAATATGTGTGAGAGTACCGAAGGAGAGTTCCAAATGTGTGTGGGTAGAATATATATCCCACGGGGGTAAAATTGAAAAAAGTTGAAAAAAAATTTTTTTTGGACTTAGTCATTTTTCCGGCGTTTATCAGACTTTCAGATAGGGCAAATGTCACTGAGCGTTCCGATTTCAGTTCCAGAGCGATTCGCCCAATGAGTCCTTGATATTTAGTCGTTTTTCAGCCAATTTTCTGGATTTTTGAAAATTTCACTTTTTTGTGAAAATATCCACTAAATGAGGGAATAATATGTGTGAGGGTACCCCAGGAAAGTTCTAAATGTGTGTGGGTAGAATATATATCCCACGGGGGTAAAATTGAAAAAAGTTGAAAAAAATTTTTTTTTGGACTTTGTCATTTTTCTGCCGTTTATCAGACTTTCACATAGGGGAAATGTCAGTGAGCGTTCCGATTTCAGTTCCAGAGTGATTCGCCCAATGAGTCCTTGTTATTTAGTTGTTTTCAGCCAATTTTCTGGATTTTTGAAAATTTCACTTTTTTGTGAAAATATCCACTACATGAGTTAATAATATGTGTGAGGGTACCCCAGGAGAGTTCCAAATGTGTGTGGGAAGAATATATATCCCACGGGGGTAAAATTGAAAAAAGTTGAAAAAAACTTTTTTTTGGACTTAGTCATTTTTCCGGCGTTTATCAAACTTTCACATAGGGGAAATGTCAGTGAGCGTTCCGATTTCAGTTCCAGAGTGATTCGCCCAATGAGTCCTTGTTATTTAGTTGTTTTCAGCCAATTTTCTGGATTTTTGAAAATTTCACTTTTTTTGTGAAAATATCCACTAAATGAGGGAATAATATGTGTGAGGGTACCGAAGGAGAGTTCCAAATGTGTGTGGGTAGAATATATATCCCACGGGGGTAAAATTGAAAAAAGTTGAAAAAAAATTTTTTTTGGACTTAGTCATTTTTCCGGCGTTTATCAGACTTTCACATAGGGGAAATGTCAGTGAGCGTTCCGATTTCAGTTCCAGAGTGATTCGCCCAATGAGTCCTTGTTATTTAGTTGTTTTCAGCCAATTTTCTGGATTTTTGAAAATTTCACTTTTTTTGTGAAAATATCCACTAAATGAGGGAATAATATGTGTGAGGGTACCGAAGGAGAGTTCCAAATGTGTGTGGGTAGAATATATATCCCACGGGGGTAAAATTGAAAAAAGTTGAAAAAAAATTTTTTTTGGACTTAGTCATTTTTCCGGCGTTTATCAGACTTTCACATAGGGGAAATGTCAGTGAGCGTTCCGATTTCAGTTCCAGAGTGATTCGCCCAATGAGTCCTTGTTATTTAGTTGTTTTCAGCCAATTTTCTGGATTTTTGAAAATTTCACTTTTTTGTGAAAATATCCACTACATGAGGGAATAATATGTGTGAGGGTACCCCAGGAGAGTTCCAAATGTGTGTGGGAAGAATATATATCCCACGGGGGTAAAATTGAAAAAAGTTGAAAAAAATAATTTTTTGGACTTAGTCATTTTTCCGGCGTTTATCAGACTTTCAGATAGGGGAAATGTCAGTGAGCGTTCCGATTTCAGTTCCAGAGTTATTCGCCCAATGAGTCCTTGTTATTTATTTGTTTTCAGCCAATTTTCTGGATTTTTGAAAATTTCACTTTTTTGTGAAAATATCCACTAAATGAGGGAATAATATGTGTGAGGGTACCCCAGGAAAATTCTAAATGTGTGTGGGTAGAATATATATCCCACGGGGGTAAAATTGAAAAAAGTTGAAAAAAATTTTTTTTTGGACTTTGTCATTTTTCTGCCGTTTATCAGACTTTCACATAGGGGAAATGTCAGTGAGCGTTCCGATTTCAGTTCCAGAGTGATTCGCCCAATGAGTCCTTGTTATTTAGTTGTTTTCAGCCAATTTTCTGGATTTTTGAAAATTTCACTTTTTTGTGAAAATATCCACTACATGAGTTAATAATATGTGTGAGGGTACCCCCAGGAGAGTTCCAAATGTGTGTGGGAAGAATATATATCCCACGGGGGTAAAATTGAAAAAAGTTGAAAAAAAATTTTTTTTGGACTTAGTCATTTTTCCGGCGTTTATCAAACTATCACATAGGGGAAATGTCAGTGAGCGTTCCGATTTCAGTTCCAGAGTGATTCGCCCAATGAGTCCTTGTTATTTAGTTGTTTTCAGCCAATTTCCTGGATTTTTGAAAATTTCACTTTTTTTGTGAAAATATCCACTAAATGAGGGAATAATATGTGTGAGGGTACCCCAGGAGAGTTCCAAATGTGTGTGGGTAGAATATATATCCCACGGGGGTAAAATTGAAAAAAGTTGAAAAAAATTTTTTTTTGGACTGTCATTTTTCCGGCGTTTATCAGACTTTCAGATAGGGGAAATGTCAGTGAGCGTTCCGATTTCAGTTCCAGAGTGATTCGCCCAATGAGTCCTTGTTATTTATTTGTTTTCAGCCAATTTTCTGGATTTTTGAAAATTTCACTTTTTTGTGAAAATATCCACTAAATGAGGGAATAATATGTGTGAGGGTACCCCAGGAAAGTTCTAAATGTGTGTGGGTAGAATATATATCCCACGGGGGTAAAATTGAAAAAAGTTGAAAAAAATTTTTTTTTGGACTTTGTCATTTTTCTGCCGTTTATCAGACTTTCACATAGGGGAAATGTCAGTGAGCGTTCCGATTTCAGTTCCAGAGTGATTCGCCCAATGAGTCCTTGTTATTTAGTTGTTTTCAGCCAATTTTCTGGATTTTTGAAAATTTCACTTTTTTGTGAAAATATCCACTAAATGAGGGAATAATATGTGTGAGAGTACCGAAGGAGAGTTCCAAATGTGTGTGGGTAGAATATATATCCCACGGGGGTAAAATTGAAAAAAGTTGAAAAAAAATTTTTTTTGGACTTAGTCATTTTTCCGGCGTTTATCAGACTTTCAGATAGGGGAAATGTCAGTGAGCGTTCCGATTTCAGTTCCAGAGTGATTCGCTCAATGAGTCCTTGTTATTTATTTGTTTTCAGCCAATTTTCTGGATTTTTGAAAATTTCACTTTTTTGTGAAAATATCCACTAAATGAGGGAATAATATGTGTGAGGGTACCCCAGGAAAATTCTAAATGTGTGTGGGTAGAATATATATCCCACGGGGGTAAAATTGAAAAAAGTTGAAAAAAATTTTTTTTTGGACTTTGTCATTTTTCTGCCGTTTATCAGACTTTCACATAGGGGAAATGTCAGTGAGCGTTCCGATTTCAGTTCCAAAGTGATTCGCCCAATGAGTCCTTGTTATTTAGTTGTTTTCAGCCAATTTTCTGGATTTTTGAAAATTTCACTTTTTTGTGAAAATATCCACTACATGAGTTAATAATATGTGTGAGGGTACCCCCAGGAGAGTTCCAAATGTGTGTGGGAAGAATATATATCCCACGGGGGTAAAATTGAAAAAAGTTGAAAAAAACTTTTTTTTGGACTTAGTCATTTTTCCGGCGTTTATCAAACTTTCACATAGGGGAAATGTCAGTGAGCGTTCCGATTTCAGTTCCAGAGTGATTCGCCCAATGAGTCCTTGTTATTTAGTTGTTTTCAGCCAATTTTCTGGATTTTTGAAAATTTCACTTTTTTGTGAAAATATCCACTAAATGAGGGAATAATATGTGTGAGAGTACCGAAGGAGAGTTCCAAATGTGTGTGGGTAGAATATATATCCCACGGGGGTAAAATTGAAAAAAGTTGAAAAAAAATTTTTTTTGGACTTAGTCATTTTTCCGGCGTTTATCAGACTTTCAGATAGGGGAAATGTCACTGAGCGTTCCGATTTCAGTTCCAGAGCGATTCGCCCAATGAGTCCTTGATATTTAGTCGTTTTTCAGCCAATTTTCTGGATTTTTGAAAATTTCACTTTTTTGTGAAAATATCCACTAAATGAGGGAATAATATGTGTGAGGGTACCCCAGGAAAGTTCTAAATGTGTGTGGGTAGAATATATATCCCACGGGGGTAAAATTGAAAAAAGTTGAAAAAAATTTTTTTTTGGACTTTGTCATTTTTCTGCCGTTTATCAGACTTTCACATAGGGGAAATGTCAGTGAGCGTTCCGATTTCAGTTCCAGAGTGATTCGCCCAATGAGTCCTTGTTATTTAGTTGTTTTCAGCCAATTTTCTGGATTTTTGAAAATTTCACTTTTTTGTGAAAATATCCACTACATGAGTTAATAATATGTGTGAGGGTACCCCAGGAGAGTTCCAAATGTGTGTGGGAAGAATATATATCCCACGGGGGTAAAATTGAAAAAAGTTGAAAAAAACTTTTTTTTGGACTTAGTCATTTTTCCGGCGTTTATCAAACTTTCACATAGGGGAAATGTCAGTGAGCGTTCCGATTTCAGTTCCAGAGTGATTCGCCCAATGAGTCCTTGTTATTTAGTTGTTTTCAGCCAATTTTCTGGATTTTTGAAAATTTCACTTTTTTTGTGAAAATATCCACTAAATGAGGGAATAATATGTGTGAGGGTACCGAAGGAGAGTTCCAAATGTGTGTGGGTAGAATATATATCCCACGGGGGTAAAATTGAAAAAAGTTGAAAAAAAATTTTTTTTGGACTTAGTCATTTTTCCGGCGTTTATCAGACTTTCACATAGGGGAAATGTCAGTGAGCGTTCCGATTTCAGTTCCAGAGTGATTCGCCCAATGAGTCCTTGTTATTTAGTTGTTTTCAGCCAATTTTCTGGATTTTTGAAAATTTCACTTTTTTGTGAAAATATCCACTACATGAGGGAATAATATGTGTGAGGGTACCCCAGGAGAGTTCCAAATGTGTGTGGGAAGAATATATATCCCACGGGGGTAAAATTGAAAAAAGTTGAAAAAAATAATTTTTTGGACTTAGTCATTTTTCCGGCGTTTATCAGACTTTCAGATAGGGGAAATGTCAGTGAGCGTTCCGATTTCAGTTCCAGAGTTATTCGCCCAATGAGTCCTTGTTATTTATTTGTTTTCAGCCAATTTTCTGGATTTTTGAAAATTTCACTTTTTTGTGAAAATATCCACTAAATGAGGGAATAATATGTGTGAGGGTACCCCAGGAAAATTCTAAATGTGTGTGGGTAGAATATATATCCCACGGGGGTAAAATTGAAAAAAGTTGAAAAAAATTTTTTTTTGGACTTTGTCATTTTTCTGCCGTTTATCAGACTTTCACATAGGGGAAATGTCAGTGAGCGTTCCGATTTCAGTTCCAGAGTGATTCGCCCAATGAGTCCTTGTTATTTAGTTGTTTTCAGCCAATTTTCTGGATTTTTGAAAATTTCACTTTTTTGTGAAAATATCCACTACATGAGTTAATAATATGTGTGAGGGTACCCCCAGGAGAGTTCCAAATGTGTGTGGGAAGAATATATATCCCACGGGGGTAAAATTGAAAAAAGTTGAAAAAAACTTTTTTTTGGACTTAGTCATTTTTCCGGCGTTTATCAAACTATCACATAGGGGAAATGTCAGTGAGCGTTCCGATTTCAGTTCCAGAGTGATTCGCCCAATGAGTCCTTGTTATTTAGTTGTTTTCAGCCAATTTCCTGGATTTTTGAAAATTTCACTTTTTTTGTGAAAATATCCACTAAATGAGGGAATAATATGTGTGAGGGTACCCCAGGAGAGTTCCAAATGTGTGTGGGTAGAATATATATCCCACGGGGGTAAAATTGAAAAAAGTTGAAAAAAATTTTTTTTTGGACTGTCATTTTTCCGGCGTTTATCAGACTTTCAGATAGGGGAAATGTCAGTGAGCGTTCCGATTTCAGTTCCAGAGTGATTCGCCCAATGAGTCCTTGTTATTTATTTGTTTTCAGCCAATTTTCTGGATTTTTGAAAATTTCACTTTTTTGTGAAAATATCCACTAAATGAGGGAATAATATGTGTGAGGGTACCCCAGGAAAGTTCTAAATGTGTGTGGGTAGAATATATATCCCACGGGGGTAAAATTGAAAAAAGTTGAAAAAAATTTTTTTTTGGACTTTGTCATTTTTCTGCCGTTTATCAGACTTTCACATAGGGGAAATGTCAGTGAGCGTTCCGATTTCAGTTCCAGAGTGATTCGCCCAATGAGTCCTTGTTATTTAGTTGTTTTCAGCCAATTTTCTGGATTTTTGAAAATTTCACTTTTTTGTGAAAATATCCACTAAATGAGGGAATAATATGTGTGAGAGTACCGAAGGAGAGTTCCAAATGTGTGTGGGTAGAATATATATCCCACGGGGGTAAAATTGAAAAAAGTTGAAAAAAAATTTTTTTTGGACTTAGTCATTTTTCCGGCGTTTATCAGACTTTCAGATAGGGGAAATGTCAGTGAGCGTTCCGATTTCAGTTCCAGAGTGATTCGCTCAATGAGTCCTTGTTATTTATTTGTTTTCAGCCAATTTTCTGGATTTTTGAAAATTTCACTTTTTTGTGAAAATATCCACTAAATGAGGGAATAATATGTGTGAGGGTACCCCAGGAAAATTCTAAATGTGTGTGGGTAGAATATATATCCCACGGGGGTAAAATTGAAAAAAGTTGAAAAAAATTTTTTTTTGGACTTTGTCATTTTTCTGCCGTTTATCAGACTTTCACATAGGGGAAATGTCAGTGAGCGTTCCGATTTCAGTTCCAAAGTGATTCGCCCAATGAGTCCTTGTTATTTAGTTGTTTTCAGCCAATTTTCTGGATTTTTGAAAATTTCACTTTTTTGTGAAAATATCCACTACATGAGTTAATAATATGTGTGAGGGTACCCCCAGGAGAGTTCCAAATGTGTGTGGGAAGAATATATATCCCACGGGGGTAAAATTGAAAAAAGTTGAAAAAAACTTTTTTTTGGACTTAGTCATTTTTCCGGCGTTTATCAAACTTTCACATAGGGGAAATGTCAGTGAGCGTTCCGATTTCAGTTCCAGAGTGATTCGCCCAATGAGTCCTTGTTATTTAGTTGTTTTCAGCCAATTTTCTGGATTTTTGAAAATTTCACTTTTTTGTGAAAATATCCACTAAATGAGGGAATAATATGTGTGAGAGTACCGAAGGAGAGTTCCAAATGTGTGTGGGTAGAATATATATCCCACGGGGGTAAAATTGAAAAAAGTTGAAAAAAAATTTTTTTTGGACTTAGTCATTTTTCCGGCGTTTATCAGACTTTCAGATAGGGGAAATGTCACTGAGCGTTCCGATTTCAGTTCCAGAGCGATTCGCCCAATGAGTCCTTGATATTTAGTCGTTTTTCAGCCAATTTTCTGGATTTTTGAAAATTTCACTTTTTTGTGAAAATATCCACTAAATGAGGGAATAATATGTGTGAGGGTACCCCAGGAAAGTTCTACATGTGTGTGGGTAGAATATATATCCCACGGGGGTAAAATTGAAAAAAGTTGAAAAAAAATTTTTTTTGGACTTTGTCATTTTTCTGCCGTTTATCAGACTTTCACATAGGGGAAATGTCAGTGAGCGTTCCGATTTCAGTTCCAGAGTGATTCGCCCAATGAGTCCTTGTTATTTAGTTGTTTTCAGCCAATTTTCTGGATTTTTGAAAATTTCACTTTTTTGTGAAAATATCCACTACATGAGTTAATAATATGTGTGAGGGTACCCCAGGAGAGTTCCAAATGTGTGTGGGAAGAATATATATCCCACGGGGGTAAAATTGAAAAAAGTTGAAAAAAACTTTTTTTTGGACTTAGTCATTTTTCCGGCGTTTATCAAACTTTCACATAGGGGAAATGTCAGTGAGCGTTCCGATTTCAGTTCCAGAGTGATTCGCCCAATGAGTCCTTGTTATTTAGTTGTTTTCAGCCAATTTTCTGGATTTTTGAAAATTTCACTTTTTTTGTGAAAATATCCACTAAATGAGGGAATAATATGTGTGAGGGTACCGAAGGAGAGTTCCAAATGTGTGTGGGTAGAATATATATCCCACGGGGGTAAAATTGAAAAAAGTTGAAAAAAATTTTTTTTTGGACTTAGTCATTTTTCCGGCGTTTATCAGACTTTCACATAGGGGAAATGTCAGTGAGCGTTCCGATTTCAGTTCCAGAGTGATTCGCCCAATGAGTCCTTGTTATTTAGTTGTTTTCAGCCAATTTTCTGGATTTTTGAAAATTTCACTTTTTTGTGAAAATATCCACTACATGAGGGAATAATATGTGTGAGGGTACCCCAGGAGAGTTCCAAATGTGTGTGGGAAGAATATATATCCCACGGGGGTAAAATTGAAAAAAGTTGAAAAAAATAATTTTTTGGACTTAGTCATTTTTCTGGCGTTTATCAGACTTTCAGATAGGGGAAATGTCAGTGAGCGTTCCGATTTCAGTTCCAGAGCGATTCGACCAATGAGTCCTTGATATTTAGTCGTTTTCAGCCAATTTTCTGGATTTTTGAAAATTTAACTTTTTTGTGAAAATATCCACTAAATGAGGGAATTATATGTGTGAGGGTACCCCAGGAAAATTCTAAATGTGTGTGGGTAGAATATATATCTCACGGGGGTAAAATTGAAAAAAGTTGAAAAAAATTTTTTTTTGGACTTTGTCATTTTTCTGCCGTTTATCAGACTTTCACATAGGGGAAATGTCAGTGAGCGTTCCGATTTCAGTTCCAGAGTGATTCGCCCAATGAGTCCTTGTTATTTAGTTGTTTTCAGCCAATTTTCTGGATTTTTGAAAATTTCACTTTTTTGTGAAAATATCCACTACATGAGTTAATAATATGTGTGAGGGTACCCCCAGGAGAGTTCCAAATGTGTGTGGGAAGAATATATATCCCACGGGGGTAAAATTGAAAAAAGTTGAAAAAAACTTTTTTTTGGACTTAGTCATTTTTCCGGCGTTTATCAAACTTTCACATAGGGGAAATGTCAGTGAGCGTTCCGATTTCAGTTCCAGAGTGATTCGCCCAATGAGTCCTTGTTATTTAGTTGTTTTCAGCCAATTTTCTGGATTTTTGAAAATTTCACTTTTTTTGTGAAAATATCCACTAAATGAGGGAATAATATGTGTGAGGGTACCCCAGGAGAGTTCCAAATGTGTGTGGGAAGAATATATATCCCACGGGGGTAAAATTGAATAAAGTAGAAAAAATTTTTTTTTCGGACTTAGTCATTTTTTCGGCGTTTATCAGACTTTCAGATAGGGGAAATGTCAGTGAGCATTCCGATTTCAGTTCCAGAGCGATTCGCCCAATGAGTCCTTGTTATTTAGTCGTTTTCAGCCAATTTTCTGGATTTTTGAAAATTTCACTTTTTTGTGAAAATATCCACTAAATGAGGGAATACTATGTGTCAGGGTACCGAAGGAGAGTTCCAAATGTGTGTGGGTAGAATATATATCCCACGGGGGTAAAATTGAAAAAGTTGAAAAAAAACTTTTTTTGGACTTAGTAATTTTTCCGGCGTTTATCAGACTTTCAGATAGGGGAAATGTCAGTGAGCGTTCCGATTTCAGTTCCAGAGCGATTCGACCAATGAGTCCTTGATATTTAGTCGTTTTTCAACCAATTTTCTGGATTTTTGAAAATTTCACTTTTTTGTGAAAATATTCACTAAATGAGGGAATAATATGTGTGAGGGTACCCCAGGAGTGTTCCAAATGTGTGTGGGTAGAATATATATCCCACGGGGTTAAAAGAGGAAAAAGTTGAAAACATTTTTTTTTTGGACTTAGTCATTTTTCCGGCGTTTATCAGACTTTCACATAGGGGAAATGTCAGTGATCGTTCCGATTTCAGTTCCAGAGTGATTCGCCCAATGAGTCCTTGTTATTTAGTTGTTTTCAGCCAATTTTCTGGATTTTTGAAAATTTCACTTTTTTGTGAAAATATCCACTACATGAGGGAATAATATGTGTGAGGGTACCCCAGGAGAGTTCCAAATGTGTGTGGGAAGAATATATATCCCACGGGGGTAAAATTGAAAAAAGTTGAAAAAAATAATTTTTTGGACTTAGTCATTTTTCTGGCGTTTATCAGACTTTCAGATAGGGGAAATGTCAGTGAGCGTTCCGATTTCAGTTCCAGAGCGATTCGACCAATGAGTCCTTGATATTTAGTCGTTTTCAGCCAATTTTCTGGATTTTTGAAAATTTAACTTTTTTGTGAAAATATCCACTAAATGAGGGAATTATATGTGTGAGGGTACCCCAGGAGAGTTCCAAATGTATGTGGGAAGAATATATATCCCACGGGGGTAAAATTGAAAAAAGTTGAAAAAATTTTTTTTCTGGACTTAGTCATTTTTCCGGCGTTTATCAGACTTTCACATAGGGGAAATGTCAGTGAGCGTTCCGATTTCAGTTCCAGAGTGATTCGCCCAATGAGTCCTTGTTATTTAGTTGTTTTCAGCCAATTTTCTGGATTTTTGAAAATTTCACTTTTTTGTGAAAATATCCACTAAATGAGGGAATAATATGTGTGAGAGTACCGAAGGAGAGTTCCAAATGTGTGTGGGTAGAATATATATCCCACGGGGGTAAAATTGAAAAAAGTTGAAAAAAAATTTTTTTTGGACTTAGTCATTTTTCCGGCGTTTATCAGACTTTCAGATAGGGGAAATGTCACTGAGCGTTCCGATTTCAGTTCCAGAGCGATTCGCCCAATGAGTCCTTGATATTTAGTCGTTTTTCAGCCAATTTTCTGGATTTTTGAAAATTTCACTTTTTTGTGAAAATATCCACTAAATGAGGGAATAATATGTGTGAGGGTACCCCAGGAGAGTTCCAAATGTGTGTGGGTAGAATATATATCCCACGGGGGTAAAATTGAAAAAAGTTGAAAAAAAATTTTTTTTGGACTTAGTCATTTTTCCGGCGTTTATCAGACTTTCAGATAGGGGAAATGTCAGTGAGCGTTCCGATTTCAGTTCCAGAGTGATTCGCCCAATGAGTCCTTGTTATTTATTTGTTTTCAGCCAATTTTCTGGATTTTTGAAAATTTCACTTTTTTGTGAAAATATCCACTAAATGAGGGAATAATATGTGTGAGGGTACCCCAGGAAAGTTCTAAATGTGTGTGGGTAGAATATATATCCCACGGGAGTAAAATTGAAAAAAGTTGAAAAAAATTTTTTTTTGGACTTTGTCATTTTTCTGCCGTTTATCAGACTTTCACATAGGGGAAATGTCAGTGAGCGTTCCGATTTCAGTTCCAGAGTGATTCGCCCAATGAGTCCTTGTCATTTAGTTGTTTTCAGCCAATTTTCTGGATTTTTGAAAATTTCACTTTTTTGTGAAAATATCCACTAAATGAGGGAATAATATGTGTGAGAGTACCGAAGGAGAGTTCCAAATGTGTGTGGGTAGAATATATATCCCACGGGGGTAAAATTGAAAAAAGTTGAAAAAAAATTTTTTTTGGACTTAGTCATTTTTCCGGCGTTTATCAGACTTTCAGATAGGGGAAATGTCACCGAGCGTTCCGATTTCAGTTCCAGAGCGATTCGCCCAATGAGTCCTTGATATTTAGTCGTTTTTCAGCCAATTTTCTGGATTTTTGAAAATTTCACTTTTTTGTGAAAATATCCACTAAATGAGGGAATAATATGTGTGAGGGTACCCCAGGAAAGTTCTACATGTGTGTGGGTAGAATATATATCCCACGGGGGTAAAATTGAAAAAAGTTGAAAAAAAATTTTTTTTGGACTTTGTCATTTTTCTGCCGTTTATCAGACTTTCACATAGGGGAAATGTCAGTGAGCGTTCCGATTTCAGTTCCAGAGTGATTCGCCCAATGAGTCCTTGTTATTTAGTTGTTTTCAGCCAATTTTCTGGATTTTTGAAAATTTCACTTTTTTGTGAAAATATCCACTACATGAGTTAATAATATGTGTGAGGGTACCCCAGGAGAGTTCCAAATGTGTGTGGGAAGAATATATATCCCACGGGGGTAAAATTGAAAAAAGTTGAAAAAAACTTTTTTTTGGACTTAGTCATTTTTCCGGCGTTTATCAAACTTTCACATAGGGGAAATGTCAGTGAGCGTTCCGATTTCAGTTCCAGAGTGATTCGCCCAATGAGTCCTTGTTATTTAGTTGTTTTCAGCCAATTTTCTGGATTTTTGAAAATTTCACTTTTTTTGTGAAAATATCCACTAAATGAGGGAATAATATGTGTGAGGGTACCCCAGGAGAGTTCCAAATGTGTGTGGGAAGAATATATATCCCACGGGGGTAAAATTGAATAAAGTAGAAAAATTTTTTTTTTTGGACTTAGTCATTTTTTCGGCGTTTATCAGACTTTCAGATAGGGGAAATGTCAGTGAGCATTCCGATTTCAGTTCCAGAGCGATTCGCCCAATGAGTCCTTGTTATTTAGTCGTTTTCAGCCAATTTTCTGGATTTTTGAAAATTTCACTTTTTTGTGAAAATATCCACTAAATGAGGGAATAATATGTGTGAGGGTACCGAAGGAGAGTTCCAAATGTGTGTGGGTAGAATATATATCCCACGGGGGGAAAATTGAAAAAAGTTGAAAAAAAATTTTTTTTGGACTTAGTCATTTTTCCGGCGTTTATCAGACTTTCACATAGGGGAAATGTCAGTGACCGTTCCGATTTCAGTTCCAGAGTGATTCGCCCAATGAGTCCTTGTTATTTAGTTGTTTTCAGCCAATTTTCTGGATTTTTGAAATTTTCACTTTTTTGTGAAAATATCCACTACATGAGGGAATAATATGTGTGAGGGTACCCCAGGAGAGTTCCAAATGTGTGTGGGAAGAATATATATCCCACGGGGGTAAAATTGAAAAAAGTTGAAAAAAATAATTTTTTGGACTTAGTCATTTTTCTGGCGTTTATCAGACTTTCAGATAGGGGAAATGTCAGTGAGCGTTCCGATTTCAGTTCCAGAGCGATTCGACCAATGAGTCCTTGTTATTTATTTGTTTTCAGCCAATTTTCTGGATTTTTGAAAATTTCACTTTTTTGTGAAAATATCCACTAAATGAGGGAATAATATGTGTGAGGGTACCCCAGGAAAATTCTAAATGTGTGTGGGTAGAATATATATCCCACGGGGGTAAAATTGAAAAAAGTTGAAAAAAATTTTTTTTTGGACTTTGTCATTTTTCTGCCGTTTATCAGACTTTCACATAGGGGAAATGTCAGTGAGCGTTCCGATTTCAGTTCCAGAGTGATTCGCCCAATGAGTCCTTGTTATTTAGTTGTTTTCAGCCAATTTTCTGGATTTTTGAAAATTTCACTTTTTTGTGAAAATATCCACTACATGAGGGAATAATATGTGTGAGGGTACCCCAGGAGAGTTCCAAATGTGTGTGGGAAGAATATATATCCCACGGGGGTAAAATTGAAAAAAGTTGAAAAAAATAATTTTTTGGACTTAGTCATTTTTCTGGCGTTTATCAGACTTTCAGATAGGGGAAATGTCAGTGAGCGTTCCGATTTCAGTTCCAGAGTGATTCGACCAATGAGTCCTTGATATTTAGTCGTTTTCAGCCAATTTTCTGGATTTTTGAAAATTTAACTTTTTTGTGAAAATATCCACTAAATGAGGGAATTATATGTGTGAGGGTACCCCAGGAGAGTTCCAAATGTGTGTGGGAAGAATATATATCCCACGGGGGTAAAATTGAAAAAAGTTGAAAAATTTTTTTTTCTGGACTTAGTCATTTTTCCGGCGTTTATCAGACTTTCACATAGGGGAAATGTCAGTGAGCGTTCCGATTTCAGTTCCAGAGCGATTCGCCCAATGAGTCCTTGATATTTAGTCGTTTTTCAGCCAATTTTCTGGATTTTTGAAAATTTCACTTTTTTGTGAAAATATCCACTAAATGAGGGAATAATATGTGTGAGGGTACCCCAGGAAAGTTCTAAATGTGTGTGGGTAGAATATATATCCCACGGGAGTAAAATTGAAAAAAGTTGAAAAAAATTTTTTTTTGGACTTTGTCATTTTTCTGCCGTTTATCAGACTTTCACATAGGGGAAATGTCAGTGAGCGTTCCGATTTCAGTTCCAGAGTGATTCGCCCAATGAGTCCTTGTTATTTAGTTGTTTTCAGCCAATTTTCTGGATTTTTGAAAATTTCACTTTTTTGTGAAAATATCCACTACATGAGTTAATAATATGTGTGAGGGTACCCCAGGAGAGTTCCAAATGTGTGTGGGAAGAATATATATCCCACGGGGGTAAAATTGAAAAAAGTTGAAAAAAACTTTTTTTTGGACTTAGTCATTTTTCCGGCGTTTATCAAACTTTCACATAGGGGAAATGTCAGTGAGCGTTCCGATTTCAGTTCCAGAGTGATTCGCCCAATGAGTCCTTGTTATTTAGTTGTTTTCAGCCAATTTTCTGGATTTTTGAAAATTTCACTTTTTTTGTGAAAATATCCACTAAATGAGGGAATAATATGTGTGAGGGTACCCCAGGAGAGTTCCAAATGTGTGTGGGAAGAATATATATCCCACAGGGGTAAAATTGAATAAAGTAGAAAAATTTTTTTTTTTGGACTTAGTCATTTTTTCGGCGTTTATCAGACTTTCAGATAGGGGAAATGTCAGTGAGCATTCCGATTTCAGTTCCAGAGCGATTCGCCCAATGAGTCCTTGTTATTTAGTCGTTTTCAGCCAATTTTCTGGATTTTTGAAAATTTCACTTTTTTGTGAAAATATCCACTAAATGAGGGAATAATATGTGTGAGGGTACCGAAGGAGAGTTCCAAATGTGTGTGGGTAGAATATATATCCCACGGGGGTAAAATTGAAAAAAGTTGAAAAAAATTTTTTTTTGGACTTTGTCATTTTTCTGCCGTTTATCAGACTTTCACATAGGGGAAATGTCAGTGAGCGTTCCGATTTCAGTTCCAGAGTGATTCGCCCAATGAGTCCTTGTTATTTAGTTGTTTTCAGCCAATTTTCTGGATTTTTGAAAATTTCACTTTTTTGTGAAAATATCCACTACATGAGGGAATAATATGTGTGAGGGTACCCCAGGAGAGTTCCAAATGTGTGTGGGAAGAATATATATCCCACGGGGGTAAAATTGAAAAAAGTTGAAAAAAATAATTTTTTGGACTTAGTCATTTTTCTGGCGTTTATCAGACTTTCAGATAGGGGAAATGTCAGTGAGCGTTCCGATTTCAGTTCCAGAGTGATTCGCCCAATGAGTCCTTGTTATTTAGTTGTTTTCAGCCAATTTTCTGGATTTTTGAAAATTTCACTTTTTTTGTGAAAATATCCACTAAATGAGGGAATAATATGTGTGAGGGTACCCCAGGAGAGTTCCAAATGTGTGTGGGAAGAATATATATCCCACGGGGGTAAAATTGAATAAAGTAGAAAAATTTTTTTTTTTGGTCTTAGTCATTTTTTCGGCGTTTATCAGACTTTCAGATAGGGGAAATGTCAGTGAGCGTTCCGATTTCAGTTCCAGAGTGATTCGCCCAATGAGTCCTTTTTGTTTAGTTGTTTTCAGCCAATTTTCTGGATTTTTGAAAATTTCACTTTTTTGTGAAAATATCCACTAAATGAGGGAATAATATGTGTGAGGGTACCCCAGGAGAGTTCCAAATGTGTGTGGGAAGAATATATATCCCACGGGGGTAAAATTGAAAAAAGTTGAAAAAAATTATTTTTTGGACTTAGTCATTTTTCCGGCGTTTATCAGACTTTCAGATAGGGGAAATGTCAGTGAGCGTTCCAATTTCAGTTCCAGAGTGATTCGCCCAATGAGTCCTGGTTATTTAGCTGTTTTCAGCCAATTTTCTGGATTTTTGAAAATTTAACTTTTTTGTGAAAATATCCACTAAATGAGGGAATAATATGTGTGAGGGTACCCCAGGAGAGTTCGAAATGTGTGTGGGTAGAATATATATCCCAAGGGGGTAAAATTGAAAAAAGTTTAAAAAAATTTTTTTTTGGACTTAGTCATTTTTCTGGCGTTTATCAGACTTTTAGATAGGGGAAATGTCAGTGAGCGTTCCGATTTCAGTTCCATAGCGATTCACCCAATGAGTCCTTGATATTTAGTCGTTTTCAGCCAATTTTCTGGATTTTTGAAAATTTCACTTTTTTGTGAAAATATCCACTAAATGAGGGAATAATATGTGTGAGGGTACCCCAGGAGAGTTCCAAATGTTTGTGGGTAGAATATATATCCCACGGGGGTAAAATTGAAAAAAGTAGAAAAATTTTTTTTTTGGACTTAGTCATTTTTCCGGCGTTTATCAGACTTTAAGATAGGGGAAATGTCAGTGAGTGTTCCGATTTCAGTTCCAGAGCGATTCGCCCAATGAGTCCCTGTTATTTAGTCGTTTTCAGCCAATTTTCTGGATTTTTGAAAATTTCACTTTTTTGTGAAAATATCCACTAAATGAGGGAATACTATGTGTGAGGGTACCGAAGGAGATTTCCAAATGTGTGTGGGTAGAATATATATCCCACGGGGGTAAAATTGAAAAAAGTTGAAAAAAAATTTTTTTTGGACTTAGTCATTTTTCCGGCGTTTATCAGACTTTCAGATAGGGGAAATGTCAGTGAGCGTTCCAATTTTAGTTCCAGAGTGATTCGCCCAATGAGTCCTTGTTATTTAGTTGTTTTCAGCCAATTTTCTGGATTTTTGAAAATTTCACTTTTTTGTGAAAATATCCACTAAATGAGGGAATAATATGTGTGAGGGTACCCCAGGAGAGTTCCAAATGTGTGTGGGAAGAAAATATATCCCACGGGGGTAAAATTGAAGAAAGTTGAAAAAAAAATTTTTTTGGACTTAGTCATTTTTCCGGCGTTTATCAGACTTTCAGATAGGGGAAATGTCAGTGAGCATTCCGATTTCAGTTCCAGAGCGATTCGCCCAATGAGTCCTTGTTATTTAGTCGTTTTCAGCCAATTTTCTGGATTTTTGAAAATTTCACTTTTTTGTGAAAATATCCACTAAATGAGGGAATAATATGTGTGAGGGTACCGAAGGAGAGTTCCAAATGTGTGTGGGTAGAATATATATCCCACGGGGGTAAAATTGAAAAAAGTTGAAAAAAAATTTTTTTTGGACTTAGTCATTTTTCCGGCGTTTATCAGACTTTCACATAGGGGAAATGTCAGTGAGCGTTCCGATTTCAGTTCCAGAGTGATTCGCCCAATGAGTCCTTGTTATTTAGTTGTTTTCAGCCAATTTTCTGGATTTTTGAAAATTTCACTTTTTTGTGAAAATATCCACTACATGAGGGAATAATATGTGTGAGGGTACCCCAGGAGAGTTCCAAATGTGTGTGGGAAGAATATATATCCCACGGGGGTAAAATTGAAAAAAGTTGAAAAAAATAATTTTTTGGACTTAGTCATTTTTCTGGCGTTTATCAGACTTTCAGATAGGGGAAATGTCAGTGAGCGTTCCGATTTCAGTTCCAGAGTGATTCGACCAATGAGTCCTTGATATTTAGTCGTTTTCAGCCAATTTTCTGGATTTTTGAAAATTTAACTTTTTTGTGAAAATATCCACTAAATGAGGGAATTATATGTGTGAGGGTACCCCAGGAGAGTTCCAAATGTGTGTGGGAAGAAAATATATCCCACGGGGGTAAAATTGAAGAAAGTTGAAAAAAAATTTTTTTTGGACTTAGTCATTTTTCCGACGTTTATCAGACTTTCAGATAGGGGAAATGTCAGTGAGCATTCCGATTTCAGTTCCAGAGTGATTCGACCAATGAGTCCTTGATATTTAGTCGTTTTCAGCCAATTTTCTGGATTTTTGAAAATTTCACTTTTTTGTGAAAATATCCACTAAATGAGGGAATACTATGTGTGAGGGTACCGAAGGAGATTTCCAAATGTGTGTGGGTAGAATATATATCCCACGGGGGTAAAATTGAAAAAAGTTGAAAAAAAATTTTTTTTGGACTTAGTCATTTTTCCGGCGTTTATCAGACTTTCAGATAGGGGAAATGTCAGTGAGCGTTCCAATTTTAGTTCCAGAGTGATTCGCCCAATGAGTCCTTGTTATTTAGTTGTTTTCAGCCAATTTTCTGGATTTTTGAAAATTTCACTTTTTTGTGAAAATATCCACTAAATGAGGGAATAATATGTGTGAGGGTACCCCAGGAGAGTTCCAAATGTGTGTGGGAAGAAAATATATCCCACGGGGGTAAAATTGAAGAAAGTTGAAAAAAAAATTTTTTTGGACTTAGTCATTTTTCCGGCGTTTATCAGACTTTCAGATAGGGGAAATGTCAGTGAGCATTCCGATTTCAGTTCCAGAGCGATTCGCCCAATGAGTCCTTGTTATTTAGTCGTTTTCAGCCAATTTTCTGGATTTTTGAAAATTTCACTTTTTTGTGAAAATATCCACTACATGAGGGAATAATATGTGTGAGGGTACCCCAGGAGAGTTCCAAATGTGTGTGGGAAGAATATATATCCCACGGGGGTAAAATTGAAAAAAGTTGAAAAAAATAATTTTTTGGACTTAGTCATTTTTCTGGCGTTTATCAGACTTTCAGATAGGGGAAATGTCAGTGAGCGTTCCGATTTCAGTTCCAGAGCGATTCGACCAATGAGTCCTTGATATTTAGTCGTTTTCAGCCAATTTTCTGGATTTTTGAAAATTTAACTTTTTTGTGAAAATATCCACTAAATGAGGGAATTATATGTGTGAGGGTACCCCAGGAGAGTTCCAAATGTGTGTGGGTAGAATATATATCCCACGGGGGTAAAATTGAAAAAAGTTGAAAAAAAATTTTTTTGGGACTTAGTCATTTTTCCGGCGTTTATCAGACTTTCAGATAGGGGAAATGTCAGTGAGCGTTCCGATTTCAGTTCCAGAGTGATTCGCCCAATGAGTCCTTGTTATTTATTTGTTTTCAGCCAATTTTCTGGATTTTTGAAAATTTCACTTTTTTGTGAAAATATCCACTAAATGAGGGAATAATATGTGTGAGGGTACCCCAGGAAAATTCTAAATGTGTGTGGGTAGAATATATATCCCACGGGGGTAAAATTGAAAAAAGTTGAAAAAAATTTTTTTTTGGACTTTGTCATTTTTCTGCCGTTTATCAGACTTTCACATAGGGGAAATGTCAGTGAGCGTTCCGATTTCAGTTCCAGAGTGATTCGCCCAATGAGTCCTTGTTATTTAGTTGTTTTCAGCCAATTTTCTGGATTTTTGAAAATTTCACTTTTTTGTGAAAATATCCACTACATGAGGGAATAATATGTGTGAGGGTACCCCAGGAGAGTTCCAAATGTGTGTGGGAAGAATATATATCCCACGGGGGTAAAATTGAAAAAAGCTGAAAAAAATAATTTTTTGGACTTAGTCATTTTTCTGGCGTTTATCAGACTTTCAGATAGGGGAAATGTCAGTGAGCGTTCCGATTTCAGTTCCAGAGTGATTCGACCAATGAGTCCTTGATATTTAGTCGTTTTCAGCCAATTTTCTGGATTTTTGAAAATTTAACTTTTTTGTGAAAATATCCACTAAATGAGGGAATTATATGTGTGAGGGTACCCCAGGAGAGTTCCAAATGTGTGTGGGAAGAAAATATATCCCACGGGGGTAAAATTGAAGAAAGTTGAAAAAAAATTTTTTTTGGACTTAGTCATTTTTCCGACGTTTATCAGACTTTCAGATAGGGGAAATGTCAGTGAGCATTCCGATTTCAGTTCCAGAGCGATTCGCCCAATGAGTCCTTGTTATTTAGTCGTTTTCAGCCAATTTTCTGGATTTTTGAAAATTTCACGTTTTTGTGAAAATATCCACTACATGAGGGAATAATATGTGTGAGGGTACCCCAGGAGAGTTCCAAATGTATGTGGGAAGAATATATATCCCACGGGGGTAAAATTGAAAAAAGTTGAAAAAATTTTTTTTCTGGACTTAGTCATTTTTCCGGCGTTTATCAGACTTTCACATAGGGGAAATGTCAGTGAGCGTTCCGATTTCAGTTCCAGAGCGATTCGCCCAATGAGTCCTTGATATTTAGTCGTTTTTCAGCCAATTTTCTGGATTTTTGAAAATTTCACTTTTTTGTGAAAATATCCACTAAATGAGGGAATAATATGTGTGAGGGTACCCCAGGAAAGTTCTAAATGTGTGTGGGTAGAATATATATCCCACGGGAGTAAAATTGAAAAAAGTTGAAAAAAATTTTTTTTTGGACTTTGTCATTTTTCTGCCGTTTATCAGACTTTCACATAGGGGAAATGTCAGTGAGCGTTCCGATTTCAGTTCCAGAGTGATTCGCCCAATGAGTCCTTGTTATTTAGTTGTTTTCAGCCAATTTTCTGGATTTTTGAAAATTTCACTTTTTTGTGAAAATATCCACTACATGAGTTAATAATATGTGTGAGGGTACCCCAGGAGAGTTCCAAATGTGTGTGGGAAGAATATATATCCCACGGGGGTAAAATTGAAAAAAGTTGAAAAAAACTTTTTTTTGGACTTAGTCATTTTTCCGGCGTTTATCAAACTATCACATAGGGGAAATGTCAGTGAGCGTTCCGATTTCAGTTCCAGAGTGATTCGCCCAATGAGTCCTTGTTATTTAGTTGTTTTCAGCCAATTTTCTGGATTTTTGAAAATTTCACTTTTTTTGTGAAAATATCCACTAAATGAGGGAATAATATGTGTGAGGGTACCCCAGGAGAGTTCCAAATGTGTGTGGGAAGAATATATATCCCACGGGGGTAAAATTGAATAAAGTAGAAAAATTTTTTTTTTTGGTCTTAGTCATTTTTTCGGCGTTTATCAGACTTTCAGATAGGGGAAATGTCAGTGAGCATTCCGATTTCAGTTCCAGAGCGATTCGCCCAATGAGTCCTTGTTATTTAGTCGTTTTCAGCCAATTTTCTGGATTTTTGAAAATTTCACTTTTTTGTGAAAATATCCACTAAATGAGGGAATAATATGTGTGAGGGTACCCCAGGAGAGTTCCAAATGTGTGTGGGAAGAAAATATATCCCACGGGGGTAAAATTGAAGAAAGTTGAAAAAAAATTTTTTTGGACTTAGTCATTTTTCCGGCGTTTATCAGACTTTCAGATAGGGGAAATGTCAGTGAGCGTTCCGATTTCAGTTCCAGAGTGATTCGCCCAATGAGTCCTTTTTGTTTAGTTGTTTTCAGCCAATTTTCTGGATTTTTGAAAATTTCACTTTTTTGTGAAAATATCCACTAAATGAGGGAATAATATGTGTGAGGGTACCCCAGGAGAGTTCCAAATGTGTGTGGGAAGAATATATATCCCACGGGGGTAAAATTGAAAAAAGTTGAAAAAAATTATTTTTTGGACTTAGTCATTTTTCCGGCGTTTATCAGACTTTCAGATAGGGGAAATGTCAGTGAGCGTTCCAATTTCAGTTCCAGAGTGATTCGCCCAATGAGTCCTGGTTATTTAGCTGTTCTCAGCCAATTTTCTGGATTTTTGAAAATTTAACTTTTTTGTGAAAATATCCACTAAATGAGGGAATAATATGTGTGAGGGTACCCCAGGAGAGTTCGAAATGTGTGTGGGTAGAATATATATCCCAAGGGGGTAAAATTGAAAAAAGTTGAAAAAAATAATTTTTTGGACTTAGTCATTTTTCTGGCGTTTATCAGACTTTCAGATAGGGGAAATGTCAGTGAGCGTTCCGATTTCAGTTCCAGAGCGATTCGACCAATGAGTCCTTGATATTTAGTCGTTTTCAGCCAATTTTCTGGATTTTTGAAAATTTAACTTTTTTGTGAAAATATCCACTAAATGAGGGAATTATATGTGTGAGGGTACCCCAGGAGAGTTCCAAATGTGTGTGGGTAGAATATATATCCCACGGGAGTAAAATTGAAAAAAGTTGAAAAAAATTTTTTTTTGGACTTTGTCATTTTTCCGACGTTTATCAGACTTTCAGATAGGGGAAATGTCAGTGAGCATTCCGATTTCAGTTCCAGAGCGATTCGCCCAATGAGTCCTTGTTATTTAGTCGTTTTCAGCCAATTTTCTGGATTTTTGAAAATTTCACGTTTTTGTGAAAATATCCACTACATGAGGGAATAATATGTGTGAGGGTACCCCAGGAGAGTTCCAAATGTATGTGGGAAGAATATATATCCCACGGGGGTAAAATTGAAAAAAGTTGAAAAAATTTTTTTTCTGGACTTAGTCATTTTTCCGGCGTTTATCAGACTTTCACATAGGGGAAATGTCAGTGAGCGTTCCGATTTCAGTTCCAGAGCGATTCGCCCAATGAGTCCTTGATATTTAGTCGTTTTTCAGCCAATTTTCTGGATTTTTGAAAATTTCACTTTTTTGTGAAAATATCCACTAAATGAGGGAATAATATGTGTGAGGGTACCCCAGGAAAGTTCTAAATGTGTGTGGGTAGAATATATATCCCACGGGAGTAAAATTGAAAAAAGTTGAAAAAAATTTTTTTTTGGACTTTGTCATTTTTCTGCCGTTTATCAGACTTTCACATAGGGGAAATGTCAGTGAGCGTTCCGATTTCAGTTCCAGAGTGATTCGCCCAATGAGTCCTTGTTATTTAGTTGTTTTCAGCCAATTTTCTGGATTTTTGAAAATTTCACTTTTTTGTGAAAATATCCACTACATGAGTTAATAATATGTGTGAGGGTACCCCAGGAGAGTTCCAAATGTGTGTGGGAAGAATATATATCCCACGGGGGTAAAATTGAATAAAGTAGAAAAATTTTTTTTTTTGGTCTTAGTCATTTTTTCGGCGTTTATCAGACTTTCAGATAGGGGAAATGTCAGTGAGCATTCCGATTTCAGTTCCAGAGCGATTCGCCCAGTGAGTCCTTGTTATTTAGTCGTTTTCAGCCAATTTTCTGGATTTTTGAAAATTTCACTTTTTTGTGAAAATATCCACTAAATGAGGGAATACTATGTGTGAGGGTACCGAAGGAGAGTTCCAAATGTGTGTGGGTAGAATATATATCCCACGGGGGTAAAATTGAAAAAAGTTGAAAAAAAATTTTTTTTGGACTTAGTCATTTTTCCGGCGTTTATCAGACTTTCAGATAGGGGAAATGTCAGTGAGCGTTCCAATTTCAGTTCCAGAGTGATTCGCCCAATGAGTCCTTGTTATTTAGTTGTTTTCAGCCAATTTTCTGGATTTTTGAAAATTTCACTTTTTTGTGAAAATATCCACTAAATGAGGGAATAATATGTGTGAGGGTACCCCAGGAGAGTTCCAAATGTGTGTGGGAAGAATATATATCCCACGGGGGTAAAATTGAAAAAAGTTGAAAAAAATTATTTTTTGGACTTAGTCATTTTTCCGGCGTTTATCAGACTTTCAGATAGGGGAAATGTCAGTGAGCGTTCCGATTTCAGTTCCAGAGTGATTCGCCCAATGAATCCTTTTTGTTTAGTTGTTTTCAGCCAATTTTCTGGATTTTTGAAAATTTCACTTTTTTGTGAAAATATCCACTAAATGAGGGAATAATATGTGTGAGGGTACCCCAGGAGAGTTCCAAATGTGTGTGGGAAGAATATATATCCCACGGGGGTAAAATTGAAAAAAGTTGAAAAAAATTATTTTTTGGACTTAGTCATTTTTCCGGCGTTTATCAGACTTTCAGATAGGGGAAATGTCAGTGAGCGTTCCAATTTCAGTTCCAGAGTGATTCGCCCAATGAGTCCTGGTTATTTAGCTGTTCTCAGCCAATTTTCTGGATTTTTGAAAATTTAACTTTTTTGTGAAAATATCCACTAAATGAGGGAATAATATGTGTGAGGGTACCCCAGGAGAGTTCGAAATGTGTGTGGGTAGAATATATATCCCAAGGGGGTAAAATTGAAAAAAGTTGAAAAAAATAATTTTTTGGACTTAGTCATTTTTCTGGCGTTTATCAGACTTTCAGATAGGGGAAATGTCAGTGAGCGTTCCGATTTCAGTTCCAGAGCGATTCGACCAATGAGTCCTTGATATTTAGTCGTTTTCAGCCAATTTTCTGGATTTTTGAAAATTTAACTTTTTTGTGAAAATATCCACTAAATGAGGGAATTATATGTGTGAGGGTACCCCAGGAGAGTTCCAAATGTGTGTGGGTAGAATATATATCCCACGGGAGTAAAATTGAAAAAAGTTGAAAAAAATTTTTTTTTGGACTTTGTCATTTTTCCGACGTTTATCAGACTTTCAGATAGGGGAAATGTCAGTGAGCATTCCGATTTCAGTTCCAGAGCGATTCGCCCAATGAGTCCTTGTTATTTAGTCGTTTTCAGCCAATTTTCTGGATTTTTGAAAATTTCACGTTTTTGTGAAAATATCCACTACATGAGGGAATAATATGTGTGAGGGTACCCCAGGAGAGTTCCAAATGTATGTGGGAAGAATATATATCCCACGGGGGTAAAATTGAAAAAAGTTGAAAACATTTTTTTTCTGGACTTAGTCATTTTTCCGGCGTTTATCAGACTTTCACATAGGGGAAATGTCAGTGAGCGTTCCGATTTCAGTTCCAGAGCGATTCGCCCAATGAGTCCTTGATATTTAGTCGTTTTTCAGCCAATTTTCTGGATTTTTGAAAATTTCACTTTTTTGTGAAAATATCCACTAAATGAGGGAATAATATGTGTGAGGGTACCCCAGGAAAGTTCTAAATGTGTGTGGGTAGAATATATATCCCACGGGAGTAAAATTGAAAAAAGTTGAAAAAAATTTTTTTTTGGACTTTGTCATTTTTCTGCCGTTTATCAGACTTTCACATAGGGGAAATGTCAGTGAGCGTTCCGATTTCAGTTCCAGAGTGATTCGCCCAATGAGTCCTTGTTATTTAGTTGTTTTCAGCCAATTTTCTGGATTTTTGAAAATTTCACTTTTTTGTGAAAATATCCACTACATGAGTTAATAATATGTGTGAGGGTACCCCAGGAGAGTTCCAAATGTGTGTGGGAAGAATATATATCCCACGGGGGTAAAATTGAATAAAGTAGAAAAATTTTTTTTTTTGGTCTTAGTCATTTTTTCGGCGTTTATCAGACTTTCAGATAGGGGAAATGTCAGTGAGCATTCCGATTTCAGTTCCAGAGCGATTCGCCCAATGAGTCCTTGTTATTTAGTCGTTTTCAGCCAATTTTCTGGATTTTTGAAAATTTCACTTTTTTGTGAAAATATCCACTAAATGAGGGAATACTATGTGTGAGGGTACCGAAGGAGAGTTCCAAATGTGTGTGGGTAGAATATATATCCCACGGGGGTAAAATTGAAAAAAGTTGAAAAAAAATTTTTTTTGGACTTAGTCATTTTTCCGGCGTTTATCAGACTTTCAGATAGGGGAAATGTCAGTGAGCGTTCCAATTTCAGTTCCAGAGTGATTCGCCCAATGAGTCCTTGTTATTTAGTTGTTTTCAGCCAATTTTCTGGATTTTTGAAAATTTCACTTTTTTGTGAAAATATCCACTAAATGAGGGAATAATATGTGTGAGGGTACCCCAGGAGAGTTCCAAATGTGTGTGGGAAGAATATATATCCCACGGGGGTAAAATTGAAAAAAGTTGAAAAAAATTATTTTTTGGACTTAGTCATTTTTCCGGCGTTTATCAGACTTTCAGATAGGGGAAATGTCAGTGAGCGTTCCAATTTCAGTTCCAGAGTGATTCGCCCAGTGAGTCCTGGTTATTTAGCTGTTTTCAGCCAATTTTCTGGATTTTTGAAAATTTAACTTTTTTGTGAAAATATCCACTAAATGAGGGAATAATATGTGTGAGGGTACCCCAGGAGAGTTCGAAATGTGTGTGGGTAGAATATATATCCCAAGGGGGTAAAATTGAAAAAAGTTTAAAAAAATTTTTTTTTGGACTTAGTCATTTTTCTGGCGTTTATCAGACTTTTAGATAGTGGAAATGTCAGTGAGCGTTCCTATTTCAGTTCCATAGCGATTCACCCAATGAGTCCTTGATATTTAGTCGTTTTCAGCCAATTTTCAGGATTTTTGAAAATTTCACTTTTTTGTGAAAATATCCACTAAATGAGGGAATAATATGTGTGAGGGTACCCCAGGAGAGTTCCAAATGTTTGTGGGTAGAATATATATCCCACGGGGGTAAAATTGAAAAAAGTAGAAAAATTTTTTTTTTGGACTTAGTCATTTTTCCGGCGTTTATCAGACTTTAAGATAGGGGAAATGTCAGTGAGTGTTCCGATTTCAGTTCCAGAGCGATTCGCCCAATGAGTCCTTGTTATTTAGTCGTTTTCAGCCAATTTTCTGGATTTTTGAAAATTTCACTTTTTTGTGAAAATATCCACTAAATGAGGGAATACTATGTGTGAGGGTACCGAAGGAGATTTCCAAATGTGTGTGGGTAGAATATATATCCCACGGGGGTAAAATTGAAAAAAGTTGAAAAAAAATTTTTTTTGGACTTAGTCATTTTTCCGGCGTTTATCAGACTTTCAGATAGGGGAAATGTCAGTGAGCGTTCCAATTTTAGTTCCAGAGTGATTCGCCCAATGAGTCCTTGTTATTTAGTTGTTTTCAGCCAATTTTCTGGATTTTTGAAAATTTCACTTTTTTGTGAAAATATCCACTAAATGAGGGAATAATATGTGTGAGGGTACCCCAGGAGAGTTCCAAATGTGTGTGGGAAGAAAATATATCCCACGGGGGTAAAATTGAAGAAAGTTGAAAAAAAAATTTTTTTGGACTTAGTCATTTTTCCGGCGTTTATCAGACTTTCAGATAGGGGAAATGTCAGTGAGCGTTCCGATTTCAGTTCCAGAGTGATTCGCCCAATGAGTCCTTTTTGTTTAGTTGTTTTCAGCCAATTTTCTGGATTTTTGTAAATTTCACTTTTTTGTGAAAATATCCACTAAATGAGGGAATAATATGTGTGAGGGTACCCCAGGAGAGTTCCAAATGTGTGTGGGAAGAATATATATCCCACGGGGGTAAAATTGAAAAAAGTTGAAAAAAATTATTTTTTGGACTTAGTCATTTTTCCGGCGTTTATCAGACTTTTAGATAGGGGAAATGTCAGTGAGCGTTCCGATTTCAGTTCCATAGCGATTCACCCAATGAGTCCTTGATATTTAGTCATTTTCAGCCAATTTTCTGGATTTTTGAAAATTTCACTTTTTTGTGAAAATATCCACTAAATGAGGGAATAATATGTGTGAGGGTACCCCAGGAGAGTTCCAAATGTGTGTGGGAAGAATATATATCCCACGGGGGTAAAATTGAATAAAGTAGAAAAATTTTTTTTTTTTGGTCTTAGTCATTTTTTCGGCGTTTATCAGACTTTCAGATAGGGGAAATGTCAGTGAGCATTCCGATTTCAGTTCCAGAGCGATTCGCCCAATGAGTCCTTGTTATTTAGTCGTTTTCAGCCAATTTTCTGGATTTTTGAAAATTTCACTTTTTTGTGAAAATATCCACTAAATGAGGGAATACTATGTGTGAGGGTACCGAAGGAGAGTTCCAAATGTGTGTGGGAAGAATATATATCCCACGGGGGTAAAATTGAAAAAAGTTGAAAAAAAATTTTTTTTGGACTTAGTCATTTTTCCGGCGTTTATCAGACTTTCAGATAGGGGAAATGTCAGTGAGCGTTCCAATTTCAGTTCCAGAGTGATTCGCCCAATGAGTCCTTGTTATTTAGTTGTTTTCAGCCAATTTTCTGGATTTTTGAAAATTTCACTTTTTTGTGAAAATATCCACTAAATGAGGGAATAATATGTGTGAGGGTACCCCAGGAGAGTTCCAAATGTGTGTGGGAAGAATATATATCCCACGGGGGTAAAATTGAAAAAAGTTGAAAAAAATTATTTTTTGGACTTAGTCATTTTTCCGGCGTTTATCAGACTTTCAGATAGGGGAAATGTCAGTGAGCGTTCCAATTTCAGTTCCAGAGTGATTCGCCCAGTGAGTCCTGGTTATTTAGCTGTTTTCAGCCAATTTTCTGGCTTTTTGAAAATTTAACTTTTTTGTGAAAATATCCACTAAATGAGGGAATAATATGTGTGATGGTACCCCAGGAGAGTTCGAAATGTGTGTGGGTAGAATATATATCCCAAGGGGGTAAAATTGAAAAAAGTTTAAAAAAATTTTTTTTTGGACTTAGTCATTTTTCTGGCGTTTATCAGACTTTTAGATAGTGGAAATGTCAGTGAGCGTTCCTATTTCAGTTCCATAGCGATTCACCCAATGAGTCCTTGATATTTAGTCGTTTTCAGCCAATTTTCTGGATTTTTGAAAATTTCACTTTTTTGTGAAAATATCCACTAAATGAGGGAATAATATGTGTGAGGGTACCCCAGGAGAGTTCCAAATGTTTGTGGGTAGAATATATATCCCACGGGGGTAAAATTGAAAAAAGTAGAAAAATTTTTTTTTTGGACTTAGTCATTTTTCCGGCGTTTATCAGACTTTAAGATAGGGGAAATGTCAGTGATTGTTCCGATTTCAGTTCCAGAGCGATTCGCCCAATGAGTCCTTGTTATTTAGTCGTTTTCAGCCAATTTTCTGGATTTTTGAAAATTTCACTTTTTTGTGAAAATATCCACTAAATGAGGGAATACTATGTGTGAGGGTACCGAAGGAGATTTCCAAATGTGTGTGGGTAGAATATATATCCCACGGGGGTAAAATTGAAAAAAGTTGAAAAAAAATTTTTTTTGGACTTAGTCATTTTTCCGGCGTTTATCAGACTTTCAGATAGGGGAAATGTCAGTGAGCGTTCCAATTTTAGTTCCAGAGTGATTCGCCCAATGAGTCCTTGTTATTTAGTTGTTTTCAGCCAATTTTCTGGATTTTTGAAAATTTCACTTTTTTGTGAAAATATCCACTAAATGAGGGAATAATATGTGTGAGGGTACCCCAGGAGAGTTCCAAATGTGTGTGGGAAGAAAATATATCCCACGGGGGTAAAATTGAAGAAAGTTGAAAAAAAAATTTTTTTGGACTTAGTCATTTTTCCGGCGTTTATCAGACTTTCAGATAGGGGAAATGTCAGTGAGCGTTCCGATTTCAGTTCCAGAGTGATTCGCCCAATGAGTCCTTTTTGTTTAGTTGTTTTCAGCCAATTTTCTGGATTTTTGTAAATTTCACTTTTTTGTGAAAATATCCACTAAATGAGGGAATAATATGTGTGAGGGTACCCCAGGAGAGTTCCAAATGTGTGTGGGAAGAATATATATCCCACGGGGGTAAAATTGAAAAAAGTTGAAAAAAATTATTTTTTGGACTTAGTCATTTTTCCGGCGTTTATCAGACTTTTAGATAGGGGAAATGTCAGTGAGCGTTCCGATTTCAGTTCCATAGCGATTCACCCAATGAGTCCTTGATATTTAGTCATTTTCAGCCAATTTTCTGGATTTTTGAAAATTTCACTTTTTTGTGAAAATATCCACTAAATGAGGGAATAATATGTGTGAGGGTACCCCAGGAGAGTTCCAAATGTTTGTGGGTAGAATATATATCCCACGGGGGTAAAATTGAAAAAAGTAGAAAAATTTTTTTTTTGGACTTAGTCATTTTTCCGGCGTTTATCAGACTTTAAGATAGGGGAAATGTCAGTGAGTGTTCCGATTTCAGTTCCAGAGCGATTCGCCCAATGAGTCCTTGTTATTTAGTCGTTTTCAGCCAATTTTCTGGATTTTTGAAAATTTCACTTTTCTGTGAAATTATCCACTAAATGAGGGAATACTATGTGTGAGGGTACCGAAGGAGATTTCCAAATGTGTGTGGGTAGAATATATATCCCACGGGGGTAAAATTGAAAAAAGTTGAAAAAAAATTTTTTTTGGACTTAGTCATTTTTCCGGCGTTTATCAGACTTTCAGATAGGGGAAATGTCAGTGAGCGTTCCAATTTTAGTTCCAGAGTGATTCGCCCAATGAGTCCTTGTTATTTAGTTGTTTTCAGCCAATTTTCTGGATTTTTGAAAATTTCACTTTTTTGTGAAAATATCCACTAAATGAGGGAATAATATGTGTGAGGGTACCCCAGGAGAGTTCCAAATGTGTGTGGGAAGAAAATATATCCCACGGGGGTAAAATTGAAGAAAGTTGAAAAAAAAATTTTTTTGGACTTAGTCATTTTTCCGGCGTTTATCAGACTTTCAGATAGGGGAAATGTCAGTGAGCGTTCCGATTTCAGTTCCAGAGTGATTCGCCCAATGAGTCCTTTTTGTTTAGTTGTTTTCAGCCAATTTTCTGGATTTTTGAAAATTTAACTTTTTTGTGAAAATATCCACTAAATGAGGGAATAATATGTGTGAGGGTACCCCAGGAGAGTTCGAAATGTGTGTGGGTAGAATATATATCCCAAGGGGGTAAAATTGAAAAAAGTTTAAAAAAATTTTTTTTTGGACTTAGTCGTTTTTCCGACGTTTATCAGACTTTCAGATAGGGGAAATGTCAGTGAGCATTCCGATTTCAGTTCCAGAGCGATTCGCCCAATGAGTCCTTGTTATTTAGTCGTTTTCAGCCAATTTTCTGGATTTTTGAAAATTTCACGTTTTTGTGAAAATATCCACTACATGAGGGAATAATATGTGTGAGGGTACCCCAGGAGAGTTCCAAATGTATGTGGGAAGAATATATATCCCACGGGGGTAAAATTGAAAAAAGTTGAAAAAAAATTTTTTTGGGACTTAGTCATTTTTCCGGCGTTTATCAGACTTTCAGATAGGGGAAATGTCACTGAGCGTTCCGATTTCAGTTCCAGAGCGATTCGCCCAATGAGTCCTTGATATTTAGTCGTTTTTCAGCCAATTTTCTGGATTTTTGAAAATTTCACTTTTTTGTGAAAATATCCACTAAATGAGGGAATAATATGTGTGAGGGTACCCCAGGAGAGTTCCAAATGTGTGTGGGTAGAATATATATCCCACGGGGGTAAAATTGAAAAAAGTTGAAAAAAAATTTTTTTTGGACTTAGTCATTTTTCCGGCGTTTATCAGACTTTCAGATAGGGGAAATGTCAGTGAGCGTTCCGATTTCAGTTCCAGAGTGATTCGCCCAATGAGTCCTTGTTATTTATTTGTTTTCAGCCAATTTTCTGGATTTTTGAAAATTTCACTTTTTTGTGAAAATATCCACTAAATGAGGGAATAATATGTGTGAGGGTACCCCAGGAAAGTTCTAAATGTGTGTGGGTAGAATATATATCCCACGGGAGTAAAATTGAAAAAAGTTGAAAAAAATTTTTTTTTGGACTTTGTCATTTTTCTGCCGTTTATCAGACTTTCACATAGGGGAAATGTCAGTGAGCGTTCCGATTTCAGTTCCAGAGTGATTCGCCCAATGAGTCCTTGTTATTTAGTTGTTTTCAGCCAATTTTCTGGATTTTTGAAAATTTCACTTTTTTGTGAAAATATCCACTAAATGAGGGAATAATATGTGTGAGGGTACCCCAGGAGAGTTCCAAATGTGTGTGGGAAGAAAATATATCCCACGGGGGTAAAATTGAAGAAAGTTGAAAAAAAAATTTTTTTGGACTTAGTCATTTTTCCGGCGTTTATCAGACTTTCAGATAGGGGAAATGTCAGTGAGCGTTCCGATTTCAGTTCCAGAGTGATTCGCCCAATGAGTCCTTTTTGTTTAGTTGTTTTCAGCCAATTTTCTGGATTTTTGAAAATTTCACTTTTTTGTGAAAATATCCACTAAATGAGGGAATAATATGTGTGAGGGTACCCCAGGAGAGTTCCAAATGTGTGTGGGAAGAATATATATCCCACGGGGGTAAAATTGAAAAAAGTTGAAAAAAATTATTTTTTGGACTTAGTCATTTTTCCGGCGTTTATCAGACTTTCAGATAGGGGAAATGTCAGTGAGCGTTCCAATTTCAGTTCCAGAGTGATTCGCCCAATGAGTCCTGGTTATTTAGCTGTTTTCAGCCAATTTTCTGGATTTTTGAAAATTTAACTTTTTTGTGAAAATATCCACTAAATGAGGGAATAATATGTGTGAGGGTACCCCAGGAGAGTTCGAAATGTGTGTGGGTAGAATATATATCCCAAGGGGGTAAAATTGAAAAAAGTTTAAAAAAATTTTTTTTTGGACTTAGTCATTTTTCTGGCGTTTATCAGACTTTTAGATAGTGGAAATGTCAGTGAGCGTTCCTATTTCAGTTCCATAGCGATTCACCCAATGAGTCCTTGATATTTAGTCGTTTTCAGCCAATTTTCTGGATTTTTGAAAATTTCACTTTTTTGTGAAAATATCCACTAAATGAGGGAATACTATGTGTGAGGGTACCGAAGGAGATTTCCAAATGTGTGTGGGTAGAATATATATCCCACGGGGGTAAAATTGAAAAAAGTTGAAAAAAAATTTTTTTTGGACTTAGTCATTTTTCCGGCGTTTATCAGACTTTCAGATAGGGGAAATGTCAGTGAGCGTTCCAATTTTAGTTCCAGAGTGATTCGCCCAATGAGTCCTTGTTATTTAGTTGTTTTCAGCCAATTTTCTGGATTTTTGAAAATTTCACTTTTTTGTGAAAATATCCACTAAATGAGGGAATAATATGTGTGAGGGTACCCCAGGAGAGTTCCAAATGTGTGTGGGAAGAAAATATATCCCACGGGGGTAAAATTGAAGAAAGTTGAAAAAAAAATTTTTTTGGACTTAGTCATTTTTCCGGCGTTTATCAGACTTTCAGATAGGGGAAATGTCAGTGAGCGTTCCGATTTCAGTTCCAGAGTGATTCGCCCAATGAGTCCTTTTTGTTTAGTTGTTTTCAGCCAATTTTCTGGATTTTTGAAAATTTAACTTTTTTGTGAAAATATCCACTAAATGAGGGAATAATATGTGTGAGGGTACCCCAGGAGAGTTCCAAATGTGTGTGGGAAGAATATATATCCCACGGGGGTAAAATTGAAAAAAGTTGAAAAAAATTATTTTTTGGACTTAGTCATTTTTCCGGCGTTTATCAGACTTTTAGATAGGGGAAATGTCAGTGAGCGTTCCGATTTCAGTTCCATAGCGATTCACCCAATGAGTCCTTGATATTTAGTCGTTTTCAGCCAATTTTCTGGATTTTTGAAAATTTCACTTTTTTGTGAAAATATCCACTAAATGAGGGAATAATATGTGTGAGGGTACCCCAGGAGAGTTCCAAATGTTTGTGGGTAGAAAATATATCCCACGGGGGTAAAATTGAAAAAAGTAGAAAAATTTTTTTTTTGGACTTAGTCATTTTTCCGGCGTTTATCAGACTTTAAGATAGGGGAAATGTCAGTGAGTGTTCCGATTTCAGTTCCAGAGCGATTCGCCCAATGAGTCCTTGTTATTTAGTCGTTTTCAGCCAATTTTCTGGATTTTTGAAAATTTCACTTTTTTGTGAAATTATCCACTAAATGAGGGAATACTATGTGTGAGGGTACCGAAGGAGATTTCCAAATGTGTGTGGGTAGAATATATATCCCACGGGGGTAAAATTGAAAAAAGCTGAAAAAAAATTTTTTTTGGACTTAGTCATTTTTCCGGCGTTTATCAGACTTTCAGATAGGGGAAATGTCAGTGAGCGTTCCGATTTCAGTTCCAGAGTGATTCGCCCAATGAGTCCTTGTTATTTATTTGTTTTCAGCCAATTTTCTGGATTTTTGAAAATTTCACTTTTTTGTGAAAATATCCACTAAATGAGGGAATAATATGTGTGAGGGTACCCCAGGAAAGTTCCAAATGTGTGTGGGTAGAATATATATCCCACGGGGGTAAAATTGAAAAAAGTTGAAAAAAAATTTTTTTTGGACTTAGTCATTTTTCCGGCGTTTATCAGACTTTCACATAGGGGAAATGTCAGTGAGCGTTCCGATTTCAGTTCCAGAGTGATTCGCCCAATGAGTCCTTGTTATTTAGTTGTTTTCAGCCAATTTTCTGGATTTTTGAAAATTTCACTTTTTTGTGAAAATATCCACTAAATGAGGGAATAATATGTGTGAGGGTACCCCAGGAGAGTTCCAAATGTGTGTGGGAAGAAAATATATCCCACGGGGGTAAAATTGAAGAAAGTTGAAAAAAAAATTTTTTTGGACTTAGTCATTTTTCCGGCGTTTATCAGACTTTCAGATAGGGGAAATGTCAGTGAGCGTTCCGATTTCAGTTCCAGAGTGATTCGCCCAATGAGTCCTTTTTGTTTAGTTGTTTTCAGCCAATTTTCTGGATTTTTGAAAATTTCACTTTTTTGTGAAAATATCCACTAAATGAGGGAATAATATGTGTGAGGGTACCCCAGGAGAGTTCCAAATGTGTGTGGGAAGAATATATATCCCACGGGGGTAAAATTGAAAAAAGTTGAAAAAAATTATTTTTTGGACTTAGTCATTTTTCCGGCGTTTATCAGACTTTCAGATAGGGGAAATGTCAGTGAGCGTTCCAATTTCAGTTCCAGAGTGATTCGCCCAATGAGTCCTGGTTATTTAGCTGTTTTCAGCCAATTTTCTGGATTTTTGAAAATTTAACTTTTTTGTGAAAATATCCACTAAATGAGGGAATAATATGTGTGAGGGTACCCCAGGAGAGTTCGAAATGTGTGTGGGTAGAATATATATCCCAAGGGGGTAAAATTGAAAAAAGTTTAAAAAAATTTTTTTTTGGACTTAGTCATTTTTCTGGCGTTTATCAGACTTTTAGATAGTGGAAATGTCAGTGAGCGTTCCTATTTCAGTTCCATAGCGATTCACCCAATGAGTCCTTGATATTTAGTCGTTTTCAGCCAATTTTCTGGATTTTTGAAAATTTCACTTTTTTGTGAAAATATCCACTAAATGAGGGAATAATATGTGTGAGGGTACCCCAGGAGAGTTCCAAATGTTTGTGGGTAGAATATATATCCCACGGGGGTAAAATTGAAAAAAGTAGAAAAATTTTTTTTTTGGACTTAGTCATTTTTCCGGCGTTTATCAGACTTTAAGATAGGGGAAATGTCAGTGAGTGTTCCGATTTCAGTTCCAGAGCGATTCGCCCAATGAGTCCTTGTTATTTAGTCGTTTTCAGCCAATTTTCTGGATTTTTGAAAATTTCACTTTTTTGTGAAAATATCCACTAAATGAGGGAATACTATGTGTGAGGGTACCGAAGGAGATTTCCAAATGTGTGTGGGTAGAATATATATCCCACGGGGGTAAAATTGAAAAAAGTTGAAAAAAAATTTTTTTTGGACTTAGTCATTTTTCCGGCGTTTATCAGACTTTCAGATAGGGGAAATGTCAGTGAGCGTTCCAATTTTAGTTCCAGAGTGATTCGCCCAATGAGTCCTTGTTATTTAGTTGTTTTCAGCCAATTTTCTGGATTTTTGAAAATTTCACTTTTTTGTGAAAATATCCACTAAATGAGGGAATAATATGTGTGAGGGTACCCCAGGAGAGTTCCAAATGTGTGTGGGAAGAAAATATATCCCACGGGGGTAAAATTGAAGAAAGTTGAAAAAAAAATTTTTTTGGACTTAGTCATTTTTCCGGCGTTTATCAGACTTTCAGATAGGGGAAATGTCAGTGAGCGTTCCGATTTCAGTTCCAGAGTGATTCGCCCAATGAGTCCTTTTTGTTTAGTTGTTTTCAGCCAATTTTCTGGATTTTTGAAAATTTCACTTTTTTGTGAAAATATCCACTAAATGAGGGAATAATATGTGTGAGGGTACCCCAGGAGAGTTCCAAATGTGTGTGGGAAGAATATATATCCCACGGGGGTAAAATTGAAAAAAGTTGAAAAAAATTATTTTTTGGACTTAGTCATTTTTCCGGCGTTTATCAGACTTTTAGATAGGGGAAATGTCAGTGAGCGTTCCGATTTCAGTTCCATAGCGATTCACCCAATGAGTCCTTGATATTTAGTCATTTTCAGCCAATTTTCTGGATTTTTGAAAATTTCACTTTTTTGTGAAAATATCCACTAAATGAGGGAATAATATGTGTGAGGGTACCCCAGGAGAGTTCCAAATGTTTGTGGGTAGAATATATATCCCACGGGGGTAAAATTGAAAAAAGTAGAAAAATTTTTTTTTTGGACTTAGTCATTTTTCCGGCGTTTATCAGACTTTAAGATAGGGGAAATGTCAGTGAGTGTTCCGATTTCAGTTCCAGAGCGATTCGCCCAATGAGTCCTTGTTATTTAGTCGTTTTCAGCCAATTTTCTGGATTTTTGAAAATTTCACTTTTTTGTGAAAATATCCACTAAATGAGGGAATACTATGTGTGAGGGTACCGAAGGAGATTTCCAAATGTGTGTGGGTAGAATATATATCCCACGGGGGTAAAATTGAAAAAAGTTGAAAAAAATTATTTTTTGGACTTAGTCATTTTTCCGGCGTTTATCAGACTTTTAGATAGGGGAAATGTCAGTGAGCGTTCCGATTTCAGTTCCATAGCGATTCACCCAATGAGTCCTTGATATTTAGTCGTTTTCAGCCAATTTTCTGGATTTTTGAAAATTTCACTTTTTTGTGAAAATATCCACTAAATGAGGGAATAATATGTGTGAGGGTACCCCAGGAGAGTTCCAAATGTTTGTGGGTAGAATATATATCCCACGGGGGTAAAATTGAAAAAAGTAGAAAAATTTTTTTTTTGGACTTAGTCATTTTTCCGGCGTTTATCAGACTTTAAGATAGGGGAAATGTCAGTGAGTGTTCCGATTTCAGTTCCAGAGCGATTCGCCCAATGAGTCCTTGTTATTTAGTCGTTTTCAGCCAATTTTCTGGATTTTTGAAAATTTCACTTTTTTGTGAAATTATCCACTAAATGAGGGAATACTATGTGTGAGGGTACCGAAGGAGATTTCCAAATGTGTGTGGGTAGAATATATATCCCACGGGGGTAAAATTGAAAAAAGTTGAAAAAAAATTTTTTTTGGACTTAGTCATTTTTCCGGCGTTTATCAGACTTTCAGATAGGGGAAATGTCAGTGAGCGTTCCAATTTTAGTTCCAGAGTGATTCGCCCAATGAGTCCTTGTTATTTAGTTGTTTTCAGCCAATTTTCTGGATTTTTGAAAATTTCACTTTTTTGTGAAAATATCCACTAAATGAGGGAATAATATGTGTGAGGGTACCCCAGGAGAGTTCCAAATGTGTGTGGGAAGAAAATATATCCCACGGGGGTAAAATTGAAGAAAGTTGAAAAAAAAATTTTTTTGGACTTAGTCATTTTTCCGGCGTTTATCAGACTTTCAGATAGGGGAAATGTCAGTGAGCGTTCCGATTTCAGTTCCAGAGTGATTCGCCCAATGAGTCCTTTTTGTTTAGTTGTTTTCAGCCAATTTTCTGGATTTTTGAAAATTTAACTTTTTTGTGAAAATATCCACTAAATGAGGGAATAATATGTGTGAGGGTACCCCAGGAGAGTTCGAAATGTGTGTGGGTAGAATATATATCCCAAGTGGGTAAAATTGAAAAAAGTTTAAAAAAATTTTTTTTTGGACTTAGTCGTTTTTCCGACGTTTATCAGACTTTCAGATAGGGGAAATGTCACTGAGCGTTCCGATTTCAGTTCCAGAGCGATTCGCCCAATGAGTCCTTGTTATTTAGTTGTTTTCAGCCAATTTTCTGGATTTTTGAAAATTTCACTTTTTTGTGAAAATATCCACTAAATGAGGGAATAATATTTGTGAGAGTACCGAAGGAGAGTTCCAAATGTGTGTGGGTAGAATATATATCCCACGGGGGTAAAATTGAAAAAAGTTGAAAAAAAATTTTTTTTGGACTTAGTCATTTTTCTGGCGTTTATCAGACTTTCAGATAGGGGAAATGTCACTGAGCGTTCCGATTTCAGTTCCAGAGCGATTCGCCCAATGAGTCCTTGATATTTAGTCGTTTTTCAGCCAATTTTCTGGATTTTTGAAAATTTCACTTTTTTGTGAAAATATCCACTAAATGAGGGAATAATATGTGTGAGGGTACCCCAGGAGAGTTCCAAATGTGTATGGGTAGAATATATATCCCACGGGGGTAAAATTGAAAAAAGTTGAAAAAAAATTTTTTTTGGACTTAGTCATTTTTCCGGCGTTTATCAGACTTTCAGATAGGGGAAATGTCAGTGAGCGTTCCAATTTCAGTTCCAGAGTGATTCGCCCAATGAGTCCTTGTTATTTATTTGTTTTCAGCCAATTTTCTGGATTTTTGAAAATTTCACTTTTTTGTGAAAATATCCACTAAATGAGGGAATAATATGTGTGAGGGTACCCCAGGAAAGTTCTAAATGTGTGTGGGTAGAATATATATCCCACGGGAGTAAAATTGAAAAAAGTTGAAAAAAATTTTTTTTTGGACTTTGTCATTTTTCTGCCGTTTATCAGACTTTCACATAGGGGAAATGTCAGTGAGCGTTCCGATTTCAGTTCCAGAGTGATTCGCCCAATGAGTCCTTGTTATTTAGTTGTTTTCAGCCAATTTTCTGGATTTTTGAAAATTTCACTTTTTTGTGAAAATATCCACTAAATGAGGGAATAATATGTGTGAGGGTACCGAAGGAGAGTTCCAAATGTGTGTGGGTAGAATATATATCCCACGGGGGTAAAATTGAAAAAAGTTGAAAAAAAATTTTTTTTGGACTTAGTCATTTTTCCGGCGTTTATCAGACTTTCACATAGGGGAAATGTCAGTGAGCGTTCCGATTTCAGTTCCAGAGTGATTCGCCCAATGAGTCCTTGTTATTTAGTTGTTTTCAGCCAATTTTCTGGATTTTTGAAAATTTCACTTTTTTGTGAAAATATCCACTACATGAGGGAATAATATGTGTGAGGGTACCCCAGGAGAGTTCCAAATGTGTGTGGGAAGAATATATATCCCACGGGGGGAAAATTGAAAAAAGTTGAAAAAAATAATTTTTTGGACTTAGTCATTTTTCTGGCGTTTATCAGACTTTCAGATAGGGGAAATGTCAGTGAGCGTTCCGATTTCAGTTCCAGAGCGATTCGACCAATGAGTCCTTGATATTTAGTCGTTTTCAGCCAATTTTCTGGATTTTTGAAAATTTAACTTTTTTGTGAAAATATCCACTAAATGAGGGAATTATATGTGTGAGGGTACCCCAGGAGAGTTCCAAATGTGTGTGGGTAGAATATATATCCCACGGGGGTAAAATTGAAAAAAGTTGAAAAAAAATTTTTTTTGGACTTAGTCATTTTTCCGGCGTTTATCAGACTTTCAGATAGGGGAAATGTCAGTGAGCGTTCCGATTTCAGTTCCAGAGTGATTCGCCCAATGAGTCCTTGTTATTTATTTGTTTTCAGCCAATTTTCTGGATTTTTGAAAATTTCACTTTTTTGTGAAAATATCCACTAAATGAGGGAATAATATGTGTGAGGGTACCCCAGGAAAATTCTAAATGTGTGTGGGTAGAATATATATCCCACGGGGGTAAAATTGAAAAAAGTTGAAAAAAATTTTTTTTTGGACTTTGTCATTTTTCTGCCGTTTATCAGACTTTCACATAGGGGAAATGTCAGTGAGCGTTCCGATTTCAGTTCCAGAGTGATTCGCCCAATGAGTCCTTGTTATTTAGTTGTTTTCAGCCAATTTTCTGGATTTTTGAAAATTTCACTTTTTTTGTGAAAATATCCACTAAATGAGGGAATAATATGTGTGAGGGTACCCCAGGAGAGTTCCAAATGTGTGTGGGAAGAATATATATCCCACGGGGGTAAAATTGAATAAAGTAGAAAAAATTTTTTTTTCGGACTTAGTCATTTTTTCGGCGTTTATCAGACTTTCAGATAGGGGAAATGTCAGTGAGCATTCCGATTTCAGTTCCAGAGCGATTCGCCCAATGAGTCCTTGTTATTTAGTCGTTTTCAGCCAATTTTCTGGATTTTTGAAAATTTCACTTTTTTGTGAAAATATCCACTAAATGAGGGAATACTATGTGTGAGGGTACCGAAGGAGAGTTCCAAATGTGTGTGGGTAGAATATATATCCCACGGGGGTAAAATTGAAAAAGTTGAAAAAAAACTTTTTTTGGACTTAGTAATTTTTCCGGCGTTTATCAGACTTTCAGATAGGGGAAATGTCAGTGAGCGTTCCGATTTCAGTTCCAGAGCGATTCGACCAATGAGTCCTTGATATTTAGTCGTTTTTCAACCAATTTTCTGGATTTTTGAAAATTTCACTTTTTTGTGAAAATATTCACTAAATGAGGGAATAATATGTGTGAGGGTACCCCAGGAGTGTTCCAAATGTGTGTGGGTAGAATATATATCCCACGGGGTTAAAAGAGAAAAAAGTTGAAAACATTTTTTTTTTGGACTTAGTCATTTTTCCGGCGTTTATCAGACTTTCACATAGGGGAAATGTCAGTGAGCGTTCCGATTTCAGTTCCAGAGTGATTCGCCCAATGAGTCCTTGTTATTTAGTTGTTTTCAGCCAATTTTCTGGATTTTTGAAAATTTCACTTTTTTGTGAAAATATCCACTACATGAGGGAATAATATGTGTGAGGGTACCCCAGGAGAGTTCCAAATGTGTGTGGGAAGAATATATATCCCACGGGGGTAAAATTGAAAAAAGTTGAAAAAAATAATTTTTTGGACTTAGTCATTTTTCTGGCGTTTATCAGACTTTCAGATAGGGGAAATGTCAGTGAGCGTTCCGATTTCAGTTCCAGAGCGATTCGACCAATGAGTCCTTGATATTTAGTTGTTTTCAGCCAATTTTCTGGATTTTTGAAAATTTCACTTTTTTGTGAAAATATCCACTACATGAGGGAATAATATGTGTGAGGGTACCCCAGGAGAGTTCCAAATGTGTGTGGGAAGAAAATATATCCCACGGGGGTAAAATTGAAGAAAGTTGAAAAAAAATTTTTTTTGGACTTAGTCGTTTTTCCGACGTTTATCAGACTTTCAGATAGGGGAAATGTCAGTGAGCATTCCGATTTCAGTTCCAGAGCGATTCGCCCAATGAGTCCTTGTTATTTAGTCGTTTTCAGCCAATTTTCTGGATTTTTGAAAATTTCACGTTTTTGTGAAAATATCCACTACATGAGGGAATAATATGTGTGAGGGTACCCCAGGAGAGTTCCAAATGTATGTGGGAAGAATATATATCCCACGGGGGTAAAATTGAAAAAAGTTGAAAAAATTTTTTTTCTGGACTTTGTCATTTTTCTGCCGTTTATCAGACTTTCACATAGGGGAAATGTCAGTGAGCGTTCCGATTTCAGTTCCAGAGTGATTCGCCCAATGAGTCCTTGTTATTTAGTTGTTTTCAGCCAATTTTCTGGATTTTTGAAAATTTCACTTTTTTGTGAAAATATCCACTACATGAGTTAATAATATGTGTGAGGGTACCCCAGGAGAGTTCCAAATGTGTGTGGGAAGAATATATATCCCACGGGGGTAAAATTGAAAAAAGTTGAAAAAAACTTTTTTTTGGACTTAGTCATTTTTCCGGCGTTTATCAAACTTTCACATAGGGGAAATGTCAGTGAGCGTTCCGATTTCAGTTCCAGAGTGATTCGCCCAATGAGTCCTTGTTATTTAGTTGTTTTCAGCCAATTTTCTGGATTTTTGAAAATTTCACTTTTTTTGTGAAAATATCCACTAAATGAGGGAATAATATGTGTGAGGGTACCCCAGGAGAGTTCCAAATGTGTGTGGGAAGAATATATATCCCACGGGGGTAAAATTGAATAAAGTAGAAAAATTTTTTTTTTTGGTCTTAGTCATTTTTCCGGCGTTTATCAGACTTTTAGATAGGGGAAATGTCAGTGAGCGTTCCGATTTCTGTTCCATAGCGATTCACCCAATGAGTCCTTGATATTTAGTCGTTTTCAGCCAATTTTCTGGATTTTTGAAAATTTCACTTTTTTGTGAAAATATCCACTAAATGAGGGAATAATATGTGTGAGGGTACCCCAGGAGAGTTCCAAATGTTTGTGGGTAGAATATATATCCCACGGGGGTAAAATTGAAAAAAGTAGAAAAATTTTTTTTTTGGACTTAGTCATTTTTCCGGCGTTTATCAGACTTTAAGATAGGGGAAATGTCAGTGAGTGTTCCGATTTCAGTTCCAGAGCGATTCGCCCAATGAGTCCTTGTTATTTAGTCGTTTTCAGCCAATTTTCTGGATTTTTGAAAATTTCACTTTTTTGTGAAAATATCCACTAAATGAGGGAATACTATGTGTGAGGGTACCGAAGGAGATTTCCAAATGTGTGTGGGTAGAATATATATCCCACGGGGGTAAAATTGAAAAAAGTTGAAAAAAAATTTTTTTTGGACTTAGTCATTTTTCCGGCGTTTATCAGACTTTCAGATAGGGGAAATGTCAGTGAGCGTTCCAATTTTAGTTCCAGAGTGATTCGCCCAATGAGTCCTTGTTATTTAGTTGTTTTCAGCCAATTTTCTGGATTTTTGAAAATTTCACTTTTTTGTGAAAATATCCACTAAATGAGGGAATAATATGTGTGAGGGTACCCCAGGAGAGTTCCAAATGTGTGTGGGAAGAAAATATATCCCACGGGGGTAAAATTGAAGAAAGTTGAAAAAAAAATTTTTTTGGACTTAGTCATTTTTCCGGCGTTTATCAGACTTTCAGATAGGGGAAATGTCAGTGAGCGTTCCGATTTCAGTTCCAGAGTGATTCGCCCAATGAGTCCTTTTTGTTTAGTTGTTTTCAGCCAATTTTCTGGATTTTTGAAAATTTTACTTTTTTGTGAAAATATCCACTAAATGAGGGAATAATATGTGTGAGGGTACCCCAGGAGAGTTCGAAATGTGTGTGGGTAGAATATATATCCCAAGGGGGTAAAATTGAAAAAAGTTTAAAAAAATTTTTTTTTGGACTTAGTCATTTTTCCGGCGTTTATCAGACTTTTAGATAGGGGAAATGTCAGTGAGCGTTCCGATTTCAGTTCCATAGCGATTCACCCAATGAGTCCTTGATATTTAGTCGTTTTCAGCCAATTTTCTGGATTTTTGAAAATTTCACTTTTTTGTGAAAATATCCACTAAATGAGGGAATAATATGTGTGAGGGTACCCCAGGAGAGTTCCAAATGTTTGTGGGTAGAATATATATCCCACGGGGGTAAAATTGAAAAAAGTAGAAAAATTTTTTTTTTGGACTTAGTCATTTTTCCGGCGTTTATCAGACTTTAAGATAGGGGAAATGTCATTGAGTGTTCCGATTTCAGTTCCAGAGCGATTCGCCCAATGAGTCCTTGTTATTTAGTCGTTTTCAGCCAATTTTCTGGATTTTTGAAAATTTCACTTTTTTGTGAAAATATCCACTAAATGAGGGAATACTATGTGTGAGGGTACCGAAGGAGATTTCCAAATGTGTGTGGGTAGAATATATATCCCACGGGGGTAAAATTGAAAAAAGTTGAAAAAAAATTTTTTTTGGACTTAGTCATTTTTCCGGCGTTTATCAGACTTTCAGATAGGGGAAATGTCAGTGAGCGTTCCAATTTTAGTTCCAGAGTGATTCGCCCAATGAGTCCTTGTTATTTAGTTGTTTTCAGCCAATTTTCTGGATTTTTGAAAATTTCACTTTTTTGTGAAAATATCCACTAAATGAGGGAATAATATGTGTGAGGGTACCCCAGGAGAGTTCCAAATGTGTGTGGGAAGAAAATATATCCCACGGGGGTAAAATTGAAGAAAGTTGAAAAAAAAATTTTTTTGGACTTAGTCATTTTTCCGGCGTTTATCAGACTTTCAGATAGGGGAAATGTCAGTGAGCGTTCCGATTTCAGTTCCAGAGTGATTCGCCCAATGAGCCCTTTTTGTTTAGTTGTTTTCAGCCAATTTTCTGGATTTTTGAAAATTTCACTTTTTTGTGAAAATATCCACTAAATGAGGGAATAATATGTGTGAGGGTACCCCAGGAGAGTTCCAAATGTGTGTGGGAAGAATATATATCCCACGGGGGTAAAATTGAAAAAAGTTGAAAAAAATTATTTTTTGGACTTAGTCATTTTTCCGGCGTTTATCAGACTTTCAGATAGGGGAAATGTCATTGAGCGTTCCAATTTCAGTTCCAGAGTGATTCGCCCAATGAGTCCTTGTTATTTAGCTGTTTTCAGCCAATTTTCTGGATTTTTGAAAATTTAACTTTTTTGTGAAAATATCCACTAAATGAGGGAATAATATGTGTGAGGGTACCCCAGGAGAGTTCGAAATGTGTGTGGGTAGAATATATATCCCAAGGGGGTAAATTTGAAAAAAGTTTAAAAAAATTTTTTTTTGGACTTAGTCATTTTTCCGGCGTTTATCAGACTTTTAGATAGGGGAAATGTCAGTGAGCGTTCCGATTTCAGTTCCATAGCGATTCACCCAATGAGTCCTTGATATTTAGTCGTTTTCAGCCAATTTTCTGGATTTTTGAAAATTTCACTTTTTTGTGAAAATATCCACTAAATGAGGGAATAATATGTGTGAGGGTACCCCAGGAGAGTTCCAAATGTTTGTGGGTAGAATATATATCCCACGGGGGTAAAATTGAAAAAAGTAGAAAAATTTTTTTTTTGGACTTAGTCATTTTTCCGGCGTTTATCAGACTTTAAGATAGGGGAAATGTCAGTGAGCGTTCCAATTTCAGTTCCAGAGTGATTCGCCCAATGAGTCCTTTTTGTTTAGTTGTTTTCAGCCAATTTTCTGGATTTTTGAAAATTTCACTTTTTTGTGAAAATATCCACTAAATGAGGGAATAATATGTGTGAGGGTACCCCAGGAGAGTTCCAAATGTGTGTGGGAAGAATATATATCCCACGGGGGTAAAATTGAAAAAAGTTGAAAAAAATTATTTTTTGGACTTAGTCATTTTTACGGCGTTTATCAGACTTTCAGATAGGGGAAATGTCAGTGAGCGTTCCAATTTCAGTTCCAGAGTGATTCGCCCAATGAGTCCTTGTTATTTAGTTGTTTTCAGCCAATTTTCTGGATTTTTGAAAATTTAACTTTTTTGTGAAAATATCCACTAAATGAGGGAATAATATGTGTGAGGGTACCCCAGGAGAGTTCCAAATGTTTGTGGGTAGAATATATATCCCACGGGGGTAAAATTGAAAAAAGTAGAAAAATTTTTTTTTTGGACTTAGTCATTTTTCCGACGTTTATCAGACTTTAAGATAGGGGAAATGTCAGTGAGTGTTCCGATTTCAGTTCCAGAGCGATTCGCCCAATGAGTCCTTGTTATTTAGTCGTTTTCAGCCAATTTTCTGGATTTTTGAAAATTTCACTTTTTTGTGAAAATATCCACTAAATGAGGGAATAATATGTGTGAGGGTACCCCAGGAGAGTTCCAAATGTGTGTGGGTAGAATATATATCCCACGGGGGTAAAATTGAAAAAACTTGAAAAAAAATTTTTTTTGGACTTAGTCATTTTTCCGGCGTTTATCAGACTTTCAGATAGGGGAAATGTCAGTGAGCGTTCCAATTTCAGTTCCAGAGTGATTCGCCCAATGAGTCCTTGTTATTTAGTTGTTTTCAGCCAATTTTATGGATTTTTGAAAATTTAACTTTTTTGTGAAAATATCCACTAAATGAGGGAATAATATGTGTGAGGGTACCCCAGGAGAGTTCCAAATGTGTGTGGGAAGAATATATATCCCACGGGGGTAAAATTGAAAAAAGTTGAAAAAAATTATTTTTTGGACTTAGTCATTTTTCCGGCGTTTATCATACTTTCAGATAGGGGAAATGTCAGTGAGCGTTCCAATTTCAGTTCCAGAGTGATTCGCCCAATGAGTCCTTTTTGTTTAGTTGTTTTCAGCCAATTTTCTGGATTTTTGAAAATTTCACTTTTTTGTGAAAATATCCACTAAATGAGGGAATAATATGTGTGAGGGTACCCCAGGAGAGTTCCAAATGTGTGTGGGAAGAATATATATCCCACGGGGGTAAAATTGAAGAAAGTTGAAAAAAAAATTTTTTTGGACTTAGTCATTTTTCCGGCGTTTATCAGACTTTCAGATAGGGGAAATGTCAGTGAGCGTTACGATTTCAGTTCCAGAGTGATTCTCGCCATGAGTCCTTGTTATTTAGTCGTTTTCAGCCAATTTTCTGGATTTTTGAAAATTTAACATTTTTGTGAAAATATCCACTAAATGAGGGAATAATATGTGTGAGGGTACCCCAGGAGAGTTCCAAATGTGTGTGGGTAGAATATCTATCCCACGGGGGAAAAATTGAAAAAAGTTGAAAAAAAGTTTTTTTGGACTTAGTCATTTTTCTGGCGTTTATCAGACTTTCAGATAGGGGAAATGTCAGTGAGCATTCCGATTTCAGTTCCAAACTGATTCACGCAATGAGTCCTTGATATTTAGTCGTTTTCAGCCAATTTTTTGGATTTTTGAAAATTTCACTTTTTTGTCAAAATATCCACTAAATGAGGGAATAATATGTGTGAGGGTACCCCAGGAGAGTTCCAAATGTGTGTGGGCAGAATATATATCACACGGGGGTAAAATTGAAAAAAGTTGAAAAAAATTTTTTTTTGGACTTAGTCCTTTTTCTGCCGTTTATCAGACTTTCAGATAGGGGAAATGTCAGTGAGCGTTCCGATTTCAGTTCCAGAGCGATTCACCCAATGAGTCCTTGATATTTAGTCGTTTTCAGCCAATTTTTTGGATTTTTGAAAATGTCACTTTTTTGTGAAAATATCCACTAAATGAGGGAATAATATGTGTGAGGGTACCCCAGCAGAGTTCCAAATGTGTGTGGGTAGAATATATATCCCACGGGGGAAAAATTGAAAAAAGTTGAAAAAAATTTTTTTTTGGACTTAGTCCTTTTTCTGGCGTTTATCAGACTTTTAGATAGGGCAAATGTCAGTGAGCGTTCCGATTTCAGTTCCAGAGCGATTCGCCCAATGAGTCCTTGATATTTAGTCGTTTTCAGCCAATTTTTTGGATTTTTGAAAATGTCACTTTTTTGTGAAAATATCCACTAAATGAGGGAATAATATGTGTGAGGGTACCCCAGGAGAGTTCCAAATGTGTGTGGGTAGAATATATATCCCACGGGGGTAAAATTGAAAAAAGTTGAAAAAAAATTTTTTTTGGACTTAGTCATTTTTCTGGCGTTTATCAGACTTTCAGATAGGGGAAATGTCAGTGAGCATTCCGATTTCGGTTCCAGAGCGATTCGCCCAATGAGTCCTTGATATTTAGTCGTTTTCAGCCAATTTTCTGGATTTTTTAAATTTCACTTTTTTGTGAAAATATCCACTAAATGAGGGAATAATATGTGTGAGGGTACCCCAGGAGAGTTCAAAATGTGTGTGGGTAGAATATATATCCCATTGGGGTAAAATTGAAAAAAGTTGAAAAATTTTTTTTTTGAACTTAGTCATTTTTCTGGCGTTTATCAGACTTTCAGATAGGGCAAATGTCAGTGAGCGTTACGATTTCAGTTCCAGAGTGATTCTCCCAATGAGTCCTTGTTATTTAGTCGTTTTCAGCCAATTTTCTGGATTTTTGAAAATGTCACTTTTTTGTCAAAATATCCACTAAATGAGGGAATAATATGTGTGAGGGTACCCCAGGAGAGTTCCAAATGTGTGTGGGTAGAATATATATCCCACGGGGGTAAAATTCAAAAAAGTTGAAAAAAATTTTTTTTTGGACTTAGTCCTTTTTCTGGCGTTTATCAGACTTTCAGATAGGGCAAATGTCAGTGAGTGTTCCGATTTCAGTTCCAGAGCGATTCGCCCAATGAGTCCTTGATATTTAGTCGTTTTCAGCCAATTTTTTGGATTTTTGAAAATGTCACTTTTTTGTGAAAATATCCACTAAATGAGGGAATAATATGTGTGAGGGTACCCCAGGAGAGTTCCAAATGTGTGTGGGTAGAATATATATCCCACGGGGGTAAAATTGAATGAAGTTGAAAAAATTTTTTTTTGGACTTAGTCATTATTCTGGCGTATATCAGACTTTCAGATAGGGGAAATGTCAGTGAGTGTTCCGATTTCAGTTCCAGAGCGATTCTCCCAATGAGTCATTGTTATTTATTCGTTTTCAGCCAATTTTCTGGATTTTTGAAAATTTCACTTTTTGTGAAAATATCCACTAAATGAGGGAATAATATGTGTGAGGGTACGCCAGGAGAGTTCCAAATGTGTGTGCGTAGAATATATATCCCACGGGGGTAAAATTGAAAAAAGTTGAAAAAATTTTTTTTTTGGACTTAGTCATTTTTCGGGCGTTTATCAGACTTTCAGATAGGGCAAATGTCAGTCAGCGTTCCGATTTCAGTTCCAGAGCGATTCGACCAATGTGTCCTTGATATTTAGTCGTTTTCAGACAATATTTAGGATTTTTAAAAATTTCACTTTTTTGTGAAAATATCCACTAAATGAGGGAATAATATGTGTGATCGTACCACAGGAGAGTTCCAAATGTGTGTGGGTAGAATATATATCCCACGGGGGTAAATGTGAAAAAAGTTGAAAAAATTTTTTTTTTGGACTTAGTAATTTTTCCGGCGTTTAACAGACTTTCAGATAGGGCAAATGTCAGTTAGCATTCCGATTTCAGTTCCAGAGCGATTCGCCCAATGAGTCCTTGATATTTAGTCGTTTTCAGACAATATTTAGGATTTTTTAAAATTTCACTTTTTTGTGAAAATATCCACTAAATGAGGGAATAATATGTGTGAGGGTACCCCAGGAGAGTTCCAAATGTGTGTGGGTAGAATATATATCGCACGGGGGTAAAATTGAAAAAAGTTGAAAAAAATTTTTTTTCAACTTAGTCATTTTTCTGGCGTTTATCAGACTTTCAGATAGGGCAAATGTCAGTGAGCATTCCGATTTCAGTTCCAGAGTGATTCTCCCAATGAGTACTTGTTATTTAGTCGTTTTCAGCCAATTTTCTGGATTTTTGAAAATGTCACTTTTTTGTGAAAATATCCACTAAATGAGGGAATAATATGTGTGAGGGTACCCCAGCAGAGTTCCAAATGTGTGTGGGTAGAATATATATCCCATTGGGGTAAAATTGAAAAAAGTTGAAAAAAATTTTTTTTTGAACTTAGTCATTTTTCTGGTGTTTATCAGACTTTCAGATAGGGCAAATGTCAGTGAGCGTTCCGATTTCAGTTCCAGAGTGATTCTCCCAATGAGTCCTTGATATTTAGTCGTTTTCAGCCAATTTTCTGGATTTTTGAAAATTTCACTTTTTTGTGAAAATATCCACTAAATGAGGGAATAATATGTGTGAGGGTACCCCAGGAGAGTTCCAAATGTGTGTGGGTAGAATATATATCGCACGGGGGTAAAATTGAAAAAAGTTGAAAAAAATTTTTTTTCAACTTAGTCATTTTTCTGGCGTTTATCAGACTTTCAGATAGGGCAAATGTCAGAGAGCGTTCCGATTTCAGTTCCAGAGTGATTCTCCCAATGAGTCCTTGTTATTTAGTCGTTTTCAGCCAATTTTCTGGATTTTTGAAAATGTCACTTTTTTGTGAAAATATCCACTAAATGAGGGAATAATATGTGTGAGGGTACCCCAGCAGAGTTCCAAATGTGTGTGGGTAGAATATATATCCCATTGGGGTAAAATTGAAAAAAGTTGAAAAAAATTTTTTTTTGAACTTAGTCATTTTTCTGGTGTTTATCAGACTTTTAGATAGGGCAAATGTCAGTGAGCGTTCCGATTTCAGTTCCAGAGCGATTCGCCCAATGAGTCCTTGATATTTAGTCGTTTTCAGCCAATTTTTTGGATTTTTGAAAATGTCACTTTTTTGTGAAAATATCCACTAAATGAGGGAATAATATGTGTGAGGGTACCCCAGGAGAGTTCCAAATGTGTGTGGGTAGAATATATATCCCACGGGGGTAAAATTGAAAAAAGTTGAAAAAAAATTTTTTTTGGACTTAATCATTTTTCTGGCGTTTATCAGACTTTCAGATAGGGGAAATGTCAGTGAGCATTCCGATTTCGGTTCCAGAGCGATTCGCCCAATGAGTCCTTGATATTTAGTCGTTTTCAGCCAATTTTCTGGATTTTTTAAAATTTCACTTTTTTGTGAAAATATCCACTAAATGAGGGAATAATATGTGTTAGGGTACCCCAGGAGAGTTCCAAATGTGTGTGGGTAGAATATATATCCCATTGGGGTAAAATTGAAAAAAGTTGAAAAAATTTTTTTTTGAACTTAGTCATTTTTCTGGCGTTTATCAGACTTTCAGATAGGGCAAATGTCAGTGAGCGTTACGATTTCAGTTCCAGAGTGATTCTCGCCATGAGTCCTTGTTATTTAGTCGTTTTCAGCCAATTTTCTGGATTTTTGAAAATGTCACTTTTTTGTGAAAATATCCACTAAATGAGGGAATAATATGTGTGAGGGTACCCCAGGAGAGTTCCAAATGTGTGTGGGTAGAATATATATCCCACGGGGGAAAAATTGAAAAAAGTTGAAAAAAAGTTTTTTTGGACTTAGTCATTTTTCTGGCGTTTATCAGACTTTCAGATAGGGGAAATGTCAGTGAGCATTCCGATTTCAGTTCCAAACTGATTCACGCAATGAGTCCTTGATATTTAGTCGTTTTCAGCCAATTTTTTGGATTTTTGAAAATTTCACTTTTTTGTCAAAATATCCACTAAATGAGGGAATAATATGTGTGAGGGTACCCCAGGAGAGTTCCAAATGTGTGTGGGCAGAATATATATCACACGGGGGTAAAATTGAAAAAAGTTGAAAAAAATTTTTTTTTGGACTTAGTCCTTTTTCTGCCGTTTATCAGACTTTCAGATAGGGGAAATGTCAGTGAGCATTCCAATTTCAGTTCCAGAGCGATTCGCCCAATGAGTCCTTGATATTTAGTCGTTTTCAGCCAATTTTCTGGATTTTTTAAAATTTCACTTTTTTGTGAAAATATCCACTAAATGAGGGAATAATATGTGTGAGGGTACCCCAGGAGAGTTCCAAATGTGTGTGCGTAGAATATATATCCCACGGGGGTAAAATTAAAAAAAGGAAAAAAAAAAAATTTTTTTAGACTTAGTGATTTTTCTGGCGTTTATCAGACTTTCAGATAGGGCAAATGTCAGTGAGTGTTCCGATTTCAGTTCCAGAGCGATTCGCCCAATGAGTCCTTGATATTTAGTCGTTTTCAGCCAATTTTTTGGATTTTTGAAAATGTCACTTTTTTGTGAAAATATCCACTAAATGAGGGAATAATATGTGTGAGGGTACCCCAGGAGAGTTCCAAATGTGTGTGGGTAGAATATATATCCCACGGGGGTAAAATTGAATGAAGTTGAAAAAATTTTTTTTTGGACTTAGTCATTATTCTGGCGTATATCAGACTTTCAGATAGGGGAAATGTCAGTGAATGTTCCGATTTCAGTTCCAGAGCGATTCTCCCAATGAGTCATTGTTATTTATTCGTTTTCAGCCAATTTTTTGGATTTTTGAAAATTTCACTTTTTTGTCAAAATATCCACTAAATGAGGGAATAATATGTGTGAGGGTACCCCAGGAGAGTTCCAAATGTGTGTGGGTAGAATATATATCCCACGGGGGTAAAATTGAAAAAAGTTGAAAAAAATTTTTTTTTGGACTTAGTCCTTTTTCTGGCGTTTATCAGAATTTCAGATAGGGCAAATGTCAGTGAGCGTTCCGATTTCAGTTCCAGAGCGGTTCGCCCAATGAGTCCTTGATATTTAGTCGTTTTCAGCCAATTTTTTGGATTTTTGAAAATGTCACTTTTTTGTGAAAATATCCACTAAATGAGGGAATAATATGTGTGAGGGTACCCCAGGAGAGTTCCAAATGTGTGTGGGTAGAATATATATCCCACGGGGGTAAAACTGAAAAAAGTTTAAAAAAAAATTTTTTTTCGACTTAGTCATTTTTCTGGCGTTTATCAGACTTTCAGATAGGGGAAATGTCAGTGAGTGTTCCGATTTCAGTTCCAGAGCGATTCGCCCAATGAGTCATTGTTATTTATTCGTTTCCAGCCAATTTTCTGGATTTTTTAAAATTTCACTTTTTGTGAAAATATCCACTAAATGAGGGAATAATATGTGTGAGGGTACGCCAGGAGAGTTCCAAATGTGTGTGCGTAGAATATATATCCCACGGGGGTAAAATTGAAAAAAGTAAAAAAAAAAAATTTTTTAGACTTAGTGATTTTTCTGGCGTTTATCAGACTTTCAGATAGGGCGAATGTCAGTGAGTGTTCCGATTTCAGTTCCAGAGCGATTCGCCCAATGAGTCCTTGATATTTAGTCGTTTTCAGCCAATTTTTTGGATTTTTGAAAATGTCACTTTTTTGTGAAAATATCCACTAAATGAGGGAATAATATGTGTGAGGGTACCCCAGGAGAGTTCCAAATGTGTGTGGGTAGAATATATATCCCACGGGGGTAAAATTGAAAAAAGTTTAAAAAAATTTTTTTGGGGACTTAGTCATTTTTCTGGCGTTTATCAGACTTTCAGATAGGGCAAATGTCAGTGAGCGTTCTGATTTCAGTTCCAGAGTGATTCTCCCAATGAGTCCTTGATATTTAGTCGTTTTCAGCCAATTTTCTGGATTTTTTAAAATTTCACTTTTTTGTGAAAATATCCACTAAATGAGGGAATAATATGTGTGAGGGTATCCCAGGAGAGTTCCAAATGTGTGTGGGTAGAATATATATCCCACGGGGGAAAAATTGAAAAAAGTTGAAAAAAAGTTTTTTTGGACTTAGTCATTTTTCTGGCGTTTATCAGACTTTCAGATAGGGGAAATGTCAGTGAGCATTCCGATTTCAGTTCCAGACTGATTCACGCAATGAGTCCTTCATATTTAGTCGTTTTCAGCCAATTTTTGGGATTTTTGAAAATGTCACTTTTTTGTGAAAATATTCACTAAATGAGGGAATAATATGTGTGAGGGTACCCCAGCAGAGTTCCAAATGTGTGTGGGTAGAATATATATCCCATTGGGGTAAAATTGAAAAAAGTTGAAAAAAATTTTTTTTTGAACTTAGTCATTTTTCTGGTGTTTATCAGACTTTCAGATAGGGCAAATGTCAGTGAGCGTTCCGATTTCAGTTCCAGAGTGATTCTCCCAATGAGTCCTTGATATTTAGTCGTTTTCAGCCAATTTTCTGGATTTTTGAAAATTTCACTTTTTTGTGAAAATATCCACTAAATGAGGGAATAATATGTGTGAGGGTACCCCAGGAGAGTTCCAAATGTGTGTGGGTAGAATATATATCCCACGGGGGAAAAATTGAAAAAAGTTGAAAAAAATTTTTTTTTGGACTTAGTCCTTTTTCTGGCGTTTATCAGACTTTCAGATAGGGGAAATGTCAGTGAGCATTCCGATTTCGGTTCCAGAGCGATTCGCCCAATGAGTCCTTGATATTTAGTCGTTTTCAGCCAATTTTCTGGATTTTTTAAAATTTCACTTTTTTGTGAAAATATCCACTAAATGAGGGAATAATATGTGTTAGGGTACCCCAGGAGAGTTCCAAATGTGTGTGGGTAGAATATATATCCCATTGGGGTAAAATTGAAAAAAGTTGAAAAAATTTTTTTTTGAACTTAGTCATTTTTCTGGCGTTTATCAGACTTTCAGATAGGGCAAATGTCAGTGAGCGTTACGATTTCAGTTCCAAACTGATTCACGCAATGAGTCCTTGATATTTAGTCGTTTTCAGCCAATTTTTTGGATTTTTGAAAATTTCACTTTTTTGTCAAAATATCCACTAAATGAGGGAATAATATGTGTGAGGGTACCCCAGGAGAGTTCCAAATGTGTGTGGGTAGAATATATATCCCACGGGGGTAAAATTGAAAAAAGTTGAAAAAAATTTTTTTTTGGACTTAGTCCTTTTTCTGGCGTTTATCAGACTTTCAGATAGGGCAAATGTCAGTGAGCGTTCCGATTTCAGTTCCAGAGCGATTCGCCCAATGAGTCCTTGATATTTAGTCGTTTTCAGCCAATTTTTTGGATTTTTGAAAATGTCACTTTTTTGTGAAAATATCCACTAAATGAGGGAATAATATGTGTGAGGGTACCCCAGGAGAGTTCCAAATGTGTGTGGGTAGAATATATATCCCACGGGGGTAAAATTGAAAAAAGTTGAAAAAAATTTTTTTGGGGACTTAGTCATTTTTCTGGCGTTTATCAGACTTTCAGATAGGGCAAATGTCAGTGAGCGTTCTGATTTCAGTTCCAGAGTGATTCTCCCAATGAGTCCTTGATATTTAGTCGTTTTCAGCCAATTTTCTGGATTTTTTAAAATTTCACTTTTTTGTGAAAATATCCACTAAATGAGGGAATAATATGTGTGAGGGTACCCCAGGAGAGTTCCAAATGTGTGTGGGTAGAATATATATCCCACGGGGGAAAAATTGAAAAAAGTTGAAAAAAAGTTTTTTTGGACTTAGTCATTTTTCTGGCGTTTATCAGACTTTCAGATAGGGGAAATGTCAGTGAGCATTCCGATTTCAGTTCCAGACTGATTCACGCAATGAGTCCTTGATATTTAGTCGTTTTCAGCCAATTTTTTGGATTTTTGAAAATGTCACTTTTTTGTGAAAATATCCACTAAATGAGGGAATAATATGTGTGAGGGTACCCCAGCAGAGTTCCAAATGTGTGTGGGTAGAATATATATCCCATTGGGGTAAAATTGAAAAAAGTTGAAAAAAATTTTTTTTTGAACTTAGTCATTTTTCTGGTGTTTATCAGACTTTCAGATAGGGCAAATGTCAGTGAGCATTCCGATTTCAGTTCCAGAGTGATTCTCCCAATGAGTCCTTGATATTTAGTCGTTTTCAGCCAATTTTCTGGATTTTTGAAAATTTCACTTTTTTGTGAAAATATCCACTAAATGAGGGAATAATATGTGTGAGGGTACCCCAGGAGAGTTCCAAATGTGTGTGGGTAGAATATATATCCCACGGGGGAAAAATTGAAAAAAGTTGAAAAAAATTTTTTTTTGGACTTAGTCCTTTTTCTGGCGTTTATCAGACTTTCAGATAGGGGAAATGTCAGTGAGCATTCCGATTTCGGTTCCAGAGCGATTCGCCCAATGAGTCCTTGATATTTAGTCGTTTTCAGCCAATTTTCTGGATTTTTTAAAATTTCACTTTTTTGTGAAAATATCCACTAAATGAGGGAATAATATGTGTTAGGGTACCCCAGGAGAGTTCCAAATGTGTGTGGGTAGAATATATATCCCATTGGGGTAAAATTGAAAAAAGTTGAAAAAATTTTTTTTTGAACTTAGTCATTTTTCTGGCGTTTATCAGACTTTCAGATAGGGCAAATGTCAGTGAGCGTTACGATTTCAGTTCCAGAGTGATTCTCCCAATGAGTCCTTGTTATTTAGTCGTTTTCAGCCAATTTTCTGGATTTTTGAAAATGTCACTTTTTTGTGAAAATATCCACTAAATGAGGGAATAATATGTGTGAGGGTACCCCAGGAGAGTTCCAAATGTGTGTGGGTAGAATATATATCCCACGGGGAAAAATTTGAAAAAAGTTGAAAAAAAGTTTTTTTGGACTTAGTCATTTTTCTGGCGTTTATCAGACTTTCAGATAGGGGAAATGTCAGTGAGCATTCCGATTTCAGTTCCAAACTGATTCACGCAATGAGTCCTTGATATTTAGTCGTTTTCAGCCAATTTTTTGGATTTTTGAAAATTTCACTTTTTTGTCAAAATATCCACTAAATGAGGGAATAACATGTGTGAGGGTACCCCAGGAGAGTTCCAAATGTGTGTGGGTAGAATATATATCCCACGGGGGTAAAATTGAAAAAAGTTGAAAAAAATTTTTTTTTGGACTTAGTCCTTTTTCTGGCGTTTATCAGACTTTCAGATAGGGCAAATGTCAGTGAGCGTTCCGATTTCAGTTCCAGAGCGATTCGCCCAATGAGTCCTTGATATTTAGTCGTTTTCAGCCAATTTTTTGGATTTTTGAAAATGTCACTTTTTTGTGAAAATATCCACTAAATGAGGGAATAATATGTGTGAGGGTACCCCAGGAGAGTTCCAAATGTGTGTGGGTAGAATATATATCCCACGGGGGTAAAATTGAAAAAAGTTTAAAAAAATTTTTTTTTGGACATAGTCATTTTTCTGGCGTTTATCAGACTTTCAGATAGGGGAAATGTCAGTGAGCATTCCGATTTCAGTTCCAGAGCGATTCGCCCAATGAGTCCTTGATATTTAGTCGTTTTCAGCCAATTTTTTGGATTTTTGAAAATGTCACTTTTTTGTGAAAATATCCACTAAATGAGGGAATAATATGTGTGAGGGTACCCCAGGAGAGTTCCAAATGTGTGTGGGTAGAATATATATCCCACGGGGGTAAAATTGAATGAAGTTGAAAAAATTTTTTTTTGGACTTAGTCATTATTCTGGCGTATATCAGACTTTCAGATAGGGGAAATGTCAGTGAGTGTTCCGATTTCAGTTCCAGAGCGATTCTCCCAATGAGTCATTGTTATTTATTCGTTTTCAGCCAATTTTCTGGATTTTTGAAAATTTCACTTTTTGTGAAAATATCCACTAAATGAGGGAATAATATGTGTGAGGGTACGCCAGGAGAGTTCCAAATGTGTGTGCGTAGAATATATATCCCACGGGGGTAAAATTGAAAAAAGTAAAAAAAAAAATTTTTTTAGACTTAGTGATTTTTCTGGCGTTTATCAGACTTTCAGATAGGGCAAATGTCAGTGAGTGTTCCGATTTCAGTTCCAGAGCGATTCGCCCAATGAGTCCTTGATATTTAGTCGTTTTCAGCCAATTTTTTGGATTTTTGAAAATGTCACTTTTTTGTGAAATTATCCACTAAATGAGGGAATAATATGTGTGACGGTACCCCAGGAGAGTTCCAAATGTGTGTGGGTAGAATATATATCCCATTGGGGTAAAATTGAAAAAAGTTGAAAAAAATTTTTTTTGAACTTAGTCATTTTTCTGGCGTTTATCAGACTTTCACATAGGGCAAATGTCAGTGAGCGTTACGATTTCAGTTCCAGAGTGATTCTCCCAATGAGTCCTTGTTATTTAGTCATTTTCAGCCAATTTTTTGGATTTTTGAAAATTTCACTTTTTTGTCAAAATATCCACTAAATGAGGGAATAATATGTGTGAGGGTACCCCAGGAGAGTTCCAAATGTGTGTGGGTAGAATATATATCCCACGGGGGTAAAATTGAAAAAAGTTGAAAAAAATTTTTTTTTGGACTTAGTCCTTTTTCTGGCGTTTATCAGAATTTCAGATAGGGCAAATGTCAGTGAGCGTTGCGATTTCAGTTCCAGAGCGGTTCGCCCAATGAGTCCTTGATATTTAGTCGTTTTCAGCCAATTTTTTGGATTTTTGAAAATGTCACTTTTTTGTGAAAATATCCACTAAATGAGGGAATAATATGTGTGAGGGTACCCCAGGAGAGTTCCAAATGTGTGTGGGTAGAATATATATCCCACGGGGGTAAAATTGAAAAAAGTTTAAAAAAAATTTTTTTTTCGACTTAGTCATTTTTCTGGCGTTTATCAGACTTTCAGATAGGGGAAATGTCAGTGAGTGTTCCGATTTCAGTTCCAGAGCGATTCGCCCAATGAGTCATTGTTATTTATTCGTTTCCAGCCAATTTTCTGGATTTTTTAAAATTTCACTTTTTGTGAAAATATCCACTAAATGAGGGAATAATATGTGTGAGGGTACGCCAGGAGAGTTCCAAATGTGTGTGCGTAGAATATATATCCCACGGGGGTAAAATTGAAAAAAGTAAAAAAAAAAAATTTTTTAGACTTAGTGATTTTTCTGGCGTTTATCAGACTTTCAGATAGGGCGAATGTCAGTGAGTGTTCCGATTTCAGTTCCAGAGCGATTCGCCCAATGAGTCCTTGATATTTAGTCGTTTTCAGCCAATTTTTTGGATTTTTGAAAATGTCACTTTTTTGTGAAAATATCCACTAAATGAGGGAATAATATGTGTGAGGGTACCCCAGGAGAGTTCCAAATGTGTGTGGGTAGAATATATATCCCATTGGGGTAAAATTGAAAAAAGTTGAAAAAAATTTTTTTGGGGACTTAGTCATTTTTCTGGCGTTTATCAGACTTTCAGATAGGGCAAATGTCAGTGAGCGTTCTGATTTCAGTTCCAGAGTGATTCTCCCAATGAGTACTTGATATTTAGTCGTTTTCAGCCAATTTTCTGGATTTTTTAAAATTTCACTTTTTTGTGAAAATATCCACTAAATGAGGGAATAATATGTGTGAGGGTACCCCAGGAGAGTTCCAAATGTGTGTGGGTAGAATATATATCCCACGGGGGAAAAATTGAAAAAAGTTGAAAAAAAGTTTTTTTGGACTTAGTCATTTTTCTGGCGTTTATCAGACTTTCAGATAGGGGAAATGTCAGTGAGCATTCCGATTTCAGTTCCAGACTGATTCACGCAATGAGTCCTTGATATTTAGTCGTTTTCAGCCAATTTTTTGGATTTTTGAAAATGTCACTTTTTTGTGAAAATATCCACTAAATGAGGGAATAATATGTGTGAGGGTACCCCAGGAGAGTTCCAAATGTGTGTGGGTAGAATATATATCCCACGGGGGAAAAATTGAAAAAAGTTGAAAAAAATTTTTTTTTGGACTTAGTCCTTTTTCTGGCGTTTATCAGACTTTTAGATAGGGCAAATGTCAGTGAGCGTTCCGATTTCAGTTCCAGAGCGATTCACCCAATGAGTCCTTGATATTTAGTCGTTTTCAGCCAATTTTTTGGATTTTTGAAAATGTCACTTTTTTGTGAAAATATCCACTAAATGAGGGAATAATATGTGTGAGGGTACCCCAGGAGAGTTCCAAATGTGTGTGGGTAGAATATATATCCCACGGGGGTAAAATTGAAAAAAGTTGAAAAAAAATTTTTTTTGGACTTAATCATTTTTCTGGCGTTTATCAGACTTTCAGATAGGGGAAATGTCAGTGAGTGTTCCGATTTCAGTTCCAGAGCGATTCGCCCAATGAGTCATTGTTATTTATTCGTTTCCAGCCAATTTTCTGGATTTTTTAAAATTTCACTTTTTGTGAAAATATCCACTAAATGAGGGAATAATATGTGTGAGGGTACGCCAGGAGAGTTCCAAATGTGTGTGCGTAGAATATATATCCCACGGGGGTAAAATTGAAAAAAGTAAAAAAAAAAAATTTTTTAGACTTAGTGATTTTTCTGGCGTTTATCAGACTTTCAGATAGGGCGAATGTCAGTGAGTGTTCCGATTTCAGTTCCAGAGCGATTCGCCCAATGAGTCCTTGATATTTAGTCGTTTTCAGCCAATTTTTTGGATTTTTGAAAATGTCACTTTTTTGTGAAAATATCCACTAAATGAGGGAATAATATGTGTGAGGGTACCCCAGGAGAGTTCCAAATGTGTGTGGGTAGAATATATATCCCACGAGGGTAAAATTGAAAAAAGTTGAAAAAAATTTTTTTGGGGACTTAGTCATTTTTCTGGCGTTTATCAGACTTTCAGATAGGGCAAATGTCAGTGAGCATTCTGATTTCAGTTCCAGAGTGATTCTCCCAATGAGTCCTTGATATTTAGTCGTTTTCAGCCAATTTTCTGGATTTTTTAAAATTTCACTTTTTTGTGAAAATATCCACTAAATGAGGGAATAATATGTGTGAGGGTACCCCAGGAGAGTTCCAAATGTGTGTGGGTAGAATATATATCCCACGGGGGAAAAATTGAAAAAAGTTGAAAAAAAGTTTTTTTGGACTTAGTCATTTTTCTGGCGTTTATCAGACTTTCAGATAGGGGAAATGTCAGTGAGCATTCCGATTTCAGTTCCAGACTGATTCACGCAATGAGTCCTTGATATTTAGTCGTTTTCAGCCAATTTTTTGGATTTTTGAAAATGTCACTTTTTTGTGAAAATATCCACTAAATGAGGGAATAATATGTGTGAGGGTACCCCAGGAGAGTTCCAAATGTGTGTGGGTAGAATATATATCCCACGGGGGAAAAATTGAAAAAAGTTGAAAAAAATTTTTTTTTGGACTTAGTCCTTTTTCTGGCGTTTATCAGACTTTTAGATAGGGCAAATGTCAGTGAGCGTTCCGATTTCAGTTCCAGAGCGATTCGCCCAATGAGTCCTTGATATTTAGTCGTTTTCAGCCAATTTTTTGGATTTTTGAAAATGTCACTTTTTTGTGAAAATATCCACTAAATGAGGGAATAATATGTGTGAGGGTACCCCAGGAGAGTTCCAAATGTGTGTGGGTAGAATATATATCCCACGGGGGTAAAATTGAAAAAAGTTGAAAAAAAATTTTTTTTGGACTTAATCATTTTTCTGGCGTTTATCAGACTTTCAGATAGGGGAAATGTCAGTGAGCATTCCGATTTCGGTTCCAGAGCGATTCGCCCAATGAGTCCTTGATATTTAGTCGTTTTCAGCCAATTTTCTGGATTTTTTAAAATTTCACTTTTTTGTGAAAATATCCACTAAATGAGGGAATAATATGTGTTAGGGTACCCCAGGAGAGTTCCAAATGTGTGTGGGTAGAATATATATCCCATTGGGGTAAAATTGAAAAAAGTTGAAAAAATTTTTTTTTGAACTTAGTCATTTTTCTGGCGTTTATCAGACTTTCAGATAGGGGAAATGTCAGTGAGCATTCCGATTTCAGTTCCAAACTGATTCACGCAATGAGTCCTTGATATTTAGTCGTTTTCAGCCAATTTTTTGGATTTTTGAAAATTTCACTTTTTTGTCAAAATATCCACTAAATGAGGGAATAATATGTGTGAGGGTACCCCAGGAGAGTTCCAAATGTGTGTGTGCAGAATATATATCACACGGGGGTAAAATTGAAAAAAGTTGAAAAAAATTTTTTTTTGGACTTAGTCCTTTTTCTGCCGTTTATCAGACTTTCAGATAGGGGAAATGTCAGTGAGCATTCCAATTTCAGTTCCAGAGCGATTCGCCCAATGAGTCCTTGATATTTAGTCGTTTTCAGCCAATTTTCTGGATTTTTTAAAATTTCACTTTTTTGTGAAAATATCCACTAAATGAGGGAATAATATGTGTGAGGGTACCCCAGGAGAGTTCCAAATGTGTGTGGGTAGAATATATATCCCATTGGGGTAAAATTGAAAAAAGTTAAAAAAAATTTTTTTGGAACTTAGTCATTTTTCTGGCGTTTATCAGACTTTCAGATAGGGCAAATGTCAGTGAACGTTCCGATTTCAGTTCCAGAGTGATTCTCCCAATGAGTCCTTGTTATTTAGTCGTTTTCAGCCAATTTTCTGGATTTTTGAAAATTTCACTTTTTTGTGAAAATATCCACTAAATGAGGGAATAATATGTGTGAGGGTACGCCAGGAGAGTTCCAAATGTGTGTGCGTAGAATATATATCCCACGGGGGTAAAATTGAAAAAAGGAAAAAAAAAAAATTTTTTTAGACTTAGTGATTTTTCTGGCGTTTATCAGACTTTCAGATAGGGCAAATGTCAGTGAGCATTCCGATTTCAGTTCCAGAGCGATTCGCCCAATGAGTCCTTGATATTTAGTCGTTTTCAGCCAATTTTCTGGATTTTTGAAAATGTCACTTTTTTGTGAAAATATCCACTAAATGAGGGAATAATATGTGTGAGGGTACCCCAGGAGAGTTGCAAATGTGTGTGGGTAGAATATATATCCCACGGGGGTAAAATTGAATGAAGTTGAAAAAATTTTTTTTTGGACTTAGTCATTATTCTGGCGTATATCAGACTTTCAGATAGGGGAAATGTCAGTGAGTGTTCCGATTTCAGTTCCAGAGCGATTCTCCCAATGAGTCATTGTTATTTATTCGTTTTCAGCCAATTTTCTGGATTTTTGAAAATTTCACTTTTTGTGAAAATATCCACTAAATGAGGGAATAATATGTGTGAGGGTACGCCAGGAGAGTTCCAAATGTGTGTGCGTAGAATATATATCCCACGGGGGTAAAATTGAAAAAAGTAAAAAAAAAAATTTTTTTAGACTTAGTGATTTTTCTGGCGTTTATCAGACTTTCAGATAGGGCAAATGTCAGTGAGTGTTCCGATTTCAGTTCCAGAGCGATTCGCCCAATGAGTCCTTGATATTTAGTCGTTTTCAGCCAATTTTTTGGATTTTTGAAAATGTCACTTTTTTGTGAAAATATCCACTAAATGAGGGAATAATATGTGTGAGGGTACCCCAGGAGAGTTCCAAATGTGTGTGGGTAGAATATATATCCCATTGGGGTAAAATTGAAAAAAGTTGAAAAAAAATTTTTTTGAACTTAGTCATTTTTCTGGCGTTTTTATCAGACTTTCACATAGGGCAAATGTCAGTGAGCGTTACGATTTCAGTTCCAGAGTGATTCTCCCAATGAGTCCTTGTTATTTAGTCGTTTTCAGCCAATTTTCTGGATTTTTGAAAATGTCACTTTTTTGTGAAAATATCCACTAAATGAGGGAATAATATGTGTGAGGGTACCCCAGGAGAGTTCCAAATGTGTGTGGGTAGAATATATATCCCACGGGGGAAAAATTGAAAAAAGTTGAAAAAAAGTTTTTTTGGACTTAGTCATTTTTCTGGCGTTTATCAGACTTTCAGATAGGGGAAATGTCAGTGAGCATTCCGATTTCAGTTCCAAACTGATTCACGCAATGAGTCCTTGATATTTAGTCGTTTTCAGCCAATTTTTTGGATTTTTGAAAATTTCACTTTTTTGTCAAAATATCCACTAAATGAGGGAATAATATGTGTGAGGGTACCCCAGGAGAGTTCCAAATGTGTGTGGGTAGAATATATATCCCACGGGGGTAAAATTGAAAAAAGTTGAAAAAATTTTTTTTTTGGACTTAGTCCTTTTTCTGGCGTTTATCAGAATTTCAGATAGGGCAAATGTCAGTGAGCGTTCCGATTTCAGTTCCAGAGCGGTTCGCCCAATGAGTCCTTGATATTTAGTCGTTTTCAGCCAATTTTTTGGATTTTTGAAAATGTCACTTTTTGTGAAAATATCCACTAAATGAGGGAATAATATGTGTGAGGGTACGCCAGGAGAGTTCCAAATGTGTGTGCGTAGAATATATATCCCACGGGGGTAAAATTGAAAAAAGTAAAAAAAAAAAATTTTTTAGACTTAGTGATTTTTCTGGCGTTTATCAGACTTTCAGATAGGGCGAATGTCAGTGAGTGTTCCGATTTCAGTTCCAGAGCGATTCGCCCAATGAGTCCTTGATATTTAGTCGTTTTCAGCCAATTTTTTGGATTTTTGAAAATGTCACTTTTTTGTGAAAATATCCACTAAATGAGGGAATAATATGTGTGAGGGTACCCCAGGAGAGTTCCAAATGTGTGTGGGTAGAATATATATCCCACGGGGGTAAAATTGAAAAAAGTTGAAAAAAATTTTTTTGGGGACTTAGTCATTTTTCTGGCGTTTATCAGACTTTCAGATAGGGGAAATGTCAGTGAGCATTCCGATTTCAGTTCCAGACTGATTCACGCAATGAGTCCTTGATATTTAGTCGTTTTCAGCCAATTTTTTGGATTTTTGAAAATGTCACTTTTTTGTGAAAATATCCACTAAATGAGGGAATAATATGTGTGAGGGTACCCCAGGAGAGTTCCAAATGTGTGTGGGTAGAATATATATCCCACGGGGGTAAAATTGAAAAAAGTTGAAAAAAAATTTTTTTTGGACTTAGTCATTTTTCTGGCGTTTATCAGACTTTCAGATAGGGGAAATGTCAGTGAGCATTCCGATTTCGGTTCCAGAGCGATTCGCCCAATGAGTCCTTGATATTTAGTCGTTTTCAGCCAATTTTCTGGATTTTTTAAAATTTCACTTTTTTGTGAAAATATCCACTAAATGAGGGAATAATATGTGTGAGGGTACCCCAGGAGAGTTCCAAATGTGTGTGGGTAGAATATATATCCCATTGGGGTAAAATTGAAAAAAGTTGAAAAAATTTTTTTTTGAACTTAGTCATTTTTCTGGCATTTATCAGACTTTCAGATAGGGCAAATGTCAGTGAGCGTTACGATTTCAGTTCCAGAGTGATTCTCCCAATGAGTCCTTGATATTTAGTCGTTTTCAGCCAATTTTCTGGATTTTTGAAAATTTCACTTTTTTGTGAAAATATCCACTAAATGAGGGAATAATATGTGTGAGGGTACCCCAGGAGAGTTCCAAATGTGTGTGGGTAGAATATATATCCCACGGGGGAAAAATTGAAAAAAGTTGAAAAAAATTTTTTTTTGGACTTAGTCCTTTTTCTGGCGTTTATCAGACTTTCAGATAGGGGAAATGTCAGTGAGCATTCCGATTTCGGTTCCAGAGCGATTCGCCCAATGAGTCCTTGATATTTAGTCGTTTTCAGCCAATTTTCTGGATTTTTTAAAATTTCACTTTTTTGTGAAAATATCCACTAAATGAGGGAATAATATGTGTTAGGGTACCCCAGGAGAGTTCCAAATGTGTGTGGGTAGAATATATATCCCATTGGGGTAAAATTGAAAAAAGTTGAAAAAATTTTTTTTTGAACTTAGTCATTTTTCTGGCGTTTATCAGACTTTCAGATAGGGCAAATGTCAGTGAGCGTTACGATTTCAGTTCCAGAGTGATTCTCCCAATGAGTCCTTGTTATTTAGTCGTTTTCAGCCAATTTTCTGGATTTTTGAAAATGTCACTTTTTTGTGAAAATATCCACTAAATGAGGGAATAATATGTGTGAGGGTACCCCAGGAGAGTTCCAAATGTGTGTGGGTAGAATATATATCCCACGGGGAAAAATTTGAAAAAAGTTGAAAAAAAGTTTTTTTGGACTTAGTCATTTTTCTGGCGTTTATCAGACTTTCAGATAGGGGAAATGTCAGTGAGCATTCCGATTTCAGTTCCAAACTGATTCACGCAATGAGTCCTTGATATTTAGTCGTTTTCAGCCAATTTTTTGGATTTTTGAAAATTTCACTTTTTTGTCAAAATATCCACTAAATGAGGGAATAATATGTGTGAGGGTACCCCAGGAGAGTTCCAAATGTGTGTGGGTAGAATATATATCCCACGGGGGTAAAATTGAAAAAAGTTGAAAAAAATTTTTTTTTGGACTTAGTCCTTTTTCTGGCGTTTATCAGACTTTCAGATAGGGCAAATGTCAGTGAGCGTTCCGATTTCAGTTCCAGAGCGATTCGCCCAATGAGTCCTTGATATTTAGTCGTTTTCAGCCAATTTTTTGGATTTTTGAAAATGTCACTTTTTTGTGAAAATATCCACTAAATGAGGGAATAATATGTGTGAGGGTACCCCAGGAGAGTTCCAAATGTGTGTGGGTAGAATATATATCCCACGGGGGTAAAATTGAAAAAAGTTTAAAAAAATTTTTTTTTGGACATAGTCATTTTTCTGGCGTTTATCAGACTTTCAGATAGGGGAAATGTCAGTGAGCATTCCGATTTCAGTTCCAGAGCGATTCGCCCAATGAGTCCTTGATATTTAGTCGTTTTCAGCCAATTTTTTGGATTTTTGAAAATGTCACTTTTTTGTGAAAATATCCACTAAATGAGGGAATAATATGTGTGAGGGTACCCCAGGAGAGTTCCAAATGTGTGTGGGTAGAATATATATCCCACGGGGGTAAAATTGAATGAAGTTGAAAAAATTTTTTTTTGGACTTAGTCATTATTCTGGCGTATATCAGACTTTCAGATAGGGGAAATGTCAGTGAGTGTTCCGATTTCAGTTCCAGAGCGATTCTCCCAATGAGTCATTGTTATTTATTCGTTTTCAGCCAATTTTCTGGATTTTTGAAAATTTCACTTTTTGTGAAAATATCCACTAAATGAGGGAATAATATGTGTGAGGGTACGCCAGGAGAGTTCCAAATGTGTGTGCGTAGAATATATATCCCACGGGGGTAAAATTGAAAAAAGTAAAAAAAAAAATTTTTTTAGACTTAGTGATTTTTCTGGCGTTTATCAGACTTTCAGATAGGGCAAATGTCAGTGAGTGTTCCGATTTCAGTTCCAGAGCGATTCGCCCAATGAGTCCTTGATATTTAGTCGTTTTCAGCCAATTTTTTGGATTTTTGAAAATGTCACTTTTTTGTGAAAATATCCACTAAATGAGGGAATAATATGTGTGAGGGTACCCCAGGAGAGTTCCAAATGTGTGTGGGTAGAATATATATCCCATTGGGGTAAAATTGAAAAAAGTTGAAAAAAATTTTTTTTGAACTTAGTCATTTTCCTGGCGTTTATCAGACTTTCACATAGGGCAAATGTCAGTGAGCGTTACGATTTCAGTTCCAGAGTGATTCTCCCAATGAGTCCTTGTTATTTAGTCATTTTCAGCCAATTTTTTGGATTTTTGAAAATTTCACTTTTTTGTCAAAATATCCACTAAATGAGGGAATAATATGTGTGAGGGTACCCCAGGAGAGTTCCAAATGTGTGTGGGTAGAATATATATCCCACGGGGGTAAAATTGAAAAAAGTTGAAAAAAATTTTTTTTTGGACTTAGTCCTTTTTCTGGCGTTTATCAGAATTTCAGATAGGGCAAATGTCAGTGAGCGTTGCGATTTCAGTTCCAGAGCGGTTCGCCCAATGAGTCCTTGATATTTAGTCGTTTTCAGCCAATTTTTTGGATTTTTGAAAATGTCACTTTTTTGTGAAAATATCCACTAAATGAGGGAATAATATGTGTGAGGGTACCCCAGGAGAGTTCCAAATGTGTGTGGGTAGAATATATATCCCACGGGGGTAAAATTGAAAAAAGTTTAAAAAAAATTTTTTTTTCGACTTAGTCATTTTTCTGGCGTTTATCAGACTTTCAGATAGGGGAAATGTCAGTGAGTGTTCCGATTTCAGTTCCAGAGCGATTCGCCCAATGAGTCATTGTTATTTATTCGTTTCCAGCCAATTTTCTGGATTTTTTAAAATTTCACTTTTTGTGAAAATATCCACTAAATGAGGGAATAATATGTGTGAGGGTACGCCAGGAGAGTTCCAAATGTGTGTGCGTAGAATATATATCCCACGGGGGTAAAATTGAAAAAAGTAAAAAAAAAAAATTTTTTAGACTTAGTGATTTTTCTGGCGTTTATCAGACTTTCAGATAGGGCGAATGTCAGTGAGTGTTCCGATTTCAGTTCCAGAGCGATTCGCCCAATGAGTCCTTGATATTTAGTCGTTTTCAGCCAATTTTTTGGATTTTTGAAAATGTCACTTTTTTGTGAAAATATCCACTAAATGAGGGAATAATATGTGTGAGGGTACCCCAGGAGAGTTCCAAATGTGTGTGGGTAGAATATATATCCCATTGGGGTAAAATTGAAAAAAGTTGAAAAAAATTTTTTTGGGGACTTAGTCATTTTTCTGGCGTTTATCAGACTTTCAGATAGGGCAAATGTCAGTGAGCGTTCTGATTTCAGTTCCAGAGTGATTCTCCCAATGAGTCCTTGATATTTAGTCGTTTTCAGCCAATTTTCTGGATTTTTTAAAATTTCACTTTTTTGTGAAAATATCCACTAAATGAGGGAATAATATGTGTGAGGGTACCCCAGGAGAGTTCCAAATGTGTGTGGGTAGAATATATATCCCACGGGGGAAAAATTGAAAAAAGTTGAAAAAAAGTTTTTTTGGACTTAGTCATTTTTCTGGCGTTTATCAGACTTTCAGATAGGGGAAATGTCAGTGAGCATTCCGATTTCAGTTCCAGACTGATTCACGCAATGAGTCCTTGATATTTAGTCGTTTTCAGCCAATTTTTTGGATTTTTGAAAATGTCACTTTTTTGTGAAAATATCCACTAAATGAGGGAATAATATGTGTGAGGGTACCCCAGGAGAGTTCCAAATGTGTGTGGGTAGAATATATATCCCACGGGGGAAAAATTGAAAAAAGTTGAAAAAAATTTTTTTTTGGACTTAGTCCTTTTTCTGGCGTTTATCAGACTTTTAGATAGGGCAAATGTCAGTGAGCGTTCCGATTTCAGTTCCAGAGCGATTCACCCAATGAGTCCTTGATATTTAGTCGTTTTCAGCCAATTTTTTGGATTTTTGAAAATGTCACTTTTTTGTGAAAATATCCACTAAATGAGGGAATAATATGTGTGAGGGTACCCCAGGAGAGTTCCAAATGTGTGTGGGTAGAATATATATCCCACGGGGGTAAAATTGAAAAAAGTTGAAAAAAAATTTTTTTTGGACTTAATCATTTTTCTGGCGTTTATCAGACTTTCAGATAGGGGAAATGTCAGTGAGTGTTCCGATTTCAGTTCCAGAGCGATTCGCCCAATGAGTCATTGTTATTTATTCGTTTCCAGCCAATTTTCTGGATTTTTTAAAATTTCACTTTTTGTGAAAATATCCACTAAATGAGGGAATAATATGTGTGAGGGTACGCCAGGAGAGTTCCAAATGTGTGTGCGTAGAATATATATCCCACGGGGGTAAAATTGAAAAAAGTAAAAAAAAAAAATTTTTTAGACTTAGTGATTTTTCTGGCGTTTATCAGACTTTCAGATAGGGCGAATGTCAGTGAGTGTTCCGATTTCAGTTCCAGAGCGATTCGCCCAATGAGTCCTTGATATTTAGTCGTTTTCAGCCAATTTTTTGGATTTTTGAAAATGTCACTTTTTTGTGAAAATATCCACTAAATGAGGGAATAATATGTGTGAGGGTACCCCAGGAGAGTTCCAAATGTGTGTGGGTAGAATATATATCCCACGGGGGTAAAATTGAAAAAAGTTGAAAAAAAATTTTTTTTGGACTTAATCATTTTTCTGGCGTTTATCAGACTTTCAGATAGGGGAAATGTCAGTGAGTGTTCCGATTTCAGTTCCAGAGCGATTCGCCCAATGAGTCATTGTTATTTATTCGTTTCCAGCCAATTTTCTGGATTTTTTAAAATTTCACTTTTTGTGAAAATATCCACTAAATGAGGGAATAATATGTGTGAGGGTACGCCAGGAGAGTTCCAAATGTGTGTGCGTAGAATATATATCCCACGGGGGTAAAATTGAAAAAAGTAAAAAAAAAAAATTTTTTAGACTTAGTGATTTTTCTGGCGTTTATCAGACTTTCAGATAGGGCGAATGTCAGTGAGTGTTCCGATTTCAGTTCCAGAGCGATTCGCCCAATGAGTCCTTGATATTTAGTCGTTTTCAGCCAATTTTTTGGATTTTTGAAAATGTCACTTTTTTGTGAAAATATCCACTAAATGAGGGAATAATATGTGTGAGGGTACCCCAGGAGAGTTCCAAATGTGTGTGGGTAGAATATATATCCCACGGGGGTAAAATTGAAAAAAGTTGAAAAAAATTTTTTTGGGGACTTAGTCATTTTTCTGGCGTTTATCAGACTTTCAGATAGGGCAAATGTCAGTGAGCATTCTGATTTCAGTTCCAGAGTGATTCTCCCAATGAGTCCTTGATATTTAGTCGTTTTCAGCCAATTTTCTGGATTTTTTAAAATTTCACTTTTTTGTGAAAATATCCACTAAATGAGGGAATAATATGTGTGAGGGTACCCCAGGAGAGTTCCAAATGTGTGTGGGTAGAATATATATCCCACGGGGGAAAAATTGAAAAAAGTTGAAAAAAAGTTTTTTTGGACTTAGTCATTTTTCTGGCGTTTATCAGACTTTCAGATAGGGGAAATGTCAGTGAGCATTCCGATTTCAGTTCCAGACTGATTCACGCAATGAGTCCTTGATATTTAGTCGTTTTCAGCCAATTTTTTGGATTTTTGAAAATGTCACTTTTTTGTGAAAATATCCACTAAATGAGGGAATAATATGTGTGAGGGTACCCCAGGAGAGTTCCAAATGTGTGTGGGTAGAATATATATCCCACGGGGGAAAAATTGAAAAAAGTTGAAAAAAATTTTTTTTTGGACTTAGTCCTTTTTCTGGCGTTTATCAGACTTTTAGATAGGGCAAATGTCAGTGAGCGTTCCGATTTCAGTTCCAGAGCGATTCGCCCAATGAGTCCTTGATATTTAGTCGTTTTCAGCCAATTTTTTGGATTTTTGAAAATGTCACTTTTTTGTGAAAATATCCACTAAATGAGGGAATAATATGTGTGAGGGTACCCCAGGAGAGTTCCAAATGTGTGTGGGTAGAATATATATCCCACGGGGGTAAAATTGAAAAAAGTTGAAAAAAAATTTTTTTTGGACTTAATCATTTTTCTGCCGTTTATCAGACTTTCAGATAGGGGAAATGTCAGTGAGCATTCCGATTTCGGTTCCAGAGCGATTCGCCCAATGAGTCCTTGATATTTAGTCGTTTTCAGCCAATTTTCTGGATTTTTTAAAATTTCACTTTTTTGTGAAAATATCCACTAAATGAGGGAATAATATGTGTTAGGGTACCCCAGGAGAGTTCCAAATGTGTGTGGGTAGAATATATATCCCATTGGGGTAAAATTGAAAAAAGTTGAAAAAATTTTTTTTTGAACTTAGTCATTTTTCTGGCGTTTATCAGACTTTCAGATAGGGGAAATGTCAGTGAGCATTCCGATTTCAGTTCCAAACTGATTCACGCAATGAGTCCTTGATATTTAGTCGTTTTCAGCCAATTTTTTGGATTTTTGAAAATTTCACTTTTTTGTCAAAATATCCACTAAATGAGGGAATAATATGTGTGAGGGTACCCCAGGAGAGTTCCAAATGTGTGTGTGCAGAATATATATCACACGGGGGTAAAATTGAAAAAAGTTGAAAAAAATTTTTTTTTGGACTTAGTCCTTTTTCTGCCGTTTATCAGACTTTCAGATAGGGGAAATGTCAGTGAGCATTCCAATTTCAGTTCCAGAGCGATTCGCCCAATGAGTCCTTGATATTTAGTCGTTTTCAGCCAATTTTCTGGATTTTTTAAAATTTCACTTTTTTGTGAAAATATCCACTAAATGAGGGAATAATATGTGTGAGGGTACCCCAGGAGAGTTCCAAATGTGTGTGGGTAGAATATATATCCCATTGGGGTAAAATTGAAAAAAGTTAAAAAAAATTTTTTTGGAACTTAGTCATTTTTCTGGCGTTTATCAGACTTTCAGATAGGGCAAATGTCAGTGAACGTTCCGATTTCAGTTCCAGAGTGATTCTCCCAATGAGTCCTTGTTATTTAGTCGTTTTCAGCCAATTTTCTGGATTTTTGAAAATTTCACTTTTTTGTGAAAATATCCACTAAATGAGGGAATAATATGTGTGAGGGTACGCCAGGAGAGTTCCAAATGTGTGTGCGTAGAATATATATCCCACGGGGGTAAAATTGAAAAAAGGAAAAAAAAAAAATTTTTTTAGACTTAGTGATTTTTCTGGCGTTTATCAGACTTTCAGATAGGGCAAATGTCAGTGAGCATTCCGATTTCAGTTCCAGAGCGATTCGCCCAATGAGTCCTTGATATTTAGTCGTTTTCAGCCAATTTTCTGGATTTTTGAAAATGACACTTTTTTGTGAAAATATCCACTAAATGAGGGAATAATATGTGTGAGGGTACCCCAGGAGAGTTGCAAATGTGTGTGGGTAGAATATATATCCCACGGGGGTAAAATTGAATGAAGTTGAAAAAATTTTTTTTTGGACTTAGTCATTATTCTGGCGTATATCAGACTTTCAGATAGGGGAAATGTCAGTGAGTGTTCCGATTTCAGTTCCAGAGCGATTCTCCCAATGAGTCATTGTTATTTATTCGTTTTCAGCCAATTTTCTGGATTTTTGAAAATTTCACTTTTTGTGAAAATATCCACTAAATGAGGGAATAATATGTGTGAGGGTACGCCAGGAGAGTTCCAAATGTGTGTGCGTAGAATATATATCCCACGGGGGTAAAATTGAAAAAAGTAAAAAAAAAAATTTTTTTAGACTTAGTGATTTTTCTGGCGTTTATCAGACTTTCAGATAGGGCAAATGTCAGTGAGTGTTCCGATTTCAGTTCCAGAGCGATTCGCCCAATGAGTCCTTGATATTTAGTCGTTTTCAGCCAATTTTTTGGATTTTTGAAAATGTCACTTTTTTGTGAAAATATCCACTAAATGAGGGAATAATATGTGTGAGGGTACCCCAGGAGAGTTCCAAATGTGTGTGGGTAGAATATATATCCCATTGGGGTAAAATTGAAAAAAGTTGAAAAAAAATTTTTTTGAACTTAGTCATTTTTCTGGCGTTTATCAGACTTTCACATAGGGCAAATGTCAGTGAGCGTTACGATTTCAGTTCCAGAGTGATTCTCCCAATGAGTCCTTGTTATTTAGTCGTTTTCAGCCAATTTTCTGGATTTTTGAAAATGTCACTTTTTTGTGAAAATATCCACTAAATGAGGGAATAATATGTGTGAGGGTACCCCAGGAGAGTTCCAAATGTGTGTGGGTAGAATATATATCCCACGGGGGAAAAATTGAAAAAAGTTGAAAAAAAGTTTTTTTGGACTTAGTCATTTTTCTGGCGTTTATCAGACTTTCAGATAGGGGAAATGTCAGTGAGCATTCCGATTTCAGTTCCAAACTGATTCACGCAATGAGTCCTTGATATTTAGTCGTTTTCAGCCAATTTTTTGGATTTTTGAAAATTTCACTTTTTTGTCAAAATATCCACTAAATGAGGGAATAATATGTGTGAGGGTACCCCAGGAGAGTTCCAAATGTGTGTGGGTAGAATATATATCCCACGGGGGTAAAATTGAAAAAAGTTGAAAAAATTTTTTTTTTGGACTTAGTCCTTTTTCTGGCGTTTATCAGAATTTCAGATAGGGCAAATGTCAGTGAGCGTTCCGATTTCAGTTCCAGAGCGGTTCGCCCAATGAGTCCTTGATATTTAGTCGTTTTCAGCCAATTTTTTGGATTTTTGAAAATGTCACTTTTTGTGAAAATATCCACTAAATGAGGGAATAATATGTGTGAGGGTACGCCAGGAGAGTTCCAAATGTGTGTGCGTAGAATATATATCCCACGGGGGTAAAATTGAAAAAAGTAAAAAAAAAAAATTTTTTAGACTTAGTGATTTTTCTGGCGTTTATCAGACTTTCAGATAGGGCGAATGTCAGTGAGTGTTCCGATTTCAGTTCCAGAGCGATTCGCCCAATGAGTCCTTGATATTTAGTCGTTTTCAGCCAATTTTTTGGATTTTTGAAAATGTCACTTTTTTGTGAAAATATCCACTAAATGAGGGAATAATATGTGTGAGGGTACCCCAGGAGAGTTCCAAATGTGTGTGGGTAGAATATATATCCCACGGGGGTAAAATTGAAAAAAGTTGAAAAAAATTTTTTTGGGGACTTAGTCATTTTTCTGGCGTTTATCAGACTTTCAGATAGGGGAAATGTCAGTGAGCATTCCGATTTCAGTTCCAGACTGATTCACGCAATGAGTCCTTGATATTTAGTCGTTTTCAGCCAATTTTTTGGATTTTTGAAAATGTCACTTTTTTGTGAAAATATCCACTAAATGAGGGAATAATATGTGTGAGGGTACCCCAGGAGAGTTCCAAATGTGTGTGGGTAGAATATATATCCCACGGGGGTAAAATTGAAAAAAGTTGAAAAAAAATTTTTTTTGGACTTAGTCATTTTTCTGGCGTTTATCAGACTTTCAGATAGGGGAAATGTCAGTGAGCATTCCGATTTCGGTTCCAGAGCGATTCGCCCAATGAGTCCTTGATATTTAGTCGTTTTCAGCCAATTTTCTGGATTTTTTAAAATTTCACTTTTTTGTGAAAATATCCACTAAATGAGGGAATGATATGTGTGAGGGTACCCCAGGAGAGTTCCAAATGTGTGTGGGTAGAATATATATCCCATTGGGGTAAAATTGAAAAAAGTTGAAAAAATTTTTTTTTGAACTTAGTCATTTTTCTGGCATTTATCAGACTTTCAGATAGGGCAAATGTCAGTGAGCGTTACGATTTCAGTTCCAGAGTGATTCTCGCAATGAGTCCTTGTTATTTAGTCGTTTTCAGCCAATTTTCTGGATTTTTGAAAATGTCACTTTTTTGTGAAAATATCCACTAAATGAGGGAATAATATGTGTGAGGGTACCCCAGGAGAGTTCCAAATGTGTGTGGGTAGAATATATATCCCACGGGGGAAAAATTGAAAAAAGTTGAAAAAAAGTTTTTTTGGACTTAGTCATTTTTCTGGCGTTTATCAGACTTTCAGATAGGGGAAATGTCAGTGAGCATTCCGATTTCAGTTCCAAACTGATTCACGCAATGAGTCCTTGATATTTAGTCGTTTTCAGCCAATTTTTTGGATTTTTGAAAATTTCACTTTTTTGTCAAAATATCCACTAAATTAGGGAATAATATGTGTGAGGGTACCCCAGGAGAGTTCCAAATGTGTGTGGGTAGAATATATATCCCATTGGGGTAAAATTGAAAAAAGTTGAAAAATTTTTTTTTTGAACTTAGTCATTTTTCTGGCATTTATCAGACTTTCAGATAGGGCAAATGTCAGTGAGCGTTACGATTTCAGTTCCAGAGTGATTCTCCCAATGAGTCCTTGTTATTTAGTCGTTTTCAGCCAATTTTCTGGATTTTTGAAAATGTCACTTTTTTGTGAAAATATCCTCTAAATGAGGGAATAATATGTGTGAGGGTACCCCAGGAGAGTTCCAAATGTGTGTGGGTAGAATATATATCCCACGGGGGAAAATTTGAAAAAAGTTGAAAAAAAGTTTTTTTGGACTTAGTCATTATTCTGGCGTATATCAGACTTTCAGATAGGGGAAATGTCAGTGAGTGTTCCGATTTCAGTTCCAGAGCGATTCGCCCAATGAGTCATTGTTATTTATTCGTTTTCAGCCAATTTTCTGGATTTTTGAAAATTTCACTTTTTGTGAAAATATCCACTAAATGAGGGAATAATATGTGTGAGGGTACGCCAGGAGAGTTCCAAATGTGTGTGCGTAGAATATATATCCCACGGGGGTAAAATTGAAAAAAGTAAAAAAAAAATTTTTTTTCGACTTAGTGATTTTTCTGGCGTTTATCAGACTTTCAGATAGGGCAAATGTCAGTGAGTGTTCCGATTTCAGTTCCAGAGCGATTCGCCCAATGAGTCCTTGTTATTTAGTCGTTTTCAGCCAATTTTCTGGATTTTTGAAAATGTCACTTTTTTGTGAAAATATCCACTAAATGAGGGAATAATATGTGTGAGGGTACCCCAGCAGAGTTCCAAATGTGTGTGGGTAGAATATATATCCCATTGGGGAAAATTTGAAAAAAGTTGAAAAAAAGTTTTTTTGGACTTAGTCATTTTTCTGGCGTTTATCAGACTTTCAGATAGGGGAAATGTCAGTGAGCATTCCGATTTCAGTTCCAAACTGATTCACGCAATGAGTCCTTGATATTTAGTCGTTTTCAGCCAATTTTTGGGATTTTTGAAAATGTCACTTTTTTGTGAAAATATCCACTAAATGAGGGAATAATATGTGTGAGGGTACCCCAGGAGAGTTCCAAATGTGTGTGGGAAGAATATATATCCCACGGGGGTAAAATTGAATAAAGTTGAAAAAATTTTTTTTTGGACTTAGTCATTATTCTGGCGTATATCAGACTTTCAGATAGGGGAAATGTCAGTGAGTGTTCCGATTTCAGTTCCAGAGCGATTCGCCCAATGAGTCATTGTTATTTATTCGTTTTCAGCCAATTTTCTGGATTTTTGAAAATTTCACTTTTTGTGAAAATATCCACTAAATGAGGGAATAATATGTGTGAGGGTACGCCAGGAGAGTTCCAAATGTGTGTGCGTAGAATATATATCCCACGGGGGTAAAATTGAAAAAAGTAAAAAAAAAAATTTTTTTAGACTTAGTGATTTTTCTGGCGTTTATCAGACTTTCAGATAGGGCAAATGTCAGAGAGTGTTCCGATTTCAGTTCCAGAGCGATTCGCCCAATGAGTCCTTGATATTTAGTCGTTTTCAGCCAATTTTTTGGATTTTTGAAAATGTCACTTTTTTGTGAAAATATCCACTAAATGAGGGAATAATATGTGTGAGGGTACCCCAGGAGAGTTCCAAATGTGTGTGGGTAGAATATATATCCCATTGGGGTAAAATTGAAAAAAGTTGAAAAAATTTTTTTTTGAACTTAGTCATTTTTCTGGCGTTTATCAGACTTTCACATAGGGCAAATGTCAGTGAGCGTTACGATTTCAGTTCCAGAGTGATTCTCCCAATGAGTCCTTGTTATTTAGTCGTTTTCAGCCAATTTTCTGGATTTTTGAAAATGTCACTTTTTTGTCAAAATATCCACTAAATGAGGGAATAATATATGTGAGGGTACCCCAGGAGAGTTCCAAATGTGTGTGGGTAGAATATATATCCCACGGGGGAAAAATTGAAAAAAGTTGAAAAAAAGTTTTTTTGGACTTAGTCATTTTTCTGGCGTTTATCAGACTTTCAGATAGGGGAAATGTCAGTGAGCATTCCGATTTCAGTTCCAAACTGATTCACGCAATGAGTCCTTGATATTTAGTCGTTTTCAGCCAATTTTTTGGATTTTTGAAAATTTCACTTTTTTGTCAAAATATCCACTAAATGAGGGAATAATATGTGTGAGGGTACCCCAGGAGAGTTCCAAATGTGTGTGGGTAGAATATATATCCCACGGGGGTAAAATTGAAAAAAGTTTAAAAAAAATTTTTTTTGGACTTAGTCATTTTTCTGGCGTTTATCAGACTTTCAGATAGGGGAAATGTCAGTGAGTGTTCCGATTTCAGTTCCAGAGCGATTCGCCCAATGAGTCATTGTTATTTATTCGTTTCCAGCCAATTTTTTGGATTTTTTAAAATTTCACTTTTTGTGAAAATATCCACTAAATGAGGGAATATTATGTGTGAGGGTACCCCAGGAGAGTTCCAAATGTGTGTGGGAAGAATATATATCCCACGGGGGTAAAATTGAATAAAGTTGAAAAAATTTTTTTTTGGACTTAGTCATTATTCTGGCGTATATCAGACTTTCAGATAGGGGAAATGTCAGTGAGTGTTCCGATTTCAGTTCCAGAGCGATTCGCCCAATGAGTCATTGTTATTTATTCGTTTTCAGCCAATTTTCTGGATTTTTGAAAATTTCACTTTTTGTGAAAATATCCACTAAATGAGGGAATAATATGTGTGAGGGTACGCCAGGAGAGTTCCAAATGTGTGTGCGTAGAATATATATCCCACGGGGGTAAAATTGAAAAAAGTAAAAAAAAAAATTTTTTTAGACTTAGTGATTTTTCTGGCGTTTATCAGACTTTCAGATAGGGCAAATGTCAGAGAGTGTTCCGATTTCAGTTCCAGAGCGATTCGCCCAATGAGTCCTTGATATTTAGTCGTTTTCAGCCAATTTTTTGGATTTTTGAAAATGTCACTTTTTTGTGAAAATATCCACTAAATGAGGGAATAATATGTGTGAGGGTACCCCAGGAGAGTTCCAAATGTGTGTGGGTAGAATATATATCCCATTGGGGTAAAATTGAAAAAAGTTGAAAAAATTTTTTTTTGAACTTAGTCATTTTTCTGGCGTTTATCAGACTTTCACATAGGGCAAATGTCAGTGAGCGTTACGATTTCAGTTCCAGAGTGATTCTCCCAATGAGTCCTTGTTATTTAGTCGTTTTCAGCCAATTTTCTGGATTTTTGAAAATGTCACTTTTTTGTCAAAATATCCACTAAATGAGGGAATAATATATGTGAGGGTACCCCAGGAGAGTTCCAAATGTGTGTGGGTAGAATATATATCCCACGGGGGAAAAATTGAAAAAAGTTGAAAAAAAGTTTTTTTGGACTTAGTCATTTTTCTGGCGTTTATCAGACTTTCAGATAGGGGAAATGTCAGTGAGCATTCCGATTTCAGTTCCAAACTGATTCACGCAATGAGTCCTTGATATTTAGTCGTTTTCAGCCAATTTTTTGGATTTTTGAAAATTTCACTTTTTTGTCAAAATATCCACTAAATGAGGGAATAATATGTGTGAGGGTACCCCAGGAGAGTTCCAAATGTGTGTGGGTAGAATATATATCCCACGGGGGTAAAATTGAAAAAAGTTGAAAAAAATTTTTTTTTGGACTTAGTCCTTTTTCTGGCGTTTATCAGAATTTCAGATAGGGCAAATGTCAGTGAGCGTTCCGATTTCAGTTCCAGAGCGATTCGCCCAATGAGTCCATGATATTTAGTCGTTTCCAGCCAATTTTTTGGATTTTTTAAAATTTCACTTTTTGTGAAAATATCCACTAAATGAGGGAATATTATGTGTGAGGGTACCCCAGGAGAGTTCCAAATGTGTGTGGGTAGAATATATATCCCACGGGGGTAAAATTGAAAAAAGTTTAAAAAAAATTTTTTTTGGACTTAGTCATTTTTCTGGCGTTTATCAGACTTTCAGATAGGGGAAATGTCAGTGAGTGTTCCGATTTCAGTTCCAGAGCGATTCGCCCAATGAGTCATTGTTATTTATTCGTTTCCAGCCAATTTTCTGGATTTTTTAAAATTTCACTTTTTTGTGAAAATATCCACTAAATGAGGGAATAATATGTGTGAGGGTACGCCAGGAGAGTTCCAAATGTGTGTGCGTAGAATATATATCCCACGGGGGTAAAATTGAAAAAAGTTGAAAAAAAATTTTTTTTGGACTTAGTCATTTTTCTGGCGTTTATCAGACTTTCAGATAGGGGAAATGTCAGTGAGCATTCCGATTTCGGTTCCAGAGCGATTCGCCCAATGAGTCCTTGATATTTAGTCGTTTTCAGCCAATTTTCTGGATTTTTGAAAATGTCACTTTTTTGTGAAAATATCCACTAAATGAGGGAATATTATGTGTGAGGGTACCCCAGGAGAGTTCCAAATGTGTGTGGGTAGAATATATATCCCACGGGGGTAAAATTGAAAAAAGTTGAAAAAAAATTTTTTTGGGACTTAGTCATTTTTCTGGCGTGTATCATACTTTCAGATAGGGGAAATGTCAGTGAGCATTCCGATTTCGGTTCCAGAGCGATTCGCCCAATGAGTCCTTGATATTTAGTCGTTTTCAGCCAATTTTCTGGATTTTTTAAAATGTCACTTTTTTGTGAAAATATCCACTAAATGAGGGAATATTATGTGTGAGGGTACCCCAGGAGAGTTCCAAATGTGTGTGGGTAGAATATATATCCCATTGGGGTAAAATTGAAAAAAGTTGAAAAAATTTTTTTTTTGAACTTAGTCATTTTTCTGGTGTTTATCAGAGTTTCAGATAGGGCAAATGTCAGTGAGCGCTCCGATTTCAGTTCCAGAGTGATTCTCCCAATGAATCCTTGATATTTAGTCGTTTTCAGCCAATTTTCTGGATTTTTGAAAATTTCACTTTTTTGTGAAAATATCCACTAAATGAGGGAATAGAATGTGTGAGGGTACCCCAGGAGAGTTCCAAATGTGTGTGGGTAGAATATATATCCCACGGGGGAAAAATTGAACAAAGTTGAAAAAAAGGTTTTTGGGACTTAGTCATTTTTCTGGTGTTTATCAGACTTTCAGATAGGGGAAATGTCAGTGAGCATTCCTATTTCAGTTCCAGACTGATTCACCCAATGAGTCCTTGATATTTAGTCGTTTTCAGCCAATTTTTTGGATTTTTGAAAATTTCACTTTTTTGTCAAAATATCCACTAAATGAGGGAATAATATGTGTGTGGGTAGAATATATATCCCACGGGGGTAAAATTGAAAAAAGTTGAAAAAATTTTTTTTTTGGGACTTAGTCATTTTTCTGGTGTTTATCAGACTTTCAGATAGGGGAAATGTCAGTGAGCATTCCGATTTCAGTTCCAGACTGATTCACCCAATGAGTCCTTGATATTTAGTTGTTTTCAGCCAATTTTTTTGATTTTTGAAAATTTCACTTTTTTGTGAAAATATCCACTAAATGAGGGAATAATATGTGTGAGGGTACCCCCAGGAGAGTTCCAAATGTGTGTGGGTAGAATATATATCCCATTGGGGTAAAATTGAAAAAAGTTGAAAAAAATTATTTTTTGGACTTAGTCGTTTTTCTGGCGTTTATCAGACTTTGAGATAGGGGAAATGTCAGTGATCATTCCGATTTCAGTTCCAGAGCGATTCGCCCAATGAGTCCTTGATATTTAGTCGTTTTCAGCCAATTTTCTGGATTTTTTAAAATTTCACTTTTTTGTGAAAATATCCACTAAATGAGGGAATAATATGTGTGAGGGTACCCCCAGGAGAGTTCCAAATGTGTGTGGGTAGAATATATATCCCATTGGGGTAAAATTGAAAAAAGTTGAAAAAAATTCTTTTTTGGACTTAGTCATTTTTCTGGCGTTTATCAGACTTTCAGATAGGGCAAATGTCAGTGAGCGTTCCGATTTCAGTTCCAGAGTGATTCTCCCAATGAGCCCTTGTTATTTAGTCGTTTTCAGCCAATTTTTTGGATTTTTGAAAATTTCACTTTTTTGTCAAAATATCCACTAAATGAGGGAATAATATGTGTGAGGGTACCCCAGGAGAGTTCCAAATGTGTGTGGGTAGAATATATATCCCACGGGGGTAAAATTGAAAAAAGTTGAAAAAAAATTTTTTTTGGACTTAGTGCTTTTTCTGGCGTTTATCAGACTTTCAGATAGGGGAAATGTCAGTGAGCATTCCGATTTCAGTTCCAGACTGATTCACCCAATGAGTCCTTGATATTTAGTCGTTTTCAGCCAATTTTTTGGATTTTTGAAAATTTCACTTTTTTGTGAAAATATCCACTAAATGAGGGAATAATATGTGTGAGGGTACCCCCAGGAGAGTTCCAAATGTGTGTGGGTAGAATATATATCCCATTTGGGGTAAAATTGAAAAAAGTTGAAAAAAATTATTTTTTGGACTTAGTCATTATTCTGGCGTTTATCAGACTTTCAGATAGGGGAAATGTCAGTGAGCATTCCGATTTCAGTTCCAGACTGATTCACCCAATGAGTCCTTGATATTTAGTCGTTTTCAGCCAATTTTCTGGATTTTTGAAAATTTCACTTTTTTGTGAAAATATCCACTAAATGAGGGAATAATATGTGTGAGGGTACCCCAGGAGAGTTCCAAATGTGTGTGCGTAGAATATATATCCCACGGGGGTAAAATTGAAAAAAGTAAAAAAAAAAATTTTTTTAGACTTAGTGATTTTTCCGACGTTTATCAGACTTTCAGATAGGGGAAATGTCAGTGAGCATTCCGATTTCAGTTCCAGAGTGATTCGCCCAATGAGTCCTTGATATTTAGTCGTTTTCAGCCAATTTTCTGGATTTTTGAAAATTTCACTTTTTTGTGAAAATATTCACTAAATGAGGGAATAATATGTGTGAGGGTACCTCAGGAGAGTTCCAAATGTGTGTGGGTAGAATATATATCCCACGGGGGAAAAATTGAAAAAAGTTGAAAAAAAGTTTTTTTGGACTTAGTCATTTTTCTGGCGTTTATCAGACTTTCAGATAGGGGAAATGTCAGTGAGCATTCCGATTTCAGTTCCAGACTGATTCACCCAATGAGTCCTTGATGTTTAGTCGTTTTCAGCCAATTTTTTGGATTTTTGAAAATTTTCACTTTTTTGTCAAAATATCCACTAAATGAGGGAATAATATGTGTGAGGGTACCCCAGGAGAGTTCCAAATGTGTGTGGGTAGAATATATATCCCACGGGGGTAAAATTGAAAAAAGTTGAAAAAAAATTTTTTTTGGACTTAGTCCTTTTTCTGGCATTTATCAGACTTTCAGATAGGGGAAATGTCAGTGAGCATTCCGATTTCAGTTCCAGACCGATTCTCCCAATGAGTCCTTGATATTTAGTCGTTTTCAGCCAATTTTTTGGATTTTTGAAAATTTCACTTTTTTGTGAAATTATCCACTAAATGAGGGAATAATATGTGTGAGGGTACCCCAGGAGAGTTCCAAATGTGTGTGGGTAGAATATATATCCCATTGGGGTAAAATTGAAAAAATTTGAAATAATTTTTTTTTGGACTTAGTCATTTTTCTGGCGTTTATCAGACTTTCAGATAGGGCAAATGTCAGTGAGCGTTCCGATTTCAGTTCCAGAGTGATTCTCCCAATGAGTCCTTGTTATTTAGTCGTTTTCAGCCAATTTTCTGGATTTTTGAAAATGTCACTTTTTTGTGAAAATATCCACTAAATGAGGGAATAATATGTGTGAGGGTACCCCAGGAGAGTTCCAAATGTGTGTGGGTAGAATATATATCCCATGGGGGAAAAATTGAAAAAAGTTGAAAAAAGTTTTTTTGGACTTAGTCATTATTCTGGCGTTTATCAGACTTTCAGATAGGGGAAATGTCAGTGAGCATTCCGATTTCAGTTCCAGACTGATTCACCCAATGAGTCCTTGATATTTAGTCGTTTTCAGCCAATTTTTTGGATTTTTGAAAATTTCACATTTTTGTGAAAATATCCACTAAATGAGGGAATAATATGTGTGAGGGTACCCCCAGGAGAGTTCCAAATGTGTGTGGGTAGAATATATATCCCATTGGGGTAAAATTGAAAAAAGTTGAAAAAAATTCTTTTTTGAACTTAGTCATTTTTCCGGCGTTTATCAGACTTTCAGATAGGGGAAATGTCAGTGAGTGTTCCGATTTCAGTTCCAGAGCGATTCGCCCAATGAGTCATTGTTATTTAGTCGTTTTCAGCCAATTTTCTGGATTTTTGAAAATTTCACTTTTTTGTGAAAATATCCACTAAATGAGGGAATAATATGTGTGAGGGTACCCCAGGAGAGTTCCAAATGTGTGTGGGTAGAATATATATCCCACGGGGGTAAAATTGAAAAAAGATGAAAAAAATTTTTTTTTGGACTTAGTCCTTTTTCTGGCATTTATCAGACTTTCAGATAGGGGAAATGTCAGTGAGCATTCCGATTTCAGTTCCAGACCGATTCTCCCAATGAGTCCTTGATATTTAGTCGTTTTCAGCCAATTTTTTGGATTTTTGAAAATTTCACTTTTTTGTGAAATTATCCACTAAATGAGGGAATAATATGTGTGAGGGTACCCCAGGAGAGTTCCAAATGTGTGTGGGTAGAATATATATCCCACGGGGGTAGAATTGAAAAAAGTAAAAAAAAAAATTTTTTTAGACTTAGTGATTTTTCCGACGTTTATCAGACTTTCAGATAGGGGAAATGTCAGTGAGCATTCCGCTTTCAGTTGCAGAGCGATTCGCCCAGTGAGTCCTTGATATTTAGTCGTTTTCAGCCAATTTTCTGAATTCTTTAAAATTTCACTTTTTTGTGAAAATATCCACTAAATGAGGGAATAATATGTGTGAGGGTACCCCAGGAGAGTTCCAAATGTGTGTGGGTAGAATATATATCCCACGGGGGTAAAATTGAAAAAAGTTGAAAAAAATTTTTTTTTGGACTTAGTCATTTTTCTGGCGTTTATCAGACTTTCAGATAGGGGAAATGTCAGTGAGCATTCCGATTTCAGTTGCAGAGCGATTCGCCCAATGAGTCCTTGATATTTAGTCGTTTTCAGCCAATTTTCTGGATTTTTTAAAATTTCACTTTTTTGTGAAAATATCCACTAAATGAGGGAATAATATGTGTGAGGGTACCCCAGGAGAGTTCCAAATGTGTTTGGGTAGAATATATATCCCATTGGGGTAAAATTGAAAAAAGTTGAAAAAAATTTTTTTTTGGACTTAGTCATTTTTCTGGCGTTTATCAGACTTTCAGATAGGGCAAATGTCAGTGAGCGTTCCGATTTCAGTTCCAGACTGATTCACCCAATGAGTCCTTGATATTTAGTCGTTTTCAGCCAATTTTCTGGATTTTTGAAAATTTCACTTTTTTTGTGAAAATATCCACTAAATGAGGGAATAACATGTGTGAGGGTACCCCAGGAGACTTCCAAATGTGTGTGGGTAGAATATATATCCCACGGGGGTAAAATTGAAAAAAGTTGAAAAAAATTTTTTTAGACTTAGTGATTTTTCCGACGTTTATCAGACTTTCAGATAGGGGAAATGTCAGTGAGCATTCCGATTTCAGTTCCAGAGTGATTCGCCCAATGAGTCCTTGATATTTAGTCGTTTTCAGCCAATTTTCTGGATTTTTGAAAATTTCACTTTTTTGTGAAAATATCCACTAAATGAGGGAATAATATGTGTGAGGGTACCCCAGGAGAGTTCCAAATGTGTGTGGGTAGAATATATATCCCACGGGGGTAAAATTGAAAAAAGTTGAAAAAAATTTTTTTGGGGACTTAGTCATTTTTCTGGCGTTTATCAGACTTTCAGATAGGGGAAATGTCAGTGATCATTCCGATTTCAGTTCCAGAGCGATTCGCCCAATGAGTCCTTGATATTTAGTCGTTTTCAGCCAATTTTCTGGATTTTTTAAAATTTCACTTTTTTGTGAAAATATCCACTAAATGAGGGAATAATATGTGTGAGGGTACCCCCAGGAGAGTTCCAAATGTGTGTGGGTAGAATATATATCCCATTGGGGTAAAATTGAAAAAAGTTGAAAAAAATTCTTTTTTGGACTTAGTCATTTTTCTGGCGTTTATCAGACTTTCAGATAGGGGAAATGTCAGTGATCATTCCGATTTCAGTTCCAGAGCGATTCGCCCAATGAGTCCTTGATATTTAGTCGTTTTCAGCCAATTTTCTGGATTTTTTAAAATTTCACTTTTTTGTGAAAATATCCACTAAATGAGGGAATAATATGTGTGAGGGTACCCCCAGGAGAGTTCCAAATGTGTGTGGGTAGAATATATATCCCATTGGGGTAAAATTGAAAAAAGTTAAAAAAAATTTTTTTTGGACTTAGTCATTTTTCTGGCGTTTATCAGACTTTCAGATAGGGCAAATGTCAGTGAGCGTTCCGATTTCAGTTCCAGAGTGATTCTCCCAATGAGTCCTTGTTATTTAGTCGTTTTCAGCCAATTTTCTGGATTTTTGAAAATGTCACTTTTTTGTGAAAATATCCACTAAATGAGGGAATAATATGTGTGAGGGTACGCCAGGAGAGTTCCAAATGTGTGTGCGTAGAATATATATCCCACGGGGGTAAAATTGAAAAAAGTAAAAAAAAAAATTTTTTTAGACTTAGTGATTTTTCTGGCGTTTATCAGACTTTCAGATAGGGCAAATGTCAGTGAGTGTTCCGATTTCAGTTCCAGAGCAATTCGCCCAATGAGTCCTTGATATTTAGTCGTTTTCAGACAATTTTTTGGATTTTTGAAAATGTCACTTTTTTGTGAAAATATCCACTAAATGAGGGAATAATATGTGTGAGGGTACCCCAGGAGAGTTCCAAATGTGTGTGGGTAGAATATATATCCCACGGGGGTAAAATTGAAAAAAGTTGAAAAAAATTTTTTTTGGGACTTAGTCATTTTTCTAGCGTTTATCAGACTTTCAGATAGGGCAAATGTCAGTGAGCGTTCCGATTTCAGTTCCAGACTGATTCACCCAATGAGTCCTTGATATTTAGTCGTTTTCAGCCAATTTTTTGGATTTTTGAAAATTTCACTTTTTTGTCAAAATATCCACTAAATGAGGGAATAATATGTGTGAGGGTACCCCAGGAGAGTTCCAAATGTGTGTGGGTAGAATATATATCCCATTGGGGTAAAATTGAAAAAAGTTGAAAAAAATTCTTTTTTGGACTTAGTCATTTTTCTGGCGTTTATCAGACTTTCAGATAGGGGAAATGTCAGTGAGCGTTCCGATTTCAGTTCCAGACTGATTCACCCAATGAGTCCTTGATATTTAGTCGTTTTCAGCCAATTTTCTGGATTTTTGAAAATTTCACTTTTTTTGTGAAAATATCCACTAAATGAGGGAATAATATGTGTAGGGTACCCAAGGAGAGTTCCAAATGTGTGTGGGTAGAATATATATCCCACGGGGGTAAAATTGAAAAAAGTTGAAAAAATTTTTTTTTGGACTTAGTCATTTTTCTGGCGTTTATCAGACTTTCAGATAGGGCAAATGTCAGTGAGCATTCCGATTTCAGTTCCAGACTGATTCACCCAATGAGTCCTTGATATTTAGTCGTTTTCAGCCAATTTTTTGGATTTTTGAAAATGTCACTTTTTTGTGAAAATATCCACTAAATGAGGGAATAACATGTGTGAGGGTACCCCAGGAGACTTCCAAATGTGTGTGGGTAGAATATATATCCCACGGGGGTAAAATTGAAAAAAGTTGAAAAAAATTTTTTTAGACTTAGTGATTTTTCCGACGTTTATCAGACTTTCAGATAGGGGAAATGTCAGTGAGCATTCCGATTTCAGTTCCAGAGTGATTCGCCCAATGAGTCCTTGATATTTAGTCGTTTTCAGCCAATTTTCTGGATTTTTGAAAATTTCACTTTTTTGTGAAAATATCCACTAAATGAGGGAATAATATGTGTGAGGGTACCCCAGGAGAGTTCCAAATGTGTGTGGGTAGAATATATATCCCACGGGGGTAAAATTGAAAAAAGTTGAAAAAAATTTTTTTTTGGACTTAGTCATTTTTCTGGCGTTTATCAGACTTTCAGATAGGGCAAATGTCAGTGAGCGTTCCGATTTCAGTTCCAGAGTGATTCTCCCAATGAGTCCTTGTTATTTAGTCGTTTTCAGCCAATTTTCTGGATTTTTGAAAATGTCACTTTTTTGTGAAAATATCCACTAAATGAGGGAATAATATGTGTGAGGGTACGCCAGGAGAGTTCCAAATGTGTGTGCGTAGAATATATATCCCACGGGGGTAAAATTGAAAAAAGTAAAAAAAAAAATTTTTTTAGACTTAGTGATTTTTCTGGTGTTTATCAGACTTTCAGATAGGGCAAATGTCAGTGAGTGTTCCGATTTCAGTTCCAGAGCAATTCGCCCAATGAGTCCTTGATATTTAGTCGTTTTCAGACAATTTTTTGGATTTTTGAAAATGTCACTTTTTTGTGAAAATATCCACTAAATGAGGGAATAATATGTGTGAGGGTACCCCAGGAGAGTTCCAAATGTGTGTGGGTAGAATATATATCCCACGGGGGTAAAATTGAAAAAAGTTGAAAAAAATTTTTTTTGGGACTTAGTCATTTTTCTGGCGTTTATCAGACTTTCAGATAGGGCAAATGTCAGTGAGCGTTCCGATTTCAGTTCCAGACTGATTCACCCAATGAGTCCTTGATATTTAGTCGTTTTCAGCCAATTTTTTGGATTTTTGAAAATTTCACTTTTTTGTCAAAATATCCACTAAATGAGGGAATAATATGTGTGAGGGTACCCCAGGAGAGTTCCAAATGTGTGTGGGTAGAATATATATCCCACGGGGGTAAAATTGAAAAAAGTTGAAAAAAATTTTTTTTTGGACTTAGTGCTTTTTCTGGCGTTTATCAGACTTTCAGATAGGGGAAATGTCAGTGAGCATTCCGATTTCAGTTCCAGACTGATTCACCCAATGAGTCCATGATATTTAGTCGTTTTCAGCCAATTTCTTGGATTTTTGAAAATTTCACTTTTTTGTGAAAATATCCACTAAATGAGGGAATAATATGTGTGAGGGTACCCCCAGGAGAGTTCCAAATGTGTGTGGGTAGAATATATATCCCATTGGGGTAAAATTGAAAAAAGTTGAAAAAAATTCTTTTTTGGACTTAGTCATTTTTCTGGCGTTTATCAGACTTTCAGATAGGGGAAATGTCAGTGAGCATTCCGATTTCAGTTCCAGAGCGATTCGCCCAATGAGTCCTTGATATTTAGTCGTTTTCAGCCAATTTTCTGGATTTTTGAAAATGTCACTTTTTTGTGAAAATATCCACTAAATGAGGGAATAATATGTGTGAGGGTACCCCAGGAGAGTTCCAAATGTGTGTGGGTAGAATATATATCCCACGGGGGAAAAATTGAAAAAAGTTGAAAAAAAGTTTTTTTGGACTTAGTCATTATTCTGGCGTTTATCAGACTTTCAGATAGGGCAAATGTCAGTGAGCATTCCGATTTCAGTTCCAGACTGATTCACCCAATGAGTCCTTGATATTTAGTCGTTTTCAGCCAATTTTTTGGATTTTTGAAAATGTCACTTTTTTGTGAAAATATCCACTAAATGAGGGAATAACATGTGTGAGGGTACCCCAGGAGACTTCCAAATGTGTGTGGGTAGAATATATATCCCACGGGGGTAAAATTGAAAAAAGTTGAAAAAAATTTTTTTAGACTTAGTGATTTTTCCGACGTTTATCAGACTTTCAGATAGGGGAAATGTCAGTGAGCATTCCGATTTCAGTTCCAGAGTGATTCGCCCAATGAGTCCTTGATATTTAGTCGTTTTCAGCCAATTTTCTGGATTTTTGAAAATTTCACTTTTTTGTGAAAATATCCACTAAATGAGGGAATAATATGTGTGAGGGTACCCCAGGAGAGTTCCAAATGTGTGTGGGTAGAATATATATCCCACGGGGGTAAAATTGAAAAAAGTTGAAAAAAATTTTTTTGGGGACTTAGTCATTTTTCTGGCGTTTATCAGACTTTCAGATAGGGGAAATGTCAGTGATCATTCCGATTTCAGTTCCAGAGCGATTCGCCCAATGAGTCCTTGATATTTAGTCGTTTTCAGCCAATTTTCTGGATTTTTTAAAATTTCACTTTTTTGTGAAAATATCCACTAAATGAGGGAATAATATGTGTGAGGGTACCCCCAGGAGAGTTCCAAATGTGTGTGGGTAGAATATATATCCCATTGGGGTAAAATTGAAAAAAGTTGAAAAAAATTATTTTTTGGACTTAGTCATTTTTCTGGCGTTTATCAGACTTTCAGATAGGGGAAATGTCAGTGATCATTCCGATTTCAGTTCCAGAGCGATTCGCCCAATGAGTCCTTGATATTTGGTCGTTTTCAGCCAATTTTCTGGATTTTTTAAAATTTCACTTTTTTGTGAAAATATCCACTAAATGAGGGAATAATATGTGTGAGGGTACCCCCAGGAGAGTTCCAAATGTGTGTGGGTAGAATATATATCCCATTGGGGTAAAATTGAAAAAAGTTAAAAAAAATTTTTTTTGGACTTAGTCATTTTTCTGGCGTTTATCAGACTTTCAGATAGGGCAAATGTCAGTGAGCGTTCCGATTTCAGTTCCAGAGTGATTCTCCCAATGAGTCCTTGTTATTTAGTCATTTTCAGCCAATTTTCTGGATTTTTGAAAATGTCACTTTTTTGTGAAAATATCCACTAAATGAGGGAATAATATGTGTGAGGGTACGCCAGGAGAGTTCCAAATGTGTGTGCGTAGAATATATATCCCACGGGGGTAAAATTGAAAAAAGTAAAAAAAAAAATTTTTTTAGACTTAGTGATTTTTCTGGCGTTTATCAGACTTTCAGATAGGGCAAATGTCAGTGAGTGTTCCGATTTCAGTTCCAGAGCAATTCGCCCAATGAGTCCTTGATATTTAGTCGTTTTCAGACAATTTTTTGGATTTTTGAAAATGTCACTTTTTTGTGAAAATATCCACTAAATGAGGGAATAATATGTGTGAGGGTACCCCAGGAGAGTTCCAAATGTGTGTGGGTAGAATATATATCTCACGGGGGTAAAATTGAAAAAAGTTGAAAAAAATTTTTTTTGGGACTTAGTCATTTTTCTGGTGTTTATCAGACTTTCAGATAGGGCAAATGTCAGTGAGCGTTCCGATTTCTGTTCCAGACTGATTCACCCAATGAGTCCTTGATATTTAGTCGTTTTCAGCCAATTTTTTGGATTTTTGAAAATTTCACTTTTTTGTCAAAATATCCACTAAATGAGGGAATAATATGTGTGAGGGTACCCCAGGAGAGTTCCAAATGTGTGTGGGTAGAATATATATCCCACGGGGGTAAAATTGAAAAAAGTTGAAAAAAATTTTTTTTTGGACTTAGTGCTTTTTCTGGCGTTTATCAGACTTTCAGATAGGGGAAATGTCAGTGAGCATTCCGATTTCAGTTCCAGACTGATTCACCCAATGAGTCCATGATATTTAGTCGTTTTCAGCCAATTTCTTGGATTTTTGAAAATTTCACTTTTTTGTGAAAATATCCACTAAATGAGGGAATAATATGTGTGAGGGTACCCCCAGGAGAGTTCCAAATGTGTGTGGGTAGAATATATATCCCATTGGGGTAAAATTGAAAAAAGTTGAAAAAAATTCTTTTTTGGACTTAGTCATTTTTCTGGCGTTTATCAGACTTTCAGATAGGGGAAATGTCAGTGAGCATTCCGATTTCAGTTCCAGAGCGATTCGCCCAATGAGTCCTTGATATTTAGTCGTTTTCAGCCAATTTTCTGGATTTTTGAAAATGTCACTTTTTTGTGAAAATATCCACTAAATGAGGGAATAATATGTGTGAGGGTACCCCAGGAGAGTTCCAAATGTGTGTGGGTAGAATATATATCCCACGGGGGAAAAATTGAAAAAAGTTGAAAAAAAGTTTTTTTGGACTTAGTCATTATTCTGGCGTTTATCAGACTTTCAGATAGGGGAAATGTCAGTGAGCATTCCGATTTCAGTTCCAGACTGATTCACCCAATGAGTCCTTGATATTTAGTCGTTTTCAGCCAATTTTTTGGATTTTTGAAAATTTCACTTTTTTGTGAAAATATCCACTAAATGAGGGAATAATATGTGTGAGTGTACCCCCAGGAGAGTTCCAAATGTGTGTGGGTAGAATATATATCCCATTGGGGTAAAATTGAAAAAAGTTGAAAAAAAATCTTTTTTGGACTTAGTCATTTTTCCGGCGTTTATCAGACTTTCAGATAGGGGAAATGTCAGTGAGTGTTCCGATTTCAGTTCCAGAGCGATTCGCCCAATGAGTCCTTGTTATTTAGTCGTTTTCAGCCAATTTTCTGGATTTTTGAAAATTTCACTTTTTTGTGAAAATATCCACTAAATGAGGGAATAATATGTGTGAGGGTACCCCAGGAGAGTTCCAAATGTGTGTGCGTAGAATATATATCCCACGGGGGTAAAATTGAAAAAAGTAAAAAAAAAAATTTTTTTAGACTTAGTGATTTTTCCGACGTTTATCAGACTTTCAGATAGGGGAAATGTCAGTGAGCATTCCGATTTCAGTTCCAGAGTGATTCGCCCAATGAGTCCTTGATATTTAGTCGTTTTCAGCCAATTTTCTGGATTTTTGAAAATTTCACTTTTTTGTGAAAATATTCACTAAATGAGGGAATAATATGTGTGAGGGTACCTCAGGAGAGTTCCAAATGTGTGTGGGTAGAATATATATCCCACGGGGGAAAAATTGAAAAAAGTTGAAAAAAATTTTTTTTTGGACTTAGTCCTTTTTCTGGCATTTATCAGACTTTCAGATAGGGGAAATGTCAGTGAGCATTCCGATTTCAGTTCCAGACCGATTCACCCAATGAGTCCTTGATATTTAGTCGTTTTCAGCCAATTTTTTGGATTTTTGAAAATTTCACTTTTTTGTGAAATTATCCACTAAATGAGGGAATAATATGTGTGAGGGTACCCCAGGAGAGTTCCAAATGTGTGTGGGTAGAATATATATCCCACGGGGGTAAAATTGAAAAAAGTTGAAAAAAATTTTTTTAGACTTAGTGATTTTTCCGACGTTTATCAGACTTTCAGATAGGGGAAATGTCAGTGATCATTCCGATTTCAGTTCCAGAGCGATTCGCCCAATGAGTCCTTGATATTTAGTCGTTTTCAGCCAATTTTCTGGATTTTTTAAAATTTCACTTTTTTGTGAAAATATCCACTAAATGAGGGAATAATATGTGTGAGGGTACCCCCAGGAGAGTTCCAAATGTGTGTGGGTAGAATATATATCCCATTGGGGTAAAATTGAAAAAAGTTGAAAAAAATTCTTTTTTGGACTTAGTCATTTTTCTGGCGTTTATCAGACTTTCAGATAGGGGAAATGTCAGTGATCATTCCGATTTCAGTTCCAGAGCGATTCGCCCAATGAGTCCTTGATATTTAGTCGTTTTCAGCCAATTTTCTGGATTTTTTAAAATTTCACTTTTTTGTGAAAATATCCACTAAATGAGGGAATAATATGTGTGAGGGTACCCCCAGGAGAGTTCCAAATGTGTGTGGGTAGAATATATATCCCATTGGGGTAAAATTGAAAAAAGTTAAAAAAAATTTTTTTTGGACTTAGTCATTTTTCTGGCGTTTATCAGACTTTCAGATAGGGCAAATGTCAGTGAGCGTTCCGATTTCAGTTCCAGAGTGATTCTCCCAATGAGTCCTTGTTATTTAGTCGTTTTCAGCCAATTTTCTGGATTTTTGAAAATGTCACTTTTTTGTGAAAATATCCACTAAATGAGGGAATAATATGTGTGAGGGTACGCCAGGAGAGTTCCAAATGTGTGTGCGTAGAATATATATCCCACGGGGGTAAAATTGAAAAAAGTAAAAAAAAAAATTTTTTTAGACTTAGTGATTTTTCTGGCGTTTATCAGACTTTCAGATAGGGCAAATGTCAGTGAGTGTTCCGATTTCAGTTCCAGAGCAATTCGCCCAATGAGTCCTTGATATTTAGTCGTTTTCAGACAATTTTTTGGATTTTTGAAAATGTCACTTTTTTGTGAAAATATCCACTAAATGAGGGAATAATATGTGTGAGGGTACCCCAGGAGAGTTCCAAATGTGTGTGGGTAGAATATATATCCCACGGCGGTAAAATTGAAAAAAGTTGAAAAAAATTTTTTTTTGGACTTAGTGCTTTTTCTGGCGTTTATCAGACTTTCAGATAGGGGAAATGTCAGTGAGCATTCCGATTTCAGTTCCAGACTGATTCACCCAATGAGTCCATGATATTTAGTCGTTTTCAGCCAATTTCTTGGATTTTTGAAAATTTCACTTTTTTGTGAAAATATCCACTAAATGAGGGAATAATATGTGTGAGGGTACCCCCAGGAGAGTTCCAAATGTGTGTGGGTAGAATATATATCCCATTGGGGTAAAATTGAAAAAAGTTGAAAAAAATTCTTTTTTGGACTTAGTCATTTTTCTGGCGTTTATCAGACTTTCAGATAGGGCAAATGTCAGTGAGCATTCCGATTTCAGTTCCAGACTGATTCACCCAATGAGTCCTTGATATTTAGTCGTTTTCAGCCAATTTTTTGGATTTTTGAAAATGTCACTTTTTTGTGAAAATATCCACTAAATGAGGGAATAACATGTGTGAGGGTACCCCAGGAGACTTCCAAATGTGTGTGGGTAGAATATATATCCCACGGGGGTAAAATTGAAAAAAGTTGAAAAAAATTTTTTTAGACTTAGTGATTTTTCCGACGTTTATCAGACTTTCAGATAGGGGAAATGTCAGTGAGCATTCCGATTTCAGTTCCAGAGTGATTCGCCCAATGAGTCCTTGATATTTAGTCGTTTTCAGCCAATTTTCTGGATTTTTGAAAATTTCACTTTTTGTGAAAATATCCACTAAATGAGGGAATAATATGTGTGAGGGTACCCCCAGGAGAGTTCCAAATGTGTGTGGGTAGAATATATATCCCATTGGGGTAAAATTGAAAAAATTTGAAAAAAATTATTTTTTGGACTTAGTCATTTTTCTGGCGTTTATCAGACTTTCAGATAGGGGAAATGTCAGTGATCATTCCGATTTCAGTTCCAGAGCGATTCGCCCAATGAGTCCTTGATATTTAGTCGTTTTCAGCCAATTTTCTGGATTTTTTAAAATTTCACTTTTTTGTGAAAATATCCACTAAATGAGGGAATAATATGTGTGAGGGTACCCCCAGGAGAGTTCCAAATGTGTGTGGGTAGAATATATATCCCATTGGGGTAAAATTGAAAAAAGTTGAAAAAAATTCTTTTTTGGACTTAGTCATTTTTCTGGCGTTTATCAGACTTTCAGATAGGGGAAATGTCAGTGATCATTCCGATTTCAGTTCCAGAGCGATTCGCCCAATGATTCCTTGATATTTAGTCGTTTTCAGCCAATTTTCTGGATTTTTTAAAATTTCACTTTTTTGTGAAAATATCCACTAAATGAGGGAATAATATGTGTGAGGGTACCCCCAGGAGAGTTCCAAATGTGTGTGGGTAGAATATATATCCCATTGGGGTAAAATTGAAAAAAGTTGAAAAAAATTCTTTTTTGGACTTAGTCATTTTTCTGGCGTTTATCAGACTTTCAGATAGGGGAAATGTCAGTGAGCATTCCGATTTCAGTTCCAGAGCGATTCGCCCAATGAGTCCTTGATATTTAGTCGTTTTCAGCCAATTTTCTGGATTTTTGAAAATGTCACTTTTTTATGAAAATATCCACTAAATGAGGGAATAATATGTGTGAGGGTACCCCAGGAGAGTTCCAAATGTGTGTGGGTAGAATATATATCCCACGGGGGAAAAATTGAAAAAAGTTGAAAAAAAGTTTTTTTGGACTTAGTCATTATTCTGGCGTTTATCAGACTTTCAGATAGGGGAAATGTCAGTGAGCATTCCGATTTCAGTTCCAGACTGATTCACCCAATGAGTCCTTGATATTTAGTCGTTTTCAGCCAATTTTTTGGATTTTTGAAAATTTCACTTTTTTGTGAAAATATCCACTAAATGAGGGAATAATATGTGTGAGTGTACCCCCAGGAGAGTTCCAAATGTGTGTGGGTAGAATATATATCCCATTGGGGTAAAATTGAAAAAAGTAAAAAAAAAAATTTTTTTAGACTTAGTGATTTTTCCGACGTTTATCAGACTTTCAGATAGGGGAAATGTCAGTGAGCATTCCGATTTCAGTTCCAGAGTGATTCGCCCAATGAGTCCTTGATATTTAGTCGTTTTCAGCCAATTTTCTGGATTTTTGAAAATTTCACTTTTTTGTGAAAATATTCACTAAATGAGGGAATAATATGTGTGAGGGTACCTCAGGAGAGTTCCAAATGTGTGTGGGTAGAATATATATCCCACGGGGGAAAAATTGAAAAAAGTTGAAAAAAATTTTTTTTTGGACTTAGTCCTTTTTCTGGCATTTATCAGACTTTCAGATAGGGGAAATGTCAGTGAGCATTCCGATTTCAGTTCCAGACCGATTCACCCAATGAGTCCTTGATATTTAGTCGTTTTCAGCCAATTTTTTGGATTTTTGAAAATTTCACTTTTTTGTGAAATTATCCACTAAATGAGGGAATAATATGTGTGAGGGTACCCCAGGAGAGTTCCAAATGTGTGTGGGTAGAATATATATCCCACGGGGGTAAAATTGAAAAAAGTTGAAAAAAATTTTTTTAGACTTAGTGATTTTTCCGACGTTTATCAGACTTTCAGATAGGGGAAATGTCAGTGATCATTCCGATTTCAGTTCCAGAGCGATTCGCCCAATGAGTCCTTGATATTTAGTCGTTTTCAGCCAATTTTCTGGATTTTTTAAAATTTCACTTTTTTGTGAAAATATCCACTAAATGAGGGAATAATATGTGTGAGGGTACCCCCAGGAGAGTTCCAAATGTGTGTGGGTAGAATATATATCCCATTGGGGTAAAATTGAAAAAAGTTGAAAAAAATTCTTTTTTGGACTTAGTCATTTTTCTGGCGTTTATCAGACTTTCAGATAGGGGAAATGTCAGTGATCATTCCGATTTCAGTTCCAGAGCGATTCGCCCAATGAGTCCTTGATATTTAGTCGTTTTCAGCCAATTTTCTGGATTTTTTAAAATTTCACTTTTTTGTGAAAATATCCACTAAATGAGGGAATAATATGTGTGAGGGTACCCCCAGGAGAGTTCCAAATGTGTGTGGGTAGAATATATATCCCATTGGGGTAAAATTGAAAAAAGTTAAAAAAAATTTTTTTTGGACTTAGTCATTTTTCTGGCGTTTATCAGACTTTCAGATAGGGCAAATGTCAGTGAGCGTTCCGATTTCAGTTCCAGAGTGATTCTCCCAATGAGTCCTTGTTATTTAGTCGTTTTCAGCCAATTTTCTGGATTTTTGAAAATGTCACTTTTTTGTGAAAATATCCACTAAATGAGGGAATAATATGTGTGAGGGTACGCCAGGAGAGTTCCAAATGTGTGTGCGTAGAATATATATCCCACGGGGGTAAAATTGAAAAAAGTAAAAAAAAAAATTTTTTTAGACTTAGTGATTTTTCTGGCGTTTATCAGACTTTCAGATAGGGCAAATGTCAGTGAGTGTTCCGATTTCAGTTCCAGAGCAATTCGCCCAATGAGTCCTTGATATTTAGTCGTTTTCAGACAATTTTTTGGATTTTTGAAAATGTCACTTTTTTGTGAAAATATCCACTAAATGAGGGAATAATATGTGTGAGGGTACCCCAGGAGAGTTCCAAATGTGTGTGGGTAGAATATATATCCCACGGCGGTAAAATTGAAAAAAGTTGAAAAAAATTTTTTTTTGGACTTAGTGCTTTTTCTGGCGTTTATCAGACTTTCAGATAGGGGAAATGTCAGTGAGCATTCCGATTTCAGTTCCAGACTGATTCACCCAATGAGTCCATGATATTTAGTCGTTTTCAGCCAATTTCTTGGATTTTTGAAAATTTCACTTTTTTGTGAAAATATCCACTAAATGAGGGAATAATATGTGTGAGGGTACCCCCAGGAGAGTTCCAAATGTGTGTGGGTAGAATATATATCCCACGGGGGTAAAATTGAAAAAAGTTGAAAAAAATTTTTTTTTGGACTTAGTCCTTTTTCTGGCGTTTATCAGACTTTCAGATAGGGGAAATGTCAGTGAGCATTCCGATTTCAGTTCCAGACTGATTCACCCAATGAGTCCTTGATATTTAGTCGTTTTCAGCCAATTTTTTTGATTTTTGAAAATTTCACTTTTTTGTGAAAATATCCACTAAATGAGGGAATAATATGTGTGAGGGTACCCCCAGGAGAGTTCCAAATGTGTGTGGGTAGAATATATATCCCATTGGGGTAAAATTGAAAAAATTTGAAAAAAATTATTTTTTGGACTTAGTCATTTTTCTGGCGTTTATCAGACTTTCAGATAGGGGAAATGTCAGTGATCATTCCGATTTCAGTTCCAGAGCGATTCGCCCAATGAGTCCTTGATATTTAGTCGTTTTCAGCCAATTTTCTGGATTTTTTAAAATTTCACTTTTTTGTGAAAATATCCACTAAATGAGGGAATAATATGTGTGAGGGTACCCCCAGGAGAGTTCCAAATGTGTGTGGGTAGAATATATATCCCATTGGGGTAAAATTGAAAAAAGTTGAAAAAAATTCTTTTTTGGACTTAGTCATTTTTCTGGCGTTTATCAGACTTTCAGATAGGGGAAATGTCAGTGATCATTCCGATTTCAGTTCCAGAGCGATTCGCCCAATGATTCCTTGATATTTAGTCGTTTTCAGCCAATTTTCTGGATTTTTTAAAATTTCACTTTTTTGTGAAAATATCCACTAAATGAGGGAATAATATGTGTGAGGGTACCCCCAGGAGAGTTCCAAATGTGTGTGGGTAGAATATATATCCCATTGGGGTAAAATTGAAAAAAGTTAAAAAAAATTTTTTTTGGACTTAGTCATTTTTCTGGCGTTTATCAGACTTTCAGATAGGGCAAATGTCAGTGAGCGTTCTGATTTCAGTTCCAGAGTGATTCTCCCAATGAGTCCTTGTTATATAGTCGTTTTCAGCCAATTTTCTGGATTTTTGAAAATGTCACTTTTTTGTGAAAATATCCACTAAATGAGGGAATAATATGTGTGAGGGTACGCCAGGAGAGTTCCAAATGTGTGTGCGTAGAATATATATCCCACGGGGGTAAAATTGAAAAAAGTAAAAAAAAAAATTTTTTTAGACTTAGTGATTTTTCTGGCGTTTATCAGACTTTCAGATAGGGCAAATGTCAGTGAGTGTTCTGATTTCAGTTCCAGAGCAATTCGCCCAATGAGTCCTTGATATTTAGTCGTTTTCAGACAATTTTTTGGATTTTTGAAAATGTCACTTTTTTGTGAAAATATCCACTAAATGAGGGAATAATATGTGTGAGGGTACCCCAGGAGAGTTCCAAATGTGTGTGGGTAGAATATATATCCCACGGCGGTAAAATTGAAAAAAGTTGAAAAAAATTTTTTTTTGGACTTAGTGCTTTTTCTGGCGTTTATCAGACTTTCAGATAGGGGAAATGTCAGTGAGCATTCCGATTTCAGTTCCAGACTGATTCACCCAATGAGTCCATGATATTTAGTCGTTTTCAGCCAATTTCTTGGATTTTTGAAAATTTCACTTTTTTGTGAAAATATCCACTAAATGAGGGAATAATATGTGTGAGGGTACCCCCAGGAGAGTTCCAAATGTGTGTGGGTAGAATATATATCCCATTGGGGTAAAATTGAAAAAAGTTGAAAAAAATTCTTTTTTGGACTTAGTCATTTTTCTGGCGTTTATCAGACTTTCAGATAGGGCAAATGTCAGTGAGCATTCCGATTTCAGTTCCAGACTGATTCACCCAATGAGTCCTTGATATTTAGTCGTTTTCAGCCAATTTTTTGGATTTTTGAAAATGTCACTTTTTTGTGAAAATATCCACTAAATGAGGGAATAACATGTGTGAGGGTACCCCAGGAGACTTCCAAATGTGTGTGGGTAGAATATATATCCCACGGGGGTAAAATTGAAAAAAGTTGAAAAAAATTTTTTTAGACTTAGTGATTTTTCCGACGTTTATCAGACTTTCAGATAGGGGAAATGTCAGTGAGCATTCCGATTTCAGTTCCAGAGTGATTCGCCCAATGAGTCCTTGATATTTAGTCGTTTTCAGCCAATTTTCTGGATTTTTGAAAATTTCACTTTTTGTGAAAATATCCACTAAATGAGGGAATAATATGTGTGAGGGTACCCCCAGGAGAGTTCCAAATGTGTGTGGGTAGAATATATATCCCATTGGGGTAAAATTGAAAAAATTTGAAAAAAATTATTTTTTGGACTTAGTCATTTTTCTGGCGTTTATCAGACTTTCAGATAGGGGAAATGTCAGTGATCATTCCGATTTCAGTTCCAGAGCGATTCGCCCAATGAGTCCTTGATATTTAGTCGTTTTCAGCCAATTTTCTGGATTTTTTAAAATTTCACTTTTTTGTGAAAATATCCACTAAATGAGGGAATAATATGTGTGAGGGTACCCCCAGGAGAGTTCCAAATGTGTGTGGGTAGAATATATATCCCATTGGGGTAAAATTGAAAAAAGTTGAAAAAAATTCTTTTTTGGACTTAGTCATTTTTCTGGCGTTTATCAGACTTTCAGATAGGGGAAATGTCAGTGATCATTCCGATTTCAGTTCCAGAGCGATTCGCCCAATGATTCCTTGATATTTAGTCATTTTCAGCCAATTTTCTGGATTTTTTAAAATTTCACTTTTTTGTGAAAATATCCACTAAATGAGGGAATAATATGTGTGAGGGTACCCCCAGGAGAGTTCCAAATGTGTGTGGGTAGAATATATATCCCATTGGGGTAAAATTGAAAAAAGTTGAAAAAAATTCTTTTTTGGACTTAGTCATTTTTCTGGCGTTTATCAGACTTTCAGATAGGGGAAATGTCAGTGAGCATTCCGATTTCAGTTCCAGAGCGATTCGCCCAATGAGTCCTTGATATTTAGTCGTTTTCAGCCAATTTTCTGGATTTTTGAAAATGTCACTTTTTTATGAAAATATCCACTAAATGAGGGAATAATATGTGTGAGGGTACCCCAGGAGAGTTCCAAATGTGTGTGGGTAGAATATATATCCCACGGGGGAAAAATTGAAAAAAGTTGAAAAAAAGTTTTTTTGGACTTAGTCATTATTCTGGCGTTTATCAGACTTTCAGATAGGGGAAATGTCAGTGAGCATTCCGATTTCAGTTCCAGACTGATTCACCCAATGAGTCCTTGATATTTAGTCGTTTTCAGCCAATTTTTTGGATTTTTGAAAATTTCACTTTTTTGTGAAAATATCCACTAAATGAGGGAATAATATGTGTGAGTGTACCCCCAGGAGAGTTCCAAATGTGTGTGGGTAGAATATATATCCCATTGGGGTAAAATTGAAAAAAGTAAAAAAAAAAATTTTTTTAGACTTAGTGATTTTTCCGACGTTTATCAGACTTTCAGATAGGGGAAATGTCAGTGAGCATTCCGATTTCAGTTCCAGAGTGATTCGCCCAATGAGTCCTTGATATTTAGTCGTTTTCAGCCAATTTTCTGGATTTTTGAAAATTTCACTTTTTTGTGAAAATATTCACTAAATGAGGGAATAATATGTGTGAGGGTACCTCAGGAGAGTTCCAAATGTGTGTGGGTAGAATATATATCCCACGGGGGAAAAATTGAAAAAAGTTGAAAAAAATTTTTTTTTGGACTTAGTCCTTTTTCTGGCATTTATCAGACTTTCAGATAGGGGAAATGTCAGTGAGCATTCCGATTTCAGTTCCAGACCGATTCACCCAATGAGTCCTTGATATTTAGTCGTTTTCAGCCAATTTTTTGGATTTTTGAAAATTTCACTTTTTTGTGAAATTATCCACTAAATGAGGGAATAATATGTGTGAGGGTACCCCAGGAGAGTTCCAAATGTGTGTGGGTAGAATATATATCCCACGGGGGTAAAATTGAAAAAAGTTGAAAAAAATTTTTTTAGACTTGGTGATTTTTCCGACGTTTATCAGACTTTCAGATAGGGGAAATGTCAGTGATCATTCCGATTTCAGTTCCAGAGCGATTCGCCCAATGAGTCCTTGATATTTAGTCGTTTTCAGCCAATTTTCTGGATTTTTTAAAATTTCACTTTTTTGTGAAAATATCCACTAAATGAGGGAATAATATGTGTGAGGGTACCCCCAGGAGAGTTCCAAATGTGTGTGGGTAGAATATATATCCCATTGGGGTAAAATTGAAAAAAGTTGAAAAAAATTCTTTTTTGGACTTAGTCATTTTTCTGGCGTTTATCAGACTTTCAGATAGGGGAAATGTCAGTGATCATTCCGATTTCAGTTCCAGAGCGATTCGCCCAATGAGTCCTTGATATTTAGTCGTTTTCAGCCAATTTTCTGGATTTTTTAAAATTTCACTTTTTTGTGAAAATATCCACTAAATGAGGGAATAATATGTGTGAGGGTACCCCCAGGAGAGTTCCAAATGTGTGTGGGTAGAATATATATCCCATTGGGGTAAAATTGAAAAAAGTTAAAAAAAATTTTTTTTGGACTTAGTCATTTTTCTGGCGTTTATCAGACTTTCAGATAGGGCAAATGTCAGTGAGCGTTCCGATTTCAGTTCCAGAGTGATTCTCCCAATGAGTCCTTGTTATTTAGTCGTTTTCAGCCAATTTTCTGGATTTTTGAAAATGTCACTTTTTTGTGAAAATATCCACTAAATGAGGGAATAATATGTGTGAGGGTACCCCAGGAGAGTTCCAAATGTGTGTGGGTAGAATATATATCCCACGGCGGTAAAATTGAAAAAAGTTGAAAAAAATTTTTTTTTGGACTTAGTGCTTTTTCTGGCGTTTATCAGACTTTCAGATAGGGGAAATGTCAGTGAGCATTCCGATTTCAGTTCCAGACTGATTCACCCAATGAGTCCATGATATTTAGTCGTTTTCAGCCAATTTCTTGGATTTTTGAAAATTTCACTTTTTTGTGAAAATATCCACTAAATGAGGGAATAATATGTGTGAGGGTACCCCCAGGAGAGTTCCAAATGTGTGTGGGTAGAATATATATCCCACGGGGGTAAAATTGAAAAAAGTTGAAAAAAATTTTTTTTTGGACTTAGTCCTTTTTCTGGCGTTTATCAGACTTTCAGATAGGGGAAATGTCAGTGAGCATTCCGATTTCAGTTCCAGACTGATTCACCCAATGAGTCCTTGATATTTAGTCGTTTTCAGCCAATTTTTTTGATTTTTGAAAATTTCACTTTTTTGTGAAAATATCCACTAAATGAGGGAATAATATGTGTGAGGGTACCCCCAGGAGAGTTCCAAATGTGTGTGGGTAGAATATATATCCCATTGGGGTAAAATTGAAAAAATTTGAAAAAAATTATTTTTTGGACTTAGTCATTTTTCTGGCGTTTATCAGACTTTCAGATAGGGGAAATGTCAGTGATCATTCCGATTTCAGTTCCAGAGCGATTCGCCCAATGATTCCTTGATATTTAGTCGTTTTCAGCCAATTTTCTGGATTTTTTAAAATTTCACTTTTTTGTGAAAATATCCACTAAATGAGGGAATAATATGTGTGAGGGTACCCCCAGGAGAGTTCCAAATGTGTGTGGGTAGAATATATATCCCATTGGGGTAAAATTGAAAAAAGTTAAAAAAAATTTTTTTTGGACTTAGTCATTTTTCTGGCGTTTATCAGACTTTCAGATAGGGCAAATGTCAGTGAGCGTTCTGATTTCAGTTCCAGAGTGATTCTCCCAATGAGTCCTTGTTATTTAGTCGTTTTCAGCCAATTTTCTGGATTTTTGAAAATGTCACTTTTTTGTGAAAATATCCACTAAATGAGGGAATAATATGTGTGAGGGTACGCCAGGAGAGTTCCAAATGTGTGTGCGTAGAATATATATCCCACGGGGGTAAAATTGAAAAAAGTAAAAAAAAAAATTTTTTTAGACTTAGTGATTTTTCTGGCGTTTATCAGACTTTCAGATAGGGCAAATGTCAGTGAGTGTTCCGATTTCAGTTCCAGAGCAATTCGCCCAATGAGTCCTTGATATTTAGTCGTTTTCAGACAATTTTTTGGATTTTTGAAAATGTCACTTTTTTGTGAAAATATCCACTAAATGAGGGAATAATATGTGTGAGGGTACCCCAGGAGAGTTCCAAATGTGTGTGGGTAGAATATATATCCCACAGGGGTAAAATTGAAAAAAGTTGAAAAAAATTTTTTTTGGGACTTAGTCATTTTTCTGGCGTTTATCAGACTTTCAGATAGGGCAAATGTCAGTGAGCGTTCCGATTTCAGTTCCAGACTGATTCACCCAATGAGTCCTTGATATTTAGTCGTTTTCAGCCAATTTTTTGGATTTTTGAAAATTTCACTTTTTTGTCAAAATATCCACTAAATGAGGGAATAATATGTGTGAGGGTACCCCAGGAGAGTTCCAAATGTGTGTGGGTAGAATATATATCCCACGGGGGTAAAATTGAAAAAAGTTGAAAAAAATTTTTTTTTGGACTTAGTGCTTTTTCTGGCGTTTATCAGACTTTCAGATAGGGGAAATGTCAGTGAGCATTCCGATTTCAGTTCCAGACTGATTCACCCAATGAGTCCATGATATTTAGTTGTTTTCAGCCAATTTCTTGGATTTTTGAAAATTTCACTTTTTTGTGAAAATATCCACTAAATGAGGGAATAATATGTGTGAGGGTACCCCCAGGAGAGTTCCAAATGTGTGTGGGTAGAATATATATCCCATTGGGGTAAAATTGAAAAAAGTTGAAAAAAATTCTTTTTTGGACTTAGTCATTTTTCTGGCGTTTATCAGACTTTCAGATAGGGGAAATGTCAGTGAGCATTCCGATTTCAGTTCCAGAGCGATTCGCCCAATGAGTCCTTGATATTTAGTCGTTTTCAGCCAATTTTCTGGATTTTTGAAAATGTCACTTTTTTGTGAAAATATCCACTAAATGAGGGAATAATATGTGTGAGGGTACCCCAGGAGAGTTCCAATTGTGTGTGGGTAGAATATATATCCCACGGGGGAAAAATTGAAAAAAGTTGAAAAAAAGTTTTTTTGGACTTAGTCATTATTCTGGCGTTTATCAGACTTTCAGATAGGGGAAATGTCAGTGAGCATTCCGATTTCAGTTCCAGACTGATTCACCCAATGAGTCCTTGATATTTAGTCGTTTTCAGCCAATTTTTTGGATTTTTGAAAATTTCACTTTTTTGTGAAAATATCCACTAAATGAGGGAATAATATGTGTGAGGGTACCCCCAGGAGAGTTCCAAATGTGTGTGGGTAGAATATATATCCCATTGGGGTAAAATTGAAAAAAGTTGAAAAAAATTTTTTTTTGGACTTAGTCATTTTTCTGGCGTTTATCAGACTTTCAGATAGGGGAAATGTCAGTGAGCATTCCGATTTCAGTTGCAGAGCGATTCGCCCAATGAGTCCTTGATATTTAGTCGTTTTCAGCCAATTTTCTGGATTTTTTAAAATTTCACTTTTTTGTGAAAATATCCACTAAATGAGGGAATAATATGTGTGAGGGTACCCCAGGAGAGTTCCAAATGTGTTTGGGTAGAATATATATCCCATTGGGGTAAAATTGAAAAAAGTTGAAAAAATTTTTTTTTGGACTTAGTCATTTTTCTGGCGTTTATCAGACTTTCAGATAGGGCAAATGTCAGTGAGCGTTCCGATTTCAGTTCCAGACTGATTCACCCAATGAGTCCTTGATATTTAGTCGTTTTCAGCCAATTTTCTGGATTTTTGAAAATTTCACTTTTTTTGTGAAAATATCCACTAAATGAGGGAATAATATGTGTAGGGTACCCCAGGAGAGTTCCAAATGTGTGTGGGTAGAATATATATCCCACGGGGGTAAAATTGAAAAAAGTTGAAAAAATTTTTTTTTGGACTTAGTCATTTTTCTGGCGTTTATCAGACTTTCAGATAGGGCAAATGTCAGTGAGAGTTCCGATTTCAGTTCCACAGCGATTCGCCCAATGAGTCCTTGATATTTAGTTGTTTTCAGCCAATTTTTTTGATTTTTGAAAATGTCACTTTTTTGTGAAAATATCCACTAAATGAGGGAATAATATGTGTGAGGGTACCCCAGGAGAGTTCCAAATGTGTGTGGGTAGAATATATATCCCTCGGGGGTAAAATTGAAAAAAGTTGAAAAAAATTTTTTTTTGGACTTAGTCCTTTTTCTGGCATTTATCAGACTTTCAGATAGGGGAAATGTCAGTGAGCATTCCGATTTCAGTTCCAGACTGATTCACCCAATGAGTCCTTGATATTTAGTCGTTTTCAGCCAATTTTTTGGATTTTTGAAAATTTCACTTTTTTGTGAAAATATCCACTAAATGAGGGAATAATATGTGTGAGGGTACCCCCAGGAGAGTTCCAAATGTGTGTGGGTAGAATATATATCCCATTGGGGTAAAATTGAAAAAAGTTGAAAAAAATTCTTTTTTGGACTTAGTCATTTTTCCGGCGTTTATCAGACTTTCAGATAGGGGAAATGTCAGTGAGTGTTCCGATTTCAGTTCCAGAGCGATTCGCCCAATGAGTCATTGTTATTTAGTCGTTTTCAGCCAATTTTCTGGATTTTTGAAAATTTCACTTTTTTGTGAAAATATCCACTAAATGAGGGAATAATATGTGTGAGGGTACCCCAGGAGAGTTCCAAATGTGTGTGGGTAGAATATATATCCCACGGGGGTAAAATTGAAAAAAGTAAAAAAAAAAATTTTTTTAGACTTAGTGATTTTTCCGACGTTTATCAGACTTTCAGATAGGGGAAATGTCAGTGAGCATTCCGATTTCAGTTCCAGAGCGATTCGCCCAATGAGTCCTTGATATTTAGTCGTTTTCAGCCAATTTTCTGAATTTTTTAAAATTTCACTTTTTTGTGAAAATATCCACTAAATGAGGGAATAATATGTGTGAGGGTACCCCAGGAGAGTTCCAAATGTGTGTGGGTAGAATATATATCCCACGGGGGTAAAATTGAAAAAAGTTGAAAAAAATTTTTTTTTGGACTTAGTCATTTTTCTGGCGTTTATCAGACTTTCAGATAGGGCAAATGTCAGTGAGCGTTCCGATTTCAGTTCCAGACTGATTCACCCAATGAGTCCTTGATATTTAGTCGTTTTCAGCCAATTTTCTGGATTTTTGAAAATTTCACTTTTTTTGTGAAAATATCCACTAAATGAGGGAATAATATGTGTAGGGTACCCCAGGAGAGTTCCAAATGTGTGTGGGTAGAATACATATCCCACGGGGGTAAAATTGAAAAAAGTTGAAAAAATTTTTTTTTGGACTTAGTCATTTTTCTGGCGTTTATCAGACTTTCAGATAGGGCAAATGTCAGTGAGAGTTCCGATTTCAGTTCCAGAGCGTTTCGCCCAATGAGTCCTTGATATTTAGTTGTTTTCAGCCAATTTTCTGGATTTTTTAAAATTTCACTTTTTTGTGAAAATATCCACTAAATGAGGGAATAATATGTTTGAGGGTACCCCAGGAGAGTTCCAAATGTGTGTGGGTAGAATATATATCCCATTGGGGTAAAATTTAAAAAAGTTGAAAAAATTTTTTTTTGGACTTAGTCATTTTTCTGGCGTTTATCAGACTTTCAGATAGGGCACATGTCAGTGAGAGTTCCGATTTCAGTTCCACAGCGATTCGCCCAATGAGTCCTTGATATTTAGTTGTTTTCAGCCAATTTTTTGGATTTTTGAAAATGTCACTTTTTTGTGAAAATATCCACTAAATGAGGGAATAATATGTGTGAGAATACCTCAGGAGAGTTCCAAATGTGTGTGTGAAGAATATATATCCGACGGGGGTAAAATTGAAAAAAGTTGAAAAAATTTTTTTGGGGATTTAGTCATTTTTCCGACGTTTATCAGACTTTCAGATAGGGGAAATGTCAGTGAGCGTTCCAATTTCAGCTCCAGAGCGATTCGCCCAATGAGTCCTTGATATTTAGTCGTTTTCAGCCAATTTTTTGGATTTTTGAAAATGTCACTTTTTTGTGAAAATATTCACTAATTGAGGGAATAATATGTGTGAGGGTACCCCAGGAGAGTTCCAAATGTGTGTGGGTAGAATATATATCCCACGGGGGTAAAATTGAAAAAAGTTTAAAAAAATTTTTTTTTGGACTTAGTCATTTTTCTGGCGTTTATCAGACTTTCAGATAGGGGAAATGTCAGTGAGCATTCCGATTTCAGTTCCGGAGCGATTCGCCCAATGAGTCCTTGTTATTTAGTCGTTTTCAGCCAATTTTCTGGATTTTTGAAAATGTCATTTTTTTGTGAAAATATCCACTAAATGAGGGAATAATATGTGTGAGGGTACCCCAGGAGAGTTCCAAATGTGTGTGGGTAGAATATATATCCCACGGGGGTAAAATTGAAAAAAGTTTAAAAATTTTTTTTTTTTTTACTTAGTCATTTTTCTGGCGTTTATCAGACTTTCAGATAGGGGAAATGTCAGTGAGCGTTCCGATTTCATTTCCAGAGTGATTCTCCCAATGAGTCCTTGTTATTTAGTAGTTTTCAGCCAATTTTCTGGATTTTTGAAAATGTCACTTTTTTGTAAAAATATCCACTAAATGAGGGAATAATAAGTGTGAGGGTACCCCAGGAGAGTTCCAAATGTGTGTGGGTAGAATATATATCCCACGGGGGTAAAATTGAAAAAAGTAAAAAAAAAATTTTTTTTGGACTTAGTGATTTTTCTGGCGTTTATCAGACTTTCAGATAGGGGAAATGTCAGTGAGCGTTCCGATTTCAGTTCCAGAGCGATTCGCCCAATGACTCCTTGTTATTTAGTCGTTTTCAGCCAATTTTGTGGATTTTTGAAAATGTCACTTTTTTGTGAAAATATCCACTAAATGAGGGAATAATATGTGTGAGAATACCTCAGGAGAGTTCCAAATGTGTGTGGGTAGAATATATATCCCACGGGGGTAAAATTGAAAAAAGTTAAAAAAAATATTTTTTTTGGACTTAGTAATTTTTCTGCCGTTTATCAGACTTTCAGATAGGGGAAATGTCAGTGAGCATTCCGATTTCAGTTCCAGAGCGATTTGCCCAATGAGTCCTTGTTATTTAGTCGTTTTCAGCCAATTTTCTGGATTTTTGAAAATTTCACTTTTTTGTGAAAATATCCACTAAATGAGGGACTAATATGTGTGAGGGTAACCCAGGAGAGTTCCAAATGTGTGTGGGAAGAATATATATCCCACGGGGGTAAAATTGAAACAAGTTGAAAACATTTTTTTTTTGGACTTAGTCATTTTTCTAGCGTTTATCAGACTTTCAGATAGGGGAAATGTCAGTGAGCATTCCGATTTCAGTTCCAGAGCGATTCGCCTAATGAGTCCTTGTTATTTAGTCGTTTTCAGCCAATTTTCTGGATTTTTTAAAATTTCACTTTTTTGTGAAAATATCCACTAAATGAGGGAATAATATGTGTGAGGGTACCCCAGGAGAGTTCCAAATGTGTGTGGGTAGAAAATATATCCCATTGGGGTAAAATTGAAAAAAGTTGAAAAAAATTTTTTTTTGGACTTAGTCATTTTTCTGGCGTTTATCAGACTTTCAGATAGGGCAAATGTCAGTGAGAGTTCCGATTTCAGTTCCAGAGCGATTCGCCCAATGAGTCCTTGATATTTAGTCGTTTTCAGCCAATTTTCTGGATTTTTTAAAATTTCACTTTTTTGTGAAAATATCCACTAAATGGGGGAATAATATGTTTGAGGGTACCCCAGGAGAGTTCCAAATGTGTGTGGGTAGAATATATATCCCATTGGGGTCAAATTGAAAAAAGTTTAAAAAATTTTTTTTTGGACTTAGTCATTTTTCTGGCGTTTATCAGACTTTCAGATAGGGCAAATGTCAGTGAGAGTTCCGATTTCAGTTCCAGAGCGATTCGCCCAATGAGTCCTTGATATTTAGTTGTTTTCAGCCAATTTTTTGGATTTTTGAAAATGTCACTTTTTTGTGAAAATATCCACTAAATGAGGGAATAATATGTGTGAGAATACCTCAGGAGAGTTCCAAATGTGTGTGGGTAGAATATATATCCCACGGGGGTAAAATTGAAAAAAGTAAAAAAAAAATTTTTTTTGGACTTAGTGATTTTTCTGCCGTTTATCAGACTTTCAGATAGGGGAAATGTCAGTGAGCGTTCCGATTTCAGTTCCAGAGCGATTCGCCCAATGCCTCCTTGTTATTTAGTCGTTTTCAGCCAATTTTCTGGATTTTTAAAAATTTCACTTTTTTTTGAAAATATCCACTAAATGAGGGAATAATATGTGTGAGGGTACCCCAGGAGAGTTCCAAATGTGTGTGGGTATATATCCCACGGGGGTAAAATTGAAAAAAGTAAAAAAAAAATTTTTTTTGGACTTAGTGATTTTTCTGCCGTTCATCAGACTTTCAGATAGGGGAAATGTCAGTGAGCGTTCCGATTTCAGTTCCAGAGCGATTCGCCCAATGAGTCCTTGTTATTTAGTTGTTTTCAGCCAATTTTCTGGATTTTTTAAAATTTCACTTTTTTGTGAAAATATCCACTAAATGAGGGAATAATATGTGTGAGGGTACCCCAGGAGAGTTCCAAATGTGTGTGGGAAGAATATATATCCCACGGGGGTAAAATTGAAAAAAGTTGAAAAAAAATTTTTTTTTGGACTTAGTGATTTTTCTGGCGTTTATCAGACTTTCAGATAGTGGAAATGTCAGTGAGTGTTCCGATTTCAATTCCAGAGCGATTCGCCCAATGACTCCTTGTTATTTAGTCGTTTTCTGCCAATTTTCTGGATTTTTAAAAATTTCACTTTTTTTTGAAAATATCCACTAAATGAGGGAATAATATGTGTGAGGGTACCCCAGTTGAGTTCCAAATGTGTGTGGGTAGAATATATATCCGACGGGGGTAAAATTGAAAAAAGTTGAAAAAATTTTTTTGGGGATTTAGTCATTTTTCCGACGTTTATCAGACTTTCAGATAGGGGAAATGTCAGTGAGCGTTCCAATTTCAGCTCCAGAGCGATTCGCCCAATGAGTCCTTGATATTTAGTCGTTTTCAGCCAATTTTCTGGATTTTTTAAAATTTCACTTTTTTGTGAAAATATCCACTAAATGAGGGAATAATATGTGTGAGGGTACCCCAGGAGAGTTCCAAATGTGTTTGGGTAGAATATATATCCCATTGGGGTAAAATTGAAAAAAGTTGAAAAAATTTTTTTTTGGACTTAGTCATTTTTCTGGCGTTTATCAGACTTTCAGATAGGGCAAATGTCAGTGAGCGTTCCGATTTCAGTTCCAGACTGATTCACCCAATGAGTCTTTGATATTTAGTCGTTTTCAGCCAATTTTCTGGATTTTTGAAAATTTCACTTTTTTTGTGAAAATATCCACTAAATGAGGGAATAATATGTGTAGGGTACCCCAGGAGAGTTCCAAATGTGTGTGGGTAGAATATATATCCCACGGGGGTAAAATTGAAAAAAGTTGAAAAAATTTTTTTTTGGACTTAGTCATTTTTCTGGCGTTTATCAGACTTTCAGATAGGGCAAATGTCAGTGAGAGTTCCGATTTCAGTTCCAGAGCGTTTCGCCCAATGAGTCCTTGATATTTAGTTGTTTTCAGCCAATTTTCTGGATTTTTTAAAATTTCACTTTTTTGTGAAAATATCCACTAAATGAGGGAATAATATGTTTGAGGGTACCCCAGGAGAGTTCCAAATGTGTGTGGGTAGAATATATATCCCATTGGGGTAAAATTTAAAAAAGTTGAAAAAATTTTTTTTTGGACTTAGTCATTTTTCTGGCGTTTATCAGACTTTCAGATAGGGCACATGTCAGTGAGAGTTCCGATTTCAGTTCCACAGCGATTCGCCCAATGAGTCCTTGATATTTAGTTGTTTTCAGCCAATTTTTTGGATTTTTGAAAATGTCACTTTTTTGTGAAAATATCCACTAAATGAGGGAATAATATGTGTGAGAATACCTCAGGAGAGTTCCAAATGTGTGTGTGAAGAATATATATCCGACGGGGGTAAAATTGAAAAAAGTTGAAAAAATTTTTTTTGGGATTTAGTCATTTTTCCGACGTTTATCAGACTTTCAGATAGGGGAAATGTCTGAGCGTTCCAATTTCAGCTCCAGAGTGATTCGCCCAATGAGTCCTTGATATTTAGTCGTTTTCAGCCAATTTTTTGGATTTTTGAAAATGTCACTTTTTTGTGAAAATATTCACTAATTGAGGGAATAATATGTGTGAGGGTACCCCAGGAGAGTTCCAAATGTGTGTGGGTAGAATATATATCCCACGGGGGTAAAATTGAAAAAAGTTTAAAAATTTTTTTTTTTTTTACTTAGTCATTTTTCTGGCGTTTATCAGACTTTCAGATAGGGGAAATGTCAGTGAGCGTTCCGATTTCATTTCCAGAGTGATTCTCCCAATGAGTCCTTGTTATTTAGTAGTTTTCAGCCAATTTTCTGGATTTTTGAAAATGTCACTTTTTTGTAAAAATATCCACTAAATGAGGGAATAATAAGTGTGAGGGTACCCCAGGAGAGTTCCAAATGTGTGTGGGTAGAATATATATCCCACGGGGGTAAAATTGAAAAAAGTAAAAAAAAAATTTTTTTTGGACTTAGTGATTTTTCTGGCGTTTATCAGACTTTCAGATAGGGGAAATGTCAGTGAGCGTTCCGATTTCAGTTCCAGAGCGATTCGCCCAATGACTCCTTGTTATTTAGTCGTTTTCAGCCAATTTTGTGGATTTTTGAAAATGTCACTTTTTTGTGAAAATATCCACTAAATGAGGGAATAATATGTGTGAGAATACCTCAGGAGAGTTCCAAATGTGTGTGGGTAGAATATATATCCCACGGGGGTAAAATTGAAAAAAGTTAAAAAAAAAAATTTTTTTGGACTTAGTGATTTTTCTGCCGTTTATCAGACTTTCAGATAGGGGAAATGTCAGTGAGCATTCCGATTTCAGTTCCAGAGCGATTTGCCCAATGAGTCCTTGTTATTTAGTCGTTTTCAGCCAATTTTCTGGATTTTTGAAAATTTCACTTTTTTGTGAAAATATCCACTAAATGAGGGACTAATATGTGTGAGGGTAACCCAGGAGAGTTCCAAATGTGTGTGGGAAGAATATATATCCCACGGGGGTAAAATTGAAACAAGTTGAAAACATTTTTTTTTTGGACTTAGTCATTTTTCTAGCGTTTATCAGACTTTCAGATAGGGCAAATGTCAGTGAGAGTTCCGATTTCAGTTCCAGAGCGATTCGCCCAATGAGTCCTTGATATTTAGTCGTTTTCAGCCAATTTTCTGGATTTTTTAAAATTTCACTTTTTTGTGAAAATATCCACTAAATGGGGGAATAATATGTTTGAGGGTACCCCAGGAGAGTTCCAAATGTGTGTGGGTAGAATATATATCCCATTGGGGTCAAATTGAAAAAAGTTTAAAAAATTTTTTTTTGGACTTAGTCATTTTTCTGGCGTTTATCAGACTTTCAGATAGGGCAAATGTCAGTGAGAGTTCCGATTTCAGTTCCAGAGCGATTCGCCCAATGAGTCCTTGATATTTAGTTGTTTTCAGCCAATTTTTTGGATTTTTTGAAAATGTCACTTTTTTGTGAAAATATCCACTAAATGAGGGAATAATATGTGTGAGAATACCTCAGGAGAGTTCCAAATGTGTGTGGGTAGAATATATATCCCACGGGGGTAAAATTGAAAAAAGTAAAAAAAAAATTTTTTTTGGACTTAGTGATTTTTCTGCCGTTTATCAGACTTTCAGATAGGGGAAATGTCAGTGAGCGTTCCGATTTCAGTTCCAGAGCGATTCGCCCAATGCCTCCTTGTTATTTAGTCGTTTTCAGCCAATTTTCTGGATTTTTAAAAATTTCACTTTTTTTTGAAAATATCCACTAAATGAGGGAATAATATGTGTGAGGGTACCCCAGGAGAGTTCCAAATGTGTGTGGGTATATATCCCACGGGGGTAAAATTGAAAAAAGTAAAAAAAAAATTTTTTTTGGACTTAGTGATTTTTCTGCCGTTCATCAGACTTTCAGATAGGGGAAATGTCAGTGAGCGTTCCGATTTCAGTTCCAGAGCGATTCGCCCAATGAGTCCTTGTTATTTAGTTGTTTTCAGCCAATTTACTGGATTTTTGAAAATTTCACTTTTTTGTGAAAATATCCACTAAATGAGGGAATAATATGTGTGAGGGTACCCCAGGAGAGTTCCAAATGTGTGTGGGAAGAATATATATCCCACGGGGGTAAAATTGAAAAAAGTTGAAAAAAAATTTTTTTTTGGACTTAGTGATTTTTCTGGCGTTTATCAGACTTTCAGATAGTGGAAATGTCAGTGAGTGTTCCGATTTCAATTCCAGAGCGATTCGCCCAATGACTCCTTGTTATTTAGTCGTTTTCTGCCAATTTTCTGGATTTTTAAAAATTTCACTTTTTTTTGAAAATATCCACTAAATGAGGGAATAATATGTGTGAGGGTACCCCAGTTGAGTTCCAAATGTGTGTGGGTAGAATATATATCCGACGGGGGTAAAATTGAAAAAAGTTGAAAAATTTTTTTTGGGGATTTAGTCATTTTTCCGACGTTTATCAGACTTTCAGATAGGGGAAATGTCAGTGAGCGTTCCAATTTCAGCTCCAGAGCGATTCGCCCAATGAGTCCTTGATATTTAGTCGTTTTCAGCCAATTTTCTGGATTTTTTAAAATTTCACTTTTTTGTGAAAATATCCACTAAATGAGGGAATAATATGTGTGAGGGTACCCCAGGAGAGTTCCAAATGTGTTTGGGTAGAATATATATCCCATTGGGGTAAAATTGAAAAAAGTTGAAAAAAATTTTTTTTGGACTTAGTCATTTTTCTGGCGTTTATCAGACTTTCAGATAGGGCAAATGTCAGTGAGAGTTCCGATTTCAGTTCCACAGCGATTCGCCCAATGAGTCCTTGATATTTAGTTGTTTTCAGCCAATTTTTTGGATTTTTGAAAATGTCACTTTTTTGTGAAAATATCCACTAAATGAGGGAATAATATGTGTGAGAATACCTCAGGAGAGTTCCAAATGTGTGTGGGTAGAATATATATCCCACGGGGGTAAAATTGAAAAAAGTAAAAAAAAAATTTTTTTTGGACTTAGTGATTTTTCTGCCGTTTATCAGACTTTCAGATAGGGGAAATGTCAGTGAGCGTTCCGATTTCAGTTCCAGAGCGATTCGCCCAATGCCTCCTTGTTATTTAGTCGTTTTCAGCCAATTTTCTGGATTTTTGAAAATTTCACTTTTTTGTGAAAATATCCACTAAATGAGGGAATAATATGTGTGAGGGTACCCCAGGAGAGTTCCAAATGTGTGTGGGTAGAATATATATCCCACGGGGGAAAAATTGAAAAAAGTTGAAAAAAAGTTTTTTTGGACTTAGTCATTATTCTGGCGTTTATCAGACTTTCAGATAGGGCAAATGTCAGTGAGAGTTCCGATTTCAGTTCCAGAGCGTTTCGCCCAATGAGTCCTTGATATTTAGTTGTTTTCAGCCAATTTTCTGGATTTTTTAAAATTTCACTTTTTTGTGAAAATATCCACTAAATGAGGGAATAATATGTTTGAGGGTACCCCAGGAGAGTTCCAAATGTGTGTGGGTAGAATATATATCCCATTGGGGTAAAATTTAAAAAAGTTGAAAAAATTTTTTTTTGGACTTAGTCATTTTTCTGGCGTTTATCAGACTTTCAGATAGGGCACATGTCAGTGAGAGTTCCGATTTCAGTTCCACAGCGATTCGCCCAATGAGTCCTTGATATTTAGTTGTTTTCAGCCAATTTTTTGGATTTTTGAAAATGTCACTTTTTTGTGAAAATATCCACTAAATGAGGGAATAATATGTGTGAGAATACCTCAGGAGAGTTCCAAATGTGTGTGTGAAGAATATATATCCGACGGGGGTAAAATTGAAAAAAGTTGAAAAATTTTTTTTGGGGATTTAGTCATTTTTCCGACGTTTATCAGACTTTCAGATAGGGGAAATGTCAGTGAGCGTTCCAATTTCAGCTCCAGAGTGATTCGCCCAATGAGTCCTTGATATTTAGTCGTTTTCAGCCAATTTTTTGGATTTTTGAAAATGTCACTTTTTTGTGAAAATATTCACTAATTGAGGGAATAATATGTGTGAGGGTACCCCAGGAGAGTTCCAAATGTGTGTGGGTAGAATATATATCCCACGGGGGTAAAATTGAAAAAAGTTTAAAAAAATTTTTTTTTGGACTTAGTCATTTTTCTGGCGTTTATCAGACTTTCAGATAGGGGAAATGTCAGTGAGCATTCCGATTTCAGTTCCGGAGCGATTCGCCCAATGAGTCCTTGTTATTTAGTCGTTTTCAGCCAATTTTCTGGATTTTTGAAAATGTCATTTTTTTGTGAAAATATCCACTAAATGAGGGAATAATATGTGTGAGGGTACCCCAGGAGAGTTCCAAATGTGTGTGGGTAGAATATATATCCCACGGGGGTAAAATTGAAAAAAGTTTAAAAATTTTTTTTTTTTTTACTTAGTCATTTTTCTGGCGTTTATCAGACTTTCAGATAGGGGAAATGTCAGTGAGCGTTCCGATTTCATTTCCAGAGTGATTCTCCCAATGAGTCCTTGTTATTTAGTAGTTTTCAGCCAATTTTCTGGATTTTTGAAAATGTCACTTTTTTGTAAAAATATCCACTAAATGAGGGAATAATAAGTGTGAGGGTACCCCAGGAGAGTTCCAAATGTGTGTGGGTAGAATATATATCCCACGGGGGTAAAATTGAAAAAAGTAAAAAAAAAATTTTTTTTGGACTTAGTGATTTTTCTGGCGTTTATCAGACTTTCAGATAGGGGAAATGTCAGTGAGCATTCCGATTTCAGTTCCAGAGCGATTCGCCCAATGACTCCTTGTTATTTAGTCGTTTTCAGCCAATTTTGTGGATTTTTGAAAATGTCACTTTTTTGTGAAAATATCCACTAAATGAGGGAATAATATGTGTGAGAATACCTCAGGAGAGTTCCAAATGTGTGTGGGTAGAATATATATCCCACGGGGGTAAAATTGAAAAAAGTTAAAAAAAAAAATTTTTTTGGACTTAGTGATTTTTCTGCCGTTTATCAGACTTTCAGATAGGGGAAATGTCAGTGAGCATTCCGATTTCAGTTCCAGAGCGATTTGCCCAATGAGTCCTTGTTATTTAGTCGTTTTCAGCCAATTTTCTGGATTTTTGAAAATTTCACTTTTTTGTGAAAATATCCACTAAATGAGGGACTAATATGTGTGAGGGTAACCCAGGAGAGTTCCAAATGTGTGTGGGAAGAATATATATCCCACGGGGGTAAAATTGAAACAAGTTGAAAACATTTTTTTTTTGGACTTAGTCATTTTTCTAGCGTTTATCAGACTTTCAGATAGGGCAAATGTCAGTGAGAGTTCCGATTTCAGTTCCAGAGCGATTCGCCCAATGAGTCCTTGATATTTAGTCGTTTTCAGCCAATTTTCTGGATTTTTTAAAATTTCACTTTTTTGTGAAAATATCCACTAAATGGGGGAATAATATGTTTGAGGGTACCCCAGGAGAGTTCCAAATGTGTGTGGGTAGAATATATATCCCATTGGGGTCAAATTGAAAAAAGTTTAAAAAATTTTTTTTTGGACTTAGTCATTTTTCTGGCGTTTATCAGACTTTCAGATAGGGCAAATGTCAGTGAGAGTTCCGATTTCAGTTCCAGAGCGATTCGCCCAATGAGTCCTTGATATTTAGTTGTTTTCAGCCAATTTTTTGGATTTTTGAAAATGTCACTTTTTTGTGAAAATATCCACTAAATGAGGGAATAATATGTGTGAGAATACCTCAGGAGAGTTCCAAATGTGTGTGGGTAGAATATATATCCCACGGGGGTAAAATTGAAAAAAGTAAAAAAAAAATTTTTTTTGGACTTAGTGATTTTTCTGCCGTTTATCAGACTTTCAGATAGGGGAAATGTCAGTGAGCGTTCCGATTTCAGTTCCAGAGCGATTCGCCCAATGCCTCCTTGTTATTTAGTCGTTTTCAGCCAATTTTCTGGATTTTTAAAAATTTCACTTTTTTTTGAAAATATCCACTAAATGAGGGAATAATATGTGTGAGGGTACCCCAGGAGAGTTCCAAATGTGTGTGGGTATATATCCCACGGGGGTAAAATTGAAAAAAGTAAAAAAAAAATTTTTTTTGGACTTAGTGATTTTTCTGCCGTTCATCAGACTTTCAGATAGGGGAAATGTCAGTGAGCGTTCCGATTTCAGTTCCAGAGCGATTCGCCCAATGAGTCCTTGTTATTTAGTTGTTTTCAGCCAATTTACTGGATTTTTGAAAATTTCACTTTTTTGTGAAAATATCCACTAAATGAGGGAATAATATGTGTGAGGGTACCCCAGGAGAGTTCCAAATGTGTGTGGGAAGAATATATATCCCACGGGGGTAAAATTGAAAAAAGTTGAAAAAAAATTTTTTTTTGGACTTAGTGATTTTTCTGGCGTTTATCAGACTTTCAGATAGTGGAAATGTCAGTGAGTGTTCCGATTTCAATTCCAGAGCGATTCGCCCAATGACTCCTTGTTATTTAGTCGTTTTCTGCCAATTTTCTGGATTTTTAAAAATTTCACTTTTTTTTGAAAATATCCACTAAATGAGGGAATAATATGTGTGAGGGTACCCCAGTTGAGTTCCAAATGTGTGTGGGTAGAATATATATCCGACGGGGGTAAAATTGAAAAAAGTTGAAAAATTTTTTTGGGGGATTTAGTCATTTTTCCGACGTTTATCAGACTTTCAGATAGGGGAAATGTCAGTGAGCGTTCCAATTTCAGCTCCAGAGCGATTCGCCCAATGAGTCCTTGATATTTAGTCGTTTTCAGCCAATTTTCTGGATTTTTTAAAATTTCACTTTTTTGTGAAAATATCCACTAAATGAGGGAATAATATGTGTGAGGGTACCCCAGGAGAGTTCCAAATGTGTTTGGGTAGAATATATATCCCATTGGGGTAAAATTGAAAAAAGTTGAAAAAAATTTTTTTTGGACTTAGTCATTTTTCTGGCGTTTATCAGACTTTCAGATAGGGCAAATGTCAGTGAGCGTTCCAATTTCAGTTCCAGACTGATTCACCCAATGAGTCCATGATACTTAGTCGTTTTCAGCCAATTTTCTGGATTTTTGAAAATTTCACTTTTTTTGTGAAAATATCCACTAAATGAGGGAATAATATGTGTAGGGTACCCCAGGAGAGTTCCAAATGTGTGTGGGTAGAATATATATCCCACGGGGGTAAAATTGAAAAAAGTTGAAAAAATTTTTTTTTGGACTTAGTCATTTTTCTGGCGTTTATCAGACTTTCAGATAGGGCAAATGTCAGTGAGAGTTCCGATTTCAGTTCCACAGCGATTCGCCCAATGAGTCCTTGATATTTAGTCGTTTTCAGCCAATTTTTTGGATTTTTGAAAATGTCACTTTTTTGTGAAAATATTCACTAATTGAGGGAATAATATGTGTGAGGGTACCCCAGGAGAGTTCCAAATGTGTGTGGGTAGAATATATATCCCACGGGGGTAAAATTGAAAAAAGTTTAAAAAAATTTTTTTTTGGACTTAGTCATTTTTCTGGCGTTTATCAGACTTTCAGATAGGGGAAATGTCAGTGAGCATTCCGATTTCAGTTCCGGAGCGATTCGCCCAATGAGTCCTTGTTATTTAGTCGTTTTCAGCCAATTTTCTGGATTTTTGAAAATGTCATTTTTTTGTGAAAATATCCACTAAATGAGGGAATAATATGTGTGAGGGTACCCCAGGAGAGTTCCAAATGTGTGTGGGTAGAATATATATCCCACGGGGGTAAAATTGAAAAAAGTTTAAAAATTTTTTTTTTTTTTACTTAGTCATTTTTCTGGCGTTTATCAGACTTTCAGATAGGGGAAATGTCAGTGAGCGTTCCGATTTCATTTCCAGAGTGATTCTCCCAATGAGTCCTTGTTATTTAGTAGTTTTCAGCCAATTTTCTGGATTTTTGAAAATGTCACTTTTTTGTAAAAATATCCACTAAATGAGGGAATAATAAGTGTGAGGGTACCCCAGGAGAGTTCCAAATGTGTGTGGGTAGAATATATATCCCACGGGGGTAAAATTGAAAAAAGTAAAAAAAAAATTTTTTTTGGACTTAGTGATTTTTCTGGCGTTTATCAGACTTTCAGATAGGGGAAATGTCAGTGAGCGTTCCGATTTCAGTTCCAGAGCGATTCGCCCAATGACTCCTTGTTATTTAGTCGTTTTCAGCCAATTTTGTGGATTTTTGAAAATGTCACTTTTTTGTGAAAATATCCACTAAATGAGGGAATAATATGTGTGAGAATACCTCAGGAGAGTTCCAAATGTGTGTGGGTAGAATATATATCCCACGGGGGTAAAATTGAAAAAAGTTAAAAAAAAAAATTTTTTTGGACTTAGTGATTTTTCTGCCGTTTATCAGACTTTCAGATAGGGGAAATGTCAGTGAGCATTCCGATTTCAGTTCCAGAGCGATTTGCCCAATGAGTCCTTGTTATTTAGTCGTTTTCAGCCAATTTTCTGGATTTTTGAAAATTTCACTTTTTTGTGAAAATATCCACTAAATGAGGGACTAATATGTGTGAGGGTAACCCAGGAGAGTTCCAAATGTGTGTGGGAAGAATATATATCCCACGGGGGTAAAATTGAAACAAGTTGAAAACATTTTTTTTTTGGACTTAGTCATTTTTCTAGCGTTTATCAGACTTTCAGAAATGGCAAATGTCAGTGAGAGTTCCGATTTCAGTTCCAGAGCGATTCGCCCAAGGAGTCCTTGATATTTAGTCGTTTTCAGCCAATTTTCTGGATTTTTTAAAATTTCACTTTTTTGTGAAAATATCCACTAAATGGGGGAATAATATGTTTGAGGGTACCCCAGGAGAGTTCCAAATGTGTGTGGGTAGAATATATATCCCATTGGGGTCAAATTGAAAAAAGTTTAAAAAATTTTTTTTTGGACTTAGTCATTTTTCTGGCGTTTATCAGACTTTCAGATAGGGCAAATGTCAGTGAGAGTTCCGATTTCAGTTCCAGAGCGATTCGCCCAATGAGTCCTTGATATTTAGTTGTTTTCAGCCAATTTTTTGGATTTTTGAAAATGTCACTTTTTTGTGAAAATATCCACTAAATGAGGGAATAATATGTGTGAGAATACCTCAGGAGAGTTCCAAATGTGTGTGGGTAGAATATATATCCCACGGGGGTAAAATTGAAAAAAGTAAAAAAAAAATTTTTTTTGGACTTAGTGATTTTTCTGCCGTTTATCAGACTTTCAGATAGGGGAAATGTCAGTGAGCGTTCCGATTTCAGTTCCAGAGCGATTCGCCCAATGCCTCCTTGTTATTTAGTCGTTTTCAGCCAATTTTCTGGATTTTTAAAAATTTCACTTTTTTTTGAAAATATCCACTAAATGAGGGAATAATATGTGTGAGGGTACCCCAGGAGAGTTCCAAATGTGTGTGGGTATATATCCCACGGGGGTAAAATTGAAAAAAGTAAAAAAAAAATTTTTTTTGGACTTAGTGATTTTTCTGCCGTTCATCAGACTTTCAGATAGGGGAAATGTCAGTGAGCGTTCCGATTTCAGTTCCAGAGCGATTCGCCCAATGAGTCCTTGTTATTTAGTTGTTTTCAGCCAATTTACTGGATTTTTGAAAATTTCACTTTTTTGTGAAAATATCCACTAAATGAGGGAATAATATGTGTGAGGGTACCCCAGGAGAGTTCCAAATGTGTGTGGGAAGAATATATATCCCACGGGGGTAAAATTGAAAAAAGTTGAAAAAAAATTTTTTTTTGGACTTAGTGATTTTTCTGGCGTTTATCAGACTTTCAGATAGTGGAAATGTCAGTGAGTGTTCCGATTTCAATTCCAGAGCGATTCGCCCAATGACTCCTTGTTATTTAGTCGTTTTCTGCCAATTTTCTGGATTTTTAAAAATTTCACTTTTTTTTGAAAATATCCACTAAATGAGGGAATAATATGTGTGAGGGTACCCCAGTTGAGTTCCAAATGTGTGTGGGTAGAATATATATCCGACGGGGGTAAAATTGAAAAAAGTTGAAAAATTTTTTTTGGGGATTTAGTCATTTTTCCGACGTTTATCAGACTTTCAGATAGGGGAAATGTCAGTGAGCGTTCCAATTTCAGCTCCAGAGCGATTCGCCCAATGAGTCCTTGATATTTAGTCGTTTTCAGCCAATTTTCTGGATTTTTTAAAATTTCACTTTTTTGTGAAAATATCCACTAAATGAGGGAATAATATGTGTGAGGGTACCCCAGGAGAGTTCCAAATGTGTTTGGGTAGAATATATATCCCATTGGGGTAAAATTGAAAAAAGTTGAAAAAAATTTTTTTTGGACTTAGTCATTTTTCTGGCGTTTATCAGACTTTCAGATAGGGCAAATGTCAGTGAGCGTTCCAATTTCAGTTCCAGACTGATTCACCCAATGAGTCCATGATACTTAGTCGTTTTCAGCCAATTTTCTGGATTTTTGAAAATTTCACTTTTTTTGTGAAAATATCCACTAAATGAGGGAATAATATGTGTAGGGTACCCCAGGAGAGTTCCAAATGTGTGTGGGTAGAATATATATCCCACGGGGGTAAAATTGAAAAAAGTTGAAAAAATTTTTTTTTGGACTTAGTCATTTTTCTGGCGTTTATCAGACTTTCAGATAGGGCAAATGTCAGTGAGAGTTCCGATTTCAGTTCCACAGCGATTCGCCCAATGAGTCCTTGATATTTAGTTGTTTTCAGCCAATTTTTTGGATTTTTGAAAATGTCACTTTTTTGTGAAAATATCCACTAAATGAGGGAATAATATGTGTGAGAATACCTCAGGAGAGTTCCAAATGTGTGTGGGTAGAATATATATCCCACGGGGGTAAAATTGAAAAAAGTAAAAAAAAAATTTTTTTTGGACTTAGTGATTTTTCTGCCGTTTATCAGACTTTCAGATAGGGGAAATGTCAGTGAGCGTTCCGATTTCAGTTCCAGAGCGATTCGCCCAATGCCTCCTTGTTATTTAGTCGTTTTCAGCCAATTTTCTGGATTTTTGAAAATTTCACTTTTTTGTGAAAATATCCACTAAATGAGGGAATAATATGTGTGAGGGTACCCCAGGAGAGTTCCAAATGTGTGTGGGTAGAATATATATCCCACGGGGGAAAAATTGAAAAAAGTTGAAAAAAAGTTTTTTTGGACTTAGTCATTATTCTGGCGTTTATCAGACTTTCAGATAGGGGAAATGTCAGTGAGCATTCCGATTTCAGTTCCAGACTGATTCACCCAATGAGTCCTTGATATTTAGTCGTTTTCAGCCAATTTTTTGGATTTTTGAAAATTTCACTTTTTTGTGAAAATATCCACTAAATGAGGGAATAATATGTGTGAGTGTACCCCCAGGAGAGTTCCAAATGTGTGTGGGTAGAATATATATCCCATTGGGGTAAAATTGAAAAAAGTTGAAAAAAAATCTTTTTTGGACTTAGTCATTTTTCCGGCGTTTATCAGACTTTCAGATAGGGGAAATGTCAGTGTGTGTTCCAATTTCAGTTCCAGAGCGATTCGCCCAATGAGTCCTTGTTATTTAGTCGTTTTCAGCCAATTTTCTGGATTTTTTAAAATTTCACTTTTTTGTGAAAATATCCACTAAATGAGGGAATAATATGTGTGAGGGTACCCCAGGAGAGTTCCAAATGTGTGTGGGTAGAATATATATCCCACGGGGGTAAAATTGAAAAAAGTAAAAAAAAAAATTTTTTTAGACTTAGTGATTTTTCCGACGTTTATCAGACTTTCAGATAGGGGAAATGTCAGTGAGCATTCCGATTTCAGTTCCAGAGTGATTCGCCCAATGAGTCCTTGATATTTAGTCGTTTTCAGCCAATTTTCTGGATTTTTGAAAATTTCACTTTTTTGTGAAAATATCCACTAAATGAGGGAATAATATGTGTGAGGGTACCTCAGGAGAGTTCCAAATGTGTGTGGGTAGAATATATATCCCACGGGGGAAAAATTGAAAAAAGTTGAAAAAAGTTTTTTTGGACTTAGTCATTTTTCTGGCGTTTATCAGACTTTCAGATAGGGCAAATGTCAGTGAGAGTTCCGATTTCAGTTCCACAGCGATTCGCCCAATGAGTCCTTGATATTTAGTTGTTTTCAGCCAATTTTTTGGATTTTTGAAAATGTCACTTTTTTGTGAAAATATCCACTAAATGAGGGAATAATATGTGTGAGAATACCTCAGGAGAGTTCCAAATGTGTGTGGGTAGAATTTATATCCCACGGGGGTAAAATTGAAAAAAGTAAAAAAAAAATTTTTTTTGGACTTAGTGATTTTTCTGCCGTTCATCAGACTTTCAGATAGGGGAAATGTCAGTGAGCGTTCCGATTTCAGTTCCAGAGCGATTCGCCCAATGAGTCCTTGTTATTTAGTTGTTTTCAGCCAATTTACTGGATTTTTGAAAATTTCACTTTTTTGTGAAAATATCCACTAAATGAGGGAATAATATGTGTGAGGGTACCCCAGGAGAGTTCCAAATGTGTGTGGGAAGAATATATATCCCACGGGGGTAAAATTGAAAAAAGTTGAAAAAAAATTTTTTTTTGGACTTAGTGATTTTTCTGGCGTTTATCAGACTTTCAGATAGTGGAAATGTCAGTGAGTGTTCCGATTTCAATTCCAGAGCGATTCGCCCAATGACTCCTTGTTATTTAGTCGTTTTCTGCCAATTTTCTGGATTTTTAAAAATTTCACTTTTTTTTGAAAATATCCACTAAATGAGGGAATAATATGTGTGAGGGTACCCCAGTTGAGTTCCAAATGTGTGTGGGTAGAATATATATCCGACGGGGGTAAAATTGAAAAAAGTTGAAAAATTTTTTTGGGGGATTTAGTCATTTTTCCGACGTTTATCAGACTTTCAGATAGGGGAAATGTCAGTGAGCGTTCCAATTTCAGCTCCAGAGCGATTCGCCCAATGAGTCCTTGATATTTAGTCGTTTTCAGCCAATTTTCTGGATTTTTTAAAATTTCACTTTTTTGTGAAAATATCCACTAAATGAGGGAATAATATGTGTGAGGGTACCCCAGGAGAGTTCCAAATGTGTTTGGGTAGAATATATATCCCATTGGGGTAAAATTGAAAAAAGTTGAAAAAAATTTTTTTTGGACTTAGTCATTTTTCTGGCGTTTATCAGACTTTCAGATAGGGCAAATGTCAGTGAGCGTTCCAATTTCAGTTCCAGACTGATTCACCCAATGAGTCCATGATACTTAGTCGTTTTCAGCCAATTTTCTGGATTTTTGAAAATTTCACTTTTTTTGTGAAAATATCCACTAAATGAGGGAATAATATGTGTAGGGTACCCCAGGAGAGTTCCAAATGTGTGTGGGTAGAATATATATCCCACGGGGGTAAAATTGAAAAAAGTTGAAAAAATTTTTTTTTGGACTTAGTCATTTTTCTGGCGTTTATCAGACTTTCAGATAGGGCAAATGTCAGTGAGAGTTCCGATTTCAGTTCCACAGCGATTCGCCCAATGAGTCCTTGATATTTAGTTGTTTTCAGCCAATTTTTTGGATTTTTGAAAATGTCACTTTTTTGTGAAAATATCCACTAAATGAGGGAATAATATGTGTGAGAATACCTCAGGAGAGTTCCAAATGTGTGTGGGTAGAATATATATCCCACGGGGGTAAAATTGAAAAAAGTAAAAAAAAAATTTTTTTTGGACTTAGTGATTTTTCTGCCGTTTATCAGACTTTCAGATAGGGGAAATGTCAGTGAGCGTTCCGATTTCAGTTCCAGAGCGATTCGCCCAATGCCTCCTTGTTATTTAGTCGTTTTCAGCCAATTTTCTGGATTTTTGAAAATTTCACTTTTTTGTGAAAATATCCACTAAATGAGGGAATAATATGTGTGAGGGTACCCCAGGAGAGTTCCAAATGTGTGTGGGTAGAATATATATCCCACGGGGGAAAAATTGAAAAAAGTTGAAAAAAAGTTTTTTTGGACTTAGTCATTATTCTGGCGTTTATCAGACTTTCAGATAGGGGAAATGTCAGTGAGCATTCCGATTTCAGTTCCAGACTGATTCACCCAACGAGTCCTTGATATTTAGTCGTTTTCAGCCAATTTTTTGGATTTTTGAAAATTTCACTTTTTTGTGAAAATATCCACTAAATGAGGGAATAATATGTGTGAGTGTACCCCCAGGAGAGTTCCAAATGTGTGTGGGTAGAATATATATCCCATTGGGGTAAAATTGAAAAAAGTTGAAAAAAAATCTTTTTTGGACTTAGTCATTTTTCCGGCGTTTATCAGACTTTCAGATAGGGGAAATGTCAGTGTGTGTTCCAATTTCAGTTCCAGAGCGATTCGCCCAATGAGTCCTTGTTATTTAGTCGTTTTCAGCCAATTTTCTGGATTTTTTAAAATTTCACTTTTTTGTGAAAATATCCACTAAATGAGGGAATAATATGTGTGAGGGTACCCCAGGAGAGTTCCAAATGTGTGTGGGTAGAATATATATCCCACGGGGGTAAAATTGAAAAAAGTAAAAAAAAAAATTTTTTTAGACTTAGTGATTTTTCCGACGTTTATCAGACTTTCAGATAGGGGAAATGTCAGTGAGCATTCCGATTTCAGTTCCAGAGTGATTCGCCCAATGAGTCCTTGATATTTAGTCGTTTTCAGCCAATTTTCTGGATTTTTGAAAATTTCACTTTTTTGTGAAAATATCCACTAAATGAGGGAATAATATGTGTGAGGGTACCTCAGGAGAGTTCCAAATGTGTGTGGGTAGAATATATATCCCACGGGGGAAAAATTGAAAAAAGTTGAAAAAAGTTTTTTTGGACTTAGTCATTTTTCTGGCGTTTATCAGACTTTCAGATAGGGCAAATGTCAGTGAGAGTTCCGATTTCAGTTCCACAGCGATTCGCCCAATGAGTCCTTGATATTTAGTTGTTTTCAGCCAATTTTTTGGATTTTTGAAAATGTCACTTTTTTGTGAAAATATCCACTAAATGAGGGAATAATATGTGTGAGAATACCTCAGGAGAGTTCCAAATGTGTGTGGGTAGAATTTATATCCCACGGGGGTAAAATTGAAAAAAGTAAAAAAAAAATTTTTTTTGGACTTAGTGATTTTTCTGCCGTTTATCAGACTTTCAGATAGGGGAAATGTCAGTGAGCGTTCCGATTTCAGTTCCAGAGCGATTCGCCCAATGCCTCCTTGTTATTTAGTCGTTTTCAGCCAATTTTCTGGATTTTTGAAAATTTCACTTTTTTGTGAAAATATCCACTAAATGAGGGAATAATATGTGTGAGGGTACCCCAGGAGAGTTCCAAATGTGTGTGGGTAGAATATATATCCCACGGGGGAAAAATTGAAAAAAGTTGAAAAAAAAGTTTTTTTGGACTTAGTCATTATTCTGGCGTTTATCAGACTTTCAGATAGGGGAAATGTCAGTGAGCATTCCGATTTCAGTTCCAGACTGATTCACCCAATGAGTCCTTGATATTTAGTCGTTTTCAGCCAATTTTTTGGATTTTTGAAAATTTCACTTTTTTGTGAAAATATCCACTAAATGAGGGAATAATATGTGTGAGTGTACCCCCAGGAGAGTTCCAAATGTGTGTGGGTAGAATATATATCCCATTGGGGTAAAATTGAAAAAAGTTGAAAAAAAATCTTTTTTGGACTTAGTCATTTTTCCGGCGTTTATCAGACTTTCAGATAGGGGAAATGTCAGTGTGTGTTCCAATTTCAGTTCCAGAGCGATTCGCCCAATGAGTCCTTGTTATTTAGTCGTTTTCAGCCAATTTTCTGGATTTTTTAAAATTTCACTTTTTTGTGAAAATATCCACTAAATGAGGGAATAATATGTGTGAGGGTACCCCAGGAGAGTTCCAAATGTGTGTGGGTAGAATATATATCCCACGGGGGTAAAATTGAAAAAAGTAAAAAAAAAAATTTTTTTAGACTTAGTGATTTTTCCGACGTTTATCAGACTTTCAGATAGGGGAAATGTCAGTGAGCATTCCGATTTCAGTTCCAGAGTGATTCACCCAATGAGTCCTTGATATTTAGTCGTTTTCAGCCAATTTTCTGGATTTTTGAAAATTTCACTTTTTTGTGAAAATATCCACTAAATGAGGGAATAATATGTGTGAGGGTACCTCAGGAGAGTTCCAAATGTGTGTGGGTAGAATATATATCCCACGGGGGAAAAATTGAAAAAAGTTGAAAAAAAGTTTTTTTGGACTTAGTCATTTTTCTGGCGTTTATCAGACTTTCAGATAGGGGAAATGTCAGTGAGCATTCCGATTTCAGTTCCAGACTGATTCACCCAATGAGTCCTTGATGTTTAGTCGTTTTCAGCCAATCTTTTGGATTTTTCAAAATTTTCACTTTTTTGTCAAAATATCCACTAAATGAGGGAATAATATGTGTGAGGGTACCCCAGGAGAGTTCCAAATGTGTGTGGGTAGAATATATATCCCTCGGGGGTAAAATTGAAAAAAGTTGAAAAAAATTTTTTTTTGGACTTAGTCATTTTTCTGGCGTTTATCAGACTTTCAGATAGGGCAAATGTCAGTGAGCGTTCCGATTTCAGTTCCAGACTGATTCACCCAATGAGTCCTTGATATTTAGTCGTTTTCAGCCAATTTTCTGGATTTTTGAAAATTTCACTTTTTTTGTGAAAATATCCACTAAATGAGGGAATAATATGTGTAGGGTACCCCAGGAGAGTTCCAAATGTGTGTGGGTAGAATATATATCCCACGGGGGTAAAATTGAAAAAAGTTGAAAAAATTTTTTTTTGGACTTAGTCATTTTTCTGGCGTTTATCAGACTTTCAGATAGGGCAAATGTCAGTGAGAGTTCCGATTTCAGTTCCAGAGCGATTCGCCCAATGAGTCCTTGATATTTAGTTGTTTTCAGCCAATTTTCTGGATTTTTTAAAATTTCACTTTTTTGTGAAAATATCCACTAAATGAGGGAATAATATGTTTGAGGGTACCCCAGGAGAGATCCAAATGTGTGTGGGTAGAATATATATCCCATTGGGGTAAAATTGAAAAAAGTTGAAAAAATTTTTTTTTGGACTTAGTCATTTTTCTGGCGTTTATCAGACTTTCAGATAGGGCAAATGTCAGTGAGAGTTCCGATTTCAGTTCCACAGCGATTCGCCCAATGAGTCCTTGATATTTAGTTGTTTTCAGCCAATTTTTTGGATTTTTGAAAATGTCACTTTTTTGTGAAAATATCCACTAAATGAGGGAATAATATGTGTGAGAATACCTCAGGAGAGTTCCAAATGTGTGTGGGTAGAATATATATCCCACGGGGGTAAAATTGAAAAAAGTAAAAAAAAAATTTTTTTTGGACTTAGTGATTTTTCTGCCGTTTATCAGACTTTCAGATAGGGGAAATGTCAGTGAGCGTTCCGATTTCAGTTCCAGAGCGATTCGCCCAATGCCTCCTTGTTATTTAGTCGTTTTCAGCCAATTTTCTGGATTTTTAAAAATTTCACTTTTTTTTGAAAATATCCACTAAATGAGGGAATAATATGTGTGAGGGTACCCCAGGAGAGTTCCAAATGTGTGTGGGTATATATCCCACGGGGGTAAAATTGAAAAAAGTAAAAAAAAAATTTTTTTTGGACTTAGTGATTTTTCTGCCGTTCATCAGACTTTCAGATAGGGGAAATGTCAGTGAGCGTTCCGATTTCAGTTCCAGAGCGATTCGCCCAATGAGTCCTTGTTATTTAGTTGTTTTCAGCCAATTTACTGGATTTTTGAAAATTTCACTTTTTTGTGAAAATATCCACTAAATGAGGGAATAATATGTGTGAGGGTACCCCAGGAGAGTTCCAAATGTGTGTGGGAAGAATATATATCCCACGGGGGTAAAATTGAAAAAAGTTGAAAAAAAATTTTTTTTTGGACTTAGTGATTTTTCTGGCGTTTATCAGACTTTCAGATAGTGGAAATGTCAGTGAGTGTTCCGATTTCAATTCCAGAGCGATTCGCCCAATGACTCCTTGTTATTTAGTCGTTTTCTGCCAATTTTCTGGATTTTTAAAAATTTCACTTTTTTTTGAAAATATCCACTAAATGAGGGAATAATATGTGTGAGGGTACCCCAGTTGAGTTCCAAATGTGTGTGGGTAGAATATATATCCGACGGGGGTAAAATTGAAAAAAGTTGAAAAATTTTTTTTGGGGATTTAGTCATTTTTCCGACGTTTATCAGACTTTCAGATAGGGGAAATGTCAGTGAGCGTTCCAATTTCAGCTCCAGAGCGATTCGCCCAATGAGTCCTTGATATTTAGTCGTTTTCAGCCAATTTTCTGGATTTTTTAAAATTTCACTTTTTTGTGAAAATATCCACTAAATGAGGGAATAATATGTGTGAGGGTACCCCAGGAGAGTTCCAAATGTGTTTGGGTAGAATATATATCCCATTGGGGTAAAATTGAAAAAAGTTGAAAAAAATTTTTTTTGGACTTAGTCATTTTTCTGGCGTTTATCAGACTTTCAGATAGGGCAAATGTCAGTGAGCGTTCCAATTTCAGTTCCAGACTGATTCACCCAATGAGTCCATGATACTTAGTCGTTTTCAGCCAATTTTCTGGATTTTTGAAAATTTCACTTTTTTTGTGAAAATATCCACTAAATGAGGGAATAATATGTGTAGGGTACCCCAGGAGAGTTCCAAATGTGTGTGGGTAGAATATATATCCCACGGGGGTAAAATTGAAAAAAGTTGAAAAAATTTTTTTTTGGACTTAGTCATTTTTCTGGCGTTTATCAGACTTTCAGATAGGGCAAATGTCAGTGAGAGTTCCGATTTCAGTTCCACAGCGATTCGCCCAATGAGTCCTTGATATTTAGTTGTTTTCAGCCAATTTTTTGGATTTTTGAAAATGTCACTTTTTTGTGAAAATATCCACTAAATGAGGGAATAATATGTGTGAGAATACCTCAGGAGAGTTCCAAATGTGTGTGGGTAGAATATATATCCCACGGGGGTAAAATTGAAAAAAGTAAAAAAAAAATTTTTTTTGGACTTAGTGATTTTTCTGCCGTTTATCAGACTTTCAGATAGGGGAAATGTCAGTGAGCGTTCCGATTTCAGTTCCAGAGCGATTCGCCCAATGCCTCCTTGTTATTTAGTCGTTTTCAGCCAATTTTCTGGATTTTTGAAAATTTCACTTTTTTGTGAAAATATCCACTAAATGAGGGAATAATATGTGTGAGGGTACCCCAGGAGAGTTCCAAATGTGTGTGGGTAGAATATATATCCCACGGGGGAAAAATTGAAAAAAGTTGAAAAAAAGTTTTTTTGGACTTAGTCATTATTCTGGCGTTTATCAGACTTTCAGATAGGGGAAATGTCAGTGAGCATTCCGATTTCAGTTCCAGACTGATTCACCCAATGAGTCCTTGATATTTAGTCGTTTTCAGCCAATTTTTTGGATTTTTGAAAATTTCACTTTTTTGTGAAAATATCCACTAAATGAGGGAATAATATGTGTGAGTGTACCCCCAGGAGAGTTCCAAATGTGTGTGGGTAGAATATATATCCCATTGGGGTAAAATTGAAAAAAGTTGAAAAAAAATCTTTTTTGGACTTAGTCATTTTTCCGGCGTTTATCAGACTTTCAGATAGGGGAAATGTCAGTGTGTGTTCCAATTTCAGTTCCAGAGCGATTCGCCCAATGAGTCCTTGTTATTTAGTCGTTTTCAGCCAATTTTCTGGATTTTTTAAAATTTCACTTTTTTGTGAAAATATCCACTAAATGAGGGAATAATATGTGTGAGGGTACCCCAGGAGAGTTCCAAATGTGTGTGGGTAGAATATATATCCCACGGGGGTAAAATTGAAAAAAGTAAAAAAAAAAATTTTTTTAGACTTAGTGATTTTTCCGACGTTTATCAGACTTTCAGATAGGGGAAATGTCAGTGAGCATTCCGATTTCAGTTCCAGAGTGATTCGCCCAATGAGTCCTTGATATTTAGTCGTTTTCAGCCAATTTTCTGGATTTTTGAAAATTTCACTTTTTTGTGAAAATATCCACTAAATGAGGGAATAATATGTGTGAGGGTACCTCAGGAGAGTTCCAAATGTGTGTGGGTAGAATATATATCCCACGGGGGAAAAATTGAAAAAAGTTGAAAAAAGTTTTTTTGGACTTAGTCATTTTTCTGGCGTTTATCAGACTTTCAGATAGGGCAAATGTCAGTGAGAGTTCCGATTTCAGTTCCACAGCGATTCGCCCAATGAGTCCTTGATATTTAGTTGTTTTCAGCCAATTTTTTGGATTTTTGAAAATGTCACTTTTTTGTGAAAATATCCACTAAATGAGGGAATAATATGTGTGAGAATACCTCAGGAGAGTTCCAAATGTGTGTGGGTAGAATTTATATCCCACGGGGGTAAAATTGAAAAAAGTAAAAAAAAAATTTTTTTTGGACTTAGTGATTTTTCTGCCGTTTATCAGACTTTCAGATAGGGGAAATGTCAGTGAGCGTTCCGATTTCAGTTCCAGAGCGATTCGCCCAATGCCTCCTTGTTATTTAGTCGTTTTCAGCCAATTTTCTGGATTTTTGAAAATTTCACTTTTTTGTGAAAATATCCACTAAATGAGGGAATAATATGTGTGAGGGTACCCCAGGAGAGTTCCAAATGTGTGTGGGTAGAATATATATCCCACGGGGGAAAAATTGAAAAAAGTTGAAAAAAAAGTTTTTTTGGACTTAGTCATTATTCTGGCGTTTATCAGACTTTCAGATAGGGGAAATGTCAGTGAGCATTCCGATTTCAGTTCCAGACTGATTCACCCAATGAGTCCTTGATATTTAGTCGTTTTCAGCCAATTTTTTGGATTTTTGAAAATTTCACTTTTTTGTGAAAATATCCACTAAATGAGGGAATAATATGTGTGAGTGTACCCCCAGGAGAGTTCCAAATGTGTGTGGGTAGAATATATATCCCATTGGGGTAAAATTGAAAAAAGTTGAAAAAAAATCTTTTTTGGACTTAGTCATTTTTCCGGCGTTTATCAGACTTTCAGATAGGGGAAATGTCAGTGTGTGTTCCAATTTCAGTTCCAGAGCGATTCGCCCAATGAGTCCTTGTTATTTAGTCGTTTTCAGCCAATTTTCTGGATTTTTTAAAATTTCACTTTTTTGTGAAAATATCCACTAAATGAGGGAATAATATGTGTGAGGGTACCCCAGGAGAGTTCCAAATGTGTGTGGGTAGAATATATATCCCACGGGGGTAAAATTGAAAAAAGTAAAAAAAAAAATTTTTTTAGACTTAGTGATTTTTCCGACGTTTATCAGACTTTCAGATAGGGGAAATGTCAGTGAGCATTCCGATTTCAGTTCCAGAGTGATTCACCCAATGAGTCCTTGATATTTAGTCGTTTTCAGCCAATTTTCTGGATTTTTGAAAATTTCACTTTTTTGTGAAAATATCCACTAAATGAGGGAATAATATGTGTGAGGGTACCTCAGGAGAGTTCCAAATGTGTGTGGGTAGAATATATATCCCACGGGGGAAAAATTGAAAAAAGTTGAAAAAAAGTTTTTTTGGACTTAGTCATTTTTCTGGCGTTTATCAGACTTTCAGATAGGGGAAATGTCAGTGAGCATTCCGATTTCAGTTCCAGACTGATTCACCCAATGAGTCCTTGATGTTTAGTCGTTTTCAGCCAATCTTTTGGATTTTTCAAAATTTTCACTTTTTTGTCAAAATATCCACTAAATGAGGGAATAATATGTGTGAGGGTACCCCAGGAGAGTTCCAAATGTGTGTGGGTAGAATATATATCCCTCGGGGGTAAAATTGAAAAAAGTTGAAAAAAATTTTTTTTTGGACTTAGTCATTTTTCTGGCGTTTATCAGACTTTCAGATAGGGCAAATGTCAGTGAGCGTTCCGATTTCAGTTCCAGACTGATTCACCCAATGAGTCCTTGATATTTAGTCGTTTTCAGCCAATTTTCTGGATTTTTGAAAATTTCACTTTTTTTGTGAAAATATCCACTAAATGAGGGAATAATATGTGTAGGGTACCCCAGGAGAGTTCCAAATGTGTGTGGGTAGAATATATATCCCACGGGGGTAAAATTGAAAAAAGTTGAAAAAATTTTTTTTTGGACTTAGTCATTTTTCTGGCGTTTATCAGACTTTCAGATAGGGCAAATGTCAGTGAGAGTTCCGATTTCAGTTCCAGAGCGATTCGCCCAATGAGTCCTTGATATTTAGTTGTTTTCAGCCAATTTTCTGGATTTTTTAAAATTTCACTTTTTTGTGAAAATATCCACTAAATGAGGGAATAATATGTTTGAGGGTACCCCAGGAGAGATCCAAATGTGTGTGGGTAGAATATATATCCCATTGGGGTAAAATTGAAAAAAGTTGAAAAAATTTTTTTTTGGACTTAGTCATTTTTCTGGCGTTTATCAGACTTTCAGATAGGGCAAATGTCAGTGAGAGTTCCGATTTCAGTTCCACAGCGATTCGCCCAATGAGTCCTTGATATTTAGTTGTTTTCAGCCAATTTTTTGGATTTTTGAAAATGTCACTTTTTTGTGAAAATATCCACTAAATGAGGGAATAATATGTGTGAGAATACCTCAGGAGAGTTCCAAATGTGTGTGGGTAGAATATATATCCCACGGGGGTAAAATTGAAAAAAGTAAAAAAAAAATTTTTTTTGGACTTAGTGATTTTTCTGCCGTTTATCAGACTTTCAGATAGGGGAAATGTCAGTGAGCGTTCCGATTTCAGTTCCAGAGCGATTCGCCCAATGCCTCCTTGTTATTTAGTCGTTTTCAGCCAATTTTCTGGATTTTTAAAAATTTCACTTTTTTTTGAAAATATCCACTAAATGAGGGAATAATATGTGTGAGGGTACCCCAGGAGAGTTCCAAATGTGTGTGGGTAGAATATATATCCGACGGGGGTAAAATTGAAAAAAGTTGAAAAGATTTTTTTTGGGATTTAGTCATTTTTCCGACGTTTATCAGACTTTCAGATAGGGGAAATGTCAGTGAGCATTCCGATTTCAGTTCCAGAGTGATTTGCCCAATGAGTCCTTGTTATTTAGTTGTTTTCAGCCAATTTTCTGGATTTTTGAAAATTTCACTTTTTTGTGAAAATATCCACTAAATGAGGGAATAATATGTGTGAGGGTACCCCAGGAGAGTTCCAAATGTGTGTGTGAAGAATATATATCCGACGGGGGTAAAATTGAAAAAAGTTGAAAAATTTTTTTTGGGGATTTAGTCATTTTTCCGACGTTTATCAGACTTTCAGATAGGGGAAATGTCAGTGAGCGTTCCAATTTCAGCTCCAGAGCGATTCGCCCAATGAGTCCTTGATATTTAGTCGTTTTCAGCCAATTTTTTGGATTTTTGAAAATGTCACTTTTTTGTGAAAATATTCACTAATTGAGGGAATAATATGTGTGAGGGTACCCCAGGAGAGTTCCAAATGTGTGTGGGTAGAATATATATCCCACGGGGGTAAAATTGAAAAAAGTTTAAAAAAATTTTTTTTTTTTACTTAGTCATTTTTCTGGCGTTTATCAGACTTTCAGATAGGGGAAATGTCAGTGAGCGTTCCGATTTCAGTTCCAGAGTGATTCTCCCAATGAGTCCTTGTTATTTTGTAGTTTTCAGCCAATTTTCTGGATTTTTGAAAATGTCACTTTTTTGTAAAAATATCCACTAAATGAGGGAATAATATGTGTGAGGGTACCCCAGGAGAGTTCCAAATGTGTGTGGGTAGAATATATATCCCACGGGGGTAAAATTAAAAAAAGTAAAAAAAAAATTTTTTTTGGACTTAGTGATTTTTCTGGCGTTTATCAGACTTTCAGATAGGGGAAATGTCAGTGAGCGTTCCGATTTCAGTTCCAGAGCGATTCGCCCAATGACTCCTTGTTATTTAGTCGTTTTCAGCCAATTTTGTGGATTTTTGAAAATTTCACTTTTTTGTGAAAATATCCACTAAATGAGGGAATAATATGTGTGAGGGTACCCCAGGAGAGTTCCAAATGTGTGTGGGTAGAATATATATCCGACGGGGGTAAAATTGAAAAAAGTTGAAAAAATTTTTTTTGGGATTTAGTCATTTTTCCGACGTTTATCAGACTTTCAGATAGGAGAAATGTCAGTGAGCATTCCGATTTCAGTTCCAGAGCGATTTGCCCAATGAGTCCTTGTTATTTAGTCGTTTTCAGCCAATTTTCTGGATTTTTGAAAATTTCACTTTTTTGTGAAAATATCCACTAAATGAGGGAATAATATGTGTGAGGGTAACCCAGGAGAGTTCCAAATGTGTGTGGGAAGAATATATATCCCACGGGGGTAAAATTGAAACAAGTTGAAAACATTTTTTTTTTGGACTTAGTCATTTTTCTAGCGTTTATCAGACTTTCAGATAGGGGAAATGTCAGTGAGCATTCCGATTTCAGTTCCATAGCGATTCGCCTAATGAGTCCTTGTTATTTAGTCGTTTTCAGCCAATTTTCTGGATTTTTTAAAATTTCACTTTTTTGTGAAAATATCCACTAAATGAGGGAATAATATGTGAGAGGGTACCCCAGGAGAGTTCCAAATGTGTGTGGGTAGAATATATATCCCATTGGGGTCAAATTGAAAAAAGTTTAAAAAATTTTTTTTTGGACTTAGTCATTTTTCTGGCGTTTATCAGACTTTCAGATAGGGCAAATGTCAGTGAGAGTTCCGATTTCAGTTCCAGAGCGATTCGCCCAATGAGTCCTTGATATTTAGTTGTTTTCAGCCAATTTTTTGGATTTTTGAAAATGTCACTTTTTTGTGAAAATATCCACTAAATGAGGGAATAATATGTGTGAGAATACCTCAGGAGAGTTCCAAATGTGTGTGGGTAGAATATATATCCCACGGGGGTAAAATTGAAAAAAGTAAAAAAAAAATTTTTTTTGGACTTAGTGATTTTTCTGCCATTTATCAGACTTTCAGATAGGGGAAATGTCAGTGAGCGTTCCGATTTCAGTTCCAGAGCGATTCGCCCAATGCCTCCTTGTTATTTAGTCGTTTTCAGCCAATTTTCTGGATTTTTAAAAATTTCACTTTTTTTTGAAAATATCCACTAAATGAGGGAATAATATGTGTGAGGGTACCCCAGGAGAGTTCCAAATGTGTGTGGGTAGAATATATATCCGACGGGGGTAAAATTGAAAAAAGTTGAAAAAATTTTTTTTTGGGATTTAGTCATTTTTCCGACGTTTATCAGACTTTCAGATAGGGGAAATGTCAGTGAGCATTCCGATTTCAGTTCGAGAGTGATTCGCCCAATGAGTCCTTGTTATTTAGTTGTTTTCAGCCAATTTTCTGGATTTTTGAAAATTTCACTTTTTTGTGAAAATATCCACTAAATGAGGGAATAATATGTGTGAGGGTACCCCAGGAGAGTTCCAAATGTGTGTGGGAAGAATATATATCCCACGGGGGTAAAATTGAAAAAAGTTGAAAAAAATTTTTTTTTTGGACTTAGTCATTTTTCTGGCGTTTATCAGACTTTCAGATAGGGCAAATGTCAGTGAGAGTTCCGATTTCAGTTCCAGAGCGATTCGCCCAATGAGTCCTTGATATTTAGTTGTTTTCAGCCAATTTTCTGGATTTTTGAAAATTTCACTTTTTTTGTGAAAATATCCACTAAATGAGGGAATAATATGTGTGAGGGTACCCTAGGAGAGTTCCAAATGTGTGTGGGTAGAATACATATCCCACGGGGGTAAAATTGAAAAAAGTAAAAAAAAAATTTTTTTTGGACTTAGTCATTTTTCTGGCGTTTATCAGACTTTCAGATAGTGGAAATGTCAGTGAGTGTTCCAATTTCAGCTCCAGAGCAATTCGCCCAATGAGTCCTTGATATTTAGTCGTTTTCAGCCAATTTTTTGGATTTTTGAAAATGTCACTTTTTTGTGAAAATATTCACTAAATGAGGGAATAATATGTGTGAGGGTACCCCAGGAGAGTTCCAAATGTGTGTGGGTAGAATATATATCCCACGGGGGTAAAATTGAAAAAAGTTTAAAAAAAATTTTTTTTTGGACTTAGTCATTTTTCTGGCGTTTATCAGACTTTCAGATAGGGGAAATGTCAGTGAGCATTCCGATTTCAGTTCCGGAGCGATTCGCCCAATGAGTCCTTGATATTTAGTCGTTTTCAGCCAATTTTCTGGATTTTTGAAAATTTCACTTTTTTGTGAAAATATCCACTAAATGAGGGAATAATATGTGTGAGGGTATCCCAGGAGAGTTCCAAATGTGTGTGGGAAGAATATATATCCCACGGGGGTAAAATTGAAAAAAGTTGAAAACATTTTTTTTTTGGACTTAGTCATTTTTCTGGCGTTTATCAGACTTTCAGATAGGGGAAATGTCAGTGAGAGTTCCGATTTCAGTTCCAGAGCGATTCGCCCAATGAGTCCTTGATATTTAGTTGTTTTCAGCCAATTTTTTGGATTTTTGAAAATGTCACTTTTTTGTGAAAATATCCACTAAATGAGGGAATAATATGTGTGAGAATACCTCAGGAGAGTTCCAAATGTGTGTGGGTAGAATATATATCCCACGGGGGTAAAATTGAAAAAAGTAAAAAAAAAATTTTTTTTGGACTTAGTGATTTTTCTGCCGTTTATCAGACTTTCAGATAGGGGAAATGTCAGTGAGCGTTCCGATTTCAGTTCCAGAGCGATTCGCCCAATGCCTCCTTGTTATTTAGTCGTTTTCAGCCAATTTTCTGGATTTTTAAAAATTTCACTTTTTTTTGAAAATATCCACTAAATGAGGGAATAATATGTGTGAGGGTACCCCAGGAGAGTTCCAAATGTGTGTGGGTAGAATATATATCCGACGGGGGTAAAATTGAAAAAAGTTGAAAAAATTTTTTTTTGGGATTTAGTCATTTTTCCGACGTTTATCAGACTTTCAGATAGGGGAAATGTCAGTGAGCATTCCGATTTCAGTTCGAGAGTGATTCGCCCAATGAGTCCTTGTTATTTAGTTGTTTTCAGCCAATTTTCTGGATTTTTGAAAATTTCACTTTTTTGTGAAAATATCCACTAAATGAGGGAATAATATGTGTGAGGGTACCCCAGGAGAGTTCCAAATGTGTGTGGGAAGAATATATATCCCACGGGGGTAAAATTGAAAAAAGTTGAAAAAAATTTTTTTTTTGGACTTAGTCATTTTTCTGGCGTTTATCAGACTTTCAGATAGGGCAAATGTCAGTGAGAGTTCCGATTTCAGTTCCAGAGCGATTCGCCCAATGAGTCCTTGATATTTAGTTGTTTTCAGCCAATTTTTTGGATTTTTGAAAATGTCACTTTTTTGTGAAAATATCCACTAAATGAGGGAATAATACGTGTGAGAATACCTCAGGAGAGTTCCAAATGTGTGTGGGTAGAATATATATCCCACGGGGGTAAAATTGAAAAAAGTAAAAAAAAAATTTTTTTTGGACTTAGTGATTTTTCTGCCGTTTATCAGACTTTCAGATAGGGGAAATGTCAGTGAGCGTTCCGATTTCAGTTCCAGAGCGATTCGCCCAATGCCTCCTTGTTATTTAGTCGTTTTCAGCCAATTTTCTGGATTTTTAAAAATTTCACTTTTTTTTGAAAATATCCACTAAATGAGGGAATAATATGTGTGAGGGTACCCCAGGAGAGTTCCAAATGTGTGTGGGTAGAATATATATCCGACGGGGGTAAAATTGAAAAAAGTTGAAAAAATTTTTTTTGGGGATTTAGTCATTTTTCCGACGTTTATCAGACTTTCAGATAGGGGAAATGTCAGTGAGCATTCCGATTTCAGTTCGAGAGTGATTCGCCCAATGAGTCCTTGTTATTTAGTTGTTTTCAGCCAATTTTCTGGATTTTTGAAAATTTCACTTTTTTGTGAAAATATCCACTAAATGAGGGAATAATATGTGTGAGGGTACCCCAGGAGAGTTCCAAATGTGTGTGGGAAGAATATATATCCCACGGGGGTAAAATTGAAAAAAGTTGAAAAAAATTTTTTTTTTGGACTTAGTCATTTTTCTGGCGTTTATCAGACTTTCAGATAGGGGAAATGTCAGTGAGCATTCCGATTTCAGTTCCAGAGCGATTCGCCCAATGAGTCCTTGATATTTAGTCGTTTTCAGCCAATTTTCTGGATTTTTGAAAATTTCATTTTTTTGTGAAAATATCCACTAAATGAGGGAATAATATGTGTGAGGGTACCCCAGGAGAGTTCCAAATGTGTGTGGGTAGAATATATATCCCACGGGGGTAAAATTGAAAAAAGTAAAAAAAAAATTTTTTTTGAACTTAGTGATTTTTCTGGCGTTTATCAGACTTTCATATAGGGGAAATGTCAGTGAGCGTTCCGATTTCAGTTCCAGAGCGATTCGCCCAATGACTCCTTGTTATTTAGTCGTTTTCAGCCAATTTTCTGGATTTTTGAAAATTTCACTTTTTTGTGAAAATATCCACTAAATGAGGGAATAATATGTGTGAGGGTACCCCAGGAGAGTTCCAAATGTGTGTGGGTAGAATATATATCCCACGGGGGTAAAATTGAAAAAAGTTGAAAAAATTTTTTTTTTGGACTTAGTCATTTTTCTGGCGTTTATCAGACTTTCCGATAGGGGAAATGTCAGTGAGCATTCCGATTTCAGTTCCAGAGCGATTTGCCCAATGAGTCCTTGATATTTAGTAGTTTTCAGCCAATTATCTGGATTTTTGAAAATTTCACTTTTTTTGTGAAAATATACACTAAATGAGGGAATAATATGTGTGAGGGTACACCAGGAGAGTTCCAAATGTGTGTGGGTAGAATATATATCCCACGGGGGTAAAATTGAAAAAAGTTTAAAAAAATTTTTTTTGGACTTAGTCATTTTTCTGGCGTTTATCAGACTTTCAGGTAGGGGAAATGTCAGTGAGCATTCCGATTTCAGTTCCAGACTGATTCACCCAATGAGTCCTTGATATTTAGTCGTTTTCAGCCAATTTTTTGTATTTTTGAAAATTTCACTTTTTTGTCAAAATATCCACTAAATGAGGGAATAATATGTGTGAGGGTACCCCAGGAGAGTTCCAAATGTGTGTGGGTAGAATATATATCCCACGGGGATAAAATTGAAAAAAGTTTAAAAAAATTTTTTTTGGACTTAGTCATTTTTCTGGCGTTTATCAGACTTTCAGGTAGGGGAAATGTCAGTGAGCATTCCGATTTCAGTTCCAGAGCGATTCGCCCAATGAGTCCTTGATATTTAGTAGTTTTCAGCCAATTATCTGGATTTTTGAAAATTTCACTTTTTTTGTGAAAATATACACTAAATGATGGAATAATATGTCTGAGGGTACCCCAGGAGAGTTCCAAATGTGTGTGGGTAGAATATATATCCCACGGGGGTAAAATTGAAAAAAGTTTAAAAAAATTTTTTTTGGACTTAGTCATTTTTCTGACGTTTATCAGACTTTCAGGTAGGGGAAATGTCAGTGAGCATTCCGATTTCAGTTCCAGACTGATTCACCCAATGAGTCCTTGATATTTAGTCGTTTTCAGACAATTTTTTGGATTTTTGAAAATTTCACTTTTTTGTGAAAATATCCACTAAATGAGGGAATAATATGTGTGAGGGTACCCCAGGAGATTCCAAATGTGTGTGGGTAGAATATATATCCCACAGGGGTAAAATTGAAAAAAGTTGAAAAAAATTTTTTTTTGGACTTAGTCATTTTTCTGGCGTTTATCAGACTTTCAGATAGGGGAAATGTCAGTGAGCATTCCGATTTCAGTTCCAGAGCGATTCGCCCAATGAGTCCTTGATATTTAGTCGTTTTCAGCCAATTTTCTGGATTTTTGAAAATTTCATTTTTTTGTGAAAATATCCACTAAATGAGGGAATAATATGTGTGAGGGTACCCCAGGAGAGTTCCAAATGTGTGTGGGTAGAATATATATCCCACGGGGGTAAAATTGAAAAAAGTAAAAAAAAAAATTTTTTTGAACTTAGTGATTTTTCTGGCGCTTATCAGACTTTCATATAGGGGAAATGTCAGTGAGCGTTCCGATTTCAGTTCCAGAGCGATTCGCCCAATGACTCCTTGTTATTTAGTCGTTTTCAGCCAATTTTCTGGATTTTTGAAAATTTCACTTTTTTGTGAAAATATCCACTAAATGAGGGAATAATATGTGTGAGTGTACCCCAGGAGAGTTCCAAATGTGTGTGGGTACAATATATATCCCACGGGCGTAAAATTGAAAAAAGTTTAAAAAAATTTTTTTTGGACTTAGTCATTTTTCTGGCGTTTATCAGACTTTCAGATAGGGCAAATGTCAGTGAGCGTTCCGATTTCAGTTACAGAGCGATTCGCCCAATGACTCCTTGTTATTTAGTCGTTTTCAGCCAATTATCTGGATTTTTGAAAATTTCACTTTTTTTGTGAAAATATACACTAAATGAGGGAATAATATGTGTGAGGGTACCCCAGGAGAGTTCCAAATGTGTGTGGGTAGAATATATATCCCACGGGGGTAAAATTGAAAAAAGTTTAAAAAAATTTTTTTTTGGACTTAGTCATTTTTCTGGCGTTTATCAGACTTTCAGGTAGGGGAAATGTCAGTGAGCATTCCGATTTCAGTTCCAGACTGATTCACCCAATGAGTCCTTGATATTTAGTCGTTTTCAGCCAATTTTTTGTATTTTTGAAAATTTCACTTTTTTGTCAAAATATCCACTAAATGAGGGAATAATATGTGTGAGGGTACCCCAAGAGAGTTCCAAATGTGTGTGGGTAGAATATATATCCCACGGGGGTAAAATTGAAAAAAGTTTAAAAAAATTTTTTTTGGACTTAGTCATTTTTCTGGCGTTTATCAGACTTTCAGATAGGGGAAATGTCAGTGAGTTTTCCGATTTCAGTTCCAGAGCGATTCGCCCAATGAGTCATTGTTATTTAGTCGTTTTCAGCCAATTTTCTGGATTTTTTAAAATTTCACTTTTTTGTGAAAATATCCACTAAATGAGGGAATAATATGTGTGAGGGTACCCCAGGAGAGTTCCAAATGTGTGTGGGTAGAATCTACATCCCACGGGGGTAAAATTGAAAAAAGTTTAAAAAATTTTTTTTTTGGACTTAGTGATTTTTCTGGCGTTTATCAGACTTTCAGAAAGGGGAAATGTCAGTGAGCATTCCGATTTCAGTTCCAGAGTGATTCGCCCAATGACTCCTTGTTATTTAGTCGTTTTCAGCCAATTTTCTGGATTTTTGAAAATTTCACTTTTTTGTGAAAATATCCAATAAATGAGGGAATAATATGTGTGAGGGTACCCCAGGAGAGTTCCAAATGTGTGTGGGTAGAATATATATCCCACGGGGGTAAAATTGAAAAAAGTTTAAAAAAAATTTTTTTTGGACTTAGTGATTTTTCTGGCGTTTATCAGACTTTCAGATAGGGGAAATGTCAGTGAGCGTTCCGATTTCAGTTCCAGAGCAATTCGCCCAATGAGTCATTGTTATTTAGTCGTTTTCAGCCAATTTTCTGGATTTTTGAAAATTTCACTTTTTTGTGAAAATATCCAATAAATGAGGGAATAATATGTGTGAGGGTACCCCAGGAGAGTTCCAAATGTGTGTGGGTAGAATATATATCCCACGGGGGTAAAATTGAAAAAAGTTTAAAAAAATTTTTTTTTGGACTTAGTGATTTTTCTGGCGTTTATCAGACTTTCAGATAGGGGAAATGTCAGTGAGCGTTCCGATTTCAGTTCCAGAGTGATTCGCCCAATGACTCCTTGTTATTTAGTCGTTTTCAGCCAATTTTCTGGATTTTTGAAAATTTCACTTTTTTGTCAAAATATCCACTAAATGAGGGAATAATATGTGTGAGGGTACCCCAGGAGAGTTCCAAATGTGTGTGGGTAGAATATATATCCCACGGGGGTAAAATTGAAAAAAGTTGAAAAAATTTTTTTTTTGGACTTAGTCATTTTTCTGGCGTTTATCAGACTTTCCGATAGGGGAAATGTCAGTGAGCATTCCGATTTCAGTTCCAGAGCGATTTGCCCAATGAGTCCTTGATATTTAGTAGTTTTCAGCCAATTATCTGGATTTTTGAAAATTTCACTTTTTTTGTGAAAATATACACTAAATGAGGGAATAATATGTGTGAGGGTACACCAGGAGAGTTCCAAATGTGTGTGGGTAGAATATATATCCCACGGGGGTAAAATTGAAAAAAGTTTAAAAAAATTTTTTTTGGACTTAGTCATTTTTCTGGCGTTTATCAGACTTTCAGGTAGGGGAAATGTCAGTGAGCATTCCGATTTCAGTTCCAGACTGATTCACCCAATGAGTCCTTGATATTTAGTCGTTTTCAGCCAATTTTTTGTATTTTTGAAAATTTCACTTTTTTGTCAAAATATCCACTAAATGAGGGAATAATATGTGTGAGGGTACCCCAGGAGAGTTCCAAATGTGTGTGGGTAGAATATATATCCCACGGGGATAAAATTGAAAAAAGTTTAAAAAAATTTTTTTTGGACTTAGTCATTTTTCTGGCGTTTATCAGACTTTCAGGTAGGGGAAATGTCAGTGAGCATTCCGATTTCAGTTCCAGAGCGATTCGCCCAATGAGTCCTTGATATTTAGTAGTTTTCAGCCAATTATCTGGATTTTTGAAAATTTCACTTTTTTTGTGAAAATATACACTAAATGATGGAATAATATGTCTGAGGGTACCCCAGGAGAGTTCCAAATGTGTGTGGGTAGAATATATATCCCACGGGGGTAAAATTGAAAAAAGTTTAAAAAAATTTTTTTTGGACTTAGTCATTTTTCTGACGTTTATCAGACTTTCAGGTAGGGGAAATGTCAGTGAGCATTCCGATTTCAGTTCCAGACTGATTCACCCAATGAGTCCTTGATATTTAGTCGTTTTCAGACAATTTTTTGGATTTTTGAAAATTTCACTTTTTTGTGAAAATATCCACTAAATGAGGGAATAATATGTGTGAGGGTACCCCAGGAGATTCCAAATGTGTGTGGGTAGAATATATATCCCACAGGGGTAAAATTGAAAAAAGTTGAAAAAAATTTTTTTTTGGACTTAGTCATTTTTCTGGCGTTTATCAGACTTTCAGATAGGGGAAATGTCAGTGAGCATTCCGATTTCAGTTCCAGAGCGATTCGCCCAATGAGTCCTTGATATTTAGTCGTTTTCAGCCAATTTTCTGGATTTTTGAAAATTTCATTTTTTTGTGAAAATATCCACTAAATGAGGGAATAATATGTGTGAGGGTACCCCAGGAGAGTTCCAAATGTGTGTGGGTAGAATATATATCCCACGGGGGTAAAATTGAAAAAAGTAAAAAAAAAAATTTTTTTGAACTTAGTGATTTTTCTGGCGCTTATCAGACTTTCATATAGGGGAAATGTCAGTGAGCGTTCCGATTTCAGTTCCAGAGCGATTCGCCCAATGACTCCTTGTTATTTAGTCGTTTTCAGCCAATTTTCTGGATTTTTGAAAATTTCACTTTTTTGTGAAAATATCCACTAAATGAGGGAATAATATGTGTGAGTGTACCCCAGGAGAGTTCCAAATGTGTGTGGGTACAATATATATCCCACGGGCGTAAAATTGAAAAAAGTTTAAAAAAATTTTTTTTGGACTTAGTCATTTTTCTGGCGTTTATCAGACTTTCAGATAGGGCAAATGTCAGTGAGCGTTCCGATTTCAGTTACAGAGCGATTCGCCCAATGACTCCTTGTTATTTAGTCGTTTTCAGCCAATTATCTGGATTTTTGAAAATTTCACTTTTTTTGTGAAAATATACACTAAATGAGGGAATAATATGTGTGAGGGTACCCCAGGAGAGTTCCAAATGTGTGTGGGTAGAATATATATCCCACGGGGGTAAAATTGAAAAAAGTTTAAAAAAATTTTTTTTTGGACTTAGTCATTTTTCTGGCGTTTATCAGACTTTCAGGTAGGGGAAATGTCAGTGAGCATTCCGATTTCAGTTCCAGACTGATTCACCCAATGAGTCCTTGATATTTAGTCGTTTTCAGCCAATTTTTTGTATTTTTGAAAATTTCACTTTTTTGTCAAAATATCCACTAAATGAGGGAATAATATGTGTGAGGGTACCCCAAGAGAGTTCCAAATGTGTGTGGGTAGAATATATATCCCACGGGGGTAAAATTGAAAAAAGTTTAAAAAAATTTTTTTTGGACTTAGTCATTTTTCTGGCGTTTATCAGACTTTCAGATAGGGGAAATGTCAGTGAGTTTTCCGATTTCAGTTCCAGAGCGATTTGCCCAATGAGTCATTGTTATTTAGTCGTTTTCAGCCAATTTTCTGGATTTTTTAAAATTTCACTTTTTTGTGAAAATATCCACTAAATGAGGGAATAATATGTGTGAGGGTACCCCAGGAGAGTTCCAAATGTGTGTGGGTAGAATCTACATCCCACGGGGGTAAAATTGAAAAAAGTTTAAAAAATTTTTTTTTTGGACTTAGTGATTTTTCTGGCGTTTATCAGACTTTCAGATAGGGGAAATGTCAGTGAGCATTCCGATTTCAGTTCCAGAGTGATTCGCCCAATGACTCCTTGTTATTTAGTCGTTTTCAGCCAATTTTCTGGATTTTTGAAAATTTCACTTTTTTGTGAAAATATCCACTAAATGAGGGAATAATATGTGTGAGGGTACCCCAGGAGAGTTCCAAATGTGTGTGGGAAGAATATATATCCCATGGGGGTAAAATTGAAAAAAGTTGAAAAAAATTTTTTTTTTGGACTTAGTCATTTTTCCAGCGTTTATCAGACTTTCAGATAGGGGAAATGTCAGTGAGTGTTCCGATTTCAGTTCCAGAGCAATTCGCCCAATGAGTCATTGTTATTTAGTCGTTTTCAGCCAATTTTCTGGATTTTTGAAAATTTCACTTTTTTGTGAAAATATCCAATAAATGAGGGAATAATATGTGTGAGGGTACCCCAGGAGAGTTCCAAATGTGTGTGGGTAGAATATATATCCCACGGGGGTAAAATTGAAAAAAGTTTAAAAAAATTTTTTTTTGGACTTAGTGATTTTTCTGGCGTTTATCAGACTTTCAGATAGGGGAAATGTCAGTGAGCGTTCCGATTTCAGTTCCAGAGTGATTCGCCCAATGACTCCTTGTTATTTAGTCGTTTTCAGCCAATTTTCTGGATTTTTGAAAATTTCACTTTTTTGTCAAAATATCCACTAAATGAGGGAATAATATGTGTGAGGGTACCCCAGGAGAGTTCCAAATGTGTGTGGGTAGAATATATATCCCACGGGGGTAAAATTGAAAAAAGTTGAAAAAATTTTTTTTTTGGACTTAGTCATTTTTCTGGCGTTTATCAGACTTTCCGATAGGGGAAATGTCAGTGAGCATTCCGATTTCAGTTCCAGAGCGATTTGCCCAATGAGTCCTTGATATTTAGTAGTTTTCAGCCAATTATCTGGATTTTTGAAAATTTCACTTTTTTTGTGAAAATATACACTAAATGAGGGAATAATATGTGTGAGGGTACACCAGGAGAGTTCCAAATGTGTGTGGGTAGAATATATATCCCACGGGGGTAAAATTGAAAAAAGTTTAAAAAAATTTTTTTTGGACTTAGTCATTTTTCTGGCGTTTATCAGACTTTCAGGTAGGGGAAATGTCAGTGAGCATTCCGATTTCAGTTCCAGACTGATTCACCCAATGAGTCCTTGATATTTAGTCGTTTTCAGCCAATTTTTTGTATTTTTGAAAATTTCACTTTTTTGTCAAAATATCCACTAAATGAGGGAATAATATGTGTGAGGGTACCCCAGGAGAGTTCCAAATGTGTGTGGGTAGAATATATATCCCACGGGGATAAAATTGAAAAAAGTTTAAAAAAATTTTTTTTGGACTTAGTCATTTTTCTGGCGTTTATCAGACTTTCAGGTAGGGGAAATGTCAGTGAGCATTCCGATTTCAGTTCCAGAGCGATTCGCCCAATGAGTCCTTGATATTTAGTAGTTTTCAGCCAATTAACTGGATTTTTGAAAATTTCACTTTTTTTGTGAAAATATACACTAAATGATGGAATAATATGTCTGAGGGTACCCCAGGAGAGTTCCAAATGTGTGTGGGTAGAATATATATCCCACGGGGGTAAAATTGAAAAAAGTTTAAAAAAATTTTTTTTGGACTTAGTCATTTTTCTGACGTTTATCAGACTTTCAGGTAGGGGAAATGTCAGTGAGCATTCCGATTTCAGTTCCAGACTGATTCACCCAATGAGTCCTTGATATTTAGTCGTTTTCAGACAATTTTTTGGATTTTTGAAAATTTCACTTTTTTGTGAAAATATCCACTAAATGAGGGAATAATATGTGTGAGGGTACCCCAGGAGATTCCAAATGTGTGTGGGTAGAATATATATCCCACAGGGGTAAAATTGAAAAAAGTTGAAAAAAATTTTTTTTTGGACTTAGTCATTTTTCTGGCGTTTATCAGACTTTCAGATAGGGGAAATGTCAGTGAGCATTCCGATTTCAGTTCCAGAGCGATTCGCCCAATGAGTCCTTGATATTTAGTCGTTTTCAGCCAATTTTCTGGATTTTTGAAAATTTCATTTTTTTGTGAAAATATCCACTAAATGAGGGAATAATATGTGTGAGGGTACCCCAGGAGAGTTCCAAATGTGTGTGGGTAGAATATATATCCCACGGGGGTAAAATTGAAAAAAGTAAAAAAAAAAATTTTTTTGAACTTAGTGATTTTTCTGGCGCTTATCAGACTTTCAGATAGGGCAAATGTCAGTGAGCGTTCCGATTTCAGTTACAGAGCGATTCGCCCAATGACTCCTTGTTATTTAGTCGTTTTCAGCCAATTATCTGGATTTTTGAAAATTTCACTTTTTTTGTGAAAATATACACTAAATGAGGGAATAATATGTGTGAGGGTACCCCAGGAGAGTTCCAAATGTGTGTGGGTAGAATATATATCCCACGGGGGTAAAATTGAAAAAAGTTTAAAAAAATTTTTTTTTGGACTTAGTCATTTTTCTGGCGTTTATCAGACTTTCAGGTAGGGGAAATGTCAGTGAGCATTCCGATTTCAGTTCCAGACTGATTCACCCAATGAGTCCTTGATATTTAGTCGTTTTCAGCCAATTTTTTGTATTTTTGAAAATTTCACTTTTTTGTCAAAATATCCACTAAATGAGGGAATAATATGTGTGAGGGTACCCCAAGAGAGTTCCAAATGTGTGTGGGTAGAATATATATCCCACGGGGGTAAAATTGAAAAAAGTTTAAAAAAATTTTTTTTGGACTTAGTCATTTTTCTGGCGTTTATCAGACTTTCAGATAGGGGAAATGTCAGTGAGTTTTCCGATTTCAGTTCCAGAGCGATTCGCCCAATGAGTCATTGTTATTTAGTCGTTTTCAGCCAATTTTCTGGATTTTTTAAAATTTCACTTTTTTGTGAAAATATCCACTAAATGAGGGAATAATATGTGTGAGGGTACCCCAGGAGAGTTCCAAATGTGTGTGGGTAGAATCTACATCCCACGGGGGTAAAATTGAAAAAAGTTTAAAAAATTTTTTTTTTGGACTTAGTGATTTTTCTGGCGTTTATCAGACTTTCAGATAGGGGAAATGTCAGTGAGCATTCCGATTTCAGTTCCAGAGTGATTCGCCCAATGACTCCTTGTTATTTAGTCGTTTTCAGCCAATTTTCTGGATTTTTGAAAATTTCACTTTTTTGTGAAAATATCCACTAAATGAGGGAATAATATGTGTGAGGGTACCCCAGGAGAGTTCCAAATGTGTGTGGGAAGAATATATATCCCATGGGGGTAAAATTGAAAAAAGTTGAAAAAAATTTTTTTTTTGGACTTAGTCATTTTTCTGGCGTTTATCAGACTTTCAGGTAGGGGAAATGTCAGTGAGCATTCCGATTTCAGTTCCAGAGCGATTCGCCCAATGAGTCCTTGATATTTAGTAGTTTTCAGCCAATTATCTGGATTTTTGAAAATTTCACTTTTTTGTGAAAATATCCACTAAATGAGGGAATAATATGTGTGAGGGTACCCCAGGAGATTCCAAATGTGTGTGGGTAGAATATATATCCCACAGGGGTAAAATTGAAAAAAGTTGAAAAAAATTTTTTTTTGGACTTAGTCATTTTTCTGGCGTTTATCAGACTTTCAGATAGGGGAAATGTCAGTGAGCATTCCGATTTCAGTTCCAGAGCGATTCGCCCAATGAGTCCTTGATATTTAGTCGTTTTCAGCCAATTTTCTGGATTTTTGAAAATTTCATTTTTTTGTGAAAATATCCACTAAATGAGGGAATAATATGTGTGAGGGTACCCCAGGAGAGTTCCAAATGTGTGTGGGTAGAATATATATCCCACGGGGGTAAAATTGAAAAAAGTAAAAAAAAAATTTTTTTTGAACTTAGTGATTTTTCTGGCGCTTATCAGACTTTCATATAGGGGAAATGTCAGTGAGCGTTCCGATTTCAGTTCCAGAGCGATTCGCCCAATGACTCCTTGTTATTTAGTCGTTTTCAGCCAATTTTCTGGATTTTTGAAAATTTCACTTTTTTGTGAAAATATCCACTAAATGAGGGAATAATATGTGTGAGGGTACCCCAGGAGAGTTCCAAATGTGTGTGGGTAGAATATATATCCCACGGGCGTAAAATTGAATAAAGTTTAAAAAAATTTTTTTTGGACTTAGTCATTTTTCTGGCGTTTATCAGACTTTCAGATAGGGCAAATGTCAGTGAGCGTTCCGATTTCAGTTACAGAGCGATTCGCCCAATGACTCCTTGTTATTTAGTCGTTTTCAGCCAATTTTCTGGATTTTTGAAAATTTCACTTTTTTGTGAAAATATCCACTAAATGAGGGAATAATATGTGTGAGGGTACCCCAGGAGAGTTCCAAATGTGTGTGGGTAGAATATATATCCCACAGGGGTAAAATTGAAAAAAGTTGAAAAAAATTTTTTTTTTGGACTTAGTCATTTTTCTGGCGTTTATCAGACTTTCAGGAAGGGGAAATGTCAGTGAGCATTCCGATTTCAGTTCCAGACTGATTCACCCGTTGAGTCCTTGATATTTAGTCGTTTTCAGCCAATTTTTTGTATTTTTGAAAATTTCACTTTTTTGTCAAAATATCCACTAAATGAGGGAATAATATGTGTGAGGGTACCCCAAGAGAGTTCCAAATGTGTGTGGGTAGAATATATATCCCACGGGGGTAAAATTGAAAAAAGTTTAAAAAAATTTTTTTTGGACTTAGTCATTTTTCTGGCGTTTATCAGACTTTCAGATAGGGGAAATGTCAGTGAGTTTTCCGATTTCAGTTCCAGAGCGATTCGCCCAATGAGTCATTGTTATTTAGTCGTTTTCAGCCAATTTTCTGGATTTTTTAAAATTTCACTTTTTTGTGAAAATATCCACTAAATGAGGGAATAATATGTGTGAGGGTACCCCAGGAGAGTTCCAAATGTGTGTGGGTAGAATCTACATCCCACGGGGGTAAAATTGAAAAAAGTTTAAAAAATTTTTTTTTTGGACTTAGTGATTTTTCTGGCGTTTATCAGACTTTCAGATAGGGGAAATGTCAGTGAGCATTCCGATTTCAGTTCCAGAGTGATTCGCCCAATGACTCCTTGTTATTTAGTCGTTTTCAGCCAATTTTCTGGATTTTTGAAAATTTCACTTTTTTGTGAAAATATCCACTAAATGAGGGAATAATATGTGTGAGGGTACCCCAGGAGAGTTCCAAATGTGTGTGGCAAGAATATATATCCCATGGGGGTAAAATTGAAAAAAGTTGAAAAAATTTTTTTTTTTGGACTTAGTCATTTTTCCAGCGTTTATCAGACTTTCAGATAGGGGAAATGTCAGTGAGTGTTCCGATTTCAGTTCCAGAGCAATTCGCCCAATGAGTCATTGTTATTTAGTCGTTTTCAGCCAATTTTCTGGATTTTTGAAAATTTCACTTTTTTGTGAAAATATCCAATAAATGAGGGAATAATATGTGTGAGGGTACCCCAGGAGAGTTCCAATTGTGTGTGGGTAGAATATATATCCCACGGGGGTAAAATTGAAAAAAGTTTAAAAAAATTTTTTTTTGGACTTAGTGATTTTTCTGGCGTTTATCAGACTTTCAGATAGGGGAAATGTCAGTGAGCGTTCCGATTTCAGTTCCAGAGTGATTCGCCCAATGACTCCTTGTTATTTAGTCGTTTTCAGCCAATTTTCTGGATTTTTGAAAATTTCACTTTTTTGTGAAAATATCCACTAAATGAGGGAATAATATGTGTGAGGGTACCCCAGGAGAGTTCCAAATGTGTGTGGGTAGAATATATATCCCACGGGGGTAAAATTGAAAAAAGTTTAAAAAAATTTTTTTTGGACTTAGTCATTTTTCTGGCGTTTATCAGACTTTCAGGTAGGGGAAATGTCAGTGAGCATTCCGATTTCAGTTCCAGAGCGATTCGCCCAATGAGTCCTTGATATTTAGTAGTTTTCAGCCAATTATCTGGATTTTTGAAAATTTCACTTTTTTTGTGAAAATATACACTAAATGATGGAATAATATGTGTGAGGGTACCCCAGGAGAGTTCCAAATGTGTGTGGGTAGAATATATATCCCACGGGGGTAAAATTGAAAAAAGTTTAAAAAAATTTTTTTTGGACTTAGTCATTTTTCTGGCGTTTATCAGACTTTCAGGTAGGGGAAATGTCAGTGAGCATTCCGATTTCAGTTCCAGACTGATTCACCCAATGAGTCCTTGATATTTAGTCGTTTTCAGCCAATTTTTTGGATTTTTGAAAATTTCACTTTTTTGTCAAAATATCCACTAAATGAGGGAATAATATGTGTGAGGGTACCCCAGGAGAGTTCCAAATGTGTGTGGGTAGAATATATATCCCACGGGGGTAAAATTGAAAAAAGTTAAAAAAATTTTTTTTTTGGACTTAGTCATTTTACTGGCGTTTATCAGACTTTCTGATAGGGGAAATGTCAGTGAGCATTCCGATTTCAGTACCAGAGTGATTCACCCAATGAGTCCTTGATATTTAGTCGTTTTCAGCCAATTTTTTGGATTTTTGAAAATTTCACTTTTTTGTCAAAATATCCACTAAATGAGGGAATAATATGTGTGAGGGTACCCCAGGAGAGTTCCAAATGTGTGTGGGTAGAATATATATCCCACGGGGGTAAAATTGAAAAAAGTTGAAAAAAATTTTTTTTTGGACTTAGTCGTTTTTCCAGCGTTTATCAGACTTTCAGATAGGGGAAATGTCAGTGAGTGTTCCGATTTCAGTTCCAGAGCAATTCGCCCAATGAGTCATTGTTATTTAGTCGTTTTCAGCCAATTTTCTGGATTTTCGAAAATTTCACTTTTTTGTGAAAATATCCACTAAATGAGGGAATAATATGTGTGAGGGTACCCCAGGAGAGTTCCAAATGTGTGTGGGTAGAATATATATCCCACAGGGGTAAAATTGAAAAAAGTTGAAAAACATTTTTTTTTGGACTTAGTCATGTTTCTGGCGTTTATCAGACTTTCAGATAGGGGAAATGTCAGTGAGCATTCCGATTTCAGTTCCAGACAGATTCACCCAATGAGTCCTTGATATTTAGTCGTTTTCAGCCAATTTTTTGGATTTTTGAAAATTTCACTTTTTTGTCAAAATATCCACTAAATGAGGGAATAATATGTGTGAGGGTACCCCAGGAGAGTTCCAAATGTGTGTGGGTAGAATATATATCCCACGGGGGTAAAATTGAAAAAAGTTGAAAAAAATTTTTTTTTGGACTTAGTCATTTTTCTGGCGTTTATCAGACTTTCAGATAGGGGATATGTCAGTGAGCGTTCTGATTTCAGTTCCAGAGCGATTCGACCAATGAGTCCTTGATATTTAGTCGTTTTCAGCCAATTTTTTGGATTTTTGAAAATTTCACTTTTTTGTCAAAATATTCACTAAATGAGGGAATAATATGTGTGAGGGTACCCCAGGAGAGTTCCAAATGTGTGTGGGTAGAATATATATCCCACGGGGGTAAAATTGAAAAAAGTTGAAAAAAATTTTTTTTTGGACTTAGTCATTTTTCTGGCGTTTATCAGACTTTCAGATAGGGGAAATGTCAGTGAGCGTTCCGATTTCAGTTCCAGAGCGATTCGCCCAATGAGTCCTTGATATTTAGTCGTTTTCAGCCAATTATCTGGATTTTTGAAAATTTCACTTTTTTTGTGAAAATATACACTAAATGAGGGAATAATATGTGTGAGGGTACCCCAGGAGAGTTCCAAATGTGTGTGGGTAGAATATGTATCCCACGGGGGTAAAATTGAAAAAAGTTGAAAAAAATTTTTTTTTGGACTTAGTCATTTTACTGGCGTTTATCAGACTTTCTGATAGGGGAAATGTCAGTGAGCATTCCGATTTCAGTACCAGAGTGATTCACCCAATGAGTCCTTGATATTTAGTCGTTTTTAGCCAATTTTTTGGATTTTTGAAAATTTCACTTTTTTGTCAAAATATCCACTAAATGAGGGAATAATATGTGTGAGGGTACCCCAGGAGAGTTCCAAATGTGTGTGGGTAGAATATATATCCCACGGGGGTAAAATTGAAAAAAGTTTAAAAAAAATTTTTTTTCGACTTAGTGATTTTTCTGGCGTTTATCAGACTTTCAGATAGGAGAAATGTCAGTGAGCGTTCCGATTTCAGTTCCAGAGTGATTCGCCCAATGACTCCTTGTTATTTAGTCGTTTTCATCCAATTTTCTGGATTTTTGAAAATTTCACTTTTTTGTGAAAATATCCACTAAATGAGGGAATAATATGTGTGAGGGTACCCCAGGAGAGTTCCAAATGTGTGTGGGTAGAATATATATCACATTGGGGTAAAATTGAAAAGAGTTGAAAAAAATTTTTTTTTGGACTTAGTCATTTTTCTGGCGTTTATCAGACTTTCAGACAGGGCAAATGTCAGTGAGCGTTCCAATTTCAGTTCCAGAGCGATTCGCCCAATGAGTCCATGTCATTTAGTCGTTTTCAGCCAATTTCCTGGATTTTTGAAAATGTCACTTTTTTGTGAAAATATCCACTAAATGAGGGAATAATATGTGTGAGGGTACACCAGGAGAGTTCCAAATGTGTGTGGGTAGAATATATATCCCACGGGGGTAAAATTGAAAAAAATAAAAAAATAAAAATTTTTTTGGACTGTGATTTTTCTGGCGTTTATCAGACTTTCAGATAAGGGAAATGTCAGTGAGCGTTCCGATTTCCGTTCTAGAGCGATTCGCCCAATGACTCCTTGTTATTTAGTCGTTTTCAGCCAATTTTCTGGATTTTCGAAAATTTCACTTTTTTGTCAAAATATCCACTAAATGAGGGAATAATATGTGTGATGGTACCCCAGGAGAGTTCCAAATGTGTGTGGGTAGAATATATATCCCACGGGGGTAAAATTGAAAAAAGTTGAAAAAAATTTTTTTTTGGACTTAGTCATTTTTCTGGCGTTTATCAGACTTTCAGATAGGGGAAATGTCAGTGAGCGTTCCGATTTCAGTTCCAGAGCGATTCGCCCAATGAGTCCTTGATATTTAGTCGTTTTCAGCCAATTATCTGGATTTTTGAAAATTTCACTTTTTTTGTGAAAATATACACTAAATGAGGGAATAATATGTGTGAGGGTACCCCAGGAGAGTTCCAAATGTGTGTGGGTAGAATATATATCCCACGGGGGTAAAATTGAAAAAAGTTGAAAAAAATTTTTTTTTGGACTTAGTCATTTTTCTGGCGTTTATCAGACTTTCAGATAGGGGAAATGTCAGTGAGCATTCGGATTTCAGTTCCATAGCGATTCGCCCAATGAGTCCTTGATATTTAGTCGTTTTCAGCCAATTTTCTGGATTTTTGAAAATTTCACTTTTTTGTCAAAATATCCACTAAATGAGGGAATAATATGTGTGAGGGTACCCCAGGAGAGTTCCAAATGTGTGTGGGAAGAATATATATCCCATGGGGGTAAAATTGAAAAAAGTTGAAAATTTTTTTTTTTTTGGACTTTGTCATTTTTCCAGCGTTTATCAGACTTTCAGATAGGGGAAATGTCAGTGAGTGTTCCGATTTCAGTTCCAGAGCAATTCGCCCAATGAGTCATTGTTATTTAGTCGTTTTCAGCCAATTTTCTGGATTTTTGAAAATTTCACTTTTTTGTGAAAATATCCAATAAATGAGGGAATAATATGTGTGAGGGTACCCCAGGAGAGTTCCAAATGTGTGTGGGTAGAATATATATCCCACGGGGGTAAAATTGAAAAAAGTTTAAAAAAATTTTTTTTTGGACTTAGTGATTTTTCTGGCGTTTATCAGACTTTCAGATAGGGGAAATGTCAGTGAGCATTCCGATTTCAGTTCCAGAGCGATTCGCCCAATGAGTCCTTGATATTTAGTAGTTTTCAGCCAATTATCTGGATTTTTGAAAATTTCACTTTTTTGTGAAAATATCCACTAAATGAGGGAATAATATGTGTGAGGGTACCCCAGGAGAGTTCCAAATGTGTGTGGGTAGAATATATATCCCACAGGGGTAAAATTGAAAAAAGTTGAAAAACATTTTTTTTTGGACTTAGTCATGTTTCTGGCGTTTATCAGACTTTCAGATAGGGGAAATGTCAGTGAGCATTCCGATTTCAGTTCCAGACTGATTCACCCAATGAGTCCTTGATATTTAGTCGTTTTCAGCCAATTTTTTGGATTTTTGAAAATTTCACTTTTTTGTCAAAATATCCACTAAATGAGGGAATAATATGTGTGAGGGTACCCCAGGAGAGTTCCAAATGTGTGTGGGTAGAATATATATCCCACGGGGGTAAAATTGAAAAAAGTTGAAAAAAATTTTTTTTTGGACTTAGTCATTTTTCTGGCGTTTATCAGACTTTCAGATAGGGGATATGTCAGTGAGCGTTCTGATTTCAGTTCCAGAGCGATTCGACCAATGAGTCCTTGATATTTAGTCGTTTTCAGCCAATTATCTGGATTTTTGAAAATTTCACTTTTTTTGTGAAAATATACACTAAATGAGGGAATAATATGTGTGAGGGTACCCCAGGAGAGTTCCAAATGTGTGTGGGTAGAATATATATCCCACGGGGGTAAAATTGAAAAAAGTTGAAAAAAATTTTTTTTTGGACTTAGTCATTTTACTGGCGTTTATCAGACTTTCTGATAGGGGAAATGTCAGTGAGCATTCCGATTTCAGTACCAGAGTGATTCACCCAATGAGTCCTTGATATTTAGTCGTTTTTAGCCAATTTTTTGGATTTTTGAAAATTTCACTTCTTTGTCAAAATATCCACTAAATGAGGGAATAATATGTGTGAGGGTACCCCAGGAGAGTTCCAAATGTGTGTGGGTAGAATATATATCCCACGGGGGTAAAATTGAAAAAAGTTGAAAAAAATTTTTTTTTGGACTTAGTCGTTTTTCCAGCGTTTATCAGACTTTCAGATAGGGGAAATGTCAGTGAGTGTTCCGATTTCAGTTCCAGAGCAATTCGCCCAATGAGTCATTGTTATTTAGTCGTTTTCAGCCAATTTTCTGGATTTTTGAAAATTTCACTTTTTTGTGAAAATATCCACTAAATGAGGGAATAATATGTGTGAGGGTACCCCAGGAGAGTTCCAAATGTATGTGGGTAGAATATATATCCCACGGGGGTAAAATTGAAAAAAGTTTAAAAAAAATTTTTTTTCGACTTAGTGATTTTTCTGGCGTTTATCAGACTTTCAGATAGGGGAAATGTCAGTGAGTGTTCCGATTTCAGTTCCAGAGCAATTCGCCCAATGAGTCATTGTTATTTAGTCGTTTTCAGCCAATTTTCTGGATTTTTGAAAATTTCTCTTTTTTGTGAAAATATCCACTAAATGAGGGAATAATATGTGTGAGGGTACCCCAGGAGAGTTCCAAATGTGTGTGGGTAGAATATATATCCCACGGGGGTAAAATTGAAAAAAGTTTAAAAAAATTTTTTTTTCGACTTAGTGATTTTTCTGGCGTTTATCAGACTTTCAGATAGGGGAAATGTCAGTGAGCGTTCCGATTTCAGTTCCAGAGTGATTCGCCCAATGACTCCTTGTTATTTAGTCGTTTTCAGCCAATTTTCTGGATTTTTGAAAATTTCACTTTTTTGTGAAAATATCCACTAAATGAGGGAATAATATGTGTGAGGGTACCCCAGGAGAGTTCCAAATGTGTGTGGGTAGAATATATATCACATTGGGGTAAAATTGAAAAGAGTTGAAAAAAATTTTTTTTTGGACTTAGTCATTTTTCTGGCGTTTATCAGACTTTCAGAGAGGGCAAATGTCAGTGAGCGTTCCAATTTCAGTTCCAGAGCGATTCGCCCAATGAGTCCATGTTATTTAGTCGTTTTCAGCCAATTTCCTGGATTTTTGAAAATGTCACTTTTTTGTGAAAATATCCACTAAATGAGGGAATAATATGTGTGAGGGTACACCAGGAGAGTTCCAAATGTGTGTGGGTAGAATATATATCCCACGGGGGTAAAATTGAAAAAAATAAAAAAATAAAAATTTTTTTGGACTGTGATTTTTCTGGCGTTTATCAGACTTTCAGATAAGGGAAATGTCAGTGAGCGTTCCGATTTCCGTTCTAGAGCGATTCGCCCAATGACTCCTTGTTATTTAGTCGTTTTCAGCCAATTTTCTGGATTTTCGAAAATTTCACTTTTTTGTCAAAATATCCACTAAATGAGGGAATAATATGTGTGATGGTACCCCAGGAGAGTTCCAAATGTGTGTGGGTAGAATATATATCCCACGGGGGTAAAATTGAAAAAAGTTGAAAAAAATTTTTTTTTGGACTTAGTCATTTTTCTGGCGTTTATCAGACTTTCAGATAGGGGAAATGTCAGTGAGCGTTCCGATTTCAGTTCCAGAGCGATTCGCCCAATGAGTCCTTGATATTTAGTCGTTTTCAGCCAATTATCTGGATTTTTGAAAATTTCACTTTTTTTGTGAAAATATACACTAAATGAGGGAATAATATGTGTGAGGGTACCCCAGGAGAGTTTCAAATGTGTGTGGGTAGAATATATATCCCACGGGGGTAAAATTGAAAAAAGTTGAAAAAAATTTTTTTTTGGACTTAGTCATTTTTCTGGCGTTTATCAGACTTTCAGATAGGGGAAATGTCAGTGAGCATTCGGATTTCAGTTCCATAGCGATTCGCCCAATGAGTCCTTGATATTTAGTCGTTTTCAGCCAATTTTCTGGATTTTTGAAAATTTCACTTTTTTGTGAAAATATCCACTAAATGAGGGAATAATATGTGTGAGGGTACCCCAGGAGAGTTCCAAATGTTTGTGGGTAGAATATATATCACATTGGGGTAAAATTGAAAAGAGTTGAAAAAAATTTTTTTTTGGACTTAGTCATTTTTCTGGCGTTTATCAGACTTTCAGACAGGGCAAATGTCAGTGAGCGTTCCAATTTCAGTTCCAGAGCGATTCGCCCAATGAGTCCATGTTATTTAGTCGTTTTCAGCCAATTTTCTGGATTTTTGAAAATGTCAGTTTTTTGTGAAAATATCCACTAAATGAGGGAATAATATGTGTGAGGGTACACCAGGAGATTTCCAAATGTGTGTGGGTAGAATATATATCCCACGGGGGTAAAATTGAAAAAAATAAAAAAATAAAAATTTTTTTGGACTTAGTGATTTTTCTGGCGTTTATCAGACTTTCAGATAGGGGAAATGTCAGTGAGCGTTCCGATTTCCGTTCTAGAGCGATTCGCCCAATGACTCCTTGTTATTTAGTCGTTTTCAGCCATTTTTCTGGATTTTCGAAAATTTCACTTTTTTGTGAAAATATCCACTAAATGAGGGAATAATATGTGTGAGGGTACCCCAGGAGAGTTCCAAATGTGTGTGGGTAGAATATATATCCCACAGGGGTAAAATTGAAAAAAGTTGAAAAAAATTTTTTTTTGGACTTAGTCATTTTTCTGGCGTTTATCAGACTTTCAGATAGGGGAAATGTCAGTGAGCATTCCAATTTCAGTTCCAGAGCGATTCGCCCTATGAGTCCTTGTTATTTAGTCGTTTTCAGCCAATTTTCTGGATTTTTGAAAATTTCACTTTTTTTGTGAAAATATCCACTAAATGAGGGAATAATATGTGTGAGGGTACCCCAGGAGAGTTCCAAATGTTTGTGGGTAGAATATATATCACATTGGGGTAAAATTGAAAAGAGTTGAAAAAAATTTTTTTTTGGACTTAGTCATTTTTCTGGCGTTTATCAGACTTTCAGACAGGGCAAATGTCAGTGAGCGTTCCAATTTCAGTTCCAGAGCGATTCGCCCACTGAGTCCATGTTATTTAGTCGTTTTCAGCCAATTTTCTGGATTTTTGAAAATGTCAGTTTTTTGTGAAAATATCCACTAAATGAGGGAATAATATGTGTGAGGGTATACCAGGAGATTTCCAAATGTGTGTGGGTAGAATATATATCCCACGGGGGTAAAATTGAAAAAAATAAAAAAATAAAAATTTTTTTGGACTTAGTGATTTTTCTGGCGTTTATCAGACTTTCAGATAGGGGAAATGTCAGTGAGCGTTCCGATTTCCGTTCTAGAGCGATTCGCCCAATGACTCCTTGTTATTTAGTCGTTTTCAGCCAATTTTCTGGATTTTCGAAAATTTCACTTTTTTGTGAAAATATCCACTAAATGAGGGAATAATATGTGTGAGGGTACCCCAGGAGAGTTCCAAATGTGTGTGGGTAGAATATATATCCCACAGGGGTAAAATTGAAAAAAGTTGAAAAAAATTTTTTTTTCGACTTAGTCATTTTTCTGGCGTTTATCAGACTTTCAGATAGGGGAAATGTCAGTGAGCATTCCAATTTCAGTTCCAGAGCGATTCGCCCTATGAGTCCTTGTTATTTAGTCGTTTTCAGCCAATTTTCTGGATTTTTGAAAATTTCACTTTTTTTGTGAAAATATCCACTAAATGAGGGAATAATATGTGTGAGGGTACCCCAGGAGAGTTCCAAATGTGTGTGGGTAGAATATATATCCCACGGGGGTAAAATTGAAAAAAGTTGAAAAAAATTTTTTTTTGGACTTAGTCGTTTTTCCAGCGTTTATCAGACTTTCAGATAGGGGAAATGTCAGTGAGTGTTCCGATTTCAGTTCCAGAGCGATTCGCCCAATGCGTCATTGTTATTTAGTCGTTTTCAGCCAATTTTCTGGATTTTTGAAAATTTCACTTTTTTGTGAAAATATCCACTAAATGAGGGAATAATATGTGTGAGGGTACCCCAGGAGAGTTCCAAATGTGTTTGGGTAGAATATATATCCCACGGGGGTAAAATTGAAAAAAGTTTAAAAAAATTTTTTTTTGGACTTAGTGATTTTTCTGGCGTTTTTCAGACTTTCAGATAGGGGAAATGTCAGTGAGCGTTCCGATTTCCGTTCCAGAGCGATTCGCCCAATGACTCCTTGTTATTTAGTCGTTTTCAGCCAATTTTCTGGATTTTCGAAAATTTCACTTTTTTGTGAAAATATCCACTAAATGAGGGAATAATATGTGTGAGGGTACCCCAGGAGAGTTCCAAATGTGTGTGGGTAGAATATATATCCCACAGGGGTAAAATTGAAAAAAGTTGAAAAAAATTTTTTTTTGGACTTAGTCATTTTTCTGGCGTTTATCAGACTTTCAGATAGGGGAAATGTCAGTGAGTGTTCCGATTTCAGTTCCAGAGCAATTCGCCCAATGAGTCATTGTTATTTAGTCGTTTTCAGCCAATTTTCTGGATTTTTGAAAATTTCACTTTTTTGTGAAAATATCCACTAAATGAGGGAATAATATGTGTGAGGGTACCCCAGGAGAGTTCCAAATGTGTGTGGGTAGAATATATATCCCACGGGGGTAAAATTGAAAAAAGTTTAAAAAAATTTTTTTTGGACTTAGTGATTTTTCTGGCGTTTTTCAGACTTTCAGATAGGGGAAATGTCAGTGAGCGTTCCGATTTCCGTTCCAGAGCGATTCGCCCAATGACTCCTTGTTATTTAGTCGTTTTCAGCCAATTTTCTGGATTTTCGAAAATTTCACTTTTTTGTGAAAATATCCACTAAATGAGGGAATAATATGTGTGAGGGTACCCCAGGAGAGTTCCAAATGTGTGTGGGTAGAATATATATCCCACGGGGGTAAAATTGAAAAAGTTGAAAAAAATTTTTTTTTGGACTTAGTCGTTTTTCCAGCGTTTATCAGACTTTCAGATAGGGGAAATGTCAGTGAGTGTTCCGATTTCAGTTCCAGAGCGATTCGCCCAATGAGTCCTTGTTATTTAGTCGTTTTCAGCCAATTTTCTGGATTTTTGAAAATTTCACTTTTTTGTGAAAATATCCACTAAATGAGGGAATAATATGTGTGAGGGTACCCCAGGAGAGTTCCAAATGTGTGTGGGTAGAATATATATCCCACGGGGGTAAAATTGAAAAAAGTTTAAAAAAATTTTTTTTTGGACTTAGTCATTTTTCTGGCGTTTATCAGACTTTCAGATAGGGGAAATGTCAGTGAGCATTCCGATTTCAGTTCCAGAGTGATTCGCCCAATGACTCCTTGTTATTTAGTCGTTTTCAGCCACTTTTCTGGATTTTTGAAAATTTCACTTTTTTGTGAAAATATCCACTAAATGAGGGAATAATATGTGTGAGGGTACCCCAGGAGAGTTCCAAATGTGTGTGGGAAGAATATATATCCCACGGGGGTAAAATTGAAAAAAGTTGAAAAAAAATTTTTTTTTGGACTTAGTCATTTTTCCAGCGTTTATCAGACTTTCAGATAGGGGAAATGTCAGTGAGTGTTCCGATTTCAGTTCCAGAGCAATTCACCCAATGAGTCATTGTTATTTAGTCGTTTTCAGCCAATTTTCTGGATTTTTGAAAATTTCACTTTTTTGTGAAAATATCCACTAAATGAGGGAATAATATGTGTGAGGGTACCCCAGGAGAATTCCAAATGTGTGTCGGTAGAATATATATCCCACGGGGGTAAAATTGAAAAAAGTTTAAAAAAATTTTTTTTGGACTTAGTGATTTTTCTGGCGTTTTTCAGACTTTCAGATAGGGGAAATGTCAGTGAGCGTTCCGATTTCCGTTCCAGAGCGATTCGCCCAATGACTCCTTGTTATTTAGTCGTTTTCAGCCAATTTTCTGGATTTTTGAAAATTTCACTTTTTTGTGAAAATATCCACTAAATGAGGGAATAATATGTGTGAGGGTACCCCAGGAGAGTTCCAAATGTGTGTGGGTAGAATATATATCCAACAGGGGTAAAATTGAAAAAAGTTGAAAAAAATTTTTTTTTGGACTTAGTCATTTTTCTGGCGTTTATGAGACTTTCAGATAGGGGAAATGTCAGTGAGTGTTCCGATTTCAGTTCCAGAGCAATTCGCCCAATGAGTCATTGTTATTTAGTCGTTTTCAGCCAATTTTCTGGATTTTTGAAAATTTCACTTTTTTGTGAAAATATCCACTAAATGAGGGAATAATATGTGTGAGGGTACCCCAGGAGAGTTCCAAATGTGTGTGGGTAGATTATATATCCCACGGGGGTAAAATTGAAAAAAGTTTAAAAAAATTTTTTTTTGGACTTATTGATTTTTCTGGCGTTTATCAGACTTTCAGATAGGGGAAATGTTAGTGAGCGTTCCGATTTCAGTTCCAGAGTGATTCGCCCAATGACTCCTTGTTATTTAGTCGTTTTCAGCCAATTTTCTGGATTTTTGAAAATTTCACTTTTTTGTGAAAATATCCACTAAATGAGGGAATAATATGTGTGAGGGTACCCCAGGAGAGTTCCAAATGTGTGTGGGTAGAATATATATCCCATGGGGGTAAAATTGAAAAAAGTTGAAAAAAATTTTTTTTTGGACTTAGTCATTTTTCTGGCGTTTATCAGACTTTCAGATAGTGGAAATGTCAGTGAGCATTCCAATTTCAGTTCCAGAGCGATTCGCCCAATGAGTCCATGTTATTTAGTCGTTTTCAGCCAATTTTCTGGATTTTTGAAAATGTCAGTTTTTTGTGAAAATATCCACTAAATGAGGGAATAATATGTGTGAGGTTACACCAGGAGAGTTCCAAATGTGTGTGGGTAGAATATATATCCCACGGGGGTAAAATTGAAAAAAATAAAAAAATAAAAATTTTTTTGGACTTAGTGATTTTTCTGGCGTTTATCAGACTTTCAGATAGGGGAAATGTCAGTGAGCGTTCCGATTTCCGTTCTAGAGCGATTCGCCCAATGACTCCTTGTTATTTAGTCGTTTTCAGCCAATTTTCTGGATTTTCAAAAATTTCACTTTTTTGTGAAAATATCCACTAAATGAGGGAATAATATGTGTGAGGGTACCCCAGGAGAGTTCCAAATGTGTGTGGGTAGAATATATATCCCACAGGGGTAAAATTGAAAAAAGTTGAAAAAAATTTTTTTTTGGACTTAGTCATTTTTCTGGCGTTTATCAGACTTTCAGATAGGGGAAATGTCAGTGAGTATTCCGATTTCAGTTCCATAGCGATTCGCCCAATGAGTCCTTGATATTTAGTCGTTTTCAGCCAATTTTCTGGATTTTTGAAAATTTCACTTTTTTGTGAAAATATCCACTAAATGAGGGAATAATATGTGTGAGGGTACCCCAGGAGAGTTCCAAATGTGTGTGGGTAGAATATATATCACATTGGGGTAAAATTGAAAAGAGTTGAAAAAAATTTTTTTTTGGACTTAGTAATTTTTCTGGCGTTTATCAGACTTTCAGACAGGGCAAATGTCAGTGAGCGTTCCAATTTCAGTTCCAGAGCGATTCGCCCAATGAGTCCATGTTATTTAGTCGTTTTCAGCCAATTTTCTGGATTTTTGAAAATGTCAGTTTTTTGTGAAAATATCCACTAAATGAGGGAATAATATGTGTGAGGGTACCCCAGGAGAGTTCCAAATGTGTGTGGGTAGAATATATATCCCACGGGGGTAAAATTGAAAAAAGTTGAAAAAAATTTTTTTTTGGACTTAGTCGTTTTTCCAGCGTTTATCAGACTTTCAGATAGGGGAAATGTCAGTGAGTGTTCCGATTTCAGTTCCAGAGCGATTCGCCCAATGAGTCATTGTTATTTAGTCGTTTTCAGCCAATTTTCTGGATTTTTGAAAATTTCACTTTTTTGTGAAAATATCCACTAAATGAGGGAATAATATGTGTGAGGGTACCCCAGGAGAGTTCCAAATGTGTGTGGGTAGAATATATATCCCACGGGGGTAAAATTGAAAAAAGTTTAAAAAAATTTTTTTTGGACTTAGTGATTTTTCTGGCGTTTTTCAGACTTTCAGATAGGGGAAATGTCAGTGAGCGTTCCGATTTCCGTTCCAGAGCGATTCGCCCAATGACTCCTTGTTATTTAGTCGTTTTCAGCCAATTTTCTGGATTTTCGAAAATTTCACTTTTTTGTGAAAATATCCACTAAATGAGGGAATAATATGTGTGAGGGTACCCCAGGAGAGTTCCAAATGTGTGTGGGTAGAATATATATCCCACAGGGGTAAAATTGAAAAAAGTTGAAAAAAATTTTTTTTTGGACTTAGTGATTTTTCTGGCGTTTTTCAGACTTTCAGATAGGGGAAATGTCAGTGAGCGTTCCGATTTCCGTTCCAGAGCGATTCGCCCAATGACTCCTTGTTATTTAGTCGTTTTCAGCCAATTTTCTGGATTTTCGAAAATTTCACTTTTTTGTGAAAATATCCACTAAATGAGGGAATAATATGTGTGAGGGTACCCCAGGAGAGTTCCAAATGTGTGTGGGTAGAATATATATCCCACAGGGGTAAAATTGAAAAAAGTTGAAAAAAATTTTTTTTTGGACTTAGTCATTTTTCTGGCGTTTATCAGACTTTCAGATAGGGGAAATGTCAGTGAGTGTTCCGATTTCAGTTCCAGAGCAATTCGCCCAATGAGTCATTGTTATTTAGTCGTTTTCAGCCAATTTTCTGGATTTTTGAAAATTTCACTTTTTTGTGAAAATATCCACTAAATGAGGGAATAATATGTGTGAGGGTACCCCAGGAGAGTTCCAAATGTGTGTGGGTAGAATATATATCCCACGGGGGTAAAATTGAAAAAAATAAAAAAATAAAAATTTTTTTGGACTTAGTGATTTTTCTGGCGTTTATCAGACTTTCAGATAGGGGAAATGTCAGTGAGCGTTCCGATTTCCGTTCTAGAGCGATTCGCCCAATGACTCCTTGTTATTTAGTCGTTTTCAGCCAATTTTCTGGATTTTCAAAAATTTCACTTTTTTGTGAAAATATCCACTAAATGAGGGAATAATATGTGTGAGGGTACCCCAGGAGAGTTCCAAATGTGTGTGGGTAGAATATATATCCCACAGGGGTAAAATTGAAAAAAGTTGAAAAAAATTTTTTTTTGGACTTAGTCATTTTTCTGGCGTTTATCAGACTTTCAGATAGGGGAAATGTCAGTGAGCATTCCGATTTCAGTTCCAGAGTGATTCGCCCAATGACTCCTTGTTATTTAGTCGTTTTCAGCCACTTTTCTGGATTTTTGAAAATTTCACTTTTTTGTGAAAATATCCACTAAATGAGGGAATAATATGTGTGAGGGTACCCCAGGAGAGTTCCAAATGTGTGTGGGAAGAATATATATCCCACGGGGGTAAAATTGAAAAAAGTTGAAAAAAAATTTTTTTTTGGACTTAGTCATTTTTCCAGCGTTTATCAGACTTTCAGATAGGGGAAATGTCAGTGAGTGTTCCGATTTCAGTTCCAGAGCAATTCACCCAATGAGTCATTGTTATTTAGTCGTTTTCAGCCAATTTTCTGGATTTTTGAAAATTTCACTTTTTTGTGAAAATATCCACTAAATGAGGGAATAATATGTGTGAGGGTACCCCAGGAGAATTCCAAATGTGTGTGGGTAGAATATATATCCCACGGGGGTAAAATTGAAAAAAGTTTAAAAAAATTTTTTTTGGACTTAGTGATTTTTCTGGCGTTTTTCAGACTTTCAGATAGGGGAAATGTCAGTGAGCGTTCCGATTTCCGTTCCAGAGCGATTCGCCCAATGACTCCTTGTTATTTAGTCGTTTTCAGCCAATTTTCTGGATTTTCGAAAATTTCACTTTTTTGTGAAAATATCCACTAAATGAGGGAATAATATGTGTGAGGGTACCCCAGGAGAGTTCCAAATGTGTGTGGGTAGAATATATATCCCACGGGGGTAAAATTGAAAAAGTTGAAAAAAATTTTTTTTTGGACTTAGTCGTTTTTCCAGCGTTTATCAGACTTTCAGATAGGGGAAATGTCAGTGAGTGTTCCGATTTCAGTTCCAGAGCGATTCGCCCAATGAGTCCTTGTTATTTAGTCGTTTTCAGCCAATTTTCTGGATTTTTGAAAATTTCACTTTTTTGTGAAAATATCCACTAAATGAGGGAATAATATGTGTGAGGGTACCCCAGGAGAGTTCCAAATGTGTGTGGGTAGAATATATATCCCACGGGGGTAAAATTGAAAAAAGTTTAAAAAAATTTTTTTTTGGACTTAGTCATTTTTCTGGCGTTTATCAGACTTTCAGATAGGGGAAATGTCAGTGAGCATTCCGATTTCAGTTCCAGAGTGATTCGCCCAATGACTCCTTGTTATTTAGTCGTTTTCAGCCACTTTTCTGGATTTTTGAAAATTTCACTTTTTTGTGAAAATATCCACTAAATGAGGGAATAATATGTGTGAGGGTACCCCAGGAGAGTTCCAAATGTGTGTGGGAAGAATATATATCCCACGGGGGTAAAATTGAAAAAAGTTGAAAAAAAATTTTTTTTTGGACTTAGTCATTTTTCCAGCGTTTATCAGACTTTCAGATAGGGGAAATGTCAGTGAGTGTTCCGATTTCAGTTCCAGAGCAATTCACCCAATGAGTCATTGTTATTTAGTCGTTTTCAGCCAATTTTCTGGATTTTTGAAAATTTCACTTTTTTGTGAAAATATCCACTAAATGAGGGAATAATATGTGTGAGGGTACCCCAGGAGAATTCCAAATGTGTGTCGGTAGAATATATATCCCACGGGGGTAAAATTGAAAAAAGTTTAAAAAAATTTTTTTTGGACTTAGTGATTTTTCTGGCGTTTTTCAGACTTTCAGATAGGGGAAATGTCAGTGAGCGTTCCGATTTCCGTTCCAGAGCGATTCGCCCAATGACTCCTTGTTATTTAGTCGTTTTCAGCCAATTTTCTGGATTTTTGAAAATTTCACTTTTTTGTGAAAATATCCACTAAATGAGGGAATAATATGTGTGAGGGTACCCCAGGAGAGTTCCAAATGTGTGTGGGTAGAATATATATCCAACAGGGGTAAAATTGAAAAAAGTTGAAAAAAATTTTTTTTTGGACTTAGTCATTTTTCTGGCGTTTATGAGACTTTCAGATAGGGGAAATGTCAGTGAGTGTTCCGATTTCAGTTCCAGAGCAATTCGCCCAATGAGTCATTGTTATTTAGTCGTTTTCAGCCAATTTTCTGGATTTTTGAAAATTTCACTTTTTTGTGAAAATATCCACTAAATGAGGGAATAATATGTGTGAGGGTACCCCAGGAGAGTTCCAAATGTGTGTGGGTAGATTATATATCCCACGGGGGTAAAATTGAAAAAAGTTTAAAAAAATTTTTTTTTGGACTTATTGATTTTTCTGGCGTTTATCAGACTTTCAGATAGGGGAAATGTTAGTGAGCGTTCCGATTTCAGTTCCAGAGTGATTCGCCCAATGACTCCTTGTTATTTAGTCGTTTTCAGCCAATTTTCTGGATTTTTGAAAATTTCACTTTTTTGTGAAAATATCCACTAAATGAGGGAATAATATGTGTGAGGGTACCCCAGGAGAGTTCCAAATGTGTGTGGGTAGAATATATATCCCATGGGGGTAAAATTGAAAAAAGTTGAAAAAAATTTTTTTTTGGACTTAGTCATTTTTCTGGCGTTTATCAGACTTTCAGATAGTGGAAATGTCAGTGAGCATTCCAATTTCAGTTCCAGAGCGATTCGCCCAATGAGTCCATGTTATTTAGTCGTTTTCAGCCAATTTTCTGGATTTTTGAAAATGTCAGTTTTTTGTGAAAATATCCACTAAATGAGGGAATAATATGTGTGAGGTTACACCAGGAGAGTTCCAAATGTGTGTGGGTAGAATATATATCCCACGGGGGTAAAATTGAAAAAAATAAAAAAATAAAAATTTTTTTGGACTTAGTGATTTTTCTGGCGTTTATCAGACTTTCAGATAGGGGAAATGTCAGTGAGCGTTCCGATTTCCGTTCTAGAGCGATTCGCCCAATGACTCCTTGTTATTTAGTCGTTTTCAGCCAATTTTCTGGATTTTCAAAAATTTCACTTTTTTGTGAAAATATCCACTAAATGAGGGAATAATATGTGTGAGGGTACCCCAGGAGAGTTCCAAATGTGTGTGGGTAGAATATATATCCCACAGGGGTAAAATTGAAAAAAGTTGAAAAAAATTTTTTTTTGGACTTAGTCATTTTTCTGGCGTTTATCAGACTTTCAGATAGGGGAAATGTCAGTGAGTATTCCGATTTCAGTTCCATAGCGATTCGCCCAATGAGTCCTTGATATTTAGTCGTTTTCAGCCAATTTTCTGGATTTTTGAAAATTTCACTTTTTTGTGAAAATATCCACTAAATGAGGGAATAATATGTGTGAGGGTACCCCAGGAGAGTTCCAAATGTGTGTGGGTAGAATATATATCACATTGGGGTAAAATTGAAAAGAGTTGAAAAAAATTTTTTTTTGGACTTAGTAATTTTTCTGGCGTTTATCAGACTTTCAGACAGGGCAAATGTCAGTGAGCGTTCCAATTTCAGTTCCAGAGCGATTCGCCCAATGAGTCCATGTTATTTAGTCGTTTTCAGCCAATTTTCTGGATTTTTGAAAATGTCAGTTTTTTGTGAAAATATCCACTAAATGAGGGAATAATATGTGTGAGGGTACCCCAGGAGAGTTCCAAATGTGTGTGGGTAGAATATATATCCCACGGGGGTAAAATTGAAAAAAGTTGAAAAAAATTTTTTTTTGGACTTAGTCGTTTTTCCAGCGTTTATCAGACTTTCAGATAGGGGAAATGTCAGTGAGTGTTCCGATTTCAGTTCCAGAGCGATTCGCCCAATGAGTCATTGTTATTTAGTCGTTTTCAGCCAATTTTCTGGATTTTTGAAAATTTCACTTTTTTGTGAAAATATCCACTAAATGAGGGAATAATATGTGTGAGGGTACCCCAGGAGAGTTCCAAATGTGTGTGGGTAGAATATATATCCCACGGGGGTAAAATTGAAAAAAGTTTAAAAAAATTTTTTTTGGACTTAGTGATTTTTCTGGCGTTTTTCAGACTTTCAGATAGGGGAAATGTCAGTGAGCGTTCCGATTTCCGTTCCAGAGCGATTCGCCCAATGACTCCTTGTTATTTAGTCGTTTTCAGCCAATTTTCTGGATTTTCGAAAATTTCACTTTTTTGTGAAAATATCCACTAAATGAGGGAATAATATGTGTGAGGGTACCCCAGGAGAGTTCCAAATGTGTGTGGGTAGAATATATATCCCACAGGGGTAAAATTGAAAAAAGTTGAAAAAAATTTTTTTTTGGACTTAGTCATTTTTCTGGCGTTTATCAGACTTTCAGATAGGGGAAATGTCAGTGAGTATTCCGATTTCAGTTCCATAGCGATTCGCCCAATGAGTCCTTGATATTTAGTCGTTTTCAGCCAATTTTCTGGATTTTTGAAAATTTCACTTTTTTGTGAAAATATCCACTAAATGAGGGAATAATATGTGTGAGGGTACCCCAGGAGAGTTCCAAATGTGTGTGGGTAGAATATATATCACATTGGGGTAAAATTGAAAAGAGTTGAAAAAAATTTTTTTTTGGACTTAGTAATTTTTCTGGCGTTTATCAGACTTTCAGACAGGGCAAATGTCAGTGAGCGTTCCAATTTCAGTTCCAGAGCGATTCGCCCAATGAGTCCATGTTATTTAGTCGTTTTCAGCCAATTTTCTGGATTTTTGAAAATGTCAGTTTTTTGTGAAAATATCCACTAAATGAGGGAATAATATGTGTGAGGGTACCCCAGGAGAGTTCCAAATGTGTGTGGGTAGAATATATATCCCACGGGGGTAAAATTGAAAAAAGTTGAAAAAAATTTTTTTTTGGACTTAGTCGTTTTTCCAGCGTTTATCAGACTTTCAGATAGGGGAAATGTCAGTGAGTGTTCCGATTTCAGTTCCAGAGCGATTCGCCCAATGAGTCATTGTTATTTAGTCGTTTTCAGCCAATTTTCTGGATTTTTGAAAATTTCACTTTTTTGTGAAAATATCCACTAAATGAGGGAATAATATGTGTGAGGGTACCCAAGGAGAGTTCCAAATGTGTGTGGGTAGAATATATATCCCACGGGGGTAAAATTGAAAAAAGTTTAAAAAAATTTTTTTTGGACTTAGTGATTTTTCTGGCGTTTTTCAGACTTTCAGATAGGGGAAATGTCAGTGAGCGTTCCGATTTCCGTTCCAGAGCGATTCGCCCAATGACTCCTTGTTATTTAGTCGTTTTCAGCCAATTTTCTGGATTTTCGAAAATTTCACTTTTTTGTGAAAATATCCACTAAATGAGGGAATAATATGTGTGAGGGTACCCCAGGAGAGTTCCAAATGTGTGTGGGTAGAATATATATCCCACGGGGGTAAAATTGAAAAAAGTTTAAAAAAATTTTTTTTTGGACTTAGTCATTTTTCTGGCGTTTATCAGACTTTCAGATAGGGGAAATGTCAGTGAGCATTCCGATTTCAGTTCCAGAGTGATTCGCCCAATGACTCCTTGTTATTTAGTCGTTTTCAGCCACTTTTCTGGATTTTTGAAAATTTCACTTTTTTGTGAAAATATCCACTAAATGAGGGAATAATATGTGTGAGGGTACCCCAGGAGAGTTCCAAATGTGTGTGGGAAGAATATATATCCCACGGGGGTAAAATTGAAAAAAGTTGAAAAAAAATTTTTTTTTGGACTTAGTCATTTTTCCAGCGTTTATCAGACTTTCAGATAGGGGAAATGTCAGTGAGTGTTCCGATTTCAGTTCCAGAGCAATTCACCCAATGAGTCATTGTTATTTAGTCGTTTTCAGCCAATTTTCTGGATTTTTGAAAATTTCACTTTTTTGTGAAAATATCCACTAAATGAGGGAATAATATGTGTGAGGGTACCCCAGGAGAATTCCAAATGTGTGTCGGTAGAATATATATCCCACGGGGGTAAAATTGAAAAAAGTTTAAAAAAATTTTTTTTGGACTTAGTGATTTTTCTGGCGTTTTTCAGACTTTCAGATAGGGGAAATGTCAGTGAGCGTTCCGATTTCCGTTCCAGAGCGATTCGCCCAATGACTCCTTGTTATTTAGTCGTTTTCAGCCAATTTTCTGGATTTTCGAAAATTTCACTTTTTTGTGAAAATATCCACTAAATGAGGGAATAATATGTGTGAGGGTACCCCAGGAGAGTTCCAAATGTGTGTGGGTAGAATATATATCCAACAGGGGTAAAATTGAAAAAAGTTGAAAAAAATTTTTTTTTGGACTTAGTCATTTTTCTGGCGTTTATGAGACTTTCAGATAGGGGAAATGTCAGTGAGTGTTCCGATTTCAGTTCCAGAGCAATTCGCCCAATGAGTCATTGTTATTTAGTCGTTTTCAGCCAATTTTCTGGATTTTTGAAAATTTCACTTTTTTGTGAAAATATCCACTAAATGAGGGAATAATATGTGTGAGGGTACCCCAGGAGAGTTCCAAATGTGTGTGGGTAGAATATATATCCCACGGGGGTAAAATTGAAAAAAGTTTAAAAAAATTTTTTTTTGGACTTATTGATTTTTCTGGCGTTTATCAGACTTTCAGATAGGGGAAATGTTAGTGAGCGTTCCGATTTCAGTTCCAGAGTGATTCGCCCAATGACTCCTTGTTATTTAGTCGTTTTCAGCCAATTTTCTGGATTTTTGAAAATTTCACTTTTTTGTGAAAATATCCACTAAATGAGGGAATAATATGTGTGAGGGTACCCCAGGAGAGTTCCAAATGTGTGTGGGTAGAATATATATCCCATGGGGGTAAAATTGAAAAAAGTTGAAAAAAATTTTTTTTTGGACTTAGTCATTTTTCTGGCGTTTATCAGACTTTCAGATAGTGGAAATGTCAGTGAGCATTCCAATTTCAGTTCCAGAGCGATTCGCCCAATGAGTCCATGTTATTTAGTCGTTTTCAGCCAATTTTCTGTATTTTTGAAAATGTCAGTTTTTTGTGAAAATATCCACTAAATGAGGGAATAATATGTGTGAGGTTACACCAGGAGAGTTCCAAATGTGTGTGGGTAGAATATATATCCCACGGGGGTAAAATTGAAAAAAATAAAAAAATAAAAATTTTTTTGGACTTAGTGATTTTTCTGGCGTTTATCAGACTTTCAGATAGGGGAAATGTCAGTGAGCGTTCCGATTTCCGTTCTAGAGCGATTCGCCCAATGACTCCTTGTTATTTAGTCGTTTTCAGCCAATTTTCTGGATTTTCAAAAATTTCACTTTTTTGTGAAAATATCCACTAAATGAGGGAATAATATGTGTGAGGGTACCCCAGGAGAGTTCCAAATGTGTGTGGGTAGAATATATATCCCACAGGGGTAAAATTGAAAAAAGTTGAAAAAAATTTTTTTTTGGACTTAGTCATTTTTCTGGCGTTTATCAGACTTTCAGATAGGGGAAATGTCAGTGAGTATTCCGATTTCAGTTCCATAGCGATTCGCCCAATGAGTCCTTGATATTTAGTCGTTTTCAGCCAATTTTCTGGATTTTTGAAAATTTCACTTTTTTGTGAAAATATCCACTAAATGAGGGAATAATATGTGTGAGGGTACCCCAGGAGAGTTCCAAATGTGTGTGGGTAGAATATATATCACATTGGGGTAAAATTGAAAAGAGTTGAAAAAAATTTTTTTTTGGACTTAGTAATTTTTCTGGCGTTTATCAGACTTTCAGACAGGGCAAATGTCAGTGAGCGTTCCAATTTCAGTTCCAGAGCGATTCGCCCAATGAGTCCATGTTATTTAGTCGTTTTCAGCCAATTTTCTGGATTTTTGAAAATGTCAGTTTTTTGTGAAAATATCCACTAAATGAGGGAATAATATGTGTGAGGGTACCCCAGGAGAGTTCCAAATGTGTGTGGGTAGAATATATATCCCACGGGGGTAAAATTGAAAAAAGTTGAAAAAAATTTTTTTTTGGACTTAGTCGTTTTTCCAGCGTTTATCAGACTTTCAGATAGGGGAAATGTCAGTGAGTGTTCCGATTTCAGTTCCAGAGCGATTCGCCCAATGAGTCATTGTTATTTAGTCGTTTTCAGCCAATTTTCTGGATTTTTGAAAATTTCACTTTTTTGTGAAAATATCCACTAAATGAGGGAATAATATGTGTGAGGGTACCCCAGGAGAGTTCCAAATGTGTGTGGGTAGAATATATATCCCACGGGGGTAAAATTGAAAAAAGTTTAAAAAAATTTTTTTTGGACTTAGTGATTTTTCTGGCGTTTTTCAGACTTTCAGATAGGGGAAATGTCAGTGAGCGTTCCGATTTCCGTTCCAGAGCGATTCGCCCAATGACTCCTTGTTATTTAGTCGTTTTCAGCCAATTTTCTGGATTTTCGAAAATTTCACTTTTTTGTGAAAATATCCACTAAATGAGGGAATAATATGTGTGAGGGTACCCCAGGAGAGTTCCAAATGTGTGTGGGTAGAATATATATCCCACGGGGGTAAAATTGAAAAAAGTTGAAAAAAATTTTTTTTTGGACTTAGTCGTTTTTCCAGCGTTTATCAGACTTTCAGATAGGGGAAATGTCAGTGAGTGTTCCGATTTCAGTTCCAGAGCGATTCGCCCAATGAGTCCTTGTTATTTAGTCGTTTTCAGCCAATTTTCTGGATTTTTGAAAATTTCACTTTTTTGTGAAAATATCCACTAAATGAGGGAATAATATGTGTGAGGGTACCCCAGGAGAGTTCCAAATGTGTGTGCGTAGAATATATATCCCACGGGGGTAAAATTGAAAAAAGTTTAAAAAAATTTTTTTTTGGACTTAGTCGTTTTTCCAGCGTTTATCAGACTTTCAGATAGGGGAAATGTCAGTGAGTGTTCCGATTTCAGTTCCAGAGCGATTCGCCCAATGAGTCATTGTTATTTAGTCGTTTTCAGCCAATTTTCTGGATTTTTGAAAATTTCACTTTTTTGTGAAAATATCCACTAAATGAGGGAATAATATGTGTGAGGGTACCCCAGGAGAGTTCCAAATGTGTGTGGGTAGAATATATATCCCACGGGGGTAAAATTGAAAAAAGTTTAAAAAAATTTTTTTTGGACTTAGTGATTTTTCTGGCGTTTTTCAGACTTTCAGATAGGGGAAATGTCAGTGAGCGTTCCGATTTCCGTTCCAGAGCGATTCGCCCAATGACTCCTTGTTATTTAGTCGTTTTCAGCCAATTTTCTGGATTTTCGAAAATTTCACTTTTTTGTGAAAATATCCACTAAATGAGGGAATAATATGTGTGAGGGTACCCCAGGAGAGTTCCAAATGTGTGTGGGTAGAATATATATCCCACGGGGGTAAAATTGAAAAAAGTTGAAAAAATTTTTTTTTTGGACTTAGTCGTTTTTCCAGCGTTTATCAGACTTTCAGATAGGGGAAATGTCAGTGAGTGTTCCGATTTCAGTTCCAGAGCGATTCGCCCAATGAGTCCTTGTTATTTAGTCGTTTTCAGCCAATTTTCTGGATTTTTGAAAATTTCACTTTTTTGTGAAAATATCCACTAAATGAGGGAATAATATGTGTGAGGGTACCCCAGGAGAGTTCCAAATGTGTGTGGGTAGAATATATATCCCACGGGGGTAAAATTGAAAAAAGTTTAAAAAAATTTTTTTTGGGACTTAGTCATTTTTCTGGCGTTTATCAGACTTTCAGATAGGGGAAATGTCAGTGAGCATTCCGATTTCAGTTCCAGAGTGATTCGCCCAATGACTCCTTGTTATTTAGTCGTTTTCAGCCACTTTTCTGGATTTTTGAAAATTTCACTTTTTTGTGAAAATATCCACTAAATGAGGGAATAATATGTGTGAGGGTACCCCAGGAGAGTTCCAAATGTGTGTGGGAAGAATATATATCCCACGGGGGTAAAATTGAAAAAAGTTGAAAAAAAATTTTTTTTTGGACTTAGTCATTTTTCCAGCGTTTATCAGACTTTCAGATAGGGGAAATGTCAGTGAGTGTTCCGATTTCAGTTCCAGAGCAATTCACCCAATGAGTCATTGTTATTTAGTCGTTTTCAGCCAATTTTCTGGATTTTTGAAAATTTCACTTTTTTGTGAAAATATCCACTAAATGAGGGAATAATATGTGTGAGGGTACCCCAGGAGAATTCCAAATGTGTGTCGGTAGAATATATATCCCACGGGGGTAAAATTGAAAAAAGTTTAAAAAAATTTTTTTTGGACTTAGTGATTTTTCTGGCGTTTTTCAGACTTTCAGATAGGGGAAATGTCAGTGAGCGTTCCGATTTCCGTTCCAGAGCGATTCGCCCAATGACTCCTTGTTATTTAGTCGTTTTCAGCCAATTTTCTGGATTTTCGAAAATTTCACTTTTTTGTGAAAATATCCACTAAATGAGGGAATAATATGTGTGAGGGTACCCCAGGAGAGTTCCAAATGTGTGTGGGTAGAATATATATCCAACAGGGGTAAAATTGAAAAAAGTTGAAAAAAATTTTTTTTTGGACTTAGTCATTTTTCTGGCGTTTATGAGACTTTCAGATAGGGGAAATGTCAGTGAGTGTTCCGATTTCAGTTCCAGAGCAATTCGTCCAATGAGTCATTGTTATTTAGTCGTTTTCAGCCAATTTTCTGGATTTTTGAAAATTTCACTTTTTTGTGAAAATATCCACTAAATGAGGGAATAATATGTGTGAGGGTACCCCAGGAGAGTTCCAAATGTGTGTGGGTAGAATATATATCCCACGGGGGTAAAATTGAAAAAAGTTTAAAAAAATTTTTTTTTGGACTTATTGATTTTTCTGGCGTTTATCAGACTTTCAGATAGGGGAAATGTTAGTGAGCGTTCCGATTTCAGTTCCAGAGTGATTCGCCCAATGACTCCTTGTTATTTAGTCGTTTTCAGCCAATTTTCTGGATTTTTGAAAATTTCACTTTTTTGTGAAAATATCCACTAAATGAGGGAATAATATGTGTGAGGGTACCCCAGGAGAGTTCCAAATGTGTGTGGGTAGAATATATATCCCATGGGGGTAAAATTGAAAAAAGTTGAAAAAAATTTTTTTTTGGACTTAGTCATTTTTCTGGCGTTTATCAGACTTTCAGATAGTGGAAATGTCAGTGAGCATTCCAATTTCAGTTCCAGAGCGATTCGCCCAATGAGTCCATGTTATTTAGTCGTTTTCAGCCAATTTTCTGGATTTTTGAAAATGTCAGTTTTTTGTGAAAATATCCACTAAATGAGGGAATAATATGTGTGAGGTTACACCAGGAGAGTTCCAAATGTGTGTGGGTAGAATATATATCCCACGGGGGTAAAATTGAAAAAAATAAAAAAATAAAAATTTTTTTGGACTTAGTGATTTTTCTGGCGTTTATCAGACTTTCAGATAGGGGAAATGTCAGTGAGCGTTCCGATTTCCGTTCTAGAGCGATTCGCCCAATGACTCCTTGTTATTTAGTCGTTTTCAGCCAATTTTCTGGATTTTCAAAAATTTCACTTTTTTGTGAAAATATCCACTAAATGAGGGAATAATATGTGTGAGGGTACCCCAGGAGAGTTCCAAATGTGTGTGGGTAGAATATATATCCCACAGGGGTAAAATTGAAAAAAGTTGAAAAAAATTTTTTTTTGGACTTAGTCATTTTTCTGGCGTTTATCAGACTTTCAGATAGGGGAAATGTCAGTGAGCATTCCGATTTCAGTTCCATAGCGATTCGCCCAATGAGTCCTTGATATTTAGTCGTTTTCAGCCAATTTTCTGGATTTTTGAAAATTTCACTTTTTTGTGAAAATATCCACTAAATGAGGGAATAATATGTGTGAGGGTACCCCAGGAGAGTTCCAAATGTGTGTGGGTAGAATATATATCACATTGGGGTAAAATTGAAAAGAGTTGAAAAAAATTTTTTTTTGGACTTAGTAATTTTTCTGGCGTTTATCAGACTTTCAGACAGGGCAAATGTCAGTGAGCGTTCCAATTTCAGTTCCAGAGCGATTCGCCCAATGAGTCCATGTTATTTAGTCGTTTTCAGCCAATTTTCTGGATTTTTGAAAATGTCAGTTTTTTGTGAAAATATCCACTAAATGAGGGAATAATATGTGTGAGGGTACCCCAGGAGAGTTCCAAATGTGTGTGGGTAGAATATATATCCCACGGGGGTAAAATTGAAAAAAGTTGAAAAAAATTTTTTTTTGGACTTAGTCGTTTTTCCAGCGTTTATCAGACTTTCAGATAGGGGAAATGTCAGTGAGTGTTCCGATTTCAGTTCCAGAGCGATTCGCCCAATGAGTCATTGTTATTTAGTCGTTTTCAGCCAATTTTCTGGATTTTTGAAAATTTCACTTTTTTGTGAAAATATCCACTAAATGAGGGAATAATATGTGTGAGGGTACCCCAGGAGAGTTCCAAATGTGTGTGGGTAGAATATATATCCCACAGGGGTAAAATTGAAAAAAGTTGAAAAAAATTTTTTTTTGGACTTAGTCATTTTTCTGGCGTTTATCAGACTTTCAGATAGGGGAAATGTCAGTGAGCATTCCGATTTCAGTTCCATAGCGATTCGCCCAATGAGTCCTTGATATTTAGTCGTTTTCAGCCAATTTTCTGGATTTTTGAAAATTTCACTTTTTTGTGAAAATATCCACTAAATGAGGGAATAATATGTGTGAGGGTACCCCAGGAGAGTTCCAAATGTGTGTGGGTAGAATATATATCACATTGGGGTAAAATTGAAAAGAGTTGAAAAAAATTTTTTTTTGGACTTAGTAATTTTTCTGGCGTTTATCAGACTTTCAGACAGGGCAAATGTCAGTGAGCGTTCCAATTTCAGTTCCAGAGCGATTCGCCCAATGAGTCCATGTTATTTAGTCGTTTTCAGCCAATTTTCTGGATTTTTGAAAATGTCAGTTTTTTGTGAAAATATCCACTAAATGAGGGAATAATATGTGTGAGGTTACACCAGGAGAGTTCCAAATGTGTGTGGTTAGAATATATATCCCACGGGGGTAAAATTGAAAAAAATAAAAAAATAAAAATTTTTTTGGACTTAGTGATTTTTCTGGCGTTTATCAGACTTTCAGATAGGGGAAATGTCAGTGAGCGTTCCGATTTCCGTTCTAGAGCGATTCGCCCAATGACTCCTTGTTATTTAGTCGTTTTCAGCCAATTTTCTGGATTTTCAAAAATTTCACTTTTTTGTGAAAATATCCACTAAATGAGGGAATAATATGTGTGAGGGTACCCCAGGAGAGTTCCAAATGTGTGTGGGTAGAATATATATCCCACAGGGGTAAAATTGAAAAAAGTTGAAAAAAATTTTTTTTTGGACTTAGTCATTTTTCTGGCGTTTATCAGACTTTCAGATAGGGGAAATGTCAGTGAGCATTCCAATTTCAGTTCCAGAGCGATTCGCCCAATGAGTCCTTGTTATTTAGTCGTTTTCAGCCAATTTTCTGGATTTTTGAAAATTTCACTTTTTTGTGAAAATATCCACTAAATGAGGGAATAATATGTGTGAGGGTACCCCAGGAGAGTTCCAAATGTGTGTGGGTAGAATATATATCCCATGGGGGTAAAATTGAAAAAAGTTGAAAAAAATTTTTTTTTGGACTTAGTCATTTTTCTGGCGTTTATCAGACTTTCAGATAGGGGAAATGTCAGTGAGCATTCCGATTTCAGTTCCATAGCGATTCGCCCAATGAGTCCTTGATATTTAGTCGTTTTCAGCCAATTTTCTGGATTTTTGAAAATTTCACTTTTTTGTGAAAATATCCACTAAATGAGGGAATAATATGTGTGAGGGTACCCCAGGAGAGTTCCAAATGTGTGTGGGTAGAATATATATCACATTGGGGTAAAATTGAAAAGAGTTGAAAAAAATTTTTTTTTGGACTTAGTAATTTTTCTGGCGTTTATCAGACTTTCAGACAGGGCAAATGTCAGTGAGCGTTCCAATTTCAGTTCCAGAGCGATTCGCCCAATGAGTCCATGTTATTTAGTCGTTTTCAGCCAATTTTCTGGATTTTTGAAAATGTCAGTTTTTTGTGAAAATATCCACTAAATGAGGGAATAATATGTGTGAGGGTACCCCAGGAGAGTTCCAAATGTGTGTGGGTAGAATATATATCCCATGGGGGTAAAATTGAAAAAAGTTGAAAAAAATTTTTTTTTGGACTTAGTCATTTTTCTGGCGTTTATCAGACTTTCAGATAGGGGAAATGTCAGTGAGCATTCCGATTTCAGTTCCATAGCGATTCGCCCAATGAGTCCTTGATATTTAGTCGTTTTCAGCCAATTTTCTGGATTTTTGAAAATTTCACTTTTTTGTGAAAATATCCACTAAATGAGGGAATAATATGTGTGAGGGTACCCCAGGAGAGTTCCAAATGTGTGTGGGTAGAATATATATCACATTGGGGTAAAATTGAAAAGAGTTGAAAAAAATTTTTTTTTGGACTTAGTAATTTTTCTGGCGTTTATCAGACTTTCAGACAGGGCAAATGTCAGTGAGCGTTCCAATTTCAGTTCCAGAGCGATTCGCCCAATGAGTCCATGTTATTTAGTCGTTTTCAGCCAATTTTCTGGATTTTTGAAAATGTCAGTTTTTTGTGAAAATATCCACTAAATGAGGGAATAATATGTGTGAGGGTACCCCAGGAGAGTTCCAAATGTGTGTGGGTAGAATATATATCCCACGGGGGTAAAATTGAAAAAAGTTGAAAAAAATTTTTTTTTGGACTTAGTCGTTTTTCCAGCGTTTATCAGACTTTCAGATAGGGGAAATGTCAGTGAGTGTTCCGATTTCAGTTCCAGAGCGATTCGCCCAATGAGTCATTGTTATTTAGTCGTTTTCAGCCAATTTTCTGGATTTTTGAAAATTTCACTTTTTTGTGAAAATATCCACTAAATGAGGGAATAATATGTGTGAGGGTACCCCAGGAGAGTTCCAAATGTGTGTGGGTAGAATATATATCCCACAGGGGTAAAATTGAAAAAAGTTGAAAAAAATTTTTTTTTGGACTTAGTCATTTTTCTGGCGTTTATCAGACTTTCAGATAGGGGAAATGTCAGTGAGCATTCCGATTTCAGTTCCATAGCGATTCGCCCAATGAGTCCTTGATATTTAGTCGTTTTCAGCCAATTTTCTGGATTTTTGAAAATTTCACTTTTTTGTGAAAATATCCACTAAATGAGGGAATAATATGTGTGAGGGTACCCCAGGAGAGTTCCAAATGTGTGTGGGTAGAATATATATCACATTGGGGTAAAATTGAAAAGAGTTGAAAAAAATTTTTTTTTGGACTTAGTAATTTTTCTGGCGTTTATCAGACTTTCAGACAGGGCAAATGTCAGTGAGCGTTCCAATTTCAGTTCCAGAGCGATTCGCCCAATGAGTCCATGTTATTTAGTCGTTTTCAGCCAATTTTCTGGATTTTTGAAAATGTCAGTTTTTTGTGAAAATATCCACTAAATGAGGGAATAATATGTGTGAGGTTACACCAGGAGAGTTCCAAATGTGTGTGGTTAGAATATATATCCCACGGGGGTAAAATTGAAAAAAATAAAAAAATAAAAATTTTTTTGGACTTAGTGATTTTTCTGGCGTTTATCAGACTTTCAGATAGGGGAAATGTCAGTGAGCGTTCCGATTTCCGTTCTAGAGCGATTCGCCCAATGACTCCTTGTTATTTAGTCGTTTTCAGCCAATTTTCTGGATTTTCAAAAATTTCACTTTTTTGTGAAAATATCCACTAAATGAGGGAATAATATGTGTGAGGGTACCCCAGGAGAGTTCCAAATGTGTGTGGGTAGAATATATATCCCACAGGGGTAAAATCGAAAAAAGTTGAAAAAAATTTTTTTTTGGACTTAGTCATTTTTCTGGCGTTTATCAGACTTTCAGATAGGGGAAATGTCAGTGAGCATTCCAATTTCAGTTCCAGAGCGATTCGCCCAATGAGTCCTTGATATTTAGTCGTTTTCAGCCAATTTTCTGGATTTTTGAAAATTTCACTTTTTTGTGAAAATATCCACTAAATGAGGGAATAATATGTGTGAGGGTACCCCAGGAGAGTTCCAAATGTGTGTGGGTAGAATATATATCACATTGGGGTAAAATTGAAAAGAGTTGAAAAAAATTTTTTTTTGGACTTAGTAATTTTTCTGGCGTTTATCAGACTTTCAGACAGGGCAAATGTCAGTGAGCGTTCCAATTTCAGTTCCAGAGCGATTCGCCCATTGAGTCCATGTTATTTAGTCGTTTTCAGCCAATTTTCTGGATTTTTGAAAATGTCAGTTTTTTGTGAAAATATCCACTAAATGAGGGAATAATATGTGTGAGGGTACCCCAGGAGAGTTCCAAATGTGTGTGGGTAGAATATATATCCCACGGGGGTAAAATTGAAAAAAGTTGAAAAAAATTTTTTTTTGGACTTAGTCGTTTTTCCAGCGTTTATCAGACTTTCAGATAGGGGAAATGTCAGTGAGTGTTCCGATTTCAGTTCCAGAGCGATTCGCCCAATGAGTCATTGTTATTTAGTCGTTTTCAGCCAATTTTCTGGATTTTTGAAAATTTCACTTTTTTGTGAAAATATCCACTAAATGAGGGAATAATATGTGTGAGGGTACCCCAGGAGAGTTCCAAATGTGTGTGGGTAGAATATATATCCCACAGGGGTAAAATTGAAAAAAGTTGAAAAAAATTTTTTTTTGGACTTAGTCATTTTTCTGGCGTTTATCAGACTTTCAGATAGGGGAAATGTCAGTGAGCATTCCGATTTCAGTTCCATAGCGATTCGCCCAATGAGTCCATGATATTTAGTCGTTTTCAGCCAATTTTCTGGATTTTTGAAAATTTCACTTTTTTGTGAAAATATCCACTAAATGAGGGAATAATATGTGTGAGGGTACCCCAGGAGAGTTCCAAATGTGTGTGGGTAGAATATATATCACATTGGGGTAAAATTGAAAAGAGTTGAAAAAAATTTTTTTTTGGACTTAGTAATTTTTCTGGCGTTTATCAGACTTTCAGACAGGGCAAATGTCAGTGAGCGTTCCAATTTCAGTTCCAGAGCGATTCGCCCAATGAGTCCATGTTATTTAGTCGTTTTCAGCCAATTTTCTGGATTTTTGAAAATGTCAGTTTTTTGTGAAAATATCCACTAAATGAGGGAATAATATGTGTGAGGTTACACCAGGAGAGTTCCAAATGTGTGTGGGTAGAATATATATCCCACGGGGGTAAAATTGAAAAAAATAAAAAAATAAAAATTTTTTTGGACTTAGTGATTTTTCTGGCGTTTATCAGACTTTCAGATAGGGGAAATGTCAGTGAGCGTTCCGATATCCGTTCTAGAGCGATTCGCCCAATGACTCCTTGTTATTTAGTCGTTTTCAGCCAATTTTCTGGATTTTCAAAAATTTCACTTTTTTGTGAAAATATCCACTAAATGAGGGAATAATATGTGTGAGGGTACCCCAGGAGAGTTCCAAATGTGTGTGGGTAGAATATATATCCCACGGGGGTAAAATTGAAAAAAGTTTAAAAAAATTTTTTTTTGGACTTAGTCATTTTTCTGGCGTTTATCAGACTTTCAGATAGGGGAAATGTCAGTGAGCATTCCGATTTCAGTTCCAGAGTGATTCGCCCAATGACTCCTTGTTATTTAGTCGTTTTCAGCCACTTTTCTGGATTTTCGAAAATTTCACTTTTTTGTGAAAATATCCACTAAATGAGGGAATAATATGTGTGAGGGTACCCCAGGAGAGTTCCAAATGTGTGTGGGTAGAATATATATCCCACGGGGGTAAAATTGAAAAAAGTTGAAAAAAATTTTTTTTTGGACTTAGTCGTTTTTCCAGCGTTTATCAGACTTTCAGATAGGGGAAATGTCAGTGAGTGTTCCGATTTCAGTTCCAGAGCGATTCGCCCAATGAGTCCTTGTTATTTAGTCGTTTTCAGCCAATTTTCTGGATTTTTGAAAATTTCACTTTTTTGTGAAAATATCCACTAAATGAGGGAATAATATGTGTGAGGGTACCCCAGGAGAGTTCCAAATGTGTGTGGGTAGAATATATATCCCACGGGGGTAAAATTGAAAAAAGTTTAAAAAAATTTTTTTTTGGACTTAGTCATTTTTCTGGCGTTTATCAGACTTTCAGATAGGGGAAATGTCAGTGAGCATTCCGATTTCAGTTCCAGAGTGATTCGCCCAATGACTCCTTGTTATTTAGTCGTTTTCAGCCACTTTTCTGGATTTTTGAAAATTTCACTTTTTTGTGAAAATATCCACTAAATGAGGGAATAATATGTGTGAGGGTACCCCAGGAGAGTTCCAAATGTGTGTGGGAAGAATATATATCCCACGGGGGTAAAATTGAAAAAAGTTGAAAAAAAATTTTTTTTTGAACTTAGTCATTTTTCCAGCGTTTATCAGACTTTCAGATAGGGGAAATGTCAGTGAGTGTTCCGATTTCAGTTCCAGAGCAATTCACCCAATGAGTCATTGTTATTTAGTCGTTTTCAGCCAATTTTCTGGATTTTTGAAAATTTCACTTTTTTGTGAAAATATCCACTAAATGAGGGAATAATATGTGTGAGGGTACCCCAGGAGAATTCCAAATGTGTGTCGGTAGAATATATATCCCACGGGGGTAAAATTGAAAAAAGTTTAAAAAAATTTTTTTTGGACTTAGTGATTTTTCTGGCGTTTTTCAGACTTTCAGATAGGGGAAATGTCAGTGAGCGTTCCGATTTCCGTTCCAGAGCGATTCGCCCAATGACTCCTTGTTATTTAGTCGTTTTCAGCCAATTTTCTGGATTTTCGAAAATTTCACTTTTTTGTGAAAATATCCACTAAATGAGGGAATAATATGTGTGAGGGTACCCCAGGAGAGTTCCAAATGTGTGTGGGTAGAATATATATCCAACAGGGGTAAAATTGAAAAAAGTTGAAAAAAATTTTTTTTTGGACTTAGTCATTTTTCTGGCGTTTATGAGACTTTCAGATAGGGGAAATGTCAGTGAGTGTTCCGATTTCAGTTCCAGAGCAATTCGCCCAATGAGTCATTGTTATTTAGTCGTTTTCAGCCAATTTTCTGGATTTTTGAAAATTTCACTTTTTTGTGAAAATATCCACTAAATGAGGGAATAATATGTGTGAGGGTACCCCAGGAGAGTTCCAAATGTGTGTGGGTAGAATATATATCCCACGGGGGTAAAATTGAAAAAAGTTTTAAAAAATTTTTTTTTGGACTTATTGATTTTTCTGGCGTTTATCAGACTTTCAGATAGGGGAAATGTTAGTGAGCGTTCCGATTTCAGTTCCAGAGTGATTCGCCCAATGACTCCTTGTTATTTAGTCGTTTTCAGCCAATTTTCTGGATTTTTGAAAATTTCACTTTTTTGTGAAAATATCCACTAAATGAGGGAATAATATGTGTGAGGGTACCCCAGGAGAGTTCCAAATGTGTGTGGGTAGAATATATATCCCATGGGGGTAAAATTGAAAAAAGTTGAAAAAAATTTTTTTTTGGACTTATTCATTTTTCTGGCGTTTATCAGACTTTCAGATAGTGGAAATGTCAGTGAGCATTCCAATTTCAGTTCCAGAGCGATTCGCCCAATGAGTCCATGTTATTTAGTCGTTTTCAGCCAATTTTCTGGATTTTTGAAAATGTCAGTTTTTTGTGAAAATATCCACTAAATGAGGGAATAATATGTGTGAGGTTACACCAGGAGAGTTCCAAATGTGTGTGGGTAGAATATATATCCCACGGGGGTAAAATTGAAAAAAATAAAAAAATAAAAATTTTTTTGGACTTAGTGATTTTTCTGGCGTTTATCAGACTTTCAGATAGGGGAAATGTCAGTGAGCGTTCCGATTTCCGTTCTAGAGCGATTCGCCCAATGACTCCTTGTTATTTAGTCGTTTTCAGCCAATTTTCTGGATTTTCAAAAATTTCACTTTTTTGTGAAAATATCCACTAAATGAGGGAATAATATGTGTGAGGGTACCCCAGGAGAGTTCCAAATGTGTGTGGGTAGAATATATATCCCACAGGGGTAAAATTGAAAAAAGTTGAAAAAAATTTTTTTTTGGACTTAGTCATTTTTCTGGCGTTTATCAGACTTTCAGATAGGGGAAATGTCAGTGAGCATTCCGATTTCAGTTCCATAGCGATTCGCCCAATGAGTCCTTGATATTTAGTCGTTTTCAGCCAATTTTCTGGATTTTTGAAAATTTCACTTTTTTGTGAAAATATCCACTAAATGAGGGAATAATATGTGTGAGGGTACCCCAGGAGAGTTCCAAATGTGTGTGGGTAGAATATATATCACATTGGGGTAAAATTGAAAAGAGTTGAAAAAAATTTTTTTTTGGACCTAGTAATTTTTCTGGCGTTTATCAGACTTTCAGACAGGGCAAATGTCAGTGAGCGTTCCAATTTCAGTTCCAGAGCGATTCGCCCAATGAGTCCATGTTATTTAGTCGTTTTCAGCCAATTTTCTGGATTTTTGAAAATGTCAGTTTTTTGTGAAAATATCCACTAAATGAGGGAATAATATGTGTGAGGGTACCCCAGGAGAGTTCCAAATGTGTGTGGGTAGAATATATATCCCACGGGGGTAAAATTGAAAAAAGTTGAAAAAAATTTTTTTTTGGACTTAGTCGTTTTTCCAGCGTTTATCAGACTTTCAGATAGGGGAAATGTCAGTGAGTGTTCCGATTTCAGTTCCAGAGCGATTCGCCCAATGAGTCATTGTTATTTAGTCGTTTTCAGCCAATTTTCTGGATTTTTGAAAATTTCACTTTTTTGTGAAAATATCCACTAAATGAGGGAATAATATGTGTGAGGGTACCCCAGGAGAGTTCCAAATGTGTGTGGGTAGAATATATATCCCACAGGGGTAAAATTGAAAAAAGTTGAAAAAAATTTTTTTTTGGACTTAGTCATTTTTCTGGCGTTTATCAGACTTTCAGATAGGGGAAATGTCAGTGAGCATTCCGATTTCAGTTCCATAGCGATTCGCCCAATGAGTCCTTGATATTTAGTCGTTTTCAGCCAATTTTCTGGATTTTTGAAAATTTCACTTTTTTGTGAAAATATCCACTAAATGAGGGAATAATATGTGTGAGGGTACCCCAGGAGAGTTCCAAATGTGTGTGGGTAGAATATATATCACATTGGGGTAAAATTGAAAAGAGTTGAAAAAAATTTTTTTTTGGACTTAGTAATTTTTCTGGCGTTTATCAGACTTTCAGACAGGGCAAATGTCAGTGAGCGTTCCAATTTCAGTTCCAGAGCGATTCGCCCAATGAGTCCATGTTATTTAGTCGTTTTCAGCCAATTTTCTGGATTTTTGAAAATGTCAGTTTTTTGTGAAAATATCCACTAAATGAGGGAATAATATGTGTGAGGTTACACCAGGAGAGTTCCAAATGTGTGTGGGTAGAATATATATCCCACAGGGGTAAAATTGAAAAAAGTTGAAAAAAATTTTTTTTTGGACTTAGTCATTTTTCTGGCGTTTATCAGACTTTCAGATAGGGGAAATGTCAGTGAGCATTCCAATTTCAGTTCCAGAGCGATTCGCCCAATGAGTCCTTGTTATTTAGTCGTTTTCAGCCAATTTTCTGGATTTTTGAAAATTTCACTTTTTTGTGAAAATATCCACTAAATGAGGGAATAATATGTGTGAGGGTACCCCAGGAGAGTTCCAAATGTGTGTGGGTAGAATATATATCCCACGGGGGTAAAATTGAAAAAAGTTGAAAAAAAATTTTTTTTGGACTTAGTCGTTTTTCCAGCGTTTATCAGACTTTCAGATAGGGGAAATGTCAGTGAGTGTTCCGATTTCAGTTCCAGAGCGATTCGCCCAATGAGTCATTGTTATTTAGTCGTTTTCAGCCAATTTTCTGGATTTTTGAAAATTTCACTTTTTTGTGAAAATATCCACTAAATGAGGGAATAATATGTGTGAGGGTACCCCAGGAGAGTTCCAAATGTGTGTGGGTAGAATATATATCCCACGGGGGTAAAATTGAAAAAAGTTTAAAAAAATTTTTTTTTGGACTTAGTGATTTTTCTGGCGTTTATCAGACTTTCAGATAGGGGAAATGTCAGTGAGCATTCCGATTTCAGTTCCATAGCGATTCGCCCAATGAGTCCTTGATATTTAGTCGTTTTCAGCCAATTTTCTGGATTTTTGAAAATTTCACTTTTTTGTGAAAATATCCACTAAATGAGGGAATAATATGTGTGAGGGTACCCCAGGAGAGTTCCAAATGTGTGTGGGTAGAATATATATCCCACAGGGGTAAAATTGAAAAAAGTTGAAAAAAATTTTTTTTTGGACTTAGTCATTTTTCTGGCGTTTATCAGACTTTCAGATAGGGGAAATGTCAGTGAGTGTTCCGATTTCAGTTCCAGAGCAATTCACCCAATGAGTCATTGTTATTTAGTCGTTTTCAGCCAATTTTCTGGATTTTTGAAAATTTCACTTTTTTGTGAAAATATCCACTAAATGAGGGAATAATATGTGTGAGGGTACCCCAGGAGAATTCCAAATGTGTGTCGGTAGAATATATATCCCACGGGGGTAAAATTGAAAAAAGTTTAAAAAAATTTTTTTTGGACTTAGTGATTTTTCTGGCGTTTTTCAGACTTTCAGATAGGGGAAATGTCAGTGAGCGTTCCGATTTCCGTTCCAGAGCGATTCGCCCAATGACTCCTTGTTATTTAGTCGTTTTCAGCCAATTTTCTGGATTTTCGAAAATTTCACTTTTTTGTGAAAATATCCACTAAATGAGGGAATAATATGTGTGAGGGTACCCCAGGAGAGTTCCAAATGTGTGTGGGTAGAATATATATCCAACAGGGGTAAAATTGAAAAAAGTTGAAAAAAATTTTTTTTTGGACTTAGTCATTTTTCTGGCGTTTATGAGACTTTCAGATAGGGGAAATGTCAGTGAGTGTTCCGATTTCAGTTCCAGAGCAATTCGCCCAATGAGTCATTGTTATTTAGTCGTTTTCAGCCAATTTTCTGGATTTTTGAAAATTTCACTTTTTTGTGAAAATATCCACTAAATGAGGGAATAATATGTGTGAGGGTACCCCAGGAGAGTTCCAAATGTGTGTGGGTAGAATATATATCCCACGGGGGTAAAATTGAAAAAAGTTTTAAAAAATTTTTTTTTGGACTTATTGATTTTTCTGGCGTTTATCAGACTTTCAGATAGGGGAAATGTTAGTGAGCATTCCGATTTCAGTTCCAGAGTGATTCGCCCAATGACTCCTTGTTATTTAGTCGTTTTCAGCCAATTTTCTGGATTTTTGAAAATTTCACTTTTTTGTGAAAATATCCACTAAATGAGGGAATAATATGTGTGAGGGTACCCCAGGAGAGTTCCAAATGTGTGTGGGTAGAATATATATCCCATGGGGGTAAAATTGAAAAAAGTTGAAAAAAATTTTTTTTTGGACTTATTCATTTTTCTGGCGTTTATCAGACTTTCAGATAGTGGAAATGTCAGTGAGCATTCCAATTTCAGTTCCAGAGCGATTCGCCCAATGAGTCCATGTTATTTAGTCGTTTTCAGCCAATTTTCTGGATTTTTGAAAATGTCAGTTTTTTGTGAAAATATCCACTAAATGAGGGAATAATATGTGTGAGGTTACACCAGGAGAGTTCCAAATGTGTGTGGGTAGAATATATATCCCACGGGGGTAAAATTGAAAAAAATAAAAAAATAAAAATTTTTTTGGACTTAGTGATTTTTCTGGCGTTTATCAGACTTTCAGATAGGGGAAATGTCAGTGAGCGTTCCGATTTCCGTTCTAGAGCGATTCGCCCAATGACTCCTTGTTATTTAGTCGTTTTCAGCCAATTTTCTGGATTTTCAAAAATTTCACTTTTTTGTGAAAATATCCACTAAATGAGGGAATAATATGTGTGAGGGTACCCCAGGAGAGTTCCAAATGTGTGTGGGTAGAATATATATCCCACAGGGGTAAAATTGAAAAAAGTTGAAAAAAAATTTTTTTTGGACTTAGTCATTTTTCTGGCGTTTATCAGACTTTCAGATAGGGGAAATGTCAGTGAGCATTCCGATTTCAGTTCCATAGCGATTCGCCCAATGAGTCCTTGATATTTAGTCGTTTTCAGCCAATTTTCTGGATTTTTGAAAATTTCACTTTTTTGTGAAAATATCCACTAAATGAGGGAATAATATGTGTGAGGGTACCCCAGGAGAGTTCCAAATGTGTGTGGGTAGAATATATATCACATTGGGGTAAAATTGAAAAGAGTTGAAAAAAATTTTTTTTTGGACCTAGTAATTTTTCTGGCGTTTATCAGACTTTCAGACAGGGCAAATGTCAGTGAGCGTTCCAATTTCAGTTCCAGAGCGATTCGCCCAATGAGTCCATGTTATTTAGTCGTTTTCAGCCAATTTTCTGGATTTTTGAAAATGTCAGTTTTTTGTGAAAATATCCACTAAATGAGGGAATAATATGTGTGAGGGTACCCCAGGAGAGTTCCAAATGTGTGTGGGTAGAATATATATCCCACGGGGGTAAAATTGAAAAAAGTTGAAAAAAATTTTTTTTTGGACTTAGTCGTTTTTCCAGCGTTTATCAGACTTTCAGATAGGGGAAATGTCAGTGAGTGTTCCGATTTCAGTTCCAGAGCGATTCGCCCAATGAGTCATTGTTATTTAGTCGTTTTCAGCCAATTTTCTGGATTTTTGAAAATTTCACTTTTTTGTGAAAATATCCACTAAATGAGGGAATAATATGTGTGAGGGTACCCCAGGAGAGTTCCAAATGTGTGTGGGTAGAATATATATCCCACAGGGGTAAAATTGAAAAAAGTTGAAAAAAATTTTTTTTTGGACTTAGTCATTTTTCTGGCGTTTATCAGACTTTCAGATAGGGGAAATGTCAGTGAGCATTCCGATTTCAGTTCCATAGCGATTCGCCCAATGAGTCCTTGATATTTAGTCGTTTTCAGCCAATTTTCTGGATTTTTGAAAATTTCACTTTTTTGTGAAAATATCCACTAAATGAGGGAATAATATGTGTGAGGGTACCCCAGGAGAGTTCCAAATGTGTGTGGGTAGAATATATATCACATTGGGGTAAAATTGAAAAGAGTTGAAAAAAATTTTTTTTTGGACTTAGTAATTTTTCTGGCGTTTATCAGACTTTCAGACAGGGCAAATGTCAGTGAGCGTTCCAATTTCAGTTCCAGAGCGATTCGCCCAATGAGTCCATGTTATTTAGTCGTTTTCAGCCAATTTTCTGGATTTTTGAAAATGTCAGTTTTTTGTGAAAATATCCACTAAATGAGGGAATAATATGTGTGAGGTTACACCAGGAGAGTTCCAAATGTGTGTGGGTAGAATATATATCCCACAGGGGTAAAATTGAAAAAAGTTGAAAAAAATTTTTTTTTGGACTTAGTCATTTTTCTGGCGTTTATCAGACTTTCAGATAGGGGAAATGTCAGTGAGCATTCCAATTTCAGTTCCAGAGCGATTCGCCCAATGAGTCCTTGTTATTTAGTCGTTTTCAGCCAATTTTCTGGATTTTTGAAAATTTCACTTTTTTGTGAAAATATCCACTAAATGAGGGAATAATATGTGTGAGGGTACCCCAGGAGAGTTCCAAATGTGTGTGGGTAGAATATATATCCCACGGGGGTAAAATTGAAAAAAGTTGAAAAAAAATTTTTTTTGGACTTAGTCGTTTTTCCAGCGTTTATCAGACTTTCAGATAGGGGAAATGTCAGTGAGTGTTCCGATTTCAGTTCCAGAGCGATTCGCCCAATGAGTCATTGTTATTTAGTCGTTTTCAGCCAATTTTCTGGATTTTTGAAAATTTCACTTTTTTGTGAAAATATCCACTAAATGAGGGAATAATATGTGTGAGGGTACCCCAGGAGAGTTCCAAATGTGTGTGGGTAGAATATATATCCCACGGGGGTAAAATTGAAAAAAGTTTAAAAAAATTTTTTTTTGGACTTAGTGATTTTTCTGGCGTTTATCAGACTTTCAGATAGGGGAAATGTCAGTGAGCATTCCGATTTCAGTTCCATAGCGATTCGCCCAATGAGTCCTTGATATTTAGTCGTTTTCAGCCAATTTTCTGGATTTTTGAAAATTTCACTTTTTTGTGAAAATATCCACTAAATGAGGGAATAATATGTGTGAGGGTACCCCAGGAGAGTTCCAAATGTGTGTGGGTAGAATATATATCCCACAGGGGTAAAATTGAAAAAAGTTGAAAAAAATTTTTTTTTGGACTTAGTCATTTTTCTGGCGTTTATCAGACTTTCAGATAGGGGAAATGTCAGTGAGTGTTCCGATTTCAGTTCCAGAGCAATTCGCCCAATGACTCCTTGTTATTTAGTCGTTTTCAGCCAATTTTCTGGATTTTTGAAAATTTCACTTTTTTGTGAAAATATCCACTAAATGAGGGAATAATATGTGTGAGGGTACCCCAGGAGAGTTCCAAATGTGTGTGGGTAGAATATATATCCCACGGGGGTAAAATTGAAAAAAGTTTAAAAAAATTTTTTTTTGGACTTATTGATTTTTCCAGCGTTTATCAGACTTTCAGATAGGGGAAATGTCAGTGAGTGTTCCGATTTCAGTTCCAGAGCAATTCGCCCAATGACTCCTTGTTATTTAGTCGTTTTCAGCCAATTTTCTGGATTTTTGAAAATTTCACTTTTTTGTGAAAATATCCACTAAATGAGGGAATAATATGTGTGAGGGTACCCCAGGAGAATTCCAAATGTGTGTGGGTAGAATATATATCCCACGGGGGTAAAATTGAAAAAAGTTTAAAAAAATTTTTTTTGGACTTAGTGATTTTTCTGGCGTTTTTCAGACTTTCAGATAGGGGAAATGTCAGTGAGCGTTCCGATTTCCGTTCCAGAGCGATTCGCCCAATGACTCCTTGTTATTTAGTCGTTTTCAGCCAATTTTCTGGATTTTCGAAAATTTCACTTTTTTGTGAAAATATCCACTAAATGAGGGAATAATATGTGTGAGGGTACCCCAGGAGAGTTCCAAATGTGTGTGGGTAGAATATATATCCCACGGGGGTAAAATTGAAAAAAGTTGAAAAAAATTTTTTTTTGGACTTAGTCGTTTTTCCAGCGTTTATCAGACTTTCAGATAGGGGAAATGTCAGTGAGTGTTCCGATTTCAGTTCCAGAGCGATTCGCCCAATGAGTCCTTGTTATTTAGTCGTTTTCAGCCAATTTTCTGGATTTTTGAAAATTTCACTTTTTTGTGAAAATATCCACTAAATGAGGGAATAATATGTGTGAGGGTACCCCAGGAGAGTTCCAAATGTGTGTGGGTAGAATATATATCCCACGGGGGTAAAATTGAAAAAAGTTTAAAAAAATTTTTTTTTGGACTTAGTCATTTTTCTGGCGTTTATCAGACTTTCAGATAGGGGAAATGTCAGTGAGCATTCCGATTTCAGTTCCAGAGTGATTCGCCCAATGACTCCTTGTTATTTAGTCGTTTTCAGCCACTTTTCTGGATTTTTGAAAATTTCACTTTTTTGTGAAAATATCCACTAAATGAGGGAATAATATGTGTGAGGGTACCCCAGGAGAGTTCCAAATGTGTGTGGGAAGAATATATATCCCACGGGGGTAAAATTGAAAAAAGTTGAAAAAAAATTTTTTTTTGGACTTAGTCATTTTTCCAGCGTTTATCAGACTTTCAGATAGGGGAAATGTCAGTGAGTGTTCCGATTTCAGTTCCAGAGCAATTCACCCAATGAGTCATTGTTATTTAGTCGTTTTCAGCCAATTTTCTGGATTTTTGAAAATTTCACTTTTTTGTGAAAATATCCACTAAATGAGGGAATAATATGTGTGAGGGTACCCCAGGAGAATTCCAAATGTGTGTCGGTAGAATATATATCCCACGGGGGTAAAATTGAAAAAAGTTTAAAAAAATTTTTTTTGGACTTAGTGATTTTTCTGGCGTTTTTCAGACTTTCAGATAGGGGAAATGTCAGTGAGCGTTCCGATTTCCGTTCCAGAGCGATTCGCCCAATGACTCCTTGTTATTTAGTCGTTTTCAGCCAATTTTCTGGATTTTCGAAAATTTCACTTTTTTGTGAAAATATCCACTAAATGAGGGAATAATATGTGTGAGGGTACCCCAGGAGAGTTCCAAATGTGTGTGGGTAGAATATATATCCAACAGGGGTAAAATTGAAAAAAGTTGAAAAAAATGTTTTTTTGGACTTAGTCATTTTTCTGGCGTTTATGAGACTTTCAGATAGGGGAAATGTCAGTGAGTGTTCCGATTTCAGTTCCAGAGCAATTTGCCCAATGAGTCATTGTTATTTAGTCGTTTTCAGCCAATTTTCTGGATTTTTGAAAATTTCACTTTTTTGTGAAAATATCCACTAAATGAGGGAATAATATGTGTGAGGGTACCCCAGGAGAGTTCCAAATGTGTGTGGGTAGAATATATATCCCACGGGGGTAAAATTGAAAAAAGTTTAAAAAAAATTTTTTTTGGACTTATTGATTTTTCTGGCGTTTATCAGACTTTCAGATAGGGGAAATGTTAGTGAGCGTTCCGATTTCAGTTCCAGAGTGATTCGCCCAATGACTCCTTGTTATTTAGTCGTTTTCAGCCAATTTTCTGGATTTTTGAAAATTTCACTTTTTTGTGAAAATATCCACTAAATGAGGGAATAATATGTGTGAGGGTACCCCAGGAGAGTTCCAAATGTGTGTGGGTAGAATATATATCCCACGGGGGTAAAATTGAAAAAAGTTTAAAAAAATTTTTTTTGGACTTAGTCATTTTTCTGGCGTTTATCAGACTTTCAGGTAGGGGAAATGTCAGTGAGCATTCCGATTTCAGTTCCAGACTGATTCACCCAATGAGTCCTTGATATTTAGTCGTTTTCAGCCAATTTTTTGGATTTTTGAAAATTTCACTTTTTTGTCAAAATATCCACTAAATGAGGGAATAATATGTGTGAGGGTACCCCAGGAGAGTTCCAAATGTGTGTGGGTAGAATATATATCCCACGGGGGTAAAATTGAAAAAAGTTAAAAAAAATTTTTTTTTGGACTTAGTCATTTTACTGGCGTTTATCAGACTTTCTGATAGGGGAAATGTCAGTGAGCATTCCGATTTCAGTACCAGAGTGATTCACCCAATGAGTCCTTGATATTTAGTCGTTTTCAGCCAATTTTTTGGATTTTTGAAAATTTCACTTTTTTGTCAAAATATCCACTAAATGAGGGAATAATATGTGTGAGGGTACCCCAGGAGAGTTCCAAATGTGTGTGGGTAGAATATATATCCCACGGGGGTAAAATTGAAAAAAGTTGAAAAAAATTTTTTTTTGGACTTAGTCGTTTTTCCAGCGTTTATCAGACTTTCAGATAGGGGAAATGTCAGTGAGTGTTCCGATTTCAGTTCCAGAGCAATTCGCCCAATGAGTCATTGTTATTTAGTCGTTTTCAGCCAATTTTCTGGATTTTCGAAAATTTCACTTTTTTGTGAAAATATCCACTAAATGAGGGAATAATATGTGTGAGGGTACCCCAGGAGAGTTCCAAATGTGTGTGGGTAGAATATATATCCCACAGGGGTAAAATTGAAAAAAGTTGAAAAACATTTTTTTTTGGACTTAGTCATGTTTCTGGCGTTTATCAGACTTTCAGATAGGGGAAATGTCAGTGAGCATTCCGATTTCAGTTCCAGACTGATTCACCCAATGAGTCCTTGATATTTAGTCGTTTTCAGCCAATTTTTTGGATTTTTGAAAATTTCACTTTTTTGTCAAAATATCCACTAAATGAGGGAATAATATGTGTGAGGGTACCCCAGGAGAGTTCCAAATGTGTGTGGGTAGAATATATATCCCACGGGGGTAAAATTGAAAAAAGTTGAAAAAAATTTTTTTTTGGACTTAGTCATTTTTCTGGCGTTTATCAGACTTTCAGATAGGGGATATGTCAGTGAGCGTTCTGATTTCAGTTCCAGAGCGATTCGACCAATGAGTCCTTGATATTTAGTCGTTTTCAGCCAATTATCTGGATTTTTGAAAATTTCACTTTTTTTGTGAAAATATACACTAAATGAGGGAATAATATGTGTGAGGGTACCCCAGGAGAGTTCCAAATGTGTGTGGGTAGAATATATATCCCACGGGGGTAAAATTGAAAAAAGTTGAAAAAAATTTCTTTTTGGACTTAGTCATTTTACTGGCGTTTATCAGACTTTCTGATAGGGGAAATGTCAGTGAGCATTCCGATTTCAGTTCCATAGCGATTCGCCCAATGACTCCCTGTTATTTAGTCGTTTTCAGCCAATTTTCTGGATTTTCAAAAATTTCACTTTTTTGTGAAAATATCCACTAAATGAGGGAATAATATGTGTGAGGGTACCCCAGGAGAGTTCCAAATGTGTGTGGGTAGAATATATATCCCACAGGGGTAAAATTGAAAAAAGTTGAAATAAATTTTTTTTTGGACTTAGTCATTTTTCTGGCGTTTATCAGACTTTCAGATAGGGGAAATGTCAGTGAGTGTTCCGATTTCAGTTCCAGAGCAATTCGCCCAATGACTCCTTGTTATTTAGTCGTTTTCAGCCAATTTTCTGGATTTTTGAAAATTTCACTTTTTTGTGAAAATATCCACTAAATGAGGGAATAATATGTGTGAGGGTACCCCAGGAGAGTTCCAAATGTGTGTGGGTAGAATATATATCCCACGGGGGTAAAATTGAAAAAAGTTTAAAAAAATTTTTTTTTGGACTTATTGATTTTTCCAGCGTTTATCAGACTTTCAGATAGGGGAAATGTCAGTGAGCGTTCCGATTTCAGTTCCAGAGTGATTCGCCCAATGACTCCTTGTTATTTAGTCGTTTTCAGCCAATTTTCTGGATTTTTGAAAATTTCACTTTTTTGTGAAAATATCCACTAAATGAGGGAATAATATGTGTGAGGGTACCCCAGGAGAGTTCCAAATGTGTGTGGGTAGAATATATATCCCATGGGGGTAAAATTGAAAAAAGTTGAAAAAAATTTTTTTTAGACTTAGTCATTTTTCTGGCGTTTATCAGACTTTCAGTTAGGGGAAATGTCAGTGAGCATTCCGATTTCAGTTCCAGAGCGATTCACCCAATGAGTCATTGTTATTTAGTCGTTTTCAGCCAATTTTCTGGATTTTTGAAAATTTCACTTTTTTGTGAAAATATCCACTAAATGAGGGAATAATATGTGTGAGGGTACCCCAGGAGAGTTCCAAATGTGTGTGGGTAGAATATATATCCCACGGGGGAAAAATTGAAAAAAGTTGAAAACATTTTTTTTTTGGACTTAGTCATTTTTCCAGCGTTTATCAGACTTTCAGTTAGGGGAAATGTCAGTGAGCATTCCGATTTCAGTTCCAGAGCGATTCGCCCAAAGTGTCCTTGATATTTAGTAGTTTTCAGCCAATTTTCTGGATTTTTGAAAATTTAACTTTTTTTGTGAAAATATCCACTAAATGAGGGAATAATATGTGTGAGGGTACCCCAGGAGAGTTCCAAATGTGTGTGGGTAGAATATATATCAAACGGGGGTAAAATTGAAGAACGTTTAAAAAAAATTTTTTTTTGGACTTAGTCATTTTTCTGGCGTTTATCAGACTTTCAGAAAGGGCAAATGTCAGTGTGCGTTCCGATTTCAGTTCCAGAGCGATTCGCCCAATGAGTCCTTGATATTTAGTCGTTTTCAGCCAATTTTTTGGATTTTTGAAAATTTCACTTTTTTGTCATAATATCCACTAAATGAGGGAATAATATGTGTGAGGGTACCCCAGGAGAGTTCCAAATGTGTGTGGGTAGAATATATATCCCACGGGGGTAAAATTGAAAAAAGTTGAAAAAAATTTTTTTTTGGACTTAGTCATTTTTCCGGCGTTTATCAGACTTTCAGATAGGGGAAATGTCAGTGAGCGTTCCGATTTCAGTTCCAGAGTGATTCTCCCAATGAGTCCTTGTTATTTAGTTGTTTTCAGCCAATTTTCTGGATTTTTGAAAATGTCACTTTTTTGTGAAAATATCCACTAAATGAGGGAATAATATGTGTGAGGGTACCCCAGGAGAGTTCCAAATGTGTGTGGGTAGAATATATATCCCACGGGGGTAAAATTGAAAAAAGTTGAAAAAAATTTCTTTTTGGACTTAGTCATTTTACTGGCGTTTATCAGACTTTCTGATAGGGGAAATGTCAGTGAGCATTCCGATTTCAGTTCCATAGCGATTCGCCCAATGACTCCCTGTTATTTAGTCGTTTTCAGCCAATTTTCTGGATTTTCAAAAATTTCACTTTTTTGTGAAAATATCCACTAAATGAGGGAATAATATGTGTGAGGGTACCCCAGGAGAGTTCCAAATGTGTGTGGGTAGAATATATATCCCACAGGGGTAAAATTGAAAAAAGTTGAAATAAATTTTTTTTTGGACTTAGTCATTTTTCTGGCGTTTATCAGACTTTCAGATAGGGGAAATGTCAGTGAGTGTTCCGATTTCAGTTCCAGAGCAATTCGCCCAATGACTCCTTGTTATTTAGTCGTTTTCAGCCAATTTTCTGGATTTTTGAAAATTTCACTTTTTTGTGAAAATATCCACTAAATGAGGGAATAATATGTGTGAGGGTACCCCAGGAGAGTTCCAAATGTGTGTGGGTAGAATATATATCCCACGGGGGTAAAATTGAAAAAAGTTTAAAAAAATTTTTTTTTGGACTTATTGATTTTTCCAGCGTTTATCAGACTTTCAGATAGGGGAAATGTCAGTGAGCGTTCCGATTTCAGTTCCAGAGTGATTCGCCCAATGACTCCTTGTTATTTAGTCGTTTTCAGCCAATTTTCTGGATTTTTGAAAATTTCACTTTTTTGTGAAAATATCCACTAAATGAGGGAATAATATGTGTGAGGGTACCCCAGGAGAGTTCCAAATGTGTGTGGGTAGAATATATATCCCATGGGGGTAAAATTGAAAAAAGTTGAAAAAAATTTTTTTTAGACTTAGTCATTTTTCTGGCGTTTATCAGACTTTCAGTTAGGGGAAATGTCAGTGAGCATTCCGATTTCAGTTCCAGAGCGATTCACCCAATGAGTCATTGTTATTTAGTCGTTTTCAGCCAATTTTCTGGATTTTTGAAAATTTCACTTTTTTGTGAAAATATCCACTAAATGAGGGAATAATATGTGTGAGGGTACCCCAGGAGAGTTCCAAATGTGTGTGGGTAGAATATATATCCCACGGGGGAAAAATTGAAAAAAGTTGAAAACATTTTTTTTTTGGACTTAGTCATTTTTCCAGCGTTTATCAGACTTTCAGTTAGGGGAAATGTCAGTGAGCATTCCGATTTCAGTTCCAGAGCGATTCGCCCAAAGTGTCCTTGATATTTAGTAGTTTTCAGCCAATTTTCTGGATTTTTGAAAATTTAACTTTTTTTGTGAAAATATCCACTAAATGAGGGAATAATATGTGTGAGGGTACCCCAGGAGAGTTCCAAATGTGTGTGGGTAGAATATATATCAAACGGGGGTAAAATTGAAGAACGTTTAAAAAAAATTTTTTTTTGGACTTAGTCATTTTTCTGGCGTTTATCAGACTTTCAGAAAGGGCAAATGTCAGGGTGCGTTCCGATTTCAGTTCCAGAGCGATTCGCCCAATGAGTCCTTGATATTTAGTCGTTTTCAGCCAATTTTTTGGATTTTTGAAAATTTCACTTTTTTGTCATAATATCCACTAAATGAGGGAATAATATGTGTGAGGGTACCCCAGGAGAGTTCCAAATGTGTGTGGGTAGAATATATATCCCACGGGGGTAAAATTGAAAAAAGTTGAAAAAAATTTTTTTTTGGACTTAGTCATTTTTCCGGCGTTTATCAGACTTTCAGATAGGGGAAATGTCAGTGAGCGTTCCGATTTCAGTTCCAGAGTGATTCTCCCAATGAGTCCTTGTTATTTAGTTGTTTTCAGCCAATTTTCTGGATTTTTGAAAATGTCACTTTTTTGTGAAAATATCCACTAAATGAGGGAATAATATGTGTGAGGGTACCCCTGGAGAGTTCCAAATGTGTGTGGGTAGAATATATATCCCACGGGGGTAAAATTGAAAAAAGTTTAAAAAAAATTTTTTTTGGACTTAGTCATTTTTCTGGCGTTTATCAGACTTTCTGATAGGGGAAATGTCAGTGAGCATTCCGATTTGAGTACCAGAGTGATTCACCCAATGAGTCCTTGATATTTAGTCGTTTTCAGCCAATTTTTGGGATTTTTGAAAATTTCACTTTTTTGTCAAAATATCCACTAAATGAGGGAATAATATGTGTGAGGGTACCCCAGGAGATTTCCAAATGTGTGTGGGTAGAATATATATCCCACGGGGGTAAAATTGAAAAAAGTTGAAAAAAATTTTTTTTGGACTTAGTCATTTTTCTGGCGTTTATCAGACTTTCAGATAGGGGAAATGTCAGTGAGCATTCCAATTTCAGTTCCAGAGCGATTCGCCCAATGAGTCCTTGTTATTTAGTTGTTTTCAGCCAATTTTCTGGATTTTTGAAAATGTCACTTTTTTGTGAAGATATCCACTAAATGAAGGAATAATATGTGTGAGGGTACACCAGGAGAGTTCCAAATGTGTGTGGGTAGAATATATATCCCACGGGGGTAAAATTGAAAAAAATAAAAAAATAAATTTTTTTTTGGACTTAGTGATTTTTCTTGCGTTTATCAGACTTTCAGATAGGGGAAATGTCAGTGAGCGTTCCGATTTCCGTTCTAGAGCGATTCACCCAATGACTCCTTGTTATTTAGTCGTTTTCAGCCAATTTTCTGGATTTTCGAAAATTTCACTTTTTTGTGAAAATATCCACTAAATGAGGGAATAATATGTGTGAGGGTACCCCAGGAGAGTTCCAAATGTGTGTGGGTAGAATATATATCCCACAGGGGTAAAATTGAAAAAAGTTGAAAAAAACTTTTTTTTGGACTTAGTCATTTTTCTGGCGTTTATCAGACTTTCAGATAGGGGAAATGTCAGAGAGCATTCCAATTTCAGTTCCAGAGCGATTCGCCCAATGAGTCCTTGTTATTTAGTCGTTTTCAGCCAATTTTCTGGATTTTTGAAAATTTCACTTTTTTGTCATAATATCCACTAAATGAGGGAATAATATGTGTGAGGGTACCCCAGGAGAGTTCCAAATGTGTGTGGGTAGAATATATATCCCACGGGGGTAAAATTGAAAAAAGTTGAAAAAATTTTTTTTTTGGACTTAGTCATTTTTCCGGCGTTTATCAGACTTTCAGATAGGGGAAATGTCAGTGAGCGTTCCGATTTCAGTTCCAGAGTGATTCTCCCAATGAGTCCTTGTTATTTAGTTGTTTTCAGCCAATTTTCTGGATTTTTGAAAATGTCACTTTTTTGTGAAAATATCCACTAAATGAGGGAATAATATGTGTGAGGGTACCCCTGGAGAGTTCCAAATGTGTGTGGGTAGAATATATATCCCACGGGGGTAAAATTGAAAAAAGTTTAAAAAAAATTTTTTTTGGACTTAGTCATTTTTCTGGCGTTTATCAGACTTTCTGATAGGGGAAATGTCAGTGAGCATTCCGATTTGAGTACCAGAGTGATTCACCCAATGAGTCCTTGATATTTAGTCGTTTTCAGCCAATTTTTGGGATTTTTGAAAATTTCACTTTTTTGTCAAAATATCCACTAAAAGAGGGAATAATATGTGTGAGGGTACCCCAGGAGATTTCCAAATGTGTGTGGGTAGAATATATATCCCACGGGGGTAAAATTGAAAAAAGTTGAAAAAAATTTTTTTTGGACTTAGTCATTTTTCTGGCGTTTATCAGACTTTCAGATAGGGGAAATGTCAGTGAGCATTCCAATTTCAGTTCCAGAGCGATTCGCCCAATGAGTCCTTGTTATTTAGTTGTTTTCAGCCAATTTTCTGGATTTTTGAAAATGTCACTTTTTTGTGAAGATATCCACTAAATGAAGGAATAATATGTGTGAGGGTACACCAGGAGAGTACCAAATGTGTGTGGGTAGAATATATATCCCACGGGGGTAAAATTGAAAAAAATAAAAAAATAATTTTTTTTTTGGACTTAGTGATTTTTCTGGCGTTTATCAGACTTTCAGATAGGGGAAATGTCAGAGAGCATTCCAATTTCAGTTCCAGAGCGATTCGCCCAATGAGTCCTTGTTATTTAGTCGTTTTCAGCCAATTTTCTGGATTTTTGAAAATTTCACTTTTTTGTGAAAATATCCACTAAATGAGGGAATAATATGTGTGAGGGTACCCCAGGAGAGTTCCAAATGTGTGTGGGTAGAATATATATCCCACGGGGGTAAAATTGAAAAAAGTTTAAAAAAATTTTTTTTTGGACTTAGTCATTTTTCTGGCGTTTATCAGACTTTCTGATAGGGGAAATGTCAGTGAGCATTCCGATTTCAGTACCAGAGTGATTAACCCAATGAGTCCTTGATAGTTAGTCGTTTTCAGCCAATTTTTTGGATTTTTGAAAATTTCACTTTTTTGTAAAAATATCCACTAAATGAGGGAATAATATGTGTGAGGGTACCCCAGGAGAGTTCCAAATGTGTGTGGGTAGATTATATATCCCACGGGGGTAAAATTGAAAAAAGCTGAAAAAATTTTTTTTTTGGACTTAGTCGTTTTTCCAGCGTTTATCAGACTTTCAGATAGGGGAAATGTTAGTGAGCATTCCGATTTCAGTTCCAGAGTGAATCGCCCAATGACTCCTTGTTATTTAGTCGTTTTCAGCCAATTTTCTGGATTTTTGAAATTTTCACTTTTTTGTGAAAATATCCACTAAATGAGGGAATAATATGTGTGAGGGTACCCCAGGAGAGTTCCAAATGTGTGTGGGAAGAATATATATCCCACGGGGGTAAAATTGAAAAAAGTTGAAAAAAATTTTTTTGGACTTAGTGATTTTTCTGGCGTTTATCAGACTTTCAGATAGGGGAAATGTCAGTGAGCATTCCGATTTCAGTTCCAGAGTGATTCGCCCAATGACTCCTTGTTATTTAGTCGTTTTCAGCCAATTTTCTGGATTTTTGAAATTTTCACTTTTTTGTGAAAATATCCACTAAATGAGGGAATAATATGTGTGAGGGTACCCCAGGAGAGTTCCAAATGTGTGTGGGAAGAATATATATCCCACGGGGGTAAAATTGAAAAAAGTTGAAAAAAATTTTTTTTGGACTTAGTCATTTTTCTGGCGTTTATCAGACTTTCAGATAGGGGAAATGTCAGTGAGCATTCCGATTTCAGTTCCATAGCGATTCGCCCAATGAGTCCTTGATATTTAGTCGTTTTCAGCCAATTTTCTGGATTTTTGAAAATTTCACTTTTTTGTGAAAATATCCACTAAATGAGGGAATAATATGTGTGAGGGTACCCCAGGGGAGTTCCAAATGTGTGTGGGTAGAATATATATCACATTGGGGTAAAATTGAAAAAGTTGAAAAAAAATTTTTTCTAGACTTAGTCATTTTTCTGGCGTTTATCAGACTTTCAGATAAGGCAAATGTCAGTGAGCGTTCCAATTTCAGTTCCAGAGCGATTCGCCCAATGAGTCCTCGTTATTTAGTCGTTTTCAGCCAATTTTCTGGATTTTTGAAAATGTCACTTTTTTGTGAAGATATCCACTAAATGAAGGAATAATATGTGTGAGGGTACACCAGGAGAGTTCCAATTGTGTGTGGGTAGAATATATATCCCACGAGGGTAAAATTGAAAAAAATAAAAAAATAAATTTTTTTTTGGACTTAGTGATTTTTCTGGCGTTTATCAGACTTTCAGATAGGGGAAATGTCAGTGAGCGTTCCGATTTCCGATCTAGAGCGATTCGCCCAATGACTCCTTGTTATTTAGTCGTTTTCAGCCAATTTTCTGGATTTTCGAAAATTTCACTTTTTTGTGAAAATATCCACTAAATGAGGGAATAATATGTGTGAGGGTACCCCAGGAGATTTCCAAATGTGTGTGGGTAGAATATATATCCCACAGGGGTAAAATTGAAAAAAGTTGAAAAAAACTTTTTTTTGGACTTAGTCATTTTTCTGGCTTTTATCAGACTTTCAGATAGGGGAAATGTCAGTGAGCATTCCAATTTCAGTTCCAGAGCGATTCGCCCAATGAGTCCTTGTTATTTAGTCGTTTTCAGCCAATTTTCTGGATTTTTGAAAATTTCACTTTTTTGTGAAAATATCCACTAAATGAGGGAATAATATGTGTGAGGGTACCCCAGGAGAGTTCCAAATGTATGTGGGTAGAATATATATCCCACGGGGGAAAAATTGAAAAAAATTGAAAACATTTTTTTTTTGGACTTAGTCATTTTTCCAGCGTTTATCAGACTTTCAGTTAGGGGAAATGTCAGTGAGCATTCCGATTTCAGTTCCAGAGCGATTCGCCCAAAGTGTCCTTGATATTTAGTAGTTTTCAGCCAATTTTCTGGATTTTTGAAAATTTAACTTTTTTTGTGAAAATATCCACTAAATGAGGGAATAATATGTGTGAGGGTACCCCAGGAGAGTTCCAAATGTGTGTGGGTAGAATATATATCAAACGGGGGTAAAATTGAAGAACGTTTAAAAAAAATTTTTTTTTGGACTTAGTCATTTTTCTGGCGTTTATCAGACTTTCAGATAGGGCAAATGTCAGTGTGCGTTCCGATTTCAGTTCCAGAGCGATTCGCCCAATGAGTCCTTGATATTTAGTCGTTTTCAGCCAATTTTTTGGATTTTTGAAAATTTCACTTTTTTGTCATAATATCCACTAAATGAGGGAATAATATGTGTGAGGGTACCCCAGGAGAGTTCCAAATGTGTGTGGGTAGAATATATATCCCACGGGGGTAAAATTGAAAAAAGTTGAAAAAAATTTTTTTTTGGACTTAGTCATTTTTCCGGCGTTTATCAGACTTTCAGATAGGGGAAATGTCAGTGAGCGTTCCGATTTCAGTTCCAGAGTGATTCTCCCAATGAGTCCTTGTTATTTAGTTGTTTTCAGCCAATTTTCTGGATTTTTGAAAATGTCACTTTTTTGTGAAAATATCCACTAAATGAGGGAATAATATGTGTGAGGGTACCCCTGGAGAGTTCCAAATGTGTGTGGGTAGAATATATATCCCACGGGGGTAAAATTGAAAAAAGTTTAAAAAAAATTTTTTTTGGACTTAGTCATTTTTCTGGCGTTTATCAGACTTTCTGATAGGGGAAATGTCAGTGAGCATTCCGATTTGAGTACCAGAGTGATTCACCCAATGAGTCCTTGATATTTAGTCGTTTTCAGCCAATTTTTGGGATTTTTGAAAATTTCACTTTTTTGTCAAAATATCCACTAAATGAGGGAATAATATGTGTGAGGGTACCCCAGGAGATTTCCAAATGTGTGTGGGTAGAATATATATCCCACGGGGGTAAAATTGAAAAAAGTTGAAAAAAATTTTTTTTGGACTTAGTCATTTTTCTGGCGTTTATCAGACTTTCAGATAGGGGAAATGTCAGTGAGCATTCCAATTTCAGTTCCAGAGCGATTCGCCCAATGAGTCCTTGTTATTTAGTTGTTTTCAGCCAATTTTCTGGATTTTTGAAAATGTCACTTTTTTGTGAAGATATCCACTAAATGAAGGAATAATATGTGTGAGGGTACACCAGGAGAGTTCCATATGTGTGTGGGTAGAATATATATCCCACGGGGGTAAAATTGAAAAAAATAAAAAAATAAATTTTTTTTTGGACTTAGTCATTTTTCTGGCGTTTATCAGACTTTCAGATAGGGGAAATGTCAGTGAGCATTCCAATTTCAGTTCCAGAGCGATTCGCCCAATGAGTCCTTGTTATTTAGTCGTTTTCAGCCAATTTTCTGGATTTTTGAAAATTTCACTTTTTTGTGAAAATATCCACTAAATGAGGGAATAATATGTGTGAGGGTACCCCAGGAGAGTTCCAAATGTGTGTGGGTAGAATATATATCCCACGGGGGTAAAATTGAAAAAAGTTTTAAAAATTTTTTTTTGGACTTAGTCATTTTTCTGGCGTTTATCAGACTTTCTGATAGGGGAAATGTCAGTGAGCATTCCGATTTCAGTACCAGAGTGATTAACCCAATGAGTCCTTGATAGTTAGTCGTTTTCAGCCAATTTTTTGGATTTTTGAAAATTTCACTTTTTTGTAAAAATATCCACTAAATGAGGGAATAATATGTGTGAGGGTACCCCAGGAGAGTTCCAAATGTGTGTGGGTAGATTATATATCCCACGGGGGTAAAATTGAAAAAAGCTGAAAAAAATTTTTTTTTGGACTTAGTCGTTTTTCCAGCGTTTATCAGACTTTCAGATAGGGGAAATGTTAGTGAGCATTCCGATTTCAGTTCCAGAGTGAATCGCCCAATGACTCCTTGTTATTTAGTCGTTTTCAGCCAATTTTCTGGATTTTTGAAATTTTCACTTTTTTGTGAAAATATCCACTAAATGAGGGAATAATATGTGTGAGGGTACCCCAGGAGAGTTCCAAATGTGTGTGGGAAGAATATATATCCCACGGGGGTAAAATTGAAAAAAGTTGAAAAAAATTTTTTTGGACTTAGTGATTTTTCTGGCGTTTATCAGACTTTCAGATAGGGGAAATGTCAGTGAGCATTCCGATTTCAGTTCCAGAGTGATTCGCCCAATGACTCCTTGTTATTTAGTCGTTTTCAGCCAATTTTCTGGATTTTTGAAATTTTCACTTTTTTGTGAAAATATCCACTAAATGAGGGAATAATATGTGTGAGGGTACCCCAGGAGAGTTCCAAATGTGTGTGGGAAGAATATATATCCCACGGGGGTAAAATTGAAAAAAGTTGAAAAAAATTTTTTTTGGACTTAGTCATTTTTCTGGCGTTTATCAGACTTTCAGATAGGGGAAATGTCAGTGAGCATTCCGATTTCAGTTCCATAGCGATTCGCCCAATGAGTCCTTGATATTTAGTCGTTTTCAGCCAATTTTCTGGATTTTTGAAAATTTCACTTTTTTGTGAAAATATCCACTAAATGAGGGAATAATATGTGTGAGGGTACCCCAGGAGAGTTCCAAATGTGTGTGGGTAGAATATATATCACATTGGGGTAAAATTGAAAAAGTTGAAAAAAAATTTTTTCTAGACTTAGTCATTTTTCTGGCGTTTATCAGACTTTCAGATAAGGCAAATGTCAGTGAGCGTTCCAATTTCAGTTCCAGAGCGATTCGCCCAATGAGTCCTCGTTATTTAGTCGTTTTCAGCCAATTTTCTGGATTTTTGAAAATGTCACTTTTTTGTGAAGATATCCACTAAATGAAGGAATAATATGTGTGAGGGTACACCAGGAGAGTTCCAATTGTGTGTGGGTAGAATATATATCCCACGGGGGTAAAATTGAAAAAAATAAAAAAATAAATTTTTTTTTGGACTTAGTGATTTTTCTGGCGTTTATCAGACTTTCAGATAGGGGAAATGTCAGTGAGCGTTCCGATTTCCGATCTAGAGCGATTCGCCCAATGACTCCTTGTTATTTAGTCGTTTTCAGCCAATTTTCTGGATTTTCGAAAATTTCACTTTTTTGTGAAAATATCCACTAAATGAGGGAATAATATGTGTGAGGGTACCCCAGGAGAGTTCCAAATGTGTGTGGGTAGAATATATATCCCACAGGGGTAAAATTGAAAAAAGTTGAAAAAAACTTTTTTTTGGACTTAGTCATTTTTCTGGCTTTTATCAGACTTTCAGATAGGGGAAATGTCAGTGAGCATTCCAATTTCAGTTCCAGAGCGATTCGCCCAATGAGTCCTTGTTATTTAGTCGTTTTCAGCCAATTTTCTGGATTTTTGAAAATTTCACTTTTTTGTGAAAATATCCACTAAATGAGGGAATAATATGTGTGAGGGTACCCCAGGAGAGTTCCAAATGTGTGTGGGTAGAATATATATCCCACGGGGGTAAAATTGAAAAAAGTTTAAAAAAATTTTTTTTTGGACTTAGTCATTTTTCTGGCGTTTATCAGACTTTCTGATAGGGGAAATGTCAGTGAGCATTCCGATTTCAGTACCAGAGTGATTAACCCAATGAGTCCTTGATATTTAGTCGTTTTCAGCCAATTTTTTGGATTTTTGAAAATTTCACTTTTTTGTGAAAATATCCACTAAATGAGGGAATAATATGTGTGAGGGTACCCCAGGAGAATTCCAAATGTGTGTGGGTAGAATATATATCCCACGGGGGTAAAATTGAAAAAAGTTTAAAAAAATTTTTTTTGGACTTAGTGATTTTTCTGGCGTTTTTCAGACTTTCAGATAGGGGAAATGTCAGTGAGCGTTCCGATTTCCGTTCCAGAGCGATTCGCCCAATGACTCCTTGTTATTTAGTCGTTTTCAGCCAATTTTCTGGATTTTCGAAAATTTCACTTTTTTGTGAAAATATCCACTAAATGAGGGAATAATATGTGTGAGGGTACCCCAGGAGAGTTCCAAATGTGTGTGGGTAGAATATATATCCCACGGGGGTAAAATTGAAAACAGTTTAAAAAAATTTTTTTTTGGACTTATTGATTTTTCTGGCGTTTATCAGACTTTCAGATAGGGGAAATGTCAGTGAGCGTTCCGATTTCAGTTCCAGAGTGATTCGCCCAATGACTCCTTGTTATTTAGTCGTTTTCAGCCAATTTTCTGGATTTTTGAAAATTTCACTTTTTTGTGAAAATATCCACTAAATGAGGGAATAATATGTGTGAGGGTACCCCAGGAGAGTTCCAAATGTGTGTGGGAAGAATTTATATCCCACGGGGGTAAAATTGAAAAAAGTTGAAAAAAATTTTTTTTTGGACTTAGTCATTTTTCCAGCGTTTATCAGACTTTCAGATAGGGTAAATGTCAGTGAGTGTTCCGATTTCAGTTCCAGAGCAATTCACCCAATGAGTCATTGTTATTTAGTCGTTTTCAGCCAATTTTCTGGATTTTTGAAAATTTCACTTTTTTGTGAAAATATCCACTAAATGAGGGAATAATATGTGTGAGGGTACCCCAGGAGAGTTCCAAATGTGTGTGGGTAGAATATATATCCCACAGGGGTAAAATTGAAAAAAGTTGAAAAAATTTTTTTTTTGGACTTAGTCATTTTTCTGGCGTTTATCAGACTTTCAGATAGGGGAAATGTCAGTGAGTGTTCCGATTTCAGTTCCAGAGCAATTCGCCCAATGAGTCATTGTTATTTAGTCGTTTTCAGCCAATTTTCTGGATTTTTGAAAATTTCACTTTTTTGTGAAAATATCCACTAAATGAGGGAATAATATGTGTGAGGGTACCCCAGGAGAGTTCCAAATGTGTGTGGGTAGAATATATATCCCATGGGGGTAAAATTGAAAAAAGTTGAAAAAAATTTTTTTTGGACTTAGTCATTTTTCTGGCGTTTATCAGACTTTCAGATAGGGGAAATGTCAGTGAGCATTCCGATTTCAGTTCCATTGCGATTCGCCCAATGAGTCCTTGATATTTAGTCGTTTTCAGCCAATTTTCTGGATTTTTGAAAATTTCACTTTTTTGTGAAAATATCCACTAAATGAGGGAATAATATGTGTGAGGGTACACCAGGAGAGTTCCAAATGTGTGTGGGTAGAATATATATCCCACGGGGGTAAAATTGAAAAAAATAAAAAAATAAAAATTTTTTTGGACAGTGATTTTTCTGGCGTTTATCAGACTTTCAGATAGGGGAAATGTCAGTGAGCGTTCCGATTTCCGTTCCAGAGCTATTCGCCCAATGACTCCTTGTTATTTAGTCGTTTTCAGCCAATTTTCTGGATTTTCAAAAATTTCACTTTTTTGTGAAAATATCCACTAAATGAGGGAATAATATGTGTGAGGGTACCCCAGGAGAGTTCCAAATGTGTGTGGGTAGAATATATATCCCACGGGGGTAAAATTGAAAAAAGTTGAAAACATTTTTTTTTTGGACTTAGTCATTTTTCCGGCGTTTATCAGACTTTCAGATAGGGGAAATGTCAGTGAGCGTTCCGATTTCAGTTCCATAGCGATTCGCCCAATGAGTCTTTGATATTTAGTCGTTTTCAGCCAATATTTTGGATTTTTGAAAATTTCACTTTTTTGTGAAAATATCCACTAAATGAGGGAATAATATGTGTGAGGGTACCCCAGGAGAGTTCCAAATGTGTGTGGGTAGAATATATATCCCACGGGGGTAAAATTGAAAAAAGTTGAAAACATTTCTTTTTTTGGACTTAGTCATTTTTCCGGCGTTTATCAGACTTTCAGATAGGGGAAATGTCAGTGAGCGTTCCGATTTCAGTTCCAGAGCGATTCGCCCAATGAGTCCTTGATATTTAGTCATTTTCAGCCAATATTTTGGATTTTTGAAAATTTCACTTTTTTGTGAAAATATCCACTAAATGAGGGAATAATATGTGTGAGGGTACCCCAGGAGAATTCCAAATGTGTGTGGGTAGAATATATATCCCACGGGGGTAAAATTGAAAAAAGTTGAAAACTTTTTTTTTTTTGGACTTAGTCATTTTTCCGGCGTTTATCAGACTTTCAGATAGGGGAAATGTCAGTGAGCGTTCCGATTTCAGTTCCAGAGCGATTCGCCCAATGAGTCCTTGATATTTAGTCGTTTTCAGCCAATATTTTGGATTTTTGAAAATTTCACTTTTTTGTGAAAATATCCACTAAATTAGGGAATAATATGTGTGAGGGTACCCCAGGAGATTTCCAAATGTGTGTGGGTAGAATATATATCCCACTGGGGTAAAATTGAAAAAAGTTGAAAACATTTTTTTTTTGGACTTAGTCATTTTTCCGGCGTTTATCAGACTTTCAGATAGGGCAAATGTCAGTGAGTGTTCCAATTTCAGTTACAGAACGATTCGCCCAATGAGTCTATGATATTTAGTCATTTTCAGCCAATTTTCTGGATTTTTGAAAATTTCACTTTTTTTGTGAAAATATCCACTAAATGAGGGAATAATATGTGTGAGGATACCCCAGGAGAGTTCCAAATGTGTGTGGGTAGAATATATATCCTACGGCGGTAAAATTGAAAAAAGTTGAAAAAAATTTTTTTTTTTACTTAGTCATTTTTCCGGCGTTTTTCATACTTTCACATAGGGGAAATGTCAGTGAGCGTTCCGATTTCAGTTCCAGAGCGATTCGCCCAATGAGTCCTTGATATTTAGTCGTTTTCAGCCAACATTTTGGATTTTTGAAAATTTCACTTTTTTGTGAAAATATCCACTAAATTAGGGAATAATATGTGTGAGGATACCCCAGGAGAGTTCCAAATGTGTGTGGGTAGAATTTATATCACACGGGGGTAAAATTGAAAAAAGTTGAAAACATTTTTTTTTTGGGACTTAGTCATTTTTCCGGCGTTTATCAGACTTTCAGATAGGGCAAATGTCAGTGAGCATTCCAATTTCAGTTCCAGAGCGATTCGCCCAATGAGTCTTTGATATTTAGTCATTTTCAGCCAATTTTCTGGATTTTTGAAAATTTCACTTTTTTGTGAAAATATCCACTAAATGAGGGAATAATATGTGTGAAGGTACCCCAGGAGAGTTCCAAATGTGTGTGGGAAGAATATATATCCCACGGGGGTAAAATTGAAAAAAATAAAAAAATAAATTTTTTTTTGGACTTAGTGATTTTTCTGGCGTTTATCAGACTTTCAGATAGGGGAAATGTCAGTGAGCGTTCCGATTTCCGATCTAGAGCGATTCGCCCAATGACTCCTTGTTATTTAGTCGTTTTCAGCCAATTTTCTGGATTTTCGAAAATTTCACTTTTTTGTGAAAATATCCACTAAATGAGGGAATAATATGTGTGAGGGTACCCCAGGAGAGTTCCAAATGTGTGTGGGTAGAATATATATCCCACAGGGGTAAAATTGAAAAAAGTTGAAAAAAACTTTTTTTTGGACTTAGTCATTTTTCTGGCTTTTATCAGACTTTCAGATAGGGGAAATGTCAGTGAGCATTCCAATTTCAGTTCCAGAGCGATTCGCCCAATGAGTCCTTGTTATTTAGTCGTTTTCAGCCAATTTTCTGGATTTTTGAAAATTTCACTTTTTTGTGAAAATATCCACTAAATGAGGGAATAATATGTGTGAGGGTACCCCAGGAGAGTTCCAAATGTGTGTGGGTAGAATATATATCCCACGGGGGTAAAATTGAAAAAAGTTTAAAAAAATTTTTTTTTGGACTTAGTCATTTTTCTGGCGTTTATCAGACTTTCTGATAGGGGAAATGTCAGTGAGCATTCCGATTTCAGTACCAGAGTGATTAACCCAATGAGTCCTTGATATTTAGTCGTTTTCAGCCAATTTTTTGGATTTTTGAAAATTTCACTTTTTTGTGAAAATATCCACTAAATGAGGGAATAATATGTGTGAGGGTACCCCAGGAGAATTCCAAATGTGTGTGGGTAGAATATATATCCCACGGGGGTAAAATTGAAAAAAGTTTAAAAAAATTTTTTTTTGGACTTATTGATTTTTCTGGCGTTTATCAGACTTTCAGATAGGGGAAATGTCAGTGAGCGTTCCGATTTCAGTTCCAGAGTGATTCGCCCAATGACTCCTTGTTATTTAGTCGTTTTCAGCCAATTTTCTGGATTTTTGAAAATTTCACTTTTTTGTGAAAATATCCACTAAATGAGGGAATAATATGTGTGAGGGTACCCCAGGAGAGTTCCAAATGTGTGTGGGAAGAATTTATATCCCACGGGGGTAAAATTGAAAAAAGTTGAAAAAATTTTTTTTTTTGGACTTAGTCATTTTTCCAGCGTTTATCAGACTTTCAGATAGGGGAAATGTCAGTGAGTGTTCCGATTTCAGTTCCAGAGCAATTCACCCAATGAGTCATTGTTATTTAGTCGTTTTCAGCCAATTTTCTGGATTTTTGAAAATTTCACTTTTTTGTGAAAATATCCACTAAATGAGGGAATAATATGTGTGAGGGTACCCCAGGAGAATTCCAAATGTGTGTGGGTAGAATATATATCCCACGGGGGTAAAATTGAAAAAAGTTTAAAAAAATTTTTTTTGGACTTAGTGATTTTTCTGGCGTTTTTCAGACTTTCAGATAGGGGAAATGTCAGTGAGCGTTCCGATTTCCGTTCCAGAGCGATTCGCCCAATGACTCCTTGTTATTTAGTCGTTTTCAGCCAATTTTCTGGATTTTCGAAAATTTCAATTTTTTGTGAAAATATCCACTAAATGAGGGAATAATATGTGTGAGGGTACCCCAGGAGAGTTCCAAATGTGTGTGGGTAGAATATATATCCCACGGGGGTAAAATTGAAAAAAGTTTAAAAAAATTTTTTTTTGGACTTATTGATTTTTCTGGCGTTTATCAGACTTTCAGATAGGGGAAATGTCAGTGAGCGTTCCGATTTCAGTTCCAGAGTGATTCGCCCAATGACTCCTTGTTATTTAGTCGTTTTCAGCCAATTTTCTGGATTTTTGAAAATTTCACTTTTTTGTGAAAATATCCACTAAATGAGGGAATAATATGTGTGAGGGTACCCCAGGAGAGTTCCAAATGTGTGTGGGAAGAATTTATATCCCACGGGGGTAAAATTGAAAAAAGTTGAAAAAAATTTTTTTTTGGACTTAGTCATTTTTCCAGCGTTTATCAGACTTTCAGATAGGGTAAATGTCAGTGAGTGTTCCGATTTCAGTTCCAGAGCAATTCACCCAATGAGTCATTGTTATTTAGTCGTTTTCAGCCAATTTTCTGGATTTTTGAAAATTTCACTTTTTTGTGAAAATATCCACTAAATGAGGGAATAATATGTGTGAGGGTACCCCAGGAGAGTTCCAAATGTGTGTGGGTAGAATATATATCCCACAGGGGTAAAATTGAAAAAAGTTGAAAAAATTTTTTTTTTGGACTTAGTCATTTTTCTGGCGTTTATCAGACTTTCAGATAGGGGAAATGTCAGTGAGTGTTCCGATTTCAGTTCCAGAGCAATTCGCCCAATGAGTCATTGTTATTTAGTCGTTTTCAGCCAATTTTCTGGATTTTTGAAAATTTCACTTTTTTGTGAAAATATCCACTAAATGAGGGAATAATATGTGTGAGGGTACCCCAGGAGAGTTCCAAATGTGTGTGGGTAGAATATATATCCCATGGGGGTAAAATTGAAAAAAGTTGAAAAAAATTTTTTTTGGACTTAGTCATTTTTCTGGCGTTTATCAGACTTTCAGATATGGGAAATGTCAGTGAGCATTCCGATTTCAGTTCCATAGCGATTCGCCCAATGAGTCCTTGATATTTAGTCGTTTTCAGCCAATTTTCTGGATTTTTGAAAATTTCACTTTTTTGTGAAAATATCCACTAAATGAGGGAATAATATGTGTGAGGGTACACCAGGAGAGTTCCAAATGTGTGTGGGTAGAATATATATCCCACGGGGGTAAAATTGAAAAAAATAAAAAAATTAAAATTTTTTTGGACAGTGATTTTTCTGGCGTTTATCAGACTTTCAGATAGGGGAAATGTCAGTGAGCGTTCCGATTTCCGTTCCAGAGCTATTCGCCCAATGACTCCTTGTTATTTAGTCGTTTTCAGCCAATTTTCTGGATTTTCAAAAATTTCACTTTTTTGTGAAAATATCCACTAAATGAGGGAATAATATGTGTGAGGGTACCCCAGGAGAGTTCCAAATGTGTGTGGGTAGAATATATATCCCACGGGGGTAAAATTGAAAAAAGTTGAAAACATTTTTTTTTTGGACTTAGTCATTTTTCCGGCGTTTATCAGACTTTCAGATAGGGGAAATGTCAGTGAGCGTTCCGATTTCAGTTCCAGAGCGATTCGCCCAATGAGTCCTTGATATTTAGTCATTTTCAGCAAATATTTTGGATTTTTGAAAATTTCACTTTTTTGTGAAAATATCCACTAAATGAGGGAATAATATGTGTGAGGGTACCCCAGGAGAATTCCAAATGTGTGTGGGTAGAATATATATCCCACGGGGGTAAAATTGAAAAAAGTTGAAAACTTTTTTTTTTTTGGACTTAGTCATTTTTCCGGCGTTTATCAGACTTTCAGATAGGGGAAATGTCAGTGAGCGTTCCGATTTCAGTTCCAGAGCGATTCGCCCAATGAGTCCTTGATATTTAGTCGTTTTCAGCCAATATTTTGGATTTTTGAAAATTTCACTTTTTTGTGAAAATATCCACTAAATTAGGGAATAATATGTGTGAGGGTACCCCAGGAGATTTCCAAATGTGTGTGGGTAGAATATATATCCCACTGGGGTAAAATTGAAAAAAGTTGAAAACATTTTTTTTTTGGACTTAGTCATTTTTCCGGCGTTTATCAGACTTTCAGATAGGGCAAATGTCAGTGAGTGTTCCAATTTCAGTTACAGAACGATTCGCCCAATGAGTCTATGATATTTAGTCATTTTCAGCCAATTTTCTGGATTTTTGAAAATTTCACTTTTTTTGTGAAAATATCCACTAAATGAGGGAATAATATGTGTGAGGATACCCCAGGAGAGTTCCAAATGTGTGTGGGTAGAATATATATCCTACGGCGGTAAAATTGAAAAAAGTTGAAAAAAATTTTTTTTTTGACTTAGTAATTTTTCCGGCGTTTTTCATACTTTCACATAGGGGAAATGTCAGTGAGCGTTCCGATTTCAGTTCCAGAGCGATTCGCCCAATGAGTCCTTGATATTTAGTCGTTTTCAGCCAACATTTTGGATTTTTGAAAATTTCACTTTTTTGTGAAAATATCCACTAAATTAGGGAATAATATGTGTGAGGATACCCCAGGAGAGTTCCAAATGTGTGTGGGTAGAATTTATATCACACGGGGGTAAAATTGAAAAAAGTTGAAAACATTTTTTTTTGGGGACTTAGTCATTTTTCCGGCGTTTATCAGACTTTCAGATAGGGCAAATGTCAGTGAGCATTCCAATTTCAGTTCCAGAGCGATTCGCCCAATGAGTCTTTGATATTTAGTCATTTTCAGCCAATTTTCTGGATTTTTGAAAATTTCACTTTTTTGTGAAAATATCCACTAAATGAGGGAATAATATGTGTGAAGGTACCCCAGGAGAGTTCCAAATGTGTGTGGGAAGAATATATATCCCACGGGTGTAAAATTGAAAAAAGTTGAAAACATTTTTTTTTTGGACTTAGTCATTTTTCCGGCGTTTATCAGACTTTCAGATAGGGGAAATGTCAGTGAGCGCTCCGATTTCAGTTCCAGAGCGATTCACCCAATGAGTCCTTGATATTTAGTCGTTTTCAGCCAATATTTTGGATTTTTGAAAATTTCACTTTTTTATGAAAATATCCACTAAATTAGGGAATAATATGTGTGAGGGTACCCCAGGAGAGTTCCAAATGTGTGTGGGTAGAAGATATATCCCACGGGGGTAAAATTGAAAAAAGTTGAAAACATTTTTTTTTTTTGGACTTAGTCATTTTTCCGGCGTTTATCAGACTTTCAGATAGGGCAAATGTCAGTGAGCATTCCAATTTCAATTCCAGAGCGATTCGCCCAATGAGTCCTTGATATTTAGTCATTTTCAGCCATTATTTTGGATTTTTGAAAATTTCACTTTTTTGTGAAAATATCCACTAAATTAGGGAATAATATGTGTGAGTATACCCCAGGAGAGTTACAAATGTGTGTGGGTAGAATATATATCCCATTGGGGTAAAATTGAAAAAAGTTGAAAACATTTTTTTTTTGGACTTAGTCATTCTTCCAGCGTTTATCAGACTTTCAGATAGGGCCAATGTCAGTGAGTGTTCCAATTTCAGTTCCAGAGCGATTCGCCCAATGAGTCTTTGATATTTAGTCGTTTTCTGCCAATTTTCTGGATTTTTGAAAATTTAACTTTTTTGTGAAAATATCCACTAAATGAGGGAATAATATGTGTGAGGGTACCCCAGGAGAGTTCCAAATGTGTGTGGGCAGAATATATATCCCACGGGGGTAAAATTGAAAAAAGTTGAAAACATTTTTTTTTTGGACTTAGTCATTTTTCCGGCGTTTATCAGACTTTCAGATAGGGGAAATGTCAGTGAGCGTTCCGATTTCAGTTCCATAGCGATTCGCCCAATGAGTCTTTGATATTTAGTCGTTTTCAGCCAATATTTTGGATTTTTGAAAATTTCACTTTTTTGTGAAAATATCCACTAAATGAGGGAATAATATGTGTGAGGGTACCCCAGGAGAGTTCCAAATGTGTGTGGGTAGAATATATATCCCACGGGGGTAAAATTGAAAAAAGTTGAAAACATTTTTTTTTTTGGACTTAGTCATTTTTCCGGCGTTTATCAGACTTTCAGATAGGGGAAATGTCAGTGAGCGTTCCGATTTCAGTTCCAGAGCGATTCGCCCAATGAGTCCTTGATATTTAGTCATTTTCAGCCAATATTTTGGATTTTTGAAAATTTCACTTTTTTGTGAAAATATCCACTAAATGAGGGAATAATATGTGTGAGGGTACCCCAGGAGAGTTCCAAATGTGTGTGGGTAGAATATATATCCCACGGGGGTAAAATTGAAAAAAGTTGAAAACATTTTTTTTTTTTGGACTTAGTCATTTTTCCGGCGTTTATCAGACTTTCAGATAGGGGAAATGTCAGTGAGCGTTCCGATTTCAGTTCCAGAGCGATTCGCCTAATGCGTCCTTGATATTTAGTTGTTTTCAGCCATTATTTTGGATTTTTGAAAATTTCACTTTTTTGTGAAAATATCCACTAAATGAGGGAATAATATGTGTGAGGGTACCCCAGGAGAGTTCCAAATGTGTGTGGGTAGAATATATATCCCACGTTGGTAAAATTGAAAAATGTTGAAAACATTTTTTATTTGGACTTAGTCATTTTTCCGGCGTTTATCAGACTTTCAGATAGGGGAAATGTCAGTGAGCGTTCCGATTTCAGTTCCAGAGCGATTCGCCCAATGAGTCCTTGATATTTAGTCGTTTTCAGCCAATATTTTGGATTTTTGAAAATTTCACTTTTTTGTGAAAATATCCACTAAATTAGGGAATAATATGTGTGAGGGTACCCCAGGAGATTTCCAAATGTGTGTGGGTAGAATATATATCCCACTGGGGTAAAATTGAAAAAAGTTGAAAACATTTTTTTTTTGGACTTAGTCATTTTTCCGGCGTTTATCAGACTTTCAGATAGGGCAAATGTCAGTGAGTGTTCCAATTTCAGTTCCAGAACGATTCGCCCAATGAGTCTATGATATTTAGTAATTTTCAGCCAATTTTCTGGATTTTTGAAAATTTCACTTTTTTTGTGAAAATATCCACTAAATGAGGGAATAATATGTGTGAGGATACCCCAGGAGAGTTCCAAATGTGTGTGGGTAGAATATATATCCCACGGCGGTAAAATTGAAAAAAGTTGAAAAAAATTTTTTTTTTGACTTAGTCATTTTTCCGGCGTTTTTCAGACTTTCACATAGGGGAAATGTCAGTGAGCGTTCCGATTTCAGTTCCAGAGCGATTCGCCCAATGAGTCCTTGATATTTAGTCGTTTTCAGCCAACATTTTGGATTTTTGAAAATTTCACTTTTTTGTGAAAATATCCACTAAATTAGGGAATAATATGTGTGAGGATACCCCAGGAGAGTTCCAAATGTGTGTGGGTAGAATTTATATCACACGGGGGTAAAACTGAAAAAAGTTGAAAACATTTTTTTTTTGGGACTTAGTCATTTTTCCGGCATTTATCAGACTTTCAGATAGGGCAAATGTCAGTGAGCATTCCAATTTCAGTTCCAGAGCGATTCGCCCAATGAGTCTTTGATATTTAGTCATTTTCAGCCAATTTTCTGGATTTTTGAAAATTTCACTTTTTTGTGAAAATATCCACTAAATGAGGGAATAATATGTGTGAAGGTACCCCAGGAGAGTTCCAAATGTGTGTGGGAAGAATATATATCCCACGGGTGTAAAATTGAAAAAAGTTGAAAACATTTTTTTTTTGGACTTAGTCATTTTTCCGGCGTTTATCAGACTTTCAGATAGGGGAAATGTCAGTGAGCGCTCCGATTTCAGTTCCAGAGCGATTCACCCAATGAGTCCTTGATATTTAGTCGTTTTCAGCCAATATTTTGGATTTTTGAAAATTTCACTTTTTTGTGAAAATATCCACTAAATTAGGGAATAATATGTGTGAGGGTACCCCAGGAGAGTTCCAAATGTGTGTGGGTAGAAGATATATCCCACGGGGGTAAAATTGAAAAAAGTTGAAAAAAATTTTTTTTTTGACTTAGTCATTTTTCCGGCGTTTATCAGACTTTCAGATACGGGAAATGTCAGTGGGCGTTCCGATTTCAGTTCCAGAGCGATTCGCCCAATGAGTCCTTGATATTTAGTTGTTTTCAGCCAATTTTCTGGATTTTTGAAAATTTCACTTTTTTGTGAAAATATTCACTAAATAATGGAATAATATGTGTGAGGATACCCCAGGAGAGTTCCAAATGTGTGTGGGTAGAATTTATATCACACGGGGGTAAAATTGAAAAAAGTTGAAAACATTTTTTTTTTGGGACTTAGTCATTTTTCCGGCGTTTATCAGACTTTCAGATAGGGCAAATGTCAGTGAGCATTCCAATTTCAGTTCCAGAGCGATTCGCCCAATGAGTCTTTGATATTTAGTCATTTTCAGCCAATTTTCTGGATTTTTGAAAATTTCACTTTTTTGTGAAAATATCCACTAAATGAGGGAATAATATGTGTGAGGGTACCCCAGGAGAGTTCCAAATGTGTGTGGGTAGAAGATATATCCCACGGGGTAAAATTGAAAAAAGTTGAAAAAATTTTTTTTTTGGACTTGGTAATTTTTCTGGCGTTTATCACACTTTCAGATAGGGGAAATGTCAGTGGGCGTTCCGATTTCAGTTCCAGAGCGATTCGCCCAATGAGTCCGTGATATTTAGTCATTTTCAGCCAATATTTTGGATTTTTGAAAATTTCACTTTTTTGTGAAAATATCCACTAAATTAGGGAATAATATGTGTGAGGATACCCCAGGAGAGTTCCAAATGTGTGTGGGTAGAAATTATATCACACGGGGGTAAAATTGAAAAAAGTTGAAAACATTTTTTTTTTGGGACTTAGTCATTTTTCCGGCGTTTATCAGACTTTCAGATAGGGGAAATGTCAGTGAGCGCTCCGATTTCAGTTCTAGAGCGATTCACCCAATGAGTCCTTGATATTTAGTCGTTTTCAGCCAATATTTTGGATTTTTGAAAATTTCACTTTTTTGTGAAAATATCCACTAAATTAGGGAATAATATGTGTGAGGGTACCCCAGGAGAGTTCCAAATGTGTGTGGGTAGAATATATATCCCACGGGGGTAAAATTGAAAAAAGTTGAAAACATTTTTTTTTTGGACTTAGTCATTTTTCCGGCGTTTATCAGACTTTCAGATAGGGGAAATGTCAGTGAGCGTTCCGATTTCAGTTCCAGAGCGATTCGCCCAATGAGTCCTTGATATTTAGTCATTTTCAGCCAATATTTTGGATTTTTGAAAATTTCACTTTTTTGTGAAAATTTCCACTAAATGAGGGAATAATATGTGTGAGGGTACCCCAGGAGAGTTCCAAATGTGTGTGGGTAGAATATATATCCCACGGGGGGTAAAATTGAAAAAAGTTGAAAACATTTTTTTTTTTGGACTTAGTCATTTTTCCGGCGTTTATCAGACTTTCAGATAGGGGAAATGTCAGTGAGCGTTCCGATTTCAGTTTCAGAGCGATTCGCCCAATGCGTCCTTGATATTTAGTTGTTTTCAGCCATTATTTTGGATTTTTGAAAATTTCACTTTTTTGTGAAAATATCCACTAAATGAGGGAATAATATGTGTGAGGGTACCCCAGGAGAGTTCCAAATGTGTGTGGGTATAAGATATATCCCACGGGGGTAAAATTGAAAAAAGTTGAAAAAATTTTTTTTTTGGACTTAGTCATTTTTCTGGCGTTTATCAGACTTTCAGATACGGGAAATGTCAGTGGGCGTTCCGATTTCAGTTCCAGAGCGATTCGCCCAATGAGTCCTTGATATTTAGTTGTTTTCAGCCAATTTTCTGGATTTTTGAAAATTTCACTTTTTTGTGAAAATATTCACTAAATAATGGAATAATATGTATGAGGGTACCCCAGGAGAGTTCCAAATGTGTGTGGGTAGAATATATATCCCACGGGGGTAAAATTGAAAAAAGTTGAAAACATTTTTTTTTTTGGACTTAGTCATTTTTCCGGCGTTTATCAGACTTTCAGATAGGGCAAATGTCAGTGAGCATTCCAATTTCAATTCCAGAGCGATTCGCCCAATGAGTCCTTGATATTTAGTCATTTTCAGCCATTATTTTGGATTTTTGAAAATTTCACTTTTTTGTGAAAATATCCACAAAATTAGGGAATAATATGTGTGAGTATACCCCAGGAGAGTTCCAAATGTGTGTGGGTAGAATATATATCCCATTGGGGTAAAATTGAAAAAAGTTGAAAACATTTTTTTTTTGGACTTAGTCATTCTTCCAGCGTTTATCAGACTTTCAGATAGGGCCAATGTCAGTGAGTGTTCCAATTTCAGTTCCAGAGCGATTCGCCCAATGAGTCTTTGATATTTAGTCGTTTTCTGCAAATTTTCTGGATTTTTGAAAATTTCACTTTTTTGTGAAAATATCCACTAAATGAGGGAATAATATGTGTGAGGGTACCCCAGGAGAGTTCCAAATGTGTGTGGGCAGAATATATATCCCACGTGGGTAAAATTGAAAAAAGTTGAAAACATTTTTTTTTTGGACTTAGTCATTTTTCCGGCGTTTATCAGACTTTCAGATAGGGGAAATGTCAGTGAGCGTTCCGATTTCAGTTCCATAGCGATTCGCCCAATGAGTCTTTGATATTTAGTCGTTTTCAGCCAATATTTTGGATTTTTGAAAATTTCACTTTTTTGTGAAAATATCCACTAAATGAGGGAATAATATGTGTGAGGGTACCCCAGGAGAGTTCCAAATGTGTGTGGGTAGAATATATATCCCACGGGGGTAAAATTGAAAAAAGTTGAAAACATTTTTTTTTTTGGACTTAGTCATTTTTCCGGCGTTTATCAGACTTTCAGATAGGGGAAATGTCAGTGAGCGTTCCGATTTCAGTTCCAGAGCGATTCGCCCAATGCGTCCTTGATATTCAGTTGTTTTCAGCCATTATTTTGTATTTTTGAAAATTTCACTTTTTTGTGAAAATATCCACTAAATGAGGGAATAATATGTGTGAGGGTACCCCAGGAGAGTTCCAAATGTGTGTGGGTATAAGATATATCCCACGGGGGTAAAATTGAAAAAAGTTGAAAAAATTTTTTTTTTGGACTTAGTCATTTTTCTGGCGTTTATCAGACTTTCAGATAGGGCAAATGTCAGTGAGCATTCCAATTTCAATTCCAGAGCGATTCGCCCAATGAGTCCTTGATATTTAGTCGTTTTCAGCCATTATTTTGGATTTTTGAAAATTTCACTTTTTTGTGAAAATATCCACTAAATTAGGGAATAATATGTGTGAGGGTACCCCAGGAAAGTTACAAATGTGTGTGGGTAGAATATATATCCCATTGGGGTAAAATTGAAAAAAGTTGAAAACATTTTTTTTTTGGACTTAGTCATTCTTCCGGCGTTTATCAGACTTTCAGATAGGGCAAATGTCAGTGAGTGTTCCAATTTCAGTTCCAGAGCGTTTCGCCCAATGAGTCTTTGATACTTAGTCGTTTTCAGCCAATTTTCTGGATTTTTGAAAATTTCACTTTTTTGTGAAAATATCCACTAAATGAGGGAATAATATGTGTGAGGGTACCCCAGGAGAGTTCCAAATGTGTGTGGGTAGAAGATATATCCCACGGGGTAAAATTGAAAAAAGTTGAAAAAATTTTTTTTTTGGACTTAGTAATTTTTCTGGCGTTTATCACACTTTCAGATAGGGGAAATGTCAGTGGGCGTTCCGATTTCAGTTCCAGAGCGATTCGCCCAATGAGTCTTTGATATTTAGTCGTTTTCAGCCAATATTTTGGATTTTTGAAAATTTCACTTTTTTGTGAAAATATCCACTAAATGAGGGAATAATATGTGTGAGGGTACCCCAGGAGAGTTCCAAATGTGTGTGGGTAGAATATATATCCCACGGGGGTAAAATTGAAAAAAGTTGAAAACATTTTTTTTTTTGGACTTAGTCATTTTTCCGGCGTTTATCAGACTTTCAGATAGGGGAAATGTCAGTGAGCGTTCCGATTTCAGTTCCAGAGCGATTCGCCCAATGCGTCCTTGATATTCAGTTGTTTTCAGCCATTATTTTGGATTTTTGAAAATTTCACTTTTTTGTGAAAATATCCACTAAATGAGGGAATAATATGTGTGAGGGTACCCCAGGAGAGTTCCAAATGTGTGTGGGTATAAGATATATCCCACGGGGGTAAAATTGAAAAAAGTTGAAAAAATTTTTTTTTTGGACTTAGTAATTTTTCTGGCGTTTATCACACTTTCAGATAGGGGAAATGTCAGTGGGCGTTCCGATTTCAGTTCCAGAGCGATTCGCCCAATGAGTCCGTGATATTTAGTCATTTTCAGCCAATATTTTGGATTTTTGAAAATTTCACTTTTTTGTGAAAATATCCACTAAATTAGGGAATAATATGTGTGAGGATACCCCAGGAGAGTTCCAAATGTGTGTGGGTAGAATTTATATCACACGGGGGTAAAATTGAAAAAAGTTGAAAACATTTTTTTTTTGGGACTTAGTCATTTTTCCGGCATTTATCAGACTTTCAGATAGGGGAAATGTCAGTGAGCGCTCCGATTTCAGTTCCAGAGCGATTCACCCAATGAGTCCTTGATATTTAGTCGTTTTCAGCCAATATTTTGGATTTTTGAAAATTTCACTTTTTTGTGAAAATATCCACTAAATTAGGGAATAATATGTGTGAGGGTACCCCAGGAGAGTTCCAAATGTGTGTGGGTAGAATATATATCCCACGGGGGTAAAATTGAAAAAAGTTGAAAACATTTTTTTTTTGGACTTAGTCATTTTTCCGGCGTTTATCAGACTTTCAGATAGGGGAAATGTCAGTGAGCGTTCCGATTTCAGTTCCATAGCGATTCGCCCAATGAGTCTTTGATATTTAGTCGTTTTCAGCCAATATTTTGGATTTTTGAAAATTTCACTTTTTTGTGAAAATATCCACTAAATTAGGGAATAATATGTGTGAGGGTACCCCAGGAGAGTTCCAAATGTGTGTGGGTAGAATATATATCCCACGGGGGTAAAACTGAAAAAAATTGAAAACATTTTTTTTTTGGACTTAGTCATTTTTCCGGCGTTTATCAGACTTTCAGATAGGGGAAATGTCAGTGAGCGTTCCGATTTCAGTTCCAGAGCGATTCGCCCAATGAGTCCTTGATATTTAGTCATTTTCAGCCAATATTTTGGATTTTTGAAAATTTCACTTTTTTGTGAAAATTTCCACTAAATGAGGGAATAATATGTGTGAGGGTACCCCAGGAGAGTTCCAAATGTGTGTGGGTAGAATATATATCCCACGGGGGGTAAAATTGAAAAAAGTTGAAAACATTTTTTTTTTTGGACTTAGTCATTTTTCCGGCGTTTATCAGACTTTCAGATAGGGGAAATGTCAGTGAGCGTTCCGATTTCAGTTCCAAAGCGATTCGCCCAATGCGTCCTTGATATTTAGTTGTTTTCAGCCATTATTTTGGATTTTTGAAAATTTCACTTTTTTGTGAAAATATCCACTAAATGAGGGAATAATATGTGTGAGGGTACCCCAGGAGAGTTCCAAATGTGTGTGGGTAGAAGATATATCCCACGGGGGTAAAATTGAAAAAAGTTGAAAACATTTTTTTTTTTGGACTTAGTCATTTTTCCGGCGTTTATCAGACTTTCAGATAGGGCAAATGTCAGTGAGCATTCCAATTTCAATTCCAGAGCGATTCGCCCAATGAGTCTTTGATACTTAGTCGTTTTCAGCCAATTTTCTGGATTTTTGAAAATTTCACTTTTTTGTGAAAATATCCACTAAATGAGGGAATAATATGTGTGAGGGTACCCCAGGAGAGTTCCAAATGTGTGTGGGTAGAATATATATCCCACGGGGGTAAAATTGAAAAAAGTTGAAAACATTTTTTTTTTGGGACTTAGTCATTTTACCGGCGTTTATCAGACTTTCAGATAGGGCAAATGTCAGTGAGCATTCCAATTTCAGTTCCAGAGCGATTCGCCCAATGAGTCTATGATATTTAGTCATTTTCAGCCAATTTTCTGGATTTTTGAAAATTTCACTTTTTTTGTGAAAATATCCACTAAATGAGGGAATAATATGTGTGAGGGTACCCCAGGAGAGTTCCAAATGTGTGTGGGTAGAATATATATCCCACGGGGGTAAAATTGAAAAAAGTTGAAAACATTTTTTTTTTTGGACTTAGTCACTTTTCCGGCGTTTATCGGACTTTCAGATAGGGGAAATGTCAGTGAGCGTTCCGATTTCAGTTCCAGAGCGATTCGCCCAATGAGTCTTTGATATTTAGTCATTTTCAGCCAATATGTTGGATTTTTGAAAATTTCACTTTTTTGTGAAAATATCCACTAAATGAGGGAATAATATGTGTGAGGGTACCCCAGGAGAGTTACAAATGTGTGTGGGTAGAATACATATCCCACGGGGGTAAAATTGAAAAAAGTTGAAAACATTTTTTTTTGGACTTAGTCATTTTTCCGGCGTTTATCAGACTTTCAGATAGGGGAAATGTCAGTGAGCGTTCCGATTTCAGTTCCAGAGCGATTCGCCCAATGCGTCCTTGATATTTAGTTGTTTTCAGCCATTATTTTGGATTTTTGAAAATTTCACTTTTTTGTGAAAATATCCACTAAATGAGTTAATAATATGTGTGAGTATACCCCAGGAGAGTTACAAATGTGTGTGGGTAGAATATATATCCCATTGGGGTAACATTGAAAAAAGTTGAAAACATTTTTTTTTTGGACTTAGTCATTCTTCCGGCGTTTATCAGACTTTCAGATAGGGCAAATGTCAGTGAGCATTCCAATTTCAATTCCAGAGCGATTCGCCCAATGAGTCTTTGATACTTAGTCGTTTTCAGCCAATTTTCTGGATTTTTGAAAATTTCACTTTTTTGTGAAAATATCCACTAAATGAGGGAATAATATGTGTGAGGGTACCCCAGGAGAGTTCCAAATGTGTGTGGGTAGAATATATATCCCACGGGGGTAAAATTGAAAAAAGTTGAAAACATTTTTTTTTTGGGACTTAGTCATTTTACCGGCGTTTATCAGACTTTCAGATAGGGCAAATGTCAGTGAGCATTCCAATTTCAGTTCCTGAGCGATTCGCCCAATGAGTCTATGATATTTAGTCATTTTCAGCCAATTTTCTGGATTTTTGAAAATTTCACTTTTTTTGTGAAAATATCCACTAAATGAGGGAATAATATGTGTGAGGGTACCCCAGGAGAGTTCCAAATGTGTGTGGGTAGAATATATATCCCACGGGGGTAAAATTGAAAAAAGTTGAAAACATTTTTTTTTTTGGACTTAGTCATTTTTCCGGCGTTTATCAGACTTTCAGATAGGGGAAATGTCAGTGAGCGTTCCGATTTCAGTTCCAGAACGATTCGCCCAATGAGTCTTTGATATTTAGTCATTTTCAGCCAATATTTTGGATTTTTGAAAATTTCACTTTTTTGTGAAAATATCCACTATAATGAGGGAATAATATGTGTGAGGGTACCCCAGGAGAGTTCCAAATGTGTGTGGGTAGAAGATATATCCCACGGGAGTAAAATTGAAAAAAGTTGAAAAAAATTTTTTTTTGGACTTAGTCATTTTTCTGGCGTTTATCAGACTTTCAGATAGGGGAAATGTCAGTGGGCGTTCCGATTTCAGTTCCAGAGCGATTCGCCCAATGAGTCCTTGATATTTATTTGTTTTCAGCCAATTTTCTGGATTTTTGAAAATTTCACTTTTTTGTGAAAATATTCACTAAATGAGGGAATAATATGTATGAGGGTACCCCAGGAGAGTTCCAAATGTGTGTGGGTAGAATATATATCCCACGGGGGTAAAATTGAAAAAAGTTGAAAACATTTTTTTTTTTAGACTTAGTCATTTTTCCGGCGTTTATCAGACTTTCAGATAGGGCAAATGTCAGTGAGCATTCCAATTTCAATTCCAGAGCGATTCGCCCAATGAGTCCTAGATATTTAGTCGTTTTCAGCCATTATTTTGGATTTTTGAAAATTTCACTTTTTTGTGAAAATATCCACTAAATTAGGGAATAATATGTGTGAGTATACCCCAGGAGAGTTACAAATGTGTGTGGGTAGAATATATATCCCATTGGGGTAAAATTGAAAAAAGTTGAAAACAATTTTTTTTTGGACTTAGTCATTCTTCCGGCGTTTATCAGACTTTCAGATAGGGCAAATGTCAGTGAGTGTTCCAATTTCAGTTCCAGAGCGATTCACCCAATGAGTCTTTGATACTTAGTCGTTTTCAGCCAATTTTCTGGATTTTTGAAAATTTCACTTTTTTGTGAAAATATCCACTAAATTAGGGAATAATATGTGTGAGGGTACCCCAGGAGAGTTCCAAATGTGTGTGGGTAGAATATATATCCCACGGGGGTAAAACTGAAAAAAATTGAAAACATTTTTTTTTTTGGACTTAGTCATTTTTCCGGCGTTGATCAGACTTTCAGATAGGGGAAATGTCAGTGAGCGTTCCGATTTCAGTTCCAGAGCGATTCGCCCAATGAGTCTTTGATATTTAGTCATTTTCAGCCAATATGTTGGATTTTTGAAAATTTCACTTTTTTGTGAAAATATCCACTAAATGAGGGAATAATATGTGTGAGGGTACCCCAGGAGAGTTACAAATGTGTGTGGGTAGAATACATATCCCACGGGGGTAAAATTGAAAAAAGTTGAAAACATTTTTTTTTGGACTTAGTCATTTTTCCGGCGTTTATCAGACTTTCAGATAGGGGAAATGTCAGTGAGCGTTCCGATTTCAGTTCCAGAGCGATTCGCCCAATGCGTCCTTGATATTTAGTTGTTTTCAGCCATTATTTTGGATTTTTGAAAATTTCACTTTTTTGTGAAAATATCCACTAAATGAGGGAATAATATGTGTGAGTATTCCCCAGGAGAGTTACAAATATGTGTGGGTAGAATATATATCCCATTGGGGTAACATTGAAAAAAGTTGAAAACATTTTTTTTTTGGACTTAGTCATTCTTCCGGCGTTTATCAGACTTTCAGATAGGGCAAATGTCAGTGAGTGTTCCAATTTCAGTTCCAGAGCGATTCGCCCAATGAGTCTTTGATACTTAGTAGTTTTCAGCCAATTTTCTGGATTTTTGAAAATTTCACTTTTTTGTGAAAATATCCACTAAATGAGGGAATAATATGTGTGAGGGTACCCCAGGAGAGTTCCAAATGTGTGTGGGTAGAAGATATATCCCACGGGGGTAAAATTGAAAAAAGTTGAAAAAAATTTTTTTTGGGACTTAGTCATTTTTCTGGCGTTTATCAGACTTTCAGATAGGGGAAATGTCAGTGGGCGTTCCGATTTCAGTTCCAGAGCGATTCGCCCAATGAGTCCTTGATATTTATTTGTTTTCAGCCAATTTTCTGGATTTTTGAAAATTTCACTTTTTTGTGAAAATATTCACTAAATGAGGGAATAATATGTATGAGGGTACCCCAGGAGAGTTCCAAATGTGTGTTTGTAGAATATATATCCCACGGGGGTAAAATTGAAAAAAGTTGAAAACATTTTTTTTTTTGGACTTAGTCATTTTTCCGGCGTTTATCAGACTTTCAGATAGGGCAAATGTCAGTGAGCATTCCAATTTCAATTCCAGAGCGATTCGCCCAATGAGTCCTTGATATTTAGTCGTTTTCAGCCATTATTTTGGATTTTTTAAAATTTCACTTTTTTGTGAAAATATCCACTAAATTAGGGAATAATATGTGTGAGTATACCCCAGGAGAGTTACAAATGTGTGTGGGTAGAATATATATCCCATTGGGGTAAAATTGAAAAAAGTTGAAAACAATTTTTTTTTGGACTTAGTCATTCTTCCGGCGTTTATCAGACTTTCAGATAGGGCAAATGTCAGTGAGTGTTCCAATTTCAGTTCCAGAGCGATTCGCCCAATGAGTCTTTGATACTTAGTCGTTTTCAGCCAATTTTCTGGATTTTTGAAAATTTCACTTTTTTGTGAAAATATCCACTAAATTAGGGAATAATATGTGTGAGGGTACCCCAGGAGAGTTCCAAATGTGTGTGGGTAGAATATATATCCCACGGGGGTAAAACTGAAAAAAATTGAAAACATTTTTTTTTTGGACTTAGTCATTTTTCCGGCGTTTATCAGACTTTCAGATAGGGGAAATGTCAGTGAGCGTTCCGATTTCAGTTCCAGAGCGATTCGCCCAATGCGTCCTTGATATTTAGTTGTTTTCAGCCATTATTTTGGATTTTTGAAAATTTCACTTTTTTGTGAAAATATCCACTAAATGAGGGAATAATATGTGTGAGTATACCCCAGGAGAGTTACAAATGTGTGTGGGTAGAATATATATCCCATTGGGGTAACATTGAAAAAAGTTGAAAACATTTTTTTTTTGGACTTAGTCATTCTTCCGGCGTTTATCAGACTTTCAGATAGGGCAAATGTCAGTGAGTGTTCCAATTTCAGTTCCAGAGCGATTCGCCCAATGAGTCTTTGATATTTAGTCATTTTCAGCCAATATGTTCGATTTTTGAAAATTTCACTTTTTTGTGAAAATATCCACTAAATGAGGGAATAATATGTGTGAGGGTACCCCAGGAGAGTTACAAATGTGTGTGGGTAGAATACATATCCCACGGGGGTAAAATTGAAAAAAGTTGAAAACATTTTTTTTTGGACTTAGTCATTTTTCCGGCGTTTATCAGACTTTCAGATAGGGGAAATGTCAGTGAGCGTTCCGATTTCAGTTCCAGAGCGATTCGCCCAATGCGTCCTTGATATTTAGTTGTTTTCAGCCATTATTTTGGATTTTTGAAAATTTCACTTTTTTGTGAAAATATCCACTAAATGAGGGAATAATATGTGTGAGTATACCCCAGGAGAGTTACAAATGTGTGTGGGTAGAATATATATCCCATTGGGGTAACATTGAAAAAAGTTGAAAACATTTTTTTTTTGGACTTAGTCATTCTTCCGGCGTTTATCAGACTTTCAGATAGGGCAAATGTCAGTGAGTGTTCCAATTTCAGTTCCAGAGCGAGTCGCCCAATGAGTCTTTGATACTTAGTCGTTTTCAGCCAATTTTCTGGATTTTTGAAAATTTCACTTTTTTGTGAAAATATCCACTAAATGAGGGAATAATATGTGTGAGGGTACCCCAGGAGAGTTCCAAATGTGTGTGGGTAGAATATATATCCCACGGGGGTAAAATTGAAAAAAGTTGAAAACATTTTTTTTTTTGGACTTAGTCATTTTTCCGGCGTTTATCAGACTTTCAGATAGGGCAAATGTCAGTGAGCATTCCAATTTCAATTCCAGAGCGATTCGCCCAATGAGTCCTTGATATTTAGTCGTTTTCAGCCATTATTTTGGATTTTTGAAAATTTCACTTTTTTGTGAAAATATCCACTAAATTAGGGAATAATATGTGTGAGTATACCCCAGGAGAGTTCCAAATGTGTGTGGGTAGAATATATATCCCACGGGGGTAAAATTGAAAATAGTTGAAAACATTTTTTTTTTTGGACTTAGTCATTCTTCCGGCGTTTATCAGACTTTCAGATAGGGCAAATGTCAGTGAGTGTTCCAATTTCAGTTCCAGAGCGATTCGCCCAATGAGTCTTTGATACTTAGTCGTTTTCAGCCAATTTTCTGGATTTTTGAAAATTTCACTTTTTTGTGAAAATATCCACTAAATTAGGGAATAATATGTGTGAGGGTACCCCAGGAGAGTTCCAAATGTGTGTGGGTAGAATATATATCCCATGGGGGTAAAACTGAAAAAAATTGAAAACATTTTTTTTTTGGACTTAGTCATTTTTCCGGCGTTTATCAGACTTTCAGATAGGGGAAATGTCAGTGAGCGTTCCGATTTCAGTTCCAGAGCGATTCGCCCAATGAGTCTTTGATATTTAGTCATTTTCAGCCAATATGTTGGATTTTTGAAAATTTCACTTTTTTGTGAAAATATCCACTAAATGAGGGAATAATATGTGTGAGGGTACCCCAGGAGAGTTACAAATGTGTGTGGGTAGAATACATATCCCACGGGGGTAAAATTGAAAAAAGTTGAAAACATTTTTTTTTGGACTTAGTCATTTTTCCGGCGTTTATCAGACTTTCAGATAGGGCAAATGTCAGTGAGTGTTCCAATTTCAGTTCCAGAGTGATTCGCCCAATGAGTCTTTGATATTTAGTCGTTTTCAGCCAATTTTCTGGATTTTTGAAAATTTCACTTTTTTGTGAAAATATCCACTAAATGAGGGAATAATATGTGTGAGGGTACCCCAGGAGAGTTCCAAATGTGTGTGGGTAGAATATATATCCCACGGGGGTAAAATTGAAAAAAGTTGAAAACATTTTTTTTTTGGGACTTAGTCATTTTTCCGACGTTTATCAGACTTTCAGATAGGGCAAATGTCAGTGAGCATTCCAATTTCAGTTCCAGAGCGATTCGCCCAATGAGTCTATGATATTTAGTCATTTTCAGCCAATTTTCTGGATTTTTAAAAATTTCACTTTTTTTGTGAAAATATCCACTAAATGAGGGAATAATATGTGTGAGGGTACCCCAGGAGAGTTCCAAATGTGTGTGGGTAGAATATATATCCCACGGGGGTAAAATTGAAAAAAGTTGAAAAATTTTTTTTTTTGGACTTAGTCATTTTTCCGGCGTTTATCAGACTTTCAGATAGGGCAAATGTCAGTGAGTGTTCCAATTTCAGTTCCAGAGCGATTCGCCCAATGAGTCTTTGATATTTAGTCGTTTTCAGCCAATTTTCTGGATTTTTGAAAATTTCACTTTTTTGTGAAAATATCCACTAAATGAGGGAATAATATGTGTGAGGGTACCCCAGGAGAGTTCCAAATGTGGGTGGGTAGAATATATATCCCACGGGGGTAAAATTGAAAAAAGTTGAAAACATTTTTTTTTTGGTAATTAGTCATTTTTCCGGCGTTTATCAGACTTTCAGATAGGGCAAATGTCAGTGAGCATTCCAATTTCAGTTCCAGAGCGATTCGCCCAATGAGTCTATGATATTTAGTCATTTTCAGCCAATTTTCTGGATTTTTGAAAATTTCACTTTTTTTGGAAAATATCCACTAAATGAGGGAATAATATGTGTGAGGGTACCCCAGGAGAGTTACAAATGTGTGTGGGTAGAATACATATCCCACGGGGGTAAAATTGAAAAAAGTTGAAAACATTTTTTTTTGGACTTAGTCATTTTTCCGGCGTTTATCAGACTTTCAGATAGGGGAAATGTCAGTGAGCGTTCCGATTTCAGTTCCAGAGCGATTCGCCCAATGCGTCCTTGATATTTAGTTGTTTTCAGCCATTATTTTGGATTTTTGAAAATTTCACTTTTTTGTGAAAATATCCACTAAATGAGGGAATAATATGTGTGAGTATACCCCAGGAGAGTTACAAATGTGTGTGGGTAGAATATATATCCCATTGGGGTAACATTGAAAAAAGTTGAAAACATTTTTTTTTTGGACTTAGTCATTCTTCCGGCGTTTATCAGACTTTCAGATAGGGCAAATGTCAGTGAGTGTTCCAATTTCAGTTCCAGAGCGATTCGCCCAATGAGTCTTTGATACTTAGTAGTTTTCAGCCAATTTTCTGGATTTTTGAAAATTTCACTTTTTTGTGAAAATATCCACTAAATGAGGGAATAATATGTGTGAGGGTACCCCAGGAGAGTTCCAAATGTGTGTGGGTAGAAGATATATCCCACGGGGGTAAAATTGAAAAAAGTTGAAAAAAATTTTTTTTTGGACTTAGTCATTTTTCTGGCGTTTATCAGACTTTCAGATAGGGGAAATGTCAGTGGGCGTTCCGATTTCAGTTCCAGAGCGATTCGCCCAATGAGTCCTTGATATTTATTTGTTTTCAGCCAATTTTCTGGATTTTTGAAAATTTCACTTTTTTGTGAAAATATTCACTAAATGAGGGAATAATATGTATGAGGGTACCCCAGGAGAGTTCCAAATGTGTGTTTGTAGAATATATATCCCACGGGGGTAAAATTGAAAAAAGTTGAAAACATTTTTTTTTTTGGACTTAGTCATTTTTCCGGCGTTTATCAGACTTTCAGATAGGGCAAATGTCAGTGAGCATTCCAATTTCAATTCCAGAGCGATTCGCCCAATGAGTCCTTGATATTTAGTCGTTTTCAGCCATTATTTTGGATTTTTGAAAATTTCACTTTTTTGTGAAAATATCCACTAAATTAGGGAATAATATGTGTGAGTATACCCCAGGAGAGTTACAAATGTGTGTGGGTAGAATATATATCCCATTGGGGTAAAATTGAAAAAAGTTGAAAACAATTTTTTTTTGGACTTAGTCATTCTTCCGGCGTTTATCAGACTTTCAGATAGGGCAAATGTCAGTGAGTGTTCCAATTTCAGTTCCAGAGCGATTCGCCCAATGAGTCTTTGATACTTAGTCGTTTTCAGCCAATTTTCTGGATTTTTGAAAATTTCACTTTTTTGTGAAAATATCCACTAAATTAGGGAATAATATGTGTGAGGGTACCCCAGGAGAGTTCCAAATGTGTGTGGGTAGAATATATATCCCACGGGGGTAAAACTTAAAAAAATTGAAAACATTTTTTTTTTGGACTTAGTCATTTTTCCGGCGTTTATCAGACTTTCAGATAGGGGAAATGTCAGTGAGCGTTCCGATTTCAGTTCCAGAGCGATTCGCCCAATGCGTCCTTGATATTTAGTTGTTTTCAGCCATTATTTTGGATTTTTGAAAATTTCACTTTTTTGTGAAAATGTCCACTAAATGAGGGAATAATATGTGCGAGTATACCCCAGGAGAGTTACAAATGTGTGTGGGTAGAATATATATCCCATTGGGGTAACATTGAAAAAAGTTGAAAACATTTTTTTTTTGGACTTAGTCATTCTTCCGGCGTTTATCAGACTTTCAGATAGGGCAAATGTCAGTGAGTGTTCCAATTTCAGTTCCAGAGCGATTCGCCCAATGAGTCTTTGATACTTAGTCGTTTTCAGCCAATTTTCTGGATTTTTGAAAATTTCACTTTTTTGTGAAAATATCCACTAAATGAGGGAATAATATGTGTGAGGGTACCCCAGGAGAGTTCCAAATGTGTGTGGGTAGAAGATATATCCCACGGGGGTAAAATTGAAAAAAGTTGAAAAAAATTTTTTTTTGGACTTAGTCATTTTTCTGGCGTTTATCAGACTTTCAGATAGGGGAAATGTCAGTGGGCGTTCCGATTTCAGTTCCAGAGCGATTCGCCCAATGAGTCCTTGATATTTATTTGTTTTCAGCCAATTTTCTGGATTTTTGAAAATTTCACTTTTTTGTGAAAATATTCACTAAATGAGGGAATAATATGTATGAGGGTACCCCAGGAGAGTTCCAAATGTGTGTGGGTAGAATATATATCCCACGGGGGTAAAATTGAAAAAAGTTGAAAACATTTTTTTTTTTGGACTTAGTCATTTTTCCGGCGTTTATCAGACTTTCAGATAGGGCAAATGTCAGTGAGCATTCCAATTTCAATTCCAGAGCGATTCGACCAATGAGTCCTTGATATTTAGTCGTTTTCAGCCATTATTTTGGATTTTTGAAAATTTCACTTTTTTGTGAAAATATCCACTAAATTAGGGAATAATATGTGTGAGTATACCCCAGGAGAGTTACAAATGTGTGTGGGTAGAATATATATCCCATTGGGGTAAAATTGAAAAAAGTTGAAAACAATTTTTTTTTGGACTTAGTCATTCTTCCGGCGTTTATCAGACTTTCAGATAGGGCAAATGTCAGTGAGTGTTCCAATTTCAGTTCCAGAGCGATTCACCCAATGAGTCTTTGATACTTAGTCGTTTTCAGCCAATTTTCTGGATTTTTGAAAATTTCACTTTTTTGTGAAAATATCCACTAAATTAGGGAATAATATGTGTGAGGGTACCCCAGGAGAGTTCCAAATGTGTGTGGGTAGAATATATATCCCACGGGGGTAAAACTGAAAAAAATTGAAAACATTTTTTTTTTGGACTTAGTCATTTTTCCGGCGTTTATCAGACTTTCAGATAGGGGAAATGTCAGTGAGCGTTCCGATTTCAGTTCCAGAGCGATTCGCCCAATGCGTCCTTGATATTTAGTCGTTTTCAGCCATTATTTTGGATTTTTGAAAATTTCACTTTTTTGTGAAAATATCCACTAAATTAGGGAATAATATGTGTGAGTATACCCCAGGAGAGTTCCAAATGTGTGTGGGTAGAATATATATCCCACGGGGGTAAAATTGAAAATAGTTGAAAACATTTTTTTTTTTGGACTTAGTCATTCTTCCGGCGTTTATCAGACTTTCAGATAGGGCAAATGTCAGTGAGTGTTCCAATTTCAGTTCCAGAGCGATTCGCCCAATGAGTCTTTGATACTTAGTCGTTTTCAGCCAATTTTCTGGATTTTTGAAAATTTCACTTTTTTGTGAAAATATCCACTAAATTAGGGAATAATATGTGTGAGGGTACCCCAGGAGAGTTCCAAATGTGTGTGGGTAGAATATATATCCCATGGGGGTAAAACTGAAAAAAATTGAAAACATTTTTTTTTTGGACTTAGTCATTTTTCCGGCGTTTATCAGACTTTCAGATAGGGGAAATGTCAGTGAGCGTTCCGATTTCAGTTCCAGAGCGATTCGCCCAATGAGTCTTTGATATTTAGTCATTTTCAGCCAATATGTTGGATTTTTGAAAATTTCACTTTTTTGTGAAAATATCCACTAAATGAGGGAATAATATGTGTGAGGGTACCCCAGGAGAGTTACAAATGTGTGTGGGTAGAATACATATCCCACGGGGGTAAAATTGAAAAAAGTTGAAAACATTTTTTTTTGGACTTAGTCATTTTTCCGGCGTTTATCAGACTTTCAGATAGGGCAAATGTCAGTGAGTGTTCCAATTTCAGTTCCAGAGTGATTCGCCCAATGAGTCTTTGATATTTAGTCGTTTTCAGCCAATTTTCTGGATTTTTGAAAATTTCACTTTTTTGTGAAAATATCCACTAAATGAGGGAATAATATGTGTGAGGGTACCCCAGGAGAGTTCCAAATGTGTGTGGGTAGAATATATATCCCACGGGGGTAAAATTGAAAAAAGTTGAAAACATTTTTTTTTTGGGACTTAGTCATTTTTCCGACGTTTATCAGACTTTCAGATAGGGCAAATGTCAGTGAGCATTCCAATTTCAGTTCCAGAGCGATTCGCCCAATGAGTCTATGATATTTAGTCATTTTCAGCCAATTTTCTGGATTTTTAAAAATTTCACTTTTTTTGTGAAAATATCCACTAAATGAGGGAATAATATGTGTGAGGGTACCCCAGGAGAGTTCCAAATGTGTGTGGGTAGAATATATATCCCACGGGGGTAAAATTGAAAAAATTTGAAAAATTTTTTTTTTTGGACTTAGTCATTTTTCCGGCGTTTATCAGACTTTCAGATAGGGCAAATGTCAGTGAGTGTTCCAATTTCAGTTCCAGAGCGATTCGCCCAATGAGTCTTTGATATTTAGTCGTTTTCAGCCAATTTTCTGGATTTTTGAAAATTTCTCTTTTTTGTGAAAATATCCACTAAATGAGGGAATAATATGTGTGAGGGTACCCCAGGAGAGTTCCAAATGTGGGTGGGTAGAATATATATCCCACGGGGGTAAAATTGAAAAAAGTTGAAAACATTTTTTTTTTGGTAATTAGTCATTTTTCCGGCGTTTATCAGACTTTCAGATAGGGCAAATGTCAGTGAGCATTCCAATTTCAGTTCCAGAGCGATTCGCCCAATGAGTCTTTGATACTTAGTCGTTTTCAGCCAATTTTCTGGATTTTTGAAAATTTCACTTTTTTGTGAAAATATCCACTAAATTAGGGAATAATATGTGTGAGGGTACCCCAGGAGAGTTCCAAATGTGTGTGGGTAGAATATATATCCCACGGGGGTAAAACTTAAAAAAATTGAAAACATTTTTTTTTTGGACTTAGTCATTTTTCCGGCGTTTATCAGACTTTCAGATAGGGGAAATGTCAGTGAGCGTTCCGATTTCAGTTCCAGAGCGATTCGCCCAATGCGTCCTTGATATTTAGTTGTTTTCAGCCATTATTTTGGATTTTTGAAAATTTCACTTTTTTGTGAAAATGTCCACTAAATGAGGGAATAATATGTGCGAGTATACCCCAGGAGAGTTACAAATGTGTGTGGGTAGAATATATATCCCATTGGGGTAACATTGAAAAAAGTTGAAAACATTTTTTTTTTGGACTTAGTCATTCTTCCGGCGTTTATCAGACTTTCAGATAGGGCAAATGTCAGTGAGTGTTCCAATTTCAGTTCCAGAGCGATTCGCCCAATGAGTCTTTGATACTTAGTCGTTTTCAGCCAATTTTCTGGATTTTTGAAAATTTCACTTTTTTGTGAAAATATCCACTAAATGAGGGAATAATATGTGTGAGGGTACCCCAGGAGAGTTCCAAATGTGTGTGGGTAGAAGATATATCCCACGGGGGTAAAATTGAAAAAAGTTGAAAAAAATTTTTTTTTGGACTTAGTCATTTTTCTGGCGTTTATCAGACTTTCAGATAGGGGAAATGTCAGTGGGCGTTCCGATTTCAGTTCCAGAGCGATTCGCCCAATGAGTCCTTGATATTTATTTGTTTTCAGCCAATTTTCTGGATTTTTGAAAATTTCACTTTTTTGTGAAAATATTCACTAAATGAGGGAATAATATGTATGAGGGTACCCCAGGAGAGTTCCAAATGTGTGTGGGTAGAATATATATCCCACGGGGGTAAAATTGAAAAAAGTTGAAAACATTTTTTTTTTTGGACTTAGTCATTTTTCCGGCGTTTATCAGACTTTCAGATAGGGCAAATGTCAGTGAGCATTCCAATTTCAATTCCAGAGCGATTCGACCAATGAGTCCTTGATATTTAGTCGTTTTCAGCCATTATTTTGGATTTTTGAAAATTTCACTTTTTTGTGAAAATATCCACTAAATTAGGGAATAATATGTGTGAGTATACCCCAGGAGAGTTACAAATGTGTGTGGGTAGAATATATATCCCATTGGGGTAAAATTGAAAAAAGTTGAAAACAATTTTTTTTTGGACTTAGTCATTCTTCCGGCGTTTATCAGACTTTCAGATAGGGCAAATGTCAGTGAGTGTTCCAATTTCAGTTCCAGAGCGATTCACCCAATGAGTCTTTGATACTTAGTCGTTTTCAGCCAATTTTCTGGATTTTTGAAAATTTCACTTTTTTGTGAAAATATCCACTAAATTAGGGAATAATATGTGTGAGGGTACCCCAGGAGAGTTCCAAATGTGTGTGGGTAGAATATATATCCCACGGGGGTAAAACTGAAAAAAATTGAAAACATTTTTTTTTTGGACTTAGTCATTTTTCCGGCGTTTATCAGACTTTCAGATAGGGGAAATGTCAGTGAGCGTTCCGATTTCAGTTCCAGAGCGATTCGCCCAATGCGTCCTTGATATTTAGTTGTTTTCAGCCATTATTTTGGATTTTTGAAAATTTCACTTTTTTGTGAAAATATCCACTAAATGAGGGAATAATATGTGTGAGTATACCCCAGGAGAGTTACAAATGTGTGTGGGTAGAATATATATCCCATTGGGGTAACATTGAAAAAAGTTGAAAACATTTTTTTTTTGGACTTAGTCATTCTTCCGGCGTTTATCAGACTTTCAGATAGGGCAAATGTCAGTGAGTGTTCCAATTTCAGTTCCAGAGCGATTCGCCCAATGAGTCTTTGATACTTAGTCGTTTTCAGCCAATTTTCTGGATTTTTGAAAATTTCACTTTTTTGTGAAAATATCCACTAAATGAGGGAATAATATGTGTGAGGGTACCCCAGGAGAGTTCCAAATGTGTGTGGGTAGAAGATATATCCCACGGGGGTAAAATTGAAAAAAGTTGAAAAAAATTTTTTTTTGGACTTAGTCATTTTTCTGGCGTTTATCAGACTTTCAGATAGGGGAAATGTCAGTGGGCGTTCCGATTTCAGTTCCAGAGCGATTCGCCCAATGAGTCCTTGATATTTATTTGTTTTCAGCCAATTTTCTGGATTTTTGAAAATTTCACTTTTTTGTGAAAATATTCACTAAATGAGGGAATAATATGTATGAGGGTACCCCAGGAGAGTTCCAAATGTGTGTGGGTAGAATATATATCCCACGGGGGTAAAATTGAAAAAAGTTGAAAACATTTTTTTTTTTGGACTTAGTCATTTTTCCGGCGTTTATCAGACTTTCAGATAGGGCAAATGTCAGTGAGCATTCCAATTTCAATTCCAGAGCGATTCGACCAATGAGTCCTTGATATTTAGTCGTTTTCAGCCATTATTTTGGATTTTTGAAAATTTCACTTTTTTGTGAAAATATCCACTAAATTAGGGAATAATATGTGTGAGTATACCCCAGGAGAGTTACAAATGTGTGTGGGTAGAATATATATCCCATTGGGGTAAAATTGAAAAAAGTTGAAAACAATTTTTTTTTGGACTTAGTCATTCTTCCGGCGTTTATCAGACTTTCAGATAGGGGAAATGTCAGTGAGCGTTCCGATTTCAGTTCCAGAGCGATTCGCCCAATGCGTCCTTGATATTTAGTTGTTTTCAGCCATTATTTTGGATTTTTGAAAATTTCACTTTTTTGTGAAAATGTCCACTAAATGAGGGAATAATATGTGCGAGTATACCCCAGGAGAGTTACAAATGTGTGTGGGTAGAATATATATCCCATTGGGGTAACATTGAAAAAAGTTGAAAACATTTTTTTTTTGGACTTAGTCATTCTTCCGGCGTTTATCAGACTTTCAGATAGGGCAAATGTCAGTGAGTGTTCCAATTTCAGTTCCAGAGCGATTCGCCCAATGAGTCTTTGATACTTAGTCGTTTTCAGCCAATTTTCTGGATTTTTGAAAATTTCACTTTTTTGTGAAAATATCCACTAAATGAGGGAATAATATGTGTGAGGGTACCCCAGGAGAGTTCCAAATGTGTGTGGGTAGAAGATATATCCCACGGGGGTAAAATTGAAAAAAGTTGAAAAAAATTTTTTTTTGGACTTAGTCATTTTTCTGGCGTTTATCAGACTTTCAGATAGGGGAAATGTCAGTGGGCGTTCCGATTTCAGTTCCAGAGCGATTCGCCCAATGAGTCCTTGATATTTATTTGTTTTCAGCCAATTTTCTGGATTTTTGAAAATTTCACTTTTTTGTGAAAATATTCACTAAATGAGGGAATAATATGTATGAGGGTACCCCAGGAGAGTTCCAAATGTGTGTGGGTAGAATATATATCCCACGGGGGTAAAATTGAAAAAAGTTGAAAACATTTTTTTTTTTGGACTTAGTCATTTTTCCGGCGTTTATCAGACTTTCAGATAGGGCAAATGTCAGTGAGCATTGCAATTTCAATTCCAGAGCGATTCGACCAATGAGTCCTTGATATTTAGTCGTTTTCAGCCATTATTTTGGATTTTTGAAAATTTCACTTTTTTGTGAAAATATCCACTAAATTAGGGAATAATATGTGTGAGTATACCCCAGGAGAGTTACAAATGTGTGTGGGTAGAATATATATCCCATTGGGGTAAAATTGAAAAAAGTTGAAAACAATTTTTTTTTGGACTTAGTCATTCTTCCGGCGTTTATCAGACTTTCAGATAGGGCAAATGTCAGTGAGTGTTCCAATTTCAGTTCCAGAGCGATTCACCCAATGAGTCTTTGATACTTAGTCGTTTTCAGCCAATTTTCTGGATTTTTGAAAATTTCACTTTTTTGTGAAAATATCCACTAAATTAGGGAATAATATGTGTGAGGGTACCCCAGGAGAGTTCCAAATGTGTGTGGGTAGAATATATATCCCACGGGGGTAAAACTGAAAAAAATTGAAAACATTTTTTTTTTGGACTTAGTCATTTTTCCGGCGTTTATCAGACTTTCAGATAGGGGAAATGTCAGTGAGCGTTCCGATTTCAGTTCCAGAGCGATTCGCCCAATGCGTCCTTGATATTTAGTTGTTTTCAGCCATTATTTTGGATTTTTGAAAATTTCACTTTTTTGTGAAAATATCCACTAAATGAGGGAATAATATGTGTGAGTATACCCCAGGAGAGTTACAAATGTGTGTGGGTAGAATATATATCCCATTGGGGTAACATTGAAAAAAGTTGAAAACATTTTTTTTTTGGACTTAGTCATTCTTCCGGCGTTTATCAGACTTTCAGATAGGGCAAATGTCAGTGAGTGTTCCAATTTCAGTTCCAGAGCGATTCGCCCAATGAGTCTTTGATACTTAGTCGTTTTCAGCCAATTTTCTGGATTTTTGAAAATTTCACTTTTTTGTGAAAATATCCACTAAATGAGGGAATAATATGTGTGAGGGTACCCCAGGAGAGTTCCAAATGTGTGTGGGTAGAAGATATATCCCACGGGGGTAAAATTGAAAAAAGTTGAAAAAAAATTTTTTTTGGACTTAGTCATTTTTCTGGCGTTTATCAGACTTTCAGATAGGGGAAATGTCAGTGGGCGTTCCGATTTCAGTTCCAGAGCGATTCGCCCAATGAGTCCTTGATATTTATTTGTTTTCAGCCAATTTTCTGGATTTTTGAAAATTTCACTTTTTTGTGAAAATATTCACTAAATGAGGGAATAATATGTATGAGGGTACCCCAGGAGAGTTCCAAATGTGTGTGGGTAGAATATATATCCCACGGGGGTAAAATTGAAAAAAGTTGAAAACATTTTTTTTTTTGGACTTAGTCATTTTTCCGGCGTTTATCAGACTTTCAGATAGGGCAAATGTCAGTGAGCATTCCAATTTCAATTCCAGAGCGATTCGACCAATGAGTCCTTGATATTTAGTCGTTTTCAGCCATTATTTTGGATTTTTGAAAATTTCACTTTTTTGTGAAAATATCCACTAAATTAGGGAATAATATGTGTGAGTATACCCCAGGAGAGTTACAAATGTGTGTGGGTAGAATATATATCCCATTGGGGTAAAATTGAAAAAAGTTGAAAACAATTTTTTTTTGGACTTAGTCATTCTTCCGGCGTTTATCAGACTTTCAGATAGGGCAAATGTCAGTGAGTGTTCCAATTTCAGTTCCAGAGCGATTCACCCAATGAGTCTTTGATACTTAGTCGTTTTCAGCCAATTTTCTGGATTTTTGAAAATTTCACTTTTTTGTGAAAATATCCACTAAATTAGGGAATAATATGTGTGAGGGTACCCCAGGAGAGTTCCAAATGTGTGTGGGTAGAATATATATCCCACGGGGGTAAAACTGAAAAAAATTGAAAACATTTTTTTTTGGACTTAGTCATTTTTCCGGCGTTTATCAGACTTTCAGATAGGGGAAATGTCAGTGAGCGTTCCGATTTCAGTTCCAGAGCGATTCGCCCAATGAGTCTTTGATATTTAGTCATTTTCAGCCAATATGTTCGATTTTTGAAAATTTCACTTTTTTGTGAAAATATCCACTAAATGAGGGAATAATATGTGTGAGGGTACCCCAGGAGAGTTACAAATGTGTGTGGGTAGAATACATATCCCACGGGGGTAAAATTGAAAAAAGTTGAAAACATTTTTTTTTGGACTTAGTCATTTTTCCGGCGTTTATCAGACTTTCAGATAGGGGAAATGTCAGTGAGCGTTCCGATTTCAGTTCCAGAGCGATTCGCCCAATGCGTCCTTGATATTTAGTTGTTTTCAGCCATTATTTTGGATTTTTGAAAATTTCACTTTTTTGTGAAAATATCCACTAAATGAGGGAATAATATGTGTGAGTATACCCCAGGAGAGTTACAAATGTGTGTGGGTAGAATATATATCCCATTGGGGTAACATTGAAAAAAGTTGAAAACATTTTTTTTTTGGACTTAGTCATTCTTCCGGCGTTTATCAGACTTTCAGATAGGGCAAATGTCAGTGAGTGTTCCAATTTCAGTTCCAGAGCGATTCGCCCAATGAGTCTTTGATACTTAGTCGTTTTCAGCCAATTTTCTGGATTTTTGAAAATTTCACTTTTTTGTGAAAATATCCACTAAATGAGGGAATAATATGTGTGAGGGTACCCCAGGAGAGTTCCAAATGTGTGTGGGTAGAAGATATATCCCAAGGGGGTAAAATTGAAAAAAGTTGAAAAAAATTGTTTTTTGGACTTAGTCATTTTTCTGGCGTTTATCAGACTTTCGGATAGGGGAAATGTCAGTGGGCGTTCCGATTTCAGTTCCAGAGCGATTCGCCCAATGAGTCCTTGATATTTATTTGTTTTCAGCCAATTTTCTGGATTTTTGAAAATTTCACTTTTTTGTTAAAATATTCACTAAAGGAGGGAATAATATGTATGAGGGTACCCCAGGAGAGTTCCAAATGTGTGTGGGTAGAATATATATCCCACGGGGGTAAAATTGAAAAAAGTTGAAAACATTTTTTTTTTTGGACTTAGTCATTTTTCCGGCGTTTATCAGACTTTCAGATAGGGCAAATGTCAGTGAGCATTCCAATTTCAATTCCAGAGCGATTCGCCCAATGAGTCCTTGATATTTAGTCGTTTTCAGCCATTATTTTGGATTTTTGAAAATTTCACTTTTTTGTGAAAATATCCACTAAATTAGGGAATAATATGTGTGAGTATACCCCAGGAGAGTTCCAAATGTGTGTGGGTAGAATATATATCCCACGGGGGTAAAATTGAAAAAAGTTGAAAACATTTTTTTTTTTTGGACTTAGTCATTCTTCCGGCGTTTATCAGACTTTCAGATAGGGGAAATGTCAGTGAGCGTTCCGATTTCAGTTCCAGAGCGATTCGCCCAATGAGTCTTTGATATTTAGTCATTTTCAGCCAACATGTTGGATTTTTGAAAATTTCACTTTTTTGTGAAAATATCCACTAAATGAGGGAATAATATGTGTGAGGGTACCCCAGGAGAGTTACAAATGTGTGTGGGTAGAATACATATCCCACGGGGGTAAAATTGAAAAAAGTTGAAAACATTTTTTTTTGGACTTAGTCATTTTTCCGGCATTTATCAGACTTTCAGATAGGGCAAATGTCAGTGAGTGTTCCAATTTCAGTTCCAGAGTGATTCGCCCAATGAGTCTTTGATATTTAGTCGTTTTCAGCCAATTTTCTGGATTTTTGAAAATTTCACTTTTTTGTGAAAATATCCACTAAATGAGGGAATAATATGTGTGAGGGTACCCCAGGAGAGTTCCAAATGTGTGTGGGTAGAATATATATCCCACGGGGGTAAAATTGAAAAAAGTTGAAAACATATTTTTTTTGGGACTTAGTCATTTTTCCGACGTTTATCAGACTTTCAGATAGGGCAAATGTCAGTGAGCATTCCAATTTCAGTTCCAGAGCGATTCGCCCAATGAGTCTATGATATTTAGTCATTTTCAGCCAATTTTCTGGATTTTTAAAAATTTCACTTTTTTTGTGAAAATATCCACTAAATGAGGGAATAATATGTGTGAGGGTACCCCAGGAGAGTTCCAAATGTGTGTGGGTAGAATATATATCCCACGGGGGTAAAATTGAAAAAATTTGAAAAATTTTTTTTTTTGGACTTAGTCATTTTTCCGGCGTTTATCAGACTTTCAGATAGGGCAAATGTCAGTGAGTGTTCCAATTTCAGTTCCAGAGCGATTCGCCCAATGAGTCTTTGATATTTAGTCGTTTTCAGCCAATTTTCTGGATTTTTGAAAATTTCACTTTTTTGTGAAAATATCCACTAAATGAGGGAATAATATGTGTGAGGGTACCCCAGGAGAGTTCCAAATGTGGGTGGGTAGAATATATATCCCACGGGGGTAAAATTGAAAAAAGTTGAAAACATTTTTTTTTTGGTAATTAGTCATTTTTCCGGCGTTTATCAGACTTTCAGATAGGGCAAATGTCAGTGAGTGTTCCAATTTCAGTTCCAGAGCGATTCGCCCAATGAGTCTTTGATATTTAGTCGTTTTCAGCCAATTTTCTGGATTTTTGAAAATTTCACTTTTTTGTGAAAATATCCACTAAATGAGGGAATAATATGTGTGAGGGTACCCCAGGAGAGTTCCAAATGTGTGTGGGTAGAATATATATCCCACGGGGGTAAAATTGAAAAAAGTTGAAAACATTTTTTTTTTGGTACTTAGTCATTTTTCCGGCGTTTATCAGACTTTCAGATAGGGCAAATGTCAGTGAGCATTCCAATTTCAGTTCCAGAGCGATTCGCCCAATGAGTCTATGATATTTAGTCATTTTCAGCCAATTTTCTGGATTTTTGAAAATTTCACTTTTTTTGGAAAATATCCACTAAATGAGGGAATAATATGTGTGAGGGTACCCCAGGAGAGTTCCAAATGTGTGTGGGTAGAATATATATCCCACGGGGGTAAAATTGAAAAAATTTGAAAAATTTTTTTTTTTGGACTTAGTCATTTTTCCGGCGTTTATCAGACTTTCAGATAGGGGAAATGTCAGTGAGCATTCCAATTTCAGTTCCATAGCGATTCGCCCAATGAGTCCTTGATATTTAGTCTTTTTCAGCCATTATTTTGTATTTTTGAAAATTTCACTTTTTTGTGAAAATATCCACTAAATTAGGGAATAATATGTGTGAGGGTACCCCAGGAGAGTTCCAAATGTGTGTGGGTAGAATATATATCCCACGGGGGTAAAATTGAAAAAAGTTGAAAACATTTTTTTTTTGGGACTTAGTCATTTTTCCGACGTTTATCAGACTTTCAGATAGGGCAAATGTCAGTGAGCATTCCAATTTCAGTTCCAGAGCGATTCGCCCAATGAGTCTATGATATTTGGTCATTTTCAGCCAATTTTCTGGATTTTTGAAAATTTCACTTTTTTTGTGAAAATATCCACTAAATGAGGGAATAATATGTGTGAGGGTACCCCAGGAGAGTTCCAAATGTGTGTGGGTAGAATATATATCCCACGGGGGTAAAATTGAAAAAATTTGAAAAATTTTTTTTTTTGGACTTAGTCATTTTTCCGGCGTTTATCAGACTTTCAGATAGGGCAAATGTCAGTGAGTGTTCCAATTTCAGTTCCAGAGCGATTCGCCCAATGAGTCTTTGATATTTAGTCGTTTTCAGCCAATTTTCTGGATTTTTGAAAATTTCACTTTTTTGTGAAAATATCCACTAAATGAGGGAATAATATGTGTGAGGGTACCCCAGGAGAGTTCCAAATGTGTGTGGGTAGAATATATATCCCACGGGGGTAAAATTGAAAAAAGTTGAAAACATTTTTTTTTTGGTACTTAGTCATTTTTCCGGCGTTTATCTGACTTTCAGATAGGGCAAATGTCAGTGAGCATTCCAATTTCAGTTCCAGAGCGATTCGCCCAATGAGTCTATGATATTTAGTCATTTTCAGCCAATTTTCTGGATTTTTGAAAATTTCACTTTTTTTGGAAAATATCCACTAAATGAGGGAATAATATGTGTGAGGGTACCCCAGGAGAGTTCCAAATGTGTGTGGGTAGAATATATATCCCACGGGGGTAAAATTGAAAAAATTTGAAAAATTTTTTTTTTTGGACTTAGTCATTTTTCCGGCGTTTATCAGACTTTCAGATAGGGGAAATGTCAGTGAGCATTCCAATTTCAGTTCCATAGCGATTCGCCCAATGAGTCCTTGATATTTAGTCTTTTTCAGCCATTATTTTGGATTTTTGAAAATTTCACTTTTTTGTGAAAATATCCACTAAATTAGGGAATAATATGTGTGAGGGTACCCCAGGAGAGTTCCAAATGTGTGTGGGTAGAATATATATCCCACGGGGGTAAAATTGAAAAAAGTTGAAAACATTTTTTTTTTGGGACTTAGTCATTTTTCCGACGTTTATCAGACTTTCAGATAGGGCAAATGTCAGTGAGCATTCCAATTTCAGTTCCAGAGCGATTCGCCCAATGAGTCTATGATATTTGGTCATTTTCAGCCAATTTTCTGGATTTTTGAAAATTTCACTTTTTTTGTGAAAATATCCACTAAATGAGGGAATAATATGTGTGAGGGTACCCCAGGAGAGTTCCAAATGTGTGTGGGTAGAATATATATCCCACGGGGGTAAAATTGAAAAAAGTTGAAAACATTTTTTTTTTGGTACTTAGTCATTTTTCCGGCGTTTATCAGACTTTCAGATAGGGCAAATGTCAGTGAGCATTCCAATTTCAGTTCCAGAGCGATTCGCCCAATGAGTCTATGATATTTAGTCATTTTCAGCCAATTTTCTGGATTTTTGAAAATTTCACTTTTTTTGGAAAATATCCACTAAATGAGGGAATAATATGTGTGAGGGTACCCCAGGAGAGTTCCAAATGTGTGTGGGTAGAATATATATCCCACGGGGGTAAAATTGAAAAAATTTGAAAAATTTTTTTTTTTGGACTTAGTCATTTTTCCGGCGTTTATCAGACTTTCAGATAGGGGAAATGTCAGTGAGCATTCCAATTTCAGTTCCATAGCGATTCGCCCAATGAGTCCTTGATATTTAGTCTTTTTCAGCCATTATTTTGGATTTTTGAAAATTTCACTTTTTTGTGAAAATATCCACTAAATTAGGGAATAATATGTGTGAGGGTACCCCAGGAGAGTTCCAAATGTGTGTGGGTAGAATATATATCCCACGGGGGTAAAATTGAAAAAAGTTGAAAACATTTTTTTTTTGGGACTTAGTCATTTTTCCGACGTTTATCAGACTTTCAGATAGAGCAAATGTCAGTGAGCATTCCAATTTCAGTTCCAGAGCGATTCGCCCAATGAGTCTATGATATTTGGTCATTTTCAGCCAATTTTCTGGATTTTTGAAAATTTCACTTTTTTTGTGAAAATATCCACTAAATGAGGGAATAATATGTGTGAGGGTACCCCAGGAGAGTTCCAAATGTGTGTGGGTAGAATATATATCCCACGGGGGTAAAATTGAAAAAATTTGAAAAATTTTTTTTTTTGGACTTAGTCATTTTTCCGGCGTTTATCAGACTTTCAGATAGGGCAAATGTCAGTGAGTGTTCCAATTTCAGTTCCAGAGCGATTCGCCCAATGAGTCTTTGATATTTAGTCGTTTTCAGCCAATTTTCTGGATTTTTGAAAATTTCACTTTTTTGTGAAAATATCCACTAAATGAGGGAATAATATGTGTGAGGGTACCCCAGGAGAGTTCCAAATGTGTGTGGGTAGAATATATATCCCACTGGGGTAAAATTGAAAAAAGTTGAAAACATTTTTTTTTTGGTACTTAGTCATTTTTCCGGCGTTTATCAGACTTTCAGATAGGGCAAATGTCAGTGAGCATTCCAATTTCAGTTCCAGAGCGATTCGCCCAATGAGTCTATGATATTTAGTCATTTTCAGCCAATTTTCTGGATTTTTGAAAATTTCACTTTTTTTGGAAAATATCCACTAAATGAGGGAATAATATGTGTGAGGGTACCCCAGGAGAGTTCCAAATGTGTGTGGGTAGAATATATATCCCACGGGGGTAAAATTGAAAAAATTTGAAAAATTTTTTTTTTTGGACTTAGTCATTTTTCCGGCGTTTATCAGACTTTCAGATAGGGCAAATGTCAGTGAGTGTTCCAATTTCAGTTCCAGAGCGATTCGCCCAATGAGTCTTTGATATTTAGTCGTTTTCAGCCAATTTTCTGGATTTTTGAAAATTTCACTTTTTTGTGAAAATATCCACTAAATTAGGGAATAATATGTGTGAGGGTACCCCAGGAGAGTTCCAAATGTGTGTGGGTAGAATATATATCCCACGGGGGTAAAATTGAAAAAAGTTGAAAACATTTTTTTTTTGGGACTTAGTCATTTTTCCGACGTGTATCAGACTTTCAGATAGGGCAAATGTCAGTGAGCATTCCAATTTCAGTTCCAGAGCAATTCGCCCAATGAGTCTATGATATTTAGTCATTTTCAGCCAATTTTCTGGATTTTTGAAAATTTCACTTTTTTTGTGAAAATATCCACTAAATGAGGGAATAATATGTGTGAGGGTACCCCAGGAGAGTTCCAAATGTGTGTGGGTAGAATATATATCCCACGGGGGTAAAATTGAAAAAATTTGAAAAATTTTTTTTTTTGGACTTAGTCATTTTTCTGGCGTTTATCAGACTTTCAGATAGGGCAAATGTCAGTGAGTGTTCCAATTTCAGTTCCAGAGCGATTCGCCCAATGAGTCTATGATATTTAGTCATTTTCAGCCAATTTTCTGGATTTTTGAAAATTTCACATTTTTTGGAAAATATCCACTAAATGAGGGAATAATATGTGTGAGGGTACCCCAGGAGAGTTCCAAATGTGTGTGGGTAGAATATATATCCCACGGGGGTAAAATTGAAAAAATTTGAAAAATTTTTTTTTTTGGACTTAGTCATTTTTCCGGCGTTTATCAGACTTTCAGATAGGGGAAATGTCAGTGAGCGTTCCGATTTCAGTTCCATAGCGATTCGCCCAATGAGTCTTTTATATTTAGTCGTTTTCAGCCAATATTTTGGATTTTTGAAAATTTCACTTTTTTGTAAAAATATCCACTAAATTAGGGTATAATATGTGTGAGGGTACCCCAGGAGAGTTCCAAATGTGTGTGGGTAGAATATATATCCCACGGGGGTAAAACTGAAAAAAATTGAAAACATTTTTTTTTTGGACTTAGTCATTTTTCCGGCGTTTATCAGACTTTCAGATAGGGGAAATGTCAGTGAGCGTTCCGATTTCAGTTCCAGAGCGATTCGCCCAATGAGTCTTTGATATTTAGTCATTTTCAGCCAATATTTTGGATTTTTGAAAATTTCACTTTTTTTGGAAAAAATATCCACTAAATGAGGGAATAATATGTGTGAGGGTACCCCAGGAGAGTTCCAAATGTGTGTGGGTAGAATATATATCCCACGGGGGTAAAATTGAAAAAATTTGAAAAATTTTTTTTTTTGGACTTAGTCATTTTTCCGGCATTTATCAGACTTTCAGATAGGGGAAATGTCAGTGAGCATTCCAATTTCAGTTCCATAGCGATTCGCCCAATGAGTCCTTGATATTTAGTCTTTTTCAGCCATTATTTTGGATTTTTGAAAATTTCACTTTTTTGTGAAAATATCCACTAAATTAGGGAATAATATGTGTGAGGGTACCCCAGGAGAGTTCCAAATGTGTGTGGGTAGAATATATATCCCACGGGGGTAAAATTGAAAAAAGTTGAAAACATTTTTTTTTTGGGACTTAGTCATTTTTCCGACGTTTATCAGACTTTCAGATAGGGCAAATGTCAGTGAGCATTCCAATTTCAGTTCCAGAGCGATTCGCCCAATGAGTCTATGATATTTGGTCATTTTCAGCCAATTTTCTGGATTTTTGAAAATTTCACTTTTTTTGTGAAAATATCCACTAAATGAGGGAATAATATGTGTGAGGGTACCCCAGGAGAGTTCCAAATGTGTGTGGGTAGAATATATATCCCACGGGGGTAAAATTGAAAAAAGTTGAAAACATTTTTTTTTTGGTACTTAGTCATTTTTCCGGCGTTTATCAGACTTTCAGATAGGGCAAATGTCAGTGAGCATTCCAATTTCAGTTCCAGAGCGATTCGCCCAATGAGTCTATGATATTTAGTCATTTTCAGCCAATTTTCTGGATTTTTGAAAATTTCACTTTTTTTGGAAAATATCCACTAAATGAGGGAATAATATGTGTGAGGGTACCCCAGGAGAGTTACAAATGTGTGTGGGTAGAATATATATCCCACGGGGGTAAAATTGAAAAAATTTGAAAAATTTTTTTTTTTGGACTTAGTCATTTTTCCGGCGTTTATCAGACTTTCAGATAGGGGAAATGTCAGTGAGCATTCCAATTTCAGTTCCATAGCGATTCGCCCAATGAGTCCTTGATATTTAGTCTTTTTCAGCCATTATTTTGGATTTTTGAAAATTTCACTTTTTTGTGAAAATATCCACTAAATTAGGGAATAATATGTGTGAGGGTACCCCAGGAGAGTTCCAAATGTGTGTGGGTAGAATATATATCCCACGGGGGTAAAATTGAAAAAAGTTGAAAACATTTTTTTTTTGGGACTTAGTCATTTTTCCGGCGTTTATCAGACTTTCAGATAGGGCAAATGTCAGTGAGCATTCCAATTTCAGTTCCAGAGCGATTCGCCCAATGAGTCTATGATATTTAGTCATTTTCAGCCAATTTTCTGGATTTTTGAAAATTTCACTTTTTTGTGAAAATATCCACTAAATGAGGGAATAATATGTGTGAGGGTACCCCAGGAGAGTTCCAAATGTGTGTGGGTAGAATATATATCCCACTGGGGTAAAATTGAAAAAAGTTTAAAACATTTTTTTTTTGGTACTTAGTCATTTTTCCGGCGTTTATCAGACTTTCAGATAGGGCAAATGTCAGTGAGCATTCCAATTTCAGTTCCAGAGCGATTCGCCCAATGAGTCTATGATATTTAGTCATTTTCAGCCAATTTTCTGGATTTTTGAAAATTTCACTTTTTTTGGAAAATATCCACTAAATGAGGGAATAATATGTGTGAGGGTACCCCAGGAGAGTTCCAAATGTGTGTGGGTAGAATATATATCCCACGGGGGTAAAATTGAAAAAATTTGAAAAATTTTTTTTTTTGGACTTAGTCATTTTTCCGGCGTTTATCAGACTTTCAGATAGGGGAAATGTCAGTGAGCGTTCCGATTTCAGTTCCATAGCGATTCGCCCAATGAGTCTTTTATATTTAGTCGTTTTCAGCCAATATTTTGGATTTTTGAAAATTTCACTTTTTTGTAAAAATATCCACTAAATTAGGGTATAATATGTGTGAGGGTACCCCAGGAGAGTTCCAAATGTGTGTGGGTAGAATATATATCCCACGGGGGTAAAACTGAAAAAAATTGAAAACATTTTTTTTTTGGACTTAGTCATTTTTCCGGCGTTTATCAGACTTTCAGATAGGGGAAATGTCAGTGAGCGTTCCGATTTCAGTTCCAGAGCGATTCGCCCAATGAGTCTTTGATATTTAGTCATTTTCAGCCAATATTTTGGATTTTTGAAAATTTCACTTTTTTTGGAAAATATCCACTAAATGAGGGAATAATATGTGTGAGGGTACCCCAGGAGAGTTCCAAATGTGTGTGGGTAGAATATATATCCCACGGGGGTAAAATTGAAAAAATTTGAAAAATTTTTTTTTTTGGACTTAGTCATTTTTCCGGCGTTTATCAGACTTTCAGATAGGGGAAATGTCAGTGAGCATTCCAATTTCAGTTCCATAGCGATTCGCCCAATGAGTCCTTGATATTTAGTCTTTTTCAGCCATTATTTTGGATTTTTGAAAATTTCACTTTTTTGTGAAAATATCCACTAAATTAGGGAATAATATGTGTGAGGGTACCCCAGGAGAGTTCCAAATGTGTGTGGGTAGAATATATATCCCACGGGGGTAAAATTGAAAAAAGTTGAAAACATTTTTTTTTTGGGACTTAGTCATTTTTCCGACGTTTATCAGACTTTCAGATAGGGCAAATGTCAGTGAGCATTCCAATTTCAGTTCCAGAGCGATTCGCCCAATGAGTCTATGATATTTGGTCATTTTCAGCCAATTTTCTGGATTTTTGAAAATTTCACTTTTTTTGTGAAAATATCCACTAAATGAGGGAATAATATGTGTGAGGGTACCCCAGGAGAGTTCCAAATGTGTGTGGGTAGAATATATATCCCACGGGGGTAAAATTGAAAAAAGTTGAAAACATTTTTTTTTTGGTACTTAGTCATTTTTCCGGCGTTTATCAGACTTTCAGATAGGGCAAATGTCAGTGAGCATTCCAATTTCAGTTCCAGAGCGATTCGCCCAATGAGTCTATGATATTTAGTCATTTTCAGCCAATTTTCTGGATTTTTGAAAATTTCACTTTTTTTGGAAAATATCCACTAAATGAGGGAATAATATGTGTGAGGGTACCCCAGGAGAGTTACAAATGTGTGTGGGTAGAATATATATCCCACGGGGGTAAAATTGAAAAAATTTGAAAAATTTTTTTTTTTGGACTTAGTCATTTTTCCGGCGTTTATCAGACTTTCAGATAGGGGAAATGTCAGTGAGCATTCCAATTTCAGTTCCATAGCGATTCGCCCAATGAGTCCTTGATATTTAGTCTTTTTCAGCCATTATTTTGGATTTTTGAAAATTTCACTTTTTTGTGAAAATATCCACTAAATTAGGGAATAATATGTGTGAGGGTACCCCAGGAGAGTTCCAAATGTGTGTGGGTAGAATATATATCCCACGGGGGTAAAATTGAAAAAAGTTGAAAACATTTTTTTTTGGGACTTAGTCATTTTTCCGACGTTTATCAGACTTTCAGATAGGGCAAATGTCAGTGAGCATTCCAATTTCAGTTCCAGAGCGATTCGCCCAATGAGTCTATGATATTTGGTCATTTTCAGCCAATTTTCTGGATTTTTGAAAATTTCACTTTTTTTGTGAAAATATCCACTAAATGAGGGAATAATATGTGTGAGGGTACCCCAGGAGAGTTCCAAATGTGTGTGGGTAGAATATATATCCCACGGGGGTAAAATTGAAAAAAGTTGAAAACATTTTTTTTTTGGTACTTAGTCATTTTTCCGGCGTTTATCAGACTTTCAGATAGGGCAAATGTCAGTGAGCATTCCAATTTCAGTTCCAGAGCGATTCGCCCAATGAGTCTATGATATTTAGTCATTTTCAGCCAATTTTCTGGATTTTTGAAAATTTCACTTTTTTTGGAAAATATCCACTAAATGAGGGAATAATATGTGTGAGGGTACCCCAGGAGAGTTACAAATGTGTGTGGGTAGAATATATATCCCACGGGGGTAAAATTGAAAAAATTTGAAAAATTTTTTTTTTTGGACTTAGTCATTTTTCCGGCGTTTATCAGACTTTCAGATAGGGGAAATGTCAGTGAGCATTCCAATTTCAGTTCCATAGCGATTCGCCCAATGAGTCCTTGATATTTAGTCTTTTTCAGCCATTATTTTGGATTTTTGAAAATTTCACTTTTTTGTGAAAATATCCACTAAATTAGGGAATAATATGTGTGAGGGTACCCCAGGAGAGTTCCAAATGTGTGTGGGTAGAATATATATCCCACGGGGGTAAAATTGAAAAAAGTTGAAAACATTTTTTTTTTGGGACTTAGTCATTTTTCCGACGTTTATCAGACTTTCAGATAGGGCAAATGTCAGTGAGCATTCCAATTTCAGTTCCAGAGCGATTCGCCCAATGAGTCTATGATATTTGGTCATTTTCAGCCAATTTTCTGGATTTTTGAAAATTTCACTTTTTTTGTGAAAATATCCACTAAATGAGGGAATAATATGTGTGAGGGTACCCCAGGAGAGTTCCAAATGTGTGTGGGTAGAATATATATCCCACGGGGGTAAAATTGAAAAAATTTGAAAAATTTTTTTTTTTGGACTTAGTCATTTTTCCGGCGTTTATCAGACTTTCAGATAGGGCAAATGTCAGTGAGTGTTCCAATTTCAGTTCCAGAGCGATTCGCCCAATGAGTCTTTGATATTTAGTCGTTTTCAGCCAATTTTCTGGATTTTTGAAAATTTCACTTTTTTGTGAAAATATCCACTAAATGAGGGAATAATATGTGTGAGAGTACCCCAGGAGAGTTCCAAATGTGTGTGGGTAGAATATATATCCCACTGGGGTAAAATTGAAAAAAGTTGAAAACATTTTTTTTTTGGTACTTAGTCATTTTTCCGGCGTTTATCAGACTTTCAGATAGGGCAAATGTCAGTGAGCATTCCAATTTCAGTTCCAGAGCGATTCGCCCAATGAGTCTATGATATTTAGTCATTTTCAGCCAATTTTCTGGATTTTTGAAAATTTCACTTTTTTTGGAAAATATCCACCAAATGAGGGAATAATATGTGTGAGGGTACCCCAGGAGAGTTCCAAATGTGTGTGGGTAGAATATATATCCCACGGGGGTAAAATTGAAAAAATTTGAAAAATTTTTTTTTTTGGACTTAGTCATTTTTCCGGCGTTTATCAGACTTTCAGATAGGGGAAATGTCAGTGAGCGTTCCGATTTCAGTTCCATAGCGATTCGCCCAATGAGTCTTTTATATTTAGTCGTTTTCAGCCAATATTTTGGATTTTTGAAAATTTCACTTTTTTGTGAAAATATCCACTAAATTAGGGAATAATATGTGTGAGGGTACCCCAGGAGAGTTCCAAATGTGTGTGGGTAGAATATATATCCCACGGGGGTAAAATTGAAAAAAGTTGAAAACATTTTTTTTTTGGGACTTAGTCATTTTTCCGACGTGTATCAGACTTTCAGATAGGGCAAATGTCAGTGAGCATTCCAATTTCAGTTCCAGAGCGATTCGCCCAATGAGTCTATTATATTTAGTCATTTTCAGCCAATTTTCTGGATTTTTGAAAATTTCACTTTTTTTGTGAAAATATCCACTAAATGAGGGAATAATATGTGTGAGGGTACCCCAGGAGAGTTCCAAATGTGTGTGGGTAGAATATATATCCCACGGGGGTAAAATTGAAAAAATTTGAAAAATTTTTTTTTTGGACTTAGTCATTTTTCTGGCGTTTATCAGACTTTCAGATAGGGCAAATGTCAGTGAGTGTTCCAATTTCAGTTCCAGAGCGATTCGCCCAATGAGTCTATGATATTTAGTCATTTTCAGCCAATTTTCTGGATTTTTGAAAATTTCACATTTTTTGGAAAATATCCACTAAATGAGGGAATAATATGTGTGAGGGTACCCCAGGAGAGTTCCAAATGTGTGTGGGTAGAATATATATCCCACGGGGGTAAAATTGAAAAAATTTGAAAAATTTTTTTTTTTGGACTTAGTCATTTTTCCGGCGTTTATCAGACTTTCAGATAGGGGAAATGTCAGTGAGCGTTCCGATTTCAGTTCCATAGCGATTCGCCCAATGAGTCTTTTATATTTAGTCGTTTTCAGCCAATATTTTGGATTTTTGAAAATTTCACTTTTTTGTAAAAATATCCACTAAATTAGGGTATAATATGTGTGAGGGTACCCCAGGAGAGTTCCAAATGTGTGTGGGTAGAATATATATCCCACGGGGGTAAAACTGAAAAAAATTGAAAACATTTTTTTTTTGGACTTAGTCATTTTTCCGGCGTTTATCAGACTTTCAGATAGGGGAAATGTCAGTGAGCGTTCCGATTTCAGTTCCAGAGCGATTCGCCCAATGAGTCTTTGATATTTAGTCATTTTCAGCCAATATTTTGGATTTTTGAAAATTTCACTTTTTTGTGAAAATATCCACTAAATGAGGGAATAATATGTGTGAGGGTACCCCAGGAGAGTTACAAATGTGTGTGGGTAGAATACATATCCCACTGGGGTAAAATTGAAAAAAGTTGAAAACATTTTTTTTTGGACTTAGTCATTTTTCCGGCGTTTATCAGACTTTCAGATAGTGCAAATGTCAGTGAGTGTTCCAATTTCAGTTCCAGAGCGATTCGCCCAATGAGTCTTTGATATTTAGTCGTTTTCAGCCAATTTTCTGGATTTTTGAAAATTTCACTTTTTTGTGAAAATATCCACTAAATGAGGGAATAATATGTGTGAGGGTACCCCAGGAGAGTTACAAATGTGTGTGGGTAGAATATATATCCCACGGGGGTAAAATTGAAAAAAGTTGAAAACATTTTTTTTTTGGACTTAGTCATTTTTCCGGCGTTTATCAGACTTTCAGATAGGGGAAATGTCAGTGAGCGTTCCGATTTCAGTTCCAGAGCGATTCGCCCAATGAGTCCTTGATATTTAGTCTTTTTCAGCCATTATTTTGGATTTTTGAAAATTTCACTTTTTTGTGAAAATATCCACTAAATTAGGGAATAATATGTGTGAGTATACCCCAGGAGAGTTACAAATGTGTGTGGGTAGAATATATATCCCATTGGGGTAAAATTGAAAAAAGTTGAAAACATTTTTTTTTTGGACTTAGTCATTCTTCTGGCGTTTATCAGACTTTCAGATAGGGCAAATGTCAGTGAGTGTTCCAATTTCAGTTCCAGAGTGATTCGCCCAATGAGTCTTTGATATTTAGTCATTTTCAGCCAATATTTTGGATTTTTGAAAATTTCACTTTTTTGTGAAAATATCCACTAAATGAGGGAATAATATGTGTGAGGGTACCCCAGGAGAGTTCCAAATGTGTGAGTAGAAGATATATCCCACGGGGTAAAATTGAAAAAAGTTGAAAAAATTATTTTTTTGGACTTAGTCATTTTTCTGGCGTTTATCAGACTTTCAGATAGGGGAAATGTCAGTGGGCGTTCCGCTTTCAGTTCCAGAGCGATTCGCCCAATGAGTCTTTGATATTTAGTCATTTTCAGCCAATTTTCTGGATTTTTGAAAATTTCACTTTTTTGTGAAAATATCCACTAAATGAGGGAATAATATGTGTGAAGGTACCCCAGGAGAGTTCCAAATGTGTGTGGGAAGAATATATATCCCACGGGTGTAAAATTGAAAAAAGTTGAAAACATTTTTTTTTTGGACTTAGTCATTTTTCCGGCGTTTATCAGACTTTCAGATAGGGGAAATGTTAGTGAGCGTTCCGATTTCAGTTCCAGAGCGATTCGCCCAATGAGTCTTTGATATTTAGTCGTTTTCAGCCAATATTTTGGATTTTTGAAAATTTCACTTTTTTGTGAAAATATCCACTAAATGAGGGAATAATATGTGTGAGGGTACCCCAGGAGAGTTCCAAATGTGTATGGGTAGAATATATATCCCACGGGGGTAAAATTGAAAAAAGTTGAAAACATTTTTTTTTTGGACTTAGTCATTTTTCCGGCGTTTATCAGACTTTCAGATAGGGGAAATGTCAGTGAGCGTTCTGATTTCAGTTCCAGAGCGATTCGCCCAATGAGTCCTTGATATTTAGTCTTTTTCAGCCAATATTTTGTATTTTTGAAAATTTCACTTTTTTGTGAAAATATCCACTAAATTAGGGAATAATATGTGTGAGTATACCCCAGGAGAGTTACAAATGTGTGTGGGTAGAATATATATCCCATTGGGGTAAAATTGAAAAAAGTTGAAAACATTTTTTTTTTGGACTTAGTCATTCTTCCGGCGTTTATCAGACTTTCAGATAGGGGAAATGTCAGTGAGCGTTCCGATTTCAGTTCCAGAGCGATTCGCCAAATGAGTCCTTGATATTTAGTCGTTTTCAGCCATTCTTTTGGATTTTTGAAAATTACATTTTTTTGTGAAAATATCCACTAAATGAGGGAATAATATGTGTGAGGGTATCCCAGGAGAGTTCCAAATGTGTGTGGGTAGAATATATATCCCACGGGGGTAAAATTGAAAAAAGTTGAAAACATTTTTTTTTTGGACTTAGTCATTTTTCCGGCGTTTATCAGACTTTCAGATAGGGGAAATGTCAGTGAGCGTTCCGATTTCAGTTACAGAGCGATTCGCCCAATGAGTCTTTGATATTTAGTCGTTTTCAGTCAATTTTTTGGATTTTTGAAAATTTCACTTTTTTGTGAAAATATCCACTAAATTAGGGAATAATATGTGCGAGTATACCCCATGAGAGTTACAAATGTGTGTGGGTAGAATATATATCCCATTGGGGTAAAATTGAAAAAAGTTGAAAACAATTTTTTTTTGGACTTAGTCATTCTTCCGGCGTTTATCAGACTTTCAGATAGGGCAAATGTCAGTGAGTGTTCCAATTTCAGTTCCAGAGCGATTCGCCCAATGAGTCTTTGATACTTAGTCGTTTTCAGCCAATTTTCTGGATTTTTGAAAATTTCACTTTTTTGTGAAAATATCCACTAAATTAGGGAATAATATGTGTGAGGGTACCCCAGGAGAGTTCCAAATGTGTGTGGGTAGAATATATATCCCACGGGGGTAAAACTGAAAAAAATTGAAAACATTTTTTTTTTGGACTTAGTCATTTTTCCGGCGTTTATCAGACTTTCAGATAGGGGAAATGTCAGTGAGCGTTCCGATTTCAGTTCCAGAGCGATTCGCCCAATGAGTCTTTGATATTTAGTCATTTTCAGCCAATATGTTGGATTTTTGAAAATTTCACTTTTTTGTGAAAATATCCACTAAATGAGGGAATAATATGTGTGAGGGTACCCCAGGAGAGTTACAAATGTGTGTGGGTAGAATACATATCCCACGGGGGTAAAATTGAAAAAAGTTGAAAACATTTTTTTTTGGACTTAGTCATTTTTCCGGCGTTTATCAGACTTTCAGATAGGGCAAATGTCAGTGAGTGTTCCAATTTCAGTTCCAGAGCGATTCGCCCAATGAGTCTTTGATATTTAGTCGTTTTCAGCCAATTTTCTGGATTTTTGAAAATTTCACTTTTTTGTGAAAATATCCACTAAATGAGGGAATAATATGTGTGAGGGTACCCCAGGAGAGTTCCAAATGTGTGTGGGTAGAATATATATCCCACGGGGGTAAAATTGAAAAAAGTTGAAAACATTTTTTTTTTGGGACTTAGTCATTTTTCCGGCGTTTATCAGACTTTCAGATAGGGCAAATGTCAGTGAGCATTCCAATTTCAGTTCCAGAGCGATTCGCCCAATAAGTCTTTGATATTTAGTCGTTTTCAGCCAATTTTCTGGATTTTTGAAAATTTCACTTTTTTGTGAAAATATCCACTAAATGAGGGAATAATATGTGTGAGGGTACCCCAGGAGAGTTCCAAATGTGTGTGGGTAGAATATATATCCCACGGGGGTAAAATTGAAAAAAGTTGAAAACATTTTTTTTTTGGTACTTAGTCATTTTTCCGGCGTTTATCAGACTTTCAGATAGGGCAAATGTCAGTGAGCATTCCAATTTCAGTTCCAGAGCGATTCGCCCAATGAGTCTATGATATTTAGTCATTTTCAGCCAATTTTCTGGATTTTTGAAAATTTCACTTTTTTTGGAAAATATCCACTAAATGAGGGAATAATATGTGTGAGGGTACCCCAGGAGAGTTCCAAATGTGTGTGGGTAGAATATATATCCCACGGGGGTAAAATTGAAAAAATTTGAAAAATTTTTTTTTTTGGACTTAGTCATTTTTCCGGCGTTTATCAGACTTTCAGATAGGGGAAATGTCAGTGAGCGTTCCGATTTCAGTTCCATAGCGATTCGCCCAATGAGTCTTTGATATTTAGTCGTTTTCAGCCAATATTTTGGATTTTTGAAAATTTCACTTTTTTGTGAAAATATCCACTAAATTATCGAATAATATGTGTGAGGGTACCCCAGGAGAGTTCCAAATGTGTGTGGGTAGAATATATATCCCACGGGGGTAAAACTGAAAAAAATTGAAAACATTTTTTTTTTGGACTTAGTCATTTTTCCGGCGTTTATCAGACTTTCAGATAGGGGAAATGTCAGTGAGCGTTCCGATTTCAGTTCCAGAGCGATTCGCCCAATGAGTCCTTGATATTTAGTCTTTTTCAGCCATTATTTTGGATTTTTGAAAATTTCACTTTTTTGTGAAAATATCCACTAAATTAGGGAATAATATGTGTGAGTATACCCCAGGAGAGTTACAAATGTGTGTGGGTAGAATATATATCCCATTGGGGTAAAATTGAAAAAAGTTGAAAACATTTTTTTTTTGGACTTAGTCATTCTTCTGGCGTTTATCAGACTTTCAGATAGGGCAAATGTCAGTGAGTGTTCCAATTTCAGTTCCAGAGTGATTCGCCCAATGAGTCTTTGATATTTAGTCATTTTCAGCCAATATTTTGGATTTTTGAAAATTTCACTTTTTTGTGAAAATATCCACTAAATGAGGGAATAATATGTGTGAGGGTACCCCAGGAGAGTTCCAAATGTGTGAGTAGAAGATATATCCCACGGGGTAAAATTGAAAAAAGTTGAAAAAATTATTTTTTTGGACTTAGTCATTTTTCTGGCGTTTATCAGACTTTCAGATAGGGGAAATGTCAGTGGGCGTTCCGCTTTCAGTTCCAGAGCGATTCGCCCAATGAGTCTTTGATATTTAGTCATTTTCAGCCAATTTTCTGGATTTTTGAAAATTTCACTTTTTTGTGAAAATATCCACTAAATGAGGGAATAATATGTGTGAAGGTACCCCAGGAGAGTTCCAAATGTGTGTGGGAAGAATATATATCCCACGGGTGTAAAATTGAAAAAAGTTGAAAACATTTTTTTTTTGGACTTAGTCATTTTTCCGGCGTTTATCAGACTTTCAGATAGGGGAAATGTTAGTGAGCGTTCCGATTTCAGTTCCAGAGCGATTCGCCCAATGAGTCTTTGATATTTAGTCGTTTTCAGCCAATATTTTGGATTTTTGAAAATTTCACTTTTTTGTGAAAATATCCACTAAATGAGGGAATAATATGTGTGAGGGTACCCCAGGAGAGTTCCAAATGTGTATGGGTAGAATATATATCCCACGGGGGTAAAATTGAAAAAAGTTGAAAACATTTTTTTTTTGGACTTAGTCATTTTTCCGGCGTTTATCAGACTTTCAGATAGGGGAAATGTCAGTGAGCGTTCTGATTTCAGTTCCAGAGCGATTCGCCCAATGAGTCCTTGATATTTAGTCTTTTTCAGCCAATATTTTGTATTTTTGAAAATTTCACTTTTTTGTGAAAATATCCACTAAATTAGGGAATAATATGTGTGAGTATACCCCAGGAGAGTTACAAATGTGTGTGGGTAGAATATATATCCCATTGGGGTAAAATTGAAAAAAGTTGAAAACATTTTTTTTTTGGACTTAGTCATTCTTCCGGCGTTTATCAGACTTTCAGATAGGGGAAATGTCAGTGAGCGTTCCGATTTCAGTTCCAGAGCGATTCGCCAAATGAGTCCTTGATATTTAGTCGTTTTCAGCCATTCTTTTGGATTTTTGAAAATTACATTTTTTTGTGAAAATATCCACTAAATGAGGGAATAATATGTGTGAGGGTATCCCAGGAGAGTTCCAAATGTGTGTGGGTAGAATATATATCCCACGGGGGTAAAATTGAAAAAAGTTGAAAACATTTTTTTTTTTGACTTAGTCATTTTTCCGGCGTTTATCAGACTTTCAGATAGGGGAAATGTCAGTGAGCGTTCCGATTTCAGTTACAGAGCGATTCGCCCAATGAGTCTTTGATATTTAGTCGTTTTCAGTCAATTTTTTGGATTTTTGAAAATTTCACTTTTTTGTGAAAATATCCACTAAATTAGGGAATAATATGTGCGAGTATACCCCATGAGAGTTACAAATGTGTGTGGGTAGAATATATATCCCATTGGGGTAAAATTGAAAAAAGTTGAAAACAATTTTTTTTTGGACTTAGTCATTCTTCCGGCGTTTATCAGACTTTCAGATAGGGCAAATGTCAGTGAGTGTTCCAATTTCAGTTCCAGAGCGATTCGCCCAATGAGTCTTTGATACTTAGTCGTTTTCAGCCAATTTTCTGGATTTTTGAAAATTTCACTTTTTTGTGAAAATATCCACTAAATTAGGGAATAATATGTGTGAGGGTACCCCAGGAGAGTTCCAAATGTGTGTGGGTAGAATATATATCCCACGGGGGTAAAACTGAAAAAAATTGAAAACATTTTTTTTTTGGACTTAGTCATTTTTCCGGCGTTTATCAGACTTTCAGATAGGGGAAATGTCAGTGAGCGTTCCGATTTCAGTTCCAGAGCGATTCGCCCAATGAGTCTTTGATATTTAGTCATTTTCAGCCAATATGTTGGATTTTTGAAAATTTCACTTTTTTGTGAAAATATCCACTAAATGAGGGAATAATATGTGTGAGGGTACCCCAGGAGAGTTACAAATGTGTGTGGGTAGAATACATATCCCACGGGGGTAAAATTGAAAAAAGTTGAAAACATTTTTTTTTGGACTTAGTCATTTTTCCGGCGTTTATCAGACTTTCAGATAGGGCAAATGTCAGTGAGTGTTCCAATTTCAGTTCCAGAGCGATTCGCCCAATGAGTCTTTGATATTTAGTCGTTTTCAGCCAATTTTCTGGATTTTTGAAAATTTCACTTTTTTGTGAAAATATCCACTAAATGAGGGAATAATATGTGTGAGGGTACCCCAGGAGAGTTCCAAATGTGTGTGGGTAGAATATATATCCCACGGGGGTAAAATTGAAAAAAGTTGAAAACATTTTTTTTTTGGGACTTAGTCATTTTTCCGGCGTTTATCAGACTTTCAGATAGGGCAAATGTCAGTGAGCATTCCAATTTCAGTTCCAGAGCGATTCGCCCAATAAGTCTTTGATATTTAGTCGTTTTCAGCCAATTTTCTGGATTTTTGAAAATTTCACTTTTTTGTGAAAATATCCACTAAATGAGGGAATAATATGTGTGAGGGTACCCCAGGAGAGTTCCAAATGTGTGTGGGTAGAATATATATCCCACGGGGGTAAAATTGAAAAAAGTTGAAAACATTTTTTTTTTGGTACTTAGTCATTTTTCCGGCGTTTATCAGACTTTCAGATAGGGCAAATGTCAGTGAGCATTCCAATTTCAGTTCCAGAGCGATTCGCCCAATGAGTCTATGATATTTAGTCATTTTCAGCCAATTTTCTGGATTTTTGAAAATTTCACTTTTTTTGGAAAATATCCACTAAATGAGGGAATAATATGTGTGAGGGTACCCCAGGAGAGTTCCAAATGTGTGTGGGTAGAATATATATCCCACGGGGGTAAAATTGAAAAAATTTGAAAAATTTTTTTTTTTGGACTTAGTCATTTTTCCGGCGTTTATCAGACTTTCAGATAGGGGAAATGTCAGTGAGCGTTCCGATTTCAGTTCCATAGCGATTCGCCCAATGAGTCTTTGATATTTAGTCGTTTTCAGCCAATATTTTGGATTTTTGAAAATTTCACTTTTTTGTGAAAATATCCACTAAATTATCGAATAATATGTGTGAGGGTACCCCAGGAGAGTTCCAAATGTGTGTGGGTAGAATATATATCCCACGGGGGTAAAACTGAAAAAAATTGAAAACATTTTTTTTTTGGACTTAGTCATTTTTCCGGCGTTTATCAGACTTTCAGATAGGGGAAATGTCAGTGAGCGTTCCGATTTCAGTTCCAGAGCGATTCGCCCAATGAGTCTTTGATATTTAGTCATTTTCAGCCAATATTTTGGATTTTTGAAAATTTCACTTTTTTGTGAAAATATCCACTAAATGAGGGAATAATATGTGTGAGGGTACCCCAGGAGAGTTACAAATGTGTGTGGGTAGAATACATATCCCACTGGGGTAAAATTGAAAAAAGTTGAAAACATTTTTTTTTGGACTTAGTCATTTTTCCGGCGTTTATCAGACTTTCAGATAGGGCAAATGTCAGTGAGTGTTCCAATCTCAGTTCCAGAGCGATTCGCCCAATGAGTCTTTGATATTTAGTCGTTTTCAGCCAATTTTCTGGATTTTTGAAAATTTCACTTTTTTGTGAAAATATCCACTAAATGAGGGAATAATATGTGTGAGGGTACCCCAGGAGAGTTCCAAATGTGTGTGGGTAGAATATATATCCCACGGGGGTAAAATTGAAAAAATTTGAAAAAATTTTTTTTTTGGACTTAGTCATTTTTCCGGCGTTTATCAGACTTTCAGATAGGGGAAATGTCAGTGAGCGTTCCGATTTCAGTTCCATAGCGATTCACCCAATGAGTCTTTGATATTTACTCGTTTTCAGCCAATATTTTGGATTTTTGAAAATTTCACTTTTTTGTGAAAATATCCACTAAATTAGGGAATAATATGTGTGAGGGTACCCCAGGAGAGTTCCAAATGTGTGTGGGTAGAAGATATATCCCACGGGGTAAAATTGAAAAAAGTTGAAAAAATTTTTCTTTTGGACTTAGTAATTTTTCTGGCGTTTATCACACTTTCAGATAGAGGAAATGTCAGTGGGCGTTCCGATTTCAGTTCCAGAGCGATTCGCCCAATGAGTCCGTGATATTTAGTCATTTTCAGCCAATATTTTAGATTTTTGAAAATTTCACTTTTTTGTGAAAATATCCACTAAATTAGGGACTAATATGTGTGAGGGTACCCCAGGAGAGTTCCAAATGTGTGTGGGTAGAGTATATATCCCACGGGGGTAAAATTTAAAAAATTTGAAAAAATTTTTTTTTTGGACTTAGTCATTTTTCCGGCGTTTATCAGATTTTCAGATAGGGGAAATGTCAGTGAGCGTTCCGATTTCAGTTCCATAGCGATTCGCCCAATGAGTCTTTGATATTTAGTCGTTTTCAGCCAATATTTTGGATTTTTGAAAATTTCACTTTTTTGTGAAAATATCCACTAAATTAGGGAATAATATGTGTGAGGGTACCCCAGGAGAGTTACAAATGTGTGTGGGTAGAATATATATCCCACGGGGGTAAAATTGAAAAAAGTTGAAAACATTTTTTTTTTGGACTTAGTCATTTTTCCGGCGTTTATCAGACTTTCAGATAGGGGAAATGTCAGTGAGCATTCCAATTTCAGTTCCATAGCGATTCGCCCAATGAGTCCTTGATATTTAGTCTTTTTCAGCCATTATTTTGGATTTTTGAAAATTTCACTTTTTTGTGAAAATATCCACTAAATTAGGGAATAATATGTGTGAGTATACCCCAGGAGAGTTACAAATGTGTGTGGGTAGAATATATATCCCATTGGGGTAAAATTGAAAAAAGTTGAAAACATTTTTTTTTTGGACTTAGTCATTCTTCTAGCGTTTATCAGACTTTCAGATAGGGCAAATGTCAGTGAGTGTTCCAATTTCAGTTCCAGAGTGATTCGCCCAATGAGTCTTTGATATTTAGTCATTTTCAGCCAATATTTTGGATTTTTGAAAATTTCACTTTTTTGTGAAAATATCCACTGAATGAGGGAATAATATGTGTGAGGGTACCCCAGGAGAGTTCCAAATGTGTGTGGGTAGAAGATATATCCCACGGGGTAAAATTGAAAAAAGTTGAAAAAATTATTTTTTTGGACTTAGTCATTTTTCTGGCGTTTATCAGACTTTCAGATAGGGGAAATGTCAGTGGGCGTTCCGCTTTCAGTTCCAGAGCGATTCGCCCAATGAGTCCTTGATATTTAGTCGTTTTCAGCCAATTTTCTGGATTTTTGAAAATTTCACTTTTTTGTGAAAATATTCACTAAATGAGGGAATAATATGTGTGAGGGTACCCCAGGAGAGTTCCAAATGTGTGTGGGTAGAATATATATCCCACGGGGGTAAAATTGAAAAAAGTAGAAAAAAATTTTTTTTTGGACTTAATCATTTTTCCGGCGTTTTTCAGACTTTCACATAGGGGAAATGTCAGTGAGCGTTCCGATTTCAGTTCCAGAGCGATTCGCCCAATGCGTCCTTGATATTTAGTTGTTTTCAGCCATTATTTTGGATTTTTGAAAATTTCACTTTTTTGTGAAAATATTCACTAAATGAGGGAATAATATGTGTGAGTATACCCCAGGAGAGTTACAAATGTGTGTGGGTAGAATATATATCCCATTGGGGTAAAATTGAGAAAAGTTGAAAACATTTTTTTTTTGGACTTAGTCATTCTTCCGGCGTTTATCAGACTTTCAGATAGGGCAAATGTCAGTGAGTGTTCCAATTTCAGTTCAAGAGCGATTCGCCCAATGAGTCTTTGATATTTAGTCGTTTTCAGCCAATTTTCTGGATTTTTGAAAATTTCACTTTTTTGTGAAAATATCCACTAAATGAGGGAATAATATGTGTGAGGGTACTCCAGGAGAGTTCCAAATGTGTGTGGGTAGAATATATATCCCACGGGGGTAAAATTGAAAAAAGTTGAAAACATTTTTTTTTTTGGACTTAGTCATTTTTCCGGCATTTATCAGACTTTTAGATAGGGGAAATGTCAGTGAGCGTTCCGATTTCAGTTCCAGAGCGATTCGCCCAATGAGTCTTTGATATTTAGTCATTTTCAGCCAATATTTTGGATTTTTGAAAATTTCACTTTTTTGTGAAAATATCCACTAAATGAGGGAATAATATGTGTGAGGGTACCCCAGGAGAGTTCCAAATGTGTATGGGTAGAATATATATCCCACGGGGGTAAAATTTAAAAAAGTTGAAAACATTTTTTTTTTGGACTTAGTCATTTTTCCGGCGTTTATCAGACTTTCAGATAGGGGAAATGTCAGTGAGCGTTCTGATTTCAGTTCCAGAGCGATTCGCCCAATGAGTCCTTAATATTTAGTCTTTTTCAGCCAATATTTTCTATTTTTGAAAATTTCACTTTTTTGTGAAAATATCCACTAAATTAGGGAATAATATGTGTGAGTATACCCCAGGTGAGTTACAAATGTGTGTGGGTAGAATATATATCCCATTGGGGTAAAATTGAAAAAAGTTGAAAACATTTTTTTTTTGGACTTAGTCATTCTTCCGGCGTTTATCAGACTTTCAGATAGGGCAAATGTCAGTGAGTGTTCCGATTTCAGTTCCATAGAGATTCGCCCAATGAGTCTTTGATATTTAGTCGTTTTCAGCCAATATTTTGGATTTTTGAAAATTTCACTTTTTTGAGAAAATAGCCACTAAATTAGGGAATAATATGTGTGAGGGTACCCCAGGAGAGTTCCAAATGTGTGTGGGTAGAAGATATATCCCACGGGGTAAAATTGAAAAAAGTTGAAAAAATTTTTTTTTTGGACTTAGTAATTTTTCTGGCGTTTATCACACTTTCAGATAGGGGAAATGTCAGTGGGCGTTCCGATTTCAGTTCCAGAGCGATTCGCCCAATGAGTCCATGATATTTAGTCATTTTCAGCCAATATTTTCGATTTTTGAAAATTTCACTTTTTTGTGAAAATATCCACTAAATTAGGGAATAATATGTGTGAGGGTACCCCAGGAGAGTTACAAATGTGTGTGGGTAGAATATATATCCCACGGGGGTAAAATTGAAAAAAGTTGAAAACATTTTTTTTTTGGACTTAGTCATTTTTCCGGCGTTTATCAGACTTTCAGATAGGGGAAATGTCAGTGAGCATTCCAATTTCAGTTCCATAGCGATTCGCCCAATGAGTCCTTGATATTTAGTCTTTTTCAGCCATTATTTTGGATTTTTGAAAATTTCACTTTTTTGTGAAAATATCCACTAAATTAGGGAATAATATGTGTGAGTATACCCCAGGAGAGTTACAAATGTGTGTGGGTAGAATATATATCCCATTGGGGTAAAATTGAAAAAAGTTGAAAACATTTTTTTTTTGGACTTAGTCATTCTTCTAGCGTTTATCAGACTTTCAGATAGGGCAAATGTCAGTGAGTGTTCCAATTTCAGTTCCAGAGTGATTCGCCCAATGAGTCTTTGATATTTAGTCGTTTTCAGCCAATTTTCTGGATTTTTGAAAATTTCACTTTTTTGTGAAAATATTCACTAAATGAGGGAATAATATGTGTGAGGGTACCCCAGGAGAGTTCCAAATGTGTGTGGGTAGAATATATATCCCACGGGGGTAAAATTGAAAAAAGTTGAAAACATTTTTTTTTTTGGACTTAGTCATTTTTCCGGCATTTATCAGACTTTTAGATAGGGGAAATGTCAGTGAGCGTTCCGATTTCAGTTCCATAGCGATTCGCCCAATAAGTCTTTGATATTTAGTCGTTTTCAGCCAATATTTTGGATTTTTGAAAATTTCACTTTTTTGTGAAAATATCCACTAAATTAGGGAATAATATGTGTGAGGGTACCCCAGGAGAGTTCCAAATGTGTGTGGGTAGAATATATATCCCACGGGGGTAAAACTGAAAAAAATTGAAAACATTTTTTTTTTGGACTTAGTCATTTTTCCGGCGTTTATCAGACTTTCAGATAGGGGAAATGTCAGTGAGCGTTCCGATTTCAGTTCCAGAGCGATTCGCCCAATGAGTCTTTGATATTTAGTCGTTTTCAGCCAATATTTTGGATTTTTGAAAATTTCACTTTTTTGTGAAAATATCCACTAAATTAGGGAATAATATGTGTGAGGGTACCCCAGGAGAGTTACAAATGTGTGTGGGTAGAATATATATCCCACGGGGGTAAAATTGAAAAAAGTTGAAAACATTTTTTTTTTGGACTTAGTCATTTTTCCGGCGTTTATCAGACTTTCAGATAGGGGAAATGTCAGTGAGCATTCCAATTTCAGTTCCATAGCGATTCGCCCAATGAGTCCTTGATATTTAGTCTTTTTCAGCCATTATTTTGGATTTTTGAAAATTTCACTTTTTTGTGAAAATATCCACTAAATTAGGGAATAATATGTGTGAGTATACCCCAGGAGAGTTACAAATGTGTGTGGGTAGAATATATATCCCATTGGGGTAAAATTGAAAAAAGTTGAAAACATTTTTTTTTTGGACTTAGTCATTCTTCTAGCGTTTATCAGACTTTCAGATAGGGCAAATGTCAGTGAGTGTTCCAATTTCAGTTCCAGAGTGATTCGCCCAATGAGTCTTTGATATTTAGTCATTTTCAGCCAATATTTTGGATTTTTGAAAATTTCACTTTTTTGTGAAAATATCCACTGAATGAGGGAATAATATGTGTGAGGGTACCCCAGGAGAGTTCCAAATGTGTGTGGGTAGAAGATATATCCCACGGGGTAAAATTGAAAAAAGTTGAAAAAATTATTTTTTTGGACTTAGTCATTTTTCTGGCGTTTATCAGACTTTCAGATAGGGGAAATGTCAGTGGGCGTTCCGCTTTCAGTTCCAGAGCGATTCGCCCAATGAGTCCTTGATATTTAGTCGTTTTCAGCCAATTTTCTGGATTTTTGAAAATTTCACTTTTTTGTGAAAATATTCACTAAATGAGGGAATAATATGTGTGAGGGTACCCCAGGAGAGTTCCAAATGTGTGTGGGTAGAATATATATCCCACGGGGGTAAAATTGAAAAAAGTAGAAAAAAATTTTTTTTTGGACTTAATCATTTTTCCGGCGTTTTTCAGACTTTCACATAGGGGAAATGTCAGTGAGCGTTCCGATTTCAGTTCCAGAGCGATTCGCCCAATGCGTCCTTGATATTTAGTTGTTTTCAGCCATTATTTTGGATTTTTGAAAATTTCACTTTTTTGTGAAAATATTCACTAAATGAGGGAATAATATGTGTGAGTATACCCCAGGAGAGTTACAAATGTGTGTGGGTAGAATATATATCCCATTGGGGTAAAATTGAGAAAAGTTGAAAACATTTTTTTTTTGGACTTAGTCATTCTTCCGGCGTTTATCAGACTTTCAGATAGGGGAAATGTCAGTGAGTGTTCCAATTTCAGTTCAAGAGCGATTCGCCCAATGAGTCTTTGATATTTAGTCGTTTTCAGCCAATTTTCTGGATTTTTGAAAATTTCACTTTTTTGTGAAAATATCCACTAAATGAGGGAATAATATGTGTGAGGGTACTCCAGGAGAGTTCCAAATGTGTGTGGGTAGAATATATATCCCACGGGGGTAAAATTGAAAAAAGTTGAAAACATTTTTTTTTTTGGACTTAGTCATTTTTCCGGCATTTATCAGACTTTTAGATAGGGGAAATGTCAGTGAGCGTTCCGATTTCAGTTCCAGAGCGATTCGCCCAATGAGTCTTTGATATTTAGTCATTTTCAGCCAATATTTTGGATTTTTGAAAATTTCACTTTTTTGTGAAAATATCCACTAAATGAGGGAATAATATGTGTGAGGGTACCCCAGGAGAGTTCCAAATGTGTATGGGTAGAATATATATCCCACGGGGGTAAAATTTAAAAAAGTTGAAAACATTTTTTTTTTGGACTTAGTCATTTTTCCGGCGTTTATCAGACTTTCAGATAGGGGAAATGTCAGTGAGCGTTCTGATTTCAGTTCCAGAGCGATTCGCCCAATGAGTCCTTAATATTTAGTCTTTTTCAGCCAATATTTTCTATTTTTGAAAATTTCACTTTTTTGTGAAAATATCCACTAAATTAGGGAATAATATGTGTGAGTATACCCCAGGTGAGTTACAAATGTGTGTGGGTAGAATATATATCCCATTGGGGTAAAATTGAAAAAAGTTGAAAACATTTTTTTTTTGGACTTAGTCATTCTTCCGGCGTTTATCAGACTTTCAGATAGGGCAAATGTCAGTGAGTGTTCCGATTTCAGTTCCATAGAGATTCGCCCAATGAGTCTTTGATATTTAGTCGTTTTCAGCCAATATTTTGGATTTTTGAAAATTTCACTTTTTTGAGAAAATAGCCACTAAATTAGGGAATAATATGTGTGAGGGTACCCCAGGAGAGTTCCAAATGTGTGTGGGTAGAAGATATATCCCACGGGGTAAAATTGAAAAAAGTTGAAAACATTTTTTTTTTGGACTTAGTCATTTTTCCGGCGTTTATCAGACTTTCAGATAGGGGAAATGTCAGTGAGCATTCCAATTTCAGTTCCATAGCGATTCGCCCAATGAGTCCTTGATATTTAGTCTTTTTCAGCCATTATTTTGGATTTTTGAAAATTTCACTTTTTTGTGAAAATATCCACTAAATTAGGGAATAATATGTGTGAGTATACCCCAGGAGAGTTACAAATGTGTGTGGGTAGAATATATATCCCATTGGGGTAAAATTGAAAAAAGTTGAAAACATTTTTTTTTTGGACTTAGTCATTCTTCTAGCGTTTGTCAGACTTTCAGATAGGGCAAATGTCAGTGAGTGTTCCAATTTCAGTTCCAGAGTGATTCGCCCAATGAGTCTTTGATATTTAGTCGTTTTCAGCCAATTTTCTGGATTTTTGAAAATTTCACTTTTTTGTGAAAATATTCACTAAATGAGGGAATAATATGTGTGAGGGTACCCCAGGAGAGTTCCAAATGTGTGTGGGTAGAATATATATCCCACGGGGGTAAAATTGAAAAAAGTTGAAAACATTTTTTTTTTTGGACTTAGTCATTTTTCCGGCATTTATCAGACTTTTAGATAGGGGAAATGTCAGTGAGCGTTCCGATTTCAGTTCCATAGCGATTCGCCCAATAAGTCTTTGATATTTAGTCGTTTTCAGCCAATATTTTGGATTTTTGAAAATTTCACTTTTTTGTGAAAATATCCACTAAATTAGGGAATAATATGTGTGAGGGTACCCCAGGAGAGTTCCAAATGTGTGTGGGTAGAATATATATCCCACGGGGGTAAAACTGAAAAAAATTGAAAACATTTTTTTTTTGGACTTAGTCATTTTTCCGGCGTTTATCAGACTTTCAGATAGGGGAAATGTCAGTGAGCGTTCCGATTTCAGTTCCAGAGCGATTCGCCCAATGAGTCTTTGATATTTAGTCGTTTTCAGCCAATATTTTGGATTTTTGAAAATTTCACTTTTTTGTGAAAATATCCACTAAATTAGGGAATAATATGTGTGAGGGTACCCCAGGAGAGTTACAAATGTGTGTGGGTAGAATATATATCCCACGGGGGTAAAATTGAAAAAAGTTGAAAACATTTTTTTTTTGGACTTAGTCATTTTTCCGGCGTTTATCAGACTTTCAGATAGGGGAAATGTCAGTGAGCATTCCAATTTCAGTTCCATAGCGATTCGCCCAATGAGTCCTTGATATTTAGTCTTTTTCAGCCATTATTTTGGATTTTTGAAAATTTCACTTTTTTGTGAAAATATCCACTAAATTAGGGAATAATATGTGTGAGTATACCCCAGGAGAGTTACAAATGTGTGTGGGTAGAATATATATCCCATTGGGGTAAAATTGAAAAAAGTTGAAAACATTTTTTTTTTGGACTTAGTCATTCTTCTAGCGTTTATCAGACTTTCAGATAGGGCAAATGTCAGTGAGTGTTCCAATTTCAGTTCCAGAGTGATTCGCCCAATGAGTCTTTGATATTTAGTCATTTTCAGCCAATATTTTGGATTTTTGAAAATTTCACTTTTTTGTGAAAATATCCACTGAATGAGGGAATAATATGTGTGAGGGTACCCCAGGAGAGTTCCAAATGTGTGTGGGTAGAAGATATATCCCACGGGGTAAAATTGAAAAAAGTTGAAAAAATTATTTTTTTGGACTTAGTCATTTTTCTGGCGTTTATCAGACTTTCAGATAGGGGAAATGTCAGTGGGCGTTCCGCTTTCAGTTCCAGAGCGATTCGCCCAATGAGTCCTTGATATTTAGTCGTTTTCAGCCAATTTTCTGGATTTTTGAAAATTTCACTTTTTTGTGAAAATATTCACTAAATGAGGGAATAATATGTGTGAGGGTACCCCAGGAGAGTTCCAAATGTGTGTGGGTAGAATATATATCCCACGGGGGTAAAATTGAAAAAAGTAGAAAAAAATTTTTTTTTGGACTTAATCATTTTTCCGGCGTTTTTCAGACTTTCACATAGGGGAAATGTCAGTGAGCGTTCCGATTTCAGTTCCAGAGCGATTCGCCCAATGCGTCCTTGATATTTAGTTGTTTTCAGCCATTATTTTGGATTTTTGAAAATTTCACTTTTTTGTGAAAATATTCACTAAATGAGGGAATAATATGTGTGAGTATACCCCAGGAGAGTTACAAATGTGTGTGGGTAGAATATATATCCCATTGGGGTAAAATTGAGAAAAGTTGAAAACATTTTTTTTTTGGACTTAGTCATTCTTCCGGCGTTTATCAGACTTTCAGATAGGGCAAATGTCAGTGAGTGTTCCAATTTCAGTTCAAGAGCGATTCGCCCAATGAGTCTTTGATATTTAGTCGTTTTCAGCCAATTTTCTGGATTTTTGAAAATTTCACTTTTTTGTGAAAATATCCACTAAATGAGGGAATAATATGTGTGAGGGTACTCCAGGAGAGTTCCAAATGTGTGTGGGTAGAATATATATCCCACGGGGGTAAAATTGAAAAAAGTTGAAAACATTTTTTTTTTTGGACTTAGTCATTTTTCCGGCATTTATCAGACTTTTAGATAGGGGAAATGTCAGTGAGCGTTCCGATTTCAGTTCCATAGCGATTCGCCCAATAAGTCTTTGATATTTAGTCGTTTTCAGCCAATATTTTGGATTTTTGAAAATTTCACTTTTTTGTGAAAATATCCACTAAATTAGGGAATAATATGTGTGAGGGTACCCCAGGAGAGTTCCAAATGTGTGTGGGTAGAATATATATCCCACGGGGGTAAAACTGAAAAAAATTGAAAACATTTTTTTTTTGGACTTAGTCATTTTTCCGGCGTTTATCAGACTTTCAGATAGGGGAAATGTCAGTGAGCGTTCCGATTTCAGTTCCAGAGCGATTCGCCCAATGAGTCTTTGATATTTAGTCATTTTCAGCCAATATTTTGGATTTTTGAAAATTTCACTTTTTTGTGAAAATATCCACTAAATGAGGGAATAATATGTGTGAGGGTACCCCAGGAGAGTTCCAAATGTGTATGGGTAGAATATATATCCCACGGGGGTAAAATTTAAAAAAGTTGAAAACATTTTTTTTTTGGACTTAGTCATTTTTCCGGCGTTTATCAGACTTTCAGATAGGGGAAATGTCAGTGAGCGTTCTGATTTCAGTTCCAGAGCGATTCGCCCAATGAGTCCTTAATATTTAGTCTTTTTCAGCCAATATTTTCTATTTTTGAAAATTTCACTTTTTTGTGAAAATATCCACTAAATTAGGGAATAATATGTGTGAGTATACCCCAGGTGAGTTACAAATGTGTGTGGGTAGAATATATATCCCATTGGGGTAAAATTGAAAAAAGTTGAAAACATTTTTTTTTTGGACTTAGTCATTCTTCCGGCGTTTATCAGACTTTCAGATAGGGCAAATGTCAGTGAGTGTTCCGATTTCAGTTCCATAGAGATTCGCCCAATGAGTCTTTGATATTTAGTCGTTTTCAGCCAATATTTTGGATTTTTGAAAATTTCACTTTTTTGAGAAAATAGCCACTAAATTAGGGAATAATATGTGTGAGGGTACCCCAGGAGAGTTCCAAATGTGTGTGGGTAGAAGATATATCCCACGGGGTAAAATTGAAAAAAGTTGAAAAAATTTTTTTTTTGGACTTAGTAATTTTTCTGGCGTTTATCACACTTTCAGATAGGGGAAATGTCAGTGGGCGTTCCGATTTCAGTTCCAGAGCGATTCGCCCAATGAGTCCTTGATATTTAGTCTTTTTCAGCCATTATTTTGGATTTTTGAAAATTTCACTTTTTTGTGAAAATATCCACTAAATTAGGGAATAATATGTGTGAGTATACCCCAGGAGAGTTACAAATGTGTGTGGGTAGAATATATATCCCATTGGGGTAAAATTGAAAAAAGTTGAAAACATTTTTTTTTTGGACTTAGTCATTCTTCTAGCGTTTATCAGACTTTCAGATAGGGCAAATGTCAGTGAGTGTTCCAATTTCAGTTCCAGAGTGATTCGCCCAATGAGTCTTTGATATTTAGTCGTTTTCAGCCAATTTTCTGGGTTTTTGAAAATTTCACTTTTTTGTGAAAATATTCACTAAATGAGGGAATAATATGTGTGAGGGTACCCCAGGAGAGTTCCAAATGTGTGTGGGTAGAATATATATCCCACGGGGGTAAAATTGAAAAAAGTTGAAAACATTTTTTTTTTTGGACTTAGTCATTTTTCCGGCATTTATCAGACTTTTAGATAGGGGAAATGTCAGTGAGCGTTCCGATTTCAGTTCCATAGCGATTCGCCCAATAAGTCTTTGATATTTAGTCGTTTTCAGCCAATATTTTGGATTTTTGAAAATTTCACTTTTTTGTGAAAATATCCACTAAATTAGGGAATAATATGTGTGAGGGTACCCCAGGAGAGTTCCAAATGTGTGTGGGTAGAATATATATCCCACGGGGGTAAAACTGAAAAAAATTGAAAACATTTTTATTTTGGACTTAGTCATTTTTCCGGCGTTTATCAGACTTTCAGATAGGGGAAATGTCAGTGAGCGTTCCGATTTCAGTTCCAGAGCGATTCGCCCAATGAGTCTTTGATATTTAGTCATTTTCAGCCAATATTTTGGATTTTTGAAAATTTCACTTTTTTGTGAAAATATCCACTAAATGAGGGAATAATATGTGTGAGGGTACCCCAGGAGAGTTCCAAATGTGTATGGGTAGAATATATATCCCACGGGGGTAAAATTTAAAAAAGTTGAAAACATTTTTTTTTTGGACTTAGTCATTTTTCCGGCGTTTATCAGACTTTCAGATAGGGGAAATGTCAGTGAGCGTTCTGATTTCAGTTCCAGAGCGATTCGCCCAATGAGTCCTTAATATTTAGTCTTTTTCAGCCAATATTTTCTATTTTTGAAAATTTCACTTTTTTGTGAAAATATCCACTAAATTAGGGAATAATATGTGTGAGTATACCCCAGGTGAGTTACAAATGTGTGTGGGTAGAATATATATCCCATTGGGGTAAAATTGAAAAAAGTTGAAAACATTTTTTTTTTGGACTTAGTCATTCTTCCGGCGTTTATCAGACTTTCAGATAGGGCAAATGTCAGTGAGTGTTCCGATTTCAGTTCCATAGAGATTCGCCCAATGAGTCTTTGATATTTAGTCGTTTTCAGCCAATATTTTGGATTTTTGAAAATTTCACTTTTTTGAGAAAATAGCCACTAAATTAGGGAATAATATGTGTGAGGGTACCCCAGGAGAGTTCCAAATGTGTGTGGGTAGAATATATATCCCACGGGGGTAAAATTGAAAAAGGTTGAAAACAATTTTTTTTTTGGACTTAGTCATTTTTCCGGCGTTTATCAGACTTTCAGATTGGGGAAATGTCAGTGAGCGTTCCGATTTCAGTTCCAGAGCGATTCGCCAAATGAGTCTTTGATATTTAGTCATTTTCAGCCAATATTTTGGATTTTTGAAAATTTCACTTTTTTGTGAAAATATCCACTAAATGAGGGAATAATATGTGTGAGGGTACCCCAGGAGAGTTACAAATGTGTGTGGGTAGAATACATATCCCACTGGGGTAAAATTGAAAAAAGTTGAAAACATTTTTTTTTGGACTTAGTCATTTTTCCGGCGTTTATCAGACTTTCAGATAGGGCAAATGTCAGTGAGTGTTCCAATTTCAGTTCCAGAGCGATTCGCCCAATGAGTCTTTGATATTTAGTCGTTTTCAGCCAATTTTCTGGATTTTTGAAAATTTCACTTTTTTGTGAAAATATCCACTAAATGAGGGAATAATATGTGTGAGGGTACCCCAGGAGAGTTCCAAATGTGTGTGGGTAGAATATATATCCCACGGGGGTAAAATTGAAAAAATTTGAAAAAATTTTTTTTTTGGACTTAGTCATTTTTCCGGCGTTTATCAGACTTTCAGATAGGGGAAATGTCAGTGAGCGTTCCGATTTCAGTTCCATAGCGATTCACCCAATGAGTCTTTGATATTTACTCGTTTTCAGCCAATATTTTGGATTTTTGAAAATTTCACTTTTTTGTGAAAATATCCACTAAATTAGGGAATAATATGTGTGAGGGTACCCCAGGAGAGTTCCAAATGTGTGTGGGTAGAAGATATATCCCACGGGGTAAAATTGAAAAAAGTTGAAAAAATTTTTTTTTTGGACTTAGTAATTTTTCTGGCGTTTATCACACTTTCAGATAGGGGAAATGTCAGTGGGCGTTCCGCTTTCAGTTCCAGAGCGATTCGCCCAATGAGTCCGTGATATTTAGTCATTTTCAGCCAATATTTTAGATTTTGAAAATTTCACTTTTTTGTGAAAATATCCACTAAATTAGGGAATAATATGTGTGAGGGTACCCCAGGAGAGTTCCAAATGTGTGTGGGTAGAGTATATATCCCACGGGGGTAAAATTTAAAAAATTTGAAAAAATTTTTTTTTTGGACTTAGTCATTTTTCCGGCGTTTATCAGATTTTCAGATAGGGGAAATGTCAGTGAGCGTTCCGATTTCAGTTCCATAGCGATTCGCCCAATGAGTCTTTGATATTTAGTCGTTTTCAGCCAATATTTTGGATTTTTGAAAATTTCACTTTTTTGTGAAAATATCCACTAAATTAGGGAATAATATGTGTGAGGGTACCCCAGGAGAGTTACAAATGTGTGTGGGTAGAATATATATCCCACGGGGGTAAAATTGAAAAAAGTTGAAAACATTTTTTTTTTGGACTTAGTCATTTTTCCGGCGTTTATCAGACTTTCAGATAGGGGAAATGTCAGTGAGCATTCCAATTTCAGTTCCATAGCGATTCGCCCAATGAGTCCTTGATATTTAGTCTTTTTCAGCCATTATTTTGGATTTTTGAAAATTTCACTTTTTTGTGAAAATATCCACTAAATTAGGGAATAATATGTGTGAGTATACCCCAGGAGAGTTACAAATGTGTGTGGGTAGAATATATATCCCATTGGGGTAAAATTGAAAAAAGTTGAAAACATTTTTTTTTTGGACTTAGTCATTCTTCTAGCGTTTATCAGACTTTCAGATAGGGCAAATGTCAGTGAGTGTTCCAATTTCAGTTCCAGAGTGATTCGCCCAATCAGTCTTTGATATTTAGTCATTTTCAGCCAATATTTTGGATTTTTGAAAATTTCACTTTTTTGTGAAAATATCCACTAAATGAGGGAATAATATGTGTGAGGGTACCCCAGGAGAGTTCCAAATGTGTGTGGGTAGAAGATATATCCCACGGGGTAAAATTGAAAAAAGTTGAAAAAATTATTTTTTTGGACTTAGTCATTTTTCTGGCGTTTATCAGACTTTCAGATAGGGGAAATGTCAGTGGGCGTTCCGCTTTCAGTTCCAGAGCGATTCGCCCAATGAGTCCTTGATATTTAGTCGTTTTCAGCCAATTTTCTGGATTTTTGAAAATTTCACTTTTTTGTGAAAATATTCACTAAATGAGGGAATAATATGTGTGAGGGTACCCCAGGAGAGTTCCAAATGTGTGTGGGTAGAATATATATCCCACGGGGGTAAAATTGAAAAAAGTAGAAAAAAATTTTTTTTTGGACTTAATCATTTTTCCGGCGTTTTTCAGACTTTCACATAGGGGAAATGTCAGTGAGCGTTCCGATTTCAGTTCCAGAGCGATTCGCCCAATGCGTCCTTGATATTTAGTTGTTTTCAGCCATTATTTTGGATTTTTGAAAATTTCACTTTTTTGTGAAAATATTCACTAAATGAGGGAATAATATGTGTGAGTATACCCCAGGAGAGTTACAAATGTGTGTGGGTAGAATATATATCCCATTGGGGTAAAATTGAGAAAAGTTGAAAACATTTTTTTTTTGGACTTAGTCATTCTTCCGGCGTTTATCAGACTTTCAGATAGGGCAAATGTCAGTGAGTGTTCCAATTTCAGTTCAAGAGCGATTCGCCCAATGAGTCTTTGATATTTAGTCGTTTTCAGCCAATTTTCTGGATTTTTGAAAATTTCACTTTTTTGTGAAAATATCCACTAAATGAGGGAATAATATGTGTGAGGGTACCCCAGGAGAGTTCCAAATGTGTGTGGGTAGAATATATATCCCACGGGGGTAAAATTGAAAAAAGTTGAAAACATTTTTTTTTTTGGACTTAGTCATTTTTCCGGCATTTATCAGACTTTTAGATAGGGGAAATGTCAGTGAGCGTTCCGATTTCAGTTCCATAGCGATTCGCCCAATAAGTCTTTGATATTTAGTCGTTTTCAGCCAATATTTTGGATTTTTGAAAATTTCACTTTTTTGTGAAAATATCCACTAAATTAGGGAATAATATGTGTGAGGGTACCCCAGGAGAGTTCCAAATGTGTGTGGGTAGAATATATATCCCACGGGGGTAAAACTGAAAAAAATTGAAAACATTTTTTTTTTGGACTTAGTCATTTTTCCGGCGTTTATCAGACTTTCAGATAGGGGAAATGTCAGTGAGCGTTCCGATTTCAGTTCCAGAGCGATTCGCCCAATGAGTCTTTGATATTTAGTCATTTTCAGCCAATATTTTGGATTTTTGAAAATTTCACTTTTTTGTGAAAATATCCACTAAATGAGGGAATAATATGTGTGAGGGTACCCCAGGAGAGTTCCAAATGTGTATGGGTAGAATATATATCCCACGGGGGTAAAATTTAAAAAAGTTGAAAACATTTTTTTTTTGGACTTAGTCATTTTTCCGGCGTTTATCAGACTTTCAGATAGGGGAAATGTCAGTGAGCGTTCTGATTTCAGTTCCAGAGCGATTCGCCCAATGAGTCCTTAATATTTAGTTTTTTTCAGCCAATATTTTGTATTTTTGAAAATTTCACTTTTTTGTGAAAATATCCACTAAATTAGGGAATAATATGTGTGAGTATACCCCAGGTGAGTTACAAATGTGTGTGGGTAGAATATATATCCCATTGGGGTAAAATTGAAAAAAGTTGAAAACATTTTTTTTTTGGACTTAGTCATTCTTCCGGCGTTTATCAGACTTTCAGATAGGGCAAATGTCAGTGAGTGTTCCGATTTCAGTTCCATAGAGATTCGCCCAATGAGTCTTTGATATTTAGTCGTTTTCAGCCAATATTTTGGATTTTTGAAAATTTCACTTTTTTGAGAAAATAGCCACTAAATTAGGGAATAATATGTGTGAGGGTATCCCAGGAGAGTTCCAAATGTGTGTGGGTAGAATATATATCCCACGGGGGTAAAATTGAAAAAAGTTGAAAACATTTTTTTTTTGGACTTAGTCATTTTTCCGGCGTTTATCAGACTTTCAGATAGGGGAAATGTCAGTGAGCGTTCCGATTTCAGTTACAGAGCGATTCGCCCAATGAGTCCTTGATATTTCGTCGTTTTCAGCCAATATTTTGGATTTTTGAAAATTTCACTTTTTTGTGAAAATATCCACTAAATTAGGGAGTAATATGTGTGAGGGTACCCCAGGAGAGTTCCAAATGTGTGTGGGTAGAATATATATCCCACGGGGGTAAAATTGAAAAAAGTTGAAAACATTTTTTTTTTGGACTTAGTCATTTTTCCGGCGTTTATCAGACTTTCAGATAGGGGAAATGTCAGTGAGCGTTCCGATTTCAGTTCCATAGCGATTCGCCCAATGAGTCTTTGATATTTAGTCGTTTTCAGCCAATATTTTGGATTTTTGAAAATTTCACTTTTTTGAGAAAATAGCCACTAAATTAGGGAATAATATGTGTGAGGGTACCCCAGGAGAGTTCCAAATGTGTGTGGGTAGAATATAAATCCCACGGGGGTAAAATTGAAAAAGGTTGAAAACAATTTTTTTTTTGGACTTAGTCATTTTTCCGGTGTTTATCAGACTTTCAGATAGGGGAAATGTCAGTGAGCGTTCCGATTTCAGTTCCAGAGCGATTCGCCCAATGAGTCCTTGATATTTAGTCGTTTTCAGCCATTCTTTTGGATTTTTGAAAATTTCATTTTTTTGTGAAAATATCCACTAAATGAGGGAATAATATGTGTGAGGGTACCCCAGGAGAGTTCCAAATGTGTGTGGGTAGAATATATATCCCACGGGGGTAAAATTGAAAAAAGTTGAAAACATCTTTTTTTTGGGACTTAGTCATTTTTCCGGCGTTTATCAGACTTTCAGATAGGGCAAATGTCAGTGAGCATTCCAATTTCAGTTCCAGAGCGATTCGCCCATTGAGTCCTTGATATTTAGTCTTTTTCAGCCAATATTTTGGATTTTTGAAAGTTTCACTTTTTTGTGAAAATATCCACTAAATTAGGGAATAATATGTGTGAGTATACCCCAGGAGAGTTACAAATGTGTGTGGGTAGAATATATATCCCATTGGGGTAAAATTGAAAAAAGTTGAAAACATTTTTTTTTTGGACTTAGTCATTTTTCCGGCGTTTATCAGACTTTCAGATAGGGGAAATGTCAGTGAGCGTTCCGATTTCAGTTCCATAGCGATTCGCCCAATGAGTCTTTGATATTTAGTCGTTTTCAGCCAATATTTTGGATTTTTGAAAATTTCACTTTTTTGTGAAAATATCCACTTTATTAGGGAATAATATGTGTGAGGGTACCCCAGGAGAGTTCCAAATGTGTGTGGGTAGAGTATATATCCCACGGGGGTAAAATTTAAAAAATTTTAAAAAATTTTTTTTTTGGACTTAGTCATTTTTCCGGCGTTTATCAGATTTTCAGATAGGGGAAATGTCAGTGAGCATTCCGATTTCAGTTCCATAGCGATTCGCCCAATGAGTCTTTGATATTTAGTCGTTTTCAGCCAATATTTTGGATTTTTGAAAATTTCACTTTTTTGTGAAAATATCCACTAAATTAGGGAATAATATGTGTGAGGGTACCCCAGGAGAGTTACAAATGTGTGTGGGTAGAATATATATCCCACGGGGGTAAAATTGAAAAAAGTTGAAAACATTTTTTTTTTGGACTTAGTAATTTTTCTGGCGTTTATCACACTTTCAGATAGGGGAAATGTCAGTGGGAGTTCCGATTTCAGTTCCAGAGCGATTCGCCCAATGAGTCCTTGATATTTAGTTGTTTTCAGCCAATTTTCTGGATTTTTGAAAATTTCACTTTTTTGTGAAAATATTCACTAAATAAGGGAATAATATGTATGAGGGTACCCCAGGAGAGTTCCAAATGTTTGTGGGTAGAATATATATCCCACGGGGGTAAAATTGAAAAAAGTTGAAAACATTTTTTTTTTTGGACTTAGTCATTTTTCCGGCGTTTATCAGACTTTCAGATAGGGCAAATGTCAGTGAGCATTAAAATTTCAATTCCAGAGCGATTCGCCCAATGAGTCCTTGATATTTAGTCGTTTTCAGCCATTATTTTGGATTTTTGAAAATTTCACTTTTTTGTGAAAATATCCACTAAATTAGGGAATAATATGTGTGAGTATACCCCAGGAGAGTTACAAATGTGTGTGGGTAGAATATATATCCCATTGGGGTAAAATTGAAAAAAGTTGAAAACATTTTTTTTTTGGACTTAGTCATTTTTCCGGCGTTTATCAGACTTTCAGATAGGGGAAATGTCAGTGAGCGTTCCGATTTCAGTTCCATAGCGATTCGCCCAATGAGTCTTTGATATTTAGTCGTTTTCAGCCAATATTTTGGATTTTTGAAAATTTCACTTTTTTGTGAAAATATCCACTTTATTAGGGAATAATATGTGTGAGGGTACCCCAGGAGAGTTCCAAATGTGTGTGGGTAGAGTATATATCCCACGGGGGTAAAATTTAAAAAATTTGAAAAAATTTTTTTTTTGGACTTAGTCATTTTTCCGGCGTTTATCAGATTTTCAGATAGGGCAAATGTCAGTGAGTGTTCCAATTTCAGTTCCAGAGTGATTCGCCCAATGAGTCTTTGATATTTAGTCATTTTCAGCCAATATTTTGGATTTTTGAAAATTTCACTTTTTTGTGAAAATATCCACTAAATGAGGGAATAATATGTGTGAGGGTACCCCAGGAGAGTTCCAAATGTGTGTGGGTAGAAGATATATCCCACGGGGTAAAATTGAAAAAAGTTGAAAAAATTATTTTTTTGGACTTAGTCATTTTTCTGGCGTTTATCAGACTTTCAGATAGGGGAAATGTCAGTGGGCGTTCCGCTTTCAGTTCCAGAGCGATTCGCCCAATGAGTCCTTGATATTTAGTCGTTTTCAGCCAATTTTCTGGATTTTTGAAAATTTCACTTTTTTGTGAAAATATTCACTAAATGAGGGAATAATATGTGTGAGGGTACCCCAGGAGAGTTCCAAATGTGTGTGGGTAGAATATATATCCCACGGGGGTAAAATTGAAAAAAGTAGAAAAAAATTTTTTTTTGGACTTAATCATTTTTCCGGCGTTTTTCAGACTTTCACATAGGGGAAATGTCAGTGAGCGTTCCGATTTCAGTTCCAGAGCGATTCGCCCAATGCGTCCTTGATATTTAGTTGTTTTCAGCCATTATTTTGGATTTTTGAAAATTTCACTTTTTTGTGAAAATATTCACTAAATGAGGGAATAATATGTGTGAGTATACCCCAGGAGAGTTACAAATGTGTGTGGGTAGAATATATATCCCATTGGGGTAAAATTGAGAAAAGTTGAAAACATTTTTTTTTTGGACTTAGTCATTCTTCCGGCGTTTATCAGACTTTCAGATAGGGCAAATGTCAGTGAGTGTTCCAATTTCAGTTCAAGAGCGATTCGCCCAATGAGTCTTTGATATTTAGTCGTTTTCAGCCAATTTTCTGGATTTTTGAAAATTTCACTTTTTTGTGAAAATATCCACTAAATGAGGGAATAATATGTGTGAGGGTACCCCAGGAGAGTTCCAAATGTGTGTGGGTAGAATATATATCCCACGGGGGTAAAATTGAAAAAAGTTGAAAACATTTTTTTTTTTGGACTTAGTCATTTTTCCGGCATTTATCAGACTTTTAGATAGGGGAAATGTCAGTGAGCGTTCCGATTTCAGTTCCATAGCGATTCGCCCAATAAGTCTTTGATATTTAGTCGTTTTCAGCCAATATTTTGGATTTTTGAAAATTTCACTTTTTTGTGAAAATATCCACTGAATTAGGGAATAATATGTGTGAGGGTACCCCAGGAGAGTTCCAAATGTGTGTGGGTAGAATATATATCCCACGGGGGTAAAACTGAAAAAAATTGAAAACATTTTTTTTTTGGACTTAGTCATTTTTCCGGCGTTTATCAGACTTTCAGATAGGGGAAATGTCAGTGAGCGTTCCGATTTCAGTTCCAGAGCGATTCGCCCAATGAGTCTTTGATATTTAGTCATTTTCAGCCAATATTTTGGATTTTTGAAAATTTCACTTTTTTGTGAAAATATCCACTAAATTAGGGAATAATATGTGTGAGGGTACCCCAGGAGAGTTCCAAATGTGTGTGGGTAGAATATAAATCCCACGGGGGTAAAATTGAAAAAGGTTGAAAACAATTTTTTTTTTGGACTTAGTCATTTTTCCGGCGTTTATCAGACTTTCAGATAGGGGAAATGTCAGTGAGCGTTCCGATTTCAGTTCCAGAGCGATTCGCCCAATGAGTCCTTGATATTTAGTCGTTTTCAGCCATTCTTTTGGATTTTTGAAAATTTCATTTTTTTGTGAAAATATCCACTAAATGAGGGAATAATATGTGTGAGAGTATCCCAGGAGAGTTCCAAATGTGTGTGGGTAGAATATATATCCCACGGGGGTAAAATTGAAAAAAGTTGAAAACATTTTTTTTTTGGACTTAGTCATTTTTCCGGCGTTTATCAGACTTTCAGATAGGGGAAATGTCAGTGAGCGTTCCGATTTCAGTTACAGAGCGATTCGCCCAATGAGTCCTTGATATTTAGTCGTTTTCAGCCAATATTTTGGATTTTTGAAAATTTCACTTTTTTGTGAAAATATCCACTAAATTAGGGAATAATATGTGTGAGGGTACCACAGGAGAGTTACAAATGTGTGTGGGTAGAATACATATCCCACTGGGGTAAAATTGAAAAAAGTTGAAAACATTTTTTTTTTGGACTTAGTCATTTTTCCGGCGTTTATCAGACTTTCAGATAGGGCAAATGTCAGTGAGTGTTCCGATTTCAGTTCCAGAGCGATTCGCCCAATGAGTCTTTGATATTTAGTCGTTTTCAGCCAATTTTCTGGATTTTTGAAAATTTCACTTTTTTGTGAAAATATCCACTAAATGAGGGAATAATATGTGTGAGGGTACCCCAGGAGAGTTCCAAATGTGTGTGGGTAGAATATATATCCCACGGGGGTAAAATTGAAAAAAGTTGAAAACATCTTTTTTTTGGGACTTAGTCATTTTTCCGGCGTTTATCAGACTTTCAGATAGGGCAAATGTCAGTGAGCATTCCAATTTCAGTTCCAGAGCGATTCGCCCATTGAGTCCTTGATATTTAGTCTTTTTCAGCCAATATTTTGGATTTTTGAAAGTTTCACTTTTTTGTGAAAATATCCACTAAATTAGGGAATAATATGTGTGAGCATACCCCAAGAGAGTTACAAATGTGTGTGGGTAGAATATATATCCCATTGGGGTAAAATTGAAAAAAGTTGAAAACATTTTTTTTTTGGACTTAGTCATTTTTCCGGCGTTTATCAGACTTTCAGATAGGGCAAATGTCAGTGAGTGTTCCAATTTCAGTTCCAGAGCGATTCGCCCAATGAGTCTTTGATATTTAGTCGTTTTCAGTCAATTTTTTGGATTTTTGAAAATTTTACTTTTTTGTGAAAATATCCACTAAATGAGGGAATAATATGTGTGAGGGTACCCCAGGAGAGTACCAAATGTGTGTGGGTAGAAGATATATCCCACGGGGTAAAATTGAAAAAAGTTGAAAAAATTTTTTTTTTGGACTTAGTAATTTTTCTGGCGGTTATCACACTTTCAGATAGGGGAAATGTCAGTGGGAGTTCCGATTTCAGTTCCAGAGCGATTCGCCCAATGAGTCCTTGATATTTAGTTGTTTTCAGCCAATTTTCTGGATTTTTGAAAATTTCACTTTTTTGTGAAAATATTCACTAAATAAGGGAATAATATGTATGAGGGTACCCCAGGAGAGTTCCAAATGTTTGTGGGTAGAATATATATCCCACGGGGGTAAAATTGAAAAAAGTTGAAAACATTTTTTTTTTTGGACTTAGTCATTTTTCCGGCGTTTATCAGACTTTCAGATAGGGCAAATGTCAGTGAGCATTAAAATTTCAATTCCAGAGCGATTCGCCCAATGAGTCCTTGATATTTAGTCGTTTTCAGCCATTATTTTGGATTTTTGAAAATTTCACTTTTTTGTGAAAATATCCACTAAATTAGGGAATAATATGTGTGAGTATACCCCAGGAGAGTTACAAATGTGTGTGGGTAGAATATATATCCCATTGGGGTAAAATTGAAAAAAGTTGAAAACATTTTTTTTTTGGACTTAGTCATTTTTCCGGCGTTTATCAGACTTTCAGATAGGGGAAATGTCAGTGAGCGTTCCGATTTCAGTTCCAGAGCGATTCGCCCAATGAGTCTTTGATATTTAGTCGTTTTCAGCCAATATTTTGGATTTTTGAAAATTTCACTTTTTTGTGAAAATATCCACTTTATTAGGGAATAATATGTGTGAGGGTACCCCAGGAGAGTTCCAAATGTGTGTGGGTAGAATATATATCCCACGGGGGTAAAATTGAAAAAAGTTGAAAACATCTTTTTTTTGGGACTTAGTCATTTTTCCGGCGTTTATCAGACTTTCAGATAGGGCAAATGTCAGTGAGTGTTCCAATTTCAGTTCCAGAGCGATTCGCCCAATGAGTCTTTGATATTTAGTCGTTTTCAGTCAATTTTTTGGATTTTTGAAAATTTCACTTTTTTGTGAAAATATCCACTAAATGAGGGAATAATATGTGTGAGGGTACCCCAGGAGAGTTCCAAATGTGTGTGGGTAGAAGATATATCCCACGGGGTAAAATTGAAAAAAGTTGAAAAAATTTTTTTTTTGGACTTAGTAATTTTTCTGGCGTTTATCACACTTTCAGATAGGGGAAATGTCAGTGGGCGTTCCAATTTCAGTTCCAGAGCGATTCGCCCAATGAGTCCTTGATATTTAGTTGTTTTCAGCCAATTTTCTGGATTTTTGAAAATTTCACTTTTTTGTGAAAATATTCACTAAATAAGGGAATAATATGTATGAGGGTACCCCAGGAGAGTTCCAAATGTTTGTGGGTAGAATATATATCCCACGGGGGTAAAATTGAAAAAAGTTGAAAACATTTTTTTTTTTGGACTTAGTCATTTTTCCGGCGTTTATCAGACTTTCAGATAGGGCAAATGTCAGTGAGCATTAAAATTTCAATTCCAGAGCGATTCGCCCAATGAGTCCTTGATATTTAGTCGTTTTCAGCCATTATTTTGGATTTTTGAAAATTTCACTTTTTTGTGAAAATATCCACTAAATTAGGGAATAATATGTGTGAGTATACCCCAGGAGAGTTACAAATGTGTGTGGGTAGAATATATATCCCATTGGGGTAAAATTGAAAAAAGTTGAAAACATTTTTTTTTTGGACTTAGTCATTTTTCCGGCGTTTATCAGACTTTCAGATAGGGGAAATGTCAGTGAGCGTTCCGATTTCAGTTCCATAGCGATTCGCCCAATGAGTCTTTGATATTTAGTCGTTTTCAGCCAATATTTTGGATTTTTGAAAATTTCACTTTTTTGAGAAAATAGCCACTAAATTAGGGAATAATATGTGTGAGGGTACCCCAGGAGAGTTCCAAATGTGTGTGGGTAGAATATAAATCCCACGGGGGTAAAATTGAAAAAGGTTGAAAACAATTTTTTTTTTGGACTTAGTCATTTTTCCGGTGTTTATCAGACTTTCAGATAGGGGAAATGTCAGTGAGCGTTCCGATTTCAGTTCCAGAGCGATTCGCCCAATGAGTCCTTGATATTTAGTCGTTTTCAGCCATTCTTTTGGATTTTTGAAAATTTCATTTTTTTGTGAAAATATCCACTAAATGAGGGAATAATATGTGTGAGGGTACCCCAGGAGAGTTCCAAATGTGTGTGGGTAGAATATATATCCCACGGGGGTAAAATTGAAAAAAGTTGAAAACATCTTTTTTTTGGGACTTAGTCATTTTTCCGGCGTTTATCAGACTTTCAGATAGGGCAAATGTCAGTGAGCATTCCAATTTCAGTTCCAGAGCGATTCGCCCATTGAGTCCTTGATATTTAGTCTTTTTCAGCCAATATTTTGGATTTTTGAAAGTTTCACTTTTTTGTGAAAATATCCACTAAATTAGGGAATAATATGTGTGAGTATACCCCAGGAGAGTTACAAATGTGTGTGGGTAGAATATATATCCCATTGGGGTAAAATTGAAAAAAGTTGAAAACATTTTTTTTTTGGACTTAGTCATTTTTCCGGCGTTTATCAGACTTTCAGATAGGGGAAATGTCAGTGAGCGTTCCGATTTCAGTTCCATAGCGATTCGCCCAATGAGTCTTTGATATTTAGTCGTTTTCAGCCAATATTTTGGATTTTTGAAAATTTCACTTTTTTGTGAAAATATCCACTTTATTAGGGAATAATATGTGTGAGGGTACCCCAGGAGAGTTCCAAATGTGTGTGGGTAGAGTATATATCCCACGGGGGTAAAATTTAAAAAATTTTAAAAAATTTTTTTTTTGGACTTAGTCATTTTTCCGGCGTTTATCAGATTTTCAGATAGGGGAAATGTCAGTGAGCATTCCGATTTCAGTTCCATAGCGATTCGCCCAATGAGTCTTTGATATTTAGTCGTTTTCAGCCAATATTTTGGATTTTTGAAAATTTCACTTTTTTGTGAAAATATCCACTAAATTAGGGAATAATATGTGTGAGGGTACCCCAGGAGAGTTACAAATGTGTGTGGGTAGAATATATATCCCACGGGGGTAAAATTGAAAAAAGTTGAAAACATTTTTTTTTTGGACTTAGTAATTTTTCTGGCGTTTATCACACTTTCAGATAGGGGAAATGTCAGTGGGAGTTCCGATTTCAGTTCCAGAGCGATTCGCCCAATGAGTCCTTGATATTTAGTTGTTTTCAGCCAATTTTCTGGATTTTTGAAAATTTCACTTTTTTGTGAAAATATTCACTAAATAAGGGAATAATATGTATGAGGGTACCCCAGGAGAGTTCCAAATGTTTGTGGGTAGAATATATATCCCACGGGGGTAAAATTGAAAAAAGTTGAAAACATTTTTTTTTTTGGACTTAGTCATTTTTCCGGCGTTTATCAGACTTTCAGATAGGGCAAATGTCAGTGAGCATTAAAATTTCAATTCCAGAGCGATTCGCCCAATGAGTCCTTGATATTTAGTCGTTTTCAGCCATTATTTTGGATTTTTGAAAATTTCACTTTTTTGTGAAAATATCCACTAAATTAGGGAATAATATGTGTGAGTATACCCCAGGAGAGTTACAAATGTGTGTGGGTAGAATATATATCCCATTGGGGTAAAATTGAAAAAAGTTGAAAACATTTTTTTTTTGGACTTAGTCATTTTTCCGGCGTTTATCAGACTTTCAGATAGGGGAAATGTCAGTGAGCGTTCCGATTTCAGTTCCATAGCGATTCGCCCAATGAGTCTTTGATATTTAGTCGTTTTCAGCCAATATTTTGGATTTTTGAAAATTTCACTTTTTTGTGAAAATATCCACTTTATTAGGGAATAATATGTGTGAGGGTACCCCAGGAGAGTTCCAAATGTGTGTGGGTAGAGTATATATCCCACGGGGGTAAAATTTAAAAAATTTGAAAAAATTTTTTTTTTGGACTTAGTCATTTTTCCGGCGTTTATCAGATTTTCAGATAGGGCAAATGTCAGTGAGTGTTCCAATTTCAGTTCCAGAGTGATTCGCCCAATGAGTCTTTGATATTTAGTCATTTTCAGCCAATATTTTGGATTTTTGAAAATTTCACTTTTTTGTGAAAATATCCACTAAATGAGGGAATAATATGTGTGAGGGTACCCCAGGAGAGTTCCAAATGTGTGTGGGTAGAAGATATATCCCACGGGGTAAAATTGAAAAAAGTTGAAAAAATTATTTTTTTGGACTTAGTCATTTTTCTGGCGTTTATCAGACTTTCAGATAGGGGAAATGTCAGTGGGCATTCCGCTTTCAGTTCCAGAGCGATTCGCCCAATGAGTCCTTGATATTTAGTCGTTTTCAGCCAATTTTCTGGATTTTTGAAAATTTCACTTTTTTGTGAAAATATTCACTAAATGAGGGAATAATATGTGTGAGGGTACCCCAGGAGAGTTCCAAATGTGTGTGGGTAGAATATATATCCCACGGGGGTAAAATTGAAAAAAGTAGAAAAAAATTTTTTTTTGGACTTAATCATTTTTCCGGCGTTTTTCAGACTTTCACATAGGGGAAATGTCAGTGAGCGTTCCGATTTCAGTTCCAGAGCGATTCGCCCAATGCGTCCTTGATATTTAGTTGTTTTCAGCCATTATTTTGGATTTTTGAAAATTTCACTTTTTTGTGAAAATATTCACTAAATGAGGGAATAATATGTGTGAGTATACCCCAGGAGAGTTACAAATGTGTGTGGGTAGAATATATATCCCATTGGGGTAAAATTGAGAAAAGTTGAAAACATTTTTTTTTTGGACTTAGTCATTCTTCCGGCGTTTATCAGACTTTCAGATAGGGCAAATGTCAGTGAGTGTTCCAATTTCAGTTCAAGAGCGATTCGCCCAATGAGTCTTTGATATTTAGTCGTTTTCAGCCAATTTTCTGGATTTTTGAAAATTTCACTTTTTTGTGAAAATATCCACTAAATGAGGGAATAATATGTGTGAGGGTACCCCAGGAGAGTTCCAAATGTGTGTGGGTAGAATATATATCCCACGGGGGTAAAATTGAAAAAAGTTGAAAACATTTTTTTTTTTGGACTTAGTCATTTTTCCGGCATTTATCAGACTTTTAGATAGGGGAAATGTCAGTGAGCGTTCCGATTTCAGTTCCATAGCGATTCGCCCAATAAGTCTTTGATATTTAGTCGTTTTCAGCCAATATTTTGGATTTTTGAAAATTTCACTTTTTTGTGAAAATATCCACTGAATTAGGGAATAATATGTGTGAGGGTACCCCAGGAGAGTTCCAAATGTGTGTGGGTAGAATATATATCCCACGGGGGTAAAACTGAAAAAAATTGAAAACATTTTTTTTTTGGACTTAGTCATTTTTCCGGCGTTTATCAGACTTTCAGATAGGGGAAATGTCAGTGAGCGTTCCGATTTCAGTTCCAGAGCGATTCGCCCAATGAGTCTTTGATATTTAGTCATTTTCAGCCAATATTTTGGATTTTTGAAAATTTCACTTTTTTGTGAAAATATCCACTAAATTAGGGAATAATATGTGTGAGGGTACCCCAGGAGAGTTCCAAATGTGTGTGGGTAGAATATAAATCCCACGGGGGTAAAATTGAAAAAGGTTGAAAACAATTTTTTTTTTGGACTTAGTCATTTTTCCGGCGTTTATCAGACTTTCAGATAGGGGAAATGTCAGTGAGCGTTCCGATTTCAGTTCCAGAGCGATTCGCCCAATGAGTCCTTGATATTTAGTCGTTTTCAGCCATTCTTTTGGATTTTTGAAAATTTCATTTTTTTGTGAAAATATCCACTAAATGAGGGAATAATATGTGTGAGAGTATCCCAGGAGAGTTCCAAATGTGTGTGGGTAGAATATATATCCCACGGGGGTAAAATTGAAAAAAGTTGAAAACATTTTTTTTTTGGACTTAGTCATTTTTCCGGCGTTTATCAGACTTTCAGATAGGGGAAATGTCAGTGAGCGTTCCGATTTCAGTTACAGAGCGATTCGCCCAATGAGTCCTTGATATTTAGTCGTTTTCAGCCAATATTTTGGATTTTTGAAAATTTCACTTTTTTGTGAAAATATCCACTAAATTAGGGAATAATATGTGTGAGGGTACCACAGGAGAGTTACAAATGTGTGTGGGTAGAATACATATCCCACTGGGGTAAAATTGAAAAAAGTTGAAAACATTTTTTTTTTGGACTTAGTCATTTTTCCGGCGTTTATCAGACTTTCAGATAGGGCAAATGTCAGTGAGTGTTCCGATTTCAGTTCCAGAGCGATTCGCCCAATGAGTCTTTGATATTTAGTCGTTTTCAGCCAATTTTCTGGATTTTTGAAAATTTCACTTTTTTGTGAAAATATCCACTAAATGAGGGAATAATATGTGTGAGGGTACCCCAGGAGAGTTCCAAATGTGTGTGGGTAGAATATATATCCCACGGGGGTAAAATTGAAAAAAGTTGAAAACATCTTTTTTTTGGGACTTAGTCATTTTTCCGGCGTTTATCAGACTTTCAGATAGGGCAAATGTCAGTGAGCATTCCAATTTCAGTTCCAGAGCGATTCGCCCATTGAGTCCTTGATATTTAGTCTTTTTCAGCCAATATTTTGGATTTTTGAAAGTTTCACTTTTTTGTGAAAATATCCACTAAATTAGGGAATAATATGTGTGAGCATACCCCAAGAGAGTTACAAATGTGTGTGGGTAGAATATATATCCCATTGGGGTAAAATTGAAAAAAGTTGAAAACATTTTTTTTTTGGACTTAGTCATTTTTCCGGCGTTTATCAGACTTTCAGATAGGGCAAATGTCAGTGAGTGTTCCAATTTCAGTTCCAGAGCGATTCGCCCAATGAGTCTTTGATATTTAGTCGTTTTCAGTCAATTTTTTGGATTTTTGAAAATTTTACTTTTTTGTGAAAATATCCACTAAATGAGGGAATAATATGTGTGAGGGTACCCCAGGAGAGTACCAAATGTGTGTGGGTAGAAGATATATCCCACGGGGTAAAATTGAAAAAAGTTGAAAAAATTTTTTTTTTGGACTTAGTAATTTTTCTGGCGTTTATCACACTTTCAGATAGGGGAAATGTCAGTGGGAGTTCCGATTTCAGTTCCAGAGCGATTCGCCCAATGAGTCCTTGATATTTAGTTGTTTTCAGCCAATTTTCTGGATTTTTGAAAATTTCACTTTTTTGTGAAAATATTCACTAAATAAGGGAATAATATGTATGAGGGTACCCCAGGAGAGTTCCAAATGTTTGTGGGTAGAATATATATCCCACGGGGGTAAAATTGAAAAAAGTTGAAAACATTTTTTTTTTTGGACTTAGTCATTTTTCCGGCGTTTATCAGACTTTCAGATAGGGCAAATGTCAGTGAGCATTAAAATTTCAATTCCAGAGCGATTCGCCCAATGAGTCCTTGATATTTAGTCGTTTTCAGCCATTATTTTGGATTTTTGAAAATTTCACTTTTTTGTGAAAATATCCACTAAATTAGGGAATAATATGTGTGAGTATACCCCAGGAGAGTTACAAATGTGTGTGGGTAGAATATATATCCCATTGGGGTAAAATTGAAAAAAGTTGAAAACATTTTTTTTTTGGACTTAGTCATTTTTCCGGCGTTTATCAGACTTTCAGATAGGGGAAATGTCAGTGAGCGTTCCGATTTCAGTTCCATAGCGATTCGCCCAATGAGTCTTTGATATTTAGTCGTTTTCAGCCAATATTTTGGATTTTTGAAAATTTCACTTTTTTGTGAAAATATCCACTTTATTAGGGAATAATATGTGTGAGGGTACCCCAGGAGAGTTCCAAATGTGTGTGGGTAGAATATATATCCCACGGGGGTAAAATTGAAAAAAGTTGAAAACATCTTTTTTTTGGGACTTAGTCATTTTTCCGGCGTTTATCAGACTTTCAGATAGGGCAAATGTCAGTGAGTGTTCCAATTTCAGTTCCAGAGCGATTCGCCCAATGAGTCTTTGATATTTAGTCGTTTTCAGTCAATTTTTTGGATTTTTGAAAATTTCACTTTTTTGTGAAAATATCCACTAAATGAGGGAATAATATGTGTGAGGGTACCCCAGGAGAGTTCCAAATGTGTGTGGGTAGAAGATATATCCCACGGGGTAAAATTGAAAAAAGTTGAAAAAATTTTTTTTTTGGACTTAGTAATTTTTCTGGCGTTTATCACACTTTCAGATAGGGGAAATGTCAGTGGGCGTTCCAATTTCAGTTCCAGAGCGATTCGCCCAATGAGTCCTTGATATTTAGTTGTTTTCAGCCAATTTTCTGGATTTTTGAAAATTTCACTTTTTTGTGAAAATATTCACTAAATAAGGGAATAATATGTATGAGGGTACCCCAGGAGAGTTCCAAATGTTTGTGGGTAGAATATATATCCCACGGGGGTAAAATTGAAAAAAGTTGAAAACATTTTTTTTTTTGGACTTAGTCATTTTTCCGGCGTTTATCAGACTTTCAGATAGGGCAAATGTCAGTGAGCATTAAAATTTCAATTCCAGAGCGATTCGCCCAATGAGTCCTTGATATTTAGTCGTTTTCAGCCATTATTTTGGATTTTTGAAAATTTCACTTTTTTGTGAAAATATCCACTAAATTAGGGAATAATATGTGTGAGTATACCCCAGGAGAGTTACAAATGTGTGTGGGTAGAATATATATCCCATTGGGGTAAAATTGAAAAAAGTTGAAAACATTTTTTTTTTGAACTTAGTCATTTTTCCGGCGTTTATCAGACTTTCAGATAGGGGAAATGTCAGTGAGCGTTCCGATTTCAGTTCCAGAGCGATTCGCCCAATGAGTCTTTGATATTTAGTCGTTTTCAGCCAATATTTTGGATTTTTGAAAATTTCACTTTTTTGTGAAAATATCCACTAAATTAGGGAATAATATGTGTGAGGGTACCCCAGGAGAGTTCCAAATGTGTGTGGGTAGAATATATATCCCACGGGGGTAAAATTGAAAAAAGTTGAAAACATCTTTTTTTTGGGACTTAGTCATTTTTCCGGCGTTTATCAGACTTTCAGATAGGGCAAATGTCAGTGAGCATTCCAATTTCAGTTCCAGAGCGATTCGCCCATTGAGTCCTTGATATTTAGTCTTTTTCAGCCAATATTTTGGATTTTTGAAAGTTTCACTTTTTTGTGAAAATATCCACTAAATTAGGGAATAATATGTGTGAGTATACCCCAAGAGAGTTACAAATGTGTGTGGGTAGAATATATATCCCATTGGGGTAAAATTGAAAAAAGTTGAAAACATTTTTTTTTTGGACTTAGTCATTTTTCCGGCGTTTATCAGACTTTCAGATAGGGGAAATGTCAGTGAGCGTTCCGATTTCAGTTCCAGAGCGATTCGCCCAATGAGTCTTTGATATTTAGTCGTTTTCAGCCAATATTTTGGATTTTTGAAAATTTCACTTTTTTGTGAAAATATCCACTTTATTAGGGAATAATATGTGTGAGGGTACCCCAGGAGAGTTACAAATGTGTGTGGGTAGAATATATATCCCACGGGGGTAAAATTGAAAAAAGTTGAAAACATTTTTTTTTTGGACTTAGTAATTTTTCTGGCGTTTATCACACTTTCAGATAGGGGAAATGTCAGTGGGAGTTCCGATTTCAGTTCCAGAGCGATTCGCCCAATGAGTCCTTGATATTTAGTTGTTTTCAGCCAATTTTCTGGATTTTTGAAAATTTCACTTTTTTGTGAAAATATTCACTAAATAAGGGAATAATATGTATGAGGGTACCCCAGGAGAGTTCCAAATGTTTGTGGGTAGAATATATATCCCACGGGGGTAAAATTGAAAAAAGTTGAAAACATTTTTTTTTTTGGACTTAGTCATTTTTCCGGCGTTTATCAGACTTTCAGATAGGGCAAATGTCAGTGAGCATTAAAATTTCAATTCCAGAGCGATTCGCCCAATGAGTCCTTGATATTTAGTCGTTTTCAGCCATTATTTTGGATTTTTGAAAATTTCACTTTTTTGTGAAAATATCCACTAAATTAGGGAATAATATGTGTGAGTATACCCCAGGAGAGTTACAAATGTGTGTGGGTAGAATATATATCCCATTGGGGTAAAATTGAAAAAAGTTGAAAACATTTTTTTTTTGGACTTAGTCATTTTTCCGGCGTTTATCAGACTTTCAGATAGGGGAAATGTCAGTGAGCGTTCCGATTTCAGTTCCATAGCGATTCGCCCAATGAGTCTTTGATATTTAGTCGTTTTCAGCCAATATTTTGGATTTTTGAAAATTTCACTTTTTTGTGAAAATATCCACTTTATTAGGGAATAATATGTGTGAGGGTACCCCAGGAGAGTTCCAAATGTGTGTGGGTAGAGTATATATCCCACGGGGGTAAAATTTAAAAAATTTGAAAAAATTTTTTTTTTGGACTTAGTCATTTTTCCGGCGTTTATCAGATTTTCAGATAGGGAAAATGTCAGTGAGTGTTCCAATTTCAGTTCCAGAGTGATTCGCCCAATGAGTCTTTGATATTTAGTCATTTTCAGCCAATATTTTGGATTTTTGAAAATTTCACTTTTTTGTGAAAATATCCACTAAATGAGGGAATAATATGTGTGAGGGTACCCCAGGAGAGTTCCAAATGTGTGTGGGTAGAAGATATATCCCACGGGGTAAAATTGAAAAAAGTTGAAAAAATTATTTTTTTGGACTTAGTCATTTTTCTGGCGTTTATCAGACTTTCAGATAGGGGAAATGTCAGTGGGCGTTCCGCTTTCAGTTCCAGAGCGATTCGCCCAATGAGTCCTTGATATTTAGTCGTTTTCAGCCAATTTTCTGGATTTTTGAAAATTTCACTTTTTTGTGAAAATATTCACTAAATGAGGGAATAATATGTGTGAGGGTACCCCAGGAGAGTTCCAAATGTGTGTGGGTAGAATATATATCCCACGGGGGTAAAATTGAAAAAAGTAGAAAAAAATTTTTTTTTGGACTTAATCATTTTTCCGGCGTTTTTCAGACTTTCACATAGGGGAAATGTCAGTGAGCGTTCCGATTTCAGTTCCAGAGCGATTCGCCCAATGCGTCCTTGATATTTAGTTGTTTTCAGCCATTATTTTGGATTTTTGAAAATTTCACTTTTTTGTGAAAATATTCACTAAATGAGGGAATAATATGTGTGAGTATACCCCAGGAGAGTTACAAATGTGTGTGGGTAGAATATATATCCCATTGGGGTAAAATTGAGAAAAGTTGAAAACATTTTTTTTTTGGACTTAGTCATTCTTCCGGCGTTTATCAGACTTTCAGATAGGGCAAATGTCAGTGAGTGTTCCAATTTCAGTTCAAGAGCGATTCGCCCAATGAGTCTTTGATATTTAGTCGTTTTCAGCCAATTTTCTGGATTTTTGAAAATTTCACTTTTTTGTGAAAATATCCACTAAATGAGGGAATAATATGTGTGAGGGTACCCCAGGAGAGTTCCAAATGTGTGTGGGTAGAATATATATCCCACGGGGGTAAAATTGAAAAAAGTTGAAAACATTTTTTTTTTTGGACTTAGTCATTTTTCCGGCATTTATCAGACTTTTAGATAGGGGAAATGTCAGTGAGCGTTCCGATTTCAGTTCCATAGCGATTCGCCCAATAAGTCTTTGATATTTAGTCGTTTTCAGCCAATATTTTGGATTTTTGAAAATTTCACTTTTTTGTGAAAATATCCACTAAATTAGGGAATAATATGTGTGAGGGTACCCCAGGAGAGTTCCAAATGTGTGTGGGTAGAATATATATCCCACGGGGGTAAAACTGAAAAAAATTGAAAACATTTTTTTTTTGGACTTAGTCATTTTTCCGGCGTTTATCAGACTTTCAGATAGGGGAAATGTCAGTGAGCGTTCCGATTTCAGTTCCAGAGCGATTCGCCCAATGAGTCTTTGATATTTAGTCATTTTCAGCCAATATTTTGGATTTTTGAAAATTTCACTTTTTTGTGAAAATATCCACTAAATGAGGGAATAATATGTGTGAGGGTACCCCAGGAGAGTTCCAAATGTGTATGGGTAGAATATATATCCCACGGGGGTAAAATTTAAAAAAGTTGAAAACATTTTTTTTTTGGACTTAGTCATTTTTCCGGCGTTTATCAGACTTTCAGATAGGGGAAATGTCAGTGAGCGTTCTGATTTCAGTTCCAGAGCGATTCGCCCAATGAGTCCTTAATATTTAGTTTTTTTCAGCCAATATTTTGTATTTTTGAAAATTTCACTTTTTTGTGAAAATATCCACTAAATTAGGGAATAATATGTGTGAGTATACCCCAGGTGAGTTACAAATGTGTGTGGGTAGAATATATATCCCATTGGGGTAAAATTGAAAAAAGTTGAAAACATTTTTTTTTTGGACTTAGTCATTTTTCCGGCGTTTATCAGACTTTCAGATAGGGGAAATGTCAGTGAGCGTTCCGATTTCAGTTACAGAGCGATTCGCCCAATGAGTCCTTGATATTTCGTCGTTTTCAGCCAATATTTTGGATTTTTGAAAATTTCACTTTTTTGTGAAAATATCCACTAAATTAGGGAGTAATATGTGTGAGGGTACCCCAGGAGAGTTCCAAATGTGTGTGGGTAGAATATAAATCCCACGGGGGTAAAATTGAAAAAGGTTGAAAACAATTTTTTTTTTGGACTTAGTCATTTTTCCGGCGTTTATCAGACTTTCAGATAGGGGAAATGTCAGTGAGCGTTCCGATTTCAGTTCCAGAGCGATTCGCCCAATGAGTCCTTGATATTTAGTCGTTTTCAGCCATTCTTTTGGATTTTTGAAAATTTCATTTTTTTGTGAAAATATCCACTAAATGAGGGAATAATATGTGTGAGGGTATCCCAGGAGAGTTCCAAATGTGTGTGGGTAGAATATATATCCCACGGGGGTAAAATTGAAAAAAGTTGAAAACATTTTTTTTTTGGACTTAGTCATTTTTCCGGCGTTTATCAGACTTTCAGATAGGGGAAATGTCAGTGAGCGTTCCGATTTCAGTTACAGAGCGATTCGCCCAATGAGTCCTTGATATTTAGTCGTTTTCAGCCAATATTTTGGATTTTTGAAAATTTCACTTTTTTGTGAAAATATCCACTAAATTAGGGAATAATATGTGTGAGGGTACCACAGGAGAGTTACAAATGTGTGTGGGTAGAATACATATCCCACTGGGGTAAAATTGAAAAAAGTTGAAAACATTTTTTTTTTGGACTTAGTCATTTTTCCGGCGTTTATCAGACTTTCAGATAGGGCAAATGTCAGTGAGTGTTCCGATTTCAGTTCCAGAGCGATTCGCCCAATGAGTCTTTGATATTTAGTCGTTTTCAGCCAATTTTCTGGATTTTTGAAAATTTCACTTTTTTGTGAAAATATCCACTAAATGAGGGAATAATATGTGTGAGGGTACCCCAGGAGAGTTCCAAATGTGTGTGGGTAGAATATATATCCCACGGGGGTAAAATTGAAAAAAGTTGAAAACATCTTTTTTTTGGGACTTAGTCATTTTTCCGGCGTTTATCAGACTTTCAGATAGGGCAAATGTCAGTGAGCATTCCAATTTCAGTTCCAGAGCGATTCGCCCATTGAGTCCTTGATATTTAGTCTTTTTCAGCCAATATTTTGGATTTTTGAAAGTTTCACTTTTTTGTGAAAATATCCACTAAATTAGGGAATAATATGTGTGAGCATACCCCAAGAGAGTTACAAATGTGTGTGGGTAGAATATATATCCCATTGGGGTAAAATTGAAAAAAGTTGAAAACATTTTTTTTTTGGACTTAGTCATTTTTCCGGCGTTTATCAGACTTTCAGATAGGGCAAATGTCAGTGAGTGTTCCAATTTCAGTTCCAGAGCGATTCGCCCAATGAGTCTTTGATATTTAGTCGTTTTCAGTCAATTTTTTGGATTTTTGAAAATTTTACTTTTTTGTGAAAATATCCACTAAATGAGGGAATAATATGTGTGAGGGTACCACAGGAGAGTACCAAATGTGTGTGGGTAGAAGATATATCCCACGGGGTAAAATTGAAAAAAGTTGAAAAAATTTTTTTTTTGGACTTAGTAATTTTTCTGGCGTTTATCACACTTTCAGATAGGGGAAATGTCAGTGGGAGTTCCGATTTCAGTTCCAGAGCGATTCGCCCAATGAGTCCTTGATATTTAGTTGTTTTCAGCCAATTTTCTGGATTTTTGAAAATTTCACTTTTTTGTGAAAATATTCACTAAATAAGGGAATAATATGTATGAGGGTACCCCAGGAGAGTTCCAAATGTTTGTGGGTAGAATATATATCCCACGGGGGTAAAATTGAAAAAAGTTGAAAACATTTTTTTTTTTGGACTTAGTCATTTTTCCGGCGTTTATCAGACTTTCAGATAGGGCAAATGTCAGTGAGCATTAAAATTTCAATTCCAGAGCGATTCGCCCAATGAGTCCTTGATATTTAGTCGTTTTCAGCCATTATTTTGGATTTTTGAAAATTTCACTTTTTTGTGAAAATATCCACTAAATTAGGGAATAATATGTGTGAGTATACCCCAGGAGAGTTACAAATGTGTGTGGGTAGAATATATATCCCATTGGGGTAAAATTGAAAAAAGTTGAAAACATTTTTTTTTTGGACTTAGTCATTTTTCCGGCGTTTATCAGACTTTCAGATAGGGGAAATGTCAGTGAGCGTTCCGATTTCAGTTCCATAGCGATTCGCCCAATGAGTCTTTGATATTTAGTCGTTTTCAGCCAATATTTTGGATTTTTGAAAATTTCACTTTTTTGTGAAAATATCCACTTTATTAGGGAATAATATGTGTGAGGGTACCCCAGGAGAGTTCCAAATGTGTGTGGGTAGAATATATATCCCACGGGGGTAAAATTGAAAAAAGTTGAAAACATCTTTTTTTTGGGACTTAGTCATTTTTCCGGCGTTTATCAGACTTTCAGATAGGGCAAATGTCAGTGAGTGTTCCAATTTCAGTTCCAGAGCGATTCGCCCAATGAGTCTTTGATATTTAGTCGTTTTCAGTCAATTTTTTGGATTTTTGAAAATTTCACTTTTTTGTGAAAATATCCACTAAATGAGGGAATAATATGTGTGAGGGTACCCCAGGAGAGTTCCAAATGTGTGTGGGTAGAAGATATATCCCACGGGGTAAAATTGAAAAAAGTTGAAAAAATTTTTTTTTTGGACTTAGTAATTTTTCTGGCGTTTATCACACTTTCAGATAGGGGAAATGTCAGTGGGCGTTCCAATTTCAGTTCCAGAGCGATTCGCCCAATGAGTCTTTGATATTTAGTCGTTTTCAGCCAATATTTTGGATTTTTGAAAATTTCACTTTTTTGTGAAAATATCCACTAAATTAGGGAATAATATGTGTGAGGGTACCCCAGGAGAGTTCCAAATGTGTGTGGGTAGAATATATATCCCACGGGGGTAAAATTGAAAAAAGTTGAAAACATCTTTTTTTTGGGACTTAGTCATTTTTCCGGCGTTTATCAGACTTTCAGATAGGGCAAATGTCAGTGAGCATTCCAATTTCAGTTCCAGAGCGATTCGCCCATTGAGTCCTTGATATTTAGTCTTTTTCAGCCAATATTTTGGATTTTTGAAAGTTTCACTTTTTTGTGAAAATATCCACTAAATTAGGGAATAATATGTGTGAGTATACCCCAAGAGAGTTACAAATGTGTGTGGGTAGAATATATATCCCATTGGGGTAAAATTGAAAAAAGTTGAAAACATTTTTTTTTTGGACTTAGTCATTTTTCCGGCGTTTATCAGACTTTCAGATAGGGGAAATGTCAGTGAGCGTTCCGATTTCAGTTCCAGAGCGATTCGCCCAATGAGTCTTTGATATTTAGTCGTTTTCAGCCAATATTTTGGATTTTTGAAAATTTCACTTTTTTGTGAAAATATCCACTTTATTAGGGAATAATATGTGTGAGGGTACCCCAGGAGAGTTCCAAATGTGTGTGGGTAGAATATATATCCCACGGGGGTAAAATTGAAAAAAGTTGAAAACATCTTTTTTTTGGGACTTAGTCATTTTTCCGGCGTTTATCAGACTTTCAGATAGGGCAAATGTGAGTGAGCATTCCAATTTCAGTTCCAGAGCGATTCGCCCATTGAGTCCTTGATATTTAGTCTTTTTCAGCCAATATTTTGGATTTTTGAAAGTTTCACTTTTTTGTGAAAATATCCACTAAATTAGGGAATAATATGTGTGAGTATACCCCAAGAGAGTTACAAATGTGTGTGGGTAGAATATATATCCCATTGGGGTAAAATTGAAAAAAGTTGAAAACATTTTTTTTTTGGACTTAGTCATTTTTCCGGCGTTTATCAGACTTTCAGATAGGGCACATGTCAGTGAGTGTTCCAATTTCAGTTCCAGAGCGATTCGCCCAATGAGTCTTTGATATTTAGTCGTTTTCAGTCAATTTTTTGGATTTTTGAAAATTTCACTTTTTTGTGAATATATCCACTAAATGAGGGAATAATATGTGTGAGGGTACCCCAGGAGAGTTCCAAATGTGTGTGGGTAGAAGATATATCCCACGGGGTAAAATTGAAAAAAGTTGAAAAAATTTTTTTTTTGGACTTAGTAATTTTTCTGGCGTTTATCACACTTTCAGATAGGGGAAATGTCAGTGGGCGTTCCGATTTCAGTTCCAGAGCGATTCGCCCAATGAGTCCTTGATATTTAGTTGTTTTCAGCCAATTTTCTGGATTTTTGAAAATTTCACTTTTTTGTGAAAATATTCACTAAATAAGGGAATAATATGTATGAGGGTACCCCAGGAAAGTTACAAATGTGTGTGGGTAGAATATATCCCACGGGGGTAAAATTGAAAAAAGTTGAAAACATTTTTTTTTTTGGACTTAGTCATTTTTCCGGCGTTTATCAGACTTTCAGATAGGGCAAATGTCAGTGAGCATTAAAATTTGAATTCCAGAGCGATTCGCCCAATGAGTCCTTGATATTTAGTCGTTTTCAGCCATTATTTTGGATTTTTGAAAATTTCACTTTTTTGTGAAAATATCCACTAAATTAGGGAATAATATATGTGAGTATACCCCAGGAGAGTTACAAATGTGTGTGGGTAGAATATATATCCCATTGGGGTAAAATTGAAAAAAGTTGAAAACATTTTTTTTTTGGACTTAGTCATTTTTCCGGTGTTTATCAGACTTTCAGATAGGGGAAATGTCAGTGAGCGTTCCGATTTCAGTTCCATAGCGATTCGCCCAATGAGTCTTTGATATTTAGTCGTTTTCAGCCAATATTTTGGATTTTTGAAAATTTCACTTTTTTGTGAAAATATCCACTTTATTAGGGAATAATATGTGTGAGGGTACCCCAGGAGAGTTCCAAATGTGTGTGGGTAGAATATATATCCCACGGGGGTAAAATTGAAAAAAGTTGAAAACATCTTTTTTTTGGGACTTAGTCATTTTTCCGGCGTTTATCAGACTTTCAGATAGGGCAAATGTCAGTGAGCATTCCAATTTCAGTCCCAGAGCGATTCGCCCATTGAGTCCTTGATATTTAGTCTTTTTCAGCCAATATTTTGGATTTTTGAAAGTTTCACTTTTTTGTGAAAATATCCACTAAATTAGGGAATAATATGTGTGAGTATACCCCAAGAGAGTTACAAATGTGTGTGGGTAGAATATATATCCCATTGGGGTAAAATTGAAAAAAGTTGAAAACATTTTTTTTTTGGACTTAGTCATTTTTCCGGCGTTTATCAGACTTTCAGATAGGGGAAATGTCAGTGAGCGTTCCGATTTCAGTTCCAGAGCGATTCGCCCAATGAGTCTTTGATATTTAGTCGTTTTCAGCCAATATTTTGGATTTTTGAAAATTTCACTTTTTTGTGAAAATATCCACTTTATTAGGGAATAATATGTGTGAGGGTACCCCAGGAGAGTTCCAAATGTGTGTGGGTAGAATATATATCCCACGGGGGTAAAATTGAAAAAAGTTGAAAACATCTTTTTTTTGGGACTTAGTCATTTTTCCGGCGTTTATCAGACTTTCAGATAGGGCAAATGTGAGTGAGCATTCCAATTTCAGTTCTAGAGCGATTCGCCCATTGAGTCCTTGATATTTAGTCTTTTTCAGCCAATATTTTGGATTTTTGAAAGTTTCACTTTTTTGTGAAAATATCCACTAAATTAGGGAATAATATGTGTGAGTATACCCCAAGAGAGTTACAAATGTGTGTGGGTAGAATATATATCCCATTGGGGTAAAATTGAAAAAAGTTGAAAACATTTTTTTTTTGGACTTAGTCATTTTTCCGGCGTTTATCAGACTTTCAGATAGGGCACATGTCAGTGAGTGTTCCAATTTCAGTTCCAGAGCGATTCGCCCAATGAGTCTTTGATATTTAGTCGTTTTCAGTCAATTTTTTGGATTTTTGAAAATTTCACTTTTTTGTGAAAATATCCACTAAATGAGGGAATAATATGTGTGAGGGTACCCCAGGAGAGTTCCAAATGTGTGTGGGTAGAAGATATATCCCACGGGGTAAAATTGAAAAAAGTTGAACAAATTTTTTTTTTGGACTTAGTAATTTTTCTGGCGTTTATCACACTTTCAGATAGGGGAAATGTCAGTGGGCGTTCCGATTTCAGTTCCAGAGCGATTCGCCCAATGAGTCCTTGATATTTAGTTGTTTTCAGCCAATTTTCTGGATTTTTGAAAATTTCACTTTTTTGTGAAAATATTCACTAAATAAGGGAATAATATGTATGAGGGTACCCCAGGAAAGTTACAAATGTGTGTGGGTAGAATATATCCCACGGGGGTAAAATTGAAAAAAGTTGAAAACATTTTTTTTTTTGGACTTAGTCATTTTTCCGGCGTTTATCAGACTTTCAGATAGGGCAAATGTCAGTGAGCATTAAAATTTGAATTCCAGAGCGATTCGCCCAATGAGTCCTTGATATTTAGTCGTTTTCAGCCATTATTTTGGATTTTTGAAAATTTCACTTTTTTGTGAAAATATCCACTAAATTAGGGAATAATATGTGTGAGTATACCCCAGGAGAGTTACAAATGTGTGTGGGTAGAATATATATCCCATTGGGGTAAAATTGAAAAAAGTTGAAAACATTTTTTTTTTGGACTTAGTCATTTTTCCGGTGTTTATCAGACTTTCAGATAGGGGAAATGTCAGTGAGCGTTCCGATTTCAGTTCCATAGCGATTCGCCCAATGAGTCTTTGATATTTAGTCGTTTTCAGCCAATATTTTGGATTTTTGAAAATTTCACTTTTTTGTGAAAATATCCACTTTATTAGGGAATAATATGTGTGAGGGTACCCCAGGAGAGTTCCAAATGTGTGTGGGTAGAATATATATCCCACGGGGGTAAAACTGAAGAAAATTGAAAACATTTTTTTTTTGGACTTAGTCATTTTTCCGGCGTTTATCAGACTTTCAGATAGGGGAAATGTCAGTGAGCGTTCCGATTTCAATTCCAGAGCGATTCGCCCAATGAGTCTTTGATATTTAGTCATTTTCAGCCAATATTTTGGATTTTTGAAAATTTCACTTTTTTGTGAAAATATCCACTAAATGAGGGAATAATATGTGTGAGGGTACCCCAGGAGAGTTCCAAATGTGTGTGGGTAGAATACATATCCCACTGGGGTAAAATTGAAAAAAGTTGAAAACATTTTTTTTTTGGACTTAGTCATTTTTCCGGTGTTTATCAGACTTTCAGATAGGGGAAATGTCAGTGAGCGTTCCGATTTCAGTTCCATAGCGATTCGCCCAATGAGTCTTTGATATTTAGTCTTTTTCAGCCAATATTTTGGATTTTTGAAAATTTCACTTTTTTGTGAAAATATCCACTTTATTAGGGAATAATATGTGTGAGGGTACCCCAGGAGAGTTCCAAATGTGTGTGGGTAGAATATATATCCCACGGGGGTAAAATTGAAAAAAGTTGAAAACATCTTTTTTTTGGGACTTAGTCATTTTTCCGGCGTTTATCAGACTTTCAGATAGGGCAAATGTCAGTGAGCATTCCAATTTCAGTTCCAGAGCGATTCGCCCATTGAGTCCTTGATATTTAGTCTTTTTCAGCCAATATTTTGGATTTTTGAAAGTTTCACTTTTTTGTGAAAATATCCACTAAATTAGGGAATAATATGTGTGAGTATACCCCAAGAGAGTTACAAATGTGTGTGGGTAGAATATATATCCCATTGGGGTAAAATTGAAAAAAGTTGAAAACATTTTTTTTTTGGACTTAGTCATTTTTCCGGCGTTTATCAGACTTTCAGATAGGGGAAATGTCAGTGAGCGTTCCGATTTCAGTTCCATAGCGATTCGCCCAATGAGTCTTTGATATTTAGTCGTTTTCAGCCAATATTTTGGATTTTTGAAAATTTCACTTTTTTGTGAAAATATCCACTTTATTAGGGAATAATATGTGTGAGGGTACCCCAGGAGAGTTCCAAATGTGTGTGGGTAGAATATATATCCCACGGGGGTAAAATTGAAAAAAGTTGAAAACATCTTTTTTTTGGGACTTAGTCATTTTTCCGGCGTTTATCAGACTTTCAGATAGGGCAAATGTCAGTGAGCATTCCAATTTCAGTCCCAGAGCGATTCGCCCATTGAGTCCTTGATATTTAGTCTTTTTCAGCCAATATTTTGGATTTTTGAAATTTTCACTTTTTTGTGAAAATATCCACTAAATTAGGGAATAATATGTGTGAGTATACCCCAAGAGAGTTACAAATGTGTGTGGGTAGAATATATATCCCATTGGGGTAAAATTGAAAAAAGTTGAAAACATTTTTTTTTTGGACTTAGTCATTTTTCCGGCGTTTATCAGACTTTCAGATAGGGGAAATGTCAGTGAGCGTTCCGATTTCAGTTCCAGAGCGATTCGCCCAATGAGTCTTTGATATTTAGTCGTTTTCAGCCAATATTTTGGATTTTTGAAAATTTCACTTTTTTGTGAAAATATCCACTTTATTAGGGAATAATATGTGTGAGGGTACCCCAGGAGAGTTCCAAATGTGTGTGGGTAGAATATATATCCCACGGGGGTAAAATTGAAAAAAGTTGAAAACATCTTTTTTTTGGGACTTAGTCATTTTTCCGGCGTTTATCAGACTTTCAGATAGGGCAAATGTGAGTGAGCATTCCAATTTCAGTTCTAGAGCGATTCGCCCATTGAGTCCTTGATATTTAGTCTTTTTCAGCCAATATTTTGGATTTTTGAAAGTTTCACTTTTTTGTGAAAATATCCACTAAATTAGGGAATAATATGTGTGAGTATACCCCAAGAGAGTTACAAATGTGTGTGGGTAGAATATATATCCCATTGGGGTAAAATTGAAAAAAGTTGAAAACATTTTTTTTTTGGACTTAGTCATTTTTCCGGCGTTTATCAGACTTTCAGATAGGGCACATGTCAGTGAGTGTTCCAATTTCAGTTCCAGAGCGATTCGCCCAATGAGTCTTTGATATTTAGTCGTTTTCAGTCAATTTTTTGGATTTTTGAAAATTTCACTTTTTTGTGAAAATATCCACTAAATGAGGGAATAATATGTGTGAGGGTACCCCAGGAGAGTTCCAAATGTGTGTGGGTAGAAGATATATCCCACGGGGTAAAATTGAAAAAAGTTGAACAAATTTTTTTTTTGGACTTAGTAATTTTTCTGGCGTTTATCACACTTTCAGATAGGGGAAATGTCAGTGGGCGTTCCGATTTCAGTTCCAGAGCGATTCGCCCAATGAGTCCTTGATATTTAGTTGTTTTCAGCCAATTTTCTGGATTTTTGAAAATTTCACTTTTTTGTGAAAATATTCACTAAATAAGGGAATAATATGTATGAGGGTACCCCAGGAAAGTTACAAATGTGTGTGGGTAGAATATATCCCACGGGGGTAAAATTGAAAAAAGTTGAAAACATTTTTTTTTTTGGACTTAGTCATTTTTCCGGCGTTTATCAGACTTTCAGATAGGGCAAATGTCAGTGAGCATTAAAATTTGAATTCCAGAGCGATTCGCCCAATGAGTCCTTGATATTTAGTCGTTTTCAGCCATTATTTTGGATTTTTGAAAATTTCACTTTTTTGTGAAAATATCCACTAAATTAGGGAATAATATGTGTGAGTATACCCCAGGAGAGTTACAAATGTGTGTGGGTAGAATATATATCCCATTGGGGTAAAATTGAAAAAAGTTGAAAACATTTTTTTTTTGGACTTAGTCATTTTTCCGGTGTTTATCAGACTTTCAGATAGGGGAAATGTCAGTGAGCGTTCCGATTTCAGTTCCATAGCGATTCGCCCAATGAGTCTTTGATATTTAGTCGTTTTCAGCCAATATTTTGGATTTTTGAAAATTTCACTTTTTTGTGAAAATATCCACTTTATTAGGGAATAATATGTGTGAGGGTACCCCAGGAGAGTTCCAAATGTGTGTGGGTAGAATATATATCCCACGGGGGTAAAACTGAAGAAAATTGAAAACATTTTTTTTTTGGACTTAGTCATTTTTCCGGCGTTTATCAGACTTTCAGATAGGGGAAATGTCAGTGAGCGTTCCGATTTCAATTCCAGAGCGATTCGCCCAATGAGTCTTTGATATTTAGTCATTTTCAGCCAATATTTTGGATTTTTGAAAATTTCACTTTTTTGTGAAAATATCCACTAAATGAGGGAATAATATGTGTGAGGGTACCCCAGGAGAGTTCCAAATGTGTGTGGGTAGAATACATATCCCACTGGGGTAAAATTGAAAAAAGTTGAAAACATTTTTTTTTTGGACTTAGTCATTTTTCCGGTGTTTATCAGACTTTCAGATAGGGGAAATGTCAGTGAGCGTTCCGATTTCAGTTCCATAGCGATTCGCCCAATGAGTCTTTGATATTTAGTCTTTTTCAGCCAATATTTTGGATTTTTGAAAATTTCACTTTTTTGTGAAAATATCCACTTTATTAGGGAATAATATGTGTGAGGGTACCCCAGGAGAGTTCCAAATGTGTGTGGGTAGAATATATATCCCACGGGGGTAAAATTGAAAAAAGTTGAAAACATCTTTTTTTTGGGACTTAGTCATTTTTCCGGCGTTTATCAGACTTTCAGATAGGGCAAATGTCAGTGAGCATTCCAATTTCAGTTCCAGAGCGATTCGCCCATTGAGTCCTTGATATTTAGTCTTTTTCAGCCAATATTTTGGATTTTTGAAAGTTTCACTTTTTTGTGAAAATATCCACTAAATTAGGGAATAATATGTGTGAGTATACCCCAAGAGAGTTACAAATGTGTGTGGGTAGAATATATATCCCATTGGGGTAAAATTGAAAAAAGTTGAAAACATTTTTTTTTTGGACTTAGTCATTTTTCCGGCGTTTATCAGACTTTCAGATAGGGGAAATGTCAGTGAGCGTTCCGATTTCAGTTCCAGAGCGATTCGCCCAATGAGTCTTTGATATTTAGTCGTTTTCAGCCAATATTTTGGATTTTTGAAAATTTCACTTTTTTGTGAAAATATCCACTTTATTAGGGAATAATATGTGTGAGGGTACCCCAGGAGAGTTCCAAATGTGTGTGGGTAGAATATATATCCCACGGGGGTAAAATTGAAAAAAGTTAAAAACATCTTTTTTTTGGGACTTAGTCATTTTTCCGGCGTTTATCAGACTTTCAGATAGGGCAAATGTGAGTGAGCATTCCAATTTCAGTTCCAGAGCGATTCGCCCATTGAGTCCTTGATATTTAGTCTTTTTCAGCCAATATTTTGGATTTTTGAAAGTTTCACTTTTTTGTGAAAATATCCACTAAATTAGGGAATAATATGTGTGAGTATACCCCAAGAGAGTTACAAATGTGTGTGGGTAGAATATATATCCCATTGGGGTAAAATTGAAAAAAGTTGAAAACATTTTTTTTTTGGACTTAGTCATTTTTCCGGCGTTTATCAGACTTTCAGATAGGGCACATGTCAGTGAGTGTTCCAATTTCAGTTCCAGAGCGATTCGCCCAATGAGTCTTTGATATTTAGTCGTTTTCAGTCAATTTTTTGGATTTTTGAAAATTTCACTTTTTTGTGAAAATATCCACTAAATGAGGGAATAATATGTGTGAGGGTACCCCAGGAGAGTACCAAATGTGTGTGGGTAGAATATATCCCACGGGGGTAAAATTGAAAAAAGTTGAAAACATTTTTTTTTTTGGACTTAGTCATTTTTCCGGCGTTTATCAGACTTTCAGATAGGGCAAATGTCAGTGAGCATTAAAATTTGAATTCCAGAGCGATTCGCCCAATGAGTCCTTGATATTTAGTCGTTTTCAGCCATTATTTTGGATTTTTGAAAATTTCACTTTTTTGTGAAAATATCCACTAAATTAGGGAATAATATGTGTGAGTATACCCCAGGAGAGTTACAAATGTGTGTGGGTAGAATATATATCCCATTGGGGTAAAATTGAAAAAAGTTGAAAACATTTTTTTTTTGGACTTAGTCATTTTTCCGGTGTTTATCAGACTTTCAGATAGGGGAAATGTCAGTGAGCGTTCCGATTTCAGTTCCATAGCGATTCGCCCAATGAGTCTTTGATATTTAGTCGTTTTCAGCCAATATTTTGGATTTTTGAAAATTTCACTTTTTTGTGAAAATATCCACTTTATTAGGGAATAATATGTGTGAGGGTACCCCAGGAGAGTTCCAAATGTGTGTGGGTAGAATATATATCCCACGGGGGTAAAACTGAAGAAAATTGAAAACATTTTTTTTTTGGACTTAGTCATTTTTCCGGCGTTTATCAGACTTTCAGATAGGGGAAATGTCAGTGAGCGTTCCGATTTCAATTCCAGAGCGATTCGCCCAATGAGTCTTTGATATTTAGTCATTTTCAGCCAATATTTTGGATTTTTGAAAATTTTACTTTTTTGTGAAAATATCCACTAAATGAGGGAATAATATGTGTGAGGGTACCCCAGGAGAGTTCCAAATGTGTGTGGGTAGAATACATATCCCACTGGGGTAAAATTGAAAAAAGTTGAAAACATTTTTTTTTTGGACTTAGTCATTTTTCCGGTGTTTATCAGACTTTCAGATAGGGGAAATGTCAGTGAGCGTTCCGATTTCAGTTCCATAGCGATTCGCCCAATGAGTCTTTGATATTTAGTCTTTTTCAGCCAATATTTTGGATTTTTGAAAATTTCACTTTTTTGTGAAAATATCCACTTTATTAGGGAATAATATGTGTGAGGGTACCCCAGGAGAGTTCCAAATGTGTGTGGGTAGAATATATATCCCACGGGGGTAAAATTGAAAAAAGTTGAAAACATCTTTTTTTTGGGACTTAGTCATTTTTCCGGCGTTTATCAGACTTTCAGATAGGGCAAATGTCAGTGAGCATTCCAATTTCAGTTCCAGAGCGATTCGCCCATTGAGTCCTTGATATTTAGTCTTTTTCAGCCAATATTTTGGATTTTTGAAAGTTTCACTTTTTTGTGAAAATATCCACTAAATTAGGGAATAATATGTGTGAGTATACCCCAAGAGAGTTACAAATGTGTGTGGGTAGAATATATATCCCATTGGGGTAAAATTGAAAAAAGTTGAAAACATTTTTTTTTTGGACTTAGTCATTTTTCCGGCGTTTATCAGACTTTCAGATAGGGGAAATGTCAGTGAGCGTTCCGATTTCAGTTCCAGAGCGATTCGCCCAATGAGTCTTTGATATTTAGTCGTTTTCAGCCAATATTTTGGATTTTTGAAAATTTCACTTTTTTGTGAAAATATCCACTTTATTAGGGAATAATATGTGTGAGGGTACCCCAGGAGAGTTCCAAATGTGTGTGGGTAGAATATATATCCCACGGGGGTAAAATTGAAAAAAGTTGAAAACATCTTTTTTTTGGGACTTAGTCATTTTTCCGGCGTTTATCAGACTTTCAGATAGGGCAAATGTGAGTGAGCATTCCAATTTCAGTTCCAGAGCGATTCGCCCATTGAGTCCTTGATATTTAGTCTTTTTCAGCCAATATTTTGGATTTTTGAAAGTTTCACTTTTTTGTGAAAATATCCACTAAATTAGGGAATAATATGTGTGAGTATACCCCAAGAGAGTTACAAATGTGTGTGGGTAGAATATATATCCCATTGGGGTAAAATTGAAAAAAGTTGAAAACATTTTTTTTTTGGACTTAGTCATTTTTCCGGCGTTTATCAGACTTTCAGATAGGGCACATGTCAGTGAGTGTTCCAATTTCAGTTCCAGAGCGATTCGCCCAATGAGTCTTTGATATTTAGTCGTTTTCAGTCAATTTTTTGGATTTTTGAAAATTTCACTTTTTTGTGAAAATATCCACTAAATGAGGGAATAATATGTGTGAGGGTACCCCAGGAGAGTACCAAATGTGTGTGGGTAGAATATATCCCACGGGGGTAAAATTGAAAAAAGTTGAAAACATTTTTTTTTTTGGACTTAGTCATTTTTCCGGCGTTTATCAGACTTTCAGATAGGGCAAATGTCAGTGAGCATTAAAATTTGAATTCCAGAGCGATTCGCCCAATGAGTCCTTGATATTTAGTCGTTTTCAGCCATTATTTTGGATTTTTGAAAATTTCACTTTTTTGTGAAAATATCCACTAAATTAGGGAATAATATGTGTGAGTATACCCCAGGAGAGTTACAAATGTGTGTGGGTAGAATATATATCCCATTGGGGTAAAATTGAAAAAAGTTGAAAACATTTTTTTTTTGGACTTAGTCATTTTTCCGGTGTTTATCAGACTTTCAGATAGGGGAAATGTCAGTGAGCGTTCCGATTTCAGTTCCATAGCGATTCGCCCAATGAGTCTTTGATATTTAGTCGTTTTCAGCCAATATTTTGGATTTTTGAAAATTTCACTTTTTTGTGAAAATATCCACTTTATTAGGGAATAATATGTGTGAGGGTACCCCAGGAGAGTTCCAAATGTGTGTGGGTAGAATATATATCCCACGGGGGTAAAACTGAAGAAAATTGAAAACATTTTTTTTTTGGACTTAGTCATTTTTCCGGCGTTTATCAGACTTTCAGATAGAGGAAATGTCAGTGAGCGTTCCGATTTCAATTCCAGAGCGATTCGCCCAATGAGTCTTTGATATTTAGTCATTTTCAGCCAATATTTTGGATTTTTGAAAATTTTACTTTTTTGTGAAAATATCCACTAAATGAGGGAATAATATGTGTGAGAGTACCCCAGGAGAGTTCCAAATGTGTGTGGGTAGAAGATATATCCCACGGGGTAAAATTGAAAAAAGTTGAAAAAAATTTTTTTTTGGACTTAGTAATTTTTCTGGCGTTTATCACACTTTCAGATAGGGGAAATGTCAGTGGGCATTCCGATTTCAGTTCCAGAACGATTTGCCCAATGAGTCCTTGATATTTAGTCATTTTCAGCCAATATTTTGGATTTTTGAAAATTTCACTTTTTTGTGAAAATATCCACTAAATGAGGGAATAATATGTGTGAGGGTACCCCAGGAGAGTTACAAATGTGTGTGGGTAGAATATATATCCCATTGGGGTAAAATTGAAAAAAGTTGAAAACATTTTTTTTTTGGACTTAGTCATTCTTCCGGCGTTTATCAGACTTTCAGATAGGGCAAATGTCAGTGAGTGTTCCAATTTCAGTTCCAGAGCGATTCGCCCAATGAGTCTTTGATATTTAGTCGTTTTCAGCCAATTTTCTGGATTTTTGAAAATTTTACTTTTTTGTGAAAATATCCACTAGATGAGGGAATAATATGTGTGAGGGTACCCCAGGAGAGTTCCAAATGTGTGTGGGTAGAATATATATCCCACGGGGGTAAAACTGAAAAAAATTGAAAACATTTTTTTTTTGGACTTAGTCATTTTTCCGGCGTTTATCAGACTTTCAGATAGGGGAAATGTCAGTGAGCGTTCCGATTTCAGTTCCAGAGCGATTCGCCCAATGAGTCCTTGATATTTAGTCATTTTCAGCCAATATTTTGGATTTTTGAAAATTTCACTTTTTTGTGAAAATATCCACTAAATGAGGGAATAATATGTGTGAGGGTACCCCAGGAGAGTTCCAAATGTGTGTGGGTAGAATATATATCCCACGGGGGTAAAATTGAAAAAAGTTGAAAACATTTTTTTTTTGGACTTAGTCATTTTTCCGGCGTTTATCAGACTTTCAGATAGGGGAAATGTCAGTGAGCATTCCGATTTCAGTTCCATAGCGATTCGCCCAATGTGTCTTTGATATTTAGTCATTTTCAGCCAATATTTTGGATTTTTGAAAATTTCACTTTTTTGTGAAAATATCCACTAAATTAGGGAATAATATGTGTGAGGGTACCCCAGGAGAGTTCCAAATGTGTGTGGGTAGAATATATATCTCACTGGGGTAAAATTGAAAAAAGTTGAAAACATTTTTTTTTTGGACTTAGTCATTTTTCCGGCGTTTATCAGACTTTCAGATAGGGCAAATGTCAGTGAGTGTTCCAATTTCAGTTCCAGAGCGATTCGCCCAATGAGTCTTTGATATTTAGTCGTTTTCAGTCAATTTTTTGGATTTTTGAAAATTTTACTTTTTTGTGAAAATATCCACTAAATTAGGGAATAATATATGTGAGTATACCCCAGGAGAGTTACAAATGTGTGTGGGTAGAATATATATCCCATTGGGGTAAAATTGAAAAAAGTTGAAAACATTTTTTTTTTGGACTTAGTCATTCTTCCGGCGTTTATCAGACTTTCAGATAGGGCAAATGTCATTGAGTGTTCCAATTTCAGTTCCAGAGCGATTCGCCCAATGAGTCTTTGATATTTAGTCGTTTTCAGCCAATTTTCTGGATTTTTGAAAATTTTACTTTTTTGTGAAAATATCCACTAGATGAGGGAATAATATGTGTGAGGGTACCCCAGGAGAGTTCCAAATGTGTGTGGGTAGAAGATATATCCCACGGGGTAAAATTGAAAAAAGTTGAAAAAATTTTTTTTTTGGACTTAGTAATTTTTCTGGCGTTTATCACATTTTCAGATAGGGGAAATGTCAGTGGGCGTTCCGATTTCAGTTCCAGAGCGATTTGCCCAATGAGTCCTTGATATTTAGTCATTTTCAGCCAATATTTTAGATTTTTGAAAATTTCACTTTTTTGTGAAAATATCCACTAAATGAGGGAATAATATGTGTGAGGGTACCCCAGGAGAGTTCCAAATGTGTGTGGGTAGAATATATATCCCACGGGGGTAAAATTGAAAAAAGTTGAAAACATTTTTTTTCTGGACTTAGTCATTTTTCCAGCGTTTATCAGACTTTCAGATAGGGGAAATGTCAGTGAGCGTTCCGATTTCAGTTCCATAGAGATTCGCCCAATGAGTCTTTGATATTTAGTCGTTTTCAGCCAATATTTTGGATTTTTGAAAATTTCACTTTTTTGAGAAAATAGCCACTAAATTAGGGAATAATATGTGTGAGGGTACCCCAGGAGAGTTCCAAATGTGTGTGGGTAGAATATATATCCCACGGGGGTAAAATTGAAAAAAGTTGAAAACATTTTTTTTTTGGACTTAGTCATTTTTCCGGCGTTTATCAGACTTTCAGATAGGGGAAATGTCAGTGAGCATTCCGATTTCAGTTCCATAGCGATTCGCCCAATGAGTCTTTGATATTTAGTCATTTTCAGCCAATATTTTGGATTTTTGAAAATTTCACTTTTTTGTGAAAATATCCACTAAATTAGGGAATAATATGTGTGAGGGTACCCCAGGAGAGTTCCAAATGTGTGTGGGTAGAATATATATCCCACGGGGGTAAAACTGAAAAAAATTGAAAACATTTTTTTTTTGGACTTAGTCATTTTTCCGGCGTTTATCAGACTTTCAGATAGGGGAAATGTCAGTGAGCGTTCCGATTTCAGTTCCAGAGCGATTCGCCCAATGAGTCTTTGATATTTAGTCATTTTCAGCCAATATTTTGGATTTTTGAAAATTTCACTTTTTTGTGAAAATATCCACTAAATGAGGGAATAATATGTGTGAGGGTACCCCAGGAGAGTTCCAAATGTGTGTGGGTAGAATACATATCCCACTGGGGTAAAATTGAAAAAACTTGAAAACATTTTTTTTTTGGACTTAGTCATTTTTCCGGCGTTTATCAGACTTTCAGATAGGGGAAATGTCAGTGAGCGTTCCGATTTCAGTTCCATAGCGATTCGCCCAATGAGTCTTTGATATTTAGTCGTTTACAGCCAATATTTTGGATTTTTGAAAATTTCACTTTTTTGTGAAAATATCCACTTTATTAGGGAATAATATGTGTGAGGGTACCCCAGGAGAGTTCCAAATGTGTGTGGGTAGAATATATATCCCACGGGGGTAAAATTGAAAAAAGTTGAAAACATCTTTTTTTTGGGACTTAGTCATTTTTCCGGCGTTTATCAGACTTTCAGATAGGGGAAATGTCAGTGAGCGTTCCGATTTCAGTTCCATAGCGATTCGCCCAATGAGTCTTTGATATTTAGTCGTTTTCAGCCAATATTTTGGATTTTTGAAAGTTTCACTTTTTTGTGAAAATATCCACTAAATTAGGGAATAATATGTGTGAGTATACCCCAAGAGAGTTACAAATGTGTGTGGGTAGAATATATATCCCATTGGGGTAAAATTGAAAAAAGTTGAAAACATTTTTTTTTTGGACTTAGTAATTTTTCTGGCGTTTATCACACTTTCAGATAGGGGAAATGTCAGTGGGCGTTCCGATTTCAGTTCCATAGCGATTCGCCCAATGAGTCTTTGATATTTAGTCGTTTTCAGCCAATATTTTGGATTTTTGAAAATTTCACTTTTTTGAGAAAATAGCCACTAAATTAGGGAATAATATGTGTGAGGGTACCCCAGGAGAGTTCCAAATGTGTGTGGGTAGAATATATATCCCACGGGGGTAAAATTGAAAAAGGTTGAAAACTATTTTTTTTTTGGACTTAGTCATTTTTCCGGCATTTATCAGACTTTCAGATAGGGTAAATGTCATTGAGCGTTCCGATTTCAGTTCCAGAGCGATTCGCCCAATGAGTCCTTGATATTTAGTCGTTTTCAGCCATTCTTTTGGATTTTTGAAAATTTCATTTTTTTGTGAAAATATCCACTAAATTAGGGAATAATATGTGTGAGGGTACCACAGGAGAGTTACAAATGTGTGTGGGTAGAATACATATCCCACTGGGGTAAAATAGAAAAAAGTTGAAAACATTTTTTTTTTGGACTTAGTCATTTTTCCGGCGTTTATCAGACTTTCAGATAGGGCAAATGTCAGTGAGTGTTCCGATTTCAGTTCCAGAGCGATTCGCCCATTGAGTCTTTGATATTTAGTCGTTTTCAGCCAATTTTCTGGATTTTTGAAAATTTCTCTTTTTTGTGAAAATATCCACTAAATGAGGGAATAATATGTGTGAGGGTACCCCAGGAGAGTTCCAAATGTGTGTGGGTAGAATATATATCCCACGGCGAAAAAATTGAAAAAAGTTGAAAAAAATTTTTTTGGGGACGTAGTCATTTTTCCGGCGTTTAGCAGACTTTCAGATAGGGCAAATGTCAGTGAGCGTTCCGATTTCAGTTACAGAGCGATTCGCCCAATGAGTCCTTGTTATTTAGTTGTTTTCAGCCACTTTTCTGGATTTTTGAAAATTTCACTTTTTTGTGAAAATATCCACTAAATGAGGGAATAATATGTGTGAGGGTACCCCAGGAGAGTTCCAAATGTGTGTGGGAAGAATATATATCCCACAGGGGTAAAATTGAAAAAAGTAGAAAAAATTATTTTTTTGGACTTAGTCATTTTTCCGGCGTTTATCAGACTTTCAGACAGGGGAAATGTCAGTGAGCGTTCCGATTTAAGTTCCAGAGCGATCCGCCCAATGAGTCTTTGATATTTAGTCGTTTTCAGCCAATTTTCCGGATTTTTGAAAATTTCACTTTTTTGTGAAAATATCCACTTTATTAGGGAATAATATGTGTGAGGGTACCCCAGGAGAGTTCCAAATGTGTGTGGGTAGAATATATATCCCACGGGGGTAAAACTGAAAAAAATTGAAAACATTTTTTTTTTGGACTTAGTCATTTTTCCGGCGTTTATCAGACTTTCAGATAGGGGAAATGTCAGTGAGCGTTCTGATTTCAGTTCCAGAGCGGTTCGCCCAATGAGTCCTTGATATTTAGTCATTTTCAGCCAATATTTTGGATTTTTGAAAATTTCACTTTTTTGTGAAAATATCCACTAAATGAGGGAATAATATGTGTGAGGGTACCCCAGGAGAGTTCCAAATGTGTGTGGGTAGAATATATATCCCACGGGGGTAAAACTGAAAAAAATTGAAAACATTTTTTTTTTGGACTTAGTCATTTTTCCGGCGTTTATCAGACTTTCAGATAGGGGAAATGTCAGTGAGCATTCCGATTTCAGTTCCAGAGCGATTCGCCCAATGAGTCTTTGATATTTAGTCATTTTCAGACAATATTTTGGATTTTTGAAAATTTTACGTTTTTGTGAAAATATCCACTAAATGAGGGAATAATATGTGTGAGGGTACCCCAGGAGAGTTCCAAATGTGTGTGGGTAGAATATATATCCCACGGGGGTAAAATTGAAAAAAGTTGAAAACATTTTTTTTTTTGGACTTAGTCATTTTTCCGGCGTTTATCAGACTTTCAAATAGGGGAAATGTCAGTGAGCGTTCCGATTTCAGTTCCAGAGCGATTCGCCCAATGCGTCCTTGATATTTAGTTGTTTTCAGCCATTATTTTGAATCTTTGAAAATTTCACTTTTTTGTGAAAATATTCACTAAATAAGGGAATAATATGTATGAGGGTACCCCAGGAGAGTTCAAAATGTGTGTGGGTAGAATATATATCCCATGGGGGTAAAATTGAAAAAAGTTGAAAACATTTTTTTTTTGGACTTAGTCATTTTTCCGGCGTTTATCAGACTTTCAGATAGGGCAAATGTCAGTGAGCATTAAAATATCAATTCCAGAGCGATTCGCCCAATGAGTCCTTGATATTTAGTCGTTTTCAGCCATTATTTTGGATTTTTGAAAATTTCACTTTTTTGTGAAAATATCCACTAAATTAGGGAATAATATGTGTGAGTATACCCCAGGAGAGTTACAAATGTGTGTGGGTAGAATATATATCCCATTGGGGTAAAATTGAAAAAAGTTGAAAACATTTTTTTTTGGACTTAGTCATTTTTCCGGTGTTTATCAGACTTTCAGATAGGGGAAATGTCAGTGAGCGTTCCGATTTCAGTTCCAGAGCGATTCGCCCAATGAGTCCTTGATATTTAGTCATTTTCAGCCAATATTTTGGATTTTTGAAAATTTCACTTTTTTGTGAAAATATCCACTAAATGAGGGAATAATATGTGTGAGGGTACCCCAGGAGAGTTCCAAATGTGTGTGGGTAGAATATATATCCCACAGGGGTAAAATTGAAAAAAGTTGAAAACATTTTTTTTTTTGGACTGAGTCATTTTTCCGGCGTTTATCAGACTTTCAGATAGGGGAAATGTCAGTGAGCGTTCCGATTTCAGTTCCATAGCGATTCGCCCAATGAGTCTTTGATATTTAGTCATTTTCAGCCAATATTTTGGATTTTTGAAAATTTCACTTTTTTGTGAAAATATCCACTAAATGAGGGAATAATATGTGTGAGGGTACCCCAGGAGAGTTCCAAATGTGTGTGGGTAGAATATATATCCCACAGGGGTAAAATTGAAAAAAGTTGAAAACATTTTTTTTTTTGGACTTAGTCATTTTTCCGGCGTTCATCAGACTTTCAGATAGGGGAAATGTCAGTGAGCGTTCCGATTTCAGTTCCAGAGCGATTCGCCCAATGCGTCCTTGATATTTAGTTGTTTTCAGCCATTATTTTGAATTTTTGAAAATTTCACTTTTTTGTGAAAATAGCCACTAAATTAGGGAATAATATGTGTGAGGGTACCCCAGGAGAGTTCCAAATGTGTGTGGGTAGAATATATATCCCAAGGGGATAAAATTGAAAAAGGTTGAAAACATTTTTTTTTTTGGACTTAGTCATTTTTTCGGCGTTTATCAGACTTTCAGATAGGGGAAATGTCAGTGAGCGTTCCGATTTCAGTTCCAGAGCGATTCGCCCAATGAGTCCTTGATATTTAGTCGTTTTCAGCCATTCTTTTGGATTTTTGAAAATTTCATTTTTTTGTGAAAATATCCACTAAATTAGGGAATAATATGTGTGAGGGTACCACAGGAGAGTTACAAATGTGTGTGGGTAGAATACATATCCCACTGGGGTAAAATAGAAAAAAGTTGAAAACATTTTTTTTTTGGACTTAGTCATTTTTCCGGCGTTTATCAGACTTTCAGATAGGGCAAATGTCAGTGAGTGTTCCGATTTCAGTTCCAGAGCGATTCGCCCATTGAGTCTTTGATATTTAGTCGTTTTCAGCCAATTTTCTGGATTTTTGAAAATTTCTCTTTTTTGTGAAAATATCCACTAAATGAGGGAATAATATGTGTGAGGGTACCCCAGGAGAGTTCCAAATGTGTGTGGGTAGAATATATATCCCACGGCGAAAAAATTGAAAAAAGTTGAAAAAAATTTTTTTGGGGACGTAGTCATTTTTCCGGCGTTTAGCAGACTTTCAGATAGGGCAAATGTCAGTGAGCGTTCCGATTTCAGTTACAGAGCGATTCGCCCAATGAGTCCTTGTTATTTAGTTGTTTTCAGCCACTTTTCTGGATTTTTGAAAATTTCACTTTTTTGTGAAAATATCCACTAAATGAGGGAATAATATGTGTGAGGGTACCCCAGGAGAGTTCCAAATGTGTGTGGGAAGAATATATATCCCACAGGGGTAAAATTGAAAAAAGTAGAAAAAATTATTTTTTTGGACTTAGTCATTTTTCCGGCGTTTATCAGACTTTCAGACAGGGGAAATGTCAGTGAGCGTTCCGATTTAAGTTCCAGAGCGATCCGCCCAATGAGTCTTTGATATTTAGTCGTTTTCAGCCAATTTTCCGGATTTTTGAAAATTTCACTTTTTTGTGAAAATATCCACTTTATTAGGGAATAATATGTGTGAGGGTACCCCAGGAGAGTTCCAAATGTGTGTGGGTAGAATATATATCCCACGGGGGTAAAACTGAAAAAAATTGAAAACATTTTTTTTTTGGACTTAGTCATTTTTCCGGCGTTTATCAGACTTTCAGATAGGGGAAATGTCAGTGAGCGTTCTGATTTCAGTTCCAGAGCGGTTCGCCCAATGAGTCCTTGATATTTAGTCATTTTCAGCCAATATTTTGGATTTTTGAAAATTTCACTTTTTTGTGAAAATATCCACTAAATGAGGGAATAATATGTGTGAGGGTACCCCAGGAGAGTTCCAAATGTGTGTGGGTAGAATATATATCCCACGGGGGTAAAACTGAAAAAAATTGAAAACATTTTTTTTTTGGACTTAGTCATTTTTCCGGCGTTTATCAGACTTTCAGATAGTGGAAATGTCAGTGAGCATTCCGATTTCAGTTCCAGAGCGATTCGCCCAATGAGTCTTTGATATTTAGTCATTTTCAGACAATATTTTGGATTTTTGAAAATTTTACGTTTTTGTGAAAATATCCACTAAATGAGGGAATAATATGTGTGAGGGTACCCCAGGAGAGTTCCAAATGTGTGTGGGTAGAATATATATCCCACGGGGGTAAAATTGAAAAAAGTTGAAAACATTTTTTTTTTTGGACTTAGTCATTTTTCCGGCGTTTATCAGACTTTCAAATAGGGGAAATGTCAGTGAGCGTTCCGATTTCAGTTCCAGAGCGATTCGCCCAATGCATCCTTGATATTTAGTTGTTTTCAGCCATTATTTTGAATCTTTGAAAATTTCACTTTTTTGTGAAAATATTCACTAAATAAGGGAATAATATGTATGAGGGTACCCCAGGAGAGTTCAAAATGTGTGTGGGTAGAATATATATCCCATGGGGGTAAAATTGAAAAAAGTTGAAAACATTTTTTTTTTGGACTTAGTCATTTTTCCGGCGTTTATCAGACTTTCAGATAGGGCAAATGTCAGTGAGCATTAAAATATCAATTCCAGAGCGATTCGCCCAATGAGTCCTTGATATTTAGTCGTTTTCAGCCATTATTTTGGATTTTTGAAAATTTCACTTTTTTGTGAAAATATCCACTAAATTAGGGAATAATATGTGTGAGTATACCCCAGGAGAGTTACAAATGTGTGTGGGTAGAATATATATCCCATTGGGGTAAAATTGAAAAAAGTTGAAAACATTTTTTTTTGGACTTAGTCATTTTTCCGGTGTTTATCAGACTTTCAGATAGGGGAAATGTCAGTGAGCGTTCCGATTTCAGTTCCAGAGCGATTCGCCCAATGAGTCCTTGATATTTAGTCATTTTCAGCCAATATTTTGGATTTTTGAAAATTTCACTTTTTTGTGAAAATATCCACTAAATGAGGGAATAATATGTGTGAGGGTACCCCAGGAGAGTTCCAAATGTGTGTGGGTAGAATATATATCCCACAGGGGTAAAATTGAAAAAAGTTGAAAACATTTTTTTTTTTGGACTTAGTCATTTTTCCGGCGTTTATCAGACTTTCAGATAGGGGAAATGTCAGTGAGCGTTCCGATTTCAGTTCCATAGCGATTCGCCCAATGAGTCTTTGATATTTAGTCATTTTCAGCCAATATTTTGGATTTTTGAAAATTTCACTTTTTTGTGAAAATATCCACTAAATGAGGGAATAATATGTGTGAGGGTACCCCAGGAGAGTTCCAAATGTGTGTGGGTAGAATATATATCCCACAGGGGTAAAATTGAAAAAAGTTGAAAACATTTTTTTTTTTGGACTTAGTCATTTTTCCGGCGTTCATCAGACTTTCAGATAGGGGAAATGTCAGTGAGCGTTCCGATTTCAGTTCCAGAGCGATTCGCCCAATGCGTCCTTGATATTTAGTTGTTTTCAGCCATTATTTTGAATTTTTGAAAATTTCACTTTTTTGTGAAAATAGCCACTAAATTAGGGAATAATATGTGTGAGGGTACCCCAGGAGAGTTCCAAATGTGTGTGGGTAGAATATATATCCCAAGGGGATAAAATTGAAAAAGGTTGAAAACATTTTTTTTTTTGGACTTAGTCATTTTTTCGGCGTTTATCAGACTTTCAGATAGGGGAAATGTCAGTGAGCGTTCCGATTTCAGTTCCAGAGCGATTCGCCCAATGAGTCTTTGATATTTAGTCGTTTTCAGCCAATATTCTGGATTTTTGAAAATTTTACTTTTTTGTGAAAATATCCACTAAATGAGGGAATAATATGTGTGAGGGTACCCCAGGAGAGTTCCAAATGTGTATGGGAAGAATATATATCCCACGGCGAAAAAATTGAAAAAAGTTGAAAAAAATTTTTTGGGGGACGTAGTCATTTTTCCGGCGTTTAGCAGACTTTCAGATAGGGCAAATGTCAGTGAGCGTTCCGATTTCAGTTACAGAGCGATTCGCCCAATGAGTCCTTGTTATTTAGTTGTTTTCAGCCACTTTTCTGGATTTTTGAAAATTTCACTTTTTTGTGAAAATATCCACTAAATGAGGGAATAATATGTGTGAGGGTACCCCAGGAGAGTTCCAAATGTGTGTGGGAAGAATATATATCCCACAGGGGTAAAATTGAAAAAAGTAGAAAAAATTATTTTTTTGGACTTAGTCATTTTTCCGGCGTTTATCAGACTTTCAGACAGGGGAAATGTCAGTGAGCGTTCCGATTTAAGTTCCAGAGCGATCCGCCCAATGAGTCTTTGATAGTTAGTCGTTTTCAGCCAATTTTCCGGATTTTTGAAAATTTCACTTTTTTGTGAAAATATCCACTTTATTAGGGAATAATATGTGTGAGGGTACCCCAGGAGAGTTCCAAATGTGTGTGGGTAGAATATATATCCCACGGGGGTAAAACTGAAAAAAATTGAAAACATTTTTTTTTTGGACTTAGTCATTTTTCCGGCGTTTATCAGACTTTCAGATAGGGGAAATGTCAGTGAGCATTCCCATTTCAGTTCCAGAGCGATTCGCCCAATGAGTCTTTGATATTTAGTCATTTTCAGCCAATATTTTGGATTTTTGAAAATTTCACTTTTTTGTGAAAATATCCACTAAATGAGGGAATAATATGTGTGAGGGTACCCCAGGAGAGTTCCAAATGTGTGTGGGTAGAATATATATCCCACAGGGGTAAAATTGAAAAAAGTTGAAAACATTTTTTTTTTTGGACTTAGTCATTTTTCCGGCGTTTATCAGACTTTCAGATAGGGGAAATGTCAGTGAGCGTTCCGATTTCAGTTCCATAGCGATTCGCCCAATGAGTCTTTGATATTTAGTCATTTTCAGCCAATATTTTGGATTTTTGAAAATTTCACTTTTTTGTGAAAATATCCACTAAATGAGGGAATAATATGTGTGAGGGTACCCCAGGAGAGTTCCAAATGTGTGTGGGTAGAATATATATCCCACAGGGGTAAAATTGAAAAAAGTTGAAAACATTTTTTTTTTTGGACTTAGTCATTTTTCCGGCGTTCATCAGACTTTCAGATAGGGGAAATGTCAGTGAGCGTTCCGATTTCAGTTCCAGAGCGATTCGCCCAATGCGTCCTTGATATTTAGTTGTTTTCAGCCATTATTTTGAATTTTTGAAAATTTCACTTTTTTGTGAAAATAGCCACTAAATTAGGGAATAATATGTGTGAGGGTACCCCAGGAGAGTTCCAAATGTGTGTGGGTAGAATATATATCCCAAGGGGATAAAATTGAAAAAGGTTGAAAACATTTTTTTTTTTGGACTTAGTCATTTTTTCGGCGTTTATCAGACTTTCAGATAGGGGAAATGTCAGTGAGCGTTCCGATTTCAGTTCCAGAGCGATTCGCCCAATGAGTCTTTGATATTTAGTCGTTTTCAGCCAATATTCTGGATTTTTGAAAATTTTACTTTTTTGTGAAAATATCCACTAAATGAGGGAATAATATGTGTGAGGGTACCCCAGGAGAGTTCCAAATGTGTATGGGAAGAATATATATCCCACGGCGAAAAAATTGAAAAAAGTTGAAAAAAATTTTTTGGGGGACGTAGTCATTTTTCCGGCGTTTAGCAGACTTTCAGATAGGGCAAATGTCAGTGAGCGTTCCGATTTCAGTTACAGAGCGATTCGCCCAATGAGTCCTTGTTATTTAGTTGTTTTCAGCCACTTTTCTGGATTTTTGAAAATTTCACTTTTTTGTGAAAATATCCACTAAATGAGGGAATAATATGTGTGAGGGTACCCCAGGAGAGTTCCAAATGTGTGTGGGAAGAATATATATCCCACAGGGGTAAAATTGAAAAAAGTAGAAAAAATTATTTTTTTGGACTTAGTCATTTTTCCGGCGTTTATCAGACTTTCAGACAGGGGAAATGTCAGTGAGCGTTCCGATTTAAGTTCCAGAGCGATCCGCCCAATGAGTCTTTGATAGTTAGTCGTTTTCAGCCAATTTTCCGGATTTTTGAAAATTTCACTTTTTTGTGAAAATATCCACTTTATTAGGGAATAATATGTGTGAGGGTACCCCAGGAGAGTTCCAAATGTGTGTGGGTAGAATATATATCCCACGGGGGTAAAACTGAAAAAAATTGAAAACATTTTTTTTTTGGACTTAGTCATTTTTCCGGCGTTTATCAGACTTTCAGATAGGGGAAATGTCAGTGAGCATTCCCATTTCAGTTCCAGAGCGATTCGCCCAATGAGTCTTTGATATTTAGTCATTTTCAGCCAATATTTTGGATTTTTGAAAATTTCACTTTTTTGTGAAAATATCCACTAAATGAGGGAATAATATGTGTGAGGGTACCCCAGGAGAGTTCCAAATGTGTGTGGGTAGAATATATATCCCACGGGGGTAAAACTGAAAAAAATTGAAAACATTTTTTTTTTGGACTTAGTCATTTTTCCGGCGTTTATCAGACTTTCAGATAGGGGAAATGTCAGTGAGCGTTCCGATTTCAGATCCAGAGCGATTCGCCCAATGCGTCCTTGATATTTAGTTGTTTTCAGCCATTATTTTGAATTTTTGAAAATTTCACTTTTTTGTGAAAATAGCCACTAAATTAGGGAATAATATGTGTGAGGGTACCCCAGGAGAGTTCCAAATGTGTGTGGGTAGAATATATATCCCAAGGGGATAAAATTGAAAAAGGTTTTAAACATTTTTTTTTTTTGGACTTAGTCATTTTTCCGGCGTTTATCAGACTTTCAGATAGGGGAAATGTCAGTGAGCGTTCCGATTTCAGTTCCAGAGCGATTCGCCCAATGAGTCTTTGATATTTAGTCGTTTTCAGCCAATATTCTGGATTTTTGAAAATTTTACTTTTTTGTGAAAATATCCACTAAATGAGGGAATAATATGTGTGAGGGTACCCCAGGAGAGTTCCAAATGTGTATGGGAAGAATATATATCCCACGGCGAAAAAATTGAAAAAAGTTGAAAAAAATTTTTTGGGGGACGTAGTCATTTTTCCGGCGTTTAGCAGACTTTCAGATAGGGCAAATGTCAGTGAGCGTTCCGATTTCAGTTACAGAGCGATTCGCCCAATGAGTCCTTGTTATTTAGTTGTTTTCAGCCACTTTTCTGGATTTTTGAAAATTTCACTTTTTTGTGAAAATATCCACTAAATGAGGGAATAATATGTGTGAGGGTACCCCAGGAGAGTTCCAAATGTGTGTGGGAAGAATATATATCCCACAGGGGTAAAATTGAAAAAAGTAGAAAAAATTATTTTTTTGGACTTAGTCATTTTTCCGGCGTTTATCAGACTTTCAGACAGGGGAAATGTCAGTGAGCGTTCCGATTTAAGTTCCAGAGCGATCCGCCCAATGAGTCTTTGATAGTTAGTCGTTTTCAGCCAATTTTCCGGATTTTTGAAAATTTCACTTTTTTGTGAAAATATCCACTTTATTAGGGAATAATATGTGTGAGGGTACCCCAGGAGAGTTCCAAATGTGTGTGGGTAGAATATATATCCCACGGGGGTAAAACTGAAAAAAATTGAAAACATTTTTTTTTTGGACTTAGTTATTTTTCCGGCGTTTATCAGACTTTCAGATAGGGGAAATGTCAGTGAGCATTCCCATTTCAGTTCCAGAGCGATTCGCCCAATGAGTCTTTGATATTTAGTCATTTTCAGCCAATATTTTGGATTTTTGAAAATTTCACTTTTTTGTGAAAATATCCACTAAATGAGGGAATAATATGTGTGAGGGTACCCCAGGAGAGTTCCAAATGTGTGTGGGTAGAATATATATCCCACGGGGGTAAAACTGAAAAAAATTGAAAACATTTTTTTTTTGGACTTAGTCATTTTTCCGGCGTTTATCAGACTTTCAGATAGGGGAAATGTCAGTGAGCGTTCCGATTTCAGATCCAGAGCGATTCGCCCAATGCGTCCTTGATATTTAGTTGTTTTCAGCCATTATTTTGAATTTTTGAAAATTTCACTTTTTTGTGAAAATAGCCACTAAATTAGGGAATAATATGTGTGAGGGTACCCCAGGAGAGTTCCAAATGTGTGTGGGTAGAATATATATCCCAAGGGGATAAAATTGAAAAAGGTTTTAAACATTTTTTTTTTTTGGACTTAGTCATTTTTCCGGCGTTTATCAGACTTTCAGATAGGGGAAATGTCAGTGAGCGTTCCGATTTCAGTTCCAGAGCGATTCGCCCAATGAGTCTTTGATATTTAGTCGTTTTCAGCCAATATTCTGGATTTTTGAAAATTTTACTTTTTTGTGAAAATATCCACTAAATGAGGGAATAATATGTGTGAGGGTACCCCAGGAGAGTTCCAAATGTGTATGGGAAGAATATATATCCCACGGCGAAAAAATTGAAAAAAGTTGAAAAAAATTTTTTTGGGGACGTAGTCATTTTTTCGGCGTTTAGCAGACTTTCAGATAGGGCAAATGTCAGTGAGCGTTCCGATTTCAGTTACAGAGCGATTCGCCCAATGAGTCCTTGTTATTTAGTTGTTTTCAGCCACTTTTCTGGATTTTTGAAAATTTCACTTTTTTGTGAAAATATCCACTAAATGAGGGAATAATATGTGTGAGGGTACCCCAGGAGAGTTCCAAATGTGTGTGGGAAGAATATATATCCCACAGGGGTAAAATTGAAAAAAGCAGAAAAAATTATTTTTTTGGACTTAGTCATTTTTCCGGCGTTTATCAGACTTTCAGACAGGGGAAATGTCAGTGAGCGTTCCGATTTAAGTTCCAGAGCGATCCGCCCAATGAGTCTTTGATATTTAGTCGTTTTCAGCCAATTTTCTGGATTTTTGAAAATTTCACTTTTTTGTGAAAATATCCACTTTATTAGGGAATAATATGTGTGAGGGTACCCCAGGAGAGTTCCAAATGTGTGTGGGTAGAATATATATCCCACGGGGGTAAAATTGAAAAAAGTTGAAAACATCTTTTTTTTGGGACTTAGTCATTTTTCCGGCGTTTATCAGACTTTCAGATACAGCAAATGTCAGTGAGCATTCCAATTTCAGTTCCAGAGCGATTCGCCCATTGAGTCCTTGATATTTAGTCTTTTTCAGCCAATATTTTGGATTTTTGAAAGTTTCACTTTTTTGTGAAAATATCCACTAAATTAGGGAATAATATGTGTGAGTATACCCCAAGAGAGTTACAAATGTGTGTGGGTAGAATATATATCCCATTGGGGTAAAATTGAAAAAAGTTGAAAACATTTTTTTTTTGGACTTAGTCATTTTTCCGGCGTTTATCAGACTTTCAGATAGGGCAAATGTCAGTGAGTGTTCCAATTTCAGTTCCAGAGCGATTCGCCCAATGAGTCTTTGATATTTAGTCGTTTTCAGTCAATTTTTTGGATTTTTGAAAATTTCACTTTTTTGTGAAAATATCCACTAAATGAGGGAATAATATGTGTGAGGGTACCCCAGGAGAGTTCCAAATGTGTGTGGGTAGAAGATATATCCCACGGGGTAAAATTGAAAAAAGTTGAAAAAATTTTTTTTTTGGACTAAGTAATTTTTCTGGCGTTTATCACACTTTCAGATAGGGGAAATGTCAGTGGGCGTTCCGATTTCAGTTCCAGAGCGATTCGCCCAATGAGTCCTTGATATTTAGTTGTTTTCAGCCAATTTTCTGGATTTTTGAAAATTTCACTTTTTTGTGAAAATATTCACTAAATAAGGGAATAATATGTATGAGGGTACCCCAGGAGAGTTCCAAATGTGTGTGGGTAGAATATATATCCCACGGGGGTAAAATTGAAAAAAGTTGAAAACATTTTTTTTTTTGGACTTAGTCATTTTTCGGGCGTTTATCAGACTTTCAGATAGGGCAAATGTCAGTGAGCATTAAAATTTCAATTCCAGAGCGATTCGCCCAATGAGTCCTTGATATTTAGTCGTTTTCAGCCATTATTTTGGATTTTTGAAAATTTCACTTTTTTGTGAAAATATCCACTAAATTAGGGAATAATATGTGTGAGTATACCCCAGGAGAGTTACAAATGTGTGTGGGTAGAATATATATCCCATTGGGGTAAAATTGAAAAAAGTTGAAAACATTTTTTTTTTGGACTTAGTCATTTTTCCGGTGTTTATCAGACTTTCAGATAGGGGAAATGTCAGTGAGCGTTCCGATTTCAGTTCCATAGCGATTCGCCCAATGAGTCTTTGATATTTAGTCGTTTTCAGCCAATATTTTGGATTTTTGAAAATTTCACTTTTTTGTGAAAATATCCACTTTATTAGGGAATAATATGTGTGAGGGTACCCCAGGAGAGTTCCAAATGTGTGTGGGTAGAATATATATCCCACGGGGGTAAAACTGAAAAAAATTGAAAACATTTTTTTTTTGGACTTAGTCATTTTTCCGGCGTTTATCAGACTTTCAGATAGGGGAAATGTCAGTGAGCGTTCCGATTTCAGTTCCAGAGCGATTCGCCCAATGAGTCCTTGATATTTAGTCATTTTCAGCCAATATTTTGGATTTTTGAAAATTTCACTTTTTTGTGAAAATATCCACTAAATGAGGGAATAATATGTGTGAGGGTACCCCAGGAGAGTTCCAAATGTGTGTGTGTAGAATATATATCCCACGGGGGTAAAATTGAAAAAAGTTGAAAACATTTTTTTTTTGGACTTAGTCATTTTTCCGGCGTTTATCAGACTTTCAGATAGGGGAAATGTCAGTGAGCGTTCCGATTTCAGTTCCATAGCGATTCGCCCAATGAGTCTTTGATATTTAGTCATTTTCAGCCAATATTTTGGATTTTTGAAAATTTCACTTTTTTGTGAAAATATCCACTAAATGAGGGAATAATATGTGTGAGGGTACCCCAGGAGAGTTCCAAATGTGTGTGGGTAGAATATATAGACCACGGCGAAAAAATTGAAAAAAGTTGAAAAAAATTTTTTTGGGGACGTAGTCATTTTTCCGGCGTTTATCAGACTTTCAGATAGGGCAAATGTCAGAGAGTGTTCCAATTTCAGTTCCAGAGCGATTCGCCTATTGAGTCCTTGATATTTAGTCTTTTTCAGCCAATATTTTGGATTTTTGAAAATTTCACTTTTTTGTGAAAATATCCACTAAATTAGGGAATAATATGTGTGAGGGTACCCCAGGAGAGTTCCAAATGTGTGTGGTAGAATATATATCCCACGGGGGTAAAATTGAAAAAAGTTGAAAACATTTTTTTTTTTGGACTTAGTCATTTTTCCGGCGTTTATCAGACTTTCAGATAGGGCAAATGTCAGTGAGCATTCCAATTTCAGTTCCAGAGCGATTCGCCCAATGAGTCCTTGATATTTAGTCTTTTTCAGCCAATATTTTGGATTTTTGAAAATTTCACTTTTTTGTGAAAATATCCAATAAATTAGGGAATAATATGTGTGAGTATACATCAAGACAGTTACAAATGTGTGTGGGTAGAATATATATCCCTTTGGGGTAAAATTGAAAAAAGTTGAAACCTTTTTTTTTTTGGACTTAGTCAGTTTTCGGGCGTTTATCAGACTTTCAGATAGGGCAAATGTCAGTGAGTGTTCCAATTTCAGTTCCAGAGCGATTTGCCCAATGAGTCTTTGATATTTAGTCGTTTTCAGTCAATTTTCTCTATTTTTGAAAATTTCACTTTTTTGTGAAAATATCCACTAAATGAGGGAATAATATGTGTGAGGGTACCCCAGGAGAGTTCCAAATGTGTGTGGGTAGAAGATATATCCCACGGGGGTAAAATTGAAAAAAGTTGAAAACATTTTTTTTTTGGACTTAGTCATTTTTCCGGCGTTTCTCAGACTTTCAGATAGGGGAAATGTCAGTGAGCGCTCCGATTTCAGTTCCAGAGCGATTCGCCCAATGAGTCCTTGATATTTAGTCTTTTTCAGCCAATATTTTGGATTTTTGAAAATTTCACTTTTTTGTGAAAATATCCAATAAATTAGGGAATAATATGTGTGAGTATACATCAAGAGAGTTCCAAATGTGTGTGGGTAGAATATATATCCCACGGGGGTAAAATTGAAAAAAGTTTAAAACATTTTTTTTTTTGGACTTAGTCATTTTTCCGGCGTTTATCAGACTTTCAGGTAGGGCAAATGTCAGTGAGCATTCCAATTTCAATTCCAGAGCGATTCGCCCAATGAGTCCTTGATATTTAGTCGTTTTCAGCCATTATTTTGGATTTTTGAATATGTCACTTTTTTGTGAAAATATCCACTAAATGAGGGAATAATATGTGTGAGGGTACCCCAGGAGAGGTCCAAATGTGTGTGGGTAGAATATATATCCCACGGGGGTAAAATTGAAAAAAGTCTAAAAAATTTTTTTTTTGGACGCAGTCATTTTTCCGGCGTTTATCAGACTTTCAGATAGGGGAAATGTCAGTGAGCGTTCATATTTCAGTTCCAGAGCGATTCGCCCAATGAGTCCTTGATATTTAGTCATTTTCAGCCAATATTTTGGATTTTTGAAAATTTCACTTTTTTGTGAAAATATCCACTAAATGAGGGAATAATATGTGTGAGGGTACCCAAGGAGAGTTCCAAATGTGTGTGGGTAGAATATATATCCCACGGGGGTAAAATTGAAAAAAGTTGAAAACATTTTTTTTTTGGGACTTAGTCATTTTTCCGGCGTTTATCAGACTTTCAGATAGGGCAAATGTCAGTGAGCATTCCAATTTCAGTTCCAGAGCGATTCGCCCAATGAGTCCTTGATATTTAGTCTTTTTCAGCCAATATTTTGGATTTTTGAAAATTTCACTTTTTTGTGAAAATATCCACTAAATTAGGGAATAATATGTGTGAGTATACCCCAGGAGAGTTCCAAATGTGTGTGGGTAGAATATATATCCCACGGGGGTAAAATTGAAAAAAGTCTAAAAAATTTTTTTTTTGGACGTAGTCATTTTTCCGGCGTTTATCAGACTTTCAGATAGGGGAAATGTCAGTGAGCGTTCCGATTTCAGTTCCAGAGCGATTCGCCCAATGAGTCCTTGATATTTCGTCGTTTTCAGCCAATATTTTGGATTTTTGAAAATTTCACTTTTTTGTGAAAATATCCACTAAATTAGGGAATAATATGTGTGAGGGTACCCCAGGAGAGTTACAAATGTGTGTGGGTAGAATACGTATCCCACTGGGGTAAAATTGAAAAAAGTTGAAAACATTTTTTTTTTGGGACTTAGTCATTTTTCCGGCGTTTATCAGACTTTCAGATAGGGCAAATGTCAGTGAGCATTCCAATTTCAGTTCCAGAGTGATTCGCCCAATGAGTCCTTGATATTTAGTCTTTTTCAGCCAATATTTTGGATTTTTGAAAATTTCACTTTTTTGTGAAAATATCCACTAAATTAGGGAATAATATGTGTGAGTATACCCCAGTAGAGTTCCAAATGTGTGTGGGTAGAATATACATCCCACGGGGTAAAATTGAAAAAAGTTGAAAACATTTTTTTTTTGGACTTAGCCATTTTTCCGGCGTTTATCAGACTTTCAGATAGGGGAAATGTCAGTGAGCGCTCCGATTTCAGTTCCAGAGGGATTCGCCCAATGAGTCCTTGATATTTAGTCGTTTTCAGCCAATTTTCTGGATTTTTGAAAATTTCACTTTTTTGTGAAAATATCCACTAAATGAGGGAATAATATGTGTGAGGGTACCCCAGGAGAGTTCCAAATGTGTGTGGGTAGAATATATATCCCACGGGGGTAAAATTGAAAAAAGGTGAAAACATTTTTTTTTTGGACTTAGTCATTTTCCAGTCGTTTATCAGACTTTCAGATAGGGCAAATGTCAGTGAGCGTTCCGATTTCAGTTCCAGAGCGATTCGCCCAATGATTCTTTGATATTTAGTCGTTTTCAGCCAATTTTTTGGATTTTTGAAAATTTCACTTTTTTGTGAAAATATCCACTAAATGAGGGAATAATATGTGTGAGGGTACCCCAGGAGAGTTACAAATGTGTGTGGGTAGAATATATATCCCACAGGGGTAAAATTGAAAAAAGTTGAAAACATTTTTTTTTTGAACTTAGTCATATTCCAGTCGTTTATCAGACTTTCAGATAGGGCAAATGTCAGTGAGCGTTCCGATTTCAGTTCCAGAGCGATTCGCCCAATGAGTCCTTGATATTTAGTCGTTTTCAGCCAATATTTTGGATTTTTGAAAATTTCACTTTTTTGTGAAAATATCCACTAAATTAGGGAATAATATGTGTGAGGGTACCCCAGGAGAGTTCCAAATATGTGTGGGTAGAATATATATCCCACGGGGGTAAAATTGAAAAAAGTTGAAAACATTTTTTTTTTGGGACTTAGCCATTTTTCCGGCGTTTATCAGACTTTCAGATAGGGGAAATGTCAGTGAGCGCTCCGATTTCAGTTCCAGAGGGATTCGCCCAATGAGTCCTTGATATTTAGTCGTTTTCAGCCAATTTTCTGGATTTTTGAAAATTTCACTTTTTTGTGAAAATATCCACTAAATGAGGGAATAATATGTGTGAGGGTACCCCAGGAGAGTTCCAAATGTGTGTGGGTAGAATATATATCCCACGGGGGTAAAATTGAAAAAAGTTGAAAACATTTTTTTTTGGGACTTAGTCATTTTTCCGGCGTTTATCAGACTTTCAGATAGGGCAAATGTCAGTGAGCATTCCAATTTCAGTTCCAGAGCGATTCGCCCAATGAGTCTTTGATATTTAGTCGTTTTCAGCCAATTTTCTGGATTTGTGAAAATTTCACTTTTTTGTGAAAATATCCACTAAATGAGGGAATAATATGTGTGAGGGTACCCCAGGAGAGTTCCAAATGTGTGTGGGTAGAATATATATCCCACGGGGTAAAATTGAAAAAAGGTGAAAACATTTTTTTTTTGGACTTAGTCATTTTCCAGTCGTTTATCAGACTTTCAGATAGGGCAAATGTCAGTGAGCGTTCCGATTTCAGTTCCAGAGCGATTCGCCCAATGATTCTTTGATATTTAGTCGTTTTCAGCCAATTTTTTGGATTTTTGAAAATTTCACTTTTTTGTGAAAATATCCACTAAATGAGGGAATAATATGTGTGAGGGTACCCCAGGAGAGTTACAAATGTGTGTGGGTAGAATATATATCCCACAGGGGTAAAATTGAAAAAAGTTGAAAACATTTTTTTTTTGAACTTAGTCATATTCCAGTCGTTTTTCAGACTTTCAGATAGGGCAAATGTCAGTGAGCGTTCCGATTTCAGTTCCAGAGCGATTCGCCCAATGAGTCCTTGATATTTAGTCGTTTTCAGCCAATATTTTGGATTTTTGAAAATTTCACTTTTTTGTGAAAATATCCACTAAATTAGGGAATAATATGTGTGAGGGTACCCCAGGAGAGTTCCAAATATGTGTGGGTAGAATATATATCCCACGGGGGTAAAATTGAAAAAAGTTGAAAACATTTTTTTTTTGGGACTTAGTCATTTTTCCGGCGTTTATCAGACTTTCAGATAGGGGAAATGTCAGTGAGCGCTCCGATTTCAGTTCCAGAGCGATTCGCCCAATGAGTCCTTGATATTTAGTCGTTTTCAGCCAATATTTTGGATTTTTGAAAATTTCACTTTTTTGTGAAAATATCCACTAAATTAGGGAATAATATGTGTGAGGGTACCCCAGGAGAGTTCCAAATGTGTGTGGGTAGAATATATATCCCACGGGGGTAAAATTGAAAAAAGTTGAAAACATTTTTTTTTGGGACTTAGTCATTTTTCCGGCGTTTATCAGACTTTCAGATAGGGCAAATGTCAGTGAGCGTTCCGATTTCAGTTACAGAGCGATTCGCCCAATGAGTCCTTGATATTTAGTCGTTTTCAGCCAATTTTCTGGATTTTTGAAAATTTCACTTTTTTGTGAAAATATCCACTAAATAAGGGAATAATATGTGTGAGGGTACCCCAGGAGAGTTCCAAATGTGTGTGGGTAGAATATATATCCCACGAGGGTAAAATTGAAAAAAGTTGAAAACATTTTTTTTTTTTGACTTAGTCATTTTTCCGGCGTTTATCAGACTTTCAGGTAGGGCAAATGCCAGTGAGCGTTGCTATTTCAGTTCCAGAGCGATTCGTCCAATCAGTCTTTGATATTTAGTCGTTTTCAGCCAATTTTCTGGATTTTTGAAAATTTCACTTTTTTGTGAAAATATCCACTAAATGAGGGAATAAAATGTGTGAGGGTACCCCAGGAGAGTTCCAAATGTGTGTGGGTAGAATATATATCCCACGGGGGTAAAATTGAAAAAAGTTGAAAACATTTTTTTTTTGGACTTAGTCATTTTCCAGTCGTTTATCAGACTTTCAGATAGGGCAAATGTCAGTGAGCGTTCCGATTTCAGTTCATGAGCGATTCGCCCAATGATTCTTTGATATTTAGTCGTTTTCAGCCAATTTTTTGGATTTTTGAAAATTTCACTTTTTTGTGAAAATATCCACTAAATGAGGGAATAATATGTGTGAGGGTACCCCAGGAGAGTTACAAATGTGTGTGGGTAGAATATATATCCCACGGGGGTAAAATTGAAAAAAGTTGAAAACATTTTTTTTTTGAACTTAGTCATATTCCAGTCGTTTATCAGACTTTCAGATAGGGCAAATGTCAGTGAGCGTTCCGATTTCAGTTCCAGAGCGATTCGCCCAATGAGTCCTTGATATTTAGTCGTTTTCAGCCAATATTTTGGATTTTTGAAAATTTCACTTTTTTGTGAAAATATCCACTAAATTAGGGAATAATATGTGTGAGGGTACCCCAGGAGAGTTCCAAATGTGTGTGGGTAGAATATATATCCCACGGGGGTAAAATTGAAAAAAGTTGAAAACATTTTTTTTTGGGACTTAGTCATTTTTCCGGCGTTTATCAGACTTTCAGATAGGGCAAATGTCAGTGAGCATTCCGATTTCAGTTACAGAGCGATTCGCCCAATGAGTCCTTGATATTTAGTCGTTTTCAGCCAATTTTCTGTATTTTTGAAAATTTCACTTTTTTGTGAAAATATCCACTAAATAAGGGAATAATATGTGTGAGGGTACCCCAGGAGAGTTCCAAATGTGTGTGGGAAGAATATATATCCCACGGGGGTAAAATTGAAAAAAGTTGAAAACATTTTTTTTTTGGACTTAGTCATTTTTCCGGCGTTTATCAGACTTTCAGATAGGGGAAATGTCAGTGAGTGCTTTGATTTCAGTTCCAGAGCGATTCGCCGAATGAGTCCTTGATATTTAGTCGTTTTCAGCCAATATTTTGGATTTTTGAAAATTTCACTTTTTTGTGAAAATATCCACTAAATGAGGGAATAATATGTGTGAGGGTACCCCAGGAGAGTTCCAAATGTGTGTGGGTAGAATATATATCCCACGAGGGTAAAATTGAAAAAAGTTGAAAACATTTTTTTTTTGGACTTAGTCATTTTTCCGTCGTTTATCAGACTTTCAGGTAGGGCAAATGCCAGTGAGCATTGCAATTTCAGTTCCAGAGCGATTCGTCCAATGAGTCTTTGATATTTAGTCGTTTTCAGCCAATTTTCTGGATTTTTGAAAATTTCACTTTTTTGTGAAAATATCCACTAAATGAGGGAATAATATGTGTGAGGGTACCCCAGGAGAGTTCCAAATGTGTGTGGGTAGAATATATATCCCACGGGTGTAAAATTGAAAAAAGTTGAAAACTCTTTTTTTTTGGACTTAGTCATTTTTCCGGCGTTTATCAGACTTTCAGATAGGGCAAATGTCAGTGAGCATACCGATTTCAGTTCCAGAGCGATTCGCCCAATGAGTCTTTGATATTTAGTCGTTTTCAGCCAATTTTCTGGATTTTTGAAAATTTCACTTTTTTGTGAAAATATCCACTAAATGAGGGAATAATATGTGTGAGGGTACCAGAGGAGAGTTCCAAATGTGTGTGGGTAGAATATATATCCCACGGGGGTAAAATTGAAAAAAGTTGAAAACATTTTTTTTTTGGACTTAGTCATTTTCCAGTCGTTTATCAGACTTTCAGATAGGGCAAATGTCAGTGAGCGTTCCGATTTCAGTTCATGAGCGATTCGCCCAATGATTTTTTGATATTTAGTCGTTTTCAGCCAATTTTTTGGATTTTTGAAAATTTCACTTTTTTGTGAAAATATCCACTAAATGAGGCAATAATATGTGTGAGGGTACCCCAGGAGAGTTACAAATGTGTGTGGGTAGAATATATATCCCACGGGGGTAAAATTGAAAAAAGTTGAAAACATTTTTTTTTTTAACTTAGTCATATTCCAGTCGTTTATCAGACTTTCAGATAGGGCAAATGTCAGTGAGCGTTCCGATTTCAGTTCCAGAGCGATTCGCCCAATGAGTCCTTGATATTTAGTCGTTTTCAGCCGATTTTCTGGATTTTTGAAAATTTCACTTTTTTGTGAAAATATCCACTAAATGAGGGAATAATATGTGTGAGGGTACCCCAGGAGAGTTCCAAATGTGTGTGGGTAGAATATATATCCCACGGGGGTAAAATTGAAAAAAGTTGAAAACTCTTTTTTTTTGGACTTAGTCATTTTTCCGGCGTTTATCAGACTTTCAGATAGGGCAAATGTCAGTGAGCATACAGATTTCAGTTCCAGAGCGATTCGCGCAATGAGTCCATGATATTTAGTCGTTTTCAGCCAATTTTCTGGATTTTTGAAAATTTCACTTTTTTGTGAAAATATCCACTAAATGAGGGAATAATATGTGTGAGGGTACCCTAGGATAGTTCAAAATGTGTGTGGGTAGAATATATATCCCACGGGGTAAAATTGAAAAAAGTTGAAAACATTTTTTTTTTTAACTTAGTCATATTCCAGTCGTTTATCAGACTTTCAGATAGGGCAAATGTCAGTGAGTGCTCCGATTTCAGTTCCAGAGCGATTGGCCCATGATTCCTTGATATTTAGTCGTTTTCAGCCAATTTTCTGGATTTTTGAAAATTTCACTTTTTTGTGAAAATATCCACTAAATGAGGGAATAATATGTGTGAGGGTACCGTAGGAGAGTTCCAAATGTGTGTGGGTAGAATATATATCCCACGGGGTAAAATTGAAAAACGTTGAAAACATTTTTTTTTTTGGACTTAGTCATTTTTCCGGCGTTTATCAGACTTTCAGATAGGGGAAATGTCAGTGAGTGCTCCGATTTCAGTTCCAGAGCAATTCGCCCAATGAGTCCTTTATATTTAGTCGTTTTCAGCCAATATTTTGGATTTTTGAAAATTTCACTTTTTTGTGAAAATATCCACTAAATGAGGGAATAATATGTGTGAGGGTACCCCAGGAGAGCTCCAAATGTGTGTGGGTAGAAGATATATCCCACGGGGGTAAAATTGAAAAAAGTTGAAAACATTTTTTTTTTTTGGACATAGTCATTTTTCCGGCGTTTATCAGACTTTCAGATAGGGCAAATGCCAGTGAGCGTTGCAATTTCAGTTCCAGAGCGATTCGTCCAATGAGTCTTTGATATTTAGTTGTTTTCAGCCAATTTTCTGGATTTTTGAAAATTTCACCTTTTTGTGAAAATATCCACTAAATGAGGGAATAATATGTGTGAGGGTACCCCAGGAGAGTTCCAAATGTGTGTGGGTAGAATATATATCCCACGGGGGTAAAAGTGAAAAATGTTGAAAACTCTTTTTTTTTGGACTTAGTCATTTTTCCGGCGTTTATCAGACTTTCAGATAGGGCAAATGTCAGTGAGCATACAGATTTCAGTTCCAGAGCGATTCGCGCAATTAGTCCATGATATTTAGTCGTTTTCAGCCAATTTTCTGGATTTTTGAAAATTTCACTTTTTTGTGAAAATATCCACTAAATGAGGGAATAATATGTGTGAGGGTACCCTAGGATAGTTCCAAATGTGTGTGGGTAGAATATATATCCCACGGGGTAAAATTGAAAAAAGTTGAAAACATTTTTTTTTTTAACTTAGTCATTTTCCAGTCGTTTATCAGACTTTCAAACAGGGCAAATGTCATTGAGCGTTCCAATTTCAGTTCCAGAGCGATTCGCCCAATGAGTCCTTGATATTTAGTCGTTTTCAGCCAATTTTCTGGACTTTTGAAAATTTCACTTTTTTGTGAAAATATCCACTAAATGAGGGAATAATATGTGTGAGGGTACCCTAGGAGAGTTCCAAATGTGTGTGGGTAGAATATATATCACACGGGGTAAAATTGAAAAAAGTTGAAAACATTTTTTTTTTTAGACTTAGTCATTTTTCCGGCATTTATCAGACTTTCAGATAGGGCAAATGTCAGTGAGCGTTCCAATTTCAGTTCCAGAGCGATTCGCCCAATGAGTCTTTGATATTTAGTAGTTTTCAGCCAATTTCCTGGATTTTTGAAAATTTCACTTTTTTGTGAAAATATCCACTAAATGAGGGAATAATATGTGTGAGGGTACCCCAGGAGAGATCCAAATGTGTGTGGGTAGAAGATATATCCCATGGGGTTAAATTGAAAAAAGTTGAAAACATTTTTTTTTTGGACTTAGTCATATTCCAGTCGTTTATCAGACTTTCAGATAGGGCAAATGTCAGTGAGCGTTCCAATTTCAGTTCCAGAGCGATTCACCCAATGAGTCTTTGATATTTAGTCGTTTTCAGCCAATTTTCTGGATTTTTGAAAATTTCACTTTTTTGTGAAAATATCCACTAAATGAGGGAATAATGTGTGTGAGGGTACCCCAGGAGAGTCCCAAATGTGTGTGGGTAGAATATATATCCCACGGGGGTAAAATTGAAAAAAGTTGAAAACATTTTTTTTTTGGACTTAGTCATTTTTCCGGCGTTAATCAGACTTTCAAATAGGGCAAATGTCATTGAGCATTCCAATTTCAGTTCCAGAGCGATTGGCCCATGAGTCCTTGATATTTAGTCGTTTTCAGCCAATTTTCTGGATTTTTGAAAATTTCACTTTTTTGTGAAAATATTCACTAATTGAGGGAATAATATGTGTGAGGGTACCCCAGGAGAGTTCCAAATGTGTGTGGGTAGAATATATATCCCACGGGGGTAAAATTGAAAAAAGTTGAAAACTCTTTTTTTTTGGACTTAGTCATTTTTCCGGCGTTTATCAGACTTTCAAACAGGGCAAATGTCATTGAGCGTTCCAATTTCAGTTCCAGAGCGATTCGCCCAATGAGTCCTTGATATTTAGTAGTTTTCAGCCAATTTTCTGGATTTTTGAAAATTTCACTTTTTTGTGAAAATATCCACTAAATGAGGGAATAATATGTGTGAGGGTACCCCAGGAGAGTTCCAAATGTGTGTGGGTAGAGTATATATCCCACGGGGGTAAAATTGAAAAAAGTTGAAAACTCTTTTTTTTTGGACTTAGTCATTTTTCCGGCGTTTATCAGACTTTCAGATAGGGCAAATGTCAGTGAGCATACCGATTTCAGTTCCAGAGCGATTCGCCCAATGAGTCTTTGATATTTAGTCGTTTTCAGCCAATTTTCTGGATTTTTGAAAATTTCACTTTTTTGTGAAAATATCCACTAAATGAGGGAATAATATGTGTGAGGGTACCAGAGGAGAGTTCCAAATGTGTGTGGGTAGAATATATATCCCACGGGGGTAAAATTGAAAAAAGTTGAAAACATTTTTTTTTTGGACTTAGTCATTTTCCAGTCGTTTATCAGACTTTCAGATAGGGCAAATGTCAGTGAGCGTTCCGATTTCAGTTCATGAGCGATTCGCCCAATGATTTTTTGATATTTAGTCGTTTTCAGCCAATTTTTTGGATTTTTGAAAATTTCACTTTTTTGTGAAAATATCCACTAAATGAGGCAATAATATGTGTGAGGGTACCCCAGGAGAGTTACAAATGTGTGTGGGTAGAATATATATCCCACGGGGGTAAAATTGAAAAAAGTTGAAAACATTTTTTTTTTTAACTTAGTCATATTCCAGTCGTTTATCAGACTTTCAGATAGGGCAAATGTCAGTGAGCGTTCCGATTTCAGTTCCAGAGCGATTCGCCCAATGAGTCCTTGATATTTAGTCGTTTTCAGCCGATTTTCTGGATTTTTGAAAATTTCACTTTTTTGTGAAAATATCCACTAAATGAGGGAATAATATGTGTGAGGGTACCCCAGGAGAGTTCCAAATGTGTGTGGGTAGAATATATATCCCACGGGGGTAAAATTGAAAAAAGTTGAAAACTCTTTTTTTTTGGACTTAGTCATTTTTCCGGCGTTTATCAGACTTTCAGATAGGGCAAATGTCAGTGAGCATACAGATTTCAGTTCCAGAGCGATTCGCGCAATGAGTCCATGATATTTAGTCGTTTTCAGCCAATTTTCTGGATTTTTGAAAATTTCACTTTTTTGTGAAAATATCCACTAAATGAGGGAATAATATGTGTGAGGGTACCCTAGGATAGTTCAAAATGTGTGTGGGTAGAATATATATCCCACGGGGTAAAATTGAAAAAAGTTGAAAACATTTTTTTTTTTAACTTAGTCATATTCCAGTCGTTTATCAGACTTTCAGATAGGGCAAATGTCAGTGAGTGCTCCGATTTCAGTTCCAGAGCGATTGGCCCATGATTCCTTGATATTTAGTCGTTTTCAGCCAATTTTCTGGATTTTTGAAAATTTCACTTTTTTGTGAAAATATCCACTAAATGAGGGAATAATATGTGTGAGGGTACCGTAGGAGAGTTCCAAATGTGTGTGGGTAGAATATATATCCCACGGGGTAAAATTGAAAAACGTTGAAAACATTTTTTTTTTTGGACTTAGTCATTTTTCCGGCGTTTATCAGACTTTCAGATAGGGGAAATGTCAGTGAGTGCTCCGATTTCAGTTCCAGAGCAATTCGCCCAATGAGTCCTTTATATTTAGTCGTTTTCAGCCAATATTTTGGATTTTTGAAAATTTCACTTTTTTGTGAAAATATCCACTAAATGAGGGAATAATATGTGTGAGGGTACCCCAGGAGAGCTCCAAATGTGTGTGGGTAGAAGATATATCCCACGGGGGTAAAATTGAAAAAAGTTGAAAACATTTTTTTTTTTTGGACATAGTCATTTTTCCGGCGTTTATCAGACTTTCAGATAGGGCAAATGCCAGTGAGCGTTGCAATTTCAGTTCCAGAGCGATTCGTCCAATGAGTCTTTGATATTTAGTTGTTTTCAGCCAATTTTCTGGATTTTTGAAAATTTCACCTTTTTGTGAAAATATCCACTAAATGAGGGAATAATATGTGTGAGGGTACCCCAGGAGAGTTCCAAATGTGTGTGGGTAGAATATATATCCCACGGGGGTAAAAGTGAAAAATGTTGAAAACTCTTTTTTTTTGGACTTAGTCATTTTTCCGGCGTTTATCAGACTTTCAGATAGGGCAAATGTCAGTGAGCATACAGATTTCAGTTCCAGAGCGATTCGCGCAATTAGTCCATGATATTTAGTCGTTTTCAGCCAATTTTCTGGATTTTTGAAAATTTCACTTTTTTGTGAAAATATCCACTAAATGAGGGAATAATATGTGTGAGGGTACCCTAGGATAGTTCCAAATGTGTGTGGGTAGAATATATATCCCACGGGGTAAAATTGAAAAAAGTTGAAAACATTTTTTTTTTTAACTTAGTCATTTTCCAGTCGTTTATCAGACTTTCAAACAGGGCAAATGTCATTGAGCGTTCCAATTTCAGTTCCAGAGCGATTCGCCCAATGAGTCCTTGATATTTAGTCGTTTTCAGCCAATTTTCTGGACTTTTGAAAATTTCACTTTTTTGTGAAAATATCCACTAAATGAGGGAATAATATGTGTGAGGGTACCCTAGGAGAGTTCCAAATGTGTGTGGGTAGAATATATATCACACGGGGTAAAATTGAAAAAAGTTGAAAACATTTTTTTTTTTAGACTTAGTCATTTTTCCGGCATTTATCAGACTTTCAGATAGGGCAAATGTCAGTGAGCGTTCCAATTTCAGTTCCAGAGCGATTCGCCCAATGAGTCTTTGATATTTAGTAGTTTTCAGCCAATTTCCTGGATTTTTGAAAATTTCACTTTTTTGTGAAAATATCCACTAAATGAGGGAATAATATGTGTGAGGGTACCCCAGGAGAGATCCAAATGTGTGTGGGTAGAAGATATATCCCATGGGGTTAAATTGAAAAAAGTTGAAAACATTTTTTTTTTGGACTTAGTCATATTCCAGTCGTTTATCAGACTTTCAGATAGGGCAAATGTCAGTGAGCGTTCCAATTTCAGTTCCAGAGCGATTCACCCAATGAGTCTTTGATATTTAGTCGTTTTCAGCCAATTTTCTGGATTTTTGAAAATTTCACTTTTTTGTGAAAATATCCACTAAATGAGGGAATAATATGTGTGAGGGTACCCCAGGAGAGTCCCAAATGTGTGTGGGTAGAATATATATCCCACGGGGGTAAAATTGAAAAAAGTTGAAAACATTTTTTTTTTGGACTTAGTCATTTTTCCGGCGTTAATCAGACTTTCAAATAGGGCAAATGTCATTGAGCATTCCAATTTCAGTTCCAGAGCGATTGGCCCATGAGTCCTTGATATTTAGTCGTTTTCAGCCAATTTTCTGGATTTTTGAAAATTTCACTTTTTTGTGAAAATATTCACTAATTGAGGGAATAATATGTGTGAGGGTACCCCAGGAGAGTTCCAAATGTGTGTGGGTAGAATATATATCCCACGGGGGTAAAATTGAAAAAAGTTGAAAACTCTTTTTTTTTGGACTTAGTCATTTTTCCGGCGTTTATCAGACTTTCAAACAGGGCAAATGTCATTGAGCGTTCCAATTTCAGTTCCAGAGCGATTCGCCCAATGAGTCCTTGATATTTAGTAGTTTTCAGCCAATTTTCTGGATTTTTGAAAATTTCACTTTTTTGTGAAAATATCCACTAAATGAGGGAATAATATGTGTGAGGGTACCCCAGGAGAGTTCCAAATGTGTGTGGGTAGAGTATATATCCCACGGGGGTAAAATTGAAAAAAGTTGAAAACTCTTTTTTTTTGGACTTAGTCATTTTTCCGGCGTTTATCAGACTTTCAGATAGGGCAAATGTCAGTGAGCATACAGATTTCAGTTCCAGAGCGATTCGCGCAATGAGTCCTTGATATTTAGTCGTTTTCAGCCAATTTTCTGGATTTTTGAAAATTTCACTTTTTTGTGAAAATATCCACTAAATGAGGGAATAATATGTGTGAGGGTACCCCAGGAGAGTTCCAAATGTGTGTGGGAAGAATATATATCCCACGGGGGTAAAATTGAAAAAAGTTGAAAACATTTTTTTTTTGGACTTAGTCATTTTTCCAGCGTTTATCAGACTTTCAGATAGGGGAAATGTCAGTGAGCGTTCCGATTTCAGTTCCAGTGCGATTCGCCCAATGAGTCCTTGATATTTAGTCGTTTTCAGCCAATTTTCTGGAGTTTTGAAAATTTCACTTTTTTGTGAAAATATCCACTAAATGAGGGAATAATATGTGTGAGGGTACCCCAGGAGAGTTCCAAATGTGTGTGGGTAGAATATATATCCCACGGGGGTAAAATTGAAAAAAGTTGAAAACTCTTTTTTTTTGGACTTAGTCATTTTTCCGGCGTTTATCAGACTTTCAGATATGGCAAATGTCAGTGAGCATACAGATTTCAGTTCCAGAGCGATTCGCGCAATGAGTCCATGATATTTAGTCGTTTTCAGCCAATTTTCTGGATTTTTGAAAATTTCACTTTTTTGTGAAAATATCCACTAAATGAGGGAATAATATGTGTGAGGGTACCCTAGGATAGTTCCAAATGTGTGTGGGTAGAATATATATCCCACGGGGGTAAAATTGAAAAAAGTTGAAAACTCTTTTTTTTTGGACTTAGTCATTTTTCCGGCGTTTATCAGACTTTCAAACAGGGCAAATGTCATTGAGCGTTCCAATTTCAGTTCCAGAGCGATTCGCCCAATGAGTCCTTGATATTTAGTAGTTTTCAGCCAATTTTCTGGATTTTTGAAAATTTCACTTTTTTGTGAAAATATCCACTAAATGAGGGAATAATATGTGTGAGGGTACCCCAGGAGAGTTCCAAATGTGTGTGGGTAGAGTATATATCCCACGGGGGTAAAATTGAAAAAAGTTGAAAACTCTTTTTTTTTGGACTTAGTCATTTTTCCGGCGTTTATCAGACTTTCAGATAGGGCAAATGTCAGTGAGCATACAGATTTCAGTTCCAGAGCGATTCGTGCAATGAGTCCTTGATATTTAGTCGTTTTCAGCCAATTTTCTGGATTTTTGAAAATTTCACTTTTTTGTGAAAATATCCACTAAATGAGGGAATAATATGTGTGAGGGTACCCCAGGAGAGTTCCAAATGTGTGTGGGAAGAATATATATCCCACGGGGGTAAAATTGAAAAAAGTTGAAAACATTTTTTTTTTTAACTTAGTCATTTTCCAGTCGTTTATCAGACTTTCAGATCGGGCAAATGTCAGTGAGCGTTCCGATTTCAGTTCCAGAGCGATTCACCCAATGAGTCTTTGCTATTTAGTCGTTTTCAGCCAATTTTCTGGATTTTTGAAAATTTCACTTTTTTGTGAAAATATCCACTAAATGAGGGAATAATATGTGTGAGGGTACCCCAGGAGAATTCCAAATGTGTGTGGGTAGAATATATATCCCACGGGGGTAAAATTGAAAAAAGTTGAAAACTCTTTTTTTTTGGACTTAGTCATTTTTCCAGCGTTTATCTGACTTTCAAACAGGGCAAATGTCATTGAGCGTTCCAATTTCAGTTCCAGAGCGATTCGCCCAATGAGTCCTTGATATTTAGTCGTTTTCAGCCAATTTTCTGGACTTTTGAAAATTTCACTTTTTTGTGAAAATATCCACTAAATGAGGGAATAATATGTGTGAGGGTACCCTAGGAGAGTTCCAAATGTGTGTGGGTAGAATATATATCACACGGGGTAAAATTGAAAAAAGTTGAAAACATTTTTTTTTTTAGACTTAGTCATTTTTCCGGCATTTATCAGACTTTCAGATAGGGCAAATGTCAGTGAGCGTTCCAATTTCAGTTCCAGAGCGATTCGCCCAATGAGTCTTTGATATTTAGTAGTTTTCAGCCAATTTCCTGGATTTTTGAAAATTTCACTTTTTTGTGAAAATATCCACTAAATGAGGGAATAATATGTGTGAGGGTACCCCAGGAGAGATCCAAATGTGTGTGGGTAGAAGATATATCCCATGGGGTTAAATTGAAAAAAGTTGAAAACATTTTTTTTTTGGACTTAGTCATATTCCAGTCGTTTATCAGACTTTCAGATAGGGCAAATGTCAGTGAGCGTTCCAATTTCAGTTCCAGAGCGATTCACCCAATGAGTCTTTGATATTTAGTCGTTTTCAGCCAATTTTCTGGATTTTTGAAAATTTCACTTTTTTGTGAAAATATCCACTAAATGAGGGAATAATATGTGTGAGGGTACCCCAGGAGAGTCCCAAATGTGTGTGGGTAGAATATATATCCCACGGGGGTAAAATTGAAAAAAGTTGAAAACATTTTTTTTTTGGACTTAGTCATTTTTCCGGCGTTAATCAGACTTTCAAATAGGGCAAATGTCATTGAGCATTCCAATTTCAGTTCCAGAGCGATTGGCCCATGAGTCCTTGATATTTAGTCGTTTTCAGCCAATTTTCTGGATTTTTGAAAATTTCACTTTTTTGTGAAAATATTCACTAATTGAGGGAATAATATGTGTGAGGGTACCCCAGGAGAGTTCCAAATGTGTGTGGGTAGAATATATATCCCACGGGGGTAAAATTGAAAAAAGTTGAAAACTCTTTTTTTTTGGACTTAGTCATTTTTCCGGCGTTTATCAGACTTTCAAACAGGGCAAATGTCATTGAGCGTTCCAATTTCAGTTCCAGAGCGATTCGCCCAATGAGTCCTTGATATTTAGTAGTTTTCAGCCAATTTTCTGGATTTTTGAAAATTTCACTTTTTTGTGAAAATATCCACTAAATGAGGGAATAATATGTGTGAGGGTACCCCAGGAGAGTTCCAAATGTGTGTGGGTAGAGTATATATCCCACGGGGGTAAAATTGAAAAAAGTTGAAAACTCTTTTTTTTTGGACTTAGTCATTTTTCCGGCGTTTATCAGACTTTCAGATAGGGCAAATGTCAGTGAGCATACAGATTTCAGTTCCAGAGCGATTCGCGCAATGAGTCCTTGATATTTAGTCGTTTTCAGCCAATTTTCTGGATTTTTGAAAATTTCACTTTTTTGTGAAAATATCCACTAAATGAGGGAATAATATGTGTGAGGGTACCCCAGGAGAGTTCCAAATGTGTGTGGGAAGAATATATATCCCACGGGGGTAAAATTGAAAAAAGTTGAAAACATTTTTTTTTTGGACTTAGTCATTTTTCCAGCGTTTATCAGACTTTCAGATAGGGGAAATGTCAGTGAGCGTTCCGATTTCAGTTCCAGTGCGATTCGCCCAATGAGTCCTTGATATTTAGTCGTTTTCAGCCAATTTTCTGGAGTTTTGAAAATTTCACTTTTTTGTGAAAATATCCACTAAATGAGGGAATAATATGTGTGAGGGTACCCCAGGAGAGTTCCAAATGTGTGTGGGTAGAATATATATCCCACGGGGGTAAAATTGAAAAAAGTTGAAAACTCTTTTTTTTTGGACTTAGTCATTTTTCCGGCGTTTATCAGACTTTCAGATATGGCAAATGTCAGTGAGCATACAGATTTCAGTTCCAGAGCGATTCGCGCAATGAGTCCATGATATTTAGTCGTTTTCAGCCAATTTTCTGGATTTTTGAAAATTTCACTTTTTTGTGAAAATATCCACTAAATGAGGGAATAATATGTGTGAGGGTACCCTAGGATAGTTCCAAATGTGTGTGGGTAGAATATATATCCCACGGGGGTAAAATTGAAAAAAGTTGAAAACTCTTTTTTTTTGGACTTAGTCATTTTTCCGGCGTTTATCAGACTTTCAAACAGGGCAAATGTCATTGAGCGTTCCAATTTCAGTTCCAGAGCGATTCGCCCAATGAGTCCTTGATATTTAGTAGTTTTCAGCCAATTTTCTGGATTTTTGAAAATTTCACTTTTTTGTGAAAATATCCACTAAATGAGGGAATAATATGTGTGAGGGTACCCCAGGAGAGTTCCAAATGTGTGTGGGTAGAGTATATATCCCACGGGGGTAAAATTGAAAAAAGTTGAAAACTCTTTTTTTTTGGACTTAGTCATTTTTCCGGCGTTTATCAGACTTTCAGATAGGGCAAATGTCAGTGAGCATACAGATTTCAGTTCCAGAGCGATTCGTGCAATGAGTCCTTGATATTTAGTCGTTTTCAGCCAATTTTCTGGATTTTTGAAAATTTCACTTTTTTGTGAAAATATCCACTAAATGAGGGAATAATATGTGTGAGGGTACCCCAGGAGAGTTCCAAATGTGTGTAGGAAGAATATATATCCCACGGGGGTAAAATTGAAAAATGTTGAAAACATTTTTTTTTTGGACTTAGTCATTTTTCCGGCGTTTATCAGACTTTCAGATAGGGGAAATGTCAGTGAGCGTTCCGATTTCAGTTCCAGTGCGATTCGCCCAATGAGTCCTTGATATTTAGTCGTTTTCAGCCAATTTTCTGGATTTTTGAAAATTTCACTTTTTTTGAAAATATCCACTAAATGAGGGAATAATATGTGTGAGGGTACCCCAGGAGAGTTCCAAATGTGTGTGGGTAATATATATATCCCACGGGGGTAAAATTGAAAAAAGTTGAAAACTCTTTTTTTTTGGACTTAGTCATTTTTCCGGCGTTTATCAGACTTTCAGATATGGCAAATGTCAGTGAGCATACAGATTTCAGTTCCAGAGCGATTCGCGCAATGAGTCCATGATATTTAGTCGTTTTCAGCCAATTTTCTGGATTTTTGAAAATTTCACTTTTTTGTGAAAATATCCACTAAATGAGGGAATAATATGTGTGAGGGTACCCTAGGATAGTTCCAAATGTGTGTGGGTAGAATATATATCCCACGGGGTAAAATTGAAAAAAGTTGAAAACATTTTTTTTTTTAACTTAGTCATTTTCCAGTCGTTTATCAGACTTTCAGATAGGGCAAATGTCAGTGAGCGTTCCGATTTCAGTTCCAGAGCGATTCACCCAATGAGTCTTTGATATTTAGTCGTTTCCAGCCAATTTTCTGGATTTTTGAAAATTTCACTTTTTTGTGAAAATATCCACTAAATGAGGGAATAATATGTGTGAGGGTACCCCAGGAGAGTTCCAAATGTGTGTGGGTAGAATATATATCCCACGGGGGTAAAATTGAAAAAAGTTGAAAACTCTTTTTTTTTGGACTTAGTCATTTTTCCGGCGTTTATCAGACTTTCAGATATGGCAAATGTCAGTGAGCATACAGATTTCAGTTCCAGAGCGATTCGCGCAATGAGTCCATGATATTTAGTCGTTTTCAGCCAATTTTCTGGATTTTTGAAAATTTCACTTTTTTGTGAAAATATCCACTAAATGAGGGAATAATATGTGTGAGGGTACCCTAGGATAGTTCCAAATGTGTGTGGGTAGAATATATATCCCACGGGGGTAAAATTGAAAAAAGTTGAAAACTCTTTTTTTTTGGACTTAGTCATTTTTCCGGCGTTTATCAGACTTTCAAACAGGGCAAATGTCATTGAGCGTTCCAATTTCAGTTCCAGAGCGATTCGCCCAATGAGTCCTTGATATTTAGTAGTTTTCAGCCAATTTTCTGGATTTTTGAAAATTTCACTTTTTTGTGAAAATATCCACTAAATGAGGGAATAATATGTGTGAGGGTACCCCAGGAGAGTTCCAAATGTGTGTGGGTAGAGTATATATCCCACGGGGGTAAAATTGAAAAAAGTTGAAAACTCTTTTTTTTTGGACTTAGTCATTTTTCCGGCGTTTATCAGACTTTCAGATAGGGCAAATGTCAGTGAGCATACAGATTTCAGTTCCAGAGCGATTCGCGCAATGAGTCCTTGATATTTAGTCGTTTTCAGCCAATTTTCTGGATTTTTGAAAATTTCACTTTTTTGTGAAAATATCCACTAAATGAGGGAATAATATGTGTGAGGGTACCCCAGGAGAGTCCCAAATGTGTGTGGGTAGAATATATATCCCACGGGGGTAAAATTGAAAAAAGTTGAAAACATTTTTTTTTTTGGACTTAGTCATTTTTCCGGCGTTAATCAGACTTTCAAATAGGGCAAATGTCATTGAGCATTCCAATTTCAGTTCCAGAGCGATTGGCCCATGAGTCCTTGATATTTAGTCGTTTTCAGCCAATTTTCTGGATTTTTGAAAATTTCACTTTTTTGTGAAAATATCCCCTAAATGAGGGAATAATATGTGTGAGGGTACCGTAGGAGAGTTCCAAATGTGTGTGGGAAGAATATATATCCCACGGGGGTAAAATTGAAAAAAGTTGAAAACATTTTTTTTTTGGACTTAGTCATTTTTCCGGCGTTTATCAGACTTTCAGATAGGGCAAATGTCAGTGAGCATACAGATTTCAGTTCCAGAGCGATTCGCGCAATGAGTCCATGATATTTAGTCGTTTTCAGCCAATTTTCTGGATTTTTGAAAATTTCACTTTTTTGTGAAAATATCCACTAAATGAGGGAATAATATGTGTGAGGGTACCCTAGGATAGTTCCAAATGTGTGTGGGTAGAATATATATCCCACGGGGGTAAAATTGAAAAAAGTTGAAAACTCTTTTTTTTTGGACTTAGTCATTTTTCCGGCGTTTATCAGACTTTCAAACAGGGCAAATGTCATTGAGCGTTCCAATTTCAGTTCCAGAGCGATTCGCCCAATGAGTCCTTGATATTTAGTAGTTTTCAGCCAATTTTCTGGATTTTTGAAAATTTCACTTTTTTGTGAAAATATCCACTAAATGAGGGAATAATATGTGTGAGGGTACCCCAGGAGAGTTCCAAATGTGTGTGGGTAGAGTATATATCCCACGGGGGTAAAATTGAAAAAAGTTGAAAACTCTTTTTTTTTGGACTTAGTCATTTTCCAGTCGTTTATCAGACTTTCAGATAGGGCAAATGTCAGTGAGCGTTCCGATTTCAGTTCCAGAGCGATTCACCCAATGAGTCTTTGATATTTAGTCGTTTCCAGCCAATTTTCTGGATTTTTGAAAATTTCACTTTTTTGTGAAAATATCCACTAAATGAGGGAATAATATGTGTGAGGGTACCCCAGGAGAGTCCCAAATGTGTGTGGGTAGAATATATATCCCACGGGGGTAAAATTGAAAAAAGTTGAAAACATTTTTTTTTTTGGACTTAGTCATTTTTCCGGCGTTAATCAGACTTTCAAATAGGGCAAATGTCATTGAGCATTCCAATTTCAGTTCCAGAGCGATTGGCCCATGAGTCCTTGATATTTAGTCGTTTTCAGCCAATTTTCTGGATTTTTGAAAATTTCACTTTTTTGTGAAAATATCCCCTAAATGAGGGAATAATATGTGTGAGGGTACTGTAGGAGAGTTCCAAATGTGTGTGGGAAGAATATATATCCCACGGGGGTAAAATTGAAAAAAGTTGAAAACATTTTTTTTTTGGACTTAGTCATTTTTCCGGCGTTTATCAGACTTTCAGATAGGGCAAATGTCAGTGAGCGTTCCAATTTCAGTTCCAGAGCGATTCGTCCAATGAGTCTTTGATATTTAGTCGTTTTCAGCCAATTTTCTGGATTTTTGAAAATTTCACTTTTTTGTGAAAATATCCACTAAATCAGGGAATAATATGTGTGAGGGTACCCCAGGAGAGTTCCAAATGTGTGTGGGTAGAATATATATCCCACGGGGGTAAAATTGAAAAAAGTTGAAAACTCTTTTTTTTTGGACTTAGTCATTTTTCCGGCGTTTATCAGACTTTCAGATATGGCAAATGTCAGTGAGCATACAGATTTCAGTTCCAGAGCGATTCGCGCAATGAGTCCATGATATTTAGTCGTTTTCAGCCAATTTTCTGGATTTTTGAAAATTTCACTTTTTTGTGAAAATATCCACTAAATGAGGGAATAATATGTGTGAGGGTACCCTAGGATAGTTCCAAATGTGTGTGGGTAGAATATATATCCCACGGGGTAAAATTGAAAAAAGTTGAAAACATTTTTTTTTTTAACTTAGTCATTTTCCAGTCGTTTATCAGACTTTCAGATAGGGCAAATGTCAGTGAGCGTTCCGATTTCAGTTCCAGAGCGATTCACCCAATGAGTCTTTGATATTTAGTCGTTTCCAGCCAATTTTCTGGATTTTTGAAAATTTCACTTTTTTGTGAAAATATCCACTAAATGAGGGAATAATATGTGTGAGGGTACCCCAGGAGAGTCCCAAATGTGTGTGGGTAGAATATATATCCCACGGGGGTAAAATTGAAAAAAGTTGAAAACATTTTTTTTTTTGGACTTAGTCATTTTTCCGGCGTTAATCAGACTTTCAAATAGGGCAAATGTCATTGAGCATTCCAATTTCAGTTCCAGAGCGATTGGCCCATGAGTCCTTGATATTTAGTCGTTTTCAGCCAATTTTCTGGATTTTTGAAAATTTCACTTTTTTGTGAAAATATCCCCTAAATGAGGGAATAATATGTGTGAGGGTACCGTAGGAGAGTTCCAAATGTGTGTGGGAAGAATATATATCCCACGGGGGAAAAATTGAAAAAAGTTGAAAACATTTTTTTTTTGGACTTAGTCATTTTTCCGGCGTTTATCAGACTTTCAGATAGGGCAAATGTCAGTGAGCGTTCCAATTTCAGTTCCAGAGCGATTCGTCCAATGAGTCTTTGATATTTAGTCGTTTTCAGCCAATTTTCTGGATTTTTGAAAATTTCACTTTTTTGTGAAAATATCCACTAAATTAGGGAATAATATGTGTGAGGGTACCCCAGGAAAGTTCCAAATGTGTGTGGGTAGAATATATATCCCACGGGGGTAAAATTGAAAAAAGTTGAAAACATTTTTTTTTTTGGACTTAGTCATTTTTCTGGCGTTTATCAGACTTTCAGATAGGGAAAATGTCAGTGAGCATTCCGATTTCAGTTCCAGAGCGATTCGCCCAATGAGTCCTTGATATTTAGTCGTTTTCAGCCATTATTTTGGATTTTTGAAAATTTCACTTTTTTGTGAAAATATCCACTAAATGAGGGAATAATATGTGTGAGGGTACCCCAGGAGAGATCCAAATGTGTGTGGGTAGAATATATATCCCACGGGGGTAAAATTGAAAAAAGTTGAAAACATTTTTTTTTTTGGGACTTAGTCATTTTTCTGGCGTTTATCAGACTTTCAGATAGGGCAAATGTGAGAGAGCGTTCCGATTTCAGTTACAGAGCGATTCGCCCAATGAGTCCTTGATATTTAGTCGTTTTCAGCCAATTTTCTGGATTTTTGAAAATTTCACTTTTTTGTGAAAATATCCACTAAATAAGGGAATAATATGTGTGAGGGTACCCCAGGAGAGATCCAAATGTGTGTGGGTAGAAGATATATCCCACGGGGTAAAATTGAAAAAAGTTGAAAACATTTTTTTTTTGGACTTAGTCATATTCCAGTCGTTTATCAGACTTTCAGATAGGGCAAATGTCAGTGAGTGCTCCGATTTCAGTTCCAGAGCGATTGGCCCATGAGTCCTTGATATTTAGTCGTTTTCAGCCAATTTTCTGGATTTTTGAAAATTTCACTTTTTTGTGAAAATATCCACTAAATGAGGGAATAATATGTGTGAGGGTACCGTAGGAGAGTTCCAAATGTGTGTGGGTAGAATATATATCCCACGGGGTAAAATTGAAAAAGGTTGAAAACATTTTTTTTTTTGGACTTAGTCATTTTTCCGGCATTTATCAGACTTTCAGATAGGGGAAATGTCAGTGAGTGCTCCGATTTCAGTTCCAGAGCGATTGGCCCATGAGTCCTTGATATTTAGTCGTTTTCAGCCAATATTTTGGATTTTTGAAAATTTCACTTTTTTGTGAAAATATCCACTAAATGAGGGAATAATATGTGTGAGGGTACCCCAGGAGAGCTCCAAATGTGTGTGGGTAGAAGATATATCCCACGGGGGTAAAATTGAAAAAAGTTGAAAACATTTTTTTTTTTTGGACATAGTCATTTTTCCGGCGTTTATCAGAGTTTCAGATAGGGCAAATGCCAGTGAGCGTTGCAATTTCAGTTCCAGAGCGATTCGTCCAATGAGTCTTTGATATTTAGTTGTTTTCAGCCAATTTTCTGGATTTTTGAAAATTTCACTTTTTTGTGAAAATATCCACTAAATTAGGGAATAATATGTGTGAGGGTACCCCAGGAAAGTTCCAAATGTGTGTGGGTAGAATATATATCCCACGGGGGTAAAATTGAAAAAAGTTGAAAACATTTTTTTTTTTGGACTTAGTCATTTTTCTGGCGTTTATCAGACTTTCAGATAGGGCAAATGTCATTGAGCATTCCAATTTCAGTTCCAGAGCGATTCGACCAATGAGTCCTTGATATTTAGTCGTTTTCAGCCAATTTTCTGGACTTTTGAAAATTTCACTTTTTTGTGAAAATATCCACTAAATGAGGGAATAATATGTGTGAGGGTACCCTAGGATAGTTCCAAATGTGTGTGGGTAGAATATATATCCCACGTGGTAAAATTGAAAAAAGTTGAAAACATTTTTTTTTTTAACTTAGTCATTTTCCAGTCGTTTATCAGACTTTCAGATAGGGCAAATGTCAGTGAGCGTTCCGATTTCAGTTCCAGAGCGATTCACCCAATGAGTCTTTGATATTTAGTCGTTTCCAGCCAATTTTCTGGATTTTTGAAAATTTCACTTTTTTGTGAAAATATCCACTAAATGAGGGAATAATATGTGTGAGGGTACCCCAGGAGAGTCCCAAATGTGTGTGGGTAGAATATATATCCCACGGGGGTAAAATTGAAAAAAGTTGAAAACATTTTTTTTTTTGGACTTAGTCATTTTTCCGGCGTTAATCAGACTTTCAAATAGGGCAAATGTCATTGAGCATTCCAATTTCAGTTCCAGAGCGATTGGCCCATGAGTCCTTGATATTTAGTCGTTTTCAGCCAATTTTCTGGATTTTTGAAAATTTCACTTTTTTGTGAAAATATCCCCTAAATGAGGGAATAATATGTGTGAGGGTACCATAGGAGAGTTCCAAATGTGTGTGGGAAGAATATATATCCCACGGGGGAAAAATTGAAAAAAGTTGAAAACATTTTTTTTTTGGACTTAGTCATTTTTCCGGCGTTTATCAGACTTTCAGATAGGGCAAATGTCAGTGAGCGTTCCAATTTCAGTTCCAGAGCGATTCGTCCAATGAGTCTTTGATATTTAGTCGTTTTCAGCCAATTTTCTGGATTTTTGAAAATTTCACTTTTTTGTGAAAATATCCACTAAATTAGGGAATAATATGTGTGAGGGTACCCCAGGAAAGTTCCAAATGTGTGTGGGTAGAATATATATCCCACGGGGGTAAAATTGAAAAAAGTTGAAAACATTTTTTTTTTTGGACTTAGTCATTTTTCTGGCGTTTATCAGACTTTCAGATAGGGAAAATGTCAGTGAGCATTCCGATTTCAGTTCCAGAGCGATTCGCCCAATGAGTCCTTGATATTTAGTCGTTTTCAGCCATTATTTTGGATTTTTGAAAATTTCACTTTTTTGTGAAAATATCCACTAAATGAGGGAATAATATGTGTGAGGGTACCCCAGGAGAGATCCAAATGTGTGTGGGTAGAATATATATCCCACGGGGGTAAAATTGAAAAAAGTTGAAAACATTTTTTTTTTTGGGACTTAGTCATTTTTCTGGCGTTTATCAGACTTTCAGATAGGGCAAATGTGAGAGAGCGTTCCGATTTCAGTTACAGAGCGATTCGCCCAATGAGTCCTTGATATTTAGTCGTTTTCAGCCAATTTTCTGGATTTTTGAAAATTTCACTTTTTTGTGAAAATATCCACTAAATAAGGGAATAATATGTGTGAGGGTACCCCAGGAGAGATCCAAATGTGTGTGGGTAGAAGATATATCCCACGGGGTAAAATTGAAAAAAGTTGAAAACATTTTTTTTTTGGACTTAGTCATATTCCAGTCGTTTATCAGACTTTCAGATAGGGCAAATGTCAGTGAGTGCTCCGATTTCAGTTCCAGAGCGATTGGCCCATGAGTCCTTGATATTTAGTCGTTTTCAGCCAATTTTCTGGATTTTTGAAAATTTCACTTTTTTGTGAAAATATCCACTAAATGAGGGAATAATATGTGTGAGGGTACCGTAGGAGAGTTCCAAATGTGTGTGGGTAGAATATATATCCCACGGGGTAAAATTGAAAAAGGTTGAAAACATTTTTTTTTTTGGACTTAGTCATTTTTCCGGCATTTATCAGACTTTCAGATAGGGGAAATGTCAGTGAGTGCTCCGATTTCAGTTCCAGAGCGATTGGCCCATGAGTCCTTGATATTTAGTCGTTTTCAGCCAATATTTTGGATTTTTGAAAATTTCACTTTTTTGTGAAAATATCCACTAAATGAGGGAATAATATGTGTGAGGGTACCCCAGGAGAGCTCCAAATGTGTGTGGGTAGAAGATATATCCCACGGGGGTAAAATTGAAAAAAGTTGAAAACATTTTTTTTTTTTGGACATAGTCATTTTTCCGGCGTTTATCAGAGTTTCAGATAGGGCAAATGCCAGTGAGCGTTGCAATTTCAGTTCCAGAGCGATTCGTCCAATGAGTCTTTGATATTTAGTTGTTTTCAGCCAATTTTCTGGATTTTTGAAAATTTCACTTTTTTGTGAAAATATCCACTAAATTAGGGAATAATATGTGTGAGGGTACCCCAGGAAAGTTCCAAATGTGTGTGGGTAGAATATATATCCCACGGGGGTAAAATTGAAAAAAGTTGAAAACATTTTTTTTTTTGGACTTAGTCATTTTTCTGGCGTTTATCAGACTTTCAGATAGGGCAAATGTCATTGAGCATTCCAATTTCAGTTCCAGAGCGATTCGACCAATGAGTCCTTGATATTTAGTCGTTTTCAGCCAATTTTCTGGACTTTTGAAAATTTCACTTTTTTGTGAAAATATCCACTAAATGAGGGAATAATATGTGTGAGGGTACCCTAGGATAGTTCCAAATGTGTGTGGGTAGAATATATATCCCACGTGGTAAAATTGAAAAAAGTTGAAAACATTTTTTTTTTTAACTTAGTCATTTTCCAGTCGTTTATCAGACTTTCAGATAGGGCAAATGTCAGTGAGCATTCCGATTTCAGTTCCAGAGCGATTCACCCAATGAGTCTTTGCTATTTAGTCGTTTTCAGCCAATTTTCTGGATTTTTGAAAATTTCACTTTTTTGTGAAAATATCCACTAAATGAGGGAATAATATGTGTGAGGGTACCCCAGGAGAATTCCAAATGTGTGTGGGTAGAATATATATCCCACGGGGGTAAAATTGAAAAAAGTTGAAAACTCTTTTTTTTTGGACTTAGTCATTTTTCCAGCGTTTATCAGACTTTCAAACAGGGCAAATGTCATTGAGCGTTCCAATTTCAGTTCCAGAGCGATTCGCCCAATGAGTCCTTGATATTTAGTCGTTTTCAGCCAATTTTCTGGACTTTTGAAAATTTCACTTTTTTGTGAAAATATCCACTAAATGAGGGAATAATATGTGTTAGGGTACCCTAGGAGAGTTCCAAATGTGTGTGGGTAGAATATATATCCCACGGGGTAAAATTGAAAAAAGTTGAAAACATTTTTTTTTTTAGACTTAGTCATTTTTCCGGCATTTATCAGACTTTCAGATAGGGCAAATGTCAGTGAGCGTTCCAATTTCAGTTCCAGAGCGATTCGCCCAATGAGTCTTTGATATTTAGTCGTTTTCAGCCAATTTCCTGGATTTTTGAAAATTTCACTTTTTTGTGAAAATATCCACTAAATGAGGGAATAATATGTGTGAGGATACCCCAGGAGAGTTCCAAATGTGTGTGGGAAGAATATATATCCCACGGGGGTAAAATTGAAAAAAGTTGAAAACATTTTTTTTTTTAGACTTAGTCATTTTTCCGGCATTTATCAGACTTTCAGATAGGGCAAATGTCAGTGAGCGTTCCAATTTCAGTTCCAGAGCGATTCGCCCAATGAGTCTTTGATATTTAGTCGTTTTCAGCCAATTTCCTGGATTTTTGAAAATTTCACTTTTTTGTGAAAATATCCACTAAATGAGGGAATAATATGTGTGAGGATACCCCAGGAGAGTTCCAAATGTGTGTGGGAAGAATATATATCCCACGGGGGTAAAATTGAAAAAAGTTGAAAACATTTTTTTTTGGACTTAGTCATTTTTCCGGCGTTTATCAGACTTTCAGATAGGGGAAATGTCAGTGCGCGTTCCAATTTCAGTTCCAGAACGATTCGCCCAATGAGTCTTTGATATTTAGTCGTTTTCAGCCAATTTTCTGAATTTTTGAAAATTTCACTTTTTTCTGAAAATATCCACTAAATGAGGGAATAATATGTGTGAGGGTACCGTATGAGAGTTACAAATGTGTGTGGGTAGAATATATATCCCACGGGGTAAAATTGAAAAAAGTTGAAAACATTTTTTTTTTTAGACTTAGTCATTTTTCCGGCGTTTATCAGACTTTCAGATAGGGCAAATGTCAGTGAGGGTTCCAATTTCAGTTCCAGAGCGATTCGCCCAATGAGTCTTTGATATTTAGTCGTTTTCAGCCAATTTCCTGGATTTTTGAAAATTTCACTTTTTTGTGAAAATATCCATTAAATGAGGGAATAATATGTGTGAGGGTACCCTAGGAGAGTTCCAAATGTGTGTGGGTAGAATATATATCCCACGGGGTAAAATTGAAAAAAGTTGAAAACATTTTTTTTTTGGACTTAGTCATTCTTCCGGCATTTATCAGACTTTCAGATAGGGCAAATGTCAGTGAGCGTTACAATTTCAGTTCCAGAGCGATTCGCCCTATTAGTCTTTGATAGTTAGTCGTTTTCAGCCAATTTTCTGGATTTTTGAAAATTTCACTTTTTTGTGAAAATATCCACTAAATGAGGGAATAATATGTGTGAGGGTACCCCAGGAGAGTTCCAAATGTGTGTGGGTAGAATATATATCCCACGGGGGTAAAATTGAAAAAAGTTGAAAACATTTTTTTTTTGGACTTAGTCATTTTTCCGGCGTTTATCAGACTTTCAGATAGGGGAAATGTCAGTGAGCGTTCCGATTTCAGTTCCAGAGCGATTCTCCCAATGAGTCCTTGATATTTAGCCAATTTTCTGGATTTTTGAAAATGTCACTTTTTTGTGAAAATATCCACTAAATGAGAGAATAATATGTGTGAGGGTACCCCAGGAGAGTTCCAAATGTGTGTGGGTAGAATATATATCCCACGGGGGTAAAATTGAAAAAAGTTGAAAAAATTTTTTTTTTGGATTTAGTCATTTTTCCGGCGTTTATCAGACTTTCAGATAGGGCAAATGTCAGTGAGCATTCCGATTTCAGTTCCAGAGCGATTCGCCCAATGAGTCCTTAATATTTAGTCGTTTTCAGCCAATTTTTTGGATTTTTGAAAATTTCACTTTTTTGTGAAAATATCCACTAAATGAGGGAAGAATATGTGTGAGGGTACCCCAGGAGAGTTCCAAATGTGTATGGGTAGAATATATATCCCACGAGGGTAAAATTGAAAAAACTTGAAAACATTTTTTTTTGGACTTAGTCATTTTTCCGGCGTTTATCAGACTTTCACATAGGGCAAATGTCAGTGAGCGTTCCAATTTCAGTTCCAGAGCGATTCACCCAATGAGTCTTTGATATTTAGTCGTTTTCAGACAATTTTCTGGATTTTTGAAAATTTCACTTTTTTGTGAAAATATCCACTAAATGAGGGAATAATATGTGTGAGGGTACCGAAGGAGAGTTCTAAATGTGTGTGGGAAGAATATATATCCCATGGGGGGTAAAATTGAAAAAAGTTGAAAAATATTTTTTTTTGGCCTTAGTCATTTTTACGGCGTTTATCAGACTTTCAGATAGGGGAAATGTCAGTGAGCATTCCGATTTCTGTTCCAGAGCGATGCGCCCAATGAGTCTTTGATATTTAGTCGTTTTCAGCCAATTTTCTGGATTTTTGAAAATTTCACTTTTTTGTGAAAATATCCACTAAATGAGGGAATAATATGTGTGAGGGTACCGAAGAAGAGTTCCAAATTTGTGTGGGTAGAATTTATATCCCACGGGGGTAAAATTGAAAAAAGTTGAAAAAAATTTTTTTCGGGACTTTGTCATTTTTCCGGCGTTTATCAGACTTTCAGATAGGGCAAATGTCAGTGAGCGTTCCGATTTCAGTTCCAGAGCGATTCGCCCAATGAGTCCTTGTTATTTAGTCGTTTTCAGCCAATTTTCTTGATTTTTGAAAATTTCACTTTTTTTTAAAATATCCACTAAATGAGGGAATAATATGTGTGAGGGTACCCCAGGAGACTTCCAAATGTGTGTGGGTAGAATATATATCCCACGGGGGTAAAATTGAAAAAAGTTGAAAACTCTTTTTTTTTGGACTTAGTCATTTTTCCGGCGTTTATCAGACTTTCAGATAGGGCAAATGTCGGTGATCGTTCCAATTTCAGGTCCAGAGCGATTTGCCCAATGAGTCTTTGATATTTAGTCGTTTTCAGCCAATTTCCTGGATTTTTGAAAATTTCACTTTTTTGTGAAAATATCCACTAAATGAGGGAATAATATGTGTGAGGGTACTCCAGGAGAGATCCAAATGTGTGTGGGTAGAAGATATATCCCACGGGGGTAAAATTGAAAAAAGTTGAAAACCTTTTTTTTTTGGACTTAGTCATATTCCAGTCGTTTATCAGACTTTCAGATAGGGCAAATGTCAGTGAGCGTTCCAATTTCAGTTCCAGAACGATTCCCCCAATGAGTTATTGATATTTAGTCATTTTCAGCCAATTTTCTGGATTTTTGAAAATTTCACTTTTTTGTGAAAATATCCACGAAATGAGGGAATAATATGTGTGAGGGTACCCCAGGAGAGTTCCAAATGTGTGTGGGAAGAATATACATCCCACGGGGGTAAAATTGAAAAAAGTTGAAAACATTTTTTTTTTTAACTTAGTCATTTTTCTGGGGTTTATCAGACTTTCAGATAGGGGAAATGTCAGTGAGCGTTCCGATTTCAGATCCAGAGCGATTCGCCCAATGAGTCCTTGATATTTAGTCGTTTTCAGCCAATATTTTGGATTTTTAAAAATTTCACTTTTTTGTGAAAATATCCACTAAATGAGGGAATAATATGTGTGAGCATACCCCAGGAGAGTTCCAAATGTGTGTGTGTAGAATATATATCCCACGGGGGTATAATATTAAAAAAGTTGAAAACATTTTTTTTTTGGACTTAGTCATTTTTCCGGCGTTTATCAGACTTTCAGATAGGGCAAATGTCAGTGAGCGTTCCAATTTCAGTTCCAGAGCGATTCGCCCAATGAGTCTTTGATATTTAGTCGTTTTCAGCCAATTTTCTTGATTTTTGAAAATTTTACTTTTTTGTGAAAATATCCACTAAATGGGGGAATAATATGTGTGAGGGTACCGATGGAGAGTTCTAAATGTGTGTGGGAAGAATATGTATCCCACGGGGGTAAAATTGAAAAAAGTTGAAAAAAATTTTTTTTTCCACTTAGTCATTTTTCTGGCGTTTATCAGACTTTCAGATAGGGGAAATGTCAGTGAGTATTCAGATTTCAGTTCCAGAGCGATTCGCCCAATGAGTCCTTGTTATTTAGTCGTTTTCAGCCAATTTTCTTGATTTTTGAAAATTTCACTTTTTTTTTAAAATATCCACTAAATGAGGGAATAATATGTGTGAGGGTACCCCAGGAGAGTTCCAAATGTGTGTGGGTAGAATATATATCCCACGGGGGTAAAATTGAAAAAAGCTGAAAAAATTTTTTTTTGGACTTAGTCATTTTTCCGGCGTTTATCAGACTTTCAGATACGAGAAATGTCAGTGAGCGTTCCGATTTCAGCTCCAGAGCGATTCGCCCAATGAGTCCTTGATATTTAGTCGTTTTCAGCCAATTTTCTGGATTTTTGAAAATTTCACTTTTTTGTGAAAATATCCACTAAATGAGGGAATAATATGTGTGAGGGTACCCCAGGAGAGTTCCAAATGTGTGTGGGTAGAATATACATCCCACGGGGGTAAAATTGAAAAAAGTTGAAAACTCTTTTTTTTTGGACTTAGTCATTTTTCCGGCGTTTATCAGACTTTCAGATAGGGCAAATGTCAGTGAGCGTTCCAATTTCAGGTCCAGAGCGATTTGCCCAATGAGTCTTTGATATTTAGTCGTTTTCAGCCAATTTCCTGGATTTTTGAAAATTTCACTTTTTTGTGAAAATATCCACTAAATGAGGGAATAATATGTGTGAGGGTACTCCAGGAGAGATCCAAATGTGTGTGGGTAGAAGATATATCCCACGGGGGTAAAATTGAAAAAAGTTGAAAACCTTTTTTTTTTGGACTTAGTCATATTCCAGTCGTTTATCAGACTTTCAGATAGGGCAAATGTCAGTGAGCGTTCCAATTTCAGTTCCAGAACGATTCCCCCAATGAGTTATTGATATTTAGTCATTTTCAGCCAATTTTCTGGATTTTTGAAAATTTCACTTTTTTGTGAAAATATCCACTAAATGAGGGAATAATATGTGTGAGGGTACCCCAGGAGAGTTCCAAATGTGTGTGGGAAGAATATACATCCCACGGGGGTAAAATTGAAAAAAGTTGAAAACATTTTTTTTTTTAACTTAGTCATTTTTCTGGGGTTTATCAGACTTTCAGATAGGGCAAATGTCAGTGAGCATTCCGATTTCAGTTCCAGAGCGATTCGCCCAATGAGTCCTTAATATTTAGTCGTTTTCAGCCAATTTTTTGGATTTTTGAAAATTTCACTTTTTTGTGAAAATATCCACTAAATGAGGGAAGAATATGTGTGAGGGTACCCCAGGAGAGTTCCAAATGTGTATGGGTAGAATATATATCCCACGAGGGTAAAATTGAAAAAACTTGAAAACATTTTTTTTTGGACTTAGTCATTTTTCCGGCGTTTATCAGACTTTCAGATAGGGCAAATGTCAGTGAGCGTTCCAATTTCAGTTCCAGAGCGATTCACCCAATGAGTCTTTGATATTTAGTCGTTTTCAGACAATTTTCTGGATTTTTGAAAATTTCACTTTTTTGTGAAAATATCCACTAAATGAGGGAATAATATGTGTGAGGGTACCGAAGGAGAGTTCTAAATGTGTGTGGGAAGAATATATATCCCATGGGGGGTAAAATTGAAAAAAGTTGAAAAATATTTTTTTTTGGCCTTAGTCATTTTTACGGCGTTTATCAGACTTTCAGATAGGGGAAATGTCAGTGAGCATTCCGATTTCTGTTCCAGAGCGATGCGCCCAATGAGTCTTTGATATTTAGTCGTTTTCAGCCAATTTTCTGGATTTTTGAAAATTTCACTTTTTTGTGAAAATATCCACTAAATGAGGGAATAATATGTGTGAGGGTACCGAAGAAGAGTTCCAAATTTGTGTGGGTAGAATTTATATCCCACGGGGGTAAAATTGAAAAAAGTTGAAAAAAATTTTTTTCGGGACTTTGTCATTTTTCCGGCGTTTATCAGACTTTCAGATAGGGCAAATGTCAGTGACCGTTCCGATTTCAGTTCCAGAGCGATTCGCCCAATGAGTCCTTGATATTTAGTCGTTTTCAGCCAATATTTTGGATTTTTAAAAATTTCACTTTTTTGTGAAAATATCCACTAAATGAGGGAATAATATGTGTGAGCATACCCCAGGAGAGTTCCAAATGTGTGTGTGTAGAATATATATCCCACGGGGGTATAATATTAAAAAAGTTGAAAACATTTTTTTTTTGGACTTAGTCATTTTTCCGGCGTTTATCAGACTTTCAGATAGGGCAAATGTCAGTGAGCGTTCCAATTTCAGTTCCAGAGCGATTCGCCCAATGAGTCTTTGATATTTAGTCGTTTTCAGCCAATTTTCTTGATTTTTGAAAATTTTACTTTTTTGTGAAAATATCCACTAAATGGGGGAATAATATGTGTGAGGGTACCGATGGAGAGTTCTAAATGTGTGTGGGAAGAATATGTATCCCACGGGGGTAAAATTGAAAAAAGTTGAAAAAAATTTTTTTTTCCACTTAGTTATTTTTCTGGCGTTTATCAGACTTTCAGATAGGGGAAATGTCAGTGAGCATTCAGATTTCAGTTCCAGAGCGATTCGCCCAATGAGTCCTTGTTATTTAGTCGTTTTCAGCCAATTTTCTTGATTTTTGAAAATTTCACTTTTTTTTTAAAATATCCACTAAATGAGGGAATAATATGTGTGAGGGTACCCCAGGAGAGTTCCAAATGTGTGTGGGTAGAATATATATCCCACGGGGGTAAAATTGAAAAAAGCTGAAAAAATTTTTTTTTGGACTTAGTCATTTTTCCGGCGTTTATCAGACTTTCAGATACGAGAAATGTCAGTGAGCGTTCCGATTTCAGCTCCAGAGCGATTCGCCCAATGAGTCCTTGATATTTAGTCGTTTTCAGCCAATTTTCTGGATTTTTGAAAATTTCACTTTTTTGTGAAAATATCCACTAAATGAGGGAATAATATGTGTGAGGGTACCCCAGGAGAGTTCCAAATGTGTGTGGGTAGAATATACATCCCACGGGGGTAAAATTGAAAAAAGTTGAAAACTCTTTTTTTTTGGACTTAGTCATTTTTCCGGCGTTTATCAGACTTTCAGATAGGGCAAATGTCAGTGAGCGTTCCAATTTCAGTTCCAGAACGATTCCCCCAATGAGTTATTGATATTTAGTCATTTTCAGCCAATTTTCTGGATTTTTGAAAATTTCACTTTTTTGTGAAAATATCCACTAAATGAGGGAATAATATGTGTGAGGGTACCCCAGGAGAGTTCCAAATGTGTGTGGGAAGAATATACATCCCACGGGGGTAAAATTGAAAAAAGTTGAAAACATTTTTTTTTTTAACTTAGTCATTTTTCTGGGGTTTATCAGACTTTCAGATAGGGGAAATGTCAGTGAGCGTTCCGATTTCAGATCCAGAGCGATTCGCCCAATGAGTCCTTGATATTTAGTCGTTTTCAGCCAATATTTTGGATTTTTAAAAATTTCACTTTTTTGTGAAAATATCCACTAAATGAGGGAATAATATGTGTGAGCGTACCCCAGGAGAGTTCCAAATGTGTGTGTGTAGAATATATATCCCACGGGGGTATAATATTAAAAAAGTTGAAAACATTTTTTTTTTTGACTTAGTCATTTTTCCGGCGTTTATCAGACTTTCAGATAGGGCAAATGTCAGTGAGCGTTCCAATTTCAGTTCCAGAGCGATTCGCCCAATGAGTCTTTGATATTTAGTCGTTTTCAGCCAATTTTCTTGATTTTTGAAAATTTTACTTTTTTGTGAAAATATCCACTAAATGGGGGAATAATATGTGTGAGGGTACCGATGGAGAGTTCTAAATGTGTGTGGGAAGAATATGTATCCCACGGGGGTAAAATTGAAAAAAGTTGAAAAAATTTTTTTTTTCCACTTAGTAATTTTTCTGGCGTTTATCAGACTTTCAGATAGGGGAAATGTCAGTGAGCATTCAGATTTCAGTTCCAGAGCGATTCGCCCAATGAGTCCTTGTTATTTAGTCGTTTTCAGCCAATTTTCTTGATTTTTGAAAATTTCACTTTTTTTTTAAAATATCCACTAAATGAGGGAATAATATGTGTGAGGGTACCCCAGGAGAGTTCCAAATGTGTGTGGGTAGAATATATTTCCCACGGGGGTAAAATTGAAAAAAGCTGAAAAAATTTTTTTTTGGACTTAGTCATTTTTCCGGCGTTTATCAGACTTTCAGATACGAGAAATGTCAGTGAGCGTTCCGATTTCAGCTCCAGAGCGATTCGCCCAATGAGTCCTTGATATTTAGTCGTTTTCAGCCAATTTTCTGGATTTTTGAAAATTTCACTTTTTTGTGAAAATATCCACTAAATGAGGGAATAATATGTGTGAGGGTACCCCAGGAGAGTTCCAAATGTGTGTGGGTAGAATATACATCCCACGGGGGAAAAATTGAAAAAAGTTGAAAAAAAATTTTTTTTAGACTTAGTCATTTTTCCAGCATTTATCAGATTTTCAGATAGGGGAAATGTCAGTGAGCATTCCGATTTCAGTTCCAGAGCGATTCGCCCAATGAGTCCTTGATAGTTAGTCGTTTTCAGCCAATATTTTGGATTTTTGAAAATTTCACTTTTTCGTGAAAATATCCACTAAATGAGGGAATAATATGTGTGAGGGTACCCCAGGAGAGTTCCAAATGTGAGTGGGTAGAATATATATCCCACGGGGGTAAAATTGAAAAAAGTTTAAAATATTTTTTTTTTGGACTTAGTCATTCTTCCGGCGTTTATCAGACTTTCAGATAGGGCAAATGTCAGTGAGCGTTCCAATTTCAGTTCCAGAGCGATTTGCCCTATTAGTCTTTGATAGTTAGTCGTTTTCAGCCAATTTTCTGAATTTTTGAAAATTTCACTTTTTTGTGAAAATATCCACTAAATGAGGGAATAATATGTGTGAGGGTACCCCAGGAGAGTTCCAAATGTGTGTGGGTAGAATATATATCCCACTGGGGTAAAATTTAAAAAAGTTGAAAACATTTTTTTTTGGACTTAGTCATTTTTCCAGCATTTATCAGATTTTCAGATAGGGGAAATGTCAGTGAGCATTCCGATTTCAGTTCCACAGCGATTCGCCCAATGAGTCCTTGATATTTAGTCGTTTTCAGCCAATTTTCCGGATTTTTGAAAATTTCACTTTTTTGTGAAAATATCCACTAAATGAGGGAATAATATGTGTGAGGGTACCCCAGGAGAGTTCCAAATGTGTGTGGGTAGAATATATATCCCACGGGGGTAAAATTGAAAAAAGTTGAAAACATTTTTTTTTTGGACTTAGTCATTTTTCCGGCGTTTATCAGACTTTCAGATAGGGGAAATGTCAGTGAGCGTTCCGATTTCAGTTCCAGAGCGATTCGCCCAATGAGTCCGTGATATTTAGCCAATTTTCTGGATTTTTGAAAATGTCACTTTTTTGTGAAAATATCCACTAAATGAGAGAATAATATGTGTGAGGGTACCCCAGGAGAGTTCCAAATGTGTGTGGGTAGAATATATATCCCACGGGGGTAAAATTGAAAAAAGTTGAAAACATTTTTTTTGGGGATTTAGTCATTTTTCCGGCGTTTATCAGACTTTCAGATAGGGCAAATGTCAGTGAGCGTTCCGATTTCAGTTCCAGAGCGAGGCGCCCAATGAGTCCTTGATATTTAGTCGTTTTCAGCCAATTTTTTGGATTTTTGAAAATTTCACTTTTTTGTGAAAATATCCACTAAATGACGGAATAGTATGTGTTAGGGTACCCCAGGAGAGTTCCAAATGTGTGTGGGTAGAATATATATCCCACGGGGGTAAAATTTAAAAAAGTTTAAAAAATTTTTTTTGGGGATTTAGTCATTTTTCCGGCGTTTATCAGACTTTCAGATAGGGCAAATGTCAGTGAGCGTTCCGATTTCAGTTCCAGAGCGATTCGCCCAATGAGTCCTTGATATTTAGTCGTTTTCAGCCAATTTTTTGGATTTTTGAAAATTTCACTTTTTTGTGAAAATATCCACTAAATGAGGGAATAATATGTGTGAGGGTACCCAGGAAAATTCCAAATGTGTGTGGGTAGAATATATATCCCACGGGGGTAAAATTGAAAAAAGTTGAAAACATTTTTTTTTTGGTCTTAGTCATTTTTCCGGCGTTTATCAGACTTTCAGATAGGGGAAATGTCAGTGAGCGTTCCGATTTCAGTTCCAGAGCGATTCGCCCAATGAGTCCTTGATATTTAGCCAATTTTCTGGATTTTTGAAAATTTCACTTTTTTGTGAAAATATCCACTAAATGAGGGAAGAATATGTGTGAGGGTACCCCAGGAGAGTTCCAAATGTGTATGGGTAGAATATATATCCCACGAGGGTAAAATTGAAAAAACTTGAAAACATTTTTTTTTGGACTTAGTCATTTTTCCGGCGTTTATCAGTCTTTCAGATAGGGCAAATGTCAGTGAGCGTTCCAATTTCAGTTCCAGAGCGATTCACCCAATGAGTCTTTGATATTTAGTCGTTTTCAGACAATTTTCTGGATTTTTGAAAATTTCACTTTTTTGTGAAAATATCCACTAAATGAGGGAATAATATGTGTGAGGGTACCGAAGGAGAGTTCTAAATGTGTGTGGGAAGAATATATATCCCACGGGGGTAAAATTGAAAAAAGTTGAAAAATATTTTTTTTTGGACTTAGTCATTTTTCCGGCGTTTATCAGACTTTCAGATAGGGGAAATGTCAGTGAGCATTCCGATTTCAGTTCCAGAGCGATTCGCCCAATGAGTCCGTGATATTTAGCCAATTTTCTGGATTTTTGAAAATGTCACTTTTTTGTGAAAATATCCACTAAATGAGAGAATAATATGTGTGAGGGTACCCCAGGAGAGTTCCAAATGTGTGTGGGTAGAATATATATCCCACGGGGGTAAAATTGAAAAAAGTTGAAAACATTTTTTTTTGGGATTTAGTCATTTTTCCGGCGTTTATCAGACTTTCAGATAGGGCAAATGTCAGTGAGCGTTCCGATTTCAGTTCCAGAGCGAGGCGCCCAATGAGTCCTTGATATTTAGTCGTTTTCAGCCAATTTTTTGGATTTTTGAAAATTTCACTTTTTTGTGAAAATATCCACTAAATGACGGAATAGTATGTGTTAGGGTACCCCAGGAGAGTTCCAAATGTGTGTGGGTAGAATATATATCCCACGGGAGTAAAATTGAAAAAAGTTGAAAACATTTTTTTTTTGGTCTTAGTCATTTTTCCGGCGTTTATCAGACTTTCAGATAGGGGAAATGTCAGTGAGCGTTCCGATTTCAGTTCCAGAGCGATTCGCCCAATGAGTCCTTGATATTTAGCCAATTTTCTGGATTTTTGAAAATTTCACTTTTTTGTGAAAATATCCACTAAATGAGGGAAGAATATGTGTGAGGAGAGTTCCAAATGTGTATGGGTAGAATATATATCCCACGAGGGTAAAATTGAAAAAACTTGAAAACATTTTTTTTTGGACTTAGTCATTTTTCCGGCGTTTATCAGTCTTTCAGATAGGGCAAATGTCAGTGAGCGTTCCAATTTCAGTTCCAGAGCGATTCACCCAATGAGTCTTTGATATTTAGTCGTTTTCAGACAATTTTCTGGATTTTTGAAAATTTCACTTTTTTGTGAAAATATCCACTAAATGAGGGAATAATATGTGTGAGGGTAACCCAGGAGAGTTCCAAATTTGTGTGGGTAGAATATATATCCCACGGGGGTAAAATTGAAAAAAGTTGAAAAAAATTTTTTTTTGGACTTAGTCATTTTTCTGGCGTTTATCAGACTTTCAGATACGGGAAATGTCAGTGAGCGTTCCGATTTCATTTCCAGAGCGATTCGCCCAATGAGTCATTGATATTTAGTCGTTTTCAGCCAATTTTCTGGATTTTTGAATATTTCACTTTTTTGTGAAAATATCCACTAAATGAGGGAATAATATGTGTGAGGGTACCCCAGGAGAGTTCCAAATGTGTGTGGGTAGAATATACATCCCACGGGGGAAAAATTGAAAAAAGTTGAAAAAAAATTTTTTTTAGACTTAGTCATTTTTCCAGCATTTATCAGATTTTCAGATAGGGGAAATGTCAGTGAGCATTCCGATTTCAGTCCCACAGCGATTCGCCCAATGAGTCCTTGATATTTAGTCGTTTTCAGCCAACTTTCCGGATTTTTGAAAATTTCACTTTTTTGTGAAAATATCCACTAAATGAGGGAATAATATGTGTGAGGGTACCGAAGGAGAGTTCTAAATGTGTGTGGGAAGAATATATATCCCATGGGGGTAAAATTGAAAAAAGTTGAAAAATATTTTTTTTTGGACTTAGTCATTTTTACGGCGTTTATCAGACTTTCAGAGAGGGGAAATGTCAGTGAGCGTTCCGATTTCAGTTCCAGAACGATTCGCCCAATGAGTCCTTGATACTTAGTCGTTTTCAGCCAATTTTCTGGATTTTTGAAAATTTCACTTCTTTGTGAAAATATCCACTAAATGAGGGAATAATATGTGTGAGGGTACCCCAGGAGAGTTCCAAATGTGTGTGGGTAGAATATATATCCCACGGGGGTAAAATTGAAAAAAGTTGAAAAAAATTTTTTTTTGGACTTAGTCATTTTTCCGGCGTTTATCAGACTTTCAGATAGGGCAAATGTCAGTGAGCGTTCCGATTTCAGTTCCAGACCGATTCGCCCAATGAGTTCTTGTTATTTAGTCGTTTTCAGCCAATTTTCTGGATTTTTGAAAATTTCACTTTTTTGTGAAAATATCCACTAAATGAGGGAATAATATGTGTGAGGGTACCGAAGGAGAGTTCCAAATTTGTGTGGGTAGAATATATATCCCACGGGGGTAAAATTGAAAAAAGTTGAAAAAAATTTTTTTTGGGACCTAGTCATTTTTCCGGCGTTTATCAGACTTTCAGATAAGGGAAATGTCAGTGAGCATTCCTATTTCAGTTCCAGAGCGATTCGCCCAATGAGTCCTTGATACTTAGTCGTTTTCAGCCAATTTTCTGGATTTTTGAAAATTTCACTTCTTTGTGAAAATATCCACTAAATGTGGGAATAATATGTATGAGGGTACCCCAGGAGAGTTCCAAATGTGTGTGGGTAGAATATATATCCCACGGGGGTAAAATTGAAAAAAGTTGAAAAAAATTTTTTTTTGGACTTAGTCATTTTTCTGGCGTTTATCAGACTTTAAGATAGGGGAAATGTCAGTGAGCATTCCCATTTCATTTCCAGAGCGATTCGCCCAATGAGTCTTTGATATTTAGTCGTTTTCAGCCAATTTTCTGGATTTTTGAAAATTTCACTTTTTTGTGAAAACATCCACTAAATGAGGGAATAATATGTGTGAGGGTACCGAAGGAGAGTTCCAAATTTGTGTGGGTAGAATATATATCCCACGGGGGTAAAATTGAAAAAAGTTGAAAAAATTTTTTTTGGGGACCTAGTCATTTTTCCGGCGTTTATCAGACTTTCAGATAAGGGAAATGTCAGTGAGCATTCCGATTTCAGTTCCAGAGCGATTCGCCCAATGAGTCCTTGATACTTAGTCGTTTTCAGCCAATTTTCTGGATTTTTGAAAATTTCACTTCTTTGTGAAAATATCCACTAAATGAGGGAATAATATGTGTGAGGGTACCCCAGGAGAGTTCCAAATGTGTGTGGGTAGAATATATATCCCACGGGGGTAAAATTGAAAAAAGTTGAAAAAAATTTTTTTTTGGACTTAGTCATTTTTCCGGCGTTTATCAGACTTTCATATAGGGGAAATGTCAGTGAGCGTTCCGATTTCAGTTCCAGAGCGATTCGCCCAATGAGTCCTTGTTATTTAGTTGTTTTCAGCCAATTTTCTGGATTTTTGAAAATTTCACTTTTTTGTGAAAATATCCACTAAATGAGGGAAAAATATGTGTGAGGGTACCGAAGGAGAGTTCCAAATTTGTGTGGGTAGAATATATATCCCACGGGGGTAAAATTGAAAAAAGTTGCAAAAAATTTTTTTTGGGACTTATTCATTTTTCCGGCGTTTATCAGACTTTCAGATAGGGCAAATGTCAGTGAGCGTTCCGATTTCAGTTCCAGAGCGATTCGCCCAATGAGTCCTTGATATTTAGTCGTTTTCAGCCAATTTTCTGGATTTTTGAAAATTTCACTTTTTTGTGAAAATATCCACTAAATGAGGGAATAATATGTGTGAGGGTACCGAAGGAGAGTTCCAAATTTGTGTGGGTAGAATATATATCCCACGGGGGTAAAATTGAAAAAAGTTGAAAAAATTTTTTTTTGGGACTTAGTCATTTTTCCGGCGTTTATCAGACTTTCAGATAGGGGAAATGTCAGTGAGCGTTCCGATGTCAGTTCCAGAGCGATTCGCCCAATGAGTCCTTGTTATTTAGTTGTTTTCAGCCAATTTTCTGGATTTTTGAAAATTTCACTTTTTTGTGAAAATATCCACTAAATGAGGGAAAAATATGTGTGAGGGTACCGAAGGAGAGTTCCAAATTTGTGTGGGTAGAATATATATCATACAGGGGTAAAATTGAAAAAAGTTGCAAAAAATGTTTTTTGGGACTTATTCATTTTTCCGGCGTTTATCAGACTTTCAGATAGGGCAAATGTCAGTGAGCGTTCCGATTTCAGTTCCAGAGCGATTCGCCCAATGAGTCCTTGATATTTAGTCGTTTTCAGCCAATTTTCTGGATTTTTGAAAATTTCACTTTTTTGTGAAAATATCCACTAAATGAGGGAATAATATGTGTGATTGTACCCCAGGAGAGTTCCAAATGTGTGTGGGTAGAATATATATCCCACGGGGGTAAAATTTAAAAAAGTTGAAAAAAATTTTTTTTTGGACTTAGTCATTTTTCTGGCGTTTATCAGACTTTAAGATAGGGGAAATGTCAGTGACCATTCCCATTTCAGTTCCAGAGCGATTCGCCCAATGAGTCTTTGATATTTAGTCGTTTTCAGCCAATTTTCTGGAATTTTGAAAATTTCACTTTTTTGTGAAAACATCCACTAAATGAGGGAATAATATGTGTGAGGGTACCGAAGGAGAGTTCCAAATTTGTGTGGGTAGAATATATATCTCACGGGGGTAAAATTGAAAAAAGCTGAAAAAATTTTTTTTTGGGACTTAGTCATTTTTCCGGCGTTTATCAGACTTTCAGATAGGGGAAATGTCAGTGAGCATTCCGATTTCAGTTCCAGAGCGATTCGCCCAATGAGTCCTTGATACTTAGTCGTTTTCAGCCAATTTTCTGGATTTTTGAAAATTTCACTTCTTTGTGAAAATGTCCACTAAATGAGGGAATAATATGTGTGAGGGTACCCCAGGAGAGTTCCAAATGTGTTTGGGTAGAATATATATCCCACGGGGGTAAAATTGAAAAAAGTTGAAAAAATTTTTTTTTGGACTTAGTCATTTTTCCGGCGTTTATCAGACTTTCAGATAGGGGAAATGTCAGTGAGCATTCCGATTTCAGTTCCAGAGCTATTCGCCCAATGAGTCCTTGCTATTTAGTTGTTTTCAGCCAATTTTCTGGATTTTTGAAAATTTCACTTTTTTGTGAAAATATCCACAAAATGAGGGAATAATATGTGTGAGGGTACCGAAGGAGAGTTCCAAATTTGTGTGGGTAGAATATATATCCCACGGGGGTAAAATTGAAAAAAGTTGAAAAAAATTTTTTTTTGGACTTAGTCATTTTTCTGGCGTTTATCAGACTTTAAGATAGGGGAAATGTCAGTGAGCATTCCCATTTCATTTCCAGAGCGATTCGCCCAATGAGTCTTTGATATTTAGTCGTTTTCAGCCAATTTTCTGGATTTTTGAAAATTTCACTTTTTTGTGAAAACATCCACTAAATGAGGGAATAATATGTGTGAGGGTACCGAAGGAGAGTTCCAAATTTGTGTGGGTAGAATATATATCCCACGGGGGTAAAATTGAAAAAAGTTGAAAAAATTTTTTTTGGGGACCTAGTCATTTTTCCGGCGTTTATCAGACTTTCAGATAAGGGAAATGTCAGTGAGCATTCCGATTTCAGTTCCAGAGCGATTCGCCCAATGAGTCCTTGATACTTAGTCGTTTTCAGCCAATTTTCTGGATTTTTGAAAATTTCACTTCTTTGTGAAAATATCCACTAAATGAGGGAATAATATGTGTGAGGGTACCCCAGGAGAGTTCCAAATGTGTGTGGGTAGAATATATATCCCACGGGGGTAAAATTGAAAAAAGTTGAAAAAAATTTTTTTTTGGACTTAGTCATTTTTCCGGCGTTTATCAGACTTTCATATAGGGGAAATGTCAGTGAGCGTTCCGATTTCAGTTCCAGAGCGATTCGCCCAATGAGTCCTTGTTATTTAGTTGTTTTCAGCCAATTTTCTGGATTTTTGAAAATTTCACTTTTTTGTGAAAATATCCACTAAATGAGGGAAAAATATGTGTGAGGGTACCGAAGGAGAGTTCCAAATTTGTGTGGGTAGAATATATCTCCCACGGGGGTAAAATTGAAAAAAGTTGCAAAAAATTTTTTTTGGGACTTATTCATTTTTCCGGCGTTTATCAGACTTTCAGATAGGGCAAATGTCAGTGAGCGTTCCGATTTCAGTTCCAGAGCGATTCGCCCAATGAGTCCTTGATATTTAGTCGTTTTCAGCCAATTTTCTGGATTTTTGAAAATTTCACTTTTTTGTGAAAATATCCACTAAATGAGGGAATAATATGTGTGAGGGTACCGAAGGAGAGTTCCAAATTTGTGTGGGTAGAATATATATCCCACGGGGGTAAAATTGAAAAAAGTTGAAAAAATTTTTTTTTGGGACTTAGTCATTTTTCCGGCGTTTATCAGACTTTCAGATAGGGGAAATGTCAGTGAGCGTTCCGATGTCAGTTCCAGAGCGATTCGCCCAATGAGTCCTTGTTATTTAGTTGTTTTCAGCCAATTTTCTGGATTTTTGAAAATTTCACTTTTTTGTGAAAATATCCACTAAATGAGGGAAAAATATGTGTGAGGGTACCGAAGGAGAGTTCCAAATTTGTGTGGGTAGAATATATATCATACGGGGGTAAAATTGAAAAAAGTTGCAAAAAATTTTTTTTGGGACTTATTCATTTTTCCGGCGTTTATCAGACTTTCAGATAGGGCAAATGTCAGTGAGCGTTCCGATTTCAGTTCCAGAGCGATTCGCCCAATGAGTCCTTGATATTTAGTCGTTTTCAGCCAATTTTCTGGATTTTTGAAAATTTCACTTTTTTGTGAAAATATCCACTAAATGAGGGAATAATATGTGTGATTGTACCCCAGGAGAGTTCCAAATGTGTGTGGGTAGAATATATATCCCACGGGGGTAAAATTTAAAAAAGTTGAAAAAAATTTTTTTTTGGACTTAGTCATTTTTCTGGCGTTTATCAGACTTTAAGATAGGGGAAATGTCAGTGACCATTCCCATTTCAGTTCCAGAGCGATTCGCCCAATGAGTCTTTGATATTTAGTCGTTTTCAGCCAATTTTCTGGAATTTTGAAAATTTCACTTTTTTGTGAAAACATCCACTAAATGAGGGAATAATATGTGTGAGGGTACCGAAGGAGAGTTCCAAATTTGTGTGGGTAGAATATATATCTCACGGGGGTAAAATTGAAAAAAGCTGAAAAAATTTTTTTTTGGGACTTAGTCATTTTTCCGGCGTTTATCAGACTTTCAGATAGGGGAAATGTCAGTGAGCATTCCGATTTCAGTTCCAGAGCGATTCGCCCAATGAGTCCTTGATACTTAGTCGTTTTCAGCCAATTTTCTGGATTTTTGAAAATTTCACTTCTTTGTGAAAATGTCCACTAAATGAGGGAATAATATGTGTGAGGGTACCCCAGGAGAGTTCCAAATGTGTTTGGGTAGAATATATATCCCACGGGGGTAAAATTGAAAAAAGTTGAAAAAATTTTTTTTTGGACTTAGTCATTTTTCCGGCGTTTATCAGACTTTCAGATAGGGGAAATGTCAGTGAGCATTCCGATTTCAGTTCCAGAGCTATTCGCCCAATGAGTCCTTGCTATTTAGTTGTTTTCAGCCAATTTTCTGGATTTTTGAAAATTTCACTTTTTTGTGAAAATATCCACAAAATGAGGGAATAATATGTGTGAGGGTACCGAAGGAGAGTTCCAAATTTGTGTGGCTAGAATATATATCCCACGGGGGTAAAATTGAAAAAAGTTGAAAAAAAATTTTTTTTGGACTTAGTCATTTTTCTGGCGTTTATCAGACTTTAAGATAGGGGAAATGTCAGTGAGCATTCCCATTTCAGTTCCAGAGCGATTCGCCCAATGAGTCTTTGATATTTAGTCGTTTTCAGCCAATTTTCTGGATTTTTGAAAATTTCACTTCTTTGTGAAAATATCCACTAAATGAGGGAATAATATGTGTGAGGGTACCCCAGGAGAGTTCCAAATGTGTGGGTAGAATATATATCCCACGGGGGTAAAATTGAAAAAAGTTGCAAAAAATTTTTTTTGGGACTTATTCATTTTTCCGGCGTTTATCAGACTTTCAGATAGGGCAAATGTCAGTGAGCGTTCCGATTTCAGTTCCAGAGCGATTCGCCCAATGAGTCCTTGATATTTAGTCGTTTTCAGCCAATTTTCTGGATTTTTGAAAATTTCACTTTTTTGTGAAAATATCCACTAAATGAGGGAATAATATGTGTGAGGGTACCGAAGGAGAGTTCCAAATTTGTGTGGCTAGAATATATATCCCACGGGGGTAAAATTGAAAAAAGTTGAAAAAAATTTTTTTTTGGACTTAGTCATTTTTCAGGCATTTATGAGACTTTAAGATAGGGGAAATGTCAGTGAGCATTCCCATTTCAGTTCCAGAGCGATTCGCCCAATGAGTCTTTGATATTTAGTCGTTTTCAGCCAATTTTCTGGATTTTTGAAAATTTCACTTTTTTTGTGAAAATATCCACTAAATGAGGGAATAATATGTGTGAGGGTACCGAAGGAGAGTTCCAAATTTGTGTGGGTAGAATATATATCCCACGGGGGTAAAATTGAAAAAAGTTGCAAAAATTTTTTTTTGGGACCTAGTCATTTTTCCGGCGTTTATCAGACTTTCAGATAAGGGAAATGTCAGTGAGCATTCCGATTTCAGTTCCAGAGCGATTCGCCCAATGAGTCCTTGATATTTAGTCGTTTTCAGACAATTTTCTGGATTTTTGAAAATTTCACTTTTTTGTGAAAATATCCACTAAATGAGGGAATAATATGTGTGAGGGTACCCCAGGAGAGTTCCAAATGTGTGTGGGTAGAATATATATCCCACGGGGGTAAAATTGAAAAAAGTCAAAAAAAATTTTTTTTTGGACTTAGTCATTTTTCCGGCGTTTATCAGACTTTCAGATAGGGGAAATGTCAGTGAGCGTTCCGATTTCAGTTCCAGAGCGATTCGCCCAATGAGTCTTTGATATTTAGTCGTTTTCAGCCAATTATCTGGATTTTTGAAAATTTCACTTTTTTGTGAAAATATCCACTAAATGAGGGAAAAATATGTGTGAGGGTACCGAAGGAGAGTTCCAAATTTGTGTGGGTAGAATATATATCCCACGGGGGTAAAATTGAAAAAAGTTGCAAACAATTTTTTTTGGGACTTATTCATTTTTCCGGCGTTTATCAGACTTTCAGATAGGGCAAATGTCAGTGAGCGTTCCGATTTCAGTTCCAGAGCGATTCGCCCAATGAGTCCTTGATATTTAGTCGTTTTCAGCCAATTTTCTGGATTTTTGAAAATTTCACTTTTTTGTGAAAATATCCACTAAATGAGGGAATAATATGTGTGAGGTTACCCCAGGAGAGTTCTAAATGTGTGTGGGAAGAATATATATCCCACGGGGGTAAAATTTAAAAAAGTTGAAAAAATTTTTTTTTTGGACTTATACATTTTTCCGGCGTTTATCAGACTTTCAGATAGGGGAAATGTCAGTGAGCGTTCCGATTTCAGTTCCAGAGCGATTCGCAGAAATGAGTCTTTGATACTTAGTCGTTTTCAGCCAATTTTCTGGATTTTTGAAAATTTCACTTCTTTGTGAAAATATCCACTAAATGAGGGAATGATATGTGTGAGGGTACCCCAGGAGAGTTAAAATGTGTGTGGGTAGAATATATATCCCACGGGGGTAAAATTGAAAAAAGTTGAAAAAAATTTTTTTTTTGGACTTAGTCATTTTTCCGGCGTTTATCAGACTTTCAGATAGGGGAAATGGCAGTGAGCGTTCCGATTTCAGTTCCAGAGCGATTCGCCCAATGAGTCTTTGATATTTAGTCGTTTTCAGCCAATTTTCTGGATTTTTGAAAATTTCACTTTTTTGTGAAAATATCCACCAAATGAGGGAATAATATGTGTGAGGGTACCGAAGGAGAGTTCCAAATTTGTGTGGGTAGAATATATATCCCACGGGGGTAAAATTGAAAAAAGCTGAAAAAATTTTTTTTTGGGACTTAGTCATTTTTCCGGCGTTTATCAGACTTTCAGATAGGGGAAATGTCAGTGAGCGTTCCGATTTCAGTTCCAGAGCGATTCGCCCAATGAGTCCTTGATACTTAGTCGTTTTCAGCCAATTTTCTGGATTTTTGAAAATTTCACTTCTTTGTGAAAATGTCCACTAAATGAGGGAATAATATGTGTGAGGGTACCCCAGGAGAGTTCCAAATGTGTTTGGGTAGAATATATATCCCACGGGGGTAAAATTGAAAAAAGTTGAAAAAAATTTTTTTTTGGACTTAGTCATTTTTCCGGCGTTTATCAGACTTTCAGATAGGGGAAATGTCAGTGAGCATTCCGATTTCAGTTCCAGAGCTATTCGCCCAATGAGTCCTTGCTATTTAGTTGTTTTCAGCCAATTTTCTGGATTTTTGAAAATTTCACTTTTTTGTGAAAATATCCACTAAATGAGGGAATAATATGTGTGAGGTTACCCCAGGAGAGTTCTAAATGTGTGTGGGAAGAATATATATCCCACGGGGGTAAAATTTAAAAAAGTTGAAAAAATTTTTTTTTTGGACTTATACATTTTTCCGGCGTTTATCAGACTTTCAGATAGGGGAAATGTCAGTGAGCGTTCCGATTTCAGTTCCAGAGCGATTCGCAGAAATGAGTCTTTGATACTTAGTCGTTTTCAGCCAATTTTCTGGATTTTTGAAAATTTCACTTCTTTGTGAAAATATCCACTAAATGAGGGAATGATATGTGTGAGGGTACCCCAGGAGAGTTAAAATGTGTGTGGGTAGAATATATATCCCACGGGGGTAAAATTGAAAAAAGTTGAAAAAAATTTTTTTTTTGGACTTAGTCATTTTTCCGGCGTTTATCAGACTTTCAGATAGGGGAAATGGCAGTGAGCGTTCCGATTTCAGTTCCAGAGCGATTCGCCCAATGAGTCTTTGATATTTAGTCGTTTTCAGCCAATTTTCTGGATTTTTGAAAATTTCACTTTTTTGTGAAAATATCCACCAAATGAGGGAATAATATGTGTGAGGGTACCGAAGGAGAGTTCCAAATTTGTGTGGGTAGAATATATATCCCACGGGGGTAAAATTGAAAAAAGCTGAAAAAATTTTTTTTTGGGACTTAGTCATTTTTCCGGCGTTTATCAGACTTTCAGATAGGGGAAATGTCAGTGAGCGTTCCGATTTCAGTTCCAGAGCGATTCGCCCAATGAGTCCTTGATACTTAGTCGTTTTCAGCCAATTTTCTGGATTTTTGAAAATTTCACTTCTTTGTGAAAATGTCCACTAAATGAGGGAATAATATGTGTGAGGGTACCCCAGGAGAGTTCCAAATGTGTTTGGGTAGAATATATATCCCACGGGGGTAAAATTGAAAAAAGTTGAAAAAAATTTTTTTTTGGACTTAGTCATTTTTCCGGCGTTTATCAGACTTTCAGATAGGGGAAATGTCAGTGAGCATTCCGATTTCAGTTCCAGAGCTATTCGCCCAATGAGTCCTTGCTATTTAGTTGTTTTCAGCCAATTTTCTGGATTTTTGAAAATTTCACTTTTTTGTGAAAATATCCACCAAATGAGGGAATAATATGTGTGAGGGTACCGAAGGAGAGTTCCAAATTTGTGTGGCTAGAATATATATCCCACGGGGGTAAAATTGAAAAAAGTTGAAAAAAATTTTTTTTTGGACTTAGTCATTTTTCTGGCGTTTATCAGACTTTAAGATAGGGGAAATGTCAGTGAGCATTCCCATTTCAGTTCCAGAGCGATTCTCCCAATGAGTCTTTGATATTTAGTCGTTTTCAGCCAATTTTCTGGATTTTTGAAAATTTCACTTCTTTGTGAAAATATCCACTAAATGAGGGAATAATATGTGTGAGGGTACCCCAGGAGAGTTCCAAATGTGTGGGTAGAATATATATCCCACGGGGGTAAAATTGAAAAAAGTTGCAAAAAATTTTTTTTGGGACTTATTCATTTTTCCGGCGTTTATCAGACTTTCAGATAGGGCAAATGTCAGTGAGCGTTCCGATTTCAGTTCCAGAGCGATTCGCCCAATGAGTCCTTGATATTTAGTCGTTTTCAGACAATTTTCTGGATTTTTGAAAATTTCACTTTTTTGTGAAAATATCCACTAAATGAGGGAATAATATGTGTGAGGGTACCCCAGGAGAGTTCCAAATGTGTGTGGGTAGAATATATATCCCACGGGGGTAAAATTGAAAAAAGTCAAAAAAAATTTTTTTTTGGACTTAGTCATTTTTCCGGCGTTTATCAGACTTTCAGATAGGGGAAATGTCAGTGAGCGTTCCGATTTCAGTTCCAGAGCGATTCGCCCAATGAGTCTTTGATATTTAGTCGTTTTCAGCCAATTATCTGGATTTTTGAAAATTTCACTTTTTTGTGAAAATATCCACTAAATGAGGGAAAAATATGTGTGAGGGTACCGAAGGAGAGTTCCAAATTTGTGTGGGTAGAATATATATCCCACGGGGGTAAAATTGAAAAAAGTTGCAAACAATTTTTTTTGGGACTTATTCATTTTTCCGGCGTTTATCAGACTTTCAGATAGGGCAAATGTCAGTGAGCGTTCCGATTTCAGTTCCAGAGCGATTCGCCCAATGAGTCCTTGATATTTAGTCGTTTTCAGCCAATTTTCTGGATTTTTGAAAATTTCACTTTTTTGTGAAAATATCCACTAAATGAGGGAATAATATGTGTGAGGTTACCCCAGGAGAGTTCTAAATGTGTGTGGGAAGAATATATATCCCACGGGGGTAAAATTGAAAAAAGTTGAAAAAATTTTTTTTTTGGACTTATACATTTTTCCGGCGTTTATCAGACTTTCAGATAGGGGAAATGTCAGTGAGCATTCCGATTTCAGTTCCAGAGCGATTCGCCCAATGAGTCTTTGATACTTAGTCGTTTTCAGCCAATTTTCTGGATTTTTGAAAATTTCACTTCTTTGTGAAAATATCCACTAAATGAGGGAATGATATGTGTGAGGGTACCCCAGGAGAGTTAAAATGTGTGTGGGTAGAATATATATCCCACGGGGGTAAAATTGAAAAAAGTTGAAAAAAAATTTTTTTTTGGACTTAGTCATTTTTCCGGCGTTTATCAGACTTTCAGATAGGGGAAATGGCAGTGAGCGTTCCGATTTCAGTTCCAGAGCGATTCGCCCAATGAGTCCTTGTTATTTAGTTGTTTTCAGCCAATTTTCTGGATTTTTGAAAATTTCACTTTTTTGTGAAAATATCCACTAAATGAGGGAAAAATATGTGTGAGGGTACCGAAGGAGAGTTCCAAATTTGTGTGGGTAGAATATATATCCCACGGGGGTAAAATTGAAAAAAGTTGCAAACAATTTTTTTTGGGACTTATTCATTTTTCCGGCGTTTATCAGACTTTCAGATAGGGCAAATGTCAGTGAGCGTTCCGATTTCAGTTCCAGAGCGATTCGCCCAATGAGTCCTTGATATTTAGTCGTTTTCAGCCAATTTTCTGGATTTTTGAAAATTTCACTTTTTTGTGAAAATATCCACTAAATGAGGGAATAATATGTGTGAGGTTACCCCAGGAGAGTTCTAAATGTGTGTGGGAAGAATATATATCCCACGGGGGTAAAATTTAAAAAAGTTGAAAAAATTTTTTTTTTGGACTTATACATTTTTCCGGCGTTTATCAGACTTTCAGATAGGGGAAATGTCAGTGAGCGTTCCGATTTCAGTTCCAGAGCGATTCGCCCAATGAGTCTTTGATACTTAGTCGTTTTCAGCCAATTTTCTGGATTTTTGAAAATTTCACTTCTTTGTGAAAATATCCACTAAATGAGGGAATGATATGTGTGAGGGTACCCCAGGAGAGTTAAAATGTGTGTGGGTAGAATATATATCCCACGGGGGGAAAATTGAAAAAAGTTGAAAAAAATTTTTTTTTTGGACTTAGTCATTTTTCCGGCGTTTATCAGACTTTCAGATAGGGGAAATGTCAGTGAGCGTTCCGATTTCAGTTCCAGAGCGATTCGCCCAATGAGTCTTTGATACTTAGTCGTTTTCAGCCAATTTTCTGGATTTTTGAAAATTTCACTTCTTTGTGAAAATATCCACTAAATGAGGGAATGATATGTGTGAGGGTACCCCAGGAGAGTTAAAATGTGTGTGGGTAGAATATATATCCCACGGGGGGAAAATTGAAAAAAGTTGAAAAAAATTTTTTTTTTGGACTTAGTCATTTTTCCGGCGTTTATAAGACTTTCAGATAGGGGAAATGGCAGTGAGCGTTCCGATTTCAGTTCCAGAGCGATTCGCCCAATGAGTCTTTGATATTTAGTCGTTTTCAGCCAATTTTCTGGATTTTTGAAAATTTCACTTTTTTGTGAAAATATCCACCAAATGAGGGAATAATATGTGTGAGGGTACCGAAGGAGAGTTCCAAATTTGTGTGGGTAGAATATATATCCCACGGGGGTAAAATTGAAAAAAGCTGAAAAAATTTTTTTTTGGGACTTAGTCATTTTTCCGGCGTTTATCAGACTTTCAGATAGGGGAAATGTCAGTGAGCGTTCCGATTTCAGTTCCAGAGCGATTCGCCCAATGAGTCCTTGATACTTAGTCGTTTTCAGCCAATTTTCTGGATTTTTGAAAATTTCACTTCTTTGTGAAAATGTCCACTAAATGAGGGAATAATATGTGTGAGGGTACCCCAGGAGAGTTCCAAATGTGTTTGGGTAGAATATATATCCCACGGGGGTAAAATTGAAAAAAGTTGCAAAAAATTTTTTTTGGGACTTATTCATTTTTCCGGCGTTTATCAGACTTTCAGATAGGGCAAATGTCAGTGAGTGTTCCGATTTCAGTTCCAGAGCGATTCGCCCAATGAGTCCTTGATATTTAGTCGTTTTCAGACAATTTTCTGGATTTTTGAAAATTTCACTTTTTTGTGAAAATATCCACTAAATGAGGGAATAATATGTGTGAGGGTACCCCAGGAGAGTTCCAAATGTGTGTGGGTAGAATATATATCCCACGGGGGTAAAATTGAAAAAAGTCTAAAAAAATTTTTTTTTGGACTTAGTCATTTTTCCGGCGTTTATCAGACTTTCAGATAGGGCAAATGTCAGTGAGCGTTCCGATTTCAGTTCCAGAGCGATTCGCCCAATGAGTCCTTGATATTTAGTCGTTTTCAGCCAATTTTCTGGATTTTTGAAAATTTCACTTTTTTGTGAAAATATCCACTAAATGAGGGAATAATATGTGTGATTGTACCCCAGGAGAGTTCCAAATGTGTGTGGGTAGAATATATATCCCACGGGGGTAAAATTGAAAAAAGTTGAAAAAAATTTTTTTTTGGACTTAGTCATTTTTCTGGCGTTTATCAGACTTTAAGATAGGGGAAATGTCAGTGAGCATTCCCATTTCAGTTCCAGAGCGATTCGCCCAATGAGTCTTTGATATTTAGTCGTTTTCAGGCAATTTTCTGGATTTTTGAAAATTTCACTTTTTTGTGAAAATATCCACTAAATGAGGGAATAATATGTGTGAGGGTACCGAAGGAGAGTTCCAAATTTGTGTGGGTAGAATATATATCCCACGGGTGTAAAATTGAAAAAAGTTGAAAAAATTTTTTTTTGGGACTTAGTCATTTTTCCGGCGTTTATCAGACTTTCAGATAGGGGAAATGTCAGTGAGCATTCCGATTTCAGTTCCAGAGCGATTCGCCCAATGAGTCTTTGATACTTAGTCGTTTTCAGCCAATTTTCTGGATTTTTGAAAATTTCACTTCTTTGTGAAAATATCCACTAAATGAGGGAATGATATGTGTGAGGGTACCCCAGGAGAGTTAAAATGTGTGTGGGTAGAATATATATCCCACGGGGGTAAAATTGAAAAAAGTTGAAAAAAAATTTTTTTTTGGACTTAGTCATTTTTCCGGCGTTTATCAGACTTTCAGATAGGGGAAATGGCAGTGAGCGTTCCGATTTCAGTTCCAGAGCGATTCGCCCAATGAGTCCTTGTTATTTAGTTGTTTTCAGCCAATTTTCTGGATTTTTGAAAGTTTCACTTTTTTGTGAAAATATCCACTAAATGAGGGAAAAATATGTGTGAGGGTACCGAAGGAGAGTTCCAAATTTGTGTGGGTAGAATATATATCCCACGGGGGTAAAATTGAAAAAAGTTGCAAACAATTTTTTTTGGGACTTATTCATTTTTCCGGCGTTTATCAGACTTTCAGATAGGGCAAATGTCAGTGAGCGTTCCGATTTCAGTTCCAGAGCGATTCGCCCAATGAGTCCTTGATATTTAGTCGTTTTCAGCCAATTTTCTGGATTTTTGAAAATTTCACTTTTTTGTGAAAATATCCACTAAATGAGGGAATAATATGTGTGAGGTTACCCCAGGAGAGTTCTAAATGTGTGTGGGAAGAATATATATCCCACGGGGGTAAAATTTAAAAAAGCTGAAAAAATTTTTTTTTTGGACTTATACATTTTTCCGGCGTTTATCAGACTTTCAGATAGGGGAAATGTCAGTGAGCGTTCCGATTTCAGTTCCAGAGCGATTCGCCCAATGAGTCTTTGATACTTAGTCGTTTTCAGCCAATTTTCTGGATTTTTGAAAATTTCACTTCTTTGTGAAAATATCCACTAAATGAGGGAATGATATGTGTGAGGGTACCCCAGGAGAGTTAAAATGTGTGTGGGTAGAATATATATCCCACGGGGGGAAAATTGAAAAAAGTTGAAAAAAATTTTTTTTTTGGACTTAGTCATTTTTCCGGCGTTTATCAGACTTTCAGATAGGGGAAATGGCAGTGAGCGTTCCGATTTCAGTTCCAGAGCGATTCGCCCAATGAGTCTTTGATATTTAGTCGTTTTCAGCCAATTTTCTGGATTTTTGAAAATTTCACTTTTTTGTGAAAATATCCACCAAATGAGGGAATAATATGTGTGAGGGTACCGAAGGAGAGTTCCAAATTTGTGTGGGTAGAATATATATCCCACGGGGGTAAAATTGAAAAAAGCTGAAAAAATTTTTTTTTGGGACTTAGTCATTTTTCCGGCGTTTATCAGACTTTCAGATAGGGGAAATGTCAGTGAGCGTTCCGATTTCAGTTCCAGAGCGATTCGCCCAATGAGTCCTTGATACTTAGTCGTTTTCAGCCAATTTTCTGGATTTTTGAAAATTTCACTTCTTTGTGAAAATGTCCACTAAATGAGGGAATAATATGTGTGAGGGTACCCCAGGAGAGTTCCAAATGTGTTTGGGTAGAATATATATCCCACGGGGGTAAAATTGAAAAAAGTTGCAAAAAATTTTTTTTGGGACTTATTCATTTTTCCGGCGTTTATCAGACTTTCAGATAGGGCAAATGTCAGTGAGTGTTCCGATTTCAGTTCCAGAGCGATTCGCCCAATGAGTCCTTGATATTTAGTCGTTTTCAGACAATTTTCTGGATTTTTGAAAATTTCACTTTTTTGTGAAAATATCCACTAAATGAGGGAATAATATGTGTGAGGGTACCCCAGGAGAGTTCCAAATGTGTGTGGGTAGAATATATATCCCACGGGGGTAAAATTGAAAAAAGTCTAAAAAAATTTTTTTTTGGACTTAGTCATTTTTCCGGCGTTTATCAGACTTTCAGATAGGGCAAATGTCAGTGAGCGTTCCGATTTCAGTTCCAGAGCGATTCGCCCAATGAGTCCTTGATATTTAGTCGTTTTCAGCCAATTTTCTGGATTTTTGAAAATTTCACTTTTTTGTGAAAATATCCACTAAATGAGGGAATAATATGTGTGATTGTACCCCAGGAGAGTTCCAAATGTGTGTGGGTAGAATATATATCCCACGGGGGTAAAATTGAAAAAAGTTGAAAAAAATTTTTTTTTGGACTTAGTCATTTTTCTGGCGTTTATCAGACTTTAAGATAGGGGAAATGTCAGTGAGCATTCCCATTTCAGTTCCAGAGCGATTCGCCCAATGAGTCTTTGATATTTAGTCGTTTTCAGGCAATTTTCTGGATTTTTGAAAATTTCACTTTTTTGTGAAAATATCCACTAAATGAGGGAATAATATGTGTGAGGGTACCGAAGGAGAGTTCCAAATTTGTGTGGGTAGAATATATATCCCACGGGTGTAAAATTGAAAAAAGTTGAAAAAATTTTTTTTTGGGACTTAGTCATTTTTCCGGCGTTTATCAGACTTTCAGATAGGGGAAATGTCAGTGAGCGTTCCGATTTCAGTTCCAGAGACATGCGCCCAATGAGTCCTTGATACTTAGTCGTTTTCAGCCAATTTTCTGTATTTTTGAAAATTTCACTTCTTTGTGAAAATATCCACTAAATGAGGGAATAATATGTGTGAGGGTACCGAAGGAGAGTTCCAAATTTGTGTGGGTAGAATATATATCCCACGGGGGTAAAATTGAAAAAAGTTGCAAAAATTTTTTTTTGGGACCTAGTCATTTTTCCGGCGTTTATCAGACTTTCAGATAATTGAAATGTCAGTGAGCATTCCGATTTCAGTTCCAGAGCGATTCGCCCAATGAGTCCTTGATACTTAGTCGTTTTCAGCCAATTTTCTGGATTTTTGAAAATTTCACTTCTTTGTGAAAATATCCACTAAATGAGGGAATAATATGTGTGAGGGTACCCCAGGAGAGTTCCAAATTTGTGTGGGTAGAATATATATCCCACGGGGGTAAAATTGAAAAAAGTTGAAAAATTTTTTTTTTGGGACTTATTCATTTTTCCGGCGTTTATCAGACTTTCAGATAGGGGAAATGTCAGTGAGCGTTCCGATTTCAGTTCCAGAGCGATTCGCCCAATGAGTCCTTGTTATTTAGTTGTTTTCAGCCAATTTTCTGGATTTTTGAAAATTTCACTTTTTTGTGAAAATATCCACTAAATGAGGGAAAAATATGTGTGAGGGTACCGAAGGAGAGTTCCAAATTTGTGTGGGTAGAATATATATCCCACGGGGGTAAAATTGAAAAAAGTCTAAAAAAATTTTTTTTGGGGACTTCGTCATTTTTCCGGCATTTATCAGACTTTCAAATAGGGGAAATGTCAGTGAGTGTTCCGATTTCAGTTCCAGAGCGATTCGCCCAATGAGTCTTTGATACTTAGTCGTTTTCAGACAATTTTCTGGATTTTTGAAAATTTCACTTTTTTGTGAAAATATCCACTAAATGAGGGAATAATATGTGTGATTGTACCCCAGGAGAGTTCCAAATGTGTGTGGGTAGAATATATATCCCACGGGGGTAAAATTGAAAAAAGTTGAAAAAAATTTTTTTTTGGACTTAGTCATTTTTCTGGCGTTTATCAGACTTTAAGATAGGGGAAATGTCAGTGAGCATTCCCATTTCATTTCCAGAGCGATTCGCCCAATGAGTCTTTGATATTTAGTCGTTTTCAGCCAATTTTCTGGATTTTTGAAAATTTCACTTTTTTGTGAAAACATCCACTAAATGAGGGAATAATATGTGTGAGGGTACCGAAGGAGAGTTCCAAATTTGTGTGGGTAGAATATATATCTGACGGGGGTAAAATTGAAAAAAGTTGAAAAAAATGTTTTTTTGGACTTAGTCATTTTTCTGGCGTTTATCAGACTTTAAGATAGGGGAAATGTCAGTGAGCATTCCCATTTCAGTTCCAGAGCGATTCGCCCAATGAGTCTTTGATATTTAGTCGTTTTCAGGCAATTTTCTGGATTTTTGAAAATTTCACTTTTTTGTGAAAATATCCACTAAATGAGGGAATAATATGTGTGAGGGTACCGAAGGAGAGTTCCAAATTTGTGTGGGTAGAATATATATCCCACGGGTGTAAAATTGAAAAAAGTTGAAAAAATTTTTTTTTGGGACTTAGTCATTTTTCCGGCGTTTATCAGACTTTCAGATAGGGGAAATGTCAGTGAGCGTTCCGATTTCAGTTCCAGAGACATGCGCCCAATGAGTCCTTGATACTTAGTCGTTTTCAGCCAATTTTCTGTATTTTTGAAAATTTCACTTCTTTGTGAAAATATCCACTAAATGAGGGAATAATATGTGTGAGGGTACCGAAGGAGAGTTCCAAATTTGTGTGGGTAGAATATATATCCCACGGGGGTAAAATTGAAAAAAGTTGCAAAAATTTTTTTTTGGGACCTAGTCATTTTTCCGGCGTTTATCAGACTTTCAGATAATTGAAATGTCAGTGAGCATTCCGATTTCAGTTCCAGAGCGATTCGCCCAATGAGTCCTTGATACTTAGTCGTTTTCAGCCAATTTTCTGGATTTTTGAAAATTTCACTTCTTTGTGAAAATATCCACTAAATGAGGGAATAATATGTGTGAGGGTACCCCAGGAGAGTTCCAAATTTGTGTGGGTAGAATATATATCCCACGGGGGTAAAATTGAAAAAAGTTGAAAAATTTTTTTTTTGGGACTTATTCATTTTTCCGGCGTTTATCAGACTTTCAGATAGGGGAAATGTCAGTGAGCGTTCCGATTTCAGTTCCAGAGCGATTCGCCCAATGAGTCCTTGTTATTTAGTTGTTTTCAGCCAATTTTCTGGATTTTTGAAAATTTCACTTTTTTGTGAAAATATCCACTAAATGAGGGAAAAATATGTGTGAGGGTACCGAAGGAGAGTTCCAAATTTGTGTGGGTAGAATATATATCCCACGGGGGTAAAATTGAAAAAAGTCTAAAAAAATTTTTTTTGGGGACTTCGTCATTTTTCCGGCATTTATCAGACTTTCAAATAGGGGAAATGTCAGTGAGTGTTCCGATTTCAGTTCCAGAGCGATTCGCCCAATGAGTCTTTGATACTTAGTCGTTTTCAGACAATTTTCTGGATTTTTGAAAATTTCACTTTTTTGTGAAAATATCCACCAAATGAGGGAATAATATGTGTGAGGGTACCGAAGGAGAGTTCCAAATTTGTGTGGGTAGAATATATATCCCACGGGGGTAAAATTGAAAAAAGCTGAAAAAATTTTTTTTTGGGACTTAGTCATTTTTCCGGCGTTTATCAGACTTTCAGATAGGGGAAATGTCAGTGAGCGTTCCGATTTCAGTTCCAGAGCGATTCGCCCAATGAGTCCTTGATACTTAGTCGTTTTCAGCCAATTTTCTGGATTTTTGAAAATTTCACTTCTTTGTGAAAATGTCCACTAAATGAGGGAATAATATGTGTGAGGGTACCCCAGGAGAGTTCCAAGTGTGTTTGTGTAGAATATATATCCCACGGGGGTAAAATTGAAAAAAGTTGAAAAAAATTTTTTTTTGGACTTAGTCATTTTTCCGGCGTTTATCAGACTTTCAGATAGGGCAAATGTCAGTGAGCATTCCGATTTCAGTTCCAGAGCGATTCGCCCAATGAGTCCTTGATATTTAGTCGTTTTCAGCCAATTTTCTGGATTTTTGAAAATTTCACTTTTTTGTGAAAATATCCACTAAATGAGGGAATAATATGTGTGAGGGTACCGAAGGAGAGTTCCAAATTTGTGTGGGTAGAATATATATCCCATGGGTGTAAAATTGAAAAAAGTTGAAAAACATTTTTTTTGGGACTTAGTCTTTTTTCCGGCGTTTATCAGACTTTCAGATAGGGGAAATGTCAGTGAGCGTTCCGATTTCAGTTCCAGAGACATTCGCCCAATGAGTCCTTGATACTTAGTCGTTTTCAGCCAATTTTCTGTATTTTTGAAAATTTCACTTCTTTGTGAAAATATCCACTAAATGAGGGAATAATATGTGTGAGGGTACCCCAGGAGAGTTCCAAATGTGTGGGTAGAATATATATCCCACGGGGGTAAAATTGAAAAAAGTTGCAAAAAATTTTTTTTGGGACTTATTCATTTTTCCGGCGTTTATCAGACTTTCAGATAGGGCAAATGTCAGTGAGCGTTCCGATTTCAGTTCCAGAGCGATTCGCCCAATGAGTCCTTGATATTTAGTCGTTTTCAGCCAATTTTCTGGATTTTTGAAAATTTCACTTTTTTGTGAAAATATCCACTAAATGATGGAATAATATGTGTGATTGTACCCCAGGAGAGTTCCAAATGTGTGTGGGTAGAAAATATATCCCACGGGGGTAAAATTGAAAAAAGTCTAAAAAAATTTTTTTGGGGGACTTCGTCATTTTTCCGGCATTTATCAGACTTTCAAATAGGGGAAATGTCAGTGAGTGTTCCGATTTCAGTTCCAGAGCGATTCGCCCAATGAGTCCTTGACATTTAGTCGTTTTCAGACAATTTTCTGGATTTTTGAAAATTTCACTTTTTTGTGAAAATATCCACTAAATGAGGGAATAATATGTGTGAGGGTACCCCAGGAGAGTTCCAAATGTGTGTGGGTAGAATATATATCCCACGGAGGTAAAATTGAAAAAAGTCAAAAAAAATTTTTTTTTGGACTTAGTCATTTTTCCGGCGTTTATCAGACTTTCAGATAGGGGAAATGTCAGTGAGCGTTCCGATTTCAGTTCCAGAGCGATTCGCCCAATGAGTCTTTGATATTTAGTCGTTTTCAGCCAATTATCTGGATTTTTGAAAATTTCACTTTTTTGTGAAAATATCCACTAAATGAGGGAATAATATGTGTGAGGGTACCGAAGGAGAGTTCCAAATTTGTGTGGGTAGAATATATATCCCACGGGGGTAAAATTGAAAAAAGTTGAAAAAATTTTTTTTTGGGACTTAGTCATTTTTCCGGCGTTTATCAGACTTTCAGATAGGGGAAATGTCAGTGAGCGTTCCGATTTCAGTTCCAGAGCGATTCGCCCAATGAGTCCTTGTTATTTAGTTGTTTTCAGCCAATTTTCTGGATTTTTGAAAATTTCACTTTTTTGTGAAAATATCCACTAAATGAGGGAAAAATATGTGTGAGGGTACCGAAGGAGAGTTCCAAATTTGTGTGGGTAGAATATATATCCCACGGGGGTAAAATTGAAAAAAGTTGCAAACAATTTTTTTTGGGACTTATTCATTTTTCCGGCGTTTATCAGACTTTCAGATAGGGCAAATGTCAGTGAGCGTTCCGATTTCAGTTCCAGAGCGATTCGCCCAATGAGTCCTTGATATTTAGTCGTTTTCAGCCAATTTTCTGGATTTTTGAAAATTTCACTTTTTTGTGAAAATATCCACTAAATGAGGGAATAATATGTGTGAGGTTACCCCAGGAGAGTTCTAAATGTGTGTGGGAAGAATATATATCCCACGGGGGTAAAATTGAAAATAGGTGAAAAAATTTTTTTTTTGGACTTATACATTTTTCCGGCGTTTATCAGACTTTCAGATAGGGGAAATGTCAGTGAGCGTTCCGATTTCAGTTCCAGAGCGATTCGCCCAATGAGTCTTTGATACTTAGTCGTTTTCAGCCAATTTTCTGGATTTTTGAAAATTTCACTTCTTTGTGAAAATATCCACTAAATGAGGGAATGATATGTGTGAGGGTACCCCAGGAGAGTTAAAATGTGTGTGGGTAGAATATATATCCCAAGGGGGTAAAATTGAAAAAAAGTTGAAAAAACATTTTTTTTTGGACTTAGTCATTTTTCCGGCGTTTATCAGACTTTCAGATAGGGGAAATGTCAGTGAGCGTTCCGATTTCAGTTCCAGAGCGATTCGCCCAATGAGTCCTTGATACTTAGTCGTTTTCAGCCAATTTTCTGGATTTTTGAAAATTTCACTTCTTTGTGAAAATGTCCACTAAATGAGGGAATAATATGTGTGAGGGTACCCCAGGAGAGTTCCAAATGTGTTTGTGTAGAATATATATCCCACGGGGGTAAAATTGAAAAAAGTTGAAAAAAATTTTTTTTTGGACTTAGTCATTTTTCCGGCGTTTATCTGACTTTCAGATAGGGCAAATGTCAGTGAGCATTCCGATTTCAGTTCCAGAGCGATTCGCCCAATGAGTCCTTGATATTTAGTCGTTTTCAGCCAATTTTCTGGATTTTTGAAAATTTCACTTTTTTGTGAAAATATCCACTAAATGAGGGAATAATATGTGTGAGGGTACCGAAGGAGAGTTCCAAATTTGTGTGGGTAGAATATATATCCCACGGGTGTAAAATTGAAAAAAGTTGAAAAACATTTTTTTTGGGACTTAGTCATTTTTCCGGCGTTTATCAGACTTTCAGATAGGGGAAATGTCAGTGAGCGTTCCGATTTCAGTTCCAGAGACATTCGCCCAATGAGTCCTTGATACTTAGTCGTTTTCAGCCAATTTTCTGTATTTTTGAAAATTTCACTTCTTTGTGAAAATATCCACTAAATGAGGGAATAATATGTGTGAGGGTACCCCAGGAGAGTTCCAAATGTGTGGGTAGAATATATATCCCACGGGGGTAAAATTGAAAAAAGTTGCAAAAAATTTTTTTTGGGACTTATTCATTTTTCCGGCGTTTATCAGACTTTCAGATAGGGCAAATGTCAGTGAGCGTTCCGATTTCAGTTCCAGAGTGATTCGCCCAATGAGTCCTTGATATTTAGTCGTTTTCAGCCAATTTTCTGGATTTTTGAAAATTTCACTTTTTTGTGAAAATATCCACTAAATGATGGAATAATATGTGTGATTGTACCCCAGGAGAGTTCCAAATGTGTGTGGGTAGAATATATATCCCACGGGGGTAAAATTGAAAAAAGTCTAAAAAAATTTTTTTTGGGGACTTCGTCATTTTTCCGGCATTTATCAGACTTTCAGATAGGGGAAATGTCAGTGAGTGTTCCGATTTCAGTTCCAGAGCGATTCGCCCAATGAGTCCTTGATATTTAGTCGTTTTCAGACAATTTTCTGGATTTTTGAAAATTTCACTTTTTTGTGAAAATATCCACTAAATGAGGGAATAATATGTGTGAGGGTACCCCAGGAGAGTTCCAAATGTGTGTGGGTAGAATATATATCCCACGGGGGTAAAATTGAAAAAAGTCTAAAAAAATTTTTTTTTGGACTTAGTCATTTTTCCGGCGTTTATCAGACTTTCAGATAGGGGAAATGTCAGTGAGCGTTCCGATTTCAGTTCCAGAGCGATTCGCCCAATGAGTCTTTGATATTTAGTCGTTTTCAGCCAATTTTCTGGATTTTTGAAAATTTCAGTTTTTTGTGAAAATATCCACTAAATGAGGGAAAAATATGTGTGAGGGTACCGAAGGAGAGTTCCAAATTTGTGTGGGTAGAATATATATCCCACGGGGGTAAAATTGAAAAAAGTTGCAAAAAATTTTTTTTGGGACTTATTCATTTTTCCGGCGTTTATCAGACTTTCAGATAGGGCAAATGTCAATGAGCGTTCCGATTTCAGTTCCAGAGCGATTCGCCCAATGAGTCCTTGTTATCTAGTTGTTTTCAGCCAATTTTCTGGATTTTTGAAAATTTCACTTTTTTGTGAAAATATCCACTAAATGAGGGAATAATATGTGTGAGGGTACCCCAGGAGAGTTCTAAATGTGTGTGGGAAGAATATATATCCCACGGGGGTAAAATTGAAAAAAGTTGAAAAAATTTTTTTTTTGGACTTAGTCATTTTTCCGGCGTTTATCAGACTTTCAGATAGGGCAAATGTCAGTGAGCGTTCCGATTTCAGTTCCAGATCAATTTGCCCAATGAGTCCTTGATATTTAGTCGTTTTCAGCCAATTTTCTGGATTTTTGAAAATTTCACTTTTTTGTGAAAATATCCACTAAATGAGGGAATAATATGTGTGAGGTTACCCCAGGAGAGTTCCAAATGTGTGTGGGTAGAATATATATCCCACGGGGGTAAAATTGAAAAAAGTCTAAAAAAATTTTTTTTTGGACTTAGTCATTTTTCCGGCGTTTATCAGACTTTCAGATAGGGGAAATGTCTGTGAGCGTTCCGATTTTAGTTCCAGAGCGATTCGCCCAATGAGTCCTTGTTATTTAGTTGTTTTCAGCCAATTTTCTGGATTTTTGAAAATTTCACTTTTTTGTGAAAATATCCACTAAATGAGGGAAAAATATGTGTGAGGGTACCGAAGGAGAGTTCCAAATTTGTGTGGGTAGAATATATATCCCACGGGGGTAAAATTGAAAAAAGTTGCAAAAAATTTTTTTGGGACTTATTCATTTTTCCGGCGTTTATCAGAGTTTCAGATAGGGCAAATGCCAGTGAGCGTTCCGATTTCAGTTCCAGAGCGATTCGCCCAATGAGTCCTTGATATTTAGTCGTTTTCAGACAATATGCTGGATTTTTGAAAATTTCACTTTTTTGTGAAAATATCCACTAAATGAGGGAATAATATGTGTGAGGGTACCCCAGGAGAGTTCCAAATGTGTGTGGGTAGAATATATATCCCACGGGGGTAAAATTGAAAAAAGTCTAAAAAAATTTTTTTTTGGACTTAGTCATTTTTCCAGCGTTTATCAGACTTTCAGATAGGGGAAATGTCAGTGAGCGTTCCGATTTTAGTTCCAGAGCGATTCGCCCAATGAGTCCTTGTTATTTAGTCTTTTTCAGCCAATTTTCTGGATTTTTGAAAATTTCACTTTTTTGTGAAAATATCCACTAAATGAGGGAATAATATGTATGAGGGTACCACAGGAGAGTTCCAAATGTGTGTGGGTAGAATATATATCTGACGGGGGTAAAATTGAAAAAAGTTGAAAAAAATTTTTTTTTGGACTTAGTCATTTTTCTGGCGTTTATCAGACTTTAAGATAGGGGAAATGTCAGTGAGCATTCCCATTTCAGTTCCAGAGCGATTCACCCAATGAGTCTTTGATATTTAGTCGTTTTCAGCCAATTTTCTGGATTTTTGAAAATTTCACTTTTTTGTGAAAATATCCACTAAATGAGGGAATAATATGCGTGAGGGTACCGAAGGAGAGTTCCAAATTTGTGTGGGTAGAATATATATCCCACGGGTGTAAAATTGAAAAAAGTTGAAAAAAATTTTTTTTGGGACTTCGTCATTTTTCCGGCGTTTATCAGACTTTCAGATAGGGGAAATGTCAGTGAGCGTTCCGATTTGGCGTTTATCAGACTTTCAGATAGGGGAAATGTCAGTGAGCGTTCCGATTTCAGTTCCAGAGACATTCGCCCAATGAGTCCTTGATACTTAGTCGTTTTCAGCCAATTTTCTGTATTTTTGAAAATTTCACTTCTTTGTGAAAATATCCACTAAATGAGGGAATAATATGTGTGAGGGTACCGAAGGAGAGTTCCAAATTTGTGTGGGAAGAATATATATCCCACGGGGGTAAAATTGAAAAAAGTTGAAAAAATTTTTTTTTTGGACTTATACATTTTTCCGGCGTTTATCAGACTTTCAGATAGGGGAAATGTCAGTGAGCGTTCCGATTTCAGTTCCAGAGCGATTCGCCCAATGAGTCCTTGTTATTTAGTTGTTTTCAGCCAATTTTCTGGATTTTTGAAAATTTCACTTTTTTGTGAAAATATCCACTAAATGAGGGAAAAATATGTGTGAGGGTACCGAAGGAGAGTTCCAAATTTGTGTGGGTAGAATATATATCCCACGGGGTAAAATTGAAAAAAGTTGCAAAAAATTTTTTTTGGGACTTATTCATTTTTCTGGCGTTTATCAGACTTTCAGATAGGGGAAATATCAGTGAGCGTTCCGATTTCAGTTACAGAGCGATTCGTCCAATGAGTCCTTGATACTTAGTCGTTTTCAGCCAATTTTCTGGATTTTTGAAAATTTCACTTCTTTGTGAAAATATCCACTAAATGAGGGAATGATATGTGTGAGGGTACCCCAGGAGAGTTAAAATGTGTGTGGGTAGAATATATATCCCACGGGGGTAAAATTGAAAAAAGTTGAAAAAAAATTTTTTTTTGGACTTAGTCATTTTTCCGGCGTTTATCAGACTTTCAGATAGGGGAAATGGCAGTGAGCGTTCCGATTTCAGTTCCAGAGCGATTCGCCCAATGAGTCTTTGATATTTAGTCGTTTTCAGCCAATTTTCTGGATTTTTGAAAATTTCACTTTTTTGTGAAAATATCCACCAAATGAGGGAATAATATGTGTGAGGGTACCGAAGGAGAGTTCCAAATTTGTGTGGGTAGAATATATATCCCACGGGGGTAAAATTGAAAAAAGCTGAAAAAATTTTTTTTTGGGACTTAGTCATTTTTCCGGCGTTTATGAGACTTTCAGATAGGGGAAATGTCAGTGAGCATTCCGATTTCAGTTCCAGAGCGATTCGCCCAATGAGTCCTTGATACTTAGTCGTTTTCAGCAAATTTTCTGGATTTTTGAAAATTTCACTTCTTTGTGAAAATGTCCACTAAATGAGGGAATAATATGTGTGAGGGTACCCCAGGAGAGTTCCAAATGTGTTTGGGTAGAATATATATCCCACGGGGGTAAAATTGAAAAAAGTTGAAAAAAATTTTTTTTTGGACTTAGTCATTTTTCCGGCGTTTATCAGACTTTCAGATAGGGGAAATGTCAGTGAGCGTTCCGATTTCAGTTCCAGAGCGATTCGCCCAATGAGTCCTTGTTATTTAGTTGTTTTCAGTCAATTTTCTGGATTTTTGAAAATTTCACTTTTTTGTGAAAATATCCACTAAATGAGGGAAAAATATGTGTGAGGGTACCGAAGGAGAGTTCCAAATTTGTGTGGGTAGAATATATATCCCACGGGGTAAAATTGAAAAAAGTTGCAAAATATTTTTTTTGGGACTTATTCATTTTTCCGGCGTTTATCAGACTTTCAGATAGGGCAAATGTCAGTGAGCATTCCGATTTCAGTTCCAGAGCGATTCGCCCAATGAGTCCTTGATATTTAGTCGTTTTCAGGTAATTTTCTGGATTTTTGAAAATTTCACTTTTTTGTGAAAATATCCACTAAATGAGGGAATAATATGTATGAGGGTACCACAGGAGAGTTCCAAATGTGTGTGGGTAGAATATATATCTGACGGGGGTAAAATTGAAAAAAGTTGAAAAAAATTTTTTTTTGGACTTAGTCATTTTTCTGGCGTTTATCAGACTTTAAGATAGGGGAAATGTCAGTGAGCATTCCCATTTCAGTTCCAGAGCGATTCACCCAATGAGTCTTTGATATTTAGTCGTTTTCAGCCAATTTTCTGGATTTTTGAAAATTTCACTTTTTTGTGAAAATATCCACTAAATGAGGGAATAATATGCGTGAGGGTACCGAAGGAGAGTTCCAAATTTGTGTGGGTAGAATATATATCCCACGGGTGTAAAATTGAAAAAAGTTGAAAAAAATTTTTTTTGGGACTTAGTCATTTTTCCGGCGTTTATCAGACTTTCAGATAGGGGAAATGTCAGTGAGCGTTCCGATTTCAGTTCCAGAGACATTCGCCCAATGAGTCCTTGATACTTAGTCGTTTTCAGCCAATTTTCTGTATTTTTGAAAATTTCACTTCTTTGTGAAAATATCCACTAAATGAGGGAATAATATGTGTGAGGGTACCGAAGGAGAGTTCCAAATTTGTGTGGGAAGAATATATATCCCACGGGGGTAAAATTGAAAAAAGTTGAAAAAATTTTTTTTTTGGACTTATACATTTTTCCGGCGTTTATCAGACTTTCAGATAGGGTAAATGTCAGTGAGCGTTCCGATTTCAGTTCCAGAGCGATTCGCCCAATGAGTCCTTGTTATTTAGTTGTTTTCAGCCAATTTTCTGGATTTTTGAAAATTTCACTTTTTTGTGAAAATATCCACTAAATGAGGGAAAAATATGTGTGAGGGTACCGAAGGAGAGTTCCAAATTTGTGTGGGTAGAATATATATCCCACGGGGTAAAATTGAAAAAAGTTGCAAAAAATTTTTTTTGGGACTTATTCATTTTTCTGGCGTTTATCAGACTTTCAGATAGGGGAAATGTCAGTGAGCGTTCCGATTTCAGTTACAGAGCGATTCATCCAATGAGTCCTTGATACTTAGTCGTTTTCAGCCAATTTTCTGGATTTTTGAAAATTTCACTTCTTTGTGAAAATATCCACTAAATGAGGGAATGATATGTGTGAGGGTACCCCAGGAGAGTTAAAATGTGTGTGGGTAGAATATATATCCCACGGGGGTAAAATTGAAAAAAGTTGAAAAAAAATTTTTTTTTGGACTTAGTCATTTTTCCGGCGTTTATCAGACTTTCAGATAGGGGAAATGGCAGTGAGCGTTCCGATTTCAGTTCCAGAGCGATTCGCCCAATGAGTCTTTGATATTTAGTCGTTTTCAGCCAATTTTCTGGATTTTTGAAAATTTCACTTTTTTGTGAAAATATCCACCAAATGAGGGAATAATATGTGTGAGGGTACCGAAGGAGAGTTCCAAATTTGTGTGGGTAGAATATATATCCCACGGGGGTAAAATTGAAAAAAGCTGAAAAAATTTTTTTTTGGGACTTAGTCATTTTTCCGGCGTTTATCAGACTTTCAGATAGGGGAAATGTCAGTGAGCGTTCCGATTTCAGTTCCAGAGCGATTCGCCCAATGAGTCCTTGATACTTAGTCGTTTTCAGCCAATTTTCTGGATTTTTGAAAATTTCACTTCTTTGTGAAAATGTCCACTAAATGAGGGAATAATATGTGTGAGGGTACCCCAGGAGAGTTCCAAATGTGTTTGGGTAGAATATATATCCCACGGGGGTAAAATTGAAAAAAGTTGAAAAAAATTTTTTTTTGGACTTAGTCATTTTTCCGGCGTTTATCAGACTTTCAGATAGGGGAAATGTCAGTGAGCGTTCCGATTTCAGTTCCAGAGCGATTCGCCCAATGAGTCCTTGTTATTTAGTTGTTTTCAGCCAATTTTCTGGATTTTTGAAAATTTCACTTTTTTGTGAAAATATCCACTAAATGAGGGAAAAATATGTGTGAGGGTACCGAAGGAGAGTTCCAAATTTGTGTGGGTAGAATATATATCCCACGGGGTAAAATTGAAAAAAGTTGCAAAATATTTTTTTTGGGACTTATTCATTTTTCCAGCGTTTATCAGACTTTCAGATAGGGCAAATGTCAGTGAGCATTCCGATTTCAGTTCCAGAGCGATTCGCCCAATGAGTCCTTGATATTTAGTCGTTTTCAGGTAATTTTCTGGATTTTTGAAAATTTCACTTTTTTGGGAAAATATCCACTAAATGAGGGAATAATATGTGTGATTGTACCCCAGGAGAGTTCCAAATGTGTGTGGGTAGAATATATATCCCACGGGGGTAAAATTGAAAAAAGTTGAAAAAAATTTTTGTTTGGACTTAGTCATTTTTCTGGCGTTTATCAGACTTTAAGATAGGGGAAATGTCAGTGAGCATTCCCATTTCATTTCCAGAGCGATTCGCCCAATGAGTCTTTGATATTTAGTCGTTTTCAGCCAATTTTCTGGATTTTTGAAAATTTCACTTTTTTGTGAAAACATCCACTAAATGAGGGAATAATATGTGTGAGGGTACCGAAGGAGAGTTCCAAATTTGTGTGGGTAGAATATATATCCCACGGGGGTAAAATTGAAAAAAGTTGAAAAAATTTTTTTTGGGGACCTAGTCATTTTTCCGGCGTTTATCAGACTTTCAGATAAGGGAAATGTCAGTGAGCATTCCGATTTCAGTTCCAGAGCGATTCGCCCAATGAGTCCTTGATACTTAGTCGTTTTCAGCCAATTTTCTGGATTTTTGAAAATTTCACTTCTTTGTGAAAATATCCACTAAATGAGGGAATAATATGTGTGAGGGTACCCCAGGAGAGTTCCAAATGTGTGTGGGTAGAATATATATCCCACGGGGGTAAAATTGAAAAAAGTTGAAAAAATTTTTTTTTGGGACTTAGTCATTTTTCCGGCGTTTATCAGACTTTCAGATAGGGGAAATGTCAGTGAGCGTTCCGATTTCAGTTCCAGAGCGATTCGCCCCATGTGTCCTTGTTATTTAGTTGTTTTCAGCCAATTTTCTGGATTTTTGAAAATTTCACTTTTTTGTGAAAATATCCACTAAATGAGGGAAAAATATGTGTGAGGGTACCGAAGGAGAGTTCCAAATTTGTGTGGGTAGAATATATATCCCACGGGGGTAAAATTGAAAAAAGTTGCAAAAAATTTTTTTGGGACTTATTCATTTTTCCGGCGTTTATCAGACTTTCAGATAGGGCAAATGTCAGTGAGCGTTCCGATTTCAGTTCCAGAGCGATTCGCCCAATGAGTCCTTGATATTTAGTTGTTTTCAGACAATTTGCTGGATTTTTGAAAATTTCACTTTTTTGTGAAAATATCCACTAAATGAGGGAATAATATGTGTGAGGGTACCCCAGGAGAGTTCCAAATGTGTGTGGGTAGAATATATATCCCACGGGGGTAAAATTGAAAAAAGTCTAAAAAAATTTTTTTTTGGACTTAAGTCATTTTTCCAGCGTTTATCAGACTTTCAGATAGGGGAAATGTCAGTGAGCGTTCCGATTTTAGTTCCAGAGCGATTCGCCCAATGAGTCCTTGTTATTTAGTCTTTTTCAGCCAATTTTCTGGATTTTTGAAAATTTCACTTTTTTGTGAAAATATCCACTAAATGAGGGAATAATATGTATGAGGGTACCCCAGGAGAGTTCCAAATGTGTGTGGGTAGAATATATATCTGACGGGGGTAAAATTGAAAAAAGTTGAAAAAAATTTTTTTTTGGACTTAGTCATTTTTCTGGCGTTTATCAGACTTTAAGATAGGGGAAATGTCAGTGAGCATTCCCATTTCAGTTCCAGAGCGATTCGCCCAATGAGTCTTTGATATTTAGTCGTTTTCAGCCAATTTTCTGGATTTTTGAAAATTTCACTTCTTTGTGAAAATATCCACTAAATGAGGGAATAATATGTGTGAGGGTACCCCAGGAGAGTTCCAAATGTGTGGGTAGAATATATATCCCACGGGGGTAAAATTGAAAAAAGTTGAAAAAATTTTTTTTTGGGACTTAGTCATTTTTCTGGCGTTTATCAGACTTTCAGATAGGGGAAATGTCAGTGAGCGTTCCGATTTCAGTTCCAGAGCGATTCGCCCAATGTGTCCTTGTTATTTAGTTGTTTTCAGCCAATTTTCTGGATTTTTGAAAATTTCACTTTTTTGTGATAATATCCACTAAATGAGGGAATAATATGTGTGAGGTTACCCCAGGAGAGTTCTAAATGTGTGTGGAAAGAATATATATCCCACGGGGGTAAAATTGAAAAAAGTTGAAAAAATTTTTTTTTTGGACTTATACATTTTTCCGGCGTTTATCAGACTTTCAGATAGGGCAAATGTCAGTGAGCGTTCCGATTTCAGTTCCAGATCAATTTGCCCAATGAGTCCTTGATATTTAGTCGTTTTCAGCCAATTTTCTGGATTTTTGAAAATTTCACTTTTTTGTGAAAATATCCACTAAATGAGGGAATAATATGTGTGAGGGTACCTCAGGAGAGTTCCAAATGTGTGTGGGTAGAATATATATCCCAAGGGGGTAAAATTGAAAAAAGTCTAAAAAAATTTTTTTTTGGACTTAGTCATTTTTCCGGCGTTTATCAGACTTTCAGATAGGGGAAATGTCTGTGAGCGTTCCGATTTTAGTTCCAGAGCGATTCGCCCAATGAGTCCTTGTTATTTAGTTGTTTTCAGCCAATTTTCTGGATTTTTGAAAATTTCACTTTTTTGTGAAAATATCCACTAAATGAGGGAAAAATATGTGTGAGGGTACCGAAGGAGAGTTCCAAATTTGTGTGGGTAGAATATATATCCCACGGGGGTAAAATTGAAAAAAGTTGCAAAAATTTTTTTTGGGACTTATTCATTTTTCCGGCGTTTATCAGACTTTCAGATAGGGCAAATGTCAGTGAGCGTTCCGATTTCAGTTCCAGAGCGATTCGCCCAATGAGTCCTTGATATTTAGTTGTTTTCAGACAATTTGCTGGATTTTTGAAAATTTCACTTTTTTGTGAAAATATCCACTAAATGAGGGAATAATATGTGTGAGGGTACCCCAGGAGAGTTCCAAATGTGTGTGGGTAGAATATATATCCCACGGGGGTAAAATTGAAAAAAGTCTAAAAAAATTTTTTTTTGGACTTAGTCATTTTTCCAGCGTTTATCAGACTTTCAGATAGGGGAAATGTCAGTGAGCGTTCCGATTTTAGTTCCAGAGCGATTCGCCCAATGAGTCCTTGTTATTTAGTCTTTTTCAGCCAATTTTCTGGATTTTTGAAAATTTCACTTCTTTGTGAAAATGTCCACTAAATGAGGGAATAATATGTGTGAGGGTACCCCAGGAGAGTTCCAAATGTGTTTGGGTAGAATATATATCCCACGGGGGTAAAATTGAAAAAAGTTGAAAAAAATTTTTTTTTGGACTTAGTCATTTTTCCGGCGTTTATCAGACTTTCAGATAGGGGAAATGTCAGTGAGCATTCCGATTTCAGTTCCAGAGCGATTCGCCCAATGAGTCCTTGCTATTTAGTTGTTTTCAGCCAATTTTCTGGATTTTTGAAAATTTCACTTTTTTGTGAAAATATCCACTAAATGAGGGAATAATATGTGTGAGGGTACCGAAGGAGAGTTCCAAATTTGTGTGGCTAGAATATATATCCCACGGGGGTAAAATTGAAAAAAGTTGAAAAAAATTTTTTTTTGGACTTAGTCATTTTTCTGGCATTTATCAGACTTTAAGATAGGGGAAATGTCAGTGAGCATTCCCATTTTAGTTCCAGAGCGATTCGCCCAATGAGTCTTTGATATTTAGTCGTTTTCAGCCAATTTTCTGGATTTTTGAAAATTTCACTTCTTTGTGAAAATATCCACTAAATGAGGGAATAATATGTGTGAGGGTACCCCAGGAGAGTTCCAAATGTGTGTGGGTAGAATATATATCCCACGGGGGTAAAATTGAAAAAAGTTGAAAAAAATTTTTTTTTGGACTTAGTCATTTTTCCGGCGTTTATCAGACTTTCAGATAGGGCAAATGTCAGTGAGCGTTTCGATTTCAGTTCCAGATCAATTCGCCCAATGAGTTCTTGATATTTAGTCGTTTTCAGCCAATTTTCTGGATTTTTGAAAATTTCACTTTTTTGTGAAAATATCCACTAAATGAGGGAATAATATGTGTGAGGGTACCCCAGGAGAGTTCCAAATGTGTGTGGGTAGAATATATATCCCACGGGGGTAAAATTAAAAAAAGTTGAAAAAATTTTTTTTTTGGACTTAGTCATTTTTCCGGCGTTTATCAGATTTTCAGATAGGGGAAATGTCAGTGAGCGTTCCGATTTCAGTTCCAGAGCGATTCGCCCAATGAGTCCTTGTTATTTAGTTGTTTTCAGCCAATTTTCTGGATTTTTGAAAATTTCACTTTTTTGTGAAAATATCCACTAAATGAGGGAATAATATGTGTGAGGGTACCCCAGGAGAGTTCCAAATGTGTGTGGGTAGAATATATATCCCACGGGGGTAAAATTGAAAAAAGTCTAAAAAAATTTTTTTTTGGGACTTCGTCATTTTTCCGGCGTTTATCAGACTTTCAGATAGGGGAAATGTCAGTGAGCGTTCCGATTTCAGTTCCAGAGCGATTTGCCCAATGAGTCCTTGATACTTAGTCGTTTTCAGCCAATTTTCTGGATTTTTGAAAATTTCACTTCTTTGTGAAAATATCCACTAAATGAGGGAATAATATGTGTGAGGGTACCCCAGGAGAGTTCCAAATGTGTGTGGGTAGAATATATATCCCACGGGGGTAAAATTGAAAAAAGTTGAAAAAAAATTTTTTTTGGACTTAGTCATTTTTCCGGCGTTTATCAGACTTTCAGATAGGGGAAATGTCAGTGAGCATTCCGATTTCAGTTCCAGAGCGATTCGCCCAATGAGTCCTTGTTATTTAGTTGTTTTCAGCCAATTTTCTGGATTTTTGAAAATTTCACTTTTTTGTGAAAATATCCACTAAATGAGGGAATAATATGTGTGAGGGTACCCCAGGAGAGTTCCAAATGTGTGTGGGTAGAATATATATCCCACGGGGGTAAAATTGAAAAAAGTCTAAAAAAATTTTTTTTTGGGACTTCGTCATTTTTCCGGCGTTTATCAGACTTTCAGATAGGGGAAATGTCAGTGAGCGTTCCAATTTCAGTTCCAGAGCGATTTGCCCAATGAGTCCTTGATACTTAGTCGTTTTCAGCCAATTTTCTGGATTTTTTAAAATTTCACTTCTTTGTGAAAATATCCACTAAATGAGGGAATAATATGTGTGAGGGTACCCCAGGAGAGTTCCAAATGTGTGTGGGTAGAATATATATCCCACGGGGGTAAAATTGAAAAAAGTTGAAAAAATTTTTTTTTGGGACTTAGTCATTTTTCCGGCGTTTATCAGACTTTCAGATAGGGGAAATGTCAGTGAGCGTTCCGATTTCAGTTCCAGAGCGATTCGCCCCATGTGTCCTTGTTATTTAGTTGTTTTCAGCCAATTTTCTGGATTTTTGAAAATTTCACTTTTTTGTGAAAATATCCACTAAATGAGGGAAAAATATGTGTGAGGGTACCGAAGGAGAGTTCCAAATTTGTGTGGGTAGAATATATATCCCACGGGGGTAAAATTGAAAAAAGTTGCAAAAAATTTTTTTGGGACTTATTCATTTTTCCGGCGTTTATCAGACTTTCAGATAGGGCAAATGTCAGTGAGCGTTCCGATTTCAGTTCCAGAGCGATTCGCCCAATGAGTCCTTGATATTTAGTTGTTTTCAGACAATTTGCTGGATTTTTGAAAATTTCACTTTTTTGTGAAAATATCCACTAAATGAGGGAATAATATGTGTGAGGGTACCCCAGGAGAGTTCCAAATGTGTGTGGGTAGAATATATATCCCACGGGGGTAAAATTGAAAAAAGTCTAAAAAAATTTTTTTTTGGACTTAAGTCATTTTTCCAGCGTTTATCAGACTTTCAGATAGGGGAAATGTCAGTGAGCGTTCCGATTTTAGTTCCAGAGCGATTCGCCCAATGAGTCCTTGTTATTTAGTCTTTTTCAGCCAATTTTCTGGATTTTTGAAAATTTCACTTTTTTGTGAAAATATCCACTAAATGAGGGAATAATATGTATGAGGGTACCCCAGGAGAGTTCCAAATGTGTGTGGGTAGAATATATATCTGACGGGGGTAAAATTGAAAAAAGTTGAAAAAAATTTTTTTTTGGACTTAGTCATTTTTCTGGCGTTTATCAGACTTTAAGATAGGGGAAATGTCAGTGAGCATTCCCATTTCAGTTCCAGAGCGATTCGCCCAATGAGTCTTTGATATTTAGTCGTTTTCAGCCAATTTTCTGGATTTTTGAAAATTTCACTTCTTTGTGAAAATATCCACTAAATGAGGGAATAATATGTGTGAGGGTACCCCAGGAGAGTTCCAAATGTGTGGGTAGAATATATATCCCACGGGGGTAAAATTGAAAAAAGTTGAAAAAATTTTTTTTTGGGACTTAGTCATTTTTCTGGCGTTTATCAGACTTTCAGATAGGGGAAATGTCAGTGAGCGTTCCGATTTCAGTTCCAGAGCGATTCGCCCAATGTGTCCTTGTTATTTAGTTGTTTTCAGCCAATTTTCTGGATTTTTGAAAATTTCACTTTTTTGTGATAATATCCACTAAATGAGGGAATAATATGTGTGAGGTTACCCCAGGAGAGTTCTAAATGTGTGTGGAAAGAATATATATCCCACGGGGGTAAAATTGAAAAAAGTTGAAAAAATTTTTTTTTTGGACTTATACATTTTTCCGGCGTTTATCAGACTTTCAGATAGGGCAAATGTCAGTGAGCGTTCCGATTTCAGTTCCAGATCAATTTGCCCAATGAGTCCTTGATATTTAGTCGTTTTCAGCCAATTTTCTGGATTTTTGAAAATTTCACTTTTTTGTGAAAATATCCACTAAATGAGGGAATAATATGTGTGAGGGTACCTCAGGAGAGTTCCAAATGTGTGTGGGTAGAATATATATCCCAAGGGGGTAAAATTGAAAAAAGTCTAAAAAAATTTTTTTTTGGACTTAGTCATTTTTCCGGCGTTTATCAGACTTTCAGATAGGGGAAATGTCTGTGAGCGTTCCGATTTTAGTTCCAGAGCGATTCGCCCAATGAGTCCTTGTTATTTAGTTGTTTTCAGCCAATTTTCTGGATTTTTGAAAATTTCACTTTTTTGTGAAAATATCCACTAAATGAGGGAAAAATATGTGTGAGGGTACCGAAGGAGAGTTCCAAATTTGTGTGGGTAGAATATATATCCCACGGGGGTAAAATTGAAAAAAGTTGCAAAAATTTTTTTTGGGACTTATTCATTTTTCCGGCGTTTATCAGACTTTCAGATAGGGCAAATGTCAGTGAGCGTTCCGATTTCAGTTCCAGAGCGATTCGCCCAATGAGTCCTTGATATTTAGTTGTTTTCAGACAATTTGCTGGATTTTTGAAAATTTCACTTTTTTGTGAAAATATCCACTAAATGAGGGAATAATATGTGTGAGGGTACCCCAGGAGAGTTCCAAATGTGTGTGGGTAGAATATATATCCCACGGGGGTAAAATTGAAAAAAGTCTAAAAAAATTTTTTTTTGGACTTAGTCATTTTTCCAGCGTTTATCAGACTTTCAGATAGGGGAAATGTCAGTGAGCGTTCCGATTTTAGTTCCAGAGCGATTCGCCCAATGAGTCCTTGTTATTTAGTCTTTTTCAGCCAATTTTCTGGATTTTTGAAAATTTCACTTCTTTGTGAAAATGTCCACTAAATGAGGGAATAATATGTGTGAGGGTACCCCAGGAGAGTTCCAAATGTGTTTGGGTAGAATATATATCCCACGGGGGTAAAATTGAAAAAAGTTGCAAAAAATTTTTTTTTGGACTTAGTCATTTTTCCGGCGTTTATCAGACTTTCAGATAGGGGAAATGTCAGTGAGCATTCCGATTTCAGTTCCAGAGCGATTCGCCCAATGAGTCCTTGCTATTTAGTTGTTTTCAGCCAATTTTCTGGATTTTTGAAAATTTCACTTTTTTGTGAAAATATCCACTAAATGAGGGAATAATATGTGTGAGGGTACCGAAGGAGAGTTCCAAATTTGTGTGGCTAGAATATATATCCCACGGGGGTAAAATTGAAAAAAGTTGAAAAAAATTTTTTTTTGGACTTAGTCATTTTTCTGGCATTTATCAGACTTTAAGATAGGGGAAATGTCAGTGAGCATTCCCATTTTAGTTCCAGAGCGATTCGCCCAATGAGTCTTTGATATTTAGTCGTTTTCAGCCAATTTTCTGGATTTTTGAAAATTTCACTTCTTTGTGAAAATATCCACTAAATGAGGGAATAATATGTGTGAGGGTACCCCAGGAGAGTTCCAAATGTGTGTGGGTAGAATATATATCCCACGGGGGTAAAATTGAAAAAAGTTGAAAAAAATTTTTTTTTGGACTTAGTCATTTTTCCGGCGTTTATCAGACTTTCAGATAGGGCAAATGTCAGTGAGCGTTTCGATTTCAGTTCCAGATCAATTCGCCCAATGAGTTCTTGATATTTAGTCGTTTTCAGCCAATTTTCTGGATTTTTGAAAATTTCACTTTTTTGTGAAAATATCCACTAAATGAGGGAATAATATGTGTGAGGGTACCCCAGGAGAGTTCCAAATGTGTGTGGGTAGAATATATATCCCACGGGGGTAAAATTAAAAAAAGTTGAAAAAATTTTTTTTTTGGACTTAGTCATTTTTCCGGCGTTTATCAGATTTTCAGATAGGGGAAATGTCAGTGAGCGTTCCGATTTCAGTTCCAGAGCGATTCGCCCAATGAGTCCTTGTTATTTAGTTGTTTTCAGCCAATTTTCTGGATTTTTGAAAATTTCACTTTTTTGTGAAAATATCCACTAAATGAGGGAATAATATGTGTGAGGGTACCCCAGGAGAGTTCCAAATGTGTGTGGGTAGAATATATATCCCACGGGGGTAAAATTGAAAAAAGTCTAAAAAAATTTTTTTTTGGGACTTCGTCATTTTTCCGGCGTTTATCAGACTTTCAGATAGGGGAAATGTCAGTGAGCGTTCCGATTTCAGTTCCAGAGCGATTTGCCCAATGAGTCCTTGATACTTAGTCGTTTTCAGCCAATTTTCTGGATTTTTGAAAATTTCACTTCTTTGTGAAAATATCCACTAAATGAGGGAATAATATGTGTGAGGGTACCCCAGGAGAGTTCCAAATGTGTGTGGGTAGAATATATATCCCACGGGGGTAAAATTGAAAAAAGTTGAAAAAAAATTTTTTTTGGACTTAGTCATTTTTCCGGCGTTTATCAGACTTTCAGATAGGGGAAATGTCAGTGAGCATTCCGATTTCAGTTCCAGAGCGATTCGCCCAATGAGTCCTTGTTATTTAGTTGTTTTCAGCCAATTTTCTGGATTTTTGAAAATTTCACTTTTTTGTGAAAATATCCACTAAATGAGGGAATAATATGTGTGAGGGTACCCCAGGAGAGTTCCAAATGTGTGTGGGTAGAATATATATCCCACGGGGGTAAAATTGAAAAAAGTCTAAAAAAATTTTTTTTTGGGACTTCGTCATTTTTCCGGCGTTTATCAGACTTTCAGATAGGGGAAATGTCAGTGAGCGTTCCAATTTCAGTTCCAGAGCGATTTGCCCAATGAGTCCTTGATACTTAGTCGTTTTCAGCCAATTTTCTGGATTTTTTAAAATTTCACTTCTTTGTGAAAATATCCACTAAATGAGGGAATAATATGTGTGAGGGTACCCCAGGAGAGTTCCAAATGTGTGTGGGTAGAATATATATCCCACGGGGGTAAAATTGAAAAAAGTTGAAAAAAAATTTTTTTTGGACTTAGTCATTTTTCCGGCGTTTATCAGACTTTCAGATAGGGGAAATGTCAGTGAGCATTCCGATTTCAGTTCCAGAGCGATTCGCCCAATGAGTCTTTGATATTTAGTCAATTTCAGCCAATTTTCTGGATTTTTGAAAATTTCACTTTTTTGTGAAAATATCCACTAAATGAGCGAATAATATGTGTGAGGTTACCCCAGGAGAGTTCTAAATGTGTGTGGGAAGAATATATATCCCACGGGGGAAAAATTGAAAAAAGTTGAAAAATTTTTTTTTTTGGACTTAGTCATTTTTCCGGCGTTCAACAGACTTTCAGATAGGGGAAATGTCAGTGAGCATTCCGATTTCAGTTCCAGAGCGATTCGCCCAATGAGTCCTTGATACTTAGTCGTTTTCAGCCAATTTTCTGGATTTTTGAAAATTTCACTTTTTTGTGAAAATATCCACTAAATGAGGGAATAATATGTGTGAGGGTACCCCAGGAGAGTTCCAAATGTGTGTGGGTAGAATATATATCCCACGGGGGTAAAATTGAAAAAAGTCTAAAAAAATTTTTTTTTGGACTTAAGTCATTTTTCCAGCGTTTATCAGACTTTCAGATAGGGGAAATGTCAGTGAGCGTTCCGATTTTAGTTCCAGAGCGATTCGCCCAATGAGTCCTTGTTATTTAGTCTTTTTCAGCCAATTTTCTGGATTTTTGAAAATTTCACTTTTTTGTGAAAATATCCACTAAATGAGGGAATAATATGTGTGAGGGTACCCCAGGAGAGTTCCAAATGTGTGGGTAGAATATATATCCCACGGGGGTAAAATTGAAAAAAGTTGAAAAAATTTTTTTTTGGGACTTAGTCATTTTTCTGGCGTTTATCAGACTTTCAGATAGGGGAAATGTCAGTGAGCGTTCCGATTTCAGTTCCAGAGCGATTCGCCCAATGTGTCCTTGTTATTTAGTTGTTTTCAGCCAATTTTCTGGATTTTTGAAAATTTCACTTTTTTGTGATAATATCCACTAAATGAGGGAATAATATGTGTGAGGTTACCCCAGGAGAGTTCTAAATGTGTGTGGAAAGAATATATATCCCACGGGGGTAAAATTGAAAAAAGTTGAAAAAATTTTTTTTTTGGACTTATACATTTTTCCGGCGTTTATCAGACTTTCAGATAGGGCAAATGTCAGTGAGCGTTCCGATTTCAGTTCCAGATCAATTTGCCCAATGAGTCCTTGATATTTAGTCGTTTTCAGCCAATTTTCTGGATTTTTGAAAATTTCACTTTTTTGTGAAAATATCCACTAAATGAGGGAATAATATGTGTGAGGGTACCTCAGGAGAGTTCCAAATGTGTGTGGGTAGAATATATATCCCAAGGGGGTAAAATTGAAAAAAGTCTAAAAAAATTTTTTTTTGGACTTAGTCATTTTTCCGGCGTTTATCAGACTTTCAGATAGGGGAAATGTCTGTGAGCGTTCCGATTTTAGTTCCAGAGCGATTCGCCCAATGAGTCCTTGTTATTTAGTTGTTTTCAGCCAATTTTCTGGATTTTTGAAAATTTCACTTTTTTGTGAAAATATCCACTAAATGAGGGAAAAATATGTGTGAGGGTACCGAAGGAGAGTTCCAAATTTGTGTGGGTAGAATATATATCCCACGGGGGTAAAATTGAAAAAAGTTGCAAAAATTTTTTTTGGGACTTATTCATTTTTCCGGCGTTTATCAGACTTTCAGATAGGGCAAATGTCAGTGAGCGTTCCGATTTCAGTTCCAGAGCGATTCGCCCAATGAGTCCTTGATATTTAGTTGTTTTCAGACAATTTGCTGGATTTTTGAAAATTTCACTTTTTTGTGAAAATATCCACTAAATGAGGGAATAATATGTGTGAGGGTACCCCAGGAGAGTTCCAAATGTGTGTGGGTAGAATATATATCCCACGGGGGTAAAATTGAAAAAAGTCTAAAAAAATTTTTTTTTGGACTTAGTCATTTTTCCAGCGTTTATCAGACTTTCAGATAGGGGAAATGTCAGTGAGCGTTCCGATTTTAGTTCCAGAGCGATTCGCCCAATGAGTCCTTGTTATTTAGTCTTTTTCAGCCAATTTTCTGGATTTTTGAAAATTTCACTTCTTTGTGAAAATGTCCACTAAATGAGGGAATAATATGTGTGAGGGTACCCCAGGAGAGTTCCAAATGTGTTTGGGTAGAATATATATCCCACGGGGGTAAAATTGAAAAAAGTTGAAAAAAATTTTTTTTTGGACTTAGTCATTTTTCCGGCGTTTATCAGACTTTCAGATAGGGGAAATGTCAGTGAGCATTCCGATTTCAGTTCCAGAGCGATTCGCCCAATGAGTCCTTGCTATTTAGTTGTTTTCAGCCAATTTTCTGGATTTTTGAAAATTTCACTTTTTTGTGAAAATATCCACTAAATGAGGGAATAATATGTGTGAGGGTACCGAAGGAGAGTTCCAAATTTGTGTGGCTAGAATATATATCCCACGGGGGTAAAATTGAAAAAAGTTGAAAAAAATTTTTTTTTGGACTTAGTCATTTTTCTGGCATTTATCAGACTTTAAGATAGGGGAAATGTCAGTGAGCATTCCCATTTTAGTTCCAGAGCGATTCGCCCAATGAGTCTTTGATATTTAGTCGTTTTCAGCCAATTTTCTGGATTTTTGAAAATTTCACTTCTTTGTGAAAATATCCACTAAATGAGGGAATAATATGTGTGAGGGTACCCCAGGAGAGTTCCAAATGTGTGTGGGTAGAATATATATCCCACGGGGGTAAAATTAAAAAAAGTTGAAAAAATTTTTTTTTTGGACTTAGTCATTTTTCCGGCGTTTATCAGATTTTCAGATAGGGGAAATGTCAGTGAGCGTTCCGATTTCAGTTCCAGAGCGATTCGCCCAATGAGTCCTTGTTATTTAGTTGTTTTCAGCCAATTTTCTGGATTTTTGAAAATTTCACTTTTTTGTGAAAATATCCACTAAATGAGGGAATAATATGTGTGAGGGTACCCCAGGAGAGTTCCAAATGTGTGTGGGTAGAATATATCCCACGGGGGTAAAATTGAAAAAAGTCTAAAAAAATTTTTTTTTGGGACTTCGTCATTTTTCCGGCGTTTATCAGACTTTCAGATAGGGGAAATGTCAGTGAGCGTTCCGATTTCAGTTCCAGAGCGATTTGCCCAATGAGTCCTTGATACTTAGTCGTTTTCAGCCAATTTTCTGGATTTTTGAAAATTTCACTTCTTTGTGAAAATATCCACTAAATGAGGGAATAATATGTGTGAGGGTACCCCAGGAGAGTTCCAAATGTGTGTGGGTAGAATATATATCCCACGGGGGTAAAATTGAAAAAAGTTGAAAAAAAATTTTTTTTGGACTTAGTCATTTTTCCGGCGTTTATCAGACTTTCAGATAGGGGAAATGTCAGTGAGCATTCCGATTTCAGTTCCAGAGCGATTCGCCCAATGAGTCCTTGTTATTTAGTTGTTTTCAGCCAATTTTCTGGATTTTTGAAAATTTCACTTTTTTGTGAAAATATCCACTAAATGAGGGAATAATATGTGTGAGGGTACCCCAGGAGAGTTCCAAATGTGTGTGGGTAGAATATATATCCCACGGGGGTAAAATTGAAAAAAGTCTAAAAAAATTTTTTTTTGGGACTTCGTCATTTTTCCGGCGTTTATCAGACTTTCAGATAGGGGAAATGTCAGTGAGCGTTCCAATTTCAGTTCCAGAGCGATTTGCCCAATGAGTCCTTGATACTTAGTCGTTTTCAGCCAATTTTCTGGATTTTTTAAAATTTCACTTCTTTGTGAAAATATCCACTAAATGAGGGAATAATATGTGTGAGGGTACCCCAGGAGAGTTCCAAATGTGTGTGGGTAGAATATATATCCCACGGGGGTAAAATTGAAAAAAGTTGAAAAAAAATTTTTTTTGGACTTAGTCATTTTTCCGGCGTTTATCAGACTTTCAGATAGGGGAAATGTCAGTGAGCATTCCGATTTCAGTTCCAGAGCGATTCGCCCAATGTGTCCTTGTTATTTAGTTGTTTTCAGCCAATTTTCTGGATTTTTGAAAATTTCACTTTTTTGTGAAAATATCCACTAAATGAGGGAATAATATGTGTGAGGGTACCCCAGGAGAGTTCTAAATGTGTGTGAGAAGAATATATATCCCACGGGGGTGAAATTGAAAAAAGTTGAAAACATTTTTTTTTTTGGACTTAGTCATTTTTCCGGCGTTTATCAGACTTTCAGATAGGGCAAATGTCAGTGAGCGTTCCGATTTCAGTTCCAGATCAATTCGCCCAATGAGTCTTTGATATTTAGTCGTTTTCAGCCAATTTTCTGGATTTTTGAAAATTTCACTTCTTTGTGAAAATATCCACTAAATGAGGGAATAATATGTGTGAGGGTACCCCAGGAGAGTTCCAAATGTGTGTGGGTAGAATATATATCCCACGGGGGTAAAATTGAAAAAAGTTGAAAAAATTTTTTTTTTCGACTTAGTCATTTTTCTGGCGTTTATCAGACTTTAAGATAGGGGAAATGTCAGTGAGCATTCCCATTTCAGTTCCAAAGCGATTCGCCCAATGAGTCTTTGATATTTAGTCGTTTTCAGCCAATTTTCTGGATTTTTTAAAATTTCACTTTTTTGTGAAAATATCCACTAAATGAGCGAATAATATGTGTGAGGTTACCCCAGGAGAGTTCTAAATGTGTGTGGGAAGAATATATATCCCACGGGGGTAAAATTGAAAAAAGTTGAAAAATTTTTTTTTTGGACTTAGTCATTTTTCCGGCGTTTAACAGACTTTCAGATAGGGGAAATGTCAGTGAGCATTCCGATTTCAGTTCCAGAGCGATTCGCCCAATGAGTCCTTGATACTTAGTCGTTTTCAGCCAATTTTCTGGATTTTTGAAAATTTCACTTCTTTGTGAAAATATCCACTAAATGAGGGAATGATATGTGTGAGAGTACCCCAGGAGAGTTCCAAATGTGTGTGGGTAGAATATATATCCCACGGGGGTAAAATTGAAAAAAGTTGAAAAAAATTGTTTTTTTGGACTTAGTCATTTTTCCGGCGTTTATCAGACTTTCAGATAGGGGAAATGTAAGTGAGCGTTCCGATTTCAGTTCTTGAGCGTTTCGCCCAATGAGTCCTTGATACTTAGTCGTTTTCAGCCAATTTTCTGGATTTTTGAAAATTTCACTTCTTTGTGAAAATATCCACTAAATGAGGGAATAATATGTGTGAGGGTACCCCAGGAGAGTTCCAAATGTGTGTGGGTAGAATATATATCCCACGGGGGTAAAATTGAAAAAAGTTGAAAAAATTTTTTTTTTCGACTTAGTCATTTTTCTGGCGTTTATCAGACTTTAAGATAGGGGAAATGTCAGTGAGCATTCCCATTTCATTTCCAGAGCGATTCGCCCAATGAGTCTTTGATATTTAGTCGTTTTCAGCCAATTTTCTGGATTTTTGAAAATTTCACTTTTTTGTGAAAACATCCACTAAATGAGGGAATAATATGTGTGAGGGTACCGAAGGAGAGTTCCAAATTTGTGTGGGTAGAATATATATCCCACGGGGGTAAAATTGAAAAAAGTTGAAAAAATTTTTTTGGGGGACCTAGTCATTTTTCCGGCGTTTATCAGACTTTCAGATAAGGGAAATGTCAGTGAGCATTCCGATTTCAGTTCCAGAGCGATTCGCCCAATGAGTCCTTGATACTTAGTCGTTTTCAGCCAATTTTCTGGATTTTTGAAAATTTCACTTCTTTGTGAAAATATCCACTAAATGAGGGAATAATATGTGTGAGGGTACCCCAGGAGAGTTCCAAATGTGTGTGGGTAGAATATATATCCCACGGGGGTAAAATTGAAAAAAGTTGAAAAAATTTTTTTTTGGGACTTAGTCATTTTTCCGGCGTTTATCAGACTTTCAGATAGGGGAAATGTCAGTGAGCGTTCCGATTTCAGTTCCAGAGCGATTCGCCCCATGTGTCCTTGTTATTTAGTTGTTTTCAGCCAATTTTCTGGATTTTTGAAAATTTCACTTTTTTGTGAAAATATCCACTAAATGAGGGAAAAATATGTGTGAGGGTACCGAAGGAGAGTTCCAAATTTGTGTGGGTAGAATATATATCCCACGGGGGTAAAATTGAAAAAAGTTGCAAAAAATTTTTTTGGGACTTATTCATTTTTCCGGCGTTTATCAGACTTTCAGATAGGGCAAATGTCAGTGAGCGTTCCGATTTCAGTTCCAGAGCGATTCGCCCAATGAGTCCTTGATATTTAGTTGTTTTCAGACAATTTGCTGGATTTTTGAAAATTTCACTTTTTTGTGAAAATATCCACTAAATGAGGGAATAATATGTGTGAGGGTACCCCAGGAGAGTTCCAAATGTGTGTGGGTAGAATATATATCCCACGGGGGTAAAATTGAAAAAAGTCTAAAAAAATTTTTTTTTGGACTTAAGTCATTTTTCCAGCGTTTATCAGACTTTCAGATAGGGGAAATGTCAGTGAGCGTTCCGATTTCAGTTCCAGAGCGATTCGCCCAATGTGTCCTTGTTATTTAGTTGTTTTCAGCCAATTTTCTGGATTTTTGAAAATTTCACTTTTTTGTGATAATATCCACTAAATGAGGGAATAATATGTGTGAGGTTACCCCAGGAGAGTTCTAAATGTGTGTGGAAAGAATATATATCCCACGGGGGTAAAATTGAAAAAAGTTGAAAAAATTTTTTTTTTGGACTTATACATTTTTCCGGCGTTTATCAGACTTTCAGATAGGGCAAATGTCAGTGAGCGTTCCGATTTCAGTTCCAGATCAATTTGCCCAATGAGTCCTTGATATTTAGTCGTTTTCAGCCAATTTTCTGGATTTTTGAAAATTTCACTTTTTTGTGAAAATATCCACTAAATGAGGGAATAATATGTGTGAGGGTACCTCAGGAGAGTTCCAAATGTGTGTGGGTAGAATATATATCCCAAGGGGGTAAAATTGAAAAAAGTCTAAAAAAATTTTTTTTTGGACTTAGTCATTTTTCCGGCGTTTATCAGACTTTCAGATAGGGGAAATGTCTGTGAGCGTTCCGATTTTAGTTCCAGAGCGATTCGCCCAATGAGTCCTTGTTATTTAGTTGTTTTCAGCCAATTTTCTGGATTTTTGAAAATTTCACTTTTTTGTGAAAATATCCACTAAATGAGGGAAAAATATGTGTGAGGGTACCGAAGGAGAGTTCCAAATTTGTGTGGGTAGAATATATATCCCACGGGGGTAAAATTGAAAAAAGTTGCAAAAATTTTTTTTGGGACTTATTCATTTTTCCGGCGTTTATCAGACTTTCAGATAGGGCAAATGTCAGTGAGCGTTCCGATTTCAGTTCCAGAGCGATTCGCCCAATGTGTCCTTGATATTTAGTTGTTTTCAGACAATTTGCTGGATTTTTGAAAATTTCACTTTTTTGTGAAAATATCCACTAAATGAGGGAATAATATGTGTGAGGGTACCCCAGGAGAGTTCCAAATGTGTGTGGGTAGAATATATATCCCACGGGGGTAAAATTGAAAAAAGTCTAAAAAAATTTTTTTTTGGACTTAGTCATTTTTCCAGCGTTTATCAGACTTTCAGATAGGGGAAATGTCAGTGAGCGTTCCGATTTTAGTTCCAGAGCGATTCGCCCAATGAGTCCTTGTTATTTAGTCTTTTTCAGCCAATTTTCTGGATTTTTGAAAATTTCACTTCTTTGTGAAAATGTCCACTAAATGAGGGAATAATATGTGTGAGGGTACCCCAGGAGAGTTCCAAATGTGTTTGGGTAGAATATATATCCCACGGGGGTAAAATTGAAAAAAGTTGAAAAAAATTTTTTTTTGGACTTAGTCATTTTTCCGGCGTTTATCAGACTTTCAGATAGGGGAAATGTCAGTGAGCATTCCGATTTCAGTTCCAGAGCGATTCGCCCAATGAGTCCTTGCTATTTAGTTGTTTTCAGCCAATTTTCTGGATTTTTGAAAATTTCACTTTTTTGTGAAAATATCCACTAAATGAGGGAATAATATGTGTGAGGGTACCGAAGGAGAGTTCCAAATTTGTGTGGCTAGAATATATATCCCACGGGGGTAAAATTGAAAAAAGTTGAAAAAAATTTTTTTTTGGACTTAGTCATTTTTCTGGCATTTATCAGACTTTAAGATAGGGGAAATGTCAGTGAGCATTCCCATTTTAGTTCCAGAGCGATTCGCCCAATGAGTCTTTGATATTTAGTCGTTTTCAGCCAATTTTCTGGATTTTTGAAAATTTCACTTCTTTGTGAAAATATCCACTAAATGAGGGAATAATATGTGTGAGGGTACCCCAGGAGAGTTCCAAATGTGTGTGGGTAGAATATATATCCCACGGGGGTAAAATTGAAAAAAGTTGAAAAAAATTTTTTTTTGGACTTAGTCATTTTTCCGGCGTTTATCAGACTTTCAGATAGGGCAAATGTCAGTGAGCGTTTCGATTTCAGTTCCAGATCAATTCGCCCAATGAGTCCTTGATATTTAGTCGTTTTCAGCCAATTTTCTGGATTTTTGAAAATTTCACTTTTTTGTGAAAATATCCACTAAATGAGGGAATAATATGTGTGAGGGTACCCCAGGAGAGTTCCAAATGTGTGTGGGTAGAATATATATCCCACGGGGGTAAAATTAAAAAAAGTTGAAAAAATTTTTTTTTTGGACTTAGTCATTTTTCCGGCGTTTATCAGATTTTCAGATAGGGGAAATGTCAGTGAGCGTTCCGATTTCAGTTCCAGAGCGATTCGCCCAATGAGTCCTTGTTATTTAGTTGTTTTCAGCCAATTTTCTGGATTTTTGAAAATTTCACTTTTTTGTGAAAATATCCACTAAATGAGGGAATAATATGTGTGAGGGTACCCCAGGAGAGTTCCAAATGTGTGTGGGTAGAATATATCCCACGGGGGTAAAATTGAAAAAAGTCTAAAAAAATTTTTTTTTGGGACTTCGTCATTTTTCCGGCGTTTATCAGACTTTCAGATAGGGGAAATGTCAGTGAGCATTCCGATTTCAGTTCCAGAGCGATTTGCCCAATGAGTCCTTGATACTTAGTCGTTTTCAGCCAATTTTCTGGATTTTTGAAAATTTCACTTCTTTGTGAAAATATCCACTAAATGAGGGAATAATATGTGTGAGGGTACCCCAGGAGAGTTCCAAATGTGTGTGGGTAGAATATATATCCCACGGGGGTAAAATTGAAAAAAGTTGAAAAAAAATTTTTTTTGGACTTAGTCATTTTTCCGGCGTTTATCAGACTTTCAGATAGGGGAAATGTCAGTGAGCATTCCGATTTCAGTTCCAGAGCGATTCGCCCAATGAGTCCTTGTTATTTAGTTGTTTTCAGCCAATTTTCTGGATTTTTGAAAATTTCACTTTTTTGTGAAAATATCCACTAAATGAGGGAATAATATGTGTGAGGGTACCCCAGGAGAGTTCCAAATGTGTGTGGGTAGAATATATATCCCACGGGGGTAAAATTGAAAAAAGTCTAAAAAAATTTTTTTTTGGGACTTCGTCATTTTTCCGGCGTTTATCAGACTTTCAGATAGGGGAAATGTCAGTGAGCGTTCCAATTTCAGTTCCAGAGCGATTTGCCCAATGAGTCCTTGATACTTAGTCGTTTTCAGCCAATTTTCTGGATTTTTTAAAATTTCACTTCTTTGTGAAAATATCCACTAAATGAGGGAATAATATGTGTGAGGGTACCCCAGGAGAGTTCCAAATGTGTGTGGGTAGAATATATATCCCACGGGGGTAAAATTGAAAAAAGTTGAAAAAAAAATTTTTTTGGACTTAGTCATTTTTCCGGCGTTTATCAGTCTTTCAGATAGGGGAAATGTCAGTGAGCATTCCGATTTCAGTTCCAGAGCGATTCGCCCAATGTGTCCTTGTTATTTAGTTGTTTTCAGCCAATTTTCTGGATTTTTGAAAATTTCACTTTTTTGTGAAAATATCCACTAAATGAGGGAATAATATGTGTGAGGGTACCCCAGGAGAGTTCTAAATGTGTGTGAGAAGAATATATATCCCACGGGGGTGAAATTGAAAAAAGTTGAAAACATTTTTTTTTTTGGACTTAGTCATTTTTCCGGCGTTTATCAGACTTTCAGATAGGGCAAATGTCAGTGAGCGTTCCGATTTCAGTTCCAGATCAATTCGCCCAATGAGTCTTTGATATTTAGTCGTTTTCAGCCAATTTTCTGGATTTTTGAAAATTTCACTTCTTTGTGAAAATATCCACTAAATGAGGGAATAATATGTGTGAGGGTACCCCAGGAGAGTTCCAAATGTGTGTGGGTAGAATATATATCCCACGGGGGTAAAATTGAAAAAAGTTGAAAAAAATTTTTTTTTCGACTTAGTCATTTTTCTGGCGTTTATCAGACTTTAAGATAGGGGAAATGTCAGTGAGCATTCCCATTTCAGTTCCAAAGCGATTCGCCCAATGAGTCTTTGATATTTAGTCGTTTTCAGCCAATTTTCTGGATTTTTTAAAATTTCACTTTTTTGTGAAAATATCCACTAAATGAGCGAATAATATGTGTGAGGTTACCCCAGGAGAGTTCTAAATGTGTGTGGGAAGAATATATATCCCACGGGGGTAAAATTGAAAAAAGTTGAAAAATTTTTTTTTTGGACTTAGTCATTTTTCCGGCGTTTAACAGACTTTCAGATAGGGGAAATGTCAGTGAGCATTCCGATTTCAGTTCCAGAGCGATTCGCCCAATGAGTCCTTGATACTTAGTCGTTTTCAGCCAATTTTCTGGATTTTTGAAAATTTCACTTTTTTGTGAAAATATCCACTAAATGAGGGAATAATATGTGTGAGGGTACCCCAGGAGAGTTCCAAATGTGTGTGGGTAGAATATATATCCCACGGGGGTAAAAGTGAAAAAAGTCTAAAAAAATTTTTTTTTGGACTTAGTCATTTTTCCGGCGTTTATCAGACTTTCAGATAGGGCAAATGTCAGTGAGCGTTCCGATTTCAGTTCCAGATCGATTCGCCCAATGAGTCCTTGATATTTAGTCGTTTTCAGCCAATTTTCTGGATTTTTGAAAATTTCACTTTTTTGTGAAAATATCCACTAAATGAGGGAATAATATGTGTGAGGGTACCGAAGGAGAGTTCCAAATTTGTGTGGGTAGAATATATATCCAACGGGGGTAAAATTGAAAAAAGTTGAAAAAAATTTTTTTTGTGACTTATTCATTTTTCCGGCGTTTATCAGACTTTCAGATAGGGCAAATGTCAGTGAGCGTTCTGATTTCAGTTCCAGATCGATTCGCCCAATGAGTCCTTGATATTTAGTCGTTTTCAGCCAATTTTCTGGATTTTTGAAAATTTCACTTTTTTGTGAAAATATCCACTAAATGAGGGAATAATATGTGTCAGGGTACCGAAGGAGAGTTCCAAATTTGTGTGGGTAGAATATATATCCCACGGGGGTAAAATTGAAAAAAGTTGAAAAAAATTTTTTTTTTGGACTTAGTCATTTTTCTGGCATTTATCAGACTTTAAGATAGGGGAAATGTCAGTGAGCATTCCCATTTTAGTTCCAGAGCGATTCGCCCAATGAGTCTTTGATATTTAGTCGTTTTCAGCCAATTTTCTGGATTTTTGAAAATTTCACTTCTTTGTGAAAATATCCACTAAATGAGGGAATAATATGTGTGAGGGTACCCCAGGAGAGTTCCAAATGTGTGTGGGTAGAATATATATCCCACGGGGGTAAAATTGAAAAAAGTTGAAAAAATTTTTTTTTTGGACTTAGTCATTTTTCCGGCGTTTATCAGACTTTCAGATAGGGGAAATGTCAGTGAGCGTTCCGATTTCAGTTCCAGAGCGATTCACCCAATGTGTCCTTGTTATTTAGTTGTTTTCAGCCAATTTTCTGGATTTTTGAAAATTTCACTTTTTTGTGAAAATATCCACTAAATGAGGGAATAATATGTGTGAGGGTACCCCAGGAGAGTTCTAAATGTGTGTGGGAAGAATATATATCCCACGGGGGTAAAATTGAAAAAAGTTGAAAAAATTTTTTTTTTGGACTTAGTCATTTTTCCGGCGTTTATCAGACTTTCAGATAGGGCAAATGTCAGTGAGCGTTCCGATTTCAGTTCCAGATCAATTTGCCCAATGAGTCCTTGATATTTAGTCGTTTTCAGCCAATTTTCTGGATTTTTGAAAATTTCACTTCTTTGTGAAAATATCCACTAAATGAGGGAATAATATGTGTGAGGGTACCCCAGGAGAGTTCCAAATGTGTGGGTAGAATATATATCCCACGGGGGTAAAATTGAAAAAAGTTGAAAAAATTTTTTTTTGGGACTTAGTCATTTTTCCGGCGTTTATCAGACTTTCAGATAGGGGAAATGTCAGTGAGCGTTCCGATTTCAGTTCCAGAGCGATTCTCCCAATGTGTCCTTGTTATTTAGTTGTTTTCAGCCAATTTTCTGGATTTTTGAAAATTTCACTTTTTTGTGAAAATATCCACTAAATGAGGGAATAATATGTGTGAGGGTACCCAAGGAGAGTTCCAAATGTGTGTGGGTAGAATATATATCCCACGGGGGTAAAATTGAAAAAAGTCTAAAAAAAATTTTTTTTGGACTTAGTCATTTTTCCGGCGTTTATCAGACTTTCAGATAGGGGAAATGTCTGTGAGCGTTCCGATTTTAGTTCCAGAGCGATTCGCCCAATGAGTCCTTGTTATTTAGTTGTTTTCAGCCAATTTTCTGGATTTTTGAAAATTTCACTTTTTTGTGAAAATATCCACTAAATGAGGGAATAATATGTGTGAGGGTACCCCAAGAGAGTTCCAAATGTGTGTGGGTAGAATATATATCCCACGGGGGTAAAATTGAAAAAATTTTTTTTTTGGACTTAGTCATTTTTCCGGCGTTTATCAGATTTTCAGATAGGGGAAATGTCAGTGAGCGTTCCGATTTCAGTTCCAGAGCGATTCGCCCAATGAGTCCTTGTTATTTAGTTGTTTTCAGCCAATTTTCTGGATTTTTGAAAATTTCACTTTTTTGTGAAAATATCCACTAAATGAGGGAATAATATGTGTGAGGGTACCCCAGGAGAGTTCCAAATGTGTGTGGGTAGAATATATATCCCACGGGGGTAAAATTGAAAAAAGTCTAAAAAAATTTTTTTTGGGGACTTCGTCATTTTTCCGGCGTTTATCAGACTTTCAGATAGGGGAAATGTCAGTGAGCGTTCCGATTTCAGTTCCAGAGCGATTTGCCCAATGAGTCCTTGATACTTAGTCGTTTTCAGCCAATTTTCTGGATTTTTGAAAATTTCACTTCTTTGTGAAAATATCCACTAAATGAGGGAATAATATGTGTGAGGGTACCCCAGGAGAGTTCCAAATGTGTGTGGGTAGAATATATATCCCACGGGGGTAAAATTGAAAAAAGTTGAAAAAAAATTTTTTTTGGACTTAGTCATTTTTCCGGCGTTTATCAGACTTTCAGATAGGGGAAATGTCAGTGAGCATTCCGATTTCAGTTCCAGAGCGATTCGCCCAATGTGTCCTTGTTATTTAGTTGTTTTCAGCCAATTTTCTGGATTTTTGAAAATTTCACTTTTTTGTGAAAATATCCACTAAATGAGGGAATAATATGTGTGAGGGTACCCCAGGAGAGTTCTAAATGTGTGTGAGAAGAATATATATCCCACGGGGGTAAAATTGAAAAAAGTTGAAAAAATTTTTTTTTTGGACTTAGTCATTTTTCCGGCGTTTATCAGACTTTCAGATAGGGCAAAAGTCAGTGAGCGTTCCGATTTCAGTTCCAGATCAATTCGCCCAATGAGTCCTTGATATTTAGTCGTTTTCAGCCAATTTTCTGGATTTTTGAAAATTTCACTTTTTTGTGAAAATATCCACTAAATGAGGGAATAATAAATGTGAGGGTACCCCAGGAGAGTTCTAAATGTGTGGGAAGAATATATATCCCACGGGGGTAAAATTGAAAAAAGTTGAAAAAAATTTTTTTTTGGAGTTAGTCATTTTTCTGGCGTTTATCAGACTTTAAGATAGGGGAAATGTCATTGAGCATTCCCATTTCAGTTCCAGAGCGATTCGCCCAATGAGACTTTGATATTTAGTCGTTTTCAGCCAATTTTCTGGATTTTTGAAAATTTCACTTTTTTGGGAAAATATCCACTAAATGAGGGAATAATATGTGTGAGGGTACCGAAGGAGAGTTCCAAATTTGTGTGGGTAGAATATATATCCCAAGGGGGTAAAATTGAAAAAAGTTGCAAAAAATTTTTTTTGGGTCTTATTCATTTTTCCGGCGTTTATCAGACTTTCAGATAGGGCAAATGTCAGCGAGCGTTCCGATTTCAGTTCCAGAGCGATTCGCCCAATGAGTCCTTGATATTTAATCGTTTTCAGCCAATTTTCTGGATTTTTGAAAATTTCACTTCTTTGTGAAAATATCCACTAAATGAGGGAATGATATGTGTGAGAGTACCCCAGGAGAGTTCCAAATGTGTGTGGGTAGAATATATATCCCACGGGGGTAAAATTGAAAAAAGTCTAAAAAATTTTTTTTTGGACTTAGTCATTTTTCCGGCGTTTATCAGACTTTCAGATAGGGCAAATGTCAGTGAGCGTTCCGATTTCAGTTCCAGATCGATTCGCCCAATGAGTCCTTGATATTTAGTCGTTTTCAGCCAATTTTCTGGATTTTTGAAAATTTCACTTTTTTGTGAAAATATCCACTAAATGAGGGAATAATATGTGTGAGGGTACCGAAGGAGAGTTCCAAATTTGTGTGGGTAGAATATATATCCCGCGGGGGTAAAATTGAAAAAAGTTGAAAAATTTTTTTTTTGTGACTTATTCATTTTTCCGGCGTTTATCAGACTTTCAGATAGGGCAAATGTCAGTGAGCATTCCCATTTCAGTTCCAGAGCGATTCACCCAATGAGTCTTTGATATTTAGTCGTTTTCAGCCAATTTTCTGGATTTTTGAAAATTTCACTTCTTTGTGAAAATATCCACTAAATGAGGGAATAATATGTGTGAGGGTACCCCAGGAGAGTTCCAAATGTGTGTGGGTAGAATATATATCCCACGGGGGTAAAATTGAAAAAAGTTGAAAAAAATTTTTTTTTGGACTTAGTCATTTTTCTGGCATTTATCAGACTTTCAGATAGGGGAAATGTCAGTGAGCGTTCCGATTTCAGTTCCAGAGCGATTCACCCAATGTGTCCTTGTTATTTAGTTGTTTTCAGCCAATTTTCTGGATTTTTGAAAATTTCACTTTTTTGTGAAAATATCCACTAAATGAGGGAATAATATGTGTGAGGGTACCCCAGGAGAGTTCCAAATGTGTGTGGGTAGAATATATATCCCACGGGGGTTAAATTGAAAAAAGTCTAAAAAAATTTTTTTGGGGGACTTCGTCATTTTTCCGCCGTTTATCAGACTTTCAGATAGGGGAAATGTCAGTGAGCGTTCCGATTTCAGTTCCAGAGCGATTTGCCCAATGAGTCCTTGATACTTAGTCGTTTTCAGCCAATTTTCTGGATTTTTGAAAATTTCACTTCTTTGTGAAAATATCCACTAAATGAGGGAATAATATGTGTGAGGGTACCCCAGGAGAGTTCCAAATGTGTGTGGGTAGAATATATATCCCACGGGGGTAAAATTGAAAAAAGTTGAAAAAAAATTTTTTTTTGACTTAGTCATTTTTCTGGCGTTTATCAGACTTTCAGATAGGGCAAATGTCAGTGAGCGTTCCGATTTCAGTTCCAGATCGATTCGCCCAATGAGTCCTTGATATTTAGTCGTTTTCAGCCAATTTTCTGGCTTTTTGAAAATTTCACTTTTTTGTGAAAATATCCACTAAATGAGGGAATAATATGTGTGAGGGTACCGAAGGAGAGTTCCAAATTTGTGTGGGTAGAATATTTATCCCACGGGGGTAAAATTGAAAAAAGTTGAAAAAATTTTTTTTTGGGACTTATTCATTTTTCCGGCGTTTATCAGACTTTCAGATAGGGCAAATGTCAGTGAGCATTCCCATTTCAGTTCCAGAGCGATTCACCCAATGAGTCTTTGATATTTAGTCGTTTTCAGCCAATTTTCTGGATTTTTGAAAATTTCACTTCTTTGTGAAAATATCCACTAAATGAGGGAATAATATGTGTGAGGGTACCCCAGGAGAGTTCCAAATGTGTGGGTAGAATATATATCCCACGGGGGTAAAATTGAAAAAAGTTGAAAACATTTTTTTTTGGGACTTAGTCATTTTTCCGGCGTTTATCAGACTTTCAGATAGGGCAAATGTCAGTGAGCATTCCCATTTCAGTTCCAGAGCGATTCACCCAATGAGTCTTTGATATTTAGTCGTTTTCAGCCAATTTTCTGGATTTTTGAAAATTTCACTTCTTTGTGAAAATATCCACTAAATGAGGGAATAATATGTGTGAGGGTACCCCAAGAGAGTTCCAAATGTGTGTGGGTAGAATATATATCCCACGGGGGTAAAATTGAAAAAATTTTTTTTTTGGACTTAGTCATTTTTCCGGCGTTTATCAGATTTTCAGATAGGGGAAATGTCAGTGAGCGTTCCGATTTCAGTTCCAGAGCAATTCGCCCAATGAGTCCTTGTTATTTAGTTGTTTTCAGCCAATTTTCTGGATTTTTGAAAATTTCACTTTTTTGTGAAAATATCCACTAAATGAGGGAATAATATGTGTGAGGGTACCCCAGGAGAGTTCCAAATGTGTGTGGGTAGAATATATATCCCACGGGGGTAAAATTGAAAAAAGTCTAAAAAAATTTTTTTTTGGGACTTCGTCATTTTTCCGGCGTTTATCAGACTTTCAGATAGGGGAAATGTCAGTGAGCGTTCCGATTTCAGTTCCAGAGCGATTTGCCCAATGAGTCCTTGATACTTAGTCGTTTTCAGCCAATTTTCTGGATTTTTGAAAATTTCACTTCTTTGTGAAAATATCCACTAAATGAGGGAATAATATGTGTGAGGGTACCCCAGGAGAGTTCCAAATGTGTGTGGGTAGAATATATATCCCACGGGGGTAAAATTGAAAAAAGTTGAAAAAAAATTTTTTTTGGACTTAGTCATTTTTCCGGCGTTTATCAGACTTTCAGATAGGGGAAATGTCAGTGAGCATTCCGATTTCAGTTCCAGAGCGATTCGCCCAATGTGTCCTTGTTATTTAGTTGTTTTCAGCCAATTTTCTGGATTTTTGAAAATTTCACTTTTTTGTGAAAATATCCACTAAATGAGGGAATAATATGTGTGAGGGTACCCCAGGAGAGTTCTAAATGTGTGTGAGAAGAATATATATCACACGGGGGTAAAATTGAAAAAAGTTGAAAAAATTTTTTTTTTGGACTTAGTCATTTTTCCGGCGTTTATCAGACTTTCAGATAGGGCAAAAGTCAGTGAGCGTTCCGATTTCAGTTCCAGATCAATTCGCCCAATGAGTCCTTGATATTTAGTCGTTTTCAGCCAATTTTCTGGATTTTTGAAAATTTCACTTTTTTGTGAAAATATCCACTAAATGAGGGAATAATATATGTGAGGGTACCCCAGGAGAGTTCTAAATGTGTGGGAAGAATATATATCCCACGGGGGTAAAATTGAAAAAAGTTGAAAAAAATTTTTTTTTGGAGTTAGTCATTTTTCTGGCGTTTATCAGACTTTAAGATAGGGGAAATGTCATTGAGCATTCCCATTTCAGTTCCAGAGCGATTCGCCCAATGAGACTTTGATATTTAGTCGTTTTCAGCCAATTTTCTGGATTTTTGAAAATTTCACTTTTTTGGGAAAATATCCACTAAATGAGGGAATAATATGTGTGAGGGTACCGAAGGAGAGTTCCAAATTTGTGTGGGTAGAATATATATCCCAAGGGGGTAAAATTGAAAAAAGTTACAAAAATTTTTTTTTGGGTCTTATTCATTTTTCCGGCGTTTATCAGACTTTCAGATAGGGCAAATGTCAGCGAGCGTTCCGATTTCAGTTCCAGAGCGATTCGCCCAATGAGTCCTTGATATTTAATCGTTTTCAGCCAATTTTCTGGATTTTTGAAAATTTCACTTCTTTGTGAAAATATCCACTAAATGAGGGAATGATATGTGTGAGAGTACCCCAGGAGAGTTCCAAATGTGTGTGGGTAGAATATATATCCCACGGGGGTAAAATTGAAAAAAGTCTAAAAAATTTTTTTTTGGACTTAGTCATTTTTCCGGCGTTTATCAGACTTTCAGATAGGGCAAATGTCAGTGAGCGTTCCCATTTCAGTTCCAGAGCGATTTGCCCAATGAGTCCTTGATACTTAGTCGTTTTCAGCCAATTTTCTGGATTTTTGAAAATTTCACTTCTTTGTGAAAATATCCACTAAATGAGGGAATAATATGTGTGAGGGTACCGAAGGAGAGTTCCAAATTTGTGTGGGTAGAATATATATCCCGCGGGGGTAAAATTGAAAAAAGTTGAAAAATTTTTTTTTTGTGACTTATTCATTTTTCCGGCGTTTATCAGACTTTCAGATAGGGCAAATGTCAGTGAGCATTCCCATTTCAGTTCCAGAGCGATTCACCCAATGAGTCTTTGATATTTAGTCGTTTTCAGCCAATTTTCTGGATTTTTGAAAATTTCACTTCTTTGTGAAAATATCCACTAAATGAGGGAATAATATGTGTGAGGGTACCCCAGGAGAGTTCCAAATGTGTGTGGGTAGAATATATATCCCACGGGGGTAAAATTGAAAAAAGTTGAAAAAAATTTTTTTTTGGACTTAGTCATTTTTCTGGCATTTATCAGACTTTCAGATAGGGGAAATGTCAGTGAGCGTTCCGATTTCAGTTCCAGAGCGATTCACCCAATGTGTCCTTGTTATTTAGTTGTTTTCAGCCAATTTTCTGGATTTTTGAAAATTTCACTTTTTTGTGAAAATATCCACTAAATGAGGGAATAATATGTGTGAGGGTACCCCAGGAGAGTTCCAAATGTGTGTGGGTAGAATATATATCCCACGGGGGTTAAATTGAAAAAAGTCTAAAAAAATTTTTTTGGGGGACTTCGTCATTTTTCCGCCGTTTATCAGACTTTCAGATAGGGGAAATGTCAGTGAGCGTTCCGATTTCAGTTCCAGAGCGATTTGCCCAATGAGTCCTTGATACTTAGTCGTTTTCAGCCAATTTTCTGGATTTTTGAAAATTTCACTTCTTTGTGAAAATATCCACTAAATGAGGGAATAATATGTGTGAGGGTACCCCAGGAGAGTTCCAAATGTGTGTGGGTAGAATATATATCCCACGGGGGTAAAATTGAAAAAAGTTGAAAAAAAATTTTTTTTTGACTTAGTCATTTTTCTGGCGTTTATCAGACTTTCAGATAGGGCAAATGTCAGTGAGCGTTCCGATTTCAGTTCCAGATCGATTCGCCCAATGAGTCCTTGATATTTAGTCGTTTTCAGCCAATTTTCTGGCTTTTTGAAAATTTCACTTTTTTGTGAAAATATCCACTAAATGAGGGAATAATATGTGTGAGGGTACCGAAGGAGAGTTCCAAATTTGTGTGGGTAGAATATTTATCCCACGGGGGTAAAATTGAAAAAAGTTGAAAAAATTTTTTTTTGGGACTTATTCATTTTTCCGGCGTTTATCAGACTTTCAGATAGGGCAAATGTCAGTGAGCATTCCCATTTCAGTTCCAGAGCGATTCACCCAATGAGTCTTTGATATTTAGTCGTTTTCAGCCAATTTTCTGGATTTTTGAAAATTTCACTTCTTTGTGAAAATATCCACTAAATGAGGGAATAATATGTGTGAGGGTACCCCAGGAGAGTTCCAAATGTGTGGGTAGAATATATATCCCACGGGGGTAAAATTGAAAAAAGTTGAAAACATTTTTTTTTGGGACTTAGTCATTTTTCCGGCGTTTATCAGACTTTCAGATAGGGCAAATGTCAGTGAGCATTCCCATTTCAGTTCCAGAGCGATTCACCCAATGAGACTTTGATATTTAGTCGTTTTCAGCCAATTTTCTGGATTTTTGAAAATTTCACTTCTTTGTGAAAATATCCACTAAATGAGGGAATAATATGTGTGAGGGTACCCCAAGAGAGTTCCAAATGTGTGTGGGTAGAATATATATCCCACGGGGGTAAAATTGAAAAAATTTTTTTTTTGGACTTAGTCATTTTTCCGGCGTTTATCAGATTTTCAGATAGGGGAAATGTCAGTGAGCGTTCCGATTTCAGTTCCAGAGCAATTCGCCCAATGAGTCCTTGTTATTTAGTTGTTTTCAGCCAATTTTCTGGATTTTTGAAAATTTCACTTTTTTGTGAAAATATCCACTAAATGAGGGAATAATATGTGTGAGGGTACCCCAGGAGAGTTCCAAATGTGTGTGGGTAGAATATATATCCCACGGGGGTAAAATTGAAAAAAGTCTAAAAAAATTTTTTTTTGGGACTTCGTCATTTTTCCGGCGTTTATCAGACTTTCAGATAGGGGAAATGTCAGTGAGCGTTCCGATTTCAGTTCCAGAGCGATTTGCCCAATGAGTCCTTGATACTTAGTCGTTTTCAGCCAATTTTCTGGATTTTTGAAAATTTCACTTCTTTGTGAAAATATCCACTAAATGAGGGAATAATATGTGTGAGGGTACCCCAGGAGAGTTCCAAATGTGTGTGGGTAGAATATATATCCCACGGGGGTAAAATTGAAAAAAGTTGAAAAAAAATTTTTTTTGGACTTAGTCATTTTTCCGGCGTTTATCAGACTTTCAGATAGGGGAAATGTCAGTGAGCATTCCGATTTCAGTTCCAGAGCGATTCGCCCAATGTGTCCTTGTTATTTAGTTGTTTTCAGCCAATTTTCTGGATTTTTGAAAATTTCACTTTTTTGTGAAAATATCCACTAAATGAGGGAATAATATGTGTGAGGGTACCCCAGGAGAGTTCTAAATGTGTGTGAGAAGAATATATATCACACGGGGGTAAAATTGAAAAAAGTTGAAAAAATTTTTTTTTTGGACTTAGTCATTTTTCCGGCGTTTATCAGACTTTCAGATAGGGCAAAAGTCAGTGAGCGTTCCGATTTCAGTTCCAGATCAATTCGCCCAATGAGTCCTTGATATTTAGTCGTTTTCAGCCAATTTTCTGGATTTTTGAAAATTTCACTTTTTTGTGAAAATATCCACTAAATGAGGGAATAATATATGTGAGGGTACCCCAGGAGAGTTCTAAATGTGTGGGAAGAATATATATCCCACGGGGGTAAAATTGAAAAAAGTTGAAAAAAATTTTTTTTTGGAGTTAGTCATTTTTCTGGCGTTTATCAGACTTTAAGATAGGGGAAATGTCATTGAGCATTCCCATTTCAGTTCCAGAGCGATTCGCCCAATGAGACTTTGATATTTAGTCGTTTTCAGCCAATTTTCTGGATTTTTGAAAATTTCACTTTTTTGGGAAAATATCCACTAAATGAGGGAATAATATGTGTGAGGGTACCGAAGGAGAGTTCCAAATTTGTGTGGGTAGAATATATATCCCAAGGGGGTAAAATTGAAAAAAGTTACAAAAATTTTTTTTTGGGTCTTATTCATTTTTCCGGCGTTTATCAGACTTTCAGATAGGGCAAATGTCAGCGAGCGTTCCGATTTCAGTTCCAGAGCGATTCGCCCAATGAGTCCTTGATATTTAATCGTTTTCAGCCAATTTTCTGGATTTTTGAAAATTTCACTTCTTTGTGAAAATATCCACTAAATGAGGGAATGATATGTGTGAGAGTACCCCAGGAGAGTTCCAAATGTGTGTGGGTAGAATATATATCCCACGGGGGTAAAATTGAAAAAAGTCTAAAAAATTTTTTTTTGGACTTAGTCATTTTTCCGGCGTTTATCAGACTTTCAGATAGGGCAAATGTCAGTGAGCGTTCCCATTTCAGTTCCAGAGCGATTTGCCCAATGAGTCCTTGATACTTAGTCGTTTTCAGCCAATTTTCTGGATTTTTGAAAATTTCACTTCTTTGTGAAAATATCCACTAAATGAGGGAATAATATGTGTGAGGGTACCGAAGGAGAGTTCCAAATTTGTGTGGGTAGAATATTTATCCCACGGGGGTAAAATTGAAAAAAGTTAAAAAAATTTTTTTTTGGGACTTATTCATTTTTCCGGCGTTTATCAGACTTTCAGATAGGGCAAATGTCAGTGAGCATTCCCATTTCAGTTCCAGAGCGATTCACCCAATGAGTCTTTGATATTTAGTCGTTTTCAGCCAATTTTCTGGATTTTTGAAAATTTCACTTCTTTGTGAAAATATCCACTAAATGAGGGAATAATATGTGTGAGGGTACCGAAGGAGAGTTCCAAATTTGTGTGGGTAGAATATTTATCCCACGGGGGTAAAATTGAAAAAAGTTGAAAAAATTTTTTTTTGGGACTTATTCATTTTTCCGGCGTTTATCAGACTTTCAGATAGGGCAAATGTCAGTGAGCATTCCCATTTCAGTTCCAGAGCGATTCACCCAATGAGTCTTTGATATTTAGTCGTTTTCAGCCAATTTTCTGGATTTTTGAAAATTTCACTTCTTTGTGAAAATATCCACTAAATGAGGGAATAATATGTGTGAGGGTACCCCAGGAGATTTCCAAATGTGTGTGGGTAGAATATATATCCCACGGGGGTAAAATTGAAAAAAGTTGAAAAAAATTTTTTTTTGGACTTAGTCATTTTTCTGGCGTTTATCAGACTTTCAGATAGGGGAAATGTCAGTGAGCGTTCCGATTTCAGTTCCAGAGCGATTCACCCAATGTGTCCTTGTTATTTAGTTGTTTTCAGCCAATTTTCTGGATTTTTAAAAATTCAATTTTTTGTGAAAATATCCACTAAATGAGGGAATAATATGTGTGAGGGTACCCCAGGAGAGTTCCAAATGTGTGTGGGTAGAATATATATCCCACGGGGGTTAAATTGAAAAAAGTCTAAAAAAATTTTTTTTGGGGACTTCGTCATTTTTCCGCCGTTTATCAGACTTTCAGATAGGGGAAATGTCAGTGAGCGTTCCGATTTCAGTTCCAGAGCGATTTGCCCAATGAGTCCTTGATACTTAGTCGTTTTCGGCCAATTTTCTGGATTTTTGAAAATTTCACTTTTTTGTGAAAATATCCACTAGATGAGGGAATAATATATGTGAGGGTACCCCAGGAGAGTTCTAAATGTGTGTGGGAAGAATATATATCCCACGGGGGTAAAATTGAAAAAAGTTGAAAAATTTTTTTTTTTGGAGTTAGTCATTTTTCTGGCGTTTATCAGACTTTAAGATAGGGGAAATGTCATTGAGCATTCCCATTTCAGTCCCAGAGCGATTCGCCCAATGAGACTTTGATATTTAGTCGTTTTCAGCCAATTTTCTGGATTTTTGAAAATTTCACTTTTTTGGGAAAATATCCACTAAATGAGGGAATAATATGTGTGAGGGTACCGAAGGAGAGTTCCAAATTTGTGTGGGTAGAATATATATCCCACGGGGGTAAAATTGAAAAAAGTTGCAAAAAATTTTTTTTGGGACTTATTCATTTTTCCGCCGTTTATCAGACTTTCAGATAGGGCAAATGTCAGCGAGCGTTCCGATTTCAGTTCCAGAGCGATTCGCCCAATGAGTCCTTGATACTTAGTCGTTTTCAGCCAATTTTCTGGATTTTTGAAAATTTCACTTTTTTGTGAAAATATCCACTAAATGAGGGAATAACATGTGTGAGGGTACCCCAGGAGAGTTCCAAATGTGTGTGGGTAGAATATATATCCCACGGGGGTAAAATTGAAAAAAGTCTAAAAAAATTTTTTTTTGGACTTAGTCATTTTTCCGGCGTTTATCAGACTTTCAGATAGGGGAAATGTCAGTGAGCATTCCGATTTCAGTTTCAGAGCGATTCGCCCAATGAGTCCTTGTTATTTAGTTGTTTTCAGCCAATTTTCTGGATTTTTGAAAATTTCACTTTTTTGTGAAAATATCCACTAAATGAGGGAATAATATGTATGAGGGTATCCCAGGAGAGTTCCAAATGTGTGTGGGTAGAATATATATCCCACGGGGGTAAAATTGAAAAAAGTTGAAAAAAATTTTTTTTTGGACTTAGTCATTTTTCCGGCGTTTATCAGACTTTCACATAGGACAAATGTCAGTGAGCGTTCCGATTTCAGTTCCAGAGCGATTCGCCCAATGAGTCCTTGATATTAAGTCGTTTTCAGCCAATTTTCTGGATTTTTGAAAATGTCACTTTTTTGTGAAAATATCCACTAAATGAGGGAATAATATGTGTGAGGGTACCGAAGGAGAGTTCCAAATTTGTGTGGGTAGAATATGTATCCCATGGGGGTAAAATTGAAAAAAGTTGAAAAAATTTTTTTTTGTGACTTATTCATTTTTCCGGCGTTTATCAGACTTTCAGATAGGGCAAATGTCAGTGAGCGTTCCGATTTCAGTTCCAGATCGATTCGCCCAATGAGTCCTTGATATTTAGTCGTTTTCAGCCAATTTTCTGGATTTTTGAAAATTTCACTTTTTTGTGAAAATATCCACTAAATGAGGGAATAATATGTGTGAGGGTACCGAAGGAGAGTTCCAAATTTGTGTGGGTAGAATATGTATCCCACGGGGGTAAAATTGAAAAAAGTTGAAAAAAATTTTTTTTTGGACTTAGTCATTTTTCTGGCGTTTACAAACTTTAAGATAGGGGAAATGTCAGTGAGCATTCCCATTTCAGTTCCAGAGTGATTCGCCCAATGAGTCTTTGATATTTAGTCGTTTTCAGCCAATTTTCTGGATATTTGAAAATTTTACTTCTTTGTGAAAATATCCACTAAATGAGGGAATAATATGTGTGAGGGTACCCCAGGAGAGTTCTAAATGTGTGTGGGAAGAATATATATCCCACGGGGGTAAAATTGAAAAAAGTTGAAAAAATTTTTTTTTGGGACTTATTCATTTTTCCGGCGTTTATCAGACTTTCAGATAGGGGAAATGTCAGTGAGCATTCCGATTTCAGTTCCAGAGCAAATCGCCCAATGAGTCCTTGATATTTAGTCGTTTTCAGCCAATTTTCTGGATTTTTGAAAATTTCACTTTTTTGTGAAAATATCCACTAAATGAGGGAATAATATGTGTGAGGGTACCCCAGGAGAGTTCCAAATGTGTGTGGGTAGAATATATATCCCACGGGGGTAAAATTTAAAAAAGCTGAAAAATTTTTTTTTTGGGACTTAGTCACTTTTTCGGCGTTTATCAGACTTTCAGATAGGGGAAATGTCAGTGAGCGTTCCGATTTCAGTTCCAGAGCGATTCGCCCAATGAGTCCTTGATACTTAGTCATTTTCAGCCAATTTTCTGGATTTTTGAAAATTTCACTTCTTTGTGAAAATATCCACTAAATGAGGGAATAATATGTGTGAGGGTACCCCAGGAGAGTTCTAAATGTGTGTGGGAAGAATATATATCCCACGGGGGTAAAATTGGAAAAAGTTGAAAAAAATTTTTTTTTGGACTTAGTCATTTTTCCGGCGTTTATCAGACTTTCCGATACGGGAAATGTCAGTGAGCGTTCAGATTTCAGTTCCAGAGCGATTCGCCCAATGAGTCCTTGTTATTTAGTTGTTTTCAGCCAATTTTCTGGATTTTTGAAAATTTCACTTTTTTGTGAAAATATCCACTAAATGAGGGAATAATATGTGTGAGGTTACCCCAGGAGAGTTCTAAATGTGTGTGGGAAGAATATATATCCCACGGGGGTAAAATTGAAAAAAGTTGAAAAAATTTTTTTTTGTGACTTATTCATTTTTCCGGTGTTTATCAGACTTTCAGAGAGGGCAAATGTCAGTGAGCGTTCCGATTTCAGTTCCAGAGCGATTCGCCCAATGAATCCTTGATATTTAGTCGTTTTCAGCCAATTTTCTGGATTTTTGAAAATTTCACTTTTTTGTGAAAATATCCACTAAATGAGGGAATAATATGTGTGAGGGTACCCCAGGAGAGTTCCAAATGTGTGTGGGTAGAATATATATCCCACGGGGGTAAAATTTAAAAAAGCTGAAAAATTATTTTTTTGGACTTATTCATTTTTCCGGCGTTTATCAGTCTTTCAGATACGAGAAATGTCAGTGAGTGTTCCGATTTCAGCTCCAGAGCGATTCGCCCAATGAGTCTTTGATATTTAGTCGTTTTCAGCCAATTTTCTGGATTTTTGAAAATTTCACTTTTTTGTGAAAATATCCACTAAATGAGGGAATAATATGTGTGAGGGTACCGAAGGAGAGTTCCAAATTTGTGTGGGTAGAATATATATCCCACGGGTGTAAAATTGAAAAAAGTTGAAAAAAATTTTTTTTGGGACTTAGTCATTTTTCCGTCGTTTATCAGACTTTCAGATAGGGGAAATGTCAGTGAGCGTTCCGATTTCAGTTCCAGAGCGATTCGCCCAATGAGTCCTTGATACTTAGTCATTTTCAGCCAATTTTCTGGATTTTTGAAAATTTCACTTCTTTGTGAAAATATCCACTAAATGAGGGAATAATATGTGTGAGGGTACCCCAGGAGAGTTCCAAATGTATGTGGGTAGAATATATATCCCACGGGGGTAAAATTGAAAAAAGTCTAAAAAAATTTTTTTTTGGACTTAGTCATTTTTCTGGCGTTTATCAGTCTTTCAGATAGGGGAAATGTCAGTGAGCATTCCGATTTCAGTTCCAGAGTGATTCGCCCAATGAGTCCTTGTTATTTAGTCGTTTTCAGCCAATTTTCTGGATATTTGAAAATTTCACTTCTTTGTGAAAATATCCACTAAATGAGGGAATAATATGTGTGAGGGTACCCCAGGAGAGTTCTAAATGTGTGTGGGAAGAATATATATCCCACGGGGGTAAAATTGGAAAAAGTTGAAAAAATTTTTTTTTTTGGACTTAGTCATTTTTCCGGCGTTTATCAGACTTTCCGATACGGGAAATGTCAGTGAGCGTTCAGATTTCAGTTCCAGAGCGATTCGCCCAATGAGTCCTTGTTATTTAGTTGTTTTCAGCCAATTTTCTGGATTTTTGAAAATTTCACTTTTTTGTGAAAATATCCACTAAATGAGGGAATAATATGTGTGAGGTTACCCCAGGAGAGTTCTAAATGTGTGTGGGAAGAATATATATCCCACGGGGGTAAAATTGAAAAAAGTTGAAAAAATTTTTTTTTGTGACTTATTCATTTTTCCGGTGTTTATCAGACTTTCAGAGAGGGCAAATGTCAGTGAGCGTTCCGATTTCAGTTCCAGAGCGATTCGCCCAATGACTCCTTGATACTTAGTCATTTTCAGCCAATTTTCTGGATTTTTGAAAATTTCACTTCTTTGTGAAAATATCCACTAAATGAGGGAATAATATGTGTGAGGGTACCCCAGGAGAGTTCCAAATGTGTGTGGGTAGAATATATATCCCACGGGGGTAAAATTGAAAAAAGTTGGAAAATTTTTTTTTTTGGACTTAGTCATTTTTCCGGCGTTTATCAGACTTTCAGATATGGCAAATGTCAGTGAGCGTTCCGATTTCAGTTCCAGATCGATTCGCCCAATGAGTCCTTGATATTTAGTCGTTTTCAGCCAATTTTCTGGATTTTTGAAAATTTCACTTTTTTGTGAAAATATCCACTAAATGAGGGAATAATATGTGTGAGGGTTCCGAAGGAGAGTTCCAAATTTGTGTGGGTAGAATATATATCCCACGGGGGTAAAATTGAAAAAAGTTGAAAAAAATTTTTTTTGGGACTTATTCATTTTTCCGGCGTTTATCAGACTTTCAGATAGGGGAAATGTCAGTGAGCGTTCCGATTTCAGTTCCAGAGCGATTCGCCCAATGAGTCCTTGATACTTAGTCATTTTCAGCCAATTTTCTGGATTTTTGAAAATTTCACTTCTTTGTGAAAATATCCACTAAATGAGGGAATAATATGTGTGAGGGTACCCCAGGAGAGTTCCAAATGTGTGTGGGTAGAATATATATCCCACGGGGGTAAAATTGAAAAAAGTCTAAAAAAATTTTTTTTTGGACTTAGTCATTTTTCCGGCGTTTATCAGACTTTCAGATAGGGGAAATGTCAGTGAGCATTCCGATTTCAGTTCCAGAGTGATTCGCCCAATGAGTCCTTGTTATTTAGTCGTTTTCAGCCAATTTTCTGGATATTTGAAAATTTCACTTCTTTGTGAAAATATCCACTAAATGAGGGAATAATATGTGTGAGGGTACCCCAGGAGAGTTCCAAATGTGTGTGGGTAGAATATATATCCCACGGGGGTAAAATTGAAAAAAGTTGGAAAAATTTTTGTTTTGGACTTAGTCATTTTTCCGGCGTTTATCAGACTTTCAGATAGGGCAAATGTCAGTGAGCGTTCCGATTTCAGTTCCAGATCGATTCGCCCAATGAGTCCTTGATATTTAGTCGTTTTCAGCCAATTTTCTGGATTTTTGAAAATTTCACTTTTTTGTGAAAATATCCACTAAATGAGGGAATAATATGTGTGAGGGTACCGAAGGAGAGTTCCAAATTTGTGTGGGTAGAATATATATCCCACGGGGGTAAAATTGAAAAAAGTTGAAAAAATTTTTTTTTGTGACTTATTCATTTTTCCGGCGTTTATCAGACTTTCAGATAGGGCAAATGTCAGTGAGCGTTCCGATTTCAGTTCCAGAGCGATTCGCCCAATGAGTCCTTGATATTTAGTCGTTTTCAGCCAACTTTCTGGATTTTTGAAAATTTCACTTTTTTGTGAAAATATCCACTAAATGAGGGAATAATATGTGTGAGGTTACCCCAGGAGAGTTCTAAATGTGTGTGGGAAGAATATATATCCCACGGGGGTAAAATTGAAAAAAGTTGAAAAAAATTTTTTTTTTAGACTTAGTCATTTTTCCGGCGTTTATCAGACTATCAGATAGGGCAAATGTCAGTGAGCGTTCCGATTTCAGTTCCAGATCGATTCGCCCAATGAGTCCTTGATATTTAGTCGTTTTCAGCCAACTTTCTGGATTTTTGAAAATTTCACTTATTTGTGAAAATATCCACTAAATGAGGGAATAATATGTGTGAGGGTACCGAAGGAGAGTTCCAAATTTGTGTGGGTAGAATATATATCCCACGGGGGTAAAATTGAAAAAAGTTGAAAAAATTTTTTTTTGTGACTTATTCATTTTTCCGGCGTTTATCAGACTTTCAGAGAGGGCAAATGTCAGTGAGCGTTCCGATTTCAGTTCCAGAGCGATTCGCCCAATGAATCCTTGATATTTAGTCGTTTTCAGCCAATTTTCTGGATTTTTGAAAATTTCACTTTTTTGTGAAAATATCCACTAAACGAGGGAATAATATGTGTGAGGGTTCCGAATGAGAGTTCCAAATTTGTGTGGGTAGAATATATATCCCACGGGGGTAAAATTGAAAAAAGTTGAAAAAATTTTTTTTTGTGACTTATTCATTTTTCCGGCGTTTATCAGACTTTCAGAGAGGGCAAATGTCAGTGAGCGTTCCGATTTCAGTTCCAGAGCGATTCGCCCAATGAATCCTTGATATTTAGTCGTTTTCAGCCAATTTTCTGGATTTTTGAAAATTTCACTTTTTTGTGAAAATATCCACTAAATGAGGGAATAATATGTGTGAGGGTTCCGAAGGAGAGTTCCAAATTTGTGTGGGTAGAATATATATCCCACGGGGGTAAAATTGAAAAAAGTTGAAAAAAATTTTTTTTTTGGACTTAGTCATTTTTCCGGCGTTTATCAGACTATCAGATAGGGCAAATGTCATTGAGCGTTCCGATTTCAGTTCCAGATCGATTCGCCCAATGAGTCCTTGATATTTAGTCGTTTTCAGCCAATTTTCTGGATTTTTGAAAATTTCACTTTTTTGTGAAAATATCCACTAAATGAGGGAATAATATGTGTGAGGGTACCGAAGGAGAGTTCCAAATTTGTGTGGGTAGAATATATATCCCACGGGGGTAAAATTGAAAAAAGTTGGAAAAATTTTTTTTTGTGACTTATTCATTTTTCCGGCGTTTATCAGACTTTCAGAGAGGGCAAATGTCAGTGAGCGTTCCGATTTCAGTTCCAGAGCGATTCGCCCAATGAATCCTTGATATTTAGTCGTTTTCAGCCAATTTTCTGGATTTTTGAAAATTTCACTTTTTTGTGAAAATATCCACTAAATGAGGGAATAATATGTGTGAGGGTACCGAAGGAGAGTTCCAAATTTGTGTGGGTAGAATATATATCCCACGGGGGTAAAATTGAAAAAAGTTGAAAAAATTTTTTTTTGTGACTTATTCATTTTTCCGGCGTTTATCAGACTTTCAGAGAGGGCAAATGTCAGTGAGCGTTCCGATTTCAGTTCCAGAGCGATTCGCCCAATGAATCCTTGATATTTAGTCGTTTTCAGCCAATTTTCTGGATTTTTGAAAATTTCACTTTTTTGTGAAAATATCCACTAAATGAGGGAATAATATGTGTGAGGGTACCCCAGGAGAGTTCCTAAATGTGTGTGGGTAGAATATATATCCCACGGGGGTAAAATTTAAAAAAGCTGAAAAAATTTTTTTTTGGACTTAGTCATTTTTCCGGCGTTTATCAGACTTTCAGATACGAGAAATGTCAGTGAGTGTTCCGATTTCAGCTCCAGAGCGAATCGCCCAATGAGTCTTTGATATTTAGTCGTTTTCAGCCAATTTTCTGGATTTTTGAAAATTTCACTTCTTTGTGAAAATATCCACTAAATGAGGGAATAATATGTGTGAGGTTACCCCAGGAGAGTTCTAAATGTGTGTGGGAAGAATATATATCCCACGGGGGTAAAATTGAAAAAAGTTGAAAAAAATTTTTTTTTTGGACTTAGTCATTTTTCCGGCGTTTATCAGACTATCAGATAGGGCAAATGTCAATGAGCATTCCGATTTCAGTTCCAGAGCGATTCGCCCAATGAGTCCTTGATATTTAGTCGTTTTCAGCCAATTTTCTGGATTTTTGAAAATTTCACTTTTTTGTGAAAATATCCACTAAATGAGGGAATAATATGTGTGAGGGTACCGAAGGAGAGTTCCAAATTTGTGTGGGTAGAATATATATCCCACGGGGGTAAAATTGAAAAAAGTTGAAAAAATTTTTTTTTGTGACTTATTCATTTTTCCGGCGTTTATCAGACTTTCAGATAGGGCAAATGTCAGTGAGCGTTCCGATTTCAGTTCCAGAGCGATTCGCCCAATGAGTCTTTGATATTTAGTCGTTTTCAGCCAATTTTCTGGATTTTTGAAAATTTCACTTTTTTGTGAAAATATCCACTAAATGAGGGAATAATATGTGTGAGGGTACCCCAGGAGAGTTCCAAATGTGTGTGGGTAGAATATATATCCCACGGGGGTAAAATTGAAAAAAGTCTAAAAAAATTTTTTTTTGGACTTAGTCATTTTTCAGGCGTCTATAAGACTTTCAGATAGGGGAAATGTCAGTGAGCATTCCGATTTCAGTTCCAGAGTGATTCGCCCAATGAGTCCTTGTTATTTAGTCGTTTTCAGCCAATTTTCTGGATATTTGAAAATTTCACTTCTTTGTGAAAATATCCACTAAATGAGGGAATAATATGTATGAGGGTACCCCAGGAGAGTTCTAAATGTGTGTGGGAAGAATATATATCCCACGGGGGTAAAATTGAAAAAAGTTGAAAAAATTTTTTTTTTGGACTTATTCATTTTTCCGGCGTTTATCAGACTTTCAGATAGGGGAAATGTCAGTGAGCATTCCGATTTCAGTTCCAGAGCAATTCGCCCAATGAGTCCTTGATATTTAGTCGTTTTCAGCCAATTTTCTTGATTTTTGAAAATTTAACTTTTTTGTGAAAATATCCACTAAATGAGGGAATAATATGTGTGAGGTTACCCCAGGAGAGTTCTAAATGTGTGTGGGAAGAATATATATCCCACGGGGGTAAAATTGAAAAAAGTTGAAAAAATTTTTTTTTGTGACTTATTCATTTTTCCGGTGTTTATCAGACTTTCAGAGAGGGCAAATGTCAGTGAGCGTTCCGATTTCAGTTCCAGAGCCATTCGCCCAATGAATCCTTGATATTTAGTCGTTTTCAGCCAATTTTCTGGATTTTTGAAAATTTCACTTTTTTGTGAAAATATCCACTAAATGAGGGAATAATATGTGTGAGGGTACCCCAGGAGAGTTCCAAATGTGTGTGGGTAGAATATATATCCCACGGGGGTAAAATTTAAAAAAGCTGAAAAATTTTTTTTTTGGACTTATTCATTTTTCCGGCGTTTATCAGACTTTCAGATACGAGAAATGTCAGTGAGTGTTCCGATTTCAGCTCCAGAGCGATTCACCCAATGAGTCTTTGATATTTAGTCGTTTTCAGCCAATTTTCTGGATTTTTGAAAATTTCACTTTTTTGTGTAAATATCCACTAAATGAGGAAATAATATGTGTGAGGGTACCGAAGGAGAGTTCCAAATTTGTGTGGGTAGAATATATATCCCACGGGTGTAAAATTGAAAAAGTTGAAAAAATTTTTTTTTCGACTTAGTCATTTTTCCGTCGTTTATCAGACTTTCAGATAGGGGAAATGTCAGTGAGCGTTCCGATTTCAGTTCCAGAGCGATTCGCCCAATGAGTCCTTGATACTTAGTCATTTTCAGCCAATTTTCTGGATTTTTGAAAATTTCACTTCTTTGTGAAAATATCCACTAAATGAGGGAATAATATGTGTGAGGGTACCCCAGGAGAGTTCCAAATGTATGTGGGTAGAATATATATCCCACGGGGGTAAAATTGAAAAAAGTCTAAAAAAATTTTTTTTTGGACTTAGTCATTTTTCTGGCGTTTATCAGTCTTTCAGATAGGGGAAATGTCAGTGAGCATTCCGATTTCAGTTCCAGAGTGATTCGCCCAATGAGTCCTTGTTATTTAGTCGTTTTCAGCCAATTTTCTGGATATTTGAAAATTTCACTTCTTTGTGAAAATATCCACTAAATGAGGGAATAATATGTGTGAGGGTACCGAAGGAGAGTTCCAAATTTGTGTGGGTAGAATATATATCCCACGGGTGTAAAATTGAAAAAAGTTGAAAAAATTTTTTTTTCGACTTAGTCATTTTTCCGTCGTTTATCAGACTTTCAGATAGGGGAAATGTCAGTGAGCGTTCCGATTTCAGTTCCAGAGCGATTCGCCCAATGAGTCCTTGATATTTAGTCGTTTTCAGCCAATTTTCTTGATTTTTGAAAATTTCACTTTTTTGTGAAAATATCCACTAAATGAGGGAATAATATGTGTGAGGTTACCCCAGGAGAGTTCTAAATGTGTGTGGGAAGAATATATATCCCACGGGGGTAAAATTGAAAAAAGTTGAAAAAATTTTTTTTTGTGACTTATTCATTTTTCGGGTGTTTATCAGACTTTCAGAGAGGGCAAATGTCAGTGAGCGTTCCGATTTCAGTTCCAGAGCCATTCGCCCAATGAATCCTTGATATTTAGTCGTTTTCAGCCAATTTTCTGGATTTTTGAAAATTTCACTTCTTTGTGAAAATATCCACTAAATGAGGGAATAATATGTGTGAGGGTACCCCAGGAGAGTTCCAAATGTATGTGGGTAGAATATATATCCCACGGGGGTAAAATTGAAAAAAGTCTAAAAAAATTTTTTTTTGGACTTAGTCATTTTTCTGGCGTTTATCAGTCTTTCAGATAGGGGAAATGTCAGTGAGCATTCCGATTTCAGTTCCAGAGTGATTCGCCCAATGAGTCCTTGTTATTTAGTCGTTTTCAGCCAATTTTCTGGATATTTGAAAATTTCACTTCTTTGTGAAAATATCCACTAAATGAGGGAATAATATGTATGAGGGTACCCCAGGAGAGTTCTAAATGTGTGTGGGAAGAATATATATCCCACGGGGGTAAAATTGGAAAAAGTTGAAAAAATTTTTTTTTTGGACTTATTCATTTTTCCGGCGTTTATCAGACTTTCAGAGAGGGCAAATGTCAGTGAGCGTTCCGATTTCAGTTCCAGAGCAATTCGCCCAATGAGTCCTTGATATTTAGTCGTTTTCAGCCAACTTTCTTGATTTTTGAAAATTTCACTTTTTTGTGAAAATATCCACTAAATGAGGGAATAATATGTGTGAGGTTACCCCAGGAGAGTTCTAAATGTGTGTGGGTAGAATATATATCCCACGGGGGTAAAATTTAAAAAAGCTGAAAAATTTTTTTTTTGGACTTATTCATTTTTCCGGCGTTTATCAGACTTTCAGATACGAGAAATGTCAGTGAGTGTTCCGATTTCAGCTCCAGAGCGATTCACCCAATGAGTCTTTGATATTTAGTCGTTTTCTGCCAATTTTCTGGATTTTTGAAAATTTCACTTTTTTGTGAAAATATCCACTAAATGAGGGAATAATATGTGTGAGGGTACCGAAGGAGAGTTCCAAATTTGTGTGGGTAGAATATATATCCCACGGGTGTAAAATTGAAAAAAGTTGAAAAAATTTTTTTTTGGGACTTAGTCATTTTTCCGTCGTTTATCAGACTTTCAGATAGGGGAAATGTCAGTGAGCGTTCCGATTTCAGTTCCAGAGCGATTCGCCCAATGAGTCCTTGATACTTAGTCATTTTCAGCCAATTTTCTGGATTTTTGAAAATTTCACTTCTTTGTGAAAATATCCACTAAATGAGGGAATAATATGTGTGAGGGTACCCCAGGAGAGTTCCAAATGTGTGTGGGTAGAATATATATCCCACGGGGGTAAAATTGAAAAAAGTTGAAAAAATTTTTTTTTGTGACTTATTCATTTTTCCGGCGTTTATCAGACTTTCAGATAGGGCAAATGTCAGTGAGCGTTCCGATTTCAGTTCCAGAGCGATTCGCCCAATGAGTCCTTGATATTTAGTCGTTTTCAGCCAACTTTCTGGATTTTTGAAAATTTCACTTTTTTGTGAAAATATCCACTAAATGAGGGAATAATATGTGTGAGGTTACCCCAGGAGAGTTCTAAATGTGTGTGGGAAGAATATATATCCCACGGGGGTAAAATTGAAAAAAGTTGAAAAAAATTTTTTTTTTAGACTTAGTCATTTTTCCGGCGTTTATCAGACTATCAGATAGGGCAAATGTCAGTGAGCGTTCCGATTTCAGTTCCAGATCGATTCGCCCAATGAGTCCTTGATATTTAGTCGTTTTCAGCCAACTTTCTGGATTTTTGAAAATTTCACTTTTTTGTGAAAATATCCACTAAATGAGGGAATAATATGTGTGAGGGTACCGAAGGAGAGTTCCAAATTTGTGTGGGTAGAATATATATCCCACGGGGGTAAAATTGAAAAAAGTTGAAAAAATTTTTTTTTGTGACTTATTCATTTTTCCGGCGTTTATCAGACTTTCAGAGAGGGCAAATGTCAGTGAGCATTCCGATTTCAGTTCCAGAGCGATTCGCCCAATGAATCCTTGATATTTAGTCGTTTTCAGCCAATTTTCTGGATTTTTGAAAATTTCACTTTTTTGTGAAAATATCCACTAAATGAGGGAATAATATGTGTGAGGGTTCCGAAGGAGAGTTCCAAATTTGTGTGGGTAGAATATATATCCCACGGGGGTAAAATTGAAAAAAGTTGAAAAAATTTTTTTTTGTGACTTATTCATTTTTCCGGCGTTTATCAGACTTTCAGAGAGGGCAAATGTCAGTGAGCGTTCCGATTTCAGTTCCAGAGCGATTCGCCCAATGAATCCTTGATATTTAGTCGTTTTCAGCCAATTTTCTGGATTTTTGAAAATTTCACTTTTTTGTGAAAATATCCACTAAATGAGGGAATAATATGTGTGAGGGTACCGAAGGAGAGTTCCAAATTTGTGTGGGTAGAATATATATCCCACGGGGGTAAAATTGAAAAAAGTTGAAAAAAATTTTTTTTGTGACTTATTCATTTTTCCGGCGTTTATCAGACTTTCAGAGAGGGCAAATGTCAGTGAGCGTTCCGATTTCAGTTCCAGAGCGATTCTCCCAATGAATCCTTGATATTTAGTCGTTTTCAGCCAATTTTCTGGATTTTTGAAAATTTCACTTTTTTGTGAAAATATCCACTAAATGAGGGAATAATATGTGTGAGGGTTCCGAAGGAGAGTTCCAAATTTGTGTGGGTAGAATATATATCCCACGGGGGTAAAATTGAAAAAAGTTGAAAAAATTTTTTTTTGGGACTTATTCATTTTTCTGGCGTTTATCAGACTTTCAGATAGGGGAAATGTCAGTGAGCATTCCGATTTCAGTTCCTGAGCAATTCGCCCAATGAGTCCTTGATATTTAGTCGTTTTCAGCCAATTTTCTGGATTTTTGAAAATTTCACTTTTTTGTGAAAATATCCACTAAATGAGGGAATAATATGTGTGAGGGTACCCCAGGAGAGTTCCAAATGTGTGTGGGTAGAATATATATCCCACGGGGGTAAAATTTAAAAAAGCTGAAAAAATTTTTTTTTGGACTTAGGGTATGTGCACACGATGCAGAAATGAAGCAGAAAATTTCCTGACCATTTCTGCATCTCCCTGGCAGAAAAACGCATGCGGATTATTGGCGCGGTTTTTGTGCGTTTTTGGCGCGTTTTTCCATGCGTTTTTCACGCGTTTTTTTGATGCGTATTTTGAAGCGTTTTGGAAGCGTTATTGAAGACAAATAAAGTTTTGGGGGAAAAAAATAAAAAAAAAAGACAATTTGATGTCATTTCCTAGTACAACCCCTTTTCACCATTTTGGAAGTATTCAAGATGCCACAACAACTGCAGCCCCTGCCTCTCAGTGAACCATATTTGTTTGTTCTGCTGGCGACTGCAATAAATCTCATGCATCACTACAGCGATCAGGTAAGATAAATTTAAGTAGAAGGTTTCGTTTATTGCATGTAGTGTGCACTAACCTATTATTCTCCCATAGGAGCGGTCTAGGAGGATGAGGAGAAGACCCAAAAAGCTATGGGTGCACCCCATTGTGCAGGAGCGGGCGGAGAAGGGGCACTTCAATGTGCTGTACCAGGATTTAAGGAGGTAAGATATATGGGGAAAACAGGATCTCGTCATCCGTGTGTACCTAATTTCTATATGATTTTTTTTTGTCAAATAATATATTTTAATCGGTGTGAACCTAATATTTTTTTTGAATTTTACAGATATCCAGAAAAATTTCAAAAATTTTGTCGGCTCACAATTGCTGCGTTTGATAGGCTGCTGGGTCTTCTTGCTCCCGACCTCGACTATACAGACACCATCATGAGGAGGGCCATCTCTGCTGAGGAAAGGCTGCTCATCACCTTGCGGTAAGTTGAACATTTTAAATCTATGTCTACATGTATGTATATATTAATATTTTATAAAGCTTAATCAACATATGCTGTCACCTCCCCAAATATTTTCTCAGTATTCGCCCAGTATATTTGCTGTGGAGTTGGATACAAAACCAGGTGAGGAACAATGCGAGAAATTAAATAGAAACCCGTCACCAATTATGCATTTATCATCCACTCCTGGTTTTGACTCACACTCTTAACTAAAAATACTGATGGAATACTGACTATATGGCTGGTTTCACACGTACAGATATCTCCAGCACCATAAGTACTGGAAATATCATAGCACAGTGTGCGTTACATGCACCGCACCTGGATCACATGGACAGACTTCTGTGAGTCAGCGGTACAATTATCACTATTCAACAAGTCCTTGCTGACCGCTGCCTTAATCATGGTTCTATGCCGGCGCTTTGATCAGCAACATAAGGGATCATGATGAGGGGGTTAGTAGTGTGGCCCCACATGTAAAATTAAGAATGAAATAACAATCATTACGTCTGTTGTCTCTGCCACCACTCGTACTGGAGAAACAGACGTGTGAAAGAGCACTAAACTTGTCCGTTTTGTTATTAATAATCACATAGGAACATGAAAAATTTAATTTGTTGTATTCCTTACAACATTGTCAAATTGAAAATTAAAAATCTTGAGTGGACAATTATCCACTCCTTATGTTTTCAAACTGGCATGATTAGTTCCACCACTCATGAATGGGCCCAACAGACCACCCCTCCCTTCAGGATTACCTTGGTGAGTCATCCTCTGGTGATGGCTCTTATGTGTCTATAATGTTTTCCTGTACATAAGATTAGCTGGGTCATAGCAAGGGGATAGTGATAAGGTCACTGAATAGAATTGATGTGTGACCTGTAGATGAGCAAACAATAGAGGCAAACACAGCCAATGACAAGTGACTACATATGTGAGAACTACCTAACAAAAAAATGTAAAAACAAAAAAAAACACCTTTCAAATGTCCAACCAAAACTACAAGACTCAGTGCTGCAAACTATTTTAGTCTAATTTTTTTTTCTATACTAATTACTATTGTGGGATTATAATGTTGTCTTGTATTTCTTTTCTTTTTGTGTCTTTTCTAATTTTATATTTTTCCTTTTCAGGTTTTTGGCCACAGGAGAGAGCTATACATCACTGCACCTCCAATTTAGGGTGGGTAAATCCACCATTTCCCAAATTGTGAGGTGCACATGTACCGTCATCTGGCAGAAGTTGCAGCCCATCGTGATGCCTTCCCCAACCGAGGAGACTTGGCTGCAGGTCGCAGCAGGCTTTCAAACTGTGGCCAATTTCCCCAACTGCATAGGTGCTGTCGATGGAAAACATGTGAGAGTTCAGCAGCCACCACGATCAGGATCACGCTTCTTTAATTATAAGAAGTATTTTTCTGTGGTCCTGATGGCAGTGGCTGATGCAAATTACAAATTTGTTGCCATCGACGTTGGCGCTTATGGTAGCACTGGGGACTCTCGGGTGTTGCGATCATCACAGATTGGTCTGCAAATTCTTCAAGATGGCGGAACGCTCCCAGCCCCAAGACCTTTGCCAGGTTCCACAGATCCAGTTCCCTTTGTGATGGTATCGGATGAGGCATTTCCCTTACAGACCAACCTGCTGCGCCCATACCCACGAAGGGCACTGAATGCCCGGCGGAGGATTTTCAATTATCGGCTGAGTCGTGCACACAGATATGTGGAATGCACCTTCGGAATCATGTGTAGTCAGTGGAGGATCTTTCACACTGCCATCCAGTTGGATACGGAGATGGTTGACACTGTAATTAAGGCATGCTGTGTACTCCACAACTATGCTCGTGAGTACAGCACTGAGCAAGATGAGGAGTCACAGCTGTCTGAATTAATTCCAGTGGTCAACTTGGCTCCGGGAAGGCCATCCAACTCTGGTGCCAGGGTGCGAGAAACCTTCGCTGACTACTTCATGAGTCCTGAAGGTGCCGTGCACTGGCAATACTCCTGTGCTGGTGTTGAGCAGCCTGACCAGCAGAGAAGATCTGATGCCCAATAAAAGAAGAATTTCGAGAAAAGTTATTATTGTCAAAACTGATAAAACCTTCTTAACGAATAAATTTGTTTTAACTCACAATCTTGTGTCCATATTCAGTGATATGTGTGGCTTTATGACCATACATCTACGCATAATAAGATGGCTTTCCAGTGCAGCACCCATGAAGATATTTCAGATACTTGAACCCCCCCCCCACCAAAAAAAAAAAAAAAACCTGAGATATTCAAACCTGTCCCTGGGAATCGGCAGTACTAGTAGAGCGCTCTTTCCAAATACTGGCTGCTAAAATCAGCACAGACCATTGTCATTTGCTTGTGCTCTGAGCAGAACAAGCAAAGAACGATGTTGTGACAATTCATCCCTTTGTCGTCAAGTCATATAATTTATTTTTTTTTAATTACAAATCAAATCGGCTAAATACAGACAGCCAAACATGAAGTGTCATAATAACTTTAACAAATTATTGTTCCCCTGAAATTTGTGCAGGTCAGGGGCCCATTTTTTTTTTTTTGTTAGGTGAAAATTTTCACTGACACTACCCAAACAGAAATACTATATATACTCTAAATTTTACCTGAAGTAACATGGACATTTTGTCATAAATATAAATTTATTTTAAGAAAACATATCGAAAAATGTGAAACAACTTGAAACAAAAAAAATTGCCCAAAAAATGGGAAACAAACATCTGGACAAACATTGTCCATAACTTTACAATGTAGTAACAAAACACTTCAGAGGCCAGGCCAAGCTGTCAACAGTTTTGGTCCATAAAGAATGGGCAGCACCTGTAGTTTGTTCCAGTATATAAAACTAAACACCTTTTCTTACAGTCACCTACACCTGAAGCCTGGTGTAGATGACTATAAAGAAAAGGTGTTTTTTAATTTTTTTTTTACAAAATGTATCTAATGACATACAGGTGCTGTCTGCATTTTTTTATGGACCAAAAATGTAGACAGGGTGTAATTTCTTTTATGGCAACTGTTGGAACTCCGGGTCGTACCCATACCCTTGGAACATATCCTGGGAGAAACTGCTGTTCTGAGATGGGCCAGGACGGTGGTAAGCCGCTCCAGGGGCTGGTGGGCAGCCGTAAGTTCCATGGGCCTCTGAAGCTTCATGCCGATATGCTGCAACCTGCCCATAACGATGGGTTGCAGCTGCTGTTGGTGGTGGAGGCCCACTGGGATTAAAAATATTCAATATACCATTTATTATTGCTGGTGCCAAAGGAATAGGCGAGGGCACATCAATTGCCATGGCAAGAGTGTTGACTGCTGCCATAAACACGTTCTGCCTGTCCCGTGGCATGGATCTAAGGTGGCCTGCTAGGGATAAACAAAAATGATGAAGGTGATCCTCGTTCTGGACCCTGTCCATAAGACTGAGGGTGCGAGTAGTGAGGGCTTCAAGGGCACTACTCGCAACCTCTTGGATTTTTGGCTTTTTAGTTCCAGCCTTTCTCAATGCCACGGGACGGGCAGAACCAGCCCCCATCCCAGTGGGCCTAGACGCACCAACAGCAGAGCTACCTTCAGAAGCAGGAGCAGCATCAGCACCAGACCCCGGCGCAACGCCAGCAGCAAATGAGGAGGCAGAGGCAGAGGCAGGCGAACATGAAGGACCAGCACCATGAGGATCCGGAGAACACAGGAGAAAGTCCTCTGAATCTTCTTCCCCTCCCTGCTCCGTGCTGGTCTCGTGGTGTACTGTTGGTGTTGGAACATTGCCTTCAGAGCTGTACAATAAAGTAAAAAAAGGCATTTTAATACAACAGTTTGAAACAAATTTTGTTGACAAATTATTATTGTGAACTTACCGCCGCAAATTCCTGCTGGTCAAAATGAAGGCCAGCTGGTCTGCATATGGAACTCTTCGACGGAGGGGTGATGACCCGCTTCGCCCGGCCTCCGCTTTCATGAAGCGGTCGGTGACCGACCGCCACCTTTTTTGAAGATCTTCTACTGCAATTTTAAAAAAATACAGAAATATGTATTGCATTTCAAAAATATATATGTTTAATTTTTTTTATTAAAAAATGTTTCCAAAAAAAAAATTACCAATTTTTTTTTGGACCACTTGATCAGCATCCTCCCACATGGGATAAATTTCACGCACGACAGAGTGCCATGCGTCTCGTCTTTTTTGTTTGTCTTTATATAAATCCGCTGAACGGTCCCATATTTCAGGGTACCTCTCCACCTACAATGTATTAACACCACAACAGTAAATTAATAAACTGAAAAGGGGGTAATATGTAATTATGTATGTATGTATGTACATATATATATATATATATATATATATATATATATATATACAGTACAGACCAAAAGTTTGGACACACCTTTTCGTTTAAAGTTTTTTCTGTGTTTTCATGACTATGAAAATTGTACATTCACACTGAAGGCATCGAAACTATGAATTAACACATGTGTAATTATATACTTAACAAAAAAGTGTGAAACAACTGAAAATATGTCTTATATTCTAGGTTCTTCAAAGTAGCCACCTTTTGCTTTGATGACTGCTTTGCACACTCTTGGCATTCTCTTGATGAGCTTCAAGAGGTAGTCACCAGAAATGGTCTTCCAACAATCTTGAAGGAGTTCCCAGAGATGCTTAGCACTTGTTGGCCCTTTTGCCTTCACTCTGCGGTCCAGCTCACCCCAAACCATCTCGATTGGGTTCAGGTCTGGTGACTGTGGAGGCCAGGTCATCTGGCGTAGCACCCCATCACTCTCCTTCTTGGTAAAATAGCCCTTACACAGCCTGGAGGCGTGTTTGGGGTCATTGTACTGTTGAAAAATAAATGATGGTCCAACTAAACTCCAACCGGATAGAATAGCATGCCACTGCAAGATGCTGTGGTAGCCATGCTGGTTCAGTATGCCTTCAATTTTGAATAAATCCCCAACAGTGTTACCAGCAAAGCACCTCCACACCATCACACCTCCTCCTCCATGCTTCACGGTGGGAGCCAGGCATGTAGAGTCCATCCGTTCACCTTTTCTGCGTCACACAAAGACACGATGGTTGGAACCAAAGATCTCAAATTTGGACTCATCAGACCAAAGCACAGATTTACACTGGTCTAATGTCCATTCCTTGTGTTCTTTAGCCCTAGCAAGTCTCTTCTGATTGTTGCCTGTCCTTAGCAGTGGTTTCCTAGCAGCTATTTTACCATGAAGGCCTGCTGCACAAAGTCTCCTCTTAACAGTTGTTGAAGAGATGTGTCTGCTGCTAGAACTCTGTGTGGCATTGACCTGGTCTCTAATCTGAGCTGCTGTTAACCTGCGATTTCTGAAGCTGTTGACTCGGATAAACTTATCCTCAGAAGCAGAGGTGACTCTTGGTCTTCCTTTCCTGGGGCGGTCCTCATGTGAGCCAGTTTCTTTGTAGCGCTTGATGGTTTTTGCAACTGCACTTGGGGACACTTTCAAAGTTTTCCAAATTTTTCGCACTGACTGACCTTCATTCCTTAAAGTAATGATGGCCACTCATTTTTCTTTACTTAGAATTTGTATTATGGCAAGAAAAAAGCAGCTAACAGTCTATTCAGTAGGACTATCAGCTGTGTATCCACCAGACTTCTGCACAACACAACTGATGGTTCCAACCCCATTTATAAGGCAAGAAATCACACTTATTAAACCTGACAGGGCACACCTGTGAAGTGAAAACCATTTCCGGTGACTACCTCTTGAAGCTCATCAAGAGAATGCCAAGAGTGTGCAAAGCAGTCATCAAAGCAAAAGGTGGCTACTTTGAAGAACCTAGAATATAAGACATATTTTCAGTTGTTTCACACTTTTTTGTTAAGTATATAATTCCACATGTGTTAATTCATAGTTTTGATGCCTTCAGTGTGAATGTACAATTTTCATGGTCAAGAAAATAAAGAAAAATCTTTAAATAAGCTGGTGTATCCAAACTTTTGGTCTGTACTGTATATATATATACATATATATATACACACACACATATATATATATATATATATACACACACATATATATATATATATATATATACACACATATATGTGTGTGTGTATATATATATGCGTGTATATATATATATATGCGTGTATATATATATGTGTGTATATATATATATATAGATACACATATATATACATATATATATATATACACATATATATATATATACACACATATATATATACATATATATATATATACACAGACACACACATACATACACACATATGAGTCCGCAGCAGTTAGCTTAGCCTTTACAGCCCTTTCTACCCCCCCCCCCAAAAAAAAATAGGGTCCCCCTATAAATTGGAGCCAGCAAAGGCTAGGCGGACAGCTGCGACCTGATATTAATAGCCTAGAAAGGGGCCATGGTTATAGGCCCCCTCCCAGGCTATAATATCAGCCCTCAGCCGCCCCAGATTTGGCACATCCTATTTGTGCGCCAATTCTGGCACTTAGCCTCGCTCTTCCACGTTGCCCTGGTGCGGTGGCAGGGGGTAATAGGGCTGGGGTTCATGTCAGCGCCAGCTGCCATGAAGCCCAGGTTAGTAATGATGGGCGTCTATAAGACACCCCCATTACTAACCCCATAGTGAAAGTTAAAAAAAAACACAAACACCCAGAATAAAGTCCTTTAATTGAAATAAACACACAATTCTTTATTGTTCTAAATTAAACCATACTTACCATCACGCCCATTCCAGCTGAAGCCAACGATCTCCTGCAATAAAAGTAAAATAATGAAGCAACCTCATCCTTACCTTTCCATGGTTCCCACGACAGCTTCAGCTCTGCTACATCGAGATGACAGGCTGGACCGCAGCAGAACGCTGCCATCCAGCCTGTCATCCCGCAGACACTGAGAAGCGCAGGCATGCTTGCGCTCCTCATTGTCTCTCTGAGACGGCATCCAGATGAGCCGAGGTCATGTACAATGAACTCGGCTCACCTCATGCACGTCACTGACAGCGTGGGAAAATTCTCCTGCACTCAGCGCTTCAGCGTGAGAATTTTCCCACGCTGTCAGTGACGTGCATGAGGTGAGCCGAGTTCATTGGACATTAACTCGGCTCATCTGGATGCCGTCACAGAGAGACACTGAGGAGCGCAAGCAAGCCTGCGCTTCTCAGTGTCTGCGGGATGACAGGCTGGATGGCAGCGTTCTGCTGCGGTCCAGCCTGTCATCTCGATGTAGCAGAGCTGAAGCTGTCGTGGGATCCATGGGAAGGTAAGGATGATGTTGCTTTATTATTTTTCTTTTATTGCAGGAGATCGTTGGCTTCAGCTGGAATGGGCGTGACGGTAAGTATGGTTTAATTTAGAACAATAAAGAATTGTGTGTTTATTTCAATTAAAGGACTTTTTTCTGGGTGTTGTGTTTTTTTTAAATACTTTACTAGAAATTCATGGTGGTCATGTCTAATATTGGCGTGACCCCATGAATTTCGGGCTTAGGGCCAGCTGATAATGCCAAGCTGGCCTTAACCCCTTTATTACCCAGTGAGCCACCGCACCAGGGCCCTGGATGAGTTGGGTACAGCGCCAGAAGATGGCGCTTCTATGAACGCGCCATTTTCCGGGACAGCTGCGGACTGCAATTTGCAGCGGGTGGGGCCCAGAAAGCTTGGGCCTCCCTGCCTAGTTGTACCTGGCTGGACACAAAAATAGGGCGAAGCTCCACATCAATTTTTTTTTTTAATTATTTCATGAATTTCCTGAAATAATTTAAAAAAAATTGACGTGGGGCTTTGCACTATATTTGTGTCCAGCCAGGTACAGCAGGCAGGAACGGGCTGCCCCCAACCACCAGCTGCCTATTTGTACCTGGCCGGACACAACAATATAGGGAAGCTCTTTTTTTCTTTATTATTTCATGAATTTCATGAAATAATTTAAAAAAAAAAATACGTGGAGCTTCTCCCTATTTTTCTGTCCAGCCAGGTACAACTAGGCAGCTGGGGGATGGAATCTGCAGCGCAGGGAGGCCCAAGCTTTCTGCCCCCCCCCCCCGCTGCAAATTGCAGTCCGCAGCCACCCCGGAAAATGGCGCGTTCATAGAAGCTGGATGCTGTACCTGGCTGGCATACAAAAATATGGCAAAGCCCACGTCAAAATTTTTGGGAAAAATTAATTAAAAAATAAATAATAATTTAGGGACTGCATCTTTATTAACTCCTCAAATGTCATTTAGTGTTAAAATAAAGGATTTATTTAAAAAAAAAATTGGCGTGGGATCCCCCATAATTTTAGTCTCTAGCGGAAGTTAAGCAGACGGCTGGGGCAGATGTTTGAAGCCTGGGAAGGGGGTAATACCCACGGAGCTTCCCAGGCTACTAATATCAGCCCCCAGCTGAATACCTAGCCTTTACTAGCTATTAAAATGGGGGGACCCCCCCCAAAAAAATGACGTGGGGTACCCCCTATTTTAATGGCTAGCAAAGGCTAGGCAGACAGCTGGGGGCTGATATTAATAGCCCAGGAAGGGAGCCATGAATATTGGCCCCCTCCCAGGCTAGAAACACCAGCCGTCAGCCGCCCCAGAAATGGCGCATCCATAGGATGCGCCAATTCTGGTACTTAGCCTCGCTCTTCCACGCTGCCCTGGTGCGGTGGCAGGGGGTAATAGTGGTGGGGTTGATGTCAGCTTATAATGCCAGCTGACATCAAGCCCAGGTTAGTAATGGAGAGGCGTCTATAAGACACCCCCATTACTAACCTACAAAGTGTTAAAAATAAAAAACACACTACACCCAGAAAAAAATAATTTATTTGAAATAAAACACACCATTTTATTTAATTCTTAGTTTACTAAAAAAAAATAGTTACCTGTCCACGTTCCTGCGCTGATCTCCCATGCACAGCTGTCACATCTGGAGATGGTGACAGCTGTGCATGGCTGCTGTAAGCTCACGCTGCCGGGAACACGTCCATTCCCGGCAGCGGGAGCCACTGACTGAGGTCACCGGAGTGCATTCAGGCAGCGCAGCTCCGGAGACCTCCTTTACGGCAGTGCTGTACCGTGGGAATTTCTCACGGTACAACAGGGCCGTAAAGCAGCTAACCGGAGCAGCGCTGCCTGAACTCCGGTGAACCCTTACGGCCCCGTCATTCTAGCGGCGGCAGCGGTTCAGAGCGGTCACATTCTATGTGGCTGCTCTGAACTGGAGATCATCGTGGGACACTCGTGGACTACTACGGAGGGGTAAGGATAAGGTTGTGGTTTATTATTTTATATTTTATTACAGGAGATCGATGGCTTCGGGGAATTAGGTGTCTAGGTGAGTATAGGTGTAGTTTTTTATTTTTTACTTTATTTTAGGTGGCGATCGGCGGGGACAGGTAATGTATGAACTAATTTATTTTTAGCTAACCACTGGCCACCAATATTTTTAAAATTTATTGGGGAAATAATTGTGGAAATAATGGGGACTGAAATTAATAAAAAAAAAAAAGGTTGTCAAAAAAATGTATATATGGAGACATACAAAAAAGTATATGTATATATGTATGTATATTTATAAATATTATTATATGGGGGCCGACACAGTAGGGCAATTTAAATAGCAGGATCAGGCTGATGGGAACTACTGCTCCCATCGAGCTGATCCTGCTGCCACGAGTGGACGGGGGACAGACATAGGCCGATGGGAGTAGTAGTGTCACATCGGCCTATGTCTGCCTGCACGCACAGACACCCGCAGACATCCCGCACACACCGGCACACATCCCGCACACACCGGCACACATCCCGCACACACAAGGCAGACACCTACCACACTAATCATGAGCGGGACATTCAGGTCCATCCTCTTGTAGCATCCCAGGGGCTCAGCCATGATCCAGGAAGATGGGAATGGTCTGGGATTCTCGTCTTCCTGGATTATGGGATGCTCATGGGATGCTCATGGGATGGCAGGAACGCCCCCACATGAGGTCACTTCCCTTTTGCTGCAGTCTTGTGATTCAAAATCGCATCAAAATGCGCTTCATTTCCGCTAGTAGTTTGACATAATTGCGGATTTGAAGCGGCTCAATGTTAGTCAATGGCGGCGAAATCGCCGCGTTTCCGCAAAATTAATTGACATGCTGCGGATTTTTGACCGCAGCGTTAACGCTGCGGAAAAATCCGCATCATGGGCACAGCACATGCGGATTTCCATTGGGGAACATTGCTTCCCTTCTACCATGCGTTTTTCATGCGTTTCCGCGGCGTTTACGCAACTGCAAAAACGCCGCGGAAACGCATGAAAAACGCATCGTGTGAACTCAGCCTTAGTCATTTTTCCGGCGTTTATCAGACTTTCAGATACGAGAAATGTCAGTGAGTGTTCCGATTTCAGCTCCAGAGCGATTCGCCCAATGAGTCTTTGATATTTAGTCGTTTTCAGCCAATTTTCTGGATTTTTGAAAATTTCACTTCTTTGTGAAAATATCCACTAAATGAGGGAATAATATGTGTGAGGGTACCCCAGGAGAGTTCCAAATGTGTGTGGGTAGAATATATATCCCACGGGGGTAAAATTGAAAAAAGTTGGAAAAATTTTTTTTTTGGACTTAGTCATTTTTCCGGCGTTTATCAGACTTTCAGATAGGGGAAATGTCAGTGAGCATTCCGATTTCAGTTCCAGAGTGATTCGCCCAATGAGTCCTTGTTATTTAGTCGTTTTCAGCCAATTTTCTGGATATTTGAAAATTTCACTTCTTTGTGAAAATATCCACTAAATGAGGGAATAATATGTATGAGGGTACCCCAGGAGAGTTCTAAATGTGTGTGGGAAGAATATATATCCCACGGGGGTAAAATTGGAAAAAGTTGAAAAAATTTTTTTTTTGGACTTATTCATTTTTCCGGCGTTTATCAGACTTTCAGATAGGGGAAATGTCAGTGAGCATTCCGATTTCAGTTCCAGAGCAATTCGCCCAATGAGTCCTTGATATTTAGTCGTTTTCAGCCAATTTTCTTGATTTTTGAAAATTTCACTTTTTTGTGAAAATATCCACTAAATGAGGGAATAATATGTGTGAGGGTACCCCAGGAGAGTTCCAAATGTGTGTGGGTAGAATATATATCCCACGGGGGTAAAATTTAAAAAAGCTGAAAAATTTTTTTTTGTGACTTATTCATTTTTCCGGCGTTTATCAGACTTTCAGATAGGGCAAATGTCAGTGAGCGTTCCGATTTCAGTTCCAGATCGATTCGCCCAATGAGTCCTTGATATTTAGTCGTTTTCAGCCAATTTTCTGGATTTTGGAAAATTTCACTTTTTTGTGAAAATATCCACTAAATGAGGGAATAATATGTGTGAGGGTACCGAAGGAGAGTTCCAAATGTGTTTGGGTAGAATATATATCCCACGGGGGTAAAATTGAAAAAAGTTGAAAAAATTTTTTTTTGTGACTTATTCATTTTTCCGGCGTTTATCAGACTTTCAGATAGGGCAAATGTCAGTGAGCGTTCCGATTTCAGTTCCAGATCGATTCGCCCAATGAGTCCTTGATATTTAGTCGTTTTCAGCCAATTTTCTGGATTTTTGAAAATTTCACTTTTTTGTGAAAATATCCGCTAAATGAGGGAATAATATGTGTGAGGGTACCCCAGGAGAGTTCCAAATGTGTGTGGGTAGAATACATATCCCACGGGGGTAAAATTTAAAAAAGCTGAAAAATTTTTTTTTTGGACTTAGTCATTTTTCCGGTGTTTATCAGACTTTCAGATACGAGAAATGTCAGTGAGCGTTCCGATTTCAGTTCCAGAGCGATTCGCCCAATGAGTCCTTGATACTTAGTCATTTTCAGCCAATTTTCTGGATTTTTGAAAACTTCACTTTTTTGTGAAAATATCCGCTAAATGAGGGAATAATATGTGTGAGGTTACCCCAGGAGAGTTCTAAATGTGTGTGGGAAGAATATATATCCCACGGGGGTAAAATTGAAAAAAGTTGAAAAAATTTTTTTTTTGGACTTAGTCATTTTTCCGTCGTTTATCAGACTTTCAGATAGGGCAAATGTCAGTGAGCGTTCCGATTTCAGTTCCAGATCGATTCGCCCAATGAATCCTTGATATTTAGTCGTTTTCAGCCAATTTTCTGGATTTTTGAAAATTTCACTTTTTTGTGAAAATATCCACTAAATGAGGGAATAATATGTGTGAGGGTTCCGAAGGAGAGTTCCAAATTTGTGTGGGTAGAATATATATCCCACGGGGGTAAAATTGAAAAAAGTTGAAAAAAATTTTTTTTGGGACTTATTCATTTTTCCAGCGTTTATCAGACTTTCAGATAGGGGAAATGTCAGTGAGCATTCCGATTTCAGTTCCAGAGCAATTCGCCCAATGAGTCCTTGATATTTAGTCGTTTTCAGCCAATTTTCTTGATTTTTGAAAATTTCACTTTTTTGTGAAAATATCCACTTATTGAGGGAATAATATGTATGAGGGTACCCCAGGAGAGTTCCAAATGTGTGTGGGTAGAATATATATCCCACGGGGGTAAAATTGAAAAAAGTTGAAAAAAATTTTTTTTGGGACTTAGTCATTTTTCTGGCGTTTACAGACTTTAAGATAGGGGAAATGTCAGTGAGCATTCCCATTTCAGTTCCAGATCGATTCGCCCAATGAGTCCTTGATATTTAGTCGTTTTCAGCCAATTTTCTGGATTTTTGAAAATTTCACTTTTTTGTGAAAATATCCACTAAATGAGGGAATAATATGTGTGAGGTTACCCCAGGAGAGTTCTAAATGTGTGTGGGAAGAATATATATCCCACGGGGGTAAAATTGAAAAAAGTTGAAAAAATTTTTTTTTTGGACTTAGTCATTTTTCCGTCGTTTATCAGACTTTCAGATAGGGCAAATGTCAGTGAGCGTTCCGATTTCAGTTCCAGATCGATTCGCCCAATGAATCCTTGATATTTAGTCGTTTTCAGCCAATTTTCTGGATTTTTGAAAATTTCACTTTTTTGTGAAAATATCCACTAAATGAGGGAATAATATGTGTGAGGGTTCCGAAGGAGAGTTCCAAATTTGTGTGGGTAGAATATATATCCCACGGGGGTAAAATTGAAAAAAGTTGAAAAAATTTTTTTTTGGGACTTATTCATTTTTCCGGCGTTTATCAGACTTTCAGATAGGGGAAATGTCAGTGAGCATTCCGATTTCAGTTCCAGAGCAATTCGCCCAATGAGTCCTTGATATTTAGTCGTTTTCAGCCAATTTTCTTGATTTTTGAAAATTTCACTTTTTTGTGAAAATATCCACTTATTGAGGGAATAATATGTATGAGGGTACCCCAGGAGAGTTCCAAATGTGTGTGGGTAGAATATATATCCCACGGGGGTAAAATTGAAAAAAGTTGAAAAAAATTTTTTTTGGGACTTAGTCATTTTTCCGGCGTTTATCAGACTTTCAGATAGGGCAAATGTCAGTGAGCGTTCCGATTTCAGTTCCAGATCGATTCGCCCAATGAGTCCTTGATATTTAGTCGTTTTCAGCCAATTTTCTGGATTTTTGAAAATTTCACTTTTTTGTGAAAATATCCACTAAATGAGGGAATAATATGTGTGAGGTTACCCCAGGAGAGTTCTAAATGTGTGTGGGAAGAATATATATCCCACGGGGGTAAAATTGAAAAAAGTTGAAAAAAATTTTTTTTTTGGACTTAGTCATTTTTCCGGCGTTTATCAGACTTTCAGATAGGGCAAATGTCAGTGAGCGTTCCGATTTCAGCTCCAGAGCGATTCGCCCAATGAGTCTTTGATATTTAGTCGTTTTCAGCCAATTTTCTGGATTTTTTTAAAATTTCACTTTTTTGTGAAAATATCCACTAAATGAGGGAATAATATGTGTGAGTGTACCGAAGGAGATTTCCAAATTTGTGTGGGTAGAATATATATCCCACGGGGGTAAAATTGAAAAAAGTTGAAAATTTTTTTTTTTGTGACTTATTCATTTTTCCGGCGTTTATCAGACTTTCAGATAGGGCAAATGTCAGTGAGCATTCCGATTTCAGTTCCAGATCGATTCGCCCAATGAATCCTTGATATTTAGTCGTTTTCAGCCAATTTTCTGGATTTTTGAAAATTTCACTTTTTTGTGAAAATATCCACTAAATGAGGGAATAATATGTGTGAGGGTTCCGAAGGAGAGTTCCAAATTTGTGTGGGTAGAATATATATCCCACGGGGGTAAAATTGAAAAAAGTTGTAAAAAATTTTTTTTGGGACTTATTCATTTTTCCGGCGTTTATCAGACTTTCAGATACGAGAAATGTCAGTGAGTGTTCCGATTTCAGCTCCAGAGCGATTCGCCCAATGAGTCTTTGATATTTAGTCGTTTTCAGCCAATTTTCTGGATTTTTGAAAATTTCACTTTTTTGTGAAAATATCCACTAAATGAGGGAATAATATGTGTGAGGGTACCGAAGGAGAGTTCCAAATTTGTGTGGGTAGAATATATATCCCACGGGTGTAAAATTGAAAAAAGTTGAAAAAATTTTTTTTTGGGACTTAGTGTCTTTTCCGGCGTTTATCTGAATTTCAGATAGGGGAAATGTCAGTGAGCGTTCCGATTTCAGTTCCAGAGCGATTCGCCCAATGAGTCCTTGATACTTAGTCATTTTCAGCCAATTTTCTGGATTTTTGAAAACTTCACTTCTTTGTGAAAATATCCACTAAATGAGGGAATAATATGTGTGAGGGTACCCCAGGAGAGTTCCAAATGTGTGTGGGTAGAATATATATCCCACGGGGGTAAAATTGAAAAACGTTGAAAAAATTTTTTTTTGTGACTTATTCATTTTTCCGGCGTTTATCAGACTTTCAGATAGGGCAAATGTCAGTGAGCGTTCCGATTTCAGTTCCAGATCGATTCGCCCAATGAGTCCTTGATATTTAGTCGTTTTCAGCCAATTTTCTGGATTTTTGAAAATTTAACTTTTTTGTGAAAATCTCCACTAAATGAGGGAATAATATGTGTGAGGGTACCCCAGGAGAGTTCCAAATGTGTGTGGGTAGAATATATATCCCACGGGGGTAAAATTGAAAAAAGTCTAAAAAAATTTTTTTTTTGACTTAGTCATTTTTCCGGCGTTTATCAGACTTTCAGATAGGGGAAATGTCAGTGAGCATTCCGATTTCAGTTCCAGAGTGACTCGCCCAATGAGTCCTTGTTATTTAGTCGTTTTCAGCCAATTTTCTGGATATTTGAAAATTTCACTTCTTTGTGAAAATATCCACTAAATGAGGGAATAATATGTGTGAGGGTACCCCAGGAGAGTTCTAAATGTGTGTGGGAAGAATATATATCCCACGGGGGTAAAATTGGAAAAAGTTGAAAAAAATTTTTTTTTGGACTTATTCATTTTTCCGGCGTTTATCAGACTTTCAGATAGGGGAAATGTCAGTGAGCATTCCGATTTCAGTTCCAGAGCAATTCGCCCAATGAGTCCTTGATATTTAGTCGTTTTCAGCCAATTTTCTTGATTTTTGAAAATTTCACTTTTTTGTGAAAATATCCACTAAATGAGGGAATAATATGTGTGAGGGTACCCCAGGAGAGTTCCAAATGTGTGTGGGTAGAATATATATCCCACGGGGGTAAAATTGAAAAAAGCTGAAAAATTTTTTTTTTGGACTTAGTCATTTTTCCGGTGTTTATCAGACTTTCAGATACGAGAAATGTCAGTGAGTGTTCCGATTTCAGCTCCAGAGCGATTCGCAAAATGAGTCTTTGATATTTAGTCGTTTTCAGCCAATTTTCTGGATTTTTGAAAATTTCACTTTTTTGTGAAAATATCCACTAAATGAGGGAATAATATGTGTGAGGGTACCGAAGGAGAGTTCCAAATTTTTGTGGGTAGAATATATATCCCACGGGTGTAAAATTGAAAAAAGTTGAAAAAATTTTTTTTTGGGACTTAGTAACTTTTCCGGCATTTATCAGACTTTCAGATAGGGGAAATGTCAGTGAGCGTTCCGATTTCAGTTCCAGAGCGATTCGCCCAATGAGTCCTTGATACTTAGTCATTTTCAGCCAATTTTCTGGATTTTTGAAAACTTCACTTCTTTGTGAAAATATCCACTAAATGAGGGAATAATATGTGTGAGGGTACCCCAGGAGAGTTCCAAATGTGTGTGGGTAGAATATATATCCCACGGGGGTAAAATTGAAAAAAGTTGAAAAAAATTTTTTTTGGGACTTAGTCATTTTTCCGGCGTTTATCAGACTTTCAGATAGGGCAAATGTCAGTGAGCGTTCCGATTTCAGTTCCAGATCGATTCGCCCAATGAGTCCTTGATATTTAGTCGTTTTCAGCCAATTTTCTGGATTTTTTTAAAATTTCACTTTTTTGTGAAAATATCCACTAAATGAGGGAATAATATGTGTGAGGGTACCGAAGGAGATTTCCAAATTTGTGTGGGTAGAATATATATCCCACGGGGGTAAAATTGAAAAAAGTTGAAAATTTTTTTTTTTGTGACTTATTCATTTTTCCGGCGTTTATCAGACTTTCAGATAGGGCAAATGTCAGTGAGCGTTCCGATTTCAGTTCCAGATCGATTCGCCCAATGAATCCTTGATATTTAGTCATTTTCAGCCAATTTTCTGGATTTTTGAAAACTTCACTTCTTTGTGAAAATATCCACTAAATGAGGGAATAATATGTGTGAGGGTACCCCAGGAGAGTTCCAAATGTGTGTGGGTAGAATATATATCCCACGGGGGTAAAATTGAAAAAAGTTGAAAAAATTTTTTTTTGGGACTTATTCATTTTTCCGGCGTTTATCAGACTTTCAGATAGGGGAAATGTCAGTGAGCATTCCGATTTCAGTTCCAGAGCAATTCGCCCAATGAGTCCTTGATATTTAGTCGTTTTCAGCCAATTTTCTTGATTTTTGAAAATTTCACTTTTTTGTGAAAATATCCACTTATTGAGGGAATAATATGTATGAGGGTACCCCAGGAGAGTTCCAAATGTGTGTGGGTAGAATATATATCCCACGGGGGTAAAATTGAAAAAAGTTGAAAAAAATTTTTTTTGGGACTTAGTCATTTTTCCGGCGTTTATCAGACTTTCAGATAGGGCAAATGTCAGTGAGCGTTCCGATTTCAGTTCCAGATCGATTCGCCCAATGAGTCCTTGATATTTAGTCGTTTTCAGCCAATTTTCTGGATTTTTGAAAATTTCACTTTTTTGTGAAAATATCCACTAAATGAGGGAATAATATGTGTGAGGTTACCCCAGGAGAGTTCTAAATGTGTGTGGGAAGAATATATATCCCACGGGGGTAAAATTGAAAAAAGTTGAAAAAAATTTTTTTTTTGGACTTAGTCATTTTTCCGGCGTTTATCAGACTTTCAGATAGGGCAAATGTCAGTGAGCGTTCCGATTTCAGCTCCAGAGCGATTCGCCCAATGAGTCTTTGATATTTAGTCGTTTTCAGCCAATTTTCTGGATTTTTTTAAAATTTCACTTTTTTGTGAAAATATCCACTAAATGAGGGAATAATATGTGTGAGTGTACCGAAGGAGATTTCCAAATTTGTGTGGGTAGAATATATATCCCACGGGGGTAAAATTGAAAAAAGTTGAAAATTTTTTTTTTTGTGACTTATTCATTTTTCCGGCGTTTATCAGACTTTCAGATAGGGCAAATGTCAGTGAGCGTTCCGATTTCAGTTCCAGATCGATTCGCCCAATGAATCCTTGATATTTAGTCGTTTTCAGCCAATTTTCTGGATTTTTGAAAATTTCACTTTTTTGTGAAAATATCCACTAAATGAGGGAATAATATGTGTGAGGGTTCCGAAGGAGAGTTCCAAATTTGTGTGGGTAGAATATATATCCCACGGGGGTAAAATTGAAAAAAGTTGAAAAAAATTTTTTTTGGGACTTATTCATTTTTCCGGCGTTTATCAGACTTTCAGATACGAGAAATGTCAGTGAGTGTTCCGATTTCAGCTCCAGAGCGATTCGCCCAATGAGTCTTTGATATTTAGTCGTTTTCAGCCAATTTTCTGGATTTTTGAAAATTTCACTTTTTTGTGAAAATATCCACTAAATGAGGGAATAATATGTGTGAGGGTACCGAAGGAGAGTTCCAAATTTGTGTGGGTAGAATATATATCCCACGGGTGTAAAATTGAAAAAAGTTGAAAAAATTTTTTTTTGGGACTTAGTGTCTTTTCCGGCGTTTATCAGAATTTCAGATAGGGGAAATGTCAGTGAGCGTTCCGATTTCAGTTCCAGAGCGATTCGCCCAATGAGTCCTTGATACTTAGTCATTTTCAGCCAATTTTCTGGATTTTTGAAAACTTCACTTCTTTGTGAAAATATCCACTAAATGAGGGAATAATATGTGTGAGGGTACCCCAGGAGAGTTCCAAATGTGTGTGGGTAGAATATATATCCCACGGGGGTAAAATTGAAAAAAGTTGAAAATTTTTTTTTTTGTGACTTATTCATTTTTCCGGCGTTTATCAGACTTTCAGATAGGGCAAATGTCAGTGAGCGTTCCGATTTCAGTTCCAGATCGATTCGCCCAATGAATCCTTGATATTTAGTCGTTTTCAGCCAATTTTCTGGATTTTTGAAAATTTCACTTTTTTGTGAAAATATCCACTAAATGAGGGAATAATATGTGTGAGGGTTCCGAAGGAGAGTTCCAAATTTGTGTGGGTAGAATATATATCCCACGGGGGTAAAATTGAAAAAAGTTGAAAAAAATTTTTTTTGGGACTTATTCATTTTTCCGGCGTTTATCAGACTTTCAGATACGAGAAATGTCAGTGAGTGTTCCGATTTCAGCTCCAGAGCGATTCGCCCAATGAGTCTTTGATATTTAGTCGTTTTCAGCCAATTTTCTGGATTTTTGAAAATTTCACTTTTTTGTGAAAATATCCACTAAATGAGGGAATAATATGTGTGAGGGTACCGAAGGAGAGTTCCAAATTTGTGTGGGTAGAATATATATCCCACGGGTGTAAAATTGAAAAAAGTTGAAAAAATTTTTTTTTGGGACTTAGTGTCTTTTCCGGCGTTTATCAGAATTTCAGATAGGGGAAATGTCAGTGAGCGTTCCGATTTCAGTTCCAGAGCGATTCGCCCAATGAGTCCTTGATACTTAGTCATTTTCAGCCAATTTTCTGGATTTTTGAAAACTTCACTTCTTTGTGAAAATATCCACTAAATGAGGGAATAATATGTGTGAGTGTACCCCAGGAGAGTTCCAAATGTGTGTGGGTAGAATATATATCCCACGGGGGTAAAATTGAAAAAAGTTGAAAAAATTTTTTTTTGTGACTTATTCATTTTTCCGGCGTTTATCAGACTTTCAGATAGGGCAAATGTCAGTGAGCGTTCCGATTTCAGTTCCAGATCGATTCGCCCAATGAGTCCTTGATATTTAGTCGTTTTCAGCCAATTTTCTGGATTTTTGAAAATTTAACTTTTTTGTGAAAATCTCCACTAAATGAGGGAATAATATGTGTGAGGGTACCCCAGGAGAGTTCCAAATGTGTGTGGGTAGAATATATATCCCACGGGGGTAAAATTGAAAAAAGTCTAAAAAAATTTTTTTTTTGACTTAGTCATTTTTCCGGCGTTTATCAGACTTTCAGATAGGGGAAATGTCAGTGAGCATTCCGATTTCAGTTCCAGAGTGACTCGCCCAATGAGTCCTTGTTATTTAGTCGTTTTCAGCCAATTTTCTGGATATTTGAAAATTTCACTTCTTTGTGAAAATATCCACTAAATGAGGGAATAATATGTGTGAGGGTACCCCAGGAGAGTTCCAAATGTGTGTGGGTAGAATATATATCCCACGGGGGTAAAATTGAAAAAAGCTGAAAAATTTTTTTTTTGGACTTAGTCATTTTTCCGGTGTTTATCAGACTTTCAGATACGAGAAATGTCAGTGAGTGTTCCGATTTCAGCTCCAGAGCGATTCGCAAAATGAGTCTTTGATATTTAGTCGTTTTCAGCCAATTTTCTGGATTTTTGAAAATTTCACTTTTTTGTGAAAATATCCACTAAATGAGGGAATAATATGTGTGAGGGTACCGAAGGAGAGTTCCAAATTTTTGTGGGTAGAATATATATCCCACGGGTGTAAAATTGAAAAAAGTTGAAAAAATTTTTTTTTGGGACTTAGTAACTTTTCCGGCATTTATCAGACTTTCAGATAGGGGAAATGTCAGTGAGCGTTCCGATTTCAGTTCCAGAGCGATTCGCCCAATGAGTCCTTGATACTTAGTCATTTTCAGCCAATTTTCTGGATTTTTGAAAACTTCACTTCTTTGTGAAAATATCCACTAAATGAGGGAATAATATGTGTGAGGGTACCCCAGGAGAGTTCCAAATGTGTGTGGGTAGAATATATATCCCACGGGGGTAAAATTGAAAAAAGTTGAAAAAAATTTTTTTTTTGGACTTAGTCATTTTTCCGGCGTTTATCAGACTTTCAGATAGGGCAAATGTCAGTGAGCGTTCCGATTTCAGTTCCAGATCGATTCGCCCAATGAGTCCTTGATATTTAGTCGTTTTCAGCCAATTTTCTGGATTTTTTTAAAATTTCACTTTTTTGTGAAAATATCCACTAAATGAGGGAATAATATGTGTGAGGGTACCGAAGGAGATTTCCAAATTTGTGTGGGTAGAATATATATCCCACGGGGGTAAAATTGAAAAAAGTTGAAAATTTTTTTTTTTGTGACTTATTCATTTTTCCGGCGTTTATCAGACTTTCAGATAGGGCAAATGTCAGTGAGCGTTCCGATTTCAGTTCCAGATCGATTCGCCCAATGAATCCTTGATATTTAGTCATTTTCAGCCAATTTTCTGGATTTTTGAAAACTTCACTTCTTTGTGAAAATATCCACTAAATGAGGGAATAATATGTGTGAGGGTACCCCAGGAGAGTTCCAAATGTGTGTGGGTAGAATATATATCCCACGGGGGTAAAATTGAAAAAAGTTGAAAAAAAATTTTTTTTTGGACTTAGTCATTTTTCCGGCGTTTATCAGACTTTCAGATAGGGCAAATGTCAGTGAGCGTTCCGATTTCAGTTCCAGATCGATTCGCCCAATGAGTCCTTGATATTTAGTCGTTTTCAGCCAATTTTCTGGATTTTTTTAAAATTTCACTTTTTTGTGAAAATATCCACTAAATGAGGGAATAATATGTGTGAGGGTACCGAAGGAGATTTCCAAATTTGTGTGGGTAGAATATATATCCCACGGGGGTAAAATTGAAAAAAGTTGAAAATTTTTTTTTTTGTGACTTATTCATTTTTCCGGCGTTTATCAGACTTTCAGATAGGGCAAATGTCAGGGAGCGTTCCGATTTCAGTTCCAGATCGATTCGCCCAATGAATCCTTGATATTTAGTCGTTTTCAGCCAATTTTCTGGATTTTTGAAAATTTCACTTTTTTGTGAAAATATCTACTAAATGAGGGAATAATATGTGTGAGGGTTCCGAAGGAGAGTTCCAAATGTGTGTGGGTAGAATATATATCCCACGGGGGTAAAATTGAAAAAAGTTGAAAAAATTTTTTTTTGTGACTTATTCATTTTTCCGGCGTTTATCAGACTTTCAGATAGGGCAAATGTCAGTGAGCGTTCCGATTTCAGTTCCAGATCGATTCGCCCAATGAGTCCTTGATATTTAGTCGTTTTCAGCCAATTTTCTGGATTTTTGAAAATTTAACTTTTTTGTGAAAATCTCCACTAAATGAGGGAATAATATGTGTGAGGGTACCCCAGGAGAGTTCCAAATGTGTGTGGGTAGAATATATATCCCACGGGGGTAAAATTGAAAAAAGTCTAAAAAAATTTTTTTTGGGACTTATTCATTTTTCCGGCGTTTATCAGACTTTCAGATACGAGAAATGTCAGTGAGTGTTCCGATTTCAGCTCCAGAGCGATTCGCCCAATGAGTCTTTGATATTTAGTCGTTTTCAGCCAATTTTCTGGATTTTTGAAAATTTCACTTTTTTGTGAAAATATCCACTAAATGAGGGAATAATATGTGTGAGGGTACTGAAGGAGAGTTCCAAATTTGTGTGGGTAGAATATATATCCCACGGTTGTAAAATTGAAAAAAGTTGAAAAAATTTTTTTTTGGGACTTAGTGTCTTTTCCGGCGTTTATCAGAATTTCAGATAGGGGAAATGTCAGTGAGCGTTCCGATTTCAGTTCCAGAGCGATTCGCCCAATGAGTCCTTGATACTTAGTCATTTTCAGCCAATTTTCTGGATTTTTGAAAACTTAACTTTTTTGTGAAAATCTCCACTAAATGAGGGAATAATATGTGTGAGGGTACCCCAGGAGAGTTCCAAATGTGTGTGGGTAGAATATATATCCCACGGGGGTAAAATTGAAAAAAGTCTAAAAAAATTTTTTTTTTTACTTAGTCATTTTTCCGGCGTTTATCAGACTTTCAGATAGGGGAAATGTCAGTGAGCATTCCGATTTCAGTTCCAGAGCAATTCGCCCAATGAGTCCTTGATATTTAGTCGTTTTCAGCCAATTTTCTTGATTTTTGAAAATTTCACTTTTTTGTGAAAATATCCACTAAATGAGGGAATAATATGTGTTTGGGTACCCCAGGAGAGTTCCAAATGTGTGTGGGTAGAATATATATCCCACGGGGATAAAATTTAAAAAAGCTGAAAAATTTTTTTTTGTGACTTATTCATTTTTCCGGCGTTTATCAGACTTTCAGATAGGGCAAATGTCAGTGAGCGTTCCGATTTCAGTTCCAGATCGATTCGCCCAATGAGTCCTTGATATTTAGTCGTTTTCAGCCAATTTTCTGGATTTTTGAAAATTTCACTTTTTTGTGAAAATATCCACTAAATGAGGGAATAATATGTGTGAGGTTACCCCAGGAGAGTTCTAAATGTGTGTGGGAAGAATATATATCCCACGGGGGTAAAATTGAAAAAAGTTGAAAAAAATTTTTTTTTTGGACTTAGTCATTTTTCCGGCGTTTATCAGACTTTCAGATAGGGCAAATGTCAGTGAGCGTTCTGATTTCAGCTCCAGAGCGATTCGCCCAATGAGTCTTTGATATTTAGTCGTTTTCAGCCAATTTTCTGGATTTTTGAAAACTTCACTTCTTTGTGAAAATATCCACTAAATGAGGGAATAATATGTGTGAGGGTACCCCAGGAGAGTTCCAAATGTGTGTGGGTAGAATATATATCCCACGGGGGTAAAATTGAAAAAAGTTGAAAAAAATTTTTTTTGGGACTTATTCATTTTTCCGGCGTTTATCAGACTTTCAGATAGGGGAAATGTCAGTGAGCATGCCGATTTCAGTTCCAGAGCAATTCGCCCAATGAGTCCTTGATATTTAGTCGTTTTCAGCCAATTTTCTTGATTTTTGAAAATTTCACTTTTTTGTGAAAATATCCACTAAATGAGGGAATAATATGTGTGAGGGTACCCCAGGAGAGTTCCAAATGTGTGTGGGTAGAATATATATCCCACGGGGGTAAAATTGAAAAAAGTTGAAAAAATTTTTTTTTGTGACTTATTCATTTTTCCGGCGTTTATCAGACTTTCAGATAGGGCAAATGTCAGTGAGCGTTCCGATTTCAGTTCCAGATCGATTCGCCCAATGAGTCCTTGATATTTAGTCGTTTTCAGCCAATTTTCTGGATTTTTGAAAATTTAACTTTTTTGTGAAAATCTCCACTAAATGAGGGAATAATATGTGTGAGGGTACCCCAGGAGAGTTCCAAATGTGTGTGGGTAGAATATATATCCCACGGGGGTAAAATTGAAAAAAGTCTAAAAAAATTTTTTTTGGGACTTATTCATTTTTCCGGCGTTTATCAGACTTTCAGATACGAGAAATGTCAGTGAGTGTTCCGATTTCAGCTCCAGAGCGATTCGCCCAATGAGTCTTTGATATTTAGTCGTTTTCAGCCAATTTTCTGGATTTTTGAAAATTTCACTTTTTTGTGAAAATATCCACTAAATGAGGGAATAATATGTGTGAGGGTACCGAAGGAGAGTTCCAAATTTGTGTGGGTAGAATATATATCCCACGGTTTTAAAATTGAAAAAAGTTGAAAAAATTTTTTTTTGGGACTTAGTGTCTTTTCCGGCGTTTATCAGAATTTCAGATAGGGGAAATGTCAGTGAGCGTTCCGATTTCAGTTCCAGAGCGATTCGCCCAATGAGTCCTTGATACTTAGTCATTTTCAGCCAATTTTCTGGATTTTTGAAAACTTCACTTCTTTGTGAAAATATCCACTAAATGAGGGAATAATATGTGTGAGGGTACCCCAGGAGAGTTCCAAATGTGTGTGGGTAGAATATATATCCCACGGGGGTAAAATTGAAAAAAGTTGAAAAAATTTTTTTTTGTGACTTATTCATTTTTCCGGCGTTTATCAGACTTTCAGATAGGGCAAATGTCAGTGAGCGTTCCGATTTCAGTTCCAGATCGATTCGCCCAATGAGTCCTTGATATTTAGTCGTTTTCAGCCAATTTTCTGGATTTTTGAAAATTTAACTTTTTTGTGAAAATCTCCACTAAATGAGGGAATAATATGTGTGAGGGTACCCCAGGAGAGTTCCAAATGTGTGTGGGTAGAATATATATCCCACGGGGGTAAAATTGAAAAAAGTCTAAAAAAATTTTTTTTTTGACTTAGTCATTTTTCCGGCGTTTATCAGACTTTCAGATAGGGGAAATGTCAGTGAGCATTCCGATTTCAGTTCCAGAGCAATTCGCCCAATGAGTCCTTGATATTTAGTCGTTTTCAGCCAATTTTCTTGATTTTTGAAAATTTCACTTTTTTGTGAAAATATCCACTAAATGAGGGAATAATATGTGTTTGGGTACCCCAGGAGAGTTCCAAATGTGTGTGGGTAGAATATATATCCCACGGGGGTAAAATTTAAAAAAGCTGAAAAATTTTTTTTTGTGACTTATTCATTTTTCCGGCGTTTATCAGACTTTCAGATAGGGCAAATGTCAGTGAGCGTTCCGATTTCAGTTCCAGATCGATTCGCCCAATGAGTCCTTGATATTTAGTCGTTTTCAGCCAATTTTCTGGATTTTTGAAAATTTCACTTTTTTGTGAAAATATCCACTAAATGAGGGAATAATATGTGTGAGGTTACCCCAGGAGAGTTCTAAATGTGTGTGGGAAGAATATATATCCCACGGGGGTAAAATTGAAAAAAGTTGAAAAAAATTTTTTTTGGGACTTATTCATTTTTCCGGCGTTTATCAGACTTTCAGATAGGGGAAATGTCAGTGAGCATTCCGATTTCAGTTCCAGAGCAATTCGCCCAATGAGTCCTTGATATTTAGTCGTTTTCAGCCAATTTTCTTGATTTTTGAAAATTTCACTTTTTTGTGAAAATATCCACTAAATGAGGGAATAATATGTGTGAGGGTACCCCAGGAGAGTTCCAAATGTGTGTGGGTAGAATATATATCCCACGGGGGTAAAATTTAAAAAAGCTGAAAAATTTTTTTTTTGGACTTAGTCATTTTTCCGGTGTTTATCAGACTTTCAGATACGAGAAATGTCAGTGAGTGTTCCGATTTCAGCTCCAGAGCGATTCGCAAAATGAGTCTTTGATATTTAGTCGTTTTCAGCCAATTTTCTGGATTTTTGAAAATTTCACTTTTTTGTGAAAATATCCACTAAATGAGGGAATAATATGTGTGAGGGTACCGAAGGAGAGTTCCAAATTTTTGTGGGTAGAATATATATCCCACGGGTGTAAAATTGAAAAAAGTTGAAAAAATTTTTTTTTGGGACTTAGTAACTTTTCCGGCATTTATCAGACTTTCAGATAGGGGAAATGTCAGTGAGCGTTCCGATTTCAGTTCCAGAGCGATTCGCCCAATGAGTCCTTGATACTTAGTCATTTTCAGCCAATTTTCTGGATTTTTGAAAACTTCACTTCTTTGTGAAAATATCCACTAAATGAGGGAATAATATGTGTGAGGGTACCCCAGGAGAGTTCCAAATGTGTGTGGGTAGAATATATATCCCACGGGGGTAAAATTGAAAAAAGCTGAAAAAAATTTTTTTTTTGGACTTAGTCATTTTTCCGGCGTTTATCAGACTTTCAGATAGGGCAAATGTCAGTGAGCGTTCCGATTTCAGTTCCAGATCGATTCGCCCAATGAGTCCTTGATATTTAGTCGTTTTCAGCCAATTTTCTGGATTTTTTTAAAATTTCACTTTTTTGTGAAAATATCCACTAAATGAGGGAATAATATGTGTGAGGGTACCGAAGGAGATTTCCAAATTTGTGTGGGTAGAATATATGTCCCACGGGGGTAAAATTGAAAAAAGTTGAAAATTTTTTTTTTTGTGACTTATTCATTTTTCCGGCGTTTATCAGACTTTCAGATAGGGCAAATGTCAGTGAGCGTTCCGATTTCAGTTCCAGATCGATTCGCCCAATGAATCCTTGATATTTAGTCGTTTTCAGCCAATTTTCTGGATTTTTGAAAATTTCACTTTTTTGTGAAAATATCCACTAAATGAGGGAATAATATGTGTGAGGGTTCCGAAGGAGAGTTCCAAATGTGTGTGGGTAGAATATATATCCCACGGGGGTAAAATTGAAAAAAGTTGAAAAAATTTTTTTTTGTGACTTATTCATTTTTCCGGCGTTTATCAGACTTTCAGATAGGGCAAATGTCAGTGAGCGTTCCGATTTCAGTTCCAGATCGATTCGCCCAATGAGTCCTTGATATTTAGTCGTTTTCAGCCAATTTTCTGGATTTTTGAAAATTTAACTTTTTTGTGAAAATCTCCACTAAATGAGGGAATAATATGTGTGAGGGTACCCCAGGAGAGTTCCAAATGTGTGTGGGTAGAATATATATCCCACGGGGGTAAAATTGAAAAAAGTCTAAAAAAATTTTTTTTTTGACTTAGTCATTTTTCCGGCGTTTATCAGACTTTCAGATAGGGGAAATGTCAGTGAGCATTCCGATTTCAGTTCCAGAGTGACTCGCCCAATGAGTCCTTGTTATTTAGTCGTTTTCAGCCAATTTTCTGGATATTTGAAAATTTCACTTCTTTGTGAAAATATCCACTAAATGAGGGAATAATATGTGTGAGGGTACCCCAGGAGAGTTCTAAATGTGTGTGGGAAGAATATATGTCCCACGGGGGTAAAATTGGAAAAAGTTGAAAAAATTTTTTTTTGGACTTAGTCATTTTTCCGGCGTTTATCAGACTTTCAGATACGAGAAATGTCAGTGAGTGTTCCGATTTCAGTTCCAGAGCAATTGGCCCAATGAGTCCTTGATATTTAGTCGTTTTCAGCCAGTTTTCTGGATTTTTGAAAATTTCACTTTTTTGTGAAAATATCCACTAAATGAGGGAATAATATGTGTGAAGGTACCCCAGGAGAGTTCCAAATGTGTGTGGGTAGAATATATATCCCACGGGGGTAAAATTTAAAAAAGCTGAAAAATTTTTTTTTTGGACTTAGTCATTTTTCCGGTGTTTATCGGACTTTCAGATACGAGAAATGTCAGTGAGTGTTCCGATTTCAGCTCCAGAGCGATTCGCCCAATGAGTCTTTGATATTTAGTCGTTTTCAGCCAATTTTCTGGATTTTTGAAAATTTCACTTTTTTGTGAAAATATCCACTAAATGTGGGAATAATAAGTGTGAGGGTACCCCAGAAGAGTTCCAAATGTGTGTGGGTAGAATATATATCCGACGGAGGTAAAATTGAAAAAAGTTGAAAAAAAATTTTTTTTGGACTTAGTCATTTTTCTGGTGTTGATCAGACTTTCAGATAGGGGAAATGTCAGTGAGCATTCCGATTTCAGTTCCAGAGTGATACACCCAATGAGTCCTTGATATTTAGTCGTTTTCAGCCAATTTTCTGGATTTTTGAAAATTTCACTTTTTTGTAAAAATATCCACTAAATGATGGAATAATATGTGTGAGGGTACCCCAGGAGAGTTCCAAATGTGTGTGGGTTGAATATATATCCCACGGGGGTAAAATTGAAAAAAGCTGAAAAAATTTTTTTTTGGACTTAGTCATTTTTCCGGCGTTTATCAGACTTTCAGATAGGGCAAATGTCAGTGAGCATTCCAATTTCAGTTCCAGAGCGATTCGCCCAATGAGTCTTTGATATTTAGTCGTTTTCAGCCAATTTTCTGGATTTTTGAAAATTTCACTTTTTTGTGAAAATATCCACTAAATGAGGGAATAATATGTGTGAGGGTACCCCAGGAGAGCTCTAAATGTGTGTGGGAAGAATATATATCCCACGGGGGTAAAATTGAAAAAAGTTGAAAAAAATTTTATTTTGGACTTAGTCATTTTTCCGGCGTTTATCAGACTTTCAGATAGGGCAAATGTCAGTGAGCATTCCAATTTCAGTTCCAGAGCGATTCGCCCAATGAGTCTTTGATATTTAGTCGTTTTCAGACAATTTTCTGGATTTTTGAAAATTTCACTTTTTTGTGAAAATATCCACTAAATGAGGGAATAATATGTGTGAGGGTACCGCAGGAGAGTACCAAATGTGTGTGGGAAGATTATATATCCCACGGGGGTAAAATTGAAAAATGTTAAAAAAAATTTTTTTTTGGGACTTATTCATTTTTCCGGCATTTATCAGACTTTCAGATAGGGGAAATGTCAGTGAGCGTTCCGATTTCAGTTCCAGAGCAATTCGCCCAATGAGTTCTTGATATTTAGTCGTTTTCAGCCAATTTTCTGGATTTTTGAAAATTTCACTTTTTTGTGAAAATATCCACTAAATGAGGGAATAATATGTGTGAGGGTAACCCAGGAGAGTTCCAAATGTGTGTGGGTAGAATATATATCCCACGGGGGTAAAATTGAAAAAAGTTGAAAAAATTTTTTTTTTGGATTTAGTCATTTTTCCGGCGTTTATCAGACTTTCAGATGCGAGAAATGTCAGTTAGCATTCCGATTTCAGTTCCAGAGCGATTCGCCCAATGAGTCCTTGATATTTAGTTGTTTTCAGCCAATTTTCTGGATTTTTGAAAATTTCACTTTTTTGTGAAAATATCCACGAAATGAGGGAATAATATGTGTGAGGGTACCCCAGGAGAGTTTCAAATGTGTGTGGGTAGAATATATATCCGACGGGGGTAAAATTGAAAAAAGCTGAAAAAATTTTTTTTTGGACTTAGTCATTTTTCCGGCGTTTATCAGACTTTCAGATACGAGAAATGTCAGTGAGCGTTCCGATTTCAGCTCCAGAGCGATTCGCCCAATGATTCTTTGATATTTAGTCGTTTTCAGCCAATTTTCTGGATTTTTGAAAATTTCACTTTTTTGTGAAAATATCCACTAAATGAGGGAATAATATGTGTGAGGGTACCCCAGGAGAGTAGCAAATGTGTGTGGGAAGAATATATATCCCACGGGGGTAAAATTGAAAAAAGTTGAAAAAAATTTTTTTTTGGACTTAGTCATTTTTTCGGCGTTTATCAGACTTTCAGATAGGGGAAATGTCAGTGAGCTTGCCAATTTCAGTTCCAGAGTGATTCGCCCAATGAGTCCTTGATATTTAGTCGTTTTCAGCCAATTTTCTGGATTTTTGAAAATTTCACTTTTTTGTGAAAATATCCACTAAATGTGGGAATAATAAGTGTGAGGGTACCCCAGAAGAGTTCCAAATGTGTGTGGGTAGAATATATATCCGACGGAGGTAAAATTGAAAAAAGTTGAAAAAAATTTTTTTTTGGACTTAGTCATTTTTCCGGCGTTTATCAGACTTTCAGATAGGGCAAATGTGAGTGAGCATTCCAATTTCAGTTCCAGAGCGTTTCGCCCAATGAGTCTTTGATATTTAGTTGTTTTCAGCCAATTTTCTGGATTTTTGAAAATTTCACTTTTTTGTGAAAATATTCACTAAATGAGGGAATAATATGTGTGAGGGTACCCCAGGAGAGTTCTAAATGTGTGTGGGAAGAATATATATCCCACGGGGTAAAATTGAAAAAAGTTTTAAAAAATTTTTTTTTGGACTTAGTCATTTTTCCGGCGTTTATCAGACTTTCAGATAGGGGAAATGTCAGTAAGCATTCTGATTTCAGTTCCAGAGCGATACGCCCAATGAGTCCTTGATATTTAGTCGTTTTCAGCCAATTTTCTGGATTTTTGAAAATTTCACTTTTTTGTGAAAATATCCACGAAATGAGGGAATAATATGTGTGAGGGTACCCCAGGAGAGTTCTAAATGTGTGTGGGAAGAATATATATCCCACGGTGGTAAAATTGAAAAAAGTTGAAAAAAATTTTTTTTGGACTGTCATTTTTCCGGCGTTTATCAGACTTTCAGATAGGGGAAATGTCAGTGAGCGTTCCGATTTCAGTTCCATAGCGATTCGCCCAAGGAGTCCTTGATATTTAGTTGTTTTCAGCCAATTTTCTGGATTTTTGAAAATTTCACTTTTTTGTGAAAATATTCACTAAATGAGGGAATAATATGTGTGAGGGTACCCCAGGAGAGTTCAAAATGTGTGTGGGAAGAATATATATCCCATGGGGGTAAAATTGAAAAAAGTTGAAAAAAAATTTTTTTTTGGACTTAGTCATTTTTCCGGCGTTCATCAGACTTTCAGATACGAGAAATGTCAGTGAGCGTTCCGATTTCAGCTCCAGAGCGATTCGCCCAATGAGTCCTTGATATTTAGTCGTTTTCAGCCAATTTTCTGGATTTTTGAAAATTTCACTTTTTTGTGAAAATATCCACTAAATGAGGGAATAATATGTGTGAGGGTACCCCAGGAGAGCTCTAAATGTGTGTGGGAAGAATATATATCCCACGGGGGTAAAATTGAAAAATGTTAAAAAAAAATTTTTTTTGGACTTAGTCATTTTTCAGGCGTTTATGACACTTTCAGATACGAGAAATGTCAGTGAGCATTCCGATTTCAGCTCCAGAGCGATTCGCCCAATGAGTTCTTGATATTTAGTCGTTTTCAGCCAGTTTTCTGGATTTTTGAAAATTTCACTTTTTTGTGAAAATATCCACTAAATGAGGGAATAATATGTGTGAGGGTACCGCAGGAGAGTACCAAATGTGTGTGGGAAGAATATATATCCCACGGAGGTAAAATTGAAAAAAGTAAAAAAAATTTTTTTTTGGACTTAGTCATTTTTCCGGCGTTTATCAGACTTTCAGATGCGAGAAATGTCAGTGAGCGTTCCGATTTCAGCTCCAGAGCAATTCGCCCAATGAGTCCTTGATATTTAGTCGTTTTCAGCCAATTTTCTGGATTTTTGAAAATTTCACTTTTTTGTGAAAATATCCACTAAATGAGGGAATAATATGTGTGAGGGTAACCCAGGAGAGTTCCAAATGTGTGTGGGTAGAATATATATCCCACGGGGGTAAAATTGAAAAAAGTTGAAAAAATTTTTTTTTGGACTTAGTCATTTTTCCGGCGTTTATCAGACTTTCAGATGCGAGAAATGTCAGTTAGCATTCCGATTTCAGTTCCAGAGCGATTCGCCCAATGAGTCCTTGATATTTAGTTGTTTTCAGCCAATTTTCTGGATTTTTGAAAATTTCACTTTTTTGTGAAAATATCCACTAAATGAGGGAATAATATGTGTGAGGGTACCGCAGGAGAGTATCAAATGTGTGTGGGAAGAATATATATCCCACGGGGGTAAAATTGAAAAAAGTTGAAAAAATTTTTTTTTTGGACTTAGTCATTTTTCTGGTGTTGATCAGACTTTCAGATAGGGGAAATGTCAGTGAGCATTCCGATTTCAGTTCCAGAGCGATACACCCAATGAGTCCTTGATATTTAGTCGTTTTCAGCCAATTTTCTGGATTTTTGAAAATTTCACTTTTTTGTGAAAATATCCACTAAATGAGGGAATAATATGTGTGAGGGTACCGCAGGAGAGTACCAAATGTGTGTGGGAAGATTATATATCCCACGGGGGTAAAATTGAAAAATGTTAAAAAAAAATTTTTTTTGGACTTAGTCATTTTTCCGGCGTTTATCAGACTTTCAGATACGAGAAATGTCAGTGAGCGTTCCAATTTCAGCTCCAGAGCGATTCGCCCAATGAGTACTTGATATTTAGTCGTTTTCAGCCAATTTTCTGGATTTTTGAAAATTTCACTTTTTTGTGAAAATATCCACTAAATGAGGGAATAATATGTGTGAGGGTACCCCAGGAGAGTTCCAAATGTGTGTGGGTAGAATATATATCCCACGGGGGTAAAATTGAAAAAAGCTGAAAAAATTTTTTTTTGGACTTAGTCATTTTTCCGGCGTTTATCAGACTTTCAGATACGAGAAATGTCAGTGAGCGTTCCGATTTCAGCTCCAGAGCGATTCGCCCAATGAGTCTTTGATATTTAGTCGTTTTCAGCCAATTTTCTGGATTTTTGAAAATTTCACTTTTTTGTGAAAATATCCACTAAATGAGGGAATAATATGTGTGAGGGTACCCCAGGAGAGTAGCAAATGTGTGTGGGAAGAATATATATCCCACGGGGGTAAAATTGAAAAAAGTTGAAAAAAATTTTTTTTTGGACTTAGTCATTTTTTCGGCATTTATCAGACTTTCAGATAGGGGAAATGTCAGTGAGCTTGCCAATTTCAGTTCCAGAGTGATTCGCCCAATGAGTCCTTGATATTTAGTCGTTTTCAGCCAATTTTCTGGATTTTTGAAAATTTCACTTTTTTGTGAAAATATCCACTAAATGAGGGAATAATATGTGTGAGGGTACCGCAGGAGAGTACCAAATGTGTGTGGGAAGATTATATATCCCACGGGGGTAAAATTGAAAAATGTTAAAAAAAAATTTTTTTTGGACTTAGTCATTTTTCCGGCGTTTATCAGACTTTCAGATACGAGAAATGTCAGTGAGCGTTCCAATTTCAGCTCCAGAGCGATTCGCCCAATGAGTTCTTGATATTTAGTCGTTTTCAGCCAATTTTCTGGATTTTTGAAAATTTCACTTTTTTGTGAAAATATCCACTAAATGAGGGAATAATATGTGTGAGGGTAACCCAGGAGAGTTCCAAATGTGTGTGGGTAGAATATATATCCCACGGGGGTAAAATTGAAAAAAGTTGAAAAAATTTTTTTTTTGGATTTAGTCATTTTTCCGGCGTTTATCAGACTTTCAGATGCGAGAAATGTCAGTTAGCATTCCGATTTCAGTTCCAGAGCGATTCGCCCAATGAGTCCTTGATATTTAGTTGTTTTCAGCCAATTTTCTGGATTTTTGAAAATTTCACTTTTTTGTGAAAATATCCACGAAATGAGGGAATAATATGTGTGAGGGTACCCCAGGAGAGTTTCAAATGTGTGTGGGTAGAATATATATCCGACGGGGGTAAAATTGAAAAAAGCTGAAAAAATTTTTTTTTGGACTTAGTCATTTTTCCGGCGTTTATCAGACTTTCAGATACGAGAAATGTCAGTGAGCGTTCCGATTTCAGCTCCAGAGCGATTCGCCCAATGATTCTTTGATATTTAGTCGTTTTCAGCCAATTTTCTGGATTTTTGAAAATTTCACTTTTTTGTGAAAATATCCACTAAATGAGGGAATAATATGTGTGAGGGTACCCCAGGAGAGTAGCAAATGTGTGTGGGAAGAATATATATCCCACGGGGGTAAAATTGAAAAAAGTTGAAAAAAATTTTTTTTTGGACTTAGTCATTTTTTCGGCGTTTATCAGACTTTCAGATAGGGGAAATGTCAGTGAGCTTGCCAATTTCAGTTCCAGAGTGATTCGCCCAATGAGTCCTTGATATTTAGTCGTTTTCAGCCAATTTTCTGGATTTTTGAAAATTTCACTTTTTTGTGAAAATATCCACTAAATGTGGGAATAATAAGTGTGAGGGTACCCCAGAAGAGTTCCAAATGTGTGTGGGTAGAATATATATCCGACGGAGGTAAAATTGAAAAAAGTTGAAAAAAATTTTTTTTTGGACTTAGTCATTTTTCCGGCGTTTATCAGACTTTCAGATAGGGCAAATGTGAGTGAGCATTCCAATTTCAGTTCCAGAGCGTTTCGCCCAATGAGTCTTTGATATTTAGTTGTTTTCAGCCAATTTTCTGGATTTTTGAAAATTTCACTTTTTTGTGAAAATATCCACTAAATGAGGGAATAATATGTGTGAGGGTACCGCAGGAGAGTACCAAATGTGTGTGGGAAGATTATATATCCCACGGGGGTAAAATTGAAAAATGTTAAAAAAAAATTTTTTTTGGACTGTCATTTTTCCGGCGTTTATCAGACTTTCAGATACGAGAAATGTCAGTGAGCGTTCCAATTTCAGCTCCAGAGCGATTCGCCCAATGAGTTCTTGATATTTAGTCGTTTTCAGCCAATTTTCTGGATTTTTGAAAATTTCACTTTTTTGTGAAAATATCCACTAAATGAGGGAATAATATGTGTGAGGGTAACCCAGGAGAGTTCCAAATGTGTGTGGGTAGAATATATATCCCACGGGGGTAAAATTGAAAAAAGCTGAAAAAATTTTTTTTTGGACTTAGTCATTTTTCCGGCGTTTATCAGACTTTCAGATACGAGAAATGTCAGTGAGCGTTCCGATTTCAGCTCCAGAGCGATTCGCCCAATGAGTCTTTGATATTTAGTCGTTTTCAGCCAATTTTCTGGATTTTTGAGAATTTCACTTTTTTGTGAAAATATCCACGAAATGAGGGAATAATATGTGTGAGGGTACCCCAGGAGAGTTTCAAATGTGTGTGGGTAGAATATATATCCGACGGGGGTAAAATTGAAAAAAGTTGAAAAAAATTTTTTTTTGGACTTAGTCATTTTTCCGGTGTTTATCAGACTCTCAGATACGAGAAATGTCAGTGAGCATTCCGATTTCAGCTCCAGAGCGATTCGCACAATGAGTCCTTGATATTTAGTCGTTTTCAGCCAATTTTCTGGATTTTTGAAAATGTCACTTTTTTGTGAAAATATCCACTAAATGAGGGAATAATATGTGTGAGGGTAACCCAGGAGAGTTCCAAATGTGTGTGGGTAGAATATATATCCCACGGGGGTAAAATTGAAAAAAGTTGAAAAAAAATTTTTTTTGGACTTTGTCATTTTTCTGGCGTTTATCAGACTTTCAGATAGGGGAAATGTCAGTGAGCATTCCGATTTCAGTTCCAGAGCGATTCGCCCAATGAGTCCTTGATATTTAGTTGTTTTCAGCCAATTTTCTGGATTTTTGAAAATTTCACTTTTTTGTGAAAATATTCACTAAATGAGGGAATAATATGTGTGAGGGTACCCCAGGAGAGTTCTAAATGTGTGTGGGAAGAATATATATCCCACGGGGTAAAATTGAAAAAAGTTTTAAAAAATTTTTTTTTGGACTTAGTCATTTTTCCGGCGTTTATCAGACTTTCAGATAGGGGAAATGTCAGTAAGCATTCTGATTTCAGTTCCAGAGCGATACGCCCAATGAGTCCTTGATATTTAGTCGTTTTCAGCCAATTTTCTGGATTTTTGAAAATTTCACTTTTTTGTGAAAATATCCACGAAATGAGGGAATAATATGTGTGAGGGTACCCCAGGAGAGTTCTAAATGTGTGTGGGAAGAATATATATCCCACGGTGGTAAAATTGAAAAAAGTTGAAAAAAATTTTTTTTGGACTGTCATTTTTCCGGCGTTTATCAGACTTTCAGATAGGGGAAATGTCAGTGAGCGTTCCGATTTCAGTTCCATAGCGATTCGCCCAAGGAGTCCTTGATATTTAGTTGTTTTCAGCCAATTTTCTGGATTTTTGAAAATTTCACTTTTTTGTGAAAATATTCACTAAATGAGGGAATAATATGTGTGAGGGTACCCCAGGAGAGTTCAAAATGTGTGTGGGAAGAATATATATCCCATGGGGGTAAAATTGAAAAAAGTTGAAAAAAAATTTTTTTTTGGACTTAGTCATTTTTCCGGCGTTCATCAGACTTTCAGATACGAGAAATGTCAGTGAGCGTTCCGATTTCAGCTCCAGAGCGATTCGCCCAATGAGTCCTTGATATTTAGTCGTTTTCAGCCAATTTTCTGGATTTTTGAAAATTTCACTTTTTTGTGAAAATATCCACTAAATGAGGGAATAATATGTGTGAGGGTACCCCAGGAGAGCTCTAAATGTGTGTGGGAAGAATATATATCCCACGGGGGTAAAATTGAAAAATGTTAAAAAAAAATTTTTTTTGGACTTAGTCATTTTTCCGGCGTTTATCACACTTTCAGATACGAGAAATGTCAGTGAGCATTCCGATTTCAGCTCCAGAGCGATTCGCCCAATGAGTTCTTGATATTTAGTCGTTTTCAGCCAGTTTTCTGGATTTTTGAAAATTTCACTTTTTTGTGAAAATATCCACTAAATGAGGGAATAATATGTGTGAGGGTACCGCAGGAGAGTACCAAATGTGTGTGGGAAGAATATATATCCCACGGAGGTAAAATTGAAAAAAGTAAAAAAAATTTTTTTTTGGACTTAGTCATTTTTCCGGCGTTTATCAGACTTTCAGATGCGAGAAATGTCAGTGAGCGTTCCAATTTCAGCTCCAGAGCAATTCGCCCAATGAGTCCTTGATATTTAGTCGTTTTCAGCCAATTTTCTGGATTTTTGAAAATTTCACTTTTTTGTGAAAATATCCACTAAATGAGGGAATAATATGTGTGAGGGTAACCCAGGAGAGTTCCAAATGTGTGTGGGTAGAATATATATCCCACGGGGGTAAAATTGAAAAAAGTTGAAAAAATTTTTTTTTGGACTTAGTCATTTTTCCGGCGTTTATCAGACTTTCAGATGCGAGAAATGTCAGTTAGCATTCCGATTTCAGTTCCAGAGCGATTCGCCCAATGAGTCCTTGATATTTAGTTGTTTTCAGCCAATTTTCTGGATTTTTGAAAATTTCACTTTTTTGTGAAAATATCCACTAAATGAGGGAATAATATGTGTGAGGGTACCGCAGGAGAGTATCAAATGTGTGTGGGAAGAATATATATCCCACGGGGGTAAAATTGAAAAAAGTTGAAAAAATTTTTTTTTTGGACTTAGTCATTTTTCTGGTGTTGATCAGACTTTCAGATAGGGGAAATGTCAGTGAGCATTCCGATTTCAGTTCCAGAGCGATACACCCAATGAGTCCTTGATATTTAGTCGTTTTCAGCCAATTTTCTGGATTTTTGAAAATTTCACTTTTTTGTGAAAATATCCACTAAATGAGGGAATAATATGTGTGAGGGTACCGCAGGAGAGTACCAAATGTGTGTGGGAAGATTATATATCCCACGGGGGTAAAATTGAAAAATGTTAAAAAAAAATTTTTTTTGGACTTAGTCATTTTTCCGGCGTTTATCAGACTTTCAGATACGAGAAATGTCAGTGAGCGTTCCAATTTCAGCTCCAGAGCGATTCGCCCAATGAGTACTTGATATTTAGTCGTTTTCAGCCAATTTTCTGGATTTTTGAAAATTTCACTTTTTTGTAAAAATATCCACTAAATGATGGAATAATATGTGTGAGGGTACCCCAGGAGAGTTCCAAATGTGTGTGGGTAGAATATATATCCCACGGGGGTAAAATTGAAAAAAGCTGAAAAAAATTTTTTTTGGACTTAGTCATTTTTCCGGCGTTTATCACACTTTCAGATACGAGAAATGTCAGTGAGCATTCCGATTTCAACTCCAGAGCGATTCGCCCAATGAGTTCTTGATATTTAGTCGTTTTCAGCCAATTTTCTGGATTTTTGAAAATTTCACTTTTTTGTGAAAATATCCACTAAATGAGGGAATAATATGTGTGAGGGTACCGCAGGAGAGTACCAAATGTGTGTGGGAAGAATATATATCCCACGGAGGTAAAATTGAAAAAAGTAAAAAAAATTTTTTTTTGGACTTAGTCATTTTTTCGGCGTTTATCAGACTTTCAGATAGGGGAAATGTCAGTGAGCTTGCCAATTTCAGTTCCAGAGTGATTCGCCCAATGAGTCCTTGATATTTAGTCGTTTTCAGCCAATTTTCTGGATTTTTGAAAATTTCACTTTTTTGTGAAAATATCCACTAAATGTGGGAATAATAAGTGTGAGGGTACCCCAGAAGAGTTCCAAATGTGTGTGGGTAGAATATATATCCGACGGAGGTAAAATTGAAAAAAGTTGAAAAAAATTTTTTTTTGGACTTAGTCATTTTTCCGGCGTTTATCAGACTTTCAGATAGGGCAAATGTGAGTGAGCATTCCAATTTCAGTTCCAGAGCGTTTCGCCCAATGAGTCTTTGATATTTAGTTGTTTTCAGCCAATTTTCTGGATTTTTGAAAATTTCACTTTTTTGTGAAAATATCCACTAAATGAGGGAATAATATGTGTGAGGGTACCGCAGGAGAGTACCAAATGTGTGTGGGAAGATTATATATCCCACGGGGGTAAAATTGAAAAATGTTCAAAAAAAATTTTTTTTGGACTGTCATTTTTCCGGCGTTTATCAGACTTTCAGATACGAGAAATGTCAGTGAGCGTTCCAATTTCAGCTCCAGAGCGATTCGCCCAATGAGTTCTTGATATTTAGTCGTTTTCAGCCAATTTTCTGGATTTTTGAAAATTTCACTTTTTTGTGAAAATATCCACTAAATGAGGGAATAATATGTGTGAGGGTAACCCAGGAGAGTTCCAAATGTGTGTGGGTAGAATATATATCCCACGGGGGTAAAATTGAAAAAAGCTGAAAAAATTTTTTTTTGGACTTAGTCATTTTTCCGGCGTTTATCAGACTTTCAGATACGAGAAATGTCAGTGAGCGTTCCGATTTCAGCTCCAGAGCGATTCGCCCAATGAGTCTTTGATATTTAGTCGTTTTCAGCCAATTTTCTGGATTTTTGAAAATTTCACTTTTTTGTGAAAATATCCACTAAATGAGGGAATAATATGTGTGAGGGTACCGCAGGAGAGTACCAAATGTGTGTGGGAAGAATATATATCCCACGGAGGTAAAATTGAAAAAAGTAAAAAAAATTTTTTTTTGGACTTAGTCATTTTTCCGGCGTTTATCAGACTTTCAGATGCGAGAAATGTCAGTGAGCGTTCCGATTTCAGCTCCAGAGCAATTCGCCCAATGAGTCCTTGATATTTAGTCGTTTTCAGCCAATTTTCTGGATTTTTGAAAATTTCACTTTTTTGTGAAAATATCCACTAAATGAGGGAATAATATGTGTGAGGGTAACCCAGGAGAGTTCCAAATGTGTGTGGGTAGAATATATATCCCACGGGGGTAAAATTGAAAAAAGTTGAAAAAATTTTTTTTTGGACTTAGTCATTTTTCCGGCGTTTATCAGACTTTCAGATGCGAGAAATGTCAGTTAGCATTCCGATTTCAGTTCCAGAGCGATTCGCCCAATGAGTCCTTGATATTTAGTTGTTTTCAGCCAATTTTCTGGATTTTTGAAAATTTCACTTTTTTGTGAAAATATCCACTAAATGAGGGAATAATATGTGTGAGGGTACCGCAGGAGAGTATCAAATGTGTGTGGGAAGAATATATATCCCACGGGGGTAAAATTGAAAAAAGTTGAAAAAATTTTTTTTTTGGACTTAGTCATTTTTCTGGTGTTGATCAGACTTTCAGATAGGGGAAATGTCAGTGAGCATTCCGATTTCAGTTCCAGAGCGATACACCCAATGAGTCCTTGATATTTAGTCGTTTTCAGCCAATTTTCTGGATTTTTGAAAATTTCACTTTTTTGTGAAAATATCCACTAAATGAGGGAATAATATGTGTGAGGGTACCGCAGGAGAGTACCAAATGTGTGTGGGAAGATTATATATCCCACGGGGGTAAAATTGAAAAATGTTAAAAAAAAATTTTTTTTGGACTTAGTCATTTTTCCGGCGTTTATCAGACTTTCAGATACGAGAAATGTCAGTGAGCGTTCCAATTTCAGCTCCAGAGCGATTCGCCCAATGAGTACTTGATATTTAGTCGTTTTCAGCCAATTTTCTGGATTTTTGAAAATTTCACTTTTTTGTAAAAATATCCACTAAATGATGGAATAATATGTGTGAGGGTACCCCAGGAGAGTTCCAAATGTGTGTGGGTAGAATATATATCCCACGGGGGTAAAATTGAAAAAAGCTGAAAAAAATTTTTTTTGGACTTAGTCATTTTTCCGGCGTTTATCACACTTTCAGATACGAGAAATGTCAGTGAGCATTCCGATTTCAACTCCAGAGCGATTCGCCCAATGAGTTCTTGATATTTAGTCGTTTTCAGCCAATTTTCTGGATTTTTGAAAATTTCACTTTTTTGTGAAAATATCCACTAAATGAGGGAATAATATGTGTGAGGGTACCGCAGGAGAGTACCAAATGTGTGTGGGAAGAATATATATCCCACGGAGGTAAAATTGAAAAAAGTAAAAAAAATTTTTTTTTGGACTTAGTCATTTTTTCGGCGTTTATCAGACTTTCAGATAGGGGAAATGTCAGTGAGCTTGCCAATTTCAGTTCCAGAGTGATTCGCCCAATGAGTCCTTGATATTTAGTCGTTTTCAGCCAATTTTCTGGATTTTTGAAAATTTCACTTTTTTGTGAAAATATCCACTAAATGTGGGAATAATAAGTGTGAGGGTACCCCAGAAGAGTTCCAAATGTGTGTGGGTAGAATATATATCCGACGGAGGTAAAATTGAAAAAAGTTGAAAAAAATTTTTTTTTGGACTTAGTCATTTTTCCGGCGTTTATCAGACTTTCAGATAGGGCAAATGTGAGTGAGCATTCCAATTTCAGTTCCAGAGCGTTTCGCCCAATGAGTCTTTGATATTTAGTTGTTTTCAGCCAATTTTCTGGATTTTTGAAAATTTCACTTTTTTGTGAAAATATCCACTAAATGAGGGAATAATATGTGTGAGGGTACCGCAGGAGAGTACCAAATGTGTGTGGGAAGATTATATATCCCACGGGGGTAAAATTGAAAAATGTTAAAAAAAAATTTTTTTTGGACTGTCATTTTTCCGGCGTTTATCAGACTTTCAGATACGAGAAATGTCAGTGAGCGTTCCAATTTCAGCTCCAGAGCGATTCGCCCAATGAGTTCTTGATATTTAGTCGTTTTCAGCCAATTTTCTGGATTTTTGAAAATTTCACTTTTTTGTGAAAATATCCACTAAATGAGGGAATAATATGTGTGAGGGTAACCCAGGAGAGTTCCAAATGTGTGTGGGTAGAATATATATCCCACGGGGGTAAAATTGAAAAAAGCTGAAAAAATTTTTTTTTGGACTTAGTCATTTTTCCGGCGTTTATCAGACTTTCAGATACGAGAAATGTCAGTGAGCGTTCCGATTTCAGCTCCAGAGCGATTCGCCCAATGAGTCTTTGATATTTAGTCGTTTTCAGCCAATTTTCTGGATTTTTGAAAATTTCACTTTTTTGTGAAAATATCCACTAAATGAGGGAATAATATGTGTGAGGGTACCGCAGGAGAGTACCAAATGTGTGTGGGAAGAATATATATCCCACGGAGGTAAAATTGAAAAAAGTAAAAAAAATTTTTTTTGGACTTAGTCATTTTTTCGGCGTTTATCAGACTTTCAGATAGGGGAAATGTCAGTGAGCTTGCCAATTTCAGTTCCAGAGTGATTCGCCCAATGAGTCCTTGATATTTAGTCGTTTTCAGCCAATTTTCTGGATTTTTGAAAATTTCACTTTTTTGTGAAAATATCCACTAAATGTGGGAATAATAAGTGTGAGGGTACCCCAGAAGAGTTCCAAATGTGTGTGGGTAGAATATATATCCGACGGAGGTAAAATTGAAAAAAGTTGAAAAAAATTTTTTTTTGGACTTAGTCATTTTTCCGGCGTTTATCAGACTTTCAGATAGGGCAAATGTGAGTGAGCATTCCAATTTCAGTTCCAGAGCGTTTCGCCCAATGAGTCTTTGATATTTAGTTGTTTTCAGCCAATTTTCTGGATTTTTGAAAATTTCACTTTTTTGTGAAAATATCCACTAAATGAGGGAATAATATGTGTGAGGGTACCGCAGGAGAGTACCAAATGTGTGTGGGAAGATTATATATCCCACGGGGGTAAAATTGAAAAATGTTAAAAAAAAATTTTTTTTGGACTGTCATTTTTCCGGCGTTTATCAGACTTTCAGATACGAGAAATGTCAGTGAGCGTTCCAATTTCAGCTCCAGAGCGATTCGCCCAATGAGTTCTTGATATTTAGTCGTTTTCAGCCAATTTTCTGGATTTTTGAAAATTTCACTTTTTTGTGAAAATATCCACTAAATGAGGGAATAATATGTGTGAGGGTAACCCAGGAGAGTTCCAAATGTGTGTGGGTAGAATATATATCCCACGGGGGTAAAATTGAAAAAAGCTGAAAAAATTTTTTTTTGGACTTAGTCATTTTTCCGGCGTTTATCAGACTTTCAGATACGAGAAATGTCAGTGAGCGTTCCGATTTCAGCTCCAGAGCGATTCGCCCAATGAGTCTTTGATATTTAGTCGTTTTCAGCCAATTTTCTGGATTTTTGAGAATTTCACTTTTTTGTGAAAATATCCACGAAATGAGGGAATAATATGTGTGAGGGTACCCCAGGAGAGTTTCAAATGTGTGTGGGTAGAATATATATCCGACGGGGGTAAAATTGAAAAAAGTTGAAAAAAATTTTTTTTTGGACTTAGTCATTTTTCCGGTGTTTATCAGACTCTCAGATACGAGAAATGTCAGTGAGCATTCCGATTTCAGCTCCAGAGCGATTCGCACAATGAGTCCTTGATATTTAGTCGTTTTCAGCCAATTTTCTGGATTTTTGAAAATGTCACTTTTTTGTGAAAATATCCACTAAATGAGGGAATAATATGTGTGAGGGTAACCCAGGAGAGTTCCAAATGTGTGTGGGTAGAACATATATCCCACGGGGGTAAAATTGAAAAAAGTTGAAAAAAAATTTTTTTTGGACTTTGTCATTTTTCTGGCGTTTATCAGACTTTCAGATAGGGGAAATGTCAGTGAGCATTCCGATTTCAGTTCCAGAGCGATTCGCCCAATGAGTCCTTGATATTTAGTTGTTTTCAGCCAATTTTCTGGATTTTTGAAAATTTCACTTTTTTGTGAAAATATTCACTAAATGAGGGAATAATATGTGTGAGGGTACCCCAGGAGAGTTCTAAATGTGTGTGGGAAGAATATATATCCCACGGGGTAAAATTGAAAAAAGTTTTAAAAAATTTTTTTTTGGACTTAGTCATTTTTCCGGCGTTTATCAGACTTTCAGATAGGGGAAATGTCAGTAAGCATTCTGATTTCAGTTCCAGAGCGATACGCCCAATGAGTCCTTGATATTTAGTCGTTTTCAGCCAATTTTCTGGATTTTTGAAAATTTCACTTTTTTGTGAAAATATCCACGAAATGAGGGAATAATATGTGTGAGGGTACCCCAGGAGAGTTCTAAATGTGTGTGGGAAGAATATATATCCCACGGTGGTAAAATTGAAAAAAGTTGAAAAAAATTTTTTTTGGACTGTCATTTTTCCGGCGTTTATCAGACTTTCAGATAGGGGAAATGTCAGTGAGCGTTCCGATTTCAGTTCCATAGCGATTCGCCCAAGGAGTCCTTGATATTTAGTTGTTTTCAGCCAATTTTCTGGATTTTTGAAAATTTCACTTTTTTGTGAAAATATTCACTAAATGAGGGAATAATATGTGTGAGGGTACCCCAGGAGAGTTCAAAATGTGTGTGGGAAGAATATATATCCCATGGGGGTAAAATTGAAAAATGTTAAAAAAAAATTTTTTTTTGGACTTAGTCATTTTTTCGGCGTTTATCAGACTTTCAGATAGGGGAAATGTCAGTGAGCTTGCCAATTTCAGTTCCAGAGTGATTCGCCCAATGAGTCCTTGATATTTAGTCGTTTTCAGCCAATTTTCTGGATTTTTGAAAATTTCACTTTTTTGTGAAAATATCCACTAAATGTGGGAATAATAAGTGTGAGGGTACCCCAGAAGAGTTCCAAATGTGTGTGGGTAGAATATATATCCGACGGAGGTAAAATTGAAAAAAGTTGAAAAAAATTTTTTTTTGGACTTAGTCATTTTTCCGGCGTTTATCAGACTTTCAGATAGGGCAAATGTGAGTGAGCATTCCAATTTCAGTTCCAGAGCGTTTCGCCCAATGAGTCTTTGATATTTAGTTGTTTTCAGCCAATTTTCTGGATTTTTGAAAATTTCACTTTTTTGTGAAAATATCCACTAAATGAGGGAATAATATGTGTGAGGGTACCGCAGGAGAGTACCAAATGTGTGTGGGAAGATTATATATCCCACGGGGGTAAAATTGAAAAATGTTAAAAAAAAATTTTTTTTGGACTGTCATTTTTCCGGCGTTTATCAGACTTTCAGATACGAGAAATGTCAGTGAGCGTTCCAATTTCAGCTCCAGAGCGATTCGCCCAATGAGTTCTTGATATTTAGTCGTTTTCAGCCAATTTTCTGGATTTTTGAAAATTTCACTTTTTTGTGAAAATATCCACTAAATGAGGGAATAATATGTGTGAGGGTAACCCAGGAGAGTTCCAAATGTGTGTGGGTAGAATATATATCCCACGGGGGTAAAATTGAAAAAAGCTGAAAAAATTTTTTTTTGGACTTAGTCATTTTTCCGGCGTTTATCAGACTTTCAGATACGAGAAATGTCAGTGAGCGTTCCGATTTCAGCTCCAGAGCGATTCGCCCAATGAGTCTTTGATATTTAGTCGTTTTCAGCCAATTTTCTGGATTTTTGAAAATTTCACTTTTTTGTGAAAATATCCACTAAATGAGGGAATAATATGTGTGAGGGTACCGCAGGAGAGTACCAAATGTGTGTGGGAAGAATATATATCCCACGGAGGTAAAATTGAAAAAAGTAAAAAAAATTTTTTTTGGACTTAGTCATTTTTTCGGCGTTTATCAGACTTTCAGATAGGGGAAATGTCAGTGAGCTTGCCAATTTCAGTTCCAGAGTGATTCGCCCAATGAGTCCTTGATATTTAGTCGTTTTCAGCCAATTTTCTGGATTTTTGAAAATTTCACTTTTTTGTGAAAATATCCACTAAATGTGGGAATAATAAGTGTGAGGGTACCCCAGAAGAGTTCCAAATGTGTGTGGGTAGAATATATATCCGACGGAGGTAAAATTGAAAAAAGTTGAAAAAAATTTTTTTTTGGACTTAGTCATTTTTCCGGCGTTTATCAGACTTTCAGATAGGGCAAATGTGAGTGAGCATTCCAATTTCAGTTCCAGAGCGTTTCGCCCAATGAGTCTTTGATATTTAGTTGTTTTCAGCCAATTTTCTGGATTTTTGAAAATTTCACTTTTTTGTGAAAATATCCACTAAATGAGGGAATAATATGTGTGAGGGTACCGCAGGAGAGTACCAAATGTGTGTGGGAAGATTATATATCCCACGGGGGTAAAATTGAAAAATGTTAAAAAAAAATTTTTTTTGGACTGTCATTTTTCCGGCGTTTATCAGACTTTCAGATACGAGAAATGTCAGTGAGCGTTCCAATTTCAGCTCCAGAGCGATTCGCCCAATGAGTTCTTGATATTTAGTCGTTTTCAGCCAATTTTCTGGATTTTTGAAAATTTCACTTTTTTGTGAAAATATCCACTAAATGAGGGAATAATATGTGTGAGGGTAACCCAGGAGAGTTCCAAATGTGTGTGGGTAGAATATATATCCCACGGGGGTAAAATTGAAAAAAGCTGAAAAAATTTTTTTTTGGACTTAGTCATTTTTCCGGCGTTTATCAGACTTTCAGATACGAGAAATGTCAGTGAGCGTTCCGATTTCAGCTCCAGAGCGATTCGCCCAATGAGTCTTTGATATTTAGTCGTTTTCAGCCAATTTTCTGGATTTTTGAGAATTTCACTTTTTTGTGAAAATATCCACGAAATGAGGGAATAATATGTGTGAGGGTACCCCAGGAGAGTTTCAAATGTGTGTGGGTAGAATATATATCCGACGGGGGTAAAATTGAAAAAAGTTGAAAAAAATTTTTTTTTGGACTTAGTCATTTTTCCGGTGTTTATCAGACTCTCAGATACGAGAAATGTCAGTGAGCATTCCGATTTCAGCTCCAGAGCGATTCGCACAATGAGTCCTTGATATTTAGTCGTTTTCAGCCAATTTTCTGGATTTTTGAAAATGTCACTTTTTTGTGAAAATATCCACTAAATGAGGGAATAATATGTGTGAGGGTAACCCAGGAGAGTTCCAAATGTGTGTGGGTAGAACATATATCCCACGGGGGTAAAATTGAAAAAAGTTGAAAAAAAATTTTTTTTGGACTTTGTCATTTTTCTGGCGTTTATCAGACTTTCAGATAGGGGAAATGTCAGTGAGCATTCCGATTTCAGTTCCAGAGCGATTCGCCCAATGAGTCCTTGATATTTAGTTGTTTTCAGCCAATTTTCTGGATTTTTGAAAATTTCACTTTTTTGTGAAAATATTCACTAAATGAGGGAATAATATGTGTGAGGGTACCCCAGGAGAGTTCTAAATGTGTGTGGGAAGAATATATATCCCACGGGGTAAAATTGAAAAAAGTTTTAAAAAATTTTTTTTTGGACTTAGTCATTTTTCCGGCGTTTATCAGACTTTCAGATAGGGGAAATGTCAGTAAGCATTCTGATTTCAGTTCCAGAGCGATACGCCCAATGAGTCCTTGATATTTAGTCGTTTTCAGCCAATTTTCTGGATTTTTGAAAATTTCACTTTTTTGTGAAAATATCCACGAAATGAGGGAATAATATGTGTGAGGGTACCCCAGGAGAGTTCTAAATGTGTGTGGGAAGAATATATATCCCACGGTGGTAAAATTGAAAAAAGTTGAAAAAAATTTTTTTTGGACTGTCATTTTTCCGGCGTTTATCAGACTTTCAGATAGGGGAAATGTCAGTGAGCGTTCCGATTTCAGTTCCATAGCGATTCGCCCAAGGAGTCCTTGATATTTAGTTGTTTTCAGCCAATTTTCTGGATTTTTGAAAATTTCACTTTTTTGTGAAAATATTCACTAAATGAGGGAATAATATGTGTGAGGGTACCCCAGGAGAGTTCAAAATGTGTGTGGGAAGAATATATATCCCATGGGGGTAAAATTGAAAAAAGTTGAAAAAAAATTTTTTTTTGGACTTAGTCATTTTTCCGGCGTTCATCAGACTTTCAGATACGAGAAATGTCAGTGAGCGTTCCGATTTCAGCTCCAGAGCGATTCGCCCAATGAGTCCTTGATATTTAGTCGTTTTCAGCCAATTTTCTGGATTTTTGAAAATTTCACTTTTTTGTGAAAATATCCACTAAATGAGGGAATAATATGTGTGAGGGTACCCCAGGAGAGCTCTAAATGTGTGTGGGAAGAATATATATCCCACGGGGGTAAAATTGAAAAATGTTAAAAAAAAATTTTTTTTGGACTTAGTCATTTTTCCGGCGTTTATCACACTTTCAGATACGAGAAATGTCAGTGAGCATTCCGATTTCAGCTCCAGAGCGATTCGCCCAATGAGTTCTTGATATTTAGTCGTTTTCAGCCAGTTTTCTGGATTTTTGAAAATTTCACTTTTTTGTGAAAATATCCACTAAATGAGGGAATAATATGTGTGAGGGTACCGCAGGAGAGTACCAAATGTGTGTGGGAAGAATATATATCCCACGGAGGTAAAATTGTAAAAAGTAAAAAAAATTTTTTTTTGGACTTAGTCATTTTTCCGGCGTTTATCAGACTTTCAGATGCGAGAAATGTCAGTGAGCGTTCCGATTTCAGCTCCAGAGCAATTCGCCCAATGAGTCCTTGATATTTAGTCGTTTTCAGCCAATTTTCTGGATTTTTGAAAATTTCACTTTTTTGTGAAAATATCCACTAAATGAGGGAATAATATGTGTGAGGGTAACCCAGGAGAGTTCCAAATGTGTGTGGGTAGAATATATATCCCACGGGGGTAAAATTGAAAAAAGTTGAAAAAATTTTTTTTTGGACTTAGTCATTTTTCCGGCGTTTATCAGACTTTCAGATGCGAGAAATGTCAGTTAGCATTCCGATTTCAGTTCCAGAGCGATTCGCCCAATGAGTCCTTGATATTTAGTTGTTTTCAGCCAATTTTCTGGATTTTTGAAAATTTCACTTTTTTGTGAAAATATCCACTAAATGAGGGAATAATATGTGTGAGGGTACCGCAGGAGAGTATCAAATGTGTGTGGGAAGAATATATATCCCACGGGGGTAAAATTGAAAAAAGTTGAAAAAATTTTTTTTTTGGACTTAGTCATTTTTCTGGTGTTGATCAGACTTTCAGATAGGGGAAATGTCAGTGAGCATTCCGATTTCAGTTCCAGAGCGATACACCCAATGAGTCCTTGATATTTAGTCGTTTTCAGCCAATTTTCTGGATTTTTGAAAATTTCACTTTTTTGTGAAAATATCCACTAAATGAGGGAATAATATGTGTGAGGGTACCCCAGGAGAGTTCTAAATGTGTGTGGGAAGAATATATATCCCACGGGGGTAAAATTGAAAAAAGTTGAAAAAAATTTTTTTTTGGACTGTCATTTTTCCGGCGTTTATCAGACTTTCAGATAGGGGAAATGTCAGTGAGCGTTCCGATTTCAGTTCCATAGCGATTCGCCCAAGGAGTCCTTGATATTTAGTTGTTTTCAGCCAATTTTCTGGATTTTTGAAAATTTCACTTTTTTGTGAAAATATTCACTAAATGAGGGAATAATATGTGTGAGGGTACCCCAGGAGAGTTCTAAATGTGTGTGGGAAGAATATATATCCCATGGGGGTAAAATTGAAAAAAGTTGAAAAAAAATTTTTTTTTGGACTTAGTCATTTTTCCGGCGTTTATCAGACTTTCAGATACGAGAAATGTCAGTGAGCGTTCCGATTTCAGCTCCAGAGCGATTCGCCCAATGAGTCCTTGATATTTAGTCGTTTTCAGCCAATTTTCTGGATTTTTGAAAATTTCACTTTTTTGTAAAAATATCCACTAAATGATGGAATAATATGTGTGAGAGTACCCCAGGAGAGTTCCAAATGTGTGTGGGTAGAATATATATCCCACGGGGGTAAAATTGAAAAAAGCTGAAAAAATTTTTTTTTGGACTTAGTCATTTTTCCGGCGTTTATCAGACTTTCAGATGCGAGAAATGTCAGTGAGCATTCCGATTTCAGCTCCAGAGCGATTCGCACAATGAGTCCTTGATATTTAGTCGTTTTCAGCCAATTTCTGGATTTTTGAAAATTTAACTTTTTTGTGAAAATATTCACTAAATGAGGGAATAATATGTGTGAGGGTACCGCAGGAGAGTATCAAATGTGTGTGGGAAGAATATATATCCCACGGGGATAAAATTGAAAAAAGTTGAAAAAAATTTTTTTTTGGACTTAGTCATTTTTCTGGCGTTTATCAGACTTTCAGATAGGGGAAATGTCAGTGAGCATTCCGATTTCAGTTCCAGAGCCATACGCCCAATGAGTCCTTGATATGTAGTCGTTTTCAGCCAATTTTCTGGATTTTTGAAAATTTCACTTTTTTGTGAAAATATCCACTAAATGAGGGAATAATATGTGTGAGGGTACCCCAGGAGAGTTCCAAATGTGTGTGGGTAGAATATATATCTGACGAGGGTAAAATTGAAAAAAGTTGAAAAAAAATTTTTTTTGGACTTAGTCATTTTTCTGGCGTTGATCAGACTTTCAGATAGGGGAAATGTCAGTGAGTGTTCTGATTTCAGCTCCAGAGCGATTCGCCCAATGAGTCCTTGATATTTAGTTGTTTTCAGCCAATTTTCTGGATTTTTGAAAATTTCACTTTTTTGTGAAAATATTCACTAAATGAGGGAATAATATGTGTGAGGGTACCCCAGGAGAGTTCTAAATGTGTATGGGAAGAATATATATCCCACGGGGGTAAAATTGAAAAAAGTTGAAAAAAATTTTTTTTTGGACTTAGTCATTTTTCCGGCGTTTATCAGACTTTCAGATAGGGGAAATGTCAGTGAGCGTTCCGATTTCAGTTCCAGAGCGATTCGCCCAAGGAGTCCTTGATATTTAGTCGTTTTCAGCCAATTTTCTGGATTTTTGAAAATTTCACTTTTTTGTGAAAATATCCACTAAATGAGGGAATAATATGTGTGAGGGTACCCCAGGAGAGTTCCAAATGTGTTTGGGTAGAATATATATCCCGCGGGGGTAAAATTGAAAAAAGCTGTAAAAATTTTTTTTTGGACTTAGTCATTTTTCCGGTGTTTATCAGACTCTCAGATACGAGAAATGTCAGTGAGCATTCCGATTTCAGCTCCAGAGCGATTCGCACAATGAGTCCTTGATATTTAGTCGTTTTCAGCCAATTTTCTGGATTTTTGAATATTTCACTTTTTTGTGAAAATATCCACTAAATGAGGGAATAATATGTGTGAGGGTAGACCAGGAGAGTTCTAAATGTGTGTGGGAAGAATATATATCCCATGGGGGTAAAATTGAAAAAAGTTTAAAAAAAATATTTTTTGGACTTAGTCATTTTTCTGGCGTTGATCAGACTTTCAGATAGGGGAAATGTCAGTGAGCGTTCCGATTTCAGTTCCAGAGCGATTCGCCCAATGAGTCCTTGATATTTAGTCGTTTTCAGCCAATTTTCAGGATTTTTGAAAATTTCACTTTTTTGTGAAAATATCCACTAAATGAGGGAATAATAAGTGTGAGGGTACCCCAGAAGAGTTCCAAATGTGTGTGGGTAGAATATATATCTGACAGGGGTAAAATTGAAAAAAGTTGAAAAAAATTTTTTTTTGGACTTAGTCATTTTTCTGGCGTTGATCAGACTTTCAGATAGGGGAAATGTCAGTGAGCGTTCCGATTTCAGTTCCCAAGCGATTCGCCCAATGAGTTTTTGATATTTAGTCGTTTTCAGCCAATTTTCTGGATTTTTGAAAATTTCACTTTTTTGTGAAAATATCCACTAAATGAGGGAATAATATGTGTGAGGGTACCGCAGGAGAGTACCAAATGTGTGTGGGAAGAATATATATCCGACGGGGGTAAAATTGAAAAAAGTTGAAAAAAAATTTTTTTTGGACTTAGTCATTTTTCTGGCATTGATCAGACTTTCAGAGAGGGGAAATGTCAGTGAGCGTTCCGATTTCAGCTCCAGAGCGATTCGCCCAATGAGTCCTTGATATTTAGTTGTTTTCAGCCAATTTTCTGGATTTTTGAAAATTTCACTTTTTTGTGAAAATATCCACTAAATGAGGGAATAATATGTGTGAGGGTACCCCAGAAGAGTTCCATATGTGTGTGGGTAGAATCTATATCTGACAGGGGTAAAATTGAAAAAAGTTGAAAAAAATTTTTTTTTGGACTTAGTCATTTTTCTGGCGTTGATCAGACTTTCAGATAGGGGAAATGTCAGTGAGCATTCCGATTTCAGTTCCCAAGCGATTCGCCCAATGAGTTTTTGATATTTAGTCGTTTTCAGCCAATTTTCTGGATTTTTGAAAATTTCACTTTTTTGTGAAAATATCCACTAAATGAGGGAATAATATGTGTGAGGGTACCCCAGGAGAGTTCCAAATGTGTTTGGGTAGAATATATATCCCGCGGGGGTAAAATTGAAAAAAGCTGTAAAAATTTTTTTTTGGACTTAGTCATTTTTCCGGTGTTTATCAGACTCTCAGATACGAGAAATGTCAGTGAGCATTCCGATTTCAGCTCCAGAGCGATTCGCACAATGAGTCCTTGATATTTAGTCGTTTTCAGCCAATTTTCTGGATTTTTGAAAATTTCACTTTTTTGTGAAAATATCCACTAAATGAGGGAATAATATGTGTGAGGGTAGACCAGGAGAGTTCTAAATGTGTGTGGGAAGAATATATATCCCATGGGGGTAAAATTGAAAAAAGTTTAAAAAAAATATTTTTTGGACTTAGTCATTTTTCTGGCGTTGATCAGACTTTCAGATAGGGGAAATGTCAGTGAGCGTTCCGATTTCAGTTCCAGAGCGATTCGCCCAATGAGTCCTTGATATTTAGTCGTTTTCAGCCAATTTTCAGGATTTTTGAAAATTTCACTTTTTTGTGAAAATATCCACTAAATGAGGGAATAATAAGTGTGAGGGTACCCCAGAAGAGTTCCAAATGTGTGTGGGTAGAATATATATCTGACAGGGGTAAAATTGAAAAAAGTTGAAAAAAATTTTTTTTTGGACTTAGTCATTTTTCTGGCGTTGATCAGACTTTCAGATAGGGGAAATGTCAGTGAGCGTTCCGATTTCAGTTCCCAAGCGATTCGCCCAATGAGTTTTTGATATTTAGTCGTTTTCAGCCAATTTTCTGGATTTTTGAAAATTTCACTTTTTTGTGAAAATATCCACTAAATGAGGGAATAATATGTGTGAGGGTACCGCAGGAGAGTACCAAATGTGTGTGGGAAGAATATATATCCGACGGGGGTAAAATTGAAAAAAGTTGAAAAAAAATTTTTTTTGGACTTAGTCATTTTTCTGGCATTGATCAGACTTTCAGAGAGGGGAAATGTCAGTGAGCGTTCCGATTTCAGCTCCAGAGCGATTCGCCCAATGAGTCCTTGATATTTAGTTGTTTTCAGCCAATTTTCTGGATTTTTGAAAATTTCACTTTTTTGTGAAAATATCCACTAAATGAGGGAATAATATGTGTGAGGGTACCCCAGAAGAGTTCCATATGTGTGTGGGTAGAATCTATATCTGACAGGGGTAAAATTGAAAAAAGTTGAAAAAAATTTTTTTTTGGACTTAGTCATTTTTCTGGCGTTGATCAGACTTTCAGATAGGGGAAATGTCAGTGAGCATTCCGATTTCAGTTCCCAAGCGATTCGCCCAATGAGTTTTTGATATTTAGTCGTTTTCAGCCAATTTTCTGGATTTTTGAAAATTTCACTTTTTTGTGAAAATATCCACTAAATGAGGGAATAATATGTGTGAGGGTAACTCAGGAGAGTTCCAAATGTGTGTGGGTAGAATATATATCCCAAGGGGGTAAAATTGAAAAAAGTTGAAAAAATTTTTTTTTTGGACTTAGTCATTTTTCTGGCGTTTATCAGACTTTCAGATAGGGGAAATGTCAGTGAGTGTTCCGATTTCAGTTCCAGAGCGATTCGCCCAATGAGTCCTTGATATTTAGTTGTTTTCAGCCAATTTTCTGGATTTTTGAAAATTTCACTTTTTTGTGAGAATATTCACTAAATGAGGGAATAATATGTGTGAGGGTACCCCAGGAGAGTTCTAAATGTGTATGGGAAGAATATATATCCCACGGGGGTAAAATTGAAAAAAGTTGAAAAAATTTTTTTTTTGGACTTAGTCATTTTTCCGGCGTTTATCAGACTTTCAGATAGGGGAAATGTCAGTGAGTGTTCCGATTTCAGTTCCAGAGCGATTCGCCCAATGAGTCCTTTATATTTAGTTGTTTTCAGCCAATTTTCTGGATTTTTGAAAATTTCACTTTTTTGTAAAAATATCCACTAAATGATGGAATAATATGTGTGAGGGTACCCCAGGAGAGTTCCAAATGTGTGTGGGCAGAATATATATCCCACGGGGGTAAAATTGAAAAAAGTTGAAAAAATTTTTTTTTGGACTTAGTCATTTTTCCGGCGTTTATCAGACTTTCAGATAGGGGAAATGTCAGTGAGCATTCCGATTTCAGTTCCAGAGCGATACGCCCAATGAGTCCTTGATATGTAGTCGTTTTCAGCCAATTTTCTGGATTTTTGAAAATTTCACTTTTTTGTGAAAATATCCACTAAATGAGGGAATAATATGTGTGAGGGTACCCCAGGAGAGTTCCAAATGTGTTTGGGTAGAATATATATCCGACGGGGGTAAAATTGAAAAAAGTTGAAAAAAATTTTTTTTTGACTTAGTCATTTTTCCGGCATTTATCAGACTTTCAGATAGGGGAAATGTCAGTGAGCATTCCGATTTCAGTTCCAGAGCCATACGCACAATGAGTCCTTGATATGTAGTAGTTTTCAGCCAATTTTCTGGATTTTTTAAAATTTCACTTTTTTGTGAAAATATCCACTAAATGAGGGAATAATATGTGTGAGGGTACCCCAGGAGAGTTCCAAATGTGTGTGGGTAGAATATATATCTGACGAGGGTAAAATTGAAAAAAGTTGAAAAAAATTTTTTTTTTGGACTTAGTCATTTTTCTGGCGTTTATCAGACTTTCAGATAGGGGAAATGTCAGTGAGCGTTCCGTTTTCAGTTCCAGAGCGATTCGCCCAATGAGTCCTTGATATTTAGTTGTTTTCAGCCAATTTTCTGGATTTTTGAAAATTTCACTCTTTTGTGAAAATATTCACTAAATGAGGGAATAATATGTGTGAGAGTACCGAAGGAGAGTTCCAAATGTGTGTGGGTAGAATATATATCCCACGGGGGTAAAATTGAAAAAAGTTGAAAAAAAATTTTTTTTGGACTTAGTCATTTTTCCGGCGTTTATCAGACTTTCAGATAGGGGAAATGTCACTGAGCGTTCCGATTTCAGTTCCAGAGCGATTCGCCCAATGAGTCCTTGATATTTAGTCGTTTTTCAGCCAATTTTCTGGATTTTTGAAAATTTCACTTTTTTGTGAAAATATCCACTAAATGAGGGAATAATATGTGTGAGGGTACCCCAGGAAAGTTCTAAATGTGTGTGGGTAGAATATATATCCCACGGGGGTAAAATTGAAAAAAGTTGAAAAAAATTTTTTTTTGGACTTTGTCATTTTTCTGCCGTTTATCAGACTTTCACATAGGGGAAATGTCAGTGAGCGTTCCGATTTCAGTTCCAGAGTGATTCGCCCAATGAGTCCTTGTTATTTAGTTGTTTTCAGCCAATTTTCTGGATTTTTGAAAATTTCACTTTTTTGTGAAAATATCCACTACATGAGTTAATAATATGTGTGAGGGTACCCCAGGAGAGTTCCAAATGTGTGTGGGAAGAATATATATCCCACGGGGGTAAAATTGAAAAAAGTTGAAAAAAACTTTTTTTTGGACTTAGTCATTTTTCTGGCGTTTATCAGACTTTCAGATAGGGGAAATGTCAGTGAGCGTTCCGATTTCAGTTCCAGAGCGATTCGACCAATGAGTCCTTGATATTTAGTCGTTTTCAGCCAATTTTCTGGATTTTTGAAAATTTAACTTTTTTGTGAAAATATCCACTAAATGAGGGAATTATATGTGTGAGGGTACCCCAGGAGAGTTCCAAATGTGTGTGGGTAGAATATATATCCCACGGGGGTAAAATTGAAAAAAGTTGAAAAAAAATTTTTTTTGGACTTAGTCATTTTTCCGGCGTTTATCAGACTTTCAGATAGGGGAAATGTCAGTGAGCGTTCCGATTTCAGTTCCAGAGTGATTCGCCCAATGAGTCCTTGTTATTTATTTGTTTTCAGCCAATTTTCTGGATTTTTGAAAATTTCACTTTTTTGTGAAAATATCCACTAAATGAGGGAATAATATGTGTGAGGGTACCCCAGGAAAATTCTAAATGTGTGTGGGTAGAATATATATCCCACGGGGGTAAAATTGAAAAAAGTTGAAAAAAATTTTTTTTTGGACTTTGTCATTTTTCTGGCGTTTATCAGACTTTCAGATAGGGGAAATGTCAGTGAGCGTTCCGATTTCAGTTCCAGAGCGATTCGACCAATGAGTCCTTGATATTTAGTCGTTTTCAGCCAATTTTCTGGATTTTTGAAAATTTCACTTTTTTGTGAAAATATCCACTAAATGAGGGAATAATATGTGTGAGGGTACCGAAGGAGAGTTCCAAATGTGTGTGGGTAGAATATATATCCCACGGGGGTAAAATTGAAAAAAGTTGAAAAATAATTTTTTTTCGACTTTGTCATTTTTCTGCGGTTTATCAGACTTTCACATAGGGGAAATATCAGTGAGCGTTCCGATTTCAGTTCCAGAGTGATTCGCCCAATGAGTCCTTGTTATTTAGTTGTTTTCAGCCAATTTTCTGGATTTTTGAAAATTTCACTTTTTTTGTGAAAATATCCACTAAATGAGGGAATAATATGTGTGAGGGTACCCCAGGAGAGTTCCAAATGTGTGTGGGAAGAATATATATCCCACGGGGGTAAAATTGAAAAAAGTTGAAAAAAAATTTTTTTTGGACTTAGTCATTTTTCCGGCGTTTATCAGACTTTCACATAGGGGAAATGTCACTGAGCGTTCCGATTTCAGTTCCAGAGCGATTCGCCCAATGAGTCCTTGATATTTAGTCGTTTTTCAGCCAATTTTCTGGATTTTTCAAAATTTCACTTTTTTGTGAAAATATCCACTAAATGAGGGAATAATATGTGTGAGGGTACCCCAGGAAAGTTCTAAATGTGTGTGGGTAGAATATATATCCCACGGGGGTAAAATTGAAAAAAGTTGAAAAAAAATTTTTTTTGGACTTTGTCATTTTTCTGCCGTTTATCAGACTTTCACATAGGGGAAATGGCAGTGAGCGTTCCGATTTCAGTTCCAGAGTGATTCGCCCAATGAGTCCTTGTTATTTAGTTGTTTTCAGCCAATTTTCTGGATTTTTGAAAATTTCACTTTTTTGTGAAAATATCCACTAAATGAGGGAATAATATGTGTGAGAGTACCGAAGGAGAGTTCCAAATGTGTGTGGGTAGAATATATATCCCACGGGGGTAAAATTGAAAAAAGTTGAAAAAAAAATTTTTTTGGACTTAGTCATTTTTCCGGCGTTTATCAGACTTTCAGATAGGGGAAATGTCACTGAGCGTTCCGATTTCAGTTCCAGAGCGATTCGCCCAATGAGTCCTTGATATTTAGTCGTTTTTCAGCCAATTTTCTGGATTTTTGAAAATTTCACTTTTTTGTGAAAATATCCACTAAATGAGGGAATAATATGTGTGAGGGTACCCCAGGAAAGTTCTAAATGTGTGTGGGTAGAATATATATCCCACGGGGGTAAAATTGAAAAAAGTTGAAAAAAATTTTTTTTTGGACTTTGTCATTTTTCTGCCGTTTATCAGACTTTCACATAGGGGAAATGTCAGTGAGCGTTCCGATTTCAGTTCCAGAGTGATTCGCCCAATGAGTCCTTGTTATTTAGTTGTTTTCAGCCAATTTTCTGGATTTTTGAAAATTTCACTTTTTTGTGAAAATATCCACTACATGAGTTAATAATATGTGTGAGGGTACCCCAGGAGAGTTCCAAATGTGTGTGGGAAGAATATATATCCCACGGGGGTAAAATTGAAAAAAGTTGAAAAAAACTTTTTTTTGGACTTAGTCATTTTTCTGGCGTTTATCAGACTTTCAGATAGGGGAAATGTCAGTGAGCGTTCCGATTTCAGTTCCAGAGCGATTCGACCAATGAGTCCTTGATATTTAGTCGTTTTCAGCCAATTTTCTGGATTTTTGAAAATTTAACTTTTTTGTGAAAATATCCACTAAATGAGGGAATTATATGTGTGAGGGTACCCCAGGAGAGTTCCAAATGTGTGTGGGTAGAATATATATCCCACGGGGGTAAAATTGAAAAAAGTTGAAAAAAAATTTTTTTTGGACTTAGTCATTTTTCCGGCGTTTATCAGACTTTCAGATAGGGGAAATGTCAGTGAGCGTTCCGATTTCAGTTCCAGAGTGATTCGCCCAATGAGTCCTTGTTATTTATTTGTTTTCAGCCAATTTTCTGGATTTTTGAAAATTTCACTTTTTTGTGAAAATATCCACTAAATGAGGGAATAATATGTGTGAGGGTACCCCAGGAAAATTCTAAATGTGTGTGGGTAGAATATATATCCCACGGGGGTAAAATTGAAAAAAGTTGAAAAAAATTTTTTTTTGGACTTTGTCATTTTTCTGCCGTTTATCAGACTTTCACATAGGGGAAATGTCAGTGAGCGTTCCGATTTCAGTTCCAGAGTGATTCGCCCAATGAGTCCTTGTTATTTAGTTGTTTTCAGCCAATTTTCTGGATTTTTGAAAATTTCACTTTTTTGTGAAAATATCCACTACATGAGTTAATAATATGTGTGAGGGTACCCCCAGGAGAGTTCCAAATGTGTGTGGGAAGAATATATATCCCACGGGGGTAAAATTGAAAAAAGTTGAAAAAAACTTTTTTTTGGACTTAGTCATTTTTCCGGCGTTTATCAAACTTTCACATAGGGGAAATGTCAGTGAGCGTTCCGATTTCAGTTCCAGAGTGATTCGCCCAATGAGTCCTTGTTATTTAGTTGTTTTCAGCCAATTTTATGGATTTTTGAAAATTTCACTTTTTTTGTGAAAATATCCACTAAATGAGGGAATAATATGTGTGAGGGTACCCCAGGAGAGTTCCAAATGTGTGTGGGTAGAATATATATCCCACGGGGGTAAAATTGAAAAAAGTTGAAAAAAAATTTTTTTTGGACTTAGTCATTTTTCCGGCGTTTATCAGACTTTCAGATAATGGAAATGTCAGTGAGCGTTCCGATTTCAGTTCCAGAGTGATTCGCCCAATGAGTCCTTGTTATTTATTTGTTTTCAGCCAATTTTCTGGATTTTTGAAAATTTCACTTTTTTGTGAAAATATCCACTAAATGAGGGAATAATATGTGTGAGGGTACCCCAGGAAAGTTCTAAATGTGTGTGGGTAGAATATATATCCCACGGGGGTAAAATTGAAAAAAGTTGAAAAAAATTTTTTTTTGGACTTTGTCATTTTTCTGCCGTTTATCAGACTTTCACATAGGGGAAATGTCAGTGAGCGTTCCGATTTCAGTTCCAGAGTGATTCGCCCAATGAGTCCTTGTTATTTAGTTGTTTTCAGACAATTTTCTGGATTTTTGAAAATTTCACTTTTTTGTGAAAATATCCACTAAATGAGGGAATAATATGTGTGAGAGTACCGAAGGAGAGTTCCAAATGTGTGTGGGTAGAATATATATCCCACGGGGGTAAAATTGAAAAAAGTTGAAAAAAAATTTTTTTTGGACTTAGTCATTTTTCCGGCGTTTATCAGACTTTCAGATAGGGGAAATGTCACTGAGCGTTCCGATTTCAGTTCCAGAGCGATTCGCCCAATGAGTCCTTGATATTTAGTCGTTTTTCAGCCAATTTTCTGGATTTTTGAAAATTTCACTTTTTTGTGAAAATATCCACTAAATGAGGGAATAATATGTGTGAGGGTACCCCAGGAAAGTTCTACATGTGTGTGGGTAGAATATATATCCCACGGGGGTAAAATTGAAAAAAGTTGAAAAAAAATTTTTTTTGGACTTTGTCATTTTTCTGCCGTTTATCAGACTTTCACATAGGGGAAATGTCAGTGAGCGTTCCGATTTCAGTTCCAGAGTGATTCGCCCAATGAGTCCTTGTTATTTAGTTGTTTTCAGCCAATTTTCTGGATTTTTGAAAATTTCACTTTTTTGTGAAAATATCCACTACATGAGTTAATAATATGTGTGAGGGTACCCCAGGAGAGTTCCAAATGTGTGTGGGAAGAATATATATCCCACGGGGGTAAAATTGAAAAAAGTTGAAAAAAAACTTTTTTTTGGACTTAGTCATTTTTCCGGCGTTTATCAAACTTTCACATAGGGGAAATGTCAGTGAGCGTTCCGATTTCAGTTCCAGAGTGATTCGCCCAATGAGTCCTTGTTATTTAGTTGTTTTCAGCCAATTTTCTGGATTTTTGAAAATTTCACTTTTTTTGTGAAAATATCCACTAAATGAGGGAATAATATGTGTGAGGGTACCCCAGGAGAGTTCCAAATGTGTGTGGGAAGAATATATATCCCACGGGGGTAAAATTGAATAAAGTAGAAAAATTTTTTTTTTTGGACTTAGTCATTTTTTCGGCGTTTATCAGACTTTCAGATAGGGGAAATGTCAGTGAGCATTCCGATTTCAGTTCCAGAGCGATTCGCCCAATGAGTCCTTGTTATTTAGTCGTTTTCAGCCAATTTTCTGGATTTTTGAAAATTTCACTTTTTTGTGAAAATATCCACTAAATGAGGGAATAATATGTGTGAGGGTACCGAAGGAGAGTTCCAAATGTGTGTGGGTAGAATATATATCCCACGGGGGTAAAATTGAAAAAAGTTGAAAAAAAATTTTTTTTGGACTTAGTCATTTTTCCGGCGTTTATCAGACTTTCACATAGGGGAAATGTCAGTGAGCGTTCCGATTTCAGTTCCAGAGTGATTCGCCCAATGAGTCCTTGTTATTTAGTTGTTTTCAGCCAATTTTCTGGATTTTTGAAAATTTCACTTTTTTGTGAAAATATCCACTACATGAGGGAATAATATGTGTGAGGGTACCCCAGGAGAGTTCCAAATGTGTGTGGGAAGAATATATATCCCACGGGGGTAAAATTGAAAAAAGTTGAAAAAAATAATTTTTTGGACTTAGTCATTTTTCTGGCGTTTATCAGACTTTCAGATAGGGGAAATGTCAGTGAGCGTTCCGATTTCAGTTCCAGAGCGATTCGACCAATGAGTCCTTGATATTTAGTCGTTTTCAGCCAATTTTCTGGATTTTTGAAAATTTAACTTTTTTGTGAAAATATCCACTACATGAGTTAATAATATGTGTGAGGGTACCCCCAGGAGAGTTCCAAATGTGTGTGGGAAGAATATATATCCCACGGGGGTAAAATTGAAAAAAGTTGAAAAAAAATTTTTTTTGGACTTAGTCATTTTTCCGGCGTTTATCAGACTTTCAGATAGGGGAAATGTCAGTGAGCGTTCCGATTTCAGTTCCAGAGTGATTCGCCCAATGAGTCCTTGTTATTTATTTGTTTTCAGCCAATTTTCTGGATTTTTGAAAATTTCACTTTTTTGTGAAAATATCCACTAAATGAGGGAATAATATGTGTGAGGGTACCCCAGGAAAATTCTAAATGTGTGTGGGTAGAATATATATCCCACGGGGGTAAAATTGAAAAAAGTTGAAAAAAATTTTTTTTTGGACTTTGTCATTTTTCTGCCGTTTATCAGACTTTCACATAGGGGAAATGTCAGTGAGCGTTCCGATTTCAGTTCCAGAGTGATTCGCCCAATGAGTCCTTGTTATTTAGTTGTTTTCAGCCAATTTTCTGGATTTTTGAAAATTTCACTTTTTTGTGAAAATATCCACTACATGAGTTAATAATATGTGTGAGGGTACCCCCAGGAGAGTTCCAAATGTGTGTGGGAAGAATATATATCCCACGGGGGTAAAATTGAAAAAAGTTGAAAAAAACTTTTTTTTGGACTTAGTCATTTTTCCGGCGTTTATCAAACTTTCACATAGGGGAAATGTCAGTGAGCGTTCCGATTTCAGTTCCAGAGTGATTCGCCCAATGAGTCCTTGTTATTTAGTTGTTTTCAGCCAATTTTATGGATTTTTGAAAATTTCACTTTTTTTGTGAAAATATCCACTAAATGAGGGAATAATATGTGTGAGGGTACCCCAGGAGAGTTCCAAATGTGTGTGGGTAGAATATATATCCCACGGGGGTAAAATTGAAAAAAGTTGAAAAAAAAATTTTTTTGGACTTAGTCATTTTTCCGGCGTTTATCAGACTTTCAGATAATGGAAATGTCAGTGAGCGTTCCGATTTCAGTTCCAGAGTGATTCGCCCAATGAGTCCTTGTTATTTATTTGTTTTCAGCCAATTTTCTGGATTTTTGAAAATTTCACTTTTTTGTGAAAATATCCACTAAATGAGGGAATAATATGTGTGAGGGTACCCCAGGAAAGTTCTAAATGTGTGTGGGTAGAATATATATCCCACGGGGGTAAAATTGAAAAAAGTTGAAAAAAATTTTTTTTTGGACTTAGTCATTTTTCCGGCGTTTATCAGACTTTCAGATAGGGGAAATGTCAGTGAGCGTTCCGATTTCAGTTCCAGAGCGATTCGCCCAAGGAGTCCTTGATATTTAGTTGTTTTCAGCCAATTTTCTGGATTTTTGAAAATTTCACTTTTTTGTGAAAATATTCACTAAATGAGGGAATAATATGTGTGAGGGTACCCCAGGAGAGTTCTAAATGTGTGTGGGAAGAATATATATCCCATGGGGGTAAAATTGAAAAAAGTTGAAAAAAAATTTTTTTTGGACTTAGTCATTTTTCTGGCGTTGATCAGACTTTGAGATAGGGGAAATTTCAGTGAGCGATCCGATTTCAGCTCCAGAGCGATTCGCCCAATGAGTCCTTGATATTTAGTCGTTTTCAGCCAATTTTCTGGATTTTTGAAAATTTCACTTTTTTGTAAAAATATCCACTAAATGAGGGAATAATATATGTGAGGGTACCCCAGGAGAGTTCCAAATGTGTTTGGGTAGAATATATATCCCACGGGGGTAAAATTGAAAAAAGCTGAAAAAATTTTTTTTTGGACTTAGTCATTTTTCCGGTGTTTATCAGACTCTCAGTTACGAGAAATGTCAGTGAGCATTCCGATTTCAGCTCCAGAGCGATTCGCACAATGAGTCCTTGATATTTAGTCGTTTTCAGCCAATTTTCTGGATTTTTGAAAATTTCACTTTTTTGTGAAAATATCCACTAAATGAGGGAATAATATGTGTGAGGGTACCGCAGGAGAGTATCAATTGTGTGTGGGAAGAATATATATCCCACGGGGGTAAAATTGAAAAAAGTTGAAAAAAATTTTTTTTTGACTTAGTCATTTTTCCGGCATTTATCAGACTTTCAGATAGGGGAAATGTCAGTGAGCATTTCGATTTCAGTTCCAGAGCCATACGCCCAATGAGTCCTTGATATGTAGTCGTTTTCAGCCAATTTTCTGGATTTTTGAAAATTTCACTTTTTTGTGAAAATATCCACTAAATGAGGGAATAATATGTGTGAGGGTACCCCAGGAGAGTTTCAAATGTGTGTGGGTAGAATATATATCCGACGGGGGTAAAATTGAAAAAAGTTGAAAAAAATTTTTTTTTGACTTAGTCATTTTTCTGGCATTTATCAGACTTTCAGATAGGGGAAATGTCAGTGAGCATTCCGATTTCAGTTCCAGAGCCATACGCACAATGAGTCCTTGATATGTAGTAGTTTTCAGCCAATTTTCTGGATTTTTTAAAATTTCACTTTTTTGTGAAAATATCCACTAAATGAGGGAATAATATGTGTGAGGGTACCCCAGGAGAGTTCCAAATGTGTGTGGGTAGAATATATATCTGACGAGGGTAAAATTGAAAAAAGTTGAAAAAAATTTTTTTTTTGGACTTAGTCATTTTTCTGGCGTTTATCAGACTTTCAGATAGGGGAAATGTCAGTGAGCGTTCCGTTTTCAGTTCCAGAGCGATTCGCCCAATGAGTCCTTGATATTTAGTTGTTTTCAGCCAATTTTCTGGATTTTTGAAAATTTCACTCTTTTGTGAAAATATTCACTAAATGAGGGAATAATATGTGTGAGGGTACCCCAGGAGAGTTCTAAATGTGTGTGGGAAGAATATATATCCCACGGGGGTAAAATTGAAAAAAGTTGAAAAAAATTTTTTTTTGGACTTAGTCATTTTTCCGGCGTTTATCAGACTTTCAGATAGGGGAAATGTCAGTGAGCGTTCCGATTTCAGTTCCAGAGCGATTCGCCCAAGGAGTCCTTGATATTTAGTTGTTTTCAGCCAATTTTCTGGATTTTTGAAAATTTCACTTTTTTGTGAAAATATTCACTAAATGAGGGAATAATATGTGTGAGGGTACCCCAGGAGAGTTCTAAATGTGTGTGGGAAGAATATATATCCCATGGGGGTAAAATTGAAAAAAGTTGAAAAAAAATTTTTTTTGGACTTAGTCATTTTTCTGGCGTTGATCAGACTTTGAGATAGGGGAAATTTCAGTGAGCGATCCGATTTCAGCTCCAGAGCGATTCGCCCAATGAGTCCTTGATATTTAGTCGTTTTCAGCCAATTTTCTGGATTTTTGAAAATTTCACTTTTTTGTAAAAATATCCACTAAATGAGGGAATAATATATGTGAGGGTACCCCAGGAGAGTTCCAAATGTGTTTGGGTAGAATATATATCCCACGGGGGTAAAATTGAAAAAAGCTGAAAAAATTTTTTTTTGGACTTAGTCATTTTTCCGGTGTTTATCAGACTCTCAGTTACGAGAAATGTCAGTGAGCATTCCGATTTCAGCTCCAGAGCGATTCGCACAATGAGTCCTTGATATTTAGTCGTTTTCAGCCAATTTTCTGGATTTTTGAAAATTTCACTTTTTTGTGAAAATATCCACTAAATGAGGGAATAATATGTGTGAGGGTACCGCAGGAGAGTATCAATTGTGTGTGGGAAGAATATATATCCCACGGGGGTAAAATTGAAAAAAGTTGAAAAAAATTTTTTTTTGACTTAGTCATTTTTCCGGCATTTATCAGACTTTCAGATAGGGGAAATGTCAGTGAGCATTTCGATTTCAGTTCCAGAGCCATACGCCCAATGAGTCCTTGATATGTAGTCGTTTTCAGCCAATTTTCTGGATTTTTGAAAATTTCACTTTTTTGTGAAAATATCCACTAAATGAGGGAATAATATGTGTGAGGGTACCCCAGGAGAGTTTCAAATGTGTGTGGGTAGAATATATATCCGACGGGGGTAAAATTGAAAAAAGTTGAAAAAAATTTTTTTTTGACTTAGTCATTTTTCTGGCATTTATCAGACTTTCAGATAGGGGAAATGTCAGTGAGCATTCCGATTTCAGTTCCAGAGCCATACGCACAATGAGTCCTTGATATGTAGTAGTTTTCAGCCAATTTTCTGGATTTTTTAAAATTTCACTTTTTTGTGAAAATATCCACTAAATGAGGGAATAATATGTGTGAGGGTACCCCAGGAGAGTTCCAAATGTGTGTGGGTAGAATATATATCTGACGAGGGTAAAATTGAAAAAAGTTGAAAAAAATTTTTTTTTTGGACTTAGTCATTTTTCTGGCGTTTATCAGACTTTCAGATAGGGGAAATGTCAGTGAGCGTTCCGTTTTCAGTTCCAGAGCGATTCGCCCAATGAGTCCTTGATATTTAGTTGTTTTCAGCCAATTTTCTGGATTTTTGAAAATTTCACTCTTTTGTGAAAATATTCACTAAATGAGGGAATAATATGTGTGAGGGTACCCCAGGAGAGTTCTAAATGTGTGTGGGAAGAATATATATCCCACGGGGGTAAAATTGAAAAAAGTTGAAAAAAATTTTTTTTTGGACTTAGTCATTTTTCCGGCGTTTATCAGACTTTCAGATAGGGGAAATGTCAGTGAGCGTTCCGATTTCAGTTCCAGAGCGATTCGCCCAAGGAGTCCTTGATATTTAGTTGTTTTCAGCCAATTTTCTGGATTTTTGAAAATTTCACTTTTTTGTGAAAATATTCACTAAATGAGGGAATAATATGTGTGAGGGTACCCCAGGAGAGTTCTAAATGTGTGTGGGAAGAATATATATCCCATGGGGGTAAAATTGAAAAAAGTTGAAAAAAAATTTTTTTTGGACTTAGTCATTTTTCTGGCGTTGATCAGACTTTGAGATAGGGGAAATTTCAGTGAGCGATCCGATTTCAGCTCCAGAGCGATTCGCCCAATGAGTCCTTGATATTTAGTCGTTTTCAGCCAATTTTCTGGATTTTTGAAAATTTCACTTTTTTGTAAAAATATCCACTAAATGAGGGAATAATATATGTGAGGGTACCCCAGGAGAGTTCCAAATGTGTTTGGGTAGAATATATATCCCACGGGGGTAAAATTGAAAAAAGCTGAAAAAATTTTTTTTTGGACTTAGTCATTTTTCCGGTGTTTATCAGACTCTCAGTTACGAGAAATGTCAGTGAGCATTCCGATTTCAGCTCCAGAGCGATTCGCACAATGAGTCCTTGATATTTAGTCGTTTTTAGCCAATTTTCTGGATTTTTGAAAATTTCACTTTTTTGTGAAAATATCCACTAAATGAGGGAATAATATGTGTGAGGGTACCGCAGGAGAGTATCAATTGTGTGTGGGAAGAATATATATCCCACGGGGGTAAAATTGAAAAAAGTTGAAAAAAATTTTTTTTTGACTTAGTCATTTTTCCGGCATTTATCAGACTTTCAGATAGGGGAAATGTCAGTGAGCATTTCGATTTCAGTTCCAGAGCCATACGCCCAATGAGTCCTTGATATGTAGTCGTTTTCAGCCAATTTTCTGGATTTTTGAAAATTTCACTTTTTTGTGAAAATATCCACTAAATGAGGGAATAATATGTGTGAGGGTACCCCAGGAGAGTTTCAAATGTGTGTGGGTAGAATATATATCCGACGGGGGTAAAATTGAAAAAAGTTGAAAAAAATTTTTTTTTGACTTAGTCATTTTTCTGGCATTTATCAGACTTTCAGATAGGGGAAATGTCAGTGAGCATTCCGATTTCAGTTCCAGAGCCATACGCACAATGAGTCCTTGATATGTAGTAGTTTTCAGCCAATTTTCTGGATTTTTTAAAATTTCACTTTTTTGTGAAAATATCCACTAAATGAGGGAATAATATGTGTGAGGGTACCCCAGGAGAGTTCCAAATGTGTGTGGGTAGAATATATATCTGACGAGGGTAAAATTGAAAAAAGTTGAAAAAAATTTTTTTTTTGGACTTAGTCATTTTTCTGGCGTTTATCAGACTTTCAGATAGGGGAAATGTCAGTGAGCGTTCCGTTTTCAGTTCCAGAGCGATTCGCCCAATGAGTCCTTGATATTTAGTTGTTTTCAGCCAATTTTCTGGATTTTTGAAAATTTCACTCTTTTGTGAAAATATTCACTAAATGAGGGAATAATATGTGTGAGGGTACCCCAGGAGAGTTCTAAATGTGTATGGGAAGAATATATATCCCACGGGGGTAAAATTGAAAAAAGTTGAAAAAAATTTTTTTTTGGACTTAGTCATTTTTCCGGCGTTTATCAGACTTTCAGATAGGGGAAATGTCAGTGAGCGTTCCGATTTCAGTTCCAGAGCGATTCGCCCAAGGAGTCCTTGATATTTAGTTGTTTTCAGCCAATTTTCTGGATTTTTGAAAATTTCACTTTTTTGTGAAAATATTCACTAAATGAGGGAATAATATGTGTGAGGGTACCCCAGGAGAGTTCTAAATGTGTGTGGGAAGAATATATATCCCATGGGGGTAAAATTGAAAAAAGTTGAAAAAAAATTTTTTTTGGACTTAGTCATTTTTCTGGCGTTGATCAGACTTTGAGATAGGGGAAATTTCAGTGAGCGATCCGATTTCAGCTCCAGAGCGATTCGCCCAATGAGTCCTTGATATTTAGTCGTTTTCAGCCAATTTTCTGGATTTTTGAAAATTTCACTTTTTTGTAAAAATATCCACTAAATGAGGGAATAATATATGTGAGGGTACCCCAGGAGAGTTCCAAATGTGTTTGGGTAGAATATATATCCCACGGGGGTAAAATTGAAAAAAGCTGAAAAAATTTTTTTTTGGACTTAGTCATTTTTCCGGTGTTTATCAGACTCTCAGTTACGAGAAATGTCAGTGAGCATTCCGATTTCAGCTCCAGAGCGATTCGCACAATGAGTCCTTGATATTTAGTCGTTTTCAGCCAATTTTCTGGATTTTTGAAAATTTCACTTTTTTGTGAAAATATCCACTAAATGAGGGAATAATATGTGTGAGGGTACCGCAGGAGAGTATCAATTGTGTGTGGGAAGAATATATATCCCACGGGGGTAAAATTGAAAAAAGTTGAAAAAAATTTTTTTTTGACTTAGTCATTTTTCCGGCATTTATCAGACTTTCAGATAGGGGAAATGTCAGTGAGCATTTCGATTTCAGTTCCAGAGCCATACGCCCAATGAGTCCTTGATATGTAGTCGTTTTCAGCCAATTTTCTGGATTTTTGAAAATTTCACTTTTTTGTGAAAATATCCACTAAATGAGGGAATAATATGTGTGAGGGTACCCCAGGAGAGTTTCAAATGTGTGTGGGTAGAATATATATCCGACGGGGGTAAAATTGAAAAAAGTTGAAAAAAATTTTTTTTTGACTTAGTCATTTTTCTGGCATTTATCAGACTTTCAGATAGGGGAAATGTCAGTGAGCATTCCGATTTCAGTTCCAGAGCCATACGCACAATGAGTCCTTGATATGTAGTAGTTTTCAGCCAATTTTCTGGATTTTTTAAAATTTCACTTTTTTGTGAAAATATCCACTAAATGAGGGAATAATATGTGTGAGGGTACCCCAGGAGAGTTCCAAATGTGTGTGGGTAGAATATATATCTGACGAGGGTAAAATTGAAAAAAGTTGAAAAAAATTTTTTTTTTGGACTTAGTCATTTTTCTGGCGTTTATCAGACTTTCAGATAGGGGAAATGTCAGTGAGCGTTCCGTTTTCAGTTCCAGAGCGATTCGCCCAATGAGTCCTTGATATTTAGTTGTTTTCAGCCAATTTTCTGGATTTTTGAAAATTTCACTCTTTTGTGAAAATATTCACTAAATGAGGGAATAATATGTGTGAGGGTACCCCAGGAGAGTTCTAAATGTGTATGGGAAGAATATATATCCCACGGGGGTAAAATTGAAAAAAGTTGAAAAAAATTTTTTTTTGGACTTAGTCATTTTTCCGGCGTTTATCAGACTTTCAGATAGGGGAAATGTCAGTGAGCGTTCCGATTTCAGTTCCAGAGCGATTCGCCCAAGGAGTCCTTGATATTTAGTTGTTTTCAGCCAATTTTCTGGATTTTTGAAAATTTCACTTTTTTGTGAAAATATTCACTAAATGAGGGAATAATATGTGTGAGGGTACCCCAGGAGAGTTCTAAATGTGTGTGGGAAGAATATATATCCCATGGGGGTAAAATTGAAAAAAGTTGAAAAAAAATTTTTTTTGGACTTAGTCATTTTTCTGGCGTTGATCAGACTTTGAGATAGGGGAAATTTCAGTGAGCGATCCGATTTCAGCTCCAGAGCGATTCGCCCAATGAGTCCTTGATATTTAGTCGTTTTCAGCCAATTTTCTGGATTTTTGAAAATTTCACTTTTTTGTAAAAATATCCACTAAATGATGGAATAATATGTGTGAGGGTACCCCAGGAGAGTTCCAAATGTGTGTGGGTAGAATATATATCCCACGGGGGTAAAATTGAAAAAAGTTGAAAAATTTTTTTTTTGGACTTAGTCATTTTTACGGCGTTTATCAGACTTTCAGATAGGGGAAATGTCAGTGAGCATTCCGATTTCAGTTCCAGAGCGATACGCCCAATGAGTCCTTGATATGTAGTCGTTTTCAGCCAATTTTCTGGATTTTTGAAAATTTCACTTTTTTGTGAAAATATCCACTAAATGAGGGAATAATATGTGTGAGGGTACCCCAGGAGAGTTCCAAATGTGTTTGGGTAGAATATATATCCCACGGGGGTAAAATTGAAAAAAGCTGAAAAAATTTTTTTTTGGACTTAGTCATTTTTCCGGTGTTTATCAGACTCTCAGTTACGAGAAATGTCAGTGAGCATTCCGATTTCAGCTCCAGAGCGATTCGCACAATGAGTCCTTGATATTTAGTCGTTTTCAGCCAATTTTCTGGATTTTTGAAAATTTCACTTTTTTGTGAAAATATCCACTAAATGAGGGAATAATATGTGTGAGGGTACCGCAGGAGAGTATCAAATGTGTGTGGGAAGAATATATATCCCACGGGGATAAAATTGAAAAAAGTTGAAAAAAATTTTTTTTTGGACTTAGTCATTTTTCTGGCGTTTATCAGACTTTCAGATAGGGGAAATGTTAGTGAGCGTTCCGATTTCAGTTCCAGAGCGATTCGCCCAATGAGTCCTTGATATTTAGTTGTTTTCAGCCAATTTTCTGGATTTTTGAAAATTTCACTCTTTTGTGAAAATATTCACTAAATGAGGGAATAAAATGTGTGAGGGTACCCCAGGAGAGTTTCAAATGTGTGTGGGTAGAATATATATCCGACGGGGGTAAAATTGAAAAAAGTTGAAAAAAATTTTTTTTTGACTTAGTCATTTTTCCGGCATTTATCAGACTTTCAGATAGGGGAAATGTCAGTGAGCATTCCGATTTCAGTTTCAGAGCCATACGCCCAATGAGTCCTTGATATGTAGTCGTTTTCAGCCAATTTTCTGGATTTTTGAAAATTTCACTTTTTTGTGAAAATATCCACTAAATGAGGGAATAATATGTGTGAGGGTACCCCAGGAGAGTTCCAAATGTGTGTGGGTAGAATATATATCTGACAGGGTAAAATTGAAAAAAGTTGAAAAAAATTTTTTTTTGGACTTAGTCATTTTTCTGGCGTTTATCAGACTTTCAGATAGGGGAAATGTCAGTGAGCGTTCCGATTTCAGTTCCCAAGCGATTCGCCCAATGAGTCTTTGATATTTAGTCGTTTTCAGCCAATTTTCTGGATTTTTGAAAATTTCACTTTTTTGTGAAAATATCCACTAAATGAGGGAATAATATGTGTGAGGGTACCGCAGGAGAGTACCAAATGTGTGTGGGAAGAATATATATCCGACGGGGGTAAAATTGAAAAAAGTTGAAAAAAAATTTTTTTTGGACTTAGTCATTTTTCTGGCGTTGATCAGACTTTCAGATAGGGGAAATGTCAGTGAGCGTTCTGATTTCAGCTCCAGAGCGATTCGCCCAATGAGTCCTTGATATTTAGTTGTTTTCAGCCAATTTTCTGGATTTTTGAAAATTTCACTTTTTTGTGAAAATATTCACTAAATGAGGGAATAATATGTGTGAGGGTACCCCAGGAGAGTTCTAAATGTGTATGGGAAGAATATATATCCCACGGGGGTAAAATTGAAAAAAGTTGAAAAAAATTTTTTTTTGGACTTAGTCATTTTTCCGGCGTTTATCAGACTTTCAGATAGGGGAAATGTCAGTGAGCGTTCCGATTTCAGTTCCAGAGCGATTCGCCCAAGGGGTCCTTGATATTTAGTTGTTTTCAGCCAATTTTCTGGATTTTTGAAAATTTCACTTTTTTGTGAAAATATTCACTAAATGAGGGAATAATATGTGTGAGGGTACCCCAGGAGAGTTCTAAATGTGTGTGGGAAGAATACATATCCCATGGGGGTAAAATTGAAAAAAGTTGAAAAAAAATTTTTTTTGGACTTAGTCATTTTTCTGGCGTTAATCAGACTTTCAGATAGGGGAAATTTCAGTGAGCGTTCCGATTTCAGTTCCAGAGCGATACGCCCAATGAGTCCTTGATATTTAGTCATTTTCAGCCAATTTTCTGGATTTTTGAAAATTTCACTTTTTTGTGAAAATATTCAATAAATGAGGGAATAATATGTGTGAGGGTACCCCAGGAGAGTTCTAAATGTGTATGGGAAGAATATATATCCCACGGGGGTAAAATTGAGAAAAGTTGAAAAAAATTTTTTTTTGGACTTAGTCATTTTTCCGGCGTTTATCAGACTTTCAGATAGGGGAAATTTCAGTGAGCGTTCCAATTTCAGTTCCAGAGCGATACGCCCAATGAGTCCTTGATATTTAGTCGTTTTCAGCCAATTTTCTGGATTTTTGAAAATTTCACTTTTTTGTGAAAATATCCACTAAATGAGGGAATAATATGTGTGAGGGTACCGCAGGAGAGTACCAAATGTGTGTGGGAAGAATATATATCCGACGGGGGTAAAATTGAAAAAAGTTGAAAAAAAATTTTTTTTGGACTTAGTCATTTTTCTGGCGTTGATCAGACTTTCAGATAGGGGAAATGTCAGTGAGCGTTCTGATTTCAGCTCCAGAGCGATTCGCCCAATGAGTCCTTGATATTTAGTTGTTTTCAGCCAATTTTCTGGATTTTTGAAAATTTCACTTTTTTGTGAAAATATTCACTAAATGAGGGAATAATATGTGTGAGGGTACCCCAGGAGAGTTCTAAATGTGTATGGGAAGAATATATATCCCACGGGGGTAAAATTGAAAAAAGTTGAAAAAAATTTTTTTTTGGACTTAGTCATTTTTCCGGCGTTTATCAGACTTTCAGATAGGGGAAATGTCAGTGAGCGTTCCGATTTCAGTTCCAGAGCGATTCGCCCAAGGAGTCCTTGATATTTAGTTGTTTTCAGCCAATTTTCTGGATTTTTGAAAATTTCACTTTTTTGTGAAAATATTCACTAAATGAGGGAATAATATGTGTGAGGGTACCCCAGGAGAGTTCTAAATGTGTGTGGGAAGAATATATATCCCATGGGGGTAAAATTGAAAAAAGTTGAAAAAAAATTTTTTTTGGACTTAGTCATTTTTCTGGCGTTGATCAGACTTTGAGATAGGGGAAATTTCAGTGAGCGATCCGATTTCAGCTCCAGAGCGATTCGCCCAATGAGTCCTTGATATTTAGTCGTTTTCAGCCAATTTTCTGGATTTTTGAAAATTTCACTTTTTTGTAAAAATATCCACTAAATGATGGAATAATATGTGTGAGGGTACCCCAGGAGAGTTCCAAATGTGTGTGGGTAGAATATATATCCCACGGGGGTAAAATTGAAAAAAGTTGAAAAAATTTTTTTTTGGACTTAGTCATTTTTACGGCGTTTATCAGACTTTCAGATAGGGGAAATGTCAGTGAGCATTCCGATTTCAGTTCCAGAGCGATACGCCCAATGAGTCCTTGATATGTAGTCGTTTTCAGCCAATTTTCTGGATTTTTGAAAATTTCACTTTTTTGTGAAAATATCCACTAAATGAGGGAATAATATGTGTGAGGGTACCCCAAGAGAGTTCCAAATGTGTTTGGGTAGAATATATATCCCACGGGGGTAAAATTGAAAAAAGCTGAAAAAAATTTTTTTTTTGGACTTAGTCATTTTTCTGGCGTTTATCAGACTTTCAGATAGGGGAAATGTCAGTGAGCGTTCCGTTTTCAGTTCCAGAGCGATTCGCCCAATGACTCCTTGATATTTAGTTGTTTTCAGCCAATTTTCTGGATTTTTGAAAATTTCACTCTTTTGTGAAAATATCCACTAAATGAGGGAATAATATGTGTGAGGGTACCCCAGGAGAGTTCCAAATGTGTGTGGGTAGAATATATATCTGACAGGGTAAAATTGAAAAAAGTTGAAAAAAATTTTTTTTTGGACTTAGTCATTTTTCTGGCGTTTATCAGACTTTCAGATAGGGGAAATGTCAGTGAGCGTTCCGATTTCAGTTCCCAAGCGATTCGCCCAATGAGTCTTTGATATTTAGTCGTTTTCAGCCAATTTTCTGGATTTTTGAAAATTTCACTTTTTTGTGAAATTATCCACTAAATGAGGGAATAATATGTGTGAGGGTACCGCAGGAGAGTACCAAATGTGTGTGGGAAGAATATATATCCGACAGGGGTAAAATTGAAAAAAGTTGAAAAAAAATTTTTTTTGGACTTAGTCATTTTTCTGGCGTTGATCAGACTTTCAGATAGGGGAAATTTCAGTGAGCGTTCCGATTTCAGTTCCAGAGCGATACGCCCAATGAGTCCTTGATATTTAGTCATTTTCAGCCAATTTTCTGGATTTTTGAAAATTTCACTTTTTTGTGAAAATATTCACTAAATGAGGGAATAATATGTGTGAGGGTACCCCAGGAGAGTTCTAAATGTGTATGGGAAGAATATATATCCCATGGGGGTAAAATTGAGAAAAGTTGAAAAAAATTTTTTTTTGGACTTAGTCATTTTTCCGGCGTTTATCAGACTTTCAGATAGGGGAAATTTCAGTGAGCGTTCCAATTTCAGTTCCAGAGCGATACGCCCAATGAGTCCTTGATATTTAGTCGTTTTCAGCCAATTTTCTGGATTTTTGAAAATTTCACTTTTTTGTGAAAATATCCACTAAATGAGGGAATAATATGTGTGAGGGTACCCCAGGAGAGTTCCAAATGTGTTTGGGTAGAATATATATCCCACGGGGGTAAAATTGAAAAAAGCTGTAAAAATTTTTTTTTGGACTTAGTCATTTTTCCGGTGTTTATCAGACTCTCAGTTACGAGAAATGTCAGTGAGCATTCCGATTTCAGCTCCAGAGCGATTCGCACAATGAGTCCTTGATATTTAGTCGTTTTCAGCCAATTTTCTGGATTTTTGAAAATTTCACTTTTTTGTGAAAATATCCACTAAATAAGGGAATAATATGTGTGAAGGTACCCCAGGAGAGTTCTAAATGTGTGTGGGAAGAATATATATCCCATGGGGGTAAAATTGAAAAAAGTTTAAAAAAAATATTTTTTGGACTTAGTCATTTTTCTGGCGTTGATCAGACTTTCAGATAGGGGAAATGTCAGTGAGCGTTCCGATTTCAGTTCCCAAGCGATTCGCCCAATGAGTTTTTGATATTTAGTCATTTTCAGCCAATTTTCTGGATTTTTGAAAATTTCACTTTTTGTGAAAATATCCACTAAATGAGGGAATAATATGTGTGAGGGTACCCCAGGAGAGTTCTAAATGTGTATGGGAAGAATATATATCCCAGGGGGGTAAAATTGAAAAAAGTTGAAAAAAATTTTTTTTTGGACTTAGTCATTTTTCCGGCGTTTATCAGACTTTCAGATCGGGGAAATGTTAGTGAGCGTTCCGATTTCAGTTCCAGAGCGATTCGCCCAAGGAGTCCTTGATATTTAGTTGTTTTCAGCCAATTTTCTGGATTTTTGAAAATTTCACTTTTTTGTGAAAATATTCACTAAATGAGGGAATAATATGTGTGAGGGTACCCCAGGAGAGTTCTAAATGTGTGTGGGAAGAATATATATCCCATGGGGGTAAAATTGAAAAAAGTTGAAAAAAAATTTTTTTTGGACTTAGTCATTTTTCTGGCGTTGATCAGACTTTCAGATAGGGGAAATTTCAGTGAGCGTTCCGATTTCAGTTCCAGAGCGATTCGCCCAATGAGTTTTTGATATTTAGTCGTTTTCAGCCAATTTTCTGGATTTTTGAAAATTTCACTTTTTTGTGAAAATATCCACTAAATGAGGGAATAATAAGTGTGAGGGTACCCCAGAAGAGTTCCAAATGTGTGTGGGTAGAATATATATCCGACGGGGGTAAAATTGAAAAAAGCTGAAAAAAATTTTTTTTGGACTGTCATTTTTCCAGTGTTTATTAGATGACTCTCAGATACGAGAAATGTCAGTGAGCATTCCGATTTCAGCTCCAGAGCGATTCGCACAATGAGTCCTTGATATTTAGTCGTTTTCAGCCAATTTTCTGGATTTTTGAAAATTTCACTTTTTTGTGAAAATATCCACTAAATGAGGGAATAATATGTGTGAGGGTACCCCAGGAGAGTTCGAAATGTGTATGGGAAGAATATATATCCCATGGGGGTAAAATTGAAAAAAGTTGAAAAAAATTTTTTTTTGGACTTAGTCATTTTTCCAGTGTTTATCAGATGACTCTCAGATACGAGAAATGTCAGTGAGCATTCCGATTTCAGCTCCAGAGCGATTCGCCCAATGAGTCTTTGATATTTAGTCGTTTTCAGCCAATTTTCTGGATTTTTGAAAAATTCACTTTTTTGTGAAAATATCCACTAAATGAGGGAATAACATGTGTGAGGGTAACCCAGGAGAGTGCCAAATGTGTGTGGGTAGAATATATATCCCACGGGGGTAAAATTGAAAAAAAAATTTTTTTTGGACTTAGTCATATTTCTGGCGTTTATCAGAGTTTCAGATAGGGGAAATGTCTGTGAGCGTTCCAATTTCAGTTCCAGAGCGATTCGCCCAATGAGTCTTTGATATTTAGTCGTTTTCAGCCAATTTTCTGGATTTTTGAAAATTTCACTTTTTTGTGAAAATATCCACTAAATGAGGGAATAATATGTGTGAGTGTACCCCAGGAGAGTTCTAAATGTGTATGGGAAGAATATATATCCCACGGGGGTAAAATTTAAAAAAGTTGAAAAAATTTTTTTTTTGGGCTTAGTCATTTTTCCGGCGTTTATCAGACTTTCAGATAGGGCAAATGTCTGTGAGCGTTCCAATTTCAGTTCCAGAGCGATTCGCCCAATGAGTCTTTGATATTTAGTCGTTTTCGGCCAATTTTCTGGATTTTTGAAAATTTCACTTTTTTGTGAAAATATCCACTAAATGAGGGAATAATAAGTGTGAGGGTACCCCAGGAGAGTTCCATATGTGTGTGGGTAGAATATATATCCGACGGGGGTAAAATGGAAAAAAGTTGAAAAAAAATTTTTTTGGGACTTAGTCGTTTTTCCGGCGTTTATCAGACTTTTAGATAGGGGAAATGTCAGTGAGCATTCCGATTTCAGTTCCAGAGCGATTCGCCCAATGAGTCCTTGTTATTTAGTTGTATTCAGCCAATTTTCTGGATTTTTGAAAATTTCACTTTTTTGTAAAAATATCCACTAAATGAGGGAATAATATGTGTGAGTACCGAAGGAGAGTTGCAAATGTGTGTGGGTAGAATATATATCCCACGGGGGTAAAATTGAAAAAAGTTGACAAAAATTTTTTTTTGGACTTAGTCATTATTCTGGCGTTTATCAGACTTTCAGATAGGGGAAATGTCAGTGAGCATTCCGATTTCAGTTCCAGAGCGATTCGCCGAATGAGTCCTTGATATTTAGTCGTTTTCAGCCAATTTTCTGGATTTTTGAAAATTTCACTTTTTTGTGAAAATATCCACTAAATGAGGGAATAATATGTGTGAGGGTACCCCAGGAGAGTTCCAAATGTGTGTGGGAAGAAAATATATCCCACGGGGGTAAAATTGAAGAAAGTTGAAAAAAAATTTTTTTTGGACTTAGTCATTTTTCCGGCGTTTATCAGACTTTCAGATAGGGGAAATGTCAGTGAGTGTTCCGATTTCAGTTCCAGAGCGATTCGCCCAATGAGTCCTTGATATTTAGTCATTTTCAGCCAATTTTCTGGATTTTTGAAAATTTCACTTTTTTGTGAAAATATCCACTAAATGAGGGAATAATATGTGTGAGAGTACCGAAGGGGAGTTCCAAATGTGTGTGGGTAGAATATATATCCCACGGGGGTAAAATTGAAAAAAGTTGAAAAAAATTTTTTTTTGGACTTAGTAATTTTTCCGGCGTTTATCAGACTTTCAGATAGAGGAAATGTCAGTGAGCGTTCCGATTTCAGTTCCAGAGCGATTCGCCCAATGAGTCCTTGATATTTAGTCGTTTTTCAGCCAATTTTCAGTATTTTTGAAAATTTCACTTTTTTGTGAAAATATCCACTAAATGAGGGAATAATATGTGTGAGGGTACCCCAGGAGAGTTCCAAATGTGTGTGGGTAGAATATATATCCCACAGGGGTAAAATTGAAAAAGTTGAAAAAAATTTTTTTTTGGACTTAGTCATTATTCTGGCGTTTATCAGACTTTCAGATAGGGGAAATGTCAGTGAGCGTTCCGATTTCAGTTCCAGAGCGATTCGCCGAATGATTCCTTGATATTTAGTCGTTTTCAGCCAATTTTCTGGATTTTTGAAAATTTCACTTTTTTGTGAAAATATCCACTAAATGAGGGAATAATATGTGTGAGGGTACCCCAGGAGAGTTCCAAATGTGTGTGGGAAGAATATATATCCCACGGGGGTAAAATTGAAAAAAGTTGAAAAAAATTTTTTTTTGGACTTAGTCATTTTTCCGGCGTTTATCAGACTTTTAGATAGGGGAAATGTCAGTGAGAGTTCCGATTTCAGTTCCAGAGTGATTCACCCAATGAGTCCTTGATATTTAGTCGTTTTCAGCCAATTTTCTGGATTTTTGAAAATTTCACTTTTTTGTGAAAATTTCCACTAAATGAGGGAATAATATGTATGAGGGTACCCCAGGAGAGTTCCATATGGGTGTGGGTAGAATATATATCCGACGGGGGTAAAATTGAAAAAAGTTGAAAAAAAATTTTTTTTGGACTTAGTCGTTTTTCCGACGTTTATCAGACTTTCAGATAGGGGAAATGTCAGTGAGCATTCCGATTTCAGTTCCAGAGCGATTCGCCCAATGAGTCCTTGTTATTTAGTTGTATTCAGCCAATTTTCTGGATTTTTGAAAATTTCACTTTTTTGTAAAAATATCCACTAAATGAGGGAATAATATGTGTGAGAGTACCGAAGGAGAGTTCCAAATGTGTGTGGGTGGAATATATATCCCACGGGGGTAAAATTGAAAAAAGTTGAAAAAAATTTTTTTTTGGACTTAGTCATTATTCTGGCGTTTATCAGACTTTCAGATAGGGGAAATGTCAGTGAGCATTCCGATTTCAGTTCCAGAGCGATTCGCCAAATGAGTCCTTGATATTTAGTCGTTTTCAGCCAATTTTCTGGATTTTTGAAAATTTCACTTTTTTGTGAAAATATCCACTAAATGAGGGAATAATATGTGTGAGGGTACCGAAGGAGAGTTCCAAATGTGTGTGGGTAGAATATATATCCCACGGGGGTAAAATTGAAAAAAGTTGAAAAAAAATTTTTTTTGGACTTAGTCATTTTTCCGGCGTTTATCAGACTTTCACATAGGGGAAATGTCAGTGAGCGTTCCGATTTCAGTTCCAGAGTGATTCGCCCAATGTGTCCTTGTTATTTAGTCGTTTTCAGCCAATTTTCTGGATTTTTGAAAATTTAACTTTTTTTTGAAAATATCCACTAAATGAGGGAATAATATGTGTGACGGTACCCCAGGAGAGTTCCAAATGTGTGTGGGTAGAATATATATCCAACGGAGGTAAAATTGAAAAAAGTTGAAAAAAAATTTTTTTTGGACTTAGTCGTTTTTCCGACGTTTATCAGACTTTCAGATAGAGGAAATGTCAGTGAGCATTCCGATTTCAGTTCCAGAGTGATTCGCCCAATGAGTCCTTGTTATTTAGTCGTTTTCAGCCAATTTTCTGGATTTTTGAAAATTTCACTTTTTTGTGAAAATATCCACTAAATGAGGGAATATTATGTGTGAGAGTACCGAAGGAGAGTTCCAAATGTGTGTGGGTAGAATATATATCCCACGGGGTAAAATTGAAAAAGTTGAAAAAAAACTTTTTTTGGACTTAGTAATTTTTCCGGCGTTTATCAGACTTTCAAATAGGGGAAATGTCAGTGAGCGTTCCGATTTCAGTTCCAGAGCGATTCGACCAATGAGTCCTTGATATTTAGTCGTTTTTCAACCAATTTTCTGTATTTTTGAAAATTTCACTTTTTTGTGAAAATATTCACTAAATGAGGGAATAATATGTGTGAGGGTACCCCAGGAGTGTTCCAAATGTGTGTGGGTAGAATATATATCCCACGGGGTTAAAAGAGAAAAAAGTTGAAAACATTTTTTTTTTGGACTTAGTCATTTTTCCGGCGTTTATCAGACTTTCAGATAGGGGAAATGTCAGTGAGCGTTCCGATTTCAGTTCCAGAGTGATTCGCCCAATGAGTCCTTGTTATTTAGTTGTTTTCAGCCAATTTTCTGGATTTTTGAAAATTTAACTTTTTTGTGAAAATATCCACTAAATGAGGGAATAATATGTATGAGGGTACCCCAGGAGAGTTCCATATGTGTGTGGGTAGAATATATATCCGACGGGGGTAAAATGGAAAAAAGTTGAAAAAAAATTTTTTTGGGACTTAGTCATTATTCTGGCGTTTATCAGACTTTCAGATAGGGGAAATGTCAGTGAGCATTCCGATTTCAGTTCCAGAGCGATTCGCCGAATGAGTCCTTGATATTTAGTCGTTTTCAGCCAATTTTCTGGATTTTTGAAAATTTAACTTTTTTGTGAAAATATCCACTAAATGAGTGAATAATATGTGTGAGAGTACCGAAGGGGAGTTCCAAATGTGTGTGGGTAGAATATATATCCCACGGGGGTAAAATTGAATAAAGTAGAAAAATTTTTTTTTTTGGACTTAGTCATTTTTTCGGCGTTTATCAGACTTTCAGATAGGGGAAATGTCAGTGAGCATTCCGATTTCAGTTCCAGAGCTATTCGCCCAATGAGTCCTTGATATTTAGTCGTTTTTCAGCCAATTTTCAGTATTTTTGAAAATTTCACTTTTTTGTGAAAATATCCACTAAATGAGGGAATAATATGTGTGAGGGTACCCCAGGAGAGTTCCAAATGTGTGTGGGAAGAATATATATCCCACGGGGGTAAAATTGAAAAAAGTTGAAAAAAATTTTTTTTTGGACTTAGTCATTTTTCCGGCGTTTATCAGACTTTTAGATAGGGGAAATGTCAGTGAGAGTTCCGATTTCAGTTCCAGAGTGATTCACCCAATGAGTCCTTGATATTTAGTCGTTTTCAGCCAATTTTCTGGATTTTTGAAAATTTCACTTTTTTGTGAAAATTTCCACTAAATGAGGGAATAATATGTATGAGGGTACCCCAGGAGAGTTCCATATGGGTGTGGGTAGAATATATATCCGACGGGGGTAAAATTGAAAAAAGTTGAAAAAAAATTTTTTTTGGACTTAGTCGTTTTTCCGACGTTTATCAGACTTTCAGATAGGGGAAATGTCAGTGAGCATTCCGATTTCAGTTCCAGAGTGATTCGCCCAATGAGTCCTTGTTATTTAGTCGTTTTCAGCCAATTTTCTGGATTTTTGAAAATTTCACTTTTTTGTGAAAATATCCACTATATGAGGGAATAATATGTGTGAGAGTACCGAAGGAGAGTTCCAAATGTGTGTGGGTAGAATATATATCCCACGGGGTAAAATTGAAAAAGTTGAAAAAAAACTTTTTTTGGACTTAGTAATTTTTCCGGCGTTTATCAGACTTTCAAATAGGGGAAATGTCAGTGAGCGTTCCGATTTCAGTTCCAGAGCGATTCGACCAATGAGTCCTTGATATTTAGTCGTTTTTCAACCAATTTTCTGGATTTTTGAAAATTTCACTTTTTTGTGAAAATATTCACTAAATGAGGGAATAATATGTGTGAGGGTACCCCAGGAGTGTTCCAAATGTGTGTGGGTAGAATATATATCCCACGGGGTTAAAAGAGAAAAAAGTTGAAAACATTTTTTTTTTGGACTTAGTCATTTTTCCGGCGTTTATCAGACTTTCACATAGGGGAAATGTCAGTGAGCGTTCCGATTTCAGTTCCAGAGTGATTCGCCCAATGAGTCCTTGTTATTTAGTTGTTTTCAGCCAATTTTCTGGATTTTTGAAAATTTCACTTTTTTGTGAAAATATCCACTACATGAGGGAATAATATGTGTGAGGGTACCCCAGGAGAGTTCCAAATGTGTGTGGGAAGAATATATATCCCACGGGGGTAAAATTGAAAAAAGTTGAAAAAAATAATTTTTTGGACTTAGTCATTTTTCTGGCGTTTATCAGACTTTCAGATAGGGGAAATGTCAGTGAGCATTCCGATTTCAGTTCCAGAGCGATTCGCCCAATGAGTCCTTGTTATTTAGTTGTATTCAGCCAATTTTCTGGATTTTTGAAAATTTCACTTTTTTGTAAAAATATCCACTAAATGAGGGAATAATATGTGTGAGAGTACCGAAGGAGAGTTCCAAATGTGTGTGGGTGGAATATATATCCCACGGGGGTAAAATTGAAAAAAGTTGAAAAAAATTTTTTTTTGGACTTAGTCATTATTCTGGCGTTTATCAGACTTTCAGATAGGGGAAATGTCAGTGAGCGTTCTGATTTCAGTTCCAGAGTGATTCGCCCAATGAGTCCTTGTTATTTAGTTGTTTTCAGCCAATTTTCTGGATTTTTGAAAATTTCACTTTTTTGTGAAAATATCCACTACATGAGGGAATAATATGTGTGAGGGTACCCCAGGAGAGTTCCAAATGTGTGTGGGAAGAATATATATCCCACGGGGGTAAAATTGAAAAAAGTTGAAAAAAATAATTTTTTGGACTTAGTCATTTTTCTGGCGTTTATCAGACTTTCAGATAGGGGAAATGTCAGTGAGCGTTCCGATTTCAGTTCCAGAGCGATTCGCCCAATGAGTCCTTGATATTTAGTCGTTTTCAGCCAATTTTCTGGATTTTTGAAAATTTCACTTTTTTGTGAAAATATCCACTAAATGAGGGAATAATATGTGTGAGAGTACCGAAGGGGAGTTCCAAATGTGTGTGGGTAGAATATATATCCCACGGGGGTAAAATTGAAAAAAGTTGAAAAAAATTTTTTTTTGGACTTAGTAATTATTCCGGCGTTTAACAGACTTTCAGATAGAGGAAATGTCAGTGAGCGTTCCGATTTCAATTCCAGAGCGATTCGCCGAATGATTCCTTGATATTTAGTCGTTTTCAGCCAATTTTCTGGATTTTTGAAAATTTCACTTTTTTGTGAAAATATCCACTAAATGAGGGAATAATATGTGTGAGGGTACCCCAGGAGAGTTCCAAATGTGTGTGGGAAGAATATATATCCCACGGGGGTAAAATTGAAAAAAGTTGAAAAAAATTTTTTTTTGGACTTAGTCATTTTTCCGGCGTTTATCAGACTTTTAGATAGGGGAAATGTCAGTGAGCATTCCGATTTCAGTTCCAGAGCTATTCGCCCAATGAGTCCATGTTATTTAGTCGTTTTCAGCCAATTTTCTGGATTTTTGAAAATTTCACTTTTTTGTGAAAATATCCACTAAATGAGGGAATAATATGTGTGAGAGTACCGAAGGGGAGTTCCAAATGTGTGTGGGTAGAATATATATCCCACGGGGGTAAAATTGAAAAAAGTTGAAAAAAATTTTTTTTTGGACTTAGTAATTTTTCCGGCGTTTATCAGACTTTCAGATAGAGGAAATGTCAGTGAGCGTTCCGATTTCAGTTCCAGAGCGATTCGCCCAATGAGTCCTTGATATTTAGTCGTTTTTCAGCCAATTTTCAGTATTTTTGAAAATTTCACTTTTTTGTGAAAATATCCACTAAATGAGGGAATAATATGTGTGAGGGTACCCCAGGAGAGTTCCAAATGTGTGTGGGTAGAATATATATCCCACAGGGGTAAAATTGAAAAAGTTGAAAAAAATTTTTTTTTGGACTTAGTCATTATTCTGGCGTTTATCAGACTTTCAGATAGGGGAAATGTCAGTGAGCGTTCCGATTTCAGTTCCAGAGCGATTCGCCGAATGATTCCTTGATATTTAGTCGTTTTCAGCCAATTTTCTGGATTTTTGAAAATTTCACTTTTTTGTGAAAATATCCAATAAATGAGGGAATAATATGTGTGAGGGTACCCCAGGAGAGTTCCAAATGTGTGTGGGTAGAATATATATCCCACGGGGGTAAAATTGAAAAAAGTTGAAAAAAATTATTTTTTGGACTTAGTCATTTTTCTGGCGTTTATCAGACTTTCAGATAGGGGAAATGTCAGTGAGCATTCCGATTTCAGTTCCAGAGCGATTCGCCCAATGAGTCCTTGATATTTAGTCGTTTTCAGCCAAATTTTCTGGATTTTTGAAAATTTAACTTTTTTGTGAAAATATCCACTAAATGAGTGAATAATATGTGTGAGAGTACCGAAGGGGAGTTCCAAATGTGTGTGGGTAGAATATATATCCCACGGGGGTAAAATTGAATAAAGTAGAAAAATTTTTTTTTTTGGACTTAGTCATTTTTTCGGCGTTTATCAGACTTTCAGATAGGGGAAATGTCAGTGAGCATTCCGATTTCAGTTCCAGAGCTATTCGCCCAATGAGTCCTTGATATTTAGTCGTTTTTCAGCCAATTTTCAGTATTTTTGAAAATTTCACTTTTTTGTGAAAATATCCACTAAATGAGGGAATAATATGTGTGAGGGTACCCCAGGAGAGTTCCAAATGTGTGTGGGAAGAATATATATCCCACGGGGGTAAAATTGAAAAAAGTTGAAAAAAATTTTTTTTTAGACTTAGTCATTTTTCCGGCGTTTATCAGACTTTTAGATAGGGGAAATGTCAGTGAGAGTACCGATTTCAGTTCCAGAGTGATTCACCCAATGAGTCCTTGATATTTAGTCGTTTTCAGCCAATTTTCTGGATTTTTGAAAATTTCACTTTTTTGTGAAAATTTCCACTAAATGAGGGAATAATATGTATGAGGGTACCCCAGGAGAGTTCCATATGGGTGTGGGTAGAATATATATCCGACGGGGGTAAAATTGAAAAAAGTTGAAAAAAAATTTTTTTTGGACTTAGTCGTTTTTCCGACGTTTATCAGACTTTCAGATAGGGGAAATGTCAGTGAGCATTCCGATTTCAGTTCCAGAGTGATTCGCCCAATGAGTCCTTGTTATTTAGTCGTTTTCAGCCAATTTTCTGGATTTTTGAAAATTTCACTTTTTTGTGAAAATATCCACTATATGAGGGAATAATATGTGTGAGAGTACCGAAGGAGAGTTCCAAATGTGTGTGGGTAGAATATATATCCCACGGGGTAAAATTGAAAAAGTTGAAAAAAAACTTTTTTTGGACTTAGTAATTTTTCCGGCGTTTATCAGACTTTCAAATAGGGGAAATGTCAGTGAGCGTTCCGATTTCAGTTCCAGAGCGATTCGACCAATGAGTCCTTGATATTTAGTCGTTTTTCAACCAATTTTCTGGATTTTTGAAAATTTCACTTTTTTGTGAAAATATTCACTAAATGAGGGAATAATATGTGTGAGGGTACCCCAGGAGTGTTCCAAATGTGTGTGGGTAGAATATATATCCCACGGGGTTAAAAGAGAAAAAAGTTGAAAACATTTTTTTTTTGGACTTAGTCATTTTTCCGGCGTTTATCAGACTTTCACATAGGGGAAATGTCAGTGAGCGTTCCGATTTCAGTTCCAGAGTGATTCGCCCAATGAGTCCTTGTTATTTAGTTGTTTTCAGCCAATTTTCTGGATTTTTGAAAATTTCACTTTTTTGTGAAAATATCCACTACATGAGGGAATAATATGTGTGAGGGTACCCCAGGAGAGTTCCAAATGTGTGTGGGAAGAATATATATCCCACGGGGGTAAAATTGAAAAAAGTTGAAAAAAATAATTTTTTGGACTTAGTCATTTTTCTGGCGTTTATCAGACTTTCAGATAGGGGAAATGTCAGTGAGCATTCCGATTTCAGTTCCAGAGCGATTCGCCCAATGAGTCCTTGTTATTTAGTTGTATTCAGCCAATTTTCTGGATTTTTGAAAATTTCACTTTTTTGTAAAAATATCCACTAAATGAGGGAATAATATGTGTGAGAGTACCGAAGGAGAGTTCCAAATGTGTGTGGGTGGAATATATATCCCACGGGGGTAAAATTGAAAAAAGTTGAAAAAAATTTTTTTTTGGACTTAGTCATTATTCTGGCGTTTATCAGACTTTCAGATAGGGGAAATGTCAGTGAGCGTTCTGATTTCAGTTCCAGAGTGATTCGCCCAATGAGTCCTTGTTATTTAGTTGTTTTCAGCCAATTTTCTGGATTTTTGAAAATTTCACTTTTTTGTGAAAATATCCACTACATGAGGGAATAATATGTGTGAGGGTACCCCAGGAGAGTTCCAAATGTGTGTGGGAAGAATATATATCCCACGGGGGTAAAATTGAAAAAAGTTGAAAAAAATAATTTTTTGGACTTAGTCATTTTTCTGGCGTTTATCAGACTTTCAGATAGGGGAAATGTCAGTGAGCGTTCCGATTTCAGTTCCAGAGCGATTCGCCCAATGAGTCCTTGATATTTAGTCGTTTTCAGCCAATTTTCTGGATTTTTGAAAATTTCACTTTTTTGTGAAAATATCCACTAAATGAGGGAATAATATGTGTGAGAGTACCGAAGGGGAGTTCCAAATGTGTGTGGGTAGAATATATATCCCACGGGGGTAAAATTGAAAAAAGTTGAAAAAAATTTTTTTTTGGACTTAGTAATTATTCCGGCGTTTAACAGACTTTCAGATAGAGGAAATGTCAGTGAGCGTTCCGATTTCAATTCCAGAGCGATTCGCCGAATGATTCCTTGATATTTAGTCGTTTTCAGCCAATTTTCTGGATTTTTGAAAATTTCACTTTTTTGTGAAAATATCCACTAAATGAGGGAATAATATGTGTGAGGGTACCCCAGGAGAGTTCCAAATGTGTGTGGGAAGAATATATATCCCACGGGGGTAAAATTGAAAAAAGTTGAAAAAAATTTTTTTTTGGACTTAGTCATTTTTCCGGCGTTTATCAGACTTTTAGATAGGGGAAATGTCAGTGAGAGTTCCGATTTCAGTTCCAGAGTGATTCACCCAATGAGTCCTTGATATTTAGTCGTTTTCAGCCAATTTTCTGGATTTTTGAAAATTTCACTTTTTTGTGAAAATATCCACTAAATGAGGGAATAATATGTATGAGGGTACCCCAGGAGAGTTCCATATGTGTGTGGGTAGAATATATATCCGACGGGGGTAAAATGGAAAAAAGTTGAAAAAAAATTTTTTTTGGACTTAGTCGTTTTTCCGACGTTTATCAGACTTTCAGATAGGGGAAATGTCAGTGAGCATTCCGATTTCAGTTCCAGAGCGATTCGCCCAATGAGTCCTTGTTATTTAGTTGTATTCAGCCAATTTTCTGGATTTTTGAAAATTTCACTTTTTTGTAAAAATATCCACTAAATGAGGGAATAATATGTGTGAGTACCGAAGGAGAGTTCCAAATGTGCGTGGGTAGAATATATATCCCACGGGGTAAAATTGAAAAAAGTTTTAAAAAATTTTTTTTTGGACTTAGTCATTTTTCCGGCGTTTATCAGACTTTCAGATAGGGCAAATGTCAGTGAGCGTTCCAATTTCAGTTCCAGAGCGATTCGCCCAATGAGTCTTTGATATTTAGTCGTTTTCAGCCAATTTTCTGGATTTTTGAAAATTTCACTTTTTTGTGAAAATATCCACTAAATGAGGGAATAATATGTGTGAGGGTAACCCAGGAGAGTTCCAAATGTGTGTGGGTAGAATATATATCCCACAGGGGTTAAATTGAAAAAAGTTGAAAAAAATTTTTTTTGGGACTTAGTCATTTTTCCGGCATTTATCAGACTTTCAGATAGGGGAAATGTCAGTGAGCGTTCCGATTTCAGTTCCAGAGAGATTCGCCCAATGAGTCCTTGTTATTTAGTCGTTTTCAGCCAATTTTCTGGATTTTTGAAAATTTCACTTTTTTGTGAAAATATCCACTAAATGAGGGAATAATATGTGTGAGAGTACCGAAGGAGAGTTCCAAATGTGTGTGGGTAGAATATATATCCCACGGGGGTAAAATTGAAAAAGTTGAAAAAAAACTTTTTTTGGACTTAGTAATTTTTCCGGCGTTTATCAGACTTTCAGATAGGGGAAATGTCAGTGAGCGTTCCGATTTCAGTTCCAGAGCGATTCGACCAATGAGTCCTTGATATTTAGTCGTTTTTCAACCAATTTTCTGGATTTTTGAAAATTTCACTTTTTTGTGAAAATATTCACTAAATGAGGGAATAATATGTGTGAGGGTACCCCAGGAGTGTTCCAAATGTGTGTGGGTAGAATATATATCCCACGGGGTTAAAAGAGAAAAAAGTTGAAAACATTTTTTTTTTGGACTTAGTCATTTTTCCGGCGTTTATCAGACTTTCACATAGGGGAAATGTCAGTGAGCGTTCCGATTTCAGTTCCAGAGTGATTCGCCCAATGAGTCCTTGTTATTTAGTTGTTTTCAGCCAATTTTCTGGATTTTTGAAAATTTCACTTTTTTGTGAAAATATCCACTACATGAGGGAATAATATGTGTGAGAGTACCGAAGGAGAGTTCCAAATGTGTGTGGGTGGAATATATATCCCACGGGGGTAAAATTGAAAAAAGTTGAAAAAAATTTTTTTTTGGACTTAGTCATTATTCTGGAGTTTATCAGACTTTCAGATAGGGGAAATGTCAGTGAGCATTCCGATTTCAGTTCCAGAGCGATTCGCCAAATGAGTCCTTGATATTTAGTCGTTTTCAGCCAATTTTCTGGATTTTTGAAAATTTCACTTTTTTGTGAAAATATCCACTAAATGAGGGAATAATATGTGTGAGGGTACCGAAGGAGAGTTCCAAATGTGTGTGGGTAGAATATATATCCCACGGGGGTAAAATTGAAAAAAGTTGAAAAAAAATTTTTTTTGGACTTAGTCATTTTTCCGGCGTTTATCAGACTTTCACATAGGGGAAATGTCAGTGAGCGTTCCGATTTCAGTTCCAGAGTGATTCGCCCAATGTGTCCTTGTTATTTAGTCGTTTTCAGCCAATTTTCTGGATTTTTGAAAATTTAACTTTTTTGTGAAAATATCCACTAAATGAGGGAATAATATGTGTGACGGTACCCCAGGAGAGTTCCAAATGTGTGTGGGTAGAATATATATCCGACGGAGGTAAAATTGAAAAAAGTTGAAAAAAAATTTTTTTTGGACTTAGTCGTTTTTCCGACGTTTATCAGACTTTCAGATAGAGGAAATGTCAGTGAGCATTCCGATTTCAGTTCCAGAGTGATTCGCCCAATGAGTCCTTGTTATTTAGTCGTTTTCAGCCAATTTTCTGGATTTTTGAAAATTTCACTTTTTTGTGAAAATATCCACTAAATGAGGGAATAATATGTGTGAGAGTACCGAAGGAGAGTTCCAAATGTGTGTGGGTAGAATATATATCCCACGGGGTAAAATTGAAAAAGTTGAAAAAAAACTTTTTTTGGACTTAGTAATTTTTCCGGCGTTTATCAGACTTTCAAATAGGGGAAATGTCAGTGAGCGTTCCGATTTCAGTTCCAGAGCGATTCGACCAATGAGTCCTTGATATTTAGTCGTTTTTCAACCAATTTTCTGTATTTTTGAAAATTTCACTTTTTTGTGAAAATATTCACTAAATGAGGGAATAATATGTGTGAGGGTACCCCAGGAGTGTTCCAAATGTGTGTGGGTAGAATATATATCCCACGGGGTTAAAAGAGAAAAAAGTTGAAAACATTTTTTTTTTGGACTTAGTCATTTTTCCGGCGTTTATCAGACTTTCAGATAGGGGAAATGTCAGTGAGCGTTCCGATTTCAGTTCCAGAGTGATTCGCCCAATGAGTCCTTGTTATTTAGTTGTTTTCAGCCAATTTTCTGGATTTTTGAAAATTTCACTTTTTTGTGAAAATATCCACTAAATGAGGGAATAATATGTGTGAGGGTACCCCATGAGAGTTCCAAATGTGTGTGGGTAGAATATATATCCGACGGGGGTAAAATTGAAAAAAGTTGAAAAAAATTTTTTTTTGGACTTAGTCGTTTTTCCGACGTTTATCAGACTTTCAGATAGAGGAAATGTCAGTGAGCATTCCGATTTCAGTTCCAGAGCGATTCGCCCAATGAGTCCTTGTTATTTAGTCGTTTTCAGCCAATTTTCTGGATTTTTGAAAATTTCACTTTTTTGTGAAAATATCCACTAAATGAGGGAATAATATGTGTGAGAGTACCGAAGGAGAGTTCCAAATGTGTGTGGGTAGAATATATATCCCACGGGGGTAAAATTGAAAAAGTTGAAAAAAAACTTTTTTTGGACTTAGTAATTTTTCCGGCGTTTATCAGACTTTCAGATAGGGAAAATGTCAGTGAGCGTTCCGATTTCAGTTCCAGAGCGATTCGACCAATGAGTCCTTGATATTTAGTCGTTTTTCAACCAATTTTCTGGATTTTTGAAAATTTCACTTTTTTGTGAAAATATTCACTAAATGAGGGAATAATATGTGTGAGGGTACCCCAGGAGTGTTCCAAATGTGTGTGGGTAGAATATATATCCCACGGGGTTAAAAGAGAAAAAAGTTGAAAACATTTTTTTTTTGGACTTAGTCATTTTTCCGGCGTTTATCAGACTTTCACATAGGGGAAATGTCAGTGAGCGTTCTGATTTCAGTTCCAGAGTGATTCGCCCAATGAGTCCTTGTTATTTAGTCGTTTTCAGCCAATTTTCTGGATTTTTGAAAATTTCATTTTTTTGTGAAAATATCCACTAAATGAGGGAATAATATGTGTGAGGGTACCGAAGGAGAGTTCCAAATGTGTGTGGGTAGAATATATATCCCACGGGGGTAAAATTGAAAAATGTTGAAAAAAAATTTTTTTTGGACTTAGTCATTTTTCCGGCGTTTATCAGACTTTCACATAGGGGAAATGTCAGTGAGCGTTCCGATTTCAGTTCCAGAGTGATTCGCCCAATGAGTCCTTGTTATTTAGTTGTTTTCAGCCAATTTTCTGGATTTTTGAAAATTTCACTTTTTTGTGAAAATATCCACTACATGAGGGAATAATATGTGTGAGGGTACCCCAGGAGAGTTCCAAATGTGTGTGGGAAGAATATATATCCCACGGGGGTAAAATTGAAAAAAGTTGAAAAAAAATATTTTTTGGACTTAGTCATTTTTCTGGCGTTTATCAGACTTTCAGATAGGGGAAATGTCAGTGAGCATTCCGATTTCAGTTCCAGAGCGATTCGCCCAATGAGTCCTTGATATTTAGTCGTTTTCAGCCAATTTTCTGGATTTTTGAAAATTTAACTTTTTTGTGAAAATATCCACTAAATGAGGGAATAATATGTGTGAGGGTACCCCAGGAGAGTTCCAAATGTGTGTGGGAAGAAAATATATCCCACGGGGGTAAAATTGAAGAAAGTTGAAAAAAAATTTTTTTTGGACTTAGTCATTTTTCCGGCGTTTATCAGACTTTCAGATAGGTGAAATGTCAGTGAGTGTTCCGATTTCAGTTCCAGAGCGATTCGCCCAATGAGTCCTTGATATTTAGTCGTTTTCAGCCAATTTTCTGGATTTTTGAAAATTTCACTTTTTTGTGAAAATATCCACTAAATGAGGGAATAATATGCGTGAGAGTACCGAAGGGGAGTTCCAAATGTGTGTGGGTAGAATATATATCCCACGGGGGTAAAATTGAATAAAGTAGAAAAATTTTTTTTTTTGGACTTAGTCATTTTTTCGGCGTTTATCAGACTTTCAGATAGGGGAAATGTCAGTGAGCATTCCGATTTCAGTTCCAGAGCTATTCGCCCAATGAGTCCATGTTATTTAGTCGTTTTCAGCCAATTTTCTGGATTTTTGAAAATTTCACTTTTTTGTGAAAATATCCACTAAATGAGGGAATAATATGTGTGAGAGTACCGAAGGGGAGTTCCAAATGTGTGTGGGTAGAATATATATCCCACGGGGGTAAAATTGAAAAAAGTTGAAAAAAATTTTTTTTTGGACTTAGTCATTATTCTGGCGTTTATCAGACTTTCAGATAGGGGAAATGTCAGTGAGAGTTCCGATTTCAGTTCCAGAGTGATTCACCCAATGAGTCCTTGATATTTAGTCGTTTTCAGCCAATTTTCTGGATTTTTGAAAATTTCACTTTTTTGTGAAAATATCCACTAAATGAGGGAATAATATGTATGAGGGTACCCCAGGAGAGTTCCATATGGGTGTGGGTAGAATATATATCCGACGGGGGTAAAATTGAAAAAAGTTGAAAAAAAATTTTTTTTGGACTTAGTCATTTTTCCGGCGTTTATCAGACTTTCAGATAGAGGAAATGTCAGTGAGCATTCCGATTTCAGTTCCAGAGTGATTCGCCCAATGAGTCCTTGTTATTTAGTCGTTTTCAGCCAATTTTCTGGATTTCTGAAAATTTCACTTTTTTGTGAAAATATCCACTAAATGAGGGAATAATATGTGTGAGAGTACCGAAGGAGAGTTCCAAATGTGTGTGGGTAGAATATATATCCCACGGGGTAAAATTGAAAAAGTTGAAAAAAAACTTTTTTTGGACTTAGTAATTTTTCCAGCGTTTATCAGACTTTCAAATAGGGGAAATGTCAGTGAGCGTTCCGATTTCAGTTCCAGAGCGATTCGACCAATGAGTCCTTGATATTTAGTCGTTTTTCAACCAATTTTCTGCATTTTTGAAAATTTCACTTTTTTGTGAAAATATTCACTAAATGAGGGAATAATATGTGTGAGGGTACCCCAGGAGTGTTCCAAATGTGTGTGGGTAGAATATATATCCCACGGGGTTAAAAGAGAAAAAAGTTGAAAACATTTTTTTTTTGGACTTAGTCATTTTTCCGGCGTTTATCAGACTTTCAGATAGGGGAAATGTCAGTGAGCGTTCCGATTTCAGTTCCAGAGTGATTCGCCCAATGAGTCCTTGTTATTTAGTTGTTTTCAGCCAATTTTCTGGATTTTTGAAAATTTAACTTTTTTGTGAAAATATCCACTAAATGAGGGAATAATATGTGTGAGAGTACCCCAGGAGAGTTCCAAATGTGTGTGGGTAGAATATATATCCGACGGGGGTAAAATTGAAAAAAGTTGAAAAAAATTTTTTTTTGGACTTAGTCGTTTTTCCGACGTTTATCAGACATTCAGATAGAGGAAATGTCAGTGAGCATTCCGATTTCAGTTCCAGAGCGATTCGCCCAATGAGTCCTTGTTATTTAGTCGTTTTCAGCCAATTTTCTGGATTTTTGAAAATTTCACTTTTTTGTGAAAATATCCACTAAATGAGGGAATAATATGTGTGAGAGTACCGAAGGAGAGTTCCAAATGTGTGTGGGTAGAATATATATCCCACGGGGGTAAAATTGAAAAAGTTGAAAAAAAACTTTTTTTGGACTTAGTAATTTTTCCGGCGTTTATCAGACTTTCAGATAGGGGAAATGTCAGTGAGCGTTCCGATTTCAGTTCCAGAGCGATTCGACCAATGAGTCCTTGATATTTAGTCGTTTTTCAACCAATTTTCTGGATTTTTGAAAATTTCACTTTTTTGTGAAAATATTCACTAAATGAGGGAATAATATGTGTGAGGGTACCCCAGGAGTGTTCCAAATGTGTGTGGGTAGAATATATATCCCACGGGGTTAAAAGAGAAAAAAGTTGAAAACATTTTTTTTTTGGACTTAGTCATTTTTCCGGCGTTTATCAGACTTTCACATAGGGGAAATGTCAGTGAGCGTTCTGATTTCAGTTCCAGAGTGATTCGCCCAATGAGTCCTTGTTATTTAGTCGTTTTCAGCCAATTTTCTGGATTTTTGAAAATTTCATTTTTTTGTGAAAATATCCACTAAATGAGGGAATAATATGTGTGAGGGTACCGAAGGAGAGTTCCAAATGTGTGTGGGTAGAATATATATCCCACGGGGGTAAAATTGAAAAAAGTTGAAAAATAATTTTTTTTCGACTTTGTCATTTTTCTGCCGTTTATCAGACTTTCACATAGGGGAAATATCAGTGAGCGTTCCGATTTCAGTTCCAGAGTGATTCGCCCAATGAGTCCTTGTTATTTAGTTGTTTTCAGCCAATTTTCTGGATTTTTGAAAATTTCACTTTTTTTGTGAAAATATCCACTAAATGAGGGAATAATATGTGTGAGGGTACCCCAGGAGAGTTCCAAATGTGTGTGGGAAGAATATATATCCCACGGGGGTAAAATTGAAAAAAGTTGAAAAAAAATTTTTTTTGGACTTAGTCATTTTTCCGGCGTTTATCAGACTTTCACATAGGGGAAATGTCACTGAGCGTTCCGATTTCAGTTCCAGAGCGATTCGCCCAATGAGTCCTTGATATTTAGTCGTTTTTCAGCCAATTTTCTGGATTTTTCAAAATTTCACTTTTTTGTGAAAATATCCACTAAATGAGGGAATAATATGTGTGAGGGTACCCCAGGAGAGTTCCAAATGTGTGTGGGTAGAATATATATCCCACGGGGGTAAAATTGAAAAAAGTTGAAAAAAAATTTTTTTTGGACTTAGTCATTTTTCCGGCGTTTATCAGACTTTCAGATAGGGGAAATGTCAGTGAGCGTTCCGATTTCAGTTCCAGAGCGATTCGCCCAATGAGTCCTTGATATTTAGTCGTTTTTCAGCCAATTTTCTGGATTTTTGAAAATTTCACTTTTTTGTGAAAATATCCACTAAATGAGGGAATAATATGTGTGAGGGTACCCCAGGAAAGTTCTAAATGTGTGTGGGTAGAATATATATCCCACGGGGGTAAAATTGAAAAAAGTTGAAAAAAATTTTTTTTTGGACTTTGTCATTTTTCTGCCGTTTATCAGACTTTCACATAGGGGAAATGTCAGTGAGCGTTCCGATTTCAGTTCCAGAGTGATTCGCCCAATGAGTCCTTGTTATTTAGTTGTTTTCAGCCAATTTTCTGGATTTTTGAAAATTTCACTTTTTTGTGAAAATATCCACTACATGAGTTAATAATATGTGTGAGGGTACCCCAGGAGAGTTCCAAATGTGTGTGGGAAGAATATATATCCCACGGGGGTAAAATTGAAAAAAGTTGAAAAAAATTTTTTTTTGGACTTTGTCATTTTTCTGGCGTTTATCAGACTTTCAGATAGGGGAAATGTCAGTGAGCGTTCCGATTTCAGTTCCAGAGCGATTCGACCAATGAGTCCTTGATATTTAGTCGTTTTCAGCCAATTTTCTGGATTTTTGAAAATTTCACTTTTTTGTGAAAATATCCACTAAATGAGGGAATAATATGTGTGAGGGTACCGAAGGAGAGTTCCAAATGTGTGTGGGTAGAATATATATCCCACGGGGGTAAAATTGAAAAAAGTTGAAAAATAATTTTTTTTCGACTTTGTCATTTTTCTGCCGTTTATCAGACTTTCAGATAGGGGAAATGTCAGTGAGCGTTCTGATTTCAGTTCCAGAGTGATTCGCCCAATGAGTCCTTGTTATTTAGTCGTTTTCAGCCAATTTTCTGGATTTTTGAAAATTTCATTTTTTTGTGAAAATATCCACTAAATGAGGGAATAATATGTGTGAGGGTACCGAAGGAGAGTTCCAAATGTGTGTGGGTAGAATATATATCCCACGGGGGTAAAATTGAAAAAAGTTGAAAAATTATTTTTTTTCGACTTTGTCATTTTTCTGCCGTTTATCAGACTTTCACATAGGGGAAATATCAGTGAGCGTTCCGATTTCAGTTCCAGAGTGATTCGCCCAATGAGTCCTTGTTATTTAGTTGTTTTCAGCCAATTTTCTGGATTTTTGAAAATTTCACTTTTTTTGTGAAAATATCCACTAAATGAGGGAATAATATGTGTGAGGGTACCCCAGGAGAGTTCCAAATGTGTGTGGGAAGAATATATATCCCACGGGGGTAAAATTGAAAAAAGTTGAAAAAAAATTTTTTTTGGACTTAGTCATTTTTCCGGCGTTTATCAGACTTTCACATAGGGGAAATGTCACTGAGCGTTCCGATTTCAGTTCCAGAGCGATTCGCCCAATGAGTCCTTGATATTTAGTCGTTTTTCAGCCAATTTTCTGGATTTTTCAAAATTTCACTTTTTTGTGAAAATATCCACTAAATGAGGGAATAATATGTGTGAGGGTACCCCAGGAGAGTTCCAAATGTGTGTGGGTAGAATATATATCCCACGGGGGTAAAATTGAAAAAAGTTGAAAAAAAATTTTTTTTGGACTTAGTCATTTTTCCGGCGTTTATCAGACTTTCAGATAGGGGAAATGTCAGTGAGCGTTCCGATTTCAGTTCCAGAGTGATTCGCCCAATGAGTCCTTGTTATTTATTTGTTTTCAGCCAATTTTCTGGATTTTTGAAAATTTCACTTTTTTGTGAAAATATCCACTAAATGAGGGAATAATATGTGTGAGGGTACCCCAGGAAAGTTCTAAATGTGTGTGGGTAGAATATATATCCCACGGGGGTAAAATTGAAAAAAGTTGAAAAAAAATTTTTTTTGGACTTTGTCATTTTTCTGCCGTTTATCAGACTTTCACATAGGGGAAATGTCAGTGAGCGTTCCGATTTCAGTTCCAGAGTGATTCGCCCAATGAGTCCTTGTTATTTAGTTGTTTTCAGCCAATTTTCTGGATTTTTGAAAATTTCACTTTTTTGTGAAAATATCCACTAAATGAGGGAATAATATGTGTGAGAGTACCGAAGGAGAGTTCCAAATGTGTGTGGGTAGAATATATATCCCACGGGGGTAAAATTGAAAAAAGTTGAAAAAAAATTTTTTTTGGACTTAGTCATTTTTCCGGCGTTTATCAGACTTTCAGATAGGGGAAATGTCACTGAGCGTTCCGATTTCAGTTCCAGAGCGATTCGCCCAATGAGTCCTTGATATTTAGTCGTTTTTCAGCCAATTTTCTGGATTTTTGAAAATTTCACTTTTTTGTGAAAATATCCACTAAATGAGGGAATAATATGTGTGAGGGTACCCCAGGAAAGTTCTAAATGTGTGTGGGTAGAATATATATCCCACGGGGGTAAAATTGAAAAAAGTTGAAAAAAATTTTTTTTTGGACTTTGTCATTTTTCTGCCGTTTATCAGACTTTCACATGGGGGAAATGTCAGTGAGCGTTCCGATTTCAGTTCCAGAGTGATTCGCCCAATGAGTCCTTGTTATTTAGTTGTTTTCAGCCAATTTTCTGGATTTTTGAAAATTTCACTTTTTTGTGAAAATATCCACTACATGAGTTAATAATATGTGTGAGGGTACCCCAGGAGAGTTCCAAATGTGTGTGGGAAGAATATATATCCCACGGGGGTAAAATTGAAAAAAGTTGAAAAAAATTTTTTTTTGGACTTAGTCATTTTTCTGGCGTTTATCAGACTTTCAGATAGGGGAAATGTCAGTGAGCGTTCCGATTTCAGTTCCAGAGCGATTCGACCAATGAGTCCTTGATATTTAGTCGTTTTCAGCCAATTTTCTGGATTTTTGAAAATTTAACTTTTTTGTGAAAATATCCACTAAATCAGGGAATTATATGTGTGAGGGTACCCCAGGAGAGTTCCAAATGTGTGTGGGTAGAATATATATCCCACGGGGGTAAAATTGAAAAAAGTTGAAAAAAAATTTTTTTTGGACTTAGTCATTTTTCCGGCGTTTATCAGACTTTCAGATAGGGGAAATGTCAGTGAGCGTTCCGATTTCAGTTCCAGAGTGATTCGCCCAATGAGTCCTTGTTATTTATTTGTTTTCAGCCAATTTTCTGGATTTTTGAAAATTTCACTTTTTTGTGAAAATATCCACTAAATGAGGGAATAATATGTGTGAGGGTACCCCAGGAAAATTCTAAATGTGTGTGGGTAGAATATATATCCCACGGGGGTAAAATTGAAAAAAGTTGAAAAAAATTTTTTTTTGGACTTTGTCATTTTTCTGGCGTTTATCAGACTTTCAGATAGGGGAAATGTCAGTGAGCGTTCCGATTTCAGTTCCAGAGCGATTCGACCAATGAGTCCTTGATATTTAGTCGTTTTCAGCCAATTTTCTGGATTTTTGAAAATTTCACTTTTTTGTGAAAATATCCACTAAATGAGGGAATAATATGTGTGAGGGTACCGAAGGAGAGTTCCAAATGTGTGTGGGTAGAATATATATCCCACGGGGGTAAAATTGAAAAAAGTTGAAAAATAATTTTTTTTCGACTTTGTCATTTTTCTGCCGTTTATCAGACTTTCAGATAGGGGAAATCTCAGTGAGCATTCCGATTTCAGTTCCAGAGCGATTCGCCAAATGAGTCCTTGATATTTAGTCGTTTTCAGCCAATTTTCTGGATTTTTGAAAATTTCACTTTTTTGTGAAAATATCCACTAAATGAGGGAATAATATGTGTGAGTGTACCGAAGGAGAGTTCCAAATGTGTGTGGGTAGAATATATATCCCACGGGGGTAAAATTGAAAAAAGTTGAAAAAAAATTTTTTTTGGACTTAGTCATTTTTCCGGCGTTTATCAGACTTTCAGATAGAGGAAATGTCAGTGAGCATTCCGATTTCAGTTCCAGAGTGATTCGCCCAATGAGTCCTTGTTATTTAGTCGTTTTCAGCCAATTTTCTGGATTTTTGAAAATTTCACTTTTTTGTGAAAATATCCACTAAATGAGGGAATAATATGTGTGAGAGTACCGAAGGAGAGTTCCAAATGTGTGTGGGTAGAATATATATCCCACGGGGTAAAATTGAAAAAGTTGAAAAAAAACTTTTTTTGGACTTAGTAATTTTTCCGGCGTTTATCAGACTTTCAAATAGGGGAAATGTCAGTGAGCGTTCCGATTTCAGTTCCAGAGCGATTCGACCAATGAGTCCTTGATATTTAGTCGTTTTTCAACCAATTTTCTGCATTTTTGAAAATTTCACTTTTTTGTGAAAATATTCACTAAATGAGGGAATAATATGTGTGAGGGTACCCCAGGAGTGTTCCAAATGTGTGTGGGTAGAATATATATCCCACGGGGTTAAAAGAGAAAAAAGTTGAAAACATTTTTTTTTTGGACTTAGTCATTTTTCCGGCGTTTATCAGACTTTCAGATAGGGGAAATGTCAGTGAGCGTTCCGATTTCAGTTCCAGAGTGATTCGCCCAATGAGTCCTTGTTATTTAGTTGTTTTCAGCCAATTTTCTGGATTTTTGAAAATTTAACTTTTTTGTGAAAATATCCACTAAATGAGGGAATAATATGTGTGAGAGTACCCCAGGAGAGTTCCAAATGTGTGTGGGTAGAATATATATCCCACGGGGGTAAAATTGAAAAAAGTTGAAAAAAATTTTTTTTTGGACTTAGTCATTATTCTGGCGTTTATCAGACTTTCAGATAGGGGAAATGTCAGTGAGAGTTCCGATTTCAGTTCCAGAGTGATTCACCCAATGAGTCCTTGATATTTAGTCGTTTTCAGCCAATTTTCTGGATTTTTGAAAATTTCACTTTTTTGTGAAAATATCCACTAAATGAGGGAATAATATGTATGAGGGTACCCCAGGAGAGTTCCATATGGGTGTGGGTAGAATATATATCCGACGGGGGTAAAATTGAAAAAAGTTGAAAAAAATTTTTTTTTGAACTTAGTCGTTTTTCCGACGTTTATCAGACTTTCAGATAGGGGAAATGTCAGTGAGCATTCCGATTTCAGTTCCAGAGCGATTCGCCCAATGAGTCCTTGTTATTTAGTTGTATTCAGCCAATTTTCTGGATTTTTGAAAATTTCACTTTTTTGTAAAAATATCCACTAAATGAGGGAATAATATGTGTGAGAGTACCGAAGGAGAGTTCCAAATGTGTGTGGGTGGAATATATATCCCACGGGGGTAAAATTGAAAAAAGTTGAAAAAAATTTTTTTTTGGACTTAGTCATTATTCTGGCGTTTATCAGACTTTCAGATAGGGGAAATCTCAGTGAGCATTCCGATTTCAGTTCCAGAGCGATTCGCCAAATGAGTCCTTGATATTTAGTCGTTTTCAGCCAATTTTCTGGATTTTTGAAAATTTCACTTTTTTGTGAAAATATCCACTAAATGAGGGAATAATATGTGTGAGTGTACCGAAGGAGAGTTCCAAATGTGTGTGGGTAGAATATATATCCCACGGGGGTAAAATTGAAAAAAGTTGAAAAAAAATTTTTTTTGGACTTAGTCATTTTTCCGGCGTTTATCAGACTTTCAGATAGAGGAAATGTCAGTGAGCATTCCGATTTCAGTTCCAGAGTGATTCGCCCAATGAGTCCTTGTTATTTAGTCGTTTTCAGCCAATTTTCTGGATTTTTGAAAATTTCACTTTTTTGTGAAAATATCCACTAAATGAGGGAATAATATGTGTGAGAGTACCGAAGGAGAGTTCCAAATGTGTGTGGGTAGAATATATATCCCACGGGGTAAAATTGAAAAAGTTGAAAAAAACCTTTTTTTGGACTTAGTAATTTTTCCGGCGTTTATCAGACTTTCAAATAGGGGAAATGTCAGTGAGCGTTCCGATTTCAGTTCCAGAGCGATTCGACCAATGAGTCCTTGATATTTAGTCGTTTTTCAACCAATTTTCTGCATTTTTGAAAATTTCACTTTTTTGTGAAAATATTCACTAAATGAGGGAATAATATGTGTGAGGGTACCCCAGGAGTGTTCCAAATGTGTGTGGGTAGAATATATATCCCACGGGGTTAAAAGAGAAAAAAGTTGAAAACATTTTTTTTTTGGACTTAGTCATTTTTCCGGCGTTTATCAGACTTTCAGATAGGGGAAATGTCAGTGAGCGTTCCGATTTCAGTTCCAGAGTGATTCGCCCAATGAGTCCTTGTTATTTAGTTGTTTTCAGCCAATTTTCTGGATTTTTGAAAATTTCACTTTTTTGTGAAAATATCCACTAAATGAGGGAATAATATGTGTGAGAGTACCGAAGGAGAGTTCCAAATGTGTGTGGGTAGAATATATATCCCACGGGGGTAAAATTGAAAAAGTTGAAAAAAAACTTTTTTTGGACTTAGTAATTTTTCCGGCGTTTATCAGACTTTCAGATAGGGGAAATGTCAGTGAGCGTTCCGATTTCAGTTCCAGAGCGATTCGACCAATGAGTCCTTGATATTTAGTCGTTTTTCAACCAATTTTCTGGATTTTTGAAAATTTCACTTTTTTGTGAAAATATTCACTAAATGAGGGAATAATATGTGTGAGGGTACCCCAGGAGTGTTCCAAATGTGTGTGGGTAGAATATATATCCCACGGGGTTAAAAGAGAAAAAAGTTGAAAACATTTTTTTTTTGGACTTAGTCATTTTTCCGGCGTTTATCAGACTTTCACATAGGGGAAATGTCAGTGAGCGTTCTGATTTCAGTTCCAGAGTGATTCGCCCAATGAGTCCTTGTTATTTAGTCGTTTTCAGCCAATTTTCTGGATTTTTGAAAATTTCATTTTTTTGTGAAAATATCCACTAAATGAGGGAATAATATGTGTGAGGGTACCGAAGGAGAGTTCCAAATGTGTGTGGGTAGAATATATATCCCACGGGGGTAAAATTGAAAAAAGTTGAAAAATAATTTTTTTTCGACTTTGTCATTTTTCTGCCGTTTATCAGACTTTCACATAGGGGAAATATCAGTGAGCGTTCCGATTTCAGTTCCAGAGTGATTCGCCCAATGAGTCCTTGTTATTTAGTTGTTTTCAGCCAATTTTCTGGATTTTTGAAAATTTCACTTTTTTTGTGAAAATATCCACTAAATGAGGGAATAATATGTGTGAGGGTACCCCAGGAGAGTTCCAAATGTGTGTGGGAAGAATATATATCCCACGGGGGTAAAATTGAAAAAAGTTGAAAAAAAATTTTTTTTGGACTTAGTCATTTTTCCGGCGTTTATCAGACTTTCACATAGGGGAAATGTCACTGAGCGTTCCGATTTCAGTTCCAGAGCGATTCGCCCAATGAGTCCTTGATATTTAGTCGTTTTTCAGCCAATTTTCTGGATTTTTCAAAATTTCACTTTTTTGTGAAAATATCCACTAAATGAGGGAATAATATGTGTGAGGGTACCCCAGGAGAGTTCCAAATGTGTGTGGGTAGAATATATATCCCACGGGGGTAAAATTGAAAAAAGTTGAAAAAAAATTTTTTTTGGACTTTGTCATTTTTCTGCCGTTTATCAGACTTTCACATAGGGGAAATGTCAGTGAGCGTTCCGATTTCAGTTCCAGAGTGATTCGCCCAATGAGTCCTTGTTATTTAGTTGTTTTCAGCCAATTTTCTGGATTTTTGAAAATTTCACTTTTTTGTGAAAATATCCACTAAATGAGGGAATAATATGTGTGAGAGTACCGAAGGAGAGTTCCAAATGTGTGTGGGTAGAATATATATCCCACGGGGGTAAAATTGAAAAAAGTTGAAAAAAAATTTTTTTTGGACTTAGTCATTTTTCCGGCGTTTATCAGACTTTCAGATAGGGGAAATGTCACTGAGCGTTCCGATTTCAGTTCCAGAGCGATTCGCCCAATGAGTCCTTGATATTTAGTCGTTTTTCAGCCAATTTTCTGGATTTTTGAAAATTTCACTTTTTTGTGAAAATATCCACTAAATGAGGGAATAATATGTGTGAGGGTACCCCAGGAAAGTTCTAAATGTGTGTGGGTAGAATATATATCCCACGGGGGTAAAATTGAAAAAAGTTGAAAAAAATTTTTTTTTGGACTTTGTCATTTTTCTGCCGTTTATCAGACTTTCACATAGGGGAAATGTCAGTGAGCGTTCCGATTTCAGTTCCAGAGTGATTCGCCCAATGAGTCCTTGTTATTTAGTTGTTTTCAGCCAATTTTCTGGATTTTTGAAAATTTCACTTTTTTGTGAAAATATCCACTACATGAGTTAATAATATGTGTGAGGGTACCCCAGGAGAGTTCCAAATGTGTGTGGGAAGAATATATATCCCACGGGGGTAAAATTGAAAAAAGTTGAAAAAAACTTTTTTTTGGACTTAGTCATTTTTCTGGCGTTTATCAGACTTTCAGATAGGGGAAATGTCAGTGAGCGTTCCGATTTCAGTTCCAGAGCGATTCGACCAATGAGTCCTTGATATTTAGTCGTTTTCAGCCAATTTTCTGGATTTTTGAAAATTTAACTTTTTTGTGAAAATATCCACTAAATGAGGGAATTATATGTGTGAGGGTACCCCAGGAGAGTTCCAAATGTGTGTGGGTAGAATATATATCCCACGGGGGTAAAATTGAAAAAAGTTGAAAAAAAATTTTTTTTGGACTTAGTCATTTTTCCGGCGTTTATCAGACTTTCAGATAGGGGAAATGTCAGTGAGCGTTCCGATTTCAGTTCCAGAGTGATTCGCCCAATGAGTCCTTGTTATTTATTTGTTTTCAGCCAATTTTCTGGATTTTTGAAAATTTCACTTTTTTGTGAAAATATCCACTAAATGAGGGAATAATATGTGTGAGGGTACCCCAGGAAAATTCTAAATGTGTGTGGGTAGAATATATATCCCACGGGGGTAAAATTGAAAAAAGTTGAAAAAAATTTTTTTTTGGACTTTGTCATTTTTCTGGCGTTTATCAGACTTTCAGATAGGGGAAATGTCAGTGAGCGTTCCGATTTCAGTTCCAGAGCGATTCGACCAATGAGTCCTTGATATTTAGTCGTTTTCAGCCAATTTTCTGGATTTTTGAAAATTTCACTTTTTTGTGAAAATATCCACTAAATGAGGGAATAATATGTGTGAGGGTACCGAAGGAGAGTTCCAAATGTGTGTGGGTAGAATATATATCCCACGGGGGTAAAATTGAAAAAAGTTGAAAAATAATTTTTTTTCGACTTTGTCATTTTTCTGCAGTTTATCAGACTTTCACATAGGGGAAATATCAGTGAGCGTTCCGATTTCAGTTCCAGAGTGATTCGCCCAATGAGTCCTTGTTATTTAGTTGTTTTCAGCCAATTTTCTGGATTTTTGAAAATTTCACTTTTTTTGTGAAAATATCCACTAAATGAGGGAATAATATGTGTGAGGGTACCCCAGGAGAGTTCCAAATGTGTGTGGGAAGAATATATATCCCACGGGGGTAAAATTGAAAAAAGTTGAAAAAAAATTTTTTTTGGACTTAGTCATTTTTCCGGCGTTTATCAGACTTTCACATAGGGGAAATGTCACTGAGCGTTCCGATTTCAGTTCCAGAGCGATTCGCCCAATGAGTCCTTGATATTTAGTCGTTTTTCAGCCAATTTTCTGGATTTTTCAAAATTTCACTTTTTTGTGAAAATATCCACTAAATGAGGGAATAATATGTGTGAGGGTACCCCAGGAAAGTTCTAAATGTGTGTGGGTAGAATATATATCCCACGGGGGTAAAATTGAAAAAAGTTGAAAAAAAATTTTTTTTGGACTTTGTCATTTTTCTGCCGTTTATCAGACTTTCACATAGGGGAAATGGCAGTGAGCGTTCCGATTTCAGTTCCAGAGTGATTCGCCCAATGAGTCCTTGTTATTTAGTTGTTTTCAGCCAATTTTCTGGATTTTTGAAAATTTCACTTTTTTGTGAAAATATCCACTAAATGAGGGAATAATATGTGTGAGAGTACCGAAGGAGAGTTCCAAATGTGTGTGGGTAGAATATATATCCCACGGGGGTAAAATTGAAAAAAGTTGAAAAACAAATTTTTTTGGACTTAGTCATTTTTCCGGCGTTTATCAGACTTTCAGATAGGGGAAATGTCACTGAGCGTTCCGATTTCAGTTCCAGAGCGATTCGCCCAATGAGTCCTTGATATTTAGTCGTTTTTCAGCCAATTTTCTGGATTTTTGAAAATTTCACTTTTTTGTGAAAATATCCACTAAATGAGGGAATAATATGTGTGAGGGTACCCCAGGAAAGTTCTAAATGTGTGTGGGTAGAATATATATCCCACGGGGGTAAAATTGAAAAAAGTTGAAAAAAATTTTTTTTTGGACTTTGTCATTTTTCTGCCGTTTATCAGACTTTCACATAGGGGAAATGTCAGTGAGCGTTCCGATTTCAGTTCCAGAGTGATTCGCCCAATGAGTCCTTGTTATTTAGTTGTTTTCAGCCAATTTTCTGGATTTTTGAAAATTTCACTTTTTTGTGAAAATATCCACTACATGAGTTAATAATATGTGTGAGGGTACCCCAGGAGAGTTCCAAATGTGTGTGGGAAGAATATATATCCCACGGGGGTAAAATTGAAAAAAGTTGAAAAAAACTTTTTTTTGGACTTAGTCATTTTTCTGGCGTTTATCAGACTTTCAGATAGGGGAAATGTCAGTGAGCGTTCCGATTTCAGTTCCAGAGCGATTCGACCAATGAGTCCTTGATATTTAGTCGTTTTCAGCCAATTTTCTGGATTTTTGAAAATTTAACTTTTTTGTGAAAATATCCACTAAATGAGGGAATTATATGTGTGAGGGTACCCCAGGAGAGTTCCAAATGTGTGTGGGTAGAATATATATCCCACGGGGGTAAAATTGAAAAAAGTTGAAAAAAAATTTTTTTTGGACTTAGTCATTTTTCCGGCGTTTATCAGACTTTCAGATAGGGGAAATGTCAGTGAGCGTTCCGATTTCAGTTCCAGAGTGATTCGCCCAATGAGTCCTTGTTATTTATTTGTTTTCAGCCAATTTTCTGGATTTTTGAAAATTTCACTTTTTTGTGAAAATATCCACTAAATGAGGGAATAATATGTGTGAGGGTACCCCAGGAAAATTCTAAATGTGTGTGGGTAGAATATATATCCCACGGGGGTAAAATTGAAAAAAGTTGAAAAAAATTTTTTTTTGGACTTTGTCATTTTTCTGCCGTTTATCAGACTTTCACATAGGGGAAATGTCAGTGAGCGTTCCGATTTCAGTTCCAGAGTGATTCGCCCAATGAGTCCTTGTTATTTAGTTGTTTTCAGCCAATTTTCTGGATTTTTGAAAATTTCACTTTTTTGTGAAAATATCCACTACATGAGTTAATAATATGTGTGAGGGTACCCCCAGGAGAGTTCCAAATGTGTGTGGGAAGAATATATATCCCACGGGGGTAAAATTGAAAAAAGTTGAAAAAAACTTTTTTTTGGACTTAGTCATTTTTCCGGCGTTTATCAAACTTTCACATAGGGGAAATGTCAGTGAGCGTTCCGATTTCAGTTCCAGAGTGATTCGCCCAATGAGTCCTTGTTATTTAGTTGTTTTCAGCCAATTTTATGGATTTTTGAAAATTTCACTTTTTTTGTGAAAATATCCACTAAATGAGGGAATAATATGTGTGAGGGTACCCCAGGAGAGTTCCAAATGTGTGTGGGTAGAATATATATCCCACGGGGGTAAAATTGAAAAAAGTTGAAAAAAAATTTTTTTTGGACTTAGTCATTTTTCCGGCGTTTATCAGACTTTCAGATAATGGAAATGTCAGTGAGCGTTCCGATTTCAGTTCCAGAGTGATTCGCCCAATGAGTCCTTGTTATTTATTTGTTTTCAGCCAATTTTCTGGATTTTTGAAAATTTCACTTTTTTGTGAAAATATCCACTAAATGAGGGAATAATATGTGTGAGGGTACCCCAGGAAAGTTCTAAATGTGTGTGGGTAGAATATATATCCCACGGGGGTAAAATTGAAAAAAGTTGAAAAAAATTTTTTTTTGGACTTTGTCATTTTTCTGCCGTTTATCAGACTTTCACATAGGGGAAATGTCAGTGAGCGTTCCGATTTCAGTTCCAGAGTGATTCGCCCAATGAGTCCTTGTTATTTAGTTGTTTTCAGACAATTTTCTGGATTTTTGAAAATTTCACTTTTTTGTGAAAATATCCACTAAATGAGGGAATAATATGTGTGAGAGTACCGAAGGAGAGTTCCAAATGTGTGTGGGTAGAATATATATCCCACGGGGGTAAAATTGAAAAAAGTTGAAAAAAAATTTTTTTTGGACTTAGTCATTTTTCCGGCGTTTATCAGACTTTCAGATAGGGGAAATGTCACTGAGCGTTCCGATTTCAGTTCCAGAGCGATTCGCCCAATGAGTCCTTGATATTTAGTCGTTTTTCAGCCAATTTTCTGGATTTTTGAAAATTTCACTTTTTTGTGAAAATATCCACTAAATGAGGGAATAATATGTGTGAGGGTACCCCAGGAAAGTTCTACATGTGTGTGGGTAGAATATATATCCCACGGGGGTAAAATTGAAAAAAGTTGAAAAAAAATTTTTTTTGGACTTTGTCATTTTTCTGCCGTTTATCAGACTTTCACATAGGGGAAATGTCAGTGAGCGTTCCGATTTCAGTTCCAGAGTGATTCGCCCAATGAGTCCTTGTTATTTAGTTGTTTTCAGCCAATTTTCTGGATTTTTGAAAATTTCACTTTTTTGTGAAAATATCCACTACATGAGTTAATAATATGTGTGAGGGTACCCCAGGAGAGTTCCAAATGTGTGTGGGAAGAATATATATCCCACGGGGGTAAAATTGAAAAAAGTTGAAAAAAAACTTTTTTTTGGACTTAGTCATTTTTCCGGCGTTTATCAAACTTTCACATAGGGGAAATGTCAGTGAGCGTTCCGATTTCAGTTCCAGAGTGATTCGCCCAATGAGTCCTTGTTATTTAGTTGTTTTCAGCCAATTTTCTGGATTTTTGAAAATTTCACTTTTTTTGTGAAAATATCCACTAAATGAGGGAATAATATGTGTGAGGGTACCCCAGGAGAGTTCCAAATGTGTGTGGGAAGAATATATATCCCACGGGGGTAAAATTGAATAAAGTAGAAAAATTTTTTTTTTTGGACTTAGTCATTTTTTCGGCGTTTATCAGACTTTCAGATAGGGGAAATGTCAGTGAGCATTCCGATTTCAGTTCCAGAGCGATTCGCCCAATGAGTCCTTGTTATTTAGTCGTTTTCAGCCAATTTTCTGGATTTTTGAAAATTTCACTTTTTTGTGAAAATATCCACTAAATGAGGGAATAATATGTGTGAGGGTACCGAAGGAGAGTTCCAAATGTGTGTGGGTAGAATATATATCCCACGGGGGTAAAATTGAAAAAAGTTGAAAAAAAATTTTTTTTGGACTTAGTCATTTTTCCGGCGTTTATCAGACTTTCACATAGGGGAAATGTCAGTGAGCGTTCCGATTTCAGTTCCAGAGTGATTCGCCCAATGAGTCCTTGTTATTTAGTTGTTTTCAGCCAATTTTCTGGATTTTTGAAAATTTCACTTTTTTGTGAAAATATCCACTACATGAGGGAATAATATGTGTGAGGGTACCCCAGGAGAGTTCCAAATGTGTGTGGGAAGAATATATATCCCACGGGGGTAAAATTGAAAAAAGTTGAAAAAAATAATTTTTTGGACTTAGTCATTTTTCTGGCGTTTATCAGACTTTCAGATAGGGGAAATGTCAGTGAGCGTTCCGATTTCAGTTCCAGAGCGATTCGACCAATGAGTCCTTGATATTTAGTCGTTTTCAGCCAATTTTCTGGATTTTTGAAAATTTAACTTTTTTGTGAAAATATCCACTACATGAGTTAATAATATGTGTGAGGGTACCCCCAGGAGAGTTCCAAATGTGTGTGGGAAGAATATATATCCCACGGGGGTAAAATTGAAAAAAGTTGAAAAAAAATTTTTTTTGGACTTAGTCATTTTTCCGGCGTTTATCAGACTTTCAGATAGGGGAAATGTCAGTGAGCGTTCCGATTTCAGTTCCAGAGTGATTCGCCCAATGAGTCCTTGTTATTTATTTGTTTTCAGCCAATTTTCTGGATTTTTGAAAATTTCACTTTTTTGTGAAAATATCCACTAAATGAGGGAATAATATGTGTGAGGGTACCCCAGGAAAATTCTAAATGTGTGTGGGTAGAATATATATCCCACGGGGGTAAAATTGAAAAAAGTTGAAAAAAATTTTTTTTTGGACTTTGTCATTTTTCTGCCGTTTATCAGACTTTCACATAGGGGAAATGTCAGTGAGCGTTCCGATTTCAGTTCCAGAGTGATTCGCCCAATGAGTCCTTGTTATTTAGTTGTTTTCAGCCAATTTTCTGGATTTTTGAAAATTTCACTTTTTTGTGAAAATATCCACTACATGAGTTAATAATATGTGTGAGGGTACCCCCAGGAGAGTTCCAAATGTGTGTGGGAAGAATATATATCCCACGGGGGTAAAATTGAAAAAAGTTGAAAAAAACTTTTTTTTGGACTTAGTCATTTTTCCGGCGTTTATCAAACTTTCACATAGGGGAAATGTCAGTGAGCGTTCCGATTTCAGTTCCAGAGTGATTCGCCCAATGAGTCCTTGTTATTTAGTTGTTTTCAGCCAATTTTATGGATTTTTGAAAATTTCACTTTTTTTGTGAAAATATCCACTAAATGAGGGAATAATATGTGTGAGGGTACCCCAGGAGAGTTCCAAATGTGTGTGGGTAGAATATATATCCCACGGGGGTAAAATTGAAAAAAGTTGAAAAAAAAATTTTTTTGGACTTAGTCATTTTTCCGGCGTTTATCAGACTTTCAGATAATGGAAATGTCAGTGAGCGTTCCGATTTCAGTTCCAGAGTGATTCGCCCAATGAGTCCTTGTTATTTATTTGTTTTCAGCCAATTTTCTGGATTTTTGAAAATTTCACTTTTTTGTGAAAATATCCACTAAATGAGGGAATAATATGTGTGAGGGTACCCCAGGAAAGTTCTAAATGTGTGTGGGTAGAATATATATCCCACGGGGGTAAAATTGAAAAAAGTTGAAAAAAATTTTTTTTTGGACTTTGTCATTTTTCTGCCGTTTATCAGACTTTCACATAGGGGAAATGTCAGTGAGCGTTCCGATTTCAGTTCCAGAGTGATTCGCCCAATGAGTCCTTGTTATTTAGTTGTTTTCAGCCAATTTTCTGGATTTTTGAAAATTTCACTTTTTTGTGAAAATATCCACTAAATGAGGGAATAATATGTGTGAGAGTACCGAAGGAGAGTTCCAAATGTGTGTGGGTAGAATATATATCCCACGGGGGTAAAATTGAAAAAAGTTGAAAAAAAATTTTTTTTGGACTTAGTCATTTTTCCGGCGTTTATCAGACTTTCAGATAGGGGAAATGTCACTGAGCGTTCCGATTTCAGTTCCAGAGCGATTCGCCCAATGAGTCCTTGATATTTATTCGTTTTTCAGCCAATTTTCTGGATTTTTGAAAATTTCACTTTTTTGTGAAAATATCCACTAAATGAGGGAATAATATGTGTGAGGGTACCCCAGGAAAGTTCTACATGTGTGTGGGTAGAATATATATCCCACGGGGGTAAAATTGAAAAAAGTTGAAAAAAAATTTTTTTTGGACTTTGGCATTTTTCTGCCGTTTATCAGACTTTCACATAGGGGAAATGTCAGTGAGCGTTCCGATTTCAGTTCCAGAGTGATTCGCCCAATGAGTCCTTGTTATTTAGTTGTTTTCAGCCAATTTTCTGGATTTTTGAAAATTTCACTTTTTTGTGAAAATATCCACTACATGAGTTAATAATATGTGTGAGGGTACCCCAGGAGAGTTCCAAATGTGTGTGGGAAGAATATATATCCCACGGGGGTAAAATTGAAAAAAGTTGAAAAAAACTTTTTTTTGGACTTAGTCATTTTTCCGGCGTTTATCAAACTTTCACATAGGGGAAATGTCAGTGAGCGTTCCGATTTCAGTTCCAGAGTGATTCGCCCAATGAGTCCTTGTTATTTAGTTGTTTTCAGCCAATTTTCTGGATTTTTGAAAATTTCACTTTTTTTGTGAAAATATCCACTAAATGAGGGAATAATATGTGTGAGGGTACCCCAGGAGAGTTCCAAATGTGTGTGGGAAGAATATATATCCCACGGGTGTAAAATTGAATAAAGTAGAAAAATTTTTTTTTTTGGACTTAGTCATTTTTTCGGCGTTTATCAGACTTTCAGGTAGGGGAAATGTCAGTGAGCATTCCGATTTCAGTTCCAGAGCGATTCGCCCAATGAGTCCTTGTTATTTAGTCGTTTTCAGCCAATTTTCTGGATTTTTGAAAATTTCACTTTTTTGTGAAAATATCCACTAAATGAGGGAATAATATGTGTGAGGGTACCGAAGGAGAGTTCCAAATGTGTGTGGGTAGAATATATATCCCACGGGGGTAAAATTGAAAAAAGTTGAAAAAAAATTTTTTTTGGACTTAGTCATTTTTCCGGCGTTTATCAGACTTTCACATAGGGGAAATGTCAGTGAGCGTTCCGATTTCAGTTCCAGAGTGATTCGCCCAATGAGTCCTTGTTATTTAGTTGTTTTCAGCCAATTTTCTGGATTTTTGAAAATTTCACTTTTTTGTGAAAATATCCACTACATGAGGGAATAATATGTGTGAGGGTACCCCAGGAGAGTTCCAAATGTGTGTGGGAAGAATATATATCCCACGGGGGTAAAATTGAAAAAAGTTGAAAAAAATAATTTATTGGACTTAGTCATTTTTCTGGCGTTTATCAGACTTTCAGATAGGGGAAATGTCAGTGAGCGTTCCGATTTCAGTTCCAGAGCGATTCGACCAATGAGTCCTTGATATTTAGTCGTTTTCAGCCAATTTTCTGGATTTTTGAAAATTTAACTTTTTTGTGAAAATATCCACTACATGAGTTAATAATATGTGTGAGGGTACCCCCAGGAGAGTTCCAAATGTGTGTGGGAAGAATATATATCCCACGGGGGTAAAATTGAAAAAAGTTGAAAAAAACTTTTTTTTGGACTTAGTCATTTTTCCGGCGTTTATCAAACTTTCACATAGGGGAAATGTCAGTGAGCGTTCCGATTTCAGTTCCAGAGTGATTCGCCCAATGAGTCCTTGTTATTTAGTTGTTTTCAGCCAATTTTCTGGATTTTTGAAAATTTCACTTTTTTGTGAAAATATCCACTAAATGAGGGAATAATATGTGTGAGAGTACCGAAGGAGAGTTCCAAATGTGTGTGGGTAGAATATATATCCCACGGGGGTAAAATTGAAAAGAGTTGAAAAAAAATTTTTTTTGGACTTAGTCATTTTTCCGGCGTTTATCAGACTTTCAGATAGGGGAAATGTCACTGAGCGTTCCGATTTCAGTTCCAGAGCGATTCGCCCAATGAGTCCTTGATATTTAGTCGTTTTTCAGCCAATTTTCTGGATTTTTGAAAATTTCACTTTTTTTTGAAAATATCCACTAAATGAGGGAATAATATGTGTGAGGGTACCCCAGGAAAGTTCTACATGTGTGTGGGTAGAATATATATCCCACGGGGGTAAAATTGAAAAAAGTTGAAAAAAATTTTTTTTTGGACTTTGTCATTTTTCTGCCGTTTATCAGACTTTCACATAGGGGAAATGTCAGTGAGCGTTCCGATTTCAGTTCCAGAGTGATTCGCCCAATGAGTCCTTGTTATTTAGTTGTTTTCAGCCAATTTTCTGGATTTTTGAAAATTTCACTTTTTTGTGAAAATATCCACTACATGAGTTAATAATATGTGTGAGGGTACCCCAGGAGAGTTCCAAATGTGTGTGGGAAGAATATATATCCCACGGGGGTAAAATTGAAAAAAGTTGAAAAAAACTTTTTTTTGGACTTAGTCATTTTTCCGGCGTTTATCAAACTTTCACATAGGCGAAATGTCAGTGAGCGTTCCGATTTCAGTTCCAGAGTGATTCGCCCAATGAGTCCTTGTTATTTAGTTGTTTTCAGCCAATTTTCTGGATTTTTGAAAATTTCACTTTTTTTGTGAAAATATCCACTAAATGAGGGAATAATATGTGTGAGGGTACCCCAGGAGAGTTCCAAATGTGTGTGGGAAGAATATATATCCCACGGGGGTAAAATTGAATAAAGTAGAAAAATTTTTTTTTTTGGACTTAGTCATTTTTTCGGCGTTTATCAGACTTTCAGATAGGGGAAATGTCAGTGAGCATTCCGATTTCAGTTCCAGAGCGATTCGCCCAATGAGTCCTTGTTATTTAGTCGTTTTCAGCCAATTTTCTGGATTTTTGAAAATTTCACTTTTTTGTGAAAATATCCACTAAATGAGGGAATAATATGTGTGAGGGTACCGAAGGAGAGTTCCAAATGTGTGTGGGTAGAATATATATCCCACGGGGGTAAAATTGAAAAAAGTTGAAAAAAAATTTTTTTTGGACTTAGTCATTTTTCCGGCGTTTATCAGACTTTCACATAGGGGAAATGTCAGTGAGCGTTCCGATTTCAGTTCCAGAGTGATTCGCCCAATGAGTCCTTGTTATTTAGTTGTTTTCAGCCAATTTTCTGGATTTTTGAAAATTTCACTTTTTTGTGAAAATATCCACTACATGAGGGAATAATATGTGTGAGGGTACCCCAGGAGAGTTCCAAATGTGTGTGGGAAGAATATATATCCCACGGGGGTAAAATTGAAAAAAGTTGAAAAAAATAATTTTTTGGACTTAGTCATTTTTCTGGCGTTTATCAGACTTTCAGATAGGGGAAATGTCAGTGAGCGTTCCGATTTCAGTTCCAGAGCGATTCGACCAATGAGTCCTTGATATTTAGTCGTTTTCAGCCAATTTTCTGGATTTTTGAAAATTTAACTTTTTTGTGAAAATATCCACTAAATGAGGGAATTATATGTGTGAGGGTACCCCAGGAGAGTTCCAAATGTGTGTGGGTAGAATATATATCCCACGGGGGTAAAATTGAAAAAAGTTGAAAAAAATTTTTTTTTGGACTTTGTCATTTTTCTGCCGTTTATCAGACTTTCACATAGGGGAAATGTCAGTGAGCATTCCGATTTCAGTTCCAGAGTGATTCGCCCAATGAGTCCTTGTTATTTAGTTGTTTTCAGCCAATTTTCTGGATTTTTGAAAATTTCACTTTTTTGTGAAAATATCCACTACATGAGTTAATAATATGTGTGAGGGTACCCCCAGGAGAGTTCCAAATGTGTGTGGGAAGAATATATATCCCACGGGGGTAAAATTGAAAAAAGTTGAAAAAAATAATTTTTTGGACTTAGTCATTTTTCTGGCGTTTATCAGACTTTCAGATAGGGGAAATGTCAGTGAGCGTTCCGATTTCAGTTCCAGAGCGATTCGACCAATGAGTCCTTGATATTTAGTCGTTTTCAGCCAATTTTCTGGATTTTTGAAAATTTCACTTTTTTGTGAAAATATCCACTAAATGAGGGAATTATATGTGTGAGGGTACCCCAGGAGAGTTCCAAATGTGTGTGGGAAGAAAATATATCCCACGGGGGTAAAATTGAAGAAAGTTGAAAAAAAATTTTTTTTGGACTTAGTCGTTTTTCCGACGTTTATCAGACTTTCAGATAGGGGAAATGTCAGTGAGCATTCCGATTTCAGTTCCAGAGCGATTCGCCCAATGAGTCCTTGTTATTTAGTCGTTTTCAGCCAATTTTCTGGATTTTTGAAAATTTCACGTTTTTGTGAAAATATCCACTACATGAGGGAATAATATGTGTGAGGGTACCCCAGGAGAGTTCCAAATGTATGTGGGAAGAATATATATCCCACGGGGGTAAAATTGAAAAAAGTTGAAAAAATTTTTTTTCTGGACTTAGTCATTTTTCCGGCGTTTATCAGACTTTCACATAGGGGAAATGTCAGTGAGCGTTCCGATTTCAGTTCCAGAGTGATTCGCCCAATGAGTCCTTGTTATTTAGTTGTTTTCAGCCAATTTTCTGGATTTTTGAAAATTTCACTTTTTTGTGAAAATATCCACTAAATGAGGGAATAATATGTGTGAGAGTACCGAAGGAGAGTTCCAAATGTGTGTGGGTAGAATATATATCCCACGGGGGTAAAATTGAAAAAAGTTGAAAAAAAATTTTTTTTGGACTTAGTCATTTTTCCGGCGTTTATCAGACTTTCAGATAGGGGAAATGTCAGTGAGCATTCCGATTTCAGTTCCAGAGTGATTCGCCCAATGAGTCCTTGTTATTTATTTGTTTTCAGCCAATTTTCTGGATTTTTGAAAATTTCACTTTTTTGTGAAAATATCCACTAAATGAGGGAATAATATGTGTGAGGGTACCCCAGGAAAGTTCTAAATGTGTGTGGGTAGAATATATATCCCACGGGAGTAAAATTGAAAAAAGTTGAAAAAAATTTTTTTTTGGACTTTGTCATTTTTCTGCCGTTTATCAGACTTTCACATAGGGGAAATGTCAGTGAGCGTTCCGATTTCAGTTCCAGAGTGATTCGCCCAATGAGTCCTTGTTATTTAGTTGTTTTCAGCCAATTTTCTGGATTTTTGAAAATTTCACTTTTTTGTGAAAATATCCACTACATGAGTTAATAATATGTGTGAGGGTACCCCAGGAGAGTTCCAAATGTGTGTGGGAAGAATATATATCCCACGGGGGTAAAATTGAAAAAAGTTGAAAAAAACTTTTTTTTGGACTTAGTCATTTTTCCGGTGTTTATCAAACTTTCACATAGGGGAAATGTCAGTGAGCGTTCCGATTTCAGTTCCAGAGTGATTCGCCCAATGAGTCCTTGTTATTTAGTTGTTTTCAGCCAATTTTCTGGATTTTTGAAAATTTCACTTTTTTTGTGAAAATATCCACTAAATGAGGGAATAATATGTGTGAGGGTACCCCAGGAGAGTTCCAAATGTGTGTGGGAAGAATATATATCCCACGGGGGTAAAATTGAATAAAGTAGAAAAATTTTTTTTTTTGGTCTTAGTCATTTTTTCGGCGTTTATCAGACTTTCAGATAGGGGAAATGTCAGTGAGCATTCCGATTTCAGTTCCAGAGCGATTCGCCCAATGAGTCCTTGTTATTTAGTCGTTTTCAGCCAATTTTCTGGATTTTTGAAAATTTCACTTTTTTGTGAAAATATCCACTAAATGAGGGAATACTATGTGTGAGGGTACCGAAGGAGAGTTCCAAATGTGTGTGGGTAGAATATATATCCCACGGGGGTAAAATTGAAAAAAGTTGAAAAAAAATTTTTTTTGGACTTAGTCATTTTTCCGGCGTTTATCAGACTTTCAGATAGGGGAAATGTCAGTGAGCGTTCCAATTTCAGTTCCAGAGTGATTCGCCCAATGAGTCCTTGTTATTTAGTTGTTTTCAGCCAATTTTCTGGATTTTTGAAAATTTCACTTTTTTGTGAAAATATCCACTAAATGAGGGAATAATATGTGTGAGGGTACCCCAGGAGAGTTCCAAATGTGTGTGGGAAGAAAATATATCCCACGGGGGTAAAATTGAAGAAAGTTGAAAAAAAAATTTTTTTGGACTTCGTCATTTTTCCGGCGTTTATCAGACTTTCAGATAGTGGAAATGTCAGTGAGCGTTCCGATTTCAGTTCCAGAGCGATTCGACCAATGAGTCCTTGATATTTAGTCGTTTTCAGCCAATTTTCTGGATTTTTGAAAATTTAACTTTTTTGTGAAAATATCCACTAAATGAGGGAATTATATGTGTGAGGGTACCCCAGGAGAGTTCCAAATGTGTGTGGGAAGAAAATATATCCCACGGGGGTAAAATTGAAGAAAGTTGAAAAAAAATTTTTTTTGGACTTAGTCATTTTTCCGGCGTTTATCAGACTTTCACATAGGGGAAATGTCAGTGAGCGTTCCGATTTCAGTTCCAGAGTGATTCGCCCAATGAGTCCTTGTTATTTAGTTGTTTTCAGCCAATTTTCTGGATTTTTGAAAATTTCACTTTTTTGTGAAAATATCCACTAAATGAGGGAATAATATGTGTGAGAGTACCGAAGGAGAGTTCCAAATGTGTGTGGGTAGAATATATATCCCACGGGGGTAAAATTGAAAAAAGTTGAAAAAAAATTTTTTTTGGACTTAGTCATTTTTCCGGCGTTTATCAGACTTTCAGATAGGGGAAATGTCACTGAGCGTTCCGATTTCAGTTCCAGAGCGATTCACCCAATGAGTCCTTGATATTTAGTCGTTTTTCAGCCAATTTTCTGGATTTTTGAAAATTTCACTTTTTTGTGAAAATATCCACTATATGAGGGAATAATATGTGTGAGGGTACCCCAGGAGAGTTCCAAATGTGTGTGGGTAGAATATATATCCCACGGGGGTAAAATTGAAAAAAGTTGAAAAAAAATTTTTTTTGGACTTAGTCATTTTTCCGGCGTTTATCAGACTTTCAGATAGGGGAAATGTCAGTGAGCGTTCCGATTTCAGTTCCAGAGTGATTCGCCCAATGAGTCCTTGTTATTTATTTGTTTTCAGCCAATTTTCTGGATTTTTGAAAATTTCACTTTTTTGTGAAAATATCCACTAAATGAGGGAATAATATGTGTGAGGGTACCCCAGGAAAGTTCTAAATGTGTGTGGGTAGAATATATATCCCACGGGAGTAAAATTGAAAAAAGTTGAAAAAAATTTTTTTTTGGACTTTGTCATTTTTCTGCCGTTTATCAGACTTTCACATAGGGGAAATGTCAGTGAGCGTTCCGATTTCAGTTCCAGAGTGATTCGCCCAATGAGTCCTTGTTATTTAGTTGTTTTCAGCCAATTTTCTGGATTTTTGAAAATTTCACTTTTTTGTGAAAATATCCACTACATGAGTTAATAATATGTGTGAGGGTACCCCAGGAGAGTTCCAAATGTGTGTGGGAAGAATATATATCCCACGGGGGTAAAATTGAAAAAAGTTGAAAAAAACTTTTTTTTGGACTTAGTCATTTTTCCGGTGTTTATCAAACTTTCACATAGGGGAAATGTCAGTGAGCGTTCCGATTTCAGTTCCAGAGTGATTCGCCCAATGAGTCCTTGTTATTTAGTTGTTTTCAGCCAATTTTCTGGATTTTTGAAAATTTCACTTTTTTTGTGAAAATATCCACTAAATGAGGGAATAATATGTGTGAGGGTACCCCAGGAGAGTTCCAAATGTGTGTGGGAAGAATATATATCCCACGGGGGTAAAATTGAATAAAGTAGAAAAATTTTTTTTTTTGGACTTAGTCATTTTTTCGGCGTTTATCAGACTTTCAGATAGGGGAAATGTCAGTGAGCATTCCGATTTCAGTTCCAGAGCGATTCGCCCAATGAGTCCTTGTTATTTAGTCGTTTTCAGCCAATTTTCTGGATTTTTGAAAATTTCACTTTTTTGTGAAAATATCCACTAAATGAGGGAATAATATGTGTGAGGGTACCGAAGGAGAGTTCCAAATGTGTGTGGGTAGAATATATATCCCACGGGGGTAAAATTGAAAAAAGTTGAAAAAAAATTTTTTTTGGACTTAGTCATTTTTCCGGCGTTTATCAGACTTTCACATAGGGGAAATGTCAGTGAGCGTTCCGATTTCAGTTCCAGAGTGATTCGCCCAATGAGTCCTTGTTATTTAGTTGTTTTCAGCCAATTTTCTGGATTTTTGAAAATTTCACTTTTTTGTGAAAATATCCACTACATGAGGGAATAATATGTGTGAGGGTACCCCAGGAGAGTTCCAAATGTGTGTGGGAAGAATATATATCCCACGGGGGTAAAATTGAAAAAAGTTGAAAAAAAATTTTTTTTGGACTTAGTCATTTTTCCGGCGTTTATCAGACTTTCAGATAGGGGAAATGTCACTGAGCGTTCCGATTTCAGTTCCAGAGCGATTCGCCCAATGAGTCCTTGATATTTAGTCGTTTTTCAGCCAATTTTCTGGATTTTTGAAAATTTCACTTTTTTGTGAAAATATCCACTATATGAGGGAATAATATGTGTGAGGGTACCCCAGGAGAGTTCCAAATGTGTGTGGGTAGAATATATATCCCACGGGGGTAAAATTGAAAAAAGTTGAAAAAAAATTTTTTTTGGACTTAGTCATTTTTCCGGCGTTTATCAGACTTTCAGATAGGGGAAATGTCAGTGAGCGTTCCGATTTCAGTTCCAGAGTGATTCGCCCAATGAGTCCTTGTTATTTATTTGTTTTCAGCCAATTTTCTGGATTTTTGAAAATTTCACTTTTTTGTGAAAATATCCACTAAATGAGGGAATAATATGTGTGAGGGTACCCCAGGAAAGTTCTAAATGTGTGTGGGTAGAATATATATCCCACGGGAGTAAAATTGAAAAAAGTTGAAAAAAATTTTTTTTTGGACTTTGTCATTTTTCTGCCGTTTATCAGACTTTCACATAGGGGAAATGTCAGTGAGCGTTCCGATTTCAGTTCCAGAGTGATTCGCCCAATGAGTCCTTGTTATTTAGTTGTTTTCAGCCAATTTTCTGGATTTTTGAAAATTTCACTTTTTTGTGAAAATATCCACTACATGAGTTAATAATATGTGTGAGGGTACCCCAGGAGAGTTCCAAATGTGTGTGGGAAGAATATATATCCCACGGGGGTAAAATTGAAAAAAGTTGAAAAAAACTTTTTTTTGGACTTAGTCATTTTTCCGGTGTTTATCAAACTTTCACATAGGGGAAATGTCAGTGAGCGTTCCGATTTCAGTTCCAGAGTGATTCGCCCAATGAGTCCTTGTTATTTAGTTGTTTTCAGCCAATTTTCTGGATTTTTGAAAATTTCACTTTTTTTGTGAAAATATCCACTAAATGAGGGAATAATATGTGTGAGGGTACCCCAGGAGAGTTCCAAATGTGTGTGGGAAGAATATATATCCCACGGGGGTAAAATTGAATAAAGTAGAAAAATTTTTTTTTTTGGACTTAGTCATTTTTTCGGCGTTTATCAGACTTTCAGATAGGGGAAATGTCAGTGAGCATTCCGATTTCAGTTCCAGAGCGATTCGCCCAATGAGTCCTTGTTATTTAGTCGTTTTCAGCCAATTTTCTGGATTTTTGAAAATTTCACTTTTTTGTGAAAATATCCACTAAATGAGGGAATAATATGTGTGAGGGTACCGAAGGAGAGTTCCAAATGTGTGTGGGTAGAATATATATCCCACGGGGGTAAAATTGAAAAAAGTTGAAAAAAAATTTTTTTTGGACTTAGTCATTTTTCCGGCGTTTATCAGACTTTCACATAGGGGAAATGTCAGTGAGCGTTCCGATTTCAGTTCCAGAGTGATTCGCCCAATGAGTCCTTGTTATTTAGTTGTTTTCAGCCAATTTTCTGGATTTTTGAAAATTTCACTTTTTTGTGAAAATATCCACTACATGAGGGAATAATATGTGTGAGGGTACCCCAGGAGAGTTCCAAATGTGTGTGGGAAGAATATATATCCCACGGGGGTAAAATTGAAAAAAGTTGAAAAAAAATTTTTTTTGGACTTAGTCATTTTTCCGGCGTTTATCAGACTTTCAGATAGGGGAAATGTCACTGAGCGTTCCGATTTCAGTTCCAGAGCGATTCGCCCAATGAGTCCTTGATATTTAGTCGTTTTTCAGCCAATTTTCTGGATTTTTGAAAATTTCACTTTTTTGTGAAAATATCCACTAAATGAGGGAATAATATGTGTGAGGGTACCCCAGGAGAGTTCCAAATGTGTGTGGGAAGAATATATATCCCACGGGGGTAAAATTGAAAAAAGTTGAAAAAAACTTTTTTTTGGACTTAGTCATTTTTCCGGCGTTTATCAAACTTTCACATAGGGGAAATGTCAGTGAGCGTTCCGATTTCAGTTCCAGAGTGATTCGCCCAATGAGTCCTTGTTATTTAGTTGTTTTCAGCCAATTTTCTGGATTTTTGAAAATTTCACTTTTTTGTGAAAATATCCACTACATGAGGGAATAATATGTGTGAGGGTACCCCAGGAGAGTTCCAAATGTGTGTGGGAAGAATATATATCCCACGGGGGTAAAATTGAAAAAAGTTGAAAAAAAATTTTTTTTGGACTTAGTCATTTTTCCGGCGTTTATCAGACTTTCAGATAGGGGAAATGTCACTGAGCGTTCCGATTTCAGTTCCAGAGCGATTCGCCCAATGAGTCCTTGATATTTAGTCGTTTTTCAGCCAATTTTCTGGATTTTTGAAAATTTCACTTTTTTGTGAAAATATCCACTAAATGAGGGAATAATATGTGTGAGGGTACCCCAGGAGAGTTCCAAATGTGTGTGGGAAGAATATATATCCCACGGGGGTAAAATTGAAAAAAGTTGAAAAAAACTTTTTTTTGGACTTAGTCATTTTTCCGGCGTTTATCAAACTTTCACATAGGGGAAATGTCAGTGAGCGTTCCGATTTCAGTTCCAGAGTGATTCGCCCAATGAGTCCTTGTTATTTAGTTGTTTTCAGCCAATTTTCTGGATTTTTGAAAATTTCACTTTTTTTGTGAAAATATCCACTAAATGAGGGAATAATATGTGTGAGGGTACCCCAGGAGAGTTCCAAATGTGTGTGGGAAGAATATATATCCCACGGGGGTAAAATTGAATAAAGTAGAAAAATTTTTTTTTTTGGACTTAGTCATTTTTTCGGCGTTTATCAGACTTTCAGATAGGGGAAATGTCAGTGAGCATTCCTATTTCAGTTCCAGAGCGATTCGCCCAATGAGTCCTTGTTATTTAGTCGTTTTCAGCCAATTTTCTGGATTTTTGAAAATTTCACTTTTTTGTGAAAATATCCACTAAATGAGGGAATAATATGTGTGAGGGTACCGAAGGAGAGTTCCAAATGTGTGTGGGTAGAATATATATCCCACGGGGGTAAAATTGAAAAAAGTTGAAAAAAAATTTTTTTTGGACTTGGTCATTTTTCCGGCGTTTATCAGACTTTCACATAGGGGAAATGTCAGTGAGCGTTCCGATTTCAGTTCCAGAGTGATTCGCCCAATGAGTCCTTGTTATTTAGTTGTTTTCAGCCAATTTTCTGGATTTTTGAAAATTTCACTTTTTTGTGAAAATATCCACTACATGAGGGAATAATATGTGTGAGGGTACCCCAGGAGAGTTCCAAATGTGTGTGGGAAGAATATATATCCCACGGGGGTAAAATTGAAAAAAGTTGAAAAAAATAATTTTTTGGACTTAGTCATTTTTCTGGCGTTTATCAGACTTTCAGATAGGGGAAATGTCAGTGAGCGTTCCGATTTCAGTTCCAGAGCGATTCGACCAATGAGTCCTTGATATTTAGTCGTTTTCAGCCAATTTTCTGGATTTTTGAAAATTTAACTTTTTTGTGAAAATATCCACTAAATGAGGGAATTATATGTGTGAGGGTACCCCAGGAGAGTTCCAAATGTGTGTGGGTAGAATATATATCCCACGGGGGTAAAATTGAAAAAAGTTGAAAAAAAATTTTTTTTGGACTTTGTCATTTTTCTGCCGTTTATCAGACTTTCACATAGGGGAAATGTCAGTGAGCGTTCCGATTTCAGTTCCAGAGTGATTCGCCCAATGAGTCCTTGTTATTTAGTTGTTTTCAGCCAATTTTCTGGATTTTTGAAAATTTCACTGTTTTGTGAAAATATCCACTACATGAGTTAATAATATGTGTGAGGGTACCCCCAGGAGAGTTCCAAATGTTTGTGGGAAGAATATATATCCCACGGGGGTAAAATTGAAAAAAGTTGAAAAAAATAATTTTTTGGACTTAGTCATTTTTCTGGCGTTTATCAGACTTTCAGATAGGGGAAATGTCAGTGAGCGTTCCGATTTCAGTTCCAGAGCGATTCGACCAATGAGTCCTTGATATTTAGTCGTTTTCAGCCAATTTTCTGGATTTTTGAAAATTTAACTTTTTTGTGAAAATATCCACTAAATGAGGGAATTATATGTGTGAGGGTACCCCAGGAGAGTTCCAAATGTGTGTGGGAAGAAAATATATCCCACGGGGGTAAAATTGAAGAAAGTTGAAAAAAAATTTTTTTTGGACTTAGTCGTTTTTCCGACGTTTATCAGACTTTCAGATAGGGGAAATGTCACTGAGCGTTCCGATTTCAGTTCCAGAGCGATTCGCCCAATGAGTCCTTGATATTTAGTCGTTTTTCAGCCAATTTTCTGGATTTTTGAAAATTTCACTTTTTTGTGAAAATATCCACTAAATGAGGGAATAATATGTGTGAGGGTACCCCAGGAGAGTTCCAAATGTGTGTGGGTAGAATATATATCCCACGGGGGTAAAATTGAAAAAAGTTGAAAAAAAATTTTTTTTGGACTTAGTCATTTTTCCGGCGTTTATCAGACTTTCAGATAGGGGAAATGTCAGTGAGCGTTCCGATTTCAGTTCCAGAGTGATTCGCCCAATGAGTCCTTGTTATTTATTTGTTTTTAGCCAATTTTCTGGATTTTTGAAAATTTCACTTTTTTGTGAAAATATCCACTAAATGAGGGAATAATATGTGTGAGGGTACCCCAGGAAAGTTCTAAATGTGTGTGGGTAGAATATATATCCCACGGGGGTAAAATTGAAAAAAGTTGAAAAAAAATTTTTTTTGGACTTTGTCATTTTTCTGCCGTTTATCAGACTTTCACATAGGGGAAATGTCAGTGAGCGTTCCGATTTCAGTTCCAGAGTGATTCGCCCAATGAGTCCTTGTTATTTAGTTGTTTTCAGCCAATTTTCTGGATTTTTGAAAATTTCACTGTTTTGTGAAAATATCCACTACATGAGTTAATAATATGTGTGAGGGTACCCCCAGGAGAGTTCCAAATGTTTGTGGGAAGAATATATATCCCACGGGGGTAAAATTGAAAAAAGTTGAAAAAAATAATTTTTTGGACTTAGTCATTTTTCTGGCGTTTATCAGACTTTCAGATAGGGGAAATGTCAGTGAGCGTTCCGATTTCAGTTCCAGAGCGATTCGACCAATGAGTCCTTGATATTTAGTCGTTTTCAGCCAATTTTCTGGATTTTTGAAAATTTAACTTTTTTGTGAAAATATCCACTAAATGAGGGAATTATATGTGTGAGGGTACCCCAGGAGAGTTCCAAATGTGTGTGGGAAGAAAATATATCCCACGGGGGTAAAATTGAAGAAAGTTGAAAAAAAATTTTTTTTGGACTTAGTCGTTTTTCCGACGTTTATCAGACTTTCAGATAGGGGAAATGTCACTGAGCGTTCCGATTTCAGTTCCAGAGCGATTCGCCCAATGAGTCCTTGATATTTAGTCGTTTTTCAGCCAATTTTCTGGATTTTTGAAAATTTCACTTTTTTGTGAAAATATCCACTAAATGAGGGAATAATATGTGTGAGGGTACCCCAGGAGAGTTCCAAATGTGTGTGGGTAGAATATATATCCCACGGGGGTAAAATTGAAAAAAGTTGAAAAAAAATTTTTTTTGGACTTAGTCATTTTTCCGGCGTTTATCAGACTTTCAGATAGGGGAAATGTCAGTGAGCGTTCCGATTTCAGTTCCAGAGTGATTCGCCCAATGAGTCCTTGTTATTTATTTGTTTTTAGCCAATTTTCTGGATTTTTGAAAATTTCACTTTTTTGTGAAAATATCCACTAAATGAGGGAATAATATGTGTGAGGGTACCCCAGGAAAGTTCTAAATGTGTGTGGGTAGAATATATATCCCAAGGGAGTAAAATTGAAAAAAGTTGAAAAAAATTTTTTTTTGGACTTAGTCATTTTTCCGGTGTTTATCAAACTTTCACATAGGGGAAATGTCAGTGAGCGTTCCGATTTCAGGTCCAGAGTGATTCGCCCAATGAGTCCTTGTTATTTAGTTGTTTTCAGCCAATTTTCTGGATTTTTGAAAATTTCACTTTTTTTGTGAAAATATCCACTAAATGAGGGAATAATATGTGTGAGGGTACCCCAGGAGAGTTCCAAATGTGTGTGGGAAGAATATATATCCCACGGGGGTAAAAATGAATAAAGTAGAAAAATTTTTTTTTTTGGTCTTAGTCATTTTTTCGGCGTTTATCAGACTTTCAGATAGGGGAAATGTCAATGAGCATTCCGATTTCAGTTCCAGAGCGATTCGCCCAATGAGTCCTTGTTATTTAGTCGTTTTCAGCCAATTTTCTGGATTTTTGAAAATTTCACTTTTTTGTGAAAATATCCACTAAATGAGGGAATACTATGTGTGAGGGTACCGAAGGAGAGTTCCAAATGTGTGTGGGTAGAATATATATCCCACGGGGGTAAAATTGAAAAAAGTTGAAAAAAAATTTTTTTTGGACTTAGTCATTTTTCCGGCGTTTATCAGACTTTCAGATAGGGGAAATGTCAGTGAGCGTTCCAATTTCAGTTCCAGAGTGATTCGCCCAATGAGTCCTTGTTATTTAGTTGTTTTCAGCCAATTTTCTGGATTTTTGAAAATTTCACTTTTTTGTGAAAATATCCACTAAATGAGGGAATAATATGTGTGAGGGTACCCCAGGAGAGTTCCAAATGTGTGTGGGAAGAAAATATATCCCACGGGGGTAAAATTGAAGAAAGTTGAAAAAAAAATTTTTTTGGACTTAGTCATTTTTCCGGCGTTTTTCAGACTTTCAGATAGGGGAAATGTCAGTGAGCGTTCCGATTTCAGTTCCAGAGTGATTTGCCCAATGAGTCCTTTTTGTTTAGTTGTTTTCAGCCAATTTTCTGGATTTTTGAAAATTTCACTTTTTTGTGAAAATATCCACTAAATGAGGGAATAATATGTGTGAGGGTACCCCAGGAGAGTTCCAAATGTGTGTGGGAAGAATATATATCCCACGGGGGTAAAATTGAAAAAAGTTGAAAAAAATTATTTTTTGGACTTAGTCATTTTTCCGGTGTTTATCAGACTTTTAGATAGGGGAAATGTCAGTGAGCGTTCCGATTTCAGTTCCATAGCGATTCACCCAATGAGTCCTTGATATTTAGTCGTTTTCAGCCAATTTTCTGGATTTTTGAAAATTTCACTTTTTTGTGAAAATATCCACTAAATGAGGGAATAATATGTGTGAGGGTACCCCAGGAGAGTTCCAAATGTTTGTGGGTAGAATATATATCCCACGGGGGTAAAATTGAAAAAAGTAGAAAATTTTTTTTTTTGGACTTAGTCATTTTTCCGGCGTTTATCAGACTTTAAGATAGGGGAAATGTCAGTGAGTGTTCCGATTTAAGTTCCAGAGCGATTCGCCCAATGAGTCCTTGTTATTTAGTCGTTTTCAGCCAATTTTCTGGATTTTTGAAAATTTCACTTTTTTGTGAAAATATCCACTAAATGAGGGAATACTATGTGTGAGGGTACCGAAGGAGATTTCCAAATGTGTGTGGGTAGAATATATATCCCACGGGGGTAAAATTGAAAAAAGTTGAAAAAAAATTTTTTTTGGACTTAGTCATTTTTCCGGCGTTTATCAGACTTTCAGATAGGGGAAATGTCAGTGAGCGTTCCAATTTTAGTTCCAGAGTGATTCGCCCAATGAGTCCTTGTTATTTAGTTGTTTTCAGCCAATTTTCTGGATTTTTGAAAATTTCACTTTTTTGTGAAAATATCCACTAAATGAGGGAATAATATGTGTGAGGGTACCCCAGGAGAGTTCCAAATGTGTGTGGGAAGAAAATATATCCCACGGGGGTAAAATTGAAGAAAGTTGAAAAAAAAATTTTTTTGGACTTAGTCATTTTTCCGGCGTTTATCAGACTTTCAGATAGGGGAAATGTCAGTGAGCGTTCCGATTTCAGTTCCAGAGTGATTCGCCCAATGAGTCCTTTTTGTTTAGTTGTTTTCAGCCAATTTTCTGGATTTTTGAAAATTTCACTTTTTTGTGAAAATATCCACTAAATGAGGGAATAATATGTGTGAGGGTACCCCAGGAGAGTTCCAAATGTTTGTGGGTAGAATATATATCCCACGGGGGTAAAATTGAAAAAAGTAGAAAAATTTTTTTTTTGGACTTAGTCATTTTTCCGGCGTTTATCAGACTTTCAGATAGGGGAAATGTCAGTGAGCGTTCCAATTTCAGTTCCAGAGTGATTCGCCCAATGAGTCCTTGTTATTTAGTTGTTTTCAGCCAATTTTCTGGATTTTTGAAAATTTCACTTTTTTGTGAAAATATCCACTAAATGAGGGAATAATATGTGTGAGGGTACCCCAGGAGAGTTCCAAATGTGTGTGGGAAGAATATATATCCCACGGGGGTAAAATTGAAGAAAGTTGAAAAAAAATTTTTTTTGGACTTAGTCATTTTTCCGGCGTTTATCAGACTTTCAGATAGGGGAAATGTCAGTGAGCGTTCCAATTTCAGTTCCATAGTGATTCGCCCAATGAGTCCTTGTTATTTAGCTGTTTTCAGCCAATTTTCTGGATTTTTGAAAATTTTACTTTTTTGTGAAAATATCCACTAAATGAGGGAATAATATGTGTGAGGGTACCCCAGGAGAGTTCGAAATGTGTGTGGGTAGAATATATATCCCAAGGGGGTAAAATTGAAAAAAGTTTAAAAAAATTTTTTTTTGGACTTAGTCATTTTTCCGGCGTTTAGCAGACTTTTAGATAGGGGAAATGTCACTGAGCGTTCCGATTTCAGTTCCATAGCGATTCACCCAATGAGTCCTTGATATTTAGTCGTTTTCAGCCAATTTTCTGGATTTTTGAAAATTTCACTTTTTTGTGAAAATATCCACTAAATGAGGGAATAATATGTGTGAGGGTACCCCAGGAGAGTTCCAAATGTGTGTGGGTAGAATATATATCCCACGGGGGTAAAATTGAAAAAAGTAGAAAAAATTTTTTTTTGGACTTAGTCATTTTTCCGGCGTTTATCAGACTTTAAGATAGGGGAAATGTCAGTGAGTGTTCCGATTTCAGTTCCAGAGCGATTCGCCCAATGAGTCCTTGTTATTTAGTCGTTTTCAGCCAATTTTCTGGATTTTTGAAAATTTCACTTTTTTGTGAAAATATCCACTAAATGAGGGAATACTATGTGTGAGGGTACCGAAGGAGATTTCCAAACGTGTGTGGGTAGAATATATATCCCACGGGGGTAAAATTGAAAAAAGTTGAAAAAAAATTTTTTTTGGACTTAGTCATTTTTCCGGCGTTTATCAGACTTTCAGATAGGGGAAATGTCAGTGAGCGTTCCAATTTCAGTTCCAGAGTGATTCGCCCAATGAGTCCTTGTTATTTAGTTGTTTTCAGCCAATTTTCTGGATTTTTGAAAATTTCACTTTTTTGTGAAAATATCCACTAAATGAGGGAATAATATGTGTGAGGGTACCCCAGGAGAGTTCCAAATGTGTGTGGGTAGAATATATATCCCACGGGGGTAAAATTGAAAAAAGTTGAAAAAAAATTTTTTTTGGACTTAGTCATTTTTCCGGCGTTTATCAGACTTTCAGATAGGGGAAATGTCAGTGAGCGTTCCGATTTCAGTTCCAGAGTGATTCGCCCAATGAGTCCTTTTTGTTTAGTTGTTTTCAGCCAATTTTCTGGATTTTTGAAAATTTCACTTTTTTGTGAAAATATCCACTAAATGAGGGAATAATATGTGTGAGGGTACCCCAGGAGAGTTCCAAATGTGTGTGGGAAGAATATATATCCCACGGGGGTAAAATTGAAGAAAGTTGAAAAAAAAATTTTTTTGGACTTAGTCATTTTTCCGGCGTTTATCAGACTTTCAGATAGGGGAAATGTCAGTGAGCGTTCCGATCTCAGTTACAGAGTGATTCGCCCAATGAGTCCTTGTTATTTAGTTGTTTTCAGCCAATTTTCTGGATTTTTGAAAATTTAACTTTTTTGTGAAAATATCCACTAAATGAGGGAATAATATGTGTGAGGGTTCCCCAGGAGAGTTCGAAATGTGTGTGGGTAGAATATATATCCCACGGGTGTAAAATTGAAAAAAGTTGAAAAAAAATTTTTTTTGGACTTAGTCGTTTTTCCGACGTTTATCAGACTTTCAGATAGGGGAAATGTCAGTGAGCGTTCCGATTTCAGTTCCAGAGTGATTCGCCCAATGAGTCCTTGTTATTTAGTTGTTTTCAGCCAATTTTCTGGATTTTTGAAAATTTCACTTTTTTGTGAAAATATCCACTAAATGAGGGAATAATATGTGTGAGGGTACCCCAGGAGAGTTCGAAATGTGTGTGGGTAGAATATATATCCCACGGGGGTAAAATTGAAAAAAGTTGAAAAAAAATTTTTTTTGGACTTAGTCGTTTTTCCGACGTTTATCAGACTTTCAGATAGGGGAAATGTCAGTGAGCATTCCGATTTCAGTTCCAGAGCGATTCGCCCATTGAGTCTTTGATATTTAGTCGTTTTCAGCCAATTTTCTGGATTTTTGAAAATTTCACTTTTTTGTGAAAATATCCACTAAATGAGGGAATAATATGTATGAGGGTACCCCAGGAGAGTTTCAAATGTGTGTGGGAAGAATATATATCCCACGGGGGTAAAATTGAATAAAGTAGAAAAATTTTTTTTTTTGGACTTAGTCATTTTTCCGGCGTTTATCAGACTTTCAGATATGGCAAATGTCAGTGAGTGTTCCAATTTCAGTTCCAGAGCGATACGCCCAATGAGTCTTTGATATTTACTCGTTTTCAGCCAATTTTCTGGATTTTTGAAAATTTTACTTTTTTGTGAAAATATCCACTAAATGAGGGAATAATAAGTGTGAGGGTACCCCAGGAGAGTTCCAAATGTGTGTGGGTAGAATATATATCCCAAGGGGGTAAAATTGAAAAAAGTAGAAAAATTTTTTTTTTTGACTTAGTCATTTTTCCGGCGTTTATCAGACTTTTAGATAGGGGAAATGTCAGTGAGTGTTCCGATTTCAGTTCCAGAGCGATTCGCCCAATGAGTCTTTGATATTTAGTCGTTTTCAGCCAATTTTCTGGATTTTTGAAAATTTCACTTTTTTGTGAAAATATCCACTAAATGAGGGAATAATATGTGTGAGGGTACCCCAGGAGAGTTTCAAATGTGTGTGGGAAGAATATATATGCCACGGGGGTAAAATTGAAAAAAGTTTAAAAAAAATTTTTTTTGGACTTAGTCATTTTTCCGGCGTTTATCAGACTTTCAGATAGGGGAAATGTCAGTGAGCGTTCCGATTTCAGTTCCAGAGCGATTCGCCGAATGAGTCCTTGATATTTAGTCGTTTTCAGCCAATTTTCTGGATTTTTGAAAATTTCACTTTTTTGTGAAAATATCCACTAAATGAGGGAATAATATGTGTGAGGGTACCCCAGGAGAGTTCCAAATGTGTGTGGGTAGAATATATATCTGACGGGGGTAAAATTGAAAAAAGTTGAAAAAATTTTTTTTTTGAACTTAGTCATTTTTCCGGCGTTTATCAGACTTTCAGATAGGGCAAATGTCAGTGAGCGTTCCGATTTCAGTTCCAGAGCGATTCGCCCAATGAGTCCTTGATATTTAGTCGTTTTCAGCCAATATTTTGGATTTTTGAAAATTTCACTCTTGTGAAAATATCCACTAAATGAGGGAATAATATGTGTGAGGCTACCCCAGGAGAGTTCCAAATGTGTGTGGGTAGAATATATATCCCGCGTGGGTAAATTTGAAAAAAGTTGAAAAATTTTTTTTTTTGGACTTAGTCATTTTTTGGGCGTTTATCAGACTTTCAGATAGGGCAAATGTCAGTCAGCGTTCCGATTTCAGTTCCAGAGTGATTCGCCCAATGAGTCCTTGATATTTAGTTGTTTTCAGCCAAAATTTTGAATTTTTGAAAATTTCACTTTTTTGTGAAAATATCCACTAAATTAGGGAATAATATGTGTGAGGGTACCCCAGGAGAGTTCCAAATGTGTGTGGGTAGAATATATATCCCACGGGGGTAAAATTGAAAAAAGTTGAAAAGATTTTTTTTTTGGACTTAGTCATTTTTCCGGCGTTTATCAGACTTTCAGATAGGGCAAATGTCAGTGAGCGTTCCGATTTCAGTTCCAGAGCGATTCGCCCAATGAGTTCTTGATATTTAGTCGTTTTCAGCCAATTTTCTGGATTTTTCAAAATTTCACTTTTTTGTGAAAATATCCACTAAATGAGGGAATAATATGTTTGAGGGTACCACAGGAGAGTTCCAAATATGTGTGGGTAGAATATATATCCCACGTGGGGTAAAATTGAAAAAAGTTGAAAATTTTTGATTTTGGACTAAGTCAATTTTCTGGCGTTTATCAGACTTTCAGATAGGGAAAATGTCAGTGAGCATTCCAATTTCAGTTCCAGAACGATTCGCCCAATGAGTCCTTGATATTTAGTCGTTTTCAGCCAATATTTTGGATTTTTGAAAATTTCACTTTTTTGTGAAAATATCCACTAAATGAGGGAATAATATGTGTGAGGGTACCCCAGGAGAGTTCCAAATGTGTGTGGGTAGAATATATATCCCACGGGGGAAATTTGAAAAAAGTTGAAAAAAATTTTTTTTTGGACTTAGTCATTTTTCGGGCGTTTATCAGACTTTCAGATTGGGCAAATGCCAGTGAGAGTTCCGATTTCAGTTCCAGAGCGATTCACCCAATGAGTCCTTGATATTTAGTCGTTTTCAGCCAATATTTTGGATTTTTGAAAATTTCACTTTTTTGTGAAAATATCCACTAAATGAGGGAATAATATGTGTGAGGGTACCCCAGGAGAGTTCCAAATGTGTGTTGGTAGAATATATATCGCACGGGGGTAAAATTGAAAAAAGTTGAAAAAAATTTTTTTTCAACTTAGTCATTTTTCTGGCGTTTATCAGACTTTCAGATAGGGCAAATGTCAGTGAGCGTTCCGATTTCAGTTCCAGAGTGATTCTCCCAATGAGTCCTTGTTATTTAGTCGTTTTCAGCCAATTTTCTGGATTTTTGAAAATGTCACTTTTTTGTGAAAATATCCACTAAATGAGGGAATAATATGTGTGAGGGTACCCCAGCAGAGTTCTAAATGTGTGTGGGTAGAATATATATCCCATTGGGGTAAAATTGAAAAAAGTTGAAAAAAATTTTTTTGGAACTTAGTCATTTTTCTGGCGTTTATCAGACTTTCAGATAGGGCAAATGTCAGTGAGCGTTACGATTTCAGTTCCAGAGTGATTCTCGCCATGAGTCCTTGTTATTTAGTCGTTTTCAGCCAATTTTCTGGATTTTTGAAAATGTCACTTTTTTGTGAAAATATCCACTAAATGAGGGAATAATATGTGTGAGGGTACCCCAGGAAAGTTCTACATGTGTGTGGGTAGAATATATATCCCACGGGGGTAAAATTGAAAAAAGTTGAAAAAAAGTTTTTTTGGACTTAGTCATTTTTCTGGCGTTTATCAGACTTTCAGATAGGGGAAATGTCAGTGAGCATTCCTATTTCAGTTCCAAACTGATTCACGCAATGAGTCCTTGATATTTAGTCGTTTTCAGCCAATTTTTTGGATTTTTGAAAATTTCACTTTTTTGTCAAAATATCCACTAAATGAGGGAATAATATGTGTGAGGGTACCCCAGGAGAGTTCCAAATGTGTGTGGGTAGAATATATATCCCACGGGGGTAAAATTGAAAAAAGTTGAAAAAAAAATTTTTTTGGACTTAGTCATTTTTCTGGCGTTTATCAGACTTTCAGATAGGGGAAATGTCAGTGAGCATTCCGATTTCGGTTCCAGAGCGATTCGCCCAATGAGTCCTTGATATTTAGTCGTTTTCAGCCAATTTTCTGGATTTTTTAAATTTCACTTTTTTGTGAAAATATCCACTAAATGAGGGAATAATATGTGTGAGGGTACCCCAGGAGAGTTCCAAATGTGTGTGGGTAGAATATATATCCCATTGGGGTAAAATTGAAAAAAGTTGAAAAATTTTTTTTTTGAACTTAGTCATTTTTCTGGCGTTTATCAGACTTTCAGATAGGGCAAATGTCAGTGAGCGTTACGATTTCAGTTCCAGAGTGATTCTCCCAATGAGTCCTTGTTATTTAGTCGTTTTCAGCCAATTTTCTGGATTTTTGAAAATGTCACTTTTTTGTGAAAATATCCACTAAATGAGGGAATAATATGTGTGAGGGTACCCCAGGAGAGTTCCAAATGTGTGTGGGTAGAATATATATCCCACGGGGGAAAATTTGAAAAAAGTTGAAAAAAAGTTTTTTTGGACTTAGTCATTTTTCTGGCGTTTATCAGACTTTGAGATAGGGGAAATGTCAGTGAGCATTCCGATTTCAGTTCCAGAGCGATTCGCCCAATGAGTCCTTGATATTTAGTCGTTTTCAGCCAATTTTCTGGATTTTTGAAAATTTCACTTTTTTGTGAAAATATCCACTAAATGAGGGAATAATATGTGTGAGGGTACGCCAGGAGAGTTCCAAATGTGTGTGCGTAGAATATATATCCCACGGGGGTAAAATTGAAAAAAGGAAAAAAAAATAATTTTTTTAGACTTAGTGATTTTTCTGGCGTTTATCAGACTTTCAGATAGGGCAAATGTCAGTGAGTGTTCCGATTTCAGTTCCAGAGCGATTCGCCCAATGAGTCCTTGATATTTAGTCGTTTTCAGCCAATTTTTTGGATTTTTGAAAATGTCACTTTTTTGTGAAAATATCCACTAAATGAGGGAATAATATGTGTGAGGGTACCCCAGGAGAGTTCCAAATGTGTGTGGGTAGAATATATATCCCACGGGGGTAAAATTGAATGAAGTTGAAAAAATTTTTTTTTGGACTTAGTCATTATTCTGGCGTATATCAGACTTTCAGATAGGGGAAATGTCAGTGAGTGTTCCGATTTCAGTTCCAGAGCGATTCTCCCAATGAGTCATTGTTATTTATTCGTTTTCAGCCAATTTTCTGGATTTTTGAAAATTTCACTTTTTGTGAAAATATCCACTAAATGAGGGAATAATATGTGTGAGGGTACGCCAGGAGAGTTCCAAATGTGTGTGCGTAGAATATATATCCCACAGGGGTAAAATTGAAAAAAGTAAAAAAAAAAATTTTTTTAGACTTAGTGATTTTTCTGGCGTTTATCAGACTTTCAGATAGGGCAAATGTCAGTGAGTGTTCCGATTTCAGTTCCAGAGCGATTCGCCCAATGAGTCCTTGATATTTAGTCGTTTTCAGCCAATTTTTTGGATTTTTGAAAATGTCACTTTTTTGTGAAAATATCCACTAAATGAGGGAATAATATGTGTGAGGGTACCCCAGGAGAGTTCCAAATGTGTGTGGGTAGAATATATATCCCATTGGGGTAAAATTGAAAAAAGTTGAAAAAAAAATTTTTTGAACTTAGTCATTTTTCTGGCGTTTATCAGACTTTCAGATAGGGGAAATGTCAGTGAGCATTCCGATTTCGGTTCCAGAGGGATTCGCCCAATGAGTCCTTGATATTTAGTCGTTTTCAGCCAATTTTCTGGATTTTTTAAAATTTCACTTTTTTGTGAAAATATCCACTAAATGAGGGAATAATATGTGTGAGGGTACCCCAGGAGAGTTCCAAATGTGTGTGGGTAGAATATATATCCCATTGGGGTAAAATTGAAAAAAGTTGAAAAAATTTTTTTTTGAACTTAGTCATTTTTCTGGCGTTTATCAGACTTTCAGATAGGGCAAATGTCAGTGAGCGTTACGATTTCAGTTCCAGAGTGATTCTCGCAATGAGTCCTTGTTATTTAGTCGTTTTCAGCCAATTTTCTGGATTTTTGAAAATGTCACTTTTTTGTGAAAATATCCACTAAATGAGGGAATAATATGTGTGAGGGTACCCCAGGAGAGTTCCAAATGTGTGTGGGTAGAATATATATCCCACGGGGGAAAAATTGAAAAAAGTTGAAAAAAAGTTTTTTTGGACTTAGTCATTTTTCTGGCGTTTATCAGACTTTCAGATAGGGGAAATGTCAGTGAGCATTCCGATTTCAGTTCCAAACTGATTCACGCAATGAGTCCTTGATATTTAGTCGTTTTCAGCCAATTTTTTTGATTTTTGAAAATTTCACTTTTTTGTCAAAATATCCACTAAATGAGGGAATAATATGTGTGAGGGTACCCCAGGAGAGTTCCAAATGTGTGTGGGCAGAATATATATCACACGGGGGTAAAATTGAAAAAAGTTGAAAAAAATTTTTTTTTGGACTTAGTCCTTTTTCTGCCGTTTATCAGACTTTCAGATAGGGGAAATGTCAGTGAGCATTCCAAATTCAGTTCCAGAGCGATTCGCCCAATGAGTTCTTGATATTTAGTCGTTTTTAGCCAATTTTCTGGATTTTTTAAAATTTCACTTTTTTGTGAAAATATCCACTAAATGAGGGAATAATATGTGTGAGGGTACCCCAGCAGAGTTCCAAATGTGTGTGGGTAGAATATATATCCCACGGGGGAAAAATTGAAAAAAGTTGAAAAAAATTTTTTTTTGGACTTAGTCCTTTTTCTGGCGTTTATCAGACTTTTAGATAGGGCAAATGTCAGTGAGCGTTCCGATTTCAGTTCCAGAGCGATTCGCCCAATGAGTCCTTGATATTTAGTCGTTTTCAGCCAATTTTTTGGATTTTTGAAAATGTCACTTTTTTGTGAAAATATCCACTAAATGAGGGAATAATATGTGTGAGGGTACCCCAGAAGAGTTCCAAATGTGTGTGGGTAGAATATATATCCCACGGGGGTAAAATTGAAAAAAGTTGAAAAAAAATTTTTTTTGGACTTAGTCATTTTTCTGGCGTTTATCAGACTTTCAGATAGGGGAAATGTCAGTGAGCATTCCGATTTCGGTTCCAGAGCGATTCGCCCAATGAGTCCTTGATATTTAGTCGTTTTCAGCCAATTTTCTGGATTTTTTAAATTTCACTTTTTTGTGAAAATATCCACTAAATGAGGGAATAATATGTGTGAGGGTACCCCAGGAGAGTTCCAAATGTGTGTGGGTAGAATATATATCCCATTGGGGTAAAATTGAAAAAAGTTGAAAAATTTTTTTTTTGAACTTAGTCATTTTTCTGGCGTTTATCAGACTTTCAGATAGGGGAAATGTCAGTGAGTGTTCCGATTTCAGTTCCAGAGCGATTCTCCCAATGAGTCATTGTTATTTATTCGTTTTCAGCCAATTTTCTGGATTTTTGAAAATTTCACTTTTTGTGAAAATATCCACTAAATGAGGGAATAATATGTGTGAGGGTACGCCAGGAGAGTTCCAAATGTGTGTGCGTAGAATATATATCCCACAGGGGTAAAATTGAAAAAAGTAAAAAAAAAAATTTTTTTAGACTTAGTGATTTTTCTGGCGTTTATCAGACTTTCAGATAGGGCAAATGTCAGTGAGTGTTCCGATTTCAGTTCCAGAGCGATTCGCCCAATGAGTCCTTGATATTTAGTCGTTTTCAGCCAATTTTTTGGATTTTTGAAAATGTCACTTTTTTGTGAAAATATCCACTAAATGAGGGAATAATATGTGTGAGGGTACCCCAGGAGAGTTCCAAATGTGTGTGGGTAGAATATATATCCCATTGGGGTAAAATTGAAAAAAGTTGAAAAAAAAATTTTTTGAACTTAGTCATTTTTCTGGCGTTTATCAGACTTTCAGATAGGGGAAATGTCAGTGAGCATTCCGATTTCGGTTCCAGAGGGATTCGCCCAATGAGTCCTTGATATTTAGTCGTTTTCAGCCAATTTTCTGGATTTTTTAAAATTTCACTTTTTTGTGAAAATATCCACTAAATGAGGGAATAATATGTGTGAGGGTACCCCAGGAGAGTTCCAAATGTGTGTGGGTAGAATATATATCCCATTGGGGTAAAATTGAAAAAAGTTGAAAAAATTTTTTTTTGAACTTAGTCATTTTTCTGGCGTTTATCAGACTTTCAGATAGGGCAAATGTCAGTGAGCGTTACGATTTCAGTTCCAGAGTGATTCTCGCAATGAGTCCTTGTTATTTAGTCGTTTTCAGCCAATTTTCTGGATTTTTGAAAATGTCACTTTTTTGTGAAAATATCCACTAAATGAGGGAATAATATGTGTGAGGGTACCCCAGGAGAGTTCCAAATGTGTGTGGGTAGAATATATATCCCACGGGGGAAAAATTGAAAAAAGTTGAAAAAAAGTTTTTTTGGACTTAGTCATTTTTCTGGCGTTTATCAGACTTTCAGATAGGGGAAATGTCAGTGAGCATTCCGATTTCAGTTCCAAACTGATTCACGCAATGAGTCCTTGATATTTAGTCGTTTTCAGCCAATTTTTTTGATTTTTGAAAATTTCACTTTTTTGTCAAAATATCCACTAAATGAGGGAATAATATGTGTGAGGGTACCCCAGGAGAGTTCCAAATGTGTGTGGGCAGAATATATATCACACGGGGGTAAAATTGAAAAAAGTTGAAAAAAATTTTTTTTTGGACTTAGTCCTTTTTCTGCCGTTTATCAGACTTTCAGATAGGGGAAATGTCAGTGAGCATTCCAAATTCAGTTCCAGAGCGATTCGCCCAATGAGTTCTTGATATTTAGTCGTTTTTAGCCAATTTTCTGGATTTTTTAAAATTTCACTTTTTTGTGAAAATATCCACTAAATGAGGGAATAATATGTGTGAGGGTACCCCAGCAGAGTTCCAAATGTGTGTGGGTAGAATATATATCCCACGGGGGAAAAATTGAAAAAAGTTGAAAAAAATTTTTTTTTGGACTTAGTCCTTTTTCTGGCGTTTATCAGACTTTTAGATAGGGCAAATGTCAGTGAGCGTTCCGATTTCAGTTCCAGAGCGATTCGCCCAATGAGTCCTTGATATTTAGTCGTTTTCAGCCAATTTTTTGGATTTTTGAAAATGTCACTTTTTTGTGAAAATATCCACTAAATGAGGGAATAATATGTGTGAGGGTACCCCAGAAGAGTTCCAAATGTGTGTGGGTAGAATATATATCCCACGGGGGTAAAATTGAAAAAAGTTGAAAAAAAATTTTTTTTGGACTTAGTCATTTTTCTGGCGTTTATCAGACTTTCAGATAGGGGAAATGTCAGTGAGCATTCCGATTTCGGTTCCAGAGCGATTCGCCCAATGAGTCCTTGATATTTAGTCGTTTTCAGCCAATTTTCTGGATTTTTTAAATTTCACTTTTTTGTGAAAATATCCACTAAATGAGGGAATAATATGTGTGAGGGTACCCCAGGAGAGTTCCAAATGTGTGTGGGTAGAATATATATCCCATTGGGGTAAAATTGAAAAAAGTTGAAAAATTTTTTTTTTGAACTTAGTCATTTTTCTGGCGTTTATCAGACTTTCAGATAGGGCAAATGTCAGTGAGCGTTACGATTTCAGTTCCAGAGTGATTCTCCCAATGAGTCCTTGTTATTTAGTCGTTTTCAGCCAATTTTCTGGATTTTTGAAAATGTCACTTTTTTGTGAAAATATCCACTAAATGAGGGAATAATATGTGTGAGGGTACCCCAGGAGAGTTCCAAATGTGTGTGGGTAGAATATATATCCCACGGGGGAAAATTTGAAAAAAGTTGAAAAAAAGTTTTTTTGGACTTAGTCATTTTTCTGGCGTTTATCAGACTTTGAGATAGGGGAAATGTCAGTGAGCATTCCGATTTCAGTTCCAAACTGATTCACGCAATGAGTCCTTGATATTTAGTCGTTTTCAGCCAATTTTTTGGATTTTTGAAAATTTCACTTTTTTGTCAAAATATCCACTAAATGAGGGAATAATATGTGTGAGGGTACCCCAGGAGAGTTCCAAATGTGTGTGGGTAGAATATATATCCCACGGGGGTAAAATTGAAAAAAGTTGAAAAAAATTTTTTTTTGGACTTAGTCCTTTTTCTGGCGTTTATCAGACTTTCAGATAGGGCAAATGTCAGTGAGCGTTCCGATTTCAGTTCCAGAGCGATTCGCCCAATGAGTCCTTGATATTTAGTCGTTTTCAGCCAATTTTTTGGATTTTTGAAAATGTCACTTTTTTGTGAAAATATCCACTAAATGAGGGAATAATATGTGTGAGGGTACCCCAGGAGAGTTCCAAATGTGTGTGGGTAGAATATATATCCCACGGGGGTAAAATTGAAAAAAGTTTCAAAAAAATTTTTTTTGGACTTAGTCATTTTTCTGGCGTTTATCAGACTTTCAGATAGGGGAAATGTCAGTGAGCATTCCGATTTCAGTTCCAGAGCGATTCGCCCAATGAGTCCTTGATATTTAGTCGTTTTCAGCCAATTTTCTGGATTTTTGAAAATTTCACTTTTTTGTGAAAATATCCACTAAATGAGGGAATAATATGTGTGAGGGTACGCCAGGAGAGTTCCAAATGTGTGTGCGTAGAATATATATCCCACGGGGGTAAAATTGAAAAAAGGAAAAAAAAATAATTTTTTTAGACTTAGTGATTTTTCTGGCGTTTATCAGACTTTCAGATAGGGCAAATGTCAGTGAGTGTTCCGATTTCAGTTCCAGAGCGATTCGCCCAATGAGTCCTTGATATTTAGTCGTTTTCAGCCAATTTTTTGGATTTTTGAAAATGTCACTTTTTTGTGAAAATATCCACTAAATGAGGGAATAATATGTGTGAGGGTACCCCAGGAGAGTTCCAAATGTGTGTGGGTAGAATATATATCCCACGGGGGTAAAATTGAATGAAGTTGAAAAAATTTTTTTTTGGACTTAGTCATTATTCTGGCGTATATCAGACTTTCAGATAGGGGAAATGTCAGTGAGTGTTCCGATTTCAGTTCCAGAGCGATTCTCCCAATGAGTCATTGTTATTTATTCGTTTTCAGCCAATTTTCTGGATTTTTGAAAATTTCACTTTTTGTGAAAATATCCACTAAATGAGGGAATAATATGTGTGAGGGTACGCCAGGAGAGTTCCAAATGTGTGTGCGTAGAATATATATCCCACGGGGGTAAAATTGAAAAAAGTAAAAAAAAAAATTTTTTTAGACTTAGTGATTTTTCTGGCGTTTATCAGACTTTCAGATAGGGCAAATGTCAGTGAGTGTTCCGATTTCAGTTCCAGAGCGATTCGCCCAATGAGTCCTTGATATTTAGTCGTTTTCAGCCAATTTTTTGGATTTTTGAAAATGTCACTTTTTTGTGAAAATATCCACTAAATGAGGGAATAATATGTGTGAGGGTACCCCAGGAGAGTTCCAAATGTGTGTGGGTAGAATATATATCCCATTGGGGTAAAATTGAAAAAAGTTGAAAAAAAATTTTTTTGAACTTAGTCATTTTTCTGGCGTTTATCAGACTTTCAGATAGGGGAAATGTCAGTGAGCATTCCGATTTCGGTTCCAGAGGGATTTGCCCAATGAGTCCTTGATATTTAGTCGTTTTCAGCCAATTTTCTGGATTTTTAAAAATTTCACTTTTTTGTGAAAATATCCACTAAATGAGGGAATAATATGTGTGAGGGTACCCCAGGAGAGTTCCAAATGTGTGTGGGTAGAATATATATCCCATTGGGGTAAAATTGAAAAAAGTTGAAAAAATTTTTTTTTGAACTTAGTCATTTTTCTGGCGTTTATCAGACTTTCAGATAGGGCAAATGTCAGTGAGCGTTACGATTTCAGTTCCAGAGTGATTCTCGCAATGAGTCCTTGTTATTTAGTCGTTTTCAGCCAATTTTCTGGATTTTTGAAAATGTCACTTTTTTGTGAAAATATCCACTAAATGAGGGAATAATATGTGTGAGGGTACCCCAGGAGAGTTCCAAATGTGTGTGGGTAGAATATATATCCCACGGGGGAAAAATTGAAAAAAGTTGAAAAAAAGTTTTTTTGGACTTAGTCATTTTTCTGGCGTTTATCAGACTTTCAGATAGGGGAAATGTCAGTGAGCATTCCGATTTCAGTTCCAAACTGATTCACGCAATGAGTCCTTGATATTTAGTCGTTTTCAGCCAATTTTTTGGATTTTTGAAAATTTCACTTTTTTGTCAAAATATCCACTAAATGAGGGAATAATATGTGTGAGGGTACCCCAGGAGAGTTCCAAATGTGTGTGGGCAGAATATATATCCCACGGGGGTAAAATTGAAAAAAGTTGAAAAAAATTTTTTTTTGGACTTAGTCCTTTTTCTGGCGTTTATCAGACTTTCAGATAGGGCAAATGTCAGTGAGCGTTCCGATTTCAGTTCCAGAGCGATTCGCCCAATGAGTCCTTGATATTTAGTCGTTTTCAGCCAATTTTTAGGATTTTGGAAAATGTCACTTTTTTGTGAAAATATCCACTAAATGAGGGAATAATATGTGTGAGGGTACCCCAGGAGAGTTCCAAATGTGTGTGGGTAGAATATATATCCCACGGGGGTAAAATTGAAAAAAGTTTAAAAAAAATTTTTTTTGGACTTAGTCATTATTCTGGCGTATATCAGACTTTCAGATAGGGGAAATGTCAGTGAGTGTTCCGATTTCAGTTCCAGAGCGATTCTCCCAATGAGTCATTGTTATTTATTCGTTTTCAGCCAATTTTCTGGATTTTTGAAAATTTCACTTTTTGTGAAAATATCCACTAAATGAGGGAATAATATGTGTGAGGGTACGCCAGGAGAGTTCCAAATGTGTGTGCGTAGAATATATATCCCACGGGGGTAAAATTGAAAAAAGTAAAACAAAAAATTTTTTTAGACTTAGTGATTTTTCTGGCGTTTATCAGACTTTCAGATAGGGCAAATGTCAGTGAGTGTTCCGATTTCAGTTCCAGAGCGATTCGCCCAATGAGTCCTTGATATTTAGTCGTTTTCAGCCAATTTTTTGGATTTTTGAAAATGTCACTTTTTTGTGAAAATATCCACTAAATGAGGGAATAATATGTGTGAGGGTACCCCAGGAGAGTTCCAAATGTGTGTGGGTAGAATATATATCCCATTGGGGTAAAATTGAAAAAAGTTGAAAAAAAATTTTTTTGAACTTAGTCATTTTTCTGGCGTTTATCAGACTTTCAGATAGGGGAAATGTCAGTGAGCATTCCGATTTCGGTTCCAGAGGGATTCGCCCAATGAGTCCTTGATATTTAGTCGTTTTCAGCCAATTTTCTGGATTTTTTAAAATTTCACTTTTTTGTGAAAATATCCACTAAATGAGGGAATAATATGTGTGAGGGTACCCCAGGAGAGTTCCAAATGTGTGTGGGTAGAATATATATCCCATTGGGGTAAAATTGAAAAAAGTTGAAAAAATTTTTTTTTGAACTTAGTCATTTTTCTGGCGTTTATCAGACTTTCAGATAGGGCAAATGTCAGTGAGCGTTACGATTTCAGTTCCAGAGTGATTCTCGCAATGAGTCCTTGTTATTTAGTCGTTTTCAGCCAATTTTCTGGATTTTTGAAAATGTCACTTTTTTGTGAAAATATCCACTAAATGAGGGAATAATATGTGTGAGGGTACCCCAGGAGAGTTCCAAATGTGTGTGGGTAGAATATATATCCCACGGGGGAAAAATTGAAAAAAGTTGAAAAAAAGTTTTTTTGGACTTAGTCATTTTTCTGGCGTTTATCAGACTTTCAGATAGGGGAAATGTCAGTGAGCATTCCGATTTCAGTTCCAAACTGATTCACGCAATGAGTCCTTGATATTTAGTCGTTTTCAGCCAATTTTTTGGATTTTTGAAAATTTCACTTTTTTGTCAAAATATCCACTAAATGAGGGAATAATATGTGTGAGGGTACCCCAGGAGAGTTCCAAATGTGTGTGGGCAGAATATATATCCCACGGGGGTAAAATTGAAAAAAGTTGAAAAAAATTTTTTTTTGGACTTAGTCCTTTTTCTGCCGTTTATCAGACTTTCAGATAGGGGAAATGTCAGTGAGCATTCCAATTTCAGTTCCAGAGCGATTCGCCCAATGAGTCCTTGATATTTAGTCGTTTTCAGCCAATTTTCTGGATTTTTTAAAATTTCACTTTTTTGTGAAAATATCCACTAAATGAGGGAATAATATGTGTGAGGGTACCCCAGGAGAGTTCCAAATGTGTGTGGGTAGAATATATATCCCATTGGGGTAAAATTGAAGAAAGTTAAAAAAAATTTTTTTTGAACTTAGTCATTTTTCTGGCGTTTATCAGACTTTCAGATAGGGCAAATGTCAGTGAGCGTTCCGATTTCAGTTCCAGAGTGATTCTCCCAATGAGTCCTTGTTATTTAGTCGTTTTCAGCCAATTTTCTGGATTTTTGAAAATGTCACTTTTTTGTGAAAATATCCACTAAATGAGGGAATAATATGTGTGAGGGTACCCCAGCAGAGTTTCAAATGTGTGTGGGTAGAATATATATCCCATTGGGGTAAAATTGAAAAAAGTTGAAAAAAAATTTTTTTTGAACTTAGTCATTTTTCTGGTGTTTATCAGACTTTCAGATAGGGCAAATGTCAGTGAGCGTTCCGATTTCAGTTCCAAAGTGATTCTCCCAATGAGTCCTTGATATTTAGTCGTTTTCAGCCAATTTTCTGGATTTTTGAAAATTTCACTTTTTTGTGAAAATATCCACTAAATGAGGGAATAATATGTGTGAGGGTACCCCAGGAGAGTTCCAAATGTGTGTGGGTAGAATATATATCCCATTGGGGTAAAATTGAAAAAAGTTGAAAAATTTTTTTTTTGAACTTAGTCATTTTTCTGGCGTTTATCAGACTTTCAGATAGGGCAAATGTCAGTGAGCGTTACGATTTCAGTTCCAGAGTGATTCTCCCAATGAGTCCTTGTTATTTAGTCGTTTTCAGCCAATTTTCTGGATTTTTGAAAATGTCACTTTTTTGTGAAAATATCCACTAAATGAGGGAATAATATGTGTGAGGGTACCCCAGGAGAGTTCCAAATGTGTGTGGGTAGAATATATATCCCACGGGGGAAAATTTGAAAAAAGTTGAAAAAAAGTTTTTTTGGACTTAGTCATTTTTCTGGCGTTTATCAGACTTTGAGATAGGGGAAATGTCAGTGAGCATTCCGATTTCAGTTCCAAACTGATTCACGCAATGAGTCCTTGATATTTAGTCGTTTTCAGCCAATTTTTTGGATTTTTGAAAATTTCACTTTTTTGTCAAAATATCCACTAAATGAGGGAATAATATGTGTGAGGGTACCCCAGGAGAGTTCCAAATGTGTGTGGGTAGAATATATATCCCACGGGGGTAAAATTGAAAAAAGTTGAAAAAAATTTTTTTTTGGACTTAGTCCTTTTTCTGGCGTTTATCAGACTTTCAGATAGGGCAAATGTCAGTGAGCGTTCCGTTTTCAGTTCCAGAGCGATTCGCCCAATGAGACCTTGATATTTAGTCGTTTTCAGCCAATTTTTTGGATTTTTGAAAATGTCACTTTTTTGTGAAAATATCCACTAAATGAGGGAATAATATGTGTGAGGGTACCCCAGGAGAGTTCCAAATGTGTGTGGGTAGAATATATATCCCACGGGGGTAAAATTGAAAAAAGTTTAAAAAAAATTTTTTTTGGACTTAGTCATTTTTCTGGCGTTTATCAGACTTTCAGATAGGGGAAATGTCAGTGAGCATTCCGATTTCAGTTCCAGAGCGATTCGCCCAATGAGTCCTTGATATTTAGTCGTTTTCAGCCAATTTTCTGGATTTTTGAAAATTTGACTTTTGTGTGAAAATATCCACTAAATGAGGGAATAATATGTGTGAGGGTACGCCAGGAGAGTTCCAAATGTGTGTGCGTAGAATATATATCCCACGGGGGTAAAATTGAAAAAAGGAAAAAAAAAAAATTTTTTTAGACTTAGTGATTTTTCTGGCGTTTATCAGACTTTCAGATAGGGCAAATGTCAGTGAGTGTTCCGATTTCAGTTCCAGAGCGATTCGCCCAATGAGTCCTTGATATTTAGTCGTTTTCAGCCAATTTTTTGGATTTTTGAAAATGTCACTTTTTTGTGAAAATATCCACTAAATGAGGGAATAATATGTGTGAGGGTACCCCAGGAGAGTTCCAAATGTGTGTGGGTAGAATATATATCCCACGGGGGTAAAATTGAATGAAGTTGAAAAAATTTTTTTTTGGACTTAGTCATTATTCTGGCGTATATCAGACTTTCAGATAGGGGAAATGTCAGTGAGTGTTCCGATTTCAGTTCCAGAGCGATTCTCCCAATGAGTCATTGTTATTTATTCGTTTTCAGCCAATTTTCTGGATTTTTGAAAATTTCACTTTTTGTGAAAATATCCACTAAATGAGGGAATAATATGTGTGAGGGTACGCCAGGAGAGTTCCAAATGTGTGTGCGTAGAATATATATCCCACGGGGGTAAAATTGAAAAAAGTAAAAAAAAAAATTTTTTTAGACTTAGTGATTTTTCTGGCGTTTATCAGACTTTCAGATAGGGCAAATGTCAGTGAGTGTTCCGATTTCAGTTCCAGAGCGATTCGCCCAATGAGTCCTTGATATTTAGTCGTTTTCAGCCAATTTTTTGGATTTTTGAAAATGTCACTTTTTTGTGAAAATATCCACTAAATGAGGGAATAATATGTGTGAGGGTACCCCAGGAGAGTTCCAAATGTGTGTGGGTAGAATATATATCCCATTGGGGTAAAATTGAAAAAAGTTGAAAAAAATTTTTTTTGAACTTAGTCATTTTTCTGGCGTTTATCAGACTTTCAGATAGGGGAAATGTCAGTGAGCATTCCGATTTCGGTTCCAGAGCGATTCGCCCAATGAGTCCTTGATATTTAGTCGTTTTCAGCCAATTTTCTGGATTTTTTAAAATTTCACTTTTTTGTGAAAATATCCACTAAATGAGGGAATAATATGTGTGAGGGTACCCCAGGAGAGTTCCAAATGTGTGTGGGTAGAATATATATCCCATTGGGGTAAAATTGAAAAAAGTTGAAAAAATTTTTTTTTGAACTTAGTCATTTTTCTGGCGTTTATCAGACTTTCAGATAGGGCAAATGTCAGTGAGTGTTCCGATTTCAGTTCCAGAGCGATTCGCCCAATGAGTCCTTGATATTTAGTCGTTTTCAGCCAATTTTTTGGATTTTTGAAAATGTCACTTTTTTGTGAAAATATCCACTAAATGAGGGAATAATATGTGTGAGGGTACCCCAGGAGAGTTCCAAATGTGTGTGGGTAGAATATATATCCCATTGGGGTAAAATTGAAAAAAGTTGAAAAAAATTTTTTTTGAACTTAGTCATTTTTCTGGCGTTTATCAGACTTTCAGATAGGGGAAATGTCAGTGAGCATTCCGATTTCGGTTCCAGAGCGATTCGCCCAATGAGTCCTTGATATTTAGTCGTTTTCAGCCAATTTTCTGGATTTTTTAAAATTTCACTTTTTTGTGAAAATATCCACTAAATGAGGGAATAATATGTGTGAGGGTACCCCAGGAGAGTTCCAAATGTGTGTGGGTAGAATATATATCCCATTGGGGTAAAATTGAAAAAAGTTGAAAAAATTTTTTTTTGAACTTAGTCATTTTTCTGGCGTTTATCAGACTTTCAGATAGGGCAAATGTCAGTGAGCGTTACGATTTCAGTTCCAGAGTGATTCTCGCAATGAGTCCTTGTTATTTAGTCGTTTTCAGCCAATTTTCTGGATTTTTGAAAATGTCACTTTTTTGTGAAAATATCCACTAAATGAGGGAATAATATGTGTGAGGGTACCCCAGGAGAGTTCCAAATGTGTGTGGGTAGAATATATATCCCACGGGGGAAAAATTGAAAAAAGTTGAAAAAAAGTTTTTTTGGACTTAGTCATTTTTCTGGCGTTTATCAGACTTTCAGATAGGGCAAATGTCAGTGAGTGTTCCGATTTCAGTTCCAGAGCGATTCGCCCAATGAGTCCTTGATATTTAGTTGTTTTCAGCCAATTTTTTGGATTTTTGAAAATGTCACTTTTTTGTGAAAATATCCACTAAATGAGGGAATAATATGTGTGAGGGTACCCCAGGAGAGTTCCAAATGTGTGTGGGTAGAATATATATCCCATTGGGGTAAAATTGAAAAAAGTTGAAAAAAAATTTTTTTGAACTTAGTCATTTTTCTGGCGTTTATCAGACTTTCAGATAGGGGAAATGTCAGTGAGCATTCCGATTTCGGTTCCAGAGGGATTCGCCCAATGAGTCCTTGATATTTAGTCGTTTTCAGCCAATTTTCTGGATTTTTTAAAATTTCACTTTTTTGTGAAAATATCCACTAAATGAGGGAATAATATGTGTGAGGGTACCCCAGGAGAGTTCCAAATGTGTGTGGGTAGAATATATATCCCATTGGGGTAAAATTGAAAAAAGTTGAAAAAATTTTTTTTTGAACTTAGTCATTTTTCTGGCGTTTATCAGACTTTCAGATAGGGCAAATGTCAGTGAGCGTTACGATTTCAGTTCCAGAGTGATTCTCGCAATGAGTCCTTGTTATTTAGTCGTTTTCAGCCAATTTTCTGGATTTTTGAAAATGTCACTTTTTTGTGAAAATATCCACTAAATGAGGGAATAATATGTGTGAGGGTACCCCAGGAGAGTTCCAAATGTGTGTGGGTAGAATATATATCCCACGGGGGAAAAATTGAAAAAAGTTGAAAAAAAGTTTTTTTGGACTTAGTCATTTTTCTGGCGTTTATCAGACTTTCAGATAGGGGAAATGTCAGTGAGCATTCCGATTTCAGTTCCAAACTGATTCACGCAATGAGTCCTTGATATTTAGTCGTTTTCAGCCAATTTTTTGGATTTTTGAAAATTTCACTTTTTTGTCAAAATATCCACTAAATGAGGGAATAATATGTGTGAGGGTACCCCAGGAGAGTTCCAAATGTGTGTGGGCAGAATATATATCCCACGGGGGTAAAATTGAAAAAAGTTGAAAAAAATTTTTTTTTGGACTTAGTCCTTTTTCTGCCGTTTATCAGACTTTCAGATAGGGGAAATGTCAGTGAGCATTCCAATTTCAGTTCCAGAGCGATTCGCCCAATGAGTCCTTGATATTTAGTCGTTTTCAGCCAATTTTCTGGATTTTTTAAAATTTCACTTTTTTGTGAAAATATCCACTAAATGAGGGAATAATATGTGTGAGGGTACCCCAGGAGAGTTCCAAATGTGTGTGGGTAGAATATATATCCCATTGGGGTAAAATTGAAGAAAGTTAAAAAAAATTTTTTTTGAACTTAGTCATTTTTCTGGCGTTTATCAGACTTTCAGATAGGGCAAATGTCAGTGAGCGTTCCGATTTCAGTTCCAGAGTGATTCTCCCAATGAGTCCTTGTTATTTAGTCGTTTTCAGCCAATTTTCTGGATTTTTGAAAATTTCACTTTTTTGTGAAAATATCCACTAAATGAGGGAATAATATGTGTGAGGGTACCCCAGGAGAGTTCCAAATGTGTGTGGGTAGAATATATATCCCATTGGGGTAAAATTGAAAAAAGTTGAAAAATTTTTTTTTTGAACTTAGTCATTTTTCTGGCGTTTATCAGACTTTCAGATAGGGCAAATGTCAGTGAGCGTTACGATTTCAGTTCCAGAGTGATTCTCCCAATGAGTCCTTGTTATTTAGTCGTTTTCAGCCAATTTTCTGGATTTTTGAAAATGTCACTTTTTTGTGAAAATATCCACTAAATGAGGGAATAATATGTGTGAGGGTACCCCAGGAGAGTTCCAAATGTGTGTGGGTAGAATATATATCCCACGGGGGAAAATTTGAAAAAAGTTGAAAAAAAGTTTTTTTGGACTTAGTCATTTTTCTGGCGTTTATCAGACTTTGAGATAGGGGAAATGTCAGTGAGCATTCCGATTTCAGTTCCAAACTGATTCACGCAATGAGTCCTTGATATTTAGTCGTTTTCAGCCAATTTTTTGGATTTTTGAAAATTTCACTTTTTTGTCAAAATATCCACTAAATGAGGGAATAATATGTGTGAGGGTACCCCAGGAGAGTTCCAAATGTGTGTGGGTAGAATATATATCCCACGGGGGTAAAATTGAAAAAAGTTGAAAAAAATTTTTTTTTGGACTTAGTCCTTTTTCTGGCGTTTATCAGACTTTCAGATAGGGCAAATGTCAGTGAGCGTTCCGATTTCAGTTCCAGAGCGATTCGCCCAATGAGTCCTTGATATTTAGTCGTTTTCAGCCAATTTTTTGGATTTTTGAAAATGTCACTTTTTTGTGAAAATATCCACTAAATGAGGGAATAATATGTGTGAGGGTACCCCAGGAGAGTTCCAAATGTGTGTGGGTAGAATATATATCCCACGGGGGTAAAATTGAAAAAAGTTTAAAAAAAATTTTTTTTGGACTTAGTCATTTTTCTGGCGTTTATCAGACTTTCAGATAGGGGAAATGTCAGTGAGCATTCCGATTTCAGTTCCAGAGCGATTCGCCCAATGAGTCCTTGATATTTAGTCGTTTTCAGCCAATTTTCTGGATTTTTGAAAATTTGACTTTTTTGTGAAAATATCCACTAAATGAGGGAATAATATGTGTGAGGGTACGCCAGGAGAGTTCCAAATGTGTGTGCGTAGAATATATATCCCACGGGGGTAAAATTGAAAAAAGGAAAAAAAAAAAATTTTTTTAGACTTAGTGATTTTTCTGGCGTTTATCAGACTTTCAGATAGGGCAAATGTCAGTGAGTGTTCCGATTTCAGTTCCAGAGCGATTCGCCCAATGAGTCCTTGATATTTAGTCGTTTTCAGCCAATTTTTTGGATTTTTGAAAATGTCACTTTTTTGTGAAAATATCCACTAAATGAGGGAATAATATGTGTGAGGGTACCCCAGGAGAGTTCCAAATGTGTGTGGGTAGAATATATATCCCACGGGGGTAAAATTGAATGAAGTTGAAAAAATTTTTTTTTGGACTTAGTCATTATTCTGGCGTATATCAGACTTTCAGATAGGGGAAATGTCAGTGAGTGTTCCGATTTCAGTTCCAGAGCGATTCTCCCAATGAGTCATTGTTATTTATTCGTTTTCAGCCAATTTTCTGGATTTTTGAAAATTTCACTTTTTGTGAAAATATCCACTAAATGAGGGAATAATATGTGTGAGGGTACGCCAGGAGAGTTCCAAATGTGTGTGCGTAGAATATATATCCCACGGGGGTAAAATTGAAAAAAGTAAAAAAAAAAATTTTTTTAGACTTAGTGATTTTTCTGGCGTTTATCAGACTTTCAGATAGGGCAAATGTCAGTGAGTGTTCCGATTTCAGTTCCAGAGCGATTCGCCCAATGAGTCCTTGATATTTAGTCGTTTTCAGCCAATTTTTTGGATTTTTGAAAATGTCACTTTTTTGTGAAAATATCCACTAAATGAGGGAATAATATGTGTGAGGGTACCCCAGGAGAGTTCCAAATGTGTGTGGGTAGAATATATATCCCATTGGGGTAAAATTGAAAAAAGTTGAAAAAAATTTTTTTTGAACTTAGTCATTTTTCTGGCGTTTATCAGACTTTCAGATAGGGGAAATGTCAGTGAGCATTCCGATTTCGGTTCCAGAGCGATTCGCCCAATGAGTCCTTGATATTTAGTCGTTTTCAGCCAATTTTCTGGATTTTTTAAAATTTCACTTTTTTGTGAAAATATCCACTAAATGAGGGAATAATATGTGTGAGGGTACCCCAGGAGAGTTCCAAATGTGTGTGGGTAGAATATATATCCCATTGGGGTAAAATTGAAAAAAGTTGAAAAAATTTTTTTTTGAACTTAGTCATTTTTCTGGCGTTTATCAGACTTTCAGATAGGGCAAATGTCAGTGAGCGTTACGATTTCAGTTCCAGAGTGATTCTCGCAATGAGTCCTTGTTATTTAGTCGTTTTCAGCCAATTTTCTGGATTTTTGAAAATGTCACTTTTTTGTGAAAATATCCACTAAATGAGGGAATAATATGTGTGAGGGTACCCCAGGAGAGTTCCAAATGTGTGTGGGTAGAATATATATCCCACGGGGGAAAAATTGAAAAAAGTTGAAAAAAAGTTTTTTTGGACTTAGTCATTTTTCTGGCGTTTATCAGACTTTCAGATAGGGCAAATGTCAGTGAGTGTTCCGATTTCAGTTCCAGAGCGATTCGCCCAATGAGTCCTTGATATTTAGTTGTTTTCAGCCAATTTTTTGGATTTTTGAAAATGTCACTTTTTTGTGAAAATATCCACTAAATGAGGGAATAATATGTGTGAGGGTACCCCAGGAGAGTTCCAAATGTGTGTGGGTAGAATATATATCCCATTGGGGTAAAATTGAAAAAAGTTGAAAAAAAATTTTTTTTGAACTTAGTCATTTTTCTGGTGTTTATCAGACTTTCAGATAGGGCAAATGTCAGTGAGCGTTCCGATTTCAGTTCCAGAGTGATTCTCCCAATGAGTCCTTGATATTTAGTTGTTTTCAGCCAATTTTCTGGATTTTTGAAAATTTTACTTTTTTGTGAAAATATCCACTAAATGAGGGAATAATATGTGTGAGGGTACCCCAGGAGAGTTCCAAATGTGTGTGGGTAGAATATATATCCCATTGGGGAAAATTTGAAAAAAATTGAAAAAAAGTTTTTTTGGACTTAGTCATTTTTCTGGCGTTTATCAGACTTTCAGATAGGGGAAATGTCAGTGAGCATTCCGATTTCAGTTCCAAACTGATAGAGCGATTCGCCCAATGAGTCCTTGATATTTAATTGTTTTCAGCCAATTTTCTGGATTTTTGAAAATTTCACTTTATTGTGAAAATATCCACTAAGTGAGGGAATAATATGTGTGAGGGTACCGAAGGAGAGTTCCAAATTTGTGTGGGTAGAATATATATCCCACGGGGGTAAAATTGAAAAAAGTTGAAAAAATTTTTTTTTGGGACTTAGTCATTTTTCCGGCGTTTATCAGACTTTCAGATAGGGGAAATGTCAGTGATCGTTCCGATTTCAGTTCCAGAGTGATTCGCCCAATGAGTCCTCGATATTTATTCGTTTTCAGCCAATTTTTTGGATTTTTGAAAATTTCACTTTTTTGTGAAAATATCCACTAAATGAGGGAATAATATGTGTGAGGGTACCCCAGGAGAGTTCCAAATGTGTGTGGGTAGAATATATATCCCACGGGGGTAAAACTGAAAAAAGTTGAAAAAATTTATTTTTGGACTTAGTCATTTTTCCGGCGTTTATCAGACTTTCATATACGAGAAATGTCAGTGAGCGTTCCGATTTCAGCTCCAGAGCGATTCGCCCAATGAGTCCTTGATATTTAGTCGTTTTCAGCCAATTTTCTGGATTTTTGAAAATTTCACTTTTTTGTGAAAATATCCACTAAATGAGGGAATAATATGTGTGAGGGTACCGAAGGAGAGTTCCAAATGTGAGTGGGTAGAATATATATCTCACGGGGGTAAAATTGAAAAAAGTTGAAAACATTTTTTTTTGGACTTAGTCATTTTTCCGGCGTGTATCAGTCTTTCAGATAGGGGAAATGTCAGTGAGCGTTCCGATTTCAGTTCCAGAGCGATTCGCCCAATGAGTCCTTGTTATTTAGTTGTTTTCAGCCAATTTTCTGGATTTTTGAAAATTTCACTTTTTTGTGAAAATATTCACTAAATGAGGGAATAATATGTGTGAGGGTACCCCAGGAGAGTTCCAAATGTGTGTGGGTAGAATTTATGTCCCACGGGGGTAAAATTGAAAAAAGTTGAAAAAAAATTTTTTTTTTGGACTTAGTCATTTTTCCGGCGTTTATCAGACTTTCAGATAGGGCAAATGTCAGTGAGTGTTCCGATTTCAGTTCCAGAGCGATTCGCCCAATGAGTCCTTGATATTTAGTCGTTTTCAGCCAATTTTTTGGATTTTTGAAAATGTCACTTTTTTGTGAAAATATCCACTAAATGAGGGAATAATATGTGTGAGGGTACCCCAGGAGAGTTCCAAATGTGTGTGGGTAGAATATATATCCCATTGGGGTAAAATTGAAAAAAGTTGAAAAAAATTTTTTTTGAACTTAGTCATTTTTCTGGCGTTTATCAGACTTTCAGATAGGGGAAATGTCAGTGAGCATTCCGATTTCGGTTCCAGAGCGATTCGCCCAATGAGTCCTTGATATTTAGTCGTTTTCAGCCAATTTTCTGGATTTTTTAAAATTTCACTTTTTTGTGAAAATATCCACTAAATGAGGGAATAATATGTGTGAGGGTACCCCAGGAGAGTTCCAAATGTGTGTGGGTAGAATATATATCCCATTGGGGTAAAATTGAAAAAAGTTGAAAAAATTTTTTTTTGAACTTAGTCATTTTTCTGGCGTTTATCAGACTTTCAGATAGGGCAAATGTCAGTGAGCGTTACGATTTCAGTTCCAGAGTGATTCTCGCAATGAGTCCTTGTTATTTAGTCGTTTTCAGCCAATTTTCTGGATTTTTGAAAATGTCACTTTTTTGTGAAAATATCCACTAAATGAGGGAATAATATGTGTGAGGGTACCCCAGGAGAGTTCCAAATGTGTGTGGGTAGAATATATATCCCACGGGGGAAAAATTGAAAAAAGTTGAAAAAAAGTTTTTTTGGACTTAGTCATTTTTCTGGCGTTTATCAGACTTTCAGATAGGGCAAATGTCAGTGAGTGTTCCGATTTCAGTTCCAGAGCGATTCGCCCAATGAGTCCTTGATATTTAGTTGTTTTCAGCCAATTTTTTGGATTTTTGAAAATGTCACTTTTTTGTGAAAATATCCACTAAATGAGGGAATAATATGTGTGAGGGTACCCCAGGAGAGTTCCAAATGTGTGTGGGTAGAATATATATCCCATTGGGGTAAAATTGAAAAAAGTTGAAAAAAATTTTTTTTTGAACTTAGTCATTTTTCTGGTGTTTATCAGACTTTCAGATAGGGCAAATGTCAGTGAGCGTTCCGATTTCAGTTCCAGAGTGATTCTCCCAATGAGTCCTTGATATTTAGTTGTTTTCAGCCAATTTTCTGGATTTTTGAAAATTTTACTTTTTTGTGAAAATATCCACTAAATGAGGGAATAATATGTGTGAGGGTACCCCAGGAGAGTTCCAAATGTGTGTGGGTAGAATATATATCCCATTGGGGAAAATTTGAAAAAAATTGAAAAAAAGTTTTTTTGGACTTAGTCATTTTTCTGGCGTTTATCAGACTTTCAGATAGGGGAAATGTCAGTGAGCATTCCGATTTCAGTTCCAAACTGATAGAGCGATTCGCCCAATGAGTCCTTGATATTTAATTGTTTTCAGCCAATTTTCTGGATTTTTGAAAATTTCACTTTATTGTGAAAATATCCACTAAGTGAGGGAATAATATGTGTGAGGGTACCGAAGGAGAGTTCCAAATTTGTGTGGGTAGAATATATATCCCACGGGGGTAAAATTGAAAAAAGTTGAAAAAATTTTTTTTTGGGACTTAGTCATTTTTCCGGCGTTTATCAGACTTTCAGATAGGGGAAATGTCAGTGATCGTTCCGATTTCAGTTCCAGAGTGATTCGCCCAATGAGTCCTCGATATTTATTCGTTTTCAGCCAATTTTTTGGATTTTTGAAAATTTCACTTTTTTGTGAAAATATCCACTAAATGAGGGAATAATATGTGTGAGGGTACCCCAGGAGAGTTCCAAATGTGTGTGGGTAGAATATATATCCCACGGGGGTAAAACTGAAAAAAGTTGAAAAAATTTATTTTTGGACTTAGTCATTTTTCCGGCGTTTATCAGACTTTCATATACGAGAAATGTCAGTGAGCGTTCCGATTTCAGCTCCAGAGCGATTCGCCCAATGAGTCCTTGATATTTAGTCGTTTTCAGCCAATTTTCTGGATTTTTGAAAATTTCACTTTTTTGTGAAAATATCCACTAAATGAGGGAATAATATGTGTGAGGGTACCGAAGGAGAGTTCCAAATGTGAGTGGGTAGAATATATATCTCACGGGGGTAAAATTGAAAAAAGTTGAAAACATTTTTTTTTGGACTTAGTCATTTTTCCGGCGTGTATCAGTCTTTCAGATAGGGGAAATGTCAGTGAGCGTTCCGATTTCAGTTCCAGAGCGATTCGCCCAATGAGTCCTTGTTATTTAGTTGTTTTCAGCCAATTTTCTGGATTTTTGAAAATTTCACTTTTTTGTGAAAATATTCACTAAATGAGGGAATAATATGTGTGAGGGTACCCCAGGAGAGTTCCAAATGTGTGTGGGTAGAATTTATGTCCCACGGGGGTAAAATTGAAAAAAGTTGAAAAAAAATTTTTTTTTTGGACTTAGTCATTTTTCCGGCGTTTATCAGACTTTCAGATAGGGCAAATGTCAGTGAGCGTTCCGATTTCAGTTCCAGAACGATTCGCCCAATGAGTCCTTGATATTTAGTCGTTTTCAGCCAATTTTCTGGATTTTTGAAAATGGCACTTTTTTGTGAAAATATCCACTAAATGAGGGAATAATATGTGTGAGGGTACCCCAGGAGAGTTCCAAATGTGTTTGGGGAGAATATATATCCCACGGGGGTAAAATTGAAAAAAGTTGAAAACATTTTTTTTTGGACTTAGTCATTTTTCCGGCGTGTATCAGTCTTTCAGATAGGGGAAATATCAGTGAGCGTTCCGATTTCAGTTCCAGAGCGATTCGCCCAATGAGTCCTTGTTATTTAGTCGTTTTCAGCCAATTTTCTTGATTTTTGAAAATTTCACTTTTTTTGAAAATATCCACTAAATGAGGGAATAATATGTGTGAGGGTATCCCAGGAGAGTTCCAAATGTGTGTGGGTAGAATATAAATCTGACGGGGGTAAAATTGAAAAAAGTTGAAAAAAATTTTTTTGGGGACTTAGTCATTTTTCCGGCGTTTATCAGACTTTCAGATAGGGGAAATGTCAGTGAGCATTCCGATTTCAGTTCCAGAGCGATTCGCCCAATGAGTACTTGTTATTTAGTTGTTTTCAGGCAATTTTCTGGATTTTTGAAAATTTCACTTTTTTGTGAAAATATCCACTAAATGAGGGAATAATATGTGTGAGGGTACCCCAGGAGAGTTCTAAATGTGTGTGGGAAGAATATATATCCCACGGGGGTAAAATTGAAAAAAGTTGAAAAAAATTTTTTTTTGGGAGTTAGTCATTTTTCTGGCGTTTATCAGACTTTAAGATAGGGGAAATGTCAGTGAGCATTCCCATTTCAGTTCCAGAGCGATTCGCCCAATGAGTCTTTGATATTTAGTCGTTTTCAGCCAATTTTCTGGATTTTTGAAAATTTCACTTTTTTGTGAAAATATCCACTAAATGAGGGAATAATATGTGTGAGGGTACCGAAGGAGAGTTCCGAATGTTTGTGGGTAGAATATATATCCCACGGGGGTAAAATTGAAAAAAGTCAAAAAAAAATTTTTTTTGGACTTAGTCATTTTTCCGGCGTTTATCAGACTTTCAGACAGGGGAAATGTCAGTGAGCGTTCCGATTTCAGTTCTTGAGCGATTCGCCCAATAAGTCCTTGATACTTAGTCATTTTCAGCCAATTTTCTGGATTTTTGAAAATTTCACTTCTTTGTGAAAATATCCACTAAATGAGGGAATAATATGTGTGAGGGTACCCCAGGAGAGTTCCAAATGTATGTGGGTAGAATATATATCCCACGGGGGTAAAATTGAAAAAAGTCTAAAAAAAATTTTTTTGGGGAATTAGTCATTTTTCTGGCGTTTATCAGACTTTAAGATAGGGGAAATGTCAGTGAGCATTCCCATTTCAGTTCCAGAGTGATTCGCCCAATGAGTCTTTGATATTTAGTCGTTTTCAGCCAATTTTCTGGATTTTTGAAAATTTCACTTTTTTGTGAAAATATCCACTAAATGAGGGAATAATATGTGTGAGGGTACCGAAGGAGAGTTCCAAATTTGTGTGGGTAGAATATATATCCCTCGGGTGTAAAATTGAAAAAAGTTGAAAAAATTTTTTTTTGGGACTTAGTCATTTTTCCGGCGTTTATCAGACTTTCAGATAGGGGAAATGTCAGTGAGCATTCCGATTTCAGTTCCAGAGCGATTCGCCCAATGAGTCCTTGTTATTTATTTGTTTTCAGCCAATTTTCTGGATTTTTGAAAATTTCACTTTTTTGTGAAAATATCCACTAAATGAGGGAATAATATGTGTGAGGGTACCCCAGGAGAGTTCTAAATGTGTGTGGGAAGAATATATATCCCACGGGGGTAAAATTGAAAAAAGTTGAAAAAATTTTTTTTTTGGACTTAGTCATTTTTCCGGCGTTTATCAGACTTTCAGATAGGGCAAATGTCAGTGAGTGTTCCGATTTCAGTTCCAGATCAATTCGCCCAATGAGTCTTTGATATTTAGTCGTTTTCAGCCAATTTTCTGGATTTTTGAAAATTTCACTTTTTTGTGAAAATATCCACTAAATGAGGGAATAATATGTGTGAGGGTACCCCAGGAGAGTTGCAAATGTGTGTGGGTAGAATATATATCCCACGGGGGTAAAATTGAAAAAAGTCTAAAAAAATTTTTTTTTGGACTTAGTCATTTTTCCGGCGTTTATCAGACTTTCAGATAGGGGAAATGTCTGTGAGCGTTCCGATTTTAGTTCCAGAGCGATTCGCCCAATGAGACCTTGTTATTTAGTTGTTTTCAGCCAATTTTCTGGATTTTTGAAAATTTCACTTTTTTGTGAAAATATCCACTAAATGAGGGAATAATATGTGTGAGGGTACCGAAGGAGAGTTCCAAATGTGAGTGGGTAGGATATATATCCCACGGGGGTAAAATTGAAAAAAGTTGAAAAAAAATTTTTTTAGGACTTAGTCATTTTTACGGCGTTTAGCAGACTTTCAGATAGGGGAAATGTCAGTGAGCATTCCGATTTCATTTCCAGAGCGATTCGCCCAATGAGTCCTTGATATTTAGTTGTTTTCAGCCAATTTTCTGGATTTTTGAAAATTTCACTTTTTTGTGAAAATATTCACTAAATGAGGGAATAATATGTGTGAGGGTACCCCAGGAGAGTTCCAAATGTGTGTGGGTAGAATATATATCCCACAGGGGTAAAATTGAAAAAAGTTGAAAAAAATTTTTTTTTGGACTTAGTCATTTTTCTGGCGTTTATCAGACTTTAAGATAGGGGAAATGTCAGTGAGCATTACCATTTCAGTTCAAGAGCGATTCGCCGAATGAGTCTTTGATATTTAGTCATTTTTAGCCAATTTTCTGGATTTTTGAAAATTTCACTTTTTTGTGAAAATATCCACTAAGTGAGGGAATAATATGTGTGAGGGTACCGAAGGAGAGTTCCAAATTTGTGTGGGTAGAACATTTATCCCACGGGGGTAAAATTGAAAAAAGTTGAAAAAATTTTTTTTAGGACTTAGTCATTTTTCCGGCGTTTAGCAGACTTTCAGATAGGGGATATGTCAGTGAGCGTTCCGATTTCATTTCCAGAGCGATTCGCCAAATGAGTCCTTGATACTTAGTTGTTTTCAGCCAATTTTCTGGATTTTTGAAAATGTCACTTTTTTTGTGAAAATATTCACTAAATGAGGGAATAATATGTGTGAGGGTACCCCAGGAGAGTTCCAAATGTGTGTGGGTAAAATATATATCCTACGGGGGTAAAATTGGAAAAAGTTGAAAAAAATTTTTTTTTGGACTTAGTCATTTTTCTGGCGTTTATCAGACTTTAAGATAGGGGAAATGTCAGTGAGCATTCCCATTTCAGTTCCAGAGCGATTCGCCGAATGAGTCTTTGATATTTAGTCGTTTTCAGCCAATTTTCTGGATTTTTGAAAATTTCACTTTTTTGTGAAAATATCCACTAAGTGAGGGAATAATATGTGTGAGGGTACCGAAGGAGAGTTCCAAATTTGTGTGGGTAGAATATATATCCCACGGGGGTAAAATTGAAAAAAGTTGAAAAAATTTTTTTTTGGACTTAGTCATTTTTCCGGCGTTTATCAGACTTTCATATACGAGAAATGTCAGTGAGCATTCCGATTTCAGCTCCAGAGCGATTCGCCCAATGAGTCCTTGATATTTAGTCGTTTTCAGCCAATTTTCTGGATTTTTGAAAATTTCACTTTTTTGTGAAAATATCCAGTAAATGAGGGAATAATATGTGTGAGGGTACCCCAGGAGAGTTCCAAATGTGTGTGGGTAGAATATATATCCGACGGGGGTAAAATTGAAAAAAGTTTAAAAAAATTTTTTTTTGGACTTAGTCATTTTTCCGGCGTTTATCAGACTTTCAGATACGAGAAATGTCAGTGAGCGTTCCGATTTCAGCTCCAGAGCGATTCTCCCAATGAGTCTTTGATATTTAGTCGTTTTCAGCCAATTTTCTGGATTTTTGAAAATTTCACTTTTTTGTGAAAATATCCACTAAATGGGGGAATAATATGTGTGAGGGTACCGAAGGAGAGTTCCAAATGTGAGTGGGTAGAATATATATCCCACGGGGGTAAAATTGAAAAAAGTTGAAAACATTTTTTTTTGGACTTAGTCATTTTTCCGGCGTGTATCAGTCTTTCAGATAGGGGAAATATCAGTGAGCGTTCCGATTTCAGTTCCACAGCGATTCGCCCAATTAGTCCTTGATAATTAGTCGTTTTCAGCCAATTTTCGGGATTTTTGAAAATTTCACTTCTTTGTGAAAATATCCACTAAATGAGGGAATAATATGTGTGAGGGTACCGAAGGAGAGTTCCAAATGTGAGTGGGTAGAATATATATCCCACGGGGGTAAAATTGAAAAAAGTTGAAAAAAAATTTTTTTTTTGGACTTAGTCATTTTTCCGGCGTTTATCAGACTTTCAGATAGGGCAAATGTCAGTGAGCGTTCCGATTTCAGTTCCAGATCGATTCGCCCAATGAGTCCTTGATATTTAGTCGTTTTCAGCCAATTTTCTGGATTTTTGAAAATGGCACTTTTTTGTGAAAATATCCACTAAATGAGGGAATAATATGTGTGAGGGTACCCCAGGAGAGTTCCAAATGTGTGTGGGTAGAATATATATCCCACGGGTGTAAAATTGAAAAAAGTTGAAAAAATTTTTTTTTGGGACTTAGTCATTTTTCCGGCGTTTATCAGACTTTCAGATAGGGGAAATGTCAGTGAGCGTTCCGATTTCAGTTCCAGAGCGATTCGCCCAATGAGTCCTTGTTATTTAGTTGTTTTCAGCCAATTTTCTGGATTTTTGAAAATTTCACTTTTTTGTGAAAATATCCACTAAATGAGGGAACAATATGTGTGAGGGTACCCCAGGAGAGTTCTAAATGTGTGTGGGAAGAATATATATCCCACGGGGGTAAAATTGAAAAAAGTTGAAAAAAAATTTTTTTTGGGAGTTAGTCATTTTTCTGTCGTTTATCAGACTTTAAGATAGGGGAAATGTCAGTGAGCATTCCCATTTCAGTTCCAGAGCGATTCGCCCAATGAGTCTTTGATATTTAGTCGTTTTCAGCCAATTTTCTGGATTTTTGAAAATTTCACTTTTTTGTGAAAATATCCACTAAATGAGGGAATAATATGTGTGAGGGTACCCCAGGAGAGTTCCAAATGTGTGTGGGTAGAATATATATCCCACGGGGGTAAAATTGAAAAAAGTTGAAAAAAATTTTTTTTTGGACTTAAGTCATTTTTCCGGCGTTTATCAGACTTTCAGATAGGGGAAATGTCAGTGAGCGTTCTGATTTCAGTTCCAGAGCGATTCACCCAATGAGTCCTTGTTATTTAGTTGTTTTCAGCCAATTTTCTGGATTTTTGAAAATTTCACTTTTTTGTGAAAATATCCACTAAATGAGGGAATAATATGTGTGAGGGTACCCCAGGAGAGTTCCAAATGTGTGTGGGTAGAATATATATCCCACGGGGGTAAAATTGAAAAAAGTCTAAAATAATTTTTTTTTGGGACTTCGTCATTTTTCCGGCGTTTATCAGACTTTCAGATAGGGGAAATGTCAGTGAGCGTTCCGATTTCAGTTCCAGAGCGATTCGCCCAATGAGTCCTTGATACTTAGTCGTTTTCAGCCAATTTTCTGGATTTTTGAAAATTTCACTTCTTTGTGAAAATATCCACTAAATGAGGGAATAATATGTGTGAGGGTACCCCAGGAGAGTTCCAAATGTTTGTGGGTAGAATATATATCCCACGGGGGTAAAATTGAAAAAAGTCTAAAAAAATTTTTTTTTGGACTTAGTCATTTTTCCGGTGTTTATCAGACTTTCAGACAGGGGAAATGTCAGTGAGCGTTCCGATTTCAGTTCTTGAGTGATTCGCCCAATGAGTCCTTGATACTTAGTCATTTTCAGCCAATTTTCTGGATTTTTGAAAATTTCACTTCTTTGTGAAAATATCCACTAAATGAGGGAATAATATGTGTGAGGGTACCCCAGGAGAGTTCCAAATGTATGTGGATAGAATATATATCCCACGGGGGTAAAATTGAAAAAAGTCTAAAAAAATTTTTTTGGGGAATTAGTCATTTTTCTGGCGTTTATCAGACTTTAAGATAGGGGAAATGTCAGTGAGCATTCCCATTTCAGTTCCAGAGCGATTCGCCCAATGAGTCTTTGATATTTAGTCGTTTTCAGCCAATTTTCTGGATTTTTGAAAATTTCACTTTTTTGTGAAAATATCCACTAAATGAGGGAATAATATGTGTGAGGGTACTGAAGGAGAGTTCCAAATTTGTGTGGGTAGAATATATATCCCACGGGGGTAAAATTGAAAAAAGTTGAAAAAAATTTTTTTTTGGACTTAGTCATTTTTCCGGCGTTTATCAGACTTTCAGATAGGGCAAACGTCAGTGAGCGTTCCGATTTCAGTTCCAGATCAATTCGCCCAATGAGTCTTTGATATTTAGTCGTTTTCAGCCAATTTTCTGGATTTTTGAAAATGTCACTTTTTTGTGAAGATATCCACTAAATGAGGGAATAATATGTGTGAGGGTACCCCAGGAGAGTTGCAAATGTGTGTGGGTAGAATATATATCCCACGGGGGTAAAATTGAAAAAAGTCTACAAAAATTTTTTTTTGGACTTAGTCATTTTTCCGGCGTTTATCAGACTTTCAGATAGGGGAAATGTCTGTGAGCGTTCCGATTTTAGTTCCAGAGCGATTCGCCCAATGAGACCTTGTTATTTAGTTGTTTTCAGCCAATTTTCTGGATTTTTGAAAATTTCACTTTTTTGTGAAAATATCCACTAAATGAGGGAATAATATGTGTGAGGGTACCGAAGGAGAGTTCCAAATTTGTGTGGGTAGAATATATATCCCACGGGGGTAAAATTGAAAAAAGTTGCAAAAAATTTTTTTTGGGACTTATTCATTTTTCCGGTGTTTATCAGACTTTCAGATAGGGCAAATGTCAGTGAGCGTTCCGATTTCAGTTCCAGAGCGATTCGCCCAATGAGTCCTTGATATTTAGTCGTTTTCAGCCAATTTTCTGGATTTTTGAAAATTTCACTTTTTTGTGAAAATATCCACTAAATGAGGGAATAATATGTGTGAGGGTACCCCAGGAGAGTTCCAAATGTGTGTGGGTAGAATATATATCCCACGGGGGTAAAATTGAAAAAAGTTTAAAAAAAATTTTTTTTGATCTTAGTCATTTTTCCGGCGTTTATCAGACTTTCAGATAGGGGAAATGTCAGTGAGCGTTCCGATTTCAGGTCCAGAGCGATTCGCCCAATGAGTCCTTGATACTTAGTCGTTTTCAGCCAATTTTCTGGATTTTTGAAAATTTCACTTCTTTGTGAAAATATCCACTAAATGAGGGAATAATATGTGTGAGGGTACCCCAGGAGAGTTCCAAATGTTTGTGGGTAGAATATATATCCCACGGGGGTAAAATTGAAAAAAGTCTAAAAAAATTTTTTTTTGGACTTAGTCATTTTTCCGGCGTTTATCAGACTTTCAGACAGGGGAAATGTCAGTGAGCGTTCCGATTTCAGTTCTTGAGCGATTCGCCCAATGAGTCCTTGATACTTAGTCATTTTCAGCCAATTTTCTGGATTTTTGAAAATTTCACTTCTTTGTGAAAATATCCACTAAATGAGGGAATAATATGTGTGAGGGTACCCCAGGAGAGTTCCAAATGTATGTGGGTAGAATATATATCCCACGGGGGTAAAATTGAAAAAAGTCTAAAAAAAATTTTTTGGGAATTAGTCATTTTTCTGGCGTTTATCAGACTTTAAGATAGGGGAAATGTCAGTGAGCATTCCCATTTCAGTTCCAGAGCGATTCGACCAATGAGTCTTTGATATTTAGTCGTTTTCAGCCAATTTTCTGGATTTTTGAAAATTTCACTTTTTTGTGAAAATATCCACTAAATGAGGGAATAATATGTGTGAGGGTACCGAAGGAGAGTTCCAAATTTGTGTGGGTAGAATATATATCCCACGGGTGTAAAATTGAAAAAAGTTGAAAAAATTTTTTTTTGGGACTTAGTCATTTTTCCGGCGTTTATCAGACTTTCAGATAGGGGAAATGTCAGTGAGCGTTCCGATTTCAGTTCCAGAGCGATTCGCCCAATGAGTCCTTGTTATTTAGTTGTTTTCAGCCAATTTTCTGGATTTTTGAAAATTTCACTTCTTTGTGAAAATATCCACTAAATGAGGGAATAATATGTGTGAGGGTACCCCAGGAGAGTTCCAAATGTTTGTGGGTAGAATATATATCCCACGGGGGTAAAATTGAAAAAAGTCTAAAAAAATTTTTTTTTGGACTTAGTCATTTTTCCGGTGTTTATCAGACTTTCAGACAGGGGAAATGTCAGTGAGCGTTCCGATTTCAGTTCTTGAGTGATTCGCCCAATGAGTCCTTGATACTTAGTCATTTTCAGCCAATTTTCTGGATTTTTGAAAATTTCACTTCTTTGTGAAAATATCCACTAAATGAGGGAATAATATGTGTGAGGGTACCCCAGGAGAGTTCCAAATGTATGTGGATAGAATATATATCCCACGGGGGTAAAATTGAAAAAAGTCTAAAAAAATTTTTTTGGGGAATTAGTCATTTTTCTGGCGTTTATCAGACTTTAAGATAGGGGAAATGTCAGTGAGCATTCCCATTTCAGTTCCAGAGCGATTCGCCCAATGAGTCTTTGATATTTAGTCGTTTTCAGCCAATTTTCTGGATTTTTGAAAATTTCACTTTTTTGTGAAAATATCCACTAAATGAGGGAATAATATGTGTGAGGGTACTGAAGGAGAGTTCCAAATTTGTGTGGGTAGAATATATATCCCACGGGGGTAAAATTGAAAAAAGTTGAAAAAAATTTTTTTTTGGACTTAGTCATTTTTCCGGCGTTTATCAGACTTTCAGATAGGGCAAACGTCAGTGAGCGTTCCGATTTCAGTTCCAGATCAATTCGCCCAATGAGTCTTTGATATTTAGTCGTTTTCAGCCAATTTTCTGGATTTTTGAAAATGTCACTTTTTTGTGAAGATATCCACTAAATGAGGGAATAATATGTGTGAGGGTACCCCAGGAGAGTTGCAAATGTGTGTGGGTAGAATATATATCCCACGGGGGTAAAATTGAAAAAAGTCTACAAAAATTTTTTTTTGGACTTAGTCATTTTTCCGGCGTTTATCAGACTTTCAGATAGGGGAAATGTCTGTGAGCGTTCCGATTTTAGTTCCAGAGCGATTCGCCCAATGAGACCTTGTTATTTAGTTGTTTTCAGCCAATTTTCTGGATTTTTGAAAATTTCACTTTTTTGTGAAAATATCCACTAAATGAGGGAATAATATGTGTGAGGGTACCGAAGGAGAGTTCCAAATTTGTGTGGGTAGAATATATATCCCACGGGGGTAAAATTGAAAAAAGTTGCAAAAAATTTTTTTTGGGACTTATTCATTTTTCCGGTGTTTATCAGACTTTCAGATAGGGCAAATGTCAGTGAGCGTTCCGATTTCAGTTCCAGAGCGATTCGCCCAATGAGTCCTTGATATTTAGTCGTTTTCAGCCAATTTTCTGGATTTTTGAAAATTTCACTTTTTTGTGAAAATATCCACTAAATGAGGGAATAATATGTGTGAGGGTACCCCAGGAGAGTTCCAAATGTGTGTGGGTAGAATATATATCCCACGGGGGTAAAATTGAAAAAAGTTTAAAAAAAATTTTTTTTGATCTTAGTCATTTTTCCGGCGTTTATCAGACTTTCAGATAGGGGAAATGTCAGTGAGCGTTCCGATTTCAGGTCCAGAGCGATTCGCCCAATGAGTCCTTGATACTTAGTCGTTTTCAGCCAATTTTCTGGATTTTTGAAAATTTCACTTCTTTGTGAAAATATCCACTAAATGAGGGAATAATATGTGTGAGGGTACCCCAGGAGAGTTCCAAATGTTTGTGGGTAGAATATATATCCCACGGGGGTAAAATTGAAAAAAGTCTAAAAAAATTTTTTTTTGGACTTAGTCATTTTTCCGGCGTTTATCAGACTTTCAGACAGGGGAAATGTCAGTGAGCGTTCCGATTTCAGTTCTTGAGCGATTCGCCCAATGAGTCCTTGATACTTAGTCATTTTCAGCCAATTTTCTGGATTTTTGAAAATTTCACTTCTTTGTGAAAATATCCACTAAATGAGGGAATAATATGTGTGAGGGTACCCCAGGAGAGTTCCAAATGTATGTGGGTAGAATATATATCCCACGGGGGTAAAATTGAAAAAAGTCTAAAAAAAATTTTTTGGGAATTAGTCATTTTTCTGGCGTTTATCAGACTTTAAGATAGGGGAAATGTCAGTGAGCATTCCCATTTCAGTTCCAGAGCGATTCGACCAATGAGTCTTTGATATTTAGTCGTTTTCAGCCAATTTTCTGGATTTTTGAAAATTTCACTTTTTTGTGAAAATATCCACTAAATGAGGGAATAATATGTGTGAGGGTACCGAAGGAGAGTTCCAAATTTGTGTGGGTAGAATATATATCCCACGGGTGTAAAATTGAAAAAAGTTGAAAAAATTTTTTTTTGGGACTTAGTCATTTTTCCGGCGTTTATCAGACTTTCAGATAGGGGAAATGTCAGTGAGCGTTCCGATTTCAGTTCCAGAGCGATTCGCCCAATGAGTCCTTGTTATTTAGTTGTTTTCAGCCAATTTTCTGGATTTTTGAAAATTTCACTTTTTTGTGAAAATATCCACTAAATGAGGGAACAATATGTGTGAGGGTACCCCAGGAGAGTTCTAAATGTGTGTGGGAAGAATATATATCCCACGGGGGTAAAATTGAAAAAAGTTGAAAAAAAATTTTTTTTGGGAGTTAGTCATTTTTCTGGCGTTTATCAGACTTTAAGATAGGGGAAATGTCAGTGAGCATTCCCATTTCAGTTCCAGAGCGATTCGCCCAATGAGTCTTTGATATTTAGTCGTTTTCAGCCAATTTTCTGGATTTTTGAAAATTTCACTTTTTTGTGAAAATATCCACTAAATGAGGGAATAATATGTGTGAGGGTACCCCAGGAGAGTTCCAAATGTGTGTGGGTAGAATATATATCCCACGGGGGTAAAATTGAAAAAAGTTGAAAAAAATTTTTTTTTGGACTTAGTCATTTTTCCGGCGTTTATCAGACTTTCAGATAGGGGAAATGTCAGTGAGCGTTCTGATTTCAGTTCCAGAGCGATTCACCCAATGAGTCCTTGTTATTTAGTTGTTTTCAGCCAATTTTCTGGATTTTTGAAAATTTCACTTTTTTGTGAAAATATCCACTAAATGAGGGAATAATATGTGTGAGGGTACCCCAGGAGAGTTCCAAATGTGTGTGGGTAGAATATATATCCCACGGGGGTAAAATTGAAAAAAGTCTAAAATAATTTTTTTTTGGGACTTCGTCATTTTTCCGGCGTTTATCAGACTTTCAGATAGGGGAAATGTCAGTGAGCGTTCCGATTTCAGTTCCAGAGCGATTCGCCCAATGAGTCCTTGATACTTAGTCGTTTTCAGCCAATTTTCTGGATTTTTGAAAATTTCACTTCTTTGTGAAAATATCCACTAAATGAGGGAATAATATGTGTGAGGGTACCCCAGGAGAGTTCCAAATGTTTGTGGGTAGAATATATATCCCACGGGGGTAAAATTGAAAAAAGTCTAAAAAAATTTTTTTTTGGACTTAGTCATTTTTCCGGTGTTTATCAGACTTTCAGACAGGGGAAATGTCAGTGAGCGTTCCGATTTCAGTTCTTGAGTGATTCGCCCAATGAGTCCTTGATACTTAGTCATTTTCAGCCAATTTTCTGGATTTTTGAAAATTTCACTTCTTTGTGAAAATATCCACTAAATGAGGGAATAATATGTGTGAGGGTACCCCAGGAGAGTTCCAAATGTATGTGGATAGAATATATATCCCACGGGGGTAAAATTGAAAAAAGTCCAAAAAAATTTTTTTGGGGAATTAGTCATTTTTCTGGCATTTATCAGACTTTAAGATAGGGGAAATGTCAGTGAGCATTCCCATTTCAGTTCCAGAGCGATTCGCCCAATGAGTCTTTGATATTTAGTCGTTTTCAGCCAATTTTCTGGATTTTTGAAAATTTCACTTTTTTGTGAAAATATCCACTAAATGAGGGAATAATATGTGTGAGGGTACCGAAGGAGAGTTCCAAATTTGTGTGGGTAGAATATATATCCCACGGGGGTAAAATTGAAAAAAGTTGCAAAAAATTTTTTTTGGGACTTATTCATTTTTCCGGTGTTTATCAGACTTTCAGATAGGGCAAATGTCAGTGAGCGTTCCGATTTCAGTTCCAGAGCGATTCGCCCAATGAGTCCTTGATATTTAGTCGTTTTCAGCCAATTTTCTGGATTTTTGAAAATTTCACTTTTTTGTGAAAATATCCACTAAATGAGGGAATAATATGTGTGAGGGTACCCCAGGAGAGTTCCAAATGTGTGTGGGTAGAATATATATCCCACGTGGGTAAAATTGAAAAAAGTTGAAAAAAATTTTTTTTTGGACTTAGTCATTTTTCTGGCGTTTATCAGACTTTAAGATAGGGGAAATGTCAGTGAGCGTTCCGATTTCAGTTCCAGAGCGATTCGCCCAATGAGTCCTTGATACTTAGTCGTTGTCAGCCAATTTTCTGGATTTTTGAAAATTTCACTTCTTTGTGAAAATATCCACTAAATGAGGGAATAATATGTGTGAGGGTACCCCAGGAGAGTTCCAAATGTTTGTGGGTAGAATATATATCCCACGGGGGTAAAATTGAAAAAAGTCTAAAAAAATTTTTTTTTGGACTTAGTCATTTTTCCGGCGTTTATCAGACTTTCAGACAGGGGAAATGTCAGTGAGCGTTCCGATTTCAGTTCTTGAGCGATTCGCCCAATGAGTCCTTGATACTTAGTCATTTTCAGCCAATTTTCTGGATTTTTGAAAATTTCACTTCTTTGTGAAAATATCCACTAAATGAGGGAATAATATGTGTGAGGGTACCCCAGGAGAGTTCCAAATGTATGTGGGTAGAATATATATCCCACGGGGGTAAAATTGAAAAAAGTCTAAAAAAAATTTTTTTGGAATTAGTCATTTTTCTGGCGTTTATCAGACTTTAAGAGAGGGGAAATGTCAGTGAGCATTCCCATTTCAGTTCCAGAGCGATTCGACCAATGAGTCTTTGATATTTAGTCGTTTTCAGCCAATTTTCTGGATTTTTGAAAATTTCACTTTTTTGTGAAAATGTCCACTAAATGAGGGAATAATATGTGTGAGGGTACCGAAGGAGAGTTCCAAATTTGTGTGGGTAGAATATATATCCCACGGGTGTAAAATTGAAAAAAGTTGAAAAAAATTTTTTTTGGGACTTAGTCATTTTTCCGGCGTTTATCAGACTTTCAGATAGGGGAAATGTCAGTGAGCGTTCCGATTTCAGTTCCAGAGCGATTCGCCCAATGAGTCCTTGTTATTTAGTTGTTTTCAGCCAATTTTCTGGATTTTTGAAAATTTCACTTTTTTGTGAAAATATCCACTAAATGAGGGAATAATATGTGTGAGGGTACCCCAGGAGAGTTCTAAATGTGTGTGGGAAGAATATATATCCCACGGGGGTAAAATTGAAAAAAGTTGAAAAAAATTTTTTTTTGGGAGTTAGTCATTTTTCTGGCGTTTATCAGACTTTAAGATAGGGGAAATGTCAGTGAGCATTCCCATTTCAGTTCCAGAGCGATTCGCCCAATGAGTCCTTGATACTTAGTCGTTTTCAGCCAATTTTCTGGATTTTTGAAAATTTCACTTCTTTGTGAAAATATCCACTAAATGAGGGAATAATATGTGTGAGGGTACCCCAGGAGAGTTCCAAATATTTGTGGGTAGAATATATATCCCACGGGGGTAAAATTGAAAAAAGTCTAAAAAAATTTTTTTTTGGACTTAGTCATTTTTCCGGTGTTTATCAGACTTTCAGAAAGGGGAAATGTCAGTGAGCGTTCCGATTTCAGTTCCAGAGCGATTCGCCCAATGAGTCCTTGTTATTTAGTTGTTTTCAGCCAATTTTCTGGATTTTTGAAAATTTCACTTTTTTGTGAAAATATCCACTAAATGAGGGAATAATATGTGTGAGGGTACCCCAGGAGAGTTCTAAATGTGTGTGGGAAGAATATATATCCCACGGGGGTAAAATTGAAAAAAGTTGAAAAAAATTTTTTTTTGGGAGTTAGTCATTTTTCTGGCGTTTATCAGACTTTAAGATAGGGGAAATGTCAGTGAGCATTCCCATTTCAGTTCCAGAGCGATTCGCCCAATGAGTCTTTGATATTTAGTCGTTTTCAGCCAATTTTCTGGATTTTTGAAAATTTCACTTTTTTGTGAAAATATCCACTAAATGAGGGAATAATATGTGTGAGGGTACCCCAGGAGAGTTCCAAATGTGTGTGGGTAGAATATATATCCCACGGGGGTAAAATTGAAAAAAGTTGAAAAAAATTTTTTTTTGGACTTAGTCATTTTTCCGGCGTTTATCAGACTTTCAGATAGGGGAAATGTCAGTGAGCGTTCTGATTTCAGTTCCAGAGCGATTCACCCAATGAGTCTTTGTTATTTAGTTGTTTTCAGCCAATTTTCTGGATTTTTGAAAATTTCACTTTTTTGTGAAAATATCCACTAAATGAGGGAATAATATGTGTGAGGGTACCCCAGGAGAGTTCCAAATGTGTGTGGGTAGAATATATATCCCACGGGGGTAAAATTGAAAAAAGTCTAAAATAATTTTTTTTTGGGACTTCGTCATTTTTCCGGCGTTTATCAGACTTTCAGAAAGGGGAAATGTCAGTGAGCGTTCCGATTTCAGTTCTTGAGTGATTCGCCCAATGAGTCCTTGATACTTAGTCATTTTCAGCCAATTTTCTGGATTTTTGAAAATTTCACTTCTTTGTGAAAATATCCACTAAATGAGGGAATAATATGTGTGAGGGTACCCCAGGAGAGTTCCAAATGTATGTGGATAGAATATATATCCCACGGGGGTAAAATTGAAAAAAGTCTAAAAAAATTTTTTTGGGGAATTAGTCATTTTTCTGGCGTTTATCAGACTTTAAGATAGGGGAAATGTCAGTGAGCATTCCCATTTCAGTTCCAGAGCGATTCGCCCAATGAGTCTTTGATATTTAGTCGTTTTCAGCCAATATTCTGGATTTTTGAAAATTTCACTTTTTTGTGAAAATATCCACTAAATGAGGGAATAATATGTGTGAGGGTACCGAAGGAGAGTTCCAAATTTGTGTGGGTAGAATATATATCCCACGGGGGTAAAATTGAAAAAAGTTGAAAAAATTTTTTTTTGGGACTTAGTCATTTTTCCGGCGTTTATCAGACTTTCAGATAGGGCAAATGTCAGTGAGCGTTCCGATTTCAGTTCCAGATCAATTCGCCCAATGAGTCTTTGATATTTAGTCGTTTTCAGCCAATTTTCTGGATTTTTGAAAATGTCACTTTTTTGTGAAGATATCCACTAAATGAGGGAATAATATGTGTGAGGGTACCCCAGGAGAGTTGCAAATGTGTGTGGGTAGAATATATATCCCACGGGGGTAAAATTGAAAAAAGTCTACAAAAATTTTTTTTTGGACTTAGTCATTTTTCCGGCGTTTATCAGACTTTCAGATAGGGGAAATGTCTGTGAGCGTTCCGATTTTAGTTCCAGAGCGATTCGCCCAATGAGACCTTGTTATTTAGTTGTTTTCAGCCAATTTTCTGGATTTTTGAAAATTTCACTTTTTTGTGAAAATATCCACTAAATGAGGGAATAATATGTGTGAGGGTACTGAAGGAGAGTTCCAAATTTGTGTGGGTAGAATATATATCCCACGGGGGTAAAATTGAAAAAAGTTGCAAAAAATTTTTTTGGGGACTTATTCATTTTTCCGGTGTTTATCAGACTTTCAGATAGGGCAAATGTCAGTGAGCGTTCCGATTTCAGTTCCAGAGCGATTCGCCCAATGAGTCCTTGATATTTAGTCGTTTTCAGCCAATTTTCTGGATTTTTGAAAATTTCACTTTTTTGTGAAAATATCCACTAAATGAGGGAATAATATGTGTGAGGGTACCCCAGGGGAGTTCCAAATGTGTGTGGGTAGAATATATATCCCACGGGGGTAAAATTGAAAAAAGTTGAAACAAATTTTTTTTTGGACTTAGTCATTTTTCCGGCGTTTATCAGACTTTCAGATAGGGGAAATGTCAGTGAGTGTTCCGATTTCAGTTCCAGAGCGATTCGCCCAATGAGTCCTTGTTATTTAGTTGTTTTCAGCCAATTTTCTGGATTTTTGAAAATTTCACTTTTTTGTGAAAATATCCACTAAATGAGGGAATAATATGTGTGAGGGTACCCCAGGAGAGTTCTAAATGTGTGTGGGAAGAATATATATCCCACGGGGGTAAAATTGAAAAAAGTTGAAAAAAATTTTTTTTTGGACTTAGTCATTTTTCCGGTGTTTATCAGACTTTCAGATAGGGGAAATGTCAGTGAGCGTTCCGATTTCAGTTCTAGAGCGATTCGCCCAATGAGTCCTTGTTATTTAGTCTTTTTCAGCCAATTTTCTGGATTTTTGAAAATTTCACTTTTTTGTGAAAATATCCACTAAATGAGGGAATAATATGTGTGAGGGTACCGAAGGAGAGTTCCAAATTTGTGTGGGTAGAATATATATCCCACGGGTGTAAAATTGAAAAAAGTTGAAAAAATTTTTTTTTGGGACTTATTCATTTTTCCGGTGTTTATCAGACTTTCAGATAGGGCAAATGTCAGTGAGCCTTCCGATTTCAGTTCCAGAGCGATTCGCCCAATGAGTCCTTGATATTTAGTCGTTTTCAGCCAATTTTCTGGATTTTTGAAAATTTCACTTTTTTGTGAAAATATCCACTAAATGAGGGAATAATATGTGTGAGGGTACCCCAGGAGAGTTCCAAATGTGTGTGGGTAGAATATATATCCCACGGGGGTAAAATTGAAAAAAGTTGAAAAAAATTTTTTTTGGACTTAGTCATTTTTCCGGCGTTTATCAGACTTTCAGATAGGGGAAATGTCAGTGAGCGTTCCGATTTCAGTTCCAGAGCGATTCGCCCAATGAGTCCTTGTTATTTAGTTGTTTTCAGCCAATTTTCTGGACTTTTGAAAATTTCACTTTTTTGTGAAAATATCCACTAAATGAGGGAATAATATGTGTGAGGGTACCGAAGGAGAGTTCCAAATTTGTGTGGGTAGAATATATATCCCACGGGGGTAAAATTGAAAAAAGTTGCAAAAAATTTTTTTTGGGACTTATTCATTTTTCCCGTGTTTATCAGACTTTCAGATAGGGCAAATGTCAGTGAGCGTTCCGATTTCAGTTCCAGAGCGATTCGCCCAATGAGTCCTTGATATTTAGTCGTTTTCAGCCAATTTTCTGGATTTTTGAAAATTTCACTTCTTTGTGAAAATATCCACTAAATGAGGGAATAATATGTGTGAGGGTACCCCAGGAGAGTTCCAAATGTGTGTGGGTAGAATATATATCCCACGGGGGTAAAATTGAAAAAAGTCTAAAAAAATTTTTTTTTGGACTTAGTCATTTTTCGGGCGTTTATCAGACTTTCAGATAGGGGAAATGTCAGTGAGCGTTCCGATTTTAGTTCTAGAGCGATTCGCCCAATGAGTCCTTGTTGTTTAGTCTTTTTCAGCCAATTTTCTTGATTTTTGAAAATTTCACTTTTTTGTGAAAATATCCACTAAATTAGGGAATAATATGTATGAGGGTACCCCAGGAGAGTTCCAAATGTGTGTGGGTAGAATATATATCCCACTTGGGTAAAATTGAAAAAAGTTGAAAAAAATTTTTTTTTGGACTTAGTCATTTTTCTGGCGTTTATCAGACTTTAAGATAGGGGAAATGTTAGTGAGCATTCCCATTTCAGTTCCAGAGCGATTCGCCCAATGAGTCTTTGATATTTAGTCGTTTTCAGCCAATTTTCTGGATTTTTGAAAATTTCACTTTTTTGTGAAAATATCCACTAAATGAGGGAATAATATGTGTGAGGGTACCGAAGGAGAGTTCCAAATTTGTGTGGGTAGAATATATATCCCACGGGTGTAAAATTGAAAAAAGTTGAAAAAATTTTTTTTTGGGACTTAGTCATTTTTCCGGCGTTTATCAGACTTTCAGATAGGGGAAATGTCAGTGAGCGTTCCGATTTCAGTTCCAGAGCGAGTCGCCCAATGAGTCCTTGTTATTTAGTTGTTTTCAGCCAATTTTCTGGACTTTTGAAAATTTCACTTTTTTGTGAAAATATCCACTAAATGAGGGAATAATATGTGTGAGGTTACCCCAGGAGAGTTCTAAATATGTGTGGGAAGAATATATATCCCACGGGGGTAAAATTGAAAAAAGTTGAAAAATTTTTTTTTTTGGACTTAGTCATTTTTCCGGCATTTATCAGACTTTCAGAGAGGGGAAATGTCAGTGAGCGTTCCGATTTCAGTTCTAGAGCGATTCGCTCAATGAGTCCTTGTTATTTAGTCTTTTTCAGCCAATTTTCTGGATTTTTGAAAATTTCACTTTTTTGTGAAAATATCCACTAAATTAGGGAATAATATGTATGAGGGTACCCCAGGAGAGTTCCAAATGTGTGTGGGTAGAATATATATCCCACGTGGGTAAAATTGAAAAAAGTTGAAAAAAATTTTTTTTTGGACTTAGTCATTTTTCTGGCGTTTATCAGACTTTAAGATAGGGGAAATGTCAGTGAGCATTCCCATTTCAGTTCCAGAGCGATTCGCCCAATGAGTCTTTGATATTTAGTCGTTTTCAGCCAATTTTCTGGATTTTTGAAAATTTCACTTTTTTGTGAAAATATCCACTAAATGAGGGAATAATATGTGTGAGGGTACCGAAGGAGAGTTCCAAATTTGTGTGGGTAGAATATATATCCCACGGGGGTAAAATTGAAAAAAGTTGAAACAAATTTTTTTTTGGACTTAGTCATTTTTCCGGCGTTTATCAGACTTTCAGATAGGGGAAATGTCAGTGAGTGTTCCGATTTCAGTTCCAGAGCGATTCGCCCAATGAGTCCTTGTTATTTAGTTGTTTTCAGCCAATTTTCTGGATTTTTGAAAATTTCACTTTTTTGTGAAAATATCCACTAAATGAGGGAATAATATGTGTGAGGGTACCCCAGGAGAGTTCTAAATGTGTGTGGGAAGAATATATATCCCACGGGGGTAAAATTGAAAAAAGTTGAAAAAATTTTTTTTTTGGACTTAGTCATTTTTCCGGCGTTGATCAGACTTTCAGATAGGGGAAATGTCAGTGAGCGTTCCGATTTCAGTTCTAGAGCGATTCGCCCAATGAGTCCTTGTTATTTAGTCTTTTTCAGCCAATTTTCTGGATTTTTGAAAATTTCACTTTTTTGTGAAAATATCCACTAAATGAGGGAATAATATGTGTGAGGGTACCGAAGGAGAGTTCCAAATTTGTGTGGGTAGAATATATATCCCACGGGTGTAAAATTGAAAAAAGTTGAAAAAAATTTTTTTTGGGACTTATTCATTTTTCCGGTGTTTATCAGACTTTCAGATAGGGCAAATGTCAGTGAGCGTTCCGATTTCAGTTCCAGAGCGATTCGCCCAATGAGTCCTTGATATTTAGTCGTTTTCAGCCAATTTTCTGGATTTTTGAAAATTTCACTTTTTTGTGAAAATATCCACTAAATGAGGGAATAATATGTATGAGGGTACCCCAGGAGAGTTCCAAATGTGTGTGGGTAGAATATATATCCCACGGGGGTAAAACTGAAAAAAGTTGAAAAAAAATTTTTTTTGGACTTAGTCATTTTTCTGGCGTTTATCAGACTTTAAGATAGGGGAAATGTCAGTGAGCATTCTCATTTCAGTTCCAGAGCGATTCGCCCAATGAGTCTTTGATATTTAGTCGTTTTCAGCCAATTTTCTGGATTTTTGAAAATTTCACTTTTTTGTGAAAATATGCACTAAATGAGGGAATAATATGTGTGAGGGTACCCCAGGAGAGTTCCAAATGTGTGTGGGTAGAATATATATCCCACGGGGGTAAAATTGAAAAAAGTTGCAAAAAATTTTTTTTGGGACTTATTCATTTTTCCGGTGTTTATCAGACTTTCAGATAGGGCAAATGTCAGTGAGCGTTCCGATTTCAGTTCCAGAGCGATTCGCCCAATGAGTCCTTGATATTTAGTCGTTTTCAGCCAATTTTCTGGATTTTTGAAAATTTCACTTTTTTGTGAAAATATCCACTAAATGAGGGAATAATATGTGTGAGGGTACCCCAGGAGAGTTCCAAATGTGTGTGGGTAGAATATATATCCCACGGGGGTAAAATTGAAAAAAGTTGAAAAAAATTTTTTTTTGGACTTAGTCATTTTTCCGGCGTTTATCAGACTTTCAGATAGGGGAAATGTCAGTGAGCATTCCCATTTCAGTTCCAGAGCTATTCGCCCAATGAGTCCTTGATACTTAGTCGTTTTCAGCCAATTTTCTGGATTTTTGAAAATTTCACTTCTTTGTGAAAATATCCACTAAATGAGGGAATAATATGTGTGAGGGTACCCCAGGAGAGTTCCAAATGTGTGTGGGTAGAGTATATATCCCACGGGGGTAAAATTGAAAAAAGTTGAAAAAAATTTTTTTTTGGACTTAGTCATTTTTCCGGCGTTTATCAGACTTTCAGATAGGGGAAATGTCAGTGAGCGTTCCGATTTCAGTTCCAGAGCGATTCGCCCAATGAGTCCTTGTTACTTAGTCGTTTTCAGCCAATTTTCTGGATTTTTGAAAATTTCACTTCTTTGTGAAAATATCCACTAAATGAGGGAATAATATGTGTGAGGGTACCCCAGGAGAGTACCAAATGTGTGTGGGTAGAATATATATCCCACGGGGGTAAAATTGAAAAAAGTTGAAAAAAATTTTTTTTTGGACTTAGTCATTTTTCCGGCGTTTATCAGACTTTCAGATAGGGGAAATGTCAGTGAGCGTTCCGATTTCAGTTCCAGAGCGATTCGCCCAATGAGTCCTTGTTATTTAGTCTTTTTCAGCCAATTTTCTTGATTTTTGAAAATTTCACTTTTTTGTGAAAATATCCACTAAATTAGGGAATAATATGTATGAGGGTACCCCAGGAGAGTTCCAAATTTGTGTGGGTAGAATATATATCCCACGGGGGTAAAATTGAAAAAAGTTGCAAAAAATTTTTTTTGGGACTTATTCATTTTTCCGGTGTTTATCAGACTTTCAGATAGGGCAAATGTCAGTGAGCGTTCCTATTTCAGTTCCAGAGCGATTCGCCCAATGAGTCCTTGATATTTACTCGTTTTCAGCCAATTTTCTGGATTTTTGAAAATTTCACTTTTTTGTGAAAATATCCACTAAATGAGGGAATAATATGTGTGAGGGTACCCCAGGAGAGTTCCAAATGTGTGTGGGTAGAATATATATCCCACGGGGGTAAAATTGAAAAAAGTTGAAAAAAATTTTTTTTTGGACTTAGTAATTTTTCCGGCGTTTATCAGACTTTCAGATAGGGGAAATGTCAGTGAGCGTTCCGATTTCAGTTCTAGAGCGATTCGCCCAATGAGTCCTTGTTATTTTGTCTTTTTCAGCCAATTTTCTGGATTTTTGAAAATTTCACTTTTTTGTGAAAATATCCACTAAATGAGGGAATAATATGTGTGAGGGTACACCAGGAGAGTTCCAAATGTGTGTGGGTAGAATATATATCCCACGGGGGTAAAATTGAAAAAAGTTGAAAAAAATGTTTTTTTGGACTTAGTCATTTTTCCGGCGTTTATCAGACTTTCAGATAGGGGAAATGTCAGTGAGCGTTCCGATTTCAGTTCCAGAGCGATTCGCCCAATGAGTCCTTGTTATTTAGTTGTTTTCAGCCAATTTTCTGGATTTTTGAAAATTTCACTTTTTTGTGAAAATATCCACTAAATGAGGGAATAATATGTGTGAGGGTACCCCAGGAGAGTTCCAAATTTGTGTGGGTAGAATATATATCCCACGGGGGTAAAATTGAAAGAAGTTGAAAAAAATTTTTTTTTGGACTTAGTCATTTTTCTGGCGTTTATCAGACTTTAAGATAGGGGAAATGTCAGTGAGCATTCCCATTTCAGTTCCAGAGCGATTCGCCCAATGAGTCTTTGATATTTAGTCGTTTTCAGCCAATTTTCTGGATTTTTGAAAATTTCACTTTTTTGTGAAAATATCCACTAAATGAGGGAATAATATGTGTGAGGGTACCGAAGGAGAGTTCCAAATTTGTGTGGGTAGAATATATATCCCACGGGGGTAAAATTGAAAAAAGTTGAAAAAATTTTTTTTTTGGACTTAGTCATTTTTCCGGCGTTTATCAGACTTTCAGATAGGGGAAATGTCAGTGAGCGTTCCGATTTCAGTTCCAGAGCGATTCGCCCAATGAGTCCTTGTTATTTAGTTGTTTTCAGCCAATTTTCTGGACTTTTGAAAATTTCACTTTTTTGTGAAAATATCCACTAAATGAGGGAATAATATGTGTGAGGTTACCCCAGGAGAGTTCTAAATGTGTGTGGGAAGAATATATATCCCACGGGGGTAAAATTGAAAAAAGTTGAAAAAATTTTTTTTTTGGACTTAGTCATTTTTCCGGCGTTTATCAGACTTTCAGATAGGAGAAATGTCAGTGAGCGTTCCGATTTCAGTTCCAGAGCGATTCGCCCAATGAGTCCTTGTTATTTAGTTGTTTTCAGCCAATTTTCTGGATTTTTGAAAATTTCACTTTTTTGTGAAAATATCCACTAAATGAGGGAATAATATGTGTGAGGGTACCGAAGGAGAGTTCCAAATTTGTGTGGGTAGAATATATATCCCACGGGTGTAAAATTGAAAAAAGTTGAAAAAAATTTTTTTTGGGACTTATTCATTTTTCCGGTGTTTATCAGACTTTCAGATAGGGCAAATGTCAGTGAGCGTTCCGATTTCAGTTCCAGAGCGATTCGCCCAATGAGTCCTTGATATTTAGTCGTTTTCAGCCAATTTTCTGGATTTTTGAAAATTTCACTTTTTTGTGAAAATATCCACTAAATGAGGGAATAATATGTATGAGGGTACCCCAGGAGAGTTCCAAATGTGTGTGGGTAGAATATATATCCCACGGGGGTAAAACTGAAAAAAGTTGAAAAAAAATTTTTTTTGGACTTAGTCATTTTTCTGGCGTTTATCAGACTTTAAGATAGGGGAAATGTCAGTGAGCATTCTCATTTCAGTTCCAGAGCGATTCGCCCAATGAGTCTTTGATATTTAGTCGTTTTCAGCCAATTTTCTGGATTTTTGAAAATTTCACTTTTTTGTGAAAATATGCACTAAATGAGGGAATAATATGTGTGAGGGTACCCCAGGAGAGTTCCAAATGTGTGTGGGTAGAATATATATCCCACGGGGGTAAAATTGAAAAAAGTTGCAAAAAATTTTTTTTGGGACTTATTCATTTTTCCGGTGTTTATCAGACTTTCAGATAGGGCAAATGTCAGTGAGCGTTCCGATTTCAGTTCCAGAGCGATTCGCCCAATGAGTCCTTGATATTTAGTCGTTTTCAGCCAATTTTCTGGATTTTTGAAAATTTCACTTTTTTGTGAAAATATCCACTAAATGAGGGAATAATATGTGTGAGGGTACCCCAGGAGAGTTCCAAATGTGTGTGGGTAGAATATATATCCCACGGGGGTAAAATTGAAAAAAGTTGAAAAAAATTTTTTTTTGGACTTAGTCATTTTTCCGGCGTTTATCAGACTTTCAGATAGGGGAAATGTCAGTGAGCATTCCCATTTCAGTTCCAGAGCTATTCGCCCAATGAGTCCTTGATACTTAGTCGTTTTCAGCCAATTTTCTGGATTTTTGAAAATTTCACTTCTTTGTGAAAATATCCACTAAATGAGGGAATAATATGTGTGAGGGTACCCCAGGAGAGTTCCAAATGTGTGTGGGTAGAATATATATCCCACGGGGGTAAAATTGAAAAAAGTTGAAAAAAATTTTTTTTTGGACTTAGTCATTTTTCCGGCGTTTATCAGACTTTCAGATAGGGGAAATGTCAGTGAGCGTTCCGATTTCAGTTCCAGAGCGATTCGCCCAATGAGTCCTTGTTACTTAGTCGTTTTCAGCCAATTTTCTGGATTTTTGAAAATTTCACTTCTTTGTGAAAATATCCACTAAATGAGGGAATAATATGTGTGAGGGTACCCCAGGAGAGTACCAAATGTGTGTGGGTAGAATATATATCCCACGGGGGTAAAATTGAAAAAAGTTGAAAAAAATTTTTTTTTGGACTTAGTCATTTTTCCGGCTTTTATCAGACTTTCAGATAGGGGAAATGTCAGTGAGCGTTCCGATTTCAGTTCCAGAGCGATTCGCCCAATGAGTCCTTGTTATTTAGTCTTTTTCAGCCAATTTTCTTGATTTTTGAAAATTTCACTTTTTTGTGAAAATATCCACTAAATTAGGGAATAATATGTATGAGGGTACCCCAGGAGAGTTCCAAATTTGTGTGGGTAGAATATATATCCCACGGGGGTAAAATTGAAAAAAGTTGCAAAAAATTTTTTTTGGGACTTATTCATTTTTCCGGTGTTTATCAGACTTTCAGATAGGGCAAATGTCAGTGAGCGTTCCTATTTCAGTTCCAGAGCGATTCGCCCAATGAGTCCTTGATATTTACTCGTTTTCAGCCAATTTTCTGGATTTTTGAAAATTTCACTTTTTTGTGAAAATATCCACTAAATGAGGGAATAATATGTGTGAGGGTACCCCAGGAGAGTTCCAAATGTGTGTGGGTAGAATATATATCCCACGGGGGTAAAATTGAAAAAAGTTGAAAAAAATTTTTTTTTGGACTTAGTAATTTTTCCGGCGTTTATCAGACTTTCAGATAGGGGAAATGTCAGTGAGCGTTCCGATTTCAGTTCTAGAGCGATTCGCCCAATGAGTCCTTGTTATTTTGTCTTTTTCAGCCAATTTTCTGGATTTTTGAAAATTTCACTTTTTTGTGAAAATATCCACTAAATGAGGGAATAATATGTGTGAGGGTACACCAGGAGAGTTCCAAATGTGTGTGGGTAGAATATATATCCCACGGGGGTAAAATTGAAAAAAGTTGAAAAAAATGTTTTTTTGGACTTAGTCATTTTTCCGGCGTTTATCAGACTTTCAGATAGGGGAAATGTCAGTGAGCGTTCCGATTTCAGTTCCAGAGCGATTCGCCCAATGAGTCCTTGTTATTTAGTTGTTTTCAGCCAATTTTCTGGATTTTTGAAAATTTCACTTTTTTGTGAAAATATCCACTAAATGAGGGAATAATATGTGTGAGGGTACCCCAGGAGAGTTCCAAATTTGTGTGGGTAGAATATATATCCCACGGGGGTAAAATTGAAAGAAGTTGAAAAAAATTTTTTTTTGGACTTAGTCATTTTTCTGGCGTTTATCAGACTTTAAGATAGGGGAAATGTCAGTGAGCATTCCCATTTCAGTTCCAGAGCGATTCGCCCAATGAGTCTTTGATATTTAGTCGTTTTCAGCCAATTTTCTGGATTTTTGAAAATTTCACTTTTTTGTGAAAATATCCACTAAATGAGGGAATAATATGTGTGAGGGTACCGAAGGAGAGTTCCAAATTTGTGTGGGTAGAATATATATCCCACGGGGGTAAAATTGAAAAAAGTTGAAAAAATTTTTTTTTTGGACTTAGTCATTTTTCCGGCGTTTATCAGACTTTCAGATAGGGGAAATGTCAGTGAGCGTTCCGATTTCAGTTCCAGAGCGATTCGCCCAATGAGTCCTTGTTATTTAGTTGTTTTCAGCCAATTTTCTGGACTTTTGAAAATTTCACTTTTTTGTGAAAATATCCACTAAATGAGGGAATAATATGTGTGAGGTTACCCCAGGAGAGTTCTAAATGTGTGTGGGAAGAATATATATCCCACGGGGGTAAAATTGAAAAAAGTTGAAAAAATTTTTTTTTTGGACTTAGTCATTTTTCCGGCGTTTATCAGACTTTCAGATAGGAGAAATGTCAGTGAGCGTTCCGATTTCAGTTCCAGAGCGATTCGCCCAATGAGTCCTTGTTATTTAGTTGTTTTCAGCCAATTTTCTGGATTTTTGAAAATTTCACTTTTTTGTGAAAATATCCACTAAATGAGGGAATAATATGTGTGAGGGTACCCCAGGAGAGTTCCAAATTTGTGTGGGTAGAATATATATCCCACGGGGGTAAAATTGAAAAAAGTTGAAAAAAATTTTTTTTTGGACTTAGTCATTTTTCTGGCGTTTATCAGACTTTCAGATAGGGGAAATGTCAGTGAGCGTTCCGATTTCAGTTCCAGAGCGATTCGCCCAATGAGTCCTTGATACTTAGTTGTTTTCAGCCAATTTTCTGGATTTTTGAAAATTTCACTTTTTTGTGAAAATATCCACTAAATGAAGGAATAATATGTGTGAGGGTACCCCAGGAGAGTTCCAAATGTGTGTGGGTAGAATATATATCCCACGGGGGTAAAATTGAAAAAAGTCTAAAAAAATTTTTTTTTGGACTTAGTCATTTTTCCGGCGTTTATCAGACTTTCAGATAGGGGAAATGTCAGTGAGCATTCCGATTTTAGTTCTAGAGCGATTCGCCCAATGAGTCCTTGTTATTTAGTCTTTTTCAGCCAATTTTCTTGATTTTTGAAAATTTCACTTTTTTGTGAAAATATCCACTAAATTAGGGAATAATATGTATGAGGGTACCCCAGGAGAGTTCCAAATTTGTGTGGGTAGAATATATATCCCACGGGGGTAAAATTGAAAAAAGTTGCAAAAAATTTTTTTTGGGACTTATTCATTTTTCCGGTGTTTATCAGACTTTCAGATAGGGCAAATGTCAGTGAGCGTTCCGATTTCAGTTCCAGAGCGATTCGCCCAATGAGTCCTTGATATTTAGTCGTTTTCAGCCAATTTTCTGGATTTTTGAAAATTTCACTTTTTTGTGAAAATATCCACTAAATGAGGGAATAATATGTGTGAGGGTACCCCAGGAGAGTTCCAAATGTGTGTGGGTAGAATATATATCCCACGGGGGTAAAATTGAAAAAAGTTGAAAAAAATTTTTTTTTGGACTTAGTCATTTTTCCGGCGTTTATCAGACTTTCAGATAGGGGAAATGTCAGTGAGCGTTCCGATTTCAGTTCCAGAGCGATTCGCCCAATGAGTCCTTGTTATTTAGTTGTTTTCAGCCAATTTTCTGGACTTTTGAAAATTTCACTTTTTTGTGAAAATATCCACTAAATGAGGGAATAATATGTGTGAGGTTACCCCAGGAGAGTTCTAAATGTGTGTGGGAAGAATATATATCCCACGGGGGTAAAATTGAAAAAAGTTGAAAAAATTTTTTTTTTGGACTTAGTCATTTTTCCGGCGTTTATCAGACTTTCAGATAGGGGAAATGTCAGTGAGCGTTCCGATTTCAGTTCCAGAGCGATTCGCCCAATGAGTCCTTGATACTTAGTAGTTTTCAGACAATTTTCTGGATTTTTGAAAATTTCACTTCTTTGTGAAAATATCCACTAAATGAGGGAATGATATGTGTGAGGGTACCCCAGGAGAGTTCCAAATGTGTGTGGGAAGAATATATATCCCACGGGGGTAAAATTGAAAAAAGTTGAAAAAATTTTTTTTTTGGACTTAGTCATTTTTCCGGTGTTTATCAGACTTTCAGATAGGGGAAATGTCAGTGAGCGTTCCGATTTCAGTTCCAGAGCGATTCGCCCAATGAGTCCTTGATACTTAGTTGTTTTCAGCCAATTTTCTGGATTTTTGAAAATTTCACTTTTTTGTGAAAATATCCACTAAATGAAGAAATAATATGTGTGAGGGTACCCCAGGAGAGTTCTAAATGTGTGTGGGAAGAATATATATCACGGGGGTAAAATTGAAAAAAGTTGAAAAAAATTTTTTTTTGGACTTAGTCATTTTTCCGTCGTTTATCAGACTTTCAGATAGGGGAAATGTCAGTGAGCATTCCAATTTCAGTTCTTGAGCGATTCGCCCAATGAGTCCTTGATACTTAGTCGTTTTCAGCCAATTTTCTGGATTTTTGAAAATTTCACTTCTTTGTGAAAATATCCACTAAATGAGGGAATAATATGTGTGAGGGTACCCCAGGAGAGTTCCAAATGTGTGTGGGTAGAATATATATCCCACGGGGGTAGAATTGAAAAAAGTTGAAAAAAATTTTTTTTTGGACTTAGTCATTTTTCCGGCGTTTATCAGACTTTCAGATAGGGGAAATGTCAGTGAGCATTCCCATTTCAGTTCCAGAGCTATTCGCCCAATGAGTCCTTGATACTTAGTCGTTTTCAGCCAATTTTCTGGATTTTTGAAAATTTCACTTCTTTGTGAAAATATCCACTAAATGAGGGAATAATATGTGTGAGGGTACCCCAGGAGAGTTCCAAATGTGTGTGGGTAGAATATATATCCCACGGGGGTAAAATTGAAAAAAGTTGAAAAAAATTTTTTTTTGGACTTAGTCATTTTTCCGGCGTTTATCAGACTTTCAGATAGGGGAAATGTCAGTGAGCGTTCCGATTTCAGTTCCAGAGCGATTCGCCCAATGAGTCCTTGTTACTTAGTCGTTTTCAGCCAATTTTCTGGATTTTTGAAAATTTCACTTCTTTGTGAAAATATCCACTAAATGAGGGAATAATATGTGTGAGGGTACCCCAGGAGAGTACCAAATGTGTGTGGGTAGAATATATATCCCACGGGGGTAAAATTGAAAAAAGTTGAAAAAAATTTTTTTTTGGACTTAGTCATTTTTCCGGCGTTTATCAGACTTTCAGATAGGGGAAATGTCAGTGAGCGTTCCGATTTCAGTTCCAGAGCGATTCGCCCAATGAGTCCTTGTTATTTAGTCTTTTTCAGCCAATTTTCTTGATTTTTGAAAATTTCACTTTTTTGTGAAAATATCCACTAAATTAGGGAATAATATGTATGAGGGTACCCCAGGAGAGTTCCAAATTTGTGTGGGTAGAATATATATCCCACGGGGGTAAAATTGAAAAAAGTTGCAAAAAATTTTTTTTGGGACTTATTCATTTTTCCGGTGTTTATCAGACTTTCAGATAGGGCAAATGTCAGTGAGCGTTCCTATTTCAGTTCCAGAGCGATTCGCCCAATGAGTCCTTGATATTTACTCGTTTTCAGCCAATTTTCTGGATTTTTGAAAATTTCACTTTTTTGTGAAAATATCCACTAAATGAGGGAATAATATGTGTGAGGGTACCCCAGGAGAGTTCCAAATGTGTGTGGGTAGAATATATATCCCACGGGGGTAAAATTGAAAAAAGTTGAAAAAAATTTTTTTTTGGACTTAGTAATTTTTCCGGCGTTTATCAGACTTTCAGATAGGGGAAATGTCAGTGAGCGTTCCGATTTCAGTTCTAGAGCGATTCGCCCAATGAGTCCTTGTTATTTTGTCTTTTTCAGCCAATTTTCTGGATTTTTGAAAATTTCACTTTTTTGTGAAAATATCCACTAAATGAGGGAATAATATGTGTGAGGGTACACCAGGAGAGTTCCAAATGTGTGTGGGTAGAATATATATCCCACGGGGGTAAAATTGAAAAAAGTTGAAAAAAATGTTTTTTTGGACTTAGTCATTTTTCCGGCGTTTATCAGACTTTCAGATAGGGGAAATGTCAGTGAGCGTTCCGATTTCAGTTCCAGAGCGATTCGCCCAATGAGTCCTTGTTATTTAGTTGTTTTCAGCCAATTTTCTGGATTTTTGAAAATTTCACTTTTTTGTGAAAATATCCACTAAATGAGGGAATAATATGTGTGAGGGTACCCCAGGAGAGTTCCAAATTTGTGTGGGTAGAATATATATCCCACGGGGGTAAAATTGAAAGAAGTTGAAAAAAATTTTTTTTTGGACTTAGTCATTTTTCTGGCGTTTATCAGACTTTAAGATAGGGGAAATGTCAGTGAGCATTCCCATTTCAGTTCCAGAGCGAATCGCCCAATGAGTCTTTGATATTTAGTCGTTTTCAGCCAATTTTCTGGATTTTTGAAAATTTCACTTTTTTGTGAAAATATCCACTAAATGAGGGAATAATATGTGTGAGGGTACCGAAGGAGAGTTCCAAATTTGTGTGGGTAGAATATATATCCCACGGGGGTAAAATTGAAAAAAGTTGAAAAAATTTTTTTTTTGGACTTAGTCATTTTTCCGGCGTTTATCAGACTTTCAGATAGGGGAAATGTCAGTGAGCGTTCCGATTTCAGTTCCAGAGCGATTCGCCCAATGAGTCCTTGTTATTTAGTTGTTTTCAGCCAATTTTCTGGACTTTTGAAAATTTCACTTTTTTGTGAAAATATCCACTAAATGAGGGAATAATATGTGTGAGGTTACCCCAGGAGAGTTCTAAATGTGTGTGGGAAGAATATATATCCCACGGGGGTAAAATTGAAAAAAGTTGAAAAAATTTTTTTTTTGGACTTAGTCATTTTTCCGGCGTTTATCAGACTTTCAGATAGGAGAAATGTCAGTGAGCGTTCCGATTTCAGTTCCAGAGCGATTCGCCCAATGAGTCCTTGTTATTTAGTTGTTTTCAGCCAATTTTCTGGATTTTTGAAAATTTCACTTTTTTGTGAAAATATCCACTAAATGAGGGAATAATATGTGTGAGGGTACCCCAGGAGAGTTCCAAATTTGTGTGGGTAGAATATATATCCCACGGGGGTAAAATTGAAAAAAGTTGAAAAAAATTTTTTTTTGGACTTAGTCATTTTTCTGGCGTTTATCAGACTTTCAGATAGGGGAAATGTCAGTGAGCGTTCCGATTTCAGTTCCAGAGCGATTCGCCCAATGAGTCCTTGATACTTAGTTGTTTTCAGCCAATTTTCTGGATTTTTGAAAATTTCACTTTTTTGTGAAAATATCCACTAAATGAAGGAATAATATGTGTGAGGGTACCCCAGGAGAGTTCCAAATGTGTGTGGGTAGAATATATATCCCACGGGGGTAAAATTGAAAAAAGTCTAAAAAAATTTTTTTTTGGACTTAGTCATTTTTCCGGCGTTTATCAGACTTTCAGATAGGGGAAATGTCAGTGAGCATTCCGATTTTAGTTCTAGAGCGATTCGCCCAATGAGTCCTTGTTATTTAGTCTTTTTCAGCCAATTTTCTTGATTTTTGAAAATTTCACTTTTTTGTGAAAATATCCACTAAATTAGGGAATAATATGTATGAGGGTACCCCAGGAGAGTTCCAAATTTGTGTGGGTAGAATATATATCCCACGGGGGTAAAATTGAAAAAAGTTGCAAAAAATTTTTTTTGGGACTTATTCATTTTTCCGGTGTTTATCAGACTTTCAGATAGGGCAAATGTCAGTGAGCGTTCCGATTTCAGTTCCAGAGCGATTCGCCCAATGAGTCCTTGATATTTAGTCGTTTTCAGCCAATTTTCTGGATTTTTGAAAATTTCACTTTTTTGTGAAAATATCCACTAAATGAGGGAATAATATGTGTGAGGGTACCCCAGGAGAGTTCCAAATGTGTGTGGGTAGAATATATATCCCACGGGGGTAAAATTGAAAAAAGTTGAAAAAAATTTTTTTTTGGACTTAGTCATTTTTCCGGCGTTTATCAGACTTTCAGATAGGGGAAATGTCAGTGAGCGTTCCGATTTCAGTTCCAGAGCGATTCGCCCAATGAGTCCTTGTTATTTAGTTGTTTTCAGCCAATTTTCTGGACTTTTGAAAATTTCACTTTTTTGTGAAAATATCCACTAAATGAGGGAATAATATGTGTGAGGTTACCCCAGGAGAGTTCTAAATGTGTGTGGGAAGAATATATATCCCACGGGGGTAAAATTGAAAAAAGTTGAAAAAATTTTTTTTTTGGACTTAGTCATTTTTCCGGCGTTTATCAGACTTTCAGATAGGGGAAATGTCAGTGAGCGTTCCGATTTCAGTTCCAGAGCGATTCGCCCAATGAGTCCTTGATACTTAGTAGTTTTCAGACAATTTTCTGGATTTTTGAAAATTTCACTTCTTTGTGAAAATATCCACTAAATGAGGGAATGATATGTGTGAGGGTACCCCAGGAGAGTTCCAAATGTGTGTGGGAAGAATATATATCCCACGGGGGTAAAATTGAAAAAAGTTGAAAAAATTTTTTTTTTGGACTTAGTCATTTTTCCGGTGTTTATCAGACTTTCAGATAGGGGAAATGTCAGTGAGCGTTCCGATTTCAGTTCCAGAGCGATTCGCCCAATGAGTCCTTGATACTTAGTTGTTTTCAGCCAATTTTCTGGATTTTTGAAAATTTCACTTTTTTGTGAAAATATCCACTAAATGAAGAAATAATATGTGTGAGGGTACCCCAGGAGAGTTCTAAATGTGTGTGGGAAGAATATATATCACGGGGGTAAAATTGAAAAAAGTTGAAAAAAATTTTTTTTTGGACTTAGTCATTTTTCCGTCGTTTATCAGACTTTCAGATAGGGGAAATGTCAGTGAGCATTCCAATTTCAGTTCTTGAGCGATTCGCCCAATGAGTCCTTGATACTTAGTCGTTTTCAGCCAATTTTCTGGATTTTTGAAAATTTCACTTCTTTGTGAAAATATCCACTAAATGAGGGAATAATATGTGTGAGGGTACCCCAGGAGAGTTCCAAATGTGTGTGGGTAGAATATATATCCCACGGGGGTAGAATTGAAAAAAGTTGAAAAAAATTTTTTTTTGGACTTAGTCATTTTTCCGGCGTTTATCAGACTTTCAGATAGGGGAAATGTCAGTGAGCGTTCCGATTTCAGTTCCAGAGCGATTCGCCCAATGAGTCCTTGTTATTTAGTTGTTTTCAGCCAATTTTCTGGATTTTTGAAAATTTCACTTTTTTGTGAAAATATCCACTAAATGAGGGAATAATATGTGTGAGGGTACCCCAGGAGAGTTCCAAATTTGTGTGGGTAGAATATATATCCCACGGGGGTAAAATTGAAAAAAGTTGCAAAAAATTTTTTTTGGGACTTATTCATTTTTCCGGTGTTTATCAGACTTTCAGATAGGGCAAATGTCAGTGAGCATTCCGATTTCAGTTCCAGAGCGATTCGCCCAATGAGTCCTTGATATTTAGTCGTTTTCAGCCAATTTTCTGGATTTATGAAAATTTCACTTTTTTGTGAAAATATCCACTAAATGAGGGAATAATATGTGTGAGGGTACCCCAGGAGAGTTCCAAATGTGTGTGGGTAGAATATATATCCCACGGGGGTAAAATTGAAAAAAGTTGAAAAAAATTTTTTTTTGGACTTAGTCATTTTTCAGGCGTTTATCAGACTTTAAGATAGGGGAAATGTCAGTGAGCATTCCCATTTCAGTTCCAGAGCGATTCGCCCAATGAGTCTTTGATATTTAGTCGTTTTCAGCCAATTTTCTGGATTTTTGAAAATTTCACTTTTTTGTGAAAATATCCACTAAATGAGGGAATAATATGTGTGAGGGTACCGCAGGAGAGTTCTAAATGTGTGTGGGAAGAATATATATCCCACGGGGGTAAAATTGAAAAAAGTTGAAAAAAATTTTTTTTTGGACTTAGTCATTTTTCCGTCGTTTATCAGACTTTCAGATAGGGGAAATGTCAGTGAGCATTCCGATTTCAGTTCTTGAGCGATTCGCCCAATGAGTCCTTGATACTTAGTCGTTTTCAGCCAATTTTCTGGATTTTTGAAAATTTCACTTCTTTGTGAAAATATCCACTAAATGAGGGAATGATATGTGTGAGGGTACCCCAGGAGAGTTCCAAATTTGTGTGGGTAGAATATATATCCCACGGGGGTAAAATTGAAAAAAGTTGAAAAAAAATTTTTTTTGGACTTAGTCATTTTTCTGGCGTTTATCAGACTTTCACATAGGGGAAATGTCAGTGAGCATTCCCATTTCAGTTCCAGAGTGATTCGCCCAATGAGTCTTTGATATTTAGTCGTTTTCAGACAATTTTCTGGATTTTTGAAAATTTCACTTTTTTGTGAAAATATCCACTAAATGAGGGAATAATATGTGTGAGGGTACCGAAGGAGAGTTCCAAATTTGTGTGGGTAGAATATATATCCCACGGGAGTAAAATTGAAAAAAGTTGCAAAAAATTTTTTTTGCGACTTATTCATTTTTCCGGTGTTTATCAGACTTTCAGATAGGGCAAATGTCAGTGAGCATTCCGATTTCAGTTCCAGAGCGATTCGCCCAATGAGTCCTTGATATTTAGTCGTTTTCAGCCAATTTTCTGGATTTTTGAAAATTTCACTTTTTTGTGAAAATATCCACTAAATGAGGGAATAATATGTGTGAGGGTACCGAAGGAGAGTTCCCAATTTGTGTGGGTAGAATATATATCCCACGGGGGTAAAATTGAAAAAAGTTGAAAAAAATTTTTTTTTGGACTTAGTCATTTTTCCGTCGTTTATCAGACTTTCAGATAGGGGAAATGTCAGTGAGCATTCCGATTTCAGTTCTTGAGCGATTCGCCCAATGAGTCCTTGATACTTAGTCGTTTTCAGCCAATTTTCTGGATTTTTGAAAATTTCACTTCTTTGTGAAAATATCCACTAAATGAGGGAATGATATGTGTGAGGGTACCCCAGGAGAGTTCCAAATTTGTGTGGGTAGAATATATATCCCACGGGGGTAAAATTGAAAAAAGTTGAAAAAAAATTTTTTTTGGACTTAGTCATTTTTCTGGCGTTTATCAGACTTTCACATAGGGGAAATGTCAGTGAGCATTCCCATTTCAGTTCCAGAGTGATTCGCCCAATGAGTCTTTGATATTTAGTCGTTTTCAGACAATTTTCTGGATTTTTGAAAATTTCACTTTTTTGTGAAAATATCCACTAAATGAGGGAATAATATGTGTGAGGGTACCGAAGGAGAGTTCCAAATTTGTGTGGGTAGAATATATATCCCACGGGGGTAAAATTGAAAAAAGTTGCAAAAAATTTTTTTTGCGACTTATTCATTTTTCCGGTGTTTATCAGACTTTCAGATAGGGCAAATGTCAGTGAGCGTTCCGATTTCAGTTCCAGAGCGATTCGCCCAATGAGTCCTTGATATTTAGTCGTTTTCAGCCAATTTTCTGGATTTTTGAAAATTTCACTTTTTTGTGAAAATATCCACTAAATGAGGGAATAATATGTGTGAGGGTACCGAAGGAGAGTTCCAAATTTGTGTGGGTAGAATATATATCCCACGGGGGTAAAATTGAAAAAAGTTGAAAAAAATTTTTTTTTGGACTTAGTCATTTTTCCGGCGTTTATCAGACTTTCAGATAGGGGAAATGTCAGTGAGCGTTCCGATTTCAGTTCCAGAGCGATTCGCCCAATGAGTCCTTGATACTTAGTCGTTTTCAGCCAATTTTCTGGATTTTTGAAAATTTCACTTCTTTGTGAAAATATCCACTAAATGAGGGAATGATATGTGTGAGGGTACCCCAGGAGAGTTCCAAATGTGTGTGGGTAGAATATATACCCCACGGGGGTAAAATTGAAAAAAGTTGAAACAAATTTTTTTTTGGACTTAGTCATTTTTCCGGCGTTTATCAGACTTTCAGATAGGGGAAATGTCAGTGAGCGTTCCGATTTTAGTTCTAGAGCGATTCGCCCAATGAGTCCTTGTTATTTTGTCTTTTTCAGCCAATTTTCTTGATTTTTGAAAATTTCACTTTTTTGTGAAAATATCCACTAAATGAGGGAATAATATGTATGAGGGTACCCCAGGAGAGTTCCAAATGTGTGTGGGTAGAATATATATCCCACGGGGGTAAAATTGAAAAAAGTTGAAAAAAAATTTTTTTTGGACTTATTCATTTTTCTGGCGTTTATCAGACTTTAAGATAGAGGAAATGTCAGTGAGCATTCCCATTTCAGTTCCAGAGCGATTCGCCCAATGAGTCTTTGATATTTAGTCGTTTTCAGCCAATTTTCTGGATTTTTGAAAATTTAACTTTTTTGTGAAAATATCCACTAAATGAGGGAATAATATGTGTGAGGGTACCGAAGGAGAGTTCCAAATTTGTGTGGGTAGAATATATATCCCACGGGGTTAAAATTGAAAAAAGTTGAAAAAAATTTTTTTTTGGACTTAGTCATTTTTCCGGCGTTTATCAGACTTTCAGATACGGGAAATGTCAGTGAGTGTTCCGATTTCAGTTCCAGAGCGATTCGCTCAATGAGTCCTTGTTATTTAGTTGTTTTCAGCCAATTTTCTGGATTTTTGAAAATTTCACTTTTTTGTGAAAATATCCACTAAGTGAGGGAATAATATGTGTGAGGGTACCCCAGGAGAGTTCTAAATGTGTGTGGGAAGAATATATATCCCACGGGGGTAAAATTGAAAAAAGTTGAAAAAAATTTTTTTTTGGACTTAGTCATTTTTCCGTCGTTTATCAGACTTTCAGATAGGGGAAATGTCAGTGAGCATTCCGATTTCAGTTCTTGAGCGATTCACCCAATGAGTCCTTGATACTTAGTCGTTTTCAGCCAATTTTCTGGATTTTTGAAAATTTCACTTCTTTGTGAAAATATCCACTAAATGAGGGAATAATATGTGTGAGGGTACCCCAGGAGAGTTCCAAATGTGTGTGGGTAGAATATATATCCCACGGGGGTAAAATTGAAAAAAGTTGAAAAAAAGTTTTTTTTGGACTTATTCATTTTTCTGGCGTTTATCAGACTTTAAGATAGGGGAAATGTCAGTGAGCATTCCCATTTCAGTTCCAGAGCGATTCGCCCAATGAGTCTTTGATATTTAGTCGTTTTCAGCCAATTTTCTGGATTTTTGAAAATTTCACTTTTTTGTGAAAATATCCACTAAATGAGGGAATAATATGTGTGAGGGTACCCCAGGAGAGTTCTAAATGTGTGTGGGAAGAATATATATCCCACGGGGGTAAAATTGAAAAAAGTTGAAAAAAATTTTTTTTTGGACTTAGTAATTTTTCCGTCGTTTATCAGACTTTCAGATAGGGGAAATGTCAGTGAGCATTCCGATTTCAGTTCTTGAGCGATTCGCCCAATGAGTCCTTGATACTTAGTCGTTTTCAGCCAATTTTCTGGATTTTTGAAAATTTCACTTCTTTGTGAAAATATCCACTAAATGAGGGAATAATATGTGTGAGGGTACCGAAGGAGAGTTCCAAATTTGTGTGGGTAGAATATATATCCCACGGGGGTAAAATTGAAAAAAGTTGAAAAAAATTTTTTTTTGGACTTAGTCATTTTTCCGTCGTTTATCAGACTTTCAGATAGGGGAAATGTCAGTGAGCATTCCGATTTCAGTTCTTGAGCGATTCGCCCAATGAGTCCTTGATACTTAGTCGTTTTCAGCCAATTTTCTGGATTTTTGAAAATTTCACTTCTTTGTGAAAATATCCACTAAATGAGGGAATGATATGTGTGAGGGTACCCCAGGAGAGTTCCAAATGTGTGTGGGTAGAATATATATCCCACGGGGGTAAAATTGAAAAAAGTTGAAAAAAAATTTTTTTTGGACTTAGTCATTTTTCTGGCGTTTATCAGACTTTCACATAGGGGAAATGTCAGTGAGCATTCCCATTTCAGTTCCAGAGTGATTCGCCCAATGAGTCTTTGATATTTAGTCGTTTTCAGACAATTTTCTGGATTTTTGAAAATTTCACTTTTTTGTGAAAATATCCACTAAATGAGGGAATAATATGTGTGAGGGTACCGAAGGAGAGTTCCAAATTTGTGTGGGTAGAATATATATCCCACGGGTGTAAAATTGAAAAAAGTTGAAAAAATTTTTTTTTGCGACTTAGTCATTTTTCCGGCGTTTATCAGACTTTCAGATAGGGGAAATGTCAGTGAGCGTTCCGATTTTAGTTCTAGAGCGATTCGCCCAATGAGTCCTTGTTATTTAGTCTTTTTCAGCCAATTTTCTTGATTTTTGAAAATTTCACTTTTTTGTGAAAATATCCACTAAATGAGGGAATAATATGTATGAGGGTACCCCAGGAGAGTTCCAAATGTGTGTGGGTAGAATATATATCCCACGGGGGTAAAATTGAAAAAAGTTGAAAAAAAATTTTTTTTGGACTTATTCATTTTTCTGGCGTTTATCAGACTTTAAGATAGAGGAAATGTCAGTGAGCATTCCCATTTCAGTTCCAGAGCGATTCGCCCAATGAGTCTTTGATATTTAGTCGTTTTCAGCCAATTTTCTGGATTTTTGAAAATTTAACTTTTTTGTGAAAATATCCACTAAATGAGGGAATAATATGTGTGAGGGTACCGAAGGAGAGTTCCAAATTTGTGTGGGTAGAATATATATCCCACGGGGTTAAAATTGAAAAAAGTTGAAAAAAATTTTTTTTTGGACTTAGTCATTTTTCCGGCGTTTATCAGACTTTCAGATACGGGAAATGTCAGTGAGTGTTCCGATTTCAGTTCCAGAGCGAATCGCCCAATGAGTCCTTGTTATTTAGTTGTTTTCAGCCAATTTTCTGGATTTTTGAAAATTTCACTTTTTTGTGAAAATATCCACTAAATGAGGGAATGATATGTGTGAGGGTACCCCAGGAGAGTTCCAAATGTGTGTGGGTAGAATATATATCCCACGGGGGTAAAATTGAAAAAAGTTGAAACAAATTTTTTTTTGGACTTAGTCATTTTTCCGGCGTTTATCAGACTTTCAGAAAGGGGAAATGTCAGTGAGTGTTCCGATTTCAGTTCCAGAGCGATTCGCCCAATGAGTCCTTGTTATTTAGTTGTTTTCAGCCAATTTTCTGGATTTTTGAAAATTTCACTTTTTTGTGAAAATATCCACTAAATGAGGGAATAATATGTGTGAGGGTACCCCAGGAGAGTTCTAAATGTGTGTGGGAAGAATATATATCCCACGGGGGTAAAATTGAAAAAAGTTGAAAAAAATTTTTTTTTGGACTTAGTCATTTTTCCGGCGTTTATCAGACTTTCAGATAGGGGAAATGTCAGTGAGCATTCCGATTTCAGTTCTTGAGCGATTCGCCCAATGAGTCCTTGATACTTAGTCGTTTTCAGCCAATTTTCTGGATTTTAGAAAATTTCACTTCTTTGTGAAAATATCCACTAAATGAGGGAATAATATGTGTGAGGGTACCCCAGGAGAGTTCCAAATGTGTGTGGGTAGAATATATATCCCACGGGGGTAAAATTGAAAAAAGTTGAAAAAAAGTTTTTTTTGGACTTATTCATTTTTCTGGCGTTTATCAGACTTTAAGATAGGGGAAATGTCAGTGAGCATTCCCATTTCAGTTCCAGAGCGATTCGCCCAATGAGTCTTTGATATTTAGTCGTTTTCAGCCAATTTTCTGGATTTTTGAAAATTTCACTTTTTTGTGAAAATATCCACTAAATGAGGGAATAATATGTGTGAGGGTACCCCAGGAGAGTTCTAAATGTGTGTGGGAAGAATATATATCCCACGGGGGTAAAATTGAAAAAAGTTGAAAAAAATTTTTTTTTGGACTTAGTCATTTTTCCGTCGTTTATCAGACTTTCAGATAGGGGAAATGTCAGTGAGCATTCCGATTTCAGTTCTTGAGCGATTCGCCCAATGAGTCCTTGATACTTAGTCGTTTTCAGCCAATTTTCTGGATTTTTGAAAATTTCACTTCTTTGTGAAAATATCCACTAAATGAGGGAATAATATGTGTGAGGGTACCCCAGGAGAGTTCCAAATGTGTGTGGGTAGAATATATATCCCACGGGGGTAAAATTGAAAAAAGTCTAAAAAAATTTTTTTTTGGACTTAGTCATTTTTCCGGCGTTTATCAGACTTTCAGATAGGGGAAATGTCAGTGAGCGTTCCGATTTCAGTTCCAGAGCGATTCGCCCAATGAGTCCTTGTTATTTAGTCTTTTTCAGCCAATTTTCTTGATTTTTGAAAATTTCACTTTTTTGTGAAAATATCCACTAAATGAGGGAATAATATGTATGAGGGTACCCCAGGAGAGTTCCAAATGTGTGTGGGTAGAATATATATCCCACGGGGGTAAAATTGAAAAAAGTTGAAAAAAAATTTTTTTTGGACTTATTCATTTTTCTGGCGTTTATCAGACTTTAAGATAGAGGAAATGTCAGTGAGCATTCCCATTTCAGTTCCAGAGCGATTCGCCCAATGAGTCTTTGATATTTAGTCGTTTTCAGCCAATTTTCTGGATTTTTGAAAATTTAACTTTTTTGTGAAAATATCCACTAAATGAGGGAATAATATGTGTGAGGGTACCGAAGGAGAGTTCCAAATTTGTGTGGGTAGAATATATATCCCACGGGGTTAAAATTGAAAAAAGTTGAAAAAAATTTTTTTTTGGACTTAGTCATTTTTCCGGCGTTTATCAGACTTTCAGATACGGGAAATGTCAGTGAGTGTTCCGATTTCAGTTCCAGAGCGATTCGCCCAATGAGTCCTTGTTATTTAGTTGTTTTCAGCCAATTTTCTGGATTTTTGAAAATTTCACTTTTTTGTGAAAATATCCACTAAATGAGGGAATGATATGTGTGAGGGTACCCCAGGAGAGTTCCAAATGTGTGTGGGTAGAATATATATCCCACGGGGGTAAAATTGAAAAAAGTTGAAACAAATTTTTTTTTGGACTTAGTCATTTTTCCGGCGTTTATCAGACTTTCAGATAGGGGAAATGTCAGTGAGCATTCCGATTTCAGTTCTTGAGCGATTCGCCCAATGAGTCCTTGATACTTAGTCGTTTTCAGCCAATTTTCTGGATTTTAGAAAATTTCACTTCTTTGTGAAAATATCCACTAAATGAGGGAATAATATGTGTGAGGGTACCCCAGGAGAGTTCCAAATGTGTGTGGGTAGAATATATATCCCACGGGGGTAAAATTGAAAAAAGTTGAAAAAAAGTTTTTTTTGGACTTATTCATTTTTCTGGCGTTTATCAGACTTTAAGATAGGGGAAATGTCAGTGAGCATTCCCATTTCAGTTCCAGAGCGATTCGCCCAATGAGTCTTTGATATTTAGTCGTTTTCAGCCAATTTTCTGGATTTTTGAAAATTTCACTTTTTTGTGAAAATATCCACTAAATGAGGGAATAATATGTGTGAGGGTACCCCAGGAGAGTTCTAAATGTGTGTGGGAAGAATATATATCCCACGGGGGTAAAATTGAAAAAAGTTGAAAAAAATTTTTTTTTGGACTTAGTCATTTTTCCGTCGTTTATCAGACTTTCAGATAGGGGAAATGTCAGTGAGCATTCCGATTTCAGTTCTTGAGCGATTCGCCCAATGAGTCCTTGATACTTAGTCGTTTTCAGCCAATTTTCTGGATTTTTGAAAATTTCACTTCTTTGTGAAAATATCCACTAAATGAGGGAATAATATGTGTGAGGGTACCCCAGGAGAGTTCCAAATGTGTGTGGGTAGAATATATATCCCACGGGGGTAAAATTGAAAAAAGTCTAAAAAAATTTTTTTTTGGACTTAGTCATTTTTCCGGCGTTTATCAGACTTTCAGATAGGGGAAATGTCAGTGAGCGTTCCGATTTCAGTTCCAGAGCGATTCGCCCAATGAGTCCTTGTTATTTAGTCTTTTTCAGCCAATTTTCTTGATTTTTGAAAATTTCACTTTTTTGTGAAAATATCCACTAAATGAGGGAATAATATGTATGAGTGTACCCCAGGAGAGTTCCAAATGTGTGTGGGTAGAATATATATCCCACGGGGGTAAAATTGAAAAAAGTTGAAAAAAAATTTTTTTTGGACTTATTCATTTTTCTGGCGTTTATCAGACTTTAAGATAGAGGAAATGTCAGTGAGCATTCCCATTTCAGTTCCAGAGCGATTCGCCCAATGAGTCTTTGATATTTAGTCGTTTTCAGCCAATTTTCTGGATTTTTGAAAATTTAACTTTTTTGTGAAAATATCCACTAAATGAGGGAATAATATGTGTGAGGGTACCGAAGGAGAGTTCCAAATTTGTGTGGGTAGAATATATATCCCACGGGGTTAAAATTGAAAAAAGTTGAAAAAAATTTTTTTTTGGACTTAGTCATTTTTCCGGCGTTTATCAGACTTTCAGAAAGGGGAAATGTCAGTGAGTGTTCCGATTTCAGTTCCAGAGCGATTCGCCCAATGAGTCCTTGTTATTTAGTTGTTTTCAGCCAATTTTCTGGATTTTTGAAAATTTCACTTTTTTGTGAAAATATCCACTAAATGAGGGAATAATATGTGTGAGGGTACCCCAGGAGAGTTCTAAATGTGTGTGGGAAGAATATATATCCCACGGGGGTAAAATTGAAAAAAGTTGAAAAAAAATTTTTTTTGGACTTATTCATTTTTCCGGCGTTTATCAGACTTTCAGATAGGGGAAATGTCAGTGAGCATTCCGATTTCAGTTCTTGAGCGATTCGCCCAATGAGTCCTTGATACTTAGTCGTTTTCAGCCAATTTTCTGGATTTTAGAAAATTTCACTTCTTTGTGAAAATATCCACTAAATGAGGGAATAATATGTGTGAGAGTACCCCAGGAGAGTTCCAAATGTGTGTGGGTAGAATATATATCCCACGGGGGTAAAATTGAAAAAAGTTGAAAAAAAGTTTTTTTTGGACTTATTCATTTTTCTGGCGTTTATCAGACTTTAAGATAGGGGAAATGTCAGTGAGCATTCCCATTTCAGTTCCAGAGCGATTCGCCCAATGAGTCTTTGATATTTAGTCGTTTTCAGCCAATTTTCTGGATTTTTGAAAATTTCACTTTTTTGTGAAAATATCCACTAAATGAGGGAATAATATGTGTGAGGGTACCCCAGGAGAGTTCTAAATGTGTGTGGGAAGAATATATATCCCACGGGGGTAAAATTGAAAAAAGTTGAAAAAAAATTTTTTTTGGACTTAGTCATTTTTCTGGCGTTTATCAGACTTTAAGATAGGGGAAATGTCAGTGAGCATTCCCATTTCAGTTCCAGAGTGATTCGCCCAATGAGTCTTTGATATTTAGTCGTTTTCAGCCAATTTTCTGGATTTTTGAAAATTTCACTTTTTTGTGAAAATATCCACTAAATGAGGGAATAATATGTGTGAGGGTACCGAAGGAGAGTTCCAAATTTGTGTGGGTAGAATATATATCCCACGGGGATAAAATTGAAAAAAGTTGCAAAAAATTTTTTTTGGGACTTATTCATTTTTCCGGTGTGTATCAGACTTTCAGATAGGGGAAATGTCAGTGAGCGTTCCGATTTCAGTTCCAAAGCGATTCGCCCAATGAGTCCTTGATACTTAGTCGTTTTCAGCCAATTTTCTGGATTTTTGAAAATTTCACTTCTTTGTGAAAATATCCACTAAATGAGGGAATGATATGTGTGAGGGTACCCCAGGAGAGTTCCAAATGTGTCTGGGTAGAATATATATCCCACGGGGGTAAAATTGAAAAAAGTTGAAACAAATTTTTTTTTGGACTTAGTCATTTTTCCGGCGTTTATCAGACTTTCAGATAGGGGAAATGTCAGTGAGCATTCCCATTTCAGTTCCAGAGCGATTCGCCCAATGAGTCTTTGATATTTAGTCGTTTTCAGCCAATTTTCTGGATTTTTGAAAATTTCACTTTTTTGTGAAAATATCCACTAAATGAGGGAATAATATGTGTGAGGGTACCCCAGGAGAGTTCTAAATGTGTGTGGGAAGAATATATATCCCACGGGGGTAAAATTGAAAAAAGTTGAAAAAAATTTTTTTTTGGACTTAGTCATTTTTCCGTCGTTTATCAGACTTTCAGAGAGGGGAAATGTCAGTGAGCATTCCGATTTCAGTTCTTGAGCGATTCGCCCAATGAGTCCTTGATACTTAGTCGTTTTCAGCCAATTTTCTGGATTTTTGAAAATTTCACTTCTTTGTGAAAATATCCACTAAATGAGGGAATAATATGTGTGAGGGTACCCCAGGAGAGTTCCAAATGTGTGTGGGTAGAATATATATCCCACGGGGGTAAAATTGAAAAAAGTCTAAAAAAATTTTTTTTTGGACTTAGTCATTTTTCCCGCGTTTATCAGACTTTCAGATAGGGGAAATGTCAGTGAGCGTTCCGATTTCAGTTTCAGAGCGATTCGCCCAATGAGTCCTTGATACTTAGTCGTTTTCAGCCAATTTTCTGGATTTTTGAAAATTTCACTTCTTTGTGAAAATATCCACTAAATGAGGGAATGATATGTGTGAGGGTACCCCAGGAGAGTTCCAAATTTGTGTGGGTAGAATATATATCCCACGGGGGTAAAATTGAAAAAAGTTGAAAAAAAATTTTTTTTGGACTTAGTCATTTTTCTGGCGTTTATCAGACTTTAAGATAGGGGAAATGTCAGTGAGCATTCCCATTTCAGTTCCAGAGTGATTCGCCCAATGAGTCTTTGATATTTAGTCGTTTTCAGCCAATTTTCTGGATTTTTGAAAATTTCACTTTTTTGTGAAAATATCCACTAAATGAGGGAATAATATGTGTGAGGGTACCGAAGGAGAGTTCCAAATTTGTGTGGGTAGAATATATATCCCACGGGGATAAAATTGAAAAAAGTTGCAAAAAATTTTTTTTGGGACTTATTCATTTTTCCGGTGTTTATCAGACTTTCAGATAGGGCAAATGTCAGTGAGCGTTCCGATTTCAGTTCCAGAGCGATTCGCCCAATGAGTCCTTTTTATTTAGTTGTTTTCAGCCAATTTTCTGGACTTTTGAAAATTTCACTTTTTTGTGAAAATATCCACTAAATGAGGGAATAATATGTGTGAGGTTACCCCAGGAGAGTTCTAAATGTGTGTGGGAAGAATATATATCCCACGGGGGTAAAATTGAAAAAAGTTGAAAAAAATTTTTTTTTGGACTTAGTCATTTTTCCGGCGTTTATCAGACTTTCAGATAGGGGAAATGTCAGTGAGCGTTCCGATTTCAGTTCCAAAGCGATTCGCCCAATGAGTCCTTGATACTTAGTCGTTTTCAGCCAATTTTCTGGATTTTTGAAAATTTCACTTCTTTGTGAAAATATCCACTAAATGAGGGAATGATATGTGTGAGGGTACCCCAGGAGAGTTCCAAATTTGTGTGGGTAGAATATATATCCCACGGGGGTAAAATTGAAAAAAGTTGAAAAAAAATTTTTTTTGGACTTAGTCATTTTTCTGGCGTTTATCAGACTTTAAGATAGGGGAAATGTCAGTGAGCATTCCCATTTCAGTTCCAGAGTGATTCGCCCAATGAGTCTTTGATATTTAGTCGTTTTCAGCCAATTTTCTGGATTTTTGAAAATTTCACTTTTTTGTGAAAATATCCACTAAATGAGGGAATAATATGTGTGAGGGTACCGAAGGAGAGTTCCAAATTTGTGTGGGTAGAATATATATCCCACGGGGATAAAATTGAAAAAAGTTGCAAAAAATTTTTTTGGGGACTTATTCATTTTTCCGGTGTTTCTCAGACTTTCAGATAGGGGAAATGTCAGTGAGCGTTCCGATTTCAGTTCCAGAGCGATTCGCCCAATGAGTCCTTGTTATTTAGTTGTTTTCAGCCAATTTTCTGGACTTTTGAAAATTTCACTTTTTTGTGAAAATATCCACTAAATGAGGGAATAATATGTGTGAGGTTACCCCAGGAGAGTTCTAAATGTGTGTGGGAAGAATATATATCCCACGGGGGTAAAATTGAAAAAAGTTGAAAAAAATTTTTTTTTGGACTTAGTCATTTTTCCGGCGTTTATCAGACTTTCAGATAGGGGAAATGTCAGTGAGCGTTCCGATTTCAGTTCCAAAGCGATTCGCCCAATGAGTCCTTGATACTTAGTCGTTTTCAGCCAATTTTCTGGATTTTTGAAAATTTCACTTCTTTGTGAAAATATCCACTAAATGAGGGAATGATATGTGTGAGGGTACCCCAGAAGAGTTCCAAATGTGTCTGGGTAGAATATATATCCCACGGGGGTAAAATTGAAAAAAGTTGAAACAAATTTTTTTTTGGACTTAGTCATTTTTCCGGCGTTTATCAGACTTTCAGATAGGGGAAATGTCAGTGAGCATTCCCATTTCAGTTCCAGAGCGATTCGCCCAATGAGTCTTTGATATTTAGTCGTTTTCAGCCAATTTTCTGGATTTTTGAAAATTTCACTTTTTTGTGAAAATATCCACTAAATGAGGGAATAATATGTGTGAGGGTACCCCAGGAGAGTTCTAAATGTGTGTGGGAAGAATATATATCCCACGGGGGTAAAATTGAAAAAAGTTTAAAAAAATTTTTTTTTGGACTTAGTCATTTTTCCGTCGTTTATCAGACTTTCAGATAGGGGAAATGTCAGTGAGCATTCCGATTTCAGTTCTTGAGCGATTCGCCCAATGAGTCCTTGATACTTAGTCGTTTTCAGCCAATTTTCTGGATTTTTGAAAATTTCACTTTTGTGAAAATATCCACTAAATGAGGGAATAATATGTGTGAGGGTACCCCAGGAGAGTTCCAAATGTGTGTGGGTAGAATATATATCCCACGGGGGTAAAATTGAAAAAAGTTGAAAAAAAGTTTTTTTTGGACTTATTCATTTTTCTGGCGTTTATCAGACTTTCAGATAGGGGAAATGTCAGTGAGCGTTCCGATTTCAGTTCCAGAGCGATTCGCCCAATGAGTCCTTGATACTTAGTCGTTTTCAGCCAATTTTCTGGATTTTTGAAAATTTCACTTCTTTGTGAAAATATCCACTAAATGAGGGAATGATATGTGTGAGGGTACCCCAGGAGAGTTCCAAATTTGTGTGGGTAGAATATATATCCCACGGGGGTAAAATTGAAAAAAGTTGAAAAAAAATTTTTTTTGGACTTAGTCATTTTTCTGGCGTTTATCAGACTTTAAGATAGGGGAAATGTCAGTGAGCATTCCCATTTCAGTTCCAGAGTGATTCGCCCAATGAGTCTTTGATATTTAGTCGTTTTCAGCCAATTTTCTGGATTTTTGAAAATTTCACTTTTTTGTGAAAATATCCACTAAATGAGGGAATAATATGTGTGAGGGTACCGAAGGAGAGTTCCAAATTTGTGTGGGTAGAATATATATCCCACGGGGATAAAATTGAAAAAAGTTGCAAAAAATTTTTTTTGGGACTTATTCATTTTTCCGGTGTTTATCAGACTTTCAGATAGGGCAAATGTCAGTGAGCGTTCCGATTTCAGTTCCAGAGCGATTCGCCCAATGAGTCCTTGTTATTTAGTTGTTTTCAGCCAATTTTCTGGACTTTTGAAAATTTCACTTTTTTGTGAAAATATCCACTAAATGAGGGAATAATATGTGTGAGGTTACCCCAGGAGAGTTCTAAATGTGTGTGGGAAGAATATATATCCCACGGGGGTAAAATTGAAAAAAGTTGAAAAAAATTTTTTTTTGGACTTAGTCATTTTTCCGGCGTTTATCAGACTTTCAGATAGGGGAAATGTCAGTGAGCGTTCCGATTTCAGTACCAAAGCGATTCGCCCAATGAGTCCTTGATACTTAGTCGTTTTCAGCCAATTTTCTGGATTTTTGAAAATTTCACTTCTTTGTGAAAATATCCACTAAATGAGGGAATGATATGTGTGAGGGTACCCCAGGAGAGTTCCAAATGTGTCTGGGTAGAATATATATCCCACGGGGGTAAAATTGAAAAAAGTTGAAAAAAATTTTTTTTTGGACTTAGTCATTTTTCCGGCGTTTATCAGACTTTCAGATAGGGGAAATGTCAGTGAGCATTCCGATTTCAGTTCTTGAGCGATTCGCCCAATGAGTCCTTCATACTTAGTCGTTTTCAGCCAATTTTCTGGATTTTTGAAAATTTCACTTCTTTGTGAAAATATCCACTAAATGAGGGAATAATATGTGTGAGGGTACCCCAGGAGAGTTCCAAATGTGTGTGGGTAGAATATATATCCCACGGGGGTAAAATTGAAAAAAGTTGAAAAAAAGTTTTTTTTGGACTTATTCATTTTTCTGGCGTTTATCAGACTTTAAGATAGGGGAAATGTCAGTGAGCATTCCCATTTCAGTTCCAGAGCGATTCGCCCAATGAGTCTTTGATATTTAGTCGTTTTCAGCCAATTTTCTGGATTTTTGAAAATTTCACTTTTTTGTGAAAATATCCACTAAATGATGGAATAATATGTGTGAGGGTACCGAAGGAGAGTTCCAAATTTGTGTGGGTAGAATATATATCCCACGGGGGTAAAATTGAAAAAAGTTGAAACAAATTTTTTTTTGGACTTAGTCATTTTTCCGGCGTTTATCAGACTTTCAGATAGGGGAAATGTCAGTGAGCGTTCCGATTTTAGTTCTAGAGCGATTCGCCCAATGAGTCCTTGTTATTTAGTCTTTTTCAGCCAATTTTCTTGATTTTTGAAAATTTCACTTTTTTGTGAAAATATCCACTAAATGAGGGAATAATATGTATGAGGGTACCCCAGGAGAGTTCCAAATGTGTGTGGGTAGAATATATATCCCACGGGGGTAAAATTGAAAAAAGTTGAACAAAAATTTTTTTTTGGACTTAGTCATTTTTCTGGCGTTTATCAGACTTTAAGATAGGGGAAATGTCAGTGAGCATTCCCATTTCAGTTCCAGAGCGATTCGCCCAATGAGTCTTTGATATTTAGTCGTTTTCAGCCAATTTGCTGGATTTTTGAAAATTTCACTTTTTTGTGAAAATATCCACTAAATGAGGGAATAATATGTATGAGGGTACCCCAGGAGAGTTCCAAATGTGTGTGGGTAGAATATATATCCCACGGGGGTAAAATTGAAAAAAGTTGAAAAAAAATTTTTTTTGGACTTAGTCATTTTTCTGGCGTTTATCAGACTTTAAGATAGGGGAAATGTCAGTGAGCATTCCCATTTCAGTTCCAGAGTGATTCGCCCAATGAGTCTTTGATATTTAGTCGTTTTCAGCCAATTTTCTGGATTTTTGAAAATTTCACTTTTTTGTGAAAATATCCACTAAATGAGGGAATAATATGTGTGAGGGTACCGAAGGAGAGTTCCAAATTTGTGTGGGTAGAATATATATCCCACGGGGATAAAATTGAAAAAAGTTGCAAAAAATTTTTTTTGGGACTTATTCATTTTTCCGGTGTTTATCAGACTTTCAGATAGGGCAAATGTCAGTGAGCGTTCCGATTTCAGTTCCAGAGCGATTCGCCCAATGAGTCCTTTTTATTTAGTTGTTTTCAGCCAATTTTCTGGACTTTTGAAAATTTCACTTTTTTGTGAAAATATCCACTAAATGAGGGAATAATATGTGTGAGGTTACCCCAGGAGAGTTCTAAATGTGTGTGGGAAGAATATATATCCCACGGGGGTAAAATTGAAAAAAGTTGAAAAAAATTTTTTTTTGGACTTAGTCATTTTTCCGGCGTTTATCAGACTTTCAGATAGGGGAAATGTCAGTGAGCGTTCCGATTTCAGTTCCAAAGCGATTCGCCCAATGAGTCCTTGATACTTAGTCGTTTTCAGCCAACTTTCTGGATTTTTGAAAATTTCACTTCTTTGTGAAAATATCCACTAAATGAGGGAATGATATGTGTGAGGGTACCCCAGGAGAGTTCCAAATGTGTCTGGGTAGAATATATATCCCACGGGGGTAAAATTGAAAAAAGTTGAAACAAATTTTTTTTTGGACTTAGTCATTTTTCCGGCGTTTATCAGACTTTCAGATAGGGGAAATGTCAGTGAGCATTCCCATTTCAGTTCCAGAGCGATTCGCCCAATGAGTCTTTGATATTTAGTCGTTTTCAGCCAATTTTCTGGATTTTTGAAAATTTCACTTTTTTGTGAAAATATCCACTAAATGAGGGAATAATATGTGTGAGGGTACCCCAGGAGAGTTCTAAATGTGTGTGGGAAGAATATATATCCCACGGGGGTAAAATTGAAAAAAGTTGAAAAAAATTTTTTTTTGGACTTAGTCATTTTTCCGTCGTTTATCAGACTTTCAGATAGGGGAAATGTCAGTGAGCATTCCGATTTCAGTTCTTGAGCGATTCGCCCAATGAGTCCTTGATACTTAGTCGTTTTCAGCCAATTTTCTGGATTTTTGAAAATTTCACTTCTTTGTGAAAATATCCACTAAATGAGGGAATAATATGTGTGAGGGTACCCCAGGAGAGTTCCAAATGTGTGTGGGTAGAATATATATCCCACGGGGGTAAAATTGAAAAAAGTTGAAAAAAAGTTTTTTTTGGACTTATTCATTTTTCTGGCGTTTATCAGACTTTAAGATAGGGGAAATGTCAGTGAGCATTCCCATTTCAGTTCCAGAGCGATTCGCCCAATGAGTCTTTGATATTTAGTCGTTTTCAGCCAATTTTCTGGATTTTTGAAAATTTCACTTTTTTGTGAAAATATCCACTAAATGAGGGAATAATATGTGTGAGGGTACCCCAGGAGAGTTCTAAATGTGTGTGGGAAGAATATATATCCCACGGGGGTAAAATTGAAAAAAGTTGAAAAAAATTTTTTTTTGGACTTAGTCATTTTTCCGGCGTTTATCAGACTTTCAGATAGGGGAAATGTCAGTGAGCATTCCGATTTCAGTTCTTGAGCGATTCGCCCAATGAGTCCTTGATACTTAGTCGTTTTCAGCCAATTTTCTGGATTTTTGAAAATTTCACTTCTTTGTGAAAATATCCACTAAATGAGGGAATAATATGTGTGAGGGTACCCCAGGAGAGTTCCAAATGTGTGTGGGTAGAATATATATCCCACGGGGGTAAAATTGAAAAAAGTTGAAAAAAAGTTTTTTTTGGACTTATTCATTTTTCTGGCGTTTATCAGACTTTAAGATAGGGGAAATGTCAGTGAGCATTCCCATTTCAGTTCCAGAGCGATTCGCCCAATGAGTCTTTGATATTTAGTCGTTTTCAGCCAATTTTCTGGATTTTTGAAAATTTCACTTTTTTGTGAAAATATCCACTAAATGATGGAATAATATGTGTGAGGGTACCGAAGGAGAGTTCCAAATTTGTGTGGGTAGAATATATATCCCACGGGGGTAAAATTGAAAAAAGTTGAAACAAATTTTTTTTTGGACTTAGTCATTTTTCCGGCGTTTATCAGACTTTCAGATAGGGGAAATGTCAGTGAGCGTTCCGATTTTAGTTCTAGAGCGATTCGCCCAATGAGTCCTTGTTATTTAGTCTTTTTCAGCCAATTTTCTTGATTTTTGAAAATTTCACTTTTTTGTGAAAATATCCACTAAATGAGGGAATAATATGTATGAGGGTACCCCAGGAGAGTTCCAAATGTGTGTGGGTAGAATATATATCCCACGGGGGTAAAATTGAAAAAAGTTGAACAAAAATTTTTTTTTGGACTTAGTCATTTTTCTGGCGTTTATCAGACTTTAAGATAGGGGAAATGTCAGTGAGCATTCCCATTTCAGTTCCAGAGCGATTCGCCCAATGAGTCTTTGATATTTAGTCGTTTTCAGCCAATTTGCTGGATTTTTGAAAATTTCACTTTTTTGTGAAAATATCCACTAAATGAGGGAATAATATGTATGAGGGTACCCCAGGAGAGTTCCAAATGTGTGTGGGTAGAATATATATCCCACGGGGGTAAAATTGAAAAAAGTTGAAAAAAAATTTTTTTTGGACTTATTCATTTTTCTGGCGTTTATCAGACTTTAAGATAGGGGAAATGTCAGTGAGCATTCCCATTTCAGTTCCAGAGCGATTCGCCCAATGAGTCTTTGATATTTAGTCGTTTTCAGCCAATTTTCTGGATTTTTGAAAATTTCACTTTTTTGTGAAAATATCCACTAAATGAGGGAATAATATGTGTGAGGGTACCGAAGGAGAGTTCCAAATTTGTGTGGGTAGAATATATATCCCACGGGTGTAAAATTGAAAAAAGTTGAAAAAATTTTTTTTTGGGACTTAGTCATTTTTCCGGCGTTTATCAGACTTTCAGATAGGGGAAATGTCAGTGAGCGTTCCGATTTCAGTTCCAGAGCGATTCGACCAATGAGTCCTTGATATTTAGTCATTTTCAGCCAATTTTCTGGATTTTTGAAAATTTCACTTTTTTGTGAAAATATCCACTAAATGAGGGAATAATATGTGTGAGGGTACCGAAGGAGAGTTCCAAATTTGTGTGGGTAGAATATATATCCCACGGGGGTAAAATTGAAAAAAGTTGAAAAAAATTTTTTTTTGGACTTAGTCATTTTTCCGGAGTTTATCAGACTTTCAGATAGGGGAAATGTCAGTGAGTGTTCCGATTTCAGTTCCAGAGCGATTCGCCCAATGAGTCCTTGTTATTTAGTTGTTTTCAGCCAATTTTCTGGATTTTTGAAAATTTCACTTTTTTGTGAAAATATCCACTAAATGAGGGAATAATATGTGTGAGGGTACCCCAGGAGAGTTCCAAATGTGTGTGGGTAGAATATATATCCCACGGGGGTAAAATTGAAAAAAGTCTAAAAAAATTTTTTTTTGGACTTAGTCATTTTTCCGGCGTTTATCAGACTTTCAGATAGGGGAAATGTCAGTGAGCATTCCGATTTCAGTTCCAGAGCGATTCGCCCAATGAGTCCTTGTTATTTAGTCGTTTTCAGCCAATTTTCTGGATATTTGAAAATTTCACTTCTTTTTGAAAATATCCACTAAATGAGGGAATAATATGTGTGAGGGTACCCCAGGAGAGTTCCAAATGTGTGTGGGTAGAATATATATCCCACGGGGGTAAAATTGAAAAAAGTTGAAAAAAATTTTTTTTTGGACTTAGTCATTTTTCCGGCGTTTATCAGACTTTAAGATAGGGGAAATGTCAGTGAGCGTTCCGATTTCAGTTCCAGAGCGATTCGCCCAATGAGTCCTTGTTATTTAGTCGTTTTCAGCCAATTTTCTGGATATTTGAAAATTTCACTTCTTTGTGAAAATATCCACTAAATGAGGGAATAATATGTGTGAGGGTACCCCAGGAGAGTTCTAAATGTGTGTGGGAAGAATATATATCCCACGGTGGTAAAATTGAAAAAAGTTGAAAAAATTTTTTTTTTGGACTTAGTCATTTTTCCGGCGTTTATCAGACTTTCAGATACGGGAAATGTCAGTGAGCGTTCCAATTTCAGTTCCAGAGCGATTCGCCCAATGAGTCCTTGTTATTTAGTCTTTTTCAGCCAATTTTCTTGATTTTTGAAAATTTCACTTTTTTGTGAAAATATCCACTAAATGAGGGAATAATATGTATGAGGGTACCCCAGGAGAGTTCCAAATGTGTGTGGGTAGAATATATATCCCACGGGGGTAAAATTGAAAAAAGTTGAACAAAAATTTTTTTTTGGACTTAGTCATTTTTCTGGCGTTTATCAGACTTTAAGATAGGGGAAATGTCAGTGAGCATTCCCATTTCAGTTCCAGAGCGATTCGCCCAATGAGTCTTTGATATTTAGTCGTTTTCAGCCAATTTGCTGGATTTTTGAAAATTTCACTTTTTTGTGAAAATATCCACTAAATGAGGGAATAATATGTATGAGGGTACCCCAGGAGAGTTCCAAATGTGTGTGGGTAGAATATATATCCCACGGGGGTAAAATTGAAAAAAGTTGAAAAAAAATTTTTTTTGGACTTATTCATTTTTCTGGCGTTTATCAGACTTTAAGATAGGGGAAATGTCAGTGAGCATTCCCATTTCAGTTCCAGAGCGATTCGCCCAATGAGTCTTTGATATTTAGTCGTTTTCAGCCAATTTTCTGGATTTTTGAAAATTTCACTTTTTTGTGAAAATATCCACTAAATGAGGGAATAATATGTGTGAGGGTACCGAAGGAGAGTTCCAAATTTGTGTGGGTAGAATATATATCCCACGGGTGTAAAATTGAAAAAAGTTGAAAAAATTTTTTTTTGGGACTTAGTCATTTTTCCGGCGTTTATCAGACTTTCAGATAGGGGAAATGTCAGTGAGCGTTCCGATTTCAGTTCCAGAGCGATTCGCCCAATGAGTCCTTGATATTTAGTCATTTTCAGCCAATTTTCTGGATTTTTGAAAATTTCACTTTTTTGTGAAAATATCCACTAAATGAGGGAATAATATGTGTGAGGGTACCGAAGGAGAGTTCCAAATTTGTGTGGGTAGAATATATATCCCACGGGGGTAAAATTGAAAAAAGTTGAAAAAAATTTTTTTTTGGACTTAGTCATTTTTCCGGAGTTTATCAGACTTTCAGATAGGGGAAATGTCAGTGAGTGTTCCGATTTCAGTTCCAGAGCGATTCGCCCAATGAGTCCTTGTTATTTAGTTGTTTTCAGCCAATTTTCTGGATTTTTGAAAATTTCACTTTTTTGTGAAAATATCCACTAAATGAGGGAATAATATGTGTGAGGGTACCCCAGGAGAGTTCCAAATGTGTGTGGGTAGAATATATATCCCACGGGGGTAAAATTGAAAAAAGTCTAAAAAAATTTTTTTTTGGACTTAGTCATTTTTCCGGCGTTTATCAGACTTTCAGATAGGGGAAATGTCAGTGAGCATTCCGATTTCAGTTCCAGAGCGATTCGCCCAATGAGTCCTTGTTATTTAGTCGTTTTCAGCCAATTTTCTGGATATTTGAAAATTTCACTTCTTTTTGAAAATATCCACTAAATGAGGGAATAATATGTGTGAGGGTACCCCAGGAGAGTTCCAAATGTGTGTGGGTAGAATATATATCCCACGGGGGTAAAATTGAAAAAAGTTGAAAAAAATTTTTTTTTGGACTTAGTCATTTTTCCGGCGTTTATCAGACTTTCAGATACGGGAAATGTCAGTGAGCGTTCCAATTTCAGTTCCAGAGCGATTCGCCCAATGAGTCCTTGTAATTTAGTTGTTTTCAGCCAATTTTCTGGACTTTTGAAAATTTCACTTCTTTGTGAAAATATCCACTAAATGAGGGAATAATATGTGTGAGGGTACCCCAGGAGAGTTCTAAATGTGTGTGGGAAGAATATATATCCCACGGTGGTAAAATTGAAAAAAGTTGAAAAAATTTTTTTTTTGGACTTAGTCATTTTTCCGGCGTTTATCAGACTTTCAGATACGGGAAATGTCAGTGAGCGTTCCGATTTCAGTTCCAGAGCGATTCGCCCAATGAGTCCTTGTAATTTAGTTGTTTTCAGCCAATTTTCTGGACTTTTGAAAATTTCACTTTTTTGTGAAAATATCCACTAAATGAGGGAATAATATGTGTGAGGTTACCCCAGGAGAGTTCTAAATGTGTGTGGGAAGAATATATATCCCACGGGGGTAAAATTGAAAAAAGTTGAAAAAATTTTTTTTTTGGACTTAGTCATTTTTCCGGCGTTTATCAGACTTTCAGATAGGGGAAATGTCAGTAAGTGTTCCGATTTCAGTTCCAGAGCGATTCGCCCAATGAGTCCTTGTTATTTAGTTGTTTTCAGCCAATTTTCTGGATTTTTGAAAATTTCACTTTTTTGTGAAAATATCCACTAAATGAGGGAATAATATGTGTGAGGGTACCCCAGGAGAGTTCTAAATGTGTGTGGGAAGAATATATATCCCACGGGGGTAAAATTGAAAAAAGTTGAAAAAAATTTTTTTTTGGACTTAGTCATTTTTCCGGCGTTTATCAGACTTTAAGATAGGGGAAATGTCAGTAAGCATTCCCATTTCAGTTCCAGAGCGATTCGCCCAATGAGTCCTTGTTATTTACTCGTTTTCAGCCAATTTTCTGGATATTTGAAAATTTCACTTCTTTGTGAAAATATCCACTAAATGAGGGAATAATATGTGTGAGGGTACCCCAGGAGAGTTCCAAATGTGTGTGGGTAGAATATATATCCCACGGGGGTAAAATTGAAAAAAGTTGAAAAAAATTTTTTTTTGGACTTAGTCATTTTTCCGGCGTTTATCAGACTTTCAGATAGGGGAAATGTCAGTGAGCATTCCGATTTCAGTTCTTGAGCGATTCGCCCAATGAGTCCTTGATACTTAGTCGTTTTCAGCCAATTTTCTGGATTTTTGAAAATTTCACTTCTTTGTGAAAATATCCACTAAATGAGGGAATAATATGTGTGAGGGTACCCCAGGAGAGTTCCAAATGTGTGTGGGTAGAATATATATCCCACGGGGGTAAAATTGAAAAAAGTTGAAAAAAAGTTTTTTTTGGACTTAGTCATTTTTCTGGCGTTTATCAGACTTTAAGATAGGGGAAATGTCAGTGAGCATTCCCATTTCAGTTCCAGAGCGATTCGCCCAATGAGTCTTTGATATTTAGTCGTTTTCAGCCAATTTTCTGGATTTTTGAAAATTTCACTTTTTTGTGAAAATATCCACTAAATGATGGAATAATATGTGTGAGGGTACCGAAGGAGAGTTCCAAATTTGTGTGGGTAGAATATATATCCCACGGGGGTAAAATTGAAAAAAGTTGAAACAAATTTTTTTTTGGACTTAGTCATTTTTCCGGCGTTTATCAGACTTTAAGATAGGGGAAATGTCAGTGAGCATTCCCATTTCAGTTCCAGAGCGATTCGCCCAATGAGTCTTTGATATTTAGTCGTTTTCAGCCAATTTGCTGGATTTTTGAAAATTTCACTTTTTTGTGAAAATATCCACTAAATGAGGGAATAATATGTATGAGGGTACCCCAGGAGAGTTCCAAATGTGTGTGGGTAGAATATATATCCCACGGGGGTAAAATTGAAAAAAGTTGAAAAAAAATTTTTTTTGGACTTATTCATTTTTCTGGCGTTTATCAGACTTTAAGATAGGGGAAATGTCAGTGAGCATTCCCATTTCAGTTCCAGAGCGATTCGCCCAATGAGTCTTTGATATTTAGTCGTTTTCAGCCAATTTTCTGGATTTTTGAAAATTTCACTTTTTTGTGAAAATATCCACTAAATGAGGGAATAATATGTGTGAGGGTACCGAAGGAGAGTTCCAAATTTGTGTGGGTAGAATATATATCCCACGGGTGTAAAATTGAAAAAAGTTGAAAAAATTTTTTTTTGGGACTTAGTCATTTTTCCGGCGTTTATCAGACTTTCAGATAGGGGAAATGTCAGTGAGCGTTCCGATTTCAGTTCCAGAGCGATTCGCCCAATGAGTCCTTGATATTTAGTCGTTTTCAGCCAATTTTCTGGATTTTTGAAAATTTCACTTTTTTGTGAAAATATCCACTAAATGAGGGAATAATATGTGTGAGGGTACCGAAGGAGAGTTCCAAATTTGTGTGGGTAGAATATATATCCCACGGGGGTAAAATTGAAAAAAGTTGAAAAAAATTTTTTTTTGGACTTAGTCATTTTTCCGGAGTTTATCAGACTTTCAGATAGGGGAAATGTCAGTGAGTGTTCCGATTTCAGTTCCAGAGCGATTCGCCCAATGAGTCCTTGTTATTTAGTCGTTTTCAGCCAATTTTCTGGATATTTGAAAATTTCACTTCTTTGTGAAAATATCCACTAAATGAGGGAATAATATGTGTGAGGGTACCCCAGGAGAGTTCCAAATGTGTGTGGGTAGAATATATATCCCACGGGGGTAAAATTGAAAAAAGTTGAAAAAAATTTTTTTTTGGACTTAGTCATTTTTCCGGCGTTTATCAGACTTTAAGATAGGGGAAATGTCAGTGAGCGTTCCGATTTCAGTTCCAGAGCGATTCGCCCAATGAGTCCTTGTTATTTAGTTGTTTTCAGCCAATTTTCTGGATTTTTGAAAATTTCACTTTTTTGTGAAAATATCCACTAAATGAGGGAATAATATGTGTGAGGTTACCCCAGGAGAGTTCTAAATGTGTGTGGTAAGAATATATATCCCACGGGGGTAAAATTGAAAAAAGTTGGAAAAATTTTTTTTTTGGACTTAGTCATTTTTCCGGCGTTTATCAGACTTTCAGATAGGGCAAATGTCAGTGAGCGTTCCGATTTCAGTTCCAGATCGATTCGCCCAATGAGTCCTTGATATTTAGTCGTTTTCAGCCAATTTTCTGGATTTTTGAAAATTTCACTTTTTTGTGAAAATATCCACTAAATGAGGGAATAATATGTGTGAGGGTACCCCAGGAGAGTTCTAAATGTGTGTGGGAAGAATATATATCCCACGGGGGTAAAATTGAAAAAAGTTGAAAAAAATTTTTTTTTGGACTTAGTCATTTTTCCGGCGTTTATCAGACTTTAAGATAGGGGAAATGTCAGTAAGCATTCCCATTTCAGTTCCAGAGCGATTCGCCCAATGAGTCCTTGTTATTTAGTCGTTTTCAGCCAATTTTCTGGATATTTGAAAATTTCACTTCTTTGTGAAAATATCCACTAAATGAGGGAATAATATGTGTGAGGGTACCCCAGGAGAGTTCTAAATGTGTGTGGGAAGAATATATATCCCACGGTGGTAAAATTGAAAAAAGTTGAAAAAATTTTTTTTTTGGACTTAGTCATTTTTCCGGCGTTTATCAGACTTTCAGATAGGGGAAATGTCAGTGAGTGTTCCGATTTCAGTTCCAGAGCGATTCGCCCAATGAGTCCTTGTTATTTAGTTGTTTTCAGCCAATTTTCTGGATTTTTGAAAATTTCACTTTTTTGTGAAAATATCCACTAAATGAGGGAATAATATGTGTGAGGGTACCCCAGGAGAGTTCTAAATGTGTGTGGGAAGAATATATATCCCACGGGGGTAAAATTGAAAAAAGTTGAAAAAAATTTTTTTTTGGACTTAGTCATTTTTCCGGCGTTTATCAGACTTTAAGATAGGGGAAATGTCAGTAAGCATTCCCATTTCAGTTCCAGAGCGATTCGCCCAATGAGTCCTTGTTATTTAGTTGTTTTCAGCCAATTTTCTGGATTTTTGAAAATTTCACTTTTTTGTGAAAATATCCACTAAATGAGGGAATAATATGTGTGAGGGTACCGAAGGAGAGTTCCAAATTTGTGTGGGTAGAATATATATCCCACGGGGGTAAAATTGAAAAAAGTTGCAAAAAATTTTTTTTGGGACTTATTCATTTTTCCGGTGTTTATCAGACTTTCAGATAGAGCAAATGTCAGTGAGCGTTCCGATTTCAGTTCTAGAGCGATTCGCCCAATGAGTCCTTGATATTTAGTCTTTTTCAGCCAATTTTCTTGATTTTTGAAAATGTCACTTTTTTGTGAAAATACCCACTAAATGAGGGAATAATATGTATGAGGGTACCCCAGGAGAGTTCCAAATGTGTGTGGGTAGAATATATATCCCACGGGGGTAAAATTGAAAAAAGTTGAACAAAAATTTTTTTTTGGACTTAGTCATTTTTCTGGCGTTTATCAGACTTTAAGATAGGGGAAATGTCAGTGAGCATTCCCATTTCAGTTCCAGAGCGATTCGCCCAATGAGTCTTTGATATTTAGTCGTTTTCAGCCAATTTTCTGGATTTTTGAAAATTTCACTTTTTTGTGAAAATATCCACTAAATAAGGGAATAATATGTGTGAGGTTACCCCAGGAGAGTTCTAAATGTGTGTGGGAAGAATATATATCCCACGGGGGTAAAATTGAAAAAAGTTGAAAAATTTTTTTTTTTGGACTTAGTCATTTTTCCGGCGTTTATCAGACTTTCAGATACGGGAAAAGTCAGTGAGCGTTCCGATTTCAGTTCCAGAGCGATTCGCCCAATGAGTCCTTGTTATTTAGTTGTTTTCAGCCAATTTTCTGGATTTTTGAAAATTTCACTTTTTTGTGAAAATATCCACTAAATGAGGGAATAATATGTGTGAGGGTACCGAAGGAGAGTTCCAAATTTGTGTGGGTAGAATATATATCCCACGGGGGTAAAATTGAAAAAAGTTGAAAAAAATTTTTTTTGGGACTTATTCATTTTTCCGGTGTTTATCAGACTTTCAGATAGGGCAAATGTCAGTGAGCGTTCCGATTTTAGTTCTAGAGCGATTCGCCCAATGAGTCCTTGTTATTTAGTCTTTTTCAGCCAATTTTCTTGATTTTTGAAAATTTCACTTTTTTGTGAAAATATCCACTAAATGAGGGAATAATATGTATGAGGGTACCCCAGGAGAGTTCCAAATGTGTGTGGGTAGAATATATATCCCACGGGGGTAAAATTGAAAAAAGTTGAAAAAAAATTTTTTTGGGACTTATTCATTTTTCTGGCGTTTATCAGACTTTAAGATAGGGGAAATGTCAGTGAGCGTTCCGATTTCAGTTCCAGAGCGATTCGCCCAATGAGTCCTTGTTATTTAGTTGTTTTCAGCCAATTTTCTGGATTTTTGAAAATTTCACTTTTTTGTGAAAATATCCACTAAATGAGGGAATAATATGTGTGAGGGTACCCCAGGAGAGTTCTAAATGTGTGTGGGAAGAATATATATCCCACGGGGGTAAAATTGAAAAAAGTTGAAAAAAATTTTTTTTTGGACTTAGTCATTTTTCCGGCGTTTATCAGACTTTAAGATAGGGGAAATGTCAGTGAGCATTCCCATTTCAGTTCCAGAGCGATTCGCCCAATGAGTCCTTGTTATTTAGTCGTTTTCAGCCAATTTTCTGGATCTTTGAAAATTTCACTTCTTTGTGAAAATATCCACTAAATGAGGGAATAATATGTGTGAGGGTACCCCAGGAGAGTTCCAAATGTGTGTGGGTAGAATATATATCCCACGGGGGTAAAATTGAAAAAAGTTGAAAAATTTTTTTTTTTGGACTTAGTCATTTTTCCGGCGTTTATCAGACTTTCAGATAGGGCAAATGTCAGTGAGCGTTCCGATTTCAGTTCCAGAGCGATTCGCCCAATGAGTCCTTGTTATTTAGTCGTTTTCAGCCAATTTTCTGGATATTTGAAAATTTCACTTCTTTGTGAAAATATCCACTAAATGAGGGTATAATATGTGTGAGGGTACCCCAGGAGAGTTCTAAATGTGTGTGGGAAGAATATATATCCCACGGGGGTAAAATTGAAAAAAGTTGAAAAATTTTTTTTTTTGGACTTAGTCATTTTTCCGGCGTTTATCAGACTTTCAGATACGGGAAATGTCAGTGAGCGTTCCGATTTCAGTTCCAGAGTGATTCGCCCAATGAGTCCTTGTTATTTAGTTGTTTTCAGACAATTTTCTGGATTTTTGAAAATTTCACTTTTTTGTGAAAATATCCACTAAATGAGGGAATAATGTGTGAGGGTTCCGAAGGAGAGTTCCAAATTTGTGTGGGTAGAATATATATCCCACGGGGGTAAAATTGAAAAAAGTTGAAAAAATTTTTTTTTGGGACTTATTCATTTTTCCGGCGTTTATCAGACTTTCAGATAGGGGAAATGTCAGTGAGCATTCCGATTTCAGTTCCAGAGCAATTCGCCCAATGAGTCCTTGATATTTAGTCGTTTTCAGCCAATTTTCTGGATTTTTGAAAATTTCACTTTTTTTGTGAAAATATCCACTAAATGAGGGAATAATATGTGTGAGGGTACCCCAGGAGAGTTCCAAATGTGTGTGGGTAGAATATATATCCCACGGGGGTAAAATTTAAAAAAGCTGAAAAAATTTTTTTTTGGACTTAGTCATTTTTCCGGCGTTTATCAGACTTTCAGACACGAGAAATGTCACTGAGCGTTCCGATTTCAGCTCCAGAGCGATTCGCCCAATGAGTCCTTGATATTTAGTCGTTTTCAGCCAATTTTCTGGATTTTTGAAAATTTCACTTTTTTGTGAAAATATCCACTAAATGAGGGAATAATAAGTGTGAGGGTACCCCAGAAGAGTTCCAAATTTGTGTGGGTAAAATATACATCCCACGGCGGTAAAATTGAAAAAAGCTGAAAAAATTTTTTTTTGGACTTAGTCATTTTTCTGGTGTTGATCAGACTTTCAGATAGGGGAAATGTCAGTGAGCATTCCGATTTCAGTTCCAGAGCGATACACCCAATGAGTCCTTGATATTTAGTCGTTTTCAGCCAATTTTCTGGATTTTTGAAAATTTCACTTTTTTGCAAATATATCCACTAAATGATGGAATAATATGTGTGAGGGTACCCCAGGAGAGTTCCAAATGTGTGTGGGTAGAATATATATCCCACGGGGGTAAAATTGAAAAAAGTCTAAAAAAATTTTTTTTTGGACTTAGTCATTTTTCCGGCGTTTATCAGACTTTCAGATAGGGGAAATGTCAGTGAGCATTCCGATTTCAGTTCCAGAGTGATTCGCCCAATGAGTCCTTGTTATTTAGTCTTTTTCAGCCAATTTTCTTGATTTTTGAAAATGTCACTTTTTTGTGAAAATACCCACTAAATGAGGGAATAATATGTATGAGGGTACCCCAGGAGAGTTCCAAATGTGTGTGGGTAGAATATATATCCCACGGGGGTAAAATTGAAAAAAGTTGAACAAAAATTTTTTTTTGGACTTAGTCATTTTTCTGGCGTTTATCAGACTTTAAGATAGGGGAAATGTCAGTGAGCATTCCCATTTCAGTTCCAGAGCGATTCGCCCAATGAGTCTTTGATATTTAGTCGTTTTCAGCCAATTTTCTGGATTTTTGAAAATTTCACTTTTTTGTGAAAATATCCACTAAATAAGGGAATAATATGTGTGAGGTTACCCCAGGAGAGTTCTAAATGTGTGTGGGAAGAATATATATCCCACGGGGGTAAAATTGAAAAAAGTTGAAAAATTTTTTTTTTTGGACTTAGTCATTTTTCCGGCGTTTATCAGACTTTCAGATACGGGAAAAGTCAGTGAGCGTTCCGATTTCAGTTCCAGAGCGATTCGCCCAATGAGTCCTTGTTATTTAGTTGTTTTCAGCCAATTTTCTGGATTTTTGAAAATTTCACTTTTTTGTGAAAATATCCACTAAATGAGGGAATAATATGTGTGAGGGTACCGAAGGAGAGTTCCAAATTTGTGTGGGTAGAATATATATCCCACGGGGGTAAAATTGAAAAAAGTTGAAAAAAATTTTTTTTGGGACTTATTCATTTTTCCGGTGTTTATCAGACTTTCAGATAGGGCAAATGTCAGTGAGCGTTCCGATTTTAGTTCTAGAGCGATTCGCCCAATGAGTCCTTGTTATTTAGTCTTTTTCAGCCAATTTTCTTGATTTTTGAAAATTTCACTTTTTTGTGAAAATATCCACTAAATGAGGGAATAATATGTATGAGGGTACCCCAGGAGAGTTCCAAATGTGTGTGGGTAGAATATATATCCCACGGGGGTAAAATTGAAAAAAGTTGAAAAAAAATTTTTTTGGGACTTATTCATTTTTCTGGCGTTTATCAGACTTTAAGATAGGGGAAATGTCAGTGAGCGTTCCGATTTCAGTTCCAGAGCGATTCGCCCAATGAGTCCTTGTTATTTAGTTGTTTTCAGCCAATTTTCTGGATTTTTGAAAATTTCACTTTTTTGTGAAAATATCCACTAAATGAGGGAATAATATGTGTGAGGGTACCCCAGGAGAGTTCTAAATGTGTGTGGGAAGAATATATATCCCACGGGGGTAAAATTGAAAAAAGTTTAAAAAAATTTTTTTTTGGACTTAGTCATTTTTCCGGCGTTTATCAGACTTTAAGATAGGGGAAATGTCAGTGAGCATTCCCATTTCAGTTCCAGAGCGATTCGCCCAATGAGTCCTTGTTATTTAGTCGTTTTCAGCCAATTTTCTGGATCTTTGAAAATTTCACTTCTTTGTGAAAATATCCACTAAATGAGGGAATAATATGTGTGAGGGTACCCCAGGAGAGTTCCAAATGTGTGTGGGTAGAATATATATCCCACGGGGGTAAAATTGAAAAAAGTTGAAACATTTTTTTTTTTGGACTTAGTCATTTTTCCGGCGTTTATCAGACTTTCAGATAGGGCAAATGTCAGTGAGCGTTCCGATTTCAGTTCCAGAGCGATTCGCCCAATGAGTCCTTGTTATTTAGTCGTTTTCAGCCAATTTTCTGGATATTTGAAAATTTCACTTCTTTGTGAAAATATCCACTAAATGAGGGAATAATATGTGTGAGGGTACCCCAGGAGAGTTCTAAATGTGTGTGGGAAGAATATATATCCCACGGGGGTAAAATTGAAAAAAGTTGAAAAATTTTTTTTTTTGGACTTAGTCATTTTTCCGGCGTTTATCAGACTTTCAGATACGGGAAATGTCAGTGAGCGTTCCGATTTCAGTTCCAGAGTGATTCGCCCAATGAGTCCTTGTTATTTAGTTGTTTTCAGACAATTTTCTGGATTTTTGAAAATTTCACTTTTTTGTGAAAATATCCACTAAATGAGGGAATAATGTGTGAGGGTTCCGAAGGAGAGTTCCAAATTTGTGTGGGTAGAATATATATCCCACGGGGGTAAAATTGAAAAAAGTTGAAAAAATTTTTTTTTGGGACTTATTCATTTTTCCGGCGTTTATCAGACTTTCAGATAGGGGAAATGTCAGTGAGCATTCCGATTTCAGTTCCAGAGCAATTCGCCCAATGAGTCCTTGATATTTAGTCGTTTTCAGCCAATTTTCTGGATTTTTGAAAATTTCACTTTTTTTGTGAAAATATCCACTAAATGAGGGAATAATAAGTGTGAGGGTACCCCAGAAGAGTTCCAAATTTGTGTGGGTAAAATATACATCCCACGGCGGTAAAATTGAAAAAAGCTGAAAAAATTTTTTTTTGGACTTAGTCATTTTTCTGGTGTTGATCAGACTTTCAGATAGGGGAAATGTCAGTGAGCATTCCGATTTCAGTTCCAGAGCGATACACCCAATGAGTCCTTGATATTTAGTCGTTTTCAGCCAATTTTCTGGATTTTTGAAAATTTCACTTTTTTGCAAATATATCCACTAAATGATGGAATAATATGTGTGAGGGTACCCCAGGAGAGTTCCAAATGTGTGTGGGTAGAATATATATCCCACGGGGGTAAAATTGAAAAAAGTCTAAAAAAATTTTTTTTTGGACTTAGTCATTTTTCCGGCGTTTATCAGACTTTCAGATAGGGGAAATGTCAGTGAGCATTCCGATTTCAGTTCCAGAGTGATTCGCCCAATGAGTCCTTGTTATTTAGTCTTTTTCAGCCAATTTTCTTGATTTTTGAAAATGTCACTTTTTTGTGAAAATACCCACTAAATGAGGGAATAATATGTATGAGGGTACCCCAGGAGAGTTCCAAATGTGTGTGGGTAGAATATATATCCCACGGGGGTAAAATTGAAAAAAGTTGAACAAAAATTTTTTTTTGGACTTAGTCATTTTTCTGGCGTTTATCAGACTTTAAGATAGGGGAAATGTCAGTGAGCATTCCCATTTCAGTTCCAGAGCGATTCGCCCAATGAGTCTTTGATATTTAGTCGTTTTCAGCCAATTTTCTGGATTTTTGAAAATTTCACTTTTTTGTGAAAATATCCACTAAATAAGGGAATAATATGTGTGAGGTTACCCCAGGAGAGTTCTAAATGTGTGTGGGAAGAATATATATCCCACGGGGGTAAAATTGAAAAAAGTTGAAAAATTTTTTTTTTTGGACTTAGTCATTTTTCCGGCGTTTATCAGACTTTCAGATACGGGAAAAGTCAGTGAGCGTTCCGATTTCAGTTCCAGAGCGATTCGCCCAATGAGTCCTTGTTATTTAGTTGTTTTCAGCCAATTTTCTGGATTTTTGAAAATTTCACTTTTTTGTGAAAATATCCACTAAATGAGGGAATAATATGTGTGAGGGTACCGAAGGAGAGTTCCAAATTTGTGTGGGTAGAATATATATCCCACGGGGGTAAAATTGAAAAAAGTTGAAAAAAATTTTTTTTGGGACTTATTCATTTTTCCGGTGTTTATCAGACTTTCAGATAGGGCAAATGTCAGTGAGCGTTCCGATTTTAGTTCTAGAGCGATTCGCCCAATGAGTCCTTGTTATTTAGTCTTTTTCAGCCAATTTTCTTGATTTTTGAAAATTTCACTTTTTTGTGAAAATATCCACTAAATGAGGGAATAATATGTATGAGGGTACCCCAGGAGAGTTCCAAATGTGTGTGGGTAGAATATATATCCCACGGGGGTAAAATTGAAAAAAGTTGAAAAAAAATTTTTTTGGGACTTATTCATTTTTCTGGCGTTTATCAGACTTTAAGATAGGGGAAATGTCAGTGAGCGTTCCGATTTCAGTTCCAGAGCGATTCGCCCAATGAGTCCTTGTTATTTAGTTGTTTTCAGCCAATTTTCTGGATTTTTGAAAATTTCACTTTTTTGTGAAAATATCCACTAAATGAGGGAATAATATGTGTGAGGGTACCCCAGGAGAGTTCTAAATGTGTGTGGGAAGAATATATATCCCACGGGGGTAAAATTGAAAAAAGTTTAAAAAAATTTTTTTTTGGACTTAGTCATTTTTCCGGCGTTTATCAGACTTTAAGATAGGGGAAATGTCAGTGAGCATTCCCATTTCAGTTCCAGAGCGATTCGCCCAATGAGTCCTTGTTATTTAGTCGTTTTCAGCCAATTTTCTGGATCTTTGAAAATTTCACTTCTTTGTGAAAATATCCACTAAATGAGGGAATAATATGTGTGAGGGTACCCCAGGAGAGTTCCAAATGTGTGTGGGTAGAATATATATCCCACGGGGGTAAAATTGAAAAAAGTTGAAACATTTTTTTTTTTGGACTTAGTCATTTTTCCGGCGTTTATCAGACTTTCAGATAGGGCAAATGTCAGTGAGCGTTCCGATTTCAGTTCCAGAGCGATTCGCCCAATGAGTCCTTGTTATTTAGTCGTTTTCAGCCAATTTTCTGGATATTTGAAAATTTCACTTCTTTGTGAAAATATCCACTAAATGAGGGAATAATATGTGTGAGGGTACCCCAGGAGAGTTCTAAATGTGTGTGGGAAGAATATATATCCCACGGGGGTAAAATTGAAAAAAGTTGAAAAATTTTTTTTTTTGGACTTAGTCATTTTTCCGGCGTTTATCAGACTTTCAGATACGGGAAATGTCAGTGAGCATTCCGATTTCAGTTCCAGAGTGATTCGCCCAATGAGTCCTTGTTATTTAGTTGTTTTCAGACAATTTTCTGGATTTTTGAAAATTTCACTTTTTTGTGAAAATATCCACTAAATGAGGGAATAATGTGTGAGGGTTCCGAAGGAGAGTTCCAAATTTGTGTGGGTAGAATATATATCCCACGGGGGTAAAATTGAAAAAAGTTGAAAAAATTTTTTTTTGGGACTTATTCATTTTTCCGGCGTTTATCAGACTTTCAGATAGGGGAAATGTCAGTGAGCATTCCGATTTCAGTTCCAGAGCAATTCGCCCAATGAGTCCTTGATATTTAGTCGTTTTCAGCCAATTTTCTGGATTTTTGAAAATTTCACTTTTTTTGTGAAAATATCCACTAAATGAGGGAATAATATGTGTGAGGGTACCCCAGGAGAGTTCCAAATGTGTGTGGGTAGAATATATATCCCACGGGGGTAAAATTTAAAAAAGCTGAAAAAATTTTTTTTTGGACTTAGTCATTTTTCCGGCGTTTATCAGACTTTCAGATACGAGAAATGTCAGTGAGTGTTCCGATTTCAGCTCCAGAGCGATTCGCCCAATGAGTCTTTGATATTTAGTCGTTTTCAGCCAATTTTCTGGATTTTTGAAAATTTCACTTTTTTTGTGAAAATATCCACTAAATGAGGGAACAATATGTGTGAGGGTACCCCAGGAGAGTACCAAATGTGTGTGGGAAGAATATATATCCCACGGGGGTAAAATTGAAAAAATTTGAAAAAAATTTTTTTTGGGACTTATGCATTTTTCCGGCGTTTATCAGACTTTCAGACACGAGAAATGTCACTGAGCGTTCCGATTTCAGCTCCAGAGCGATTCGCCCAATGAGTCCTTGATATTTAGTCGTTTTCAGCCAATTTTCTGGATTTTTGAAAATTTCACTTTTTTGTGAAAATATCCACTAAATGAGGGAATAATAAGTGTGAGGGTACCCCAGAAGAGTTCCAAATTTGTGTGGGTAAAATATACATCCCACGGCGGTAAAATTGAAAAAAGCTGAAAAAATTTTTTTTTGGACTTAGTCATTTTTCTGGTGTTGATCAGACTTTCAGATAGGGGAAATGTCAGTGAGCATTCCGATTTCAGTTCCAGAGCGATACACCCAATGAGTCCTTGATATTTAGTCGTTTTCAGCCAATTTTCTGGATTTTTGAAAATTTCCCTTTTTTTTGCAAATATATCCACTAAATGATGGAATAATATGTGTGAGGGTACCCCAGGAGAGTTCCAAATGTGTGTGGGTAGAATATATATCCCACGGGGGTAAAATTGAAAAAAGTCTAAAAAAATTTTTTTTTGGACTTAGTCATTTTTCCGGCGTTTATCAGACTTTCAGATAGGGGAAATGTCAGTGAGCATTCCGATTTCAGTTCCAGAGTGATTCGCCCAATGAGTCCTTGTTATTTAGTTGTTTTCAGCCAATTTTCTGGATTTTTGAAAATTTCACTTTTTTGTGAAAATATCCACTAAATGAGGGAATAATATGTGTGAGGGTACCCCAGGAGAGTTCTAAATGTGTGTGGGAAGAATATATATCCCACGGGGGTAAAATTGAAAAAAGTTGAAAAAAATTTTTTTTTGGACTTAGTCATTTTTCCGGCGTTTATCAGACTTTAAGATAGGGGGAATGTCAGTGAGCATTCCCATTTCAGTTCCAGAGCGATTCGCCCAATGAGTCCTTGTTATTTAGTCGTTTTCAGCCAATTTTCTGGATATTTGAAAATTTCACTTCTTTGTGAAAATATCCACTAAATGAGGGAATAATATGTGTGAGGGTACCCCAGGAGAGTTCCAAATGTGTGTGGGTAGAATATATATCCCACGGGGGTAAAATTGAAAAAAGTCTAAAAAAAATTTTTTTTTGGACTTAGTCATTTTTCCAGCGTTTATCAGACTTTCAGATAGGGGAAATGTCAGTGAGCATTCCGATTTCAGTTCCAGAGTGATTCGCCCAATGAGTCCTTGTTATTTAGTTGTTTTCAGCCCATTTTCTGGATTTTTGAAAATTTCACTTTTTTGTGAAAATATCCACTAAATGAGGGAATAATATGTGTGAGGGTACCCCAGGAGAGTTCTAAATGTGTGTGGGAAGAATATATATCCCACGGGGGTAAAATTGAAAAAATTTGAAAAAAATTTTTTTTGGGACTTATTCATTTTTCCGGCGTTTATCAGACTTTCAGATACGAGAAATGTCACTGAGCGTTCCGATTTCAGCTCCAGAGCGATTCGCCCAATGAGTCCTTGATATTTAGTCGTTTTCAGCCAATTTTCTGGATTTTTGAAAATTTCACTTCTTTGTGAAAATATCCACTAAATGAGGGAATAATATGTGTGAGGGTACCCCAGGAGAGTTCCAAATGTGTGTGGGTAGAATATATATCCCACGGGGGTAAAATTGAAAAAAGTTGAAAAAAATTTTTTTTTGGACTTAGTCATTTTTCCGGCGTTTATCAGACTTTAAGATAGGGGAAATGTCAGTGAGCGTTCCGATTTCAGTTCCAGAGCGATTCGCCCAATGAGTCCTTGTTATTTAGTCGTTTTCAGCCAATTTTCTGGATATTTGAAAATTTCACTTCTTTGTGAAAATATCCACTAAATGAGGGAATAATATGTGTGAGGGTTCCGAAGGAGAGTTCCAAATTTGTGTGGGTAGAATATATATCCCACGGGGGTAAAATTGAAAAAAGTTGAAAAAATTTTTTTTTGGGACTTATTCATTTTTCCAGCGTTTATCAGACTTTCAGATAGGGGAAATGTCAGTGAGCATTCCGATTTCAGTTCCAGAGCAATTCGCCCAATGAGTCCTTGATATTTAGTCGTTTTCAGCCAATTTTCTGGATTTTTGAAAATTTCACTTTTTTTGTGAAAATATCCACTAAATGAGGGAATAATATGTGTGAGGGTACCCCAGGAGAGTTCCAAATGTGTGTGGGTAGAATATATATCCCACGGGGGTAAAATTTAAAAAAGCTGAAAAAATTTTTTTTTGGACTTAGTCATTTTTCTGGCGTTTATCAGACTTTCAGATACGAGAAATGTCAGTGAGTGTTCCGATTTCAGCTCCAGAGCGATTCGCCCAATGAGTCTTTGATATTTAGTCGTTTTCAGCCAATTTTCTGGATTTTTGAAAATTTCACTTTTTTGTGAAAATATCCACTAAATGAGGGAACAATATGTGTGAGGGTACCCCAGGAGAGTACCAAATGTGTGTGGGAAGAATATATATCCCACGGGGGTAAAATTGAAAAAATTTGAAAAAAATTTTTTTTGGGACTTATTCATTTTTCCGGCGTTTATCAGACTTTCAGATACGAGAAATGTCACTGAGCGTTCCGATTTCAGCTCCAGAGCGATTCGCCCAATGAGTCCTTGATATTTAGTCGTTTTCAGCCAATTTTCTGGATTTTTGAAAATTTCACTTTTTTGCAAATATATCCACTAAATGATGGAATAATATGTGTGAGGGTACCCCAGGAGAGTTCCAAATGTGTGTGGGTAGAATATATATCCCACGGGGGTAAAATTGAAAAAAGTCTAAAAAAATTTTTTTTTGGACTTAGTCATTTTTCCGGCGTTTATCAGACTTTCAGATAGGGGAAATGTCAGTGAGCATTCCGATTTCAGTTCCAGAGTGATTCGCCCAATGAGTCCTTGTTATTTAGTTGTTTTCAGCCAATTTTCTGGATTTTTGAAAATTTCACTTTTTTGTGAAAATATCCACTAAATGAGGGAATAATATGTGTGAGGGTACCCCAGGAGAGTTCTAAATGTGTGTGGGAAGAATATATATCCCACGGGGGTAAAATTGAAAAAAGTTGAAAAAAATTTTTTTTTGGACTTAGTCATTTTTCCGGCGTTTATCAGACTTTAAGATAGGGGAAATGTCAGTGAGCATTCCCATTTCAGTTCCAGAGCGATTCGCCCATTGAGTCCTTGTTATTTAGTCGTTTTCAGCCAATTTTCTGGATATTTGAAAATTTCACTTCTTTGTGAAAATATCCACTAAATGAGGGAATAATATGTGTGAGGGTACCCCAGGAGAGTTCCAAATGTGTGTGGGTAGAATATATATCCCACGGGGGTAAAATTGAAAAAAGTTGAAAAAAATTTTTTTTTGACTTAGTCATTTTTCCGGCGTTTATCAGACTTTAAGATAGGGGAAATGTCAGTGAGCGTTCCGATTTCAGTTCCAGATCGATTCGCCCAATGAGTCCTTGATATTTAGTCGTTTTCAGCCAATTTTCTGGATTTTTGAAAATTTCACTTCTTTGTGAAAATATCCACTAAATGAGGGAATAATATGTGTGAGGGTACCCCAGGAGAGTTCCAAATGTGTGTGGGTAGAATATATATCCCACGGGGGTAAAATTGAAAAAAGTTGAAAAAAAATTTTTTTTGGACTTAGTCATTTTTCCGGCGTTTATCAGACTTTAAGATAGGGGAAATGTCAGTGAGCGTTCCGATTTCAGTTCCAGAGCGATTCGCCCAATGAGTCCTTGTTATTTAGTCGTTTTCAGCCAATTTTCTGGATATTTGAAAATTTCACTTCTTTGTGAAAATATCCACTAAATGAGGGAATAATATGTGTGAGGGTTCCGAAGGAGAGTTCCAAATTTGTGTGGGTAAAATATATATCCCACGTGGGTAAAATTGAAAAAAGCTGAAAAAATTTTTTTTTGGACTTAGTCATTTTTCTGGTGTTGATCAGACTTTCAGATAGGGGAAATGTCAGTGAGCATTCCGATTTCAGTTCCAGAGCGATACACCCAATGAGTCCTTGATATTTAGTCGTTTTCAGCCAATTTTCTGGATTTTTGAAAATTTCACTTTTTTGTGAAAATATTCACTACATGAGGGAATAATATGTGTGAGGGTACCCCAGGAGAGTTCTAAATGTGTATGGGAAGAATATATATCCCACGGGGGTAAAATTGAAAAAAGTTGCAAAAAAATTTTTTTTGGACTTAGTCATTTTTCTGGCGTTGAACAGACTTTCAGATAGGGGAAATGTCAGTGAGCGTTCCGATTTCAGTTCCAGAGCGATTCGCCCAATGAGTCTTTGATATTTAGTCTTTTTCAGCCAATTTTCTGGATTCTTGAAAATTTCACTTTTTTGTGAAAATATCCACTAAATGAGGGAATAATATGTGTTAGGGCACCCCAGGAGAGTTCCAAATGTGTGTGGGTAGAATATATATCCCACGGGGGTAAAATTGAAAAAAGCTGAAAAAAATTTTTTTTTGACTTAGTTATTTTTCCGGCGTTTATCAGACTTTCAGATAGGGGAAATGTCAGTGAGCATTCCGATTTCAGTTCCAGAGCGGTACACCCAATGAGTCCTTGATATGTAGTCATTTTCAGCCAATTTTCTGGATTTTTGAAAATTTCACTTTTTTGTGAAAATATCCACTAAATGAGGGAATAATATGTGTGAGGGTACCCCAGGAGAGTTCCAAATGTGTTTGGGTAGAATATATATCCCACGGGGGTAAAATTGAAAAAAGCTGAAAAAATTTTTTTTTGGACTGTCATTTTTCCGGTGTTTATCAGACTCTCAGATACGAGAAATGTCAGTGAGCATTCCGATTTCAGCTCCAGAGTGATTCGCACAATGAGTCCTTGATATTTAGTCGTTTTCAGCCAATTTTCTGGATTCTTGAAAATTTCACTTTTTTGTGAAAATATCCACTAAATGAGGGAATAATATGTGTTAGGGTACCCCAGGAGAGTTCCAAATGTGTGTGGGTAGAATATATATCCCACGGGGGTAAAATTAAAAAAAGATGAAAAAATGTTTTTTTGGACTTAGTCATTTTTCCGGCGTTTATCAGACTTTCAGATACGAGAAATGTGAGTGAGCGTTCCGATTTCAGTTCCAGAGTGATACGCCCAATGAGTCGTTGATATTTAGTCGTTTTCAGAAAATTTTCTGGATTTTTGAAAATTTCACTTTTTTGTGAAAATATCCACTAAATGAGGGAATAATATGTGTGAGGGTACCCCAGGAGAGTTCCAAAATGTGTGTGGGTAGAATATATATCCCACGGGGGTAAAATTGAAAAAAGGTGAAAAAATTTTTTTTTGGACTTAGTCATTTTTCCGGCGTTTATCACACTTTCAGACACGAGAAATGTCAGTGAGCGTTCTGATTTCAGCTCCAGAGCGATTCGCCCAATGAGTTCTTGATATTTAGTCGTTTTCAGCCAATTTTCTGCATTTTTGAAAATTTCACTTTTTTGTGAAAATATTAACTAAATGAGGGAATAATATGTGTGAGGGTACCCCAGGAGAGTTCTAAATTTGTGTGGGTAGAATATATATCCGACGGGGGTAAAATAGAAAAAAGTTGAAAAAAATTTTTTTTTGACTTAGTTATTTTTCCGGCGTTTATCAGACTTTCAGATAGGGGAAATGTCAGTGAGCATTCCGATTTCAGTTCCAGAGCGATTCGCCCAATGAGTCTTTGATATTTAGTCGTTTTCAGCCAATTTTCTGGATTTTTGAAAATTTCACTTTTTTGTGAAAATATCCACTAAATGATGGAATAATATGTGTGAGGGTACCCCAGGAGAGTTCCAAATGTGTGTGGGTAGAATATATATCCCACGGGGGTAAAATTGAAAAAAGCTGAAAATATTTTTTTTTGGACTTAGTCATTTTTCCGGCGTTTATCACACTTTCAGATACGAGAAATGTCAGTGAGCGTTCTGATTTCAGCTCCAGAGCGATTCGCCCAATGAGTTCTTGATATTTAGTCGTTTTCAGCCAATTTTCTGGATTTTTGAAAATTTCACTTTTTTGTGAAAATATTCACTAAATGAGGGAATAATATGTGTGAGGGTACCCCAGGAGAGTTCTAAATGTGTCTGGGTAGAATATATATCCGACGGGGGTAAAATTGAAAAAAAGTTGAAAAAAATTTTTTTTTGACTTAGTCATTTTTCCGGCGTTTCTCAGACTTTCAGATAGGGGAAATGTCAGTGAGCATTCCGATTTCAGTTCCAGAGCGGTACGCCCAATGAGTCCTTGATATGTAGTCGTTTTCAGCCAATTTTCTGGATTTTTGAAAATTTCACTTTTTTGTGAAAATATCCACTAAATGAGGGAATAATATGTGTTAGGGTACCCCAGGAGAGTTCCAAATGTGTGTGGGTAGAATATATATCCCACGGGGGTAAAATTAAAAAAAGATGAAAAAATGTTTTTTTGGACTTAGTCATTTTTCCGGCGTTTATCAGACTTTCAGATACGAGAAATGTGAGTGAGCGTTCCGATTTCAGTTCCAGAGTGATACGCCCAATGAGTCGTTGATATTTAGTCGTTTTCAGAAAATTTTCTGGATTTTTGAAAATTTCACTTTTTTGTGAAAATATCCACTAAATGAGGGAATAATATGTGTGAGGGTACCCCAGGAGAGTTCCAAAATGTGTGTGGGTAGAATATATATCCCACGGGGGTAAAATTGAAAAAAGGTGAAAAAATTTTTTTTTGGACTTAGTCATTTTTCCGGCGTTTATCACACTTTCAGACACGAGAAATGTCAGTGAGCGTTCTGATTTCAGCTCCAGAGCGATTCGCCCAATGAGTTCTTGATATTTAGTCGTTTTCAGCCAATTTTCTGCATTTTTGAAAATTTCACTTTTTTGTGAAAATATTAACTAAATGAGGGAATAATATGTGTGAGGGTACCCCAGGAGAGTTCTAAATTTGTGTGGGTAGAATATATATCCGACGGGGGTAAAATAGAAAAAAGTTGAAAAAAATTTTTTTTTGACTTAGTTATTTTTCCGGCGTTTATCAGACTTTCAGATAGGGGAAATGTCAGTGAGCATTCCGATTTCAGTTCCAGAGCGATTCGCCCAATGAGTCTTTGATATTTAGTCGTTTTCAGCCAATTTTCTGGATTTTTGAAAATTTCACTTTTTTGTGAAAATATCCACTAAATGATGGAATAATATGTGTGAGGGTACCCCAGGAGAGTTCCAAATGTGTGTGGGTAGAATATATATCCCACGGGGGTAAAATTGAAAAAAGCTGAAAATATTTTTTTTTGGACTTAGTCATTTTTCCGGCGTTTATCACACTTTCAGATACGAGAAATGTCAGTGAGCGTTCTGATTTCAGCTCCAGAGCGATTCGCCCAATGAGTTCTTGATATTTAGTCGTTTTCAGCCAATTTTCTGGATTTTTGAAAATTTCACTTTTTTGTGAAAATATTCACTAAATGAGGGAATAATATGTGTGAGGGTACCCCAGGAGAGTTCTAAATGTGTCTGGGTAGAATATATATCCGACGGGGGTAAAATTGAAAAAAAGTTGAAAAAAATTTTTTTTTGACTTAGTCATTTTTCCGGCGTTTCTCAGACTTTCAGATAGGGGAAATGTCAGTGAGCATTCCGATTTCAGTTCCAGAGCGGTACGGCCAATGAGTCCTTGATATGTAGTCGTTTTCAGCCAATTTTCTGGATTTTTGAAAATTTCACTTTTTTGTGAAAATATCCACTAAATGAGGGAATAATATGTGTTAGGGTACCCCAGGAGAGTTCCAAATGTGTGTGGGTAGAATATATATCCCACGGGAGTAAAATTGAAAAAAGCTGAAAAAATGTTTTTTTGGACTTAGTCATTTTTCCGGCGTTTATCAGACTTTCAGATACGAGAAATGTGAGTGAGCGTTCCGATTTCAGCTCCAGAGCGATTCGCCCAATGAGTCCTTGATATTTAGTCGTTTTCAGCCAATTTTCTGGATTTTTGAAAATTTCACTTTTTTGTGAAAATATCCACTAAATGAGGGAATAATATGTGTGAGGGTACCCCAGGAGAGTTCCAAATGTGTTTGGGTAGAATATATATCCCACGGGGGTAAAATTGAAAAAAGCTGAAAAAAATTTTTTTTGGACTTAGTCATTTTTCCGGCGTTTATCAGACTTTCAGATACGAGAAATGTCAGTGAGCGTTCCGATTTCAGCTCCAGGGCGATTCGCCCAATGAGTCCTTGATATTTAGTCGTTTTCAGCCAATTTTCTGGAATTTTGAAAATTTCACTTTTTTGTGAAAATATCCACTAAATGAGGGAATAATATGTGAGAGGGTACCGCAGTAGAGTACCAAATGTGTGTGGGAAGAATATATATCCGACGGGGGTAAATTTGAAAAAAGTTGAAAAAAATTTTTTTTTGACACTCATTTTTCCGGCGTTTATCAGACTTTCAGATAGGGGAAATGTCAGTGAGCATTCCGATTTCAGTTCCAGAGTGATTCGCCCAATGAGTCCTTGATATTTAGTCGTTTTCAGCCAGTTTTCTGGATTTTTGAAAATTTCACTTTTTTGTGAAAATATTCAATAAATGAGGGAATAATATGTGTGAGGGTACCCCAGGAGAGTTCTAAATGTGTGTGGGAAGAATATATATCCCATGGGGGTAAAATTGAAAAAAGTTGAAAAAAAATTTTTTTTGGACTTAGTCATTTTTCTGGCGTTGATCAGACTTTCAGATAGGGGAAATGTCAGTGAGCGTTCCGATTTCAGTTCCAGAGCGATTCGCCCAATGAGTCTTTGATACTTAGTCGTTTTCAGCCAATTTTCTGGATTTTTGAAAATTTCACTTTTTTGTGAAAATATCCACTAAATGATGGAATAATATGTGTGAGGGTACCCCAGGAGAGTTCCAAATGTGTGTGGGTAGAATATATATCCCACGGGGGTAAAATTGAAAAAAGCTGAAAAAAATTTTTTTTGGACTTAGTCATTTTTCCGGCGTTTATCACACTTTCAGATACGAGAAATGTCAGTGAGCGTTCTGATTTCAGCTCCAGAGCGATTCGCCCAATGAGTTCTTGATATTTAGTCGTTTTCAGCCAATTTTCTGGATTTTTGAAAATTTCACTTTTTTGTGAAAATATTAACTAAATGAGGGAATAATATGTGTGAGGGTACCCCAGGAGAGTTCTAAATGTGTGTGGGAAGAATATATATCCCACGGGGGTAAAATTGAAAAAAGTTGAAAAAAATTTTTTTTTGGACTTAGTCATTTTTCCGGAGTTTATCAGACTTTCAGATAGGGGAAATGTCAGTGAGCGTTCCGATTTCAGTTCCATAGCGATTCGCCCAATGAGTCCTTGATATTTAGTTGTTTTCAGACAATTTTCTGGATTTTTGAAAATTTCACTTTTTTGTGAAAATATTCACTAAATGAGGGAATAATATGTGTGAGGGTACCCCAGGAGAGTTCTAAATGTGTATGGGAAGAATATATATCCCACGGGGGTAAAATTGAAAAAAGTTGAAAAAAATTTTTTTTTGGACTTAGTCATTTTTCCGGCGTTTATCAGACTTTCAGATACGAGAAATGTCAGTGAGCGTTCCGATTTCAGCTCCAGAGCGTTTCGCCCAATGAGTCCTTGATATTTAGTCGTTTTCAGCCAATTTTCTGGATTTTTGAAAATTTCACTTTTTTGTGAAAATATCCACTAAATGAGGGAATAATATGTGTGAGGGTAACCCAGGAGAGTTCCAAATGTGTGTGGGTAGAATATATATCCCACGGGGGTAAAATTGAAAAAAGTTGAAAAAAATTTTTTTTTGGACTTAGTCGTTTTTCCGACGTTTAACAGACTTTCAGATAGGGGAAATGTCAGTAAGCATTCCGATTTCAGTTCCAGAGCGATTCGCCCAATGAGTCCTTGTTATTTAGTCGTTTTCAGCCAATTTTCTGAATTTTTGAAAATTTCACTTTTTTGTGAAAATATCCACTAAATGAGGGAATAATATGTGTGAGAGTACCGAAGGAGAGTTCCAAATGTGTGTGGGTAGAATATATATCCCACGGGGGTAAAATTGAAAAAAATTTAAAAAAATTTTTTTTTGGACTTAGTCATTTTTCTGCCGTTTATCAGACTTTCACATAGGGGAAATGTCAGTGAGTGTTCCGATTTCAGTTCCAGAGCGATTCGCCCAATGAGTCCTTGATATTTAGTTGTTTTCAGCCAATTTTCTGGATTTTTGAAAATTTCACTTTTTTGTGAAAATATCCACTAAATGAGGGAATAAAATGTGTGAGGGTACCCCAGGAGAGTTCCAAATGTGTGTGGGAAGAAAATATATCCCACGGGGGTAAAATTGAAAAAAGTTGAAAAAATTTTTTTTTTGGACTTAGTCATTTTTCCGGCGTTTATCAGACTTTTAGATAGGGCAAATGGCAGTGAGCGTTCCGATTTCAGTTCCAGAGCGATTCACCCAATGAGTCCTTGTTATTTAGTCCTTTTCAGCCAATTTTCTGGATTTTTGAAAATTTCACTTTTTTGTGAAAATATCCACTAAATGAGGGAATAATATGTGTGAGAGTACCAAAGGAGAGTTCCAAATGTGTGTGGGTAGAATATATATCCCACGGCGGTAAAATTGAAAAAAGTTGAAAAAAATTTTTTTTTGGACTTAGTCATTTTTCTGCCGTTTATCAGACTTTCACATAGGGGAAATGTCAGTGAGCGTTCCGATTTCAGTTCCAGAGCGATTCGCCGAATGAGTCCTTGATATTTAGTCATTTTCAGCCAATTTTCTGGATTTTTGAAAATTTCACTTTTTTGTGAAAATATCCACTAAATGAGGGAATAATATGTGTGAGGGTACCCCAGGAGAGTTCCAAATGTGTGTGGATAGAATATATATCCGACGGGGGTAAAATTGAAAAAAGTTGAAAAAAAAATTTTTTTGGACTTAGTCGTTTTTCCGACGTTTATCAGACTTTCAGATAGGGGAAATGTCAGTGAGCATTCCAATTTCAGTTCCAGAGCGATTCGCCCAATGAGTCCTTGTTATTTAGTCGTTTTCAGCCAATTTTCTGGATTTTTGAAAATTTCACTTTTTTGTGAAAATATCCACTAAATGAGGGAATAATATGTGTGAGGGTACCTCAGGAGAGTTCCAAATGTGTGTGGGTAGAATATATATCCCACGGGGGTAAAATTGAAAAAAGTTGAAAAAAAATTTTTTTTGGACTTAGTCATTTTTCCGGCGTTTATCAGACTTTCAGATAGGGGAAATGTCAGTGAGCATTCCAATTTCAGTTCCAGAGTGATTCGCCCAATGAGTCCTTGTTATTTAGTTGTTTTCAGCCAATTTTCTGGATTTTTGAAAATTTCACTTTTTTGTGAAAATATCCACTAAATGAGGGAATAATATGTGTGAGGGTACCCCAGGAGAGTTCCAAATGTGTGTGGGAAGAATATATATCCCACGGGGGTAAAATTGAATAAAGTTGAAAAAATTTTTTTTTTTGACTTAGTCATTTTTTCGGCGTTTATCAGACTTTCAGATAGGGGAAATGTCAGTGAGAATTCCGATTTCAGTTCCAGAGCGATTCGCCCAATGAGTCCTTGTTATTTAGTCGTTTTCAGACAATTTTCTGGATTTTTGAAAATTTCACTTTTTTGTGAAAATATCCACTAAATGAGGGAAAAATATGTGTGAGAGTACCAAAGGAGAGTTCCAAATGTGTGTGGGTAGAATATATATCCCACGGGGGTAAAATTGAAAAAAGTTGAAAAAAATTTTTTTTTGGACTTAGTCATTTTTCTGGCGTTTATCAGACTTTCAGATAGGGGAAATGTCAGTGAGCGTTCCGATTTCAGTTCCAGAGCGATTCGCCGAATGAGTCCTTGATATTTAGTCGTTTTCAGCCAATTTTCTGGATTTTTTTTAAAATTTCACTTTTTTTGTGAAAATATCCACTAAATGAGGGAATAAAATGTGTGAGGGTACCCCAGGAGACTTCCAAATGTGTGTGGGTAGAATATATATCCGATGGGGGTAAAATTGAAAAAAGTTGAAAAAAAATTTTTGGGGGACTTAGTGGTTTTTCAGACGTTTATCAGACTTTCAGATAGGGGAAATGTCAGTGAGCGTTCCAATTTCAGTTCCAGAGTGATTCGCCCAATGAGTCCTTGTTATTTAGTTGTTTTCAGCCAATTTTCTGGATTTTTGAAAATTTCACTTTTTTGTGAAAATATCCACTAAATGAGGGAATAATATGTGTGAGGGTACCCCAGGAGAGTTCCAAATGTGTGTGGGAAGAATATATATCCCACGGGGGTTTAAATTGAAAAAAGTTGAAAAAAATTATTTTTTGGACTTAGTCATTTTTCCGGCGTTTATCAGACTTTCAGATAGGGGAAATGTCAGTGAGCGTTCCAATTTCAGTTCCAGAGTGATTCGCCCAATGAGTCTTTGATATTTAGTCGTTTTCAGCCAATTTTCTGGATTTTTGAAAATTTCACTTTTTTGTGAAAATATCCACTAAATGAGGGAATAATATGTGTGAGGGTTCCCCAGGAGAGTTCCAAATATGTGTGGGAAGAATATATATCCCACGGGGGTAAAATTGAAAAAAGTTGAAAAAAATTATTTTTTGGACATAGTCATTTTTCTGGCGTTTATCAGACTTTCAGATAGGGGAAATGTCAGTGAGCGTTCCGATTTCAGTTCCAGAGCGATTCGCCCAATGAGTCCTTGATATTTAGTCGTTTTCAGCCAATTTTCTGGATTTTTGAAAATTTCACTTTTTTGTGAAAATATCCACTAAATGAGGGAATAATATGTGTGAGGGTTCCCCAGGAGAGTTCCAAATGTGTGTGGGAAGAATATATATCCCACGGGGGTAAAATTGAATAAAGTAGAAAAATTTTTTTTTTGGACTTAGTCATTTTTTCGGCGTTTATCAGACTTTCAGATAGGGGAAATGTCAGTGAGCATTCCGATTTCAGTTCCAGAGCGATTCGCCCAATGAGTCCTTGTTATTTAGTCGTTTTCAGACAATTTTCTGGATTTTTGAAAATTTCACTTTTTTGTGAAAATATCCACTAAATGAGGGAAAAATATGTGTGAGAGTACCAAAGGAGAGTTCCAAATGTGTGTGGGTAGAATATATATCCCACGGGGGTAAAATTGAAAAAAGTTGAAAAAAATTTTTTTTTGGACTTAGTCATTTTTCTGGCGTTTATCAGACTTTCAGATAGGGGAAATGTCAGTGAGCGTTCCGATTTCAGTTCCAGAGCGATTCGCCGAATGAGTCCTTGATATTTAGTCGTTTTCAGCCAATTTTCTGGATTTTTTTTAAAATTTCACTTTTTTTGTGAAAATATCCACTAAATGAGGGAATAATATGTGTGAGGGTACCCCAGGAGACTTCCAAATGTGTGTGGGTAGAATATATATCCGATGGGGGTAAAATTGAAAAAAGTTGAAAAAAAATTTTTGGGGGACTTAGTGGTTTTTCAGATGTTTATCAGACTTTCAGATAGGGGAAATGTCAGTGAGCGTTCCAATTTCAGTTCCAGAGTGATTCGCCCAATGAGTCCTTGTTATTTAGTTGTTTTCAGCCAATTTTCTGGATTTTTGAAAATTTCACTTTTTTGTGAAAATATCCACTAAATGAGGGAATAATATGTGTGAGGGTACCCCAGGAGAGTTCCAAATGTGTGTGGGAAGAATATATATCCCACGGGGGTTTAAATTAAAAAAAGTTGAAAAAAATTATTTTTTGGACTTAGTCATTTTTCCGGCGTTTATCAGACTTTCAGATAGGGGAAATGTCAGTGAGCGTTCCAATTTCAGTTCCAGAGTGATTCGCCCAATGAGTCTTTGATATTTAGTCGTTTTCAGCCAATTTTCTGGATTTTTGAAAATTTCACTTTTTTGTGAAAATATCCACTAAATGAGGGAATAATATGTGTGAGGGTTCCCCAGGAGAGTTCCAAATATGTGTGGGAAGAATATATATCCCACGGGGGTAAAATTGAAAAAAGTTGAAAAAAATTATTTTTTGGACTTAGTCATTTTTCTGGCGTTTATCAGACTTTCAGATAGGGGAAATGTCAGTGAGCGTTCCGATTTCAGTTCCAGAGCGATTCGCCCAATGAGTCCTTGATATTTAGTCGTTTTCAGCCAATTTTCTGGATTTTTGAAAATTTCACTTTTTTGTGAAAATATCCACTAAATGAGGGAATAATATGTGTGAGGGTTCCCCAGGAGAGTTCCAAATGTGTGTGGGAAGAATATATATCCCACGGGGGTAAAATTGAATAAAGTAGAAAAATTTTTTTTTTGGACTTAGTCATTTTTATGGCGTTTATCAGACTTTCAGATAGGGGAAATGTCAGTGAGCATTCCGATTTCAGTTCCAGAGCGATTCGCCCAATGAGTCCTTGTTATTTAGTCGTTTTCAGACAATTTTCTGGATTTTTGAAAATTTCACTTTTTTGTGAAAATATCCACTAAATGAGGGAATAATATGTGTGAGAGTACCAAAGGAGAGTTCCAAATGTGTGTGGGTAGAATATATATCCCACGGGGGTAAAATTGAAAAAAGTTGAAAAAAATTTTTTTTTGGACTTAGTCATTTTTCTGGCGTTTATCAGACTTTCAGATAGGGGAAATGTCAGTGAGCGTTCCGATTTCAGTTCCAGAGCGATTCGCCGAATGAGTCCTTGATATTTAGTCGTTTTCAGCCAATTTTCTGGATTTTTTTTAAAATTTCACTTTTTTGTGAAAATATCCACTAAATGAGGGAATAATATGTGTGAGGGTACCCCAGGAGACTTCCAAATGTGTGTGGGTAGAATATATATCCGATGGGGGTAAAATTGAAAAAAGTTGAAAAAAAATTTTTTGGGGACTTAGTCGTTTTTCAGACGTTTATCAGACTTTCAGATAGGGGAAATGTCAGTGAGCGTTCCAATTTCAGTTCCAGAGTGATTCGCCCAATGAGTCCTTGTTATTTAGTTGTTTTCAACCAATTTTCTGGATTTTTGAAAATTTCACTTTTTTGTGAAAATATCCACTAAATGAGGGAATAATATGTGTGAGGGTTCCCCAGGAGAGTTCCAAATATGTGTGGGAAGAATATATATCCCACGGGGGTAAAATTGAAAAAAGTTGAAAAAAATTATTTTTTGGACTTAGTCATTTTTCTGGCGTTTATCAGACTTTCAGATAGGGGAAATGTCAGTGAGCGTTCCGATTTCAGTTCCAGAGCGATTCGCCCAATGAGTCCTTGATATTTAGTCGTTTTCAGCCAATTTTCTGGATTTTTGAAAATTTCACTTTTTTGTGAAAATATCCACTAAATGAGGGAATAATATGTGTGAGGGTTCCCCAGGAGAGTTCCAAATGTGTGTGGGAAGAATTATATATCCCACGGGGGTAAAATTGAAAAAAAAATTTTTTTGGACTTAGTCATTTTTCCGGCGTTTATCAGACTTTCAGATAGGAGAAATGTCAGTGAGCGTTCCGATCTCAGTTCCAGAGTGATTCGCCCAATGAGTCCTTGTTATTTAGTTGTTTTCAACCAATTTTCTGGATTTTTGAAAATTTCACTTTTTTGTGAAAATATCCACTAAATGAGGGAATAATATGTGTGAGAGTACCAAAGCAGAGTTCCAAATGTGTGTGGGAAGAATATATATCCCACGGGGGTAAAATTGAATAAAGTAGAAAAATTTTTTTTTTTGGACTTAGTCATTTTTTCGGCGTTTATCAGACTTTCAGATAGGGGAAATGTCAGTGAGCATTCCGATTTCAGTTCCAGAGCGATTCGCCCAATGAGTCCTTGTTATTTAGTTGTTTTCAACCAATTTTCTGGATTTTTGAAAATTTCACTTTTTTGTGAAAATATCCACTAAATGAGGGAATAATATGTGTGAGGGTTCCCCAGGAGAGTTCCAAATGTGTGTGGGAAGAAAATATATCCCACGGGGGTAAAATTGAATAAAGTAGAAAAATTTTTTTTTTTTGGACTTAGTCATTTTTTCGGCGTTTATCAGACTTTCAGATAGGGGAAATGTGAGTGAGCATTCCGATTTCAGTTCCAGAGCGATTCGCCCAATAAGTCCTTGTTATTTAGTCGTTTTCAGACAATTTTCTGGATTTTTGAAAATTTCACTTTTTTGTGAAAATATCCACTAAATGAGGGAATAATATGTGTGAGAGTACCAAAGGAGAGTTCCAAATGTGTGTGGGTAGAATATATATCCCACGGGGGTAAAATTGAAAAAAGTTGAAAAAATTTTTTTTTTGGACTTAGTCATTTTTCTGGCGTTTATCAGACTTTCAGATAGGTGAAATGTCAGTGAGCGTTCCGATTTCAGTTCCAGAGCGATTCGCCGAATGAGTCCTTGATATTTAGTCGTTTTCAGCCAATTTTCTGGATTTTTTTTAAAATTTCACTTTTTTGTGAAAATATCCACTAAATGAGGGAATAATATGTGTGAGGGTACCCCAGGAGAGTTCCAAATGTGTGTGGGAAGAATATATATCCCACGGGGGTTTAAATTGAAAAAAGTTGAAAAAAAATATTTTTTGGACTTAGTCATTTTTCCGGCGTTTATCAGACTTTCAGATAGGGGAAATGTCAGTGAGCATTCCGATCTCAGTTCCAGAGTGATTCGCCCAATGAGTCCTTGTTATTTAGTTGTTTTCAGCCAATTTTCTGGATTTTTGAAAATTTCACTTTTTTGTGAAAATATCCACTAAATGAGGGAATAATATGTGTGAGGGTACCCCAGGAGAGTTCGAAATGTGTGTGGGTAGAATATATATCCCACGGGGTAAAATTGAAAAAAGTTGAAAAAAAATTTTTTTTGGACTTAGTCGTTTTTCCGACGTTTATCAGACTTTCAGATAGGGGAAATGTCAGTGAGCATTCCGATTTCAGTTCCAGAGCGATTCGCCCAATGAGTCTTTGACATTTAGTCGTTTTCAGCCAATTTTCTGGATTTTTGAAAATTTCACTTTTTTGTGAAAATATCCACTAAATGAGGGAATAATATGTATGAGGGTACCCCAGGAGAGTTTCAAATGTGTGTGGGAAGAATATATATCCCACGGGGGTAAAATTGAATAAAGTAGAAAATTTTTTTTTTTTGGACTTAGTCATTTTTCTGCCGTTTATCAGACTTTCACATAGGGGAAATGTCAGTGAGCGTTCCGATTTCAGTTCCAGAGCGATTCGCCCAATGAGTCCTTGTTATTTAGTCGTTTTCAGCCAATCTTCTGGATTTTTGAAAATTTCACTTTTTTGTGAAAATATCCACTAAATGAGGGAATAATATGTGTGAGGGTACCGAAGGAGAGTTCCAAATGTGTGTGGGTAGAATATATATCCCACGGGGGTAAAATTGAAAAAAGTTGAAAAAAAATTTTTTTTGGACTGTCATTTTTCTGGCGTTTATCAGACTTTCAGATAGGGGAAATGTCAGTGAGCGTTCCAATTTCAGTTCCAGAGTGATTCGCCCAATGAGTCCTTGTTATTTAGTTGTTTTCAGCCAATTTTCTGGATTTTTGAAAATTTCACTTTTTTGTGAAAATATCCACTAAATGAGGGAATAATATGTATGAGGGTACCCCAGGAGAGTTTCAAATGTGTGTGGGAAGAATATATATCCCACGGGGGTAAAATTGAATAAAGTAGAAAATTTTTTTTTTTTGGACTTAGTCATTTTTCTGCCGTTTATCAGACTTTCACATAGGGGAAATGTCAGTGAGCGTTCCGATTTCAGTTCCAGAGCGATTCGCCCAATGAGTCCTTGTTATTTAGTCGTTTTCAGCCAATCTTCTGGATTTTTGAAAATTTCACTTTTTTGTGAAAATATCCACTAAATGAGGGAATAATATGTGTGAGGGTACCGAAGGAGAGTTCCAAATGTGTGTGGGTAGAATATAGATCCCACGGGGGTAAAATTGAAAAAAGTTGAAAAAAAATTTTTTTTGGACTGTCATTTTTCTGGCGTTTATCAGACTTTCAGATAGGGGAAATGTCAGTGAGCGTTCCAATTTCAGTTCCAGAGTGATTCGCCCAATGAGTCCTTGTTATTTAGTTGTTTTCAGCCAATTTTCTGGATTTTTGAAAATTTCACTTTTTTGTGAAAATATCCACTAAATGAGGGAATAATATGTGTGAGGGTACCCCAGGAGAGTTCGAAATGTGTGTGGGTAGAATATATATCCCACGGGGTAAAATTGAAAAAAGTTGAAAAAAAATTTTTTTTGGACTTAGTCGTTTTTCCGACGTTTATCAGACTTTCAGATAGGGGAAATGTCAGTGAGCATTCCGATTTCAGTTCCAGAGCGATTCGCCCAATGAGTCTTTGACATTTAGTCGTTTTCAGCCAATTTTCTGGATTTTTGAAAATTTCACTTTTTTGTGAAAATATCCACTAAATGAGGGAATAATATGTATGAGGGTACCCCAGGAGAGTTTCAAATGTGTGTGGGAAGAATATATATCCCACGGGGGTAAAATTGAATAAAGTAGAAAATTTTTTTTTTTTGGACTTAGTCATTTTTCTGCCGTTTATCAGACTTTCACATAGGGGAAATGTCAGTGAGCGTTCCGATTTCAGTTCCAGAGCGATTCGCCCAATGAGTCCTTGTTATTTAGTCGTTTTCAGCCAATCTTCTGGATTTTTGAAAATTTCACTTTTTTGTGAAAATATCCACTAAATGAGGGAATAATATGTGTGAGGGTACCGAAGGAGAGTTCCAAATGTGTGTGGGTAGAATATATATCCCACGGGGGTAAAATTGAAAAAAGTTGAAAAAAAAATTTTTTTGGACTGTCATTTTTCTGGCGTTTATCAGACTTTCAGATAGGGGAAATGTCAGTGAGTGTTCCAATTTCAGTTCCAGAGTGATTCGCCCAATGAGTCCTTGTTATTTAGTTGTTTTCAGCCAATTTTCTGGATTTTTGAAAATTTCACTTTTTTGTGAAAATATCCACTAAATGAGGGAATAATATGTATGAGGGTACCCCAGGAGAGTTTCAAATGTGTGTGGGAAGAATATATATCCCACGGGGGTAAAATTGAATAAAGTAGAAAATTTTTTTTTTTTGGACTTAGTCATTTTTCTGCCGTTTATCAGACTTTCACATAGGGGAAATGTCAGTGAGCGTTCCGATTTCAGTTCCAGAGCGATTCGCCCAATGAGTCCTTGTTATTTAGTCGTTTTCAGCCAATCTTCTGGATTTTTGAAAATTTCACTTTTTTGTGAAAATATCCACTAAATGAGGGAATAATATGTGTGAGGGTACCGAAGGAGAGTTCCAAATGTGTGTGGGTAGAATATAGATCCCACGGGGGTAAAATTGAAAAAAGTTGAAAAAAAATTTTTTTTGGACTGTCATTTTTCTGGCGTTTATCAGACTTTCAGATAGGGGAAATGTCAGTGAGCGTTCCAATTTCAGTTCCAGAGTGATTCGCCCAATGAGTCCTTGTTATTTAGTTGTTTTCAGCCAATTTTCTGGATTTTTGAAAATTTCACTTTTTTGTGAAAATATCCACTAAATGAGGGAATAATATGTGTGAGGGTACCCCAGGAGAGTTCCAAATGTGTGTGGGAAGAATATATATCCCACGGGGGTAAAATTGAAAAAAAAATTTTTTTGGACTTAGTCATTTTTCCGGCGTTTATCAGACTTTCAGATAGGGGAAATGTCAGTGAGCGTTCCGATCTCAGTTCCAGAGTGATTCGCCCAATGAGTCCTTGTTATTTAGTTGTTTTCAACCAATTTTCTGGATTTTTGAAAATTTCACTTTTTTGTGAAAATATCCACTAAATGAGGGAATAATATGTGTGAGGGTACCCCAGGAGAGTTCCAAATGTTTGTGGGTAGAATATATATCCCACGGGGGTAAAATTGAAAAAAGTAGAAAAATTTTTTTTTTGGACTTAGTCATTTTTCCGGCGTTTATCAGACTTTAAGATAGGGGAAATGTCAGTGAGTGTTCCGATTTCAGTTCCAGAGTGATTCGCCCAATGAGTCTTTGATATTTAGTCGTTTTCAGCCAATTTTCTGGATTTTTGAAAATTTCACTTTTTTGTGAAAATATCCACTAAATGAGGGAATAATATGTGTGAGGGTTCCCCAGGAGAGTTCCAAATATGTGTGGGAAGAATATATATCCCACGGGGGTAAAATTGAAAAAAGTTGAAAAAAATTATTTTTTGGACTTAATTTTCTGGCGTTTATCAGACTTTCAGATAGGGGAAATGTCAGTGAGCGTTCCGATTTCAGTTCTAGAGCGATTCGCCCAATGAGTCCTTGATATTTAGTCGTTTTCAGCCAATTTTCTGGATTTTTGAAAATTTCACTTTTTTGTGAAAATATCCACTAAATGAGGGAATAATATGTGTGAGGGTTCCCCAGGAGAGTTCCAAATGTGTGTGGGAAGAATATATATCCCACGGGGGTAAAATTGAAAAAAAATTTTTTTTGGACTTAGTCATTTTTCCGGCGTTTATCAGACTTTCAGATAGGGGAAATGTCAGTGAGCGTTCCGATTTCAGTTCCAGAGTGATTCGCCCAATGAGTCCTTGTTATTTAGTTGTTTTCAGCCAATTTTCTGGATTTTTGAAAATTTCACTTTTTTTGTGAAAATATCCACTAAATGAGGGAATAATATGTGTGAGGGTTCCCCAGGAGAGTTCCAAATGTGTGTGGGAAGAATATATATCCCACGGGGGTAAAATTGAAAAAATTTTTTTTTGGACTTAGTCATTTCTCCGGCGTTTATCAGACTTTCAGATAGGGGAAATATCAGTGAGCGTTCCGATTTCAGTTCCAGAGCGATTCGCCGAATGAGTCCTTTATATTTAGCCATTTTCAGCCAATTTTCTGGATTTTTGAAAATTTCACTTTTTTGTGAAAATATCCACTAAATGAGGGAATAATATGTGTGAGGGTACCCCAGGAGAGTTCCAAATGTGTGTGGGTAGAATATATATCCGACCGGGGTAAAATTGAAAAAAGTTGAAAAAAAATTTTTTTTGGACTTAGTCATTTTTCCGACGTTTATCAGACTTTCAGATAGGGGAAATGTCAGTGAGCATTCCAATTTCAGTTCCAGAGCGATTCGCCCAAGGAGTCCTTGTTATTTAGTCGTTTTCAGCCAATTTTCTGGATTTTTGAAAATTTCACTTTTTTGTGAAAATATCCACTAAATGAGGGAATAATATGTGTGAGGGTTCCCCAGGAGAGTTCCAAATATGTGTGGGAAGAATATATATCCCACGGGGGTTTAAATTGAAAAAAGTTGAAAAAAATTATTTTTTGGACTTAGTCATTTTTCCGGCGTTTATCAGACTTTCAGATAGGGGAAATGTCAGTGAGCGTTCCGATCTCAGTTCCAGAGTGATTCGCCCAATGAGTCCTTGTTATTTAGTTGTTTTCAACCAATTTTCTGGATTTTTGAAAATTTCACTTTTTTGTGAAAATATCCACTAAATGAGGGAATAATATGTGTGAGGGTTCCCCAGGAGAGTTCCAAATATGTGTGGGAAGAATATATATCCCACGGGGGTAAAATTGAAAAAAGTTGAAAAAAATTATTTTTTGGACTTAGTCATTTTTCTGGCGTTTATCAGACTTTCAGATAGGGGAAATGTCAGTGAGCGTTCCGATTTCAGTTCCAGAGCGATTCACCCAATGAGTCCTTGATATTTAGTCGTTTTCAGCCAATTTTCTGGATTTTTGAAAATTTCAATTTTTTGTGAAAATATCCACTAAATGAGGGAATAATATGTGTGAGGGTTCCCCAGGAGAGTTCCAAATGTGTGTGGGAAGAAAATATATCCCACGGGGGTAAAATTGAAAAAAAATTATTTTTTGGACTTAGTCATTTTTCTGCCGTTTATCAGACTTTCACATAGGGGAAATGTCAGTGAGCGTTCCGATTTCAGTTCCAGAGCGATTCGCCCAATGAGTCCTTGTTATTTAGTCGTTTTCAGCCAATTTTCTGGATTTTTGAAAATTTCACTTTTTTGTGAAAATATCCACTAAATGAGGGAATAATATGTGTGAGGGTACCCCAGGAGAGTTCAAAATGTTTGTGGGTAGAATATATATCCCACGGGGGTAAAATTGAAAAAAGTAGAAAAATTTTTTTTTTGGACTTAGTCATTTTTCCGGCGTTTATCAGACTTTAAGATAGGGGAAATGTCAGTGAGTGTTCCGATTTCAGTTCCAGAGCGATTCGCCCAATGAGTCTTTGATATTTAGTCGTTTTCAGCCAATTTTCTGGATTTTTGAAAATTTCACTTTTTTGTGAAAATATCCACTAAATGAGGGAATAATATGTGTGAGGGTTCCCCAGGAGAGTTAAAAATATGTGTGGGAAGAATATATATCCCACGGGGGTAAAATTGAAAAAAGTTGAAAAAAATTATTTTTTGGACTTAGTCATTTTTCTGGCGTTTATCAGACTTTCAGATAGGGGAAATGTCAGTGAGCGTTCCGATTTCAGTTCCAGAGCGATTCGCCCAATGAGTCCTTGATATTTAGTCGTTTTCAGCCAATTTTCTGGATTTTTGAAAATTTCACTTTTTTGTGAAAATATCCACTAAATGAGGGAATAATATGTGTGAGGGTTCCCCAGGAGAGTTCCAAATGTGTGTGGAAAGAATATATATCCCACGGGCGTAAAATTTTAAAAAAATTTTTTTTGGACTTAGTCATTTTTCCGGCGTTTATCAGACTTTCAGATAGGGGAAATGTCAGTGAGCGTTCCGATTTCAGTTCCAGAGTGATTCGCCCAATGAGTCCTTGTTATTTAGTTGTTTTCAGCCAATTTTCTGGATTTTTGAAAATTTCACTTTTTTGTGAAAATATCCACTAAATGAGGGAATAATATGTGTGAGGGTTCCCCAGGAGAGTTCCAAATGTGTGTGGGAAGAATATATATCCCACGGGGGTAAAATTGAAAAAAAATTTTTTTGGACTTAGTCATTTTTCCGGCGTTTATCAGACTTTCAGATAGCGGAAATGTCAGTGAGCGTTCCGATTTCAGTTCCAGAGTGATTCGCCCAATGAGTCCTTGTTATTTAGTTGTTTTCAGCCAATTTTCTGGATTTTTGAAAATTTCACTTTTTTTGTGAAAATATCCACTAAATGAGGGAATAATATGTGTGAGGGTTCCCCAGGAGAGTTCCAAATGTGTGTGGGAAGAATATATATCCCACGGGGGTAAAATTGAAAAAATTTTTTTTTGGACTTAGTCATTTCTCCGGCGTTTATCAGACTTTCAGATAGGGGAAATGCCAGTGAGCGTTCCGATTTCAGTTCCAGAGCGATTCGCCCAATGAGTCTTTGATATTTAGTCGTTTTCAGCCAATTTTCTGGATTTTTGAAAATTTCACTTTTTTGTGAAAATATCCACTAAATGAGGGAATAATATGTGTGAGGGTACCCCAGGAGAGTTCCAAATGTGTGTGGGTAGAATATATATCCGACCGGGGTAAAATTGAAAAAAGTTGAAAAAAATTTTTTTTTGGACTTAGTCGTTTTTCCGACGTTTATCAGACTTTCAGATAGGGGAAATGTCAGTGAGCATTCCAATTTCAGTTCCAGAGCGATTCGCCCAATGAGTCCTTGTTATTTAGTTGTTTTCAGCCAATTTTCTGGATTTTTGAAAATTTCACTTTTTTGTGAAAATATCCACTAAATGAGGGAATAATATGTGTGAGGGTACCCCAGGAGAGTTCCAAATGTGTGTGGGAAGAATATATACCCCACGGGGGTAAAATTGAAAAAAAAATTTTTTTGGACTTAGTCATTTTTCCGGCGTTTATCAGACTTTCAGATAGGGGAAATGTCAGTGAGCGTTCCGATCTCAGTTCCAGAGTGATTCGCCCAATGAGTCCTTGTTATTTAGTTGTTTTCAACCAATTTTCTGGATTTTTGAAAATTTCACTTTTTTGTGAAAATATCCACTAAATGAGGGAATAATATGTGTGAGGGTACCCCAGGAGAGTTCCAAATGTTTGTGGGTAGAATATATATCCCACGGGGGTAAAATTGAAAAAAGTAGAAAAATTTTTTTTTTGGACTTAGTCATTTTTCCGGCGTTTATCAGACTTTAAGATAGGGGAAATGTCAGTGAGTGTTCCGATTTCAGTTCCAGAGTGATTCGCCCAATGAGTCTTTGATATTTAGTCGTTTTCAGCCAATTTTCTGGATTTTTGAAAATTTCACTTTTTTGTGAAAATATCCACTAAATGAGGGAATAATATGTGTGAGGGTTCCCCAGGAGAGTTCCAAATATGTGTGGGAAGAATATATATCCCACGGGGGTAAAATTGAAAAAAGTTGAAAAAAATTATTTTTTGGACTTAATTTTCTGGCGTTTATCAGACTTTCAGATAGGGGAAATGTCAGTGAGCGTTCCGATTTCAGTTCTAGAGCGATTCGCCCAATGAGTCCTTGATATTTAGTCGTTTTCAGCCAATTTTCTGGATTTTTGAAAATTTCACTTTTTTGTGAAAATATCCACTAAATGAGGGAATAATATGTGTGAGGGTTCCCCAGGAGAGTTCCAAATGTGTGTGGGAAGAATATATATCCCACGGGGGTAAAATTGAAAAAAAATTTTTTTTGGACTTAGTCATTTTTCCGGCGTTTATCAGACTTTCAGATAGGGGAAATGTCAGTGAGCGTTCCGATTTCAGTTCCAGAGTGATTCGCCCAATGAGTCCTTGTTATTTAGTTGTTTTCAGCCAATTTTCTGGATTTTTGAAAATTTCACTTTTTTTGTGAAAATATCCACTAAATGAGGGAATAATATGTGTGAGGGTTCCCCAGGAGAGTTCCAAATGTGTGTGGGAAGAATATATATCCCACGGGGGTAAAATTGAAAAAATTTTTTTTTGGACTTAGTCATTTCTCCGGCGTTTATCAGACTTTCAGATAGGGGAAATATCAGTGAGCGTTCCGATTTCAGTTCCAGAGCGATTCGCCGAATGAGTCCTTTATATTTAGCCATTTTCAGCCAATTTTCTGGATTTTTGAAAATTTCACTTTTTTGTGAAAATATCCACTAAATGAGGGAATAATATGTGTGAGGGTACCCCAGGAGAGTTCCAAATGTGTGTGGGTAGAATATATATCCGACCGGGGTAAAATTGAAAAAAGTTGAAAAAAAATTTTTTTTGGACTTAGTCATTTTTCCGACGTTTATCAGACTTTCAGATAGGGGAAATGTCAGTGAGCATTCCAATTTCAGTTCCAGAGCGATTCGCCCAAGGAGTCCTTGTTATTTAGTCGTTTTCAGCCAATTTTCTGGATTTTTGAAAATTTCACTTTTTTGTGAAAATATCCACTAAATGAGGGAATAATATGTGTGAGGGTTCCCCAGGAGAGTTCCAAATATGTGTGGGAAGAATATATATCCCACGGGGGTTTAAATTGAAAAAAGTTGAAAAAAATTATTTTTTGGACTTAGTCATTTTTCCGGCGTTTATCAGACTTTCAGATAGGGGAAATGTCAGTGAGCGTTCCGATCTCAGTTCCAGAGTGATTCGCCCAATGAGTCCTTGTTATTTAGTTGTTTTCAACCAATTTTCTGGATTTTTGAAAATTTCACTTTTTTGTGAAAATATCCACTAAATGAGGGAATAATATGTGTGAGGGTTCCCCAGGAGAGTTCCAAATATGTGTGGGAAGAATATATATCCCACGGGGGTAAAATTGAAAAAAGTTGAAAAAAATTATTTTTTGGACTTAGTCATTTTTCTGGCGTTTATCAGACTTTCAGATAGGGGAAATGTCAGTGAGCGTTCCGATTTCAGTTCCAGAGCGATTCACCCAATGAGTCCTTGATATTTAGTCGTTTTCAGCCAATTTTCTGGATTTTTGAAAATTTCAATTTTTTGTGAAAATATCCACTAAATGAGGGAATAATATGTGTGAGGGTTCCCCAGGAGAGTTCCAAATGTGTGTGGGAAGAAAATATATCCCACGGGGGTAAAATTGAAAAAAAATTTTTTTTGGACTTAGTCGTTTTTCCGACGTTTATCAGACTTTCAGATAGGGGAAATGTCAGTGAGCATTCCGATTTCAGTTCCAGAGCGATTCGCCCAATGAGTCTTTGATATTTAGTCGTTTTCAGCCAATTTTCTGGATTTTTGAAAATTTCACTTTTTTGTGAAAATATCCGCTAAATGAGGGAATAATATGTATGAGGGTACCCCAGGAGAGTTTCAAATGTGTGTGGGAAGAATATATATCCCACGGGGGTAAAATTGAATAAAGTAGAACATTTTTTTTTTTTGGACTTAGTCATTTTTCTGCCGTTTATCAGACTTTCACATAGGGGAAATGTCAGTGAGCGTTCCGATTTCAGTTCCAGAGCGATTCGCCCAATGAGTCCTTGTTATTTAGTCGTTTTCAGCCAATTTTCTGGATTTTTGAAAATTTCACTTTTTTGTGAAAATATCCACTAAATGAGGGAATAATATGTGTGAGGGTACCCCAGGAGAGTTCAAAATGTTTGTGGGTAGAATATATATCCCACGGGGGTAAAATTGAAAAAAGTAGAAAAATTTTTTTTTTGGACTTAGTCATTTTTCCGGCGTTTATCAGACTTTAAGATAGGGGAAATGTCAGTGAGTGTTCCGATTTCAGTTCCAGAGCGATTCGCCCAATGAGTCTTTGATATTTAGTCGTTTTCAGCCAATTTTCTGGATTTTTGAAAATTTCACTTTTTTGTGAAAATATCCACTAAATGAGGGAATAATATGTGTGAGGGTTCCCCAGGAGAGTTAAAAATATGTGTGGGAAGAATATATATCCCACGGGGGTAAAATTGAAAAAAGTTGAAAAAAATTATTTTTTGGACTTAGTCATTTTTCTGGCGTTTATCAGACTTTCAGATAGGGGAAATGTCAGTGAGCGTTCCGATTTCAGTTCCAGAGCGATTCGCCCAATGAGTCCTTGATATTTAGTCGTTTTCAGCCAATTTTCTGGATTTTTGAAAATTTCACTTTTTTGTGAAAATATCCACTAAATGAGGGAATAATATGTGTGAGGGTTCCCCAGGAGAGTTCCAAATGTGTGTGGAAAGAATATATATCCCACGGGCGTAAAATTTTAAAAAAATTTTTTTTGGACTTAGTCATTTTTCCGGCGTTTATCAGACTTTCAGATAGGGGAAATGTCAGTGAGCGTTCCGATTTCAGTTCCAGAGTGATTCGCCCAATGAGTCCTTGTTATTTAGTTGTTTTCAGCCAATTTTCTGGATTTTTGAAAATTTCACTTTTTTGTGAAAATATCCACTAAATGAGGGAATAATATGTGTGAGGGTTCCCCAGGAGAGTTCCAAATGTGTGTGGGAAGAATATATATCCCACGGGGGTAAAATTGAAAAAAAATTTTTTTGGACTTAGTCATTTTTCCGGCGTTTATCAGACTTTCAGATAGCGGAAATGTCAGTGAGCGTTCCGATTTCAGTTCCAGAGTGATTCGCCCAATGAGTCCTTGTTATTTAGTTGTTTTCAGCCAATTTTCTGGATTTTTGAAAATTTCACTTTTTTTGTGAAAATATCCACTAAATGAGGGAATAATATGTGTGAGGGTTCCCCAGGAGAGTTCCAAATGTGTGTGGGAAGAATATATATCCCACGGGGGTAAAATTGAAAAAATTTTTTTTTGGACTTAGTCATTTCTCCGGCGTTTATCAGACTTTCAGATAGGGGAAATGCCAGTGAGCGTTCCGATTTCAGTTCCAGAGCGATTCGCCCAATGAGTCTTTGATATTTAGTCGTTTTCAGCCAATTTTCTGGATTTTTGAAAATTTCACTTTTTTGTGAAAATATCCACTAAATGAGGGAATAATATGTGTGAGGGTACCCCAGGAGAGTTCCAAATGTGTGTGGGTAGAATATATATCCGACCGGGGTAAAATTGAAAAAAGTTGAAAAAAATTTTTTTTGGACTTAGTCGTTTTTCCGACGTTTATCAGACTTTCAGATAGGGGAAATGTCAGTGAGCATTCCAATTTCAGTTCCAGAGCGATTCGCCCAAGGAGTCCTTGTTATTTAGTCGTTTTCAGCCAATTTTCTGGATTTTTGAAAATTTCACTTTTTTGTGAAAATATCCACTAAATGAGGGAATAATATGTGTGAGGGTACCACAGGAGAGTTCCAAATGTGTGTGGGAAGAATATATATCCCACGGGGGTTTAAATTGAAAAAAGTTGAAAAAAATTATTTTTTGGACTTAGTCATTTTTCCGGCGTTTATCAGACTTTCAGATAGGGGAAATGTCAGTGAGCGTTCCGATCTCAGTTCCAGAGTGATTCGCCCAATGAGTCCTTGTTATTTAGTTGTTTTCAACCAATTTTCTGGATTTTTGAAAATTTCACTTTTTTGTGAAAATATCCACTAAATGAGGGAATAATATGTGTGAGGGTTCCCCAGGAGAGTTCCAAATATGTGTGGGAAGAATATATATCCCACGGGGGTAAAATTGAAAAAAGTTGAAAAAAATTATTTTTTGGACTTAGTCATTTTTCTGGCGTTTATCAGACTTTCAGATAGGGGAAATGTCAGTGAGCGTTCCGATTTCAGTTCCAGAGCGATTCGCCCAATGAGTCCTTGATATTTAGTCGTTTTCAGCCAATTTTCTGGATTTTTGAAAATTTCACTTTTTTGTGAAAATATCCACTAAATGAGGGAATAATATGTGTGAGGGTTCCCCAGGAGAGTTCCAAATGTGTGTGGGAAGAATATATATCCCACGGGGGTAAAATTGAAAAAAAATTTTTTTGGACTTAGTCATTTTTCCGGCGTTTATCAGACTTTCAGATAGCGGAAATGTCAGTGAGCGTTCCGATTTCAGTTCCAGAGTGATTCGCCCAATGAGTCCTTGTTATTTAGTTGTTTTCAGCCAATTTTCTGGATTTTTGAAAATTTCACTTTTTTTGTGAAAATATCCACTAAATGAGGGAATAATATGTGTGAGGGTTCCCCAGGAGAGTTCCAAATGTGTGTGGGAAGAATATATATCCCACGGGGGTAAAATTGAAAAAATTTTTTTTTGGACTTAGTCATTTCTCCGGCGTTTATCAGACTTTCAGATAGGGGAAATGCCAGTGAGCGTTCCGATTTCAGTTCCAGAGCGATTCGCCCAATGAGTCTTTGATATTTAGTCGTTTTCAGCCAATTTTCTGGATTTTTGAAAATTTCACTTTTTTGTGAAAATATCCACTAAATGAGGGAATAATATGTGTGAGGGTACCCCAGGAGAGTTCCAAATGTGTGTGGGTAGAATATATATCCGACCGGGGTAAAATTGAAAAAAGTTGAAAAAAATTTTTTTTTGGACTTAGTCGTTTTTCCGACGTTTATCAGACTTTCAGATAGGGGAAATGTCAGTGAGCATTCCAATTTCAGTTCCAGAGCGATTCGCCCAAGGAGTCCTTGTTATTTAGTCGTTTTCAGCCAATTTTCTGGATTTTTGAAAATTTCACTTTTTTGTGAAAATATCCACTAAATGAGGGAATAATATGTGTGAGGGTACCACAGGAGAGTTCCAAATGTGTGTGGGAAGAATATATATCCCACGGGGGTTTAAATTGAAAAAAGTTGAAAAAAATTATTTTTTGGACTTAGTCATTTTTCCGGCGTTTATCAGACTTTCAGATAGGGGAAATGTCAGTGAGCGTTCCGATCTCAGTTCCAGAGTGATTCGCCCAATGAGTCCTTGTTATTTAGTTGTTTTCAACCAATTTTCTGGATTTTTGAAAATTTCACTTTTTTGTGAAAATATCCACTAAATGAGGGAATAATATGTGTGAGGGTTCCCCAGGAGAGTTCCAAATATGTGTGGGAAGAATATATATCCCACGGGGGTAAAATTGAAAAAAGTTGAAAAAAATTATTTTTTGGACTTAGTCATTTTTCTGGCGTTTATCAGACTTTCAGATAGGGGAAATGTCAGTGAGCGTTCCGATTTCAGTTCCAGAGCGATTCGCCCAATGAGTCCTTGATATTTAGTCGTTTTCAGCCAATTTTCTGGATTTTTGAAAATTTCAATTTTTTGTGAAAATATCCACTAAATGAGGGAATAATATGTGTGAGGGTTCCCCAGGAGAGTTCCAAATGTGTGTGGGAAGAAAATATATCCCACGGGGGTAAAATTGAAAAAAATTTTTTTTTGAACTTAGTCGTTTTTCCGACGTTTATCAGACTTTCAGATAGGGGAAATGTCAGTGAGCATTCCGATTTCAGTTCCAGAGCGATTCGCCCAATGAGTCTTTGATATTTAGTCGTTTTCAGCCAATTTTCTGGATTTTTGAAAATTTCACTTTTTTGTGAAAATATCCGCTAAATGAGGGAATAATATGTATGAGGGTACCCCAGGAGAGTTTCAAATGTGTGTGGGAAGAATATATATCCCACGGGGGTAAAATTGAATAAAGTAGAAAATTTTTTTTTTTTGGACTTAGTCATTTTTCTGCCGTTTATCAGACTTTCACATAGGGGAAATGTCAGTGAGCGTTCCGATTTCAGTTCCAGAGCGATTCGCCCAATGAGTCCTTGTTATTTAGTCGTTTTCAGCCAATTTTCTGGATTTTTGAAAATTTCACTTTTTTGTGAAAATATCCACTAAATGAGGGAATAATATGTGTGAGGGTACCCCAGGAGAGTTCAAAATGTTTGTGGGTAGAATATATATCCCACGGGGGTAAAATTGAAAAAAGTAGAAAAATTTTTTTTTTGGACTTAGTCATTTTTCCGGCGTTTATCAGACTTTAAGATAGGGGAAATGTCAGTGAGTGTTCCGATTTCAGTTCCAGAGCGATTCGCCCAATGAGTCTTTGATATTTAGTCGTTTTCAGCCAATTTTCTGGATTTTTGAAAATTTCACTTTTTTGTGAAAATATCCACTAAATGAGGGAATAATATGTGTGAGGGTACCGAAGGAGAGTTCCAAATGTGTGTGGGTAGAATATATATCCCACGGGGGTAAAATTGAAAAAAGTTGAAAAAAAATTTTTTTTGGACTTAGTCATTTTTCCGGCGTTTATCAGACTTTCAGATAGGGGAAATGTCAGTGAGCGTTCCAATTTCAGTTCCAGAGTGATTCGCCTAATGAGTCCTTGTTATTTAGTTGTTTTCAGCCAATTTTCTGGATTTTTGAAAATTTCACTTTTTTGTGAAAATATCCACTAAATGAGGGAATAATATGTGTGAGGGTACCCCAGGAGAGTTCCAAATGTGTTTGGGAAGAATATATATCCCACGGGGGTTTAAATTGAAAAAAGTTGAAAAAAATTATTTTTTGGACTTAGTCATTTTTCCGGCGTTTATCAGACTTTCAGATAGGGGAAATGTCAGTGAGCGTTCCGATCTCAGTTCCAGAGTGATTCGCCCAATGAGTCCTTGTTATTTAGTTGTTTTCAACCAATTTTCTGGATTTTTGAAAATTTCACTTTTTTGTGAAAATATCCACTAAATGAGGGAATAATATGTGTGAGGGTTCCCCAGGAGAGTTCCAAATATGTGTGGGAAGAATATATATCCCACGGGGGTAAAATTGAAAAAAGTTGAAAAAAATTATTTTTTGGACTTAGTCATTTTTCTGGCGTTTATCAGACTTTCAGATAGGGGAAATGTCAGTGTGCGTTCCTATTTCAGTTCCAGAGCGATTCGCCCAATGAGTCCTTGATATTTAGTCGTTTTCAGCCAATTTTCTGGATTTTTGAAAATTTCACTTTTTTGTGAAAATATCCACTAAATGAGGGAATAATATGTGTGAGGGTTCCCCAGGAGAGTTCCAAATGTGTGTGGGAAGAATATATATCCCACGGGGGTAAAATTGAAAAAAAATTTTTTTTGGACTTAGTCATTTTTCCGGCGTTTATCAGACTTTCAGATAGGGGAAATGTCAGTGAGCGTTCCGATCTCAGTTCCAGAGTAATTCGCCCAATGAGTCCTTGTTATTTAGTTGTTTTCAACCAATTTTCTGGATTTTTGAAAATTTCACTTTTTTGTGAAAATATCCACTAAATGAGGGAATAATATGTGTGAGGGTTCCCCAGGAGAGTTCCAAATATGTGTGGGAAGAATATATATCCCACGGGGGTAAAATTGAAAAAAGTTGAAAAAAATTATTTTTTGGACTTAGTCATTTTTCTGGCGTTTATCAGACTTTCAGATAGGGGATATGTCAGTGAGCGTTCCGATTTCAGTTCAAGAGCGATTCGCCCAATGAGTCCTTGATATTTAGTCGTTTTCAGCCAATTTTCTGGATTTTTGAAAATTTCACTTTTTTGTGAAAATATCCACTAAATGAGGGAATAATATGTGTGAGGGTTCCCCAGGAGAGTTCCAAATGTGTGTGGGAAGAATATATATCCCACGGGGGTAAAATTGAAAAAAATTTTTTTTGGACTTAGTCATTTTTCCGGCGTTTATCAGACTTTCAGATAGGGGAAATGTCAGTGAGCGTTCCGATTTCAGTTCCAGAGTGATTCGCCCAATGAGTCCTTGTTATTTAGTTGTTTTCAGCCAATTTTCTGGATTTTTGAAAATTTCACTTTTTTTGTGAAAATATCCACTAAATGAGGGAATAATATGTGTGAGGGTTCCCCAGGAGAGTTCCAAATGTGTGTGGGAAGAATATAAATCCCACGGCGGTAAAATTGAAAAAAAATTTTTTTTGGACTTAGTCATTTTTCCGGCGTTGATCAGACTTTCAGATAGGGGAAATGTCAGTGAGCGTTCCGATCTCAGTTCCAGAGTGATTCGCCCAATGAGTCCTTGTTATTTAGTTGTTTTCAACCAATTTTCTGGATTTTTGAAAATTTCACTTTTTTGTGAAAATATCCACTAAATGAGGGAATAATATGTGTGAGGGTTCCCCAGGAGAGTTCCAAATATGTGTGGGAAGAATATATATCCCACGGGGGTAAAATTGAAAAAAGTTGCAAAAAATTATTTTTTGGACTTAGTCATTTTTCTGGCGTTTATCAGACTTTCAGATAGGGGAAATGTCAGTGAGCGTTCCGATTTCAGTTCCAGAGCGATTCGCCCAATGAGTCCTTGATATTTAGTCGTTTTCAGCCAATTTTCTGGATTTTTGAAAATTTCACTTTTTTGTGAAAATATCCACTAAATGAGGGAATAATATGTGTGAGGGTTCCCCAGAAGAGTTCCAAATGTGTGTGGGAAGAATATATATCCCACGGGGGTAAAATTGAAAAAAAATTTTTTTTGGACTTAGTCATTTTTCCGGCGTTTATCAGACTTTCAGATAGGGGAAATGTCAGTGAGCGTTCCGATTTCAGTTCCAGAGTGATTCGCCCAATGAGTCCTTGTTATTTAGTTGTTTTCAGCCAATTTTCTGGATTTTTGAAAATTTCACTTTTTTGGGAAAATATCCACTAAATGAGGGAATAATATGTATGAGGGTACCCCAGGGGAGTTTCAAATGTGTGTGGGAAGAATATATATCCCACGGGGGTAAAATTGAAAAAAAATTTTTTTTGGACTTAGTCATTTTTCCGGCGTTTATCAGACTTTCAGATAGGGGAAATGTCAGTGAGCATTCCGATTTCAGTTAAAGAGTGATTCGCCCAATGAGTCCTTGTTATTTAGTCGTTTTCAGACAATTTTCTGGATTTTTGAAAATTTCACTTTTTTGTGAAAATATCCACTAAATGAGGGAATAATATGTGTGAGGGTACCCCAGGAGAGTTCCAAATGTTTGTGGGTAGAATATATATCCCACGGGGGTAAAATTGAAAAAAGTAGAAAAATTTTTTTTTTGGACTTAGTCATTTTTCCGGCGTTTATCAGACTTTAAGATAGGGGAAATGTCAGTGAGTGTTCCGATTTCAGTTCCAGAGCGATTCGCCCAATGAGTCTTTGATATTTAGTCGTTTTCAGCCAATTTTCTGGATTTTTGAAAATTTCACTTTTTTGTGAAAATATCCACTAAATGAGGGAATAATATGTGTGAGGGTTCCCCAGGAGAGTTCCAAATATGTGTGGGAAGAATATATATCCCACGGGGGTAAAATTGAAAAAAGTTGAAAAAAATTATTTTTTGGACTTAGTCATTTTTCTGGCGTTTATCAGACTTTCAGATAGGGGAAATGTCAGTGAGCGTTCCGATTTCAGTTCCAGAGCGATTCGCCCAATGAGACCTTGATATTTAGTCGTTTTCAGCCAATTTTCTGGATTTTTGAAAATTTCACTTTTTTGTGAAAATATCCACTAAATGAGGGAATAATATGTGTGAGGGTTCCCCAGGAGAGTTCCAAATGTGTGTGGGAAGAATATATATCCCACGGGGGTAAAATTGAAAAAAATTTTTTTTGGACTTAGTCATTTTTCCGGCGTTTATCAGACTTTCAGATAGGGGAAATGTCAGTGAGCGTTCCGATTTCAGTTCCAGAGTGATTCGCCCAATGAGTCCTTGTTATTTAGTTGTTTTCAGCCAATTTTCTGGATTTTTGAAAATTTCACTTTTTTTGTGAAAATATCCACTAAATGAGGGAATAATATGTGTGAGGGTTCCCCAGGAGAGTTCCAAATGTGTGTGGGAAGAATATATATCCCACGGGGGTAAAATTGAAAAAAATATTTTTTGGACTTAGTCATTTTTCCGGCGTTTATCAGACTTTCAGATAGGGGAAATGTCAGTGAGCGTTCCGATTTCAGTTCCAGTGCGATTCGCCCAATGAGTCTTTGATATTTAGTCGTTTTCAGCCAATTTTCTGGATTTTTGAAAATTTCACTTTTTTGTGAAAATATCCACTAAATGAGGGAATAATATGTGTGAGGGTTCCCCAGGAGAGTTCCAAATATGTGTGGGAAGAATATATATCCCACGGGGGTAAAATTGAAAAAAGTTGAAAAAAATTATTTTTTGGACTTAGTCATTTTTCTGGCGTTTATCAGACTTTCAGATAGGGGAAATGTCAGTGAGCGTTCCGATTTCAGTTCCAGAGCGATTCGCCCAATGAGTCCTTGATATTTAGTCGTTTTCAGCCAATTTTCTGGATTTTTGAAAATTTCACTTTTTTGTGAAAATATCCACTAAATGAGGGAATAATATGTGTGAGGGTACCCCAGGAGAGTTCCAAATGTCTGTGGGAAGAATATATATCCCACGGCGGTAAAATTGAAAAAAAATTTTTTTTGGACTTAGTCATTTTTCCGGCGTTGATCAGACTTTCAGATAGGGGAAATGTCAGTGAGCGTTCCGATCTCAGTTCCAGAGTGATTCGCCCAATGAGTCCTTGTTATTTAGTTGTTTTCAACCAATTTTCTGGATTTTTGAAAATTTCACTTTTTTGTGAAAATATCCACTAAATGAGGGAATAATATGTGTGAGGGTACCCCAGGAGAGTTCCAAATGTTTGTGGGTAGAATATATATCCCACGGGGGTAAAATTGAAAAAAGTAGAAAAATTTTTTTTTTGGACTTAGTCATTTTTCCGGCGTTTATCAGACTTTAAGATAGGGGAAATGTCAGTGAGTGTTCCGATTTCAGTTCCAGAGCGATTCGCCCAATGAGTCTTTGATATTTAGTCGTTTTCAGCCAATTTTCTGGATTTTTGAAAATTTCACTTTTTTGTGAAAATATCCACTAAATGAGGGAATAATATGTGTGTGGGTTCCCCAGGAGAGTTCCAAATATGTGTGGGAAGAATATGTATCCCACGGCGGTAAAATTGAAAAAAAATTTTTTTTGGACTTAGTCATTTTTCCGGCGTTTATCAGACTTTCAGATAGGGGAAATGTCAGTGAGCGTTCCGATTTCAGTTCCAGAGTGATTCGCCCAATGAGTCCTTGTTATTTAGTTGTTTTCAGCCAATTTTCTGGATTTTTGAAAATTTCACTTTTTTGGGAAAATATCCACTAAATGAGGGAATAATATGTGTGAGGGTTCCCCAGGAGAGTTCCAAATGTGTGTGGGAAGAATATATATCCCACGGGGGTAAAATTGAAAAAAATTTTTTTTGGACTTAGTCATTTTTCCGGCGTTTATCAGACTTTCAGATATGGGAAATGTCAGTGAGCGTTCCGATTTCAGTTCCAGAGTGATTCGCCCAATGAGTCCTTGTTATTTAGTTGTTTTCAGCCAATTTTCTGGATTTTTGAAAATTTCACTTTTTTTGTGAAAATATCCACTAAATGAGGGAATAATATGTGTGAGGGTTCCCCAGGAGAGTTCCAAATGTGTGTGGGAAGAATATATATCCCACGGGGGTAAAATTGAAAAAAATTTTTTTTGGACTTAGTCATTTTTCCGGCGTTTATCAGACTTTCAGATAGGGGAAATGTCAGTGAGCGTTCCGATTTCAGTTCCAGAGCGATTCGCCCAATGAGTCTTTGATATTTAGTCGTTTTCAGCCAATTTTCTGGATTTTTGAAAATTTCACTTTTTTGTGAAAATATCCACTAAATGAGGGAATAATATGTGTGAGGGTTCCCCAGGAGAGTTCCAAATATGTGTGGGAAGAATATATATCCCACGGGGGTAAAATTGAAAAAAGTTGAAAAAAATTATTTTTTGGACTTAGTCATTTTTCTGGCGTTTATCAGACTTTCAGATAGGGGAAATGTCAGTGAGCGTTCCGATTTCAGTTCCAGAGCGATTCGCCCAATGAGTCCTTGATATTTAGTCGTTTTCAGCCAATTTTCTGGATTTTTGAAAATTTCACTTTTTTGTGAAAATATCCACTAAATGAGGGAATAATATGTGTGAGGGTTCCCCAGGAGAGTTCCAAATGTGTGTGGGAAGAATATATATCCCACGGGGGTAAAATTGAAAAAAAAATTTTTTTGGACTTAGTCATTTTTCCGGCGTTTATCAGACTTTCAGATAGGGGAAATGTCAGTGAGCATTCCGATTTCAGTTCCAGAGCGATTCGCCCAATGAGTCTTTGATATTTAGTCGTTTTCAGCCAATTTTCTGGATTTTTGAAAATTTCACTTTTTTGTGAAAATATCCACTAAATGAGGGAATAATATGTATGAGGGTACCCCAGGAGAGTTTCAAATGTGTGTGGGAAGAATATATATCCCACGGGAGTAAAATTGAATAAAGTAGAAAATTTTTTTTTCTTGGACTTAGTCATTTTTTCGGCGTTTATCAGACTTTCAGATAGGGGAAATGTCAGTGAGCATTCCGATTTCAGTTCCAGAGTGATTCGCCCAATGAGTCCTTGTTATTTAGTCGTTTTCAGACAATTTTCTGGATTTTTGAAAATTTCACTTTTTTGTGAAAATATCCACTAAATGAGGGAATAATATGTGTGAGGGTACCCCAGGAGAGTTCCAAATGTTTGTGGGTAGAATATATATCCCACGGGGGTAAAATTGAAAAAAATTGTTTTTTGGACTTAGTCATTTTTCTGGCGTTTATCAGACTTTCAGATAGGGGAAATGTCAGTGAGCGTTCCGATTTCAGTTCCAGAGCGATTCGCCCAATGAGTCCTTGATATTTAGTCGTTTTTAGCCAATTTTCTGGATTTTTGAAAATTTCACTTTTTTGTGAAAATATCCACTAAATGAGGGAATAATATGTGTGAGGGTACCCCAGGAGAGTTCCAAATGTGTGTGGGAAGAATATATATCCCACGGGGGTAAAATTGAAAAAAAAATTTTTTTGGACTTAGTCATTTTTCCGGCGTTTATCAGACTTTCAGATAGGGGAAATGTCAGTGAGCGTTACGATTTCAGTTCCAGAGTGATTCGCCCAATGAGTCCTTGTTATTTAGTTGTTTTCAGCCAATTTTCTGGATTTTTGAAAATTTCACTTTTTTGTGAAAATATCCACTAAATGAGGGAATAATATGTGTGTGGGTTCCCCAGGAGAGTTCCAAATATGTGTGGGAAGAATATATATCCCACGGGGGTAAAATTGAAAAAAGTTGAAAAAAATTGTTTTTTGGACTTTGTCATTTTTCAGGCGTTTATCAGACTTTCAGATAGGGGAAATGTCAGTGAGCGTTCCGATTTCAGTTCCAGAGCGATTCGCCCAATGAGTCCTTGATATTTAGTCGTTTTCAGCCAATTTTCTGGATTTTTGAAAATTTCACTTTTTTGTGAAAATATCCACTAAATGAGGGAATAATATGTGTGAGGGTACCCCAGGAGAGTTCCAAATGTGTGTGGGAAGAATATATATCCCACGGGGGTAAAATTGAAAAAAAATTTTTTTTGGACTTAGTCATTTTTCCGGCGTTTATCAGACTTTCAGATAGGGGAAATGTCAGTGAGCGTTACGATTTCAGTTCCAGAGTGATTCGCCCAATGAGTCCTTGTTATTTAGTTGTTTTCAGCCAATTTTCTGGATTTTTGAAAATTTCACTTTTTTGTGAAAATATCCACTAAATGAGGGAATAATATGTGTGAGGGTTCCCCAGGAGAGTTCCAAATATGTGTGGGAAGAATATATATCCCAAGGGGGTAAAATTGAAAAAAAATTTTTTTGGACTTAGTCATTTTTCCGGCGTTTATCAGACTTTCAGATAGGGGAAATGTCAGTGAGCGTTCCGATTTCAGTTCCAGAGTGATTCGCCCAATGAGTCCTTGTTATTTAGTTGTTTTCAGCCAATTTTCTGGATTTTTGAAAATTTCACTTTTTTGTGAAAATATCCACTAAATGAGGGAATAATATGTGTGAGGGTACCCCAGGAGAGTACCAAAAGTGTGTGGGAAGAATATATATCCCACGGGGGTAAAATTGAAAAAAGTTGAAAAAAATTTTTTTTTGGACTTAGTCATTTTTCCGGCGTTTATCAGACTTTCAGATACGAGAAATGTCAGTGAGCTTTCCGATTTCAGTTCCAGAGCGATTCACCCAATGAGTCCTTGTTATTTAGTAGTTTTCAGCCAATTTTCTGGATTTTTGAAAATTTCACTTTTTTATGAAAATATCCACTAAATGAGGGAATAATATGTGTGAGGGTAACCCAGGAGAGTGCCAAATGTGTGTGGGTAGAATATATATCCCACGGGGGTAAAATTGAAAAAAAATTTTTTTTGGACTTAGTCATTTTTCTGGCGTTTATCAGACTTTCAGATAGGGGAAATGTCTGTGAGCGTTCCAATTTCAGTTCCAGAGCGATTCGCCCAATGAGTCTTTGATATTTAGTCGTTTTCAGCCAATTTTCTGGATTTTTGAAAATTTCACTTTTTTGTGAAAATATCCACTAAATGAGGGAATAATATGTGTGAGTGTACCCCAGGAGAGTTCTAAATGTGTATGGGAAGAATATATATCCCACGGGGGTAAAATTGAAAAAAGTTGAAAAAAATTTTTTTTTTGGGCTTAGTCATTTTTCCGGCGTTTATCAGACTTTCAGATAGGGCAAATGTCTGTGAGCGTTCCAATTTCAGTTCCAGAGCGATTCGCCCAATGAGTCTTTGATATTTAGTCGTTTTCAGCCAATTTTCTGTATTTTTGAAAATTTCACTTTTTTATGAAAATATCCACTAAATGAGGGAATAATATGTGTGAGGGTACCCCAGGAGAGTTCCAAATGTGTTTGGGTAGAATATATATCCCACGGGGGTAAAATTGAAAAAAGCTAAAAAAAATTTTTTTTGGACTCCGTCATTTTTCCGGCGTTTATCAGACTTTCAGATACGAGAAATGTCAGTGAGCGTTCCGATTTCAGCTGCAGAGCGATTCTCCCAATGAGTCCTTGATATTTAGTCGTTTTCAGCCAATCTTCTGGATTTTTGAAAATTTCACTTTTTTGTGAAAATATCCACTAAATGAGGGAATAATATGTGTGAGGGTACCCCAGGAGAGTTCCAAATGTGTGTGGGTAGAATATATATCCCACGGGGGTAAAATTGAAAAAAGCTGAAAACATTTTTTTTTTGGACTTAGTCATTTTTCCGGCGTTTATCAGACTTTCAGATAGGGGAAATGTCAGTCAGCATTCCGATTTCAGTTCCAGAGCGATTCACCCAATGAGTCCTTGATATTTAGTCGTTTTCAGCCAATTTTCTGGATTTTTGAAAATTTCACTTTTTTGTGAAAATATCCACTAATTGAGGGAATAATATGTGTGAGGGTACCCCAGGAGAGTTTCAAATGTGTGTGGGAAGAATATATATCCCACAGGGGTTAAATTGAAAAAAGTTGAAAAAAATTTTTTTTGGGACTTAGTCATTTTTCCGGCGTTTATCAGACTTTCAGATAGGGGAAATGTCAGTGAGCATTCCGATTTCAGTTCCAGAGCGATTCGCCGAATGAGTCCTTGATATTTAGTCGTTTTCAGCCAATTTTCTGGATTTTTGAAAATTTCACTTTTTTGTGAAAATATCCACTAAATGAGGGAATAATATGTGTGAGGGTACCAAAGGAGACTTCCAAATGTGTGTGGGTAGAATATATATCCCACAGGGGTAAAATTGAAAAAAGTTGAAAAAAAATTTTTTTTGGACTTAGTCATTTTTCCGACGTTTATCAGTCTTTCAGATAGGGGAAATGTCAGTGAGCATTCCGATTTCAGTTCCAGAGCGATTCGCCCAATGAGTCCTTGATATTTAGTCGTTTTTCAGCCAATTTTCTGGATTTTTGAAAATTTCACTTTTTTGTGAAAATATCTACTAAATGAGGGAATAATATGTGTGAGGGTACCCCAGGAGAGTTCCAAATGTGTGTGGGTAGAATATATATCCCACGGGGTTAAAAGAGAAAAAAGTTGAAAACATTTTTTTTTTGGACTTAGTCATTTTTCCGGCGTTTATCAGACTTTCAGATATGGCAAATGTCAGTGAGTGTTCCAGTTTCAGTTCCAGAGCGATACGCCCAATGAGTCTTTGATATTTAGTCGTTTTCAGCCAATTTTCTGGATTTTTGAAAATTTCACTTTTTTGTGAAAATATCCACTAAATGAGGGAATAATATGTGTGAGGGTACCCCAGGAGAGTTCCAAATGTGTGTGGGTAGAATATATATCCCACGGGGGTAAAATTGAAAAAAGCTGAAAACATTTTTTTTTTGGACTTAGTCATTTTTCCGGCGTTTATCAGCCTTTCAGATAGGGGAAATGTCAGTGAGCATTCCGATTTCAGTTCCAGAGCGATTCACCCAATGAGTCCTTGATATTTAGTCGTTTTCAGCCAATTTTCTGGATTTTTGAAAATTTCACTTTTTTGTGAAAATATCCACTAATTGAGGGAATAATTTGTGTGAGGGTACCCCAGGAGAGTTTAAAATGTGTGTGGGAAGAATATATATCCCACGGGGGTTAAATTGAAAAAAGTTGAAAAAAATTTTTTTTGGGACTTAGTCATTTTTCCGGCGTTTATCAGACTTTCAGATAGGGGAAATGTCAGTGAGCATTCCGATTTCAGTTCCAGAGCGATTTGTCCTTGATATTTAGTCATTTTCAGCCAATTTTCTGGATTTTTGAAAATTTCACTTTTTTGTGAAAATATCCACTAAATGAGGGAATAATATGTGTGAGGGTACCGAAGGAGAGTTCCAAATGTGTGTGGGTAGAATATATATCCCACGGGGGTAAAATTGAAAAAAGTTGAAAAAAAATTTTTTTTGGACTTAGTCATTTTTCCGGCGTTTATCAGACTTTCACATAGGGGAAATGTCAGTGAGCGTTCCGATTTCAGTTCCAGAGTGATTCGCCCAATGAGTCCTTGTTATTTAGTTGTTTTCAGCCAATTTTCTGGATTTTTGAAAATTTCACTATTTTGTGAAAATATCCACTAAATGAGGGAATAATATGTGTGAGGGTACCCCAGGAGAGTTCCAAATGTGTGTGGGAAGAATATATATCCCACGGGGGTAAAATTTAAAAAAGTTGAAAAAAAATATTTTTTGGACTTAGTCATTTTTCTGGCGTTTATCAGACTTTCAGATAGGGGAAATGTCAGTGAGCGTTCCGATTTCAGTTCCAGAGCGATTCGCCCAATGAGTCCTTGATATTTAGTCGTTTTCAGCCAATTTTCTGGATTTTTGAAAATTTAACTTTTTTGTGAAAATATCCACTAAATGAGGGAATAATATGTGTGAGGGTACCCCAGGAGAGTTCCAAATGTGTGTGGGAAGAATATATTTCCCACGGGGGTAAAATTGAAGAAAGGTGAAAAAAATTTTTTTTTGGACTTAGTCATTTTTCCGGCGTTTATGAGACTTTCAGATAGGGGAAATGTCAGTGAGCGTTCCGATTTCAGTTCCAGAGTGATTCGCCCAATGAGTCCTTGTTATTTAGTTGTTTTCAGCCAATTTTCTGGATTTTTGAAAATTTCACTTTTTTGTGAAAATATCCACTACATGAGGGAATAATATGTGTGAGGGTACCCCAGGAGAGTTCCAAATGTGTGTGGGAAGAATATATATCCCACGGGGGTAAAATTGAAAAAAGTTTAAAAAAAATTTTTTTTGGTCTTAGTCATTTTTCCGGCGTTTATCAGACTTTCAGATAGGGGAAATGTCAGTGAGAGTTCCAATTTCAGTTCCAGAGTGATTCGCCCAATGAGTCCTTGTTATTTAGTTGTTTTCAGCCAATTTTCTGGATTTTTGAAAATTTCACTTTTTTGTGAAAATATCCACTACATGAGGGAATAATATGTGTGAGGGTACCCCAGGAGAGTTCCAAATGTTTGTGGGTAGAATATATATCCCACGGGGGTAAAATTGAAAACAGTTGAAAAAAATTTTTTTTTGGACTTAGTCATTTTTTCGGCATTTATCAGACTTTAAGATAGGGGAAATGTCAGTCAGCATTCCGATTTCAGTTCCAGAGCGATTCACCCAATGAGTCCTTGATATTTAGTCGTTTTCAGCCAATTTTCTGGATTTTTGAAAATTTCACTTTTTTGTGAAAATATCCACTAATTGAGGGAATAATATGTGTGAGGGTACCCCAGGAGAGTTTCAAATGTGTGTGGGAAGAATATATATCCCACAGGGGTTAAATTGAAAAAAGTTGAAAAAAATTTTTTTTGGGACTTAGTCATTTTTCCGGCGTTTATCAGACTTTCAGATAGGGGAAATGTCAGTGAGCATTCCGATTTCAGTTCCAGAGCGATTCGCCGAATGAGTCCTTGATATTTAGTCGTTTTCAGCCAATTTTCTGGATTTTTGAAAATTTCACTTTTTTGTGAAAATATCCACTAAATGAGGGAATAATATGTGTGAGGGTACCAAAGGAGACTTCCAAATGTGTGTGGGTAGAATATATATCCCACAGGGGTAAAATTGAAAAAAGTTGAAAAAAAATTTTTTTTGGACTTAGTCATTTTTCCGACGTTTATCAGTCTTTCAGATAGGGGAAATGTCAGTGAGCATTCCGATTTCAGTTCCAGAGCGATTCGCCCAATGAGTCCTTGATATTTAGTCGTTTTTCAGCCAATTTTCTGGATTTTTGAAAATTTCACTTTTTTGTGAAAATATCCACTAAATGAGGGAATAATATGTGTGAGGGTACCCCAGGAGAGTTCCAAATGTGTGTGGGTAGAATATATATCCCACGGGGTTAAAAGAGAAAAAAGTTGAAAACATTTTTTTTTTGGACTTAGTCATTTTTCCGGCGTTTATCAGACTTTCAGATATGGCAAATGTCAGTGAGTGTTCCAGTTTCAGTTCCAGAGCGATACGCCCAATGAGTCTTTGATATTTAGTCGTTTTCAGCCAATTTTCTGGATTTTTGAAAATTTCACTTTTTTGTGAAAATATCCACTAAATGAGGGAATAATATGTGTGAGGGTACCCCAGGAGAGTTCCAAATGTGTGTGGGTAGAATATATATCCCACGGGGGTAAAATTGAAAAAAGCTGAAAACATTTTTTTTTTGGACTTAGTCATTTTTCCGGCGTTTATCAGACTTTCAGATAGGGGAAATGTCAGTGAGCATTCCGATTTCAGTTCCAGAGCGATTCACCCAATGAGTCCTTGATATTTAGTCGTTTTCAGCCAATTTTCTGGATTTTTGAAAATTTCACTTTTTTGTGAAAATATCCACTAATTGAGGGAATAATTTGTGTGAGGGTACCCCAGGAGAGTTTAAAATGTGTGTGGGAAGAATATATATCCCACGGGGGTTAAATTGAAAAAAGTTGAAAAAAATTTTTTTTGGGACTTAGTCATTTTTCCGGCGTTTATCAGACTTTCAGATAGGGGAAATGTCAGTGAGCATTCCGATTTCAGTTCCAGAGCGATTTGTCCTTGATATTTAGTCATTTTCAGCCAATTTTCTGGATTTTTGAAAATTTCACTTTTTTGTGAAAATATCCACTAAATGAGGGAATAATATGTGTGAGGGTACCGAAGGAGAGTTCCAAATGTGTGTGGGTAGAATATATATCCCACGGGGGTAAAATTGAAAAAAGTTGAAAAAAAATTTTTTTTGGACTTAGTCATTTTTTCCGGCGTTTCTCAGACTTTCAGATAGGGGAAATGTCAGTGAGAGTTCCAATTTCAGTTCCAGAGTGATTCGCCCAATGAGTCCTTGTTATTTAGTTGTTTTCAGCCAATTTTCTGGATTTTTGAAAATTTCACTTTTTTGTGAAAATATCCACTAAATGAGGGAATAATATGTGTGAGGGTACCCCAGGAGAGTTACAAATGTGTGTGGGTAGAATATATATCCCACGGGGGTAAAATTGAAAAAAATTGAAAAAAAATTTTTTTTGGACTTAGTCATTTTTCTGCCGTTTATCAGACTTTCACATAGGGGAAATGTCAGTGAGCGTTCCGATTTCAGTTCCAGAGTGATTCGCCCAATGAGTCCTTGTTATTTAGTTGTTTTCAGCCAATTTTCTGGATTTTTGAAAATTTCACTATTTTGTGAAAATATCCACTAAATGAGGGAATAATATGTGTGAGGGTACCCCAGGAGAGTTCCAAATGTGTGTGGGAAGAATATATATCCCACGGGGGTAAAATTTAAAAAAGTTGAAAAAAAATATTTTTTGGACTTAGTCATTTTTCTGGCGTTTATCAGACTTTCAGATAGGGGAAATGTCAGTGAGCGTTCCGATTTCAGTTCCAGAGCGATTCGCCCAATGAGTCCTTGATATTTAGTCGTTTTCAGCCAATTTTCTGGATTTTTGAAAATTTAACTTTTTTGTGAAAATATCCACTAAATGAGGGAATAATATGTGTGAGGGTACCCCAGGAGAGTTCCAAATGTGTGTGGGAAGAATATATTTCCCACGGGGGTAAAATTGAAGAAAGGTGAAAAAAATTTTTTTTTGGACTTAGTCATTTTTCCGGCGTTTATCAGACTTTCAGATAGGGGAAATGTCAGTGAGCGTTCCGATTTCAGTTCCAGAGTGATTCGCCCAATGAGTCCTTGTTATTTAGTTGTTTTCAGCCAATTTTCTGGATTTTTGAAAATTTCACTTTTTTGTGAAAATATCCACTACATGAGGGAATAATATGTGTGAGGGTACCCCAGGAGAGTTCCAAATGTGTGTGGGAAGAATATATATCCCACGGGGGTAAAATTGAAAAAAGTTTAAAAAAAATTTTTTTTGGTCTTAGTCATTTTTCCGGCGTTTATCAGACTTTCAGATAGGGGAAATGTCAGTGAGAGTTCCAATTTCAGTTCCAGAGTGATTCGCCCAATGAGTCCTTGTTATTTAGTTGTTTTCAGCCAATTTTCTGGATTTTTGAAAATTTCACTTTTTTGTGAAAATATCCACTAAATGAGGGAATAATATGTGTGAGGGTACCCCAGGAGAGTTCCAAATGTTTGTGGGTAGAATATATATCCCACGGGGGTAAAATTGAAAACAGTTGAAAAAAATTTTTTTTTGGACTTAGTCATTTTTTCGGCATTTATCAGACTTTAAGATAGGGGAAATGTCAGTGAGCATTCCGATTTCAGTTCCAGAGCGATTCGCCCAATGAGTCCTTGTTATTTAGTAGTTTTCAGACAATTTTCTGGATTTTTGAAAATTTCACTTTTTTGTGAAAATATCCACTAAATGAGGGAATAATAAGTGTGAGGTTACCCCAGGAGAGTTCCAAATGTGTGTGGGCAGAATATATATCCGACGGGGGTAAAATTGAAAAAAGTTGAAAAAAAATTTTTTTGGGACTTAGTCGTTTTTCCGACGTTTATTTATCAGACTTTCAGATAGGGGAAATGTCAGTGAGCATTCCGATTTCAGTTCCAGAGCGATTCGTCCAATGAGTCCTTGTTATTTAGTTGTTTTCAGCCAATTTTCTGGATTTTTGAAAATTTCACTTTTTTGTGAAAATATCCACTAAATGAGGGAATAATATGTGTGAGGGTACCAAAGGAGACTTCCAAATGTGTGTGGGTAGAATATATATCCCACAGGGGTAAAATTGAAAAAAGTTGAAAAAAAATTTTTTTTGGACTTAGTCGTTTTTCCGACGTTTATCAGACTTTCAGATAGGGGAAATGTCAGTGAGCATTCCGATTTCAGTTCCAGAGCGATTCGCCCAATGAGTATTTGTTATTTAGTCGTTTTCAGCCAATTTTCTGGATTTTTGAAAATTTCACTTTTTTGTGAAAATATCCACTAAATAAGGGAATAATATGTGTGAGAGTACCGAAGGAGAGTTCCAAATGTGTGTGGGTAGAATATATATCCCACGGGGGTAAAATTGAAAAAAGTTGAAAAAAAATTTTTTTTGGACTTAGTAATTTTTCCGGCGTTTATCAGACTTTCAGATAGGGGAAATGTCAGTGAGCGTTCTGATTTCAGTTCCAGAGTGATTCGCCCAATGAGTCCTTGTTATTTGGTTGTTTTCAGCCAATTTTCTGGATTTTTGAAAATTTCAATTTTTGTGAAAATATCCACTACATGAGGGAATAATATGTGTGAGGGTACCCCAGGAGAGTTCCAAATGTGTGTGGGAAGAATATATATCCCACGGGGGTAAAATTGAAAAAAGTTGAAAAAAAAATTTTTTTTGACTTAGTCATTTTTCCGGCGTTTATCAGACTTTCAGATAGGGGAAATGTCAGTGAGCGTTCCGATTTCAGTTCCAGAGCGATTCGCCCAATGAGTCCTTGATATTTAGTCGTTTTCAGCCAATTTTCTGGATTTTTGAAAATTTCACTTTTTTGTGAAAATATCCACTACATGAGGGAATAATATGTGCGAGGGTACCCCAGGAGAGTTCCAAATGTGTGTGGGAAGAATATATATCCCACGGGGGTAAAATTGAAAAAAGTTGAAAAAAAATTTTTTTTGGACTTAGTCATTTTTCCGGCGTTTATCAGACTTTCAGATAGGGGAAATGTCAGTGAGAGTTCCAATTTCAGTTCCAGAGTGATTCGCTCAATGAGTCCTTGTTATTTAGTTGTTTTCAGCCAATTTTCTGGATTTTTGAAAATTTCACTTTTTTGTGAAAATATCCACTAAATGAGGGAATAATATGTGTGAGGGTACCCCAGGAGAGTTCCAAATGTGTGTGGGTAGAATATATATCCCACGGGGGTAAAATTGAAAAAAATTGAAAAAAATATTTTTTTGGACTTAGTCATTTTTCTGCCGTTTATCAGACTTTCACATAGGGGAAATGTCAGTGAGCGTTCCGATTTCAGTTCCAGAGTGATTCGCCCAATGAGTCCTTGTTATTTAGTTGTTTTCAGCCAATTTTCTGGATTTTTGAAAATTTCACTTTTTTGTGAAAATATCCACTAAATGAGGGAATAATATGTGTGAGGGTACCCCAGGAGAGTTCCAAATGTGTGTGGGAAAAATATATATCCCACGGGGGTAAAATTGAAAAAAGTTGAAAAAATTTTTTTTTTTAGACTTAGTCATTTTTCCGGCGTTTATCAGACTTTTAGATAGGGGAAATGGCAGTGAGCGTTCCGATTTCAGTTCCAGAGCGATTCACCCAATGAGTCCTTGATATTTAGTCATTTTCAGCCAATTTTTTGGATTTTTGAAAATTTCACTTTTTTGTGAAAATATCCACTAAATGAGGGAATAATATGTGTGAGGGTACCCCAGGAGAGTTCCAAATGTTTGTGGGTAGAATATATATCCCACGGGGGTAAAATTGGAAAAAGTTGAAAAAAATTTTTTTTTGGACTTAGTCATTTTTCTGGCATTTATCAGACTTTCCCATAGGGGAAATGTCAGTGAGCGTTCCGATTTCAGTTCCAGAGCGATTCGCCCAATGAGTCCTTGATATTTAGTCGTTTTCAGCCAATTTTCTGGATTTTTGAAAATTTAACTTTTTTGTGAAAATATCCACTAAATGAGGGAATAATATGTATGAGGGTACCCCAGGAGAGTTTCAAATGTGTGTGGGAAGAATATATATCCCACGGGGGTAAAATTGAATAAAGTAGAAAAATTTTTTTTTTTGGACTTAGTCATTTTTTCGGCATTTATCAGACTTTAAGATAGGGGAAATGTCAGTGAGCATTCCGATTTCAGTTCTAGAGCGATTCGCCCAATGAGTCCTTGTTATTTAGTAGTTTTCAGACAATTTTCTGGATTTTTGAAAATTTCACTTTTTTGTGAAAATATCCACTAAATGAGGGAATAATATGTGTGAGAGTACCGAAGGAGAGTTCCAAATGTGTGTGGGTAGAATATATATCCCACGGGGGTAAAATTGAAAAAAGTTGAAAAAAAAATTTTTTTGGACTTAGTAATTTTTCCGGCGTTTATCAGACTTTCAGATAGGGGAAATGTCAGTGAGCGTTCCGATTTCAGTTCCAGAGCGATTCGCCCAATGAGTCCTTGATATTTAGTAGTTTTCAGCCAATTTTCTGGATTTTTGAAAATTTCACTTTTTTGTGAAAATATCCACTAAATGAGGGAATAATATGTGTGAGGGTACCCCAGGAGAGTTCCAAATGTGTGTGGGAAGAAAATATATCCCACGGGGGTAAAATTGAAGAAAGTTGAAAAAAAATTTTTTTTGGACTTAGTCATTTTTCCGGCGTTTATCAGACTTTCAGATAAGGGAAATGTCAGTGAGCGTTCCGATTTCAGTTCCAGAGTGATTCGCCCAATGAGTCCTTGTTATTTAGTTGTTTTCAGCCAATTTTCTGGATTTTTGAAAATTTCACTTTTTTGTGAAAATATCCACTAAATGAGGGAATAATATGTGTGAGGGTACCCCAGAAGAGTTCCAAGTGTTTGTGGGTAGAATATATATCCCACGGGGGTAAAATTGAAAAAAGTTGAAAAAAATTTTTTTTTGGACTTAGTCATTTTTCTGGCATTTATCAGACTTTCCCATAGGGGAAATGTCAGTGAGCGTTCCGATTTCAGTTCCAGAGCGATTCGCCCAATGAGTCCTTGATATTTAGTTGTTTTCAGCCAATTTTCTGGATTTTTGAAAATTTCACTTTTTTGTGAAAATATCCACTAAATGAGGGAATAATATGTGTGAGGGTACCCCAGAAGAGTTCCAAGTGTTTGTGGGTAGAATATATATCCCACGGGGGTAAAATTGAAAAAAGTTGAAAAAAAATTTTTTTTGGACTTAGTCATTTTTCCGGCGTTTATCAGACTGTCAGATAGGGGAAATGTCAGTGAGCATTCCGATTTCAGTTCCAGAGTGATTCGCCCAATGAGTCCTTGTTATTTAGTCGTTTTCAGACAATTTTCTGGATTTTTGAAAATTTCACTTTTTTGTGAAAATATCCACTAAATGAGGGAATAATATGTGTGAGGGTACCCCAGGAGAGTTCCAAATGTTTGTGGGTAGAATATATATCCCACGGGGGTAAAATTGAAAAAAGTAGAAAAATTTTTTTTTTGGACTTAGTCATTTTTCCGGCGTTTATAAGACTTTAAGATAGGGGAAATGTCAGTGAGTGTTCCGATTTCAGTTCCAGAGCGATTCGCCCAATGAGTCTTTGATATTTAGTCGTTTTCAGCCAATTTTCTGGATTTTTGAAAATTTCACTTTTTTGTGAAAATATCCACTAAATGAGGGAATAATATGTGTGAGGGTACCCCAGGAGAGTTTCAAATGTGTGTGGGAAGAATATATATGCCACGGGGGTAAAATTGAAAAAAGTTTAAAAAAAATTTTTTTTGGACTTAGTCATTTTTCCGGCGTTTATCAGACTTTTAGATAGGGGAAATGGCAGTGAGCGTTCCGATTTCAGTTCCAGAGCGATTCACCCAATGAGTCCTTGATATTTAGTCATTTTCAGCCAATTTTTTGGATTTTTGAAAATTTCACTTTTTTGTGAAAATATCCACTAAATGAGGGAATAATATGTGTGAGGGTACCCCAGGAGAGTTCCAAATGTTTGTGGGTAGAATATATATCCCACGGGGGTAAAATTGAAAAAAGTTGAAAAAAATTTTTTTTTGGACTTAGTCATTTTTCTGGCATTTATCAGACTTTCCCATAGGGGAAATGTCAGTGAGCGTTCTGATTTCAGTTCCAGAGCGATTCGCCCAATGAGTCCTTGATATTTAGTCGTTTTCAGCCAATTTTCTGGATTTTTGAAAATTTAACTTTTTTGTGAAAATATCCACTAAATGAGGGAATAATATGTATGAGGGTACCCCAGGAGAGTTTCAAATGTGTGTGGGAAGAATATATATCCCACGGGGGTAAAATTGAAAAAAGTTGAAAAAAATTTTTTTTTGGACTTAGTCATTTTTCTGGCATTTATCAGACTTTCCCATAGGGGAAATGTCAGTGAGCGTTCCGATTTCAGTTCCAGAGTGATTCGCCCAATGAGTCCTTGTTATTTAGTCGTTTTCAGCCAATTTTCTGGATTTTTGAAAATTTCACTTTTTTGTGAAAATATCCACTAAATGAGGGAATAATATGTGTGAGGGTACCGAATGAGAGTTCCAAATGTGTGTGGGTAGAATATATATCCCACGGGGGTAAAATTGAAAAAAGTTGAAAAAAAATTTTTTTTGGACTTAGTCATTTTTCCGGCGTTTATCAGACTTTCAGATAGGGGAAATGTCAGTGAGCGTTCCAATTTCAGTTCCAGGGTGTTTCGCCCAATGAGTCCTTGTTATTTAGTTGTTTTCAGCCAATTTTCTGGATTTTTGAAAATTTCACTTTTTTGTGAAAATATCCACTAAATGAGGGAATAATATGTGTGAGGGTACCCCAGGAGAGTTCCAAATGTTTGTGGGTAGAATATATATCCCACGGGGGTAAAATTGAAAAAAGTTGAAAAAAATTTTTTTTTGGACTTAGTCATTTTTCTGGCATTTATCAGACTTTCCCATAGGGGAAATGTCAGTGAGCGTTCCGATTTCAGTTCCAGAGTGATTCGCCCAATGAGTCCTTGATATTTAGTCGTTTTCAGCCAATTTTCTGGATTTTTGAAAATTTAACTTTTTTGTGAAAATATCCACTAAATGAGGGAATAATATGTATGAGGGTACCCCAGGAGAGTTTCAAATGTGTGTGGGAAGAATATATATCCCACGGGGGTAAAATTGAAAAAAGTTGAAAAAAATTTTTTTTTGGACTTAGTCATTTTTCTGGCATTTATCAGACTTTCCCATAGGGGAAATGTCAGTGAGCGTTCCAATTTCAGTTCCAGAGTGATTCGCCCAATGAGTCCTTGTTATTTAGTCGTTTTCAGCCAATTTTCTGGATTTTTGAAAATTTCACTTTTTTGTGAAAATATCCACTAAATGAGGGAATAATATGTGTGAGGGTACCGAATGAGAGTTCCAAATGTGTGTGGGTAGAATATATATCCCACGGGGGTAAAATTGAAAAAAGTTGAAAAAAAATTTTTTTTGGACTTAGTCATTTTTCCGGCGTTTATCAGACTTTCAGATAGGGGAAATGTCAGTGAGCGTTCCAATTTCAGTTCCAGGGTGTTTCGCCCAATGAGTCCTTGTTATTTAGTTGTTTTCAGCCAATTTTCTGGATTTTTGAAAATTTCACTTTTTTGTGAAAATATCCACTAAATGAGGGAATAATATGTGTGAGGGTACCCCAGGAGAGTTCCAAATGTTTGTGGGTAGAATATATATCCCACGGGGGTAAAATTGAAAAAAGTTGAAAAAAATTTTTTTTTGGACTTAGTCATTTTTCTGGCATTTATCAGACTTTCCCATAGGGGAAATGTCAGTGAGCGTTCCGATTTCAGTTCCAGAGTGATTCGCCCAATGAGTCCTTGATATTTAGTCGTTTTCAGCCAATTTTCTGGATTTTTGAAAATTTAACTTTTTTGTGAAAATATCCACTAAATGAGGGAATAATATGTATGAGGGTACCCCAGGAGAGTTTCAAATGTGTGTGGGAAGAATATATATCCCACGGGGGTAAAATTGAAAAAAGTTGAAAAAAATTTTTTTTTGGACTTAGTCATTTTTCTGGCATTTATCAGACTTTCCCATAGGGGAAATGTCAGTGAGCGTTCCAATTTCAGTTCCAGAGTGATTCGCCCAATGAGTCCTTGTTATTTAGTCGTTTTCAGCCAATTTTCTGGATTTTTGAAAATTTCACTTTTTTGTGAAAATATCCACTAAATGAGGGAATAATATGTGTGAGGGTACCGAATGAGAGTTCCAAATGTGTGTGGGTAGAATATATATCCCACGGGGGTAAAATTGAAAAAAGTTGAAAAAAAATTTTTTTTGGACTTAGTCATTTTTCCGGCGTTTATCAGACTTTCAGATAGGGGAAATGTCAGTGAGCGTTCCAATTTCAGTTCCAGGGTGTTTCGCCCAATGAGTCCTTGTTATTTAGTTGTTTTCAGCCAATTTTCTGGATTTTTGAAAATTTCACTTTTTTGTGAAAATATCCACTAAATGAGGGAATAATATGTGTGAGGGTACCCCAGGAGAGTTCCAAATGTGTGTGGGTAGAATATATATCCCACGGGGGTAAAATTGAAAAAAGTTGAAAAAAATTATTTTTTGGACTTAGTCATTTTTCTGGCGTTTATCAGACTTTCAGATAGGGGAAATGTCAGTGAGCGTTCCGATTTCAGTTCCAGAGCGATTCGCCCAATGAGTCCTTGATATTTAGTTGTTTTCAGCCAATTTTCTGGATTTTTGAAAATTTCACTTTTTTGTGAAAATATCCACTAAATGAGGGAATAATATGTGTGAGGGTACCCCAGAAGAGTTCCAAGTGTTTGTGGGTAGAATATATATCCCACGGGGGTAAAATTGAAAAAAGTTGAAAAAAAATTTTTTTTGGACTTAGTCATTTTTCCGGCGTTTATCAGACTGTCAGATAGGGGAAATGTCAGTGAGCATTCCGATTTCAGTTCCAGAGTGATTCGCCCAATGAGTCCTTGTTATTTAGTCGTTTTCAGACAATTTTCTGGATTTTTGAAAATTTCACTTTTTTGTGAAAATATCCACTAAATGAGGGAATAATATGTGTGAGGGTACCCCAGGAGAGTTCCAAATGTTTGTGGGTAGAATATATATCCCACGGGGGTAAAATTGAAAAAAGTAGAAAAATTTTTTTTTTGGACTTAGTCATTTTTCCGGCGTTTATAAGACTTTAAGATAGGGGAAATGTCAGTGAGTGTTCCGATTTCAGTTCCAGAGCGATTCGCCCAATGAGTCTTTGATATTTAGTCGTTTTCAGCCAATTTTCTGGATTTTTGAAAATTTCACTTTTTTGTGAAAATATCCACTAAATGAGGGAATAATATGTGTGAGGGTACCCCAGGAGAGTTTCAAATGTGTGTGGGAAGAATATATATGCCACGGGGGTAAAATTGAAAAAAGTTTAAAAAAAAATTTTTTTGGACTTAGTCATTTTTCCGGCGTTTATCAGACTTTTAGATAGGGGAAATGGCAGTGAGCGTTCCGATTTCAGTTCCAGAGCGATTCACCCAATGAGTCCTTGATATTTAGTCATTTTCAGCCAATTTTTTGGATTTTTGAAAATTTCACTTTTTTGTGAAAATATCCACTAAATGAGGGAATAATATGTGTGAGGGTACCCCAGGAGAGTTCCAAATGTTTGTGGGTAGAATATATATCCCACGGGGGTAAAATTGAAAAAAGTTGAAAAAAATTTTTTTTTGGACTTAGTCATTTTTCTGGCATTTATCAGACTTTCCCATAGGGGAAATGTCAGTGAGCGTTCCGATTTCAGTTCCAGAGCGATTCGCCCAATGAGTCCTTGATATTTAGTCGTTTTCAGCCAATTTTCTGGATTTTTGAAAATTTAACTTTTTTGTGAAAATATCCACTAAATGAGGGAATAATATGTATGAGGGTACCCCAGGAGAGTTTCAAATGTGTGTGGGAAGAATATATATCCCACGGGGGTAAAATTGAAAAAAGTTGAAAAAAATTTTTTTTTTGCACTTAGTCATTTTTCTGGCATTTATCAGACTTTCCCATAGGGGAAATGTCAGTGAGCGTTCCGATTTCAGTTCCAGAGTGATTCGCCCAATGAGTCCTTGTTATTTAGTCGTTTTCAGCCAATTTTCTGGATTTTTGAAAATTTCACTTTTTTGTGAAAATATCCACTAAATGAGGGAATAATATGTGTGAGGGTACCGAATGAGAGTTCCAAATGTGTGTGGGTAGAATATATATCCCACGGGGGTAAAGTTGAAAAAAGTTGAAAAAAAATTTTTTTTGGACTTAGTCATTTTTCCGGCGTTTATCAGACTTTCAGATAGGGGAAATGTCAGTGAGCGTTCCAATTTCAGTTCCAGGGTGTTTCGCCCAATGAGTCCTTGTTATTTAGTTGTTTTCAGCCAATTTTCTGGATTTTTGAAAATTTCACTTTTTTGTGAAAATATCCACTAAATGAGGGAATAATATGTGTGAGGGTACCCCAGGAGAGTTCCAAATGTTTGTGGGTAGAATATATATCCCACGGGGGTAAAATTGAAAAAAGTTGAAAAAAATTTTTTTTTGGACTTAGTCATTTTTCTGGCATTTATCAGACTTTCCCATAGGGGAAATGTCAGTGAGCGTTCCGATTTCAGTTCCAGAGCGATTCGCCCAATGAGTCCTTGATATTTAGTCGTTTTCAGCCAATTTTCTGGATTTTTGAAAATTTAACTTTTTTGTGAAAATATCCACTAAATGAGGGAATAATATGTATGAGGGTACCCCAGGAGAGTTTCAAATGTGTGTGGGAAGAATATATATCCCACGGGGGTAAAATTGAAAAAAGTTGAAAAAAATTTTTTTTTGGACTTAGTCATTTTTCTGGCATTTATCAGACTTTCCCATAGGGGAAATGTCAGTGAGCGTTCCGATTTCAGTTCCAGAGTGATTCGCCCAATGAGTCCTTGTTATTTAGTCGTTTTCAGCCAATTTTCTGGATTTTTGAAAATTTCACTTTTTTGTGAAAATATCCACTAAATGAGGGAATAATATGTGTGAGGGTACCGAATGAGAGTTCCAAATGTGTGTGGGTAGAATATATATCCCACGGGGGTAAAATTGAAAAAAGTTGAAAAAAAATTTTTTTTGGACTTAGTCATTTTTCCGGCGTTTATCAGACTTTCAGATAGGGGAAATGTCAGTGAGCGTTCCAATTTCAGTTCCAGGGTGTTTCGCCCAATGAGTCCTTGTTATTTAGTTGTTTTCAGCCAATTTTCTGGATTTTTGAAAATTTCACTTTTTTGTGAAAATATCCACTAAATGAGGGAATAATATGTGTGAGGGTACCCCAGGAGAGTTCCAAATGTGTGTGGGTAGAATATATATCCCACGGGGGTAAAATTGAAAAAAGTTGAAAAAAATTATTTTTTGGACTTAGTCATTTTTCTGGCGTTTATCAGACTTTCAGATAGGGGAAATGTCAGTGAGCGTTCCGATTTCAGTTCCAGAGCGATTCGCCCAATGAGTCCTTGATATTTAGTCGTTTTCAGCCAATTTTCTGGATTTTTGAAAATTTAACTTTTTGGTGAAAATATCCACTAAATGAGGGAATAATATGTGTGAGGGTACCCCAGGAGAGTTCCAAATGTGTGTGGGAAGAATATATATCCCACGGGGGTAAAATTGAAAAAAGTTGAAAAAAATTTTTTTTTGGACTTAGTCATTTTTCTGGCGTTTATCAGACTTTCAGATAGGGGAAATGTCAGTGAGCGTTCCGATTTCAGTTCCAGAGCGATTCGCCCAATGAGTCCTTGATATTTAGTCATTTTCAGCCAATTTTCTGGATTTTTGAAAATTTCACTTTTTTGTGAAAATATCCACTAAATGAGGGAATAATATGTGTGAGGGTACCCCAGGAGAGTTCCAAATGTTTGTGGGTAGAATATATATCCCACGGGGGTAAAATTGAAAAAAGTTGAAAATAATTTTTTTTTGGACTTAGTCATTTTCTGGCATTTATCAGACTTTCCCATAGGGGAAATGTCAGTGAGCGTTCCGATTTCAGTTCCAGAGCGATTCGCCCAATGAGTCCTTGATATTTAGTTGTTTTCAGCCAATTTTCTGGATTTTTGAAAATTTAACTTTTTTGTGAAAATATCCACTAAATGAGGGAATAATATGTGTTAGGGTACCCCAGGAGAGTTCCAAATGTGTGTGGGAAGAATATATATCCCACGGGGGTAAAATTGAAAAAAGTTGAAAAAAAATTTTTTTTGCACTTAGTCATTTTTCCGGCGTTTATCAGACTTTCAGATAGGGGAAATGTCAGTGAGCGTTCCAATTTCAGTTCCAGGGTGATTCGCCCAATGAGTCCTTGTTATTTAGTTGTTTTCAGCCAATTTTCTGGATTTTTGAAAATTTCACTTTTTTGTGAAAATATCCACTAAATGAGGGAATAATATGTGTGAGGGTACCCCAGGAGAGTTCCAAATGTGTGTGGGTAGAATATATATCCCACGGGGGTAAAATTGAAAAAAGTTGAAAAAAATTATTTTTTGGACTTAGTCATTTTTCTGGCGTTTATCAGACTTTCAGATAGGGGAAATGTCAGTGAGCGTTCCGATTACAGTTCCAGAGCGATTCGCCCAATGTGTCCTTGATATTTAGTCGTTTTCAGCCAATTTTCTGGATTTTTGAAAATTTAACTTTTTTGTGAAAATATCCACTAAATGAGGGAATAATATGTGTGAGGGTACCCCAGGAGAGTTCCAAATGTGTGTGGGTAGAATATATATCCCACGGGGGTAAAATTGAAAAAAGTTGAAAAAAATTATTTTTTGGACTTAGTCATTTTTCTGGCGTTTATCAGACTTTCAGATAGGGGAAATGTCAGTGAGCGTTCCGATTTCAGTTCCAGAGCGATTCGCCCAATGAGTCCTTGATATTTAGTCGTTTTCAGCCAATTTTTTGGATTTTTGAAAATTTAACTTTTTTGTGAAAACATCCACTAAATGAGGGAATAATATGTGTGAGGGTACCCCAGGAGAGTTCCAAATGTGTGTGGGAAGAATATATATCCCACGGGGGTAAAATTGAAAAAAGTTGAAAAAAATTATTTTTTGGACTGTCATTTTTCTGGCGTTTATCAGACTTTAAGATAGGGGAAATGTCAGTGAGTGTTCCGATTTCAGTTCCAGAGCGATTCGCCCAATGAGTCTTTGATATTTAGTCGTTTTCAGCCAATTTTCTGGATTTTTGAAAATTTCACTTTTTTGTGAAAATATCCACTAAATGAGGGAATAATATGTGTGAGGGTACCCCAGGAGAGTTTCAAATGTGTGTGGGAAGAATATATATGCCACGGGGGTAAAATTGAAAAAAGTTTAAAAAAAAATTTTTTTGGACTTAGTCATTTTTCCGGCGTTTATCAGACTTTCAGATAGGGGAAATGTCAGTGAGCGTTCCGATTTCAGTTCCAGAGCGATTCGCCGAATGAGTCCTTGATATTTAGTCGTTTTCAGCCAATTTTCTGGATTTTTGAAAATTTCACTTTTTTGTGAAAATATCCACTAAATGAGGGAATAATATGTGTGAGGGTACCCCAGGAGAGTTCCAAATGTGTGTGGGTAGAATATATATCCCACGGGGGTAAAATTGAAAAAAGTTGAAAAAAAATTTTTTTTGGACTTAGTCGTTTTTCCGACGTTTATCAGACTTTCAGATAGGGGAAATGTCAGTGAGCATTCCGATTTCAGTTCCAGAGTGATTCGCACAATGAGTCCTTGTTATTTAGTCGTTTTCAGCCAATTTTCTGGATTTTTGAAAATTTCACTTTTTTGTGAAAATATCCACTAAATGAGGGAATAATATGTGTGAGGGTACCGAATGAGAGTTCCAAATGTGTGTGGGTAGAATATATATCCCACGGGGGTAAAATTGAAAAAAGTTGAAAAAAAATTTTTTTTGGACTTAGTCATTTTTCCGGCGTTTATCAGACTTTCAGATAGGGGAAATGTCAGTGAGCGTTCCAATTTCAGTTCCAGGGTGATTCGCCCAATGAGTCCTTGTTATTTAGTTGTTTTCAGCCAATTTTCTGGATTTTTGAAAATTTCACTTTTTTGTGAAAATATCCACTAAATGAGGGAATAATATGTGTGAGGGTACCCCAGGAGAGTTCCAAATGTGTGTGGGTAGAATATATATCCCACGGGGGTAAAATTGAAAAAAGTTGAAAAAAAATATTTTTTGGACTTAGTCATTTTTCTGGCGTTTATCAGACTTTCAGATTTGGGAAATGTCAGTGAGCGTTCCGATTACAGTTCCAGAGCGATTCGCCCAATGAGTCCTTGATATTTAGTCGTTTTCAGCCAATTTTCTGGATTTTTGAAAATTTAACTTTTTTGTGAAAATATCCACTAAATGAGGGAATAATATGTGTGAGGGTACCCCAGGAGAGTTCCAAATGTGTGTGGGTAGAATATATATCCCACGGGGGTAAAATTGAAAAAGTTGAAAAAAATTATTTTTTGGACTTAGTCATTTTTCTGGCGTTTATCAGACTTTCAGATAGGGGAAATGTCAGTGAGCGTTCCGATTTCAGTTCCAGAGCGATTCGCCCAATGAGTCCTTGATATTTAGTCGTTTTCAGCCAATTTTCTGGATTTTTGAAAATTTAACTTTTTGGTGAAAATATCCACTAAATGAGGGAATAATATGTGTGAGGGTACCCCAGGAGAGTTCCAAATGTGTGTGGGAAGAATATATATCCCACGGGGGTAAAATTGAAAAAAGTTGAAAAAATTTTTTTTTTGGACTTAGTCATTTTTCCGGCGTTTATCAGACTTTTAGATAGGGAAAATGGCAGTGAGCGTTCCGATTTCAGTTCCAGAGCGATTCACCCAATGATTCCTTGATATTTAGTCATTTTCAGCCAATTTTCTGGATTTTTGAAAATTTCACTTTTTTGTGAAAATATCCACTAAATGAGGGAATAATATGTGTGAGGGTACCCCAGGAGAGTTCCAAATGTTTGTGGGTAGAATATATATCCCACGGGGGTAAAATTGAAAAAAGTTGAAAATAATTTTTTTTTGGACTTAGTCATTTTTCTGGCATTTATCAGACTTTCCCATAGGGGAAATGTCAGTGAGCTTTCCGATTTCAGTTCCAGAGCGATTCGCCCAATGAGTCCTTGATATTTATTTTTTTTCAGCCAATTTTCTGGATTTTTGAAAATTTAACTTTTTTGTGAAAATATCCACTAAATGAGGGAATAATATGTTTGAGGGTACCCCAGGAGAGTTCCAAATGTGTGTGGGAAGAATATATATCCCACGGGGGTAAAATTGAAAAAAGTTGAAAAAAATTATTTTTTGGACTGTCATTTTTCTGGCGTTTATCAGACTTTCAGATAGGGGAAATGTCAGTGAGCGTTCCGATTTCAGTTCCAGAGCGATTCGCCCAATGAGTCCTTGATATTTAGTCGTTTTCAGCCAATTTTCTGGATTTTTGAAAATTTCACTTTTTTGTGAAAATATCCACTAAATGAGGGAATAATATGTGTGAGGGTACCGAATGAGAGTTCCAAATGTGTGTGGGTAGAATATATATCCCACGGGGGTAAAATTGAAAAAAGTTGAAAATATTTTTTTTTTGGACTTAGTCATTTTTCCGGCGTTTATCAGACTTTCAGATAGGGGAAATGTCAGTGAGCGTTCCGATTACAGTTCCAGAGCGATTCGCCCAATGTGTCCTTGATATTTAGTCGTTTTCAGCCAATTTTCTGGATTTTTGAAAATTTAACTTTTTTGTGAAAATATCCACTAAATGAGGGAATAATATGTGTGAGGGTACCCCAGGAGAGTTCCAAATGTGTGTGGGTAGAATATATATCCCACGGGGGTAAAATTGAAAAAAGTTGAAAAAAATTATTTTTTGGACTTAGTCATTTTTCTGGCGTTTATCAGACTTTCAGATAGGGGAAATGTCAGTGAGCGTTCCGATTTCAGTTCCAGAGCGATTCGCCCAATGAGTCCTTGATATTTAGTCGTTTTCAGCCAATTTTTTGGATTTTTGAAAATTTAACTTTTTTGTGAAAACATCCACTAAATGAGGGAATAATATGTGTGAGGGTACCCCAGGAGAGTTCCAAATGTGTGTGGGAAGAATATATATCCCACGGGGGTAAAATTGAAAAAAGTTGAAAAAAATTATTTTTTGGACTGTCATTTTTCTGGCGTTTATCAGACTTTAAGATAGGGGAAATGTCAGTGAGTGTTCCGATTTCAGTTCCAGAGCGATTCGCCCAATGAGTCTTTGATATTTAGTCGTTTTCAGCCAATTTTCTGGATTTTTGAAAATTTCACTTTTTTGTGAAAATATCCACTAAATGAGGGAATAATATGTGTGAGGGTACCCCAGGAGAGTTTCAAATGTGTGTGGGAAGAATATATATGCCACGGGGGTAAAATTGAAAAAAGTTTAAAAAAAAATTTTTTTGGACTTAGTCATTTTTCCGGCGTTTATCAGACTTTCAGATAGGGGAAATGTCAGTGAGCGTTCCGATTTCAGTTCCAGAGCGATTCGCCGAATGAGTCCTTGATATTTAGTCGTTTTCAGCCAATTTTCTGGATTTTTGAAAATTTCACTTTTTTGTGAAAATATCCACTAAATGAGGGAATAATATGTGTGAGGGTACCCCAGGAGAGTTCCAAATGTGTGTGGGTAGAATATATATCCCACGGGGGTAAAATTGAAAAAAGTTGAAAAAAAATTTTTTTTGGACTTAGTCGTTTTTCCGACGTTTATCAGACTTTCAGATAGGGGAAATGTCAGTGAGCATTCCGATTTCAGTTCCAGAGTGATTCGCACAATGAGTCCTTGTTATTTAGTCGTTTTCAGCCAATTTTCTGGATTTTTGAAAATTTCACTTTTTTGTGAAAATATCCACTAAATGAGGGAATAATATGTGTGAGGGTACCGAATGAGAGTTCCAAATGTGTGTGGGTAGAATATATATCCCACGGGGGTAAAATTGAAAAAAGTTGAAAAAAAATTTTTTTTGGACTTAGTCATTTTTCCGGCGTTTATCAGACTTTCAGATAGGGGAAATGTCAGTGAGCGTTCCAATTTCAGTTCCAGGGTGATTCGCCCAATGAGTCCTTGTTATTTAGTTGTTTTCAGCCAATTTTCTGGATTTTTGAAAATTTCACTTTTTTGTGAAAATATCCACTAAATGAGGGAATAATATGTGTGAGGGTACCCCAGGAGAGTTCCAAATGTGTGTGGGTAGAATATATATCCCACGGGGGTAAAATTGAAAAAAGTTGAAAAAAAATATTTTTTGGACTTAGTCATTTTTCTGGCGTTTATCAGACTTTCAGATTTGGGAAATGTCAGTGAGCGTTCCGATTACAGTTCCAGAGCGATTCGCCCAATGAGTCCTTGATATTTAGTCGTTTTCAGCCAATTTTCTGGATTTTTGAAAATTTAACTTTTTTGTGAAAATATCCACTAAATGAGGGAATAATATGTGTGAGGGTACCCCAGGAGAGTTCCAAATGTGTGTGGGTAGAATATATATCCCACGGGGGTAAAATTGAAAAAGTTGAAAAAAATTATTTTTTGGACTTAGTCATTTTTCTGGCGTTTATCAGACTTTCAGATAGGGGAAATGTCAGTGAGCGTTCCGATTTCAGTTCCAGAGCGATTCGCCCAATGAGTCCTTGATATTTAGTCGTTTTCAGCCAATTTTCTGGATTTTTGAAAATTTAACTTTTTGGTGAAAATATCCACTAAATGAGGGAATAATATGTGTGAGGGTACCCCAGGAGAGTTCCAAATGTGTGTGGGAAGAATATATATCCCACGGGGGTAAAATTGAAAAAAGTTGAAAAAATTTTTTTTTTGGACTTAGTCATTTTTCCGGCGTTTATCAGACTTTTAGATAGGGAAAATGGCAGTGAGCGTTCCGATTTCAGTTCCAGAGCGATTCACCCAATGATTCCTTGATATTTAGTCATTTTCAGCCAATTTTCTGGATTTTTGAAAATTTCACTTTTTTGTGAAAATATCCACTAAATGAGGGAATAATATGTGTGAGGGTACCCCAGGAGAGTTCCAAATGTTTGTGGGTAGAATATATATCCCACGGGGGTAAAATTGAAAAAAGTTGAAAATAATTTTTTTTTGGACTTAGTCATTTTTCTGGCATTTATCAGACTTTCCCATAGGGGAAATGTCAGTGAGCTTTCCGATTTCAGTTCCAGAGCGATTCGCCCAATGAGTCCTTGATATTTATTTTTTTTCAGCCAATTTTCTGGATTTTTGAAAATTTAACTTTTTTGTGAAAATATCCACTAAATGAGGGAATAATATGTTTGAGGGTACCCCAGGAGAGTTCCAAATGTGTGTGGGAAGAATATATATCAACGGGGGTAAAATTGAAAAAAGTTGAAAAAAATTATTTTTTGGACTGTCATTTTTCTGGCGTTTATCAGACTTTCAGATAGGGGAAATGTCAGTGAGCGTTCCGATTTCAGTTCCAGAGCGATTCGCCCAATGAGTCCTTGATATTTAGTCGTTTTCAGCCAATTTTCTGGATTTTTGAAAATTTCACTTTTTTGTGAAAATATCCACTAAATGAGGGAATAATATGTGTGAGGGTACCGAATGAGAGTTCCAAATGTGTGTGGGTAGAATATATATCCCACGGGGGTAAAATTGAAAAAAGTTGAAAATATTTTTTTTTTGGACTTAGTCATTTTTCCGGCGTTTATCAGACTTTCAGATAGGGGAAATGTCAGTGAGCGTTCCAATTTCAGTTCCAGGGTGATTCGCCCAATGAGTCCTTGTTATTTAGTTGTTTTCAGCCAATTTTCTGGATTTTTGAAAATTTCACTTTTTTGTGAAAATATCCACTAAATGAGGGAATAATATGTGTGAGGGTACCCCAGGAGAGTTTCAAATGTGTGTGGGTAGAATATATATCCCACGGGGGTAAAATTGAAAAAAGTTGAAAAAAATTATTTTTTGGACTTAGTCATTTTTCTGGCGTTTATCAGACTTTCAGATAGGGGAAATGTCAGTGAGCGTTCCGATTTCAGTTCCAGAGCGATTCGCCCAATGAGTCCTTGATATTTAGTCGTTTTCAGCCAATTTTCTGGATTTTTGAAAATTTTCACTTTTTTGTGAAAATATCCACTAAATGAGGGAATAATATGTGTGAGGGTACCCCAGGAGAGTTCCAATTGTGTGTGGGTAGAATATATATCCCATGGGGGTAAAATTGAAAAAAGTTGAAAAAAAAATTTTTTTGGACTTAGTCGTTTTTCCGGTGTTTATCAGACTTTCAGATATGGGAAATGTCAGTGAGCGTTCCAATTTCAGTTCCAGGGTGATTCGCACAATGAGTCCTTGTTATTTAGTCGTTTTCAGCCAATTTTCTGGATTTTTGAAAATTTCACTTTTTTGTGAAAATATCCACTAAATGAGGGAATAATATGTGTGAGGGTACCCCAGGAGAGTTCCAAATGTGTGTGGGAAGAAAATATATCCCACGGGGGTAAAATTGAAAAAAGTTGAAAAAAAATATTTTTTGGACTTAGTCATTTTTTTGGCGTTTATCAGACTTTCAGATAGGGGAAATGTCAGTGAGCGTTCCGATTTCAGATCCAGAGCGATTCGCCCAATGAGTCCTTGATATTTAGTCGTTTTCAGCCAATTTTCTGGATTTTTGAAAATTTAACTTTTTTGTGAAAATATCCACTAAATGAGGGAATAATATGTGTGAGGGTACCCCAGGAGAGTTCCAAATGTTTGTGGGTAGAATATATATCCCACGGGGGTAAAATTGAAAAAAGTTGAAAATAATTTTTTTTTGGACTTAGTCATTTTTCTGGCATTTATCAGACTTTCCCATAGGGGAAATGTCAGAGAGCGTTCCGATTTCAGTTCCAGAGCGATTCGCCCAATGAGTCCTTGATATTTATTTTTTTTCAGCCAATTTTCTGGATTTTTGAAAATTTAACTTTTTTGTGAAAATATCCACTAAATGAGGGAATAATATGTGTGAGGGTACCCCAGGAGAGTTCCAAATGTGTGTGGGAAGAATATATATCAACGGGGGTAAAATTGAAAAAAGTTGAAAAAAATTATTTTTTGGACTGTCATTTTTCTGGCGTTTATCAGACTTTCAGATAGGGGAAATGTCAGTGAGCGTTCCGATTTCAGTTCCAGAGCGATTCGCCCAATGAGTCCTTGATATTTAGTCGTTTTCAGCCAATTTTCTGGATTTTTGAAAATTTTACTTTTTGGTGAAAATATCCACTAAATGAGGGAATAATATGTGTGAGGGTACCCCAGGAGAGTTCCAAATGTGTGTGGGAAGAATATATATCCCACGGGGGTAAAATTGAAAAAAGTTGAAAAAATTTTTTTTTTGGACTTAGTCATTTTTCCGGCGTTTATCAGACTTTTAGATAGGGAAAATGGCAGTGAGCGTTCCGATTTCAGTTCCAGAGCGATTCACCCAATGATTCCTTGATATTTAGTCATTTTCAGCCAATTTTCTGGATTTTTGAAAATTTCACTTTTTTGTGAAAATATCCACTAAATGAGGGAATAATATGTGTGAGGGTACCCCAGGAGAGTTCCAAATGTGTGTGGGAAGAAAATATATCCCACGGGGGTAAAATTGAAAAAAGTTGAAAAAAAATATTTTTTGGACTTAGTCATTTTTTTGGCTTTTATCAGACTTTCAGATAGGGGAAATGTCAGTGAGCGTTCCGATTTCAGATCCAGAGCGATTCGCCCAATGAGTCCTTGATATTTAGTCGTTTTCAGCCAATTTTCTGGATTTTTGAAAATTTAACTTTTTTGTGAAAATATCCACTAAATGAGGGAATAATATGTGTGAGGGTACCCCAGGAGAGTTCCAAATGTGTGTGGGTAGAACATATATCCCACGGGGGTAAAATTGAAAAAAGTTGAAAAAAATTATTTTTTGGACTTAGTCATTTTTCTGGCGTTTATCAGACTTTCAGATAGGGGAAATGTCAGTGAGCGTTCCGATTTCAGTTCCAGAGTGATTCGCCCAATGAGTCCTTGTTATTTAGTTGTTTTCAGCCAATTTTCTGGATTTTTGAAAATTTCACTTTTTTGTGAAAATATCCACTAAATGAGGGAATAATATGTGTGAGGGTACCCCAGGAGAGTTCCAAATGTGTGTGGGTAGAATATATATCCCACGGGGGTAAAATTGAAAAAAGTTGAAAAAAATTATTTTTTGGACTTAGTCATTTTTCTGGTGTTTATCCGACTTTCAGATAGGGGAAATGTCAGTGAGCGTTCCGATTTCAGTTCCAGAGCGATTCGCCCAATGAGTCCTTGATATTTAGTCGTTTTCAGCCAATTTTCTGGATTTTTGAAAATTTCACTTTTTTGTGAAAATGTCCACTAAATGAGGGAATAATATGTGTGAGGGTACCCCAGGAGAGTTCCAAATGTTTGTGGGTAGAATATATATCCCACGGGGGTAAAATTGAAAAAAGTTGAAAAAAAATTTTTTTTGGACTTAGTCATTTTTCCGGCGTTTATCAGACTTTCAGATAGGGGAAATGTCAGTGAGCGTTCCGATTTCAGTTCCAGAGCGATTCGCCCAATGAGTCCTTGATATTTAGTCGTTTTCAGCCAATTTTCTGGATTTTTGAAAATTTCACTTTTTTGTGAAAATATCCACTAAATGAGGGAATAAGTACCCCAGGAGAATTCCAAATGTGTGTGGGAAGAATATATATCCCACGGGGGTAAAATTGAAAAAAAAATTTTTTTGGACTTAGTCATTTCTCCGGCGTTTATCAGACTTTCAGATAGGGGAAATGTCAGTGAGCGTTCCGATTTCAGTTCCAGAGTGATTCGCCCAATGAGTCCTTGTTATTTAGTTGTTTTCAGCCAATTTCCTGGATTTTTGAAAATTTCACTTTTTTTGTGAAAATATCCACTAAATGAGGGAATAATATGTGTGAGGGTACCCAGGAGAGTTCCAAATGTGTGTGGGAAGAATATATATCCCACGGGGGTAAAATTGAAAAAAGTTGAAAAAAATTTTTTTTTGGACTTAGTCATTTTTCTGGCGTTTATCAGACTTTCACATAGGGGAAATGTCAGTGAGCATTCCGATTTCAGTTCCAGAGTGATTCGCCCAATGAGTCCTTGTTATTTAGTTGTTTTCAGCCAATTTTCTGGATTTTTGAAAATTTCACTTTTTTGTGAAAATATCCACTAAATGAGGGAATAATATGTGTGAGGGTACCCCAGGAGAGTTCCAAATGTGTGTGGGTAGAATATATATCCCACGGGGGTAAAATTGAAAAAAGTTGAAAAAAATTATTTTTTGGACTTAGTCATTTTTCTGGCGTTTATCAGACTTTCAGATAGGGGAAATGTCAGTGAGCGTTCCGATTTCAGTTCCAGAGCGATTCGCCCAATGAGTCCTTGATATTTAGTCGTTTTCAGCCAATTTTCTGGATTTTTGAAAATTTCACTTTTTTGTGAAAATATCCACTAAATGAGGGAATAATATGTGTGAGGGTACCGAATGAGAGTTCCAAATGTGTGTGGGTAGAATATATATCCCACGGGGGTAAAATTGAAAAAAGTTGAAAAAAAATTTTTTTTGCACTTAGTCATTTTTCTGGCGTTTATCAGACTTTCAGATAGGGGAAATGTCAGTGAGCGTTCCAATTTCAGTTCCAGGGTGATTCGCCCAATGAGTCCTTGTTATTTAGTTGTTTTCAGCCAATTTTCTGGATTTTTGAAAATTTCACTTTTTTGTGAAAATATCCACTAAATGAGGGAATAATATGTGTGAGGGTACCCCAGGAGAGTTTCAAATGTGTGTGGGTAGAATATATATCCCACGGGGGTAAAATTGAAAAAAGTTGAAAAAAATTATTTTTTGGACTTAGTCATTTTTCTGGCGTTTATCAGACTTTCAGATAGGGGAAATGTCAGTGAGCGTTCCGATTTCAGTTCCAGAGCGATTCGCCCAATGAGTCCTTGATATTTAGTCGTTTTCAGCCAATTTTCTGGATTTTTGAAAATTTTCACTTTTTTGTGAAAATATCCACTAAATGAGGGAATAATATGTGTGAGGGTACCCCAGGAGAGTTCCAATTGTGTGTGGGTAGAATATATATCCCATGGGGGTAAAATTGAAAAAAAAAATTTTTTGGACTTAGTCGTTTTTCCGGTGTTTATCAGACTTTCAGATATGGGAAATGTCAGTGAGCGTTCCAATTTCAGTTCCAGGGTGATTCGCACAATGAGTCCTTGTTATTTAGTCGTTTTCAGCCAATTTTCTGGATTTTTGAAAATTTCACTTTTTTGTGAAAATATCCACTAAATGAGGGAATAATATGTGTGAGGGTACCCCAGGAGAGTTCCAAATGTGTGTGGGAAGAAAATATATCCCACGGGGGTAAAATTGAAAAAAGTTGAAAAAAAATATTTTTTGGACTTAGTCATTTTTTTGGCGTTTATCAGACTTTCAGATAGGGGAAATGTCAGTGAGCGTTCCGATTTCAGATCCAGAGCGATTCGCCCAATGAGTCCTTGATATTTAGTCGTTTTCAGCCAATTTTCTGGATTTTTGAAAATTTAACTTTTTTGTGAAAATATCCACTAAATGAGGGAATAATATGTGTGAGGGTACCCCAGGAGAGTTCCAAATGTGTGTGGGAAGAATATATATCCCACGGGGGTAAAATTGAAAAAAGTTGAAAAATTTTTTTTTTTGGACTTAGTCATTTTTCCGGCGTTTATCAGACTTTTAGATAGGGAAAATGGCAGTGAGCGTTCCGATTTCAGTTCCAGAGCGATTCACCCAATGATTCCTTGATATTTAGTCATTTTCAGCCAATTTTCTGGATTTTTGAAAATTTCACTTTTTTGTGAAAATATCCACTAAATGAGGGAATAATATGTGTGAGGGTACCCCAGGAGAGTTCCAAATGTGTGTGGGAAGAAAATATATCCCACGGGGGTAAAATTGAAAAAAGTTGAAAAAAAATATTTTTTGGACTTAGTCATTTTTTTGGCTTTTATCAGACTTTCAGATAGGGGAAATGTCAGTGAGCGTTCCGATTTCAGATCCAGAGCGATTCGCCCAATGAGTCCTTGATATTTAGTCGTTTTCAGCCAATTTTCTGGATTTTTGAAAATTTAACTTTTTTGTGAAAATATCCACTAAATGAGGGAATAATATGTGTGAGGGTACCCCAGGAGAGTTCCAAATGTGTGTGGGTAGAACATATATCCCACGGGGGTAAAATTGAAAAAAGTTGAAAAAAATTATTTTTTGGACTTAGTCATTTTTCTGGCGTTTATCAGACTTTCAGATAGGGGAAATGTCAATGAGCGTTCCGATTTCAGTTCCAGAGTGATTCGCCCAATGAGTCCTTGTTATTTAGTTGTTTTCAGCCAATTTTCTGGATTTTTGAAAATTTCACTTTTTTGTGAAAATATCCACTAAATGAGGGAATAATATGTGTGAGGGTACCCCAGGAGAGTTCCAAATGTGTGTGGGTAGAACATATATCCCACGGGGGTAAAATTGAAAAAAGTTGAAAAAAATTATTTTTTGGACTTAGTCATTTTTCTGGCGTTTATCAGACTTTCAGATAGGGGAAATGTCAGTGAGCGTTCCGATTTCAGTTCCAGAGCGATTCGCCCAATGAGTCCTTGATATTTAGTCGTTTTCAGCCAATTTTCTGGATTTTTGAAAATTTCACTTTTTTGTGAAAATATCCACTAAATGAGGGAATAAGTACCCCAGGAGAGTTCCAAATGTGTGTGGGAAGAATATATATCCCACGGGGGTAAAATTGAAAAAAAAATTTTTTTGGACTTAGTCATTTCTCCGGCGTTTATCAGACTTTCAGATAGGGGAAATGTCAGTGAGCGTTCCGATTTCAGTTCCAGAGTGATTCGCCCAATGAGTCCTTGTTATTTAGTTGTTTTCAGCCAATTTCCTGGATTTTTGAAAATTTCACTTTTTTTGTGAAAATATCCACTAAATGAGGGAATAATATGTGTGAGGGTACCCCAGGAGAGTTACAAATGTGTGTGGGAAGAATATATATCCCACGGGGGTAAAATTGAAAAAAGTTGAAAAAAATTTTTTTTTGGACTTAGTCCTTTTTCTGGCGTTTATCAGACTTTCACATAGGGGAAATGTCAGTGAGCATTCCGATTTCAGTTCCAGAGTGATTCGCCCAATGAGTCCTTGTTATTTAGTTGTTTTCAGCCAATTTTCTGGATTTTTGAAAATTTAACTTTTTTGTGAAAATATCCACTAAATGAGGGAATAATATGTGTGAGTGTACCCCAGGAGAGTTCCAAATGTGTGTGGGAAGAATATATATCCCACGGGGGTAAAATTGAAAAAAGTTGAAAAAAATTATTTTTTGGACTTAGTCATTTTTCTGGCGTTTATCAGACTTTCAGATAGGGGAAATGTCAGTGAGCGTTCCGATTTCAGTTCCAGAGCGATTCGACCAATGAGTCCTTGATATTTAGTCGTTTTCAGCCAATTTTCTGGATTTTTGAAAAATTCACTTTTTTGTGAAAATATCCACTAAATGAGGGAATAAGTACCCCAGGAGAGTTCCAAATGTGTGTGGGAAGAATATATATCCCACGGGGGTAAAATTGAAAAAAAAATTTTTTTGGACTTAGTCATTTCTCCGGCGTTTATCAGACTTTCAGATAGGGGAAATGTCAGTGAGCGTTCCGATTTCAGTTCCAGAGTGATTCGCCCAATGAGTCCTTGTTATTTAGTTGTTTTCAGCCAATTTCCTGGATTTTTGAAAATTTCACTTTTTTTGTGAAAATATCCACTAAATGAGGGAATAATATGTGTGAGGGTTACCCAGGAGAGTTCCAAATGTGTGTGGGTAGAATATATATCCCACGGGGGTAAAATTGAAAAAAGTTGAAAAAAATTATTTTTTGGACTTAGTCATTTTTCTGGCGTTTATCAGACTTTCAGATATTGGAAATGTCAGTGAGCATTCCGATTTCAGTTCCAGAGTGATTCGCCCAATGAGTCCTTGATATTTAGTCGTTTTCAGCCAATTTTCTGGATTTTTGAAAATTTAACTTTTTTGTGAAAATATCCACTAAATGAGGGAATAATATGTGTGAGGGTACCCCAGGAGAGTTCCAAATGTGTGTGGGTAGAATATATATCCCACGGGGGTAAAATTGAAAAAAGTTGAAAAAAAATTATTTTTTGGACTTAGTCATTTTTCTGGCGTTTATCAGACTTTCAGATAGGGGAAATGTCAGTGAGCGTTCCGATTTCAGTTCCAGAGTGATTCGCCCAATGAGTCCTTGTTATTTAGTTGTTTTCAGCCAATTTTCTGGATTTTTGAAAATTTAACTTTTTTGTGAAAATATCCACTAAATGAGGGAATAATATGTGTGAGTGTACCCCAGGAGAGTTCCAAATGTGTGTGGGAAGAATATATATCCCACGGGGGTAAAATTGAAAAAAGTTGAAAAAAATTATTTTTTGGACTTAGTCATTTTTCTGGCGTTTATCAGACTTTCAGATAGGGGAAATGTCAGTGAGCGTTCCGATTTCAGTTCCAGAGCGATTCGCCCAATGAGTCCTTGATATTTAGTCGTTTTCAGCCAATTTTCTGGATTTTTGAAAAATTCACTTTTTTGTGAAAATATCCACTAAATGAGGGAATAAGTACCCCAGGAGAGTTCCCAATGTGTGTGGGAAGAATATATATCCCACGGGGGTAAAATTGAAAAAAAAATTTTTTTGGACTTAGTCATTTCTCCGGCGTTTATCAGACTTTCAGATAGGGGAAATGTCAGTGAGCGTTCCGATTTCAGTTCCAGAGTGATTCGCCCAATGAGTCCTTGTTATTTAGTCGTTTTCAGCCAATTTTCTGGATTTTTGAAAATTTCACTTTTTTGTGAAAATATCCACTAAATGAGGGAATAATATGTGTGAGGGTACCGAATGAGAGTTCCAAATGTGTGTGGGTAGAATATATATCCCACGGGGGTAAAATTGAAAAAAGTTGAAAAAAAATTTTTTTTGGACTTAGTCATTTTTCCGGCGTTTATCAGACTTTCAGATAGGGGAAATGTCAGTGAGCGTTCCAATTTCAGTTCCAGGGTGATTCGCCCAATGAGTCCTTGATATTTAGTCATTTTCAGCCAATTTTCTGGATTTTTGAAAAATTCACTTTTTTGTGAAAATATCCACTAAATGAGGGAATAAGTACCCCAGGAGAGTTCCAAATGTGTGTGGGAAGAATATATATCCCACGGGGGTAAAATTGAAAAAAAAATTTTTTTGGACTTAGTCATTTTTCCGGCGTTTATCAGACTTTCAGATAGGGGAAATGTCAGTGAGCGTTCCGATTTCAGTTCCAGAGTGATTCGCCCAATGAGTCCTTGTTATTTAGTTGTTTTCAGCCAATTTCCTGGATTTTTGAAAATTTCACTTTTTTTGTGAAAATATCCACTAAATGAGGGAATAATATGTGTGAGGGTTACCCAGGAGAGTTCCAAATGTGTGTGGGTAGAATATATATCCGACGGGGGTAAAATTGAAAAAAGTTGAAAAAAAATTTTTTTTGGACTTAGTCATTTTTCCGGCGTTTATCAGACTTTAAGATAGGGGAAATGTCAGTGAGTGTTCCGATTTCAGTTCCAGAGCGATTCGCCCAATGAGTCTTTGATATTTAGTCGTTTTCAGCCAATTTTCTGGATTTTTGAAAATTTCACTTTTTTGTGAAAATATCCACTAAATGAGGGAATAATATGTGTGAGGGTACCCCAGGAGAGTTTCAAATGTGTGTGGGAAGAATATATATGCCACGGGGGTAAAATTGAAAAAAGTTTAAAAAAAAATTTTTTTTGGACTTCGTCATTTTTCCGGCGTTTATCAGACTTTCAGATAGGGGAAATGTCAGTGAGCGTTCCAATTTCAGTTCCAGGGTGATTCGCCCAATGAGTCCTTGTTATTTAGTTGTTTTCAGCCAATTTTCTGGATTTTTGAAAATTTCACTTTTTTGTGAAAATATCCACTAAATGAGGGAATAATATGTGTGAGGGTACCCCAGGAGAGTTCCAAATGTGTGTGGGTAGAATATATATCCCACGGGGGTAAAATTGAAAAAAGTTGAAAAAAATTATTTTTTGGACTTAGTCATTTTTCTGGCGTTTATCAGACTTTCAGATAGGGGAAATGTCAGTGAGCGTTCCGATTACAGTTCCAGAGCGATTCGCCCAATGAGTCCTTGATATTTAGTCGTTTTCAGCCAATTTTCTGGATTTTTGAAAATTTAACTTTTTTGTGAAAATATCCACTAAATGAGGGAATAATATGTGTGAGGGTACCCCAGGAGAGTTCCAAATGTGTGTGGGTAGAATATATATCCCACGGGGGTAAAATTGAAAAAAGTTGAAAAAAATTATTTTTTGGACTTAGTCATTTTTCTGGCGTTTATCAGACTTTCAGATAGGGGAAATGTCAGTGAGCGTTCCGATTTCAGTTCCAGAGCGATTCGCCCAATGAGTCCTTGATATTTAGTCGTTTTCAGCCAATTTTATGGATTTTTGAAAATTTAACTTTTTGGTGAAAATATCCACTAAATGAGGGAATAATATGTGTGAGGGTACCCCAGGAGAGTTCCAAATGTGTGTGGGAAGAATATATATCCCACGGGGGTAAAATTGAAAAAAGTTGAAAAAATTTTTTTTTTGGACTTAGTCATTTTTCCGGCGTTTATCAGACTTTTAGATAGGGAAAATGGCAGTGAGCGTTCCGATTTCAGTTCCAGAGCGATTCACCCAATGATTCCTTGATATTTAGTCATTTTCAGCCAATTTTCTGGATTTTTGAAAATTTCACTTTTTTGTGAAAATATCCACTAAATGAGGGAATAATATGTGTGAGGGTACCCCAGGAGAGTTCCAAATGTGTGTGGGAAGAATATATATCCCACGGGGGTAAATTTGAAAATAGTTGAAAAAAATTATTTTTTGGACTTAGTCATTTTTCTGGCGTTTATCAGACTTTCAGATAGGGGAAATGTCAGTGAGCGTTCCGATTTCAGTTCCAGAGCGATTCGCCCAATGAGTCCTTGATATTTAGTCGTTTTCAGCCAATTTTCTGGATTTTTGAAAAATTCACTTTTTTGTGAAAATATCCACTAAATGAGGGAATAAGTACCCCAGGAGAGTTCCAAATGTGTGTGGGAAGAATATATATCCCACGGGGGTAAAATTGAAAAAAAAATTTTTTTGGACTTAGTCATTTCTCCGGCGTTTATCAGACTTTCAGATAGGGGAAATGTCAGTGAGCGTTCCGATTTCAGTTCCAGAGTGATTCGCCCAATGAGTCCTTGTTATTTAGTTGTTTTCAGCCAATTTCCTGGATTTTTGAAAATTTCACTTTTTTTGTGAAAATATCCACTAAATGAGGGAATAACATGTGTGAGGGTTACCCAGGAGAGTTCCAAATGTGTGTGGGTAGAATATATATCCGACGGGGGTAAAATTGAAAAAAGTTGAAAAAAAAATTTTTTTGGAGTTAGTCGTTTTTCCGACGTTTATCAGACTTTCAGATAGGGGAAATGTCAGTGAGCATTCCGATTTCAGTTCCAGAGCGATTCGCCCATTGAGTCCTTGTTATTTAGTCGTTTTCAGCCAATTTTCTGGATTTTTGAAAATTTCACTTTTTTGTGAAAATATCCACTATATGAGGGAATAATATGTGTGAGGGTACCCCAGGAGAGTTCCAAATGTGTGTGGGAAGAATATATATCCCACGGGGGTAAAATTGAATAAAGTAGAAAATTTTTTTTTTTTGGACTTAGTCATTTTTTCGGCGTTTATCAGACTTTCAGATAGGGGAAATGTCAGTGAGCATTCCGATTTCAGTTCCAGAGCGATTCGCCCAATGAGTCCTTGTTATTTAGTAGTTTTCAGCCAATTTTCTGGATTTTTGAAAATTTCACTTTTTTGTGAAAATATCCACTAAATGAGGGAATAATATGTGTGAGGGTACCCCAGGAGAGTTCCAAATGTTTGTGGGTAGAATATATATCCCACGGGGGTAAAATTGAAAAAAGTAGAAAAAATTTTTTTTTGGACTTAGTCATTTTTCCGGCGTTTATCAGACTTTAAGATAGGGGAAATGTCAGTGAGTGTTCCGATTTCAGTTCCAGAGCGATTCGCCCAATGAGTCTTTGATATTTAGTCGTTTTCAGCCAATTTTCTGGATTTTTGAAAATTTCACTTTTTTGTGAAAATATCCACTAAATGAGGGAATAATATGTGTGAGGGTACCCCAGGAGAGTTTCAAATGTGTGTGGGAAGAATATATATGCCACGGGGGTAAAATTGAAAAAAGTTTAAAAAAAAATTTTTTTGGACTTAGTCATTTTTCCGGCGTTTATCAGACTTTCAGATAGGGGAAATGTCAGTGAGCGTTCCGATTTCAGTTCCAGAGCGATTCGCCGAATGAGTCCTTGATATTTAGTCGTTTTCAGCCAATTTTCTGGATTTTTGAAAATTTCACTTTTTTGTGAAAATATCCACTAAATGAGGGAATAATATGTGTGAGGGTACCCCAGGAGAGTTCCAAATGTGTGTGGGTAGAATATATATCCCACGGGGGTAAAATTGAAAAAAGTTGAAAAAAAATTTTTTTTGGACTTAGTCGTTTTTCCGACGTTTATCAGACTTTCAGAGAGGGGAAATGTCAGTGAGCGTTCCGATTTCAGTTCCCGAGTGATTCGCCCAATGAGTCCTTGTTATTTAGTCGTTTTCAGCCAATTTTCTGGATTTTTGAAAATTTCACTTTTTTGTGAAAATATCCACTAAATGAGGGAATAATATGTGTGAGGGTACCGAATGAGAGTTCCAAATGTGTGTGGGTAGAATATATATCCCACGGGGGTAAAATTGAAAAAAGTTGAAAAAAAAATTTTTTTGGACTTAGTCATTTTTCCGGCGTTTATCAGACTTTCAGATAGGGGAAATGTCAGTGAGCATTCCAATTTCAGTTCCAGGGTGATTCGCCCAATGAGTCCTTGATATTTAGTCGTTTTCAGTCAATTTTCTGGATTTTTGAAAAATTCACTTTTTTGTGAAAATATCCACTAAATGAGGCAATAAGTACCCCAGGAGAGTTCCAAATGTGTGTGGGAAGAATATATATCCCACGGGGGTAAAATTGAAAAAAAAATTTTTTTGGACTTAGTCATTTCTCCGGCGTTTATCAGACTTTCAGATAGGGGAAATGTCAGTGAGCGTTCCGATTTCAGTTCCAGAGTGATTCGCCCAATGAGTCCTTGATATTTAGTCGTTTTCAGCCAATTTTCTGGATTTTTGAAAAATTCACTTTTTTGTGAAAATATCCACTAAATGAGGGAATAAGTACCCCAGGAGAGTTCCAAATGTGTGTGGGAAGAATATATATCCCACGGGGGTAAAATTGAAAAAAAAATTTTTTTGGACTTAGTCATTTCTCCGGCGTTTATCAGACTTTCAGATAGGGGAAATGTCAGTGAGCATTCCGATTTCAGTTCCAGAGTGATTCGCCCAATGAGTCCTTGTTATTTAGTTGTTTTCAGCCAATTTCCTGGATTTTTGAAAATTTCACTTTTTTTGTGAAAATATCCACTAAATGAGGGAATAATATGTGTGAGGGTTACCCAGGAGAGTTCCAAATGTGTGTGGGTAGAATATATATCCGACGGGGGTAAAATTGAAAAAAGTTGGAAAAAAATTTTTTTGGGAGTTAGTCGTTTTTCCGACGTTTATCAGACTTTCAGATAGGGGAAATGTCAGTGAGCATTCCGATTTCAGTTCCAGAGCGATTCGCCCATTGAGTCCTTGTTATTTAGTAGTTTTCAGCCAATTTTCTGGATTTTTGAAAATTTCACTTTTTTGTGAAAATATCCACTATATGAGGGAATAATATGTGTGAGGGTACCCCAGGAGAGTTCCAAATGTGTGTGGGAAGAATATATATCCCACGGGGGTAAAATTGAATAAAGTAGAAAATTTATTTTTTTTGGACTTAGTCATTTTTTCGGCGTTTATCAGACTTTCAGATAGGGGAAATGTCAGTGAGCATTCCGATTTCAGTTCCAGAGCGATTCGCCCAATGAGTCCTTGTTATTTAGTAGTTTTCAGCCAATTTTCTGGATTTTTGAAAATTTCACTTTTTTGTGAAAATATCCACTAAATGAGGGAATAATATGTGTGAGGGTACCCCAGGAGAGTTCCAAATGTGTGTGGGAAGAATATATATCCCACGGGGGTAAAATTGAAAAAAGTTGAAAAAAAATTTTTTTTGGACTTAGTCATTTTTCCGGCGTTTATCAGACTTTCAGATAGGGGAAATGTCAGTGAGCATTCCAATTTCAGTTCCAGGGTGATTCGCCCAATGAGTCCTTGATATTTAGTCGTTTTCAGCCAATTTTCTGGATTTTTGAAAAATTCACTTTTTTGTGAAAATATCCACTAAATGAGGGAATAAGTACCCCAGGAGAGTTCCAAATGTGTGTGGGAAGAATATATATCCCACGGGGGTAAAATTGAAAAAAAAATTTTTTTGGACTTAGTCATTTCTCCGGCGTTTATCAGACTTTCAGATAGGGGAAATGTCAGTGAGCGTTCCGATTTCAGTTCCAGAGTGATTCGCCCAATGAGTCCTTGATATTTAGTCGTTTTCAGCCAATTTTCTGGATTTTTGAAAAATTCACTTTTTTGTGAAAATATCCACAAAATGAGGGAATAAGTACCCCAGGAGAGTTCCAAATGTGTGTGGGAAGAATATATATCCCACGGGGGTAAAATTGAAAAAAAAATTTTTTTGGACTTAGTCATTTCTCCGGCGTTTATCAGACTTTCAGATAGGGGAAATGTCAGTGAGCAATCCGATTTCAGTTCCAGAGTGATTCGCCCAATGAGTCCTTGTTATTTAGTTGTTTTCAGCCAATTTCCTGGATTTTTGAAAATTTCACTTTTTTTGTGAAAATATCCACTAAATGAGGGAATAATATGTGTGAGGGTTACCCAGGAGAGTTCCAAATGTGTGTGGGTAGAATATATATCCGACGGGGGTAAAATTGAAAAAAGTTGAAAAAAAATTTTTTTTGGACTTAGTCGTTTTTCCGACGTTTATCAGACTTTCAGATAGGGGAAATGTCAGTGAGCATTCCGATTTCAGTTCCAGAGCGATTCGCCCATTGAGTCCTTGTTATTTAGTCGTTTTCAGCCAATTTTCTGAATTTTTGAAAATTTCACTTTTTTGTGAAAATATCCACTATATGAGGGAATAATATGTGTGAGGGTACCCCAGGAGAGATCCATATGTGTGTGGGAAGAATATATATCCCACGGGGGTAAAATTGAATAAAGTAGAAAATTTTTTTTTTTTGGACTTAGTCATTTTTTCGGCGTTTATCAGACTTTCAGATAGGGGAAATGTCAGTGAGCATTCCGATTTCAGTTCCAGAGCGATTCGCCCAATGAGTCCTTGTTATTTAGTAGTTTTCAGCCAATTTTCTGGATTTTTGAAAATTTCACTTTTTTGTGAAAATATCCACTAAATGAGGGAATAATATGTGTGAGGGTACCCCAGGAGAGTTCCAAATGTGTGTGGGAAGAATATATATCCCACGGGGGTAAAATTGAAGAAAGTTGAAAAAAAATTTTTTTGGGACTTAGTCATTTTTCCGGCGTTTATCAGACTTTCAGATAGGGGAAATGTCAGTGAGCATTCCGATTTCAGTTCCAGAGTGATTCGCCCAATGAGTCCTTGTTATTTAGTCGTTTTCAGACAATTTTCTGGATTTTTGAAAATTTCACTTTTTTGTGAAAATATCCACTAAATGAGGGAATAATATGTGTGAGGGTACCCCAGGAGAGTTCCAAATGTTTGTGGGTAGAATATATATCCCACGGGGGTAAAATTCAAAAAAGTAGAAAAATTTTTTTTTTGGACTTAGTCATTTTTCCGGCGTTTATCAGACTTTAAGATAGGGGAAATGTCAGTGAGCGTTCCGATTTCAGTTCCAGAGCGATTCGCCGAATGAGTCCTTGATATTTAGTCGTTTTCAGCCAATTTTCTGGATTTTTGAAAATTTCACTTTTTTGTGAAAATATCCACTAAATGAGGGAATAATATGTGTGAGGGTACCCCAGGAGAGTTCCAAATGTGTGTGGGTAGAATATATATCCCACGGGGGTAAAATTGAAAAAAGTAGAAAAATTTTTTTTTTGGACTTAGTCATTTTTCCGGCGTTTATCAGACTTTAAGATAGGGGAAATGTCAGTGAGTGTTCCGATTTCAGTTCCAGAGCGATTCGCCCAATGAGTCTTTGATATTTAGTCGTTTTCAGCCAATTTTCTGGATTTTTGAAAATTTCACTTTTTTGTGAAAATATCCACTAAATGAGGGAATAATATGTGTGAGGGTACCCCAGGAGAGTTTCAAATGTGTGTGGGAAGAATATATATGCCACGGGGATAAAATTGAAAAAAGTTTAAAAAAAAATTTTTTTGGACTTAGTCATTTTTCCGGCGTTTATCAGACTTTCAGATAGGGGAAATGTCAGTGAGCGTTCCGATTTCAGTTCCAGAGCGATTCGCCGAATGAGTCCTTGATATTTAGTCGTTTTCAGCCAATTTTCTGGATTTTTGAAAATTTCACTTTTTTGTGAAAATATCCACTAAATGAGGGAATAATATGTGTGAGGGTACCCCAGGAGAGTTCCAAATGTGTGTGGGTAGAATATATATCCCACGGGGGTAAAATTGAAAAAAGTTGAAAAAAAATTTTTTTTGGACTTAGTCGTTTTTCCGACGTTTATCAGACTTTCAGAGAGGGGAAATGTCAGTGAGCGTTCCGATTTCAGTTCCCGAGTGATTCGCCCAATGAGTCCTTGTTATTTAGTCGTTTTCAGCCAATTTTCTGGATTTTTGAAAATTTAACTTTTTTGTGAAAATATCCACTAAATGAGGGAATAATATGTGTGAGGGTACCGAATGAGAGTTCCAAATGTGTGTGGGTAGAATATATATCCCACGGGGGTAAAATTGAAAAAAGTTGAAAAAAAATTTTTTTTGGACTTAGTCATTTTTCCGGCGTTTATCAGACTTTCAGATAGGGGAAATGTCAGTGAGCATTCCAATTTCAGTTCCAGGGTGATTCGCCCAATGAGTCCTTGATATTTAGTCGTTTTCAGTCAATTTTCTGGATTTTTGAAAAATTCACTTTTTTGTGAAAATATCCACTAAATGAGGGAATAAGTACCCCAGGAGAGTTCCAAATGTGTGTGGGAAGAATATATATCCCACGGGGGTAAAATTGAAAAAAAAATTTTTTTGGACTTAGTCATTTCTCCGGCGTTTATCAGACTTTCAGATAGGGGAAATGTCAGTGAGCGTTCCGATTTCAGTTCCAGAGTGATTCGCCCAATGAGTCCTTGATATTTAGTCGTTTTCAGCCAATTTTCTGGATTTTTGAAAAATTCACTTTTTTGTGAAAATATCCACTAAATGAGGGAATAAGTACCCCAAGAGAGTTCCAAATGTGTGTGGGAAGAATATATATCCCACGGGGGTAAAATTGAAAAAAAAATTTTTTTGGACTTAGTCATTTCTCCGGCGTTTATCAGACTTTCAGATAGGGGAAATGTCAGTGAGCATTCCGATTTCAGTTCCAGAGTGATTCGCCCAATGAGTCCTTGTTATTTAGTTGTTTTCAGCCAATTTCCTGGATTTTTGAAAATTTCACTTTTTTTGTGAAAATATCCACTAAATGAGGGAATAATATGTGTGAGGGTTACCCAGGAGAGTTCCAAATGTGTGTGGGTAGAATATATATCCGACGGGGGTAAAATTGAAAAAAGTTGAAAAAAAATTTTTTTTGGAGTTAGTCGTTTTTCCGACGTTTATCAGACTTTCAGATAGGGGAAATGTCAGTGAGCATTCCGATTTCAGTTCCAGAGCGATTCGCCCATTGAGTCCTTGTTATTTAGTAGTTTTCAGCCAATTTTCTGGATTTTTGAAAATTTCACTTTTTTGTGAAAATATCCACTATATGAGGGAATAATATGTGTGAGGGTACCCCAGGAGAGTTCCAAATGTGTGTGGGAAGAATATATATCCCACGGGGGTAAAATTGAATAAAGTAGAAAATTTTTTTTTTTTGGACTTAGTCATTTTTTCGGCGTTTATCAGACTTTCAGATAGGGGAAATGTCAGTGAGCATTCCGATTTCAGTTCCAGAGCGATTCGCCCAATGAGTCCGTGTTATTTAGTAGTTTTCAGCCAATTTTCTGGATTTTTGAAAATTTCACTTTTTTGTGAAAATATCCACTAAATGAGGGAATAATATGTGTGAGGGTACCCCAGGAGAGTTCCAAATGTGTGTGGGAAGAATATATATCCCACGGGGGTAAAATTGAAGAAAGTTGAAAAAAAATTTTTTTTGGACTTAGTCATTTTTCCGGCGTTTATCAGACTTTCAGATAGGGGAAATGTCAGTGAGCATTCCGATTTCAGTTCCAGAGTGATTCGCCCAATGAGTCCTTGTTATTTAGTCGTTTTCAGACAATTTTCTGGATTTTTGAAAATTTCACTTTTTTGTGAAAATATCCACTAAATGAGGGAATAATATGTGTGAGGGTACCCCAGGAGAGTTCCAAATGTTTGTGGGTAGAATATATATCCCACGGGGGTAAAATTGAAAAAAGTAGAAAAAATTTTTTTTTGGACTTAGTCATTTTTCCGGCGTTTATCAGACTTTAAGATAGGGGAAATGTCAGTGAGCGTTCCGATTTCAGTTCCAGAGTGATTCGCCCAATGAGTCCTTGTTATTTAGTCGTTTTCAGCCAATTTTCTGGATTTTTGAAAATTTCACTTTTTTGTGAAAATATCCACTAAATGAGGGAATAAGTACCCCAGGAGAGTTCCAAATGTGTGTGGGAAGAATATATATCCCACGGGGGTAAAATTGAAAAAAAAATTTTTTTGGACTTAGTCATTTCTCCGGCGTTTATCAGACTTTCAGATAGGGGAAATGTCAGTGAGCGTTCCGATTTCAGTTCCAGAGTGATTCGCCCAATGAGTCCTTGATATTTAGTCGTTTTCAGCCAATTTTCTGGATTTTTGAAAAATTCACTTTTTTGTGAAAATATCCACTAAATGAGGGAATAAGTACCCCAGGAGAGTTCCAAATGTGTGTGGGAAGAATATATATCCCACGGGGGTAAAATTGAAAAAAAAATTTTTTTGGACTTAGTCATTTCTCCGGCGTTTATCAGACTTTCAGATAGGGGAAATGTCAGTGAGCATTCCGATTTCAGTTCCAGAGTGATTCGCCCAATGAGTCCTTGTTATTTAGTTGTTTTCAGCCAATTTCCTGGATTTTTGAAAATTTCACTTTTTTTGTGAAAATATCCACTAAATGAGGGAATAATATGTGTGAGGGTTACCCAGGAGAGTTCCAAATGTGTGTGGGTAGAATATATATCCGACGGGGGTAAAATTGAAAAAAGTTTAAAAAAAATTTTTTTTGGAGTTAGTCGTTTTTCCGACGTTTATCAGACTTTCAGATAGGGGAAATGTCAGTGAGCATTCCGATTTCAGTTCCAGAGCGATTCGCCCATTGAGTCCTTGTTATTTAGTAGTTTTCAGCCAATTTTCTGGATTTTTGAAAATTTCACTTTTTTGTGAAAATATCCACTATATGAGGGAATAATATGTGTGAGGGTACCCCAGGAGAGTTCCAAATGTGTGTGGGAAGAATATATATCCCACGGGGGTAAAATTGAATAAAGTAGAAAATTTTTTTTATTTGGACTTAGTCATTTTTTCGGCGTTTATCAGACTTTCAGATAGGGGAAATGTCAGTGAGCATTCCGATTTCAGTTCCAGAGCGATTCGCCCAATGAGTCCGTGTTATTTAGTAGTTTTCAGCCAATTTTCTGGATTTTTGAAAATTTCACTTTTTTGTGAAAATATCCACTAAATGAGGGAATAATATGTGTGAGGGTACCCCAGGAGAGTTCCAAATGTGTGTGGGAAGAATATATATCCCACGGGGGTAAAATTGAAGAAAGTTGAAAAAAAAATTTTTTTGGACTTAGTCATTTTTCCGGCGTTTATCAGACTTTCAGATAGGGGAAATGTCAGTGAGCATTCCGATTTCAGTTCCAGAGTGATTCGCCCAATGAGTCCTTGTTATTTAGTCGTTTTCAGACAATTTTCTGGATTTTTGAAAATTTCACTTTTTTGTGAAAATATCCACTAAATGAGGGAATAATATGTGTGAGGGTACCCCAGGAGAGTTCCAAATGTTTGTGGGTAGAATATATATCCCACGGGGGTAAAATTGAAAAAAGTAGAAAAAATTTTTTTTTGGACTTAGTCATTTTTCCGGCGTTTATCAGACTTTAAGATAGGGGAAATGTCAGTGAGTGTTCCGATTTCAGTTCCAGAGCGATTCGCCGAATGAGTCCTTGATATTTAGTCGTTTTCAGCCAATTTTCTGGATTTTTGAAAATTTCACTTTTTTGTGAAAATATCCACTAAATGAGGGAATAATATGTGTGAGGGTACCCCAGGAGAGTTCCAAATGTGTGTGGGTAGAATATATATCCCACGGGGGTAAAATTGAAAAAAGTTGAAAAAAAATTTTTTTTGGACTTAGTCGTTTTTCCGACGTTTATCAGACTTTCAGAGAGGGGAAATGTCAGTGAGCGTTCCGATTTCAGTTCCAGAGTGATTCGCCCAATGAGTCCTTGATATTTAGTCGTTTTCAGCCAATTTTCTGGATTTTTGAAAATTTCACTTTTTTGTGAAAATATCCACTAAATGAGGGAATAATATGTGTGAGTGTACCCCAGGAGAGTTCCAAATGTGTGTGGGAAGAATATATATCCCACGGGGGTAAAATTGAAAAAAGTTTAAAAAATTTTTTTTGGACTTAGTCGTTTTTCCGACGTTTATCAGACTTTCAGATAGGGGAAATGTCAGTGAGCGTTCCGATTTCAGTTCCAGAGTGATTCGCCCAATGAGTCCTTGTTATTTAGTCGTTTTCAGCCAATTTTCTGGATTTTTGAAAATTTCACTTTTTTGTGAAAATATCCACTAAATGAGGGAATAATATGTGTGAGGGTACCCCAGGAGAGTTCCAAATGTGTGTGGGAAGAATATATATCCCACGGGGGTAAAATTGAAAAAAGTTGAAAAAATTTTTTTTTTGGACTTAGTCATTTTTCCGGCGTTTATCAGACTTTTAGATAGGGAAAATGGCAGTTAGCGTTCCGATTTCAGTTCCAGAGCGATTCACCCAATGATTCCTTGATATTTAGTCATTTTCAGCCAATTTTCTGGATTTTTGAAAATTTCACTTTTTTGTGAAAATATCCACTAAATGAGGGAATAATATGTGTGAGGGTACCCCAGGAGAGTTCCAAATGTTTGTGGGTAGAATATATATCCCACGGGGGTAAAATTGAAAAAAGTTGAAAAAATTTTTTTTTTGGACTTAGTCATTTTTCTGGCATTTATCAGACTTTCCCATAGGGGAAATGTCAGTGAGCGTTCCGATTTCAGTTCCAGAGCGATTCGCCCAATGAGTCCTTGATATTTAGTTGTTTTCAGCCAATTTTCTGGATTTTTGAAAATGTAACTTTTTTGTGAAAATATCCACTAAATGAGGGAATAATATGTGTGAGGGTACCCCAGGAGAGTTCCAAATGTGTGTGGCAAGAATATATATCCCACGGGGGTAAAATTGAAGAAAGTTGAAAAAAAATTTTTTTTGGACTTAGTCATTTTTCCGGCGTTTATCAGACTTTCAGATAGGGGAAATGTCAGTGAGCGTTCCGATTTCAGTTCCAGAGCGATTTGCCCAATGAGTCCTTGATATTTAGTCGTTTTCAGCCAATTTTCTGGATTTTTGAAAATTTCACTTTTTTGTGAAAATATCCACTAAATGAGGGAATAATATGTGTGAGGGTACCCCAGGAGAGTTACAAATGTGTGTGGGAAGAATATATATCCCACAGGGGTAAAATTGAAGAAAGTTGAAAAAAAATTTTTTTGGACTTAGTCATTTTTCCGGCGTTTATCAGACTTTCAGATAGGGGAAATGTCAGTGAGCATTCCGATTTCAGTTCCAGAGTGATTCGCCCAATGAGTCCTTGTTATTTAGTCGTTTTCAGACAATTTTCTGGATTTTTGAAAATTTCACTTTTTTGTGAAAATATCCACTAAATGAGGGAATAATATGTGTGAGGGTACCCCAGGAGAGTTCCAAATGTTTGTGGGTAGAATATATATCCCACGGGGGTAAAATTGAAAAAAGTAGAAAAATTTTTTTTTTGGACTTAGTCATTTTTCCGGCGTTTATCAGACTTTAAGATAGGGGAAATGTCAGTGAGTGTTCCGATTTCAGTTCCAGAGCGATTCGCCCAATGAGTCCTTGATATTTAGTTGTTTTCAGCCAATTTTCTGGATTTTTGAAAATGTAACTTTTTTGTGAAAATATCCACTAAATGAGGGAATAATATGTGTGAGGGTACCCCAGGAGAGTTCCAAATGTGTGTGGCAAGAATATATATCCCACGGGGGTAAAATTGAAGAAAGTTGAAAAAAAAATTTTTTTGGACTTAGTCATTTTTCCGGCGTTTATCAGACTTTCAGATAGGGGAAATGTCAGTGAGCGTTCCGATTTCAGTTCCAGAGTGATTCGCCCAATGAGTCCTTGTTATTTAGTTGTTTTCAGCCAATTTCCTGGATTTTTGAAAATTTCACTTTTTTTGTGAAAATATCCACTAAATGAGGGAATAATATGTGTGAGGGTTACCCAGGAGAGTTCCAAATGTGTGTGGGTAGAATATATATCCGACGGGGGTAAAATTGAAAAAAGTTGAAAAAAAATTTTTTTTGGACTTAGTCGTTTTTCCGACGTTTATCAGACTTTCAGATAGGGGAAATGTCAGTGAGCATTCCGATTTCAGTTCCAGAGCGATTCGCCCATTGAGTCCTTGTTATTTAGTCGTTTTCAGCCAATTTTCTGGATTTTTGAAAATTTCACTTTTTTGTGAAAATATCCACTATATGAGGGAATAATATGTGTGAGGGTACCCCAGGAGAGTTCCATATGTGTGTGGGAAGAATATATATCCCACGGGGGTAAAATTGAATAAAGTAGAAAATTTTTTTTTTTTGGACTTAGTCATTTTTTCGGCGTTTATCAGACTTTCAGATAGGGGAAATGTCAGTGAGCATTCCGATTTCAGTTCCAGAGCGATTCGCCGAATGAGTCCTTGATATTTAGTCGTTTTCAGCCAATTTTCTGGATTTTTGAAAATTTCACTTTTTTGTGAAAATATCCACTAAATGAGGGAATAATATGTGTGAGGGTACCCCAGGAGAGTTCCAAATGTGTGTGGGTAGAATATATATCCCACGGGGGTAAAATTGAAAAAAGTTGAAAAAAAATTTTTTTTGGACTTAGTCGTTTTTCCGACGTTTATCAGACTTTCAGAGAGGGGAAATGTCAGTGAGCGTTCCGATTTCAGTTCCAGAGTGATTCGCCCAATGAGTCCTTGATATTTAGTCGTTTTCAGCCAATTTTCTGGATTTTTGAAAATTTCACTTTTTTGTGAAAATATCCACTAAATGAGGGAATAATATGTGTGAGTGTACCCCAGGAGAGTTCCAAATGTGTGTGGGAAGAATATATATCCCACGGGGGTAAAATTGAAAAAAGTTTAAAAAATTTTTTTTGGACTTAGTCGTTTTTCCGACGTTTATCAGACTTTCAGATAGGGGAAATGTCAGTGAGCGTTCCGATTTCAGTTCCAGAGTGATTCGCCCAATGAGTCCTTGTTATTTAGTCGTTTTCAGCCAATTTTCTGGATTTTTGAAAATTTCACTTTTTTGTGAAAATATCCACTAAATGAGGGAATAATATGTGTGAGGGTACCCCAGGAGAGTTCCAAATGTGTGTGGGAAGAATATATATCCCACGGGGGTAAAATTGAAAAAAGTTGAAAAAATTTTTTTTTTGGACTTAGTCATTTTTCCGGCGTTTATCAGACTTTTAGATAGGGAAAATGGCAGTTAGCGTTCCGATTTCAGTTCCAGAGCGATTCACCCAATGATTCCTTGATATTTAGTCATTTTCAGCCAATTTTCTGGATTTTTGAAAATGTAACTTTTTTGTGAAAATATCCACTAAATGAGGGAATAATATGTGTGAGGGTACCCCAGGAGAGTTCCAAATGTGTGTGGCAAGAATATATATCCCACGGGGGTAAAATTGAAGAAAGTTGAAAAAAAATTTTTTTTGGACTTAGTCATTTTTCCGGCGTTTATCAGACTTTCAGATAGGGGAAATGTCAGTGAGCGTTCCGATTTCAGTTCCAGAGCGATTTGCCCAATGAGTCCTTGATATTTAGTCGTTTTCAGCCAATTTTCTGGATTTTTGAAAATTTCACTTTTTTGTGAAAATATCCACTAAATGAGGGAATAATATGTGTGAGGGTACCCCAGGAGAGTTACAAATGTGTGTGGGAAGAATATATATCCCACAGGGGTAAAATTGAAGAAAGTTGAAAAAAAATTTTTTTGGACTTAGTCATTTTTCCGGCGTTTATCAGACTTTCAGATAGGGGAAATGTCAGTGAGCATTCCGATTTCAGTTCCAGAGTGATTCGCCCAATGAGTCCTTGTTATTTAGTCGTTTTCAGACAATTTTCTGGATTTTTGAAAATTTCACTTTTTTGTGAAAATATCCACTAAATGAGGGAATAATATGTGTGAGGGTACCCCAGGAGAGTTCCAAATGTTTGTGGGTAGAATATATATCCCACGGGGGTAAAATTGAAAAAAGTAGAAAAATTTTTTTTTTGGACTTAGTCATTTTTCCGGCGTTTATCAGACTTTAAGATAGGGGAAATGTCAGTGAGTGTTCCGATTTCAGTTCCAGAGCGATTCGCCCAATGAGTCCTTGATATTTAGTTGTTTTCAGCCAATTTTCTGGATTTTTGAAAATGTAACTTTTTTGTGAAAATATCCACTAAATGAGGGAATAATATGTGTGAGGGTACCCCAGGAGAGTTCCAAATGTGTGTGGCAAGAATATATATCCCACGGGGGTAAAATTGAAGAAAGTTGAAAAAAAAATTTTTTTGGACTTAGTCATTTTTCCGGCGTTTATCAGACTTTCAGATAGGGGAAATGTCAGTGAGCGTTCCGATTTCAGTTCCAGAGTGATTCGCCCAATGAGTCCTTGTTATTTAGTTGTTTTCAGCCAATTTCCTGGATTTTTGAAAATTTCACTTTTTTTGTGAAAATATCCACTAAATGAGGGAATAATATGTGTGAGGGTTACCCAGGAGAGTTCCAAATGTGTGTGGGTAGAATATATATCCGACGGGGGTAAAATTGAAAAAAGTTGAAAAAAAATTTTTTTTGGACTTAGTCGTTTTTCCGACGTTTATCAGACTTTCAGATAGGGGAAATGTCAGTGAGCATTCCGATTTCAGTTCCAGAGCGATTCGCCCATTGAGTCCTTGTTATTTTGTCGTTTTCAGCCAATTTTCTGGATTTTTGAAAATTTCACTTTTTTGTGAAAATATCCACTATATGAGGGAATAATATGTGTGAGGGTACCCCAGGAGAGTTCCATATGTGTGTGGGAAGAATATATATCCCACGGGGGTAAAATTGAATAAAGTAGAAAATTTTTTTTTTTTGGACTTAGTCATTTTTTCGGCGTTTATCAGACTTTCAGATAGGGGAAATGTCAGTGAGCATTCCGATTTCAGTTCCAGAGCGATTCGCCCAATGAGTCCTTGTTATTTAGTAGTTTTCAGCCAATTTTCTGGATTTTTGAAAATTTCACTTTTTTGTGAAAATATCCACTAAATGAGGGAATAATATGTGTGAGGGTACCCCAGGAGAGTTCCAAATGTGTGTGGGAAGAATATATATCCCACGGGGGTAAAATTGAAGAAAGTTGAAAAAAAATTTTTTTGGGACTTAGTCATTTTTCCGGCGTTTATCAGACTTTCAGATAGGGGAAATGTCAGTGAGCATTCCGATTTCAGTTCCAGAGTGATTCGCCCAATGAGTCCTTGTTATTTAGTCGTTTTCAGACAATTTTCTGGATTTTTGAAAATTTCACTTTTTTGTGAAAATATCCACTAAATGAGGGAATAATATGTGTGAGGGTACCCCAGGAGAGTTCCAAATGTTTGTGGGTAGAATATATATCCCACGGGGGTAAAATTGAAAAAAGTAGAAAAAATTTTTTTTTGGACTTAGTCATTTTTCCGGCGTTTATCAGACTTTAAGATAGGGGAAATGTCAGTGAGCGTTCCGATTTCACTTCCAGAGCGATTCGCCAAATGAGTCCTTGATATTTAGTCGTTTTCAGCCAATTTTCTGGATTTTTGAAAATTTCACTTTTTTGTGAAAATATCCACTAAATGAGGGAATAATATGTGTGAGGGTACCCCAGGAGAGTTCCAAATGTGTGTGGGTAGAATATATATCCCACGGGGGTAGAATTGAAAAAAGTTGAAAAAAAATTTTTTTTGGACTTAGTCGTTTTTCCGACGTTTATCAGACTTTCAGATAGGGGAAATGTCAGTGAGCGTTCCTATTTCAGTTCCAGAGTGATTCGCCCAATGAGTCCTTGTTATTTAGTCGTTTTCAGCCAATTTTCTGGATTTTTGAAAATTTCACTTTTTTGTGAAAATATCCACTAAATGAGGGAATAATATGTGTGAGGGTACCGAATGAGAGTTCCAAATGTGTGTGGGTAGAATATATATCCCACGGGGGTAAAATTGAAAAAAGTTGAAAAAAAATTTTTTTTGGACTTAGTCATTTTTCCGGCGTTTATCAGACTTTCAGATAGGGGAAATGTCAGTGAGCGTTCCAATTTCAGTTCCAGGGTGATTCGCCCAATGAGTCCTTGTTATTTAGTTGTTTTCAGCCAATTTTCTGGATTTTTGAAAATTTCACTTTTTTGTGAAAATATCCACTAAATGAGGGAATAATATGTGTGAGGGTACCCCAGGAGAGTTCCAAATGTGTGTGGGTAGAATATATATCCCACGGGGGTAAAATTGAAAAAAGTTGAAAAAAAATATTTTTTGGACTTAGTCATTTTTCTGGCGTTTATCAGACTTTCAGATAGGGGAAATGTCAGTGAGCGTTCCGATTTCAGTTCCAGAGCGATTCGCCGAATGAGTCCTTGATATTTAGTCGTTTTCAGCCAATTTTCTGGATTTTTGAAAATTTCACTTTTTTGTGAAAATATCCACTAAATGAGGGAATAATATGTGTGAGTGTACCCCAGGAGAGTTCCAAATGTGTGTGGGAAAAATATATATCCCACGGGGGTAAAATTGAAAAAAGTTTAAAAAATTTTTTTTGGACTTAGTCGTTTTTCCGACGTTTATCAGACTTTCAGATAGGGGAAATGTCAGTGAGCGTTCCGATTTCAGTTCCAGAGTGATTCGCCCAATGAGTCCTTGTTATTTAGTCGTTTTCAGCCAATTTTCTGGATTTTTGAAAATTTCACTTTTTTGTGAAAATATCCACTAAATGAGGGAATAATATGTGTGAGGGTACCCCAGGAGAGTTCCAAATGTGTGTGGGAAGAATATATATCCCACGGGGGTAAAATTGAAAAAAGTTGAAAAAATTTTTTTTTTGGACTTAGTCATTTTTCCGGCGTTTATCAGACTTTTAGATAGGGAAAATGGCAGTTAGCGTTCCGATTTCAGTTCCAGAGCGATTCACCCAATGATTCCTTGATATTTAGTCATTTTCAGCCAATTTTCTGGATTTTTGAAAATTTCACTTTTTTGTGAAAATATCCACTAAATGAGGGAATAATATGTGTGAGGGTACCCCAGGAGAGTTCCAAATGTGTGTGGCAAGAATATATATCCCACGGGGGTAAAATTGAAGAAAGTTGAAAAAAAATTTTTTTTGGACTTAGTCATTTTTCCGGCGTTTATCAGACTTTCAGATAGGGGAAATGTCAGTGAGCGTTCCGATTTCAGTTCCAGAGCGATTTGCCCAATGAGTCCTTGATATTTAGTCGTTTTCAGCCAATTTTCTGGATTTTTGAAAATTTCACTTTTTTGTGAAAATATCCACTAAATGAGGGAATAATATGTGTGAGGGTACCCCAGGAGAGTTACAAATGTGTGTGGGAAGAATATATATCCCACAGGGGTAAAATTGAAGAAAGTTGAAAAAAAATTTTTTTGGACTTAGTCATTTTTCCGGCGTTTATCAGACTTTCAGATAGGGGAAATGTCAGTGAGCATTCCGATTTCAGTTCCAGAGTGATTCGCCCAATGAGTCCTTGTTATTTAGTCGTTTTCAGACAATTTTCTGGATTTTTGAAAATTTCACTTTTTTGTGAAAATATCCACTAAATGAGGGAATAATATGTGTGAGGGTACCCCAGGAGAGTTCGAAATGTTTGTGGGTAGAATATATATCCCACGGGGGTAAAATTGAAAAAAGTAGAAAAAATTTTTTTTTGGACTTAGTCATTTTTCCGGCGTTTATCAGACTTTAAGATAGGGGAAATGTCAGTGAGCGTTCCGATTTCAGTTCCAGAGCGATTCGCCGAATGAGTCCTTGATATTTAGTCGTTTTCAGCCAATTTTCTGGATTTTTGAAAATTTCACTTTTTTGTGAAAATATCCACTAAATGAGGGAATAATATGTGTGAGGGTACCCCAGGAGAGTTCCAAATGTGTGTGGGTAGAATATATATCCCACGGGGGTAGAATTGAAAAAAGTTGAAAAAAAATTTTTTTTGGACTTAGTCGTTTTTCCGACGTTTATCAGACTTTCAGATAGGGGAAATGTCAGTGAGCGTTCCGATTTCAGTTCCAGAGTGATTCGCCCAATGAGTCCTTGTTATTTAGTCGTTTTCAGCCAATTTTCTGGATTTTTGAAAATTTCACTTTTTTGTGAAAATATCCACTAAATGAGGGAATAATATGTGTGAGGGTACCGAATGAGAGTTCCAAATGTGTGTGGGTAGAATATATATCCCACGGGGGTAAAATTGAAAAAAGTTGAAAAAAAATTTTTTTTGGACTTAGTCATTTTTCCGGCGTTTATCAGACTTTCAGATAGGGGAAATGTCAGTGAGCGTTCCAATTTCAGTTCCAGGGTGATTCGCCCAATGAGTCCTTGTTATTTAGTTGTTTTCAGCCAATTTTCTGGATTTTTGAAAATTTCACTTTTTTGTGAAAATATCCACTAAATGAGGGAATAATATGTGTGAGGGTACCCCAGGAGAGTTCCAAATGTGTGTGGGTAGAATATATATCCCACGGGGGTAAAATTGAAAAAAGTTGAAAAAAAATATTTTTTGGACTTAGTCATTTTTCTGGCGTTTATCAGACTTTCAGATAGGGGAAATGTCAGTGAGCGTTCCGATTTCAGTTCCAGAGCGATTCGCCGAATGAGTCCTTGATATTTAGTCGTTTTCAGCCAATTTTCTGGATTTTTGAAAATTTCACTTTTTTGTGAAAATATCCACTAAATGAGGGAATAATATGTGTGAGTGTACCCCAGGAGAGTTCCAAATGTGTGTGGGAAGAATATATATCCCACGGGGGTAAAATTGAAAAAAGTTGAAAAAATTTTTTTTTTGGACTTAGTCATTTTTCCGGCGTTTATCAGACTTTTAGATAGGGAAAATGGCAGTTAGCGTTCCGATTTCAGTTCCAGAGCGATTCACCCAATGATTCCTTGATATTTAGTCATTTTCAGCCAATTTTCTGGATTTTTGAAAATTTCACTTTTTTGTGAAAATATCCACTAAATGAGGGAATAATATGTGTGAGGGTACCCCAGGAGAGTTCCAAATGTTTGTGGGTAGAATATATATCCCACGGGGGTAAAATTGAAAAAAGTTGAAAAAATTTTTTTTTTGGACTTAGTCATTTTTCTGGCATTTATCAGACTTTCCCATAGGGGAAATGTCAGTGAGCGTTCCGATTTCAGTTCCAGAGCGATTCGCCCAATGAGTCCTTGATATTTAGTTGTTTTCAGCCAATTTTCTGGATTTTTGAAAATGTAACTTTTTTGTGAAAATATCCACTAAATGAGGGAATAATATGTGTGAGGGTACCCCAGGAGAGTTCCAAATGTGTGTGGCAAGAATATATATCCCACGGGGGTAAAATTGAAGAAAGTTGAAAAAAAATTTTTTTTGGACTTAGTCATTTTTCCGGCGTTTATCAGACTTTCAGATAGGGGAAATGTCAGTGAGCGTTCCGATTTCAGTTCCAGAGCGATTTGCCCAATGAGTCCTTGATATTTAGTCGTTTTCAGCCAATTTTCTGGATTTTTGAAAATTTCACTTTTTTGTGAAAATATCCACTAAATGAGGGAATAATATGTGTGAGGGTACCCCAGGAGAGTTCCAAATGTTTGTGGGTAGAATATATATCCCACGGGGGTAAAATTGAAAAAAGTAGAAAAATTTTTTTTTTGGACTTAGTCATTTTTCCGGCGTTTATCAGACTTTAAGATAGGGGAAATGTCAGTGAGTGTTCCGATTTCAGTTCCAGAGCGATTCGCCCAATGAGTCCTTGATATTTAGTTGTTTTCAGCCAATTTTCTGGATTTTTGAAAATGTAACTTTTTTGTGAAAATATCCACTAAATGAGGGAATAATATGTGTGAGGGTACCCCAGGAGAGTTCCAAATGTGTGTGGCAAGAATATATATCCCACAGGGGTAAAATTGAAGAAAGTTGAAAAAAAATTTTTTTGGACTTAGTCATTTTTCCGGCGTTTATCAGACTTTCAGATAGGGGAAATGTCAGTGAGCATTCCGATTTCAGTTCCAGAGTGATTCGCCCAATGAGTCCTTGTTATTTAGTCGTTTTCAGACAATTTTCTGGATTTTTGAAAATTTCACTTTTTTGTGAAAATATCCACTAAATGAGGGAATAATATGTGTGAGGGTACCCCAGGAGAGTTCCAAATGTTTGTGGGTAGAATATATATCCCACGGGGGTAAAATTGAAAAAAGTAGAAAAATTTTTTTTTTGGACTTAGTCATTTTTCCGGCGTTTATCAGACTTTAAGATAGGGGAAATGTCAGTGAGTGTTCCGATTTCAGTTCCAGAGCGATTCGCCCAATGAGTCTTTGATATTTAGTCGTTTTCAGCCAATTTTCTGGATTTTTCTAAATTTCACTTTTTTGTGAAAATATCCACTAAATGAGGGAATAATATGTGTGAGGGTACCCCAGGAGAGTTCCAAATGTGTGTGGGTAGAATATATATCCCACGGGGTAAAATTGAAAAAAGTTGAAAAAAAATTTTTTTTGGACTTAGTCGTTTTTCCGACGTTTATCAGACTTTCAGATAGGGGAAATGTCAGTGAGCGTTCCGATTACAGTTCCAGAGCGATTCGCCCAATGAGTCCTTGATATTTAGTCGTTTTCAGCCAATTTTCTGGATTTTTGAAAATTTAACTTTTTTGTGAAAATATCCACTAAATGAGGGAATAATATGTGTGAGGGTACAGAATGAGAGTTCCAAATGTGTGTTGGTAAAATATATATCCCACGGGGGTAAAATTGAAAAAAGTTGAAAAAAATTATTTTTTGGACTTAGTCATTTTTCTGGCGTTTATCAGACTTTCAGATAGGGGAAATGTCAGTGAGCGTTCCGATTTCAGTTCCAGAGCGATTCGCCCAATGAGTCCTTGATACTAAGTCGTTTTCAGCCAATTTTCTGGATTTTTGAAAATTTAACTTTTTGGTGAAAATATCCACTAAATGAGGGAATAATATGTGTGAGGGTACCCCAGGAGAGTTCCAAATGTGTGTGGGAAGAAAATATATCCCACGGGGGTAAAATTGAAGAAAGTTGAAAAAATATTTTTTTTGGACTTAGTCATTTTTCCAGCGTTTATCAGACTTTCAGATAGGGGAAATGTCAGTGAGCATTCCGATTTCAGTTCCAGAGCGATTCGCCCAATGAGTCCTTGTTATTTAGTCGTTTTCAGCCAATTTTCTGGATTTTTGAAAATTTCACTTTTTTGTGAAAATATCCACTAAATGAGGGAATAATATGTGTGAGGGTACAGAATGAGAGTTCCAAATGTGTGTTGGTAAAATATATATCCCACGGGGGTAAAATTGAAAAAAGTTGAAAAAAAATTTTTTTTGGACTTAGTCATTTTTCCGGCGTCTATCAGACTTTCAGATATGGGAATTGTCAGTGAGCGTTCCAATTTCAGTTCCAGGGTGATTCGCCCAATGAGTCCTTGTTATTTAGTTGTTTTCAGACAATTTTCTGGATTTTTGAAAATTTCACTTTTTTGTGAAAATATCCACTAAATGAGGGAATAATATGTGTGAGGGTACCCCAGGAGAGTTCCAAATGTGTGTGGGAAGAAAATATATCCCACGGGGGTAAAATTGAAAAAAGTTGAAAAAAATTATTTTTTGGACTGTCATTTTTCTGGCGTTTATCAGACTTTCAGATAAGGGAAATGTCAGTGAGCGTTCCGATTTCAGTTCCAGAGCGATTCGCCCAATGAGTCCTTGATATTTAGTCGTTTTCAGCCAATTTTCTGGATTTTTGAAAATTTCACTTTTTTGTGAAAATATCCACTAAATGAGGGAATAATATGTGTGAGGGTACCCCAGGAGAGTTCCAAATGTGTGTGGGTAGAATATATATCCCACGGGGGTAAAATTGAAAAAAGTTGAAAAAAATTATTTTTTGGACTTAGTCATTTTTCTGGCGTTTATCAGACTTTCAGATAGGGGAAATGTCAGTGAGCGTTCCGATTTCAGTTCCAGAGCGATTCGCCCAATGAGTCCTTGATACTAAGTCGTTTTCAGCCAATTTTCTGGATTTTTGAAAATTTAACTTTTTGGTGAAAATATCCACTAAATGAGGGAATAATATGTGTGAGGGTACCCCAGGAGAGTTCCAAATGTGTGTGGGAAGAAAATATATCCCACGGGGGTAAAATTGAAGAAAGTTGAAAAAATATTTTTTTTGAACTTAGTCATTTTTCCGGCGTTTATCAGACTTTCAGATAGGGGAAATGTCAGTGAGCATTCCGATTTCAGTTCCAGAGCGATTCGCCCAATGAGTCCTTGTTATTTAGTCGTTTTCAGCCAATTTTCTGGATTTTTGAAAATTTCACTTTTTTGTGAAAATATCCACTAAATGAGGGAATAATATGTGTGAGGGTACAGAATGAGAGTTCCAAATGTGTGTTGGTAAAATATATATCCCACGGGGGTAAAATTGAAAAAAGTTGAAAAAAAATTTTTTTTGGACTTAGTCATTTTTCCGGCGTCTATCAGACTTTCAGATATGGGAAATGTCAGTGAGCGTTCCAATTTCAGTTCCAGGGTGATTCGCCCAATGAGTCCTTGTTATTTAGTTGTTTTCAGCCAATTTTCTGGATTTTTGAAAATTTCACTTTTTTGTGAAAATATCCACTAAATGAGGGAATAATATGTGTGAGGGTACCCCAGGAGAGTTCCAAATGTGTGTGGGTAGAATATATATCCCACGGGGGTAAAATTGAAAAAAGTTGAAAAAAATTATTTTTTGGACTTAGTCATTTTTCTGGCGTTTATCAGACTTTCAGATAGGGGAAATGTCAGTGAGCGTTCCGATTTCAGTTCCAGAGCGATTCGCCCAATGAGTCCTTGATATTTAGTCGTTTTCAGCCAATTTTCTGGATTTTTGAAAATTTCACTTTTTTGTGAAAATATCCACTAAATGAGGGAATAATATGTGTGAGGGTACCGAATGAGAGTTCCAAATGTGTGTGGGTAGAATATATATCCCACGGGGGTAAAATTGAAAAAAGTTGAAAAAAATTTTTTTTTGGACTTAGTCATTTTTCCGGCGTTTATCAGACTTTCAGATTGGGGAAATGTCAGTGAGCGTTACAATTTCAGTTCCAGGGTGATTCGCCCAATGAGTCCTTGTTATTTAGTTGTTTTCAGCCAATTTTCTGGATTTTTGAAAATTTCACTTTTTTGTGAAAATATCCACTAAATGAGGGAATAATATGTGTGAGGGTACCCCAGGAGAGTTCCAAATGTGTGTGGGTAGAATATATATCCCACGGGGGTAAAATTGAAAAAAGTTGAAAAAAATTATTTTTTGGACTGTCATTTTTCTGGCGTTTATCAGACTTTCAGATAGGGGAAATGTCAGTGAGCATTCCGATTTCAGTTCCAGAGCGATTCGCCCAATGAGTCCTTGATATTTAGTCGTTTTCAGCCAATTTTCAGGATTTTTGAAAATTTCACTTTTTTGTGAAAATATCCACTAAATGAGGGAATAATATGTGTGAGGGTACCGAATGAGAGTTCCAAATGTGTGTGGGTAGAATATATATCCCACGGGGGTAAAATTGAAAAAAGTTGAAAAAAATTATTTTTTGGACTTAGTCATTTTTCTGGCGTTTATCAGACTTTCAGATAGGGGAAATGTCAGTGAGCGTTCCGATTTCAGTTCCAGAGCGATTCGCCCAATGAGTCCTTGATACTAAGTCGTTTTCAGCCAATTTTCTGGATTTTTGAAAATTTAACTTTTTGGTGAAAATATCCACTAAATGAGGGAATAATATGTGTGAGGGTACCCCAGGAGAGTTCCAAATGTGTGTGGGAAGAAAATATATCCCACGGGGGTAAAATTGAAGAAAGTTGAAAAAATATTTTTTTTGAACTTAGTCATTTTTCCGGCGTTTATCAGACTTTCAGATAGGGGAAATGTCAGTGAGCGTTCCGATTTCAGTTCCAGAGCGATTCGCCCAATGAGTCTTTGATATTTAGTCGTTTTCAGCCAATTTTCTGGATTTTTGAAAATTTAACTTTTTGGTGAGAATATCCACTAAATGAGGGAATAATATGTGTGAGGGTACCCCAGGAGAGTTCCAAATGTGTGTGGGACGAAAATATATCCCACGGGGGTAAAATTGAAGAAAGTTGAAACAAAAATTTTTTTGGACTTAGTCATTTTTCCGGCGTTTATCAGACTTTCAGATAGGGGAAATGTCAGTGAGCGTTCCGATTTCAGTTCCAAAGTGATTCGCCCAATGAGTCCTTGATATTTAGTCGTTTTCAGCCAATTTTCTGGATTTTTGAAAATTTCACTTTTTTGTGAAAATATCCACTAAATGAGGGAATAATATGTGTGAGGGTACTGAATGAGAGTTCCAAATGTGTGTGGGTAGAATATATATCCCACGGGGGTAAAATTGAAAAAAGTTGAAAAAAAATTTTTTTTGGACTTAGTCATTTTTCCGGCGTTTATCAGACTTTCAGATAGGGGAAATGTCAGTGAGCGTTCCAATTTCAGTTCCAGGGTGATTCGCCCAATGAGTCCTTGTTATTTAGTTGTTTTCAGCCAATTTTCTGGATTTTTGAAAATTTCACTTTTTTGTGAAAATATCCACTAAATGAGGGAATAATATGTGTGAGGGTACCCCAGGAGAGTTCCAAATGTGTGTGGGTAGAATATATATCCCACGGGGGTAAAATTGAAAAAAGTTGAAAAAAATTATTTTTTGGACTTAGTCATTTTTCTGGCGTTTATCAGACTTTCAGATAGGGGAAATGTCAGTGAGCGTTCCGATTTCAGTTCCAGAGCGATTCGCCCAATGAGTCCTTGATATTTAGTCGTTTTCAGCCAATTTTCTGGATTTTTGAAAATTTAACTTTTTGGTGAAAATATCCACTAAATGAGGGAATAATATGTGTGAGGGTACCCCAGGAGAGTTCCAAATGTGTGTGGGAAGAAAATATATCCCACGGGGGTAAAATTGAAGAAAGTTGAAAAAATATTTTTTTTGGACTTAGTCATTTTTCCGGCGTTTATCAGACTTTCAGATAGGGGAAATGTCAGTGAGCGTTCCGATTTCAGTTCCAGAGCGATTCGTCGAATGAGTCCATGATATTTAGTCGTTTTCAGCCAATTTTCTGGATTTTTGAAAATTTCACTTTTTTGTGAAAATATCCACTAAATGAGGGAATAATATGTGTGAGGGTACCCCAGGAGAGTTCCAAATGTGTGTGGGTAGAATATATATCCGACGGGGGTAAAATTGAAAAAAGTTGAAAAAAATTTTTTTTTGGACTTAGTCGTTTTTCCGACGTTTATCAGACTTTCAGATAGGGGAAATGTCAGTGAGCATTCCGATTTCAGTTCCAGAGCGATTCGCCCAATGAGTCCTTGTTATTTAGTCGTTTTCAGCCAATTTTCTGGATTTTTGAAAATTTCACTTTTTTGTGAAAATATCCACTAAATGAGGGAATAATATGTGTGAGGGTACAGAATGAGAGTTCCAAATGTGTGTTGGTAAAATATATATCCCACGGGGGTAAAATTGAAAAAAGTTGAAAAAAAATTTTTTTTGGACTTAGTCATTTCTCCGGCGTCTATCAGACTTTCAGATATGGGAAATGTCAGTGAGCGTTCCAATTTCAGTTCCAGGGTGATTCGCCCAATGAGTCCTTGTTATTTAGTTGTTTTCAGCCAATTTTCTGGATTTTTGAAAATTTCACTTTTTTGTGAAAATATCCACTAAATGAGGGAATAATATGTGTGAGGGTACCCCAGGAGAGTTCCAAATGTGTGTGGGAAGAAAATATATCCCACGGGGGTAAAATTGAAAAAAGTTGAAAAAAATTATTTTTTGGACTGTCATTTTTCTGGCGTTTATCAGACTTTCAGATAGGGGAAATGTCAGTGAGCGTTCCGATTTCAGTTCCAGAGCGATTCGCCCAATGAGTCCTTGATACTAAGTCGTTTTCAGCCAATTTTCTGGATTTTTGAAAATTTCACTTTTTTGTGAAAATATCCACTAAATGAGGGAATAATATGTGTGAGGGTACCGAATGAGAGTTCCAAATGTGTGTGGGTAGAATATATATCCCACGGGGGTAAAATTGAAAAAAGTTGAAAAAAATTTTTTTTTGGACTTAGTCATTTTTCCGGCGTTTATCAGACTTTCAGATAGGGAAAATGTCAGTGAGCGTTCCAATTTCAGTTCCAGAGCGATTCGCCGAATGAGTCCATGATATTTAGTCGTTTTCAGCCAATTTTCTGGATTTTTGAAAATTTCACTTTTTTGTGAAAATATCCACTAAATGAGGGAATAATATGTGTGAGGGTACCCCAGGAGAGTTCCAAATGTGTGTGGGTAGAATATATATCCGACGGGGGTAAAATTGAAAAAAGTTGAAAAAAATTTTTTTTTGGACTTAGTCGTTTTTCCGACGTTTATCAGACTTTCAGATAGGGGAAATGTCAGTGAGCATTCCGATTTCAGTTCCAGAGCGATTCGCCCAATGAGTCCTTGTTATTTAGTCGTTTTCAGCCAATTTTCTGGATTTTTGAAAATTTCACTTTTTTGTGAAAATATCCACTAAATGAGGGAATAATATGTGTGAGGGTACAGAATGAGAGTTCCAAATGTGTGTTGGTAAAATATATATCCCACGGGGGTAAAATTGAAAAAAGTTGAAAAAAAATTTTTTTTGGACTTAGTCATTTTTCCGGCGTTTATCAGACTTTCAGATAGGGGAAATGTCAGTGAGCGTTCCAATTTCAGTTCCAGGGTGATTCGCCCAATGAGTCCTTGTTATTTAGTCGTTTTCAGCCAATTTTCTGGATTTTTGAAAATTTCACTTTTTTGTGAAAATATCCACTAAATGAGGGAATAATATGTGTGAGGGTACCACAGGAGAGTTCCAAATGTGTGTGGGAAGAAAATATATCCCACGGGGGTAAAATTGAAAAAAGTTGAAAAAAATTATTTTTTGGACTTAGTCATTTTTCTGGCGTTTATCAGACTTTCAGATAGGGGAAATGTCAGTGAGCGTTCCGATTTCAGTTCCAGAGTGATTCGCCCAATGAGTCCTTGTTATTTAGTCGTTTTCAGCCAATTTTCTGGATTTTTGAAAATTTCACTTTTTTGTGAAAATATCCACTAAATGAGGGAATAATATGTGTGAGGGTACCACAGGAGAGTTCCAAATGTGTGTGGGAAGAAAATATATCCCACGGGGGTAAAATTGAAAAAAGTTGAAAAAAATTATTTTTTGGACTTAGTCATTTTTTTGGCGTTTATCAGACTTTCAGATAGGGGAAATGTCAGTGAGCGTTCCGATTTCAGTTCCAGAGCGATTCGCCCAATGAGTCCTTGATATTTAGTCGTTTTCAGCCAATTTTCTGGATTTTTGAAAATTTAATTTTTTGGTGAGAATATCCACTAAATGAGGGAATAATATGTGTGAGGGTACCCCAGGAGAGTTCCAAATGTGTGTGGGAAGTAAATATATCCCACGGGGGTAAAATTGAAGAAAGTTGAAAAAAAAATTTTTTTGGACTTAGTCATTTTTCCGGCGTTTATCAGACTTTCAGATAGGGGAAATGTCAGTGAGCGTTCTGATTTCAGTTCCAAAGTGATTCGCCCAATGAGTCCTTGATATTTAGTCGTTTTCAGCCAATTTTCTGGATTTTTGAAAATTTCACTTTTTTGTGAAAATATCCACTAAATGAGGGAATAATATGTGTGAGGGAACCGAATGAGAGTTCCAAATGTGTGTGGGTAGAATATATATCCCACGGGGGTAAAATTGAAAAAAGTTGAAAAAAAATTTTTTTTGGAGTTAGTCATTTTTCCGGCGTTTATCAGACTTTCAGATAGGGGAAATGTCAGTGAGCGTTCCAATTTCAGTTCCAGGGTGATTCGCCCAATGAGTCCTTGTTATTTAGTTGTTTTCAGCCAATTTTCTGGATTTTTGAAAATTTCACTTTTTTGTGAAAATATCCACTAAATGAGGGAATAATATGTGTGAGGGTACCCCAGGAGAGTTCCAAATGTGTGTGGGTAGAATATATATCCGACGCGGGTAAAATTGAAAAAAGTTGAAAAAAAATTTTTTTTGGACTTAGTCGTTTTTCCGACGTTTATCAGACTTTCAGATAGGGGAAATGTCAGTGAGCATTCCGATTTCAGTTCCAGAGTGATTCGCCCAATGAGTCCTTGTTATTTAGTCGTTTTCAGCCAATTTTCTGGATTTTTGAAAATTTCACTTTTTTGTGAAAATATCCACTAAATGAGGGAATAATATGTGTGAGGGTACAGAATGAGAGTTCCAAATGTGTGTTGGTAAAATATATATCCCACGGGGGTAAAATTGATAAAAGTTGAAAAAAAATTTTTTTTGGACTTAGTCATTTTTCCGGCGTTTATCAGACTTTCAGATAGGGGAAATGTCAGTGAGCGTTCCAATTTCAGTTCCAGGGTGATTCGCGCAATGAGTCCTTGTTATTTAGTTGTTTTCAGCCAATTTTCTGGATTTTTGAAAATTTCACTTTTTTGTGAAAATATCCACTAAATGAGGGAATAATATGTGTGAGGGTACCCCAGGAGAGTTCCAAATGTGTGTGGGTAGAATATATGTCCCACGGGGGTAAAATTTAAAAAAGTTGAAAAAAATTATTTTTTGGACTTAGTCATTTTTCTGGCGTTTATCAGACTTTCAGATAGGGGAAATGTCAGTGAGCATTCCGATTTCAGTTCCAGAGCGATTCGCCCAATGAGTCTTTGATATTTAGTCGTTTTCAGCCAATTTTCTGGATTTTTGAAAATTTAACTTTTTTGTGAAAATATCCACTAAATGAGGGAATAATATGTGTGAGGGTACCACAGGAGAGTTCCAAATGTGTGTGGGAAGAAAATATATCCCACGGGGGTAAAATTGAAAAAAGTTGAAAAAAATTATTTTTTGGACTTAGTCATTTTTTTGGCGTTTATCAGACTTTCAGATAGGGGAAATGTCAGTGAGCGTTCCGATTTCAGATCCAGAGCGATTCGCCCAATGAGTCCTTGATATTTAGTCGTTTTCAGCCAATTTTCTGGATTTTTGGAAATTTAACTTTTTTGTGAAAATATCCACTAAATGAGGGAATAATATGTGTGAGGGTACCCCAGGAGAGTTCCAAATGTGTGTGGGTAGAATATATATCCCACGGGGGTAAAATTGAAAAAAGTTGAAAAAAATTATTTTTTGGACTTAGTCATTTTTCTGGCGTTTATCAGACTTTCAGATAGGGGAAATGTCAGTGAGCGTTCCGATTTCAGTTCCAGAGCGATTCGCCCAATGAGTCCTTGATATTTAGTCGTTTTCAGCCAATTTTCTGGATTTTTGAAAATTTCACTTTTTTGTGAAAATATCCACTAAATGAGGGAATAATATGTGTGAGGGTACCGAATGAGAGTTCCAAATGTGTGTGGGTAGAATATATATCCCACGGGGGTAAAATTGAAAAAAGTTGAAAAAAAATTTTTTTTGGACTTAGTCATTTTTCCGGCGTTTATCAGACTTTCAGATAGGGGAAATGTCAGTGAGCGTTCCAATTTCAGTTCCAGGGTGATTCGCCCAATGAGTCCTTGTTATTTAGTCGTTTTCAGCCAATTTTCTGGATTTTTGAAAATTTCACTTTTTTGTGAAAATATCCACTAAATGAGGGAATAATATGTGTGAGGGTACCACAGGAGAGTTCCAAATGTGTGTGGGAAGAAAATATATCCCACGGGGGTAAAATTGAAAAAAGTTGAAAAAAATTATTTTTTGGACTTAGTCATTTTTCTGGCGTTTATCAGACTTTCAGATAGGGGAAATGTCAGTGAGCGTTCCGATTTCAGTTCCAGAGTGATTCGCCCAATGAGTCCTTGTTATTTAGTCGTTTTCAGCCAATTTTCTGGATTTTTGAAAATTTCACTTTTTTGTGAAAATATCCACTAAATGAGGGAATAATATGTGTGAGGGTACCACAGGAGAGTTCCAAATGTGTGTGGGAAGAAAATATATCCCACGGGGGTAAAATTGAAAAAAGTTGAAAAAAATTATTTTTTGGACTTAGTCATTTTTTTGGCGTTTATCAGACTTTCAGATAGGGGAAATGTCAGTGAGCGTTCCGATTTCAGTTCCAGAGCGATTCGCCCAATGAGTCCTTGATATTTAGTCGTTTTCAGCCAATTTTCTGGATTTTTGAAAATTTAATTTTTTGGTGAGAATATCCACTAAATGAGGGAATAATATGTGTGAGGGTACCCCAGGAGAGTTCCAAATGTGTGTGGGAAGTAAATATATCCCACGGGGGTAAAATTGAAGAAAGTTGAAAAAAAAATTTTTTTGGACTTAGTCATTTTTCCGGCGTTTATCAGACTTTCAGATAGGGGAAATGTCAGTGAGCGTTCCGATTTCAGTTCCAAAGTGATTCGCCCAATGAGTCCTTGATATTTAGTCGTTTTCAGCCAATTTTCTGGATTTTTGAAAATTTCACTTTTTTGTGAAAATATCCACTAAATGAGGGAATAATATGTGTGAGGGAACCGAATGAGAGTTCCAAATGTGTGTGGGTAGAATATATATCCCACGGGGGTAAAATTGAAAAAAGTTGAAAAAAAATTTTTTTTGGACTTAGTCATTTTTCCGGCGTTTATCAGACTTTCAGATAGGGGAAATGTCAGTGAGCGTTCCGATTTCAGTTCCAGAGTGATTCGCCCAATGAGTCCTTGTTATTTAGTCGTTTTCAGACAATTTTCTGGATTTTTGAAAATTTCACTTTTTTGTGAAAATATCCACTAAATGAGGGAATAATATGTGTGAGGGTACCCCAGGAGAGTTCCAAATGTTTGTGGGTAGAATATATATCCCACGGGGGTAAAATTGAAAAAAGTAGAAAAAATTTTTTTTTGGACTTAGTCATTTTTCCGGCGTTTATCAGACTTTAAGATAGGGGAAATGTCAGTGAGCGTTCCGATTTCACTTCCAGAGCGATTCGCCAAATGAGTCCTTGATATTTAGTCGTTTTCAGCCAATTTTCTGGATTTTTGAAAATTTCACTTTTTTGTGAAAATATCCACTAAATGAGGGAATAATATGTGTGAGGGTACCCCAGGAGAGTTCCAAATGTGTGTGGGAAGAATATATATCCCACGGGGGTAAAATTGAAAAAAGTTGAAAAAATTTTTTTTTTGGACTTAGTCATTTTTCCGGCGTTTATCAGACTTTTAGATAGGGAAAATGGCAGTTAGCGTTCCGATTTCAGTTCCAGAGCGATTCACCCAATGATTCCTTGATATTTAGTCATTTTCAGCCAATTTTCTGGATTTTTGAAAATTTCACTTTTTTGTGAAAATATCCACTAAATGAGGGAATAATATGTGTGAGGGTACCCCAGGAGAGTTCCAAATGTTTGTGGGTAGAATATATATCCCACGGGGGTAAAATTGAAAAAAGTTGAAAAAATTTTTTTTTTGGACTTAGTCATTTTTCTGGCATTTATCAGACTTTCCCATAGGGGAAATGTCAGTGAGCGTTCCGATTTCAGTTCCAGAGCGATTCGCCCAATGAGTCCTTGATATTTAGTTGTTTTCAGCCAATTTTCTGGATTTTTGAAAATGTAACTTTTTTGTGAAAATATCCACTAAATGAGGGAATAATATGTGTGAGGGTACCCCAGGAGAGTTCCAAATGTGTGTGGCAAGAATATATATCCCACGGGGGTAAAATTGAAGAAAGTTGAAAAAAAATTTTTTTTGGACTTAGTCATTTTTCCGGCGTTTATCAGACTTTCAGATAGGGGAAATGTCAGTGAGCGTTCCGATTTCAGTTCCAGAGCGATTTGCCCAATGAGTCCTTGATATTTAGTCGTTTTCAGCCAATTTTCTGGATTTTTGAAAATTTCACTTTTTTGTGAAAATATCCACTAAATGAGGGAATAATATGTGTGAGGGTACCCCAGGAGAGTTCCAAATGTTTGTGGGTAGAATATATATCCCACGGGGGTAAAATTGAAAAAAGTAGAAAAATTTTTTTTTTGGACTTAGTCATTTTTCCGGCGTTTATCAGACTTTAAGATAGGGGAAATGTCAGTGAGTGTTCCGATTTCAGTTCCAGAGCGATTCGCCCAATGAGTCCTTGATATTTAGTTGTTTTCAGCCAATTTTCTGGATTTTTGAAAATGTAACTTTTTTGTGAAAATATCCACTAAATGAGGGAATAATATGTGTGAGGGTACCCCAGGAGAGTTCCAAATGTGTGTGGCAAGAATATATATCCCACAGGGGTAAAATTGAAGAAAGTTGAAAAAAAATTTTTTTGGACTTAGTCATTTTTCCGGCGTTTATCAGACTTTCAGATAGGGGAAATGTCAGTGAGCATTCCGATTTCAGTTCCAGAGTGATTCGCCCAATGAGTCCTTGTTATTTAGTCGTTTTCAGACAATTTTCTGGATTTTTGAAAATTTCACTTTTTTGTGAAAATATCCACTAAATGAGGGAATAATATGTGTGAGGGTACCCCAGGAGAGTTCCAAATGTTTGTGGGTAGAATATATATCCCACGGGGGTAAAATTGAAAAAAGTAGAAAAATTTTTTTTTTGGACTTAGTCATTTTTCCGGCGTTTATCAGACTTTAAGATAGGGGAAATGTCAGTGAGTGTTCCGATTTCAGTTCCAGAGCGATTCGCCCAATGAGTCTTTGATATTTAGTCGTTTTCAGCCAATTTTCTGGATTTTTCTAAATTTCACTTTTTTGTGAAAATATCCACTAAATGAGGGAATAATATGTGTGAGGGTACCCCAGGAGAGTTCCAAATGTGTGTGGGTAGAATATATATCCCACGGGGTAAAATTGAAAAAAGTTGAAAAAAAATTTTTTTTGGACTTAGTCGTTTTTCCGACGTTTATCAGACTTTCAGATAGGGGAAATGTCAGTGAGCGTTCCGATTACAGTTCCAGAGCGATTCGCCCAATGAGTCCTTGATATTTAGTCGTTTTCAGCCAATTTTCTGGATTTTTGAAAATTTAACTTTTTTGTGAAAATATCCACTAAATGAGGGAATAATATGTGTGAGGGTACAGAATGAGAGTTCCAAATGTGTGTTGGTAAAATATATATCCCACGGGGGTAAAATTGAAAAAAGTTGAAAAAAATTATTTTTTGGACTTAGTCATTTTTCTGGCGTTTATCAGACTTTCAGATAGGGGAAATGTCAGTGAGCGTTCCGATTTCAGTTCCAGAGCGATTCGCCCAATGAGTCCTTGATACTAAGTCGTTTTCAGCCAATTTTCTGGATTTTTGAAAATTTAACTTTTTGGTGAAAATATCCACTAAATGAGGGAATAATATGTGTGAGGGTACCCCAGGAGAGTTCCAAATGTGTGTGGGAAGAAAATATATCCCACGGGGGTAAAATTGAAGAAAGTTGAAAAAATATTTTTTTTGGACTTAGTCATTTTTCCAGCGTTTATCAGACTTTCAGATAGGGGAAATGTCAGTGAGCATTCCGATTTCAGTTCCAGAGCGATTCGCCCAATGAGTCCTTGTTATTTAGTCGTTTTCAGCCAATTTTCTGGATTTTTGAAAATTTCACTTTTTTGTGAAAATATCCACTAAATGAGGGAATAATATGTGTGAGGGTACAGAATGAGAGTTCCAAATGTGTGTTGGTAAAATATATATCCCACGGGGGTAAAATTGAAAAAAGTTGAAAAAAAATTTTTTTTGGACTTAGTCATTTTTCCGGCGTCTATCAGACTTTCAGATATGGGAATTGTCAGTGAGCGTTCCAATTTCAGTTCCAGGGTGATTCGCCCAATGAGTCCTTGTTATTTAGTTGTTTTCAGACAATTTTCTGGATTTTTGAAAATTTCACTTTTTTGTGAAAATATCCACTAAATGAGGGAATAATATGTGTGAGGGTACCCCAGGAGAGTTCCAAATGTGTGTGGGAAGAAAATATATCCCACGGGGGTAAAATTGAAAAAAGTTGAAAAAAATTATTTTTTGGACTGTCATTTTTCTGGCGTTTATCAGACTTTCAGATAAGGGAAATGTCAGTGAGCGTTCCGATTTCAGTTCCAGAGCGATTCGCCCAATGAGTCCTTGATATTTAGTCGTTTTCAGCCAATTTTCTGGATTTTTGAAAATTTCACTTTTTTGTGAAAATATCCACTAAATGAGGGAATAATATGTGTGAGGGTACCCCAGGAGAGTTCCAAATGTGTGTGGGTAGAATATATATCCCACGGGGGTAAAATTGAAAAAAGTTGAAAAAAATTATTTTTTGGACTTAGTCATTTTTCTGGCGTTTATCAGACTTTCAGATAGGGGAAATGTCAGTGAGCGTTCCGATTTCAGTTCCAGAGCGATTCGCCCAATGAGTCCTTGATACTAAGTCGTTTTCAGCCAATTTTCTGGATTTTTGAAAATTTAACTTTTTGGTGAAAATATCCACTAAATGAGGGAATAATATGTGTGAGGGTACCCCAGGAGAGTTCCAAATGTGTGTGGGAAGAAAATATATCCCACGGGGGTAAAATTGAAGAAAGTTGAAAAAATATTTTTTTTGAACTTAGTCATTTTTCCGGCGTTTATCAGACTTTCAGATAGGGGAAATGTCAGTGAGCATTCCGATTTCAGTTCCAGAGCGATTCGCCCAATGAGTCCTTGTTATTTAGTCGTTTTCAGCCAATTTTCTGGATTTTTGAAAATTTCACTTTTTTGTGAAAATATCCACTAAATGAGGGAATAATATGTGTGAGGGTACAGAATGAGAGTTCCAAATGTGTGTTGGTAAAATATATATCCCACGGGGGTAAAATTGAAAAAAGTTGAAAAAAAATTTTTTTTGGACTTAGTCATTTTTCCGGCGTCTATCAGACTTTCAGATATGGGAAATGTCAGTGAGCGTTCCAATTTCAGTTCCAGGGTGATTCGCCCAATGAGTCCTTGTTATTTAGTTGTTTTCAGCCAATTTTCTGGATTTTTGAAAATTTCACTTTTTTGTGAAAATATCCACTAAATGAGGGAATAATATGTGTGAGGGTACCCCAGGAGAGTTCCAAATGTGTGTGGGTAGAATATATATCCCACGGGGGTAAAATTGAAAAAAGTTGAAAAAAATTATTTTTTGGACTTAGTCATTTTTCTGGCGTTTATCAGACTTTCAGATAGGGGAAATGTCAGTGAGCGTTCCGATTTCAGTTCCAGAGCGATTCGCCCAATGAGTCCTTGATATTTAGTCGTTTTCAGCCAATTTTCTGGATTTTTGAAAATTTCACTTTTTTGTGAAAATATCCACTAAATGAGGGAATAATATGTGTGAGGGTACCGAATGAGAGTTCCAAATGTGTGTGGGTAGAATATATATCCCACGGGGGTAAAATTGAAAAAAGTTGAAAAAAATTTTTTTTTGGACTTAGTCATTTTTCCGGCGTTTATCAGACTTTCAGATTGGGGAAATGTCAGTGAGCGTTACAATTTCAGTTCCAGGGTGATTCGCCCAATGAGTCCTTGTTATTTAGTTGTTTTCAGCCAATTTTCTGGATTTTTGAAAATTTCACTTTTTTGTGAAAATATCCACTAAATGAGGGAATAATATGTGTGAGGGTACCCCAGGAGAGTTCCAAATGTGTGTGGGTAGAATATATATCCCACGGGGGTAAAATTGAAAAAAGTTGAAAAAAATTATTTTTTGGACTGTCATTTTTCTGGCGTTTATCAGACTTTCAGATAGGGGAAATGTCAGTGAGCATTCCGATTTCAGTTCCAGAGCGATTCGCCCAATGAGTCCTTGATATTTAGTCGTTTTCAGCCAATTTTCAGGATTTTTGAAAATTTCACTTTTTTGTGAAAATATCCACTAAATGAGGGAATAATATGTGTGAGGGTACCGAATGAGAGTTCCAAATGTGTGTGGGTAGAATATATATCCCACGGGGGTAAAATTGAAAAAAGTTGAAAAAAATTATTTTTTGGACTTAGTCATTTTTCTGGCGTTTATCAGACTTTCAGATAGGGGAAATGTCAGTGAGCGTTCCGATTTCAGTTCCAGAGCGATTCGCCCAATGAGTCCTTGATACTAAGTCGTTTTCAGCCAATTTTCTGGATTTTTGAAAATTTAACTTTTTGGTGAAAATATCCACTAAATGAGGGAATAATATGTGTGAGGGTACCCCAGGAGAGTTCCAAATGTGTGTGGGAAGAAAATATATCCCACGGGGGTAAAATTGAAGAAAGTTGAAAAAATATTTTTTTTGAACTTAGTCATTTTTCCGGCGTTTATCAGACTTTCAGATAGGGGAAATGTCAGTGAGCGTTCCGATTTCAGTTCCAGAGCGATTCGCCCAATGAGTCTTTGATATTTAGTCGTTTTCAGCCAATTTTCTGGATTTTTGAAAATTTAACTTTTTGGTGAGAATATCCACTAAATGAGGGAATAATATGTGTGAGGGTACCCCAGGAGAGTTCCAAATGTGTGTGGGACGAAAATATATCCCACGGGGGTAAAATTGAAGAAAGTTGAAACAAAAATTTTTTTGGACTTAGTCATTTTTCCGGCGTTTATCAGACTTTCAGATAGGGGAAATGTCAGTGAGCGTTCCGATTTCAGTTCCAAAGTGATTCGCCCAATGAGTCCTTGATATTTAGTCGTTTTCAGCCAATTTTCTGGATTTTTGAAAATTTCACTTTTTTGTGAAAATATCCACTAAATGAGGGAATAATATGTGTGAGGGTACTGAATGAGAGTTCCAAATGTGTGTGGGTAGAATATATATCCCACGGGGGTAAAATTGAAAAAAGTTGAAAAAAAATTTTTTTTGGACTTAGTCATTTTTCCGGCGTTTATCAGACTTTCAGATAGGGGAAATGTCAGTGAGCGTTCCAATTTCAGTTCCAGGGTGATTCGCCCAATGAGTCCTTGTTATTTAGTTGTTTTCAGCCAATTTTCTGGATTTTTGAAAATTTCACTTTTTTGTGAAAATATCCACTAAATGAGGGAATAATATGTGTGAGGGTACCCCAGGAGAGTTCCAAATGTGTGTGGGTAGAATATATATCCCACGGGGGTAAAATTGAAAAAAGTTGAAAAAAATTATTTTTTGGACTTAGTCATTTTTCTGGCGTTTATCAGACTTTCAGATAGGGGAAATGTCAGTGAGCGTTCCGATTTCAGTTCCAGAGCGATTCGCCCAATGAGTCCTTGATATTTAGTCGTTTTCAGCCAATTTTCTGGATTTTTGAAAATTTAACTTTTTGGTGAAAATATCCACTAAATGAGGGAATAATATGTGTGAGGGTACCCCAGGAGAGTTCCAAATGTGTGTGGGAAGAAAATATATCCCACGGGGGTAAAATTGAAGAAAGTTGAAAAAATATTTTTTTTGGACTTAGTCATTTTTCCGGCGTTTATCAGACTTTCAGATAGGGGAAATGTCAGTGAGCGTTCCGATTTCAGTTCCAGAGCGATTCGCCGAATGAGTCCATGATATTTAGTCGTTTTCAGCCAATTTTCTGGATTTTTGAAAATTTCACTTTTTTGTGAAAATATCCACTAAATGAGGGAATAATATGTGTGAGGGTACCCCAGGAGAGTTCCAAATGTGTGTGGGTAGAATATATATCCGACGGGGGTAAAATTGAAAAAAGTTGAAAAAAATTTTTTTTTGGACTTAGTCGTTTTTCCGACGTTTATCAGACTTTCAGATAGGGGAAATGTCAGTGAGCATTCCGATTTCAGTTCCAGAGCGATTCGCCCAATGAGTCCTTGTTATTTAGTCGTTTTCAGCCAATTTTCTGGATTTTTGAAAATTTCACTTTTTTGTGAAAATATCCACTAAATGAGGGAATAATATGTGTGAGGGTACAGAATGAGAGTTCCAAATGTGTGTTGGTAAAATATATATCCCACGGGGGTAAAATTGAAAAAAGTTGAAAAAAAATTTTTTTTGGACTTAGTCATTTCTCCGGCGTCTATCAGACTTTCAGATATGGGAAATGTCAGTGAGCGTTCCAATTTCAGTTCCAGGGTGATTCGCCCAATGAGTCCTTGTTATTTAGTTGTTTTCAGCCAATTTTCTGGATTTTTGAAAATTTCACTTTTTTGTGAAAATATCCACTAAATGAGGGAATAATATGTGTGAGGGTACCCCAGGAGAGTTCCAAATGTGTGTGGGAAGAAAATATATCCCACGGGGGTAAAATTGAAAAAAGTTGAAAAAAATTATTTTTTGGACTGTCATTTTTCTGGCGTTTATCAGACTTTCAGATAGGGGAAATGTCAGTGAGCGTTCCGATTTCAGTTCCAGAGCGATTCGCCCAATGAGTCCTTGATACTAAGTCGTTTTCAGCCAATTTTCTGGATTTTTGAAAATTTCACTTTTTTGTGAAAATATCCACTAAATGAGGGAATAATATGTGTGAGGGTACCGAATGAGAGTTCCAAATGTGTGTGGGTAGAATATATATCCCACGGGGGTAAAATTGAAAAAAGTTGAAAAAAATTTTTTTTTGGACTTAGTCATTTTTCCGGCGTTTATCAGACTTTCAGATAGGGAAAATGTCAGTGAGCGTTCCAATTTCAGTTCCAGAGCGATTCGCCGAATGAGTCCATGATATTTAGTCGTTTTCAGCCAATTTTCTGGATTTTTGAAAATTTCACTTTTTTGTGAAAATATCCACTAAATGAGGGAATAATATGTGTGAGGGTACCCCAGGAGAGTTCCAAATGTGTGTGGGTAGAATATATATCCGACGGGGGTAAAATTGAAAAAAGTTGAAAAAAATTTTTTTTTGGACTTAGTCGTTTTTCCGACGTTTATCAGACTTTCAGATAGGGGAAATGTCAGTGAGCATTCCGATTTCAGTTCCAGAGCGATTCGCCCAATGAGTCCTTGTTATTTAGTCGTTTTCAGCCAATTTTCTGGATTTTTGAAAATTTCACTTTTTTGTGAAAATATCCACTAAATGAGGGAATAATATGTGTGAGGGTACAGAATGAGAGTTCCAAATGTGTGTTGGTAAAATATATATCCCACGGGGGTAAAATTGAAAAAAGTTGAAAAAAAATTTTTTTTGGACTTAGTCATTTTTCCGGCGTCTATCAGACTTTCAGATATGGGAAATGTCAGTGAGCGTTCCAATTTCAGTTCCAGAGCGATTCGCCCAATGAGTCCTTGATATTTAGTCGTTTTCAGCCAATTTTCTGGATTTTTGAAAATTTCACTTTTTTGTGAAAATATCCACTAAATGAGGGAATAATATGTGTGAGGGTATCCCAGGAGAGTTCCAAATGTGTGTGGGAAGAAAATATATCCCACGGGGGTAAAATTGAAAAAAGTTGAAAAAAATTATTTTTTGGACTGTCATTTTTCTGGCGTTTATCAGACTTTCAGATAGGGGAAATGTCAGTGAGCGTTCCGATTTCAGTTCCAGAGCGATTCGCCCAATGAGTCCTTGATATTTAGTCGTTTTCAGCCAATTTTCTGGATTTTTGAAAATTTCACTTTTTTGTGAAAATATCCACTAAATGAGGGAATAATATGTGTGAGGGTACCCCAGGAGAGTTCCAAATGTGTGTGGGTAGAATATATATCCCACGGGGGTAAAATTGAAAAAAGTTGAAAAAAATTATTTTTTGGACTTAGTCATTTTTCTGGCGTTTATCAGACTTTCAGATAGGGGAAATGTCAGTGAGCGTTCCGATTTCAGTTCCAGAGCGATTCGCCCAATGAGTCCTTGATATTTAGTCGTTTTCAGCCAATTTTCTGGATTTTTGAAAATTTCACTTTTTTGTGAAAATATCCACTAAATGAGGGAATAATATGTGTGAGGGTACCGAATGAGAGTTCCAAATGTGTGTGGGTAGAATATATATCCCACGGGGGTAAAATTGAAAAAAGTTGAAAAAAAATTTTTTTTGGACTTAGTCATTTTTCCGGCGTTTATCAGACTTTCAGATAGGGGAAATGTCAGTGAGCGTTCCAATTTCAGTTCCAGGGTGATTCGCCCAATGAGTCCTTGTTATTTAGTCGTTTTCAGCCAATTTTCTGGATTTTTGAAAATTTCACTTTTTTGTGAAAATATCCACTAAATGAGGGAATAATATGTGTGAGGGTACCACAGGAGAGTTCCAAATGTGTGTGGGAAGAAAATATATCCCACGGGGGTAAAATTGAAAAAAGTTGAAAAAAATTATTTTTTGGACTTAGTCATTTTTCTGGCGTTTATCAGACTTTCAGATAGGGGAAATGTCAGTGAGCGTTCCGATTTCAGTTCCAGAGTGATTCGCCCAATGAGTCCTTGTTATTTAGTCGTTTTCAGCCAATTTTCTGGATTTTTGAAAATTTCACTTTTTTGTGAAAATATCCACTAAATGAGGGAATAATATGTGTGAGGGTACCACAGGAGAGTTCCAAATGTGTGTGGGAAGAAAATATATCCCACGGGGGTAAAATTGAAAAAAGTTGAAAAAAATTATTTTTTGGACTTAGTCATTTTTTTGGCGTTTATCAGACTTTCAGATAGGGGAAATGTCAGTGAGCGTTCCGATTTCAGTTCCAGAGCGATTCGCCCAATGAGTCCTTGATATTTAGTCGTTTTCAGCCAATTTTCTGGATTTTTGAAAATTTAATTTTTTGGTGAGAATATCCACTAAATGAGGGAATAATATGTGTGAGGGTACCCCAGGAGAGTTCCAAATGTGTGTGGGAAGTAAATATATCCCACGGGGGTAAAATTGAAGAAAGTTGAAAAAAAAATTTTTTTGGACTTAGTCATTTTTCCGGCGTTTATCAGACTTTCAGATAGGGGAAATGTCAGTGAGCGTTCCGATTTCAGTTCCAAAGTGATTCGCCCAATGAGTCCTTGATATTTAGTCGTTTTCAGCCAATTTTCTGGATTTTTGAAAATTTCACTTTTTTGTGAAAATATCCACTAAATGAGGGAATAATATGTGTGAGGGAACCGAATGAGAGTTCCAAATGTGTGTGGGTAGAATATATATCCCACGGGGGTAAAATTGAAAAAAGTTGAAAAAAAATTTTTTTTGGAGTTAGTCATTTTTCCGGCGTTTATCAGACTTTCAGATAGGGGAAATGTCAGTGAGCGTTCCAATTTCAGTTCCAGGGTGATTCGCCCAATGAGTCCTTGTTATTTAGTTGTTTTCAGCCAATTTTCTGGATTTTTGAAAATTTCACTTTTTTGTGAAAATATCCACTAAATGAGGGAATAATATGTGTGAGGGTACCCCAGGAGAGTTCCAAATGTGTGTGGGTAGAATATATATCCGACGCGGGTAAAATTGAAAAAAGTTGAAAAAAAATTTTTTTTGGACTTAGTCGTTTTTCCGACGTTTATCAGACTTTCAGATAGGGGAAATGTCAGTGAGCATTCCGATTTCAGTTCCAGAGTGATTCGCCCAATGAGTCCTTGTTATTTAGTCGTTTTCAGCCAATTTTCTGGATTTTTGAAAATTTCACTTTTTTGTGAAAATATCCACTAAATGAGGGAATAATATGTGTGAGGGTACAGAATGAGAGTTCCAAATGTGTGTTGGTAAAATATATATCCCACGGGGGTAAAATTGATAAAAGTTGAAAAAAAATTTTTTTTGGACTTAGTCATTTTTCCGGCGTTTATCAGACTTTCAGATAGGGGAAATGTCAGTGAGCGTTCCAATTTCAGTTCCAGGGTGATTCGCGCAATGAGTCCTTGTTATTTAGTTGTTTTCAGCCAATTTTCTGGATTTTTGAAAATTTCACTTTTTTGTGAAAATATCCACTAAATGAGGGAATAATATGTGTGAGGGTACCCCAGGAGAGTTCCAAATGTGTGTGGGTAGAATATATGTCCCACGGGGGTAAAATTTAAAAAAGTTGAAAAAAATTATTTTTTGGACTTAGTCATTTTTCTGGCGTTTATCAGACTTTCAGATAGGGGAAATGTCAGTGAGCATTCCGATTTCAGTTCCAGAGCGATTCGCCCAATGAGTCTTTGATATTTAGTCGTTTTCAGCCAATTTTCTGGATTTTTGAAAATTTAACTTTTTTGTGAAAATATCCACTAAATGAGGGAATAATATGTGTGAGGGTACCACAGGAGAGTTCCAAATGTGTGTGGGAAGAAAATATATCCCACGGGGGTAAAATTGAAAAAAGTTGAAAAAAATTATTTTTTGGACTTAGTCATTTTTTTGGCGTTTATCAGACTTTCAGATAGGGGAAATGTCAGTGAGCGTTCCGATTTCAGATCCAGAGCGATTCGCCCAATGAGTCCTTGATATTTAGTCGTTTTCAGCCAATTTTCTGGATTTTTGGAAATTTAACTTTTTTGTGAAAATATCCACTAAATGAGGGAATAATATGTGTGAGGGTACCCCAGGAGAGTTCCAAATGTGTGTGGGTAGAATATATATCCCACGGGGGTAAAATTGAAAAAAGTTGAAAAAAATTATTTTTTGGACTTAGTCATTTTTCTGGCGTTTATCAGACTTTCAGATAGGGGAAATGTCAGTGAGCGTTCCGATTTCAGTTCCAGAGCGATTCGCCCAATGAGTCCTTGATATTTAGTCGTTTTCAGCCAATTTTCTGGATTTTTGAAAATTTCACTTTTTTGTGAAAATATCCACTAAATGAGGGAATAATATGTGTGAGGGTACCGAATGAGAGTTCCAAATGTGTGTGGGTAGAATATATATCCCACGGGGGTAAAATTGAAAAAAGTTGAAAAAAAATTTTTTTTGGACTTAGTCATTTTTCCGGCGTTTATCAGACTTTCAGATAGGGGAAATGTCAGTGAGCGTTCCAATTTCAGTTCCAGGGTGATTCGCCCAATGAGTCCTTGTTATTTAGTCGTTTTCAGCCAATTTTCTGGATTTTTGAAAATTTCACTTTTTTGTGAAAATATCCACTAAATGAGGGAATAATATGTGTGAGGGTACCACAGGAGAGTTCCAAATGTGTGTGGGAAGAAAATATATCCCACGGGGGTAAAATTGAAAAAAGTTGAAAAAAATTATTTTTTGGACTTAGTCATTTTTCTGGCGTTTATCAGACTTTCAGATAGGGGAAATGTCAGTGAGCGTTCCGATTTCAGTTCCAGAGTGATTCGCCCAATGAGTCCTTGTTATTTAGTCGTTTTCAGCCAATTTTCTGGATTTTTGAAAATTTCACTTTTTTGTGAAAATATCCACTAAATGAGGGAATAATATGTGTGAGGGTACCACAGGAGAGTTCCAAATGTGTGTGGGAAGAAAATATATCCCACGGGGGTAAAATTGAAAAAAGTTGAAAAAAATTATTTTTTGGACTTAGTCATTTTTTTGGCGTTTATCAGACTTTCAGATAGGGGAAATGTCAGTGAGCGTTCCGATTTCAGTTCCAGAGCGATTCGCCCAATGAGTCCTTGATATTTAGTCGTTTTCAGCCAATTTTCTGGATTTTTGAAAATTTAATTTTTTGGTGAGAATATCCACTAAATGAGGGAATAATATGTGTGAGGGTACCCCAGGAGAGTTCCAAATGTGTGTGGGAAGTAAATATATCCCACGGGGGTAAAATTGAAGAAAGTTGAAAAAAAAATTTTTTTGGACTTAGTCATTTTTCCGGCGTTTATCAGACTTTCAGATAGGGGAAATGTCAGTGAGCGTTCCGATTTCAGTTCCAAAGTGATTCGCCCAATGAGTCCTTGATATTTAGTCGTTTTCAGCCAATTTTCTGGATTTTTGAAAATTTCACTTTTTTGTGAAAATATCCACTAAATGAGGGAATAATATGTGTGAGGGAACCGAATGAGAGTTCCAAATGTGTGTGGGTAGAATATATATCCCACGGGGGTAAAATTGAAAAAAGTTGAAAAAAAATTTTTTTTGGAGTTAGTCATTTTTCCGGCGTTTATCAGACTTTCAGATAGGGGAAATGTCAGTGAGCGTTCCAATTTCAGTTCCAGGGTGATTCGCCCAATGAGTCCTTGTTATTTAGTTGTTTTCAGCCAATTTTCTGGATTTTTGAAAATTTCACTTTTTTGTGAAAATATCCACTAAATGAGGGAATAATATGTGTGAGGGTACCCCAGGAGAGTTCCAAATGTGTGTGGGTAGAATATATATCCGACGCGGGTAAAATTGAAAAAAGTTGAAAAAAAATTTTTTTTGGACTTAGTCGTTTTTCCGACGTTTATCAGACTTTCAGATAGGGGAAATGTCAGTGAGCATTCCGATTTCAGTTCCAGAGTGATTCGCCCAATGAGTCCTTGTTATTTAGTCGTTTTCAGCCAATTTTCTGGATTTTTGAAAATTTCACTTTTTTGTGAAAATATCCACTAAATGAGGGAATAATATGTGTGAGGGTACAGAATGAGAGTTCCAAATGTGTGTTGGTAAAATATATATCCCACGGGGGTAAAATTGATAAAAGTTGAAAAAAAATTTTTTTTGGACTTAGTCATTTTTCCGGCGTTTATCAGACTTTCAGATAGGGGAAATGTCAGTGAGCGTTCCAATTTCAGTTCCAGGGTGATTCGCGCAATGAGTCCTTGTTATTTAGTTGTTTTCAGCCAATTTTCTGGATTTTTGAAAATTTCACTTTTTTGTGAAAATATCCACTAAATGAGGGAATAATATGTGTGAGGGTACCCCAGGAGAGTTCCAAATGTGTGTGGGTAGAATATATGTCCCACGGGGGTAAAATTTAAAAAAGTTGAAAAAAATTATTTTTTGGACTTAGTCATTTTTCTGGCGTTTATCAGACTTTCAGATAGGGGAAATGTCAGTGAGCATTCCGATTTCAGTTCCAGAGCGATTCGCCCAATGAGTCTTTGATATTTAGTCGTTTTCAGCCAATTTTCTGGATTTTTGAAAATTTAACTTTTTTGTGAAAATATCCACTAAATGAGGGAATAATATGTGTGAGGGTACCACAGGAGAGTTCCAAATGTGTGTGGGAAGAAAATATATCCCACGGGGGTAAAATTGAAAAAAGTTGAAAAAAATTATTTTTTGGACTTAGTCATTTTTTTGGCGTTTATCAGACTTTCAGATAGGGGAAATGTCAGTGAGCGTTCCGATTTCAGATCCAGAGCGATTCGCCCAATGAGTCCTTGATATTTAGTCGTTTTCAGCCAATTTTCTGGATTTTTGGAAATTTAACTTTTTTGTGAAAATATCCACTAAATGAGGGAATAATATGTGTGAGGGTACCCCAGGAGAGTTCCAAATGTGTGTGGGTAGAATATATATCCCACGGGGGTAAAATTGAAAAAAGTTGAAAAAAATTATTTTTTGGACTTAGTCATTTTTCTGGCGTTTATCAGACTTTCAGATAGGGGAAATGTCAGTGAGCGTTCCGATTTCAGTTCCAGAGCGATTCGCCCAATGAGTCCTTGATATTTAGTCGTTTTCAGCCAATTTTCTGGATTTTTGAAAATTTCACTTTTTTGTGAAAATATCCACTAAATGAGGGAATAATATGTGTGAGGGTACCGAATGAGAGTTCCAAATGTGTGTGGGTAGAATATATATCCCACGGGGGTAAAATTGAAAAAAGTTGAAAAAAAATTTTTTTTGGACTTAGTCATTTTTCCGGCGTTTATCAGACTTTCAGATAGGGGAAATGTCAGTGAGCGTTCCAATTTCAGTTCCAGGGTGATTCGCCCAATGAGTCCTTGTTATTTAGTCGTTTTCAGCCAATTTTCTGGATTTTTGAAAATTTCACTTTTTTGTGAAAATATCCACTAAATGAGGGAATAATATGTGTGAGGGTACCACAGGAGAGTTCCAAATGTGTGTGGGAAGAAAATATATCCCACGGGGGTAAAATTGAAAAAAGTTGAAAAAAATTATTTTTTGGACTTAGTCATTTTTCTGGCGTTTATCAGACTTTCAGATAGGGGAAATGTCAGTGAGCGTTCCGATTTCAGTTCCAGAGTGATTCGCCCAATGAGTCCTTGTTATTTAGTCGTTTTCAGCCAATTTTCTGGATTTTTGAAAATTTCACTTTTTTGTGAAAATATCCACTAAATGAGGGAATAATATGTGTGAGGGTACCACAGGAGAGTTCCAAATGTGTGTGGGAAGAAAATATATCCCACGGGGGTAAAATTGAAAAAAGTTGAAAAAAATTATTTTTTGGACTTAGTCATTTTTTTGGCGTTTATCAGACTTTCAGATAGGGGAAATGTCAGTGAGCGTTCCGATTTCAGTTCCAGAGCGATTCGCCCAATGAGTCCTTGATATTTAGTCGTTTTCAGCCAATTTTCTGGATTTTTGAAAATTTAATTTTTTGGTGAGAATATCCACTAAATGAGGGAATAATATGTGTGAGGGTACCCCAGGAGAGTTCCAAATGTGTGTGGGAAGTAAATATATCCCACGGGGGTAAAATTGAAGAAAGTTGAAAAAAAAATTTTTTTGGACTTAGTCATTTTTCCGGCGTTTATCAGACTTTCAGATAGGGGAAATGTCAGTGAGCGTTCCGATTTCAGTTCCAAAGTGATTCGCCCAATGAGTCCTTGATATTTAGTCGTTTTCAGCCAATTTTCTGGATTTTTGAAAATTTCACTTTTTTGTGAAAATATCCACTAAATGAGGGAATAATATGTGTGAGGGAACCGAATGAGAGTTCCAAATGTGTGTGGGTAGAATATATATCCCACGGGGGTAAAATTGAAAAAAGTTGAAAAAAAATTTTTTTTGGAGTTAGTCATTTTTCCGGCGTTTATCAGACTTTCAGATAGGGGAAATGTCAGTGAGCGTTCCAATTTCAGTTCCAGGGTGATTCGCCCAATGAGTCCTTGTTATTTAGTTGTTTTCAGCCAATTTTCTGGATTTTTGAAAATTTCACTTTTTTGTGAAAATATCCACTAAATGAGGGAATAATATGTGTGAGGGTACCCCAGGAGAGTTCCAAATGTGTGTGGGTAGAATATATATCCGACGCGGGTAAAATTGAAAAAAGTTGAAAAAAAATTTTTTTTGGACTTAGTCGTTTTTCCGACGTTTATCAGACTTTCAGATAGGGGAAATGTCAGTGAGCATTCCGATTTCAGTTCCAGAGTGATTCGCCCAATGAGTCCTTGTTATTTAGTCGTTTTCAGCCAATTTTCTGGATTTTTGAAAATTTCACTTTTTTGTGAAAATATCCACTAAATGAGGGAATAATATGTGTGAGGGTACAGAATGAGAGTTCCAAATGTGTGTTGGTAAAATATATATCCCACGGGGGTAAAATTGATAAAAGTTGAAAAAAAATTTTTTTTGGACTTAGTCATTTTTCCGGCGTTTATCAGACTTTCAGATAGGGGAAATGTCAGTGAGCGTTCCAATTTCAGTTCCAGGGTGATTCGCGCAATGAGTCCTTGTTATTTAGTTGTTTTCAGCCAATTTTCTGGATTTTTGAAAATTTCACTTTTTTGTGAAAATATCCACTAAATGAGGGAATAATATGTGTGAGGGTACCCCAGGAGAGTTCCAAATGTGTGTGGGTAGAATATATGTCCCACGGGGGTAAAATTTAAAAAAGTTGAAAAAAATTATTTTTTGGACTTAGTCATTTTTCTGGCGTTTATCAGACTTTCAGATAGGGGAAATGTCAGTGAGCATTCCGATTTCAGTTCCAGAGCGATTCGCCCAATGAGTCTTTGATATTTAGTCGTTTTCAGCCAATTTTCTGGATTTTTGAAAATTTAACTTTTTTGTGAAAATATCCACTAAATGAGGGAATAATATGTGTGAGGGTACCACAGGAGAGTTCCAAATGTGTGTGGGAAGAAAATATATCCCACGGGGGTAAAATTGAAAAAAGTTGAAAAAAATTATTTTTTGGACTTAGTCATTTTTTTGGCGTTTATCAGACTTTCAGATAGGGGAAATGTCAGTGAGCGTTCCGATTTCAGATCCAGAGCGATTCGCCCAATGAGTCCTTGATATTTAGTCGTTTTCAGCCAATTTTCTGGATTTTTGGAAATTTAACTTTTTTGTGAAAATATCCACTAAATGAGGGAATAATATGTGTGAGGGTACCCCAGGAGAGTTCCAAATGTGTGTGGGTAGAATATATATCCCACGGGGGTAAAATTGAAAAAAGTTGAAAAAAATTATTTTTTGGACTTAGTCATTTTTCTGGCGTTTATCAGACTTTCAGATAGGGTAAATGTCAGTGAGCGTTCCGATTTCAGTTCCAGAGTGATTCGCCCAATGAGTCCTTGTTATTTAGTCGTTTTCAGCCAATTTTCTGGATTTTTGAAAATTTCACTTTTTTGTGAAAATATCCACTAAATGAGGGAATAATATGTGTGAGGGTACCACAGGAGAGTTCCAAATGTGTGTGGGAAGAAAATATATCCCACGGGGGTAAAATTGAAAAAAGTTGAAAAAAATTATTTTTTGGACTTAGTCATTTTTTTGGCGTTTATCAGACTTTCAGATAGGGGAAATGTCAGTGAGCGTTCCGATTTCAGTTCCAGAGCGATTCGCCCAATGAGTCCTTGATATTTAGTAGTTTTCAGCCAATTTTCTGGATTTTTGAAAATTTAATTTTTTGGTGAGAATATCCACTAAATGAGGGAATAATATGTGTGAGGGTACCCCAGGAGAGTTCCAAATGTGTGTGGGAAGAAAATATATCCCACGGGGGTAAAATTGAAGAAAGTTGAAAAAAAAATTTTTTTGGACTTAGTCATTTTTCCGGCGTTTATCAGACTTTCAGATAGGGGAAATGTCAGTGAGCGTTCCGATTTCAGTTCCAAAGTGATTCGCCCAATGAGTCCTTGATATTTAGTCGTTTTCAGCCAATTTTCTGGATTTTTGAAAATTTCACTTTTTTGTGAAAATATCCACTAAATGAGGGAATAATATGTGTGAGGGAACCGAATGAGAGTTCCAAATGTGTGTGGGTAGAATATATATCCCACGGGGGTAAAATTGAAAAAAGTTGAAAAAAAATTTTTTTTGGACTTAGTCATTTTTCCGGCGTTTATCAGACTTTCAGATAGGGGAAATGTCAGTGAGCGTTCCAATTTCAGTTCCAGGGTGATTCGCCCAATGAGTCCTTGTTATTTAGTTGTTTTCAGCCAATTTTCTGGATTTTTGAAAATTTCACTTTTTTGTGAAAATATCCACTAAATGAGGGAATAATATGTGTGAGGGTACCCCAGGAGAGTTCCAAATGTGTTTGGGTAGAATATATATCCCACGGGGGTAAAATTGAAAAAAGTTGAAAAAAATTATTTTTTGGACTTAGTCATTTTTCTGGCGTTTATCAGACTTTCAGATAGGGGAAATGTCAGTGAGCGTTCCGATTTCAGTTCCAGAGCGATTCGCCGAATGAGTCCATGATATTTAGTCGTTTTCAGCCAATTTTCTGGATTTTTGAAAATTTCACTTTTTTGTGAAAATATCCACTAAATGAGGGCATAATATGTGTGAGGGTACCCCAGGAGAGTTCCAAATGTGTGTGGGTAGAATATATATCCCACGGGGGTAAAATTGAAAAAAGTTGAAAAAAATTTTTTTTTGGACTTAGTCGTTTTTCCGACGTTTATCAGACTTTCAGATAGGGGAAATGTCAGTGAGCATTCTGATTTCAGTTCCAGAGCGATTCGCCCAATGAGTCCTTGTTATTTAGTCGTTTTCAGCCAATTTTCTGGATTTTTGAAAATTTCACTTTTTTGTGAAAATATCCACTAAATGAGGGAATAATATGTGTGAGGGTACAGAATGAGAGTTCCAAATGTGTGTGGGTAGAATATATATCCCACGGGGGTAAAATTGAAAAAAGTTGAAAAAAAAATTTTTTTGGACTTAGTCGTTTTTCCGGTGTTTATCAGACTTTCAGATATGGGAAATGTCAGTGAGCGTTCCAATTTCAGTTCCAGGGTGATTCGCCCAATGAGTCCTTGTTATTTAGTCGTTTTCAGCCAATTTTCTGGATTTTTGAAAATTTCACTTTTTTGTGAAAATATCCACTAAATGAGGGAATAATATGTGTGAGGGTACCACAGGAGAGTTCCAAATGTGTGTGGGAAGAAAATATATCCCACGGGGGTAAAATTGAAAAAAGTTGAAAAAAATTATTTTTTGGACTTAGTCATTTTTTTGGCGTTTATCAGACTTTCAGATAGGGGAAATGTCAGTGAGCGTTCCGATTTCAGATCCAGAGCGATTCGCCCAATGAGTCCTTGATATTTAGTCGTTTTCAGCCAATTTTCTGGATTTTTGAAAATTTAACTTTTTTGTGAAAATATCCACTAAATGAGGGAATAATATGTGTGAGGGTACCCCAGGAGAGTTCCAAATGTGTGTGGGTAGAATATATATCCCACGGGGGTAAAATTGAAAAAAGTTGAAAAAAATTATTTTTTGGACTTAGTCATTTTTCTGGCGTTTATCAGACTTTCAGATAGGGGAAATGTCAGTGAGCGTTCCGATTTCAGTTCCAGAGTGATTCGCCCAATGAGTCCTTGTTATTTAGTTGTTTTCAGCCAATTTTCTGGATTTTTGAAAATTTCACTTTTTTGTGAAAATATCCACTAACTGAGGGAATAATATGTGTGAGGGTACCCCAGGAGAGTTCTAAATGTGTGTGGGTAGAATATATATCCCACGGGGGTAAAATTGAAAAAAGTTGAAAAAAATTATTTTTTGGACTTAGTCATTTTTCTGGCGTTTATCAGACTTTCAGATAGGGGAAATGTCAGTGAGCGTTCCGATTTCAGTTCCAGAGCGATTCGCCCAATGAGTCCTTGATATTTAGTAGTTTTCAGCCAATTTTCTGGATTTTTGAAAATTTCACTTTTTTGTGAAAATGTCCACTAAATGAGGGAATAATATGTGTGAGGGTACCCCAGGAGAGTTCCAAATGTTTGTGGGTAGAATATATATCCCACGGGGGTAAAATTGAAAAAAGTTGAAAAAAAATTTTTTTTGGACTTAGTCATTTTTCTGGCATTTATCAGACTTTCCCATAGGGGAAATGTCAGTGAGCATACCGATTTCAGTTCCAGAGTGATTCGCCCAATGAGTCCTTGTTATTTAGTTGTTTTCAGCCAATTTTCTGGATTTTTGAAAATTTCACTTTTTTGTGAAAATATCCACTAAATTAGGGAATAATATGTGTGAGGGTACCCCAGGAGAGTTCCAAATGTGTGTGGGAAGAATATATATTCCACGGGGGTAAAATTGAAAAAAGTTGAAAAAGATTATTTTTTGGACTTAGTAATTTTTCTGGCGTTTATCAGACTTTCAGATAGGGGAAATATCAGTGAGCGTTCCGATTTCAGTTCCAGAGCGATTCGCCCAATGAGTCCTTGATATTTAGTCATTTTCAGCCAATTTTCTGGATTTTTGAAAATTTCACTTTTTTGTGAAAATATCCACTAAATGAGGGAATAATATGTGTGAGGGTACCCCAGGAGAGTTCCATATGTGTGTGGGAAGAAAATATATCCCACGGGGGTAAAATTGAAGAAAGTTGAAAAAAAATTTTTTTTGGACTTAGTCATTTTTCTGGCGTTTATCAGACTTTCAGATAGGGGAAATGTCAGTGAGCGTTCCGATTTCAGTTCCAGAGCGATTCGCCCAATGAGTCCTTGATATTTAGTCATTTTCAGCCAATTTTCTGGATTTTTGGAAATTTAACTTTTTTGTGAAAATATCCACTAAATGAGGGAATAATATGTGTGAGGGTACCCCAGGAGAGTTCCAAATGTGTGTGGGTAGAATATATATCCCACGGGGGTAAAATTGAAAAAAGTTGAAAAAAATTATTTTTTGGACTTAGTCATTTTTCTGGCGTTTATCAGACTTTCAGATAGGGGAAATGTCAGTGAGCGTTCCGATTTCAGATCCAGAGCGATTCGCCCAATGAGTCCTTGATATTTAGTCGTTTTCAGCCAATTTTCTGGATTTTTGAAAATTTCACTTTTTTGTGAAAATATCCACTAAATGAGGGAATAATATGTGTGAGGGTACCACAGGAGAGTTCCAAATGTGTGTGGGAAGAAAATATATCCCACGGGGGTAAAATTGAAAAAAGTTGAAAAAAATTATTTTTTGGACTTAGTCATTTTTTTGGCGTTTATCAGACTTTCAGATAGGGGAAATGTCAGTGAGCGTTCCGATTTCAGTTCCAGAGCGATTCGCCCAATGAGTCCTTGATATTTAGTCGTTTTCAGCCAATTTTCTGGATTTTTGAAAATTTAATTTTTTGGTGAGAATATCCACTAAATGAGGGAATAATATGTGTGAGGGTACCCCAGGAGAGTTCCAAATGTGTGTGGGAAGAAAATATATCCCACGGGGGTAAAATTGAAGAAAGTTGAAAAAAAAATTTTTTTGGACTTAGTCATTTTTCCGGCGTTTATCAGACTTTCAGATAGGGGAAATGTCAGTGAGCGTTCCGATTTCAGTTCCAAAGTGATTCGCCCAATGAGTCCTTGATATTTAGTCGTTTTCAACCAATTTTCTGGATTTTTGAAAATTTCACTTTTTTGTGAAAATATCCACTAAATGAGGGAATAATATGTGTGAGGGAACCGAATGAGAGTTCCAAATGTGTGTGGGTAGAATATATATCCCACGGGGGTAAAATTGAAAAAAGTTGAAAAAAAATTTTTTTTGGACTTAGTCATTTTTCCGGCGTTTATCAGACTTTCAGATAGGGGAAATGTCAGTGAGCGTTCCAATTTCAGTTCCAGGGTGATTCGCTCAATGAGTCCTTGTTATTTAGTTGTTTTCAGCCAATTTTCTGGATTTTTGAAAATTTCACTTTTTTGTGAAAATATCCACTAAATGAGGGAATAATATGTGTGAGGGTACCCCAGGAGAGTTCCAAATGTGTTTGGGTAGAATATATATCCCACGGGGGTAAAATTGAAAAAAGTTGAAAAAAATTATTTTTTGGACTTAGTCATTTTTCTGGCGTTTATCAGACTTTCAGATAGGGGAAATGTCAGTGAGCGTTCCGATTTCAGTTCCAGAGCGATTCGCCGAATGAGTCCTTGATATTTAGTCGTTTTCAGCCAATTTTCTGGATTTTTGAAAATTTCACTTTTTTGTGAAAATATCCACTAAATGAGGGAATAATATGTGTGAGGGTACCCCAGGAGAGTTCCAAATGTGTGTGGGTAGAATATATATCCGACGGGGGTAAAATTGAAAAAAGTTGAAAAAAATTTTTTTTTGGACTTAGTCGTTTTTCCGACGTTTATCAGACTTTCAGATAGGGGAAATGTCAGTGAGCATTCTGATTTCAGTTCCAGAGCGATTCGCCCAATGAGTCCTTGTTATTTAGTCGTTTTCAGCCAATTTTCTGGATTTTTGAAAATTTCACTTTTTTGTGAAAATATCCACTAAATGAGGGAATAATATGTGTGAGGGTACAGAATGAGAGTTCCAAATGTGTGTGGGTAGAATATATATCCCACGGGGGTAAAATTGAAAAAAGTTGAAAAAAAAATTTTTTTGGACTTAGTCGTTTTTCCGGTGTTTATCAGACTTTCAGATATGGGAAATGTCAGTGAGCGTTCCAATATCAGTTCCAGGGTGATTCGCCCAATGAGTCCTTGTTATTTAGTCGTTTTCAGCCAATTTTCTGGATTTTTGAAAATTTCACTTTTTTGGGAAAATATCCACTAAATGAGGGAATAATATGTGTGAGGGTACAGAATGAGAGTTCCAAATGTGTGTTGGTAAAATATATATCCCACGGGGGTAAAATTGAAAAAAGTTGAAAAAAAATTTTTTTGGGACTTAGTCATTTTTCCGGCGTCTATCAGACTTTCAGATATGGGAAATGTCAGTGAGCGTTCCAATTTCAGTTCCAGGGTGATTCGCCCAATGAGTCCTTGTTATTTAGTTGTTTTCAGCCAATTTTCTGGATTTTTGAAAATTTCACTTTTTTGTGAAAATATCCACTAAATGAGGGAATAATATGTGTGAGGGTACCCCAGGAGAGTTCCAAATGTGTGTGGGAAGAAAATATATCCCACGGGGGTAAAATTGAAAAAAGTTGAAAAAAATTATTTTTTGGACTGTCATTTTTCTGGCGTTTATCAGACTTTCAGATAGGGGAAATGTCAGTGAGCGTTCCGATTTCAGTTCCAGAGCGATTCGCCCAATGAGTCCTTGATATTTAGTCGTTTTCAGCCAATTTTCTGGATTTTTGAAAATTTCACTTTTTTGTGAAAATATCCACTAAATGAGGGAATAATATGTGTGAGGGTACCGAATGAGAGTTCCAAATGTGTGTGGGTAGAATATATATCCCACGGGGGTAAAATTGAAAAAAGTTGAAAAAAATTTTTTTTTGGACTTAGTCATTTTTCCGGCGTTTATCAGACTTTCAGATAGGGGAAATGTCAGTGAGCGTTCCAATTTCAGTTCCAGGGTGATTCGCCCAATGAGTCCTTGTTATTTAGTTGTTTTCAGCCAATTTTCTGGATTTTTGAAAATTTCACTTTTTTGTGAAAATATCCACTAAATGAGGGAATAATATGTGTGAGGGTACCCCAGGAGAGTTCCAAATGTGTGTGGGACGAAAATATATCCCACGGGGGTAAAATTGAAGAAAGTTGAAAAAAAAATTTTTTTGGACTTAGTCATTTTTCCGGCGTTTATCAGACTTTCAGATAGGGGAAATGTCAGTGAGCGTTCCGATTTCAGTTCCAGAGCGATTCGCCGAATGAGTCCATGATATTTAGTCGTTTTCAGCCAATTTTCTGGATTTTTGAAAATTTCACTTTTTTGTGAAAATATCCACTAAATGAGGGAATAATATGTGTGAGGGTACCCCAGGAGAGTTCCAAATGTGTGTGGGTAGAATATATATCCCACGGGGGTAAAATTGAAAAAAGTTGAAAAAAATTTTTTTTTGGACTTAGTCGTTTTTCCGACGTTTATCAGACTTTCAGATAGGGGAAATGTCAGTGAGCATTCTGATTTCAGTTCCAGAGCGATTCGCCCAATGAGTCCTTGTTATTTAGTCGTTTTCAGCCAATTTTCTGGATTTTTGAAAATTTCACTTTTTTGTGAAAATATCCACTAAATGAGGGAATAATATGTGTGAGGGTACAGAATGAGAGTTCCAAATGTGTGTGGGTAGAATATATATCCCACGGGGGTAAAATTGAAAAAAGTTGAAAAAAAAATTTTTTTGGACTTAGTCGTTTTTCCGGTGTTTATCAGACTTTCAGATATGGGAAATGTCAGTGAGCGTTCCAATTTCAGTTCCAGGGTGATTCGCCCAATGAGTCCTTGTTATTTAGTTGTTTTCAGCCAATTTTCTGGATTTTTGAAAATTTCACTTTTTTGTGAAAATATCCACTAAATGAGGGAATAATATGTGTGAGGGTACCCCAGGAGAGTTCCAAATGTGTGTGGGACGAAAATATATCCCACGGGGGTAAAATTGAAGAAAGTTGAAAAAAAAATTTTTTTGGACTTAGTCATTTTTCCGGCGTTTATCAGACTTTCAGATAGGGGAAATGTCAGTGAGCGTTCCGATTTCAGTTCCAGAGCGATTCGCCGAATGAGTCCATGATATTTAGTCGTTTTCAGCCAATTTTCTGGATTTTTGAAAATTTCACTTTTTTGTGAAAATATCCACTAAATGAGGGAATAATATGTGTGAGGGTACCCCAGGAGAGTTCCAAATGTGTGTGGGTAGAATATATATCCCACGGGGGTAAAATTGAAAAAAGTTGAAAAAAATTTTTTTTTGGACTTAGTCGTTTTTCCGACGTTTATCAGACTTTCAGATAGGGGAAATGTCAGTGAGCATTCTGATTTCAGTTCCAGAGCGATTCGCCCAATGAGTCCTTGTTATTTAGTCGTTTTCAGCCAATTTTCTGGATTTTTGAAAATTTCACTTTTTTGTGAAAATATCCACTAAATGAGGGAATAATATGTGTGAGGGTACAGAATGAGAGTTCCAAATGTGTGTGGGTAGAATATATATCCCACGGGGGTAAAATTGAAAAAAGTTGAAAAAAAAATTTTTTTGGACTTAGTCGTTTTTCCGGTGTTTATCAGACTTTCAGATATGGGAAATGTCAGTGAGCGTTCCAATTTCAGTTCCAGGGTGATTCGCCCAATGAGTCCTTGTTATTTAGTCGTTTTCAGCCAATTTTCTGGATTTTTGAAAATTTCACTTTTTTGTGAAAATATCCACTAAATGAGGGAATAATATGTGTGAGGGTACCACAGGAGAGTTCCAAATGTGTGTGGGAAGAAAATATATCCCACGGGGGTAAAATTGAAAAAAGTTGAAAAAAATTATTTTTTGGACTTAGTCATTTTTTTGGCGTTTATCAGACTTTCAGATAGGGGAAATGTCAGTGAGCGTTCCGATTTCAGATCCAGAGCGATTCGCCCAATGAGTCCTTGATATTTAGTCGTTTTCAGCCAATTTTCTGGATTTTTGAAAATTTAACTTTTTTGTGAAAATATCCACTAAATGAGGGAATAATATGTGTGAGGGTACCCCAGGAGAGTTCCAAATGTGTGTGGGTAGAATATATATCCCACGGGGGTAAAATTGAAAAAAGTTGAAAAAAATTATTTTTTGGACTTAGTCATTTTTCTGGCGTTTATCAGACTTTCAGATAGGGGAAATGTCAGTGAGCGTTCCGATTTCAGTTCCAGAGTGATTCGCCCAATGAGTCCTTGTTATTTAGTTGTTTTCAGCCAATTTTCTGGATTTTTGAAAATTTCACTTTTTTGTGAAAATATCCACTAACTGAGGGAATAATATGTGTGAGGGTACCCCAGGAGAGTTCTAAATGTGTGTGGGTAGAATATATATCCCACGGGGGTAAAATTGAAAAAAGTTGAAAAAAATTATTTTTTGGACTTAGTCATTTTTCTGGCATTTATCAGACTTTCCCATAGGGGAAATGTCAGTGAGCATACCGATTTCAGTTCCAGAGTGATTCGCCCAATGAGTCCTTGTTATTTAGTTGTTTTCAGCCAATTTTCTGGATTTTTGAAAATTTCACTTTTTTGTGAAAATGTCCACTAAATGAGGGAATAATATGTGTGAGGGTACCCCAGGAGAGTTCCAAATGTGTGTGGGAAGAATATATATCCCACGGGGGTAAAATTGAAAAAAGTTGAAAAAGATTATTTTTTGGACTTAGTAATTTTTCTGGCGTTTATCAGACTTTCAGATAGGGGAAATATCAGTGAGCGTTCCGATTTCAGTTCCAGAGCGATTCGCCCAATGAGTCCTTGATATTTAGTCATTTTCAGCCAATTTTCTGGATTTTTGAAAATTTCACTTTTTTGTGAAAATATCCACTAAATGAGGGAATAAGTACCCCAGGAGAGTTCCAAATGTGTGTGGGAAGAATATATATCCCACGGGGGTAAAATTGAAAAAAGTTGAAAAAAATTTTTTTTTGGACTTAGTCATTTTTCCGGCGTTTATCAGACTTTCACATAGGGGAAATGTCAGTGAGCGTTCCGATTTCAGTTCCAGAGTGATTCGCCCAATGAGTCCTTGTTATTTAGTTGTTTTCAGCCAATTTTCTGGACTTTTGAAAATTTCACTTTTTTGTGAAAATATCCACTAAATGAGGGAATAATATGTGTGAGGGTACCACAGGAGAGTTCCAAATGTGTGTGGGAAGAATATATATCCCACGGGGGTAAAATTGAAAAAAGTTGAAAAAAATTATTTTTTGGACTTAGTCATTTTTCTGGCGTTTATCAGACTTTCAGATAGGGGAAATGTCAGTGAGCGTTCCGATTTCAGTTCCAGAGCGATTCGCCGAATGAGTCCATGATATTTAGTCGTTTTCAGCCAATTTTCTGGATTTTTGAAAATTTCACTTTTTTGTGAAAATATCCACTAAATGAGGGAATAATATGTGTGAGGGTACCCCAGGAGAGTTCCAAATGTGTGTGGGTAGAATATATATCCCACGGGGGTAAAATTGAAAAAAGTTGAAAAAAATTTTTTTTTGGACTTAGTCGTTTTTCCGACGTTTATCAGACTTTCAGATAGGGGAAATGTCAGTGAGCATTCTGATTTCAGTTCCAGAGCGATTCGCCCAATGAGTCCTTGTTATTTAGTCGTTTTCAGCCAATTTTCTGGATTTTTGAAAATTTCACTTTTTTGTGAAAATATCCACTAAATGAGGGAATAATATGTGTGAGGGTACAGAATGAGAGTTCCAAATGTGTGTGGGTAGAATATATATCCCACGGGGGTAAAATTGAAAAAAGTTGAAAAAAAAATTTTTTTGGACTTAGTCGTTTTTCCGGTGTTTATCAGACTTTCAGATATGGGAAATGTCAGTGAGCATTCCAATTTCAGTTCCAGGGTGATTCGCCCAATGAGTCCTTATTATTTAGTCGTTTTCAGCCAATTTTCTGGATTTTTGAAAATTTCACTTTTTTGTGAAAATATCCACTAAATGAGGGAATAATATGTGTGAGGGTACCACAGGAGAGTTCCAAATGTGTGTGGGAAGAAAATATATCCCACGGGGGTAAAATTGAAAATAGTTGAAAAAAATTATTTTTTGGACTTAGTCATTTTTTTGGCGTTTATCAGACTTTCAGATAGGGGAAATGTCAGTGAGCGTTCCGATTTCAGATCCAGAGCGATTCGCCCAATGAGTCCTTGATATATAGTCGTTTTCAGCCAATTTTCTGGATTTTTGAAAATTTAACTTTTTTGTGAAAATATCCACTAAATGAGGGAATAATATGTGTGAGGGTACCCCAGGAGAGTTCCAAATGTGTGTGGGTAGAATATATATCCCACGGGGGTAAAATTGAAAAAAGTTGAAAAAAATTATTTTTTGGACTTAGTCATTTTTCTGGCGTTTATCAGACTTTCAGATAGAGGAAATGTCAGTGAGCGTTCCGATTTCAGTTCCAGAGCGATTCGCCCAATGAGTCCTTGATATTTAGTAGTTTTCAGCCAATTTTCTGGATTTTTGAAAATTTCACTTTTTTGTGAAAATGTCCACTAAATGAGGGAATAATATGTGTGAGGGTACCCCAGGAGAGTTCCAAATGTTTGTGGGTAGAATATATATCCCACGGGGGTAAAATTGAAAAAAGTTGAAAAAAAATTTTTTTTGGACTTAGTCATTTTTCTGGCATTTATCAGACTTTCCCATAGGGGAAATGTCAGTGAGCATACCGATTTCAGTTCCAGAGTGATTCGCCCAATGAGTCCTTGTTATTTAGTTGTTTTCAGCCAATTTTCTGGATTTTTGAAAATTTCACTTTTTTGTGAAAATATCCACTAAATGAGGGAATAATATGTGTGAGGGTACCCCAGGAGAGTTCCAAATGTGTGTGGGAAGAATATATATCCCACGGGGGTAAAATTGAAAAAAGTTGAAAAAAATTATTTTTTGGACTTAGTCATTTTTCTGGCGTTTATCAGACTTTCAGATAGGGGAAATGTCAGTGAGCGTTCCGATTTCAGTTCCAGAGCGATTCGCCCAATGAGTCCTTGATATTTAGTCGTTTTCAGCCAATTTTCTGGATTTTTGAAAATTTCACTTTTTTGTGAAAATATCCACTAAATGAGGGAATAATATGTGTGAGGGAACCGAATGAGAGTTCCAAATGTGTGTGGGTAGAATATATATCCCACGGGGGTAAAATTGAAAAAAGTTGAAAAAAAATTTTTTTTGGACTTAGTAATTTTTCCGGCGTTTATCAGACTTTCAGATAGGGGAAATGTCAGTGAGCGTTCCAATTTCAGTTCCAGGGTGATTCGCTCAATGAGTCCTTGTTATTTAGTTGTTTTCAGCCAATTTTCTGGATTTTTGAAAATTTCACTTTTTTGTGAAAATATCCACTAAATGAGGGAATAATATGTGTGAGGGTACCCCAGGAGAGTTCCAAATGTGTTTGGGTAGAATATATATCCCACGGGGGTAAAATTGAAAAAAGTTGAAAAAAATTATTTTTTGGACTTAGTCATTTTTCTGGCGTTTATCAGACTTTCAGATAGGGGAAATGTCAGTGAGCGTTCCGATTTCAGTTCCAGAGCGATTCGCCGAATGAGTCCTTGATATTTAGTCGTTTTCAGCCAATTTTCTGGATTTTTGAAAATTTCACTTTTTTGTGAAAATATCCACTAAATGAGGGAATAATATGTGTGAGGGTACCCCAGGAGAGTTCCAAATGTGTGTGGGTAGAATATATATCCGACGGGGGTAAAATTGAAAAAAGTTGAAAAAAATTTTTTTTTGGACTTAGTCGTTTTTCCGACGTTTATCAGACTTTCAGATAGGGGAAATGTCAGTGAGCATTCTGATTTCAGTTCCAGAGCGATTCGCCCAATGAGTCCTTGTTATTTAGTCGTTTTCAGCCAATTTTCTGGATTTTTGAAAATTTCACTTTTTTGTGAAAATATCCACTAAATGAGGGAATAATATGTGTGAGGGTACAGAATGAGAGTTCCAAATGTGTGTGGGTAGAATATATATCCCACGGGGGTAAAATTGAAAAAAGTTGAAAAAAAAATTTTTTTGGACTTAGTCGTTTTTCCGGTGTTTATCAGACTTTCAGATATGGGAAATGTCAGTGAGCGTTCCAATATCAGTTCCAGGGTGATTCGCCCAATGAGTCCTTGTTATTTAGTCGTTTTCAGCCAATTTTCTGGATTTTTGAAAATTTCACTTTTTTGGGAAAATATCCACTAAATGAGGGAATAATATGTGTGAGGGTACAGAATGAGAGTTCCAAATGTGTGTTGGTAAAATATATATCCCACGGGGGTAAAATTGAAAAAAGTTGAAAAAAAATTTTTTTGGGACTTAGTCATTTTTCCGGCGTCTATCAGACTTTCAGATATGGGAAATGTCAGTGAGCGTTCCAATTTCAGTTCCAGGGTGATTCGCCCAATGAGTCCTTGTTATTTAGTTGTTTTCAGCCAATTTTCTGGATTTTTGAAAATTTCACTTTTTTGTGAAAATATCCACTAAATGAGGGAATAATATGTGTGAGGGTACCCCAGGAGAGTTCCAAATGTGTGTGGGAAGAAAATATATCCCACGGGGGTAAAATTGAAAAAAGTTGAAAAAAATTATTTTTTGGACTGTCATTTTTCTGGCGTTTATCAGACTTTCAGATAGGGGAAATGTCAGTGAGCGTTCCGATTTCAGTTCCAGAGCGATTCGCCCAATGAGTCCTTGATATTTAGTCGTTTTCAGCCAATTTTCTGGATTTTTGAAAATTTCACTTTTTTGTGAAAATATCCACTAAATGAGGGAATAATATGTGTGAGGGTACCGAATGAGAGTTCCAAATGTGTGTGGGTAGAATATATATCCCACGGGGGTAAAATTGAAAAAAGTTGAAAAAAATTTTTTTTTGGACTTAGTCATTTTTCCGGCGTTTATCAGACTTTCAGATAGGGGAAATGTCAGTGAGCGTTCCAATTTCAGTTCCAGGGTGATTCGCCCAATGAGTCCTTGTTATTTAGTTGTTTTCAGCCAATTTTCTGGATTTTTGAAAATTTCACTTTTTTGTGAAAATATCCACTAAATGAGGGAATAATATGTGTGAGGGTACCCCAGGAGAGTTCCAAATGTGTGTGGGACGAAAATATATCCCACGGGGGTAAAATTGAAGAAAGTTGAAAAAAAAATTTTTTTGGACTTAGTCATTTTTCCGGCGTTTATCAGACTTTCAGATAGGGGAAATGTCAGTGAGCGTTCCGATTTCAGTTCCAGAGCGATTCGCCGAATGAGTCCATGATATTTAGTCGTTTTCAGCCAATTTTCTGGATTTTTGAAAATTTCACTTTTTTGTGAAAATATCCACTAAATGAGGGAATAATATGTGTGAGGGTACCCCAGGAGAGTTCCAAATGTGTGTGGGTAGAATATATATCCCACGGGGGTAAAATTGAAAAAAGTTGAAAAAAATTTTTTTTTGGACTTAGTCGTTTTTCCGACGTTTATCAGACTTTCAGATAGGGGAAATGTCAGTGAGCATTCTGATTTCAGTTCCAGAGCGATTCGCCCAATGAGTCCTTGTTATTTAGTCGTTTTCAGCCAATTTTCTGGATTTTTGAAAATTTCACTTTTTTGTGAAAATATCCACTAAATGAGGGAATAATATGTGTGAGGGTACAGAATGAGAGTTCCAAATGTGTGTGGGTAGAATATATATCCCACGGGGGTAAAATTGAAAAAAGTTGAAAAAAAAATTTTTTTGGACTTAGTCGTTTTTCCGGTGTTTATCAGACTTTCAGATATGGGAAATGTCAGTGAGCGTTCCAATTTCAGTTCCAGGGTGATTCGCCCAATGAGTCCTTGTTATTTAGTTGTTTTCAGCCAATTTTCTGGATTTTTGAAAATTTCACTTTTTTGTGAAAATATCCACTAAATGAGGGAATAATATGTGTGAGGGTACCCCAGGAGAGTTCCAAATGTGTGTGGGACGAAAATATATCCCACGGGGGTAAAATTGAAGAAAGTTGAAAAAAAAATTTTTTTGGACTTAGTCATTTTTCCGGCGTTTATCAGACTTTCAGATAGGGGAAATGTCAGTGAGCGTTCCGATTTCAGTTCCAGAGCGATTCGCCGAATGAGTCCATGATATTTAGTCGTTTTCAGCCAATTTTCTGGATTTTTGAAAATTTCACTTTTTTGTGAAAATATCCACTAAATGAGGGAATAATATGTGTGAGGGTACCCCAGGAGAGTTCCAAATGTGTGTGGGTAGAATATATATCCCACGGGGGTAAAATTGAAAAAAGTTGAAAAAAATTTTTTTTTGGACTTAGTCGTTTTTCCGACGTTTATCAGACTTTCAGATAGGGGAAATGTCAGTGAGCATTCTGATTTCAGTTCCAGAGCGATTCGCCCAATGAGTCCTTGTTATTTAGTCGTTTTCAGCCAATTTTCTGGATTTTTGAAAATTTCACTTTTTTGTGAAAATATCCACTAAATGAGGGAATAATATGTGTGAGGGTACAGAATGAGAGTTCCAAATGTGTGTGGGTAGAATATATATCCCACGGGGGTAAAATTGAAAAAAGTTGAAAAAAAAATTTTTTTGGACTTAGTCGTTTTTCCGGTGTTTATCAGACTTTCAGATATGGGAAATGTCAGTGAGCGTTCCAATTTCAGTTCCAGGGTGATTCGCCCAATGAGTCCTTGTTATTTAGTCGTTTTCAGCCAATTTTCTGGATTTTTGAAAATTTCACTTTTTTGTGAAAATATCCACTAAATGAGGGAATAATATGTGTGAGGGTACCACAGGAGAGTTCCAAATGTGTGTGGGAAGAAAATATATCCCACGGGGGTAAAATTGAAAAAAGTTGAAAAAAATTATTTTTTGGACTTAGTCATTTTTTTGGCGTTTATCAGACTTTCAGATAGGGGAAATGTCAGTGAGCGTTCCGATTTCAGATCCAGAGCGATTCGCCCAATGAGTCCTTGATATTTAGTCGTTTTCAGCCAATTTTCTGGATTTTTGAAAATTTAACTTTTTTGTGAAAATATCCACTAAATGAGGGAATAATATGTGTGAGGGTACCCCAGGAGAGTTCCAAATGTGTGTGGGTAGAATATATATCCCACGGGGGTAAAATTGAAAAAAGTTGAAAAAAATTATTTTTTGGACTTAGTCATTTTTCTGGCGTTTATCAGACTTTCAGATAGGGGAAATGTCAGTGAGCGTTCCGATTTCAGTTCCAGAGTGATTCGCCCAATGAGTCCTTGTTATTTAGTTGTTTTCAGCCAATTTTCTGGATTTTTGAAAATTTCACTTTTTTGTGAAAATATCCACTAACTGAGGGAATAATATGTGTGAGGGTACCCCAGGAGAGTTCTAAATGTGTGTGGGTAGAATATATATCCCACGGGGGTAAAATTGAAAAAAGTTGAAAAAAATTATTTTTTGGACTTAGTCATTTTTCTGGCATTTATCAGACTTTCCCATAGGGGAAATGTCAGTGAGCATACCGATTTCAGTTCCAGAGTGATTCGCCCAATGAGTCCTTGTTATTTAGTTGTTTTCAGCCAATTTTCTGGATTTTTGAAAATTTCACTTTTTTGTGAAAATGTCCACTAAATGAGGGAATAATATGTGTGAGGGTACCCCAGGAGAGTTCCAAATGTGTGTGGGAAGAATATATATCCCACGGGGGTAAAATTGAAAAAAGTTGAAAAAGATTATTTTTTGGACTTAGTAATTTTTCTGGCGTTTATCAGACTTTCAGATAGGGGAAATATCAGTGAGCGTTCCGATTTCAGTTCCAGAGCGATTCGCCCAATGAGTCCTTGATATTTAGTCATTTTCAGCCAATTTTCTGGATTTTTGAAAATTTCACTTTTTTGTGAAAATATCCACTAAATGAGGGAATAAGTACCCCAGGAGAGTTCCAAATGTGTGTGGGAAGAATATATATCCCACGGGGGTAAAATTGAAAAAAGTTGAAAAAAATTTTTTTTTGGACTTAGTCATTTTTCCGGCGTTTATCAGACTTTCACATAGGGGAAATGTCAGTGAGCGTTCCGATTTCAGTTCCAGAGTGATTCGCCCAATGAGTCCTTGTTATTTAGTTGTTTTCAGCCAATTTTCTGGACTTTTGAAAATTTCACTTTTTTGTGAAAATATCCACTAAATGAGGGAATAATATGTGTGAGGGTACCACAGGAGAGTTCCAAATGTGTGTGGGAAGAATATATATCCCACGGGGGTAAAATTGAAAAAAGTTGAAAAAAATTATTTTTTGGACTTAGTCATTTTTCTGGCGTTTATCAGACTTTCAGATAGGGGAAATGTCAGTGAGCGTTCCGATTTCAGTTCCAGAGCGATTCGCCGAATGAGTCCATGATATTTAGTCGTTTTCAGCCAATTTTCTGGATTTTTGAAAATTTCACTTTTTTGTGAAAATATCCACTAAATGAGGGAATAATATGTGTGAGGGTACCCCAGGAGAGTTCCAAATGTGTGTGGGTAGAATATATATCCCACGGGGGTAAAATTGAAAAAAGTTGAAAAAAATTTTTTTTTGGACTTAGTCGTTTTTCCGACGTTTATCAGACTTTCAGATAGGGGAAATGTCAGTGAGCATTCTGATTTCAGTTCCAGAGCGATTCGCCCAATGAGTCCTTGTTATTTAGTCGTTTTCAGCCAATTTTCTGGATTTTTGAAAATTTCACTTTTTTGTGAAAATATCCACTAAATGAGGGAATAATATGTGTGAGGGTACAGAATGAGAGTTCCAAATGTGTGTGGGTAGAATATATATCCCACGGGGGTAAAATTGAAAAAAGTTGAAAAAAAAATTTTTTTGGACTTAGTCGTTTTTCCGGTGTTTATCAGACTTTCAGATATGGGAAATGTCAGTGAGCATTCCAATTTCAGTTCCAGGGTGATTCGCCCAATGAGTCCTTATTATTTAGTCGTTTTCAGCCAATTTTCTGGATTTTTGAAAATTTCACTTTTTTGTGAAAATATCCACTAAATGAGGGAATAATATGTGTGAGGGTACCACAGGAGAGTTCCAAATGTGTGTGGGAAGAAAATATATCCCACGGGGGTAAAATTGAAAATAGTTGAAAAAAATTATTTTTTGGACTTAGTCATTTTTTTGGCGTTTATCAGACTTTCAGATAGGGGAAATGTCAGTGAGCGTTCCGATTTCAGATCCAGAGCGATTCGCCCAATGAGTCCTTGATATATAGTCGTTTTCAGCCAATTTTCTGGATTTTTGAAAATTTAACTTTTTTGTGAAAATATCCACTAAATGAGGGAATAATATGTGTGAGGGTACCCCAGGAGAGTTCCAAATGTGTGTGGGTAGAATATATATCCCACGGGGGTAAAATTGAAAAAAGTTGAAAAAAATTATTTTTTGGACTTAGTCATTTTTCTGGCGTTTATCAGACTTTCAGATAGAGGAAATGTCAGTGAGCGTTCCGATTTCAGTTCCAGAGCGATTCGCCCAATGAGTCCTTGATATTTAGTAGTTTTCAGCCAATTTTCTGGATTTTTGAAAATTTCACTTTTTTGTGAAAATGTCCACTAAATGAGGGAATAATATGTGTGAGGGTACCCCAGGAGAGTTCCAAATGTTTGTGGGTAGAATATATATCCCACGGGGGTAAAATTGAAAAAAGTTGAAAAAAAATTTTTTTTGGACTTAGTCATTTTTCTGGCATTTATCAGACTTTCCCATAGGGGAAATGTCAGTGAGCATACCGATTTCAGTTCCAGAGTGATTCGCCCAATGAGTCCTTGTTATTTAGTTGTTTTCAGCCAATTTTCTGGATTTTTGAAAATTTCACTTTTTTGTGAAAATATCCACTAAATGAGGGAATAATATGTGTGAGGGTACCCCAGGAGAGTTCCAAATGTGTGTGGGAAGAATATATATCCCACGGGGGTAAAATTGAAAAAAGTTGAAAAAAATTATTTTTTGGACTTAGTCATTTTTCTGGCGTTTATCAGACTTTCAGATAGGGGAAATGTCAGTGAGCGTTCCGATTTCAGTTCCAGAGCGATTCGCCCAATGAGTCCTTGATATTTAGTCGTTTTCAGCCAATTTTCTGGATTTTTGAAAATTTCACTTTTTTGTGAAAATATCCACTAAATGAGGGAATAAGTACCCCAGGAGAGTTCCAAATGTGTGTGGGAAGAATATATATCCCACGGGGGTAAAATTGAAAAAAAAATTTTTTTGGACTTGGTCATTTCTCCGGCGTTTATCAGACTTTCAGATAGGGGAAATGTCAGTGAGCGTTCCGATTTCAGTTCCAGAGTGATTCGCCCAATCAGTCCTTGTTATTTAGTTGTTTTCAGCCAATTTTCTAGATTTTTGAAAATTTCACTTTTTTGTGAAAATATCCACTAAATGAGGGAATAATATGTGTGAGGGTACCCCAGGAGAGTTCCAAATGTGTGTGGGAAGAATATATATCCCACGGGGGTAAAATTGAAAAAAGTTGAAAAAAATTTTTTTTTGGACTTAGTCATTTTTCCGGCGTTTATCAGACTTTCACATAGGGGAAATGTCAGTGAGCGTTCCGATTTCAGTTCCAGAGCGATTCGCCCAATGAGTCCTTGATATTTAGTCGTTTTCAGCCAATTTTCTGGATTTTTGAAAATTTAACTTTTTTGTGAAAATATCCACTAAATGAGGGAATAATATGTGTGAGGGTACCCCAGGAGAGTTCCATATGTGTGTGGGAAGAAAATATATCCCAGGGGGGTAAAATTGAAGAAAGTTGAAAAAAAATTTTTTTTGGACTTAGTCATTTTTCCGGCGTTTATCAGACTTTCAGATAGGGGAAATGTCAGTGAGCGTTCCGATTTCAGTTCCAGAGTGATTCGCCCAATGAGTCCTTGTTATTTAGTTGTTTTCAGCCAATTTTCTGGATTTTTGAAAATTTCACTTTTTTGTGAAAATATCCACTAAATGAGGGAATAATATGTGTGAGGGTACCCCAGGAGAGTTCCATATGTGTGTGGGAAGAAAATATATCCCACGGGGGTAAAATTGAAGAAAGTTGAAAAAAAATTTTTTTTGGACTTAGTCATTTTTCCGGCGTTTATCAGACTTTCAGATAGGGGAAATGTCAGTGAGCGTTCCGATTTCAGTTCCAGAGTGATTCGCCCAATGAGTCCTTGTTATTTAGTTGTTTTCAGCCAATTTTCTGGATTTTTGAAAATTTCACTTTTTTGTGAAAATATCCACTAAATGAGGGAATAATATGTGTGAGGGTACCCCAGGAGAGTTCCAAATGTGTGTGGGAAGAATATATATCCCACGGGGGTAAAATTGAAAAAAGTTGAAAAAGATTATTTTTTGGACTTAGTCATTTTTCTGGCGTTTATCAGACTTTCAGATAGGGGAAATATCAGTGAGCGTTCCGATTTCAGTTCCAGAGTGATTCGCCCAATGAGTCCTTGTTATTTAGTTGTTTTCAGCCAATTTTCTGGATTTTTGAAAATTTCACTTTTTTGTGAAAATATCCACTAACTGAGGGAATAATATGTGTGAGGGTACCCCAGGAGAGTTCCAAATGTGTGTGGGTAGAATATTTATCCCACGGGGGTAAAATTGAAAAAAGTTGAAAAAAATTATTTTTTGGACTTAGTCATTTTTCTGGCGTTTATCAGACTTTCAGATAGGGGAAATGTCAGTGAGCGTTCCGATTTCAGTTCCAGAGCGATTCGCCCAATGAGTCCTTGATATTTAGTCGTTTTCAGCCAATTTTCTGGATTTTTGAAAATTTCTTTTTTTTGTGAAAATGTCCACTAAATGAGGGAATAATATGTGTGAGGGTACCCCAGGAGAGTTCCAAATGTTTGTGGGTAGAATATATATCCCACGGGGGTAAAATTGAAAAAAGTTGAAAAAAAATTTTTTTGGGACTTAGTCATTTTTCTGGCATTTATCAGACTTTCCCATAGGGGAAATGTCAGTGAGCATTCCGATTTCAGTTCCAGAGTGATTCGCCCAATGAATCCTTGTTATTTAGTTGTTTTCAGCCAATTTTCTGGATTTTTGAAAATTTCACTTTTTTGTGAAAATATCCACTAAATGAGGGAATAATATGTGTGAGGGTACCCCAGGAGAGTTCCAAATGTGTGTGAGAAGAATATATATCCCACGGGGGTAAAATTGAAAAAAGTTGAAAAAGATTATTTTTTGGACTTAGTCATTTTTCTGGCGTTTATCAGACTTTCAGATAGGGGAAATATCAGTCAGCGTTCCAATTTCAGTTCCAGAGCGATTCGCCCAATGAGTCCTTGATATTTAGTCGTTTTCAGCCAATTTTCTGGATTTTTGAAAATTTAACTTTTTTGTGAAAATATCCACTAAATGAGGGAATAAGTACCCCAGGAGAGTACCAAATGTGTGTGGGAAGAATATATATCCCACGGGGGTAAAATTGAAAAAAAAATTTTTTTGGACTTAGTCATTTCTCCGGCGTTTATCAGACTTTCAGATAGGGGAAATGTCAGTGAGCGTTCCGATTTCAGTTCCAGAGCGATTCGCCCAATGAGTCCTTGATATTTAGTCGTTTTCAGCCAATTTTCTGGATTTTTGAAAATTTAACTTTTTTGTGAAAATATCCACTAAATGAGGGAATAATATGTGTGAGGGTACCCCAGGAGAGTTCCATATGTGTGTGGGAAGAAAATATATCCCACGGGGGTAAAATTGAAGAAAGTTGAAAAAAAATTTTTTTTGGACTTAGTCATTTTTCCGGCGTTTATCAGACTTTCAGATAGGGGAAATGTCAGTGAGCGTTCCGATTTCAGTTCCAGAGTGATTCGCCCAATGAGTCCTTGTTATTTAGTTGTTTTCAGCCAATTTTCTGGATTTTTGAAAATTTAACTTTTTTGTGAAAATATCCACTAAATGAGGGAATAATATGTGTGAGGGTACCCCAGGAGAGTTCCAAATGTGTGTGGGAAGAATATATATCCCACGGGGGTAAAATTGAAAAAAGTTGAAAAAGATTATTTTTTGGACTTAGTCATTTTTCTGGCGTTTATCAGACTTTCAGATAGGGGAAATATCAGTGAGCGTTCCTATTTCAGTTCCAGAGTGATTCGCCCAATGAGTCCTTGTTATTTAGTTGTTTTCAGCCAATTTTCTGGATTTTTGAAAATTTAACTTTTTTGTGAAAATATCCACTAAATGAGGGAATAATATGTGTGAGGGTACCCCAGGAGAGTTCCAAATGTGTGTGGGAAGAATATATATCCCACGGGGGTAAAATTGAAAAAAGTTGAAAAAAATTATTTTTGGACTTAGTCATTTTTCTGGCGTTTATCAGACTTTCAGATAGGGGAAATGTCAGTGAGCGTTCCGATTTCAGTTCCAGAGTGATTCGCCCAATGAGTCCTTGTTATTTAGTTGTTTTCAGCCAATTTTCTGGATTTTTGAAAATTTCACTTTTTTGTGAAAATATCCACTAAATGAGGGAATAATATGTGTGAGGGTACCCCAGGAGAGTTCCAAATGTGTGTGGGAAGAATATATATCCCACGGGGGTAAAATTGAAAAAAGTTGAAAAAGATTATTTTTTGGACTTAGTCATTTTTCTGGCGTTTATCAGACTTTCAGATAGGGGAAATATCAGTGAGCGTTCCGATTTCAGTTCCAGAGTGATTCGCCCAATGAGTCCTTGTTATTTAGTTGTTTTCAGCCAATTTTCTGGATTTTTGAAAATTTAACTTTTTTGTGAAAATATCCACTAAATGAGGGAATAATATGTGTGAGGGTACCCCAGGAGAGTTCCAAATGTGTGTGGGTAGAATATATATCCCACGGGGGTAAAATTGAAAAAAGTTGAAAAAAATTATTTTTTGGACTTAGTCATTTTTCTGGCGTTTATCAGACTTTCAGATAGGGGAAATGTCAGTGAGCGTTCCGATTTCAGTTCCAGAGTGATTCGCCCAATGAGTCCTTGTTATTTAGTTGTTTTCAGCCAATTTTCTGGATTTTTGAAAATTTCACTTTTTTGTGAAAATATCCACTAAATGAGGGAATAAGTACCCCAGGAGAGTACCAAATGTGTGTGGGAAGAATATATATCCCACGGGGGTAAAATTGAAAAAAAAATTTTTTTGGACTTAGTCATTTCTCCGGCGTTTATCAGACTTTCAGATAGGGGAAATGTCAGTGAGCGTTCCGATTTCAGTTCCAGAGTGATTCGCCCAATGAGTCCTTGTTATTTAGTTGTTTTCAGCCAATTTTCTGGATTTTTGAAAATTTCACTTTTTTGTGAAAATATCCACTAAATGAGGGAATAATATGTGTGAGGGTACCCCAGGAGAGTTCCATATGTGTGTGGGAAGAAAATATATCCCACGGGGGTAAAATTGAAGAAAGTTGAAAAAAAATTTTTTTTGGACTTAGTCATTTTTCCGGCGTTTATCAGACTTTCAGATAGGGGAAATGTCAGTGAGCGTTCCGATTTCAGTTCCAGAGTGATTCGCCCAATGAGTCCTTGTTATTTAGTTGTTTTCAGCCAATTTTCTGGATTTTTGAAAATTTAACTTTTTTGTGAAAATATCCACTAAATGAGGGAATAATATGTGTGAGGGTACCCCAGGAGAGTTCCAAATGTGTGTGGGAAGAATATATATCCCACGGGGGTAAAATTGAAAAAAGTTGAAAAAGATTATTTTTTGGACTTAGTCATTTTTCTGGCGTTTATCAGACTTTCAGATAGGGGAAATATCAGTGAGCGTTCCGATTTCAGTTCCAGAGTGATTCGCCCAATGAGTCCTTGTTATTTAGTTGTTTTCAGCCAATTTTCTGGATTTTTGAAAATTTCACTTTTTTGTGAAAATATCCACTAAATGAGGGAATAATATGTGTGAGGGTACCCCAGGAGAGTTCCAAATGTGTGTGAGAAGAATATATATCCCACGGGGGTAAAATTGAAAAAAGTTGAAAAAGATTATTTTTTGGACTTAGTCATTTTTCTGGCGTTTATCAGACTTTCAGATAGGGGAAATATCAGTCAGCGTTCCAATTTCAGTTCCAGAGCGATTCGCCCAATGAGTCCTTGATATTTAGTCGTTTTCAGCCAATTTTCTGGATTTTTGAAAATTTCACTTTTTTGTGAAAATATCCACTAAATGAGGGAATAAGTACCCCAGGAGAGTTCCAAACGTGTGTGGGAAGAATATATATCCCACGGGGGTAAAATTGAAAAAAAAATTTTTTTGGACTTAGTCATTTCTCCGGCGTTTATCAGACTTTCAGATAGGGGAAATGTCAGTGAGCGTTCCGATTTCAGTTCCAGAGTGATTCGCCCAATGAGTCCTTGTTATTTAGTTGTTTTCAGCCAATTTTCTGGATTTTTGAAAATTTAACTTTTTTGTGAAAATATCCACTAAATGAGGGAATAATATGTGTGAGGGTACCCCAGGAGAGTTCCAAATGTGTGTGGGAAGAATATATATCCCACGGGGGTAAAATTGAAAAAAGTTGAAAAAAATTATTTTTTGGACTTAGTCATTTTTCTGGCGTTTATCAGACTTTCAGATAGGGGAAATGTCAGTGAGCGTTCCGATTTCAGTTCCAGAGCGATTCGCCCAATGAGTCCTTGATATTTAGTCGTTTTCAGCCAACTTTCTGGATTTTTGAAAATTTAACTTTTTTGTGAAAATATCCACTAAATGAGGGAATAATATGTGTGAGGGTACCCCAGGAGAGTTCCATATGTGTGTGGGAAGAAAATATATCCCACGGGGGTAAAATTGAAGAAAGTTGAAAAAAAATTTTTTTTGGACTTAGTCATTTTTCCGGCGTTTATCAGACTTTCAGATAGGGGAAATGTCAGTGAGCGTTCCGATTTCAGTTCCAGAGTGATTCGCCCAATGAGTCCTTGTTATTTAGTTGTTTTCAGCCAATTTTCTGGATTTTTGAAAATTTCACTTTTTTGTGAAAATATCCACTAAATGAGGGAATAATATGTGTGAGGGTACCACAGGAGAGTTCCAAATGTGTGTGGGAAGAATATATATCCCACGGGGGTAAAATTGAAAAAAGTTGAAAAAAATAATTTTTTGGACTTAGTCATTTTTCTGGCGTTTATCAGACTTTCAGATAGGGGAAATGTCAGTGAGCGTTCCGATTTCAGTTCCAGAGTGATTCGCCCAATGAGTCCTTGTTATTTAGTTGTTTTCAGCCAATTTTCTGGATTTTTGAAAATTTAACTTTTTTGTGAAAATATCCACTAAATGAGGGAATAATATGTGTGAGGGTACCCCAGGAGAGTTCCATATGTGTGTGGGAAGAAAATATATCCCACGGGGGTAAAATTGAAGAAAGTTGAAAAAAAATTTTTTTTGGACTTAGTCATTTTTCCGGCGTTTATCAGACTTTCAGATAGGGGAAATGTCAGTGAGCGTTCCGATTTCAGTTCCAGAGTGATTCGCCCAATGAGTCCTTGTTATTTAGTTGTTTTCAGCCAATTTTCTGGATTTTTGAAAATTTCACTTTTTTGTGAAAATATCCACTAAATGAGGGAATAATATGTGTGAGGGTACCCCAGGAGAGTTCCAAATGTGTGTGGGAAGAATATATATCCCACGGGGGTAAAATTGAAAAAAGTTGAAAAAGATTATTTTTTGGACTTAGTCATTTTTCTGGCGTTTATCAGACTTTCAGATAGGGGAAATATCAGTGAGCGTTCCGATTTCAGTTCCAGAGTGATTCGCCCAATGAGTCCTTGTTATTTAGTTGTTTTCAGCCAATTTTCTGGATTTTTGAAAATTTAACTTTTTTGTGAAAATATCCACTAAATGAGGGAATAATATGTGTGAGGGTACCCCAGGAGAGTTCCAAATGTGTGTGAGAAGAATATATATCCCACGGGGGTAAAATTGAAAAAAGTTGAAAAAGATTATTTTTTGGACTTAGTCATTTTTCTGGCGTTTATCAGACTTTCAGATAGGGGAAATATCAGTCAGCGTTCCAATTTCAGTTCCAGAGCGATTCGCCCAATGAGTCCTTGATATTTAGTCGTTTTCAGCCAATTTTCTGGATTTTTGAAAATTTAACTTTTTTGTGAAAATATCCACTAAATGAGGGAATAAGTACCCCAGGAGAGTACCAAATGTGTGTGGGAAGAATATATATCCCACGGGGGTAAAATTGAAAAAAAAATTTTTTTGGACTTAGTCATTTCTCTGGCGTTTATCAGACTTTCAGATAGGGGAAATGTCAGTGAGCGTTCCGATTTCAGTTCCAGAGTGATTCGCCCAATGAGTCCTTGTTATTTAGTTGTTTTCAGCCAATTTTCTGGATTTTTGAAAATTTCACTTTTTTGTGAAAATATCCACTAAATGAGGGAATAATATGTGTGAGGGTACCCCAGGAGAGTTCCATATGTGTGTGGGAAGAAAATATATCCCACGGGGGTAAAATTGAAGAAAGTTGAAAAAAAATTTTTTTTGGACTTAGTCATTTTTCCGGCGTTTATCAGACTTTCAGATAGGGGAAATGTCAGTGAGCGTTCCGATTTCAGTTCCAGAGTGATTCGCCCAATGAGTCCTTGTTATTTAGTTGTTTTCAGCCAATTTTCTGGATTTTTGAAAATTTCACTTTTTTGAGAAAATATCCACTAAATGAGGGAATAATATGTGTGAGGGTACCCCAGGAGAGTTCCAAATGTGTGTGAGAAGAATATATATCCCACGGGGGTAAAATTGAAAAAAGTTGAAAAAGATTATTTTTTGGACTTAGTCATTTTTCTGGCGTTTATCAGACTTTCAGATAGGGGAAATATCAGTCAGCGTTCCAATTTCAGTTCCAGAGCGATTCGCCCAATGAGTCCTTGATATTTAGTCGTTTTCAGCCAATTTTCTGGATTTTTGAAAATTTAACTTTTTTGTGAAAATATCCACTAAATGAGGGAATAAGTACCCCAGGAGAGTACCAAATGTGTGTGGGAAGAATATATATCCCACGGTGGTAAAATTGAAAAAAAAATTTTTTTGGACTTAGTCATTTCTCCGGCGTTTATCAGACTTTCAGATAGGGGAAATGTCAGTGAGCGTTCCGATTTCAGTTCCAGAGTGATTCGCCCAATGAGTCCTTGTTATTTAGTTGTTTTCAGCCAATTTTCTGGATTTTTGAAAATTTCACTTTTTTGTGAAAATATCCACTAAATGAGGGAATAATATGTGTGAGGGTACCCCAGGAGAGTTCCAAATGTGTGTGGGAAGAATATATATCCCACGGGGGTAAAATTGAAAAAAGTTGAAAAAAATTATTTTTTGGACTTAGTCATTTTTCTGGCGATTATCAGACTTTCAGATAGGGGAAATGTCAGTGAGCGTTCCGATTACAGTTCCAGAGCGATTCGCCCAATGAGTCCTTGATATTTAGTCGTTTTCAGCCAATTTTCTGGATTTTTGAAAATTTAACTTTTTTGTGAAAATATCCACTAAATGAGGGAATAATATGTGTGAGGGTACCCCAGGAGAGTTCCATATGTGTGTGGGAAGAAAATATATCCCACGGGGGTAAAATTGAAAAAAGTTGAAAAAAATTATTTTTTGGACTTAGTCATTTTTCTGGCGTTTATCAGACTTTCAGATAGGGGAAATGTCAGTGAGCGTTCCGATTTCAGTTCCAGAGCGATTCGCCCAATGAGTCCTTGATATTTAGTCGTTTTCAGCCAATTTTCTGGATTTTTGAAAATTTAACTTTTTTGTGAAAATATCCACTAAATGAGGGAATAATATGTGTGAGGGTACCCCAGGAGAGTTCCATATGTGTGTGGGAAGAAAATATATCCCACGGGGGTAAAATTGAAGAAAGTTGAAAAAAAATTTTTTTTGGACTTAGTCATTTTTCCGGCGTTTATCAGACTTTCAGATAGGGGAAATGTCAGTGAGCGTTCCGATTTCAGTTCCAGAGTGATTCGCCCAATGAGTCCTTGTTATTTAGTTGTTTTCAGCCAATTTTCTGGATTTTTGAAAATTTCACTTTTTTGTGAAAATATCCACTAAATGAGGGAATAATATGTGTGAGGGTACCGCAGGAGAGTTCCAAATGTGTGTGGGAAGAATATATATCCCACGGGGGTAAAATTAAAAAAAGTTGAAAAAAATTATTTTTTGGACTTAGTCATTTTTCTGGCGTTTATCAGACTTTCAGATAGGGGAAATGTCAGTGAGCGTTCCGATTTCAGTTCCAGAGTGATTCGCCCAATGAGTCCTTGTTATTTAGTTGTTTTCAGCCAATTTTCTGGATTTTTGAAAATTTAACTTTTTTGTGAAAATATCCACTAAATGAGGGAATAATATGTGTGAGGGTACCCCAGGAGAGTTCCAAATGTGTGTGGGAAGAATATATATCCCACGGGGGTAAAATTGAAAAAAGTTGAAAAAGATTATTTTTTGGACTTAGTCATTTTTCTGGCGTTTATCAGACTTTCAGATAGGGGAAATATCAGTGAGCGTTCCTATTTCAGTTCCAGAGTGATTCGCCCAATGAGTCCTTGTTATTTAGTTGTTTTCAGCCAATTTTCTGGATTTTTGAAAATTTAACTTTTTTGTGAAAATATCCACTAAATGAGGGAATAATATGTGTGAGGGTACCCCAGGAGAGTTCCAAATGTGTGTGGGAAGAATATATATCCCACGGGGGTAAAATTGAAAAAAGTTGAAAAAAATTATTTTTGGACTTAGTCATTTTTCTGGCGTTTATCAGACTTTCAGATAGGGGAAATGTCAGTGAGCGTTCCGATTTCAGTTCCAGAGCGATTCGCCCAATGAGTCCTTGATATTTAGTCGTTTTCAGCCAATTTTCTGGATTTTTGAAAATTTCACTTTTTTGTGAAAATATCCACTAAATGAGGGAATAAGTACCCCAGGAGAGTTCCAAACGTGTGTGGGAAGAATATATATCCCACGGGTGTAAAATTGAAAAAAAAATTTTTTTGGACTTAGTCATTTCTCCGGCGTTTATCAGACTTTCAGATAGGGGAAATGTCAGTGAGCGTTCCGATTTCAGTTCCAGAGTGATTCGCCCAATGAGTCCTTGTTATTTAGTTGTTTTCAGCCAATTTTCTGAATTTTTGAAAATTTAACTTTTTTGTGAAAATATCCACTAAATGAGGGAATAATATGTGTGAGGGTACCCCAGGAGAGTTCCAAATGTGTGTGGGAAGAATATATATCCCACGGGGGTAAAATTGAAAAAAGTTGAAAAAAATTATTTTTTGGACTTAGTCATTTTTCTGGCGTTTATCAGACTTTCAGATAGGGGAAATGTCAGTGAGCGTTCCGATTTCAGTTCCAGAGTGATTCGCCCAATGAGTCCTTGTTATTTAGTTGTTTTCAGCCAATTTTCTGGATTTTTGAAAATTTCACTTTTTTGTGAAAATATCCACTAAATGAGGGAATAATATGTGTGAGGGTACCACAGGAGAGTTCCAAATGTGTGTGGGAAGAATATATATCCCACGGGGGTAAAATTAAAAAAAGTTGAAAAAAATTATTTTTTGGACTTAGTCATTTTTCTGGCGTTTATCAGACTTTCAGATAGGGGAAATGTCAGTGAGCGTTCCGATTTCAGTTCCAGAGTGATTCGCCCAATGAGTCCTTGTTATTTAGTTGTTTTCAGCCAATTTTCTGGATTTTTGAAAATTTAACTTTTTTGTGAAAATATCCACTAAATGAGGGAATAATATGTGTGAGGGTACCCCAGGAGAGTTCCATATGTGTGTGGGAAGAAAATATATCCCACGGGGGTAAAATTGAAGAAAGTTGAAAAAAAATTTTTTTTGGACTTAGTCATTTTTCCGGCGTTTATCAGACTTTCAGATAGGGGAAATGTCAGTGAGCGTTCCGATTTCAGTTCCAGAGTGATTCGCCCAATGAGTCCTTGTTATTTAGTTGTTTTCAGCCAATTTTCTGGATTTTTGAAAATTTCACTTTTTTGTGAAAATATCCACTAAATGAGGGAATAATATGTGTGAGGGTACCCCAGGAGAGTTCCAAATGTGTGTGGGAAGAATATATATCCCACGGGGGTAAAATTGAAAAAAGTTGAAAAAGATTATTTTTTGGACTTAGTCATTTTTCTGGCGTTTATCAGACTTTCAGATAGGGGAAATATCAGTGAGCGTTCCGATTTCAGTTCCAGAGTGATTCGCCCAATGAGTCCTTGTTATTTAGTTGTTTTCAGCCAATTTTCTGGATTTTTGAAAATTTAACTTTTTTGTGAAAATATCCACTAAATGAGGGAATAATATGTGTGAGGGTACCCCAGGAGAGTTCCAAATGTGTGTGGGTAGAATATATATCCCACGGGGGTAAAATTGAAAAAAGTTGAAAAAAATTATTTTTTGGACTTAGTCATTTTTCTGGCGTTTATCAGACTTTCAGATAGGGGAAATGTCAGTGAGCGTTCCGATTTCAGTTCCAGAGCGATTCGCCCAATGAGTCCTTGATATTTAGTCGTTTTCAGCCAATTTTCTGGATTTTTGAAAATTTCTTTTTTTTGTGAAAATGTCCACTAAATGAGGGAATAATATGTGTGAGGGTACCCCAGGAGAGTTCCAAATGTTTGTGGGTAGAATATATATCCCACGGGGGTAAAATTGAAAAAAGTTGAAAAAAAATGTTTTGGGGACTTAGTCATTTTTCTGGCATTTATCAGACTTTCCCATAGGGGAAATGTCAGTGAGCATTCTGATTTCAGTTCCAGAGTGATTCGCCCAATGAATCCTTGTTATTTAGTTGTTTTCAGCCAATTTTCTGGATTTTTGAAAATTTCACTTTTTTGTGAAAATATCCACTAAATGAGGGAATAATATGTGTGAGGGTACCCCAGGAGAGTTCCAAATGTGTGTGAGAAGAATATATATCCCACGGGGGTAAAATTGAAAAAAGTTGAAAAAGATTATTTTTTGGACTTAGTCATTTTTCTGGCGTTTATCAGACTTTCAGATAGGGGAAATATCAGTCAGCGTTCCAATTTCAGTTCCAGAGCGATTCGCCCAATGAGTCCTTGATATTTAGTCGTTTTCAGCCAATTTTCTGGATTTTTGAAAATTTAACTTTTTTGTGAAAATATCCACTAAATGAGGGAATAAGTACCCCAGGAGAGTACCAAATGTGTGTGGGAAGAATATATATCCCACGGGGGTAAAATTGAAAAAAAAATTTTTTTGGACTTAGTCATTTCTCCGGCGTTTATCAGACTTTCAGATAGGGGAAATGTCAGTGAGCGTTCTGATTTCAGTTCCAGAGTGATTCGCCCAATGAGTCCTTGTTATTTAGTTGTTTTCAGCCAATTTTCTGGATTTTTGAAAATTTCACTTTTTTGTGAAAATATCCACTAAATGAGGGAATAATATGTGTGAGGGTACCCCAGGAGAGTTCCAAATGTGTGTGGGAAGAATATATATCCCACGGGGGTAAAATTGAAAAAAGTTGAAAAAAATTATTTTTTGGACTTAGTCATTTTTCTGGCGTTTATCAGACTTTCAGATAGGGGAAATGTCAGTGAGCGTTCCGATTTCAGTTCCAGAGCGATTCGCCCAATGAGTCCTTGATATTTAGTCGTTTTCAGCCAATTTTCTGGATTTTTGAAAATTTAACTTTTTTGTGAAAATATCCACTAAATGAGGGAACAATATGTGTGAGGGTACCCCAGGAGAGTTCCATATGTGTGTGGGAAGAAAATATATCCCACGGGGGTAAAATTGAAGAAAGTTGAAAAAAAATTTTTTTTGGACTTAGTCATTTTTCCGGCGTTTATCAGACTTTCAGATAGGGGAAATGTCAGTGAGCGTTCCGATTTCAGTTCCAGAGTGATTCGCCCAATGAGTCCTTGTTATTTAGTTGTTTTCAGCCAATTTTCTGGATTTTTGAAAATTTAACTTTTTTGTGAAAATATCCACTAAATGAGGGAATAATATGTGTGAGGGTACCCCAGGAGAGTTCCAAATGTGTGTGGGAAGAATATATATCCCACGGGGGTAAAATTGAAAAAAGTTGAAAAAGATTATTTTTTGGACTTAGTCATTTTTCTGGCGTTCATCAGACTTTCAGATAGGGGAAATATCAGTGAGCGTTCCTATTTCAGTTCCAGAGTGATTCGCCCAATGAGTCCTTGTTATTTAGTTGTTTTCAGCCAATTTTCTGGATTTTTGAAAATTTAACTTTTTTGTGAAAATATCCACTAAATGAGGGAATAATATGTGTGAGGGTACCCCAGGAGAGTTCCAAATGTGTGTGGGAAGAATATATATCCCACGGGGGTAAAATTGAAAAAAGTTGAAAAAAATTATTTTTGGACTTAGTCATTTTTCTGGCGTTTATCAGACTTTCAGATAGGGGAAATGTCAGTGAGCGTTCCGATTTCAGTTCCAGAGCGATTCGCCCAATGAGTCCTTGATATTTAGTCGTTTTCAGCCAATTTTCTGGATTTTTGAAAATTTCACTTTTTTGTGAAAATATCCACTAAATGAGGGAATAAGTACCCCAGGAGAGTTCCAAACGTGTGTGGGAAGAATATATATCCCACGGGGGTAAAATTGAAAAAAAAATTTTTTTGGACTTAGTCATTTCTCCGGCGTTTATCAGACTTTCAGATAGGGGAAATGTCAGTGAGCGTTCCGATTTCAGTTCCAGAGTGATTCGCCCAATGATTCCTTGTTATTTAGTTGTTTTCAGCCAATTTTCTGGATTTTTGAAAATTTAACTTTTTTGTGAAAATATCCACTAAATGAGGGAATAATATGTGTGAGGGTACCCCAGGAGAGTTCCAAATGTGTGTGGGAAGAATATATATCCCACGGGGGTAAAATTGAAAAAAGTTGAAAAAAATTATTTTTTGGACTTAGTCATTTTTCTGGCGTTTATCAGACTTTCAGATAGGGGAAATGTCAGTGAGCGTTCCGATTTCAGTTCCAGAGCGATTTGCCCAATGAGTCCTTGATATTTAGTCGTTTTCAGCCAATTTTCTGGATTTTTGAAAATTTCACTTTTTTGTGAAAATATCCACTAAATGAGGGAATAATATGTGTGAGGGTACCCCAGGAGAGTTCCAAATGTGTGTGGGAAGAATATATATCCCACGGGGGTAAAATTGAAAAAAGTTGAAAAAAATTATTTTTTGGACTTAGTCATTTTTCCGGCGTTTATCAGACTTTCAGATAGGGGAAATGTCAGTGAGCGTTCCGATTTCAGTTCCAGAGCGATTCGCCCAATGAGTCCTTGTTATTTAGTTGTTTTCAGCCAATTTTCTGGATTTTTGAAAATTTCACTTTTTTGTGAAAATATCCACTAAATGAGGGAATAATATGTGTGAGGGTACCCCAGGAGAGTTCCAAATGTGTGTGGGAAGAATATATATCCCACGGGGGTAAAATTGAAAAAAGTTTAAAAAAATTTTTTTTTGGACTTAGTCATTTTTCCGGCGTTTATCAGACTTTCACATAGGGGAAATGTCAGTGAGCGTTCCGATTTCAGTTCCAGAGTGATTCGCCCAATGAGTCCTTGTTATTTAGTTGTTTTCAGACAATTTTCTGGATTTTTGAAAATTTCACTTTTTTGTGAAAATATCCACTAAATGAGGGAATAATATGTGTGAGGGTACCCCAGGAGAGTTCCAAATGTGTGTGGGTAGAATATATATCCCACGGGGGTAAAATTGAAAAAGGTTGAAAAAAATTTTTTTTTGGACTTAGTCATTTTTCCGGCGTTTATCAGACTTTCAGATAGGGGAAATGTCAATGAGCGTTCCGATTTCAGTTCCAGAGTGATTCGCCCAATGAGTCCTTGTTATTTAGTTGTTTTCAGCCAATTTTCTGGATTTTTGAAAATTTCACTTTTTTGTGAAAATATCCACTAAATGAGGGAATAATATGTGTGAGGGTACCCCAGGAGAGTTCCAAATGTGTGTGGGAAGAATATATATCCCACGGGGGTAAAATTGAAAAAAATTTTTTTTTGGACTTAGTCATTTTTCCGGCGTTTATCAGACTTTCACATAGGGGAAATGTCAGTGAGCATTCCAATTTCAGTTCCAGAGCGATTCGCCCAATGAGTCCTTGATATTTAGTCGTTTTCAGCCAATTTTCTGGATTTTTGAAAATTTCACTTTTTTGTGAAAATATCCACTAAATGAGGGAATAATATGTGTGAGGGTACCCCAGGAGAGTTCCAAATGTGTGTGGGAAGAATATATATCCCACGGGGGTAAAATTGAAAAAAGTTGAAAAAAATTTTTTTTTGGACTTAGTCATTTTTCCGGCGTTTATCAGACTTTCAGATAGGGGAAATGTCAGTGAGCGTTCCGATTTCAGTTCCAGAGCGATTCGCCCAATGAGTCCTTGATATTTAGTCGTTTTCAGCCAATTTTCTGGATTTTTGAAAATTTCACTTTTTTGTGAAAATATCCACTAAATGAGGGAATAAGTACCCCAGGAGAGTTCAAAATGTGTGTGGGAAGCATATATATCCCACGGGGGTAAAATTGAAAAAAAATTTTTTTTGGACTTAGTCATTTTTCCGGCGTTTATCAGACTTTCAGATAGGGGAAATGTCAGTGAGCGTTCCGATTTCAATTCCAGAGTGATTCGCCCAATGAGTCCTTGTTATTTAGTTGTTTTCAGCCAATTTTCTGGATTTTTGAAAATTTCACTTTTTTGTGAAAATATCCACTAAATGAGGGAATAATATGTGTGAGGGTACCCCAGAAGCGTTCCAAATGTGTGTGGGAAGAATATATATCCCACGGGGGTAAAATTGAAAAAAGTTGAAAAAATTTTTTTTTTGGACTTAGTCATTTTTCCGGCGTTTATCAGACTTTCACATAGGGGAAATGTCAGTGAGCGTTCCGATTTCAGTTCAAGAGTGATTCGCCCAATGAGTCCTTGTTATTTAGTTGTTTTCAGCCAATTTTCTGGATTTTTGAAAATTTCACTTTTTTGTGAAAATATCCACTAAATGAGGGAATAATATGTGTGAGGGTACCCCAGGAGAGTTCCAAATGTGTGTGGGAAGAATATATATCCCACGGGGGTAAAATTGAAAAAAGTTGAAAAAATTTTTTTTTTGGACTTAGTCATTTTTCCGGCGTTTATCAGACTTTCAGATAGGGCGAATGTCAGTGAGCGTTCCGATTTCAGTTCCAGAGCGATTCGCCCAATGAGTCCTTGATATTTAGTCATTTTCAGCCAATTTTCTGGATTTTTGAAAATTTCACTTTTTTGTGAAAATATTCACTAAATGAGGGAATAATATGTGTGAGGGTACCCCAGGAGAGTTCCAAATGTGTGTGGGTAGAATATATATCCCGCGGGGGTAAAATTGAAAAAAGTTGAAATATTTTTTGGGGGGGATTTAGTCATTTTTCCGGCGTTTATCAGACTTTCAGATAGGGGAAATGTCAGTGAGTGTTCCGATTTCAGTTCCAGAGCGATTCGCCCAATGAGTCCTTGTTATTTAGTTGTTTTCAGCCAATTTTCTGGATTTTTGAAAATTTCACTTTTTTGTGAAAATATCCACTAAATGAGGGAATAATATGTGTGAGGGTACCCCGGAAGAGTTCCAAATGTGTGTGGGAAGAATATATATCCCACGGGGGTAAAATTGAAAAAAGTTGAAAAAAAAATTTTTTTGGACTTAGTCATTTTTCCGGCATTTATCAGACTTTCACATAGGGGAAATGTCAGTGAGCATTCCGATTTCAGTTCCAGAGTGATTCGCCCAATGAGTCCTTGTTATTTAGTTGTTTTCAGCCAATTTTCTGGATTTTTGAAAATTTCACTTTTTTGTGAAAATATCCACTAAATGAGGGAATAATATGTGTGAGGGTACCCCAGGAGAGTTCCAAATGTGTGTGGGTAGAATATATATCCCACGGGGGTAAAATTGAAAAAAGTTGAAAAAAATTATTTTTTGGACTTAGTCATTTTTCTGGCGTTTATCAGACTTTCAGATAGGGGAAATGTCAGTGAGCGTTCCGATTTCAGTTCCAGAGCGATTCGCCCAATGAGTCCTTGATATTTAGCCGTTTTCAGCCAATTTTCTGGATTTTTGAAAATTTAACTTTTTTGTGAAAATATCCACTAAATGAGGGAATAATATGTGTGAGGGTACCCCAGGAGAGTTCCAAATGTGTGTGGGAAGAATATATATCCCACGTGGGTAAAATTGAAAAAAGTTGAAAAAAATTTTTTTTTGGACTTAGTAATTTTTCCGGCGTTTATCAGACTTTCAGATAGGGGAAATGTCAGTGAGCGTTCCGATTTCAGTTCCAGAGTGATTCGCCCAATGAGTCCTTGATATTTAGTCATTTTCAGCCAGTTTTCTGGATTTTTGAAAATTTCACTTTTTTGTGAAAATATCCATTAATGAGGGAATAATATGTGTGAGTGTACCCCAGGAGAGTTCCAAATGTTTGTGGGTAGAATATATATCCCACAGGGGTGAAATTGAAGAAAGTTGAAAAAAAATTTTTTTTGGACTTAGTCATTTTTCCGGCGTTTATTAGACTTTCAGATAGGGGAAATGTCAGTGAGCGTTCCGATTTCAGTTCCAGAGTGATTCGCCCAATGAGTCCTTGTTATTTAGTTGTTTTCAGCCAATTTTCTGGATTTTTGAAAATTTCACTTTTTTGTGAAAATATCCACTAAATGAAGGAATAATATGTGTGAGGGTACCCCAGGAGAGTTCCAAATGTGTGTGGGTAGAATATATATCCGACGGGGTAAAACTGAAAAAAGTTGAAAAAAAATTTTTTTTGGACATAGTCGTTTTTCCGACGTTTATCAGACTTTCAGATATGGGAAATGTCAGTGAGCATTCCGATTTCAGTTCCAGAGCGATTCGCTCAATGAGTCCTTGTTATTTAGTTGTTTTCAGCCAATTTTCTGGATTTTTGAAAATTTCACTTTTTTGTGAAAATATCCACTAAATGAAGGAATAATATGTGTGAGGGTACCCCAGGAGAGTTCCAAATGTGTGTGGGTAGAATATATATCCGACGGGGTAAAACTGAAAAAAGTTGAAAAAAAATTTTTTTTGGACATAGTCGTTTTTCCGACGTTTATCAGACTTTCAGATATGGGAAATGTCAGTGAGCATTCCGATTTCAGTTCCAGAGCGATTCGCCCAATGAGTCCTTGTTATTTAGTTGTTTTCAGCCAATTTTCTGGATTTTTGAAAATTTAACTTTTTTGTGAAAATATCCACTAAATGAGGGAATAATATGTGTGAGGGTACCCCAGGAGAGTTCCAAATGTGTGTGGGAAGAATATATATCCCACGGGGGTAAAATTGAAAAAAGTTGAAAAAAATTATTTTTTGGACTTAGTCATTTTTCTGGCGTTTATCAGACTTTCAGATAGGGGAAATGTCAGTGAGCGTTCCGATTTCAGTTCCAGAGCGATTCGCCCAATGAGTCCTTGATATTTAGTCGTTTTCAGCCAATTTTCTGGATTTTTGAAAATTTCACTTTTTTGTGAAAATATCCACTAAATGAGGGAATAATATGTGTGAGGGTACCCCAGGAGAGTTCCAAATGTGTGTGGGAAGAATATATATCCCACGGGGGTAAAATTGAAAAAAGTTGAAAAAAAATTTTTTTTGGACTTAGTCATTTTTCCGGCGTTTATCAGACTTTCAGATAGGGGAAATGTCAGTGAGCGTTCCGATTTCAGTTCCAGAGCGATTCGCCCAATGAGTCCTTGATATTTAGTCGTTTTCAGCCAATTTTCTGGATTTTTGAAAATTTCACTTTTTTGTGAAAATATCCACTAAATGAGGGAATAAGTACCCCAGGAGAGTTCAAAATGTGTGTGGGAAGCATATATATCCCACGGGGGTAAAATTGAAAAAAAATTTTTTTTGGACTTAGTCATTTTTCCGGCGTTTATCAGACTTTCAGATAGGGGAAATGTCAGTGAGCGTTCCGATTTCAATTCCAGAGTGATTCGCCCAATGAGTCCTTGTTATTTAGTTGTTTTCAGCCAATTTTCTGGATTTTTGAAAATTTCACTTTTTTGTGAAAATATCCACTAAATGAGGGAATAATATGTGTGAGGGTACCCCAGAAGCGTTCCAAATGTGTGTGGGAAGAATATATATCCCACGGGGGTAAAATTGAAAAAAGTTGAAAAAATTTTTTTTTTGGACTTAGTCATTTTTCCGGCGTTTATCAGACTTTCACATAGGGGAAATGTCAGTGAGCGTTCCGATTTCAGTTCCAGAGTGATTCGCCCAATGAGTCCTTGTTATTTAGTTGTTTTCAGCCAATTTTCTGGATTTTTGAAAATTTCACTTTTTTGTGAAAATATCCACTAAATGAGGGAATAATATGTGTGAGGGTACCCCAGGAGAGTTCCAAATGTGTGTGGGAAGAATATATATCCCACGGGGGTAAAATTGAAAAAAGTTGAAAAAATTTTTTTTTTGGACTTAGTCATTTTTCCGGCGTTTATCAGACTTTCAGATAGGGCGAATGTCAGTGAGCGTTCCGATTTCAGTTCCAGAGCGATTCGCCCAATGAGTCCTTGATATTTAGTCATTTTCAGCCAATTTTCTGGATTTTTGAAAATTTCACTTTTTTGTGAAAATATTCACTAAATGAGGGAATAATATGTGTGAGGGTACCCCAGGAGAGTTCCAAATGTGTGTGGGTAGAATATATATCCCGCGGGGGTAAAATTGAAAAAAGTTGAAATATTTTTTGGGGGGGATTTAGTCATTTTTCCGGCGTTTATCAGACTTTCAGATAGGGGAAATGTCAGTGAGTGTTCCGATTTCAGTTCCAGAGCGATTCGCCCAATGAGTCCTTGTTATTTAGTTGTTTTCAGCCAATTTTCTGGATTTTTGAAAATTTCACTTTTTTGTGAAAATATCCACTAAATGAGGGAATAATATGTGTGAGGGTACCCCAGGAGAGTTCCAAATGTGTGTGGGTAGAATATATATCCCACGGGGGTAAAATTGAAAAAGGTTGAAAAAAATTTTTTTTTGGACTTAGTCATTTTTCCGGCGTTTATCAGACTTTCAGATAGGGGAAATGTCAGTGAGCGTTCCGATTTCAGTTCCAGAGTGATTCGCCCAATGAGTCCTTGTTATTTAGTTGTTTTCAGCCAATTTTCTGGATTTTTGAAAATTTCACTTTTTTGTGAAAATATCCACTAAATGAGGGAATAATATGTGTGAGGGTACCCCGGAAGAGTTCCAAATGTGTGTGGGAAGAATATATATCCCACGGGGGTAAAATTGAAAAAAGTTGAAAAAAAAATTTTTTTGGACTTAGTCATTTTTCCGGCATTTATCAGACTTTCACATAGGGGAAATGTCAGTGAGCATTCCGATTTCAGTTCCAGAGTGATTCGCCCAATGAGTCCTTGTTATTTAGTTGTTTTCAGCCAATTTTCTGGATTTTTGAAAATTTCACTTTTTTGTGAAAATATCCACTAAATGAGGGAATAATATGTGTGAGGGTACCCCAGGAGAGTTCCAAATGTGTGTGGGTAGAATATATATCCCACGGGGGTAAAATTGAAAAAAGTTGAAAAAAATTATTTTTTGGACTTAGTCATTTTTCTGGCGTTTATCAGACTTTCAGATAGGGGAAATGTCAGTGAGCGTTCCGATTTCAGTTCCAGAGCGATTCGCCCAATGAGTCCTTGATATTTAGCCGTTTTCAGCCAATTTTCTGGATTTTTGAAAATTTAACTTTTTTGTGAAAATATCCACTAAATGAGGGAATAATATGTGTGAGGGTACCCCAGGAGAGTTCCATATGTGTGTGGGAAGAAAATATATCCCACGGGGGTAAAATTGAAGAAAGTTGAAAAAAAAATTTTTTTGGACTTAGTCATTTTTCCGGCGTTTATCAGACTTTCAGATAGGGGAAATGTCAGTGAGCGTCCCGATTTCAGTTCCAGAGTGATTCGCCCAATGAGTCCTTGTTATTTAGTTGTTTTCAGCCAATTTTCTGGATTTTTGAAAATTTCACTTTTTTGTGAAAATATCCACTAAATGAGGGAATAATATGTGTGAGGGTACCCCAGGAGAGTTCCAAATGTGTGTGGGAAGAATATATATCCCACGTGGGTAAAATTGAAAAAAGTTGAAAAAAATTTTTTTTTGGACTTAGTAATTTTTCCGGCGTTTATCAGACTTTCAGATAGGGGAAATGTCAGTGAGCGTCCCGATTTCAGTTCCAGAGTGATTCGCCCAATGAGTCCTTGATATTTAGTCATTTTCAGCCAGTTTTCTGGATTTTTGAAAATTTCACTTTTTTGTGAAAATATCCATTAATGAGGGAATAATATGTGTGAGTGTACCCCAGGAGAGTTCCAAATGTTTGTGGGTAGAATATATATCCGACGGGGTAAAACTGAAAAAAGTTGAAAAAAAATTTTTTTTGGACATAGTCGTTTTTCCGACGTTTATCAGACTTTCAGATATGGGAAATGTCAGTGAGCATTCCGATTTCAGTTCCAGAGCGATTCGCCCAATGAGTCCTTGTTATTTAGTTGTTTTCAGCCAATTTTCTGGATTTTTGAAAATTTCACTTTTTTGTGAAAATATCCACTAAATGAAGGAATAATATGTGTGAGGGTACCCCAGGAGAGTTCCAAATGTGTGTGGGTAGAATATATATCCGACGGGGTAAAACTGAAAAAAGTTGAAAAAAAATTTTTTTTGGACATAGTCGTTTTTCCGACGTTTATCAGACTTTCAGATATGGGAAATGTCAGTGAGCATTCCGATTTCAGTTCCAGAGCGATTCGCCCAATGAGTCCTTGTTATTTAGTTGTTTTCAGCCAATTTTCTGGATTTTTGAAAATTTAACTTTTTTGTGAAAATATCCACTAAATGAGGGAATAATATGTGTGAGGGTACCCCAGGAGAGTTCCAAATGTGTGTGGGAAGAATATATATCCCACGGGGGTAAAATTGAAAAAAGTTGAAAAAAATTATTTTTTGGACTTAGTCATTTTTCTGGCGTTTATCAGACTTTCAGATAGGGGAAATGTCAGTGAGCGTTCCGATTTCAGTTCCAGAGCGATTCGCCCAATGAGTCCTTGATATTTAGTCGTTTTCAGCCAATTTTCTGGATTTTTGAAAATTTAACTTTTTTGTGAAAATATCCACTAAATGAGGGAATAATATGTGTGAGGGTACCCCAGGAGAGTTCCATATGTGTGTGGGAAGAAAATATATCCCACGGGGGTAAAATTGAAGAAAGTTGAAAAAAAAATTTTTTTGGACTTAGTCATTTTTCCGGCGTTTATCAGACTTTCAGATAGGGGAAATGTCAGTGAACGTTCCGATTTCAGTTCCAGAGTGATTCGCCCAATGAGTCCTTGTTATTTAGTTGTTTTCAGCCAATTTTCTGGATTTTTGAAAATTTCACTTTTTTGTGAAAATATCCACTAAATGAGGGAATAATATGTGTGAGGGTACCCCGGGAGAGTTCCAAATGTGTGTGGGAAGAATATATATCCCACGGGGGTAAAATTGAAAAAAGTTGAAAAAAATTTTTTTTTGGACTTAGTCATTTTTCCGGCGTTTATCAGACTTTCAGATAGGGGAAATGTCAGTGAGCGATCCGATTTCAGTTCCAGAGTGATTTGCCCAATGAGTCCTTGATATTTAGTCATTTTCAGCCAATTTTCTGGATTTTTGAAAATTTCACTTTTTTGTGAAAATATCCATTAATGAGGGAATAATATGTGTGAGTGTACCCCAGGAGAGTTCCAAATGTTTGTGGGTAGAATATATATCCCACGGGGGTAAAATTGAAGAAAGTTGAAAAAAAAATTTTTTTGGACTTAGTCATTTTTCCGGCGTTTATCAGACTTTCAGATAGGGGAAATGTCAGTGAACGTTCCGATTTCAGTTCCAGAGTGATTCGCCCAATGAGTCCTTGTTATTTAGTTGTTTTCAGCCAATTTTCTGGATTTTTGAAAATTTCACTTTTTTGTGAAAATATCCACTAAATGAGGGAATAATATGTGTGAGGGTACCCCAGGAGAGTTCCAAATGTGTGTGGGTAGAATATATATCCGACGGGGTAAAACTGAAAAAAGTTGAAAAAAAATTTTTTTTTACATAGTCGTTTTTCCGACGTTTATCAGACTTTTAGATAGGGGAAATGTCAGTGAGCATTCCGATTTCAGTTCCAGAGCGATTCGCCCAATGAGTCCTTGTTATTTAGTCGTTTTCAGCCAATTTTCTGGATTTTTGAAAATTTCACTTTTTTGTGAAAATATCCACTAAATGAGGGAATAAGTACCCCAGGAGAGTTCCAAATGTGTGTGGGAAGAATATATATCCCACGGGGGTAAAATTGAAAAAAAATTTTTTTTGGACTTAGTCATTTTTCAGGCGTTTATCAGACTTTCAGATAGGGGAAATGTCAGTGAGCGTTCCGATTTCAGTTCCAGAGTGATTCGCCCAATGAGTCCTTGTTATTTAGTTGTTTTCAGCCAATTTTCTGGATTTTTGAAAATTTCACTTTTTTGTGAAAATATCCACTAAATGAGGGAATAATATGTGTGAGGGTACCCCAGGAGAGTTCCAAATGTGTGTGGGAAGAATATATATCCCACGGGGGTAAAATTGAAAAAAGTTTAAAAAAATTTTTTTTTGGACTCAGTCATTTTTCCGGCGTTTATCAGACTTTCACATAGGGGAAATGTCAGTGAACGTTCCGATTTCAGTTCCAGAGTGATTCGCCCAATGAGTCCTTGTTATTTAGTGGTTTTCAGCCAATTTTCTGGATTTTTGAAAATTTCACTTTTTTGTGAAAATATCCACTAAATGAGGGAATAATATGTGTGAGGGTACCCCAGGAGAGTTCCAAATGTGTGTGGGTAGAATATATATCCCACGGGGGTAAAATTGAAAAAAGTTGAAAAAAATTATTTTTTGGACTTAGTCATTTTTCTGGCGTTTATCAGACTTTCAGATAGGGGAAATGTCAGTGAGCGTTCCGATTTCAGTTCCAGAGCGATTCGCCCAATGAGTCCTTGATATTTAGCCGTTTTCAGCCAATTTTCTGGATTTTTGAAAATTTAACTTTTTTGTGAAAATATCCACTAAATGAGGGAATAATATGTGTGAGGGTACCCCAGGAGAGTTCCATATGTGTGTGGGAAGAAAATATATCCCACGGGGGTAAAATTGAAGAAAGTTGAAAAAAAAATTTTTTTGGACTTAGTCATTTTTCCGGCGTTTATCAGACTTTCAGATAGGGGAAATGTCAGTGAGCGTCCCGATTTCAGTTCCAGAGTGATTCGCCCAATGAGTCCTTGTTATTTAGTTGTTTTCAGCCAATTTTCTGGATTTTTGAAAATTTCACTTTTTTGTGAAAATATCCACTAAATGAGGGAATAATATGTGTGAGGGTACCCCAGGAGAGTTCCAAATGTGTGTGGGAAGAATATATATCCCACGTGGGTAAAATTGAAAAAAGTTGAAAAAAATTTTTTTTTGGACTTAGTAATTTTTCCGGCGTTTATCAGACTTTCAGATAGGGGAAATGTCAGTGAGCGTCCCGATTTCAGTTCCAGAGTGATTCGCCCAATGAGTCCTTGATATTTAGTCATTTTCAGCCAGTTTTCTGGATTTTTGAAAATTTCACTTTTTTGTGAAAATATCCATTAATGAGGGAATAATATGTGTGAGTGTACCCCAGGAGAGTTCCAAATGTTTGTGGGTAGAATATATATCCGACGGGGTAAAACTGAAAAAAGTTGAAAAAAAATTTTTTTTGGACATAGTCGTTTTTCCGACGTTTATCAGACTTTCAGATATGGGAAATGTCAGTGAGCATTCCGATTTCAGTTCCAGAGCGATTCGCCCAATGAGTCCTTGTTATTTAGTTGTTTTCAGCCAATTTTCTGGATTTTTGAAAATTTCACTTTTTTGTGAAAATATCCACTAAATGAAGGAATAATATGTGTGAGGGTACCCCAGGAGAGTTCCAAATGTGTGTGGGTAGAATATATATCCGACGGGGTAAAACTGAAAAAAGTTGAAAAAAAATTTTTTTTGGACATAGTCGTTTTTCCGACGTTTATCAGACTTTCAGATATGGGAAATGTCAGTGAGCATTCCGATTTCAGTTCCAGAGCGATTCGCCCAATGAGTCCTTGTTATTTAGTTGTTTTCAGCCAATTTTCTGGATTTTTGAAAATTTAACTTTTTTGTGAAAATATCCACTAAATGAGGGAATAATATGTGTGAGGGTACCCCAGGAGAGTTCCAAATGTGTGTGGGAAGAATATATATCCCACGGGGGTAAAATTGAAAAAAGTTGAAAAAAATTATTTTTTGGACTTAGTCATTTTTCTGGCGTTTATCAGACTTTCAGATAGGGGAAATGTCAGTGAGCGTTCCGATTTCAGTTCCAGAGCGATTCGCCCAATGAGTCCTTGATATTTAGTCGTTTTCAGCCAATTTTCTGGATTTTTGAAAATTTAACTTTTTTGTGAAAATATCCACTAAATGAGGGAATAATATGTGTGAGGGTACCCCAGGAGAGTTCCATATGTGTGTGGGAAGAAAATATATCCCACGGGGGTAAAATTGAAGAAAGTTGAAAAAAAAATTTTTTTGGACTTAGTCATTTTTCCGGCGTTTATCAGACTTTCAGATAGGGGAAATGTCAGTGAACGTTCCGATTTCAGTTCCAGAGTGATTCGCCCAATGAGTCCTTGTTATTTAGTTGTTTTCAGCCAATTTTCTGGATTTTTGAAAATTTCACTTTTTTGTGAAAATATCCACTAAATGAGGGAATAATATGTGTGAGGGTACCCCGGGAGAGTTCCAAATGTGTGTGGGAAGAATATATATCCCACGGGGGTAAAATTGAAGAAAGTTGAAAAAAAAATTTTTTTGGACTTAGTCATTTTTCCGGCGTTTATCAGACTTTCAGATAGGGGAAATGTCAGTGAACGTTCCGATTTCAGTTCCAGAGTGATTCGCCCAATGAGTCCTTGTTATTTAGTTGTTTTCAGCCAATTTTCTGGAATTTTGAAAATTTCACTTTTTTGTGAAAATATCCACTAAATGAGGGAATAATATGTGTGAGGGTACCCCAGGAGAGTTCCAAATGTGTGTGGGTAGAATATATATCCGACGGGGTAAAACTGAAAAAAGTTGAAAAAAAATTTTTTTTTACATAGTCGTTTTTCCGACGTTTATCAGACTTTTAGATAGGGGAAATGTCAGTGAGCATTCCGATTTCAGTTCCAGAGCGATTCGCCCAATGAGTCCTTGTTATTTAGTCGTTTTCAGCCAATTTTCTGGATTTTTGAAAATTTCACTTTTTTGTGAAAATATCCACTAAATGAGGGAATAAGTACCCCAGGAGAGTTCCAAATGTGTGTGGGAAGAATATATATCCCACGGGGGTAAAATTGAAAAAAAATTTTTTTTGGACTTAGTCATTTTTCCGGCGTTTATCAGACTTTCAGATAGGGGAAATGTCAGTGAGCGTTCCGATTTCAGTTCCAGAGTGATTCGCCCAATGAGTCCTTGTTATTTAGTTGTTTTCAGCCAATTTTCTGGATTTTTGAAAATTTCACTTTTTTGTGAAAATATCCACTAAATGAGGGAATAATATGTGTGAGGGTACCCCAGGAGAGTTCCAAATGTGTGTGGGAAGAATATATATCCCACGGGGGTAAAATTGAAAAAAGTTTAAAAAAATTTTTTTTTGGACTCAGTCATTTTTCCGGCGTTTATCAGACTTTCACATAGGGGAAATGTCAGTGAACGTTCCGATTTCAGTTCCAGAGTGATTCGCCCAATGAGTCCTTGTTATTTAGTGGTTTTCAGCCAATTTTCTGGATTTTTGAAAATTTCACTTTTTTGTAAAAATATCCACTAAATGAGGGAATAATATGTGTGAGGGTACCCCGGGAGAGTTCCAAATGTGTGTGGGAAGAATATATATCCCACGGGGGTAAAATTGAAAAAAGTTGAAAAAAATTTTTTTTTGGACTTAGTCATTTTTCCGGCGTTTATCAGACTTTCAGATAGGGGAAATGTCAGTGAGCGATCCGATTTCAGTTCCAGAGTGATTTGCCCAATGAGTCCTTGATATTTAGTCATTTTCAGCCAATTTTCTGGATTTTTGAAAATTTCACTTTTTTGTGAAAATATCCATTAATGAGGGAATAATATGTGTGAGTGTACCCCAGGAGAGTTCCAAATGTTTGTGGGTAGAATATATATCCCACGGGGGTAAAATTGAAAAAGGTTGAAAAAAATTTTTTTTTGGACTTAGTCATTTTTCCGGCGTTTATCAGACTTTCAGATAGGGGAAATGTCAATGAGCGTTCCGATTTCAGTTCCAGAGTGATTCGCCCAATGAGTCCTTGTTATTTAGTTGTTTTCAGCCAATTTTCTGGATTTTTGAAAATTTCACTTTTTTGTGAAAATATCCACTAAATGAGGGAATAATATGTGTGAGGGTACCCCAGGAGAGTTCCAAATGTGTGTGGGAAGAATATATATCCCACGGGGGTAAAATTGAAAAAAATTTTTTTTTGGACTTAGTCATTTTTCCGGCGTTTATCAGACTTTCACATAGGGGAAATGTCAGTGAGCATTCCAATTTCAGTTCCAGAGCGATTCGCCCAATGAGTCCTTGATATTTAGTCGTTTTCAGCCAATTTTCTGGATTTTTGAAAATTTCACTTTTTTGTGAAAATATCCACTAAATGAGGGAATAATATGTGTGAGGGTACCCCAGGAGAGTTCCAAATGTGTGTGGGAAGAATATATATCCCACGGGGGTAAAATTGAAAAAAGTTGAAAAAAAATTTTTTTTGGACTTAGTCATTTTTCTGGCGTTTATCAGACTTTCAGATAGGGGAAATGTCAGTGAGCGTTCCGATTTCAGTTCCAGAGCGTTTCACCCAATGAGTCCTTGATATTTAGTCGTTTTCAGCCAATTTTCTGGATTTTTGAAAATTTCACTTTTTTGTGAAAATATCCACTAAATGAGGGAATAATATGTGTGAGGGTACCCCAGGAGAGTTCCAAATGTGTGTGGGTAGAATATATATCCCACGGGGGTAAAATTGAAAAAGGTTGAAAAAAATTTTTTTTTGGACTTAGTCATTTTTCCGGCGTTTATCAGACTTTCAGATAGGGGAAATGTCAATGAGCGTTCCGATTTCAGTTCCAGAGTGATTCGCCCAATGAGTCCTTGTTATTTAGTTGTTTTCAGCCAATTTTCTGGATTTTTGAAAATTTCACTTTTTTGTGAAAATATCCACTAAATGAGGGAATAATATGTGTGAGGGTACCCCAGGAGAGTTCCAAATGTGTGTGGGAAGAATATATATCCCACGGGGGTAAAATTGAAAAAAGTTGAAAAAAATTTTTTTTTGGACTTAGTCATTTTTCTGGCGTTTATCAGACTTTCAGATAGGGGAAATGTCAGTGAGCATTCCGATTTCAGTTCCAGAGCGTTTCACCCAATGAGTCCTTGATATTTAGTCGTTTTCAGCCAATTTTCTGGATTTTTGAAAATTTCACTTTTTTGTGAAAATATCCACTAAATGAGGGAATAATGTGTGAGGGTACCCCAGGAGAGTTCCAAATGTGTGTGGGAAGAATATATATCCCACGGGGGTAAAATTGAAAAAAAATTTTTTTTGGACTTAGTCATTTTTCTGGCGTTTATCAGACTTTCAGATAGGGGAAATGTCAGTGAGCGTTCCGATTTCAGTTCCAGAGTGATTCGCCCAATGAGTCCTTGTTATTTAGTTGTTTTCAGCCAATTTTCTGGATTTTTGAAAATTTCACTTTTTTGTGAAAATATCCACTAAATGAGGGAATAATATGTGTGAGGGTACCCCAGGAGAGTTCCAAATGTGTGTGGGAAGAATATATATCCCACGGGGGTAAAATTGAAAAAAGTTTAAAAAAATTTTTTTTTGGACTTAGTCATTTTTCCGGCGTTTATCAGACTTTCACATAGGGGAAATGTCAGTGAGCGTTCCGATTTCAGTTCCAGAGTGATTCGCCCAATGAGTCCTTGTTATTTAGTTGTTTTCAGACAATTTTCTGGATTTTTGAAAATTTCACTTTTTTGTGAAAATATCCACTAAATGAGGGAATAATATGTGTGAGGGTACCCCAGGAGAGTTCCAAATGTGTGTGGGTAGAATATATATCCCACGGGGGTAAAATTGAAAAAGGTTGAAAAAAATTTTTTTTTGGACTTAGTCATTTTTCCGGCGTTTATCAGACTTTCAGATAGGGGAAATGTCAATGAGCGTTCCGATTTCAGTTCCAGAGTGATTCGCCCAATGAGTCCTTGTTATTTAGTTGTTTTCAGCCAATTTTCTGGATTTTTGAAAATTTCACTTTTTTGTGAAAATATCCACTAAATGAGGGAATAATATGTGTGAGGGTACCCCAGGAGAGTTCCAAATGTGTGTGGGAAGAATATATATCCCACGGGGGTAAAATTGAAAAAAATTTTTTTTTGGACTTAGTCATTTTTCCGGCGTTTATCAGACTTTCACATAGGGGAAATGTCAGTGAGCATTCCAATTTCAGTTCCAGAGCGATTCGCCCAATGAGTCCTTGATATTTAGTCGTTTTCAGCCAATTTTCTGGATTTTTGAAAATTTCACTTTTTTGTGAAAATATCCACTAAATGAGGGAATAATATGTGTGAGGGTACCCCAGGAGAGTTCCAAATGTGTGTGGGAAGAATATATATCCCACGGGGGTAAAATTGAAAAAAGTTGAAAAAAAATTTTTTTTGGACTTAGTCATTTTTCTGGCGTTTATCAGACTTTCAGATAGGGGAAATGTCAGTGAGCGTTCCGATTTCAGTTCCAGAGCGTTTCACCCAATGAGTCCTTGATATTTAGTCGTTTTCAGCCAATTTTCTGGATTTTTGAAAATTTCACTTTTTTGTGAAAATATCCACTAAATGAGGGAATAATATGTGTGAGGGTACCCCAGGAGAGTTCCAAATGTGTGTGGGAAGAATATATATCCCACGGGGGTAAAATTGAAAAAAGTTGAAAAAAAATTTTTTTTGGACTTAGTCATTTTTCCGGCGTTTATCAGACTTTCAGATAGGGGAAATGTCAGTGAGCGTTCCGATTTCAGTTCCAGAGCGATTCGCCCAATGAGTCCTTGATATTTAGTCGTTTTCAGCCAATTTTCTGGATTTTTGAAAATTTCACTTTTTTGTGAAAATATCCACTAAATGAGGGAATAAGTACCCCAGGAGAGTTCAAAATGTGTGTGGGAAGCATATATATCCCACGGGGGTAAAATTGAAAAAAAATTTTTTTTGGACTTAGTCATTTTTCCGGCGTTTATCAGACTTTCAGATAGGGGAAATGTCAGTGAGCGTTCCGATTTCAATTCCAGAGTGATTCGCCCAATGAGTCCTTGTTATTTAGTTGTTTTCAGCCAATTTTCTGGATTTTTGAAAATTTCACTTTTTTGTGAAAATATCCACTAAATGAGGGAATAATATGTGTGAGGGTACCCCAGAAGCGTTCCAAATGTGTGTGGGAAGAATATATATCCCACGGGGGTAAAATTGAAAAAAGTTGAAAAATTTTTTGGGGGGGATTTAGTCATTTTTCCGGCGTTTATCAGACTTTCAGATAGGGGAAATGTCAGTGAGTGTTCCGATTTCAGTTCCAGAGCGATTCGCCCAATGAGTCCTTGTTATTTAGTTGTTTTCAGCCAATTTTCTGGATTTTTGAAAATTTCACTTTTTTGTGAAAATATCCACTAAATGAGGGAATAATATGTGTGAGGGTACCCCAGGAGAGTTCCAAATGTGTGTGGGTAGAATATATATCCCACGGGGGTAAAATTGAAAAAGGTTGAAAAAAATTTTTTTTTGGACTTAGTCATTTTTCCGGCGTTTATCAAACTTTCAGATAGGGGAAATGTCAGTGAGCGTTCCGATTTCAGTTCCAGAGTGATTCGCCCAATGAGTCCTTGTTATTTAGTTGTTTTCAGCCAATTTTCTGGATTTTTGAAAATTTCACTTTTTTGTGAAAATATCCACTAAATGAGGGAATAATATGTGTGAGGGTACCCCAGGAGAGTTCCAAATGTGTGTGGGAAGAATATATATCCCACGGGGGTAAAATTGAAAAAAGTTGAAAAAATTTTTTTTTTGGACTTAGTCATTTTTCCGGCGTTTATCAGACTTTCAGATAGGGCGAATGTCAGTGAGCGTTCAGATTTCAGTTCCAGAGCGATTCGCCCAATGAGTCCTTGATATTTAGTCATTTTCAGCCAATTTTCTGGATTTTTGAAAATTTCACTTTTTTGTGAAAATATTCACTAAATGACGGAATAATATGTGTGAGGGTACCCCAGGAGAGTTCCAAATGTGTGTGGGTAGAATATATATCCCGCGGGGGTAAAATTGAAAAAAGTTGAAAAATTTTTTTGGGGGGATTTAGTCATTTTTCCGGCGTTTATCAGACTTTCAGATAGGGGAAATGTCAGTGAGTGTTCCGATTTCAGTTCCAGAGCGATTCGCCCAATGAGTCCTTGTTATTTAGTTGTTTTCAGCCAATTTTATGGATTTTTGAAAATTTCACTTTTTTGTGAAAATATCCACTAAATGAGGGAATAATATGTGTGAGGGTACCCCAGGAGAGTTCCAAATGTGTGTGGGCGGAATATATATCCCACGGGGGTAAAATTGAAAAAGGTTGAAAAAAATTTTTTTTTGGACTTAGTCATTTTTCCGGCGTTTATCAGACTTTCAGATAGGGGAAATGTCAGTGAGCGTTCCGATTTCAGTTCCAGAGTGATTCGCCCAATGAGTCCTTGTTATTTAGTTGTTTTCAGCCAATTTTCTGGATTTTTGAAAATTTCACTTTTTTGTGAAAATATCCACTAAATGAGGGAATAATATGTGTGAGGGTACCCCAGGAGAGTTCCAAATGTGTGTGGGAAGAATATATATCCCACGGGGGTAAAATTGAAAAAAGTTTAAAAAATTTTTTTTTTGAACTTAGTCATTTTTCCGGCGTTTATCAGACTTTCAGATAGGGCGAATGTCAGTGAGCTTTCCGATTTCAGTTCCAGAGCGATTCGCCCAATGAGTCCTTGATATTTAGTCATTTTCAGCCAATTTTCTGGATTTTTGAAAATTTCACTTTTTTGTGAAAATATTCACTAAATGAGGGAATAATATGTGTGAGGGTACCCCAGGAGAGTTCCAAATGTGTGTGGGTAGAATATATATCCCGCGGGGGTAAAATTGAAAAAAGTTGAAAAATTTTTTTAGGGGGATTTAGTCATTTTTCCGGCGTTTATCAGACTTTCAGATAGGGGAAATGTCAGTGAGCGTTCCGATTTCAGTTCCAGAGTGATTCGCCCAATGAGTCCTTGTTATTTAGTTGTTTTCAGCCAATTTTCTGGATTTTTGAAAATTTCACTTTTTTGTGAAAATATCCACTAAATGAGGGAATAATATGTGTGAGGGTACCCCAGGAGAGTTCCAAATGTGTGTGGGAAGAATATATATCCCACGGGGGTAAAATTGAAAAAAATTTTTTTTTGGACTTAGTCATTTTTCCGGCGTTTATCAGACTTTCACATAGGGGAAATGTCAGTGAGCGTTCCGATTTCAGTTCCAGAGTGATTCGCCCAATGAGTCCTTGTTATTTAGTTGTTTTCAGCCAATTTTCTGGATTTTTGAAAATTTCACTTTTTTGTGAAAATATCCACTAAATGAGGGAATAATATGTGTGAGGGTACCCCAGGAGAGTTCCAAATATGTGTGGGAAGAATATATATCCCGCGGGGGTAAAATTGAAAGAAGTTGAAAAAATTTGTTTGGGGGATTTAGTCATTTTTCCGGTGTTTATCAGACTTTCAGATAGGGGAAATGTCAGTGAGTGTTCCGATTTCAGTTCCAGAGCGATTCGCCCAATGAGTCCTTGTTATTTAGTCGTTTTCAGCCAATTTTCTGGATTTTTGAAAATTTCACTTTTTTGTGAAAATATCCACTAAATGAGGGAATAATATGTGTGAGGGTACCCCAGGAGAGTTCCAAATGTGTGTGGGTAGAATATATATCCCACGGGGGTAAAATTGAAAAAGGTTGAAAAAATTTTTTTTTTGGACTTAGTCATTTTTCCGGAGTTTATCATAGTTTCAGATAGGGGAAATGTCAGTGAGCGTTCCAATTTCAGTTCCAGAGCGATTCGCCCAATGAGTCCTTGATATTTAGTCGTTTTCAGCCAATTTTCTGGATTTTTGAAAATTTCACTTTTTTGTGAAAATATCCACTAAATGAGGGAATAATATGTGTGAGGGTACCCCAGGAGAGTTCCAAATGTGTGTGGGAAGAATATATATCCCACGGGGGTAAAATTGAAAAAAGTTGAAAAAAATTATTTTTTGGACTTAGTCATTTTTCTGGCGTTTATCAGACTTTCAGATAGGGGAAATGTCAGTGAGCGTTCCGATTTCCATTCCAGAGCGTTTCGCCCAATGAGTCCTTGATATTTAGTCGTTTTCAGCCAATTTTCTGGATTTTTGAAAATTTCACTTTTTTGTGAAAATATCCACTAAATGAGGGAATAATATGTGTGAGGGTACCCCAGGAGAGTTCCAAATGTGTGTGGGAAGAATATATATCCCACGGGGGTAAAATTGAAAAAAGTTGAAAAAAATTTTTTTTTGGACTTAGTCATTTTTCTGGCATTTATCAGACTTTCCCATAGGGGAAATGTCAGTGAGCGTTCCGATTTCAGTTCCAGAGTGATTCGCCCAATGAGTCCTTGTTATTTAGTTGTTTTCAGCCAATTTTCTGGATTTTTGAACATTTCACTTTTTTGTGAAAATATCCACTAAATGAGGGAATAATATGTGTGAGGGTACCCCAGGAGAGTTCCAAATGTGTGTGGGAAGAATATATATCCCACGGGGGTAAAATTAAAAAAAATTTTTTTTTGGACTTAGTCATTTTTCCAGCGTTTATCAGACTTTCACATATTGGAAATGTCAGTGAGCATTCCAATTTCAGTTCCAGAGCGATTCGCCCAATGAGTCCTTGATATTTAGTCGTTTTCAGCCAATTTTCTGGATTTTTGAAAATTTCACTTTTTTGTGAAAATATCCACTAAATGAGGGAATAAGATGTGTGAGGGTACCCCAGGAGAGTTCCAAATGTGTGTGGGAAGAATATATATCCCACGGGGGTAAAATTGAAAAAAGTTGAAAAAAATTTTTTTTTGGACTTAGTCATTTTTCCGGCGTTTATCAGACTTTCAGATAGGGGAAATGTTAGTGAGCGTTCCGATTTCAGTTCCAGAGCGATTCGCCCAATGAGTCCTTGATATTTAGTCGTTTTCAGCCAATTTTCTGGATTTTTGAAAATTTCACTTTTTTGTGAAAATATCCACTAAATGAGGGAATAAGTACCCCAGGAGAGTTCAAAATGTGTGTGGGAAGCATATATATCCCACGGGGGTAAAATTGAAAAAAAATTTTTTTTGGACTTAGTCATTTTTCCGGCGTTTATCAGACTTTCAGATAGGGGAAATGTCAGTGAGCGTTCCGATTTCAGTTCCAGAGTGATTCGCCCAATGAGTCCTTGTTATTTAGTTGTTTTCAGCCAATTTTCTGGATTTTTGAAAATTTCACTTTTTTGTGAAAATATCCACTAAATGAGGGAATAATATGTGTGAGGGTACCCCAGAAGCGTTCCAAATGTGTGTGGGAAGAATATATATCCCACGGGGGTAAAATTGAAAAAAGTTTAAAAAAATTTTTTTTTGGACTTAGTCATTTTTCCGGCGTTTATCAGACTTTCACATAGGGGAAATGTCAGTGAGCGTTCCGATTTCAGTTCCAGAGTGATTCGCCCAATGAGTCCTTGTTATTTAGTTGTTTTCAGACAATTTTCTGGATTTTTGAAAATTTCACTTTTTTGTGAAAATATCCACTAAATGAGGGAATAATATGTGTGAGGGTACCCCAGGAGAGTTCCAAATGTGTGTGGGAAGAATATATATCCCACGGGGGTAAAATTGAAAAAAGTTGAAAAATATTTTTTTTTGGACTTAGTCATTTTTCCGGCGTTTATCAGACTTTCAGATAGGGCGAATGTCAGTGAGCGTTCCGATTTCAGTTCCAGAGCGATTCGCCCAATGAGTCCTTGATATTTAGTCATTTTCAGCCAATTTTCTGGATTTTTGAAAATTTCACTTTTTTGTGAAAATATTCACTAAATGAGGGAATAATATGTGTGAGGGTACCCCAGGAGAGTTCCAAATGTGTGTGGGTAGAATATATATCCCGCGGGGGTAAAATTGAAAAAAGTTGAAAAATTTTTTTGGGGGGATTTAGTAATTTTTCCGGTGTTTATCAGACTTTCAGATAGGGGAAATGTCAGTGAGTGTTCCGATTTCAGTTCCAGAGCGATTCGCCCAATGAGTCCTTGTTATTTAGTCGTTTTCAGCCAATTTTCTGGATTTTTGAAAATTTCACTTTTTTGTGAAAATATCCACTAAATGAGGGAATAATATGTGTGAGGGTACCCCAGGAGAGTTCCAAATGTGTGTGGGTAGAATATATATCCCACGGGGGTAAAATTGAAAAAGGTTTAAAAAAATTTTTTTTTGGACTTAGTCATTTTTCCGGCGTTTATCATACTTTCAGATAGGGGAAATGTCAGTGAGCGTTCCAATTTCAGTTCCAGAGCGATTCGCCCAATGAGTCCTTGATATTTAGTCGTTTTCAGCCAATTTTCTGGATTTTTGAAAATTTCACTTTTTTGTGAAAATATCCACTAAATGAGGGAATAATATGTGTGAGGGTACCCCAGGAGAGTTCCAAATGTGTGTGGGTAGAATATATATCCCACGGGGGTAAAATTGAAAAAGGTTGAAAAAAATTTTTTTTTGGACTTAGTCATTTTTCCGGCGTTTATCATACTTTCAGATAGGGGAAATGTCAGTGAGCGTTCCAATTTCAGTTCCAGAGCGATTCGCCCAATGAGTCCTTGATATTTAGTCGTTTTCAGCCAATTTTCTGGATTTTTGAAAATTTCACTTTTTTGTGAAAATATCCACTAAATGAGGGAATAATATGTGTGAGGGTACCCCAGGAGAGTTCCAAATGTGTGTGGGAAGAATATATATCCCACGGGGGTAAAATTGAAAAAAGTTGAAAAAAATTATTTTTTGGACTTAGTCATTTTTCTGGCGTTTATCAGACTTTCAGATAGGGGAAATGTCAGTGAGCGTTCCGATTTCAGTTCCAGAGCGATCCGCCCAATGAGTCCTTGTTATTTAGTTGTTTTCAGCCAATTTTCTGGATTTTTGAAAATTTCACTTTTTTGTGAAAATATCCACTAAATGAGGGAATAATATGTGTGAGGGTACCCCAGAAGAGTTCCAAATGTGTGTGGGAAGAATATATATCCCACGGGGGTAAAATTGAAAAAAGTTGAAAAAAAATTTTTTTTGGACTTAGTCATTTTTCCGGCGTTTATCAGACTTTCACATAGGGGAAATGTCAGTGAGCGTTCCGATTTCAGTTCCAGAGTGATTCGCCCAATGAGTCCTTGTTATTTAGTTGTTTTCAGCCTATTTTCTGGATTTTTGAAAATTTCACTTTTTTGTGAAAATATCCACTAAATGAGGGAATAATATGTGTGAGGGTACCCCAGGAGAGTTCCAAATGTGTGTGGGAAGAATATATATCCCACGGGGGTAAAATTGAAAAAAGTTGAAAAAATTTTTTTTTTCGACTTAGTCATTTTTCCGGCGTTTATCAGACTTTCAGATAGGGCGAATGTCAGTGAGCGTTCCGATTTCAGTTCCAGAGCGATTCGCCCAATGAGTCCTTGATATTCAGTCATTTTCAGCCAATTTTCTGGATTTTTGAAAATTTCACTTTTTTGTGAAAATATCCACTAAATGAGGGAATAATATGTGTGAGGGTACCCCAGGAGAGTTCCAAATGTGTGTGGGTAGAATATATATCCCACGGGGGTAAAATTGAAAAAGGTTGAAAAAAAATTTTTTTTGGACTTAGTCATTTTTCCGGCGTTTATCAGACTTTCAGATAGGGGAAATGTCAGTGAGCGTTCCGATTTCAGTTCCAGAGCGATTCGCCCAATGAGTCCTTGTTATTTAGTTGTTTTCAGCAAATTTTCTGGATTTTTGAAAATTTCACTTTTTTGTGAAAATATCCACTAAATGAGGGAATAATATGTGTGAGGGTACCCCAGGAGAGTTCCAAATGTGTGTGGGAAGAATATATATCCCACGGGGGTAAAATTGAAAAAAGTTTAAAAATTTTTTTTTTTGAGCTTAATCATTTTTCCGGCGTTTATCAGACTTTCAGATAGGGCGAATGTCAGTGAGCTTTCCGATTTCAGTTCCAGAGCGATTCGCCCAATGAGTCCTTGATATTTAGTCATTTTCAGCCAATTTTCTGGATTTTTGAAAATTTCACTTTTTTGTGAAAATATTCACTAAATGAGGGAATAATATGTGTGAGGGTACCCCAGGAGAGTTCCAAATGTGTGTGGGTAGAATATATATCCCGCGGGGGTAAAATTGAAAAAAGTTGAAAAAATTTGTTTGGGGGATTTAGTCATTTTTCCGGTGTTTATCAGACTTTCAGATAGGGTAAATGTCAGTGAGTGTTCCGATTTCAGTTCCAGAGCGATTCGCCCAATGAGTCCTTGTTATTTAGTTGTTTTCAGCCAATTTTCTGGATTTTTGAAAATTTCACTTTTTTGTGAAAATATCCACTAAATGAGGGAATAATATGTGTGAGGGTACCCCAGGAGAGTTCCAAATGTGTGTGGGTAGAATATATATCCCACGGGGGTAAAATTGTAAAAGGTTGAAAAAAATTTTTTTTTGGATCTAGTCATTTTTCCGGCGTTTATCAGACTTTCAGATAGGGGAAATGTCAGTGAGCGTTCCAATTTCAGTTCCAGAGTGATTCGCCCAATGAGTCCTTGATATTTAGTCGTTTTCAGCCAATTTTCTGGATTTTTGAAAATTTCACTTTTTTGTGAAAATATCCACTAAATGAGGGAATAATATGTGTGAGGGTACTCCAGGAGAGTTCCAAATGTGTGTGGGAAGAATATATATCCCACGAGGGTAAAATTGAAAAAAGTTGAAAAAAATTATTTTTTGGACTTAGTCATTTTTCTGGCGTTTATCAGACTTTCAGATAGGGGAAATGTCAGTGAGCGTTCCGATTTCAGTTCCAGAGCGCTTCGCCCAATGAGTCCTTGTTATTTAGTTGTTTTCAGCCAATTTTCTGGATTTTTGAAAATTTCACTTTTTTGTGAAAATATCCACTAAATGAGGGAATAATATGTGTGAGGGTACCCCAGGAGAGTTCCAAATGTGTGTGGGAAGAATGTATATCCCACGGGGGTAAAATTGAAAAAAGTTGAAAAAATTTTTTTTTTGGACTTAGTCATTTTTCCGGCGTTTATCAGACTTTCAGATAGGGCGAATGTCAGTGAGCGTTCCGATTTCAGTTCCAGAGCGATTCGCCCAATGAGTCCTTGATATTTAGTCATTTTCAGCCAATTTTCTGGATTTTTGAAAATTTCACTTTTTTGTGAAAATATCCACTAAATGAGGGAATAATATGTGTGAGGGTACCCCAGGAGAGTTCCAAATGTGTGTGGGTAGAATATATATCCCACGGCGGTAAAATTGAAAAAGGTTGAAAAAAAATTTTTTTTGGACTTAGTCATTTTTCCGGCGTTTATCAGACTTTCAGATAGGGGAAATGTCAGTGAGCGTTCCGATTTCAGTTCCAAAGTGATTTGCCCAATGAGTCCTTGTTATTTAGTTGTTTTCAGCCAATTTTCTGGATTTTTGAAAATTTCACTTTTTTGTGAAAATATCCACTAAATGAGGGAATAATATGTGTGAGGGTACCCCAGGAGAGTTCCAAATGTGTGTGGGTAGAATATATATCCCACGGGGGTAAAATTGAAAAAGGTTTAAAAAAATTTTTTTTTGGACTTAGTCATTTTTCCGGCGTTTATCATACTTTCAGATAGGGGAAATGTCAGTGAGCGTTCCAATTTCAGTTCCAGAGCGATTCGCCCAATGAGTCCTTGATATTTAGTCGTTTTCAGCCAATTTTCTGGATTTTTGAAAATTTCACTTTTTTGTGAAAATATCCACTAAATGAGGGAATAATATGTGTGAGGGTACCCCAGGAGAGTTCCAAATGTGTGTGGGTAGAATATATATCCCACGGGGGTAAAATTGAAAAAGGTTGAAAAAAATTTTTTTTTGGACTTAGTCATTTTTCCGGCGTTTATCATACTTTCAGATAGGGGAAATGTCAGTGAGCGTTCCAATTTCAGTTCCAGAGCGATTCGCCCAATGAGTCCTTGATATTTAGTCGTTTTCAGCCAATTTTCTGGATTTTTGAAAATTTCACTTTTTTGTGAAAATATCCACTAAATGAGGGAATAATATGTGTGAGGGTACCCCAGGAGAGTTCCAAATGTGTGTGGGAAGAATATATATCCCACGGGGGTAAAATTGAAAAAAGTTGAAAAAAATTATTTTTTGGACTTAGTCATTTTTCTGGCGTTTATCAGACTTTCAGATAGGGGAAATGTCAGTGAGCGTTCCGATTTCAGTTCCAGAGCGATCCGCCCAATGAGTCCTTGTTATTTAGTTGTTTTCAGCCAATTTTCTGGATTTTTGAAAATTTCACTTTTTTGTGAAAATATCCACTAAATGAGGGAATAATATGTGTGAGGGTACCCCAGAAGAGTTCCAAATGTGTGTGGGAAGAATATATATCCCACGGGGGTAAAATTGAAAAAAGTTGAAAAAAAATTTTTTTTGGACTTAGTCATTTTTCCGGCGTTTATCAGACTTTCACATAGGGGAAATGTCAGTGAGCGTTCCGATTTCAGTTCCAGAGTGATTCGCCCAATGAGTCCTTGTTATTTAGTTGTTTTCAGCCTATTTTCTGGATTTTTGAAAATTTCACTTTTTTGTGAAAATATCCACTAAATGAGGGAATAATATGTGTGAGGGTACCCCAGGAGAGTTCCAAATGTGTGTGGGAAGAATATATATCCCACGGGGGTAAAATTGAAAAAAGTTGAAAAAATTTTTTTTTTCGACTTAGTCATTTTTCCGGCGTTTATCAGACTTTCAGATAGGGCGAATGTCAGTGAGCGTTCCGATTTCAGTTCCAGAGCGATTCGCCCAATGAGTCCTTGATATTCAGTCATTTTCAGCCAATTTTCTGGATTTTTGAAAATTTCACTTTTTTGTGAAAATATCCACTAAATGAGGGAATAATATGTGTGAGGGTACCCCAGGAGAGTTCCAAATGTGTGTGGGTAGAATATATATCCCACGGGGGTAAAATTGAAAAAGGTTGAAAAAAAATTTTTTTTGGACTTAGTCATTTTTCCGGCGTTTATCAGACTTTCAGATAGGGGAAATGTCAGTGAGCGTTCCGATTTCAGTTCCAGAGCGATTCGCCCAATGAGTCCTTGTTATTTAGTTGTTTTCAGCAAATTTTCTGGATTTTTGAAAATTTCACTTTTTTGTGAAAATATCCACTAAATGAGGGAATAATATGTGTGAGGGTACCCCAGGAGAGTTCCAAATGTGTGTGGGAAGAATATATATCCCACGGGGGTAAAATTGAAAAAAGTTTAAAAATTTTTTTTTTTGAGCTTAATCATTTTTCCGGCGTTTATCAGACTTTCAGATAGGGCGAATGTCAGTGAGCTTTCCGATTTCAGTTCCAGAGCGATTCGCCCAATGAGTCCTTGATATTTAGTCATTTTCAGCCAATTTTCTGGATTTTTGAAAATTTCACTTTTTTGTGAAAATATTCACTAAATGAGGGAATAATATGTGTGAGGGTACCCCAGGAGAGTTCCAAATGTGTGTGGGTAGAATATATATCCCGCGGGGGTAAAATTGAAAAAAGTTGAAAAAATTTGTTTGGGGGATTTAGTCATTTTTCCGGTGTTTATCAGACTTTCAGATAGGGTAAATGTCAGTGAGTGTTCCGATTTCAGTTCCAGAGCGATTCGCCCAATGAGTCCTTGTTATTTAGTTGTTTTCAGCCAATTTTCTGGATTTTTGAAAATTTCACTTTTTTGTGAAAATATCCACTAAATGAGGGAATAATATGTGTGAGGGTACCCCAGGAGAGTTCCAAATGTGTGTGGGTAGAATATATATCCCACGGGGGTAAAATTGTAAAAGGTTGAAAAAAATTTTTTTTTGGATCTAGTCATTTTTCCGGCGTTTATCAGACTTTCAGATAGGGGAAATGTCAGTGAGCGTTCCAATTTCAGTTCCAGAGTGATTCGCCCAATGAGTCCTTGATATTTAGTCGTTTTCAGCCAATTTTCTGGATTTTTGAAAATTTCACTTTTTTGTGAAAATATCCACTAAATGAGGGAATAATATGTGTGAGGGTACTCCAGGAGAGTTCCAAATGTGTGTGGGAAGAATATATATCCCACGAGGGTAAAATTGAAAAAAGTTGAAAAAAATTATTTTTTGGACTTAGTCATTTTTCTGGCGTTTATCAGACTTTCAGATAGGGCGAATGTCAGTGAGCGTTCCGATTTCAGTTCCAGAGCGATTCGCCCAATGAGTCCTTGATATTTAGTCATTTTCAGCCAATTTTCTGGATTTTTGAAAATTTCACTTTTTTGTGAAAATATCCACTAAATGAGGGAATAATATGTGTGAGGGTACCCCAGGAGAGTTCCAAATGTGTGTGGGTAGAATATATATCCCACGGCGGTAAAATTGAAAAAGGTTGAAAAAAAATTTTTTTTGGACTTAGTCATTTTTCCGGCGTTTATCAGACTTTCAGATAGGGGAAATGTCAGTGAGCGTTCCGATTTCAGTTCCAGAGTGATTCGCCCAATGAGTCCTTGTTATTTAGTTGTTTTCAGCCAATTTTCTGGATTTTTGAAAATTTCACTTTTTTGTGAAAATATCCACTAAATGAGGGAATAATATGTGTGAGGGTACCCCAGGAGAGTTCCAAATGTGTGTGGGAAGAATATATATCCCACGGGGGTAAAATTGAAAAAAGTTGAAAAAAATTTTTTTTTGGACTTAGTCATTTTTCTGGCATTTATCAGACTTTCCCATAGGGGAAATGTCAGTGAGCGTTACGATTTCAGTTCCAGAGTGATTCGCCCAATGAGTCCTTGTTATTTAGTTGTTTTCAGCCAATTTTCTGGATTTTTGAACATTTCACTTTTTTGTGAAAATATCCACTAAATGAGGGAAAAATATGTGTGAGGGTACCCCAGGAGAGTTCCAAATGTGTGTGGGAAGAATATATATCCCACGGGGGTAAAATTGAAAAAAGTTGAAAAAAATTTTTTTTTGGACTTAGTCATTTTTCCGGCGTTTATCAGACTTTCAGATAGGGCGAATGTCAGTGAGCGTTCCGCTTTCAGTTCCAGAGCGATTCGCCCAATGAGTCCTTGATATTTAGTCATTTTCAGCCAATTTTCTGGATTTTTGAAAATTTCACTTTTTTGTGAAAATATCCACTAAATGAGGGAATAATATGTGTGAGGGTACCCCAGGAGAGTTCCAAATGTGTGTGGGTAGAATATATATCCCACGGGGGTAAAATTGAAAAAGGTTGAAAAAAAATTTTTTTTGGACTTAGTCATTTTTCCGGCGTTTATCAGACTTTCAGATAGGGGAAATGTCAGTGAGCGTTCCGATTTCAGTTCCAGAGTGATTCGCCCAATGAGTCCTTGTTATTTAGTTGTTTTCAGCCAATTTTCTGGATTTTTGAAAATTTCACTTTTTTGTGAAAATATCCACTAAATGAGGGAATAATATGTGTGAGGGTACCCCAGGAGAGTTCCAAATGTGTGTGGGAAGAATATATATCCCACGGGGGTAAAATTGAAAAAAGTTTAAAAATTTTTTTTTTTGAGCTTAATCATTTTTCCGGCGTTTATCAGACTTTCAGATAGGGCGAATGTCAGTGAGCTTTCCGATTTCAGTTCCAGAGCGATTCGCCCAATGAGTCCTTGATATTTAGTCATTTTCAGCCAATTTTCTGGATTTTTGAAAATTTCACTTTTTTGTGAAAATATTCACTAAATGAGGGAATAATATGTGTGAGGGTACCCCAGGAGAGTTCCAAATGTGTGTGGGTAGAATATATATCCCGCGGGGGTAAAATTGAAAAAAGTTGAAAAAATTTGTTTGGGGGATTTAGTCATTTTTCCGGTGTTTATCAGACTTTCAGATAGGGTAAATGTCAGTGAGTGTTCCGATTTCAGTTCCAGAGCGATTCGCCCAATGAGTCCTTGTTATTTAGTTGTTTTCAGCCAATTTTCTGGATTTTTGAAAATTTCACTTTTTTGTGAAAATATCCACTAAATGAGGGAATAATATGTGTGAGGGTACCCCAGGAGAGTTCCAAATGTGTGTGGGTAGAATATATATCCCACGGGGGTAAAATTGTAAAAGGTTGAAAAAAATTTTTTTTTGGATCTAGTCATTTTTCCAGCGTTTATCAGACTTTCAGATAGGGGAAATGTCAGTGAGCGTTCCAATTTCAGTTCCAGAGTGATTCGCCCAATGAGTCCTTGATATTTAGTCGTTTTCAGCCAATTTTCTGGATTTTTGAAAATTTCACTTTTTTGTGAAAATATCCACTAAATGAGGGAATAATATGTGTGAGGGTACTCCAGGAGAGTTCCAAATGTGTGTGGGAAGAATATATATCCCACGAGGGTAAAATTGAAAAAAGTTGAAAAAAATTATTTTTTGGACTTAGTCATTTTTCTGGCGTTTATCAGACTTTCAGATAGGGCGAATGTCAGTGAGCGTTCCGATTTCAGTTCCAGAGCGATTCGCCCAATGAGTCCTTGATATTTAGTCATTTTCAGCCAATTTTCTGGATTTTTGAAAATTTCACTTTTTTGTGAAAATATCCACTAAATGAGGGAATAATATGTGTGAGGGTACCCCAGGAGAGTTCCAAATGTGTGTGGGTAGAATATATATCCCACGGCGGTAAAATTGAAAAAGGTTGAAAAAAAATTTTTTTTGGACTTAGTCATTTTTCCGGCGTTTATCAGACTTTCAGATAGGGGAAATGTCAGTGAGCGTTCCGATTTCAGTTCCAGAGTGATTCGCCCAATGAGTCCTTGTTATTTAGTTGTTTTCAGCCAATTTTCTGGATTTTTGAAAATTTCACTTTTTTGTGAAAATATCCACTAAATGAGGGAATAATATGTGTGAGGGTACCCCAGGAGAGTTCCAAATGTGTGTGGGAAGAATATATATCCCACGGGGGTAAAATTGAAAAAAGTTGAAAAAAATTTTTTTTTGGACTTAGTCATTTTTCTGGCATTTATCAGACTTTCCCATAGGGGAAATGTCAGTGAGCGTTACGATTTCAGTTCCAGAGTGATTCGCCCAATGAGTCCTTGTTATTTAGTTGTTTTCAGCCAATTTTCTGGATTTTTGAACATTTCACTTTTTTGTGAAAATATCCACTAAATGAGGGAATAATATGTGTGAGGGTACCCCAGGAGAGTTCCAAATGTGTGTGGGTAGAATATATATCCCACGGGGGTAAAATTGAAAAAGGTTGAAAAAAAATTTTTTTTGGACTTAGTCATTTTTCCGGCGTTTATCAGACTTTCAGATAGGGGAAATGTCAGTGAGCGTTCCGATTTCAGTTCCAGAGTGATTCGCCCAATGAGTCCTTGTTATTTAGTTGTTTTCAGCCAATTTTCTGGATTTTTGAAAATTTCACTTTTTTGTGAAAATATCCACTAAATGAGGGAATAATATGTGTGAGGGTACCCCAGGAGAGTTCCAAATGTGTGTGGGAAGAATATATATCCCACGGGGGTAAAATTGAAAAAAGTTTAAAAAATTTTTTTTTTGAGCTTAATCATTTTTCCGGCGTTTATCAGACTTTCAGATAGGGCGAATGTCAGTGAGCTTTCCGATTTCAGTTCCAGAGCGATTCGCCCAATGAGTCCTTGATATTTAGTCATTTTCAGCCAATTTTCTGGATTTTTGAAAATTTCACTTTTTTGTGAAAATATTCACTAAATGAGGGAATAATATGTGTGAGGGTACCCCAGGAGAGTTCCAAATGTGTGTGGGTAGAATATATATCCCGCGGGGGTAAAATTGAAAAAAGTTGAAAAAATTTGTTTGGGGGATTTAGTCATTTTTCCGGTGTTTATCAGACTTTCAGATAGGGGAAATGTCAGTGAGTGTTCCGATTTCAGTTCCAGAGCGATTCGCCCAATGAGTCCTTGTTATTTAGTTGTTTTCAGCCAATTTTCTGGATTTTTGAAAATTTCACTTTTTTGTGAAAATATCCACTAAATGAGGGAATAATATGTGTGAGGGTACCCCAGGAGAGTTCCAAATGTGTGTGGGTAGAATATATATCCCACGGGGGTAAAATTGAAAAAGGTTGAAAAAAATTTTTTTTTGGACTTAGTCATTTTTCCGGCGTTTATCATACTTTCAGATAGGGGAAATGTCAGTGAGCGTTCCAATTTCAGTTCCAGAGCAATTCACCCAATGAGTCCTTGATATTTAGTCGTTTTCAGCCAATTTTCTGGATTTTTGAAAATTTCACTTTTTTGTGAAAATATCCACTAAATGAGGGAATAATATGTGTGAGGGTACCCCAGGAGAGTTCCAAATGTGTGTGGGTAGAATATATATCCCGCGGGGGTAAAATTGAAAAAAGTTGAAAAAATTTGTTTGGGGGATTTAGTCATTTTTCCGGTGTTTATCAGACTTTCAGATAGGGTAAATGTCAGTGAGTGTTCCGATTTCAGTTCCAGAGCGATTCGCCCAATGAGTCCTTGTTATTTAGTTGTTTTCAGCCAATTTTCTGGATTTTTGAAAATTTCACTTTTTTGTGAAAATATCCACTAAATGAGGGAATAATATGTGTGAGGGTACCCCAGGAGAGTTCCAAATGTGTGTGGGAAGAATATATATCCCACGGGGGTAAAATTGAAAAAAGTTGAAAAAAATTATTTTTTGGACTTAGTCATTTTTCTGGCGTTTATCAGACTTTCAGATAGGGGAAATGTCAGTGAGCGTTCCGATTTCAGTTCCAGAGCGATTCGCCCAATGAGTCCTTGTTATTTAGTTGTTTTCAGCCAATTTTCTGGATTTTTGAAAATTTCACTTTTTTGTGAAAATATCCACTAAATGAGGGAATAATATGTGTGAGGGTACCCCAGGAGAGTTCCAAATGTGTGTGGGAAGAATATATATCCCACGGGGGTAAAATTGAAAAAAGTTTAAAAAATTTTTTTTTTGAGCTTAATTCATTTTTCCGGCGTTTATCAGACTTTCAGATAGGGTGAATGTCAGTGAGCTTTCCGATTTCAGTTCCAGAGCGATTCGCCCAATGAGTCCTTGATATTTAGTCATTTTCAGCCAATTTTCTGGATTTTTGAAAATTTCACTTTTTTGTGAAAATATTCACTAAATGAGGGAATAATATGTGTGAGGGTACCCCAGGAGAGTTCCAAATGTGTGTGGGTAGAATATATATCCCGCGGGGGTAAAATTGAAAAAAGTTGAAAAAATTTGTTTGGGGGATTTAGTCATTTTTCCGGTGTTTATCAGACTTTCAGATAGGGGAAATGTCAGTGAGTGTTCCGATTTCAGTTCCAGAGCGATTCGCCCAATGAGTCCTTGTTATTTAGTTGTTTTCAGCCAATTTTCTGGATTTTTGAACATTTCACTTTTTTGTGAAAATATCCACTAAATGAGGGAATAATATGTGTGAGGGTACCCCAGGAGAGTTCCAAATGTGTGTGGGTAGAATATATATCCCACGGGGGTAAAATTGAAAAAGGTTGAAAAAAATTTTTTTTTGGACTTAGTCATTTTTCCGGCGTTTATCATACTTTCAGATAGGGGAAATGTCAGTGAGCGTTCCAATTTCAGTTCCAGAGCGATTCACCCAATGAGTCCTTGATATTTAGTCGTTTTCAGCCAATTTTCTGGATTTTTGAAAATTTCACTTTTTTGTGAAAATATCCACTAAATGAGGGAATAATATGTGTGAGGGTACCCCAGGAGAGTTCCAAATGTGTGTGGGTAGAATATATATCCCGCGGGGGTAAAATTGAAAAAAGTTGAAAAAATTTTTTGGGGGGATTTAGTCATTTTTCCGGCGTTTATCAGACTTTCAGATAGGGTAAATGTCAGTGAGTGTTCCGATTTCAGTTCCAGAGCGATTCGCCCAATGAGTCCTTGTTATTTAGTTGTTTTCAGCCAATTTTCTGGATTTTTGAAAATTTCACTTTTTTGTGAAAATATCCACTAAATGAGGGAATAATATGTGTGAGGGTACCCCAGGAGAGTTCCAAATGTGTGTGGGTAGAATATATATCCCACGGGGGTAAAATTGTAAAAGGTTGAAAAAAAATTTTTTTTGGACTTAGTCATTTTTCTGGCGTTTATCAGACTTTCAGATAGGGGAAATGTCAGTGAGCGTTCCGATTTCAGTTCCAGAGCGATTCGCCCAATGAGTCCTTGTTATTTAGTTGTTTTCAGCCAATTTTCTGGATTTTTGAAAATTTCACTTTTTTGTGAAAATATCCACTAAATGAGGGAATAATATGTGTGAGGGTACCCCAGGAGAGTTCCAAATGTGTGTGGGAAGAATATATATCCCACGGGGGTAAAATTGAAAAAAGTTGAAAAAATTTTTTTTTTGGACTTAGTCATTTTTCTGGAGTTTATCAGACTTTCAGATAGGGGAAATGTCAGTGAGCGTTCCGATTTCAGTTCCAGAGCGATTCGCCCAATGAGTCCTTGATATTTAGTCGTTTTCAGCCAATTTTCTGGATTTTTGATAATTTCACTTTTTTGTGAAAATATCCACTAAATGAGGGAGTAATATGTGTGAGGGTACCCCAGGAGAGTTCCAAATGTGTGTGGGAAGAATATATATCCCACGGAGGTAAAATTGAAAAGAGTTGAAAAAAAATTTTTTTTGGACTTAGTCATTTTTCCGGCGTTTATCAGACTTTCAGATAGGGCGAATGTCAGTGAGCATTCCGATTTCAGTTCCAGAGCGATTCGCCCAATCCTTGATATTTAGTCATTTTCAGCCAATTTTCTGGATTTTTGAAAATTTCACTTTTTTGTGAAAATATCCACTAAATGAGGGAATAATATGTGTGAGGGTACCCCAGGAGAGTTCCAAATGTGTGTGGGTAGAATATATATCCCACGGGGGTAAAATTGAAAAAGGTTGAAAAAAAATTTTTTTTGGACTTAGTCATTTTTCCGGCGTTTATCAGACTTTCAGATAGGGGAAATGTCAGTGAGCGTTCCGATTTCAGTTCCAGAGTGATTCGCCCAATGAGTCCTTGTTATTTAGTTGTTTTCAGCCAATTTTCTGGATTTTTGAAAATTTCACTTTTTTGTGAAAATATCCACTAAATGAGGGAATAATATGTGTGAGGGTACCCCAGGAGAGTTCCAAATGTGTGTGGGAAGAATATATATCCCACGGGGGTAAAATTGAAAAAAGTTTAAAAATTTTTTTTTTTGAGCTTAATCATTTTTCCGGCGTTTATCAGACTTTCAGATAGGGCGAATGTCAGTGAGCTTTCCGATTTCAGTTCCAGAGCGATTCGCCCAATGAGTCCTTGATATTTAGTCATTTTCAGCCAATTTTCTGGATTTTTGAAAATTTCACTTTTTTGTGAAAATATTCACTAAATGAGGGAATAATATGTGTGAGGGTACCCCAGGAGAGTTCCAAATGTGTGTGGGTAGAATATATATCCCGCGGGGGTAAAATTGAAAAAAGTTGAAAAAATTTGTTTGGGGGATTTAGTCATTTTTCCGGTGTTTATCAGACTTTCAGATAGGGGAAATGTCAGTGAGTGTTCCGATTTCAGTTCCAGAGCGATTCGCCCAATGAGTCCTTGTTATTTAGTTGTTTTCAGCCAATTTTCTGGATTTTTGAAAATTTCACTTTTTTGTGAAAATATCCACTAAATGAGGGAATAATATGTGTGAGGGTACCCCAGGAGAGTTCCAAATGTGTGTGGGTAGAATATATATCCCACGGGGGTAAAATTGAAAAAGGTTGAAAAAAATTTTTTTTTGGACTTAGTCATTTTTCCGGCGTTTATCATACTTTCAGATAGGGGAAATGTCAGTGAGCGTTCCAATTTCAGTTCCAGAGCAATTCACCCAATGAGTCCTTGATATTTAGTCGTTTTCAGCCAATTTTCTGGATTTTTGAAAATTTCACTTTTTTGTGAAAATATCCACTAAATGAGGGAATAATATGTGTGAGGGTACCCCAGGAGAGTTCCAAATGTGTGTGGGTAGAATATATATCCCGCGGGGGTAAAATTGAAAAAAGTTGAAAAAATTTGTTTGGGGGATTTAGTCATTTTTCCGGTGTTTATCAGACTTTCAGATAGGGTAAATGTCAGTGAGTGTTCCGATTTCAGTTCCAGAGCGATTCGCCCAATGAGTCCTTGTTATTTAGTTTTCAGCCAATTTTCTGGATTTTTGAAAATTTCACTTTTTTGTGAAAATATCCACTAAATGAGGGAATAATATGTGTGAGGGTACCCCAGGAGAGTTCCAAATGTGTGTGGGAAGAATATATATCCCACGGGGGTAAAATTGAAAAAAGTTGAAAAAAATTATTTTTTGGACTTAGTCATTTTTCTGGCGTTTATCAGACTTTCAGATAGGGGAAATGTCAGTGAGCGTTCCGATTTCAGTTCCAGAGCGATTCGCCCAATGAGTCCTTGTTATTTAGTTGTTTTCAGCCAATTTTCTGGATTTTTGAAAATTTCACTTTTTTGTGAAAATATCCACTAAATGAGGGAATAATATGTGTGAGGGTACCCCAGGAGAGTTCCAAATGTGTGTGGGAAGAATATATATCCCACGGGGGTAAAATTGAAAAAAGTTTAAAAATTTTTTTTTTTGAGCTTAATCATTTTTCCGGCGTTTATCAGACTTTCAGATAGGGTGAATGTCAGTGAGCTTTCCGATTTCAGTTCCAGAGCGATTCGCCCAATGAGTCCTTGATATTTAGTCATTTTCAGCCAATTTTCTGGATTTTTGAAAATTTCACTTTTTTGTGAAAATATTCACTAAATGAGGGAATAATATGTGTGAGGGTACCCCAGGAGAGTTCCAAATGTGTGTGGGTAGAATATATATCCCGCGGGGGTAAAATTGAAAAAAGTTGAAAAAATTTGTTTGGGGGATTTAGTCATTTTTCCGGTGTTTATCAGACTTTCAGATAGGGGAAATGTCAGTGAGTGTTCCGATTTCAGTTCCAGAGCGATTCGCCCAATGAGTCCTTGTTATTTAGTTGTTTTCAGCCAATTTTCTGGATTTTTGAAAATTTCACTTTTTTGTGAAAATATCCACTAAATGAGGGAATAATATGTGTGAGGGTACCCCAGGAGAGTTCCAAATGTGTGTGGGTAGAATATATATCCCACGGGGGTAAAATTGAAAAAGGTTGAAAAAAATTTTTTTTTGGACTTAGTCATTTTTCCGGCGTTTATCATACTTTCAGATAGGGGAAATGTCAGTGAGCGTTCCAATTTCAGTTCCAGAGCAATTCACCCAATGAGTCCTTGATATTTAGTCGTTTTCAGCCAATTTTCTGGATTTTTGAAAATTTCACTTTTTTGTGAAAATATCCACTAAATGAGGGAATAATATGTGTGAGGGTACCCCAGGAGAGTTCCAAATGTGTGTGGGTAGAATATATATCCCGCGGGGGTAAAATTGAAAAAAGTTGAAAAAATTTGTTTGGGGGATTTAGTCATTTTTCCGGTGTTTATCAGACTTTCAGATAGGGTAAATGTCAGTGAGTGTTCCGATTTCAGTTCCAGAGCGATTCGCCCAATGAGTCCTTGTTATTTAGTTTTCAGCCAATTTTCTGGATTTTTGAAAATTTCACTTTTTTGTGAAAATATCCACTAAATGAGGGAATAATATGTGTGAGGGTACCCCAGGAGAGTTCCAAATGTGTGTGGGAAGAATATATATCCCACGGGGGTAAAATTGAAAAAAGTTGAAAAAAATTATTTTTTGGACTTAGTCATTTTTCTGGCGTTTATCAGACTTTCAGATAGGGGAAATGTCAGTGAGCGTTCCGATTTCAGTTCCAGAGCGATTCGCCCAATGAGTCCTTGTTATTTAGTTGTTTTCAGCCAATTTTCTGGATTTTTGAAAATTTCACTTTTTTGTGAAAATATCCACTAAATGAGGGAATAATATGTGTGAGGGTACCCCAGGAGAGTTCCAAATGTGTGTGGGAAGAATATATATCCCACGGGGGTAAAATTGAAAAAAGTTTAAAAATTTTTTTTTTTTGAGCTTAATCATTTTTCCGGCGTTTATCAGACTTTCAGATAGGGTGAATGTCAGTGAGCTTTCCGATTTCAGTTCCAGAGCGATTCGCCCAATGAGTCCTTGATATTTAGTCATTTTCAGCCAATTTTCTGGATTTTTGAAAATTTCACTTTTTTGTGAAAATATTCACTAAATGAGGGAATAATATGTGTGAGGGTACCCCAGGAGAGTTCCAAATGTGTGTGGGTAGAATATATATCCCGCGGGGGTAAAATTGAAAAAAGTTGAAAAAATTTGTTTGGGGGATTTAGTCATTTTTCCGGTGTTTATCAGACTTTCAGATAGGGGAAATGTCAGTGAGTGTTCCGATTTCAGTTCCAGAACGATTCGCCCAATGAGTCCTTGTTATTTAGTTGTTTTCAGCCAATTTTCTGGATTTTTGAAAATTTAACTTTTTTGTGAAAATATCCACTAAATGAGGGAATAATATGTGTGAGGGTACCCCAGGAGAGTTCCAAATGTGTGTGGGTAGAATATATATCCCACGGGGGTAAAATTGAAAAAGGTTGAAAAAAATTTTTTTTTGGACTTAGTCATTTTTCCGGCGTTTATCATACTTTCAGATAGGGGAAATGTCAGTGAGCGTTCCAATTTCAGTTCCAGAGCGATTCACCCAATGAGTCCTTGATATTTAGTCATTTTCAGCCAATTTTCTGGATTTTTGAAAATTTCACTTTTTTGTGAAAATATCCACTTAATGAGGGAATAATATGTGTGAGGGTACCCCAGGAGAGTTCCAAATGTGTGTGGGAAGAATATATATCCCACGGGGGTAAAATTGAAGAAAGTTTAAAAAAAATTTTTTTTGGACTTAGTCATTTTTCCGGCGTTTATCAGACTTTCAGATAGGGGAAATGTCAGTGAGCATTCCGATTTCAGTTCCAGAGCGATTCGCCCAATGAGTCCTTGCTATTTAGTCGTTTTCTGCCAATTTTCTGGATTTTTGAAAATTTCACTTTTTTGTGAAAATATCCACTAAATGAGGGAATAATATGTGTGAGGGTACCCCAGGAGAGTTCCAAATGTGTGTGGGAAGAATATATATCCCACGGGGGTAAAATTGAAAAAAGTTGAAAAAATTTTTTTTTTGGACTTAGTCATTTTTCCGGCGTTTATCAGACTTTCAGATAGGGCGAATGTCAGTGAGCGTTCCGATTTCAGTTCCAGAGCGATTCGCCCAATGAGTCCTTGATATTTAGTCGTTTTCAGCCAATTTTCTGGATTTTTGAAAATTTCACTTTTTTGTGAAAATATCCACTTAATGAGGGAATAATATGTGTGAGGGTACCCCAGGAGACTTCCAAATGTGTGTGGGTAGAATATATATCCCGCGGGGGTAAAATTGAAAAAAGTTTAAAAAATTTTTTGGGGGGATTTAGTCATTTTTCCGGCGTTTATCAGACTTTCAGAGAGGGGAAATGTCAGTGAGTGTTCCGATTTCAGTTCCAGAGCGATTCGCCCAATGAGTCCTTGTTATTTAGGTGTTTTCAGCCAATTTTCTGGATTTTTGAAAATTTCACTTTTTTGTGAAAATATCCACTAAATGAGGGAATAATATGTGTGAGGGTACCCCAGGAGAGTTCCAAATGTGTGTGGGAAGAATATATATCCCACGGGGTAAATTTTTTTGGACTTAGTCATTTTTCCGGCGTTTATCAGACTTTCAGATAGGGGAAATGTCAGTGAGCATTCCGATTTCAGTTCCAGAGCGATTCGCCCAATGAGTCCTTGATATTTAGTCGTTTTCTGCCAATTTTCTGGATTTTTGAAAATTTCACTTTTTTGTAAAAATATCCACTAAATGAGGGAATAATATGTGTGAGGGTACCCCAGGAGAGTTCCAAATGTGTGTGGGTAGAATATATATCCCACAGGGGGTAAAATTGAAAAAAGTATAAAAAATTTTTTTTTTTGGACTTAGTCATTTTTCGAGGGTTTATCAGACTTTCAGATAGGGCAAATGTCAGTTAGCGTTCCGATTTCAGTTCCAGAGCGATTCGCCCAATGAGTGCTTGATATTTATTCGTTTTCAGCCAATTTTCTGGATTTTTGAAAATTTCACTTTTTTGTGAAAATGTCCACTAAATGATGGAATAATATGTGTGAGGGTACCACAGAAGAGTTCCAAATGTGTTTGGGTAGAATATATATCCCGCGGGGGTAAAATTGAAAAAAGTTGAAAATTTTTTTTGGGGGGGATTTAGTCATTTTTCCGGCGTTTATCAGACTTTCAGATAGGGGAAATGTCAGTGAGTGTTCCGATTTCAGTTCCAGAGCGATTCGCCCAATGAGTCCTTGTTATTTAGTTGTTTTCAGCCAATTTTCTGGATTTTTGAAAATTTCACTTTTTTGTGAAAATATCCACTAAATGAGGGAATAATATATGTGAGGGTACCCCAGGAGAGTTCCAAATGTGTGTGGGTAGAATATTTATCCCACGGGGGTAAAATTGAAAAAAGTTGAAAAAAAATTTTTTTTGGACTTAGTCATTTTTCCGGCGTTTATCAGACTTTCAGATAGGGGAAATGTCAGTGAGCGTTCCAATTTCAGTTCCAGAGCGATTCACCCAATGAGTCCTTGATATTTAGTCATTTTCAGCCAATTTTCTGGATTTTTGAAAATTTCACTTTTTTGTGAAAATATCCACTTAATGAGGGAATAATATGTGTGAGGGTACCCCAGGAGAGTTCCAAATGTGTGTGGGAAGAATATATATCCCACGGGGGTAAAATTGAAGAAAGTTAAAAAAAAATTTTTTTTGGACTTATTCATTTTTCCGGCGTTTATCAGACTTTCAGATAGGGGAAATGTCAGTGAGCATTCCGATTTCAGTTCCAGAGCGATTCGCCCAATGAGTCCTTGCTATTTAGTCGTTTTCTGCCAATTTTCTGGATTTTTGAAAATTTCACTTTTTTGTGAAAATATCCACTAAATGAGGGAATAATATGTGTGAGGGTACCCCAGGAGAGTTCCAAATGTGTGTGGGAAGAATATATATCCCACGGGGGTAAAATTGAAAAAAGTTGAAAAAATTTTTTTTTTGGACTTAGTCATTTTTCCGGCGTTTATCAGACTTTCAGATAGGGCGAATGTCAGTGAGCGTTCCGATTTCAGTTCCAGAGCGATTCGCCCAATGAGTCCTTGATATTTAGTCGTTTTCAGCCAATTTTCTGGATTTTTGAAAATTTCACTTTTTTGTGAAAATATCCACTTAATGAGGGAATAATATGTGTGAGGGTACCCCAGGAGACTTCCAAATGTGTGTGGGTAGAATATATATCCCGCGGGGGTAAAATTGAAAAAAGTTTAAAAAATTTTTTGGGGGGATTTAGTCATTTTTCCGGCGTTTATCAGACTTTCAGAGAGGGGAAATGTCAGTGAGTGTTCCGATTTCAGTTCCAGAGCGATTCGCCCAATGAGTCCTTGTTATTTAGGTGTTTTCAGCCAATTTTCTGGATTTTTGAAAATTTCACTTTTTTGTGAAAATATCCACTAAATGAGGGAATAATATGTGTGAGGGTACCCCAGGAGAGTTCCAAATGTGTGTGGGAAGAATATATATCCCACGGGGTAAATTTTTTTGGACTTAGTCATTTTTCCGGCGTTTATCAGACTTTCAGATAGGGGAAATGTCAGTGAGCATTCCGATTTCAGTTCCAGAGCGATTCGCCCAATGAGTCCTTGATATTTAGTCGTTTTCTGCCAATTTTCTGGATTTTTGAAAATTTCACTTTTTTGTAAAAATATCCACTAAATGAGGGAATAATATGTGTGAGGGTACCCCAGGAGAGTTCCAAATGTGTGTGGGTAGAATATATATCCCACAGGGGGTAAAATTGAAAAAAGTATAAAAAATTTTTTTTTTTGGACTTAGTCATTTTTCGGGGGTTTATCAGACTTTCAGATAGGGCAAATGTCAGTTAGCGTTCCGATTTCAGTTCCAGAGCGATTCGCCCAATGAGTGCTTGATATTTATTCGTTTTCAGCCAATTTTCTGGATTTTTGAAAATTTCACTTTTTTGTGAAAATGTCCACTAAATGATGGAATAATATGTGTGAGGGTATCACAGAAGAGTTCCAAATGTGTTTGGGTAGAATATATATCCCGCGGGGGTAAAATTGAAAAAAGCAGAAAATTTTTTTGGGGGGGGATTTAGTCATTTTTCCGGCGTTTATCAGACTTTCAGATAGGGGAAATGTCAGTGAGCGTTCCAATTTCAGTTCCAGAGCGATTCACCCAATGAGTCCTTGATATTTAGTCATTTTCAGCCAATTTTCTGGATTTTTGAAAATTTCACTTTTTTGTGAAAATATCCACTTAATGAGGGAATAATATGTGTGAGGGTACCCCAGGAGAGTTCCAAATGTGTGTGGGAAGAATATATATCCCACGGGGGTAAAATTGAAGAAAGTTAAAAAAAATTTTTTTTTGGACTTAGTCATTTTTCCGGCGTTTATCAGACTTTCAGATAGGGAAAATGTCAGTGAGCATTCCGATTTCAGTTCCAGAGCGATTCGCCCAATGAGTCCTTGCTATTTAGTCGTTTTCTGCCAATTTTCTGGATTTTTGAAAATTTCACTTTTTTGTGAAAATATCCACTAAATGAGGGAATAATATGTGTGAGGGTACCCCAGGAGACTTCCAAATGTGTGTGGGTAGAATATATATCCCGCGGGGGTAAAATTGAAAAAAGTTTAAAAAATTTTTTGGGGGGATTTAGTCATTTTTCCGGCGTTTATCAGACTTTCAGAGAGGGGAAATGTCAGTGAGTGTTCCGATTTCAGTTCCAGAGCGATTCGCCCAATGAGTCCTTGTTATTTAGGTGTTTTCAGCCAATTTTCTGGATTTTTGAAAATTTCACTTTTTTGTGAAAATATCCACTAAATGAGGGAATAATATGTGTGAGGGTACCCCAGGAGAGTTCCAAATGTGTGTGGGAAGAATATATATCCCACGGGGTAAATTTTTTTGGACTTAGTCATTTTTCCGGCGTTTATCAGACTTTCAGATAGGGGAAATGTCAGTGAGCATTCCGATTTCAGTTCCAGAGCGATTCGCCCAATGAGTCCTTGATATTTAGTCGTTTTCTGCCAATTTTCTGGATTTTTGAAAATTTCACTTTTTTGTAAAAATATCCACTAAATGAGGGAATAATATGTGTGAGGGTACCCCAGGAGAGTTCCAAATGTGTGTGGGTAGAATATATATCCCACAGGGGGTAAAATTGAAAAAAGTATAAAAAATTTTTTTTTTTGGACTTAGTCATTTTTCGGGGGTTTATCAGACTTTCAGATAGGGCAAATGTCAGTTAGCGTTCCGATTTCAGTTCCAGAGCGATTCGCCCAATGAGTGCTTGATATTTATTCGTTTTCAGCCAATTTTCTGGATTTTTGAAAATTTCACTTTTTTGTGAAAATGTCCACTAAATGATGGAATAATATGTGTGAGGGTACCACAGAAGAGTTCCAAATGTGTTTGGGTAGAATATATATCCCGCGGGGGTAAAATTGAAAAAAGCTGAAAATTTTTTTTGGGGGGGATTTAGTCATTTTTCCGGTGTTTATCAGACTTTCAGATAGGGGAAATGTCAGTGAGTGTTCCGATTTCAGTTCCAGAGCGATTCGCCCAATGAGTCCTTGTTATTTAGTTGTTTTCAGCCAATTTTCTGGATTTTTGAAAATTTAACTTTTTTGTGAAAATATCCACTAAATGAGGGAATAATATGTGTGAGGGTACCCCAGGAGAGTTCCAAATGTGTGTGGGTAGAATATATATCCCACGGGGGTAAAATTGAAAAAGGTTGAAAAAAATTTTTTTTTGGACTTAGTCATTTTTCCGGCGTTTATCATACTTTCAGATAGGGGAAATGTCAGTGAGCGTTCCAATTTCAGTTCCAGAGCGATTCACCCAATGAGTCCTTGATATTTAGTCATTTTCAGCCAATTTTCTGGATTTTTGAAAATTTCACTTTTTTGTGAAAATATCCACTTAATGAGGGAATAATATGTGTGAGGGTACCCCAGGAGAGTTCCAAATGTGTGTGGGAAGAATATATATCCCACGGGGGTAAAATTGAAGAAAGTTTAAAAAAAATTTTTTTTGGACTTAGTCATTTTTCCGGCGTTTATCAGACTTTCAGATAGGGGAAATGTCAGTGAGCATTCCGATTTCAGTTCCAGAGCGATTCGCCCAATGAGTCCTTGCTATTTAGTCGTTTTCTGCCAATTTTCTGGATTTTTGAAAATTTCACTTTTTTGTGAAAATATCCACTAAATGAGGGAATAATATGTGTGAGGGTACCCCAGGAGAGTTCCAAATGTGTGTGGGAAGAATATATATCCCACGGGGGTAAAATTGAAAAAAGTTGAAAAAATTTTTTTTTTGGACTTAGTCATTTTTCCGGCGTTTATCAGACTTTCAGATAGGGCGAATGTCAGTGAGCGTTCCGATTTCAGTTCCAGAGCGATTCGCCCAATGAGTCCTTGATATTTAGTCGTTTTCAGCCAATTTTCTGGATTTTTGAAAATTTCACTTTTTTGTGAAAATATCCACTTAATGAGGGAATAATATGTGTGAGGGTACCCCAGGAGACTTCCAAATGTGTGTGGGTAGAATATATATCCCGCGGGGGTAAAATTGAAAAAAGTTTAAAAAATTTTTTGGGGGGATTTAGTCATTTTTCCGGCGTTTATCAGACTTTCAGAGAGGGGAAATGTCAGTGAGTGTTCCGATTTCAGTTCCAGAGCGATTCGCCCAATGAGTCCTTGTTATTTAGGTGTTTTCAGCCAATTTTCTGGATTTTTGAAAATTTCACTTTTTTGTGAAAATATCCACTAAATGAGGGAATAATATGTGTGAGGGTACCCCAGGAGAGTTCCAAATGTGTGTGGGAAGAATATATATCCCACGGGGTAAATTTTTTTGGACTTAGTCATTTTTCCGGCGTTTATCAGACTTTCAGATAGGGGAAATGTCAGTGAGCATTCCGATTTCAGTTCCAGAGCGATTCGCCCAATGAGTCCTTGATATTTAGTCGTTTTCTGCCAATTTTCTGGATTTTTGAAAATTTCACTTTTTTGTAAAAATATCCACTAAATGAGGGAATAATATGTGTGAGGGTACCCCAGGAGAGTTCCAAATGTGTGTGGGTAGAATATATATCCCACAGGGGGTAAAATTGAAAAAAGTATAAAAAATTTTTTTTTTTGGACTTAGTCATTTTTCGAGGGTTTATCAGACTTTCAGATAGGGCAAATGTCAGTTAGCGTTCCGATTTCAGTTCCAGAGCGATTCGCCCAATGAGTGCTTGATATTTATTCGTTTTCAGCCAATTTTCTGGATTTTTGAAAATTTCACTTTTTTGTGAAAATGTCCACTAAATGATGGAATAATATGTGTGAGGGTACCACAGAAGAGTTCCAAATGTGTTTGGGTAGAATATATATCCCGCGGGGGTAAAATTGAAAAAAGTTGAAAATTTTTTTTGGGGGGGATTTAGTCATTTTTCCGGCGTTTATCAGACTTTCAGATAGGGGAAATGTCAGTGAGTGTTCCGATTTCAGTTCCAGAGCGATTCGCCCAATGAGTCCTTGTTATTTAGTTGTTTTCAGCCAATTTTCTGGATTTTTGAAAATTTCACTTTTTTGTGAAAATATCCACTAAATGAGGGAATAATATATGTGAGGGTACCCCAGGAGAGTTCCAAATGTGTGTGGGTAGAATATTTATCCCACGGGGGTAAAATTGAAAAAAGTTGAAAAAAAATTTTTTTTGGACTTAGTCATTTTTCCGGCGTTTATCAGACTTTCAGATAGGGGAAATGTCAGTGAGCGTTCCAATTTCAGTTCCAGAGCGATTCACCCAATGAGTCCTTGATATTTAGTCATTTTCAGCCAATTTTCTGGATTTTTGAAAATTTCACTTTTTTGTGAAAATATCCACTTAATGAGGGAATAATATGTGTGAGGGTACCCCAGGAGAGTTCCAAATGTGTGTGGGAAGAATATATATCCCACGGGGGTAAAATTGAAGAAAGTTAAAAAAAAATTTTTTTTGGACTTATTCATTTTTCCGGCGTTTATCAGACTTTCAGATAGGGGAAATGTCAGTGAGCATTCCGATTTCAGTTCCAGAGCGATTCGCCCAATGAGTCCTTGCTATTTAGTCGTTTTCTGCCAATTTTCTGGATTTTTGAAAATTTCACTTTTTTGTGAAAATATCCACTAAATGAGGGAATAATATGTGTGAGGGTACCCCAGGAGAGTTCCAAATGTGTGTGGGAAGAATATATATCCCACGGGGGTAAAATTGAAAAAAGTTGAAAAAATTTTTTTTTTGGACTTAGTCATTTTTCCGGCGTTTATCAGACTTTCAGATAGGGCGAATGTCAGTGAGCGTTCCGATTTCAGTTCCAGAGCGATTCGCCCAATGAGTCCTTGATATTTAGTCGTTTTCAGCCAATTTTCTGGATTTTTGAAAATTTCACTTTTTTGTGAAAATATCCACTTAATGAGGGAATAATATGTGTGAGGGTACCCCAGGAGACTTCCAAATGTGTGTGGGTAGAATATATATCCCGCGGGGGTAAAATTGAAAAAAGTTTAAAAAATTTTTTGGGGGGATTTAGTCATTTTTCCGGCGTTTATCAGACTTTCAGAGAGGGGAAATGTCAGTGAGTGTTCCGATTTCAGTTCCAGAGCGATTCGCCCAATGAGTCCTTGTTATTTAGGTGTTTTCAGCCAATTTTCTGGATTTTTGAAAATTTCACTTTTTTGTGAAAATATCCACTAAATGAGGGAATAATATGTGTGAGGGTACCCCAGGAGAGTTCCAAATGTGTGTGGGAAGAATATATATCCCACGGGGTAAATTTTTTTGGACTTAGTCATTTTTCCGGCGTTTATCAGACTTTCAGATAGGGGAAATGTCAGTGAGCATTCCGATTTCAGTTCCAGAGCGATTCGCCCAATGAGTCCTTGATATTTAGTCGTTTTCTGCCAATTTTCTGGATTTTTGAAAATTTCACTTTTTTGTAAAAATATCCACTAAATGAGGGAATAATATGTGTGAGGGTACCCCAGGAGAGTTCCAAATGTGTGTGGGTAGAATATATATCCCACAGGGGGTAAAATTGAAAAAAGTATAAAAAATTTTTTTTTTTGGACTTAGTCATTTTTCGGGGGTTTATCAGACTTTCAGATAGGGCAAATGTCAGTTAGCGTTCCGATTTCAGTTCCAGAGCGATTCGCCCAATGAGTGCTTGATATTTATTCGTTTTCAGCCAATTTTCTGGATTTTTGAAAATTTCACTTTTTTGTGAAAATGTCCACTAAATGATGGAATAATATGTGTGAGGGTACCACAGAAGAGTTCCAAATGTGTTTGGGTAGAATATATATCCCGCGGGGGTAAAATTGAAAAAAGCAGAAAATTTTTTTTGGGGGGGATTTAGTCATTTTTCCGGCGTTTATCAGACTTTCAGATAGGGGAAATGTCAGTGAGCGTTCCAATTTCAGTTCCAGAGCGATTCACCCAATGAGTCCTTGATATTTAGTCATTTTCAGCCAATTTTCTGGATTTTTGAAAATTTCACTTTTTTGTGAAAATATCCACTTAATGAGGGAATAATATGTGTGAGGGTACCCCAGGAGAGTTCCAAATGTGTGTGGGAAGAATATATATCCCACGGGGGTAAAATTGAAGAAAGTTAAAAAAAATTTTTTTTTGGACTTAGTCATTTTTCCGGCGTTTATCAGACTTTCAGATAGGGAAAATGTCAGTGAGCATTCCGATTTCAGTTCCAGAGCGATTCGCCCAATGAGTCCTTGCTATTTAGTCGTTTTCTGCCAATTTTCTGGATTTTTGAAAATTTCACTTTTTTGTGAAAATATCCACTAAATGAGGGAATAATATGTGTGAGGGTACCCCAGGAGACTTCCAAATGTGTGTGGGTAGAATATATATCCCGCGGGGGTAAAATTGAAAAAAGTTTAAAAAATTTTTTGGGGGGATTTAGTCATTTTTCCGGCGTTTATCAGACTTTCAGAGAGGGGAAATGTCAGTGAGTGTTCCGATTTCAGTTCCAGAGCGATTCGCCCAATGAGTCCTTGTTATTTAGGTGTTTTCAGCCAATTTTCTGGATTTTTGAAAATTTCACTTTTTTGTGAAAATATCCACTAAATGAGGGAATAATATGTGTGAGGGTACCCCAGGAGAGTTCCAAATGTGTGTGGGAAGAATATATATCCCACGGGGTAAATTTTTTTGGACTTAGTCATTTTTCCGGCGTTTATCAGACTTTCAGATAGGGGAAATGTCAGTGAGCATTCCGATTTCAGTTCCAGAGCGATTCGCCCAATGAGTCCTTGATATTTAGTCGTTTTCTGCCAATTTTCTGGATTTTTGAAAATTTCACTTTTTTGTAAAAATATCCACTAAATGAGGGAATAATATGTGTGAGGGTACCCCAGGAGAGTTCCAAATGTGTGTGGGTAGAATATATATCCCACAGGGGGTAAAATTGAAAAAAGTATAAAAAATTTTTTTTTTTGGACTTAGTCATTTTTCGGGGGTTTATCAGACTTTCAGATAGGGCAAATGTCAGTTAGCGTTCCGATTTCAGTTCCAGAGCGATTCGCCCAATGAGTGCTTGATATTTATTCGTTTTCAGCCAATTTTCTGGATTTTTGAAAATTTCACTTTTTTGTGAAAATGTCCACTAAATGATGGAATAATATGTGTGAGGGTACCACAGAAGAGTTCCAAATGTGTTTGGGTAGAATATATATCCCGCGGGGGTAAAATTGAAAAAAGCTGAAAATTTTTTTTGGGGGGGATTTAGTCATTTTTCCGGCGTTTATCAGACTTTCAGATAGGGGAAATGTCAGTGAGTGTTCCGATTTCAGTTCCAGAGCGATTCGCCCAATGAGTCCTTGTTATTTAGTTGTTTTCAGCCAATTTTCTGGATTTTTGAAAATTTCACTTTTTTGTGAAAATATCCACTAAATGAGGGAATAATATATGTGAGGGTACCCCAGGAGAGTTCCAAATGTGTGTGGGTAGAATATATATCCCACGGGGGTAAAATTGAAGAAAGTTAAAAAAAAATTTTTTTTGGACTTAGTCATTTTTCCGGCGTTTATCAGACTTTCAGATAGGGAAAATGTCAGTGAGCATTCCGATTTCAGTTCCAGAGCGATTCGCCCAATGAGTCCTTGCTATTTAGTCGTTTTCTGCCAATTTTCTGGATTTTTGAAAATTTCACTTTTTTGTGAAAATATCCACTAAATGAGGGAATAATATGTGTGAGGGTACCCCAGGAGAGTTCCAAATGTGTGTGGGAAGAATATATATCCCGCGGGGGTAAAATTGAAAAAAGTTAAAAAAAATTTTTGGGGGGATTTAGTCATTTTTCCGGCGTTTATCAGACTTTCAGAGAGGGGAAATGTCAGTGAGTGTTCCGATTTCAGTTCCAGAGCGATTCGCCCAATGAGTCCTTGTTATTTAGGTGTTTTCAGCCAATTTTCTGGATTTTTGAAAATTTCACTTTTTTGTGAAAATATTCACTAAATGAGGGAATAATATGTGTGAGGGTACCCCAGGAGAGTTCCAAATGTGTGTGGGTAGAATGTATATCCCACGGGGGTAAAATTGAAAAAGGTTGAAAAAAAATTTTTTTTGGACTTAGTCATTTTTCCGGCGTTTATCAGACTTTCAGATAGGGGAAATGTCAGTGAGCGTTCCAATTTCAGTTCCAGAGCGATTCACCCAATGAGTCCTTGATATTTAGTCATTTTCAGCCAATTTTCTGGATTTTTGAAAATTTCACTTTTTTGTGAAAATATCCACTTAATGAGGGAATAATATGTGTGAGGGTACCCCAGGAGAGTTCCAAATGTGTGTGGGAAGAATATATATCCCACGGGGGTAAAATTGAAAAAAGTTGAAAAAATTTTTTTTTTTGACTTAGTCATTTTTCCGGCGTTTATCAGACTTTCAGATAGGGGAAATGTCAGTGAGCGTTCCGATTTCAGTTCCAGAGCGATTCGCCCAATGAGTCCTTGATATTTAGTCGTTTTCTGCCAATTTTCTGGATTTTTGAAAATTTCACTTTTTTGTGAAAATGTCCACTAAATGAGGGAATAATATGTGTGAGGGTACCACAGAAGAGTTCCAAATGTGTGTGGGTAGAATATATATCCCGAGGGGGTAAAATTGAAAAAAGTTGAAAAAATTTTTTGGGGGGGATTTAGTCATTTTTCCGGCGTTTATCAGACTTTCAGATAGGGGAAATGTCAGTGAGTGTTCCGATTTCAGTTCCAGAGCGATTCGCCCAATGAGTCCTTGTTATTTAGTTGTTTTCAGCCAATTTTCTGGATTTTTGAAAATTTCACTTTTTTGTGAAAATATCTACTAAATGAGGGAATAATATATGTGAGGGTACCCCAGGAGAGTTCCAAATGTGTGTGGGTAGAATATATATCCCACGGGGGTAAAATTGAAAAAAGTTGAAAAAAAATTTTTTTTGGACTTAGTCATTTTTCCGGCGTTTATCAGACTTTCAGATAGGGGAAATGTCAGTGAGCGTTCCGATTTCAGTTCCAGAGCGATTCGCCCAATGAGTCCTTGATATTTAGTCGTTTTCTGCCAATTTTCTGGATTTTTGAAAATTTCACTTTTTTGTGAAAATGTCCACTAAATGAGGGAATAATATGTGTGAGGGTACCACAGAAGAGTTCCAAATGTGTGTGGGAAGAATATATATCCCACGGGGGTAAAATTGAAAAAAGTTGAAAAAATTTTTTTTTTGGACTTAGTCATTTTTCCGGCGTTTATCAGACTTTCAGATAGGGGAAATGTCAGTGAGCGTTCCGATTTCAGTTCCAGAGCGATTCGCCCAATGAGTCCTTGATATTTAGTCGTTTTCTGCCAATTTTCTGGATTTTTGAAAATTTCACTTTTTTGTGAAAATGTCCACTAAATGAGGGAATAATATGTGTGAGGGTACCACAGAAGAGTTCCAAATGTGTGTGGGTAGAATATATATCCCGCGGGGGTAAAATTGAAAAAAGTTGAAAAAATTTTTTGGGGGGGATTTAGTCATTTTTCCGGCGTTTATCAGACTTTCAGATAGGGGAAATGTCAGTGAGCATTCCGATTTCAGTTCCAGAGCGATTCGCCCAATGAGTCCTTGATATTTAGTCGTTTTCTGCCAATTTTCTGGATTTTTGAAAATTTCACTTTTTTGTGAAAATATCCACTAAATGAGGGAATAATATGTGTGAGGGTACCCCAGGAGAGTTCCAAATGTGTGTGGGAAGAATATATATCCCACGGGGGTAAAATTGAAAAAAGTTGAAAAAATTTTTTTTTTGGACTTAGTCATTTTTCCGGCGTTTATCAGACTTTCAGATAGGGGAAATGTCAGTGAGCGTTCCGATTTCAGTTCCAGAGCGATTCGCCCAATGAGTCCTTGATATTTAGTCGTTTTCTGCCAATTTTCTGGATTTTTGAAAATTTCACTTTTTTGTGAAAATGTCCACTAAATGAGGGAATAATATGTGTGAAGGTACCCCAGGAGAGTTCCAAATGTGTGTGGGTAGAATATATATCCCACAGGGGGTAAAATTGAAAAAAGTATAAAAAATTTTTTTTTTTGGACTTAGTCATTTATCGGGGGTTTATCAGACTTTCAGATAGGGCAAATGTCAGTTAGCGTTCCGATTTCAGTTCCAGAGCGATTCGCCCAATGAGTGCTTGATATTTATTCGTTTTCAGCCAATTTTCTGGATTTTTGAAAATTTCACTTTTTTGTGAAAATGTCCACTAAATGATGGAATAATATGTGTGAGGGTACCACAGAAGAGTTCCAAATGTGTTTGGGTAGAATATATATCCCGCGGGGGTAAAATTGAAAAAAGTTGAAAAAATTTTTTGGGGGGGATTTAGTCATTTTTCCGGCGTTTATCAGACTTTCAGATAGGGGAAATGTCAGTGAGTGTTCCGATTTCAGTTCCAGAGCGATTCGCCCAATGAGTCCTTGTTATTTAGTTGTTTTCAGCCAATTTTCTGGATTTTTGAAAATTTCACTTTTTTGTGAAAATATCTACTAAATGAGGGAATAATATATGTGAGGGTACCCCAGGAGAGTTCCAAATGTGTGTGGGTAGAATATATATCCCACGGGGGTAAAATTGAAAAAAGTTGAAAAAAAATTTTTTTTGGACTTAGTCATTTTTCCGGCGTTTATCAGACTTTCAGATAGGGGAAATGTCAGTGAGCGTTCCGATTTCAGTTCCAGAGCGATTCGCCCAATGAGTCCTTGATATTTAGTCGTTTTCTGCCAATTTTCTGGATTTTTGAAAATTTCACTTTTTTGTGAAAATGTCCACTAAATGAGGGAATAATATGTGTGAGGGTACCACAGAAGAGTTCCAAATGTGTGTGGGAAGAATATATATCCCACGGGGGTAAAATTGAAAAAAGTTGAAAAAATTTTTTTTTTGGACTTAGTCATTTTTCCGGCGTTTATCAGACTTTCAGATAGGGGAAATGTCAGTGAGCGTTCCGATTTCAGTTCCAGAGCGATTCGCCCAATGAGTCCTTGATATTTAGTCGTTTTCTGCCAATTTTCTGGATTTTTGAAAATTTCACTTTTTTGTGAAAATGTCCACTAAATGAGGGAATAATATGTGTGAGGGTACCACAGAAGAGTTCCAAATGTGTGTGGGTAGAATATATATCCCGCGGGGGTAAAATTGAAAAAAGTTGAAAAAATTTTTTGGGGGGGATTTAGTCATTTTTCCGGCGTTTATCAGACTTTCAGATAGGGGAAATGTCAGTGAGCATTCCGATTTCAGTTCCAGAGCGATTCGCCCAATGAGTCCTTGATATTTAGTCGTTTTCTGCCAATTTTCTGGATTTTTGAAAATTTCACTTTTTTGTGAAAATATCCACTAAATGAGGGAATAATATGTGTGAGGGTACCCCAGGAGAGTTCCAAATGTGTGTGGGTAGAATATATATCCCACAGGGGGTAAAATTGAAAAAAGTATAAAAAATTTTTTTTTTTGGACTTAGTCATTTATCGGGGGTTTATCAGACTTTCAGATAGGGCAAATGTCAGTTAGCGTTCCGATTTCAGTTCCAGAGCGATTCGCCCAATGAGTGCTTGATATTTATTCGTTTTCAGCCAATTTTCTGGATTTTTGAAAATTTCACTTTTTTGTGAAAATGTCCACTAAATGATGGAATAATATGTGTGAGGGTACCACAGAAGAGTTCCAAATGTGTTTGGGTAGAATATATATCCCGCGGGGGTAAAATTGAAAAAAGTTGAAAATTTTTTTTGGGGGGGATTTAGTCATTTTTCCGGCGTTTATCAAACTTTCAGATAGGGGAAATGTCAGTGAGTGTTCCGATTTCAGTTCCAGAGCGATTCGCCCAATGAGTCCTTGTTATTTAGTTGTTTTCAGCCAATTTTCTGGATTTTTGAAAATTTCACTTTTTTGTGAAAATATCCACTAAATGAGGGAATAATATATGTGAGGGTACCCCAGGAGAGTTCCAAATGTGTGTGGGTAGAATATTTATCCCACGGGGGTAAAATTGAAAAAAGTTGAAAAAAAATTTTTTTTGGACTTAGTCATTTTTCCGGCGTTTATCAGACTTTCAGATAGGGGAAATGTCAGTGAGCGTTCCAATTTCAGTTCCAGAGCGATTCACCCAATGAGTCCTTGATATTTAGTCATTTTCAGCCAATTTTCTGGATTTTTGAAAATTTCACTTTTTTGTGAAAATATCCACTTAATGAGGGAATAATATGTGTGAGGGTACCCCAGGAGAGTTCCAAATGTGTGTGGGAAGAATATATATCCCACGGGGGTAAAATTGAAGAAAGTTAAAAAAAAATTTTTTTTGGACTTAGTCATTTTTCCGGCGTTTATCAGACTTTCAGATAGGGGAAATGTCAGTGAGCATTCCGATTTCAGTTCCAGAGCGATTCGCCCAATGAGTCCTTGCTATTTAGTCGTTTTCTGCCAATTTTCTGGATTTTTGAAAATTTCACTTTTTTGTGAAAATATCCACTAAATGAGGGAATAATATGTGTGAGGGTACCCCAGGAGAGTTCCAAATGTGTGTGGGAAGAATATATATCCCGCGGGGGTAAAATTGAAAAAAGTTAAAAAAATTTTTTGGGGGGATTTAGTCATTTTTCCGGCGTTTATCAGACTTTCAGAGAGGGGAAATGTCAGTGAGTGTTCCGATTTCAGTTCCAGAGCGATTCGCCCAATGAGTCCTTGTTATTTAGGTGTTTTCAGCCAATTTTCTGGATTTTTGAAAATTTCACTTTTTTGTGAAAATATTCACTAAATGAGGGAATAATATGTGTGAGGGTACCCCAGGAGAGTTCCAAATGTGTGTGGGAAGAATATATATCCCACGGGGGTAAAATTGAAAAAAGTTGAAAAAATTTTTTTTTTGGACTTAGTCATTTTTCCGGCGTTTATCAGACTTTCAGATAGGGGAAATGTCAGTGAGCGTTCCGATTTCAGTTCCAGAGCGATTCGCCCAATGAGTCCTTGATATTTAGTCGTTTTCTGCCAATTTTCTGGATTTTTGAAAATTTCACTTTTTTGTGAAAATGTCCACTAAATGAGGGAATAATATGTGTGAGGGTACCACAGAAGAGTTCCAAATGTGTGTGGGAAGAATATATATCCCGCGGGGGTAAAATTGAAAAAAGTTGAAAAAATTTTTTGGGGGGGATTTAGTCATTTTTCCGGCGTTTATCAGACTTTCAGATAGGGGAAATGTCAGTGAGTGTTCCGATTTCAGTTCCAGAGCGATTCGCCCAATGAGTCCTTGTTATTTAGTTGTTTTCAGCCAATTTTCTGGATTTTTGAAAATTTCACTTTTTTGTGAAAATATCTACTAAATGAGGGAATAATATATGTGAGGGTACCCCAGGAGAGTTCCAAATGTGTGTGGGTAGAATATATATCCCACGGGGGTAAAATTGAAAAAAGTTGAAAAAAAATTTTTTTTGGACTTAGTCATTTTTCCGGCGTTTATCAGACTTTCAGATAGGGGAAATGTCAGTGAGCGTTCCGATTTCAGTTCCAGAGCGATTCGCCCAATGAGTCCTTGATATTTAGTCGTTTTCTGCCAATTTTCTGGATTTTTGAAAATTTCACTTTTTTGTGAAAATATCCACTAAATGAGGGAATAATATGTGTGAGGGTACCCCAGGAGAGTTCCAAATGTGTGTGGGAAGAATATATATCCCACGGGGGTAAAATTGAAAAAAGTTGAAAAAATTTTTTTTTTGGACTTAGTCATTTTTCCGGCGTTTATCAGACTTTCAGATAGGGGAAATGTCAGTGAGCGTTCCGATTTCAGTTCCAGAGTGATTCGCCCAATGAGTCCTTGATATTTAGTCGTTTTCTGCCAATTTTCTGGATTTTTGAAAATTTCACTTTTTTGTGAAAATGTCCACTAAATGAGGGAATAATATGTGTGAGGGTACCACAGAAGAGTTCCAAATGTGTGTGGGAAGAATATATATCCCGCGGGGGTAAAATTGAAAAAAGTTGAAAATTTTTTTTGGGGGGGATTTAGTCATTTTTCCGGCGTTTATCAAACTTTCAGATAGGGGAAATGTAAGTGAGTGTTCCGATTTCAGTTCCAGAGCGATTCGCCCAATGAGTCCTTGTTATTTAGTTGTTTTCAGCCAATTTTCTGGATTTTTGAAAATTTCACTTTTTTGTGAAAATATCCACTAAATGAGGGAATAATATATGTGAGGGTACCCCAGGAGAGTTCCAAATGTGTGTGGGTAGAATATTTATCCCACGGGGGTAAAATTGAAAAAAGTTGAAAAAAAATTTTTTTTGGACTTAGTCATTTTTCCGGCGTTTATCAGACTTTCAGATAGGGGAAATGTCAGTGAGCGTTCCAATTTCAGTTCCAGAGCGATTCACCCAATGAGTCCTTGATATTTAGTCATTTTCAGCCAATTTTCTGGATTTTTGAAAATTTCACTTTTTTGTGAAAATATCCACTTAATGAGGGAATAATATGTGTGAGGGTACCCCAGGAGAGTTCCAAATGTGTGTGGGAAGAATATATATCCCACGGGGGTAAAATTGAAGAAAGTTAAAAAAAAATTTTTTTTGGACTTAGTCATTTTTCCGGCGTTTATCAGACTTTCAGATAGGGGAAATGTCAGTGAGCATTCCGATTTCAGTTCCAGAGCGATTCGCCCAATGAGTCCTTGCTATTTAGTCGTTTTCTGCCAATTTTCTGGATTTTTGAAAATTTCACTTTTTTGTGAAAATATCCACTAAATGAGGGAATAATATGTGTGAGGGTACCCCAGGAGAGTTCCAAATGTGTGTGGGAAGAATATATATCCCGCGGGGGTAAAATTGAAAAAAGTTAAAAAAATTTTTGGGGGGGATTTAGTCATTTTTCCGGCGTTTATCAGACTTTCAGAGAGGGGAAATGTCAGTGAGTGTTCCGATTTCAGTTCCAGAGCGATTCGCCCAATGAGTCCTTGTTATTTAGGTGTTTTCAGCCAATTTTCTGGATTTTTGAAAATTTCACTTTTTTGTGAAAATATTCACTAAATGAGGGAATAATATGTGTGAGGGTACCCCAGGAGAGTTCCAAATGTGTGTGGGAAGAATATATATCCCACGGGGGTAAAATTGAAAAAAGTTGAAAAAATTTTTTTTTTGGACTTAGTCATTTTTCCGGCGTTTATCAGACTTTCAGATAGGGGAAATGTCAGTGAGCGTTCCGATTTCAGTTCCAGAGTGATTCGCCCAATGAGTCCTTGATATTTAGTCGTTTTCTGCCAATTTTCTGGATTTTTGAAAATTTCACTTTTTTGTGAAAATGTCCACTAAATGAGGGAATAATATGTGTGAGGGTACCACAGAAGAGTTCCAAATGTGTGTGGGAAGAATATATATCCCGCGGGGGTAAAATTGAAAAAAGTTGAAAAAATTTTTTGGGGGGGATTTAGTCATTTTTCCGGCGTTTATCAGACTTTCAGATAGGGGAAATGTCAGTGAGTGTTCCGATTTCAGTTCCAGAGCGATTCGCCCAATGAGTCCTTGTTATTTAGTTGTTTTCAGCCAATTTTCTGGATTTTTGAAAATTTCACTTTTTTGTGAAAATATCTACTAAATGAGGGAATAATATATGTGAGGGTACCCCAGGAGAGTTCCAAATGTGTGTGGGTAGAATATATATCCCACGGGGGTAAAATTGAAAAAAGTTGAAAAAAAATTTTTTTTGGACTTAGTCATTTTTCCGGCGTTTATCAGACTTTCAGATAGGGGAAATGTCAGTGAGCGTTCCGATTTCAGTTCCAGAGCGATTCGCCCAATGAGTCCTTGATATTTAGTCGTTTTCTGCCAATTTTCTGGATTTTTGAAAATTTCACTTTTTTGTGAAAATATCCACTAAATGAGGGAATAATATGTGTGAGGGTACCCCAGGAGAGTTCCAAATGTGTGTGGGAAGAATATATATCCCACGAGGGTAAAATTGAAAAAAGTTGAAAAAATTTTTGGGGGGGATTTAGTCATTTTTCCGGCGTTTATCAGACTTTCAGATAGGGGAAATGTCAGTGAGTGTTCCGATTTCAGTTCCAGAGCGATTCGCCCAATGAGTCCTTGTTATTTAGTTGTTTTCAGCCAATTTTCTGGATTTTTGAAAATTTCACTTTTTTGTGAAAATATCTACTAAATGAGGGAATAATATATGTGAGGGTACCCCAGGAGAGTTCCAAATGTGTGTGGGAAGAATATATATCCCACGGGGGTAAAATTGAAAAAAGTTGAAAAAATTTTTTTTTTGGACTTAGTCATTTTTCCGGCGTTTATCAGACTTTCAGATAGGGCGAATGTCAGTGAGCGTTCCGATTTCAGTTCCAGAGCGATTCGCCCAATGAGTCCTTGATATTTAGTCGTTTTCAGCCAATTTTCTGGATTTTTGAAAATTTCACTTTTTTGTGAAAATATTCACTAAATGAGGGAATAATATGTGTGAGGGTACCCCAGGAGAGTTCCAAATGTGTGTGGGTAGAATATATATCCCACGGGGGTAAAATTGAAAAAAGTTTAAACATTTTTTTGGGGGGATTTAGTCATTTTTCCGGCGTTTATCAGACTTTCAGAGAGGGGAAATGTCATTGAGTGTTCCGATTTCAGTTCCAGAGCGATTCGCCCAATGAGTCCTTGTTATTTAGGTGTTTTCAGCCAATTTTCTGGATTTTTGAAAATTTCACTTTTTTGTGAAAATATCCACTAAATGAGGGAATAATATGTGTGAGGGTACCCCAGGAGAGTTCCAAATGTGTGTGGGTAGAATGTATATCCCACGGGGGTAAAATTGAAAAAGGTTGAAAAAAAACTTTTTTGGACTTAGTCATTTTTCCGGCGTTTATCAGACTTTCAGATAGGGGAAATGTCAGTGAGCGTTCCAATTTCAGTTCCAGAGCGATTCGCCCCATGAGTCCTTGATATTTAGTCGTTTTCAGCCAATTTTCTGGATTTTTGAAAATTTCACTTTTTTGTGAAAATATCCACTAAATGAGGGAATAATATGTGTGAGGGTACCCCAGGAGAGTTCCAAATGTGTGTGGGTAGAATATATATCCCGCGGGGGTAAAATTGAAAAAAGTTTAAAAATTTTTTGGGTGGGATTTAGTCATTTTTCCAGCGTTTATCAGACTTTCAGATAGGGGAAATGTCAGTGAGCGTTCCAATTTTAGTTCCAGAGCGATTCGCCCCATGATTCCTTGATATTTAGTCGTTTTCAGCCAATTTTCTGGATTTTTGAAAATTTCACTTTTTTGTGAAAATATCCACTAAATGAGGGAATAATATGTGTGAGGGTACCCCAGGAGAGTTCCAAATGTGTGTGGGTAGAATATATATCCCGCGGGGGTAAAATTGAAAAAAGTTTAAAAATTTTTTGGGTGGGATTTAGTCATTTTTCCGGCGTTTATCAGACTTTCAGATAGGGGAAATGTCAGTGAGCGTTCCGATTTCAGTTCCAGAGCGATTCGCCCAATGAGTCCTTGATATTTAGTCGTTTTCTGCCAATTTTCTGGATTTCTGAAAATTTCACTTTTTTGTGAAAATATCCACTAAATGAGGGAATAATATGTGTGAGGGTACCCCAGGAGAGTTCCAAATGTGTGTGGGAAGAATATATATCCCACGGGGGTAAAATTGAAAAAAGTTGAAAAAATTTTTTTTTTGGACTTAGTCATTTTTCCGGCGTTTATCAGACTTTCAGATAGGGGAAATGTCAGTGAGTGTTCCGATTTCAGTTCCAGAGCGATTCGCCCAATGAGTCCTTGATATTTAGTCGTTTTCAGCCAATTTTCTGGATTTTTGAAAATTTCACTTTTTTGTGAAAATATTCACTAAATGAGGGAATAATATGTGTGAGGGTACCCCAGGAGAGTTCCAAATGTGTGTGGGTAGAATATATATCCCGCGGGGGTAAAATTGAAAAAAGTTTAAAAAAAATTTTGGGGGGATTTAGTCATTTTTCCGGCGTTTATCAGACTTTCAGAGAGGGGAAATGTCAGTGAGTGTTCCGATTTCAGTTCCAGAGCGATTCGCCCAATGAGTCCTTGTTATTTAGGTGTTTTCAACCAATTTTCTGGATTTTTGAAAATTTCACTTTTTTGTGAAAATATCCACTAAATGAGGGAATAATATGTGTGAGGGTACCCCAGGAGAGTTCCAAATGTGTGTGGGTAGAATGTCTATCCCACGGGGGTAAAATTGAAAAAGGTTGAAAAAAAACTTTTTTGGACTTAGTCATTTTTTCGGCGTTTATCAGACTTTCAGATAGGGGAAATGTCAGTGAGCGTTCCAATTTCAGTTCCAGAGCGATTCGCCCCATGAGTCCTTGATATTTAGTCGTTTTCAGCCAATTTTCTGGATTTTTGAAAATTTCACTTTTTTGTGAAAATATCCACTAAATGAGGGAATAATATGTGTGAGGGTACCCCAGGAGAGTTCCAAATGTGTGTGGGTAGAATATATATCCCGCGGGGGTAAAATTGAAAAAAGTTTAAAAATTTTTTGGGTGGGATTTAGTCATTTTTCCGGCGTTTATCAGACTTTCAGATAGGGGAAATGTCAGTGAGCGTTCCAATTTCAGTTCCAGAGCGATTCGCCCCATGATTCCTTGATATTTAGTCGTTTTCAGCCAATTTTCTGGATTTTTGAAAATTTCACTTTTTTGTGAAAATATCCACTAAATGAGGGAATAATATGTGTGAGGGTACCCCAGGAGAGTTCCAAATGTGTGTGGGAAGAATATATATCCCACGGGGGTAAAATTGAAGAAAGTTAAAAAAAAATTTTTTTTGGACTTAGTCATTTTTCCGGCGTTTATCAGACTTTCAGATAGGGGAAATGTCAGTGAGCATTCCGATTTCAGTTCCAGAGCGATTCGCCCAATGAGTCCTTGCTATTTAGTCGTTTTCTGCCAATTTTCTGGATTTTTGAAAATTTCACTTTTTTGTGAAAATATCCACTAAATGAGGGAATAATATGTGTGAGGGTACCCCAGGAGAGTTCCAAATGTGTGTGGGAAGAATATATATCCCGCGGGGGTAAAATTGAAAAAAGTTAAAAAAATTTTTTGGGGGGATTTAGTCATTTTTCCGGCGTTTATCAGACTTTCAGAGAGGGGAAATGTCAGTGAGTGTTCCGATTTCAGTTCCAGAGCGATTCGCCCAATGAGTCCTTGTTATTTAGGTGTTTTCAGCCAATTTTCTGGATTTTTGAAAATTTCACTTTTTTGTGAAAATATTCACTAAATGAGGGAATAATATGTGTGAGGGTACCCCAGGAGAGTTCCAAATGTGTGTGGGAAGAATATATATCCCACGGGGGTAAAATTGAAAAAAGTTGAAAAAATTTTTTTTTTGGACTTAGTCATTTTTCCGGCGTTTATCAGACTTTCAGATAGGGGAAATGTCAGTGAGCGTTCCGATTTCAGTTCCAGAGCGATTCGCCCAATGAGTCCTTGATATTTAGTCGTTTTCTGCCAATTTTCTGGATTTTTGAAAATTTCACTTTTTTGTGAAAATGTCCACTAAATGAGGGAATAATATGTGTGAGGGTACCACAGAAGAGTTCCAAATGTGTGTGGGAAGAATATATATCCCGCGGGGGTAAAATTGAAAAAAGTTGAAAAAATTTTTTGGGGGGGATTTAGTCATTTTTCCGGCGTTTATCAGACTTTCAGATAGGGGAAATGTCAGTGAGTGTTCCGATTTCAGTTCCAGAGCGATTCGCCCAATGAGTCCTTGTTATTTAGTTGTTTTCAGCCAATTTTCTGGATTTTTGAAAATTTCACTTTTTTGTGAAAATATCTACTAAATGAGGGAATAATATATGTGAGGGTACCCCAGGAGAGTTCCAAATGTGTGTGGGTAGAATATATATCCCACGGGGGTAAAATTGAAAAAAGTTGAAAAAAAATTTTTTTTGGACTTAGTCATTTTTCCGGCGTTTATCAGACTTTCAGATAGGGGAAATGTCAGTGAGCGTTCCGATTTCAGTTCCAGAGCGATTCGCCCAATGAGTCCTTGATATTTAGTCGTTTTCTGCCAATTTTCTGGATTTTTGAAAATTTCACTTTTTTGTGAAAATATCCACTAAATGAGGGAATAATATGTGTGAGGGTACCCCAGGAGAGTTCCAAATGTGTGTGGGAAGAATATATATCCCACGGGGGTAAAATTGAAAAAAGTTGAAAAAATTTTTGGGGGGGATTTAGTCATTTTTCCGGCGTTTATCAGACTTTCAGATAGGGGAAATGTCAGTGAGTGTTCCGATTTCAGTTCCAGAGCGATTCGCCCAATGAGTCCTTGTTATTTAGTTGTTTTCAGCCAATTTTCTGGATTTTTGAAAATTTCACTTTTTTGTGAAAATATCTACTAAATGAGGGAATAATATATGTGAGGGTACCCCAGGAGAGTTCCAAATGTGTGTGGGAAGAATATATATCCCACGGGGGTAAAATTGAAAAAAGTTGAAAAAATTTTTTTTTTGGACTTAGTCATTTTTCCGGCGTTTATCAGACTTTCAGATAGGGCGAATGTCAGTGAGCGTTCCGATTTCAGTTCCAGAGCGATTCGCCCAATGAGTCCTTGATATTTAGTCGTTTTCAGCCAATTTTCTGGATTTTTGAAAATTTCACTTTTTTGTGAAAATATTCACTAAATGAGGGAATAATATGTGTGAGGGTACCCCAGGAGAGTTCCAAATGTGTGTGGGTAGAATATATATCCCACGGGGGTAAAATTGAAAAAAGTTTAAACATTTTTTTGGGGGGATTTAGTCATTTTTCCGGCGTTTATCAGACTTTCAGAGAGGGGAAATGTCATTGAGTGTTCCGATTTCAGTTCCAGAGCGATTCGCCCAATGAGTCCTTGTTATTTAGGTGTTTTCAGCCAATTTTCTGGATTTTTGAAAATTTCACTTTTTTGTGAAAATATCCACTAAATGAGGGAATAATATGTGTGAGGGTACCCCAGGAGAGTTCCAAATGTGTGTGGGTAGAATGTATATCCCACGGGGGTAAAATTGAAAAAGGTTGAAAAAAAACTTTTTTGGACTTAGTCATTTTTCCGGCGTTTATCAGACTTTCAGATAGGGGAAATGTCAGTGAGCGTTCCAATTTCAGTTCCAGAGCGATTCGCCCCATGAGTCCTTGATATTTAGTCGTTTTCAGCCAATTTTCTGGATTTTTGAAAATTTCACTTTTTTGTGAAAATATCCACTAAATGAGGGAATAATATGTGTGAGGGTACCCCAGGAGAGTTCCAAATGTGTGTGGGTAGAATATATATCCCGCGGGGGTAAAATTGAAAAAAGTTTAAAAATTTTTTGGGTGGGATTTAGTCATTTTTCCGGCGTTTATCAGACTTTCAGATAGGGGAAATGTCAGTGAGCGTTCCAATTTTAGTTCCAGAGCGATTCGCCCCATGATTCCTTGATATTTAGTCGTTTTCAGCCAATTTTCTGGATTTTTGAAAATTTCACTTTTTTGTGAAAATATCCACTAAATGAGGGAATAATATGTGTGAGGGTACCCCAGGAGAGTTCCAAATGTGTGTGGGTAGAATATATATCCCGCGGGGGTAAAATTGAAAAAAGTTTAAAAATTTTTTGGGTGGGATTTAGTCATTTTTCCGGCGTTTATCAGACTTTCAGATAGGGGAAATGTCAGTGAGCGTTCCGATTTCAGTTCCAGAGCGATTCGCCCAATGAGTCCTTGATATTTAGTCGTTTTCTGCCAATTTTCTGGATTTCTGAAAATTTCACTTTTTTGTGAAAATATCCACTAAATGAGGGAATAATATGTGTGAGGGTACCCCAGGAGAGTTCCAAATGTGTGTGGGAAGAATATATATCCCACGGGGGTAAAATTGAAAAAAGTTGAAAAAATTTTTTTTTTGGACTTAGTCATTTTTCCGGCGTTTATCAGACTTTCAGATAGGGGAAATGTCAGTGAGCGTTCCGATTTCAGTTCCAGAGCGATTCGCCCAATGAGTCCTTGATATTTAGTCGTTTTCTGCCAATTTTTCTGGATTTTTGAAAATTTCACTTTTTTGTGAAAATGTCCACTAAATGAGGGAATAATATGTGTGAGGGTACCACAGAAGAGTTCCAAATGTGTGTGGGTAGAATATATATCCCGCGGGGGTAAAATTGAAAAAAGTTGAAAAAATTTTTGGGGGGGGATTTAGTCATTTTTCCGGCGTTTATCAGACTTTCAGATAGGGGAAATGTCAGTGAGTGTTCCGATTTCAGTTCCAGAGCGATTCGCCCAATGAGTCCTTGATATTTAGTCGTTTTCAGCCAATTTTCTGGATTTTTGAAAATTTCACTTTTTTGTGAAAATATTCACTAAATGAGGGAATAATATGTGTGAGGGTACCCCAGGAGAGTTCCAAATGTGTGTGGGTAGAATATATATCCCGCGGGGGTAAAATTGAAAAAAGTTTAAAAAAAATTTTGGGGGGATTTAGTCATTTTTCCGGCGTTTATCAGACTTTCAGAGAGGGGAAATGTCAGTGAGTGTTCCGATTTCAGTTCCAGAGCGATTCGCCCAATGAGTCCTTGTTATTTAGGTGTTTTCAACCAATTTTCTGGATTTTTGAAAATTTCACTTTTTTGTGAAAATATCCACTAAATGAGGGAATAATATGTGTGAGGGTACCCCAGGAGAGTTCCAAATGTGTGTGGGTAGAATGTCTATCCCACGGGGGTAAAATTGAAAAAGGTTGAAAAAAAACTTTTTTGGACTTAGTCATTTTTCCGGCGTTTATCAGACTTTCAGATAGGGGAAATGTCAGTGAGCGTTCCAATTTCAGTTCCAGAGCGATTCGCCCCATGAGTCCTTGATATTTAGTCGTTTTCAGCCAATTTTCTGGATTTTTGAAAATTTCACTTTTTTGTGAAAATATCCACTAAATGAGGGAATAATATGTGTGAGGGTACCCCAGGAGAGTTCCAAATGTGTGTGGGTAGAATATATATCCCGCGGGGGTAAAATTGAAAAAAGTTTAAAAATTTTTTGGGTGGGATTTAGTCATTTTTCCGGCGTTTATCAGACTTTCAGATAGGGGAAATGTCAGTGAGCGTTCCAATTTCAGTTCCAGAGCGATTCGCCCCATGATTCCTTGATATTTAGTCGTTTTCAGCCAATTTTCTGGATTTTTGAAAATTTCACTTTTTTGTGAAAATATCCACTAAATGAGGGAATAATATGTGTGAGGGTACCCCAGGAGAGTTCCAAATGTGTGTGGGAAGAATATATATCCCACGGGGGTAAAATTGAAAAAAGTTAAAAAATTTTTTTTTTTTGGACTTAGTCATTTTTCGGGGGTTTATCAGACTTTCAGATAGGGCAAATGTCAGTTAGCGTTCCGATTTCAGTTCCAGAGCGATTCGCCCAATGAGTCCTTGATATTTAGTCGTTTTCTGCCAATTTTCTGGATTTTTGAAAATTTCACTTTTTTGTGAAAATATCCACTAAATGAGGGAATAATATGTGTGAGGGTACCCCAGGAGAGTTCCAAATGTGTGTGGGAAGAATATATATCCCACGGGGGTAAAATTGAAAAAAGTTGAAAAAATTTTTTTTTTGGACTTAGTCATTTTTCCGGCGTTTATCAGACTTTCAGATAGGGGAAATGTCAGTGAGCGTTCCGATTTCAGTTCCAGAGTGATTCGCCCAATGAGTCCTTGATATTTAGTCGTTTTCTGCCAATTTTCTGGATTTTTGAAAATTTCACTTTTTTGTGAAAATGACCACTAAATGAGGGAATAATATGTGTGAGGGTACCACGAAAGAGTTCCAAATGTGTGTGGGTAGAATATATATCCCGCGGGGGTAAAATTGAAAAAAGTTGAAAAAAATTTTTGGGGGGGATTTAGTCATTTTTCCGGCGTTTATCAGACTTTCAGATAGGGGAAATGTCAGTGAGCGTTCCAATTTCAGTTCCAGAGCGATTCGCCCCATGAGTCCTTGATATTTAGTCGTTTTCAGCCAATTTTCTGGATTTTTGAAAATTTCACTTTTTTGTGAAAATATCCACTAAATGAGGGAATAATATGTGTGAGGGTACCCCAGGAGAGTTCCAAATGTGTGTGGGTAGAATATATATCCCGCGGGGGTAAAATTGAAAAAAGTTTAAAAATTTTTTGGGTGGGATTTAGTCATTTTTCCGGCGTTTATCAGACTTTCGGATAGGGGAAATGTCAGTGAGCGTTCCAATTTCAGTTCCAGAGCGATTCGCCCCATGATTCCTTGATATTTAGTCGTTTTCAGCCAATTTTCTGGATTTTTGAAAATTTCACTTTTTTGTGAAAATATCCACTAAATGAGGGAATAATATGTGTGAGGGTACCCCAGGAGAGTTCCAAATGTGTGTGGGTAGAATATATATCCCGCGGGGGTAAAATTGAAAAAAGTTTAAAAATTTTTTGGGTGGGATTTAGTCATTTTTCCGGCGTTTATCAGACTTTCAGATAGGGGAAATGTCAGTGAGCGTTCCAATTTCAGTTCCAGAGCGATTCGCCCCATGATTCCTTGATATTTAGTCGTTTTCAGCCAATTTTCTGGATTTTTGAAAATTTCACTTTTTTGTGAAAATATCCACTAAATGAGGGAATAATATGTGTGAGGGTACCCCAGGAGAGTTCCAAATGTGTGTGGGAAGAATATATATCCCACGGGGGTAAAATTGAAGAAAGTTAAAAAATTTTTTTTTTTTGGACTTAGTCATTTTTCGGGGGTTTATCAGACTTTCAGATAGGGCAAATGTCAGTTAGCGTTCCGATTTCAGTTCCAGAGCGATTCGCCCAATGAGTCCTTGATATTTAGTCGTTTTCTGCCAATTTTCTGGATTTTTGAAAATTTCACTTTTTTGTGAAAATATCCACTAAATGAGGGAATAATATGTGTGAGGGTACCACGAAAGAGTTCCAAATGTGTGTGGGTAGAATATATATCCCGCGGGGGTAAAATTGAAAAAAGTTGAAAAAATTTTTTGGGGGGGATTTAGTCATTTTTCCGGCGTTTATCAGACTTTCAGATAGGGGAAATGTCAGTGAGTGTTCCGATTTCAGTTCCAGAGCGATTCGCCCAATGAGTCCTTGTTATTTAGTTGTTTTCAGCCAATTTTCTGGATTTTTGAAAATTTCACTTTTTTGTGAAAATATCTACTAAATGAGGGAATAATATATGTGAGGGTACCCCAGGAGAGTTCCAAATGTGTGTGGGTAGAATATATATCCCGCGGGGGTAAAATTGAAAAAAGTTTAAAAAATTTTTTGGGGGGATTTAGTCATTTTTCCGGCGTTTATCAGACTTTCAGAGAGGGGAAATGTCAGTGAGTGTTCCGATTTCAGTTCCAGAGCGATTCGCCCAATGAGTCCTTGTTATTTAGGTGTTTTCAGCCAATTTTCTGGATTTTTGAAAATTTCACTTTTTTGTGAAAATATCCACTAAATGAGGGAATAATATGTGTGAGGGTACCCCAGGAGAGTTCCAAATGTGTGTGGGTAGAATGTATATCCCACGGGGGTAAAATTGAAAAAGGTTGAAAAAAAACTTTTTTGGACTTAGTCATTTTTCCGGCGTTTATCAGACTTTCAGATAGGGGAAATGTCAGTGAGCGTTCCAATTTCAGTTCCAGAGCGATTCGCCCCATGAGTCCTTGATATTTAGTCGTTTTCAGCCAATTTTCTGGATTTTTGAAAATTTCACTTTTTTGTGAAAATATCCACTAAATGAGGGAATAATATGTGTGAGGGTACCCCAGGAGAGTTCCAAATGTGTGTGGGTAGAATATATATCCCGCGGGGGTAAAATTGAAAAAAGTTTAAAAATTTTTTGGGTGGGATTTAGTCATTTTTCCGGCGTTTATCAGACTTTCGGATAGGGGAAATGTCAGTGAGCGTTCCAATTTCAGTTCCAGAGCGATTCGCCCCATGATTCCTTGATATTTAGTCGTTTTCAGCCAATTTTCTGGATTTTTGAAAATTTCACTTTTTTGTGAAAATATCCACTAAATGAGGGAATAATATGTGTGAGGGTACCCCAGGAGAGTTCCAAATGTGTGTGGGTAGAATATATATCCCACGGGGGTAAAATTGAAAAAAGTTGAAAAAAAATTTTTTTTGGACTTAGTCATTTTTCCGGCGTTTATCAGACTTTCAGATAGGGGAAATGTCAGTGAGCGTTCCGATTTCAGTTCCAGAGCGATTCGCCCAATGAGTCCTTGATATTTAGTCGTTTTCTGCCAATTTTCTGGATTTTTGAAAATTTCACTTTTTTGTGAAAATATCCACTAAATGAGGGAATAATATGTGTGAGGGTACCCCAGGAGAGTTCCAAATGTGTGTGGGAAGAATATATATCCCACGGGGGTAAAATTGAAAAAAGTTGAAAAAAATTTTTTTTTGGACTTAGTCATTTTTCCGGCGTTTATCAGACTTTCAGATAGGGGAAATGTCAGTGAGCGTTCCGATTTCAGTTCCAGAGCGATTCGCCCAATGAGTCATTGATATTTAGTCGTTTTCTGCCAATTTTCTGGATTTTTGAAAATTTCACTTTTTTGTGAAAATGTCCAGTAAATGAGGGAATAATATGTGTGAGGGTACCACAGAAGAGTTCCAAATGTGTGTGGGTAGAATATATATCCCGCGGGGGTAAAATTGAAAAAAGTTGAAAAAATTTTTTGGGGGGGATTTAGTCATTTTTCCGGCGTTTATCAGACTTTCAGATAGGGGAAATGTCAGTGAGTGTTCCGATTTCAGTTCCAGAGCGATTCGCCCAATGAGTCCTTGTTATTTAGTTGTTTTCAGCCAATTTTCTGGATTTTTGAAAATTTCACTTTTTTGTGAAAATATCTACTAAATGAGGGAATAATATATGTGAGGGTACCCCAGGAGAGTTCCAAATGTGTGTGGGTAGAATATATATCCCACGGGGGTAAAATTGAAAAAAGTTGAAAAAAAATTTTTTTTGGACTTAGTCATTTTTCCGGCGTTTATCAGACTTTCAGATAGGGGAAATGTCAGTGAGCGTTCCGATTTCAGTTCCAGAGCGATTCGCCCAATGAGTCCTTGATATTTAGTCGTTTTCTGCCAATTTTCTGGATTTTTGAAAATTTCACTTTTTTGTGAAAATATCCACTAAATGAGGGAATAATATGTGTGAGGGTACCCCAGGAGAGTTCCAAATGTGTGTGGGAAGAATATATATCCCACGGGGGTAAAATTGAAAAAAGTTGAAAAAATTTTTTTTTTGGACTTAGTCATTTTTCCGGCGTTTATCAGACTTTCAGATAGGGCGAATGTCAGTGAGCGTTCCGATTTCAGTTCCAGAGCGATTCGCCCAATGAGTCCTTGATATTTAGTCGTTTTCAGCCAATTTTCTGGATTTTTGAAAATTTCACTTTTTTGTGAAAATATTCACTAAATGAGGGAATAATATGTGTGAGGGTACCCCAGGAGAGTTCCAAATGTGTGTGGGTAGAATATATATCCCGCGGGGGTAAAATTGAAAAAAGTTTAAAAAATTTTTGGGGGGGATTTAGTCATTTTTCCGGCGTTTATCAGACTTTCAGAGAGGGGAAATGTCAGTGAGTGTTCCGATTTCAGTTCCAGAGCGATTCGCCCAATGAGTCCTTGTTATTTAGGTGTTTTCAGCCAATTTTCTGGATTTTTGAAAATTTCACTTTTTTGTGAAAATATCCACTAAATGAGGGAATAATATGTGTGAGGGTACCACAGAAGAGTTCCAAATGTGTGTGGGTAGAATATATATCCCGCGGGGGTAAAATTGAAAAAAGTTGAAAAAATTTTTTGGGGGGGATTTAGTCATTTTTCCGGCGTTTATCAGACTTTCAGATAGGGGAAATGTCAGTGAGCATTCCGATTTCAGTTCCAGAGCGATTCGCCCAATGAGTCCTTGATATTTTGTCGTTTTCTGCCAATTTTCTGGATTTTTGAAAATTTCACTTTTTTGTGAAAATATCCACTAAATGAGGGAATAATATGTGTGAGGGTACCCCAGGAGAGTTCCAAATGTGTGTCGGAAGAATATATATCCCACGGGGGTAAAATTGAAGAAAGTTGAAAAAAAATTTTTTTTGACTTAGTCATTTTTCCGGCGTTTATCAGACTTTCAGATAGGGCGAATGTCAGTGAGCGTTCTGATTTCAGTTCCAGAGCGATTCGCCCAATGAGTCCTTGATATTTAGTCGTTTTCAGCCAATTTTCTGGATTTTTGAAAATTTCACTTTTTTGTGAAAATATTCACTAAATGAGGGAATAATATGTGTGAAGGTACCCCAGGAGAGTTCCAAATGTGTGTGGGTAGAATATATATCCCGCGGGGGTAAAATTGAAAAAAGTTTAAAAAATTTTTGCGGGGGATTTAGTCATTTTTCCGGCGTTTATCAGACTTTCAGAGAGGGGAAATGTCAGTGAGTGTTCCGATTTCAGTTCCAGAGCGATTCGCCCATTGAGTCCTTGTTATTTAGTTGTTTTCAGCCAATTTTCTGGATTTTTGAAAATTTCACTTTTTTGTGAAAATATCCACTAAATGAGGGAATAATATGTGTGAGGGTACCCCAGGAGAGTTCCAAATGTGTGTGGGTAGAATGTATATCCCACGGGGGTAAAATTGAAAAAAGTTGAAAAATTTTTTTTGGACTTAGTCATTTTTCCGGCGTTTATCAGACTTTCAGATAGGGGAAATGTCAGTGAGCGTTCCAATTTCAGTTCCAGAGCGATTCGCCCAATGAGTCCTTGATATTTAGTCATTTTCAGCCAATTTTCTGGATTTTTGAAAATTTCACTTTTTTGTGAAAATATCCACTTAATGAGGGAATAATATGTGTGAGGGTACCCCAGGACAGTTCCAAATGTGTGTGGGAAGAATATATATCCCACGGGGGTAAAATTGAAAAAAGTTGAAAAAATTTTTTTTTTTGGAATAAGTCATTTTTCGGGGGTTTATCAGACTTTCAGATAGGGGAAATGTCAGTGAGCGTTCCGATTTCAGTTCCAGAGCGATTCGCCCAATGAGTCATTGATATTTAGTCGTTTTCTGCCAATTTTCTGGATTTTTGAAAATTTCACTTTTTTGTGAAAATGTCCACTAAATGAGGGAATAATATGTGTGAGGGTACCACAGAAGAGTTCCAAATGTGTGTGGGTAGAATATATATCCCGCGGGGGTAAAATTGAAAAAAGTTGAAAAAATTTTTTGGGGGGGATTTAGTCATTTTTCCGGCGTTTATCAGACTTTCAGATAGGGGAAATGTCAGTGAGTGTTCCGATTTCAGTTCCAGAGCGATTCGCCCAATGAGTCCTTGTTATTTAGTTGTTTTCAGCCAATTTTCTGGATTTTTGAAAATTTCACTTTTTTGTGAAAATATCTACTAAATGAGGGAATAATATATGTGAGGGTACCACAGGAGAGTTCCAAATGTGTGTGGGTAGAATATATATCCCACGGGGGTAAAATTGAAAAAAGTTGAAAAAAAATTTTTTTTGGACTTAGTCATTTTTCCGGCGTTTATCAGACTTTCAGATAGGGGAAATGTCAGTGAGCGTTCCGATTTCAGTTCCAGAGCGATTCGCCCAATGAGTCATTGATATTTAGTCGTTTTCTGCCAATTTTCTGGATTTTTGAAAATTTCACTTTTTTGTGAAAATGTCCACTAAATGAGGGAATAATATGTGTGAGGGTACCACAGAAGAGTTCCAAATGTGTGTGGGTAGAATATATATCCCGCGGGGGTAAAATTGAAAAAAGTTTAAAAAATTTTTTGGGGGGGATTTAGTCATTTTTCCGGCGTTTATCAGACTTTCAGATAGGGGAAATGTCAGTGAGTGTTCCGATTTCAGTTCCAGAGCGATTCGCCCAATGAGTCCTTGTTATTTAGTTGTTTTCAGCCAATTTTCTGGATTTTTGAAAATTTCACTTTTTTGTGAAAATATCTACTAAATGAGGGAATAATATATGTGAGGGTACCCCAGGAGAGTTCCAAATGTGTGTGGGTAGAATATATATCCCACGGGGGTAAAATTGAAAAAAGTTGAAAAAAAATTTTTTTTGGACTTAGTCATTTTTCCGGCGTTTATCAGACTTTCAGATAGGGGAAATGTCAGTGAGCGTTCCGATTTCAGTTCCAGAGCGATTCGCCCAATGAGTCCTTGATATTTAGTCGTTTTCTGCCAATTTTCTGGATTTTTGAAAATTTCACTTTTTTGTGAAAATATCCACTAAATGAGGGAATAATATGTGTGAGGGTACCCCAGGAGAGTTCCAAATGTGTGTGGGAAGAATATATATCCCACGGGGGTAAAATTGAAAAAAGTTGAAAAAAATTTTTTTTTGGACTTAGTCATTTTTCCGGCGTTTATCAGACTTTCAGATAGGGGAAATGTCAGTGAGCGTTCCGATTTCAGTTCCAGAGCGATTCGCCCAATGAGTCATTGATATTTAGTCGTTTTCTGCCAATTTTCTGGATTTTTGAAAATTTCACTTTTTTGTGAAAATGTCCAGTAAATGAGGGAATAATATGTGTGAGGGTACCACAGAAGAGTTCCAAATGTGTGTGGGTAGAATATATATCCCGCGGGGGTAAAATTGAAAAAAGTTGAAAAAATTTTTTGGGGGGGATTTAGTCATTTTTCCGGCGTTTATCAGACTTTCAGATAGGGGAAATGTCAGTGAGTGTTCCGATTTCAGTTCCAGAGCGATTCGCCCAATGAGTCCTTGTTATTTAGTTGTTTTCAGCCAATTTTCTGGATTTTTGAAAATTTCACTTTTTTGTGAAAATATCTACTAAATGAGGGAATAATATATGTGAGGGTACCCCAGGAGAGTTCCAAATGTGTGTGGGTAGAATATATATCCCACGGGGGTAAAATTGAAAAAAGTTGAAAAAAAATTTTTTTTGGACTTAGTCATTTTTCCGGCGTTTATCAGACTTTCAGATAGGGGAAATGTCAGTGAGCGTTCCGATTTCAGTTCCAGAGCGATTCGCCCAATGAGTCCTTGATATTTAGTCGTTTTCTGCCAATTTTCTGGATTTTTGAAAATTTCACTTTTTTGTGAAAATATCCACTAAATGAGGGAATAATATGTGTGAGGGTACCCCAGGAGAGTTCCAAATGTGTGTGGGAAGAATATATATCCCACGGGGGTAAAATTGAAAAAAGTTGAAAAAATTTTTTTTTTGGACTTAGTCATTTTTCCGGCGTTTATCAGACTTTCAGATAGGGCGAATGTCAGTGAGCGTTCCGATTTCAGTTCCAGAGCGATTCGCCCAATGAGTCCTTGATATTTAGTCGTTTTCAGCCAATTTTCTGGATTTTTGAAAATTTCACTTTTTTGTGAAAATATTCACTAAATGAGGGAATAATATGTGTGAGGGTACCCCAGGAGAGTTCCAAATGTGTGTGGGTAGAATATATATCCCGCGGGGGTAAAATTGAAAAAAGTTTAAAAAATTTTTGGGGGGGATTTAGTCATTTTTCCGGCGTTTATCAGACTTTCAGAGAGGGGAAATGTCAGTGAGTGTTCCGATTTCAGTTCCAGAGCGATTCGCCCAATGAGTCCTTGTTATTTAGGTGTTTTCAGCCAATTTTCTGGATTTTTGAAAATTTCACTTTTTTGTGAAAATATCCACTAAATGAGGGAATAATATGTGTGAGGGTACCACAGAAGAGTTCCAAATGTGTGTGGGTAGAATATATATCCCGCGGGGGTAAAATTGAAAAAAGTTGAAAAAATTTTTTGGGGGGGATTTAGTCATTTTTCCGGCGTTTATCAGACTTTCAGATAGGGGAAATGTCAGTGAGCATTCCGATTTCAGTTCCAGAGCGATTCGCCCAATGAGTCCTTGATATTTTGTCGTTTTCTGCCAATTTTCTGGATTTTTGAAAATTTCACTTTTTTGTGAAAATATCCACTAAATGAGGGAATAATATGTGTGAGGGTACCCCAGGAGAGTTCCAAATGTGTGTCGGAAGAATATATATCCCACGGGGGTAAAATTGAAGAAAGTTGAAAAAAAATTTTTTTTGACTTAGTCATTTTTCCGGCGTTTATCAGACTTTCAGATAGGGCGAATGTCAGTGAGCGTTCTGATTTCAGTTCCAGAGCGATTCGCCCAATGAGTCCTTGATATTTAGTCGTTTTCAGCCAATTTTCTGGATTTTTGAAAATTTCACTTTTTTGTGAAAATATTCACTAAATGAGGGAATAATATGTGTGAAGGTACCCCAGGAGAGTTCCAAATGTGTGTGGGTAGAATATATATCCCGCGGGGGTAAAATTGAAAAAAGTTTAAAAAATTTTTGCGGGGGATTTAGTCATTTTTCCGGCGTTTATCAGACTTTCAGAGAGGGGAAATGTCAGTGAGTGTTCCGATTTCAGTTCCAGAGCGATTCGCCCATTGAGTCCTTGTTATTTAGTTGTTTTCAGCCAATTTTCTGGATTTTTGAAAATTTCACTTTTTTGTGAAAATATCCACTAAATGAGGGAATAATATGTGTGAGGGTACCCCAGGAGAGTTCCAAATGTGTGTGGGTAGAATGTATATCCCACGGGGGTAAAATTGAAAAAAGTTGAAAAATTTTTTTTGGACTTAGTCATTTTTCCGGCGTTTATCAGACTTTCAGATAGGGGAAATGTCAGTGAGCGTTCCAATTTCAGTTCCAGAGCGATTCGCCCAATGAGTCCTTGATATTTAGTCATTTTCAGCCAATTTTCTGGATTTTTGAAAATTTCACTTTTTTGTGAAAATATCCACTTAATGAGGGAATAATATGTGTGAGGGTACCCCAGGACAGTTCCAAATGTGTGTGGGAAGAATATATATCCCACGGGGGTAAAATTGAAAAAAGTTGAAAAAATTTTTTTTTTTGGAATAAGTCATTTTTCGGGGGTTTATCAGACTTTCAGATAGGGGAAATGTCAGTGAGCGTTCCGATTTCAGTTCCAGAGCGATTCGCCCAATGAGTCATTGATATTTAGTCGTTTTCTGCCAATTTTCTGGATTTTTGAAAATTTCACTTTTTTGTGAAAATGTCCACTAAATGAGGGAATAATATGTGTGAGGGTACCACAGAAGAGTTCCAAATGTGTGTGGGTAGAATATATATCCCGCGGGGGTAAAATTGAAAAAAGTTGAAAAAATTTTTTGGGGGGGATTTAGTCATTTTTCCGGCGTTTATCAGACTTTCAGATAGGGGAAATGTCAGTGAGTGTTCCGATTTCAGTTCCAGAGCGATTCGCCCAATGAGTCCTTGTTATTTAGTTGTTTTCAGCCAATTTTCTGGATTTTTGAAAATTTCACTTTTTTGTGAAAATATCTACTAAATGAGGGAATAATATATGTGAGGGTACCACAGGAGAGTTCCAAATGTGTGTGGGTAGAATATATATCCCACGGGGGTAAAATTGAAAAAAGTTGAAAAAAAATTTTTTTTGGACTTAGTCATTTTTCCGGCGTTTATCAGACTTTCAGATAGGGGAAATGTCAGTGAGCGTTCCGATTTCAGTTCCAGAGCGATTCGCCCAATGAGTCATTGATATTTAGTCGTTTTCTGCCAATTTTCTGGATTTTTGAAAATTTCACTTTTTTGTGAAAATGTCCACTAAATGAGGGAATAATATGTGTGAGGGTACCACAGAAGAGTTCCAAATGTGTGTGGGTAGAATATATATCCCGCGGGGGTAAAATTGAAAAAAGTTTAAAAAATTTTTTGGGGGGGATTTAGTCATTTTTCCGGCGTTTATCAGACTTTCAGATAGGGGAAATGTCAGTGAGTGTTCCGATTTCAGTTCCAGAGCGATTCGCCCAATGAGTCCTTGTTATTTAGTTGTTTTCAGCCAATTTTCTGGATTTTTGAAAATTTCACTTTTTTGTGAAAATATCTACTAAATGAGGGAATAATATATGTGAGGGTACCCCAGGAGAGTTCCAAATGTGTGTGGGTAGAATATATATCCCACGGGGGTAAAATTGAAAAAAGTTGAAAAAAAATTTTTTTTGGACTTAGTCATTTTTCCGGCGTTTATCAGACTTTCAGATAGGGGAAATGTCAGTGAGCGTTCCGATTTCAGTTCCAGAGCGATTCGCCCAATGAGTCCTTGATATTTAGTCGTTTTCTGCCAATTTTCTGGATTTTTGAAAATTTCACTTTTTTGTGAAAATATCCACTAAATGAGGGAATAATATGTGTGAGGGTACCCCAGGAGAGTTCCAAATGTGTGTGGGAAGAATATATATCCCACGGGGGTAAAATTGAAAAAAGTTGAAAAAATTTTTTTTTTGGACTTAGTCATTTTTCCGGCGTTTATCAGACTTTCAGATAGGGCGAATGTCAGTGAGCCTTCCGATTTCAGTTCCAGAGCGATTCGCCCAATGAGTCCTTGATATTTAGTCGTTTTCAGCCAATTTTCTGGATTTTTGAAAATTTCACTTTTTTGTGAAAATATTCACTAAATGAGGGAATAATATGTGTGAGGGTACCCCAGGAGAGTTCCAAATGTGTGTGGGTAGAATATATATCCCGCGGGGGTAAAATTGAAAAAAGTTTAAAAATTTTTTTGGGGGGATTTAGTCATTTTTCCGGCGTTTATCAGAATTTCAGATAGGGGAAATGTCAGTGAGCGTTCCAATTTCAGTTCCAGAGCGATTCGCCCCATGAGTCCTTGATATTTAGTCGTTTTCAGCCAATTTTCTGGATTTTTGAAAATTTCACTTTTTTGTGAAAATATCCACTAAATGAGGGAATAATATGTGTGAGGGTTCCCCAGGAGAGATCCAAATGTGTGTGGGAAGAATATATATCCCACGGGGGTAAAATTGAAAAAAGTTGAAAAAATTTTTTTTTTGGACTTAGTCATTTTTCCGGCGTTTATCAGACTTTCAGATAGGGGAAATGTCAGTGAGCGTTCCGATTTCAGTTCCAGAGCGATTCGCCCAATGAGTCCTTGATATTTAGTCGTTTTCTGCCAATTTTCTGGATTTTTGAAAATTTCACTTTTTTGTGAAAATGTCCACTAAATGAGGGAATAATATGTGTGAGGGTACCACAGAAGAGTTCCAAATGTGTGTGGGTAGAATATATATCCCGCGGGGGTAAAATTGAAAAAAGTTGAAAAAATTTTTTGGGGGGGATTTAGTCATTTTTCCAGCGTTTATCAGACTTTCAGATAGGGGAAATGTCAGTGAGTGTTCCGATTTCAGTTCCAGAGCGATTCGCCCAATGAGTCCTTGTTATTTAGTTGTTTTCAGCCAATTTTCTGGATTTTTGAAAATTTCACTTTTTTGTGAAAATATCCACTAAATGAGGGAATAATATGTGTGAGGGTACCCCAGGAGAGTTCCAAATGTGTGTGGGTAGAATATATATCCCGCGGGGGTAAAATTGAAAAAAGTTGAAAAAAAAATTTTTTTTTGACTTAGTCATTTTTCCGGCGTTTATCAGACTTTCAGATAGGGGAAATGTCAGTGAGCATTCCGATTTCAGTTCCAGAGCGATTCGCCCAATGAGTCCTTGATATTTTGTCGTTTTCTGCCAATTTTCTGGATTTTTGAAAATTTCACTTTTTTGTGAAAATATCCACTAAATGAGGGAATAATATGTGTGAGGGTACCCCAGGAGAGTTCCAAATGTGTGTCGGAAGAATATATATCCCACGGGGGTAAAATTGAAGAAAGTTGAAAAAAAATTTTTTTTTGACTTAGTCATTTTTCCGGCGTTTATCAGACTTTCAGATAGGGCGAATGTCAGTGAGCGTTCCGATTTCAGTTCCAGAGCGATTCGCCCAATGAGTCCTTGATATTTAGTCGTTTTCAGCCAATTTTCTGGATTTTTGAAAATTTCACTTTTTTGTGAAAATATTCACTAAATGAGGGAATAATATGTGTGAGGGTACCCCAGGAGAGTTCCAAATGTGTGTGGGTAGAATATATATCCCGCGGGGGTAAAATTGAAAAAAGTTTAAAAAATTTTTGCGGGGGATTTAGTCATTTTTCCGGCGTTTATCAGACTTTCAGAGAGGGGAAATGTCAGTGAGTGTTCCGATTTCAGTTCCAGAGCGATTCGCCCATTGAGTCCTTGTTATTTAGTTGTTTTCAGCCAATTTTCTGGATTTTTGAAAATTTCACTTTTTTGTGAAAATATCCACTAAATGAGGGAATAATATGTGTGAGGGTACCCCAGGAGAGTTCCAAATGTGTGTGGGTAGAATGTATATCCCACGGGGGTAAAATTGAAAAAAGTTGAAAAATTTTTTTTGGACTTAGTCATTTTTCCGGCGTTTATCAGACTTTCAGATAGGGGAAATGTCAGTGAGCGTTCCAATTTCAGTTCCAGAGCGATTCGCCCAATGATTCCTTGATATTTAGTCATTTTCAGCCAATTTTCTGGATTTTTGAAAATTTCACTTTTTTGTGAAAATATCCACTTAATGAGGGAATAATATGTGTGAGGGTACCCCAGGACAGTTCCAAATATGTGTGGGAAGAATATATATCCCACGGGGGTAAAATTGAAAAAAGTTGAAAAAATTTTTTTTTTTGGAATAAGTCATTTTTCGGGGGTTTATCAGACTTTCAGATAGGGCAAATGTCAGTTAGCGTTCCGATTTCAGTTCCAGAGTGATTCGCCCAATGAGTCCTTGATATTTAGTCATTTTCAGCCAATTTTCTGGATTTTTGAAAATTTCACTTTTTTGTGAAAATGTCCACTAAATGAGGGAATAATATGTGTGAGGGTACCACAGAAGAGTTCCAAATGTGTGTGGGTAGAATATATATCCCGCGGGGGTAAAATTGAAAAAAGTTGAAAAATTTTTTTGGGGGGATTTAGTCATTTTTCCGGCGTTTATCAGACTTTCAGATAGGGGAAATGTCAGTGAGTGTTCCGATTTCAGTTCCAGAGCGATTCGCCCAATGAGTCCTTGTTATTTAGTTGTTTTCAGCCAATTTTCTGGATTTTTGAAAATTGCACTTTTTTGTGAAAATATCCACTAAATGAGGGAATAATATGTGTGAGGGTACCCCAGGAGAGTTCCAAATGTGTGTGGGTAGAATATATATCCCGCGGGGGTAAAATTGAAAAAAGTTGAAAATTTTTTTTTGGAATTAGTCATTTTTCCGGCGTTTATCAGACTTTCAGATAGGGGAAATGTCAGTGAGCGTTCCAATTTCAGTTCCAGAGCGATTCGCCCAATGAGTCCTTGATATTTAGTCATTTTCAGCCAATTTTCTGGATTTTTGAAAATTTCACTTTTTTGTGAAAATATCCACTTAATGAGGGAATAATATGTGTGAGGGTACCCCAGGACAGTTCCAAATGTGTGTGGGAAGAATATATATCCCACGGGGGTAAAATTGAAGAAAATTAAAAAAAATTTTTTTTTGGACTTAGTCATTTTTCCGGCATTTATCAGACTTTCAGATAGGGGAAATGTCAGTGAGCATTCCGATTTCAGTTCGAGAGCGATTCGCCCAATGAGTCCTTGATATTTTGTCGTTTTCTGCCAATTTTCTGGATTTTTGAAAATTTCACTTTTTTGTGAAAATATCCACTAAATGAGGGAATAATATGTGTGAGGGTACCCCAGGAGAGTTCCAAATGTTTGTCGGAAGAATATATATCCCACGGGGGTAAAATTGAAGAAAGTTGAAAAAAAAATTTTTTTTGACTTAGTCATTTTTCCGGCGTTTATCAGACTTTCAGATAGGGCGAATGTCAGTGAGCGTTCCGATTTCAGTTCCAGAGCGATTCGCCCAATGAGTCCTTGATATTTAGTCGTTTTCTGCCAATTTTCTGGATTTTTGAAAATTTCACTTTTTTGTGAAAATATCCACTAAATGAGGGAATAATATGTGTGAGGGTACCCCAGGAGAGTTCCAAATGTGTGTGGGAAGAATATATATCCCACGGGGGTAAAATTGAAAAAAGTTGAAAAAATTTTTTTTTTGGACTTAGTCATTTTTCCGGCGTTTATCAGACTTTCAGATAGGGCGAATGTCAGTGAGCCTTCCGATTTCAGTTCCAGAGCGATTCGCCCAATGAGTCCTTGATATTTAGTCGTTTTCAGCCAATTTTCTGGATTTTTGAAAATTTCACTTTTTTGTGAAAATATTCACTAAATGAGGGAATAATATGTGTGAGGGTACCCCAGGAGAGTTCCAAATGTGTGTGGGTAGAATATATATCCCGCGGGGGTAAAATTGAAAAAAGTTTAAAAATTTTTTTGGGGGGATTTAGTCATTTTTCCGGCGTTTATCAGAATTTCAGATAGGGGAAATGTCAGTGAGCGTTCCAATTTCAGTTCCAGAGCGATTCGCCCCATGAGTCCTTGATATTTAGTCGTTTTCAGCCAATTTTCTGGATTTTTGAAAATTTCACTTTTTTGTGAAAATATCCACTAAATGAGGGAATAATATGTGTGAGGGTTCCCCAGGAGAGATCCAAATGTGTGTGGGAAGAATATATATCCCACGGGGGTAAAATTGAAAAAAGTTGAAAAAATTTTTTTTTTGGACTTAGTCATTTTTCCGGCGTTTATCAGACTTTCAGATAGGGGAAATGTCAGTGAGCGTTCCGATTTCAGTTCCAGAGCGATTCGCCCAATGAGTCCTTGATATTTAGTCGTTTTCTGCCAATTTTCTGGATTTTTGAAAATTTCACTTTTTTGTGAAAATGTCCACTAAATGAGGGAATAATATGTGTGAGGGTACCACAGAAGAGTTCCAAATGTGTGTGGGTAGAATATATATCCCGCGGGGGTAAAATTGAAAAAAGTTGAAAAAATTTTTTGGGGGGGATTTAGTCATTTTTCCAGCGTTTATCAGACTTTCAGATAGGGGAAATGTCAGTGAGTGTTCCGATTTCAGTTCCAGAGCGATTCGCCCAATGAGTCCTTGTTATTTAGTTGTTTTCAGCCAATTTTCTGGATTTTTGAAAATTTCACTTTTTTGTGAAAATATCCACTAAATGAGGGAATAATATGTGTGAGGGTACCCCAGGAGAGTTCCAAATGTGTGTGGGTAGAATATATATCCCGCGGGGGTAAAATTGAAAAAAGTTGAAAAAAAAATTTTTTTTTGACTTAGTCATTTTTCCGGCGTTTATCAGACTTTCAGATAGGGGAAATGTCAGTGAGCATTCCGATTTCAGTTCCAGAGCGATTCGCCCAATGAGTCCTTGATATTTTGTCGTTTTCTGCCAATTTTCTGGATTTTTGAAAATTTCACTTTTTTGTGAAAATATCCACTAAATGAGGGAATAATATGTGTGAGGGTACCCCAGGAGAGTTCCAAATGTGTGTCGGAAGAATATATATCCCACGGGGGTAAAATTGAAGAAAGTTGAAAAAAAATTTTTTTTTGACTTAGTCATTTTTCCGGCGTTTATCAGACTTTCAGATAGGGCGAATGTCAGTGAGCGTTCCGATTTCAGTTCCAGAGCGATTCGCCCAATGAGTCCTTGATATTTAGTCGTTTTCAGCCAATTTTCTGGATTTTTGAAAATTTCACTTTTTTGTGAAAATATTCACTAAATGAGGGAATAATATGTGTGAGGGTACCCCAGGAGAGTTCCAAATGTGTGTGGGTAGAATATATATCCCGCGGGGGTAAAATTGAAAAAAGTTTAAAAAATTTTTGCGGGGGATTTAGTCATTTTTCCGGCGTTTATCAGACTTTCAGAGAGGGGAAATGTCAGTGAGTGTTCCGATTTCAGTTCCAGAGCGATTCGCCCATTGAGTCCTTGTTATTTAGTTGTTTTCAGCCAATTTTCTGGATTTTTGAAAATTTCACTTTTTTGTGAAAATATCCACTAAATGAGGGAATAATATGTGTGAGGGTACCCCAGGAGAGTTCCAAATGTGTGTGGGTAGAATGTATATCCCACGGGGGTAAAATTGAAAAAAGTTGAAAAATTTTTTTTGGACTTAGTCATTTTTCCGGCGTTTATCAGACTTTCAGATAGGGGAAATGTCAGTGAGCGTTCCAATTTCAGTTCCAGAGCGATTCGCCCAATGATTCCTTGATATTTAGTCATTTTCAGCCAATTTTCTGGATTTTTGAAAATTTCACTTTTTTGTGAAAATATCCACTTAATGAGGGAATAATATGTGTGAGGGTACCCCAGGACAGTTCCAAATATGTGTGGGAAGAATATATATCCCACGGGGGTAAAATTGAAAAAAGTTGAAAAAATTTTTTTTTTTGGAATAAGTCATTTTTCGGGGGTTTATCAGACTTTCAGATAGGGCAAATGTCAGTTAGCGTTCCGATTTCAGTTCCAGAGTGATTCGCCCAATGAGTCCTTGATATTTAGTCATTTTCAGCCAATTTTCTGGATTTTTGAAAATTTCACTTTTTTGTGAAAATGTCCACTAAATGAGGGAATAATATGTGTGAGGGTACCACAGAAGAGTTCCAAATGTGTGTGGGTAGAATATATATCCCGCGGGGGTAAAATTGAAAAAAGTTGAAAAATTTTTTTGGGGGGATTTAGTCATTTTTCCGGCGTTTATCAGACTTTCAGATAGGGGAAATGTCAGTGAGTGTTCCGATTTCAGTTCCAGAGCGATTCGCCCAATGAGTCCTTGTTATTTAGTTGTTTTCAGCCAATTTTCTGGATTTTTGAAAATTGCACTTTTTTGTGAAAATATCCACTAAATGAGGGAATAATATGTGTGAGGGTACCCCAGGAGAGTTCCAAATGTGTGTGGGTAGAATATATATCCCGCGGGGGTAAAATTGAAAAAAGTTGAAAATTTTTTTTTGGAATTAGTCATTTTTCCGGCGTTTATCAGACTTTCAGATAGGGGAAATGTCAGTGAGCGTTCCAATTTCAGTTCCAGAGCGATTCGCCCAATGAGTCCTTGATATTTAGTCATTTTCAGCCAATTTTCTGGATTTTTGAAAATTTCACTTTTTTGTGAAAATATCCACTTAATGAGGGAATAATATGTGTGAGGGTACCCCAGGACAGTTCCAAATGTGTGTGGGAAGAATATATATCCCACGGGGGTAAAATTGAAGAAAATTAAAAAAAATTTTTTTTTGGACTTAGTCATTTTTCCGGCATTTATCAGACTTTCAGATAGGGGAAATGTCAGTGAGCATTCCGATTTCAGTTCGAGAGCGATTCGCCCAATGAGTCCTTGATATTTTGTCGTTTTCTGCCAATTTTCTGGATTTTTGAAAATTTCACTTTTTTGTGAAAATATCCACTAAATGAGGGAATAATATGTGTGAGGGTACCCCAGGAGAGTTCCAAATGTTTGTCGGAAGAATATATATCCCACGGGGGTAAAATTGAAGAAAGTTGAAAAAAAAATTTTTTTTGACTTAGTCATTTTTCCGGCGTTTATCAGACTTTCAGATAGGGCGAATGTCAGTGAGCGTTCCGATTTCAGTTCCAGAGCGATTCGCCCAATGAGTCCTTGACATTTAGTCGTTTTCAGCCAATTTTCTGGATTTTTGAAAATTTCACTTTTTTGTGAAAATATTCACTAAATGAGGGAATAATATGTGTGAGGGTACCCCAGGAGAGTTCCAAATGTGTGTGGGTAGAATATATATCCCGCGGGGGTAAAATTGAAAAAAGTTTAAAAAAATTTTGCGGGGGATTTAGTCATTTTTCCGGCGTTTATCAGACTTTCAGAGAGGGGAAATGTCAGTGAGTGTTCCGATTTCAGTTCCAGAGCGATTCGCCCATTGAGTCCTTGTTATTTAGTTGTTTTCAGCCAATTTTCTGGATTTTTGAAAATTTCACTTTTTTGTGAAAATATCCACTAAATGAGGGAATAATATGTGTGAGGGTACCCCAGGAGAGTTCCAAATGTGTGTGGGTAGAATGTATATCCCACGGGGGTAAAATTGAAAAAGGTTGAAAAAAATTATTTTTTGGACTTAGTCATTTTTCCGGCGTTTATCAGACTTTCAGATAGGGGAAATGTCAGTGAGCGTTCCAATTTCAGTTCCAGAGCGATTCGCCCCATGAGTCCTTGATATTTAGTCGTTTTCAGCCAATTTTCTGGATTTTTGAAAATTTCACTTTTTTGTGAAAATATCCACTAAATGAGGGAATAATATGTGTGAGGGTACCCCAGGAGAGTTCCAAATGTGTGTGGGAAGAATATATATCCCACGGGGGTAAAATTGAAGAAAGTTAAAAAAAAAATTTTTTTGTACTTAGTAATTTTTCCGGCGTTTATCAGACTTTCAGATAGGGGAAATGTCAGTGAGCGTTCCAATTTCAGTTCCAGAGCGATTCGCCCAATGATTCCTTGATATTTAGTCATTTTCAGCCAATTTTCTGGATTTTTGAAAATTTCACTTTTTTGTGAAAATATCCACTTAATGAGGGAATAATATGTGTGAGGGTACCCCAGGACAGTTCCAAATGTGTGTGGGAAGAATATATATCCCACGGGGGTAAAATTGAAAAAAGTTGAAAAAATTTTTTTTTTTGGAATAAGTCATTTTTCGGGGGTTTATCAGACTTTCAGATAGGGCAAATGTCAGTTAGCGTTCCGATTTCAGTTCCAGAGTGATTCGCCCAATGAGTCCTTGATATTTAGTCATTTTCAGCCAATTTTCTGGATTTTTGAAAATTTCACTTTTTTGTGAAAATGTCCACTAAATGAGGGAATAATATGTGTGAGGGTACCACAGAAGAGTTCCAAATGTGTGTGGGTAGAATATATATCCCGCGGGGGTAAAATTGAAAAAAGTTGAAAAATTTTTTTGGGGGGATTTAGTCATTTTTCCGGCGTTTATCAGACTTTCAGATAGGGGAAATGTCAGTGAGTGTTCCGATTTCAGTTCCAGAGCGATTCGCCCAATGAGTCCTTGTTATTTAGTTGTTTTCAGCCAATTTTCTGGATTTTTGAAAATTGCACTTTTTTGTGAAAATATCCACTAAATGAGGGAATAATATGTGTGAGGGTACCCCAGGAGAGTTCCAAATGTGTGTGGGTAGAATATATATCCCGCGGGGGTAAAATTGAAAAAAGTTGAAAATTTTTTTTTGGAATTAGTCATTTTTCCGGCGTTTATCAGACTTTCAGATAGGGGAAATGTCAGTGAGCGTTCCAATTTCAGTTCCAGAGCGATTCGCCCAATGAGTCCTTGATATTTAGTCATTTTCAGCCAATTTTCTGGATTTTTGAAAATTTCACTTTTTTGTGAAAATATCCACTTAATGAGGGAATAATATGTGTGAGGGTACCCCAGGACAGTTCCAAATGTGTGTGGGAAGAATATATATCCCACGGGGGTAAAATTGAAGAAAATTAAAAAAAATTTTTTTTTGGACTTAGTCATTTTTCCGGCATTTATCAGACTTTCAGATAGGGGAAATGTCAGTGAGCATTCCGATTTCAGTTCGAGAGCGATTCGCCCAATGAGTCCTTGATATTTTGTCGTTTTCTGCCAATTTTCTGGATTTTTGAAAATTTCACTTTTTTGTGAAAATATCCACTAAATGAGGGAATAATATGTGTGAGGGTACCCCAGGAGAGTTCCAAATGTGTGTCGGAAGAATATATATCCCACGGGGGTAAAATTGAAGAAAGTTGAAAAAAAAATTTTTTTTGACTTAGTCATTTTTCCGGCGTTTATCAGACTTTCAGATAGGGCGAATGTCAGTGAGCGTTCCGATTTCAGTTCCAGAGCGATTCGCCCAATGAGTCCTTGACATTTAGTCGTTTTCAGCCAATTTTCTGGATTTTTGAAAATTTCACTTTTTTGTGAAAATATTCACTAAATGAGGGAATAATATGTGTGAGGGTACCCCAGGAGAGTTCCAAATGTGTGTGGGTAGAATATATATCCCGCGGGGGTAAAATTGAAAAAAGTTTAAAAAAATTTTGCGGGGGATTTAGTCATTTTTCCGGCGTTTATCAGACTTTCAGAGAGGGGAAATGTCAGTGAGTGTTCCGATTTCAGTTCCAGAGCGATTCGCCCATTGAGTCCTTGTTATTTAGTTGTTTTCAGCCAATTTTCTGGATTTTTGAAAATTTCACTTTTTTGTGAAAATATCCACTAAATGAGGGAATAATATGTGTGAGGGTACCCCAGGAGAGTTCCAAATGTGTGTGGGTAGAATGTATATCCCACGGGGGTAAAATTGAAAAAGGTTGAAAAAAATTATTTTTTGGACTTAGTCATTTTTCCGGCGTTTATCAGACTTTCAGATAGGGGAAATGTCAGTGAGCGTTCCAATTTCAGTTCCAGAGCGATTCGCCCCATGAGTCCTTGATATTTAGTCGTTTTCAGCCAATTTTCTGGATTTTTGAAAATTTCACTTTTTTGTGAAAATATCCACTAAATGAGGGAATAATATGTGTGAGGGTACCCCAGGAGAGTTCCAAATGTGTGTGGGAAGAATATATATCCCACGGGGGTAAAATTGAAGAAAGTTAAAAAAAAAATTTTTTTGTACTTAGTAATTTTTCCGGCGTTTATCAGACTTTCAGATAGGGGAAATGTCAGTGAGAATTCCGATTTCAGTTCCAGAGCGATTCGCCCAATGATTCCTTGATATTTAGTCGTTTTCTGCCAATTTTCTGGATTCTTGAAAATTTCACTTTTTTGTAAAAATATCCACTAAATGAGGGAATAATATGTGTGAGGGTACCCCAGGAGAGTTCCAAATGTGTGTGGGTAGAATATATATCCCACGGGGGGTAAAATTGAAAAAAGTATAAAAAATTTTTTTTTTTGGACTTAGTCATTTTTCGGGGGTTTATCAGACTTTCAGATAGGGCAAATGTCAGTTAGCGTTCCGATTTCAGTTCCAGAGCGATTCGCCCAATGAGTCCTTGATATTTATTCGTTTTCAGCAAATTTTCTGGATTTTTGAAAATTTCACTTTTTTGTGAAAATGTCCACTAAATGAGGGAATAATATGTGTGAGGGTACCACAGAAGAGTTCCAAATGTGTGTGGGTAGAATGTATATCCCGCGGGGGTAAAATTGAAAAAAGTTGAAAAAATTTTTTGGGGGGGATTTAGTCATTTTTCCGGCGTTTATCAGACTTTCAGATAGGGGAAATGTCAGTGAGCGTTCCAATTTCAGTTCCAGAGCGATTCGCCCAATGAGTCCTTGATATTTAGTCATTTTCAGCCAATTTTCTGGATTTTTGAAAATGTCACTTTTTTGTGAAAATATCCACTTAATGAGGGAATAATATGTGTGAGGGTACCCCAGGAGAGTTCCAAATGTGTGTGGGAAGAATATATATCCCACGGGGGTAAAATTGAAGAAAGTTAAAAAAAAATTTTTTTTGGACTTAGTAATTTTTCCGGCGTTTATCAGACTTTCAGATAGGGGAAATGTCAGTGAGAATTCCGATTTCAGTTCCAGAGCGATTCGCCCAATGAGTCCTTGATATTTAGTCGTTTTCTGCCAATTTTCTGGATTTTTGAAAATTTCACTTTTTTGTAAAAATATCCACTAAATGAGGGAATAATATGTGTGAGGGTACCCCAGGAGAGTTCCAAATGTGTGTGGGTAGAATATATATCCCACGGGGGTAAAATTGAAAAAAGTATAAAAAATTTTTTTTTTTGGACTTAGTCATTTTTCGGGGGTTTATCAGTAGTGTTGAGCCACCCCCGTAGTGTTCGAGTTCGGTTCGGTTCGTCGAACACCCGTGTGTTCGCCGAACTGTTCGTCGAACTGTTCGTCGAACACCTTCGAACACCGTTAAAACCAATGGCAGGCAAACAAAAACACATAGAAACACATAGAAAACACCTTCAAAGGTGTCCAAAAGCTGACAAACTGCTCAGAAGACACAACTAACACATGGAAAAGTGACAAGTACATATAGTCATGCGAAAAGAAAAGAGGTGGAGGAGTAAAAGGAGGGGGAGACACAGATATAGGCATGTCATGCCCTTCTAAAATCCAAAAAGTGAGAAGCCGACACGGCCAGTCCGCTCTTGCCCGTGCCACCTCCGTGTCGCCGGGTTTGTGCCAGAGCCGCGGTGAACCCTGACGGCCAGCCCCCCTCTCCCAATACTGGTGCCTGTCCGCTGGTGGGTCGAGAGAGCCCCCCTGTGGTGGAGGCAGCTCTAAGCTTTTTAATTTAAATTGTCCCTCTAATTTGAATGAATACACTTTAAATCCATTTACAAGGATCTATTGGAGGGCAAGTCTCATGCCAGCAGCCGCGTAATTCCAGCTCCAGTAGCGTCCACTAAAGCTGCTGCAGTTAAAAAGCTTTTATAAGGATCGAGCTCGGCTGTCCACCGCAAGGCATCCTAGTGCCAGTCCCAGCCCCTATGCCTTGGGGTGCCTCCTGATGCTCTTCACTAAGTATCCCGTGGTCCCGAAGCATTTCCTTTGAAAAAATTAAGTGTCCAAACTACAGGTGGTGTAGCTTGCTTAACAGCCGGGATAATCCGCTGACTAGCAGACACTGCTACTAGGCACAAAGTATTTCCTGGGCTAGATGCAGTTAAAAATTTGTAAGTAGATACTCTCATTGGATGCTGAGAAAGCATTCCATAGAGTCTCCTGGCACGCCATATATGATTCTCTTAAAAAGCTTGGGGTAGGGGTCTAGGGGACCCTTTTATAGCCAAAATCACGGCCCTGTATCACAATACGTCACCTAGGCTGAAGATAAATGGAACTGTAGCACCGAGGGCTCGGTTGCTACAGACGTATTGCACCTCACCCAGAGGTGTGATATCTCACTCTCAGATAAGGATGGAGTGTGGATCAGGACCCGACACCTGCATGCATTACACCACATTGCCGTGGGGCTGGGCGACCAATATGCAGCTGAGATGGGCACGACAGTCCCTGTCCCTGGCTGGAGTGGGGGGAGGGAACACTGAGGAAGGGGAACCCTGCAGTGCAGGAGCAGGGAGGAAGCAGTTCCTGGGTGCATTGAGAAGGGAGTATAAAAGGTGGGCACCATCTTAGTTCAGTGCAGAGAAGTCTGAGCAGAAGTGGCAGGGAGCAGGGGCTCTGCATGAGCTCTGCTCCGGAGGCGGGCCTAGTAACAGAGGCCCAGGCCTGCAAGAGGGAGAAGGAAGGAAGAGGAGCGGAGAAGGCTCCAGGAACGAGGAATGAAGGGATCCCAGGGGTGCGGACGGGCGAGTCGCCACCGCACGCCCGAATCCACCTGCGTGGATGAGTCAGGCCAAAGGGGGAGACCGGTCCCCGAACTAGTGGAGGCAGGAAACGACCCTCAGCTAGAAACCGGAGGCTCTGACATTTTATGTGGCGCAGCCCCTTGCTCCACCCGCTAGGAAGGCACCACATAGGGTCAGGGAAACTGGCGCCAAGTTTACCAAGAGGAGGCCCGAGGCAGCCGGACAGAAGTGTTGGTAAGAAAGGCCAGACAAAGGACACACAAAGGGGGTCCTGTGAAGCGCTCCAAAGTTATCTGGGAGTTGTCTGAGCCCCTCACCTGATGAGCACAGTACGACGTGGGCAGCCGTTACCTGCAGACGTGGTCTGGATAATAAGAACTGTGAGTAAAGGCCCTGAACTGCATCACTGACTCCGTGTCGTTACTGCTGCTGCCCTGCACCATCACCCCCATCCTCCGCATACACTGCCCTGAGGCTATACTCCTCCCGTGGGGAGTTATGCTACGCTCTGCTGCACCCACAACACCAGCCTTAGCGGTCTGCCCTGTAGCGGCGGTTCACTCTGACCGCAATCCACGGGTGGCGTAGTCGGACATTTAAACATCAAAACCACATAAATAGTTCCGCCACTGGTTTGACCGCCCTGAGCCACGGAACCGGATCGCCGCCACGAAGACTACAACCACCAGCATCCACCAAAAAGGGTCCGGCTCCGGGTGTCCCAAGGCCCAGGGGGTGCGTCAGAACATTTTCATCACCTTTCACAATCACCAATGGGACAAGGCAGGGATGTCCTCTGTCCCCTCTCTTATACATCCTAGTGACGGAGCACCTGCTCTCATCAATTCGCCATAACCCCAATATTAGGTGGATTGAGGTGGGAGGCACCGAGTACAAGTGCTCTCTATTTGCTGATGATGTCCTAGTATATATCACTCAATCACATATATCCATCCCTGCTGTTATGGCTGAAATAGATCACTTTGTTACATGGTAAAATTTTAAAATCAATGCAGCGAAGTCTGAGACCCTCGATGTCTCCCTCCCTAAATCCATATAGGATTCCATCCAGTCCAACTTTCCCTTTGCCTGGCCCTCACAGGGTATCAAATACTTAGGAATTCGTATTCATAGAGACCTCTCCCATCTATGTTATCTTAATTTTGGGCCCTTTATTGAACAATTCCATACAGACCACGGTTGGCAAGTTAGAACTGTAAGATTCACTACGTGAACCACTGGTGTTTTGTGGAAAAGCACATGTACACCGCGTTCCAAATTATTATGCAAAAAGTGTTTAGGAGTGATAAGGGAAGAATTTGTTTGTTTGTCAGTTAAACTCATTGATGGTGATGTGTGTCAGGGCTCTTTATATCACTGTAAGCAATTGCAGACACCTGTGCTAATTAGTTTGGCAGGTGTGTCCAATGAAAGGCAAGACTACTTAAGAAGGCTCTCTCACATTATTAAGCAGCCTACATTTTCTGCCAAAATGGGAAAGAAAAAGGATGTGTCGGCTGCTGAGAAGCAACAAATTGTGGAGTGTTTAGGTCAAGGCATGACTACAATCAACATTGTGCGATGATCAGGATGAAGTGTCTTGGCAATCAAGAAGTATGTAGCTGATTCACAGTACACACGTGTGCGTGCTGATAAGGGCAAATTGAGGACTCTTTCCTACAGGCAATTACGTCAGGTTGAAAGAGCAGCGGCAAAAAAGCCTTGTCATAGCAGCAGACAAGTTTTTGAAGCTGCTTGTGCCTCCAACGTCCCCCGAACAACAAGATGCAGGGTCCTTCAGAGGTTTGCAGCTGTGCATACGCCATCCTGTCGACCTCCTCTATCCACTTCACACAAGCAGAAATGGCTCCAGTGGGCCAAACATTACATGAAGACTGATTTCAAAACTGTTTTGTTCACGGATGAGTGCCGTGCAGCGCTCGATGGTCCAGATGAATGGAGTGGAGGATGGCTGGTTGATGGACACCCCACGCAAACACGGCTACAGCGCCAACAAGGAGGAGGTGGAGTAATGTTTTGGGCTGGAATCATGGGGAGAGAGATTGTCGGCCCCTTTAGGATCCCTGAAGGCGCTAAAGATGAACTCCATAATGTATGTGGATTTTCTCAAACAGCACTTCCTGCCATGGTTCAAGAAGAAGAACCGTGTATTTCACAGCAAGATCATTTTTCTGCATGATAATGCACCATCTCATGCTGCACATAAAACATCTGCATCTCTGGCTGATATGGGCATAAAAGGGGACAAACTTATGGTGTGACCCCCATGCTCCCCTGACCTCTACCCCATTCAGAACCTTTGGAGCATCATTAAAAGGAGTGTCTATGATGGCGGGAGGCAGTTCACATCTAAGCAACAGCTCTGGGAGGGTATTCTGTCCTCATGCAAAACAATTGAAGCAGAAACCATCCAAAACCTGACAAATTCAATGGACGAGAGAGTTCAGAAGCTCCTTTCGAACAAGGGGTCCTATGTGAAAATGTAACATCACCTAGAATAAAGTTTTGAGTTGAAAACTGTTTGATTTCAGTTTCTAACAACCTGCTAATGCTTATAATTTCAAAAATGACCATTTTTTTGGTCTTTATTAAAATGAAAAGGTTGATCGAAAAGTTTGGGGGATCTAAGAGTGTGGCAACCCAGTAGTCATGATTACTTCGAATTCTGACAATATGAGGGTCATGCTGCAGGTAGTGCAGCAAGAAGGCACTTATGTGTCTTGCGCATCTCGGAGCCCCAAAATTATTTTCCGGGCTAGATGCAGCTAAAAATTATTTTTAATTTTAAATCTGGTGAAGCTTATTATAGATGGCCTAATAGGATCAGTGCTGCACACTGCTACAAAGCCCAAATTATTTTCCAGTCAAGATACAGATAAACATGATTAGTAATTTGAAAGCTTAAAACGGTTGGTAGGGTGATTTTAACCAATCATCAAGCTTTTACTCTCCCCAGGATGACACAGGGGTAGAAAAGTCGTCTCGGATCCATGATTTGTTCATCTTTATGAACGTGAGTCTGTCTACATTATCAGTGGAGAGCCGCGTGCGCTTATCTGTCAGCACACCACCAGCAGCGCTGAACACACGTTCAGACAGAACGCTGGCTGCGGGGCATGACAAGATCTCCAAGGCGTAAGTGGCTAGCTCCGGCCATTTATCCAGATTGGAAGCCCAAAAAGAGCAAGGGTCCAGTGACACAGTCGTGGCTTCAATGTTTACTTGGAGATACTCCTGTACCATCGTCTCTAGGCGTTGACTATGTGTCAGACTTCTTGTCTCCTGTGGCCTTGCAAAGGATGGGCTAAAAAAGTGGTGAAATGATTCCGCAAAATTGATGTTACCAGCAGATACTGTGGTTCTGTTACGGTTTGAGTGCTGAACACTTGACGGTCCCACGGTTGGCAAGTTGGAACTGTGAGATTCACTACGTGCACCACTGGTATTTTGTGGAAAAGCACATGTAAGATTCTGCAACAGTCTCTGCTGATACTCCTGCATGCGTGCATCCCTTTCTATGGCAGGAATAATTTCTGCAAATTTACTTTTGTACCGGGGATCTAACAGTGTGGCAACCCAGTAGTCAGGATTATTTCTAATTCTCACAATTCGAGGGTCATGTTGCAGGTAGTGCAGCAAGAAGGCACTCATGTGTGTTGCGCATCCAGGAGCACCAAGTCCCTGTTGTGTTGGTGGCGAGGTAACAATCATGCTTCCTTCCTCTGTCCTCTCCCCCCAACCTCGCACAACAGAAATGTGATCAAGGTCTCCCTCATCTGATGAGTCTTCCATCAGTTCGTCCTCCACTTCTTCCTTGGCTCCTGCACCTTCCTCACTAGTTTGGCTGCTACCATGCGCCCTGGTAAAATCATCTCCCCCACCCTCACATGCCTGCCGCCCTGGTGCTGCCGACCGTCTGGACCTTGCAGATGTTAGCCCTTCCGCATACAACTCCTCCTCCTCTACTTCCTCCACCTCCTCTTGTGCCACCACCTGACTCCGAATTCTGTTTAACATGTGCTCCAGCATGTAAATCACCGGAATAGTCATGCTGATAATGGCATCGTCAGCACTAAACATCTTCGTCGCCATTTCAAAACCGTGCAGAAGGGTGCATAGGTCCCTGATCTGAGACCACTCCTCCAGCGTGATTTGCCCCACCTCTGAATCTCGTTGGCCCAGGCTATACGTCAGAACGTATTGCACCAGGGCTTGTCGGTGCTGCCACAGTCGCTGCAACATGTGCAGAGTTGAATTCCACCGGGTAGGCACATCGCATTTTAGCCGGTGAAGTGGCAGGCCCAACGACTTCTGTAGAGATGTAAGTCGCTGAGCTGCGGGATGCGAACGGTGGAAGTGAGCACACAGCGACCGTGCCCTCTGCAGAAGGCCATCTAGTCTGGGATAGTGGGCTAAAAATTGCTGGACAACCAGGTTCAACACGTGAGCCATACAAGGCACGTGTGTGACATTGCCCCGGCGAAGGGCCGCACCCAGGTTTGCAGCATTGTCGCACACGGCCTTCCCTGGTTTCAGGTCCAGTGGAGACAACCATTCATGAAATTGGTTCTCCAGAGCTGACCACAACTCCTCAGCTGTGTGACTCACATTTCCCAGACATTTCAATGTAAAAACCGCCTGATGACGTTGAGCCCTACTGCCAGCATAGTAAGGAGGTGTGCAGGATCCCTTCTGCGCAGTTAGAAAGCTTGTGGCATGACCAGACAGGCTTTGGGTGCAGGTGGAAGACCGAGAGGAGGTTGAGGAGGCAGAAGCAGTGGAGGAAAAATGACATAAAGAGGATTGACGCACAACTCGTGGGGACGGCAAGACTTGGACAGCAGCCCCTTGTCCTGCTGTCACCATAGTTACCCAGTGCCCAGTCAGCGACATGTAACGCCCCTGTCCATGCCTACTCGTCCAAGTGTCTGTGGTGAAATGCACCCTGTCACACACAGAGTTTCTCAAAGAAGCGGTGATGTTGTGTGCGACATGCTGGTGGAGCGCAGGCACACCTTTCTTTGAGAAGTAGTGCCGACTGGGCATCTGGTACTGGGGCACTGCGACGGACATAAGGTCTCGAAAATCCTCTGTGTCCACCAGGCGGAAAGGCAGCATTTCTGTAGCCAAGAGCTTGCAGATGGTGAAATTCAACCTCTTAGCTTTCTCATGGCTAGGAGGAAATGGTCTTTTACTTGTCCACATCTGAGGGACCGAGGGCTGGCTATTGTGCTTAGACGGGGTTGATAAGGGTGTCCCCGGCAAACTGCCGGTCTGTGAGGAAGATGCAGGCGGACATGTTAGGTTGCCTTGATCCAAAGGTGGTGCTATCGATGTCGGACAGCGCTCAAGACCAGCTGGTGTTCCCACCTCCAAAGAAAATGATGACCTGCCAATCACGCTGGCTGTTGCGGGTAAAGAGGTGGCAGGTCTGCGCCCCAAAACAGGTGTGACTGCTGTCCCCCCAGTCACAGAGGATGAAGAGGCCGCGGATGCACAAGATATGGCAGACGGTGGTTGGCCCGGCCGGCTAGACCGCATTGTAGCACACTGAGCTTCCCACTGCAACTTATGCTTCATGTCCATGTGCCGGTTCATGCATGAAGTACTCAAACTATGTATTTTTTGGCCTCTACTTAGCTTTTGCTGACAAATGTTACAGATAACACGAGTTGGGTCATCTTTATCGATCTGAAAAAATGCCCAGGCTATGCAAGGCTTAGCACCCATGCGACCTGAAGAGCCACCACGACTTGTGGTGAGAGGCAGAGTTGTGTTTGAGGATGCAGTTGTTGACGTGCTTCCAGTACTACGTCTCTGTCCAGGAAGGCGCAACCTGACCTCGTCGTCACTAGCATCTTCCTCCACCTCCTCTGCTGACCTCATCTCTTGGCTGACTGTGGGTTGACAGTAAGTGGGATCTCCGACCTCATCATCATCACCCTGTGCGTTATCACACCCGTCGTCCTCAAAGCCAACCTGTTCCTGCCCTGACAAAAAACTAAAGTTGTCGCTCCAATCAGGTATTTGAGTCTTATCATCGTCTTCCTCATTGTCTCCACCAACAGGAGTTACAGTTTGGGAATGAGGGTCTACATTATGGTCAGAACCTTCTGCGTCTGGTCCTGGATCCGACTCATAAAGATTCTGGGCATCAGTGCAGATCATTTCCTCGTCTGGATTCACAGAAGCGCTGGAGTCGACCTCTGATTCCCAGGCTATAGTATGAGTAAACAGCTCTGCAGACTCAACCATCTGTTCTACCTCATACTCAGACGGGCAGCTGGAGATTTGGGAGCTGTGAGGAAGCAAGTGCGATTTGGGTGACACCTTTGAGGACTGGAGTATTTGTGATGTTGAAGTTGATGTGGAGGAGAGCCCACTTAAAGGAGCACTTGATATCCGTTGAAGCACCTGCTGTTTTTGTGCCTCATCTGGAATTTGTAGCGATTGGCGTGGCCGTAAGAAAGGGATCTTATCACATTGTCCGCTAAAAGAAGTAGACATTTTAGTTTGGCTGGAAGATGGTCTTTCTTCTGCACCTACCCCACGGACACAACCTTTTTTCCCCTTCCCAACACGCCTATTCCCCTTTCCACCAGCAGCAGGCCTTTTTCCACTCATTTTGGTGGTTAACTAATTCACAACTCTGGAGTTGTTTGCACAAAAAAACAATGGATGGTAACCGAGCAGAGCTGAGTGGCCAAACTGTGGTATTAGGCCAAAACTATTGGCTGGGTTAGATGCAGAAAAAAATTATTTTTAATTTGCAACCTGATGGAGGTCAGTATAGATGGACTAATAGACCAAGTCCCACACACTGCTAGAAGCCCAAATATTTTTTCAGAGCTAGATGCAGAAAAAAATTATTTTTAATTTGCAACCTGATGGAGGTCAGTATAGATGGACTAATAGACCAAGTCCCACACACTGCTAGAAGCCCAAATATTTTTTCAGAGCTAGATGCAGAAAAAAATTATTTTTAATTTGCAACCTGATGGAGGTCAGTATAGATGGACTAATAGACCAAGTCCCACACACTGCTAGAAGCCCAAATATTTTTTCAGAGCTAGATGCAGAAAAAAATTATATTCAATTTGCAACCTGCTGGACGTCAGTATAGAAGGACTGATAGAACAAGTCCCACACACTGCTAGAAGCCCAAATATTTTTTCAGAGCTAAATGAAGAAAAAAATTATTTTTAATTTGCAACCTGATGGAGGTCAGTATAGATGGACTAATAGACCAAGTCCCACACACTGCTAGAAGCCCAAATATATTTTCAGAGCTAGATGCAGAAAAAAATTATTTTTAATTTGCAACCTGATGGAGGTCAGTATAGATGGACTAATAGACCAAGTCCCACACACCGCTAGAAGCCCAAATATTTTTTCAGAGCTAGATGCAGAAAATTTTTTTATTCAATTTGCAACCTGATGGAGGTCAGTATAGATGGACTAATAGACCAAGTCCCACACACCGCTAGAAGCTCAAATATTTTTTCAGAGCTAGATGCAGAAATTTTTTTTATTCAATTTGCAACCTGATGGAGGTCAGTATAGATGGACTAATAGACCAAGTCCCACACACTGCTAGAAGCCCAAATATTTTTTCAGAGCTAGATGCAGAAAAAAATTATTTTTAATTTGCAACCTGATGGAGGTCAGTATAGATGGACTAATAGACCAAGTCCCACACACTGCTAGAAGCCCAAATATTTTTTCAGAGCTAGATGCAGAAAAAAATTATTTTTAATTTGCAACCTGATGGAGGTCAGTATAGATGGACTAATAGAACAAGTCCCACACGCTGCTAGAAGCCCAAATATTTTTTCAGAGATAAATGAAGAAAAAAATTATTTTTAATTTGCAACCTGATGGAGGTCAGTATAGATGGACTAATAGACCAAGTCCCACACACTGCTAGAAGCCCAAATATTTTTTCAGAGCTAGATGCAGAAAAAAAATATTTTTAATTTGCAACCTGATGGAGGTCAGTATAGATGGACTAATAGACCAAGTCCCACACACCGCTAGAAGCCCAAATATTTTTTCAGAGCTAGATGCAGAAAAAAATTATATTCAATTTGCAACCTGCTGGAGGTCAGTATAGAAGGACTAATAGAACAAGTCCCACACACTGCTAGAAGCCCAAATATTTTTTCAGAGCTAAATGAAGAAAAAAATTATTTTTAATTTGCAACCTGATGGAGGTCAGTATAGATGGACTAATAGACCAAGTCCCACACACTGCTAGAAGCCCAAATATTTTTTCAGAGCTAGATGCAGAAAAAAATTATATTCAGTTTGCAACCTGATGGAGGTCAGTATAGATGGACTAATAGAATGATGCTATGCCCAAAAGATTTTACTTCACTAGGTGCAGTAAAAAAATTGGTATTCTATACACAGGTGGTATATCTTGCAACACAGATAGGCTACTCCACTGACTAACACACTCTGCAATAAGCCAAAAAGGATTAGCTTTGCTAGATTCAGCCAAATGCTGTGAAAAAAACTTGCACAGCACTGGCACAGACCTGCCTGGCAAAAACTGATAGGAACTGATGTAACCTAGTCCTGAAAAGGACTCCAATTACAATTAGTCTTTACTCCCACAATCTATCTATTTAAGAGCACAGACCTGCCTGATAAAAGTCGTAGGAAATGCTGTAACCTAGTCCTTAAAAGGACTGCAATCACAACTATTCCCTACTCCCAAGCTATCTGTATATTTGTGCGAAAATTGGCTTGAAATTAACAAGGTATAGCGCACACAGCAACAGTGGTGCCGTCTAACACGCAGCTGCAGCAGTGAGAAAATGGTGGCGACGGGGAAAATAGCTTGGTCTTATAGGGCAAGGACATGTGACATACACTGCCAATCACACATGCCCTTGCTTGTGTGAAAAAAAGCACTTCGCTCCGTGTGTGCGCTGCATTTAGGCTGACAGATTGCACCTCCCCACTGCAAATGCGGGAAAGAGAAAAAAAAATGGAGATCTTCATTGTTCCTGCAGAGATCCATCCCCTGCCCCTCCCCCCGCCCCGCTGTACACTCAAACTGCGTATTAACATTAATTTTCATCATTACTGAGAAAAAATCCAGTTATGATTTTGGTGCACGAACAGTTATCGAACATAACCTCGAACAGCCAAATTTTTCTCAAATTGTTCGTGTTCGCCGACCGGCTCGAACACCGTCCAAAACAGCTCGAATTTGAGATTGGCGAACAGTTCGAGTAGAACAACGCTCATCTCTATTTATCAGACTTTCAGATAGGGCAAATGTCAGTTAGCGTTCCGATTTCAGTTCCAGAGCGATTCGCCCAATGAGTCCTTGATATTTAGTCGTTTTCAGCCAATTTTCTGGATTTTTGAAAATTTCACTTTTTTGTGAAAATATCCACTAAATGAGGGAATAATATGTGTGAGGGTACCCCAGGAGAGTTCCAAATGTGTGTGGGTAGAATATATATCCCGCGGGGGTAAAATTGAAAAAAGTTGAAAATTTTTTTTTTGGGGATTTAGTCATTTTTCCGGCGTTTATCAGACTTTCAGATAGGGGAAATGTCAGTGAGCGTTCCGATTTCAGTTCCAGAGCGATTCGCCCAATGTGTCCTTGATATTTAGTCGTTTTCAGTCAATTTTCTGGATTTTTGAAAATTTCACTTTTTTGTGAAAATATCCACTAAATGAGGGAATAATATGTGTGAGGGTACCCCAGGAGAGTTCCAAATGTGTGTGGGTAGAATATATATCCCACGGGGGTAAAATTGAAAAAAGTAGAAAAAATTTTTTTTTTGGACTTAGTCATTTTTCCGGTGTTTATCAGAATTTCATATAGGGGAAATGTCAGTGAGCGTTCCGATTTCAGTTCCAGAGTGATTCGCCCAATGAGTCCTTGTTATTTTGTTGTTTTCAGCCAATTTTCTGGATTTTGAAAATTTCACTTTTTTGTGAAAATATCCACTAAATGAGGGAATAATATGTGTGAGGGCACCCCAGGAGAGTTCCAAATGTGTGTGGGAAGAATATATATCCCACGGGGGTAAAATTGAAAAAAGTGGAAAAAAAATTTTTTTGGGACTTAGTCATTTTTCCAGCGTTTATCAGACTTTCAGATAGGGCAAATTTCAGTGAGCGTTCCGATTTCAGTTAGAGAGCGATTCGCCAATGAGTCCTTGATATTTAGTCGTTTTCAGCCAATTTTCTGGATTTTTGAAAATTTCACTTTTTTGTGAAAATATCCACTAAATGAAGGAATAATATGTGTGAGGGTACCCCAGGAGAGTTCCAAATGTGTGTGGGTAGAATATATATCCCGCGGCGGTAAAATTGAAAAAAAATTTTTTTTGGACTTAGTCATTTTTCCGGCGTTTATCAGACTTTCAGATAGGTCAAATGTCAGTGAGCGTTCCGATTTCAGTTCCAGAGCGATTCGCCCAATGAGTCCTTGATATTTAGTCGTTTTCAGCCAATTTTCTGGATTTTTGAAAATTTCACTTTTTTTGTGAAAATATCCACTAAATGAGGGAATAATATGTGTGAGGGTACCCCAGGAGAGTTCCAAATGTGTGTGGGTAGAATATATATCCCACGGGGGTAAAATTGAAAAAATTTGAAAAAAATGTTTTTTTGGACTTAGTCATTTTTCCGGCGTTTATCAGACTTTCACATAGGGGAAATGTCAGTGAGCGTTCCGATTTCAGTTGCAGAGCGATTCGCCCAATGAGTCTTTGATATTTAGTCGTTTTCAGCCAATTTTCTGGATTTTTGAAAATTTTACTTTTTTGTGAAAATATCCCCTAAATGAAGGAATAATATGTGTGAGGGTACCCCAGGAAAGTTCCAAATGTGTGTGGGAAGAATATATATCCCACGGTGGTAAAATTGAAAAAAGTTGAAAAAAATTTATTTTTGGACTTAGTCATTTTTCCGGCGTTTATCAGACTTTCAGATAGGGGAAATTTCAGTGAGCGTTCCGATTTTAGTTCCAGAGCAATTCGCCCAATGAGTCCTTGATATTTAGTCGTTTTCAGCCAATTTTCTGGATTTTTGAAAATTTCACTTTTTTGTGAAAATATCCATTAAATGAGGGAATAATATGTGTGAGGGTACCCCAGGAGAGTTCCAAATGTGTGTGGGTAGAATATATATCCCACGGGGGTAAAATTGAAAAAAATAAAAAAATAAAAATTTTTTTGGACTTAGTGATTTTTCTGGCGTTTATCAGACTTTCAGATAGGGGAAATGTCAGTGACCGTTCCGATTTCAGTTCCAGAGCGATTCGCCCAATGAGTCCTTGTTATTTAGTCGATTTCAGCCAATTTTCTGTATTTTTGAAAATTTCACTTTTTTGTGAAAATATCCAGTAAATGAGGGAATAATATGTGTGAGGGTACCCCAGGAGAGTTCCAAATGTGTGTGGGTAGAATATATATCCCGCGGGGGTAAAATTGAAAAAAATTGTTTTTTGGACTTAGTCATTTTTCCAGCGTTTATCAGACTTTCACATAGGGGAAATGTCAGTGAGCGTTCTGATTTCAGTTCCAGAGTGATTCGCCCAATGAGTCCTTGTTACTTAGTTGTTTTCAGCCAATTTTCAGGATTTTTGAAAATTTCACTTTTTTGTGAAAATATCCACTAAATGAGGGAATAATATGTGTGAGGGTACCCCAGGAGAGTTCCAAATGTGCGTGGGAAGAATATATATCCCACGGGGGTAAAATTGAAAAAAGTTGAAAAATTTTTTGGGGGGGATTTAGTCATTTTTCCGGCGTTTATAAGACTTTCAGATAGGGGAAATGTCAGTGAGTGTTCCAATTTCAGTTCCAGAGCGATTCGCCCAATGAATCCTTGTTATTTAGTCGTTTTCAGCCAATTTTCTGGATTTTTGAAAATGTCACTTTTTTGTGAAAATATCCACTAAATGAGGGAATAATATGTGTGAGGGTACACCAGGAGAGTTCCAAATGTGTGTGGGTAGAATATATATCCCACGGGGGAAAAATTGAAAAAAGTTGAAAACATTTTTTTTTGGACTTAGTCATTTTTCCAGCGTTTATCAGACTTTCAGTTAGGGGAAATGTCAGTGAGCGTTCCGATTTCAGTTCCAGAGCGATTCGCCCAGAGTCCTTGATATTTAGTAGTTTTCAGCCAATTTTCTGGATTTTTGAAAATTTCACTTTTTTTGTGAAAATATCCAGTAAATGAGGGAATAATATGTGTGAGGGTACCCCAGGAGAGTTCCAAATGTGTGTGGGTAGAATATATATCCCACGGGGGAAAAATTGAAAAAAGTTGAAAACATTTTTTTTTGGACTTAGTCATTTTTCCGGCGTTTATCAGACTTTCAGATAGGGCAAATGTCAGTGAGCGTTCCGATTTCAGTTCCAGAGCGATTCGCCCAATGAGTCCTTGATATTTAGTCATTTTCAGCCAATTTTTTGGATTTTTGAAAATTTCACTTTTTTGTCATAATATCCACTAAATGAGGGAATAATATGTGTGAGGGTACCCCAGGAGAGTACCCAATGTGTGTGGGTAGAATATATATCCCATGGGAGTAAAATTGAAAAAAGTTAAAAAAAATTTTCTTTGGACTTCGTGAATTTTCCGACGTTTATCAGACTTTCAGATAGGGGAAATGTCAGTGAGCATTCCGATTTCAGTTCCAGAGCGATTCGCCTATTGAGTCCTTGTTATTTAGTCGTTTGCAGCCAATTTTCTGGATTTTTGAAAATTTCACTTTTTTGAGAAAATATCCACTAAATGAGGGAATAATATGTGTGAGGGTACCCCAGGAGAGTTCCAAATGTGTCGGTAGAATATATATCCCACGGGGGTAAAATTGAAAAAAGTTGAAAAAAATTTTTTTTTGGACTTAGTCATTTTTCTGCCGTTTATCAGACTTTCAGATAGGGGAAATGTCAGTGAGCATTCTGATTTCAGTTCCAGAGTGATTCGCCCAATGAGTCCTTGATATTTAGTCGTTTTCAGCCAATTTTTTGGATTTTTTAAAATTTCACTTTTTTGTGAAAATATCCACTAAATGAGGGAATAATATGTGTGAGGGTACCCCAGGAGAGTTCCAAATGTGTGTGGGTAGAATATATAGCCCACGGGGGTAAAATTGAAAAAAGTTGAAAAAAAATTTTTTTTGGACTTAGTCATTTTTCCGGCGTTTATCAGACTTTCAGATAGGGGAAATGTCAGTGAGCATTCCGATTTCAGTTCCAGAGTGATTCTCCCAATGAGTCCTTGTTATTTAGTCGTTTTCAGCCAATTTTCTGGATTTTTGAAAATTTCACTTTTTTGTGAAAATATCCACTAAATGAGGGAATAATATGCATGGGGGTACCCCAGGAGAGTTCCAAATGTGTGTGGGTAGAATATATATCCCACGGGGGTAAAATTTAAAAAAGTTGAAAAAAAATTTTTTTTGGACTTAGTGATTTTTCTGGCGTTTATCAGACTTTCAGATAGGGGAAATGTCAGTGAGCGTTCCGATTTCCGTTCCAGAGCAATTCGCCCAATGACTCCTTGTTATTTAGTCGTTTTCAGCCAATTTTCTGGACTTTTGAAAATTTCACTTTTTTGTGGAAATATCCACTAAATGAGGGAATAATATGTGTGAGGGTACCCCAGGAGAGTCCCAAATGTGTGTGGGTAGAATATATATCCCACGGGAGTAAAATTGAAAAAAGTAAAAAAAAAATTTTTTTTGGACTTAGTGAATTTTCCGACGTTTATCAGACTTTCAGATAGGGGAAATGTCAGTGAGCATTCCGATTTCAGTTCCAGAGTGATTAACCCAATGAGTCCTTGATATTTAGTCGTTTTCAGCCAATTTTCTGGATTTTTGAAAATTTCACATTTTTGTGAAAATATCCACTAAATGATGGAATAATATGTGTGAGGGTACCCCAGGAAAGTTCCAAATGTGTGTGGGTAGAATATATATCCCACGGGGGTAAAATTGAAAAAAGTTGAAAAAATTTTTTTTTTGGACTTAGTCATTTTTCTGGCGTTTATCAGACTTTCAGATAGGGGAAAAGTCAGTGAGCGTTCCGATTTCAGTTCCAGAGCGATTCGCCCAATGAGTCATTGTTATTTATTCGTTTTCAGCCAATTTTCTGGATTTTTGAAAATTTCACTTTTTTGTGAAAATATCCACTAAATGAGGGAATAATATGTGTGAGGGTACCCCAGGAGAGTTCCAAATGTGTGTGGGAAGAATATATATCCCACGGGGGTAAAATTGAAAAAAGTAGAAAAAAAATTTTTCTGGACTTAGTCATTTTTCCGGCGTTTATCAGACTCTCAGATAGGGGAAATGTCAGTGAGCGTTCCAATTTCAGTTCCAGAGTGATTCGCCCAATGAGTCCTTGATATTTAGTCATTTTCAGCCCATTTTCTGGATTTTTGAAAATGTCACTTTTTTGTGAAAATATCCACTAAATGAGGGAATAATATGTGTGAGGGTACCCCAGGAGAGTTCCAAATGTGTGTGGGTAGAATATACAGTGCCTACAAGTAGTATTCAACCCCCTGCAGATTTAGCTGGTTTGATAAGATGCAAATAAGTTAGAGCCTTCAAACTGCAAACGAGAGTAGGATTTATGAACAGAAGCATAAATCTTACAAACCAAAAAGTTTGTTGCACAGTTGAATTTTATGAAATTTTAAACATAAAAGTGTGGGTCAATTATTATACAACCCCTATGTTTAATATTTTGTGGAATAACCCTTGTTTGCAATTACAGCTAATAATCGTCTTTTATAAGACCTGATCAGGCCGGCACAGGTCTGTGGAGTTATCTTGGCCCACTCCTCCATGCAGATCTTCTCCAAGTTATCTAGGTTCTTTGGGTGTCTCATGTGGACTTTATTCTTGAGCTCCTTCCACAAGTTTTCAATTGGGTTAAGGTCAGGAGACTGACTAGGCCACTCCAACACCTTGACTTTTTCCCTCTTGAACCAGGCTTTGGTTTTCTTGGCTGTATGCTTTAGGTCGTTGTCTTGTTGGAAGATGAAATTACGACCCATCTTAAGATCCTTGATGGAGGAGCGGAGGTTCTTGGCCAAAATATCCAGGTAGGCCGTGCTATCCATCTTCCCATGGATGCGGACCAGATGGCCAGGCCCCTTGGCTAAGAAATAGCCCCACAGCATGATGCTGCCACCACCATGCTTGACTGTAGGGATGGTATTCTTGGGGTCGTATGCAGTGCCATCCAGTCTCCAAACATCACGTGTGTGGTTGGCACCAAAGATCTCGATCTTGGTCTCATCAGACCATAGAACCTTGAACCAGTCTGTCTCAGAGTCCTCCAAGTGATCATGAGCAAACTGTAGACGAACCTTGACATGACGCTTTGAAAGTAAAGGTACCTTACGGGCTCGTCTGGAACGGAGACCATTGCGGTGGAGTACGTTACTTATGGTATTGACTGAAACCAATGTCCCCATTGCCATGAGATCTTCCCGGAGCTCCTTCCTTGTTGTCCTTGGGTTAGCCTTGACTCTTCGGACAAGCCTGGCCTCGGCACGGGAGGACACTTTCAAAGGCTGTCCAGGCCGTGGAAGGCTAACAGTAGTTCCATAAGCCTTCCACTTACGGATGATGCCCCCAACAGTGGAGACAGGTAGGCCCAACTCCTTGGAAAGGGTTTTGTACCCCTTGCCAGCCTTGTGACCCTCCACGATCTTGTCTCTGATGGCCTTGGAATGCTCCTTTGTCTTTCCCATGTTGACCATGTCTGAGTGCTGTTCACAAGTTTGGGGAGGGTCTTAAATAGTCAGAAAAGGCTGGCAAAAGAGTTCTTTAATCCACACATGTGAAGCTCATTATTCTTGGTGCCTGTACTACTTCTTAATACTTTAGGGGGATCAAACAGAATTCTTGTGGTTTGAGGAGTTGAATAATAAATGACACTCTGAATTAACTTTTAACGTTTTAAAAAAAAAATATATATATTTGCTGCAGTGCATTTCCCACTTCCAGACTGATCTACAGTACAAATGTCACAATGCCAAGTTAATTCCGCATGTGTCAACCAGCTAAATCTGCAGGGGGTTGAATACTACTTGTAGGCTCTGTATATCCCACGGGGGTAAAATTGAAAAAAGTTGAAAAAAATTTTTTTTTTGGACTTAGTCATTTTTCCTGCGTTTATCAGACTTTCAGATAGGGCAAATGTCAGTGAGCGTTCCGATTTCAGTTCCAGAGCGATTCGCCCAATGAGTCCTTGATATTTAGTCGTTTTCAGCCAATTTTTTGGATTTTTTAAAATTTCACTTTTTTGTGAAAATATCCACTAAATGAGGGAATAATATGTGTGAGGGTACCCCAGGAGAGTTCCAAATGTGTGTGGGAAGAATATATATCCCACGGGGGTAAATTTGAAAAAAGTTGAAAAAATTTTTTTCTTGGACTTAGTGATTCTTCTGGCGTTTATCAGACTTTCAGATAGTGGAAATGTCAGTGAGCGTTCCGATTTCAGTTCCAGAGCGATTCGCCCAATGAGTCCTTGATATTTAGGCGTTTTCAGCCAATTTTCTGGATTTTTGAAAATTTCACTTTTTTGTGAAAATATCCACTAAATGAGGGAATAATATGTATGAGGGTACCCCAGGAGAGTTCCAAATGTGTGTGGGTAGAATATATATCCCACGGGGGTAAAATTGAAAAAAGTTGAAAAAATTTTTTTTTTTTGGACTTAGTCATTTTTCCGGCGTTTATCAGACTTTCAGATAGGGGAAATGTCAGTGAGCATTCTGATTTCAGTTCCAGAGTGATTCGCCCAATGAGTCCTTGATATTTAGTCGTTTTCAGCTAATTTTCTGGATTTTTCAAAAAATTTCACTTTTTTGTGAAAATATCCACTAAATGAGGGAATACTATGTATGAGGGTACCCCAGGAGAGTTCCAAATGTGTGTGGGTAGAATATATATCCCATGGGGGTAAAATTGAAAAAAGTTGAAAAAAATTTTATTTTGTATTTAGTCATTTTTCTGGCGTTTATCAGACTTTAAGATAGGGGAAATGTCAGTGAGTGTTCTGATTTCAGTTCCAGAGTGATTCGCCCAATGAGTCCTTGATATTTAGTAGTTTTCAGCCAATTTTCTGGATGTTTGAAAATTTCACTTTTTTGTGAAAATATCCACTAAATGAGGGAATAATATGTATGACGGTACCCCAAGAGAGTTCCAAATGTGTGTGGGTAGAATATTTATCTGACGGGGGTAAAATTGAAAAAAGTTGAAAAAAAATTTTTTTTGGACTTAGTCATTTTTTTGACGTTTATCAGACTTTCAGATAGGGGAAATGTCAGTGAGCATTCCGATTTCAGTTCCAGAGCGATTCGCCCAATGAGTCCTTGTTATTTAGTCGTTTTCAGCCAATTTTCTGGATTTTTGAAAATTTCACTTTTTTGTCAAAATATCCACTAAATGAGGGAATAATATGTGTGAGGGTACCCCAGGAGAGTTCTAAATGTGTGTGGGTAGAATATATATCCCACAGGGGTAAAATTTAAAAAAGTTGAAAAAAATTTTTTCTTGGACTTAGTGATTTTTCTGGCGTTTATCAGACTTTCAGATAGGGGAAATGTCAGTGAGAGTTCCGATTTCAGTTCCAGAGTGATTAACTCAATGAGTCCTTGATATTTAGTCGTTTTCAGCCAATTTTATGGATTTTTGAAAATTTCACTTTTTTGTGAAAATATCCACTAAATGAGGGAATAATATGTGTGAGGGTACCCCAGGAGAGTACCAAATGTGTGTGGGTAGAATATATATCCCACGGGAGTAAAATTGAAAAAAGTAAAAAAAAAATTTTTTTTGGACTTAGTGAATTTTCCGACGTTTATCAGACTTTCAGATAGGGGAAATGTCAGTGAGCGTTCTGATTTCAGTTCCAGAGCGATTCGCCCAATGATTCCTTGATATTTAGTCGTTTTCAGCCAATTTTCTGGATTTTTGAAAATGTCACTTTTTTGTGAAAATATCCACTAAATGAGGGAATAATATGTGTGAGGGTACCCCAGGAGAGTTCCAAATGTGTGTGGGTAGAATATATATCCCACGGGGGTAAAATTGAAAAAAGTTGAAAAAAATTTTTTTTTTGGACTTAGTCATTTTTCTACCGTTTATCAGACTTTCAGATAGGGGAAATGTCAGTGAGCGTTCCGATTTCAGTTCCAGAGTGATTCTCCCAATGAGTCCTTGTTATTTAGTCGTTTTCAGCCAATTTTCTGGATTTGTGAAAATTTCACTTTTTTGTGAAAATATCCACTAAATGAGGGAATAATATGTATGAGGGTACCCCAGGAGAGTTCCAAATGTGTGTGGGTAGAATATATATCCCATGGGGGTAAAATTCAAAAAAGTTGAAAAATTTTTTTGGGGGGATTTAGTCATTTTTCTGGCGTTTATCAGACTTTAAGATAGGGGAAATGTCAGTGAGCGTTCCCATTTCAGTTGCAGAGCGATTCGCCCAATGAGTCTTTGATATTTAGTCGTTTTCAGCCAATTTTTTGGATTTTTTAAAATTTCACTTTTTTGTGAAAATATCCACTAAATGAGGGAATAATATGTGTGAGGGTACCCCAGGAGAGTTCCAAATGTGTGTGGGTAGAATATATAGCCCACGGGGGTAAAATTGAAAAAAGTTGAAAAAAATTTTTTTTTGGACTTAGTCATTTTTCCGGCGTTTATCAGACTTTCAGATAGGGGAAATGTCAGTGAGCGTTCCGATTTCAGTTCCAGAGTGATTTTCCCAATGAGTCCTTGTTATTTAGTCGTTTTCAGCCAATTTTATGGATTTTTGAAAATTTCACTTTTTTGTGAAAATATCCACTAAATGAGGGAATAATATGTGTGAGGGTACCCCAGGAGAGTTCCAAATGTGTGTGGGTAGAATATATATCCCACGGGGGTAAAATTGAAAAAAGTTTAAAAAAAATTTTTTTTGGACTTAGTCTTTTTTCCGGCGTTTATCAGACTTTCAGATAGGGGAAATGGCAGTGAGCGTTCCGATTTCAGTTCCAGACTGCTTCTCCCAATGAGTCCTTGTTATTTAGTCGTTTTCAGCCAATTTTCTGGATTTTTTAAAATTTCACTTTTTTGTGAAAATATCCACTAAATGAGGGAATAATATGTGTGAGGGTACCCCAGGAGAGTTCCAAATGTGTGTGGGAAGAATATATATCCCACGGGGGTAAATTTGAAAAAAGTTGAAAAAATTTTTTTCTTGGACTTAGTGATTTTTCTGGCGTTTATCAGACTTTCAGATAGGGGAAATGTCAGTGAGAGTTCCGATTTCAGTTCCAGAGTGATTAACCCAATGAGTCCTTGATATTTAGTCGTTTTCAGCCAATTTTTTGGATTTTTGAAAATTTCACTTTTTTGTGAAAATATCCACTAAATGAGGGAATAATATGTGTGAGGGTACCCCAGGAGAGTTCCAAATGTGTGTGGGTAGAATATATATCCCACGGGGGTAAAATTGAAAAAAGTTGAAAAAAATTTTTTTTTGGACTTACTCATTTTTCTACCGTTTATCAGACTTTCAGATAGGGGAAATGTCAGTGAGCGTTCCGATTTCAGTTCCAGAGTGATTCTCCCAATGAGTCCTTGTTATTTAGTCGTTTTCAGCCAATTTTATGGATTTTTGAAAATTTCACTTTTTTGTGAAAATATCCACTAAATGAGGGAATAATATGTGTGAGGGTACCCCAGGAGAGTACCAAATGTGTGTGGGTAGAATATATATCCCACGGGAGTAAAATTGAAAAAAGTAAAAAAAAAATTTTTTTGGGACTTAGTGATTTTTCTGGCGTTTATCAGACTTTCAGATAGGGGAAATGTCAGTGAGCGTACCGATTTCAGTTCCAGATCAATTCGCCCAATCACTCCTTGTTATTTAGTCATTTTCAGCCAATTTTCTGGATTTTTGAAAATTTAACTTTTTTGTGAAAATATCCACTAAATGAGGGAATAATATGTGTCAGGGTATCCCAGGAGAGATCCAAATGTGTGTGGGTAGAATATATATCCCACGGGGGTAAAATTGAAAAAAGTTGAAAAAAATTTTTTTTTGGACTTAGTCATTTTTCTGGCGTTTATCAGACTTTCAGATAGGGGAAATGTCAGTGAGCATTCCAATTTCAGTTCCAGAGCGATTCACCCAATGAGTCCTTGATATTTAGTCGTTTTCAGTCAATTTTCTGGATTTTTGAAAATTTCACTTTTTTGTGAAAATATGCACTAAATGAGGGAATAATATGTGTGAGGGTACCCCAGGAGAGTTCCAAATGTGTGTGGAAAGAATATATATCCCTCGGGGGTAAAATTGAAAAAAGTTGAAAATTTTTTTTTTTGGACTTAGTCATTTTTCCAGCGTTTATCAGACTTTCAGATAGGGGAAATGTCAGTGAGCGTTCCGATTTCAGTTCCAGAGCGATTCGCCCGATGAGTCCTTGATATTTAGTCGTTTTCAGCCAGTTTTCTGGATTTTTGAAAATTTCACTTTTTTGTGAAAATATCCACTAAATGAGGGAATAATATGCGTGGGGGTACCCCAGGAGAGTTCCAAATGTGTGTGGGTAGAATATATATCCCACGGGGGTAAAATTTAAAAAAGTTGAAAAAAAATTTTTTTTTTGACTTAGTCATTTCTCTGGCGTTTATCAGACTTTCAGATAGGGGAAATGTCAGTGAGCATTCCGATTTCAGTTCCAGAGCGATTCGCCCAATGAGTCCTTGCTATTTAGTCGTTTTCAGCCAATTTTCTGGATTTTTGAAAATTTCACTTTTTTGTGAAAACATCCACTAAATGATGGAATAATATGTGTGAGGGTACCCCAGGAAAGTTCCAAATGTGTGTGGGTAGAATATATATCCCACGGGGGTAAAATTGAAAAAAGCTGAAAAAATTTTTTTTTTGGACTTAGTCATTTTTCCGGCGTTTATCAGACTCTCAGATAGGGGAAATGTCAGTGAGCGTTCCAATTTCAGTTCCAGAGCGATTCGCCCAATGAGTCCTTGATATTTAGTCATTTTCAGCCCATTTTCTGGATTTTTGAAAATGTCACTTTTTTGTGAAAATATCCACTAAATGAGGGAATAATATGTGTGAGGGTACCCCAGGAGAGTTCCAAATGTGTGTGGGTAGAATATACAGTGCCTACAAGTAGTATTCAACCCCCTGCAGATTTAGCTGGTTTGATAAGATGCAAATAAGTTAGAGCCTTCAAACTGCAAACGAGAGTAGGATTTATGAACAGAAGCATAAATCTTACAAACCAAAAAGTTTGTTGCACAGTTGAATTTTATTAAATTTTAAACATAAAAGTGTGGGTCAATTATTATACAACCCCTATGTTTAATATTTTGTGGAATAACCCTTGTTTGCAGTTACAGCTAATAATCGTCTTTTATAAGACCTGATCAGGCCGGCACAGGTCTGTGGAGTTATCTTGGCCCACTCCTCCATGCAGATCTTCTCCAAGTTATCTAGGTTCTTTGGGTGTCTCATGTGGACTTTATTCTTGAGCTCCTTCCACAAGTTTTCAATTGGGTTAAGGTCAGGAGACTGACTAGGCCACTCCAACACCTTGACTTTTTCCCTCTTGAACCAGGCTTTGGTTTTCTTGGCTGTATGCTTTAGGTCGTTGTCTTGTTGGAAGATGAAATTACGACCCATCTTAAGATCCTTGATGGAGGAGCGGAGGTTCTTGGCCAAAATATCCAGGTAGGCCGTGCTATCCATCTTCCCATGGATGCGGACCAGATGGCCAGGCCCCTTGGCTAAGAAATAGCCCCACAGCATGATGCTGCCACCACCATGCTTGACTGTAGGGATGGTATTCTTGGGGTCGTATGCAGTGCCATCCAGTCTCCAAACATCACGTGTGTGGTTGGCACCAAAGATCTCGATCTTGGTCTCATCAGACCATAGAACCTTGAACCAGTCTGTCTCAGAGTCCTCCAAGTGATCATGAGCAAACTGTAGACGAACCTTGACATGACGCTTTGAAAGTAAAGGTACCTTACGGGCTCGTCTGGAACGGAGACCATTGCGGTGGAGTACGTTACTTATGGTATTGACTGAAACCAATGTCCCCATTGCCATGAGATCTTCCCGGAGCTCCTTCCTTGTTGTCCTTGGGTTAGCCTTGACTCTTCGGACAAGCCTGGCCTCGGCACGGGAGGACACTTTCAAAGGCTGTCCAGGCCGTGGAAGGCTAACAGTAGTTCCATAAGCCTTCCACTTACGGATGATGCCCCCAACAGTGGAGACAGGTAGGCCCAACTCCTTGGAAAGGGTTTTGTACCCCTTGCCAGCCTTGTGACCCTCCACGATCTTGTCTCTGATGGCTTTGGAATGCTCCTTTGTCTTTCCCATGTTGACCATGTCTGAGTGCTGTTCACAAGTTTGGGGAGGGTCTTAAATAGTCAGAAAAGGCTGGCAAAAGAGTTCTTTAATCCACACATGTGAAGCTCATTATTCTTGGTGCCTGTACTACTTCTTAATACTTTAGGGGGACCAAACAGAATTCTTGTGGTTTGAGGAGTTGAATAATAAATGACACTCTGAATTAACTTTTAACGTTTTAAAAAAAAAATGTAAATATTTGCTGCAGTGCATTTCCCACTTCCAGACTGATCTACAGTACAAATGTCACAATGCCAAGTTAATTCCGCATGTGTCAACCAGCTAAATCTGCAGGGGGTTGAATACTACTTGTAGGCTCTGTATATCCCACGGGGGTAAAATTGAAAAAAGTTGAAAAAAATTTTTTTTTTGGACTTAGTCATTTTTCCTGCGTTTATCAGACTTTCAGATAGGGCAAATGTCAGTGAGCGTTCCGATTTCAGTTCCAGAGCGATTCGCCCAATGAGTCCTTGATATTTAGTCGTTTTCAGCCAATTTTTTGGATTTTTTAAAATTTCACTTTTTTGTGAAAATATCGACTAAATGAGGGAATAATATGTGTGAGGGTACCCCAGGAGAGTTCCAAATGTGTGTGGGAAGAATATATATCCCACGGGGGTAAATTTGAAAAAAGTTGAAAAAATTTTTTTCTTGGACTTAGTGATTCTTCTGGCGTTTATCAGACTTTCAGATAGTGGAAATGTCAGTGAGCGTTCCGATTTCAGTTCCAGAGCGATTCGCCCAATGAGTCCTTGATATTTAGGCGTTTTCAGCCAATTTTCTGGATTTTTGAAAATTTCACTTTTTTGTGAAAATATCCACTAAATGAGGGAATAATATGTATGAGGGTACCCCAGGAGAGTTCCAAATGTGTGTGGGTAGAATATATATCCCACGGGGGTAAAATTGAAAAAAGTTGAAAAAATTTTTTTTTTTTGGACTTAGTCATTTTTCCGGCGTTTATCAGACTTTCAGATAGGGGAAATGTCAGTGAGCATTCTGATTTCAGTTCCAGAGTGATTCGCCCAATGAGTCCTTGATATTTAGTCGTTTTCAGCTAATTTTCTGGATTTTTCAAAAAATTTCACTTTTTTGTGAAAATATCCACTAAATGAGGGAATACTATGTATGAGGGTACCCCAGGAGAGTTCCAAATGTGTGTGGGTAGAATATATATCCCATGGGGGTAAAATTGAAAAAAGTTGAAAAAATTTTTATTTTGTATTTAGTCATTTTTCTGGCGTTTATCAGACTTTAAGATAGGGGAAATGTCAGTGAGTGTTCTGATTTCAGTTCCAGAGTGATTCGCCCAATGAGTCCTTGATATTTAGTAGTTTTCAGCCAATTTTCTGGATTTTTGAAAATTTCACTTTTTTGTGAAAATATCCACCAAATGAGGGAATAATATGTATGACGGTACCCCAAGAGAGTTCCAAATGTGTGTGGGTAGAATATTTATCTGACGGGGGTAAAATTGAAAAAAGTTGAAAAAAAATTTTTTTTGGACTTAGTCATTTTTCCGACGTTTATCAGACTTTCAGATAGGGGAAATGTCAGTGAGCATTCCGATTTCAGTTCCAGAGCGATTCGCCCAATGAGTCCTTGTTATTTAGTCGTTTTCAGCCAATTTTCTGGATTTTTGAAAATTTCACTTTTTTGTCAAAATATCCACTAAATGAGGGAATAATATGTATGATGGTACCCCAGGAGAGTTCCAAATGTGTGTGGGTAGAATATATATCCCACGGGGGTAAAATTGAAAACATTTTTTTTTTTGGACTTAGTGATTTTTCCGACGTTTATTAGACTTTCAGATAGGGGAAATGTCAGTGAGCGTTCCGATTTCTGTTCCAGAGCGATTCGCCCAATGAGTCCTTGATATTTAGTCGTTTTCAGCCAATTTTCTGGATTTGTGAAAATTTCACTTTTTTGTGAAAATATCCACTAAATGAGGGAATAATATGTATGAGGGTACCCCAGGAGAGTTCCAAATGTGTGTGGGTAGAATATATATCCCATGGGGGTAAAATTCAAAAAAGTTGAAAAAATTTTTTGGGGGGATTTAGTCATTTTTCTGGCGTTTATCAGACTTTAAGATAGGGGAAATGTCAGTGAGCGTTCCGATTTCAGTTCCAGACTGCTTCTCCCAATGAGTCCTTGTTATTTAGTCGTTTTCAGCCAATTTTCTGGATTTTTTAAAATTTCACTTTTTTGTGAAAATATCCACTAAATGAGGGAATAATATGTGTGAGGGTACCCCAGGAGAGTTCCAAATGTGTGTGGGAAGAATATATATCCCACGGGGGTAAATTTGAAAAAAGTTGAAAAAAATTTTTTTTTGGACTTAGTTATTTTTCCGGCGTTTATCAGACTTTCAGATAGGGGAAATGTCAGTGAGCGTTCCGATTTCAGTTCCAGAGCGATTCGCCCAATGAGTCCTTGATATTTAGTCGTTTTCAGCCAATTTTCTGGATTTTTGAAAATTTCACTTTTTTGTGAAAATATCCACTAAATGAGGGAATATTATGTGTGATGGTACCCCAGGAGAGTTCCAAATGTGTGTGGGAAGAATATATATCCCACGGGGGTAAAATTGAAAAAAGTTGAAAAACATTTTTTTTTGGACTTAGTTATTTTTCCGGCGTTTATCAGACTTTCAGATAGGGGAAATGTCAGTGAGCGTTCCGATTTCAGTTCCAGAGCGATTCGCCCAATGAGTCCTTGATATTTAGTCGTTTTCAGCCAATTTTCTGGATTTTTGAAAACTTCACTTTTTTGTGAAAATATCCACTAAATGAGGGAATAATATGTGTGAGGGTACACCAGGAGAGTTCCAAATGTGTGTGGGTAGAATATATATCCCACGGGGGTAAAATTGAAAAAAGTTGAAAAAAATTTTTTTTTGGACTTGGTCATTTTTCTGGCGTTTATCAGACTTTAAGATAGGGAAATGTCAGTGAGCGTTCCGATTTCAGTTCCAGAGTGATTCGCCCAATGAGTCTTTGATATTTAGTCGTCTTCAGCCAATTTTTTGGATTTTTGAAAATTTCACTTTTTTGTCAAAATATCCACTAAATGAGGGAATAATATGTGTGAGGGTACCCCAGGAGAGTTCTAAATGTGTGTGGGAAGAATATATATCCCACAAGGGTAAAATTGAAAAAAGTTGAAAAAAAATTTTTTTTGGACTTAGTCATTTTTCCGGCGTTTATCAGACTTTCAGATAGGGGAAATGTCAGTGAGCATTCTGATTTCAGTTCCAGAGTGATTCGCCCAATGAGTCCTTGATATTTAGTCGTTTTCAGCCAATTTTCTGGATTTTTCAAAAAATTTCACTTTTTTGTGAAAATATCCACTAAATGAGGGAATAATATGTATGAGGGTACCCCAGGAGAGTTCCAAATGTGTGTGGGTAGAATATATATCCCATGGGGGTAAAATTGAAAAAAGTTGAAAAAAATTTTATTTTGTATTTAGTCATTTTTCTGGCGTTTATCAGACTTTAAGATAGGGGAAATGTCAGTGAGTGTTCTGATTTCAGTTCCAGAGTGATTTGCCCAATGAGTCCTTGATATTTAGTAGTTTTCAGCCAATTTTCTGGATTTTTGAAAATTTCACTTTTTTGTGAAAATATCCACTAAATGAGGGAATATTATGTGTGATGGTACCCCAGGAGAGTTCCAAATGTGTGTGGGAAGAATATATATCCCACGGGGGTAAAATTGAAAAAAGTTGAAAAACATTTTTTTTTGGACTTAGTCATTTTTCCGACGTTTATCAGACTTTCAGATAGGGGAAATGTCAGTGAGCATTCCGATTTCAGTTCCAGAGCAATTCGCCCAATGACTCCTTGTTATTTAGTCGTTTTCAGCCAATTTTCTGGATTTTTGAAAATTTCACTTTTTTGTCAAAATATCCACTAAATGAGGGAATAATATGTGTGAGGGTACCCCAGGAGAGTTCTAAATGTGTGTGGGTAGAATATATATCCCACAGGGGTAAAATTTAAAAAAGTTGAAAAAAATTTTTTTTTGGACTTAGTTATTTTTCCAGCGTTTATCAGACTTTCAGATAGGGGAAATGTCAGTGAGCGTTCCAATTTCAGTTACAGAGTGATTCGCCCAATGAGTCCTTGATATTTAGTCGTTTTCAGCCAATATTCTGGATTTTTGAAAATTTCACTTTTTTTGTGAAAATATCCACTAAATGAGGGAATAATATGTATGATGGTACCCCAGGAGAGTTCCAAATGTGTGTGGGTAGAATATATATCCCACGGGGGTAAAATTGAAAACATTTTTTTTTTGGACTTAGTCATTTTTCCGACGTTTATTAGACTTTCAGATAGGGGAAATGTCAGTGAGCGTTCCGATTTATGTTCCAGAGCGATTCGCCCAATGAGTCCTTGATATTTAGTCGTTTTCAGCCAATTTTCTGGATTTTTGAAAATTTCACTTTTTTGTGAAAATATCCACTAAATGAGGGAATAATATGTATGAGGGTACCCCAGGAGAGTTCCAAATGTGTGTGGGTAGAATATATATCCCATGGGGGTAAAATTCAAAAAAGTTGAAAAATTTTTTTTGGGGGATTTAGTCATTTTTCTGGCGTTTATCAGACTTTAAGATAGGGGAAATGTCAGTGAGCGTTCCGATTTCAGTTCCAGAGCGATTCGCCCAATGAGTCTTTGATATTTAGTCGTTTTCAGCCAATTTTTTGGATTTTTTAAAATTTCACTTTTTTGTGAAAATATCCACTAAATGAGGGAATAATATGTGTGAGGGTACCCCAGGAGAGTTCCAAATGTGTGTGGGTAGAATATATAGCCCACGGGGGTAAAATTGAAAAAAGTTGAAAAAAATTTTTTTTTGGACTTAGTCATTTTTCCGGCGTTTATCAGACTTTCAGATAGGGGAAATGTCAGTGAGCGTTCCGATTTCAGTTCCAGAGTGATTCTCCCAATGAGTCCTTGTTATTTAGTCGTTTTCAGCCAATTTTATGGATTTTTGAAAATTTCACTTTTTTGTGAAAATATCCACTAAATGAGGGAATAATATGTGTGAGGGTACCCCAGGAGAGTTCCAAATGTGTGTGGGTAGAATATATATCCCACGGGGGTAAAATTGAAAAAAGTTTTAAAAAAATTTTTTTTGGACTTAGTCTTTTTTCCGGCGTTTATCAGACTTTCAGATAGGGGAAATGGCAGTGAGCGTTCCGATTTCAGTTCCAGACTGCTTCTCCCAATGAGTCCTTGTTATTTAGTCGTTTTCAGCCAATTTTTTGGATTTTTGAAAATTTCACTTTTTTGTGAAAATATCCACTAAATGAGGGAATAATATGTGTGAGGGTACCCCAGGAGAGTTCCAAATGTGTGTGGGTAGAATATATATCCCACGGGGGTAAAATTGAAAAAAGTTGAAAAAAATTTTTTTTTGGACTTACTCATTTTTCTACCGTTTATCAGACTTTCAGATAGGGGAAATGTCAGTGAGCGTTCCGATTTCAGTTCCAGAGTGATTCTCCCAATGAGTCCTTGTTATTTAGTCGTTTTCAGCCAATTTTATGGATTTTTGAAAATTTCACTTTTTTGTGAAAATATCCACTAAATGAGGGAATAATATGTGTGAGGGTACCCCAGGAGAGTACCAAATGTGTGTGGGTAGAATATATATCCCACGGGAGTAAAATTGAAAAAAGTAAAAAAAAATTTTTTTTGGACTTAGTGAATTTTCCGACGTTTATCAGACTTTCAGATAGGGGAAATGTCAGTGAGCGTTCTGATTTCAGTTCCAGAGCGATTCGCCCAATGATTCCTTGATATTTAGTCGTTTTCAGCCAATTTTCTGGATTTTTGAAAATGTCACTTTTTTGTGAAAATATCCACTAAATGAGGGAATAATATGTGTGAGGGTACCCCAGGAGAGTTCCAAATGTGTGTGGGTAGAATATATATCCCACGGGGGTAAAATTGAAAAAAGTTGAAAAAAATTTTTTTTTGGACTTAGTCATTTTTCTACCGTTTATCAGACTTTCAGATAGGGGAAATGTCAGTGAGCGTTCCGATTTCAGTTCCAGAGTGATTCTCCCAATGAGTCCTTGTTATTTAGTCGTTTTCAGCCAATTTTATGGATTTTTGAAAATTTCACTTTTTTGTGAAAATATCCACTAAATGAGGGAATAATATGTGTGAGGGTACCCCAGGAGAGTTCCAAATGTGTGTGGGAAGAACATATATCCCACAGGGGTAAAATTGAAAAAAGTTGAAAAAAATTTTTTTTTGGACTTAGTGATTTTTCTGGCGTTTATCAGACTTTCAGATAGGGGAAATGTCAGTGAGCATACCGATTTCAGTTCCAGAGCAATTCGCCCAATCACTCCTTGTTATTTAGTCATTTTCAGCCAATTTTCTGGATTTTTGAAAATTTAACTTTTTTGTGAAAATATCCACTAAATGAGGGAATAATATGCGTCAGGGTATCCCAGGAGAGTTCCAAATGTGTGTGGGTAGAATATATATCCCACGGGGGTAAAATTGAAAAAAGTTGAAAAAAATTTTTTTTTGGACTTAGTCATTTTTCCGGCGTTTATCAGACTTTCAGATAGGGGAAATGTCAGTGAGCGTTCCGATTTCAGTTCCAGAGTGATTCTCCCAATGAGTCCTTGTTATTTAGTCGTTTTCAGCCAATTTTATGGATTTTTGAAAATTTCACTTTTTTGTGAAAATATCCACTAAATGAGGGAATAATATGTGTGAGGGTACCCCAGGAGAGTTCCAAATGTGTGTGGGTAGAATATATATCCCACGGGGGTAAAATTGAAAAAAGTTTAAAAAAAATTTTTTTTGGACTTAGTCTTTTTTCCGGCGTTTATCAGACTTTCAGATAGGGGAAATGTCAGTGAGCGTTCCGATTTCAGTTCCAGACAGCTTCTCCCAATGAGTCCTTGTTATTTAGTCGTTTTCAGCCAATTTTCTGGATTTTTTAAAATTTCACTTTTTTGTGAAAATATCCACTAAATGAGGGAATAATATGTGTGAGGGTACCCCAGGAGAGTTCCAAATGTGTGTGGGTAGAATATATATCCCACGGGGGTAAAATTGAAAAAAGTTGAAAAAAATTTTTTTTTGGACTTAGTCATTTTTCTGGCGTTTATCAGACTTTCAGATAGTGGAAATGTCAGTGAGCATTCCAATTTCAGTTCCAGAGCGATTCACCCAATGAGTCCTTGATATTTAGTCGTTTTCAGTCAATTTTCTGGATTTTTGAAAATTTCACTTTTTTATGAAAATATGCACTAAATGAGGGAATAATATGTGTGAGGGTACCCCAGGAGAGTTCCAAATGTGTGTGGAAAGAATATATATCCCTCGGGGGTAAAATTGAAAAAAGTTGAAAATTTTTTTTTTTGGACTTAGTCATTTTTCCAGCGTTTATCAGACTTTCAGATAGGGGAAATGTCAGTGAGCGTTCCGATTTCAGTTCCAGAGCGATTCGCCCGATGAGTCCTTGATATTTAGTCGTTTTCAGCCAGTTTTCTGGATTTTTGAAAATTTCACTTTTTTGTGAAAATATCCACTAAATGAGGGAATAATATGCGTGGGGGTACCCCAGGAGAGTTCCAAATGTGTGTGGGTAGAATATATATCCCACGGGGGTAAAATTTAAAAAAGTTGAAAAAAATTTTTTTTTTTGACTTAGTCATTTCTCTGGCGTTTATCAGACTTTCAGATAGGGGAAATGTCAGTGAGCATTCCGATTTCAGTTCCAGAGCGATTCGCCCAATGAGTCCTTGCTATTTAGTCGTTTTCAGCCAATTTTCTGGATTTTTGAAAATTTCACTTTTTTGTGAAAATATCCACTAAATGATGGAATAATATGTGTGAGGGTACCCCAGGAAAGTTCCAAATGTGTGTGGGTAGAATATATATCCCACGGGGGTAAAATTGAAAAAAGTTGAAAAAAATTTTTTTTTGGACTTAGTCATTTTTCTGGCGTTTATCAGACTTTCAGATAGGAGAAAAGTCAGTGAGCGTTCCGATTTCAGTTCCAGAGCGATTCGCCCAATGAGTCATTGTTATTTAGTCGTTTTCAGCCAATTTTCTGGATTTTTGAAAATTTCACTTTTTTGTGAAAATATCCACTAAATGAGGGAATAATATGTGTGAGGGTACCCCAGGAGAGTTCCAAATGTGTGTGGGAAGAATATATATCCCACGGGGGCAAAATTGAAAAAAGTTGAAAAAAAATTTTTTGGGGACTTAGTCATTTTTCTAGCGTTTATCAGACTCTCAGATAGGGGAAATGTCAGTGAGCGTTCCGATTTCAGTTCCAGAGCGATTCGCCCAATGAGTCCTTGATATTTAGTCGTTTTCAGCCAGTTTTCTGGATTTTTGAAAATTTCACTTTTTTGTGAAAATATCCACTAAATGAGGGAATAATATGCGTGGGGGTACCCCAGGAGAGTTCCAAATGTGTGTGGGTAGAATATATATCCCACGGGGGTAAAATTTAAAAAAGTTGAAAAAAAATTTTTTGGGGACTTAGTCATTTTTCTGGCATTTATCAGACTTTCAGATAGGGGAAATGTCAGTGAGCATTCCGATTTCAGTTCCAGAGCGATTCGCCCAATGAGTCCTTGATATTTAGTCGTTTTCAGCCAATTTTCTGGATTTTTGAAAATTTCACTTTTTTGTGAAAATATCCACTAAATGAGGGAATAATATGTGTGAGGGTACCCCAGGAGAGTTCCAAGTGTGTGTGCGTAGAATATATATTCCACGGGGGAAAAATTGAAAAAAGTTGAAAAAATTTTTTTTTTGGACTTAGTCATTTTTCCAGCGTTTATCAGACTTTCAGATAGGGGAAATGTCAATGAGCAATCCGATTTCAGTTCCAGAGCGATTCGCCCAATGAGTCCTTGATATTTAGTTTTTTTCAGCCAATTTTCTGGATTTTTGAAAATTTCACTTTTTTGTGAAAATATCCACTAAATGAGGGAATAATATGTGTGAGGGTACCCCAGGAGAGTTCCAAATGTGTGTGGGTAGAATATATATCCCACGGGGGTAAAATTTAAAAAAGTTGAAAAAAATTTTTTTTTGGACTTAGTCATTTCTCTGGCGTTTATCAGACTTTCAGATAGGGGAAATGTCAGTGAGCGTTCCGATTTCAGTTCCAGAGCGATTCGCCCAATGAGTCATTGTTATTTATTCGTTTTCAGCCAATTTTCTGGATTTTTGAAAATTTCACTTTTTTGTCAAAATATCCACTAAATGAGGGAATAATATGTGTGAGGGTACCCCAGGAGAGTTCCAAATGTGTGTGGGAAGAATATATATCCCACGGGGGTAAAATTGAAAAAAGTAGAAAAAATTTTTTTCTGGACTTAGTCATTTTTCCGGCGTTTATCAGACTCTCAGATAGGGGAAATGTCAGTGAGCGTTCCAATTTCAGTTCCAGAGCGATTCGCCCAATGAGTCCTTGATATTTAGTCATTTTCAGCCCATTTTCTGGATTTTTGAAAATGTCACTTTTTTGTGAAAATATCCACTAAATGAGGGAATAATATGTGTGAGGGTACCCCAGGAGAGTTCCAAATGTGTGTGGGTAGAATATACAGTGCCTACAAGTAGTATTCAACCCCCTGCAGATTTAGCTGGTTTGATAAGATGCAAATAAGTTAGAGCCTTCAAACTGCAAACGAGAGTAGGATTTATGAACAGAAGCATAAATCTTACAAACCAAAAAGTTTGTTGCACAGTTGAATTTTATTAAATTTTAAACATAAAAGTGTGGGTCAATTATTATACAACCCCTATGTTTAATATTTTGTGGAATAACCCTTGTTTGCAGTTACAGCTAATAATCGTCTTTTATAAGACCTGATCAGGCCGGCACAGGTCTGTGGAGTTATCTTGGCCCACTCCTCCATGCAGATCTTCTCCAAGTTATCTAGGTTCTTTGGGTGTCTCATGTGGACTTTATTCTTGAGCTCCTTCCACAAGTTTTCAATTGGGTTAAGGTCAGGAGACTGACTAGGCCACTCCAACACCTTGACTTTTTCCCTCTTGAACCAGGCTTTGGTTTTCTTGGCTGTATGCTTTAGGTCGTTGTCTTGTTGGAAGATGAAATTACGACCCATCTTAAGATCCTTGATGGAGGAGCGGAGGTTCTTGGCCAAAATATCCAGGTAGGCCGTGCTATCCATCTTCCCATGGATGCGGACCAGATGGCCAGGCCCCTTGGCTAAGAAATAGCCCCACAGCATGATGCTGCCACCACCATGCTTGACTGTAGGGATGGTATTCTTGGGGTCGTATGCAGTGCCATCCAGTCTCCAAACATCACGTGTGTGGTTGGCACCAAAGATCTCGATCTTGGTCTCATCAGACCATAGAACCTTGAACCAGTCTGTCTCAGAGTCCTCCAAGTGATCATGAGCAAACTGTAGACGAACCTTGACATGACGCTTTGAAAGTAAAGGTACCTTACGGGCTCGTCTGGAACGGAGACCATTGCGGTGGAGTACGTTACTTATGGTATTGACTGAAACCAATGTCCCCATTGCCATGAGATCTTCCCGGAGCTCCTTCCTTGTTGTCCTTGGGTTAGCCTTGACTCTTCGGACAAGCCTGGCCTCGGCACGGGAGGACACTTTCAAAGGCTGTCCAGGCCGTGGAAGGCTAACAGTAGTTCCATAAGCCTTCCACTTACGGATGATGCCCCCAACAGTGGAGACAGGTAGGCCCAACTCCTTGGAAAGGGTTTTGTACCCCTTGCCAGCCTTGTGACCCTCCACGATCTTGTCTCTGATGGCTTTGGAATGCTCCTTTGTCTTTCCCATGTTGACCATGTCTGAGTGCTGTTCACAAGTTTGGGGAGGGTCTTAAATAGTCAGAAAAGGCTGGCAAAAGAGTTCTTTAATCCACACATGTGAAGCTCATTATTCTTGGTGCCTGTACTACTTCTTAATACTTTAGGGGGACCAAACAGAATTCTTGTGGTTTGAGGAGTTGAATAATAAATGACACTCTGAATTAACTTTTAACGTTTTAAAAAAAAAATGTAAATATTTGCTGCAGTGCATTTCCCACTTCCAGACTGATCTACAGTACAAATGTCACAATGCCAAGTTAATTCCGCATGTGTCAACCAGCTAAATCTGCAGGGGGTTGAATACTACTTGTAGGCTCTGTATATCCCACGGGGGTAAAATTGAAAAAAGTTGAAAAAAATTTTTTTTTTGGACTTAGTCATTTTTCCTGCGTTTATCAGACTTTCAGATAGGGCAAATGTCAGTGAGCGTTCCGATTTCAGTTCCAGAGCGATTCGCCCAATGAGTCCTTGATATTTAGTCGTTTTCAGCCAATTTTTTGGATTTTTTAAAATTTCACTTTTTTGTGAAAATATCCACTAAATGAGGGAATAATATGTGTGAGGGTACCCCAGGAGAGTTCCAAATGTGTGTGGGAAGAATATATATCCCACGGGGGTAAATTTGAAAAAAGTTGAAAAAATTTTTTTCTTGGACTTAGTGATTCTTCTGGCGTTTATCAGACTTTCAGATAGTGGAAATGTCAGTGAGCGTTCCGATTTCAGTTCCAGAGCGATTCGCCCAATGAGTCCTTGATATTTAGGCGTTTTCAGCCAATTTTCTGGATTTTTGAAAATTTCACTTTTTTGTGAAAATATCCACTAAATGAGGGAATAATATGTATGAGGGTACCCCAGGAGAGTTCCAAATGTGTGTGGGTAGAATATATATCCCACGGGGGTAAAATTGAAAAAAGTTGAAAAAAATTTTTTTTTTTGGACTTAGTCATTTTTCCGGCGTTTATCAGACTTTCAGATAGGGGAAATGTCAGTGAGCATTCTGATTTCAGTTCCAGAGTGATTCGCCCAATGAGTCCTTGATATTTAGTCGTTTTCAGCTAATTTTCTGGATTTTTCAAAAAATTTCACTTTTTTGTGAAAATATCCACTAAATGAGGGAATACTATGTATGAGGGTACCCCAGGAGAGTTCCAAATGTGTGTGGGTAGAATATATATCCCATGGGGGTAAAATTGAAAAAAGTTGAAAAAATTTTTATTTTGTATTTAGTCATTTTTCTGGCGTTTATCAGACTTTAAGATAGGGGAAATGTCAGTGAGTGTTCTGATTTCAGTTCCAGAGTGATTCGCCCAATGAGTCCTTGATATTTAGTCGTTTTCAGCCAATTTTCTGGATTTTTGAAAATTTCACTTTTTTGTCAAAATATCCACTAAATGAGGGAATAATATGTATGATGGTACCCCAGGAGAGTTCCAAATGTGTGTGGGTAGAATATATATCCCACGGGGGTAAAATTGAAAACATTTTTTTTTTTGGACTTAGTGATTTTTCCGACGTTTATTAGACTTTCAGATAGGGGAAATGTCAGTGAGCGTTCCGATTTCTGTTCCAGAGCGATTCGCCCAATGAGTCCTTGATATTTAGTCGTTTTCAGCCAATTTTCTGGATTTGTGAAAATTTCACTTTTTTGTGAAAATATCCACTAAATGAGGGAATAATATGTATGAGGGTACCCCAGGAGAGTTCCAAATGTGTGTGGGTAGAATATATATCCCATGGGGGTAAAATTCAAAAAAGTTGAAAAAATTTTTTGGGGGGATTTAGTCATTTTTCTGGCGTTTATCAGACTTTAAGATAGGGGAAATGTCAGTGAGCGTTCCGATTTCAGTTCCAGAGCGATTCGCCCAATGAGTCTTTGATATTTAGTCGTTTTCAGCCAATTTTTTGGATTTTTTCAAATTTCACTTTTTTGTGAAAATATCCACTAAATGAGGGAATAATATGTGTGAGGGTACCCCAGGAGAGTTCCAAATGTGTGTGGGTAGAATATATATCCCACGGGGGTAAAATTGAAAAAAGTTTAAAAAAAATTTTTTTTGGACTTAGTCATTTTTCCGGCGTTTATCAGACTTTCAGATAGGGGAAATGTCAGTGAGCGTTCCGATTTCAGTTCCAGACTGCTTCTCCCAATGAGTCCTTGTTATTTAGTCGTTTTCAGCCAATTTTCTGGATTTTTTAAAATTTCACTTTTTTGTGAAAATATCCACTAAATGAGGGAATAATATGTGTGAGGGTACCCCAGGAGAGTTCCAAATGTGTGTGGGAAGAATATATATCCCACGGGGGTAAATTTGAAAAAAGTTGAAAAAAATTTTTTTTTGGACTTAGTTATTTTTCCGGCGTTTATCAGACTTTCAGATAGGGGAAATGTCAGTGAGCGTTCCGATTTCAGTTCCAGAGCGATTCGCCCAATGAGTCCTTGATATTTAGTCGTTTTCAGCCAATTTTCTGGATTTTTGAAAATTTCACTTTTTTGTGAAAATATCCACTAAATGAGGGAATATTATGTGTGATGGTACCCCAGGAGAGTTCCAAATGTGTGTGGGAAGAATATATATCCCACGGGGGTAAAATTGAAAAAAGTTGAAAAACATTTTTTTTTGGACTTAGTTATTTTTCCGGCGTTTATCAGACTTTCAGATAGGGGAAATGTCAGTGAGCGTTCCGATTTCAGTTCCAGAGCGATTCGCCCAATGAGTCCTTGATATTTAGTCGTTTTCAGCCAATTTTCTGGATTTTTGAAAACTTCACTTTTTTGTGAAAATATCCACTAAATGAGGGAATAATATGTGTGAGGGTGCACCAGGAGAGTTCCAAATGTGTGTGGGTAGAATATATATCCCACGGGGGTAAAATTGAAAACATTTTTTTTTTGGACTTAGTCATTTTTCCGACGTTTATTAGACTTTTAGATAGGGGAAATGTCAGTGAGCGTTCCGATTTCTGTTCCAGAGTGATTCGCCCAATGAGTCCTTGATATTTAGCCGTTTTCAGCCAATTTTCTGGATTTTTGAAAACTTCACTTTTTTGTGAAAATATCCAGTAAATGAGGGAATAATATGTGTGAGGGTACACCAGGAGAGTTCCAAATGTGTGTGGGTAGAATATATATCCCACGGGGGTAAAATTGAAAAAAGTTGAAAAAAATTTTTTTTTGGACTTGGTCATTTTTCTGGCGTTTATCAGACTTTAAGATAGGGAAATGTCAGTGAGCGTTCCGATTTCAGTTCCAGAGTGATTCGCCCAATGAGTCTTTGATATTTAGTCGTCTTCAGCCAATTTTTTGGATTTTTGAAAATTTCACTTTTTTGTCAAAATATCCACTAAATGAGGGAATAATATGTGTGAGGGTACCCCAGGAGAGTTCTAAATGTGTGTGGGAAGAATATATATCCCACAAGGGTAAAATTGAAAAAAGTTGAAAAAAAATTTTTTTTGGACTTAGTCATTTTTCCGGCGTTTATCAGACTTTCAGATAGGGAAAATGTCAGTGAGCATTCTGATTTCAGTTCCAGAGTGATTCGCCCAATGAGTCCTTGATATTTAGTCGTTTTCAGCCAATTTTCTGGATTTTTCAAAAAATTTCACTTTTTTGTGAAAATATCCACTAAATGAGGGAATAATATGTATGAGGGTACCCCAGGAGAGTTCCAAATGTGTGTGGGTAGAATATATATCCCATGGGGGTAAAATTGAAAAAAGTTGAAAAAAATTTTATTTTGTATTTAGTCATTTTTCTGGCGTTTATCAGACTTTAAGATAGGGGAAATGTCAGTGAGTGTTCTGATTTCAGTTCCAGAGTGATTCGCCCAATGAGTCCTTGATATTTAGTAGTTTTCAGCCAATTTTCTGGATTTTTGAAAATTTCACTTTTTTGTGAAAATATCCACTAAATGAGGGAATATTATGTGTGATGGTACCCCAGGAGAGTTCCAAATGTGTGTGGGAAGAATATATATCCCACGGGGGTAAAATTGAAAAAAGTTGAAAAACATTTTTTTTTGGACTTAGTCATTTTTCCGACGTTTATCAGACTTTCAGATAGGGGAAATGTCAGTGAGCATTCCGATTTCAGTTCCAGAGCAATTCGCCCAATGACTCCTTGTTATTTAGTCGTTTTCAGCCAATTTTCTGGATTTTTGAAAATTTCACTTTTTTGTCAAAATATCCACTAAATGAGGGAATAATATGTGTGAGGGTACCCCAGGAGAGTTCTAAATGTGTGTGGGTAGAATATATATCCCACAGGGGTAAAATTTAAAAAAGTTGAAAAAAATTTTTTTTTGGACTTAGTTATTTTTCCGGCGTTTATCAGACTTTCAGATAGGGAAAATGTCAGTGAGCGTTCCAATTTCAGTTACAGAGTGATTCGCCCAATGAGTCCTTGATATTTAGTCGTTTTCAGCCAATATTCTGGATTTTTGAAAATTTCACTTTTTTTGTGAAAATATCCACTAAATGAGGGAATAATATGTATGATGGTACCCCAGGAGAGTTCCAAATGTGTGTGGGTAGAATATATATCCCACGGGGGTAAAATTGAAAACATTTTTTTTTTGGACTTAGTCATTTTTCCGACGTTTATTAGACTTTCAGATAGGGGAAATGTCAGTGAGCGTTCCGATTTCTGTTCCAGAGCGATTCGCCCAATGAGTCCTTGATATTTAGTCGTTTTCAGCCAATTTTCTGGATTTTTGAAAATTTCACTTTTTTGTGAAAATATCCACTAAATGAGGGAATAATATGTATGAGGGTACCCCAGGAGAGTTCCAAATGTGTGTGGGTAGAATATATATCCCATGGGGGTAAAATTCAAAAAAGTTGAAAAATTTTTTTTGGGGGATTTAGTCATTTTTCTGGCGTTTATCAGACTTTAAGATAGGGGAAATGTCAGTGAGCGTTCCGATTTCAGTTCCAGAGCGATTCGCCCAATGAGTCTTTGATATTTAGTCGTTTTCAGCCAATTTTTTGGATTTTTTAAAATTTCACTTTTTTGTGAAAATATCCACTAAATGAGGGAATAATATGTGTGAGGGTACCCCAGGAGAGTTCCAAATGTGTGTGGGTAGAATATATATCCCACGGGGGTAAAATTGAAAAAAGTTTAAAAAAAATTTTTTTTGGACTTAGTCATTTTTCCGGCGTTTATCAGACTTTCAGATAGGGAAAATGTCAGTGAGCATTCTGATTTCAGTTCCAGAGTGATTCGCCCAATGAGTCCTTGATATTTAGTCGTTTTCAGCCAATTTTCTGGATTTTTCAAAAAATTTCACTTTTTTGTGAAAATATCCACTAAATGAGGGAATAATATGTATGAGGGTACCCCAGGAGAGTTCCAAATGTGTGTGGGTAGAATATATATCCCATGGGGGTAAAATTGAAAAAAGTTGAAAAAAATTTTATTTTGTATTTAGTCATTTTTCTGGCGTTTATCAGACTTTAAGATAGGGGAAATGTCAGTGAGTGTTCTGATTTCAGTTCCAGAGTGATTCGCCCAATGAGTCCTTGATATTTAGTAGTTTTCAGCCAATTTTCTGGATTTTTGAAAATTTCACTTTTTTGTGAAAATATCCACTAAATGAGGGAATATTATGTGTGATGGTACCCCAGGAGAGTTCCAAATGTGTGTGGGAAGAATATATATCCCACGGGGGTAAAATTGAAAAAAGTTGAAAAACATTTTTTTTTGGACTTAGTCATTTTTCCGACTTTTATCAGACTTTCAGATAGGGGAAATGTCAGTGAGCATTCCGATTTCAGTTCCAGAGCAATTCGCCCAATGACTCCTTGTTATTTAGTCGTTTTCAGCCAATTTTCTGGATTTTTGAAAATTTCACTTTTTTGTCAAAATATCCACTAAATGAGGGAATAATATGTGTGAGGGTACCCCAGGAGAGTTCTAAATGTGTGTGGGTAGAATATATATCCCACAGGGGTAAAATTTAAAAAAGTTGAAAAAAATTTTTTTTTGGACTTAGTTATTTTTCCGGCGTTTATCAGACTTTCAGATAGGGGAAATGTCAGTGAGCGTTCCAATTTCAGTTACAGAGTGATTCGCCCAATGAGTCCTTGATATTTAGTCGTTTTCAGCCAATATTCTGGATTTTTGAAAATTTCACTTTTTTTGTGAAAATATCCACTAAATGAGGGAATAATATGTATGATGGTACCCCAGGAGAGTTCCAAATGTGTGTGGGTAGAATATATATCCCACGGGGGTAAAATTGAAAACATTTTTTTTTTGGACTTAGTCATTTTTCCGACGTTTATTAGACTTTCAGATAGGGGAAATGTCAGTGAGCGTTCCGATTTCTGTTCCAGAGCGATTCGCCCAATGAGTCCTTGATATTTAGTCGTTTTCAGCCAATTTTCTGGATTTTTGAAAATTTCACTTTTTTGTGAAAATATCCACTAAATGAGGGAATAATATGTATGAGGGTACCCCAGGAGAGTTCCAAATGTGTGTGGGTAGAATATATATCCCATGGGGGTAAAATTCAAAAAAGTTGAAAAATTTTTTTGGGGGGATTTAGTCATTTTTCTGGCGTTTATCAGACTTTAAGATAGGGGAAATGTCAGTGAGCGTTCCGATTTCAGTTCCAGAGCGATTCGCCCAATGAGTCTTTGATATTTAGTCGTTTTCAGCCAATTTTTTGGATTTTTTAAAATTTCACTTTTTTGTGAAAATATCCACTAAATGAGGGAATAATATGTGTGAGGGTACCCCAGGAGAGTTCCAAATGTGTGTGGGTAGAATATATATCCCACGGGGGTAAAATTGAAAAAAGTTTAAAAAAAATTTTTTTTGGACTTAGTCATTTTTCCGGCGTTTATCAGACTTTCAGATAGGGGAAATGTCAGTGAGCGTTCCGATTTCAGTTCCAGACTGCTTCTCCCAATGAGTCCTTGTTATTTAGTCGTTTTCAGCCAATTTTCTGGATTTTTTAAAATTTCACTTTTTTGTGAAAATATCCACTAAATGAGGGAATAATATGTGTGAGGGTACCCCAGGAGAGTTCCAAATGTGTGTGGGAAGAATATATATCCCACGGGGGTAAATTTGAAAAAAGTTGAAAAAATTTTTTTCTTGGACTTAGTGATTTTTCTGGCGTTTATCAGACTTTCAGATAGGGGAAATGTCAGTGAGAGTTCCGATTTCAGTTCCAGAGCGATTCGCCCAATGAGTCCTTGATATTTAGTCGTTTTCAGCCAATTTTCTGTATTTTTGAAAATTTCACTTTTTTGTGAAAATATCCACTAAATGAGGGAATATTATGTGTGATGGTACCCCAGGAGAGTTCCAAATGTGTGTGGGAAGAATATATATCCCACGGGGGTAAAATTGAAAAAAGTTGAAAAACATTTTTTTTTGGACTTAGTTATTTTTCCGGCGTTTATCAGACTTTCAGATAGAGGAAATGTCAGTGAGCGTTCCGATTTCAGTTCCAGAGCGATTCGCCCAATGAGTCCTTGATATTTAGTCGTTTTCAGCCAATTTTCTGGATTTTTGAAAACTTCACTTTTTTGTGAAAATATCCACTAAATGAGGGAATAATATGTATGAGGGTACACCAGGAGAGTTCCAAATGTGTGTGGGTAGAATATATATCCCACGGGGGTAAAATTGAAAACATTTTTTTTTTGGACTTAGTCATTTTTCCGACGTTTATTAGACTTTTAGATAGGGGAAATGTCAGTGAGCGTTCCGATTTCTGTTCCAGAGTGATTCGCCCAATGAGTCTTTGATATTTAGTCGTTTTCAGCCAATTTTCTGGATTTTTCAAAAAATTTCACTTTTTTGTGAAAATATCCACTAAATGAGGGAATAATATGTATGAGGGTACCCCAGGAGAGTTCCAAATGTGTGTGGGTAGAATATATATCCCATGGGGGTAAAATTGAAAAAAGTTGAAAAAAATTTTATTTTGTATTTAGTCATTTTTCTGGCGATTATCAGACTTTAAGATAGGGGAAATGTCAGTGACTGTTCTGATTTCAGTTCCAGAGTGATTCGCCCAATGAGTCCTTGATATTTAGTAGTTTTCAGCCAATTTTCTGGATTTTTGAAAATTTCACTTTTTTGTGAAAATATCCACTAAATGAGGGAATAATATGTATGACGGTACCCCAAGAGAGTTCCAAATGTGTGCGGGTAGAATATATATCCCACAGGGGTAAAATTTAAAAAAGTTGAAAAAAATTTTTTTTTGGACTTAGTCATTTTTCCGGCGTTTATCAGACTTTCAGATAGGGGAAATGTCAGTGAGCGTTCCAATTTCAGTTCCAGAGTGATTCGCCCAATGAGTCCTTGATATTTAGTCGTTTTCAGCCAATTTTCTGGATTTTTGAAAATTTCACTTTTTTTGGCAAAATATCCACTAAATGAGGGAATAATATGTATGAGGGTACCCCAGGAGAGTTCCAAATGTGTGTGGGTAGAATATATATCCCATGGGGGTAAAATTGAAAAAAGTTTAAAAAAATTTTTTTTGGGATTTAGTCATTTTTCTGGCGTTTATCAGACTTTAAGATAGGGGAAATGTCAGTGAGTGTTCTGATTTCAGTTCCAGAGTGATTCGCCCAATGAGTCCTTGATATTTAGTAGTTTTCAGCCAATTTTCTGGATTTTTGAAAATTTCACTTTTTTGTGAAAATATCCACTAAATGAGGGAATATTATGTGTGATGGTACCCCAGGAGAGTTCCAAATGTGTGTGGGAAGAATATATATCCCACGGCGGTAAAATTGAAAAAAGTTGAAAAACATTTTTTTTTGGACTTAGTTATTTTTCCGGCGTTTATCAGACTTTCAGATAGGGGAAATGTCAGTGAGCGTTCCGATTTCAGTTCCAGAGCGATTCGCCCAATGAGTCCTTGATATTTAGTCGTTTTCAGCCAATTTTCTGGATTTTTGAAAACTTCACTTTTTTGTGAAAATATCCACTAAATGAGGGAATAATATGTGTGAGGGTACACCAGGAGAGTTCCAAATGTGTGTGGGTAGAATATATATCCCACGGGGGTAAAATTGAAAACATTTTTTTTTTGGACTTAGTCATTTTTCCGACGTTTATTAGACTTTTAGATAGGGGAAATGTCAGTGAGCGTTCCGATTTCAGTTCCAGAGCGATTCGCCCAATGAGTCCTTGATATTTAGTCGTTTTCAGCCAATTTTCTGGATTTTTGAAAACTTCACTTTTTTGTGAAAATATCCACTAAATGAGGGAATAATATGTGTGAGGGTACACCAGGAGAGTTCCAAATGTGTGTGGGTAGAATATATATCCCACGGGGGTAAAATTGAAAACATTTTTTTTTTGGACTTAGTCATTTTTCCGACGTTTATTAGACTTTTAGATAGGGGAAATGTCAGTGAGCGTTCCGATTTCTGTTCCAGAGTGATTCGCCCAATGAGTCCTTGATATTTAGACGTTTTCAGCCAATTTTCTGGATTTTTGAAAACTTCACTTTTTTGTGAAAATATCCACTAAATGAGGGAATACTATGTATGAGGGTACCCCAGGAGAGTTCCAAATGTGTGTGGATAGAATATATATCCCATGGGGGTAAAATTGAAAAAAGTTGAAAAAAAATTTATTTTGTATTTAGTCATTTTTCTGGCGTTTATCAGACTTTAAGATAGGGGAAATGTCAGTGAGTGTTCTGATTTCAGTTCCAGAGTGATTCGCCCAATGAGTTCTTGATATTTAGTAGTTTTCAGCCAATTTTCTGGATTTTTGAAAATTTCACTTTTTTGTGAAAATATCCACTAAATGAGGGAATAATATGTATGACGGTACCCCAAGAGAGTTCCAAATGTGTGTGGGTAGAATATTTATCTGACGGGGGTAAAATTGAAAAAAGTTTAAAAAAATTTTTTTTTGGACTTAGTCATTTTTCCGACGTTTATCAGACTTTCAGATAGGGGAAATGTCAGTGAGCATTCCGATTTCAGTTCCAGAGCGATTCGCCCAATGAGTCCTTGTTATTTAGTCGTTTTCAGCCAATTTTCTGGATTTTTGAAAATTTCACTTTTTTGTCAAAATATCCACTAAATGAGGGAATAATATGCGTGAGGGTACCCCAGGAGAGTTCTAAATGTGTGTGGGTAGAATATATATCCCACAGGGGTAAAATTTAAAAAAGTTGAAAAAAATTTTTTTTTGGACTTAGTTATTTTTCCGGCGTTTATCAGACTTTCAGATAGGGGAAATGTCAGTGAGCGTTCCAATTTCAGTTCCAGAGTGATTCGCCCAATGAGTCCTTGATATTTAGTCGTTTTCAGCCAATATTCTGGATTTTTGAAAATTTCACTTTTTTTGTGAAAATATCCACTAAATGAGGGAATAATATGTATGATGGTACCCCAGGAGAGTTCCAAATGTGTGTGGGTAGAATATATATCCCACGGGGGTAAAATTGAAAACATTTTTTTTTTGGACTTAGTCATTTTTCCGACGTTTATTAGACTTTCAGATAGGGGAAATGTCAGTGAGCGTTCCGATTTCTGTTCCAGAGCGATTCGCCCAATGAGTCCTTGATATTTAGTCGTTTTCAGCCAATTTTCTGGATTTTTGAAAATTTCACTTTTTTGTGAAAATATCCACTAAATGAGGGAATAATATGTATGAGGGTACCCCAGGAGAGTTCCAAATGTGTGTGGGTAGAATATATATCCCATGGGGGTAAAATTCAAAAAAGTTGAAAAATTTTTTTGGGGGGATTTAGTCATTTTTCTGGCGTTTATCAGACTATAAGATAGGGGAAATGTCAGTGAGCGTTCCGATTTCAGTTCCAGAGCGATTCGCCCAATGAGTCTTTGATATTTAGTCGTTTTCAGCCAATTTTTTGGATTTTTTAAAATTTCACTTTTTTGTGAAAATATCCACTAAATGAGGGAATAATATGTGTGAGGGTACCCCAGGAGAGTTCCAAATGTGTGTGGGTAGAATATATAGCCCACGGGGGTAAAATTGAAAAAAGTTGAAAAAATTTTTTTTTGGACTTAGTCATTTTTCCGGCGTTTATCAGACTTTCAGATAGGGGAAATGTCAGTGAGCGTTCCGATTTCAGTTCCAGAGTGATTCTCCCAATGAGTCCTTGTTATTTAGTCGTTTTCAGCCAATTTTATGGATTTTTGAAAATTTCACTTTTTTGTGAAAATATCCACTAAATGAGGGAATAATATGTGTGAGGGTACCCCAGGAGAGTTCCAAATGTGTGTGGGTAGAATATATATCCCACGGGGGTAAAATTGAAAAAAGTTTAAAAAAAATTTTTTTTGGACTTAGTCATTTTTCCGGCGTTGATCAGACTTTCAGATAGGGGAAATGTCAGTGAGCGTTCCGATTTCAGTTCCAGACTGCTTCTCCCAATGAGTCCTTGTTATTTAGTCGTTTTCAGCCAATTTTCTGGATTTTTTAAAATTTCACTTTTTTGTGAAAATATCCACTAAATGAGGGAATAATATGTGTGAGGGTACCCCAGGAGAGTTCCAAATGTGTGTGGGTAGAATATATATCCCATGGGGGTAAAATTCAAAAAAGTTTAAAAAAATTTTTTTTGGGATTTAGTCATTTTTCTGGCGTTTCTCAGACTTTAAGATAGGGGAAATGTTAGTGAGCGTTCCGATTTCAGTTCCAGAGCGATTCGCCCAATGAGTCTTTGATATTTAGTCGTTTTCAGCCAATTTTCTGGATTTTTGAAAATTTCACTTTTTTGTGAAAATATCCACTAAATGAGGGAATAATATGTATGAGGGTACCCCAGGAGAGTTCCAAATGTGTGTGGGTAGAATATATATCCCATGGGGGTAAAATTGAAAAAAGTTGAAAACATTTTTTTTTTGGATTTAGTCATTTTTCTGGCGTTTATCAGACTTTAAGATAGGGGAAATGTCAGTGAGTGTTCTGATTTCAGTTCCAGAGTGATTCGCCCAATGAGTCCTTGATATTTAGTCGTTTTCAGCCAATTTTCTGGATTTTTGAAAATTTCACTTTTTTGTCAAAATATCCACTAAATGAGGGAATAATATGTGTGAGGGTACCCCAGGAGAGTTCTAAATGTATGTGGGTAGAATATATATCCCACAGAGGTAAAATTTAAAAAAGTTGAAAAAAAATTTTTTTTGGACTTAGTCATTTTTCCGGCGTTTATCAGACTTTCAGATAGGGGAAATGTCAGTGAGCGTTCCAATTTCACTTCTAGAGTGATTCGCCCAATGATTCCTTGATATTTAGTCGTTTTCAGCCAATTTTCTGGATTTTTGAAAATTTCACTTTTTTTGTGAAAATATCCACTAAATGAGGGAATAATATGTATGATGGTACCCCAGGAGAGTTCCAAATGTGTGTGGGTAGAATATATATCCCACGGGGGTAAAATTGAAAACATTTTTTTTTTTGGACTTAGTCATTTTTCCGACGTTTATTAGACTTTCAGATAGGGGAAATGTCAGTTAGCGTTCCGATTTCTGTTCCAGAGCGATTCGCCCAATGAGTCCTTGATATTTAGTCGTTTTCAGCCAATTTTCTGGATTTTTGAAAATTTCACTTTTTTGTGAAAATATCCACTAAATGAGGGAATAATATGTATGAGGGTACCCAGGGAGAGTTCCAAATGTGTGTGGGTAGAATATATATCCCATGGGGGTAAAATTCAAAAAAGTTGAAAAAATTTTTTTTGGGGATTTAGTCATTTTTCTGGCGTTTATCAGACTTTAAGATAGGGGAAATGTCAGTGAGCGTTCCGATTTCTGTTCCAGAGCGATTCGTCCAATGAGTCTTTGATATTTAGTCGTTTTCAGCCAATTTTCTGGATTTTTGAAAATTTCACTTTTTTGTGAAAATATCCACTAAATGAGGGAATAATATGTATGAGGGTACCCCAGGAGAGTTCCAAATGTGTGTGGGTAGAATATATATCCCATGGGGGTAAAATTGAAAAAAGTTTAAAAAATTTTTTTTTTGGATTTAGTCATTTTTCTGGCGTTTATCAGACTTTAAGATAGGGGAAATTTCAGTGAGTGTTCTGATTTCAGTTCCAGAGTGATTCGCCCAATGAGTCCTTGATATTTAGTCGTTTTCAGCCAATTTTCTGGATTTTTGAAAATTTCACTTTTTTGTGAAAATATCCACTAAATGAGGGAATAATATGCATGACGGTACCCCAAGAGAGTTCCAAATGTGTGTGGGTAGAATATTTATCTGACGGGGGTAAAATTGAAAAAAGTTGAAAAAAAATTTTTTGGGACTTAGTCATTTTTCCGGCGTTTATCAGACTTTCAGATAGGGGAAATGTCAGAGAGCATTCTGATTTCAGTTCCAGAGTGATTCGCCCAATGAGTCCTTGATATTTAGTCGTTTTCAGCCAATTTTCTGGATTTTTGAAAATTTCACTTTTTTGTGAAAATATCCACTAAATGAGGGAATAATATGTATGAGGGTACCCCAGGAGAGTTCCAAATGTGTGTGGGTAGAATATTTATCTGACGGGGTAAAATTGAAAAAAGTTTAAAAAAAATTTTTTTTGGACTTAGTCATTTTTCCGACGTTTATCAGACTTTCAGATAGGGGAAATGTCAGTGAGCATTCCTTTTTCAGTTCCAGAGCGATTCGCCCAATGAGTCCTTGTTATTTAGTCGTTTTCAGCCAATTTTCTGGATTTTTGAAAATTTCACTTTTTTGTCAAAATATCCACTAAATGAGGGAATAATATGTGTGAGGGTACCCCAGGAGAGTTCTAAATGTGTGTGGGTAGAATATATATCCCACAGGGGTAAAATTTAAAAAAGTTGAAAAAAAATTTTTTTTGGACTTAGTCATTTTTCCAGCGTTTATCAGACTTTCAGATAGGGGAAATGTCAGTGAGCGTTCCAATTTCAGTTCCAGAGTGATTCGCCCAATGAGTCCTTGATATTTAGTCGTTTTCAGCCAATTTTCTGGATTTTTGAAAATTTCACTTTTTTTGTGAAAATATCCACTAAATGAGGGAATAATATGTATGATGCTACCCCAGGAGAGTTCCAAATGTGTGTGGGTAGAATATATATCCCACGGGGGTAAAATTGAAAACATTTTTTTTTTTGGACTTAGTCATTTTTCCGACGTTTATTAGACTTTCAGATAGGGGAAATGTCAGTGAGCATTCCGATTTCTGTTCCAGAGCGATTCGCCCAATGAGTCCTTGATATTTAGTCGTTTTCAGCCAATTTTCTGGATTTTTGAAAATTTCACTTTTTTGCGAAAATATCCACTAAATGAGGGAATAATATGTATGAGGGTACCCAGGGAGAGTTCCAAATGTGTGTGGGTAGAATATATATCCCATGGGGGTAAAATTCAAAAAAGTTGAAAAAATTTTTTTTGGGGATTTAGTCATTTTTCTGGCGTTTATCAGACTTTAAGATAGGGGAAATGTCAGTGAGCGTTCCGATTTCAGTTCCAGAGCGATTCATCCAATGAGTCTTTGATATTTAGTCGTTTTCAGCCAATTTTCTGGATTTTTGAAAATTTCACTTTTTTGTGAAAATATCCACTAAATGAGGGAATAATATGTATGAGGGTACCCCAGGAGAGTTCCAAATGTGTGTGGGTAGAATATTTATCTGACGGGGGTAAAATTGAAAAAAGTTGAAAAAAAATTTTTTGGGACTTAGTCATTTTTCCGGCGTTTATCAGACTTTCAGATAGGGGAAATGTCAGAGAGCATTCTGATTTCAGTTCCAGAGTGATTCGCCCAATGAGTCCTTGATATTTAGTCGTTTTCAGCCAATTTTCTGGATTTTTGAAAATTTCACTTTTTTGTGAAAATATCCACTAAATGAGGGAATAATATGTATGAGGGTACCCAGGGAGAGTTCCAAATGTGTGTGGGTAGAATATATATCCCATGGGGGTAAAATTCAAAAAAGTTGAAAAAATTTTTTTTTGGGATTTAGTCATTTTTCTGGCGTTTATCAGACTTTAAGATAGGGGAAATGTCAGTGAGCGTTCCGATTTCAGTTCCAGAGCGATTCGCCCAATGAGTCTTTGATATTTAGTCGTTTTCAGCCAATTTTCTGGATTTTTGAAAATTTCACTTTTTTGTGAAAATATCCACTAAATGAAGGAATAATATGTTTGAGGGTACCCCAGGAGAGTTCCAAATGTGTGTGGGTAGAATATATATCCCATGGGGGTAAAATTCAAAAAAGTTGAAAAAAAATTTTTTTTGGACTTAGTCATTTTTCCGGCGTTTATCAGACTTTCAGATAGGGGAAATGTCAGTGAGCATTCTGATTTCTGTTCCAGAGTGATTCGCCCAATGAGTCCTTGATATTTAGTCGTTTTCAGCCAATTTTCTGGATTTTTTAAAATTTCACTTTTTTGTGAAAATATCCACTAAATGAGGGAATAATATGTGTGAGGGTACCCCAGGAGAGTTCCAAATGTGTGTGGGAAGAATATATATCCCACGGGGGTAAATTTGAAAAAAGTTGAAAAAAATTTTTTCTTGGACTTAGTGATTTTTCTGGCGTTTATCAGACTTTCAGATAGGGGAAATGTCAGTGAGAGTTCCGATTTCAGTTCCAGAGCGATTCGCCCAATGAGTCCTTGATATTTAGTCGTTTTCAGCCAATTTTCTGTATTTTTGAAAATTTCACTTTTTTGTGAAAATATCCACTAAATGAGGGAATAATATGTATGACGGTACCCCAAGAGAGTTCCAAATGTGTGCAGGTAGAATATATATCCCACAAGGGTAAAATTTAAAAAAGTTGAAAAAAATTTTTTTTTGGACTTAGTCATTTTTTCGGCGTTTATCAGACTTTCAGATAGGGGAAATGTCAGTGAGCGTTCCAATTTCAGTTCCAGAGTGATTCGCCCAATGAGTCCTTGATATTTAGTCATTTTCAGCCAATTTTCTGGATTTTTGAAAATTTCACTTTTTTTGGCAAAATATCCACTAAATGAGGGAATAATATGTATGAGGGTACCCCAGGAGAGTTCCAAATGTGTGTGGGTAGAATATATATCCCATGGGGGTAAAATTCAAAAAAGTTTAAAAAAATTTTTTTTGGGATTTAGTCATTTTTCTGGCGTTTCTCAGACTTTAAGATAGGGGAAATGTTAGTGAGCGTTCCGATTTCAGTTCCAGAGCGATTCGCCCAATGAGTCTTTGATATTTAGTCGTTTTCAGCCAATTTTCTGGATTTTTGAAAATTTCACTTTTTTGTGAAAATATCCACTAAATGAGGGAATAATATGTATGAGGGTACCCCAGGAGAGTTCCAAATGTGTGTGGGTAGAATATATATCCCATGGGGGTAAAATTGAAAAATGTTGAAAACATTTTTTTTTTGGATTTAGTCATTTTTCTGGCGTTTATCAGACTTTAAGATAGGGGAAATGTCAGTGAGTGTTCTGATTTCAGTTCCAGAGTGATTCGCCCAATGAGTCCTTGATATTTAGTCGTTTTCAGCCAATTTTCTGGATTTTTGAAAATTTCACTTTTTTGTCAAAATATCCACTAAATGAGGGAATAATATGTGTGAGGGTACCCCAGGAGAGTTCTAAATGTGTGTGGGTAGAATATATATCCCACAGAGGTAAAATTTAAAAAAGTTGAAAAAAAATTTTTTTTGGACTTAGTCATTTTTCCGGCGTTTATCAGACTTTCAGATAGGGGAAATGTCAGTGAGCGTTCCAATTTCACTTCTAGAGTGATTCGGCCAATGATTCCTTGATATTTAGTCGTTTTCAGCCAATTTTCTGGATTTTTGAAAATTTCACTTTTTTTGTGAAAATATCCACTAAATGAGGGAATAATATGTATGATGGTACCCCAGGAGAGTTCCAAATGTGTTTGGGTAGAATATATATCCCACGGGGGTAAAATTGAAAACATTTTTTTTTTTGGACTTAGTCATTTTTCCGACGTTTATTAGACTTTCAGATAGGGGAAATGTCAGTTAGCGTTCCGATTTCTGTTCCAGAGCGATTCGCCCAATGAGTCCTTGATATTTAGTCGTTTTCAGCCAATTTTCTGGATTTTTGAAAATTTCACTTTTTTGTGAAAATATCCACTAAATGAGGGAATAATATGTATGAGGGTACCCAGGGAGAGTTCCAAATGTGTGTGGGTAGAATATATATCCCATGGGGGTAAAATTCAAAAAAGTTGAAAAAATTTTTTTTGGGGATTTAGTCATTTTTCTGGCGTTTATCAGACTTTAAGATAGGGGAAATGTCAGGGAGCGTTCCGATTTCAGTTCCAGAGCGATTCGTCCAATGAGTCTTTGATATTTAGTCGTTTTCAGCCAATTTTCTGGATTTTTGAAAATTTCACTTTTTTGTGAAAATATCCACTAAATGAGGGAATAATATGTATGAGGGTACCCCAGGAGAGTTCCAAATGTGTGTGGGTAGAATATATATCCCATGGGGGTAAAATTGAAAAAAGTTTAAAAAATTTTTTTTTTGGATTTAGTCATTTTTCTGGCGTTTATCAGACTTTAAGATAGGGGAAATGTCAGTGAGTGTTCTGATTTCAGTTCCAGAGTGATTCGCCCAATGAGTCCTTGATATTTAGTCGTTTTCAGCCAATTTTCTGGATTTTTGAAAATTTCACTTTTTTGTGAAAATATCCACTAAATGAGGGAATAATATGTATGACGGTACCCCAAGAGAGTTCCAAATGTGTGTGGGTAGAATATTTATCTGACGGGGGTAAAATTGAAAAAAGTTGAAAAAAAATTTTTTGGGACTTAGTCATTTTTCCGGCGTTTATCAGACTTTCAGATAGGGGAAATGTCAGAGAGCATTCTGATATCAGTTCCAGAGTGATTCGCCCAATGAGTCCTTGATATTTAGTCGTTTTCAGCCAATTTTCTGGATTTTTGAAAATTTCACTTTTTTGTGAAAATATCCACTAAATGAGGGAATAATATGTATGAGGGTACCCCAGGAGAGTTCCAAATGTGTGTGGGTAGAATATTTATCTGACGGGGGTAAAATTGAAAAAAGTTTAAAAAAAATTTTTTTTGGACTTAGTCATTTTTCCGACGTTTATCAGACTTTCAGATAGGGGAAATGTCAGTGAGCATTCCGATTTCAGTTCCAGAGCGATTCGCCCAATGAGTCCTTGTTATTTAGTCGTTTTCAGCCAATTTTCTGGATTTTTGAAAATTTCACTTTTTTGTCAAAATATCCACTAAATGAGGGAATAATATGTGTGAGGGTACCCCAGGAGAGTTCTAAATGTGTGTGGGTAGAATATATATCCCACAGGGGTAAAATTTAAAAAAGTTGAAAAAAAATTTTTTTTGGACTTAGTCATTTTTCCAGCGTTTATCAGACTTTCAGATAGGGGAAATGTCAGTGAGCGTTCCAATTTCAGTTCCAGAGTGATTCGCCCAATGAGTCCTTGATATTTAGTCGTTTTCAGCCAATTTTCTGGATTTTTGAAAATTTCACTTTTTTTGTGAAAATATCCACTAAATGAGGGAATAATATGTATGATGCTACCCCAGGAGAGTTCCAAATGTGTGTGGGAAGAATATATATCCCACGGGGGTAAAATTGAAAACATTTTTTTTTTGGACTTAGTCATTTTTCCGACGTTTATTAGACTTTCAGATAGGGGAAATGTCAGTGAGCGTTCCGATTTCTGCTCCAGAGCGATTCGTCCAATGAGTCCTTGAAATTTAGTCGTTTTCAGCCAATTTTCTGGATTTTTGAAAATTTCACTTTTTTGTGAAAATATCCACTAAATGAGGGAATAATATGTATGAGGGTACCCCAGGAGAGTTCCACATGTGTGTGGGTAGAATATATATCCCATGGGGGTAAAATTGAAAAAAGTTGAAAAAAATTTTTTTTTTGATTTAGTCATTTTTCTGGCGTTTATCAGACGATAAGATAGGGGAAATGTCAGTGAGCGTTCCGATTTCAGTTCCAGAGCTATTCGCCCAATGAGTCTTTGATATTTAGTCGTTTTCAGCCAATTTTCTGGATTTTTGAAAATTTCACTTTTTTGTGAAAATATCCACTAAATGAGGGAATAATATGTATGAGGGTACCCCAGTAGAGTTCCAAATGTGTGTTGGTAGAATACATATCTGACGGGGGTAAAATTGAAAAAAGTTGAAAAAAATTTTTTTTTGGACTTAGTCATTTTTCCGACGTTTATCAGACTTTCAGATAGGGGAAATGTCAGTGAGCATTCCAATTTCAGTTCCAGAGCGATTCGCCCAATGAGTCCTTGATATTTAGTCGTTTTCAGCCAATTTTCTTGATTTTTGAAAATTTCACTTTTTTGTGAAAATATCCACTAAATGAGGGAATAATATGTGTGAGGGTATCGCAGGAGAGTTCCAAATTTGTGTGGGTAGAATATATATCCCACGGGGGTAAAATTGAAAAAAGTTGAAAAAAATTTTTTTTTTGGACTTAGTCATTTTTCCAGCGTTTATCAGACTTTAAGATAGGGGAGATGTCAGTGAGCGTTCCGATTTCAGTTCCAGAGCGATTCGCCCAATGAGTCCTTGATATTTAGTCGTTTTCAGCCAATTTTCTGGCTTTTTAAAAATTTCACTTTTTTTTTTAAACATCCACTAAATGAGGGAATAATATGTGTGAGGGTACCCCAGGAGAGGTCCAAATGTGTGTGGGAAGAATATATATCCCACGGGGGTAAAATTGAAAACATTTTTTTTTTGGACTTAGTCATTTTTCCGACGTTTATTAGACTTTAAGATAGGGGAAATGTCAGTGAGCGTTCCGATTTCTGCTCCAGAGCGATTCGTCCAATGAGTCCTTGATATTTAGTCGTTTTCAGCCAATTTTCTGGATTTTTGAAAATTTCACTTTTTTGTGAAAATATCCACTAAATGAGGGAATAATATGTATGAGGGTACCCCAGGAGAGTTCCAAATGTGTGTGGGTAGAATATATATCCCATGGGGGTAAAATTGAAAAAAGTTTAAAAATTTTTTTTTTGGAATTTAGTCATTTTTCTGGCGTTTATCAGACTTTAAGATAGGGGAAATGTCAGTGAGCGTTCCGATTTCAGTTCCAGAGCGATTCGCCCAATGAGTCTTTGATATTTAGTCGTTTTCAGCCAATTTTCTGGATTTTTGAAAATTTCACTTTTTTGTGAAAATATCCACTAAATGAGGGAATAATATGTATGAGGGTACCCCAGGAGAGTTCCAAATGTGTGTGGGTAGAATATATATCCCACAGGGGTAAAATTTAAAAAAGTTGAAAAAAAATTTTTTTGGGACTTAGTCATTTTTCTGGCGTTTATCAGACTTTAAGATAGGGGAAATGTCAGTGAGTGTTCCAATTTCAGTTCCAGAGCGATTCGCCCAATGAGTCCTTGATATTTAGTCGTTTTCAGCCAATTTTCTGGCTTTTTAAAAATTTCACTTTTTTTTTAAAATATCCACTAAATGAGGGAATAATATGTGTGAGGGTACCCCAGGAGAGGTCCAAATGTGTGTGGGTAGAATATATATCCCACGGGGGTAAAATTGAAAACATTTTTTTTTTTTGGACTTAGTCATTTTTCCGACGTTTATTAGACTTTCAGATAGGGGAAATGTCAGTGAGCGTTCCGATTTCTGCTCCAGAGCGATTCGCCCAATGAGTCCTTGATATTTAGTCGTTTTCAGCCAATTTTCTGGATTTTAGAAAATTTCACTTTTTTGTGAAAATATCCACTAAATGAGGGAATAATATGTATGAGGGTACCCCAGGAGAGTTCCACATGTGTGTGGGTAGAATATATATCCCATGGGGGTAAAATTGAAAAAAGTTGAAAAAAAATTTTTTTTGGAATTTAGTCATTTTTCTGGCGTTTATCAGACTTTAAGATAGGGGAGATGTCGTTCCGATTTCAGTTCCAGAGCGATTCGCCCAATGAGTCCTTGATATTTAGTCGTTTTCAGCCAATTTTCTGGCTTTTTAAAAATTTCACTTTTTTTTTTAAATATCCACTAAATGAGGGAATTATATGTGTGAGGGTACCCCAGGAGAGGTCCAAATGTGTGTGGGAAGAATATATATCCCACGGGGGTAAAATTGAAAACATTTTTTTTTTTTGGACTTAGTCATTTTTCCGACGTTTATCAGACTTTCAGATAGGGGAAATGTCAGTGAGCGTTCCGATTTCAGTTCCAGAGCGATTCGCCCAATGAGTCCTTGTTATTTAGTCGTTTTCAGCCAATTTTCTGGATTTTTGAAAATTTCACTTTTTTGTGAAAATATCCGCTAAATGAGGGAATAATATGTGTGAGGGTACCCCAGGAGAGTTCTAAATGTGTGTGGGAAGAATATATATCTCACGGGGGTAAAATTGAAAAAATGTGAAAAAAATTTTTTTTGGACTTAGTCATTTTTCTGGCTTTTATCAGACTTTAAGATAGGGGAAATGTCAGTAAGCATTCCCATTTCAGTTCCAGAGCGATTCGCCCAATGAGTCCTTGATATTTAGTCGTTTTCAGCCAATTTTCTGGATTTTTGAAAATTTCACTTTTTTGTGAAAATATCCACTAAATGAGGGAATAATATGTATGAGGGTACCCCAGGAGAGTTCCAAATGTGTGTGGGTAGAATATATATCCCATGGGGGTAAAATTGAAAAAAGTTTAAAAATTTTTTTTTTGGAATTTAGTCATTTTTCTGGCGTTTATCAGACTTTAAGATAGGGGAAATGTCAGTGAGCGTTCCGATTTCAGTTCCAGAGCGATTCGCCCAATGAGTCTTTGATATTTAGTCGTTTTCAGCCAATTTTCTGGATTTTTGAAAATTTCACTTTTTTGTGAAAATATCCACTAAATGAGGGAATAATATGTATGAGGGTACCCCAGGAGAGTTCCAAATGTGTGTGGGTAGAATATATATCCCACAGGGGTAAAATTTAAAAAAGTTGAAAAAAAATTTTTTTGGGACTTAGTCATTTTTCCGGCGTTTATCAGACTTTCAGATAGGGGAAATGTCAGTGAGCGTTCCAATTTCAGTTCCAGAGTGATTCGCCCAATGAGTCCTTGATATTTAGTCGTTTTCAGCCAATTTTCTGGATTTTTGAAAATTTCACTTTTTTTGTGAAAATATCCACTAAATGAGGGAATAATATGTATGATGGTACCCCAGGAGAGTTCCAAATGTGTGTGGGTAGAATATATATCCCACGGGGGTAAAATTGAAAACATTTTTTTTTTTGGACTTAGTCATTTTTCCGACGTTTATTAGACTTTCAGATAGGGGAAATGTCAGTGAGCGTTCCGATTTCTGTTCCAGAGCGATTCGCCCAATGAGTCCTTGATATTTAGTCGTTTTCAGCCAATTTTCTGGATTTTTGAAAGTTTCACTTTTTTGTGAAAATATCCACTAAATGAGGGAATAATATGTGTGAGGGTACCCCAGGAGAGTTCCAAATGTGTGTGGGTAGAATATATATCCCATGGGGGTAAAATTGAAAAAATTTTAAAAATTTTTTTTTGGGAATTTAGTCATTTTTCTGGCATTTATCAGACTTTAAGATAGGGGAAATGTCAGTGAGCGTTCCGATTTCAGTTCCAGAGCGATTCGCCCAATGAGTCTTTGATATTTAGTCGTTTTCAGCCAATTTTCTGGATTTTTGAAAATTTCACTTTTTTGTGAAAATATCCACTAAATGAGGGAATAATATGTATGAGGGTACCCCAGGAGAGTTCCAAATGTGTGTGGGTAGAATATATATCCCATGGGGGTAAAATTGAAAAAAGTTTAAAAATTTTTTTTTTGGAATTTAGTCATTTTTCTGGCGTTTATCAGACTTTAAGATAGGGGAAATGTCAGTGAGTGTTCCAATTTCAGTTCCAGAGCGATTCGCCCAATGAGTCCTTGATATTTAGTCGTTTTCAGCCAATTTTCTGGCTTTTTAAAAATTTCACTTTTTTTTTTAAATATCCACTAAATGAGGGAATAATATGTGTGAGGGTACCCCAGGAGAGGTCCAAATGTGTGTGGGTAGAATATATATCCCACGGGGGTAAAATTGAAAACATTTTTTTTTTTTGGACTTAGTCATTTTTCCGACGTTTATTAGACTTTCAGATAGGGGAAATGTCAGTGAGCGTTCCGATTTCTGCTCCAGAGCGATTCGCCCAATGAGTCCTTGATATTTAGTCGTTTTCAGCCAATTTTCTGGATTTTAGAAAATTTCACTTTTTTGTGAAAATATCCACTAAATGAGGGAATAATATGTATGAGGGTACCCCAGGAGAGTTCCACATGTGTGTGGGTAGAATATATATCCCATGGGGGTAAAATTGAAAAAAGTTGAAAAAAAATTTTTTTTGGAATTTAGTCATTTTTCTGGCGTTTATCAGACTTTAAGATAGGGGAGATGTCGTTCCGATTTCAGTTCCAGAGCGATTCGCCCAATGAGTCCTTGATATTTAGTCGTTTTCAGCCAATTTTCTGGCTTTTTAAAAATTTCACTTTTTTTTTTAAATATCCACTAAATGAGGGAATTATATGTGTGAGGGTACCCCAGGAGAGGTCCAAATGTGTGTGGGAAGAATATATATCCCACGGGGGTAAAATTGAAAACATTTTTTTTTTTTGGACTTAGTCATTTTTCCGACGTTTATCAGACTTTCAGATAGGGGAAATGTCAGTGAGCGTTCCGATTTCAGTTCCAGAGCGATTCGCCCAATGAGTCCTTGTTATTTAGTCGTTTTCAGCCAATTTTCTGGATTTTTGAAAATTTCACTTTTTTGTGAAAATATCCGCTAAATGAGGGAATAATATGTGTGAGGGTACCCCAGGAGAGTTCTAAATGTGTGTGGGAAGAATATATATCTCACGGGGGTAAAATTGAAAAAATGTGAAAAAAATTTTTTTTGGACTTAGTCATTTTTCTGGCTTTTATCAGACTTTAAGATAGGGGAAATGTCAGTAAGCATTCCCATTTCAGTTCCAGAGCGATTCGCCCAATGAGTCCTTGATATTTAGTCGTTTTCAGCCAATTTTCTGGATTTTTGAAAATTTCACTTTTTTGTGAAAATATCCACTAAATTAGGGAATAATAAGTGTGAGGGTACCCCAGGAGAGTTCCAAATGTGTGTGGGAAGAATATATATCCCACGGGGGTAAAATTGAAAAAGTTGAAAAAAAATTTTTTTTGGACTTAGTCATTTTTCCGCCGTTTATCATACTTTCAGATAGGGGAAATGTCATTGAGCATTCCGATTTCAGTTCCAGAGCGATTCGCCCAATGAGTCCTTGTTATTTAGTCGTTTTCAGCCAATTTTCTGGATTTTTGAAAATTTCACTTTTTTGTGAAAATATCCGCTAAATGAGGGAATAATATGTGTGAGGGTACCCTAGGAGAGTTCTAAATGTGTGTGGGAAGAATATATATCTCACGGGGGTAAAATTGAAAAAATGTGAAAAAAATTTTTTTTGGACTTAGTCATTTTTCCGCCTTTTATCAGACTTTCAGATAGGGGAAATGTCAGTGAGCGTTCCGATTTCAGTTCCAGAGCGATTCGCCCAATGAGTCCTTGTTATTTTGTCGTTTTCAGCCAATTTTCTGGATTTTTGAAAATTTCACTTTATTGTGAAAATATCCACTAAATGAGGGAATAATATGTATGATGGTACCCCAGGAGAGTTCCAAATGTGTGTGGGTAGAATATATATCCCACAAGGGTAAAATTGAAAACATTTTTTTTTTTTGGACTTAGTCATTTTTCCGCCTTTTATCTGACTTTCAGATAGGGGAAATGTCAGTGAGCGTTCCGATTTCAGTTCCAGAGCGACTCGCCCAATGAGTCCTTGATATTTAGTCGTTTTCAGCCAATATTTTGGATTTTTGAAAATTTCACTTTTTGTGAAAATATCCACTAAATGAGGGAATAATAAGTGTGAGGGTACCCCAGGAGAATTCCAAATGTGTGTGGGTAAAATATATATCCCACGGGGGTAAAATTGAAAAACGTTTAAAAAAATTTTTTTTTTGGACTTAGTCATTTTTCCAGCGTTTATCAGACTTTCAGATAGGGGAGATGTCAGTGAGCGTTCCGATTTCAGTTCCAGAGCGATTCACCCAATGAGTCCTTGATATTTAGTCGTTTTCAGCCAATTTTCTGGCTTTTTAAAAATTTCACTTTTTTTTTTAAATATCCACTAAATGAGGGAATAATATGTGTGAGGGTACCCAGGAGAGGTCCAAATGTGTGTGGGAAGAATATATATCCCATGGGGGTAAAATTGAAAAAAGTTGAAAAAAATTTTTTTGGGGATTTAGTCATTTTTCTGGCGTTTATCAGACGTTAAGATAGGGTAAATGTCAGTGAGCGTTCCGATTTCAGTTCCAGAGCGATTCGCCCAATGAGTCTTTGATATTTAGTCGTTTTCAGCCAATTTTCTGGATTTTTGAAAATTTCACTTTTTTGTGAAAATATCCACTAAATGAGGGAATAATATGTATGAGGGTACCCCAGTAGAGTTCCAAATGTGTGTTGGTAGAATACATATCTGACGGGGGTAAAATTGAAAAAAGTTGAAAAAAAATTTTTTTTGGACTTAGTCATTTTTCCGACGTTTATCAGACTTTCAGATAGGGGAAATGTCAGTGAGCATTCCGATTTCAGTTCCAGAGCGATTCGCCCAATGAGTCCTTGATATTTAGTCGTTTTCAGCCAATTTTCTTGATTTTTAAAAATTTCACTTTTTTTTTAAAATATCCACTAAATGAGGGAATAATATGTGTGAGGGTACCCCAGGAGAGGTCCAAATGTGTGTGGGTAGAATATATATCCCACAGGGGTAAAATTGAAAACATTTTTTTTTTTTGGACTTAGTCATTTTTCCGACGTTTATTAGACTTTCAGATAGGGGAAATGTCAGTGAGCGTTCCGATTTCTGCTCCAGAGCGATTCGCCCAATGAGTCCTTGATATTTAGTCGTTTTCAGCCAATTTTCTGGATTTTTGAAAATTTCACTTTTTTGTGAAAATATCCACTAAATGAGGGAATAATATGTATGAGGGTACCCCAGGAGAGTTCCAAATGTGTGTGGGTAGAATATATATACCATGGGGGTAAAATTGAAAAAAGTTTAAAAATTTTTTTTTTGGAATTTAGTCATTTTTTTGGCGTTTATCAGACTTTAAGATAGGGGAAATGTCAGTGAGCGTTCCGATTTCAGTTCCAGAGCGATTCGCCCAATGAGTCCTTGATATTTAGTCGTTTTCAGCCAATTTTCTGGATTTTTGAAAATTTCACTTTTTTGTGAAAATATCCACTAAATTAGGGAATAATAAGTGTGAGGGTACCCCAGGAGAGTTCCAAATGTGTGTGGGAAGAATATATATCCCACGGGGGTAAAATTGAAAAAGTTGAAAAAAATTTTTTTTTGGACTTAGTCATTTTTCCGCCGTTTATCATACTTTCAGATAGGGGAAATGTCATTGAGCGTTCCGATTTCAGTTCCACAGCAATTCGCCCAATGAATCCTTGATATTTAGTAGTTTTCAGCCAATTTTCTTGATTTTTGAAAATTTCACTTTTTTGTGAAAATATCCACTAAATGAGGGAATAATATGTGTGAGGGTACCCCAGGAGAGTTCCAAATGTGTGTGGGTAAAATATATATCCCATGGGGGTAAAATTGAAAAAAGTTGAAAAAAATTTTTTTTTGGACTTAGTCATTTTTCCGCCTTTTATCAGACTTTCAGATAGGGGAAATGTCAGTGAGCGTTCCGATTTCAGTTCCAGAGCGATTCGCCCAATGAGTCCTTGTTATTTTGTCGTTTTCAGCCAATTTTCTGGATTTTTGAAAATTTCACTTTATTGTGAAAATATCCACTAAATGAGGGAATAATATGTATGATGGTACCCCAGGAGAGTTCCAAATGTGTGTGGGTAGAATATATATCCCACGGGGGTAAAATTGAAAACATTTTTTTTTTTTGGACTTAGTCATTTTTCCGCCTTTTATCTGACTTTCAGATAGGGGAAATGTCAGTGAGCGTTCCGATTTCAGTTCCAGAGCGATTCGCCCAATGAGTCCTTGATATTTAGTCGTTTTCAGCCAATTTTCTGGCTTTTTAAAAATTTCACTTTTTTTTTAAAATATCCACTAAATGAGGGAATAATATGTGTGAGGGTACCCCAGGAGAGGTCCAAATGTGTTTGGGAAGAATATATATCCCACGGGGGTAAAATTGAAAAAAGTTTAAAAATTTTTTTTTTGGAATTTAGTCATTTTTCTGGCGTTTATCAGACTTTAAGATAGGGGAAATGTCAGTGAGCGTTCCGATTTCAGTTCCAGAGCGATTCGCCCAATGAGTCTTTGATATTTAGTCGTTTTCAGCCAATTTTCTGGATTTTTGAAAATTTCACTTTTTTGTGAAAATATCCACTAAATGAGGGAATAATATGTATGAGGGTACCCCAGGAGAGTTCCAAATGTGTGTGGGTAGAATATATATCCCACGGGGGTAAAATTGAAAAAAGTTGAAAAGAATTTTTTTGTAATTTAGTCATTTTTCTGGCGTTTATCAGACTTTAAGATAGGGGAAATGTCAGTGAGCGTTCCGATTTCAGTTCCAGAGCGATTCGCCCAATGAGTCCTTGATATTTAGTCGTTTTCAGCCAATTTTCTTGATTTTTGAAAATTTCACTTTTTTGTGAAAATATCCACTAAATGAGGGAATAATATGTGTGAGGGTATCTCAGGAGAGTTCCAAATTTGTGTGGGTAGAATATATATCCCACGGGGGTAAAATTGAAAAACGTTTAAAAAATTTTTTTTTTTGGACTTAGTCATTTTTCCAGCGTTTATCAGACTTTCAGATAGGGGAGATGTCAGTGAGCGTTCCGATTTCAGTTCCAGAGCGATTCGCCCAATGAGTCCTTGATATTTAGTCGTTTTCAGCCAATTTTCTGGATTTTTGAAAATTTCACTTTTTTGTAAAAATATCCACTAAATGAGGGAATAATATGTATGAGGGTACCCCAGGAGAGTTCCAAATGTGTGTGGGTAGAATATATATACCATGGGGGTAAAATTGAAAAAAGTTTAAAAAATTTTTTTTTGGAATTTAGTCATTTTTTTGGCGTTTATCAGACTTTAAGATAGGGGAAATGTCAGTGAGCGTTCCGATTTCAGTTCCAGATCGATTCGCCCAATGAGTCCTTGATATTTAGTCGTTTTCAGCCAATTTTCTGGATTTTTGAAAATTTCACTTTTTTGTGAAAATATCCACTAAATTAGGGAATAATAAGTGTGAGGGTACCCCAGGAGAGTTCCAAATGTGTGTGGGAAGAATATATATCCCACAGGGGTAAAATTGAAAAAGTTGAAAAAAATTTATTTTTGGACTTAGTCATTTTTCCGGCGTTTATCAGACTTTCAGATAGGGGAAATGTCAGTGAGCATTCCGATTTCAGTTCCAGAGCGATTCGCCCAATGAGTCCTTGTTATTTAGACGTTTTCAGCCAATTTTCTGGATTTTTGAAAATTTCACTTTTTTGTGAAAATATCCGCTAAATGAGGGAATAATATGTGTGAGGGTACCCCAGGAGAGTTCCAAATGTGTGTGGGTAAAATATATATCCCATGGGGGTAAAATTGAAAAAATGTGAAAAAAATTTTTTTTGGACTTAGTCATTTTTCCGCCTTTTATCAGACTTTCAGATAGGGGAAATGTCAGTGAGCGTTCCGATTTCAGTTCCAGAGCGATGCGCCCAATGAGTCCTTGTTATTTTGTCGTTTTCAGCCAATTTTCTGGATTTTTGAAAATTTCACTTTATTGTGTAAATATCCACTAAATGAGGGAATAATATGTATGAGAGTACCCCAGGAGAGTTCCAAATGTGTGTGGGTAGAATATATATCCCACGGGGGTAAAATTGAAAACATTTTTTTTTTTTGGACTTAGTCATTTTTCCGACGTTTATTAGACTTTCAGATAGGGGAAATGTCAGTGAGCGTTCCGATTTCTGCTCCAGAGCGATTCGCCCAATGAGTCCTTGATATTTAGTCGTTTTCAGCCAATTTTCTGGATTTTTGAAAATTTCACTTTTTTGTGAAAATATCCACTAAATGAGGGAATAATATGTATGAGGGTACCCCAGGAGAGTTCCAAATGTGTGTGGGTAGTCTATATATCCCATGGGGGTAAAATTCAAAAAAGTTGAAAAAAATTTTTTTTTGGATTTAGTCATTTTTCTGGCGTTTATCAGACTTTAAGATAGGGGAAATGTCAGTGAGCGTTCTGATTTCAGTTCCAGAGCGATTCGCCCAATGAGTCTTTGATATTTAGTTGTTTTCAGCCAATTTTCTGGATTTTTGAAAATTTCACTTTTTTGTAAAAATATCCACTAAATGAGGGAATAATATGTATGAGGGTACCCCAGGAGAGTTCCAAATGTGTGTGGGTAGAATATATATACCATGGGGGTAAAATTGAAAAAAGTTTAAAAAATTTTTTTTTGGAATTTAGTCATTTTTTTGGCGTTTATCAGACTTTAAGATAGGGGAAATGTCAGTGAGCGTTCCGATTTCAGTTCCAGAGCGATTCGCCCAATGAGTCCTTGATATTTAGTCGTTTTCAGCCAATTTTCTGGATTTTTGAAAATTTCACTTTTTTGTGAAAATATCCACTAAATTAGGGAATAATAAGTGTGAGGGTACCCCAGGAGAGTTCCAAATGTGTGTGGGAAGAATATATATCCCACAGGGGTAAAATTGAAAAAGTTGAAAAAAATTTATTTTTGGACTTAGTCATTTTTCCGGCGTTTATCAGACTTTCAGATAGGGGAAATGTCAGTGAGCATTCCGATTTCAGTTCCAGAGCGATTCGCCCAATGAGTCCTTGTTATTTAGTCGTTTTCAGCCAATTTTCTGGATTTTTGAAAATTTCACTTTTTTGTGAAAATATCCGCTAAATGAGGGAATAATATGTGTGAGGGTACCCCAGGAGAGTTCTAAATGTGTGTGGGAAGAATATATATCTCACGGGGGTAAAATTGAAAAAATGTGAAAAAATTTTTTTTTGGACTTAGTCATTTTTCCGCCTTTTATCAGACTTTCAGATAGGGGAAATGTCAGTGAGCGTTCCGATTTCAGTTCCAGAGCGATTCGCCCAATGAGTCCTTGTTATTTTGTCGTTTTCAGCCAATTTTCTGGATTTTTGAAAATTTCACTTTTTTGTGAAAATATCCACTAAATGAGGGAATAATATGTATGAGAGTACCCCAGGAGAGTTCCAAATGTGTGTGGGTAGAATATATATCCCACGGGGGTAAAATTGAAAAAAGTTGAAAAAATATTTTTTTTGGACTTAGTCATTTTTCTGGCGTTTATCAGACTTTAAGATAGGGGAAATGTCAGTGAGCATTCCCATTTCAGTTCCAGAGCGACTCGCCCAATGAGTCCTTGATATTTAGTCGTTTTCAGCCAATATTTTGGATTTTTGAAAATTTCACTTTTTGTGAAAATATCCACTAAATGAGGGAATAATAAGTGTGAGGGTACCCCAGGAGAGTTCCAAATGTGTGTGGGTAAAATATATATCCCACGGGGGTAAAATTGAAAAAAGTTGAAAAAAAATTTTTTTTGGACTTAGTCATTTTTCCGGCGTTTATCAGACTTTCAGATAGGGCAAATATCAGTGAGCATTCCGATTTCAGTTCCAGAGCGATTCGCCCAATGAGTCCTTGATATTTAGTCATTTTCAGCCAATTTTCTGGATTTTTGAAAATTTCACTTTTTGTGAAAATATCCACTAAATGAGGGAATAATAAGTGTGAGGGTACCCCAGGAGAGTTCCAAATGTGTGTGGGTAAAATATATATCCCACGGGGGTAAAATTGAAAAAAGTTGAAAAAAATTTTTTTTTGGACTTAGTCATTTTTCCGGCGTTTATCAGACTTTCAGATAGGGGAAATGTCAGTGAGCATTCCCATTTCAGTTCCAGAGCGATTCGCCCAATGAGTCTTTGATATTTAGTCGTTTTCAGCCAATTTTCTGGATTTTTGAAAATTTCACTTTTTTGTGAAAATATCCACTAAATGAGGGAATAATATGTGTGAAGGTACCCCAGGAGAGTTCCAAATGTGTGTGGGTAAAATATATATCCCACGGGGGTAAAATTGAAAAAAGTTAAAAAAAAATTTTTTTTGCACTTAGTCATTTTTCCGGCGTTTATCAGACTTTCAGATAGGGGAAATGTCAGTGAGCATTCCGATTTCAGTTCCAGAGCGATTCGCCCAATGAGTCCTTGTTATTTAGTCGTTTTCAGCCAATTTTCTGGATTTTTGAAAATTTCACTTTTTTGTGAAAATATCCGCTAAATGAGGGAATAATATGTGTGAGGGTACCCCAGGAGAGTTCTAAATGTGTGTGGGAAGAATATATATCTCACGGGGGTAAAATTGAAAAAATGTGAAAAAAATTTTTTTTGGACTTAGTCATTTTTCCGCCTTTTATCAGACTTTCAGATAGGGGAAATGTCAGTGAGCGTTCCGATTTCAGTTCCAGAGCGATTCGCCCAATGAGTCCTTGTTATTTTGTCGTTTTCAGCCAATTTTCTGGATTTTTGAAAATTTCACTTTATTGTGTAAATATCCACTAAATGAGGGAATAATATGTATGATGGTACCCCAGGAGAGTTCCAAATGTGTGTGGGTAGAATATATATCCCACGGGGGTAAAATTGAAAACATTTTTTTTTTTGGACTTAGTCATTTTTCCGACGTTTATTAGACTTTCAGATAGGGGAAATGTCAGTGAGCGTTCCGATTTCTGCTCCAGAGCGATTCGCCCAATGAGTCCTTGATATTTAGTCGTTTTCAGCCAATTTTCTGGATTTTTGAAAATTTCACTTTTTTGTGAAAATATCCACTAAATGAGGGAATAATATGTATGAGGGTACCCCAGGAGAGTTCCAAATGTGTGTGGGTAGTATATATATCCCATGGGGGTAAAATTCAAAAAAGTTGAAAAAAATTTTTTTTTGGATTTAGTCATTTTTCTGGCGTTTATCAGACTTTAAGATAGGGGAAATGTCAGTGAGCATTCCCATTTCAGTTCCAGAGCGACTCGCCCAATGAGTCCTTGATATTTAGTCGTTTTCAGCCAATTTTCCGGATTTTTGAAAATGTCACTTTTTTGTGAAAATATCCACTAAATGAGGGAATAATAAGTGTGAGGGTAGCCCAGGAGAGTTCCAAATGTGTGTGGGTAAAATATATATCCCACGGGGGTAAAATTGAAAAAAGTTGAAAAAAATTTTTTTTTGGACTTAGTCATTTTTCCGGCGTTTATCAGACTTTCAGAAAGGGCAAATATCAGTGAGCATTCCGATTTCAGTTCCAGAGCGATTCGCCCAATGAGTCCTTGATATTTAGTCATTTTCAGCCAATTTTCTGGATTTTTGAAAATTTCACTTTTTGTGAAAATATCCACTAAATGAGGGAATAATATGTGTGAGGGTTCCCCACTAGAGTTCCAAATGTGTGTGGGTAGAATATATATCCCACGGGGGTAAAATTGAAAAAATGTGAAAAAATTTTTTTTTTTGGACTTAATCATTTTTCCGCCTTTTATCAGACTTTCAGATAGGGGAAATGTCAGTGAGCGTTCCGATTTCAGTTCCAGAGCGATTCGCCCAATGAGTCCTTGATATTTAGTCGTTTTCAGCCAATTTTCTGGATTTTTGAAAATTTCACTTTTTTTGTGAAAATATCCACTAAATGAGGGAATAATATGTATGAGGGTACCCCAGGAGAGTTCCAAATGTGTGTGGGTAGAATATATATCCCACGGGGGTAAAATTGAAAAAAGTTGAAAAAAATTTTTTTTTGGACTTAGTCATTTTTCTGGCGTTTATCAGACTTTAAGATAGGGGAAATGTCAGTGAGCATTCCGATTTCAGTTCCAGAGCGATTCGCCCAATGAGTCCTTGTGATTTAGTTGTTTTCAGCCAATTTTCTGGATTTTTGAAAATTTCACTTCTTTGTGAAAATATCCACTAAATGAGGGAATAATATGTGTGAGGGAACCGAAGGAGAGTTCCAAATGTGTGTGGGTAGAATATGTATCCCACGGGGGTAAAATTGAAAATAGTTAAAAAAAATTTTTTTTTTGACTGTCATTTTTCTGGCGTTTATCAGACTTTAAGACAGGGGAAATGTCAGTGAGCATTCCCATTTCAGTTCCAGAGCGATTCGCCCAATGAGTCTTTGATATTTAGTCGTTTTCAGCCAATTTTCTGGATTTTTGAAAATTTCACTTTTTTGTGAAAATATCCACTAAATGAGGGAATAATATGTGTGAGGGTACCGAAGGAGAGTTCCAAATGTGTGTGGGTAGATTATATATCCCACGGGGGTAAAATTGAAAAAAGTTGAAAACAATTTTTTTTGGACTTAGTCATTTTTCCGGCGTTTATCAGACTTTCAGATAGGGGAAATGTCAGTGAGCATTCCGATTTCAGTTCCAGAGCGATTCGCCCAATGAGTCCTTGTTATTTAGTCGTTTTCAGCCAATTTTCTGGATTTTTGAAAATTTCACTTTTTTGTGAAAATATCCGCTAAATGAGGGAATAATATGTGTGAGGGTACCCCAGGAGAGTTCTAAATGTGTGTGGGAAGAATATATATCTCACGGGGGTAAAATTGAAAAAATGTGAAAAAATTTTTTTTTGGACTTAGTCATTTTTCCGCCTTTTATCAGACTTTCAGATAGGGGAAATGTCAGTGAGCGTTCCGATTTCAGTTCCAGAGCGATTCGCCCAATGAGTCCTTGTTATTTTGTCGTTTTCAGCCAATTTTCTGGATTTTTGAAAATTTCACTTTTTTGTGAAAATATCCACTAAATGAGGGAATAATATGTATGAGAGTACCCCAGGAGAGTTCCAAATGTGTGTGGGTAGAATATATATCCCACGGGGGTAAAATTGAAAAAAGTTGAAAAAATATTTTTTTTGGACTTAGTCATTTTTCTGGCGTTTATCAGACTTTAAGATAGGGGAAATGTCAGTGAGCATTCCCATTTCAGTTCCAGAGCGACTCGCCCAATGAGTCCTTGATATTTAGTCGTTTTCAGCCAATATTTTGGATTTTTGAAAATTTCACTTTTTGTGAAAATATCCACTAAATGAGGGAATAATAAGTGTGAGGGTACCCCAGGAGAGTTCCAAATGTGTGTGGGTAAAATATATATCCCACGGGGGTAAAATTGAAAAAAGTTGAAAAAAAATTTTTTTTGGACTTAGTCATTTTTCCGGCGTTTATCAGACTTTCAGATAGGGCAAATATCAGTGAGCATTCCGATTTCAGTTCCAGAGCGATTCGCCCAATGAGTCCTTGATATTTAGTCATTTTCAGCCAATTTTCTGGATTTTTGAAAATTTCACTTTTTGTGAAAATATCCACTAAATGAGGGAATAATAAGTGTGAGGGTACCCCAGGAGAGTTCCAAATGTGTGTGGGTAAAATATATATCCCACGGGGGTAAAATTGAAAAAAGTTGAAAAAAATTTTTTTTTGGACTTAGTCATTTTTCCGGCGTTTATCAGACTTTCAGATAGGGGAAATGTCAGTGAGCATTCCCATTTCAGTTCCAGAGCGATTCGCCCAATGAGTCTTTGATATTTAGTCGTTTTCAGCCAATTTTCTGGATTTTTGAAAATTTCACTTTTTTGTGAAAATATCCACTAAATGAGGGAATAATATGTGTGAAGGTACCCCAGGAGAGTTCCAAATGTGTGTGGGTAAAATATATATCCCACGGGGGTAAAATTGAAAAAAGTTAAAAAAAAATTTTTTTTGCACTTAGTCATTTTTCCGGCGTTTATCAGACTTTCAGATAGGGGAAATGTCAGTGAGCATTCCGATTTCAGTTCCAGAGCGATTCGCCCAATGAGTCCTTGTTATTTAGTCGTTTTCAGCCAATTTTCTGGATTTTTGAAAATTTCACTTTTTTGTGAAAATATCCGCTAAATGAGGGAATAATATGTGTGAGGGTACCCCAGGAGAGTTCTAAATGTGTGTGGGAAGAATATATATCTCACGGGGGTAAAATTGAAAAAATGTGAAAAAAATTTTTTTTGGACTTAGTCATTTTTCCGCCTTTTATCAGACTTTCAGATAGGGGAAATGTCAGTGAGCGTTCCGATTTCAGTTCCAGAGCGATTCGCCCAATGAGTCCTTGTTATTTTGTCGTTTTCAGCCAATTTTCTGGATTTTTGAAAATTTCACTTTATTGTGTAAATATCCACTAAATGAGGGAATAATATGTATGATGGTACCCCAGGAGAGTTCCAAATGTGTGTGGGTAGAATATATATCCCACGGGGGTAAAATTGAAAACATTTTTTTTTTTGGACTTAGTCATTTTTCCGACGTTTATTAGACTTTCAGATAGGGGAAATGTCAGTGAGCGTTCCGATTTCTGCTCCAGAGCGATTCGCCCAATGAGTCCTTGATATTTAGTCGTTTTCAGCCAATTTTCTGGATTTTTGAAAATTTCACTTTTTTGTGAAAATATCCACTAAATGAGGGAATAATATGTATGAGGGTACCCCAGGAGAGTTCCAAATGTGTGTGGGTAGTATATATATCCCATGGGGGTAAAATTCAAAAAAGTTGAAAAAAATTTTTTTTTGGATTTAGTCATTTTTCTGGCGTTTATCAGACTTTAAGATAGGGGAAATGTCAGTGAGCATTCCCATTTCAGTTCCAGAGCGACTCGCCCAATGAGTCCTTGATATTTAGTCGTTTTCAGCCAATTTTCCGGATTTTTGAAAATGTCACTTTTTTGTGAAAATATCCACTAAATGAGGGAATAATAAGTGTGAGGGTAGCCCAGGAGAGTTCCAAATGTGTGTGGGTAAAATATATATCCCACGGGGGTAAAATTGAAAAAAGTTGAAAAAAATTTTTTTTTGGACTTAGTCATTTTTCCGGCGTTTATCAGACTTTCAGAAAGGGCAAATATCAGTGAGCATTCCGATTTCAGTTCCAGAGCGATTCGCCCAATGAGTCCTTGATATTTAGTCATTTTCAGCCAATTTTCTGGATTTTTGAAAATTTCACTTTTTGTGAAAATATCCACTAAATGAGGGAATAATATGTGTGAGGGTTCCCCACTAGAGTTCCAAATGTGTGTGGGTAGAATATATATCCCACGGGGGTAAAATTGAAAAAATGTGAAAAAATTTTTTTTTTTGGACTTAATCATTTTTCCGCCTTTTATCAGACTTTCAGATAGGGGAAATGTCAGTGAGCGTTCCGATTTCAGTTCCAGAGCGATTCGCCCAATGAGTCCTTGATATTTAGTCGTTTTCAGCCAATTTTCTGGATTTTTGAAAATTTCACTTTTTTTGTGAAAATATCCACTAAATGAGGGAATAATATGTATGAGGGTACCCCAGGAGAGTTCCAAATGTGTGTGGGTAGAATATATATCCCACGGGGGTAAAATTGAAAAAAGTTGAAAAAAATTTTTTTTTGGACTTAGTCATTTTTCTGGCGTTTATCAGACTTTAAGATAGGGGAAATGTCAGTGAGCATTCCGATTTCAGTTCCAGAGCGATTCGCCCAATGAGTCCTTGTGATTTAGTTGTTTTCAGCCAATTTTCTGGATTTTTGAAAATTTCACTTCTTTGTGAAAATATCCACTAAATGAGGGAATAATATGTGTGAGGGAACCGAAGGAGAGTTCCAAATGTGTGTGGGTAGAATATGTATCCCACGGGGGTAAAATTGAAAATAGTTAAAAAAAATTTTTTTTTTGACTGTCATTTTTCTGGCGTTTATCAGACTTTAAGACAGGGGAAATGTCAGTGAGCATTCCCATTTCAGTTCCAGAGCGATTCGCCCAATGAGTCTTTGATATTTAGTCGTTTTCAGCCAATTTTCTGGATTTTTGAAAATTTCACTTTTTTGTGAAAATATCCACTAAATGAGGGAATAATATGTGTGAGGGTACCGAAGGAGAGTTCCAAATGTGTGTGGGTAGATTATATATCCCACGGGGGTAAAATTGAAAAAAGTTGAAAACAATTTTTTTTGGACTTAGTCATTTTTCCGGCGTTTATCAGACTTTGAGATAGGGCAAATATCAGTGAGCATTCCGATTTCAGTTCCAGAGCGATTCGCCCAATGAGTCCTTGATATTTAGTCATTTTCAGCCAATTTTCTGGATTCTTGAAAATTTCACTTTTTTGTGAAAATATCCACTAAATGAGGGAATAATATGTATGAGGGTACCCCAGGAGAGTTCCAAATGTGTGTGGGTAGAATATATATCCCACGGGGGTAAAATTGAAAAAAGTTTAAAAAAATTTTTTTTTGGACTTAGTCATTTTTCTGGCGTTTATCAGACTTTAAGATAGGGGAAATGTCAGTGAGCATTCCCATTTCAGTTCCAGAGCGATTCGCCCAATGAGTCTTTGATATTTAGTCGTTTTCAGCCAATTTTCTGGATTTTTGAAAATTTCACTTTTTTGTGAAAATATCCACTAAATGAGGGAATAATATGTGTGAGGGTACCCCAGGAGAGTTCTAAATATGTGTGGCTAGAATATATATCTGACAGGGGTAAAATTGAAAAAAGTTGAAAAAAATTTTTTTTTGGACTTAGTCATTTTTCTGGCGTTTATCAGACTTTCAGATAGGAGAAATGTCAGTGAGCGTTTCGATTTCAGTTCCAGAGCGATTCGACCAATGAGTCCTTGTTATTTAGTCGTTTTCAGACAATTTTCTTGATTTTTGAAAATTTCACTTTTTTGTGAAAATATCCACTAAATGAGGGAATAATATGTGTGAGGGTACCCCAGGAGAGTTCCAAATGTGTGTGGGTAAAATATATATCCCACGGGGGTAAAATTGAAAAAAGTTAAAAAAAAATTTTTTTTGCACTTAGTCATTTTTCCGGCGTTTATCAGACTTTCAGATAGGGGAAATGTCAGTGAGTGTTCCGATTTCAGTTCCAGAGCGATTCGCCCAATGAGTCCTTGATATTTAGTTGTTTTCAGCCAAATTTTGGATTTTTCAAAATTTCACTTTTTTGTGAAAATATCCACTAAATGAGGGAATAATATGTGTGAGGGTTCCCCACTAGAGTTCCAAATGTGTGTGGGTAGAATATATATCCCACGGGGGTAAAATTGAAAAAATGTGAAAAAAATTTTTTTTTTGGACTTAATCATTTTTCCGCCTTTTATCAGACTTTCAGATAGGGGAAATGTCAGTGAGCGTTCCGATTTCAGTTCCAGAGCGATTCGCCCAATGAGTCCTTGATATTTAGTCGTTTTCAGCCAATTTTCTGGATTTTTGAAAATTTCACTTTTTTTGTGAAAATATCCACTAAATGAGGGAATAATATGTATGAGGGTACCCCAGGAGAGTTCCAAATGTGTGTGGGTAGAATATATATCCCACGGGGGTAAAATTGAAAAAAGTTTAAAAAAATTTTTTTTTGGACTTAGTCATTTTTCTGGCGTTTATCAGACTTTAAGATAGGGGAAATGTCAGTGAGCATTCCGATTTCAGTTCCAGAGCGATTCGCCCAATGAGTCCTTGTGATTTAGTTGTTTTCAGCCAATTTTCTGGATTTTTGAAAATTTCACTTTTTTGTGAAAATATCCACTAAATGAGGGAATAATATGTGTGAGGGTACCGAAGGAGAGTTCCAAATGTGTGTGGGTAGAATATGTATCCCACGGGGGTAAAATTGAAAATAGTTAAAAAAAATTTTTTTTTTGACTGTCATTTTTCTGGCGTTTATCAGACTTTAAGACAGGGGAAATGTCAGTGAGCATTCCCATTTCAGTTCCAGAGCGATTCGCCCAATGAGTCTTTGATATTTAGTCGTTTTCAGCCAATTTTCTGGATTTTTGAAAATTTCACTTTTTTGTGAAAATATCCACTAAATGAGGGAATAATATGTGTGAGGGTACCGAAGGAGAGTTCCAAATGTGTGTGGGTAGAATATATATCCCACGGGGGTAAAATTGAAAAAAGTTGAAAAACATTTTTTTTTGGACTTAGTCATTTTTCTGGCGTTTATCAGACTTTAAGATAGGGGAAATGTAAGTGAGCATTCCCATTTCAGTTCCAGAGCGACTCGCCCAATGAGTCCTTGATATTTAGTCGTTTTCAGCCAATATTTTGGATTTTTGAAAATTTCACTTTTTGTGAAAATATCCACTAAATGAGGGAATAATAAGTGTGAGGGTACCCCAGGAGAGTTCCAAATGTGTGTGGGTAAAATATATATCTCACGGGGGTAAAATTGAAAAAATGTGAAAAAAATTTTTTTTGGACTTAGTCATTTTTCCGCCTTTTATCAGACTTTCAGATAGGGGAAATGTCAGTGAGCGTTCCGATTTCAGTTCCAGAGCGATTCGCCCAATGAGTCCTTGTTATTTTGTCGTTTTCAGCCAATTTTCTGGATTTTTGAAAATTTCACTTTATTGTGTAAATATCCACTAAATGAGGGAATAATATGTATGATGGTACCCCAGGAGAGTTCCAAATGTGTGTGGGTAGAATATATATCCCACGGGGGTAAAATTGAAAACATTTTTTTTTTTTTGGACTTAGTCATTTTTCCGACGTTTATTAGACTTTCAGATAGGGGAAATGTCAGTGAGCGTTCCGATTTCTGCTCCAGAGCGATTCGCCCAATGAGTCCTTGATATTTAGTCGTTTTCAGCCAATTTTCTGGATTTTTGAAAATTTCACTTTTTTGTGAAAATATCCACTAAATGAGGGAATAATATGTATGAGGGTACCCCAGGAGAGTTCCAAATGTGTGTGGGTAGTATATATATCCCATGGGGGTAAAATTCAAAAAAGTTGAAAAAAATTTTTTTTTGGATTTAGTCATTTTTCTGGCGTTTATCAGACTTTAAGATAGGGGAAATGTCAGTGAGCGTTCTGATTTCAGTTCCAGAGCGATTCGCCCAATGAGTCTTTGATATTTAGTTGTTTTCAGCCAATTTTCTGGATTTTTGAAAATTTCACTTTTTTGTAAAAATATCCACTAAATGAGGGAATAATATGTATGAGGGTACCCCAGGAGAGTTCCAAATGTGTGTGGGTAGAATATATATACCATGGGGGTAAAATTGAAAAAAGTTTAAAAAATTTTTTTTTGGAATTTAGTCATTTTTTTGGCGTTGATCAGACTTTAAGATAGGGGAAATGTCAGTGAGCGTTCCGATTTCAGTTCCAGAGCGATTCGCCCAATGAGTCCTTGATATTTAGTCGTTTTCAGCCAATTTTCTGGATTTTTGAAAATTTCACTTTTTTGTGAAAATATCCACTAAATTAGGGAATAATAAGTGTGAGGGTACCCCAGGAGAGTTCCAAATGTGTGTGGGAAGAATATATATCCCACAGGGGTAAAATTGAAAAAGTTGAAAAAAATTTATTTTTGGACTTAGTCATTTTTCCGGCGTTTATCAGACTTTCAGATAGGGGAAATGTCAGTGAGCATTCCGATTTCAGTTCCAGAGCGATTCGCCCAATGAGTCCTTGTTATTTCGTCGTTTTCAGCCAATTTTCTGGATTTTTGAAAATTTCACTTTTTTGTGAAAATATCCGCTAAATGAGGGAATAATATGTGTGAGGGTACCCCAGGAGAGTTCTAAATGTGTGTGGGAAGAATATATATCTCACGGGGGTAAAATTGAAAAAATGTGAAAAAAATTTTTTTTGGACTTAGTCATTTTTCCGCCTTTTATCAGACTTTCAGATAGGGGAAATGTCAGTGAGCGTTCCGATTTCAGTTCCAGAGCGATTCGCCCAATGAGTCCTTGTTATTTTGTCGTTTTCAGCCAATTTTCTGGATTTTTGAAAATTTCACTTTTTTGTGAAAATATCCACTAAATGAGGGAATAATATGTATGATGGTACCCCAGGAGAGTTCCAAATGTGTGTGGGTAGAATATATATCCCACGGGGGTAAAATTGAAAAAAGTTTAAAAAAATTTTTTTTTGGACTTAGTCATTTTTCTGGCGTTTATCAGACTTTAAGATAGGGGAAATGTCAGTGAGCATTCCCATTTCAGTTCCAGAGCGATTCGCCCAATGAGTCTTTGATATTTAGTCGTTTTCAATCAATTTTCTGGATTTTTGAAAATTTCACTTTTTTGTGAAAATATCCACTAAATGAGGGAATAATATGTGTGAGGGTACCCCAGGAGAGTTCTAAATATGTGTGGCTAGAATATATATCTGACAGGGGTAAAATTGAAAAAAGTTGAAAAAAATTTTTTTTTGGACTTAGTCATTTTTCTGGCGTTTATCAGACTTTCAGATAGGAGAAATGTCAGTGAGCGTTTCGATTTCAGTTCCAGAGCGATTCGACCAATGAGTCTTTGTTATTTAGTCGTTCTCAGACAATTTTCTTGATTTTTGAAAATTTCACTTTTTTGTGAAAATATCCACTAAATGAGGGAATAATAAGTGTGAGGGTACCCCAGGAGAGTTCCAAATGTGTGTGGGTAAAATATATATCCCACGGGGGTAAAATTGAAAAAAGTTGAAAAAAATTTTTTTTTGGACTTAGTCATTTTTCCGGCGTTTATCAGACTTTCAGATAGGGCAAATATCAGTGAGCATTCCGATTTCAGTTCCAGAGCGATTCGCCCAATGAGTCCTTGATATTTAGTCATTTTCAGCCAATTTTCTGGATTCTTGAAAATTTCACTTTTTTGTGAAAATATCCACTAAATGAGGGAATAATATGTATGATGGTACCCCAAGAGAGTTCCAAATGTGTGTGGGTAGAATATATATCCCACGGGGGTAAAATTGAAAAAAGTTTAAAAAAATTTTTTTTTGGACTTAGTCATTTTTCTGGCGTTTATCAGACTTTAAGATAGGGGAAATGTCAGTGAGCATTCCCATTTCAGTTGCAGAGCGATTCGCCCAATGAGTCTTTGATATTTAGTCGTTTTCAATCAATTTTCTGGATTTTTGAAAATTTCACTTTTTTGTGAAAATATCCACTAAATGAGGGAATAATATGTGTGAGGGTACCCCAGGAGAGTTCTAAATATGTGTGGCTAGAATATATATCTGACAGGGGTAAAATTGAAAAAAGTTGAAAAAAATTTTTTTTTGGACTTAGTCATTTTTCTGGCGTTTATCAGACTTTCAGATAGGAGAAATGTCAGTGAGCGTTTCGATTTCAGTTCCAGAGCGATTCGACCAATGAGTCCTTGTTATTTAGTCGTTCTCAGACAATTTTCTTGATTTTTGAAAATTTCACTTTTTTGTGAAAATATCCACTAAATGAGGGAATAATATGTGTGAGGGTACCCCAGGAGAGTTCCAAATGTGTGTGGGTAAAATATATATCCCACGGGGGTAAAATTGAAAAAAGTTAAAAAAAAATTTTTTTTGCACTTAGTCATTTTTCTGGCGTTTATCAGACTTTCAGATAGGGGAAATGTCAGTGAGTGTTCCGATTTCAGTTCCAGAGCGATTCACCCAATGAGTCCTTGATATTTAGTCATTTTCAGCCAATTTTCTGGATTCTTGAAAATTTCACTTTTTTGTGAAAATATCCACTAAATGAGGGAATAATATGTATGAGGGTACCCCAGGAGAGTTCCAAATGTGTGTGGGTAGAATATATATCCCACGGGGGTAAAATTGAAAAAATTTAAAAAAATTTTTTTTTGGACTTAGTCATTTTTCTGGCGTTTATCAGACTTTAAGATAGGGGAAATGTCAGTGAGCATTCCCATTTCAGTTCCAGAGCGATTTGCCCAATGAGTCTTTGATATTTAGTCGTTTTCAATCAATTATTTGGATTTTTGAAAATTTCACTTTTTTGTGAAAATATCCACTAAATGAGGGAATAATATGTGTGAGGGTACCCCAGGAGAGTTCTAAATATGTGTGGCTAGAATATATATCTGACAGGGGTAAAATTGAAAAAAGTTGAAAACATTTTTTTTTTGGACTTAGTCATTTTTCTGGCGTTTATCAGACTTTCAGATAGGAGAAATGTCAGTGAGCGTTTCGATTTCAGTTCCAGAGCGATTCGACCAATGAGTCCTTGTTATTTAGTCGTTTTCAGACAATTTTCTTGATTTTTGAAAATTTCACTTTTTTGTGAAAATATCCACTAAATGAGGGAATAATATGTGTGAGGGTACCCCAGGAGAGTTCCAAATGTGTGTGGGTAAAATATATATCCCACGGGGGTAAAATTGAAAAAAGTTGAAAAAAATATTTTTTTGGACTTAGTCATTTTTCCGGCATTTATCAGACTTTCAGATAGGGGAAATGTTAGTGAGCGTTCCGATTTCAGTTCCAGAGCGATTCGCCCATTGAGTCCTTGTTATTTAGTTGTTTTCAGCCAATTATCTGGATTTTTGAAAATTTCACTTTTTTGTGAAAATATCCACTAAATGAGGGAATAATATGTGTGAGGGTACCGAAGGAGAGTTCCAAATTTGTGTGGGTAGAATATATATCCCACGGGGGTAAAATTGAAAAAAGTTCTAAAAAAAATTTTTTTGGACTTAGTCATTTTTCCGGCGTTTATCAGACTTTCAGATAGGGGAAATGTCAGTGAGCGTTCCGATTTCAGTTCCAGAGCGATTCGCCCAATGAGTCCTTGATAATTAGTCGTTTTCAGCCAATTTTCTGGATTTTTGAAAATTTCACTTCTTTGTGAAAATATCCACTAAATGAGGGAATAATATGTGTGAGGGTACCGAAGGAGAGTTCCAAATGTGTGTGGGTAGAATATATATCCCACGGGGGTAAAATTGAAAAAAGTTGAAAAAATTTTTTTTTGGGACTTAGTCATTTTTCCGGCGTTTATCAGACTTTCAGATAGGGGAAATGTCAGTGAGCGTTCCGATTTCAGTTCCAGAGCGATTCGCCCAATGAGTCCTTGTTATTTAGTTGTTTTCAGCCAATTTTCTGGATTTTTGAAAATTTCACTTTTTTGTGACAATATCCACTAAATGAGGGAATAATATGTGTGAGGGTACCCCAGGAGAGTTCCAAATGTGTGTGGGTAGAATATATATCCCACGGGGGTAAAATTGAAAAAAGTTGAAAAAAATATTTTTTTGGACTTGGTCATTTTTCCGGCGTTTATCAGACTTTCAGATAGGGCAAATGTTAGTGAGCGTTCTGATTTCAGTTCCAGAGCGATTCGCCCAATGAGTCCTTGTTATTTAGTTGTTTTCAGCCAATTATCTGGATTTTTGAAAATTTCACTTTTTTGTGAAAATATCCACTAAATGAGGGAATAATATGTGTGAGGGTACCGAAGGAGAGTTCCAAATGTGTGTGGGTAGAATATATATCCCACGGGGGTAAAATTGAAAAAAGACAAAAAAAATTTTTTTTTTGATTGTCATTTTTCTGGCGTTTATCAGACTTTAAGACAGGGGAAATGTCAGTGAGCATTCCCATTTCAGTTCCAGAGCGATTCGCCCAATGAGTCTTTGGTATTTAGTCGTTTTCAGCCAATTTTCTGGATTTTTGAAAATTTCACTTTTTTGTGAAAATATCCACTAAATGAGGGAATAAAATGTATGAGGGTACCGAAGGAGAGTTCCAAATTTGTGTGGGTAGAATATATATCCCACGGGGGTAAAATTGAAAAAAGTTAAAAAAATTTTTTTTTGGGACTTAGTCATTTTTCCGGCGTTTATCAGACTTTCAGATAGGGGAAATGTCAGTGAGCATTCCCATTTCAGTTCCAGAGCGATTCGCCCAATGAGTCCTTGATAATTAGTTGTTTTCAGCCAATTTTCTGGATTTTTGAAAATTTCACTTTTTTGTGAAAATATCCACTAAATGAGGGAATAATATGTGTGAGGGTACCGAAGGAGAGTTCCAAATGTGTGTGGGTAGAATATGTATCCCACGGGGGTAAAATTGAAAATAGTTAAAAAAAAAATTTTTTTTTGACTGTCATTTTTCTGGGGTTTATCAGACTTTCAGATAGGGGAAATGTCAGTGAGCGTTCCGATTTTAGTTCCAGAGCGATTCGCCCAATGAGTCCTTGTTATTTAGTTGTTTTCAGCCAATTTTCTGGATTTTTGAAAATTTCACTTTTTTGTGAAAATATCCACTAAATGAGGGAATAATATGTGTGAGGATACCCCAGGAGAGTTCTAAATGTGTGTGGGAAGAATATATATCCCATGGGGTTAAAATTGAAAAAAGTTGAAAAAAAATTTTTTTTGGACTTGGTCATTTTTCCGGCGTTTATCAGACTTTCAGATAGGGCAAATGTTAGTGAGCGTTCCGATTTCAGTTCCAGAGCGATTCGCCCAATGAGTCCTTGTTATTTAGTTGTTTTCAGCCAATTATCTGGATTTTTGAAAATTTCACTTTTTTGTGAAAATATCCACTAAATGAGGTAATAATATGTGTGAGGGTACCGAAGGAGAGTTCCAAATTTGTGTGGGTAGAATATATATCCCACGGGGGTAAAATTGAAAAAAGTTTTAAAAAAATTTTTTTTGGACTTAGTCATTTTTCCGGCGTTTATCAGACTTTCAGATAGGGGAAATGTCAGTGAGCATTCCGATTTCAGTTCCATAGCGATTCGCCCAATGAGCCCTTGATATTTAGTCGTTTTCAGCCAATATTTTGGATTTTTGAAAATGTCACTTTTTTGTGAAAATATCCACTAAATGAGGGAATAATATGTGTGAGGGTACCCCAGGAGAGTTCCAAATGTGTGTGGGTAGAATATATATCCCACGGGGGTAAAATTGAAAAAAGTTGAAAAAAATTTTTTTTTTGGACTTAGTCATTTTTCCGGCGTTTATCAGACTTTCAGATAGGGCAAATATCAGTGAGCATTCCGATTTCAGTTCCAGAGCGATTCGCCCAATGAGTCTTTGATATTTAGTCATTTTCAGCCAATTTTCTGGATTCTTGAAAATTTCACTTTTTTGTGAAAACATCCACTAAATGAGGGAATAATATGTATGAGGGTACCCCAGGAGAGTTCCAAATGTGTGTGGGTAGAATATATATCCCACGGGGGTAAAATTGAAAAAAAGTTTAAAAAAATTTTTTTTTGGACTTAGTCATTTTTCTGGCGTTTATCAGACTTTAAGATAGGGGAAATGTCAGTGAGCATTCCCATTTCAGTTCCAGAGCGATTCGCCCAATGAGTCTTTGATATTTAGTCGTTTTCAGCCAATTTTTTGGATTTTTGAAAATTTCACTTTCTTGTGAAAATATCCACTAAATGAGGGAATAATATGTGTGAGGGTACCCCAGGAGAGTTCTAAATATGTGTGGGTAGAATATATATCTGACAGGGGTAAAATTGAAAAAAGTTGAAAAAAATTTTTTTTTGGACTTAGTCATTTTTCTGGCGTTTATCAGACTTTCAGATAGGAGAAATGTCAGTGAGCGTTTCGATTTCAGTTCCAGAGCGATTCGACCAATGAGTCCTTGTTATTTATTCGTTTTCAGACAATTTTCTTGATTTTTGAAAATTTCACTTTTTTGTGAAAATATCCACTAAATGAGAGAATAATATGTGTGAGGGTACCCCAGGAGAGTTCCAAATGTGTGTGGGTAAAATATATATCCCACGGGGGTAAAATTGAAAAAAGTAAAAAAAAAATTTTTTTTGCACTTAGTCATTTTTCTGGCGTTTATCAGACTTTCAGATAGGGGAAATGTCAGTGAGTGTTCCGATTTCAGTTCCAGAGCGATTCGCCCAATGAGTCCTTGATATTTAGTTGTTTTCAGCCAATTTTTTGGATTTTTCAAAATTTGACTTTTTTGTGAAAATATCCACTAAATGAGGGAATAATATGTGTGAGGGTTCCCCACTAGAGTTCCAAATGTGTGTGGGTAGAATATATATCCCATGGGGGTAAAATTGAAAAAAGTTGAAAAAATTTTTTTTTTGGACTTAGTCATTTTTCCGGCGTTTATCACACTTTCAGATAGGGGAAATGTCAGTGAGCATTCCGATTTCAGTTCCAGAGCGATTGGCCCAATGAGTCCTTGATATTTAGTCGTTTTCAGCCAATTTTCTGGATTTTTGAAAATTTCACTTTTTTGTGAAAATATCCACTAAATGAGGGAATAATATGTGTGAGGGTACCGAAGGAGAGTTCCAAATTTGTGTGGGTAGAATATATATCCCACGGGGGTAAAATTGAAAAAATGTGAAAAAATTTTTTTTTTTGGACTTAATCATTTTTCCGCCTTTTATCAGACTTTCAGATAGGGGAAATATCAGTGAGCATTCCCATTTCAGTTCCAGAGCGATTCGCCCAATGAGTCCTTGATAGTCGTTTTCAGCCAATTTTCTGGATTTTTGAAAATTTCACTTTGTGTAAATATCCACTAAATGAGGGAATAATATGTGTGAGGGTACCCCAGGAGAGTTCCAAATGTGTGTGGGTAGAATATATATCCCACGGGGGTAAAATTGAAAAAAGTCAAAAAAAATTTTTATTTTGATTGTCAGTTTTCTGGCGTTTATCAGACTTTAAGACAGGGGAAATGTCAGTGAGCATTCCCATTTCAGTTCCAGAGCGATTCGCCCAATGAGTCTTTGATATTTAGTCGTTTTCAGCCAATTTTCTGGATTTTTGAAAATTTCACTTTTTTGTGAAAATATCCACTAAATGAGGGAATAATATGTGTGAGGGTACCGAAGGAGAGTTCCAAATTTGTGTGGGTAGAATATATATCCCACGGGGGTAAAATTGAAAAAAGTTTAAAAAAAATTTTTTTTGGACTTAGTCATTTTTCCGGCGTTTATCAGACTTTCAGATAGGGGAAATGTCAGTGAGCGTTCCGATTTCAGTTCCAGAGCGATTCGCCCAATGAGTCCTTGATAATTAGTCGTTTTCAGCCAATTTTCTGGATTTTTGAAAATTTCACTTCTTTGTGAAAATATCCACTAAATGAGGGAATAATTTGTATGAGGGTACCCCAGGAGAGTTCCAAATGTGTGTGGGTAGAATATATATCCCACGGGGGTAAAATTGAAAAAAGTTGAAAAAATTTTTTTTTGGACTTAGTCATTTTTCTGGCGTTTATCAGACTTTCAGATAGGGGAAATGTCAGTGAACGTTCCGATTTTAGTTCCAGAGCAATTCGCCCAATGAGTCCTTGTTATTTAGTTGTTTTCAGCCAATTTTCTGGATTTTTGAAAATTTCACTTTTTTTGTGAAAATATCCACTAAATGAGGGAATAATATGTGTGAGGGTACCCCAGGAGAGTTCCAAATGTGTGTGGGTAGAATATATATCCCACGGGGGTAAAATTAAAAAAAGTTTAAAAAAAAATTTTTTTGGACTTAGTCATTTTTCCGGCGTTTATCAGACTTTCAGATAGGGGAAATGTCAGTGAGCGTTCCGATTTTAGTTCCAGAGCGATTCGCCCAATGAGTCCTTGTTATTTAGTTGTTTTCAGCCAATTTTCTGGATTTTTGAAAATTTCACTTTTTTGTGAAAATATCCACTAAATGAGGGAATAATATGTCTGAGGGTACCCCAGGAGAGTTCCAAATGTGTGTGGGTAGAATATATATCCCACGGGGGTAAAATTGAAAAAAGTTGAAAAAAATTTTTTTTTGGACTTAGTCATTTTTCCGGCGTTTATCAGACTTTCAGATAGGGGAAATGTCAGTGAGCGTTCCGATTTTAGTTCCAGAGCGATTCGCCCAATGAGTCCTTGTTATTTAGTTGTTTTCAGCCAATTTTCTGGATTTTTGAAAATTTCACTTTTTTGTGAAAATATCCACTAAATGAGGGAATAATATGTGTGAGGGTACCGAAGGAGAGTTCCAAATTTATGTGGGTAGAATATATATCCCACGGGGGTAAAATTGAAAAAAGTTAAAAAAAATTTTTTTTGGGACTTAGTCATTTTACCGGCGTTTATCAGACTTTCAGATAGGGGAAATGTCAGTGAGCATTCCCATTTCAGTTCCAGAGCGATTCGCCCAATGAGTCCTTGATAGTCGTTTTCAGCCAATTTTCTGGATTTTTGAAAATTTCACTTCTTTGTGTAAATATCCACTAAATGAGGGAATAATATGTGTGAGGGTACCCCAGGAGAGTTCCAAATGTGTGTGGGTAGAATATATATCCCACGGGGGTAAAATTGAAAAAAGTCAAAAAAAATTTTTTTTTTGATTGTCATTTTTCTGGCGTTTATCAGACTTTAAGACAGGGGAAATGTCAGTGAGCATTCCCATTTCAGTTCCAGAGCGATTCGCCCAATGAGTCTTTGATATTTAGTCGTTTTCAGCCAATTTTCTGGATTTTTGAAAATTTCACTTTTTTGTGAAAATATCCACTAAATGAGGGAATAATATGTGTGAGGGTACCCCAGGAGAGTTCCAAATGTGTGTGGGTAGAATATATATCCCACGGGGGTAAAATTAAAAAAAGTTGAAAAAAAAATTTTTTTGGACTTAGTCATTTTTCCGGTGTTTATCAGACTTTCAGATAGGGGAAATGTCAGTGAGCATTCCGATTTTAGTTCCAGAGCGATTCGCCCAATGAGTCCTTGTTATTTAGTTGTTTTCAGCCAATTTTCTGGATTTTTGAAAATTTCACTTTTTTGTGAAAATATCCACTAAATGAGGGAATAATATGTCTGAGGGTACCCCAGGAGAGTTCCAAATGTGTGTGGGTAGAATATATATCCCACGGGGGTAAAATTGAAAAAAGTTGAAAAAATTTTTTTTTGGACTTAGTCATTTTTCCTGCGTTTATCAGACTTTCAGATAGGGGAAATGTCAGTGAGCGTTCCGATTTTAGTTCCAGAGCGATTCGCCCAATGAGTCCTTGTTATTTAGTTGTTTTCAGCCAATTTTCTGGATTTTTGAAAATTTCACTTTTTTGTGAAAATATCCACTAAATGAGGGAATAATATGTGTGAGGGTACCGAAGGAGAGTTCCAAATTTGTGTGGGTAGAATATATATCCGACGGGGGTAAAATTGAAAAAAGTTTAAAAAAATTTTTTTTGGGACTTAGTCATTTTTTCGGCGTTTATCAGACTTTCAGATAGGGGAAATGTCAGTGAGCGTTCCGATTTCAGTTCCAGAGCAATTCGCCCAATGAGTACTTGTTATTTAGTTGTTTTCAGCCAATTTTCTGGATTTTTGAAAATTTCACTTTTTTGTGAAAATATCCACTAAATGAGGGAATAATATGTGTGAGGGTACCCTAGGAGAGTTCCAAATGTGTGTGGGTAGAATATATATCCCACGGGGGTAAAATTGAAAAAAGTTGAAAAAAATTTTTTTTTGGACTTAGTCATTTTTCCCGCGTTTATCAGACTTTCAGATCGGGGAAATGTCAGTGAGCGTTCCGATTTTAGTTCCAGAGCGATTCGCCTTATGAGTCCTTGTTATTTAGTTATTTTCAGCCAATTTTCTGGATTTTTGAAAATTTCACTTTTTTGTGACAATATCCACTAAATGAGGGAATAATATGTGTGAGGGCACCCCAGGAGAGTTCCAAATGTGTGTGGGTAGAATATATATCCCACGGGGGTAAAATTGAAAAAAGTTGAAAAAAATTTTTTTTTGGACTTAGTCATTTTACCGGCGTTTATCAGACTTTCAGATAGGGGAAATGTCAGTGAGCATTCCCATTTCAGTTCCAGAGCGATTCGCCCAATGAGTCCTTGATAGTCGTTTTCAGCCAATTTTCTGGATTTTTGAAAATTTCACTTCTTTGTGTAAATATCCACTAAATGAGGGAATAATATGTGTGAGGGTACCCCAGGAGAGTTCCAAATGTGTGTGGGTAGAATATATATCCCACGGGGGTAAAATTGAAAAAAGTTGAAAAATTTTTTTTTTGGACTTAGTCATTTTTCTGGCGTTAATCAAACTTTAAGATAGGGGAAATGTCAGTGAGCATTCCCATTTCAGTTCCAGAGCAGTTCGCCCAATGAGTCTTTGATATTTAGTCGTTTTCAGCCAATTTTCTGGATTTTTGAAAATTTCACTTTTTAGTGAAAATATCCACTAAATGAGGGAATAATATGTATCAGGGGACCCCAGGAGAGTTCCAAATGTGTGTGGGTAGAATATATATCCCACGGGGGTAAAATTGAATAAAGTTGAAAAAAATTTTTTTTGGACTTAGTCATTTTTCTGGCGTTTATCAGACTTTCAGATAGGGGAAATGTCAGTGAACGTTCCGATTTTAGTTCCAGAGCAATTCGCCCAATGAGTCCTTGTTATTTAGTTGTTTTCAGCCAATTTTCTGTATTTTTGAAAATTTCACTTTTTTGTGAAAATATCCACTAAATGAGGGAATAATATGTGTGAGGGCACCCCAGGAGAGTTCCAAATGTGTGTGGGTAGAATATATATCCCACGGGGGTAAAATTAAAAAAAGTTGAAAAAAAAATTTTTTTGGACTTAGTCATTTTTCCGGCGTTTATCAGAATTTCAGATAGGGGAAATGTCAGTGAGCGTTCCGATTTTAGTTCCAGAGCGATTCGCCCAATGAGTCCTTGTTATTTAGTTGTTTTCAGCCAATTTTCTGGATTTTTGAAAATTTCACTTTTTTGTGAAAATATCCACTAAATGAGGGAATAATATGTCTGAGGGTACCCCAGGAGAGTTCCAAATGTGTGTGGGTAGAATATATATCCCACGGGGGTAAAATTGAAAAAAGTTGAAAAAAATTTTTTTTTGGACTTAGTCATTTTTCCGGCGTTTATCAGACTTTCAGATAGGGGAAATGTCAAAGAGCGTTTTGATTTCAGTTCCAGAGCGATTCGCCCAATGAGTCCTTGATAATTAGTCGTTTTCAGCCAATTTTCTGGATTTTTGAAAATTTCATTCTTTGTGAAAATATCCACTAAATGAGGGAATAATATGTGTGAGGGTACCCGAGGAGAGTTCCAAATGTGTGTCGGTAGAATATATATCCCACGGGGTAAAATTGAAAAAAGTTGAAAAATTTTTTTTTAGGACTTAGTCATTTTTCCGGCGTTTAGCAGACTTTCAGATAGGGGAAATGTCAGTGAGCGTTCCGATTTCAGTTCCAGAGCGAATCGCCCAATGAATCCTTGATATTTAGTCGTTTTCAGCCAATTTTCTGGATTTTTGAAAATTTCACTTTTTTGTGAAAATATCCACTAAATGAGGGAATAATATGTGTGAGGGTACCGAAGGAGAGTTCCAAATGTGAGTGGGTAGAATATATATCCCACGGGGGTAAAATTGAAAAAAGTTGAAAACATTTTTTTTTGGACTTAGTCTTTTTTCCGGCGTTGATCAGACTTTCAGATAGGGGAAATGTCAAAGAGCGTTTTGATTTCAGTTCCATAGCGATTCGCCCAATGAGTCCTTGATAATTAGTCGTTTTCAGCCAATTTTCTGGATTTTTGAAAATTTCATTCTTTGTGAAAATATCCACTAAATGAGGGAATAATATGTGTGAGGGTACCCCAGGAGAGTTCCAAGTGTGTGTGGGTAGAATATATATCCCACGGGGGTAAAATTGAAAAAAGTTGAAAAAAATTTTTTTTTGGACTTAGTCTTTTTTCCGGCATTTATCAGGCTTTCAGATAGGGGAAATGTCAGTGAGCATTCCGATTTCAGTTCCAGAGCGATTCGCCCAATGAGTCCTTGATATTTAGTCGTTTTCAGCCAATTTTCTGGATTTTTGAAAATTTCACTTTTTTCTGAAAATATCCACTAAATGAGGGAATAATATGTGTGAGGGTACCCCAGGAGAGTTCCAAATGTGTGTGGGTAGAATATATATCCCACGGGGGTAAAATTGAAAAAAGCTGAAAAATTTTTTTTTGGACTTAGTCATTTTTCCGGCGTTTATCAGACTTTCAGATAAGAGAAATGTCAGTGAGCGTTCCGATTTCAGCTCCAGAGCGATTCGCCCAATGAGTCTTTGTTATTTAGTTATTTTCAGCCAATTTTCTGGATTTTTGAAAATTTCACTTTTTTGTGACAATATCCACTAAATGAGGGAATAATATGTGTGAGGGTACCCCAGGAGAGTTCCAAATGTGTGTGGGTAGATTATATATCCCACGGGGGTAAAATTTAAAAAAGTTGAAAAAAATATTTTTTTGGACTTAGTCATTTTTCCGGCGTTTATCAGACTTTCAGATAGGGGAAATGTCAGTGAGCGTTCCGATTTTAGTTCCAGAGCAATTCGCCCAATGAGTCGTTGTTATTTAGTTGTTTTCAGCCAATTTTCTGGATTTTTGAAAATTTCACTTTTTTGTGAAAATATCCACTAAATGAGGGAATAATATGTGTGAGGGTACCCCAGGAGAGTTCCAAATTTGTGTGGGTAGAATATATATCCCACGGGGGTAAAATTGAAAAAAGTTTAAAAAAAATTTTTTTTGGACTTAGTCATTTTTCCGGCGTTTATCAGACTTTCAGATAGGGGAAATGTCAGTGAGCGTTCCGATTTCAGTTCCAGAGCGATTCGCCCAATGAGTCCTTGATAATTAGTCGTTTTCAGCCAATTTTCTGGATTTTTGAAAATTTCACTTCTTTGTGAAAATATCCACTAAATGAGGGAATAATTTGTATGAGGGTACCCCAGGAGAGTTCCAAATGTGTGTGGGTAGAATATATATCCCACGGGGGTAAAATTGAAAAAAGTTGAAAAAAATATTTTTTTGGACTTAGTCATTTTTCCGGCGTTTATCAGACTTTCAGATAGGGGAAATGTCAGTGAGCGTTCCGATTTCAGTTCCAGAGCGATTCGCCCAATGAGTCCTTGATAATTAGTCGTTTTCAGCCAATTTTCTGGATTTTTGAAAATTTCACTTCTTTGTGAAAATATCCACTAAATGAGGGAATAATTTGTATGAGGGTACCCCAGGAGAGTTCCAAATGTGTGTGGGTAGAATATATATCCCACGGGGGTAAAATTGAAAAAAGTTGAAAAATTTTTTTTTTGGACTTGGTCATTTTTCTGGCGTTTATCAAACTTTAAGATAGGGGAAATGTCAGTGAGCATTCCCATTTCAGTTCCAGAGCAGTTCGCCCAATGAGTCTTTGATATTTAGTCGTTTTCAGCCAATTTTCTGGATTTTTGAAAATTTCACTTTTTTGTGAAAATATCCACTAAATGAGGGAATAATATGTATCAGGGGACCCCAGGAGAGTTCCAAATGTGTGTGGGTAGAATATATATCCCACGGGGGTAAAATTGAATAAAGTTGAAAAAAATTTTTTTTGGACTTAGTCATTTTTCTGGCGTTTATCAGACTTTCAGATAGGGGAAATGTCAGTGAACGTTCCGATTTTAGTTCCAGAGCAATTCGCCCAATGAGTCCTTGTTATTTAGTTGTTTTCAGCCAATTTTCTGTATTTTTGAAAATTTCACTTTTTTGTGAAAATATCCACTAAATGAGGGAATAATATGTGTGAGGGCACCCCAGGAGAGTTCCAAATGTGTGTGGGTAGAATATATATCCCACGGGGGTAAAATTAAAAAAAGTTGAAAAAAAAATTTTTTTGGACTTAGTCATTTTTCCGGCGTTTATCAGAATTTCAGATAGGGGAAATGTCAGTGAGCGTTCCGATTTTAGTTCCAGAGCGATTCGCCCAATGAGTCCTTGATATTTAGTCGTTTTCAGCCAATTTTCTGGATTTTTGAAAATTTCACTTTTTTGTGAAAATATCCACTAAATGAGGGAATAATATGTGTGAGGGTACCGAAGGAGAGTTCCAAATGTGAGTGGGTAGAATATATATCCCACGGGGGTAAAATTGAAAAAAGTTGAAAACATTTTTTTTTGGACTTAGTCTTTTTTCCGGCGTTGATCAGACTTTCAGATAGGGGAAATGTCAAAGAGCGTTTTGATTTCAGTTCCATAGCGATTCGCCCAATGAGTCCTTGATAATTAGTCGTTTTCAGCCAATTTTCTGGATTTTTGAAAATTTCATTCTTTGTGAAAATATCCACTAAATGAGGGAATAATATGTGTGAGGGTACCCCAGGAGAGTTCCAAGTGTGTGTGGGTAGAATATATATCCCACGGGGGTAAAATTGAAAAAAGTTGAAAAAAATTTTTTTTTGGACTTAGTCTTTTTTCCGGCATTTATCAGGCTTTCAGATAGGGGAAATGTCAGTGAGCATTCCGATTTCAGTTCCAGAGCGATTCGCCCAATGAGTCCTTGATATTTAGTCGTTTTCAGCCAATTTTCTGGATTTTTGAAAATTTCACTTTTTTCTGAAAATATCCACTAAATGAGGGAATAATATGTGTGAGGGTACCCCAGGAGAGTTCCAAATGTGTGTGGGTAGAATATATATCCCACGGGGGTAAAATTGAAAAAAGCTGAAAAATTTTTTTTTGGACTTAGTCATTTTTCCGGCGTTTATCAGACTTTCAGATAAGAGAAATGTCAGTGAGCGTTCCGATTTCAGCTCCAGAGCGATTCGCCCAATGAGTCTTTGTTATTTAGTTATTTTCAGCCAATTTTCTGGATTTTTGAAAATTTCACTTTTTTGTGACAATATCCACTAAATGAGGGAATAATATGTGTGAGGGTACCCCAGGAGAGTTCCAAATGTGTGTGGGTAGATTATATATCCCACGGGGGTAAAATTTAAAAAAGTTGAAAAAAATATTTTTTTGGACTTAGTCATTTTTCCGGCGTTTATCAGACTTTCAGATAGGGGAAATGTCAGTGAGCGTTCCGATTTTAGTTCCAGAGCAATTCGCCCAATGAGTCGTTGTTATTTAGTTGTTTTCAGCCAATTTTCTGGATTTTTGAAAATTTCACTTTTTTGTGAAAATATCCACTAAATGAGGGAATAATATGTGTGAGGGTACCCCAGGAGAGTTCCAAATTTGTGTGGGTAGAATATATATCCCACGGGGGTAAAATTGAAAAAAGTTTAAAAAAAATTTTTTTTGGACTTAGTCATTTTTCCGGCGTTTATCAGACTTTCAGATAGGGGAAATGTCAGTGAGCGTTCCGATTTCAGTTCCAGAGCGATTCGCCCAATGAGTCCTTGATAATTAGTCGTTTTCAGCCAATTTTCTGGATTTTTGAAAATTTCACTTCTTTGTGAAAATATCCACTAAATGAGGGAATAATTTGTATGAGGGTACCCCAGGAGAGATCCAAATGTGTGTGGGTAGAATATATATCCCACGGGGGTAAAATTGAAAAAAGTTGAAAAAAATATTTTTTTGGACTTAGTCATTTTTCCGGCGTTTATCAGACTTTCAGATAGGGGAAATGTCAGTGAGCGTTCCGATTTCAGTTCCAGAGCGATTCGCCCAATGAGTCCTTGATAATTAGTCGTTTTCAGCCAATTTTCTGGATTTTTGAAAATTTCACTTCTTTGTGAAAATATCCACTAAATGAGGGAATAATTTGTATGAGGGTACCCCAGGAGAGTTCCAAATGTGTGTGGGTAGAATATATATCCCACGGGGGTAAAATTGAAAAAAGTTGAAAAATTTTTTTTTTGGACTTAGTCATTTTTCTGGCGTTTATCAAACTTTAAGATAGGGGAAATGTCAGTGAGCATTCCCATTTCAGTTCCAGAGCAGTTCGCCCAATGAGTCTTTGATATTTAGTCGTTTTCAGCCAATTTTCTGGATTTTTGAAAATTTCACTTTTTTGTGAAAATATCCACTAAATGAGGGAATAATATGTATCAGGGGACCCCAGGAGAGTTCCAAATGTGTGTGGGTAGAATATATATCCCACGGGGGTAAAATTGAATAAAGTTGAAAAAAATTTTTTTTGGACTTAGTCATTTTTCTGGCGTTTATCAGACTTTCAGATAGGGGAAATGTCAGTGAACGTTCCGATTTTAGTTCCAGAGCAATTCGCCCAATGAGTCCTTGTTATTTAGTTGTTTTCAGCCAATTTTCTGGATTTTTGAAAATTTCACTTTTTTGTGAAAATATCCACTAAATGAGGGAATAATATGTCTGAGGGTACCCCAGGAGAGTTCCAAATGTGTGTGGGTAGAATATATATCCCACGGGGGTAAAATTGAAAAAAGTTGAAAAAAATTTTTTTTTGGACTTAGTCATTTTTCCGGCGTTTATCAGACTTTCAGATAGGGGAAATGTCAAAGAGCGTTTTGATTTCAGTTCCAGAGCGATTCGCCCAATGAGTCCTTGATAATTAGTCGTTTTCAGCCAATTTTCTGGATTTTTGAAAATTTCATTCTTTGTGAAAATATCCACTAAATGAGGGAATAATATGTGTGAGGGTACCCGAGGAGAGTTCCAAATGTGTGTCGGTAGAATATATATCCCACGGGGTAAAATTGAAAAAAGTTGAAAATTTTTTTTTTAGGACTTAGTCATTTTTCCGGCGTTTAGCAGACTTTCAGATAGGGGAAATGTCAGTGAGCGTTCCGATTTCAGTTCCAGAGCGAATCGCCCAATGAATCCTTGATATTTTGTCGTTTTCAGCCAATTTTCTGGATTTTTGAAAATTTCACTTTTTTGTGAAAATATCCACTAAATGAGGGAATAATATGTGTGAGGGTACCGAAGGAGAGTTCCAAATGTGAGTGGGTAGAATATATATCCCACGGGGGTAAAATTGAAAAAAGTTGAAAACATTTTTTTTTGGACTTAGTCTTTTTTCCGGCGTTGATCAGACTTTCAGATAGGGGAAATGTCAAAGAGCGTTTTGATTTCAGTTCCATAGCGATTCGCCCAATGAGTCCTTGATAATTAGTCGTTTTCAGCCAATTTTCTGGATTTTTGAAAATTTCATTCTTTGTGAAAATATCCACTAAATGAGGGAATAATATGTGTGAGGGTACCCCAGGAGAGTTCCAAGTGTGTGTGGGTAGAATATATATCCCACGGGGGTAAAATTGAAAAAAGTTGAAAAAAATTTTTTTTTGGACTTAGTCTTTTTTCCGGCATTTATCAGGCTTTCAGATAGGGGAAATGTCAGTGAGCATTCCGATTTCAGTTCCAGAGCGATTCGCCCAATGAGTCCTTGATATTTAGTCGTTTTCAGCCAATTTTCTGGATTTTTGAAAATTTCACTTTTTTCTGAAAATATCCACTAAATGAGGGAATAATATGTGTGAGGGTACCCCAGGAGAGTTCCAAATGTGTGTGGGTAGAATATATATCCCACGGGGGTAAAATTGAAAAAAGCTGAAAAATTTTTTTTTGGACTTAGTCATTTTTCCGGCGTTTATCAGACTTTCAGATAAGAGAAATGTCAGTGAGCGTTCCGATTTCAGCTCCAGAGCGATTCGCCCAATGAGTCTTTGATATTTAGTCGTTTTCAGCCAATTTTCTGGATTTTTGAAAATTTCACTTTTTTGTGAAAATATCCACTAAATGGGGGAATAATATGTGTGGGGGAACCGAAGGAGAGTTCCAAATGTGAGTGGGTAGAATATATATCCCACGGGGGTAAAATTGAAAAAAGTTGAAAAAATTTTTTTTAGGACTTAGTCATTTTTCCGGCGTTTAGCAGACTTTCAGATAGGGGAAATGTCAGTGAGCGTTCCGATTTCATTTCCAGAGCGATTCGCCCAATGAGTCCTTGATATTTATTCGTTTTCAGCCAATTTTCTGGATTTTTGAAAATGTCACTTTTTTGTGAAAATATCCACTAAATGAGGGAATAATATGTGTGAGGGTACCCCAGGAGAGTTCCAACTGTGTGTGGGTAGAATATATATCCCACGGGGGTAAAATTGAAAAAAGTTGAAAATATTTTTTTTTGGACTTAGACATTTTTCCGGCGTGTATCAGTCTTTCAGATAGAGAAAATATCAGGGAGCGTTCCGATTTTAGTTCCAGAGCGATTCGCCTTATGAGTCCTTGTTATTTAGTTATTTTCAGCCAATTTTCTGGATTTTTGAAAATTTCACTTTTTTGTGACAATATCCACTAAATGAGGGAATAATATGTGTGAGGGTACCCCAGGAGAGTTCCAAATGTGTGTGGGTAGATTATATATCCCACGGGGGTAAAATTTAAAAAAGTTGAAAAAAATATTTTTTTGGACTTAGTCATTTTTCCGGCGTTTATCAGACTTTCAGATAGGGGAAATGTCAGTGAGCGTTCCGATTTTAGTTCCAGAGCAATTCGCCCAATGAGTCGTTGTTATTTAGTTGTTTTCAGCCAATTTTCTGGATTTTTGAAAATTTCACTTTTTTGTGAAAATATCCACTAAATGAGGGAATAATATGTGTGAGGGTACCCCAGGAGAGTTCCAAATTTGTGTGGGTAGAATATATATCCCACGGGGGTAAAATTGAAAAAAGTTTAAAAAAAATTTTTTTGGACTTAGTCATTTTTCCGGCGTTTATCAGACTTTCAGATAGGGGAAATGTCAGTGAGCGTTCCGATTTTAGTTCCAGAGCGATTCGCCCAATGAGTCCTTGTTATTTAGTTGTTTTCAGCCAATTTTCTGGATTTTTGAAAATTTCACTTTTTTGTGAAAATATCCACTAAATGAGGGAATAATATGTCTGAGGGTACCCCAGGAGAGTTCCAAATGTGTGTGGGTAGAATATATATCCCACGGGGGTAAAATTGAAAAAAGTTGAAAAAAATTTTTTTTTGGACTTAGTCATTTTTCCGGCGTTTATCAGACTTTCAGATAGGGGAAATGTCAGTGAGCGTTCCGATTTTAGTTCCAGAGCGATTCGCCCAATGAGTCCTTGTTATTTAGTTGTTTTCAGCCAATTTTCTGGATTTTTGAAAATTTCACTTTTTTGTGAAAATATCCACTAAATGAGGGAATAATATGTGTGAGGGTACCGAAGGAGAGTTCCAAATTTATGTGGGTAGAATATATATCCCACGGGGGTAAAATTGAAAAAAGTTAAAAAAAATTTTTTTTGGGACTTAGTCATTTTACCGGCGTTTATCAGACTTTCAGATAGGGGAAATGTCAGTGAGCATTCCCATTTCAGTTCCAGAGCGATTCGCCCAATGAGTCCTTGATAGTCGTTTTCAGCCAATTTTCTGGATTTTTGAAAATTTCACTTCTTTGTGTAAATATCCACTAAATGAGGGAATAATATGTGTGAGGGTACCCCAGGAGAGTTCCAAATGTGTGTGGGTAGAATATATATCCCACGGGGGTAAAATTGAAAAAAGTCAAAAAAAATTTTTTTTTTGATTGTCATTTTTCTGGCGTTTATCAGACTTTAAGACAGGGGAAATGTCAGTGAGCATTCCCATTTCAGTTCCAGAGCGATTCGCCCAATGAGTCTTTGATATTTAGTCGTTTTCAGCCAATTTTCTGGATTTTTGAAAATTTCACTTTTTTGTGAAAATATCCACTAAATGAGGGAATAATATGTGTGAGGGTACCCCAGGAGAGTTCCAAATGTGTGTGGGTAGAATATATATCCCACGGGGGTAAAATTAAAAAAAGTTGAAAAAAAAATTTTTTTGGACTTAGTCATTTTTCCGGTGTTTATCAGACTTTCAGATAGGGGAAATGTCAGTGAGCATTCCGATTTTAGTTCCAGAGCGATTCGCCCAATGAGTCCTTGTTATTTAGTTGTTTTCAGCCAATTTTCTGGATTTTTGAAAATTTCACTTTTTTGTGAAAATATCCACTAAATGAGGGAATAATATGTCTGAGGGTACCCCAGGAGAGTTCCAAATGTGTGTGGGTAGAATATATATCCCACGGGGGTAAAATTGAAAAAAGTTGAAAAAATTTTTTTTTGGACTTAGTCATTTTTCCTGCGTTTATCAGACTTTCAGATAGGGGAAATGTCAGTGAGCGTTCCGATTTTAGTTCCAGAGCGATTCGCCCAATGAGTCCTTGTTATTTAGTTGTTTTCAGCCAATTTTCTGGATTTTTGAAAATTTCACTTTTTTGTGAAAATATCCACTAAATGAGGGAATAATATGTGTGAGGGTACCGAAGGAGAGTTCCAAATTTGTGTGGGTAGAATATATATCCGACGGGGGTAAAATTGAAAAAAGTTTAAAAAAATTTTTTTTGGGACTTAGTCATTTTTTCGGCGTTTATCAGACTTTCAGATAGGGGAAATGTCAGTGAGCGTTCCGATTTCAGTTCCAGAGCAATTCGCCCAATGAGTACTTGTTATTTAGTTGTTTTCAGCCAATTTTCTGGATTTTTGAAAATTTCACTTTTTTGTGAAAATATCCACTAAATGAGGGAATAATATGTGTGAGGGTACCCTAGGAGAGTTCCAAATGTGTGTGGGTAGAATATATATCCCACGGGGGTAAAATTGAAAAAAGTTGAAAAAAATTTTTTTTTGGACTTAGTCATTTTTCCCGCGTTTATCAGACTTTCAGATCGGGGAAATGTCAGTGAGCGTTCCGATTTTAGTTCCAGAGCGATTCGCCTTATGAGTCCTTGTTATTTAGTTATTTTCAGCCAATTTTCTGGATTTTTGAAAATTTCACTTTTTTGTGACAATATCCACTAAATGAGGGAATAATATGTGTGAGGGCACCCCAGGAGAGTTCCAAATGTGTGTGGGTAGAATATATATCCCACGGGGGTAAAATTGAAAAAAGTTGAAAAAAATTTTTTTTTGGACTTAGTCATTTTACCGGCGTTTATCAGACTTTCAGATAGGGGAAATGTCAGTGAGCATTCCCATTTCAGTTCCAGAGCGATTCGCCCAATGAGTCCTTGATAGTCGTTTTCAGCCAATTTTCTGGATTTTTGAAAATTTCACTTCTTTGTGTAAATATCCACTAAATGAGGGAATAATATGTGTGAGGGTACCCCAGGAGAGTTCCAAATGTGTGTGGGTAGAATATATATCCCACGGGGGTAAAATTGAAAAAAGTTGAAAAATTTTTTTTTTGGACTTAGTCATTTTTCTGGCGTTAATCAAACTTTAAGATAGGGGAAATGTCAGTGAGCATTCCCATTTCAGTTCCAGAGCAGTTCGCCCAATGAGTCTTTGATATTTAGTCGTTTTCAGCCAATTTTCTGGATTTTTGAAAATTTCACTTTTTAGTGAAAATATCCACTAAATGAGGGAATAATATGTATCAGGGGACCCCAGGAGAGTTCCAAATGTGTGTGGGTAGAATATATATCCCACGGGGGTAAAATTGAATAAAGTTGAAAAAAATTTTTTTTGGACTTAGTCATTTTTCTGGCGTTTATCAGACTTTCAGATAGGGGAAATGTCAGTGAACGTTCCGATTTTAGTTCCAGAGCAATTCGCCCAATGAGTCCTTGTTATTTAGTTGTTTTCAGCCAATTTTCTGTATTTTTGAAAATTTCACTTTTTTGTGAAAATATCCACTAAATGAGGGAATAATATGTGTGAGGGCACCCCAGGAGAGTTCCAAATGTGTGTGGGTAGAATATATATCCCACGGGGGTAAAATTAAAAAAAGTTGAAAAAAAAATTTTTTTGGACTTAGTCATTTTTCCGGCGTTTATCAGAATTTCAGATAGGGGAAATGTCAGTGAGCGTTCCGATTTTAGTTCCAGAGCGATTCGCCCAATGAGTCCTTGTTATTTAGTTGTTTTCAGCCAATTTTCTGGATTTTTAAAATTTCACTTTTTTGTGAAAATATCCACTAAATGAGGGAATAATATGTCTGAGGGTACCCCAGGAGAGTTCCAAATGTGTGTGGGTAGAATATATATCCCACGGGGGTAAAATTGAAAAAAGTTGAAAAAAATTTTTTTTTGGACTTAGTCATTTTTCCGGCGTTTATCAGACTTTCAGATAGGGGAAATGTCAAAGAGCGTTTTGATTTCAGTTCCAGAGCGATTCGCCCAATGAGTCCTTGATAATTAGTCGTTTTCAGCCAATTTTCTGGATTTTTGAAAATTTCATTCTTTGTGAAAATATCCACTAAATGAGGGAATAATATGTGTGAGGGTACCCGAGGAGAGTTCCAAATGTGTGTCGGTAGAATATATATCCCACGGGGTAAAATTGAAAAAAGTTGAAAAATTTTTTTTTAGGACTTAGTCATTTTTCCGGCGTTTAGCAGACTTTCAGATAGGGGAAATGTCAGTGAGCGTTCCGATTTCAGTTCCAGAGCGAATCGCCCAATGAATCCTTGATATTTAGTCGTTTTCAGCCAATTTTCTGGATTTTTGAAAATTTCACTTTTTTGTGAAAATATCCACTAAATGAGGGAATAATATGTGTGAGGGTACCGAAGGAGAGTTCCAAATGTGAGTGGGTAGAATATATATCCCACGGGGGTAAAATTGAAAAAAGTTGAAAACATTTTTTTTTGGACTTAGTCTTTTTTCCGGCGTTGATCAGACTTTCAGATAGGGGAAATGTCAAAGAGCGTTTTGATTTCAGTTCCATAGCGATTCGCCCAATGAGTCCTTGATAATTAGTCGTTTTCAGCCAATTTTCTGGATTTTTGAAAATTTCATTCTTTGTGAAAATATCCACTAAATGAGGGAATAATATGTGTGAGGGTACCCCAGGAGAGTTCCAAGTGTGTGTGGGTAGAATATATATCCCACGGGGGTAAAATTGAAAAAAGTTGAAAAAAATTTTTTTTTGGACTTAGTCTTTTTTCCGGCATTTATCAGGCTTTCAGATAGGGGAAATGTCAGTGAGCATTCCGATTTCAGTTCCAGAGCGATTCGCCCAATGAGTCCTTGATATTTAGTCGTTTTCAGCCAATTTTCTGGATTTTTGAAAATTTCACTTTTTTCTGAAAATATCCACTAAATGAGGGAATAATATGTGTGAGGGTACCCCAGGAGAGTTCCAAATGTGTGTGGGTAGATTATATATCCCACGGGGGTAAAATTTAAAAAAGTTGAAAAAAATATTTTTTTGGACTTAGTCATTTTTCCGGCGTTTATCAGACTTTCAGATAGGGGAAATGTCAGTGAGCGTTCCGATTTTAGTTCCAGAGCAATTCGCCCAATGAGTCGTTGTTATTTAGTTGTTTTCAGCCAATTTTCTGGATTTTTGAAAATTTCACTTTTTTGTGAAAATATCCACTAAATGAGGGAATAATATGTGTGAGGGTACCCCAGGAGAGTTCCAAATTTGTGTGGGTAGAATATATATCCCACGGGGGTAAAATTGAAAAAAGTTTAAAAAAAATTTTTTTTGGACTTAGTCATTTTTCCGGCGTTTATCAGACTTTCAGATAGGGGAAATGTCAGTGAGCGTTCCGATTTCAGTTCCAGAGCGATTCGCCCAATGAGTCCTTGATAATTAGTCGTTTTCAGCCAATTTTCTGGATTTTTGAAAATTTCACTTCTTTGTGAAAATATCCACTAAATGAGGGAATAATTTGTATGAGGGTACCCCAGGAGAGTTCCAAATGTGTGTGGGTAGAATATATATCCCACGGGGGTAAAATTGAAAAAAGTTGAAAAAAATATTTTTTTGGACTTAGTCATTTTTCCGGCGTTTATCAGACTTTCAGATAGGGGAAATGTCAGTGAGCGTTCCGATTTCAGTTCCAGAGCGATTCGCCCAATGAGTCCTTGATAATTAGTCGTTTTCAGCCAATTTTCTGGATTTTTGAAAATTTCACTTCTTTGTGAAAATATCCACTAAATGAGGGAATAATTTGTATGAGGGTACCCCAGGAGAGTTCCAAATGTGTGTGGGTAGAATATATATCCCACGGGGGTAAAATTGAAAAAAGTTGAAAAATTTTTTTTTTGGACTTAGTCATTTTTCTGGCGTTTATCAAACTTTAAGATAGGGGAAATGTCAGTGAGCATTCCCATTTCAGTTCCAGAGCAGTTCGCCCAATGAGTCTTTGATATTTAGTCGTTTTCAGCCAATTTTCTGGATTTTTGAAAATTTCACTTTTTTGTGAAAATATCCACTAAATGAGGGAATAATATGTATCAGGGGACCCCAGGAGAGTTCCAAATGTGTGTGGGTAGAATATATATCCCACGGGGGTAAAATTGAATAAAGTTGAAAAAAATTTTTTTTGGACTTAGTCATTTTTCTGGCGTTTATCAGACTTTCAGATAGGGGAAATGTCAGTGAACGTTCCGATTTTAGTTCCAGAGCAATTCGCCCAATGAGTCCTTGTTATTTAGTTGTTTTCAGCCAATTTTCTGTATTTTTGAAAATTTCACTTTTTTGTGAAAATATCCACTAAATGAGGGAATAATATGTGTGAGGGCACCCCAGGAGAGTTCCAAATGTGTGTGGGTAGAATATATATCCCACGGGGGTAAAATTAAAAAAAGTTGAAAAAAAAATTTTTTTGGACTTAGTCATTTTTCCGGCGTTTATCAGAATTTCAGATAGGGGAAATGTCAGTGAGCGTTCCGATTTTAGTTCCAGAGCGATTCGCCCAATGAGTCCTTGATATTTAGTCGTTTTCAGCCAATTTTCTGGATTTTTGAAAATTTCACTTTTTTGTGAAAATATCCACTAAATGAGGGAATAATATGTGTGAGGGTACCGAAGGAGAGTTCCAAATGTGAGTGGGTAGAATATATATCCCACGGGGGTAAAATTGAAAAAAGTTGAAAACATTTTTTTTTGGACTTAGTCTTTTTTCCGGCGTTGATCAGACTTTCAGATAGGGGAAATGTCAAAGAGCGTTTTGATTTCAGTTCCATAGCGATTCGCCCAATGAGTCCTTGATAATTAGTCGTTTTCAGCCAATTTTCTGGATTTTTGAAAATTTCATTCTTTGTGAAAATATCCACTAAATGAGGGAATAATATGTGTGAGGGTACCCCAGGAGAGTTCCAAGTGTGTGTGGGTAGAATATATATCCCACGGGGGTAAAATTGAAAAAAGTTGAAAAAAATTTTTTTTTGGACTTAGTCTTTTTTCCGGCATTTATCAGGCTTTCAGATAGGGGAAATGTCAGTGAGCATTCCGATTTCAGTTCCAGAGCGATTCGCCCAATGAGTCCTTGATATTTAGTCGTTTTCAGGCAATTTTCTGGATTTTTGAAAATTTCACTTTTTTCTGAAAATATCCACTAAATGAGGGAATAATATGTGTGAGGGTACCCCAGGAGAGTTCCAAATGTGTGTGGGTAGAATATATATCCCACGGGGGTAAAATTGAAAAAAGCTGAAAAATTTTTTTTTGGACTTAGTCATTTTTCCGGCGTTTATCAGACTTTCAGATAAGAGAAATGTCAGTGAGCGTTCCGATTTCAGCTCCAGAGCGATTCGCCCAATGAGTCTTTGTTATTTAGTTATTTTCAGCCAATTTTCTGGATTTTTGAAAATTTCACTTTTTTGTGACAATATCCACTAAATGAGGGAATAATATGTGTGAGGGTACCCCAGGAGAGTTCCAAATGTGTGTGGGTAGATTATATATCCCACGGGGGTAAAATTTAAAAAAGTTGAAAAAAATATTTTTTTGGACTTAGTCATTTTTCCGGCGTTTATCAGACTTTCAGATAGGGGAAATGTCAGTGAGCGTTCCGATTTTAGTTCCAGAGCAATTCGCCCAATGAGTCGTTGTTATTTAGTTGTTTTCAGCCAATTTTCTGGATTTTTGAAAATTTCACTTTTTTGTGAAAATATCCACTAAATGAGGGAATAATATGTGTGAGGGTACCCCAGGAGAGTTCCAAATTTGTGTGGGTAGAATATATATCCCACGGGGGTAAAATTGAAAAAAGTTTAAAAAAAATTTTTTTTGGACTTAGTCATTTTTCCGGCGTTTATCAGACTTTCAGATAGGGGAAATGTCAGTGAGCGTTCCGATTTCAGTTCCAGAGCGATTCGCCCAATGAGTCCTTGATAATTAGTCGTTTTCAGCCAATTTTCTGGATTTTTGAAAATTTCACTTCTTTGTGAAAATATCCACTAAATGAGGGAATAATTTGTATGAGGGTACCCCAGGAGAGTTCCAAATGTGTGTGGGTAGAATATATATCCCACGGGGGTAAAATTGAAAAAAGTTGAAAAAAATATTTTTTTGGACTTAGTCATTTTTCCGGCGTTTATCAGACTTTCAGATAGGGGAAATGTCAGTGAGCGTTCCGATTTCAGTTCCAGAGCGATTCGCCCAATGAGTCCTTGATAATTAGTCGTTTTCAGCCAATTTTCTGGATTTTTGAAAATTTCACTTCTTTGTGAAAATATCCACTAAATGAGGGAATAATTTGTATGAGGGTACCCCAGGAGAGTTCCAAATGTGTGTGGGTAGAATATATATCCCACGGGGGTAAAATTGAAAAAAGTTGAAAAATTTTTTTTTTGGACTTAGTCATTTTTCTGGCGTTTATCAAACTTTAAGATAGGGGAAATGTCAGTGAGCATTCCCATTTCAGTTCCAGAGCAGTTCGCCCAATGAGTCTTTGATATTTAGTCGTTTTCAGCCAATTTTCTGGATTTTTGAAAATTTCACTTTTTTGTGAAAATATCCACTAAATGAGGGAATAATATGTATCAGGGGACCCCAGGAGAGTTCCAAATGTGTGTGGGTAGAATATATATCCCACGGGGGTAAAATTGAATAAAGTTGAAAAAAATTTTTTTTGGACTTAGTCATTTTTCTGGCGTTTATCAGACTTTCAGATAGGGGAAATGTCAGTGAACGTTCCGATTTTAGTTCCAGAGCAATTCGCCCAATGAGTCCTTGTTATTTAGTTGTTTTCAGCCAATTTTCTGGATTTTTGAAAATTTCACTTTTTTGTGAAAATATCCACTAAATGAGGGAATAATATGTCTGAGGGTACCCCAGGAGAGTTCCAAATGTGTGTGGGTAGAATATATATCCCACGGGGGTAAAATTGAAAAAAGTTGAAAAAAATTTTTTTTTGGACTTAGTCATTTTTCCGGCGTTTATCAGACTTTCAGATAGGGGAAATGTCAAAGAGCGTTTTGATTTCAGTTCCAGAGCGATTCGCCCAATGAGTCCTTGATAATTAGTCGTTTTCAGCCAATTTTCTGGATTTTTGAAAATTTCATTCTTTGTGAAAATATCCACTAAATGAGGGAATAATATGTGTGAGGGTACCCGAGGAGAGTTCCAAATGTGTGTCGGTAGAATATATATCCCACGGGGTAAAATTGAAAAAAGTTGAAAATTTTTTTTTTAGGACTTAGTCATTTTTCCGGCGTTTAGCAGACTTTCAGATAGGGGAAATGTCAGTGAGCGTTCCGATTTCAGTTCCAGAGCGAATCGCCCAATGAATCCTTGATATTTTGTCGTTTTCAGCCAATTTTCTGGATTTTTGAAAATTTCACTTTTTTGTGAAAATATCCACTAAATGAGGGAATAATATGTGTGAGGGTACCGAAGGAGAGTTCCAAATGTGAGTGGGTAGAATATATATCCCACGGGGGTAAAATTGAAAAAAGTTGAAAACATTTTTTTTTGGACTTAGTCTTTTTTCCGGCGTTGATCAGACTTTCAGATAGGGGAAATGTCAAAGAGCGTTTTGATTTCAGTTCCATAGCGATTCGCCCAATGAGTCCTTGATAATTAGTCGTTTTCAGCCAATTTTCTGGATTTTTGAAAATTTCATTCTTTGTGAAAATATCCACTAAATGAGGGAATAATATGTGTGAGGGTACCCCAGGAGAGTTCCAAGTGTGTGTGGGTAGAATATATATCCCACGGGGGTAAAATTGAAAAAAGTTGAAAAAAATTTTTTTTTGGACTTAGTCTTTTTTCCGGCATTTATCAGGCTTTCAGATAGGGGAAATGTCAGTGAGCATTCCGATTTCAGTTCCAGAGCGATTCGCCCAATGAGTCCTTGATATTTAGTCGTTTTCAGCCAATTTTCTGGATTTTTGAAAATTTCACTTTTTTCTGAAAATATCCACTAAATGAGGGAATAATATGTGTGAGGGTACCCCAGGAGAGTTCCAACTGTGTGTGGGTAGAATATATATCCCACGGGGGTAAAATTGAAAAAAGTTGAAAATATTTTTTTTTTGGACTTAGACATTTTTCCGGCGTGTATCAGTCTTTCAGATAGAGAAAATATCAGGGAGCGTTCCGATTTTAGTTCCAGAGCGATTCGCCTTATGAGTCCTTGTTATTTAGTTATTTTCAGCCAATTTTCTGGATTTTTGAAAATTTCACTTTTTTGTGACAATATCCACTAAATGAGGGAATAATATGTGTGAGGGTACCCCAGGAGAGTTCCAAATGTGTGTGGGTAGATTATATATCCCACGGGGGTAAAATTTAAAAAAGTTGAAAAAAATATTTTTTTGGACTTAGTCATTTTTCCGGCGTTTATCAGACTTTCAGATAGGGGAAATGTCAGTGAGCGTTCCGATTTTAGTTCCAGAGCAATTCGCCCAATGAGTCGTTGTTATTTAGTTGTTTTCAGCCAATTTTCTGGATTTTTGAAAATTTCACTTTTTTGTGAAAATATCCACTAAATGAGGGAATAATATGTGTGAGGGTACCCCAGGAGAGTTCCAAATTTGTGTGGGTAGAATATATATCCCACGGGGGTAAAATTGAAAAAAGTTTAAAAAAAATTTTTTTTGGACTTAGTCATTTTTCCGGCGTTTATCAGACTTTCAGATAGGGGAAATGTCAGTGAGCGTTCCGATTTCAGTTCCAGAGCGATTCGCCCAATGGGTCCTTGATAATTAGTCGTTTTCAGCCAATTTTCTGGATTTTTGAAAATTTCACTTCTTTGTGAAAATATCCACTAAATGAGGGAATAATTTGTATGAGGTTACCCCAGGAGAGTTCCAAATGTGTGTGGGTAGAATATATATCCCACGGGGGTAAAATTGAAAAAAGTTGAAAAATTTTTTTTTTGGACATAGTAATTTTTCTGGCGTTTATCAAACTTTAAGATAGGGGAAATGTCAGTGAGCATTCCCATTTCAGTTCCAGAGCAATTCGCCCAATGAGTCTTTGATATTTAGTCGTTTTCAGCCAATTTTCTGGATTTTTGAAAATTTCACTTTTTTGTGAAAATATCCACTAAATGAGGGAATAATATGTATCAGGGGACCCCAGGAGAGTTCCAAATGTGTGTGGGTAGAATATATATCCCACGGGGGTAAAATTGAATAAAGTTGAAAAAATTTTTTTTTGGACTTAGTCATTTTTCTGGCGTTTATCAGACTTTCAGATAGGGGAAATGTCAGTGAACGTTCCGATTTTAGTTCCAGAGCGATTCGCCCAATGAGTCCTTGTTATTTAGTTGTTTTCAGCCAATTTTCTGGATTTTGAAAATTTCACTTTTTTGTGAAAATATCCACTAAATGAGGGAATAATATGTGTGAGGGTACCCCAGGAGAGTTCCAAATGTGTGTGGGTAGAATATATATCCCACGGGGGTAAAATTAAAAAAAGTTGAAAAAAAAATTTTTTTGGACTTAGTCATTTTTCCGGCGTTTATCAGACTTTCAGATAGGGGAAATGTCAGTGAGCGTTCCGATTTTAGTTCCAGAGCGATTCGCCCAATGAGTCCTTGTTATTTAGTTGTTTTCAGCCAATTTTCTGGATTTTTGAAAATTTCACTTTTTTGTGAAAATATCCACTAAATGAGGGAATAATATGTCTGAGGGTACCCCAGGAGAGTTCCAAATGTGTGTGGGTAGAATATATATCCCATGGGGGTAAAATTGAAAAAAGTTGATAAAAATTTTTTTTTGGACTTAGTCATTTTTCCGGCGTTTATCAGACTTTCAGATAGGGGAAATGTCAGTGAGCGTTCCGATTTTAGTTCCAGAGCGATTCGCCCAATGAGTCCTTGTTATTTAGTTGTTTTCAGCCAATTTTCTGGATTTTTGAAAATTTCACTTTTTTGTGAAAATATCCACTAAATGAGGGAATAATATGTGTGAGGGTACCGAAGGAGAGTTCCAAATTTGTGTGGGTAGAAAATATATCCCACGGGGGTAAAATTGAAAAAAGTTTAAAAAAATTTTTTTTGGGACTTAGTCATTTTTTCGGCGTTTATCAGACTTTCAGATAGGGGAAATGTCAGTGAGCGTTCCGATTTCAGTTCCAGAGCGATTCGCCCAATGAGTCCTTGTTATTTAGTTGTTTTCAGCCAATTTTCTGGATTTTTGAAAATTTCACTTTTTTGTGAAAATATCCACTAAATGAGGGAATAATATGTGTGAGGGTACCCCAGGAGAGTTCTAAATGTGTGTAGGAAGAATATATATCCCACGGGGGTAAAATTGAAAAAAGTTGAAAAAAATTTTTTTTGGGACTTGGTCATTTTTCCGGCGTTTTTCAGACTTTCAGATAGGGCAAATGTTAGTGAGCGTTCCGATTTCAGTTCCAGAGCGATTCGCCCAATGAGTCCTTGTTATTTATTTGTTTTCAGCCAATTATCTGGATTTTTGAAAATTTCACTTTTTTGTGAAAATATCCACTAAATGAGGGAATAATATGTGTGAGGGTACCCCAGGAGAGTTCTAAATGTGTGTGGGAAGAATATATATCCCACGGGGGTAAAATTGAAAAAAGTCAAAAAAAAATTTTTTTTTGATTGTCATTTTTCTGGCGTTTATCAGACTTTAAGACAGGGGAAATGGCAGTGAGCATTCCCATTTCAGTTCCAGAGCGATTCGCCCAATGAGTCTTTGATATTTAGTCGTTTTCAGCCAATTTTCTGGATTTTTGAAAATTTCACTTTTTTGTGAAAATATCCACTAAATGAGGGAATAATATGTGTGAGGGTACCCCAGGAGAGTTCCAAATGTGTGTGGGTAGAATATATATCCCACGGGGGTAAAATTGAAAAAAGTTTAAAAAAATTTTTTTTGGGACTTAGTCATTTTTCCGGCGTTTATCAGACTTTCAGATAGGGGAAATGTCAGTGAGCGTTCCGATTTCAGTTCCAGAGCGATTCGCCCAATGAGTCCTTGTTATTTAGTTGTTTTCAGCCAATTTTCTGGATTTTTGAAAATTTCACTTTTTTGTGAAAATATCCACTAAATGAGGGAATAATATGTGTGAGGGTACCCCAGGAGAGTTCCAAATGTGTGTGGGTAGAATATATATCCCACGGGGGTAAAATTGAAAAAAGTTGAAAAAAATTTTTTTTTGGACTTAGTCATTTTTCCGGCGTTTATCAGACTTTCAGATAGGGGAAATGTCAGTGAGCGTTCCGATTTTAGTTCCAGAGCAATTCGCCCAATGAGTCGTTGTTATTTAGTTGTTTTCAGCCAATTTTCTGGATTTTTGAAAATTTCACTTTTTTGTGAAAATATCCACTAAATGAGGGAATAATATGTGTGAGGGTACCCCAGGAGAGTTCTAAATGTGTGTGGGAAGAATATATATCCCACGGGGGTAAAATTGAAAAAAGTTGAAAAAAATTTTTTTTTGGACTTGGTCATTTTTCCGGCGTTTATCAGACTTTCAGATACGGCAAATGTTAGTGAGCGTTTCGATTTCAGTTCCAGAGCGATTCGCCCAATGAGTCCTTGTTATTTATTTGTTTTCAGCCAATTATCTGGATTTTTGAAAATTTCACTTTTTTGTGAAAATATCCACTAAATGAGGGAATAATATGTGTGACGGTACCCCAGGAGAGTTCTAAATGTGTGTGGGAAGAATATATATCCCATGGGGTTAAAATTGAAAAAAGTTGAAAAAAATTTTTTTTTGGACTTGGTCATTTTTCCGGCGTTTATCAGACTTTCAGATAGGGCAAATGTTAGTGAGCATTCCGATTTCAGTTCCAGAGCGATTCGCCCAATGAGTCCTTGTTATTTAGTTGTTTTCAGCCAATTATCTGGATTTTTGAAAATTTCACTTTTTTGTGAAAATATCCACTAAATGAGGGAATAATATGTGTGAGGGTACCGAAGGAGAGTTCCAAATGTGTGTGGGTAGAATATGTATCCCACGGGGGTAAAATTGAAAATAGTTAAAAAAAAATTTTTTTTTGACTGTCATTTTTCTGGCGTTTATCAGACTTTAAGACAGGGGAAATGTCAGTGAGCAATCCCATTTCAGTTCTAGAGCGATTCGCCCAATGAGTCTTTTATATTTAGTCGTTTTCAGCCAATTTTCTGGATTTTTGAAAATTTCACTTTTTTGTGAAAATATCCACTAAATGAGGGAATAATATGTGTGAGGGTACCGAAGGAGAGTTCCAAATTTGTGTGGGTAGAATATATATCCCACGGGGGTAAAATTGAAAAAAGTTTTAAAAAATTTTTTTTTGGACTTAGTCATTTTTCCGGCGTTTATCAGACTTTAAGATAGGCGAAATGTCAGTGAGCGTTCCAATTTCAGTTCTAGAGCGATTCGCCCAATGAGTCCTTGATATTTAGTCGTTTTCAGCCAATTTTCTGGATTCTTGAAAATTTCACTTTTTTGTGAAAATATCCACTAAATGAGGGAATAATATGTCTGAGGTTACCCCAGGAAAGTTCCAAATGTGTGTGGGTAGAATATATATCCCACGGGGGTAAAATTGAAAAAAGTTGAAAAAAATTATTTTTTTGGACTTAGTAATTTTTCCGGCGTTTATCAGACTTTCAGATAGGGGAAATGTCAGTGAGCGTTCCGATTTTAGTTCCAGAGCGATTCGCCCAATGAGTCCTTGTTATTTAGTTGTTTTCAGCCAATTATCTGGATTTTTGAAAATTTCACTTTTTTGTGAAAATATCCACTAAATGAGGGAATAATATGTATGAGGGTACCCCAGGAGAGTGCCAAATGTGTGTGGGTAGAATATATATCCCACGAGGGTAAAATTGAAAAAAATTGAAAAAATTTTTTTTTGGACTTAGTCATTTTTCTGGCGTTTATCAGACTTTAAGATAGGGGAAATGTCAGTGAGCATTCCCATTTCAGTTCCAGAGCGATGCGCCCAATGAGTCTTTGATATTTAGTCGTTTTCAGCCAATTTTCTGGATTTTTGAAAATTTCACTTTTTTGTGAAAATATCCACTAAATGAGGGAATAATATGTGTGAGGGTACCCCAGAAGAGTTCTAAATGTGTGTGGGAAGAATATATATCCCACGGGGGTAAAATTGAAAAAGTTGAAAAAATTTTTTTTTGGACTTGGTCATTTTTCCGGCGTTTATCAGACTTTCAGATAGGGGAAATGTCAGTGAGCATTCCGATTTTAGTTCCAGAGCTATTCGCTAAATGAGTCCTTGTTATTTAGTTGTTTTCAGCCAATTTTCTGGATTTTTTAAAATTTCACTTTTTTGTGAAAATATCCACTAAATGAGGGAATAATATGTGTGAGGGTACCCCAGGAGAGTTCCAAATGTGTGTGGGTAGAATATATATCCCACGGGGGTAAAATTGAAAAAAGTTGAAAAAAAATTTTTTTTGGACTTAGTCATTTTTCCGGCGTTTATCAGACTTTCAGATAGGGGAAATGTCAGTGAGCGTTCCGATTTTAGTTCCAGAGCGATTCGCCCAATGAGTCCTTGTTATTTAGTTGTTTTCAGCCAATTATCTGGATTTTTGAAAATTTCACTTTTTTGTGAAAATATCCACTAAATGAGGGAATAATATGTATGAGGGTACCCCAGGAGAGTGCCAAATGTGTGTGGGTAGAATATATATCCCACGGGGGTAAAATTGAAAAAAATTGAAAAAATTTTTTTTTGGACTTAGTCATTTTTCTGGCGTTTATCAGACTTTAAGATAGGGGAAATGTCAGTGAGCATTCCCATTTCAGTTCCAGAGCGATGCGCCCAATGAGTCTTTGATATTTAGTCGTTTTCAGCCAATTTTCTGGATTTTTGAAAATTTCACTTTTTTGTGAAAATATCCACTAAATGAGGGAATAATATGTGTGAGGGTACCCCAGAAGAGTTCTAAATGTGTGTGGGAAGAATATATATCCCACGGGGGTAAAATTGAAAAAGTTGAAAAAAATTTTTTTGGGACTTGGTCATTTTTCCGGCGTTTATCAGACTTTCAGATAGGGGAAATGTCAGTGAGCGTTCCGATTTTAGTTCCAGAGCTATTCGCCCAATGAGTCCTTGTTATTTAGTTGTTTTCAGCCAATTTTCTGGATTTTTGAAAATTTCACTTTTTTGTGAAAATATCCACTAAATGAGGGAATAATATGTGTGAGGGTACCCCAGGAGAGTTCTAAATGTGTGTGGGAAGAATATATATCCCACGGGGGTAAAATTGAAAAAAGTTGAAAACATTTTTTTTTGGGACTTAGTCATTTTTCTGGCGTTTATCAGACTTTAAGATAGAGGAAATGTCAGTGAGCATTCCCATTTCAGTTGCAGAGCGATTCGCCCAATGACTCTTTGATATTTAGTCATTTTCAGCCAATTTTCTGGATTTTTGAAAATTTCACTTTTTTGTGAAAATATCCACTAAATGAGGGAATAATATGTGTGAGGGTACCCCAGGAGAGTTCCAAATGTGTGTGGGTAGAATATATATCCCACGGGGGTAAAATTGAAAAAAGTTGAAAAAAATTTTTTTTTGGACTTAGTCATTTTTCCGGCGTTTATCAGACTTTCAGATAGGGGAAATGTCAGTGAGCATTCCGATTTTAGTTCCAGAGCGATTCGCCCAATGAGTCCTTGTTATTTAGTTGTTTTCAGCCAATTATCTGGATTTTTGAAAATTTCACTTTTTTGTGAAAATATCCACTAAATGAGGGAATAATATGTATGAGGGTACCCCAGGAGAGTGCAAAATGTGTGTGGGTAGAATATATATCCCACGGGGGTAAAATTGAAAAAAATTGAAAAAATTTTTTTTTGGACTTAGTCATTTTTCTGGCGTTTATCAGACTTTAAGATAGGGGAAATGTCAGTGAGCATTCCCATTTCAGTTCCAGAGCGATGCGCCCAATGAGTCTTTGATATTTAGTCGTTTTCAGCCAATTTTCTGGATTTTTGAAAATTTCACTTTTTTGTGAAAATATCCACTAAATGAGGGAATAATATGTGTGAGGGTACCCCAGAAGAGTTCTAAATGTGTGTGGGAAGAATATATATCCCACGGGGGTAAAATTGAAAAAGTTGAAAAAAATTTTTTTTGGACTTGGTCATTTTTCCGGCGTTTATCAGACTTTCAGATAGGGGAAATGTCAGTGAGCGTTCCGATTTTAGTTCCAGAGCTATTCGCTAAATGAGTCCTTGTTATTTAGTTGTTTTCAGCCAATTTTCTGGATTTTTTAAAATTTCACTTTTTTGTGAAAATATCCACTAAATGAGGGAATAATATGTGTGAGGGTACCCCAGGAGAGTTCCAAATGTGTGTGGGTAGAATATATATCCCACGGGGGTAAAATTGAAAAAAGTTGAAAAAAAATTTTTTTTGGACTTAGTCATTTTTCCGACGTTTATCAGACTTTCAGATAGGGGAAATGTCAGTGAGCGTTCCGATTTTAGTTCCAGAGCGATTCGCCCAATGAGTCCTTGTTATTTAGTTGTTTTCAGCCAATTATCTGGATTTTTGAAAATTTCACTTTTTTGTGAAAATATCCACTAAATGAGGGAATAATATGTATGAGGGTACCCCAGGAGAGTGCCAAATGTGTGTGGGTAGAATATATATCCCACGGGGGTAAAATTGAAAAAAATTGAAAAAATTTTTTTTTGGACTTAGTCATTTTTCTGGCGTTTATCAGACTTTAAGATAGGGGAAATGTCAGTGAGCATTCCCATTTCAGTTCCAGAGCGATGCGCCCAATGAGTCTTTGATATTTAGTCGTTTTCAGCCAATTTTCTGGATTTTTGAAAATTTCACTTTTTTGTGAAAATATCCACTAAATGAGGGAATAATATGTGTGAGGGTACCCCAGGAGAGTTCTAAATGTGTGTGGGAAGAATATATATCCCACGGGGGTAAAATTGAAAAAAGTTTAAAAAAATTTTTTTGGGGACTTAGTCATTTTTCCGGCGTTTATCAGACTTTCAGATAGGGGAAATGTCAGTGAGCGTTCCGATTTTAGTTCCAGAGCGATTCGCCCAATGAGTCCTTGTTATTTAGTTGTTTTCAGCCAATTTTCTGGATTTTTTAAAATTTCACTTTTTTGTGAAAATATCCACTAAATGAGGGAATAATATGTGTGAGGGTACCCCAGGAGAGTTCCAAATGTGTGTGGGTAGAATATATATCCCACGGGGGTAAAATTGAAAAAAGTTGAAAAAAAATTTTTTTTGGACTTAGTCATTTTTCCGGCGTTTATCAGACTTTCAGATAGGGGAAATGTCAGTGAGCGTTCCGATTTTAGTTCCAGAGCGATTCGCCCAATGAGTCCTTGTTATTTAGTTGTTTTCAGCCAATTATCTGGATTTTTGAAAATTTCACTTTTTTGTGAAAATATCCACTAAATGAGGGAATAATATGTATGAGGGTACCCCAGGAGAGTGCCAAATGTGTGTGGGTAGAATATATATCCCACGGGGGTAAAATTGAAAAAAATTGAAAAAATTTTTTTTTGGACTTAGTCATTTTTCTGGCGTTTATCAGACTTTAAGATAGGGGAAATGTCAGTGAGCATTCCCATTTCAGTTCCAGAGCGATGCGCCCAATGAGTCTTTGATATTTAGTCGTTTTCAGCCAATTTTCTGGATTTTTGAAAATTTCACTTTTTTGTGAAAATATCCACTAAATGAGGGAATAATATGTGTGAGGGTACCCCAGAAGAGTTCTAAATGTGTGTGGGAAGAATATATATCCCACGGGGGTAAAATTGAAAAAGTTGAAAAAAATTTTTTTGGGACTTGGTCATTTTTCCGGCGTTTATCAGACTTTCAGATAGGGGAAATGTCAGTGAGCGTTCCGATTTTAGTTCCAGAGCTATTCGCCCAATGAGTCCTTGTTATTTAGTTGTTTTCAGCCAATTTTCTGGATTTTTGAAAATTTCACTTTTTTGTGAAAATATCCACTAAATGAGGGAATAATATGTGTGAGGGTACCCCAGGAGAGTTCTAAATGTGTGTGGGAAGAATATATATCCCACGGGGGTAAAATTGAAAAAAGTTGAAAACATTTTTTTTTGGGACTTAGTCATTTTTCTGGCGTTTATCAGACTTTAAGATAGAGGAAATGTCAGTGAGCATTCCCATTTCAGTTGCAGAGCGATTCGCCCAATGACTCTTTGATATTTAGTCATTTTCAGCCAATTTTCTGGATTTTTGAAAATTTCACTTTTTTGTGAAAATATCCACTAAATGAGGGAATAATATGTGTGAGGGTACCCCAGGAGAGTTCCAAATGTGTGTGGGTAGAATATATATCCCACGGGGGTAAAATTGAAAAAAGTTGAAAAAAATTTTTTTTTGGACTTAGTCATTTTTCCGGCGTTTATCAGACTTTCAGATAGGGGAAATGTCAGTGAGCATTCCGATTTTAGTTCCAGAGCGATTCGCCCAATGAGTCCTTATTATTTAGTTGTTTTCAGCCAATTATCTGGATTTTTGAAAATTTCACTTTTTTGTGAAAATATCCACTAAATGAGGGAATAATATGTATGAGGGTACCCCAGGAGAGTGCAAAATGTGTGTGGGTAGAATATATATCCCACGGGGGTAAAATTGAAAAAAATTGAAAAAATTTTTTTTTGGACTTAGTCATTTTTCTGGCGTTTATCAGACTTTAAGATAGGGGAAATGTCAGTGAGCATTCCCATTTCAGTTCCAGAGCGATGCGCCCAATGAGTCTTTGATATTTAGTCGTTTTCAGCCAATTTTCTGGATTTTTGAAAATTTCACTTTTTTGTGAAAATATCCACTAAATGAGGGAATAATATGTGTGAGGGTACCCCAGAAGAGTTCTAAATGTGTGTGGGAAGAATATATATCCCACGGGGGTAAAATTGAAAAAGTTGAAAAAAATTTTTTTTGGACTTGGTCATTTTTCCGGCGTTTATCAGACTTTCAGATAGGGGAAATGTCAGTGAGCGTTCCGATTTTAGTTCCAGAGCTATTCGCTAAATGAGTCCTTGTTATTTAGTTGTTTTCAGCCAATTTTCTGGATTTTTTAAAATTTCACTTTTTTGTGAAAATATCCACTAAATGAGGGAATAATATGTGTGAGGGTACCCCAGGAGAGTTCCAAATGTGTGTGGGTAGAATATATATCCCACGGGGGTAAAATTGAAAAAAGTTGAAAAAAAATTTTTTTTGGACTTAGTCATTTTTCCGGCGTTTATCAGACTTTCAGATAGGGGAAATGTCAGTGAGCGTTCCGATTTTAGTTCCAGAGCGATTCGCCCAATGAGTCCTTGTTATTTAGTTGTTTTCAGCCAATTATCTGGATTTTTGAAAATTTCACTTTTTTGTGAAAATATCCACTAAATGAGGGAATAATATGTATGAGGGTACCCCAGGAGAGTGCCAAATGTGTGTGGGTAGAATATATATCCCACGGGGGTAAAATTGAAAAAAATTGAAAAAATTTTTTTTTGGACTTAGTCATTTTTCTGGCGTTTATCAGACTTTAAGATAGGGGAAATGTCAGTGAGCATTCCCATTTCAGTTCCAGAGCGATGCGCCCAATGAGTCTTTGATATTTAGTCGTTTTCAGCCAATTTTCTGGATTTTTGAAAATTTCACTTTTTTGTGAAAATATCCACTAAATGAGGGAATAATATGTGTGAGGGTACCCCAGGAGAGTTCTAAATGTGTGTGGGAAGAATATATATCCCACGGGGGTAAAATTGAAAAAAGTTGAAAAAAATTTTTTTGGGGACTTAGTCATTTTTCCGGCGTTTATCAGACTTTCAGATAGGGGAAATGTCAGTGAGCGTTCCGATTTTAGTTCCAGAGCGATTCGCCCAATGAGTCCTTGTTATTTAGTTGTTTTCAGCCAATTTTCTGGATTTTTTAAAATTTCACTTTTTTGTGAAAATATCCACTAAATGAGGGAATAATATGTGTGAGGGTACCCCAGGAGAGTTCCAAATGTGTGTGGGTAGAATATATATCCCACGGGGGTAAAATTGAAAAAAGTTGAAAAAAATTTTTTTTTGGACTTAGTCATTTTTCCGGCGTTTATCAGACTTTCAGATAGGGGAAATGTCAGTGAGCGTTCCGATTTTAGTTCCAGAGCGATTCGCCCAATGAGTCCTTGTTATTTAGTTGTTTTCAGCCAATTATCTGGATTTTTGAAAATTTCACTTTTTTGTGAAAATATCCACTAAATGAGGGAATAATATGTATGAGGGTACCCCAGGAGAGTGCCAAATGTGTGTGGGTAGAATATATATCCCACGGGGGTAAAATTGAAAAAAATTGAAAAAATTTTTTTTTGGACTTAGTCATTTTTCTGGCGTTTATCAGACTTTAAGATAGGGGAAATGTCAGTGAGCATTCCCATTTCAGTTCCAGAGCGATGCGCCCAATGAGTCTTTGATATTTAGTCGTTTTCAGCCAATTTTCTGGATTTTTGAAAATTTCACTTTTTTGTGAAAATATCCACTAAATGAGGGAATAATATGTGTGAGGGTACCCCAGGAGAGTTCTAAATGTGTGTGGGAAGAATATATATCCCACGGGGGTAAAATTGAAAAAAGTTGAAAAAAATTTTTTTGGGGACTTAGTCATTTTTCCGGCGTTTATCAGACTTTCAGATAGGGGAAATGTCAGTGAGCGTTCCGATTTTAGTTCCAGAGCGATTCGCCCAATGAGTCCTTGTTATTTAGTTGTTTTCAGCCAATTTTCTGGATTTTTTAAAATTTCACTTTTTTGTGAAAATATCCACTAAATGAGGGAATAATATGTGTGAGGGTACCCCAGGAGAGTTCCAAATGTGTGTGGGTAGAATATATATCCCACGGGGGTAAAATTTAAAAAAGTTGAAAAAATTTTTTTTTGGACTTAGTCATTTTTCTGGCGTTTATCAGACTTTAAGATAGGGGAAATGTCAGTGAGCATTCCGATTTCAGTTCCAGAGCTATTCGCCCAATGAGTCTTTGATATTTAGTCGTTTTCAGGCAATTTTCTGGATTTTTGAAAATTTCACTTTTTTGTGAAAATATCCACTAAATGAGGGAATAATATGTGTGAGGGTACCGAAGGAGAGTTCCAAATGTGTGTGGGTAGAATATATATCCCACGGGGGTAAAATTGAAAAAAGTTGAAAAAATGTTTTTTTTGGACTTAGTCATTTTTCCGGCGTTTATCAGACTTTCAGATAGAGGAAATGTCAGTGAGCGTTCAGATTTCAGTTCCAGAGCGATTCGCCCAATGAGTCCTTGTTATTTAGTTGTTTTCAGCCAATTTTCTGGATTTTTGAAAATTTCACTTTTTTGTGAAAATATCCACTAAATGAGGGAATAATATGTGTGAGGGTACCCCAGGAGAGTTCCAAATGTGTGTGGGTAGAATATATATCCCACGGGGGTAAAATTGAAAAAAGTTGAAAAAAATTTTTTTTTGGACTTAGTCATTTTTCCTGCGTTTATCAGACTTTCAGATAGGGGAAATGTCAGTGAGCGTTCCGATTTCAGCTCCAGAGCGATTCGCCCAATGAGTCCTTGTTATTTAGTTGTTTTCAGCCAATTTTCTGGATTTTTGAAAATTTCACTTTTTTGTGACAATATCCACTAAATGAGGGAATAATATGTGTGAGGGTACCCCAGGAGAGTTCCAAATGTGTGTGGGTAGAATATGTATCCCACGGGGGTAAAATTTAAAAAAGTTTAAAAAAATATTTTTTTGGACTTAGTCATTTTTCCGGCGTTTATCAGACTTTCAGATAGGGGAAATGTCAGTGAGCGTTCCGATTTTAGTTCCAGAGCGATTCGCCCAATGAGTCCTTGTTATTTAGTTGTTTTCAGCCAATTTTCTGGATTTTTGAAAATTTCACTTTTTTGTGAAAATATCCACTAAATGAGGGAATAATATGTGTGAGGGTACCCCAGGAGAGTTCCAAATGTGTGTGGGTAGAATATATATCCCACGGGGGTAAAATTTAAAAAAGTTGAAAAAATTTTTTTTTGGACTTAGTCATTTTTCTGGCGTTTATCAGACTTTAAGATAGGGGAAATGTCAGTGAGCATTCCGATTTCAGTTCCAGAGCTATTCGCCCAATGAGTCTTTGATATTTAGTCGTTTTCAGGCAATTTTCTGGATTTTTGAAAATTTCACTTTTTTGTGAAAATATCCACTAAATGAGGGAATAATATGTGTGAGGGTACCGAAGGAGAGTTCCAAATGTGTGTGGGTAGAATATATATCCCACGGGGGTAAAATTGAAAAAAGTTGAAAAAATGTTTTTTTTGGACTTAGTCATTTTTCCGGCGTTTATCAGACTTTCAGATAGAGGAAATGTCAGTGAGCGTTCAGATTTCAGTTCCAGAGCGATTCGCCCAATGAGTCCTTGTTATTTAGTTGTTTTCAGCCAATTTTCTGGATTTTTGAAAATTTCACTTTTTTGTGAAAATATCCACTAAATGAGGGAATAATATGTGTGAGGGTACCCCAGGAGAGTTCCAAATGTGTGTGGGTAGAATATATATCCCACGGGGGTAAAATTGAAAAAAGTTGAAAAAAATTTTTTTTTGGACTTAGTCATTTTTCCTGCGTTTATCAGACTTTCAGATAGGGGAAATGTCAGTGAGCGTTCCGATTTCAGCTCCAGAGCGATTCGCCCAATGAGTCCTTGTTATTTAGTTGTTTTCAGCCAATTTTCTGGATTTTTGAAAATTTCACTTTTTTGTGACAATATCCACTAAATGAGGGAATAATATGTGTGAGGGTACCCCAGGAGAGTTCCAAATGTGTGTGGGTAGAATATGTATCCCACGGGGGTAAAATTTAAAAAAGTTTAAAAAAATATTTTTTTGGACTTAGTCATTTTTCCGGCGTTTATCAGACTTTCAGATAGGGGAAATGTCAGTGAGCGTTCCGATTTTAGTTCCAGAGCGATTCGCCCAATGAGTCCTTGTTATTTAGTTGTTTTCAGCCAATTTTCTGGATTTTTGAAAATTTCACTTTTTTGTGAAAATATCCACTAAATGAGGGAATAATATGTGTGAGGGTACCCCAGGAGAGTTCTAAATGTGTGTGGGAAGAATATATATCCCACGGGGGTAAAATTGAAAAAAGTTGAAAAAAATTTTTTTTTGGACTTGGTCATTTTTCCGGCGTTTATCAGACTTTCAGATAGGGCAAATGTTAGTGAGCATTCCGATTTCAGTTCCAGAGCGATTCGCCCAATGAGTCCTTGTTATTTAGTTGTTTTCAGCCAATTATCTGGATTTTTGAAAATTTCACTTTTTTGTGAAAATATCCACTAAATGAGGGAATAATATGTATGAGGGTACCCCAGGAGAGTGCCAAATGTGTGTGGGTAGAATATATATTCCACGGGGGTAAAATTGAAAAAAATTGAAAAAATTTTTTTTTGGACTTAGTCATTTTTCTGGCGTTTATCAGACTTTAAGATAGGGGAAATGTCAGTGAGCATTCCCATTTCAGTTCCAGAGCGATGCGCCCAATGAGTCTTTGATATTTAGTCGTTTTCAGCCAATTTTCTGGATTTTTGAAAATTTCACTTTTTTGTGAAAATATCCACTAAATGAGGGAATAATATGTGTGAGGGTACCCCAGAAGAGTTCTAAATGTGTGTGGGAAGAATATATATCCCACGGGGGTAAAATTGAAAAAGTTGAAAAAAATTTTTTTTGGACTTGGTCATTTTTCCGGCGTTTATCAGACTTTCAGATAGGGGAAATGTCAGTGAGCGTTCCGATTTTAGTTCCAGAGCTATTCGCTAAATGAGTCCTTGTTATTTAGTTGTTTTCAGCCAATTTTCTGGATTTTTTAAAATTTCACTTTTTTGTGAAAATATCCACTAAATGAGGGAATAATATGTGTGAGGGTACCCCAGGAGAGTTCCAAATGTGTGTGGGTAGAATATATATCCCACGGGGGTAAAATTGAAAAAAGTTGAAAAAAAATTTTTTTTGGACTTAGTCATTTTTCCGGCGTTTATCAGACTTTCAGATAGGGGAAATGTCAGTGAGCGTTCCGATTTTAGTTCCAGAGCGATTCGCCCAATGAGTCCTTGTTATTTAGTTGTTTTCAGCCAATTATCTGGATTTTTGAAAATTTCACTTTTTTGTGAAAATATCCACTAAATGAGGGAATAATATGTATGAGGGTACCCCAGGAGAGTGCCAAATGTGTGTGGGTAGAATATATATCCCACGGGGGTAAAATTGAAAAAAATTGAAAAAATTTTTTTTTGGACTTAGTCATTTTTCTGGCGTTTATCAGACTTTAAGATAGGGGAAATGTCAGTGAGCATTCCCATTTCAGTTCCAGAGCGATGCGCCCAATGAGTCTTTGATAATTAGTCGTTTTCAGCCAATTTTCTGGATTTTTGAAAATTTCACTTTTTTGTGAAAATATCCACTAAATGAGGGAATAATATGTGTGAGGGTACCCCAGAAGAGTTCTAAATGTGTGTGGGAAGAATATATATCCCACGGGGGTAAAATTGAAAAAGTTGAAAAAAATTTTTTTTGGACTTGGTCATTTTTCCGGCGTTTATCAGACTTTCAGATAGGGGAAATGTCAGTGAGCGTTCCGATTTTAGTTCCAGAGCTCTTCGCTAAATGAGTCCTTGTTATTTAGTTGTTTTCAGCCAATTTTCTGGATTTTTTAAAATTTCACTTTTTTGTGAAAATATCCACTAAATGAGGGAATAATATGTGTGAGGGTACCCCAGGAGAGTTCCAAATGTGTGTGGGTAGAATATATATCCCACGGGGGTAAAATTGAAAAAAGTTGAAAAAAAATTTTTTTTGGACTTAGTCATTTTTCCGGCGTTTCTCAGACTTTCAGATAGGGGAAATGTCAGTGAGCGTTCCGATTTTAGTTCCAGAGCGATTCGCCCAATGAGTCCTTGTTATTTAGTTGTTTTCAGCCAATTATCTGGATTTTTGAAAATTTCACTTTTTTGTGAAAATATCCACTAAATGAGGGAATAATATGTATGAGGGTACCCCAGGAGAGTGCCAAATGTGTGTGGGTAGAATATATATCCCACGGGGGTAAAATTGAAAAAAATTGAAAAAATTTTTTTTTGGACTTAGTCATTTTTCTGGCGTTTATCAGACTTTAAGATAGGGGAAATGTCAGTGAGCATTCCCATTTCAGTTCCAGAGCGATTCGCCCAATGAGTCTTTGATATTTAGTCGTTTTCAGCCAATTTTCTGGATTTTTGAAAATTTCACTTTTTTGTGAAAATATCCACTAAATGAGGGAATAATATGTGTGAGGGTACCCCAGGAGAGTTCTAAATGTGTGTGGGAAGAATATATATCCCACGGGGGTAAAATTGAAAAAAGTTGAAAAAAATTTTTTTGGGGACTTAGTCATTTTTCCGGCGTTTATCAGACTTTCAGATAGGGGAAATGTCAGTGAGCGTTCCGATTTTAGTTCCAGAGCGATTCGCCCAATGAGTCCTTGTTATTTAGTTGTTTTCAGACAATTTTCTGGATTTTTTAAAATTTCACTTTTTTGTGAAAATATCCACTAAATGAGGGAATAATATGTGTGAGGGTACCCCAGGAGAGTTCCAAATGTGTGTGGGTAGAATATATATCCCACGGGGGTAAAATTGAAAAAAGTTGAAAAAAATTTTTTTTTGGACTTAGTCATTTTTCCGGCGTTTATCAGACTTTCAGATAGGGGAAATGTCAGTGAGCGTTCCGATTTTAGTTCCAGAGCGATTCGCCCAATGAGTCCTTGTTATTTAGTTGTTTTCAGCCAATTATCTGGATTTTTGAAAATTTCACTTTTTTGTGAAAATATCCACTAAATGAGGGAATAATATGTATGAGGGTACCCCAGGAGAGTGCCAAATGTGTGTGGGTAGAATATATATCCCACGGGGGTAAAATTGAAAAAAATTGAAAAAATTTTTTTTTGGACTTAGTCATTTTTCTGGCGTTTATCAGACTTTAAGATAGGGGAAATGTCAGTGAGCATTCCCATTTCAGTTCCAGAGCGATGCGCCCAATGAGTCTTTGATATTTAGTCGTTTTCAGCCAATTTTCTGGATTTTTGAAAATTTCACTTTTTTGTGAAAATATCCACTGAATGAGAGAATAATATGTGTGAGGGTACCCCAGAAGAGTTCTAAATGTGTGTGGGAAGAATATATATCCCACGGGGGTAAAATTGAAAAAGTTGAAAAAAATTTTTTTTGGACTTGGTCATTTTTCCGGCGTTTATCAGACTTTCAGATAGGGGAAATGTCAGTGAGCGTTCCGATTTTAGTTCCAGAGCTCTTCGCTAAATGAGTCCTTGTTATTTAGTTGTTTTCAGCCAATTTTCTGGATTTTTTAAAATTTCACTTTTTTGTGAAAATATCCACTAAATGAGGGAATAATATGTGTGAGGGTACCCCAGGAGAGTTCCAAATGTGTGTGGGTAGAATATATATCCCACGGGGGTAAAATTGAAAAAAGTTGAAAAAAAATTTTTTTTGGACTTAGTCATTTTTCCGGCGTTTCTCAGACTTTCAGATAGGGGAAATGTCAGTGAGCGTTCCGATTTTAGTTCCAGAGCGATTCGCCCAATGAGTCCTTGTTATTTAGTTGTTTTCAGCCAATTATCTGGATTTTTGAAAATTTCACTTTTTTGTGAAAATATCCACTAAATGAGGGAATAATATGTATGAGGGTACCCCAGGAGAGTGCCAAATGTGTGTGGGTAGAATATATATCCCACGGGGGTAAAATTGAAAAAAATTGAAAAAATTTTTTTTTGGACTTAGTCATTTTTCTGGCGTTTATCAGACTTTAAGATAGGGGAAATGTCAGTGAGCATTCCCATTTCAGTTCCAGAGCGATTCGCCCAATGAGTCTTTGATATTTAGTCGTTTTCAGCCGATTTTCTGGATTTTTGAAAATTTCACTTTTTTGTGAAAATATCCACTGAATGAGAGAATAATATGTGTGAGGGTACCCCAGGAGAGTTCTAAATGTGTGTGGGAAGAATATATATCCCACGGGGGTAAAATTGAAAAAAGTTGAAAAAAATTTTTTTGGGGACTTAGTCATTTTTCCGGCGTTTATCAGACTTTCAGATAGGGGAAATGTCAGTGAGCGTTCCGATTTTAGTTCCAGAGCGATTCGCCCAATGAGTCCTTGTTATTTAGTTGTTTTCAGCCAATTTTCTGGATTTTTTAAAATTTCACTTTTTTGTGAAAATATCCACTAAATGAGGGAATAATATGTGTGAGGGTACCCCAGGAGAGTTCCAAATGTGTGTGGGTAGAATATATATCCCACGGGGGTAAAATTGAAAAAAGTTGAAAAAAATTTTTTTTTGGACTTAGTCATTTTTCCGGCGTTTATCAGACTTTCAGATAGGGGAAATGTGAGTGAGCGTTCCGATTTCAGTTCCAGAGCGATTCGCCCAATGAGTCCTTGTTATTTAGTTGTTTTCAGCCAATTTTCTGGATTTTTGAAAATTTCACTTTTTTGTGACAATATCCACTAAATGAGGGAATAATATGTGTGAGGGTACCCCAGGAGAGTTCCAAATGTGTGTGGGTAGAATATATATCCCACGGGGGTAAAATTTAAAAAAGTTGAAAAAATTTTTTTTTGGACTTAGTCATTTTTCTGGCGTTTATCAGACTTTAAGATAGGGGAAATGTCAGTGAGCATTCCGATTTCAGTTCCAGAGCTATTCGCCCAATGAGTCTTTGATATTTAGTCGTTTTCAGGCAATTTTCTGGATTTTTGAAAATTTCACTTTTTTGTGAAAATATCCACTAAATGAGGGAATAATATGTGTGAGGGTACCGAAGGAGAGTTCCAAATGTGTGTGGGTAGAATATATATCCCACGGGGGTAAAATTGAAAAAAGTTGAAAAAATGTTTTTTTTGGACTTAGTCATTTTTCCGGCGTTTATCAGACTTTCAGATAGAGGAAATGTCAGTGAGCGTTCAGATTTCAGTTCCAGAGCGATTCGCCCAATGAGTCCTTGTTATTTAGTTGTTTTCAGCCAATTTTCTGGATTTTTGAAAATTTCACTTTTTTGTGAAAATATCCACTAAATGAGGGAATAATATGTGTGAGGGTACCCCAGGAGAGTTCCAAATGTGTGTGGGTAGAATATATATCCCACGGGGGTAAAATTGAAAAAAGTTGAAAAAAATTTTTTTTTGGACTTAGTCATTTTTCCGGCGTTTATCAGACTTTCAGATAGGGGAAATGTCAGTGAGCGTTCCGATTTCAGCTCCAGAGCGATTCGCCCAATGAGTCCTTGTTATTTAGTTGTTTTCAGCCAATTTTCTGGATTTTTGAAAATTTCACTTTTTTGTGACAATATCCACTAAATGAGGGAATAATATGTGTGAGGGTACCCCAGGAGAGTTCCAAATGTGTGTGGGTAGAATATGTATCCCACGGGGGTAAAATTGAAAAAAGTTGAAAAAAATTTTTTTTTGGACTTGGTCATTTTTCCGGCGTTTATCAGACTTTCAGATAGGGCAAATGTTAGTGAGCATTCCGATTTCAGTTCCAGAGCGATTCGCCCAATGAGTCTTTGTTATTTAGTTGTTTTCAGCCAATTATCTGGATTTTTGAAAATTTCACTTTTTTGTGAAAATATCCACTAAATGAGGGAATAATATGTGTGAGGGTACCGAAGGAGAGTTCCAAATGTGTGTGGGTAGAATATATATCCCACGGGGGTAAAATTGAAAAAAGTTGAAAAAAATTTTTTGGGGGACTTAGTCATTTTTCAGGCGTTTATCAGACTTTCAGATAGGGGAAATGTCAGTGAGCGTTCCGATTTTAGTTCCAGAGCGATTTGCCCAATGAGTCCTTGTTATTTAGTTGTTTTCAGCCAATTTTCTGGATTTTTGAAAATTTCACTTTTTTGTGACAATATCACTAAATGAGGGAATAATATGTGTGAGGGTACCCCAGGAGAGTTCCAAATGTGTGTGGGTAGAATATATATCCCACAAGGGTAAAATTGAAAAAAGTTGAAAAAATTTTTTATTGGACTTAGTCATTTTTCCGGCGTTTATCATACTTTCAGATAGGGGAAATGTCAGTGAGCTTTCCGATTTCAGTTCCAGAGCGATTCGCCCAATGAGTCTTTGATATTTAGTCGTTTTCAGCCAATTTTCTGGATTTTTGAAAATTTCACATTTTTGTGAAAATATTCACTAAATGAGGGAATAATATGTATGAGGGTACCCCAGGAGAGTGCCAAATGTGTGTGGGTAGAATGTAAATCCCACGGGGGTAAAATTGAAAAAAGTTGAAAAAATTTTTTTTGGGACTTAGTCATTTTCCTGGCGTTTATCAGACTTTAAGATAGGGGAAATGTCAGTGAGCATTCCCATTTCAGTTCCAGAGCGATTCGCCCAATGAGTCTTTGATATTTAGTCGTTTTCAGCCAATTTTCTGGATTTTTCAAAATTTCACTTTTTTGTGAAAATATCCACTAAATGAAGGAATAATATGTGTGAGGGTACCGAAGGAGAGTTCCAAATGTGTGTGGGTAGAATATATATCCCACGGGGGTAAAATTGAAAAAAGTTGAAAAAATTTTTTTTTTGGACTTAGTCATTTTTCCGGCGTTTATCAGACTTTCAGATAGGGGAAATGTCAGTGAGCATTCCGATTTCAGTTCCAGAGCGATTCGCCCAATGATTCCTTGTTATTTAGTTGTTTTCAGCCAATTTTCTGGATTTTTGAAAATTTCACTTTTTTGTGAAAATATCCACAAAATGAGGGAATAATATGTATGAGGGTACCCCAGGAGAGTGCCAAATGTGTGTGGGTAGAATATATATCCCACGGGGGTAAAATTGAAAAAAGTTGAAAAAAAATTTTTTTTGGACTTAGTCATTTTTCCGGCGTTTATCAGTCTTTCAGATAGGGGAAATGTCAGTGAGCGTTCCGATTTTAGTTCAAGACCGATTCGCCCAATGAGTCCTTGTTATTTAGTTGTTTTCAGCCAATTTTCTGGATTTTTGAAAATTTCACTTTTTTGTGAAAATATCCACTAAATGAGGGAATAATATGTGTGAGGGTACCCCAGGAGAGTTCCAAATGTGTGTGGGTAGAATATATATCCCACTGGGGTAAAATTGAAAAAAGTTGAAAACATTTTTTTTTTGGACTTAGTCATTTTTCCGGTGTTTATCAGACTTTCAGATAGGGCAAATGTCAGTGAGTGTTCCAATTTCAGTTCCAGAACTATTCGCCCAATGAGTCTATGATATTTAGTCATTTTCAGCCAATTTTCTGGATTTTTGAAAATTTCACTTTTTTGTGAAAATATCCACTAAATGAGGGAATAATATGTGTGAGGGTACCCCAGGAGAGTTCCAAATGTGTGTGGGTAGAATATATATCCCACGGGGGTAAAATTGAAAAAAGTTGAAAACATTTTTTTTTTGGACTTAGTCATTTTTCCGGTGTTTATCAGACTTTCAGATAGGGGAAATGTCAGTGAGCGTTCCGATTTCAGTTCCAGAGCGATTCGCCCAATCAGTCCTTGATATTTAGTCGTTTTCAGCCAATATTTTGGATTTTTGAAAATTTCACTTTTTTGTGATAATATCCACTAAATTAGGGAATAATATGTGTGAGGGTACCCCAGGAGAGTTACAAATGTGTGTGGGTAGAATACATATCCCACTGGGGTAAAATTGAAAAAAGTTGAAAACATTTTTTTTTTGGACTTAGTCATTTTTCCGGCGTTTATCAGACTTTCAGATACGGCAAATGTCAGTGAGTGTTCCAATTTCAGTTCCAGAGCGATTCGCCCAATGAGTCTATGATATTTAATCGTTTTCAGCCAATATTTTGGATTTTTGAAAATTTCACTTTTTTGTGAAAATATCCACTAAATTAGGGAATGATATATGTGAGGGTAACCCAGGAGAGTTCCAAATGTGTGTGGGTAGAATATATATCCCACTGGGGTAAAATTGAAAAAAGTTGAAAACATTTTTTTTTGGACTTAGTCATTTTTCCGGCGTTTATAAGACTTTCAGATAGGGCAAATGTCAGTGAGTGTTCCAATTTCAGTTCCAGAGCGATTCGCCCAATGAGTCTTTGATATTTAGTCGTTTTCAGCCATTATTTTGGATTTTTGAAAATTTCACTTTTTTGTGAAAATATCCACTTAATGAGGGAATAATATGTGTGAGGGTACCCCAGGAGAGTTCCAAATGTGTGTGGGTAGAATATATATCCCACGGGGGTAAATCTGAAAAAAGTAGAAAAAATTTTTTTTTTGGACTTAGTCACTTTTCCGGCGTTTTTCAGACTTTTACATAGGGGAAATGTCAGTGAGCGTTCCGATTTCAGTTCCAGAGCGATTCTCCCAATGAGTCCTTGATATTTAGTCGTTTTCAGCCAATATTTTGGATTTTTGAAAATTTCACGTTTTTGTGAAAATATCCACTAAATTAGGGAATAATATGTGTGAGGGTACCCCAGGAGAGTTCTAAATGTGTGTGGGAAGAATATATATCCCACGGGGGTAAAATTGAAAAAAGTTGAAAAAAATTTTTTTTTGGACTTAGTCATTTTTCCGGCGTTTATCAGACTTTCAGATAGGGGAAATGTCAGTGAGCGTTCCGATTTCAGTTCCAGAGCGATTCGCCCAATGAGTCCTTGTTATTTAGTTGTTTTCAGCCAATTTTCTGGATTTTTGAAAATTTCACTTTTTTGTGAAAATATCCACTAAATGAGGGAATAATATGTATGAGGGTACCCCAGGAGAGTGCCAAATGTGTGTGGGTAGAATATATATCCCACGGGGGTAAAATTGAAAAAAGTTGAAAAAAATTTTTTTTGGACTTAGTCATTTTTCCGGCGTTTATCAGACTTTCAGATAGGGGAAATGTCAGTGAGCATTCCGATTTCAGTTCCAGAGCGATTCGCCCAATGAGTCCTTGTTATTTAGTTGTTTTCAGGCAATTTTCTGGATTTTTGAAAATTTCACTTTTTTGTGAAAATATCCACTAAATGAGGGAATAATATGTGTGAGGGTACCCCAGGAGAGTTCCAAATGTGTGTGGGTAGAATATGTATCCCACGGGGGTAAAATTTAAAAAAGTTTAAAAAAATATTTTTTTGGACTTAGTCATTTTTCCGGCGTTTATCAGACTTTCAGATAGGGGAAATGTCAGTGAGCGTTCCGATTTTAGTTCCAGAGCGATTCGCCCAATGAGTCCTTGTTATTTAGTTGTTTTCAGCCAATTTTCTGGATTTTTGAAAATTTCACTTTTTTGTGAAAATATCCACTAAATGAGGGAATAATATGTGTGAGGGTACCCCAGGAGAGTTCTAAATGTGTGTGGGAAGAATATATATCCCACGGGGGTAAAATTGAAAAAAGTTGAAAAAAATTTTTTTTTGGACTTGGTCATTTTTCCGGCGTTTATCAGACTTTCAGATAGGGCAAATGTTAGTGAGCATTCCGATTTCAGTTCCAGAGCGATTCGCCCAATGATTCCTTGTTATTTAGTTGTTTTCAGCCAATTATCTGGATTTTTGAAAATTTCACTTTTTTGTGAAAATATCCACTAAATGAGGGAATAATATGTGTGAGGGTACCGAAGGAGAGTTCCAAATGTGTGTGGGTAGAATATATATCCCACGGGGGTAAAATTGAAAAAAGTTGAAAAAAATTTTTTTGGGGACTTAGTCATTTTTCCGGCGTTTATCAGACTTTCAGATAGGGGAAATGTCAGTGAGCGTTCCGATTTTAGTTCCAGAGCGATTCGCCCAATGAGTCCTTGTTATTTAGTTGTTTTCAGCCAATTTTCTGGATTTTTGAAAATTTCACTTTTTTGTGAAAATATCCACTAAATGAGGGAATAATATGTGTGAGGGTACCCCAGGAGAGTTCTAAATGTGTGTGGGAAGAATATATATCCCACGGGGGTAAAATTGAAAAAAGTTGAAAAAAATTTTTTTTTGGACTTGGTCATTTTTCCGGCGTTTATCAGACTTTCAGATAGGGCAAATGTTAGTGAGCATTCCGATTTCAGTTCCAGAGCGATTCGCCCAATGAGTCCTTGTTATTTAGTTGTTTTCAGCCAATTATCTGGATTTTTGAAAATTTCACTTTTTTGTGAAAATATCCACTAAATGAGGGAATAATATGTGTGAGGGTACCGAAGGAGAGTTCCAAATGTGTGTGGGTAGAATATATATCCCACGGGGGTAAAATTGAAAAAAGTTGAAAAAAATTTTTTTGGGGACTTAGTCATTTTTCCGGCGTTTATCAGACTTTCAGATAGGGGAAATGTCAGTGAGCGTTCCGATTTTAGTTCCAGAGCGATTTGCCCAATGAGTCCTTGTTATTTAGTTGTTTTCAGCCAATTTTCTGGATTTTTGAAAATTTCACTTTTTTGTGAAAATATCCACTAAATGAGGGAATAATATGTGTGAGGGTACCCCAGGAGATTTCCAAATGTGTGTGGGTAGAATATATATATCCCACAAGGGTAAAATTGAAAAAAGTTGAAAACATTTTTTTTTTGGACTTAGTCATTTTTCCGGTGTTTATCAGACTTTCAGATAGGGCAAATGTCAGTGAGTGTTCCAATTTCAGTTCCAGAACTATTCGCCCAATGAGTCTATGATATTTAGTCATTTTCAGCCAATTTTCTGGATTTTTGAAAATTTCACTTTTTTGTGAAAATATCCACTAAATGAGGGAATAATATGTGTGAGGGTACCCCAGGAGAGTTCCAAATGTGTGTGGGTAGAATATATATCCCACGGGGGTAAAATTGAAAAAAGTTGAAAACATTTTTTTTTTAGACTTAGTCATTTTTCCGATGTTTATCAGACTTTCAGATAGGGGAAATGTCAGTGAGCGTTCCGATTTCAGTTCCAGAGCGATTCGCCCAATCAGTCCTTGATATTTAGTCGTTTTCAGCCAATATTTTGGATTTTTGAAAATTTCACTTTTTTGTGATAATATCCACTAAATTAGGGAATAATATGTGTGAGGGTACCCCAGGAGAGTTACAAATGTGTGTGGGTAGAATACATATCCCACTGGGGTAAAATTGAAAAAAGTTGAAAACATTTTTTTTTTGGACTTAGTCATTTTTCCGGCGTTTATCAGACTTTCAGATACGGCAAATGTCAGTGAGTGTTCCAATTTCAGTTCCAGAGCGATTCGCCCAATGAGTCTATGATATTTAATCGTTTTCAGCCAATATTTTGGATTTTTGAAAATTTCACTTTTTTGTGAAAATATCCACTAAATTAGGGAATGATATATGTGAGGGTAACCCAGGAGAGTTCCAAATGTGTGTGGGTAGAATATATATCCCACTGGGGTAAAATTGAAAAAAGTTGAAAACATTTTTTTTTGGACTTAGTCATTTTTCCGGCGTTTATAAGACTTTCAGATAGGGCAAATGTCAGTGAGTGTTCCAATTTCAGTTCCAGAGCGATTCGCCCAATGAGTCTTTGATATTTAGTCGTTTTCAGCCATTATTTTGGATTTTTGAAAATTTCACTTTTTTGTGAAAATATCCACTTAATGAGGGAATAATATGTGTGAGGGTACCCCAGGAGAGTTCCAAATGTGTGTGGGTAGAATATATATCCCACGGGGGTAAATCTGAAAAAAGTAGAAAAAATTTTTTTTTTTGACTTAGTCATTTTTCCGGCGTTTTTCAGACTTTTACATAGGGGAAATGTCAGTGAGCGTTCCGATTTCAGTTCCAGAGCGATTCTCCCAATGAGTCCTTGATATTTAGTCGTTTTCAGCCAATATTTTGGATTTTTGAAAATTTCACTTTTTTGTGAAAATATCCACTAAATTAGGGAATAATATGTGTGAGGGTACCCCAGGAGAGTTCTAAATGTGTGTGGGAAGAATATATATCCCACGGGGGTAAAATTGAAAAAAGTTGAAAAAAATTTTTTTTTGGACTTAGTCATTTTTCCGGCGTTTATCAGACTTTCAGATAGGGGAAATGTCAGTGAGCGTTCCGATTTCAGTTCCAGAGCGATTCGCCCAATGAGTCCTTGTTATTTAGTTGTTTTCAGGCAATTTTCTGGATTTTTGAAAATTTCACTTTTTTGTGAAAATATCCACTAAATGAGGGAATAATATGTGTGAGGGTACCGAAGGAGAGTTCCAAATGTGTGTGGGTAGAATATATATCCCACGGGGGTAAAATTGAAAAAAGTTGAAAAAATGTTTTTTTTGGACTTAGTCATTTTTCCGGCGTTTATCAGACTTTCAGATAGAGGAAATGTCAGTGAGCGTTCAGATTTCAGTTCCAGAGCGATTCGCCCAATGAGTCCTTGTTATTTAGTTGTTTTCAGCCAATTTTCTGGATTTTTGAAAATTTCACTTTTTTGTGAAAATATCCACTAAATGAGGGAATAATATGTGTGAGGGTACCCCAGGAGAGTTCCAAATGTGTGTGGGTAGAATATATATCCCACGGGGGTAAAATTGAAAAAAGTTGAAAAAAATTTTTTTTTGGACTTAGTCATTTTTCCGGCGTTTATCAGACTTTCAGATAGGGGAAATGTCAGTGAGCGTTCCGATTTCAGCTCCAGAGCGATTCGCCCAATGAGTCCTTGTTATTTAGTTGTTTTCAGCCAATTTTCTGGATTTTTGAAAATTTCACTTTTTTGTGACAATATCCACTAAATGAGGGAATAATATGTGTGAGGGTACCCCAGGAGAGTTCCAAATGTGTGTGGGTAGAATATGTATCCCACGGGGGTAAAATTTAAAAAAGTTTAAAAAAATATTTTTTTGGACTTAGTCATTTTTCCGGCGTTTATCAGACTTTCAGATAGGGGAAATGTCAGTGAGCATTCCCATTTCAGTTCCAGAGCGATTCGCCCAATGAGTCTTTGATATTTAGTCGTTTTCAGCCAATTTTCTGGATTTTTCAAAATTTCACTTTTTTGTGAAAATATCCACTAAATGAAGGAATAATATGTGTGAGGGTACCGAAGGAGAGTTCCAAATGTGTGTGGGTAGAATATATATCCCACGGGGGTAAAATTGAAAAAAGTTGAAAAAATTTTTTTTTTGGACTTAGTCATTTTTCCGGCGTTTATCAGACTTTCAGATAGGGGAAATGTCAGTGAGCATTCCGATTTCAGTTCCAGAGCGATTCGCCCAATGATTCCTTGTTATTTAGTTGTTTTCAGCCAATTTTCTGGATTTTTGAAAATTTCACTTTTTTGTGAAAATATCCACTAAATGAGGGAATAATATGTATGAGGGTACCCCAGGAGAGTGCCAAATGTGTGTGGGTAGAATATATATCCCACGGGGGTAAAATTGAAAAAAGTTGAAAAAAAATTTTTTTTGGACTTAGTCATTTTTCCGGCGTTTATCAGTCTTTCAGATAGGGGAAATGTCAGTGAGCGTTCCGATTTTAGTTCAAGACCGATTCGCCCAATGAGTCCTTGTTATTTAGTTGTTTTCAGCCAATTTTCTGGATTTTTGAAAATTTCACTTTTTTGTGAAAATATCCACTAAATGAGGGAATAATATGTGTGAGGGTACCCCAGGAGAGTTCCAAATGTGTGTGGGTAGAATATATATCCCACTGGGGTAAAATTGAAAAAAGTTGAAAACATTTTTTTTTTGGACTTAGTCATTTTTCCGGTGTTTATCAGACTTTCAGATAGGGCAAATGTCAGTGAGTGTTCCAATTTCAGTTCCAGAACTATTCGCCCAATGAGTCTATGATATTTAGTCATTTTCAGCCAATTTTCTGGATTTTTGAAAATTTCACTTTTTTGTGAAAATATCCACTAAATGAGGGAATAATATGTGTGAGGGTACCCCAGGAGAGTTCCAAATGTGTGTGGGTAGAATATATATCCCACGGGGGTAAAATTGAAAAAAGTTGAAAACATTTTTTTTTTAGACTTAGTCATTTTTCCGATGTTTATCAGACTTTCAGATAGGGGAAATGTCAGTGAGCGTTCCGATTTCAGTTCCAGAGCGATTCGCCCAATCAGTCCTTGATATTTAGTCGTTTTCAGCCAATATTTTGGATTTTTGAAAATTTCACTTTTTTGTGATAATATCCACTAAATTAGGGAATAATATGTGTGAGGGTACCCCAGGAGAGTTACAAATGTGTGTGGGTAGAATACATATCCCACTGGGGTAAAATTGAAAAAAGTTGAAAACATTTTTTTTTTGGACTTAGTCATTTTTCCGGCGTTTATCAGACTTTCAGATACGGCAAATGTCAGTGAGTGTTCCAATTTCAGTTCCAGAGCGATTCGCCCAATGAGTCTATGATATTTAATCGTTTTCAGCCAATATTTTGGATTTTTGAAAATTTCACTTTTTTGTGAAAATATCCACTAAATTAGGGAATGATATATGTGAGGGTAACCCAGGAGAGTTCCAAATGTGTGTGGGTAGAATATATATCCCACTGGGGTAAAATTGAAAAAAGTTGAAAACATTTTTTTTTGGACTTAGTCATTTTTCCGGCGTTTATAAGACTTTCAGATAGGGCAAATGTCAGTGAGTGTTCCAATTTCAGTTCCAGAGCGATTCGCCCAATGAGTCTTTGATATTTAGTCGTTTTCAGCCATTATTTTGGATTTTTGAAAATTTCACTTTTTTGTGAAAATATCCACTTAATGAGGGAATAATATGTGTGAGGGTACCCCAGGAGAGTTCCAAATGTGTGTGGGTAGAATATATATCCCACGGGGGTAAATCTGAAAAAAGTAGAAAAAATTTTTTTTTTGGACTTAGTCATTTTTCCGGCGTTTTTCAGACTTTTACATAGGGGAAATGTCAGTGAGCGTTCCGATTTCAGTTCCAGAGCGATTCTCCCAATGAGTCCTTGATATTTAGTCGTTTTCAGCCAATATTTTGGATTTTTGAAAATTTCACTTTTTTGTGAAAATATCCACTAAATTAGGGAATAATATGTGTGAGGGTACCCCAGGAGAGTTCTAAATGTGTGTGGGAAGAATATATATCCCACGGGGGTAAAATTGAAAAAAGTTGAAAAAAATTTTTTTTTGGACTTAGTCATTTTTCCGGCGTTTATCAGACTTTCAGATAGGGGAAATGTCAGTGAGCGTTCCGATTTCAGTTCCAGAGCGATTCGCCCAATGAGTCCTTGTTATTTAGTTGTTTTCAGCCAATTTTCTGGATTTTTGAAAATTTCACTTTTTTGTGAAAATATCCACTAAATGAGGGAATAATATGTATGAGGGTACCCCAGGAGAGTGCCAAATGTGTGTGGGTAGAATATATATCCCACGGGGGTAAAATTGAAAAAAGTTGAAAAAATTTTTTTTTGGACTTAGTCATTTTTCCGGCGTTTATCAGACTTTCAGATAGGGGAAATGTCAGTGAGCATTCCGATTTCAGTTCCAGAGCGATTCGCCCAATGAGTCCTTGTTATTTAGTTGTTTTCAGGCAATTTTCTGGATTTTTGAAAATTTCACTTTTTTGTGAAAATATCCACTAAATGAGGGAATAATATGTGTGAGGGTACCGAAGGAGAGTTCCAAATGTGTGTGGGTAGAATATATATCCCACGGGGGTAAAATTGAAAAAAGTTGAAAAAATGTTTTTTTTGGACTTAGTCATTTTTCTGGCGTTTATCAGACTTTCAGATAGAGGAAATGTCAGTGAGCGTTCAGATTTCAGTTCCAGAGCGATTCGCCCAATGAGTCCTTGTTATTTAGTTGTTTTCAGCCAATTTTCTGGATTTTTGAAAATTTCACTTTTTTGTGAAAATATCCACTAAATGAGGGAATAATATGTGTGAGGGTACCCCAGGAGAGTTCCAAATGTGTGTGGGTAGAATATATATCCCACGGGGGTAAAATTGAAAAAAGTTGAAAAAAATTTTTTTTTGGACTTAGTCATTTTTCCGGCGTTTATCAGACTTTCAGATAGGGGAAATGTCAGTGAGCGTTCCGATTTCAGCTCCAGAGCGATTCGCCCAATGAGTCCTTGTTATTTAGTTGTTTTCAGCCAATTTTCTGGATTTTTGAAAATTTCACTTTTTTGTGACAATATCCACTAAATGAGGGAATAATATGTGTGAGGGTACCCCAGGAGAGTTCCAAATGTGTGTGGGTAGAATATGTATCCCACGGGGGTAAAATTTAAAAAAGTTTAAAAAAATATTTTTTTGGACTTAGTCATTTTTCCGGCGTTTATCAGACTTTCAGATAGGGGAAATGTCAGTGAGCGTTCCGATTTTAGTTCCAGAGCGATTCGCCCAATGAGTCCTTGTTATTTAGTTGTTTTCAGCCAATTTTCTGGATTTTTGAAAATTTCACTTTTTTGTGAAAATATCCACTAAATGAGGGAATAATATGTGTGAGGGTACCCCAGGAGAGTTCTAAATGTGTGTGGGAAGAATATATATCCCACGGGGGTAAAATTGAAAAAAGTTGAAAAAAATTTTTTTTTGGACTTGGTCATTTTTCCGGCGTTTATCAGACTTTCAGATAGGGCAAATGTTAGTGAGCATTCCGATTTCAGTTCCAGAGCGATTCGCCCAATGAGTCCTTGTTATTTAGTTGTTTTCAGCCAATTATCTGGATTTTTGAAAATTTCACTTTTTTGTGAAAATATCCACTAAATGAGGGAATAATATGTGTGAGGGTACCGAAGGAGAGTTCCAAATGTGTGTGGGTAGAATATATATCCCACGGGGGTAAAATTGAAAAAAGTTGAAAAAAATTTTTTTGGGGACTTAGTCATTTTTCCGGCGTTTATCAGACTTTCAGATAGGGGAAATGTCAGTGAGCGTTCCGATTTTAGTTCCAGAGCGATTCGCCCAATGAGTCCTTGTTATTTAGTTGTTTTCAGCCAATTTTCTGGATTTTTGAAAATTTCACTTTTTTGTGAAAATATCCACTAAATGAGGGAATAATATGTGTGAGGGTACCCCAGGAGAGTTCTAAATGTGTGTGGGAAGAATATATATCCCACGGGGGTAAAATTGAAAAAAGTTGAAAAAAATTTTTTTTTGGACTTGGTAATTTTTCCGGCGTTTATCAGACTTTCAGATACGGCAAATGTCAGTGAGTGTTCCAATTTCAGTTCCAGAGCGATTCGCCCAATGAGTCTATGATATTTAATCGTTTTCAGCCAATATTTTGGATTTTTGAAAATTTCACTTTTTTGTGAAAATATCCACTAAATTAGGGAATGATATATGTGAGGGTAACCCAGGAGAGTTCCAAATGTGTGTGGGTAGAATATATATCCCACTGGGGTAAAATTGAAAAAAGTTGAAAACATTTTTTTTTGGACTTAGTCATTTTTCCGGCGTTTATAAGACTTTCAGATAGGGCAAATGTCAGTGAGTGTTCCAATTTCAGTTCCAGAGCGATTCGCCCAATGAGTCTTTGATATTTAGTCGTTTTCAGCCATTATTTTGGATTTTTGAAAATTTCACTTTTTTGTGAAAATATCCACTTAATGAGGGAATAATATGTGTGAGGGTACCCCAGGAGAGTTCCAAATGTGTGTGGGTAGAATATATATCCCACGGGGGTAAATCTGAAAAAAGTAGAAAAAATTTTTTTTTTGGACTTAGTCATTTTTCCGGCGTTTTTCAGACTTTTACATAGGGGAAATGTCAGTGAGCGTTCCGATTTCAGTTCCAGAGCGATTCTCCCAATGAGTCCTTGATATTTAGTCGTTTTCAGCCAATATTTTGGATTTTTGAAAATTTCACTTTTTTGTGAAAATATCCACTAAATTAGGGAATAATATGTGTGAGGGTACCCCAGGAGAGTTCTAAATGTGTGTGGGAAGAATATATATCCCACGGGGGTAAAATTGAAAAAAGTTGAAAAAAATTTTTTTTTGGACTTAGTCATTTTTCCGGCGTTTATCAGACTTTCAGATAGGGGAAATGTCAGTGAGCGTTCCGATTTCAGTTCCAGAGCGATTCGCCCAATGAGTCCTTGTTATTTAGTTGTTTTCAGCCAATTTTCTGGATTTTTGAAAATTTCACTTTTTTGTGAAAATATCCACTAAATGAGGGAATAATATGTGTGAGGGTACCGAAGGAGAGTTCCAAATGTGTGTGGGTAGAATATATATCCCACGGGGGTAAAATTGAAAAAAGTTGAAAAAATGTTTTTTTTGGACTTAGTCATTTTTCCGGCGTTTATCAGACTTTCAGATAGAGGAAATGTCAGTGAGCGTTCAGATTTCAGTTCCAGAGCGATTCGCCCAATGAGTCCTTGTTATTTAGTTGTTTTCAGCCAATTTTCTGGATTTTTGAAAATTTCACTTTTTTGTGAAAATATCCACTAAATGAGGGAATAATATGTGTGAGGGTACCCCAGGAGAGTTCCAAATGTGTGTGGGTAGAATATATATCCCACGGGGGTAAAATTGAAAAAAGTTGAAAAAAATTTTTTTTTGGACTTAGTCATTTTTCCGGCGTTTATCAGACTTTCAGATAGGGGAAATGTCAGTGAGCGTTCCGATTTCAGCTCCAGAGCGATTCGCCCAATGAGTCCTTGTTATTTAGTTGTTTTCAGCCAATTTTCTGGATTTTTGAAAATTTCACTTTTTTGTGACAATATCCACTAAATGAGGGAATAATATGTGTGAGGGTACCCCAGGAGAGTTCCAAATGTGTGTGGGTAGAATATGTATCCCACGGGGGTAAAATTTAAAAAAGTTTAAAAAAATATTTTTTTGGACTTAGTCATTTTTCCGGCGTTTATCAGACTTTCAGATAGGGGAAATGTCAGTGAGCGTTCCGATTTTAGTTCCAGAGCGATTCGCCCAATGAGTCCTTGTTATTTAGTTGTTTTCAGCCAATTTTCTGGATTTTTGAAAATTTCACTTTTTTGTGAAAATATCCACTAAATGAGGGAATAATATGTGTGAGGGTACCCCAGGAGAGTTCTAAATGTGTGTGGGAAGAATATATATCCCACGGGGGTAAAATTGAAAAAAGTTGAAAAAAATTTTTTTTTGGACTTGGTCATTTTTCCGGCGTTTATCAGACTTTCAGATAGGGCAAATGTTAGTGAGCATTCCGATTTCAGTTCCAGAGCGATTCGCCCAATGAGTCCTTGTTATTTAGTTGTTTTCAGCCAATTATCTGGATTTTTGAAAATTTCACTTTTTTGTGAAAATATCCACTAAATGAGGGAATAATATGTGTGAGGGTACCGAAGGAGAGTTCCAAATGTGTGTGGGTAGAATATATATCCCACGGGGGTAAAATTGAAAAAAGTTGAAAAAAATTTTTTTGGGGACTTAGTCATTTTTCCGGCGTTTATCAGACTTTCAGATAGGGGAAATGTCAGTGAGCGTTCCGATTTTAGTTCCAGAGCGATTCGCCCAATGAGTCCTTGTTATTTAGTTGTTTTCAGCCAATTTTCTGGATTTTTGAAAATTTCACTTTTTTGTGAAAATATCCACTAAATGAGGGAATAATATGTGTGAGGGTACCCCAGGAGAGTTCTAAATGTGTGTGGGAAGAATATATATCCCACGGGGGTAAAATTGAAAAAAGTTGAAAAAAATTTTTTTTTGGACTTGGTCATTTTTCCGGCGTTTATCAGACTTTCAGATAGGGCAAATGTTAGTGAGCATTCCGATTTCAGTTCCAGAGCGATTCGCCCAATGAGTCCTTGTTATTTAGTTGTTTTCAGCCAATTATCTGGATTTTTGAAAATTTCACTTTTTTGTGAAAATATCCACTAAATGAGGGAATAATATGTGTGAGGGTACCGAAGGAGAGTTCCAAATGTGTGTGGGTAGAATATATATCCCACGGGGGTAAAATTGAAAAAAGTTGAAAAAAATTTTTTTGGGGACTTAGTCATTTTTCCGGCGTTTATCAGACTTTCAGATAGGGGAAATGTCAGTGAGCGTTCCGATTTTAGTTCCAGAGCGATTTGCCCAATGAGTCCTTGTTATTTAGTTGTTTTCAGCCAATTTTCTGGATTTTTGAAAATTTCACTTTTTTGTGAAAATATCCACTAAATGAGGGAATAATATGTGTGAGGGTACCCCAGGAGATTTCCAAATGTGTGTGGGTAGAATATATATATCCCACAAGGGTAAAATTGAAAAAAGTTGAAAAAATTTTTTATTGGACTTAGTCATTTTTCCGGCGTTTATCAGACTTTCAGATAGGGGAAATGTCAGTGAGCGTTCCGATTTCAGCTCCAGAGCGATTTGCCCAATGAGTCCTTGTTATTTAGTTGTTTTCAGCCAATTTTCTGGATTTTTGAAAATTTCACTTTTTTGTGACAATATCCACTAAATGAGGGAATAATATGTGTGAGGGTACCCCAGGAGAGTTCCAAATGTGTGTGGGTAGAATATATATCCCACGGGGGTAAAATTTAAAAAAGTTTAAAAAAATATTTTTTTGGACTTAGTCATTTTTCCGGCGTTTATCAGACTTTCAGATAGGGGAAATGTCAGTGAGCGTTCCGATTTTAGTTCCAGAGCGATTCGCCCAATGAGTCGTTGTTATTTAGTTGTTTTCAGCCAATTTTCTGGATTTTTGAAAATTTCACTTTTTTGTGAAAATATCCACTAAATGAGGGAATAATATGTGTGAGGGTACCCCAGGAGAGTTCCAAATGTGTGTGGGTAGAATATATATATCCCACAAGGGTAAAATTGAAAAAAGTTGAAAAAATTTTTTATTGGACTTAGTCATTTTTCCGGCGTTTATCATACTTTCAGATAGGGGAAATGTCAGTGAGCTTTCCGATTTCAGTTCCAGAGCGATTCGCCCAATGAGTCTTTGATATTTAGTCGTTTTCAGCCAATTTTCTGGATTTTTGAAAATTTCACATTTTTGTGAAAATATTCACTAAATGAGGGAATAATATGTATGAGGGTACCCCAGGAGAGTGCCAAATGTGTGTGGGTAGAATATAAATCCCACGGGGGTAAAATTGAAAAAAGTTGAAAAAATTTTTTTTGGGACTTAGTCATTTTCCTGGCGTTTATCAGACTTTAAGATAGGGGAAATGTCAGTGAGCATTCCCATTTCAGTTCCAGAGCGATTCGCCCAATGAGTCTTTGATATTTAGTCGTTTTCAGCCAATTTTCTGGATTTTTCAAAATTTCACTTTTTTGTGAAAATATCCACTAAATGAAGGAATAATATGTGTGAGGGTACCGAAGGAGAGTTCCAAATGTGTGTGGGTAGAATATATATCCCACGGGGGTAAAATTGAAAAAAGTTGAAAAAATTTTTTTTTTGGACTTAGTCATTTTTCCGGCGTTTATCAGACTTTCAGATAGGGGAAATGTCAGTGAGCATTCCGATTTCAGTTCCAGAGCGATTCGCCCAATGATTCCTTGTTATTTAGTTGTTTTCAGCCAATTTTCTGGATTTTTGAAAATTTCACTTTTTTGTGAAAATATCCACTAAATGAGGGAATAATATGTATGAGGGTACCCCAGGAGAGTGCCAAATGTGTGTGGGTAGAATATATATCCCACGGGGGTAAAATTGAAAAAAGTTGAAAAAAAATTTTTTTTGGACTTAGTCATTTTTCCGGCGTTTATCAGTCTTTCAGATAGGGGAAATGTCAGTGAGCGTTCCGATTTTAGTTCAAGACCGATTCGCCCAATGAGTCCTTGTTATTTAGTTGTTTTCAGCCAATTTTCTGGATTTTTGAAAATTTCACTTTTTTGTGAAAATATCCACTAAATGAGGGAATAATATGTATGAGGGTACCCCAGGAGAGTGCCAAATGTGTGTGGGTAGAATATATATCCCACGGGGGTAAAATTGAAAAAAGTTGAAAAAATTTTTTTTTGGACTTAGTCATTTTTCCGGCGTTTATCAGACTTTCAGATAGGGGAAATGTCAGTGAGCATTCCGATTTCAGTTCCAGAGCGATTCGCCCAATGAGTCCTTGTTATTTAGTTGTTTTCAGCCAATTTTCTGGATTTTTGAAAATTTCACTTTTTTGTGAAAATATCCACTAAATGAGGGAATAATATGTGTGAGTGTACACCAGGAGAGTTCCAAATGTGTGTGGGTAAAATATATATCCCACGGGGGTAAAATTGAAAAAAGTTGAAAAAAATTTTTTTTTGGACTTATTCATTTTTCTGGGGTTTATCAGACTTTCAGATAGGGCAAATGTCAGTGAGTGTTCCAATTTCAGTTCCAGAGCGACTCGCCCAATGAGTCTTTGATATTTAGTCGCTTTCAGCCATTTTTCTGGATTTTTGAAAATTTCACTTTTTTGTGAAAATATCCACTAAATGAGGGAATAATATGTGTGAGGGTACCCCAGGAGAGTTCCAAATGTGTGTGGGTAGAATATATATCCCACTGGGGTAAAATTGAAAAAAGTTGAAAACATTTTTTTTTTGGACTTAGTCATTTTTCCGGTGTTTATCAGACTTTCAGATAGGGCAAATGTCAGTGAGTGTTCCAATTTCAGTTCCAGAACTATTCGCCCAATGAGTCTATGATATTTAGTCATTTTCAGCCAATTTTCTGGATTTTTGAAAATTTCACTTTTTTGTGAAAATATCCACTAAATGAGGGAATAATATGTGTGAGGGTACCCCAGGAGAGTTCCAAATGTGTGTGGGTAGAATATATATCCCACGTGGGTAAAATTGAAAAAAGTTGAAAACATTTTTTTTTTGGACGTAGTCATTTTTCCGGCGTTTATCAGACTTTCAGATAGGGGAAATGTCAGTGAGCGTTCCGATTTCAGTTCCAGAGCGATTCGCCCAATCAGTCCTTGATATTTAGTCGTTTTCAGCCAATATTTTGGATTTTTGAAAATTTCACTTTTTTGTGATAATATCCACTAAATTAGGGAATAATATGTGTGAGGGTACCCCAGGAGAGTTACAAATGTGTGTGGGTAGAATTTATTTCACACGGGGGTAAAATTGAAAAAAGTTGAAAACATTTTTTTTTTGGGACTTAGTCAATTTTCCGGCGTTTATCAGACTTTCAGATAGGGCAAATGTCAGTGAGCATTCCAATTTCAGTTCCAGAGCGATTCGCCCAATGAGTCCTTGATATTTAGTCGTTTTCAGCCATTAATTTGGATTTTTGAAAATTTCACTTTTTTGTGAAAATATCCACTAAATTAGGGAATAATATGTGTGAGTATACCCCAGGAGAGTTACAAAAGTGTGTGGGTAGAATATATATCCCATTGGGGTAAAATTGAAAAAAGTTGAAAACATTTTTTTTTTGGACTTAGTCATTCTTCCAGCGTTTATCAGACTTTCAGATAGGGCCAATGTCAGTGAGTGTTCCAATTTCAGTTCCAGAGCGATTCGCCCAATGAGTCTTTGATATTTAGTCGTTTTCTGCCAATTTTCTGGATTTTTGAAAATTTCACTTTTTTGTGAAAATATCCACTAAATGAGGGAATAATATGTGTGAGGGTACCCCAGGAGAGTTCCAAATGTGTGTGGGCAGAATATATATCCCACGGGGGTAAAATTGAAAAAAGTTGAAAACATTTTTTTTTTGGACTTAGTCATTTTTCCGGCGTTTATCAGACTTTCAGATAGGGGAAATGTCAGTGAGCGTTCCGATTTCAGTTCCATAGCGATTCGCCCAATGAGTCTTTGATATTTAGTCGTTTTCAGCCAATATTTTGGATTTTTGAAAATTTCACTTTTTTGTGAAAATATCCACTAAATTAGGGAATAATATGTGTGAGGGTACCCCAGGAGAGTTCCAAATGTGTGTGGGTAGAATATATATCCCACTGGGGTAAAATTGAAAAAAGTTGAAAACATTTTTTTTTTGGACTTAGTCATTTTTCCGGCGTTTATCAGACTTTCAGATAGGGCAAATGTCAGTGAGTGTTCCAATTTCAGTTCCAGAACGATTCGCCCAATGAGTCTATGATATTTAGTCATTTTCAGCCAATTTTCTGGATTTTTGAAAATTTCACTTTTTTGTGAAAATATCCACTAAATGAGGGAATAATATGTGTGAGGGTACCCCAGGAGAGTTCCAAATGTGTGTGGGTAGAATATATATCCCACGTGGGTAAAATTGAAAAAAGTTGAAAACATTTTTTTTTTGGACGTAGTCATTTTTCCGGCGTTTATCAGACTTTCAGATAGGGGAAATGTCAGTGAGCGTTCCGATTTCAGTTCCAGAGCGATTCGCCCAATCAGTCCTTGATATTTAGTCGTTTTCAGCCAATATTTTGGATTTTTGAAAATTTCACTTTTTTGTGATAATATCCACTAAATTAGGGAATAATATGTGTGAGGGTACCCCAGGAGAGTTACAAATGTGTGTGGGTAGAATTTATTTCACACGGGGGTAAAATTGAAAAAAGTTGAAAACATTTTTTTTTTGGGACTTAGTCAATTTTCCGGCGTTTATCAGACTTTCAGATAGGGCAAATGTCAGTGAGCATTCCAATTTCAGTTCCAGAGCGATTCGCCCAATGAGTCCTTGATATTTAGTCGTTTTCAGCCATTAATTTGGATTTTTGAAAATTTCACTTTTTTGTGAAAATATCCACTAAATTAGGGAATAATATGTGTGAGTATACCCCAGGAGAGTTACAAAAGTGTGTGGGTAGAATATATATCCCATTGGGGTAAAATTGAAAAAAGTTGAAAACATTTTTTTTTTGGACTTAGTCATTCTTCCAGCGTTTATCAGACTTTCAGATAGGGCCAATGTCAGTGAGTGTTCCAATTTCAGTTCCAGAGCGATTCGCCCAATGAGTCTTTGATATTTAGTCGTTTTCTGCCAATTTTCTGGATTTTTGAAAATTTCACTTTTTTGTGAAAATATCCACTAAATGAGGGAATAATATGTGTGAGGGTACCCCAGGAGAGTTCCAAATGTGTGTGGGCAGAATATATATCCCACGGGGGTAAAATTGAAAAAAGTTGAAAACATTTTTTTTTTGGACTTAGTCATTTTTCCGGCGTTTATCAGACTTTCAGATAGGGGAAATGTCAGTGAGCGTTCCGATTTCAGTTCCATAGCGATTCGCCCAATGAGTCTTTGATATTTAGTCGTTTTCAGCCAATATTTTGGATTTTTGAAAATTTCACTTTTTTGTGAAAATATCCACTAAATTAGGGAATAATATGTGTGAGGGTACCCCAGGAGAGTTCCAAATGTGTGTGGGTAGAATATATATCCCACTGGGGTAAAATTGAAAAAAGTTGAAAACATTTTTTTTTTGGACTTAGTCATTTTTCCGGCGTTTATCAGACTTTCAGATAGGGCAAATGTCAGTGAGTGTTCCAATTTCAGTTCCAGAACGATTCGCCCAATGAGTCTATGATATTTAGTCATTTTCAGCCAATTTTCTGGATTTTTGAAAATTTCACTTTTTTGTGAAAATATCCACTAAATGAGGGAATAATATGTGTGAGGGTACCCCAGGAGAGTTCCAAATGTGTGTGGGTAGAATATATATCCCACGGGGGTAAATCTGAAAAAAGTTGAAAACATTTTTTTTTTGGACTTAGTCATTTTTCCGGTGTTTATCAGACTTTCAGATAGGGGAAATGTCAGTGAGCGTTCCGATTTCAGTTCCAGAGCGATTCGCCCAATCAGTCCTTGATATTTAGTCGTTTTCAGCCAATATTTTGGATTTTTGAAAATTTCACTTTTTTGTGAAAATATCCACTAAATTAGGGAATAATATGTGTGAGGGTACCCCAGGAGAGTTACAAATGTGTGTGGGTAGAATACATATCCCACTGGGGTAAAATTGAAAAAAGTTGAAAAAATTTTTTTTGGGACTTAGTCATTTTCCTGGCGTTTATCAGACTTTAAGATAGGGGAAATGTCAGTGAGCATTCCCATTTCAGTTCCAGAGCGATTCGCCCAATGAGTCTTTGATATTTAGTCGTTTTCAGCCAATTTTCTGGATTTTTCAAAATTTCACTTTTTTGTGAAAATATCCACTAAATGAAGGAATAATATGTGTGAGGGTACCGAAGGAGAGTTCCAAATGTGTGTGGGTAGAATATATATCCCACGGGGGTAAAATTGAAAAAAGTTGAAAAAATTTTTTTTTTGGACTTAGTCATTTTTCCGGCGTTTATCAGACTTTCAGATAGGGGAAATGTCAGTGAGCGTTCCGATTTCAGTTCCAGAGCGATTCGCCCAATGAGTCCTTGTTATTTAGTTGTTTTCAGCCAATTTTCTGGATTTTTGAAAATTTCACTTTTTTGTGACAATATCCACTAAATGAGGGAATAATATGTGTGAGGGTACCCCAGGAGAGTTCCAAATGTGTGTGGGTAGAATATATATCCCACGGGGGTAAAATTTAAAAAAGTTGAAAAAATTTTTTTTTGGACTTAGTCATTTTTCTGGCGTTTATCAGACTTTAAGATAGGGGAAATGTCAGTGAGCATTCCGATTTCAGTTCCAGAGCTATTCGCCCAATGAGTCTTTGATATTTAGTCGTTTTCAGGCAATTTTCTGGATTTTTGAAAATTTCACTTTTTTGTGAAAATATCCACTAAATGAGGGAATAATATGTGTGAGGGTACCGAAGGAGAGTTCCAAATGTGTGTGGGTAGAATATATATCCCACGGGGGTAAAATTGAAAAAAGTTGAAAAAAATTTTTTTTTGGACTTAGTCATTTTTCCGGCGTTTATCAGACTTTCAGATAGGGGAAATGTCAGTGAGCGTTCCGATTTCAGCTCCAGAGCGATTTGCCCAATGAGTCCTTGTTATTTAGTTGTTTTCAGCCAATTTTCTGGATTTTTGAAAATTTCACTTTTTTGTGACAATATCCACTAAATGAGGGAATAATATGTGTGAGGGTACCCCAGGAGAGTTCCAAATGTGTGTGGGTAGAATATATATCCCACGGGGGTAAAATTTAAAAAAGTTTAAAAAAATATTTTTTTGGACTTAGTCATTTTTCCGGCGTTTATCAGACTTTCAGATAGGGGAAATGTCAGTGAGCGTTCCGATTTTAGTTCCAGAGCGATTCGCCCAATGAGTCGTTGTTATTTAGTTGTTTTCAGCCAATTTTCTGGATTTTTGAAAATTTCACTTTTTTGTGAAAATATCCACTAAATGAGGGAATAATATGTGTGAGGGTACCCCAGGAGAGTTCCAAATGTGTGTGGGTAGAATATATATATCCCACAAGGGTAAAATTGAAAAAAGTTGAAAAAAATTTTTATTGGACTTAGTCATTTTTCCGGCGTTTATCATACTTTCAGATAGGGGAAATGTCAGTGAGCTTTCCGATTTCAGTTCCAGAGCGATTCGCCCAATGAGTCTTTGATATTTAGTCGTTTTCAGCCAATTTTCTGGATTTTTGAAAATTTCACATTTTTGTGAAAATATTCACTAAATGAGGGAATAATATGTATGAGGGTACCCCAGGAGAGTGCCAAATGTGTGTGGGTAGAATATAAATCCCACGGGGGTAAAATTGAAAAAAGTTGAAAAAAATTTTTTTGGGACTTAGTCATTTTCCTGGCGTTTATCAGACTTTAAGATAGGGGAAATGTCAGTGAGCATTCCCATTTCAGTTCCAGAGCGATTCGCCCAATGAGTCTTTGATATTTAGTCGTTTTCAGCCAATTTTCTGGATTTTTCAAAATTTCACTTTTTTGTGAAAATATCCACTAAATGCAGGAATAATATGTGTGAGGGTACCGAAGGAGAGTTCCAAATGTGTGTGGGTAGAATATATATCCCACGGGGGTAAAATTGAAAAAAGTTGAAAAAATTTTTTTTTTGGACTTAGTCATTTTTCCGGCGTTTATCAGACTTTCAGATAGGGGAAATGTCAGTGAGCATTCCGATTTCAGTTCCAGAGCGATTCGCCCAATGATTCCTTGTTATTTAGTTGTTTTCAGCCAATTTTCTGGATTTTTGAAAATTTCACTTTTTTGTGAAAATATCCACTAAATGAGGGAATAATATGTATGAGGGTACCCCAGGAGAGTGCCAAATGTGTGTGGGTAGAATATATATCCCACGGGGGTAAAATTGAAAAAAGTTGAAAAAAAATTTTTTTTGGACTTAGTCATTTTTCCGGCGTTTATCAGTCTTTCAGATAGGGGAAATGTCAGTGAGCGTTCCGATTTTAGTTCCAGACCGATTCGCCCAATGAGTCCTTGTTATTTAGTTGTTTTCAGCCAATTTTCTGGATTTTTGAAAATTTCACTTTTTTGTGAAAATATCCACTAAATTAGGGAATAATATGTGTGAGGGTACCCCAGGAGAGTTCCAAATGTGTGTGGGTAGAATATATATCCCACTGGGGTAAAATTGAAAAAAGTTGAAAACATTATTTTTTTGGACTTAGTCATTTTTCCGGCGTTTATCAGACTTTCAGATAGGGCAAATGTCAGTGAGTGTTCCAATTTCAGTTCCAGAACGATTCGCCCAATGAGTCTATGATATTTAGTCATTTTCAGCCAATTTTCTGGATTTTTGAAAATTTCACTTTTTTGTGAAAATATCCACTAAATGAGGGAATAATATGTGTGAGGGTACCCCAGGAGAGTTCCAAATGTGTGTGGGTAGAATATATATCCCACGGGGGTAAATCTGAAAAAAGTTGAAAACATTTTTTTTTTGGACTTAGTCATTTTTCCGGTGTTTATCAGACTTTCAGATAGGGGAAATGTCAGTGAGCGTTCCGATTTCAGTTCCAGAGCGATTCGCCCAATCAGTCCTTGATATTTAGTCGTTTTCAGCCAATATTTTGGATTTTTGAAAATTTCACTTTTTTGTGAAAATATCCACTAAATTAGGGAATAATATGTGTGAGGGTACCCCAGGAGAGTTACAAATGTGTGTGGGTAGAATACATATCCCACTGGGGTAAAATTGAAAAAAGTTGAAAAAATTTTTTTTGGGACTTAGTCATTTTCCTGGCGTTTATCAGACTTTAAGATAGGGGAAATGTCAGTGAGCATTCCCATTTCAGTTCCAGAGCGATTCGCACAATGAGTCTTTGATATTTAGTCGTTTTCAGCCAATTTTCTGGATTTTTCAAAATTTCACTTTTTTGTGAAAATATCCACTAAATGAAGGAATAATATGTGTGAGGGTACCGAAGGAGAGTTCCAAATGTGTGTGGGTAGAATATATATCCCACGGGGGTAAAATTGAAAAAAGTTGAAAAAATTTTTTTTTTGGACTTAGTCATTTTTCCGGCGTTTATCAGACTTTCAGATAGGGGAAATGTCAGTGAGCGTTCCGATTTCAGTTCCAGAGCGATTCGCCCAATGAGTCCTTGTTATTTAGTTGTTTTCAGCCAATTTTCTGGATTTTTGAAAATTTCACTTTTTTGTGACAATATCCACTAAATGAGGGAATAATATGTGTGAGGGTACCCCAGGAGAGTTCCAAATGTGTGTGGGTAGAATATATATCCCACGGGGGTAAAATTTAAAAAAGTTGAAAAAATTTTTTTTTGGACTTAGTCATTTTTCTGGCGTTTATCAGACTTTAAGATAGGGGAAATGTCAGTGAGCATTCCGATTTCAGTTCCAGAGCTATTCGCCCAATGAGTCTTTGATATTTAGTCGTTTTCAGGCAATTTTCTGGATTTTTGAAAATTTCACTTTTTTGTGAAAATATCCACTAAATGAGGGAATAATATGTGTGAGGGTACCGAAGGAGAGTTCCAAATGTGTGTGGGTAGAATATATATCCCACGGGGGTAAAATTGAAAAAAGTTGAAAAAAATTTTTTTTTGGACTTAGTCATTTTTCCGGCGTTTATCAGACTTTCAGATAGGGGAAATGTCAGTGAGCGTTCCGATTTCAGCTCCAGAGCGATTTGCCCAATGAGTCCTTGTTATTTAGTTGTTTTCAGCCAATTTTCTGGATTTTTGAAAATTTCACTTTTTTGTGACAATATCCACTAAATGAGGGAATAATATGTGTGAGGGTACCCCAGGAGAGTTCCAAATGTGTGTGGGTAGAATATATATCCCACGGGGGTAAAATTTAAAAAAGTTTAAAAAAATATTTTTTTGGACTTAGTCATTTTTCCGGCGTTTATCAGACTTTCAGATAGGGGAAATGTCAGTGAGCGTTCCGATTTTAGTTCCAGAGCGATTCGCCCAATGAGTCGTTGTTATTTAGTTGTTTTCAGCCAATTTTCTGGATTTTTGAAAATTTCACTTTTTTGTGAAAATATCCACTAAATGAGGGAATAATATGTGTGAGGGTACCCCAGGAGAGTTCCAAATGTGTGTGGGTAGAATATATATATCCCACAAGGGTAAAATTGAAAAAAGTTGAAAAAATTTTTTATTGGACTTAGTCATTTTTCCGGCGTTTATCATACTTTCAGATAGGGGAAATGTCAGTGAGCTTTCCGATTTCAGTTCCAGAGCGATTCGCCCAATGAGTCTTTGATATTTAGTCGTTTTCAGCCAATTTTCTGGATTTTTGAAAATTTCACATTTTTGTGAAAATATTCACTAAATGAGGGAATAATATGTATGAGGGTACCCCAGGAGAGTGCCAAATGTGTGTGGGTAGAATATAAATCCCACGGGGGTAAAATTGAAAAAAGTTGAAAAAATTTTTTTGGGGACTTAGTCATTTTCCTGGCGTTTATCAGACTTTAAGATAGGGGAAATGTCAGTGAGCATTCCCATTTCAGTTCCAGAGCGATTCGCCCAATGAGTCTTTGATATTTAGTCGTTTTCAGCCAATTTTCTGGATTTTTCAAAATTTCACTTTTTTGTGAAAATATCCACTAAATGAAGGAATAATATGTGTGAGGGTACCGAAGGAGAGTTCCAAATGTGTGTGGGTAGAATATATATCCCACGGGGGTAAAATTGAAAAAAGTTGAAAAAATTTTTTTTTTGGACTTAGTCATTTTTCCGGCGTTTATCAGACTTTCAGATAGGGGAAATGTCAGTGAGCATTCCGATTTCAGTTCCAGAGCGATTCGCCCAATGATTCCTTGTTATTTAGTTGTTTTCAGCCAATTTTCTGGATTTTTGAAAATTTCACTTTTTTGTGAAAATATCCACTAAATGAGGGAATAATATGTATGAGGGTACCCCAGGAGAGTGCCAAATGTGTGTGGGTAGAATATATATCCCACGGGGGTAAAATTGAAAAAAGTTGAAAAAAAATTTTTTTTGGACTTAGTCATTTTTCCGGCGTTTATCAGTCTTTCAGATAGGGGAAATGTCAGTGAGCGTTCCGATTTTAGTTCCAGACCGATTCGCCCAATGAGTCCTTGTTATTTAGTTGTTTTCAGCCAATTTTCTGGATTTTTGAAAATTTCACTTTTTTGTGAAAATATCCACTAAATGAGGGAATAATATGTATGAGGGTACCCCAGGAGAGTGCCAAATGTGTATGGGTAGAATATATATCCCACGGGGGTAAAATAGAAAAAAGTTGAAAAAAATTTTTTTTGGACTTAGTCATTTTTCCGGCGTTTATCAGACTTTCAGATAGGGGAAATGTCAGTGAGCATTCCGATTTCAGTTCCAGAGCGATTCGCCCAATGAGTCCTTGTTATTTAGTTGTTTTCAGCCAATTTTCTGGATTTTTGAAAATTTCACTTTTTTGTGAAAATATCCACTAAATGAGGGAGTAATATGTGTGAGTGTACACCAGGAGAGTTCCAAATGTGTGTGGGTAAAATATATATCCCACGGGGGTAAAATTGAAAAAAGTTGAAAAAAATTTTTTTTTGGACTTATTCATTTTTCTGGGGTTTATCAGACTTTCAGATAGGGCAAATGTCAGTGAGTGTTCCAATTTCAGTTCCAGAGCGACTCGCCCAATGAGTCTTTGATATTTAGTCGCTTTCAGCCATTTTTCTGGATTTTTGAAAATTTCACTTTTTTGTGAAAATATCCACTAAATGAGGGAATAATATGAGTGAGGGTACCCCAGGAGAGTTCCAAATGTGTGTGGGTAGAATATATATCCCACGTGGGTAAAATTGAAAAAAGTTGAAAACATTTTTTTTTTGGACTTAGTCATTTTTCCGGTGTTTATCAGACTTTCAGATAGGGCAAATGTCAGTGAGTGTTCCAATTTCAGTTCCAGAACTATTCGCCCAATGAGTCTATGATATTTAGTCATTTTCAGCCAATTTTCTGGATTTTTGAAAATTTCACTTTTTTGTGAAAATATCCACTAAATGAGGGAATAATATGAGTGAGGGTACCCCAGGAGAGTTCCAAATGTGTGTGGGTAGAATATATATCCCACGTGGGTAAAATTGAAAAAAGTTGAAAACATTTTTTTTTTGGACGTAGTCATTTTTCCAGCGTTTATCAGACTTTCAGATAGGGGAAATGTCAGTGAGCGTTCCGATTTCAGTTCCAGAGCGATTCGCCCAATGAGTCCTTGATATTTAGTCATTTTCAGCCAATATTTTGGATTTTTGAAAATTTCACTTTTTTGTGAAAATATCCACTAAATGAGGGAATAATATGTGTGAGGGTACCCCAGGAGAGTTCCAAATGTGTGTGGGTAGAATATATATCCCACGTGGGTAAAATTGAAAAAAGTTGAAAACATTTTTTTTTTGGACGTAGTCATTTTTCCGGCGTTTATCAGACTTTCAGATAGGGGAAATGTCAGTGAGCGTTCCGATTTCAGTTCCAGAGCGATTCGCCCAATGAGTCCTTGATATTTAGTCATTTTCAGCCAATATTTTGGATTTTTGAAAATTTCACTTTTTTGTGAAAATATCCACTAAATGAGGGAATAATATGTGTGAGGGTACCCCAGGAGAGTTCCAAATGTGTGTGGGTAGAATATATATCCCACGGGGGTAAAATTGAAAAAAGTTGAAAACATTTTTTTTTTGGACTTAGTCATTTTTCCGGTGTTTATCAGACTTTCAGATAGGGGAAATGTCAGTGAGCGTTCCGATTTCAGTTCCAGAGCGATTCGCCCAATCAGTCCTTGATATTTAGTCGTTTTCAGCCAATATTTTGGATTTTTGAAAATTTCACTTTTTTGTGATAATATCCACTAAATTAGGGAATAATATGTGTGAGGGTACCCCAGGAGAGTTACAAATGTGTGTGGGTAGAATACATATCCCACTGGGGTAAAATTGAAAAAAGTTGAAAACATTTTTTTTTTGGACTTAGTCATTTTTCCGGCGTTTATCAGACTTTCAGATACGGCAAATGTCAGTGAGTGTTCCATTTTCAGTTCCAGAGCGATTCGCCCAATGAGTCTATGATATTTAATCGTTTTCAGCCAATATTTTGGATTTTTGAAAATTTCACTTTTTTGTGAAAATATCCACTAAATTAGGGAATGATATATGTGAGGGTAACCCAGGAGAGTTCCAAATGTGTGTGGGTAGAATATATATCCCACTGGGGTAAAATTGAAAAAAGTTGAAAACATTTTTTTTTGGACTTAGTCATTTTTCCGGCGTTTATAAGACTTTCAGATAGGGCAAATGTCAGTGAGTGTTCCAATTTCAGTTCCAGAGCGATTCGCCCAATGAGTCTTTGATATTTAGTCGTTTTCAGCCATTATTTTGGATTTTTGAAAATTTCACTTTTTTGTGAAAATATCCACTTAATGAGGGAATAATATGTGTGAGGGTACCCCAGGAGAGTTCCAAATGTGTGTGGGTAGAATATATATCCCACGGGGGTAAATCTGAAAAAAGTAGAAAAAATTTTTTTTTTGGACTTAGTCATTTTTCCGGCGTTTTTCAGACTTTCACATAGGGGAAATGTCAGTGAGCGTTCCGATTTCAGTTCCAGAGCGATTCGCCCAATGAGTCCTTGATATTTAGTCGTTTTCAGCCAATATTTTGGATTTTTGAAAATTTCACTTTTTTGTGAAAATATCCACTAAATTAGGGAATAATATGTGTGAGGATACCCCAGGAGAGTTCCAAATGTGTGTGGGTAGAATTTATTTCACACGGGGGTAAAATTGAAAAAAGTTGAAAACATTTTTTTTTTGGGACTTAGTCAATTTTCCGGCGTTTATCAGACTTTCAGATAGGGCAAATGTCAGTGAGCATTCCAATTTCAGTTCCAGAGCGATTCGCCCAATGAGTCCTTGATATTTAGTCGTTTTCAGCCATTAATTTGGATTTTTGAAAATTTCACTTTTTTGTGAAAATATCCACTAAATTAGGGAATAATATGTGTGAGTATACCCCAGGAGAGTTACAAAAGTGTGTGGGTAGAATATATATCCCATTGGGGTAAAATTGAAAAAAGTTGAAAACATTTTTTTTTTGGACTTAGTCATTCTTCCAGCGTTTATCAGACTTTCAGATAGGGCCAATGTCAGTGAGTGTTCCAATTTCAGTTCCAGAGCGATTCGCCCAATGAGTCTTTGATATTTAGTCGTTTTCTGCCAATTTTCTGGATTTTTGAAAATTTCACTTTTTTGTGAAAATATCCACTAAATGAGGGAATAATATGTGTGAGGGTACCCCAGGAGAGTTCCAAATGTGTGTGGGCAGAATATATATCCCACGGGGGTAAAATTGAAAAAAGTTGAAAACATTTTTTTTTTGGACTTAGTCATTTTTCCGGCGTTTATCAGACTTTCAGATAGGGGAAATGTCAGTGAGCGTTCCGATTTCAGTTCCAGAGCGATTCGCCCAATCAGTCCTTGATATTTAGTCGTTTTCAGCCAATATTTTGGATTTTTGAAAATTTCACTTTTTTGTGATAATATCCACTAAATTAGGGAATAATATGTGTGAGGGTACCCCAGGAGAGTTACAAATGTGTGTGGGTAGAATACATATCCCACTGGGGTAAAATTGAAAAAAGTTGAAAACATTTTTTTTTTGGACTTAGTCATTTTTCCGGCGTTTATCAGACTTTCAGATACGGCAAATGTCAGTGAGTGTTCCAATTTCAGTTCCAGAGCGATTCGCCCAATGAGTCTATGATATTTAATCGTTTTTAGCCAATATTTTGGATTTTTGAAAATTTCACTTTTTTGTGAAAATATCCACTAAATTAGGGAATGATATATGTGAGGGTAACCCAGGAGAGTTCCAAATGTGTGTGGGTAGAATATATATCCCACTGGGGTAAAATTGAAAAAAGTTGAAAACATTTTTTTTTGGACTTAGTCATTTTTCCGGCGTTTATAAGACTTTCAGATAGGGCAAATGTCAGTGAGTGTTCCAATTTCAGTTCCAGAGCGATTCGCCCAATGAGTCTTTGATATTTAGTCGTTTTCAGCCATTATTTTGGATTTTTGAAAATTTCACTTTTTTGTGAAAATATCCACTTAATGAGGGAATAATATGTGTGAGGGTACCCCAGGAGAGTTCCAAATGTGTGTGGGTAGAATATATATCCCACGGGGGTAAATCTGAAAAAAGTAGAAAAAATTTTTTTTTTGGGACTTAGTCAATTTTCCGGCGTTTATCAGACTTTCAGATAGGGCAAATGTCAGTGAGCATTCCAATTTCAGTTCCAGAGCGATTCGCCCAATGAGTCCTTGATATTTAGTCGTTTTCAGCCATTAATTTGGATTTTTGAAAATTTCACTTTTTTGTGAAAATATCCACTAAATTAGGGAATAATATGTGTGAGTATACCCCAGGAGAGTTACAAAAGTGTGTGGGTAGAATATATATCCCATTGGGGTAAAATTGAAAAAAGTTGAAAACATTTTTTTTTTGGACTTAGTCATTCTTCCAGCGTTTATCAGACTTTCAGATAGGGCCAATGTCAGTGAGTGTTCCAATTTCAGTTCCATAGCGATTCGCCCAATGAGTCTTTGATATTTAGTCGTTTTCAGCCAATATTTTGGATTTTTGAAAATTTCACTTTTTTGTGAAAATATCCACTAAATTAGGGAATAATATGTGTGAGGGTACCCCAGGAGAGTTCCAAATGTGTGTGGGTAGAATATATATCCCACTGGGGTAAAATTGAAAAAAGTTGAAAACATTTTTTTTTTGGACTTAGTCATTTTTCCGGCGTTTATCAGACTTTCAGATAGGGCAAATGTCAGTGAGTGTTCCAATTTCAGTTCCAGAACGATTCGCCCAATGAGTCTATGATATTTAGTCATTTTCAGCCAATTTTCTGGATTTTTGAAAATTTCACTTTTTTGTGAAAATATCCACTAAATGAGGGAATAATATGTGTGAGGGTACCCCAGGAGAGTTCCAAATGTGTGTGGGTAGAATATATATCCCACGGGGGTAAATCTGAAAAAAGTTGAAAACATTTTTTTTCTGGACTTAGTCATTTTTCCGGTGTTTATCAGACTTTCAGATAGGGGAAATGTCAGTGAGCGTTCCGATTTCAGTTCCAGAGCGATTCGCCCAATCAGTCCTTGATATTTAGTCGTTTTCAGCCAATATTTTGGATTTTTGAAAATTTCACTTTTTTGTGAAAATATCCACTAAATTAGGGAATAATATGTGTGAGGGTACCCCAGGAGAGTTACAAATGTGTGTGGGTAGAATACATATCCCACTGGGGTAAAATTGAAAAAAGTTGAAAAAATTTTTTTTGGGACTTAGTCATTTTCCTGGCGTTTATCAGACTTTAAGATAGGGGAAATGTCAGTGAGCATTCCCATTTCAGTTCCAGAGCGATTCGCCCAATGAGTCTTTGATATTTAGTCGTTTTCAGCCAATTTTCTGGATTTTTCAAAATTTCACTTTTTTGTGAAAATATCCACTAAATGAAGGAATAATATGTGTGAGGGTACCGAAGGAGAGTTCCAAATGTGTGTGGGTAGAATATATATCCCACGGGGGTAAAATTGAAAAAAGTTGAAAAAATTTTTTTTTTGGACTTAGTCATTTTTCCGGCGTTTATCAGACTTTCAGATAGGGGAAATGTCAGTGAGCATTCCGATTTCAGTTCCAGAGCGATTCGCCCAATGATTCCTTGTTATTTAGTTGTTTTCAGCCAATTTTCTGGATTTTTGAAAATTTCACTTTTTTGTGAAAATATCCACTAAATGAGGGAATAATATGTGTGAGGGTACCCCAGGAGAGTTCCAAATGTGTGTGGGTAGAATATATATCCCACGGGGGTAAAATTGAAAAAAGTTGAAAAAAAATTTTTTTTGGACTTAGTCATTTTTCCGGTGTTTATCAGACTTTCAGATAGGGGAAATGTCAGTGAGCGTTCCGATTTCAGTTCCAGAGCGATTCGCCCAATCAGTCCTTGATATTTAGTCGTTTTCAGCCAATATTTTGGATTTTTGAAAATTTCACTTTTTTGTGAAAATATCCACTAAATGAGGGAATAATATGTGTGAGTGTACCCCAGGAGAGTTCCAAATATGTGTGGGTAAAATATATATCCCACGGGGGTAAAATTGAAAAAAGTTGAAAAAAATTTTTTTTTGGACTTATTCATTTTTCTGGGGTTTATCAGACTTTCAGATAGGGCAAATGTCAGTGAGTGTTCCAATTTCAGTTCCAGAGCGACTCGCCCAATGAGTCTTTGATATTTAGTCGCTTTCAGCCATTTTTCTGGATTTTTGAAAATTTCACTTTTTTGTGAAAATATCCACTAAATGAGGGAATAATATGTGTGAGGGTACCCCAGGAGAGTTCCAAATGTGTGTGGGTAGAATATATATCCCACTGGGGTAAAATTGAAAAAAGTTGAAAACATTTTTTTTTTGGACTTAGTCATTTTTCCGGTGTTTATCAGACTTTCAGATAGGGCAAATGTCAGTGAGTGTTCCAATTTCAGTTCCAGAACTATTCGCCCAATGAGTCTATGATATTTAGTCATTTTCAGCCAATTTTCTGGATTTTTGAAAATTTCACTTTTTTGTGAAAATATCCACTAAATGAGGGAATAATATGTGTGAGGGTACCCCAGGAGAGTTCCAAATGTGTGTGGGTAGAATATATATCCCACGTGGGTAAAATTGAAAAAAGTTGAAAACATTTTTTTTTTGGACGTAGTCATTTTTCCGGCGTTTATCAGACTTTCAGATAGGGGAAATGTCAGTGAGCGTTCCGATTTCAGTTCCAGAGCGATTCGCCCAATGAGTCCTTGATATTTAGTCATTTTCAGCCAATATTTTGGATTTTTGAAAATTTCACTTTTTTGTGAAAACATCCACTAAATGAGGGAATAATATGTGTGAGGGTACCCCAGGAGAGTTCCATATGTGTGTGGGTAGAATATATATCCCACGGGGGTAAAATTGAAAAAAGTTGAAAACATTTTTTTTTTGGACTTAGTCATTTTTCCGGCGTTTATCAGACTTTCAGATAGGGGAAATGTCAGTGAGCATTCCGATTTCAGTTCCAGAGCGATTCGCCCAATGATTCCTTGTTATTTAGTTGTTTTCAGCCAATTTTCTGGATTTTTGAAAATTTCACTTTTTTGTGAAAATATCCACTAAATGAGGGAATAATATGTGTTCGGGTACCCCAGGAGAGTTCCAAATGTGTGTGGGTAGAATATATATCCCACGGGGGTAAAATTGAAAAAAGTTGAAAAAAAATTTTTTTTGGACTTAGTCATTTTTCCGGCGTTTATCAGTCTTTCAGATAGGGGAAATGTCAGTGAGCGTTCCGATTTTAGTTCCAGACCGATTCGCCCAATGAGTCCTTGTTATTTAGTTGTTTTCAGCCAATTTTCTGGATTTTTGAAAATTTCACTTTTTTGTGAAAATATCCACTAAATGAGGGAATAATATGTATGAGGGTACCCCAGGAGAGTGCCAAATGTTTTGGGTAGAATATATATCCCACGGGGGTAAAATAGAAAAAAGTTGAAAAATTTTTTTTTTGGACTTAGTCATTTTTCCGGCGTTTATCAGACTTTCAGATAGGGGAAATGTCAGTGAGCATTCCAATTTCAGTTCCAGAGCGATTCGCCCAATGAGTCCTTGTTATTTAGTTGTTTTCAGCCAATTTTCTGGATTTTTGAAAATTTCACTTTTTTGTGAAAATATCCACTAAATGAGGGAATAATATGTGTGAGTGTACCCCAGGAGAGTTCCAAATGTGTGTGGGTAAAATATATATCCCACGGGGGTAAAATTGAAAAAAGTTGAAAAAAATTTTTTTTTGGACTTATTCATTTTTCTGGGGTTTATCAGACTTTCAGATAGGGCAAATGTCAGTGAGTGTTCCAATTTCAGTTCCAGAGCGACTCGCCCAATGAGTCTTTGATATTTAGTCGCTTTCAGCCATTTTTCTGGATTTTTGAAAATTTCACTTTTTTGTGAAAATATCCACTAAATGAGGGAATAATATGTGTGAGGGTACCCCAGGAGAGTTCCAAATGTGTGTGGGTAGAATATATATCCCACTGGGGTAAAATTGAAAAAAGTTGAAAACATTTTTTTTTTGGACTTAGTCATTTTTCCGGTGTTTATCAGACTTTCAGATAGGGCAAATGTCAGTGAGTGTTCCAATTTCAGTTCCAGAACTATTCGCCCAATGAGTCTATGATATTTAGTCATTTTCAGCCAATTTTCTGGATTTTTGAAAATTTCACTTTTTTGTGAAAATATCCACTAAATGAGGGAATAATATGTGTGAGGGTACCCCAGGAGAGTTCCAAATGTGTGTGGGTAGAATATATATCCCACGTGGGTAAAATTGAAAAAAGTTGAAAACATTTTTTTTTTGGACGTAGTCATTTTTCCGGCGTTTATCAGACTTTCAGATAGGGGAAATGTCAGTGAGCGTTCCAATTTCAGTTCCAGAGCGATTCGCCCAATGAGTCCTTGATATTTAGTCATTTTCAGCCAATATTTTGGATTTTTGAAAATTTCACTTTTTTGTGAAAATATCCACTAAATGAGGGAATAATATGTGTGAGGGTACCCCAGGAGAGTTCCAAATGTGTGTGGGTAGAATATATATCCCACGGGGGTAAAATTGAAAAAAGTTGAAAACATTTTTTTTTTGGACTTAGTCATTTTTCCGGTGTTTATCAGACTTTCAGATAGGGGAAATGTCAGTGAGCGTTCCGATTTCAGTTCCAGAGCGATTCGCCCAATCAGTCCTTGATATTTAGTCGTTTTCAGCCAATATTTTGGATTTTTGAAAATTTCACTTTTTTGTGATAATATCCACTAAATTAGGGAATTATATGTGTGTGGGTACCCCAGGAGAGTTACAAATGTGTGTGGGTAGAATACATATCCCACTGGGGTAAAATTGAAAAAAGTTGAAAACATTTTTTTTTTGGACTTAGTCATTTTTCCGGTGTTTATCAGACTTTCAGATAGGGGAAATGTCAGTGAGCGTTCCGATTTCAGTTCCAGAGCGATTCGCCCAATCAGTCCTTGATATTTAGTCGTTTTCAGCCAATATTTTGGATTTTTGAAAATTTCACTTTTTTGTGAAAATATCCACTAAATTAGGGAATAATATGTGTGAGGGTACCCCAGGAGAGTTACAAATGTGTGTGGGTAGAATACATATCCCACTGGGGTAAAATTGAAAAAAGTTGAAAAAATTTTTTTTGGGACTTAGTCATTTTCCTGGCGTTTATCAGACTTTAAGATAGGGGAAATGTCAGTGAGCATTCCCATTTCAGTTCCAGAGCGATTCGCCCAATGAGTCTTTGATATTTAGTCGTTTTCAGCCAATTTTCTGGATTTTTCAAAATTTCACTTTTTTGTGAAAATATCCACTAAATGAAGGAATAATATGTGTGAGGGTACCGAAGGAGAGTTCCAAATGTGTGTGGGTAGAATATATATCCCACGGGGGTAAAATTGAAAAAAGTTGAAAAAATTTTTTTTTTGGACTTAGTCATTTTTCCGGCGTTTATCAGACTTTCAGATAGGGGAAATGTCAGTGAGCATTCCGATTTCAGTTCCAGAGCGATTCGCCCAATGATTCCTTGTTATTTAGTTGTTTTCAGCCAATTTTCTGGATTTTTGAAAATTTCACTTTTTTGTGAAAATATCCACTAAATGAGGGAATAATATGTGTGAGGGTACCCCAGGAGAGTTCCAAATGTGTGTGGGTAGAATATATATCCCACGGGGGTAAAATTGAAAAAAGTTGAAAAAAAATTTTTTTTGGACTTAGTCATTTTTCCGGTGTTTATCAGACTTTCAGATAGGGGAAATGTCAGTGAGCGTTCCGATTTCAGTTCCAGAGCGATTCGCCCAATCAGTCCTTGATATTTAGTCGTTTTCAGCCAATATTTTGGATTTTTGAAAATTTCACTTTTTTGTGAAAATATCCACTAAATGAGGGAATAATATGTGTGAGTGTACCCCAGGAGAGTTCCAAATATGTGTGGGTAAAATATATATCCCACGGGGGTAAAATTGAAAAAAGTTGAAAAAAATTTTTTTTTGGACTTATTCATTTTTCTGGGGTTTATCAGACTTTCAGATAGGGCAAATGTCAGTGAGTGTTCCAATTTCAGTTCCAGAGCGACTCGCCCAATGAGTCTTTGATATTTAGTCGCTTTCAGCCATTTTTCTGGATTTTTGAAAATTTCACTTTTTTGTGAAAATATCCACTAAATGAGGGAATAATATGTGTGAGGGTACCCCAGGAGAGTTCCAAATGTGTGTGGGTAGAATATATATCCCACTGGGGTAAAATTGAAAAAAGTTGAAAACATTTTTTTTTTGGACTTAGTCATTTTTCCGGTGTTTATCAGACTTTCAGATAGGGCAAATGTCAGTGAGTGTTCCAATTTCAGTTCCAGAACTATTCGCCCAATGAGTCTATGATATTTAGTCATTTTCAGCCAATTTTCTGGATTTTTGAAAATTTCACTTTTTTGTGAAAATATCCACTAAATGAGGGAATAATATGTGTGAGGGTACCCCAGGAGAGTTCCAAATGTGTGTGGGTAGAATATATATCCCACGTGGGTAAAATTGAAAAAAGTTGAAAACATTTTTTTTTTGGACGTAGTCATTTTTCCGGCGTTTATCAGACTTTCAGATAGGGGAAATGTCAGTGAGCGTTCCGATTTCAGTTCCAGAGCGATTCGCCCAATGAGTCCTTGATATTTAGTCATTTTCAGCCAATATTTTGGATTTTTGAAAATTTCACTTTTTTGTGAAAACATCCACTAAATGAGGGAATAATATGTGTGAGGGTACCCCAGGAGAGTTCCATATGTGTGTGGGTAGAATATATATCCCATGGGGGTAAAATTGAAAAAAGTTGAAAACATTTTTTTTTTGGACTTAGTCATTTTTCCGGCGTTTATCAGACTTTCAGATAGGGGAAATGTCAGTGAGCATTCCGATTTCAGTTCCAGAGCGATTCGCCCAATGATTCCTTGTTATTTAGTTGTTTTCAGCCAATTTTCTGGATTTTTGAAAATTTCACTTTTTTGTGAAAATATCCACTAAATGAGGGAATAATATGTGTTCGGGTACCCCAGGAGAGTTCCAAATGTGTGTGGGTAGAATATATATCCCACGGGGGTAAAATTGAAAAAAGTTGAAAAAAAATTTTTTTTGGACTTAGTCATTTTTCCGGCGTTTATCAGTCTTTCAGATAGGGGAAATGTCAGTGAGCGTTCCGATTTTAGTTCCAGACCGATTCGCCCAATGAGTCCTTGTTATTTAGTTGTTTTCAGCCAATTTTCTGGATTTTTGAAAATTTCACTTTTTTGTGAAAATATCCACTAAATGAGGGAATAATATGTATGAGGGTACCCCAGGAGAGTGCCAAATGTTTTGGGTAGAATATATATCCCACGGGGGTAAAATAGAAAAAAGTTGAAAAATTTTTTTTTTGGACTTAGTCATTTTTCCGGCGTTTATCAGACTTTCAGATAGGGGAAATGTCAGTGAGCATTCCAATTTCAGTTCCAGAGCGATTCGCCCAATGAGTCCTTGTTATTTAGTTGTTTTCAGCCAATTTTCTGGATTTTTGAAAATTTCACTTTTTTGTGAAAATATCCACTAAATGAGGGAATAATATGTGTGAGTGTACCCCAGGAGAGTTCCAAATGTGTGTGGGTAAAATATATATCCCACGGGGGTAAAATTGAAAAAAGTTGAAAAAAATTTTTTTTTGGACTTATTCATTTTTCTGGGGTTTATCAGACTTTCAGATAGGGCAAATGTCAGTGAGTGTTCCAATTTCAGTTCCAGAGCGACTCGCCCAATGAGTCTTTGATATTTAGTCGCTTTCAGCCATTTTTCTGGATTTTTGAAAATTTCACTTTTTTGTGAAAATATCCACTAAATGAGGGAATAATATGTGTGAGGGTACCCCAGGAGAGTTCCAAATGTGTGTGGGTAGAATATATATCCCACTGGGGTAAAATTGAAAAAAGTTGAAAACATTTTTTTTTTGGACTTAGTCATTTTTCCGGTGTTTATCAGACTTTCAGATAGGGCAAATGTCAGTGAGTGTTCCAATTTCAGTTCCAGAACTATTCGCCCAATGAGTCTATGATATTTAGTCATTTTCAGCCAATTTTCTGGATTTTTGAAAATTTCACTTTTTTGTGAAAATATCCACTAAATGAGGGAATAATATGTGTGAGGGTACCCCAGGAGAGTTCCAAATGTGTGTGGGTAGAATATATATCCCACGTGGGTAAAATTGAAAAAAGTTGAAAACATTTTTTTTTTGGACGTAGTCATTTTTCCGGCGTTTATCAGACTTTCAGATAGGGGAAATGTCAGTGAGCGTTCCAATTTCAGTTCCAGAGCGATTCGCCCAATGAGTCCTTGATATTTAGTCATTTTCAGCCAATATTTTGGATTTTTGAAAATTTCACTTTTTTGTGAAAATATCCACTAAATGAGGGAATAATATGTGTGAGGGTACCCCAGGAGAGTTCCAAATGTGTGTGGGTAGAATATATATCCCACGGGGGTAAAATTGAAAAAAGTTGAAAACATTTTTTTTTTGGACTTAGTCATTTTTCCGGTGTTTATCAGACTTTCAGATAGGGGAAATGTCAGTGAGCGTTCCGATTTCAGTTCCAGAGCGATTCGCCCAATCAGTCCTTGATATTTAGTCGTTTTCAGCCAATATTTTGGATTTTTGAAAATTTCACTTTTTTGTGATAATATCCACTAAATTAGGGAATTATATGTGTGTGGGTACCCCAGGAGAGTTACAAATGTGTGTGGGTAGAATACATATCCCACTGGGGTAAAATTGAAAAAAGTTGAAAACATTTTTTTTTTGGACTTAGTCATTTTTCCGGCGTTTATCAGACTTTCAGATACGGCAAATGTCAGTGAGTGTTCCAATTTCAGTTCCAGAGCGATTCGCCCAATGAGTCTATGATATTTAATCGTTTTCAGCCAATATTTTGGATTTTTGAAAATTTCACTTTTTTGCGAAAATATCCACTAAATTAGGGAATGATATATGTGAGGGTAACCCAGGAGAGTTCCAAATGTGTGTGGGTAGAATATATATCCCACTGGGGTAAAATTGAAAAAAGTTGAAAACATTTTTTTTTGGACTTAGTCATTTTTCCGGCGTTTAGAAGACTTTCAGATAGGGCAAATGTCAGTGAGTGTTCCAATTTCAGTTCCAGAGCGATTCGCCCAATGAGTCTTTGATATTTAGTCATTTTCAGCCAATTTTCTGGATTTTTGAAAATTTCACTTTTTTGTGAAAATATCCACTAAATGAGGGAATAATATGTGTGAGGGTACCCCAGGAGAGTTCCAAATGTGTGTGGGTAGAATATATATCCCACGTGGGTAAAATTGAAAAAAGTTGAAAACATTTTTTTTTTGGACGTAGTCATTTTTCCGGCGTTTATCAGACTTTCAGATAGGGGAAATGTCAGTGAGCGTTCCAATTTCAGTTCCAGAGCGATTCGCCCAATGAGTCCTTGATATTTAGTCATTTTCAGCCAATATTTTGGATTTTTGAAAATTTCACTTTTTTGTGAAAATATCCACTAAATGAGGGAATAATATGTGTGAGGGTACCCCAGGAGAGTTCCAAATGTGTGTGGGTAGAATATATATCCCACGGGGGTAAAATTGAAAAAAGTTGAAAACATTTTTTTTTTGGACTTAGTCATTTTTCCGGTGTTTATCAGACTTTCAGATAGGGGAAATGTCAGTGAGCGTTCCGATTTCAGTTCCAGAGCGATTCACTCAATCAGTCCTTGATATTTAGTCGTTTTCAGCCAATATTTTGGATTTTTGAAAATTTCACTTTTTTGTGATAATATCCACTAAATTAGGGAATTATATGTGTGTGGGTACCCCAGGAGAGTTACAAATGTGTGTGGGTAGAATACATATCCCACTGGGGTAAAATTGAAAAAAGTTGAAAACATTTTTTTTTTGGACTTAGTCATTTTTCCGGCGTTTATCAGACTTTCAGATACGGCAAATGTCAGTGAGTGTTCCAATTTCAGTTCCAGAGCGATTCGCCCAATGAGTCTATGATATTTAATCGTTTTCAGCCAATATTTTGGATTTTTGAAAATTTCACTTTTTTGCGAAAATATCCACTAAATTAGGGAATGATATATGTGAGGGTAACCCAGGAGAGTTCCAAATGTGTGTGGGTAGAATATATATCCCACTGGGGTAAAATTGAAAAAAGTTGAAAACATTTTTTTTTGGACTTAGTCATTTTTCCGGCGTTTAGAAGACTTTCAGATAGGGCAAATGTCAGTGAGTGTTCCAATTTCAGTTCCAGAGCGATTCGCCCAATGAGTCTTTGATATTTAGTCGTTTTCAGCCAATTTTCTGGATTTTTGAAAATTTCACTTTTTTGTGAAAATATCCACTAAATGAGGGAATAATATGTGTGAGGGTACCCCAGGAGAGTTCCAAATGTGTGTGGGTAGAATATATATCCCACGGGGGTAAATCTGAAAAAAGTTGAAAACATTTTTTTTTTGGACTTAGTCATTTTTCCGGTGTTTATCAGACTTTCAGATAGGGGAAATGTCAGTGAGCGTTCCGATTTCAGTTCCAGAGCGATTCGCCCAATCAGTCCTTGATATTTAGTCGTTTTCAGCCAATATTTTGGATTTTTGAAAATTTCACTTTTTTGTGAAAATATCCACTAAATTAGGGAATAATATGTGTGAGGGTACCCCAGGAGAGTTACAAATGTGTGTGGGTAGAATACATATCCCACTGGGGTAAAGATGAAAAAAGTTGAAAACATTTTTTTTTGGACTTAGTCATTTTTCCGGCGTTTATCAGACTTTCAGATAGGGGAAATGTCAGTGAGCGTTCCGATTTCAGTTCCATAGCGATTCGCCCAATGAGTCTTTGATATTTAGTCGTTTTCAGCCAATATTTTGGATTTTTGAAAATTTCACTTTTTTGTGAAAATATCCACTAAATGAGGGAATAATATGTGTGAGGGTACCCCAGGAGAGTTCCAAATGTGTGTGGGTAGAATATATATCCCACTGGGGTAAAATTGAAAAAAGTTGAAAACATTTTTTTTTTGGACTTAGTCATTTTTCCGGTGTTTATCAGACTTTCAGATAGGGCAAATGTCAGTGAGTGTTCCAATTTCAGTTCCAGAACTATTCGCCCAATGAGTCTATGATATTTAGTCATTTTCAGCCAATTTTCTGGATTTTTGAAAATTTCACTTTTTTGTGAAAATATCCACTAAATGAGGGAATAATATGTGTGAGGGTACCCCAGGAGAGTTCCAAATGTGTGTGGGTAGAATATATATCCCACGTGGGTAAAATTGAAAAAAGTTGAATACATTTTTTTTTTGGACGTAGTCATTTTTCCGGCGTTTATCAGACTTTCAGATAGGGGAAATGTCAGTGAGCGTTCCGATTTCAGTTCCAGAGCGATTCGCCCAATGAGTCCTTGATATTTAGTCATTTTCAGCCAATATTTTGGATTTTTGAAAATTTCACTTTTTTGTGAAAATATCCACTAAATGAGGGAATAATATGTGTGAGGGTACCCCAGGAGAGTTCCATATGTGTGTGGGTAGAATATATATCCCACGGGGGTAAAATTGAAAAAAGTTGAAAACATTTTTTTTTTGGACTTAGTCATTTTTCCGGCGTTTATCAGACTTTCAGATAGGGGAAATGTCAGTGAGCATTCCGATTTCAGTTCCAGAGCGATTCGCCCAATGATTACTTGTTATTTAGTTGTTTTCAGCCAATTTTCTGGATTTTTGAAAATTTCACTTTTTTGTGAAAATATCCACTAAATGAGGGAATAATATGTGTTCGGGTACCCCAGGAGAGTTCCAAATGTGTGTGGGTAGAATATATATCCCACGGGGGTAAAATTGAAAAAAGTTGAAAAAAAATTTTTTTTGGACTTAGTCATTTTTCCGGCGTTTATCAGTCTTTCAGATAGGGGAAATGTCAGTGAGCGTTCCGATTTTAGTTCCAGACCGATTCGCCCAATGAGTCCTTGTTATTTAGTTGTTTTCAGCCAATTTTCTGGATTTTTGAAAATTTCACTTTTTTGTGAAAATATCCACTAAATGAGGGAATAATATGTATGAGGGTACCCCAGGAGAGTGCCAAATGTTTTGGGTAGAATATATATCCCACGGGGGTAAAATTGAAAAAAGTTGAAAAAAAATTTTTTTTGGACTTAGTCATTTTTCCGGCGTTTATCAGTCTTTCAGATAGGGGAAATGTCAGTGAGCGTTCCGATTTTAGTTCCAGACCGATTCGCCCAATGAGTCCTTGTTATTTAGTTGTTTTCAGCCAATTTTCTGGATTTTTGAAAATTTCACTTTTTTGTGAAAATATCCACTAAATGAGGGAATAATATGTATGAGGGTACCCCAGGAGAGTGCCAAATGTTTTGGGTAGAATATATATCCCACGGGGGTAAAATAGAAAAAAGTTGAAAAAAATTTTTTTTTGGACTTATTCATTTTTCTGGGGTTTATCAGACTTTCAGATAGGGCAAATGTCAGTGAGTGTTCCAATTTCAGTTCCAGAGCGACTCGCCCAATGAGTCTTTGATATTTAGTCGTTTTCAGCCAATTTTCTGGATTTTTGAAAATTTCACTTTTTTGTGAAAATATCCACTAAATGAGGGAATAATATGTGTGAGGGTACCCCAGGAGAGTTACAAATGTGTGTGGGTAGAATACATATCCCACTGGGGTAAAATTGAAAAAAGTTGAAAACATTTTTTTTTGGACTTAGTCATTTTTCCGGCGTTTATCAGACTTTCAGATACGGCAAATGTCAGTGAGTGTTCCAATTTCAGTTCCAGAACGATTCGCCCAATGAGTCTTTGATATTTAGTCGTTTTCAGCCAATTTTCTGGATTTTTGAAAATTTCACTTTTTTGTGAAAATATCCACTAAATGAGGGAATAATATGTGTGAGGGTACCCCAGGAGAGTTCCAAATGTGTGTGGGTAGAATATATATCCCACGGGGGTAAAATTGAAAAAATTTGAAAAAATTTTTTTTTTGGACTTAGTCATTTTTCTGGCGTTTATCAGACTTTCAGATAGGGGAAATGTCAGTGGGCGTTCCGATTTCAGTTCCAGAGCGATTCGCCCAATGAGTCCTTGATATTTAGTCGTTTTCAGCCATTATTTTGGATTTTTGAAAATTTCACTTTTTTGTGAAAATATCCACTTAATGAGGGAATAATATGTGTGAGGGTACCCCAGGAGAGTTCCAAATGTGTGTGGGTAGAAGATATATCCCACGGGGGTAAAATTGAAAAAAGTTGAAAAAAATTTTTTTTTGGACTTATTCATTTTTCTGGGGTTTATCAGACTTTCAGATAGGGCAAATGTCAGTGAGTGTTCCAATTTCAGTTCCAGAGCGACTCGCCCAATGAGTCTTTGATATTTAGTCGCTTTCAGCCATTTTTCTGGATTTTTGAAAATTTCACTTTTTTGTGAAAATATCCACTAAATGAGGGAATAATATGTGTGAGGGTACCCCAGGAGAGTTCCAAATGTGTGTGGGTAGAATATATATCCCACTGGGGTAAAATTGAAAAAAGTTGAAAACATTTTTTTTTTGGACTTAGTCATTTTTCCGGTGTTTATCAGACTTTCAGATAGGGCAAATGTCAGTGAGTGTTCCAATTTCAGTTCCAGAACTATTAGCCCAATGAGTCTATGATATTTAGTCATTTTCAGCCAATTTTCTGGATTTTTGAAAATTTCACTTTTTTGTGAAAATATCCACTAAATGAGGGAATAATATGTGTGAGGGTACCCCAGGAGAGTTCCAAATGTGTGTGGGTAGAATATATATCCCACGTGGGTAAAATTGAAAAAAGTTGAAAACATTTTTTTTTTGGACGTAGTCATTTTTCCGGCGTTTATCAGACTTTCAGATAGGGGAAATGTCAGTGAGCGTTCCAATTTCAGTTCCAGAGCGATTCGCCCAATGAGTCCTTGATATTTAGTCATTTTCAGCCAATATTTTGGATTTTTGAAAATTTCACTTTTTTGTGAAAATATCCACTAAATGAGGGAATAATATGTGGGAGGGTACCCCAGGAGAGTTCCAAATGTGTGTGGGTAGAATATATATCCCACGGGGGTAAAATTGAAAAAAGTTGAAAACATTTTTTTTTTGGACTTAGTCATTTTTCCGGTGTTTATCAGACTTTCAGATAGGGGAAATGTCAGTGAGCGTTCCGATTTCAGTTCCAGAGCGATTCGCCCAATCAGTCCTTGATATTTAGTCGTTTTCAGCCAATATTTTGGATTTTTGAAAATTTCACTTTTTTGTGATAATATCCACTAAATTAGGGAATAATATGTGTGTGGGTACCCCAGGAGAGTTACAAATGTGTGTGGGTAGAATACATATCCCACTGGGGTAAAATTGAAAAAAGTTGAAAACATTTTTTTTTTGGACTTAGTCATTTTTCCGGCGTTTATCAGACTTTCAGATACGGCAAATGTCAGTGAGTGTTCCAATTTCAGTTCCAGAGCGATTCGCCCAATGAGTCTATGATATTTAATCGTTTTCAGCCAATATTTTGGATTTTTGAAAATTTCACTTTTTTGTGAAAATATCCACTAAATTAGGGAATGATATATGTGAGGGTAACCCAGGAGAGTTCCAAATGTGTGTGGGTAGAATATATATCCCACTGGGGTAAAATTGAAAAAAGTTGAAAACATTTTTTTTTGGACTTAGTCATTTTTCCGGCGTTTATAAGACTTTCAGATAGGGCAAATGTCAGTGAGTGTTCCAATTTCAGTTCCAGAGCGATTCGCCCAATGAGTCTTTGATATTTAGTCGTTTTCAGCCAATTTTCTGGATTTTTGAAAATTTCACTTTTTTGTGAAAATATCCACTAAATGAGGGAATAATATGTGTGAGGGTACCCCAGGAGAGTTCCAAATGTGTGTGGGTAGAATATATATCCCACGGGGGTAAATCTGAAAAAAGTTGAAAACATTTTTTTTTTGGACTTAGTCATTTTTCCGGTGTTTATCAGACTTTCAGATAGGGGAAATGTCAGTGAGCGTTCCGATTTCAGTTCCAGAGCGATTCGCCCAATCAGTCCTTGATATTTAGTCGTTTTCAGCCAATATTTTGGATTTTTGAAAATTTCACTTTTTTGTGAAAATATCCACTAAATTAGGGAATAATATGTGTGAGGGTACCCCAGGAGAGTTACAAATGTGTGTGGGTAGAATACATATCCCACTGGGGTAAAATTGAAAAAAGTTGAAAACATTTTTTTTTGGACTTAGTCATTTTTCCGGCGTTTATCAGACTTTCAGATACGGCAAATGTCAGTGAGTGTTCCAATTTCAGTTCCAGAACGATTCGCCCAATGAGTCTTTGATATTTAGTCGTTTTCAGCCAATTTTCTGGATTTTTGAAAATTTCACTTTTTTGTGAAAATATCCACTAAATGAGGGAATAATATGTGTGAGGGTACCCCAGGAGAGTTCCAAATGTGTGTGGGTAGAATATATATCCCACGGGGGTAAAATTGAAAAAATTTGAAAAAATTTTTTTTTTGGACTTAGTCATTTTTCTGGCGTTTATCAGACTTTCAGATAGGGGAAATGTCAGTGGGAGTTCCGATTTCAGTTCCAGAGCGATTCGCCCAATGAGTCCTTGATATTTAGTCGTTTTCAGCCATTATTTTGGATTTTTGAAAATTTCACTTTTTTGTGAAAATATCCACTTAATGAGGGAATAATATGTGTGAGGGTACAACAGGAGAGTTCCAAATGTGTGTGGGTAGAAGATATATCCCACGGGGTAAAATTGAAAAAAGTTGAAAAAATTATTTTTTTGGACTTAGTCATTTTTCTGGCGTTTATCAGACTTTCAGATAGGGGAAATGTCAGTGGGCGTTCCGCTTTCAGTTCCAGAGCGATTCGCCCAATGAGTCCTTGATATTTAGTCGTTTTCAGCCAATTTTCTGGATTTTTGAAAATTTCACTTTTTTGTGAAAATATCCACTAAATTAGGGAATAATATGTGTGAGGATACCCCAGGAGAGTTCCAAATGTGTGTGGGTAGAATTTATTTCACACGGGGGTAAAATTGAAAAAAGTTGAAAACATTTTTTTTTTGGGACTTAGTCATTTTTCCGGCGTTTATCAGACTTTCAGATAGGGCAAATGTCAGTGAGCATTCCAATTTCAGTTCCAGAGCGATTCGCCCAATGAGTCCTTGATATTTAGTCGTTTTCAGCCATTAATTTGGATTTTTGAAAATTTCACTTTTTTGTGAAAATATCCACTAAATTAGGGAATAATATGTGTGAGTATACCCCAGGAGAGTTACAAAAGTGTGTGGGTAGAATATATATCCCATTGGGGTAAAATTGAAAAAAGTTGAAAACATTTTTTTTTTGGACTTAGTCATTCTTCCAGCGTTTATCAGACTTTCAGATAGGGCCAATGTCAGTGAGTGTTCCAATTTCAGTTCCAGAGCGATTCGCCCAATGAGTCTTAGATATTTAGTCGATTTCTGCCAATTTTCTGGATTTTTGAAAATTTCACTTTTTTGTGAAAATATCCACTAAATGAGGGAATAATATGTGTGAGGGTACCCCAGGAGAGTTCCAAATGTGTGTGGGTAGAATATATATCCCACGGGGGTAAAATTGAAAAAAGTTGAAAACATTTTTTTTTTGGACTTAGTCATTTTTCCGGTGTTTATCAGACTTTCAGATAGGGGAAATGTCAGTGAGCGTTCCGATTTCAGTTCCATAGCGATTCGCCCAATGAGTCTTTGATATTTAGTCGTTTTCAGCCAATATTTTGGATTTTTGAAAATTTCACTTTTTTGAGAAAATATCCACTAAATTAGGGAATAATATGTGTGAGGGTACCCCAGGAGAGTTACAAATGTGTGTGGGTAGAATACATATCCCACTGGGGTAAAATTGAAAAAAGTTGAAAACATTTTTTTTTTGGACTTAGTCATTTTTCCGGCGTTTATCAGACTTTCACATACGGCAAATGTCAGTGAGTGTTCCAATTTCAGTTCCAGAGCGATTCGCCCAATGAGTCTATGATATTTAATCGTTTTCAGCCAATATTTTGGATTTTTGAAAATTTCACTTTTTTGTGAAAATATCCACTAAATTAGGAAATGATATATGTGAGGGTAACCCAGGAGAGTTCCAAATGTGTGTGGGTAGAATATATATCCCACTGGGGTAAAATTGAAAAAAGTTGAAAACATTTTTTTTTGGACTTAGTCATTTTTCTGGCGTTTATAAGACTTTCAGATAGGGCAAATGTCAGTGAGTGTTCCAATTTCAGTTCCAGAGCGATTCGCCCAATGAGTCTTTGATATTTAGTCGTTTTCAGCCAATTTTCTGGATTTTTGAAAATTTCACTTTTTTGTGAAAATATCCACTAAATGAGGGAATAATATGTGTGAGGGTACCCCAGGAGAGTTCCAAATGTGTGTGGGTAGAATATATATCCCACGGGGGTAAAATTGAAAAAATTTGAAAAAATTTTTTTTTTGGACTTAGTCATTTTTCTGGCGTTTATCAGACTTTCAGATAGGGGAAATGTCAGTGGGCGTTCCGATTTCAGTTCCAGAGCGATTCGCCCAATGAGTCCTTGATATTTATTTGTTTTCAGCCAATTTTCTGGATTTTTGAAAATTTCACTTTTTTGTGAAAATATTCACTAAATGAGGGAATAATATGTGTGAGGGTACCCCAGGAGAGTTCCAAATGTGTGTGGGTAGAATATATATCCCACGGGGGTAAAATTGAAAAAAGTTGAAAACATTTTTTTTTTTGGACTTAGTCATTTTTCCGGCGTTTATCAGACTTTCAGATAGGGGAAATGTCAGTGAGTGTTCCGATTTCAGTTCCAGAGCGATTCGCCCAATGCGTCCTTGATATTTAGTTGTTTTCAGCCATTATTTTGGATTTTTGAAAATTTCACTTTTTTGTGAAAATATCCACTAAATGAGGGAATAATATGTGTGAGGGTATCCCAGGAGAGTTCCTAATGTGTGTGGGTAGAATATATATCCCATGGGGGTAAAATTGAAAAAAGTTGAAAACATTTTTTTTTTGGACTTAGTCATTTTTCCGGCGTTTATCAGACTTTCACATAGGGGAAATGTCATTGAGCGTTCCGATTTCAGTTCCAGAGCGATTCGCCCAATGAGTCTTTGATATTTAGTCGTTTTCAGCCAATATTCTGGATTTTTTGAAAATTTTACTTTTTTGTGAAAATATCCACTAAATGAGGGAATAATATGTGTGAGGGTACCCCAGGAGAGTTCCTCATGTGTTTGGGTAGAATATATATCCCACGGGGGCAAAACTGAAAAAAGTTGAAAAAAATTTTTTTTTGGACTTAGTCTTTTTTCCGGCGTTTATCAGACTTTCAGATAGGGGAAATGTCAGTGAGCGTTCCGATTTCAGTACCAGAGTGATCCGCCCAATGAGTCTTTGATATTTAGTCGTTTTCAGCCAATTTTCCGGATTTTTGAAAATTTCACTTTTTTGTGAAAATATCCACTAAATGAGGGAATAATATGTGTGAGGGTACCCCAGGAGAGTTCCAAATGTGTGTGGGTAAAATATATATCCCACGGGGGTAAAATTGAAAAAAGTTGAAAACATTTTTTTTTGGACTTAGTCATTTTTCCGGCGTTTATCAGACTTTCAGATAGGGGAAATGTCAGTGAGCGTTCCGATTTCAGTTCCAGAGCGATTCGCCCAATGAGTCAATGATATTTAGCCGTTTTCAGCCATTATTTTGGATTTTTGAAAATTTCACTTTTTTGTGAAAATATCCACTAAATTAGGGAATAATATGTGTGAGTATACCCCAGGAGAGTTACAAATGTGTTTGGGTAGAATATATATCCCATTGGGGTAAAATTGAAAAAAGTTGAAAACATTTTTTTTTTGGACTTAGTCATTCTTCCGGCGTTTATCAGACTTTCAGAAAGTGCAAATGTCAGTGAGTGTTCCAATTTCAGTTCCAGAGCGATTCGCCCAATGAGTCTTTGATATTTAGTCGTTTTCAGCCAATTTTCTGGATTTTTGAAAATTTCACTTTTTTGTGAAAATATCCACTAAATGAGGGAATTATATCTGTGAGGGTACCCCAGGAGAGTTCCAAATGTGTGTGGGTAGAAGATATATCCCACGGGGTAAAATTGAAAAAAGTTGAAAAAATTTTTTTTTTGGACTTAGTAATTTTTCTGGCGTTTATCACACTTTCAGATAGGGGAAATGTCAGTGGGCGTTCCGATTTCAGTTCCAGAGCGATTCGCCCAATGAGTCTTTGATATTTAGTCGTTTTCAGCCAATATTTTGGATTTTTGAAAATTTCACTTTTTTGTGAAAATATCCACTAAATTAGGGAGTAATATGTGTGAGGGTACCCCAGGAGAGTTCCAAATGTGTGTGGGTAGAATATATATCCCACGGGGGTAAAATTGAAAAAAGTTGAAAACATTTTTTTTTTGGACTTAGTCATTTTTCCGGCGTTTATCAGACTTTCAGATAGGGGAAATGTCAGTGAGCGTTCCGATTTCAGTTCCAGAGCGATTCGCCCAATGAGTCGATGATATTTAGCCGTTTTCAGCCATTATTTTGGATTTTTGAAAATTTCACTTTTTTGTGAAAATATCCACTAAATGAGGGAATAATATGTGTGAGGGTACACCAGGAGAGTTCCAAATGTGTATGGGTAGAATATATATCCCACGGGGGTAAAATTGAAAAAAGTTGAAAACATTTTTTTTTTGGACTTAGTCATTTTTCCGGCGTTTATCAGACTTTCAGATAGGGGAAATGTCAGTGAGCGTTCCGATTTCAGTTCCAGAGCGATTCGCCCAATGAGTCCTTGATATTTAGTCTTTTTCAGCCAATATTTTGGATTTTTGAAAATTTCACTTTTTTGTGAAAATATCCACTAAATTAGGGAATAATATGTGTGAGTATACCCCAGGAGAGTTACAAATGTGTTTGGGTAGAATATATATCCCATTGGGGTAAAATTGAAAAAAGTTGAAAACATTTTTTTTTTGGACTTAGTCATTCTTCCGGCGTTTATCAGACTTTCAGAAAGTGCAAATGTCAGTGAGTGTTCCAATTTCAGTTCCAGAGCGATTCGCCCAATGAGTCTTTGATATTTAGTCGTTTTCAGCCAATTTTCTGGATTTTTGAAAATTTCACTTTTTTGTGAAAATATCCACTAAATGAGGGAATTATATCTGTGAGGGTACCCCAGGAGAGTTCCAAATGTGTGTGGGTAGAAGATATATCCCACGGGGTAAAATTGAAAAAAGTTGAAAAAATTTTTTTTTTGGACTTAGTAATTTTTCTGGCGTTTATCACACTTTCAGATAGGGGAAATGTCAGTGGGCGTTCCGATTTCAGTTCCAGAGCGATTCGCCCAATGAGTCTTTGATATTTAGTCGTTTTCAGCCAATATTTTGGATTTTTGAAAATTTCACTTTTTTGTGAAAATATCCACTAAATTAGGGAGTAATATGTGTGAGGGTACCCCAGGAGAGTTCCAAATGTGTGTGGGTAGAATATATATCCCACGGGGGTAAAATTGAAAAAAGTTGAAAACATTTTTTTTTTGGACTTAGTCATTTTTCCGGCGTTTATCAGACTTTCAGATAGGGGAAATGTCAGTGAGCGTTCCGATTTCAGTTCCAGAGCGATTCGCCCAATGAGTCGATGATATTTAGCCGTTTTCAGCCATTATTTTGGATTTTTGAAAATTTCACTTTTTTGTGAAAATATCCACTAAATGAGGGAATAATATGTGTGAGGGTACACCAGGAGAGTTCCAAATGTGTATGGGTAGAATATATATCCCACGGGGGTAAAATTGAAAAAAGTTGAAAACATTTTTTTTTTGGACTTAGTCATTTTTCCGGCGTTTATCAGACTTTCAGATAGGGGAAATGTCAGTGAGCGTTCCGATTTCAGTTCCAGAGCGATTCGCCCAATGAGTCCTTGATATTTAGTCTTTTTCAGCCAATATTTTGGATTTTTGAAAATTTCACTTTTTTGTGAAAATATCCACTAAATTAGGGAATAATATGTGTGAGTATACCCCAGGAGAGTTACAAATGTGTTTGGGTAGAATATATATCCCATTGGGGTAAAATTGAAAAAAGTTGAAAACATTTTTTTTTTGGACTTAGTCATTCTTCCGGCGTTTATCAGACTTTCAGAAAGTGCAAATGTCAGTGAGTGTTCCAATTTCAGTTCCAGAGCGATTCGCCCAATGAGTCTTTGATATTTAGTCGTTTTCAGCCAATTTTCTGGATTTTTGAAAATTTCACTTTTTTGTGAAAATATCCACTAAATGAGGGAATTATATCTGTGAGGGTACCCCAGGAGAGTTCCAAATGTGTGTGGGTAGAAGATATATCCCACGGGGTAAAATTGAAAAAAGTTGAAAAAATTTTTTTTTTGGACTTAGTAATTTTTCTGGCGTTTATCACACTTTCAGATAGGGGAAATGTCAGTGGGCGTTCCGATTTCAGTTCCAGAGCGATTCGCCCAATGAGTCTTTGATATTTAGTCGTTTTCAGCCAATATTTTGGATTTTTGAAAATTTCACTTTTTTGTGAAAATATCCACTAAATTAGGGAGTAATATGTGTGAGGGTACCCCAGGAGAGTTCCAAATGTGTGTGGGTAGAATATATATCCCACGGGGGTAAAATTGAAAAAAGTTGAAAACATTTTTTTTTTGGACTTAGTCATTTTTCCGGCGTTTATCAGACTTTCAGATAGGGGAAATGTCAGTGAGCGTTCCGATTTCAGTTCCAGAGCGATTCGCCCAATGAGTCTTTGATATTTAGTCGTTTTCAGCCAATATTTTGGATTTTTGAAAATTTCACTTTTTTGAGAAAATAGCCACTAAATTAGGGAATAATATGTGTGAGGGTACCCCAGGAGAGTTCCAAATGTGTGTGGGTAGAATATATATCCCACGGGGGTAAAATTGAAAGAGGTTGAAAACATTTTTTTTTTTGGACTTCGTCATTTTTCCGGCGTTTATCAGACTTTCAGATAGGGGAAATGTCAGTGAGCATTCCGATTTCAGTTCCAGAGCGATTCGCCCAATGAGTCCTTGATATTTAGTCGTTTTCAGCCAATATTTTGGATTTTTGAAAATTTCACTTTTTTGTGAAAATATCCACTAAATTAGGGAATAATATGTGTGAGGGTACCCCAGGAGAGTTACAAATGTGTGTGGGTAGAATACATATCCCACTGGGGTAAAATTGAAAAAAGTTGAAAACATTTTTTTGTTGGACTTAGTCATTTTTCCGGCGTTTATCAGACTTTCAGATAGGGCAAATGTCAGTGAGTGTTCCAATTTCAGTTCCAGAGCGATTCGCCCAATGAGTCTTTGATATTTAGTCGTTTTCAGCCAATTTTCTGGATTTTTGAAAATTTCACTTTTTTGTGAAAATATCCACTAAATGAGGAAATAATATGTGTGAGGGTACCCCAGGAGAGTTCCAAATGTGTGTGGGTAGAATATATATCCCACGGGGGTAAAATTGAAAAAAGTTGAAAACATCTTTTTTTTGGGACTTAGTCATTTTTCCGGCGTTTATCAGACTTTCAGATAGGGCAAATGTCAGTGAGCATTCCAATTTCAGTTCCAGAGCGATTCGCCCAATGAGTCCTTGATATTTAGTCGTTTTCAGCCAATATTTTGGATTTTTGAAAATTTCACTTTTTTGTGAAAATATCCACTAAATTAGGGAATAATATGTGTGAGTATACCCCAAGAGAGTTACAAATGTGTGTGGGTAGAATATATATCCCATTGGGGTAAAATTGAAAAAAGTTGAAAACATTTTTTTTTTGGACTGTCATTTTTCCGGCGTTTATCAGACTTTCAGATAGAGCAAATGTCAGTGAGTGTTCCAATTTCAGTTCCAGAGCGATTCGCCCAATGAGTCGATGATATTTAGCCGTTTTCAGCCATTATTTTGGATTTTTGAAAATTTCACTTTTTTGTGAAAATATCCACTAAATGAGGGAATAATATGTGTGAGGGTACACCAGGAGAGTTCCAAATGTGTATGGGTAGAATATATATCCCACGGGGGTAAAATTGAAAAAAGTTGAAAACATTTTTTTTTTGGACTTAGTCATTTTTCCGGCGTTTATCAGACTTTCAGATAGGGGAAATGTCAGTGAGCGTTCCGATTTCAGTTCCAGAGCGATTCGCCCAATGAGTCCTTGATATTTAGTCTTTTTCAGCCAATATTTTGGATTTTTGAAAATTTCACTTTTTTGTGAAAATATCCACTAAATTAGGGAATAATATGTGTGAGTATACCCCAGGAGAGTTACAAATGTGTTTGGGTAGAATATATATCCCATTGGGGTAAAATTGAAAAAAGTTGAAAACATTTTTTTTTTGGACTTAGTCATTCTTCCGGCGTTTATCAGACTTTCAGAAAGTGCAAATGTCAGTGAGTGTTCCAATTTCAGTTCCAGAGCGATTCGCCCAATGAGTCTTTGATATTTAGTCGTTTTCAGCCAATTTTCTGGATTTTTGAAAATTTCACTTTTTTGTGAAAATATCCACTAAATGAGGGAATTATATCTGTGAGGGTACCCCAGGAGAGTTCCAAATGTGTGTGGGTAGAAGATATATCCCACGGGGTAAAATTGAAAAAAGTTGAAAAAATTTTTTTTTTGGACTTAGTAATTTTTCTGGCGTTTATCACACTTTCAGATAGGGGAAATGTCAGTGGGCGTTCCGATTTCAGTTCCAGAGCGATTCGCCCAATGAGTCTTTGATATTTAGTCGTTTTCAGCCAATATTTTGGATTTTTGAAAATTTCACTTTTTTGTGAAAATATCCACTAAATTAGGGAGTAATATGTGTGAGGGTACCCCAGGAGAGTTCCAAATGTGTGTGGGTAGAATATATATCCCACGGGGGTAAAATTGAAAAAAGTTGAAAACATTTTTTTTTTGGACTTAGTCATTTTTCCGGCGTTTATCAGACTTTCAGATAGGGGAAATGTCAGTGAGCGTTCCGATTTCAGTTCCAGAGCGATTCGCCCAATGAGTCTTTGATATTTAGTCGTTTTCAGCCAATATTTTGGATTTTTGAAAATTTCACTTTTTTGAGAAAATAGCCACTAAATTAGGGAATAATATGTGTGAGGGTACCCCAGGAGAGTTCCAAATGTGTGTGGGTAGAATATATATCCCACAGGGGTAAAATTGAAAGAGGTTGAAAACATTTTTTTTTTTGGACTTCGTCATTTTTCCGGCGTTTATCAGACTTTCAGATAGGGGAAATGTCAGTGAGCATTCCGATTTCAGTTCCAGAGCGATTCGCCCAATGAGTCCTTGATATTTAGTCGTTTTCAGCCAATATTTTGGATTTTTGAAAATTTCACTTTTTTGTGAAAATATCCACTAAATTAGGGAATAATATGTGTGAGGGTACCCCAGGAGAGTTACAAATGTGTGTGGGTAGAATACATATCCCACTGGGGTAAAATTGAAAAAAGTTGAAAACATTTTTTTGTTGGACTTAGTCATTTTTCCGGCGTTTATCAGACTTTCAGATAGGGCAAATGTCAGTGAGTGTTCCAATTTCAGTTCCAGAGCGATTCGCCCAATGAGTCTTTGATATTTGGTCGTTTTCAGCCAATTTTCTGGATTTTTGAAAATTTCACTTTTTTGTGAAAATATCCACTAAATGAGGAAATAATATGTGTGAGGGTACCCCAGGAGAGTTCCAAATGTGTGTGGGTAGAATATATATCCCACGGGGGTAAAATTGAAAAAAGTTGAAAACATCTTTTTTTTGGGACTTAGTCATTTTTCCGGCGTTTATCAGACTTTCAGATAGGGCAAATGTCAGTGAGCATTCCAATTTCAGTTCCAGAGCGATTCGCCCAATGAGTCCTTGATATTTAGTCGTTTTCAGCCAATATTTTGGATTTTTGAAAATTTCACTTTTTTGTGAAAATATCCACTAAATTAGGGAATAATATGTGTGAGTATACCCCAAGAGAGTTACAAATGTGTGTGGGTAGAATATATATCCCATTGGGGTAAAATTGAAAAAAGTTGAAAACATTTTTTTTTTGGACTGTCATTTTTCCGGCGTTTATCAGACTTTCAGATAGAGCAAATGTCAGTGAGTGTTCCAATTTCAGTTCCAGAGCGATTCGCCCAATGAGTCTTTGATATTTAGTCGTTTTCAGTCAATTTTCTGCATTTTTGAAAATTTCACTTTTTTGTGAAAATATCCACTAAATGAGGGAATAATATGTGTGAGGGTACCCCAGGAGAGTTCCAAATGTGTGTGGGTAGAAGATATATCCCACGGGGTAAAATTGAAAAAAGTTGAAAAAATTTTTTTTTTGGACTTAGTAATTTTTCCGGCGTTTATCACACTTTCAGATAGGGGAAATGTCAGTGGGCGTTCCGATTTCAGTTCCAGAGCGATTCGCCCAATGAGTCCTTGATATTTAGTCATTTTCAGCCAATATTTTGGATTTTTGAAAATTTCACTTTTTTGTGAAAATATCCACTAAATGAGGGAATAATATGTCTGAGGGTACCCCAGGAGAGTTCCAAATGTATGTGGGTAGAATTTATATCCCACGGGGGTAAAATTGAAAAAAGTTGAAAACATTTTTTTTTTGGACTTAGTCATTCTTCCGGCGTTTATCAGACTTTCAGAAAGTGCAAATGTCAGTGAGTGTTCCAATTTCAGTTCCAGAGCGATTCGCCCAATGAGTCTTTGATATTTAGTCGTTTTCAGCCAATATTTTGGATTTTTGAAAATTTCACTTTTTTGAGAAAATAGCCACTAAATTAGGGAATAATATGTGTGAGGGTACCCCAGGAGAGTTCCAAATGTGTGTGGGTAGAATATATATCCCACGGGGGTAAAATTGAAAGAGGTTGAAAACATTTTTTTTTTTGGACTTAGTCATTTTTCCGGCGTTTATCAGACTTTCAGATAGGGGAAATGTCAGTGAGCGTTCCGATTTCAGTTCCATAGAGATTCGCCCAATGAGTCTTTGATATTCAGTCGTTTTCAGCCAATATTTTGGATTTTTGAAAATTTCACTTTTTTGTGAAAATATCCACTAAATTAGGGAGTAATATGTGTGAGGGTACCCCAGGAGAGTTCCAAATGTGTGTGGGTAGAATATATATCCCACGGGGGTAAAATTGAAAAAAGTTGAAAACATTTTTTTTTTGGACTTAGACATTTTTCCGGCGTTTATCAGACTTTCAGATAGGGGAAATGTCAGTGAGCGTTCCGATTTCAGTTCCATAGAGATTCGCCCAATGAGTCTTTGATATTCAGTCGTTTTCAGCCAATATTTTGGATTTTTGAAAATTTCACTTTTTTGTGAAAATATCCACTAAATTAGGGAGTAATATGTGTGAGGGTACCCCAGGAGAGTTCCAAATGTGTGTGGGTAGAATATATATCCCACGGGGGTAAAATTGAAAAAAGTTGAAAACATTTTTTTTTTGGACTTAGTCATTTTTCCGGCGTTTATCAGACTTTCAGATAGGGGAAATGTCAGTGAGCGTTCCGATTTCAGTTCCAGAGCGATTCGCCCAATGAGTCTTTGATATTTAGTCGTTTTCAGCCAATTTTCTGGATTTTTGAAAATTTCACTTTTTTGTGAAAATATCCACTAAATGAGGAAATAATATGTGTGAGGGTACCCCAGGAGAGTTCCAAATGTGTGTGGGTAGAATATATATCCCACGGGGGTAAAATTGAAAAAAGTTGAAAACATCTTTTTTTTGGGACTTAGTCATTTTTCCGGCGTTTATCAGACTTTCAGATAGGGCAAATGTCAGTGAGCGTTCCGATTTCAGTTCCATAGAGATTCGCCCAATGAGTCTTTGATATTCAGTCGTTTTCAGCCAATATTTTGGATTTTTGAAAATTTCACTTTTTTGTGAAAATATCCACTAAATTAGGGAGTAATATGTGTGAGGGTACCCCAGGAGAGTTCCAAATGTGTGTGGGTAGAATATATATCCCACGGGGGTAAAATTGAAAAAAGTTGAAAACATTTTTTTTTTGGACTTAGTCATTTTTCCGGCGTTTATCAGACTTTCAGATAGGGGAAATGTCAGTGAGCGTTCCGATTTCAGTTCCAGAGCGATTCGCCCAATGAGTCTTTGATATTTAGTCGTTTTCAGCCAATTTTCTGGATTTTTGAAAATTTCATTTTTTTGTGAAAATATCCACTAAATGAGGAAATAATATGTGTGAGGGTACCCCAGGAGAGTTCCAAATGTGTGTGGGTAGAATATATATCCCACGGGGGTAAAATTGAAAAAAGTTGAAAACATCTTTTTTTTGGGACTTAGTCATTTTTCCGGCGTTTATCAGACTTTCAGATAGGGCAAATGTCAGTGAGCATTCCAATTTCAGTTCCAGAGCGATTCGCCCAATGAGTCCTTGATATTTAGTCTTTTTCAGCCAATATTTTGGATTTTTGAAAATTTCACTTTTTTGTGAAAATATCCACTAAATTAGGGAATAATATGTGTGAGTATACCCCAAGAGAGTTACAAATGTGTGTGGGTAGAATATATATCCCATTGGGGTAAAATTGAAAAAAGTTGAAAACATTTTTTTTTTGGACTGTCATTTTTCCGGCGTTTATCAGACTTTCAGATAGGGCAAATGTCAGTGAGTGTTTCAATTTCAGTTCCAGAGCGATTCGCCGAATGAGTCTTTGATATTTAGTCGTTTTCAGCAAATTTTCTGGATTTTTGAAAATTTCACTTTTTTGTGAAAATATCCACTAAATGAGGGAATAATATGTGAGAAGGTACCCCAGGAGAGTTCCAAATGTGTGTGGGAAGAATATATATCCCACGGGGGTAAAATTGAAAAAAGTTGAAAACATCTTTTTTTTGGGACTTAGTCATTTTTCCGGCGTTTATCAGACTTTCAGATAGGGCAAATGTCAGTGAGCGTTCCGATTTCAGTTCCATAGCGATTCGCCCAATGAGTCCTTGATATTTAGTCGTTTTCAGCCAATATTTTGGATTTTTGAAAATGTCACTTTTTTGTGAAAATATCCACTAAATGAGGGAATAATATGTGTGAGGGTACCCCAGGAGAGTTCCAAATGTGTGTGGGTAGAATATATATCCCACGGGGGTAAAATTGAAAAAAGTTGAAAACATCTTTTTTTTTGGACTTAGTCATTTTTCCAGCGTTTATCAGACTTTCAGATAGGGCAAATGTCAGTGAGTGTTCCAATTTCAGTTCCAGAGCGATTCGCCCATTGAGTCTTTGATATTTAGTCGTTTTCAGCCAATTTTCTGGATTTTTGAAAATTTCACTTTTTTTGGAAAATATCCACTAAATGAGGGAATAATATGTGTGAGGGTACCCCAGGAGAGTTCCAAATGTGTGTGGGTAGAATATATATCCCACGGGGGTAAAATTGAAAAAAGTTGAAAACTTTTTTTTTTTGGGACTTAGTCATTTTTCCGGCGTTTATGAGACTTTCAGATAGGGCAAATGTCAGTGAGCATTCCAATTTCAGTTCCAGAGCGATTTGCCCAATGAGTCTTTGATATTTAGTCGTTTTCAGCAAATTTTCTGGATTTTTGAAAATTTCACTTTTTGTGAAAATATCCACAAATGAGGGAATAATATGTGTGAAGGTACCCCAGGAGAGTTCCAAATGTGTGTGGGAAGAATATATATCCCACGGGGGTAAAATTGAAAAAAGTTGAAAACATTTTTTTTTTGGACTTAGTCATTTTTCCGGCGTTTATCAGACTTTCAGATAGGGGAAATGTCAGTGAGCGTTCCGATTTCAGTTCCAGAGCGATTCGCCCAATGAGTCCTTGATATTTAGTCGTTTTCAGCCATTATTTTGGATTTTTGAAAATTTCACTTTTTTGTGAAAATATCCACTAAATGAGGGAATAATATGTGTGAGGGTACCCCAGGAGAGTTCCAAATGTGTGTGGGTAGAATATATATCCCACGGGGGTAAAATTGAAAAAAGTTGAAAAATTTTTTTTTTTGGACGTAGTCATTTTTCTGGCGTTTATCAGACTTTCAGATAGGGGAAATGTCAGTGAGCGTTCCGATTTCAGTTCCATAGCGATTCGCCCAATGAGTCCTTGATATTTAGTCGTTTTCAGCCAATATTTTGGATTTTTGAAAATTTAACTTTTTTGTGAAAATATCCACTAAATGAGGGAATAATATGTGTGAGGGTACCCCAGGAGAGTTCCAAATGTGTGTGGGTAGAATTTATATCCCACGGGGGTAAAATTGAAAAAAGTTGAAAACATCTTTTTTTTGGGACTTAGTCAGTTTTCCGGCGTTTATCAGACTTTCAGATAGGGCAAATGTCAGTGAGCGTTCCGATTTCAGTTCCATAGCGATTCGCCCAATGAGTCCTTGATATTTAGTCGTTTTCAGCCAATATTTTGGATTTTTGAAAATGTCACTTTTTTGTGAAAATATCCACTAAATGAGGGAATAATATGTGTGAGGGTACCCCAGGAGAGTTCCAAATGTGTGTGGGTAGAATATATATCCCACGGGGGTAAAATTGAAAAAAGTTGAAAACATCTTTTTTTTGGGACTTAGTCATTTTTCCGGCGTTTATCAGACTTTCAGATAGGGCAAATGTCAGTGAGCATTCCAATTTCAGTTCCAGAGCGATTCGCCCAATGAGTCCTTGATATTTAGTCTTTTTCAGCCAATATTTTGGATTTTTGAAAATTTCACTTTCTTGTGAAAATATCCACTAAATTAGGGAATAATATGTGTGAGTATACCCCAAGAGAGTTACAAATGTGTGTGGGTAGAATACATATCCCACTGGGGTAAAATTGAAAAAAGTTGAAAACATTTTTTTTTTGGACTTAGTCATTTTTCCGGCGTTTATCAGACTTTCAGATAGGGCATATGTCAGTGAGTGTTCCAATTTCAGTTCCAGAGCGATTCGCCCATTGAGTCTTTGATATTTAGTCGTTTTCAGCCAATTTTCTGGATTTTTGAAAATTTCACTTTTTTGTGAAAATATCCACTAAATGAGTTAATAATATGTGTGAGGGTACCCCAGGAGAGTTCCAAATGTGTGTGGGTAGAATATATATCCCACGGGGGTAAAATTGAAAAAAGTTGAAAACATTTTTTTTTTGGGACTTAGTCATTTTTCCGGCGTTTATCAGACTTTCAGATAGGGCAAATGTCAGTGAGCGTTCCGATTTCAGTTCCAGAGCGATTTGCCCAATGAGTCTTTGATATTTAGTCGTTTTCAGCAAATTTTCTGGATTTTTGAAAATTTCACTTTTTTGTGAAAATATCCACTAAATGAGGGAATAATATGTGAGAAGGTACCCCAGGAGAGTTCCAAATGTGTGTGGGAAGAATATATATCCCACGGGGGTAAAATTGAAAAAAGTTGAAAACATTTTTTTTTTGGACTTAGTCATTTTTCCGGCGTTTCTCAGACTTTCAGATAGGGGAAATGTCAGTGAGCGCTCCGATTTCAGTTCCAGAGTGATTCGCCCAATGAGTCCTTGATATTTAGTTGTTTTCAGCCAATTTTCTGGATTTTTGAAAATTTCACTTTTTTGTGAAAATAATCACTAAATGAGGGAATAATATGTATGAGGGTACCCAAGGAGAGTTCCAAATGTGTGTGGGTAGAATACATATCCCACTGGGGTAAAATTGAAAAAAGTTGAAAACATTTTTTTTTTGGACTTAGTCATTTTTCCGGCGTTTATCAGACTTTCAGATAGGGGAAATGTCAGTGAGCGTTCCGATTTCAGTTCCAGAGCGATTCGCCCAATGAGTCCTTGATATTTAGTCGTTTTCAGCCATTATTTTGGATTTTTGAAAATTTCACTTTTTTGTGAAAATATCCACTAAATGAGGGAATAATATGTGTGAGGGTACCCCAGGAGAGTTCCAAATGTGTGTGGGTAGAATATATATCCCACGGGGGTAAAATTGAAAAAAGTTGAAAAATTTTTTTTTTTGGACGTAGTCATTTTTCCGGCGTTTATCAGACTTTTAGATAGGGGAAATGTCAGTGAGCGTTCCAATTTCAGTTCCAGAGCGATTCGCCCAATGAGTCCTTGATATTTAGTCGTTTTCAGTCAATTTTCTGGATTTTTGAAAATTTCACTTTTTTGTGAAAATATCCACTAAATGAGGGAATAATATGTGTGAGGATACCCCAGGAGAGTTCCAAATGTGTGTGGGTAGAATATATATCCCACGGGGGTAAAATTGAAAAAAGTTGAAAAATTTTTTTTTTTGGACGTAGTCATTTTTCCGGCGTTTATCAGACTTTCAGATAGGGGAAATGTCAGTGAGCGTTCCGATTTCAGTTCCATAGCGATTCGCCCAATGAGTCCTTGACATTTAGTCGTTTTCAGCCAATATTTTGGATTTTTGAAAATTTCACTTTTTTGTGAAAATATCCACTAAATTAGGGAATAATATGTGAGAGGGTACCCCAGGAGAGTTACAAATGTGTGTGGGTAGAATACATATCCCACTGGGGTAAAATTGAAAAAAGTTGAAAATATTTTTTTTTTGGACTTAGTCATTTTTCCGGCGTTTATCAGACTTTCAGATAGGGCATATGTCAGTGAGTGTTCCAATTTCAGTTCCAGAGCGATTCGCCCATTGAGTCTTTGATATTTAGTCGTTTTCAGCCAATTTTCTGGATTTTTGAAAATTTCACTTTTTTGTGAAAATATCCACTAAATGAGTTAATAATATGTGTGAGGGTACCCCAGGAGAGTTCCAAATGTGTGTGGGTAGAATATATATCCCACGGGGGTAAAATTGAAAAAAGTTGAAAACATTTTTTTTTTGGGACTTAGTCATTTTTCCGGCGTTTATCAGACTTTCAGATAGGGCAAATGTCAGTGAGCGTTCCGATTTCAGTTCCAGAGCGATTTGCCCAATGAGTCTTTGATATTTAGTCGTTTTCAGCAAATTTTCTGGATTTTTGAAAATTTCACTTTTTTGTGAAAATATCCACTAAATGAGGGAATAATATGTGAGAAGGTACCCCAGGAGAGTTCCAAATGTGTGTGGGAAGAATATATATCCCACGGGGGTAAAATTGAAAAAAGTTGAAAACATTTTTTTTTTGGACTTAGTCATTTTTCCGGCGTTTCTCAGACTTTCAGATAGGGGAAATGTCAGTGAGTGCTCCGATTTCAGTTCCAGAGTGATTCGCCCAATGAGTCCTTGATATTTAGTTGTTTTCAGCCAATTTTCTGGATTTTTGAAAATTTCACTTTTTTGTGAAAATAATCACTAAATGAGGGAATAATATGTATGAGGGTACCCAAGGAGAGTTCCAAATGTGTGTGGGTAGAATACATATCCCACTGGGGTAAAATTGAAAAAAGTTGAAAACATTTTTTTTTTGGACTTAGTCATTTTTCCGGCGTTTATCAGACTTTCAGATAGGGGAAATGTCAGTGAGCGTTCCGATTTCAGTTCCAGAGCGATTCGCCCAATGAGTCCTTGATATTTAGTCGTTTTCAGCCATTATTTTGGATTTTTGAAAATTTCACTTTTTTGTGAAAATATCCACTAAATGAGGGAATAATATGTGTGAGGGTACCCCAGGAGAGTTCCAAATGTGTGTGGGTAGAATATATATCCCACGGGGGTAAAATTGAAAAAAGTTGAAAAATTTTTTTTTTTGGACGTAGTCATTTTTCCGGCGTTTATCAGACTTTTAGATAGGGGAAATGTCAGTGAGCGTTCCGATTTCAGTTCCATAGCGATTCGCCCAATGAGTCCTTGATATTTAGTCGTTTTCAGCCAATATTTTGGATTTTTGAAAATTTTACTTTTTTGTGAAAATATCCACTAAATGAGGGAATAATATGTGTGAGGGTACCCCAGGAGAGTTCCAAATGTGTGTGGGTAGAATATATATCCCACGGGGGTAAAATTGAAAAAAGTTGAAAACATCTTTTTTTTGGGACTTAGTCATTTTTCCGGCGTTTATCAGACTTTCAGATAGGGCAAATGTCAGTGAGCGTTCCGATTTCAGTTCCATAGCGATTCGCCCAATGAGTCCTTGATATTTAGTCGTTTTCAGCCAATATTTTGGATTTTTGAAAATGTCACTTTTTTGTGAAAATATCCACTAAATGAGGGAATAATATGTGTGAGGGTACCCCAGGAGAGTTCCAAATGTGTGTGGGTAGAATATATATCCCACGGGGGTAAAATTGAAAAAAGTTGAAAACATCTTTTTTTTGGGGCTTAGTCATTTTTCCGGCGTTTATCAGACTTTCAGATAGGGCAAATGTCAGTGAGCATTCCAATTTCAGTTCCAGAGCGATTCGCCCAATGAGTCCTTGATATTTAGTCTTTTTCAGCCAATATTTTGGATTTTTGAAAATTTCACTTTCTTGTGAAAATATCCACTAAATTAGGGAATAATATGTGTGAGTATACCCCAAGAGAGGTACAAATGTGTGTGGGTAGAATATATATCCCATTGGGGTAAAATTGTAAAAAGTTGAAAACATATATTTTTTGGACTTAGTCATTTTTCCGGCATTTATCAGACTTTCAGATAGGGCAAATGTCAGTGAGTGTTCCAATTTCAGTTCCAGAGCGATTCGCCGAATGAGTCTTTGATATTTAGTCGTTTTCAGTCAATTTTCTGGATTTTTGAAAATTTCACTTTTTTGTGAAAATATCCACTAAATGAGGGAATAATATGTGTGAGGATACCCCAGGAGAGTTCCAAATGTGTGTGGGTAGAATATATATCCCACGGGGGTAAAATTGAAAAAAGTTGAAAAATTTTTTTTTTTGGACGTAGTCATTTTTCCGGCGTTTATCAGACTTTCAGATAGGGGAAATGTCAGTGAGCGTTCCGATTTCAGTTCCATAGCGATTCGCCCAATGAGTCCTTGACATTTAGTCGTTTTCAGCCAATATTTTGGAATTTTGAAAATTTCACTTTTTTGTGAAAATATCCACTAAATGAGGGAATAATATGTGTGAGGGTACCCCAGGAGAGTTCCAAATGTGTGTGGGTAGAATATATATCCCACGGGGGTAAAATTGAAAAAAGTTGAAAACATTTTTTTTTTGGGACTTAGTCATTTTTCCGGCGTTTATCAGACTTTCAGATAGGGGAAATGTCAGTGAGCGTTCCGATTTCAGTTCCATAGCGATTCGCCCAATGAGTCCTTGACATTTAGTCGTTTTCAGCCAATATTTTGGATTTTTGAAAATTTCACTTTTTTGTGAAAATATCCACTAAATTAGGGAATAATATGTGAGAGGGTACCCCAGGAGAGTTACAAATGTGTGTGGGTAGAATACATATCCCACTGGGGTAAAATTGAAAAAAGTTGAAAACATTTTTTTTTTGGACTTAGTCATTTTTCCGGCGTTTATCAGACTTTCAGATAGGGCATATGTCAGTGAGTGTTCCAATTTCAGTTCCAGAGCGATTCGCCCATTGAGTCTTTGATATTTAGTCGTTTTCAGCAAATTTTCTGGATTTTTGAAAATTTCACTTTTTTGTGAAAATATCCACTAAATGAGGGAATAATATGTGAGAAGGTACCCCAGGAGAGTTCCAAATGTGTGTGGGAAGAATATATATCCCACGGGGGTAAAATTGAAAAAAGTTGAAAACATTTTTTTTTTGGACTTAGTCATTTTTCCAGCGTTTCTCAGACTTTCAGATAGGGGAAATGTCAGTGAGTGCTCCGATTTCAGTTCCAGAGCGATTCGCCCAATGAGTCCTTGATATTTAGTTGTTTTCAGCCAATTTTCTGGATTTTTGAAAATTTCACTTTTTTGTGAAAATAATCACTAAATGAGGGAATAATATGTATGAGGGTACCCAAGGAGAGTTCCAAATGTGTGTGGGTAGAATACATATCCCACTGGGGTAAAATTGAAAAAAGTTGAAAACATTTTTTTTTTGGACTTAGTCATTTTTCCGGCGTTTATCAGACTTTCAGATAGGGGAAATGTCAGTGAGCGTTCCGATTTCAGTTCCAGAGCGATTCGCCCAATGAGTCCTTGATATTTAGTCGTTTTCAGCCATTATTTTGGATTTTTGAAAATTTCACTTTTTTGTGAAAATATCCACTAAATGAGGGAATAATATGTGTGAGGGTACCCCAGGAGAGTTCCAAATGTGTGTGGGTAGAATATTTATCCCACGGGGGTAAAATTGAAAAAAGTTGAAAAATTTTTTTTTTTGGACGTAGTCATTTTTCCGGCGTTTATCAGACTTTCAGATAGGGGAAATGTCAGTGAGCGTTCCGATTTCAGTTCCATAGCGATTCGCCCAATGAGTCCTTGATATTTAGTCGTTTTCAGCCAATATTTTGGATTTTTGAAAATTTAACTTTTTTGTGAAAATATCCACTAAATGAGGGAATAATATGTGTGAGGGTACCCCAGGAGAGTTCCAAATGTGTGTGGGTAGAATATATATCCCACGGGGGTAAAATTGAAAAAAGTTGAAAACATCTTTTTTTTGGGACTTAGTCATTTTTCCGGCGTTTATCACACTTTCAGATAGGGCAAATGTCAGTGAGCGTTCCGATTTCAGTTCCATAGCGATTCGCCCAATGAGTCCTTGATATTTAGTCTTTTTCAGCCAATATTTTGGATTTTTGAAAATTTCACTTTCTTGTGAAAATATCCACTAAATTAGGGAATAATATGTGTGAGTATACCCCAAGAGAGTTACAAATGTGTGTGGGTAGAATATATATCCCATTGGGGTAAAATTGTAAAAAGTTGAAAACATATTTTTTTTGGACTTAGTCATTTTTCCGGCATTTATCAGACTTTCAGATAGGGCAAATGTCAGTGAGCATTCCAATTTCAATTCCAGAGCGATTCGCCCAATGAGTCCTTGATATTTAGTCGTTTTCAGCCATTATTTTGGATTTTTGAAAATTTCACTTTTTTGTGAAAATATCCACTAAATGAGGGAATAATATGTGAGGGTACCCCAGGAGAGTTCCAAATGTGTGTGGGTAGAATATATATCCCACGGGGGTAAAATTGAAAAAAGTTGAAAACATTTTTTTTTTGGGACTTAGTCATTTTTCCGGCGTTTATCAGACTTTCAGATAGGGCAAATGTCAGTGAGCGTACCGATTTCAGTTCCAGAGCGATTCGCGCAATGAGTCCTTGATATTTAGTCGTTTTCAGCCAATTTTCTGGATTTTTGAAAATTTCACTTTTTTGTGAAAATATCCACGAAATGAGGGAATAATATGTGTGAGGGTACCCTAGGAGAGTTCCAAATGTGTGTGGGTAGAATATATATCCCACGGGGTAAAATTGAAAAAAGTTGAAAACACTTTTTTTTGGACTTAGTCATTTTCCAGTCGTTTTTCAGACTTTCAGATAGGGCAAATGTCAGTGAGCGTTCAGATTTCAGTTCCAGAGCGATTTGCCCAATGAGTCTTTGATATTTAGTCGTTTTCAGCCAATATTTTGGATTTTTGAAAATTTCACTTTTTTGTGAAAATATCCACTAAATTAGGGAATAATATGTTTGAGGATACCCCAGGAGAGTTCCAAATGTGTGTGAGTAGAATATATATCACACGGGGGTAAAATTGAAAAAAGTTGAAAACATTTTTTTTTTGGACTTAGTCATTTTTCCGGCGTTTATCAGACTTTCAGATAGGGGAAATGTCAGTGAGCATTCCGATTTCAGTTCCAGAGCGATTCGCCCAATGAGTCCTTATTATTTAGTCGTTTTCAGCCATTATTTTGGATTTTTGAAAATTTCACTTTTTTGTGAAAATATCCACTAAATGAGGGAATAATATGTGTGAGGGTACCCCAGGAGAGTTCCAAATGTGTGTGGGTAGAATATATATCCCACGGGGGTAAAATTGAAAAAAGTTGAAAACATTTTTTTTTTGGACTTAGTCATTTTTCCGGCGTTTATCAGACTTTCAGATAGGGGAAATGTCAGTGAGCATTCCGATTTCAGTTCCAGAGCGATTCGCCCAATGAGTCGATGATATTTAGCCGTTTTCAGCCATTATTTTGGATTTTTGAAAATTTCACTTTTTTGTGAAAATATCCACTAAATGAGGGAATAATATGTGTGAGGGTACACCAGGAGAGTTCCAAATGTGTATGGGTAGAATATATATCCCACGGGGGTAAAATTGAAAAAAGTTGAAAACATTTTTTTTTTGGACTTAGTCATTTTTCCGGCGTTTATCAGACTTTCAGATAGGGGAAATGTCAGTGAGCGTTCCGATTTCAGTTCCAGAGCGATTCGCCCAATGAGTCCTTGATATTTAGTCTTTTTCAGCCAATATTTTGGATTTTTGAAAATTTCACTTTTTTGTGAAAATATCCACTAAATTAGGGAATAATATGTGTGAGTATACCCCAGGAGAGTTACAAATGTGTTTGGGTAGAATATATATCCCATTGGGGTAAAATTGAAAAAAGTTGAAAACATTTTTTTTTTGGACTTAGTCATTCTTCCGGCGTTTATCAGACTTTCAGAAAGTGCAAATGTCAGTGAGTGTTCCAATTTCAGTTCCAGAGCGATTCGCCCAATGAGTCTTTGATATTTAGTCGTTTTCAGCCAATTTTCTGGATTTTTGAAAATTTCACTTTTTTGTGAAAATATCCACTAAATGAGGGAATTATATCTGTGAGGGTACCCCAGGAGAGTTCCAAATGTGTGTGGGTAGAAGATATATCCCACGGGGTAAAATTGAAAAAAGTTGAAAAAATTTTTTTTTTGGACTTAGTAATTTTTCTGGCGTTTATCACACTTTCAGATAGGGGAAATGTCAGTGGGCGTTCCGATTTCAGTTCCAGAGCGATTCGCCCAATGAGTCTTTGATATTTAGTCGTTTTCAGCCAATATTTTGGATTTTTGAAAATTTCACTTTTTTGTGAAAATATCCACTAAATTAGGGAGTAATATGTGTGAGGGTACCCCAGGAGAGTTCCAAATGTGTGTGGGTAGAATATATATCCCACGGGGGTAAAATTGAAAAAAGTTGAAAACATTTTTTTTTTGGACTTAGTCATTTTTCCGGCGTTTATCAGACTTTCAGATAGGGGAAATGTCAGTGAGCGTTCCGATTTCAGTTCCAGAGCGATTCGCCCAATGAGTCGATGATATTTAGCCGTTTTCAGCCATTATTTTGGATTTTTGAAAATTTCACTTTTTTGTGAAAATATCCACTAAATGAGGGAATAATATGTGTGAGGGTACACCAGGAGAGTTCCAAATGTGTATGGGTAGAATATATATCCCACGGGGGTAAAATTGAAAAAAGTTGAAAACATTTTTTTTTTGGACTTAGTCATTTTTCCGGCGTTTATCAGACTTTCAGATAGGGGAAATGTCAGTGAGCGTTCCGATTTCAGTTCCAGAGCGATTCGCCCAATGAGTCCTTGATATTTAGTCTTTTTCAGCCAATATTTTGGATTTTTGAAAATTTCACTTTTTTGTGAAAATATCCACTAAATTAGGGAATAATATGTGTGAGTATACCCCAGGAGAGTTACAAATGTGTTTGGGTAGAATATATATCCCATTGGGGTAAAATTGAAAAAAGTTGAAAACATTTTTTTTTTGGACTTAGTCATTCTTCCGGCGTTTATCAGACTTTCAGAAAGTGCAAATGTCAGTGAGTGTTCCAATTTCAGTTCCAGAGCGATTCGCCCAATGAGTCTTTGATATTTAGTCGTTTTCAGCCAATTTTCTGGATTTTTGAAAATTTCACTTTTTTGTGAAAATATCCACTAAATGAGGGAATTATATCTGTGAGGGTACCCCAGGAGAGTTCCAAATGTGTGTGGGTAGAAGATATATCCCACGGGGTAAAATTGAAAAAAGTTGAAAAAATTTTTTTTTTGGACTTAGTAATTTTTCTGGCGTTTATCAGACTTTCAGATAGGGGAAATGTCAGTGAGCGTTCCGATTTCAGTTCCAGAGCGATTCGCCCAATGAGTCGATGATATTTAGCCGTTTTCAGCCATTATTTTGGATTTTTGAAAATTTCACTTTTTTGTGAAAATATCCACTAAATGAGGGAATAATATGTGTGAGGGTACACCAGGAGAGTTCCAAATGTGTATGGGTAGAATATATATCCCACGGGGGTAAAATTGAAAAAAGTTGAAAACATTTTTTTTTTGGACTTAGTCATTTTTCCGGCGTTTATCAGACTTTCAGATAGGGGAAATGTCAGTGAGCGTTCCGATTTCAGTTCCAGAGCGATTCGCCCAATGAGTCCTTGATATTTAGTCTTTTTCAGCCAATATTTTGGATTTTTGAAAATTTCACTTTTTTGTGAAAATATCCACTAAATTAGGGAATAATATGTGTGAGTATACCCCAGGAGAGTTACAAATGTGTTTGGGTAGAATATATATCCCATTGGGGTAAAATTGAAAAAAGTTGAAAACATTTTTTTTTTGGACTTAGTCATTCTTCCGGCGTTTATCAGACTTTCAGAAAGTGCAAATGTCAGTGAGTGTTCCAATTTCAGTTCCAGAGCGATTCGCCCAATGAGTCTTTGATATTTAGTCGTTTTCAGCCAATTTTCTGGATTTTTGAAAATTTCACTTTTTTGTGAAAATATCCACTAAATGAGGGAATTATATCTGTGAGGGTACCCCAGGAGAGTTCCAAATGTGTGTGGGTAGAAGATATATCCCACGGGGTAAAATTGAAAAAAGTTGAAAAAATTTTTTTTTTGGACTTAGTAATTTTTCTGGCGTTTATCACACTTTCAGATAGGGGAAATGTCAGTGGGCGTTCCGATTTCAGTTCCATAGCGATTCGCCCAATGAGTCTTTGATATTTAGTCGTTTTCAGCCAATATTTTGGATTTTTGAAAATTTCACTTTTTTGTGAAAATATCCACTAAATTAGGGAGTAATATGTGTGAGGGTACCCCAGGAGAGTTCCAAATGTGTGTGGGTAGAATATATATCCCACGGGGGTAAAATTGAAAAAAGTTGAAAACATTTTTTTTTTGGACTTAGTCATTTTTCCGGCGTTTATCAGACTTTCAGATAGGGGAAATGTCAGTGAGCGTTCCGATTTCAGTTCCAGAGCGATTCGCCCAATGAGTCTTTGATATTTAGTCGTTTTCAGCCAATATTTTGGATTTTTGAAAATTTCACTTTTTTGAGAAAATAGCCACTAAATTAGGGAATAATATGTGTGAGGGTACCCCAGGAGAGTTCCAAATGTGTGTGGGTAGAATATATATCCCACGGGGGTAAAATTGAAAGAGGTTGAAAACATTTTTTTTTTTGGACTTCGTCATTTTTCCGGCGTTTATCAGACTTTCAGATAGGGGAAATGTCAGTGAGCATTCCGATTTCAGTTCCAGAGCGATTCGCCCAATGAGTCCTTGATATTTAGTCGTTTTCAGCCAATATTTTGGATTTTTGAAAATTTCACTTTTTTGTGAAAATATCCACTAAATTAGGGAATAATATGTGTGAGGGTACCCCAGGAGAGTTACAAATGTGTGTGGGTAGAATACATATCCCACTGGGGTAAAATTGAAAAAAGTTGAAAACATTTTTTTGTTGGACTTAGTCATTTTTCCGGCGTTTATCAGACTTTCAGATAGGGCAAATGTCAGTGAGTGTTCCAATTTCAGTTCCAGAGCGATTCGCCCAATGAGTCTTTGATATTTAGTCGTTTTCAGCCAATTTTCTGGATTTTTGAAAATTTCACTTTTTTGTGAAAATATCCACTAAATGAGGAAATAATATGTGTGAGGGTACCCCAGGAGAGTTCCAAATGTGTGTGGGTAGAATATATATCCCACGGGGGTAAAATTGAAAAAAGTTGAAAACATCTTTTTTTTGGGACTTAGTCATTTTTCCGGCGTTTATCAGACTTTCAGATAGGGCAAATGTCAGTGAGCATTCCAATTTCAGTTCCAGAGCGATTCGCCCAATGAGTCCTTGATATTTAGTCGTTTTCAGCCAATATTTTGGATTTTTGAAAATTTCACTTTTTTGTGAAAATATCCACTAAATTAGGGAATAATATGTGTGAGTATACCCCAAGAGAGTTACAAATGTGTGTGGGTAGAATATATATCCCATTGGGGTAAAATTGAAAAAAGTTGAAAACATTTTTTTTTTGGACTGTCATTTTTCCGGCGTTTATCAGACTTTCAGATAGAGCAAATGTCAGTGAGTGTTCCAATTTCAGTTCCAGAGCGATTCGCCCAATGAGTCTTTGATATTTAGTCGTTTTCAGTCAATTTTCTGCATTTTTGAAAATTTCACTTTTTTGTGAAAATATCCACTAAATGAGGGAATAATATGTGTGAGGGTACCCCAGGAGAGTTCCAAATGTGTGTGGGTAGAAGATATATCCCACGGGGTAAAATTGAAAAAAGTTGAAAAAATTTTTTTTTTGGACTTAGTAATTTTTCCGGCGTTTATCACACTTTCAGATAGGGGAAATGTCAGTGGGCGTTCCGATTTCAGTTCCAGAGCGATTCGCCCAATGAGTCCTTGATATTTAGTCATTTTCAGCCAATATTTTGGATTTTTGAAAATTTCACTTTTTTGTGAAAATATCCACTAAATGAGGGAATAATATGTCTGAGGGTACCCCAGGAGAGTTCCAAATGTATGTGGGTAGAATTTATATCCCACGGGGGTAAAATTGAAAAAAGTTGAAAACATTTTTTTTTGGGACTTAGTCATTCTTCCGGCGTTTATCAGACTTTCAGAAAGTGCAAATGTCAGTGAGTGTTCCAATTTCAGTTCCAGAGCGATTCGCCCAATGAGTCTTTGATATTTAGTCGTTTTCAGCCAATATTTTGGATTTTTGAAAATTTCACTTTTTTGAGAAAATAGCCACTAAATTAGGGAATAATATGTGTGAGGGTACCCCAGGAGAGTTCCAAATGTGTGTGGGTAGAATATATATCCCACGGGGGTAAAATTGAAAGAGGTTGAAAACATTTTTTTTTTTGGACTTAGTCATTTTTCCGGCGTTTATCAGACTTTCAGATAGGGGAAATGTCAGTGAGCGTTCCAATTTCAGTTCCAGAGCGATTCGCCCAATGAGTCCTTGATATTTAGTCGTTTTCAGCCAATATTTTGGATTTTTGAAAATTTCACTTTTTTGTGAAAATATCCACTAAATTAGGGAATAATATGTGTGAGGGTACCCCAGGAGAGTTACAAATGTGTGTGGGTAGAATACATATCCCACTGGGGTAAAATTGAAAAAAGTTGAAAACATTTTTTTGTTGGACTTAGTCATTTTTCCGGCGTTTATCAGACTTTCAGATAGGGCAAATGTCAGTGAGTGTTCCAATTTCAGTTCCAGAGCGATTCGCCCAATGAGTCTTTGATATTTAGTCGTTTTCAGCCAATTTTCTGGATTTTTGAAAATTTCACTTTTTTGTGAAAATATCCACTAAATGAGGAAATAATATGTGTGAGGGTACCCCAGGAGAGTTCCAAATGTGTGTGGGTAGAATATATATCCCACGGGGGTAAAATTGAAAAAAGTTGAAAACATTTTTTTTTTGGACTTAGACATTTTTCCGGCGTTTATCAGACTTTCAGATAGGGGAAATGTCAGTGAGCGTTCCGATTTCAGTTCCATAGAGATTCGCCCAATGAGTCTTTGATATTCAGTCGTTTTCAGCCAATATTTTGGATTTTTGAAAATTTCACTTTTTTGTGAAAATATCCACTAAATTAGGGAGTAATATGTGTGAGGGTACCCCAGGAGAGTTCCAAATGTGTGTGGGTAGAATATATATCCCACGGGGGTAAAATTGATAAAAGTTGAAAACATTTTTTTTTTGGACTTAGTCATTTTTCCGGCGTTTATCAGACTTTCAGATAGGGGAAATGTCAGTGAGCGTTCCGATTTCAGTTCCAGAGCGATTCGCCCAATGAGTCTTTGATATTTAGTCGTTTTCAGCCAATTTTCTGGATTTTTGAAAATTTCACTTTTTTGTGAAAATATCCACTAAATGAGGAAATAATATGTGTGAGGGTACCCCAGGAGAGTTCCAAATGTGTGTGGGTAGAATATATATCCCACGGGGGTAAAATTGATAAAAGTTGAAAACATTTTTTTTTTGGACTTAGACATTTTTCCGGCGTTTATCAGACTTTCAGATAGGGGAAATGTCAGTGAGCGTTCCGATTTCAGTTCCATAGAGATTCGCCCAATGAGTCTTTGATATTCAGTCTTTTTCAGCCAATATTTTGGATTTTTGAAAATTTCACTTTTTTGTGAAAATATCCACTAAATTAGGGAATAATATGTGTGAGTATACCCCAAGAGAGTTACAAATGTGTGTGGGTAGAATATATATCCCATTGGGGTAAAATTGAAAAAAGTTGAAAACATTTTTTTTTTGGACTGTCATTTTTCCGGCGTTTATCAGACTTTCAGATAGGGCAAATGTCAGTGAGTGTTTCAATTTCAGTTCCAGAGCGATTCGCCGAATTAGTCTTTGATATTTAGTCGTTTTCAGTCAATTTTCTGCATTTTTGAAAATTTCACTTTTTTGTGAAAATATCCACTAAATTAGGGAATAATATGTGTGAGTATACCCCAAGAGAGTTACAAATGTGTGTGGGTAGAATATATATCCCACGGGGGTAAAATTGAAAAAAGTTGAAAACATTTTTTTTTTGGACGTGGTCATTTTTCCGGCGTTTATCAGACTTTCAGATAGGGGAAATGTCAGTGAGCGTTCCGATTTCAGTTCCATAGCGATTCGACCAATGAGTCCTTGATATTTAGTCGTTTTCAGCCAATATTTTGGATTTTTGAAAATTTCACTTTTTTGTGAAAATATCCACTAAATTAGGGAATAATATGTGTGAGGGTACCCCAGGAGAGTTACAAATGTGTGTGGGTAGAATACATATCCCACTGGGGTAAAATTGAAAAAAGTTGAAAACATTTTTTTTTTGGACTTAGTCATTTTTCCAGCGTTTATCAGACTTTCAGATAGGGCAAATGTCAGTGAGTGTTCCAATTTCAGTTCCAGAGCGATTCGCCCATTGATTCTTTGATATTTAGTCGTTTTCAGCCAATTTTCTGGATTTTTGAAAATTTCACTTTTTTTAGAAAATATCCACTAAATGAGGGAATAATATGTGTGAGGGTACCCCAGGAGAGTTCCAAATGTGTGTGGGTAGAATATATATCCCACGGGGGTAAAATTGAAAAAAGTTGAAAACTTTTTTTTTTTGGGACTTAGTCATTTTTCCGGCGTTTATGAGACTTTCAGATAGGGCAAATGTCAGTGAGCATTCCAATTTCAGTTCCAGAGCGATTTGCCCAATGAGTCTTTGATATTTAGTCGTTTTCAGCAAATTTTCTGGATTTTTGAAAATTTCACTTTTTGTGAAAATATCCACAAATGAGGGAATAATATGTGTGAAGGTACCCCAGGAGAGTTCCAAATGTGTGTGGGAAGAATATATATCCCACGGGGGTAAAATTGAAAAAAGTTGAAAACATTTTTTTTTTGGACTTAGTCATTTTTCCGGCGTTTATCAGACTTTCAGATAGGGGAAATGTCAGTGAGCGTTCCGATTTCAGTTCCAGAGCGATTCGCCCAATGAGTCCTTGATATTTAGTCGTTTTCAGCCATTATTTTGGATTTTTGAAAATTTCACTTTTTTGTGAAAATATCCACTAAATGAGGGAATAATATGTGTGAGGGTACCCCAGGAGAGTTCCAAATGTGTGTGGGTAGAATATATATCCCACGGGGGTAAAATTGAAAAAAGTTGAAAAATTTTTTTTTTTGGACGTAGTCATTTTTCTGGCGTTTATCAGACTTTCAGATAGGGGAAATGTCAGTGAGCGTTCCGATTTCAGTTCCATAGCGATTCGCCCAATGAGTCCTTGATATTTAGTCGTTTTCAGCCAATATTTTGGATTTTTGAAAATTTAACTTTTTTGTGAAAATATCCACTAAATGAGGGAATAATATGTGTGAGGGTACCCCAGGAGAGTTCCAAATGTGTGTGGGTAGAATTTATATCCCACGGGGGTAAAATTGAAAAAAGTTGAAAACAACTTTTTTTTGGGACTTAGTCAGTTTTCCGGCGTTTATCAGACTTTCAGATAGGGCAAATGTCAGTGAGCGTTCCGATTTCAGTTCCATAGCGATTCGCCCAATGAGTCCTTGATATTTAGTCGTTTTCAGCCAATATTTTGGATTTTTGAAAATGTCACTTTTTTGTGAAAATATCCACTAAATGAGGGAATAATATGTGTGAGGGTACCCCAGGAGAGTTCCAAATGTGTGTGGGTAGAATATATATCCCACGGGGGTAAAATTGAAAAAAGTTGAAAACATCTTTTTTTTGGGACTTAGTCATTTTTCCGGCGTTTATCAGACTTTCAGATAGGGCAAATGTCAGTGAGCATTCCAATTTCAGTTCCAGAGCGATTCGCCCAATGAGTCCTTGATATTTAGTCTTTTTCAGCCAATATTTTGGATTTTTGAAAATTTCACTTTCTTGTGAAAATATCCACTAAATTAGGGAATAATATGTGTGAGTATACCCCAAGAGAGTTACAAATGTGTGTGGGTAGAATATATATCCCATTGGGGTAAAATTGTAAAAAGTTAAAAACATATTTTTTTTGGACTTAGTCATTTTTCCGGCATTTATCAGACTTTCAGATAGGGCAAATGTCAGTGAGTGTTCCAATTTCAGTTCCAGAGCGATTCGCCCAATGAGTCCTTGATATTTAGTCGTTTTCAGTCAATTTTCTGGATTTTTGAAAATTTCACTTTTTGGTGAAAATATCCACTAAATGAGGGAATAATATGTGTGAGGATACCCCAGGAGAGTTCCAAATGTGTGTGGGTAGAATATATATCCCACGGGGGTAAAATTGAAAAAAGTTGAAAAATTTTTTTTTTTGGACGTAGTCATTTTTCCGGCGTTTATCAGACTTTCAGATAGGGGAAATGTCAGTGAGCGTTCCGATTTCAGTTCCATAGCGATTCGCCCAATGAGTCCTTGACATTTAGTCGTTTTCAGCCAATATTTTGGATTTTTGAAAATTTTACTTTTTTGTGAAAATATCCACTAAATTAGGGAATAATATGTGAGAGGGTACCCCAGGAGAGTTACAAATGTGTGTGGGTAGAATACATATCCCACTGGGGTAAAATTGAAAAAAGTTGAAAACATTTTTTTTTTGGACTTAGTCATTTTTCCGGCGTTTATCAGACTTTCAGATAGGGCATATGTCAGTGAGTGTTCCAATTTCAGTTCCAGAGCGATTCGCCCATTGAGTCTTTGATATTTAGTCGTTTTCAGCCAATTTTCTGGATTTTTGAAAATTTCACTTTTTTGTGAAAATATCCACTAAATGAGTTAATAATATGTGTGAGGGTACCCCAGGAGAGTTCCAAATGTGTGTGGGTAGAATATATATCCCACGGGGGTAAAATTGAAAAAAGTTGAAAACATTTTTTTTTTGGGACTTAGTCATTTTTCCGGCGTTTATCAGACTTTCAGATAGGGCAAATGTCAGTGAGCGTTCCGATTTCAGTTCCAGAGCGATTTGCCCAATGAGTCTTTGATATTTAGTCGTTTTCAGCAAATTTTCTGGAGTTTTGAAAATTTCACTTTTTTGTGAAAATATCCACTAAATGAGGGAATAATATGTGAGAAGGTACCCCAGGAGAGTTCCAAATGTGTGTGGGAAGAATATATATCCCACGGGGGTAAAATTGAAAAAAGTTGAAAACATTTTTTTTTTGGACTTAGTCATTTTTCCGGCGTTTCTCAGACTTTCAGATAGGGGAAATGTCAGTGAGCGCTCCGATTTCAGTTCCAGAGCGATTCGCCCAATGAGTCCTTGATATTTAGTTGTTTTCAGCCAATTTTCTGGATTTTTGAAAATTTCACTTTTTTGTGAAAATAATCACTAAATGAGGGAAAAATATGTATGAGGGTACCCAAGGAGAGTTCCAAATGTGTGTGGGTAGAATACATATCCCACTGGGGTAAAATTGAAAAAAGTTGAAAACATTTTTTTTTTGGACTTAGTCATTTTTCCGGCGTTTATCAGACTTTCAGATAGGGGAAATGTCAGTGAGCGTTCCGATTTCAGTTCCAGAGCGATTCGCCCAATGAGTCCTTGATATTTAGTCGTTTTCAGCCATTATTTTGGATTTTTGAAAATTTCACTTTTTTGTGAAAATATCCACTAAATGAGGGAATAATATGTGTGAGGGTACCCCAGGAGAGATCCAAATGTGTGTGGGTAGAATATATATCCCACGGGGGTAAAATTGAAAAAAGTTGAAAAATTTTTTTTTTTGGACGTAGTCATTTTTCCGGCGTTTATCAGACTTTTAGATAGGGGAAATGTCAGTGAGCGTTCCGATTTCAGTTCCATAGCGATTCGCCCAATGAGTCCTTGATATTTAGTCGTTTTCAGCCAATATTTTGGATTTTTGAAAATTTTACTTTTTTGTGAAAATATCCACTAAATGAGGGAATAATATGTGTGAGGGTACCCCAGGAGAGTTCCAAATGTGTGTGGGTAGAATATATATCCCACGGGGGTAAAATTGAAAAAAGTTGAAAACATCTTTTTTTTGGGACTTAGTCATTTTTCCGGCGTTTATCAGACTTTCAGATAGGGCAAATGTCAGTGAGCGTTCCGATTTCAGTTCCATAGCGATTCGCCCAATGAGTCCTTGATATTTAGTCGTTTTCAGCCAATATTTTGGATTTTTGAAAATGTCACTTTTTTGTGAAAATATCCACTAAATGAGGGAATAATATGTGTGAGGGTACCCCAGGAGAGTTCCAAATGTGTGTGGGTAGAATATATATCCCACGGGGGTAAAATTGAAAAAAGTTGAAAACATCTTTTTTTTTGGACTTAGTCATTTTTCCAGCGTTTATCAGACTTTCAGATAGGGCAAATGTCAGTGAGTGTTCCAATTTCAGTTCCAGAGCGATTCGCCCATTGAGTCTTTGATATTTAGTCGTTTTCAGCCAATTTTCTGGATTTTTGAAAATTTCACTTTTTTTAGAAAATATCCACTAAATGAGGGAATAATATGTGTGAGGGTACCCCAGGAGAGTTCCAAATGTGTGTGGGTAGAATATATATCCCACGGGGGTAAAATTGAAAAAAGTTGAAAACTTTTTTTTTTTGGGACTTAGTCATTTTTCCGGCGTTTATGAGACTTTCAGATAGGGCAAATGTCAGTGAGCATTCCAATTTCAGTTCCAGAGCGATTTGCCCAATGAGTCTTTGATATTTAGTCGTTTTCAGCAAATTTTCTGGATTTTTGAAAATTTCACTTTTTGTGAAAATATCCACAAATGAGGGAATAATATGTGTGAAGGTACCCCAGGAGAGTTCCAAATGTGTGTGGGAAGAATATATATCCCACGGGGGTAAAATTGAAAAAAGTTGAAAACATTTTTTTTTTGGACTTAGTCATTTTTCCGGCGTTTATCAGACTTTCAGATAGGGGAAATGTCAGTGAGCGTTCCGATTTCAGTTCCAGAGCGATTCGCCCAATGAGTCCTTGATATTTAGTCGTTTTCAGCCATTATTTTGGATTTTTGAAAATTTCACTTTTTTGTGAAAATATCCACTAAATGAGGGAATAATATGTGTGAGGGTACCCCAGGAGAGTTCCAAATGTGTGTGGGTAGAATATATATCCCACGGGGGTAAAATTGAAAAAAGTTGAAAAATTTTTTTTTTTGGACGTAGTCATTTTTCTGGCGTTTATCAGACTTTCAGATAGGGGAAATGTCAGTGAGCGTTCCGATTTCAGTTCCATAGCGATTCGCCCAATGAGTCCTTGATATTTAGTCGTTTTCAGCCAATATTTTGGATTTTTGAAAATTTAACTTTTTTGTGAAAATATCCACTAAATGAGGGAATAATATGTGTGAGGGTACCCCAGGAGAGTTCCAAATGTGTGTGGGTAGAATTTATATCCCACGGGGGTAAAATTGAAAAAAGTTGAAAACATCTTTTTTTTGGGACTTAGTCAGTTTTCCGGCGTTTATCAGACTTTCAGATAGGGCAAATGTCAGTGAGCGTTCCGATTTCAGTTCCATAGCGATTCGCCCAATGAGTCCTTGATATTTAGTCGTTTTCAGCCAATATTTTGGATTTTTGAAAATGTCACTTTTTTGTGAAAATATCCACTAAATGAGGGAATAATATGTGTGAGGGTACCCCAGGAGAGTTCCAAATGTGTGTGGGTAGAATATATATCCCACGGGGGTAAAATTGAAAAAAGTTGAAAACATCTTTTTTTTGGGACTTAGTCATTTTTCCGGCGTTTATCAGACTTTCAGATAGGGCAAATGTCAGTGAGCATTCCAATTTCAGTTCCAGAGCGATTCGCCCAATGAGTCCTTGATATTTAGTCTTTTTCAGCCAATATTTTGGATTTTTGAAAATTTCACTTTCTTGTGAAAATATCCACTAAATTAGGGAATAATATGTGTGAGTATACCCCAAGAGAGTTACAAATGTGTGTGGGTAGAATATATATCCCATTGGGGTAAAATTGTAAAAAGTTAAAAACATATTTTTTTTGGACTTAGTCATTTTTCCGGCATTTATCAGACTTTCAGATAGGGCAAATGTCAGTGAGTGTTCCAATTTCAGTTCCAGAGCGATTCGCCCAATGAGTCCTTGATATTTAGTCGTTTTCAGTCAATTTTCTGGATTTTTGAAAATTTCACTTTTTTGTGAAAATATCCACTAAATGAGGGAATAATATGTGTGAGGATACCCCAGGAGAGTTCCAAATGTGTGTGGGTAGAATATATATCCCAAGGGGGTAAAATTGAAAAAAGTTGAAAAATTTTTTTTTTTGGACGTAGTCATTTTTCCGGCGTTTATCAGACTTTCAGATAGGGGAAATGTCAGTGAGCGTTCCGATTTCAGTTCCATAGCGATTCGCCCAATGAGTCCTTGACATTTAGTCGTTTTCAGCCAATATTTTGGATTTTTGAAAATTTTACTTTTTTGTGAAAATATCCACTAAATTAGGGAATAATATGTGAGAGGGTACCCCAGGAGAGTTACAAATGTGTGTGGGTAGAATACATATCCCACTGGGGTAAAATTGAAAAAAGTTGAAAACATTTTTTTTTTGGACTTAGTCATTTTTCCGGCGTTTATCAGACTTTCAGATAGGGCATATGTCAGTGAGTGTTCCAATTTCAGTTCCAGAGCGATTCGCCCATTGAGTCTTTGATATTTAGTCGTTTTCAGCCAATTTTCTGGATTTTTGAAAATTTCACTTTTTTGTGAAAATATCCACTAAATGAGTTAATAATATGTGTGAGGGTACCCCAGGAGAGTTCCAAATGTGTGTGGGTAGAATATATATCCCACGGGGGTAAAATTGAAAAAAGTTGAAAACATTTTTTTTTTGGGACTTAGTCATTTTTCCGGCGTTTATCAGACTTTCAGATAGGGCAAATGTCAGTGAGCGTTCCGATTTCAGTTCCAGAGCGATTTGCCCAATGAGTCTTTGATATTTAGTCGTTTTCAGCAAATTTTCTGGAGTTTTGAAAATTTCACTTTTTTGTGAAAATATCCACTAAATGAGGGAATAATATGTGAGAAGGTACCCCAGGAGAGTTCCAAATGTGTGTGGGAAGAATATATATCCCACGGGGGTAAAATTGAAAAAAGTTGAAAACATTTTTTTTTTGGACTTAGTCATTTTTCCGGCGTTTCTCAGACTTTCAGATAGGGGAAATGTCAGTGAGCGCTCCGATTTCAGTTCCAGAGCGATTCGCCCAATGAGTCCTTGATATTTAGTTGTTTTCAGCCAATTTTCTGGATTTTTGAAAATTTCACTTTTTTGTGAAAATAATCACTAAATGAGGGAAAAATATGTATGAGGGTACCCAAGGAGAGTTCCAAATGTGTGTGGGTAGAATACATATCCCACTGGGGTAAAATTGAAAAAAGTTGAAAACATTTTTTTTTTGGACTTAGTCATTTTTCCGGCGTTTATCAGACTTTCAGATAGGGGAAATGTCAGTGAGCGTTCCGATTTCAGTTCCAGAGCGATTCGCCCAATGAGTCCTTGATATTTAGTCGTTTTCAGCCATTATTTTGGATTTTTGAAAATTTCACTTTTTTGTGAAAATATCCACTAAATGAGGGAATAATATGTGTGAGGGTACCCCAGGAGAGATCCAAATGTGTGTGGGTAGAATATATATCCCACGGGGGTAAAATTGAAAAAAGTTGAAAAATTTTTTTTTTTGGACGTAGTCATTTTTCCGGCGTTTATCAGACTTTTAGATAGGGGAAATGTCAGTGAGCGTTCCGATTTCAGTTCCATAGCGATTCGCCCAATGAGTCCTTGATATTTAGTCGTTTTCAGCCAATATTTTGGATTTTTGAAAATTTTACTTTTTTGTGAAAATATCCACTAAATGAGGGAATAATATGTGTGAGGGTACCCCAGGAGAGTTCCAAATGTGTGTGGGTAGAATATATATCCCACGGGGGTAAAATTGAAAAAAGTTGAAAACATCTTTTTTTTGGGACTTAGTCATTTTTCCGGCGTTTATCAGACTTTCAGATAGGGCAAATGTCAGTGAGCGTTCCGATTTCAGTTCCATAGCGATTCGCCCAATGAGTCCTTGATATTTAGTCGTTTTCAGCCAATATTTTGGATTTTTGAAAATGTCACTTTTTTGTGAAAATATCCACTAAATGAGGGAATAATATGTGTGAGGGTACCCCAGGAGAGTTCCAAATGTGTGTGGGTAGAATATATATCCCACGGGGGTAAAATTGAAAAAAGTTGAAAACATCTTTTTTTTTGGACTTAGTCATTTTTCCAGCGTTTATCAGACTTTCAGATAGGGCAAATGTCAGTGAGTGTTCCAATTTCAGTTCCAGAGCGATTCGCCCATTGAGTCTTTGATATTTAGTCGTTTTCAGCCAATTTTCTGGATTTTTGAAAATTTCACTTTTTTTAGAAAATATCCACTAAATGAGGGAATAATATGTGTGAGGGTACCCCAGGAGAGTTCCAAATGTGTGTGGGTAGAATATATATCCCACGGGGGTAAAATTGAAAAAAGTTGAAAACTTTTTTTTTTTGGGACTTAGTCATTTTTCCGGCGTTTATGAGACTTTCAGATAGGGCAAATGTCAGTGAGCATTCCAATTTCAGTTCCAGAGCGATTTGCCCAATGAGTCTTTGATATTTAGTCGTTTTCAGCAAATTTTCTGGATTTTTGAAAATTTCACTTTTTGTGAAAATATCCACAAATGAGGGAATAATATGTGTGAAGGTACCCCAGGAGAGTTCCAAATGTGTGTGGGAAGAATATATATCCCACGGGGGTAAAATTGAAAAAAGTTGAAAACATTTTTTTTTTGGACTTAGTCATTTTTCCGGCGTTTATCAGACTTTCAGATAGGGGAAATGTCAGTGAGCGTTCCGATTTCAGTTCCAGAGCGATTCGCCCAATGAGTCCTTGATATTTAGTCGTTTTCAGCCATTATTTTGGATTTTTGAAAATTTCACTTTTTTGTGAAAATATCCACTAAATGAGGGAATAATATGTGTGAGGGTACCCCAGGAGAGTTCCAAATGTGTGTGGGTAGAATATATATCCCACGGGGGTAAAATTGAAAAAAGTTGAAAAATTTTTTTTTTTGGACGTAGTCATTTTTCTGGCGTTTATCAGACTTTCAGATAGGGGAAATGTCAGTGAGCGTTCCGATTTCAGTTCCATAGCGATTCGCCCAATGAGTCCTTGATATTTAGTCGTTTTCAGCCAATATTTTGGATTTTTGAAAATTTAACTTTTTTGTGAAAATATCCACTAAATGAGGGAATAATATGTGTGAGGGTACCCCAGGAGAGTTCCAAATGTGTGTGGGTAGAATTTATATCCCACGGGGGTAAAATTGAAAAAAGTTGAAAACATCTTTTTTTTGGGACTTAGTCAGTTTTCCGGCGTTTATCAGACTTTCAGATAGGGCAAATGTCAGTGAGCGTTCCGATTTCAGTTCCATAGCGATTCGCCCAATGAGTCCTTGATATTTAGTCGTTTTCAGCCAATATTTTGGATTTTTGAAAATGTCACTTTTTTGTGAAAATATCCACTAAATGAGGGAATAATATGTGTGAGGGTACCCCAGGAGAGTTCCAAATGTGTGTGGGTAGAATATATATCCCACGGGGGTAAAATTGAAAAAAGTTGAAAACATCTTTTTTTTGGGACTTAGTCATTTTTCCGGCGTTTATCAGACTTTCAGATAGGGCAAATGTCAGTGAGCATTCCAATTTCAGTTCCAGAGCGATTCGCCCAATGAGTCCTTGATATTTAGTCTTTTTCAGCCAATATTTTGGATTTTTGAAAATTTCACTTTCTTGTGAAAATATCCACTAAATTAGGGAATAATATGTGTGAGTATACCCCAAGAGAGTTACAAATGTGTGTGGGTAGAATATATATCCCATTGGGGTAAAATTGTAAAAAGTTAAAAACATATTTTTTTTGGACTTAGTCATTTTTCCGGCATTTATCAGACTTTCAGATAGGGCAAATGTCAGTGAGTGTTCCAATTTCAGTTCCAGAGCGATTCGCCCAATGAGTCCTTGATATTTAGTCGTTTTCAGTCAATTTTCTGGATTTTTGAAAATTTCACTTTTTTGTGAAAATATCCACTAAATGAGGGAATAATATGTGTGAGGATACCCCAGGAGAGTTCCAAATGTGTGTGGGTAGAATATATATCCCAAGGGGGTAAAATTGAAAAAAGTTGAAAAATTTTTTTTTTTGGACGTAGTCATTTTTCCGGCGTTTATCAGACTTTCAGATAGGGGAAATGTCAGTGAGCGTTCCGATTTCAGTTCCATAGCGATTCGCCCAATGAGTCCTTGACATTTAGTCGTTTTCAGCCAATATTTTGGATTTTTGAAAATTTCACTTTTTTGTGAAAATATCCACTAAATTAGGGAATAATATGTGAGAGGGTACCCCAGGAGAGTTACAAATGTGTGTGGGTAGAATACATATCCCACTGGGGTAAAATTGAAAAAAGTTGAAAACATTTTTTTTTTGGACTTAGTCATTTTTCCGGCGTTTATCAGACTTTCAGATAGGGCATATGTCAGTGAGTGTTCCAATTTCAGTTCCAGAGCGATTCGCCCATTGAGTCTTTGATATTTAGTCGTTTTCAGCCAATTTTCTGGATTTTTGAAAATTTCACTTTTTTGTGAAAATATCCACTAAATGAGTTAATAATATGTGTGAGGGTACCCCAGGAGAGTTCCAAATGTGTGTGGGTAGAATATATATCCCACGGGGGTAAAATTGAAAAAAGTTGAAAACATTTTTTTTTTGGGACTTAGTCATTTTTCCGGCGTTTATCAGACTTTCAGATAGGGCAAATGTCAGTGAGCGTTCCGATTTCAGTTCCAGAGCGATTTGCCCAATGAGTCTTTGATATTTAGTCGTTTTCAGCAAATTTTCTGGATTTTTGAAAATTTCACTTTTTTGTGAAAATATCCACTAAATGAGGGAATAATATGTGAGAAGGTACCCCAGGAGAGTTCCAAATGTGTGTGGGAAGAATATATATCCCACGGGGGTAAAATTGAAAAAAGTTGAAAACATTTTTTTTTTGGACTTAGTCATTTTTCCGGCGTTTCTCAGACTTTCAGATAGGGGAAATGTCAGTGAGCGCTCCGATTTCAGTTCCAGAGTGATTCGCCCAATGAGTCCTTGATATTTAGTTGTTTTCAGCCAATTTTCTGGATTTTTGAAAATTTCACTTTTTTGTGAAAATAATCACTAAATGAGGGAATAATATGTATGAGGGTACCCAAGGAGAGTTCCAAATGTGTGTGGGTAGAATACATATCCCACTGGGGTAAAATTGAAAAAAGTTGAAAACATTTTTTTTTTGGACTTAGTCATTTTTCCGGCGTTTATCAGACTTTCAGATAGGGGAAATGTCAGTGAGCGTTCCGATTTCAGTTCCAGAGCGATTCGCCCAATGAGTCCTTGATATTTAGTCGTTTTCAGCCATTATTTTGGATTTTTGAAAATTTCACTTTTTTGTGAAAATATCCACTAAATGAGGGAATAATATGTGTGAGGGTACCCCAGGAGAGTTCCAAATGTGTGTGGGTAGAATATATATCCCACGGGGGTAAAATTGAAAAAAGTTGAAAAATTTTTTTTTTTGGACGTAGTCATTTTTCCGGCGTTTATCAGACTTTTAGATAGGGGAAATGTCAGTGAGCGTTCCAATTTCAGTTCCAGAGCGATTCGCCCAATGAGTCCTTGATATTTAGTCGTTTTCAGTCAATTTTCTGGATTTTTGAAAATTTCACTTTTTTGTGAAAATATCCACTAAATGAGGGAATAATATGTGTGAGGATACCCCAGGAGAGTTCCAAATGTGTGTGGGTAGAATATATATCCCACGGGGGTAAAATTGAAAAAAGTTGAAAAATTTTTTTTTTTGGACGTAGTCATTTTTCCGGCGTTTATCAGACTTTCAGATAGGGGAAATGTCAGTGAGCGTTCCGATTTCAGTTCCATAGCGATACGCCCAATGAGTCCTTGACATTTAGTCGTTTTCAGCCAATATTTTGGATTTTTGAAAATTTCACTTTTTTGTGAAAATATCCACTAAATTAGGGAATAATATGTGAGAGGGTACCCCAGGAGAGTTACAAATGTGTGTGGGTAGAATACATATCCCACTGGGGTAAAATTGAAAAAAGTTGAAAATATTTTTTTTTTGGACTTAGTCATTTTTCCGGCGTTTATCAGACTTTCAGATAGGGCATATGTCAGTGAGTGTTCCAATTTCAGTTCCAGAGCGATTCGCCCATTGAGTCTTTGATATTTAGTCGTTTTCAGCCAATTTTCTGGATTTTTGAAAATTTCACTTTTTTGTGAAAATATCCACTAAATGAGTTAATAATATGTGTGAGGGTACCCCAGGAGAGTTCCAAATGTGTGTGGGTAGAATATATATCCCACGGGGGTAAAATTGAAAAAAGTTGAAAACATTTTTTTTTTGGGACTTAGTCATTTTTCCGGCGTTTATCAGACTTTCAGATAGGGCAAATGTCAGTGAGCGTTCCGATTTCAGTTCCAGAGCGATTTGCCCAATGAGTCTTTGATATTTAGTCGTTTTCAGCAAATTTTCTGGATTTTTGAAAATTTCACTTTTTTGTGAAAATATCCACTAAATGAGGGAATAATATGTGAGAAGGTACCCCAGGAGAGTTCCAAATGTGTGTGGGAAGAATATATATCCCACGGGGGTAAAATTGAAAAAAGTTGAAAACATTTTTTTTTTGGACTTAGTCATTTTTCCGGCGTTTCTCAGACTTTCAGATAGGGGAAATGTCAGTGAGCGCTCCGATTTCAGTTCCAGAGTGATTCGCCCAATGAGTCCTTGATATTTAGTTGTTTTCAGCCAATTTTCTGGATTTTTGAAAATTTCACTTTTTTGTGAAAATAATCACTAAATGAGGGAATAATATGTATGAGGGTACCCAAGGAGAGTTCCAAATGTGTGTGGGTAGAATACATATCCCACTGGGGTAAAATTGAAAAAAGTTGAAAACATTTTTTTTTTGGACTTAGTCATTTTTCCGGCGTTTATCAGACTTTCAGATAGGGGAAATGTCAGTGAGCGTTCCGATTTCAGTTCCAGAGCGATTCGCCCAATGAGTCCTTGATATTTAGTCGTTTTCAGCCATTATTTTGGATTTTTGAAAATTTCACTTTTTTGTGAAAATATCCACTAAATGAGGGAATAATATGTGTGAGGGTACCCCAGGAGAGTTCCAAATGTGTGTGGGTAGAATATATATCCCACGGGGGTAAAATTGAAAAAAGTTGAAAAATTTTTTTTTTTGGACGTAGTCATTTTTCCGGCGTTTATCAGACTTTTAGATAGGGGAAATGTCAGTGAGCGTTCCGATTTCAGTTCCATAGCGATTCGCCCAATGAGTCCTTGATATTTAGTCGTTTTCAGCCAATATTTTGGATTTTTGAAAATTTTACTTTTTTGTGAAAATATCCACTAAATGAGGGAATAATATGTGTGAGGGTACCCCAGGAGAGTTCCAAATGTGTGTGGGTAGAATATATATCCCACGGGGGTAAAATTGAAAAAAGTTGAAAACATCTTTTTTTTGGGACTTAGTCATTTTTCCGGCGTTTATCAGACTTTCAGATAGGGCAAATGTCAGTGAGCGTTCCGATTTCAGTTCCATAGCGATTCGCCCAATGAGTCCTTGATATTTAGTCGTTTTCAGCCAATATTTTGGATTTTTGAAAATGTCACTTTTTTGTGAAAATATCCACTAAATGAGGGAATAATATGTGTGAGGGTACCCCAGGAGAGTTCCAAATGTGTGTGGGTAGAATATATATCCCACGGGGGTAAAATTGAAAAAAGTTGAAAACATCTTTTTTTTGGGGCTTAGTCATTTTTCCGGCGTTTATCAGACTTTCAGATAGGGCAAATGTCAGTGAGCATTCCAATTTCAGTTCCAGAGCGATTCGCCCAATGAGTCCTTGATATTTAGTCTTTTTCAGCCAATATTTTGGATTTTTGAAAATTTCACTTTCTTGTGAAAATATCCACTAAATTAGGGAATAATATGTGTGAGTATACCCCAAGAGAGGTACAAATGTGTGTGGGTAGAATATATATCCCATTGGGGTAAAATTGTAAAAAGTTGAAAACATATATTTTTTGGACTTAGTCATTTTTCCGGCATTTATCAGACTTTCAGATAGGGCAAATGTCAGTGAGTGTTCCAATTTCAGTTCCAGAGCGATTCGCCGAATGAGTCTTTGATATTTAGTCGTTTTCAGTCAATTTTCTGGATTTTTGAAAATTTCACTTTTTTGTGAAAATATCCACTAAATGAGGGAATAATATGTGTGAGGATACCCCAGGAGAGTTCCAAATGTGTGTGGGTAGAATATATATCCCACGGGGGTAAAATTGAAAAAAGTTGAAAAATTTTTTTTTTTGGACGTAGTCATTTTTCCGGCGTTTATCAGACTTTCAGATAGGGGAAATGTCAGTGAGCGTTCCGATTTCAGTTCCATAGCGATTCGCCCAATGAGTCCTTGACATTTAGTCGTTTTCAGCCAATATTTTGGAATTTTGAAAATTTCACTTTTTTGTGAAAATATCCACTAAATGAGGGAATAATATGTGTGAGGGTACCCCAGGAGAGTTCCAAATGTGTGTGGGTAGAATATATATCCCACGGGGGTAAAATTGAAAAAAGTTGAAAACATTTTTTTTTTGGGACTTAGTCATTTTTCCGGCGTTTATCAGACTTTCAGATAGGGGAAATGTCAGTGAGCGTTCCGATTTCAGATCCATAGCGATTCGCCCAATGAGTCCTTGACATTTAGTCGTTTTCAGCCAATATTTTGGATTTTTGAAAATTTCACTTTTTTGTGAAAATATCCACTAAATTAGGGAATAATATGTGAGAGGGTACCCCAGGAGAGTTACAAATGTGTGTGGGTAGAATACATATCCCACTGGGGTAAAATTGAAAAAAGTTGAAAACATTTTTTTTTTGGACTTAGTCATTTTTCCGGCGTTTATCAGACTTTCAGATAGGGCATATGTCAGTGAGTGTTCCAATTTCAGTTCCAGAGCGATTCGCCCATTGAGTCTTTGATATTTAGTCGTTTTCAGCAAATTTTCTGGATTTTTGAAAATTTCACTTTTTTGTGAAAATATCCACTAAATGAGGGAATAATATGTGAGAAGGTACCCCAGGAGAGTTCCAAATGTGTGTGGGAAGAATATATATCCCACGGGGGTAAAATTGAAAAAAGTTGAAAACATTTTTTTTTTGGACTTAGTCATTTTTCCAGCGTTTCTCAGACTTTCAGATAGGGGAAATGTCAGTGAGTGCTCCGATTTCAGTTCCAGAGCGATTCGCCCAATGAGTCCTTGATATTTAGTTGTTTTCAGCCAATTTTCTGGATTTTTGAAAATTTCACTTTTTTGTGAAAATAATCACTAAATGAGGGAATAATATGTATGAGGGTACCCAAGGAGAGTTCCAAATGTGTGTGGGTAGAATACATATCCCACTGGGGTAAAATTGAAAAAAGTTGAAAACATTTTTTTTTTGGACTTAGTCATTTTTCCGGCGTTTATCAGACTTTCAGATAGGGGAAATGTCAGTGAGCGTTCCGATTTCAGTTCCAGAGCGATTCGCCCAATGAGTCCTTGATATTTAGTCGTTTTCAGCCATTATTTTGGATTTTTGAAAATTTCACTTTTTTGTGAAAATATCCACTTAATGAGGGAATAATATGTGTGAGGGTACCCCAGGAGAGTTCCAAATGTGTGTGGGTAGAATATTTATCCCACGGGGGTAAAATTGAAAAAAGTTGAAAAATTTTTTTTTTTGGACGTAGTCATTTTTCCGGCGTTTATCAGACTTTCAGATAGGGGAAATGTCAGTGAGCGTTCCGATTTCAGTTCCATAGCGATTCGCCCAATGAGTCCTTGATATTTAGTCGTTTTCAGCCAATATTTTGGATTTTTGAAAATTTAACTTTTTTGTGAAAATATCCACTAAATGAGGGAATAATATGTGTGAGGGTACCCCAGGAGAGTTCCAAATGTGTGTGGGTAGAATATATATCCCACGGGGGTAAAATTGAAAAAAGTTGAAAACATCTTTTTTTTGGGACTTAGTCATTTTTCCGGCGTTTATCACACTTTCAGATAGGGCAAATGTCAGTGAGCGTTCCGATTTCAGTTCCATAGCGATTCGCCCAATGAGTCCTTGATATTTAGTCTTTTTCAGCCAATATTTTGGATTTTTGAAAATTTCACTTTCTTGTGAAAATATCCACTAAATTAGGGAACAATATGTGTGAGTATACCCCAAGAGAGTTACAAATGTGTGTGGGTAGAATATATATCCCATTGGGGTAAAATTGTAAAAAGTTGAAAACATATTTTTTTTGGACTTAGTCATTTTTCCGGCATTTATCAGACTTTCAGATAGGGCAAATGTCAGTGAGCATTCCAATTTCAATTCCAGAGCGATTCGCCCAATGAGTCCTTGATATTTAGTCGTTTTCAGCCATTATTTTGGATTTTTGAAAATTTCACTTTTTTGTGAAAATATCCACTAAATGAGGGAATAATATGTGAGGGTACCCCAGGAGAGTTCCAAATGTGTGTGGGTAGAATATATATCCCACGGGGGTAAAATTGAAAAAAGTTGAAAACATTTTTTTTTTGGGACTTAGTCATTTTTCCGGCGTTTATCAGACTTTCAGATAGGGCAAATGTCAGTGAGCGTACCGATTTCAGTTCCAGAGCGATTCGCGCAATGAGTCCTTGATATTTAGTCGTTTTCAGCCAATTTTCTGGATTTTTGAAAATTTCACTTTTTTGTGAAAATATCCACGAAATGAGGGAATAATATGTGTGAGGGTACCCTAGGAGAGTTCCAAATGTGTGTGGGTAGAATATATATCCCACAGGGTAAAATTGAAAAAAGTTGAAAACACTTTTTTTTGGACTTAGTCATTTTCCAGTCGTTTTTCAGACTTTCAGATAGGGCAAATGTCAGTGAGCGTTCAGATTTCAGTTCCAGAGCGATTTGCCCAATGAGTCTTTGATATTTAGTCGTTTTCAGCCAATTTTCAGGATTTTTGAAAATTTCACTTTTTTGTGAAAATATCCACTAAATGAGGGAATAATATGTGTGAGGGTACCCCAGGAGAGTTCCAAATGTGTGTGGGTAGAATATATATCCCACGGGGGTAAAATTGAAAAAAGTTGAAAACATTTTTTTTTTGGACTTAGTCATTTTTCCGGCGTTTATCAGACTTTCAGATAGGTCAAATGTCAGTGAGCGTTCCAATTTCAGTTCCAGAGCGATTCGCCCAATGAGTCTTTGATATTTAGTCGTTTTCAGCCAATATTTTGGATTTTTGAAAATTTCACTTTTTTGTGAAAATATCCACTAAATTAGGGAATAATATGTTTGAGGATACCCCAGGAGAGTTCCAAATGTGTGTGAGTAGAATATATATCACACGGGGGTAAAATTGAAAAAAGTTGAAAACATTTTTTTTTTGGACTTAGTCATTTTTCCGGCGTTTATCAGACTTTCAGATAGGGGAAATGTCAGTGAGCATTCCGATTTCAGTTCCAGAGCGATTCGCCCAATGAGTCCTTATTATTTAGTCGTTTTCAGCCATTATTTTGGATTTTTGAAAATTTCACTTTTTTGTGAAAATATCCACTAAATGAGGGAATAATATGTGTGAGGGTACCCCAGGAGAGTTCCAAATGTGTGTGGGTAGAATATATATCCCACGGGGGTAAAATTGAAAAAAGTTGAAAACATTTTTTTTTTGGGACTTAGTCATTTTTCCGGCGTTTATCAGACTTTCAGATAGGGCAAATGTCAGTGAGCATTCCAATTTCAGTTCCAGAGCGATTCGCCCAATGAGTCTTTGATATTTAGTCGTTTTCAGCCAATTTTCTGGATTTTTGAAAATTTAACTTTTTTGTGAAAATATCCACTAAATGATTGAATAATATGTGTGAGGGTACCCCAGGAGAGTTCCAAATGTGTGTGGGTAGAATATATATCCCACGGGGGTAAAATTGAAAAAAGTTGAAAACATCTTTTTTTTGGGACTTAGTCATTTTTCCGGCGTTTATCAGACTTTCAGATAGGGCAAATGTCAGTGAGCATTCCAATTTCAGTTCCAGAGCGATTCGCCCAATGAGTCCTTGATATTTAGTCTTTTTCAGCCAATATTTTGGATTTTTGAAAATTTCACTTTCTTGTGAAAATATCCACTAAATTAGGGAATAATATGTGTGAGTATACCCCAAGAGAGTTACAAATGTGTGTGGGTAGAATATATATCCCATTGGGGTAAAATTGTAAAAAGTTGAAAACATATTTTTTTTGGACTTAGTCATTTTTCCGGCATTTATCAGACTTTCAGATAGGGCAAATGTCAGTGAGTGTTCCAATTTCAGTTCCAGAGCGATTCGCCCATTGAGTCTTTGATATTTAGTCGTTTTCAGTCAATTTTCTGGATTTTTGAAAATTTCACTTTTTTGTGAAAATATCCACTAAATGAGGGAATAATATGTGTGAGGATACCCCAGGAGCGTTCCAAATGTGTGTGGGTAGAATATATATCCCACGGGGGTAAAATTGAAAAAAGTTGAAAAATTTTTTTTTTTGGACGTAGTCATTTTTCCGGCGTTTATCAGACTTTCTGATAGGGGAAATGTCAGTGAGCGTTCCGATTTCAGTTCCATAGCGATTCGCCCAATGAGTCCTTGACATTTAGTCGTTTTCAGCCAATATTTTGGATTTTTTTTAAATTTCACTTTTTTGTGAAAATATCCACTAAATTAGGGAATAATATGTGAGAGGGTACCCCAGGAGAGTTACAAATGTGTGTGGGTAGAATACATATCCCACTGGGGTAAAATTGAAAAAAGTTGAAAACATTTTTTTTTTGGACTTAGTCATTTTTCCGGCGTTTATCAGACTTTCAGATAGGGCATATGTCAGTGAGTGTTCCAATTTCAGTTCCAGAGCGATTCGCCCATTGAGTCTTTGATATTTAGTCGTTCTCAGCCAATTTTCTGGATTTTTGAAAATTTCACTTTTTTGTGAAAATATCCACTAAATGAGGGAATAATATGTGTGAGGGTACCCCAGGAGAGTTCCAAATGTGTGTGGGTAGAATATACATCCCACGGGGGTAAAATTGAAAAAAGTTGAAAACATTTTTTTTTTGGGACTTAGTCATTTTTCCGGCGTTTATCAGACTTTCAGATAGGTCAAATGTCAGTGAGCGTTCCGATTTCAGTTCCAGAGCGATTTGCCCAATGAGTCTTTGATATTTAGTCGTTTTCAGCAAATTTTCTGGATTTTTGAAAATTTCACTTTTTTGTGAAAATATCCACTAAATGAGGGAATAATATGTGAGAAGGTACCCCAGGAGAGTTCCAAATGTGTGTGGGAAGAATATATATCCCACGGGGGTAAAATTGAAAAAAGTTGAAAACATTTTTTTTTTGGACTTAGTCATTTTTCCGGCGTTTCTCAGACTTTCAGATAGGGGAAATGTCAGTGAGCGCTCCGATTTCAGTTCCAGAGCGATTCGCCCAATGAGTCCTTGATATTTAGTTGTTTTCAGCCAATTTTCTGGATTTTTGAAAATTTCACTTTTTTGTGAAAATAATCACTAAATGAGGGAATAATATGTATGAGGGTACCCAAGGAGAGTTCCAAATGTGTGTGGGTAGAATACATATCCCACTGGGGTAAAATTGAAAAAAGTTGAAAACATTTTTTTTCTGGGACTTAGTCATTTTTCCGGCGTTTATCAGACTTTCAGATAGGGCAAATGTCAGTGAGCATTCCAATTTCAATTCCAGAGCGATTCGCCCAATGAGTCCTTGATATTTAGTCGTTTTCAGCCATTATTTTGGATTTTTGAAAATTTCACTTTTTTGTGAAAATATCCACTAAATGAGGGAATAATATGTGAGGGTACCCCAGGAGAGTTCCAAATGTGTGTGGGTAGAATATATATCCCACGGGGGTAAAATTGAAAAAAGTTGAAAACATCTTTTTTTTGGGACTTAGTCATTTTTCCGGCGTTTATCAGACTTTCAGATAGGGCAAATGTCAGTGAGCATTCCAATTTCAGTTCCAGAGCGATTCGCCCAATGAGTCCTTGATATTTAGTCTTTTTCAGCCAATATTTTGGATTTTTGAAAATTTCACTTTCTTGTGAAAATATCCACTAAATTAGGGAATAATATGTGTGAGTATACCCCAAGAGAGTTACAAATGTGTGTGGGTAGAATATATATCCCATTGGGGTAAAATTGTAAAAAGTTGAAAACATATTTTTTTTGGACTTAGTCATTTTTCCGGCATTTATCAGACTTTCAGATAGGGCAAATGTCAGTGAGTGTTCCAATTTCAGTTCCAGAGCGATTCGCCCATTGAGTCTTTGATATTTAGTCGTTTTCAGTCAATTTTCTGGATTTTTGAAAATTTCACTTTTTTGTGAAAATATCCACTAAATGAGGGAATAATATGTGTGAGGATACCCCAGGAGCGTTCCAAATGTGTGTGGGTAGAATATATATCCCACGGGGGTAAAATTGAAAAAAGTTGAAAAATTTTTTTTTTTGGACGTAGTCATTTTTCCGGCGTTTATCAGACTTTCTGATAGGGGAAATGTCAGTGAGCGTTCCGATTTCAGTTCCATAGCGATTCGCCCAATGAGTCCTTGACATTTAGTCGTTTTCAGCCAATATTTTGGATTTTTTTTAAATTTCACTTTTTTGTGAAAATATCCACTAAATTAGGGAATAATATGTGAGAGGGTACCCCAGGAGAGTTACAAATGTGTGTGGGTAGAATACATATCCCACTGGGGTAAAATTGAAAAAAGTTGAAAACATTTTTTTTTTGGACTTAGTCATTTTTCCGGCGTTTATCAGACTTTCAGATAGGGCATATGTCAGTGAGTGTTCCAATTTCAGTTCCAGAGCGATTCGCCCATTGAGTCTTTGATATTTAGTCGTTCTCAGCCAATTTTCTGGATTTTTGAAAATTTCACTTTTTTGTGAAAATATCCACTAAATGAGGGAATAATATGTGTGAGGGTACCCCAGGAGAGTTCCAAATGTGTGTGGGTAGAATATACATCCCACGGGGGTAAAATTGAAAAAAGTTGAAAACATTTTTTTTTTGGGACTTAGTCATTTTTCCGGCGTTTATCAGACTTTCAGATAGGTCAAATGTCAGTGAGCGTTCCGATTTCAGTTCCAGAGCGATTTGCCCAATGAGTCTTTGATATTTAGTCGTTTTCAGCAAATTTTCTGGATTTTTGAAAATTTCACTTTTTTGTGAAAATATCCACTAAATGAGGGAATAATATGTGAGAAGGTACCCCAGGAGAGTTCCAAATGTGTGTGGGAAGAATATATATCCCACGGGGGTAAAATTGAAAAAAGTTGAAAACATTTTTTTTTTGGACTTAGTCATTTTTCCGGCGTTTCTCAGACTTTCAGATAGGGGAAATGTCAGTGAGCGCTCCGATTTCAGTTCCAGAGCGATTCGCCCAATGAGTCCTTGATATTTAGTTGTTTTCAGCCAATTTTCTGGATTTTTGAAAATTTCACTTTTTTGTGAAAATAATCACTAAATGAGGGAATAATATGTATGAGGGTACCCAAGGAGAGTTCCAAATGTGTGTGGGTAGAATACATATCCCACTGGGGTAAAATTGAAAAAAGTTGAAAACATTTTTTTTCTGGGACTTAGTCATTTTTCCGGCGTTTATCAGACTTTCAGATAGGGCAAATGTCAGTGAGTGTTCCAATTTCAGTTCCAGAGCGATTCTCCCAATGAGTCTTTCATATTTGGTCGTTTTCAGCCAATTTTCTGGATTTTTGAAAATTTCACTTTTTTGTGAAAATATCCACTAAATGAGGGAATAATATGTGTGAGGGTACCCCAGGAGAGTTCCAAATGTGTTTGGGTAGAATATATATCCCACGGGGGTAAAATTGAAAAAAGTTGAAAACATTTTTTTTTGGGACTTAGTCATTTTTCCGGCGTTTATCAGACTTTCAGATAGGGCAAATGTCAGTGAGCATTCCAATTTCAATTCCAGAGCGATTCGCCCAATGAGTCCTTGATATTTAGTCGTTTTCAGCCATTATTTTGGATTTTTGAAAATTTCACTTTTTTGTGAAAATATCCACTAAATGAGGGAATAATATGTGAGGGTACCCCAGGAGAGTTCCAAATGTGTGTGGGTAGAATATATATCCCACGGGGGTAAAATTGAAAAAAGTTGAAGAAAATTTTTTTTTTGGACTTAGTCATTTTTCCGGCGTTTATCAGACTTTCAGATAGGGGAAATGTCAGTGAGCATTCCGATTTCAGCTCCAGAGCGATTCGCCCAATGAGTCCTTATTATTTAGTCGTTTTCAGCCATTATTTTGGATTTTTGAAAATTTCACTTTTTTGCGAAAATATCCACTAAATGAGGGAATAATATGTGTGAGGGTACCCCAGGAGAGTTCCAAATGTGTGTGGGTAGAATATATATCCCACGGGGGTAAAATTGAAAAAAGTTGAAAACATTTTTTTTTTTGGACTTAGTCATTTTTCCGGCGTTTATCAGACTTTCAGATAGGTCAAATGTCAGTGAGCATACCGATTTCAGTTCCAGAGCGATTCGCGCAATGAGACCTTGATATTTAGTCGTTTTCAGCCAATTTTCTGGATTTTTGAAAATTTCACTTTTTTGTGAAAATATCCACGAAATGAGGGAATAATATGTGTGAGGGTACCCTAGGAGAGTTCCAAATGTGTGTGGGTAGAATATATATCCCACGGGGTAAAATTGAAAAAAGTTGAAAACATTTTTTTTTGGACTTAGTCATTTTCCAGTCGTTTTTCAGACTTTCAGATAGGGCAAATGTCAGTGAGCGTTCAGATTTCAGTTCCAGAGCGATTTGCCCAATGAGTCTTTGATATTTAGTCGTTTTCAGCCAATTTTCTGGATTTTTGAAAATTTCACTTTTTTGTACAAATATCCACTAAATGAGGGAATAATATGTGTGAGGGTACCCCAGGAGAGTTCCAAATGTGTGTGGGTAGAATATATATCCCACGGGGGTAAAATTGAAAAAAGTTGAAAACATTTTTTTTTTTGGACTTAGTCATTTTTCCGGCGTTTATCAGACTTTCAGATAGGGGAAATGTCAGTGAGCGTTCCGATTTCAGTTCCAGAGCGATTCCCCCAATGCGTCCTTGATATTTAGTTGTTTTCAGCCATTATTTTGGATTTTTGAAAATTTCACTTTTTTGTGAAAATATCCACTAAATGAGGGAATAATATGTGTGAGGGTACCCCAGGAGAGTTCCAAATGTGTGTGGGTAGAATATATATCCCACGGGGGTAAAATTAAAAAAAGTTGAAAAAAATTGTTTTTTGGACTTAGTCATTTTTCCGGCGTTTATCAGACTTTCAGATAGGGGAAATGTCAGTGAGCGTTCCGATTTCAGTTCCAGAGCGATTCCCCCAATGCGTCCTTGATATTTAGTTGTTTTCAGCCATTATTTTGGATTTTTGAAAATTTCACTTTTTTGTGAAAATATCCACTAAATGAGGGAATAATATGTGTGAGGGTACCCCAGGAGAGTTCCAAATGTGTGTGGGTAGAATATATATCCCACGGGGGTAAAATTGAAAAAAGTTGAAAACATTTTTTTTTTGGACTTAGTCATTTTTCCGGCGTTTATCAGACTTTCAGATAGGGGAAATGTCAGTGAGCGTTCCGATTTCAGTTCCAGAGCGATTCGCCCAATGAGTCCTTGATATTTAGTCGTTTTCAGCCAATATTTTGGATTTTTGAAAATTTCACTTTTTTGTGAAAATATCCACTAAATGAGGGAATAATATGTGTGAGGGTACCCCAGGAGAGTTCCAAATGTGTGTGGGTAGAATATATATCCCACGGGGGTAAAATTGAAAAAAGTAGAAAAAATTTTTTTTTTGGACTTAGTCATTTTTCCAGCGTTTATCAGACTTTCAGATAGGTCAAATGTCAGTGAGCGTTCCAATTTCAGTTCCAGAGCGATTCGCCCAATGAGTCTTTGATATTTAGTCGTTTTCAGCCAATATTTTGGATTTTTGAAAATTTCACTTTTTTGTGAAAATATCCACTAAATTAGGGAATAATATGTTTGAGGATACCCCAGGAGAGTTCCAAATGTGTGTGAGTAGAATATATATCACACGGGGGTAAAATTGAAAAAAGTTGAAAACATTTTTTTTTTGGACTTAGTCATTTTTCCGGCGTTTATCAGACTTTCAGATAGGGGAAATGTCAGTGAGCATTCCGATTTCAGTTCCAGAGCGATTCGCCCAATGAGTCCTTATTATTTAGTCGTTTTCAGCCATTATTTTGGATTTTTGAAAATTTCACTTTTTTGTGAAAATATCCACTAAATGAGGGAATAATATGTGTGAGGGTACCCCAGGAGAGTTCCAAATGTGTGTGGGTAGAATATATATCCCACGGGGGTAAAATTGAAAAAAGTTGAAAACATTTTTTTTTTGGAACTTAGTCATTTTTCCGGCGTTTATCAGACTTTCAGATAGGGCAAATGTCAGTGAGCATTCCAATTTCAGTTCCAGAGCGATTCGCCCAATGAGTCTTTGATATTTAGTCGTTTTCAGCCAATTTTCTGGATTTTTGAAAATTTAACTTTTTTGTGAAAATATCCACTAAATGATTGAATAATATGTGTGAGTATACCCCAAGAGAGTTACAAATGTGTGTGGGTAGAATATATATCCCATTGGGGTAAAATTGAAAAAAGTTGAAAACATTTTTTTTTTGGACTGTCATTTTTCCGGCGTTTATCAGACTTTCAGATAGGGCAAATGTCAGTGAGTGTTCCAATTTCAGTTCCAGAGCGATTCGCCGAATGAGTCTTTGATATTTAGTCGTTTTCAGTCAATTTTCTGCATTTTTGAAAATTTCACTTTTTTGTGAAAATATCCACTAAATTAGGGAATAATATGTGTGAGTATACCCCAAGAGAGTTACAAATGTGTGTGGGTAGAATATATATCCCACGGGGGTAAAATTGAAAAAAGTTGAAAACATTTTTTTTTTGGACGTGGTCATTTTTCCGGCGTTTATCAGACTTTCAGATAGGGGAAATGTCAGTGAGCGTTCCGATTTCAGTTCCATAGCGACTCGACCAATGAGTCCTTGATATTTAGTCGTTTTCAGCCAATATTTTGGATTTTTGAAAATTTCACTTTTTTGTGAAAATATCCACTAAATTAGGGAATAATATGTGTGAGGGTACCCCAGGAGAGTTCCAAATGTGTGTGGGTAGAATATATATCCCACGGGGGTAAAATTGAAAAAAGTTGAAAACATTTTTTTTTTGGGACTTAGTCATTTTTCCGGCGTTTATGAGACTTTCAGATAGGGCAAATGTCAGTGAGCATTCCAATTTCAGTTGCAGAGCGATTTGCCCAATGAGTCTTTGATATTTAGTCGTTTTCAGCAAATTTTCTGGATTTTTGAAAATTTCACTTTTTGTGAAAATATCCACTAAATGAGGGAATAATATGTATGAGGGTACCCAAGGAGAGTTCCAAATGTGTGTGGGTAGAATACATATCCCACTGGGGTAAAATTGAAAAAAGTTGAAAACATTTTTTTTTTGGACTTAGTCATTTTTCCGGCGTTTATCAGACTTTCAGATAGGGGAAATGTCAGTGAGCGTTCCGATTTCAGTTCCAGAGCGATTCGCCCAATGAGTCCTTGATATTTAGTCGTTTTCAGCCATTATTTTGGATTTTTGAAAATTTCACTTTTTTGTGAAAATATCCACTAAATGAGGGAATAATATGTGTGAGGGTATCCCAGGAGAGTTCCAAATGTGTGTGGGTAGAATATATATCCCACGGGGGTAAAATTGAAAAAAGTTGAAAAATTTTTTTTTTTGGACGTAGTCATTTTTCCGGCGTTTATCAGACTTTCAGATAGGGCAAATGTCAGTGAGTGTTCCAATTTCAGTTCCAGAGCGATTCGCCCAATGAGTCCTTGACATTTAGTCGTTTTCAGCCAATATTTTGGATTTTTGAAAATTTCACTTTTTTGTGAAAATATCCACTAAATGAGGGAATAATATGTGTGAGGGTACCCCAGGAGAGTTCCAAATGTGTGTGGGTAGAATATATATCCCACGGGGGTAAAATTGAAAAAAGTTGAAAACATTTTTTTTTTGGACTTAGTCATTTTTCCGGCGTTTATCAGACTTTCAGATAGGGGAAATGTCAGTGAGCATTCCGATTTCAGTTCCAGAGCGATTCGCCCAATGAGTCCTTGATATTTAGTCGTTTTCAGCCAATATTTTGGATTTTTGAAAATTTCACTTTTTTGTGAAAATATCCACTAAATGAGGGAATAATATGTGTGAGGGTACCCCAGGAGAGTTCCAAATGTGTGTGGGTAGAATATATATCCCACGGGGGTAAAATTGAAAAAAGTTGAAAACATCTTTTTTTTGGGACTTAGTCATTTTTCCGGCGTTTATCAGACTTTCAGATAGGGCAAATGTCAGTGAGCATTCCAATTTCAGTTCCAGAGCGATTCGCCCAATGAGTCCTTGATATTTAGTCTTTTTCAGCCAATATTTTGGATTTTTGAAAATTTCACTTTCTCGTGAAAATATCCACTAAATTAGGGAATAATATGTGTGAGTATACCCCAAGAGAGTTACAAATGTGTGTGGGTAGAATATATATCCCATTGGGGTAAAATTGTAAAAAGTTGAAAACATATTTTTTTTGGACTTAGTCATTTTTCCGGCATTTATCAGACTTTCAGATAGGGCAAATGTCAGTGAGTGTTCCAATTTCAGTTCCAGAGCGATTCGCCCAATGAGTCTTTGATATTTAGTCGTTTTCAGTCAATTTTCTGGATTTTTGAAAATTTCACTTTTTTGTGAAAATATCCACTAAATGAGGGAATAATATGTGTGAGGGTACCCCAGGAGAGTTCCAAATGTGTGTGGGTAGAATATATATCCCACGGGGGTAAAATTGAAAAAAGTTGAAAACATTTTTTTTTTGGGACTTAGTCATTTTTCCGGCGTTTATCAGACTTTCAGATAGGTCAAATGTCAGTGAGCGTTCCGATTTCAGTTCCAGAGCGATTTGCCCAATGAGTCTTTGATATTTAGTCGTTTTCAGCAAATTTTCTGGATTTTTGAAAATTTCACTTTTTTGTGAAAATATCCACTAAATGAGGGAATAATATGTGAGAAGGTACCCCAGGAGAGTTCCAAATGTGTGTGGGAAGAATATATATCTCACGGGGGTAAAATTGAAAAAAGTTGAAAACATTTTTTTTTTGGACTTAGTCATTTTTCCGGCGTTTCTCAGACTTTCAGATAGGGGAAATGTCAGTGAGCGCTCCGATTTCAGTTCCAGAGCGATTCGCCCAATGAGTCCTTGATATTTAGTTGTTTTCAGCCAATTTTCTGGATTTTTGAAAATTTCACTTTTTTGTGAAAATAATCACTAAATGAGGGAATAATATGTATGAGGGTACCCCAGGAGAGTTCCAAATGTGTTTGGGTAGAATATATATCCCACGGGGGTAAAATTGTAAAAAGTTGAAAACATTTTTTTTTGGGACTTAGTCATTTTTCCGGCGTTTATCAGACTTTCAGATAGGGCAAATGTCAGTGAGCATTCCAATTTCAATTCCAGAGCGATTCGCCCAATGAGTCCTTGATATTTAGTCGTTTTCAGCCATTATTTTGGATTTTTGAAAATTTCACTTTTTTGTGAAAATATCCACTAAATGAGGGAATAATATGTGAGGGTACCCCAGGAGAGTTCCAAATGTGTGTGGGTAGAATATATATCCCACGGGGGTAAAATTGAAAAAAGTTGAAGAAAATTTTTTTTTTGGACTTAGTCATCTTTCCGGCGTTTATCAGACTTTCAGATAGGGGAAATGTCAGTGAGCGTTCCGATTTCAGTTCCATAGCGATTCACCCAATGAGTCTTTGATATATAGTCGTTTTCAGCCAATATTTTTAATTTTTGAAAATTTCACTTTTTTGTGAAAATATCCACTAAATTAGGGAATAATATGTGTGAGGGTACCCCAGGAGAGTTCCAAATGTGTGTGGGTAGAATATATATCCCATGGGGGTAAAACTGAAAAAAATTGAAAACATTTTTTTTTTGGACTTAGTCATTTTTCCGGCGTTTATCAGACTTTCAGATAGGGGAAATGTCAGTGAGCATTCCGATTTCAGTTCCAGAGCGATTCACCCAATGAGTCCTTATTATTTAGTCGTTTTCAGCCATTATTTTGGATTTTTGAAAATTTCACTTTTTTGCGAAAATATCCACTAAATGAGGGAATAATATGTGTGAGGGTACCCCAGGAGAGTTCCAAATGTGTGTGGGTAGAATATATATCCCACAGGGGTAAAATTGAAAAAAGTTGAAAACATTTTTTTTTTGGGACTTAGTCATTTTTCCGGCGTTTATCAGACTTTCAGATAGGGCAAATGTCAGTGAGCATTCCAATTTCAATTCCAGAGCGATTCGCCCAATGAGTCCTTGATATTTAGTCGTTTTCAGCCATTATTTTGGATTTTTGAAAATTTCACTTTTTTGTGAAAATATCCACTAATTGAGGGAATAATATGTGTGAGGGTACCCCAGGAGAGTTCCAAATGTGTGTGGGTAGAATATATATCCCACGGGGGTAAAATTGAAAAAAGTTGAAAACATTTTTTTTTTTGGACTTAGTCATTTTTCCAGTCGTTTTTCAGACTTTCAGATAGGGCAAATGTCAGTGAGCGTTCAGATTTCAGTTCCAGAGCGATTTGCCCAATGAGTCTTTGATATTTAGTCGTTTTCAGCCAATTTTCTGGATTTTTGAAAATTTCACTTTTTTGTACAAATATCCACTAAATGAGGGAATAATATGTGTGAGGGTACCCCAGGAGAGTTCGAAATGTGTGTGGGTAGAATATATATCCCACGGGGGTAAAATTGAAAAAAGTTGAAAACATTTTTTTTTTTGGACTTAGTCATTTTTCCGGCGTTTATCAGACTTTCAGATAGGGGAAATGTCAGTGAGCGTTCCGATTTCAGTTCCAGAGCGATTCCCCCTATGCGTCCTTGATATTTAGTTGTTTTCAGCCATTATTTTGGATTTTTGAAAATTTCACTTTTTTGTGAAAATATCCACTAAATGAGGGAATAATATGTGTGAGGGTACCCCAGGAGAGTTCCAAATGTGTGTGGGTAGAATATATATCCCACGGGGGTAAAATTAAAAAAAGTTGAAAAAAATTGTTTTTTGGACTTAGTCATTTTTCCGGCGTTTATCAGACTTTCAGATAGGGGAAATGTCAGTGAGCGTTCCGATTTCAGTTCCAGAGCGATTCCCCCAATGCGTCCTTGATATTTAGTTGTTTTCAGCCATTATTTTGGATTTTTGAAAATTTCACTTTTTTGTGAAAATATCCACTAAATGAGGGAATAATATGTGTGAGGGTACCCCAGGAGAGTTCCAAATGTGTGTGGGTAGAATATATATCCCACGGGGGTAAAATTGAAAAAAGTTGAAAACATTTTTTTTTTGGACTTAGTCATTTTTCCGGCGTTTATCAGACTTTCAGATAGGGGAAATGTCAGTGAGCGTTCCGATTTCAGTTCCAGAGCGATTCGCCCAATGAGTCCTTGATATTTAGTCGTTTTCAGCCAATATTTTGGATTTTTGAAAATTTCACTTTTTTGTGAAAATATCCACTAAATGAGGGAATAATATGTGTGAGGGTACCCCAGGAGAGTTCCAAATGTGTGTGGGTAGAATATATATCCCACGGGGGTAAAATTGAAAAAAGTAGAAAAAATTTTTTTTTTGGACTTAGTCATTTTTCCAGCGTTTATCAGACTTTCAGATAGGTCAAATGTCAGTGAGCGTTCCAATTTCAGTTCCAGAGCGATTCGCCCAATGAGTCTTTGATATTTAGTCATTTTCAGCCAATATTTTGGATTTTTGAAAATTTCACTTTTTTGTGAAAATATCCACTAAATTAGGGAATAATATGTTTGAGGATACCCCAGGAGAGTTCCAAATGTGTGTGAGTAGAATATATATCACACGGGGGTAAAATTGAAAAAAGTTGAAAACATTTTTTTTTTGGACTTAGTCATTTTTCCGGCGTTTATCAGACTTTCAGATAGGGGAAATGTCAGTGAGCATTCCGATTTCAGTTCCAGAGCGATTCGCCCAATGAGTCCTTATTATTTAGTCGTTTTCAGCCATTATTTTGGATTTTTGAAAATTTCACTTTTTTGTGAAAATATCCACTAAATGAGGGAATAATATGTGTGAGGGTACCCCAGGAGAGTTCCAAATGTGTGTGGGTAGAATATATATCCCACGGGGGTAAAATTGAAAAAAGTTGAAAACATTTTTTTTTTGGGACTTAGTCATTTTTCCGGCGTTTATCAGACTTTCAGATAGGGCAAATGTCAGTGAGCATTCCAATTTCAGTTCCAGAGCGATTCGCCCAATGAGTCTTTGATATTTAGTCGTTTTCAGCCAATTTTCTGGATTTTTGAAAATTTAACTTTTTTGTGAAAATATCCACTAAATTAGGGAATAATATGTGTGAGGGTACCCCAGGAGAGTTCCAAATGTGTTTGGGTAGAATATATATCCCATGGGGGTAAAACTGAAAAAAATTGAAAACATTTTTTTTTTGGACTTAGTCATTTTTCCGGCGTTTATCAGACTTTCAGATAGGGGAAATGTCAGTGAGCATTCCGATTTCAGTTCCAGAGCGATTCGCCCAATGAGTCCTTATTATTTAGTCGTTTTCAGCCATTATTTTGGATTTTTGAAAATTTCACTTTTTTGCGAAAATATCCACTAAATGAGGGAATAATATGTGTGAGGGTACCCCAGGAGAGTTCCAAATGTGTGTGGGTAGAATATATATCCCACGGGGGTAAAATTGAAAAAAGTTGAAAACATTTTTTTTTTGGGACTTAGTCATTTTTCCGGCGTTTATCAGACTTTCAGATAGGGCAAATGTCAGTGAGCATTCCAATTTCAATTCCAGAGCGATTCGCCCAATGAGTCCTTGATATTTAGTCGTTTTCAGCCATTATTTTGGATTTTTGAAAATTTCACTTTTTTGTGAAAATATCCACTAATTGAGGGAATAATATGTGTGAGGGTACCCCAGGAGAGTTCCAAATGTGTGTGGGTAGAATATATATCCCACGGGGGTAAAATTGAAAAAAGTTGAAAACATTTTTTTTTTTGGACTTAGTCATTTTTCCGGCGTTTATCAGACTTTCAGATAGGTCAAATGTCAGTGAGCGTACCGATTTCAGTTCCAGAGCGATTCGCGCAATGAGTCCTTGATATTTAGTCGTTTTCAGCCAATTTTCTGGATTTTTGAAAATTTCACTTTTTTGTGAAAATATCCACGAAATGAGGGAATAATATGTGTGAGGGTACCCTAGGAGAGTTCCAAATGTGTGTGGGTAGAATATATATCCCACGGGGTAAAATTGAAAAAAGTTGAAAACATTTTTTTTTGGACTTAGTCATTTTCCAGTCGTTTTTCAGACTTTCAGATAGGGCAAATGTCAGTGAGCGTTCAGATTTCAGTTCCAGAGCGATTTGCCCAATGAGTCTTTGATATTTAGTCGTTTTCAGCCAATTTTCTGGATTTTTGAAAATTTCACTTTTTTGTACAAATATCCACTAAATGAGGGAATAATATGTGTGAGGGTACCCCAGGAGAGTTCCAAATGTGTGTGGGTAGAATATATATCCCACGGGGGTAAAATTGAAAAAAGTTGAAAACAATTTTTTTTTTGGACTTAGTCATTTTTCCGGCGTTTATCAGACTTTCAGATAGGGGAAATGTCAGTGAGCGTTCCGATTTCAGTTCCAGAGCGATTCCCCCAATGCGTCCTTGATATTTAGTTGTTTTCAGCCATTATTTTGGATTTTTGAAAATTTCACTTTTTTGTGAAAATATCCACTAAATGAGGGAATAATATGTGTGAGGGTACCCCAGGAGAGTTCCAAATGTGTGTGGGTAGAATATATATCCCACGGGGGTAAAATTAAAAAAAGTTGAAAAAAATTGTTTTTTGGACTTAGTCATTTTTCCGGCGTTTATCAGACTTTCAGATAGGGGAAATGTCAGTGAGCGTTCCGATTTCAGTTCCAGAGCGATTCCCCCAATGCGTCCTTGATATTTAGTTGTTTTCAGCCATTATTTTGGCTTTTTGAAAATTTCACTTTTTTGTGAAAATATCCACTAAATGAGGGAATAATATGTGTGAGGGTACCCCAGGAGAGTTCCAAATGTGTGTGGGTAGAATATATATCCCACGGGGGTAAAATTGAAAAAAGTTGAAAACATTTTTTTTTTGGACTTAGTCATTTTTCCGGCGTTTATCAGACTTTCAGATAGGGGAAATGTCAGTGAGCGTTCCGATTTCAGTTCCAGAGCGATTCGCCCAATGAGTCCTTGATATTTAGTCGTTTTCAGCCAATATTTTGGATTTTTGAAAATTTCACTTTTTTGTGAAAATATCCACTAAATGAGGGAATAATATGTGTGAGGGTACCCCAGGAGAGTTCCAAATGTGTGTGGGTAGAATATATATCCCACGGGGGTAAAATTAAAAAAAGTTGAAAAAAATTGTTTTTTGGACTTAGTCATTTTTCCGGCGTTTATCAGACTTTCAGATAGGGGAAATGTCAGTGAGCGTTCCGATTTCAGTTCCAGAGCGATTCCCCCAATGCGTCCTTGATATTTAGTTGTTTTCAGCCATTATTTTGGATTTTTGAAAATTTCACTTTTTTGTGAAAATATCCACTAAATGAGGGAATAATATGTGTGAGGGTACCCCAGGAGAGTTCCAAATGTGTGTGGGTAGAATATATATCCCACGGGGGTAAAATTGAAAAAAGTTGAAAACATTTTTTTTTTGGACTTAGTCATTTTTCCGGCGTTTATCAGACTTTCAGATAGGGGAAATGTCAGTGAGCGTTCCGATTTCAGTTCCAGAGCGATTCGCCCAATGAGTCCTTGATATTTAGTCGTTTTCAGCCAATATTTTGGATTTTTGAAAATTTCACTTTTTTGTGAAAATATCCACTAAATGAGGGAATAATATGTGTGAGGGTACCCCAGGAGAGTTCCAAATGTGTGTGGGTAGAATATATATCCCACGGGGGTAAAATTGAAAAAAGTAGAAAAAATTTTTTTTTTGGACTTAGTCATTTTTCCAGCGTTTATCAGACTTTCAGATAGGTCAAATGTCAGTGAGCGTTCCAATTTCAGTTCCAGAGCGATTCGCCCAATTAGTCTTTGATATTTAGTCGTTTTCAGCCAATATTTTGGATTTTTGAAAATTTCACTTTTTTGTGAAAATATCCACTAAATTAGGGAATAATATGTTTGAGGATACCCCAGGAGAGTTCCAAATGTGTGTGAGTAGAATATATATCACACGGGGGTAAAATTGAAAAAAGTTGAAAACATTTTTTTTTTGGACTTAGTCATTTTTCCGGCGTTTATCAGACTTTCAGATAGGGGAAATGTCAGTGAGCATTCCGATTTCAGTTCCAGAGCGATTCGCCCAATGAGTCCTTATTATTTAGTCGTTTTCAGCCATTATTTTGGATTTTTGAAAATTTCACTTTTTTGTGAAAATATCCACTAAATGAGGGAATAATATGTGTGAGGGTACCCCAGGAGAGTTCCAAATGTGTGTGGGTAGAATATATATCCCACGGGGGTAAAATTGAAAAAAGTTGAAAACATTTTTTTTTTGGGACTTAGTCATTTTTCCGGCGTTTATCAGACTTTCAGATAGGGCAAATGTCAGTGAGCATTCCAATTTCAGTTCCAGAGCGATTCGCCCAATGAGTCTTTGATATTTAGTCGTTTTCAGCCAATTTTCTGGATTTTTGAAAATTTAACTTTTTTGTGAAAATATCCACTAAATTAGGGAATAATATGTGTGAGGGTACCCCAGGAGAGTTCCAAATGTGTTTGGGTAGAATATATATCCCATGGGGGTAAAACTGAAAAAAATTGAAAACATTTTTTTTTTGGACTTAGTCATTTTTCCGGCGTTTATCAGACTTTCAGATAGGGGAAATGTCAGTGAGCATTCCGATTTCAGTTCCAGAGCGATTCGCCCAATGAGTCCTTATTATTTAGTCGTTTTCAGCCATTATTTTGGATTTTTGAAAATTTCACTTTTTTGCGAAAATATCCACTAAATGAGGGAATAATATGTGTGAGGGTACCCCAGGAGAGTTCCAAATGTGTGTGGGTAGAATATATATCCCACGGGGGTAAAATTGAAAAAAGTTGAAAACATTTTTTTTTTGGGACTTAGTCATTTTTCCGGCGTTTATCAGACTTTCAGATAGGGCAAATGTCAGTGAGCATTCCAATTTCAATTCCAGAGCGATTCGCCCAATGAGTCCTTGATATTTAGTCGTTTTCAGCCATTATTTTGGATTTTTGAAAATTTCACTTTTTTGTGAAAATATCCACTAATTGAGGGAATAATATGTGTGAGGGTACCCCAGGAGAGTTCCAAATGTGTGTGGGTAGAATATATATCCCACGGGGGTAAAATTGAAAAAAGTTGAAAACATTTTTTTTTTTGGACTTAGTCATTTTTCCGGCGTTTATCAGACTTTCAGATAGGTCAAATGTCAGTGAGCGTACCGATTGCAGTTCCAGAGCGATTCGCGCAATGAGTCCTTGATATTTAGTCGTTTTCAGCCAATTTTCTGGATTTTTGAAAATTTCACTTTTTTGTGAAAATATCCACGAAATGAGGGAATAATATGTGTGAGGGTACCCTAGGAGAGTTCCAAATGTGTGTGGGTAGAATATATATCCCACGGGGTAAAATTGAAAAAAGTTGAAAACATTTTTTTTTGGACTTAGTCATTTTCCAGTCGTTTTTCAGACTTTCAGATAGGGCAAATGTCAGTGAGCGTTCAGATTTCAGTTCCAGAGCGATTTGCCCAATGAGTCTTTGATATTTAGTCGTTTTCAGCCAATTTTCTGGATTTTTGAAAATTTCACTTTTTTGTACAAATATCCACTAAATGAGGGAATAATATGTGTGAGGGTACCCCAGGAGAGTTCCAAATGTGTGTGGGTAGAATATATATCCCACGGGGGTAAAATTGAAAAAAGTTGAAAACAATTTTTTTTTTGGACTTAGTCATTTTTCCGGCGTTTATCAGACTTTCAGATAGGGGAAATGTCAGTGAGCGTTCCGATTTCAGTTCCAGAGCGATTCCCCCAATGCGTCCTTGATATTTAGTTGTTTTAAGCCATTATTTTGGATTTTTGAAAATTTCACTTTTTTGTGAAAATATCCACTAAATGAGGGAATAATATGTGTGAGGGTACCCCAGGAGAGTTCCAAATGTGTGTGGGTAGAATATATATCCCACGGGGGTAAAATTAAAAAAAGTTGAAAAAAATTGTTTTTTGGACTTAGTCATTTTTCCGGCGTTTATCAGACTTTCAGATAGGGGAAATGTCAGTGAGCGTTCCGATTTCAGTTCCAGAGCGATTCCCCCAATGCGTCCTTGATATTTAGTTGTTTTCAGCCATTATTTTGGCTTTTTGAAAATTTCACTTTTTTGTGAAAATATCCACTAAATGAGGGAATAATATGTGTGAGGGTACCCCAGGAGAGTTCCAAATGTGTGTGGGTAGAATATATATCCCACGGGGGTAAAATTGAAAAAAGTTGAAAACATTTTTTTTTTGGACTTAGTCATTTTTCCGGCGTTTATCAGACTTTCAGATAGGGGAAATGTCAGTGAGCGTTCCGATTTCAGTTCCAGAGCGATTCGCCCAATGAGTCCTTGATATTTAGTCGTTTTCAGCCAATATTTTGGATTTTTGAAAATTTCACTTTTTTGTGAAAATATCCACTAAATGAGGGAATAATATGTGTGAGGGTACCCCAGGAGAGTTCCAAATGTGTGTGGGTAGAATATATATCCCACGGGGGTAAAATTAAAAAAAGTTGAAAAAAATTGTTTTTTGGACTTAGTCATTTTTCCGGCGTTTATCAGACTTTCAGATAGGGGAAATGTCAGTGAGCGTTCCGATTTCAGTTCCAGAGCGATTCCCCCAATGCGTCCTTGATATTTAGTTGTTTTCAGCCATTATTTTGGATTTTTGAAAATTTCACTTTTTTGTGAAAATATCCACTAAATGAGGGAATAATATGTGTGAGGGTACCCCAGGAGAGTTCCAAATGTGTGTGGGTAGAATATATATCCCACGGGGGTAAAATTGAAAAAAGTTGAAAACATTTTTTTTTTGGACTTAGTCATTTTTCCGGCGTTTATCAGACTTTCAGATAGGGGAAATGTCAGTGAGCGTTCCGATTTCAGTTCCAGAGCGATTCGCCCAATGAGTCCTTGATATTTAGTCGTTTTCAGCCAATATTTTGGATTTTTGAAAATTTCACTTTTTTGTGAAAATATCCACTAAATGAGGGAATAATATGTGTGAGGGTACCCCAGGAGAGTTCCAAATGTGTGTGGGTAGAATATATATCCCACGGGGGTAAAATTGAAAAAAGTAGAAAAAATTTTTTTTTTGGACTTAGTCATTTTTCCAGCGTTTATCAGACTTTCAGATAGGTCAAATGTCAGTGAGCGTTCCAATTTCAGTTCCAGAGCGATTCGCCCAATTAGTCTTTGATATTTAGTCGTTTTCAGCCAATATTTTGGATTTTTGAAAATTTCACTTTTTTGTGAAAATATCCACTAAATTAGGGAATAATATGTTTGAGGATACCCCAGGAGAGTTCCAAATGTGTGTGAGTAGAATATATATCACACGGGGGTAAAATTGAAAAAAGTTGAAAACATTTTTTTTTTGGACTTAGTCATTTTTCCGGCGTTTATCAGACTTTCAGATAGGGGAAATGTCAGTGAGCATTCCGATTTCAGTTCCAGAGCGATTCGCCCAATGAGTCCTTATTATTTAGTCGTTTTCAGCCATTATTTTGGATTTTTGAAAATTTCACTTTTTTGTGAAAATATCCACTAAATGAGGGAATAATATGTGTGAGGGTACCCCAGGAGAGTTCCAAATGTGTGTGGGTAGAATATATATCCCACGGGGGTAAAATTGAAAAAAGTTGAAAACATTTTTTTTTTGGGACTTAGTCATTTTTCCGGCGTTTATCAGACTTTCAGATAGGGCAAATGTCAGTGAGCATTCCAATTTCAGTTCCAGAGCGATTCGCCCAATGAGTCTTTGATATTTAGTCGTTTTCAGCCAATTTTCTGGATTTTTGAAAATTTAACTTTTTTGTGAAAATATCCACTAAATGATTGAATAATATGTGTGAGGGTACCCCAGGAGAGTTCCAAATGTGTTTGGGTAGAATATATATCCCATGGGGGTAAAACTGAAAAAAATTGAAAACATTTTTTTTTTGGACTTAGTCATTTTTCCGGCGTTTATCAGACTTTCAGATAGGGGAAATGTCAGTGAGCATTCCGATTTCAGTTCCAGAGCGATTCGCCCAATGAGTCCTTATTATTTAGTCGTTTTCAGCCATTATTTTGGATTTTTGAAAATTTCACTTTTTTGCGAAAATATCCACTAAATGAGGGAATAATATGTGTGAGGGTACCCCAGGAGAGTTCCAAATGTGTGTGGGTAGAATATATATCCCACGGGGGTAAAATTAAAAAAAGTTGAAAAAAATTGTTTTTTGGACTTAGTCATTTTTCCGGCGTTTATCAGACTTTCAGATAGGGGAAATGTCAGTGAGCGTTCCGATTTCAGTTCCAGAGCGATTCCCCCAATGCGTCCTTGATATTTAGTCGTTTTCAGCCAATATTTTGGATTTTTGAAAATTTCACTTTTTTGTGAAAATATCCACTAAATGAGGGAATAATATGTGTGAGGGTACCCCAGGAGAGTTCCAAATGTGTGTGGGTAGAATATATATCCCACGGGGGTAAAATTGAAAAAAGTTGAAAACATTTTTTTTTTGGGACTTAGTCATTTTTCCGGCGTTTATCAGACTTTCAGATAGGGCAAATGTCAGTGAGCATTCCAATTTCAGTTCCAGAGCGATTCGCCCAATGAGTCTTTGATATTTAGTCGTTTTCAGCCAATTTTCTGGATTTTTGAAAATTTAACTTTTTTGTGAAAATATCCACTAAATGAGGGAATAATATGTGAGGGTACCCCAGGAGAGTTCCAAATGTGTGTGGGTAGAATATATATCCCACGGGGGTAAAATTGAAAAAAGTTGAAGAAAATTTTTTTTTTGGACTTAGTCATTTTTCCGGCGTTTATCAGACTTTCAGATAGGGCAAATGTCAGTGAGCATTCCAATTTCAGTTCCAGAGCGATTCGCCCAATGAGTCTTTGATATTTAGTCGTTTTCAGCCAATTTTCTGGATTTTTGAAAATTTAACTTTTTTGTGAAAATATCCACTAAATGATTGAATAATATGTGTGAGGGTACCCCAGGAGAGTTCCAAATGTGTGTGGGTAGAATATATATCCCACGGGGGTAAAATTGAAAAAAGTTGAAAACATCTTTTTTTTGGGACTTAGTCATTTTTCCGGCGTTTATCAGACTTTCAGATAGGGCAAATGTCAGTGAGCATTCCAATTTCAGTTCCAGAGCGATTCGCCCAATGAGTCCTTGATATTTAGTCTTTTTCAGCCAATATTTTGGATTTTTGAAAATTTCACTTTCTTGTGAAAATATCCACTAAATTAGGGAATAATATGTGTGAGTATACCCCAAGAGAGTTACAAATGTGTGTGGGTAGAATATATATCCCATTGGGGTAAAATTGTAAAAAGTTGAAAACATATTTTTTTTGGACTTAGTCATTTTTCCGGCATTTATCAGACTTTCAGATAGGGCAAATGTCAGTGAGTGTTCCAATTTCAGTTCCAGAGCGATTCGCCCAATGAGTCTTTGATATTTAGTCGTTTTCAGTCAATTTTCTGGATTTTTGAAAATTTCACTTTTTTGTGAAAATATCCACTAAATGAGGGAATAATATGTGTGAGGATACCCCAGGAGCCTTCCAAATGTGTGTGGGTAGAATATATATCCCACGGGGGTAAAATTGAAAAAAGTTGAAAAATTTTTTTTTTTGGACGTAGTCATTTTTCCGGCGTTTATCAGACTTTCAGATAGGGGAAATGTCAGTGAGCGTTCCGATTTCAGTTCCATAGCGATTCGCCCAATGAGTCCTTGACATTTAGTCGTTTTCAGCCAATATTTTGGATTTTTGAAAATTTCACTTTTTTGTGAAAATATCCACTAAATTAGGGAATAATATGTGAGAGGGTACCCCAGGAGAGTTACAAATGTGTGTGGGTAGAATACATATCCCACTGGGGTAAAATTGAAAAAAGTTGAAAACATTTTTTTTTTGGACTTAGTCATTTTTCCGGCGTTTATCAGACTTTCAGATAGGGCATATGTCAGTGAGTGTTCCAATTTCAGTTCCAGAGCGATTCGCCCATTGAGTCTTTGATATTTAGTCGTTCTCAGCCAATTTTCTGGATTTTTGAAAATTTCACTTTTTTGTGAAAATATCCACTAAATGAGGGAATAATATGTGTGAGGGTACCCCAGGAGAGTTCCAAATGTGTGTGGGTAGAATATATATCCCACGGGGGTAAAATTGAAAAAAGTTGAAAACATTTTTTTTTTGGGACTTAGTCATTTTTCCGGCGTTTATCAGACTTTCAGATAGGTCAAATGTCAGTGAGCGTTCCGATTTCAGTTCCAGAGCGATTTGCCCAATGAGTCTTTGATATTTAGTCGTTTTCAGCAAATTTTCTGGATTTTTGAAAATTTCACTTTTTTGTGAAAATATCCACTAAATGAGGGAATAATATGTGAGAAGGTACCCCAGGAGAGTTCCAAATGTGTGTGGGAAGAATATATATCCCACGGGGGTAAAATTGAAAAAAGTTGAAAACATTTTTTTTTTGGACTTAGTCATTTTTCCGGCGTTTCTCAGACTTTCAGATAGGGGAAATGTTAGTGAGCGCTCCGATTTCAGTTCCAGAGCGATTCGCCCAATGAGCCCTTGATATTTAGTTGTTTTCAGCCAATTTTCTGGATTTTTGAAAATTTCACTTTTTTGTGAAAATAATCACTAAATGAGGGAATAATATGTATGAGGGTACCCAAGGAGAGTTCCAAATGTGTGTGGGTAGAATACATATCCCACTGGGGTAAAATTGAAAAAAGTTGAAAACATTTTTTTTTTGGGACTTAGTCATTTTTCCGGCGTTTATCAGACTTTCAGATAGGGCAAATGTCAGTGAGTGTTCCAATTTCAGTTCCAGAGCGATTCGCCCAATGAGTCTTTCATATTTGGTCGTTTTCAGCCAATTTTCTGGATTTTTGAAAATTTCACTTTTTTGTGAAAATATCCACTAAATGAGGGAATAATATGTGAGGGTACCCCAGGAGAGTTCCAAATGTGTGTGGGTAGAATATATATCCCACGGGGGTAAAATTGAAAAAAGTTGAAGAAAATTTTTTTTTTGGACTTAGTCATTTTTCCGGCGTTTATCAGACTTTCAGATAGGGGAAATGTCAGTGAGCGTTCCGATTTCAGTTCCATAGCGATTCGCCCAATGAGTCTTTGATATTTAGTCGTTTTCAGCCAATATTTTTAATTTTTGAAAATTTCACTTTTTTGTGAAAATATCCACTAAATGAGGGAATAATATGTGTGAGGGTACCCCAGGAGAGTTCCAAATGTGTGTGGGTAGAATATATATCCCATGGGGGTAAAACTGAAAAAAATTGAAAACATTTTTTTTTTGGACTTAGTCATTTTTCCGGCGTTTATCAGACTTTCAGATAGGGGAAATGTCAGTGAGCATTCCGATTTCAGTTCCAGAGCGATTCGCCCAATGAGTCCTTATTATTTAGTCGTTTTCAGCCATTATTTTGGATTTTTGAAAATTTCACTTTTTTGCGAAAATATCCACTAAATGAGGGAATAATATGTGTGAGGGTACCCCAGGAGAGTTCCAAATGTGTGTGGGTAGAATATATATCCCACGGGGGTAAAATTGAAAAAAGTTGAAAACATTTTTTTTTTGGGACTTAGTCATTTTTCCGGCGTTTATCAGACTTTCAGATAGGGCAAATGTCAGTGAGCATTCCAATTTCAATTCCAGAGCGATTCGCCCAATGAGTCCTTGATATTTAGTCGTTTTCAGCCATTATTTTGGATTTTTGAAAATTTCACTTTTTTGTGAAAATATCCACTAATTGAGGGAATAATATGTGTGAGGGTACCCCAGGAGAGTTCCAAATGTGTGTGGGTAGAATATATATCCCACGGGGGTAAAATTGAAAAAAGTTGAAAACATTTTTTTTTTTGGACTTAGTCATTTTTCCGGCGTTTATCAGACTTTCAGATAGGTCAAATGTCAGTGAGCGTACCGATTTCAGTTCCAGAGCGATTTGCGCAATGAGTCCTTGATATTTAGTCGTTTTCAGACAATTTTCTGGATTTTTGAAAATTTCACTTTTTTGTGAAAATATCCACGAAATGAGGGAATAATATGTGTGAGGGTACCCTAGGAGAGTTCCAAATGTGTGTGGGTAGAATATATATCCCACGGGGTAAAATTGAAAAAAGTTGAAAACATTTTTTTTTGGACTTAGTCATTTTCCAGTCGTTTTTCAGACTTTCAGATAGGGCAAATGTCAGTGAGCGTTCAGATTTCAGTTCCAGAGCGATTTGCCCAATGAGTCTTTGATATTTAGTCGTTTTCAGCCAATTTTCTGGATTTTTGAAAATTTCACTTTTTTGTACAAATATCCACTAAATGAGGGAATAATATGTGTGAGGGTACCGTAGGAGAGTTCCAAATGTGTGTGGGTAGAATATATATCCCACGGGGTAAAATTGAAAAAAGTTGAAAACATTTTTTTTTTGGTCTTAGTCATTTTTCCGGCGTTTATCAGACTTTCAGATAGGGCAAATGTCAGTGAGCGTTCCAATTTCAGTTCCAGAGCGATTCTCCCAATGAGTCTTTGATATTTAGTCGTTTTCAATCCAATATTTTGGATTTTTGAAAATTTCACTTTTTTGTGAAAATATCCACTAAATGAGGGAATAATATGTGTGAGGGTACCCCAGGAGAGTTCCAAATGTGTGTGGGTAGAATATATATCCCACGGGGGTAAAATTGAAAAAAGTTGAAAACATTTTTTTTTTGGGACTTAGTCATTTTTCCGGCGTTTATCAGACTTTCAGATAGGGCAAATGTCAGTGAGCATTCCAATTTCAATTCCAGAGCGATTCGCCCAATGAGTCCTTGATATTTAGTCGTTTTCAGCCATTATTTTGGATTTTTGAAAATTTCACTTTTTTGTGAAAATATCCACGAAATGAGGGAATAATATGTGTGAGGGTACCCCAGGAGAGTTACAAATGTGTGTGGGTAGAATATATATCCCACGGGGGTAAAATTGAAAAAAGTTAAAAAAATTTTTTTTTTTTGGACTTAGTCATTTTTCTGACGTTTATCAGACTTTCAGATTGGGGAAATGTCAGTGAGCGTTCCGATTTCAGTTTCAGAGCGATTCGCCCAATGAGTCCTTGATATTTAGTCGTTTTCAGCCATTATTTTGGATTTTTGAAAATTTCACTTTTTTGTGAAAATATCCACTAAATGAGGGAATAATATGTGTGAGGGTACCCCAGGAGAGTTCCAAATGTGTGTGGGTAGAATATATATCCCACGGGGGTAAAATTGAAAAAAGTTGAAAACAATTTTTTTTTGGACTTAGTCATTTTTCCGGCGTTTATCAGACTTTCAGATAGGGCAAATGTCAGTGAGCGTTCCGATTTCAGTTCCAGAGCGATTCGCCCAATGAGTCTTTGATATTTAGTCGTTTTCAGCCAATTTTCTGGATTTTTGAAAATTTCACTTTTTTGTAAAAATATCCACTAAATGAGGGAATAATATGTGTGAGGGTACCCCAGGAGAGTTCCAAATGTGTGTGGGAAGAATATATATCCCACGGGGGTAAAATTGAAAAAAGTTGAAAACATTTTTTTTTTGGACTTAGTCATTTTTCCGGCGTTTATCAGACTTTCAGATAGGGGAAATGTCAGTGAGCGCTCCGATTTCAGTTCCAGAGCGATTCGCCCAATGAGTCCTTGATATTTAGTCGTTTTCAGCCAATATTTTGGATTTTTGAAAAATTCACTTTTTTGTGAAAATATCCACTAAATTAGGGAATAATATGTGTGAGGGTACCCCAGGAGAGTTCCAAATGTGTGTGGGTAGAATATATATCCCACGGGAGTAAAATTGAAAAAAGTTGAAAACATTTTTTTTTTTGGACTTAGTCATTTTTCTGGCGTTTATCAGACTTTCAGATAGGGCAAATGTCAGTGAGCGTTCCGATTTCAGTTCCAGAGCGATTCGCCCAATGAGTCCTTGATATTTAGTCGTTTTCAGCCAATATTTTGGATTTTTGAAAATTTCCCTTTTTTGTGAAAATATCCACTAAATGAGGGAATAATATGTGTGAGGGTACCCCAGGAGAGTTCCAAATGTGTGTGGGTAGAATATATATCCCACGGGGGTAAAATTGAAAAAAGTTGAAAACTCTTTTTTTTTAGACTTAGTCATTTTTCCGGCGGTTATCAGACTTTCAAACAGGGCAAATGTCATTGAGCGTTCCAATTTCAGTTCCAGAGCGATTCGCCCAATGAGTCTTTGATATTTAGTCGTTTTCAGCCAATTTCCTGGATTTTTTAAAATTTCACTTTTTTGTGAAAATATCCACTAAATGAGGGAATAATATGTGTGAGGGAACCCCAGAAGAGATCCAAATGTGTGTGGGTAGAAGATATATCCCAAGGGGGTAAAATTGAAAAAAGTTGAAAACATTTTTTTTTTGGACTTAGTCATATTCCAGTCGTTTATCAGACTTTCAGATAGGGCAAATGTCAGTGAGCGTTCCGATTTCAATTCCAGAGCGATTCATCCAATGAGTCCTTGATATTTAGTCGTTTTCAGCCAATATTTTGGATTTTTGAAAATTTCCCTTTTTTGTGAAAATATCCACTAAATGAGGGAATAATATGTGTGAGGGTACCCCAGGAGAGTTCCAAATGTGTGTGGGTAGAATATATATCCCACGGGGGTAAAATTGAAAAAAGTTGAAAACATTTTTTTTTTTGGACTTAGTCATTTTTCCGGCGTTTATCAGACTTTCAGATAGGTCAAATGTCAGTGAGCGTACCGATTTCAGTTCCAGAGCGATTTGCGCAATGAGTCCTTGATATTTAGTCGTTTTCAGACAATTTTCTGGATTTTTGAAAATTTCACTTTTTTGTGAAAATATCCACGAAATGAGGGAATAATATGTGTGAGGGTACCCTAGGAGAGTTCCAAATGTGTGTGGGTAGAATATATATCCCACGGGGTAAAATTGAAAAAAGTTGAAAACATTTTTTTTTGGACTTAGTCATTTTCCAGTCGTTTTTCAGACTTTCAGATAGGGCAAATGTCAGTGAGCGTTCAGATTTCAGTTCCAGAGCGATTTGCCCAATGAGTCTTTGATATTTAGTCGTTTTCAGCCAATTTTCTGGATTTTTGAAAATTTCACTTTTTTGTACAAATATCCACTAAATGAGGGAATAATATGTGTGAGGGTACCGTAGGAGAGTTCCAAATGTGTGTGGGTAGAATATATATCCCACGGGGTAAAATTGAAAAAAGTTGAAAACATTTTTTTTTTGGTCTTAGTCATTTTTCCGGCGTTTATCAGACTTTCAGATAGGGCAAATGTCAGTGAGCGTTCCAATTTCAGTTCCAGAGCGATTCTCCCAATGAGTCTTTGATATTTAGTCGTTTTCAATCCAATATTTTGGATTTTTGAAAATTTCACTTTTTTGTGAAAATATCCACTAAATGAGGGAATAATATGTGTGAGGGTACCCCAGGAGAGTTCCAAATGTGTGTGGGTAGAATATATATCCCACGGGGGTAAAATTGAAAAAAGTTAAAAAAATTTTTTTTTTTTGGACTTAGTCATTTTTCTGACGTTTATCAGACTTTCAGATTGGGGAAATGTCAGTGAGCGTTCCGATTTCAGTTTCAGAGCGATTCGCCCAATGAGTCCTTGATATTTAGTCGTTTTCAGCCATTATTTTGGATTTTTGAAAATTTCACTTTTTTGTGAAAATATCCACTAAATGAGGGAATAATATGTGTGAGGGTACCCCAGGAGAGTTCCAAATGTGTGTGGGTAGAATATATATCCCACGGGGGTAAAATTGAAAAAAGTTGAAAACATTTTTTTTTTGGACTTAGTCATTTTTCCGGCGTTTATCAGACTTTCAGATAGGGCAAATGTCAGTGAGCGTTCCGATTTCAGTTCCAGAGCGATTCGCCCAATGAGTCTTTGATATTTAGTCGTTTTCAGCCAATTTTCTGGATTTTTGAAAATTTCACTTTTTTGTAAAAATATCCACTAAATGAGGGAATAATATGTGTGAGGGTACCCCAGGAGAGTTCCAAATGTGTGTGGGAAGAATATATATCCCACGGGGGTAAAATTGAAAAAAGTTGAAAACATTTTTTTTTTGGACTTAGTCATTTTTCCGGCGTTTATCAGACTTTCAGATAGGGGAAATGTCAGTGAGCGCTCCGATTTCAGTTCCAGAGCGATTCGCCCAATGAGTCCTTGATATTTAGTCGTTTTCAGCCAATATTTTGGATTTTTGAAAAATTCACTTTTTTGTGAAAATATCCACTAAATTAGGGAATAATATGTGTGAGGGTACCCCAGGAGAGTTCCAAATGTGTGTGGGTAGAATATATATCCCACGGGAGTAAAATTGAAAAAAGTTGAAAACATTTTTTTTTTTGGACTTAGTCATTTTTCTGGCGTTTATCAGACTTTCAGATAGGGCAAATGTCAGTGAGCGTTCCGATTTCAGTTCCAGAGCGATTCGCCCAATGAGTCCTTGATATTTAGTCGTTTTCAGCCAATATTTTGGATTTTTGAAAATTTCCCTTTTTTGTGAAAATATCCACTAAATGAGGGAATAATATGTGTGAGGGTACCCCAGGAGAGTTCCAAATGTGTGTGGGTAGAATATATATCCCACGGGGGTAAAATTGAAAAAAGTTGAAAACTCTTTTTTTTTAGACTTAGTCATTTTTCCGGCGGTTATCAGACTTTCAAACAGGGCAAATGTCATTGAGCGTTCCAATTTCAGTTCCAGAGCGATTCGCCCAATGAGTCTTTGATATTTAGTCGTTTTCAGCCAATTTCCTGGATTTTTTAAAATTTCACTTTTTTGTGAAAATATCCACTAAATGAGGGAATAATATGTGTGAGGGAACCCCAGAAGAGATCCAAATGTGTGTGGGTAGAAGATATATCCCAAGGGGGTAAAATTGAAAAAAGTTGAAAACATTTTTTTTTTGGACTTAGTCATATTCCAGTCGTTTATCAGACTTTCAGATAGGGCAAATGTCAGTGAGCGTTCCGATTTCAATTCCAGAGCGATTCATCCAATGAGTCCTTGATATTTAGTCGTTTTCAGCCAATATTTTGGATTTTTGAAAATTTCCCTTTTTTGTGAAAATATCCACTAAATGAGGGAATAATATGTGTGAGGGTACCCCAGGAGAGTTCCAAATGTGTGTGGGTAGAATATATATCCCACGGGGGTAAAATTGAAAAAAGTTGAAAACATTTTTTTTTTGGGACTTAGTCATTTTTCCGGCGTTTATCAGACTTTCAGATAGGGCAAATGTCAGTGAGCGTTCCGATTTCAGTTACAGAGCGATTCGCCCAATGAGTCCTTGATATTTAGTCGTTTTCAGCCAATTTTCTGGATTTTTGAAAATTTCACTTTTTTGTGAAAATATCCACTAAATTAGGGAATAATATGTGTGAGGGTACCCCAGGAGAGTCCCAAATGTGTGTGGGTAGAATATATATCCCACGTGGGTAAAATTGAAAAAAGTTGAAAACATTTTTTTTTTGGACTTAGTCATTTTTCCGGCGTTAATCAGACTTTCAAATAGGGCAAATGTCATTGAGCATTCCAATTTCAGTTCCAGAGCGAATGGCCCATGAGTCCTTGATATTTAGTCGTTTTCAGCCAATTTTCTAGATTTTTGAAAATTTCACTTTTTTGTGAAAATATCCACTAAATGAGGGAATAATATGTGTGAGGGTACATTAGGATAGTTCCAAATGTGTGTGGGTAGAATATATATCCCACGGGGTAAAATTGAAAAAAGTTGAAAACATTTTTTTTTGAACTTAGTCATTTTCCAGTCGTTTATCAGACTTTCAGATAGGGCAAATGTCAGTGAGCGTTCCGATTTCAGTTCCAGAGCGATTCACCCAATGAGTCTTTGCTATTTAGTCGTTTTCAGCCAATTTTTTTGAATTCTTGAAAATTTCACTTTTTTGTGAAAATATCCACTAAATGAGGGAATAATATGTGTGAGGGTACCCCAGGAGAGTCCCAAATGTGTGTGGGTAGAATATATATCCCACGTGGGTAAAATTGAAAAAAGTTGAAAACATTTTTTTTTTGGACTTAGTCATTTTTCCGGCGTTAATCAGACTTTCAAATAGGGCAAATGTCATTGAGCATTCCAATTTCAGTTCCAGAGCGAATGGCCCATGAGTCCTTGATATTTAGTCGTTTTCAGCCAATTTTCTAGATTTTTGAAAATTTCACTTTTTTGTGAAAATATCCACTAAATGAGGGAATAATATGTGTGAGGGTACCGTAGGAGAGTTCCAAATGTGTGTGGGTAGAATATATATCCCACGGGGTAAAATTGAAAAAAGTTGAAAACATTTTTTTTTTTGGACTTAGTCATTTTTCTGGCGTTTATCAGACTTTCAGATAGGGCAAATGTCAGTGAGCGTTCCGATTTCAGTTCCAGAGCGATTCGCCCAATGAGTCCTTGATATTTAGTCGTTTTCAGCCAATATTTTGGATTTTTGAAAATTTCCCTTTTTTGTGAAAATATCCACTAAATGAGGGAATAATATGTGTGAGGGTACCCCAGGAGAGTTCCAAATGTGTGTGGGTAGAATATATATCCCACGGGGGTAAAATTGAAAAAAGTTGAAAACTATTTTTTTTTAGACTTAGTCATTTTTCCGGCGGTTATCAGACTTTCAAACAGGGCAAATGTCATTGAGCGTTCCAATTTCAGTTCCAGAGCGATTCGCCCAATGAGTCTTTGATATTTAGTCGTTTTCAGCCAATTTCCTGGATTTTTTAAAATTTCACTTTTTTGTGAAAATATCCACTAAATGAGGGAATAATATGTGTGAGGGAACCCCAGAAGAGATCCAAATGTGTGTGGGTAGAAGATATATCCCAAGGGGGTAAAATTGAAAAAAGTTGAAAACATTTTTTTTTTGGACTTAGTCATATTCCAGTCGTTTATCAGACTTTCAGATAGGGCAAATGTCAGTGAGCGTTCCGATTTCAATTCCAGAGCGATTCACCCAATGAGTCCTTGATATTTAGTCGTTTTCAGCCAATATTTTGGATTTTTGAAAATTTCCCTTTTTTGTGAAAATATCCACTAAATGAGGGAATAATATGTGTGAGGGTACCCCAGGAGAGTTCCAAATGTGTGTGGGTAGAATATATATCCCACGGGGGTAAAATTGAAAAAAGTTGAAAACATTTTTTTTTTGGGACTTAGTCATTTTTCCGGCGTTTATCAGACTTTCAGATAGGGCAAATGTCAGTGAGCGTTCCGATTTCAGTTACAGAGCGATTCGCCCAATGAGTCCTTGATATTTAGTCGTTTTCAGCCAATTTTCTGGATTTTTGAAAATTTCACTTTTTTGTGAAAATATCCACTAAATTAGGGAATAATATGTGTGAGTGTACCCCAGGAGAGTCCCAAATGTGTGTGGGTAGAATATATATCCCACGTGGGTAAAATTGAAAAAAGTTGAAAACATTTTTTTTTTGGACTTAGTCATTTTTCCGGCGTTAATCAGACTTTCAAATAGGGCAAATGTCATTGAGCATTCCAATTTCAGTTCCAGAGCGAATGGCCCATGAGTCCTTGATATTTAGTCGTTTTCAGCCAATTTTCTAGATTTTTGAAAATTTCACTTTTTTGTGAAAATATCCACTAAATGAGGGAATAATATGTGTGAGGGTACATTAGGATAGTTCCAAATGTGTGTGGGTAGAATATATATCCCACGGGGTAAAATTGAAAAAAGTTGAAAACATTTTTTTTTGAACTTAGTCATTTTCCAGTCGTTTATCAGACTTTCAGATAGGGCAAATGTCAGTGAGCGTTCCGATTTCAGTTCCAGAGCGATTCACCCAATGAGTCTTTGCTATTTAGTCGTTTTCAGCCAATTTTTTTGAATTCTTGAAAATTTCACTTTTTTGTGAAAATATCCACTAAATGAGGGAATAATATGTGTGAGGGTACCCCAGGAGAGTCCCAAATGTGTGTGGGTAGAATATATATCCCACGTGGGTAAAATTGAAAAAAGTTGAAAACATTTTTTTTTTGGACTTAGTCATTTTTCCGGCGTTAATCAGACTTTCAAATAGGGCAAATGTCATTGAGCATTCCAATTTCAGTTCCAGAGCGAATGGCCCATGAGTCCTTGATATTTAGTCGTTTTCAGCCAATTTTCTAGATTTTTGAAAATTTCACTTTTTTGTGAAAATATCCACTAAATGAGGGAATAATATGTGTGAGGGTACCGTAGGAGAGTTCCAAATGTGTGTGGGTAGAATATATATCCCACGGGGTAAAATTGAAAAAAGTTGAAAACATTTTTTTTTTTCTACTTAGTCATTTTTCCGGCGTTTATCAGACTTTCAGATAGGGCAAATGTCAGTGAACGTTCCGATTTCAGTTACAGAGCGATTCGCCCAATGAGTCCTTGATATTTAGTCGTTTTCAGCCAATTTTCTGGATTTTTGAAAATTTCACTTTTTTGTGAAAATATCCACTAAATTAGGGAATAATATGTGTGAGGGTACCCCAGGAGAGTTCCAAATGTGTGTGGGGAGAATATATATCCCACGGGGGTAAAATTGAAAAAAGTTGAAAACATTTTTTTTTGACTTAGTCATTTTTCCGGCGTTTATCAGACTTTCAGATAGGGGAAATGTCAGTGAGTGCTTTGATTTCAGTTCCAGAGCGATTCGCCCAATGAGTCCTTGATATTTAGTCGTTTTCAGCCAATATTTTGGATTTTTGAAAATTTCACTTTTTTGTGAAAATATCCACTAAATGAGGGAATAATATGTGTGAGGGTACCCCAGGAGAGTCCCAAATGTGTGTGGGTAGAATATATATCCCACGGGGGTAAAATTGAAAAAAGTTGAAAACTCTTTTTTTTTGGACTTAGTCATTTTTCCGGCGTTTATCAGACTTTCAGATAGGGCAAATGTCAGTGAGCATACAGATTTCAGTTCCAGAGCGATTCGCGCAATGAGTCCTTGATATTTAGTCGATTTCAGCCAATTTTCTTGATTTTTGAAAATTTCACTTTTTTGTGAAAATATCCACTAAATGAGGGAATAATATGTGTGAGGGTACCCTAGGATAGTTCCAAATGTGTGTGGGTAGAATATATATCCCACGGGGTAAAATTGAAAAAAGTTGAAAACATTTTTTTTTGAACTTAGTCATTTTCCAGTCGTTTATCAGACTTTCAGATAGGGCAAATGTCAGTGAGCGTTCCGATTTCAGTTCCAGAGCGATTCACCCAATGAGTCTTTACTATTTAGTCGTTTTCAACCAATTTTTTTGAATTCTTGAAAATTTCACTTTTTTGTGAAAATATCCACTAAATGAGGGAATAATATGTGTGAGGGTACCCCAGGAGAGTTCCAAATGTGTGTGGGTAGAATATATATCCCACGGGGGTAAAATAGAAAACAGTTGAAAACTCTTTTTTTTTGGACTTAGTCATTTTTCCGGCGTTTATCAGACTTTCAAACAGGGCAAATGTCATTGAGCGTTCCAATTTCAGTTCCAGAGCGATTCGCCCAATGAGTCCTTGATATTTAGTCGTTTTCAGCCAATATTTTGGATTTTTGAAAATTTCACTTTTTTGTGAAAATATCCACTAAATGAGGGAATAATATGTGTGAGGGTACCCCAGGAGAGTCCCAAATGTGTGTGGGTAGAATATATATCCCACGGGGGTAAAATTGAAAAAAGTTGAAAACTCTTTTTTTTTGGACTTAGTCATTTTTCCGGCGTTTATCAGACTTTCAGATAGGGCAAATGTCAGTGAGCATACAGATTTCAGTTCCAGAGCGATTCGCGCAATGAGTCCTTGATAGTTAGTCGATTTCAGCCAATTTTCTGGATTTTTGAAAATTTCACTTTTTTTGTGAAAATATCCACTAAATGAGGGAATAATATGTGTGAGGGTACCCTAGGATAGTTCCAAATGTGTGTGGGTAGAATATATATCCCACGGGGTAAAATTGAAAAAAGTTGAAAACATTTTTTTTTGAACTTAGTCATTTTCCAGTCGTTTATCAGACTTTCAGATAGGGCAAATGTCAGTGAGCGTTCCGATTTCAGTTCCAGAGCGATTCACCCAATGAGTCTTTGCTATTTAGTCGTTTTCAACCAATTTTTTTGAATTCTTGAAAATTTCACTTTTTTGTGAAAATATCCACTAAATGAGGGAATAATATGTGTGAGGGTACCCTAGGAGAGTTCCAAATGTGTGTGGGTAGAATATATATCCCACGGGGTAAAATTGAAAAAAGTTGAAAACATTTTTTTTTTTAGACTTAGTCATTTTTCCGGCATTTATCAGACTTTCAGATAGGGCAAATGTCAGTGAGCGTTCCAATTTCAGTTCCAGAGCGATTCGCCCAATGAGTCTTTGATATTTAGTCGTTTTCAGCCAATTTCCTGGATTTTTGAAAATTTCACTTTTTTGTGAAAATATCCACTAAATGAGGGAATAATATGTGTGAGGGTACCCCAGGAGAGTTCCAAATGTGTGTGGGTAGAATATATATCCCACGGAGGTAAAATTGAAAAAAGTTGAAAACTCTTTTTTTTTGGACTTAGTCATTTTTCCAGCGTTTATCAGACTTTCAAACAGGGCAAATGTCATTGAGCGTTCCAATTTCAGTTCCAGAGCGATTCACCCAATGAGTCCTTGATATTTAGTCGTTTTCAGCCAATTTTCTGGACATTTGAAAATTTCACTTTTTTGTGAAAATATCCACTAAATGAGGGAATAATATGTGTGAGGGTACCCTAGGAGAGTTCCAAATGTGTGTGGGTAGAATATATATCCCACGGGGTAAAATTGAAAAAAGTTGAAAACATTTTTTTTTTGGACTTAGTCATATTCCAGTCGTTTATCAGACTTTCAGATAGGGCAAATGTCAGTGAGCGTTCCAATTTCAGTTCCAGAGCGATTCACCCAATGAGTCTTTGATATTTAGTCGTTTTCAGCCAATTTTCTGGATTTTTGAAAATTTCACTTTTTTGTGAAAATATCCACTAAATGAGGGAATAATATGTGTGAGGGTACCCCAGGAGAGTCCCAAATGTGTGTGGGTAGAATATATATCCCACGTGGGTAAAATTGAAAAAAGTTGAAAACAATTTTTTTTTGGACTTAGTCATTTTTCCGGCGTTTATCAGACTTTCAGATAGGGCAAATGTCAGTGAGCGTTCCGATTTCAGTTACAGAGCGATTCGCCAAATGAGTCCTTGATATTTAGTCGTTTTCAGCCAATTTTCTGGATTTTTGAAAATTTCACTTTTTTGTGAAAATATCCACTAAATTAGGGAATAATATGTGTGAGGGTACCCCAGGAGAGTTCCAAATGTGTGTGGGAAGAATATATATCCCACGGGGGTAAAATTGAAAAAAGTTGAAAACATTTTTTTTTTTGACTTAGTCATTTTTCCGGCATTTATCAGACTTTCAGATAGGGGAAATGTCAGTGAGTGCTTTGATTTCAGTTCCAGAGCGATTCGCCCAATGAGTCCTTGATATTTAGTCGTTTTCAGCCAATATTTTGGATTTTTGAAAATTTCACTTTTTTGTGAAAATATCCACTAAATGAGGGAATAATATGTGTGAGGGTACCCCAGGAGAGATCCAAATGTGTGTGGGTAGAAGATATATCCCACGGGGGTAAAATTGAAAAAAGTTGAAAACATTTTTTTTTTGGGCTTAGTCATATTCCAGTCGTTTATCAGACTTTCAGATAGGGCAAATGTCAGTGAGCGTTCCAATTTCAGTTCCAGAGCGATTCACCCAATGAGTCTTTGATATTTAGTCGTTTTCAGCTAATTTTCTGAATTTTTGAAAATTTCACTTTTTTGTGAAAATATCCACTAAATGAGGGAATAATATGTGTGAGGGTACCGTAGGAGAGTTCCAAATGTGTGTGGGTAGAATATATATCCCACGGGGTAAAATTGAAAAAAGTTGAAAACATTTTTTTTTTGGACTTAGTCATTTTTCCGGCGTTTATCAGACTTTCAGATAGGGGAAATGTCAGTGAGTGCTTTGATTTCAGTTCCAGAGCGATTCGCCCAATGAGTCCTTGATATTTAGTCGTTTTCAGCCAATATTTTGGATTTTTGAAAATTTCACTTTTTTGTGAAAATATCCACTAAATGAGGGAATAATATGTGTGAGGGTACCCCAGGAGAGTTCCAAATGTGTGTGTGTAGAATATATATCCCACGGGTGTAAAATTGAAAAAAGTTGAAAACTCTTTTTTTTTGGACTTAGTCATTTTTCCGGCGTTTATCAGACTTTCAGATAGGGCAAATGTCAGTGAGCATACCGATTTCAGTTCCAGAGCGATTGGCCCATGAGTCCTTGATATTTAGTCGTTTTCAGCCAATTTTCTGGATTTTTGAAAATTTCACTTTTTTGTGAAAATATCCACTAAATGAGGGAATAATATGTGTGAGGGTACCCCAGGAGAGTTCCAAATGTGTGTGGGTAGAATATATATCCCACGGGGGTAAAATAGAAAACAGTTGAAAACTCTTTTTTTTTGGACTTAGTCATTTTTCCGGCGTTTATCAGACTTTCAAACAGGGCAAATGTCATTGAGCGTTCCAATTTCAGTTCCAGAGCGATTCGCCCAATGAGTCCTTGATATTTAGTCGTTTTCAGCCAATATTTTGGATTTTTGAAAATTTCACTTTTTTGTGAAAATATCCACTAAATGAGGGAATAATATGTGTGAGGGTACCCCAGGAGAGTCCCAAATGGGTGTGGGTAGAATATATATCCCACGGGGGTAAAATTGAAAAAAGTTGAAAACTCTTTTTTTTTGGACTTAGTCATTTTTCTGGCGTTTTTCAGACTTTCAGATAGGGCAAATGTCAGTGAGCATACAGATTTCAGTTCCAGAGCGATTCGCGCAATGAGTCCTTGATATTTAGTCGATTTCAGCCAATTTTCTGGATTTTTGAAAATTTCACTTTTTTGTGAAAATATCTACTAAATGAGGGAATAATATGTGTGAGGGTACCCTAGGATAGTTCCAAATGTGTGTGGGTAGAATATATATCCCACGGGGTAAAATTGAAAAAAGTTGAAAACATTTTTTTTTGAACTTAGTCATTTTCCAGTCGTTTATCAGACTTTCAGATAGGGCAAATGTCAGTGAGCGTTCCGATTTCAGTTCCAGAGCGATTCACCCAATGAGTCTTTGCTATTTAGTCGTTTTCAACCAATTTTTTTGAATTCTTGAAAATTTCACTTTTTTGTGAAAATATCCACTAAATGAGGGAATAATATGTGTGAGGGTACCCTAGGAGAGTTCCAAATGTGTGTGGGTAGAATATATATCCCACGGGGTAAAATTGAAAAAAGTTGAAAACATTTTTTTTTTAGACTTAGTCATTTTTCCGGCATTTATCAGACTTTCAGATAGGGCAAATGTCAGTGAGCGTTCCAATTTCAGTTCCAGAACAATTCGCCCAATGAGTCTTTGATATTTAGTCGTTTTCAGCCAATTTCTTGGATTTTTGAAAATTTCACTTTTTTGTGAAAATATCCACTAAATGAGGGAATAATATGTGTGAGGGTACCCCAGGAGAGTTCCAAATGTGTGTGGGTAGAATATATATCCCACGGAGGTAAAATTGAAAAAAGTTGAAAACTCTTTTTTTTTGGACTTAGTCATTTTTCCAGTGTTTATCAGACTTTCAAACATGGCAAATGTCATTGAGCGTTCCAATTTCAGTTCCAGAGCGATTCGCCCAATGAGTCCTTGATATTTAGTCGTTTTCAGCCAATTTTCTGGACATTTGAAAATTTCACTTTTTTGTGAAAATATCCACTAAATGAGGGAATAATATGTGTGAGGGTACCCTAGGAGAGTTCCAAATGTGTGTGGGTAGAATATATATCCCACGGGGTAAAATTGAAAAAAGTTGAAAACATTTTTTTTTTAGACTTAGTCATTTTTCCGGCATTTATCAGACTTTCAGATAGGGCAAATGTCAGTGAGCATTCCAATTTCAGTTCCAGAGCGATTCGCCCAATGAGTCTTTGATATTTAGTCGTTTTCAGCCAATTTCCTGGATTTTTGAAAATTTCACTTTTTTGTGAAAATATCCACTAAATGAGGGAATAATATGTGTGAGGGTACCCCAGGAGAGTTCCAAATGTGTGTGGGTAGAATATATATCCCACGGGTGTAAAATTGAAAAAAGTTGAAAACTCTTTTTTTTTGGACTTAGTCATTTTTCCGGCGTTTATCAGACTTTCAGATAGGGCAAATGTCAGTGAGCATACCGATTTCAGTTCCAGAGCGATTGGCCCATGAGTCCTTGATATTTAGTCGTTTTCAGCCAATTTTCTGGACATGTGAAAATTTCACTTTTTTGTGAAAATATCCACTAAATGAGGGAATAATATGTGTGAGGGTACCCTAGGAGAGTTCCAAATGTGTGTGGGTAGAATATATATCCCACGGGGTAAAATTGAAAAAAGTTGAAAACATTTTTTTTTTAGACTTAGTCATTTTTCCGGCATTTATCAGACTTTCAGATAGGGCAAATGTCAGTGAGCGTTCCAATTTCAGTTCCAGAGCGATTCGCCCAATGAGTCTTTGATATTTAGTCGTTTTCAGCCAATTTCCTGGATTTTTGAAAATTTCACTTTTTTGTGAAAATATCCACTAAATGAGGGAATAATATGTGTGAGGGTACCCCAGGAGAGTTCCAAATGTGTGTGGGTAGAATATATATCCCACGGAGGTAAAATTGAAAAAAGTTGAAAACTCTTTTTTTTTGGACTTAGTCATTTTTCCAGCGTTTATCAGACTTTCAAACAGGGCAAATGTCATTGAGCGTTCCAATTTCAGTTCCAGAGCGATTCGCCCAATGAGTCCTTGATATTTAGTCGTTTTCAGCCAATTTTCTGGACATTTGAAAATTTCACTTTTTTGTGAAAATATCCACTAAATGAGGGAATAATATGTGTGAGGGTACCCTAGGAGAGTTCCAAATGTGTGTGGGTAGAATATATATCCCACGGGGTAAAATTGAAAAAAGTTGAAAACATTTTTTTTTTAGACTTCGTCATTTTTCCGGCATTTATCAGACTTTCAGGTAGGGCAAATGTCAGTGAGCGTTCCAATTTCAGTTCCAGAGCGATTCGCCCAATGAGTCTTTGTTATTTAGTCGTTTTCAGCCAATTTCCTGGATTTTTGAAAATTTCACTTTTTTGTGAAAATATCCACTAAATGAGGGAATAATATGTGTGAGGGTACCCCAGGAGAGATCCAAATGTGTGTGGGTAGAAGATATATCCCATGGGGGTAAAATTGAATAAAGTTGAAAACATTTTTTTTTTGGACTTCGTCATATTCCAGTCGTTTATCAGACTTTCAGATAGGGCAAATGTCAGTGAGCGTTCCAATTTCAGTTCCAGAGCGATTCACCCAATGAGTCTTTGATATTTAGTCGTTTTCAGCCAATTTTCTGGATTTTTGAAAATTTCACTTTTTTGTGAAAATATCCACTAAATGAGGGAATAATATGTGTGAGGGTACCCCAGGAGAGTTCCAAATGTGTGTGGGTAGAATATATATCCCACGGAGGTAAAATTGAAAAAAGTTGAAAACTCTTTTTTTTGGACTTAGTCATTTTTCCGGCGTTTATCAGTCTTTCAAACAGGGCAAATGTCATTGAGCGTTCCAATTTCAGTTCCAGAGCGATTCGCCCAATGAGTCTTTGATATTTAGTCGTTTTCAGCCAATTTCCTGGATTTTTGAAAATTTCACTTTTTTGTGAAAATATCCACTAAATGAGGGAATAATATGTGTGAGGGTACCCCAGGAGAGATCCAAATGTGTGTAGGTAGAACATATATCCCACGGGGGTAAAATTGAAAAAAGTTGAAAACATTTTTTTTTTGGACTTAGTCATTTTTCCGGCGTTAATCAGACTTTCAAATAGGGCAAATGTCATTGAGCATTCCAATTTCAGTTCCAGAGCGAATGGCCCATGAGTCCTTGATATTTAGTCGTTTTCAGCCAATTTTCTAGATTTTTGAAAATTTCACTTTTTTGTGAAAATATCCACTAAATGAGGGAATAATATGTGTGAGGGTACCGTAGGAGAGTTCCAAATGTGTGTGGGTAGAATATATATCCCACGGGGTAAAATTGAAAAAAGTTGAAAACATTTTTTTTTTTGGACTTAGTCATTTTTCCGGCGTTTATCAGACTTTCAGATAGGGCAAATGACAGTGAGCGTTCCGATTTCAGTTACAGAGCGATTCACCCAATGAGTCTTTGCTATTTAGTCGTTTTCAACCAATTTTTTTGAATTCTTGAAAATTTCACTTTTTTGTGAAAATATCCACTAAATGAGGGAATAATATGTGTGAGGGTACCCTAGGAGAGTTCCAAATGTGTGTGGGTAGAATATATATCCCACGGGGTAAAATTGAAAAAAGTTGAAAACATTTTTTTTTTTAGACTTAGTCATTTTTCCGGCATTTATCAGACTTTCAGATAGGGCAAATGTCAGTGAGCGTTCCAATTTCAGTTCCAGAGCGATTCGCCCAATGAGTCTTTGATATTTAGTCGTTTTCAGCCAATTTCCTGGATTTTTGAAAATTTCACTTTTTTGTGAAAATATCCACTAAATGAGGGAATAATATGTGTGAGGGTACCCCAGGAGAGTTCCAAATGTGTGTGGGTAGAATATATATCCCACGGAGGTAAAATTGAAAAAAGTTGAAAACTCTTTTTTTTTGGACTTAGTCATTTTTCCAGCGTTTATCAGACTTTCAAACAGGGCAAATGTCATTGAGCGTTCCAATTTCAGTTCCAGAGCGATTCACCCAATGAGTCTTTGATATTTAGTCGTTTTCAGCCAATTTTCTGGATTTTTGAAAATTTCACTTTTTTGTGAAAATATCCACTAAATGAGGGAATAATATGTGTGAGGGTACCGTAGGAGAGTTCCAAATGTGTGTGGGTAGAATATATATCCTACGGGGTAAAATTGAAAAAAGTTGAAAACATTTTTTTTTGGACTTAGTCATTTTTCCGGCGTTTATCAGACTTTCAGATAGGGGAAATGTCAGTGAGTGCTTTGATTTCAGTTCCAGAGCGATTCTCCCAATGAGTCCTTGATATTTAGTCGTTTTCAGCCAATATTTTGGATTTTTGAAAATTTCACTTTTTTGTGAAAATATCCACTAAATGAGGGAATAATATGTGTGAGGGTACCCCAGGAGAGATCCAAATGTGTGTGGGTAGAAGATATATCCCACGGGGGTAAAATTGAAAAAAGTTGAAAACATTTTTTTTTTGGGCTTAGTCATATTCCAGTCGTTTATCAGACTTTCAGATAGGGCAAATGTCAGTGAGCGTTCCAATTTCAGTTCCAGAGCGATTCACCCAATGAGTCTTTGATATTTAGTCGTTTTCAGCCAATTTTCTGGATTTTTGAAAATTTCACTTTTTTGTGAAAATATCCACTAAATGAGGGAATAATATGTGTGAGGGTACCGTAGGAGAGTTCCAAATGTGTGTGGGTAGAATATATATCGCACGGGGTAAAATTGAAAAAAGTTGAAAACATTTTTTTTTTGGACTTAGTCATTTTTCCGGCGTTTATCAGACTTTCAGATAGGGGAAATGTCAGTGAGTGCTTTGATTTCAGTTCCAGAGCGATTCGCCCAATGAGTCCTTGATATTTAGTCGTTTTCAGCCAATATTTTGGATTTTTGAAAATTTCACTTTTTTGTGAAAATATCCACTAAATGAGGGAATAATATGTGTGAGGGTACCCCAGGAGAGTTCCAAATGTGTGTGGGTAGAATATATATCCCACGGGTGTAAAATTGAAAAAAGTTGAAAACTCTTTTTTTTTGGACTTAGTCATTTTTCCGGCGTTTATCAGACTTTCAGATAGGGCAAATGTCAGTGAGCATACCGATTTCAGTTCCAGAGCGATTGGCCCATGAGTCCTTGATATTTAGTCGTTTTCAGCCAATTTTCTGGATTTTTGAAAATTTCACTTTTTTGTGAAAATATCCACTAAATGAGGGAATAATATGTGTGAGGGTACCCCAGGAGAGTTCCAAATGTGTGTGGGTAGAATATATATCCCACGGGGGTAAAATAGAAAACAGTTGAAAACTCTTTTTTTTTGGACTTAGTCATTTTTCCGGCGTTTATCAGACTTTCAAACAGGGCAAATGTCATTGAGCGTTCGAATTTCAGTTCCAGAGCGATTCGCCCAATGAGTCCTTGATATTTAGTCGTTTTCAGCCAATATTTTGGATTTTTGAAAATTTCACTTTTTTGTGAAAATATCCACTAAATGAGGGAATAATATGTGTGAGGGTACCCCAGGAGAGTCCCAAATGTGTGTGGGTAGAATATATATCCCACGGGGTAAAATTGAAAAAAGTTGAAAACATTTTTTTTTTAGACTTAGTCATTTTTCCGGCATTTATCAGACTTTCAGATAGGGCAAATGTCAGTGAGCGTTCCAATTTCAGTTCCAGAACAATTCGCCCAATGAGTCTTTGATATTTAGTCGTTTTCAGCCAATTTCCTGGATTTTTGAAAATTTCACTTTTTTGTGAAAATATCCACTAAATGAGGGAATAATATGTGTGAGGGTACCCCAGGAGAGTTCCAAATGTGTGTGGGTAGAATATATATCCCACGGAGGTAAAATTGAAAAAAGTTGAAAACTCTTTTTTTTTGGACTTAGTCATTTTTCCAGCGTTTATCAGACTTTCAAACATGGCAAATGTCATTGAGCGTTCCAATTTCAGTTCCAGAGCGATTCGCCCAATGAGTCCTTGATATTTAGTCGTTTTCAGCCAATTTTCTGGACATTTGAAAATTTCACTTTTTTGTGAAAATATCCACTAAATGAGGGAATAATATGTGTGAGGGTACCCTAGGAGAGTTCCAAATGTGTGTGGGTAGAATATATATCCCACGGGGTAAAATTGAAAAAAGTTGAAAACATTTTTTTTTTAGACTTAGTCATTTTTCCGGCATTTATCAGACTTTCAGATAGGGCACATGTCAGTGAGCGTTCCAATTTCAGTTCCAGAGCGATTCGCCCAATGAGTCTTTGATATTTAGTCGTTTTCAGCCAATTTCCTGGATTTTTGAAAATTTCACTTTTTTGTGAAAATATCCACTAAATGAGGGAATAATATGTGTGAGGGTACCCCAGGAGAGTTCCAAATGTGTGTGGGTAGAATATATATCCCACGGGTGTAAAATTGAAAAAAGTTGAAAACTCTTTTTTTTTGGACTTAGTCATTTTTCCGGCGTTTATCAGACTTTCAGATAGGGCAAATGTCAGTGAGCATACCGATTTCAGTTCCAGAGCGATTGGCCCATGAGTCCTTGATATTTAGTCGTTTTCAGCCAATTTTCTGGATTTTTGAAAATTTCACTTTTTTGTGAAAATATCCACTAAATGAGGGAATAATATGTGTGAGGGTACCCCAGGAGAGTTCCAAATGTGTGTGGGTAGAATATATATCCCACGGGGGTAAAATAGAAAACAGTTGAAAACTCTTTTTTTTTGGACTTAGTCATTTTTCCGGCGTTTATCAGACTTTCAAACAGGGCAAATGTCAGTGAGCGTTCCAATTTCAGTTCCAGAGCGATTCACCCAATGAGTCTTTGATATTTAGTCGTTTTCAGCCAATTTTCTGGATTTTTGAAAATTTCACTTTTTTGTGAAAATATCCACTAAATGAGGGAATAATATGTGTGAGGGTACCCCAGGAGAGTTCCAAATGTGTGTGGGTAGAATATATTTCCCACGGAGGTAAAATTGAAAAAAGTTGAAAACTCTTTTTTTTTGGACTTAGTCATTTTTCCGGCGTTTATCAGTCTTTCAAACAGGGCAAATGTCATTGAGCGTTCCAATTTCAGTTCCAGAGCGATTCGCCCAATGAGTCTTTGATATTTAGTCGTTTTCAGCCAATTTCCTGGATTTTTGAAAATTTCACTTTTTTGTGAAAATATCCACTAAATGAGGGAATAATATGTGTGAGGGTACCCCAGGAGAGATCCAAATGTGTGTAGGTAGAAGATATATCCCACGGGGGTAAAATTGAAAAAAGTTGAAAACATTTTTTTTTTGGACTTAGTCATTTTTCCGGCGTTAATCAGACTTTCAAATAGGGCAAATGTCATTGAGCATTCCAATTTCAGTTCCAGAGCGAATGGCCCATGAGTCCTTGATATTTAGTCGTTTTCAGCCAATTTTCTAGATTTTTGAAAATTTCACTTTTTTGTGAAAATATCCACTAAATGAGGGAATAATATGTGTGAGGGTACCCCAGGAGAGTCCCAAATGTGTGTGGGTAGAATATATATCCCACGTGGGTAAAATTGAAAAAAGTTGAAAACATTTTTTTTTTTGGACTTAGTCATTTTTCCGGCGTTAATCAGACTTTCAAATAGGGCAAATGTCATTGAGCATTCCAATTTCATTTCCAGAGCGAATGTCCCATGAGTCCTTGATATTTAGTTGTTTTCAGCCAATTTTCTGGATTTTTGAAAATTTCACTTTTTTGTGAAAATATCCACTAAATGAGGGAATAATATGTGTGAGGGTACCGTAGGAGAGTTCCAAATGTGTGTGGGTAGAATATATATCCCACGGGGTAAAATTGAAAAAAGTTGAAAACATTTTTTTTTGGACTTAGTCATTTTTCCGGCGTTTATCAGACTTTCAGATAGGGCAAATGTCAGTGAGCGTTCCGATTTCAGTTCCAGAGCGATTCGCCCAATGAGTCTTTGATATTTAGTCGTTTTCAGCCAATTTTCTGGATTTTTGAAAATTTCACTTTTTTGTGAAAATATCCACTAAATGAGGGAATAATATGTGTGAGGGTACCCCAGGAGAGTTCCAAATGTGTGTGGGAAGAATATATATCCCACGGGGGTAAAATTGAAAAAAGTTGAAAACATTTTTTTTTTGGACTTAGTCATTTTTCCGGCGTTTATCAGACTTTCAGATAGGGGAAATGTCAGTGAGCGCTCCGATTTCAGTTCCAGAGCGATTGGCCCATGAGTCCTTGATATTTAGTCGTTTTCAGCCAATTTTCTGGATTTTTGAAAATTTCACTTTTTTGTGAAAATATCCACTAAATGAGGGAATAATATGTGTGAGGGTACCGTAGGAGAGTTCCAAATGTGTGTGGGTAGAATATATATCCCACGGTGTAAAATTGAAAAAAGTTGAAAACATTTTTTTTTTGGAATTAGTCATTTTTCCGGCGTTTATCAGACTTTCAGATAGGGCAAATGTCAGTGAGCGTTCCGATTTCAGTTCCAGAGCGATTCGCCCAATGAGTCTTTGATATTAAGTCGTTTTCAGCCAATTTTTTGGATTTTTGAAAATTTCACTTTTTTGTGAAAATATCCACTAAATTAGGGAATAATATGTGTGAGGGTACCCCAGGAGAGTTCCAAATGTGTTTGGGTAGAATATATGTCCCACGGGAGTAAAATTGAAAAAAGTTGAAAACATTTTTTTTTTTGGACTTAGTCATTTTTCTGGCGTTTATCAGACTTTCAGATAGGGGAAATGTCAGTGAGCCTTCCGATTTCAGTTCCAGAGCGATTCGCCCAATGAGTCCTTGATATTTAGTCGTTTTCAGCCATTATTTTGGATTTTTGAAAATTTCACTTTTTTGTGAAAATATCCACTAAATGAGGGAATAATATGTGTGAGGGTACCCTAGGAAAGTTCCAAATGTGTGTGGGTAGAATATATATCCCACGGGGTAAAATTGAAAAAAGTTGAAAACATTTTTTTTTTAGACTTAGTAATTTTTCCGGCATTTATCAGACTTTCAGATAGGGCAAATGTCAGTGAGCGTTCCAATTTCAGTTCCAGAGCGATTCGCCCAATGAGTCTTTGATATTTAGTCGTTTTCAGCCAATTTCCTGGATTTTTGAAAATTTCACTTTTTTGTGAAAATATCCACTAAATGAGGGAATAAAATGTGTGAGGGTACCCCAGGAGAGATCCAAATGTGTGTGGGTAGAAGATATATCCCACGGAGGTAAAATTGAAAAAAGTTGAAAACATTTTTTTTTTGGACTTAGTCATATTCCAGTCGTTTATCAGACTTTCAGATAGGGCAAATGTCAGTGAGCGTTCCAATTTCAGTTCCAGAGCGATTCACCCAATGAGTCTTTGATATTTAGTCGTTTTCAGCCAATTTTCTGGATTTTTGAAAATTTCACTTTTTTGTGAAAATATCCACTAAATGAGGGAATAATATGTGTGAGGGTACCCTAGGATAGTTCCAAATGTGTGTGGGTAGAATATATATCCCACGGGGTAAAATTGAAAAAAGTTGAAAACATTTTTTTTTTTAACTTAGTCATTTTTCCGACGTTTATTAGACTTTCAGATAGGGGAAATGTCAGTGAGCGTTCCAATTTCAGTTCCAGAGCGATTCGCCCAATGAGTCCTTGATATTTAGTCGTTTTCAGCCAATATTTTGGATTTTTGAAAATGTCACTTTTTTTGTGAAAATATCCACTAAATTGGGGAATAATATGTGTGAGGGTACCCCAGGAGAGTTCCAAATGTGTGTGGGTAGAATATATATCCCACGGGGGTAAAATTGAAAAAAGTTGAAAACATTTTTTTTTTGGACTTAGTCATTTTTCCGGCGTTTATCAGACTTTCAGATAGGGGAAATGTCAGTGAACGCTTCGATTTCAGTTCCAGAGCAATTCGCCCAATGAGTCCTTGAAATATAGTCGTTTTCAGCCAATATTTTGGATTTTTGAAAATTTCACTTTTTTGTGAAAATATCCACTAAATTAGGGAATAATATGTGTGAGGGTACCCCAGGAGAGTTCCAAATGTGTGTGGGTAGAATATATATCCCAAGGGGGAAAAATTGAAAAAAGTTGAAAACATTTTTTTTTTTGGACTTAGTCATTTTTCTGGCGTTTATCAGACTTTCAGATAGGGGAAATGTCAGTGAGCATTCCGATTTCAGTTCCAGAGCGATTCGCCCAATGAGTCCTTGATATTTAGTCGTTTTCAGCCAATTTTCTGGATTTTTGAAAATTTCACTTTTTTGTGAAAATATCCACTAAATGAGGGAATAATATGCGTGAGGGTACCCCAGGAGAGTTCCAATTGTGTGTGGGTAGAATATATATCCCACGGGTGTAAAATTGAAAAAAGTTGAAAACTCTTTTTTTTTGGACTTAGTCATTTTTCCGGCGTTTATCAGACTTTCAGATAGGGCAAATGTCAGTGAGCGTACCGATTTCAGTTCCAGAGCGATTCGCCCAATGAGTCTTTGATATTTAGTCGTTTTCAGTCAATTTTCTGGATTATTGAAACTTTCACTTTTTTGTGAAAATATCCACTAAATAAGGGAATAATATGTGTGAGGGTACCCTAGGAGAGTTCCAAATGTGTGTGGGTAGAATATATATCCCACGGGGGTAAAATTGAAAAAAGTTGAAAACTCTTTTTTTTTGGACTTAGTCATTTTTCCGGCGTTTATCAGACTTTCAAACAGGGCAAATGTCATTGAGCGTTCCAATTTCAGTTCCAGAGCGATTCGCCCAATGAGTCTTTGATATTTAGTCGTTTTCAGCCAATATTCTGGACTTTTGAAAATTTCACTTTTTTGTGAAAATGTCCACTAAATGAGGGAATAATATGTGTGAGGGTACCCTATGAGAGTTCCAAATGTGTGTGGGTAGAATATATATCCCACGGGGTAAAATTGAAAAAAGTTGAAAACATTTTTTTTTTTAGACTTAGTCATTTTTCCGGCGTTTATCAGACTTTCAGATAGGGGAAATGTCAGTGAACGCTCTGATTTCAGTTCCAGAGCGATTCGCCCAATGAGTCCTTGATATTTAGTCGTTTTCAGCCATTATTTTGGATTTTTGAAAATTTCACTTTTTTGTGAAAATATCCACTAAATGAGGGAATAATATGTGTGAGGGTACCCCAGGAGAGTTCCAAATGTGTGTGGGTAGAATATATATCCCACGGGTGTAAAATTGAAAAAAGTTGAAAACTCTTTTTTTTTGGACTTAGTCATTTTTCCGGCGTTTATCATACTTTCAGATAGGGCAAATGTCAGTGAGCGTATCGATTTCAGTTCCAGAGCGATTCGCGCAATGAGTCCTCGATATTTAGTCGTTTTCAGCCAATTTTCTGGATTTTTGAAAATTTCACTTTTTTGTGAAAATATCCATTAAATGAGGGAATAATATGTGTGAGGGTACCCCAGGAGAGTTCCAAATGTGTGGGGGTAGAATATATATCCCACGGGGGTAAAATTGAAAAATTTGAAAACTCTTTTTTTTTGGACTTAGTCATTTTTCCGGCGTTTATCAGACTTTCAAACAGGGCAAATGTCATTGAGCGTTCCAATTTCAGTTCCAGAGCGATTCGCCCAATGAGTCCTTGATATTTAGTCGTTTTCAGACAATTTTCTGGACTTTTGAAAATTTCACTTTTTTGTGAAAATATCCACTAAATGAGGGAATAATATGTGTGAGGGTACCCTAGGAGAGTTCCAAATGTGTGTGGGTAGAATATACATCCCACGGGGTAAAATTGAAAAAAGTTGAAAACATTTTTTTTTTTAGACTTAGTCATTTTTCCGGCGTTTATCAGACTTTCAAATAGGGCAAATGTCATTGAGCATTCCAATTTCAGTTCCAGAGCAATTGGCCTATGAGTCCTTGATATTTAGTCGTTTTCAGCCAATATTTTGGATTTTTGAAAATTTCACTTTTTTGTGAAAATATCCACTAAATTGGGGAATAATATGTGTGAGGGTACCCCAGGAGAGTTCCAAATGTGTGTGGGTAGAATATATATCCCACGGGGGTAAAATTGAAAAAAGTTGAAAACATTTTTTTTTTGGACTTAGTCATTTTTCCGGCGTTTATCAGACTTTCAGATAGGGGAAATGTCAGTGAACGCTCCGATTTCAGTTCCAGAGCGATTCGCCCAATGAGTCCTTGATATTTAGTCGTTTTCAGCCAATATTTTGGATTTTTGAAAATTTCACTTTTTTGTGAAAATATCCTCTAAATGAGGGAATAATATGTGTGAGGGTACCCCAGGAGAGTTCCAAATGTGTGTGGGTAGAATATATATCCCACTGGTGTAAAATTGAAAAAATTTGAAAACTCTTTTTTTTTGGACTTAGTCATTTTTCCGGCGTTTATCAGACTTTCAGATAGGGCAAATGTCAGTGAGCGTACCGATTTCAGTTCCAGAGCGATTCGCCCAATGAGTCTTTGATATTTAGTCGTTTTCAGCCAATTTTCTGGATTTTTGAAAATTTCACTTTTTTGTGAAAATATCCGCTAAATAAGGGAATAATATGTGTGAGGGTACCCCAGGAGAGTTCCAAATGTGTGTGGGTAGAATATATATCCCACGGGGGTAAAATTGAAAAAAGTTGAAAACTCTTTTTTTTTGGACTTAGTCATTTTTCAGGCGTTTATCAGACTTTCAGATAGGGCAAATGTCAGTGAGCATACCGAGATCAGTTCCAGAGCGATTCGCCCAATGAGTCCTTGATATTTAGTCGTTTTCAGTCATTTTTCTGGATTTTTGAAAATTTCACTTTTTTGTGAAAATATCCACTAAATGAGGGAATAATATGTGTGAGGGTACCCTAGGAGAGTTCCAAATGTGTGTGGGTAGAATATATATCCCACGGGGGTAAAATTGAAAAAAGTTGAAAACTCTTTTTTTTTGGACTTAGTCATTTTTCCGGAGTTTATCAGACTTTCAAACAGGGCAAATGTCATTGAGCGTTCCAATTTCAGTTCCAGAGCGATTCGCCAAATGAGTCGTTGATATTTAGTCGTTTTCAGCCAATTTTCTGGACTTTTGAAAATTTCACTTTTTTGTGAAAATATCCACTAAATGAGGGAATAATATGTGTGAGGGTACCCTATGAGAGTTCCAAATGTGTGTGGGTAGAATATATATCCCACGGGGTAAAATTGAAAAAAGTTGAAAACATTTTTTTTTTTAGACTTAGTCATTTTTCCGGCGTTTATCAGACTTTCAGATAGGGCAAATGTCAGTGAGCGTTCCAATTTCAGTTCCAGAGCGATTCGCCCAATGAGTCCTTGATATTTAGTCGTTTTCAGCCAATATTTTGGATTTTTGAAAATGTCACTTTTTTGTGAAAATATCCACTAAATTGGGGAATAATATGTGTGAGGGTACCCCAGGAGAGTTCCAAATGTGTGTGGGTAGAATATATATCCCAAGGGGGAAAAATTGAAAAAAGTTGAAAACATTTTTTTTTTGGACTTAGTCATTTTTCCGGCGTTTATCAGACTTTCAGATAGGGGAAATGTCAGTGAACGCTTCGATTTCAGTTCCAGAGCAATTCGCCCAATGAGTCCTTGAAATTTAGTCGTTTTCAGCCAATATTTTGGATTTTTGAAAATTTCACTTTTTTGTGAAAATATCCACTAAATTAGGGAATAATATGTGTGAGGGTACCCCAGGAGAGTTCCAAATGTGTGTGGGTAGAATATATATCCCAAGGGGGAAAAATTGAAAAAAGTTGAAAACATTTTTTTTTTTGGACTTAGTCATTTTTCTGGCGTTTATCAGACTTTCAGATAGGGGAAATGTCAGTGAGCATTCCGATTTCAGTTCCAGAGCGATTCGCCCAATGAGTCCTTGATATTTAGTCGTTTTCAGCCATTATTTTGGATTTTTGAAAATTTCACTTTTTTGTGAAAATATCCACTAAATGAGGGAATAATATGTGCGAGGGTACCCCAGGAGAGTTCCAAATGTGTGTGGGTAGAATATATATCCCACGGGGGTAAAATTGAAAAAAGTTGAAAACTTTTTTTTTTTGGGACTTAGTCATTTTTCCGGCTTTTATCAGACTTTCAGATAGGGCAAATGTCAGTGAGCATTCCAATTTCAGTTCCAGAGCGATTCGCCCAATGAGTCCTTGATATTTAGTCGTTTTCAGCCAATTTTCTGGATTTTTGAAAATTTCACTTTTTTGTGAAAATATCCACTAAATGAGGGAATAATATGCGTGAGGGTACCCCAGGAGAGTTCCAAATGTGTGTGGGTAGAATATATATCCCACGGGTGTAAAATTGAAAAAAGTTGAAAACTCTTTTTTTTTGGACTTAGTCATTTTTCCGGCGTTTATCAGACTTTCAGATAGGGCAAATGTCAGTGAGCGTACCGATTTCAGTTCCAGAGCGATTCGCCCAATGAGTCTTTGATATTTAGTCGTTTTCAGTCAATTTTCTGGATTATTGAAACTTTCACTTTTTTGTGAAAATATCCACTAAATAAGGGAATAATATGTGTGAGGGTACCCTAGGAGAGTTCCAAATGTGTGTGGGTAGAATATATATCCCACGGGGGTAAAATTGAAAAAAGTTGAAAACTCTTTTTTTTTGGACTTAGTCATTTTTCCGGCGTTTATCAGACTTTCAAACAGGGCAAATGTCATTGAGCGTTCCAATTTCAGTTCCAGAGCGATTCGCCCAATGAGTCTTTGATATTTAGTCGTTTTCAGCCAATTTTCTGGACTTTTGAAAATTTCACTTTTTTGTGAAAATGTCCACTAAATGAGGGAATAATATGTGTGAGGGTACCCTATGAGAGTTCCAAATGTGTGTGGGTAGAATATATATCCCACGGGGTAAAATTGAAAAAAGTTGAAAACATTTTTTTTTTTAGACTTAGTCATTTTTCCGGCGTTTATCAGACTTTCAGATAGGGCAAATGTCAGTGAGCGTTCCAATTTCAGTTCCAGAGCGATTCGCCCAATGAGTCTTTGATATTTAGTCGTTTTCATCCAATTTTCTGGATTTTTTAAAATTTCACTTTTTTGTGAAAATATCCACTAAATGAGGGAATAATATGTGTGAGGTTACCCCAGGAGAGTTCCAAATGTGTGTGGGAAGAATATATATCCCACGGGGGTAAAATTGAAAAAAGTTGAAAACATTTTTTTTTTGGACTTAGTCATTTTTCCGGCGTTTATCAGACTTTCAGATAGGGGAAATGTCAGTGAGCGTTCCAATTTCAGTTCCAGAGCGATTCGCCCAATGAGTCCTTGATATTTAGTCGTTTTCAGCCAATATTTTGGATTTTTGAAAATGTCACTTTGTTGTGAAAATATCCACTAAATTAGGGAATAATATGTGTGAGGGTACCCCAGGAGAGTTCCAAATGTGTGTGGGTAGAATATATATCCCACGGGGGTAAAATTGAAAAAAGTTGAAAACATTTTTTTTTTGGACTTAGTCATTTTTCCGGCGTTTATCAGACTTTCAGATAGGGGAAATGTCAGTGAACGCTCTGATTTCAGTTCCAGAGCGATTCGCCCAATGAGTCCTTGATATTTAGTCGTTTTCAGCCATTATTTTGGATTTTTGAAAATTTCACTTTTTTGTGAAAATATCCACTAAATGAGGGAATAATATGTGTGAGGGTACCCCAGGAGAGTTCCAAATGTGTGTGGGTAGAATATATATCCCACGGGTGTAAAATTGAAAAAAGTTGAAAACTCTTTTTTTTTGGACTTAGTCATTTTTCCGGCGTTTATCATACTTTCAGATAGGGCAAATGTCAGTGAGCGTATCGATTTCAGTTCCAGAGCGATTCGCGCAATGAGTCCTCGATATTTAGTCGTTTTCAGCCAATTTTCTGGATTTTTGAAAATTTCACTTTTTTGTGAAAATATCCATTAAATGAGGGAATAATATGTGTGAGGGTACCCCAGGAGAGTTCCAAATGTGTGTGGGTAGAATATATATCCCACGGGGGTAAAATTGAAAAATTTGAAAACTCTTTTTTTTTGGACTTAGTCATTTTTCCGGCGTTTATCAGACTTTCAAACAGGGCAAATGTCATTGAGCGTTCCAATTTCAGTTCCAGAGCGATTCGCCCAATGAGTCCTTGATATTTAGTCGTTTTCAGACAATTTTCTGGACTTTTGAAAATTTCACTTTTTTGTGAAAATATCCACTAAATGAGGGAATAATATGTGTGAGGGTACCCTAGGAGAGTTCCAAATGTGTGTGGGTAGAATATACATCCCACGGGGTAAAATTGAAAAAAGTTGAAAACATTTTTTTTTTTAGACTTAGTCATTTTTCCGGCGTTTATCAGACTTTCAAATAGGGCAAATGTCATTGAGCATTCCAATTTCAGTTCCAGAGCAATTGGCCCATGAGTCCTTGATATTTAGTCGTTTTCAGCCAATTTTCTGGATTTTTGAAAATTTCACTTTTTTGTGAAAATATCCACTAAACGAGGGAATAATATGTGTGAGGGTACCGTAGGAGAGTTCCAAATGTGTGTGGGTAGAATATATATCCCACGGGGTAAAATTGAAAAAAGTTGAAAACATTTTTTTTTTGGACTTTGTCATTTTTCCGGCGTTTATCAGACTTTCAGATAGGGCAAATGTCAGTGAGCGTTCCAATTTCAGTTCCAGAGCGATTCGCCCAATGAGTCTTTGATATTTAGTCGTTTTCATCCAATTTTCTGGATTTTTGAAAATTTCACTTTTTTGTGAAAATATCCACTAAATGAGGGAATAATATGTGTGAGGGTACCCCAGGAGAGTTCCAAATGTGTGTGGGAAGAATATATATCCCACGGGGGTAAAATTGCAAAAAGTTGAAAACATTTTTTTTTTGGACTTAGTCATTTTTCCGGCGTTTATCAGACTTTCAGATAGGGGAAATGTCAGTGAGCGTTCCAATTTCAGTTCCAGAGCGATTCGCCCAATGAGTCCTTGATATTTAGTCGTTTTCAGCCAATATTTTGGATTTTTGAAAATTTCACTTTTTTGTGAAAATATCCACTAAATTAGGGAATAATATGTGTGAGGGTACCCCAGGAGAGTTCCAAATGTGTGTGGGTAGAATATATATCCCACGGGGGTAAAATTGAAAAAAGTTGAAAACATTTTTTTTTTTGGACTTAGTCATTTTTCTGGCGTTTATCAGACTTTCAGATAGGGGAAATGTCAGTGAGCATTCCGATTTCAGTTCCAGAGCGATTCGCCAATGAGTCCTTGATATTTAGTCGTTTTCAGCCATTATTTTGGATTTTTGAAAATTTCACTTTTTTGTGAAAATATCCACTAAATGAGGGAATAATATGTGCGAGGGTACCCCAGGAGAGTTCCAAATGTGTGTGGGTAGAATATATATCCCACGGGGGTAAAATTTAAAAAAGGTGAAAACATTTTTTTTTTGGGACTTAGTCATTTTTCCGGCGTTTATCAGACTTTCAGATAGGGGAAATGTCAGTGAGCGCTCCGATTTCAGTTCCAGAGCGATTCGCCCAATGAGTCCTTGATATTTAGTCGTTTTCAGCCAATATTTTGGATTTTTGAAAATTTCACTTTTTTGTGAAAATATCCTCTAAATGAGGGAATAATATGTGTGAGGGTACCCCAGGAGAGTTCCAAATGTGTGTGGGTAGAATATATATCCCACGGGTGTAAAATTGAAAAAATTTGAAAACTCTTTTTTTTTGGACTTAGTCATTTTTCCGGCGTTTATCAGACTTTCAGATAGGGCAAATGTCAGTGAGCGTACCGATTTCAGTTCCAGAGCGATTCGCCCAATGAGTCTTTGATATTTAGTCGTTTTCAGCCAATTTTCTGGATTTTTGAAAATTTCACTTTTTTGTGAAAATATCCGCTAAATAAGGGAATAATATGTGTGAGGGTACCCCAGGAGAGTTCCAAATGTGTGTGGGTAGAATATATATCCCACGGGGGTAAAATTGAAAAAAGTTGAAAACTTTTTTTTTGGACTTAGTCATTTTTCAGGCGTTTATCAGACTTTCAGATAGGGCAAATGTCAGTGAGCGTACCGATTTCAGTTCCAGAGCGATTCGCCAAATGAGTCCTTGATATTTAGTCGTTTTCAGCCAATTTTCTGGACTTTTGAAAATTTCACTTTTTTGTGAAAATATCCACTAAATGAGGGAATAATATGTGTGAGGGTACCCTATGAGAGTTCCAAATGTGTGTGGGTAGAATATATATCCCACGGTGTAAAATTGAAAAAAGTTGAAAACATTTTTTTTTTTAGACTTAGTCATTTTTCCGGCGTTTATCAGACTTTCAGATAGGGCAAATGTCAGTGAGCGTTCCAATTTCAGTTCCAGAGCGATTCGCCCAATGAGTCTTTGATATTTAGTCGTTTTCAGCCAATTTTATGGATTTTTGAAAATTTCACTTTTTTGTGAAAATATCCACTAAATTGGGGAATAATATGTGTGAGGGTACCCCAGGAGAGTTCCAAATGTGTGTGGGTAGAATATATATCCCACGGGGGTAAAATTGAAAAAAGTTGAAAACATTTTTTTTTTTGGACTTAGTCATTTTTCCGGCGTTTATCAGACTTTCAGATAGGGAAAATGTCAGTGACCGTTCCGATTTCAGTTCCAGAGCGATTCGCCCAATGAGTCTTTGATATTTAGTCGTTTTCAGCCAATTTTCTGGATTTTTGAAAATTTCACTTTTTTGTGAAAATATCCACTAAATGAGGGAATAATATGTGCGAGGGTACCCCAGGAGAGTTCCAAATGTGTGTGGGTAGAATATATATCCCACGAGGGTAAAATTGAAAAAAGTTGAAAACATTTTTTTTTTTGGACTTAGTCATTTTTCCGGCGTTTATCAGACTTTCAGATAGGGAAAATGTCAGTGACCGTTCCGATTTCAGTTACAGAGCGATTCGCCCAATGAGTCCTTGATATTTAGTCGTTTTCAGCCAATTTTCTGGATTTTTGAAAATTTCACTTTTTTGTGAAAATATCCACTAAATAAGGGAATAATATGTGTGAGGGTACCCCAGGAGAGTTCCAAATGTGTGTGGGAAGAATGTATATCCCACGGGGGTAAAATTGAAAAAAGTTGAAAACATTTTTTTTTTGGACTTAGTCATTTTTCCGGCGTTTATCAGACTTTCAGATAGGAGAAATGTCAGTGAGCGCTCCGATTTAAGTTCCAGAGCGATTCGCCCAATGAGTCCTTGATATTTAGTCGTTTTCAGCCAATATTTTGGATTTTTGAAAATTTCATTTTTTTGTGAAAATATCCACTAAATGAGGGAATAATATGTGTGAGGGTACCCCAGGAGAGTTCCAAATGTGTGTGGGTAGAATACATATCCCACGGGTGTAAAATTGAAAAAAGTTGAAAACTCTTTTTTTTTGGACTTAGTCATTTTTCCGGCGTTTATCAGACTTTCAGATAGGGCACATGTCAGTGAGCGTACCGATTTCAGTTCCAGAGCGATTCGCCCAATGAGTCTTTGATATTTAGTCGTTTTCAGCCAATTTTCTGGATTATTGAAAATTTCACTTTTTTGTGAAAATATCCACTAAATAAGGGAATAATATGTGTGAGGGTACCCCAGGAGAGTTCCAAATGTGTGTGGGTAGAATATATATCCCACGGGGGTAAAATTGAAAAAAGTTGAAAACTCTTTTTTTTTGGACTTAGTCATTTTTCCGGCGTTTATCAGACTTTCAGATAGGGCAAATGTCAGTGAGCATACCGATATCAGTTCCAGAGCGATTCGCCCAATGAGTCCTTGATATTTAGTCGTTTTCAGTCATTTTTCTGGATTTTTGAAAATTTCACTTTTTTGTGAAAATATCCACTAAATGAGGGAATAATATGTGTGAGGGTACCCTAGGAGAGTTCCAAATGTGTGTGGGTAGAATATATATCCCACGGGGGTAAAATTGAAAAAAGTTGAAAACTCTTTTTTTTTGGACTTAGTCATTTTTCCGGCGTTTATCAGACTTTCAAACAGGGCAAATGTCATTGAGCGTTCCAATTTCAGTTCCAGAGCGATTCGCCCAATGAGTCCTTGATATTTAGTCGTTTTCAGCCAATTTTCTGGACTTTTGAAAATTTCACTTTTTTGTGAAAATGTCCACTAAATGAGGGAATAATATGTGTGAGGGTACCCTATGAGAGTTCCAAATGTGTGTGGGTAGAATATATATCCCACGGGGTAAAATTGAAAAAAGTTGAAAACATTTTTTTTTTTAGACTTAGTCATTTTTCAGGCGTTTATCAGACTTTCAGATAGGGCAAATGTCAGTGAGCGTTCCAATTTCAGTTCCAGAGCGATTCGCCCAATGAGTCTTTGATATTTAGTCGTTTTCATCCAATTTTCTGGATTTTTGAAAATTTCACTTTTTTGTGAAAATATCCACTAAATGAGGGAATAATATGTGTGAGGGTACCCCAGGAGAGTTCCAAATGTGTGTGGGAAGAATATATATCCCACGGGGGTAAAATTGAAAAAAGTTGAAAACATTTTTTTTTTGGACTTAGTCATTTTTCCGGCGTTTATCAGACTTTCAGATAGGGGAAATGTCAGTGAACGCTCCGATTTCAGTTCCAGAGCGATTCGCCCAATGAGTCCTTGATATTTAGTCGTTTTCAGCCAATATTTTGGATTTTTGAAAATTTCACTTTTTTTGTGAAAATATCCACTAAATTAGGGAATAATATGTGTGAGGGTACCCCAGGAGAGTTCCAAATGTGTGTGGGTAGAATATATATCCCACGGGGGTATAATTGAAAAAAGTTGAAAACATTTTTTTTTTTGGACTTAGTCATTTTTCTGGCGTTTATCAGACTTTCAGATAGGGGAAATGTCAGTGAGCATTCCGATTTCAGTTCCAGAGCGATTCGCCCAATGAGTCCTTGATATTTAGTCGTTTTCAGCCATTATTTTGGATTTTTGAAAATTTCACTTTTTTGTGAAAATATCCACTAAATGAGGGAATAATATGTGCGAGGGTACCCCAGGAGAGTTCCAAATGTGTGTGGGTAGAATATATATCCCACTGGGGTAAAATTGAAAAAAGTTGAAAACATTTTTTTTTTGGGACTTAGTCATTTTTCCGGCTTTTATCAGACTTTCAGATAGGGCAAATGTCAGTGAGCATTCCAATTTCAGTTCCAGAGCGATTCGCCCAATGAGTCTTTGATATTTAGTCGTTTTCAGCCAATTTTCTGGATTTTTGAAAATTTCACTTTTTTGTGAAAATATCCACTAAATGAGGGAATAATATGTGCGAGGGTACCCCAGGAGAGTTCCAAATGTGTGTGGGTAGAATATATATCCCACGAGGGTAAAATTGAAAAAAGTTGAAAACATTTTTTTTTTTGGACTTAGTCATTTTTCCGGCGTTTATCAGACTTTCAGATAGGGAAAATGTCAGTGACCGTTCCGATTTCAGTTACAGAGCGATTCGCCCAATGAGTCCTTGATATTTAGTCGTTTTCAGCCAATTTTCTGGATTTTTGAAAATTTCACTTTTTTGTGAAAATATCCACTAAATAAGGGAATAATATGTGTGAGGGTACCCCAGGAGAGTTCCAAATGTGTGTGGGAAGAATGTATATCCCACGGGGGTAAAATTGAAAAAAGTTGAAAACATTTTTTTTTTGGACTTAGTCATTTTTCCGGCGTTTATCAGACTTTCAGATAGGAGAAATGTCAGTGAGCGCTCCGATTTAAGTTCCAGAGCGATTCGCCCAATGAGTCCTTGATATTTAGTCGTTTTCAGCCAATATTTTGGATTTTTGAAAATTTCACTTTTTTGTGAAAATATCCACTAAATGAGGGAATAATATGTGTGAGGGTACCCCAGGAGAGTTCCAAATGTGTGTGGGTAGAATACATATCCCACGGGTGTAAAATTGAAAAAAGTTGAAAACTCTTTTTTTTTGGACTTAGTCATTTTTCCGGCGTTTATCAGACTTTCAGATAGGGCAAATGTCAGTGAGCGTACCGATTTCAGTTCCAGAGCGATTCGCCCAATGAGTCTTTGATATTTAGTCGTTTTCAGCCAATTTTCTGGATTATTGAAAATTTCACTTTTTTGTGAAAATATCCACTAAATAAGGGAATAATATGTGTGACGGTACCCCAGGAGAGTTCCAAATGTGTGTGGGTAGAATATATATCCCACGGGGGTAAAATTGAAAAAAGTTGAAAACTCTTTTTTTTTGGACTTAGTCATTTTTCCGGCGTTTATCAGACTTTCAGATAGGGCAAATGTCAGTGAGCATACCGATATCAGTTCCAGAGCGATTCGCCCAATGAGTCCTTGATATTTAGTCGTTTTCAGTCATTTTTCTGGATTTTTGAAAATTTCACTTTTTTGTGAAAATATCCACTAAATGAGGGAATAATATGTGTGAGGGTACCCTAGGAGAGTTCCAAATGTGTGTGGGTAGAATATATATCCCACGGGGGTAAAATTGAAAAAAGTTGAAAACTCTTTTTTTTTGGACTTAGTCATTTTTCCGGCGTTTATCAGACTTTCAAACAGGGCAAATGTCATTGAGCGTTCCAATTTCAGTTCCAGAGCGATTCGCCCAATGAGTCCTTGATATTTAGTCGTTTTCAGCCAATTTTCTGGACTTTTGAAAATTTCACTTTTTTGTGAAAATGTCCACTAAATGAGGGAATAATATGTGTGAGGGTACCCTATGAGAGTTCCAAATGTGTGTGGGTAGAATATATATCCCACGGGGTAAAATTGAAAAAAGTTGAAAACATTTTTTTTTTTAGACTTAGTCATTTTTCAGGCGTTTATCAGACTTTCAGATAGGGCAAATGTCAGTGAGCATTCCGATTTCAGTTCCAGAGCGATTCGCCCAATGAGTCCTTGATATTTAGTCGTTTTCAGCCATTATTTTGGATTTTTGAAAATTTCACTTTTTTGTGAAAATATCCACTAAATGAGGGAATAATATGTGCGAGGGTACCCCAGGAGAGTTCCAAATGTGTGTGGGTAGAATATATATCCCACTGGGGTAAAATTGAAAAAAGTTGAAAACATTTTTTTTTTGGGACTTAGTCATTTTTCCGGCTTTTATCAGACTTTCAGATAGGGCAAATGTCAGTGAGCATTCCAATTTCAGTTCCAGAGCGATTCGCCCAATGAGTCTTTGATATTTAGTCGTTTTCAGCCAATTTTCTGGATTTTTGAAAATTTCACTTTTTTGTGAAAATATCCACTAAATGAGGGAATAATATGCGTGAGGGTACCCCAGGAGAGTTCCAAATGTGTGTGGGTAGAATATATATCCCACGGGCGTAAAATTGAAAAAAGTTGAAAACATTATTTTTTTTGGACTTAGTCATTTTTCCGGCTTTTATCAGACTTTCAGATAGGGCAAATGTCAGTGAGCATTCCAATTTCAGTTCCAGAGCGATTCGCCCAATGAGTCTTTGATATTTAGTCGTTTTCAGCCAATTTTTTGGATTTTTGAAAATTTCACTTTTTTGTGAAAATATCCACTAAATGAGGGAATAATATGCGTGAGGGTACCCCAGGAGAGTTCCAAATGTGTGTGGGTAGAAGATATATCCCACGGGGTAAAATTGAAAAAAGTTGAAAACATTTTTTTTTTTAGACTTAGTCATTTTTCAGGCGTTTATCAGACTTTCAGATAGGGCAAATGTCAGTGAGCGTTCCAATTTCAGTTCCAGAGCGATTCGCCCAATGAGTCTTTGATATTTAGTCGTTTTCATCCAATTTTCTGGATTTTTGAAAATTTCACTTTTTTGTGAAAATATCCACTAAATGAGGGAATAATATGTGTGAGGGTACCCCAGGAGAGTTCCAAATGTGTGTGGGAAGAATATATATCCCACGGGGGTAAAATTGAAAAAAGTTGAAAACATTTTTTTTTTGGACTTAGTCATTTTTCCGGCGTTTATCAGACTTTCAGATAGGGGAAATGTCAGTGAACGCTCCGATTTCAGTTCCAGAGCGATTCGCCCAATGAGTCCTTGATATTTAGTCGTTTTCAGCCAATATTTTGGATTTTTGAAAATTTCACTTTTTTTGTGAAAATATCCACTAAATTAGGGAATAATATGTGTGAGGGTACCCCAGGAGAGTTCCAAATGTGTGTGGGTAGAATATATATCCCACGGGGGTATAATTGAAAAAAGTTGAAAACATTTTTTTTTTTGGACTTAGTCATTTTTCCGGCGTTTATCAGACTTTCAGATAGGGAAAATGTCAGTGACCGTTCCGATTTCAGTTACAGAGCGATTCGCCCAATGAGTCCTTGATATTTAGTCGTTTTCAGCCAATTTTCTGGATTTTTGAAAATTTCACTTTTTTGTGAAAATATCCACTAAATAAGGGAATAATATGTGTGAGGGTACCCCAGGAGAGTTCCAAATGTGTGTGGGAAGAATGTATATCCCACGGGGGTAAAATTGAAAAAAGTTGAAAACTTTTTTTTTTTGGGACTTAGTCATTTTTCCGGCTTTTATCAGACTTTCAGATAGGGCAAATGTCAGTGAGCATTCCAATTTCAGTTCCAGAGCGATTCGCCCAATGAGTCTTTGATATTTAGTCGTTTTCAGCCAATTTTTTGGATTTTTGAAAATTTCACTTTTTTGTGAAAATATCCACTAAATGAGGGAATAATATGCGTGAGGGTACCCCAGGAGAGTTCCAAATGTGTGTGGGTAGAATATATATCCCACGGGCGTAAAATTGAAAAAAGTTGAAAACATTTTTTTTTTTATACTTAGTCATTTTTCCGGCGTTTATCAGACTTTCAGATAGGGAAAATGTCAGTGACCGTTCCAATTTCAGTTACAGAGCGATTCGCCCAATGAGTCCTTGATATTTAGTCGTTTTCAGCCAATTTTCTGGATTTTTGAAAATTTCACTTTTTTGTGAAAATATCCACTAAATAAGGGAATAATATGTGTGAGGGTACCCCAGGAGAGTTCCAAATGTGTGTGGGAAGAATGTATATCCCACGGGGGTAAAATTGAAAAAAGTTGAAAACATTTTTTTTTTGGACTTAGTAATTTTTCCGGCGTTTATCAGACTTTCAGATAGGGGAAATGTCAGTGAGCGCTCCGATTTCAGTTCCAGAGCGATTCGCCCAATGAGTCCTTGATATTTAGTCGTTTTCAGCCAATATTTTGGATTTTTGAAAATTTCACTTTTTTGTGAAAATATCCACTAAATGAGGGAATAATATGTGTGAGGGTACCCCAGGAGAGTTCCAAATGTGTGTGGGTAGAATATATATCCCACGGGTGTAAAATTGAAAAAAGTTGAAAACTCTTTTTTTTTGGACTTAGTCATTTTTCCGGCGTTTATCAGACTTTCAGATAGGGCAAATGTCAGTGAGCGTACCGATTTCAGTTCCAGAGCGATTCGCCCCATGAGTCTTTGATATTTAGTCGTTTTCAGCCAATTTTCTGGATTATTGAAAATTTCACTTTTTTGTGAAAATATCCACTAAATGAGGGAATAATATGTGTGAGGGTACCCTAGGAGAGTTCCAAATGTGTGTGGGTAGAATATATATCCCACGGGGGTAAAATTGAAAAAAGTTGAAAACTCTTTTTTTTTGGACTTAGTCATTTTTCCGGCGTTTATCAGACTTTCAAACAGGGCAAATGTCATTGAGCGTTCCAATTTCAGTTCCAGAGCGATTCGCCCAATGAGTCCTTGATATTTAGTCGTTTTCAGCCAATTTTCTGGACTTTTGAAAATTTCACTTTTTTGTGAAAATGTCCACTAAATGAGGGAATAATATGTGTGAGGGTACCCTATGAGAGTTCCAAATGTGTGTGGGTAGAATATATATCCCACGGGGTAAAATTGAAAAAAGTTGAAAACATTTTTTTTTTTAGACTTAGTCATTTTTCAGGCGTTTATCAGACTTTCAGATAGGGCAAATGTCAGTGAGCGTTCCAATTTCAGTTCCAGAGCGATTCGCCCAATGAGTCTTTGATATTTAGTCGTTTTCATCCAATTTTCTGGATTTTTGAAAATTTCACTTTTTTGTGAAAATATCCACTAAATGAGGGAATAATATGTGTGAGGGTACCCCAGGAGAGTTCCAAATGTGTGTGGGTAGAATATATATCCCACGGGGGTAAAATTGAAAAAAGTTGAAAACATTTTTTTTTTGGGACTTAGTCATTTTTCCGGCTTTTATCAGACTTTCAGATAGGGCAAATGTCAGTGAGCATTCCAATTTCAGTTCCAGAGCGATTCGCCCAATGAGTCTTTGATATTTAGTCGTTTTCAGCCAATTTTCTGGATTTTTGAAAATTTCACTTTTTTGTGAAAATATCCACTAAATGAGGGAATAATATGCATGAGGGTACCCCAGGAGAGTTCCAAATGTGTGTGGGTAGAATATATATCCCACGGGGGTAAAATTGAAAAAAGTTGAAAACTCTTTTTTTTTGGACTTAGTCATTTTTCCGGCGTTTATCAGACTTTCAGATAGGGCAAATGTCAGTGAGCATACCGATATCAGTTCCAGAGCGATTCGCCCAATGAGTCCTTGATATTTAGTCGTTTTCAGCCAATTTTCTGGACTTTTGAAAATTTCACTTTTTTGTGAAAATGTCCACTAAATGAGGTAATAATATGTGTGAGGGTACCCTATGAGAGTTCCAAATGTGTGTGGGTAGAATATATATCCCACGGGGTAAAATTGAAAAAAGTTGAAAACATTTTTTTTTTTGGACTTAGTCATTTTTCTGTCGTTTATCAGACTTTCAGATAGGGCAAATGTCAGTGAGCGTTCCAATTTCAGTTCCAGAGCGATTCGCCCAATGAGTCTTTGATATTTAGTCGTTTTCATCCAATATTTTGGATTTTTGAAAATGTCACTTTTTTGTGAAAATATCCACTAAATTAGGGAATAATATGTGTGAGGGTACCCCAGGAGAGTTCCAAATGTGTGTGGGTAGAATATATATCCCACGGGGGTAAAATTGAAAAAAGTTGAAAACATTTTTTTTTTTGGACTTAGTCATTTTTCTGTCGTTTATCAGACTTTCAGATAGGGGAAATGTCAGTGAGCATTCCGTTTTCAGTTCCAGAGCGATTTGCCCAATGAGTCCTTGATATTTAGTCGTTTTCAGCCATTATTTTGGATTTTTGAAAATTTCACTTTTTTGTGAAAATATCCACTAAATTGGGGAATAATATGTGCGAGGGTACCCCAGGAGAGTTCCAAATGTGTGTGGGTAGAATATATATCCCACGGGGGTAAAATTGAAAAAAGTTGAAAACATTTTTTTTTTTGGACTTAGTCATTTTTCCGGCGTTTATCAGACTTTCAGATAGGGCAAATGCCAGTGAGCGTCTCAATTTCAGTTCCAGAGCGATTCGTCCAATGAGTCTTTGATATTTAGTCGTTTTCAGCCAATTTTCTGGATTTTTGAAAATTTCACTTTTTTGTGAAAATATCCACTAAATGAGGGAATAATATGTGTGAGGGTACCCCAGGAGAGTTCCAAATGTGTGTGGGTAGAATATATATCCCACGGGGGTAAAATTGAAAAATTTGAAAACTCTTTTTTTTTGGACTTAGTCATTTTTCCGGCGTTTATCAGACTTTCAAACAGGGCAAATGTCATTGAGCGTTCCAATTTCAGTTCCAGAGCGATTCGCCCAATGAGTCCTTGATATTTAGTCGTTTTCAGACAATTTTCTGGACTTTTGAAAATTTCACTTTTTTGTGAAAATATCCACTAAATGAGGGAATAATATGTGTGAGGGTACCCTAGGAGAGTTCCAAATGTGTGTGGGTAGAATATATATCCCACGGGGTAAAATTGAAAAAAGTTGAAAACATTTTTTTTTTTAGACTTAGTCATTTTTCCGGCGTTTATCAGACTTTCAAATAGGGCAAATGTCATTGAGCATTCCAATTTCAGTTCCAGAGCGATTGGCCCATGAGTCCTTGATATTTAGTCGTTTTCAGCCAATTTTCTGGATTTTTAAAAATTTCACTTTTTTGTGAAAATATCCACTAAACGAGGGAATAATATGTGTGAGGGTACCGTAGGAGAGTTCCAAATGTGTGTGGGTAGAATATATATCCCACGGGGTAAAATTGAAAAAAGTTGAAAAAATTTTTTTTTTTGGACGTAGTCATTTTTCCGGCGTTTATCAGACTATCAGATAGGGCAAATGTCAGTGAGCGTTCCAATTTCAGTTCCAGAGCGATTCGCCCAATGAGTCTTTGATATTTAGTCGTTTTCATCCAATTTTCTGGATTTTTGAAAATTTCACTTTTTTGTGAAAATATCCACTAAATGAGGCAATAATATGTGTGAGGGTACCCCAGGAGAGTTCCAAATGTGTGTGGGAAGAATATATATCCCACGGGGGTAAAATTGAAAAAAGTTGAAAACATTTTTTTTTTGGGACTTAGTCATTTTTCCGGCGTTTATCAGACTTTCAGATAGGGGAAATGTCAGTGAGCGTTCCAGTTTCAGTTCCAGAGCGATTCGCCCAATGAGTCCTTGATATTTAGTCGTTTTCAGCCAATATTTTGGATTTTTGAAAATGTCACTTTTTTGTGAAAATATCCACTAAATTGGGGAATAATATGTGTGAGGGTACCCCAGGAGAGTTCCAAATGTGTGTGGGTAGAATATATATCCCACGGGGGTAAAATTGAAAAAAGTTGAAAACATTTTTTTTTTGGACTTAGTCATTTTTCCGGCGTTTATCAGACTTTCAGATAGGGGAAATGTCAGTAAACGCTCCGATTTCAGTTCCAGAGCGATTCGCCCAATGAGTCCTTGATATTTAGTCGTTTTCAGCCAATATTTTGGATTTTTGAAAATTTCACTTTTTTGTGAAAATATCCACTAAATTAGGGAATAATATGTGTGAGGGTACCCCAGGAGAGTTCCAAATGTGTGTGGGTAGAATATATATCCCACGGGGGTAAAATTGAAAAAAGTTGAAAACATTTTTTTTGTTGGACTTAGTCATTTTTCTGGCGTTTATCAGACTTTCAGATAGGGGAAATGTCAGTGAGCATTCCACTTTCAGTTCCAGAGCGATTCGCCCAATGAATCCTTGATATTTAGTCATTTTCAGCCATTATTTTGGATTTTTGAAAATTTCACTTTTTTGTGAAAATATCCACTAAATGAGGGAATAATATGTGCGAGGGTACCCCAGGAGAGTTCCAAATGTGTGTGGGTAGAATATATATCCCACGGGGGTAAAATTGAAAAAAGTTGAAAACATTTTTTTTTTGGGACTTAGTCATTTTTCCGGCTTTTATCAGACTTTCAGATAGGGCAAATGTCAGTGAGCATTCCAATTTCAGTTCCAGAGCGATTCGCCCAATGAGTCCTTGATATTTAGTCGTTTTCAGCCAATTTTCTGGATTTTTGAAAATTTCACTTTTTGGTGAAAATATCCACTAAATAAGGGAATAATATGTGTGAGGGTACCCCAGGAGAGTTCCAAATGTGTGTGGGAAGAATGTATATCCCACGGGGGTAAAATTGAAAAAAGTTGAAAACATTTTTTTTTTGGACTTAGTCATTTTTCCGGCGTTTATCAGACTTTCAGATAGGGGAAATGTCAGTGAGCACTCCGATTTCAGTTCCAGAGCGATTCGCCCAATGAGTCCTTGATATTTAGTAGTTTTCAGCCAATATTTTGGATTTTTGAAACTTTCACTTTTTTGTGAAAATATCCACTAAATGAGGGAATAATATGTGTGAGGGTACCCCAGGAGAGTTCCAAATGTGTGTGGGTAGAATATATATCCCACGGGGGTAAAATTGAAAAAAGTTGAAAACATTTTTTTTTTTTGGACTTAGTGATTTTTCCGGCGTTTATCAGACTTTCAGATAGGGCAAATGCCAGTGAGCGTTGCAATTTCAGTTCCAGAGCGATTCGTCCAATGAGTCTTTGATATTTAGTCGTTTTCAGCCAATTTTCTGGATTTTTGAAAATTTCACTTTTTTGTGAAAATATCCACTAAATGAGGGAATAATATGTGTGAGGGTACCCCAGGAGAGATCCAAATGTGTGTGGGTAGAATATATATCCCACGGATGTAAAATTGAAAAAAGTTGAAAACTCTTTTTTTTTGGACTTAGTCATTTTTCCGGCGTTTATCATACTTTCAGATAGGGCAAATGTCAGTGAGCGTTCCGATTTCAGTTCCAGTGCGATTCGCCCAATGATTCTTTGATATTTAGTCGTTTTCAGCCAATTTTCTGGATTTTTGAAAATTTCACTTTTTTGTGAAAATATCCACTAAATAAGGGAATAATATGTGTGAGGGTACCCCAGGACAGTTCCAAATGTGTGTGGGTAGAATATATATCCCACGGGGGTAAAATTGAAAAAAGTTGAAAACTCTTTTTTTTTGGACTTAGTCATTTTTCCAGCGTTCATCAGACTTTCAGATAGGGCAAATGTCAGTGAGCATACCGATATCAGTTCCAGAGCGATTTGCCCAATGAGTCATTGATATTTACTCGTTTTCAGTCATTTTTCTGGATTTTTGAAAATTTCACTTTTTTGTGAAAATATCCACTAAATGAGGGAATAATATGTGTGAGGGTACCCTAGGAGAGTTCCAAATGTGTGTGGGTAGAATATATATCCCACGGGGGTAAAATTGAAAAAAGTTGAAAACTCTTTTTTTTTGGACTTAGTCATTTTTCCGGCGTTTATCAGACTTTCAAACAGGGCAAATGTCATTGAGCGTTCCAATTTCAGTTCCAGAGCGATTCGCCCAATGAGTCCTTGATATTTAGTCGTTTTCAGCCAATTTTCTGGACTTTTGAAAATTTCACTTTTTTGTGAAAATGTCCACTAAATGAGGGAATAATATGTGTGAGGGTACCCTATGAGAGTTCCAAATGTGTGTGGGTAGAATATATATCCCACGGGGTAAAATTGAAAAAAGTTGAAAACATTTTTTTTTTTAGACTTAGTCATTTTTCACTCGTTTATCAGACTTTCAGATAGGGCAAATGTCAGTGAGCGTTCCAATTTCAGTTCCAGAGCGATTCGCCCAATGAGTCTTTGATATTTAGTCGTTTTCATCCAATTTTCTGGATTTTTGAAAATTTCACTTTTTTGTGAAAATATCCACTAAATGAGGGAATAATATGTGTGAGGGTACCCCAGGAGAGTTCCAAATGTGTGTGGGTAGAATATATATCCCACGGGGGTAAAATTGAAAAAAGTTGAAAACATTTTTTTTTTGGGACTTAGTCATTTTTCCGGCTTTTATCAGACTTTCAGATAGGGCAAATGTCAGTGAGCATTCCAATTTCAGTTCCAGAGCGATTCGCCCAATGAGTCTTTGATATTTAGTCGTTTTCAGCCAATTTTCTGGATTTTTGAAAATTTCACTTTTTTGTGAAAATATCCACTAAATGAGGGAATAATATGCGTGAGGGTACCCCAGGAGAGTTCCAAATGTGTGTGGGTAGAATATATATCCCACGGGGGTAAAATTGAAAAAAGTTGAAAACATTTTTTTTTTTGGACTTAGTCATTTTTCCGGCGTTTATCAGACTTTCAGATAGGGAAAATGTCAGTGACCGTTCCGATTTCAGTTACAGAGCGATTCGCCCAATGAGTCCTTGATATTTAGTCGTTTTCAGCCAATTTTCTGGATTATTGAAAATTTCACTTTTTTGTGAAAATATCCACTAAATAAGGGAATAATATGTGTGAGGGTACCCCAGGAGAGTTCCAAATGTGTGTGGGTAGAATATATATCCCACGGGGGTAAAATTGAAAAAAGTTGAAAACTCTTTTTTTTTGGACTTAGTCATTTTTCCGGCGTTTATCAGACTTTCAGATAGGGCAAATGTCAGTGAGCATACCGATATCAGTTCCAGAGCGATTCGCCCAATGAGTCCTTGATATTTAGTCGTTTTCAGCCAATTTTCTGGACTTTTGAAAATTTCACTTTTTTGTGAAAATGTCCACTAAATGAGGTAATAATATGTGTGAGGGTACCCCAGGAGAGTTCCAAATGTGTGTGGGTAGAATATATATCCCACGGGGGTAAAATTGAAAAAAGTTGAAAACATTTTTTTTTTTGGACTTAGTCATTTTTCTGTCGTTTATCAGACTTTCAGATAGGGGAAATGTCAGTGAGCATTCCGTTTTCAGTTCCAGAGCGATTTGCCCAATGAGTCCTTGATATTTAGTCGTTTTCAGCCATTATTTTGGATTTTTGAAAATTTCACTTTTTTGTGAAAATATCCTCTAAATTGGGGAATAATATGTGCGAGGGTACCCCAGGAGAGTTCCAAATGTGTGTGGGTAGAATATATATCCCACGGGGGTAAAATTGAAAAAAGTTGAAAACATTTTTTTTTTTGGACTTAGTCATTTTTCCGGCGTTTATCAGACTTTCAGATAGGGCAAATGCCAGTGAGCGTCTCAATTTCAGTTCCAGAGCGATTCGTCCAATGAGTCTTTGATATTTAGTCGTTTTCAGCCAATTTTCTGGATTTTTGAAAATTTCACTTTTTTGTGAAAATATCCACTAAATGAGGGAATAATATGTGTGAGGGTACCCCAGGAGAGTTCCAAATGTGTGTGGGTAGAATATATATCCCACGGGGGTAAAATTGAAAAATTTGAAAACTCTTTTTTTTTGGACTTAGTCATTTTTCCGGCGTTTATCAGACTTTCAAACAGGGCAAATGTCATTGAGCGTTCCAATTTCAGTTCCAGAGCGATTCGCCCAATGAGTCCTTGATATTTAGTCGTTTTCAGACAATTTTCTGGACTTTTGAAAATTTCACTTTTTTGTGAAAATATCCACTAAATGAGGGAATAATATGTGTGAGGGTACCCTAGGAGAGTTCCAAATGTGTGTGGGTAGAATATATATCCCACGGGGTAAAATTGAAAAAAGTTGAAAACATTTTTTTTTTTAGACTTAGTCATTTTTCCGGCGTTTATCAGACTTTCAAATAGGGCAAATGTCATTGAGCATTCCAATTTCAGTTCCAGAGCGATTGGCCCATGAGTCCTTGATATTTAGTCGTTTTCAGCCAATTTTCTGGATTTTTAAAAATTTCACTTTTTTGTGAAAATATCCACTAAACGAGGGAATAATATGTGTGAGGGTACCGTAGGAGAGTTCCAAATGTGTGTGGGTAGAATATATATCCCACGGGGTAAAATTGAAAAAAGTTGAAAAAATTTTTTTTTTTGGACGTAGTCATTTTTTTCCGGCGTTTATCAGACTATCAGATAGGGCAAATGTCAGTGAGCGTTCCAATTTCAGTTCCAGAGCGATTCGCCCAATGAGTCTTTGATATTTAGTCGTTTTCATCCAATTTTCTGGATTTTTGAAAATTTCACTTTTTTGTGAAAATATCCACTAAATGAGGGAATAATATGTGTGAGGGTACCCCAGGAGAGTTCCAAATGTGTGTGGGAAGAATATATATCCCACGGGGGTAAAATTGAAAAAAGTTGAAAACATTTTTTTTTTGGGACTTAGTCATTTTTCCGGCGTTTATCAGACTTTCAGATAGGGGAAATGTCAGTGAGCGTTCCAGTTTCAGTTCCAGAGCGATTCGCCCAATGAGTCCTTGATATTTAGTCGTTTTCAGCCAATATTTTGGATTTTTGAAAATGTCACTTTTTTGTGAAAATATCCACTAAATTGGGGAATAATATGTGTGAGGGTACCCCAGGAGAGTTCCAAATGTGTGTGGGTAGAATATATATCCCACGGGGGTAAAATTGAAAAAAGTTGAAAACATTTTTTTTTTGGACTTAGTCATTTTTCCGGCGTTTATCAGACTTTCAGATAGGGGAAATGTCAGTAAACGCTCCGATTTCAGTTCCAGAGCGATTCGCCCAATGAGTCCTTGATATTTAGTCGTTTTCAGCCAATATTTTGGATTTTTGAAAATTTCACTTTTTTGTGAAAATATCCACTAAATTAGGGAATAATATGTGTGAGGGTACCCCAGGAGAGTTCCAAATGTGTGTGGGTAGAATATATATCCCACGGGGGTAAAATTGAAAAAAGTTGAAAACATTTTTTTTGTTGGACTTAGTCATTTTTCTGGCTTTTATCAGACTTTCAGATAGGGGAAATGTCAGTGAGCATTCCACTTTCAGTTCCAGAGCGATTCGCCCAATGAATCCTTGATATTTAGTCATTTTCAGCCATTATTTTGGATTTTTGAAAATTTCACTTTTTTGTGAAAATATCCACTAAATGAGGGAATAATATGTGCGAGGGTACCCCAGGAGAGTTCCAAATGTGTGTGGGTAGAATATATATCCCACGGGGGTAAAATTGAAAAAAGTTGAAAACATTTTTTTTTTGGGACTTAGTCATTTTTCCGGCTTTTATCAGACTTTCAGATAGGGCAAATGTCAGTGAGCATTCCAATTTCAGTTCCAGAGCGATTCGCCCAATGAGTCCTTGATATTTAGTCGTTTTCAGCCAATTTTCTGGATTTTTGAAAATTTCACTTTTTGGTGAAAATATCCACTAAATAAGGGAATAATATGTGTGAGGGTACCCCAGGAGAGTTCCAAATGTGTGTGGGAAGAATGTATATCCCACGGGGGTAAAATTGAAAAAAGTTGAAAACATTTTTTTTTTGGACTTAGTCATTTTTCCGGCGTTTATCAGACTTTCAGATAGGGGAAATGTCAGTGAGCACTCCGATTTCAGTTCCAGAGCGATTCGCCCAATGAGTCCTTGATATTTAGTAGTTTTCAGCCAATATTTTGGATTTTTGAAACTTTCACTTTTTTGTGAAAATATCCACTAAATGAGGGAATAATATGTGTGAGGGTACCCCAGGAGAGTTCCAAATGTGTGTGGGTAGAATATATATCCCACGGGGGTAAAATTGAAAAAAGTTGAAAACATTTTTTTTTTTTGGACTTAGTGATTTTTCCGGCGTTTATCAGACTTTCAGATAGGGCAAATGCCAGTGAGCGTTGCAATTTCAGTTCCAGAGCGATTCGTCCAATGAGTCTTTGATATTTAGTCGTTTTCAGCCAATTTTCTGGATTTTTGAAAATTTCACTTTTTTGTGAAAATATCCACTAAATGAGGGAATAATATGTGTGAGGGTACCCCAGGAGAGATCCAAATGTGTGTGGGTAGAATATATATCCCACGGGTGTAAAATTGAAAAAAGTTGAAAACTCTTTTTTTTTGGACTTAGTCATTTTTCCGGCGTTTATCATACTTTCAGATAGGGCAAATGTCAGTGAGCGTTCCGATTTCAGTTCCAGTGCGATTCGCCCAATGATTCTTTGATATTTAGTCGTTTTCAGCCAATTTTCTGGATTTTTGAAAATTTCACTTTTTTGTGAAAATATCCACTAAATGAGGGAATAATATGTGTGAGGGTACCCTAGGAGAGTTCCAAATGTGTGTGGGTAGAATATATATTCCACGGGGTAAAATTGAAAAAAGTTGAAAACATTTTTTTTTTCCACTTAGTCATTTTTCTGGCGTTTATCAGACTTTCAGATAGGGGAAATGTCGGTGAGCGTTCAGATTTCAGTTCCAGAGCGATTCGCCCAATGAGTCCATGATATTTAGTCATTTTCAGCCAATTTTCTGGATTTTTGAAAATTTCACTTTTTTGTGAAAATATCCACTAAATGAGAGAATAATATGTGTGAGGGTACCCCAGGAGAATTCCACATGTGTGTGGGTAGAATATATATCCCACGGGGGTAAAATTGAAAAAAGTTGAAAAAAATTTTTTTGGGGGATTTAGTCATTTTTCCGGCGTTTATCAGACTTTCAGATAGGGGAAATGTCAGTGAGCGTTCCGATTTCAGTTCCAGAGCAATTCGCCCAATGAGTCCGTGATATTTAGCCAATTTTCTGGATTTTTGAAAATGTCACTTTTTTGTGAAAATATCCACTAAATGAGAGAATAATATGTGTGAGGGTACCCCAGGAGAGTTCCAAATGTGTGTGGGTAGAATATATATCCCACGGGGGTAAAATTGAAAAAAGTTGAAAACATTTTTTTGGGGGATTTAGTCATTTTTCCGGCGTTTATCAGACTTTCAGATAGGGCAAATGTCAGTGAGCGTTCCGATTTCAGTTCCAGAGCGAGGCGTCCAATGAGTCCTGGATATTTAGTCGTTTTCAGCCAATTTTTTGGATTTTTGAAAATTTCACTTTTTTGTGAAAATATCCACTAAATGACGGAATAGTATGTGTTAGGGTACCCCAGGAGAGTTCCAAATGTGTGTGGGTAGAATATATATCCCACGGGGGTAAAATTGAAAAAAGTTGAAAACATTTTTTTTTTGGTCTTAGTCATTTTTCCGGCGTTTATCAGACTTTCAGATATTGGAAATGTCAGTGAGCGTTCTGATTTCAGTTCCAGAGCGATTCGCCCAATGAGTCCTTGATATTTAGTCATTTTCAGCCAATTTTCTGGATTTTTGAAAATGTCACTTTTTTGTGAAAATATCCACTAAATGAGAGAATAATATGTGTGAGGGTACCCCAGGAGAGTTCCAAATGTGTGTGGGTAGAATATATATCCCACGGGGGTAAAATTGAAAAAAGTTGAAAAAAATTTTTTTTTCCACTTAGTCATTTTTCTGGCGTTTATCAGACTTTCAGATAGGGCAAATGTCAGTGAGCGTTCCAATTTCAGTTCCAGAGCGATTCGCCCTATTAGTCTTTGATAGTTAGTCGTTTACAGCCAATTTTCTGGATTTTTGAAAATTTCACTTTTTGGTGAAAATATCCACTAAATGAGGGAATAATATGAGTGAGGGTACCCCAGGAGAGTTCCAAATGTGTGTGGGTAGAATATATATCCCACGGGGGTAAAATTGAAAAAAGTTGAAAACATTTTTTTTTGGACTTAGTCATTTTTCCGTCGTTTATCAGACTTTCAGATAGGGCAAATGTCAGTGAGCGTTCCAATTTCAGTTCCAGAGCGATTCGCCCAAAGAGTCTTTGATATTTAGTCGTTTTCAGCCAATTTTCTGGATTTTTGAAAATTTCACTTTTTTGTGAAAATATCCACTAAATGAGGGAATAATATGTGTGAGGGTACCCCAGGAGAGTTCCAAATGTGTGTGGGTAGAATATATATCCCACGGGGGTAAAATTGAAAAATTTGAAAACTCTTTTTTTTTGGACTTAGTCATTTTTCCGGCGTTTATCAGACTTTCAAACAGGGCAAATGTCATTGAGCGTTCCAATTTCAGTTCCAGAGCGATTCGCCCAATGAGTCCTTGATATTTAGTCGTTTTCAGACAATTTTCTGGACTTTTGAAAATTTCACTTTTTTGTGAAAATATCCACTAAATGAGGGAATAATATGTGTGAGGGTACCCTAGGAGAGTTCCAAATGTGTGTGGGTAGAATATATATCCCACGGGGTAAAATTGAAAAAAGTTGAAAACATTTTTTTTTTTAGACTTAGTCATTTTTCCGGCGTTTATCAGACTTTCAAATAGGGCAAATGTCATTGAGCATTCCAATTTCAGTTCCAGAGCGATTGGCCCATGAGTCCTTGATATTTAGTCGTTTTCAGCCAATTTTCTGGATTTTTAAAAATTTCACTTTTTTGTGAAAATATCCACTAAACGAGGGAATAATATGTGTGAGGGTACCGTAGGAGAGTTCCAAATGTGTGTGGGTAGAATATATATCCCACGGGGTAAAATTGAAAAAAGTTGAAAAAATTTTTTTTTTTGGACGTAGTCATTTTTCCGGCGTTTATCAGACTATCAGATAGGGCAAATGTCAGTGAGCGTTCCAATTTCAGTTCCAGAGCGATTCGCCCAATGAGTCTTTGATATTTAGTCGTTTTCATCCAATTTTCTGGATTTTTGAAAATTTCACTTTTTTGTGAAAATATCCACTAAATGAGGGAATAATATGTGTGAGGGTACCCCAGGAGAGTTCCAAATGTGTGTGGGAAGAATATATATCCCACGGGGGTAAAATTGAAAAAAGTTGAAAACATTTTTTTTTTGGGACTTAGTCATTTTTCCGGCGTTTATCAGACTTTCAGATAGGGGAAATGTCAGTGAGCGTTCCAGTTTCAGTTCCAGAGCGATTCGCCCAATGAGTCCTTGATATTTAGTCGTTTTCAGCCAATATTTTGGATTTTTGAAAATGTCACTTTTTTGTGAAAATATCCACTAAATTGGGGAATAATATGTGTGAGGGTACCCCAGGAGAGTTCCAAATGTGTGTGGGTAGAATATATATCCCACGGGGGTAAAATTGAAAAAAGTTGAAAACATTTTTTTTTTGGACTTAGTCATTTTTCCGGCGTTTATCAGACTTTCAGATAGGGGAAATGTCAGTAAACGCTCCGATTTCAGTTCCAGAGCGATTCGCCCAATGAGTCCTTGATATTTAGTCGTTTTCAGCCAATATTTTGGATTTTTGAAAATTTCACTTTTTTGTGAAAATATCCACTAAATTAGGGAATAATATGTGTGAGGGTACCCCAGGAGAGTTCCAAATGTGTGTGGGTAGAATATATATCCCACGGGGGTAAAATTGAAAAAAGTTGAAAACATTTTTTTTGTTGGAATTAGTCATTTTTCTGGCGTTTATCAGACTTTCAGATAGGGGAAATGTCAGTGAGCATTCCACTTTCAGTTCCAGAGCGATTCGCCCAATGAATCCTTGATATTTAGTCATTTTCAGCCATTATTTTGGATTTTTGAAAATTTCACTTTTTTGTGAAAATATCCACTAAATGAGGGAATAATATGTGCGAGGGTACCCCAGGAGAGTTCCAAATGTGTGTGGGTAGAATATATATCCCACGGGGGTAAAATTGAAAAAAGTTGAAAACATTTTTTTTTTGGGACTTAGTCATTTTTCCGGCTTTTATCAGACTTTCAGATAGGGCAAATGTCAGTGAGCATTCCAATTTCAGTTCCAGAGCGATTTGCCCAATGAGTCCTTGATATTTAGTCGTTTTCAGCCAATTTTCTGGATTTTTGAAAATTTCACTTTTTGGTGAAAATATCCACTAAATAAGGGAATAATATGTGTGAGGGTACCCCAGGAGAGTTCCAAATGTGTGTGGGAAGAATGTATATCCCACGGGGGTAAAATTGAAAAAAGTTGAAAACATTTTTTTTTTGGACTTAGTCATTTTTCCGGCGTTTATCAGACTTTCAGATAGGGGAAATGTCAGTGAGCACTCCGATTTCAGTTCCAGAGCGATTCGCCCAATGAGTCCTTGATATTTAGTAGTTTTCAGCCAATATTTTGGATTTTTGAAACTTTCACTTTTTTGTGAAAATATCCACTAAATGAGGGAATAATATGTGTGAGGGTACCCCAGGAGAGTTCCAAATGTGTGTGGGTAGAATATATATCCCACGGGGGTAAAATTGAAAAAAGTTGAAAACATTTTTTTTTTTTGGACTTAGTGATTTTTCCGGCGTTTATCAGACTTTCAGATAGGGCAAATGCCAGTGAGCGTTGCAATTTCAGTTCCAGAGCGATTCGTCCAATGAGTCTTTGATATTTAGTCGTTTTCAGTCAATTTTCTGGATTTTTGAAAATTTCACTTTTTTGTGAAAATATCCACTAAATGAGGGAATAATATGTGTGAGGGTACCCCAGGAGAGATCCAAATGTGTGTGGGTAGAATATATATCCCACGGGTGTAAAATTGAAAAAAGTTGAAAACTCTTTTTTTTTGGACTTAGTCATTTTTCCGGCGTTTATCATACTTTCAGATAGGGCAAATGTCAGTGAGCGTTCCGATTTCAGTTCCAGTGCGATTCGCCCAATGATTCTTTGATATTTAGTCGTTTTCAGCCAATTTTCTGGATTTTTGAAAATTTCACTTTTTTGTGAAAATATCCACTAAATGAGGGAATAATATGTGTGAGGGTACCCTAGGAGAGTTCCAAATGTGTGTGGGTAGAATATATATTCCACGGGGTAAAATTGAAAAAAGTTGAAAACATTTTTTTTTTCGGACTTAGTCATTTTTCCGGCGTTTATCAGACTTTCAGATAGGGCAAATGTCAGTGAGCATTCCAATTTCAGTTCCAGAGCGATTCGCCCAATGAGTCTTTGATATTTAGTCGTTTTCAGCCAATTTTCTTGATTTTTGAAAATTTCACTTTTTTGTGAAAATATCCACTAAATGAGGGAATAATATGTGTGAAGGTACCCCAAGAGAGTACTAAATGTGTGTGGTTAGAATATGTATCCCACGGGGGTAAAATTGAAAAAAGTTGAAAAAATTTTTTTTTTCCACTTAGTCATTTTTCTGGCGTTTATCAGACTTTCAGATAGGGGAAATGTCGGTGAGCGTTCAGATTTCAGTTCCAGAGCGATTCGCCCAATGAGTCCATGATATTTAGTCATTTTCAGCCAATTTTCTGGATTTTTGAAAATTTCACTTTTTTGTGAAAATATCCACTAAATGAGAGAATAATATGTGTGAGGGTACCCCAGGAGAATTCCACATGTGTGTGGGTAGAATATATATCCCACGGGGGTAAAATTGAAAAAAGTTGAAAAAATTTTTTTTGGGGGATTTAGTCATTTTTCCGGCGTTTATCAGACTTTCAGATAGGGGAAATGTCAGTGAGCGTTCCGATTTCAGTTCCAGAGCAATTCGCCCAATGAGTCCGTGATATTTAGCCAATTTTCTGGATTTTTGAAAATGTCACTTTTTTGTGAAAATATCCACTAAATGAGAGAATAATATGTGTGAGGGTACCCCAGGAGAGTTCCAAATGTGTGTGGGTAGAATATATATCCCACGGGGGTAAAATTGAAAAAAGTTGAAAACATTTTTTTGGGGGATTTAGTCATTTTTCCGGCGTTTATCAGACTTTCAGATAGGGCAAATGTCAGTGAGCGTTCCGATTTCAGTTCCAGAGCGAGGCGTCCAATGAGTCCTTGATATTTAGTCGTTTTCAGCCAATTTTTTGGATTTTTGAAAATTTCACTTTTTTGTGAAAATATCCACTAAATGACGGAATAGTATGTGTTAGGGTACCCCAGGAGAGTTCCAAATGTGTGTGGGTAGAATATATATCCCACGGGGGTAAAATTGAAAAAAGTTGAAAACATTTTTTTTTTGGTCTTAGTCATTTTTCCGGCGTTTATCAGACTTTCAGATATTGGAAATGTCAGTGAGCGTTCTGATTTCAGTTCCAGAGCGATTCGCCCAATGAGTCCTTGATATTTAGTCATTTTCAGCCAATTTTCTGGATTTTTGAAAATGTCACTTTTTTGTGAAAATATCCACTAAATGAGAGAATAATATGTGTGAGGGTACCCCAGGAGAGTTCCAAATGTGTGTGGGTAGAATATATATCCCACGGGGGTAAAATTGAAAAAAGTTGAAAAAAATTTTTTTTTCCACTTAGTCATTTTTCTGGCGTTTATCAGACTTTCAGATAGGGCAAATGTCAGTGAGCGTTCCAATTTCAGTTCCAGAGCGATTCGCCCTATTAGTCTTTGATAGTTAGTCGTTTACAGCCAATTTTCTGGATTTTTGAAAATTTCACTTTTTGGTGAAAATATCCACTAAATGAGGGAATAATATGTGTGAGGGTACCCCAGGAGAGTTCCAAATGTGTGTGGGTAGAATATATATCCCACGGGGGTAAAATTGAAAAAAGTTGAAAACATTTTTTTTTGGACTTAGTCATTTTTCCGTCGTTTATCAGACTTTCAGATAGGGCAAATGTCAGTGAGCGTTCCAATTTCAGTTCCAGAGCGATTCGCCCAAAGAGTCTTTGATATTTAGTCGTTTTCAGCCAATTTTCTGGATTTTTGAAAATTTCACTTTTTTGTGAAAATATCCACTAAATTAGGGAATAATATGTGTGAGGGTACCCCAGGAGAGTTCCAAATGTGTGTGGGTAGAATATATATCCCACGGGGGTAAAATTGAAAAAAGTTGAAAACATTTTTTTTGTTGGACTTAGTCATTTTTCTGGCGTTTATCAGACTTTCAGATAGGGGAAATGTCAGTGAGCATTCCGATTTCAGTTCCAGAGCGATTCGCCCAATGAATCCTTGATATTTAGTCGTTTTCAGCCAATTTTCTGGATTTTTGAAAATTTCACTTTTTGGTGAAAATATCCACTAAATAAGGGAATAATATGTGTGAGGGTACCCCAGGAGAGTTCCAAATGTGTGTGGGAAGAATGTATATCCCACGGGGGTAAAATTGAAAAAAGTTGAAAACATTTTTTTTTTGGACTTAGTCATTTTTCCGGCGTTTATCAGACTTTCAGATAGGGGAAATGTCAGGGAGCACTCCGATTTCAGTTCCAGAGCGATTCGCCCAATGAGTCCTTGATATTTAGTCGTTTTCAGCCAATATTTTGGATTTTTGAAACTTTCACTTTTTTGTGAAAATATCCACTAAATGAGGGAATAATATGTGTGAGGGTACCCCAGGAGAGTTCCAAATGTGTGTGGGTAGAATATATATCCCACGGGCGTAAAATTGAAAAAAGTTGAAAACATTTTTTTTTTTTGGACTTAGTGATTTTTCCGGCGTTTATCAGACTTTCAGATAGGGCAAATGCCAGTGAGCGTTGCAATTTCAGTTCCAGAGCGATTCGTCCAATGAGTCTTTGATATTTAGTCGTTTTCAGCCAATTTTCTGGATTTTTGAAAATTTCACTTTTTTGTGAAAATATCCACTAAATGAGGGAATAATATGTGTGAGGGTACCCCAGGAGAGATCCAAATGTGTGTGGGTAGAATATATGGTGTAAAATTGAAAAAAGTTGAAAACTCTTTTTTTTTGGACTTAGTCATTTTTCCGGCGTTTATCATACTTTCAGATAGGGCAAATGTCAGTGAGCGTTCCGATTTCAGTTCCAGTGCGATTCGCCCAATGATTCTTTGATATTTAGTCGTTTTCAGCCAATTTTCTGGATTTTTGAAAATTTCACTTTTTTGTGAAAATATCCACTAAATGAGGGAATAATATGTGTGAGGGTACCCCAGGAGAGTTCCAAATGTGTGTGGGTAGAATATATATCCCACGGGGGTAAAATTGAAAAAAGTTGAAAACTCTTTTTTTTTGGACTTAATCATTTTTCCGGCGTTTATCAGACTTTCAGATAGGGCAAATGTCAGTGATCGTACCGATATCAGTTCCAGAGCGATTCGCCCAATGAGTCCTTGATATTTAGTCGTTTTCAGTCATTTTTCTAGATTTTTCAAAACTTCACTTTTTTGTGAAGATATCCACTAAATGAGGGAATAATATGTGTGAGGGTACCCTAGGAGAGTTCCAAATGTGTGTGGTTAGAATATGTATCCCACGGGGGTAAAATTGAAAAAAGTTGAAAAAATTTTTTTTTTCCACTTAGTCATTTTTCTGGCGTTTATCAGACTTTCAGATAGGGGAAATGTCAGTGAGCGTTCAGATTTCAGTTCCAGAGCGATTCGCCCAATGAGTCCTTGATATTTAGTCATTTTCAGCCAATTTTCTGGATTTTTGAAAATTTCACTTTTTTGTGAAAATATCCACTAAATGAGAGAATAATATGTGTGAGGGTACCCCAGGAGAATTCCACATGTGTGTGGGTAGAATATATATCCCACGGGGGTAAAATTGAAAAAAGTTGAAAAAAAATTTTTTTTGGACTTAGTCATTTTTCCGGCGTTTATCAGACTTTCAGATAGGGGAAATGTCAGTGAGCGTTCCGATTTCAGTTCCAGAGCGATTCGCCCAATGAGTCCGTGATATTTAGCCAATTTTCTGGATTTTTGAAAATTTCACTTTTTTGTGAAAATATCCACTAAATGAGGGAATAATATGTGTGAGGGTACCCCAGGAGACTTCCAAATGTGTGTGGGTAGAATATATATCCCACGGGGGTAAAATTGAAAAAAGTTGAAAATATTTTTTTTTTGGACTTAGTCATTCTTCCGGCGTATAAAAGACTTTCAGATAGGGCAAATGTCAGTGAGCGTTCCAATTTCAGTTCCAGAGCGATTCGCCCTATTAGTCTTTGATAGTTAGTCGTTTACAGCCAATTTTCTGGATTTTTGAAAATTTCACTTTTTGGTGAAAATATCCACTAAATGAGGGAATAATATGTGTGAGGGTACCCCAGGAGAGTTCCAAATGTGTGTGGGTAGAATATATATCCCACAGGGGTAAAATTGAAAAAAGTTGAAAACATTTTTTTTGGACTTAGTCATTTTTCCGTCGTTTATCAGACTTTCAGATAGGGCAAATGTCAGTGAGCGTTCCAATTTCAGTTCCAGAGCGATTCGCCGAAAGAGTCTTTGATATTTAGTCGTTTTCAGCCAATTTTCTGGATTTTTGAAAATGTCACTTTTTTGTGAAAATATCCACTAAATGAGGGAATAATATGTGTGAGGGTACCCCAGGAGAGTTCCAAATGTGTGTGGGTAGAATATATATCCCACGGGGGTAAAATTGAAAAAAGTTTAAAAAAATTTTTTTTTCCACTTAGTCATTTTTCTGGCGTTTATCAGACTTTCAGATAGGGGAAATGTCAGTGAGCATTCAGATTTCAGTTCCAGAGCGATTCGCCCAATGAGTCCTTGATATTTAGTCGTTTTCAGCCAATTTTCTGGATTTTTGAAAATTTCACTTTTTTGTGAAAATATCCACTAAATGAGAGAATAATATGTGTGAGGGTACCCCAGGAGAATTCCACATGTGTGTGGGTAGAATATATATCCCACGGGGGTAAAATTGAAAAAAGTTGAAAATATATTTTTTTTGGACTTAGTAATTCTTCCGGCGTTTATCAGACTTTCAGATAGGGCAAATGTCAGTGAGCGTTGCAATTTCAGTTCCAGAGCGATTCGCCCAATGAGTCTTTGATAGTTAGTCGTTTTCAGCCAATTTTCTGGATTTTTGAAAATTTCACTTTTTTGTGAAAATATCCACTATATGAGGGAATAATATGTGTGAGGGTACCCCAGGAGCGTTCCAAATGTGTGTGGGTAGAATATATATCCCACGTGGGTAAAATTGAAAAAAGTTGAAAACATTTTTTTTTTGGACTTAGTCATTTTTCCGGCGTTTATCAGACTTTCAGATAGGGGAAATGTCAGTGAGCATTCCGATTTCAGTTCCAGATCGATTCGCCCAATGAGTCCTTGATATTTAGCCAATTTTCTGGATTTTTGAAAATGTCACTTTTTTGTGAAAATATCCACTAAATGAGAGAATAATATGTGTGAGGGTACCCCAGGAGAGTTCCAAATGTGTGTGGGTAGAATATATATCCCACGGGGGTAAAATTGAAAAAAGTTGAAAACATTTTTTTTTTGGATTTAGTCATTTTTCCGGTGTTTATCAGACTTTCAGATAGGGCAAATGTCAGTGAGCGTTCCGATTTCAGTTCCAGAGCGATGCGCCCAATGAGTCCTTGATGTTTAGTCGTTTTCAGCCAATTTTTTGGATTTTTGAAAATTTCACTTTTTTGTGAAAATATCCACTAAATGAGGGAATAGTATGTGTTAGGGTACCCCAGGTGAGTTCCAAATGTGTGTGGGTAGAATATATATCCCACGGGGCTAAAATTGAAAAAAGTTGAAAACATTTTTTTTTTGGTCTTAGTCATTTTTCCGGCGTTTATCAGACTTTCAGATAGGGGAAATGTCAGTGAGCGTTCCGATTTCAGTTCCAGAGCGATTCGCCCAATGAGTCCTTGATATTTAGCCAATTTTCTGGATTTTTGAAAATGTCACTTTTTTGTGAAAATATCCACTAAATGAGAGAATAATATGTGTGAGGGTACCCCAGGAGAGTTCCAAATGTGTGTGGGTAGAATATATATCCCACGGGGGTAAAATTGAAAAAAGTTGAAAACATTTTTTTTTTGACTTAGTCATTTTTCCGTCATTTATCAGACTTTCAGATAGGGCAAATGTCAGTGAGCGTTCCAATTTCAGTTCCAGAGCGATTCGCCCAAAGAGTCTTTGATATTTAGTTGTTTTCAGCCAATTTTCTAGATTTTTGAAAATTTCACTTTTTTGTGAAAATATCCACTAAATGAGGGAATAATATGTGTGAGGGTACCCCAGGAGAGTTCCAAATGTGTGGATAGAATATAGATCCCAAGGGGGTAAAATTGAAAAAAGTTGAAAAAATTTTTTTTTGGACTTAGTCATTTTTCCGGCATTTATCAGATTTTCAGATAGGGGAAATGTCAGTGAGCATTCCGATTTCAGTTCCAGAGCGATTCGTCCAATGAGTCCTTGATATTTAGTAGTTTTCAGCCAATTTTCTGGATTTTTGAAAATTTCACTTTTTTGTGAAAATATCCACTAAATGAGGGAATAATATGTGTGAGGGTACCCCAGGAGAGTTCCAAATGTGTGTGGGAAGAATATATATCCCACGGGGGTAAAATTGAAAAAAGTTGAAAACATTTTTTTTTTGGACTTAGTCATTTTTCCGGCGTTTATCAGACTTTCAGATAGGGGAAATGTCAGTGAGCGTTCCGATTTCAGTTCCAGAGCGATTCGCCCAATGAGTCCTTGATATTTAGCCAATTTTCTGGATTTTTGAAAATGTCACTTTTTTGTGAAAATATCCACTAAATGAGAGAATAATATGTGTGAGGGTACCCCAGGAGAGTTCCAAATGTGTGTGGGTAGAATATATATCCCACGGGGGTAAAATTGAAAAAAGTTGATAACATTTTTTTTTTGGATTTAGTCATTTTTCCGGCGTTTATCAGACTTTCAGATAGGGCAAATGTCAGTGAGCGTTCCGATTTCAGTTCCAGAGCGATGCGCCCAATGAGTCCTTGATATTTAGTCGTTTTCAGCCAATTTTTTGGATTTTTGAAAATTTCACTTTTTTGTGCAAATATCCACTAAATGAGGGAATAGTATGTGTTAGGGTACCCCAGGAGAGTTCCAAATGTGTGTGGGTAGAATATATATCCCACGGGGCTAAAATTGAAAAAAGTTGAAAACATTTTTTTTTTGGTCTTAGTCATTTTTCCGGCGTTTATCAGACTTTCAGATAGGGGAAATGTCAGTGAGCGTTCCGATTTCAGTTCCAGAGCGATTCGCCCAATGAGTCCTTGATATTTAGTCATTTTCAGCCAATTTTCTGGATTTTTGAAAATTTCACTTTTTTGTGAAAATATCCACTAAATGAGGGAATAATATGTGTGAGGGTACCCCAGGAGAGTTCCAAATGTGTGTGGGTAGAATATATATCCCACGGGGGTAAAATTGAAAAAAGTTGAAAACATTTTTTTGGGGGATTTAGTCATTTTTCCGGCGTTTATCAGACTTTCAGATAGGGCAAATGACAGTGAGCGTTCCGATTTCAGTTCCAGAGCGATGCGCCCAATGAGTCCTTGATATTTAATCGTTTTCAGCCAATTTTTTGGATTTTTGAAAATTTCACTTTTTTGTGAAAATATCCACTAAATGAGGGAATAATATGTGTGAGGGTACCTCAGGAGAGTTCCAAATGTGTGTGGGTAGAATATATATCCCACGGGGGTAAAATTGAAAAAAGTTTAAAAAAATTTTTTTTTCCACTTAGTCATTTTTCTGGCGTTTATCAGACTTTCAGATAGGGGAAATGTCAGTGAGCATTCAGATTTCAGTTCCAGAGCGATTCGCCCAATGAGTCCTTGATATTTAGTCGTTTTCAGCCAATATTTTGGATTTTTGAAAATTTCACTTTTTTGTGAAAATATCCACTAAATGAGGGAATAATATGTGTGAGGGTACCCCAGGAGACTTCCAAATGTGTGTGGGTAGAATATATATCCCACGGGGGTAAAATTGAAAAAAGTTGAAAATATTTTTATTTTGGACTTAGTAATTCTTCCGGCGTTTATCAGACTTTCAGATAGGGCAAATGTCAGTGAGCGTTGCAATTTCAGTTCCAGAGCGATTCGCCCAATGAGTCTTTGATAGTTAGTCGTTTTCAGCCAATTTTCTGGATTTTTGAAAATTTCACTTTTTTGTGAAAATATCCACTAAATGAGGGAATAATATGTGTGAGGGTACCCCAGGAGCGTTCCAAATGTGTGTGGGTAGAATATATATCCCATGTGGGTAAAATTGAAAAAAGTTGAAAACATTTTTTTTTTGGACTTAGTCATTTTTCCGGCGTTTATCAGACTTTCAGATAGGGGAAATGTCAGTGAGCATTCCGATTTCAGTTCCAGATCGATTCGCCCAATGAGTCCTTGATATTTAGCCAATTTTCTGGATTTTTGAAAATGTCACTTTTTTGTGAAAATATCCACTAAATGAGAGAATAATATGTGTGAGGGTACCCCAGGAGAGTTCCAAATGTGTGTGGGTAGAATATATATCCCACGGGGGTAAAATTGAAAAAAGTTGAAAACATTTTTTTTTTGGATTTAGTCATTTTTCCGGCGTTTATCAGACTTTCAGATAGGGCAAATGTCAGTGAGCGTTCCGATTTCAGTTCCAGAGCGATGCGCCCAATGAGTCCTTGATGTTTAGTCGTTTTCAGCCAATTTTTTGGATTTTTGAAAATTTCACTTTTTTGTGCAAATATCCACTAAATGAGGGAATAGTATGTGTTAGGGTACCCCAGGTGAGTTCCAAATGTGTGTGGGTAGAATATATATCCCACGGGGCTAAAATTGAAAAAAGTTGAAAACATTTTTTTTTTGGTCTTAGTCATTTTTCCGGCGTTTATCAGACTTTCAGATAGGGGAAATGTCAGTGAGCGTTCCGATTTCAGTTCCAGAGCGATTCGCCCAATGAGTCCTTGATATTTAGTCATTTTCAGCCAATTTTCTGGATTTTTGAAAATTTCACTTTTTTGTGAAAATATCCACTAAATGAGGGAATAATATGTGTGAGGGTACCCCAGGAGAGTTCCAAATGTGTGTGGGTAGAATATAGATCCCAAGGGGGTAAAATTGAAAAAAGTTGAAAACATTTTTTTTTGGACTTAGTCATTTTTCCGGCATTTATCAGATTTTCAGAGAGGGGAAATGTCAGTGAGCATTCAGATTTCAGTTCCAGAGCGATTCGCCCAATGAGTCCTTGATATTTAGTAGTTTTCAGCCAATTTTCTGGATTTTTGAAAATTTCACTTTTTTGTGAAAATATCCACTAAATGAGGGAATAATATGTGTGAGGGTACCCCAGGAGAGTTCCAAATGTGTGTGGGAAGAATATATATCCCACGGGGGTAAAATTGAAAAAAGTTGAAAACATTTTTTTTTTGGACTTAGTCATTTTTCCGGCGTTTATCAGACTTTCAGATAGGGGAAATGTCAGTGAGCGTTTCGATTTCAGTTCCAGAGCGATTCGCCCAATGAGTCCTTGATATTTAGTCATTTTCAGCCAATTTTCTGGATTTTTGAAAATGTCACATTTTATGAAAATATCCACTAAATGAGAGAATAATATGTGTGAGGGTACCACAGTAGAGTTCCAAATGTGTGTGGGTAGAATATATATCCCACGGGGGTAAAATTGAAAAAAGTTGAAAATATTTTTTTTTCGACTTAGTCATTTTTACGGCATTTATCAGACTTTCAGATAGGGGAAATGTCAGTGAGCGTTCCGATTTCTGTTCCAGAGCGATTCGCCCAATGAGTCCTTGATATTAAGTCGTTTTCAGCCAATTTTCTGGATTTTTGAAAATTTCACTTTTTTGTGAAAATATCCACTAAATGAGGGAATAATATATGTGTGAGGGTACCCCAGGAGAGTTCCAAATGTGTGTGGGTAGAATATATATCCCACGGGGGTAAAATTGAAAAAAGTTGAAAACATTTTTTTTTTGGACTTAGTCATTTTTCCGGCGTTTATCAGACTTTCAGATAGGGCAAATGTCAGTGAGCGTTCCGATTTCAGTTCCAGAGCGATGCGCCCAATGAGTCCTTGATATTTAATCGTTTTCAGCCAATTTTTTGGATTTTTGAAAATTTCACTTTTTTGTGAAAATATCCACTAAATGAGGGAATAGTATGTGTTAGGGTACCCCAGGAGAATTCCACATGTGTGTGGGTAGAATATATATCCCACGGGGGTAAAATTGAAAAAAGTTGAAAAAAAATTTTTTTTGGACTTAGTCATTTTTCCGGCGTTTATCAGACTTTCAGATAGGGGAAATGTCAGTGAGCGTTCCGATTTCAGTTCCAGAGCGATTCGCCCAATGAGTCCGTGATATTTAGCCAATTTTCTGGATTTTTGAAAATGTCACTTTTTTGTGAAAATATCCACTAAATGAGAGAATAATATGTGTGAGGGTACCCCAGGAGAGTTCCAAATGTGTGTGGGTAGAATATGTATCCCACGGGGGTAAAATTGAAAAAAGTTGAAAACATTTTTTGGGGGGATTTAGTCATTTTTCCGGCGTTTATCAGACTTTCAGATAGGGCAAATGACAGTGAGCGTTCCGATTTCAGTTCCAGAGCGATGCGCCCAATGAGTCCTTGATATTTAATCGTTTTCAGCCAATTTTTTGGATTTTTGAAAATTTCACTTTTTTGTGAAAATATCCACTAAATGAGGGAATAGTATGTGTTAGGGTACCCCAGGAGAATTCCACATGTGTGTGGGTAGAATATATATCCCACGGGGGTAAAATTGAAAAAAGTTGAAAAAAAATTTTTTTTGGACTTAATCATTTTTCCGGCGTTTATCAGACTTTCAGATAGGGGAAATGTCAGTGAGCGTTCCGATTTCAGTTCCAGAGCGATTCGCCCAATGAGTCCGTGATATTTAGCCAATTTTCTGGATTTTTGAAAATGTCACTTTTTTGTGAAAATATCCACTAAATGAGAGAATAATATGTGTGAGGGTACCCCAGGAGAGTTCCAAATGTGTGTGGGTAGAATATATATCCCACGGGGGTAAAATTGAAAAAAGTTGAAAACATTTTTTTGGGGGATTTAGTCATTTTTCCGGCGTTTATCAGACTTTCAGATAGGGCAAATGTCAGTGAGCGTTCCGATTTCAGTTCCAGAGCGAGGCGCCCAATGAGTCCTTGATATTTAGTCGTTTTCAGCCAATTTTTTGGATTTTTGAAAATTTCACTTTTTTGTGAAAATATCCACTAAATGACGGAATAGTATGTGTTAGGGTACCCCAGGAGAGTTCCAAATGTGTGTGGGTAGAATATATATCCCACGGGGGTAAAATTGAAAAAAGTTGAAAACATTTTTTTTTTGGTCTTAGTCATTTTTCCGGCGTTTATCAGACTTTCAGATAGGGGAAATGTCAGTGAGCGTTCCGATTTCAGTTCCAGAGCGATTCGCCCAATGAGTCCTTGATATTTAGTCATTTTCAGCCAATTTTCTGGATTTTTGAAAATGTCACTTTTTTGTGAAAATATCCACTAAATGAGAGAATAATATGTGTGAGGGTACCCCAGGAGAGTTCCAAATGTGTGTGGGTAGAATATATATCCCACGGGGGTAAAATTGAAAAAAGTTGAAAAAAATTTTTTTTTCCACTTAGTCATTTTTCTGGCGTTTATCAGATTTTCAGATAGGGGAAATGTCAGTGAGCATTCAAATTTCAGTTCCAGAGCGATTCGCCCAATGAGTCCTTGATATTTAGTCGTTTTCAGCCAATTTTCTGGATTTTTGAAAATTTCACTTTTTTGTGAAAATATCCACTAAATGAGGGAATAATATGTGTGAGGGTACCCCAGGAGACTTCCAAATGTGTGTGGGTAGAATATATATCCCACGGGGGTAAAATTGAAAAAAGTTGAAAATATTTTTTTTTTGGACTTAGTCATTCTTCCGGCGTTTAAAAGACTTTCAGATAGGGCAAATGTCAGTGAGCGTTCTAATTTCAGTTCCAGAGCGATTCGCCCTATTAGTCTTTGATAGTTAGTCGTTTACAGCCAATTTTCTGGATTTTTGAAAATTTCACTTTTTGGTGAAAATATCCACTAAATGAGGGAATAATATGTGTGAGGGTACCCCAGGAGAGTTCCAAATGTGTGTGGGTAGAATATATATCCCACGGGGGTAAAATTGAAAAAAGTTGAAAACATTTTTTTTTGGACTTAGTCATTTTTCCGTCGTTTATCAGACTTTCAGATAGGGCAAATGTCAGTGAGCGTTCCAATTTCAGTTCCAGAGCGATTCGCCCAAAGAGTCTTTGATATTTAGTCGTTTTCAGCCAATTTTCTGGATTTTTGAAAATTTCACTTTTTTGTGAAAATATCCACTAAATGAGGGAATAATATGTGTGAGGGTACCCCAGGAGAGTTCCAAATGTGTGTGGGTAGAATATATATCCCACGGGGGTAAAATTGAAAAAAGTTTAAAAAAATTTTTTTTTCCACTTAGTCATTTTTCTGGCGTTTATCAGACTTTCAGATAGGGGAAATGTCAGTGAGCATTCAGATTTCAGTTCCAGAGCGATTCGCCCAATGAGTCCTTGATATTTAGTCGTTTTCAGCCAATTTTCTGGATTTTTGAAAATTTCACTTTTTTGTGAAAATATACACTAAATGAGAGAATAATATGTGTGAGGGTACCCCAGGAGAATTCCACATGTGTGTGGGTAGAATATATATCCCACGGGGGTAAAATTGAAAAAAATTGAAAAAAAATTTTTTTTTGGACTTAGTCATTTTTCCGGCGTTTATCAGACTTTCAGATAGGGAAAATGTCAGTGAGCGTTCCGATTTCAGTTCCAGAGCGATTCGCCCAATGAGTCCTTGATATTTAGTCGTTTTCAGCCAATATTTTGGATTTTTGAAAATTTCTCTTTTTTGTGAAAATATCCACTAAATGAGGGAATAATATGTGTGAGGGTACCCCAGGAGACTTCCAAATGTGTGTGGGTAGAATATATATCCCACGGGGGTAAAATTGAAAAAAGTTGAAAATATTTTTTTTTTGGACTTAGTCATTCTTCCGGCGTTTATCAGACTTTCAGATAGGGCAAATGTCAGTGAGCGTTCCAATTTCAGTTCCAGAGCGATTCGCCCAATGAGTCTTTGATAGTTAGTTGTTTTCAGCCAATTTTCTGGATTTTTGAAAATTTCACTTTTTTGTGAAAATATCCACTAAATGAGGGAATAATATGTGTGAGGGTACCCCAGGAGAGTTCCAAATGTGTGGGTAGAATATAGATCCCAAGGGGGTAAAATTGAAAAAAGTTGAAAAAATTTTTTTTTGGACTTAGTCATTTTTCCGGCATTTATCAGATTTTCAGATAGGGGAAATGTCAGTGAGCATTCCGATTTCAGTTCCAGAGCGATTCGCCCAATGAGTCCTTGATATTTAGTAGTTTTCAGCCAATTTTCTGGATTTTTGAAAATTTCACTTTTTTGTGAAAATATCCACTAAATGAGGGAATAATATGTGTGAGGGTACCCCAGGAGAGTTCCAAATGTGTGTGGGTAGACTATATATCCCACGGGGGTAAAATTGAAAAAAGTTGAAAATATTTTTTTTTTGGACTTAGTCATTCTTCCGGCGTTTATCAGACTTTCAGATAGGGCAAATGTCAGTGAGCGTTCCAATTTCAGTTCCAGAGCGATTCGCCCAATGAGTCTTTGATAGTTAGTCGTTTTCAGCCAATTTTCTGGATTTTTGAAAATTTCACTTTTTTGTGAAAATATCCACTAAATGAGGGAATAATATGTGTGAGGGTACCCCAGGAGAGTTCCAAATGTGTGTGGGTAGAATATATATCCCACGTGGGTAAAATTGAAAAAAGTTGAAAACATATTTTTTTTGGACTTAGTCATTTTTCCGGCGTTTATCAGACTTTCAGATAGGGGAAATGTCAGTGAGCATTCCGATTTCAGTTCCAGATCGATTCGCCCAATGAGTCCTTGATATTTAGCCAATTTTCTGGATTTTTGAAAATGTCACTTTTTTGTGAAAATATCCACTAAATGAGAGAATAATATGTGTGAGGGTACCCCAGGAGAGTTCCAAATGTGTGTGGGTAGAATATATATCCCACGGGGGTAAAATTGAAAAAAGTTGAAAACATTTTTTTTTTGGATTTAGTCATTTTTCCGGCGTTTAGCAGACTTTCAGATAGGGCAAATGTCAGTGAGCGTTCCGATTTCAGTTCCAGAGCGATGCGCCCAATGAGTCCTTGATATTTAGTCGTTTTCAGCCAATTTTTTGGATTTTTGAAAATTTCAATTTTTTGTGAAAATATCCACTAAATAAGGTAATAGTATGTGTTAGGGTACCCCAGGTGAGTTCCAAATGTGTGTGGGTAGAATATATATCCCACGGGGCTAAAATTGAAAAAAGTTGAAAACATTTTTTTTTTGGTCTTAGTCATTTTTCCGGCGTTTATCAGACTTTCAGACAGGGGAAATGTCAGTGAGCGTTCCGATTTCAGTTCCAGAGCGATTCGCCCAATGAGTCCTTGATATTTAGCCAATTTTCTGGATTTTTGAAAATGTCACTTTTTTGTGAAAATATCCACTAAATGAGAGAATAATATGTGTGAGGGTACCCCAGGAGAGTTCCAAATGTGTGTGGGTAGAATATATATCCCACGGGGGTAAAATTGAAAAAAGTTGAAAACATTTTTTTTTTTACTTAGTCATTTTTCCGTCGTTTATCAGACTTTCAGATAGGGCAAATGTCAGTGAGCGTTCCAATTTCAGTTCCAGAGCGATTCGCCCAAAGAGTCTTTGATATTTAGTTGTTTTCAGCCAATTTTCTGGATTTTTGAAAATTTCACTTTTTTGTGAAAATATCCACTAAATGAGGGAATAATATGTGTGAGGGTACCCCAGGAGAGTTCCAAATGTGTGGGTAGAATATAGATCCCAAGGGGGTAAAATTGAAAAAAGTTGAAAAAATTTTTTTTTGGACTTAGTCATTTTTCCGGCGTTTATCAGATTTTCAGATAGGGGAAATGTCAGTGAGCGTTCCGATTTCAGTTCCAGAGCGATTCGCCCAATGAGTCCTTGATATTTAGCCAATTTTCTGGATTTTTGAAAATGTCACTTTTTTGTGAAAATATCCACTAAATGAGAGAATAATATGTGTGAGGGTACCCCAGGAGAGTTCCAAATGTGTGTGGGTAGAATATATATCCCACGGGGGTAAAATTGAAAAAAGTTGATAACATTTTTTTTTTGGATTTAGTCATTTTTCCGGCGTTTATCAGACTTTCAGATAGGGCAAATGTCAGTGAGCGTTCCGATTTCAGTTCCAGAGCGATGCGCCCAATGAGTCCTTGATATTTAGTCGTTTTCAGCCAATTTTTTGGATTTTTGAAAATTTCACTTTTTTGTGCAAATATCCACTAAATGAGGGAATAGTATGTGTTAGGGTACCCCAGGAGAGTTCCAAATGTGTGTGGGTAGAATATATATCCCACGGGGCTAAAATTGAAAAAAGTTGAAAACATTTTTTTTTTTGTCTTAGTCATTTTTCCGGCGTTTATCAGACTTTCAGATAGGGGAAATGTCAGTGAGCGTTCCGATTTCAGTTCCAGAGCGATTCGCCCAATGAGTCCTTGATATTTAGTCATTTTCAGCCAATTTTCTGGATTTTTGAAAATTTCACTTTTTTGTGAAAATATCCACTAAATGAGGGAATAATATGTGTGAGGGTACCCCAGGAGAGTTCCAAATGTGTGTGGGTAGAATATATATCCCACGGGGGTAAAATTGAAAAAAGTTGAAAACATATTTTTTTGGACTTAGTCATTTTTCCGTCGTTTATCAGACTTTCAGATAGGGCAAATGTCAGTGAGCGTTCCAATTTCAGTTCCAGAGCGATTTGCCCAAAGAGTCTTTGATATTTAGTCGTTTTCAGCCAATTTTCTGGATTTTTGAAAATTTCACTTTTTTGTGAAAATATCCACTAAATGAGGGAATAATATGTGTGAGGGTACCCCAGGAGAGTTCCAAATGTGTGTGGGTAGAATATAGATCCCAAGGGGGTAAAATTGAAAAAAGTTGAAAAAATTTTTTTTTGGACTTAGTCATTTTTCCGGCATTTATCAGATTTTCAGATAGGGGAAATGTCAGTGAGCATTCCGATTTCAGTTCCAGAGCGATTCGCCCAATGAGTCCTTGATATTTAGTAGTTTTCAGCCAATTTTCTGGATTTTTGAAAATTTCACTTTTTTGTGAAAATATCCACTAAATGAGGGAATAATATGTGTGAGGGTACCCCAGGAGAGTTCCAAATGTGTGTGGGAAGAATATATATCCCACGGGGGTAAAATTGAAAAAAGTTGAAAACATTTTTTTTTTGGACTTAGTCATTTTTCCGGCGTTTATCAGACTTTCAGATAGGGGAAATGTCAGTGAGCGTTCCGATTTCAGTTCCAGAGCGATGCGCCCAATGAGTCCTTGATATTTAGTCGTTTTCAGTCAATTTTTTGGATTTTTGAAAATTTCACTTTTTTGTGCAAATATCCACTAAATGAGGGAATAGTATGTGTTAGGGTACCCCAGGAGAGTTCCAAATGTGTGTGGGTAGAATATATATCCCACGGGGCTAAAATTGAAAAAAGTTGAAAACATTTTTTTTTTGGTCTTAGTCATTTTTCCGGCGTTTATCAGACTTTCAGATAGGGGAAATGTCAGTGAGCGTTCCGATTTCAGTTCCAGAGCGATTCGCCCAATGAGTCCTTGATATTTAGTCATTTTCAGCCAATTTTCTGGATTTTTGAAAATGTCACATTTTATGAAAATATCCACTAAATGAGAGAATAATATGTGTGAGGGTACCACAGGAGAGTTCCAAATGTCTGTGGGTAGAATATATATCCCACGGGGGTAAAATTGAAAAAAGTTGAAAAAATTTTTTTTTTGGATTTAGTCATTTTTCCGGCGTTTATCAGACTTTCAGATAGGGCAAATGTCAGTGAGCATTCCGATTTCAGTTCCAGAGCGATTCGCCCAATGAGTCCTTGATATTTAGTCGTTTTCAGCCAATTTTTTGGATTTTTGAAAATTTCACTTTTTTGTGAAAATATCCACTAAATGAGGGAAGAATATGTGTGAGGGTACCCCAGGAGAGTTCCAAATGTGTATGGGTAGAATATATATCCCACGAGGGTAAAATTGAAAAAAGTTGAAAACATTTTTTTTTGGACTTAGTCATTTTTCCGGTGTTTATCAGACTTTCAGATAGGGCAAATGTCAGTGAGCGTTCCAATTTCAGTTCCAGAGCGATTCACCCAATGGGTCTTTGATATTTAGTCGTTTTCAGACAATTTTCTGGATTTTTGAAAATTTCACTTTTTTGTGAAAATATCCACTAAATGAGGGAATAATATGTGTGAGGGTAACGAAGGAGAGTTCTAAATGTGTGTGGGAAGAATATATATCCCACGGGGGTAAAATTGAAAAAAGTTGAAAAATATTTTTTTTTCGACTTAGTCATTTTTACGGCATTTATCAGACTTTCAGATAGGGGAAATGTCAGTGAGCGTTCCGATTTCTGTTCCAGAGCGATTCGCCCAATGAGTCCTTGATATTAAGTCGTTTTCAGCCAATTTTCTGGATTTTTGAAAATTTCACTTTTTTGTGAAAATATCCACTAAATGAGGGAATAATATATGTGTGAGGGTACCCCAGGAGAGTTCCAAATGTGTGTGGGTAGAATATATATCCCACAGGGGTAAAATTGAAAAAAGTTGAAAACATTTTTTTTTTGGACTTAGTCATTTTTCCGGCGTTTATCAGACTTTCAGATAGGGCAAATGTCAGTGAGCGTTCCGATTTCAGTTCCAGAGCGATGCGCCCAATGAGTCCTTGATATTTAATCGTTTTCAGCCAATTTTTGGGATTTTTGAAAATTTCACTTTTTTGTGAAAATATCCACTAAATGAGGGAATAGTATGTGTTAGGGTACCCCAGGAGAGTTCCAAATGTGTGTGGGTAGAATATATATCCCACGGGGGTAAAATTGAAAAAAGTTGAAAACATTTTTTTTTTGGTCTTAGTCATTTTTCCGGCGTTTATCAGACTTTCAGATAGGGGAAATGTCAGTGAGCGTTCCGATTTCAGTTCCAGAGCGATTCGCCCAATGAGTCCTTGATATTTAGTCGTTTTCAGCCAATTTTTTGGATTTTTGAAAATTTCACTTTTTTGTGAAAATATCCACTAAATGAGGGAAGAATATGTGTGAGGGTACCCCAGGAGAGTTCCAAATGTGTGTGGGTAGAATATATATCCCACGGGGGTAAAATTGAAAAAAGTTGAAAACATTTTTTTTTCGACTTAGTCATTTTTACGGCGTTTATCAGACTTTCACATAGGGGAAATGTCAGTGAGCATTCCGATTTCAGTTCCAGACCGATTCGCCCAATGAGTCCTTGTTATTTAGTTGTTTTCAGCCAATTTTCGGGATTTTTGAAAATGTCACTTTTTTTGTGAAAATATCCACTAAATGAGGGAATAATATGTGTGAGGGTACCCCAGGAGAGTTCTAAATGTGTTTGGGAAGAATATATATCCCACGGGGGTAAAATTGAAAAAAGTTGAAAAAAATTTTTTTTTTGGACTTAGTCATTTTTACGGCGTTTATCAGACTTTCAGATAGGGGAAATGTCAGTGAGCATTCCGATTTCAGTTCCAGAGCGATTCGCCCAATGAGTCCTTGATATTTAGTCGTCTTCAGCCAATTGTTTGGATTTTTGAAAATTTCACTTTTTTGTGAAAATATCCACTAAATGAGGGAAGAATATGTGTGAGGGTAGAGTTCCAAATGTGTATGGGTAGAATATATATCCCACGAGGGTAAACTTGAAAAAAGTTGAAAACATTTTTTTTTGGACTTAGTCATTTTTCCGGTGTTTATCAGACTTTCAGATAGGGCAAATGTCAGTGAGCGTTCCAATTTCAGTTCCAGAGCGATTCGCCCTATTAGTCTTTGATAGTTAGTCATTTTCAGCCAATTTTCTGGATTTTTGAAAATTTCACTTTTTTGTGAAAATATCCACTAAATGAGGGAATAATATGTGTGAGGGTACCCCAGGAGAGTTCCAAATGTGTGTGGGTAGAATATATATCCCACGGGGGTAAAATTGAAAAAAGTTGAAAACATTTTTTTTTGGACTTAGTCATTTTTCCGTCGTTTATCAGACTTTCAGATAGGGCAAATGTCAGTGAGCGTTCCAATTTCAGTTCCAGAGCGATTCGCCCAAAGAGTCTTTGATATTTAGTCGTTTTCAGCCAATTTTCTGGATTTTTGAAAATTTCACTTTTTTGTGAAAATATCCACTAAATGAGGGAATAATATGTGTGAGGGTACCCCAGAAGAGTTCCAAATGTGTGTGGGAAGAATATATATCCCACGGGGGTAAAATTGAAAAAAGTTGAAAACATTTTTTTTTTGGACTTAGTCATTTTTCCGGCGTTTATCAGACTTTCAGATAGGGGAAATGTCAGTGAGCGTTCCGATTTCAGTTCCAGAGCGATTCGCCCAATGAGTCCTTGATATTTAGCCAATTTTCTGGATTTTTGAAAATGTCACTTTTTTGTGAAAATATCCACTAAATGAGAGAATAATATGTGTGAGGGTACCCCAGGAGAGTTCCAAATGTGTGTGGGTAGAATATATATCCCACGGGGGTAAAATTGAAAAAAGTTGAAAAAATTGTTTTTTTGGATTTAGTCATTTTTCCGGCGTTTATCAGACTTTCAGATAGGGCAAATGTCAGTGAGCATTCCGATTTCAGTTCCAGAGCGATTCGCCCAATGAGTCCTTGATATTTAGTCTTTTTCAGCCAATTTTTTGGATTTTTGAAAATTTCACTTTTTTGTGAAAATATCCACTAAATGAGGGAAGAATATGTGTGAGGGTACCCCAGGAGAGTTCCAAATGTGTATGGGTAGAATATATATCCCACGAGGGTAAAATTGAAAAAAGTTGAAAACATTTTTTTTTGGACTTAGTCATTTTTCCGGTGTTTATCAGACTTTCAGATAGGGCAAATGTCAGTGAGCGTTCCAATTTCAGTTCCAGAGCAATTCACCCAATGGGTCTTTGATATTTAGTCGTTTTCAGACAATTTTCTGGATTTTTGAATATTTCACTTTTTTGTGAAAATATCCACTAAATGAGGGAATAATATATGTGTGAGGGTACCCCAGGAGAGTTCCAAATGTGTGTGGGTAGAATATATATCCCACGGGGGTAAAATTGAAAAAAGTTGAAAACATTTTTTTTTTGGACTTAGTCATTTTTCCGGCGTTTATCAGACTTTCAGATAGGGGAAATGTCAGTGAGCGTTCCGATTTCAGTTCCAGAGCGACGCGCCCAATGAGTCCTTGATATTTAATCGTTTTCAGCCAATTTTTTGGATTTTTGAAAATTTCACTTTTTTGTGAAAATATCCACTAAATGAGGGAATAGTATGTGTTAGGGTACCCCAGGAGAGTTCCAAATGTGTGTGGGTAGAATATATATCCCACGGGGGTAAAATTGAAAAAAGTTGAAAACATTTTTTTTTTGGTCTTAGTCATTTTTCCGGTGTTTATCAGACTTTCAGATAGGGCAAATGTCAGTGAGCGTTCCAATTTCAGTTCCAGAGCGATTCACCCAATGGGTCTTTGATATTTAGTCGTTTTCAGACAATTTTCTGGATTTTTGAAAATTTCACTTTTTTGTGAAAATATCCACTAAATGAGGTAATAATATGTGTGAGGGTACCGAAGGAGAGTTCTAAATGTGTGTGGGAAGAATATATATCCCACGGGGGTAAAATTGAAAAAAGTTGAAAAATATTTTTTTTTCGACTTAGTCATTTTTACGGCATTTATCAGACTTTCAGATAGGGGAAATGTCAGTGAGCGTTACGATTTCTGTTCCAGAGCGATTCGCCCAATGAGTCCTTGATATTAAGTCGTTTTCAGCCAATTTTCTGGATTTTTGAAAATTTCACTTTTTTGTGAAAATATCCACTAAATGAGGGAATAATATATGTGTGAGGGTACCCCAGGAGAGTTACAAATGTGTGTGGGTGGAATATATATCCCACGGGGGTAAAATTGAAAAAAGTTGAAAACATTTTTTTTTTGGACTTAGTCATTTTTCCGGCGTTTATCAGACTTTCAGATAGGGGAAATGTCAGTGAGCGTTCCGATTTCAGTTCCAGAGCGATTCGCCCAATGAGTCCTTGATATTTAGTCGTTTTCAGCCAATTTTTTGGATTTTTGAAAATTTCACTTTTTTGTGAAAATATCCACTAAATGAGGGAAGAATATGTGTGAGGGTACCCCAGGAGAGTTCCAAATGTGTGTGGGTAGAATATATATCCCACGGGGGTAAAATTGAAAAAAGTTGAAAACATTTTTTTTTCGACTTAGTCATTTTTACGGCGTTTATCAGACTTTCACATAGGGGAAATGTCAGTGAGCATTCCGATTTCAGTTCCAGACCAATTCGCCCAATGAGTCCTTGTTATTTAGTTGTTTTCAGCCAATTTTCGGGATTTTTGAAAATGTCACTTTTTTTGTGAAAATATCCACTAAATGAGGGAATAATATGTGTGAGGGTACCCCAGGAGAGTTCTAAATGTGTTTGGGAAGAATATATATCCCACGGGGGTAAAATTGAAAAAAGTTGAAAAAAATTTTTTTTTTGGACTTAGTCATTTTTACGGCGTTTATCAGACTTTCAGATAGGGGAAATGTCAGTGAGCATTCCGATTTCAGTTCCAGAGCGATTCGCCCAATGAGTCCTTGATATTTAGTCGTCTTCAGCCAATTGTTTGGATTTTTGAAAATTTCACTTTTTTGTGAAAATATCCACTAAATGAGGGAAGAATATGTGTGAGGGTAGAGTTCCAAATGTGTATGGGTAGAATATATATCCCACGAGGGTAAAATTGAAAAAAGTTGAAAACATTTTTTTTTGGACTTAGTCATTTTTCCGGTGTTTATCAGACTTTCAGATAGGGCAAATGTCAGTGAGCGTTCCAATTTCAGTTCCAGAGCGATTCGCCCTATTAGTCTTTGATAGTTAGTCATTTTCAGCCAATTTTCTGGATTTTTGAAAATTTCACTTTTTTGTGAAAATATCCACTAAATGAGGGAATAATATGTGTGAGGGTACCCCAGGAGAGTTCCAAATGTGTGTGGGTAGAATATATATCCCACGGGGGTAAAATTGAAAAAAGTTGAAAACATTTTTTTTTGGACTTAGTCATTTTTCCGTCGTTTATCAGACTTTCAGATAGGGCAAATGTCAGTGAGCGTTCCAATTTCAGTTCCAGAGCGATTCGCCCAAAGAGTCTTTGATATTTAGTCGTTTTCAGCCAATTTTCTGGATTTTTGAAAATTTCACTTTTTTGTGAAAATATCCACTAAATGAGGGAATAATATGTGTGAGGGTACCCCAGAAGAGTTCCAAATGTGTGTGGGAAGAATATATATCCCACGGGGGTAAAATTGAAAAAAGTTGAAAACATTTTTTTTTTGGACTTAGTCATTTTTCCGGCGTTTATCAGACTTTCAGATAGGGGAAATGTCAGTGAGCGTTCCGATTTCAGTTCCAGAGCGATTCGCCCAATGAGTCCTTGATATTTAGCCAATTTTCTGGATTTTTGAAAATGTCACTTTTTTGTGAAAATATCCACTAAATGAGAGAATAATATGTGTGAGGGTACCCCAGGAGAGTTCCAAATGTGTGTGGGTAGAATATATATCCCACGGGGGTAAAATTGAAAAAAGTTGAAAAAATTGTTTTTTTGGATTTAGTCATTTTTCCGGCGTTTATCAGACTTTCAGATAGGGCAAATGTCAGTGAGCATTCCGATTTCAGTTCCAGAGCGATTCGCCCAATGAGTCCTTGATATTTAGTCGTTTTCAGCCAATTTTTTGGATTTTTGAAAATTTCACTTTTTTGTGAAAATATCCACTAAATGAGGGAAGAATATGTGTGAGGGTACCCCAGGAGAGTTCCAAATGTGTATGGGTAGAATATATATCCCACGAGGGTAAAATTGAAAAAAGTTGAAAACATTTTTTTTTGGACTTAGTCATTTTTCCGGTGTTTATCAGACTTTCAGATAGGGCAAATGTCAGTGAGCGTTCCAATTTCAGTTCCAGAGCAATTCACCCAATGGGTCTTTGATATTTAGTCGTTTTCAGACAATTTTCTGGATTTTTGAATATTTCACTTTTTTGTGAAAATATCCACTAAATGAGGGAATAATATATGTGTGAGGGTACCCCAGGAGAGTTCCAAATGTGTGTGGGTAGAATATATATCCCACGGGGGTAAAATTGAAAAAAGTTGAAAACATTTTTTTTTTGGACTTAGTCATTTTTCCGGCGTTTATCAGACTTTCAGATAGGGGAAATGTCAGTGAGCGTTCCGATTTCAGTTCCAGAGCGACGCGCCCAATGAGTCCTTGATATTTAATCGTTTTCAGCCAATTTTTTGGATTTTTGAAAATTTCACTTTTTTGTGAAAATATCCACTAAATGAGGGAATAGTATGTGTTAGGGTACCCCAGGAGAGTTCCAAATGTGTGTGGGTAGAATATATATCCCACGGGGGTAAAATTGAAAAAAGTTGAAAACATTTTTTTTTTGGTCTTAGTCATTTTTCCGGTGTTTATCAGACTTTCAGATAGGGCAAATGTCAGTGAGCGTTCCAATTTCAGTTCCAGAGCGATTCACCCAATGGGTCTTTGATATTTAGTCGTTTTCAGACAATTTTCTGGATTTTTGAAAATTTCACTTTTTTGTGAAAATATCCACTAAATGAGGTAATAATATGTGTGAGGGTACCGAAGGAGAGTTCTAAATGTGTGTGGGAAGAATATATATCCCACGGGGGTAAAATTGAAAAAAGTTGAAAAATATTTTTTTTTCGACTTAGTCATTTTTACGGCATTTATCAGACTTTCAGATAGGGGAAATGTCAGTGAGCGTTCCGATTTCTGTTCCAGAGCGATTCGCCCAATGAGTCCTTGATATTAAGTCGTTTTCAGCCAATTTTCTGGATTTTTGAAAATTTCACTTTTTTGTGAAAATATCCACTAAATGAGGGAATAATATATGTGTGAGGGTACCCCAGGAGAGTTACAAATGTGTGTGGGTGGAATATATATCCCACGGGGGTAAAATTGAAAAAAGTTGAAAACATTTTTTTTTTGGACTTAGTCATTTTTCCGGCGTTTATCAGACTTTCAGATAGGGGAAATGTCAGTGAGCATTCCGATTTCAGTTCCAGAGCGATTCGCCCAATGAGTCCTTGATATTTAGCCAATTTTCTGGATTTTTGAAAATGTCACTTTTTTGTGAAAATATCCACTAAATGAGAGAATAATATGTGTGAGGGTACCCCAGGAGAGTTCCAAATGTGTGTGGGTAGAATATATATCCCACGGGGGTAAAATTGAAAAAAGTTGAAAAAATTGTTTTTTTGGATTTAGTCATTTTTCCGGCGTTTATCAGACTTTCAGATAGGGCAAATGTCAGTGAGCATTCCGATTTCAGTTCCAGAGCGATTCGCCCAATGAGTCCTTGATATTTAGTCGTTTTCAGCCAATTTTTTGGATTTTTGAAAATTTCACTTTTTTGTGAAAATATCCACTAAATGAGGGAAGAATATGTGTGAGGGTACCCCAGGAGAGTTCCAAATGTGTATGGGTAGAATATATATCCCACGAGGGTAAAATTGAAAAAAGTTGAAAACATTTTTTTTTGGACTTAGTCATTTTTCCGGTGTTTATCAGACTTTCAGATAGGGCAAATGTCAGTGAGCGTTCCAATTTCAGTTCCAGAGCGATTCACCCAATGGGTCTTTGATATTTAGTCGTTTTCAGACAATTTTCTGGATTTTTGAATATTTCACTTTTTTGTGAAAATATCCACTAAATGAGGGAATAATATGTGTGAGGGTACCGAAGGAGAGTTCTAAATGTGTGTGGGAAGAATATATATCCCACGGGGGTAAAATTGAAAAAAGTTGAAAAATATTTTTTTTTAGACTTAGTCATTTTTACGGCATTTATCAGACTTTCAGATAGGGGAAATGTCAGTGAGCGTTCCGATTTCTGTTCCAGAGCGATTCGCCCAATGAGTCCTTGATATTAAGTCGTTTTCAGCCAATTTTCTGGATTTTTGAAAATTTCACTTTTTTGTGAAAATATCCACTAAATGAGGGAATAATATATGTGTGAGGGTACCCCAGGAGAGTTCCAAATGTGTGTGGGTAGAATATATATCCCACGGGGGTAAAATTGAAAAAAGTTGAAAACATTTTTTTTTTGGACTTAGTCATTTTTCCGGCGTTTATCAGACTTTCAGATAGGGGAAATGTCAGTGAGCGTTCCGATTTCAGTTCCAGAGCGACGCGCCCAATGAGTCCTTGATATTTAATCGTTTTCAGCCAATTTTTTGGATTTTTGAAAATTTCACTTTTTTGTGAAAATATCCACTAAATGAGGGAATAGTATGTGTTAGGGTACCCCAGGAGAGTTCCAAATGTGTGTGGGTAGAATATATATCCCACGGGGGTAAAATTGAAAAAAGTTGAAAACATTTTTTTTTTGGTCTTAGTCATTTTTCCGGCGTTTATCAGACTTTCAGATAGGGGAAATGTCAGTGAGCGTTCCGATTTCAGTTCCAGAGCGATTCGCCCAATGAGTCCTTCATATTTAGTCGTTTTTAGCCAATTTTTTGGATTTTTGAAAATTTCACTTTTTTGTGAAAATATCCACTAAATGAGGGAAGAATATGTGTGAGGGTACCCCAGGAGAGTTCCAAATGTGTGTGGGTAGAATATATATCCCACGGGGGTAAAATTGAAAAAAGTTGAAAACATTTTTTTTTCGACTTAGTCATTTTTACGGCGTTTATCAGACTTTCACATAGGGGAAATGTCAGTGAGCATTCCGATTTCAGTTCCAGAGCGATTCGCCCAATGAGTCCTTGTTATTTAGTTGTTTTCAGCCAATTTTTGGGATTTTTGAAAATGTCACTTTTTTTGTGAAAATATCCACTAAATGAGGGAATGATATGTGTGAGGGTACCCCAGGAGAGTTCTAAATGTGTTTGGGAAGAATATATATCCCACAGGGGTAAAATTGAAAAAAGTTGAAAAAAAATTTTTTTGGACTTAGTCATTTTTACGGCGTTTATCAGACTTTCAGATAGGGGAAATGTCAGTGAGCATTCCGATTTCAGTTCCAGAGCGATTCGCCCAATGAGTCCTTGATATTTAGTCGTTTTCAGCCAATTTTTTGGATTTTTGAAAATTTCACTTTTTTGTGAAAATATCCACTAAATGAGGGAATAATATGTGTGAGGGTACCGAAGGAGAGTTCTAAATGTGTGTGGGAAGAATATATATCCCACGGGGGTAAAATTGAAAAAAGTTGAAAAATATTTTTTTTTCGACTTAGTCATTTTTACGGCATTTATCAGACTTTCAGATAGGGGAAATGTCAGTGAGCGTTCCGATTTCTGTTCCAGAGCGATTCGCCCAGTGAGTCCTTGATATTAAGTCGTTTTCAGCCAATTTTCTGGATTTTTGAAAATTTCACTTTTTTGTGAAAATATCCACTAAATGAGGGAATAATATATGTGTGAGGGTACCCCAGGAGAGTTCCAAATGTGTGTGGGTGGAATATATATCCCACGGGGGTAAAATTGAAAAAAGTTGAAAACATTTTTTTTTTGGACTTAGTCATTTTTCCGGCGTTTATCAGACTTTCAGATAGGGCAAATGTCAGTGAGCGTTCCGATTTCAGTTCCAGAGCGATGCGCCCAATGAGTCCTTGATATTTAATCGTTTTCAGCCAATTTTTTGGATTTTTGAAAATTTCACTTTTTTGTGAAAATATCCACTAAATGAGGGAATAGTATGTGTTAGGGTACCCCAGGAGAGTTCTAAATGTGTGTGGGAAGAATATGTATCCCACGGGGGTAAAATTGAAAAAAGTTGAAAAAATTTTTTTTTTTGGACTTAGTCATTTTTACAGCGTTTATCAGACTTTCAGATAGGGGAAATGTCAGTGAGTGTTCCGATTTCAGTTCCAGAGCGATTCGCCCAATGAGTCCTTGTTATTTAGTTGTTTTCAGCCAATTTTCGGGATTTTTGAAAATGTCACTTTTTTTGTGAAAATATCCACTAAATGAGGGAATAATATGTGTGAGGGTACCCCAGGAGAGTTCTAAATGTGTTTGGGAAGAATATATATCCCACGGGGGTAAAATTGAAAAAAGTTGAAAAAAATATTTTTTTTGGACTTAGTCATTTTTACGGCGTTTATCAGACTTTCAGATAGGGGAAATGTCAGTGAGCATTCAGATTTCAGTTCCAGAGCGATTCGCCCAATGAGTCCTTGATATTTAGTCATTTTCAGCCAATTTTCTGGATTTTTGAAAATGTCACTTTTTGTGAAAATATCCACTAAATGAGAGAATAATATGTGTGAGGGTACCCCAGGAGAGTTCCAAATGTGTGTGGGTAGAATATATATCCCATGGGGGTAAAATTGAAAAAAGTTGAAAACATTTTTTTTTGGACTTAGACATTTTTCCGGCGTTTATCAGACTTTCAGATAGGGCAAATGTCAGTGAGCGTTCCGATTTCAGTTCCAGAGCGATGCGCCCAATGAGTCCTTGATATTTAGTCGTTTTCAGCCAATTTTTTGGATTTTTCAAAATTTCACTTTTTTGTGAAAATATCCACTAAATGAGGGAATAGTATGTGATAGGGTACCCCAGGAGAGTTCTAAATGTGTGTGGGAAGAATATGTATCCCACGGGGGTAAAATTGAAAAAAGTTGAAAAAATTTTTTTTTTTGGACTTAGTCATTTTTACGGCGTTTATCAGACTTTCAGATAGGGGAAATGTCAGTGAGCGTTCCGATTTCAGTTCCAGAGCGATTCGCCCAATGAGTCCTTGATATTTAGTCATTTTCAGCCAATTTTCTGGATTTTTTAAAATGTCACTTTTTGTGAAAATATCCACTAAATGAGAGAATAATATGTGTGAGGGTACCCCAGGAGAGTTCCAAATGTGTGTGGGTAGAATATATATCCCATGGGGGTAAAATTGAAAAAAGTTGAAAACATTTTTTTTTTGGACTTTGACATTTTTCCGGCGTTTATCAGACTTTCAGATAGGGCAAATGTCAGTGAGCGTTCCGATTTCAGTTCCAGAGCGATTCGCCCAATGAGTCCTTGATATTTAGTCGTTTTCAGCCAATTTTCTGGATTTTTGAAAATTTCACTTTTTTGTGAAAATATCCACTAAATGAGGGAATAATATGTATGAGGGTACCCCAGGAGAGTTCCAAATGTGTGTGGGTAGAATATATATCCCACGGGGGTAAAATTGAAAAAAGTTGAAAATTTTTTTTTTGTACTGTCATTTTTCCGGCGTTTATCAGACTTTCACATAGGGGAAATGTCAGTGAGCGTTCCGATTTCAGTTCCAGAGCGATTCCCCAATGAGTCCTTGATATATAGTAGTTTTCAGCCAATATTTTGGATTTTTGAAAATTTCACTTTTTTGAGAAAATATCCACTAAATGAGAGAATAATATGTGTGAGGGTACCCCAGGAGAGTTCCAAATGTGTGTGGGTAGAATACATATCCCACGGGGGAAAAATTGAAAAAAGTTGAAAACATTTTTTTTTTGGACTTAGTCATTTTTCCGGCGTTTATCAGACTTTCACATAGGGGAAATGTCATTGAGCGTTCCGATTTCAGTTCCAGAGCGATTCGCCCAATGAGTCCTTGATATTTAGTCGTTTTCAGCCAATTATCTGGATTTTTGAAAATTTCACTTTTTTGTGAAAATATCCACTAAATGAGGGAATAATATATGTGTGAGGGAACCCCAGGAGAGTTCCAAATGTGTGTGGGTAGAATATATATTCCATGGGGGTAAAATTGAAAAAAGTTGAAAACATTTTTTTTTGGACCTAGTCATTTTTCCGGCGTTTATCAGACTTTCAGATAGGGGAAACGTCAGTGAGCGTTACAATTTCAGTTCCAGAGCGATTCGCCCATTGAGTCTTTGATATTTAATAGTTTTCAGCCAATTTTCTGGATTTTTGACAATTTCACTTTTTTGTGAAAATATCCACTAAATGAGGGAATAATATGTGTGAGGGTACCCCAGGAGAGTTAGAAATGTGTGTGGGTAGAATATATATCCCACGGGGGTAAAATTGAAAAAAGTTGAAAAAATAATTTTTCGACTTAGTAATTTTTCCGGCGTTTATCAGACTTTCAGATAGGGGAAATGTCAGTGAGCGTTCCGATTTCAGTTCCAGAGCGATTCGCCCAATGAGTCCTTGATATTTAGTCATTTTCAGACAATTTTCTGGATTTTTGAAAATTTCACTTTTTTGTGAAAATATCCACTAATTGAGCGAATAATATGTTTGATGGTACCCCAGGAGAGTTCCAAATGTGTGTGGGTAGAATATATATCCCACGGGGGTAAAATTGAAAAAAGTTGAAAAAATTTTTTTTTGGACTGTCATTTTTCCGGCGTTTATCAGACTTTCACATAAGGGGAAATGTCAGTGAGCGTTCTGATTTCAGTTCCAGAGCGATTCGCCAAATGAGTCCTTGATATTTAGTCGTTTTCAGCCAATATTTTGGATTTTTGAAAATTTCACTTTTTTGTGAAAATATCCACTAAATGAGAGAATAATATGTGTGAGGGTACCCTAGGAGAGTTCCAAATGTGTGTGGGTAGAATATATATCCCACGGGGGTAAAATTGAAAAAAGTTGAAAAAATTTTTTTTTTGGATTTAGTCATTTTTCCGGTGTTTATCAGACTTTCAGATAGGGCAAATGTCAGTGAGCGTTCCGATTTCAGTTCCAGAGCGATTCGCCCAATGAGTCCTTGATATTTAGTCGTTTTCAGCCAATTTTTTGGATTTTTGAAAATTTCACTTTTTTGTGAAAATATCCACTAAATGAGGGAATAATATGTGTGAGGGTACCCCAGGAGAGTTCCAAATGTGTGTGGGTAGAATATATATCCCACGGGGGTAAAATTGAAAAAAGTTGAAAACATTTTTTTTTGGACTTAGTCATTTTTCCGGCGTTTATCAGACTTTCACATAGGGGATATTTCAGTGAGCATTCCGATTTCAGTTCCAGAGCGATTCGCCCAATGAGTCCTTGATATTTAGTCGTTTTCAGCCAATATTTTGGCTTTTTGAAAATTTAACTTTTTTTGAAAATATCCACTAAATGAGAGAATAATATGTGTGAGGGTACCCCAGGAGAGTTCCAAATGTATGTGGGTAGAATATATATCCCACGGGGGTAAAATTGAAAAAAGTTGAAAAAATTTTTTTTTGGACTGTCATTTTTCCGGCGTTTATCAGACTTTCACATAAGGGGAAATGTCAGTGAGCGTTCCGATTTCAGTTCCAGAGCGAGTCGCCCAATGAGTCCTTGATTAGAGATGAGCGTTGTTCTACTCGAACTGTTCGCCAATCTCAAATTCGAGCTGTTTTGGGCGGTGTTCGAGCCGATCGGCGAACACGAACAATTTGAGAAAAATTCGGCTGTTCGAGGTTATGTTCGATAACTGTTTGTGCACCAAAATCATAACTGGATTTTTTCTCAGTAATGATGAAAATTAATGTTAATACGCAGTTTGAGTGTACAGCGGGGTGGGGGGAGGGGCAGGGGATGGATCTCTGCAGGAACAATGAAGATCTCCATTTTTTTTTCTCTTTCCCGCATTTGCAGTGGGGAAGTGCAATCTGTCAGCCTATCAGCAGCGCACACACGGAGCGAAGTGCTTTTTTTCACACAAGCAAGGGCATGTGTCATTGGCAGTGTATGTCACATGTCCTTGCCCTATAAGACCAAGCCATTTTCCCCGTCGCCACCATTTTCTCACTGCTGCAGCTGCGTGTTAGACGGCACCGCTGTTGCTTTGTGCGCTATACCTTGTTAATTTCAAGCCAATTTTCGCACAAATATACAGATAGCTTGGGAGTAGGGAATAGTTGTGATTGCAGTCCTTTTAAGGACTAGGTTACAGCATTTCCTACGACTTTTATCAGGGAGGTCTGTGCTCTTAAATAGATAGGTTGTGGGAGTAAAGACTAATTGTAATTGGAGTCCTTTTCAGGACTAGGTTACATGAGTTCCTATCAGTTTTTGCCAGGCAGGTCTGTGCCAGTGCTGTGCAAGTTTTTTTCACAGCATTTGGCTGAATCTCGCAAAGCTAATCCTTTTTGGCCTATTGCAGAGTGTGTTAGTCAGTGGAGTAGCCTATCTGTGTTGCAAGATATACCACCTGTGTATAGAATACCAATTTTTTTACTGCACCTAGTGAAGTAAAATCTTTTGGGCATAGCATCATTCTATTAGTCCATCTATACTGACCTCCATCAGGTTGCAAACTGAATATAATTTTTTTCTGCATCTAGCTCTGAAAAAATATTTGGGCTTCTAGCAGTGTGTGGGACTTGGTCTATTAGTCCATCTATACTGACCTCCATCAGGTTGCAAACTAAAAATAATTTTTTTCTTCATTTAGCTCTGAAAAAATATTTGGGCTTCTAGCAGTGTGTGGGACTTGTTCTATTAGTCCTTCTATACTGACCTCCAGCAGGTTGCAAATTGAATATAATTTTTTTCTGCATCTAGCTCTGAAAAAATAGTTGGGCTTCTAGCGGTGTGTGGGACTTGGTCTATTAGTCCTTCTATACTGACCTCCAGCAGGTTGCAAATTGAATATAATTTTTTTCTGCATCTAGCTCTGAAAAAATAGTTGGGCTTCTAGCGGTGTGTGGGACTTGGTCTATTAGTCCATCTATACTGACCTCCATCAGGTTGCAAATTAAAAATAATTTTTTTCTGCATCTAGCTCTGAAAAAATATTTGGGCTTCTAGCAGTGTGTGGGACTTGGTCTATTAGTCCATCTATACTGACCTCCATCAGGTTGCAAATTAAAAATAATTTTTTTCTTCATTTAGTTCTGAAAAAATATTTGGGCTTCTAGCAGTGTGTGGGACTTGTTCTATTAGTCCTTCTATACTGACCTCCAGCAGGTTGCAAATTGAATATAATTTTTTTCTGCATCTAGCTCTGAAAAAATAGTTGGGCTTCTAGCGGTGTGTGGGACTTGGTCTATTAGTCCATCTATACTGACCTCCATCAGGTTGCAAATTAAAAATAATTTTTTTCTGCATCTAGCTCTGAAAAAATATTTGGGCTTCTAGCAGTGTGTGGGACTTGGTCTATTAGTCCATCTATACTGACCTCCATCAGGTTGCAAATTAAAAATAATTTTTTTCTTCATTTAGCTCTGAAAAAATATTTGGGCTTCTAGCAGTGTGTGGGACTTGTTCTATTAGTCCTTCTATACTGACCTCCAGCAGGTTACAAATTAAAAATAATTTTTATCTGCATCTACAGTACCTCTGAAAAAATATTTGGGCTTCTAGCTGTGTGTGGGACTATTTGTATTAGTCCATCTATACTGACCTCCATCAGGTTGCAAACTGAATATATTTTTTTCTGCTTCTACCTCTGAAAAAATATTTGGCCTTCTAGTAGTGTGTCGGACTTTCTCTATTAGTCCATCTATACTGACCTCCATCAGGTTGCAAATTAAAACTAATTTTTATCTGCATCTACAGTACCTCTGAAAAAATATTTGGGCTTCTAGCTGTGTGTGGGACTATTTGTATTAGTCCATCTATACTGACCTCCATCAGGTTGCAAATTCAAAATAATTTTTTTCTGCATCTAACCCAGCCAATAGTTTTGGCCTAATACCACAGTTTGGCCACTCAGCTCTGCTCGGTTACCATCCATTGTTTTTTTGTGCAAACAACTCCAGAGTTGTGAATTAGTTAACCACCAAAATGAGTGGAAAAAGGCCTGCTGCTGGTGGAAAGGGGAATAGGCGTGTTGGGAAGGGGAAAAAAGGTTGTGTCCGTGGGGTAGGTGTTAAAGCAACAGTAACATCTGCAGAAGAGAGACCATCTTCCAGCCAAACTAAAATGTCTACTTCTTTTAGCGGATAATGTGATAAGATCCCTTTCTTACGGCCACGCCAATCGCTACAAATTCCAGATGAGGCACAAAAACAGCAGGTGCTTCAACGGATATCAAGTGCTCCTTTAAGTGGGCTCTCCTCCACATCAACTTCAACATCACAAATACTCCAGTCCTCAAAGGTGTCACCCAAATCGCACTTGCTTCCTCACAGCTCCCAAATCTCCAGCTACCCGTCTGAGTATGAGGTAGAACAGATGGTTGAGTCTGCAGAGCTGTTTACTCATACTATAGCCTGGGAATCAGAGGTCGACTCCAGCGCTTCTGTGAATCCAGACGAGGAAATGATCTGCACTGATGCCCAGAATCTTTATGAGTCGGATCCAGGACCAGACGCAGAAGGTTCTGACCATAATGTAGACCCTCATTCCCAAACTGTAACTCCTGTTGGTGGAGACAATGAGGAAGACGATGATAAGACTCAAATACCTGATTGGAGCGACAACTTTAGTTTTTTGTCAGGGCAGGAACAGGTTGGCTCTGAGGACGACGGGTGTGATAACGCACAGGGTGATGATGATGAGGTCGGAGATCCCACTTACTGTCAACCCACAGTCAGCCAAGAGATGAGGTCAGCAGAGGAGGTGGAGGAAGATGCTAGTGACGACGAGGTCAGGTTGCGCCTTCCTGGACAGAGACGTAGTACTGGAAGCACGTCAACAACTGCATCCTCAAACACAACTCTGCCTCTCACCACAAGTCGTGGTGGCTCTTCAGGTCGCATGGGTGCTAAGCCTTGCATAGCCTGGGCATTTTTTCAGATCGATAAAGATGACCCAACTCGTGTTATCTGTAACATTTGTCAGCAAAAGCTAAGTAGAGGCCAAAAAATACATAGTTTGAGTACTTCATGCATGAACCGGCACATGGTCATGAAGCATAAGTTGCAGTGGGAAGCTCAGTGTGCTACAATGCGGCCTAGCCGGCCGGGCCAACCACCGTCTGCCATATCTTGTGCATCCGCGGCCTCTTCATTCTCTGTGACTGGGGGGACAGCAGTCACACCTGTTTTGGGGCGCAGACCTGCCACCTCTTTACCCGCAACAGCCAGCGTGATTGGCAGGTCATCATTTTCTTTGGAGGTGGGAACACCAGCTGGTGTTGAGCGCTGTCCGACATCGATAGCACCACCTTTGGATCAAGGCAACCTAACATGTCCGCCTGCATCTTCCTCACAGACCGGCAGTTTGCCGGGGACACCCTTATCAACCCTGTCTAAGCACAATAGCCAGCCCTCGGTCCCTCAGATGTGGACAAGTAAAAGACCATTTCCTCCTAGCCATGAGAAAGCTAAGAGGTTGAATTTCACCATCTGCAAGCTCTTGGCTACAGAAATGCTGCCTTTCCGCCTGGTGGACACAGAGGATTTTCGAGACCTTATGTCCGTCGCAGTGCCCCAGTACCAGATGCCCAGTCGGCACTACTTCTCAAAGAAAGGTGTGCCTGCGCTCCACCAGCATGTCGCACACAACATCACCGCTTCTTTGAGAAACTCTGTGTGTGACAGGGTGCATTTCACCACAGACACTTGGACGAGTAGGCATGGACAGGGGCGTTACATGTCGCTGACTGGGCACTGGGTAACTATGGTGACAGCAGGACAAGGGGCTGCTGTCCAAGTCTTGCCGTCCCCACGAGTTGTGCGTCAATCCTCTTTATGTCAAAGTTCCTCCACTGCTTCTGCCTCCTCAACCTCCTCTCGGTCTTCCACCTGCACCCAAAGCCTGTCTGGTCATGCCACAAGCTTTCTAACTGCGCAGAAGGGATTCTGCACACCTCCATACTATGCTGGCAGTAGGGCTCAACGTCATCAGGCGGTTTTTACATTGAAATGTCTGGGAAATGTGAGTCACACAGCTGAGGAGTTGTGGTCAGCTCTGGAGAACCAATTTCATGAATGGTTGTCTCCACTGGACCTGAAACCAGGGAAGGCCGTGTGCGACAATGCTGCAAACCTGGGTGCGGCCCTTCGCCGGGGCAATGTCACACACGTGCCTTGTATGGCTCACGTGTTGAACCTGGTTGTCCAGCAATTTTTAGCCCACTATCCCAGACTAGATGGCCTTCTGCAGAGGGCACGGTCGCTGTGTGCTCACTTCCGCCGTTCGCATCCCGCAGCTCAGCGACTTACATCTCTACAGAAGTCGTTGGGCCTGCCACTTCACCGGCTAAAATGCGATGTGCCTACCCGGTGGAATTCAACTCTGCACATGTTGCAGCGACTGTGGCAGCACCGACAAGCCCTGGTGCAATACGTTCTGGCGTATAGCCTGGGCCAACGAGATTCAGAGGTGGGGCAAATCACGCTGGAGGAGTGGTCTCAGATCAGGGACCTATGCACCCTTCTGCACAGTTTTGAAATGGCGACGAAGATGTTTAGTGCTGACGATGCCATTATCAGCATGACTATTCCGGTGATTTACATGCTGGAGCACATGTTAAACAGAATTCGGAGTCAGGTGGTGGCACAAGAGGAGGTGGAGGAAGTAGAGGAGGAGGAGTTGTATGCGGAAGGGCTAACATCTGCAAGGTCCAGACGGTCGGCAGCACCAAGGCGGCAGGCATGTGAGGGTGGGGGAGATGGTTTTACCAGGGCGCATGGTAGCAGCCAAACTAGTGAGGAAGGTGCAGGAGCCCAGGAAGAAGTGGAGGACGAACTGATGGAAGACTCATCAGATGAGGGAGACCTTGATCACATTTCTGTTGTGCGAGGTTGGGGGGAGAGGACAGAGGAAGGAAGCATGATTGTTACCTCGCCACCAACACAACAGGGACTTGGTGCTCCTGGATGCGCAACACACATGAGTGCCTTCTTGCTGCACTACCTGCAACATGACCCTCGAATTGTGAGAATTAGAAATAATCCTGACTACTGGGTTGCCACACTGTTAGATCCCCGGTACAAAAGTAAATTTGCAGAAATTATTCCTGCCATAGAAAGGGATGCACGCATGCAGGAGTATCAGCAGAGACTGTTGCAGAATCTTACATGTGCTTTTCCACAAAATACCAGTGGTGCACGTAGTGAATCTCACAGTTCCAACTTGCCAACCGTGGGACCGTCAAGTGTTCAGCACTCAAACCGTAACAGAACCACAGTATCTGCTGGTAACATCAATTTTGCGGAATCATTTCACCACTTTTTTAGCCCATCCTTTGCAAGGCCACAGGAGACAAGAAGTCTGACACATAGTCAACGCCTAGAGACGATGGTACAGGAGTATCTCCAAGTAAACATTGAAGCCACGACTGTGTCACTGGACACTTGCTCTTTTTGGGCTTCCAATCTGGATAAATGGCCGGAGCTAGCCACTTACGCCTTGGAGATCTTGTCATGCCCCGCAGCCAGCGTTCTGTCTGAACGTGTGTTCAGCGCTGCTGGTGGTGTGCTGACAGATAAGCGCACGCGGCTCTCCACTGATAATGTAGACAGACTCACGTTCATAAAGATGAACAAATCATGGATCCGAAACGACTTTTCTACCCCTGTGTCATCCTGGGGAGAGTAAAAGCTTGATGATTGGTTAAAATCACCCTACCAACCGTTTTAAGCTTTCAAATTACTAATCATGTTTATCTGTATCTTGGCTGGAAAATAATTTGGGCTTTGTAGCAGTGTGCAGCACTGATTCTATTAGGCCATCTATAATAAGCTCCACCAGATTTAAAATTACTAATCATGTTTATCTGTATCTTGACTGATCCTATTAGGCCATCTATACTAAAGCTTCACCCGATTTAAAATTAATAATAATTTTTAGCTGCATCTAGCCCGGAAAATAATTTTGGGGCTCCGAGATGCGCAAGACACATAAGTGCCTTCTTGCTGCACTACCTGCAGCATGACCCTCATATTGTCAGAATTCGAAGTAATCATGACTACTGGGTTGCCACACTCTTAGATCCCCCAAACTTTTCGATCAACCTTTTCATTTTAATAAAGACCAAAAAAATTGTCATTTTTGAAATTATAAGCATTAGCAGGTTGTTAGAAACTGAAATCAAAAAGTTTTCAACTCAAAACTTTATTCTAGGTGATGTTACATTTTCACATAGGACCCCTTGTTCGAAAGGAGCTTCTGAACTCTCTCGTCCATTGAATTTGTCAGGTTTTGGATGGTTTCTGCTTCAATTGTTTTGCATGAGGACAGAATACCCTCCCAGAGCTGTTGCTTAGATGTGAACTGCCTCCCGCCATCATAGAGACTCCTTTTAATGATGCTCCAAAGGTTCTGAATGGGGTACAGGTCAGGGGAGCATGGGGGTTACACCATAAGTTTGTCCCCTTTTATGCCCATATCAGCCAGAGATGCAGATGTTTTATGTGCAGCATGAGATGGTGCATTATCATGCAAAAAAATGATCTTGCTGTGAAATACACGGTTCTTCTTCTTGAACCATGGCAGGAAGTGCTGTTTGAGAAAATCCACATACATTATGGAGTTCATCTTTAGCGCCTTCAGGGATCCTAAAGGGGCCGACAATCTCTCTCCCCATGATTCCAGCCCAAAACATTACTCCACCTCCTCCTTGTTGGCGCTGTAGCCGTGTTTGCGTGGGGTGTCCATCAACCAGCCATCCTCCACTCCATCCATCTGGACCATCGAGCGCTGCACGGCACTCATCCGTGAACAAAACAGTTTTGAAATCAGTCTTCATGTAATGTTTGGCCCACTGGAGCCGTTTCTGCTTGTGTGAAGTGGATAGAGGAGGTCGACAGGATGGCGTATGCACAGCTGCAAACCTCTGAAGGACCGTGCATCTTGTTGTTCGGTGGACGTTGGAGGCACAAGCAGCTTCAAAAACTTGTCTGCTGCTATGACAAGGCTTTTTTGCCGCTGCTCTTTCAACCTGACGTAATTGCCTGTAGGAAAGAGTCCTCAATTTGCCCTTATCAGCACGCACACGTGTGTACTGTGAATCAGCTACATACTTCTTGATTGCCAAGACACTTCATCCTGATCATCGCACAATGTTGATTGTAGTCATGCCTTGACCTAAACACTCCACAATTTGTTGCTTCTCAGCAGCCGACACATCCTTTTTCTTTCCCATTTTGGCAGAAAATGTAGGCTGCTTAATAATGTGAGACAGCCTTCTTAAGTAGTCTTGCCTTTCATTGGACACACCTGCCAAACTAATTAGCACAGGTGTCTGCAATTGCTTACAGTGATATAAAGAGCCCTGACACACATCACCATCAATGAGTTTAACTGACAAACAAACAAATTCTTCCCTTATCACTCCTAAACAATTTTTGCATAATAATTTGGAACGCAGTGTACATGTGCTTTTCCACAAAACACCAGTGGTTCACGTAGTGAATCTTACAGTTCTAACTTGCCAACCGTGGTCTGTATGGAGTTGTTCAATAAAGGGCCCAAAATTAAGATAACATAGATGGGAGAGGTCTCTATGAATAGGAATTCCTAAGTATTTGATACCCTGTGAGGGCCAGGCAAAGGGAAAGTTGGACTGGATGGAATCCTATATGGATTTGGGGAGGGAGACATCGAGGGCCTCAGACTACGCTGCATTGATTTTAAAATTTGACCATGTAACAAAGTGATCTATTTCAGCCATAACAGCATGGATGGATATATGTGATTGAGTGATATATACTAGGACATCATCAGCAAATAGAGAGCACTTGTACTCGGTGCCTCCCACCTCAATCCACCTAATATTGGAGTTATGGCGAATTGATGAGAGCAGGTGCTCCGTCACTAGGATGTATAAGAGAGGGGACAGAGGACATCCCTGCCTTGTCCCATTGGTGATTGTGAAAGGTGATGAAAATGTTCTGATGCACCCCCTGGGCCTTGGGACACCCGGAGCCGGACCCTTTTTGGTGGATGCTGGTGGTTGTAGTCTTCGTGGCGGCGACCCGGTTCCGTGGCTCAGGGTGGTCAAACCAGTGGCGGAACTATTTATGTGGTTTTGATGTTTAAATGTCCGACTACGCCACCCGTGGATTGCGGTCAGAGTGAACCGCCGCTGCAGGGCAGACCGCTGAGGCTGGTGTTGTGGGTGCAGCAGAGCGTAGCATAACTCCCCACGGGAGGAATATAGCCTCAGGGCAGTGTATGCGGAGGATGGGGGTGATGGTGCAGGGCAGCAGCAGTAACGACACGGAGTCAGTGTTGCAGTCCAGGGCCTTTACTCACAGTTCTTATTATCCAGACCACGTCTGCAGGTAACGGCTGCCCACGTCGTACTGTGCTCACCAGGTGAGGGGCTCAGACAACTCCCAGATAACTTTGGAGCGCTTCACAGGACCCCCTTTGTGTGTCCTTTGTCTGGCCTTTCTTACCAACCCTTCTGTCCGGCTGCCTCGGGCCTCCTCTTGGTAAACTTGGCGCCAGTTTCCCTGACCCTATGTGGTGCCTTCCTAGCGGGTGTAGCGAGGGGCTGCGCCACATAAAATGTCACAGCCTCCGGTTTCTAGCTGAGGGTCGTTTCCTGCCTCCACTAGTTTCGGGGACCCGTCTCCCCCTTTGGCCTGACCCCTCCACGCAGGTGGATTCGGGCGTGCGGTGGCAACTCGCCCGTCCGCACCCCTGGGATCCCTTCATTCCTCGTTCCTGGAGCCTTCTCCGCTCCTCTTCCTTCCTTCTCCCTCTTCCAGGCCTGGGCCTCTGTTACTAGGCCCGCCTCCGGAGCAGAGCTCATACAGAGCCCCTGCTCCCTGCCACTTCTGCTCAGACTTCTCTGCACTGAACTAAGATGGTGCCCACCTTTTATACTCCCTTCTCAATGCACACAAGAACTGCTTCCTCCCTGCTCCTGCACTACAGGGTTCCCCTTCCTCAGTGTTCCCTCCCCCCACTCCAGCCAGGGACAGGGACTGTCGTGCCCATCTCAGAGGCATATTGGTCGCCCTGCCCCACGGCAATGTGGTGTAATGCATGCAGGTGTCGGGTCCTGATCCACACTCCATCCTTACCTGAGAGTGAGATATCACACCTCTGGGTGAGGTGCAATACCTCTGTAGCAACCGAGCCCTCAGGGTGCTACAGTTCCAATTTATCTTCAGTCCTAGGTGACGTATTGTGATACAGGGCCGTGATTTTGGCTATAAAAGGGTCCCCTAGACCCCTACCCCAAGCTTTTTAAGAGAATCATATATGGCGTGCCAGGAGACTCTATGGAATGCTTTCTCAGCATCCAACGAGAGTATCTAATTACAAATTTTTAACTGCATCTAGCCCAGGAAATACTTTGTGCCTAGTAGCAGTGTCTGCTAGTCAGCGGATTATCCCGGCTGTTAAGCAAGCTACACCACCTGTAGTTTAGACACTTAATTTTTTCAAAGGAAATGCTTCGGGACCATGGGATACTCAGTGAAGAGCATCAGGAGGCACCCCAAGGCATAGGGGCTGGGACTGGCAGTAAGATGCCTTGCGGTGGACAGCCGAGCTCGATCCTTATAAAAGCTTTTTAACTGCAGCAGCTTTAGTGGACGCTACTGGAGCTGGAATTACGCGGCTGCTGGCATGAGACTTGCCCTCCAATAGATCCTTGTAAATGGATTTAAAGTGTATTCATTCAAATTAGAGAGACAATTTAATTTAAAAAGCTTAGAGCTGCCTCCACCACAGGGGGGCTCGCTCGACCCACCAGCGGACAGGCACCAGTATTGGGAGAGGGGGGCTGGCCATCAGGGTTCACCGCGGCTCTGGCACAAACCTGTCGACACGGAGGTGGCACGGGCAGGAGCGGACTGGCCGTGTCGGCTTCTCACTTTTTGGATTTTAGAAGGGCATGACATGCCTATATCTGTGTCTCCCCCTCCTTTTACTCCTCCACCTCTTTTATTTTCGCATGACTATATGTACTTGTCACTTTTCCATGTGTTAGTTGTGTCTTCTGAGCAGTTTGTCAGCTTTTGGACACCTTTGAAGGTGTTTTCTATGTGTTTCTATGTGTTTTTGTTTGCCTGCCATTGGTTTTAACGGTGTTCGAAGGTGTTCGACGAACAGTTCGACGAACAGTTCGGCGAACACACGGGTGTTCGACGAACCGAACCGAACTCGAACACTACGGGGGTGGCTCAACACTATCCTTGATATTTAGTCGTTTTCAGCCAATTTTCTGGATTTTTGAAAATTTCACTTTTTTGTGAAAATATCCACTAAATGACAGAATAATATGTGTGAGGGTACCCCAGGAGAGTTCCAAATGTGTGTGGGTAGAATATATATCCCACGGGGGTAAAATTGAAAAAAGTTGAAAACATTTTTTTTTTGGACTTAGTCATTTTTCCTGCGTTTATCAGACTTTCAGATAGGGGAAATGTCAGTGAGCGTTGCGATTTCAGTTCCAGAGCGATTCGCTCAATGAGTCCTTGATGTTTAGTCGTTTTCAGCCAATTTTCTGGATTTTTGAAAATTTCACTTTTTTTGTGAAAATATCCACTAAATGAGGGAATAATATGTGTGAAGGTACCCCAGGAGAGTTCCAAATGTGTGTGGGTAGAATATATATCCCACGGGGGTAAAATTGAAAAAAGTTTAAAAAAATTTTTTTTTGGACTTAGTAATTTTTCCGGCGTTTATCAGACTTTCAGATAGGGGAAATGTCAGTGAGCGTTCCGATTTCAGTTCCAGAGCGATTCGCTCAAAGAGTCCTTGATATTTAGTCGTTTTCAGCCAATATTTTGGATTTTTGAAAATTTCACTTTTTTGTGAAAATATCCACTAAATGAGAGAATAATATGTGTGAGGGTACCCCAGGAGAGTTCCAAATGTGTGTGGGTAGAATATACATCCCACGGGGGTAAAATTGAAAAAAGTTGAAAACATTTTTTTTTTGGACTTACTAATTTTTCCGGCGTTTATCAGACTTTCAGATAGGGCAAATGTCAGTGAGCGTTCCAATTTCAGTTCCAGAGCGATTCGTCCATTGAGTCTTTGATATTTAATAGTTTTCAGCCAATTTTCTGGATTTTTGACAATTTCACTTTTTTGTGAAAATATCCACTAAATGAGGGAAAAATATGTGTGAGGGTACCCCAGGAGAGTTAGAAATGTGTGTGGGTAGAATATATATCCCACGGGGGTAAAATTGAAAAAAGTTGAAAAAATAATTTTTTGGACTTAGTAATTTTTCCGGCGTTTATCAGACTTTCAGATAGGGGAAATGTCAGTGAGCGTTCTGATTTCAGTTCCAGTGCGATTCGCCCAATGAGTCTTTGATATATAGATGTTTTCAGCCAATATTTTGGATTTTTGAAAATTTCACTTTTTTGTGAAAATATCCACTAAATGAGGGAATAATATGTGTGAGGGTACCACAGGAGAGTTCCAAATGTGTGTGGGTAGAATATATATCTCACGGGGGTAAAATTGAAAAAAGTTGAAAAAATTTTTTTTTGGACTTAGTCATTTTTCCGGCGTTTATCAAACTTTCAGAGAGGGGAAATGTCAGTGAGCGTTCCGATTTCAGTTCCAGAGCGATTCGCTCAATGAGACCTTGATGTTTAGTCGTTTTCAGCCAATCTTCTGGATTTTTGAAAATTTCACTTTTTTGTGAAAATATCCACTAAATGAGGGAATAATATGTGTGAAGGTACCCCAGGAGAGTTCCAAATGTGTGTGGGTAGAATATATATCCCACGGGGGTAAAATTGAAAAAAGTTTAAAAAAATTTTTTTTTGGACTTACTAATTTTTCCGGCGTTTATCAGACTTTCAGATAGGGCAAATGTCAGTGAGCGTTCCAATTTCAGTTCCAGAGCGATTCGTCCATTGAGTCTTTGATATTTAATAGTTTTCAGCCAATTTTCTGGATTTTTGACAATTTCACTTTTTTGTGAAAATATCCACTAAATGAGGGAAAAATATGTGTGAGGGTACCCCAGGAGAGTTAGAAATGTGTGTGGGTAGAATATATATCCCACGGAGGTAAAATTGAAAAAAGTTGAAAAAATAATTTTTTGGACTTAGTAATTTTTCCGGCGTTTATCAGACTTTCAGATAGGGGAAATGTCAGTGAGCGTTCCGATTTCAGTTCCAGAGCGATTCGCCCAATGAGTCCTTGATATTTAGTCATTTTCAGCCAATTTTCTGGATTTTTGAAAATTTCACTTTTTTGTGAAAATATCCACTAAATGAGAGAATAATATGTGTGAGGGTACCCCAGGAGAGTTCCAAATGTGTGTGGGTAGAATATATATCCCACGGGGGTAAAATTGAAAAAAGTTGAAAACATTTTTTTTTTGGACTTAGTCATTTTTCCGGCGTTTATCAGACCTTCAGATAGGGGAAATGTTAGTGAGCGTTCCGATTTCAGTTCCAGAGCGATTCGCTCAATGAGTCCCTGATGTTTAGTCGTTTTCAGCCAATTTTCTGGATTTTTGAAAATTTCACTTTTTTGTGAAAATATCCACCAAATGAGGGAATAATATGTGTGAGGGTACCCCAGGAGAGTTCCAAATGTGTGTGGGTAGAATATATATCCCACGGGGGTAAAATTGAAAAAAGTTGAAAACATTTTTTTTTTTGGACTTAGTCATTTTTCCGGCGTTTATCAGACTTTCAGATAGGGCAAATGTCAGTGAGCGTTCCGATTTCAATGCCAGAGTGATTTTCCCAATGAGTCCTTGATATTTAGTCGTTTTCAGCCAATTTTCTGGATTTTTGAAAATTTCACTTTTTTGTGAAAATATCCACTAAATGAGGGAATAATATGTGTGAGGGTACCCCAGGAGAGTTCCAAATGTGTGTGCGTAGAATATATATCCCATGGGGATAAAATTGAAAAAAGTTGAAAACATTTTTTTTTTGGATTTAGTCATTTTTCCGGTGTTTATCAGACTTTCAGATAGGGCAAATGTCAGTGAGCGTTCCGATTTCAGTTCCAGAGCAATTCGCCCAATGAGTCCTTGATATTTAGTCGTTTTCAGCCAATTTTCTGGATTTTTGAAAATTTCACTTTTTTGTGAAAATATCCACTAAATGATTGAATAATATGTGTGAGGGTGCCCCAGGAGAGTTCCAAATGTGTGTGGGTAGAATATATATCAGACGGGGGGTAAAATTGAAAAAAGTTGAAAAAAATTTTTTTTTGGACTTTGTCATGTTTCCGGCGTTTATCAGACTTTCAGATAGTGAGTGAGCTAGGGAGTGAGCGTTCCGAATTCAGTTCCAGAGCGATTCGCCCAATGAGTCCTTGATATTTAGTCGTTTTCAGCCAATTTTCTGGATTTTTGAAAATTTCACTTTTTTGTGAAAATGTCCACTAAATGATTGAATAATATGTGTGAGGGTGCCCCAGGAGAGTTCCAAATGTGTGTGGGTAGAATATATATCAGACGGGGGGTAAAATTGAAAAAAGTTGAAAAAAATTTTTTTTTGGACAGTCATTTTTCCGGCGTTTATCAGACTTTCAGATAGTGAGTGAGCTAGGGAGTGAGCGTTCCGATTTCAGTTCCAGAGCGATTCGCCCAATGAGTCCTTGATATTTAGTCGTTTTCAGGCAATTTTCTGGATTTTTGGAAAATTTTACTTTTTTGTGAAAATATCCACTAAATGAGGGAATAATATGTGTGAGGGTACCCCAGGAGAGTTCCAAATGTGTGTGGGTAGAATATATATCCCACGGGGGTAAAATTTAAAAAAGTTGAAAAAATTATTTTTTTGGACTTAGTCATTTTTCCGGCGTTTATCAGACCTTCAGATAGGGGAAATGTTAGTGAGCGTTCCGATTTCAGTTCCAGAGCGATTCGCTCAATGAGTCCTTGATGTTTAGTCGTTTTCAGCCAATTTTCTGGATTTTTGAAAATTTCACTTTTTTGTGAAAATATCCACCAAATGAGGGAATAATATGTGTGAGGGTACCCAGGAGAGTTCCAAATGTGTGTGGGTAGAATATATATCCCACGGGGGTAAAATTGAAAAAAGTTGAAAACATTTTTTTTTGGACTTAGTCATTTTTCCGGCGTTTATCAGACTTTCAGATAGGGCAAATGTCAGTGAGCGTTCCGATTTCAGTTCTAGAGCGATTCGCCCAATGAGTCCTTGATATTTAGTCGTTTTCAGCCAATTTTCTGGATTTTTGACAATTTCACTTTTTTGTGAAAATATCCACTAAATGAGGGAAAAATATGTGTGAGGGTACCCCAGGAGAGTTAGAAATGTGTGTGGGTAGAATATATATCCCACGGGGGTAAAATTGAAAAAAGTTGAAAAAATAATTTTTTGGACTTAGTAATTTTTCCGGCGTTTATCAGACTTTCAGATAGGGGAAATGTCAGTGAGCGTTCTGATTTCAGTTCCAGTGCGATTCGCCCAATGAGTCTTTGATATATAGACGTTTTCAGCCAATATTTTGGATTTTTGAAAATTTCACTTTTTTGTGAAAATATCCACTAAATGAGGGAATAATATGTGTGAGGGTACCACAGGAGAGTTCCAAATGTGTGTGGGTAGAATATATATCTCACGGGGGTAAAATTGAAAAAAGTTGAAAAAATTTTTTTTTGGACTTAGTCATTTTTCCGGCGTTTATCAAACTTTCAGAGAGGGGAAATGTCAGTGAGCGTTCCGATTTCAGTTCCAGAGCGATTCGCTCAATGAGACCTTGATGTTTAGTCGTTTTCAGCCAATTTTCTGGATTTTTGAAAATTTCACTTTTTTGTGAAAATATCCACTAAATGAGAGAATAATATGTGTGAGGGTACCCCAGGAGAGTTCCAAATGTGTGTGGGTAGAATATATATCCCACGGGGGTAAAATTGAAAAAAGTTGAAAACATTTTTTTTTTGGACTTAGTCATTTTTCCGGCGTTTATCAGACCTTCAGATAGGGGAAATGTTAGTGAGCGTTCCGATTTCAGTTCCAGAGCGATTCGCTCAATGAGTCCCTGATGTTTAGTCGTTTTCAGCCAATTTTCTGGATTCTTGAAAATTTCACTTTTTTGTGAAAATATCCACCAAATGAGGGAATAATATGTGTGAGGGTACCCCAGGAGAGTTCCAAATGTGTGTGGGTAGAATATATATCCCACGGGGGTAAAATTGAAAAAAGTTGAAAACATTTTTTTTTTTGGACTTAGTCATTTTTCCGGCGTTTATCAGACTTTCAGATAGGGCAAATGTCAGTGAGCGTTCCGATTTCAATGCCAGAGTGATTTTCCCAATGAGTCCTTGATATTTAGTCGTTTTCAGCCAATTTTCTGGATTTTTGAAAATTTCACTTTTTTGTGAAAATATCCACTAAATGAGGGAATAATATGTGTGAGGGTACCCCAGGAGAGTTCCAAATGTGTGTGCGTAGAATATATATCCCATGGGGATAAAATTGAAAAAAGTTGAAAACATTTTTTTTTTGGATTTAGTCATTTTTCCGGTGTTTATCAGACTTTCAGATAGGGCAAATGTCAGTGAGCGTTCCGATTTCAGTTCCAGAGCAATTCGCCCAATGAGTCCTTGATATTTAGTCGTTTTCAGCCAATTTTCTGGATTTTTGAAAATTTCACTTTTTTGTGAAAATATCCACTAAATGATTGAATAATATGTGTGAGGGTGCCCCAGGAGAGTTCCAAATGTGTGTGGGTAGAATATATATCAGACGGGGGGTAAAATTGAAAAAAGTTGAAAAAAATTTTTTTTTGGACTTTGTCATGTTTCCGGCGTTTATCAGACTTTCAGATAGTGAGTGAGCTAGGGAGTGAGCGTTCCGAATTCAGTTCCAGAGCGATTCGCCCAATGAGTCCTTGATATTTAGTCGTTTTCAGCCAATTTTCTGGATTTTTGAAAATTTCACTTTTTTGTGAAAATGTCCACTAAATGATTGAATAATATGTGTGAGGGTGCCCCAGGAGAGTTCCAAATGTGTGTGGGTAGAATATATATCAGACGGGGGGTAAAATTGAAAAAAGTTGAAAAAAATTTTTTTTTGGACAGTCATTTTTCCGGCGTTTATCAGACTTTCAGATAGTGAGTGAGCTAGGGAGTGAGCGTTCCGATTTCAGTTCCAGAGCGATTCGCCCAATGAGTCCTTGATATTTAGTCGTTTTCAGGCAATTTTCTGGATTTTTGGAAAATTTTACTTTTTTGTGAAAATATCCACTAAATGAGGGAATAATATGTGTGAGGGTACCCCAGGAGAGTTCCAAATGTGTGTGGGTAGAATATATATCCCACGGGGGTAAAATTTAAAAAAGTTGAAAAAATTATTTTTTTGGACTTAGTCATTTTTCCGGCGTTTATCAGACCTTCAGATAGGGGAAATGTTAGTGAGCGTTCCGATTTCAGTTCCAGAGCGATTCGCTCAATGAGTCCTTGATGTTTAGTCGTTTTCAGCCAATTTTCTGGATTTTTGAAAATTTCACTTTTTTGTGAAAATATCCACCAAATGAGGGAATAATATGTGTGAGGGTACCCAGGAGAGTTCCAAATGTGTGTGGGTAGAATATATATCCCACGGGGGTAAAATTGAAAAAAGTTGAAAACATTTTTTTTTGGACTTAGTCATTTTTCCGGCGTTTATCAGACTTTCAGATAGGGCAAATGTCAGTGAGCGTTCCGATTTCAGTTCTAGAGCGATTCGCCCAATGAGTCCTTGATATTTAGTCGTTTTCAGCCAATTTTCTGGATTTTTGACAATTTCACTTTTTTGTGAAAATATCCACTAAATGAGGGAAAAATATGTGTGAGGGTACCCCAGGAGAGTTAGAAATGTGTGTGGGTAGAATATATATCCCACGGGGGTAAAATTGAAAAAAGTTGAAAAAATAATTTTTTGGACTTAGTAATTTTTCCGGCGTTTATCAGACTTTCAGATAGGGGAAATGTCAGTGAGCGTTCTGATTTCAGTTCCAGTGCGATTCGCCCAATGAGTCTTTGATATATAGACGTTTTCAGCCAATATTTTGGATTTTTGAAAATTTCACTTTTTTGTGAAAATATCCACTAAATGAGGGAATAATATGTGTGAGGGTACCACAGGAGAGTTCCAAATGTGTGTGGGTAGAATATATATCTCACGGGGGTAAAATTGAAAAAAGTTGAAAAAATTTTTTTTTGGACTTAGTCATTTTTCCGGCGTTTATCAAACTTTCAGAGAGGGGAAATGTCAGTGAGCGTTCCGATTTCAGTTCCAGAGCGATTCGCTCAATGAGACCTTGATGTTTAGTCGTTTTCAGCCAATTTTCTGGATTTTTGAAAATTTCACTTTTTTGTGAAAATATCCACTAAATGAGGGAATAATATGTGTGAAGGTACCCCAGGAGAGTTCCAAATGTGTGTGGGTAGAATATATATCCCACGGGGGTAAAATTGAAAAAAGTTTAAAAAAATTTTTTTTTGGACTTACTAATTTTTCCGGCGTTTATCAGACTTTCAGATAGGGCAAATGTCAGTGAGCGTTCCAATTTCAGTTCCAGAGCGATTCGTCCATTGAGTATTTGATATTTAATAGTTTTCAGCCAATTTTCTGGATTTTTGACAATTTCACTTTTTTGTGAAAATATCCACTAAATGATTGAAAAATATGTGTGAGGGTACCCCAGGAGAGTTAGAAATGTGTGTGGGTAGAATATATATCCCACGGAGGTAAAATTGAAAAAAGTTGAAAAAATAATTTTTTGGACTTAGTAATTTTTCCGGCGTTTATCAGACTTTCAGATAGGGGAAATGTCAGTGAGCGTTCCGATTTCAGTTCCAGAGCGATTCGCCCAATGAGTCCTTGATATTTAGTCATTTTCAGCCAATTTTCTGGATTTTTGAAAATTTCACTTTTTTGTGAAAATATCCACTAAATGAGAGAATAATATGTGTGAGGGTACCCCAGGAGAGTTCCAAATGTGTGTGGGTAGAATATATATCCCACGGGGGTAAAATTGAAAAAAGTTGAAAACATTTTTTTTTTGGACTTAGTCATTTTTCCGGCGTTTATCAGACCTTCAGATAGGGGAAATGTTAGTGAGCGTTCCGATTTCAGTTCCAGAGCGATTCGCTCAATGAGTCCTTGATGTTTAGTCGTTTTCAGCCAATTTTCTGGATTTTTGAAAATTTCACTTTTTTGTGAAAATATCCACCAAATGAGGGAATAATATGTGTGAGGGTACCCCAGGAGAGTTCCAAATGTGTGTGGGTAGAATATATATCCCACGGGGGTAAAATTGAAAAAAGTTGAAAACATTTTTTTTTTTGGACTTAGTCATTTTTCCGGTGTTTATCAGACTTTCAGATAGGGCAAATGTCAGTGAGCGTTCCGATTTCAATGCCAGAGTGATTTTCCCAATGAGTCCTTGATATTTAGTCGTTTTCAGCCAATTTTCTGGATTTTTGAAAATTTCACTTTTTTGTGAAAATATCCACTAAATGAGGGAATAATATGTGTGAGGGTACCCCAGGAGAGTTCCAAATGTGTGTGCGTAGAATATATATCCCACGGGGGTAAAATTGAAAAAAGTTGAAAAAATAATTTTTTGGACTTAGTAATTTTTCCGGCGTTTATCAGACTTTCAGATAGGGCAAATTTCAGTGAGCATTCCAATTTCAGTTCCAGAGCAATTCGCCCAATGAGTCCTTGACATTTAGTCATTTTCAGCCAATTTTCTGGATTTTTGAAAATTTCACTTTTTTGTGAAAATATCCACTAAATGAGGGAATAATATGTGTGAGGGTACCCCAGGAGAGTTCCAAATGTGTGTGGGTAGAATATATATCAAACAGGATTAAAATTGAAAAAAGTTGAAAACATTTTTTTTTGGACTTAGTCAGTTTTCCGGTGTTTATCAGACTTTCAGATAGGGTAAATGTCAGTGAGCATTCCGATTTCAGTTCCAGAGCGACTCGCCTAATGAGTCCTTGATATTTAGTCGTTTTCAGCCAATTTTCTGGATTTTTGAAAATTGTACTTTTTTGTGAAAATATCCACTAAATGAGGGAATAATATGTGTGAGGGTACCCCAGGAGAGTTCCAAATGTGTGTGGGTAGAATATATATCCCACGGGGGTAAAATTGTAAAAAGTTGAAAAATTTTATTTTTGAAATTAGTCATTTTTCCGGCGTTTATCAGACTTTCAGATAGGGAAAATATCAGTGAGTATTTCGATTTCAGTTCCAGAGCGATTCGCCCCATGAGTCCTTGATATTTAGTCGTTTTCAGCCAATAATTTGGATTTTTGAAGATTTCACTTTTTTGTGAAAACATCCACTAAATGAGGGAATAATATGTGTGAGGGTACCCCAGGAGAGTTCCAAATGTGTGTAGGTAGAATATATATCCCACGGGGTAAAATTGAAAAAAGTTGAAAAAAAATTTTTTTTCGACTTTGTCATTTTTCCGGCGTTTATCAGACTTTCAGATAGGCGAAATGTCAGTGAGCGTTCCGATTTCAGTTCCAGAGCGATTCGCCCAATGAGTTCTTGATATTTAGTCGTTTTCAGCCAATTTTCTGGATTTTTGAAAATTTCACTTTTTTGTGAAAATATCCACTAAATGAGGGAATAATATGTGTGAGGGTACCCCAGGAGAGTTCCAAATGTGTGTGGGTAGAATATATATCCCACGGGGATAAAATTGAAAAAAGTTGAAAACATTTTTTTTTGGGATTTAGTCATTTTTCCGGCGTTTATCAGACTTTCAGATAGGGCAAATTTCAGTGAGCATTCCAATTTCAGTTCCAGAGCGAATCGCCCAATGAGTCCTTGACATTTAGTCATTTTCAGCCAATTTTCTGGATTTTTGAAAATTTCACTTTTTTGTGAAAATATCCACTAAATGAGGGAATAATATGTGTGAGGGTACCCCAGGAGAGTTCCAAATGTGTGTGGGTAGAATATATATCTCACGGTGTAAAATTGAAAAAACTTGAAAAAAATTTTTTTTTGGACTTAGGCATTTTTTCCGGCTTTTATCAGACTTTCAGATAGGGAGTGAGCTAGGGAGTGAGCGTTCCGATTTCAGTTCCAGAGCGATTCGCCCAATGAGTTCTTGATATTTAGTCGTTTTCAGCCAATTTTCTGGATTTTTGAAAATTTCACTTTTTTGTGAAAATATCCACTAAATGATTGAATAATATGTGTGAGGGTGCCCCAGGAGAGTTCCAAATGTATGTGGGTAGAATATATATGAGACGGGGGGTAAAATTGAAAAAAGTTGAAAAAAATTTTTTTTTGGACTTTGTCATTTTTCCGGCGTTTATCAGACTTTCAGATAGTGAGTGAGCTAGGGAGCGAGCGTTCCGATTTCAGTTCCAGAGCGATTCGCCCAATGAGTCCTTGATATTTAGTCGTTTTCAGGCAATTTTCTGGATTTTTGGAAAATTTTACTTTTTTGTGAAAATATCCACTAAATGAGGGAATAATATGTGTGAGGGTACCCCAGGAAAGTTCCAAATGTGTGTGGGTAGAATATATATCTCACGGGGGTAAAATTTAAAAAAGTTGAAAAAATTATTTTTTTGGACTTAGTCATTTTTCCGGCGTTTATCAGACTTTCGGATTGGGGAAATGTCAGTGAGCGTTCCGATTTCAGTTACAGTGCGATTCGCCCAATGAGCCCTTGATATTTAGTCGTTTTCAGCCAATTTTCTGGATTTTTGAAAATTTCACTTTTTTGTGAAAATATCCACTAAATGATTGAATAATATGTGTGAGGGTCCCCCAGGAGAGTTCCAAATGTGTGTGGGTAGAATATATATCAGACGGGGGGTAAAATTGAAAAAAGTTGAAAAAATTTTTTTTTTCGGACTTTGTCATTTTTCCGGCGTTTATCAGACTTTCAGATAGGGGAAATGTCAGTGAGCGTTCCGATTTCAGTTCCAGAGTGATTCGCTCAATGAGTCCTTGATATTTAGTCGTTTTCAGCCAATTTTCTGGATTTTTGAAAATTTCACTTTTTTGTGAAAATATCCACTTAATTAGGGAATAATATGTGTGAGGGTACCCCAGGAGAGTTCCAAATGTGTGTGGGTAGAATATATATCCCACGGGGTAAAATTGAAAAAAGTTGAAAAAAAATTTTTTTTGGACTTTGTCATTTTTCCGGCATTTATCAGACCTTCAGATAGTGAGTGAGCTAGGGAGTGAGCGTTCCGATTTCAGTTCCAGAGCGATTCGCCCAATGAGTCCTTGATATTTAGTCGTTTTCAGGCAATTTTCTGGATTTTTGGAAAATTTTACTTTTTTGTGAAAATATCCACTAAATGAGGGAATAATATGTGTGAGGGTACCCCAGGAAAGTTCCAAATGTGTGTGGGTAGGATATATATCCCACGGGGGTAAAATTTAAAAAAGTTGAAAAAATTATTTTTTTGGACTTAGTCATTTTTCCGTCGTTTATCAGACTTTCAGATTGAGGAAATGTCAGTGAGCGTTTCGATTTCAGTTACAGTGCGATTTGCCCAATGAGCCCTTGATATTTAGTCGTTTTCAGCCAATTTTCTGGATTTTTGAAAATTTCACTTTTTTGTGAAAATACCCACAAAATGATTGAATAATATGTGTGAGGGTGCCCCAGGAGAGTTCCAAATGTGTGTGGGTAGAATATATATCAGATGGGGGGTAAAATTGAAAAAAGTTGAAATAAATTTTTTTTTGGACTTTGTCATTTTTCCGGCGTTTATCAAACTTTCAGATAGTGAGTGAGCTAGGGAGTGAGCGTTCCGATTTCAGTTCCAGAGCGATTCGCCCAATGAGTCCTTGATATTTAGTCGTTTTCAGGCAATTTTCTGGATTTTTGGAAAATTTTACTTTTTTGTGAAAATATCCACTAAATGAGGGAATAATATGTGTGAGGGTACCCCAGGAGAGTTCCAAATGTGTGTGGGTAGAATATATATCCCACGGGTGTAAAATTTAAAAAAGTTGAAAAAATTTTTTTTTGGACTTAGTCATTTTTCCGGCGTTTATCAGACTTTCAGATAGGAGAAATGTCAGTGAGCGTTCCGATTTCAGTTCCAGAGTGATTCACCCAATGAGCCCTTGATATTTAGTCATTTTCAGCCAATTTTCTGGATTTTTGAAAATTTCACTTTTTTGTGAAAATATCCACTAAATGAGGGAATAATATGTGTGAGGGTACCCCAGGAGAGTTCCAAATGTGTGTGGGTAGAATATATATCCCACGGGGGTAAAATTGTAAAAAGTTGAAAAAATTTTTTTTTGGACTTAGTCATTTTTCCGGCGTTTATCAGACTTTCAGGTAGGGGAAATGTCAGTGAGCATTCCGATTTCAGTTCCAGAGCGATTCGCCCCATGAGTCCTTGATATTTAGTCGTTTTCAGCCAATTTTCTGGATTTTTGAAAATTTCACTTTTTTGTGAAAATATCCACTTAAATAGGGAATAATATGTGTAAGGGTACCCCAGGAGAGTTCCAAATGTGTGTGGGTAGAATATATATCCCACGGCGGTAAAATTGAAAAAAAATTTTTTTTGGACCTAGTCATTTTTCCGGCGTTTATCAGACTTTCAGATAGGGGAAATGTCAGTGAGCGTTCCGATTTCAGTTCCAGAGCGATTCGCCCAATGAGCCCTTGATATTTAGTCATTTTCAGCCAATTTTCTTGATTTTTGAAAATTTCACTTTTTTGTGAAAATATCCACTAAATGAGGGAATAATATGTGAGAGGGTACCCCAGGAGAGTTCCAAATGTGTGTGGGTAGAATATATATCCCACGGGGGTAAAATTTAAAAAAGTTGAAAAAATTATTTTTTTGGACTTAGTCATTTTTCCGGCGTTTATCAGACTTTCAGATTGGGGAAATGTCAGTGAGCGTTCCGATTTCAGTTACAGTGCGATTCGCCCAATGAGTCCTTGATATTTAGTCGTTTTCAGCCAATTTTCTGGATTTTTGAAAATTTCACTTTTTTGTGAAAATATCCACTTAAATAGGGAATAATATGTGTAAGGGTACCCCAGGAGAGTTCCAAATGTGTGTGGGTAGAATATATATCCCACGGCGGTAAAATTGAAAAAAAATTTTTTTTGGACCTAGTCATTTTTCCGGCGTTTATCAGACTTTCAGATAGGGGAAATGTCAGTGAGCGTTCCGATTTCAGTTCCAGAGCGATTCGCCCAATGAGTCCTTGATATTTAGTCATTTTCAGCCAATTTTCTGGATTTTTGCAAATTTTACTTTTTTGTGAAAATATCCACTAAATGAGGGAATAATATGTGTGAGGGTACCCCAGGAGAGTTCCAAATGTGTGTGGGTAGAATATATATCAGACAGGGGGTAAAATTTAAAAAAGTTGAAAACATTTTTTTTTTGGACTTAGTCATTTTTGCGGCGCTTATCAGACTTTCAGATTGGGGAAATGACAGTGAGCGTTCCGATTTCAGTTCCAGAGCAATTCGCCCAATGAGTCCTTGATATTTAGTCGTTTTCAGCCAATTTTCTGGATTTTTGGAAAATTTAACTTTTTTGTGAAAATATCCACTAAATGATGGAATAATATGTGTGAGGGTACCCCAGGAGAGTTCCAAATGTGTGTGGGTAGAATATATATCCCACGGGGGCAAAATTGTAAAAAGTTGAAAATATTTATTTTTTGGACTTAGTCATTTTTCCGGCGTTTATCAGACTTTCAGATAGGGGAAATGTCAGTGAGCATTCCGATTTCAGTTCCAGAGCGATTCGCCCCATGAGTCCTTGATATTTAATCGTTTTCAGCCAATATTTTAGATTTTTGAAAATTTCACTTTTTTGTGAAAATATCCACTAAATGAGGGAATATTATGTGTGAGGGTACCCCAGGAGAGTTCCAAATGTGTGTGGGTAGTATATATATCCCACGGGGGTAAAATTGAAATAAAAAATTTTTGGACTTAGTCATTTTTCTGGCGTTTATCAGACTTTCAGATAGGGGAAATGTCAGTGAGCGTTCCGATTTTCAGTTCCAGAGCGATTCGCCCAATGAGGCCTTGATATTTAGTCATTTTCAACCAATTTTCTGGATTTTTGAAAATTTCACTTTTTTGTGAAAATATCCACTAAATGAGGGAATAATATGTGTGAGGGTAACCCAGGAGAGTTCCAAATGTGTGTGGGTAGAATATATATCCCACGGGGGTAAAATTGAAAAAAGTTGAAAAAAAATTTTTTTTGGACTTAGTCATTTTTCTGGCGTTTATCAGACTTTCAGATAGGGGAAATGTCAGTGAGCGTTCCGATTTCAGTTCCAGAGCGATTCGCCCAATGAGTCCTTGATATTTAGTCGTTTTCAGCCAATTTTCTGGATTTTTGAAAATTTCCCTTTTTTGTGAAAATATCCACTAAATGAAGGAATAATATGTGTGAGGGTACCCCAGGAGAGTTCCAAATGTGTGTGGGTAGAATATATATCTCACGGTGTAAAATTGAAAAAAGTTTAAAAAAAATTTTTTTGGACTTAGTCATTTTTCCGGCATTTATCAGACTTTCAGATAGTGAGTGAGCTAGGGAGTGAGCGTTCCGACTTCTGTTCCAGAGCGATTCGCCCAATGAGTCCTTGATATTTCGTCGTTGTCAGGCAATTTTTTTGATTTTTGAAAATTTCACTTTTTTGTGAAAATATCCACTAAATGAGGGAATAATATGTGTGAGGGTACCCCAGGAGAGTTCCAGATGTGTGTGGGTAGAATATATATCCCACGGGGGTAAAATTGAAAAAAAAATTATTTTGGACATAGTCATTTTGCCGGCGTTTATCAGACTTTCAGATAGGGGAAATGTCAGTGAGCGTTCGGATTTCAATTCCAGAGCGATTCGCCCAATGAGTCCTTGATATTTAGTCGTTTTCAGGCAATTTTCTGGATTTTTGGAAAATGTTACTTTTTTGTGAAAATATCCACTAAATGAGGGAATAATATGTGTGAGGGTACCCCAGGAGAGTTCTAAATGTGTGTGGGTAGAATATATATCAGACGGGGGGTAAAATTGTAAAAAGTTGAAAAATTTTTTTTTGGACTGTCATTTTTCCAACGTTTATCAGACTTTCAGATAGGGGATATGTCAGTGAGCGTTCCGATTTCAGTTACAGTGCGATTCGCCCCATGAGTCCTTGATATTTAGTCGTTTTCAGCCAATTTTCTGGATTTTTGAAAATTTCACTTTTTTGTGAAAATATCCACTTAAATAGGGAATAATATGTGTAAGGGTACCCCAGGAGAGTTCCAAATGTGTGTGGGTAGAATATATATCCCAAGGGGGTAAAATTGAAAAAAGTTGAAAAATTATTTTTTTTCGACTTAGTCATTTTTCCGGCGTTTATCAGACTTTCAGATAGGGGAAATGTCAGTGAGCATTCCGATTTCAGTTCCAGAGCTATTCGCCCCATGAGTCCTTGATATTTAGTCGTTTTCAGCCAATATTTTAGATTTTTGAAAATTTCACTTTTTTGTGAAAATATCCACTAAATGAGGGAATAATATGTGTGAGGGTACCCCAGGAGAGTTCCAAATGTGTGTGGGTAGTATATATATCCCACGGGGGTAAAATTGCAAAAAAATTTTTTTGGACTTAGTCATTTTTCCGGCGTTTATCAGACTTTCAGATAGGGGAAATGTCAGTCAGCGTTCCGATTTCAGCTCCAGAGCGATACTCCCAATGAGTCCTTGATAATTAGTCGTTTTCAGCCAATTTTCTGGATTTTTGCAAAATTTTATTTTTTGTGAAAATATCCACTAAATGATTGAATAATATGTGTGAGGGTGCCCCAGGAGAGTTCCAAATGTGTGTGGGTAGAATATATATCCCACAGGGGTAAAATTGAAAAAAGTTGAAAAATTATTTTTTTTCGATTTAGTCATTTTTCCGGCGTTTATCAGACTTTCAGATAGGGGAAATGTCAGTGAGCATTCCGATTTCAGTTCCAGAGCTATTCGCCCCATGAGTCCTTGATATTTAATCGTTTTCAGCCAATATTTTAGATTTTTGAAAATTTCACTTTTTTGTGAAAATATCCACTAAATGAGGGAATATTATGTGTGAGGGTACCCCAGGAGAGTTCCAAATGTGTGTGGGTAGTATATATATCCCACGGGGTAAAATTGAAAAAAAAATTTTTTGGACTTAGTCATTTTTCTGGCGTTTATCAGACTTTCAGATTGGGGAAATGTCAGTGAGCGTTACGATTTCAGTTCCAGAGCGATTCGCCCAATGAGTCCTTGATATTTAGTTGTTTTCAGGCAATTTTCTGGATTTTTGAAAATTTCACTTTTTTGTGAAAATATCCACTTAATTAGTGAATAATATGTGTGAGGGTACCCCAGGAGAGTTCCAAATGTGTGTGGGTAGTATATATATCCCACGGGGGTAAAATTGAAAAAAAAAATTTTTTGGACTTAGTCATTTTTCAGGCGTTTATCAGACTTTCAGATAGGGGAAATGTCAGTGAGCGTTCCGATTTCAGTTCCAGAGCGATTCGCCCAATGAGTCCTTGATATTTAGTCGTTTTCAGCCAATTTTCTGGATTTTTGCAAAATTTACTTTTTTGTGAAAATATCCACTAAATGATTGAATAATATGTGTGAGGGTGCCCCAGGAGAGTTCCAAATGTGTGTGGGTAGAATATATATCAGACGGGGGGTAAAATTGAAAAAAGTTGAAAAAAAATTTTTTTTGGACTTAGTCATTTTTCTGGCGTTTATCAGACTTTCAGATAGGGGAAATGTCAGTGAGCGTTCCGATTTCAGTTCCAGAGCGATTCGCCCAATGAGTCCTTGATATTTAGTCGTTTTCAGCCAATTTTCTGGATTTTTGAAAATTTCACTTTTTTGTGAAAATATCCGCTAAATGAGGGAATAATATGTGTGAGGGTACCCCAGGAGAGTTCCAAATGTGTGTGGGTAGTATATCTATCCCACGGGGGTAAAATTAAAAAAAATTTTTTTTGGACTTAGTCATTTTTCCGGCGTTTATCAGACTTTCAGATTGGGGAAATGTCAGTGAGCATTCCGATTTCAGTTCCAGAGCGATTCGCCCAATGAGTCCTTGATATTTAGTCGTTTTCAGCCAATTTTCTGGATTTTTGCAAATTTTACTTTTTTTGTGAAAATATCCGCTAAATGAGGGAATAATATGTGTGAGGGTACCCCAGGAGAGTTCCAAATGTGTGTGGGTAGAATATATATCCCACGGGGGTATAATTGAAAAAAAATTTTTTTTGGACTTAGTCATTTTTCCGGCGTTTATCAGACTTTCAGATAGGGGAAATGTCAGTGAGCATTCCGATTTCAGTTCCAGAGCGATTCGCCCAATGAGCCCTTGATATTTAGTCATTTTTAGCCAATTTTCTGGATTTTTGAAAATTTCAGTTTTTTGTGAAAATATCCACTAAATGAGGGAATAATATGTGTGAGGGTACCCCAGGAGAGTTCCAAATGTGTGTGGGTAGAATATATATCCCACGGGGGTAAAATTGAAAAAAGTTGAAAAAAATTTTTTTTTGGACTTAGTCATTTTACCGGCGTTTATCAGACTTTCAGATAGGGGAAATGTCAGTGAGCATTCCGATTTCAGTTCCAGAGCGATTTGCCCAATGAGTCCTTGAAATTTAGTCGTTTTCAGCCAATTTTCTGAATTTTTGAAAATTTCACTTTTTTGTGAAAATATCCACTAAATAAGGGAATAATATGTGTGAGGGTACCCCAGGAGAGTTCCAAATGTGTGTGGGTAGAATATATATCCCACGGGGGTAAAATTGAAAAAAAAATTTTTTTGGACTTTGTCATTTTTCCGTCGTTTATCAGACTTTCACATAGGGGAAATGTCAGTGAGCGTTCCGATTTCAGTTCCAGAGCGACTCGCCCAATGAGTCCTTGATGTTTCATCGTTGTCAGGCAATTTTCTGGATTTTTGAAAATTTCACTTTTTTGTGAAAATATCCACTAAATGAGGGAATAATATGTGTGAGGGTACCTCAGGAGAGTTCCATATGTGTGTGGGTAGAATATATATCAGACGGGGGGTAAAATTGAAAAAAGTTGAAAAATTTTTTTTTTGGACTTAGTCATTTTTCCGGCATTTATCAGACTTTCAGAAAGGAGAAATATCAGTGAGCGTTCCGATTTCAGTTCCAGAGCGATTCGCCCAATGAGTCCTTGATATTTAGTCGTTTTCAGCCAATTTTCTGGATTTTTGAAAATTTCACTTTTTTGTGAAAATATCCACTAAATGAGGGAATAATATGTGTGAGGGTACCCCAGGAGAGTTCCAAATGTGTGTGGGTAGAATATATTTCCCACGGGGGTAAAATTGAAAAAAGTTTAAAAATTTTTTCTTTTGGATTTAGTTATTTTTCGGCGTTTATCAGACTTTCAGATAGGGGAAATGTCAGTGAGCATTCCGATTTCAGTTCCAGAGCGTTTCGACCAATGAGTCCTTGATATTTAGTCGTTTTCAGCCAATTTTCTGGATTTTTGAAAATTTTACTTTTTTGTGAAAATATCAACTAAATGAGGGAATATTATGTGTGAGGGTACCCCAGGAGAATTCCAAATGTGTGTGGGTAGAATATATATCCCACGGGGGTAAAATTGAAAAAAAAATTTTTTGGGGACTTAGTCATTTTTCCGGTGTTTATCAGACTTTCAGATTGGGAGTGAGCTAGGGAGTGAGCGTTCTGATTTCAGTTCCAGAGCGATTCGCCCAATGAGTCCTTGATATTTCGTCGTCAGGCAATTTTCAGAATTTTTGATAATTTCACTTTTTCGTGAAAATATTGACTAAATGAGGGAATAATATGTGTGAGGTTACCTCAGGAGAGTTCCAAATGTGTGTGGGTAGAATGTACAGTGCCTACAAGTAGTATTCAAACCCCTGCAGATTTAGCTGGTTTGATAAGATGCAAATAAGTTAGAGCCTTCAAACTGCAAACGAGAGTAGATTTTATGAACAGAAGCATAAATCTTACACACCAAAAAGTTATGTTGCTCAGTTGAATTTTATTAAATTTTAAACATAAAAGTGTGGGTCAATTATTATACAACCCCTATGTTTAATATTTTGTGGAATAACCCTTGTTTGCAATTACAGCTAATAATCGTCTTTTATAAGACCTGATCAGGCCGGCACAGGTCTGTGGAGTTATCTTGGCCCACTCCTCCATGCAGATCTTCTCCAAGTTATCTAGGTTCTTTGGGTGTCTCATGTGGACTTTATTCTTGAGCTCCTTCCACAAGTTTTCAATTGGGTTAAGGTCAGGAGACTGACTAGGCCACTCCAACACCTTGACTATTTCCCTATTGAACCAGGCCTTGGTTTTCTTGGCTGTGTGCTTTGGGTTGTTGTCTTGTTGGAAGATGAAATTATGACCCATCTTAAGATCCTTGATGGAGGAGCGGAGGTTCTTGGCCAAAATCTCCAGGTAGGCCGTGCTATGCATCTTCCCATGGATGCGGACCAGATGGCCAGGCCCCTTGGCAGAGAAACAGCCCCACAGCATGATGCTGCCACCACCATGCTTGACTGTAGAGATGGTATTCTTGGGGTCATATGCAGTGCCATCCAGTCTCCAAACGTCACGTGTGTGGTTGGCACCAAAGATCTCGATCTTGGTCTCATCAGACCATAGAACCTTGAACCAGTCTGTCTCAGAGTCCTCCAAGTGATCATGAGCAAACTGTAGACGTGCCTTGACATGACACTTTGAAAGTAAAGGTACCTTACGGGCTCGTCTGGAACGGAGACCATTGCGGTGGAGTACGTTACTTATGGTATTGCCTGAAACCAATGTCCCCACTGCCATGAGATCTTCCCGGAGCTCCTTCCTTGTTGTCCTTGGGTTAGCCTTGACTCTTCGGACAAGCCTGGCCTCGGCACGGGAGGACACTTTCAAAGGCTGTCCTGGTCGTGGAAGGCTAACAGTAGTTCCATAAGCCTTCCACTTACGGATGATGCTCCCAACAGTGGAGACAGGTAGGCCCAACTCCTTGGAAAGGGTTTTGTACCCCTTGCCAGCCTTGTGACCCTCCACGATCTTGTCTCTGATGGCCTTGGAATGCTCCTTTGTCTTCCCATGTTGACCATGTCTGAGTGCTGTTCACAAGTTTGGGGAGGGTCTTAAATAGTCAGAAAAGGCTGGCAAAAGAGATCTTTAATCCACACATGTGAAGCTCATTATTCTTGTGTCTGAACTACTTCTTAATACTTTAGGGGGACCAAACAGAATTCTTGTGGTTTGAGGGGTTGAATAATAAATGACACTCTAAACTAACTTTTTACGTTTAAAAAAAAAAAAAAAAAAAAAAATTGCTGCAGTGCATTTCCCACTTCCAGGCTGATCTACAGTACAAATGTCACAATGCCAAGTTAATTCCGCATGTGTCAACCAGCTAAATCTGCAGGGGGTTGAATACTACTTGTAGGCACTGAGTGTCCCACGGGGGTAAAATTGAAAAGAGTTGAAAACATTTTTTTTTTTGGACTTAGTCATTTTTCCGGCGTTTATCAGACTTTCAGATAGGGGAAATGTCAGTGAGCGTTCCGATTTCAGTTCCAGAGCGATTCGCCCAATGAGTCCTTGATATTTAGTCGTTTTCAGCCAATTTTCTGGATTTATGAAAATTTCACTTTTTTGTGAAAATATCCACTAAATGAGGGAATAATTTGTGTGAGGGTACCCCAGGAGAGTTCCAAATGTGTGTGGGAAGAATATATATCCCACAGGGTTAAAATTGAAAAAAAAATTTTTTTTTGCACTTAGTCATTTTTCCGTTGTTTATCAGGCTTTCAGATAGGGGAAATGTCAGTAAGCATTCCGATTTCAGTTCCAGAGCGATTCGCCCAATGAGTCCTTGATATTTAGTCGCTTTCAGCCAATTTTCTGGTTTTTCAAAAATTTCACTTTTTTGTGAAAATATTCTCTAAATGAGGGAATAATATGTGTGAGGGTACCCCAGGAGTGTTCCAAATGTGTGTGGGTATAATATATATCCCACGGGGGTAAAATTGAAAAAAGTTGAAAAAATTTTTTTTTGGACTTAGTCATTTTTCCGGCGTTTATCAGACTTTCAGATAGGGGAAATGTCAGTGAGCATTCCGATTTCAGTTCCAGAGCGATTCGCCCAGAGTCCTTGATATTTAGTCTTTTTCAGACAATTTTCTGGATTTATGAAAATTTCACTTTTTTGTGAAAATATCCACTAAATGAGGGAATAATATGTGTGAGGGTACCCCAGGAGAGTCCCAAATGTGTGTGGGTAGAATATATATCCCACAGGGGTAAAATTGAAAAAAGTTGAAAACATTTTTTTTTTGGATTTAGTCATTTTTCCGGCATTTATCAGACTTTTAGATACGGGAAATGTCAGTGAGGGTTCTTATTTCAGTTCCAGAGTGATTCGCTGGATGAGTCCTTGATATTTCGTCGTTTTCAGGCAATTTTCTGGATTTTTGAAAATTTCACTTTTTTGTGAAAATATCCACTAAATGAGGGAGTAATATGTGTGAGGTTACCCCAGGAGAGATCCAAATGTGTGTGGGTAGAATATATATCCCACAGGGTTAATATCCCACAGGGTTAAAATTGAAAATAGTTGAAAAAAAATTTTTTTTTTGTACTTAGTCATTTTTCCGGCGTTTATCAGACTTTCAGATAGGGGAAATGTCAGTGAGCATTCCGATTTCAGTTCCAGAGCGATTCGCCCAATGAGTCCTTGATATTTAGTCGTTTTCAGCCAATTTTCTGGATTTTTGAAAATTTCACTTTTTTGTGAAAATATCCACTAAATGAGGGAATAATATGTGTGAGGGTACCCCAGGAGAGTTCCAAATGTGTGTGGGTAGAATATATATTCAACGGGGGTAAAATTGAAAAAAGTTGAAAAATTTTTTTTTTTGGACTTAGTCATTTTTCCGGCGTTTATCAGACTTTCAGATAGGGGAAATGTCAGTGAGCGTTCCGATTTCAGTTCCAGAGCGATTCGCCCAATGAGTCCTTGATATTTCGTCGTTTTCAGCCAATTTTTTGGATTTTTGAACATTTTACTTTTTTGTGAAAATATCCACTAAATGAGGGAATAATATGTGTGAGGGTACCCCAGGAGAGTTCCAAATGTGTGTGTTTAGAATATATATCCCACGGGGGTAAAATTGAAAAAAGTTGAAAATTTTTTTTTTTTGGATTTAGTCATTTTTCTGGCATTTATCAGACTTTCAGATAGGGGAAATGTAAGTGAGCATTCCGATTTCAGTTCCAGAGTGATTCGCCCAATGAGTCCTTGATATTTAGTAGTTTACAGGCAATTTTCTGGATTTTTGAAAATTTCACTTTTTTGTGAAAATATCCACTGAATGAGGGAATAATATGTGTGAGGGTACCCCAGGAGAGTTACAAATGTGTGTGGGTAGAATATATATCCCTCGGGGGTAAAATTGAAAAAAGTTGAAAAATTTTTTTTTTTGGACTTAGTCATTTTTCTGGCGTTTATCAGACTTTCAGATAGGGGAAATGTCAGTGATCGTTCCGATTTCATTTCCAGAGCGATTTGCCCAATGAGTCCTTGATATTTCGTCATTTTCAGCTAATTTTCTGGATTTTTGAAAATTTCACTTTTTTGTGAAAATATCCTCTAAATGAGGGAATAATATGTGTTAGGGTACCCCAGGAGAGTTCCAAATTTGTGTGGGTAGAATATATATCCCACGGGGTAAAATTGAAAAAAGTTTAAAAAAAATTTTTTTTGGACTTAGCCATTTTTCTGGCTTTTATCAGACTTTCAGATAGGGGAAATGTCAGTGAGCATTCCAATTTCAGTTGCAGAGCGATTCGCCCAATGAGTCCTTGATATTTAGTTGTTTTCAGCCAATTTTCTGGATTTTTGAAAATTTCACTTTTTTGTGAAATTATCCACTAAATGAGGGAATAATATGTGTGAGGGTACTCCAGGAGAGTTCCAAATGTGTGTGGTAGAATATATATCCCACGGGGGTAAAATTGAAAAAGTTGAAAAAAATTTTTTTTTGGACTTAGTCATTTTTCCGGCGTTTATCAGACTTTCAGATAGGAGAAATGTCAGTGAGCGTTCCGATTTCAGTTACAGAGCGATTCGCCCAATGAGTCCTTGATATTTAGTCGTTTTCAGGCAATTTTCTGGATTTTTGAAAATTTCACTTTTTTTTTAAAATATCCACTAAATGAGGGAGTAATATGTGTGAGGTTACCCCAGGAGAGATCCAAATGTGTGTGGGTAGAATATATATCCCACAGGGTTAATATCCCACAGGGTTAAAATTGAAAATAGTTGAAAAAAAATTTTTTTTTTGTACTTAGTCATTTTTCCGGCGTTTATCAGACTTTCAGATAGGAGAAATGTCAGTGAGCATTCCGATTTCAGTTCCAGAGCGATTCGCCCAATGAGTCCTTGATATTTAGTCGTTTTCAGGCAATTTTCTGGATTTTTGAAAATGTCACTTTTTTTGTGAAAATATCCACTAAATGAGGGAATAATATCTGTGAGGGTACCCCAGGAGAGTTCCAAATGTGTGTGGGTAGAATATATATCCCACGGGGGTAAAATTGAAAAAAGTTTAAATATTTTTTTTTTTGGATTTAGTCATTTTTCTGGCATTTATCAGACTTTCAGATAGGGGAAATGTAAGTGAACATTCCGATTTCAGTTCCAGAGCGATTCGCCCAATGAGTCCTTGATATTTAGTCGTTTTCAGCCAATTTTCTGGATTTTTGAAAATTTCACTTTTTTGTGAAAATATCCACTAAATGAGGAAATAATATGTGTGAGGGTACCCCAGGAGAGTTCCAAATGTGTGTGGGTAGAATATATATCCCACGGGGGTAAAATTGAAAAAAGTTGAAAAATTTTTTTTTTTGGACTTAGTCATATTTCCGGCATTTATCAGACTTTCACATACGGGAAATGTCAGTGAGCGTTCCGATTTCAGTTCCAGAGCGATTCGCCCAATGAGTCCTTGATATTTAGTCGTTTTCAGCCAATTTTCTGGATTTTTGAAAATTTCACTTTTTTGTGAAAATATCCACTAAATGAGGGAATAATATGTGTGAGGGTACCCCAGGAGAGTTCCAAATGTGTGTGGGTAGAATATATATCCCACAGGGTTAAAATTGAAAATAGTTGAAAAAAAATTTTTTTTTGTAGTTAGTCATTTTTCCCGCGTTTATCAGACTTTCAGATTGGGAGTGAGCTAGGGAGTGAGCGTTCTGATTTCAGTTCCAGAGCGATTCGCCCAATGAGTCCTTGATATTTCGTCGTCAGGCAATTTTCAGAATTTTTGATAATTTCACTTTTTCGTGAAAATATTGACTAAATGAGGGAATAATATGTGTGAGGTTACCTCAGGAGAGTTCCAAATGTGTGTGGGTAGAATGTACAGTGCCTACAAGTAGTATTCAAACCCCTGCAGATTTAGCTGGTTTGATAAGATGCAAATAAGTTAGAGCCTTCAAACTGCAAACGAGAGTAGATTTTATGAACAGAAGCATAAATCTTACACACCAAAAAGTTATGTTGCTCAGTTGAATTTTATTAAATTTTAAACATAAAAGTGTGGGTCAATTATTATACAACCCCTATGTTTAATATTTTGTGGAATAACCCTTGTTTGCAATTACAGCTAATAATCGTCTTTTATAAGACCTGATCAGGCCGGCACAGGTCTGTGGAGTTATCTTGGCCCACTCCTCCATGCAGATCTTCTCCAAGTTATCTAGGTTCTTTGGGTGTCTCATGTGGACTTTATTCTTGAGCTCCTTCCACAAGTTTTCAATTGGGTTAAGGTCAGGAGACTGACTAGGCCACTCCAACACCTTGACTATTTCCCTATTGAACCAGGCCTTGGTTTTCTTGGCTGTGTGCTTTGGGTTGTTGTCTTGTTGGAAGATGAAATTATGACCCATCTTAAGATCCTTGATGGAGGAGCGGAGGTTCTTGGCCAAAATCTCCAGGTAGGCCGTGCTATGCATCTTCCCATGGATGCGGACCAGATGGCCAGGCCCCTTGGCAGAGAAACAGCCCCACAGCATGATGCTGCCACCACCATGCTTGACTGTAGAGATGGTATTCTTGGGGTCATATGCAGTGCCATCCAGTCTCCAAACGTCACGTGTGTGGTTGGCACCAAAGATCTCGATCTTGGTCTCATCAGACCATAGAACCTTGAACCAGTCTGTCTCAGAGTCCTCCAAGTGATCATGAGCAAACTGTAGACGTGCCTTGACATGACACTTTGAAAGTAAAGGTACCTTACGGGCTCGTCTGGAACGGAGACCATTGCGGTGGAGTACGTTACTTATGGTATTGCCTGAAACCAATGTCCCCACTGCCATGAGATCTTCCCGGAGCTCCTTCCTTGTTGTCCTTGGGTTAGCCTTGACTCTTCGGACAAGCCTGGCCTCGGCACGGGAGGACACTTTCAAAGGCTGTCCTGGTCGTGGAAGGCTAACAGTAGTTCCATAAGCCTTCCACTTACGGATGATGCTCCCAACAGTGGAGACAGGTAGGCCCAACTCCTTGGAAAGGGTTTTGTACCCCTTGCCAGCCTTGTGACCCTCCACGATCTTGTCTCTGATGGCCTTGGAATGCTCCTTTGTCTTTCCATGTTGACCATGTCTGAGTGCTGTTCACAAGTTTGGGGAGGGTCTTAAATAGTCAGAAAAGGCTGGCAAAAGAGATCTTTAATCCACACATGTGAAGCTCATTATTCTTGTGTCTGAACTACTTCTTAATACTTTAGGGGGACCAAACAGAATTCTTGTGGTTTGAGGGGTTGAATAATAAATGACACTCTAAACTAACTTTTTACGTTTAAAAAAAAAAAAAAAAAAAAAAATTGCTGCAGTGCATTTCCCACTTCCAGGCTGATCTACAGTACAAATGTCACAATGCCAAGTTAATTCCGCATGTGTCAACCAGCTAAATCTGCAGGGGGTTGAATACTACTTGTAGGCACTGAGTGTCCCACGGGGGTAAAATTGAAAAGAGTTGAAAACATTTTTTTTTTTGGACTTAGTCATTTTTCCGGCGTTTATCAGACTTTCAGATAGGGGAAATGTCAGTGAGCGTTCCGATTTCAGTTCCAGAGCGATTCGCCCAATGAGTCCTTGATATTTAGTCGTTTTCAGCCAATTTTCTGGATTTATGAAAATTTCACTTTTTTGTGAAAATATCCACTAAATGAGGGAATAATTTGTGTGAGGGTACCCCAGGAGAGTTCCAAATGTGTGTGGGAAGAATATATATCCCACAGGGTTAAAATTGAAAAAAAAATTTTTTTTTGCACTTAGTCATTTTTCCGTTGTTTATCAGGCTTTCAGATAGGGGAAATGTCAGTAAGCATTCCGATTTCAGTTCCAGAGCGATTCGCCCAATGAGTCCTTGATATTTAGTCGCTTTCAGCCAATTTTCTGGTTTTTCAAAAATTTCACTTTTTTGTGAAAATATTCTCTAAATGAGGGAATAATATGTGTGAGGGTACCCCAGGAGTGTTCCAAATGTGTGTGGGTATAATATATATCCCACGGGGGTAAAATTGAAAAAAGTTGAAAAAATTTTTTTTTGGACTTAGTCATTTTTCCGGCGTTTATCAGACTTTCAGATAGGGGAAATGTCAGTGAGCATTCCGATTTCAGTTCCAGAGCGATTCGCCCAGAGTCCTTGATATTTAGTCTTTTTCAGACAATTTTCTGGATTTATGAAAATTTCACTTTTTTGTGAAAATATCCACTAAATGAGGGAATAATATGTGTGAGGGTACCCCAGGAGAGTCCCAAATGTGTGTGGGTAGAATATATATCCCACAGGGGTAAAATTGAAAAAAGTTGAAAACATTTTTTTTTTGGATTTAGTCATTTTTCCGGCATTTATCAGACTTTTAGATACGGGAAATGTCAGTGAGGGTTCTTATTTCAGTTCCAGAGTGATTCGCTGGATGAGTCCTTGATATTTCGTCGTTTTCAGGCAATTTTCTGGATTTTTGAAAATTTCACTTTTTTGTGAAAATATCCACTAAATGAGGGAGTAATATGTGTGAGGTTACCCCAGGAGAGATCCAAATGTGTGTGGGTAGAATATATATCCCACAGGGTTAATATCCCACAGGGTTAAAATTGAAAATAGTTGAAAAAAAATTTTTTTTTTGTACTTAGTCATTTTTCCGGCGTTTATCAGACTTTCAGATAGGGGAAATGTCAGTGAGCATTCCGATTTCAGTTCCAGAGCGATTCGCCCAATGAGTCCTTGATATTTAGTCGTTTTCAGCCAATTTTCTGGATTTTTGAAAATTTCACTTTTTTGTGAAAATATCCACTAAATGAGGGAATAATATGTGTGAGGGTACCCCAGGAGAGTTCCAAATGTGTGTGGGTAGAATATATATTCAACGGGGGTAAAATTGAAAAAAGTTGAAAAATTTTTTTTTTTGGACTTAGTCATTTTTCCGGCGTTTATCAGACTTTCAGATAGGGGAAATGTCAGTGAGCGTTCCGATTTCAGTTCCAGAGCGATTCGCCCAATGAGTCCTTGATATTTCGTCGTTTTCAGCCAATTTTTTGGATTTTTGAACATTTTACTTTTTTGTGAAAATATCCACTAAATGAGGGAATAATATGTGTGAGGGTACCCCAGGAGAGTTCCAAATGTGTGTGTTTAGAATATATATCCCACGGGGGTAAAATTGAAAAAAGTTGAAAATTTTTTTTTTTGGATTTAGTCATTTTTCTGGCATTTATCAGACTTTCAGATAGGGGAAATGTAAGTGAGCATTCCGATTTCAGTTCCAGAGTGATTCGCCCAATGAGTCCTTGATATTTAGTAGTTTACAGGCAATTTTCTGGATTTTTGAAAATTTCACTTTTTTGTGAAAATATCCACTGAATGAGGGAATAATATGTGTGAGGGTACCCCAGGAGAGTTACAAATGTGTGTGGGTAGAATATATATCCCTCGGGGGTAAAATTGAAAAAAGTTGAAAAATTTTTTTTTTTGGACTTAGTCATTTTTCTGGCGTTTATCAGACTTTCAGATAGGGGAAATGTCAGTGATCGTTCCGATTTCATTTCCAGAGCGATTTGCCCAATGAGTCCTTGATATTTCGTCATTTTCAGCTAATTTTCTGGATTTTTGAAAATTTCACTTTTTTGTGAAAATATCCTCTAAATGAGGGAATAATATGTGTTAGGGTACCCCAGGAGAGTTCCAAATTTGTGTGGGTAGAATATATATCCCACGGGGTAAAATTGAAAAAAGTTTAAAAAAAATTTTTTTTGGACTTAGCCATTTTTCTGGCTTTTATCAGACTTTCAGATAGGGGAAATGTCAGTGAGCATTCCAATTTCAGTTGCAGAGCGATTCGCCCAATGAGTCCTTGATATTTAGTTGTTTTCAGCCAATTTTCTGGATTTTTGAAAATTTCACTTTTTTGTGAAATTATCCACTAAATGAGGGAATAATATGTGTGAGGGTACTCCAGGAGAGTTCCAAATGTGTGTGGTAGAATATATATCCCACGGGGGTAAAATTGAAAAAGTTGAAAAAAATTTTTTTTTGGACTTAGTCATTTTTCCGGCGTTTATCAGACTTTCAGATAGGAGAAATGTCAGTGAGCGTTCCGATTTCAGTTACAGAGCGATTCGCCCAATGAGTCCTTGATATTTAGTCGTTTTCAGGCAATTTTCTGGATTTTTGAAAATTTCACTTTTTTTTTAAAATATCCACTAAATGAGGGAGTAATATGTGTGAGGTTACCCCAGGAGAGATCCAAATGTGTGTGGGTAGAATATATATCCCACAGGGTTAATATCCCACAGGGTTAAAATTGAAAATAGTTGAAAAAAAATTTTTTTTTTGTACTTAGTCATTTTTCCGGCGTTTATCAGACTTTCAGATAGGGGAAATGTCAGTGAGCATTCCGATTTCAGTTCCAGAGCGATTCGCCCAATGAGTCCTTGATATTTAGTCGTTTTCAGGCAATTTTCTGGATTTTTGAAAATGTCACTTTTTTTGTGAAAATATCCACTAAATGAGGGAATAATATCTGTGAGGGTACCCCAGGAGAGTTCCAAATGTGTGTGGGTAGAATATATATCCCACGGGGGTAAAATTGAAAAAAGTTTAAATATTTTTTTTTTTGGATTTAGTCATTTTTCTGGCATTTATCAGACTTTCAGATAGGGGAAATGTAAGTGAACATTCCGATTTCAGTTCCAGAGCGATTCGCCCAATGAGTCCTTGATATTTAGTCGTTTTCAGCCAATTTTCTGGATTTTTGAAAATTTCACTTTTTTGTGAAAATATCCACTAAATGAGGAAATAATATGTGTGAGGGTACCCCAGGAGAGTTCCAAATGTGTGTGGGTAGAATATATATCCCACGGGGGTAAAATTGAAAAAAGTTGAAAAATTTTTTTTTTTGGACTTAGTCATATTTCCGGCATTTATCAGACTTTCACATACGGGAAATGTCAGTGAGCGTTCCGATTTCAGTTCCAGAGCGATTCGCCCAATGAGTCCTTGATATTTAGTCGTTTTCAGCCAATTTTCTGGATTTTTGAAAATTTCACTTTTTTGTGAAAATATCCACTAAATGAGGGAATAATATGTGTGAGGGTACCCCAGGAGAGTTCCAAATGTGTGTGGGTAGAATATATATCCCACAGGGTTAAAATTGAAAATAGTTGAAAAAAAATTTTTTTTTGTAGTTAGTCATTTTTCCCGCGTTTATCAGACTTTCAGATAGGGGAAATGTCAGTGAGCATTCCGAATTCAGTTCCAGAGCGATTTGCCCAATGAGTCCTTGATATTTAGTCGTTTTCAGCCAATTTTCTGGATTTTTGAAAATTTCACTTTTTTGTGAAAATATCCACTAAATGAGGGAATAATATGTGTGAGGGTACCCCAGGAGAGTTCCAAATGTGTGTGGGTAGAATATATATCCCACGGGGGTAAAATTGAAAAAAGTTTAAATATTTTTTTTTTTGGATTTACTCATTTTTCTGGCATTTATCAGACTTTCAGATAGGGGAAATGTAAGTGAGCATTCAGATTTCAGTTCCAGAGCGATTCGCCCAATGAGTCCTTGATATTTCGTGGTTTTCAGCTAATTTTCTGGATTTTTGAAAATTTCACTTTTTTTGTGAAAATATCCACTAAATGAGGGAATAATATGTGTGAAGGTACCCCAGGAGAGTTCCAAATGTGTGTGGGTAGAATATATATCCCACGGGGGTAAAATTGAAAAAAGTTGAAAATTTTTTTTTTTTGGACTTAGTCATATTTCCGGCGTTTATCAGACTTTCACATACGGGAAATGTCAGTGAGCGTTCCGATTTCAGTTCCAGAGCGATTCGCCCAATGAGTCCTTGATATTTAGTCGTTTTCAGCCAATTTTCTGGATTTTTGAAAATTTCACTTTTTTGTGAAAATATCCACTAAATGAGGGAATAATATGTGTGAGGTTACCCCAGGAGAGTTCCAAATGTGTGTGGGTAGAATATATATCCCACGGGGGTAAAATTGAAAAAAGTTAAAATATTTTTTTTTTTGGATTTAGTCATTTTTCTGGCATTTATCAGACTTTCAGATAGGGGAAATGTAAGTGAGCATTCCGATTTCAGTTCCAGAGCGATTCGCCCAATGAGTCCTTGATATTTAGTCGTTTTCAGGCAATTTTCTGGATTTTTGAAAATTTCACTTTTTTGTGAAAATATCCACTAAATGAGGGAATAATATGTGTGAGGGTACCCCAGGAGAGTTCCAAATGTGTGTGGGTAGAATATATATCCCACGGGGGTAAAATTGAAAAAAGTTTAAATATTTTTTTTTTGGACTTAGTCATTTTTCCGGCGCTTATCAGACTTTCAGATAGGGGAAATGTCAGTGAGCATTCCGATTTCAGTTCCAGAGCGATTCGCCCAATGAGTCCTTGATATTTAGTCGTTTTCAGGCAATTTTCTGGATTTTTGAAAATTTCACTTTTTTTTTTAAATATCCACTAAATGAGGGAGTAATATGTGTGAGGTTACCCCAGGAGAGTTCCAAATGTGTGTGGGTAGAATATATATCCCACGGGGGTAAAATTGAAAAAAGTTGAAAAAAATTTTTTTTTGGACTTAGTCATTTTACCGGCGTTTATCAGACTTTCAGATAGGGGAAATGTCAGTGAGCATTCCGATTTCAGTTCCAGAGCGATTTGCCCAATGAGTCCTTGAAATTTAGTCGTTTTCAGCCAATTTTCTGAATTTTTTAAAATTTCACTTTTTTGTGAAAATATCCACTAAATGAGGGAATAATATGTGTGAGGGTACCGAAGGAGAGTTCCAAATGTGTGTGGGTAGAATATATATCCCACGGGGGTAAAATTGAAAAAAGTTGAAAAACATTTTTTTTTGGACTTAGTCATTTTTCTGGCGTTTATCAGACTTTAAGATAGGGGAAATGTAAGTGAGCATTCCCATTTCAGTTCCAGAGCGACTCGCCCAATGAGTCCTTGATATTTAGTCGTTTTCAGCCAATATTTTGGATTTTTGAAAATTTCACTTTTTGTGAAAATATCCACTAAATGAGGGAATAATAAGTGTGAGGGTACCCCAGGAGAGTTCCAAATGTGTGTGGGTAAAATATATATCTCACGGGGGTAAAATTGAAAAAATGTGAAAAAAATTTTTTTTGGACTTAGTCATTTTTCCGCCTTTTATCAGACTTTCAGATAGGGGAAATGTCAGTGAGCGTTCCGATTTCAGTTCCAGAGCGATTCGCCCAATGAGTCCTTGTTATTTTGTCGTTTTCAGCCAATTTTCTGGATTTTTGAAAATTTCACTTTATTGTGTAAATATCCACTAAATGAGGGAATAATATGTATGATGGTACCCCAGGAGAGTTCCAAATGTGTGTGGGTAGAATATATATCCCACGGGGGTAAAATTGAAAACATTTTTTTTTTTTGGACTTAGTCATTTTTCCGACGTTTATTAGACTTTCAGATAGGGGAAATGTCAGTGAGCGTTCCGATTTCTGCTCCAGAGCGATTCGCCCAATGAGTCCTTGATATTTAGTCGTTTTCAGCCAATTTTCTGGATTTTTGAAAATTTCACTTTTTTGTGAAAATATCCACTAAATGAGGGAATAATATGAATGAGGGTACCCCAGGAGAGTTCCAAATGTGTGTGGGTAGTATATATATCCCATGGGGGTAAAATTCAAAAAAGTTGAAAAAAATTTTTTTTTGGATTTAGTCATTTTTCTGGCGTTTATCAGACTTTAAGATAGGGGAAATGTCAGTGAGCGTTCTGATTTCAGTTCCAGAGCGATTCGCCCAATGAGTCTTTGATATTTAGTTGTTTTCAGCCAATTTTCTGGATTTTTGAAAATTTCACTTTTTTGTAAAAATATCCACTAAATGAGGGAATAATATGTATGAGGGTACCCCAGGAGAGTTCCAAATGTGTGTGGGTAGAATATATATACCATGGGGGTAAAATTGAAAAAAGTTTAAAAAATTTTTTTTTGGAATTTAGTCATTTTTTTGGCGTTGATCAGACTTTAAGATAGGGGAAATGTCAGTGAGCGTTCCGATTTCAGTTCCAGAGCGATTCGCCCAATGAGTCCTTGATATTTAGTCGTTTTCAGCCAATTTTCTGGATTTTTGAAAATTTCACTTTTTTGTGAAAATATCCACTAAATTAGGGAATAATAAGTGTGAGGGTACCCCAGGAGAGTTCCAAATGTGTGTGGGAAGAATATATATCCCACAGGGGTAAAATTGAAAAAGTTGAAAAAAATTTATTTTTGGACTTAGTCATTTTTCCGGCGTTTATCAGACTTTCAGATAGGGGAAATGTCAGTGAGCATTCCGATTTCAGTTCCAGAGCGATTCGCCCAATGAGTCCTTGTTATTTCGTCGTTTTCAGCCAATTTTCTGGATTTTTGAAAATTTCACTTTTTTGTGAAAATATCCGCTAAATGAGGGAATAATATGTGTGAGGGTACCCCAGGAGAGTTCTAAATGTGTGTGGGAAGAATATATATCTCACGGGGGTAAAATTGAAAAAATGTGAAAAAAATTTTTTTTGGACTTAGTCATTTTTCCGCCTTTTATCAGACTTTCAGATAGGGGAAATGTCAGTGAGCGTTCCGATTTCAGTTCCAGAGCGATTCGCCCAATGAGTCCTTGTTATTTTGTCGTTTTCAGCCAATTTTCTGGATTTTTGAAAATTTCACTTTTTTGTGAAAATATCCACTAAATGAGGGAATAATATGTATGATGGTACCCCAGGAGAGTTCCAAATGTGTGTGGGTAGAATATATATCCCACGGGGGTAAAATTGAAAAAAGTTTAAAAAAATTTTTTTTTGGACTTAGTCATTTTTCTGGCGTTTATCAGACTTTAAGATAGGGGAAATGTCAGTGAGCATTCCCATTTCAGTTCCAGAGCGATTCGCCCAATGAGTCTTTGATATTTAGTCGTTTTCAATCAATTTTCTGGATTTTTGAAAATTTCACTTTTTTGTGAAAATATCCACTAAATGAGGGAATAATATGTGTGAGGGTACCCCAGGAGAGTTCTAAATATGTGTGGCTAGAATATATATCTGACAGGGGTAAAATTGAAAAAAGTTGAAAAAAATTTTTTTTTGGACTTAGTCATTTTTCCGGCGTTTATCAGACTTTCAGATAGGGCAAATATCAGTGAGCATTCCGATTTCAGTTCCAGAGCGATTCGCCCAATGAGTCCTTGATATTTAGTCATTTTCAGCCAATTTTCTGGATTCTTGAAAATTTCACTTTTTTGTGAAAATATCCACTAAATGAGGGAATAATATGTATGATGGTACCCCAAGAGAGTTCCAAATGTGTGTGGGTAGAATATATATCCCACGGGGGTAAAATTGAAAAAAGTTTAAAAAAATTTTTTTTTGGACTTAGTCATTTTTCTGGCGTTTATCAGACTTTAAGATAGGGCAAATGTAAGTGAGCATTCCCATTTCAGTTCCAGAGCGACTCGCCCAATGAGTCCTTGATATTTAGTCGTTTTCAGCCAATATTTTGGATTTTTGAAAATTTCACTTTTTGTGAAAATATCCACTAAATGAGGGAATAATAAGTGTGAGGGTACCCCAGGAGAGTTCCAAATGTGTGTGGGTAAAATATATATCTCACGGGGGTAAAATTGAAAAAATGTGAAAAAAATTTTTTTTGGACTTAGTCATTTTTCCGCCTTTTATCAGACTTTCAGATAGGGGAAATGTCAGTGAGCGTTCCGATTTCAGTTCCAGAGCGATTCGCCCAATGAGTCCTTGTTATTTTGTCGTTTTCAGCCAATTTTCTGGATTTTTGAAAATTTCACTTTATTGTGTAAATATCCACTAAATGAGGGAATAATATGTATGATGGTACCCCAGGAGAGTTCCAAATGTGTGTGGGTAGAATATATATCCCACGGGGGTAAAATTGAAAACATTTTTTTTTTTTGGACTTAGTCATTTTTCCGACGTTTATTAGACTTTCAGATAGGGGAAATGTCAGTGAGCGTTCCGATTTCTGCTCCAGAGCGATTCGCCCAATGAGTCCTTGATATTTAGTCGTTTTCAGCCAATTTTCTGGATTTTTGAAAATTTCACTTTTTTGTGAAAATATCCACTAAATGAGGGAATAATATGTATGAGGGTACCCCAGGAGAGTTCCAAATGTGTGTGGGTAGTATATATATCCCATGGGGGTAAAATTCAAAAAAGTTGAAAAAAATTTTTTTTTGGATTTAGTCATTTTTCTGGCGTTTATCAGACTTTAAGATAGGGGAAATGTCAGTGAGCGTTCTGATTTCAGTTCCAGAGCGATTCGCCCAATGAGTCTTTGATATTTAGTTGTTTTCAGCCAATTTTCTGGATTTTTGAAAATTTCACTTTTTTGTAAAAATATCCACTAAATGAAGGAATAATATGTATGAGGGTACCCCAGGAGAGTTCCAAATGTGTGTGGGTAGAATATATATACCATGGGGGTAAAATTGAAAAAAGTTTAAAAAATTTTTTTTTGGAATTTAGTCATTTTTTTGGCGTTGATCAGACTTTAAGATAGGGGAAATGTCAGTGAGCGTTCCGATTTCAGTTCCAGAGCGATTCGCCCAATGAGTCCTTGATATTTAGTCGTTTTCAGCCAATTTTCTGGATTTTTGAAAATTTCACTTTTTTGTGAAAATATCCACTAAATTAGGGAATAATAAGTGTGAGGGTACCCCAGGAGAGTTCCAAATGTGTGTGGGAAGAATATATATCCCACAGGGGTAAAATTGAAAAAGTTGAAAAAAATTTATTTTTGGACTTAGTCATTTTTCCGGCGTTTATCAGACTTTCAGATAGGGGAAATGTCAGTGAGCATTCCGATTTCAGTTCCAGAGCGATTCGCCCAATGAGTCCTTGTTATTTCGTCGTTTTCAGCCAATTTTCTGGATTTTTGAAAATTTCACTTTTTTGTGAAAATATCCGCTAAATGAGGGAATAATATGTGTGAGGGTACCCCAGGAGAGTTCTAAATGTGTGTGGGAAGAATATATATCTCACGGGGGTAAAATTGAAAAAATGTGAAAAAAATTTTTTTTGGACTTAGTCATTTTTCCGCCTTTTATCAGACTTTCAGATAGGGGAAATGTCAGTGAGCGTTCCGATTTCAGTTCCAGAGCGATTCGCCCAATGAGTCCTTGTTATTTTGTCGTTTTCAGCCAATTTTCTGGATTTTTGAAAATTTCACTTTTTTGTGAAAATATCCACTAAATGAGGGAATAATATGTATGATGGTACCCCAGGAGAGTTCCAAATGTGTGTGGGTAGAATATATATCCCACGGGGGTAAAATTGAAAAAAGTTTAAAAAAATTTTTTTTTGGACTTAGTCATTTTTCTGGCGTTTATCAGACTTTAAGATAGGGGAAATGTCAGTGAGCATTCCCATTTCAGTTCCAGAGCGATTCGCCCAATGAGTCTTTGATATTTAGTCGTTTTCAATCAATTTTCTGGATTTTTGAAAATTTCACTTTTTTGTGAAAATATCCACTAAATGAGGGAATAATATGTGTGAGGGTACCCCAGGAGAGTTCTAAATATGTGTGGCTAGAATATATATCTGACAGGGGTAAAATTGAAAAAAGTTGAAAAAAATTTTTTTTTGGACTTAGTCATTTTTCCGGCGTTTATCAGACTTTCAGATAGGGCAAATATCAGTGAGCATTCCGATTTCAGTTCCAGAGCGATTCGCCCAATGAGTCCTTGATATTTAGTCATTTTCAGCCAATTTTCTGGATTCTTGAAAATTTCACTTTTTTGTGAAAATATCCACTAAATGAGGGAATAATATGTATGATGGTACCCCAAGAGAGTTCCAAATGTGTGTGGGTAGAATATATATCCCACGGGGGTAAAATTGAAAAAAGTTTAAAAAAATTTTTTTTTGGACTTAGTCATTTTTCTGGCGTTTATCAGACTTTAAGATAGGGGAAATGTCAGTGAGCATTCCCATTTCAGTTCCAGAGCGATTCGCCCAATGAGTCTTTGATATTTAGTCGTTTTCAATCAATTTTCTGGATTTTTGAAAATTTCACTTTTTTGTGAAAATATCCACTAAATGAGGGAATAATATGTGTGAGGGTACCCCAGGAGAGTTCTAAATATGTGTGGCTAGAATATATATCTGACAGGGGTAAAATTGAAAAAAGTTGAAAAAAATTTTTTTTTGGACTTAGTCATTTTTCTGGCGTTTATCAGACTTTCAGATAGGAGAAATGTCAGTGAGCGTTTCGATTTCAGTTCCAGAGCGATTCGACCAATGAGTCCTTGTTATTTAGTCGTTCTCAGACAATTTTCTTGATTTTTGAAAATTTCACTTTTTTGTGAAAATATCCACTAAATGAGGGAATAATATGTGTGAGGGTACCCCAGGAGAGTTCCAAATGTGTGTGGGTAAAATATATATCCCACGGGGGTAAAATTGAAAAAAGTTAAAAAAAAATTTTTTTTGCACTTAGTCATTTTTCTGGCGTTTATCAGACTTTCAGATAGGGGAAATGTCAGTGAGTGTTCCGATTTCAGTTCCAGAGCGATTCACCCAATGAGTCCTTGATATTTAGTCATTTTCAGCCAATTTTCTGGATTCTTGAAAATTTCACTTTTTTGTGAAAATATCCACTAAATGAGGGAATAATATGTATGAGGGTACCCCAGGAGAGTTCCAAATGTGTGTGGGTAGAATATATATCCCACGGGGGTAAAATTGAAAAAATTTAAAAAAAATTTTTTTTGGACTTAGTCATTTTTCTGGCGTTTATCAGACTTTAAGATAGGGGAAATGTCAGTGAGCATTCCCATTTCAGTTCCAGAGCGATTTGCCCAATGAGTCTTTGATATTTAGTCGTTTTCAATCAATTTTCTGGATTTTTGAAAATTTCACTTTTTTGTGAAAATATCCACTAAATGAGGGAATAATATGTGTGAGGGTACCCCAGGAGAGTTCTAAATATGTGTGGCTAGAATATATATCTGACAGGGGTAAAATTGAAAAAAGTTGAAAAAATTTTTTTTTTGGACTTAGTCATTTTTCTGGCGTTTATCAGACTTTCAGATAGGAGAAATGTCAGTGAGCGTTTCGATTTCAGTTCCAGAGCGATTCGACCAATGAGTCCTTGTTATTTAGTCGTTCTCAGACAATTTTCTTGATTTTTGAAAATTTCACTTTTTTGTGAAAATATCCACTAAATGAGGGAATAATAAGTGTGAGGGTACCCCAGGAGAGTTCCAAATGTGTGTGGGTAAAATATATATCCCACGGGGGTAAAATTGAAAAAAGTTGAAAAAAATTTTTTTTTGGACTTAGTCATTTTTCCGGCGTTTATCAGACTTTCAGATAGGGCAAATATCAGTGAGCATTCCGATTTCAGTTCCAGAGCGATTCGCCCAATGAGTCCTTGATATTTAGTCATTTTCAGCCAATTTTCTGGATTCTTGAAAATTTCACTTTTTTGTGAAAATATCCACTAAATGAGGGAATAATATGTATGATGGTACCCCAAGAGAGTTCCAAATGTGTGTGGGTAGAATATATATCCCACGGGGGTAAAATTGAAAAAAGTTTAAAAAAATTTTTTTTTGGACTTAGTCATTTTTCTGGCGTTTATCAGACTTTAAGATAGGGGAAATGTCAGTGAGCATTCCCATTTCAGTTCCAGAGCGATTCGCCCAATGAGTCTTTGATATTTAGTCGTTTTCAATCAATTTTCTGGATTTTTGAAAATTTCACTTTTTTGTGAAAATATCCACTAAATGAGGGAATAATATGTGTGAGGGTACCCCAGGAGAGTTCTAAATATGTGTGGCTAGAATATATATCTGACAGGGGTAAAATTGAAAAAAGTTGAAAAAAATTTTTTTTTGGACTTAGTCATTTTTCTGGCGTTTATCAGACTTTCAGATAGGAGAAATGTCAGTGAGCGTTTCGATTTCAGTTCCAGAGCGATTCGACCAATGAGTCCTTGTTATTTAGTCGTTCTCAGACAATTTTCTTGATTTTTGAAAATTTCACTTTTTTGTGAAAATATCCACTAAATGAGGGAATAATATGTGTGAGGGTACCCCAGGAGAGTTCCAAATGTGTGTGGGTAAAATATATATCCCACGGGGGTAAAATTGAAAAAAGTTAAAAAAAAATTTTTTTTGCACTTAGTCATTTTTCTGGCGTTTATCAGACTTTCAGATAGGGGAAATGTCAGTGAGTGTTCCGATTTCAGTTCCAGAGCGATTCACCCAATGAGTCCTTGATATTTAGTCATTTTCAGCCAATTTTCTGGATTCTTGAAAATTTCACTTTTTTGTGAAAATATCCACTAAATGAGGGAATAATATGTATGAGGGTACCCCAGGAGAGTTCCAAATGTGTGTGGGTAGAATATATATCCCACGGGGGTAAAATTGAAAAAATTTAAAAAAAATTTTTTTTGGACTTAGTCATTTTTCTGGCGTTTATCAGACTTTAAGATAGGGGAAATGTCAGTGAGCATTCCCATTTCAGTTCCAGAGCGATTTGCCCAATGAGTCTTTGATATTTAGTCGTTTTCAATCAATTTTCTGGATTTTTGAAAATTTCACTTTTTTGTGAAAATATCCACTAAATGAGGGAATAATATGTGTGAGGGTACCCCAGGAGAGTTCTAAATATGTGTGGCTAGAATATATATCTGACAGGGGTAAAATTGAAAAAAGTTGAAAAAATTTTTTTTTTGGACTTAGTCATTTTTCTGGCGTTTATCAGACTTTCAGATAGGAGAAATGTCAGTGAGCGTTTCGATTTCAGTTCCAGAGCGATTCGACCAATGAGTCCTTGTTATTTAGTCGTTTTCAGACAATTTTCTTGATTTTTGAAAATTTCACTTTTTTGTGAAAATATCCACTAAATGAGGGAATAATATGTGTGAGGGTACCCCAGGAGAGTTCCAAATGTGTGTGGGTAAAATATATATCCCACGGGGGTAAAATTGAAAAAAGTTGAAAAAAATATTTTTTTGGACTTAGTCATTTTTCCGGCATTTATCAGACTTTCAGATAGGGGAAATGTTAGTGAGCGTTCCGATTTCAGTTCCAGAGCGATTCGCCCATTGAGTCCTTGTTATTTAGTTGTTTTCAGCCAATTATCTGGATTTTTGAAAATTTCACTTTTTTGTGAAAATATCCACTAAATGAGGGAATAATATGTGTGAGGGTACCGAAGGAGAGTTCCAAATTTGTGTGGGTAGAATATATATCCCACGGGGGTAAAATTGAAAAAAGTTCTAAAAAAAATTTTTTTGGACTTAGTCATTTTTCCGGCGTTTATCAGACTTTCAGATAGGGGAAATGTCAGTGAGCGTTCCGATTTCAGTTCCAGAGCGATTCGCCCAATGAGTCCTTGATAATTAGTCGTTTTCAGCCAATTTTCTGGATTTTTGAAAATTTCACTTCTTTGTGAAAATATCCACTAAATGAGGGAATAATATGTGTGAGGGTACCGAAGGAGAGTTCCAAATGTGTGTGGGTAGAATATATATCCCACGGGGGTAAAATTGAAAAAAGTTGAAAAAATTTTTTTTTGGGACTTAGTCATTTTTCCGGCGTTTATCAGACTTTCAGATAGGGGAAATGTCAGTGAGCGTTCCGATTTCAGTTCCAGAGCGATTCGCCCAATGAGTCCTTGTTATTTAGTTGTTTTCAGCCAATTTTCTGGATTTTTGAAAATTTCACTTTTTTGTGACAATATCCACTAAATGAGGGAATAATATGTGTGAGGGTACCCCAGGAGAGTTCCAAATGTGTGTGGGTAGAATATATATCCCACGGGGGTAAAATTGAAAAAAGTTGAAAAAAATATTTTTTTGGACTTGGTCATTTTTCCGGCGTTTATCAGACTTTCAGATAGGGCAAATGTTAGTGAGCGTTCCGATTTCAGTTCCAGAGCGATTCGCCCAATGAGTCCTTGTTATTTAGTTGTTTTCAGCCAATTATCTGGATTTTTGAAAATTTCACTTTTTTGTGAAAATATCCACTAAATGAGGGAATAATATGTGTGAGGGTACCGAAGGAGAGTTCCAAATGTGTGTGGGTAGAATATATATCCCACGGGGGTAAAGTTGAAAAAAGACAAAAAAAATTTTTTTTTTGATTGTCATTTTTCTGGCGTTTATCAGACTTTAAGACAGGGGAAATGTCAGTGAGCATTCCCATTTCAGTTCCAGAGCGATTCGCCCAATGAGTCTTTGGTATTTAGTCGTTTTCAGCCAATTTTCTGGATTTTTGAAAATTTCACTTTTTTGTGAAAATATCCACTAAATGAGGGAATAAAATGTATGAGGGTACCGAAGGAGAGTTCCAAATTTGTGTGGGTAGAATATATATCCCACGGGGGTAAAATTGAAAAAAGTTAAAAAAATTTTTTTTTGGGACTTAGTCATTTTTCCGGCGTTTATCAGACTTTCAGATAGGGGAAATGTCAGTGAGCATTCCCATTTCAGTTCCAGAGCGATTCGCCCAATGAGTCCTTGATAATTAGTCGTTTTCAGCCAATTTTCTGGATTTTTGAAAATTTCACTTCTTTGTGAAAATATCCACTAAATGAGGGAATAATATGTGTGAGGGTACCCCAGGAGAGTTCCAAATGTGTGTGGGTAGAATATGTATCCCACGGGGGTAAAATTGAAAAAAGTTGAAAAAAATATTTTTTTGGACTGTCATTTTTCTGGCATTTATCAGACTTTAAGACAGGGGAAATGTCAGTGAACATTCCCATTTCAGTTCCAGAGCGATTCGCCCAATGAGTCTTTGGTATTTAGTCGTTTTCAGCCAATTTTCTGGATTTTTGAAAATTTCACTTTTTTGTGAAAATATCCACTAAATGAGGGAATAAAATGTATGAGGGTACCGAAGGAGAGTTCCAAATTTGTGTGGGTAGAATATATATCCCACGGGGGTAAAATTGAAAAAAGTTAAAAAAATTTTTTTTTGGGACTTAGTCATTTTTCCGGCGTTTATCAGACTTTCAGATAGGGGAAATGTCAGTGAGCATTCCCATTTCAGTTCCAGAGCGATTCGCCCAATGAGTCCTTGATAATTAGTTGTTTTCAGCCAATTTTCTGGATTTTTGAAAATTTCACTTTTTTGTGAAAATATCCACTAAATGAGGGAATAATATGTGTGAGGGTACCGAAGGAGAGTTCCAAATGTGTGTGGGTAGAATATGTATCCCACGGGGGTAAAATTGAAAATAGTTAAAAAAAAAATTTTTTTTTGACTGTCATTTTTCTGGGGTTTATCAGACTTTCAGATAGGGGAAATGTCAGTGAGCGTTCCGATTTTAGTTCCAGAGCGATTCGCCCAATGAGTCCTTGTTATTTAGTTGTTTTCAGCCAATTTTCTGGATTTTTGAAAATTTCACTTTTTTGTGAAAATATCCACTAAATGAGGGAATAATATGTGTGAGGGTACCCCAGGAGAGTTCTAAATGTGTGTGGGAAGAATATATATCCCATGGGGTTAAAATTGAAAAAAGTTGAAAAAAAATTTTTTTTGGACTTGGTCATTTTTCCGGCGTTTATCAGACTTTCAGATAGGGCAAATGTTAGTGAGCGTTCCGATTTCAGTTCCAGAGCGATTCGCCCAATGAGTCTTTGATATTTAGTCGTTTTCAGCCAATTTTCTGGATTTTTGAAAATTTCACTTTCTTGTGAAAATATCCACTAAATGAGGGAATAATATGTGTGAGGGTACCCCAGGAGAGTTCTAAATATGTGTGGGTAGAATATATATCTGACAGGGGTAAAATTGAAAAAAGTTGAAAAAAATTTTTTTTTGGACTTAGTCATTTTTCTGGCGTTTATCAGACTTTCAGATAGGAGAAATGTCAGTGAGCGTTTCGATTTCAGTTCCAGAGCGATTCGACCAATGAGTCCTTGTTATTTATTCGTTTTCAGACAATTTTCTTGATTTTTGAAAATTTCACTTTTTTGTGAAAATATCCACTAAATGAGAGAATAATATGTGTGAGGGTACCCCAGGAGAGTTCCAAATGTGTGTGGGTAAAATATATATCCCACGGGGGTAAAATTGAAAAAAGTTAAAAAAAAATTTTTTTTGCACTTAGTCATTTTTCTGGCGTTTATCAGACTTTCAGATAGGGGAAATGTCAGTGAGTGTTCCGATTTCAGTTCCAGAGCGATTCGCCCAATGAGTCCTTGATATTTAGTTGTTTTCAGCCAATTTTTTGGATTTTTCAAAATTTGACTTTTTTGTGAAAATATCCACTAAATGAGGGAATAATATGTGTGAGGGTTCCCCACTAGAGTTCCAAATGTGTGTGGGTAGAATATATATCCCATGGGGGTAAAATTGAAAAAAGTTGAAAAAATTTTTTTTTTGGACTTAGTCATTTTTCCGGCGTTTATCACACTTTCAGATAGGGGAAATGTCAGTGAGCATTCCGATTTCAGTTCCAGAGCGATTGGCCCAATGAGTCCTTGATATTTAGTCGTTTTCAGCCAATTTTCTGGATTTTTGAAAATTTCACTTTTTTGTGAAAGTATCCACTAAATGAGGGAATAATATGTGTGAGGGTACCCCAGGAGAGTTCCAAATGTGTGTGGGTAGAATATATATCCCACGGGGGTAAAATTGAAAAAATGTGAAAAAATTTTTTTTTTTGGACTTAATCATTTTTCCGCCTTTTATCAGACTTTCAGATAGGGGAAATATCAGTGAGCATTCCCATTTCAGTTCCAGAGCGATTCGCCCAATGAGTCCTTGATAGTCGTTTTCAGCCAATTTTCTGGATTTTTGAAAATTTCACTTTGTGTAAATATCCACTAAATGAGGGAATAATATGTGTGAGGGTACCCCAGGAGAGTTCCAAATGTGTGTGGGTAGAATATATATCCCACGGGGGTAAAATTGAAAAAAGTCAAAAAAAATTTTTTTTTTGATTGTCATTTTTCTGGCGTTTATCAGACTTTAAGACAGGGGAAATGTCAGTGAGCATTCCCATTTCAGTTCCAGAGCGATTCGCCCAATGAGTCTTTGATATTTAGTCGTTTTCAGCCAATTTTCTGGATTTTTGAAAATTTCACTTTTTTGTGAAAATATCCACTAAATGAGGGAATAATATGTGTGAGGGTACCGAAGGAGAGTTCCAAATTTGTGTGGGTAGAATATATATCCCACGGGGGTAAAATTGAAAAAAGTTTAAAAAAAATTTTTTTTGGACTTAGTCATTTTTCCGGCGTTTATCAGACTTTCAGATAGGGGAAATGTCAGTGAGCGTTCCGATTTCAGTTCCAGAGCGATTCGCCCAATGAGTCCTTGATAATTAGTCGTTTTCAGCCAATTTTCTGGATTTTTGAAAATTTCACTTCTTTGTGAAAATATCCACTAAATGAGGGAATAATTTGTATGAGGGTACCCCAGGAGAGTTCCAAATGTGTGTGGGTAGAATATATATCCCACGGGGGTAAAATTGAAAAAAGTTGAAAAAATTTTTTTTTGGACTTAGTCATTTTTCTGGCGTTTATCAGACTTTCAGATAGGGGAAATGTCAGTGAACGTTCCGATTTTAGTTCCAGAGCGATTCGCCCAATGAGTCCTTGTTATTTAGTTGTTTTCAGCCAATTTTCTGGATTTTTGAAAATTTCACTTTTTTGTGAAAATATCCACTAAATGAGGGAATAATATGTGTGAGGGTACCCCAGGAGAGTTCCAAATGTGTGTGGGTAGAATATATATCCCACGGGGGTAAAATTAAAAAAAGTTTAAAAAAAAATTTTTTTGGACTTAGTCATTTTTCCGGCGTTTATCAGACTTTCAGATAGGGGAAATGTCAGTGAGCGTTCCGATTTTAGTTCCAGAGCGATTCGCCCAATGAGTCCTTGTTATTTAGTTGTTTTCAGCCAATTTTCTGGATTTTTGAAAATTTCACTTTTTTGTGAAAATATCCACTAAATGAGGGAATAATATGTCTGAGGGTACCCCAGGAGAGTTCCAAATGTGTGTGGGTAGAATATATATCCCACGGGGGTAAAATTGAAAAAAGTTGAAAAAAATTTTTTTTTGGACTTAGTCATTTTTCCGGCGTTTATCAGACTTTCAGATAGGGGAAATGTCAGTGAGCGTTCCGATTTTAGTTCCAGAGCGATTCGCCCAATGAGTCCTTGTTATTTAGTTGTTTTCAGCCAATTTTCTGGATTTTTGAAAATTTCACTTTTTTGTGAAAATATCCACTAAATGAGGGAATAATATGTGTGAGGGTACCGAAGGAGAGTTCCAAATTTATGTGGGTAGAATATATATCCCACGGGGGTAAAATTGAAAAAAGTTAAAAAAAATTTTTTTTGGGACTTAGTCATTTTACCGGCGTTTATCAGACTTTCAGATAGGGGAAATGTCAGTGAGCATTCCCATTTCAGTTCCAGAGCGATTCGCCCAATGAGTCCTTGATAGTCGTTTTCAGCCAATTTTCTGGATTTTTGAAAATTTCACTTCTTTGTGTAAATATCCACTAAATGAGGGAATAATATGTGTGAGGGTACCCCAGGAGAGTTCCAAATGTGTGTGGGTAGAATATATATCCCACGGGGGTAAAATTGAAAAAAGTCAAAAAAAATTTTTTTTTTGATTGTCATTTTTCTGGCGTTTATCAGACTTTAAGACAGGGGAAATGTCAGTGAGCATTCCCATTTCAGTTCCAGAGCGATTCGCCCAATGAGTCTTTGATATTTAGTCGTTTTCAGCCAATTTTCTGGATTTTTGAAAATTTCACTTTTTTGTGAAAATATCCACTAAATGAGGGAATAATATGTGTGAGGGTACCGAAGGAGAGTTCCAAATTTGTGTGGGTAGAATATATATCCCACGGGGGTAAAATTGAAAAAAGTTTAAAAAAATTTTTTTTTGGACTTAGTCATTTTTCCGGCGTTTATCAGACTTTCAGATAGGGGAAATGTCAGTGAGCGTTCCGATTTCAGTTCCAGAGCGATTCGCCCAATGAGTCCTTGATAATTAGTCGTTTTCAGCCAATTTTCTGGATTTTTGAAAATTTCACTTCTTTGTGAAAATATCCACTAAATGAGGGAATAATTTGTATGAGGGTACCCCAGGAGAGTTCCAAATGTGTGTGGGTAGAATATATATCCCACGGGGGTAAAATTGAAAAAAGTTGAAAAAATTTTTTTTTGGACTTAGTCATTTTTCTGGCGTTTATCAGACTTTCAGATAGGGGAAATGTCAGTGAACGTTCCGATTTTAGTTCCAGAGCGATTCGCCCAATGAGTCCTTGTTATTTAGTTGTTTTCAGCCAATTTTCTGGATTTTTGAAAATTTCACTTTTTTGTGAAAATATCCACTAAATGAGGGAATAATATGTGTGAGGGTACCCCAGGAGAGTTCCAAATGTGTGTGGGTAGAATATATATCCCACGGGGGTAAAATTAAAAAAAGTTGAAAAAAAAATTTTTTTGGACTTAGTCATTTTTCCGGCGTTTATCAGACTTTCAGATAGGGGAAATGTCAGTGAGCATTCCGATTTTAGTTCCAGAGCGATTCGCCCAATGAGTCCTTGTTATTTAGTTGTTTTCAGCCAATTTTCTGGATTTTTGAAAATTTCACTTTTTTGTGAAAATATCCACTAAATGAGGGAATAATATGTCTGAGGGTACCCCAGGAGAGTTCCAAATGTGTGTGGGTAGAATATATATCCCACGGGGGTAAAATTGAAAAAAGTTGAAAAAATTTTTTTTTGGACTTAGTCATTTTTCCGGCGTTTATCAGACTTTCAGATAGGGGAAATGTCAGTGAGCGTTCCGATTTTAGTTCCAGAGCGATTCGCCCAATGAGTCCTTGTTATTTAGTTGTTTTCAGCCAATTTTCTGGATTTTTGAAAATTTCACTTTTTTGTGAAAATATCCACTAAATGAGGGAATAATATGTGTGAGGGTACCGAAGGAGAGTTCCAAATTTGTGTGGGTAGAATATATATCCCACGGGGGTAAAATTGAAAAAAGTTTAAAAAAATTTTTTTTGGGACTTAGTCATTTTTTCGGCGTTTATCAGACTTTCAGATAGGGGAAATGTCAGTGAGCGTTCCGATTTCAGTTCCAGAGCAATTCGCCCAATGAGTACTTGTTACTTAGTTGTTTTCAGCCAATTTTCTGGATTTTTGAAAATTTCACTTTTTTGTGAAAATATCCACTAAATGAGGGAATAATATGTGTGAGGGTACCCTAGGAGAGTTCCAAATGTGTGTGGGTAGAATATATATCCCACGGGGGTAAAATTGAAAAAAGTTGAAAAAAATTTTTTTTTGGACTTAGTCATTTTTCCCGCGTTTATCAGACTTTCAGATCGGGGAAATGTCAGTGAGCGTTCCGATTTTAGTTCCAGAGCGATTCGCCTTATGAGTCCTTGTTATTTAGTTATTTTCAGCCAATTTTCTGGATTTTTGAAAATTTCAATTTTGTGACAATATCCACTAAATGAGGGAATAATATGTGTGAGGGCACCCCAGGAGAGTTCCAAATGTGTGTGGGTAGAATATATATCCCACGGGGGTAAAATTGAAAAAAGTTGAAAAAAATTTTTTTTTGGACTTAGTCATTTTACCGGCGTTTATCAGACTTTCAGATAGGGGAAATGTCAGTGAGCATTCCCATTTCAGTTCCAGAGCGATTCGCCCAATGAGTCCTTGATAGTCGTTTTCAGCCAATTTTCTGGATTTTTGAAAATTTCACTTCTTTGTGTAAATATCCACTAAATGAGGGAATAATATGTGTGAGGGTACCCCAGGAGAGTTCCAAATGTGTGTGGGTAGAATATATATCCCACGGGGGTAAAATTGAAAAAAGTTGAAAAATTTTTTTTTTGGACTTAGTCATTTTTCTGGCGTTAATCAAACTTTAAGATAGGGGAAATGTCAGTGAGCATTCCCATTTCAGTTCCAGAGCAGTTCGCCCAATGAGTCTTTGATATTTAGTCGTTTTCAGCCAATTTTCTGGATTTTTGAAAATTTCACTTTTTTGTGAAAATATCCACTAAATGAGGGAATAATATGTATCAGGGGACCCCAGGAGAGTTCCAAATGTGTGTGGGTAGAATATATATCCCACGGGGGTAAAATTGAATAAAGTTGAAAAAAATTTTTTTTGGACTTAGTCATTTTTCTGGCGTTTATCAGACTTTCAGATAGGGGAAATGTCAGTGAACGTTCCGATTTTAGTTCCAGAGCAATTCGCCCAATGAGTCCTTGTTATTTAGTTGTTTTCAGCCAATTTTCTGTATTTTTGAAAATTTCACTTTTTTGTGAAAATATCCACTAAATGAGGGAATAATATGTGTGAGGGCACCCCAGGAGAGTTCCAAATGTGTGTGGGTAGAATATATATCCCACGGGGGTAAAATTAAAAAAAGTTGAAAAAAAATTTTTTTTGGACTTAGTCATTTTTCCGGCGTTTAGCAGACTTTCAGATAGGGGAAATGTCAGTGAGCGTTCCGATTTCAGTTCCAGAGCGAATCGCCCAATGAATCCTTGATATTTAGTCGTTTTCAGCCAATTTTCTGGATTTTTGAAAATTTCACTTTTTTGTGAAAATATCCACTAAATGAGGGAATAATATGTGTGAGGGTACCGAAGGAGAGTTCCAAATGTGAGTGGGTAGAATATATATCCCACGGGGGTAAAATTGAAAAAAGTTGAAAACATTTTTTTTTGGACTTAGTCTTTTTTCCGGCGTTGATCAGACTTTCAGATAGGGGAAATGTCAAAGAGCGTTTTGATTTCAGTTCCATAGCGATTCGCCCAATGAGTCCTTGATAATTAGTCGTTTTCAGCCAATTTTCTGGATTTTTGAAAATTTCATTCTTTGTGAAAATATCCACTAAATGAGGGAATAATATGTGTGAGGGTACCCCAGGAGAGTTCCAAGTGTGTGTGGGTAGAATATATATCCCACGGGGGTAAAATTGAAAAAAGTTGAAAAAAATTTTTTTTTGGACTTAGTCTTTTTTCCGGCATTTATCAGGCTTTCAGATAGGGGAAATGTCAGTGAGCATTCCGATTTCAGTTCCAGAGCGATTCGCCCAATGAGTCCTTGATATTTAGTCGTTTTCAGCCAATTTTCTGGATTTTTGAAAATTTCACTTTTTTCTGAAAATATCCACTAAATGAGGGAATAATATGTGTGAGGGTACCCCAGGAGAGTTCCAAATGTGTGTGGGTAGAATATATATCCCACGGGGGTAAAATTGAAAAAAGCTGAAAAATTTTTTTTTGGACTTAGTCATTTTTCCGGCGTTTATCAGACTTTCAGATAAGAGAAATGTCAGTGAGCGTTCCGATTTCAGCTCCAGAGCGATTCGCCCAATGAGTCTTTGCTATTTAGTTATTTTCAGCCAATTTTCTGGATTTTTGAAAATTTCACTTTTTTGTGACAATATCCACTAAATGAGGGAATAATATGTGTGAGGGTACCCCAGGAGAGTTCCAAATGTGTGTGGGTAGATTATATATCCCACGGGGGTAAAATTTAAAAAAGTTGAAAAAAATATTTTTTTGGACTTAGTCATTTTTCCGGCGTTTATCAGACTTTCAGATAGGGGAAATGTCAGTGAGCGTTCCGATTTTAGTTCCAGAGCAATTCGCCCAATGAGTCGTTGTTATTTAGTTGTTTTCAGCCAATTTTCTGGATTTTTGAAAATTTCACTTTTTTGTGAAAATATCCACTAAATGAGGGAATAATATGTGTGAGGGTACCCCAGGAGAGTTCCAAATTTGTGTGGGTAGAATATATATCCCACGGGGGTAAAATTGAAAAAAGTTTAAAAAAAATTTTTTTTGGACTTAGTCATTTTTCCGGCGTTTATCAGACTTTCAGATAGGGGAAATGTCAGTGAGCGTTCCGATTTCAGTTCCAGAGCGATTCGCCCAATGAGTCCTTGATAATTAGTCGTTTTCAGCCAATTTTCTGGATTTTTGAAAATTTCACTTCTTTGTGAAAATATCCACTAAATGAGGGAATAATTTGTATGAGGGTACCCCAGGAGAGTTCCAAATGTGTGTGGGTAGAATATATATCCCACGGGGGTAAAATTGAAAAAAGTTGAAAAAAATATTTTTTTGGACTTAGTCATTTTTCCGGCGTTTATCAGACTTTCAGATAGGGGAAATGTCAGTGAGCGTTCCGATTTCAGTTCCAGAGCGATTCGCCCAATGAGTCCTTGATAATTAGTCGTTTTCAGCCAATTTTCTGGATTTTTGAAAATTTCACTTCTTTGTGAAAATATCCACTAAATGAGGGAATAATTTGTATGAGGGTACCCCAGGAGAGTTCCAAATGTGTGTGGGTAGAATATATATCCCACGGGGGCAAAATTGAAAAAAGTTGAAAAATTTTTTTTTTGGACTTAGTCATTTTTCTGGCGTTTATCAAACTTTAAGATAGGGGAAATGTCAGTGAGCATTCCCATTTCAGTTCCAGAGCAGTTCGCCCAATGAGTCTTTGATATTTAGTCGTTTTCAGCCAATTTTCTGGATTTTTGAAAATTTCACTTTTTTGTGAAAATATCCACTAAATGAGGGAATAATATGTATCAGGGGACCCCAGGAGAGTTCCAAATGTGTGTGGGTAGAATATATATCCCACGGGGGTAAAATTGAATAAAGTTGAAAAAAATTTTTTTTGGACTTAGTCATTTTTCTGGCGTTTATCAGACTTTCAGATAGGGGAAATGTCAGTGAACGTTCCGATTTTAGTTCCAGAGCAATTCGCCCAATGAGTCCTTGTTATTTAGTTGTTTTCAGCCAATTTTCTGTATTTTTGAAAATTTCACTTTTTTGTGAAAATATCCACTAAATGAGGGAATAATATGTGTGAGGGCACCCCAGGAGAGTTCCAAATGTGTGTGGGTAGAATATATATCCCACGGGGGTAAAATTAAAAAAAGTTGAAAAAAAAATTTTTTTGGACTTAGTCATTTTTCCGGCGTTTATCAGACTTTCAGATAGGGGAAATGTCAAAGAGCGTTTTGATTTCAGTTCCAGAGCGATTCGCCCAATGAGTCCTTGATAATTAGTCGTTTTCAGCCAATTTTCTGGATTTTTGAAAATTTCATTCTTTGTGAAAATATCCACTAAATGAGGGAATAATATGTGTGAGGGTACCCGAGGAGAGTTCCAAATGTGTGTCGGTAGAATATATATCCCACGGGGTAAAATTGAAAAAAGTTGAAAATTTTTTTTTTAGGACTTAGTCATTTTTCCGGCGTTTAGCAGACTTTCAGATAGGGGAAATGTCAGTGAGCGTTCCGATTTCAGTTCCAGAGCGAATCGCCCAATGAATCCTTGATATTTAGTCGTTTTCAGCCAATTTTCTGGATTTTTGAAAATTTCACTTTTTTGTGAAAATATCCACTAAATGAGGGAATAATATGTGTGAGGGTACCGAAGGAGAGTTCCAAATGTGAGTGGGTAGAATATATATCCCACGGGGGTAAAATTGAAAAAAGTTGAAAACATTTTTTTTTGGACTTAGTCTTTTTTCCGGCGTTGATCAGACTTTCAGATAGGGGAAATGTCAAAGAGCGTTTTGATTTCAGTTCCATAGCGATTCGCCCAATGAGTCCTTGATAATTAGTCGTTTTCAGCCAATTTTCTGGATTTTTGAAAATTTCATTCTTTGTGAAAATATCCACTAAATGAGGGAATAATATGTGTGAGGGTACCCCAGGAGAGTTCCAAGTGTGTGTGGGTAGAATATATATCCCACGGGGGTAAAATTGAAAAAAGTTGAAAAAAATTTTTTTTTGGACTTAGTCTTTTTTCCGGCATTTATCAGGCTTTCAGATAGGGGAAATGTCAGTGAGCATTCCGATTTCAGTTCCAGAGCGATTCGCCCAATGAGTCCTTGATATTTAGTCGTTTTCAGCCAATTTTCTGGATTTTTGAAAATTTCACTTTTTTCTGAAAATATCCACTAAATGAGGGAATAATATGTGTGAGGGTACCCCAGGAGAGTTCCAAATGTGTGTGGGTAGAATATATATCCCACGGGGGTAAAATTGAAAAAAGCTGAAAAATTTTTTTTTGGACTTAGTCATTTTTCCGGCGTTTATCAGACTTTCAGATAAGAGAAATGTCAGTGAGCGTTCCGATTTCAGCTCCAGAGCGATTCGCCCAATGAGTCTTTGATATTTAGTCGTTTTCAGCCAATTTTCTGGATTTTTGAAAATTTCACTTTTTTGTGAAAATATCCACTAAATGGGGGAATAATATGTGTGGGGGAACCGAAGGAGAGTTCCAAATGTGAGTGGGTAGAATATATATCCCACGGGGGTAAAATTGAAAAAAGTTGAAAAAATTTTTTTTAGGACTTAGTCATTTTTCCGGCGTTTAGCAGACTTTCAGATAGGGGAAATGTCAGTGAGCGTTCCGATTTCATTTCCAGAGCGATTCGCCCAATGAGTCCTTGATATTTATTCGTTTTCAGCCAATTTTCTGGATTTTTGAAAATGTCACTTTTTTGTGAAAATATCCACTAAATGAGGGAATAATATGTGTGAGGGTACCCCAGGAGAGTTCCAACTGTGTGTGGGTAGAATATATATCCCACGGGGGTAAAATTGAAAAAAGTTGAAAATATTTTTTTTTGGACTTAGACATTTTTCCGGCGTGTATCAGTCTTTCAGATAGAGAAAATATCAGGGAGCGTTCCGATTTTAGTTCCAGAGCGATTCGCCTTATGAGTCCTTGTTATTTAGTTATTTTCAGCCAATTTTCTGGATTTTTGAAAATTTCACTTTTTTGTGACAATATCCACTAAATGAGGGAATAATATGTGTGAGGGTACCCCAGGAGAGTTCCAAATGTGTGTGGGTAGATTATATATCCCACGGGGGTAAAATTTAAAAAAGTTGAAAAAAATATTTTTTTGGACTTAGTCATTTTTCCGGCGTTTATCAGACTTTCAGATAGGGGAAATGTCAGTGAGCGTTCCGATTTTAGTTCCAGAGCAATTCGCCCAATGAGTCATTGTTATTTAGTTGTTTTCAGCCAATTTTCTGGATTTTTGAAAATTTCACTTTTTTGTGAAAATATCCACTAAATGAGGGAATAATATGTGTGAGGGTACCCCAGGAGAGTTCCAAATTTGTGTGGGTAGAATATATATCCCACGGGGGTAAAATTGAAAAAAGTTTAAAAAAAATTTTTTTTGGACTTAGTCATTTTTCCGGCGTTTATCAGACTTTCAGATAGGGGAAATGTCAGTGAGCGTTCCGATTTCAGTTCCAGAGCGATTCGCCCAATGAGTCCTTGATAATTAGTCGTTTTCAGCCAATTTTCTGGATTTTTGAAAATTTCACTTCTTTGTGAAAATATCCACTAAATGAGGGAATAATTTGTATGAGGGTACCCCAGGAGAGTTCCAAATGTGTGTGGGTAGAATATATATCCCACGGGGGTAAAATTGAAAAAAGTTGAAAAATTTTTTTTTTGGACATAGTAATTTTTCTGGCGTTTATCAAACTTTAAGATAGGGGAAATGTCAGTGAGCATTCCCATTTCAGTTCCAGAGCAATTCGCCCAATGAGTCTTTGATATTTAGTCGTTTTCAGCCAATTTTCTGGATTTTTGAAAATTTCACTTTTTTGTGAAAATATCCACTAAATGAGGGAATAATATGTATCAGGGGACCCCAGGAGAGTTCCAAATGTGTGTGGGTAGAATATATATCCCACGGGGGTAAAATTGAATAAAGTTGAAAAAATTTTTTTTTGGACTTAGTCATTTTTCTGGCGTTTATCAGACTTTCAGATAGGGGAAATGTCAGTGAATGTTCCGATTTTAGTTCCAGAGCGATTCGCCCAATGAGTCCTTGTTATTTAGTTGTTTTCAGCCAATTTTCTGGATTTTTGAAAATTTCACTTTTTTGTGAAAATATCCACTAAATGAGGGAATAATATGTCTGAGGGTACCCCAGGAGAGTTCCAAATGTGTGTGGGTAGAATATATATCCCATGGGGGTAAAATTGAAAAAAGTTGATAAAAATTTTTTTTTGGACTTAGTCATTTTTCCGGCGTTTATCAGACTTTCAGATAGGGGAAATGTCAGTGAGCGTTCCGATTTTAGTTCCAGAGCGATTCGCCCAATGAGTCCTTGTTATTTAGTTGTTTTCAGCCAATTTTCTGGATTTTTGAAAATTTCACTTTTTTGTGAAAATATCCACTAAATGAGGGAATAATATGTGTGAGGGTACCGAAGGAGAGTTCCAAATTTGTGTGGGTAGAATATATATCCCACGGGGGTAAAATTGAAAAAAGTTTAAAAAAATTTTTTTTGGGACTTAGTCATTTTTTCGGCGTTTATCAGACTTTCAGATAGGGGAAATGTCAGTGAGCGTTCCGATTTCAGTTCCAGAGCGATTCGCCCAATGAGTCCTTGTTATTTAGTTGTTTTCAGCCAATTTTCTGGATTTTTGAAAATTTCACTTTTTTGTGAAAATATCCACTAAATGAGGGAATAATATGTGTGAGGGTACCCCAGGAGAGTTCTAAATGTGTGTAGGAAGAATATATATCCCACGGGGGTAAAATTGAAAAAAGTTGAAAAAAATTTTTTTTGGGACTTGGTCATTTTTCCGGCGTTTTTCAGACTTTCAGATAGGGCAAATGTTAGTGAGCGTTCCGATTTCAGTTCCAGAGCGATTCGCCCAATGAGTCCTTGTTATTTATTTGTTTTCAGCCAATCATCTGGATTTTTGAAAATTTCACTTTTTTGTGAAAATATCCACTAAATGAGGGAATAATATGTGTGAGGGTACCCCAGGAGAGTTCTAAATGTGTGTGGGAAGAATATATATCCCACGGGGGTAAAATTGAAAAAAGTCAAAAAAAAATTTTTTTTTGATTGTCATTTTTCTGGCGTTTATCAGACTTTAAGACAGGGGAAATGGCAGTGAGCATTCCCATTTCAGTTCCAGAGCGATTCGCCCAATGAGTCTTTGATATTTAGTCGTTTTCAGCCAATTTTCTGGATTTTTGAAAATTTCACTTTTTTGTGAAAATATCCACTAAATGAGGGAATAATATGTGTGAGGGTACCCCAGGAGAGTTCCAAATGTGTGTGGGTAGAATATATATCCCACGGGGGTAAAATTGAAAAAAGTTTTAAAAAATTTTTTTTGGGACTTAGTCATTTTTCCGGCGTTTATCAGACTTTCAGATAGGGGAAATGTCAGTGAGCGTTCCGATTTCAGTTCCAGAGCGATTCGCCCAATGAGTCCTTGTTATTTAGTTGTTTTCAGCCAATTTTCTGGATTTTTGAAAATTTCACTTTTTTGTGAAAATATCCACTAAATGAGGGAATAATATGTGTGAGGGTACCCCAGGAGAGTTCCAAATGTGTGTGGGTAGAATATATATCCCACGGGGGTAAAATTGAAAAAAGTTGAAAAAAATTTTTTTTTGGACTTAGTCATTTTTCCGGCGTTTATCAGACTTTCAGATAGGGGAAATGTCAGTGAGCGTTCCGATTTTAGTTCCAGAGCAATTCGCCCAATGAGTCGTTGTTATTTAGTTGTTTTCAGCCAATTTTCTGGATTTTTGAAAATTTCACTTTTTTGTGAAAATATCCACTAAATGAGGGAATAATATGTGTGAGGGTACCCCAGGAGAGTTCTAAATGTGTGTGGGAAGAATATATATCCCACGGGGGTAAAATTGAAAAAAGTTGAAAAAAATTTTTTTTTGGACTTGGTCATTTTTCCGGCGTTTATCAGACTTTCAGATACGGCAAATGTTAGTGAGCGTTTCGATTTCAGTTCCAGAGCGATTCGCCCAATGAGTCCTTGTTATTTATTTGTTTTCAGCCAATTATCTGGATTTTTGAAAATTTCACTTTTTTGTGAAAATATCCACTAAATGAGGGAATAATATGTGTGACGGTACCCCAGGAGAGTTCTAAATGTGTGTGGGAAGAATATATATCCCATGGGGTTAAAATTGAAAAAAGTTGAAAAAAATTTTTTTTTGGACTTGGTCATTTTTCCGGCGTTTATCAGACTTTCAGATAAGAGAAATGTCAGTGAGCGTTCCGATTTCAGCTCCAGAGCGATTCGCCCAATGAGTCTTTGTTATTTAGTTATTTTCAGCCAATTTTCTGGATTTTTGAAAATTTCACTTTTTTGTGACAATATCCACTAAATGAGGGAATAATATGTGTGAGGGTACCCCAGGAGAGTTCCAAATGTGTGTGGGTAGATTATATATCCCACGGGGGTAAAATTTAAAAAAGTTGAAAAAAATATTTTTTTGGACTTAGTCATTTTTCCGGCGTTTATCAGACTTTCAGATAGGGGAAATGTCAGTGAGCGTTCCGATTTTAGTTCCAGAGCAATTCGCCCAATGAGTCGTTGTTATTTAGTTGTTTTCAGCCAATTTTCTGGATTTTTGAAAATTTCACTTTTTTGTGAAAATATCCACTAAATGAGGGAATAATATGTGTGAGGGTACCCCAGGAGAGTTCCAAATTTGTGTGGGTAGAATATATATCCCACGGGGGTAAAATTGAAAAAAGTTTAAAAAAAATTTTTTTTGGACTTAGTCATTTTTCCGGCGTTTATCAGACTTTCAGATAGGGGAAATGTCAGTGAGCGTTCCGATTTCAGTTCCAGAGCGATTCGCCCAATGAGTCCTTGATAATTAGTCGTTTTCAGCCAATTTTCTGGATTTTTGAAAATTTCACTTCTTTGTGAAAATATCCACTAAATGAGGGAATAATTTGTATGAGGGTACCCCAGGAGAGTTCCAAATGTGTGTGGGTAGAATATATATCCCACGGGGGTAAAATTGAAAAAAGTTGAAAAAAATATTTTTTTGGACTTAGTCATTTTTCCGGCGTTTATCAGACTTTCAGATAGGGGAAATGTCAGTGAGCGTTCCGATTTCAGTTCCAGAGCGATTCGCCCAATGAGTCCTTGATAATTAGTCGTTTTCAGCCAATTTTCTGGATTTTTGAAAATTTCACTTCTTTGTGAAAATATCCACTAAATGAGGGAATAATTTGTATGAGGGTACCCCAGGAGAGTTCCAAATGTGTGTGGGTAGAATATATATCCCACGGGGGTAAAATTGAAAAAAGTTGAAAAATTTTTTTTTTGGACTTAGTCATTTTTCTGGCGTTTATCAAACTTTAAGATAGGGGAAATGTCAGTGAGCATTCCCATTTCAGTTCCAGAGCAGTTCGCCCAATGAGTCTTTGATATTTAGTCGTTTTCAGCCAATTTTCTGGATTTTTGAAAATTTCACTTTTTTGTGAAAATATCCACTAAATGAGGGAATAATATGTATCAGGGGACCCCAGGAGAGTTCCAAATGTGTGTGGGTAGAATATATATCCCACGGGGGTAAAATTGAATAAAGTTGAAAAAAATTTTTTTTGGACTTAGTCATTTTTCTGGCGTTTATCAGACTTTCAGATAGGGGAAATGTCAGTGAACGTTCCGATTTTAGTTCCAGAGCAATTCGCCCAATGAGTCCTTGTTATTTAGTTGTTTTCAGCCAATTTTCTGTATTTTTGAAAATTTCACTTTTTTGTGAAAATATCCACTAAATGAGGGAATAATATGTGTGAGGGCACCCCAGGAGAGTTCCAAATGTGTGTGGGTAGAATATATATCCCACGGGGGTAAAATTAAAAAAAGTTGAAAAAAAAATTTTTTTGGACTTAGTCATTTTTCCGGCGTTTATCAGAATTTCAGATAGGGGAAATGTCAGTGAGCGTTCCGATTTTAGTTCCAGAGCGATTCGCCCAATGAGTCCTTGTTATTTAGTTGTTTTCAGCCAATTTTCTGGATTTTTGAAAATTTCACTTTTTTGTGAAAATATCCACTAAATGAGGGAATAATATGTCTGAGGGTACCCCAGGAGAGTTCCAAATGTGTGTGGGTAGAATATATATCCCACGGGGGTAAAATTGAAAAAAGTTGAAAAAAATTTTTTTTTGGACTTAGTCATTTTTCCGGCGTTTATCAGACTTTCAGATAGGGGAAATGTCAAAGAGCGTTTTGATTTCAGTTCCAGAGCGATTCGCCCAATGAGTCCTTGATAATTAGTCGTTTTCAGCCAATTTTCTGGATTTTTGAAAATTTCATTCTTTGTGAAAATATCCACTAAATGAGGGAATAATATGTGTGAGGGTACCCGAGGAGAGTTCCAAATGTGTGTCGGTAGAATATATATCCCACGGGGTAAAATTGAAAAAAGTTGAAAATTTTTTTTTTAGGACTTAGTCATTTTTCCGGCGTTTAGCAGACTTTCAGATAGGGGAAATGTCAGTGAGCGTTCCGATTTCAGTTCCAGAGCGAATCGCCCAATGAATCCTTGATATTTAGTCGTTTTCAGCCAATTTTCTGGATTTTTGAAAATTTCACTTTTTTGTGAAAATATCCACTAAATGAGGGAATAATATGTGTGAGGGTACCGAAGGAGAGTTCCAAATGTGAGTGGGTAGAATATATATCCCACGGGGGTAAAATTGAAAAAAGTTGAAAACATTTTTTTTTGGACTTAGTCTTTTTTCCGGCGTTGATCAGACTTTCAGATAGGGGAAATGTCAAAGAGCGTTTTGATTTCAGTTCCATAGCGATTCGCCCAATGAGTCCTTGATAATTAGTCGTTTTCAGCCAATTTTCTGGATTTTTGAAAATTTCATTCTTTGTGAAAATATCCACTAAATGAGGGAATAATATGTGTGAGGGTACCCCAGGAGAGTTCCAAGTGTGTGTGGGTAGAATATATATCCCACGGGGGTAAAATTGAAAAAAGTTGAAAAAAATTTTTTTTTGGACTTAGTCTTTTTTCCGGCATTTATCAGGCTTTCAGATAGGGGAAATGTCAGTGAGCATTCCGATTTCAGTTCCAGAGCGATTCGCCCAATGAGTCCTTGATATTTAGTCGTTTTCAGCCAATTTTCTGGATTTTTGAAAATTTCACTTTTTTCTGAAAATATCCACTAAATGAGGGAATAATATGTGTGAGGGTACCCCAGGAGAGTTCCAAATGTGTGTGGGTAGAATATATATCCCACGGGGGTAAAATTGAAAAAAGCTGAAAAATTTTTTTTTGGACTTAGTCATTTTTCCGGCGTTTATCAGACTTTCAGATAAGAGAAATGTCAGTGAGCGTTCCGATTTCAGCTCCAGAGCGATTCGCCCAATGAGTCTTTGATATTTAGTCGTTTTCAGCCAATTTTCTGGATTTTTGAAAATTTCACTTTTTTGTGAAAATATCCACTAAATGGGGGAATAATATGTGTGGGGGAACCGAAGGAGAGTTCCAAATGTGAGTGGGTAGAATATATATCCCACGGGGGTAAAATTGAAAAAAGTTGAAAAAATTTTTTTTAGGACTTAGTCATTTTTCCGGCGTTTAGCAGACTTTCAGATAGGGGAAATGTCAGTGAGCGTTCCGATTTCATTTCCAGAGCGATTCGCCCAATGAGTCCTTGATATTTATTCGTTTTCAGCCAATTTTCTGGATTTTTGAAAATGTCACTTTTTTGTGAAAATATCCACTAAATGAGGGAATAATATGTGTGAGGGTACCCCAGGAGAGTTCCAACTGTGTGTGGGTAGAATATATATCCCACGGGGGTAAAATTGAAAAAAGTTGAAAATATTTTTTTTTGGACTTAGACATTTTTCCGGCGTGTATCAGTCTTTCAGATAGAGAAAATATCAGGGAGCGTTCCGATTTTAGTTCCAGAGCGATTCGCCTTATGAGTCCTTGTTATTTAGTTATTTTCAGCCAATTTTCTGGATTTTTGAAAATTTCACTTTTTTGTGACAATATCCACTAAATGAGGGAATAATATGTGTGAGGGTACCCCAGGAGAGTTCCAAATGTGTGTGGGTAGATTATATATCCCACGGGGGTAAAATTTAAAAAAGTTGAAAAAAATATTTTTTTGGACTTAGTCATTTTTCCGGCGTTTATCAGACTTTCAGATAGGGGAAATGTCAGTGAGCGTTCCGATTTTAGTTCCAGAGCAATTCGCCCAATGAGTCGTTGTTATTTAGTTGTTTTCAGCCAATTTTCTGGATTTTTGAAAATTTCACTTTTTTGTGAAAATATCCACTAAATGAGGGAATAATATGTGTGAGGGTACCCCAGGAGAGTTCCAAATTTGTGTGGGTAGAATATATATCCCACGGGGGTAAAATTGAAAAAAGTTTAAAAAAAATTTTTTTTGGACTTAGTCATTTTTCCGGCGTTTATCAGACTTTCAGATAGGGGAAATGTCAGTGAGCGTTCCGATTTCAGTTCCAGAGCGATTCGCCCAATGAGTCCTTGATAATTAGTCGTTTTCAGCCAATTTTCTGGATTTTTGAAAATTTCACTTCTTTGTGAAAATATCCACTAAATGAGGGAATAATTTGTATGAGGGTACCCCAGGAGAGTTCCAAATGTGTGTGGGTAGAATATATATCCCACGGGGGTAAAATTGAAAAAAGTTGAAAAATTTTTTTTTTGGACATAGTAATTTTTCTGGCGTTTATCAAACTTTAAGATAGGGGAAATGTCAGTGAGCATTCCCATTTCAGTTCCAGAGCAATTCGCCCAATGAGTCTTTGATATTTAGTCGTTTTCAGCCAATTTTCTGGATTTTTGAAAATTTCACTTTTTTGTGAAAATATCCACTAAATGAGGGAATAATATGTATCAGGGGACCCCAGGAGAGTTCCAAATGTGTGTGGGTAGAATATATATCCCACGGGGGTAAAATTGAATAAAGTTGAAAAAATTTTTTTTTGGACTTAGTCATTTTTCTGGCGTTTATCAGACTTTCAGATAGGGGAAATGTCAGTGAACGTTCCGATTTTAGTTCCAGAGCGATTCGCCCAATGAGTCCTTGTTATTTAGTTGTTTTCAGCCAATTTTCTGGATTTTTGAAAATTTCACTTTTTTGTGAAAATATCCACTAAATGAGGGAATAATATGTGTGAGGGTACCCCAGGAGAGTTCCAAATGTGTGTGGGTAGAATATATATCCCACGGGGGTAAAATTAAAAAAAGTTGAAAAAAAAATTTTTTTGGACTTAGTCATTTTTCCGGCGTTTATCAGACTTTCAGATAGGGGAAATGTCAGTGAGCGTTCCGATTTTAGTTCCAGAGCGATTCGCCCAATGAGTCCTTGTTATTTAGTTGTTTTCAGCCAATTTTCTGGATTTTTGAAAATTTCACTTTTTTGTGAAAATATCCACTAAATGAGGGAATAATATGTCTGAGGGTACCCCAGGAGAGTTCCAAATGTGTGTGGGTAGAATATATATCCCATGGGGGTAAAATTGAAAAAAGTTGATAAAAATTTTTTTTTGGACTTAGTCATTTTTCCGGCGTTTATCAGACTTTCAGATAGGGGAAATGTCAGTGAGCGTTCCGATTTTAGTTCCAGAGCGATTCGCCCAATGAGTCCTTGTTATTTAGTTGTTTTCAGCCAATTTTCTGGATTTTTGAAAATTTCACTTTTTTGTGAAAATATCCACTAAATGAGGGAATAATATGTGTGAGGGTACCGAAGGAGAGTTCCAAATTTGTGTGGGTAGAATATATATCCCACGGGGGTAAAATTGAAAAAAGTTTAAAAAAATTTTTTTTGGGACTTAGTCATTTTTTCGGCGTTTATCAGACTTTCAGATAGGGGAAATGTCAGTGAGCGTTCCGATTTCAGTTCCAGAGCGATTCGCCCAATGAGTCCTTGTTATTTAGTTGTTTTCAGCCAATTTTCTGGATTTTTGAAAATTTCACTTTTTTGTGAAAATATCCACTAAATGAGGGAATAATATGTGTGAGGGTACCCCAGGAGAGTTCTAAATGTGTGTAGGAAGAATATATATCCCACGGGGGTAAAATTGAAAAAAGTTGAAAAAAATTTTTTTTGGGACTTGGTCATTTTTCCGGCGTTTTTCAGACTTTCAGATAGGGCAAATGTTAGTGAGCGTTCCGATTTCAGTTCCAGAGCGATTCGCCCAATGAGTCCTTGTTATTTATTTGTTTTCAGCCAATCATCTGGATTTTTGAAAATTTCACTTTTTTGTGAAAATATCCACTAAATGAGGGAATAATATGTGTGAGGGTACCCCAGGAGAGTTCTAAATGTGTGTGGGAAGAATATATATCCCACGGGGGTAAAATTGAAAAAAGTCAAAAAAAAATTTTTTTTTGATTGTCATTTTTCTGCCGTTTATCAGACTTTAAGACAGGGGAAATGGCAGTGAGCATTCCCATTTCAGTTCCAGAGCGATTCGCCCAATGAGTCTTTGATATTTAGTCGTTTTCAGCCAATTTTCTGGATTTTTGAAAATTTCACTTTTTTGTGAAAATATCCACTAAATGAGGGAATAATATGTGTGAGGGTACCCCAGGAGAGTTCCAAATGTGTGTGGGTAGAATATATATCCCACGGGGGTAAAATTGAAAAAAGTTTTAAAAAATTTTTTTTGGGACTTAGTCATTTTTCCGGCGTTTATCAGACTTTCAGATAGGGGAAATGTCAGTGAGCGTTCCGATTTCAGTTCCAGAGCGATTCGCCCAATGAGTCCTTGTTATTTAGTTGTTTTCAGCCAATTTTCTGGATTTTTGAAAATTTCACTTTTTTGTGAAAATATCCACTAAATGAGGGAATAATATGTGTGAGGGTACCCCAGGAGAGTTCCAAATGTGTGTGGGTAGAATATATATCCCACGGGGGTAAAATTGAAAAAAGTTGAAAAAAATTTTTTTTTGGACTTAGTCATTTTTCCGGCGTTTATCAGACTTTCAGATAGGGGAAATGTCAGTGAGCGTTCCGATTTTAGTTCCAGAGCAATTCGCCCAATGAGTCGTTGTTATTTAGTTGTTTTCAGCCAATTTTCTGGATTTTTGAAAATTTCACTTTTTTGTGAAAATATCCACTAAATGAGGGAATAATATGTGTGAGGGTACCCCAGGAGAGTTCTAAATGTGTGTGGGAAGAATATATATCCCACGGGGGTAAAATTGAAAAAAGTTGAAAAAAATTTTTTTTTGGACTTGGTCATTTTTCCGGCGTTTATCAGACTTTCAGATACGGCAAATGTTAGTGAGCGTTTCGATTTCAGTTCCAGAGCGATTCGCCCAATGAGTCCTTGTTATTTATTTGTTTTCAGCCAATTATCTGGATTTTTGAAAATTTCACTTTTTTGTGAAAATATCCACTAAATGAGGGAATAATATGTGTGACGGTACCCCAGGAGAGTTCTAAATGTGTGTGGGAAGAATATATATCCCATGGGGTTAAAATTGAAAAAAGTTGAAAAAAATTTTTTTTTGGACTTGGTCATTTTTCCGGCGTTTATCAGACTTTCAGATAGGGCAAATGTTAGTGAGCATTCCGATTTCAGTTCCAGAGCGATTCGCCCAATGAGTCCTTGTTATTTAGTTGTTTTCAGCCAATTATCTGGATTTTTGAAAATTTCACTTTTTTGTGAAAATATCCACTAAATGAGGGAATAATATGTGTGAGGGTACCGAAGGAGAGTTCCAAATGTGTGTGGGTAGAATATGTATCCCACGGGGGTAAAATTGAAAATAGTTAAAAAAAAATTTTTTTTTGACTGTCATTTTTCTGGCGTTTATCAGACTTTAAGACAGGGGAAATGTCAGTGAGCAATCCCATTTCAGTTCTAGAGCGATTCGCCCAATGAGTCTTTTATATTTAGTCGTTTTCAGCCAATTTTCTGGATTTTTGAAAATTTCACTTTTTTGTGAAAATATCCACTAAATGAGGGAATAATATGTGTGAGGGTACCGAAGGAGAGTTCCAAATTTGTGTGGGTAGAATATATATCCCACGGGGGTAAAATTGAAAAAAGTTTTAAAAAATTTTTTTTTGGACTTAGTCATTTTTCCGGCGTTTATCAGACTTTAAGATAGGCGAAATGTCAGTGAGCGTTCCAATTTCAGTTCTAGAGCGATTCGCCCAATGAGTCCTTGATATTTAGTCGTTTTCAGCCAATTTTCTGGATTCTTGAAAATTTCACTTTTTTGTGAAAATATCCACTAAATGAGGGAATAATATGTCTGAGGTTACCCCAGGAAAGTTCCAAATGTGTGTGGGTAGAATATATATCCCACGGGGGTAAAATTGAAAAAAGTTGAAAAAAATTATTTTTTTGGACTTAGTCATTTTTCCGGCGTTTATCAGACTTTCAGATAGGGGAAATGTCAGTGAGCGTTCCGATTTTAGTTCCAGAGCGATTCGCCCAATGAGTCCTTGTTATTTAGTTGTTTTCAGCCAATTATCTGGATTTTTGAAAATTTCACTTTTTTGTGAAAATATCCACTAAATGAGGGAATAATATGTATGAGGGTACCCCAGGAGAGTGCCAAATGTGTGTGGGTAGAATATATATCCCACGAGGGTAAAATTGAAAAAAATTGAAAAAATTTTTTTTTGGACTTAGTCATTTTTCTGGCGTTTATCAGACTTTAAGATAGGGGAAATGTCAGTGAGCATTCCCATTTCAGTTCCAGAGCGATGCGCCCAATGAGTCTTTGATATTTAGTCGTTTTCAGCCAATTTTCTGGATTTTTGAAAATTTCACTTTTTTGTGAAAATATCCACTAAATGAGGGAATAATATGTGTGAGGGTACCCCAGAAGAGTTCTAAATGTGTGTGGGAAGAATATATATCCCACGGGGGTAAAATTGAAAAAGTTGAAAAAATTTTTTTTTGGACTTGGTCATTTTTCCGGCGTTTATCAGACTTTCAGATAGGGGAAATGTCAGTGAGCGTTCCGATTTTAGTTCCAGAGCTATTCGCTAAATGAGTCCTTGTTATTTAGTTGTTTTCAGCCAATTTTCTGGATTTTTTAAAATTTCACTTTTTTGTGAAAATATCCACTAAATGAGGGAATAATATGTGTGAGGGTACCCCAGGAGAGTTCCAAATGTGTGTGGGTAGAATATATATCCCACGGGGGTAAAATTGAAAAAAGTTGAAAAAAAATTTTTTTTGGACTTAGTCATTTTTCCGGCGTTTATCAGACTTTCAGATAGGGGAAATGTCAGTGAGCGTTCCGATTTTAGTTCCAGAGCGATTCGCCCAATGAGTCCTTGTTATTTAGTTGTTTTCAGCCAATTATCTGGATTTTTGAAAATTTCACTTTTTTGTGAAAATATCCACTAAATGAGGGAATAATATGTATGAGGGTACCCCAGGAGAGTGCCAAATGTGTGTGGGTAGAATATATATCCCACGGGGGTAAAATTGAAAAAAATTGAAAAAATTTTTTTTTGGACTTAGTCATTTTTCTGGCGTTTATCAGACTTTAAGATAGGGGAAATGTCAGTGAGCATTCCCATTTCAGTTCCAGAGCGATGCGCCCAATGAGTCTTTGATATTTAGTCGTTTTCAGCCAATTTTCTGGATTTTTGAAAATTTCACTTTTTTGTGAAAATATCCACTAAATGAGGGAATAATATGTGTGAGGGTACCCCAGAAGAGTTCTAAATGTGTGTGGGAAGAATATATATCCCACGGGGGTAAAATTGAAAAAGTTGAAAAAAATTTTTTTTGGACTTGGTCATTTTTCCGGCGTTTATCAGACTTTCAGATAGGGGAAATGTCAGTGAGCGTTCCGATTTTAGTTCCAGAGCTATTCGCCCAATGAGTCCTTGTTATTTAGTTGTTTTCAGCCAATTTTCTGGATTTTTGAAAATTTCACTTTTTTGTGAAAATATCCACTAAATGAGGGAATAATATGTGTGAGGGTACCCCAGAAGAGTTCTAAATGTGTGTGGGAAGAATATATATCCCACGGGGGTAAAATTGAAAAAGTTGAAAAAAATTTTTTTTGGACTTGGTCATTTTTCCGGCGTTTATCAGACTTTCAGATAGGGGAAATGTCAGTGAGCGTTCCGATTTTAGTTCCAGAGCGATACGCCCAATGAGTCCTTGTTATTTAGTTGTTTTCAGCCAATTATCTGGATTTTTGAAAATTTCACTTTTTTGTGAAAATATCCACTAAATGAGGGAATAATATGTATGAGGGTACCCCAGGAGAGTGCCAAATGTGTGTGGGTAGAATATATATCCCACGAGGGTAAAATTGAAAAAAATTGAAAAAATTTTTTTTTGGACTTAGTCATTTTTCTGGCGTTTATCAGACTTTAAGATAGGGGAAATGTCAGTGAGCATTCCCATTTCAGTTCCAGAGCGATGCGCCCAATGAGTCTTTGATATTTAGTCGTTTTCAGCCAATTTTCTGGATTTTTGAAAATTTCACTTTTTTGTGAAAATATCCACTAAATGAGGGAATAATATGTGTGAGGGTACCCCAGAAGAGTTCTAAATGTGTGTGGGAAGAATATATATCCCACGGGGGTAAAATTGAAAAAGTTGAAAAAATTTTTTTTTGGACTTGGTCATTTTTCCGGCGTTTATCAGACTTTCAGATAGGGGAAATGTCAGTGAGCGTTCCGATTTTAGTTCCAGAGCTATTCGCTAAATGAGTCCTTGTTATTTAGTTGTTTTCAGCCAATTTTCTGGATTTTTTAAAATTTCACTTTTTTGTGAAAATATCCACTAAATGAGGGAATAATATGTGTGAGGGTACCCCAGGAGAGTTCCAAATGTGTGTGGGTAGAATATATATCCCACGGGGGTAAAATTGAAAAAAGTTGAAAAAAAATTTTTTTTGGACTTAGTCATTTTTCCGGCGTTTATCAGACTTTCAGATAGGGGAAATGTCAGTGAGCGTTCCGATTTTAGTTCCAGAGCGATTCGCCCAATGAGTCCTTGTTATTTAGTTGTTTTCAGCCAATTATCTGGATTTTTGAAAATTTCACTTTTTTGTGAAAATATCCACTAAATGAGGGAATAATATGTATGAGGGTACCCCAGGAGAGTGCCAAATGTGTGTGGGTAGAATATATATCCCACGGGGGTAAAATTGAAAAAAATTGAAAAAATTTTTTTTTGGACTTAGTCATTTTTCTGGCGTTTATCAGACTTTAAGATAGGGGAAATGTCAGTGAGCATTCCCATTTCAGTTCCAGAGCGATGCGCCCAATGAGTCTTTGATATTTAGTCGTTTTCAGCCAATTTTCTGGATTTTTGAAAATTTCACTTTTTTGTGAAAATATCCACTAAATGAGGGAATAATATGTGTGAGGGTACCCCAGAAGAGTTCTAAATGTGTGTGGGAAGAATATATATCCCACGGGGGTAAAATTGAAAAAGTTGAAAAAAATTTTTTTTGGACTTGGTCATTTTTCCGGCGTTTATCAGACTTTCAGATAGGGGAAATGTCAGTGAGCGTTCCGATTTTAGTTCCAGAGCTATTCGCCCAATGAGTCCTTGTTATTTAGTTGTTTTCAGCCAATTTTCTGGATTTTTGAAAATTTCACTTTTTTGTGAAAATATCCACTAAATGAGGGAATAATATGTGTGAGGGTACCCCAGGAGAGTTCTAAATGTGTGTGGGAAGAATATATATCCCACGGGGGTAAAATTGAAAAAAGTTGAAAAAATTTTTTTTTGGGACTTAGTCATTTTTCTGGCGTTTATCAGACTTTAAGATAGAGGAAATGTCAGTGAGCATTCCCATTTCAGTTGCAGAGCGATTCGCCCAATGACTCTTTGATATTTAGTCATTTTCAGCCAATTTTCTGGATTTTTGAAAATTTCACTTTTTTGTGAAAATATCCACTAAATGAGGGAATAATATGTGTGAGTGTACCCCAGGAGAGTTCCAAATGTGTGTGGGTAGAATATATATCCCACGGGGGTAAAATTGAAAAAAGTTGAAAAAAATTTTTTTTTGGACTTAGTCATTTTTCCGGCGTTTATCAGACTTTCAGATAGGGGAAATGTCAGTGAGCATTCCGATTTCAGTTCCAGAGCGATTCGCCCAATGAGTCCTTGTTATTTAGTTGTTTTCAGCCAATTATCTGGATTTTTGAAAATTTCACTTTTTTGTGAAAATATCCACTAAATGAGGGAATAATATGTGTGAGGGTACCGAAGGAGAGTTCCAAATGTGTGTGGGTAGAATATGTATCCCACGGGGGTAAAATTGAAAATAGTTAAAAAAAAATTTTTTTTTGACTGTCATTTTTCTGGCGTTTATCAGACTTTAAGACAGGGGAAATGTCAGTGAGCAATCCCATTTCAGTTCTAGAGCGATTCGCCCAATGAGTCTTTTATATTTAGTCGTTTTCAGCCAATTTTCTGGATTTTTGAAAATTTCACTTTTTTGTGAAAATATCCACTAAATGAGGGAATAATATGTGTGAGGGTACCGAAGGAGAGTTCCAAATGTGTGTGGGTAGAATATATATCCCACGAGGGTAAAATTGAAAAAAATTGAAAAAATTTTTTTTTGGACTTAGTCATTTTTCTGGCGTTTATCAGACTTTAAGATAGGGGAAATGTCAGTGAGCATTCCCATTTCAGTTCCAGAGCGATGCGCCCAATGAGTCTTTGATATTTAGTCGTTTTCAGCCAATTTTCTGGATTTTTGAAAATTTCACTTTTTTGTGAAAATATCCACTAAATGAGGGAATAATATGTGTGAGGGTACCCCAGAAGAGTTCTAAATGTGTGTGGGAAGAATATATATCCCACGGGGGTAAAATTGAAAAAGTTGAAAAAATTTTTTTTTGGACTTGGTCATTTTTCCGGCGTTTATCAGACTTTCAGATAGGGGAAATGTCAGTGAGCGTTCCGATTTTAGTTCCAGAGCTATTCGCTAAATGAGTCCTTGTTATTTAGTTGTTTTCAGCCAATTTTCTGGATTTTTTAAAATTTCACTTTTTTGTGAAAATATCCACTAAATGAGGGAATAATATGTGTGAGGGTACCCCAGGAGAGTTCCAAATGTGTGTGGGTAGAATATATATCCCACGGGGGTAAAATTGAAAAAAGTTGAAAAAAAATTTTTTTTGGACTTAGTCATTTTTCCGGCGTTTATCAGACTTTCAGATAGGGGAAATGTCAGTGAGCGTTCCGATTTTAGTTCCAGAGCGATTCGCCCAATGAGTCCTTGTTATTTAGTTGTTTTCAGCCAATTATCTGGATTTTTGAAAATTTCACTTTTTTGTGAAAATATCCACTAAATGAGGGAATAATATGTATGAGGGTACCCCAGGAGAGTGCCAAATGTGTGTGGGTAGAATATATATCCCACGGGGGTAAAATTGAAAAAAATTGAAAAAATTTTTTTTTGGACTTAGTCATTTTTCTGGCGTTTATCAGACTTTAAGATAGGGGAAATGTCAGTGAGCATTCCCATTTCAGTTCCAGAGCGATGCGCCCAATGAGTCTTTGATATTTAGTCGTTTTCAGCCAATTTTCTGGATTTTTGAAAATTTCACTTTTTTGTGAAAATATCCACTAAATGAGGGAATAATATGTGTGAGGGTACCCCAGAAGAGTTCTAAATGTGTGTGGGAAGAATATATATCCCACGGGGGTAAAATTGAAAAAGTTGAAAAAAATTTTTTTTGGACTTGGTCATTTTTCCGGCGTTTATCAGACTTTCAGATAGGGGAAATGTCAGTGAGCGTTCCGATTTTAGTTCCAGAGCTATTCGCCCAATGAGTCCTTGTTATTTAGTTGTTTTCAGCCAATTTTCTGGATTTTTGAAAATTTCACTTTTTTGTGAAAATATCCACTAAATGAGGGAATAATATGTGTGAGGGTACCCCAGGAGAGTTCTAAATGTGTGTGGGAAGAATATATATCCCACGGGGGTAAAATTGAAAAAAGTTGAAAAAATTTTTTTTTGGGACTTAGTCATTTTTCTGGCGTTTATCAGACTTTAAGATAGAGGAAATGTCAGTGAGCATTCCCATTTCAGTTGCAGAGCGATTCGCCCAATGACTCTTTGATATTTAGTCATTTTCAGCCAATTTTCTGGATTTTTGAAAATTTCACTTTTTTGTGAAAATATCCACTAAATGAGGGAATAATATGTGTGAGGGTACCCCAGGAGAGTTCCAAATGTGTGTGGGTAGAATATATATCCCACGGGGGTAAAATTGAAAAAAGTTGAAAAAAATTTTTTTTTGGACTTAGTCATTTTTCCGGCGTTTATCAGACTTTCAGATAGGGGAAATGTCAGTGAGCATTCCGATTTCAGTTCCAGAGCGATTCGCCCAATGAGTCCTTGTTATTTAGTTGTTTTCAGCCAATTATCTGGATTTTTGAAAATTTCACTTTTTTGTGAAAATATCCACTAAATGAGGGAATAATATGTGTGAGGGTACCGAAGGAGAGTTCCAAATGTGTGTGGGTAGAATATGTATCCCACGGGGGTAAAATTGAAAATAGTTAAAAAAAAATTTTTTTTTGACTGTCATTTTTCTGGCGTTTATCAGACTTTAAGACAGGGGAAATGTCAGTGAGCAATCCCATTTCAGTTCTAGAGCGATTCGCCCAATGAGTCTTTTATATTTAGTCGTTTTCAGCCAATTTTCTGGATTTTTGAAAATTTCACTTTTTTGTGAAAATATCCACTAAATGAGGGAATAATATGTGTGAGGGTACCGAAGGAGAGTTCCAAATTTGTGTGGGTAGAATATATATCCCACGGGGGTAAAATTGAAAAAAGTTTTAAAAAATTTTTTTTTGGACTTAGTCATTTTTCCGGCGTTTATCAGACTTTAAGATAGGCGAAATGTCAGTGAGCGTTCCAATTTCAGTTCTAGAGCGATTCGCCCAATGAGTCCTTGATATTTAGTCGTTTTCAGCCAATTTTCTGGATTCTTGAAAATTTCACTTTTTTGTGAAAATATCCACTAAATGAGGGAATAATATGTCTGAGGTTACCCCAGGAAAGTTCCAAATGTGTGTGGGTAGAATATATATCCCACGGGGGTAAAATTGAAAAAAGTTGAAAAAAATTATTTTTTTGGACTTAGTCATTTTTCCGGCGTTTATCAGACTTTCAGATAGGGGAAATGTCAGTGAGCGTTCCGATTTTAGTTCCAGAGCGATTCGCCCAATGAGTCCTTGTTATTTAGTTGTTTTCAGCCAATTATCTGGATTTTTGAAAATTTCACTTTTTTGTGAAAATATCCACTAAATGAGGGAATAATATGTATGAGGGTACCCCAGGAGAGTGCCAAATGTGTGTGGGTAGAATATATATCCCACGAGGGTAAAATTGAAAAAAATTGAAAAAATTTTTTTTTGGACTTAGTCATTTTTCTGGCGTTTATCAGACTTTAAGATAGGGGAAATGTCAGTGAGCATTCCCATTTCAGTTCCAGAGCGATGCGCCCAATGAGTCTTTGATATTTAGTCGTTTTCAGCCAATTTTCTGGATTTTTGAAAATTTCACTTTTTTGTGAAAATATCCACTAAATGAGGGAATAATATGTGTGAGGGTACCCCAGAAGAGTTCTAAATGTGTGTGGGAAGAATATATATCCCACGGGGGTAAAATTGAAAAAGTTGAAAAAATTTTTTTTTGGACTTGGTCATTTTTCCGGCGTTTATCAGACTTTCAGATAGGGGAAATGTCAGTGAGCGTTCCGATTTTAGTTCCAGAGCTATTCGCTAAATGAGTCCTTGTTATTTAGTTGTTTTCAGCCAATTTTCTGGATTTTTTAAAATTTCACTTTTTTGTGAAAATATCCACTAAATGAGGGAATAATATGTGTGAGGGTACCCCAGGAGAGTTCCAAATGTGTGTGGGTAGAATATATATCCCACGGGGGTAAAATTGAAAAAAGTTGAAAAAAAATTTTTTTTGGACTTAGTCATTTTTCCGGCGTTTATCAGACTTTCAGATAGGGGAAATGTCAGTGAGCGTTCCGATTTTAGTTCCAGAGCGATTCGCCCAATGAGTCCTTGTTATTTAGTTGTTTTCAGCCAATTATCTGGATTTTTGAAAATTTCACTTTTTTGTGAAAATATCCACTAAATGAGGGAATAATATGTATGAGGGTACCCCAGGAGAGTGCCAAATGTGTGTGGGTAGAATATATATCCCACGGGGGTAAAATTGAAAAAAATTGAAAAAATTTTTTTTTGGACTTAGTCATTTTTCTGGCGTTTATCAGACTTTAAGATAGGGGAAATGTCAGTGAGCATTCCCATTTCAGTTCCAGAGCGATGCGCCCAATGAGTCTTTGATATTTAGTCGTTTTCAGCCAATTTTCTGGATTTTTGAAAATTTCACTTTTTTGTGAAAATATCCACTAAATGAGGGAATAATATGTGTGAGGGTACCCCAGAAGAGTTCTAAATGTGTGTGGGAAGAATATATATCCCACGGGGGTAAAATTGAAAAAGTTGAAAAAATTTTTTTTTGGACTTGGTCATTTTTCCGGCGTTTATCAGACTTTCAGATAGGGGAAATGTCAGTGAGCGTTCCGATTTTAGTTCCAGAGCTATTCGCTAAATGAGTCCTTGTTATTTAGTTGTTTTCAGCCAATTTTCTGGATTTTTTAAAATTTCACTTTTTTGTGAAAATATCCACTAAATGAGGGAATAATATGTGTGAGGGTACCCCAGGAGAGTTCCAAATGTGTGTGGGTAGAATATATATCCCACGGGGGTAAAATTGAAAAAAGTTGAAAAAAAATTTTTTTTGGACTTAGTCATTTTTCCGGCGTTTATCAGACTTTCAGATAGGGGAAATGTCAGTGAGCGTTCCGATTTTAGTTCCAGAGCGATTCGCCCAATGAGTCCTTGTTATTTAGTTGTTTTCAGCCAATTATCTGGATTTTTGAAAATTTCACTTTTTTGTGAAAATATCCACTAAATGAGGGAATAATATGTATGAGGGTACCCCAGGAGAGTGCCAAATGTGTGTGGGTAGAATATATATCCCACGGGGGTAAAATTGAAAAAAATTGAAAAAATTTTTTTTTGGACTTAGTCATTTTTCTGGCGTTTATCAGACTTTAAGATAGGGGAAATGTCAGTGAGCATTCCCATTTCAGTTCCAGAGCGATGCGCCCAATGAGTCTTTGATATTTAGTCGTTTTCAGCCAATTTTCTGGATTTTTGAAAATTTCACTTTTTTGTGAAAATATCCACTAAATGAGGGAATAATATGTGTGAGGGTACCCCAGAAGAGTTCTAAATGTGTGTGGGAAGAATATATATCCCACGGGGGTAAAATTGAAAAAGTTGAAAAAAATTTTTTTTGGACTTGGTCATTTTTCCGGCGTTTATCAGACTTTCAGATAGGGGAAATGTCAGTGAGCGTTCCGATTTTAGTTCCAGAGCTATTCGCCCAATGAGTCCTTGTTATTTAGTTGTTTTCAGCCAATTTTCTGGATTTTTGAAAATTTCACTTTTTTGTGAAAATATCCACTAAATGAGGGAATAATATGTGTGAGGGTACCCCAGGAGAGTTCTAAATGTGTGTGGGAAGAATATATATCCCACGGGGGTAAAATTGAAAAAAGTTGAAAAAATTTTTTTTTGGGACTTAGTCATTTTTCTGGCGTTTATCAGACTTTAAGATAGAGGAAATGTCAGTGAGCATTCCCATTTCAGTTGCAGAGCGATTCGCCCAATGACTCTTTGATATTTAGTCATTTTCAGCCAATTTTCTGGATTTTTGAAAATTTCACTTTTTTGTGAAAATATCCACTAAATGAGGGAATAATATGTGTGAGGGTACCCCAGGAGAGTTCCAAATGTGTGTGGGTAGAATATATATCCCACGGGGGTAAAATTGAAAAAAGTTGAAAAAAATTTTTTTTTGGACTTAGTCATTTTTCCGGCGTTTATCAGACTTTCAGATAGGGGAAATGTCAGTGAGCATTCCGATTTTAGTTCCAGAGCGATTCGCCCAATGAGTCCTTGTTATTTAGTTGTTTTCAGCCAATTATCTGGATTTTTGAAAATTTCACTTTTTTGTGAAAATATCCACTAAATGAGGGAATAATATGTATGAGGGTACCCCAGGAGAGTGCAAAATGTGTGTGGGTAGAATATATATCCCACGGGGGTAAAATTGAAAAAAATTGAAAAAATTTTTTTTTGGACTTAGTCATTTTTCTGGCGTTTATCAGACTTTAAGATAGGGGAAATGTCAGTGAGCATTCCCATTTCAGTTCCAGAGCGATGCGCCCAATGAGTCTTTGATATTTAGTCGTTTTCAGCCAATTTTCTGGATTTTTGAAAATTTCACTTTTTTGTGAAAATATCCACTAAATGAGGGAATAATATGTGTGAGGGTACCCCAGAAGAGTTCTAAATGTGTGTGGGAAGAATATATATCCCACGGGGGTTAAATTGAAAAAGTTGAAAAAAACTTTTTTGGGACTTGGTCATTTTTCCGGCGTTTATCAGACTTTCAGATAGGGGAAATGTCAGTGAGCGTTCCGATTTTAGTTCCAGAGCTATTCGCTAAATGAGTCCTTGTTATTTAGTTGTTTTCAGCCAATTTTCTGGATTTTTTAAAATTTCACTTTTTTGTGAAAATATCCACTAAATGAGGGAATAATATGTGTGAGGGTACCCCAGGAGAGTTCCAAATGTGTGTGGGTAGAATATATATCCCACGGGGGTAAAATTGAAAAAAGTTGAAAAAAAATTTTTTTTGGACTTAGTCATTTTTCCGGCGTTTATCAGACTTTCAGATAGGGGAAATGTCAGTGAGCGTTCCGATTTTAGTTCCAGAGCGATTCGCCCAATGAGTCCTTGTTATTTAGTTGTTTTCAGCCAATTATCTGGATTTTTGAAAATTTCACTTTTTTGTGAAAATATCCACTAAATGAGGGAATAATATGTATGAGGGTACCCCAGGAGAGTGCCAAATGTGTGTGGGTAGAATATATATCCCACGGGGGTAAAATTGAAAAAAATTGAAAAAATTTTTTTTTGGACTTAGTCATTTTTCTGGCGTTTATCAGACTTTAAGATAGGGGAAATGTCAGTGAGCATTCCCATTTCAGTTCCAGAGCGATGCGCCCAATGAGTCTTTGATATTTAGTCGTTTTCAGCCAATTTTCTGGATTTTTGAAAATTTCACTTTTTTGTGAAAATATCCACTAAATGAGGGAATAATATGTGTGAGGGTACCCCAGAAGAGTTCTAAATGTGTGTGGGAAGAATATATATCCCACGGGGGTAAAATTGAAAAAGTTGAAAAAAATTTTTTTTGGACTTGGTCATTTTTCCGGCGTTTATCAGACTTTCAGATAGGGGAAATGTCAGTGAGCGTTCCGATTTTAGTTCCAGAGCTCTTCGCTAAATGAGTCCTTGTTATTTAGTTGTTTTCAGCCAATTTTCTGGATTTTTTAAAATTTCACTTTTTTGTGAAAATATCCACTAAATGAGGGAATAATATGTGTGAGGGTACCCCAGGAGAGTTCCAAATGTGTGTGGGTAGAATATATATCCCACGGGGGTAAAATTGAAAAAAGTTGAAAAAAAATTTTTTTTGGACTTAGTCATTTTTCCGGCGTTTCTCAGACTTTCAGATAGGGGAAATGTCAGTGAGCGTTCCGATTTTAGTTCCAGAGCGATTCGCCCAATGAGTCCTTGTTATTTAGTTGTTTTCAGCCAATTATCTGGATTTTTGAAAATTTCACTTTTTTGTGAAAATATCCACTAAATGAGGGAATAATATGTGTGAGGGTACCCCAGGAGAGTTCTAAATGTGTGTGGGAAGAATATATATCCCACGGGGGTAAAATTGAAAAAAGTTGAAAAAAATTTTTTTGGGGACTTAGTCATTTTTCCGGCGTTTATCAGACTTTAAGATAGGGGAAATGTCAGTGAGCATTCCCATTTCAGTTCCAGAGCGATGCGCCCAATGAGTCTTTGATATTTAGTCGTTTTCAGCCAATTTTCTGGATTTTTGAAAATTTCACTTTTTTGTGAAAATATCCACTAAATGAGGGAATAATATGTGTGAGGGTACCCCAGAAGAGTTCTAAATGTGTGTGGGAAGAATATATATCCCACGGGGGTAAAATTGAAAAAGTTGAAAAAATTTTTTTTTGGACTTGGTCATTTTTCCGGCGTTTATCAGACTTTCAGATAGGGGAAATGTCAGTGAGCGTTCCGATTTTAGTTCCAGAGCTATTCGCTAAATGAGTCCTTGTTATTTAGTTGTTTTCAGCCAATTTTCTGGATTTTTTAAAATTTCACTTTTTTGTGAAAATATCCACTAAATGAGGGAATAATATGTGTGAGGGTACCCCAGGAGAGTTCCAAATGTGTGTGGGTAGAATATATATCCCACGGGGGTAAAATTGAAAAAAGTTGAAAAAAAATTTTTTTTGGACTTAGTCATTTTTCCGGCGTTTATCAGACTTTCAGATAGGGGAAATGTCAGTGAGCGTTCCGATTTTAGTTCCAGAGCGATTCGCCCAATGAGTCCTTGTTATTTAGTTGTTTTCAGCCAATTATCTGGATTTTTGAAAATTTCACTTTTTTGTGAAAATATCCACTAAATGAGGGAATAATATGTATGAGGGTACCCCAGGAGAGTGCCAAATGTGTGTGGGTAGAATATATATCCCACGGGGGTAAAATTGAAAAAAATTGAAAAAATTTTTTTTTGGACTTAGTCATTTTTCTGGCGTTTATCAGACTTTAAGATAGGGGAAATGTCAGTGAGCATTCCCATTTCAGTTCCAGAGCGATGCGCCCAATGAGTCTTTGATATTTAGTCGTTTTCAGCCAATTTTCTGGATTTTTGAAAATTTCACTTTTTTGTGAAAATATCCACTAAATGAGGGAATAATATGTGTGAGGGTACCCCAGAAGAGTTCTAAATGTGTGTGGGAAGAATATATATCCCACGGGGGTAAAATTGAAAAAGTTGAAAAAAATTTTTTTTGGACTTGGTCATTTTTCCGGCGTTTATCAGACTTTCAGATAGGGGAAATGTCAGTGAGCGTTCCGATTTTAGTTCCAGAGCTATTCGCCCAATGAGTCCTTGTTATTTAGTTGTTTTCAGCCAATTTTCTGGATTTTTGAAAATTTCACTTTTTTGTGAAAATATCCACTAAATGAGGGAATAATATGTGTGAGGGTACCCCAGGAGAGTTCTAAATGTGTGTGGGAAGAATATATATCCCACGGGGGTAAAATTGAAAAAAGTTGAAAAAATTTTTTTTTGGGACTTAGTCATTTTTCTGGCGTTTATCAGACTTTAAGATAGAGGAAATGTCAGTGAGCATTCCCATTTCAGTTGCAGAGCGATTCGCCCAATGACTCTTTGATATTTAGTCATTTTCAGCCAATTTTCTGGATTTTTGAAAATTTCACTTTTTTGTGAAAATATCCACTAAATGAGGGAATAATATGTGTGAGGGTACCCCAGGAGAGTTCCAAATGTGTGTGGGTAGAATATATATCCCACGGGGGTAAAATTGAAAAAAGTTGAAAAAAATTTTTTTTTGGACTTAGTCATTTTTCCGGCGTTTATCAGACTTTCAGATAGGGGAAATGTCAGTGAGCATTCCGATTTTAGTTCCAGAGCGATTCGCCCAATGAGTCCTTGTTATTTAGTTGTTTTCAGCCAATTATCTGGATTTTTGAAAATTTCACTTTTTTGTGAAAATATCCACTAAATGAGGGAATAATATGTATGAGGGTACCCCAGGAGAGTGCAAAATGTGTGTGGGTAGAATATATATCCCACGGGGGTAAAATTGAAAAAAATTGAAAAAATTTTTTTTTGGACTTAGTCATTTTTCTGGCGTTTATCAGACTTTAAGATAGGGGAAATGTCAGTGAGCATTCCCATTTCAGTTCCAGAGCGATGCGCCCAATGAGTCTTTGATATTTAGTCGTTTTCAGCCAATTTTCTGGATTTTTGAAAATTTCACTTTTTTGTGAAAATATCCACTAAATGAGGGAATAATATGTGTGAGGGTACCCCAGAAGAGTTCTAAATGTGTGTGGGAAGAATATATATCCCACGGGGGTAAAATTGAAAAAGTTGAAAAAAATTTTTTTGGGACTTGGTCATTTTTCCGGCGTTTATCAGACTTTCAGATAGGGGAAATGTCAGTGAGCGTTCCGATTTTAGTTCCAGAGCTATTCGCTAAATGAGTCCTTGTTATTTAGTTGTTTTCAGCCAATTTTCTGGATTTTTTAAAATTTCACTTTTTTGTGAAAATATCCACTAAATGAGGGAATAATATGTGTGAGGGTACCCCAGGAGAGTTCCAAATGTGTGTGGGTAGAATATATATCCCACGGGGGTAAAATTGAAAAAAGTTGAAAAAAAATTTTTTTTGGACTTAGTCATTTTTCCGGCGTTTATCAGACTTTCAGATAGGGGAAATGTCAGTGAGCGTTCCGATTTTAGTTCCAGAGCGATTCGCCCAATGAGTCCTTGTTATTTAGTTGTTTTCAGCCAATTATCTGGATTTTTGAAAATTTCACTTTTTTGTGAAAATATCCACTAAATGAGGGAATAATATGTATGAGGGTACCCCAGGAGAGTGCCAAATGTGTGTGGGTAGAATATATATCCCACGGGGGTAAAATTGAAAAAAATTGAAAAAATTTTTTTTTGGACTTAGTCATTTTTCTGGCGTTTATCAGACTTTAAGATAGGGGAAATGTCAGTGAGCATTCCCATTTCAGTTCCAGAGCGATGCGCCCAATGAGTCTTTGATATTTAGTCGTTTTCAGCCAATTTTCTGGATTTTTGAAAATTTCACTTTTTTGTGAAAATATCCACTAAATGAGGGAATAATATGTGTGAGGGTACCCCAGAAGAGTTCTAAATGTGTGTGGGAAGAATATATATCCCACGGGGGTAAAATTGAAAAAGTTGAAAAAAATTTTTTTTGGACTTGGTCATTTTTCCGGCGTTTATCAGACTTTCAGATAGGGGAAATGTCAGTGAGCGTTCCGATTTTAGTTCCAGAGCTCTTCGCTAAATGAGTCCTTGTTATTTAGTTGTTTTCAGCCAATTTTCTGGATTTTTTAAAATTTCACTTTTTTGTGAAAATATCCACTAAATGAGGGAATAATATGTGTGAGGGTACCCCAGGAGAGTTCCAAATGTGTGTGGGTAGAATATATATCCCACGGGGGTAAAATTGAAAAAAGTTGAAAAAAAATTTTTTTTGGACTTAGTCATTTTTCCGGCGTTTCTCAGACTTTCAGATAGGGGAAATGTCAGTGAGCGTTCCGATTTTAGTTCCAGAGCGATTCGCCCAATGAGTCCTTGTTATTTAGTTGTTTTCAGCCAATTATCTGGATTTTTGAAAATTTCACTTTTTTGTGAAAATATCCACTAAATGAGGGAATAATATGTGTGAGGGTACCCCAGGAGAGTTCTAAATGTGTGTGGGAAGAATATATATCCCACGGGGGTAAAATTGAAAAAAGTTGAAAAAAATTTTTTTGGGGACTTAGTCATTTTTCCGGCGTTTATCAGACTTTCAGATAGGGGAAATGTCAGTGAGCGTTCCGATTTTAGTTCCAGAGCGATTCGCCCAATGAGTCCTTGTTATTTAGTTGTTTTCAGCCAATTTTCTGGATTTTTTAAAATTTCACTTTTTTGTGAAAATATCCACTAAATGAGGGAATAATATGTGTGAGGGTACCCCAGGAGAGTTCTAAATGTGTGTGGGAAGAATATATATCCCACGGGGGTAAAATTGAAAAAAGTTGAAAAAAATTTTTTTTGGGACTTGGTCATTTTTCCGGCGTTTATCAGACTTTCAGATAGGGCAAATGTTAGTGAGCATTCCGATTTCAGTTCCAGAGCGATTCGCCCAATGAGTCCTTGTTATTTAGTTGTTTTCAGCCAATTATCTGGATTTTTGAAAATTTCACTTTTTTGTGAAAATATCCACTAAATGAGGGAATAATATGTGTGAGGGTACCCCAGGAGAGTTCTAAATGTGTGTGGGAAGAATATATATCCCACAGGGGTAAAATTGAAAAAAGTTGAAAAAAATTTTTTTGGGGACTTAGTCATTTTTCCGGCGTTTATCAGACTTTCAGATAGGGGAAATGTCAGTGAGCGTTCCGATTTTAGTTCCAGAGCGATTCGCCCAATGAGTCCTTGTTATTTAGTTGTTTTCAGCCAATTTTCTGGATTTTTTAAAATTTCACTTTTTTGTGAAAATATCCACTAAATGAGGGAATAATATGTGTGAGGGTACCCCAGGAGAGTTCCAAATGTGTGTGGGTAGAATATATATCCCACGGGGGTAAAATTTAAAAAAGTTGAAAAAATTTTTTTTTGGACTTAGTCATTTTTCTGGCGTTTATCAGACTTTAAGATAGGGGAAATGTCAGTGAGCATTCCGATTTCAGTTCCAGAGCTATTCGCCCACTGAGTCTTTGATATTTAGTCGTTTTCAGGCAATTTTCTGGATTTTTGAAAATTTCACTTTTTTGTGAAAATATCCACTAAATGAGGGAATAATATGTGTGAGGGTACCGAAGGAGAGTTCCAAATGTGTGTGGGTAGAATATATATCCCACGGGGGTAAAATTGAAAAAAGTTGAAAAAATGTTTTTTTTGGACTTAGTCATTTTTCCGGCGTTTATCAGACTTTCAGATAGAGGAAATGTCAGTGAGCGTTCAGATTTCAGTTCCAGAGCGATTCGCCCAATGAGTCCTTGTTATTTAGTTGTTTTCAGCCAATTTTCTGGATTTTTGAAAATTTCACTTTTTTGTGAAAATATCCACTAAATGAGGGAATAATATGTGTGAGGGTACCCCAGGAGAGTTCCAAATGTGTGTGGGTAGAATATATATCCCACGGGGGTAAAATTGAAAAAAGTTGAAAAAAATTTTTTTTTGGACTTAGTCATTTTTCCTGCGTTTATCAGACTTTCAGATAGGGGAAATGTCAGTGAGCGTTCCGATTTCAGCTCCAGAGCGATTCGCCCAATGAGTCCTTGTTATTTAGTTGTTTTCAGCCAATTTTCTGGATTTTTGAAAATTTCACTTTTTTGTGACAATATCCACTAAATGAGGGAATAATATGTGTGAGGGTACCCCAGGAGAGTTCCAAATGTGTGTGGGTAGAATATGTATCCCACGGGGGTAAAATTTAAAAAAGTTTAAAAAAATATTTTTTTGGACTTAGTCATTTTTCCGGCGTTTATCAGACTTTCAGATAGGGGAAATGTCAGTGAGCGTTCCGATTTTAGTTCCAGAGCGATTCGCCCAATGAGTCCTTGTTATTTAGTTGTTTTCAGAAAATTTTCTGGATTTTTGAAAATTTCACTTTTTTGTGAAAATATCCACTAAATGAGGGAATAATATGTGTGAGGGTACCCCAGGAGAGTTCTAAATGTGTGTGGGAAGAATATATATCCCACGGGGGTAAAATTGAAAAAAGTTGAAAAAAATTTTTTTTGGGACTTGGTCATTTTTCCGGCGTTTATCAGACTTTCAGATAGGGCAAATGTTAGTGAGCATTCCGATTTCAGTTCCAGAGCGATTCGCCCAATGAGTCCTTGTTATTTAGTTGTTTTCAGCCAATTATCTGGATTTTTGAAAATTTCACTTTTTTGTGAAAATATCCACTAAATGAGGGAATAATATGTATGAGGGTACCCCAGGAGAGTGCCAAATGTGTGTGGGTAGAATATATATCCCACGGGGGTAAAATTGAAAAAAATTGAAAAAATTTTTTTTTGGACTTAGTCATTTTTCTGGCGTTTATCAGACTTTAAGATAGGGGAAATGTCAGTGAGCATTCCCATTTCAGTTCCAGAGCGATGCGCCCAATGAGTCTTTGATATTTAGTCGTTTTCAGCCAATTTTCTGGATTTTTGAAAATTTCACTTTTTTGTGAAAATATCCACTAAATGAGGGAATAATATGTGTGAGGGTACCCCAGAAGAGTTCTAAATGTGTGTGGGAAGAATATATATCCCACGGGGGTAAAATTGAAAAAGTTGAAAAAAATTTTTTTTGGACTTGGTCATTTTTCCGGCGTTTATCAGACTTTCAGATAGGGGAAATGTCAGTGAGCGTTCCGATTTTAGTTCCAGAGCTATTCGCTAAATGAGTCCTTGTTATTTAGTTGTTTTCAGACAATTTTCTGGATTTTTTAAAATTTCACTTTTTTGTGAAAATATCCACTAAATGAGGGAATAATATGTGTGAGGGTACCCCAGGAGAGTTCCAAATGTGTGTGGGTAGAATATATATCCCACGGGGGTAAAATTGAAAAAAGTTGAAAAAAATTTTTTTTTGGACTTAGTCATTTTTCCGGCGTTTATCAGACTTTCAGATAGGGGAAATGTCAGTGAGCGTTCCGATTTTAGTTCCAGAGCGATTCGCCCAATGAGTCCTTGTTATTTAGTTGTTTTCAGCCAATTATCTGGATTTTTGAAAATTTCACTTTTTTGTGAAAATATCCACTAAATGAGGGAATAATATGTATGAGGGTACCCCAGGAGAGTGCCAAATGTGTGTGGGTAGAATATATATCCCACGGGGGTAAAATTGAAAAAAATTGAAAAAATTTTTTTTTGGACTTAGTCATTTTTCTGGCGTTTATCAGACTTTAAGATAGGGGAAATGTCAGTGAGCATTCCCATTTCAGTTCCAGAGCGATGCGCCCAATGAGTCTTTGATATTTAGTCGTTTTCAGCCAATTTTCTGGATTTTTGAAAATTTCACTTTTTTGTGAAAATATCCACTAAATGAGGGAATAATTTGTGTGAGGGTACCCCAGAAGAGTTCTAAATGTGTGTGGGAAGAATATATATCCCACGGGGGTAAAATTGAAAAAGTTGAAAAAAATTTTTTTTGGACTTGGTCATTTTTCCGGCGTTTATCAGACTTTCAGATAGGGGAAATGTCAGTGAGCGTTCCGATTTTAGTTCCAGAGCTATTCGCTAAATGAGTCCTTGTTATTCAGTTGTTTTCAGCCAATTTTCTGGATTTTTTAAAATTTCACTTTTTTGTGAAAATATCCACTAAATGAGGGAATAATATGTGTGAGGGTACCCCAGGAGAGTTCCAAATGTGTGTGGGTAGAATATATATCCCACGGGGGTAAAATTGAAAAAAGTTGAAAAAACATTTTTTTTGGACTTAGTCATTTTTCCGGCGTTTATCAGACTTTCAGATAGGGGAAATGTCAGTGAGCGTTCCGATTTTAGTTCCAGAGCGATTCGCCCAATGAGTCCTTGTTATTTAGTTGTTTTCAGCCAATTATCTGGATTTTTGAAAATTTCACTTTTTTGTGAAAATATCCACTAAATGAGGGAATAAAATGTATGAGGGTACCCCAGGAGAGTGCCAAATGTGTGTGGGTAGAATATATATCCCACGGGGGTAAAATTGAAAAAAATTGAAAAAATTTTTTTTTGGACTTAGTCATTTTTCTGGCGTTTATCAGACTTTAAGATAGGGGAAATGTCAGTGAGCATTCCCATTTCAGTTCCAGAGCGATTCGCCCAATGAGTCTTTGATATTTAGTCGTTTTCAGCCAATTTTCTGGATTTTTGAAAATTTCACTTTTTTGTGAAAATATCCACTGAATGAGGGAATAATATGTGTGAGGGTACCCCAGGAGAGTTCTAAATGTGTGTGGGAAGAATATATATCCCACGGGGGTAAAATTGAAAAAAGTTGAAAAAAATTTTTTTGGGGACTTAGTCATTTTTCCGGCGTTTATCAGACTTTCAGATAGGGGAAATGTCAGTGAGCGTTCCGATTTTAGTTCCAGAGCGATTCGCCCAATGAGTCCTTGTTATTTAGTTGTTTTCAGCCAATTTTCTGGATTTTTTAAAATTTCACTTTTTTGTGAAAATATCCACTAAATGAGGGAATAATATGTGTGAGGGTACCCCAGGAGAGTTCCAAATGTGTGTGGGTAGAATATATATCCCACGGGGGTAAAATTGAAAAAAGTTGAAAAAAATTTTTTTTTGGACTTAGTCATTTTTCCGGCGTTTATCAGACTTTCAGATAGGGGAAATGTGAGTGAGCGTTCCGATTTCAGTTCCAGAGCGATTCGCCCAATGAGTCCTTGTTATTTAGTTGTTTTCAGCCAATTTTCTGGATTTTTGAAAATTTCACTTTTTTGTGACAATATCCACTAAATGAGGGAATAATATGTGTGAGGGTACCCCAGGAGAGTTCCAAATGTGTGTAGGTAGAATATATATCCCACGGGGGTAAAATTTAAAAAAGTTGAAAAAATTTTTTTTTGGACTTAGTCATTTTTCTGGCGTTTATCAGACTTTAAGATAGGGGAAATGTCAGTGAGCATTCCGATTTCAGTTCCAGAGCTATTCGCCCAATGAGTCTTTGATATTTAGTCGTTTTCAGGCAATTTTCTGGATTTTTGAAAATTTCACTTTTTTGTGAAAATATCCACTAAATGAGGGAATAATATGTGTGAGGGTACCGAAGGAGAGTTCCAAATGTGTGTGGGTAGAATATATATCCCACGGGGGTAAAATTGAAAAAAGTTGAAAAAATGTTTTTTTTGGACTTAGTCATTTTTCCGGCGTTTATCAGACTTTCAGATAGAGGAAATGTCAGTGAGCGTTCAGATTTCAGTTCCAGAGCGATTCGCCCAATGAGTCCTTGTTATTTAGTTGTTTTCAGCCAATTTTCTGGATTTTTGAAAATTTCACTTTTTTGTGAAAATATCCACTAAATGAGGGAATAATATGTGTGAGGGTACCCCAGGAGAGTTCCAAATGTGTGTGGGTAGAATATATATCCCACGGGGGTAAAATTGAAAAAAGTTGAAAAAAATTTTTTTTTGGACTTAGTCATTTTTCCGGCGTTTATCAGACTTTCAGATAGGGGAAATGTCAGTGAGCGTTCCGATTTCAGCTCCAGAGCGATTCGCCCAATGAGTCCTTGTTATTTAGTTGTTTTCAGCCAATTTTCTGGATTTTTGAAAATTTCACTTTTTTGTGACAATATCCACTAAATGAGGGAATAATATGTGTGAGGGTACCCCAGGAGAGTTCCAAATGTGTGTGGGTAGAATATGTATCCCACGGGGGTAAAATTGAAAAAAGTTGAAAAAAATTTTTTTTTGGACTTGGTCATTTTTCCGGCGTTTATCAGACTTTCAGATAGGGCAAATGTTAGTGAGCATTCCGATTTCAGTTCCAGAGCGATTCGCCCAATGAGTCTTTGTTATTTAGTTGTTTTCAGCCAATTATCTGGATTTTTGAAAATTTCACTTTTTTGTGAAAATATCCACTAAATGAGGGAATAATATGTGTGAGGGTACCGAAGGAGAGTTCCAAATGTGTGTGGGTAGAATATATATCCCACGGGGGTAAAATTGAAAAAAGTTGAAAAAAATTTTTTGGGGGACTTAGTCATTTTTCCGGCGTTTATCAGACTTTCAGATAGGGGAAATGTCAGTGAGCGTTCCGATTTTAGTTCCAGAGCGATTCGCCCAATGAGTCTTTGATATTTAGTCGTTTTCAGCCAATTTTCTGGATTTTTGAAAATTTCACATTTTTGTGAAAATATTCACTAAATGAGGGAATAATATGTATGAGGGTACCCCAGGAGAGTGCCAAATGTGTGTGGGTAGAATATAAATCCCACGGGGGTAAAATTGAAAAAAGTTGAAAAAATTTTTTTTGGGACTTAGTCATTTTCCTGGCGTTTATCAGACTTTAAGATAGGGGAAATGTCAGTGAGCATTCCCATTTCAGTTCCAGAGCGATTCGCCCAATGAGTCTTTGATATTTAGTCGTTTTCAGCCAATTTTCTGGATTTTTCAAAATTTCACTTTTTTGTGAAAATATCCACTAAATGAAGGAATAATATGTGTGAGGGTACCGAAGGAGAGTTCCAAATGTGTGTGGGTAGAATATATATCCCACGGGGGTAAAATTGAAAAAAGTTGAAAAAATTTTTTTTTTGGACTTAGTCATTTTTCCGGCGTTTATCAGACTTTCAGATAGGGGAAATGTCAGTGAGCATTCCGATTTCAGTTCCAGAGCGATTCGCCCAATGATTCCTTGTTATTTAGTTGTTTTCAGCCAATTTTCTGGATTTTTGAAAATTTCACTTTTTTGTGAAAATATCCACTAAATGAGGGAATAATATGTATGAGGGTACCCCAGGAGAGTGCCAAATGTGTGTGGGTAGAATATATATCCCACGGGGGTAAAATTGAAAAAAGTTGAAAAAAAATTTTTTTTGGACTTAGTCATTTTTCCGGCGTTTATCAGTCTTTCAGATAGGGGAAATGTCAGTGAGCGTTCCGATTTTAGTTCAAGACCGATTCACCCAATGAGTCCTTGTTATTTAGTTGTTTTCAGCCAATTTTCTGGATTTTTGAAAATTTCACTTTTTTGTGAAAATATCCACTAAATGAGGGAATAATATGTATGAGGGTACCCCAGGAGAGTGCCAAATGTGTGTGGGTAGAATATATATCCCACGGGGGTAAAATTGAAAAAAGTTGAAAAAATTTTTTTTTGGACTTAGTCATTTTTCCGGCGTTTATCAGACTTTCAGATAGGGGAAATGTCAGTGAGCATTCCGATTTCAGTTCCAGAGCGATTCGCCCAATGAGTCCTTGTTATTTAGTTGTTTTCAGCCAATTTTCTGGATTTTTGAAAATTTCACTTTTTTGTGAAAATATCCACTAAATGAGGGAATAATATGTGTGAGTGTACACCAGGAGAGTTCCAAATGTGTGTGGGTAAAATATATATCCCACGGGGGTAAAATTGAAAAAAGTTGAAAAAAATTTTTTTTTGGACTTATTCATTTTTCTGGGGTTTATCAGACTTTCAGATAGGGCAAATGTCAGTGAGTGTTCCAATTTCAGTTCCAGAGCGACTCGCCCAATGAGTCTTTGATATTTAGTCGCTTTCAGCCATTTTTCTGGATTTTTGAAAATTTCACTTTTTTGTGAAAATATCCACTAAATGAGGGAATAATATGTGTGAGGGTACCCCAGGAGAGTTCCAAATGTGTGTGGGTAGAATATATATCCCACTGGGGTAAAATTGAAAAAAGTTGAAAACATTTTTTTTTTGGACTTAGTCATTTTTCCGGTGTTTATCAGACTTTCAGATAGGGCAAATGTCAGTGAGTGTTCCAATTTCAGTTCCAGAACTATTCGCCCAATGAGTCTATGATATTTAGTCATTTTCAGCCAATTTTCTGGATTTTTGAAAATTTCACTTTTTTGTGAAAATATCCACTAAATGAGGGAATAATATGTGTGAGGGTACCCCAGGAAAGTTCCAAATGTGTGTGGGTAGAATATATATCCCACGTGGGTAAAATTGAAAAAAGTTGAAAACATTTTTTTTTTGGACGTAGTCATTTTTCCGGCGTTTATCAGACTTTCAGATAGGGGAAATGTCAGTGAGCGTTCCGATTTCAGTTCCAGAGCGATTCGCCCAATCAGTCCTTGATATTTAGTCGTTTTCAGCCAATATTTTGGATTTTTGAAAATTTCACTTTTTTGTGATAATATCCACTAAATTAGGGAATAATATGTGTGAGGGTACCCCAGGAGAGTTACAAATGTGTGTGGGTAGAATTTATTTCACACGGGGGTAAAATTGAAAAAAGTTGAAAACATTTTTTTTTTGGGACTTAGTCAATTTTCCGGCGTTTATCAGACTTTCAGATAGGGCAAATGTCAGTGAGCATTCCAATTTCAGTTCCAGAGCGATTCGCCCAATGAGTCCTTGATATTTAGTCGTTTTCAGCCATTAATTTGGATTTTTGAAAATTTCACTTTTTTGTGAAAATATCCACTAAATTAGGGAATAATATGTGTGAGTATACCCCAGGAGAGTTACAAAAGTGTGTGGGTAGAATATATATCCCATTGGGGTAAAATTGAAAAAAGTTGAAAACATTTTTTTTTTGGACTTAGTCATTCTTCCAGCGTTTATCAGACTTTCAGATAGGGCCAATGTCAGTGAGTGTTCCAATTTCAGTTCCAGAGCGATTCGCCCAATGAGTCTTTGATATTTAGTCGTTTTCTGCCAATTTTCTGGATTTTTGAAAATTTCACTTTTTTGTGAAAATATCCACTAAATGAGGGAATAATATGTGTGAGGGTACCCCAGGAGAGTTCCAAATGTGTGTGGGCAGAATATATATCCCACGGGGGTAAAATTGAAAAAAGTTGAAAACATTTTTTTTTTGGACTTAGTCATTTTTCCGGCGTTTATCAGACTTTCAGATAGGGGAAATGTCAGTGAGCGTTCCGATTTCAGTTCCATAGCGATTCGCCCAATGAGTCTTTGATATTTAGTCGTTTTCAGCCAATATTTTGGATTTTTGAAAATTTCACTTTTTTGTGAAAATATCCACTAAATTAGGGAATAATATGTGTGAGGGTACCCCAGGAGAGTTCCAAATGTGTGTGGGTAGAATATATATCCCACTGGGGTAAAATTGAAAAAAGTTGAAAACATTTTTTTTTTGGACTTAGTCATTTTTCCGGCGTTTATCAGACTTTCAGATAGGGCAAATGTCAGTGAGTGTTCCAATTTCAGTTCCAGAACGATTCGCCCAATGAGTCTATGATATTTAGTCATTTTCAGCCAATTTTCTGGATTTTTGAAAATTTCACTTTTTTGTGAAAATATCCACTAAATGAGGGAATAATATGTGTGAGGGTACCCCAGGAGAGTTCCAAATGTGTGTGGGTAGAATATATATCCCACGGGGGTAAATCTGAAAAAAGTTGAAAACATTTTTTTTTTGGACTTAGTCATTTTTCCGGTGTTTATCAGACTTTCAGATAGGGGAAATGTCAGTGAGCGTTCCGATTTCAGTTCCAGAGCGATTCGCCCAATCAGTCCTTGATATTTAGTCGTTTTCAGCCAATATTTTGGATTTTTGAAAATTTCACTTTTTTGTGAAAATATCCACTAAATTAGGGAATAATATGTGTGAGGGTACCCCAGGAGAGTTACAAATGTGTGTGGGTAGAATACATATCCCACTGGGGTAAAATTGAAAAAAGTTGAAAAAATTTTTTTTGGGACTTAGTCATTTTCCTGGCGTTTATCAGACTTTAAGATAGGGGAAATGTCAGTGAGCATTCCCATTTCAGTTCCAGAGCGATTCGCCCAATGAGTCTTTGATATTTAGTCGTTTTCAGCCAATTTTCTGGATTTTTCAAAATTTCACTTTTTTGTGAAAATATCCACTAAATGAAGGAATAATATGTGTGAGGGTACCGAAGGAGAGTTCCAAATGTGTGTGGGTAGAATATATATCCCACGGGGGTAAAATTGAAAAAAGTTGAAAAAATTTTTTTTTTGGACTTAGTCATTTTTCCGGCGTTTATCAGACTTTCAGATAGGGGAAATGTCAGTGAGCGTTCCGATTTCAGTTCCAGAGCGATTCGCCCAATGAGTCCTTGTTATTTAGTTGTTTTCAGCCAATTTTCTGGATTTTTGAAAATTTCACTTTTTTGTGACAATATCCACTAAATGAGGGAATAATATGTGTGAGGGTACCCCAGGAGAGTTCCAAATGTGTGTGGGTAGAATATATATCCCACGGGGGTAAAATTTAAAAAAGTTGAAAAAATTTTTTTTTGGACTTAGTCATTTTTCTGGCGTTTATCAGACTTTAAGATAGGGGAAATGTCAGTGAGCATTCCGATTTCAGTTCCAGAGCTATTCGCCCAATGAGTCTTTGATATTTAGTCGTTTTCAGGCAATTTTCTGGATTTTTGAAAATTTCACTTTTTTGTGAAAATATCCACTAAATGAGGGAATAATATGTGTGAGGGTACCGAAGGAGAGTTCCAAATGTGTGTGGGTAGAATATATATCCCACGGGGGTAAAATTGAAAAAAGTTGAAAAAAATTTTTTTTTGGACTTAGTCATTTTTCCGGCGTTTATCAGACTTTCAGATAGGGGAAATGTCAGTGAGCGTTCCGATTTCAGCTCCAGAGCGATTTGCCCAATGAGTCCTTGTTATTTAGTTGTTTTCAGCCAATTTTCTGGATTTTTGAAAATTTCACTTTTTTGTGACAATATCCACTAAATGAGGGAATAATATGTGTGAGGGTACCCCAGGAGAGTTCCAAATGTGTGTGGGTAGAATATATATCCCACGGGGGTAAAATTTAAAAAAGTTTAAAAAAATATTTTTTTGGACTTAGTCATTTTTCCGGCGTTTATCAGACTTTCAGATAGGGGAAATGTCAGTGAGCGTTCCGATTTCAGTTCCAGAGCGATTCGCCCAATCAGTCCTTGATATTTAGTCGTTTTCAGCCAATATTTTGGATTTTTGAAAATTTCACTTTTTTGTGAAAATATCCACTAAATTAGGGAATAATATGTGTGAGGGTACCCCAGGAGAGTTACAAATGTGTGTGGGTAGAATACATATCCCACTGGGGTAAAATTGAAAAAAGTTGAAAAAATTTTTTTTGGGACTTAGTCATTTTCCTGGCGTTTATCAGACTTTAAGATAGGGGAAATGTCAGTGAGCATTCCCATTTCAGTTCCAGAGCGATTCGCCCAATGAGTCTTTGATATTTAGTCGTTTTCAGCCAATTTTCTGGATTTTTCAAAATTTCACTTTTTTGTGAAAATATCCACTAAATGAAGGAATAATATGTGTGAGGGTACCGAAGGAGAGTTCCAAATGTGTGTGGGTAGAATATATATCCCACGGGGGTAAAATTGAAAAAAGTTGAAAAAATTTTTTTTTTGGACTTAGTCATTTTTCCGGCGTTTATCAGACTTTCAGATAGGGGAAATGTCAGTGAGCGTTCCGATTTCAGTTCCAGAGCGATTCGCCCAATGAGTCCTTGTTATTTAGTTGTTTTCAGCCAATTTTCTGGATTTTTGAAAATTTCACTTTTTTGTGACAATATCCACTAAATGAGGGAATAATATGTGTGAGGGTACCCCAGGAGAGTTCCAAATGTGTGTGGGTAGAATATATATCCCACGGGGGTAAAATTTAAAAAAGTTGAAAAAATTTTTTTTTGGACTTAGTCATTTTTCTGGCGTTTATCAGACTTTAAGATAGGGGAAATGTCAGTGAGCATTCCGATTTCAGTTCCAGAGCTATTCGCCCAATGAGTCTTTGATATTTAGTCGTTTTCAGGCAATTTTCTGGATTTTTGAAAATTTCACTTTTTTGTGAAAATATCCACTAAATGAGGGAATAATATGTGTGAGGGTACCGAAGGAGAGTTCCAAATGTGTGTGGGTAGAATATATATCCCACGGGGGTAAAATTGAAAAAAGTTGAAAAAAATTTTTTTTTGGACTTAGTCATTTTTCCGGCGTTTATCAGACTTTCAGATAGGGGAAATGTCAGTGAGCGTTCCGATTTCAGCTCCAGAGCGATTTGCCCAATGAGTCCTTGTTATTTAGTTGTTTTCAGCCAATTTTCTGGATTTTTGAAAATTTCACTTTTTTGTGACAATATCCACTAAATGAGGGAATAATATGTGTGAGGGTACCCCAGGAGAGTTCCAAATGTGTGTGGGTAGAATATATATCCCACGGGGGTAAAATTTAAAAAAGTTTAAAAAAATATTTTTTTGGACTTAGTCATTTTTCCGGCGTTTATCAGACTTTCAGATAGGGGAAATGTCAGTGAGCGTTCCGATTTTAGTTCCAGAGCGATTGGCCCAATGAGTCGTTGTTATTTAGTTGTTTTCAGCCAATTTTCTGGATTTTTGAAAATTTCACTTTTTTGTGAAAATATCCACTAAATGAGGGAATAATATGTGTGAGGGTACCCCAGGAGAGTTCCAAATGTGTGTGGGTAGAATATATATATCCCACAAGGGTAAAATTGAAAAAAGTTGAAAAAATTTTTTATTGGACTTAGTCATTTTTCCGGCGTTTATCATACTTTCAGATAGGGGAAATGTCAGTGAGCTTTCCGATTTCAGTTCCAGAGCGATTCGCCCAATGAGTCTTTGATATTTAGTCGTTTTCAGCCAATTTTCTGGATTTTTGAAAATTTCACATTTTTGTGAAAATATTCACTAAATGAGGGAATAATATGTATGAGGGTACCCCAGGAGAGTGCCAAATGTGTGTGGGTAGAATATAAATCCCACGGGGGTAAAATTGAAAAAAGTTGAAAAAAATTTTTTTGGGACTTAGTCATTTTCCTGGCGTTTATCAGACTTTAAGATAGGGGAAATGTCAGTGAGCATTCCCATTTCAGTTCCAGAGCGATTCGCCCAATGAGTCTTTGATATTTAGTCGTTTTCAGCCAATTTTCTGGATTTTTCAAAATTTCACTTTTTTGTGAAAATATCCACTAAATGCAGGAATAATATGTGTGAGGGTACCGAAGGAGAGTTCCAAATGTGTGTGGGTAGAATATATATCCCACGGGGGTAAAATTGAAAAAAGTTGAAAAAATTTTTTTTTTGGACTTAGTCATTTTTCCGGCGTTTATCAGTCTTTCAGATAGGGGAAATGTCAGTGAGCGTTCCGATTTTAGTTCCAGACCGATTCGCCCAATGAGTCCTTGTTATTTAGTTGTTTTCAGCCAATTTTCTGGATTTTTGAAAATTTCACTTTTTTGTGAAAATATCCACTAAATGAGGGAATAATATGTGTGAGGGTACCCCAGGAGAGTTCCAAATGTGTGTGGGCAGAATATATATCCCACGGGGGTAAAATTGAAAAAAGTTGAAAACATTTTTTTTTTGGACTTAGTCATTTTTCCGGCGTTTATCAGACTTTCAGATAGGGGAAATGTCAGTGAGCGTTCCGATTTCAGTTCCATAGCGATTCGCCCAATGAGTCTTTGATATTTAGTCGTTTTCAGCCAATATTTTGGATTTTTGAAAATTTCACTTTTTTGTGAAAATATCCACTAAATTAGGGAATAATATGTGTGAGGGTACCCCAGGAGAGTTCCAAATGTGTGTGGGTAGAATATATATCCCACTGGGGTAAAATTGAAAAAAGTTGAAAACATTTTTTTTTTGGACTTAGTCATTTTTCCGGCGTTTATCAGACTTTCAGATAGGGCAAATGTCAGTGAGTGTTCCAATTTCAGTTCCAGAACGATTCGCCCATTGAGTCTATGATATTTAGTCATTTTCAGCCAATTTTCTGGATTTTTGAAAATTTCACTTTTTTGTGAAAATATCCACTAAATGAGGGAATAATATGTGTGAGGGTACCCCAGGAGAGTTCCAAATGTGTGTGGGTAGAATATATATCCCACGGGGGTAAATCTGAAAAAAGTTGAAAACATTTTTTTTTTGGACTTAGTCATTTTTCCGGTGTTTATCAGACTTTCAGATAGGGGAAATGTCAGTGAGCGTTCCGATTTCAGTTCCAGAGCGATTCGCCCAATCAGTCCTTGATATTTAGTCGTTTTCAGCCAATATTTTGGATTTTTGAAAATTTCACTTTTTTGTGAAAATATCCACTAAATTAGGGAATAATATGTGTGAGGGTACCCCAGGAGAGTTACAAATGTGTGTGGGTAGAATACATATCCCACTGGGGTAAAATTGAAAAAAGTTGAAAAAATTTTTTTTGGGACTTAGTCATTTTCCTGGCGTTTATCAGACTTTAAGATAGGGGAAATGTCAGTGAGCATTCCCATTTCAGTTCCAGAGCGATTCGCCCAATGAGTCTTTGATATTTAGTCGTTTTCAGCCAATTTTCTGGATTTTTCAAAATTTCACTTTTTTGTGAAAATATCCACTAAATGAAGGAATAATATGTGTGAGGGTACCGAAGGAGAGTTCCAAATGTGTGTGGGTAGAATATATATCCCACGGGGGTAAAATTGAAAAAAGTTGAAAAAATTTTTTTTTTGGACTTAGTCATTTTTCCGGCGTTTATCAGACTTTCAGATAGGGGAAATGTCAGTGAGCGTTCCGATTTCAGTTCCAGAGCGATTCGCCCAATGAGTCCTTGTTATTTAGTTGTTTTCAGCCAATTTTCTGGATTTTTGAAAATTTCACTTTTTTGTGACAATATCCACTAAATGAGGGAATAATATGTGTGAGGGTACCCCAGGAGAGTTCCAAATGTGTGTGGGTAGAATATATATCCCACGGGGGTAAAATTTAAAAAAGTTGAAAAAATTTTTTTTTGGACTTAGTCATTTTTCTGGCGTTTATCAGACTTTAAGATAGGGGAAATGTCAGTGAGCATTCCGATTTCAGTTCCAGAGCTATTCGCCCAATGAGTCTTTGATATTTAGTCGTTTTCAGGCAATTTTCTGGATTTTTGAAAATTTCACTTTTTTGTGAAAATATCCACTAAATGAGGGAATAATATGTGTGAGGGTACCGAAGGAGAGTTCCAAATGTGTGTGGGTAGAATATATATCCCACGGGGGTAAAATTGAAAAAAGTTGAAAAAAATTTTTTTTTGGACTTAGTCATTTTTCCGGCGTTTATCAGACTTTCAGATAGGGGAAATGTCAGTGAGCGTTCCGATTTTAGTTCCAGAGCGATTCGCCCAATGAGTCGTTGTTATTTAGTTGTTTTCAGCCAATTTTCTGGATTTTTGAAAATTTCACTTTTTTGTGAAAATATCCACTAAATGAGGGAATAATATGTGTGAGGGTACCCCAGGAGAGTTCCAAATGTGTGTGGGTAGAATATATATATCCCACAAGGGTAAAATTGAAAAAAGTTGAAAAAATTTTTTATTGGACTTAGTCATTTTTCCGGCGTTTATCATACTTTCAGATAGGGGAAATGTCAGTGAGCTTTCCGATTTCAGTTCCAGAGCGATTCGCCCAATGAGTCTTTGATATTTAGTCGTTTTCAGCCAATTTTCTGGATTTTTGAAAATTTCACATTTTTGTGAAAATATTCACTAAATGAGGGAATAATATGTATGAGGGTACCCCAGGAGAGTGCCAAATGTGTGTGGGTAGAATATAAATCCCACGGGGGTAAAATTGAAAAAAGTTGAAAAAATTTTTTTGGGGACTTAGTCATTTTCCTGGCGTTTATCAGACTTTAAGATAGGGGAAATGTCAGTGAGCATTCCCATTTCAGTTCCAGAGCGATTCGCCCAATGAGTCTTTGATATTTAGTCGTTTTCAGCCAATTTTCTGGATTTTTCAAAATTTCACTTTTTTGTGAAAATATCCACTAAATGAAGGAATAATATGTGTGAGGGTACCGAAGGAGAGTTCCAAATGTGTGTGGGTAGAATATATATCCCACGGGGGTAAAATTGAAAAAAGTTGAAAAAATTTTTTTTTTGGACTTAGTCATTTTTCCGGCGTTTATCAGACTTTCAGATAGGGGAAATGTCAGTGAGCATTCCGATTTCAGTTCCAGAGCGATTCGCCCAATGATTCCTTGTTATTTAGTTGTTTTCAGCCAATTTTCTGGATTTTTGAAAATTTCACTTTTTTGTGAAAATATCCACTAAATGAGGGAATAATATGTATGAGGGTACCCCAGGAGAGTGCCAAATGTGTGTGGGTAGAATATATATCCCACGGGGGTAAAATTGAAAAAAGTTGAAAAAAAATTTTTTTTGGACTTAGTCATTTTTCCGGCGTTTATCAGTCTTTCAGATAGGGGAAATGTCAGTGAGCGTTCCGATTTTAGTTCCAGACCGATTCGCCCAATGAGTCCTTGTTATTTAGTTGTTTTCAGCCAATTTTCTGGATTTTTGAAAATTTCACTTTTTTGTGAAAATATCCACTAAATGAGGGAATAATATGTATGAGGGTACCCCAGGAGAGTGCCAAATGTGTGTGGGTAGAATATATATCCCACGGGGGTAAAATAGAAAAAAGTTGAAAAAAATTTTTTTTGGACTTAGTCATTTTTCCGGCGTTTATCAGACTTTCAGATAGGGGAAATGTCAGTGAGCATTCCGATTTCAGTTCCAGAGCGATTCGCCCAATGAGTCCTTGTTATTTAGTTGTTTTCAGCCAATTTTCTGGATTTTTGAAAATTTCACTTTTTTGTGAAAATATCCACTAAATGAGGGAATAATATGTGTGAGTGTACACCAGGAGAGTTCCAAATGTGTGTGGGTAAAATATATATCCCACGGGGGTAAAATTGAAAAAAGTTGAAAAAAATTTTTTTTTGGACTTATTCATTTTTCTGGGGTTTATCAGACTTTCAGATAGGGCAAATGTCAGTGAGTGTTCCAATTTCAGTTCCAGAGCGACTCGCCCAATGAGTCTTTGATATTTAGTCGCTTTCAGCCATTTTTCTGGATTTTTGAAAATTTCACTTTTTTGTGAAAATATCCACTAAATGAGGGAATAATATGTGTGAGGGTACCCCAGGAGAGTTCCAAATGTGTGTGGGTAGAATATATATCCCACTGGGGTAAAATTGAAAAAAGTTGAAAACATTTTTTTTTTGGACTTAGTCATTTTTCCGGTGTTTATCAGACTTTCAGATAGGGCAAATGTCAGTGAGTGTTCCAATTTCAGTTCCAGAACTATTCGCCCAATGAGTCTATGATATTTAGTCATTTTCAGCCAATTTTCTGGATTTTTGAAAATTTCACTTTTTTGTGAAAATATCCACTAAATGAGGGAATAATATGAGTGAGGGTACCCCAGGAGAGTTCCAAATGTGTGTGGGTAGAATATATATCCCACGTGGGTAAAATTGAAAAAAGTTGAAAACATTTTTTTTTTGGACGTAGTCATTTTTCCGGCGTTTATCAGACTTTCAGATAGGGGAAATGTCAGTGAGCGTTCCGATTTCAGTTCCAGAGCGATTCGCCCAATGAGTCCTTGATATTTAGTCATTTTCAGCCAATATTTTGGATTTTTGAAAATTTCACTTTTTTGTGAAAATATCCACTAAATGAGGGAATAATATGTGTGAGGGTACCCCAGGAGAGTTCCAAATGTGTGTGGGTAGAATATATATCCCACGGGGGTAAAATTGAAAAAAGTTGAAAACATTTTTTTTTTGGACTTAGTCATTTTTCCGGTGTTTATCAGACTTTCAGATAGGGGAAATGTCAGTGAGCGTTCCGATTTCAGTTCCAGAGCGATTCGCCCAATCAGTCCTTGATATTTAGTCGTTTTCAGCCAATATTTTGGATTTTTGAAAATTTCACTTTTTTGTGATAATATCCACTAAATTAGGGAATAATATGTGTGAGGGTACCCCAGGAGAGTTACAAATGTGTGTGGGTAGAATACATATCCCACTGGGGTAAAATTGAAAAAAGTTGAAAACATTTTTTTTTTGGACTTAGTCATTTTTCCGGCGTTTATCAGACTTTCAGATACGGCAAATGTCAGTGAGTGTTCCATTTTCAGTTCCAGAGCGATTCGCCCAATGAGTCTATGATATTTAATCGTTTTCAGCCAATATTTTGGATTTTTGAAAATTTCACTTTTTTGTGAAAATATCCACTAAATTAGGGAATGATATATGTGAGGGTAACCCAGGAGAGTTCCAAATGTGTGTGGGTAGAATATATATCCCACTGGGGTAAAATTGAAAAAAGTTGAAAACATTTTTTTTTGGACTTAGTCATTTTTCCGGCGTTTATAAGACTTTCAGATAGGGCAAATGTCAGTGAGTGTTCCAATTTCAGTTCCAGAGCGATTCGCCCAATGAGTCTTTGATATTTAGTCGTTTTCAGCCATTATTTTGGATTTTTGAAAATTTCACTTTTTTGTGAAAATATCCACTTAATGAGGGAATAATATGTGTGAGGGTACCCCAGGAGAGTTCCAAATGTGTGTGGGTAGAATATATATCCCACGGGGGTAAATCTGAAAAAAGTAGAAAAAATTTTTTTTTTGGACTTAGTCATTTTTCCGGCGTTTTTCAGACTTTCACATAGGGGAAATGTCAGTGAGCGTTCCGATTTCAGTTCCAGAGCGATTCGCCCAATGAGTCCTTGATATTTAGTCGTTTTCAGCCAATATTTTGGATTTTTGAAAATTTCACTTTTTTGTGAAAATATCCACTAAATTAGGGAATAATATGTGTGAGGATACCCCAGGAGAGTTCCAAATGTGTGTGGGTAGAATTTATTTCACACGGGGGTAAAATTGAAAAAAGTTGAAAACATTTTTTTTTTGGGACTTAGTCAATTTTCCGGCGTTTATCAGACTTTCAGATAGGGCAAATGTCAGTGAGCATTCCAATTTCAGTTCCAGAGCGATTCGCCCAATGAGTCCTTGATATTTAGTCGTTTTCAGCCATTAATTTGGATTTTTGAAAATTTCACTTTTTTGTGAAAATATCCACTAAATTAGGGAATAATATGTGTGAGTATACCCCAGGAGAGTTACAAAAGTGTGTGGGTAGAATATATATCCCATTGGGGTAAAATTGAAAAAAGTTGAAAACATTTTTTTTTTGGACTTAGTCATTCTTCCAGCGTTTATCAGACTTTCAGATAGGGCCAATGTCAGTGAGTGTTCCAATTTCAGTTCCAGAGCGATTCGCCCAATGAGTCTTTGATATTTAGTCGTTTTCTGCCAATTTTCTGGATTTTTGAAAATTTCACTTTTTTGTGAAAATATCCACTAAATGAGGGAATAATATGTGTGAGGGTACCCCAGGAGAGTTCCAAATGTGTGTGGGCAGAATATATATCCCACGGGGGTAAAATTGAAAAAAGTTGAAAACATTTTTTTTTTGGACTTAGTCATTTTTCCGGCGTTTATCAGACTTTCAGATAGGGGAAATGTCAGTGAGCGTTCCGATTTCAGTTCCAGAGCGATTCGCCCAATCAGTCCTTGATATTTAGTCGTTTTCAGCCAATATTTTGGATTTTTGAAAATTTCACTTTTTTGTGATAATATCCACTAAATTAGGGAATAATATGTGTGAGGGTACCCCAGGAGAGTTACAAATGTGTGTGGGTAGAATACATATCCCACTGGGGTAAAATTGAAAAAAGTTGAAAACATTTTTTTTTTGGACTTAGTCATTTTTTCGGCGTTTATCAGACTTTCAGATACGGCAAATGTCAGTGAGTGTTCCAATTTCAGTTCCAGAGCGATTCGCCCAATGAGTCCTTGATATTTAATCGTTTTTAGCCAATATTTTGGATTTTTGAAAATTTCACTTTTTTGTGAAAATATCCACTAAATTAGGGAATGATATATGTGAGGGTAACCCAGGAGAGTTCCAAATGTGTGTGGGTAGAATATATATCCCACTGGGGTAAAATTGAAAAAAGTTGAAAACATTTTTTTTTGGACTTAGTCATTTTTCCGGCGTTTATAAGACTTTCAGATAGGGCAAATGTCAGTGAGTGTTCCAATTTCAGTTCCAGAGCGATTCGCCCAATGAGTCTTTGATATTTAGTCGTTTTCAGCCATTATTTTGGATTTTTGAAAATTTCACTTTTTTGTGAAAATATCCACTTAATGAGGGAATAATATGTGTGAGGGTACCCCAGGAGAGTTCCAAATGTGTGTGGGTAGAATATATATCCCACGGGGGTAAATCTGAAAAAAGTAGAAAAAATTTTTTTTTTGGGACTTAGTCAATTTTCCGGCGTTTATCAGACTTTCAGATAGGGCAAATGTCAGTGAGCATTCCAATTTCAGTTCCAGAGCGATTCGCCCAATGAGTCCTTGATATTTAGTCGTTTTCAGCCATTAATTTGGATTTTTGAAAATTTCACTTTTTTGTGAAAATATCCACTAAATTAGGGAATAATATGTGTGAGTATACCCCAGGAGAGTTACAAAAGTGTGTGGGTAGAATATATATCCCATTGGGGTAAAATTGAAAAAAGTTGAAAACATTTTTTTTTTGGACTTAGTCATTCTTCCAGCGTTTATCAGACTTTCAGATAGGGCCAATGTCAGTGAGTGTTCCAATTTCAGTTCCAGAGCGATTCGCCCAATGAGTCTTTGATATTTAGTCGTTTTCTGCCAATTTTCTGGATTTTTGAAAATTTCACTTTTTTGTGAAAATATCCACTAAATGAGGGAATAATATGTGTGAGGGTACCCCAGGAGAGTTCCAAATGTGTGTGGGTAGAATATATATCCCACGGGGGTAAAATTGAAAAAAGTTGAAAACATTTTTTTTTTGGACTTAGTCATTTTTCCGGCGTTTATCAGACTTTCAGATAGGGGAAATGTCAGTGAGCGTTCCGATTTCAGTTCCATAGCGATTCGCCCAATGAGTCTTTGATATTTAGTCGTTTTCAGCCAATATTTTGGATTTTTGAAAATTTCACTTTTTTGTGAAAATATCCACTAAATTAGGGAATAATATGTGTGAGGGTACCCCAGGAGAGTTCCAAATGTGTGTGGGTAGAATATATATCCCACTGGGGTAAAATTGAAAAAAGTTGAAAACATTTTTTTTTTGGACTTAGTCATTTTTCCGGCGTTTATCAGACTTTCAGATAGGGGAAATGTCAGTGAGCGTTCCGATTTCAGTTCCAGAGCGATTCGCCCAATCAGTCCTTGATATTTAGTCGTTTTCAGCCAATATTTTGGATTTTTGAAAATTTCACTTTTTTGTGAAAATATCCACTAAATTAGGGAATAATATGTGTGAGGGTACCCCAGGAGAGTTACAAATGTGTGTGGGTAGAATACATATCCCACTGGGGTAAAATTGAAAAAAGTTGAAAAAATTTTTTTTGGGACTTAGTCATTTTCCTGGCGTTTATCAGACTTTAAGATAGGGGAAATGTCAGTGAGCATTCCCATTTCAGTTCCAGAGCGATTCGCCCAATGAGTCTTTGATATTTAGTCGTTTTCAGCCAATTTTCTGGATTTTTCAAAATTTCACTTTTTTGTGAAAATATCCACTAAATGAAGGAATAATATGTGTGAGGGTACCGAAGGAGAGTTCCAAATGTGTGTGGGTAAAATATATATCCCACGGGGGTAAAATTGAAAAAAGTTGAAAAAAATTTTTTTTTGGACTTATTCATTTTTCTGGGGTTTATCAGACTTTCAGATAGGGCAAATGTCAGTGAGTGTTCCAATTTCAGTTCCAGAGCGACTCGCCCAATGAGTCTTTGATATTTAGTCGCTTTCAGCCATTTTTCTGGATTTTTGAAAATTTCACTTTTTTGTGAAAATATCCACTAAATGAGGGAATAATATGTGTGAGGGTACCCCAGGAGAGTTCCAAATGTGTGTGGGTAGAATATATATCCCACTGGGGTAAAATTGAAAAAAGTTGAAAACATTTTTTTTTTGGACGTAGTCATTTTTCCGGCGTTTATCAGACTTTCAGATAGGGGAAATGTCAGTGAGCGTTCCGATTTCAGTTCCAGAGCGATTCGCCCAATGAGTCCTTGATATTTAGTCATTTTCAGCCAATATTTTGGATTTTTGAAAATTTCACTTTTTTGTGAAAACATCCACTAAATGAGGGAATAATATGTGTGAGGGTACCCCAGGAGAGTTCCATATGTGTGTGGGTAGAATATATATCCCACGGGGGTAAAATTGAAAAAAGTTGAAAACATTTTTTTTTTGGACTTAGTCATTTTTCCGGCGTTTATCAGACTTTCAGATAGGGGAAATGTCAGTGAGCATTCCGATTTCAGTTCCAGAGCGATTCGCCCAATGATTCCTTGTTATTTAGTTGTTTTCAGCCAATTTTCTGGATTTTTGAAAATTTCACTTTTTTGTGAAAATATCCACTAAATGAGGGAATAATATGTGTTCGGGTACCCCAGGAGAGTTCCAAATGTGTGTGGGTAGAATATATATCCCACGGGGGTAAAATTGAAAAAAGTTGAAAAAAAATTTTTTTTGGACTTAGTCATTTTTCCGGCGTTTATCAGTCTTTCAGATAGGGGAAATGTCAGTGAGCGTTCCGATTTTAGTTCCAGACCGATTCGCCCAATGAGTCCTTGTTATTTAGTTGTTTTCAGCCAATTTTCTGGATTTTTGAAGATTTCACTTTTTTGTGAAAATATCCACTAAATGAGGGAATAATATGTATGAGGGTACCCCAGGAGAGTGCCAAATGTTTTGGGTAGAATATATATCCCACGGGGGTAAAATAGAAAAAAGTTGAAAAAATTTTTTTTTGGACTTAGTCATTTTTCCGGCGTTTATCAGACTTTCAGATAGGGGAAATGTCAGTGAGCATTCCAATTTCAGTTCCAGAGCGATTCGCCCAATGAGTCCTTGTTATTTAGTTGTTTTCAGCCAATTTTCTGGATTTTTGAAAATTTCACTTTTTTGTGAAAATATCCACTAAATGAGGGAATAATATGTGTGAGTGTACCCCAGGAGAGTTCCAAATGTGTGTGGGTAAAATATATATCCCACGGGGGTAAAATTGAAAAAAGTTGAAAAAAATTTTTTTTTGGACTTATTCATTTTTCTGGGGTTTATCAGACTTTCAGATAGGGCAAATGTCAGTGAGTGTTCCAATTTCAGTTCCAGAGCGACTCGCCCAATGAGTCTTTGATATTTAGTCGCTTTCAGCCATTTTTCTGGATTTTTGAAAATTTCACTTTTTTGTGAAAATATCCACTAAATGAGGGAATAATATGTGTGAGGGTACCCCAGGAGAGTTCCAAATGTGTGTGGGTAGAATATATATCCCACTGGGGTAAAATTGAAAAAAGTTGAAAACATTTTTTTTTTGGACTTAGTCATTTTTCCGGTGTTTATCAGACTTTCAGATAGGGCAAATGTCAGTGAGTGTTCCAATTTCAGTTCCAGAACTATTCGCCCAATGAGTCTATGATATTTAGTCATTTTCAGCCAATTTTCTGGATTTTTGAAAATTTCACTTTTTTGTGAAAATATCCACTAAATGAGGGAATAATATGTGTGAGGGTACCCCAGGAGAGTTCCAAATGTGTGTGGGTAGAATATATATCCCACGTGGGTAAAATTGAAAAAAGTTGAAAACATTTTTTTTTTGGACGTAGTCATTTTTCCGGCGTTTATCAGACTTTCAGATAGGGGAAATGTCAGTGAGCGTTCCAATTTCAGTTCCAGAGCGATTCGCCCAATGAGTCCTTGATATTTAGTCATTTTCAGCCAATATTTTGGATTTTTGAAAATTTCACTTTTTTGTGAAAATATCCACTAAATGAGGGAATAATATGTGTGAGGGTACCCCAGGAGAGTTCCAAATGTGTGTGGGTAGAATATATATCCCACGGGGGTAAAATTGAAAAAAGTTGAAAACATTTTTTTTTTGGACTTAGTCATTTTTCCGGTGTTTATCAGACTTTCAGATAGGGGAAATGTCAGTGAGCGTTCCGATTTCAGTTCCAGAGCGATTCGCCCAATCAGTCCTTGATATTTAGTCGTTTTCAGCCAATATTTTGGATTTTTGAAAATTTCACTTTTTTGTGATAATATCCACTAAATTAGGGAATTATATGTGTGTGGGTACCCCAGGAGAGTTACAAATGTGTGTGGGTAGAATACATATCCCACTGGGGTAAAATTGAAAAAAGTTGAAAACATTTTTTTTTTGGACTTAGTCATTTTTCCGGCGTTTATCAGACTTTCAGATACGGCAAATGTCAGTGAGTGTTCCAATTTCAGTTCCAGAGCGATTCGCCCAATGAGTCTATGATATTTAATCGTTTTCAGCCAATATTTTGGATTTTTGAAAATTTCACTTTTTTGCGAAAATATCCACTAAATTAGGGAATGATATATGTGAGGGTAACCCAGGAGAGTTCCAAATGTGTGTGGGTAGAATATATATCCCACTGGGGTAAAATTGAAAAAAGTTGAAAACATTTTTTTTTGGACTTAGTCATTTTTCCGGCGTTTAGAAGACTTTCAGATAGGGCAAATGTCAGTGAGTGTTCCAATTTCAGTTCCAGAGCGATTCGCCCAATGAGTCTTTGATATTTAGTCGTTTTCAGCCAATTTTCTGGATTTTTGAAAATTTCACTTTTTTGTGAAAATATCCACTAAATGAGGGAATAATATGTGTGAGGGTACCCCAGGAGAGTTCCAAATGTGTGTGGGTAGAATATATATCCCACGGGGGTAAATCTGAAAAAAGTTGAAAACATTTTTTTTTTGGACTTAGTCATTTTTCCGGTGTTTATCAGACTTTCAGATAGGGGAAATGTCAGTGAGCGTTCCGATTTCAGTTCCAGAGCGATTCGCCCAATCAGTCCTTGATATTTAGTCGTTTTCAGCCAATATTTTGGATTTTTGAAAATTTCACTTTTTTGTGAAAATATCCACTAAATTAGGGAATAATATGTGTGAGGGTACCCCAGGAGAGTTACAAATGTGTGTGGGTAGAATACATATCCCACTGGGGTAAAGATGAAAAAAGTTGAAAACATTTTTTTTTGGACTTAGTCATTTTTCCGGCGTTTATCAGACTTTCAGATAGGGGAAATGTCAGTGAGCGTTCCGATTTCAGTTCCATAGCGATTCGCCCAATGAGTCTTTGATATTTAGTCGTTTTCAGCCAATATTTTGGATTTTTGAAAATTTCACTTTTTTGTGAAAATATCCACTAAATGAGGGAATAATATGTGTGAGGGTACCCCAGGAGAGTTCCAAATGTGTGTGGGTAGAATATATATCCCACTGGGGTAAAATTGAAAAAAGTTGAAAACATTTTTTTTTTGGACTTAGTCATTTTTCCGGTGTTTATCAGACTTTCAGATAGGGCAAATGTCAGTGAGTGTTCCAATTTCAGTTCCAGAACTATTCGCCCAATGAGTCTATGATATTTAGTCATTTTCAGCCAATTTTCTGGATTTTTGAAAATTTCACTTTTTTGTGAAAATATCCACTAAATGAGGGAATAATATGTGTGAGGGTACCCCAGGAGAGTTCCAAATGTGTGTGGGTAGAATATATATCCCACGTGGGTAAAATTGAAAAAAGTTGAATACATTTTTTTTTTGGACGTAGTCATTTTTCCGGCGTTTATCAGACTTTCAGATAGGGGAAATGTCAGTGAGCGTTCCGATTTCAGTTCCAGAGCGATTCGCCCAATGAGTCCTTGATATTTAGTCATTTTCAGCCAATATTTTGGATTTTTGAAAATTTCACTTTTTTGTGAAAATATCCACTAAATGAGGGAATAATATGTGTGAGGGTACCCCAGGAGAGTTCCATATGTGTGTGGGTAGAATATATATCCCACGGGGGTAAAATTGAAAAAAGTTGAAAACATTTTTTTTTTGGACTTAGTCATTTTTCCGGCGTTTATCAGACTTTCAGATAGGGGAAATGTCAGTGAGCATTCCGATTTCAGTTCCAGAGCGATTCGCCCAATGATTACTTGTTATTTAGTTGTTTTCAGCCAATTTTCTGGATTTTTGAAAATTTCACTTTTTTGTGAAAATATCCACTAAATGAGGGAATAATATGTGTTCGGGTACCCCAGGAGAGTTCCAAATGTGTGTGGGTAGAATATATATCCCACGGGGGTAAAATTGAAAAAAGTTGAAAAAAAATTTTTTTTGGACTTAGTCATTTTTCCGGCGTTTATCAGTCTTTCAGATAGGGGAAATGTCAGTGAGCGTTCCGATTTTAGTTCCAGACCGATTCGCCCAATGAGTCCTTGTTATTTAGTTGTTTTCAGCCAATTTTCTGGATTTTTGAAAATTTCACTTTTTTGTGAAAATATCCACTAAATGAGGGAATAATATGTATGAGGGTACCCCAGGAGAGTGCCAAATGTTTTGGGTAGAATATATATCCCACGGGGGTAAAATAGAAAAAAGTTGAAAAAATTTTTTTTTGGACTTAGTCATTTTTCCGGCGTTTATCAGACTTTCAGATAGGGGAAATGTCAGTGAGCATTCCAATTTCAGTTCCAGAGCGATTCGCCCAATGAGTCCTTGTTATTTAGTTGTTTTCAGCCAATTTTCTGGATTTTTGAAAATTTCACTTTTTTGTGAAAATATCCACTAAATGAGGGAATAATATGTGTGAGTGTACCCCAGGAGAGTTCCAAATGTGTGTGGGTAAAATATATATCCCACGGGGGTAAAATTGAAAAAAGTTGAAAAAAATTTTTTTTTGGACTTATTCATTTTTCTGGGGTTTATCAGACTTTCAGATAGGGCAAATGTCAGTGAGTGTTCCAATTTCAGTTCCAGAGCGACTCGCCCAATGAGTCTTTGATATTTAGTCGCTTTCAGCCATTTTTCTGGATTTTTGAAAATTTCACTTTTTTGTGAAAATATCCACTAAATGAGGGAATAATATGTGTGAGGGTACCCCAGGAGAGTTCCAAATGTGTGTGGGTAGAATATATATCCCACTGGGGTAAAATTGAAAAAAGTTGAAAACATTTTTTTTTTGGACTTAGTCATTTTTCCGGTGTTTATCAGACTTTCAGATAGGGCAAATGTCAGTGAGTGTTCCAATTTCAGTTCCAGAACTATTCGCCCAATGAGTCTATGATATTTAGTCATTTTCAGCCAATTTTCTGGATTTTTGAAAATTTCACTTTTTTGTGAAAATATCCACTAAATGAGGGAATAATATGTGTGAGGGTACCCCAGGAGAGTTCCAAATGTGTGTGGGTAGAATATATATCCCACGTGGGTAAAATTGAAAAAAGTTGAAAACATTTTTTTTTTGGACGTAGTCATTTTTCCGGCGTTTATCAGACTTTCAGATAGGGGAAATGTCAGTGAGCGTTCCAATTTCAGTTCCAGAGCGATTCGCCCAATGAGTCCTTGATATTTAGTCATTTTCAGCCAATATTTTGGATTTTTGAAAATTTCACTTTTTTGTGAAAATATCCACTAAATGAGGGAATAATATGTGTGAGGGTACCCCAGGAGAGTTCCAAATGTGTGTGGGTAGAATATATATCCCACGGGGGTAAAATTGAAAAAAGTTGAAAACATTTTTTTTTTGGACTTAGTCATTTTTCCGGTGTTTATCAGACTTTCAGATAGGGGAAATGTCAGTGAGCGTTCCGATTTCAGTTCCAGAGCGATTCGCCCAATCAGTCCTTGATATTTAGTCGTTTTCAGCCAATATTTTGGATTTTTGAAAATTTCACTTTTTTGTGATAATATCCACTAAATTAGGGAATAATATGTGTGTGGGTACCCCAGGAGAGTTACAAATGTGTGTGGGTAGAATACATATCCCACTGGGGTAAAATTGAAAAAAGTTGAAAACATTTTTTTTTTGGACTTAGTCATTTTTCCGGCGTTTATCAGACTTTCAGATACGGCAAATGTCAGTGAGTGTTCCAATTTCAGTTCCAGAGCGATTCGCCCAATGAGTCTTTGATATTTAGTCGTTTTCAGCCAATTTTCTGGATTTTTGAAAATTTCACTTTTTTGTGAAAATATCCACTAAATGAGGGAATAATATGTGTGAGGGTACCCCAGGAGAGTTCCAAATGTGTGTGGGTAGAATATATATCCCACGGGGGTAAATCTGAAAAAAGTTGAAAACATTTTTTTTTTGGACTTAGTCATTTTTCCAGTGTTTATCAGACTTTCAGATAGGGGAAATGTCAGTGAGCGTTCCGATTTCAGTTCCAGAGCGATTCGCCCAATCAGTCCTTGATATTTAGTCGTTTTCAGCCAATATTTTGGATTTTTGAAAATTTCACTTTTTTGTGAAAATATCCACTAAATTAGGGAATAATATGTGTGAGGGTACCCCAGGAGAGTTACAAATGTGTGTGGGTAGAATACATATCCCACTGGGGTAAAATTGAAAAAAGTTGAAAACATTTTTTTTTGGACTTAGTCATTTTTCCGGCGTTTATCAGACTTTCAGATACGGCAAATGTCAGTGAGTGTTCCAATTTCAGTTCCAGAACGATTCGCCCAATGAGTCTTTGATATTTAGTCGTTTTCAGCCAATTTTCTGGATTTTTGAAAATTTCACTTTTTTGTGAAAATATCCACTAAATGAGGGAATAATATGTGTGAGGGTACCCCAGGAGAGTTCCAAATGTGTGTGGGTAGAATATATATCCCACGGGGGTAAAATTGAAAAAATTTGAAAAAATTTTTTTTTTGGACTTAGTCATTTTTCTGGCGTTTATCAGACTTTCAGATAGGGGAAATGTCAGTGGGCGTTCCGATTTCAGTTCCAGAGCGATTCGCCCAATGAGTCCTTGATATTTAGTCGTTTTCAGCCATTATTTTGGATTTTTGAAAATTTCACTTTTTTGTGAAAATATCCACTTAATGAGGGAATAATATGTGTGAGGGTACCCCAGGAGAGTTCCAAATGTGTGTGGGTAAAATATATATCCCACGGGGGTAAAATTGAAAAAAGTTGAAAAAAATTTTTTTTTGGACTTATTCATTTTTCTGGGGTTTATCAGACTTTCAGATAGGGCAAATGTCAGTGAGTGTTCCAATTTCAGTTCCAGAGCGACTCGCCCAATGAGTCTTTGATATTTAGTCGCTTTCAGCCATTTTTCTGGATTTTTGAAAATTTCACTTTTTTGTGAAAATATCCACTAAATGAGGGAATAATATGTGTGAGGGTACCCCAGGAGAGTTCCAAATGTGTGTGGGTAGAATATATATCCCACTGGGGTAAAATTGAAAAAAGTTGAAAACATTTTTTTTTTTGGACTTAGTCATTTTTCCGGTGTTTATCAGACTTTCAGATAGGGCAAATGTCAGTGAGTGTTCCAATTTCAGTTCCAGAACTATTCGCCCAATGAGTCTATGATATTTAGTCATTTTCAGCCAATTTTCTGGATTTTTGAAAATTTCACTTTTTTGTGAAAATATCCACTAAATGAGGGAATAATATGTGTGAGGGTACCCCAGGAGAGTTCCAAATGTGTGTGGGTAGAATATATATCCCACGTGGGTAAAATTGAAAAAAGTTGAAAACATTTTTTTTTTGGACGTAGTCATTTTTCCGGCGTTTATCAGACTTTCAGATAGGGGAAATGTCAGTGAGCGTTCCAATTTCAGTTCCAGAGCGATTCGCCCAATGAGTCCTTGATATTTAGTCATTTTCAGCCAATATTTTGGATTTTTGAAAATTTCACTTTTTTGTGAAAATATCCACTAAATGAGGGAATAATATGTGTGAGGGTACCCCAGGAGAGTTCCAAATGTGTGTGGGTAGAATATATATCCCACGGGGGTAAAATTGAAAAAAGTTGAAAACATTTTTTTTTTGGACTTAGTCATTTTTCCGGTGTTTATCAGACTTTCAGATAGGGGAAATGTCAGTGAGCGTTCCGATTTCAGTTCCAGAGCGATTCGCCCAATCAGTCCTTGATATTTAGTCGTTTTCAGCCAATATTTTGGATTTTTGAAAATTTCACTTTTTTGTGATAATATCCACTAAATTAGGGAATAATATGTGTGTGGGTACCCCAGGAGAGTTACAAATGTGTGTGGGTAGAATACATATCCCACTGGGGTAAAATTGAAAAAAGTTGAAAACATTTTTTTTTTGGACTTAGTCATTTTTCCGGCGTTTATCAGACTTTCAGATACGGCAAATGTCAGTGAGTGTTCCAATTTCAGTTCCAGAGCGATTCGCCCAATGAGTCTATGATATTTAATCGTTTTCAGCCAATATTTTGGATTTTTGAAAATTTCACTTTTTTGTGAAAATATCCACTAAATTAGGGAATGATATATGTGAGGGTAACCCAGGAGAGTTCCAAATGTGTGTGGGTAGAATATATATCCCACTGGGGTAAAATTGAAAAAAGTTGAAAACATTTTTTTTTGGACTTAGTCATTTTTCCGGCGTTTATAAGACTTTCAGATAGGGCAAATGTCAGTGAGTGTTCCAATTTCAGTTCCAGAGCGATTCGCCCAATGAGTCTTTGATATTTAGTCGTTTTCAGCCAACTTTCTGGATTTTTGAAAATTTCACTTTTTTGTGAAAATATCCACTAAATGAGGGAATAATATGTGTGAGGGTACCCCAGGAGAGTTCCAAATGTGTGTGGGTAGAATATATATCCCACGGGGGTAAATCTGAAAAAAGTTGAAAACATTTTTTTTTTGGACTTAGTCATTTTTCCGGTGTTTATCAGACTTTCAGATAGGGGAAATGTCAGTGAGCGTTCCGATTTCAGTTCCAGAGCGATTCGCCCAATCAGTCCTTGATATTTAGTCGTTTTCAGCCAATATTTTGGATTTTTGAAAATTTCACTTTTTTGTGAAAATATCCACTAAATTAGGGAATAATATGTGTGAGGGTACCCCAGGAGAGTTACAAATGTGTGTGGGTAGAATACATATCCCACTGGGGTAAAATTGAAAAAAGTTGAAAACATTTTTTTTTGGACTTAGTCATTTTTCCGGCGTTTATCAGACTTTCAGATACGGCAAATGTCAGTGAGTGTTCCAATTTCAGTTCCAGAACGATTCGCCCAATGAGTCTTTGATATTTAGTCGTTTTCAGCCAATTTTCTGGATTTTGAAAATTTCACTTTTTTGTGAAAATATCCACTAAATGAGGGAATAATATGTGTGAGGGTACCCCAGGAGAGTTCCAAATGTGTGTGGGTAGAATATATATCCCACGGGGGTAAAATTGAAAAAATTTGAAAAAATTTTTTTTTTGGACTTAGTCATTTTTCTGGCGTTTATCAGACTTTCAGATAGGGGAAATGTCAGTGGGCGTTCCGATTTCAGTTCCAGAGCGATTCGCCCAATGAGTCCTTGATATTTAGTCGTTTTCAGCCATTATTTTGGATTTTTGAAAATTTCACTTTTTTGTGAAAATATCCACTTAATGAGGGAATAATATGTGTGAGGGTACAACAGGAGAGTTCCAAATGTGTGTGGGTAGAAGATATATCCCACGGGGTAAAATTGAAAAAAGTTGAAAAAATTATTTTTTTGGACTTAGTCATTTTTCCGGTGTTTATCAGACTTTCAGATAGGGGAAATGTCAGTGAGCGTTCCGATTTCAGTTCCAGAGCGATTCGCCCAATCAGTCCTTGATATTTAGTCGTTTTCAGCCAATATTTTGGATTTTTGAAAATTTCACTTTTTTGTGATAATATCCACTAAATTAGGGAATAATATGTGTGTGGGTACCCCAGGAGAGTTACAAATGTGTGTGGGTAGAATACATATCCCACTGGGGTAAAATTGAAAAAAGTTGAAAACATTTTTTTTTTTGACTTAGTCATTTTTCCGGCGTTTATCAGACTTTCAGATACGGCAAATGTCAGTGAGTGTTCCAATTTCAGTTCCAGAGCGATTCGCCCAATGAGTCTTTGATATTTAGTCGTTTTCAGCCAATTTTCTGGATTTTTGAAAATTTCACTTTTTTGTGAAAATATCCACTAAATGAGGGAATAATATGTGTGAGGGTACCCCAGGAGAGTTCCAAATGTGTGTGGGTAGAATATATATCCCACGGGGGTAAATCTGAAAAAAGTTGAAAACATTTTTTTTTTGGACTTAGTCATTTTTCCGGTGTTTATCAGACTTTCAGATAGGGGAAATGTCAGTGAGCGTTCCGATTTCAGTTCCAGAGCGATTCGCCCAATCAGTCCTTGATATTTAGTCGTTTTCAGCCAATATTTTGGATTTTTGAAAATTTCACTTTTTTGTGAAAATATCCACTAAATTAGGGAATAATATGTGTGAGGGTACCCCAGGAGAGTTACAAATGTGTGTGGGTAGAATACATATCCCACTGGGGTAAAATTGAAAAAAGTTGAAAACATTTTTTTTTGGACTTAGTCATTTTTCCGGCGTTTATCAGACTTTCAGATACGGCAAATGTCAGTGAGTGTTCCAATTTCAGTTCCAGAACGATTCGCCCAATGAGTCTTTGATATTTAGTCGTTTTCAGCCAATTTTCTGGATTTTTGAAAATTTCACTTTTTTGTGAAAATATCCACTAAATGAGGGAATAATATGTGTGAGGGTACCCCAGGAGAGTTCCAAATGTGTGTGGGTAGAATATATATCCCACGGGGGTAAAATTGAAAAAATTTGAAAAAATTTTTTTTTTGGACTTAGTCATTTTTCTGGCGTTTATCAGACTTTCAGATAGGGGAAATGTCAGTGGGCGTTCCGATTTCAGTTCCAGAGCGATTCGCCCAATGAGTCCTTGATATTTAGTCGTTTTCAGCCATTATTTTGGATTTTTGAAAATTTCACTTTTTTGTGAAAATATCCACTTAATGAGGGAATAATATGTGTGAGGGTACCCCAGGAGAGTTCCAAATGTGTGTGGGTAGAAGATATATCCCACGGGGTAAAATTGAAAAAAGTTGAAAAAATTATTTTTTTGGACTTAGTCATTTTTCCGGCGTTTATCAGTCTTTCAGATAGGGGAAATGTCAGTGAGCGTTCCGATTTTAGTTCCAGACCGATTCGCCCAATGAGTCCTTGTTATTTAGTTGTTTTCAGCCAATTTTCTGGATTTTTGAAAATTTCACTTTTTTGTGAAAATATCCACTAAATGAGGGAATAATATGTATGAGGGTACCCCAGGAGAGTGCCAAATGTTTTGGGTAGAATATATATCCCACGGGGGTAAAATAGAAAAAAGTTGAAAAAATTTTTTTTTGGACTTAGTCATTTTTCCGGCGTTTATCAGACTTTCAGATAGGGGAAATGTCAGTGAGCATTCCAATTTCAGTTCCAGAGCGATTCGCCCAATGAGTCCTTGTTATTTAGTTGTTTTCAGCCAATTTTCTGGATTTTTGAAAATTTCACTTTTTTGTGAAAATATCCACTAAATGAGGGAATAATATGTGTGAGTGTACCCCAGGAGAGTTCCAAATGTGTGTGGGTAAAATATATATCCCACGGGGGTAAAATTGAAAAAAGTTGAAAAAAATTTTTTTTTGGACTTATTCATTTTTCTGGGGTTTATCAGACTTTCAGATAGGGCAAATGTCAGTGAGTGTTCCAATTTCAGTTCCAGAGCGACTCGCCCAATGAGTCTTTGATATTTAGTCGCTTTCAGCCATTTTTCTGGATTTTTGAAAATTTCACTTTTTTGTGAAAATATCCACTAAATGAGGGAATAATATGTGTGAGGGTACCCCAGGAGAGTTCCAAATGTGTGTGGGTAGAATATATATCCCACTGGGGTAAAATTGAAAAAAGTTGAAAACATTTTTTTTTTGGACTTAGTCATTTTTCCGGTGTTTATCAGACTTTCAGATAGGGCAAATGTCAGTGAGTGTTCCAATTTCAGTTCCAGAACTATTCGCCCAATGAGTCTATGATATTTAGTCATTTTCAGCCAATTTTCTGGATTTTTGAAAATTTCACTTTTTTGTGAAAATATCCACTAAATGAGGGAATAATATGTGTGAGGGTACCCCAGGAGAGTTCCAAATGTGTGTGGGTAGAATATATATCCCACGTGGGTAAAATTGAAAAAAGTTGAAAACATTTTTTTTTTGGACGTAGTCATTTTTCCGGCGTTTATCAGACTTTCAGATAGGGGAAATGTCAGTGAGCGTTCCAATTTCAGTTCCAGAGCGATTCGCCCAATGAGTCCTTGATATTTAGTCATTTTCAGCCAATATTTTGGATTTTTGAAAATTTCACTTTTTTGTGAAAATATCCACTAAATGAGGGAATAATATGTGTGAGGGTACCCCAGGAGAGTTCCAAATGTGTGTGGGTAGAATATATATCCCACGGAGGTAAAATTGAAAAAAGTTGAAAACATTTTTTTTTTGGACTTAGTCATTTTTCCGGTGTTTATCAGACTTTCAGATAGGGGAAATGTCAGTGAGCGTTCCGATTTCAGTTCCAGAGCGATTCGCCCAATCAGTCCTTGATATTTAGTCGTTTTCAGCCAATATTTTGGATTTTTGAAAATTTCACTTTTTTGTGATAATATCCACTAAATTAGGGAATAATATGTGTGTGGGTACCCCAGGAGAGTTACAAATGTGTGTGGGTAGAATACATATCCCACTGGGGTAAAATTGAAAAAAGTTGAAAACATTTTTTTTTTGGACTTAGTCATTTTTCCGGCGTTTATCAGACTTTCAGATACGGCAAATGTCAGTGAGTGTTCCAATTTCAGTTCCAGAGCGATTCGCCCAATGAGTCTATGATATTTAATCGTTTTCAGCCAATATTTTGGATTTTTGAAAATTTCACTTTTTTGTGAAAATATCCACTAAATTAGGGAATGATATATGTGAGGGTAACCCAGGAGAGTTCCAAATGTGTGTGGGTAGAATATATATCCCACTGGGGTAAAATTGAAAAAAGTTGAAAACATTTTTTTTTGGACTTAGTCATTTTTCCGGCGTTTATAAGACTTTCAGATAGGGCAAATGTCAGTGAGTGTTCCAATTTCAGTTCCAGAGCGATTCGCCCAATGAGTCTTTGATATTTAGTCGTTTTCAGCCAATTTTCTGGATTTTTGAAAATTTCACTTTTTTGTGAAAATATCCACTAAATGAGGGAATAATATGTGTGAGGGTACCCCAGGAGAGTTCCAAATGTGTGTGGGTAGAATATATATCCCACGGGGGTAAATCTGAAAAAAGTTGAAAACATTTTTTTTTTGGACTTAGTCATTTTTCCGGTGTTTATCAGACTTTCAGATAGGGGAAATGTCAGTGAGCGTTCCGATTTCAGTTCCAGAGCGATTCGCCCAATCAGTCCTTGATATTTAGTCGTTTTCAGCCAATATTTTGGATTTTTGAAAATTTCACTTTTTTGTGAAAATATCCACTAAATTAGGGAATAATATGTGTGAGGGTACCCCAGGAGAGTTACAAATGTGTGTGGGTAGAATACATATCCCACTGGGGTAAAATTGAAAAAAGTTGAAAACATTTTTTTTTGGACTTAGTCATTTTTCCGGCGTTTATCAGACTTTCAGATACGGCAAATGTCAGTGAGTGTTCCAATTTCAGTTCCAGAACGATTCGCCCAATGAGTCTTTGATATTTAGTCGTTTTCAGCCAATTTTCTGGATTTTTGAAAATTTCACTTTTTTGTGAAAATATCCACTAAATGAGGGAATAATATGTGTGAGGGTACCCCAGGAGAGTTCCAAATGTGTGTGGGTAGAATATATATCCCACGGGGGTAAAATTGAAAAAATTTGAAAAAATTTTTTTTTTGGACTTAGTCATTTTTCTGGCGTTTATCAGACTTTCAGATAGGGGAAATGTCAGTGGGCGTTCCGATTTCAGTTCCAGAGCGATTCGCCCAATGAGTCCTTGATATTTAGTCGTTTTCAGCCATTATTTTGGATTTTTGAAAATTTCACTTTTTTGTGAAAATATCCACTTAATGAGGGAATAATATGTGTGAGGGTACAACAGGAGAGTTCCAAATGTGTGTGGGTAGAAGATATATCCCACGGGGTAAAATTGAAAAAAGTTGAAAAAATTATTTTTTTGGACTTAGTCATTTTTCTGGCGTTTATCAGACTTTCAGATAGGGGAAATGTCAGTGGGCGTTCCGCTTTCAGTTCCAGAGCGATTCGCCCAATGAGTCCTTGATATTTAGTCGTTTTCAGCCAATTTTCTGGATTTTTGAAAATTTCACTTTTTTGTGAAAATATCCACTAAATTAGGGAATAATATGTGTGAGGATACCCCAGGAGAGTTCCAAATGTGTGTGGGTAGAATTTATTTCACACGGGGGTAAAATTGAAAAAAGTTGAAAACATTTTTTTTTTGGGACTTAGTCATTTTTCCGGCGTTTGTCAGACTTTCAGATAGGGCAAATGTCAGTGAGCATTCCAATTTCAGTTCCAGAGCGATTCGCCCAATGAGTCCTTGATATTTAGTCGTTTTCAGCCATTAATTTGGATTTTTGAAAATTTCACTTTTTTGTGAAAATATCCACTAAATTAGGGAATAATATGTGTGAGTATACCCCAGGAGAGTTACAAAAGTGTGTGGGTAGAATATATATCCCATTGGGGTAAAATTGAAAAAAGTTGAAAACATTTTTTTTTTGGACTTAGTCATTCTTCCAGCGTTTATCAGACTTTCAGATAGGGCCAATGTCAGTGAGTGTTCCAATTTCAGTTCCAGAGCGATTCGCCCAATGAGTCTTAGATATTTAGTCGATTTCTGCCAATTTTCTGGATTTTTGAAAATTTCACTTTTTTGTGAAATTATCCACTAAATGAGGGAATAATATGTGTGAGGGTACCCCAGGAGAGTTCCAAATGTGTGTGGGTAGAATATATATCCCACGGGGGTAAAATTGAAAAAAGTTGAAAACATTTTTTTTTTGGACTTAGTCATTTTTCCGGTGTTTATCAGACTTTCAGATAGGGGAAATGTCAGTGAGCGTTCCGATTTCAGTTCCATAGCGATTCGCCCAATGAGTCTTTGATATTTAGTCGTTTTCAGCCAATATTTTGGATTTTTGAAAATTTCACTTTTTTGAGAAAATATCCACTAAATTAGGGAATAATATGTGTGAGGGTACCCCAGGAGAGTTACAAATGTGTGTGGGTAGAATACATATCCCACTGGGGTAAAATTGAAAAAAGTTGAAAACATTTTTTTTTTGGACTTAGTCATTTTTCCGGCGTTTATCAGACTTTCACATACGGCAAATGTCAGTGAGTGTTCCAATTTCAGTTCCAGAGCGATTCGCCCAATGAGTCTATGATATTTAATCGTTTTCAGCCAATATTTTGGATTTTTGAAAATTTCACTTTTTTGTGAAAATATCCACTAAATTAGGAAATGATATATGTGAGGGTAACCCAGGAGAGTTCCAAATGTGTGTGGGTAGAATATATATCCCACTGGGGTAAAATTGAAAAAAGTTGAAAACATTTTTTTTTGGACTTAGTCATTTTTCCGGCGTTTATAAGACTTTCAGATAGGGCAAATGTCAGTGAGTGTTCCAATTTCAGTTCCAGAGCGATTCGCCCAATGAGTCTTTGATATTTAGTCGTTTTCAGCCAATTTTCTGGATTTTTGAAAATTTCACTTTTTTGTGAAAATATCCACTAAATGAGGGAATTATATCTGTGAGGGTACCCCAGGAGAGTTCCAAATGTGTGTGGGTAGAAGATATATCCCACGGGGTAAAATTGAAAAAAGTTGAAAAAATTTTTTTTTTGGACTTAGTAATTTTTCTGGCGTTTATCACACTTTCAGATAGGGGAAATGTCAGTGGGCGTTCCGATTTCAGTTCCAGAGCGATTCGCCCAATGAGTCTTTGATATTTAGTCGTTTTCAGCCAATATTTTGGATTTTTGAAAATTTCACTTTTTTGTGAAAATATCCACTAAATTAGGGAGTAATATGTGTGAGGGTACCCCAGGAGAGTTCCAAATGTGTGTGGGTAGAATATATATCCCACGGGGGTAAAATTGAAAAAAGTTGAAAACATTTTTTTTTTGGACTTAGTCATTTTTCCGGCGTTTATCAGACTTTCAGATAGGGGAAATGTCAGTGAGCGTTCCGATTTCAGTTCCAGAGCGATTCGCCCAATGAGTCGATGATATTTAGCCGTTTTCAGCCATTATTTTGGATTTTTGAAAATTTCACTTTTTTGTGAAAATATCCACTAAATGAGGGAATAATATGTGTGAGGGTACCCCAGGAGAGTTCCAAATGTGTGTGGGTAGAATATATATCCCACGGGGGTAAAATTGAAAAAATTTGAAAAAATTTTTTTTTTGGACTTAGTCATTTTTCTGGCGTTTATCAGACTTTCAGATAGGGGAAATGTCAGTGGGCGTTCCGATTTCAGTTCCAGAGCGATTCGCCCAATGAGTCCTTGATATTTAGTCGTTTTCAGCCATTATTTTGGATTTTTGAAAATTTCACTTTTTTGTGAAAATATCCACTTAATGAGGGAATAATATGTGTGAGGGTACAACAGGAGAGTTCCAAATGTGTGTGGGTAGAAGATATATCCCACGGGGTAAAATTGAAAAAAGTTGAAAAAATTATTTTTTTGGACTTAGTCATTTTTCTGGCGTTTATCAGACTTTCAGATAGGGGAAATGTCAGTGGGCGTTCCGCTTTCAGTTCCAGAGCGATTCGCCCAATGAGTCCTTGATATTTAGTCGTTTTCAGCCAATTTTCTGGATTTTTGAAAATTTCACTTTTTTGTGAAAATATCCACTAAATTAGGGAATAATATGTGTGAGGATACCCCAGGAGAGTTCCAAATGTGTGTGGGTAGAATTTATTTCACACGGGGGTAAAATTGAAAAAAGTTGAAAACATTTTTTTTTTGGGACTTAGTCATTTTTCCGGCGTTTGTCAGACTTTCAGATAGGGCAAATGTCAGTGAGCATTCCAATTTCAGTTCCAGAGCGATTCGCCCAATGAGTCCTTGATATTTAGTCGTTTTCAGCCATTAATTTGGATTTTTGAAAATTTCACTTTTTTGTGAAAATATCCACTAAATTAGGGAATAATATGTGTGAGTATACCCCAGGAGAGTTACAAAAGTGTGTGGGTAGAATATATATCCCATTGGGGTAAAATTGAAAAAAGTTGAAAACATTTTTTTTTTGGACTTAGTCATTCTTCCAGCGTTTATCAGACTTTCAGATAGGGCCAATGTCAGTGAGTGTTCCAATTTCAGTTCCAGAGCGATTCGCCCAATGAGTCTTAGATATTTAGTCGATTTCTGCCAATTTTCTGGATTTTTGAAAATTTCACTTTTTTGTGAAATTATCCACTAAATGAGGGAATAATATGTGTGAGGGTACCCCAGGAGAGTTCCAAATGTGTGTGGGTAGAATATATATCCCACGGGGGTAAAATTGAAAAAAGTTGAAAACATTTTTTTTTTGGACTTAGTCATTTTTCCGGTGTTTATCAGACTTTCAGATAGGGGAAATGTCAGTGAGCGTTCCGATTTCAGTTCCATAGCGATTCGCCCAATGAGTCTTTGATATTTAGTCGTTTTCAGCCAATATTTTGGATTTTTGAAAATTTCACTTTTTTGAGAAAATATCCACTAAATTAGGGAATAATATGTGTGAGGGTACCCCAGGAGAGTTACAAATGTGTGTGGGTAGAATACATATCCCACTGGGGTAAAATTGAAAAAAGTTGAAAACATTTTTTTTTTGGACTTAGTCATTTTTCCGGCGTTTATCAGACTTTCACATACGGCAAATGTCAGTGAGTGTTCCAATTTCAGTTCCAGAGCGATTCGCCCAATGAGTCTATGATATTTAATCGTTTTCAGCCAATATTTTGGATTTTTGAAAATTTCACTTTTTTGTGAAAATATCCACTAAATTAGGAAATGATATATGTGAGGGTAACCCAGGAGAGTTCCAAATGTGTGTGGGTAGAATATATATCCCACTGGGGTAAAATTGAAAAAAGTTGAAAACATTTTTTTTTGGACTTAGTCATTTTTCCGGCGTTTATAAGACTTTCAGATAGGGCAAATGTCAGTGAGTGTTCCAATTTCAGTTCCAGAGCGATTCGCCCAATGAGTCTTTGATATTTAGTCGTTTTCAGCCAATTTTCTGGATTTTTGAAAATTTCACTTTTTTGTGAAAATATCCACTAAATGAGGGAATTATATCTGTGAGGGTACCCCAGGAGAGTTCCAAATGTGTGTGGGTAGAAGATATATCCCACGGGGTAAAATTGAAAAAAGTTGAAAAAATTTTTTTTTTGGACTTAGTAATTTTTCTGGCGTTTATCACACTTTCAGATAGGGGAAATGTCAGTGGGCGTTCCGATTTCAGTTCCAGAGCGATTCGCCCAATGAGTCTTTGATATTTAGTCGTTTTCAGCCAATATTTTGGATTTTTGAAAATTTCACTTTTTTGTGAAAATATCCACTAAATTAGGGAGTAATATGTGTGAGGGTACCCCAGGAGAGTTCCAAATGTGTGTGGGTAGAATATATATCCCACGGGGGTAAAATTGAAAAAAGTTGAAAACATTTTTTTTTTGGACTTAGTCATTTTTCCGGCGTTTATCAGACTTTCAGATAGGGGAAATGTCAGTGAGCGTTCCGATTTCAGTTCCAGAGCGATTCGCCCAATGAGTCGATGATATTTAGCCGTTTTCAGCCATTATTTTGGATTTTTGAAAATTTCACTTTTTTGTGAAAATATCCACTAAATGAGGGAATAATATGTGTGAGGGTACACCAGGAGAGTTCCAAATGTGTATGGGTAGAATATACATCCCACGGGGGTAAAATTGAAAAAAGTTGAAAACATTTTTTTTTTGGACTTAGTCATTTTTCCGGCGTTTATCAGACTTTCAGATAGGGGAAATGTCAGTGAGCGTTCCGATTTCAGTTCCAGAGCGATTCGCCCAATGAGTCCTTGATATTTAGTCTTTTTCAGCCAATATTTTGGATTTTTGAAAATTTCACTTTTTTGTGAAAATATCCACTAAATTAGGGAATAATATGTGTGAGTATACCCCAGGAGAGTTACAAATGTGTTTGGGTAGAATATATATCCCATTGGGGTAAAATTGAAAAAAGTTGAAAACATTTTTTTTTTGGACTTAGTCATTCTTCCGGCGTTTATCAGACTTTCAGAAAGTGCAAATGTCAGTGAGTGTTCCAATTTCAGTTCCAGAGCGATTCGCCCAATGAGTCTTTGATATTTAGTCGTTTTCAGCCAATTTTCTGGATTTTTGAAAATTTCACTTTTTTGTGAAAATATCCACTAAATGAGGGAATTATATCTGTGAGGGTACCCCAGGAGAGTTCCAAATGTGTGTGGGTAGAAGATATATCCCACGGGGTAAAATTGAAAAAAGTTGAAAACATTTTTTTTTTGGACTTAGTCATTTTTCCGGCGTTTATCAGACTTTCACATACGGCAAATGTCAGTGAGTGTTCCAATTTCAGTTCCAGAGCGATTCGCCCAATGAGTCTATGATATTTAATCGTTTTCAGCCAATATTTTGGATTTTTGAAAATTTCACTTTTTTGTGAAAATATCCACTAAATTAGGAAATGATATATGTGAGGGTAACCCAGGAGAGTTCCAAATGTGTGTGGGTAGAATATATATCCCACTGGGGTAAAATTGAAAAAAGTTGAAAACATTTTTTTTTGGACTTAGTCATTTTTCCGGCGTTTATAAGACTTTCAGATAGGGCAAATGTCAGTGAGTGTTCCAATTTCAGTTCCAGAGCGATTCGCCCAATGAGTCTTTGATATTTAGTCGTTTTCAGCCAATTTTCTGGATTTTTGAAAATTTCACTTTTTTGTGAAAATATCCACTAAATGAGGGAATAATATGTGTGAGGGTACCCCAGGAGAGTTCCAAATGTGTGTGGGTAGAATATATATCCCACGGGGGTAAAATTGAAAAAATTTGAAAAAATTTTTTTTTTGGACTTAGTCATTTTTCTGGCGTTTATCAGACTTTCAGATAGGGGAAATGTCAGTGGGCGTTCCGATTTCAGTTCCAGAGCGATTCGCCCAATGAGTCCTTGATATTTATTTGTTTTCAGCCAATTTTCTGGATTTTTGAAAATTTCACTTTTTTGTGAAAATATTCACTAAATGAGGGAATAATATGTGTGAGGGTACCCCAGGAGAGTTCCAAATGTGTGTGGGTAGAATATATATCCCACGGGGGTAAAATTGAAAAAAGTTGAAAACATTTTTTTTTTTGGACTTAGTCATTTTTCCGGCGTTTATCAGACTTTCAGATAGGGGAAATGTCAGTGAGTGTTCCGATTTCAGTTCCAGAGCGATTCGCCCAATGCGTCCTTGATATTTAGTTGTTTTCAGCCATTATTTTGGATTTTTGAAAATTTCACTTTTTTGTGAAAATATCCACTAAATGAGGGAATAATATGTGTGAGGGTATCCCAGGAGAGTTCCTAATGTGTGTGGGTAGAATATATATCCCATGGGGGTAAAATTGAAAAAAGTTGAAAACATTTTTTTTTTGGACTTAGTCATTTTTCCGGCGTTTATCAGACTTTCACATAGGGGAAATGTCATTGAGCGTTCCGATTTCAGTTCCAGAGCGATTCGCCCAATGAGTCTTTGATATTTAGTCGTTTTCAGCCAATATTCTGGATTTTTTGAAAATTTTACTTTTTTGTGAAAATATCCACTAAATGAGGGAATAATATGTGTGAGGGTACCCCAGGAGAGTTCCTCATGTGTTTGGGTAGAATATATATCCCACGGGGGCAAAACTGAAAAAAGTTGAAAAAAATTTTTTTTTGGACCTAGTCTTTTTTCCGGCGTTTATCAGACTTTCAGATAGGGGAAATGTCAGTGAGCGTTCCGATTTCAGTACCAGAGTGATCCGCCCAATGAGTCTTTGATATTTAGTCGTTTTCAGCCAATTTTCCGGATTTTTGAAAATTTCACTTTTTTGTGAAAATATCCACTAAATGAGGGAATAATATGTGTGAGGGTACCCCAGGAGAGTTCCAAATGTGTGTGGGTAAAATATATATCCCACGGGGGTAAAATTGAAAAAAGTTGAAAACATTTTTTTTTGGACTTAGTCATTTTTCCGGCGTTTAACAGACTTTCAGATAGGGGAAATGTCAGTGAGCGTTCCGATTTCAGTTCCAGAGCGATTCGCCCAATGAGTCGATGATATTTAGCCGTTTTCAGCCATTATTTTGGATTTTTGAAAATTTCACTTTTTTGTGAAAATATCCACTAAATTAGGGAATAATATGTGTGAGTATACCCCAGGAGAGTTACAAATGTGTTTGGGTAGAATATATATCCCATTGGGGTAAAATTGAAAAAAGTTGAAAACATTTTTTTTTTGGACTTAGTCATTCTTCCGGCGTTTATCAGACTTTCAGAAAGTGCAAATGTCAGTGAGTGTTCCAATTTCAGTTCCAGAGCGATTCGCCCAATGAGTCTTTGATATTTAGTCGTTTTCAGCCAATTTTCTGGATTTTTGAAAATTTCACTTTTTTGTGAAAATATCCACTAAATGAGGGAATTATATCTGTGAGGGTACCCCAGGAGAGTTCCAAATGTGTGTGGGTAGAAGATATATCCCACGGGGTAAAATTGAAAAAAGTTGAAAAAATTTTTTTTTTGGACTTAGTAATTTTTCTGGCGTTTATCACACTTTCAGATAGGGGAAATGTCAGTGGGCGTTCCGATTTCAGTTCCAGAGCGATTCGCCCAATGAGTCTTTGATATTTAGTCGTTTTCAGCCAATATTTTGGATTTTTGAAAATTTCACTTTTTTGTGAAAATATCCACTAAATTAGGGAGTAATATGTGTGAGGGTACCCCAGGAGAGTTCCAAATGTGTGTGGGTAGAATATATATCCCACGGGGGTAAAATTGAAAAAAGTTGAAAACATTTTTTTTTTGGACTTAGTCATTTTTCCGGCGTTTATCAGACTTTCAGATAGGGGAAATGTCAGTGAGCGTTCCGATTTCAGTTCCAGAGCGATTCGCCCAATGAGTCGATGATATTTAGCCGTTTTCAGCCATTATTTTGGATTTTTGAAAATTTCACTTTTTTGTGAAAATATCCACTAAATGAGGGAATAATATGTGTGAGGGTACACCAGGAGAGTTCCAAATGTGTATGGGTAGAATATACATCCCACGGGGGTAAAATTGAAAAAAGTTGAAAACATTTTTTTTTTGGACTTAGTCATTTTTCCGGCGTTTATCAGACTTTCAGATAGGGGAAATGTCAGTGAGCGAGAGATTTCAGTTCCAGAGCGATTCGCCCAATGAGTCCTTGATATTTAGTCTTTTTCAGCCAATATTTTGGATTTTTGAAAATTTCACTTTTTTGTGAAAATATCCACTAAATTAGGGAATAATATGTGTGAGTATACCCCAGGAGAGTTACAAATGTGTTTGGGTAGAATATATATCCCATTGGGGTAAAATTGAAAAAAGTTGAAAACATTTTTTTTTTGGACTTAGTCATTCTTCCGGCGTTTATCAGACTTTCAGAAAGTGCAAATGTCAGTGAGTGTTCCAATTTCAGTTCCAGAGCGATTCGCCCAATGAGTCTTTGATATTTAGTCGTTTTCAGCCAATTTTCTGGATTTTTGAAAATTTCACTTTTTTGTGAAAATATCCACTAAATGAGGGAATTATATCTGTGAGGGTACCCCAGGAGAGTTCCAAATGTGTGTGGGTAGAAGATATATCCCACGGGGTAAAATTGAAAAAAGTTGAAAAAATTTTTTTTTTGGACTTAGTAATTTTTCTGGCGTTTATCACACTTTCAGATAGGGGAAATGTCAGTGGGCATTCCGATTTCAGTTCCAGAGCGATTCGCCCAATGAGTCTTTGATATTTAGTCGTTTTCAGCCAATATTTTGGATTTTTGAAAATTTCACTTTTTTGTGAAAATATCCACTAAATTAGGGAGTAATATGTGTGAGGGTACCCCAGGAGAGTTCCAAATGTGTGTGGGTAGAATATATATCCCACGGGGGTAAAATTGAAAAAAGTTGAAAACATTTTTTTTTTGGACTTAGTCATTTTTCCGGCGTTTATCAGACTTTCAGATAGGGGAAATGTCAGTGAGCGTTCCGATTTCAGTTCCAGAGCGATTCGCCCAATGAGTCGATGATATTTAGCCGTTTTCAGCCATTATTTTGGATTTTTGAAAATTTCACTTTTTTGTGAAAATATCCACTTAATGAGGGAATAATATGTGTGAGGGTACACCAGGAGAGTTCCAAATGTGTATGGGTAGAATATATATCCCACGGGGGTAAAATTGAAAAAAGTTGAAAACATTTTTTTTTTGGACTTAGTCATTTTTCCGGCGTTTATCAGACTTTCAGATAGGGGAAATGTCAGTGAGCGTTCCGATTTCAGTTCCAGAGCGATTCGCCCAATGAGTCCTTGATATTTAGTCTTTTTCAGCCAATATTTTGGATTTTTGAAAATTTCACTTTTTTGTGAAAATATCCACTAAATTAGGGAATAATATGTGTGAGTATACCCCAGGAGAGTTACAAATGTGTTTGGGTAGAATATATATCCCATTGGGGTAAAATTGAAAAAAGTTGAAAACATTTTTTTTTTGGACTTAGTCATTCTTCCGGCGTTTATCAGGCTTTCAGAAAGTGCAAATGTCAGTGAGTGTTCCAATTTCAGTTCCAGAGCGATTCGCCCAATGAGTCTTTGATATTTAGTCGTTTTCAGCCAATTTTCTGGATTTTTGAAAATTTCACTTTTTTGTGAAAATATCCACTAAATGAGGGAATTATATCTGTGAGGGTACCCCAGGAGAGTTCCAAATGTGTGTGGGTAGAAGATATATCCCACGGGGTAAAATTGAAAAAAGTTGAAAAAATTTTTTTTTTGGACTTAGTAATTTTTCTGGCGTTTATCACACTTTCAGATAGGGGAAATGTCAGTGGGCGTTCCGATTTCAGTTCCAGAGCGATTCGCCCAATGAGTCTTTGATATTTAGTCGTTTTCAGCCAATATTTTGGATTTTTGAAAATTTCACTTTTTTGTGAAAATATCCACTAAATTAGGGAGTAATATGTGTGAGGGTACCCCAGGAGAGTTCCAAATGTGTGTGGGTAGAATATATATCCCACGGGGGTAAAATTGAAAAAAGTTGAAAACATTTTTTTTTTGGACTTAGTCATTTTTCCGGCGTTTATCAGACTTTCAGATAGGGGAAATGTCAGTGAGCGTTCCGATTTCAGTTCCAGAGCGATTCGCCCAATGAGTCTTTGATATTTAGTCGTTTTCAGCCAATATTTTGGATTTTTGAAAATTTCACTTTTTTGAGAAAATAGCCACTAAATTAGGGAATAATATGTGTGAGGGTACCCCAGGAGAGTTCCAAATGTGTGTGGGTAGAATATATATCCCACGGGGGTAAAATTGAAAGAGGTTGAAAACATTTTTTTTTTTGGACTTCGTCATTTTTCCGGCGTTTATCAGACTTTCAGATAGGGGAAATGTCAGTGAGCATTCCGATTTCAGTTCCAGAGCGATTCGCCCAATGAGTCCTTGATATTTAGTCGTTTTCAGCCAATATTTTGGATTTTTGAAAATTTCACTTTTTTGTGAAAATATCCACTAAATTAGGGAATAATATGTGTGAGGGTACCCCAGGAGAGTTACAAATGTGTGTGGGTAGAATACATATCCCACTGGGGTAAAATTGAAAAAAGTTGAAAACATTTTTTTGTTGGACTTAGTCATTTTTCCGGCGTTTATCAGACTTTCAGATAGGGCAAATGTCAGTGAGTGTTCCAATTTCAGTTCCAGAGCGATTCGCCCAATGAGTCTTTGATATTTAGTCGTTTTCAGCCAATTTTCTGGATTTTTGAAAATTTCACTTTTTTGTGAAAATATCCACTAAATGAGGAAATAATATGTGTGAGGGTACCCCAGGAGAGTTCCAAATGTGTGTGGGTAGAATATATATCCCACGGGGGTAAAATTGAAAAAAGTTGAAAACATCTTTTTTTTGGGACTTAGTCATTTTTCCGGCGTTTATCAGACTTTCAGATAGGGCAAATGTCAGTGAGCATTCCAATTTCAGTTCCAGAGCGATTCGCCCAATGAGTCCTTGATATTTAGTCGTTTTCAGCCAATATTTTGGATTTTTGAAAATTTCACTTTTTTGTGAAAATATCCACTAAATTAGGGAATAATATGTGTGAGTATACCCCAAGAGAGTTACAAATGTGTGTGGGTAGAATATATATCCCATTGGGGTAAAATTGAAAAAAGTTGAAAACATTTTTTTTTTGGACTGTCATTTTTCCGGCGTTTATCAGACTTTCAGATAGAGCAAATGTCAGTGAGTGTTCCAATTTCAGTTCCAGAGCGATTCGCCCAATGAGTCTTTGATATTTAGTCGTTTTCAGTCAATTTTCTGCATTTTTGAAAATTTCACTTTTTTGTGAAAATATCCACTAAATGAGGGAATAATATGTGTGAGGGTACCCCAGGAGAGTTCCAAATGTGTGTGGGTAGAAGATATATCCCACGGGGTAAAATTGAAAAAAGTTGAAAAAATTTTTTTTTTGGACTTAGTAATTTTTCCGGCGTTTATCACACTTTCAGATAGGGGAAATGTCAGTGGGCGTTCCGATTTCAGTTCCAGAGCGATTCGCCCAATGAGTCCTTGATATTTAGTCATTTTCAGCCAATATTTTGGATTTTTGAAAATTTCACTTTTTTGTGAAAATATCCACTAAATGAGGGAATAATATGTGTGAGGGTACCCCAGGAGAGTTCCAAATGTATGTGGGTAGAATTTATATCCCACGGGGGTAAAATTGAAAAAAGTTGAAAACATTTTTTTTTTGGACTTAGTCATTCTTCCGGCGTTTATCAGACTTTCAGAAAGTGCAAATGTCAGTGAGTGTTCCAATTTCAGTTCCAGAGCGATTCGCCCAATGAGTCTTTGATATTTAGTCGTTTTCAGCCAATATTTTGGATTTTTGAAAATTTCACTTTTTTGAGAAAATAGCCACTAAATTAGGGAATAATATGTGTGAGGGTACCCCAGGAGAGTTCCAAATGTGTGTGGGTAGAATATATATCCCACGGGGGTAAAATTGAAAGAGGTTGAAAACATTTTTTTTTTTGGACTTAGTCATTTTTCCGGCGTTTATCAGACTTTCAGATAGGGGAAATGTCAGTGAGCGTTCCAATTTCAGTTCCAGAGCGATTCGCCCAATGAGTCCTTGATATTTAGTCGTTTTCAGCCAATATTTTGGATTTTTGAAAATTTCACTTTTTTGTGAAAATATCCACTAAATTAGGGAATAATATGTGTGAGGGTACCCCAGGAGAGTTACAAATGTGTGTGGGTAGAATACATATCCCACTGGGGTAAAATTGAAAAAAGTTGAAAACATTTTTTTGTTGGACTTAGTCATTTTTCCGGCGTTTATCAGACTTTCAGATACGGCAAATGTCAGTGAGTGTTCCAATTTCAGTTCCAGAGCGATTCGCCCAATGAGTCTTTGATATTTAGTCGTTTTCAGCCAATTTTCTGGATTTTTGAAAATTTCACTTTTTTGTGAAAATATCCACTAAATGAGGAAATAATATGTGTGAGGGTACCCCAGGAGAGTTCCAAATGTGTGTGGGTAGAATATATATCCCACGGGGGTAAAATTGAAAAAAGTTGAAAACATTTTTTTTTTGGACTTAGACATTTTTCCGGCGTTTATCAGACTTTCAGATAGGGGAAATGTCAGTGAGCGTTCCGATTTCAGTTCCATAGAGATTCGCCCAATGAGTCTTTGATATTCAGTCGTTTTCAGCCAATATTTTGGATTTTTGAAAATTTCACTTTTTTGTGAAAATATCCACTAAATTAGGGAGTAATATGTGTGAGGGTACCCCAGGAGAGTTCCAAATGTGTGTGGGTAGAATATATATCCCACGGGGGTAAAATTGAAAAAAGTTGAAAACATTTTTTTTTTGGACTTAGTCATTTTTCCGGCGTTTATCAGACTTTCAGATAGGGGAAATGTCAGTGAGCGTTCCGATTTCAGTTCCAGAGCGATTCGCCCAATGAGTCTTTGATATTTAGTCGTTTTCAGCCAATTTTCTGGATTTTTGAAAATTTCACTTTTTTGTGAAAATATCCACTAAATGAGGAAATAATATGTGTGAGGGTACCCCAGGAGAGTTCCAAATGTGTGTGGGTAGAATATATATCCCACGGGGGTAAAATTGAAAAAAGTTGAAAACATCTTTTTTTTGGGACTTAGTCATTTTTCCGGCGTTTATCAGACTTTCAGATAGGGCAAATGTCAGTGAGCATTCCAATTTCAGTTCCAGAGCGATTCGCCCAATGAGTCCTTGATATTTAGTCTTTTTCAGCCAATATTTTGGATTTTTGAAAATTTCACTTTTTTGTGAAAATATCCACTAAATTAGGGAATAATATGTGTGAGTATACCCCAAGAGAGTTACAAATGTGTGTGGGTAGAATATATATCCCATTGGGGTAAAATTGAAAAAAGTTGAAAACATTTTTTTTTTGGACTGTCATTTTTCCGGCGTTTATCAGACTTTCAGATAGGGCAAATGTCAGTGAGTGTTTCAATTTCAGTTCCAGAGCGATTCGCCGAATGAGTCTTTGATATTTAGTCGTTTTCAGTCAATTTTCTGCATTTTTGAAAATTTCACTTTTTTGTGAAAATATCCACTAAATTAGGGAATAATATGTGTGAGTATACCCCAAGAGAGTTACAAATGTGTGTGGGTAGAATATATATCCCACGGGGGTAAAATTGAAAAAAGTTGAAAACATTTTTTTTTTGGACGTGGTCATTTTTCCGGCGTTTATCAGACTTTCAGATAGGGGAAATGTCAGTGAGCGTTCCGATTTCAGTTCCATAGCGATTCGACCAATGAGTCCTTGATATTTAGTCGTTTTCAGCCAATATTTTGGATTTTTGAAAATTTCACTTTTTTGTGAAAATATCCACTAAATTAGGGAATAATATGTGTGAGGGTACCCCAGGAGAGTTACAAATGTGTGTGGGTAGAATACATATCCCACTGGGGTAAAATTGAAAAAAGTTGAAAACATTTTTTTTTTGGACTTAGTCATTTTTCCAGCGTTTATCAGACTTTCAGATAGGGCAAATGTCAGTGAGTGTTCCAATTTCAGTTCCAGAGCGATTCGCCCATTGATTCTTTGATATTTAGTCGTTTTCAGCCAATTTTCTGGATTTTTGAAAATTTCACTTTTTTTAGAAAATATCCACTAAATGAGGGAATAATATGTGTGAGGGTACCCCAGGAGAGTTCCAAATGTGTGTGGGTAGAATATATATCCCACGGGGGTAAAATTGAAAAAAGTTGAAAACTTTTTTTTTTTGGGACTTAGTCATTTTTCCGGCGTTTATGAGACTTTCAGATAGGGCAAATGTCAGTGAGCATTCCAATTTCAGTTCCAGAGCGATTTGCCCAATGAGTCTTTGATATTTAGTCGTTTTCAGCAAATTTTCTGGATTTTTGAAAATTTCACTTTTTGTGAAAATATCCACAAATGAGGGAATAATATGTGTGAAGGTACCCCAGGAGAGTTCCAAATGTGTGTGGGAAGAATATATATCCCACGGGGGTAAAATTGAAAAAAGTTGAAAACATTTTTTTTTTGGACTTAGTCATTTTTCCGGCGTTTATCAGACTTTCAGATAGGGGAAATGTCAGTGAGCGTTCCGATTTCAGTTCCAGAGCGATTCGCCCAATGAGTCCTTGATATTTAGTCGTTTTCAGCCATTATTTTGGATTTTTGAAAATTTCACTTTTTTGTGAAAATATCCACTAAATGAGGGAATAATATGTGTGAGGGTACCCCAGGAGAGTTCCAAATGTGTGTGGGTAGAATATATATCCCACGGGGGTAAAATTGAAAAAAGTTGAAAAATTTTTTTTTTTGGACGTAGTCATTTTTCTGGCGTTTATCAGACTTTCAGATAGGGGAAATGTCAGTGAGCGTTCCGATTTCAGTTCCATAGCGATTCGCCCAATGAGTCCTTGATATTTAGTCGTTTTCAGCCAATATTTTGGATTTTTGAAAATTTAACTTTTTTGTGAAAATATCCACTAAATGAGGGAATAATATGTGTGAGGGTACCCCAGGAGAGTTCCAAATGTGTGTGGGTAGAATTTATATCCCACGGGGGTAAAATTGAAAAAAGTTGAAAACATCTTTTTTTTGGGACTTAGTCAGTTTTCCGGCGTTTATCAGACTTTCAGATAGGGCAAATGTCAGTGAGCGTTCCGATTTCAGTTCCATAGCGATTCGCCCAATGAGTCCTTGATATTTAGTCGTTTTCAGCCAATATTTTGGATTTTTGAAAATGTCACTTTTTTGTGAAAATATCCACTAAATGAGGGAATAATATGTGTGAGGGTACCCCAGGAGAGTTCCAAATGTGTGTGGGTAGAATATATATCCCACGGGGGTAAAATTGAAAAAAGTTGAAAACATCTTTTTTTTGGGACTTAGTCATTTTTCCGGCGTTTATCAGACTTTCAGATAGGGCAAATGTCAGTGAGCATTCCAATTTCAGTTCCAGAGCGATTCGCCCAATGAGTCCTTGATATTTAGTCTTTTTCAGCCAATATTTTGGATTTTTGAAAATTTCACTTTCTTGTGAAAATATCCACTAAATTAGGGAATAATATGTGTGAGTATACCCCAAGAGAGTTACAAATGTGTGTGGGTAGAATATATATCCCATTGGGGTAAAATTGTAAAAAGTTAAAAACATATTTTTTTTGGACTTAGTCATTTTTCCGGCATTTATCAGACTTTCAGATAGGGCAAATGTCAGTGAGTGTTCCGATTTCAGTTCCAGAGCGATTCGCCCAATGAGTCCTTGATATTTAGTCGTTTTCAGCCATTATTTTGGATTTTTGAAAATTTCACTTTTTTGTGAAAATATCCACTAAATGAGGGAATAATATGTGTGAGGGTACCCCAGGAGAGTTCCAAATGTGTGTGGGTAGAATATATATCCCACGGGGGTAAAATTGAAAAAAGTTGAAAAATTTTTTTTTTTGGACGTAGTCATTTTTCCGGCGTTTATCAGACTTTTAGATAGGGGAAATGTCAGTGAGCATTCCAATTTCAGTTCCAGAGCGATTCGCCCAATGAGTCCTTGATATTTAGTCGTTTTCAGTCAATTTTCTGGATTTTTGAAAATTTCACTTTTTTGTGAAAATATCCACTAAATGAGGGAATAATATGTGTGAGGATACCCCAGGAGAGTTCCAAATGTGTGTGGGTAGAATATATATCCCACGGGGGTAAAATTGAAAAAAGTTGAAAAATTTTTTTTTTTGGACGTAGTCATTTTTCCGGCGTTTATCAGACTTTCAGATAGGGGAAATGTCAGTGAGCGTTCCGATTTCAGTTCCAAAGCGATTCGCCCAATGAGTCCTTGACATTTAGTCGTTTTCAGCCAATATTTTGGATTTTTGAAAATTTCACTTTTTTGTGAAAATATCCACTAAATTAGGGAATAATATGTGAGAGGGTACCCCAGGAGAGTTACAAATGTGTGTGGGTAGAATACATATCCCACTGGGGTAAAATTGAAAAAAGTTGAAAATATTTTTTTTTTGGACTTAGTCATTTTTCCGGCGTTTATCAGACTTTCAGATAGGGCATATGTCAGTGAGTGTTCCAATTTCAGTTCCAGAGCGATTCGCCCATTGAGTCTTTGATATTTAGTCGTTTTCAGCCAATTTTCTGGATTTTTGAAAATTTCACTTTTTTGTGAAAATATCCACTAAATGAGTTAATAATATGTGTGAGGGTACCCCAGGAGAGTTCCAAATGTGTGTGGGTAGAATATATATCCCACGGGGGTAAAATTGAAAAAAGTTGAAAACATTTTTTTTTTGGGACTTAGTCATTTTTCCGGCGTTTATCAGACTTTCAGATAGGGCAAATGTCAGTGAGCGTTCCGATTTCAGTTCCAGAGCGATTTGCCCAATGAGTCTTTGATATTTAGTCGTTTTCAGCAAATTTTCTGGATTTTTGAAAATTTCACTTTTTTGTGAAAATATCCACTAAATGAGGGAATAATATGTGAGAAGGTACCCCAGGAGAGTTCCAAATGTGTGTGGGAAGAATATATATCCCACGGGGGTAAAATTGAAAAAAGTTGAAAACATTTTTTTTTTGGACTTAGTCATTTTTCCGGCGTTTCTCAGACTTTCAGATAGGGGAAATGTCAGTGAGCGCTCCGATTTCAGTTCCAGAGTGATTCGCCCAATGAGTCCTTGATATTTAGTTGTTTTCAGCCAATTTTCTGGATTTTTGAAAATTTCACTTTTTTGTGAAAATAATCACTAAATGAGGGAATAATATGTATGAGGGTACCCAAGGAGAGTTCCAAATGTGTGTGGGTAGAATACATATCCCACTGGGGTAAAATTGAAAAAAGTTGAAAACATTTTTTTTTTGGACTTAGTCATTTTTCCGGCGTTTATCAGACTTTCAGATAGGGGAAATGTCAGTGAGCGTTCCGATTTCAGTTCCAGAGCGATTCGCCCAATGAGTCCTTGATATTTAGTCGTTTTCAGCCATTATTTTGGATTTTTGAAAATTTCACTTTTTTGTGAAAATATCCACTAAATGAGGGAATAATATGTGTGAGGGTACCCCAGGAGAGTTCCAAATGTGTGTGGGTAGAATATATATCCCACGGGGGTAAAATTGAAAAAAGTTGAAAAATTTTTTTTTTTGGACGTAGTCATTTTTCCGGCGTTTATCAAACTTTTAGATAGGGGAAATGTCAGTGAGCGTTCCGATTTCAGTTCCATAGCGATTCGCCCAATGAGTCCTTGATATTTAGTCGTTTTCAGCCAATATTTTGGATTTTTGAAAATTTTACTTTTTTGTGAAAATATCCACTAAATGAGGGAATAATATGTGTGAGGGTACCCCAGGAGAGTTCCAAATGTGTGTGGGTAGAATATATATCCCACGGGGGTAAAATTGAAAAAAGTTGAAAACATCTTTTTTTTGGGACTTAGTCATTTTTCCGGCGTTTATCAGACTTTCAGATAGGGCAAATGTCAGTGAGCGTTCCGATTTCAGTTCCATAGCGATTCGCCCAATGAGTCCTTGATATTTAGTCGTTTTCAGCCAATATTTTGGATTTTTGAAAATGTCACTTTTTTGTGAAAATATCCACTAAATGAGGGAATAATATGTGTGAGGGTACCCCAGGAGAGTTCCAAATGTGTGTGGGTAGAATATATATCCCACGGGGGTAAAATTGAAAAAAGTTGAAAACATCTTTTTTTTGGGACTTAGTCATTTTTCCGGCGTTTATCAGACTTTCAGATAGGGCAAATGTCAGTGAGCATTCCAATTTCAGTTCCAGAGCGATTCGCCCAATGAGTCCTTGATATTTAGTCTTTTTCAGCCAATATTTTGGATTTTTGAAAATTTCACTTTCTTGTGAAAATATCCACTAAATTAGGGAATAATATGTGTGAGTATACCCCAAGAGAGGTACAAATGTGTGTGGGTAGAATATATATCCCATTGGGGTAAAATTGTAAAAAGTTGAAAACATATATTTTTTGGACTTAGTCATTTTTCCGGCATTTATCAGACTTTCAGATAGGGCAAATGTCAGTGAGTGTTCCAATTTCAATTCCAGAGCGATTCGCCGAATGAGTCTTTGATATTTAGTCGTTTTCAGTCAATTTTCTGGATTTTTGAAAATTTCACTTTTTTGTGAAAATATCCACTAAATGAGGGAATAATATGTGTGAGGATACCCCAGGAGAGTTCCAAATGTGTGTGGGTAGAATATATATCCCACGGGGGTAAAATTGAAAAAAGTTGAAAAATTTTTTTTTTTGGACGTAGTCATTTTTCCGGCGTTTATCAGACTTTCAGATAGGGGAAATGTCAGTGAGCGTTCCGATTTCAGTTCCATAGCGATTCGCCCAATGAGTCCTTGACATTTAGTCGTTTTCAGCCAATATTTTGGAATTTTGAAAATTTCACTTTTTTGTGAAAATATCCACTAAATGAGGGAATAATATGTGTGAGGGTACCCCAGGAGAGTTCCAAATGTGTGTGGGTAGAATATATATCCCACGGGGGTAAAATTGAAAAAAGTTGAAAACATTTTTTTTTTGGGACTTAGTCATTTTTCCGGCGTTTATCAGACTTTCAGATAGGGGAAATGTCAGTGAGCGTTCCGATTTCAGTTCCATAGCGATTCGCCCAATGAGTCCTTGACATTTAGTCGTTTTCAGCCAATATTTTGGATTTTTGAAAATTTCACTTTTTTGTGAAAATATCCACTAAATTAGGGAATAATATGTGAGAGGGTACCCCAGGAGAGTTACAAATGTGTGTGGGTAGAATACATATCCCACTGGGGTAAAATTGAAAAAAGTTGAAAACATTTTTTTTTTGGACTTAGTCATTTTTCCGGCGTTTCTCAGACTTTCAGATAGGGGAAATGTCAGTGAGTGCTCCGATTTCAGTTCCAGAGCGATTCGCCCAATGAGTCCTTGATATTTAGTTGTTTTCAGCCAATTTTCTGGATTTTTGAAAATTTCACTTTTTTGTGAAAATAATCACTAAATGAGGGAATAATATGTATGAGGGTACCCAAGGAGAGTTCCAAATGTGTGTGGGTAGAATACATATCCCACTGGGGTAAAATTGAAAAAAGTTGAAAACATTTTTTTTTTGGACTTAGTCATTTTTCCGGCGTTTATCAGACTTTCAGATAGGGGAAATGTCAGTGAGCGTTCCGATTTCAGTTCCAGAGCGATTCGCCCAATGAGTCCTTGATATTTAGTCGTTTTCAGCCATTATTTTGGATTTTTGAAAATTTCACTTTTTTGTGAAAATATCCACTAAATGAGGGAATAATATGTGTGAGGGTACCCCAGGAGAGTTCCAAATGTGTGTGGGTAGAATATTTATCCCACGGGGGTAAAATTGAAAAAAGTTGAAAAATTTTTTTTTTTGGACGTAGTCATTTTTCCGGCGTTTATCAGACTTTCAGATAGGGGAAATGTCAGTGAGCGTTCCGATTTCAGTTCCATAGCGATTCGCCCAATGAGTCCTTGATATTTAGTCGTTTTCAGCCAATATTTTGGATTTTTGAAAATTTAACTTTTTTGTGAAAATATCCACTAAATGAGGGAATAATATGTGTGAGGGTACCCCAGGAGAGTTCCAAATGTGTGTGGGTAGAATATATATCCCACGGGGGTAAAATTGAAAAAAGTTGAAAACATCTTTTTTTTGGGACTTAGTCATTTTTCCGGCGTTTATCACACTTTCAGATAGGGCAAATGTCAGTGAGCGTTCCGATTTCAGTTCCATAGCGATTCGCCCAATGAGTCCTTGATATTTAGTCTTTTTCAGCCAATATTTTGGATTTTTGAAAATTTCACTTTCTTGTGAAAATATCCACTAAATTAGGGAATAATATGTGTGAGTATACCCCAAGAGAGTTACAAATGTGTGTGGGTAGAATATATATCCCATTGGGGTAAAATTGTAAAAAGTTGAAAACATATTTTTTTTGGACTTAGTCATTTTTCCGGCATTTATCAGACTTTCAGATAGGGCAAATGTCAGTGAGCATTCCAATTTCAATTCCAGAGCGATTCGCCCAATGAGTCCTTGATATTTAGTCGTTTTCAGCCATTATTTTGGATTTTTGAAAATTTCACTTTTTTGTGAAAATATCCACTAAATGAGGGAATAATATGTGAGGGTACCCCAGGAGAGTTCCAAATGTGTGTGGGTAGAATATATATCCCACGGGGGTAAAATTGAAAAAAGTTGAAAACATTTTTTTTTTGGGACTTAGTCATTTTTCCGGCGTTTATCAGACTTTCAGATAGGGCAAATGTCAGTGAGCGTACCGATTTCAGTTCCAGAGCGATTCGCGCAATGAGTCCTTGATATTTAGTCGTTTTCAGCCAATTTTCTGGATTTTTGAAAATTTCACTTTTTTGTGAAAATATCCACGAAATGAGGGAATAATATGTGTGAGGGTACCCTAGGAGAGTTCCAAATGTGTGTGGGTAGAATATATATCCCACGGGGTAAAATTGAAAAAAGTTGAAAACACTTTTTTTTGGACTTAGTCATTTTCCAGTCGTTTTTCAGACTTTCAGATAGGGCAAATGTCAGTGAGCGTTCAGATTTCAGTTCCAGAGCGATTTGCCCAATGAGTCTTTGATATTTAGTCGTTTTCAGCCAATTTTCAGGATTTTTGAAAATTTCACTTTTTTGTACAAATATCCACTAAATGAGGGAATAATATGTGTGAGGGTACCCCAGGAGAGTTCCAAATGTGTGTGGGTAGAATATATATCCCACGGGGGTAAAATTGAAAAAAGTTGAAAACATTTTTTTTTTTTGGACTTAGTCATTTTTCCGGCGTTTATCAGACTTTCAGATAGGGGAAATGTCAGTGAGCGTTCCGATTTCAGTTCCAGAGCGATTCCCCCAATGCGTCCTTGATATTTAGTTGTTTTCAGCCATTATTTTGGATTTTTGAAAATTTCACTTTTTTGTGAAAATATCCACTAAATGAGGGAATAATATGTGTGAGGGTACCCCAGGAGAGTTCCAAATGTGTGTGGGTAGAATATATATCCCACGGGGGTAAAATTGAAAAAAGTTGAAAACATTTTTTTTTTGGACTTAGTCATTTTTCCGGCGTTTATCAGACTTTCAGATAGGTCAAATGTCAGTGAGCGTTCCAATTTCAGTTCCAGAGCGATTCGCCCAATGAGTCTTTGATATTTAGTCGTTTTCAGCCAATATTTTGGATTTTTGAAAATTTCACTTTTTTGTGAAAATATCCACTAAATTAGGGAATAATATGTTTGAGGATACCCCAGGAGAGTTCCAAATGTGTGTGAGTAGAATATATATCACACGGGGGTAAAATTGAAAAAAGTTGAAAACATTTTTTTTTTGGACTTAGTCATTTTTCCGGCGTTTATCAGACTTTCAGATAGGGGAAATGTCAGTGAGCATTCCGATTTCAGTTCCAGAGCGATTCGCCCAATGAGTCCTAATTATTTAGTCGTTTTCAGCCATTATTTTGGATTTTTGAAAATTTCACTTTTTTGTGAAAATATCCACTAAATGAGGGAATAATATGTGTGAGGGTACCCCAGGAGAGTTCCAAATGTGTGTGGGTAGAATATATATCCCACGGGGGTAAAATTGAAAAAAGTTGAAAACATTTTTTTTTTGGGACTTAGTCATTTTTCCGGCGTTTATCAGACTTTCAGATAGGGCAAATGTCAGTGAGCATTCCAATTTCAGTTCCAGAGCGATTCGCCCAATGAGTCTTCGATATTTAGTCGTTTTCAGCCAATTTTCTGGATTTTTGAAAATTTAACTTTTTTGTGAAAATATCCACTAAATGATTGAATAATATGTGTGAGGGTACCCCAGGAGAGTTCCAAATGTGTGTGGGTAGAATATATATCCCACGGGGGTAAAATTGAAAAAAGTTGAAAACATCTTTTTTTTGGGACTTAGTCATTTTTCCGGCGTTTATCAGACTTTCAGATAGGGCAAATGTCAGTGAGCATTCCAATTTCAGTTCCAGAGCGATTCGCCCAATGAGTCCTTGATATTTAGTCTTTTTCAGCCAATATTTTGGATTTTTGAAAATTTCACTTTCTTGTGAAAATATCCACTAAATTAGGGAATAATATGTGTGAGTATACCCCAAGAGAGTTACAAATGTGTGTGGGTAGAATATATATCCCATTGGGGTAAAATTGTAAAAAGTTGAAAACATATTTTTTTTGGACTTAGTCATTTTTCCGGCATTTATCAGACTTTCAGATAGGGCAAATGTCAGTGAGTGTTCCAATTTCAGTTCCAGAGCGATTCGCCCATTGAGTCTTTGATATTTAGTCGTTTTCAGTCAATTTTCTGGATTTTTGAAAATTTCACTTTTTTGTGAAAATATCCACTAAATGAGGGAATAATATGTGTGAGGATACCCCAGGAGCGTTCCAAATGTGTGTGGGTAGAATATATATCCCACGGGGGTAAAATTGAAAAAAGTTGAAAAATTTTTTTTTTTGGACGTAGTCATTTTTCCGGCGTTTATCAGACTTTCTGATAGGGGAAATGTCAGTGAGCGTTCCGATTTCAGTTCCATAGCGATTCGCCCAATGAGTCCTTGACATTTAGTCGTTTTCAGCCAATATTTTGGATTTTTTTTAAATTTCACTTTTTTGTGAAAATATCCACTAAATTAGGGAATAATATGTGAGAGGGTACCCCAGGAGAGTTACAAATGTGTGTGGGTAGAATACATATCCCACTGGGGTAAAATTGAAAAAAGTTGAAAACATTTTTTTTTTGGACTTAGTCATTTTTCCGGCGTTTATCAGACTTTCAGATAGGGCATATGTCAGTGAGTGTTCCAATTTCAGTTCCAGAGCGATTCGCCCATTGAGTCTTTGATATTTAGTCGTTCTCAGCCAATTTTCTGGATTTTTGAAAATTTCACTTTTTTGTGAAAATATCCACTAAATGAGGGAATAATATGTGTGAGGGTACCCCAGGAGAGTTCCAAATGTGTGTGGGTAGAATATATATCCCACGGGGGTAAAATTGAAAAAAGTTGAAAACATTTTTTTTTTGGGACTTAGTCATTTTTCCGGCGTTTATCAAACGTTCAGATAGGTCAAATGTCAGTGAGCGTTCCGATTTCAGTTCCAGAGCGATTTGCCCAATGAGTCTTTGATATTTAGTCGTTTTCAGCAAATTTTCTGGATTTTTGAAAATTTCACTTTTTTGTGAAAATATCCACTAAATGAGGGAATAATATGTGAGAAGGTACCCCAGGAGAGTTCCAAATGTGTGTGGGAAGAATATATATCCCACGGGGGTAAAATTGAAAAAAGTTGAAAACATTTTTTTTTTGGACTTAGTCATTTTTCCGGCGTTTCTCAGACTTTCAGATAGGGGAAATGTCAGTGAGCGCTCCGATTTCAGTTCCAGAGCGATTCGCCCAATGAGTCCTTGATATTTAGTCGTTTTCAGCCATTATTTTGGATTTTTGAAAATTTCACTTTTTTGTGAAAATATCCACTAAATGAGGGAATAATATGTGAGGGTACCCCAGGAGAGTTCCAAATGTGTGTGGGTAGAATATATATCCCACGGGGGTAAAATTGAAAAAAGTTGAAGAAAATTTTTTTTTTGGACTTAGTCATTTTTCCGGCGTTTATCAGACTTTCAGATAGGGGAAATGTCAGTGAGCATTCCGATTTCAGCTCCAGAGCGATTCGCCCAATGAGTCCTTATTATTTAGTCGTTTTCAGCCATTATTTTGGATTTTTGAAAATTTCACTTTTTTGCGAAAATATCCACTAAATGAGGGAATAATATGTGTGAGGGTACCCCAGGAGAGTTCCAAATGTGTGTGGGTAGAATATATATCCCACGGGGGTAAAATTGAAAAAAGTTGAAAACATTTTTTTTTTTGGACTTAGTCATTTTTCCGGCGTTTATCAGACTTTCAGATAGGTCAAATGTCAGTGAGCATACCGATTTCAGTTCCAGAGCGATTCGCGCAATGAGACCTTGATATTTAGTCGTTTTCAGCCAATTTTCTGGATTTTTGAAAATTTCACTTTTTTGTGAAAATATCCACGAAATGAGGGAATAATATGTGTGAGGGTACCCTAGGAGAGTTCCAAATGTGTGTGGGTAGAATATATATCCCACGGGGTAAAATTGAAAAAAGTTGAAAACATTTTTTTTTGGACTTAGTCATTTTCCAGTCGTTTTTCAGACTTTCAGATAGGGCAAATGTCAGTGAGCGTTCAGATTTCAGTTCCAGAGCGATTTGCCCAATGAGTCTTTGATATTTAGTCGTTTTCAGCCAATTTTCTGGATTTTTGAAAATTTCACTTTTTTGTACAAATATCCACTAAATGAGGGAATAATATGTGTGAGGGTACCCCAGGAGAGTTCCAAATGTGTGTGGGTAGAATATATATCCCACGGGGGTAAAATTGAAAAAAGTTGAAAACATTTTTTTTTTGGACTGTCATTTTTCCGGCGTTTATCAGACTTTCAGATAGGGCAAATGTCAGTGAGTGTTCCAATTTCAGTTCCAGAGCGATTCGCCGAATGAGTCTTTGATATTTAGTCGTTTTCAGTCAATTTTCTGCATTTTTGAAAATTTCACTTTTTTGTGAAAATATCCACTAAATTAGGGAATAATATGTGTGAGTATACCCCAAGAGAGTTACAAATGTGTGTGGGTAGAATATATATCCCACGGGGGTAAAATTGAAAAAAGTTGAAAACATTTTTTTTTTGGACGTGGTCATTTTTCCGGCGTTTATCAGACTTTCAGATAGGGGAAATGTCAGTGAGCGTTCCGATTTCAGTTCCATAGCGACTCGACCAATGAGTCCTTGATATTTAGTCGTTTTCAGCCAATATTTTGGATTTTTGAAAATTTCACTTTTTTGTGAAAATATCCACTAAATTAGGGAATAATATGTGTGAGGGTACCCCAGGAGAGTTCCAAATGTGTGTGGGTAGAATATATATCCCACGGGGGTAAAATTGAAAAAAGTTGAAAACATTTTTTTTTTGGGACTTAGTCATTTTTCCGGCGTTTATGAGACTTTCAGATAGGGCAAATGTCAGTGAGCATTCCAATTTCAGTTGCAGAGCGATTTGCCCAATGAGTCTTTGATATTTAGTCGTTTTCAGCAAATTTTCTGGATTTTTGAAAATTTCACTTTTTGTGAAAATATCCACTAAATGAGGGAATAATATGTATGAGGGTACCCAAGGAGAGTTCCAAATGTGTGTGGGTAGAATACATATCCCACTGGGGTAAAATTGAAAAAAGTTGAAAACATTTTTTTTTTGGACTTAGTCATTTTTCCGGCGTTTATCAGACTTTCAGATAGGGGAAATGTCAGTGAGCGTTCCGATTTCAGTTCCAGAGCGATTCGCCCAATGAGTCCTTGATATTTAGTCGTTTTCAGCCATTATTTTGGATTTTTGAAAATTTCACTTTTTTGTGAAAATATCCACTAAATGAGGGAATAATATGTGTGAGGGTATCCCAGGAGAGTTCCAAATGTGTGTGGGTAGAATATATATCCCACGGGGGTAAAATTGAAAAAAGTTGAAAAATTTTTTTTTTTGGACGTAGTCATTTTTCCGGCGTTTATCAGACTTTCAGATAGGGCAAATGTCAGTGAGTGTTCCAATTTCAGTTCCAGAGCGATTCGCCCAATGAGTCCTTGACATTTAGTCGTTTTCAGCCAATATTTTGGATTTTTGAAAATTTCACTTTTTTGTGAAAATATCCACTAAATGAGGGAATAATATGTGTGAGGGTACCCCAGGAGAGTTCCAAATGTGTGTGGGTAGAATATATATCCCACGGGGGTAAAATTGAAAAAAGTTGAAAACATTTTTTTTTTGGACTTAGTCATTTTTCCGGCGTTTATCAGACTTTCAGATAGGGGAAATGTCAGTGAGCGTTCCGATTTCAGTTCCAGAGCGATTCGCCCAATGAGTCCTTGATATTTAGTCGTTTTCAGCCAATATTTTGGATTTTTGAAAATTTCACTTTTTTGTGAAAATATCCACTAAATGAGGGAATAATATGTGTGAGGGTACCCCAGGAGAGTTCCAAATGTGTGTGGGTAGAATATATATCCCACGGGGGTAAAATTGAAAAAAGTTGAAAACATCTTTTTTTTGGGACTTAGTCATTTTTCCGGCGTTTATCAGACTTTCAGATAGGGCAAATGTCAGTGAGCATTCCAATTTCAGTTCCAGAGCGATTCGCCCAATGAGTCCTTGATATTTAGTCTTTTTCAGCCAATATTTTGGATTTTTGAAAATTTCACTTTCTTGTGAAAATATCCACTAAATTAGGGAATAATATGTGTGAGTATACCCCAAGAGAGTTACAAATGTGTGTGGGTAGAATATATATCCCATTGGGGTAAAATTGTAAAAAGTTGAAAACATATTTTTTTTGGACTTAGTCATTTTTCCAGCATTTATCAGACTTTCAGATAGGGCAAATGTCAGTGAGTGTTCCAATTTCAGTTCCAGAGCGATTCGCCCAATGAGTCTTTGATATTTAGTCGTTTTCAGTCAATTTTCTGGATTTTTGAAAATTTCACTTTTTTGTGAAAATATCCACTAAATGAGGGAATAATATGTGTGAGGGTACCCCAGGAGAGTTCCAAATGTGTGTGGGTAGAATATATATCCCACGGGGGTAAAATTGAAAAAAGTTGAAAACATTTTTTTTTTGGGACTTAGTCATTTTTCCGGCGTTTATCAGACTTTCAGATAGGTCAAATGTCAGTGAGCGTTCCGATTTCAGTTCCAGAGCGATTTGCCCAATGAGTCTTTGATATTTAGTCGTTTTCAGCAAATTTTCTGGATTTTTGAAAATTTCACTTTTTTGTGAAAATATCCACTAAATGAGGGAATAATATGTGAGAAGGTACCCCAGGAGAGTTCCAAATGTGTGTGGGAAGAATATATATCTCACGGGGGTAAAATTGAAAAAAGTTGAAAACATTTTTTTTTTGGACTTAGTCATTTTTCCGGCGTTTCTCAGACTTTCAGATAGGGGAAATGTCAGTGAGCGCTCCGATTTCAGTTCCAGAGCGATTCGCCCAATGAGTCCTTGATATTTAGTTGTTTTCAGCCAATTTTCTGGATTTTTGAAAATTTCACTTTTTTGTGAAAATAATCACTAAATGAGGGAATAATATGTATGAGGGTACCCCAGGAGAGTTCCAAATGTGTTTGGGTAGAATATATATCCCACGGGGGTAAAATTGAAAAAAGTTGAAAACATTTTTTTTTGGGACTTAGTCATTTTTCCGGCGTTTATCAGACTTTCAGATAGGGCAAATGTCAGTGAGCATTCCAATTTCAATTCCAGAGCGATTCGCCCAATGAGTCCTTGATATTTAGTCGTTTTCAGCCATTATTTTGGATTTTTGAAAATTTCACTTTTTTGTGAAAATATCCACTAAATGAGGGAATAATATGTGAGGGTACCCCAGGAGAGTTCCAAATGTGTGTGGGTAGAATATATATCCCACGGGGGTAAAATTGAAAAAAGTTGAAGAAAATTTTTTTTTTGGACTTAGTCATCTTTCCGGCGTTTATCAGACTTTCAGATAGGGGAAATGTCAGTGAGCGTTCCGATTTCAGTTCCATAGCGATTCACCCAATGAGTCTTTGATATTTAGTCGTTTTCAGCCAATATTTTTAATTTTTGAAAATTTCACTTTTTTGTGAAAATATCCACTAAATTAGGGAATAATATGTGTGAGGGTACCCCAGGAGAGTTCCAAATGTGTGTGGGTAGAATATATATCCCATGGGGGTAAAACTGAAAAAAATTGAAAACATTTTTTTTTTGGACTTAGTCATTTTTCCGGCGTTTATCAGACTTTCAGATAGGGGAAATGTCAGTGAGCATTCCGATTTCAGTTCCAGAGCGATTCACCCAATGAGTCCTTATTATTTAGTCGTTTTCAGCCATTATTTTGGATTTTTGAAAATTTCACTTTTTTGCGAAAATATCCACTAAATGAGGGAATAATATGTGTGAGGGTACCCCAGGAGAGTTCCAAATGTGTGTGGGTAGAATATATATCCCACGGGGGTAAAATTAAAAAAAGTTGAAAAAAATTGTTTTTTGGACTTAGTCATTTTTCCGGCGTTTATCAGACTTTCAGATAGGGGAAATGTCAGTGAGCGTTCCGATTTCAGTTCCAGAGCGATTCCCCCAATGCGTCCTTGATATTTAGTTGTTTTCAGCCATTATTTTGGATTTTTGAAAATTTCACTTTTTTGTGAAAATATCCACTAAATGAGGGAATAATATGTGTGAGGGTACCCCAGGAGAGTTCCAAATGTGTGTGGGTAGAATATATATCCCACGGGGGTAAAATTGAAAAAAGTTGAAAACATTTTTTTTTTGGACTTAGTCATTTTTCCGGCGTTTATCAGACTTTCAGATAGGGGAAATGTCAGTGAGCGTTCCGATTTCAGTTCCAGAGCGATTCGCCCAATGAGTCCTTGATATTTAGTCGTTTTCAGCCAATATTTTGGATTTTTGAAAATTTCACTTTTTTGTGAAAATATCCACTAAATGAGGGAATAATATGTGTGAGGGTACCCCAGGAGAGTTCCAAATGTGTGTGGGTAGAATATATATCCCACGGGGGTAAAATTAAAAAAAGTTGAAAAAAATTGTTTTTTGGACTTAGTCATTTTTCCGGCGTTTATCAGACTTTCAGATAGGGGAAATGTCAGTGAGCGTTCCGATTTCAGTTCCAGAGCGATTCCCCCAATGCGTCCTTGATATTTAGTTGTTTTCAGCCATTATTTTGGATTTTTGAAAATTTCACTTTTTTGTGAAAATATCCACTAAATGAGGGAATAATATGTGTGAGGGTACCCCAGGAGAGTTCCAAATGTGTGTGGGTAGAATATATATCCCACGGGGGTAAAATTGAAAAAAGTTGAAAACATTTTTTTTTTGGACTTAGTCATTTTTCCGGCGTTTATCAGACTTTCAGATAGGGGAAATGTCAGTGAGCGTTCCGATTTCAGTTCCAGAGCGATTCGCCCAATGAGTCCTTGATATTTAGTCGTTTTCAGCCAATATTTTGGATTTTTGAAAATTTCACTTTTTTGTGAAAATATCCACTAAATGAGGGAATAATATGTGTGAGGGTACCCCAGGAGAGTTCCAAATGTGTGTGGGTAGAATATATATCCCACGGGGGTAAAATTGAAAAAAGTAGAAAAAATTTTTTTTTTGGACTTAGTCATTTTTCCAGCGTTTATCAGACTTTCAGATAGGTCAAATGTCAGTGAGCGTTCCAATTTCAGTTCCAGAGCGATTCGCCCAATTAGTCTTTGATATTTAGTCGTTTTCAGCCAATATTTTGGATTTTTGAAAATTTCACTTTTTTGTGAAAATATCCACTAAATTAGGGAATAATATGTTTGAGGATACCCCAGGAGAGTTCCAAATGTGTGTGAGTAGAATATATATCACACGGGGGTAAAATTGAAAAAAGTTGAAAACATTTTTTTTTTGGACTTAGTCATTTTTCCGGCGTTTATCAGACTTTCAGATAGGGGAAATGTCAGTGAGCATTCCGATTTCAGTTCCAGAGCGATTCGCCCAATGAGTCCTTATTATTTAGTCGTTTTCAGCCATTATTTTGGATTTTTGAAAATTTCACTTTTTTGTGAAAATATCCACTAAATGAGGGAATAATATGTGTGAGGGTACCCCAGGAGAGTTCCAAATGTGTGTGGGTAGAATATATATCCCACGGGGGTAAAATTGAAAAAAGTTGAAAACATTTTTTTTTTGGGACTTAGTCATTTTTCCGGCGTTTATCAGACTTTCAGATAGGGCAAATGTCAGTGAGCATTCCAATTTCAGTTCCAGAGCGATTCGCCCAATGAGTCTTTGATATTTAGTCGTTTTCAGCCAATTTTCTGGATTTTTGAAAATTTAACTTTTTTGTGAAAATATCCACTAAATGATTGAATAATATGTGTGAGGGTACCCCAGGAGAGTTCCAAATGTGTTTGGGTAGAATATATATCCCATGGGGGTAAAACTGAAAAAAATTGAAAACATTTTTTTTTTGGACTTAGTCATTTTTCCGGCGTTTATCAGACTTTCAGATAGGGGAAATGTCAGTGAGCATTCCGATTTCAGTTCCAGAGCGATTCGCCCAATGAGTCCTTATTATTTAGTCGTTTTCAGCCATTATTTTGGATTTTTGAAAATTTCACTTTTTTGCGAAAATATCCACTAAATGAGGGAATAATATGTGTGAGGGTACCCCAGGAGAGTTCCAAATGTGTGTGGGTAGAATATATATCCCACGGGGGTAAAATTGAAAAAAGTTGAAAACATTTTTTTTTTGGGACTTAGTCATTTTTCCGGCGTTTATCAGACTTTCAGATAGGGCAAATGTCAGTGAGCATTCCAATTTCAATTCCAGAGCGATTCGCCCAATGAGTCCTTGATATTTAGTCGTTTTCAGCCATTATTTTGGATTTTTGAAAATTTCACTTTTTTGTGAAAATATCCACTAATTGAGGGAATAATATGTGTGAGGGTACCCCAGGAGAGTTCCAAATGTGTGTGGGTAGAATATATATCCCACGGGGGTAAAATTGAAAAAAGTTGAAAACATTTTTTTTTTTGGACTTAGTCATTTTTCCGGCGTTTATCAGACTTTCAGATAGGTCAAATGTCAGTGAGCGTACCGATTGCAGTTCCAGAGCGATTCGCGCAATGAGTCCTTGATATTTAGTCGTTTTCAGCCAATTTTCTGGATTTTTGAAAATTTCACTTTTTTGTGAAAATATCCACGAAATGAGGGAATAATATGTGTGAGGGTACCCTAGGAGAGTTCCAAATGTGTGTGGGTAGAATATATATCCCACGGGGTAAAATTGAAAAAAGTTGAAAACATTTTTTTTTGGACTTAGTCATTTTCCAGTCGTTTTTCAGACTTTCAGATAGGGCAAATGTCAGTGAGCGTTCAGATTTCAGTTCCAGAGCGATTTGCCCAATGAGTCTTTGATATTTAGTCGTTTTCAGCCAATTTTATGGATTTTTGAAAATTTCACTTTTTTGTACAAATATCCACTAAATGAGGGAATAATATGTGTGAGGGTACCCCAGGAGAGTTCCAAATGTGTGTGGGTAGAATATATATCCCACGGGGGTAAAATTGAAAAAAGTTGAAAACATTTTTTTTTTTGGACTTAGTCATTTTTCCAGCGTTTATCAGACTTTCAGATAGGGGAAATGTCAGTGAGCGTTCCGATTTCAGTTCCAGAGCGATTCCCCCAATGCGTCCTTGATATTTAGTTGTTTTCAGCCATTATTTTGGATTTTTGAAAATTTCACTTTTTTGTGAAAATATCCACTAAATGAGGGAATAATATGTGTGAGGGTACCCCAGGAGAGTTCCAAATGTGTGTGGGTAGAATATATATCCCACGGGGGTAAAATTAAAAAAAGTTGAAAAAAATAGTTTTTTGGACTTAGTCATTTTTCCGGCGTTTATCAGACTTTCAGATAGGGGAAATGTCAGTGAGCGTTCCGATTTCAGTTCCAGAGCGATTCCCCCAATGCGTCCTTGATATTTAGTTGTTTTCAGCCATTATTTTGGATTTTTGAAAATTTCACTTTTTTGTGAAAATATCCACTAAATGAGGGAATAATATGTGTGAGGGTACCCCAGGAGAGTTCCAAATGTGTGTGGGTAGAATATATATCCCACGGGGGTAAAATTGAAAAAAGTTGAAAACATTTTTTTTTTGGACTTAGTCATTTTTCCGGCGTTTATCAGACTTTCAGATAGGGGAAATGTCAGTGAGCGTTCCGATTTCAGTTCCAGAGCGATTCGCCCAATGAGTCCTTGATATTTAGTCGTTTTCAGCCAATATTTTGGATTTTTGAAAATTTCACTTTTTTGTGAAAATATCCACTAAATGAGGGAATAATATGTGTGAGGGTACCCCAGGAGAGTTCCAAATGTGTGTGGGTAGAATATATATCCCACGGGGGTAAAATTAAAAAAAGTTGAAAAAAATTGTTTTTTGGACTTAGTCATTTTTCCGGCGTTTATCAGACTTTCAGATAGGGGAAATGTCAGTGAGCGTTCCGATTTCAGTTCCAGAGCGATTCCCCCAATGCGTCCTTGATATTTAGTTGTTTTCAGCCATTATTTTGGATTTTTGAAAATTTCACTTTTTTGTGAAAATATCCACTAAATGAGGGAATAATATGTGTGAGGGTACCCCAGGAGAGTTCCAAATGTGTGTGGGTAGAATATATATCCCACGGGGGTAAAATTGAAAAAAGTTGAAAACATTTTTTTTTTGGACTTAGTCATTTTTCCGGCGTTTATCAGACTTTCAGATAGGGGAAATGTCAGTGAGCGTTCCGATTTCAGTTCCAGAGCGATTCGCCCAATGAGTCCTTGATATTTAGTCGTTTTCAGCCAATATTTTGGATTTTTGAAAATTTCACTTTTTTGTGAAAATATCCACTAAATGAGGGAATAATATGTGTGAGGGTACCCCAGGAGAGTTCCAAATGTGTGTGGGTAGAATATATATCCCACGGGGGTAAAATTGAAAAAAGTAGAAAAAATTTTTTTTTTGGACTTAGTCATTTTTCCAGCGTTTATCAGACTTTCAGATAGGTCAAATGTCAGTGAGCGTTCCAATTTCAGTTCCAGAGCGATTCGCCCAATTAGTCTTTGATATTTAGTCGTTTTCAGCCAATATTTTGGATTTTTGAAAATTTCACTTTTTTGTGAAAATATCCACTAAATTAGGGAATAATATGTTTGAGGATACCCCAGGAGAGTTCCAAATGTGTGTGAGTAGAATATATATCACACGGGGGTAAAATTGAAAAAAGTTGAAAACATTTTTTTTTTGGACTTAGTCATTTTTCCGGCGTTTATCAGACTTTCAGATAGGGGAAATGTCAGTGAGCATTCCGATTTCAGTTCCAGAGCGATTCGCCCAATGAGTCCTTATTATTTAGTCGTTTTCAGCCATTATTTTGGATTTTTGAAAATTTCACTTTTTTGTGAAAATATCCACTAAATGAGGGAATAATATGTGTGAGGGTACCCCAGGAGAGTTCCAAATGTGTGTGGGTAGAATATATATCCCACGGGGGTAAAATTGAAAAAAGTTGAAAACATTTTTTTTTTGGGACTTAGTCATTTTTCCGGCGTTTATCAGACTTTCAGATAGGGCAAATGTCAGTGAGCATTCCAATTTCAGTTCCAGAGCGATTCGCCCAATGAGTCTTTGATATTTAGTCGTTTTCAGCCAATTTTCTGGATTTTTGAAAATTTAACTTTTTTGTGAAAATATCCACTAAATGATTGAATAATATGTGTGAGGGTACCCCAGGAGAGTTCCAAATGTGTTTGGGTAGAATATATATCCCATGGGGGTAAAACTGAAAAAAATTGAAAACATTTTTTTTTTGGACTTAGTCATTTTTCCGGCGTTTATCAGACTTTCAGATAGGGGAAATGTCAGTGAGCATTCCGATTTCAGTTCCAGAGCGATTCGCCCAATGAGTCCTTATTATTTAGTCGTTTTCAGCCATTATTTTGGATTTTTGAAAATTTCACTTTTTTGCGAAAATATCCACTAAATGAGGGAATAATATGTGTGAGGGTACCCCAGGAGAGTTCCAAATGTGTGTGGGTAGAATATATATCCCACGGGGGTAAAATTGAAAAAAGTTGAAAACATTTTTTTTTTGGGACTTAGTCATTTTTCCGGCGTTTATCAGACTTTCAGATAGGGCAAATGTCAGTGAGCATTCCAATTTCAATTCCAGAGCGATTCGCCCAATGAGTCCTTGATATTTAGTCGTTTTCAGCCATTATTTTGGATTTTTGAAAATTTCACTTTTTTGTGAAAATATCCACTAATTGAGGGAATAATATGTGTGAGGGTACCCCAGGAGAGTTCCAAATGTGTGTGGGTAGAATATATATCCCACGGGGGTAAAATTGAAAAAAGTTGAAAACATTTTTTTTTTTGGACTTAGTCATTTTTCCGGCGTTTATCAGACTTTCAGATAGGTCAAATGTCAGTGAGCGTACCGATTGCAGTTCCAGAGCGATTCGCGCAATGAGTCCTTGATATTTAGTCGTTTTCAGCCAATTTTCTGGATTTTTGAAAATTTCACTTTTTTGTGAAAATATCCACGAAATGAGGGAATAATATGTGTGAGGGTACCCTAGGAGAGTTCCAAATGTGTGTGGGTAGAATATATATCCCACGGGGTAAAATTGAAAAAAGTTGAAAACATTTTTTTTTGGACTTAGTCATTTTCCAGTCGTTTTTCAGACTTTCAGATAGGGCAAATGTCAGTGAGCGTTCAGATTTCAGTTCCAGAGCGATTTGCCCAATGAGTCTTTGATATTTAGTCGTTTTCAGCCAATTTTATGGATTTTTGAAAATTTCACTTTTTTGTACAAATATCCACTAAATGAGGGAATAATATGTGTGAGGGTACCCCAGGAGAGTTCCAAATGTGTGTGGGTAGAATATATATCCCACGGGGGTAAAATTGAAAAAAGTTGAAAACATTTTTTTTTTGGGACTTAGTCATTTTTCCGGCGTTTATCAGACTTTCAGATAGGGCAAATGTCAGTGAGCATTCCAATTTCATTTCCACAGCGATTCGCCCAATGAGTCTTTGATATTTAGTCGTTTTCAGCCAATTTTCTGGATTTTTGAAAATTTAACTTTTTTGTGAAAATATCCACTAAATGATTGAATAATATGTGTGAGGGTACCCCAGGAGAGTTCCAAATGTGTTTGGGTAGAATATATATCCCATGGGGGTAAAACTGAAAAAAATTGAAAACATTTTTTTTTTGGACTTAGTCATTTTTCCGGCGTTTATCAGACTTTCAGATAGGGGAAATGTCAGTGAGCATTCCGATTTCAGTTCCAGAGCGATTCGCCCAATGAGTCCTTATTATTTAGTCGTTTTCAGCCATTATTTTGGATTTTTGAAAATTTCACTTTTTTGCGAAAATATCCACTAAATGAGGGAATAATATGTGTGAGGGTACCCCAGGAGAGTTCCAAATGTGTGTGGGTAGAATATATATCCCACGGGGGTAAAATTGAAAAAAGTTGAAAACATTTTTTTTTTGGGACTTAGTCATTTTTCCGGCGTTTATCAGACTTTCAGATAGGGCAAATGTCAGTGAGCATTCCAATTTCAATTCCAGAGCGATTCGCCCAATGAGTCCTTGATATTTAGTCGTTTTCAGCCATTATTTTGGATTTTTGAAAATTTCACTTTTTTGTGAAAATATCCACTAATTGAGGGAATAATATGTGTGAGGGTACCCCAGGAGAGTTCCAAATGTGTGTGGGTAGAATATATATCCCACGGGGGTAAAATTGAAAAAAGTTGAAAACATTTTTTTTTTTGGACTTAGTCATTTTTCCGGCGTTTATCAGACTTTCAGATAGGTCAAATGTCAGTGAGCGTACCGATTGCAGTTCCAGAGCGATTCGCGCAATGAGTCCTTGATATTTAGTCGTTTTCAGCCAATTTTCTGGATTTTTGAAAATTTCACTTTTTTGTGAAAATATCCACTAAATGAGGGAATAATATGTGTGAGGGAACCCCAGAAGAGATCCAAATGTGTGTGGGTAGAAGATATATCCCAAGGGGGTAAAATTGAAAAAAGTTGAAAACATTTTTTTTTTGGACTTAGTCATATTCCAGTCGTTTATCAGACTTTCAGATAGGGCAAATGTCAGTGAGCGTTCCGATTTCAATTCCAGAGCGATTCACCCAATGAGTCCTTGATATTTAGTCGTTTTCAGCCAATATTTTGGATTTTTGAAAATTTCCCTTTTTTGTGAAAATATCCACTAAATGAGGGAATAATATGTGTGAGGGTACCCCAGGAGAGTTCCAAATGTGTGTGGGTAGAATATATATCCCACGGGGGTAAAATTGAAAAAAGTTGAAAACATTTTTTTTTTGGGACTTAGTCATTTTTCCGGCGTTTATCAGACTTTCAGATAGGGCAAATGTCAGTGAGCGTTCCGATTTCAGTTACAGAGCGATTCGCCCAATGAGTCCTTGATATTTAGTCGTTTTCAGCCAATTTTCTGGATTTTTGAAAATTTCACTTTTTTGTGAAAATATCCACTAAATTAGGGAATAATATGTGTGAGGGTACCCCAGGAGAGTCCCAAATGTGTGTGGGTAGAATATATATCCCACGTGGGTAAAATTGAAAAAAGTTGAAAACATTTTTTTTTTGGACTTAGTCATTTTTCCGGCGTTAATCAGACTTTCAAATAGGGCAAATGTCATTGAGCATTCCAATTTCAGTTCCAGAGCGAATGGCCCATGAGTCCTTGATATTTAGTCGTTTTCAGCCAATTTTCTAGATTTTTGAAAATTTCACTTTTTTGTGAAAATATCCACTAAATGAGGGAATAATATGTGTGAGGGTACATTAGGATAGTTCCAAATGTGTGTGGGTAGAATATATATCCCACGGGGTAAAATTGAAAAAAGTTGAAAACATTTTTTTTTGAACTTAGTCATTTTCCAGTCGTTTATCAGACTTTCAGATAGGGCAAATGTCAGTGAGCGTTCCGATTTCAGTTCCAGAGCGATTCACCCAATGAGTCTTTGCTATTTAGTCGTTTTCAGCCAATTTTTTTGAATTCTTGAAAATTTCACTTTTTTGTGAAAATATCCACTAAATGAGGGAATAATATGTGTGAGGGTACCCCAGGAGAGTCCCAAATGTGTGTGGGTAGAATATATATCCCACGTGGGTAAAATTGAAAAAAGTTGAAAACATTTTTTTTTTGGACTTGGTCATTTTTCCGGCGTTAATCAGACTTTCAAATAGGGCAAATGTCATTGAGCATTCCAATTTCAGTTCCAGAGCGAATGGCCCATGAGTCCTTGATATTTAGTCGTTTTCAGCCAATTTTCTAGATTTTTGAAAATTTCACTTTTTTGTGAAAATATCCACTAAATGAGGGAATAATATGTGTGAGGGTACCGTAGGAGAGTTCCAAATGTGTGTGGGTAGAATATATATCCCACGGGGTAAAATTGAAAAAAGTTGAAAACATTTTTTTTTTTGGACTTAGTCATTTTTCCGGCGTTTATCAGACTTTCAGATAGGGCAAATGTCAGTGAACGTTCCGATTTCAGTTACAGAGCGATTCGCCCAATGAGTCCTTGATATTTAGTCGTTTTCAGCCAATTTTCTGGATTTTTGAAAATTTCACTTTTTTGTGAAAATATCCACTAAATTAGGGAATAATATGTGTGAGGGTACCCCAGGAGAGTTCCAAATGTGTGTGGGGAGAATATATATCCCACGGGGGTAAAATTGAAAAAAGTTGAAAACATTTTTTTTTGACTTAGTCATTTTTCCGGCGTTTATCAGACTTTCAGATAGGGGAAATGTCAGTGAGTGCTTTGATTTCAGTTCCAGAGCGATTCGCCCAATGAGTCCTTGATATTTAGTCGTTTTCAGCCAATATTTTGGATTTTTGAAAATTTCACTTTTTTGTGAAAATATCCACTAAATGAGGGAATAATATGTGTGAGGGTACACCAGGAGAGTCCCAAATGTGTGTGGGTAGAATATATATCCCACGGGGGTAAAATTGAAAAAAGTTGAAAACTCTTTTTTTTTGGACTTAGTCATTTTTCCGGCGTTTATCAGACTTTCAGATAGGGCAAATGTCAGTGAGCATACAGATTTCAGTTCCAGAGCGATTCGCGCAATGAGTCCTTGATATTTAGTCGATTTCAGCCAATTTTCTTGATTTTTGAAAATTTCACTTTTTTGTGAAAATATCCACTAAATGAGGGAATAATATGTGTGAGGGTACCCTAGGATAGTTCCAAATGTGTGTGGGTAGAATATATATCCCACGGGGTAAAATTGAAAAAAGTTGAAAACATTTTTTTTTGAACTTAGTCATTTTCCAGTCGTTTATCAGACTTTCAGATAGGGCAAATGTCAGTGAGCGTTCCGATTTCAGTTCCAGAGCGATTCACCCAATGAGTCTTTACTATTTAGTCGTTTTCAACCAATTTTTTTGAATTCTTGAAAATTTCACTTTTTTGTGAAAATATCCACTAAATGAGGGAATAATATGTGTGAGGGTACCCCAGGAGAGTTCCAAATGTGTGTGGGTAGAATATATATCCCACGGGGGTAAAATAGAAAACAGTTGAAAACTCTTTTTTTTTGGACTTAGTCATTTTTCCGGCGTTTATCAGACTTTCAAACAGGGCAAATGTCATTGAGCGTTCCAATTTCAGTTCCAGAGCGATTCGCCCAATGAGTCCTTGATATTTAGTCGTTTTCAGCCAATATTTTGGATTTTTGAAAATTTCACTTTTTTGTGAAAATATCCACTAAATGAGGGAATAATATGTGTGAGGGTACCCCAGGAGAGTCCCAAATGTGTGTGGGTAGAATATATATCCCACGGGGGTAAAATTGAAAAAAGTTGAAAACTCTTTTTTTTTGGACTTAGTCATTTTTCCGGCGTTTATCAGACTTTCAGATAGGGCAAATGTCAGTGAGCATACAGATTTCAGTTCCAGAGCGATTCGCGCAATGAGTCCTTGATAGTTAGTCGATTTCAGCCAATTTTCTGGATTTTTGAAAATTTCACTTTTTTGTGAAAATATCCACTAAATGAGGGAATAATATGTGTGAGGGTACCCTAGGATAGTTCCAAATGTGTGTGGGTAGAATATATATCCCACGGGGTAAAATTGAAAAAAGTTGAAAACATTTTTTTTTTAACTTAGTCATTTTCCAGTCGTTTATCAGACTTTCAGATAGGGCAAATGTCAGTGAGCGTTCCGATTTCAGTTCCAGAGCGATTCACCCAATGAGTCTTTGCTATTTAGTCGTTTTCAACCAATTTTTTTGAATTCTTGAAAATTTCACTTTTTTGTGAAAATATCCACTAAATGAGGGAATAATATGTGTGAGGGTACCCTAGGAGAGTTCCAAATGTGTGTGGGTAGAATATATATCCCACGGGGTAAAATTGAAAAAAGTTGAAAACATTTTTTTTTTTAGACTTAGTCATTTTTCCGGCATTTATCAGACTTTCAGATAGGGCAAATGTCAGTGAGCGTTCCAATTTCAGTTCCAGAGCGATTCGCCCAATGAGTCTTTGATATTTAGTCGTTTTCAGCCAATTTCCTGGATTTTTGAAAATTTCACTTTTTTGTGAAAATATCCACTAAATGAGGGAATAATATGTGTGAGGGTACCCCAGGAGAGTTCCAAATGTGTGTGGGTAGAATATATATCCCACGGAGGTAAAATTGAAAAAAGTTGAAAACTCTTTTTTTTTGGACTTAGTCATTTTTCCAGCGTTTATCAGACTTTCAAACAGGGCAAATGTCATTGAGCGTTCCAATTTCAGTTCCAGAGCGATTCACCCAATGAGTCCTTGATATTTAGTCGTTTTCAGCCAATTTTCTGGACATTTGAAAATTTCACTTTTTTGTGAAAATATCCACTAAATGAGGGAATAATATGTGTGAGGGTACCCTAGGAGAGTTCCAAATGTGTGTGGGTAGAATATATATCCCACGGGGTAAAATTGAAAAAAGTTGAAAACATTTTTTTTTTGGACTTAGTCATATTCCAGTCGTTTATCAGACTTTCAGATAGGGCAAATGTCAGTGAGCGTTCCAATTTCAGTTCCAGAGCGATTCACCCAATGAGTCTTTGATATTTAGTCGTTTTCAGCCAATTTTCTGGATTTTTGAAAATTTCACTTTTTTGTGAAAATATCCACTAAATGAGGGAATAATATGTGTGAGGGTACCCCAGGAGAGTCCCAAATGTGTGTGGGTAGAATATATATCCCACGTGGGTAAAATTGAAAAAAGTTGAAAACAATTTTTTTTTGGACTTAGTCATTTTTCCGGCGTTTATCAGACTTTCAGATAGGGCAAATGTCAGTGAGCGTTCCGATTTCAGTTACAGAGCGATTCGCCAAATGAGTCCTTGATATTTAGTCGTTTTCAGCCAATTTTCTGGATTTTTGAAAATTTCACTTTTTTGTGAAAATATCCACTAAATTAGGGAATAATATGTGTGAGGGTACCCCAGGAGAGTTCCAAATGTGTGTGGAAAGAATATATATCCCACGGGGGTAAAATTGAAAAAAGTTGAAAACATTTTTTTTTTTGACTTAGTCATTTTTCCGGCATTTATCAGACTTTCAGATAGGGGAAATGTCAGTGAGTGCTTTGATTTCAGTTCCAGAGCGATTCGCCCAATGAGTCCTTGATATTTAGTCGTTTTCAGCCAATATTTTGGATTTTTGAAAATTTCACTTTTTTGTGAAAATATCCACTAAATGAGGGAATAATATGTGTGAGGGTACCCCAGGAGAGATCCAAATGTGTGTGGGTAGAAGATATATCCCACGGGGGTAAAATTGAAAAAAGTTGAAAACATTTTTTTTTTGGGCTTAGTCATATTCCAGTCGTTTATCAGACTTTCAGATAGGGCAAATGTCAGTGAGCGTTCCAATTTCAGTTCCAGAGCGATTCACCCAATGAGTCTTTGATATTTAGTCGTTTTCAGCTAATTTTCTGAATTTTTGAAAATTTCACTTTTTTGTGAAAATATCCACTAAATGAGGGAATAATATGTGTGAGGGTACCGTAGGAGAGTTCCAAATGTGTGTGGGTAGAATATATATCCCACGGGGTAAAATTGAAAAAAGTTGAAAACATTTTTTTTTTGGACTTAGTCATTTTTCCGGCGTTTATCAGACTTTCAGATAGGGGAAATGTCAGTGAGTGCTTTGATTTCAGTTCCAGAGCGATTCGCCCAATGAGTCCTTGATATTTAGTCGTTTTCAGCCAATATTTTGGATTTTTGAAAATTTCACTTTTTTGTGAAAATATCCACTAAATGAGGGAATAATATGTGTGAGGGTACCCCAGGAGAGTTCCAAATGTGTGTGTGTAGAATATATATCCCACGGGTGTAAAATTGAAAAAAGTTGAAAACTCTTTTTTTTTGGACTTAGTCATTTTTCCGGCGTTTATCAGACTTTCAGATAGGGCAAATGTCAGTGAGCATACCGATTTCAGTTCCAGAGCGATTGGCCCATGAGTCCTTGATATTTAGTCGTTTTCAGCCAATTTTCTGGATTTTTGAAAATTTCACTTTTTTGTGAAAATATCCACTAAATGAGGGAATAATATGTGTGAGGGTACCCCAGGAGAGTTCCAAATGTGTGTGGGTAGAATATATATCCCACGGGGGTAAAATAGAAAACAGTTGAAAACTCTTTTTTTTTGGACTTAGTCATTTTTCCGGCGTTTATCAGACTTTCAAACAGGGCAAATGTCATTGAGCGTTCCAATTTCAGTTCCAGAGCGATTCGCCCAATGAGTCCTTGATATTTAGTCGTTTTCAGCCAATATTTTGGATTTTTGAAAATTTCACTTTTTTGTGAAAATATCCACTAAATGAGGGAATAATATGTGTGAGGGTACCCCAGGAGAGTCCCAAATGGGTGTGGGTAGAATATATATCCCACGGGGGTAAAATTGAAAAAAGTTGAAAACTCTTTTTTTTTGGACTTAGTCATTTTTCCGGCGTTTTTCAGACTTTCAGATAGGGCAAATGTCAGTGAGCATACAGATTTCAGTTCCAGAGCGATTCGCGCAATGAGTCCTTGATATTTAGTCGATTTCAGCCAATTTTCTGGATTTTTGAAAATTTCACTTTTTTGTGAAAATATCTACTAAATGAGGGAATAATATGTGTGAGGGTACCCTAGGATAGTTCCAAATGTGTGTGGGTAGAATATATATCCCACGGGGTAAAATTGAAAAAAGTTGAAAACATTTTTTTTTGAACTTAGTCATTTTCCAGTCGTTTATCAGACTTTCAGATAGGGCAAATGTCAGTGAGCGTTCCGATTTCAGTTCCAGAGCGATTCACCCAATGAGTCTTTGCTATTTAGTCGTTTTCAACCAATGTTTTTGAATTCTTGAAAATTTCACTTTTTTGTGAAAATATCCACTAAATGAGGGAATAATATGTGTGAGGGTACCCTAGGAGAGTTCCAAATGTGTGTGGGTAGAATATATATCCCACGGGGTAAAATTGAAAAAAGTTGAAAACATTTTTTTTTTAGACTTAGTCATTTTTCCGGCATTTATCAGACTTTCAGATAGGGCAAATGTCAGTGAGCGTTCCAATTTCAGTTCCAGAACAATTCGCCCAATGAGTCTTTGATATTTAGTCGTTTTCAGCCAATTTCCTGGATTTTTGAAAATTTCACTTTTTTGTGAAAATATCCACTAAATGAGGGAATAATATGTGTGAGGGTACCCCAGGAGAGTTCCAAATGTGTGTGGGTAGAATATATATCCCACGGAGGTAAAATTGAAAAAAGTTGAAAACTCTTTTTTTTTGGACTTAGTCATTTTTCCAGCGTTTATCAGACTTTCAAACATGGCAAATGTCATTGAGCGTTCCAATTTCAGTTCCAGAGCGATTCGCCCAATGAGTCCTTGATATTTAGTCGTTTTCAGCCAATTTTCTGGACATTTGAAAATTTCACTTTTTTGTGAAAATATCCACTAAATGAGGGAATAATATGTGTGAGGGTACCCTAGGAGAGTTCCAAATGTGTGTGGGTAGAATATATATCCCACGGGGTAAAATTGAAAAAAGTTGAAAACATTTTTTTTTTAGACTTAGTCATTTTTCCGGCATTTATCAGACTTTCAGATAGGGCAAATGTCAGTGAGCATTCCAATTTCAGTTCCAGAGCGATTCGCCCAATGAGTCTTTGATATTTAGTCGTTTTCAGCCAATTTCCTGGATTTTTGAAAATTTCACTTTTTTGTGAAAATATCCACTAAATGAGGGAATAATATGTGTGAGGGTACCCCAGGAGAGTTCCAAATGTGTGTGGGTAGAATATATATCCCACGGGTGTAAAATTGAAAAAAGTTGAAAACTCTTTTTTTTTGGACTTAGTCATTTTTCCGGCGTTTATCAGACTTTCAGATAGGGCAAATGTCAGTGAGCATACCGATTTCAGTTCCAGAGCGATTGGCCCATGAGTCCTTGATATTTAGTCGTTTTCAGCCAATTTTCTGGACATGTGAAAATTTCACTTTTTTGTGAAAATATCCACTAAATGAGGGAATAATATGTGTGAGGGTACCCTAGGAGAGTTCCAAATGTGTGTGGGTAGAATATATATCCCACGGGGTAAAATTGAAAAAAGTTGAAAACATTTTTTTTTTAGACTTAGTCATTTTTCCGGCATTTATCAGACTTTCAGATAGGGCAAATGTCAGTGAGCGTTCCAATTTCAGTTCCAGAGCAATTCGCCCAATGAGTCTTTGATATTTAGTCGTTTTCAGCCAATTTCCTGGATTTTTGAAAATTTCACTTTTTTGTGAAAATATCCACTAAATGAGGGAATAATATGTGTGAGGGTACCCCAGGAGAGTTCCAAATGTGTGTGGGTAGAATATATATCCCACGGAGGTAAAATTGAAAAAAGTTGAAAACTCTTTTTTTTTGGACTTAGTCATTTTTCCAGCGTTTATCAGACTTTCAAACAGGGCAAATGTCATTGAGCGTTCCAATTTCAGTTCCAGAGCGATTCGCCCAATGAGTCCTTGATATTTAGTCGTTTTCAGCCAATTTTCTGGACATTTGAAAATTTCACTTTTTTGTGAAAATATCCACTAAATGAGGGAATAATATGTGTGAGGGTACCCTAGGAGAGTTCCAAATGTGTGTGGGTAGAATATATATCCCACGGGGTAAAATTGAAAAAAGTTGAAAACATTTTTTTTTTAGACTTCGTCATTTTTCCGGCATTTATCAGACTTTCAGGTAGGGCAAATGTCAGTGAGCGTTCCAATTTCAGTTCCAGAGCGATTCGCCCAATGAGTCTTTGTTATTTAGTCGTTTTCAGCCAATTTCCTGGATTTTTGAAAATTTCACTTTTTTGTGAAAATATCCACTAAATGAGGGAATAATATGTGTGAGGGTACCCCAGGAGAGATCCAAATGTGTGTGGGTAGAAGATATATCCCATGGGGGTAAAATTGAATAAAGTTGAAAACATTTTTTTTTTGGACTTCGTCATATTCCAGTCGTTTATCAGACTTTCAGATAGGGCAAATGTCAGTGAGCGTTCCAATTTCAGTTCCAGAGCGATTCACCCAATGAGTCTTTGATATTTAGTCGTTTTCAGCCAATTTTCTGGATTTTTGAAAATTTCACTTTTTTGTGAAAATATCCACTAAATGAGGGAATAATATGTGTGAGGGTACCCCAGGAGAGTTCCAAATGTGTGTGGGTAGAATATATATCCCACGGAGGTAAAATTGAAAAAAGTTGAAAACTCTTTTTTTTGGACTTAGTCATTTTTCCGGCGTTTATCAGTCTTTCAAACAGGGCAAATGTCATTGAGCGTTCCAATTTCAGTTCCAGAGCGATTCGCCCAATGAGTCTTTGATATTTAGTCGTTTTCAGCCAATTTCCTGGATTTTTGAAAATTTCACTTTTTTGTGAAAATATCCACTAAATGAGGGAATAATATGTGTGAGGGTACCCCAGGAGAGATCCAAATGTGTGTAGGTAGAAGATATATCCCACGGGGGTAAAATTGAAAAAAGTTGAAAACATTTTTTTTTTGGACTTAGTCATTTTTCCGGCGTTAATCAGACTTTCAAATAGGGCAAATGTCATTGAGCATTCCAATTTCAGTTCCAGAGCGAATGGCCCATGAGTCCTTGATATTTAGTCGTTTTCAGCCAATTTTCTAGATTTTTGAAAATTTCACTTTTTTGTGAAAATATCCACTAAATGAGGGAATAATATGTGTGAGGGTACCGTAGGAGAGTTCCAAATGTGTGTGGGTAGAATATATATCCCACGGGGTAAAATTGAAAAAAGTTGAAAACATTTTTTTTTTTGGACTTAGTCATTTTTCCGGCGTTTATCAGACTTTCAGATAGGGCAAATGACAGTGAGCGTTCCGATTTCAGTTACAGAGCGATTCACCCAATGAGTCTTTGCTATTTAGTCGTTTTCAACCAATTTTTTTGAATTCTTGAAAATTTCACTTTTTTGTGAAAATATCCACTAAATGAGGGAATAATATGTGTGAGGGTACCCTAGGAGAGTTCCAAATGTGTGTGGGTAGAATATATATCCCACGGGGTAAAATTGAAAAAAGTTGAAAACATTTTTTTTTTAGACTTAGTCATTTTTCCGGCATTTATCAGACTTTCAGATAGGGCAAATGTCAGTGAGCGTTCCAATTTCAGTTCCAGAGCGATTCGCCCAATGAGTCTTTGATATTTAGTCGTTTTCAGCCAATTTCCTGGATTTTTGAAAATTTCACTTTTTTGTGAAAATATCCACTAAATGAGGGAATAATATGTGTGAGGGTACCCCAGGAGAGTTCCAAATGTGTGTGGGTAGAATATATATCCCACGGAGGTAAAATTGAAAAAAGTTGAAAACTCTTTTTTTTTGGACTTAGTCATTTTTCCAGCGTTTATCAGACTTTCAAACAGGGCAAATGTCATTGAGCGTTCCAATTTCAGTTCCAGAGCGATTCACCCAATGAGTCTTTGATATTTAGTCGTTTTCAGCCAATTTTCTGGATTTTTGAAAATTTCACTTTTTTGTGAAAATATCCACTAAATGAGGGAATAATATGTGTGAGGGTACCGTAGGAGAGTTCCAAATGTGTGTGGGTAGAATATATATCCCACGGGGTAAAATTGAAAAAAGTTGAAAACATTTTTTTTTGGACTTAGTCATTTTTCCGGCGTTTATCAGACTTTCAGATAGGGGAAATGTCAGTGAGTGCTTTGATTTCAGTTCCAGAGCGATTCTCCCAATGAGTCCTTGATATTTAGTCGTTTTCAGCCAATATTTTGGATTTTTGAAAATTTCACTTTTTTGTGAAAATATCCACTAAATGAGGGAATAATATGTGTGAGGGTACCCCAGGAGAGATCCAAATGTGTGTGGGTAGAAGATATATCCCACGGGGGTAAAATTGAAAAAAGTTGAAAACATTTTTTTTTTGGGCTTAGTCATATTCCAGTCGTTTATCAGACTTTCAGATAGGGCAAATGTCAGTGAGCGTTCCAATTTCAGTTCCAGAGCGATTCACCCAATGAGTCTTTGATATTTAGTCGTTTTCAGCCAATTTTCTGGATTTTTGAAAATTTCACTTTTTTGTGAAAATATCCACTAAATGAGGGAATAATATGTGTGAGGGTACCGTAGGAGAGTTCCAAATGTGTGTGGGTAGAATATATATCCCACGGGGTAAAATTGAAAAAAGTTGAAAACATTTTTTTTTTGGACTTAGTCATTTTTCCGGCGTTTATCAGACTTTCAGATAGGGGAAATGTCAGTGAGTGCTTTGATTTCAGTTCCAGAGCGATTCGCCCAATGAGTCCTTGATATTTAGTCGTTTTCAGCCAATATTTTGGATTTTTGAAAATTTCACTTTTTTGTGAAAATATCCACTAAATGAGGGAATAATATGTGTGAGGGTACCCCAGGAGAGTTCCAAATGTGTGTGGGTAGAATATATATCCCACGGGTGTAAAATTGAAAAAAGTTGAAAACTCTTTTTTTTTGGACTTAGTCATTTTTCCGGCGTTTATCAGACTTTCAGATAGGGCAAATGTCAGTGAGCGTTCCAATTTCAGTTCCAGAACAATTCGCCCAATGAGTCTTTGATATTTAGTCGTTTTCAGCCAATTTCCTGGATTTTTGAAAATTTCACTTTTTTGTGAAAATATCCACTAAATGAGGGAATAATATGTGTGAGGGTACCCCAGGAGAGTTCCAAATGTGTGTGGGTAGAATATATATCCCACGGAGGTAAAATTGAAAAAAGTTGAAAACTCTTTTTTTTTGGACTTAGTCATTTTTCCAGCGTTTATCAGACTTTCAAACATGGCAAATGTCATTGAGCGTTCCAATTTCAGTTCCAGAGCGATTCGCCCAATGAGTCCTTGATATTTAGTCGTTTTCAGCCAATTTTCTGGACATTTGAAAATTTCACTTTTTTGTGAAAATATCCACTAAATGAGGGAATAATATGTGTGAGGGTACCCTAGGAGAGTTCCAAATGTGTGTGGGTAGAATATATATCCCACGGGGTAAAATTGAAAAAAGTTGAAAACATTTTTTTTTTAGACTTAGTCATTTTTCCGGCATTTATCAGACTTTCAGATAGGGCACATGTCAGTGAGCGTTCCAATTTCAGTTCCAGAGCGATTCGCCCAATGAGTCTTTGATATTTAGTCGTTTTCAGCCAATTTCCTGGATTTTTGAAAATTTCACTTTTTTGTGAAAATATCCACTAAATGAGGGAATAATATGTGTGAGGGTACCCCAGGAGAGTTCCAAATGTGTGTGGGTAGAATATATATCCCACGGGTGTAAAATTGAAAAAAGTTGAAAACTCTTTTTTTTTGGACTTAGTCATTTTTCCGGCGTTTATCAGACTTTCAGATAGGGCAAATGTCAGTGAGCATACCGATTTCAGTTCCAGAGCGATTGGCCCATGAGTCCTTGATATTTAGTCGTTTTCAGCCAATTTTCTGGATTTTTGAAAATTTCACTTTTTTGTGAAAATATCCACTAAATGAGGGAATAATATGTGTGAGGGTACCCCAGGAGAGTTCCAAATGTGTGTGGGTAGAATATATATCCCACGGGGGTAAAATAGAAAACAGTTGAAAACTCTTTTTTTTTGGACTTAGTCATTTTTCCGGCGTTTATCAGACTTTCAAACAGGGCAAATGTCAGTGAGCGTTCCAATTTCAGTTCCAGAGCGATTCACCCAATGAGTCTTTGATATTTAGTCGTTTTCAGCCAATTTTCTGGATTTTTGAAAATTTCACTTTTTTGTGAAAATATCCACTAAATGAGGGAATAATATGTGTGAGGGTACCCCAGGAGAGTTCCAAATGTGTGTGGGTAGAATATATTTCCCACGGAGGTAAAATTGAAAAAAGTTGAAAACTCTTTTTTTTTGGACTTAGTCATTTTTCCGGCGTTTATCAGTCTTTCAAACAGGGCAAATGTCATTGAGCGTTCCAATTTCAGTTCCAGAGCGATTCGCCCAATGAGTCTTTGATATTTAGTCGTTTTCAGCCAATTTCCTGGATTTTTGAAAATTTCACTTTTTTGTGAAAATATCCACTAAATGAGGGAATAATATGTGTGAGGGTACCCCAGGAGAGATCCAAATGTGTGTAGGTAGAAGATATATCCCACGGGGGTAAAATTGAAAAAAGTTGAAAACATTTTTTTTTTGGACTTAGTCATTTTTCCGGCGTTAATCAGACTTTCAAATAGGGCAAATGTCATTGAGCATTCCAATTTCAGTTCCAGAGCGAATGGCCCATGAGTCCTTGATATTTAGTCGTTTTCAGCCAATTTTCTAGATTTTTGAAAATTTCACTTTTTTGTGAAAATATCCACTAAATGAGGGAATAATATGTGTGAGGGTACCCCAGGAGAGTCCCAAATGTGTGTGGGTAGAATATATATCCCACGTGGGTAAAATTGAAAAAAGTTGAAAACATTTTTTTTTTTGGACTTAGTCATTTTTCCGGCGTTAATCAGACTTTCAAATAGGGCAAATGTCATTGAGCATTCCAATTTCATTTCCAGAGCGAATGTCCCATGAGTCCTTGATATTTAGTTGTTTTCAGCCAATTTTCTGGATTTTTGAAAATTTCACTTTTTTGTGAAAATATCCACTAAATGAGGGAATAATATGTGTGAGGGTACCGTAGGAGAGTTCCAAATGTGTGTGGGTAGAATATATATCCCACGGGGTAAAATTTAAAAAAGTTGAAAACATTTTTTTTTGGACTTGGTCATTTTTCCGGCGTTTATCAGACTTTCAGATAGGGCAAATGTCAGTGAGCGTTCCGATTTCAGTTCCAGAGCGATTCGCCCAATGAGTCTTTGATATTTAGTCGTTTTCAGCCAATTTTCTGGATTTTTGAAAATTTCACTTTTTTGTGAAAATATCCACTAAATGAGGGAATAATATGTGTGAGGGTACCCCAGGAGAGTTCCAAATGTGTGTGGGAAGAATATATATCCCACGGGGGTAAAATTGAAAAAAGTTGAAAACATTTTTTTTTTGGACTTAGTCATTTTTCCGGCGTTTATCAGACTTTCAGATAGGGGAAATGTCAGTGAGCGCTCCGATTTCAGTTCCAGAGCGATTGGCCCATGAGTCCTTGATATTTAGTCGTTTTCAGCCAATTTTCTGGATTTTTGAAAATTTCACTTTTTTGTGAAAATATCCACTAAATGAGGGAATAATATGTGTGAGGGTACCGTAGGAGAGTTCCAAATGTGTGTGGGTAGAATATATATCCCACGGTGTAAAATTGAAAAAAGTTGAAAACATTTTTTTTTTGGAATTAGTCATTTTTCCGGCGTTTATCAGACTTTCAGATAGGGCAAATGTCAGTGAGCGTTCCGATTTCAGTTCCAGAGCGATTCGCCCAATGAGTCTTTGATATTAAGTCGTTTTCAGCCAATTTTCTGGATTTTTGAAAATTTCACTTTTTTGTGAAAATATCCACTAAATGAGGGAATAATATGTGTGAGGGTACCCCAGGAGAGTTCCAAATGTGTGTGGGAAGAATATATATCCCACGGGGGTAAAATTGAAAAAAGTTAAAAACATTTTTTTTTTGGACTTAGTCAATTTTCCGGCGTTTATCAGATTTTCAGATAGGGGAAATGTCAGTGAGCGCTCCGATTTCAGTTCCAGAGCCATTCGCCCAATGAGTCCTTGATATTTAGTCGTTTTCAGCCAATATTTTGGATTTTTGAAAATTTCACTTTTTTGTGAAAATATCCACTAAATTAGGGAATAATATGTGTGAGGGTACCCCAGGAGAGTTCCAAATGTGTTTGGGTAGAATATATGTCCCACGGGAGTAAAATTGAAAAAAGTTGAAAACATTTTTTTTTTTGGACTTAGTCATTTTTCTGGCGTTTATCAGACTTTCAGATAGGGGAAATGTCAGTGAGCCTTCTGATTTCAGTTCCAGAGCGATTCGCCCAATGAGTCCTTGATATTTAGTCGTTTTCAGCCATTATTTTGGATTTTTGAAAATTTCACTTTTTTGTGAAAATATCCACTAAATGAGGGAATAATATGTGTGAGGGTACCCTAGGAAAGTTCCAAATGTGTGTGGGTAGAATATATATCCCACGGGGTAAAATTGAAAAAAGTTGAAAACATTTTTTTTTTAGACTTAGTAATTTTTCCGGCATTTATCAGACTTTCAGATAGGGCAAATGTCAGTGAGCGTTCCAATTTCAGTTCCAGAGCGATTCGCCCAATGAGTCTTTGATATTTAGTCGTTTTCAGCCAATTTCCTGGATTTTTGAAAATTTCACTTTTTTGTGAAAATATCCACTAAATGAGGGAATAAAATGTGTGAGGGTACCCCAGGAGAGATCCAAATGTGTGTGGGTAGAAGATATATCCCACGGAGGTAAAATTGAAAAAAGTTGAAAACATTTTTTTTTTGGACTTAGTCATATTCCAGTCGTTTATCAGACTTTCAGATAGGGCAAATGTCAGTGAGCGTTCCAATTTCAGTTCCAGAGCGACTCACCCAATGAGTCTTTGATATTTAGTCGTTTTCAGCCAATTTTCTGGATTTTTGAAAATTTCACTTTTTTGTGAAAATATCCACTAAATGAGGGAATAATATGTGTGAGGGTACCCTAGGATAGTTCCAAATGTGTGTGGGTAGAATATATATCCCACGGGGTAAAATTGAAAAAAGTTGAAAACATTTTTTTTTTTAACTTAGTCATTTTTCCGACGTTTATTAGACTTTCAGATAGGGGAAATGTCAGTGAGCGTTCCAATTTCAGTTCCAGAGCGATTCGCCCAATGAGTCCTTGATATTTAGTCGTTTTCAGCCAATATTTTGGATTTTTGAAAATGTCACTTTTTTGTGAAAATATCCACTAAATTGGGGAATAATATGTGTGAGGGTACCCCAGGAGAGTTCCAAATGTGTGTGGGTAGAATATATATCCCACGGGGGTAAAATTGAAAAAAGTTGAAAACATTTTTTTTTTGGACTTAGTCATTTTTCCGGCGTTTATCAGACTTTCAGATAGGGGAAATGTCAGTGAACGCTTCGATTTCAGTTCCAGAGCAATTCGCCCAATGAGTCCTTGAAATATAGTCGTTTTCAGCCAATATTTTGGATTTTTGAAAATTTCACTTTTTTGTGAAAATATCCACTAAATTAGGGAATAATATGTGTGAGGGTACCCCAGGAGAGTTCCAAATGTGTGTGGGTAGAATATATATCCCAAGGGGGAAAAATTGAAAAAAGTTGAAAACATTTTTTTTTTTGGACTTAGTCATTTTTCTGGCGTTTATCAGACTTTCAGATAGGGGAAATGTCAGTGAGCATTCCGATTTCAGTTCCAGAGCGATTCGCCCAATGAGTCCTTGATATTTAGTCGTTTTCAGCCAATTTTCTGGATTTTTGAAAATTTCACTTTTTTGTGAAAATATCCACTAAATGAGGGAATAATATGCGTGAGGGTACCCCAGGAGAGTTCCAAATGTGTGTGGGTAGAATATATATCCCACGGGTGTAAAATTGAAAAAAGTTGAAAACTCTTTTTTTTTGGACTTAGTCATTTTTCCGGCGTTTATCAGACTTTCAGATAGGGCAAATGTCAGTGAGCGTACCGATTTCAGTTCCAGAGCGATTCGCCCAATGAGTCTTTGATATTTAGTCGTTTTCAGTCAATTTTCTGGATTATTGAAACTTTCACTTTTTTGTGAAAATATCCACTAAATAAGGGAATAATATGTGTGAGGGTACCCTAGGAGAGTTCCAAATGTGTGTGGGTAGAATATATATCCCACGGGGGTAAAATTGAAAAAAGTTGAAAACTCTTTTTTTTTGGACTTAGTCATTTTTCCGGCGTTTATCAGACTTTCAAACAGGGCAAATGTCATTGAGCGTTCCAATTTCAGTTCCAGAGCGATTCGCCCAATGAGTCTTTGATATTTAGTCGTTTTCAGCCAATATTCTGGACTTTTGAAAATTTCACTTTTTTGTGAAAATGTCCACTAAATGAGGGAATAATATGTGTGAGGGTACCCTATGAGAGTTCCAAATGTGTGTGGGTAGAATATATATCCCACGGGGTAAAATTGAAAAAAGTTGAAAACATTTTTTTTTTTAGACTTAGTCATTTTTCCGGCGTTTATCAGACTTTCAGATAGGGGAAATGTCAGTGAACGCTCTGATTTCAGTTCCAGAGCGATTCGCCCAATGAGTCCTTGATATTTAGTCGTTTTCAGCCATTATTTTGGATTTTTGAAAATTTCACTTTTTTGTGAAAATATCCACTAAATGAGGGAATAATATGTGTGAGGGTACCCCAGGAGAGTTCCAAATGTGTGTGGGTAGAATATATATCCCACGGGTGTAAAATTGAAAAAAGTTGAAAACTCTTTTTTTTTGGACTTAGTCATTTTTCCGGCGTTTATCATACTTTCAGATAGGGCAAATGTCAGTGAGCGTATCGATTTCAGTTCCAGAGCGATTCGCGCAATGAGTCCTCGATATTTAGTCGTTTTCAGCCAATTTTCTGGATTTTTGAAAATTTCACTTTTTTGTGAAAATATCCATTAAATGAGGGAATAATATGTGTGAGGGTACCCCAGGAGAGTTCCAAATGTGTGGGGGTAGAATATATATCCCACGGGGGTAAAATTGAAAAATTTGAAAACTCTTTTTTTTTGGACTTAGTCATTTTTCCGGCGTTTATCAGACTTTCAAACAGGGCAAATGTCATTGAGCGTTCCAATTTCAGTTCCAGAGCGATTCGCCCAATGAGTCCTTGATATTTAGTCGTTTTCAGACAATTTTCTGGACTTTTGAAAATTTCACTTTTTTGTGAAAATATCCACTAAATGAGGGAATAATATGTGTGAGGGTACCCTAGGAGAGTTCCAAATGTGTGTGGGTAGAATATACATCCCACGGGGTAAAATTGAAAAAAGTTGAAAACATTTTTTTTTTTAGACTTAGTCATTTTTCCGGCGTTTATCAGACTTTCAAATAGGGCAAATGTCATTGAGCATTCCAATTTCAGTTCCAGAGCAATTGGCCTATGAGTCCTTGATATTTAGTCGTTTTCAGCCAATATTTTGGATTTTTGAAAATTTCACTTTTTTGTGAAAATATCCACTAAATTGGGGAATAATATGTGTGAGGGTACCCCAGGAGAGTTCCAAATGTGTGTGGGTAGAATATATATCCCACGGGGGTAAAATTGAAAAAAGTTGAAAACATTTTTTTTTTGGACTTAGTCATTTTTCCGGCGTTTATCAGACTTTCAGATAGGGGAAATGTCAGTGAACGCTCCGATTTCAGTTCCAGAGCGATTCGCCCAATGAGTCCTTGATATTTAGTCGTTTTCAGCCAATATTTTGGATTTTTGAAAATTTCACTTTTTTGTGAAAATATCCACTAAATTAGGGAATAATATGTGTGAGGGTACCCCAGGAGAGTTCCAAATGTGTGTGGGTAGAATATATATCCCACGGGGGTAAAATTGAAAAAAGTTGAAAACATTTTTTTTTTTGGACTTAGTCATTTTTCTGGCGTTTATCAGACTTTCAGATAGGGGAAATGTCAGTGAGCATTCCGATTTCAGTTCCAGAGCGATTCGCCCAATGAGTCCTTGATATTTAGTCGTTTTCAGCCATTATTTTGGATTTTTGAAAATTTCACTTTTTTGTGAAAATATCCACTAAATGAGGGAATAATATGTGCGAGGGTACCCCAGGAGAGTTCCAAATGTGTGTGGGTAGAATATATATCCCACGGGGGTAAAATTTAAAAAAGGTGAAAACATTTTTTTTTTGGGACTTAGTCATTTTTCCGGCTTTTATCAGACTTTCAGATAGGGCAAATGTCAGTGAGCATTCCAATTTCAGTTCCAGAGCGATTCGCCCAATGAGTCTTTGATATTTAGTCGTTTTCAGCCAATTTTCTGGATTTTTGAAAATTTCACTTTTTTGTGAAAATATCCACTAAATGAGGGAATAATATGCGTGAGGGTACCCCAGGAGAGTTCCAAATGTGTGTGGGTAGAATATATATCCCACGGGGGTAAAATTGAAAAAAGTTGAAAACATTTTTTTTTTTGGACTTAGTCATTTTTCCGGCGTTTATCAGACTTTCAGATAGGGGAAATGTCAGTGAGCGCTCCGATTTCAGTTCCAGAGCGATTCGCCCAATGAGTCCTTGATATTTAGTCGTTTTCAGCCAATATTTTGGATTTTTGAAAATTTCACTTTTTTGTGAAAATATCCTCTAAATGAGGGAATAATATGTGTGAGGGTACCCCAGGAGAGTTCCAAATGTGTGTGGGTAGAATATATATCCCACGGGTGTAAAATTGAAAAAATTTGAAAACTCTTTTTTTTTGGACTTAGTCATTTTTCCGGCGTTTATCAGACTTTCAGATAGGGCAAATGTCAGTGAGCGTACCGATTTCAGTTCCAGAGCGATTCGCCCAATGAGTCTTTGATATTTAGTCGTTTTCAGCCAATTTTCTGGATTTTTGAAAATTTCACTTTTTTGTGAAAATATCCGCTAAATAAGGGAATAATATGTGTGAGGGTACCCCAGGAGAGTTCCAAATGTGTGTGGGTAGAATATATATCCCACGGGGGTAAAATTGAAAAAAGTTGAAAACTCTTTTTTTTTGGACTTAGTCATTTTTCAGGCGTTTATCAGACTTTCAGATAGGGCAAATGTCAGTGAGCATACCGAGATCAGTTCCAGAGCGATTCGCCCAATGAGTCCTTGATATTTAGTCGTTTTCAGTCATTTTTCTGGATTTTTGAAAATTTCACTTTTTTGTGAAAATATCCACTAAATGAGGGAATAATATGTGTGAGGGTACCCTAGGAGAGTTCCAAATGTGTGTGGGTAGAATATATATCCCACGGGGGTAAAATTGAAAAAAGTTGAAAACTCTTTTTTTTTGGACTTAGTCATTTTTCCGGAGTTTATCAGACTTTCAAACAGGGCAAATGTCATTGAGCGTTCCAATTTCAGTTCCAGAGCGATTCGCCAAATGAGTCGTTGATATTTAGTCGTTTTCAGCCAATTTTCTGGACTTTTGAAAATTTCACTTTTTTGTGAAAATATCCACTAAATGAGGGAATAATATGTGTGAGGGTACCCTATGAGAGTTCCAAATGTGTGTGGGTAGAATATATATCCCACGGGGTAAAATTGAAAAAAGTTGAAAACATTTTTTTTTTTAGACTTAGTCATTTTTCCGGCGTTTATCAGACTTTCAGATAGGGCAAATGTCAGTGAGCGTTCCAATTTCAGTTCCAGAGCGATTCGCCCAATGAGTCCTTGATATTTAGTCGTTTTCAGCCAATATTTTGGATTTTTGAAAATGTCACTTTTTTGTGAAAATATCCACTAAATTGGGGAATAATATGTGTGAGGGTACCCCAGGAGAGTTCCAAATGTGTGTGGGTAGAATATATATCCCAAGGGGGAAAAATTGAAAAAAGTTGAAAACATTTTTTTTTTGGACTTAGTCATTTTTCCGGCGTTTATCAGACTTTCAGATAGGGGAAATGTCAGTGAACGCTTCGATTTCAGTTCCAGAGCAATTCGCCCAATGAGTCCTTGAAATTTAGTCGTTTTCAGCCAATATTTTGGATTTTTGAAAATTTCACTTTTTTGTGAAAATATCCACTAAATTAGGGAATAATATGTGTGAGGGTACCCCAGGAGAGTTCCAAATGTGTGTGGGTAGAATATATATCCCAAGGGGGAAAAATTGAAAAAAGTTGAAAACATTTTTTTTTTTGGACTTAGTCATTTTTCTGGCGTTTATCAGACTTTCAGATAGGGGAAATGTCAGTGAGCATTCCGATTTCAGTTCCAGAGCGATTCGCCCAATGAGTCCTTGATATTTAGTCGTTTTCAGCCATTATTTTGGATTTTTGAAAATTTCACTTTTTTGTGAAAATATCCACTAAATGAGGGAATAATATGTGCGAGGGTACCCCAGGAGAGTTCCAAATGTGTGTGGGTAGAATATATATCCCACGGGGGTAAAATTGAAAAAAGTTGAAAACTTTTTTTTTTTGGGACTTAGTCATTTTTCCGGCTTTTATCAGACTTTCAGATAGGGCAAATGTCAGTGAGCATTCCAATTTCAGTTCCAGAGCGATTCGCCCAATGAGTCCTTGATATTTAGTCGTTTTCAGCCAATTTTCTGGATTTTTGAAAATTTCACTTTTTTGTGAAAATATCCACTAAATGAGGGAATAATATGCGTGAGGGTACCCCAGGAGAGTTCCAAATGTGTGTGGGTAGAATATATATCCCACGGGTGTAAAATTGAAAAAAGTTGAAAACTCTTTTTTTTTGGACTTAGTCATTTTTCCGGCGTTTATCAGACTTTCAGATAGGGCAAATGTCAGTGAGCGTACCGATTTCAGTTCCAGAGCGATTCGCCCAATGAGTCTTTGATATTTAGTCGTTTTCAGTCAATTTTCTGGATTATTGAAACTTTCACTTTTTTGTGAAAATATCCACTAAATAAGGGAATAATATGTGTGAGGGTACCCTAGGAGAGTTCCAAATGTGTGTGGGTAGAATATATATCCCACGGGGGTAAAATTGAAAAAAGTTGAAAACTCTTTTTTTTTGGACTTAGTCATTTTTCCGGCGTTTATCAGACTTTCAAACAGGGCAAATGTCATTGAGCGTTCCAATTTCAGTTCCAGAGCGATTCGCCCAATGAGTCTTTGATATTTAGTCGTTTTCAGCCAATTTTCTGGACTTTTGAAAATTTCACTTTTTTGTGAAAATGTCCACTAAATGAGGGAATAATATGTGTGAGGGTACCCTATGAGAGTTCCAAATGTGTGTGGGTAGAATATATATCCCACGGGGTAAAATTGAAAAAAGTTGAAAACATTTTTTTTTTTAGACTTAGTCATTTTTCCGGCGTTTATCAGACTTTCAGATAGGGCAAATGTCAGTGAGCGTTCCAATTTCAGTTCCAGAGCGATTCGCCCAATGAGTCTTTGATATTTAGTCGTTTTCATCCAATTTTCTGGATTTTTTAAAATTTCACTTTTTTGTGAAAATATCCACTAAATGAGGGAATAATATGTGTGAGGGTACCCCAGGAGAGTTCCAAATGTGTGTGGGAAGAATATATATCCCACGGGGGTAAAATTGAAAAAAGTTGAAAACATTTTTTTTTTGGACTTAGTCATTTTTCCGGCGTTTATCAGACTTTCAGATAGGGGAAATGTCAGTGAGCGTTCCAATTTCAGTTCCAGAGCGATTCGCCCAATGAGTCCTTGATATTTAGTCGTTTTCAGCCAATATTTTGGATTTTTGAAAATGTCACTTTGTTGTGAAAATATCCACTAAATTAGGGAATAATATGTGTGAGGGTACCCCAGGAGAGTTCCAAATGTGTGTGGGTAGAATATATATCCCACGGGGGTAAAATTGAAAAAAGTTGAAAACATTTTTTTTTTGGACTTAGTCATTTTTCCGGCGTTTATCAGACTTTCAGATAGGGGAAATGTCAGTGAACGCTCTGATTTCAGTTCCAGAGCGATTCGCCCAATGAGTCCTTGATATTTAGTCGTTTTCAGCCATTATTTAGGATTTTTGAAAATTTCACTTTTTTGTGAAAATATCCACTAAATGAGGGAATAATATGTGTGAGGGTACCCCAGGAGAGTTCCAAATGTGTGTGGGTAGAATATATATCCCACGGGTGTAAAATTGAAAAAAGTTGAAAACTCTTTTTTTTTGGACTTAGTCATTTTTCCGGCGTTTATCATACTTTCAGATAGGGCAAATGTCAGTGAGCGTATCGATTTCAGTTCCAGAGCGATTCGCGCAATGAGTCCTCGATATTTAGTCGTTTTCAGCCAATTTTCTGGATTTTTGAAAATTTCACTTTTTTGTGAAAATATCCATTAAATGAGGGAATAATATGTGTGAGGGTACCCCAGGAGAGTTCCAAATGTGTGTGGGTAGAATATATATCCCACGGGGGTAAAATTGAAAAATTTGAAAACTCTTTTTTTTTGGACTTAGTCATTTTTCCGGCGTTTATCAGACTTTCAAACAGGGCAAATGTCATTGAGCGTTCCAATTTCAGTTCCAGAGCGATTCGCCCAATGAGTCCTTGATATTTAGTCGTTTTCAGACAATTTTCTGGACTTTTGAAAATTTCACTTTTTTGTGAAAATATCCACTAAATGAGGGAATAATATGTGTGAGGGTACCCTAGGAGAGTTCCAAATGTGTGTGGGTAGAATATACATCCCACGGGGTAAAATTGAAAAAAGTTGAAAACATTTTTTTTTTTAGACTTAGTCATTTTTCCGGCGTTTATCAGACTTTCAAATAGGGCAAATGTCATTGAGCATTCCAATTTCAGTTCCAGAGCAATTGGCCCATGAGTCCTTGATATTTAGTCGTTTTCAGCCAATTTTCTGGATTTTTGAAAATTTCACTTTTTTGTGAAAATATCCACTAAACGAGGGAATAATATGTGTGAGGGTACCGTAGGAGAGTTCCAAATGTGTGTGGGTAGAATATATATCCCACGGGGTAAAATTGAAAAAAGTTGAAAACATTTTTTTTTTGGACTTTGTCATTTTTCCGGCGTTTATCAGACTTTCAGATAGGGCAAATGTCAGTGAGCGTTCCAATTTCAGTTCCAGAGCGATTCGCCCAATGAGTCTTTGATATTTAGTCGTTTTCATCCAATTTTCTGGATTTTTGAAAATTTCACTTTTTTGTGAAAATATCCACTAAATGAGGGAATAATATGTGTGAGGGTACCCCAGGAGAGTTCCAAATGTGTGTGGGAAGAATATATATCCCACGGGGGTAAAATTGCAAAAAGTTGAAAACATTTTTTTTTTGGACTTAGTCATTTTTCCGGCGTTTATCAGACTTTCAGATAGGGGAAATGTCAGTGAGCGTTCCAATTTCAGTTCCAGAGCGATTCGCCCAATGAGTCCTTGATATTTAGTCGTTTTCAGCCAATATTTTGGATTTTTGAAAATTTCACTTTTTTGTGAAAATATCCACTAAATTAGGGAATAATATGTGTGAGGGTACCCCAGGAGAGTTCCAAATGTGTGTGGGTAGAATATATATCCCACGGGGGTAAAATTGAAAAAAGTTGAAAACATTTTTTTTTTTGGACTTAGTCATTTTTCTGGCGTTTATCAGACTTTCAGATAGGGGAAATGTCAGTGAGCATTCCGATTTCAGTTCCAGAGCGATTCGCCAATGAGTCCTTGATATTTAGTCGTTTTCAGCCATTATTTTGGATTTTTGAAAATTTCACTTTTTTGTGAAAATATCCACTAAATGAGGGAATAATATGTGCGAGGGTACCCCAGGAGAGTTCCAAATGTGTGTGGGTAGAATATATATCCCACGGGGGTAAAATTTAAAAAAGGTGAAAACATTTTTTTTTTGGGACTTAGTCATTTTTCCGGCTTTTATCAGACTTTCAGATAGGGCAAATGTCAGTGAGCATTCCAATTTCAGTTCCAGAGCGATTCGCCCAATGAGTCTTTGATATTTAGTCGTTTTCAGCCAATTTTCTGGATTTTTGAAAATTTCACTTTTTTGTGAAAATATCCACTAAATGAGGGAATAATATGCGTGAGGGTACCCCAGGAGAGTTCCAAATGTGTGTGGGTAGAATATATATCCCACGGGGGTAAAATTGAAAAAAGTTGAAAACATTTTTTTTTTTGGACTTAGTCATTTTTCCGGCGTTTATCAGACTTTCAGATAGGGGAAATGTCAGTGAGCGCTCCGATTTCAGTTCCAGAGCGATTCGCCCAATGAGTCCTTGATATTTAGTCGTTTTCAGCCAATATTTTGGATTTTTGAAAATTTCACTTTTTTGTGAAAATATCCTCTAAATGAGGGAATAATATGTGTGAGGGTACCCCAGGAGAGTTCCAAATGTGTGTGGGTAGAATATATATCCCACGGGTGTAAAATTGAAAAAATTTGAAAACTCTTTTTTTTTGGACTTAGTCATTTTTCCGGCGTTTATCAGACTTTCAGATAGGGCAAATGTCAGTGAGCGTACCGATTTCAGTTCCAGAGCGATTCGCCCAATGAGTCTTTGATATTTAGTCGTTTTCAGTCAATTTTCTGGATTATTGAAACTTTCACTTTTTTGTGAAAATATCCACTAAATAAGGGAATAATATGTGTGAGGGTACCCTAGGAGAGTTCCAAATGTGTGTGGGTAGAATATATATCCCACGGGGGTAAAATTGAAAAAAGTTGAAAACTCTTTTTTTTTGGACTTAGTCATTTTTCCGGCGTTTATCAGACTTTCAAACAGGGCAAATGTCATTGAGCGTTCCAATTTCAGTTCCAGAGCGATTCGCCCAATGAGTCTTTGATATTTAGTCGTTTTCAGCCAATTTTCTGGACTTTTGAAAATTTCACTTTTTTGTGAAAATGTCCACTAAATGAGGGAATAATATGTGTGAGGGTAGCCTATGAGAGTTCCAAATGTGTGTGGGTAGAATATATATCCCACGGGGTAAAATTGAAAAAAGTTGAAAACATTTTTTTTTTTAGACTTAGTCATTTTTCCGGCGTTTATCAGACTTTCAGATAGGGCAAATGTCAGTGAGCGTTCCAATTTCAGTTCCAGAGCGATTCGCCCAATGAGTCTTTGATATTTAGTCGTTTTCATCCAATTTTCTGGATTTTTTAAAATTTCACTTTTTTGTGAAAATATCCACTAAATGAGGGAATAATATGTGTGAGGGTACCCCAGGAGAGTTCCAAATGTGTGTGGGAAGAATATATATCCCACGGGGGTAAAATTGAAAAAAGTTGAAAACATTTTTTTTTTGGACTTAGTCATTTTTCCGGCGTTTATCAGACTTTCAGATAGGGGAAATGTCAGTGAGCGTTCCAATTTCAGTTCCAGAGCGATTCGCCCAATGAGTCCTTGATATTTAGTCGTTTTCAGCCAATATTTTGGATTTTTGAAAATGTCACTTTGTTGTGAAAATATCCACTAAATTAGGGAATAATATGTGTGAGGGTACCCCAGGAGAGTTCCAAATGTGTGTGGGTAGAATATATATCCCACGGGGGTAAAATTGAAAAAAGTTGAAAACATTTTTTTTTTGGACTTAGTCATTTTTCCGGCGTTTATCAGACTTTCAGATAGGGGAAATGTCAGTGAACGCTCTGATTTCAGTTCCAGAGCGATTCGCCCAATGAGTCCTTGATATTTAGTCGTTTTCAGCCATTATTTTGGATTTTTGAAAATTTCACTTTTTTGTGAAAATATCCACTAAATGAGGGAATAATATGTGTGAGGGTACCCCAGGAGAGTTCCAAATGTGTGTGGGTAGAATATATATCCCACGGGTGTAAAATTGAAAAAAGTTGAAAACTCTTTTTTTTTGGACTTAGTCATTTTTCCGGCGTTTATCATACTTTCAGATAGGGCAAATGTCAGTGAGCGTATCGATTTCAGTTCCAGAGCGATTCGCGCAATGAGTCCTCGATATTTAGTCGTTTTCAGCCAATTTTCTGGATTTTTGAAAATTTCACTTTTTTGTGAAAATATCCATTAAATGAGGGAATAATATGTGTGAGGGTACCCCAGGAGAGTTCCAAATGTGTGTGGGTAGAATATATATCCCACGGGGGTAAAATTGAAAAATTTGAAAACTCTTTTTTTTTGGACTTAGTCATTTTTCCGGCGTTTATCAGACTTTCAAACAGGGCAAATGTCATTGAGCGTTCCAATTTCAGTTCCAGAGCGATTCGCCCAATGAGTCCTTGATATTTAGTCGTTTTCAGACAATTTTCTGGACTTTTGAAAATTTCACTTTTTTGTGAAAATATCCACTAAATGAGGGAATAATATGTGTGAGGGTACCCTAGGAGAGTTCCAAATGTGTGTGGGTAGAATATACATCCCACGGGGTAAAATTGAAAAAAGTTGAAAACATTTTTTTTTTTAGACTTCATTTTTCCGGCGTTTATCAGACTTTCAAATAGGGCAAATGTCATTGAGCATTCCAATTTCAGTTCCAGAGCAATTGGCCCATGAGTCCTTGATATTTAGTCGTTTTCAGCCAATTTTCTGGATTTTTGAAAATTTCACTTTTTTGTGAAAATATCCACTAAACGAGGGAATAATATGTGTGAGGGTACCGTAGGAGAGTTCCAAATGTGTGTGGGTAGAATATATATCCCACGGGGTAAAATTGAAAAAAGTTGAAAACATTTTTTTTTTGGACTTTGTCATTTTTCCGGCGTTTATCAGACTTTCAGATAGGGCAAATGTCAGTGAGCGTTCCAATTTCAGTTCCAGAGCGATTCGCCCAATGAGTCTTTGATATTTAGTCGTTTTCATCCAATTTTCTGGATTTTTGAAAATTTCACTTTTTTGTGAAAATATCCACTAAATGAGGGAATAATATGTGTGAGGGTACCCCAGGAGAGTTCCAAATGTGTGTGGGAAGAATATATATCCCACGGGGGTAAAATTGCAAAAAGTTGAAAACATTTTTTTTTTGGACTTAGTCATTTTTCCGGCGTTTATCAGACTTTCAGATAGGGGAAATGTCAGTGAGCGTTCCAATTTCAGTTCCAGAGCGATTCGCCCAATGAGTCCTTGATATTTAGTCGTTTTCAGCCAATATTTTGGATTTTTGAAAATTTCACTTTTTTGTGAAAATATCCACTAAATTAGGGAATAATATGTGTGAGGGTACCCCAGGAGAGTTCCAAATGTGTGTGGGTAGAATATATATCCCACGGGGGTAAAATTGAAAAAAGTTGAAAACATTTTTTTTTTTGGACTTAGTCATTTTTCTGGCGTTTATCAGACTTTCAGATAGGGGAAATGTCAGTGAGCATTCCGATTTCAGTTCCAGAGCGATTCGCCAATGAGTCCTTGATATTTAGTCGTTTTCAGCCATTATTTTGGATTTTTGAAAATTTCACTTTTTTGTGAAAATATCCACTAAATGAGGGAATAATATGTGCGAGGGTACCCCAGGAGAGTTCCAAATGTGTGTGGGTAGAATATATATCCCACGGGGGTAAAATTTAAAAAAGGTGAAAACATTTTTTTTTTGGGACTTAGTCATTTTTCCGGCTTTTATCAGACTTTCAGATAGGGCAAATGTCAGTGAGCATTCCAATTTCAGTTCCAGAGCGATTCGCCCAATGAGTCTTTGATATTTAGTCGTTTTCAGCCAATTTTCTGGATTTTTGAAAATTTCACTTTTTTGTGAAAATATCCACTAAATGAGGGAATAATATGCGTGAGGGTACCCCAGGAGAGTTCCAAATGTGTGTGGGTAGAATATATATCCCACGGGGGTAAAATTGAAAAAAGTTGAAAACATTTTTTTTTTTGGACTTAGTCATTTTTCCGGCGTTTATCAGACTTTCAGATAGGGGAAATGTCAGTGAGCGCTCCGATTTCAGTTCCAGAGCGATTCGCCCAATGAGTCCTTGATATTTAGTCGTTTTCAGCCAATATTTTGGATTTTTGAAAATTTCACTTTTTTGTGAAAATATCCTCTAAATGAGGGAATAATATGTGTGAGGGTACCCCAGGAGAGTTCCAAATGTGTGTGGGTAGAATATATATCCCACGGGTGTAAAATTGAAAAAATTTGAAAACTCTTTTTTTTTGGACTTAGTCATTTTTCCGGCGTTTATCAGACTTTCAGATAGGGCAAATGTCAGTGAGCGTACCGATTTCAGTTCCAGAGCGATTCGCCCAATGAGTCTTTGATATTTAGTCGTTTTCAGCCAATTTTCTGGATTTTTGAAAATTTCACTTTTTTGTGAAAATATCCGCTAAATAAGGGAATAATATGTGTGAGGGTACCCCAGGAGAGTTCCAAATGTGTGTGGGTAGAATATATATCCCACGGGGGTAAAATTGAAAAAAGTTGAAAACTTTTTTTTTGGACTTAGTCATTTTTCAGGCGTTTATCAGACTTTCAGATAGGGCAAATGTCAGTGAGCATACCGAGATCAGTTCCAGAGCGATTCGCCCAATGAGTCCTTGATATTTAGTCGTTTTCAGTCATTTTTCTGGATTTTTGAAAATTTCACTTTTTTGTGAAAATATCCACTAAATGAGGGAATAATATGTGTGAGGGTACCCTAGGAGAGTTCCAAATGTGTGTGGGTAGAATATATATCCCACGGGGGTAAAATTGAAAAAAGTTGAAAACTCTTTTTTTTTGGACTTAGTCATTTTTCCGGAGTTTATCAGACTTTCAAACAGGGCAAATGTCATTGAGCGTTCCAATTTCAGTTCCAGAGCGATTCGCCAAATGAGTCCTTGATATTTAGTCGTTTTCAGCCAATTTTCTGGACTTTTGAAAATTTCACTTTTTTGTGAAAATATCCACTAAATGAGGGAATAATATGTGTGAGGGTACCCTATGAGAGTTCCAAATGTGTGTGGGTAGAATATATATCCCACGGGGTAAAATTGAAAAAAGTTGAAAACATTTTTTTTTTTAGACTTAGTCATTTTTCCGGCGTTTATCAGACTTTCAGATAGGGCAAATGTCAGTGAGCGTTCCAATTTCAGTTCCAGAGCGATTCGCCCAATGAGTCTTTGATATTTAGTCGTTTTCAGCCAATTTTATGGATTTTTGAAAATTTCACTTTTTTGTGAAAATATCCACTAAATTGGGGAATAATATGTGTGAGGGTACCCTATGAGAGTTCCAAATGTGTGTGGGTAGAATATATATCCCACGGGGTAAAATTGAAAAAAGTTGAAAACATTTTTTTTTTTAGACTTAGTCATTTTTCAGGCGTTTATCAGACTTTCAGATAGGGCAAATGTCAGTGAGCGTTCCAATTTCAGTTCCAGAGCGATTCGCCCAATGAGTCTTTGATATTTAGTCGTTTTCATCCAATTTTCTGGATTTTTGAAAATTTCACTTTTTTGTGAAAATATCCACTAAATGAGGGAATAATATGTGTGAGGGTACCCCAGGAGAGTTCCAAATGTGTGTGGGAAGAATATATATCCCACGGGGGTAAAATTGAAAAAAGTTGAAAACATTTTTTTTTTGGACTTAGTCATTTTTCCGGCGTTTATCAGACTTTCAGATAGGGGAAATGTCAGTGAACGCTCCGATTTCAGTTCCAGAGCGATTCGCCCAATGAGTCCTTGATATTTAGTCGTTTTCAGCCAATATTTTGGATTTTTGAAAATTTCACTTTTTTTGTGAAAATATCCACTAAATTAGGGAATAATATGTGTGAGGGTACCCCAGGAGAGTTCCAAATGTGTGTGGGTAGAATATATATCCCACGGGGGTATAATTGAAAAAAGTTGAAAACATTTTTTTTTTTGGACTTAGTCATTTTTCTGGCGTTTATCAGACTTTCAGATAGGGGAAATGTCAGTGAGCATTCCGATTTCAGTTCCAGAGCGATTCGCCCAATGAGTCCTTGATATTTAGTCGTTTTCAGCCATTATTTTGGATTTTTGAAAATTTCACTTTTTTGTGAAAATATCCACTAAATGAGGGAATAATATGTGCGAGGGTACCCCAGGAGAGTTCCAAATGTGTGTGGGTAGAATATATATCCCACTGGGGTAAAATTGAAAAAAGTTGAAAACATTTTTTTTTTGGGACTTAGTCATTTTTCCGGCTTTTATCAGACTTTCAGATAGGGCAAATGTCAGTGAGCATTCCAATTTCAGTTCCAGAGCGATTCGCCCAATGAGTCTTTGATATTTAGTCGTTTTCAGCCAATTTTCTGGATTTTTGAAAATTTCACTTTTTTGTGAAAATATCCACTAAATGAGGGAATAATATGTGCGAGGGTACCCCAGGAGAGTTCCAAATGTGTGTGGGTAGAATATATATCCCACGAGGGTAAAATTGAAAAAAGTTGAAAACATTTTTTTTTTTGGACTTAGTCATTTTTCCGGCGTTTATCAGACTTTCAGATAGGGAAAATGTCAGTGACCGTTCCGATTTCAGTTACAGAGCGATTCGCCCAATGAGTCCTTGATATTTAGTCGTTTTCAGCCAATTTTCTGGATTTTTGAAAATTTCACTTTTTTGTGAAAATATCCACTAAATAAGGGAATAATATGTGTGAGGGTACCCCAGGAGAGTTCCAAATGTGTGTGGGAAGAATGTATATCCCACGGGGGTAAAATTGAAAAAAGTTGAAAACATTTTTTTTTTGGACTTAGTCATTTTTCCGGCGTTTATCAGACTTTCAGATAGGAGAAATGTCAGTGAGCGGTCCGATTTAAGTTCCAGAGCGATTCGCCCAATGAGTCCTTGATATTTAGTCGTTTTCAGCCAATATTTTGGATTTTTGAAAATTTCACTTTTTTGTGAAAATATCCACTAAATGAGGGAATAATATGTGTGAGGGTACCCCAGGAGAGTTCCAAATGTGTGTGGGTAGAATACATATCCCACGGGTGTAAAATTGAAAAAAGTTGAAAACTCTTTTTTTTTGGACTTAGTCATTTTTCCGGCGTTTATCAGACTTTCAGATAGGGCAAATGTCAGTGAGCGTACCGATTTCAGTTCCAGAGCGATTCGCCCAATGAGTCTTTGATATTTAGTCGTTTTCAGCCAATTTTCTGGATTATTGAAAATTTCACTTTTTTGTGAAAATATCCACTAAATAAGGGAATAATATGTGTGACGGTACCCCAGGAGAGTTCCAAATGTGTGTGGGTAGAATATATATCCCACGGGGGTAAAATTGAAAAAAGTTGAAAACTCTTTTTTTTTGGACTTAGTCATTTTTCCGGCGTTTATCAGACTTTCAGATAGGGCAAATGTCAGTGAGCATACCGATATCAGTTCCAGAGCGATTCGCCCAATGAGTCCTTGATATTTAGTCGTTTTCAGTCATTTTTCTGGATTTTTGAAAATTTCACTTTTTTGTGAAAATATCCACTAAATGAGGGAATAATATGTGTGAGGGTACCCTAGGAGAGTTCCAAATGTGTGTGGGTAGAATATATATCCCACGGGGGTAAAATTGAAAAAAGTTGAAAACTCTTTTTTTTTAGACTTAGTCATTTTTCAGGCGTTTATCAGACTTTCAGATAGGGCAAATGTCAGTGAGCATTCCGATTTCAGTTCCAGAGCGATTCGCCCAATGAGTCTTTGATATTTAGTCGTTTTCAGCCAATTTTTTGGATTTTTGAAAATTTCACTTTTTTGTGAAAATATCCACTAAATGAGGGAATAATATGCGTGAGGGTACCCCAGGAGAGTTCCAAATGTGTGTGGGTAGAAGATATATCCCACGGGGTAAAATTGAAAAAAGTTGAAAACATTTTTTTTTTTAGACTTAGTCATTTTTCAGGCGTTTATCAGACTTTCAGATAGGGCAAATGTCAGTGAGCGTTCCAATTTCAGTTCCAGAGCGATTCGCCCAATGAGTCTTTGATATTTAGTCGTTTTCATCCAATTTTCTGGATTTTTGAAAATTTCACTTTTTTGTGAAAATATCCACTAAATGAGGGAATAATATGTGTGAGGGTACCCCAGGAGAGTTCCAAATGTGTGTGGGAAGAATATATATCCCACGGGGGTAAAATTGAAAAAAGTTGAAAACATTTTTTTTTTGGACTTAGTCATTTTTCCGGCGTTTATCAGACTTTCAGATAGGGGAAATGTCAGTGAACGCTCCGATTTCAGTTCCAGAGCGATTCGCCCAATGAGTCCTTGATATTTAGTCGTTTTCAGCCAATATTTTGGATTTTTGAAAATTTCACTTTTTTTGTGAAAATATCCACTAAATTAGGGAATAATATGTGTGAGGGTACCCCAGGAGAGTTCCAAATGTGTGTGGGTAGAATATATATCCCACGGGGGTATAATTGAAAAAAGTTGAAAACATTTTTTTTTTTGGACTTAGTCATTTTTCCGGCGTTTATCAGACTTTCAGATAGGGAAAATGTCAGTGACCGTTCCGATTTCAGTTACAGAGCGATTCGCCCAATGAGTCCTTGATATTTAGTCGTTTTCAGCCAATTTTCTGGATTTTTGAAAATTTCACTTTTTTGTGAAAATATCCACTAAATAAGGGAATAATATGTGTGAGGGTACCCCAGGAGAGTTCCAAATGTGTGTGGGAAGAATGTATATCCCACGGGGGTAAAATTGAAAAAAGTTGAAAACTTTTTTTTTTTGGGACTTAGTCATTTTTCCGGCTTTTATCAGACTTTCAGATAGGGCAAATGTCAGTGAGCATTCCAATTTCTGTTCCAGAGCGATTCGCCCAATGAGTCTTTGATATTTAGTCGTTTTCAGCCAATTTTTTGGATTTTTGAAAATTTCACTTTTTTGTGAAAATATCCACTAAATGAGGGAATAATATGCGTGAGGGTACCCCAGGAGAGTTCCAAATGTGTGTGGGTAGAATATATATCCCACGGGCGTAAAATTGAAAAAAGTTGAAAACATTTTTTTTTTTATACTTAGTCATTTTTCCGGCGTTTATCAGACTTTCAGATAGGGAAAATGTCAGTGACCGTTCCAATTTCAGTTACAGAGCGATTCGCCCAATGAGTCCTTGATATTTAGTCGTTTTCAGCCAATTTTCTGGATTTTTGAAAATTTCACTTTTTTGTGAAAATATCCACTAAATAAGGGAATAATATGTGTGAGGGTACCCCAGGAGAGTTCCAAATGTGTGTGGGAAGAATGTATATCCCACGGGGGTAAAATTGAAAAAAGTTGAAAACATTTTTTTTTTGGACTTAGTAATTTTTCCGGCGTTTATCAGACTTTCAGATAGGGGAAATGTCAGTGAGCGCTCCGATTTCAGTTCCAGAGCGATTCGCCCAATGAGTCCTTGATATTTAGTCGTTTTCAGCCAATATTTTGGATTTTTGAAAATTTCACTTTTTTGTGAAAATATCCACTAAATGAGGGAATAATATGTGTGAGGGTACCCCAGGAGAGTTCCAAATGTGTGTGGGTAGAATATATATCCCACGGGTGTAAAATTGAAAAAAGTTGAAAACTCTTTTTTTTTGGACTTAGTCATTTTTCCGGCGTTTATCAGACTTTCAGATAGGGCAAATGTCAGTGAGCGTACCGATTTCAGTTCCAGAGCGATTCGCCCCATGAGTCTTTGATATTTAGTCGTTTTCAGCCAATTTTCTGGATTATTGAAAATTTCACTTTTTTGTGAAAATATCCACTAAATGAGGGAATAATATGTGTGAGGGTACCCTAGGAGAGTTCCAAATGTGTGTGGGTAGAATATATATCCCACGGGGGTAAAATTGAAAAAAGTTGAAAACTCTTTTTTTTTGGACTTAGTCATTTTTCCGGCGTTTATCAGACTTTCAAACAGGGCAAATGTCATTGAGCGTTCCAATTTCAGTTCCAGAGCGATTCGCCCAATGAGTCCTTGATATTTAGTCGTTTTCAGCCAATTTTCTGGACTTTTGAAAATTTCACTTTTTTGTGAAAATGTCCACTAAATGAGGGAATAATATGTGTGAGGGTACCCTATGAGAGTTCCAAATGTGTGTGGGTAGAATATATATCCCACGGGGTAAAATTGAAAAAAGTTGAAAACATTTTTTTTTTTAGACTTAGTCATTTTTCAGGCGTTTATCAGACTTTCAGATAGGGCAAATGTCAGTGAGCGTTCCAATTTCAGTTCCAGAGCGATTCGCCCAATGAGTCTTTGATATTTAGTCGTTTTCATCCAATTTTCTGGATTTTTGAAAATTTCACTTTTTTGTGAAAATATCCACTAAATGAGGGAATAATATGTGTGAGGGTACCCCAGGAGAGTTCCAAATGTGTGTGGGTAGAATATATATCCCACGGGGGTAAAATTGAAAAAAGTTGAAAACATTTTTTTTTTGGGACTTAGTCATTTTTCCGGCTTTTATCAGACTTTCAGATAGGGCAAATGTCAGTGAGCATTCCAATTTCAGTTCCAGAGCGATTCACCCAATGAGTCTTTGATATTTAGTCGTTTTCAGCCAATTTTCTGGATTTTTGAAAATTTCACTTTTTTGTGAAAATATCCACTAAATGAGGGAATAATATGCGTGAGGGTACCCCAGGAGAGTTCCAAATGTGTGTGGGTAGAATATATATCCCACGGGGGTAAAATTGAAAAAAGTTGAAAACATTTTTTTTTTGGACTTAGTCATTTTTCCGGCGTTTATCAGACTTTCAGATAGGGAAAATGTCAGTGACCGTTCCGATTTCAGTTACAGAGCGATTCGCCCAATGAGTCCTTGATATTTAGTCGTTTTCAGCCAATTTTCTGGATTATTGAAAATTTCACTTTTTTGTGAAAATATCCACTAAATAAGGGAATAATATGTGTGAGGGTACCCCAGGAGAGTTCCAAATGTGTGTGGGTAGAATATATATCCCACGGGGGTAAAATTGAAAAAAGTTGAAAACTCTTTTTTTTTGGACTTAGTCATTTTTCCGGCGTTTATCAGACTTTCAGATAGGGCAAATGTCAGTGAGCATACCGATATCAGTTCCAGAGCGATTCGCCCAATGAGTCCTTGATATTTAGTCGTTTTCAGCCAATTTTCTGGACTTTTGAAAATTTCACTTTTTTGTGAAAATGTCCACTAAATGAGGTAATAATATGTGTGAGGGTACCCTATGAGAGTTCCAAATGTGTGTGGGTAGAATATATATCCCACGGGGTAAAATTGAAAAAAGTTGAAAACATTTTTTTTTTTGGACTTAGTCATTTTTCTGTCGTTTATCAGACTTTCAGATAGGGCAAATGTCAGTGAGCGTTCCAATTTCAGTTCCAGAGCGATTCGCCCAATGAGTCTTTGATATTTAGTCGTTTTCATCCAATATTTTGGATTTTTGAAAATGTCACTTTTTTGTGAAAATATCCACTAAATTAGGGAATAATATGTGTGAGGGTACCCCAGGAGAGTTCCAAATGTGTGTGGGTAGAATATATATCCCACGGGGGTAAAATTGAAAAAAGTTGAAAACATTTTTTTTTTTGGACTTAGTCATTTTTCTGTCGTTTATCAGACTTTCAGATAGGGGAAATGTCAGTGAGCATTCCGTTTTCAGTTCCAGAGCGATTTGCCCAATGAGTCCTTGATATTTAGTCGTTTTCAGCCATTATTTTGGATTTTTGAAAATTTCACTTTTTTGTGAAAATATCCACTAAATTGGGGAATAATATGTGCGAGGGTACCCCAGGAGAGTTCCAAATGTGTGTGGGTAGAATATATATCCCACGGGGGTAAAATTGAAAAAAGTTGAAAACATTTTTTTTTTTGGACTTAGTCATTTTTCCGGCGTTTATCAGACTTTCAGATAGGGCAAATGCCAGTGAGCGTCTCAATTTCAGTTCCAGAGCGATTCGTCCAATGAGTCTTTGATATTTAGTCGTTTTCAGCCAATTTTCTGGATTTTTGAAAATTTCACTTTTTTGTGAAAATATCCACTAAATGAGGGAATAATATGTGTGAGGGTACCCCAGGAGAGTTCCAAATGTGTGTGGGTAGAATATATATCCCACGGGGGTAAAATTGAAAAATTTGAAAACTCTTTTTTTTTGGACTTAGTCATTTTTCCGGCGTTTATCAGACTTTCAAACAGGGCAAATGTCATTGAGCGTTCCAATTTCAGTTCCAGAGCGATTCGCCCAATGAGTCCTTGATATTTAGTCGTTTTCAGACAATTTTCTGGACTTTTGAAAATTTCACTTTTTTGTGAAAATATCCACTAAATGAGGGAATAATATGTGTGAGGGTACCCTAGGAGAGTTCCAAATGTGTGTGGGTAGAATATATATCCCACGGGGTAAAATTGAAAAAAGTTGAAAACATTTTTTTTTTTAGACTTAGTCATTTTTCCGGCGTTTATCAGACTTTCAAATAGGGCAAATGTCATTGAGCATTCCAATTTCAGTTCCAGAGCGATTGGCCCATGAGTCCTTGATATTTAGTCGTTTTCAGCCAATTTTCTGGATTTTTAAAAATTTCACTTTTTTGTGAAAATATCCACTAAACGAGGGAATAATATGTGTGAGGGTACCGTAGGAGAGTTCCAAATGTGTGTGGGTAGAATATATATCCCACGGGGTAAAATTGAAAAAAGTTGAAAAAATTTTTTTTTTGGGACGTAGTCATTTTTCCGGCGTTTATCAGACTATCAGATAGGGCAAATGTCAGTGAGCGTTCCAATTTCAGTTCCAGAGCGATTCGCCCAATGAGTCTTTGATATTTAGTCGTTTTCATCCAATTTTCTGGATTTTTGAAAATTTCACTTTTTTGTGAAAATATCCACTAAATGAGGGAATAATATGTGTGAGGGTACCCCAGGAGAGTTCCAAATGTGTGTGGGAAGAATATATATCCCACGGGGGTAAAATTGAAAAAAGTTGAAAACATTTTTTTTTTGGGACTTAGTCATTTTTCCGGCGTTTATCAGACTTTCAGATAGGGGAAATGTCAGTGAGCGTTCCAGTTTCAGTTCCAGAGCGATTCGCCCAATGAGTCCTTGATATTTAGTCGTTTTCAGCCAATATTTTGGATTTTTGAAAATGTCACTTTTTTGTGAAAATATCCACTAAATTGGGGAATAATATGTGTGAGGGTACCCCAGGAGAGTTCCAAATGTGTGTGGGTAGAATATATATCCCACGGGGGTAAAATTGAAAAAAGTTGAAAACATTTTTTTTTTGGACTTAGTCATTTTTCCGGCGTTTATCAGACTTTCAGATAGGGGAAATGTCAGTAAACGCTCCGATTTCAGTTCCAGAGCGATTCGCCCAATGAGTCCTTGATATTTAGTCGTTTTCAGCCAATATTTTGGATTTTTGAAAATTTCACTTTTTTGTGAAAATATCCACTAAATTAGGGAATAATATGTGTGAGGTTACCCCAGGAGAGTTCCAAATGTGTGTGGGTAGAATATATATCCCACGGGGGTAAAATTGAAAAAAGTTGAAAACATTTTTTTTGTTGGACTTAGTCATTTTTCTGGCGTTTATCAGACTTTCAGATAGGGGAAATGTCAGTGAGCATTCCACTTTCAGTTCCAGAGCGATTCGCCCAATGAATCCTTGATATTTAGTCATTTTCAGCCATTATTTTGGATTTTTGAAAATTTCACTTTTTTGTGAAAATATCCACTAAATGAGGGAATAATATGTGCGAGGGTACCCCAGGAGAGTTCCAAATGTGTGTGGGTAGAATATATATCCCACGGGGGTAAAATTGAAAAAAGTTGAAAACATTTTTTTTTTGGGACTTAGTCATTTTTCCGGCTTTTATCAGACTTTCAGATAGGGCAAATGTCAGTGAGCATTCCAATTTCAGTTCCAGAGCGATTCGCCCAATGAGTCCTTGATATTTAGTCGTTTTCAGCCAATTTTCTGGATTTTTGAAAATTTCACTTTTTGGTGAAAATATCCACTAAATAAGGGAATAATATGTGTGAGGGTACCCCAGGAGAGTTCCAAATGTGTGTGGGAAGAATGTATATCCCACGGGGGTAAAATTGAAAAAAGTTGAAAACATTTTTTTTTTGGACTTAGTCATTTTTCCGGCGTTTATCAGACTTTCAGATAGGGGAAATGTCAGTGAGCACTCCGATTTCAGTTCCAGAGCGATTCGCCCAATGAGTCCTTGATATTTAGTAGTTTTCAGCCAATATTTTGGATTTTTGAAACTTTCACTTTTTTGTGAAAATATCCACTAAATGAGGGAATAATATGTGTGAGGGTACCCCAGGAGAGTTCCAAATGTGTGTGGGTAGAATATATATCCCACGGGGGTAAAATTGAAAAAAGTTGAAAACATTTTTTTTTTTTGGACTTAGTGATTTTTCCGGCGTTTATCAGACTTTCAGATAGGGCAAATGCCAGTGAGCGTTGCAATTTCAGTTCCAGAGCGATTCGTCCAATGAGTCTTTGATATTTAGTCGTTTTCAGCCAATTTTCTGGATTTTTGAAAATTTCACTTTTTTGTGAAAATATCCACTAAATGAGGGAATAATATGTGTGAGGGTACCCCAGGAGAGATCCAAATGTGTGTGGGTAGAATATATATCCCACGGGTGTAAAATTGAAAAAAGTTGAAAACTCTTTTTTTTTGGACTTAGTCATTTTTCCGGCGTTTATCATACTTTCAGATAGGGCAAATGTCAGTGAGCGTTCCGATTTCAGTTCCAGTGCGATTCGCCCAATGATTCTTTGATATTTAGTCGTTTTCAGCCAATTTTCTGGATTTTTGAAAATTTCACTTTTTTGTGAAAATATCCACTAAATAAGGGAATAATATGTGTGAGGGTACCCCAGGACAGTTCCAAATGTGTGTGGGTAGAATATATATCCCACGGGGGTAAAATTGAAAAAAGTTGAAAACTCTTTTTTTTTGGACTTAGTCATTTTTCCGGCGTTTATCAGACTTTCAGATAGGGCAAATGTCAGTGAGCATACCGATATCAGTTCCAGAGCGATTTGCCCAATGAGTCATTGATATTTACTCGTTTTCAGTCATTTTTCTGGATTTTTGAAAATTTCACTTTTTTGTGAAAATATCCACTAAATGAGGGAATAATATGTGTGAGGGTACCCTAGGAGAGTTCCAAATGTGTGTGGGTAGAATATATATCCCACGGGGGTAAAATTGAAAAAAGTTGAAAACTCTTTTTTTTTGGACTTAGTCATTTTTCCGGCGTTTATCAGACTTTCAAACAGGGCAAATGTCATTGAGCGTTCCAATTTCAGTTCCAGAGCGATTCGCCCAATGAGTCCTTGATATTTAGTCGTTTTCAGCCAATTTTCTGGACTTTTGAAAATTTCACTTTTTTGTGAAAATGTCCACTAAATGAGGGAATAATATGTGTGAGGGTACCCTATGAGAGTTCCAAATGTGTGTGGGTAGAATATATATCCCACGGGGTAAAATTGAAAAAAGTTGAAAACATTTTTTTTTTTAGACTTAGTCATTTTTCAGGCGTTTATCAGACTTTCAGATAGGGCAAATGTCAGTGAGCGTTCCAATTTCAGTTCCAGAGCGATTCGCCCAATGAGTCTTTGATATTTAGTCGTTTTCATCCAATTTTCTGGATTTTTGAAAATTTCACTTTTTTGTGAAAATATCCACTAAATGAGGGAATAATATGTGTGAGGGTACCCCAGGAGAGTTCCAAATGTGTGTGGGTAGAATATATATCCCACGGGGGTAAAATTGAAAAAAGTTGAAAACATTTTTTTTTTGGGACTTAGTCATTTTTCCGGCTTTTATCAGACTTTCAGATAGGGCAAATGTCAGTGAGCATTCCAATTTCAGTTCCAGAGCGATTCGCCCAATGAGTCTTTGATATTTAGTCGTTTTCAGCCAATTTTCTGGATTTTTGAAAATTTCACTTTTTTGTGAAAATATCCACTAAATGAGGGAATAATATGCGTGAGGGTACCCCAGGAGAGTTCCAAATGTGTGTGGGTAGAATATATATCCCACGGGGGTAAAATTGAAAAAAGTTGAAAACATTTTTTTTTTTGGACTTAGTCATTTTTCCGGCGTTTATCAGACTTTCAGATAGGGAAAATGTCAGTGACCGTTCCGATTTCAGTTACAGAGCGATTCGCCCAATGAGTCCTTGATATTTAGTCGTTTTCAGCCAATTTTCTGGATTATTGAAAATTTCACTTTTTTGTGAAAATATCCACTAAATAAGGGAATAATATGTGTGAGGGTACCCCAGGAGAGTTCCAAATGTGTGTGGGTAGAATATATATCCCACGGGGGTAAAATTGAAAAAAGTTGAAAACTCTTTTTTTTTGGACTTAGTCATTTTTCCGGCGTTTATCAGACTTTCAGATAGGGCAAATGTCAGTGAGCATACCGATATCAGTTCCAGAGCGATTCGCCCAATGAGTCCTTGATATTTAGTCGTTTTCAGCCAATTTTCTGGACTTTTGAAAATTTCACTTTTTTGTGAAAATGTCCACTAAATGAGGTAATAATATGTGTGAGGGTACCCTATGAGAGTTCCAAATGTGTGTGGGTAGAATATATATCCCACGGGGTAAAATTGAAAAAAGTTGAAAACATTTTTTTTTTTGGACTTAGTCATTTTTCTGTCGTTTATCAGACTTTCAGATAGGGCAAATGTCAGTGAGCGTTCCAATTTCAGTTCCAGAGCGATTCGCCCAATGAGTCTTTGATATTTAGTCGTTTTCATCCAATATTTTGGATTTTTGAAAATGTCACTTTTTTGTGAAAATATCCACTAAATTAGGGAATAATATGTGTGAGGGTACCCCAGGAGAGTTCCAAATGTGTGTGGGTAGAATATATATCCCACGGGGGTAAAATTGAAAAAAGTTGAAAACATTTTTTTTTTTGGACTTAGTCATTTTTCTGTCGTTTATCAGACTTTCAGATAGGGGAAATGTCAGTGAGCATTCCGTTTTCAGTTCCAGAGCGATTTGCCCAATGAGTCCTTGATATTTAGTCGTTTTCAGCCATTATTTTGGATTTTTGAAAATTTCACTTTTTTGTGAAAATATCCACTAAATTGGGGAATAATATGTGCGAGGGTACCCCAGGAGAGTTCCAAATGTGTGTGGGTAGAATATATATCCCACGGGGGTAAAATTGAAAAAAGTTGAAAACATTTTTTTTTTTGGACTTAGTCATTTTTCCGGCGTTTATCAGACTTTCAGATAGGGCAAATGCCAGTGAGCGTCTCAATTTCAGTTCCAGAGCGATTCGTCCAATGAGTCTTTGATATTTAGTCGTTTTCAGCCAATTTTCTGGATTTTTGAAAATTTCACTTTTTTGTGAAAATATCCACTAAATGAGGGAATAATATGTGTGAGGGTACCCCAGGAGAGTTCCAAATGTGTGTGGGTAGAATATATATCCCACGGGGGTAAAATTGAAAAATTTGAAAACTCTTTTTTTTTGGACTTAGTCATTTTTCCGGCGTTTATCAGACTTTCAAACAGGGCAAATGTCATTGAGCGTTCCAATTTCAGTTCCAGAGCGATTCGCCCAATGAGTCCTTGATATTTAGTCGTTTTCAGACAATTTTCTGGACTTTTGAAAATTTCACTTTTTTGTGAAAATATCCACTAAATGAGGGAATAATATGTGTGAGGGTACCCTAGGAGAGTTCCAAATGTGTGTGGGTAGAATATATATCCCACGGGGTAAAATTGAAAAAAGTTGAAAACATTTTTTTTTTTAGACTTAGTCATTTTTCCGGCGTTTATCAGACTTTCAAATAGGGCAAATGTCATTGAGCATTCCAATTTCAGTTCCAGAGCGATTGGCCCATGAGTCCTTGATATTTAGTCGTTTTCAGCCAATTTTCTGGATTTTTAAAAATTTCACTTTTTTGTGAAAATATCCACTAAACGAGGGAATAATATGTGTGAGGGTACCGTAGGAGAGTTCCAAATGTGTGTGGGTAGAATATATATCCCACGGGGTAAAATTGAAAAAAGTTGAAAAAATTTTTTTTTTTGGACGTAGTCATTTTTCCGGCGTTTATCAGACTATCAGATAGGGCAAATGTCAGTGAGCGTTCCAATTTCAGTTCCAGAGCGATTCGCCCAATGAGTCTTTGATATTTAGTCGTTTTCATCCAATTTTCTGGATTTTTGAAAATTTCACTTTTTTGTGAAAATATCCACTAAATGAGGGAATAATATGTGTGAGGGTACCCCAGGAGAGTTCCAAATGTGTGTGGGAAGAATATATATCCCACGGGGGTAAAATTGAAAAAAGTTGAAAACATTTTTTTTTTGGGACTTAGTCATTTTTCCGGCGTTTATCAGACTTTCAGATAGGGGAAATGTCAGTGAGCGTTCCAGTTTCAGTTCCAGAGCGATTCGCCCAATGAGTCCTTGATATTTAGTCGTTTTCAGCCAATATTTTGGATTTTTGAAAATTTCACTTTTTTGTGAAAATATCCACTAAATTAGGGAATAATATGTGTGAGGGTACCCCAGGAGAGTTCCAAATGTGTGTGGGTAGAATATATATCCCACGGGGGTAAAATTGAAAAAAGTTGAAAACATTTTTTTTGTTGGACTTAGTCATTTTTCTGGCGTTTATCAGACTTTCAGATAGGGGAAATGTCAGTGAGCATTCCACTTTCAGTTCCAGAGCGATTCGCCCAATGAATCCTTGATATTTAGTCATTTTCAGCCATTATTTTGGATTTTTGAAAATTTCACTTTTTTGTGAAAATATCCACTAAATGAGGGAATAATATGTGCGAGGGTACCCCAGGAGAGTTCCAAATGTGTGTGGGTAGAATATATATCCCACGGGGGTAAAATTGAAAAAAGTTGAAAACATTTTTTTTTTGGGACTTAGTCATTTTTCCGGCTTTTATCAGACTTTCAGATAGGGCAAATGTCAGTGAGCATTCCAATTTCAGTTCCAGAGCGATTCGCCCAATGAGTCCTTGATATTTAGTCGTTTTCAGCCAATTTTCTGGATTTTTGAAAATTTCACTTTTTGGTGAAAATATCCACTAAATAAGGGAATAATATGTGTGAGGGTACCCCAGGAGAGTTCCAAATGTGTGTGGGAAGAATGTATATCCCACGGGGGTAAAATTGAAAAAAGTTGAAAACATTTTTTTTTTGGACTTAGTCATTTTTCCGGCGTTTATCAGACTTTCAGATAGGGGAAATGTCAGTGAGCACTCCGATTTCAGTTCCAGAGCGATTCGCCCAATGAGTCCTTGATATTTAGTAGTTTTCAGCCAATATTTTGGATTTTTGAAACTTTCACTTTTTTGTGAAAATATCCACTAAATGAGGGAATAATATGTGTGAGGGTACCCCAGGAGAGTTCCAAATGTGTGTGGGTAGAATATATATCCCACGGGGGTAAAATTGAAAAAAGTTGAAAACATTTTTTTTTTTTGGACTTAGTGATTTTTCCGGCGTTTATCAAACTTTCAGATAGGGCAAATGCCAGTGAGCGTTGCAATTTCAGTTCCAGAGCGATTCGTCCAATGAGTCTTTGATATTTAGTCGTTTTCAGCCAATTTTCTGGATTTTTGAAAATTTCACTTTTTTGTGAAAATATCCACTAAATGAGGGAATAATATGTGTGAGGGTACCCCAGGAGAGATCCAAATGTGTGTGGGTAGAATATATATCCCACGGGTGTAAAATTGAAAAAAGTTGAAAACTCTTTTTTTTTGGACTTAGTCATTTTTCCGGCGTTTATCATACTTTCAGATAGGGCAAATGTCAGTGAGCGTTCCGATTTCAGTTCCAGTGCGATTCGCCCAATGATTCTTTGATATTTAGTCGTTTTCAGCCAATTTTCTGGATTTTTGAAAATTTCACTTTTTTGTGAAAATATCCACTAAATGAGGGAATAATATGTGTGAGGGTACCCCAGGAGAGATCCAAATGTGTGTGGGTAGAATATATATCCCACGGGTGTAAAATTGAAAAAAGTTGAAAACTCTTTTTTTTTGGACTTAGTCATTTTTCCGGCGTTTATCATACTTTCAGATAGGGCAAATGTCAGTGAGCATTCCAATTTCAGTTCCAGAGCGATTCGCCCAATGAGTCTTTGATATTTAGTCGTTTTCAGCCAATTTTCTTGATTTTTGAAAATTTCACTTTTTTGTGAAAATATCCACTAAATGAGGGAATAATATGTGTGAAGGTACCCCAAGAGAGTACTAAATGTGTGTGGTTAGAATATGTATCCCACGGGGGTAAAATTGAAAAAAGTTGAAAAAATTTTTTTTTTCCACTTAGTCATTTTTCTGGCGTTTATCAGACTTTCAGATAGGGGAAATGTCGGTGAGCATTCAGATTTCAGTTCCAGAGCGATTCGCCCAATGAGTCCATGATATTTAGTCATTTTCAGCCAATTTTCTGGATTTTTGAAAATTTCACTTTTTTGTGAAAATATCCACTAAATGAGAGAATAATATGTGTGAGGGTACCCCAGGAGAATTCCACATGTGTGTGGGTAGAATATATATCCCACGGGGGTAAAATTGAAAAAAGTTGAAAAAAATTTTTTTGGGGGATTTAGTCATTTTTCCGGCGTTTATCAGACTTTCAGATAGGGGAAATGTCAGTGAGCGTTCCGATTTCAGTTCCAGAGCAATTCGCCCAATGAGTCCGTGATATTTAGCCAATTTTCTGGATTTTTGAAAATGTCACTTTTTTGTGAAAATATCCACTAAATGAGAGAATAATATGTGTGAGGGTACCCCAGGAGAGTTCCAAATGTGTGTGGGTAGAATATATATCCCACGGGGGTAAAATTGAAAAAAGTTGAAAACATTTTTTTGGGGGATTTAGTCATTTTTCCGGCGTTTATCAGACTTTCAGATAGGGCAAATGTCAGTGAGCGTTCCGATTTCAGTTCCAGAGCGAGGCGTCCAATGAGTCCTTGATATTTAGTCGTTTTCAGCCAATTTTTTGGATTTTTGAAAATTTCACTTTTTTGTGAAAATATCCACTAAATGACGGAATAGTATGTGTTAGGGTACCCCAGGAGAGTTCCAAATGTGTGTGGGTAGAATATATATCCCACGGGGGTAAAATTGAAAAAAGTTGAAAACATTTTTTTTTTGGTCTTAGTCATTTTTCCGGCGTTTATCAGACTTTCAGATATTGGAAATGTCAGTGAGCGTTCTGATTTCAGTTCCAGAGCGATTCGCCCAATGAGTCCTTGATATTTAGTCATTTTCAGCCAATTTTCTGGATTTTTGAAAATGTCACTTTTTTGTGAAAATATCCACTAAATGAGAGAATAATATGTGTGAGGGTACCCCAGGAGAGTTCCAAATGTGTGTGGGTAGAATATATATCCCACGGGGGTAAAATTGAAAAAAGTTGAAAAAAATTTTTTTTTCCACTTAGTCATTTTTCTGGCGTTTATCAGACTTTCAGATAGGGCAAATGTCAGTGAGCGTTCCAATTTCAGTTCCAGAGCGATTCGCCCTATTAGTCTTTGATAGTTAGTCGTTTACAGCCAATTTTCTGGATTTTTGAAAATTTCACTTTTTGGTGAAAATATCCACTAAATGAGGGAATAATATGTGTGAGGGTACCCCAGGAGAGTTCCAAATGTGTGTGGGTAGAATATATATCCCACGGGGGTAAAATTGAAAAAAGTTGAAAACATTTTTTTTTGGACTTAGTCATTTTTCCGTCGTTTATCAGACTTTCAGATAGGGCAAATGTCAGTGAGCGTTCCAATTTCAGTTCCAGAGCGATTCGCCCAAAGAGTCTTTGATATTTAGTCGTTTTCAGCCAATTTTCTGGATTTTTGAAAATTTCACTTTTTTGTGAAAATATCCACTAAATGAGGGAATAATATGTGTGAGGGTACCCCAGGAGAGTTCCAAATGTGTGTGGGTAGAATATATATCCCACGGGGGTAAAATTGAAAAAAGTTGAAAACATTTTTTTTGTTGGACTTAGTCATTTTTCTGGCGTTTATCAGACTTTCAGATAGGGGAAATGTCAGTGAGCATTCCGATTTCAGTTCCAGAGCGATTCGCCCAATGAATCCTTGATATTTAGTCATTTTCAGCCATTATTTTGGATTTTTGAAAATTTCACTTTTTTGTGAAAATATCCACTAAATGAGGGAATAATATGTGCGAGGGTACCCCAGGAGAGTTCCAAATGTGTGTGGGTAGAATATATATCCCACGGGGGTAAAATTGAAAAAAGTTGAAAACATTTTTTTTTTGGGACTTAGTCAATTTTCCGGCTTTTATCAGACTTTCAGATAGGGCAAATGTCAGTGAGCATTCCAATTTCAGTTCCAGAGCGATTCGCCCAATGAGTCCTTGATATTTAGTCGTTTTCAGCCAATTTTCTGGATTTTTGAAAATTTCACTTTTTGGTGAAAATATCCACTAAATAAGGGAATAATATGTGTGAGGGTACCCCAGGAGAGTTCCAAATGTGTGTGGGAAGAATGTATATCCCACGGGGGTAAAATTGAAAAAAGTTGAAAACATTTTTTTTTTGGACTTAGTCATTTTTCCGGCGTTTATCAGACTTTCAGATAGGGGAAATGTCAGGGAGCACTCCGATTTCAGTTCCAGAGCGATTCGCCCAATGAGTCCTTGATATTTAGTCGTTTTCAGCCAATATTTTGGATTTTTGAAACTTTCACTTTTTTGTGAAAATATCCACTAAATGAGGGAATAATATGTGTGAGGGTACCCCAGGAGAGTTCCAAATGTGTGTGGGTAGAATATATATCCCACGGGCGTAAAATTGAAAAAAGTTGAAAACATTTTTTTTTTTTGGACTTAGTGATTTTTCCGGCGTTTATCAGACTTTCAGATAGGGCAAATGCCAGTGAGCGTTGCAATTTCAGTTCCAGAGCGATTCGTCCAATGAGTCTTTGATATTTAGTCGTTTTCAGCCAATTTTCTGGATTTTTGAAAATTTCACTTTTTTGTGAAAATATCCACTAAATGAGGGAATAATATGTGTGAGGGTACCCCAGGAGAGATCCAAATGTGTGTGGGTAGAATATATATCCCACGGGTGTAAAATTGAAAAAAGTTGAAAACTCTTTTTTTTTGGACTTAGTCATTTTTCCGGCGTTTATCATACTTTCAGATAGGGCAAATGTCAGTGAGCGTTCCGATTTCAGTTCCAGTGCGATTCGCCCAATGATTCTTTGATATTTAGTCGTTTTCAGCCAATTTTCTGGATTTTTGAAAATTTCACTTTTTTGTGAAAATATCCACTAAATGAGGGAATAATATGTGTGAGGGTACCCCAGGAGAGTTCCAAATGTGTGTGGGTAGAATATATATCCCACGGGGGTAAAATTGAAAAAAGTTGAAAACTCTTTTTTTTTGGACTTAATCATTTTTCCGGCGTTTATCAGACTTTCAGATAGGGCAAATGTCAGTGAGCGTACCGATATCAGTTCCAGAGCGATTCGCCCAATGAGTCCTTGATATTTAGTCGTTTTCAGTCATTTTTCTGGATTTTTCAAAACTTCACTTTTTTGTGAAGATATCCACTAAATGAGGGAATAATATGTGTGAGGGTACCCTAGGAGAGTTCCAAATGTGTGTGGTTAGAATATGTATCCCACGGGGGTAAAATTGAAAAAAGTTGAAAAAATTTTTTTTTTCCACTTAGTCATTTTTCTGGCGTTTATCAGACTTTCAGATAGGGGAAATGTCAGTGAGCGTTCAGATTTCAGTTCCAGAGCGATTCGCCCAATGAGTCCTTGATATTTAGTCATTTTCAGCCAATTTTCTGGATTTTTGAAAATTTCACTTTTTTGTGAAAATATCCACTAAATGAGAGAATAATATGTGTGAGGGTACCCCAGGAGAATTCCACATGTGTGTGGGTAGAATATATATCCCACGGGGGTAAAATTGAAAAAAGTTGAAAAAAAATTTTTTTTGGACTTAGTCATTTTTCCGGCGTTTATCAGACTTTCAGATAGGGGAAATGTCAGTGAGCGTTCCGATTTCAGTTCCAGAGCGATTCGCCCAATGAGTCCGTGATATTTAGCCAATTTTCTGGATTTTTGAAAATTTCACTTTTTTGTGAAAATATCCACTAAATGAGGGAATAATATGTGTGAGGGTACCCCAGGAGACTTCCAAATGTGTGTGGGTAGAATATATATCCCACGGGGGTAAAATTGAAAAAAGTTGAAAATATTTTTTTTTTGGACTTAGTCATTCTTCCGGCGTATAAAAGACTTTCAGATAGGGCAAATGTCAGTGAGCGTTCCAATTTCAGTTCCAGAGCGATTCGCCCTATGAGTCTTTGATAGTTAGTCGTTTACAGCCAATTTTCTGGATTTTTGAAAATTTCACTTTTTGGTGAAAATATCCACTAAATGAGGGAATAATATGTGTGAGGGTACCCCAGGAGAGTTCCAAATGTGTGTGGGTAGAATATATATCCCACGGGGGTAAAATTGAAAAAAGTTGAAAACATTTTTTTTGGACTTAGTCATTTTTCCGTCGTTTATCAGACTTTCAGATAGGGCAAATGTCAGTGAGCGTTCCAATTTCAGTTCCAGAGCGATTCGCCGAAAGAGTCTTTGATATTTAGTCGTTTTCAGCCAATTTTCTGGATTTTTGAAAATTTCACTTTTTTGTGAAAATATCCACTAAATGAGGGAATAATATGTGTGAGGGTACCCCAGGAGAGTTCCAAATGTGTGTGGGTAGAATATATATCCCACGGGGGTAAAATTGAAAAAAGTTTAAAAAAATTTTTTTTTCCACTTAGTCATTTTTCTGGCGTTTATCAGACTTTCAGATAGGGGAAATGTCAGTGAGCATTCAGATTTCAGTTCCAGAGCGATTCGCCCAATGAGTCCTTGATATTTAGTCGTTTTCAGCCAATTTTCTGGATTTTTGAAAATTTCACTTTTTTGTGAAAATATCCACTAAATGAGAGAATAATATGTGTGAGGGTACCCCAGGAGAATTCCACATGTGTGTGGGTAGAATATATATCCCACGGGGGTAAAATTGAAAAAAGTTGAAAAAAATTTTTTTTTTGGACTTAGTCATTTTTCCGGCGTTTATCAGACTTTCAGATAGGGAAAATGTCAGTGAGCGTTCCGATTTCAGTTCCAGAGCGATTCGCCCAATGAGTCCTTGATATTTAGTCGTTTTCAGCCAATATTTTGGATTTTTGAAAATTTCACTTTTTTGTGAAAATATCCACTAAATGAGGGAATAATATGTGTGAGGGTACCCCAGGAGACTTCCAAATGTGTGTGGGTAGAATATATATCCCACGGGGGTAAAATTGAAAAAAGTTGAAAATATTTTTTTTTTGGACTTAGTAATTCTTCCGGCGTTTATCAGACTTTCAGATAGGGCAAATGTCAGTGAGCGTTGCAATTTCAGTTCCAGAGCGATTCGCCCAATGAGTCTTTGATAGTTAGTCGTTTTCAGCCAATTTTCTGGATTTTTGAAAATTTCACTTTTTTGTGAAAATATCCACTATATGAGGGAATAATATGTGTGAGGGTACCCCAGGAGCGTTCCAAATGTGTGTGGGTAGAATATATATCCCACGTGGGTAAAATTGAAAAAAGTTGAAAACATTTTTTTTTTGGACTTAGTCATTTTTCCGGCGTTTATCAGACTTTCAGATAGGGGAAATGTCAGTGAGCATTCCGATTTCAGTTCCAGATCGATTCGCCCAATGAGTCCTTGATATTTAGCCAATTTTCTGGATTTTTGAAAATGTCACTTTTTTGTGAAAATATCCACTAAATGAGAGAATAATATGTGTGAGGGTACCCCAGGAGAGTTCCAAATGTGTGTGGGTAGAATATATATCCCACGGGGGTAAAATTGAAAAAAGTTGAAAACATTTTTTTTTTGGATTTAGTCATTTTTCCGGTGTTTATCAGACTTTCAGATAGGGCAAATGTCAGTGAGCGTTCCGATTTCAGTTCCAGAGCGATGCGCCCAATGAGTCCTTGATGTTTAGTCGTTTTCAGCCAATTTTTTGGATTTTTGAAAATTTCACTTTTTTCTGAAAATATCCACTAAATGAGGGAATAGTATGTGTTAGGGTACCCCAGGTGAGTTCCAAATGTGTGTGGGTAGAATATATATCCCACGGGGCTAAAATTGAAAAAAGTTGAAAACATTTTTTTTTTGGTCTTAGTCATTTTTCCGGCGTTTATCAGACTTTCAGATAGGGGAAATGTCAGTGAGCGTTCCGATTTCAGTTCCAGAGCGATTCGCCCAATGAGTCCTTGATATTTAGCCAATTTTCTGGATTTTTGAAAATGTCACTTTTTTGTGAAAATATCCACTAAATGAGAGAATAATATGTGTGAGGGTACCCCAGGAGAGTTCCAAATGTGTGTGGGTAGAATATATATCCCACGGGGGTAAAATTGAAAAAAGTTGAAAACATTTTTTTTTTGATTTAGTCATTTTTCCGTCATTTATCAGACTTTCAGATAGGGCAAATGTCAGTGAGCGTTCCAATTTCAGTTCCAGAGCGATTCGCCCAAAGAGTCTTTGATATTTAGTTGTTTTCAGCCAATTTTCTAGATTTTTGAAAATTGAACTTTTTTGTGAAAATATCCACTAAATGAGGGAATAATATGTGTGAGGGTACCCCAGGAGAGTTCCAAATGTGTGGATAGAATATAGATCCCAAGGGGGTAAAATTGAAAAAAGTTGAAAAAATTTTTTTTTGGACTTAGTCATTTTTCCGGCATTTATCAGATTTTCAGATAGGGGAAATGTCAGTGAGCATTCCGATTTCAGTTCCAGAGCGATTCGCCCAATGAGTCCTTGATATTTAGTAGTTTTCAGCCAATTTTCTGGATTTTTGAAAATTTCACTTTTTTGTGAAAATATCCACTAAATGAGGGAATAATATGTGTGAGGGTACCCCAGGAGAGTTCCAAATGTGTGTGGGAAGAATATATATCCCACGGGGGTAAAATTGAAAAAAGTTGAAAACATTTTTTTTTTGGACTTAGTCATTTTTCCGGCGTTTATCAGACTTTCAGATAGGGGAAATGTCAGTGAGCGTTCCGATTTCAGTTCCAGAGCGATTCGCCCAATGAGTCCTTGATATTTAGCCAATTTTCTGGATTTTTGAAAATGTCACTTTTTTGTGAAAATATCCACTAAATGAGAGAATAATATGTGTGAGGGTACCCCAGGAGAGTTCCAAATGTGTGTGGGTAGAATATATATCCCACGGGGGTAAAATTGAAAAAAGTTGATAACATTTTTTTTTTGGATTTAGTCATTTTTCCGGCGTTTATCAGACTTTCAGATAGGGCAAATGTCAGTGAGCGTTCCGATTTCAGTTCCAGAGCGATGCGCCCAATGAGTCCTTGATATTTAGTCGTTTTCAGCCAATTTTTTGGATTTTTGAAAATTTCACTTTTTTGTGCAAATATCCACTAAATGAGGGAATAGTATGTGTTAGGGTACCCCAGGAGAGTTCCAAATGTGTGTGGGTAGAATATATATCCCACGGGGCTAAAATTGAAAAAAGTTGAAAACATTTTTTTTTTGGTCTTAGTCATTTTTCCGGCGTTTATCAGACTTTCAGATAGGGGAAATGTCAGTGAGCGTTCCGATTTCAGTTCCAGAGCGATTCGCCCAATGAGTCCTTGATATTTAGTCATTTTCAGCCAATTTTCTGGATTTTTGAAAATTTCACTTTTTTGTGAAAATATCCACTAAATGAGGGAATAATATGTGTGAGGGTACCCCAGGAGAGTTCCAAATGTGTGTGGGTAGAATATATATCCCACGGGGGTAAAATTGAAAAAAGTTGAAAACATTTTTTTGGGGGATTTAGTCATTTTTCCGGCGTTTATCAGACTTTCAGATAGGGCAAATGACAGTGAGCGTTCCGATTTCAGTTCCAGAGCGATGCGCCCAATGAGTCCTTGATATTTAATCGTTTTCAGCCAATTTTTTGGATTTTTGAAAATTTCACTTTTTTGTGAAAATATCCACTAAATGAGGGAATAATATGTGTGAGGGTACCTCAGGAGAGTTCCAAATGTGTGTGGGTAGAATATATATCCCACGGGGGTAAAATTGAAAAAAGTTTAAAAAAATTTTTTTTTCCACTTAGTCATTTTTCTGGCGTTTATCAGACTTTCAGATAGGGGAAATGTCAGTGAGCATTCAGATTTCAGTTCCAGAGCGATTCGCCCAATGAGTCCTTGATATTTAGTCGTTTTCAGCCAATATTTTGGATTTTTGAAAATTTCACTTTTTTGTGAAAATATCCACTAAATGAGGGAATAATATGTGTGAGGGTACCCCAGGAGACTTCCAAATGTGTGTGGGTAGAATATATATCCCACGGGGGTAAAATTGAAAAAAGTTGAAAATATTTTTATTTTGGACTTAGTAATTCTTCCGGCGTTTATCAGACTTTCAGATAGGGCAAATGTCAGTGAGCGTTGCAATTTCAGTTCCAGAGCGATTCGCCCAATGAGTCTTTGATAGTTAGTCGTTTTCAGCCAATTTTCTGGATTTTTGAAAATTTCACTTTTTTGTGAAAATATCCACTAAATGAGGGAATAATATGTGTGAGGGTACCCCAGGAGCGTTCCAAATGTGTGTGGGTAGAATATATATCCCATGTGGGTAAAATTGAAAAAAGTTGAAAACATTTTTTTTTTGGACTTAGTCATTTTTCCGGCGTTTATCAGACTTTCAGATAGGGGAAATGTCAGTGAGCATTCCGATTTCAGTTCCAGATCGATTCGCCCAATGAGTCCTTGATATTTAGCCAATTTTCTGGATTTTTGAAAATGTCACTTTTTTGTGAAAATATCCACTAAATGAGAGAATAATATGTGTGAGGGTACCCCAGGAGAGTTCCAAATGTGTGTGGGTAGAATATATATCCCACGGGGGTAAAATTGAAAAAAGTTGAAAACATTTTTTTTTTGGATTTAGTCATTTTTCCGGCGTTTATCAGACTTTCAGATAGGGCAAATGTCAGTGAGCGTTCCGATTTCAGTTCCAGAGCGATGCGCCCAATGAGTCCTTGATGTTTAGTCGTTTTCAGCCAATTTTTTGGATTTTTGAAAATTTCACTTTTTTGTGCAAATATCCACTAAATGAGGGAATAGTATGTGTTAGGGTACCCCAGGTGAGTTCCAAATGTGTGTGGGTAGAATATATATCCCACGGGGCTAAAATTGAAAAAAGTTGAAAACATTTTTTTTTTGGTCTTAGTCATTTTTCCGGCGTTTATCAGACTTTCAGATAGGGGAAATGTCAGTGAGCGTTCCGATTTCAGTTCCAGAGCGATTCGCCCAATGAGTCCTTGATATTTAGTCATTTTCAGCCAATTTTCTGGATTTTTGAAAATTTCACTTTTTTGTGAAAATATCCACTAAATGAGGGAATAATATGTGTGAGGGTACCCCAGGAGAGTTCCAAATGTGTGTGGGTAGAATATAGATCCCAAGGGGGTAAAATTGAAAAAAGTTGAAAAAATTTTTTTTTGGACTTAGTCATTTTTCCGGCATTTATCAGATTTTCAGATAGGGGAAATGTCAGTGAGCATTCAGATTTCAGTTCCAGAGCGATTCGCCCAATGAGTCCTTGATATTTAGTAGTTTTCAGCCAATTTTCTGGATTTTTGAAAATTTCACTTTTTTGTGAAAATATCCACTAAATGAGGGAATAATATGTGTGAGGGTACCCCAGGAGAGTTCCAAATGTGTGTGGGAAGAATATATATCCCACGGGGGTAAAATTGAAAAAAGTTGAAAACATTTTTTTTTTGGACTTAGTCATTTTTCCGGCGTTTATCAGACTTTCAGATAGGGGAAATGTCAGTGAGCGTTCCGATTTCTGTTCCAGAGCGATTCGCCCAATGAGTCCTTGATATTAAGTCGTTTTCAGCCAATTTTCTGGATTTTTGAAAATTTCACTTTTTTGTGAAAATATCCACTAAATGAGGGAATAATATATGTGTGAGGGTACCCCAGGAGAGTTCCAAATGTGTGTGGGTAGAATATATATCCCACGGGGGTAAAATTGAAAAAAGTTGAAAACATTTTTTTTTTGGACTTAGTCATTTTTCCGGCGTTTATCAGACTTTCAGATAGGGCAAATGTCAGTGAGCGTTCCGATTTCAGTTCCAGAGCGATGCGCCCAATGAGTCCTTGATATTTAATCGTTTTCAGCCAATTTTTTGGATTTTTGAAAATTTCACTTTTTTGTGAAAATATCCACTAAATGAGGGAATAGTATGTGTTAGGGTACCCCAGGAGAATTCCACATGTGTGTGGGTAGAATATATATCCCACGGGGGTAAAATTGAAAAAAGTTGAAAAAAAATTTTTTTTGGACTTAGTCATTTTTCCGGCGTTTATCAGACTTTCAGATAGGGGAAATGTCAGTGAGCGTTCCGATTTCAGTTCCAGAGCGATTCGCCCAATGAGTCCGTGATATTTAGCCAATTTTCTGGATTTTTGAAAATGTCACTTTTTTTGTGAAAATATCCACTAAATGAGAGAATAATATGTGTGAGGGTACCCCAGGAGAGTTCCAAATGTGTGTGGGTAGAATATATATCCCACGGGGGTAAAATTGAAAAAAGTTGAAAACATTTTTTTGGGGGATTTAGTCATTTTTCCGGCGTTTATCAGACTTTCAGATAGGGCAAATGACAGTGAGCGTTCCGGTTTCAGTTCCAGAGCGATGCGCCCAATGAGTCCTTGATATTTAATCGTTTTCAGCCAATTTTTGGGATTTTTGAAAATTTCACTTTTTTGTGAAAATATCCACTAAATGAGGGAATAGTATGTGTTAGGGTACCCCAGGAGAATTCCACATGTGTGTGGGTAGAATATATATCCCACGGGGGTAAAATTGAAAAAAGTTGAAAAAAAATTTTTTTTGGACTTAATCATTTTTCCGGCGTTTATCAGACTTTCAGATAGGGGAAATGTCAGTGAGCGTTCCGATTTCAGTTCCAGAGCGATTCGCCCAATGAGTCCGTGATATTTAGCCAATTTTCTGGATTTTTGAAAATGTCACTTTTTTGTGAAAATATCCACTAAATGAGAGAATAATATGTGTGAGGGTACCCCAGGAGAGTTCCAAATGTGTGTGGGTAGAATATATATCCCACGGGGGTAAAATTGAAAAAAGTTGAAAACATTTTTTTGGGGGATTTAGTCATTTTTCCGGCGTTTATCAGACTTTCAGATAGGGCAAATGTCAGTGAGCGTTCCGATTTCAGTTCCAGAGCGAGGCGCCCAATGAGTCCTTGATATTTAGTCGTTTTCAGCCAATTTTTTGGATTTTTGAAAATTTCACTTTTTTGTGAAAATATCCACTAAATGACGGAATAGTATGTGTTAGGGTACCCCAGGAGAGTTCCAAATGTGTGTGGGTAGAATATATATCCCACGGGGGTAAAATTGAAAAAAGTTGAAAACATTTTTTTTTTGGTCTTAGTCATTTTTCCGGCGTTTATCAGACTTTCAGATAGGGGAAATGTCAGTGAGCGTTCCGATTTCAGTTCCAGAGCGATTCGCCCAATGAGTCCTTGATATTTAGTCATTTTCAGCCAATTTTCTGGATTTTTGAAAATGTCACTTTTTTGTGAAAATATCCACTAAATGAGAGAATAATATGTGTGAGGGTACCCCAGGAGAGTTCCAAATGTGTGTGGGTAGAATATATATCCCACGGGGGTAAAATTGAAAAAAGTTGAAAAAAATTTTTTTTTCCACTTAGTCATTTTTCTGGCGTTTATCAGATTTTCAGATAGGGGAAATGTCAGTGAGCATTCAAATTTCAGTTCCAGAGCGATTCGCCCAATGAGTCCTTGATATTTAGTCGTTTTCAGCCAATTTTCTGGATTTTTGAAAATTTCACTTTTTTGTGAAAATATCCACTAAATGAGGGAATAATATGTGTGAGGGTACCCCAGGAGACTTCCAAATGTGTGTGGGTAGAATATATATCCCACGGGGGTAAAATTGAAAAAAGTTGAAAATATTTTTTTTTTGGACTTAGTCATTCTTCCGGCGTTTAAAAGACTTTCAGATAGGGCAAATGTCAGTGAGCGTTCCAATTTCAGTTCCAGAGCGATTCGCCCTATTAGTCTTTGATAGTTAGTCGTTTACAGCCAATTTTCTGGATTTTTGAAAATTTCACTTTTTGGTGAAAATATCCACTAAATGAGGGAATAATATGTGTGAGGGTACCCCCAGGAGAGTTCCAAATGTGTGTGGGTAGAATATATATCCCACGGGGGTAAAATTGAAAAAAGTTGAAAACATTTTTTTTTGGACTTAGTCATTTTTCCGTCGTTTATCAGACTTTCAGATAGGGCAAATGTCAGTGAGCGTTCCAATTTCAGTTCCAGAGCGATTCGCCCAAAGAGTCTTTGATATTTAGTCGTTTTCAGCCAATTTTCTGGATTTTTGAAAATTTCACTTTTTTGTGAAAATATCCACTAAATGAGGGAATAATATGTGTGAGGGTACCCCAGGAGAGTTCCAAATGTGTGTGGGTAGAATATATATCCCACGGGGGTAAAATTGAAAAAAGTTTAAAAAAATTTTTTTTTCCACTTAGTCATTTTTCTGGCGTTTATCAGACTTTCAGATAGGGGAAATGTCAGTGAGCATTCAGATTTCAGTTCCAGAGCGATTCGCCCAATGAGTCCTTGATATTTAGTCGTTTTCAGCCAATTTTCTGGATTTTTGAAAATTTCACTTTTTTGTGAAAATATACACTAAATGAGAGAATAATATGTGTGAGGGTACCCCAGGAGAATTCCACATGTGTGTGGGTAGAATATATATCCCACGGGGGTAAAATTGAAAAAAGTTGAAAATATTTTTTTTTTGGACTTAGTCATTCTTCCGGCGTTTATCAGACTTTCAGATAGGGCAAATGTCAGTGAGCGTTCCAATTTCAGTTCCAGAGCGATTCGCCCAATGAGTCTTTGATAGTTAGTTGTTTTCAGCCAATTTTCTGGATTTTTGAAAATTTCACTTTTTTGTGAAAATATCCACTAAATGAGGGAATAATATGTGTGAGGGTACCCCAGGAGAGTTCCAAATGTGTGGGTAGAATATAGATCCCAAGGGGGTAAAATTGAAAAAAGTTGAAAAAATTTTTTTTTGGACTTAGTCATTTTTCCGGCATTTATCAGATTTTCAGATAGGGGAAATGTCAGTGAGCATTCCGATTTCAGTTCCAGAGCGATTCGCCCAATGAGTCCTTGATATTTAGTAGTTTTCAGCCAATTTTCTGGATTTTTGAAAATTTCACTTTTTTGTGAAAATATCCACTAAATGAGGGAATAATATGTGTGAGGGTACCCCAGGAGAGTTCCAAATGTGTGTGGGTAGACTATATATCCCACGGGGGTAAAATTGAAAAAAGTTGAAAATATTTTTTTTTTGGACTTAGTCATTCTTCCGGCGTTTATCAGACTTTCAGATAGGGCAAATGTCAGTGAGCGTTCCAATTTCAGTTCCAGAGCGATTCGCCCAATGAGTCTTTGATAGTTAGTCGTTTTCAGCCAATTTTCTGGATTTTTGAAAATTTCACTTTTTTGTGAAAATATCCACTAAATGAGGGAATAATATGTGTGAGGGTACCCCAGGAGAGTTCCAAATGTGTGTGGGTAGAATATATATCCCACGTGGGTAAAATTGAAAAAAGTTGAAAACATTTTTTTTTTGGACTTAGTCATTTTTCCGGCGTTTATCAGACTTTCAGATAGGGGAAATGTCAGTGAGCGTTCCGATTTCAGTTCCAGAGCGATTCGCCCAATGAGTCCTTGATATTTAGCCAATTTTCTGGATTTTTGAAAATGTCACTTTTTTGTGAAAATATCCACTAAATGAGAGAATAATATGTGTGAGGGTACCCCAGGAGAGTTCCAAATGTGTGTGGGTAGAATATATATCCCACGGGGGTAAAATTGAAAAAAGTTGAAAACATTTTTTTTTTTACTTAGTCATTTTTCCGTCGTTTATCAGACTTTCAGATAGGGCAAATGTCAGTGAGCGTTCCAATTTCAGTTCCAGAGCGATTCGCCCAAAGAGTCTTTGATATTTAGTTGTTTTCAGCCAATTTTCTGGATTTTTGAAAATTTCACTTTTTTGTGAAAATATCCACTAAATGAGGGAATAATATGTGTGAGGGTACCCCAGGAGAGTTCCAAATGTGTGGGTAGAATATAGATCCCAAGGGGGTAAAATTGAAAAAAGTTGAAAAAATTTTTTTTTGGACTTAGTCATTTTTCCGGCGTTTATCAGATTTTCAGATAGGGGAAATGTCAGTGAGCGTTCCGATTTCAGTTCCAGAGCGATTCGCCCAATGAGTCCTTGATATTTAGCCAATTTTCTGGATTTTTGAAAATGTCACTTTTTTGTGAAAATATCCACTAAATGAGAGAATAATATGTGTGAGGGTACCCCAGGAGAGTTCCAAATGTGTGTGGGTAGAATATATATCCCACGGGGGTAAAATTGAAAAAAGTTGATAACATTTTTTTTTTGGATTTAGTCATTTTTCCGGCGTTTATCAGACTTTCAGATAGGGCAAATGTCAGTGAGCGTTCCGATTTCAGTTCCAGAGCGATGCGCCCAATGAGTCCTTGATATTTAGTCGTTTTCAGCCAATTTTTTGGATTTTTGAAAATTTCACTTTTTTGTGCAAATATCCACTAAATGAGGGAATAGTATGTGTTAGGGTACCCCAGGAGAGTTCCAAATGTGTGTGGGTAGAATATATATCCCACGGGGCTAAAATTGAAAAAAGTTGAAAACATTTTTTTTTTTGTCTTAGTCATTTTTCCGGCGTTTATCAGACTTTCAGATAGGGGAAATGTCAGTGAGCGTTCCGATTTCAGTTCCAGAGCGATTCGCTCAATGAGTCCTTGATATTTAGTCGTTTTCAGCCAATTTTCTGGATTTTTGAAAATTTCACTTTTTTGTGAAAATATCCACTAAATGAGGGAATAATATGTGTGAGGGTACCCCAGGAGAGTTCCAAATGTGTGTGGGTAGAATATATATCCCACGGGGGTAAAATTGAAAAAAGTTGAAAACATTTTTTTTTGGACTTAGTCATTTTTCCGTCGTTTATCAGACTTTCAGATAGGGCAAATGTCAGTGAGCATTCCGATTTCAGTTCCAGAGCGATTCGCCCAATGAGTCCTTGATATTTAGTAGTTTTCAGCCAATTTTCTGGATTTTTGAAAATTTCACTTTTTTGTGAAAATATCCACTAAATGAGGGAATAATATGTGTGAGGGTACCCCAGGAGAGTTCCAAATGTGTGTGGGAAGAATATATATCCCACGGGGGTAAAATTGAAAAAAGTTGAAAACATTTTTTTTTTGGACTTAGTCATTTTTCCGGCGTTTATCAGACTTTCAGATAGGGGAAATGTCAGTGAGCGTTCCGATTTCAGTTCCAGAGCGATGCGCCCAATGAGTCCTTGATATTTAATCGTTTTCAGCCAATTTTTGGGATTTTTGAAAATTTCACTTTTTTGTGAAAATATCCACTAAATGAGGGAATAGTATGTGTTAGGGTACCCCAGGAGAGTTCCAAATGTGTGTGGGTAGAATATATGTCCCACGGGGGTAAAATTGAAAAAAGTTGAAAACATTTTTTTTTTGGTCTTAGTCATTTTTCCGGCGTTTATCAGACTTTCAGATAGGGGAAATGTCAGTGAGCGTTCCGATTTCAGTTCCAGAGCGATTCGCCCAATGAGTCCTTGATATTTAGTCGTTTTCAGCCAATTTTTTGGATTTTTGAAAATTTCACTTTTTTGTGAAAATATCCACTAAATGAGGGAAGAATATGTGTGAGGGTACCCCAGGAGAGTTCCAAATGTGTGTGGGTAGAATATATATCCCACGGGGGTAAAATTGAAAAAAGTTGAAAACATTTTTTTTTCGACTTAGTCATTTTTACGGCGTTTATCAGACTTTCACATAGGGGAAATGTCAGTGAGCATTCCGATTTCAGTTCCAGACCGATTCGCCCAATGAGTCCTTGTTATTTAGTTGTTTTCAGCCAATTTTCGGGATTTTTGAAAATGTCACTTTTTTTGTGAAAATATCCACTAAATGAGGGAATAATATGTGTGAGGGTACCCCAGGAGAGTTCTAAATGTGTTTGGGAAGAATATATATCCCACGGGGGTAAAATTGAAAAAAGTTGAAAAAAATTTTTTTTTTGGACTTAGTCATTTTTACGGCGTTTATCAGACTTTCAGATAGGGGAAATGTCAGTGAGCATTCCGATTTCAGTTCCAGAGCGATTCGCCCAATGAGTCCTTGATATTTAGTCGTCTTCAGCCAATTGTTTGGATTTTTGAAAATTTCACTTTTTTGTGAAAATATCCACTAAATGAGGGAAGAATATGTGTGAGGGTAGAGTTCCAAATGTGTATGGGTAGAATATATATCCCACGAGGGTAAAATTGAAAAAAGTTGAAAACATTTTTTTTTGGACTTAGTCATTTTTCCGGTGTTTATCAGACTTTCAGATAGGGCAAATGTCAGTGAGCGTTCCAATTTCAGTTCCAGAGCGATTCGCCCTATTAGTCTTTGATAGTTAGTCATTTTCAGCCAATTTTCTGGATTTTTGAAAATTTCACTTTTTTGTGAAAATATCCACTAAATGAGGGAATAATATGTGTGAGGGTACCCCAGGAGAGTTCCAAATGTGTGTGGGTAGAATATATATCCCACGGGGGTAAAATTGAAAAAAGTTGAAAACATTTTTTTTTGGACTTAGTCATTTTTCCGTCGTTTATCAGACTTTCAGATAGGGCAAATGTCAGTGAGCGTTCCAATTTCAGTTCCAGAGCGATTCGCCCAAAGAGTCTTTGATATTTAGTCGTTTTCAGCCAATTTTCTGGATTTTTGAAAATTTCACTTTTTTGTGAAAATATCCACTAAATGAGGGAATAATATGTGTGAGGGTACCCCAGAAGAGTTCCAAATGTGTGTGGGAAGAATATATATCCCACGGGGGTAAAATTGAAAAAAGTTGAAAACATTTTTTTTTTGGACTTAGTCATTTTTCCGGCGTTTATCAGACTTTCAGATAGGGGAAATGTCAGTGAGCGTTCCGATTTCAGTTCCAGAGCGATTCGCCCAATGAGTCCTTGATATTTAGCCAATTTTCTGGATTTTTGAAAATGTCACTTTTTTGTGAAAATATCCACTAAATGAGAGAATAATATGTGTGAGGGTACCCCAGGAGAGTTCCAAATGTGTGTGGGTAGAATATATATCCCACGGGGGTAAAATTGAAAAAAGTTGAAAAAATTGTTTTTTTGGATTTAGTCATTTTTCCGGCGTTTATCAGACTTTCAGATAGGGCAAATGTCAGTGAGCATTCCGATTTCAGTTCCAGAGCGATTCGCCCAATGAGTCCTTGATATTTAGTAGTTTTCAGCCAATTTTTTGGATTTTTGAAAATTTCACTTTTTTGTGAAAATATCCACTAAATGAGGGAAGAATATGTGTGAGGGTACCCCAGGAGAGTTCCAAATGTGTATGGGTAGAATATATATCCCACGAGGGTAAAATTGAAAAAAGTTGAAAACATTTTTTTTTGGACTTAGTCATTTTTCCGGTGTTTATCAGACTTTCAGATAGGGCAAATGTCAGTGAGCGTTCCAATTTCAGTTCCAGAGCAATTCACCCAATGGGTCTTTGATATTTAGTCGTTTTCAGACAATTTTCTGGATTTTTGAATATTTCACTTTTTTGTGAAAATATCCACTAAATGAGGGAATAATATATGTGTGAGGGTACCCCAGGAGAGTTCCAAATGTGTGTGGGTAGAATATATATCCCACGGGGGTAAAATTGAAAAAAGTTGAAAACATTTTTTTTTTGGACTTAGTCATTTTTCCGGCGTTTATCAGACTTTCAGATAGGGGAAATGTCAGTGAGCGTTCCGATTTCAGTTCCAGAGCGACGCGCCCAATGAGTCCTTGATATTTAATCGTTTTCAGCCAATTTTTTGGATTTTTGAAAATTTCACTTTTTTGTGAAAATATCCACTAAATGAGGGAATAGTATGTGTTAGGGTACCCCAGGAGAGTTCCAAATGTGTGTGGGTAGAATATATATCCCACGGGGGTAAAATTGAAAAAAGTTGAAAACATTTTTTTTTTGGTCTTAGTCATTTTTCCGGCGTTTATCAGACTTTCAGATAGGGGAAATGTCAGTGAGCGTTCCGATTTCAGTTCCAGAGCGATTCGCCCAATGAGTCCTTCATATTTAGTCGTTTTTAGCCAATTTTTTGGATTTTTGAAAATTTCACTTTTTTGTGAAAATATCCACTAAATGAGGGAAGAATATGTGTGAGGGTACCCCAGGAGAGTTCCAAATGTGTGTGGGTAGAATATATATCCCACGGGGGTAAAATTGAAAAAAGTTGAAAACATTTTTTTTTCGACTTAGTCATTTTTACGGCGTTTATCAGACTTTCACATAGGGGAAATGTCAGTGAGCATTCCGATTTCAGTTCCAGAGCGATTCGCCCAATGAGTCCTTGTTATTTAGTTGTTTTCAGCCAATTTTCGGGATTTTTGAAAATGTCACTTTTTTTGTGAAAATATCCACTAAATGAGGGAATGATATGTGTGAGGGTACCCCAGGAGAGTTCTAAATGTGTTTGGGAAGAATATATATCCCACAGGGGTAAAATTGAAAAAAGTTGAAAAAAATTTTTTTTTTGGACTTAGTCATTTTTACGGCGTTTATCAGACTTTCAGATAGGGGAAATGTCAGTGAGCATTCCGATTTCAGTTCCAGAGCGATTCGCCCAATGAGTCCTTGATATTTAGTCGTTTTCAGCCAATTTTTTGGATTTTTGAAAATTTCACTTTTTTGTGAAAATATCCACTAAATGAGGGAAGAATATGTGTGAGGGTACCCCAGGAGAGTTCCAAATGTGTATGGGTAGAATATATATCCCACGAGGGTAAAATTGAAAAAAGTTGAAAACATTTTTTTTTGGACTTAGTCATTTTTCCGGTGTTTATCAGACTTTCAGATAGGGCAAATGTCAGTGAGCGTTCCAATTTCAGTTCCAGAGCGATTCACCCAATGGGTCTTTGATATTTAGTCGTTTTCAGACAATTTTCTGGATTTTTGAAAATTTCACTTTTTTGTGAAAATATCCACTAAATGAGGTAATAATATGTGTGAGGGTACCGAAGGAGAGTTCTAAATGTGTGTGGGAAGAATATATATCCCACGGGGGTAAAATTGAAAAAAGTTGAAAAATATTTTTTTTTCGACTTAGTCATTTTTACGGCATTTATCAGACTTTCAGATAGGGGAAATGTCAGTGAGCGTTCCGATTTCTGTTCCAGAGCGATTCGCCCAATGAGTCCTTGATATTAAGTCGTTTTCAGCCAATTTTCTGGATTTTTGAAAATTTCACTTTTTTGTGAAAATATCCACTAAATGAGGGAATAATATATGTGTGAGGGTACCCCAGGAGAGTTACAAATGTGTGTGGGTGGAATATATATCCCACGGGGGTAAAATTGAAAAAAGTTGAAAACATTTTTTTTTTGGACTTAGTCATTTTTCCGGCGTTTATCAGACTTTCAGATAGGGGAAATGTCAGTGAGCATTCCGATTTCAGTTCCAGAGCGATTCGCCCAATGAGTCCTTGATATTTAGCCAATTTTCTGGATTTTTGAAAATGTCACTTTTTTGTGAAAATATCCACTAAATGAGAGAATAATATGTGTGAGGGTACCCCAGGAGAGTTCCAAATGTGTGTGGGTAGAATATATATCCCACGGGGGTAAAATTGAAAAAAGTTGAAAAAATTGTTTTTTTGGATTTAGTCATTTTTCCGGCGTTTATCAGACTTTCAGATAGGGCAAATGTCAGTGAGCATTCCGATTTCAGTTCCAGAGCGATTCGCCCAATGAGTCCTTGATATTTAGTCGTTTTCAGCCAATTTTTTGGATTTTTGAAAATTTCACTTTTTTGTGAAAATATCCACTAAATGAGGGAAGAATATGTGTGAGGGTACCCCAGGAGAGTTCCAAATGTGTATGGGTAGAATATATATCCCACGAGGGTAAAATTGAAAAAAGTTGAAAACATTTTTTTTTGGACTTAGTCATTTTTCCGGTGTTTATCAGACTTTCAGATAGGGCAAATGTCAGTGAGCGTTCCAATTTCAGTTCCAGAGCGATTCACCCAATGGGTCTTTGATATTTAGTCGTTTTCAGACAATTTTCTGGATTTTTGAATATTTCACTTTTTTGTGAAAATATCCACTAAATGAGGGAATAATATGTGTGAGGGTACCGAAGGAGAGTTCTAAATGTGTGTGGGAAGAATACATATCCCACGGGGGTAAAATTGAAAAAAGTTGAAAAATATTTTTTTTTAGACTTAGTCATTTTTACGGCATTTATCAGACTTTCAGATAGGGGAAATGTCAGTGAGCGTTCCGATTTCTGTTCCAGAGCGATTCGCCCAATGAGTCCTTGATATTAAGTCGTTTTCAGCCAATTTTCTGGATTTTTGAAAATTTCACTTTTTTGTGAAAATATCCACTAAATGAGGGAATAATATATGTGTGAGGGTACCCCAGGAGAGTTCCAAATGTGTGTGGGTAGAATATATATCCCACGGGGGTAAAATTGAAAAAAGTTGAAAACATTTTTTTTTTGGACTTAGTCATTTTTCCGGCGTTTATCAGACTTTCAGATAGGGGAAATGTCAGTGAGCGTTCCGATTTCAGTTCCAGAGCGACGCGCCCAATGAGTCCTTGATATTTAATCGTTTTCAGCCAATTTTTTGGATTTTTGAAAATTTCACTTTTTTGTGAAAATATCCACTAAATGAGGGAATAGTATGTGTTAGGGTACCCCAGGAGAGTTCCAAATGTGTGTGGGTAGAATATATATCCCACGGGGGTAAAATTGAAAAAAGTTGAAAACATTTTTTTTTTGGTCTTAGTCATTTTTCCGGCGTTTATCAGACTTTCAGATAGGGGAAATGTCAGTGAGCGTTCCGATTTCAGTTCCAGAGCGATTCGCCCAATGAGTCCTTCATATTTAGTCGTTTTTAGCCAATTTTTTGGATTTTTGAAAATTTCACTTTTTTGTGAAAATATCCACTAAATGAGGGAAGAATATGTGTGAGGGTACCCCAGGAGAGTTCCAAATGTGTGTGGGTAGAATATATATCCCACGGGGGTAAAATTGAAAAAAGTTGAAAACATTTTTTTTTCGACTTAGTCATTTTTACGGCGTTTATCAGACTTTCACATAGGGGAAATGTCAGTGAGCATTCCGATTTCAGTTCCAGAGCGATTCGCCCAATGAGTCCTTGTTATTTAGTTGTTTTCAGCCAATTTTTGGGATTTTTGAAAATGTCACTTTTTTTGTGAAAATATCCACTAAATGAGGGAATGATATGTGTGAGGGTACCCCAGGAGAGTTCTAAATGTGTTTGGGAAGAATATATATCCCACAGGGGTAAAATTGAAAAAAGTTGAAAAAAAATTTTTTTGGACTTAGTCATTTTTACGGCGTTTATCAGACTTTCAGATAGGGGAAATGTCAGTGAGCATTCCGATTTCAGTTCCAGAGCGATTCGCCCAATGAGTCCTTGATATTTAGTCGTTTTCAGCCAATTTTTTGGATTTTTGAAAATTTCACTTTTTTGTGAAAATATCCACTAAATGAGGGAAGAATATGTGTGAGGGTACCCCAGAAGAGTTCCAAATGTGTATGGGTAGAATATATATCCCACGAGGGTAAAATTGAAAAAAGTTGAAAACATTTTTTTTTGGACTTAGTCATTTTTCCGGTGTTTATCAGACTTTCAGATAGGGCAAATGTCAGTGAGCGTTCCAATTTCAGTTCCAGAGCGATTCACCCAATGGGTCTTTGATATTTAGTCGTTTTCAGACAATTTTCTGGATTTTTGAATATTTCACTTTTTTGTGAAAATATCCACTAAATGAGGGAATAATATGTGTGAGGGTACCGAAGGAGAGTTCTAAATGTGTGTGGGAAGAATATATATCCCACGGGGGTAAAATTGAAAAAAGTTGAAAAATATTTTTTTTTCGACTTAGTCATTTTTACGGCATTTATCAGACTTTCAGATAGGGGAAATGTCAGTGAGCGTTCCGATTTCTGTTCCAGAGCGATTCGCCCAGTGAGTCCTTGATATTAAGTCGTTTTCAGCCAATTTTCTGGATTTTTGAAAATTTCACTTTTTTGTGAAAATATCCACTAAATGAGGGAATAATATATGTGTGAGGGTACCCCAGGAGAGTTCCAAATGTGTGTGGGTGGAATATATATCCCACGGGGGTAAAATTGAAAAAAGTTGAAAACATTTTTTTTTTGGACTTAGTCATTTTTCCGGCGTTTATCAGACTTTCAGATAGGGCAAATGTCAGTGAGCGTTCCGATTTCAGTTCCAGAGCGATGCGCCCAATGAGTCCTTGATATTTAATCGTTTTCAGCCAATTTTTTGGATTTTTGAAAATTTCACTTTTTTGTGAAAATATCCACTAAATGAGGGAATAGTATGTGTTAGGGTACCCCAGGAGAGTTCTAAATGTGTGTGGGAAGAATATGTATCCCACGGGGGTAAAATTGAAAAAAGTTGAAAAAATTTTTTTTTTTGGACTTAGTCATTTTTACAGCGTTTATCAGACTTTCAGATAGGGGAAATGTCAGTGAGTGTTCCGATTTCAGTTCCAGAGCGATTCGCCCAATGAGTCCTTGTTATTTAGTTGTTTTCAGCCAATTTTCGGGATTTTTGAAAATGTCACTTTTTTTGTGAAAATATCCACTAAATGAGGGAATAATATGTGTGAGGGTACCCCAGGAGAGTTCTAAATGTGTTTGGGAAGAATATATATCCCACGGGGGTAAAATTGAAAAAAGTTGAAAAAAATATTTTTTTTGGACTTAGTCATTTTTACGGCGTTTATCAGACTTTCAGATAGGGGAAATGTCAGTGAGCATTCAGATTTCAGTTCCAGAGCGATTCGCCCAATGAGTCCTTGATATTTAGTCATTTTCAGCCAATTTTCTGGATTTTTGAAAATGTCACTTTTTGTGAAAATATCCACTAAATGAGAGAATAATATGTGTGAGGGTACCCCAGGAGAGTTCCAAATGTGTGTGGGTAGAATATATATCCCATGGGGGTAAAATTGAAAAAAGTTGAAAACATTTTTTTTTGGACTTAGACATTTTTCCGGCGTTTATCAGACTTTCAGATAGGGCAAATGTCAGTGAGCGTTCCGATTTCAGTTCCAGAGCGATGCGCCCAATGAGTCCTTGATATTTAGTCGTTTTCAGCCAATTTTTTGGATTTTTCAAAATTTCACTTTTTTGTGAAAATATCCACTAAATGAGGGAATAGTATGTGATAGGGTACCCCAGGAGAGTTCTAAATGTGTGTGGGAAGAATATGTATCCCACGGGGGTAAAATTGAAAAAAGTTGAAAAAATTTTTTTTTTTGGACTTAGTCATTTTTACGGCGTTTATCAGACTTTCAGATAGGGGAAATGTCAGTGAGCGTTCCGATTTCAGTTCCAGAGCGATTCGCCCAATGAGTCCTTGATATTTAGTCATTTTCAGCCAATTTTCTGGATTTTTTAAAATGTCACTTTTTGTGAAAATATCCACTAAATGAGAGAATAATATGTGTGAGGGTACCCCAGGAGAGTTCCAAATGTGTGTGGGTAGAATATATATCCCATGGGGGTAAAATTGAAAAAAGTTGAAAACATTTTTTTTTTGGACTTTGACATTTTTCCGGCGTTTATCAGACTTTCAGATAGGGCAAATGTCAGTGAGCGTTCCGATTTCAGTTCCAGAGCGATTCGCCCAATGAGTCCTTGATATTTAGTCGTTTTCAGCCAATTTTCTGGATTTTTGAAAATTTCACTTTTTTGTGAAAATATCCACTAAATGAGGGAATAATATGTATGAGGGTACCCCAGGAGAGTTCCAAATGTGTGTGGGTAGAATATATATCCCACGGGGGTAAAATTGAAAAAAGTTGAAAATTTTTTTTTTGTACTGTCATTTTTCCGGCGTTTATCAGACTTTCACATAGGGGAAATGTCAGTGAGCGTTCCGATTTCAGTTCCAGAGCGATTCCCCAATGAGTCCTTGATATATAGTAGTTTTCAGCCAATATTTTGGATTTTTGAAAATTTCACTTTTTTGAGAAAATATCCACTAAATGAGAGAATAATATGTGTGAGGGTACCCCAGGAGAGTTCCAAATGTGTGTGGGTAGAATACATATCCCACGGGGGAAAAATTGAAAAAAGTTGAAAACATTTTTTTTTTGGACTTAGTCATTTTTCCGGCGTTTATCAGACTTTCACATAGGGGAAATGTCATTGAGCGTTCCGATTTCAGTTCCAGAGCGATTCGCCCAATGAGTCCTTGATATTTAGTCGTTTTCAGCCAATTATCTGGATTTTTGAAAATTTCACTTTTTTGTGAAAATATCCACTAAATGAGGGAATAATATATGTGTGAGGGAACCCCAGGAGAGTTCCAAATGTGTGTGGGTAGAATATATATTCCATGGGGGTAAAATTGAAAAAAGTTGAAAACATTTTTTTTTCGACTTAGTCATTTTTACGGCGTTTATCAGACTTTCACATAGGGGAAATGTCAGTGAGCATTCCGATTTCAGTTCCAGAGCGATTCGCCCAATGAGTCCTTGTTATTTAGTTGTTTTCAGCCAATTTTCTGGATTTTTGAAAATGTCACTTTTTTTGTGAAAATATCCACTAAATGAGGGAATAATATGTGTGAGGGTACCCCAGGAGAGTTCCAAATGTGTGTGGGTAGAATATATATCCCACGGGGGTAAAATTGAAAAAAGTTGAAAAAATTTTTTTTTGGACTTAGTCATTTTTCCGGCGTTTATCAGACTTTCAGATAGGGGAAACGTCAGTGAGCGTTACAATTTCAGTTCCAGAGCGATTCGCCCATTGAGTCTTTGATATTTAATAGTTTTCAGCCAATTTTCTGGATTTTTGACAATTTCACTTTTTTGTGAAAATATCCACTAAATGAGGGAATAATATGTGTGAGGGTACCCCAGGAGAGTTAGAAATGTGTGTGGGTAGAATATATATCCCACGGGGGTAAAATTGAAAAAAGTTGAAAAAATAATTTTTCGACTTAGTAATTTTTCCGGCGTTTATCAGACTTTCAGATAGGGGAAATGTCAGTGAGCGTTCCGATTTCAGTTCCAGAGCGATTCGCCCAATGAGTCCTTGATATTTAGTCATTTTCAGACAATTTTCTGGATTTTTGAAAATTTCACTTTTTTGTGAAAATATCCACTAATTGAGCGAATAATATGTGTGATGGTACCCCAGGAGAGTTCCAAATGTGTGTGGGTAGAATATATATCCCACGGGGGTAAAATTGAAAAAAGTTGAAAAAATTTTTTTTTGGACTGTCATTTTTCCGGCGTTTATCAGACTTTCACATAAGGGGAAATGTCAGTGAGCGTTCTGATTTCAGTTCCAGAGCGATTCGCCAAATGAGTCCTTGATATTTAGTCGTTTTCAGCCAATATTTTGGATTTTTGAAAATTTCACTTTTTTGTGAAAATATCCACTAAATGAGAGAATAATATGTGTGAGGGTACCCTAGGAGAGTTCCAAATGTGTGTGGGTAGAATATATATCCCACGGGGGTAAAATTGAAAAAAGTTGAAAAAATTTTTTTTTTGGATTTAGTCATTTTTCCGGTGTTTATCAGACTTTCAGATAGGGCAAATGTCAGTGAGCGTTCCGATTTCAGTTCCAGAGCGATTCGCCCAATGAGTCCTTGATATTTAGTCGTTTTCAGCCAATTTTTTGGATTTTTGAAAATTTCACTTTTTTGTGAAAATATCCACTAAATGAGGGAATAATATGTGTGAGGGTACCCCAGGAGAGTTCCAAATGTGTGTGGGTAGAATATATATCCCACGGGGGTAAAATTGAAAAAAGTTGAAAACATTTTTTTTTGGACTTAGTCATTTTTCCGGCGTTTATCAGACTTTCACATAGGGGAAATTTCAGTGAGCATTCCGATTTCAGTTCCAGAGCGATTCGCCCAATGAGTCCTTGATATTTAGTCGTTTTCAGCCAATATTTTGGCTTTTTGAAAATTTAACTTTTTTTGAAAATATCCACTAAATGAGAGAATAATATGTGTGAGGGTACCCCAGGAGAGTTCCAAATGTATGTGGGTAGAATATATATCCCACGGGGGTAAAATTGAAAAAAGTTGAAAAAATTTTTTTTTGGACTGTCATTTTTCCGGCGTTTATCAGACTTTCACATAAGGGGAAATGTCAGTGAGCGTTCCGATTTCAGTTCCAGAGCGAGTCGCCCAATGAGTCCTTGATTAGAGATGAGCGTTGTTCTACTCGAACTGTTCGCCAATCTCAAATTCGAGCTGTTTTGGGCGGTGTTCGAGCCGATCGGCGAACACGAACAATTTGAGAAAAATTCGGCTGTTCGAGGTTATGTTCGATAACTGTTTGTGCACCAAAATCATAACTGGATTTTTTCTCAGTAATGATGAAAATTAATGTTAATACGCAGTTTGAGTGTACAGCGGGGTGGGGGGAGGGGCAGGGGATGGATCTCTGCAGGAACAATGAAGATCTCCATTTTTTTTTCTCTTTCCCGCATTTGCAGTGGGGAAGTGCAATCTGTCAGCCTATCAGCAGCGCACACACGGAGCGAAGTGCTTTTTTTCACACAAGCAAGGGCATGTGTCATTGGCAGTGTATGTCACATGTCCTTGCCCTATAAGACCAAGCCATTTTCCCCGTCGCCACCATTTTCTCACTGCTGCAGCTGCGTGTTAGACGGCACCGCTGTTGCTTTGTGCGCTATACCTTGTTAATTTCAAGCCAATTTTCGCACAAATATACAGATAGCTTGGGAGTAGGGAATAGTTGTGATTGCAGTCCTTTTAAGGACTAGGTTACAGCATTTCCTACGACTTTTATCAGGGAGGTCTGTGCTCTTAAATAGATAGGTTGTGGGAGTAAAGACTAATTGTAATTGGAGTCCTTTTCAGGACTAGGTTACATGAGTTCCTATCAGTTTTTGCCAGGCAGGTCTGTGCCAGTGCTGTGCAAGTTTTTTTCACAGCATTTGGCTGAATCTCGCAAAGCTAATCCTTTTTGGCCTATTGCAGAGTGTGTTAGTCAGTGGAGTAGCCTATCTGTGTTGCAAGATATACCACCTGTGTATAGAATACCAATTTTTTTACTGCACCTAGTGAAGTAAAATCTTTTGGGCATAGCATCATTCTATTAGTCCATCTATACTGACCTCCATCAGGTTGCAAACTGAATATAATTTTTTTCTGCATCTAGCTCTGAAAAAATATTTGGGCTTCTAGCAGTGTGTGGGACTTGGTCTATTAGTCCATCTATACTGACCTCCATCAGGTTGCAAACTAAAAATAATTTTTTTCTTCATTTAGCTCTGAAAAAATATTTGGGCTTCTAGCAGTGTGTGGGACTTGTTCTATTAGTCCTTCTATACTGACCTCCAGCAGGTTGCAAATTGAATATAATTTTTTTCTGCATCTAGCTCTGAAAAAATAGTTGGGCTTCTAGCGGTGTGTGGGACTTGGTCTATTAGTCCTTCTATACTGACCTCCAGCAGGTTGCAAATTGAATATAATTTTTTTCTGCATCTAGCTCTGAAAAAATAGTTGGGCTTCTAGCGGTGTGTGGGACTTGGTCTATTAGTCCATCTATACTGACCTCCATCAGGTTGCAAATTAAAAATAATTTTTTTCTGCATCTAGCTCTGAAAAAATATTTGGGCTTCTAGCAGTGTGTGGGACTTGGTCTATTAGTCCATCTATACTGACCTCCATCAGGTTGCAAATTAAAAATAATTTTTTTCTTCATTTAGTTCTGAAAAAATATTTGGGCTTCTAGCAGTGTGTGGGACTTGTTCTATTAGTCCTTCTATACTGACCTCCAGCAGGTTGCAAATTGAATATAATTTTTTTCTGCATCTAGCTCTGAAAAAATAGTTGGGCTTCTAGCGGTGTGTGGGACTTGGTCTATTAGTCCATCTATACTGACCTCCATCAGGTTGCAAATTAAAAATAATTTTTTTCTGCATCTAGCTCTGAAAAAATATTTGGGCTTCTAGCAGTGTGTGGGACTTGGTCTATTAGTCCATCTATACTGACCTCCATCAGGTTGCAAATTAAAAATAATTTTTTTCTTGATTTAGCTCTGAAAAAATATTTGGGCTTCTAGCAGTGTGTGGGACTTGTTCTATTAGTCCTTCTATACTGACCTCCAGCAGGTTACAAATTAAAAATAATTTTTATCTGCATCTACAGTACCTCTGAAAAAATATTTGGGCTTCTAGCTGTGTGTGGGACTATTTGTATTAGTCCATCTATAGTGACCTCCATCAGGTTGCAAACTGAATATATTTTTTTCTGCTTCTACCTCTGAAAAAATATTTGGCCTTCTAGTAGTGTGTCGGACTTTCTCTATTAGTCCATCTATACTGACCTCCATCAGGTTGCAAATTAAAACTAATTTTTATCTGCATCTACAGTACCTCTGAAAAAATATTTGGGCTTCTAGCTGTGTGTGGGACTATTTGTATTAGTCCATCTATACTGACCTCCATCAGGTTGCAAATTCAAAATAATTTTTTTCTGCATCTAACCCAGCCAATAGTTTTGGCCTAATACCACAGTTTGGCCACTCAGCTCTGCTCGGTTACCATCCATTGTTTTTTTGTGCAAACAACTCCAGAGTTGTGAATTAGTTAACCACCAAAATGAGTGGAAAAAGGCCTGCTGCTGGTGGAAAGGGGAATAGGCGTGTTGGGAAGGGGAAAAAAGGTTGTGTCCGTGGGGTAGGTGTTAAAGCAACAGTAACATCTGCAGAAGAGAGACCATCTTCCAGCCAAACTAAAATGTCTACTTCTTTTAGCGGATAATGTGATAAGATCCCTTTCTTACGGCCACGCCAATCGCTACAAATTCCAGATGAGGCACAAAAACAGCAGGTGCTTCAACGGATATCAAGTGCTCCTTTAAGTGGGCTCTCCTCCACATCAACTTCAACATCACAAATACTCCAGTCCTCAAAGGTGTCACCCAAATCGCACTTGCTTCCTCACAGCTCCCAAATCTCCAGCTACCCGTCTGAGTATGAGGTAGAACAGATGGTTGAGTCTGCAGAGCTGTTTACTCATACTATAGCCTGGGAATCAGAGGTCGACTCCAGCGCTTCTGTGAATCCAGACGAGGAAATGATCTGCACTGATGCCCAGAATCTTTATGAGTCGGATCCAGGACCAGACGCAGAAGGTTCTGACCATAATGTAGACCCTCATTCCCAAACTGTAACTCCTGTTGGTGGAGACAATGAGGAAGACGATGATAAGACTCAAATACCTGATTGGAGCGACAACTTTAGTTTTTTGTCAGGGCAGGAACAGGTTGGCTCTGAGGACGACGGGTGTGATAACGCACAGGGTGATGATGATGAGGTCGGAGATCCCACTTACTGTCAACCCACAGTCAGCCAAGAGATGAGGTCAGCAGAGGAGGTGGAGGAAGATGCTAGTGACGACGAGGTCAGGTTGCGCCTTCCTGGACAGAGACGTAGTACTGGAAGCACGTCAACAACTGCATCCTCAAACACAACTCTGCCTCTCACCACAAGTCGTGGTGGCTCTTCAGGTCGCATGGGTGCTAAGCCTTGCATAGCCTGGGCATTTTTTCAGATCGATAAAGATGACCCAACTCGTGTTATCTGTAACATTTGTCAGCAAAAGCTAAGTAGAGGCCAAAAAATACATAGTTTGAGTACTTCATGCATGAACCGGCACATGGTCATGAAGCATAAGTTGCAGTGGGAAGCTCAGTGTGCTACAATGCGGCCTAGCCGGCCGGGCCAACCACCGTCTGCCATATCTTGTGCATCCGCGGCCTCTTCATTCTCTGTGACTGGGGGGACAGCAGTCACACCTGTTTTGGGGCGCAGACCTGCCACCTCTTTACCCGCAACAGCCAGCGTGATTGGCAGGTCATCATTTTCTTTGGAGGTGGGAACACCAGCTGGTGTTGAGCGCTGTCCGACATCGATAGCACCACCTTTGGATCAAGGCAACCTAACATGTCCGCCTGCATCTTCCTCACAGACCGGCAGTTTGCCGGGGACACCCTTATCAACCCTGTCTAAGCACAATAGCCAGCCCTCGGTCCCTCAGATGTGGACAAGTAAAAGACCATTTCCTCCTAGCCATGAGAAAGCTAAGAGGTTGAATTTCACCATCTGCAAGCTCTTGGCTACAGAAATGCTGCCTTTCCGCCTGGTGGACACAGAGGATTTTCGAGACCTTATGTCCGTCGCAGTGCCCCAGTACCAGATGCCCAGTCGGCACTACTTCTCAAAGAAAGGTGTGCCTGCGCTCCACCAGCATGTCGCACACAACATCACCGCTTCTTTGAGAAACTCTGTGTGTGACAGGGTGCATTTCACCACAGACACTTGGACGAGTAGGCATGGACAGGGGCGTTACATGTCGCTGACTGGGCACTGGGTAACTATGGTGACAGCAGGACAAGGGGCTGCTGTCCAAGTCTTGCCGTCCCCACGAGTTGTGCGTCAATCCTCTTTATGTCAAAGTTCCTCCACTGCTTCTGCCTCCTCAACCTCCTCTCGGTCTTCCACCTGCACCCAAAGCCTGTCTGGTCATGCCACAAGCTTTCTAACTGCGCAGAAGGGATTCTGCACACCTCCATACTATGCTGGCAGTAGGGCTCAACGTCATCAGGCGGTTTTTACATTGAAATGTCTGGGAAATGTGAGTCACACAGCTGAGGAGTTGTGGTCAGCTCTGGAGAACCAATTTCATGAATGGTTGTCTCCACTGGACCTGAAACCAGGGAAGGCCGTGTGCGACAATGCTGCAAACCTGGGTGCGGCCCTTCGCCGGGGCAATGTCACACACGTGCCTTGTATGGCTCACGTGTTGAACCTGGTTGTCCAGCAATTTTTAGCCCACTATCCCAGACTAGATGGCCTTCTGCAGAGGGCACGGTCGCTGTGTGCTCACTTCCGCCGTTCGCATCCCGCAGCTCAGCGACTTACATCTCTACAGAAGTCGTTGGGCCTGCCACTTCACCGGCTAAAATGCGATGTGCCTACCCGGTGGAATTCAACTCTGCACATGTTGCAGCGACTGTGGCAGCACCGACAAGCCCTGGTGCAATACGTTCTGGCGTATAGCCTGGGCCAACGAGATTCAGAGGTGGGGCAAATCACGCTGGAGGAGTGGTCTCAGATCAGGGACCTATGCACCCTTCTGCACAGTTTTGAAATGGCGACGAAGATGTTTAGTGCTGACGATGCCATTATCAGCATGACTATTCCGGTGATTTACATGCTGGAGCACATGTTAAACAGAATTCGGAGTCAGGTGGTGGCACAAGAGGAGGTGGAGGAAGTAGAGGAGGAGGAGTTGTATGCGGAAGGGCTAACATCTGCAAGGTCCAGACGGTCGGCAGCACCAAGGCGGCAGGCATGTGAGGGTGGGGGAGATGGTTTTACCAGGGCGCATGGTAGCAGCCAAACTAGTGAGGAAGGTGCAGGAGCCCAGGAAGAAGTGGAGGACGAACTGATGGAAGACTCATCAGATGAGGGAGACCTTGATCACATTTCTGTTGTGCGAGGTTGGGGGGAGAGGACAGAGGAAGGAAGCATGATTGTTACCTCGCCACCAACACAACAGGGACTTGGTGCTCCTGGATGCGCAACACACATGAGTGCCTTCTTGCTGCACTACCTGCAACATGACCCTCGAATTGTGAGAATTAGAAATAATCCTGACTACTGGGTTGCCACACTGTTAGATCCCCGGTACAAAAGTAAATTTGCAGAAATTATTCCTGCCATAGAAAGGGATGCACGCATGCAGGAGTATCAGCAGAGACTGTTGCAGAATCTTACATGTGCTTTTCCACAAAATACCAGTGGTGCACGTAGTGAATCTCACAGTTCCAACTTGCCAACCGTGGGACCGTCAAGTGTTCAGCACTCAAACCGTAACAGAACCACAGTATCTGCTGGTAACATCAATTTTGTGGAATCATTTCACCACTTTTTTAGCCCATCCTTTGCAAGGCCACAGGAGACAAGAAGTCTGACACATAGTCAACGCCTAGAGACGATGGTACAGGAGTATCTCCAAGTAAACATTGAAGCCACGACTGTGTCACTGGACACTTGCTCTTTTTGGGCTTCCAATCTGGATAAATGGCCGGAGCTAGCCACTTACGCCTTGGAGATCTTGTCATGCCCCGCAGCCAGCGTTCTGTCTGAACGTGTGTTCAGCGCTGCTGGTGGTGTGCTGACAGATAAGCGCACGCGGCTCTCCACTGATAATGTAGACAGACTCACGTTCATAAAGATGAACAAATCATGGATCCGAAACGACTTTTCTACCCCTGTGTCATCCTGGGGAGAGTAAAAGCTTGATGATTGGTTAAAATCACCCTACCAACCGTTTTAAGCTTTCAAATTACTAATCATGTTTATCTGTATCTTGGCTGGAAAATAATTTGGGCTTTGTAGCAGTGTGCAGCACTGATTCTATTAGGCCATCTATAATAAGCTCCACCAGATTTAAAATTACTAATCATGTTTATCTGTATCTTGACTGATCCTATTAGGCCATCTATACTAAAGCTTCACCCGATTTAAAATTAATAATAATTTTTAGCTGCATCTAGCCCGGAAAATAATTTTGGGGCTCCGAGATGCGCAAGACACATAAGTGCCTTCTTGCTGCACTACCTGCAGCATGACCCTCATATTGTCAGAATTCGAAGTAATCATGACTACTGGGTTGCCACACTCTTAGATCCCCCAAACTTTTCGATCAACCTTTTCATTTTAATAAAGACCAAAAAAATTGTCATTTTTGAAATTATAAGCATTAGCAGGTTGTTAGAAACTGAAATCAAAAAGTTTTCAACTCAAAACTTTATTCTAGGTGATGTTACATTTTCACATAGGACCCCTTGTTCGAAAGGAGCTTCTGAACTCTCTCGTCCATTGAATTTGTCAGGTTTTGGATGGTTTCTGCTTCAATTGTTTTGCATGAGGACAGAATACCCTCCCAGAGCTGTTGCTTAGATGTGAACTGCCTCCCGCCATCATAGAGACTCCTTTTAATGATGCTCCAAAGGTTCTGAATGGGGTACAGGTCAGGGGAGCATGGGGGTTACACCATAAGTTTGTCCCCTTTTATGCCCATATCAGCCAGAGATGCAGATGTTTTATGTGCAGCATGAGATGGTGCATTATCATGCAAAAAAATGATCTTGCTGTGAAATACACGGTTCTTCTTCTTGAACCATGGCAGGAAGTGCTGTTTGAGAAAATCCACATACATTATGGAGTTCATCTTTAGCGCCTTCAGGGATCCTAAAGGGGCCGACAATCTCTCTCCCCATGATTCCAGCCCAAAACATTACTCCACCTCCTCCTTGTTGGCGCTGTAGCCGTGTTTGCGTGGGGTGTCCATCAACCAGCCATCCTCCACTCCATCCATCTGGACCATCGAGCGCTGCACGGCACTCATCCGTGAACAAAACAGTTTTGAAATCAGTCTTCATGTAATGTTTGGCCCACTGGAGCCGTTTCTGCTTGTGTGAAGTGGATAGAGGAGGTCGACAGGATGGCGTATGCACAGCTGCAAACCTCTGAAGGACCGTGCATCTTGTTGTTCGGTGGACGTTGGAGGCACAAGCAGCTTCAAAAACTTGTCTGCTGCTATGACAAGGCTTTTTTGCCGCTGCTCTTTCAACCTGACGTAATTGCCTGTAGGAAAGAGTCCTCAATTTGCCCTTATCAGCACGCACACGTGTGTACTGTGAATCAGCTACATACTTCTTGATTGCCAAGACACTTCATCCTGATCATCGCACAATGTTGATTGTAGTCATGCCTTGACCTAAACACTCCACAATTTGTTGCTTCTCAGCAGCCGACACATCCTTTTTCTTTCCCATTTTGGCAGAAAATGTAGGCTGCTTAATAATGTGAGACAGCCTTCTTAAGTAGTCTTGCCTTTCATTGGACACACCTGCCAAACTAATTAGCACAGGTGTCTGCAATTGCTTACAGTGATATAAAGAGCCCTGACACACATCACCATCAATGAGTTTAACTGACAAACAAACAAATTCTTCCCTTATCACTCCTAAACAATTTTTGCATAATAATTTGGAACGCAGTGTACATGTGCTTTTCCACAAAACACCAGTGGTTCACGTAGTGAATCTTACAGTTCTAACTTGCCAACCGTGGTCTGTATGGAGTTGTTCAATAAAGGGCCCAAAATTAAGATAACATAGATGGGAGAGGTCTCTATGAATAGGAATTCCTAAGTATTTGATACCCTGTGAGGGCCAGGCAAAGGGAAAGTTGGACTGGATGGAATCCTATATGGATTTGGGGAGGGAGACATCGAGGGCCTCAGACTACGCTGCATTGATTTTAAAATTTGACCATGTAACAAAGTGATCTATTTCAGCCATAACAGCATGGATGGATATATGTGATTGAGTGATATATACTAGGACATCATCAGCAAATAGAGAGCACTTGTACTCGGTGCCTCCCACCTCAATCCACCTAATATTGGAGTTATGGCGAATTGATGAGAGCAGGTGCTCCGTCACTAGGATGTATAAGAGAGGGGACAGAGGACATCCCTGCCTTGTCCCATTGGTGATTGTGAAAGGTGATGAAAATGTTCTGATGCACCCCCTGGGCCTTGGGACACCCGGAGCCGGACCCTTTTTGGTGGATGCTGGTGGTTGTAGTCTTCGTGGCGGCGACCCGGTTCCGTGGCTCAGGGTGGTCAAACCAGTGGCGGAACTATTTATGTGGTTTTGATGTTTAAATGTCCGACTACGCCACCCGTGGATTGCGGTCAGAGTGAACCGCCGCTGCAGGGCAGACCGCTGAGGCTGGTGTTGTGGGTGCAGCAGAGCGTAGCATAACTCCCCACGGGAGGAATATAGCCTCAGGGCAGTGTATGCGGAGGATGGGGGTGATGGTGCAGGGCAGCAGCAGTAACGACACGGAGTCAGTGTTGCAGTCCAGGGCCTTTACTCACAGTTCTTATTATCCAGACCACGTCTGCAGGTAACGGCTGCCCACGTCGTACTGTGCTCACCAGGTGAGGGGCTCAGACAACTCCCAGATAACTTTGGAGCGCTTCACAGGACCCCCTTTGTGTGTCCTTTGTCTGGCCTTTCTTACCAACCCTTCTGTCCGGCTGCCTCGGGCCTCCTCTTGGTAAACTTGGCGCCAGTTTCCCTGACCCTATGTGGTGCCTTCCTAGCGGGTGTAGCGAGGGGCTGCGCCACATAAAATGTCACAGCCTCCGGTTTCTAGCTGAGGGTCGTTTCCTGCCTCCACTAGTTTCGGGGACCCGTCTCCCCCTTTGGCCTGACCCCTCCACGCAGGTGGATTCGGGCGTGCGGTGGCGACTCGCCCGTCCGCACCCCTGGGATCCCTTCATTCCTCGTTCCTGGAGCCTTCTCCGCTCCTCTTCCTTCCTTCTCCCTCTTCCAGGCCTGGGCCTCTGTTACTAGGCCCGCCTCCGGAGCAGAGCTCATACAGAGCCCCTGCTCCCTGCCACTTCTGCTCAGACTTCTCTGCACTGAACTAAGATGGTGCCCACCTTTTATACTCCCTTCTCAATGCACACAAGAACTGCTTCCTCCCTGCTCCTGCACTACAGGGTTCCCCTTCCTCAGTGTTCCCTCCCCCCACTCCAGCCAGGGACAGGGACTGTCGTGCCCATCTCAGAGGCATATTGGTCGCCCTGCCCCACGGCAATGTGGTGTAATGCATGCAGGTGTCGGGTCCTGATCCACACTCCATCCTTACCTGAGAGTGAGATATCACACCTCTGGGTGAGGTGCAATACCTCTGTAGCAACCGAGCCCTCAGGGTGCTACAGTTCCAATTTATCTTCAGTCCTAGGTGACGTATTGTGATACAGGGCCGTGATTTTGGCTATAAAAGGGTCCCCTAGACCCCTACCCCAAGCTTTTTAAGAGAATCATATATGGCGTGCCAGGAGACTCTATGGAATGCTTTCTCAGCATCCAACGAGAGTATCTAATTACAAATTTTTAACTGCATCTAGCCCAGGAAATACTTTGTGCCTAGTAGCAGTGTCTGCTAGTCAGCGGATTATCCCGGCTGTTAAGCAAGCTACACCACCTGTAGTTTAGACACTTAATTTTTTCAAAGGAAATGCTTCGGGACCATGGGATACTCAGTGAAGAGCATCAGGAGGCACCCCAAGGCATAGGGGCTGGGACTGGCAGTAAGATGCCTTGCGGTGGACAGCCGAGCTCGATCCTTATAAAAGCTTTTTAACTGCAGCAGCTTTAGTGGACGCTACTGGAGCTGGAATTACGCGGCTGCTGGCATGAGACTTGCCCTCCAATAGATCCTTGTAAATGGATTTAAAGTGTATTCATTCAAATTAGAGAGACAATTTAATTTAAAAAGCTTAGAGCTGCCTCCACCACAGGGGGGCTCGCTCGACCCACCAGCGGACAGGCACCAGTATTGGGAGAGGGGGGCTGGCCATCAGGGTTCACCGCGGCTCTGGCACAAACCTGTCGACACGGAGGTGGCACGGGCAGGAGCGGACTGGCCGTGTCGGCTTCTCACTTTTTGGATTTTAGAAGGGCATGACATGCCTATATCTGTGTCTCCCCCTCCTTTTACTCCTCCACCTCTTTTATTTTCGCATGACTATATGTACTTGTCACTTTTCCATGTGTTAGTTGTGTCTTCTGAGCAGTTTGTCAGCTTTTGGACACCTTTGAAGGTGTTTTCTATGTGTTTCTATGTGTTTTTGTTTGCCTGCCATTGGTTTTAACGGTGTTCGAAGGTGTTCGACGAACAGTTCGACGAACAGTTCGGCGAACACACGGGTGTTCGACGAACCGAACCGAACTCGAACACTACGGGGGTGGCTCAACACTATCCTTGATATTTAGTCGTTTTCAGCCAATTTTCTGGATTTTTGAAAATTTCACTTTTTTGTGAAAATATCCACTAAATGACAGAATAATATGTGTGAGGGTACCCCAGGAGAGTTCCAAATGTGTGTGGGTAGAATATATATCCCACGGGGGTAAAATTGAAAAAAGTTGAAAACATTTTTTTTTTGGACTTAGTCATTTTTCCTGCGTTTATCAGACTTTCAGATAGGGGAAATGTCAGTGAGCGTTGCGATTTCAGTTCCAGAGCGATTCGCTCAATGAGTCCTTGATGTTTAGTCGTTTTCAGCCAATTTTCTGGATTTTTGAAAATTTCACTTTTTTTGTGAAAATATCCACTAAATGAGGGAATAATATGTGTGAAGGTACCCCAGGAGAGTTCCAAATGTGTGTGGGTAGAATATATATCCCACGGGGGTAAAATTGAAAAAAGTTTAAAAAAATTTTTTTTTGGACTTAGTAATTTTTCCGGCGTTTATCAGACTTTCAGATAGGGGAAATGTCAGTGAGCGTTCCGATTTCAGTTCCAGAGCGATTCGCTCAAAGAGTCCTTGATATTTAGTCGTTTTCAGCCAATATTTTGGATTTTTGAAAATTTCACTTTTTTGTGAAAATATCCACTAAATGAGAGAATAATATGTGTGAGGGTACCCCAGGAGAGTTCCAAATGTGTGTGGGTAGAATATACATCCCACGGGGGTAAAATTGAAAAAAGTTGAAAACATTTTTTTTTTGGACTTAGTCATTTTTCCGGCGTTTATCAGACTTTCAGATAGGGCAAATGTCAGTGAGCGTTAAAATTTCAGTTCCAGAGCGATTCGTCCATTGAGTCTTTGATATTTAATAGTTTTCAGCCAATTTTCTGGATTTTTGACAATTTCACTTTTTTGTGAAAATATCCACTAAATGAGGGAAAAATATGTGTGAGGGTACCCCAGGAGAGTTAGAAATGTGTTTGGGTAGAATATGTATCCCACGGGGGTAAAATTGAAAAAAGTTGAAAAAATAATTTTTTGGACTTAGTAATTTTTCCGGCGTTTATCAGACTTTCAGATAGGGGAAATGTCAGTGAGCGTTCTGATTTCAGTTCCAGTGCGATTCGCCCAATGAGTCTTTGATATATAGACGTTTTCAGCCAATATTTTGGATTTTTGAAAATTTCACTTTTTTGTGAAAATATCCACTAAATGAGGGAATAATATGTGTGAGGGTACCACAGGAGAGTTCCAAATGTGTGTGGGTAGAATATATATCTCACGGGGGTAAAATTGAAAAAAGTTGAAAAAATTTTTTTTTGGACTTAGTCATTTTTCCGGCGTTTATCAAACTTTCAGAGAGGGGAAATGTCAGTGAGCGTTCCGATTTCAGTTCCAGAGCGATTCGCTCAATGAGACCTTGATGTTTAGTCGTTTTCAGCCAATTTTCTGGATTTTTGAAAATTTCACTTTTTTGTGAAAATATCCACTAAATGAGGGAATAATATGTGTGAAGGTACCCCAGGAGAGTTCCAAATGTGTGTGGGTAGAATATATATCCCACGGGGGTAAAATTGAAAAAAGTTTAAAAAAATTTTTTTTTGGACTTACTAATTTTTCCGGCGTTTATCAGACTTTCAGATAGGGCAAATGTCAGTGAGCGTTCCAATTTCAGTTCCAGAGCGATTCGTCCATTGAGTCTTTGATATTTAATAGTTTTCAGCCAATTTTCTGGATTTTTGACAATTTCACTTTTTTGTGAAAATATCCACTAAATGAGGGAAAAATATGTGTGAGGGTACCCCAGGAGAGTTAGAAATGTGTGTGGGTAGAATATATATCCCACGGGGGTAAAATTGAAAAAAGTTGAAAAAATAATTTTTTGGACTTAGTAATTTTTCCGGCGTTTATCAGACTTTCAGATAGGGGAAATGTCAGTGAGCGTTCTGATTTCAGTTCCAGTGCGATTCGCCCAATGAGTCTTTGATATATAGATGTTTTCAGCCAATATTTTGGATTTTTGAAAATTTCACTTTTTTGTGAAAATATCCACTAAATGAGGGAATAATATGTGTGAGGGTACCACAGGAGAGTTCCAAATGTGTGTGGGTAGAATATATATCTCACGGGGGTAAAATTGAAAAAAGTTGAAAAAATTTTTTTTTGGACTTAGTCATTTTTCCGGCGTTTATCAAACTTTCAGAGAGGGGAAATGTCAGTGAGCGTTCCGATTTCAGTTCCAGAGCGATTCGCTCAATGAGACCTTGATGTTTAGTCGTTTTCAGCCAATTTTCTGGATTTTTGAAAATTTCACTTTTTTGTGAAAATATCCACTAAATGAGGGAATAATATGTGTGAAGGTACCCCAGGAGAGTTCCAAATGTGTGTGGGTAGAATATATATCCCACGGGGGTAAAATTGAAAAAAGTTTAAAAAAATTTTTTTTTGGACTAACTAATTTTTCCGGGGTTTATCAGACTTTCAGATAGGGCAAATGTCAGTGAGCGTTCCAATTTCAGTTCCAGAGCGATTCGTCCATTGAGTCTTTGATATTTAATAGTTTTCAGCCAATTTTCTGGATTTTTGACAATTTCACTTTTTTGTGAAAATATCCACTAAATGAGGGAAAAATATGTGTGAGGGTACCCCAGGAGAGTTAGAAATGTGTGTGGGTAGAATATATATCCCACGGAGGTAAAATTGAAAAAAGTTGAAAAAATAATTTTTTGGACTTAGTAATTTTTCCGGCGTTTATCAGACTTTCAGATAGGGGAAATGTCAGTGAGCGTTCCGATTTCAGTTCCAGAGCGATTCGCCCAATGAGTCCTTGATATTTAGTCATTTTCAGCCAATTTTCTGGATTTTTGAAAATTTCACTTTTTTGTGAAAATATCCACTAAATGAGAGAATAATATGTGTGAGGGTACCCCAGGAGAGTTCCAAATGTGTGTGGGTAGAATATATATCCCACGGGGGTAAAATTGAAAAAAGTTGAAAACATTTTTTTTTTGGACTTAGTCATTTTTCCGGCGTTTATCAGACCTTCAGATAGGGGAAATGTTAGTGAGCGTTCCGATTTCAGTTCCAGAGCGATTCGCTCAATGAGTCCCTGATGTTTAGTCGTTTTCAGCCAATTTTCTGGATTTTTGAAAATTTCACTTTTTTGTGAAAATATCCACCAAATGAGGGAATAATATGTGTGAGGGTACCCCAGGAGAGTTCCAAATGTGTGTGGGTAGAATATATATCCCACGGGGGTAAAATTGAAAAAAGTTGAAAACATTTTTTTTTTTGGACTTAGTCATTTTTCCGGCGTTTATCAGACTTTCAGATAGGGCAAATGTCAGTGAGCGTTCCGATTTCAATGCCAGAGTGATTTTCCCAATGAGTCCTTGATATTTAGTCGTTTTCAGCCAATTTTCTGGATTTTTGAAAATTTCACTTTTTTGTGAAAATATCCACTAAATGAGGGAATAATATGTGTGAGGGTACCCCAGGAGAGTTCCAAATGTGTGTGCGTAGAATATATATCCCATGGGGATAAAATTGAAAAAAGTTGAAAACATTTTTTTTTTGGATTTAGTCATTTTTCCGGTGTTTATCAGACTTTCAGATAGGGCAAATGTCAGTGAGCGTTCCGATTTCAGTTCCAGAGCAATTCGCCCAATGAGTCCTTGATATTTAGTCGTTTTCAGCCAATTTTCTGGATTTTTGAAAATTTCACTTTTTTGTGAAAATATCCACTAAATGATTGAATAATATGTGTGAGGGTGCCCCAGGAGAGTTCCAAATGTGTGTGGGTAGAATATATATCAGACGGGGGGTAAAATTGAAAAAAGTTGAAAAAAATTTTTTTTTGGACTTTGTCATGTTTCCGGCGTTTATCAGACTTTCAGATAGTGAGTGAGCTAGGGAGTGAGCGTTCCGAATTCAGTTCCAGAGCGATTCGCCCAATGAGTCCTTGATATTTAGTCGTTTTCAGCCAATTTTCTGGATTTTTGAAAATTTCACTTTTTTGTGAAAATGTCCACTAAATGATTGAATAATATGTGTGAGGGTGCCCCAGGAGAGTTCCAAATGTGTGTGGGTAGAATATATATCAGACGGGGGGTAAAATTGAAAAAAGTTGAAAAAAATTTTTTTTTGGACAGTCATTTTTCCGGCGTTTATCAGACTTTCAGATAGTGAGTGAGCTAGGGAGTGAGCGTTCCGATTTCAGTTCCAGAGCGATTCGCCCAATGAGTCCTTGATATTTAGTCGTTTTCAGGCAATTTTCTGGATTTTTGGAAAATTTTACTTTTTTGTGAAAATATCCACTAAATGAGGGAATAATATGTGTGAGGGTACCCCAGGAGAGTTCCAAATGTGTGTGGGTAGAATATATATCCCACGGGGGTAAAATTTAAAAAAGTTGAAAAAATTATTTTTTTGGACTTAGTCATTTTTCCGGCGTTTATCAGACCTTCAGATAGGGGAAATGTTAGTGAGCGTTCCGATTTCAGTTCCAGAGCGATTCGCTCAATGAGTCCTTGATGTTTAGTCGTTTTCAGCCAATTTTCTGGATTTTTGAAAATTTCACTTTTTTGTGAAAATATCCACCAAATGAGGGAATAATATGTGTGAGGGTACCCAGGAGAGTTCCAAATGTGTGTGGGTAGAATATATATCCCACGGGGGTAAAATTGAAAAAAGTTGAAAACATTTTTTTTTGGACTTAGTCATTTTTCCGGCGTTTATCAGACTTTCAGATAGGGCAAATGTCAGTGAGCGTTCCGATTTCAGTTCTAGAGCGATTCGCCCAATGAGTCCTTGATATTTAGTCGTTTTCAGCCAATTTTCTGGATTTTTGACAATTTCACTTTTTTGTGAAAATATCCACTAAATGAGGGAAAAATATGTGTGAGGGTACCCCAGGAGAGTTAGAAATGTGTGTGGGTAGAATATATATCCCACGGGGGTAAAATTGAAAAAAGTTGAAAAAATAATTTTTTGGACTTAGTAATTTTTCCGGCGTTTATCAGACTTTCAGATAGGGGAAATGTCAGTGAGCGTTCCGATTTCAGTTCCAGAGCGATTCGCCCAATGAGTCCTTGATATTTAGTCATTTTCAGCCAATTTTCTGGATTTTTGAAAATTTCACTTTTTTGTGAAAATATCCACTAAATGAGAGAATAATATGTGTGAGGGTACCCCAGGAGAGTTCCAAATGTGTGTGGGTAGAATATATATCCCACGGGGGTAAAATTGAAAAAAGTTGAAAACATTTTTTTTTTGGACTTAGTCATTTTTCCGGCGTTTATCAGACCTTCAGATAGGGGAAATGTTAGTGAGCGTTCCGATTTCAGTTCCAGAGTGATTCGCTCAATGAGTCCCTGATGTTTAGTCGTTTTCAGCCAATTTTCTGGATTTTTGAAAATTTCACTTTTTTGTGAAAATATCCACCAAATGAGGGAATAATATGTGTGAGGGTACCCCAGGAGAGTTCCAAATGTGTGTGGGTAGAATATATATCCCACGGGGGTAAAATTGAAAAAAGTTGAAAACATTTTTTTTTTTGGACTTAGTCATTTTTCCGGCGTTTATCAGACTTTCAGATAGGGCAAATGTCAGTGAGCGTTCCGATTTCAATGCCAGAGTGATTTTCCCAATGAGTCCTTGATATTTAGTCGTTTTCAGCCAATTTTCTGGATTTTTGAAAATTTCACTTTTTTGTGAAAATATCCACTAAATGAGGGAATAATATGTGTGAGGGTACCCCAGGAGAGTTCCAAATGTGTGTGCGTAGAATATATATCCCATGGGGATAAAATTGAAAAAAGTTGAAAACATTTTTTTTTTGGATTTAGTCATTTTTCCGGTGTTTATCAGACTTTCAGATAGGGCAAATGTCAGTGAGCGTTCCGATTTCAGTTCCAGAGCAATTCGCCCAATGAGTCCTTGATATTTAGTCGTTTTCAGCCAATTTTCTGGATTTTTGAAAATTTCACTTTTTTGTGAAAATATCCACTAAATGATTGAATAATATGTGTGAGGGTGCCCCAGGAGAGTTCCAAATGTGTGTGGGTAGAATATATATCAGACGGGGGGTAAAATTGAAAAAAGTTGAAAAAAATTTTTTTTTGGACTTTGTCATGTTTCCGGCGTTTATCAGACTTTCAGATAGTGAGTGAGCTAGGGAGTGAGCGTTCCGAATTCAGTTCCAGAGCGATTCGCCCAATGAGTCCTTGATATTTAGTCGTTTTCAGCCAATTTTCTGGATTTTTGAAAATTTCACTTTTTTGTGAAAATGTCCACTAAATGATTGAATAATATGTGTGAGGGTGCCCCAGGAGAGTTCCAAATGTGTGTGGGTAGAATATATATCAGACGGGGGGTAAAATTGAAAAAAGTTGAAAAAAATTTTTTTTTGGACAGTCATTTTTCCGGCGTTTATCAGACTTTCAGATAGTGAGTGAGCTAGGGAGTGAGCGTTCCGATTTCAGTTCCAGAGCGATTCGCCCAATGAGTCCTTGATATTTAGTCGTTTTCAGGCAATTTTCTGGATTTTTTGAAAATTGTACTTTTTTGTGAAAATATCCACTAAATGAGGGAATAATATGTGTGAGGGTACCCCAGGAGAGTTCCAAATGTGTGTGGGTAGAATATATATCCCACGGGGGTAAAATTTAAAAAAGTTGAAAAAATTATTTTTTTGGACTTAGTCATTTTTCCGGCGTTTATCAGACCTTCAGATAGGGGAAATGTTAGTGAGCGTTCCGATTTCAGTTCCAGAGCGATTCGCTCAATGAGTCCTTGATGTTTAGTCGTTTTCAGCCAATTTTCTGGATTTTTGAAAATTTCACTTTTTTGTGAAAATATCCACCAAATGAGGGAATAATATGTGTGAGGGTAGCCAGGAGAGTTCCAAATGTGTGTGGGTAGAATATATATCCCACGGGGGTAAAATTGAAAAAAGTTGAAAACATTTTTTTTTGGACTTAGTCATTTTTCCGGCGTTTATCAGACTTTCAGATAGGGCAAATGTCAGTGAGCGTTCCGATTTCAGTTCTAGAGCGATTCGCCCAATGAGTCCTTGATATTTAGTCGTTTTCAGCCAATTTTCTGGATTTTTGACAATTTCACTTTTTTGTGAAAATATCCACTAAATGAGGGAAAAATATGTGTGAGGGTACCCCAGGAGAGTTAGAAATGTGTGTGGGTAGAATATATATCCCACGGGGGTAAAATTGAAAAAAGTTGAAAAAATAATTTTTTGGACTTAGTAATTTTTCCGGCGTTTATCAGACTTTCAGATAGGGGAAATGTCAGTGAGCGTTCTGATTTCAGTTCCAGTGCGATTCGCCCAATGAGTCTTTGATATATAGACGTTTTCAGCCAATATTTTGGATTTTTGAAAATTTCACTTTTTTGTGAAAATATCCACTAAATGAGGGAATAATATGTGTGAGGGTACCACAGGAGAGTTCCAAATGTGTGTGGGTAGAATATATATCTCACGGGGGTAAAATTGAAAAAAGTTGAAAAAATTTTTTTTTGGACTTAGTCATTTTTCCGGCGTTTATCAAACTTTCAGAGAGGGGAAATGTCAGTGAGCGTTCCGATTTCAGTTCCAGAGCGATTCGCTCAATGAGACCTTGATGTTTAGTCGTTTTCAGCCAATTTTCTGGATTTTTGAAAATTTCACTTTTTTGTGAAAATATCCACTAAATGAGGGAATAATATGTGTGAAGGTACCCCAGGAGAGTTCCAAATGTGTGTGGGTAGAATATATATCCCACGGGGGTAAAATTGAAAAAAGTTTAAAAAAATTTTTTTTTGGACTTACTAATTTTTCCGGCGTTTATCAGACTTTCAGATAGGGGAAATGTCAGTGAGCGTTCCGATTTCAGTTCCAGAGCGATTCGCCCAATGAGTCCTTGATATTTAGTCATTTTCAGCCAATTTTCTGGATTTTTGAAAATTTCACTTTTTTGTGAAAATATCCACTAAATGAGAGAATAATATGTGTGAGGGTACCCCAGGAGAGTTCCAAATGTGTGTGGGTAGAATATATATCCCACGGGGGTAAAATTGAAAAAAGTTGAAAACATTTTTTTTTTGGACTTAGTCATTTTTCCGGCGTTTATCAGACCTTCAGATAGGGGAAATGTTAGTGAGCGTTCCGATTTCAGTTCCAGAGCGATTCGCTCAATGAGTCCTTGATGTTTAGTCGTTTTCAGCCAATTTTCTGGATTTTTGAAAATTTCACTTTTTTGTGAAAATATCCACCAAATGAGGGAATAATATGTGTGAGGGTACCCCAGGAGAGTTCCAAATGTGTGTGGGTAGAATATATATCCCACGGGGGTAAAATTGAAAAAAGTTGAAAACATTTTTTTTTTTGGACTTAGTGATTTTTTTCCGGCGTTTATCAGACTTTCAGATAGGGCAAATGTCAGTGAGCGTTCCGATTTCAATGCCAGAGTGATTTTCCTAATGAGTCCTTGATATTTAGTCGTTTTCAGCCAATTTTCTGGATTTTTGAAAATTTCACTTTTTTGTGAAAATATCCACTAAATGAGGGAATAATATGTGTGAGGGTACCCCAGGAGAGTTCCAAATGTGTGTGCGTAGAATATATATCCCACGGGGGTAAAATTGAAAAAAGTTGAAAAAATAATTTTTTGGACTTAGTAATTTTTCCGGCGTTTATCAGACTTTCAGATAGGGCAAATTTCAGTGAGCATTCCAATTTCAGTTCCAGAGCAATTCGCCCAATGAGTCCTTGACATTTAGTCATTTTCAGCCAATTTTCTGGATTTTTGAAAATTTCACTTTTTTGTGAAAATATCCACTAAATGAGGGAATAATATGTGTGAGGGTACCCCAGGAAAGTTCCAAATGTGTGTGGGTAGAATATATATCAGACGGGGGGTAAAATTGAAAAAAGTTGAAAAAAAATTTTTTTTGGACTTTGTCATTTTTCCGGCGTTTATCAGACTTTCAGATAGTGAGTGAGCTAGGGAGTGAGCGTTCCGATTGCAGTTCCAGAGCGATTCGCCCAATGAGTCCTTGATATTTAGTCATTTTTGGCCAATTTTCAGGATTTTTGAAAATTTCACTTTTTTGTGAAAATATCCACTAAATGAGGGAATAATATGTGTGAGGGTACCCCAGGAGAGTTCCAAATGTGTGTGGGTAGAATATATATCAAACAGGATTAAAATTGAAAAAAGTTGAAAACATTTTTTTTTGGACTTAGTCAGTTTTCCGGTGTTTATCAGACTTTCAGATAGGGTAAATGTCAGTGAGCATTCCGATTTCAGTTCCAGAGCGACTCGCCTAATGAGTCCTTGATATTTAGTCGTTTTCAGCCAATTTTCTGGATTTTTGAAAATTGTACTTTTTTGTGAAAATATCCACTAAATGAGGGAATAATATGTGTGAGGGTACCCCAGGAGAGTTCCAAATGTGTGTGGGTAGAATATATATCCCACGGGGGTAAAATTGTAAAAAGTTGAAAAATTTTTTTTTTGAAATTAGTCATTTTTCCGGCGTTTATCAGACTTTCAGATAGGGAAAATGTCAGTGAGTATTTCGATTTCAGTTCCAGAGCGATTCGCCCCATGAGTCCTTGATATTTAGTCGTTTTCAGCCAATAATTTGGATTTTTGAAGATTTCACTTTTTTGTGAAAACATCCACTAAATGAGGGAATAATATGTGTGAGGGTACCCCAGGAGAGTTCCAAATGTGTGTAGGTAGAATATATATCCCACGGGGTAAAATTGAAAAAAGTTGAAAAAAAATTTTTTTTGGACTTTGTCATTTTTCCGGCGTTTATCAGACTTTCAGATAGGCGAAATGTCAGTGAGCGTTCCAATTTCAGTTCCAGAGCGAATCGCCCAATGAGTCCTTGACATTTAGTCATTTTCAGCCAATTTTCTGGATTTTTGAAAATTTCACTTTTTTGTGAAAATATCCACTAAATGAGGGAATAATATGTGTGAGGGTACCCCAGGAGAGTTCCAAATGTGTGTGGGTAGAATATATATCTCACGGTGTAAAATTGAAAAAACTTGAAAAAAATTTTTTTTTGGACTTAGGCATTTTTTCCGGCTTTTATCAGACTTTCAGATAGGGAGTGAGCTAGGGAGTGAGCGTTCCGATTTCAGTTCCAGAGCGATTCGCCCAATGAGTTCTTGATATTTAGTCGTTTTCAGCCAATTTTCTGGATTTTTGAAAATTTCACTTTTTTGTGAAAATATCCACTAAATTATTGAATAATATGTGTGAGGGTGCCCCAGGAGAGTTCCAAATGTATGTGGGTAGAATATATATGAGACGGGGGGTAAAATTGAAAAAAGTTGAAAAAAATTTTTTTTGGACTTTGTCATTTTTCCGGCGTTTATCAGACTTTCAGATAGTGAGTGAGCTAGGGAGCGAGCGTTCCGATTTCAGTTCCAGAGCGATTCGCCCAATGAGTCCTTGATATTTAGTCGTTTTCAGCCAATTTTCTGGATTTTTGGAAAATTTTACTTTTTTGTGAAAATATCCACTAAATGAGGGAATAATATGTGTGAGGGTACCCCAGGAAAGTTCCAAATGTGTGTGGGTAGAATATATATCTCACGGGGGTAAAATTTAAAAAAGTTGAAAAAATTATTTTTTTGGACTTAGTCATTTTTCCGGCGTTTATCAGACTTTCGGATTGGGGAAATGTCAGTGAGCGTTCCGATTTCAGTTACAGTGCGATTCGCCCAATGAGCCCTTGATATTTAGTCGTTTTCAGCCAATTTTCTGGATTTTTGAAAATTTCACTTTTTTGTGAAAATATCCACTAAATGATTGAATAATATGTGTGAGGGTCCCCCAGGAGAGTTCCAAATGTGTGTGGGTAGAATATATATCAGACGGGGGGTAAAATTGAAAAAAGTTGAAAATTTTTTTTTTTTCGGACTTTGTCATTTTTCCGGCGTTTATCAGACTTTCAGATAGGGGAAATGTCAGTGAGCGTTCCGATTTCAGTTCCAGAGTGATTCGCTCAATGAGTCCTTGATATTTAGTCGTTTTCAGCCAATTTTCTGGATTTTTGAAAATTTCACTTTTTTGTGAAAATATCCACTTAATTAGGGAATAATATGTGTGAGGGTACCCCAGGAGAGTTCCAAATGTGTGTGGGTAGAATATATATCCCACGGGGTAAAATTGAAAAAAGTTGAAAAAAAATTTTTTTTGGACTTTGTCATTTTTCCGGCATTTATCAGACCTTCAGATAGTGAGTGAGCTAGGGAGTGAGCGTTCCGATTTCAGTTCCAGAGCGATTCGCCCAATGAGTCCTTGATATTTAGTCGTTTTCAGGCAATTTTCTGGATTTTTGGAAAATTTTACTTTTTTGTGAAAATATCCACTAAATGAGGGAATAATATGTGTGAGGGTACCCCAGGAAAGTTCCAAATGTGTGTGGGTAGGATATATATCCCACGGGGGTAAAATTTAAAAAAGTTGAAAAAATTATTTTTTTGGACTTAGTCATTTTTCCGTCGTTTATCAGACTTTCAGATTGAGGAAATGTCAGTGAGCGTTTCGATTTCAGTTACAGTGCGATTTGCCCAATGAGCCCTTGATATTTAGTCGTTTTCAGCCAATTTTCTGGATTTTTGAAAATTTCACTTTTTTGTGAAAATACCCACAAAATGATTGAATAATATGTGTGAGGGTGCCCCAGGAGAGTTCCAAATGTGTGTGGGTAGAATATATATCAGATGGGGGGTAAAATTGAAAAAAGTTGAAATAAATTTTTTTTTGGACTTTGTCATTTTTCCGGCGTTTATCAAACTTTCAGATAGTGAGTGAGCTAGGGAGTGAGCGTTCCGATTTCAGTTCCAGAGCGATTCGCCCAATGAGTCCTTGATATTTAGTCGTTTTCAGGCAATTTTCTGGATTTTTGGAAAATTTTACTTTTTTGTGAAAATATCCACTAAATGAGGGAATAATATGTGTGAGGGTACCCCAGGAGAGTTCCAAATGTGTGTGGGTAGAATATATATCCCACGGGTGTAAAATTTAAAAAAGTTGAAAAAATTTTTTTTTGGACTTAGTCATTTTTCCGGCGTTTATCAGACTTTCAGATAGGAGAAATGTCAGTGAGCGTTCCGATTTCAGTTCCAGAGTGATTCACCCAATGAGCCCTTGATATTTAGTCATTTTCAGCCAATTTTCTGGATTTTTGAAAATTTCACTTTTTTGTGAAAATATCCACTAAATGAGGGAATAATATGTGTGAGGGTACCCCAGGAGAGTTCCAAATGTGTGTGGGTAGAATATATATCCCACGGGGGTAAAATTGTAAAAAGTTGAAAAAATTTTTTTTTGGACTTAGTCATTTTTCCGGCGTTTATCAGACTTTCAGATAGGGGAAATGTCAGTGAGCGTTCCGATTTCAGTTCCAGAGCGATTCGCCCAATGAGCCCTTGATATTTAGTCATTTTCAGCCAATTTTCTTGATTTTTGAAAATTTCACTTTTTTGTGAAAATATCCACTAAATGATCGAATAATATGTGAGAGGGTACCCCAGGAGAGTTCCAAATGTGTGTGGGTAGAATATATATCCCACGGGGGTAAAATTTAAAAAAGTTGAAAAAATTATTTTTTTGGACTTAGTCATTTTTCCGGCGTTTATCAGACTTTCAGATTGGGGAAATGTCAGTGAGCGTTCCGATTTCAGTTACAGTGCGATTCGCCCAATGAGTCCTTGATATTTAGTCGTTTTCAGCCAATTTTCTGGATTTTTGAAAATTTCACTTTTTTGTGAAAATATCCACTTAAATAGGGAATAATATGTGTAAGGGTACCCCAGGAGAGTTCCAAATGTGTGTGGGTAGAATATATATCCCACGGCGGTAAAATTGAAAAAAAATTTTTTTTGGACCTAGTCATTTTTCCGGCGTTTATCAGACTTTCAGATAGGGGAAATGTCAGTGAGCGTTCCGATTTCAGTTCCAGAGCGATTCGCCCAATGAGTCCTTGATATTTAGTAATTTTCAGCCAATTTTCTGGATTTTTGCAAATTTTACTTTTTTGTGAAAATATCCACTAAATGAGGGAATAATATGTGTGAGGGTACCCCAGGAGAGTTCCAAATGTGTGTGGGTAGAATATATATCAGACAGGGGGTAAAATTTAAAAAAGTTGAAAACATTTTTTTTTTGGACTTAGTCATTTTTGCGGCGCTTATCAGACTTTCAGATTGGGGAAATGACAGTGAGCGTTCCGATTTCAGTTCCAGAGCAATTCGCCCAATGAGTCCTTGATATTTAGTCGTTTTCAGCCAATTTTCTGGATTTTTGGAAAATTTAACTTTTTTGTGAAAATATCCACTAAATGATGGAATAATATGTGTGAGGGTACCCCAGGAGAGTTCCAAATGTGTGTGGGTAGAATATATATCCCACGGGGGCAAAATTGTAAAAAGTTGAAAATATTTATTTTTTGGACTTAGTCATTTTTCCGGCGTTTATCAGACTTTCAGATAGGGGAAATGTCAGTGAGCATTCCGATTTCAGTTCCAGAGCGATTCGCCCCATGAGTCCTTGATATTTAATCGTTTTCAGCCAATATTTTAGATTTTTGAAAATTTCACTTTTTTGTGAAAATATCCACTAAATGAGGGAATATTATGTGTGAGGGTACCCCAGGAGAGTTCCAAATGTGTGTGGGTAGTATATATATCCCACGGGGGTAAAATTGAAATAAAAAATTTTTGGACTTAGTCATTTTTCTGGCGTTTATCAGACTTTCAGATAGGGGAAATGTCAGTGAGCGTTCCGATTTTCAGTTCCAGAGCGATTCGCCCAATGAGGCCTTGATATTCAGTCATTTTCAACCAATTTTCTGGATTTTTGAAAATTTCACTTTTTTGTGAAAATATCCACTAAATGAGGGAATAATATGTGTGAGGGTAACCCAGGAGAGTTCCAAATGTGTGTGGGTAGAATATATATCCCACGGGGGTAAAATTGAAAAAAGTTGAAAAAAAATTTTTTTTGGACTTAGTCATTTTTCTGGCGTTTATCAGACTTTCAGATAGGGGAAATGTCAGTGAGCGTTCCGATTTCAGTTCCAGAGCGATTCGCCCAATGAGTCCTTGATATTTAGTCGTTTTCAGCCAATTTTCTGGATTTTTGAAAATTTCCCTTTTTTGTGAAAATATCCACTAAATGAAGGAATAATATGTGTGAGGGTACCCCAGGAGAGTTCCAAATGTGTGTGGGTAGAATATATATCTCACGGTGTAAAATTGAAAAAAGTTTAAAAAAAATTTTTTTGGACTTAGTCATTTTTCCGGCATTTATCAGACTTTCAGATAGTGAGTGAGCTAGGGAGTGAGCGTTCCGACTTCTGTTCCAGAGCGATTCGCCCAATGAGTCCTTGATATTTCGTCGTTGTCAGGCAATTTTTTTGATTTTTGAAAATTTCACTTTTTTGTGAAAATATCCACTAAATGAGGGAATAATATGTGTGAGGGTACCCCAGGAGAGTTCCAGATGTGTGTGGGTAGAATATATATCCCACGGGGGTAAAATTGAAAAAAAAATTTTTTTGGACATAGTCATTTTGCCGGCGTTTATCAGACTTTCAGATAGGGGAAATGTCAGTGAGCGTTCGGATTTCAATTCCAGAGCGATTCGCCCAATGAGTCCTTGATATTTAGTCGTTTTCAGGCAATTTTCTGGATTTTTGGAAAATGTTACTTTTTTGTGAAAATATCCACTAAATGAGGGAATAATATGTGTGAGGGTACCCCAGGAGAGTTCTAAATGTGTGTGGGTAGAATATATATCAGACGGGGGGTAAAATTGTAAAAAGTTGAAAAATTTTTTTTTGGACTGTCATTTTTCCAACGTTTATCAGACTTTCAGATAGGGGATATGTCAGTGAGCGTTCCGATTTCAGTTACAGTGCGATTCGCCCCATGAGTCCTTGATATTTAGTCGTTTTCAGCCAATTTTCTGGATTTTTGAAAATTTCACTTTTTTGTGAAAATATCCACTTAAATAGGGAATAATATGTGTAAGGGTACCCCAGGAGAGTTCCAAATGTGTGTGGGTAGAATATATATCCCAAGGGGGTAAAATTGAAAAAAGTTGAAAAATTATTTTTTTTCGACTTAGTCATTTTTCCGGCGTTTATCAGACTTTCAGATAGGGGAAATGTCAGTGAGCATTCCGATTTCAGTTCCAGAGCTATTCGCCCCATGAGTCCTTGATATTTAGTCGTTTTCAGCCAATATTTTAGATTTTTGAAAATTTCACTTTTTTGTGAAAATATCCACTAAATGAGGGAATAATATGTGTGAGGGTACCCCAGGAGAGTTCCAAATGTGTGTGGGTAGTATATATATCCCACGGGGGTAAAATTGCAAAAAAATTTTTTTGGACTTAGTCATTTTTCCGGCGTTTATCAGACTTTCAGATAGGGGAAATGTCAGTCAGCGTTCCGATTTCAGGTCCAGAGCGATACTCCCAATGAGTCCTTGATAATTATTCGTTTTCAGCCAATTTTCTGGATTTTTGCAAAATTTTATTTTTTGTGAAAATATCCACTAAATGATTGAATAATATGTGTGAGGGTGCCCCAGGAGAGTTCCAAATGTGTGTGGGTAGAATATATATCCCACAGGGGTAAAATTGAAAAAAGTTGAAAAATTATTTTTTTTCGATTTAGTCATTTTTCCGGCGTTTATCAGACTTTCAGATAGGGGAAATGTCAGTGAGCATTCCGATTTCAGTTCCAGAGCTATTCGCCCCATGAGTCCTTGATATTTAATCGTTTTCAGCCAATATTTTAGATTTTTGAAAATTTCACTTTTTTGTGAAAATATCCACTAAATGAGGGAATATTATGTGTGAGGGTACCCCAGGAGAGTTCCAAATGTGTGTGGGTAGTATATATATCCCACGGGGTAAAATTGAAAAAAAAATTTTTTGGACTTAGTCATTTTTCTGGCGTTTATCAGACTTTCAGATTGGGGAAATGTCAGTGAGCGTTACGATTTCAGTTCCAGAGCGATTCGCCCAATGAGTCCTTGATATTTAGTTGTTTTCAGGCAATTTTCTGGATTTTTGAAAATTTCACTTTTTTGTGAAAATATCCACTTAATTAGTGAATAATATGTGTGAGGGTACCCCAGGAGAGTTCCAAATGTGTGTGTGTAGTATATATATCCCACGGGGGTAAAATTGAAAAAAAAAATTTTTTGGACTTAGTCATTTTTCCGGCGTTTATCAGACTTTCAGATAGGGGAAATGTCAGTGAGCGTTCCGATTTCAGTTCCAGAGCGATTCGCCCAATGAGTCCTTGATATTTAGTCGTTTTCAGCCAATTTTCTGGATTTTTGCAAAATTTACTTTTTTGTGAAAATATCCACTAAATGATTGAATAATCTGTGTGAGGGTGCCCCAGGAGAGTTCCAAATGTGTGTGGGTAGAATATATATCAGACGGGGGGTAAAATTGAAAAAAGTTGAAAAAAAATTTTTTTTGGACTTAGTCATTTTTCTGGCGTTTATCAGACTTTCAGATAGGGGAAATGTCAGTGAGCGTTCCGATTTCAGTTCCAGAGCGATTCGCCCAATGAGTCCTTGATATTTAGTCGTTTTCAGCCAATTTTCTGGATTTTTGAAAATTTCACTTTTTTGTGAAAATATCCGCTAAATGAGGGAATAATATGTGTGAGGGTACCCCAGGAGAGTTCCAAATGTGTGTGGGTAGTATATCTATCCCACGGGGGTAAAATTAAAAAAAATTTTTTTTGGACTTAGTCATTTTTCCGGCGTTTATCAGACTTTCAGATTGGGGAAATGTCAGTGAGCGTTCCGATTTCAGTTCCAGAGCGATTCGCCCAATGAGTCCTTGATATTTAGTCGTTTTCAGCCAATTTTCTGGATTTTTGCAAATTTTACTTTTTTTGTGAAAATATCCGCTAAATGAGGGAATAATATGTGTGAGGGTACCCCAGGAGAGTTCCAAATGTGTGTGGGTAGAATATATATCCCACGGGGGTATAATTGAAAGAAAATTTTTTTTGGACTTAGTCATTTTTCCGGCGTTTATCAGACTTTCAGATAGGGGAAATGTCAGTGAGCATTCCGATTTCAGTTCCAGAGCGATTCGCCCAATGAGCCCTTGATATTTAGTCATTTTTAGCCAATTTTCTGGATTTTTGAAAATTTCAGTTTTTTGTGAAAATATCCACTAAATGAGGGAATAATATGTGTGAGGGTACCCCAGGAGAGTTCCAAATGTGTGTGGGTAGAATATATATCCCACGGGGGTAAAATTGAAAAAAGTTGAAAAAAATTTTTTTTTGGACTTAGTCATTTTACCGGCGTTTATCAGACTTTCAGATAGGGGAAATGTCAGTGAGCATTCCGATTTCAGTTCCAGAGCGATTCGCCCAGAGTCCTTGATATTTAGTCTTTTTCAGACAATTTTCTGGATTTATGAAAATTTCACTTTTTTGTGAAAATATCCACTAAATGAGGGAATAATATGTGTGAGGGTACCCCAGGAGAGTTCCAAATGTGTGTGGGTAGAATATATATCCCACGGGGGTAAAATTGAAAAAAAAATTTTTTTGGACTTTGTCATTTTTCCGTCGTTTATCAGACTTTCACATAGGGGAAATGTCAGTGAGCGTTCCGATTTCAGTTCCAGAGCGACTCGCCCAATGAGTCCTTGATGTTTCATCGTTGTCAGGCAATTTTCTGGATTTTTGAAAATTTCACTTTTTTGTGAAAATATCCACTAAATGAGGGAATAATATGTGTGAGGGTACCTCAGGAGAGTTCCATATGTGTGTGGGTAGAATATATATCAGACGGGGGGTAAAATTGAAAAAAGTTGAAAAATTTTTTTTTTGTACTTAGTCATTTTTCCGGCGTTTATCAGACTTTCAGAAAGGAGAAATATCAGTGAGCGTTCCGATTTCAGTTCCAGAGCGATTCGCCCAATGAGTCCTTGATATTTAGTCGTTTTCAGCCAATTTTCTGGATTTTTGAAAATTTCACTTTTTTGTGAAAATATCCACTAAATGAGGGAATAATATGTGTGAGGGTACCCCAGGAGAGTTCCAAATGTGTGTGGGTAGAATATATATTCAACGGGGGTAAAATTGAAAAAAGTTGAAAAATTTTTTTTTTTGGACTTAGTCATTTTTCCGGCGTTTATCAGACTTTCAGATAGGGGAAATGTCAGTGAGCGTTCCGATTTCAGTTCCAGAGCGATTCGCCCAATGAGTCCTTGATATTTCGTCGTTTTCAGCCAATTTTTTGGATTTTTGAACATTTTACTTTTTTGTGAAAATATCAACTAAATGAGGGAATATTATGTGTGAGGGTACCCCAGGAGAATTCCAAATGTGTGTGGGTAGAATATATATCCCACGGGGGTAAAATTGAAAAAAGTTGAAAATTTTTTTTTTTTGGATTTAGTCATTTTTCTGGCATTTATCAGACTTTCAGATAGGGGAAATGTAAGTGAGCATTCCGATTTCAGTTCCAGAGTGATTCGCCCAATGAGTCCTTGATATTTAGTAGTTTACAGGCAATTTTCTGGATTTTTGAAAATTTCACTTTTTTGTGAAAATATCCACTGAATGAGGGAATAATATGTGTGAGGGTACCCCAGGAGAGTTACAAATGTGTGTGGGTAGAATATATATCCCTCGGGGGTAAAATTGAAAAAAGTTGAAAAATTTTTTTTTTTGGACTTAGTCATTTTTCTGGCGTTTATCAGACTTTCAGATAGGGGAAATGTCAGTGATCGTTCCGATTTCATTTCCAGAGCGATTTGCCCAATGAGTCCTTGATATTTCGTCATTTTCAGCTAATTTTCTGGATTTTTGAAAATTTCACTTTTTTGTGAAAATATCCTCTAAATGAGGGAATAATATGTGTTAGGGTACCCCAGGAGAGTTCCAAATTTGTGTGGGTAGAATATATATCCCACGGGGTAAAATTGAAAAAAGTTTAAAAAAAATTTTTTTTGGACTTAGCCATTTTTCTGGCTTTTATCAGACTTTCAGATAGGGGAAATGTCAGTGAGCATTCCAATTTCAGTTGCAGAGCGATTCGCCCAATGAGTCCTTGATATTTAGTTGTTTTCAGCCAATTTTCTGGATTTTTGAAAATTTCACTTTTTTGTGAAATTATCCACTAAATGAGGGAATAATATGTGTGAGGGTACTCCAGGAGAGTTCCAAATGTGTGTGGTAGAATATATATCCCACGGGGGTAAAATTGAAAAAGTTGAAAAAAATTTTTTTTTGGACTTAGTCATTTTTCCGGCGTTTATCAGACTTTCAGATAGGAGAAATGTCAGTGAGCGTTCCGATTTCAGTTACAGAGCGATTCGCCCAATGAGTCCTTGATATTTAGTCGTTTTCAGGCAATTTTCTGGATTTTTGAAAATTTCACTTTTTTTTTAAAATATCCACTAAATGAGGGAGTAATATGTGTGAGGTTACCCCAGGAGAGATCCAAATGTGTGTGGGTAGAATATATATCCCACAGGGTTAATATCCCACAGGGTTAAAATTGAAAATAGTTGAAAAAAAATTTTTTTTTTGTACTTAGTCATTTTTCCGGCGTTTATCAGACTTTCAGATAGGGGAAATGTCAGTGAGCATTCCGATTTCAGTTCCAGAGCGATTCGCCCAATGAGTCCTTGATATTTAGTCGTTTTCAGGCAATTTTCTGGATTTTTGAAAATGTCACTTTTTTTGTGAAAATATCCACTAAATGAGGGAATAATATCTGTGAGGGTACCCCAGGAGAGTTCCAAATGTGTGTGGGTAGAATATATATCCCACGGGGGTAAAATTGAAAAAAGTTTAAATATTTTTTTTTTTGGATTTAGTCATTTTTCTGGCATTTATCAGACTTTCAGATAGGGGAAATGTAAGTGAACATTCCGATTTCAGTTCCAGAGCGATTCGCCCAATGAGTCCTTGATATTTAGTCGTTTTCAGCCAATTTTCTGGATTTTTGAAAATTTCACTTTTTTGTGAAAATATCCACTAAATGAGGAAATAATATGTGTGAGGGTACCCCAGGAGAGTTCCAAATGTGTGTGGGTAGAATATATATCCCACGGGGGTAAAATTGAAAAAAGTTGAAAAATTTTTTTTTTTGGACTTAGTCATATTTCCGGCATTTATCAGACTTTCACATACGGGAAATGTCAGTGAGCGTTCCGATTTCAGTTCCAGAGCGATTCGCCCAATGAGTCCTTGATATTTAGTCGTTTTCAGGCAATTTTCTGGATTTTTGAAATATTTCACTTTTTTGTGAAAATATCCACTAAATGAGGGAATAATATGTGTGAGGTACCCCAGGAGAGTTCCAAATGTGTGTGGGTAGAATATATATCCCACAGGGTTAAAATTGAAAATAGTTGAAAAAAAATTTTTTTTTGTACTTAGTCATTTTTCCCGCGTTTATCAGACTTTCAGATAGGGGAAATGTCAGTGAGCATTCCGAATTCAGTTCCAGAGCGATTTACCCAATGAGTCCTTGATATTTAGTCGTTTTCAGCCAATTTTCTGGATTTTTGAAAATTTCACTTTTTTGTGAAAATATCCACTAAATGAGGGAATAATATGTGTGAGGGTACCCCAGGAGAGTTCCAAATGTGTGTGGGTAGAATATATATCCCACGGGGGTAAAATTGAAAAAAGTTTAAATATTTTTTTTTTTGGACTTACTCATTTTTCTGGCATTTATCAGACTTTCAGATAGGGGAAATGTAAGTGAGCATTCCGATTTCAGTTCCAGAGCGATTCGCCCAATGAGTCCTTGATATTTAGTCGTTTTCAGCCAATTTTCTGGATTTTTGAAAATTTCACTTTTTTGTGAAAATATCCACTAAATGAGGGAATAATATGTGTGAGGGTACCCCAGGAGAGTTCCAAATGTGTGTGGGTAGAATATATATCCCACAGGGTTAAAATTGAAAATAGTTGAAAAAAAATTTTTTTTTGTAGTTAGTCATTTTTCCCGCGTTTATCAGACTTTCAGATAGGGGAAATGTCAGTGAGCATTCCGAATTCAGTTCCAGAGCGATTTGCCCAATGAGTCCTTGATATTTAGTCGTTTTCAGCCAATTTTCTGGATTTTTGAAAATTTCACTTTTTTGTGAAAATATCCACTAAATGAGGGAATAATATGTGTGAGGGTACCCCAGGAGAGTTCCAAATGTGTGTGGGTAGAATATATATCCCACGGGGGTAAAATTGAAAAAAGTTTAAATATTTTTTTTTTTGGATTTACTCATTTTTCTGGCATTTATCAGACTTTCAGATAGGGGAAATGTAAGTGAGCATTCAGATTTCAGTTCCAGAGCGATTCGCCCAATGAGTCCTTGATATTTCGTGGTTTTCAGCTAATTTTCTGGATTTTTGAAAATTTCACTTTTTTTGTGAAAATATCCACTAAATGAGGGAATAATATTTGTGAAGGTACCCCAGGAGAGTTCCAAATGTGTGTGGGTAGAATATATATCCCACGGGGGTAAAATTGAAAAAAGTTGAAAATTTTTTTTTTTTGGACTTAGTCATATTTCCGGCGTTTATCAGACTTTCACATACGGGAAATGTCAGTGAGCGTTCCGATTTCAGTTCCAGAGCGATTCGCCCAATGAGTCCTTGATATTTAGTCGTTTTCAGCCAATTTTCTGGATTTTTGAAAATTTCACTTTTTTGTGAAAATATCCACTAAATGAGGGAATAATATGTGTGAGGTTACCCCAGGAGAGTTCCAAATGTGTGTGGGTAGAATATATATCCCACGGGGGTAAAATTGAAAAAAGTTAAAATATTTTTTTTTTTGGATTTAGTCATTTTTCTGTCATTTATCAGACTTTCAGATAGGGGAAATGTAAGTGAGCATTCCGATTTCAGTTCCAGAGCGATTCGCCCAATGAGTCCTTGATATTTAGTCGTTTTCAGGCAATTTTCTGGATTTTTGAAAATTTCACTTTTTTGTGAAAATATCCACTAAATGAGGGAATAATATGTGTGAGGGTACCCCAGGAGAGTTCCAAATGTGTGTGGGTAGAATATATATCCCACGGGGGTAAAATTGAAAAAAGTTTAAATATTTTTTTTTTGGACTTAGTCATTTTTCCGGCGCTTATCAGACTTTCAGATAGGGGAAATGTCAGTGAGCATTCCGATTTCAGTTCCAGAGCGATTCGCCCAATGAGTCCTTGATATTTAGTCGTTTTCAGGCAATTTTCTGGATTTTTGAAAATTTCACTTTTTTTTTTAAATATCCACTAAATGAGGGAGTAATATGTGTGAGGTTACCCCAGGAGAGTTCCAAATGTGTGTGGGTAGAATATATATCCCACGGGGGTAAAATTGAAAAAAGTTGAAAAAAATTTTTTTTTGGACTTAGTCATTTTACCGGCGTTTATCAGACTTTCAGATAGGGGAAATGTCAGTGAGCATTCCGATTTCAGTTCCAGAGCGATTTGCCCAATGAGTCCTTGAAATTTAGTCGTTTTCAGCCAATTTTCTGAATTTTTGAAAATTTCACTTTTTTGTGAAAATATCCACTAAATAAGGGAATAATATGTGTGAGGGTACCCCAGGAGAGTTCCAAATGTGTGTGGGTAGAATGTATATCCCACGGGGGTAAAATTGAAAAAAAAATTTTTTTGGACTTTGTCATTTTTCCGTCGTTTATCAGACTTTCACATAGGGGAAATGTCAGTGAGCGTTCCGATTTCAGTTCCAGAGCGACTCGCCCAATGAGTCCTTGATGTTTCATCGTTGTCAGGCAATTTTCTGGATTTTTGAAAATTTCACTTTTTTGTGAAAATATCCACTAAATGAGGGAATAATATGTGTGAGGGTACCTCAGGAGAGTTCCATATGTGTGTGGGTAGAATATATATCAGACGGGGGGTAAAATTGAAAAAAGTTGAAAACATTTTTTTTTTGGACTTAGTCATTTTTCCGGCATTTATCAGACTTTCAGAAAGGAGAAATATCAGTGAGCGTTCCGATTTCAGTTCCAGAGCGATTCGCCCAATGAGTCCTTGATATTTAGTCGTTTTCAGCCAATTTTCTGGATTTTTGAAAATTTCACTTTTTTGTGAAAATATCCACTAAATGAGGGAATAATATGTGTGAGGGTACCCCAGGAGAGTTCCAAATGTGTGTGGGTAGAATATATTTCCCACGGGGGTAAAATTGAAAAAAGTTTAAAAATTTTTTCTTTTGGATTTAGTTATTTTTCGGCGTTTATCAGACTTTCAGATAGGGGAAATGTCAGTGAGCATTCCGATTTCAGTTCCAGAGCGTTTCGACCAATGAGTCCTTGATATTTAGTCGTTTTCAGCCAATTTTCTGGATTTTTGAAAATTTTACTTTTTTGTGAAAATATCAACTAAATGAGGGAATATTATGTGTGAGGGTACCCCAGGAGAATTCCAAATGTGTGTGGGTAGAATATATATCCCACGGGGGTAAAATTGAAAAAAAAATTTTTTGGGGACTTAGTCATTTTTCCGGCGTTTATCAGACTTTCAGATTGGGAGTGAGCTAGGGAGTGAGCGTTCTGATTTCAGTTCCAGAGCGATTCGCCCAATGAGTCCTTGATATTTCGTCGTCAGGCAATTTTCAGAATTTTTGATAATTTCACTTTTTCGTGAAAATATTGACTAAATGAGGGAATAATATGTGTGAGGTTACCTCAGGAGAGTTCCAAATGTGTGTGGGTAGAATGTACAGTGCCTACAAGTAGTATTCAAACCCCTGCAGATTTAGCTGGTTTGATAAGATGCAAATAAGTTAGAGCCTTCAAACTGCAAACGAGAGTAGATTTTATGAACAGAAGCATAAATCTTACACACCAAAAAGTTATGTTGCTCAGTTGAATTTTATTAAATTTTAAACATAAAAGTGTGGGTCAATTATTATACAACCCCTATGTTTAATATTTTGTGGAATAACCCTTGTTTGCAATTACAGCTAATAATCGTCTTTTATAAGACCTGATCAGGCCGGCACAGGTCTGTGGAGTTATCTTGGCCCACTCCTCCATGCAGATCTTCTCCAAGTTATCTAGGTTCTTTGGGTGTCTCATGTGGACTTTATTCTTGAGCTCCTTCCACAAGTTTTCAATTGGGTTAAGGTCAGGAGACTGACTAGGCCACTCCAACACCTTGACTATTTCCCTATTGAACCAGGCCTTGGTTTTCTTGGCTGTGTGCTTTGGGTTGTTGTCTTGTTGGAAGATGAAATTATGACCCATCTTAAGATCCTTGATGGAGGAGCGGAGGTTCTTGGCCAAAATCTCCAGGTAGGCCGTGCTATGCATCTTCCCATGGATGCGGACCAGATGGCCAGGCCCCTTGGCAGAGAAACAGCCCCACAGCATGATGCTGCCACCACCATGCTTGACTGTAGAGATGGTATTCTTGGGGTCATATGCAGTGCCATCCAGTCTCCAAACGTCACGTGTGTGGTTGGCACCAAAGATCTCGATCTTGGTCTCATCAGACCATAGAACCTTGAACCAGTCTGTCTCAGAGTCCTCCAAGTGATCATGAGCAAACTGTAGACGTGCCTTGACATGACACTTTGAAAGTAAAGGTACCTTACGGGCTCGTCTGGAACGGAGACCATTGCGGTGGAGTACGTTACTTATGGTATTGCCTGAAACCAATGTCCCCACTGCCATGAGATCTTCCCGGAGCTCCTTCCTTGTTGTCCTTGGGTTAGCCTTGACTCTTCGGACAAGCCTGGCCTCGGCACGGGAGGACACTTTCAAAGGCTGTCCTGGTCGTGGAAGGCTAACAGTAGTTCCATAAGCCTTCCACTTACGGATGATGCTCCCAACAGTGGAGACAGGTAGGCCCAACTCCTTGGAAAGGGTTTTGTACCCCTTGCCAGCCTTGTGACCCTCCACGATCTTGTCTCTGATGGCCTTGGAATGCTCCTTTGTCTTCCCATGTTGACCATGTCTGAGTGCTGTTCACAAGTTTGGGGAGGGTCTTAAATAGTCAGAAAAGGCTGGCAAAAGAGATCTTTAATCCACACATGTGAAGCTCATTATTCTTGTGTCTGAACTACTTCTTAATACTTTAGGGGGACCAAACAGAATTCTTGTGGTTTGAGGGGTTGAATAATAAATGACACTCTAAACTAACTTTTTACGTTTAAAAAAAAAAAAAAAAAAAAAATTGCTGCAGTGCATTTCCCACTTCCAGGCTGATCTACAGTACAAATGTCACAATGCCAAGTTAATTCCGCATGTGTCAACCAGCTAAATCTGCAGGGGGTTGAATACTACTTGTAGGCACTGAGTGTCCCACGGGGGTAAAATTGAAAAGAGTTGAAAACATTTTTTTTTTTGGACTTAGTCATTTTTCCGGCGTTTATCAGACTTTCAGATAGGGGAAATGTCAGTGAGCGTTCCGATTTCAGTTCCAGAGCGATTCGCCCAATGAGTCCTTGATATTTAGTCGTTTTCAGCCAATTTTCTGGATTTATGAAAATTTCACTTTTTTGTGAAAATATCCACTAAATGAGGGAATAATTTGTGTGAGGGTACCCCAGGAGAGTTCCAAATGTGTGTGGGAAGAATATATATCCCACAGGGTTAAAATTGAAAAAAAATTTTTTTTTTGCACTTAGTCATTTTTCCGTTGTTTATCAGGCTTTCAGATAGGGGAAATGTCAGTAAGCATTCCGATTTCAGTTCCAGAGCGATTCGCCCAATGAGTCCTTGATATTTAGTCGCTTTCAGCCAATTTTCTGGTTTTTCAAAAATTTCACTTTTTTGTGAAAATATTCTCTAAATGAGGGAATAATATGTGTGAGGGTACCCCAGGAGTGTTCCAAATGTGTGTGGGTATAATATATATCCCACGGGGGTAAAATTGAAAAAAGTTGAAAAAATTTTTTTTTGGACTTAGTCATTTTTCCGGCGTTTATCAGACTTTCAGATAGGGGAAATGTCAGTGAGCATTCCGATTTCAGTTCCAGAGCGATTCGCCCAGAGTCCTTGATATTTAGTCTTTTTCAGACAATTTTCTGGATTTATGAAAATTTCACTTTTTTGTGAAAATATCCACTAAATGAGGGAATAATATGTGTGAGGGTACCCCAGGAGAGTCCCAAATGTGTGTGGGTAGAATATATATCCCACAGGGGTAAAATTGAAAAAAGTTGAAAACATTTTTTTTTTGGATTTAGTCATTTTTCCGGCATTTATCAGACTTTTAGATATGGGAAATGTCAGTGAGGGTTCTTATTTCAGTTCCAGAGTGATTCGCTGGATGAGTCCTTGATATTTCGTCGTTTTCAGGCAATTTTCTGGATTTTTGAAAATTTCACTTTTTTGTGAAAATATCCACTAAATGAGGGAGTAATATGTGTGAGGTTACCCCAGGAGAGATCCAAATGTGTGTGGGTAGAATATATATCCCACAGGGTTAATATCCCACAGGGTTAAAATTGAAAATAGTTGAAAAAAAATTATTTTTTTTGTACTTAGTCATTTTTCCGGCGTTTATCAGACTTTCAGATAGGGGAAATGTCAGTGAGCATTCCAATTTCAGTTCCAGAGCGATTCGCCCAATGAGTCCTTGATATTTAGTCGTTTTCAGCCAATTTTCTGGATTTTTGAAAATTTCACTTTTTTGTGAAAATATCCACTAAATGAGGGAATAATATGTGTGAGGGTACCCCAGGAGAGTTCCAAATGTGTGTGGGTAGAATATATATTCAACGGGGGTAAAATTGAAAAAAGTTGAAAAATTTTTTTTTTTGGACTTAGTCATTTTTCCGGCGTTTATCAGACTTTCAGATAGGGGAAATGTCAGTGAGCGTTCCGATTTCAGTTCCAGAGCGATTCGCCCAATGAGTCCTTGATATTTCGTCGTTTTCAGCCAATTTTTTGGATTTTTGAACATTTTACTTTTTTGTGAAAATATCCACTAAATGAGGGAATAATATGTGTGAGGGTACCCCAGGAGAGTTCCAAATGTGTGTGTTTAGAATATATATCCCACGGGGGTAAAATTGAAAAAAGTTGAAAATTTTTTTTTTTTGGATTTAGTCATTTTTCTGGCATTTATCAGACTTTCAGATAGGGGAAATGTAAGTGAGCATTCCGATTTCAGTTCCAGAGTGATTCGCCCAATGAGTCCTTGATATTTAGTAGTTTACAGGCAATTTTCTGGATTTTTGAAAATTTCACTTTTTTGTGAAAATATCCACTGAATGAGGGAATAATATGTGTGAGGGTACCCCAGGAGAGTTACAAATGTGTGTGGGTAGAATATATATCCCTCGGGGGTAAAATTGAAAAAAGTTGAAAAATTTTTTTTTTTGGACTTAGTCATTTTTCTGGCGTTTATCAGACTTTCAGATAGGGGAAATGTCAGTGATCGTTCCGATTTCATTTCCAGAGCGATTTGCCCAATGAGTCCTTGATATTTCGTCATTTTCAGCTAATTTTCTGGATTTTTGAAAATTTCACTTTTTTGTGAAAATATCCTCTAAATGAGGGAATAATATGTGTTAGGGTACCCCAGGAGAGTTCCAAATTTGTGTGGGTAGAATATATATCCCACGGGGTAAAATTGAAAAAAGTTTAAAAAAAATTTTTTTTGGACTTAGCCATTTTTCTGGCTTTTATCAGACTTTCAGATAGGGGAAATGTCAGTGAGCATTCCAATTTCAGTTGCAGAGCGATTCGCCCAATGAGTCCTTGATATTTAGTTGTTTTCAGCCAATTTTCTGGATTTTTGAAAATTTCACTTTTTTGTGAAATTATCCACTAAATGAGGGAATAATATGTGTGAGGGTACTCCAGGAGAGTTCCAAATGTGTGTGGTAGAATATATATCCCACGGGGGTAAAATTGAAAAAGTTGAAAAAAATTTTTTTTTGGACTTAGTCATTTTTCCGGCGTTTATCAGACTTTCAGATAGGAGAAATGTCAGTGAGCGTTCCGATTTCAGTTACAGAGCGATTCGCCCAATGAGTCCTTGATATTTAGTCGTTTTCAGGCAATTTTCTGGATTTTTGAAAATTTCACTTTTTTTTTAAAATATCCACTAAATGAGGGAGTAATATGTGTGAGGTTACCCCAGGAGAGATCCAAATGTGTGTGGGTAGAATATATATCCCACAGGGTTAATATCCCACAGGGTTAAAATTGAAAATAGTTGAAAAAAAATTTTTTTTTTGTACTTAGTCATTTTTCCGGCGTTTATCAGACTTTCAGATAGGGGAAATGTCAGTGAGCATTCCGATTTCAGTTCCAGAGCGATTCGCCCAATGAGTCCTTGATATTTAGTCGTTTTCAGGCAATTTTCTGGATTTTTGAAAATGTCACTTTTTTTGTGAAAATATCCACTAAATGAGGGAATAATATCTGTGAGGGTACCCCAGGAGAGTTCCAAATGTGTGTGGGTAGAATATATATCCCACGGGGGTAAAATTGAAAAAAGTTTAAATATTTTTTTTTTTGGATTTAGTCATTTTTCTGGCATTTATCAGACTTTCAGATAGGGGAAATGTAAGTGAACATTCCGATTTCAGTTCCAGAGCGATTCGCCCAATGAGTCCTTGATATTTAGTCGTTTTCAGCCAATTTTCTGGATTTTTGAAAATTTCACTTTTTTGTGAAAATATCCACTAAATGAGGAAATAATATGTGTGAGGGTACCCCAGGAGAGTTCCAAATGTGTGTGGGTAGAATATATATCCCACGGGGGTAAAATTGAAAAAAGTTGAAAAATTTTTTTTTTTGGACTTAGTCATATTTCCGGCATTTATCAGACTTTCACATACGGGAAATGTCAGTGAGCGTTCCGATTTCAGTTCCAGAGCGATTCGCCCAATGAGTCCTTGATATTTAGTCGTTTTCAGGCAATTTTCTGGATTTTTGAAATATTTCACTTTTTTGTGAAAATATCCACTAAATGAGGGAATAATATGTGTGAGGTACCCCAGGAGAGTTCCAAATGTGTGTGGGTAGAATATATATCCCACAGGGTTAAAATTGAAAATAGTTGAAAAAAAATTTTTTTTTGTACTTAGTCATTTTTCCCGCGTTTATCAGACTTTCAGATAGGGGAAATGTCAGTGAGCATTCCGAATTCAGTTCCAGAGCGATTTACCCAATGAGTCCTTGATATTTAGTCGTTTTCAGCCAATTTTCTGGATTTTTGAAAATTTCACTTTTTTGTGAAAATATCCACTAAATGAGGGAATAATATGTGTGAGGGTACCCCAGGAGAGTTCCAAATGTGTGTGGGTAGAATATATATCCCACGGGGGTAAAATTGAAAAAAGTTTAAATATTTTTTTTTTTGGACTTACTCATTTTTCTGGCATTTATCAGACTTTCAGATAGGGGAAATGTAAGTGAGCATTCCGATTTCAGTTCCAGAGCGATTCGCCCAATGAGTCCTTGATATTTAGTCGTTTTCAGCCAATTTTCTGGATTTTTGAAAATTTCACTTTTTTGTGAAAATATCCACTAAATGAGGGAATAATATGTGTGAGGGTACCCCAGGAGAGTTCCAAATGTGTGTGGGTAGAATATATATCCCACAGGGTTAAAATTGAAAATAGTTGAAAAAAAATTTTTTTTTGTAGTTAGTCATTTTTCCCGCGTTTATCAGACTTTCAGATAGGGGAAATGTCAGTGAGCATTCCGAATTCAGTTCCAGAGCGATTTGCCCAATGAGTCCTTGATATTTAGTCGTTTTCAGCCAATTTTCTGGATTTTTGAAAATTTCACTTTTTTGTGAAAATATCCACTAAATGAGGGAATAATATGTGTGAGGGTACCCCAGGAGAGTTCCAAATGTGTGTGGGTAGAATATATATCCCACGGGGGTAAAATTGAAAAAAGTTTAAATATTTTTTTTTTTGGATTTACTCATTTTTCTGGCATTTATCAGACTTTCAGATAGGGGAAATGTAAGTGAGCATTCAGATTTCAGTTCCAGAGCGATTCGCCCAATGAGTCCTTGATATTTCGTGGTTTTCAGCTAATTTTCTGGATTTTTGAAAATTTCACTTTTTTTGTGAAAATATCCACTAAATGAGGGAATAATATGTGTGAAGGTACCCCAGGAGAGTTCCAAATGTGTGTGGGTAGAATATATATCCCACGGGGGTAAAATTGAAAAAAGTTGAAAATTTTTTTTTTTTGGACTTAGTCATATTTCCGGCGTTTATCAGACTTTCACATACGGGAAATGTCAGTGAGCGTTCCGATTTCAGTTCCAGAGCGATTCGCCCAATGAGTCCTTGATATTTAGTCGTTTTCAGCCAATTTTCTGGATTTTTGAAAATTTCACTTTTTTGTGAAAATATCCACTAAATGAGGGAATAATATGTGTGAGGTTACCCCAGGAGAGTTCCAAATGTGTGTGGGTAGAATATATATCCCACGGGGGTAAAATTGAAAAAAGTTGAAATATTTTTTTTTTTGGATTTAGTCATTTTTCTGGCATTTATCAGACTTTCAGATAGGGGAAATGTAAGTGAGCATTCCGATTTCAGTTCCAGAGCGTTTCGCCCAATGAGTCCTTGATATTTAGTCGTTTTCAGGCAATTTTCTGGCTTTTTGAAAATTTCACTTTTTTGTGAAAATATCCACTAAATAAGGGAATAATATGTGTGAGGGTACCCCAGGAGAGTTCCAAATGTGTGTGGGTAGAATATATATCCCACGGGGGTAAAATTGAAAAATGTTTAAATATTTTTTTTTTTGGATTTACTCATTTTTCTGGCATTTATCAGACTTTCAGATAGTGGAAATGTAAGTGAGCATTCCGATTTCAGTTCCAGAGCGATTCGCCCAATGAGTCCTTGATATTTAGTCGTTTTCAGCCAATTTTCTGGATTTTTGAAAATTTCACTTTTATGTGAAAATATCCACTAAATGAGGGAATAATATGTGTGAGGGTACCCCAGGAGAGTTCCAAATGTGTGTGGGTAGAATATATATCCCACGGGGGTAAAATTGAAAAAAGTTTAAATATTTTTTTTTTGTACATAGTCATTTTTCCGGCGTTTATCAGACTTTCAGATAGGGGAAATGTCAGTGAGCATTCCGATTTCAGTTACAGAGCGATTCGCCCAATGAGTTCTTGATATTTAGTCGTTTTCAGGCAATTTTCTGGATTTTTGAAAATTTCACTTTTTTTTTAAAATATCCACTAAATGAGGGAGTAATATGTGTGAGGTTACCCCAGGAGAGTTCCAAATGTGTGTGGGTAGAATATATATCCCACGGGGGTAAAATTGAAAAAAGTTGAAAAATTTTTTCTTTTGGACTTAGTCATATTTCCGGCGTTTATCAGACTTTCACATACGGGAAATGTCAGTGAGCGTTCCGATTTCAGTTCCAGAGCGATTCGCCCAATGAGTCCTTGATATTTAGTCGTTTTCAGCCAATTTTCTGGATTTTTGAAAATTTCACTTTTTTGTGAAAATATCCACTGAATGAGGGAATAATATGTGTGAGGTTACCCCAGTAGAGTTCCAAATGTGTGTGGGTAGAATATATATCCCACGGGGGTAAAATTGAAAAAAGTTGAAATATTTTTTTTTTTGATTTAGTCATTTTTCTGGCATTTATCAGACTTTCAGATAGGGGAAATGTAAGTGAGCATTCCGATTTCAGTTCCACAGCGATTCGCCCAATGAGTCCATGATATTTAGTCGTTTTCAGGCAATTTTCTGGATTTTTGAAAATTTCACTTTTTTGTGAAAATATCCACTAAATGAGGGAATAATATGTGTGAGGGTACCCCAGAAGAGGTCCAAATGTGTGTGTTTAGAATATATATCCCACGGGGGTAAAATTGAAAAAAGTTTAAATATTTTTTTTTTGGACTTAGTCATTTTTCCGGCGTTTATCAGACTTTCAGATAGGGGAAATGTCAGTGAGCATTCCGATTTCAGTTACAGAGCGATTCGCCCAATGAGTTCTTGATATTTAGTCGTTTTCAGGCAATTTTCTGGATTTTTGAAAATTTCACTTTTTTTTTAAATATCCACTAAATGAGGGAGTAATATGTGTGAGGTTACCCCAGGAGAGTTCCAAATGTGTGTGGGTAGAATATATATCCCACGGGGGTAAAATTGAAAAAAGTTGAAATTTTTTTTTTTGGGATTTAGTCATTTTTTTGGATTTTTTCAGACTTTCAGATAGGGGAAATGTAAGTGAGCATTCCGATTTCAGTTCCAGAGCGATTCGCCCAATGAGTCCTTGATATTTCGTGGTTTTCAGCTAATTTTCTGGATTTTTGAAAATTTCACTTTTTTGTGAAAATATCCACTAAATGAGGGAATAATATGTGTGAGGGTACCCCAGGAGAGTTCCAAATGTGTGTGGGTAGAATATATATCCCACGGGGGTAAAATTGAAAAAAGTTGAAAAAATTTTTTTTTTGGATTTACTCATTTTTCTGGCATTTATCAGACTTTCAGATAGTGGAAATGTAAGTGAGCATTCCGATTTCAGTTCCAGAGCGATTCGCCCAATGAGTCCTTGATATTTAGTCGTTTTCAGCCAATTTTCTGGATTTTTGAAAATTTCACTTTTTTGTGAAAATATCCACTAAATGAGGGAATAATACGTGTGAGGTTACCCCAGGAGAGTTCCAAATGTGTGTGGGTAGAATGTATATCCCACAGGGTTAAAATTGAAAATAGTTGAAAAAAATTTTTTTTTGTACTTAGTCATTTTTCCGGCTTTTATCGGACTTTCAGATACTGGAAATGTCAGTGAACATTCCGATTTCAGTTCCAGAGCGATTCGCCCAATGAGTCCTTGATATTTAGTCGTTTTCAAGCAATTTTCTGGATTTTTGAAAATTTCACTTTTTTGTGAAAATATCCACTAAATGAGGGAATAATATGTGTGAGGGTACCCCAGGAGAGTTCCAAATGTGTGTGGGTAGAATATATATCCCACGGGGGTAAAATTGAAAAAAGTTGAAAAATTTTTTCTTTTGGACTTAGTCATATTTCCGGCGTTTATCAGACTTTCACATACGGGAAATGTCAGTGAGCGTTCCGATTTCAGTTCCAGAGCGATTCGCCCAATGAGTCCTTGATATTTAGTCGTTTTCAGCCAATTTTCTGGATTTTTGAAAATTTCACTTTTTTGTGAAAATATCCACTAAATGAGGGAATAATATGTGTGAGGTTACCCCAGTAGAGTTCCAAATGTGTGTGGGTAGAATATATATCCCACGGGGGTAAAATTGAAAAAAGTTTAAATATTTTTTTTTTTGGATTTAGTCATTTTTTTGGCATTTATCAGACTTTCAGATAGGGGAAATGTAAGTGAGCATTCCGATTTCAGTTCCACAGCGATTCGCCCAATGAGTCCATGATATTTAGTCGTTTTCAGGCAATTTTCTGGATTTTTGAAAATTTCACTTTTTTGTGAAAATATCCACTAAATGAGGGAATAATATGTGTGAGGGTACCCCAGGAGAGTTCCAAATGTGTGTGGGTAGAATATATATCCCACGGGGGTAAAATTGAAAAAAGTTTAAATATTTTTTTTTTGGACTTAGTCATTTTTCCGGCGCTTATCAGACTTTCAGATAGGGGAAATGTCAGTGAGCATTCCGATTTCAGTTCCAGAGCGATTCGCCCAATGAGTCCTTGATATTTAGTCGTTTTCAGGCAATTTTCTGGATTTTTGAAAATTTCACTTTTTTTTTTAAATATCCACTAAATGAGGGAGTAATATGTGTGAGGTTACCCCAGGAGAGTTCCAAATGTGTGTGGGTAGAATATATATCCCACGGGGGTAAAATTGAAAAAAGTTGAAATATTTTTTTTTTTGGATTTAGTCATTTTTCTGGCATTCATCAGACTTTCAGATAGGGGAAATGTAAGTGAGCATTCCGATTTCAGTTCCAGAACGATTCGCCCAATGAGTCCTTGATATTTAGTCGTTTTCAGGCAATTTTCTGGATTTTTGAAAATTTCAATTTTTTGTGAAAATATCCACTAAATGAGGGAATAATATGTGTGATGTTACCTCAGGAGAGATCCAAATGTGTGTGGGTAGAATATATATCCCACAGGGTTAAAATTGAAAATAGTTGAAAAAAATTTTTTTTTTGTACTTAGTCATTTTTCCGGCGTTTATCAGACTTTCAGATAGGGGAAATGTCAGTGAGCATTCCGATTTCAGTTCCAGAGCGATTCGCCCAATGAGTCCTTGATATTTAGTCGTTTTCAGCCAATTTTCTGGATTTTTGAAAATTTCACTTTTTTGTGAAAATATCCACTAAATGAGGGAATAATATGTGTGAGGTTACCCCAGGAGAGTTCCAAATGTGTGTGGGTAGAATATATATCCCACGGGGGTAAAATTGAAAAAAGTTGAAATATTTTTTTTTTTGGATTTAGTCATTTTTCTGGCATTTATCTGACTTTCAGATAGGGGAAATGTAAGTGAGCATTCCGATTTCAGTTCCAGAGCGTTTCGCCCAATGAGTCCTTGATATTTAGTCGTTTTCAGGCAATTTTCTGGCTTTTTGAAAATTTCACTTTTTTGTGAAAATATCCACTAAATAAGGGAATAATATGTGTGAGGGTACCCCAGGAGAGTTCCAAATGTGTGTGGGTAGAATATATATCCCACGGGGGTAAAATTGAAAAATGTTTAAATATTTTTTTTTTTGGATTTACTCATTTTTCTGGCATTTATCAGACTTTCAGATAGTGGAAATGTAAGTGAGCATTCCGATTTCAGTTCCAGAGCGATTCGCCCAATGAGTCCTTGATATTTAGTCGTTTTCAGCCAATTTTCTGGATTTTTGAAAATTTCACTTTTATGTGAAAATATCCACTAAATGAGGGAATAATATGTGTGAGGGTACCCCAGGAGAGTTCCAAATGTGTGTGGGTAGAATATATATCCCACGGGGGTAAAATTGAAAAAAGTTTAAATATTTTTTTTTTGTACATAGTCATTTTTCCGGCGTTTATCAGACTTTCAGATAGGGGAAATGTCAGTGAGCATTCCGATTTCAGTTACAGAGCGATTCTCCCAATGAGTTCTTGATATTTAGTCGTTTTCAGGCAATTTTCTGGATTTTTGAAAATTTCACTTTTTTTTTAAAATATCCACTAAATGAGGGAGTAATATGTGTGAGGTTACCCCAGGAGAGTTCCAAATGTGTGTGGGTAGAATATATATCCCACGGGGGTAAAATTGAAAAAAGTTGAAAAATTTTTACTTTTGGACTTAGTCATATTTCCGGCGTTTATCAGACTTTCACATACGGGAAATGTCAGTGAGCGTTCCGATTTCAGTTCCAGAGCGATTCGCCCAATGAGTCCTTGATATTTAGTCGTTTTCAGCCAATTTTCTGGATTTTTGAAAATTTCACTTTTTTGTGAAAATATCCACTAAATGAGGGAATAATATGTGTGAGGTTACCCCAGTAGAGTTCCAAATGTGTGTGGGTAGAATATATATCCCACGGGGGTAAAATTGAAAAAAGTTGAAATATTTTTTTTTTTGATTTAGTCATTTTTCTGGCATTTATCAGACTTTCAGATAGGGGAAATGTAAGTGAGCATTCCGATTTCAGTTCCACAGCGATTCGCCCAATGAGTCCATGATATTTAGTCGTTTTCAGGCAATTTTCTGGATTTTTGAAAATTTCACTTTTTTGTGAAAATATCCACTAAATGAGGGAATAATATGTGTGAGGGTACCCCAGAAGAGGTCCAAATGTGTGTGTTTAGAATATATATCCCACGGGGGTAAAATTGAAAAAAGTTTAAATATTTTTTTTTTGGACTTAGTCATTTTTCCGGCGTTTATCAGACTTTCAGATAGGGGAAATGTCAGTGAGCATTCCGATTTCAGTTACAGAGCGATTCGCCCAATGAGTTCTTGATATTTAGTCGTTTTCAGGCAATTTTCTGGATTTTTGAAAATTTCACTTTTTTTTTAAATATCCACTAAATGAGGGAGTAATATGTGTGAGGTTACCCCAGGAGAGTTCCAAATGTGTGTGGGTAGAATATATATCCCACAGGGTTAAAATTGAAAAATATTTTTTTTTTGTACTTAGTCATTTTTCTGGCGTTTATCAGACTTTCAGATAGGCGAAATGTCAGTGAGCATTCCGATTTCCGTTCCAGAGCGATTCGCCCAATGGGTCCTTGATATTTAGTCGTTTTCAGCCAATTTTCTGGATTTTTGAAAATTTCACTTCTTTGTGAAAATATCCACTAAATGAGGGAATAATATGTGTGAGGGTACCCCAGGAGAGTTCCAAATGTGTGTGGGTAGAATATATATCCCACGGGGGTAAAATTGAAAAAAGTTGAAATTTTTTTTTTGGGGATTTAGTCATTTTTCTGGCATTTATCAGACTTTCAGATAGGGGAAATGTAAGTGAGCATTCCGATTTCAGTTCCAGAGCGATTCGCCCAATGAGTCCTTGATATTTCGTGGTTTTCAGCTAATTTTCTGGATTTTTGAAAATTTCACTTTTTTGTGAAAATATCCACTAAATGAGGGAATAATATGTGTGAGGGTACCCCAGGAGAGTTCCAAATGTGTGTGGGTAGAATATATATCCCACGGGGGTAAAATTGAAAAAAGTTGAAAAATTTTTTTTTTTGGACTTAGTCATTTCTCCGGCGTTTATCAGACTTTCAGATAGGGGAAATGTCAGTGATCGTTCCGATTTCAGTTCCAGAGCGATTCGCCCAATGAGTCCTTGATATTTAGTCGTTTTTAGGCAATTTTCTGGATTTTTGAAAATTTCACTTTTTTGTGAAAATATCCACTAAATGAGGGAATAATACGTGTGAGGTTACCCCAGGAGAGTTCCAAATGTGTGTGGGTAGAATGTATATCCCACAGGGTTAAAATTGAAAATAGTTGAAAAAATTTTTTTTTTTGTACTTAGTCATTTTTCCGGCTTTTATCGGACTTTCAGATAGTGGAAATGTCAGTGAACATTCCGATTTCAGTTCCAGAGCGATTCGCCCAATGATTCCTTGATATTTAGTCGTTTTCAGGCAATTTTCTGGATTTTTGAAAATTTCACTTTTTTGTGAAAATATCCACTAAATGAGGGAATAATATGTGTGAGGTTACCCCAGGAGAGATCCAAATGTGTGTGGGTAGAATATATATCCCACAGGGTTAAAATTGAAAAAAGTTGAAAAAATTTTTTTTTTGGACTTAGTCATTTTTCCGGCGTTTATCAGACTTTCAGATAGGGGAAATGTCAGTGAGCGTTCCGATTTAAGTTCCAGAGCGATTCGCCCAATGAGTCCTTGATATTTAGTCGTTTTCAGGCAATTTTCTGGATTTTTGAAAATTTCACTTTTTTGTGAAAATATCCACTAAATGAGGGAATAATATGTGTGAGGGTACCCCTGGAGAGTTCCAAATGTGTGTGGGTAGAATATATATCCCACAGGGATAAAATTGAAAAAAGTTGAAAAAAAATTTTTTTTGGACTTCGTCATTTTTCCGGCGTTTATCAGAGTTTCAGAGAGGTGAAATGTCAGTGAGCATTCCAATTTCAGTTCCAGAGCGATTTGCCAATGAGTCCTTGATATTTAGTCGTTTTCAGCCAATTTTCTGGATTTTTGAAAATTTCACTTTTTTGTGAAAATATCCACGAAATGAGGGAATAATATGTGTGAGGGTACCCCAGGAGAGTTCCAAATGTGTGTGGGTAGAATATATAAAGCATGGGGGTAAAATGGAAAAAAGTTAAAAAAAATTTTTTTTTTTGGACTTAGTCATTTTTCCGGCGTTTATCAGACTTTCAGATATGGGAAATGTCAGTGAGCATTCCGATTTCAGTTCCAGAGCGATTTGCCCAATGAGTCCTTGATATTTAGTCGTTTTCAGCCAATTTTCTGGATTTTTGAAAATTTCACTTTTTTGTGAAAATATCCACTAAATGAGGGAATAATATGTGTGAGGGTAACCCAGGAGAGTTCCAAATGTGTGTGGGTAGAATAAATATCCTATGGGGGTAAAATTGAAAAAAGTTGAAATATTTTTTTTTTTGGATTTAGTCATTTTTCTGGCATTTATCAGACTTTCAGATAGGGGAAATGTAAGTGAGCATTCCAATTTCAGTTCCAGAGCGATTCGCCCAATGAGTCATTGATATTTAGTCGTTATCAGCCAATTATCTGGATTTTTGAAAATTTCACTTTTTTGTGAAAATATCCACTAAATGAGGGAATAATATGTGTGAGGGTACCCCAGGAGAGTCCCAAATGTGTGTGGGTAGAATATATATAGCACGGGGGTTAAAATGGAAAAAGTTGAAAAAATTTTTTTTTGGGACTTAGTCATTTTTCCGGTGTTTATCAGACTTTGAGATAGGGGAAATGTCAGTGAGCGTTCCGATTTCAGTTCCAGAGCGATTTGCCCAATGAGTCCTTGATATTTAGTCGTTTTCAGCCAATATTTCTGGATTTTTGAAAATTTCACTTTTTTGTGAAAATATCCACTAAATGAGGGAATAATATGTGTGAGGGTACCCCAGGAGAGTCCCAAATGTCTGTGGGTAGAATATATATCCCACTGGGTTAAAATTGAAAAAAGTTTAAAAAAAATTTCTTTTTGTAGTTAGTCATTTTTCTGGCGTTTATCAGACTTTCAGATAGGGGAAATGTCAGTGAGCATTCCGATTTCAGTTCCAGAGCGATTCGCCCAATGAGTCCTTGATATTTCGTCATTTTCAGCCAATTTTCTGGATTTTTGAAAATTTCACTTGTTTGTGAAAATATCCACTAAATGAGGGAATAATATGTGTGAGGTTACCCCAGGAGAGTTCCAAATGTGTGTGGGTAGAATATATATCCTATGTGGGTAAAATTGAAAAAAGTTGAAAAATTTTTTTTTTTGACTTAGTCATTTTTCCGGTGTTTATCAGACTTTCAGATAGGGGAAATGTCAGTGAGCATTCCGATTTCAGTTTCAGAGCGATTCGCCCAATGAGTCCTTGATATTTCGTCGTTTTCAGGCAATTTTCTGGATTTTTGAAAATTTCACTTTTTTGTGAAAATATCCACTAAATGAGGGAATAATATGTGTGAGGGTAACCCAGGAGAGTTCCAAATGTGTGTGGGTAGAATATATATCCTATGTGGGTAAAATTGAAAAAAGTTGAAAATTTTTTTTTTTTGACTTAGTCATTTTTCCGGCGTTCATCAGACTTTCAGATAGGGGAAATGACAGTGAGCGTTCTGATTTCAGTTCCAGAGCGATTCGCCCAATGAGTCCTTGATATTTCGTCATTTTCAGCCAATTTTCTGGATTTTTGAAAATTTCACTTGTTTGTGAAAATATCCACTAAATGAGGGAATGATATGTGTGAGGGTACCCCAGGAGAGTCCCAAATGTGTGTGGGTAGAATATATATCCCACGGGGGTAAAATTGAAAAAAGTTGAAATATTTTTTTTTTTGGATTTAGTCATTTTTCTGGCATTTATCAGACTTTCAGATAGGGGAAATGTCAGTGAGCGTTCCGATTTCAGTTCCAGAGCGATTGGCCCAATGAGTCCTGGATATTTCGTCGTTTTCAGCCAATTTTCTGGATTTTTGAAAATTTCACTTTTTTGTGAAAATATCCACTAAATGAGGGAATAATATGTGTGAGGTTACCCCAGGAGAGTTACAAATGTGTGTGGGTAGAATATATATCCCACAAGGTTAAAATTGAAAAAAGTTGAAAAAAAATTTTTTTTTTGTACTTAATCATTTTTCCGGCGTTTATCAGACTTTCAGATAGGGGAAATGTCAGTGAGCATTCCGATTTCAGTTCCAGAGCGATTCGCCCAATGAGTCCTTGATATTTCGTCGTTTTCAGCCACTTTTCTGGATTTTTGAAAATTTTACTTTTTTGTGAAAATGTCCACTAAATGAGGGAATGATATGTGTGAGGGTACCCCAGGAGAGTTCCAAATGTGTGTGGATAGAATATATATAGCACGGGGTAAAATGGAAAAAGTTGAAAAAAATTTTTTTTTGGACTTAGTCATTTTTCCGGTGTTTATCACACTTTCAGATAGGGGAAATGTCAGTGAGCGTTCCGATTTCAAATCCAGAGCGATTCACCCAATGAGTCCTTGATATTTAGTCATTTTCAGGCAATTTTCTGGATTTTTGAAAATTTCACTTTTTTGTGAAAATATCCACTAAATGAGGGAATAATATGTGTGAGGTTACCCCTGGAGAGTTCCAAATGTGTGTTGGTAGAATATATATCCCACTGGGTTAAAATTGAAAAAAGTAAAAAAAAAATTTTTTTTTGTAGTTAGTCATTTTTCCGGCGTTTATCAGACTTTCAGATAGGGGAAATGTCAGTGAGCATTCCGATTTCAGTTCCAGAGCGATTCGCCCAATGAGTCCTTGATATTTAGTCGTTTTCAGCCAATTTTCTGGATTTTTGAAAATTTCACTTTTTTGTGAAAATATCCACTAAATGAGGGAATAATATGTGTGAGGTTACCCCAGGAGAGTTCCAAATGTGTGTGGGTAGAATATATATCCCGCAAGGTTAAAATTGAAAAAGGTTGAAAAAAAAATTTTTTTTTGTACTTAATCATTTTTCCGGCGTTTATCAGACTTTCAGATAGGGGAAATGTCAGTGAGCATTCCGATTTCAGTTCCAGAGCGATTCGCCCAATGAGTCCTTGATATTTCGTCGTTTTCAGGCAATTTTCTGGATTTTTGAAAATTTCACTTTTTTGTGAAAATATCCACTAAATGAGGGAATAATATGTGTGAGCTTACCCCAGGAGAGTTCCAAATGTGTGTGGGTAGAATATATATCCCACAAGGTTAAAATTGAAAAAAGTTGAAAATTTTTTTTTTTTGACTTAGTCATTTTTCCGGCGTTCATCAGACTTTCAGATAGGGGAAATGACAGTGAGCGTTCTGATTTCAGTTCCAGAGCGATTCGCCCAATGAGTCCTTGATATTTCGTCATTTTCAGCCAATTTTCTGGATTTTTGAAAATTTCACTTGTTTGTGAAAATATCCACTAAATGAGGGAATGATATGTGTGAGGGTACCCCAGGAGAGTCCCAAATGTGTGTGGGTAGAATATATATCCCACGGGGGTAAAAATTGAAAAAAGTTGAAATATTTTTTTTTTTGGATTTAGTCATTTTTCTGGCATTTATCAGACTTTCAGATAGGGGAAATGTCAGTGAGCGTTCCGATTTCAGTTCCAGAGCGATTGGCCCAATGAGTCCTTGATATTTCGTCGTTTTCAGCCAATTTTCTGGATTTTTGAAAATTTCACTTTTTTGTGAAAATATCCACTAAATGAGGGAATAATATGTGTGAGGTTACCCCAGGAGAGTTACAAATGTGTGTGGGTAGAATATATATCCCACAAGGTTAAAATTGAAAAAAGTTGAAAAAAAATTTTTTTTTTGTACTTAATCATTTTTCCGGCGTTTATCAGACTTTCAGATAGGGGAAATGTCAGTGAGCATTCCGATTTCAGTTCCAGAGCGATTCGCCCAATGAGTCCTTGATATTTCGTCGTTTTCAGCCAATTTTCTGGATTTTTGAAAATTTTACTTTTTTGTGAAAATGTCCACTAAATGAGGGAATGATATGTGTGAGGGTACCCCAGGAGAGTTCCAAATGTGTGTGGGTAGAATATATATAGCACGGGGTAAAATGGAAAAAGTTGAAAAAAATTTTTTTTTGGACTTAGTCATTTTTCCGGTGTTTATCACACTTTCAGATAGGGGAAATGTCAGTGAGCGTTCCGATTTCAAATCCAGAGCGATTCACCCAATGAGTCCTTGATATTTAGTCATTTTCAGGCAATTTTCTGGATTTTTGAAAATTTCACTTTTTTGTGAAAATATCCACTAAATGAGGGAATAATATGTGTGAGGTTACCCCTGGAGAGTTCCAAATGTGTGTTGGTAGAATATATATCCCACTGGGTTAAAATTGAAAAAAGTAAAAAAAAAATTTTTTTTTGTAGTTAGTCATTTTTCCGGCGTTTATCAGACTTTCAGATAGGGGAAATGTCAGTGAGCATTCCGATTTCAGTTCCAGAGCGATTCGCCCAATGAGTCCTTGATATTTAGTCGTTTTCAGCCAATTTTCTGGATTTTTGAAAATTTCACTTTTTTGTGAAAATATACACTAAATGATGGAATAATATGTGTGAGGTTACCCCATGAGAGTTCCAATTGTGTGTGGGTAGAATATATATCCCACAAGGTTAAAATTGAAAAAAGTTAAAAAAAATTTTTTTTTGTACTTAGTCATTTTTCCGGCGTTTATCAGACTTTCAGATAGGGGAAATGTCAGTGAGCATTCCGATTTCAGTTCCAGAGCGATTCGCCCAATGAGTCCTTGATATTTAGTCGTTTTCAGCCAATTTTCTGGATTTTTGAAAATTTCACTTTTTTGTGAAAATATCCACTAAATGATGGAATAATATGTGTGAGGTTACCCCAGGAGAGTTCCAATTGTGTGTGGGTAGAATATATATCCCACAAGGTTAAAATTGAAAAAAGTTGAAAAAAAAATTTTTTTTGTACTTAATCATTTTTCCGTCGTTTATCAGACTTTCAGATAGGGGAAATGTCAGTGAGCATTCCGATTTCAGTTCCAGAGCGATTCGCCCAATGAGTCCTTGATATTTAGTCGTTTTCAGACAATTTTCTGGTTTTTGAAAATTTCACTTTTTTGTGAAAATATCCACTAAATGATGGAATAATATGTGTGAGGGTACCCCAGGAGAGTCCCAAATGTGTGTTGGTAGAATATATATCCCACGAGGGTAAAATGAAAATGTCCACTAAATGAGGGTACCTCAGGAGAGTTCCAAATGTGTGTGGGTAGAATATATATCCCACAAGGTTAAAATTGAAAAAAGTTGAAAAAAAATTTTTTTTTTGTACTTAATCATTTTTCCGGCGTTTATCAGACTTTCAGACAGGGGAAATGTCAGTGAGCATTCCGATTTCAGTTCCAGAGCGATTCGCCCAATGAGTCCTTGATATTTCGTCGTTTTCAGGCAATTTTCTGGATTTTTGAAAATGTCACTTTTTTGTGAAAATATCCACTAAATGAGGGAATAATATGTGTGAGGTTACCCCAGGAGAGTTCCAAATGTGTGTGGGTAGAATATATATCCCACAAGGTTAAAATTGAAAAAAGTTGAAAACATTTTTTTTTTGGACTTAGTCATTTTTCCGGCGTTTATCAGACTTTCAGATAGGGGAAATGTGAGTGAGCGTTCCCATTTCAGTTCCAGAGCGATTCGCCCAATGAGTCCTTGATATTTAGTCGTTTTCAGCCAATTTTCTGGTTTTTGAAAATTTCACTTTTTTGTGAAAATATCCACTAAATGATGGAATAATATGTGTGAGGGTACCCCAGGAGAGTTCCAAATGTGTGTGGGTAGAATATATCCTATGGGGGTAAAAATGAAAAAAGTTGAAAAAAAATTTTTTTTGACTTAGTCATTTTTCCGGCGTTAATCAGATTTTCAGATAGGGGAAATATCAGTGAGCGTTCCGATTTCAGTTCCAGAGCGATTCGCCCAATGAGTCCTTGATATTTCGTCGTTTTCAAGCAATTTTATGAATTTTTTTAAATTTCACTTTTTTGTGAAAATATCCACTAAATGAGGGAATAATATGTGTGAGGGTACCCCAGGAGAGTTCCAAATGTGTGTGGGTATATATCCCACGGGGTATATATCCCACGGGGTAAAATTGAAAAAAGTTGAAACATTTTTTTTTTTGGACTTAGTCATTTTTCTGGCGTTTATCAGACTTTCAGATAGGGCAAATGTCAGTGAGCGTTCTGATTTCAGTTCCAGAGCGATTCGCCCAATGAGTCCTTGATATTTAGTCGTTTTCAGCCAATTTTCTGGATTTTTGAAAATTTCACTTTTTTGTGAAAATATCCACTAAATGAGGGAATAATATGTGCAAGGGTACCCCAGGAGAGTTCCAAATGTGTGTGGGTAGAATATATTTCCCACAGGGTTAAAGTTGAAAAAAGTTTAAAAAAAATTTTTTTTTCGTACTCAGTCTTTTTCCGTCGTTTATCAGACTTTCAGATAGGGAAAATGTCAGGGAGCGTTCCGATTTCAGTTCCAGAGCGATTCGCCCAATGAGTCCTTGATATTTAGTCGTTTTCAGCCAATTTTCTGGATTTTTGAAAATTTCACTTTTTTGTGAAAATATCCACTAAATGAGGGAATAATATGTGCAAGGGTACCCCAGGAGAGTTCCAAATGTGTGTGGGTAGAATATATATCCCACAGGGGTAAAATTGAAAAAAGCTGAAAACATTTTTTTTTTGGACTTAGTCATTTTTCCGGCGTTTATCAGATTTTCAGATGGCCGAAATGTCAGTGAGCGTTCCGATTTCAGTTCCAGAGCGATTCGCCCAATGAGACCTTGATATTTAGTCGTTTTCAGTCAATTTTCTGGATTTTTGAAAATTTCACTTTTTTGTGAAAATATTCACTAAATGAGGGAATGATATGTGCGAGGGTACCCCAGGAGAGTTCCAAATGTGTGTGGGTAGAATATATATCCCACGGGGGTAAAATTGAAAAAAGTTGAAAACATTTTTTTTTGGACTTAGTCATTTTTCCGGCGTTTATCAGACTTTCAGAGAGCGGAAATGTCAGTGAGCGTTCCGATTTCAGTTCCAGAGCAATTCGCCCCATGAGTCCTTGATATTTCGTCGTTTTCAGGAAATTTTCTGAATTTTTGAAAATTTCACTTTTTTGTGAAAATATCCACTAAATGAGGGAATAATTTGTGTGAGGGTACCCTAGGAGAGTTCCAAATGTGTGTGGGTAGAATATATATCCCACGGGGGTAAAATTGAAAAAAGTTGAAAAATTATTTTTTTTTGGATTTAGTCATTTTTCCGGCGTTTATCAGACTTTCAAGTAGGGGAAATGTCAGTGAGCGTTCCGATTTCAGTTCCAGAGCGATTCGCCCAATGAGTCCTTGATATTTAGTCGTTTTCAGCCAATTTTCTGGATTTTTGAAAATTTCACTTTTTTGTGAAAATATCCACTAAATGAGGGAATAATATGTGTGTGGTTACCCCATCACAGTTCCAAATGTGTGTGGGTAGAATATATATCCCACGGGGGTAAAATTGAAAAAAGTTGAATTTTTTTTTTTTGGGATTTAGTCATTTTTCTGGCATTTATCAGACTTTCCGATAGGAGAAATGTAAGTGAGCATTCCAATTTCAGTTCCAGAGCGATTCGCCCAAAGAGTGAGTCCTTGATATTTCATCGTTTTCAGGTAATTTTCTGAATTTTTGAACATTTCACTTTTTTGTGAAAATATCCACCAAATGAGGGAATAATATGTGTGAGGGTACCCCAGGAGAGTTCCAAATGTGTGTGGGTAGAATATATATCCCACGGGGGTAAAATTGAAAAAAGTTGAAAAATTTTTTTTTTTTTTACTTAGTCATTTTTACGGCATTCATCAGACTTTCAGATAGGGGAAATGTCAGTGAGCGTTCCGATTTCAGTTCCAGAGTGAATCACCCAATGAGTCTTTGATATTTTGTCGTTTTCAGCCGATTTTCTGGATTTTTGAAAATTTCACTTTTTTGTGAAAATATTCATTAAATGAGGGAATAATATGTGTGAGGGTACCCCAGGAGAGTTCCAAATGTGTGTGGGTAGAATATATATCCCACGGGGGTAAAATTGAAAAAGTTAAAAAAAAATTTTTTTTTTGACTTAGTCATTTTTACGGCATTTATCAGACTTTCGGATAGGGGAAATGTCAGTGAGCATTACGATTTCAGTTCTAGAGTGATTCGCCCAATGAGTCCTTCATATTTAGTCGTTTTCAGCCAATTTTCTGGATTTTTGAAAATTTCACTTTTTTGTGAAAATATCCACTAAATGAGGGAATTATATGTGTAAGGGTACCCTAGGAGAGTTCCAAATGTGTGTGGGTAGAATATATATCCCACAGGGTTAAAATTGAAAAAGGTTGAAAAAATTTTTTTTTTGTACTTAGTCATTTTTCCGGCGTTTATCAGACTTTCAGATAGGGGAAATGTCAGTGAGCGTTCCGATTTCAGTTCCAGAGCGATTCGCCGGATGAGTCCTTGATATTTCATCGTTTTCAGGCAATTTTCTGAATTTTTGAAAATTTCACTTTTTTGTGAAAATATCCACTAAATGAGAGAATAATATGTGTGAGGGTACCCCAGGAGAGTTCCAAATGTGTGTGGGTAGAATATATATCCTACGGGGGTAAAATTGAAAAAAGTTGAAAAATTTTTTTTTTTGGACTTAGTAATTTTTCTGGCGTTTATCAGACTTTCAGATAGCGGAAAAGTCAGTGAGCTTTCCGATTTCAGTTCCAGAGCGAATCGCCCAATGAGTCCTTGATATTTCGTCGTTTTCAGCCGATTTTCTGGATTTTTGAAAATTTCACTTTTTTGTGAAAATATTCATTAAATGAGGGAATAATATGTGTGAGGGTACCCCAGGAGAGTTCCAAATGTGTCTGGGTAGAATATATGTCCCACGGGGGTAAAACTGAAAAAAGTTGAAAAAAATTTTTTTTTTGGACTTAGTCATTTTTCCGGCATTTATCAGACTTTCAGATAGGGGAAATGTCAGTGAGCGTTCCAATTTCAGTTCCAGGGCGATTCGCCGGATGAGTCCTTGATATTTCGTCATTTTCAGGCAATTTTCTGAATTTTTGAAAATTTCACTTTTTTGTGAAAATATCCACTAAATGAGGGAATAAAATGTGTGAGGGTACCCCAGGAGAGTTCCAAATGTGTGTGGGTAGAATATATATCCCACGGGGGTAAAATTGAAAAAAGTTGAAAAATTATTATTTTTTGGACTTAGTCATTTTTCCAGCGTTTATCAGACTTTCGGATAGGGGAAATGTCATTGAGCATTCCGATTTCAGTTCTAGAGCGATTCGCCCAATGAGTCCTTCATATTTAGTCGTTTTCAGCCAATTTTCTGAATTTTTGAAAATTTCACTTTTTTGTGAAAATATTCACTAAATGAGGGAATAATATGTGTGAGGGTACCCCAGGAGAGTTCCAAATGTGTGTGGGTAGAATTTATATCCCACGGGGGTAAAATTGAAAAAAGTTGAAAAATTATTATTTTTTGGACTTAGTCATTTTTCCAGCGTTTATCAGACTTTCGGATAGGGGAAATGTCAGTGAGCATTCAAATTTCAGTTCCAGAGCGATTCGACGGATGAGTCCTTGATATTTAGTCAATTTCAGCCAATTTTCTGGATATTTGAAAATTTCACTTTTTTGTGAAAATATTCATTAAATGAGGGAATAATATGTGTGAGGGTACCCCAGGAGAGTTCCAAATGTGTGTGGGTAGAATATATATCCCACGGGGGTAAAATTGAAAAAGTTAAAAAAATATATTTTTTTTTACTTAGTCATTTTTACGGCATTTATCAGACTTTCGGATAGGTGAAATGTCAGTGAGCATTCCGATTTCAGTTCCAGAGCGATTAGCCCAATGAGTCCTTCATATTTAGTCGTTTTCAGCCAATTTTCTGGATTTTTGAAAATTTCACTTTTTGTGAAAATATTCATTAAATGAGGGAATAATATGTGTGAGGGTACCCCAGGAGAGTTCCAAATGTGTGTGGATAGAATATATATCCCACGGGGATAAAACTGAAAAAAGTTGAAAAAAATTTTTTTTTTGGACTTAGTCATTTTTCTGGCGTTTATCAGACTTTCAGATAGTGGAAACGTCAGTGAGCATTCCGATTTCAGTTCCAGAGCGAATCGCCCAATGAGTCCTTGATATTTAGTCGTTTTCAGCCAATTTTCTGGATTTTTGAAAATTTCACTTTTTTGTGAAAATATTCATTAAATGAGGGAATAATATTTGTGAGGGTACCCCAGGAGAGTTCCAAATGTGTGTGGGTAGAATATATATCCCACGGGGGTAAAATTGAAAAAAGTTAAAAAAATTTTTTTTTTTTTTTTTTACTTAGTCATTTTTACGGCATTTATCAGACTTTCAGAGAGGGGAAATGTCAGTGAGCGTTCCGATTTCAGTTCTAGAGCGATTCACCCAATGAGTCCTTCATATTTAGTCGTTTTCAGCCAATTTTCTGGATTTTTGAAAATTTCACTTTTTTGTGAAAATATTCACTAAATGAGGGAATAATATGTGTGAGGGTACCCTAGGAGAGTTCCAAATGTGTGTGGGTAGAATATATATCCCACAGGGTTAAAATTGAAAAATGTTGAAAAAATTTTTTTTTTGTACTTAGTCATTTTTCCGGCGTTTATCAGACTTTCAGATAGGGGAAATGTCAGTGAGTGTTCCGATTTCAGTTCCAGAGCGATTCGCCGGATGAGTCCTTGATATTTAGTCGTTTTCAACCAATTTTCTGGATTTTTGAAAATTTCACTTTTTTTGTGAAAATATCCACTAAATGAGGGAATAATATGTGTGAGGGTACCCCAGGAGAGTTCCAAATGTGTGTGGGTAGAATATATATCCCACGGGGGTAAAATTGAAAAAAGTTGAAAAATTTTTTTTTTTTTTTACTTAGTCATTTTTACGGCATTTATCAGACTTTCAGATAGGGGAAATGTCAGTGAGCGTTCCGATTCCAGTTCTAGAGCGATTCACCCAATGAGTCCTTCATATTTAGTCGTTTTCAACCAATTTTCTGGATTTTTGAAAATTTCACTTTTTTTGTGAAAATATCCACTAAATGAGGGAATAATATGTGTGAGGGTACCCCAGGAGAGTTCCAAATCTGTGTGGGTAGAATATATATCCTACGGGGGTAAAATTGAAAAAATTGAAAAATTTTTTTTTTTGGACTTAGTCATTTTTCTGGCGTTTATCAGACTTTCAGATAGCGGAAACGTCAGTGAGCGTTCCGATTTCAGTTCCAGAGCGAATCGCCCAATGAGTCCTTGATATTTAGTCGTTTTCAGCCGATTTTCTGGATTTTTGAAAATTTCACTTTTTTGTGAAAATATTCATTAAATGAGGGAATAATATGTGTGAGGGTACCCCAGGAGAGTTCCAAATGTGTGTGGGTAGAATATATATCCCACGGGGGTAAAACTGAAAAAAGTTGAAAAAAATTTTTTTTTTGGACTTAGTCATTTTTCTGGCGTTTATCAGACTTTCAGATAGTGGAAACTTCAGTGAGCATTCCGATTTCAGTTCCAGAGCGAATCGCCCAATGAGTCCTTGATATTTAGTCGTTTTCAGCCAATTTTCTGGATTTTTGAAAATTTCACTTTTTTGTGAAAATATTCATTAAATGAGGGAATAATATTTGTGAGGGTACCCCAGGAGAGTTCCAAATGTGTGTGGGTAGAATATATATCCCACGGGGGTAAAATTGAAAAAAGTTAAAAAAAATTTTTTTTTGGACTTAGTCATTTTTCCGGCGTTTATCAGAATTTCAGATAGGGGAAATGCCAGTGACCGTTCCGATTTCAGTTCCAGAGCGATTCGCCCAATGAGTCCTTCATATTTAGTCGTTTTCAGCCAATTTTCTGGATTTTTGAAAATTTCACTTTTTTGTGAAAATATTCACTAAATGAGGGAATAATATGTGTGAGGGTACCCTAGGAGAGTTCCAAATGTGTGTGGGTAGAATATATATCCCACAGGGTTAAAATTGAAAAAGGTTGAAAAAATTTTTTTTTTGTACTTAGTCATTTTTCCGCCGTTTATCAGACTTTCAGATAGGGGAAATGTCAGTGAGCGTTCCGATTTCAGTTCTAGAGCGATTCACCCAATGAGTCCTTCATATTTAGTCGTTTTCAACCAATTTTCTGGATTTTTGAAAATTTCACTTTTTTTGTGAAAATATCCACTAAATGAGGGAATAATATGTGTGAGGGTACCCCAGGAGAGTTCCAAATCTGTGTGGGTAGAATATATATCCTACGGGGGTAAAATTGAAAAAATTGAAAAATTTTTTTTTTTGGACTTAGTCATTTTTCTGGCGTTTATCAGACTTTCAGATAGCGGAAACGTCAGTGAGCGTTCCGATTTCAGTTCCAGAGCGAATCGCCCAATGAGTCCTTGATATTTAGTCGTTTTCAGCCGATTTTCTGGATTTTTGAAAATTTCACTTTTTTGTGAAAATATTCATTAAATGAGGGAATAATATGTGTGAGGGTACCCCAGGAGAGTTCCAAATGTGTGTGGGTAGAATATATATCCCACGGGGGTAAAACTGAAAAAAGTTTAAAAAAATTTTTTTTTAGGACTTAGTCATTTTTCTGGCGTTTATCAGACTTTCAGATAGTGGAAACTTCAGTGAGCATTCCGATTTCAGTTCCAGAGCGAATCGCCCAATGAGTCCTTGATATTTAGTCGTTTTCAGCCAATTTTCTGGATTTTTGAAAATTTCACTTTTTTGTGAAAATATTCACTAAATGAGGGAATAATATGTGTGAGGGTACCCTAGGAGAGTTCCAAATGTGTGTGGGTAGAATATATATCCCTCGGGGGTAAAACTGAAAAATGTTGAAAAAAATTTTTTTTTTGGACTTAGTCATTTTTCCGGCATTTATCAGACTTTCAGATAGGGGAAATGTCAGTGAGCGTTCCGATTTCAGTTCCAGAGCGATTCGCCGGATGAGTCCTTGATATTTCGTCGTTTTCAGGCAATTTTCTGAATTTTTGAAAATTTCACTTTTTTGTGAAAATATCCACTAAATGAGGGAATAATATGTGTGAGGGTACCCCAGGAGAGTTCCAAATGTGTGTGGGTAGAATATATATCCTACGGGGGTAAAATTGAAAAAAGTTGAAAAATTTTTTTTTTTGGACTTAGTCATTTTTCTGGCGTTTATCAGACTTTCAGATAGCGGAAACGTCAGTGAGCGTTCCGATTTCAGTTCCAGAGCGAATCGCCGGATGAGTCCTTGATATTTAGTCAATTTCAGCCAATTTTCTGGATTTTTGAAAATTTCACTTTTTTGTGAAAATATTCATTAAATGAGGGAATAATATGTGTGAGGGTACCCCAAGAGAGTTCCAAATGTGTGTGGGTAGAATATATATCCCACGGGGGTAAAATTGAAAAAAGTTGAAAAAATTTTTTTTTTAGACTTACTCATTTTTACGGCATTTATCAGACTTTCAGATAGGGTAAATGTCAGTGAGCGTTCCGATTTCAGTACTAGAGCGATTCGCCCAATGAGTCCTTCATATTTAGTCGTTTTCAGCCTATTTTCTGGATTTTTGAAAATTTCACTTTTTTGTGAAAATATCCACTAAATGAGGGAATAATATGTGTGAGGGTACCCCAGGAGAGTTCCATATGTGTGTGGGTAGAATATATATCCCACGGGAGTAAAATTGAAAAAAGTTGAAAAATTTTTTTTTTAGACTTAGTCATTTTTGCGGCATTTATCAGACTTTCAGATAGCGGAAATGTCAGTGAGCGTTCTGATTTCAGTTCCAGAGCGATTCTCTGGATGAGTCCTTGATATTTCATCGTTTTCAGACAATTTTCTGAATTTTTGAAAATTTCACTTTTTTGTGAAAATATCCACTAATTGAAGGAATAATATGTGTGAGGGTACCCCAGGAGAGTTCCAAATGTGTGTGGGTAGAATATATATCCTACGGTGGTAAAATTGAAAAAAAAATATTTTTGAACTTAGTCATTTTTCTGGCGTTTATCAGACTTTCAGATAGCGGAAACATTAGTGAGCGTTCCGATTTCAGTTCCAGAGCGATTCGCCCAATGAGTCCTTGATATTTCATCGTTTTTAGGCAATTTTCTGAATTTTTGAAAATTTCACTTTTTTGTGAAAATATCCACTAAATGAGGGAATAATATGTGTGAGGGTACCCCAGGAGAGTTCCAAATGTGTGTGGGTAGAATATATATCCTACGGGGGTAAAATTGAAAAAAATTTATTTTTGAACTTAGTCATTTTTCTGGCGTTTATCAGACTTTCAGATAGCGGAAACATTAGTGAGCGTTTCAATTTCAGTTCCAGAGCGAATCGCCCAATGAGTCCTTGATATTTAGTCGTTTTCAGCCAATTTTCTGAATTTTTGAAAATTTCACTTTTTTGTGAAAATATCCACTAAATGAGGGAATAATATGTGTGAGGGTACCCCAGGAGAGTTCCAAATGTGTGTGGGTAGAATATATATCCCACGGGGGTAAAATTGAAAAAAGTAAAAAAAAAATTTTTTTTGGACTTAGTCATTTTTCCGGCGTTTATCAGACTTTCAGATAGGGGAAATGCCAGTGACCGTTCCGATTTCAGTTCCAGAGCGATTCGCCCAATGAGTCCTTCATATTTAGTCGTTTTCAGCCAATTTTCTGGATTTTTGAAAATTTCACTTTTTTGTGAAAATATCCACTAAATGAGGGAATAATATGTGTGAGGGTACCCCAGGAGAGTTCCAAATGTGTGTGGGTAGAATATATATCCCATGGGGGTAAAATTGAAAAAAGTTGAAAAAAAATTTTTTTTTGGACTTAGTCATTTTTCTGGCGTTTATCAGACTTTCAGATAGCTGAAACGTCAGTGAGCGTTCCGATTTCAGTTCCAGAGCGAATCGCCCAATGAGTCCTTGATATTTAGTCGTTTTCAGCCGATTTTCTGGATTTTTGAAAATTTCACTTTTTTGTGAAAATATTCATTAAATGAGGGAATAATATGTGTGAGTGTACCCCAGGAGAGTTCCAAATGTGTGTGGGTAGAATATATATCCCACGGGGGTAAAATTGAAAAAAGTTGAAAACATTTTTTTTTTTGGACTTAGTCATTTTTCCGGCATTTAACAGACTTTCAGATAGGGGAAATGTCAGTGAGCGTTCCGATTTCAGTTCCAGAGCGATTCGCCGGATGAGTCCTTGATATTTCGTCGTTTTCAACCAATTTTCTGGATTTTGAAAATTTCACTTTTTTTGTGAAAATATCCACTAAATGAGGGAATAATATGTGTGAGGGTACCCCAGGAGAGTTCCAAATGTGTGTGGGTAGAATATATATCCCACGGGGGTAAAATTGAAAAAAGTAAAAAAAAAATTTTTTTTGGACTTATTCATTTTTCTGGCGTTTATCAGACTTTCAGATAGCGGAAACATCAGTGAGCGTTCCGATTTCAGTTCCAGAGAGAATCGGCCAATGAGTCCTTCATACTTAGTCAATTTCAGCCAATTTTCTGGATTTTTGAAAATTGCAGTTTTTTGTGAAAATATTCATTAAATGAGGGAATAATATGTTTGAGGGTACAGCAGGAGAGTTCCAAATGTGTGTGGGTAGAATATATATCCCACGGGAGTAAAATTGAAAAAAGTTGAAAAATTTTTTTTTTTTGGACTTAGTCATTTTTCCAGCATTTATCAGACTTTCAGATAGGGGAAATGTCAGTGAGCGTTCCGATTTCAGTTCCAGAGCGATTCGCCGGATGAGTCCTTGATATTTTGTCGTTTTCAGGCAATTTTCTGAATTTTTGAAAATTTCACTTTTTTGTGAAAATATCCACTAAATGAGGGAATAATATGTGTGAGGGTACCCCAGGAGAGTTCCAAATGTGTGTGGGTAGAATATATATCCTACGGGGGTAAAATTGAAAAAAGTTGAAAACATTTTTTTTTTTGGACTTAGTCATTTTTCTGGCGTTTATCAGACTTTCAGATAGCGGAAACATCAGTGAGCGTTCCGATTTCTGTTCCAGTGCGAATCGCCCAATGAGTCCTTGATATTTGATCAATTTCAGTCAATTTTCTGGATTTTTGAAAATTTCACTTTTTTGTGAAAATATCCACTAAATGAGGGAATAATATGTGTGAGGGTACCCCAGGAGAGTTCCAAATGTGTGTGGGTAGAATATATATCCTACGGGGGTAAAATTGAAAAAAGTTGAAAAATTTTTTTATTTGGACTTAGTCATTTTTCTGGCGTTTATCAGACTTTCAGATAGCGGAAATGTTAGTGAGCGTTCCGATTTCAGTTCTAGAGCGATTCGCCAGATGAGTCCTTGATATTTCATCGTTTTCAGGCAATTTTCTGAATTTTTGAAAATTTCACTTTTTTGTGAAAATATCCACTAAATGAGGGAATAATATGTGTGAGGGTACCCCAGGAGAGTTCCAAATGTGTGTGGGTAGAATATATATCCCACGGGGGTAAAATTGAAAAAAGTTGAAAACATTTTTATTTTGGACTCAGTCATTTTTGCGGCATTTATCAGAATTTCAGATAGGGGAAATGTCAGTGAGTGTTCCGATTTCAGTTCTAGAGTGATTCGCCCAATGAGTCCTTCATATTTAGTCGTTTTCAGCCAATTTTCTGGATTTTTGAAAATTTCACTTTTTTGTGAAAATATCCACTAAATGAGGGAATAATACGTGTGAGGGTACCCCAGGAAAGTTCCAAATGTGTGTGGGTAGAATATATAGCCCACAGGGTTAAAATTGAAAAAAGTTTAAAAAAAATTTTTTTTTGTACTTAGTCATTTTTCCGGCGTTTATCAGACTTTCAGAAAGGGGAAATGTCAGTGAGCGTTCCGATTTCAGTTCCAGAGCGATTCGTAGGATGAGTCCTTGATATTTCGTCGTTTTCAGGCAATTCTTTGAATTTTTGAAAATTTCACTTTTTTGTGAAAATATCCACTAAATGAGGGAATAATATGTGTGAGGGTACCCCAGGAGAGTTCCAAATGTGTGTGGGTAGAATAAATATCCCACAGGGTTAAAATTGAAAAAGGTTGAAAAAAATTTTTTTTTTGTACTTAGTCATTTTTCTGGCGTTTATCAGACTTTCAGATAGCGGAAACATCAGTGAGAGTTCCGATTTCAGTTCCAGAGCGAATCACCCAATGAGTCCTTGATATTTAGTCGTTTTCAGCCAATTTTCTGGATTTCTGAAAATGTCACTTTTTTGTGAAAATATCCACTAAATGAGGGAATAATATGTGTGAGGGTACCCCAGGAGAGTTCCAAATGTGTGTGGGTAGAATAAATATCCCACAGGGTTAAAATTGAAAAAAGTTGCCAAAAATATTTTTTTTGTACTTAGTCATTTTTCCGGCGTTTATCAGACTTTCAGATAGGGGAAATGTCAGTGAGCATTCCGATTTCAGTTCCAGAGTGATTCGCCCAATGAGACCTTGATATTTAGTCGTTTTCAGCCAATTTTTTGGATTTTGAAAATTTCACTTTTTCGTAAAAATATCCACTAAATGAGGTAATAATATGTGTGAGGGTACCCCAGGAGATTTCCAAATGTGTGTGGGTAGAATATATATCCCACGGGGGTAAAATTGAAAAAAGTTGAAAAAATTTATTTTTTGGACTTAGTCATTTTTCCGGCGTTTTTCAGACTTTCAGATAGCGGAAACATCAGTGCGTGTTCCGATTTCAGTTCCAGAGCGAATCTCCCAATGAGTCATTGATATTTAGTCAATCTCAGCCAATTTTCTGGATTTTTGAAAATTTCACTTTTTTGTGAAAATATCCACTAAATGAGGGAATAATATGTGTGAGGGTACCCCAGGAGAGTTCCAAATGTGTGTGGGTAGAATAAATATCCCACATTGTTAAAATTGAAAAAAGTTGACAAAAATATTTTTTTGTACTTAGTCATTTTTCCGGCGTTTATCAGACTTTCAGATAGGGGAAATGTCAGTGAGCGTTCCGATTTCAGTTCCAGAGCGATTCGCCGGATGAGTCCTTGATATTTCGTCGTTTTCAGCCAATTTTCTGGATTTTGAAAATTTCACTTTTTTGTGAAAATATCCACTAAATGAGGGAATAATATGTGTGAGGGTACCCTAGGAGAGTTCCAAATGTGTGTGGGTAGAATATATATCCCACAGGGTTAAAATTGAAAAAGGTTAAAAAAAAATTTTTTTTTTTTACTTAGTCATTTTTCCGGCGTTTATCAGACTTTCAGATAGGGGAAATGTCAGTGAGCGTTCCGATTTCAGTTCTAGAGCGATTCGCACAATGAGTACTTCATATTTCATCGTTTTCAGCCAATTTTCTGGATTTTGAAAATTTCACTTTTTTGTGAAAATATCCACTAAATGAGGGAATAATATGTGTGAGGGTACCCCAGAAGAGTTCCAAATGTGTGTGGGTAGAATATATATCCCACAGGGTTAAAATTGAAAAAGGTTGAAAAAAATTTTTTTTTTGTATCTAGTCATTTTTCCGGCGTTTATCAGACTTTCAGATAGGGGAAATGTCAGTGAGCGTTCCGATTTCAGTTCCAGAGTGATTCGCCCAATGAGACCTTGATATTTAGTCGTTTTCAGCCAATTTTCTGGATTTTGAAAATTTCACTTTTTTGTGAAAATATCCACTAAATGAGGGAATAATATGTGTGAGGGTACCCCAGGAGAGTTCCAAATGTGTGTGGGTAAAATATATATCCCACGGGGGTAAAATTGAAAAAAGTTGAAAATTTTTTATTTTTGGACTTAAGTCATTTTTCTGGTGTTTATCAGACTTTCAGATAGCGGAAACAGTGAGCGTTACGATTTCAGTTCCAGAGCGAATCGCCCAATGAGTCCTTGATATTTAGTCGTTTTCAGCCAATTTTCTGGATTTTTGAAAATTTCACTTTTTTGTGAAAATATTCATTAAATGAGGGAATAATATGTGTGAGGGTACCCCAGGAGAGTTCCAAATGTGTGTGGGTAGAATATACATCCTACGGGGTTAAAATTGAAAAAAGTTGAAAAATTTTTTTTTTGGACTTAGTCATTTTTTCGCCGTTTATCAGACTTTCAGATAGGGGAAATGTCAGTGAGCGTTCCGATTTCAGTTCCAGAGCGATTCGCCCAATGAGTCCTTGATATTTGCTCGTTTTCAGCCAATTTCCTGAGTTTTTGAAAATTTCACTTGTTTGTGAAAAAAACTACTAAAAGAGGTAATAATATGTGTGCGGGTACCCCAGGAGAGTTACAAATGTGTGTGGGTAGAATATATATCCCACGGGGTAAATTTGAAAAAAGTTGAAAAAATTTTTTTTTTGGACTTCGTCATTATTTCGACGTTTATCAGACTTTCAGATAGGGGAAATGTCAGTGAGCGTTCCGATTTCAGTTCCAGAGCGATTTGCCCGATGAGTCCTTGATATTTAGTCGTTTTCAGCCAATTTTCAGAATTTTTGAAAATTTCACTTTTTTGTGAAAATGTCCACTAAATGAGGGATTAATATGTGTGAGGGTACCCCAGGAGAGTTACAAATGTGTGTGGGTAGAATATATATCCCACAGGGTAAAATTGAAAAAAGTTTAAAAAATTTTTTTTTTGGACTTATTCATTTTTTCGCCGTTTATCAGACTTTCAGATAGGGGAAATGTCAGTGAGCGTTCCGATTTCAGTTCCAGAGTGATTCGCCCAATGAGATCTTGATATTTACTCGTTTTCAGCCAATTTCCTGAGTTTTTGAAAATTTCACTTGTTTGTGAAAATATCCACTAAATGAGGTAATAATATGTGTGCGGGTACCCCAGGAGAGTTCCAAATGTGTGTGGGTAGAATATATATCCCACGGGGGTAAAATTGAAAAAAGTTGAAAAAAATTTTTTTTTGGACTTAGTCATTTTTTCGCTGTTTATCAGACTTTCAGATAGGGGAAATGTCAGTGAGCGTTCCGATTTCAGTTCCAGAGCGATTCGCCCGATGAGTCCTTGATATTTATTCATTTTCAGCCAATTTTCTGAATTTTTCAAAATTTCACTTGTTTGTGAAAATATCCACTAAAAGAGGTAATAATATGTGTGCGGGTACCCCAGGAGAGTTCCAAATGTGTGTGGGTAGAATATATATCCCACGGGGGTAAAATTGAAAAAAGTTGAAAAAATTTTTTTTTTGGACTTAGTCATTTTTTCGCCGTTTATCAGACTTTCAGATAGGGGAAATGTCAGTGAGCGTTCCAATTTCAGTTCCAGAGCGATTCGTCCAATGAGTCCTTGATATTTACTCGTTTTCAGCCAAATTTCCTGAGTTTTTGAAAATTTCACTTGTTTGTGAAAATATCCACTAAATGAGGTAATAATATGTGTGCGGGAACCCCAGGAGAGTTCCAAATGTGTGTGGGTAAAATATATATCCCACGGGGGTAAAATTGAAAAAAGTTGAAAAAATTTTTTTTTTGGACTTAGTCATTTTTCCGGCGTTTATCAGACTTTTAGATAGGGGAAATGTCAGTGAGCGTTCCGATTTCAGTTCCAGAGCGATTCGCCCTATGAGTCCTTGATATTTAGTCGTTTTCAGCCAATTTTCAGAATTTCTGAAAATTTCACTTTTTTGTGAAAATATCCACTAAATGAGGGATTAATATGTGTGAGGGTACCCCAGGAGAGTTACAAATGTGTGTGGGTAGAATATATATCCCACGGGGTAAAATTGAAAAAAGTTTAAAAAATTTTTTTTTTGGACTTAGTCATTTTTTCGCCGTTTATCAGACTTTTAGATAGGGGAAATGTCAGTGAGCGTTCCGATTTCAGTTCCAGAGCGATTCGCCCGATGAGTCCTTGATATTTGCTCGTTTTCAGCCAATTTCCTGAGTTTTTTGAAAATTTCACTTGTTTGTGAAAATATCCACTAAAAGAAGTAATAATATGTGTGCGGGTACCCCAGGAGAGTTCCAAATGTGTGTGGGTAGAATATATATCCCACGGGGGTAATATTGAAAAACGTTGAAAAAAATTTTTTTTTGGACTTAGTCATTTTTCTGGCGTTTATCTGACTTTTAGATAGGGGAAATGGCAGTGAGCGTTCCGATTTCAGTTCCAGAGCGATTTGCCCGATGAGTCCTTGATATTTAGTCATTTTCAGCCAATTTTCTGAATTTTTGAAAATTTCACTTGTTTGTGAAAATATCCACTAAATGAGGTAATAATATGTGTGCGGGTACCACAGGAGATTTCCAAATGTGTGTGGGTAGAATATATATCCCACGGGGGTAAAATTGAAAAATGTTGAAAAAATTTTTTTTTTGGACTTAGTCATTTTTTCGCCGTTTATCAGACTTTCAGATAGGGGAAATTTCAGTGAGCGTTCCGATTTCAGTTCCAGAGCGATTCGCCCGATGAGTCCTTGATATTTAGTCGTTTTCAGACAATTTTCAGAATTTCTGAAAATTTCACTTTTTTGTGAAAATATCCACTAAATGAGGGTATAATATGTGTGAGGGTACCCCAGGAGAGTTCCAAATGTGTGTGGGTAGAATATATATCCCACGGGAGTAAAATTGAAAAAAGTTGAAAAATTGTTTTTTTGGACTTAGTCAATTTTCCGGCGTTTATCAGACTTTTAGATAGGGGAAATGTCAGTGAGCGTTCCGATTTCAGTTCCAGAGCGATTCGCCCGATGAGTCCTTGATATTTAGTCGTTTTCAGCCAATTTTCAGAATTTTTGAAAATTTCACTTGTTTGTGAAAATATCCACTAAATGAGGTAATAATATGTGTGTGGGTACCCCAGGAGAGTTCCAAATGTGTGTGGGTAGAATATATATCCCACGGGAGTAAAATTGAAAAAAGTTGAAAAATTTTTTTTTTTGGACTTAGTCATTTTTCCGGCGTTTATCAGACGTTTAGTTCGGGGAAATGTCAGTGAGCGTTCCGATTTCAGTTCCAGAGCGATTCGCCCGATGACTCCTTGATATTTAGTCGTTTTCAGCCAGTTTTCTGAATTTTTGAAAATTTCACTTGCTTGTGAAAGTATCCACTAAATGTGGTAATAATATGTGTGCGGGTACCCCAGGAGAGTTCTAAATGTGTGTGGGTAAAATATATATCCCACGGGGGTAAAATTGAAAAAAGTTGAAAAAAATTGTTTTTTGGATTTAGTCATTTTTCCGGCGTTTATCAGACTTTTAGATAGGGGAAATGTCAGTGAGCGTTCCGATTTCAGTTCCAGAGCGATTCGCCTGATGAGACCTTGATATTTTGTCGTTTTCAGCCAATTTTCAGAATTTTTGAAACTTTCACTTTTTTGTGAAAATATCCACTAAATGAGGGAATAATATGTGTGTGGGTACCCCAGGAGAGTTCCAAATGTGTGTGGGTAGAATATATATCCCACGGGAGTAAAATTGAAAAAAGTTCAAAAATTTTTTTTTTGGGACTTAGTCAATTTTCCGGCGTTTATCAGACTTTTAGATAGGGGAAATGTCAGTGAGCGTTCCGATTTCAGTTCCAGAGCGATTCGCCCGATGAGTCCTTGATATTTACTCGTTTTCAGCCAATTTTCTGAATTTTTGAAAATTTCATTTGTTTGTGAAAATATCCACTAAATGAGGTAATGATATGTGTGCGGGTACCCCAGGAGAGTTCCAAATGTGTGTGGGTAGAATATATATCCCACGGGGTTAAAATTGAAAAAAGTTGAAAAAAAATTTTTTTTGGACTTAGTCATTTTTTTGCCGTTTATCAGACTTTCAGATAGGGGAACTGTGAGTGAGCATTCCGATTTCAGTTCCAGATCGATTCGCCCGATGGGTCCTTGATATTTAGTCGTTTTCAGACAATTTTCAGAATTTTTGAAAATTTCACTTTTTTGTGAAAATATCCACTAAATGAGGGAATAATATGTGTGTTAGAACCTTGCTGTTAGGTTTTTTTTCCTTTGCTGGTCACATGACCTTGTTGGCCTATTTAATCCTGCTCCGCCCTTCTGGCTTTGCTGGACTACATTGTATAACTACTTTCTAGCTAACCTGTGCTCTGTATCTAACTCTGTTAGTTTGCTTGGTCTACGGACCTCTAGGTTCTATCTATTTTGTTTGTTCGTCTGTCTGCTACTATTTCTGTTAGGAGGTGTCCCATATTCCTCCCAGTCCTTAGTACTTGTAGGGATTCCCTCCCCAAATCTATAGGTCTCCGTACAGACTAGATTAGGACTTTAGCAGGTCTGATCGCAGGATCAGGTTCCCTGTTACATCGTAGGGATTCAGCTGAGTCTTATAGTAGGGACAGATCTCCTCTCTTTCCTTAGCTTTGGTAGCAGAACATAACAGTAAGTCCAGCCTGTAAATTCTCTAAGGAAAGATTTTTTTTTTGTTCCATCATGGTGTCGGTTCAGGATTTGGCTAAACACCTGCAGGGACTCTCTCTGGAAGTGGCCGAGCTCCGTCAGCACGTGAGTAACTGTCCTGGAGCATATTTCTTGGAGCCTAAGGTATGTTTGCCGGATTTATTTTTTGGTGAACATCGAGAATTTTTTTCATTTAAAAATGCTTGCTTATTGTATTTTCGTTTGAGACCCAAGTCCTCTGGGGATGAATCCCAGCGCGTAGGGTTCATAATGTCACTTTTGCGCAAAGAGCCTCAGGAGTGGGCCTTTTCTTTGCAACCTAGTGATACATGCTTCAGATCAGTGGATAGTTTTTTTTCTGCTTTAGGACTATTATATGATGATCCTGACCGTGTGGCATCAGCTGAGACTGAGTTGAGACGTTTAAAACAAGGATCAGGTAATATGGAAAAATATTGTACACATTTTCGTCGTTGGTCCACTCAAACAGGGTGGAACGATTCTGCTCTGAAAAGTCTATTTCTTGCTGGGCTCAGTGAAAAGGTTAAAGACCTGCTAATTGCTTATCCTACACCTGAGGATTTGCAACAGGCTATGCAATTAGCTATACGGGTGGACAGAAGACTGCGTGCTAGGGTTAATGAGAGCAAATCCTCTGCTATGTCAGTTTCTGGTTATGATAATGTGTGTACTAACAGTGGTGAACCGATGGAGATTGGATCGGTGGCACCTCGCTCTCAAGAAAAACACCGTCGTTTTTCAGAAGGCTTGTGTTTCTATTGCGGGAAATCTGGTCATTTGATTAAAGGCTGTGAGCTTCGTATGAAGAAAGAAAAAAAAATGGTCAGTCACGCCCGTATTGCCTGTTTAAATTCCAAGGGTATATTTTTAGCTGCTTCCACGATTGCTCAGGAAAAATTAATGGAATTTCGGGTGTTTGTTGATTGCGGGTCTACACTGAATGTTATTGATGGGGGATTCGTGGAAAAACTCAATTTAAAACCTGAACCTTTATCATCCCCCATTGCTGTGGTTTCTGTGGATGGCTCCCCTTTGAAGAATATTACTCTCAAGGTCAGTGAATTTCCTCTCACTATTAATGGTGTTCACCATGAGAAATTGGATTTGGTAGTGTTGAATAACTTGCCTTCTCCAGTAATATTGGGTTTGCCCTGGTTAAAATTTCACAATCCTGTACTGGATTGGTCTACCAGTGAAATTAAATCCTGGAGCCATAAATGTTATGACAAGTGTTGTAACGGGCGTATTGCAGCTTTGGATAGGGGAGAATTGCCTGTTCCTATTCAGGATTTTTGGAGAGTTTTTTCTGAGAAAGAATCGCAGGTTTTGCCTCCCCATAGAGACTATGATTGTTCTATTGAATTTGTCCCTGGAGCGACTCTTCCTAAAAGTCGTTTATTTAACCTTACTATTCCTGAGAGGAAGGCTTTGGAGGAATACATACAGACAAGTTTGGCCGCCGGTCACATTAGGCCCTCTAAGTCTCCTGTGGCGGTTGGATTTTTTTTTGTAAAAAAAAAAAAAGGACGGCGGTTTACGTCCTTGTCTGGATTTTCGTGAGATTAACAAAATTACGGTACGCAATCCTTACCCACTGCCATTGATTCCTGATCTGTTTAACCAGTTATTGGGGGCCAAGTGGTTCTCTAAAATTGACCTTAAGGGGGCATACAATCTGTTGCGCATGAAGGAGGGTGATGAATGGAAGACTGCTTTTAACACTCCTGTGGGTCATTTTGAGAATCTGGTTATGCCTTTTGGTCTCACTAATGCTCCTGCATTTTTTCAGAATCTGATTAATGACATCCTTAGACCTTTGATCGGTAAAAATGTGGTTGTGTATTTGGATGACATTTTGATTTATTCGCCAGATCTGGAGTCTCATTGGCGGAGCGTGCGTGAGGTATTACAGTTATTAATGGACAATTCGCTTTTTGCTAAGCTGGAGAAATGTGAGTTCGCTGTACAGAGAATTAGTTTTTTGGGCTACATTATCTCCAGCAAAGGTTTTGAGATGGATCCGGTTAAGGTTCAGGCTGTGCAGGAATGGCCTAGGCCTATTGGTTTGAAATCAATACAGAGGTTTTTGGGTTTCGCCAATTACTATAGAAAATTCATAAAAAAATTTTCTAGTATTGTCAAACCTCTGACTGATCTCACCAGGAAAGGTGCTGATGCGGTTCAGTGGTCTTCTGAGGCCATTGAAGCTTTTGTGTATCTCAAGGAGAGGTTCACCTCTGCTCCCATCCTTATGCAGCCTGATGTTACTAGGCCGTTTTTGGTTGAGGTTGATGCTTCCTCTGTGGGGGTTGGCGCAGTATTGTCTCAGGATAACGGGGATGGATTACATCCCTGTGCATTTTTTTCAAAAAATTTTCGGAGACTGAATTGAATTACGATATTGGTAATCGGGAATTATTGGCTATTAAACTCGCATTTGAACACTGGCGCCACTTCTTGGAAGGTGCGGAATTTCCCGTTCAGGTTCTTACGGGTCATAAAAATCTGATATATCTTGACGCTGCCAAGCGCCTGAATGCCCGTCAGGCTAGGTGGGCACTGTTTTTCTCGCGGTTTAATTTCTCCGTTACTTACATCCCTGGTACTAAGAATGTTAAGGCGGATGCCTTGTCTCGCAGTTTTTCTCCCATAGTCGGTGCTGAGAAAGAGGAAAACATTTTACAAGAAGGTGTTGTGATAGCTGCTTTAGACTCCGTTTTGGAAGATGAGATTCTTAAAGCTCAGGAGAATGCCCCATCTAACACTCCTCATGGGATGTTGTTTGTGCCTGGGACCTTTAGGAGAGATTTGTTTGTTGAGTGTCACGAATCTCGGTTGGCAGGTCATCCCGGAATCTCTGAGACCAAGAGACTGGTGGGTCGCAGTTTTTGGTGGCCTGGATGGCAGAAGGAAGTCATTAAGTGGGTGCGCCAATGTACTATATGTGCTAGATCTAAGTCCTCACATACTCCTGCTGTGGGGTTGCTTTGTGGTTTGGAGGTTCCCAGTGCTCCTTGGACACATTTGGCTATGGACTTTATAACTGACCTTCCCCCCTCTGAGGGTTTTACTGTCATCTGGGTGGTCGTGGACCGTTTTAGCAAGATGTGTCACTTGGTTCCCTTCGTCAAACTGCCCTGCGCTAAAACTCTCGCTAAGGCCTTTGTCAAGGAAATTGTCAGACTTCATGGCGTTCCTACTGACATTGTTTCTGATAGGGGTCCTCAGTTCGTGGCTCGTTTTTGGCGTGCCTTTTGTGACAGGTTGGGAATTCATTTGTCCTTTTCGTCCGGATATCATCCTGAATCTAATGGCCAGACAGAAAGGAAAAACCAGGATGTTGAGCAGTTCTTGCGTTGTTTTGTGGCAGACAATCAAGAGGGGTGGTCTGAGTTTCTGCCACTTGCCGAATTTGCTCTGAACAATCATACATCTTCTTCTGCTGGTTGTTCGCCTTTTTTTTGTTGTTCTGGGAGACATCCGTCGTTTGGGTCGTTCTCCAAGTTGGGATCTGCCGTGCCTGAGGAGGAGAATTTTTCCGGTGATTTGGAAAGAGTTTGGACGGATGTGCGTGGTAATCTTCAGGAGGCCAACAGAAAATCTAAAGACTACTTTGATAGGAAACGACAGGAGGTTTTGTTCGCTGTTGGTGACATGGTTTGGTTGTCCTCTAGGAATCTGCGGTTGAGGATTCCTTCTAAGAAATTGGGTCCCAAGTTTGTAGGGCCCTTTAAGGTGCTTCAGGTTGTCAACCAATCTGCTGTTAGGTTGGAGGTTCCTACCTCCTGGAGAATTAATCCGGTCTTTCATGTCTCTCTGTTAAAAAAAGCTGTTGTGTCGGATGGTGACGCCTCTGCCTCTGTTCCTCCGGTGGTGGAGGACGGGGAATATAAAATTTCTCGCATCCTTGACTCTAGACGGTATAGAGGTAGTTTGCAGTATCTTGTGGCCTGGAAAGGTTTCGGACCCGAGGATAACTCTTGGGTGAGGTCAGATGATGTTTCCGCGTCCAGACTTATCAGAGCGTTTCACAGGAGATTTCCTGATAAGCCTGGTCCTAGGGGATCCGGAGGATCCTCTTAGAAGGGGGGGTACTGTTAGAACCTTGCTGTTAGGTTTTTTTTCCTTTGCTGGTCACATGACCTTGTTGGCCTATTTAATCCTGCTCCGCCCTTCTGGCTTTGCTGGACTACATTGTATAACTACTTTCTAGCTAGCCTGTGCTCTGTATCTAACTCTGTTAGTTTGCTTGGTCTACGGACCTCTAGGTTCTATCTATTTTGTTTGTTCGTCTGTCTGCTACTATTTCTGTTAGGAGGTGTCCCATATTCCTCCCAGTCCTTAGTACTTGTAGGGATTCCCTCCCCAAATCTATAGGTCTCCGTACAGACTAGATTAGGACTTTAGCAGGTCTGATCGCAGGATCAGGTTCCCTGTTACATCGTAGGGATTCAGCTGAGTCTTATAGTAGGGACAGATCTCCTCTCTTTCCTTAGCTTTGGTAGCAGAACATAACAATGTGTGAGAGTACCCCAAGAGAGTTCCAAATGTGCGTGGGTAGAATATATATCCCACGGGAGTAAAATTGAAAGAAGTTGAAAACATTTTTTTTTTGACATAGTCATTTTTCCGGCGTTTATCAGACGTTTAGATCGGGGAAATGTCAGTGAGCATTCCAATTTCAGTTCCAGAGTGATTCTTCCAATGAGTCCCTGATATTTAGTAGTTTTCAGCCAATTTTCTGAATTTTTGAAAATTTCACTTTTTTGTGAAAATATCCACTAAATGAGGGAATAATATGTGTGAGGGTACCCCAGGAGAGTTCCAAATGTGTGTGGGTAGAATATATATCCCACGGGAGTAAAATTGAAAAAATTTGAAAAATTTTATTTTGGGACTTAGTCATTTTTTCACCGTTTATCAGACTTTCAGATAGGGGAAATGTCAGTGAGCGTTCCGATTTCAGTTCCAGAGTGATTCTTCCAATGAGTCCTTGATATTTAGGCTGTGTGCCCACGTAGCATTTTTCAAGCGTATATGCTGCGGAATTTCCGCAGCGTAAACGCTTGAAAAACGCATGTAGATCCGCACCCCATGGTCCCCAATGGGATTCCGCAAGTTCTATGCACATGCTGCGGATTTTTCCGCAGCGTTTATGCTACGTACAAAAATCCGCAGCATGTCATTTAATTTTGCGGAAGCGCAGCGGAACTCCCGCCATTGACTTGCATTGAGACACATAGAAACCGCGACTGTACATTTGTACAAGCGGCTTCTATGCGTCTCTATGTGCGGATGGTACCCAGTTCTGGAGGAGAGGAGACTCTCATCCAGACCTGGGTACCACTGTACCTGTAAAAAAAGAATAAAATAACAAATAAAGTTTATACTCACCTGTCCGGCGTCTTCTCTCTGAATGCCAGCAGCGCTGAAGGACCTGCGGTGACGTCACAGTCATGTGACCGCAGGCCCTTCACCGCTCTGTCTCGCGATATGCCGGCAGCCGGGAACCAGCCAGGAAGCAGCGCTGCAGCCACGCCGGGGCCTCGGGGGTGAGTATAGCTTTATTTGTTTTACTTTTTACGGTTCACACTGTATAAATCCATGCTGTTTGCATGGATTTATACAGTGTGACCTAGTTGTCAAGCACTTTCCAAGTGATGCTATCGCCTGGAAAGTGCTTGTCAATCTGCATGCGGAAACGCATGTGAACCCGCATGTGGATCCGCATGTATTCTGCAGGAAAAACGCATGCACAATCTGCATGCGTTTTTTTCTGCCAGGGAGATGCAGAAATGCTGCAGAAATTTTCTGCTTCATTTCTGCATCGTGGGCACATAGCCTTAGACGTTTTCAGCCAATTTTCTGAATTTTTGAAAATGTCACTTTTTTGTGAAAATATCCACTAAATGAGGGAATAATATGTGTGAGGGTACCCCAGGAGAGTTCCAAATGTGCGTAGGTAGAATATATATCCCACGGGAGTAAAATTGGAAAAAGTTTAAAAAAATTTTTTTTTGGATTAAGTCATTTTTCCTGCATTTATCAGACTTTCAGATAGGGGAAATGTCAGTGAGCATTCCAATTTCAGTTCCAGAGTGATTCGCCCGATGAGTCCTTGATATTTAGTCGTTTTCAGCCAATTTTCTGAATTTTTGAAAATTTCACTTGTTTGTGAAAATATCCACACTAAATGAGGTAATAATATGTGCGTGGGTACCCCAGGAGAGTTCCAAATGTGTGTGGGTAGAATATATATCCCACGGGAGTAAAACTGAAAAAAGTTGAAAAATTTTTTTTTTGGACTTAGTTATTTTTTTGCCGTTTATCAGACTTTCAGATAGGGGAAATGTCAGTGAGCATTCCAATTTCAGTTCCAGAGTGATTCGCCCGATGAGTCCTTGATATTTTGTCGTTTTAAGCCAATTTTCTGAATTTTTGAAAATTTCACTTTTTTGTGAAAACATCCACTAAATTAGGTAATAATTAGTGTTGAGCCACCCCCGTAGTGTTCGAGTTCGGTTCGGTTCGTCGAACACCCGTGTGTTCGCCGAACTGTTCGTCGAACTGTTCGTCGAACACCTTCGAACACCGTTAAAACCAATGGCATGCAAACAAAAACACATAGAAACACATAGAAAACACCTTCAAAGGTGTCCAAAAGCTGACAAACTGCTCAGAAGACACAACTAACACATGGAAAAGTGACAAGTACATATAGTCATGCGAAAAGAAAAGAGGTGGAGGAGTAAAAGGAGGGGGAGACACAGATATAGGCATGTCATGCCCTTCTAAAATCCAAAAAGTGAGAAGCCGACACGGCCAGTCCGCTCCTGCCCGTGCCACCTCCGTGTCGCCGGGTTTGTGCCAGAGCCGCGGTGAACCCTGATGGCCAGCCCCCCTCTCCCAATACTGGTGCCTGTCCGCTGGTGGGTCGAGAGAGCCCCCCTGTGGTGGAGGCAGCTCTAAGCTTTTTAATTTAAATTGTCCCTCTAATTTGAATGAATACACTTTAAATCCATTTACAAGGATCTATTGGAGGGCAAGTCTCATGCCAGCAGCCGCGTAATTCCAGCTCCAGTAGCGTCCACTAAAGCTGCTGCAGTTAAAAAGCTTTTATAAGGATCGAGCTCGGCTGTCCACCGCAAGGCATCCTAGTGCCAGTCCCAGCCCCTATGCCTTGGGGTGCCTCCTGATGCTCTTCACTGAGTATCCCGTGGTCCCGAAGCATTTCCTTTGAAAAAATTAAGTGTCCAAACTACAGGTGGTGTAGCTTGCTTAACAGCCGGGATAATCCGCTGACTAGCAGACACTGCTACTAGGCACAAAGTATTTCCTGGGCTAGATGCAGTTAAAAATTTGTAAGTAGATACTCTCATTGGATGCTGAGAAAGCATTCCATAGAGTCTCCTGGCACGCCATATATGATTCTCTTAAAAAGCTTGGGGTAGGGGTCTAGGGGACCCTTTTATAGCCAAAATCACGGCCCTGTATCACAATACGTCACCTAGGCTGAAGATAAATGGAACTGTAGCACCGAGGGCTCGGTTGCTACAGACGTATTGCACCTCACCCAGAGGTGTGATATCTCACTCTCAGATAAGGATGGAGTGTGGATCAGGACCCGACACCTGCATGCATTACACCACATTGCCGTGGGGCAGGGCGACCAATATGCCCCTGAGATGGGCACGACAGTCCCTGTCCCTGGCTGGAGTGGGGGGAGGGAACACTGAGGAAGGGGAACCCTGCAGTGCAGGAGCAGGGAGGAAGCAGTTCCTGGGTGCATTGAGAAGGGAGTATAAAAGGTGGGCACCATCTTAGTTCAGTGCAGAGAAGTCTGAGCAGAAGTGGCAGGGAGCAGGGGCTCTGCATGAGATCTGCTCCGGAGGCGGGCCTAGTAACAGAGGCCCAGGCCTGCAAGAGGGAGAAGGAAGGAAGAGGAGCAGAGAAGGCTCCAGGAACGAGGAATGAAGGGATCCCAGGGGTGCGGAAGGGCGAGTCGCCACCGCACGCCCGAATCCACCTGCGTGGAGGGGTCAGGCCAAAGGGGGAGACCGGTCCCCGAACTAGTGGAGGCAGGAAACGACCCTCAGCTAGAAACCGGAGGCTCTGACATTTTATGTGGCGCAGCCCCTTGCTCCACCCGCTAGGAAGGCACCACATAGGGTCAGGGAAACTGGCGCCAAGTTTACCAAGAGGAGGCCCGAGGCAGCCGGACAGAAGTGTTGGTAAGAAAGGCCAGACAAAGGACACACAAAGGGGGTCCTGTGAAGCGCTCCAAAGTTATCTGGGAGTTCTCTGAGCCCCTCACCTGGTGAGCACAGTACGACGTGGGCAGCCGTTACCTGCAGACGTGGTCTGCATAATAAGAACTGTGAGTAAAGGCCCTGAACTGCATCACTGACTCTGTGTCGTTACTGCTGCTGCCCTGCACCATCACCCCCATCCTCCGCATACACTGCCCTGAGGCTATACTCCTCCCATGGGGAGTTATGCTACGCTCTGCTGCACCCACAACACCAGCCTTAGCGGTCTGCCCTGTAGCGGCGGTTCACTCTGACCGCAATCCACGGGTGGCGTAGTCGGACATTTAAACATCAAAACCACATAAATAATTCCGCCACTGGTTTGACCGCCCTGAGCCACGGAACCGGATCGCCGCCACGAAGACTACAACCACCAGCATCCACCAAAAAGGGTCCGGGTGTCCCAAGGCCCAGGGGGTGCGTCAGAACATTTTCATCACCTTTCACAATCACCAATGGGACAAGGCAGGGATGTCCTCTGTCCCCTCTCTTATACATCCTAGTGACGGAGCACCTGCTCTTATCAATTCGCCATAACCCCAATATTAGGTGGATTGAGGTGGGAGGCACCGAGTACAAGTGCTCTCTATTTGCTGATGATGTCCTAGTATATATCACTCAATCACATATATCCATCCCTGCTGTTATGGCTGAAATAGATCACTTTGTTACATGGTAAAATTTTAAAATCAATGCAGCGAAGTCTGAGGCCCTCGATGTCTCCCTCCCTAAATCCATATAGGATTCCATCCAGTCCAACTTTCCCTTTGCCTGGCCCTCACAGGGTATCAAATACTTAGGAATTCCTATTCATAGAGACCTCTTCCATCTATGTTATCTTAATTTTGGGCCCTTTATTGAACAATTCCATACAGACCACGGTTGGCAAGTTAGAACTGTAAGATTCACTACGTGAACCACTGGTGTTTTGTGGAAAAACACATGTACACCGCGTTCCAAATTATTATGCAAAAAGTGTTTAGGAGTGATAAGGGAAGAATTTGTTTGTTTGTCAGTTAAACTCATTGATGGTGATGTGTGTCAGGGCTCTTTATATCACTGTAAGCAATTGCAGACACCTGTGCTAATTAGTTTGGCAGGTGTGTCCAATGAAAGGCAAGACTACTTAAGAAGGCTCTCTCACATTATTAAGCAGCCTACATTTTCTGCCAAAATGGGAAAGAAAAAGGATGTGTCGGCTGCTGAGAAGCAACAAATTGTGGAGTGTTTAGGTCAAGGCATGACTACAATCAACATTGTGCGATGATCAGGATGAAGTGTCTTGGCAATCAAGAAGTATGTAGCTGATTCACAGTACACACGTGTGCGTGCTGATAAGGGCAAATTGAGGACTCTTTCCTACAGGCAATTACGTCAGGTTGAAAGAGCAGCGGCAAAAAAGCCTTGTCATAGCAGCAGACAAGTTTTTGAAGCTGCTTGTGCCTCCAACGTCCCCCGAACAACAAGATGCAGGGTCCTTCAGAGGTTTGCAGCTGTGCATACGCCATCCTGTCGACCTCCTCTATCCACTTCACACAAGCAGAAACGGCTCCAGTGGGCCAAACATTACATGAAGACTGATTTCAAAACTGTTTTGTTCACGGATGAGTGCCGTGCAGCGCTCGATGGTCCAGATGAATGGAGTGGAGGATGGCTGGTTGATGGACACCCCACGCAAACACGGCTACAGCGCCAACAAGGAGGAGGTGGAGTAATGTTTTGGGCTGGAATCATGGGGAGAGAGATTGTCGGCCCCTTTAGGATCCCTGAAGGCGCTAAAGATGAACTCCATAATGTATGTGGATTTTCTCAAACAGCACTTCCTGCCATGGTTCAAGAAGAAGAACCGTGTATTTCACAGCAAGATCATTTTTCTGCATGATAATGCACCATCTCATGCTGCACATAAAACCTCTGCATCTCTGGCTGATATGGGCATAAAAGGGGACAAACTTATGGTGTGACCCCCCATGCTCCCCTGACCTCTACCCCATTCAGAACCTTTGGAGCATCATTAAAAGGAGTGTCTATGATGGCGGGAGGCAGTTCACATCTAAGCAACAGCTCTGGGAGGGTATTCTGTCCTCATGCAAAACAATTGAAGCAGAAACCATCCAAAACCTGACAAATTCAATGGACGAGAGAGTTCAGAAGCTCCTTTCGAACAAGGGGTCCTATGTGAAAATGTAACATCACCTAGAATAAAGTTTTGAGTTGAAAACTGTTTGATTTCAGTTTCTAACAACCTGCTAATGCTTATAATTTCAAAAATGACCATTTTTGTGGTCTTTATTAAAATGAAAAGGTTGATCGAAAAGTTTGGGGGATCTAAGAGTGTGGCAACCCAGTAGTCATGATTACTTCGAATTCTGACAATATGAGGGTCATGCTGCAGGTAGTGCAGCAAGAAGGCACTTATGTGTCTTGCGCATCTCGGAGCCCCAAAATTATTTTCCGGGCTAGATGCAGCTAAAAATTATTTTTAATTTTAAATCTGGTGAAGCTTATTATAGATGGCCTAATAGGATCAGTGCTGCACACTGCTACAAAGCCCAAATTATTTTCCAGTCAAGATACAGATAAACATGATTAGTAGAGATGAGCGGTGTTCGACTAGAACTGTTCGCCAATCTCAAATTCGAGCTGTTTTGGGCGGTGTTCGAGTTGTTCCACGAACCCGAACGATTTGCAAAAAATTCGGCTGTTCGAGGTTATGTTCGATAACTGTTCGTGCACCAAAAGCGTGTCCTGCATGTCTGGCGCTATTTAGAGCACCAATCATGCAGGGATTGTCTGCCACTCACTGTAATGCCACAGCCATGGTGGTTGTGGCATTACAGTGGTTGCCCAAATCGATGGGAACAGTGCCAACAGTGAAACATGAAAAGCCGGCAATTCAGCAGCGGCATACACCTGTACCCGACAATTTAGAACCGAAAGAATAGGGCATCACACATAGATTAGATAGATAGAAACATGTCAGCCACATATATACGAAGTACAGTGAAAGTGTTGGTTACTGTACTTGTCATTTAGCGTAAAGGATTTATCAAAAAAAATAATAGTGTTTTCGTGCACCGTCTCTTTAAAAAAGCCGGCCGGCAATTCAGCAGCGGTACCCGACAATTTATAACAGACAGAATAGAGCTTCACACATAGATTAGATAGATAGAAACATGTCAGTCACATATATATGAAGTACAGTGATAGTGTTGGTTACTGTACTTGTCATTTAGTATTAAAATAAAGGATTTATTATTAAAAAAATTGGCGTGGGGTTCCCCTTAATTTTAGGCTCTAGCGGAGGTTAAGCAGACGGCTGGGGCAGATGTTTGAAGCCTGGGAAGGGGGTAATACCCACGGAGCTTCCCAGGCTACTAATATCAGCCCCCAGCTGAATACATAGCCTTTACTAGCTATTAAAATGGGGGACACCCCAAAAAAAATGACGTGGGGTCCCCCCTAATTTAATAGCTAGCAAAGGCTAGGCAGACAGCTGGGGGCTGATATTAATAGCCCAGGAAGGGAGCCATGAATATTGGCCCCCTCCCAGGCTAGAAACACCAGCCGTCAGCCGCCCCAGAAATGGCGCATTCATAGGATGCGCCAATTCTGGCACTTAGCCTCGCTCTTCCACGCTGCCCTGGTGCGGTGGCAGGGGGTAATAGGGTTGGGGTTGATGTCAGCTTATAATGCCAGCTGACATCAAGCCCAGGTTAGTAATGGAGAGGCGTCTATAAGACACCCCCATTACTAACCCCATAGTCAAAGATAAAAAAAACACAAACACCCAGAATAAAGTCCTTTAATTGAAATAAAGACACAATCCTTTATTGTTCTAAATTAAACCATACTTACTGTCACGCCCATTCCAGCTGAAGCCAACGATCTCCTGCAATAAAAGAAAAATAATAAAGCAACCTCATCCTTACCTTTCCATGGTTCCCACGACAGCTTCAGCTCTGCTACATCGAGATGACAGGCTGGACCGCAGCAGAACGCTGCCATCCAGCCTGTCATCCCGCAGACACTGAGAAGCGCAGGCTTGCTTGCGCTGCTCAGCGTCTCTCTGTGACGACATCCAGATGAGCCGAGTTCATGTCCAATGAACTCGGCTCACCTCATGCACGTCACTGACAGCGTGGGAAAATTCTCACGCTGAAGCGGTGAGTGCAGGAGAATTCTCCCACGCTGTCAGTGACGTGCATAAGGTGAGCTCATGTCCAATGAACTCAGCTCACCTCCTGCACTTCACTGACAGCGTGGGAGAATTCTCCTGCACTCAGCGCTTCAGCGTGAGAATTCTCCCACGCTGAAGCGCTGAGTGCAGGAGAATTTTCCCACGCTGTCAGTGACGTGCATAAGGTGAGCTCATGTCCAATGAACTCAGCTCACCTCCTGCACGTCACTGACAGCGTGGGAGAATTCTCCTGCACTCAGCGCTTCAGTGTGAGAATTCTCCCACGCTGAAGCGCTGAGTGCAGGAGAATTTTCCCACGCTGTCAGTGACGTGCATGAGGTGAGCCGAGTTCATTGGACATTAACTCGGCTCATCTGGATGTCCTCACAGAGAGACACTGTGGAGCGCAAGCAAGCCTGCGCTTCTCAGTGTCTGCGGGATGAGAGGCTGGATGGCAGCGTTCTGCTGCGGTCCAGCCTGTCATCTCGATGTAGCAGAGCTGAAGCTGTCATGGGAACCATGGAAAGGTAAGGATGATGTTGCTTTATTATTTTTCTTTTATTTCAGGAGATCGTTGGCTTCAGCTGGAATGGGCGTGATGGTAAGTATGGTTTAATTTAGAACAATAAAGAATTGTGTGTTTATTTCAATTAAAGGACTTTATTCTGGGTGTTGTGTTTTTTTTAAATACTTTACTAGAAATTCATGGTGGTCATGTCTAATATTGGCGTGACCTCATGAATTTCGGGCTTAGGGCCAGCTGATAATGCCAAGCTGGCCCTAACCCCTTTATTACCCAGTGAGCCACCGCACCAGGGTCCTGGATGAGTTGGGTACAGCGCCAGAAGATGGCGCTTCTATGAACGCGCCATTTTCCGGGGTGGCTGCGGACTGCAATTTGTAGCGGGGGGGGGGCCCAGAAAGCTTGGGTCTCCCTGCGCTGCAGATTCCAGCCCCCAGCTGCCTAGTTGTACCTGGCTGGACACAAAAATAGGGCGAAGCCCCACGTACTTTTTTTTTAATTATTTCATGAATTTCATGAAATAATTCAGAAAAAAAGGCCTTCCCTATATTGTTGTGTCCGGCCAGGTACAAATAGGCAGCTGGTGGTTGGGGGCAGCCCGTTCCTGCCTGCTGTACCTGGCTGGACACAAATATAGTGCGAAGCCCCACGTCAATTTTTTTTAAATTATTTCAGGAAATTCATGAAATAATTAAAAAAAATTGAAGTGGAGCTTCGCACTATATTTGTGTCCAGCCAGGTACAGCAGGCAGGAACGGGCTGCCCCCAACCACCAGCTGCCTATTTGTACATGGCCGGACACAACAATATAGGGAAGGCCTTTTTTTCTTAATTATTTCATGAAATTCATGAAATAATTAAAAAAAAAGTACGTGGGGCTTCGCCCTATTTTTGTGTCCAGCCAGGTACAACTAGGCAGCTGGGGGCTGGAATCTGCAGCGCAGGGAGACCCAAGCTTTCTGGGCCCCCCCCCGCTACAAATTGCAGTCCGCAGCCACCCTGGAAAATGGCGCGTTCATAGAAGCGCCATCTTCTGGCGCTGTACCCAACTCATCCAGGGCCCTGGTGCGGTGGCTCACTGGGTAATAAAGGGGTTAGGGCCAGCTTGGTATTATCAGCTGGCCCCAAGCCCAAAATTCATGGGGTCACGCCAGTATTAGACATGACCGCCATGAATTTCTAGTAAAGTATTTAAAAAAAACACAACACCCAGAATAAAGTCCTTTAATTGAAATAAAGACACAATTCTTTATTGTTCTAAATTAAACCATACTTACCATCACACCCATTCCAGCTGAAGCCAACGATCTCCTGCAATAAAAGAAAAATAATAAAGCAACCTCATCCTTACCTTTCCATGGTTCCCACGACAGCTTCAGCTCTGCTACATCGAGATGACAGGCTGGACCGCAGCAGAACGCCGCCATCCAGCCTGTCATCCCGCAGACACTGAGAAGCGCAGGCTTGCTTGCGCTGCTCAGCGTCTCTCTGTGACGACATCCAGATGAGCCGAGTTCATGTCCAATGAACTCAGCTCACCTCCTGCACGTCACTGACAGCGTGGGAAAATTCTCCTGCAATCAGCGCTTCAGCGTGAGAATTTTCCCACGCTGTCAGTGACGTGCATGAGGTGAGCCGAGTTCATTGGACATGAACTCGGCTCATCTGGATGTCGTCACAGAGAGACGCTGAGCAGCGCAAGCAAGCCTGCGCTTCTCAGTGTCTGCGGGATGACAGGCTGGATGGCGGCGTTCTGCTGCGGTCCAGCCTGTCATCTCGATGTAGCAGAGCTGAAGCTGTCGTGGGAACCATGGAAAGGTAAGGATGAGGTTGCTTTATTATTTTTCTTTTATTGCAGGAGATCGTTGGCTTCAGCTGGAATGGGCGTGATGGTAGGTATGGTTTAATTTAGAACAATAAAGGATTGTGTCTTTATTTCAATTAAAGGACTTTATTCTGGGTGTTTGTGTTTTTTTTAACTTTGACTATGGGGTTAGTAATGGGGGTGTCTTATAGACGCCTCTCCATTACTAACCTGGGCTTGATGTCAGCTGGCATTATAAGCTGACATCAACCCCAACCCTATTACCCCCTGCCACCGCACCAGGGCAGCGTGGAAGAGCGAGGCTAAGTGCCAGAATTGGCGCATCCTATGAATGCGCCATTTCTGGGGCGGCTGACGGCTGGTGTTTCTAGCCTGGGAGGGGGCCAATATTCATGGCTCCCTTCCTGGGCTATTAATATCAGCCCCCAGCTGTCTGCCTAGCCTTTGCTAGCTATTAAATTAGGGGGGACCCCACGTCATTTTTTTGGGGGGGTCCCCCATTTTAATAGCTAGTAAAGGCTATGTATTCAGCTGGGGGCTGATATTAGTAGCCTGGGAAGCTCCGTGGGTATTACCCCCTTCCCAGGCTTCAAACATCTGCCCCAGCCGTCTGCTTAACCTCCGCTAGAGCCTAAAATTAAGGGGAACCCCACGCCAATTTTTTTAATAATAAATCCTTTATTTTAATACTAAATGACTAGTACAGTAACCAACACTATCACTGTACTTCATATATATGTGACTGACATGTTTCTATCTATCTAATCTATGTGTGATGCTCTATTCCTTCTTGTCTAAATTGTCGGGTACCGGTGTATGCCGCTGCTGAATTTGCCGGCCGGCTTTTTTAAACAGAGTGTCTTCTGAGCAGTTTGTCAGCTTTTGGACACCTTTGCAGGTGTTTTCTATGTGTTTCTATGTGTTTTTGTTTGCCTGCCATTGGTTTTAACGGTGTTCGACGGTGTTCTAAGGTGTTCGACGAACAGTTCGACGAACAGTTCCTCGAACATCCCGGTGTTCGACGAACCGAACCGAACCCGAACACTACGGGGGTGGCTCAACACTAATGATTAGTAATTTGAAAGCTTAAAACGGTTGGTAGGGTGATTTTAACCAATCATCAAGCTTTTACTCTCCCCAGGATGACACAGGGGTAGAAAAGTCGTTTCGGATCCATGATTTGTTCATCTTTATGAACGTGAGTCTGTCTACATTATCAGTGGAGAGCCGCGTGCGCTTATCTGTCAGCACACCACCAGCAGCGCTGAACACACGTTCAGACAGAACGCTGGCTGCGGGGCATGACAAGATCTCCAAGGCGTAAGTGGCTAGCTCCGGCCATTTATCCAGATTGGAAGCCCAAAAAGAGCAAGGGTCCAGTGACACAGTCGTGGCTTCAATGTTTACTTGGAGATACTCCTGTACCATCGTCTCTAGGCGTTGACTATGTGTCAGACTTCTTGTCTCCTGTGGCCTTGCAAAGGATGGGCTAAAAAAGTGGTGAAATGATTCCGCAAAATTGATGTTACCAGCAGATACTGTGGTTCTGTTACGGTTTGAGTGCTGAACACTTGACGGTCCCACGGTTGGCAAGTTGGAACTGTGAGATTCACTACGTGCACCACTGGTATTTTGTGGAAAAGCACATGTAAGATTCTGCAACAGTCTCTGCTGATACTCCTGCATGCGTGCATCCCTTTCTATGGCAGGAATAATTTCTGCAAATTTACTTTTGTACCGGGGATCTAACAGTGTGGCAACCCAGTAGTCAGGATTATTTCTAATTCTCACAATTCGAGGGTCATGTTGCAGGTAGTGCAGCAAGAAGGCACTCATGTGTGTTGCGCATCCAGGAGCACCAAGTCCCTGTTGTGTTGGTGGCGAGGTAACAATCATGCTTCCTTCCTCTGTCCTCTCCCCCCAACCTCGCACAACAGAAATGTGATCAAGGTCTCCCTCATCTGATGAGTCTTCCATCAGTTCGTCCTCCACTTCTTCCTGGGCTCCTGCACCTTCCTCACTAGTTTGGCTGCTACCATGCGCCCTGGTAAAATCATCTCCCCCACCCTCACATGCCTGCCGCCTTGGTGCTGCCGACCGTCTGGACCTTGCAGATGTTAGCCCTTCCGCATACAACTCCTCCTCCTCTACTTCCTCCACCTCCTCTTGTGCCACCACCTGACTCCGAATTCTGTTTAACGTGCTCCAGCATGTAAATCACCGGAATAGTCATGCTGATAATGGCATCGTCAGCACTAAACATCTTCGTCGCCATTTCAAAACTGTGCAGAAGGGTGCATAGGTCCCTGATCTGAGACCACTCCTCCAGCGTGATTTTCCCCACCTCTGAATCTCGTTGGCCCAGGCTATACGTCAGAACGTATTGCACCAGGGCTTGTCGGTGCTGCAACATGTGCAGAGTTGAATTCCACCGGGTAGGCACATCGCATTTTAGCCGGTGAAGTGGCAGGCCCAACGACTTCTGTAGAGATGTAAGTCGCTGAGCTGCGGGATGCGAACGGCGGAAGTGAGCACACAGCGACCGTGCCCTCTGCAGAAGGCCATCTAGTCTGGGATAGTGGGCTAAAAATTGCTGGACAACCAGGTTCAACACGTGAGCCATACAAGGCACATGTGTGACATTGCCCCGGCGAAGGGCCGCACCCAGGTTTGCAGCATTGTCGCACACGGCCTTCCCTGGTTTCAGGTCCAGTGGAGACAACAATTCATGAAATTGGTTCTCCAGAGCTGACCACAACTCCTCAGCTGTGTGACTCACATTTCCCAGACATTTCAATGTAAAAACCGCCTGATGACGTTGAGTCCTACTGTCAGCATAGTAAGGAGGTGTGCAGGATCCCTTCTGCGCAGTTAGAAAGCTTGTGGCATGACCAGACAGGCTTTGGGTGCAGGTGGAAGACCGAGAGGAGGTTGAGGAGGCAGAAGCAGTGGAGGAACTTTGACATAAAGAGGATTGACGCACAACTCGTGGGGACGGCAAGACTTGGACAGCAGCCCCTTGTCCTGCTGTCACCATAGTTACCCAGTGCCCAGTCAGCGACATGTAACGCCCCTGTCCATGCCTACTCGTCCAAGTGTCTGTGGTGAAATGCACCCTGTCACACACAGAGTTTCTCAAAGAAGCGGTGATGTTGTGTGCGACATGCTGGTGGAGCGCAGGCACACCTTTCTTTGAGAAGTAGTGCCGACTGGGCATCTGGTACTGGGGCACTGCGACGGACATAAGGTCTCGAAAATCCTCTGTGTCCACCAGGCGGAAAGGCAGCATTTCTGTAGCCAAGAGCTTGCAGATGGTGAAATTCAACCTCTTAGCTTTCTCATGGCTAGGGGGAAATGGTCTTTTACTTGTCCACATCTGAGGGACCGAGGGCTGGCTATTGTGCTTAGACGGGGTTGATAAGGGTGTCCCCGGCAAACTGCCGGTCTGTGAGGAAGATGCAGGCGGACATGTTAGGTTGCCTTGATCCAAAGGTGGTGCTATCGATGTCGGACAGCGCTCAAGACCAGCTGGTGTTACCACCTCCAAAGAAAATGATGACCTGCCAATCACGCTGGCTGTTGCGGGTAAAGAGGTGGCAGGTCTGCGCCCCAAAACAGGTGTGACTGCTGTCCCCCCAGTCACAGAGGATGAAGAGGCCGCGGATGCACAAGATATGGCAGACGGTGGTTGGCCCGGCCGGCTAGGCCGCATTGTAGCACACTGAGCTTCCCACTGCAACTTATGCTTCATGTCCATGTGCCGGTTCATGCATGAAGTACTCAAACTATGTATTTTTTGGCCTCTACTTATCTTTTGCTGACAAATGTTACAGATAACACGAGTTGGGTCATCTTTATCGATCTGAAAAAATGCCCAGGCTATGCAAGGCTTAGCACCCATGCGACCTGAAGAGCCACCACGACTTGTGGTGAGAGGCAGAGTTGTGTTTGAGGATGCAGTTGTTGACGTGCTTCCAGTACTACGTCTCTGTCCAGGAAGGCGCAACCTGACCTCGTCGTCACTAGCATCTTCCTCCACCTCCTCTGCTGACCTCATCTCTTGGCTGACTGTGGGTTGACAGTAAGTGGGATCTCCGACCTCATCATCATCACCCTGTGCGTTATCACATCCGTCGTCCTCAGAGCCAACCTGTTCCTGCCCTGACAAAAAACTAAAGTTGTCGCTCCAATCAGGTATTTGAGTCTTATCATCGTCTTCCTCATTGTCTCCACCAACAGGAGTTACAGTTTGGGAATGAGGGTCTACATTATGGTCAGAACCTTCTGCGTCTGGTCCTGGATCCGACTCATAAAGATTCTGGGCATCAGTGCAGATCATTTCCTCGTCTGGATTCACAGAAGCGCTGGAGTCGACCTCTGATTCCCAGGCTATAGTATGAGTAAACAGTTCTGCAGACTCAACCATCTGTTCTACCTCATACTCAGACGGGCAGCTGGAGATTTGGGAGCTGTGAGGAAGCAAGTGCGATTTGGGTGACACCTTTGAGGACTGGAGTATTTGTGATGTTGAAGTTGATGTGGAGGAGAGCCCACTTAAAGGAGCACTTGATATCCGTTGAAGCACCTGCTGTTTTTGTGCCTCATCTGGAATTTGTAGCGATTGGCGTGGCCGTAAGAAAGGGATCTTATCACATTGTCCGCTAAAAGAAGTAGACATTTTAGTTTGGCTGGAAGATGGTCTTTCTTCTGCACCTACCCCACGGACACAACCTTTTTTCCCCTTCCCAACACGCCTATTCCCCTTTCCACCAGCAGCAGGCCTTTTTCCACTCATTTTGGTGGTTAACTAATTCACAACTCTGGAGTTGCTTGCACAAAAAAACAATGGATGGTAACCGAGCAGAGCTGAGTGGCCAAACTGTGGTATTAGGCCAAAACTATTGGCTGGGTTAGATGCAGAAAAAAATTATTTTTAATTTGCAACCTGATGGAGGTCAGTATAGATGGACTATTAGTCCAAGTCCCACACACCGCTAGAAGCCCAAATATTTTTTCAGAGCTAGATGCAGAAAAATTTTTTATTCAATTTGCAACCTGATGGAGGTCAGTATAGATGGACTAATAGACCAAGTCCCACACACCGCTAGAAGCCCAAATATTTTTTCAGAGCTAGATGCAGAAAAATTTTTTATTCAATTTGCAACCTGATGCAGGTCAGTATAGATGGACTAATAGACCAAGTCCCACACACTGCTAGAAGCCCAAATATTTTTTCAGAGCTAGATGCAGAAAAAAATTATTTTTAATTTGCAACCTGATGGAGGTCAGTATAGATGGACTAATAGACCAAGTCCCACACACCGCTAGAAGCCCAAATATTTTTTCAGAGCTAGATGCAGAAAAAAATTATTTTTAATTTGCAACCTGATGGAGGTCAGTATAGATGGACTAATAGAACAAGTCCCACACACTGCTAGAAGCCCAAATATTTTTTCAGAGCTAGATGCAGAAAAAAATTATATTCAGTTTGCAACCTGATGGAGGTCAGTATAGATGGACTAATAGAATGATGCTATGCCCAAAAGATTTTACTTCACTAGGTGCAGTAAAAAAATTGGTATTCTATACACAGGTGGTATATCTTGCAACACAGATAGGCTACTCCACTGACTAACACACTCTGCAATAGGCCAAAAAAGATTAGCTTTGCTAGATTCAGCCAAATGCTGTGAAAAAAACTTGCACAGCACTGGCACAGACCTGCCTGGCAAAAACTGATAGGAACTGATGTAACCTAGTCCTGAAAAGGACTCCAATTACAATTAGTCTTTACTCCCACAATCTATCTATTTAAGAGCACAGACCTGCTTGATAAAAGTCGTAGGAAATGCTGTAACCTAGTCCTTAAAAGGACTGCAATCACAACTATTCCCTACTCCCAAGCTATCTGTAGATTTGTGCGAAAATTGGCTTGAAATTAACAAGGTATAGCGCACACAGCAACAGCGGTGCCGTCTAACACGCAGCTGCAGCAGTGAGAAAATGGTGGCGACGGGGAAAATGGCTTGGTCTTATAGGGCAAGGACAAGTGACATACACTGCCAATCACACATGCCCTTGCTTGTGTGAAAAAAAGCACTTCGCTCCGTGTGTGCGCTGCTGATAGGCTGACAGATTGCACCTCCCCACTGCAAATGCGGGAAAGAGAAAAAAAACTGGAGATCTTCATTGTTCCTGCAGAGATCCATCCCCTGCCCCTCCCCCCGCCCCGCTGTACACTCAAACTGCGTATTAACATTAATTTTCATCATTACTGAGAAAAAATCCAGTTATGATTTTGGTGCACGAACAGTTATCGAACATAACCTCGAACAGCCGAATTTTTCTCAAATTGTTCGTGTTCGCCGACCGGCTCGAACACCGCCCAAAACAGCTCGAATTTGAGATTGGCGAACAGTTCGAGTAGAACAACGCTCATCTCTAGTAATAATATGTATGTGGGTACCCCAGGAGAGTTCCAAATGTGTGTGGGTAGAATATATATCCCACGGGGGTAAAATTGAAAAAAGTTGAGAAATTTTTTTTTTGGACGTAGTCATTTTTCCTGCGTTTATCAGACTTTCAGATAGGGGAAATGTCAGTGAGCATTCCAATTTCAGTTCCAGAGCGATTCTCCCAATGAGTCCTTGATATGTAGTCGTTTTCAGCCAATTTTCTGAATTTTTGAAAATTTCACTTGTTTGTGAAAACATCCACTAAATGAGGTAATATGTATGTGGGTACCCCAGGAGAGTTCCAAATGTGTGTGGGTAGAATATATATCCCACGGGAGTAAAATTGAAAATAGTTGAGAAAATTTTTTTTTTGGACTTAGTCATTTTTCCGGCGTTTATCAGACTTTAAGATAGGGGAAATGTCAGTGAGCGTTCCGATTTCAGTTCCAGAACGATTCGCCCGATGAGTAGTGTTGAGCCACCCCCGTAGTGTTCGAGTTTGGTTCATCGAACACCCGTGTGTTCGCCGAACTGTTCGTCGAACTGTTCGTCGAACACCTTCGAACACCATTAAAACCAATGGCAGGCAAACAAAAACACATAGAAACACATAGAAAACACCTTCAAAGGTGTCCAAAAGCTGACAAACTGCTCAGAAGACACAACTAACACATGGAAAAGTGACAAGTACATATAGTCATGCGAAAAGAAAAGAGGTGGAGGAGTAAAAGGAGGGGGAGACACAAATATAGGCATGTCATGCCCTTCTAAAATCCAAAAAGTGAGAGCCGCGGTGAACCCTGACGGCCAGCCCCCCTCTCCCAATACTGGTGCCTGTCTGCTGGTGGGTCGAGCGAGCCCCCCTGTGCTGGAGGCAGCTCTAAGCTTTTTAATTTAAATTGTCTCTCTAATTTGAATGAATACACTTTAAATCCATTTACAAGGATCTATTGGAGGGCAAGTCTCATGCCAGCAGCCGCGTAATTCCAGCTCCAGTAGCGTCCACTAAAGCTGCTGCAGTTAAAAAGCTTTTATAAGGATCGAGCTCGGCTGTCCACCGCAAGGCATCCTACTGCCAGTCCCAGCCCCTATGCCTTGGGGTGCCTCCTTCACTGAGTATCCCGTGGTCCCGAAGCATTTCCTTTGAAAAAATTAAGTGTCCAAACTAGAGGTGGTGTAGCTTGCTTAACAGCCGGGATAATCTGCTGACTAGCAGACACTGCTACTAGGCACAAAGTATTTCCTGGGCTAGATGCAGTTAAAAATTTGTAATTAGATACTCTCGTTGGATGCTGAGAAAGCATTCCATAGAGTCTCCTGGCACGCCATATATGATTCTCTTAAAAAGCTTGGGGTAGGGGTCTAGGGGACCCTTTTATAGCCAAAATCACGGCCCTGTATCGCAATACGTCACCTAGGCTGAAGATAAATGGAACTGTAGCACCCTGAGGGCTCGGTTGCTACAGAGGTATTGCACCTCACCCAGAGGTGTGATATCTCACTCTCAGGTAAGGATGTAGTGTGGATCAGGACCCGACACCTGCATGCATTACACCACATTGCCGTGGGGCAGGGCGACCAATATGCCTCTGAGATGGGCACGACAGTCCCTGTCCCTGGCTGGAGTGGGGGGAGGGAACACTGAGGACGGGGAACCCTGTAGTGCAGGAGCAGGGAGGAAGCAGTTCCTGGGTGCATTGAGAAGGGAGTATAAAAGGTGGGCACCATCTTAGTTCAGTGCAGAGAAGTCTGAGCAGAAGTGGCAGGGAGCAGGGGCTCTGCATGAGCTTTGCTCCGGAGGCGGGCCTAGTAACAGAGGCCCAGTCCTGGAAGAGGGAGAAGGAAGGAAGAGGAGCGGAGATGGCTCCAGGAACGAGGAACGAAGGGATCTCTGGGGTGCGGACGGGCGAGTCGCCACCGCACGCCCGAATCCACCTGCGTGGAGGGGTCAGGCCAAAGGGGGAGACCGGTCCCCGAAACTAGTGGAGGCAGGAAACGACCCTCAGCTAGAAACAGGAGGCTGTGACATTTTATGTGGCGCAGCCCCTCGCTACACCCACTAGGAAGGCACCACATAGGGTCAGGGAAACTGGCGCCAAGTTTACCAAGAGGAGGCCCGAGGCAGCCGGACAGAAGGGTTGGTAAGAAAGGCCAGACAAAGGACACACAAAGGGGGTCCTGTGAAGCACTCCAAAGTTATCTGGGAGTTGTCTGAGCCCCTCACCTGGTGAGCACAGTACGACGTGGGCAGCTGTTACCTGCAGACGTGGTCTGGATAATAAGAACTGTGAGTAAAGGCCCTGGACTGCATCACTGACTCCGTGTCATTACTGCTGCTGCCCTGCACCATCACCCCCATCCTCCGCATACACTGCCCTGAGGCTATACTCCTCCCGTGGGGAGTTATGCTACGCTCTGCTGCACCCACAACACCAGCCTCAGCGGTCTGCCCTGGAGCGGCGGTTCACTCTGGCCGCAATCCACGGGTGGCGTAGTCGGACATTTAAACATCAAAACCACATAAATAGTTCCGCCACTGGTTTGACTGCCCTGAGCCACGGAACCGGGTTGCCGCCACAGAGACTACAACCACCAGCATTCACCAAAAAGGGTCCGGCTCCGGGTGTCCCAAGGCCCAGGGGGTGCGTCAGAACATTTTCATCACCTTTCACAATCACCAATGGGACAAGGCAGGGATGTTCTCTGTCCCCTCTCTTATACATCCTAGTGACGGAGCACCTGCTCTCATCAATTCGCCATAACCCCAATATTAGGTGGATTGAGGTGGGAGGCACCGAGTACAAGTGCTCTCTATTTGCTGATGATGTCCTAGTATATATCTCTCAATCACATATATCCATCCATGCTGTTATGGCTGAAATAGATCACTTTGTTACATGGTCAAATTTTAAAATCAATGCAGCGAAGTCTGAGGCCCTCGATGTCTCCCTCCCCAAATCCATATAGGATTCCATCCAGTCCAACTTTCCCTTTGCCTGGCCCTCACAGGGTATCAAATACTTAGGAATTCCTTTTCATAGAGACCTCTCCCATCTATGTTATCTTAATTTTGGGCCCTTTATTGAACAACTCCATACAGACCACGGTTGGCAAGTTAGAACTGTGAGATTCACTACGTGAACCACTGGTGTTTTGTGGAAAAGCACATGTACACTGTGTTCCAAATTATTATGCAAAAAGTGTTTAGGAGTGATAAGGGAAGAATTTGTTTGTTTGTCAGTTAAACTCATTGATGGTGATGTGTGTCAGGGCTCTTTATATCACTGTAAGCAATTGCAGACACCTGTGCTAATTAGTTTGGCAGGTGTGTCCAATGAAAGGCAAGACTACTTAAGAAGGCTCTCTCACATTATTAAGCAGCCTACATTTTCTGCCAAAATGGGAAAGAAAAAGGATGTGTCGGCTGCTGAGAAGCAACAAATTGTGGAGTGTTTAGGTCAAGGCATGACTACAATCAACATTGTGCGATGATCAGGATGAAGTGTCTTGGCAATCAAGAAGTATGTAGCTGATTCACAGTACACACGTGTGCGTGCTGATAAGGGCAAATTGAGGACTCTTTCCTACAGGCAATTACGTCAGGTTGAAAGAGCAGCGGCAAAAAAGCCTTGTCATAGCAGCAGACAAGTTTTTGAAGCTGCTTGTGCCTCCAACGTCCCCCGAACAACAAGATGCAGGGTCCTTCAGAGGTTTGAAGCTGTGCATACGCCATCCTGTCGACCTCCTCTATCCACTTCACACAAGCAGAAATGGCTCCAGTGGGCCAAACATTACATGAAGACTGATTTCAAAACTGTTTTGTTCACGGATGAGTGCCGTGCAGCGCTCGATGGTCCAGATGGATGGAGTGGAGGATGGCTGGTTGATGGACACCCCACGAAAACACGGCTACAGCGCCAACAAGGAGGAGGTGGAGTAATGTTTTGGGCTGGAATCATGGGGAGAGAGATTGTCGGCCCCTTTAGGATCCCTGAAGGCGCTAAAGATGAACTCCATAATGTATGTGGATTTTCTCAAACAGCACTTCCTGCCATGGTTCAAGAAGAAGAACCGTGTATTTCACAGCAAGATCATTTTTCTGCATGATAATGCACCATCTCATGCTGCACATAAAACATCTGCATCTCTGGCTGATATGGGCATAAAAGGGGACAAACTTATGGTGTGACCCCCATGCTCCCCTGACCTCTACCCCATTCAGAACCTTTGGAGCATCATTAAAAGGAGTCTCTATGATGGCGGGAGGCAGTTCACATCTAAGCAACAGCTCTGGGAGGGTATTCTGTCCTCATGCAAAACAATTGAAGCAGAAACCATCCAAAACCTGACAAATTCAATGGACGAGAGAGTTCAGAAGCTCCTTTCGAACAAGGGGTCCTATGTGAAAATGTAACATCACCTAGAATAAAGTTTTGAGTTGAAAACTGTTTGATTTCAGTTTCTAACAACCTGCTAATGCTTATAATTTCAAAAATGACCATTTTTTTTGGTCTTTATTAAAATGAAAAGGTTGATCGAAAAGTTTGGGGGATCTAAGAGTGTGGCAACCCAGTAGTCATGATTACTTCGAATTCTGACAATATGAGGGTCATGCTGCAGGTAGTGCAGCAAGAAGGCACTTATGTGTCTTGCGCATCTCGGAGCCCCAAAATTATTTTCCGGGCTAGATGCAGCTAAAAATTATTATTAATTTTAAATCTGGTGAAGCTTTAGTATAGATGGCCTAATAGGATCAGTGCTGCACACTGCTACAAAGCCCAAATTATTTTCCAGTCAAGATACAGATAAACATGATTAGTAATTTGAAAGCTAAAAACGGTTGGTAGGGTGATTTTAACCAATCATCAAGCTTTTACTCTCCCCAGGATGACACAGGGGTAGAAAAGTCGTTTCGGATCCATGATTTGTTCATCTTTATGAACGTGAGTCTGTCTACATTATCAGTGGAGAGCCGCGTGCGCTTATCTGTCAGCACACCACCAGCAGCGCTGAACACTTGTTCAGACAGAACGCTGGCTGCGGGGCATGACAAGATCTCCAAGGCATAAGTGGCTAGCTCCGGCCATTTATCCAGATTGGAAGCCCAAAATGAGCAAGGGTCCAGTGACACAGTCGTGGCTTCAATGTTTACTTGGAGATACTCCTGTACCATCGTCTCTAGGCGTTGACTATGTGTTAGACTTCTTGTCTCCTGTGGCCTTGCAAAGGATGGGCTAAAAAAGTGGTGAAATGATTCCGCAAAATTGATGTTACCAGCAGATACTGTGGTTCTGTTACGGTTTGAGTGCTGAACACTTGACGGTCCCACGGTTGGCAAGTTGGAACTGTGAGATTCAATACGTGCACCACTGGTATTTTGTGGAAAAGCACATGTAAGATTCTGCAACAGTCTCTGCTGATACTCCTGCATGCGTGCATCCCTTTCTATGGCAGGAATAATTTCTGCAAATTTACTTTTGTACCGGGGATCTAACAGTGTGGCAACCCAGTAGTCAGGATTATTTCTAATTCTCACAATTCGAGGGTTATGTTGCAGGTAGTGCAGCAAGAAGGCACTCATGTGTGTTGCGCATCCAGGAGCACCAAGTCCCTGTTGTGTTGGTGGCGAGGTAACAATCATGCTTCCTTCCTCTGTCCTCTCCCCCCAACCTCGCACAACAGAAATGTGATCAAGGTCTCCCTCATCTGATGAGCTTTCCATCAGTTCGTCCTCCACTTCTTCCTGGGCTCCTGCACCTTCCTCACTAGTTTGGCTGCTACCATGCGCCCTGGTAAAACCATCTCCCCCACCCTCACATGCCTGCCGCCTTGGTGCTGCCGACCGTCTGGACCTTGCAGATGTTAGCCCTTCCGCATACAACTCCTCCTCCTCTACTTCCTCCACCTCCTCTTGTGCCACCACCTGACTCCGAATTCTGTTTAACATGTGCTCCAGCATGTAAATCACCGGAATAGTCATGCTGATAATGGCATCGTCAGCACTAAACATCTTCGTCGCCATTTCAAAACTGTGCAGAAGGGTGCATAGGTCCCTGATTTGAGACCACTCCTCCAGCGTGATTTGCCCCACCTCTGGATCTCGTTGGCCCAGGCTATACGTCAGAACGTATTGCACCAGGGCTTGTCGGTGCTGCCACAGTCGCTGCAACATGTGCAGAGTTGAATTCCACCGGGTAGGCACATCGCATTTTAGCCGGTGAAGTGGCAGGCCCAACGACTTCTGTAGAGATGTAAGTCGCTGAGCTGCGGGATGCGAACGGCGAAAGTGAGCACACAGCGACCGTGCCCTCTGCAGAAGGCCATCTAGTCTGGGATAGTGGGCTAAAAATTGCTGGACAACCAGGTTCAACACGTGAGCCATACAAGGCACGTGTGTGACATTGCCCTGGCGAAGGGCCGCACCCAGGTTTGCAGCATTGTGGCACACGGCCTTCCCTGGTTTCAGGTCCAGTGGAGACAACAATTCATGAAATTGGTTCTCCAGAGCTGACCACAACTCCTCAGCTGTGTGACTCACATTTCCCAGACATTTCAATGTAAAAACCGCCTGATGACGTTGAGCCCTACTGCCAGCATAGTAAGGAGGTGTGCAGAATCCCTTCTGCGCAGTTAGAAAGCTTGTGGCATGACCAGACAGGCTTTGGGTGCAGGTGGAAGACCGAGAGGAGGTTGAGGAGGCAGAAGCAGTGGAGGAACTTTGACATAAAGAGGATTGATGCACAACTCGTGGGGACGGCAAGACTTGGACAGCAGCCCCTTGTCCTGCTGTCACCATAGTTACCCAGTGCCCAGTCAGCGACATGTAACGCCCCTGTCCATGCCTACTCGTCCAAGTGTCTGTGGTGAAATGCACCCTGTCACACACAGAGTTTCTCAAAGAAGCGGTGATGTTGTGTGCGACATGCTGGTGGAGCGCAGGCACACCTTTCTTTGAGAAGTAGTGCCGACTGGGCATCTGGTACTGGGGCACTGCGACGGACATAAGGTCTCGAAAATCCTGTGTGTCCACCAGGCGGAAAGGCAGCATTTCTGTAGCCAAGAACTTGCAGATGGTGAAATTCAACCTCTTAGCTTTCTCATGGCTAGGAGGAAATGGTCTTTTACTTGTCCACATCTGAGGGACCGAGGGCTGGCTATTGTGCTTAGACGGGGTTGATAAGGGTGTCCCCGGCAAACTGCCGGTCTGTGAGGAAGATGCAGGTGGACATGTTAGGTTGCCTTGATCCAAAGGTGGTGCTATCGATGTCGGACAGCGCTCAAGACCAGCTGGTGTTACCACCTCCAAAGAAAATGATGACCTGCCAATCACGCTGGCTGTTGCGGGTAAAGAGGTGGCAGGTCTGCGCCCCAAAACAGGTGTGACTGCTGTCCCACCAGTCACAGAGGATGAAGAGGCCGCGGATGCAAAAGATATGGCAGACGGTGGTTGGCCCGGCCGGCAAGGCCGCATTGTAGCACACTGAGCTTCCCACTGCAACTTATGCTTCATGTCCATGTGCCGGTTCATGCATGAAGTACTCAAACTATATATTTTTTGGCCTCTACTTATCTTTTGCTGACAAATGTTACAGATAACACGAGTTGGGTCATCTTTATCGATCTGAAAAAATGCCCAGGCTATGCAAGGCTTAGCACCCATGCGACCTGAAGAGCCACCACGACTTGTGGTGAGAGGCAGAGTTGTGTTTGAGGATGCAGTTGTTGACGTGCTTCCAGTACTACGTCTCTGTCCAGGAAGGCGCAACCTGACCTCGTCGTCACTAGCATCTTCCTCCACCTCCTCTGCTGACCTCATCTCTTGGCTGACTGTGGGTTGACAGTAAGTGGGATCTCCAACCTCATCATCATCACCCTGTGCGTTATCACACCCGTCGTCCTCAGAGCCAACCTGTTCCTGCCCTGACAAAAAACTAAAGTTGTCGCTCCAATCAGGTATTTGAGTCTTATCGTCTTCCTCATTGTCTCCACCAACAGGAGTTACAGTTTGGGAAAGAGGGTCTACATTATGGTCAGAACCTTCTGCGTCTGGTCCTGGATCCGACTCATAAAGATTCTGGGCATCAGTGCAGATCATTTCCTCGTCTGGATTCACAGAAGCGTTGGAGTCAACCTCTGATTCCCAGGCTACAGTATGAGTAAACAGCTCTGCAGACTCAACCATCTGTTCTACCTCATACTCAGACGGGCAGCTGGAGATTTGGGAGCTGTGAGGAAGCAAGTGCGATTGGGGTGACACCTTTGAGGACTGGAGTATTTGTGATGCTGAAGTTGATGTGGAGGAGAGCCCACTTAAAGGAGCACTTGATATCCGTTGAAGCACCTGCTGTTTTTGTGCCTCATCTGGAATTTGTAGCGATTGGCGTGGCCGTAAGAAAGGGATCTTATCACATTGTCCGCTAAAAGAAGTAGACATTTTAGTTTGGCTGGAAGATGGTCTTTCTTCTGCAGATGTTAGTGTTGCTTTAACACCTACCCCACGGACACAACCTTTTTTCCTCTTCCCAACACGCCTATTCCCCTTTCCACCAGCAGCAGGCCTTTTTCCACTCATTTTGGTGGTTAACTAATTCACAACTCTGGAGTTGTTTGCACAAAAAAACAATGGATGGGAACCGAGCAGAGCTGAGTGGCCAAACTGTGGTATTAGGCCAAAACTATTGGCTGGGTTAGATGCAGAAAAAAATTATATTCAATTTGCAACCTGATGGAGGTCAGTATAGATGGACTAATAGAACAAGTCCCACACACAGCTAGAAGCCCAAATATTTTTTCAGAGGTAGATGCAGAAAAAAATATATTCAGTTTGCAACCTGATGGAGGTCAGTATAGATGTACTAATAGAGAAAGTCCCACACACTGCTAGAAGGCCAAATATTTTTTCAGAGCTAGATGCAGACAAAAAATTATTTTGAATTTGCAACCTGATGGAGGTCAGTATAGGTGGACTAATAGAACAAGTCCCACACACTGCTAGAAGGCCAAATATTTTTTCAGAGCTAGATGCAGAAAAAAATTATATTCAGTTTGCAACCTGATGGAGGTCAGTATAGATGGACTAATAGAGAAAGTCCCACACACTGCTAGAAGGCCAAATATTTTTTCAGAGCTAGATGCAGAAAAAAATTATATTCAGTTTGCAACCTGATGGAGGTCTGTATAGATGGATTAATAGAACAAGTCCCACACACAGCTAGAAGCCCAATATTTTTTCAGAGGTAGATGCAGAAAAAAATATATTCAGTTTGCAACCTGATGGAGGTCAGTATAGATGGACTAATACAACAAGTCCCACACACAGCTAGAAGCCCAATATTTTTTCAGAGCTAGATGCAGAAAAAAATTATATTCAATTTGCAACCTGATGGAGGTCAGTATAGATGGACTAATACAACAAGTCCCACACACAGCTAGAAGCCCAAATATTTTTTCAGAGCTAGATGCAGATAAAAATTATTTTTAATTTGCAACCTGATGGAGGTCAGTATAGATGGACTAATAGAGAAAGTCCCACACACTGCTAGAAGGCCAAATATTTTTTCAGAGCTAGATGCAGAAAAAAATTATATTCAGTTTGCAACCTGATGGAGGTCAGTATAGATGGAATAATAGAGAAAGTCCCACACACAGCTAGAAGCCCAATATTTTTTCAGAGGTAGATGCAGAAAAAAATATATTCAGTTTGCAACCTGATGGAGGTCAGTATAGATGGACTAATACAACAAGTCCCACACACAGCTAGAAGCCCAATATTTTTTCAGAGGTAGATGCAGAAAAAAATTATATTCAGTTTGCAACCTGATGGAGGTCTGTATAGATGGACTAATACAACAAGTCCCACACACAGCTAGAAGCCCAATATTTTTTCAGAGGTAGATGCAGAAAAAAATATATTCAGTTTGCAACCTGATGGAGGTCTGTATAGATGGACTATTACAACAAGTCCCACACACAGCTAGAAGCCCAATATTTTTTCAGAGGTAGATGCAGAAAAAAATATATTCAGTTTGCAACCTGATGGAGGTCAGTATAGATGGACTAATACAACAAGTCCCACACACAGCTAGAAGCCCAATATTTTTTTCCGAGGTAGATGCAGAAAAAAATATATTCAGTTTGCAACCTGATGGAGGTCTGTATAGATGGACTAATACAACAAGTCCCACACACAGCTAGAAGCCCAATATTTTTTCAGAGGTAGATGCAGAAAAAAATATATTCAGTTTGCAACCTGATGGAGGTCTGTATAGATGGATTAATAGAACAAGTCCCACACACAGCTAGAAGCCCAATATTTTTTCAGAGGTAGATGAAGAAAAAAATATATGCAGTTTGCAACCTGATGGAGGTCAGTATAGATGGACTAATACAACAAGTCCCACACACAGCTAGAAGCCCAATATTTTTTCAGAGCTAGATGCAGAAAAAAATTATATTCAATTTGCAACCTGATGGAGGTCAGTATAGATGGTCTAATAGAATGATGCTATGCCCAAAAGATTTTACTTCACTAGGTGCAGTAAAAAAATTGGTATTCTATACACAGGTGGTATATCTTGCAACACAGATAGGCTACTCCACTGACTAACACACTCTGCAATAGGCCAAAAAGGATTAGCTTTGCTAGATTCAGCCAAATGCTGTGAAAAAAACTTGCACAGCACTGGCACAGACCTGCCTGGCAAAAACTGATAGGAACTGATGTAACCTAGTCCTGAAAAGGACTCCAATTACAATTAGTCTTTACTCCCACAATCTATCTATTTAACAGCACAGACCTGCCTGATAAAAGTCGTAGGAAATGCTGTAACTTAGTCCTTAAAAGGACTGCAATCACAACTATTCCCTACTCCCAAGCTATCTGTAGATTTGTGCGAAAATTGGCTTGAAATTAACAAGGTATAGCGCACACAGCAACAGCGGTGCCGTCTAACACGCAGCTGCAGCAGTGAGAAAATGGTGGCGACGGGGAAAATGGCTTGGTCTTATAGGGCAAGGACATGTGACATACACTGCCAATGACACATGCCCTTGCTTGTGTGAAAAAAAGCACTTCGCTCCGTGTGTGCGCTGCTGATAGGCTGACAGATTGCACCTCCCCACTGTAAATGCGGGAAAGAGAAAAAAAAATGGAGATCTTCATTGTTCCTGCAGAGATCCATCCCCTGCCCCTCCCCCCACCCCGCTGTACACTCAAACTGCGTATTAACATTAATTTTCATCATTACTGAGAAAAAATCCAGTTATGATTTTGGTGCACGAACAGTTATCGAACATAACCTCGAACAGCCGAATTTTCTCAAATTGTTCGTGTTCGCCGAACGGCTCGAACACCGCCCAAAACAGCTCGAATTTGAGATTGGCGAACAGTTCGAGTAGAACAACGCTCATCTCTACCGATGAGTCGTTGATATTTAGTCATTTTCAGCCAATTTTCTGAATTTTTGAAAATTTCACTTGTTTGTGAAAATATCCACTAAATGAGGTAATAACATGTGTGAGGGTACCCCAGGAGAGTCCCAAATGTGGGTAGAATATATATCCCACGGGGGTAAAATTGAAAAAAGTTGAGAATTTTTTTTTGGACTTAGTCATTTTTCCGGCGTTTATCAGACTTTTAGATAGAGGAAATGCCAGTGAGCATTCCGATTTCAGTTCTAGAGCGATTCGCCCAATGAGTCCTTGATATTTAGTCGTTTTCAGCCAATTTTCTGAATTTTTGAAAATTTCACTTTTTTGTGAAAATATCTACTGAATGAGGGAATAATATGTGTGAGGGTACCCCAGGATAGTTCCAAATGTGCGTGCGGAGAATATATATCCTATGGGAGTAAAATTGAAAAAAGTTGAAAAAAATTTTTTTTTGGACTTGGTCATTTTTCCGGCATTTATCAAACTTTTAGATAGGGGAAATGTCAGTGAGCGTTCCGATTTCAGTTCCAGAGCGATTCGCCCGATGAGTCATTGATATTTAGTCGTTTTCAGCCAATTTTCTGAGTTTTTGAAAATTTCACTTGTTTGTGAAAATATCCACTAAATGAGGTAATAATTAGTGTTGAGCGAGCACTAAAAAGCTCGGGTGCTCGAAGCTCGGGCCGAGCTCGTCGTGATACTCGGGTGCTCGACCCGAGCAACGAGCCCAATGTTAGTCTATGGGAGACTCGAGCATTTTTGCGGTGGCACCCCCGGCAGTCTTTTAAAAGCCTAACAAGTGCCCAAAACAATAGTGACAGTGCTCAAATGACATGGGGACAGCATGGGGATCGCCCCAGGAAGCATTTCTGACCCCCAGGTCACTGCTGTCAACAACGTGGTCAGAGGTATTAAGCCACTTTTACGGGCTCACAATAAAACGTTCAAAAACGAAAGTGAAACATTTTTCCTGTGAAATATGTTAAGTAACATCCTTTCCAGGGAAAAGACTTGTGTATAAGTTAAAATAAATGACCAAAAACAAAAATACTCCTCCACACCTTCGGCTATGTTCACAAGTAGCATTTTTTATGCGTTTTTGCACTTTTGTATTGCTTTCAACTATGACAAATGCATTCACCGGGAAATGTCATTTTAACATTTTACAACCTTATCTGGCCATGTGCTGTGTGACACATGCATAAAGTGCTGAAATGACATGGGAACAGCATGGGGAAGACACCTGGAAGCATCTCAGACTCCCAGGTCACTGTCTAAAAGTGTGCCCATCATAAGTGATCCTTGCCGCATCAGAAGATGCAGACTTGCAACTATCTCCATGCAAGTTCTAGTCCCAGGGCAGTGTTCAATTGTACCTCCCCCATTCCTTGCAATACAAGTGCAAGTATGCAGTCTGCCACCCACCCCTAGGCTGCAATACCATACTGCTTGCTTGCTTGAACTTGAAATTGGGCCTTTTAGGCATGTGGAGGCGGAATCTGGCCACCATGTCATGGCTGTGTTGGCGGCATGGAATCCATACTCAGTCCCCAGCCACCCGGAAGCCGGGTGTCCATACTCGGTCCACAGCCGCCCCGCTTCCGGGTGTCCACACACGGTCCCCAGCCGCCTGGGGGCAGCCGGGTGTCCATAAACGGTCCCCAGCCGCCCTTATTTCTCCTTGGAACATCCCCCCACACACTTTTCTTATCCCGGCCTGCTTTAGGCAGCATTGGACGAGCCCACCAGAGAACCAGACTCCTCCGGTGGACCCTGACTTCTCCATCGGTGGAGTTGAGAGTGCCAAGGTGAGGAGCATGATGATGATGACAGAAGTTAGCATCTGCTATGTTTTCTTTTAATGCAAGCGCAAGTATGCAGCCTGCCACCCACCCACCCCCAGGCTGCAATACCATACTGCTTGCTTGCACTTTAAATTGGGCCTTTTAGGCATGTGGAAGCGGAATCTGGCCACCACGCCATGGCTGTGTCGGCGGCCTGGTATCCATACTCAGTCCCCAGCCGCCTGGTGGCCGGGTGTCCCCGCTTGCTCCCCAGCCTCCAGGGGGTGGCCGGGTGTCTATACTCAGTCCCCAGCCACCCCTATTTGTCCCGGTAACCTTTCCACACTTTTCTTAGCCTGGCCTGCTTTAGGGCAGCATTGGCCGAGCCCACCGGACTATCAGACTCCTCTGGTGGGCCCTGACTTCTCCATCAGGGGAGTTGAGAGTGCCAAGGTGAGGAGCATGATGAGGATGATAGAAGTTAGCATCTGCTATGTTTTGTTGTAATGCAAGCGCATGTATGTAGTAGCGGCTAGGCCTGAGGTGGTCAGAGTTTTGGCGCATATCCTACCTCCTCCGAGGATTGCTGGATGTTTTCCTGCTACTATCCAAGTTCTATGACTCCTGTTAAAATAAAGCTTCAGGTGATAAATGATGGATGAGGTAGTGGCAAAGGAGAAAGAGCAGGAGGAACAGGGACCATTCACATCAATATCAGGCCAGTCAACCAGATATGTCTTGTAGGATATGTTTCTGTAACAAAAGGAGCGGTTTGGCTACACAGTTATAGGGCATACAGTGAGTGCAATGCCTACCAAAAATTTCGAGGCACTCCAATGCCCCTTGGAAATGACATGGAGGTCAGAGGGCGTTAACTCAACCTTTTTTTCCATTTATAGCAACTGGGTCTCCTGTGCACTGTTGGCCTAAGCAGTGAATGGAAGGCTTTCCAAAAATTATGAGGAACTGCAATTCCCCTTACAAGAGCCATGTGTGGCATCCCAGGGGGCTGGTCACCACAGTAATAGAGAGCAAGTGGGAGGTTTCCTGGTCAGGATCCCTTAAACATGCAACATCCTCCTGCCCCAGTCCTGGGAAGGGAGAATTCTGCCCTTATAAACTGGATCTGGGGTGGGGTTGAGTGAGTCAGAGAACAGAGAACAGTCAGAGTCAGAGTGAGAGCAAGGGAAAGTAACAGCAAGGAGCTCTGAAGGAGCTAGGAGCTAAAGACCAGGGACTGGAAGCTGAGCAGAGCTCGCCCTGGCAGAAGACAATAGGAACCGGACACGAGTCCGAGGCTGTGAGGACTTATATATCCAGCAGCAGAAACCAGCCGGCAGGGGATTTCAGGTCCTCTGGCCATAGAAGCCTGGAAGCTCAGTCATAAGCAAGGGACCAGCACCGCCGTCGTGGAGCGCAGGCTAACAGAAGGCCCCAAGTCACCAGCCATACGGGTGAGCACTACACGGTACACTCAGGGACGTGGGCTACTTCTACCCGCTTACAGCAAGGTAGCCAGGAAGAGTGCAGACAGACGGGGAGGCCTACAACTCCACCTGGCCAGGGGAACTCCTGATTGCTCACAGACTGACCAGGCCTCTTATGCTAGCCAGTACTCCCGGGAGGGTCTACCATATAATCATCAGTAAAGACCCTGAACTGCACTGCAAAGACTCTGAGTCGTTCCTGCTGTGCTTGTGCACCATCACCCCCATCATCCACACTCACTGCCCTGAGGCTATACTCCTCCCGTGGGGAGTTATCCCATTCTCTGCTGCGCACAAAGCACCAGCCTCAGCGGTCTGCCTTGCAGCGGTGGTACTCCCTGACCGCAATTCACGGGTGGCGCAGTCAGATAATTAACCTCAAAACCTAAGAAAGACTGCCACTGGTTTGACCAGCCTGAGCGGGTCACCGCCACGGAGACTACAGACCCCAGAGACCCGGCACCGGGTATCCCACACACGTGTAGACACGTCCCAGGGGGCGCGTCACATGCAGTACAGCATATTACAAACATAAGTTCCATTATTGGGGAGTGGGTGTCACATAGTATTTGCTTATGCTTTCCAAGCAAAAGCTGCCAAAAATTAGGACGGAGCCACTTGCAATGCCTCTTACAAGAGCCATGCAGTACAGCATATTACAAACATAAGTCCCATTATTGGGGAGTGGGTGTCCAAAAGTATTTGCTTATGCCTTGCAAGCAAAAGCTGCCAAAAATTAGGACGGAGCAACTTGCAATGCCCCTTACAAGAGCCATGCAGTACAGCATATTACAAACATAAGTCCCATTATTGGGGAATGGGTCTCCCAGAGTATTTGCTTATGCCTTGCAAGCAAAAGCTGAAAAAAATTAGGACTGAGCAATTTGCATTGCCCCTTACAAGAGCCATGCAGTACAGCATATTACAAACATAAGTCCCATTATTGGGGAGTGGGTCTCGCATAGTATTTGCTTATGCCTTGCAAGCAAAAGCTGCCAAAAATTAGGACGGAGCAACTTGCAATGCCCCTTACAAGAGCCATGCAGTACAGCATATTACAAACATAAGTCCCATTATTAGGGAGTGGGTCTCCCATAGTATTTGCTTATGCCTTGCAAGCAAAAGCTGCCAAAAATTAGGACGGAACAACTTGCAATGCCCCTTCCAAGAGCCATGCAGTACAGCATATTACAAACATAAGCCCCATTATTGGGGAGTGGGTCTCCCAGAGTATTTGCTTATGCCTTGCAAGCAAAAGCTGCCAAAAATTAGGACTGAGCAACTTGCAATGCCCCTTACAAGAGCCATGCAGTACAGCATATTACAGACATAAGTCCTGTTATTGGAGAGTGGGTCTCCCATAGTATTTGCTTATGCTTTCCAAGCAAAAGCTTCCAAAAATTAGGACGGAGCAACTTGCAATGCCCCTTACAAGAGCCATGCAGTACAGCATATTACAAACATAAGTCCCATTATTGGGGAGTGGGTCTCCAATAGTATTTGCTTATGCCTTGCAAGCAAAAGCTGCCAAAAATTAGGACGGAGCAACTTGCAATGCCCCTTACAAGAGCCATGCAGTACAGCATATTACAAACATAAGTCCCATTATTGGGGAGTGGGTGTCCCATAGTATTTGCTTATGCTTTCCAAGCAAAAGCTTCCAAAAATTAGGACGGAGCAACTTGCAATGCCCCTTACAAGAGCCATGCAGTACAGCATATTACAAACATAAGTCCCATTATGGGGAGTGGGTCTCCCATAGTATTTGCTGATGCCTTGCAAGTAAAAGCTGCCAAATATTAGGACGGAGCAACTTGCAATGCCCCTTACAAGAGCCATGCAGTACAGCATAATACAAATATAAGTCCCATTATTGGGGAGTGGGTCTCCCAGAGTATTTGCGTATGCCTTGCAATCAAAAGCTGCCAAAAATTAGGACTGAACAACTTGCAATGCCCCTTACAAGAGCCATGCAGTACAGCATATTACTAACATAAGCCCTATTATTGGGGAGTGGGTCTCCCATAGTATTTGCTTATGCCTTGCAAGCAAAAGCTGCCAAAAATAAGGACGGAGCAACTTGCAATGCCCCTTACAAGAGCCATGCAGTACAGCATATTACAAACATAAGTCCCATTATTGGGGAGTGGGTCTCCCATAGTATTTGCTTATGCCTTGCAAGCAAAAGCTGCCAAAAATTAGGACGGAGCAACTTGCAATGCCCCTTACAAGAGCCATGCAGTACAGCATATTACAAACATAAGTCCCATTATTGGGGAATGGGTCTCCCATAGTATTATCTTATGCTTTCCAAGCAAAAGCTGCCAAAAATTAGGACGGAGCAACTTGCAATGCCCCTTACAAGAGCCATGCAGTACAGCATATTACAAACATAAGTCCCATTATTGGGGAGTGGGTCTCCAATAGTATTTGCTTATGCCTTGCAAGCAAAAGCTGCCAAAAATTAGGACGGAGCAACTTGCAATGCCCCTTACAAGAGCCATGCAGTACAGCATATTACAAACATAAGTCCCATTATTGCGGAGTGGGTGTCCCATAGTATTTGCTTATGCCTTGCAAGCAAAAGCTGCCAAAAATTAGGATGGAGCAACTTGCAATGCCCCTTACAAGAGCCATGCAGTACAGCATATTACAAACATAAGTCCCATTATTGGGGAGTGGGTGTCCCATAGTATTTGCTTATGCCTTGCAAGCAAAAGCTGCCAAAAATAAGGACGGAGGAACTTGCAATGCTGGCACCCTGGTGGTATAGTGGTGGTGGAGGCTGAGGATATGGAGAAGAATATAAAATAGCCAAAACGAGGAAGCGTATACCCATGTGTGGGTGTGAAGCGGTGCATGTGAATACACCTCCCGAAATAACACAGTGGATTTGAATTTATGTTACTCTGCTGTCATTTGGTGGTGATGAGAAGTCTGGCCCAATCCAGCCCTTGTTCATTTTGATAAGGGTTATCTGGTCAGCATTGTCAGTTGACAGGCGAGTGCGCTTATCAGTTATAATTCCCCCAGCGGCACTAAAAACACGCTCCGATAACACGCTAGCGGCAGGGCAGGCCAGGACCTCCAAGGTGTACAGAGCGAGTTCATTCCAAGTGTCCAGCTTGGATACCCAATAATTAAAAGGCACAGAGGAATCACAGAGGACGCTGGTACGGTCAGCATTGTACTCCCTCACAATCTTTTGAAACTTTCCACTCATTGTGAGAGTACCCCGCGCCTCAGGGCCTGTAAGCTGGGCGGGTGTCAGAAAACTGTCCCAGAACGTTGACAGTGTTCCCCTGCCTCTGCTGGATTGGAGTTGCATCTCTCGCGCCTGTACGCCTTGGTTGGGCAACGAACTGTGACCTCTGCTGCAAGCGTGTTCAGATGGGAATTTTTTTAAGAGTTCTGCAGCAAGGGCCTTCTGGTACTGCCCCATTTTTGTAGACCTCTCCACCTCAGGAATAAGAGAGTGAAAGTTCTCCTTGTAGCGGGGGTCTACAAGTGTCACCAACCAGTAATGACTGTCACCCAACATTTTGACAATGCGAGGGTCACGGTTAAGGCAGCGTAACATAAAGTCAGCCATGCGTGCCAGACTGGTAACGGGCAAGACTTCCATGTCCTCACCAAGATGACGACTGACCATGCTCTCCTCCTCCTCCTCCTCTTCCTCCTCCCCCCTGTCCTCAGGCCACCCACGCTGAACCGACGGTATGACACTTGTACAGGTACTACCGTCTACAATGCATGATAGCAGCTCCTGTTCTTCCTCCTCCTCCTCTCCCTCATTGTCCCCCAATGCACGTTGGGATGAGATGAGGCTGGGCTGTGTGTAATTGCCCGCTACGGCTTCTTGATCCATCTCATCATACTCTGGCTGCAATGCCTCCTCTTTAATTCTCTGCAGAGAGCGTTGCAAGAGACAGACAAGTGGGATGCTGACACTAATGATGGCGTCATCGCCACTCACCATCTTGGTGGCCTCCTCAAAGTTTGTCAGGATGGTACATATGTCAGACATCCAGGTCCACTCCTGAGGTCTTATGTGTGGAGTCTGACCTGAACATCGACGGCCTTGTTGCAGCTGGTACTCCACAACTGCTCTCTTCTGCTCACAAATCCTTTGCAACATGTGGAGGGTAGAGTTCCAACGTGTGGGGACATCACACACCAGTCGGTGTGCCGGAAGCTGCAAACGCTGCTGCAACACAGCAAGGGCGGCGGAAGCTGTAGCCCACTTGCGAAAATGAGCTGACAGGCGGCGTACTTTCACGAGCAGATCTGGCAACTCGGGGTACGATTTAAGAAACCGCTGAACCCCGAGGTTAAGCACATGAGCCAGGCATGGTACGTGTGTGATCTCACCTCGCCTCAGAGCAGCCACCAGGTTACGGCCATTGTCACACACGACCATTCCGGGATGTAGGTTCAGCGGTCTCAGCCACAGATCTGCCTGCTCTTTCACAGCTGTCCACAACTCACAAGCAGTGTGAGGTTTATCACCTAAGCTTATGAGTTTCAGCACAGCCTGTTGCCGCTTGGCGGAGGCAGTACTGCAATGCTTCCAGCTTGTAACTGATGTGGTGATATCTGAGATGGAGGCTGAGCATGAGGAGGAGGAGGAGGATGCGCAGGAGCTGTACACTGTGGGGGCAACTCTGACTGACATAGGGCCCGCAATCCTCGGTGTGGGGAGGATGTGTTGCGTCCCAAGGTCCGACTGGGTCCTGGCTTCCACTATGTTTACCCAGTGTGCCGTCAGAGAGATGTACCGTCCCTGGCCACAAGCACTTGTCCACGTGTCCGTTGTCAGGTGGACTCTCCCAGTAACTGTGTTGTTGAGGGCATGGCAGATGCTTTGGGACACGTGATTCTGTAGTGCGGGGATGGCACACCGGGCAAAATAGTGTCGGCTGGGGACCGAGTACAGAGGGACGGTCACCGCCATAAGATTGTGGAAGGATTCCGTCTCCACCAGCCTAAAAGGCAGCATTTCCAATGCAAGCAGTCGTGAAATGTGCGAATTTAGGACTGTGGCCTGTGGGGCGTTAGCTGCGAATTTCCGCTTTTGTTCAAAGGTCTGGGATATGGACAAATGAACGCTGCGGTGGGACGTGGACGTGGACGTTGATGCTGTTTCTTGAGAAACTGCCATAACAAGTGAAGACTGAGAGGAGGGGGCATCTTTACATGCAGTATGGACAGGGGATTGCCTTGCACACACAACAGGGGTTCTATTGCACGCACAACAGTGGAAGAAGCAGTGTTGACACCCGCTGACACTGGTCGTGGACCCTGGGTTTCGCCCCACAAAGTCGGGTGCTTTGCAGCCATGTGCCTGATCATGCTGGTGGTGGTCAGGCTGGTAGTTTTGTCACCCCTGCTGATGCTGGCATGGCAGGTGGAACATATGGCCTTTTCGGGGTTATCAGCAGAGTCTTTAAAAAAATTCCAGACTCTGGAAGACCTACCGCTTGTACTGGCAACGTCCCTCGTGTTGGTGTTACGGGGAACGGTTGCCTGCCTTCTGTCTGCAGCCACCACACTGCTTCTTCCTGCCTGTTGGGGTACTCTGCCTCCCTCCCCCTGTGTGCTGCTGGCCTCACTCTGCATGTCCTCCTTCCACGTTGGGTCAGTTACTAGATCATCCACCACCTCCTCCTCTTCCACTTGGGCACCACGATCCTCCTCCTCACTTCCTGGCAAGTGTGTCTCGTCATCGTCCACCTCTTGTGACAGATTGCCAGCGTCGACTTCCTGTGGCCGTGACTGATCAAATATATGGGCATCGCAACATGGGATCTCCTCTTCCACCACTTCAAGCGTATCAGGCGAGGGGCCGAAATATGGAAATGGACCAGTGAACAGCTCTTCAGAGTGTCCAAGTGTGGGATCACTTGCTGTCTGACGACACTCGGCATGGTGGGAGGAAGGAGCATCAGGGTGAGGAGGAGCATGCGGTCGAGACTCACGGCTACTAAGAGTTGACCGTGTGGAAGACAGACCGGAGGTGGTGGTGCCCAGGTAACTGGAAGTATTATCTGCTATCCAATTAATAACCTGTTCACACTGATCAGTTCTCAATACTGGTGTTGTTCTGTGCTTCCCTAGTAATTCGGTCAAGAAGTGGGAGCGAGAAGATGTGGCTGTTGGTTGTGGCACATTTTCACCTTGGCCACGGCCCCGTCTTCTGCACAAACCATCACCAGAACATCCACTTCCACGTCCCTTGCCACGCGCCTTGCCCATTGTAAATGAAGTAAAATTGCTTACACTTGCACTATCAATGGAAAAAGGGTAATAAAGAGTAGATTAGAACCGTGGAAGAGGAAAACCACAGTTATTTAAATAGAGATATTTGCGGCTGAACAGTGAGCGACACACTCAAACTGCTTTTTTTTTAGATACCAAAGGCCCAAAACTGGATAGTACAGCGATTTGACCCGTGGAACTGCGAAACCACACTGGGATGTCGGGCCTACACAAGACTATTTTCAACAGATATATTTTTGTGTCACAACAGTCAGGAGACACTACTGTTTCTCTTTACGGAAAAAACAACCAAAAGCTGAATAATAGAGATTTTTTACCGTGGGATGGCAAAACCACAGTTATTGTTTACTGGGGTATACCACACTTTTTTAAATAGAGATATTTGCGGCTGAACCGTGAGCGACACACTCAAACTGCTTTTTTTTTAGATACCAAAGGCCCAAAACTGGATAGTACAGCGATTTGACCCATGGAACTGCGAAACCACACTGGGATGCCGGGCCTACACAAGACTATTTTCAACAGATATATTTTTGTGTGACAACAGTAAGGAGACACTACTGTTTTTCTTTACGGAAAAATCTACAAAAAGCTGAATAATAGAGATTTTTTACCGTGGGATGGCAAAGCCACAGTTATTGTTTACTGGGGTATACCACACTTTTTTAAATAGAGATATTTGCAGCTGAACAGTGAGCGACACACTCAAACTGCTTTTTTTTTAGATACCAAAGGCCCAAAACTGGATAGTACAGCGTTTTGACCCATGGAACTGCGAAACCACACTGGGATATCCGGCCTACACAAGACTATTTTCAACAGATATATTTTTGTGTCACGACAGTCAGGAGACACTACTGTTTTTCTTTACGGAAAAAACTACCAAAAGCTGAATAATAGAGATTTTTTACCGTGGGATGGCAAAACCACAGTTATTGTTTACTGGGGTATACCACACTTTTTTAAATAGAGATATTTGCGGCTGATCAGTGAGCGACACACTCAAACTGCTTTTTTTTTAGATACCAAAGGCCCAAAACTGGATAGTACAGCGATTTGACCCATGGAACTGCGAAACCACACTGGGATATCGGGCCTACACAAGACTATTTTCAACAGATATATTTTTGTGTCACAACAGTCAGGAGACACTACTGTTTTTCTTTACGGAAAAAACTACCAAAAGCTGAATAATAGAGATTTTTTACCGTGGGATGGCAAAACCACAGTTATTGTTTACTGGGGTATAAAACACTTTTTTAAATAGAGATATTTGCGGTTGAACAGGGAGCGACACACTCAAACTGTTTTTTTTTTAGATACAAATGGCCCAAAATGGATGATACAGAGGTTTGAACCGTGGAAGTGCAAAACAACACTTCTGTTTCTCTAGATTACACCAGACTATTTTCAACAGTTATAATTGTGTCTGAAAAATCAGAGACACGCATTTTTTGGGGGGGGGGGGACACAACAAAAGGTTAATAAGACGGGTATTTGTACAGTGTGAAGGAGGAAAAAAAAAGGAGGATTTAGATGAAAAAAAAAGGATTTTTCCTGGCCCCCGACACCTGGTGCTAAGTCCAGCAATTTCTGCAACAGGAGCACACAGGATTGTAATGCAGCGTTTGCTGGTATAACCACTGTGTCTCCTATACAGCCTGCCTGCCTGGTATTTGGGATGGATATTAGTCCTGAAAAGGACTGTTTGTTTGTTCTGGCAGCCTTTACAGACCCTGCACTAACTATTTCACACTTTATATCTCTCCCTAAATCAGCAGCGCTGTCCCTACACTGTCTAATCCGGAGCGACTGTGTCCAAGATGGGGGCGCCCGGTTTTAAATACTCGAGGTGACGCTGTGCGGCCAGCCAATCACTGTAATGCCCACAACCAACATGGCTGCAGCATTACAGTGACTGGCTGGCAATCCCTGCATGTTCATTGGCTCTGTAAAGAGCGCCAAACATGCAGGGCGGAGACCCGAGCTCCCGCCCGAGTAACCCGGAAATGCTCGTTGCTCTCCAAACATCCCGAGTAGAGTCATGCTCGGGCGAGTACCGAGCAGTGTCGAGCATGCTCGCTCAACACTAGTAATAATATGTGTGCGAGTACCCCAGGAGAGTTCCAAATGTGTGTGGGTAGAATACATATCCCACGGGGGTAAAATTGAAAAAAGTTGAAAAAAATTTTTTTTGGACTTAGTCATTTTTCCGCCGTTTCTCAGACTTTCAGATAGGGGAAATGTCAGTGAGCATTCCAATATCAGTTCCAGAGCGATTTGCCTGATGAGTCATTGATATTTAGTCGTTTTCAGCCAATTTTCTGAATTTTTGAAAATTTCACTTGTTTGTGAAAATATCCACTAAATTAGGGAATAATATGTGTGTGGGTACCCCAGGAGAGTTCCAAATGTGTGTGGGTAGAATATATATCCCACGGGGGGAAAATTGAAAAAAGTTGAAAAAATTTTATTTTTGGACTTAGTAATTTTTCCAGCGTTTATCAGACTTTCAGATAGGGGAAACATCAGTGAGCATTCTGATTTCAGTTCCAGAGAGAGTCACCCGATGAGTCCTTGATATTTAGTAGTTTTCAGCCAATTTTCTGAATTTTAGAAAATTTCACTTTATTGTGAAAATATCCACTAAATGAGGGAATAATATGTGTGAGGGTACCCCAGGAGAATTCCAAATGTGCGTGGGTAGAATATATATCCCACGGGAGTAAAATTGAAAAAAGTTGAAAAATTTTGTTTTTTGGATTTAGCCATTTTTACGACGTTTATCAAACTTTTAGATAGTGGAAATGTCAGTGAGCATTCCGATTTCATTTCCAGAGCAATTCGCCCGATGAGTCCTTGATATTTAGTCGTTTTCAGCCAATTTTCAGAATTTTTGAAAATTTCACTTGTTTGTGAAAATATCCACTAAATGATGTAATAATTTGTGTGCGGGTACCCCAGGAGAGTTCCAAATGTGTGTGGGTAGAATATATTATATCCCACGGGGGTAAAATTGATAAAAAGTTGAAAACATTTTTTTTTTGGACTTAGTCATTTTTTCGCCGTTAATCAGACTTTCAGATGGGGGAAATGTCATTGAGGCTGCGTGCCCAAGTTGCGGATTACAAGCGTTTTTGATTAGGAATTTCCACAGCGGAAACGCTTGTAAAACGCTTGGTAATCTGCACCCCATGGTCCCCAATGGGATTCCGCAAGTTCTATGCACATGCTGCGGATTTTTCCGCAGCGTTTATGCTGCGTTCAAAAATCCGCAGCATGCCAAATAATTTTGCGTTTCTGCAAGCGGAATTGCCTTTGTCCAATGCATAAAAAACGCAAGGCAATTCCGCATGTGGAAAAAGCACGATAAACGCGCGATAAACGCGTTTGGAATTCCGCATGCATTTTTCCGGGAGAGGACTTGCAGAAATGAAGCAGAAATTTTCTGCTTCATTTCTGCAACGTGGGCACATAGCCTGAGCATTCCAATTTCAGTTCCAGAGCGATTCGCCCGATGAGTCCTTGATATTTAGTCGTTTTCAGCCAATTTTCTGAATTTGTGAAAATTTCACTTTTTGTGAAAATATCCACTAAATGAGGTAATAATATGTGTGAAGGTACCCCAGGAGAGTTTCAAATGTGTGTGGGTAGAATATATATCCCACGGGGGTAAAATTGAAAAAAGTTGAAAAAATTTTTTTTTGGACTTAGTCATTTTTCCGGCATTTATCAGACTTTCAGATAGTGGAAATGTCAGTGAGCATTTCAATTTCAGTTCCAGAGCGATTCGCCCGATGAGCCCTTGATACTTAGTCGTTTTCAGCCCATTTTCTGAATTTTGGAAAATTTTAATTTTTTGTGAAAATGTCCACTAAATGAGGGAATAATTTGTGTGAGAGTACCCCAGGAGAGTTTCAAATGTGTGTTGGTAGAATATATATCCCACGGGGGTAAAATTGAAAAAAGTTTAAATTTTTTTAGACTTAGTCATTTTTCCGGCGTTTATCAGACTTTCAGAAAAGTGAAACGTCAGTGAGCATTTCGATTTCAGTTCCAGAGCGATTCGCCCGATGAGTCCTTGATATTTAGATGTTTTCAGCCAATTTTTTGCATTTTTGAAAATTTCACTTTTTTGTGAAAATATCCACTAAATAAGGGAATAATATGTGTGAGGGTTCCCCAGAAGAGTTCCAAATGTGTGTGGGTAGAATATATATCCCACAGGAGTAAAATTGCTAAAAGTTAAAAAAAAAAAATTTTTTGACTTAGTAATTTTTCCGGCGTTTATCAGACTTTTAGACAGGGGAAATGTCAGTGAGTGTTCAGATTTCAGTTCCAGAGCGATTCACCCGATGAGTCCTTTATGTTTAGTCGTTTTCAGCCCATTTTCAGAATTTTTGAAAATTTCACTTTTTTTGTGAAAATATCCGCTAAATGAGGGAATAATATGTGTGAGGGTACCCTAGGAGCGTTCCAAATGTGCGTGGGTAGAATAGATATCCCACGGGGGTAAAATTGAAAAAAATTGAAAAAAATTTTTTTTTCGACTTATTCATTTTTCCGCCTTTTATCAGACTTTCAGATAAGGGAAATGTCAGTGAGCGTTCCGATTTCATTTCCAGAGTGATTCGAACGAAGAGTGCTAGATATTTAATCATTTTCAGCCAATTTTCTGAATTTTTGAATATTTCACTTTTTTGTGAAAATATCTGCTAAATGAGGGAATAATATGTGTGAGGGTAAACCAGGAGAGTTCCAAATGGTTGTGGGTAGAATATATATCCCACGGGGGTAAAATTGAAAAAAGTTGAGAATTTTTTTTTTTGGACTTACTCATTTTTCCGGCGTTTATCAGACTTTCAGATAGGGGAAATGTCAGTGAGCGTTCCGATTTCAGTTCCAAGTGATTCGCCCCATGAGTACTTGATATTTAGTCGTTTTCAGCCAATTTTCTGAATTTTTGAAAATTTCACTTTTTTTTGTGAAAATATCCACTAAATGAGGGAATAATATGTGTGAGGGTACCCTAGGAGAGTTCCAAATGTGCGTGGGTAGAATATATATCCCACGGGAGTAAAATTGAAAAAAGTTGGAAAAATGTTTTTTTTTGGACTTAGTCATTTTTCCTGCATTTATCAGACTTTCAGAGAGGGGAAATGTCAGTGAGCGTTCTGATTTCAGTTCCAGAGTGATTCGAACGATGAGTGCTTGATATTTAGTCATTTTAAGCCAATTTTCTGAATTTTTGAGTATTTCACTTTTTTGTGAAAATTTCCACTAAATGAGGGCATAATATGTGTGTGGGTAGAATATATATACCACAGGGGGTTAAATTGAAAAAAGTTGAAGAAAAAATTTTTTTTTAGACTTAGTCATTTTTCCGGCATTTATCAGACTTTCAGATAGGGGAAATGTCAGTGAGCATTCCGATTTCAGTTCCAGAGCGATTCGCCCGATGAGTCTGTAACGGGTCTGGGAGGCGGAACCTCTGAGCTACTATACAAGGGGGCAGTCCTTGTAAGGGAGCGGGTGGCGACCAGGCAGGCAGTCACAGCAGGAGAACGGGACAGTCTCTGAGTGAACGGCCTGGAGGTCACGGCAAGTGACCGAGGCAGTCTCTGGATGAACGGGATGGTGGTCACGGCAAGTGACCGGGGCAGACTCTAGGTAAAGGGTTGGTACGACCAGTGGCGGCTGAAGATAGACGGGAGCTCCCAGGTGAGCAGGTGAGAGTCTCTGGATGAACGGGTGGTCACAGCATGTGACGGCGGAGCCTCCAGGAAGACCAACAGACAGGCGGCAGATGAGCGCTCCCAGGTGAGCGGACAGAAGTCACTGGACAGGCAGGTGGTCACAGCACATGACGGCGGAGCCTCCAGGTAGGCTAGCAGGCAGGTAGCAGATGAGCGCTCCCAGGTGAGCGGGCAAGCTGGTCCATAGACAGACTGACAGGAGTTTGGAAGGCAGACCGTCGGACCTCAGGCAAACAGGCAGGTAGCTGATGTGCGCTCCCAGGTGAGCAGACAGGCTGGTCCTTAGACAGACACACAGGAATGGTAAGGCAGACCGTCGGACCTCAGACTAGCAGGCAGGTAACAAGTAGTCAGGCAGGAATCTGGCAGGTAACTGGCAGGTAACTGGCAACGGGACCTGAGGGCTGAAGCACAGGTGAGACACTGGTGCAAACAACATTGCTCGGGCACCTCCATTTGGGAGGAGGTGCCTTATATATGATGAAGTCCTCCGGCCATTGGCCGGGGACTCCTTAGGACGGCGCGCGCGGCCCCTTTAAGAGGAGGGGAGCGCGCGCGCGCGCGCCCTAAGCACAGGGGCCGGGAAGGAGCGCGCGCTGAGAGCAGAGCGGGAGGAGGACGCCGGGAAGGAGCGCGCGCTGACAGCAGAGCGGGAGAGGGACGCCGGGCACGGAGCAGAGCGGTGAGGGGAGCAGCGACCCTGCCTAGCAGAGGGCAGGGACGCCGGCACTACAGTACCCCCCCCTTTAGGCCCCCCCTTTTTTACGCCAGACAGAAATTTAGCTAGGATGAGAGGGGCATGGATGTTCTCCCGGGGCTCCCACGTTCTCTCCTCAGGACCAAACCCCTTCCAATCTACCAGAAAAAAGGTCTTTCCTCTTACCCTTTTGGTGGCAAGAATGTTCTCTACCTCAAACTCGTCCTCAGCAGAAACCGGAGCAGGAGGCGTACCTGTAGACTTGGAAAAAGAGTTAAGTACCACAGGTTTGAGGAGAGATACATGGAAGGAGTTAGGGATCCGTAAGTTGGCCGGGAGTTTCAATTTATAGGCCACCGGGTTGATCTGACTGATGACCTCCAGAGGTCCGATGAACCGAGGCCCTAACTTGTAAGAAGGTATCTTGAGTCGAACATATTTAGATGAGAGCCAGACCTTATCTCCTGGACGAAATTGTGGAGGATCCAGGCGTTTTTTGTCAGCGTGTCTTTTCATCCGTTCGGACGACTGAAGGAGTGCGGATCGGGTACTCTCCCAGATGGAGGAAAATTTGCTAACGAGAGATTCCGCAGCCGGGTTGTCCACCGAGGTGGAGACAGGAAAAGGAATCCGAGGATGCTGACCAAAGACTACAAAAAACGGGGATTTGGAGGAGGATTCGCTCTCGTGATTATTGTAAGAGAACTCTGCCCATGGTAGGAGATCCACCCAGTCAAAATGGTGGGCATTAACGAAGTGCCGGAGGTAACTGGTCAGGTTCTGATTAATCCGCTCCACTTGACCATTGGATTGTGGGTGGTAAGCGGAAGAGAAGTCCAGGGTGACGTCTAGTAGTTTACAAGTGGCTCTCCAGAAGCGTGAGGTGAACTGTACCCCACGATCCGACACGATGTGGAGAGGCAGGCCATGAAGACGGAAGATGTGACGAATAAAGTCTCTAGCTAGCTCGGGTGCAGACGGGAGGCCTGGCAGGGGAACGAAATGAGCCATCTTGGAGAAGCGGTCAGCGACCACCCAAATGACCGTACAACCGGCAGAGAGTGGGAGGTCAGTTATGAAGTCCATTGCAATATGCTGCCAGGGGGCAGCAGGTACTGGGAGCGGAAGGAGGCGACCGGCTGGCAGATGTCTCGGAACCTTGTTGCGGGCGCAGGACACACGGGCAGAAACAAAGTCTATTACATCCTTGTGCAGGGTAGGCCACCAGTAGTGCCGGGAAATAAGCTGGAGGGTCTTCTTCTGACCAGCGTGGCCAGCCAGTTTAGACGAGTGACCCCAGTGAAGGATCTTCTACCGATCAGGTACTGATACGAACGTCTTTCCGGGAGGGAGACGATTTAGACTCACGGGAGCCACCTGCATTACTCTGGCGGGATCGATGATGTGTTTCAGATCTTCCTCGAGATCAGACACCAGAAAGGATCGAGACAAGGCGTCCGCCTTGACGTTTTTGTCAGCCGGGCGAAAATGAAGGACAAAATCAAAACGAGCAAAAAACAAGGACCACCGGGCTTGGCGCGGGTTAAGTCTCTGGGCATGCTGGAGGTAAGCCAAGTTCTTGTGGTCAGTGTAAATTATTACCGGGTGAAGAGCCCCCTCAAGCAGGTAACGCCACTCCTCCAATGCCAGTTTGATGGCCAATAACTCTCGATCTCCTATGGAATAGTTGCGCTCTGAGGAGGAGAAGAGTTTAGAGAAGAAGCCGCAAGTTACCATCCTCCCGGAAGAAGATTTTTGAGTAAGTACCGCTCCAGCTCCAGAGGAGGAGGCGTCCACTTCCAGGAAGAACTGCTTGTTGCCGTCCGGGCGATGCAGCACTGGGGCGGAAGAGAAGGCCTGTTTTAAGGAAAGAAAGGCTTCTTCTGCTTCGGGCGGCCACTCTTTGGGATTAGTACCCTTACGGGTGAGCGCGGAAATTGGGGCAGTCCGGGAAGAGAAGTGTGGTATGAAGAGGCGGTAGTAGTTGGCGAAGCCCAGGAACCGCTGAATGGCCTTCAACCCCTCCGGTCGGGGCCATTTCTCGATGGCAGACAGTTTCTCTGGATCCATTCGTAGGCCGGTCTGAGAAATAATGTAGCCCAAAAACGGAAGCGAGGTCTGCTCAAAGAGGCACTTCTCGTATTTAGCGAAGAGGTGATTCTGCCTGAGCCTGAGCAGGACCTGACGAACGTCCCTCCGGTGAGTCTGGAGATCCGGAGAGAAGACCAAGATGTCGTCCAGGTACACCACTACGCAGGAGTAGAGAAGGTCCCGGAAGATGTCATTGACCAACTCTTGAAAGATGGCAGGAGCGTTACAGAGACCAAAGGGCATTACCAGGTATTCATAGTGGCCGTCCCGGGTGTTGAATGCCGTCTTCCATTCATCCCCCTGACGGATACGAACCAGGTTGTACGCCCCACGGAGGTCCAGTTTGGTGAAGATTCTAGCCCCCCTCAGACGATCAAATAATTCTGGAATGAGCGGAAGGGGGTACTTATTCTTCACAGTGATCTGGTTTAGGCCTCTATAGTCTATACAGGGACGGAGAGAGCCGTCCTTCTTTTTGACGAAAAAGAAGCCTGCTCCCGCCGGGGAGGTAGATTTCCGGATGAATCCCCTGGCCAGATTCTCCTCAATATATTCGGACATCGACCGGGTCTCAGCAGCGGATAATGGATAAATACGCCCACGGGGAGGAGTAGTACCGGGTAACAGGTCGATGGGGCAGTCGTACGGTCTATGAGGGGGTAATGTCTCTGCCTCCTTTTTATTAAAGACATCAGCATAAGACCAATAGGGAATCGGAAGTCCAGGTAGATTAGCTGGGGTAGGAGAGGGACGGACGGGATGGACGGGAACCAGGCAGGTCTTATGACAGTCTTGTCCCCAGCGAAGGACTTCTCCGGTTTGCCAGTCAAGCACGGGTGCATGTCTCTGGAGCCAAGGCAGACCTAGCAAGAGGGCGTGAGAGAGTCCAGGCAGAACATGAAAGGAGATACTTTCAGAATGCAGCATTCCCACCTGCAGAGTAATGGATTCGGTGATGAGTTGGATGGGGCGAGGTAAGAGGCCCCCATCCACGGCAGCGACAGACAAGGGTACAGCCAGAGGTTTGGTGGGGATGCGGTATTTCTCTACCAGGGACTGTGAAATAAGATTCCCGGCTGCTCCAGAGTCAAGTTGGGCTAGTTCGAAATAACGGTTCTCCCCGTAGACGATTGAAACTGACAACAGCAGGGATGGAGAGGATTTATTCTTGTCTAGGTGGACCTCTCTGAGCGAGCCTAGACACAGGCGTTTCCCGACCTCTCCGGGCAGGCACGGATCCGGTGCTCCTTACTGCCACAGTAGAAGCAGGTCCCCTCAGCACGGCGTAAGTCCTGACGGGTTTTGACCATCTTGGTCTGGTCGACCTGCATAGGCTCAGGAGAGTGTACCTGGTTTGAGACAGAAGGAGTGACGGGTTTCTGGAAAGTAGGAGCTAGACGTGATAACCTCCTCTCACGGGTGACCTCTCCGGCACGCTCCTGGAACCGTAGGTCAATCCGGGTGGCAAGAGTTATTAAGTCATCGAGAGTGGTAGGAATGTCCCGACCGGCAAGTTCATCTTTAATACGGCCGGACAGACCCTCCCAGAAGACGGAAACCAGAGCGTCGTTATCCCAGGCCAGCTCCGAGGCAAGGGTACGGAACCGTATGGCATATTGGCCCACGGTGAGACTCTCCTGACGGAGGCGTAGCAATGATGATGCGGATGAGGTCTTCCGTCCGGGTTCGTCGAAGACTTTGCGGAAAGCCGTGAGAAAAGCAGGCAAGTTGGACACCAGGGGGTCTCCTCTCTCCCATAGAGGATTTAGCCAGGCCAGAGCCTCCCCGGTGAGATGGGACATGATGAATGCAATTTTGGCTCGGTCGGAGTTAAACTGGTAGGACAATAGTTCAAAGTGCAGGGTGCACTGATTAATGAAGCCCCGAGCCTGGGCGGAGTCGCCTCCGAAGCGAGGAGGTGCAGAAAGCCGGGGTCCGGAGTAGGATATCATGGTGTTAGTGGGCTGCGGAGCTGCCGGATTGCGAGACATGGCACTGGCGGAGGTTGTTGGTGGAGCAGTCAGAGTGTCCAGGCGAGTATTGACATTCCGCAGGTGACCCAGGATGGTCTCCTGTTGGGACCTTTGACGGGACAGTTCATGACACAGGTCCGAGAGCGAGGGAGCTTGGGTGCCACCGGGTTCCATGGCCCGAGCAAACTGTAACGGGTCTGGGAGGCGGAACCTCTGAGCTACTATACAAGGGGGCAGTCCTTGTAAGGGAGCGGGTGGCGACCAGGCAGGCAGTCACAGCAGGAGAACGGGACAGTCTCTGAGTGAACGGGCTGGAGGTCACGGCAAGTGACCGAGGCAGTCTCTGGATGAACGGGCTGGTGGTCACGGCAAGTGACCGGGGCAGACTCTAGGTAAAGGGTTGGTACGACCTGTGGCGGCTGAAGATAAACGGGAGCTCCCAGGTGAGCAGGCGAGAGTCTCTGGATGAACGGGTGGTCACAGCATGTGACGGCGGAGCCTCCAGGAAGACCAACAGAGAGGCGGCAGATGAGCGCTCCCAGGTGAGCGGACAGAAGTCACTGGACAGGCAGGTGGTCACAGCACGTGACGGCGGAGCCTCCAGGTAGGCTAGCAGGCAGGTAGCAGATGAGCGCTCCCAGGTGAGCGGGCAAGCTGGTCCATAGACAGACTGACAGGAGTTTGGAAGGCAGACCGTCGGACCTCAGGCAAACAGGCAGGTAGCTGATGTGCACTCCCAGGTGAGCGGACAGGCTGGTCCTTAGACAGACTGACAGGAATGGTAAGGCAGACCGTCGGACCTCAGACTAGCAGGCAGGTAACAAGTAGTCAGGCAGGAATCTGGCAGGTAACTGGCAACGGGACCTGAGGGCTGAAGCACAGGTGAGACACTGGTGCAAACAACATTGCTCGGGCACCTCCATTTGGGAGGAGGTGCCTTATATATGATGAAGTCCTCCGGCCATTGGCCGGGGACTCCTTAGGACGGCGCGCGCGGCCCCTTTAAGAGGAGGGGAGCGCGCGCGCGCGTGCCCTAAGCACAGGGGCCGGGAAGGAGCGCCCGCTGAGAGCAGAGCGGGAGGAGGACGCCGGGAAGGAGCGCGCGCTGACAGCAGAGCGGGAGAGGGACGCCGGGCACGGAGCAGAGCGGTGAGGGGAGCAGCGTCCCTGCCTAGCAGAGGGCAGGGACGCCGGCACTACAGAGTCCTTGATATTTAGTCGTTTTCAGGGAATTTTCAGAATTTTTGAAAATTTCACTTTTTTTGCGAAAATATCCTCTAAATGAGGAAATAAAATGTGTGAGGGTACCCCAGGAGAGTTCAAAATGTGTGAGGGTAGAATATATATCCCATGGGAGTAAAATTGAAAAAAGTTGGAAAAAAGGTCTTTTTTGGACTGTCATTTTTCCGACGTTTATCAGTCTTTTAGATAAGGGAAATGTCAGTGAGCATTCCGATTTCAGTTCCAGAGCGATTCGCCCGATGAGTCCTTGATATTTAGTCGTTTTCAGCCAATTTTCAGAATTTTTTAAAATTTCACTTTTTTGTGAGAATATCCGCTAAATGAGGGAATAACATGTGTGAGGGTACCCCTGGAGAGTTCCAAATGTTTGTGGGTGGAATATATATCATACGGGGGTAAAATTGAAAAAAGTTGAAAAAAATTTTTTTTTGAACTTAGACATTTTTCGGGTGTTTATCAGACTTTTAGATAGGGGAAATGTCAGTGAGCATTCCGATTTCAGTTCCAGAGCGATTCGCCCGATGAGTCTTTGATATTCAGTCGTTTTCAGCCAATTTTCTGAATTTTTTAAAATTTCACTTTTTTTGTAAATATCCATTAAATGAGGGAATAATATGTGTGAGGGTACCCCAGGAGAGTTGCCAAATGTGCATGGGTAGAATACATTTCCCACGGGAGTAAAATTGAAAAAAGTTGAAAAAATTATTTTTTTGGACTTAGTCATTTTTCCGGCGTTTATCAGACTTTTAGATAGGGGAAATGTCAGATAGCATTCCAATTTCAGTTCCAGAGCGATTCGTCCGATGAGTAGTGTTGAGCGATCCCTTCCGATATCGGGAAATATCGGATCGGATTGGATCGGACCGATACCGAAAAAGTATCGGATATTGCCGATTCCGATACCGGAAACCAATGCAAGTCAATGGGACAGAAATATCGGAATGAAAATAAACCCTTTCTTTCCTTGTAGGTTAATTCTACTAAGAATAATGTAGAATGTATTGGGGGAGGTGGGGGAGACAATAAAGGCATAGAGGTTTAGCCCAATCAAATGGAATAGCAGAAATTAATATTTTTTTTAAGACGTTCTGAGATACGGAAATATTGACTATGTTAAGTATTTTTATATTTTGTCAGATATTTATGTTTCACTACTTCCATGCTCTTCACCTTCTTTTTTACTTCTCCCACACTTTCTCCTTCATCATCCTCAGCATCTTTTTCATCCTCTTCTTCTTCTCCTTCATCTTCTTCTTCTTCACCTTCTTCGTATTATTCTTTTTTTTACATTCTTCATATTCTACTTCTTCATCTTCTTCATATTCTTCTTCTTCATCATATTCTTATTTGTGGCAGGCATTCCTGTAGTTGTTATCTATAAAAGGTTGGACATTACACCTTTCGTTCTGCCCGTCACATAAGATTTACAACAGGATTTGTCCGCGTTCAGTTTGGCCTGCAGCAGCAGGTCTTTTCCAGGGGCACCACGAGGAGGAACGGACTCACCCCCATACACTGCTTAATCATCTTCTGCTTATAATTTAGATATTATCTTTTGCTCTGATTTTTAGTCTTATGCTTAATGTTCTTCCACTTTTTGTTCTGCAGCTTCTTGTATTTCTGCTTCTTGGTTTTCTGTCTCTTGCTCTTCTGTATCTTGGTGCTTGTCTTCTCTTCTTTATCCTCTTGGTCAACTTCTTCAGGGTCATCTTCTTGGTCTTCTTCGGGGTGGTCTTCATGGTCGTCGTCTTCAGGGGTCCTCATCTTCGGGGTCCTCGTCTTCTTCGGGTTGGTCTTCTGGGTCCTCGTCTTCGGGGTCCTCGTCTTCTTCGGGGTGGTCTTCAGGGTCCTCGTCTTCTTCGGGGTGGTCTTCAGGGTCCTCGTCTTCAGGGTCGTTGTCTTCGGGGTCCTCGTCTTCTTAGGGTTGGTCTTCAGGGTCCTCGTCTTCAGGGTCCTCGTCAGGGAGATCCAGAATGATTACTAAGAACCATTTCAAAAAGCTTGAACTTGGAAATGTAGCAGAAGGTACAAGAAAGCTGAGGAACTACCGAGAACCAGCTGACGGTACTGGAACCCGGATGGGTAGCAGAAGGTACAAGAGCCAATGGAACTGCCGAAGACCAGCTGACAATACTGGAACTCGGTTACTAAGCAGGAGGTACCTGTGCCAGAAAGCACTACCAAGGACCAGCAGACGTTGGTGAAACTTGGATACCGAGAAGCAGGCACCTAATCCAAAGGCACTGCCGAGAACCAGCTGACGGTACTGGAACCCCGATGGGTAGCAGAAGGTACCCATGTAAAAAAAAGTTCAAGGCCGCGAGCCGGCCGCAGTTACCAAAACCAACAGTCCTACAGGGGGTGCTTGTCCTATTGGCACTATGGAACCAGCCTTCATTGCCAGATCCCGCAGCCCACATAGGAGTCACCTAAACTGCAGGCACCATAGAGTCTGCTAACCCGATCGCAACACGACAGGACAACGCATTGGAGGCAAAGTGACGTTGACACTACCCGGAAACAGCTGGCGTGCTGGAACCAGGCTGGGCAGGAGGGAGTACCCGTGCCAAAGTCACTGCCGAGAACCAGCTGACGGCACTGGAACCCGGATGGGTAGTAGAAGGTACAAGAGCAAATGGAACTACCGAGGACCAGCTGACGGTACTGGAACCCAGATGGGTAGCAGAAGGTACAAGAGCCAATGGAACTGCCGAAGACCAGCTGACGGTACTGGAACTCGGTTACTAAGCAGGAGGTACCTGTGCCAGAAAGCACTACCAAGGACCAGCAGACGTTGGTGGAACTTGGATACCGAGAAGGAGGCACCTAATCCAAAGGCACTGCCGAGAACCAGCTGACGGTACTGGAACCCCGATGGGTAGCAGAAGGTACCCATGTAAAAAAAAGTTCAAGGCCGCGAGCCGGCCGCAGTTACCAAAACCCACAGTCCTACAGCGGGTGCTTGTCCTATTGGCACTATGGAACCAGCCTTCATTGCCAGATCCCGCAGCCCACATAGGAGTCACCTAAACTGCAGGCACCATAGAGTCGGCTAACCCGACCGCAACACGACAGGAAACCGCATTGGAGGCAAAGTGACGTTGACACTACCCGGAAACAGCTGGCGTGCTGGAACCAGGCTGGGCAGGAGGGAGTACCCGTGCCAAAGTCACTGCCGAGAACCAGCTGACGGCACTGGAACCCGGATGGGTAGTAGAAGGTACAAGAGCAAATGGAACTACCGAGGACCAGCTGACGGTACTGGAACCCGGATGGGTAGCAGAAGGTACAAGAGCCAATGGAACTGCCGAAGACCAGCTGACGGTACTGGAACTCGGTTACTAAGCAGGAGGTACCTGTGCGAGAAATCACTACCAAGGACCAGCAGACATTGGTGGAACTTGGATACCGAGAAGGAGGCACCTAATCCAAAGGCACTGCCGAGAACCAGCTGACGGTACTGGAACCCCGATGGGTAGCAGAAGGTACCCATGTAAAAAAAAGTTCAAGGCCGCGAGCCGGCCGCAGTTACCAAAACCAACAGTCCTACAGGGGGTGCTTGTCCTATTGGCACTATAGAACCAGCCTTCATTGCCTGATCCCGCAGCCCACATAGGAGTCACCTAAACTACAGGCACCATAGAGTCGGCTAACCCGACTGCAACACGACAGGACAACGCATTGGAGGCAAAGTGACGTTGACACTACCCGGAAACAGCTGGCGTGCTGGAACCAGACTGGGCAGGAGGGAGTACCCGTGCCAAAGACACTGCCGAGAACCAGCTGACGGTACTGGAACCCGGATGGGTAGTAGAAGGTACAAGAGTCAATGGAACTGCCGAAGACCAGCTGACGGTATTGGAACTCTGTTACTAAGCAGGAGGTACCTGTGCCAGAAAGCACTACCAAGGACCAGCAGACGTTGGTGGAACTTGGATACCGAGAAGGAGGCACCTAATCCAAAGGCACTGCCGAGAACCAGCTGACGGTACTGGAACCCGGATGGGTAGCAGAAGGTACCCATGTAAAAAAAAGTTCAAGGCCGCGAGCCGGCCGCAGTTACCAAAACCCACAGTCCTACAGGGGGTGCTTGTCCTATTGGCACTATGGAACCAGCCTTCATTGCCAGATCCCGCAGCCCACATAGGAGTCACCTAAACTGCAGGCACCATAGAGTCGGCTAACCCAACCGCAACACGACAGGACAACGCATTGGAGGCAAAGTGACGTTGACACTACCCGGAAACAGCTGGCGTGCTGGAACCAGGCTGGGCAGGAGGGAGTACCCGTGCCAAATTCACTGCCGAGAACCAGCTGACGGTACTGGAACCCGGATGGGTAGTAGAAGGTACAAGAGCAAATGGAACTACCGAGGACCAGCTGACGGTACTGGAACCCAGATGGGTAGCAGAAGGTACAAGAGCCAATGGAACTGCCGAAGACCAGCTGACGGTACTGGAACTCGGTTACTAAGCAGGAGGTACCTGTGCCAGAAAGCACTACCAAGAACCAGCAGACGTTGGTGGAACTTGGATACCGAGAAGGAGGCAACTAATCCAAAGGCACTGCCGAGAACAGCTGACGGTACTGGAACCCGGATGGGTAGTAGAAGGTACAAGAGCAAATGGAACTACCGAGAACCAGCTGGCGGTGCTGGAACCCAGGGTAAATACTAAAAACAGAGTGGAGCCAGAGGTGTAATTGGAGCAAGTTTTAAATCAGTAGTACAGTGGATTTGGACAAAGCAGGAGAATTTGCCGGACACACAGCAGGGGAACAGCTGACGTTACTGAACCCCAATAACACGGCAGCAAATGTTGACTGTGCAGACGGCACTTCCAAGCGCCAACTGGCGGTGTTGGAGCTCAGGGATAATATTGAAAACAGAGGAGCCAGAGGTGTAATTGGAGCAACTTTAAAATCTGTAGTAGTGAGAATGTGGACAGAGCAGGAGAAATTGCCGTCCGCACAGCAGGGGAACAGCTGACGTTACCGAACCCCAATAACATACTGTAGCGCCGGCGTCCCTGCCCTCTGCTAGGCAGGGACGCTGTTCCCCTCACCTCTCTGCTCCATGCCCGGCGTCGTCCTCCCGCTCTGCTGGCAGCGCGCGCTCCTTCCCGGCCACTGTGCTTAGGGCACGCGCGCGCGCTCTCCCTCCCTCTTAAAGGGGCCGCGCGCGCCGCCCTAAGGAGTCCCCGGCCAATGGCCGGAGGACTTCACCATATATAAGGCACCTCCTCCAAAATGGAGGTGCCCAAGCAATGTTGTTGCACTGTTCACTACTCTGCTTCAGCCCTCAGGTCCCGTTGCCAGTTACCTGCCAGCTTGCTGTCTTATTCCTGTCTGATATTCTGCTACCTGCCTGCTAGCCTGAGGTCCGACAGTCTGCCTTACAACTCCTGTCAGTCTGTCTAAGGACCAGCTTGCCCGCTCACCTGGGAGCGCACATCTGCTACCTGCCTGCTAGCCTACCTGGAGGCTCTGCCGTCACGTGCTGTGACCACCTGCCTGTCCAGTGACTCCTGCCCGCTCACCTGGGAGCGCTCATCTGCTGCCTGTCTCCTAGACTACCTGGAGGCTCTGCCGTCACGTGCTGTGACCACCCGCCTGTCCAGAGACTTCTGCCCGCTCACCTGGGAGCGCTCATCTGCCGCCTGTCTGTTGGTCTTCCTGGAGGCTCCGCCGTCACATGCAGTGACCACCCGTTTATCCAGAGACTCTCGCCTGCTCACCTGGGAGCTCACGTCTACCATCAGCCGCCACAGGTCGTACCAACCCTTTACCCAGAGACTGCCCCGGTCACTTGCCGTGACCATCTGCCCGTTCATCCAGAGACTGCCCCGGTCACTTGCCGTCACCATCTGCCCGTTCATCCAGAGACTGCCCCGGTCACTTTCCGTGACCATCTGCCCGTTCATCCAGAGACTGCCCCGGTCACTTGCCGTGACCATCTGCCCGTTCATCCAGAGACTGCCCCGGTCACTTGCCGTGACCTCCTGCCCGTTCTTCCAGAGACTGTCCCGGTCACCTGCTGTGACTGCCTGCCTGGTCGCCACCTGTTCCCTTACAAGGACCGCCCCCTTGTATAGTAGCTCAGAGGTTCCGCCTCCCAGACCCGTTACACAGGGCAGCAAGTGCTGACTGTGCAGACGGCACTTCCGAGCGCCAACTGGCGGTGTTGGAGCTCAGGGATAATACTGAAAACAGAGGAGCCAGAGGTGTATTTGGAGGAGGTTTTAAATCAGTAGTACAGTGGATGTGGACAGAGCAGGAGAAAGTGCCGTCCGCACAGCAGGGGAACAGCTGACGTTACTGAACCCCAATAACACGGTAGCAAGTGTTGACTGTGCAGACGGCACTTCCGAGCGCCAACTGGCGGTGTTGGAGCTCAGGGATAATACTGAAAACAGAGGAGCCAGAGGTGTAATTGGAGCAACTTTAAAATCTGTAGTAGTGAGAATGTGGACAGAGCAGGAGAAATTGCCGTCCGCACAGCAGGGGAACAGCTGACGTTACTGAACCCCAATGACACGGCAGCAAGTGTTGACTGTGCAGATGGCACTTCCGAGCGCCAACTGGCGGTGTTGGAGCTCAGGGATAATACTGAAAACAGAGGAGCCAGAGGTGTAATTGGAGCAACTTTAAAATCAGTAGTAGTGAGAATGTGGACAGAGCAGGAGAAATTGCCGTCCGCACAGCAGGGGAACAGCTGACGTTACTGAACCCCAATAACACGGCAGCAAGTGTTGACTGTGCAGACGGCCAGTAGTTTAGCAATGCCAGCATTCAGAGCCTGTGCTCGGGGGTGGTTTGCCGAGTATGGGCGCCTTTTCTCCCATGCCTGTGCTAACGATGGCTGTAGACTGGCCTGGGAGTGTGAGGATGACTGGGAAAGTGGTGCTGTGGGTGGAATTACACTGTGTCTCTGTACAACAGTGCCAGAGATTCTTCCATGGCGATCCTGTGAGGAAGCCGAACCAGCTGTATGTGAGCTGGAAGAAGAGGCTACAACACGAGCTGAAGAGGTGGTAGGTGGCGCTGTAGGTTGGCCTAGGTCTTCAGTGTGTTTTTGTAACTCCACCACGTGCTTGGTCCGCACATGTTTCCACATATTTGTGGCATTGAGGTTGCTGACACTTTTCCCTCTTTTCACCTTCTGATTACACAGCTTGCATTTGACAAAGCAAATGTCATCTGCAACTGTGTCAAAAAAGGACCAGGCACTGCAAGTCTTGGGAGCGCCCGCTTTGGATTTTGGAAGAGCCATGCTCCTAATGGGTGCCGAAGTGGAGGCTACAGGCAACCAAGTCTGCCCCCTCCCTCTCCCTCCTTTTTGGGCTGTTCGGGGAATCTCTTCCTCAGAGCTGCTCCCACCACCTTCCTGTCCCTCACGCCATGATGGGTCAAGGACCTCCTCATCTACACCACCCTCTTCAAACAACTGCTTCTCCTGGGTAGTCTCGACAGCACAGTACGCACCAGAAAGTGGCACCTGAGTCTCATCATCAGATGCGTACTGAGGTGTGCTGCTGACCATAGGCACTGGCCCACCCGCCTCTTCAGATTCAGAGAGACAAAACGGTTGCGCATCACTGCATACTACCTCTTCTTCAAATTCTCGAATTCTGCTTGGCTGGCCCCCTCTTTCCAAGCCAAGAGATTCAGAGAACAGAAGTAGAGATGGCTCCTGTCCAGGGCTCTCTGACTGCCTGGGCAATTTGGCAGGTGGTGAAGAGACAGATGGGTGCTCTTCAGTGCTCAGGACCTGAGAGGATCTGGAACTAATTGAAGTCGATGCGTTAGCTGCCATCCATCCGACAACATCTTCAATTTGGTCCTCCCGCAGCAGTGGGGTACGGCTAGCTCCTACAAAGCTGCGCATAAAGCACTGTACCCTGGTAAAACTGGGGGATGCTGAGTCACTGGTGCCCGCAGCAGGCACAGAATCCCCACGTCCTCTCCCTGCAGGCACAGAATCCTCACGTCCTCTCCCTGCAGAAACTCCACGCCCATGCCCACGCCCCCGACCACATGCCTTACTCCCTTCCTTCTTCATCTTGGTAGACTGATAAAGATAGGCAGAAAAGTACTAAGGGCTTAGTGTGCTTATTCCTGAACAGCTGCTAACAGGTATAAGAAACACTAATTTTATAAAGTGTGGACTAGACTTTAATATGAGCTAATGTGGCCTACACAACTGTAAAGTGGAGTGTTTGGTGAACTTTATTTAGGTTTTTTTTGTCACAAAAAGACACTGGATGTGCCTAAAGATGTAATAACGATAGTATCACAAACTTTTTGTAGCTATTACAATGTAGGAAGGTAACCTACAATGCAATAGATGAGGCTGCAAAAAATAGGCTAATACTAATCTGGCTGGGGCTGCAGGGCCCAATGCTGCAGAAAGGCTCCTCTAACTACTCCTATATAGTGTGTTTGGAACCAATTTAGCTGAATACGGATGGAACCACCACACTAATAGGAGAAATCAGGAAAAATTATGAATTGGCAAAAAGGGACAATGTATGAGGCAGTGACACACACTGAGTGCACTACAACCAGACGTGGTTGAAGCACACACTACAGGGTGAGCTGCACTCACACACCAGACCTTGCAGACAGCGGTGAACAGTACAGCTGCAGAGCACTGTGCACTAGCGCTGCAAGACCAAAAAAATTTCTCTATCTACTTCTATATAGTGTGTTTGGAACCAATTTAGCTGAATACGGATGGAACCACCACACTAATAGGAGATATCAGGAAAAATTATGAATTGGCAAAAAAGGACAATGTATGAGGCAGTGACACACACTGAGTGCACTACAACCAGACGTGGCTGAAGCACACACTACAGGGTGAGCTGCACTCACACAAAGACCTTGCAGAAAGCGGTGAACAGCACAGAGAACTGTGCACTAGCACTGCAAGGCACAGCGATTTATAAAGTAGCTTGGGTAAAGCAGAATAGACCAAATAGGTAGCTAAAACTGTCCCTCAGAACAACAGCATCCTATCCCTAACTGAATTCACAGCAGAGTGAGCTCAAAATGGCGGAGGCGGCTATTATAGTGCATCATGACATCATTTCAGCAGCCAATCACAGCCATGCCATTAGTTAAGATGCCTACATGCCTAACAGGATGTGCCCACACTTCTTAGGATCCTCATTGGCTGAATAAAATGAAAATGGCTCATTGCATTATGGGAACTTCCGATTCCGGTATACGATATTGCAAAAGTATCGGAATTAAGTATCAGAATTCCGATACCGCGAATATCGGCCCATACCCGATATTTCAGTATCGGAATGCTCAACACTACCGTTGAGTCCTTGATATTTAGTCGTTTTCAGCCAATTTTCTGAATTTTTGAAAATTTCACTTTTTTGTGAAAATATCCGCTAAATGAGGGAAAAATATGTGTGAGGGTACCCCAGGAGAGTTCCAAATGTGTGTGGGTAGAATATATATCCCACGGGGGTAAAATTGAAAAAAGATGAAAAAAATTATTTTTTGGACTTAGTCATTTTTCCGGCGTTTATCAGACTTTCAGATAGGGGAAATGTCAGTGAGCATTCCGATTTCAGTTCCAGAGCGATTCGCCCAAAGAGTCCTTGATATTTAGTCGTTTTCAGCCAATTTTCTGGATTTTGGAAAATTTCACTTTTTTTGTGAAAATATCCACTAAATGAGGAAATAATATGTGTGAGGGTACCCCAGGAGAGTTCCAAATGTGTCTGGGTAGAATATATATCCCACGGGGGTAAAATTGAAAAAAGTTGAAAACATTTTTTTTTTGGACTTAGTCATTTTTCGTGCGTTTATCAGACTTTCAGATAGGGCAAATGTCAGTGAGCGTTCCGATCTCAGTTCCAGAGCGATTCGCCCAATGAGTCCTTGATATTTAGTCGTTTTCAGCCAATATTTTGGATTTTTGAAAATTTCACATTTTTTGTGAAAATATCCACTAAATGAGGGAATAATATGTGTGAGGGTACCCCAGGAGAGTTCCAAATGTGTGTGGGTAGAATATATATCCCACGGGGGTAAAATTGAAAAAAGTTGAAAAAAATTTTTTTTTGGACTTAGTCATTTTTTCGGCGTTTATCAGACTTTCAGAGAGGGGAAATGTCAGTGAGCGTTCCGATTTCAGTTCCAGAGCGATTCGCCCAATGAGTCCTTGATATTTAGTCGTTTTCAGCCAATATTTTGGATTTTTGAAAATTTCACTCTTTGTGAAAATATCCACTAAATGAGGGAATAATATGTGTGAGGGTACCACAGGAGAGTTCCAAATGTACGTGGGTAGAATATATATACCACGGGGGTAAAATTGAAAAAAGTTGAGAATTTTTTTTTTGGACTTAGTTATTTTTCGTGCGTTTATCAGACTTTCAGATAGGGCAAATGTCAGTGAGCGTTCCGATTTCAGTTCCAGAACGATTCGCCCAATGAGTCCTTGATATTTAGTCGTTTTCAGCCAATATTTTGGATTTTTGAAAATTTCACTTTTTGTGAAAATATCCACTAAATGAGGGAATAATATGTGTGAGGGTACCACAGGAGAGTTCCAAATGTACGTGGGTAGAATATATATCCCACGGGGGTAAAATTGAAAAAAGTTGAAAAAAATATTTTTTTTGGACTTAGTCATTTTTCGGGCGTTTATCAGACTTTCAGATAGGGCAAATGTCAGTGAACATTCCGATTTCAGTACCAGAGCGATTCGCCCATTGAATCCTTGATATTTAGTCGTTTTCAGCCAATATTTTGGATTTTTGAAAATTTCACTTTTTTGTGAAAATATCCACTAAATGAGGGAATAATATGTGTGAGGGTACCCCAGGAGAGTTCCAAATGTGTATGGGTAGAATATTTATCCCACGGGGGTAAATTTGAAAAAAGTTTAAAAAAATTTTTTTTGGACTTAGTCATTTTTCGGGCATTTATCAGACTTTCAGATAGGGCCAATGTCAGTGAGCGTTCCGATTTCAGTTCCAGAGCGATTCGCCCAATGAGTCCTTGATATTTAGTCGTTTTCAGCCAATATTTTGGATTTTTGAAAATTTCACTTTTTTGTGAAAATATTATTATTATTATTATTTATTATTATAGCGCCATTTATTCCATGGCGCTTTACATGTGATAGGGATATACATAACAAAAGCATTTACATAATCTTAACAAAACGAGTCAGCGACTGGTACAGGAGGAGCGAGGACCCTGCCCGCCAGGGCTCAGTCTACAAGGGATGGGTGAGGATACAGTAGGTGAGGGTAGAGCTGGTCGTGCAGTGGTTGTCTACAACTGCAGGTTGTAGGCTTGTCGGAAGAGGTGGGTCTTCAGGTTCCTTTTGAAGGTTTCCACAGTCGGCGAGAGTCTGATATGTTGGGGTAGAGAGTTCCAGAGTAGGGGGGAAGCACGGGAGAAATCTTGTATACGATTGTGGGAGGAGGGGAGTAGAGCAGGAGATCTTGTGAGGATCGGAGGTTGCGTGCAGGTAAGTACCGGGAGACTAGGTCACAGATGTATGGGGGAGACAGGTTGTGGATGGCTTTGTATGCCATGGTTAGAGTTTTGAACTGTATTCTCTGGGCAATGGGGAGCCAGTGAAGGGATTGACAGAGAGGAGAGGCCGGGGAATAGCGGGGGGACAGGTGGATTAGTCGAACAGCAGAGTTTAGGATAGATTGGAGAGGTGCAAGAGTGTTGGAAGGGATGCCACGGAGCAGGAGGTTGCAGTAGTCGAGGCGGGATATGATGAGGGCATGCACTAGTGTTTTTGCAGAGTCTTTGCTGAGGAATGCACGGATCCGGGAGATGTTTTTGAGTTGGAGTCGGCAGGAGGTGGAAAGGGCTTGAATATGTGGCTTGAAGGAGAGATCAGAGTCCAGGGTTACCCCAAGGCAGCGAGCTTGTGGGACTGGGGAGAGTGAACAGCCATTGACGTTGATGGATAGGTCGGATGGGGGATGTGAATGAGAGGGTGGAAAGATGATGAACTCTGTTTTATCCATGTTGAGTTTTAGAAACCTGTCGGAGAAGAAGGATGAGATGGCGGACAGACATTGTGGGATTCTGGTTAGTAGGGAGGAGATATCGGGTCCAGAGAGGTAGATCTGTGTGTCGTCAGCATAGAGGTGATACTGAAAGCCGTGAGACTCTATGAGCTGTCCCAGGCCGAAGGTGTAGATGGAGAAGAGCAGAGGTCCTAGAACTGAACCTTGGGGGACACCGACAGATAGGGGGTGGCGAGATGAGGAGGTGGTGCGTGAGTGGGAGACGCTGAATGTCCTGTCTGTTAAGTATGAGGAGATCCAAGATAGAGCCAAGTCCGTGATGCCAAGAGATGAGAGAATCTGGAGTAAGAGGGAATGGTCCACTGTGTCAAAGGCAGATGACAGGTCCAGAAGGAGGAGGATGGAGTAGTGTCGCTTGGATTTGGCATTTAGTAGGTCGTTGGTGACTTTGGTCAGGGCAGTTTCAGTCGAGTGATGCGGTCGGAAGCCAGATTGTAGACGGTCGAAGAGGGAGCAGGAGGAGAGGTGGGAGGACAGTTCAAGGTGGACATGTTGTTCTAGAAGTTTTGAGGCAAAGGGGAGGAGTGATATGGGGCGGTAGCTGGTCAGAGAGGAAGGGTCAAGGGAGGGCTTTTTGAGGAAGGGTGTGATTGCGGCATGTTTGAAACATGAGGGGAAGACTCCGGTTGTTAGTGATAGATTGAAGAGGTGGGTTAGGGTTGGGATAAAGACTGTGGTGAGGTTAGTGATGAGGTGGGATGGGATTGGGTCAAGTTCGCAGGTGGTGAGGTGTGATTTGGAGAGTAAAGAGGAGACTTGACCTTTTGTAATGGTGGAGAAGTGGGGTTTGGAGGAGGAGGGTTGAGTAGATATGAGGAGGGGTTGTGTGGACTTTAGGCCAAAGTTTTGTCTGATGGTGTCAATCTTCTGTTTGAAGAATGAGGCAAAGTCGTCGGCTGAGATGAGAGAAGAGGGAGGAGGTGCTGGAGGACGAAGGAGAGAGTTTAAAGTGTTAAATAGCTGTTTAGGGTTGTGAGATAGGGAGGATATGAGAGATGAGAAGTAGGTTTGTTTTGCTGTAGTGAGTGCGGACTTGAAATTAGTGAGGGATTGCTTGAATGCGATGAAGTGCTCGATGGAGTGAGACTTTTTCCATCTCCGCTCCGCAACCCTGGAGGCCCGGCGCAGTTCTTTGGTAAGTTTAGTGCGCCAGGGTTGCCTGTTGAATGTGCGAGGTGTGGTGTGTGTGAGAGGTGCGATCGAGTCTAGAGCTGAAGCTATTGCGGTGTTATATGAAGCAGCAGCAACGTCTGCATCGTGCAAGGAATTTATGTCTGTGAGAGGAAGGAGGGATTCAGAGAGAGAGTGTAGGTCAAGGTGCTTGAGATTTCTGCGAGGGTGTGTGAGTTTGTGGAGTGGGGATTGTGCACCCGGAGAGGGTAGAGAATGTGAGGAGGTTATGTTCAGAGAGAGGGAGTGGTGAGTTAGAGAGGTTAGATAGGGAACAGAGGCGGGTGAAGATGAGGTCCAGTGTGTGGCCATCTTTGTGGGTGGGTGTGGAAGACCATTGAGTGAGTCCAAAGGAGGAAGTGAGGGATAGGAGCTTAGAGACAGACGAGTGGGGAGTGTCAATGGGGATGTTGAAGTCACCCATTATGATAGTGGGGATGTCAGTGGAAAGGAAGTGAAGCAGCCAGGTAGTGAAATGGTCTAAGAAGGTGGTGGCTTGCCCTGGGGGTCGGTAAATGACGGCCAGTTGGAGGTTGGAGGGGGAAGAGATGCGCACACAGTGCACCTCAAAAGAGGGGAGTGTAACGGAGGGTGGCAGTGGGATTTTGGTGAAAGCACAGAGTTCTGATAGGAGGAAACCTACGCCTCTACCATGTTTGCCATTGGGGCGGGGGGTGTGGGAAAGGTGGAATCCGCCATATGAAAGGGCAGCTGGGGAGGCTGTGTCAGAGGGGGTGAGCCAGGTTTCGGTGATGGCGAGGAAGGAGAGTTTGTTTGTAATGAAAAGATCGTGGATGAAGGAAAGTTTGTTGCAGACAGAGCGAGCGTTCCATAGAGCTCCTGTTAGTATAGCTAAGGAGGTGGGTATTAGTTGGATGGGTATGAGGTTAGAAGGGTTGCGACAGATTGAGGAAGGTCGTGGATAGGAGGTAGAAGTAACTGTGGGGATATGGCGAGGAGGACCAGGATTTGGAGAGATATCTCCAGCAGTGAGGAGGAGCAGAGAAAGTGTTAGCAGGTGGGAGCAAGAGAGAGCATGAGGTGGCTGTCTGTGTTTGGAGATCCAGGATTGAATGTTGAGGAATAATTTGGAGGAGGAGGTGAGATGAATGGGGAGGATAGAGGGAGAGATGAAGAGTTTCTTACTTGGTGTAGGGATTTGAGGGGTTATTAGAAAGTGGAGGACTATAGATGAAAAAGTGAGAGCTAACAGAAACATAGTTAAAGGAGAGTAAGTGGTCAAAGTGTTTGTTACCTGACTCCTGCCTTGACTAACTGCCTCTGAAATAACTGCCACTTCTCTCCGAAGCCACTTTGCACAAGAAGACGCGTGCACACCCCAGCACGCATGCACCCCTTACAGAGAGTCTAAATATATAGGCCACATTAAACTATATCAGGTGTAGGGCATTGTGGGAACGGCTTGTGGATAAATTAACAGCTGGTCATTTCAACAGGAGATGGCTGGGTGATCAAAGACAGAGCCAGGACGCAAGTCTCTGCAGTTTAGCACCTCTAAAAATCAGATAAGGTATATAGTGGGGAAAGGACAAACATATGTGAATATTGATTGGAGTGGGACAGATGAAGCAGGGGAATTATGCAGAGCATGTACCAGAGAGATGGGTCAGCAGAGCATTAGATGACAGCATACATAGGAGCAGGGGAATTATGCAGAGCATGTACCAGAGAGATGGGTCAGCAGAGCATTAGATGACAGCATACATAGGAGCAGGGGAATTATGCAGAGCATGTACCAGAGAGATGGGTCAGCAGAGCATTAGATGACAGCATACATAGGAGCAGGGGAATTATGCAGAGCATGTACCAGAGAGATGGGTCAGCAGAGCATTAGATGACAGCATACATAGGAGCAGGGGAATTATGCAGAGCATGTACCAGAGAGATGGGTCAGCAGAGCATTAGATGACAGCATACATAGGAGCAGGGGAATTATGCAGAGCATGTACCAGAGAGATGGGTCAGCAGAGCATTAGATGACAGCATACATAGGAGCAGGGGAATTATGCAGAGCATGTACCTGTGGAAAGAGAAGAAGAAGACGAATGTTAGTCCATGGCCTCTGAGATAACTGCCACTTCTCTCCGAAGCCACTTTGCACAAGAAGACGCGATATCCACAAAATGAGGGAATAATATGTGTGAGGTTACCACAGGAGAGTTCCAAATGTACGTGAGTAGAATATATATCCCACGGGGGTAAAATTGAAAAAAGTTGAAAAAAATTTTTTTTTGGACTTAGTCATTTTTCCGGCGTTTATCAGATTTTCAGATAGGGTAAATGTCAGTGAGCATTCCGATTTCAGTTCCAGAGCGATTCGCCCAATGAGTCTTTGATATTTAGTCGTTTTCAGCCAATTTTCTGGATTTTTGAAAATTTCACTTTTTTGTGAAAATATCCACTAAATGAGGGAATAATATGTGTGAGGGTACCCCAGGAGAGTTCCAAATGTGTGTGGGTAGAATATATATCCCACGGGGGTAAAATTGAAAGAAGTTGAAAAAAAATTTTTTTTTGGACTTAGTCATTTTTCGGGCATTTATCAGACTTTCAGATAGGGCAAATGTCAGTGAGCGTTCCGATTTCAGTTCCAGAGCGATTTGCCCAATGAGTCCTTGATATTTAGTCGTTTTCAGCCAATATTTTGGATTTTTGAAAATTTTACTTTTTTATGAAAATATCCACTAAATGAGGGAATAATGTGTGAGGGTACCCCAGGAGAGTTCCACATGTGTGTGGGTAGAATATATATCCCACGGGGGTAAAATAGAAAAAAGTTGAAAAAGATTTTTTTTGGACTTAGTCATTTTTCCGGCGTTTATCAGACTTTCAGATAGGGGAAATGTCAGTGAGCATTCCGATTTCAGTTCCAGAGCGATTCTCCCAATGATTCCTTGATATTTAGTCATTTTCAGCCAATTTTCTGGATTTTTGAAAATTTCACTTTTTTGTGAAAATATCCACTAAATGAGGAAATAATATGTGTGAGGGTACCCCAGGAGAGTTCCAAATGTGTGTGGGTAGAATATATATCCCACGGGGGTGAAATTGAAAAAAGTTTAAATTTTTTTATTTTGGACTAAGTCAATTTTCTGGCGTTAATCAGACTTTCAGATAGGGGAAATGTGAGTGAGCGTTCCGATTTCAGTTCCAGAGCGATTCGCCCAATGAGTCCTTGATATTTAGTCGTTTTCAGCCAATATTTTGGATTTTTGAAAATTTCACTTTTTTGTGAAAATATCCACTAAATGAGGGAATAATATGTGTGAGGGTACCCCAGGAGAGTTCCAAATGTGTGTTGGTAGAATATATATCCCACGGGGGTAAAATTGAAAAAAGTTGGAATTTTTTTTGTTTTGGACTAAGTCAATTTTCTGGCGTTTATCAGACTTTCAGATAGGGGAGATGTCAGTGAGCGTTCCGATTTCAGTTCCAGAGCGATTCTCCCAATGGGTCCTTGATATTTAGTCGTTTTCAGCCAATTTTCTGGATTTTTGAAAATTTCACTTTTTTGTGAAAATATCCACTAAATGAGGAAGTAATATGTGTGAGGGTACCCCAGGAGAGTTCCAAATGTGTGTGGGTAGAATATATATCCCACGGGGGTAAAATTGAAAAAAGTTGAAAAATTTTTTTTGGACTTGGTCATTTTTCCGGCGTTTATCAAACTTTCAGATAGGGGAAATGTCAGTGAGCATTCCGATTTCAGTTCCAGAGCGATTCGCCCAATGAGTCCTTGATATTTAGTTGTTTTCAGCCAATATTTTGGATTTTTGAAAATTTCACTTTTTTGTGAAAATATCCACTAAATGAGGGAATAATATGTGTGAGGGTACCACAGGAGAGTTCCAAATATGTGTGGGTAGAATATATATCTGACGGGGGTAAAATTGAAAAAAGTTTAAAAAATTTTTTTTTTGGACTTAGTCATTTTTCCGGCGTTTATCAGACATTCAGATAGGGCAAATGTCAGTGAGCGTTCCGATTTCAGTTCCAGAGCGATTCGCCCAATGAGTCCTTGATATTTAGTCGTTTTCAGCCAATATTTTGGATTTTTGAAAATTTCACTTTTTTGTGAAAATATCCAATAAATGATTGAATAATGTGTGAGGGTACCCCAGGAGAGTTCCAAATGTGTGTGGGTAGAATATATATCTGACGGGGGTAAAATTGAAAAAAGTTGAAAAATTTTTTTTTTTGGACTTAGTCATTTTTCGGGCGTTTATCAGACTTTCAGATAGGGCAAATGTCAGTGATCGTTCCGATTTCAGTTCCAGAGCGACTCGCCCAATGAGTCCTTGTTATTTAGTCGTTTTCAGCCAATATTTTGGATTTTTGAAAATTTCACTTTTTTGTGAAAATATCCACTAAATGAGGGAATAATATTTGTGAGGGTACCCCAGGAGAGTTCCAAATGTGTGTGGGTAGAATATATATCTGACGGGGGTAAAATTGAAAAAAGTTTAAAAAATTTTTTTTTTAGTCTTAGTCATTTTTCCGGCGTTTATCAGACTTTCAGATACGGCAAATGTCAGTGAGTGTTCCGATTTCAGTTCCAGAGCGATTCGCCCAATGAGTCCTTGATATTTAGTCGTTTTCAGCCAATATTTTGGATTTTTGAAAATTTCACTTTTTTGTGAAAATATCCACTAAATGAGGGAATAATATGTGTGAGGGTACCCCAGGAGAGTTCCAAATGTGTGTGGGTAGAATATATATCTGACGGGGGTAAAATTGAAAAAAGTTGAAAGTTTTTTTTTTGGACTTAGTCATTTTTCCGGCGCTTATCAGACTTTCAGATAGGGCAAATGTCAGTGAGCGTTCCGATTTCAGTTCCAGAGCGATTCGCCCAATGAGTCCTTGATATTTAGTCGTTTTCAGCCAATATTTTGGATTTTTGAAAATTTCACTTTTTTGTGAAAATATCCACTAAATGAGGGAATAATATGTGTGAGGGTACCCCAGGAGAGTTCCAAATGTGTGTGGGTAGAATATATATCTGACGGGGGTAAAATTGAAAAAAGTTTAAAAAATTTTTTTTTTAGTCTTAGTCATTTTTCCGGCGTTTATCAGACTTTCAGATAGGGGAAATGTCAGTGAGCGTTCCGATTTCAGTTCCAGAGCGATTCGCCCAATGAGTCCTTGATATTTAGTCGTTTTCAGCCAATATTTTGGATTTTTGAAAATTTCACTTTTTTGTGAAAATATCCACTAAATGAGGGAATAATATGTGTGAGGGTACCCCAGGAGAGTTCCAAATGTGTGTGGGTAGAATATATATCTGACGGGGGTAAAATTGAAAAAAGTTGAAAAATTTTTTTTTTTTGACTTAGATATTTTTCGGGCGTTTATCAGACTTTCAGAGAGGGCAAATGTCAGTGAGCGTTTCGATTTCAGTTCCAGAGCGATTCGCCCAATGAGTCCTTGATATTTAGTCGTTTTCAGCCAATATTTTGGATTTTTGAAAATTTCACTTTTTTGTGAAAATATCCACTAAGTGAGGGAATAAGATGTGTGAGGGTACCACAGGAGAGTTCCAAATGTGTGTGGGTAGAATATATATCCCACGGGGGTAAATTTGAAAAAAGTTGAAAAATTTTTTTTTTTTGGACTAAGTCATTTTTCCGGCGTTTATCAGACTTTCAGATAGGGGAAATGTCAGTGAGCGTTCCGATTTCAGTTCCAGAGCGATTGGCCCAATGAGTCCTTGATATTTAGTCGTTTTCAGCCAATATTTTGGATTTTTGAAAAGTTCACATTTTTGTGAAAATATCCACTAAATGAGGGAATAATATGTGTGAGGGTACCCCAGGAGAGTTCCAAATGTGTGTGGGCAGAATATATATCTGACGGGGGTAAAATTGAAAAAAGTTAAAAAATTTTTTTTTTTTGGACTTAGTCATTTTTAAGGCGTTTATCAGACTTTCAGATAGGGCAAATGTCAGTGAGCGTTCCGATTTCAGTTCCAGAGCGATTCGCACAATGAGTCCTTGATATTTAGTCGTTTTCAGCCAATATTTTGGATTTTTGAAAAGTTCACTTTTTTGTGAAAATATCCACTAAATGAGGGAATAATATGTGTGAGGGTACCCCAGGAGAGTTCCAAATGTGTGTGGGCAGAATATATATCTGACGGGGGTAAAATTGAAAAAAGTTTAGATAATTTTTTTTTTGGACTTAGTCATTTTTCCGGCGTTTATCAGACTTTCAGATAGGGCAAATGTCAGTGAGCGTTCCGATTTCAGTTCCAGAGCGATTGGCCCAATGAGTCCTTGATATTTAGTCGTTTTCAGCCAATATTTTGGATTTTTGAAAATTTCACTTTTTTCTGAAAATATCCACTAAATGAGGAAATAATATGTCTGAGGGTACCCCAGGAGAGTTCCAAATGTATGTCGGTAGAATATAAATCCCACGGGGGTCAAATTGAAAAAAGTTGAAAAAATTTTTTTTTGGGACTTAGTCATTTTTCCGGCGTTTATCAGACTTTCAGATAGGGCAAATGTCAGTGAGCATTCCGATTTCAGTTTCAGAGCGATTCGCCCAATGAGTCCTTGATATTTAGTCGTTTTCTGCCAATATTTTGGATTTTTGAAAATTTCACTTTTTTGTGAAAATATCCACTAAATGAGGGAATAATATGTGTGAGGGTACCCCAGGAGAGTTCCAAATGTGTGTGGGTAGAATATATATCTGACGGGGGTAAAATTGAAAAAAGTTTAAAAAAAATTTTTTTTGGACTTAGTCATTTTTCCGGCGTTTATCAGACTTTCAGATAGGGGAAATGTCAGTGAGCGTTCCGATTTCGGTTCCAGAGCGATTCGCCCAATGAGTCCTTGATATTTAGTCGTTTTCAGCCAATATTTTGGATTTTTGAAAATTTCACTTTTTTGTGAAAATATCCACTAAATGAGGGAATAATATGTGTGAGGGTACCACAGGAGAGTTCCAAATGTGTGTGGGTAGAATATATATCCCACGGGGGTAAAATTGAAAAAAGTTGAAAAAAATTTTTTTTTGGACTTAGTCATTTTTCCGGCGTTTATCAGACTTTCAGATAGGGCAAATGTCAGTGAGCGTTCCGATTTCAGTTCCAGAGCGATTGGCCCAATGAGTCCTTGATATTTAGTCGTTTTCAGCCAATATTTTGGATTTTTGAAAATTTCACTTTTTTGTGAAAATATCTACTAAATGAGGGAATAATATGTGTGACGGTACCACAGGAGAGTTCCAAATGTGTGTGGGTAGAATATATATCCCACGGGGGTAAAATTGAAAAAAGTTGAGAATTTTTTTTTTGGACTTAGTCATTTTTCCGGCGTTTATCAGACTTTCAGATAGGGCAAATGTCAGTGAACGTTCCGATTTCAGTTCCAGAGCGATTCGCCCAATGAGTCCTTGATATTTAGCCGTTTTCAGCCAATATTTTGGATTTTTGAAAATTTCACTTTTTTGTGAAAATATCCACTAAATGAGGGAATAATATGTGTGAGGGTACCCCAGGAGAGTTCCAAATGTGTGTGGGTAGAATATATATCCCACGGGGGTAAAATTGAAAAAAGTTGAAAAAATTTTTTTTTTGGACTTAGTCATTTTTAAGGCATTTATCAGACTTTCAGATAGGGCAAATGTCAGTGAGCGTTCCGATTTCAGTTCCAGAGCTATTCGCCCAATGAGTCCTTGATATTTAATCGTTTTCAGCCAATATTTTGGATTTTTGAAAATTTCACTTTTTTTGTGAAAATATCCACTAAATGAAGGAAAAATATGTGTGAGGGTACCACAGGAGAGTTCCAAATGTGTGTGGGTAGAATATATATCCCACGGGGGTAAATTGAAAAAAGTTGAAAAATTTATTTTTTTTTTGACTTGGTCATTTTTCCGGCGTTTATCAGACTTTCAGATAGGGCAAATGTCAGTGAGCGTTCCGATTTCAGTTCCAGAGCGATTCGCCCAATGAGTCCTTTATATTTAGTTGTTTTCAGCCAATATTTTGGATTTTTGAAAATTTCACTTTTTTCTGAAAATATCCACTAAATGAGGAAATAATATGTCTGAGGGTACCCCAGGAGAGTTCCAAATGTATGTCGGTAGAATATATATCCCACGGGGGTAAAATTGAAAAAAGTTGTAAAAAATTTTTTTTTGGACTTAGTCATTTTTCTGGCGTTTATCAGACTTTAAGATAGGGGAAATGTCAGTGAGCATTCCCATCTCAGTTCCAGAGCGATTCGCCCAATGAGTCCTTGATACTTAGTCGTTTTCAGCCAATTTTCTGGATTTTTGAAAATTTCACTTTTTTGTGAAAATATCCACTAAATGAGGGAATAATATGTGTGAGGGTACCCCAGGAGAGTTCCAAATGTGTGTGGGTAGAATATATATCCCACGGGGGTAAAATTAAAAAAAGTTGAAAAAAATTTTTTTTGGGGCTTAGTCATTTTTCCGGCGTTTATCAGACTTTCAGATAAGGCAAATGTCAGTGATCGTTCCGATTTCAGTTCCAGAGCGATTCGCCCAATGAGTCCTTGATATTTCATCGTTTTCAGGCAATTTTCAGAATTTTTGAAAATTTCACTTTTTTGTGAAAATATCCACTAAATGAGGGAATAATATGTGTGAGGGTACCCCAGGAGAGTTCCAAATGTGTGTGGGTAGAATATATATCCCACAGGGTTAAAATTGAAAAAAGTTAAAAATTTTTTTTTTTTTGTACTTAGTCATTTTTCCGGCGTTTATCAGACTTTCAGATAGGGGAAATGTCAGTGAGCGTTCCGATTTCAGTTCCAGAGCGATTCGCCCAATGAGTCCTTGATATTTCGTTGTTTTCAGGAAATTTTCAGAATTTTTGAAAATTTCACTTTTTTGTGAAAATATCCACTAAATGAGGGAATAATATGTGTGAGGGTACCTCGGGAGAGTTCCAAATGAGTGTGGGTAGAATATATATCCCACAGGGTTAAAATTGAAAAAAGTTAAAAATTTTTTTTTTTTTGTACTTAGTCATTTTTCCGGCGTTTATCAGACTTTCAGATAGGGCAAATGTCAGTGAGCGTTCCGATTTCAGTTCCAGAGCGATTCGCCCAATGAGTCCTTGATATTTCGTCGTTTTCAGGAAATTTTCTGAATTTTTGAAAATTTTACTTTTTTGTGAAAATATCCACTAAATGAGGGAATAATATGTGTGAGGGTACCCCAGGAGAGTTCCAAATGTGTGTGGTTAGAATATATATCCCACGGGGGTAAAATTGAAAAAAGTTGAACATTTTTTGGGTCGGGATTTAGTCATTTTTCTGGAGTTTATCAGACTTTCAGATAGGGGAAATGTCAGTGAGCATTCTGATTTCAGTTCCAGAGCGATTCGCACAATGAGTCCTTGATGTTCAGTCGTTTTCAGGCAATTTTGTGAATTTTTGAAAATTTCACTTTTTTGTGAAAATATCCACTAAATGAGGGAATAATATTTGTGAGGGTACGCCAGGAGAGTTCTAAATGTGTGTGGGTAGAATATATATCAGACGGGGGGTAAAATTGAAAACAGTTGAAAAAATTTTTTTTTTGGACTTAAGTCATTTTTCCAGCGTTTATAAGACTTTCAGATAGGGGAAATGTCAGTGAGCGTTCCGATTTCAGTTCCAGAGCGATTCGCCCAATGAGTCCTTGATATTTCGTCGTTTTCAGGAAATTTTCTGAATTTTTGAAAATTTCACTTTTTTGTGAAAATATCCACTAAATGAGGGAATAATATGTGTGAGGGTACCCCAGGAGAGCTCCAAATGTGTGTGGGTAGAATATATATCCCACAGGGTTAAAATTGAAAAAAGTTTAAAAAATTTTTTTTTTGGACTTAGTCATTTTTCCGGCGTTTATCAGACTTTCAGATAGGGGAAATGTCAGTGAGCGTTCTGATTTCAGTTCCAGAGTGATTTGCCCAATGAGTCCTTGATATTTCGTCGTTTTCAGGAAATTTTCTGAATTTTTGAAAATTTCACTTTTTTGTGAAAATATCCACTAAATGAGGGAATAATATGTGTGAGGGTACCCCAGGAGAGTTCCAAATGTGTGTGGGTAGAATATATATTGTAGCATTGGCGTCTCTGCCCCGTTCTAGGCAGAGACGCCGTCCCTCTCACCTCCCCGCTTCTGGCGCGGCGTCCTCCAGCGCTTCTCTCCCCGCTGCTTCCGGCACGCGCTCCTTCCCCGTCAGTGTGCTTAGGGCGCGCGCGCTCCCCCTCTCTTAAAGGGACCGCGCGCGCCGTCCTAAGGAGTCCCCGGCCAATTGCCGGAGGACCTCCCATATAAAAGGCACCTCCTCCAAAATGGAGGTGCCCGAGCAATGTTGTAGCACTGTTTACTACTCTGCTTCAGCCCTCATTTCCCGTTGCCAGTTACCTGCCAGATACCTGCCAGACTCCTGCCAGTCTGCTGTCTAATTCCTGCCTGATATCCTGCTACCTGCCTGCTAGCCTGAGGTCCGACGGTCTGCCTTCCAACTCCTGTCAGTCTGTCTAAGGACCAGCTTGCTCGCTCACCTGGGAGCGCACATCTTCTACCTGCCTGCTTGCCTGAGGTCCGACGGTCTGCCTTCCAACTCCTGTCAGTCTGTCTAAGGACCAGCTTGCCCGCTCACCTGGGAGCGCTCATCTGCTGCCTGTCTGCTAGCCTACCAGGAGGCTCTGCCATCACGTGCTGTGACCACCCGCCTGTCCAGAGACTCCTGCCCGCTCACCTGGGAGCGCTCATCTGCTACCTGTCTTTTGGTCTTCCTGGAGACTCCGCCGTCACATGCTGTGACCACCCGTTTATCCAGAGACTCTCGCCTGCTCACCTGGGAGCTCACGTCTATCATCTGCCGCCACAGGTCGTACCAATCCTTTACCCAGAGACTGCCCCGGTCACTTGCCGTGACCTCCTGCCCGTTCATCCAGAGACTACCCCGGTCACTTGCCGTGATCTCCTGCCCGTTCATCCAGAGACTACCCAGGTCACTTGCCGTGACCTCCTGTCCGTTCATTCAGAGACTGTCCCGGTCACCTGCTGTGACTGCCTGCCCGTCTACCCTGGTCGCCACCCGCATCCTTACAAGGACCGCCCCCTTGTATAGTAGCTCAGAGGTTCCGCCGCCCAGACCCGTTACAGTTTGCTCGGGCCATGGAACCCGGTGGCACCCAAGCTCCCTCGCTCTCGGACCTGTGTCATGAACTGTCCCGTCAGAGGTCCCAACAGGAGTCCATCCTGTGTCACCTGCGGAATGTCAATTCTCGCCTGGACACTCTGACTGCTCTGCCTGCAACAACCGCCAGTGCCATGACTCGCAATCCGGCAGCTCCACTGCCCTCTAATAACATGGTATCCTACCCCGGACCCCCTGCTTTCTGCACCTCCTCGTTTTGGAGGCGACTCCGCCCAGGCTCGGGGCTTCATAAATCAGTGCACCCTGCACTTTGAACTCCTGTCTCACCAGTTTAACTCCAACCTGGCCAAAATTGCCTTCATCATGTCCCATCTCACCGGGGAGGCCCTGGCCTGGCTAAATCCTCTATGGGAGTGAGGAGACCCCCTGGTGTCCGACTTGCCTGCCTTTCTCACGGCTTTCCGGAAAGTCTTCGACGAACCCGGACAGAAGACCTCATCCGCATCATCTCTGCTACGCCTCCGTCAGGGAAGTCTCACCGTGGGCCAATATGCCATACGGTTCCGTAACCTTGCCTCGGAGCTGGCCTGGGATAATGACGCTCTGGTTTCCGTCTTCTGGGAGGGTCTGTCCGGCCGTATTAAAGATGAACTTGCCGGTCGGGACATTCCTACCACTCTCGATGACCTAATTACTCTTGCCACCCGGATTGACCTGCGGTTCCAGGAGCGTGCCAAAGAGGTCACCCGTGAGAGGAGGTTTCCACGTCTAGCTCCTACTTTTCAGAAACCCGTCACTCCCTCCATCTCTCCTCAGGTACACTCTCCTGAGCCTATGCAGGTCGACCAGACCAAGATGGTCGGTTCTCGCCAAGAATCTCGCCGAGCCGAGGGAAGCTGTTTCTATTGTGGCAGTATGAAGCACTTCATCCGTTCCTGCCCAGAGAAGCCGGGAAACGCCAGTGTCTAGGACCACTCGGAGAGGTCGTCCTAGACAAAAGTAAGCCCTCTCGGTCTCTGACCTTACCGGTCTCTATTGCTTGGGGAGAGAACCGTCTCTTTGAACTCACCCATCTGGATTCTGGAGCTGCTGGAAACCTCATCTCCCAGTCTCTGGTAGAGAGATACCATATTCCCACCAAGTCCCTGGCTGAACCATTGTCAGTCGCCTCCGTGGATGGAAGACTTCTCTCGGAGACCATCCTGCTCGTCACTGAACCCATAACCCTGCAGGTGGGAATGCTGCACTCTGAGGAGATCTCATTCCATGTGCTGTCCGGACTTTCTCACTCCCTGTTGCTAGGTCTACCTTGGCTCCAGACACATGAACCCGTATTGAACTGGCGGTCCGGTGAAGTACTCCGATGGGGTCCTGACTGCCATAGGACCTGCCTGGTCCCGGTCCGTCCACTTCACCCTCAGCCTACTCCAGCTAACTTACCTGGTCTCCCGGCTCCCTACTGGCCCTATGCGGACGTCTTCGGTAAGAAGGAAGCTGAGACGTTGCCACCCCATAGGCCATACGATTGCCCGATCGACCTGGTACCTGGCACCACTCCTCCCCGTGGGCGTATCTACCCGTTGTCTGCAGCCAAGACCCGAGCCATGTCTGAGTACATTGAAGAGAATCTGGCTAGGGGATTTATCCGAAAATCTACCTCCCCGGCTGGAGCCGGATTCTTCTTTGTCAAAAAGAAAGACGGCTCGCTACGTCCCTGTATTGACTACAGAGGACTCAATCTCATCATGGTAAAAAACAAATATTCCCTGCCACTCATCTCCGAATTGTTTGACCGTCTCAAGGGCGCCAGGATCTTCTCCAAGCTGGATCTATGAGGAGCGTATAATCTGGTCCGTATCCGTCAAGGAGACGAGTGGAAGACGGCATTCAATACCCGGGACGGTCACTACGAGTACCTTGTGATGCCCTTCGGTCTCTTTAATGCTCCCGCGGTCTTTCAGGAACTAGTCAACGACATCTTCCGTGACCTCCTGTACTCCTGCGTAGTGGTATACCTGGACGATATCTTGGTCTTCTCTCCGGATCTCCCCACACACCGGAGGGATGTTCGTCAGGTCCTGCTTAGGCTTCGGCAGAACCACCTTTATGCCAAATACGAGAAGTGCCTCTTCGATCAGACCTCCCTTCCGTTCTTGGGCTATGTCATCTCCCAAACAGGTCTGCAAATGGATGCCGAGAAGCTCTCTTCCGTTCTAAAATGGCCTCGTCCTGAAGGTTTGAAGGCGATACAGCGATTCCTGGGCTTCGCTAATTACTATCGTCTTTTCATCCCACACTTCTCGTCTCGGACTGCTCCCATATCTGCACTTACCTGTAAGGGGGCTAACCCCAGGACATGGTCGCCTGAAGCCGAGGAGGCCTTCCTTTCCCTAAAGAAAGCCTTCGCCTCTGCTCCCGTCCTGCACCGTCCGGACTGTAATAAACAATTCTACCTGGAGGTTGATGCCTCCTCCTCCGGAGCCGGAGCGGTGCTCACCCAGAAGTCTTCTACCGGGAGAATGGTAACGTGCGGCTTCTTCTCCAAAATCTTCTCCTCGTCGGAGCGCAACTACTCCATAGGAGACCGTGAATTGCTAGCCATCAAATTGGCACTGGGAGAGTGGCGCTATCTGCTTGAAGGGGCTCTCTACCCGGTAATTATCTACACGGATCACAAAAACCTGGCATATCTCCAAAATGCCCAGAGACTCAATCCTCGGCAGGCCCGGTGGTCGTTGTTTTTTGCCCGCTTCGACTTCATTCTTCATTTCCGTCCGGCGGACAAGAACGTCAAAGCTGATGCCTTGTCCCGGTCCTTCCTGTCCTCCGATCAAGAGGAGGAACCTACGCACATCATTGACTCCTCCAAGGTGATGAATGTGGCCCCCTTGGATATGACTGGTCTTCCACCCGGTAAGACGTTCGTAGCTGTGCCAGATTGGGAGAGGGTTCTTCGCTGGGGACATTCTTCTAAACTAGCTGGCCATGCTGGCCAAAAGAAGACCTTCCAACTTATTACCCGGCATTACTGGTGGCCTACCCTGCGTAAGGACGTGGTAGACTTCGTCGCGGCCTGTTCATCTTGTGCCCGTAACAAAGTTCCCCGACATCTACCTGCCGGCCATCTCCTGCCCCTTCCCGTACCTGCTGCTCCTTGGCAACACATCGCTATGGACTTTATCACCGACCTTCCAGTTTCTGCCGGTTGTACTGTCATTTGGGTTGTCGCTGACCGTTTTTCTAAGATTGCCCACTTCATTCCCCTGCCTGGTCTTCCATCCGCACCCGAGCTGGCTAAAGACTTTATCCGCCACATCTTCCGTCTCCATGGTCTGCCCCTCCACATCGTGTCGGATCGTGGGGTTCAGTTCACCTCTCGCTTCTGGAGAGCCACATGTAAGCTGCTGGACATTACCCTGGATTTCTCCTCCGCTTACCACCCTCAGTCCAATGGTCAAGTGGAGCGGATCAATCAGATCTTGACCAGCTACCTCCGGCACTTTGTTGATGCTCACCACTCGGACTGGGTGGATCTTCTACCATGGGCCGAGTTCTCTTATAACAACCATGAGAGCGAGTCCTCTTCCAAATCCCCGTTCTTTATAGTTGGTGGCCAACATCCCCGGATTCCACTTCCTGTCTCTGTTTCTGTGGACAACCCTGCTGCGGAGTCTCTTGTCAGCGAATTTTCTACAATTTGGGAGAGTACCAGGTCCGCTCTTCTTCTCTCCTCTGAGCGGATGAAGAAATATGCTGATAAGAGACGTCTGGATCCGCCCCAATTCCGTCCGGGAGACAAGGTTTGGCTCTCATCCAAACATGTGCGGCTCAAAGTACCCTCCTACAAGTTGGGTCCTCGATTCATCGGCCCCTTCGAAGTCCTCAGGCAAATTAACCCTGTGGCCTACAAATTAAAACTCCCGGCCACCATACGGATCCCCAACTCCTTCCACGTATCTCTCCTCAAACCCGTTGTCTTTAACTTTTTTTCCAAAAATCCAGGTGCCCCTCCTGCTCCGGTTTCCGCTGATGACATCTTTGAGGTAGAGAGTATTCTGGCCTCCAAGAGGGTAAGAGGAAAAACCTTTTTTCTGGTAGATTGGAAGGGGTTTGGTCCTGAGGAGAGAACTTGGGAACCCAGGGAGAACATCAACGCCCCGCTTCTCCTTGAGAAATTTCTTTCTGGCCAAAAAAAGAGGGGGCCTAAAGGGGGGGTACTGTAGCATTGGCGTCTCTGCCCCGTTCTAGGCAGAGACGCCGTCCCTCTCACCTCCCCGCTTCTGGCGCGGCGTCCTCCAGCGCTTCTCTCCCCGCTGCTTCCGGCACGCGCTCCTTCCCCGGCAGTGTGCTTAGGGCGCGCGCGCGCGTGCTCCCCCTCTCTTAAAAGGACCGCGCGCGCCGTCCTAAGGAGTCCCCGGCCAATTGCCGGAGGACCTCCCATATAAAAGGCACCTCCTCCAAAATGGAGGTGCCCGAGCAATGTTGTAGCACTGTTCACTACTCTGCTTCAGCCCTCAGGTCCCGTTGCCAGTTACCTGCCAGATTCCTGCCAGCTTGCTGTCTAATTCCTGCCTGATATCCTGCTACCTGCCTGCTAGCCTGAGGTCCGACGGTCTGCCTTCCAACTCCTGTCAGTCTGTCTAAGGACCAGCTTGCCCGCTCACCTGGGAGCGCACATCTTCTACCTGCCTGCTTGCCTGAGGTCCGACGGTCTGCCTTCCAACTCCTGTCAGTCTGTCTAAGGACCAGCTTGCCCGCTCACCTGGGAGCGCTCATCTGCTGCCTGTCTGCTAGCCTACCAGGAGGCTCTGCCGTCACGTGCTGTGACCACCAGCCTGTCCAGAGACTCCTGCCCGCTCACCTGGGAGCGCTCATCTGCTACCTGTCTGTTGGTCTTCCTGGAGGCTCCGCCGTCACATGCTGTGACCACCCGTTTATCCAGAGACTCTCGCCTGCTCACCTAGGAGCTCACGTCTATCATCTGCCGCCACAGGTCGTACCAATCCTTTACCCAGAGACTGCCCCGGTCACTTGCCGTGACCTCCTGCCCGTTCATCCAGAGACTGCCCCGGTCACTTGCCGTGATCTCCTGCCCGTTCATCCAGAGACTGCCCCGGTCACTTGCCGTGACCTCCTGTCCGTTCATTCAGAGACTGTCCCGGTCACCTGCTGTGACTGCCTGCCCGTCTACCCTGGTCGCCACCCGCTCCCTTACAAGGACCGCCCCCTTGTATAGTAGCTCAGAGGTTCCGCCGCCCAGACCCGTTACATATATCCCACGGGGGTAAAATTGAAAAAAGTTGAAAACATTTTTTTTTTGGGCTTAGTCATTTTTCCGGCGTTTATCAGACTTTCAGATTGGGGAAATGTCTGTGAGCGTTCCGATTTCAGTTCCAGAGCAATTCGCCCAATGAGTCCTTGATATTTAGTCGTTTTCAGCAAATTTTCTGGATTTTTGAAAATTTCACTTTTTTGTGAAAATATCCACTAAATGAGGGAATAATATTTGTGAGGGTACCCCAGGAGAGTTCCAAATGTGTGTGGGTAGAATATATATCACACGGGGGGTAAAATTGAAAAAATTTGAAAAAAATTTTTTTTTGGACCTAGTCATTTTTCCAACGTTTATAAGACTTTCAGATAGGGGAAATGTCAGTGAGCGTTCCGATTTCAGTTCCAGAGCGATTCGCCCAATGAGTCCTTGAAATTTAGTAGTTTTCAGCCAATTTTCTGGATTTTTGAAAATTTCACTTTTTTGTGAAAATATCCACTAAATGAGGGAACAATATGTGTGAGGGTACCCCAGGAGAGTTCCAAATGTGTGTGGGTAGAATATATATCAGACGGGCGGTAAAGTTGAAAAAAAATTATTTTTGGACTTAGTCATTTTTCCGGCGTTTATCAGACTTTCAGATAGGGGAAATGTCAGTGAGCCTTCCGATTTCAGTTCCAGAGCGATTCGGCCAATGAGTCCTTGATATTTAATCGTTTTCAGCCAATTTTCTTGATTTTTGAAAATTTCACTTTTTTGTGAAACTATCCACTAAATGAGGGAATAATATGTGTGAGGGTACCCCAGGAGAGTTCCAAATGTGTGTGTGTAGAATATGTATCCCACGGGGGTAAAATTGAAAATAGTTTTAAAAAAATTTTTTTTAGACTTAGTCATTTTTCCAGCGTTGATAAGACTTTCAGATAGGGGAAATGTCAGTGAGCATTCCGATATCAGTTCCAGAGCTATTCGCCCCATGAGTCCTTGATATTTAGTCGTTTTCAGCCAATATTTTGGATTTTTGAAAATTTCACTTTTTTGTGAAAATATCCACTAAGTGAGGGAATAAAATGTGTGAGGGTACCTCAGGAGAGTTCCAAATGTGTGTGGATAGAATATATATCCCACGGGGGTAAAATTGAAAAAAGTTGAAAAAAATGTTTTTTTTTTACTTAATCATTTTTCCAGCATTTATCAGACTTTTAGATAGGGAGTGAGCTAGGGAGTGAGCATTCTTTTTTGTGAAAATATCCACTAAATGAGGGAATAAAATGTGTGAGGGTACCTCAGGAGAGTTCCAAATGTGTGTGGATAGAATATATATCCCACGGGGGTAAAATTGAAAAAAGTTGAAAAAAATGTTTTTTTTTTTACTTAATCATTTTTCCAGCATTTATCAGACTTTTAGATAGGGGAAATGTCAGTGAACATTCCGATATCAGTTCCAGAGCGATTCGCCCCATGAGTCCTTGATATTTAGTCGTTTTCAGTAAAATATTTTGGATATTTGAAAATTTCACCTTTTTGTGAAAATATCCACTAAATGAGGGAATAATATGTGTGAGGGTACCCCAGGAGAGTTCCAAATGTGTGTGGGTAGAATATATATCCCACGGGGGTAAAATTGAAAAAAAAATTTTTTTGGACTTAGTCATTTTTCCGGCGCTTATCAGACTTTAAGATAGAGGAAATGTCAGTGAGCGTTCCGATTTCAGTTCCGGAGCGATTCGCCCAATGAGTCCTTGATATTTAGTCGTTTTCAGCCAATTTTCTGGATTTTTGAAAATTTTACTTTTTTTTTAAAAAATACACTAAATGAGGGAATAATATGTGTGAGGGTACCCCAGGAGAGTTCCAAATGTGTGTGTGTAGAATATGTATCCCACGGGGGTAAAATTGAAAAAAGTTGAAAAAAATTTTTTTGGGGACTTTGTCATTTTTCCGGCGTTTATCAGACTTTCAGATAGGGGAAATGTCAGTGAGCGTTCCGATTTCAGTTCCAGAGCAATTCGCCCAATGAGTCCATGATATTTAGTCGTTTTCAGCAAATTTTCTGGATTTTTTAAAATTTCACTTTTTGGTGAAAATATCCACTAAATGAGGGAATAATATGTGTGAGGGTACCCCAGGAGAGTTCCAAATGTGTGTGGGTAGAATATATATCCCACGGGGGTAAAATTGAAAAAAGTTGAAAAAATTTTTTTTTTGGACTTAGTCATTTTTCCGCCGTTTATCAGACTTTCAGATAGGTGAAATGTCAGTGAACATTCCGATATCAGTTCCAGAGCGATTCGCCCCATGAGTCCTTGATATTTAGTCGTTTTCAGCCAATATTTTGGATTTTTGAAAATTTCACTTTTTTGTGAAAATATCCACTAAATGAGGGAATAATATGTGTGAGGGTACCCCAGGACAGTTCAAATGTGTGTGGGTAGAATATATATCAGACGGGGGGTAAAATTGAAAACAGTTGAAAAAATTTTTTTTTTGGACTTAGTCATTTTTCCAGCGTTTATAAGACTTTCAGATAGGGCAAATGTCAGTGAGCGTTCCGATTTCTGTTCCAGAGCGATTCGCCCAATGAGTCCTTGAAATGTAGTCATTTTCAGCCAATTTTCTGGATTTTTGAAAATTTCACTTTTTTGTGAAAATATCCACTAAATGAGGGAATAATATGTGTGAGGGTACCCCAGGAGAGTTCTAAATGTGTGTGGGTAGAATATATATCCCACGGGGGTAAAATTAAAAAAAAAAAATTTTTGGACTTAGTAATTTTTCCGGCGCTTATCAAACTTTCAGATGGGGGAAATGTCAGTGAGCGTTGCGATTTCAGTTACAGAGCGATTCGCCCAATGAGTCCTTGATATTTAGTCGTTTTCAGCGAATTTTCTGGATTTTTGAAAATGTTACTTTTTTTGTGAAAATATCCACTAAATGAGGGAATAATATGTGTGAGGGTACCCCAGGAAAGTTCCAAATGTGTGTGGGTAGAATATATATCAGACGGGGGGTAAAATTGAAAAAAGTTTAAAACCTTTTTTTCTTGGACTTAGTCATTTTTCCGGCGTTTATCAAACTTTCAGATAGGGGAAATGTCAGTGAGCGTTCCGATTTCAGTTCCAGAGCGATTCGCCCAATGAGTCCTTGATATTTAGTCGTTTTCAGCGAATTTTCTGGATTTTTGAAAATGTTACTTTTTTTGTGAAAATATCCACTAAATGAGGGAATAATATGTGTGAGGGTACCCGAGGAAAGTTCCAAATGTATGTATGTAGAATATATATCAGACGGTAGGTAAAATTGAAAAAAGTTGAAACAATTTTTTTTTTGGACTTAGTCATTTTTCCGGCCTTTATCAGACTTTCAGATAGGAGAAATGTCAGTGAGTGTTCCTATTTCAGTTCCAGAGCGATTCGCCCAATGATTCCTTCATATTTAGCCATTTTCAGCCAATTTTCTGGATTTTTGAAAATTTCACTTTTTTGTGAAAATATCCACTAAATGAGGGAATAATATGTGTGAGGGTACCCCAGGAGAGTTCCAAATGTGTGTGGGTAGAATGTATATCCCACGGGGGCAAAATTAAAAAAAGTTGAAACAATTTTTTTTTTGGACTGTCATTTTTCCAGCGTTTATCAGACTTTCAGTTTGGGGAAATGTCAGTGAGCATTCCGATTTCAGTTCCAGAGCGATTCGCCCAATGAGTCCTTGATATTTAGTCGTTTTCAGCCAATTTTCTGGATTTTTGAAAATTTCACTTTTTTGTGAAAATATCCACTAAATGAGGGAATAATATGTGTGAGGGTACCCCAGGAGAGTTCCAAATGTGTGTGGGTAGAATATATATCCCATGGGGGCAAAATTGAAAAAAGTTAAAAAAATATTTTTTTGGGCCTTAGTCATTTGTCTGGCATTTATCTGACTTTCAGATAAGACAAATGTCAGTGAGCGTTCCGATTTCAGTTCCAGAGCGATATGCCGAATGAGTCCTTGATATTTAGTTGTTTTCAGCCAATATTTTGGATTTTTGAAAATTTCACTTTTTTGTGAAAATATCCACTAAATGAGGGAATAATATGTGTGAGGGTACCCCAGGAGAGTTCCAAATGTGTGTGGGTAGAATATATATCCCACGGGGGCAAAATTGAAAAAAGTTAAAAAAATATTTTTTTTGGCCTTAGTCATTTTTCTGGCGTTTATCCGACTTTCAGATAGGGGAAATGTCAGTTAGCGTTCCAATTTCAGTTCCAGAGCGGTTTGCCCAATGAGTTCTTGATATTTAGTCGTTTTCAGCCAATTTTCTGGATTTTTGAAAATTTCACTTTTTTGTGAAAATATCCACTAAATGAGGGAATAATATGTGTGAGGGTACCCCAGGTGAGTTCCAAACGTGTGTGGGTAGAAAATATATCCCACGGGGGTAAAATTTAAAAAAGTTGAAAACAATTTTTTTTTGGACTTATTCATTTTTCCGGCGTTTATCCGACTTTCAGATAGGGGAAATGTCAGTTAGCGTTCCAATTTCAGTTCCAGAGCAATTCGCCTAATGAGTCCTTGATATTTAGTCGTTTTCAGCCAATATTTTTGATTTTTGAAAATTTCACTTTTTTGTGAAAATATCCACTAAATGAGGGAATAATATGTGTGAGGGTACCCCAGGAGAGTTCCAAATGTGTGTGCGTAGAATATATATCCCTCGGGGGTAAAATTGAAAAAAGTTGAAAAAATTTTTTTCTTGGACTTAGTCATTTTTCCGGCGTTTATCAGACTTTCAGATAGGGGAAATGTCAGTGAGCTTACCGATTTCAGTTCCAGAGTGATTCACCCAATGAGTCCTTGATATTTAGTCGTTTTCAGCCAATTTTCTGGATTTTTGAAACTTTCACTTTTTTGTGAAAATATCCACTAAATGAGGGAATAATATGTGTGAGGGTACCCCAGAAGAGTTCCAAATGTGTATGGGTAGAACATGTATCCCATGGGGGTAAAATTGAAAAAAGATGAAAAAAATTTTTTTTTGGACTTAGTCATTTTTCCGGCGTTTATCAGACTTTCAGATAGGGGAAATGTCAGTGAGCATTCCGATTTCAGTTCCAGAGCGATTCGCCCAATGAGTCCTTGATATTTAGTCGTTTTCAGCCAATTTTCTGGATTTTTGAAAATTTCACTTTTTTGTGACAATATTCACTAAATGATGGAATAATATGTGTGAGGGTACCCCAGGAGAGTTCCAAATGTGTGTGGGTAGAATATATATCCCACGGGGGTAAAATTGAAAAAAGTTGAAAACAATTTTTTTTTGGACTTAGTCATTTTTCCGGCGTTTATCCGAGTTTCAGATAGGGGAAGTGTCAGTTAGCTTTCCGATTTCAGTTCCAGAGCGATTCGCCCAATGAGTCCTTGATATTTAGTCGTTTTCAGTAAAATTTTCTGGATTTTTGAAAATTTCACTTTTTTGTGAAAATATCCACTAAATGAGGGAATAATATGTGTGAGGGTACTCCAGGAGAGTTCCAAATGTGTGTGGGTAGAATATATATCCCACGGGGGTAAAATTGAAAAAAGTTGAAATAATATATTTTTTTAGACTTAGTCATTTTTCCGGCATTTATCAGACTTTCAGTTAGGGGAAATGTCAGTGAGCGTACCGATTTCAGTTCCAGAGCGATTCGCCCAATGAGTCCTTGAGATTTAGTCGTTTTCAGCTAATTGTCTGGATTTTTGAAAATTTCACTTTTTTGTGAAAATATCCACTAAATGAGGGAATAATATGTGTGAGGGTACCCCAGGAGAGTTCCAAATGTGTGTGGGTAGAATATATATCCCACGGGGGTAAAATTGAAAAAAGTTGAAAAAATTTTTTTCTTGGACTTAGTCATTTTTCTGGCGTTTATCAGACTTTCAGATAGGGGAAATGTCAGTGAGCGGTCCGATTTCAGTTCCAGAGCCATTTGCCCAATGAGTCCTTGATATTTAGTCGTTTTCAGCCAATTTTCTGGATCTTTGAAAATTTCACTTTTTTGTGAAAATATCCACTAAATGAGGGAATAATATGTGTGAGGGTACCCCAGGAGAGTTCCAAATGTGTATGGGTAGAAAATATATCCCACGGGGTAAAACTGAAAAAAGTTGAAAAAAATTTTTTTTTGGACTTAGTCATTTTTCCGGCGTTTATCAGACTTTCCGATAGGGGAAATGTCAGTGAGCGTACCGATTTCAGTTCCAGAGCGATTCGCCCAATGAGTCCTTGATATTTAGTCGTTTTCAGTAAAATTTTCTGGATTTTTGAAAATTTCACTATTTTGTGAAAATATCCACTAAATGAGGGAATAATATGTGTGAGGGTACCCCAGGAGAGTTCCAAATGTGTGTGGGTAGAATATATATCCCACGGGGGTAAAATTGAAAAAAGTTGAAATAATATCTTTTTTTAGACTTAGTCATTTTTCTGGCGTTTATCAGACTTTCAGATAGGGGAAATGTCAGTGAGCGGTCCGATTTCAGTTCCAGAGCCATTTGCCCAATGAGTCCTTGATATTTAGTCGTTTTCAGCCAATTTTCTGTATCTTTGAAAATTTCACTTTTTTGTGAAAATATCCACTAAATGAGGGAATAATATGTGTGAGGGTACCCCAGGAGAGTTCCAAATGTGTATGGGTAGAATATATATCCCACGGGGTAAAACTGAAAAAAGTTGAAAAAAATTTTTTTTTGGACTTAGTCATTTTTCTGGCGTTTATCAGACTTTCAGATAGGGGAAATGTCAGTGAGCGTTCCGATTTCAGTTCCAGAGCCATTCGCCCAATGAGTCCTTGATATTTAGTCGTTTTCAGCCAATTGTCTGGATTTTTGAAAATTTCACTTTTTTGTGAAAATATCCACTAAATGAGGGAATAATATGTGTGAGGGTACCCCAGGAGAGTTCCAAATGTGTATGGGTAGAATATATATCCCACGGGGGTAAAATTGAAAAAAGTTGAAGAAAAATTTTTTTTGGACTTACTCATTTTTCCAGCGTTTATCAGACTTTCAGATAGGGCAAATGTCAGTGAGAGTTCCGATTTCAGTTCCAGAGCGATTCGCCCAATGAGTCCTTGATATTTAGTAGTTTTCAGCCGATTTTCTGGATTTTTTTAAAATTTAAATTTTTTGTGAAAATATCCACTAAATGAGGGAATAATATGTGTGAGGGTACCCCAGGAGAATTCCAAATGTGTGTGGGTAGAATATATATCCCACGGGGGTAAAATTGTAAAAAGTTCAACAAATTTTTTTTTGGACTTAGTCATTTTTCCGGCGTTTATCAGACTTTCAGATAGGAGAAATGTCAGTGAGTGTTCCTATTTCAGTTCCAGAGCAATTCGCACAATGAATCCTTGATATTTAGTCGTTTTCAGCCAATTTTCTGGATTTTTGAAACTTTCACTTTTTTGTGAAAATATCCACTAAATGAGGGAATAATATGTGTGAGGGTACCCCAGGAGAGTTCCAAATGTGTGTGGGTGGAATATATATCCCATGGGGGTAAAATTGAAAAAAGTTGAAAAACATTTTTTTTTGGACTTAGTAATTTTTCCGGCGTTTAGCAGACTTTCAGATAGGGCAAATGTCAGTGAACGTTCCGATTTCAGTTCCAGAGCGATTCGCCCAATGAGTCCTTGATATTTAGTCGTTCTCAGCCAATTTTCTGAAATTTTTTAAAATTTCAATTTTTTTGTGAAAATATCCACTAAATGAGGGAATAATATGTGTGAGGGTACCACAGGAGAGTTCCAAATGTGTGTGGGTGGAATATATATCCCATGGGGGTAAAATTGAAAAAAGTTGAAAAATTTTTTTTCTTGGACATATTCATTTTTCCGGCATTTATCAGACATTCAGATAGGGGAAATGTCAGTGAGCGTTCTGATTTCAGTTCCAGAGCGATTCGCCCAATGAGTCCTTGACATTTAGTCGTTTTCAGAAAATATTTTGGATTTGTTGAAAATTAAACTTTTTTGTGAAAATATCCACTAAATGAGGGAATAATATGTGTGAGGGTACCCCAGGAGAGTTCAAAATGTGTGTGGGTAGAATATATATCCCACGGGGGTAAAATTGAAAAAAGTTCAAAACATTTTTTTTTTGGACTTAGTCATTTTTCTGGCGTTTATCAGACTTTCAGATAGTGGAAATGTCAGTGAGCGTTCCGATTTCAGTTCCAGAGCGATTCGCTAAATGAGTCCTTGATATTTAGTCGTTTTCAGCCAATATTTTGGATTTTTGAAAATTTCACTTTTTTGTGAAAATATCCACTAAATGAGGGAATAATATGTGTGAGGGTACCACAGGAGAGTTCCAAATGTGTGTGGGTAGAATATATATCCCACGGTAGTAAAATTGAAAAAAGTTGAAAAAATTTTTTTCTTGGACTTAGTCATTTTTCCGGCGTTTATCAGACTTTCAGATAGGGGAAATGTCAGTGAGTGTTCCGATTTCAGTTCCAGAGCGATTCGCCCAATGAATCTTTGATATTTAGTCATTTTCAGCCAATTTTCTGGATTTTTTGAAAATTTCACTTTTTTGTGAAAATATTGACTAAATGAGGGAATAATATGTGTGAGGGTACCCCAGGAGAGTTCCAAATGTGAGTGGGTAAAATATATATCCCACGGGGGTAAAATTGAAAAAAGTTGAAACATTTTTTTTTTTCGACTTAGTCATCTTTCCGGCGTTTATCAGACTTTCAGATAGGGGAAATGTCAGTGAGTGTTCCGATTTCAGTTCCAGAGCGATTCGCCCAATGAGTCCTTGATATTTAGTCGTTTTAAGCCAATTTTCTGGATTTTTGAAAATTTTACTTTTTTGTGAACATATCCACTAAATGAGGGAATAATATGTGTGAGGGTACCCCATGAGCGTTCCAAATGTGTGTGGGTAGAACATATATCCCACGGGGGTAAAATTGAAAAAAGTTGAAAAAAAAAATTTTTTCTTGGACTTAGTCATTTTTACGGCGTTAATCAGACTTTCAGATAGGGGAAATGTGAGTGAGCGTTCCGATTTCAGTTCCAGAGCGATTCGCCCAATGAGTCCTTGATATTTAGGCGTTTTCAGCCAATTTTCTGGATTTTTGAAAATTTCACTTTTTTGTGAAAATATCCACTAAATGAGGGAATAATATGTGTGAGGGTACCCCAGGAGAGTTCCAAATGTGTGTGGGTAGAATATATATCCCACGGGGGTAAAATTGAAAAAATTTGAAAAAAAAATTTTTTTCTTGGACTTAGTCATTTTTCCGGCGTTTATCAGACTTTCAGATAGGGGAAATGTCAGTGAGTGTTCCGATTTCAGTTCCAGAGCGATTCGCCCAATGAGTCCTTGATATTTAGTCGTTTTCAGCCAATTTTCTGGATTTTTTAAAATTTCACTTTTTTGTGAAAATATCCACTAAATGAGGGAATAATATGTGTGAGGGTACCCCAGGAGAGTTCCAAATGTGTGTGGGTAGAATATATATCCCACTGGGGTAAAATTGAAAAAAGTTGAAAAATTTTTTTTCTTGTACTTAGTCATTTTTCCGGCGTTTATCAGACTTTCAGATAGGGGAAATATCAGTGAGCATTACAATTTCAGTTCCAGAGCGATTCGCCCAATGAGTCCTTGATATTTATTCGTTTTTAGCAAATTTTCTGGATTTTTGAAAATTTCATTTTGTGTGAAAATATCCACTAAATGAGGGAATAATATGTGTGAGGGTACCCCAGGAGAGTTCCAAATGTGTGTGTGTGTGTAGAATATATATCCCACGGGGGTAAAATTGAAAAAAGTTGCAAAAAATTTTTTTTTGGACTTAGTCATTTTTCCGGCGTTTATCAAATGTCAGTGAGTGTTCCGATTTCAGTTCCAGAGCGATTCGCCCAATGATTACTTGATATTAAGTCGTTTTCAGCCAATTTTGTGGATTTTGGAAAATGTCACTTTTTTGTGAAAATATCCACTAAATAAGGGAATAATATGTGTGAGGGTACCCCAGGAGAGTTCCAAATGTGTGTGGGTAGAATATGTATCCCACGGGGGTAAAATTGAAAAAAGTTTAAAAAAATTTTTTTTTGGACTTAGTCATTTTTCTGGCATTTATCAGGCTTTCAGATAGGGCAAATGCCAGTGAGCGTTCCGATTTCAGTTTCAGAGCGATTCGCCCAATGAGTCCTTGATATTTAGTCGTTTTCAGCCAATATTTTGGATTTTTGAAAATATCACTTTTTTGTGAAAATATCCACTAAATGAGGGAATAATATGTGTGAGGGTACTCCAGGAGAGTTCCAAATGTGTGTGGGTAGAATATATATCCCATGGGGGTAAAATTGAAAAAAGTTTAAAAAATTTTTTTTTTGGACTTAGTCATTTTTCCGGCGTTTATCAGACTTTCAGATAGGGGAAATGTGAGTGAGCGTTCCGATTTCAGTTCCAGAGCGATTCGCCCAATGAGTCCTTGATATTTAGTCGTTTTCAGCCAATATTTTGGATTTTTGAAAATTTCACTTTTTTGTGAAAATATCCACTAAATGAGGGAATAATATGTGTGAGGGTACCCCAGGAGAGTTCCAAATGTGTGTGGGTAGAATATATATCCCACGGGGGTAAAATTGAAAAAAGTTGAAAAAATTTTTTTCTTGGACTTAGTCATTTTTCCGGCGTTTATCAGACTTTCAGATAGGGGAAATGTCAGTGAGCATTCCGATTTCAGTTCCAGAGCGATTCGCCCAATGAGTCCTTGATATTTAGTCGTTTTCAGCCAATATTTTGGATTTTTGAAAATTTCACTTTTTTGTGTAAATATCCACTAAATGAGGGAATAATATGTGTGAGGGTACTCCAGGAGAGTTCCAAATGTGTGTGGGTAGAATATATATCCCACGGGGGTAAAATTGAAAAAAGTTTAAAAAATTTTTTTTTTGGACTTAGTCATTTTTCCGGCGTTTATCAGACTTTCAGATAGGGGAAATGTGAGTGAGCGTTCCGATTTCAGTTCCAGAGCGATTCGCCCAATGAGTCCTTGATATTTAGTCGTTTTCAGCCAATATTTTGGATTTTTGAAAATATCACTTTTTTGTGAAAATATCCACTAAATGAGGGAATAATATGTGTGAGGGTACCCCAGGAGAGTTCCAAATGTGTGTGGGTAGAATATATATCCCACGGGGGTAAAATTGAAAAAAGTTGAACAAATTTTTTTTTTCGACTTAGTCATTTTTCCGGCGTTTATCAGACTTTCAGATAGGGGAAATATCAGTGAGCATTACAATTTCAGTTCCAGAGCGATTCGCCCAATGAGTCCTTGATATTTATTCGTTTTTAGCAAATTTTCTGGATTTTTGAAAATTTCATTTTGTGTGAAAATATCCACTAAATGAGGGAATAATATGAGTAAGGGTACCCCAGGAGAGTTCCAAATGTGTGTGGGTAGAATATATATCCCACGAGGGTAAAATTGAAAAAAGTTGAAAAAAATTTTTTCTTGGACTTATTCATTTTTCCGGCGTTTATCAGACATTCAGATAGGGGAAATGTCAGTGAGCGTTCCGATTTCAGCTCCAGAGCGATTCGCCCAATGAGTCTTTGATATTTAGTCATTTTCAGCCAATTTTCTGGATTTTTTGAAAATTTCACTTTTTTGTGAAAATATCCACTAAATGAGGGAATAATATGTGTGAGGGTACCCCAGGAGAGTTCCAAATGTGTGTGTGTGTGTAGAATATATATCCCACGGGGGTAAAATTGAAAAAAGTTTAAAAAATTTTTTTTTTGCACTTAGTCATTTTTCCGGAGTTTATCAGACTTTCAGATAGGGGAAATGTCAGTGAGCGTTCCGATTTCAGTTCCAGAGCGATTCGCGCAATGACTCCTTGATATTTAGTCGTTTTCAGCCAATTTTCTGGATTTTTGAAAATTTCACTTTTTTGTGAAAATATCCACTAAATGAGGAAATAATATGTGTGAGGGTACCCCAGGAGAGTTCCAAATGTGTGTGGGTAGAATATATATCCCACGGGGGTAAAATTGAAAAAAGTTGCAAAAAATTTTTTTTTGGACTTAGTCATTTTTCCGGCGTTTATCAAATGTCAGTGAGTGTTCCGATTTCAGTTCCAGAGCGATTCGCCCAATGATTACTTGATATTAAGTCGTTTTCAGCCAATTTTGTGGATTTTGGAAAATGTCACTTTTTTGTGAAAATATCCACTAAATGAGGGAATAATATGTGTGAGGGTACCCCAGGAGAGTTCAAAATGTGTGTGGGTAGAATATATATCTCACGGGGGTAAAATTAAAAAAAGTTGAAAAAAATTTTTTTTTGGACTTAGTCATTTTTCCGGCGTTTATCAGACTTTCAAATATGGGAAATGTGAGTGCGCGTTCCGATTTCAGTTCCAGAGCGATTCGCCCAATGAGTCCTTGATATTTAGTCGTTTTCAGCCAATATTTTGGATTTTTGAAAATATCACTTTTTTGTGAAAATATCCACTAAATGAGGGATTAATATGTGTGAGGGTACTCCAGGAGAGTTCCAAATGTGTGTGGGTAGAATATATATCCCAAAGGGGTAAAATTGAAAAAAGTTTAAAAAATTTTTTTTTTGGACTTAGTCATTTTTCCGGCGTTTATCAGACTTTCAGATAGGGGAAATGTCAGTGAGCGTTCCGATTTCAGTTCCAGAGCGATTTGCCCAATGAGTGCTTGATATTTAGTCGTTTTCAGCCAATATTTTGGATTTTTGAAAATTTCACTTTTTTGTGTAAATATCCACTAAATGAGGGAATAATATCTGTGAGGGTACTCCAGGAGAGTTCCAAATGTGTGTGGGTAGAATATATATCCCACGGTAGTAAAATTGAAAAAAGTTGAAAAAAATTTTTTCTTGGACTTAGTCATTTTTCCGGCGTTTATCAGACTTTCAGATAGGGGAAATGTCAGTGAGTGTTCCGATTTCAGTTCCAGAGCGATTCGCCCAATGAATCTTTGATATTTAGTCATTTTCAGCCAATTTTCTGGATTTTTTGAAAATTTCACTTTTTTGTGAAAATATTGACTAAATGAGGGAATAATATGTGTGAGGGTACCCCAGGAGAGTTCCAAATGTGAGTGGGTAAAATATATATCCCACGGGGTAAAATTGAAAAAAGTTGAAAAAAATTTTTTCTTTAGACTTCGTCATTTTTCCGGTGTTTATCAGACTTTCAGATAGGGGAAATGTCAGTGAGAGTTCTGTTTTCAGTTCCAGAGCGATTCGCCCAATGAGTCCTTGATATTTAGTCGTTTTCAGCCAATTTTCTGGATTTTTTGAAAATTTCACTTTTTTGTGAAAATATCCACTAAATGAGGGAATAATATGTGTGAGGGTACCCCAGGAGAGTTCCAAATGTGAGTGGGTAGAATATATATCCCACGGGGGTAAAATTGAAAAAAATTTTTTTTTCGACTTAGTCATTTTTCCGGCGTTTATCAGACTTTCAGATAGGGGAAATATCAGTGAGCATTACAATTTCAGTTCCAGAGCGATTCGCCCAATGAGTCCTTGATATTTAGTCGTTTTCAGCCAATTTTCTGGATTTTTGAAAATTTCACTTTTTTGTGAAAATATCCACTAAATGAGGGAATAATATGTGTGAGGGTACCCCAGGAGAGTTCCAAATGTGTGTGGGTAGAATATATATCCCACGGGGGTAAAATTGAAAAAAGTTGAAAAAAATTTTTTTTTGGACTTAGTCATTTTTCCGGCGTTTATTAGACTTTCAGATAGGGGAAATGTCAGTGAGCATTCCGATTTCAGTTCCAGAGCGATTCGCCCAATGAGTCCTTGATATTTAGTCGTTTTCAGCCAATTTTCTGGATTTTTGAAAATTTCACTTTTTTGTGAAAATATCCACTAACTGAGGGAATAATATGTGTGAGGGTACCCCAGGAGAGTTCCAATTGTGAATGGGTAGAATATATATCCCACGGGGGTAAAATTGAAAATACTTTTTTCTTGGACTTAGTCATTTTTCCGGCGTTTATCAGACTTTCAGATAGGGGAAATGTCAGTGAGCGTTCCGATTTCATTTCCAGCGCGATTCGCCCAATGAGTCCTTGATATTTAGTCGTTTTCAGCCAATTTTCGGGATTTTTGAAAATTTCACTTTTTTGTTAAAATATCCACTAAATGAGGGAATAATATGTGTGAGGGTACCCCAGGAGAGTTCCAAATGTGTGTGGGTAGAATATATATCCCACAGGGGTAAAATTGAAAAAAGTTGAAATTTTTTTTTTCTTGGACTGAGTCATTTTTCCGGCGTTTATCAGACTTTCAGATAGGGGAAATGTCAGTGAGCGTTCCGATTTTAGTTCCAGATCGATTCGCCCAATGAGTCCTTGATATTTAGTCGTTTTCACCCAATATTTTGTATTTTTGAAATTTTCACTTTTTTGTGAAAATATCCACTAACTGAGGGAATAATATGTGTGAGGGTATCCCAGGAGAGTTCCAAATGTATTTGGGTAGAATATATATCCCACGGGGGTAAATTTGAAAAAAGTTGAAAACACTTTTTTCTTAGACTTAGTCATTTTTCCGGCGTTTATCAGACTTTCAGATAGGGCAAATGTCAGTGAGCGTTCCGATTTCAGTTCCAGAGCGATTCGCCCAATGAGTCCTTGATATTTAGTAGTTTTGAGCCAATTTTCTGGATTTTTGAAAATTTCACTTTTTTGTGAAAATATCCACTAAATGAGGGAATAATATGTGTGAGGGTTCCCCAGGAGAGTTCCAAATGTGAGTGGGTAGAATATATATCCCACGGGGGTAAAATTGAAAAAAGTTGAAAATACTTTTTTCTTGGACTTAGTCATTTTTCCGGCGTTTATCAGACTTTCAGATAGGGGAAATGTGAGTGAGCGTTCCGATTTCAGTTCCAGAGCGATTCGCCCAATGAGTCCTTGATATTTAGTAGTTTTCAGCTAATTTTCTGGATTTTTGGAAAATTTCACTTTTTTTGTGAAAATATCCACTAAATGAGGGAATAATATGTGTGAGGGTACCCCAGGAGAGTTCCAATTGGGAGTGGGAAGAATATAAATCCCACGGGGGTAAAATTGAAAAAAGTTGAAAACACTTTTTTCTTGGACTTAGTCATTTTTCAGGCGTTTATCAGATTTTCAGATAGGTCAAATGTCAGTGAGCATTCCGATTTCAGTTCCAGAGCGATTCGCCCAATGAGTCCTTGATATTTAGTCGTTTTCAGCCAATTTTCTGGATTTTTTGAAAATTTCACTTTTTTGTGAAAATATCCACTAAATGAGGGAATAATATATGTGAGGGTACTCCAGGAGAGTTCCAAATGTGTGTAGGTAGAATATATATCTCACAGGGGTAAAATTGAAAAAAGTTGAAATTTTTTTTTTCTTGGACTGAGTCATTTTTCCGGCGTTTATCAGACTTTCAGATAGGGGAAATGTCAGTGAGCGTTCCGATTTCAGTTCCAGAGCGATTCGCCCAATGAGTCCTTGATATTTAGTCGTTTTCAACCAATTTTCTGGATTTTTTGAAAATTTCACTTTTTTGTAAAAATATCCACTAAATGAGGGAATAATATGTGTGAGGGTACCCCAGGAGAGTTCCAAATGTGAGTGGGTAGAATATATATCCCACGGGGGTAAAATTGAAAAAAGTTGAAAACACTTTTTTCTTGGACTTAGTCATTTTTCCGGCGTTTATCAGACTTTCAGATAGGGGAAATGTGAGTGAGTGCTCCGATTTCAGTTCCAGAGCGATTCGCCCAATGAGTCCTTGATATTTAGTCGTTTTCACCCAATATTTTGTATTTTTGAAAATTTCACTTTTTTGTGAAAATATCTACAAAATGAGGGAATAATATGTGTGATGGTATCCCAGGAGAGTTCCAAATGTGTGTGGGTAGAATATTTATCCCACGGGGGTAAAATTGAAAAAAGTTGAAAAAAATTTTTTTTGGGACTTAGTAATTTTTCCGCCGTTTATCAGACTTTCAGATAGGGGAAATGTCAGTGAGCATTCCGATTTCAGTTCCAAAGCGATTCGCCCAATGAGTCCTTGATATTTAGTCAATTTGAGCCAATTTTCTGGATTTTTGAAAATTTCACTTTTTTGTGAAAATATCCACTAAATGAGGAGAGTTCCGAATGTGTGTGGGTAGAATATATATCCCACGGGGGTAAAATTGAAAAAAGTTGAAAACACTTTTTTCTTAGACTTAGTCATTTTTCCGGCGTTTATCAGACTTTCAGATAGGGGAAATGTGAGTGAGCGTTCCGATTGTAGTTCCAGAGCGATTCGCCCAATGAGTCCTTGATATTTAGTCGTTTTCAGACAATTTTCTGGATTTTTGAAAATTTCACTTTTTTGTGAAAATATCCACTAAATGAGGGAATAATATGTGTGAGGGTACCCCAGGAGAGTTCCAAATGTGAGTGGGTAGAATATTTATCCCAAGGGGGTAAAATTGAAAAAAGTTGAAAAATTTTTTTTTTTGGACTTAGTCATTTTTCCGGCGTTTATCAGACTTTCAGATAGGGGAAATGCCAGTGAGCATTCCGATTTCAGTTCCAGAGCGATTCGCCCAATGAGTCCTTGATATTTAGTCGTTTTCAGCCAATTTTCTGGATTTTTGAAAATTTCACTTTTTTGTGAAAATATCCACTGAATGAGGGAATAATATGTGTGAGGGTACCCCAGGAGAGTTCCAAATGTGTGTGGGTAGAATATATATCCCACGGGGGTAAAATTGAACAAAGTTGAAAAAAATTTTTCTTTGGACTTCGTCATTTTTCCGGCGTTTAGCAGACTTACAGATAGGGCAAATGTCAGTGAGCGTTCCGATTTCAGTTCCAGAGCGATTCGCCCAATAAGTCCTTGATATTTAGTCGTTTTGAGCCAATTTTCTGGATTTTTGAAAATTTCACTTTTTTGTGAAAATATCCACTAACTGAGGGAATAATATGTGTGAGGGTACCCCAGGAGAGTTCCAAATGTGTGTGGGTAGAATATATATCCCACGGGGGTAAAATTGAAAAAAGTTGAAATTTTTTTTTTCTTGGACTGAGTCATTTTTCCGGCGTTTATCAGACTTTCAGATAGGGGAAATGTCAGTGAGCATTCCGATTTCAGTTCCAGAGTGATTCGCCCAATGAGTCCTTGATATTTAGTCTTTTTCAGCCAATTTTCTGGATTTTTTGAAAATTTCACTTTTTTGTGAAAATATCCACGAAATGAGGGAATAATATGTGTGAGGGTACCCCAGGAGAGTTCCAAATGTGTGTGGGTAGAATATATATCCCACGGGGGTAAAATTGAAAAAAGTTGAAAAAAATTTTTTTTTGGACTTAGTCATTTTTCCGGCGTTTATCAGACTTTCAGATAGGGGAAATGTCAGTGAGAGTTCCGATTTCAGTTCCACAGCGATTCGCCCAATGAGTCCTTGATATTTTGTCGTTTTCAGCCAATTTTCTGGATTTTTTGAAAATTTCACTCTTTTGTGAAAATATCCACTAAATGAGGGAATAATATGTGTGAATGTACCCCAGGAGAGTTCCAAATGTATGTGGGTAGAATATATATCCCACGGGGGTAAAATTGAAAAAAGTTGAAAACACTTTTTTCTTTGGACTGAGTCATTTTTCCGGCGTTTATCAGACTTTCAGATAGGGCAAATGTCAGTGAGCATTCCGATTTCAGTTCCAGAGCGATGTGCCCAATGAGTCCTTGATATTTAGTCGTTCACAGCCAATTTTCTGGATTTTTGAAAATTTCACTTTTTTGTGAAAATATCCACTAAATGAGGGAATAATATGTGTGAGGGTACCCCAGGAGAGTTCCAAATGTGTGTGGGTAGAATATATATCCCACGGGGGTAAAATTGAAAAAAGTTGAAAAAAAATTTTCTTTGGACTTAGGCATTTTTCCGGCGTTTATTAGACTTTCAGATAGGGGAAATGTCAGTGAGCATTCCAATTTCAGTTCCAGAGCGATTCGCCCAATGAGTCCTTGATATTTAGTCGTTTTCAGCCAATTTTCTGGATTTTTGGAAAATTTCACTTTTTTGTGAAAATATCCACTAAATGAGGGAATAATATGTGTGAGTGTACCCCAGGAGAGTTCATAATTTGAGTGGGTAGAATATATATCCCACGGGGGTAAAATTGAAAAAAGTTGAAAAAAATTTTTGTTCGACGTAGTCATTTTTCCGGCGTTTATCAGACTTTCAGATAGGGGAAATGTCAGTGAGCGTTCCGATTTCAGTTCCAGAGCGATTCGCCCAATGAGTCCTTGATATTTAGTCATTTTCAGCCAATTTTCTCGATTTTTTGAAAATGTCACATTTTTGTGAAAATATCCACTAAATGAAGGAATAATATGTGTGAGGCTTCCCCAGGAGAGTTTCGAATGTGTGTGGGTAGAATATATATCCCACGAGGGTAAAATTGAAAAAAGTTAAAAACATTTTTTTCTTGGACTTAGTCATTTTTCCGGCGTTTATCAGACTTTCAGATAGGGGAAATGTCAGTGAGCATTCCGATTTCAGTTCCAGAGCGATTCGCCCAATGAGTCCTTGATATTTTGTCGTTTGAAGCCAATATTTTGGATTTTTGAAAATTTCACTTTTTTGTGAAAATATCCACTAAATGAGGGAATAATATGTGTGAGGGTAGGCCAGGAGAGTTCCAAATGTGTGTGGGTAGAATATATATCCCACGGGGGTAAAATTGAAAAAAGTTTAAAATTTTTTTTTCTTGGACTGTCATTTTTCCGGCGTTTATCAGTCTTTCAGATAGGGGAAATGTCAGTGAGCGTTCCGATTTCAGTTCCAGAGCGATTCGCCCAATGAGTCCTTGATATTTTAGTCGTTTTCAGCCAATTTTCTGGATTTTTTGAAAATTTCACTTTTTTGTGAAAATATCCACTAAATGAGGGAATAATATGTGTGAGGGTACCCCAGGAGAGTTCCAAATGTGTGTGGGTAGAATATATACCCAACGGGGGTAAAATTGAAAAAAGTTGAAAATGTTTTTTTTTTGGACTTAGTCATTTTTCCGGCGTTTATCAGACTTTCAGATAGGGAAAATGTCAGTGAGCGTTCCGATTTCAGTTCCAGAGCGATTCGCCCAATGAGTCCTTGATATTTAGTAGTTTTCAGCCAATTTTCTGGATTTTTTGAAAATTTCACTTTTTTGTGAAAATATCCACTAAATGAGAGAATAATATGTGTGAGGGTACCCCAGGAGAGTTCCAAATGTATGTGGGTAGAATATATATCCCACGGGGGTAAAATTGAAATAAGTTGAAAACATTTTTTCTTCGACGTAGTCATTTTTCCGGTGTTTATCAGACTTTCAGATAGGGCAAATGTCAGTGAGCGTTCCGATTTCAGTTCCAGAGCGATTTGCCCAATCAGTCCTTTATATTTAGTCGTTTTCAGCCAATTTTCTGGATTTTTGAAAATGTCACTTTTTTGTGAAAATATCCACTAAATGAGGGAATAATATGTGTGAGGGTAGGCCAGGAGAGTTCCAAATGTGTGTGGGTAGAATATATATCCCACGGGGGTAAAATTGAAAAAAGTTGAAAATTTTTTTTTCTTGGACTGTCATTTTTCCGGCGTTTATCAGTCTTTCAGATAGGGGAAATGTCAGTGAGCGTTCCGATTTCAGTTCCAGAGCGATTCGCCCAATGAGTCCTTGATATTTAGTCGTTTTCAGCCAATTTTCTGGATTTTTTGAAAATTTCACTTTTTTGTGAAAATATCCACTAAATGAGGGAATAATATGTGTGAGGGTACCCCAGGAGAGTTCCAAATGTGTGTGGGTAGAATGTATATCCCACGGGGGTAAAATTGAAATAAGTTGGAAACTTTTTTCTTCGACGTAGTCATTTTTCCGGCGTTTATCAGACTTTCAGATAGGGCAAATGTCAGTGAGCGTTCCGATTTCAGTTCCAGAGCGATTTGCCCAATGAGTCCTTAATATTTAGTCGTTTTCAGCCAATTTTCTGGATTTTTGAAAATTTCACTTTTTTGTGAAAATATCCACTAAATGAGGGAATAATATGTGTGAGGGTACCCCAGGAGAGTTCCAAATGTGTGTGGGTAGAATATATATCCCACGGGGGTAAAATTGAAAAAAGTTGAAAATGTTTTTTTTTTGGACTAAGTCATTTTTCCGGCGTTTATAAGACTTTCAGATATGGGAAATGTCAGTGAGCGTTCCGATTTCAGTTCCAGAGCCATTCGCTCAATGAGTCCTTGATATTTAGTCGTTTTTAGCCAATTTTCGGGATTTTTGAAAATTTCACTTTTTTGTGAAAATATCCACTAAATGAGGGAATGATATGTGTGAGGGTACCCCAGAAGAGTTCCAAACGTGTGGGTAGAATATATATCCCACGGGGGTAAAATTGAAAAAAGTTGAAAATTTTTTTTTCTTGGACTGAGTCATTTTTCCGGCGTCTATCAGAATTTCAGATAGGGGAAATGTCGAGCATTCCGATTTCAGTTCCAGAGAGATTCGCTTAATGAGTACTTGATATTTAGTCGTTTTCAGCCAATTTTCTGGATTTTTGAAAATTTCACTTTTTTGTGAAAATATCCACTAAATGAGGGAATAATATGTGTGAGGGTACCCCAGGAGAGTTCCAAATGTGTGTGGGTAGAATATATATCCCACGGGGGTAAAATTGAAAAAGTTGAAAAAAAATTTTTCTTGGACTGAGTCATTTTTCCGGCGTTTATCAGACTTTCAGATAGGGGAAATGTCAGTGAGCATTCCGATTTCAGTTCCAGAGCGATTCGCTCAATTAGTCCTTGATATTTAGTCGTTTTCAGCCAATTTTCTGGATTTTTTGAAAATTTCACTTTTTTGTGAAAATATCCACTAAATGAGGGAATAATATGTGTGAGGGTACCCCAGGAGAATTCTAAATGTGTGTGGATAGAATATATATCCCACGGGAGTAAAATTGAGAAAAGTTGAAAAAATTTTTTTCTTGGACTGAGTCATTTTTCCGGCGTCTATCAGACTTTCAGATAGGGGAAATGTCAGTGAGCATTCCGATTTCAGTTCCAGAGCGATTCGCTCAATGAGTCCTTGATATTTAGTCGTTTTCAGACAATTTTCTGGATTTTTTGAAAATTTCACGTTTTTGTGAAAATATCCACTAAATGAGGGAATAATATGTGTGAGGGTACCCCAGGAGAGTTCCAAGTGTGTGTGGGTAGAATATATATCCAACGGGGGTAAAATTGAAAAAAGTTGAAAATTTTTTTTTCTTGGACTAAGTCATTTTTCCGGCGTTTATCAGACTTTCAGATAGGGGAAATGTCAGTGAGTGTTCCCATTTCAGTTCCAGAGCGATGCGCCCAATGAGTCCTTGATATATAGTAGTTTTCAGCCAATTTTCGAGATTTTTGAAAATTTCACTTTTTTGTGAAAATATCCACTAAATGAGGGAATAATATGTATGAGGGTACCCCAGGAGAGTTCCAAATGTGTGTGGGTAGAATATATATCCCACGGGGATAAAATTGAGAAAAGTTGAAAAAAAATTATTTTTTGACTTAGTCATTTTTCCGGCGTTTATCAGACTTTCAGATATGGCAAATGTCAGTGAGCATTCCGATTTCAGTTCCAGAGCGATTTGCCCAATAAGTCCTTAATATTTAGTCGTTTTCAGCCAATTTTCTGGATTTTTGAAAATTTCACTTTTTTGTGAAAATATCCACTAAATGAGGGAATAATATGTGTGAGGGTACCCCAGGAGAGTTCCAAATGTGTGTGGGTAGAATATATATCCCACGGGGGTAAAATTGAAAAAAGTTGAAAACATTTTTTTCTTGGACTTAGTCATTTTTCCGGCGTTTATCAGACTTTCAGATAGGGCAAATGTCTGTGAGCATTACGATTTCAGTTCCAGAGCGATTCGCCTAATGTGTCCTTGATATTTAGTTGTTTTTAGCCAATTTTCTGGATTTTTGAAAATTTCACTTTTTTGTGAAAATATCCACTAAATGAGGGAATAATATGTGTGAGGGTACCCCAGGAGAGTTCCAAATGTGTGTGGGTAGAATATATATCCCACGGGGGTAAAATTGAAAAAAGTTGAACAAATTTTTTTTTGGACTTAGTCATTTTTCCGGCGTTGATCACACTTTCAGATATGGGAGATGTCAGTGAGCGTTCCGATTTCAGTTCCAGAGCGATTCGCCCAATGAGTCCTTGATATTGATTCGTTTTCAGCCAATTTTCTAGATTTTTTGAAAATTTCACTTTTTTGTGAAAATATCCACTAAATGAGGGAATAATATGAGTGAGGGTACCCCAGGAGAGTTCCAAATGTGTTTGGGTAGAATATATATCTCACGGGGGAAAAATTGAAAAAAGTTGAACAAATTTTTTTTTAGGACTTAGTCATTTTTCCGGCGTTTATAACACTTTCAGAGAGGGGAAATGTCAGTGAGCGTTCCGATTTCAGTTCCAGAGTGATTCGCCCAATGAGTCCTTGATATTAAGTCGTTTTCAGCCAATTTTCGGGATTTTTGAAAATTTCACTTTTTTGTGAAAATATCCACTAAATGAGGGAATAATATGTGTGAGGGTACCCCAGGATTGTTCAAAATGTGTGTGGATAGAATATATATCCCACAGGGGTAAAATTGAAAAAAGTTGAAAACATTTTTTCTTCGACGTAGTCATTTTTCCGGTGTTTATCAGACTTTCAGATAGGGCAAATGTCAGTGAGCGTTCCGATTTCAGTTCCAGAGCGATTTGCCCAATGAGTCCTTTATATTTAGTCGTTTTCAGCCAATTTTCTGGATTTTTGAAAATGTCACTTTTTTGTGAAAATATCCACTAAATGAGGGAATAATATGTGTGAGGGTAGGCCAGGAGAGTTCCAAATGTGTGTGGGTAGAATATATATCCCACGGGGGTAAAATTGAAAAAAGTTGAAAATTTTTTTTTCTTGGACTGTCATTTTTCCGGCGTTTATCAGTCTTTCAGATAGGGGAAATGTCAGTGAGCGTTCCGATTTCAGTTCCAGAGCGATTCGCCCAATGAGTCCTTGATATTTTAGTCGTTTTCAGCCAATTTTCTGGATTTTTTGAAAATTTCACTTTTTTGTGAAAATATCCACTAAATGAGGGAATAATATGTGTGAGGGTACCCCAGGAGAGTTCCAAATGTGTGTGGGTAGAATATATATCCCACGGGGGTAAAATTGAAAAAAGTTAAAAAATTTGTTTTTTTGGACATAGTCATTTTTCCGTCGTTTATCAGACTTTCAGTTAGGTCAAATGTCAGTGAACGTTCCGATTTCAGTTCCAGAGCGACTCGCCCAATGAGACCTTGATATTTAGTCATTTTCAGCCAATTTTCTTGATTTTTGAAAATTTCACTTTTTTGTGAAAATATCCACTAAATGAGGGAATAATATGTGTGAGGGTACCCCAGGAGAGTTCCAAATGTGTGTGGGTAGAATATATATCCCACGGGGGTAAAATTGAAAAAAGTTGAAAAATTTGTTTTTTTGGACATAGTCATTTTTCCGTCGTTTATCAGACTTTCAGATAGTGGAAATGTCCTTGATATTTAGTCGTTTTCAGCCAATTTTCTTGATTTTTGAAAATTTCACTTTTTTGTGATAATATCCACTAAATGAGGGAATAATATGTGTGAGGGTAACCCAGGAGAGTTCCAAATGTGTGTGGGTAGAATATATATCCCACGGGGGTAAAATTGAAAAAAGTTGAAAAATTTGTTTTTTTGGACTTAGTCATTTTTCCAATGTTTATCAGACTTTCAGATAGGGGAAATGTCAGTGAGCGTTCCGATTTCAGTCCAGAGCGATTTGCCCAATGATTCCTTGATATTTAGTCGTTTTTAGCCAATTTTCTGGATTTTTGAAAATTTCACTTTTTTGTGAAAATATCCACTAAATGAGGGAATAATATGTGTGAGGGTACCCCAGGAGAGTTCCAAATGTGTGTGGGTAGAATATATATCCCACGGCTGTAAAATTGAAAAAAGTTGAAAAAATTTTTTTTTTGGACTTAGTCATTCTTCCAACGTTTATCAGACTTTCAGATAGGGGAAATGTCAGTGAGCGTTCCGATTTCAGTTCCAGAGCGATTCGCCCAATGAGACCTTGATATTTAGTCGTTTTCAGCCAATTTTCTGGATTTTTGAAAATTTCACTTTTTTGTGAAAATATCCACTAAATGAGGGAATAATATGTGTGAGGGTACCCCAGGAGAGTTCCAAATGTGTGTGGGTAGAATATATATCCCACGGGGGTAAAATTGAAAAAAGTTGAAAAATTTGTTTTTTTAGACATAGTCATTTTTCCGTCATTTATCAGACTTTCAGATAGGTCAAATGTCAGTGAATGTTCCGATTTCAGTTCCAGAGCGATTCGCCCAATGAGACCTTGATATTTAGTCGTTTTCAGCCAATTTTCTTGATTTTTGAAAATTTCACTTTTTTGTGAAAATATCCACTAAATGAGGGAATAATATGTGTGAGGGTAACCCAGGAGAGTTCCAAATGTGTGTGGGTAGAATATATATCCCACGGCTGTAAAATTGAAAAAAGTTGAAAAAAATTTTTTTTTGGACTTAGTCATTTTTCCAACGTTTATCAGACTTTCAGATAGGGGAAATGTCAGTGAGCGTTCCGATTTTAGGTCCAGAGCGATTCGCCCAATGAGACCTTGATATTTAGTCGTTTTCAGCCAATTTTCTGGATTTTTGAAAATTTCACTTTTTTGTGAAAATATCCACTAAATGAGGGAATAATATGTGTGAGAGTTCCCCAGGAGAGTTCCAAATGTGTGTGGGTAGAATATATATCCCACGGGGGTAAAATTGAAAAAAGTTGAAAAAATTTTTTTTTTGGACTTAGTCATTTTTCCAACGTTTATCAGACTTTCAGATAGGGGAAATGTCAGTGAGCGTTCCGATTTCAGTTCCAGAGCGATTTGCCCAATGAGACCTTGATATTTAGTCGTTTTCAGCCAATTTTCTGGATTTTTGAAAATTTCACTTTTTTGTGAAAATATCCACTAAATGAGGGAATAATATGTGTGAGGGTAACCCACGAGAGTTCCAAATGTGTGTGGGTAGAATATATATCCCACGGGGGTAAAATTGAAAAAAGTTGAAAAAAAAATATTTTTTTTTGGACTTAGTCATTTTTCCAACGTTTATCAGACTTTCAGATAGGGGAAATGTCAGTGAGCGTTCCGATTTCAGTTCCAGAGCTATTCGCCCAATGAGACCTTGATATTTAGTCGTTTTCAGCCAATTTTCTGGATTTTTGAAAATTTCACTTTTTTGTGAAAATATCCACTAAATGAGGGAATAATATGTGTGAGGGTACCCCAGGAGAGTTCCAAATGTGTGTGGGTAGAATATATATCCCACGGGGGTAAAATTGAAAAAAGTTGAAAAATTTGTTTTTTTAGACATAGTCATTTTTCCGTCATTTATCAGACTTTCAGATAGGTCAAATGTCAGTGAATGTTCCAATTTCAGTTCCAGAGCGATTCGAACAATGAGACCTTGATATTTAGTCGTTTTCAGCCAATTTTCTGGATTTTTGAAAATTTCACTTTTTTGTGAAAATATCCACTAAATGAGGGAATAATATGTGTGAGGGTAACCCACGAGAGTTCCAAATGTGTGTGGGTAGAATATATATCCCACGGGGGTAAAATTGAAAAAAGTTGAAAAAAATTTTTTTTTGGACTTAGTCATTTTTCCAATGTTTATCAGACTTTCAGATAGGGGAAATGTCAGTGAGTGTTCCGATTTCAGTTCCAGAGTGATTCGCCCAATGAGACCTTGATATTTAGTCGTTTTCAGCCAATTTTCTGGATTTTTGAAAATTTCACTTTTTTGTGAAAATATCCACTAAATGAGGGAATAATATGTGTGAGGGTAACCCAGGAGAGTTCCAAATGTGTGTGGGTAGAATATATATCCCACGGCTGTAAAATTGAAAAAAGTTGAAAAAAATTTTTTTTTGGACTTAGTCATTTTTCCAACGTTTATCAGACTTTCAGATAGGGGAAATGTCAGGGAGCGTTCCGATTTCAGTTCCAGAGCGATTCGCCCAATGAGACCTTGATATTTAGTCGTTTTCAGCCAATTTTCTGGATTTTTGAAAATTTCACTTTTTTGTGAAAATATCCACTAAATGAGGGAATAATATGTGTGAGGGTAACCCACGAGAGTTCCAAATGTGTGTGGGTAGAATATATATCCCACGGGGGTAAAATTGAAAAAAGTTGAAAAAAATTTTTTTTTGGACTTAGTCATTTTTCCAATGTTTATCAGACTTTCAGATAGGGGAAATGTCAGTGAGCGTTCCGATTTCAATTCCAGAGCGATTCGCCCAATGAGACCTTGATATTTAGTCGTTTTCAGCCAATTTTCTGGATTTTTGAAAATTTCACTTTTTTGTGAAAATATCCACTAAATGAGGGAATAATATGTGTGAGGGTACCCCAGGAGAGTTCCAAATGTGTGTGGGTAGAATATATATCCCACGGGGGTAAAATTGAAAAAAGTTGAAAAATTTGTTTTTTTAGACATAGTCATTTTTCCGTCATTTATCAGACTTTCAGATAGGTCAAATGTCAGTGAATGTTCCAATTTCAGTTCCAGAGCGATTCGCCCAATGAGACCTTGATATTTAGTCGTTTTCAGCCAATTTTCTGGATTTTTGAAAATTTCACTTTTTTGTGAAAATATCCACTAAATGAGGGAATAATATGTGTGAGGGTAACCCACGAGAGTTCCAAATGTGTGTGGGTAGAATATATATCCCACGGGGGTAAAATTGAAAAAAGTTGAAAAAAATTTTTTTTGGACTTAGTCATTTTTCCAATGTTTATCAGACTTTCAGATAGGGGAAATGTCAGTGAGCGTTCCGATTTCAGTTCCAGAGTGATTCGCCCAATGAGACCTTGATATTTAGTCGTTTTCAGCCAATTTTCTGGATTTTTGAAAATTTCACTTTTTTGTGAAAATATCCACTAAATGAGGGAATAATATGTGTGAGGGTAACCCAGGAGAGTTCCAAATGTGTGTGGGTAGAATATATATCCCACGGCTGTAAAATTGAAAAAAGTTGAAAAAAATTTTTTTTTGGACTTAGTCATTTTTCCAATGTTTATCAGACTTTCAGATAGGGGAAATGTCAGTGAGCGTTCCGATTTCAGTTCCAGAGTGATTCGCCCAATGAGACCTTGATATTTAGTCGTTTTCAGCCAATTTTCTGGATTTTTGAAAATTTCACTTTTTTGTGAAAATATCCACTAAATGAGGGAATAATATGTGTGAGGGTACCCCAGGAGAGTTCCAAATGTGTGTGGGTAGAATATATATCCCACGGGGGTAAAATTGAAAAAAGTTGAAAAATTTGTTTTTTTAGACATAGTCATTTTTCCGTCGTTTATCAGACTTTCAGATAGGTCAAATGTCAGTGAATGTTCCAATTTCAGTTCCAGAGCGATTCGCCCAATGAGACCTTGATATTTAGTCGTTTTCAGCCAATTTTCTTGATTTTTTAAAATTTCACTTTTTTGTGAAAATATCCACTAAATGAGGGAATAATATGTGTGAGGGTACCCCAGGAGAGTTCCAAATGTGTGTGGGTGGAACATATATCCCACGGGGGTAAAATTGAAAAAAGTTGAAGAAAAATTTTTTTGGACTTATTTTTCCAACGTTTATCAGACTTTCAGATAGGGGAAATGTCAGTGAGCGTTCCGATTTCAGTTCCAGAGCGATTCGCCCAATGAGACCTTGATATTTAGTCGTTTTCAGCCAATTTTCTGGATTTTTGAAAATTTCACTTTTTTGTGAAAATATCCACTAAATGAGGGAATAATATGTATGAGGGTACCCCAGGAGAGTTCCAAATGTGTGTGGGTAGAATATATATCCCACGGGGGTAAAATTGAAAAAAGTTGAAAAAAATTTTTTTTTGGACTTAGTCATTTTTCCAACGTTTATCAGACTTTCAGATAGGGGAAATGTCAGTGAGCGTTCCGATTTCAGTTCCAGAGCGATTCGCCCAATGAGACCTTGACATTTAGTCTTTTTCAGCCAATTTTCTGGATTTTTGAAAATTTCACTTTTTTGTGAAAATATCCACTAAATGAGGGAATAATATGTGTGAGGGTACCCCAGGAGAGTTCCAAATGTGTGTGGGTAGAATATATATCCCACGGGGGTAAAATTGAAAAAAGTTGAAAAAAAATTTTTTTTGGACTTAGTCATTTTTCCAACGTTTATCAGACTTTCAGATAGGGGAAATGTCAGTGAGCGTTCCGATTTCAGTTCCAGAGCGATTCGCCCAATGAGACCTTGATATTTAGTCGTTTTCAGCCAATTTTCTGGATTTTTGAAAATTTCACTTTTTTGTGAAAATATCCACTAAATGAGGGAATAATATGTGTGAGGGTACCCCAGGAGAGTTCCAAATGTGTGTGGGTAGAATATATATCCCACGGGGGTAATATTGAAAAAAGTTGAAAAATTTGTTTTTTTAGACATAGTCATTTTTCTGTCGTTTATCAGACTTTCAGATAGGTCAAATGTCAGTGAATTTTCCGATTTCAGTTCCAGAGCGATTCGCCCAATGAGACCTTGATATTTAGTCGTTTTCAGCCAATTTTCTTGAATTTTGAAAATTTCACTTTTTTGTGAAAATATCCACTAAATGAGAGAATAATATGTGTGAGGGTAACCCAGGAGAGTTCCAAATGTGTGTGGGTGGAATATATATCCCACGGGGGTAAAATTGAAAAAAGTTGAAAAATTTGTTTTTTTGGACATAGTCATTTTTCCGTCGTTTATCAGACTTTCAGATAGGGGAAATGTCAGTGAGCGTTCCGGTTTCAGTTCCAGAGCGATTCGCCCAATGAGTCCTTGATATTTAGTCGTTTTCAGCCAATTTTCTGGATTTTTGAAAATTTCACTTTTTTGTGAAAATATCCACTAAATGAGGGAATAATATGTGTGAGGGTACCCCAGGAGAGTTCCAAATGTGTGTGGGTAGAATATATATCCCACGGGGATAAAATTGAAAAAAGTTGAAAAAAATTTTTTTTTTAACTTAGTCATTTTTCCGGCGTTTATCAGACTTTCAGATGGTGGAAATGTCAGTGAGCATTCCGGTTTCAGTTCCAGAGCGATTCGCCCAATGAGTCCTTGATATTTAGTCGTTTTCAGCCAATTTTCTGGATTTTTGAAAATTTCACTTTTTTGTGAAAATATCCACTAAATGAGGGAATAATATGTGTGAGGGTAACCCAGGAGAGTTCCAAATGTGTGTGGGTAGAATATATATCCCACGGCTGTAAAATTGAAAAAAGTTGAAAAAAATTTTTTTTTGGACTTAGTCATTTTTCCAATGTTTATCAGACTTTCAGATAGGGGAAATGTCAGTGAGCGTTCCGATTTCAGTTCCAGAGTGATTCGCCCAATGAGACCTTGATATTTAGTCGTTTTCAGCCAATTTTCTGGATTTTTGAAAATTTCACTTTTTTGTGAAAATATCCACTAAATGAGGGAATAATATGTGTGAGGGTACCCCAGGAGAGTTCCAAATGTGTGTGGGTAGAATATATATCCCACGGGGGTAAAATTGAAAAAAGTTGAAAAATTTGTTTTTTTAGAAATAGTCATTTTTCCGTCGTTTATCAGACTTTCAGATAGGTCAAATGTCAGTGAATGTTCCAATTTCAGTTCCAGAGCGATTCGCCCAATGAGACCTTGATATTTAGTCGTTTTCAGCCAATTTTCTTGATTTTTTAAAATTTCACTTTTTTGTGAAAATATCCACTAAATGAGGGAATAATATGTGTGAGGGTACCCCAGGAGAGTTCCAAATGTGTGTGGGTGGAACATATATCCCACGGGGGTAAAATTGAAAAAAGTTGAAGAAAAATTTTTTTGGACTTATTTTTCCAACGTTTATCAGACTTTCAGATAGGGGAAATGTCAGTGAGCGTTCCGATTTCAGTTCCAGAGCGATTCGCCCAATGAGACCTTGATATTTAGTCGTTTTCAGCCAATTTTCTGGATTTTTGAAAATTTCACTTTTTTGTGAAAATATCCACTAAATGAGGGAATAATATGTATGAGGGTACCCCAGGAGAGTTCCAAATGTGTGTGGGTAGAATATATATCCCACGGGGGTAAAATTGAAAAAAGTTGAAAAAAATTTTTTTTTGGACTTAGTCATTTTTCCAACGTTTATCAGACTTTCAGATAGGGGAAATGTCAGTGAGCGTTCCGATTTCAGTTCCAGAGCGATTCGCCCAATGAGACCTTGACATTTAGTCTTTTTCAGCCAATTTTCTGGATTTTTGAAAATTTCACTTTTTTGTGAAAATATCCACTAAATGAGGGAATAATATGTGTGAGGGTACCCCAGGAGAGTTCCAAATGTGTGTGGGTAGAATATATATCCCACGGGGGTAAAATTGAAAAAAGTTGAAAAAAAATTTTTTTTGGACTTAGTCATTTTTCCAACGTTTATCAGACTTTCAGATAGGGGAAATGTCAGTGAGCGTTCCGATTTCAGTTCCAGAGCGATTCGCCCAATGAGACCTTGATATTTAGTCGTTTTCAGCCAATTTTCTGGATTTTTGAAAATTTCACTTTTTTGTGAAAATATCCACTAAATGAGGGAATAATATGTGTGAGGGTACCCCAGGAGAGTTCCAAATGTGTGTGGGTAGAATATATATCCCACGGGGGTAATATTGAAAAAAGTTGAAAAATTTGTTTTTTTAGACATAGTCATTTTTCTGTCGTTTATCAGACTTTCAGATAGGTCAAATGTCAGTGAATTTTCCGATTTCAGTTCCAGAGCGATTCGCCCAATGAGACCTTGATATTTAGTCGTTTTCAGCCAATTTTCTTGAATTTTGAAAATTTCACTTTTTTGTGAAAATATCCACTAAATGAGAGAATAATATGTGTGAGGGTAACCCATTAGAGTTCCAAATGTGTGTGGGTGGAATATATATCCCACGGGGGTAAAATTGAAAAAAGTTGAAAAATTTGTTTTTTTGGACATAGTCATTTTTCCGTCGTTTATCAGACTTTCAGATAGGGGAAATGTCAGTGAGCGTTCCGGTTTCAGTTCCAGAGCGATTCGCCCAATGAGTCCTTGATATTTAGTCGTTTTCAGCCAATTTTCTGGATTTTTGAAAATTTTACTTTTTTGTGAAAATATCCACTGAATGAGGGAATGATATGTGTGAGGGTACCCCAGGAGAGTTCCAAATGTGTGTGGGTAGAATATATATCCCACGGGGGTAAAATTGAAAAAAGTTGAAAAAAATTTTTTTTGGACTTAGTCATTTTTCCAATGTTTATCAGACTTTCAGATAGGGGAAATGTCAGTGAGCGTTCCGATTTCAGTTCCAGAGTGATTCGCCCAATGAGACCTCGATATTTAGTCGTTTTCAGCCAATTTTCTGGATTTTTGAAAATTTCACTTTTTTGTGAAAATATCCACTAAATGAGGGAATAATATGTGTGAGGGTAACCCAGGAGAGTTCCAAATGTGTGTGGGTAGAATATATATCCCACGGCTGTAAAATTGAAAAAAGTTGAAAAAAAATTTTTTTTGGACTTAGTCATTTTTCCAATGTTTATCACACTTTCAGATAGGGGAAATGTCAGTGAGCGTTCCGATTTCAGTTCCAGAGCGATTCGCCCAATGAGACCTTGATATTTAGTCGTTTTCAGCCAATTTTCTGGATTTTTGAAAATTTCACTTTTTTGTGAAAATATCCACTAAATGAGGGAATAATATGTGTGAGGGTACCCCAGGAGAGTTCCAAATGTGTGTGGGTAGAATATATATCCCACGGGGGTAAAATTGAAAAAAGTTGAAAAAAATTTTTTTTTGGACTTAGTCATTTTTCCAATGTTTATCAGACTTTCAGATAGGGGAAATGTCAGTGAGCGTTCCGATTTCAGTTCCAGAGCGATTCGCCCAATGAGACCTTGATATTTAGTCGTTTTCAGCCAATTTTCTGGATTTTTGAAAATTTCACTTTTTTGTGAAAATATCCACTAAATGAGGGAATAATATGTGTGAGGGTAACCCAGGAGAGTTCCAAATGTGTGTGGGTAGAATATATATCCCACGGCTGTAAAATTGAAAAAAGTTGAAAAAAATTTTTTTTTGGACTTAGTCATTTTTCCAATGTTTATCACACTTTCAGATAGGGGAAATGTCAGTGAGTGTTCCGATTTCAGTTCCAGAGCGATTCGCCCAATGAGACCTTGATATTTAGTCATTTTCAGACAATTTTCTGGATTTTTGAAAATTTCACTTTTTTGTGAAAATATCCACTAAATGAGGGAATAATATGTGTGAGGGTAACCCACGAGAGTTCCAAATGTGTGTGGGTAGAATATATATCCCACGGGGGTAAAATTGAAAAAAGTTGAAAAAAATTTTTTTTGGACTTAGTCATTTTTCCAATGTTTATCAGACTTTCAGATAGTTGAAATGTCAGTGAGCGTTCCGATTTCAGTTCCAGAGTGATTTGCCCAATGAGACCTTGATATTTAGTCGTTTTCAGCCAATTTTCTGGATTTTTGAAAATTTCACTTTTTTGTGAAAATATCCACTAAATGAGGGAATAATATGTGTGAGGGTACCCCAGGAGAGTTCCAAATGTGTGTGGGTAGAATATATATCCCACGGGGGTAAAATTGAAAAAAGTTGAAAAAAATTTTTTTTTGGACTTAGTCATTTTTCCAATGTTTATCAGACTTTCAGATAGGGGAAATGTCAGTGAGCGTTCCGATTTCAGTTCCAGAGCGATTCGCCCAATGAGACCTTGATATTTAGTCGTTTTCAGCCAATTTTCTGGATTTTTGAAAATTTCACTTTTTTGTGAAAATATCCACTAAATGAGGGAATAATATGTGTGAGGGTACCCCAGGAGAGTTCCAAATGTGTGTGGGTAGAATATATATCCCACGGGGGTAATATTGAAAAAAGTTGAAAAATTTGTTTTTTTAGACAGTCATTTTTCTGTCGTTTATCAGACTTTCAGATAGGTCAAATGTCAGTGAATTTTCCGATTTCAGTTCCAGAGCGATTCGCCCAATGAGACCTTGATATTTAGTCGTTTTCAGCCAATTTTCTTGAATTTTGAAAATTTCACTTTTTTGTGAAAATATCCACTAAATGAGAGAATAATATGTGTGAGGGTAACCCAGGAGAGTTCCAAATGTGTGTGGGTGGAATATATATCCCACGGGGGTAAAATTGAAAAAAGTTGAAAAATTTGTTTTTTTGGACATAGTCATTTTTCCTGCGTTTATCAGACTTTCAGATAGGGGAAATGTCAGTGAGCGTTCCGATTTCAGTTCCAGAGCGATTCGCCCAATGAGACCTTGATATTTAGTCGTTTTCAGCCAATTTTCTGTTTTTTTGAAAATTTCACTTTATTGTGAAAATATCCACTAAATGAGGGAATAATATGTGTGAGGGTACCCCAGGAGAGTTCCAAATGTGTGTGGGTAGAATATATATCCCACGGGGGTAAAATTGAAAAAAGTTGTAAAAAATTTTTTTTTGGACTTAGTCATTTTTCCAACGTTTATCAGACTTTCAGATAGGGGAAATGTCAGTGAGCGTTCCGATTTCAGTTCCAGAGCGATTCGCCCAATGAGACCTTGATATTTAGTCATTTTCAGCCAATTTTCTGGATTTTTGAAAATTTCACTTTTTTGTGAAAATATCCACTAAATGAGGGAATAATATGTGTGAGGGTACCCCAGGAGAGTTCCAAATGTGTGTGGGTAGAATATATATCCCACGGGGATAAAATTGAAAAAAGTTGAAAAAAATTTTTTTTTGGACTTAGTCATTTTTCCAACGTTTATCAGACTTTCAGATAGGGGAAATGTCAGTGAGCGTTCCGATTTCAGTTCCAGAGCGATTCGCCCAATGAGACCTTGATATTTAGTCGTTTTCAGCCAATTTTCTGGATTTTTGAAAATTTTACTTTTTTGTGAAAATATCCACTGAATGAGGGAATGATATGTGTGAGGGTACCCCAGGAGAGTTCCAAATGTGTGTGGGTAGAATATATATCCCACGGGGGTAAAATTGAAAAAAGTTTAAAAAAATTTTTTTTTGGACTTAGTCATTTTTCCGCCGTTTATCAGACTTTCAGATAGGTCAAATGTCAGTGAGCATTCCGATTTCAGTTCCAGAGCGATTCGCCCAATGAGACCTTGATATTTAGTCGTTTTCAGCCAATTTTCTGGATTTTTGAAAATTTCACTTTTTTGTGAAAATATCCACTAAATGAGGGAATAATATGTGTGAGGGTAACCCACGAGAGTTCCAAATGTTTGTGGGTAGAATATATATCCCACGGCTGTAAAATTGAAAAAAGTTGAAAAAAATTTTTTTTTGGACTTAGTCATTTTTCCAATGTTTATCAGACTTTCAGATAGTTGAAATGTCAGTGAGCGTTCCGATTTCAGTTCCAGAGCGATTCGCCCAATGAGACCTTGATATTTAGTCGTTTTCAGCCAATTTTCTGGATTTTTGAAAATTTCACTTTTTTGTGAAAATATCCACTAAATGAGGGAATAATATGTGTGAGGGTACCCCAGGAGAGTTCCAAATGTGTGTGGGTAGAATATATATCCCACGGGGGTAAAATTGAAAAAAGTTGAAAAAAATTTTTTTTTGGACTTAGTCATTTTTCCAACGTTTATCAGACTTTCAGATAGGGGAAATGTCAGTGAGCGTTCCGATTTCAGTTCCAGAGCGATTCGCCCAATGAGACTTTGATATTTAGTCGTTTTCAGCCAATTTTCTGGATTTTTGAAAATTTCACTTTTTTGTGAAAATATCCACTAAATGAGGGAATAATATGTCTGAGGGTACCCCAGGAGAGTTCCAAATGTGTGTGGGTAGAATATATATCCCACGGGGGTAAAATTGAAAAAAGTTGAAAAAAATTTTTTTTTGGACTTAGTCATTTTTCCAACGTTTATCAGACTTTCAGATAGGGGAAATGTCAGTGAGCATTCCGATTTCAGTTCCAGAGCGATTCGCCCAATGAGACCTTGATATATAGTCGTTTTCAACCAATTTTCTGGATTTTTTAAAATTTCACTTTTTTGTGAAAATATCCACTAAATGAGGGAATAATATGTGTGAGGGTTCCCCAGGAGAGTTCCAAATGTGTGTGGGTAGAATATATATCCCACGGGGGTAAAATTGAAAAAAGTTGAAAAATTTGTTTTTTTGGACATAGTCATTTTTCCGTCGTTTATCAGACTTTCAGATAGGTCACATGTCAGTGAATGTTCCGATTTCAGTTCCAGAGCGATTCGCCCAATGAGACCTTGATATTTAGTCGTTTTCAGCCAATTTTCTGGATTTTTGAAAATTTCACTTTTTTGTGAAAATATCCACTAAATGAGGGAATAATATGTGTGAGGGTAACCCACGAGAGTTCCAAATGTGTGTGGGTAGAATATATATCCCACGGGGGTAAAATTGAAAAAAGTTGAAAAAAAATTTTTTTTGGACTTAGTCATTTTTCCAACGTTTATCAGACTTTCAGATAGTGGAAATGTCAGTGAGCGTTCCGATTTCAGTTCCAGAGCGATTCGCCCAATGAGATCTTGATATTTAGTCGTTTTCAGCCAATTTTCTGGATTTTTGAAAATTTCACTTTTTTGTGAAAATATCCACTAAATGAGGGAATAATATGTGTGAGGGTACCCCAGGAGAGTTCCAAATGTGTGTGGGTAGAATATATATCCCACGGGGGTAAAATTGAAAAAAGTTGAAAAAAATTTTTTTTTGGACATAGTCATTTTTCCGTCGTTTATCAGACTTTCAGATAGGGGAAATGTCAGTGAGCGTTCCGATTTCAGTTCCAGAGCGATTCGCCCAATGAGACCTTGATATTTAGTCGTTTTCAGCAAATTTTCTGGATTTTTGAAAATTTCACTTTTTTGTGAAAATATCCACTAAATGAGGGAATAATATGTGTGAGGGTAACCCAGGAGAGTTCCAAATGTGTGAGGGTAGAATATATATCCCACGGGGGTAAAATTGAAAAAATTTTAAATAATTTTTTTTGGACTTAGTCATTTTTCCAACGTTTATCAGACTTTCAGATAGGGGAAATGTCAGTGAGCGTTCCGATTTCAGTACCAGAGCGATTCAACCAATGAGACCTTGATATTTAGTTGTTTTCAGCCAATTTTCTGGATTTTTGAAAATTTCACTTTTTTGTGAAAATATCCACTAAATGAGGGAATAATATGTGTGAGGGTACCCCAGGAGAGTTCCAAATGTGTGTGGGTAGAATATATATCCCACGGGGGTAAAATTGAAAAAAGTTGAAAAAAATTTTTTTTGGAACTTAATCATTTTTCCGCCGATTATCAGACTTTCAGATAGGTCAAATGTCAGTGAGCGTTCCGATTTCAGTTCCAGAGCGATTCGCCCAATGAGACCTTGATATTTAGTCGTTTTCAGCCAATTTTCTGGATTTTTGAAAATTTCACTTTTTTGTGAAAATATCCACTAAATGAGGGAATAATATGTGTGAGGGTACCCCAGGAGAGTTCCAAATGTGTGTGGGTAGAATATATATCCCACGGGGGTAAAATTGAAAAAATTTTAAAAAAATTTTTTTTGGACTTAGTCATTTTTCCAACGTTTATCAGACTTTCAGATAGGGGAAATGTCAGTGAGCGTTCCGATTTCAGTTCCCGAGCGATTTGCCCAATGAGACCTTGATATTTAGTCGTTTTCAGCCAATTTTCTGGAATTTTGAAAATTTTACTTTTTTGTGAAAATATCCACTAAATGAGGGAATAATATGTGTGAGGGTACCCCAGGAGAGTTCCAAATGTGCGTGGGTAGAATATATATCCCACGGGGGTAAAATTGAAAAAAGTTGAAAAATTTGTTTTTTTGGACATAGTCATTTTTCCGTCGTTTATCAGACTTTCAGATAGAGGAAATGTCAGTGAGCGTTCCGATTTCAGTTCCAGAGCGATTCGCCCAATGAGACCTTGATATTTAGTAGTTTTCAGCCAATTTTCAGTATTTTTGAAAATTTCACTTTTTTGTGAAAATATCCACTAAATGAGGGAATAATATGTGTGAGGGTACCCCAGGAGAGTTCCAAATGTGTGTGGGTAGAATATATATCCCACGGGGGTAAAATTGAAAAAAGTTGAAAAATTTGTTTTTTTGGACATAGTCATTTTTCCGTCGTTTATCAGACTTTCAGATAGGGGAAATGTCAGTGAGCATTCCGATTTCAGTTCCAGAGCGATTCGCCCAATGAGACCTTGATATTTAGTCGTTTTCAGCCAATTTTCTGGATTTTTGAAAATTTCGCTTTTTTGTGAAAATATCCACTAAATGAGGGAATAATATGTGTGAGGGTACCCCAGGAGAGTTCCAAATGTGTGTGGGTAGAATATATATCCCACGGGGGTAAAATTGAAAAAATTTTAAATATTTTTTTTTGGACTTAGTCATTTTTCCAACGTTTATCAGACTTTCAGATAGGGGAAATGTCAGTGAGCGTTCCGATTTCAGTTCCAGAGCGATTCGCCCAATGAGACCTTGATATTTAGTCGTTTTCAGCCAATTTTCTGGATTTTTGAAAATTTCACTTTTTTGTGAAAATATCCACTAAATGAGGGAATAATATGTGTGAGGGTACCCCAGGAGAGTTCCAAATGTGTGTGGGTAGATTATATATCCCACGGGGGTAAAATTGAAAAAAGTTGAAAAATTTGTTTTTTTGGACAGTCATTTTTCCGTCGTTTATCAGACTTTCAGATAGGTCAAATGTCAGTGAATGTTCCGATTTCAGTTCCAGAGCGATTCGCCCAATGAGACCTTGATATTTAGTCGTTTTCAGCCAATTTTCTTGATTTTTGAAAATTTCACTTTTTTGTGAAAATATCCACTAAATGAGGGAATAATATGTGTGAGGGTAACCCAGGAGAGTTCCAAATGTGTGTGGGTAGAATATATATCCCACGGCTGTAAAATTGAAAAAAGTTGAAAAAAATTTTTCCAACGTTTATCAGACTTTCAGATAGGGGAAATGTCAGTGAGCGTTCCGATTTCAGTTCCAGAGCGATTCGCCCAATGAGACCTTGATATTTAGTCGTTTTCAGCCAATTTTCTTGATTTTTGAAAATTTCACTTTTTTGTGAAAATATCCACTAAATGAGGGAATAATATGTGTGAGGGTACCCCAGGAGAGTTCCAAATGTGTGTGGGTAGAATATATATCCCACGGGGGTAAATATGAAAAAAGTTGAAAAATTTGTTTTTTTGGACATAGTCATTTTTCCGTCGTTTATCAGACTTTCAGATAGGGGAAATGTCAGTGAGCATTCCGATTTCAGTTCCAGAGCGATTCGCCCAATGAGACCTTGATATTTAGTCGTTTTCAGCCAATTTTCTGGATTTTTGAAAATTTCACTTTTTTGTGAAAATATCCACTAAATGAGGGAATAATATGTGTGAGGGTACCCCAGGAGAGTTCCAAATGTGTGTGGGTAGAATATATATCCCACAGCTGTAAAATTGAAAAAAGTTGAAAAAAAATTTTTTTTGGACTTAGTCATTTTTCCAACGTTTATCAGACTTTCAGATAGGGGAAATGTCAGTGAGCGTTCCGATTTCAGTTCCAGAGCGATTCGCCCAATGAGACCTTGATATTTAGTCGTTTTCAGCCAATTTTCTGGATTTTTGAAAATTTCACTTTTTTGTGAAAATATCCACTAAATGAGGGAATAATATGTGTGAGGGTACCCCAGGAGAGTTCCAAATGTGTGTGGGTAGAATATATATCCCACGGGGGTAAAATTGAAAAAAGTTGAAAAATTTGTTTTTTTGGACAGTCATTTCTCCGTCGTTTATCAGACTTTCAGATAGGGGAAATGTCAGTGAGCGTTCCGATTTCAGTTCCAGAGCGATTCGCCCAATGAGACCTTGATATTTAGTCGTTTTCAGCCAATTTTCTTGAATTTTGAAAATTTCACTTTTTTGTGAAAATTTCCACTAAATGAGGGAATATGTGTGAGGGTAACCCTCGAGAGTACCAAATGTGTGTGGGTAGAATATATATCCCACAGCTGTAAAATTGAAAAAAGTTGAAAAAAAATTTTTTTTGGACTTAGTCATTTTTCCAACGTTTATCAGATTTTCAGATAGGGGAAATGTCAGTGAGCGTTCTGATTTCAGTTCCCGAGCGATTTGCCCAATGAGACCTTGATATTTAGTCGTTTTCAGCCAATTTTCTGGAATTTTGAAAATTTCACTTGTTTGTGAAAATATCCACTAAATGAGGGAATAATATGTGTGAGGGTACCCCAGGAGAGTTCCAAATGTGTGTGGGTAGAATATATATCCCACGGGGGTAAAATTGAAAAAAGTTGAAAAAAATTTTTTTTGGACTTAATCATTTTTCCGCCGTTTATCAGACTTTCAGATAGGTCAAATGTCAGTGAGCATTCCGATTTCAGTTCCAGAGCGATTCGCCCAATGAGACCTTGATATTTAGTCGTTTTCAGCCAATTTTCTGGATTTTTGAAAATTTCACTTTTTTGTGAAAATATCCACTTATTGAGGGAATAATATGTGTGAGGGTAACCCAAGAGAGTTCCAAATGTGTGTGGGTAGAATATATATCCCACGGGGGTAAAATTGAAAAAAGTTGAAAAATTTGTTTTTTTGGACATAGTCATTTTTCCGTCGTTTATCAGACTTTCAGATAGGGGAAATGTCAGTGAGCGTTCCGATTTCAGTTCCAGAGCGATTCGTCCAATGAGACCTTGATATTTAGTCGTTTTCAGCCAATTTTCTGGATTTTTGAAAATTTCACTTTTTTGTGAAAACATCCACTAAATGAGGGAATAATATGTGTGAGGGTACCCCAGGAGAGTTCCAAATGTGTGTGGGTAGAATATATATCCCACGGGGGTAAAATTGAAAAAAGTTTAAAAAAATTTTTTTTTGGACTTAGTCATTTTTCCAACGTTTATCAGACTTTCAGATAGGGGAAATGTCAGTGAGCGTTCCGATTTCAGTTCCAGAGCGATTCGCCCAATGAGACCTTGATATTTAGTCGTTTTCAGCCAATTTTCTGGATTTTTGAAAATTTCACTTTTTTGTGAAAATATCCACTAAATGAGGGAATAATATGTGTGAGGGTACCCCAGGAGAGTTCCAAATGTGTGTGGGTAGAATATATATCCCACGGGGGTAAAATTGAAAAAAGTTGAAAAAAATTTTTTTTGGACTTAATCATTTTTCCGCCGTTTATCAGACTTTCAGATAGGTCAAATGTCAGTGAGCATTCCGATTTCAGTTCCAGAGCGATTCGCCCAATGAGACCTTGATATTTAGTCGTTTTCAGCCAATTTTCTGGATTTTTGAAAATTTCACTTTTTTGTGAAAATATCCACTTATTGAGGGAATAATATGTGTGAGGGTAACCCAAGAGAGTTCCAAATGTGTGTGGGTAGAATATATATCCCACGGGGGTAAAATTGAAAAAAGTTGAAAAATTTGTTTTTTTGGACATAGTCATTTTTCTGTCGTTTATCAGACTTTCAGATAGGGGAAATGTCAGTGAGCGTTCCGATTTCAGTTCCAGAGCGATTCGTCCAATGAGACCTTGATATTTAGTCGTTTTCAGCCAATTTTCTGGATTTTTGAAAATTTCACTTTTTTGTGAAAATATCCACTAAATGAGGGAATAATATGTGTGAGGGTACCCCAGGAGAGTTCCAAATGTGTGTGGGTAGAATATATATCCCACGGGGGAAAAATTGAAAAAAGTTGAAAAAAATTTTTTTTTGGACTTAGTCATTTTTCCAACGTTTATCAGACTTTCAGATAGGGGAAATGTCAGTGAGCGTTCCGATTTCAGTTCCAGAGCGATTCGCCCAATGAGACCTTGATATTTAGTCGTTTCCAGCCAATTTTCTGGATTTTTGAAAATTTTACTTTTTTGTGAAAATATCCACTGAATGAGGGAATGATATGTGTGAGGGTACCCCAGGAGAGTTCCAAATGTGTGTGGGTAGAATATATATCCCACGGGGGTAAAATTGAAAAAAGTTGAAAAAAATTTTTTTTGGAACTTAATCATTTTTCCATTGTTTATCAGACTTTCAGATAGGGGAAATGTCAGTGAGCGTTCCGATTTCAGTTCTAGAGCGATTCGCCCAATTAGACCTTGATATTTAGTCGTTTTCAGCCAATTTTCTGTATTTTTGAAAATTTCACTTTTTTGTGAAAATATCCACTAAATGAGGGAATAATATGTGTGAGGGTACCCCAGGAGAGTTCCAAATGTGTGTGGGTAGAATATATATCCCACGGGGGTAAAATTGAAAAAAGTTTAAAAAAATTTTTTTTTGGACTTAGTCATTTTTCCATTGTTTATCAGACTTTCAGATAGGGGAAATGTCAGTGAGCGTTCCGATTTCAGTTCTAGAGCGATTCGCCCAATGAGACCTTGATATTTAGTCGTTTTCAGCCAATTTTCTGGAATTTTGAAAATTTCACTTTTTTGTGAAAATATCCACTTATTGAGGGAATAATATGTGTGAGGGTAACCCAAGAGAGTTCCAAATGTGTGTGGGTAGAATATATATCCCACGGGGGTAAAATTGAAAAAAGTTGAAAAAAATTTTTTTTTGCACTTAGTCATTTTTCCAACGTTTATCAGACTTTCAGATAGGGGAAATGTCAGTGAGCGTTCCGATTTCAGTTCCAGAGCGATTCGCCCAATGAGTCCTTGATATTTAGTCGTTTTCAGCCAATTTTCTGGATTTTTGAAAATTTTACTTTTTTTTGAAAATATCCACTAAATGAGGGAATAATATGTGTGAGGGTACCCCAGGAGAGTTCCAAATGTGTGTGGGTAGAATATATATCCCACGGGGGAAAAATTGAAAAAAGTTGAAAAAATTTTTTTTTTCGACTTAGTCATTTTTCCATTGTTTATCAGACTTTCAGATAGGTCAAATGTCAGTGAGCATTCCGATTTCAGTTCCAGAGCGATTCGCCCAATGAGACCTTGATATTTAGTCGTTTTCAGCCAATTATCTTGAATTTTGAAAATTTCACTTTTTTGTGAAAATATCCACTAAATGAGGGAATAATGTGTGAGGGTAACCCACGAGAGTTCCAAATGTGTGTGGGTAGAATATATATCCCACGGGGGTAAAATTGAAAAAAGTTGAAAAAAATTTTTTTTTGGACTTAGTCATTTTTCCATTGTTTATCACACTTTCAGATAGGGGAAATGTCAGTGAGCGTTCCGATTTCAGTTCCAGAGCGATTCGCCCAATGAGTCCTTGATATTTAGTCGTTTTCAGCCAATTTTCTGGATTTTTGAAAATTTCACTTTTTTGTGAAAATATCCACTAAATGAGGGAATAATATGTGTGAGGGTACCCCAGGAGAGTTCCAAATGTGTGTGGGTAGAATATATATCCCACGGGGGTAAAATTGAAAAAAGTTGAAAAAAATTTGTTTTTGGACATAGTCATTTTCCGTCGTTTATCAGACTTTCAGATAGGCCAAATGTCAGTGAATGTTCCGATTTCAGTTCCAGAGCGATTCGCCCAATGAGACCTTGATATTTAGTCGTTTTCAGCCAATTCTCTTGATTTTTGAAAATTTCACTTTTTTGTGAAAATATCCACTGAATGAGGGAATGATATGTGTGAGGGTACCCCAGGAGAGTTCCAAATGTGTGTGGGTAGAATATATATCCCACGGGGGTAAATTTGAAAAAAGTTGAAAAAAATTTTTTTTTGGACTTAGTCATTTTTCCAACGTTTATCAGACTTTCAGATAGGGGAAATGTCAGTGAGCGTTCCGATTTCAGTTCCAGAGCGATTCGCTCAATGAGTCCTTGATATTTAGTCGTTTTCAGCCAATTTTCTGGATTTTTGAAAATTTCCCTTTTTTGTCAAAATATCCACTAAATGAGGGAATAATATGTGTGAGGGTACCCCAGGAGAGTTCCAAATGTGTGTGGGTAGAATATATATCCCACGGGGGTAAAATTGAAAAAAGTTGAAAAATTTTTTTTTTTGGTCTTACCGTATATTCCGGCGTATAAGACGACTTTTGAAGACTGAAAAATCTTCTGTCTAGTCTGGGGTCGTCTTATACGCCGGTAATGCTTTTGAACTTTCAGAAATTGACATGCGGGGATACTCTGGGGGTGTTAATAAGCTGCTGTGGCCGTATCCCTGCCATGTCGGAGTTAATATAAGGTGGAGGGAGTTAAAATACCGCGGCGGTAGGTCCAGACAGTCAGCGCTTCTGAGCTGAAACTGACACATCGCTGCGTATTCCCAGCTCCGGACACAGCGCAGGGCTTCTGTGCCGACAGCTTTCACTTGTCACAGAAGCGCTGCGCTGTGTCCGGAGCAGGGAAGTTCGCATCGCTTCTGTGACAATATATGAAAACCGGCAATTCAGCAGCGGCATAAGCCGGCACCCGACAATTTAGAATAGAAAGAATAGAGCTTCACACATAGATTAGATAGATAGAAACATGTCAGTCACATATATATGAAGTACAGTGACAGTGTTGCTTACTGTACTTGTCATTTAGTGTAAAGGATTTATTAAAACAAATAATAGTGTTTTTATGCACCGTCTCTTTAAAAAAGCCACCGGCAATTCAGCAGCGGTACCCGACAATTTATAACAGACAGAATAGAGCATCACACATAGATTAGATAGATAGAAACATGTCAGTCACAAATATATGAAGTACAGTGATAGTGTTGGTTACTGTACTTGTCATCTAATGTTAAATTAACGGATTTATTAAAAAAAAAATTGGCGTGGGGTTCCCCTTAATTTTAGTCTCTAGCGGAGGTTAAGCAGACGGCTGGGGCAGATGTTTGAAGCCTGGGAAGGGGGTAATACCCACGAAGCTTCCCAGGCTACTAATATCAGCCCCCAGCTGAATACTTAGCCTTTACTAGCTATTAAAATGGGGGATCCCAAAAAAATGACGTGGGGTCCCCCCTATTTTAATAGCTAGCAAAGGCTAGGCAGACAGCTGGAGGCTGATATTAATAGCCCAGGAAGGGTGTCATGAATATTGGCCCCCTCCCAGGCTAGAAACACCAGCCGTCAGCCGCCCCAGAAATGGCGCATCCATAGGATGCGCCAATTCTGGCACTTAGCCTCGCTCTTCCCACTGCCCTGTAGCGGTGGCAGTGGGGTAATAGGGCTGGGGTTGATGTCAGCTTATAATGCCAGCTGACATCAAGCCCAGGTTAGTAATGGAGAGGCGTCTATAAGACACCCCCATTACTAACCCCATAGTCAAAGTTAAAAAAAACACAAACACCCAGAATAAAGTCCTTTAATTGAAATAAAGACACAAATCTTTATTGTTCTAAATTAAACCATACTTACCATCACGCCCATTCCAGCTGAAGCCAACGATCTCCTGCAATAAAAGAAAAATAATAAAGCAACCTCATCCTTACCTCTCCATGGTTCCCAGGACGGGTCCAGCTCTGCTACATCGAGATGACAGGCTGGACCGCAGCAGAAAGCTGCCATCCAGCCTGTCATCCCGCAGACACTGAGAAGCGCAGGCATGCTTGCGCTCCTCAGTGTCTGACTGTGACGGCATCCAGATGAGCCGACAATGAACTCAGCTCACCTCCTGGATGTCCGTCACTGACAGCGTGGGAAACTTCTACTGCGCATGCGGGGAGCAGGAGAATTTTCCCACGCTGTCAGTGACGTGCATGAGGTGAGCCGAGTTCATTGGACATGATCTCGGCTCATCTGGATGCCGTCACAGTCAGACACTGAGGAGTGCAAGCATGCCTGCGCTTCTCAGTGTCTGCGGGATGACAGGCTGGATGGCAGCGTTCTGCTGCGGTGCAGCCTGTCATGTGAATGTAGCAGAGCTGAACCGGTCCTTGGAACCATGGAAAGGTAAGGATGAGGTTGCTTTATTATTTTACTTTTATTGCAGGAGATCGTTTGCTTCTGCTGGAATGGGCGTGACCGTAAGTATGGTTTAATTTAGAACATTAAAGAATTGTGTCTTTATTTCAATTAAAGGACTTTATTCTGGGTGTTGTGTTTTTTTTAATTACTTTACTAGAAATTCATGGCGGTCATGTCTAATATTGGCGTGACCCCATGAATTTCGGGCTTAGGGCCAGCTGATAAGGCCAAGCTGGCCCTAACCCTTTTATTACCCAGTGAGCCACCGCACCAGGGCCCTGGATGAGTTGGGTACAGCGCCAGAAGATGGCGCTTCTATGAACGCGCCATTTTCCGGGGTGGCTGCAGACTGCAATTTGCAGCGGGGGGGGGGGCCCAGAAAGCTTGGGCCTCCCTGCGCTGCAGATTCCAGCCCCCAGCTGCCTAGTTGTACCTGGCTGGACACAAAAATAGGGCGAAGCCCCACGTATTTTTTTTTTTAATTATTTCATGAAATAATTAAAAAAAAAAGGGCTTCCCTATATTGTTGTGTCCGGCCAGGTACAAATAGGCAGCTGGTGGTTGGGGGCAGCCCGTTCCTGCCTGCTGTACCTGGCTGGACACAAAAATATGGCGAAGCCCCACGTCAACATTTTTGGGAAAAATTAATTACAAAATTAATAATTTAGGGACTGCATCTTTATTAACCCCTCAATTGTCATTTAGTGTTAAAATAAAGGATTTTTTAAAAAGAAAATTGGCGTGGGATCCACCATCATTATAGTCTCTAGCGGAGGTTAAGCAGACGGCTGGGGCAGATGTTTGAAGTCTGGGAAGAGGGTAATACCCACGGAGCTTCCCAGGCTACTAATATCAGCCCCCAGCTGAATACCTAGCCTTTACTAGCTATTAGAATGGGGGACCCCCCCAAAAAATGACGTGGGGTCCCCCCTATTTTAATATGTTTATGAGTGACAGTTTTCCTGCTATATACCTGCGTGTCATAAGAATTTAAATTAAAAAAGGACCATGTTAAATTCAAATCTGTTTTTTTTTAAATTTTACCGGTGTTTGGTATGCGTTGGAAAAGGGGTAGTCTTATACAGTGAATATATCCTAAACTCTATATTTTAACAGGAAAGTAGGGGGGTCGTCTTATACACCAGGTCGTCTTATACGCCGGAATATACGGTAGTAATTTTTTCAGCGTTTATCAGACTTTCAGATAGGGGAAATGTCAGTGAGCGTTCCGATTTCAGTTCCAGAGCGATTCGCCCAATGAGTCCTTGATATTTAGTAGTTTTCAGCCAATTTTCTGGATTTTTGAAAATTTCCCTTTTTTGTGAAAATATCCACTAAATTTGGGAATAATATGTGTGAGGGTACCCCAGGAGAGTTCCAAATGTGTGTGGGTAGAATATATATCCCACGGGGGTAAAATTGAAAAAAGTGAAAAAAAATTTTTTTTTTGGACTTAGTCATTTTTCCGGCGTTTATCAGACTTTCAGATAGGGGAAATGTCAGTGAGCGTTCCGATTTCAGTTCCAGAGCGTTTCGCCCAATGAGTCCTTGATATTTAGTCGTTTTCAGCCAATATTTTGGATTTTGGAAAATTTCACTTTTTTGTGAAAATATCCACTAAATGAGGGAATAATATGTGTGAGGGTACACCAGGAGAGTTCCAAATGTGTGTGGCTAGAATATATATCCCACGGGGGTAAAATTGAAAAAAGTAGAAAAAAATTTTTTTTAGACTTAGTCATTTTTCCGGCGTTTATCAGACTTTCAGAGAGGAGAAATGTCAGTGAGCGTTCCGATTTCAGTTCCAGAGCGATTTGCCCAATCAGTCCTTGATATTTAGTCGTTTTCAGCCAATTTCTGGATTTTTGAAAATTTCACTTTTTTGTGAAAATATCCACTAAATGAGGGAATAATATGTGTGAGGGTACCCCAGGAGATTTCCAAATGTGTGTGGGTAGAATATATATCCCACGGGGGTAAAATTGAAAAAAGTTGAAAAAAATATTTTTTTGCACTTAGTCATTTTTCCGGCGTTCATCAGACATTCAGATAGGGGAAATGTCAGTGAGCGTTCCGATTTCAGTTCCAGAGCGATTCGCCCAATGAGTCCTTGCTATTAAGTTGTTTTTAGGCAAATTTCTGGATTTTTGAAAATTTAACTTTTTTGTGAAAATATCCACTAAATCGGGGAATAATATGTGTGAGGGTACACCAGGAGAGTTCAAAATGTGTGTGGGTAGAATATATATCCCACGGAGGTAAAATTGAAAAAAGTTGAAAATTTTTTTTTTTTGGACTGTCATTTTTCCGGCGTTTATCAGACTTTCAGATAGGGGAAATGTCAGTGAGCGTTCCGATTTCAGTTCCAGAGCGATTCGCCCAATGAGTCCTTGATATTAAGTTGTTTTCAGCCAATTTTCTGGATTTTTGAAAATTTCACTTTTTTGTGAAAATATCCACTAAATGAGGGAATAATTTGTGTGAGGGTACCCCAGGAGAGTTCCAAATGTGTGTGGGTAGAATATATATCCCACGGTGGTAAAATTGAAAAAAGTTGAAATTTTTTTTTTTTTGGACTGTCATTTTTCCGGCGTTTATCAGACTTTCAGATAGGGGAAATGTCAGTGAGCGTTCCGATTTCAGTTCCAGAGCGATTCGCCCAATGAGTCCTTGATATTAAGTTGTTTTCAGCCAATTTTCTGGATTTTTAAAAATTTCACTTTTTGGTGAAAATATCCACTAAAAGAGGGAATAATATGTGTGAGGGTACCCCAGGAGAGTTCCAAATGTGTGTGGGTAGCATATATATCCTACGGGGGTAAAATTGAAAAGAGTTGAAAATTATTTTTTTTTCGATTTAGTCATTTTTCCGGCGTTTATCAGACTTTCAGATAGGGGAAATGTCAGTGAGCATTTCGATTTCAGATCCAGAGCGATTAAACCATTGAGTGCTTGATATTTAGTCGTTTTCAGTCAATTTCTGGATTTTTGAAAATTTCACTTTTTTGCGAAAATATCCACTAAATGAGGGAATAATATGTGTGAGGGTACCCCAGGAGTGTTCCAAATGTGTGTGGGTAGTATATATATCCCACGGGGGTAAAATTTAAAAAAGGTGAAAATAAAAATTTTTTGGACTTAGTCATTTTTCCAGCGTTTATCAGACTTTCAGATGGGGCAAATGTCAGTGAGCGTTCCGATTTCAGCTCCAGAGCGATTCGCCCAATGAGACCTTGATATTTAGTCGTTTTCAGCCAATTTTCTGGATTTTTGAAAATTTCACTTTTTTGTGAAAATATCCACTAAATGAGGGAATATATGTGAGGGTACCCCAGGAGAGTTCCAAATGTGTGTGGGTAGAATATATATCCAACGGGGGTAAAATTGAAAAAAGTTGAAAAAAATTTTTTTGGACTTAGTCATTTTTCCGGCGTTTATCAGACTTTCAGATTGGGGAAATTTCAGTGAGCGTTCCGATTTCAGTTCCAGAGCGATTCGCCCAATGAGTCCTTGATATTTAGTCGTTTTCAGGCAATTTTCTGGATTTTTAAAAATTTCACTTTTTGGAGAAAATATCCACTAAATGAGGGAATAATATGTGTGAGGGCATGCCAGGAGAGTTCAAAATGTGTGTGGGTAGAATATATATCCCACGGGGGTAAAATTGAAAAAAGTTTAAAAATTTTTTTTTTTGGACTTAGTCATTTTTCTGGTGTTTATCAGACTTTCAGATAGGTCAAATGTCAGTGAACGTTCCGATTTCAGTTCCAGAGCGATTCACCCAATGAGTCCTTGCTATTAAGTTGTTTTCAGGCAATTTTCTGGATTTTTGAAAATTTCACTTTTTTGTGAAAATATCCACTAAATGAGGGAATAATATGTGTGAGGGTACCCCAGGAGTGTTCCAAATGTGTGTGGGTAGTATATATATCCCACTTGGGTAAAATTTAAAAAAGGTGAAAATAAAAATTTTTTGGACTTAGTCATTTTTCCAGCGTTTATCAGACTTTCAGATGGGGCAAATGTCAGTGAGCGTTCCGATTTCAGCTCCAGAGCGATTCGCCCAATGAGACCTTGATATTTAGTCGTTTTCAGCCAATTTTCTGGATTTTTGAAAATTTCACTTTTTTGTGAAAATATCCACTAAATGAGGGAATAATATGTGTGAGGGTACGCCAGGAGAGTTCCAAATGTGTGTGAGTAGAATATATATCCCACGGGGGTAAAATTTAAAAAAGTTGAAAAATTTTTTTTTGGTCTTAGTCATTTTTCCGGCATTTATCAGACTTTCAGATAAAGGAAATGTCAGTGAGCATTCCGATTTCAGTTCCAGAGCGATTCGCCCAATGAGTCCTTGATATTTAGTTTTTTTCAGCCAATTTTTGGGATTTTTGAAAATTTCACTTTTTTGTGAAAATATCCACTAAATGAGGGATTAATATGTGTGAGGGTACGCCAGGAGAGTTCGAAATGTGTGTGGGTAGAATATATATCCCACGGGGGTAAAATTGAAAAAAGTTTAAAAAAAATTTTTTTTGGACTTAGTCATTTTTCCGGCGTTTATCAGACTTTCAGATGGGGAAATGTCAGTGAGCGTTCCGATTTCAGTTCCCGAGCGATTCGCCCAATGAGTCCTTGATATTTATTTGTTTTCAGTCAATTTTCTGGATTTTTGAAAATTTCACTTTTTTGTGAAAATATCCACTAAATGAGGGAATAATATGTGTGAGGGTACCACAGGAGTGTTTCAAATGTGTGTGGGTAGTATATATATCCCACGGGGGTAAAATTGAAAAAAGGTGAAAATAAAATTTTTTTGAACTTAGTCATTTTTCCAGCGTTTATCAGACTTTCAGATAGGGGAAATGTCAGTGAGCGTTCTGATTTCAGTTCTAGAGCGATTTGCCCAATGAGTGATTGATATTTAGTCGTTTTCAGCCAATTTTCTGGATTTCTGAAAATTTCACTTTTTTATGAAAATATCCACTAAATGAGGGAATAATATGTGTACCCCAGGAGAGTTCCAAATGTGTGTGGGTAGAATATATATCCCACGGGGGTAAAATTGAAAAAAGTTGAAAATTTTTTTTTTTGGACTTAGTCATTTTTCCAGCGTTTATCAGACTTTCAGATAGGGGAAATGTCAGTGAGCATTCCGATTTCAGTTCCAGAGTGATTCGCCCAATGAGTCCTTGATATTTAGTAGTTTTCAGCCAATCGTGTGGATTTTTGAAAATTTCACTTTTTTTGTGAAAATATCCACTAAATGAGGGAATAATATGTGTGAGGGTACCTCAGGAGAGTTCCAAATGTGTGTGGGTAGAATATATGTCCCATGGGGGCAAAAATTGAAAAAAAAAATTCATTTTGGACTTAGTCATTTTTCCGGCGTTTATCAGACTATCAGATAAGGGAAATGTCAGTGAGCGTTCCGATTTCAGTTCCAGAGCGTTTCGCCAGATGAGTCCTTGATATTTCGTCGTTTTCAGGATATTTTCAGAATTTTTAAAAATTTCACTTTTTTGTGAAAATATCCACTAAATGAGGGAATAATATGTGTGAGGGTACCCCAGGAGAGTTCCAAATGTGTGTGGGTAGAATATATATCCCACGGGGGTAAAATTGAAAAAAGTTGAAAATTTTTTTTTTTGGACTTTGTCATTTTTCCGGCGTTTATCAGACTTTCAGATGGGGCAAATGTCAGTGAGTGTTCCGATTTCAGTTCCAAAGCGATTCGCCCAATGAGTCCTTGATCTTTAGTCGTTTTCAGAAAAATTTTCTGGATTTTTGAAAATTTCACTTTTTTGTGAAAATATCCACTAAATGAGGGAATAATATGTGTGAGGGTGCCCCAGGAGAGTTCCAAATGTGTGTGGGTAGAATATATATCCCATGGGGGTAAAATTGAAAATAGTTGAAACATTTTTTTTTTTGGACTTAGTCATTTTTCCGGTGTTTATCAGACTTTCAGATAGGGGAAATGTCAGTGAGCGTTCCGATTTCAGTTCCAGAGTGATTCGCCCAATGAGCCCTTGATATTTAGTAGTTTTCAGCCAATTTTGTAGATTTTTGAAAATTTCACTTTTTTGTGAAAATATCCACTAAATGAGGGAATAATATGTGTGAGGGTACCCCAGGAGAGTTCCAACTGACTGTGGGTAGAATATATATCCCACGGGGGTAAAATTGAAAAAAGTTGAAAACATTTTTTTTTTGGACTTAGTCATTTTTCCTGCGTTTATCAGACTTTTAGATAGGGGAAATGTCAGTGAGCGTTCCGATTTCAGTTCCAGAGCGATTCGCCCAATGAGTCCTTGATATTTAGTCTTTTTCAGCCAATTTTCTGGATTTTTGAAAATTTCACTTTTTTGTGAAAATATCCACTAAATGAGGGAGTAATATGTGTGAGGGTACCCCAGGAGAGTTCCAAATGTGTGTGGGTAGAATAAATATCCCACGGGGGTAAAATTGAAAAAAGTTGAAAAAATTTTTTTTTGAACTTAGTCATTTTTCTGGCGTTTATCAGACTTTCAGATAGGGCAAATGTCAGTGAGCGTTCCGATTTCAGTTCCAGAGCGATTCGCCCAATGAGTCCTGATATTTAGTCGTTTTTAGCCAATTTTCTAGATTTTTGAAAATTTCACTTTTTTGTGAAAATATCCAATAAATGAGGTAATAATATGTGTGAGAGTACCCCAGGAGAGTTCCAAATGTGTGTGGGTAGAATATATATCCCACGGGGGTAAAATTGAAAAAAGTTGAAAAATTTTTTTTTTTTACTTAGTCATTTTTCCGACGTTTATCAGACTTTCAGATATGGGAAATGTCATTGAGTGTTCCGATTTCATTTCCAGAGCGATTCGCCCAATGAATCCTTGATATTTAGTCGTTTTCAGCCAATTTTCTGGATTTTTGAAAATTTCACTTTTTTTATGAAAATATCCACTAAATGAGGTAATAATATGTGTGAGGGTACCCCAGGAGAGTTCCAACTGTGTGTGGGTAGAATATATATGCCACGGGGGTAAAATTGAAAAAAGTTGAAAAAAACTTTTTTTTGGACTTAGTCATTTTTCCTGCGTTTATCAGACTTTCAGATAGGGGAAATGTCAGTGAGCATTCCGATTTCAGTTCCAGAGCGATTCGCCCAATGAGTCCTTGATATTTAGTCTTTTTCAGCCTATTCTCTGGATTTTTGAAAATTTCACTTTTTTGTGAAAATATCCACTAAATTAGGGAATAATATGTGTGAGGGTACCCCAGGAGAATAACAAATGTGTGTGGGTAGAATATATATCCCACGGGGTAAAACTGAAAAAAGTAAAAAAAAAAACTTTTTTTTGGACTTAGTCATTTTTCCTGCGTTTATCAGACTTTCAGATAGGGGAAATGTCAGTGAGCATTCCGATTTCAGTTCCAGAGCGATTCGCCCAATGAGTCCTTGATATTTAGTCTTTTTCAGCCAATTTTCTGGATTTTTGAAAATTTCACTTTTTTGTGAAAATATCCACTAAATGAGGGAATAATATGTGTAGGGTACCCCAGGAGAGTTCTAAATGTGTGTGGGTAGAATATATATCCCACGGGGGTAAAATTGAAAAAAGTTGAAAAAATTTTTTTTTGGACTTAGCCATTTTTCCGGCGTTTATCAGACTTTCAAATAGGGCAAATGTCAGTGAGCGTTCCGATTTCAGTTCCAGAGTGATTCGCCCAATGAGTCCTTGATATTTAGTCTTTTTCAGCCAATTTTCTGGATTTTTGAAAATTTCACTTTTTTGTGAAAATATCCACTAAATGAAGTAATAATATGTGTGAGGGTACCCCAGGAGAGTTCCAAACGTGTTTGGGTAGAATATATATCCCACGGGGTAAAATTGAAAAAAAGTTGAAAACATTTTTTTTTTGGACTTAGTCATTTTTCCTGCGTTTATCAGACTTTTAGATAGGGGAAATGTCAGTGAGCGTTCCGATTTCAGTTCCAGAGCGATTCGCCCAATGAGTCCTTGATATTTAGTCTTTTTCAGCCAATTTTCTGGATTTTTGAAAATTTCACTTTTTTGTGAAAATATCCACTAAATGAGGGAATAATATGTGTGAGGGTACCCCAGGAGAGTTCCAAATGTGTGTGGGTAGAATATATATCCCACGGGGGTAAAATTGAAAAAAGTTGAAAAAAAATCTTTTTTGACTTAGTCCTTTTTCCAGCGTTTATCAGACTTTCAGATGGGTGAAATGTCAGTGAGCATTCCGATTTCAGTTCCAGAGCGATTCGCCCAATGAGTCCTTGATATTTAGTCTTTTTCAGCCAATTTTCTGGATTTTTGAAAATTTCACTTTTTTGTGAAAATATCCACTAAATGAGGGAATAATATGTGTGAGGGTACCCCAGGAGAGTTCCAAATGTGTGTGGGTAGAATATATATCCCTCGAGGTAAAACTGAAAAAAGTTGAAAAAAACTTTTTTTTGGACTTAGTCATTTTTCCGACGTTTATAAGACTTTCAGATAGGGCAAATGTCAGTGAGCATTCCGATTTCAGTTCCAAAGCGATTCGCCCAATGAGTCCTTGATATTTAGTCGTTTTCAGACAATTTTCTGGATTTTTGAAAATTTCACTTTTTTTGTGAAAATATCCACTAAATTAGGTAATAATATGTGTGAGGGTATCCCAGGAGAGTTCCAAATGTGTGTGGGTAGAATATATATCCCACGGGGGTAAAATTGAAAAAAGTTGAAAAAAATTTTTTTTTACTTTGTCATTTTTCCGGCGTTTATCAGACTTTCAGATAGGGGAAATGTCAGTGAGCGTTCCGATTTCAGTTCCAGAGCGATTAGCCCAATGAGTCCTTTACATTTAGTCGTTTTCAGCCAATTTTCGGGATTTTTGAAAATGTCACTTTTTTGTAAAAATATTCACTAAATGAGGGAATAATATATGTGAGGGTACCCGAGCAGAGATCAAATGTGTGTGGGTAGAATATATATCTCAAGGGGGTAAACTTGAAAAAAGTTGAAAATTTTTTTTTTCAGACTTAGTCATTTTTCCGGCGTTTATCAAACTTTCAGATAGGGCAAATGTCAGTGAGCGTTCCGATTTCAGTTCCAGAGCGATTCGCCCAATGAGTCCTTGATATTTAGTCGTTTTCAGCCAATTTTCTGGATGTTTTAAAATTTCACTTTTTTGTGAAAATATCCACTAAATGAGGGAATAATATGTGTGAGGGTACCCCAGGAGAGTTACAAATGTGTGTGGGTAGAATATATATCCCACGGGGTTAAAATTGAAAAAAGTTGAAAATTTTTTTTTTTTGTACTTAGTCATTTTTCCGGCGTTTATCAGACTTTCAGATAGGGGAAATGTCAGTGAGCGTTCCGATTACAGTTCCAGAGCGATTCGCCCAATGAGTCCTTGATATTTAGTCGTTTTCAGCCAATTTTCTGGATTTTTGAAAATTTCACTTTTTTTGTGAAAATATCCACTAAATGAGGGAATAATATGTGTGAGGGTACCCCAGGAGAGTTCCAAATGAGTGTGCGTAGAATATATCTCCCACGGGGGTAAAATTGAAAAAAGTTAAAAACATTTTTTTCTTCGACTTAGTCATTTTTCCTGCGTTTATCAGACTTTCAGATAGGAGAAATGTCAGTGAGCGTTCCGATTTCACTTCCAGAGCGATTCGCCCAATGAGTCCTTGATATTTAGTCGTTTTAAGCCAATATTTTGGATTTTTGAAAATTTCACTTTTTTGTGAAAATATCCACTAAATGAGGGAATAATATGTGCGAGGGTACCCCAGGAGAGTTAGAAATGTGTGTGGGTAGAATATATATCCCACGTGGGTAAAATTGAAAAAAGTTGAAAAAATTTTTTTTGGGGACTTTGTCATTTTTCTGGCGTTTATCAGACTTTCAGATAGGGTAAATGTCAGTGAGCGTTCCGATTTCAGTTCCAGAGCGGTTTGCCCAATGAGTCCTTGATATTTAGTCGTTTTCAGCCAATTTTCTGGATTTTTGAAATTTTCACTTTTTTGTGAAAATATCCACTAAATGAGGGAATAATATGTGTGAGGGTACCCCAAGAGCGTTCCAAATGTGTGTGGGTAGAATATTTATTGCTCGGGGATAAAATTGAAAAAAGTTGAAAAAAAATATTTTTTTTGGACTTAGTCATTTTTCCAGCGTTTATCAGACTTTCAGATAGGGCAAATGTCAGTGAGCGTTCCGATTTCAGTTCCAGAGCGATTCGCCCAATGAGTTCTTGATATTTAGTCGTTTCCAGCCAATTTTCTGGATTTTTGAAAATTTCACTTTTTTGTGAAAATATCCACTAAATGAGGGAATAATATGTGTGAGGGTACCCCAGGAGAGTTCCAAATGTGTGTGGGTAGAATATATATCCCACGGGGGTAAAATTGAAAAAAGTTGAAAAAAATTTTTTTTGGACTTAGTCATTTTTCCGGCGTTTATCAGACTTTCAGATAGGTGAAATGTCAGTGAGTGTTCCGATTTCAGTTCCAGAGCGTTTCGCCCAATGAGTCCTTGATATTTAGTCTTTTTCAGCCAATTTTCTGGATTTTTGAAAATTTCACGTTTTTGTGAAAATATCCACTAAATGAGGTAATAACATGTGTGAGGGTACCCCAGGAGAGTTCCAAATGTGTGTGTGGGTAGAATATATATTGCTCGGGGATAAAATTGAAAAAAGTTGAAAAAAAAATTTTTTTTTGGACTGTCATTTTTCCGGCGTTTATCAGACTTTCAGATAGGGCAAATGTCAGTGAGCGTTCCGATTTCAGTTCCAGAGCATTCGCCCAATGAGTCCTTGATATTTAGTCGTTTTCAGCCAATTTTCTGGATTTTTGAAAATTCCCTTTTTTGTGTGAAAATATCCACTAAATGAGGGAATAATATGTGTGAGGGTACTCCAGGAGAGTTAGAAATGTGTGTGGGTACAATATATATCCCACGGGGGTAAAATTGAAAAAAGTTGAAACAATTTTCTTTTTGGACATAGTCATTTTTTCGGCGTTTATCAGACTTTCAGATAGGGCAAATGTCATTGAGCATTCCGATTTCAGTTCCAGAGCGATTCGCCCAATGAGTCCTTGATATTTAGTCGTTTTCAGCCAATTTTCTGGATTTTTGAAAATTTCACTTTTTTGTGAAAATATGCACTAAATGAGGGAATAATATCTGTGAGGGTATCCCAGGAGAGTTCCAAATGTGTGTGGGTAGAATATATCTCCCACGGGGGTAAAATTGAAAAAAGTTGAAAAAAATTTTTTTTTGGACTTTGTCATTTTTCTGCCGTTTATCAGACTTTCAGATAGGGTAAATGTCAGTGAGCGTTCCGATTTCAGTTACAGAGCGATTCGCCCAATGAGTCCTTGATATTTAGTCGTTTTCAGCCAATTTTTGGGATTTTTGAAAATTTCACTTTTTTGTGAAAATATCCACTAAATGAGGTAATAATATGTGTGAGGGTACCCCGGAGAGTTCCAAATGAGTGTGGGTACAATATATATCCCACGGGGGTAAAATTGAAAAAAGTTGAAACAATTTTCTTTTTGGACATAGTCATTTTTTCGGCGTTTATCAGACTTTCAGATAGGGCAAATGTCATTGAGCATTCCGATTTCAGTTCCAGAGCGATTCGCCCAATGAGTCCTTGATATTTAGTCGTTTTCAGCCAATTTTCTGGATTTTTGAAAATTTCACTTTTTTGTGAAAATATCCACTAAATGAGGGAATAATATCTGTGAGGGTATCCCAGGAGAGTTCCAAATGAGTGTGGGTAGAATATATATCCCAAGTGGGTAAAATTGAAAAAAGTTGAAAAAAATTTTTTTTTGGACTTTGTCATTTTTCTGCCGTTTATCAGACTTTCAGATAGGGTAAATGTCAGTGAGCGTTCCGATTTCAGTTACAGAGCGATTCGCCCAATGAGTCCTTGATATTTAGTCGTTTTCAGCCAATTTTTGGGATTTTTGAAAATTTCACTTTTTTGTGAAAATATCCACTAAATGAGGGAATAATATGTGTGAGGTTACCCCAGGAGAGTTCCAAATGAGTGTGGGTAGAATATATCTCCCACGGGGGTAAAATTGAAAAAAGTTGAAAACATTTTTTTTTTTGGACTAAGTCATTTTTCCAGCGTTTATCAGACTTTCAGATAGGGGAAATGTCAGTGAGCGTTCCGATTTCAGTTCCAGAGCGATTCGCCCAATGAGCCCTTGATATTTATTCTTTTTCAGCCAATTTTCTGGATTTTTTAAAATTTCACTTTTTTGTGAAAATATGCACTAAATGAGGGAATAATATGTGTGAGGGTACCCCAGGAGAGTTCCAAATGAGTGTGGGTAGAATATATATCCCAAGTGGGTAAAATTGAAAAAAGTTGAAAAAAATTTTTTTTTGGACTTTGTCATTTTTCTGCCGTTTATCAGACTTTCAGATAGGGTAAATGTCAGTGAGCGTTCCGATTTCAGTTACAGAGCGATTCGCCCAATGAGTCCTTGATATTTAGTCGTTTTCAGCCAATTTTCTGGATTTTTGAAAATTTCACTTTTTTGTGAAAATATCCACTAAATGAGGGAATAATATGTGTGAGGGTACCCCAGGAGAGTTACAAATGTGTGTGGGTAGAATATATATCCCACGTGGGTAAAATTGAAAAAAGTTGAAAAAATATTTTTTTTTGGACTTAGTCATTTTTCCGGCGTTTAACAGACTTTCAGATAGGGCAAATGTGTCAGTGACCATTCCGATTTCAGTTCCAGAGCGATTCGCCCAATGAGTCTTTGATATTTAGTCGTTTTCAGCCAATTTTCTGGATTTTTTAAAATTTAACTTTTTTGTGAAAATATCCACTAAATGAGGGAATAATATGTGTGAGGGTACCCCAGGAGAGTTTCAAATGTGTGTAAGTAGAATATATATCTCACGGGGGTAAAATTGAAAAAAGTTGAACATTTTTTTTTTCAGACAAAGTCATTTTTCCGGCGTTTATCAGACTTTCAGATAGGGGAAATGTCAGTGAGCGTTCCGATTTCAGTTCCAGAGCGATTCGCCCAATGAGTCCTTGATATTTAGTCGTTTTCAGCCAATTTTCTGGATTTTTGAAAATTTCACTTTTTTGTGAAAATATCCACTAAATGAGGGAATAATATGTGTGAGGGTACCCCAGGAGAGTTACAAATGTGTGTGGGTAGAATATATATCCCACGTGGGTAAAATTGAAAAAACTTGAAAAAAATTTTTTTTTTGGACTTAGTTATTTTTCCGGCGTTTATCAGACTTTCAGATAGGGTAAATGTCAGTGAGCGTTCTGATTTCAGTTCCAGAGCGATTCGCCCAATGAGTCCTTGACATTTAGTCGCTTTCAGCCAATTTTCGGGATTTTTGAATATGTCACTTTTTTGTAAAAATATTCACTAAATGAGGGAATAATATATGTGAGGGTACCCGAGCAGAGTTTCAAATGTGTGTGGGTAGAATATATATCTCACGGGGGTAAAATTGAAAAAAGTTGAAAATTTTTTTTTTCAGACATAGTCATTTTTCCAGCGTTTATCAGACTTTCAGATAGGGTAAATGTCAGTGAGCGTTCCGATTTCAGATCCAGAGTGATTCGCCCAATGAGTCCTTGACATTTAGTTCATTTTCAGCCAATATTTTGGATTTTTGAAAATTTCACTTTTTTGTGAAAATATCCACTAAATGAGGGAATAATATGTGTGAGGGTACCCCAGGAGAGTTCCAAATGTGTGTGGGTAGAATATATATCCCACGGGGGTAAAATTGAAAAAAGTTGAAAAAAATTTTTTTTTGGACTTAGTATATTTTCCGGCGTTTATCAGACTTTCAGATAGGTCAAATTTCAGTAAGCGTTCCGATTTCAGTTCCAGAGCGATTCGCCCAATGAGTCCTTGATATTTAGTCATTTTCAGCCCATTTTCTGGATTTTTGAAAATTTCACTTTTTTGTGAAAATATCCACTAAATGAGGGAATAATATGTGTGAGGGTACCCAGGAGAGTTCCAAATGTGTGTGGGTAGAATATATATCGCACGGGGGTAAAATTGAAAAAAGTTGAAAAAAAATTTTTTTTGGACTGTCATTTTTCCGGCGTTTATCAGACTTTCAGATAGGGCAAATTTCAGTATGCGTTCCGATTTCAGTTCCAGAGCGATTCGCCCAATGAGTCCTTGATATTTAGTCGTTTTCAGCCCATTTTCTGGATTTTTGAAAATGTCACTTTTTTGTGAAAATATCCACTAAATGAGGGAATAATATGTGTGAGGGTACCCCAGGAGAGTTCCAAATGAGTGTGGGTAGAATATATATCCCACGTGGGTAAAAATGAAAAAAGTTGAAAAATTTTTTTTTTGGACATTATCATTTTTCCGGCGTTTATCAGACTTTCAGATAGGGGAAATGTCAGTAAGCATTCCAATTTCAGTTCCAGAGCGATGCGCCCAATGATTCCTTGATATTTAGTCGTTTTCAGCCAATTTTCTGGATTTTTGAAAATTTCACTTTTTTGTGAAAATATCCACTAAATGAGGGAATAATATGTGTGAGGGTACCCCAGGAGAGTTCCAAATGAGTGTGGGTAGAATATATGTCTCACGGGGGTAAAATTGAAAAAAGTTGAAAAATTTTTTTTTCAGGCTTAGTCATTTTTCCGAGGTTTATCAGACTTTCAGATAGGGCAAATGTCAGTGAGCGTTCCGATTTCAGTTCCAGAGCGATTCTCCCAATGAGTCCTCGATATTTAGTCGTTTTCAGCCAATTTTCTGGATTTTTGAAAATTTCACTTTTTTGTGAAAATATCCACTAAATGAGGGAATAATATGTGTGAGGGTACCCCAGGAGAGTTCCAAATGTGTGTGGGTAGAATATATATCGCACGGGGGTAAAATTGAAAAAAGTTGAAAATTTTTTTTTTCAGACTTAGTCATTTTTCCGGCGTTTATCAGACTTTCAGATAGGGGAAATGTCAGTGAGTGTTCCGATTTCAGTTCCAGAGCGATGCGCCCAATGATTCCTAGATATTTAGTCATTTTCAGCCAATATTTTGGAGTTTTGAAAATTTCACTTTTTTGTGAAAATATCCACTAAATGAGGGAATAATATGTGTGAGGGTACATCAGGAGAATTCCAAATGTGTATGGGTAGAATATATATCTCACGGGGGTAAAATTGAAAAAAGTTGAAAATTTATTTTTTCAGACTTAGTCATTTTTCCGGCGTTTATCAGACTTTCAGATAGGGCAAATGTCAGTGAGCGTTCCGATTTCAGTTCCAGAGCGATTCTCCCAATGAGTCCTTGATATATCGTCGTTTTCAGCCAATTTTCTGGATTTTTGAAAATTTCACTTTTTTGTGAAAATATCCACTAAATGAGGGAATAATATGTGTGAGGGTACCCCAGGAGAGTTCCAAATGAGTGTGGGTAGAATATATATCTCACGGGGGTAAAATTGAAAAAAGTTTAAAAAATTTTTTTTTTGGACTTCGTCATTTTTCCAGCGTTTATCAGTCTTTCAGATAGGGGAAATGTCAGTGAGCATTCCGATTTCAGTTCCAGAGCGAATCGCCAAATGAGTCCTTGATATTTAGTCGTTTTCAGCCAATATTTTGGATTTTTGAAAATTTCACTTTTTTGTGAAAATATCCACTAAATGAGGGAATAATATGTGTGAGGGTACCCCAGGAGAGTTCCAAATGTGTGTGGGTAGAATATATATCCCACGTGGGTAAAATTGAAAAAAGTTGAAAAAATTTTTTTTTTGGACTTAGTAATTTTTCCGGCATTTATCAGACTTTCAGATAGGGCAAATGTCAGTGAGCGTTCCGATTTCAGTTCCAGAGCGATTCTCCCAATGAGTCCTTGATATTTAGTCGTTTTCAGCCCATTTTCTGGATTTTTGAAAATTTCACTTTTTTTGAAAATATCCATTAAATGAGGGAATAATATGTGTGAGGGTACCCCAGGAGACTTCCAAATGTGTGTGGGTAGAATATATATCCCACGGGGGTAAAATTGAAAAAAGTTGAAAAAAATTTTTTTTTTGGACTTAGTCATTTTTCCAGCGTTTATCAGACTTTCAGATATGGCCAATGTCAATGAGCATTCCGATTTCAGTTCCAGAGCTATTCGCCCAATGAGATCTTGATATTTAGTCGTTTTCAGCCAATTTTCTGGATTTTTGAAAATTTCACTTTTTTGTGAAAATATCCTCTAAATGAGGGAATAATATGTGTGAGGGTACCCCAGGAGAGATCCAAATGTGTGTGGGTAGAACATATATCCCACGGGGGTAAATTTGAAAAAAGTTGAAAAATTTTTTTTTTTGGACTTAGTCATTTTTCCGGCATTTATCAGACTTTCAGATAGGGGAAATGTCAGTGAGCGTTCCGATTTCAGTTCCAAAGCGATTATCCCAATGAGTCCTTGATATTTAGTTGGTTTCAGCCAATATTTTTGATCTTTGAAAATTTCACTTTTTTGTGAAAATATCCACTAAATGAGGGAATAATATGTGTGAGGGTACCCCAGGAGAGTTCCAAATGTGTGTGGGTAGAATATATATCCCAGGGGGGTAAATTTGAAAAAAGTTGAAAAATTTTTTTTTTTGGACTTAGTCATTTTTCCGGAGTTTTTTCAGACTTTCAGATAGGGGAAATGTCAGTGAGCGTTCCAATTTCAGTTCCAGAGCGATTCGCCCAATGAGTCCTTGATATTTAGTCGTTTTCAGCCAATTTTCTGGATTTTTGAAAATTTCACTTTTTTGTGAAAATATCCACTAAATGAGGGAATAATATGTGTGAGGGTACCCCAGCAGAGTTCCAAATGTGTTTGGGTAGAATATATATCCCACGGGGGTAAAATTGAAAAAAGTTGAAAATATTATTTTTTTGCACTTAGTAATTTTTCCTGTGTTTATCAGACTTTCAGATGGGGAAATGTCAGTGAGCATTCCGATTTCAGTTCCAGAGCGATTCGCCCAATGAGTCCTTGATATGTAGTCGTTTTCAGCCCATTTTCTGGATTTTTGAATATTTCACTTTTTTGTGAAAATATCCACTAAATGAGGGAATAATATGTGTGAGGGTACCCCAGGAGAGTTCCAAATGTGTTTGGGTAGAATATATATCGCACTTGGGTAAAATTGAAAAAAGTTGAAAAAAATTTTTTTTTGCACTTAGTAATTTTTCCGGCGTTTATCAGACTTTCAGATGGGCAAATGTCAGTGAGCATTCCGATTTCAGTTCCAGAGCGATTCGCCCAATGAGTCCTTGATATGTAGTCGTTTTCAGCCCATTTTCTGGATTTTTGAAAGTTTCACTTTTTTGTGAAAATATCCACTAAATGAGGGAATAATATGTGTGAGGGTACCCCAGGAGAGTTCCAAATGAGTGTGGGTAGAATATATATCCCAAGTGGGTAAAATTGAAAAAAGTTGAAAAAATATTTTTTTTTGGACTTAGTCATTTTTCCGGCGTTTAACAGACTTTCAGATAGGGCAAATGTGTCAGTGACCATTCCGATTTCAGTTCCAGAGCGATTCGCCCAATGAGTCTTTGATATTTAGTCGTTTTCAGCCAATTTTCTGGATTTTTTAAAATTTAACTTTTTTGTGAAAATATCCACTAAATGAGGGAATAATATGTGTGAGGGTACCCCAGGAGAGTTTCAAATGAGTGTGGGTAGAATATATATCCCACGGGGGTAAAATTGAAAAAAGTTGAACATTTTTTTTTTCAGACAAAGTCATTTTTCCGGCGGTTATCAGACTTTCAGATAGGGTAAATGTCAGTGAGCGTTCTGATTTCAGTTCCAGAGCGATTCGCCCAATGAGTCCTTGACATTTAGTCGCTTTCAGCCAATTTTCGGGATTTTTGAATATGTCACTTTTTTGTAAAAATATTCACTAAATGAGGGAATAATATATGTGAGGGTACCCGAGCAGAGTTTCAAATGTGTGTGGGTAGAATATATATCTCACGGGGGTAAAATTGAAAAAAGTTGAAAATTTTTTTTTTCAGACAGTCATTTTTCCAGCGTTTATCAGACTTTCAGATAGGGTAAATGTCAGTGAGCGTTCCGATTTCAGATCCAGAGTGATTCGCCCAATGAGTCCTTGACATTTAGTTCATTTTCAGCCAATATTTTGGATTTTTGAAAATTTCACTTTTTTGTGAAAATATCCACTAAATGAGGGAATAATATGTGTGAGGGTACCCCAGGAGAGTTCCAAATGTGTGTGGGTAGAATATATATCCCACGGGGGTAAAATTGAAAAAAGTTGAAAAAAATTTTTTTTTGGACTTAGTATATTTTCCGGCGTTTATCAGACTTTCAGATAGGGCAAATTTCAGTAAGCGTTCCGATTTCAGTTCCAGAGCGATTCGCCCAATGAGTCCTTGATATTTAGTCATTTTCAGCCCATTTTCTGGATTTTTGAAAATTTCACTTTTTTGTGAAAATATCCACTAAATGAGGGAATAATATGTGTGAGGGTACCCAGGAGAGTTCCAAATGTGTGTGGGTAGAATATATATCGCACGGGGGTAAAATTGAAAAAAGTTGAGAAAAAATTTTTTTTGGACTGTCATTTTTCCGGCGTTTATCAGACTTTCAGATAGGGCAAATTTCAGTATGCGTTCCGATTTCAGTTCCAGAGCGATTCGCCCAATGAGTCCTTGATATTTAGTCGTTTTCAGCCCATTTTCTGGATTTTTGAAAATGTCACTTTTTTGTGAAAATATCCACTAAATGAGGGAATAATATGTGTGAGGGTACCCCAGGAGAGTTCCAAATGAGTGTGGGTAGAATATATATCCCACGTGGGTAAAAATGAAAAAAGTTGAAAAATTTTTTTTTTGGACATTATCATTTTTCCGGCGTTTATCAGACTTTCAGATGGGGAAATGTCAGTGAGCGTTCCGATTTCAGTTCCAGAGCAATTCTCCCAATGAGTCCTTGATATTTAGTCGTTTTCAGCCAATTTTCTGGATTTTTGAAAATTTCACTTTTTTGTGAAAATATCCACTAAATGAGGGAATAATATGTGTGAGGGTACCCCAGGAGAGTTCCAAATGTGTGTGGGTAGAATATATATCGCACGGGGGTAAAATTGAAAAAAGTTGAAAATTTTTTTTTTCAGACTTAGTCATTTTTCCGGCGTTTATCAGACTTTCAGATAGGGGAAATGTCAGTGAGTGTTCCGATTTCAGTTCCAGAGCGATGCGCCCAATGATTCCTAGATATTTAGTCATTTTCAGCCAATATTTTGGAGTTTTGAAAATTTCACTTTTTTGTGAAAATATCCACTAAATGAGGGAATAATATGTGTGAGGGTACCTCAGGAGAATTCCAAATGAGTGTGGGTAGAATATATATCTCACGGGGGTAAAATTGAAAAAAGTTTAAAAAATTTTTTTTTTGGACTTAGTCATTTTTCCAGCGTTTATCAGTCTTTCAGATAGGGGAAATGTCAGTGAGCATTCCGATTTCAGTTCCAGAGCGAATCGCCAAATGAGTCCTTGATATTTAGTCGTTTTCAGCCAATATTTTGGATTTTTGAAAATTTCACTTTTTTGTGAAAATATCCACTAAATGAGGGAATAATATGTGTGAGGGTACCCCAGGAGAGTTCCAAATGTGTGTGGGTAGAATATATATCCCACGTGGGTAAAATTGAAAAAAGTTGAAAAATTTTTTTTTTTGGACTTAGTCATTTTTCCGGCATTTATCAGACTTTCAGATAGGGGAAATGTCAGTGAGCGTTCCGATTTCAGTTCCAAAGCGATTATCCCAATGAGTCCTTGATATTTAGTTGGTTTCAGCCAATATTTTTGATCTTTGAAAATTTCACTTTTTTGTGAAAATATCCACTAAATGAGGGAATAATATGTGTGAGGGTACCCCAGGAGAGTTCCAAATGTGTGTGGGTAGAATATATATCCCAGGGGGGTAAATTTGAAAAAAGTTGAAAAATTTTTTTTTTTGGACTTAGTCATTTTTCCGGAGTTTTTTCAGACTTTCAGATAGGGGAAATGTCAGTGAGCGTTCCGATTTCAGTTCCAGAGCGATTCGCACAATGAGTCCTTGATATTTAGTCGTTTTCAGCCAATTTTCTGGATTTTTGAAAATTTCACTTTTTTGTGAAAATATCCACTAAATGAGGGAATAATATGTGTGAGGGTACCCCAGGAGAGTTACAAATGTGTGTGGGTAGAATATATATCCCACTTGGGTAAAATTGAAAAAAGTTAAAGCAATTTTTTTTTTGGACTTAGTCATTTTTCCAGCGTTTATCAGACTTTTAGATATGGCAAATGTAAGTGAGTGTTCCAATTTCAGTTCCAGAGCGATTCGCCCAATGAGTCCTTGATATTTAGTCGTTTTCAGCCAATTTTCTGGATTTTTGAAAATTTCACTTTTTTGTGAAAATATCCACTAAATGAGGGAATAATATGTGTGAGGGTACCCCAGCAGAGTTCCAAATGTGTTTGGGTAGAATATATATCCCACGGGGGTAAAATTGAAAAAAGTTGAAAATATTATTTTTTTGCACTTAGTAATTTTTCCTGTGTTTATCAGACTTTCAGATGGGGAAATGTCAGTGAGCATTCCGATTTCAGTTCCAGAGCGATTCGCCCAATGAGTCCTTGATATGTAGTCGTTTTCAGCCCATTTTCTGGATTTTTGAATATTTCACTTTTTTGTGAAAATATCCACTAAATGAGGGAATAATATGTGTGAGGGTACCCCAGGAGAGTTCCAAATGTGTTTGGGTAGAATATATATCGCACTTGGGTAAAATTGAAAAAAGTTGAAAAAAATTTTTTTTTGCACTTAGTAATTTTTCCGGCGTTTATCAGACTTTCAGATGGGCAAATGTCAGTGAGCATTCCGATTTCAGTTCCAGAGCGATTCGCCCAATGAGTCCTTGATATGTAGTCGTTTTCAGCCCATTTTCTGGATTTTTGAAAGTTTCACTTTTTTGTGAAAATATCCACTAAATGAGGGAATAATATGTGTGAGGGTACCCCAGGAGAGTTCCAAATGTGTGTTGGTAGAATATATATCGCACTTGGGTAAAATTGAAAATAGTTGAAAAAAAATTTTTTTTTTGGACTTAGTCATTTTTCCAGCGTTTATCAGACTTTCAGATATGGCCAATGTCAATGAGCATTCCGATTTCAGTTCCAGAGCGATTCACCCAATGAGTCCTTGATATTTAGTCGTTTTCAGACATTTTTATGAATTTTTGAAAATTTCACTTTTTTGTGAAAATATCCACTAAATGAGGGAATAATATGTGTGAGGGTACCCCAGGAGAGTTCCAAATGTGTGTGGGTAGAATATATATCCCACGGGGTAAAATTGAAAAAAGTTGAAAATATTATTTTTTTGCACTTAGTAATTTTTCTGGCATTTATCAGGCTTTCAGATAGGGTAAATGCCAGTGAGCGTTCCGATTTCAGTTCCAGAGCGATTCGCCCAATAAGTCCTTGATATTTAGTCATTTTCAGCCAATTTTCTGGATTTTTGAAAATTTCACTTTTTTGTGAAAATATCCACTAAATGATGGAATAATATGTGAGGGTACACCAGGAGAGTTCCAAATGTGTGTGGGTAGAATATATATCTCACGGGGGTAAAATTGAAAAAAGTTGATAAAAATTTTTTTTTGGACTTAGTCATTTTTCCGGCGTTTATAAGACTTTCAGATAGGGCAAATGTCAGTGAGCGCTTCAATTTCAGTTCCAGAGCGATTCGCCCAATTAATCCTTGATATTTAGTTGTTTTCAGCCAATATTTTGGATTTTTGAAAATTTTACTTTTATGTGAAAATATCCACTAAATGAGGGAATAATATGTGTGAGGGTACCCCAGGAGAGTTCCAAATGTGTGTGGGTAGAATATATATCTCACGGGGGTAAAATTGAAAAAAGTTGATAAAAATTTTTTTTTGGACTTAGTCATTTTTCCGGCGTTTATCAGACTTTCAGATAGGGGAAATGTCAGTGAGCATTCCGATTTCAGTTCCAGAGCGATTCGCCCAATTAATCCTTGATATTTAGTTGTTTTCAGCCAATTTTCGGGATTTTTGAAAATTTCACTTTTTTGTGAAAATATCCACTAAATGAGGGAATAATGTGTGAGGGTACCCCAGGAGAGTTCCAAATGTGTTTGGGTAGAATATATATCCCACAGGGGTAAAATTGAAAAAAGTTGAAAAAAAATTTTTTTTTGGATTAAGTCATTTTTCCGACGTTTATCAGACTTTCAGATAGGGGAAATGTCAGTGAGTATTCCGATTTGAGTTCCAGAGCGATTCGCCCAATAAGTCCCTGATATTTAGTCGTTTTCAGCCAATTTTCTGGATTTTTGAAAATTTCACTTTTTTGTGAAAATATCCACTAAATGAGGGAATAAAATGTGTGAGGGTACCCCAGGAGAGTTCCAAATGTGTGTGGGTAGAATATATATCCCACAGGGGTAAAATTGAAAAAAGTTGAAAAAAAATTTTTTTTTGGATTAAGTCATTTTTCCGGCGTTTCTCAGACTTTCAGATATGGCAAATGTCAGTGAGCATTTCGATTTCAGTTCCAGAGCGATTCGCCCAATGAATTCTTGATATTTAGTTGTTTTCAGCCAATATTTTGGATTTTTGAAAATTTCACTTTTTTGTGAAAATATCCACTAAATGAGGGAATAATGTGTGAGGGTACCCCAGGAGAGTTCCAAATGTGTGTGGGTAGAATATATATCCCACAGGGGTAAAATTGAAAAAAGTTGAAAAAAAATTTTTTTTTGGATTAAGTCATTTTTCCGACGTTTATCAGACTTTCAGATAGGGGAAATGTCAGTGAGCGTTCCGATTTCAGTTTCAAAGCGATTCGCCCAATGCATCCTTGATATTTAGTTTTCTGCAAATATTTTGGATTTTTGAAAATTTCACTTTTTTGTGAAAATATCCACTAAATGAGGGAATTATATGTGTGAGGGTACCCCAGGAGAGTTCCAAATGTGTGTGGGTAGAATATATATCCCACGTGGGTAAAATTGAAAAAAGTTGATAAAAATTTTTTTTTGGACTTAGTCATTTTTCCGGCGTTTATCAGACTTTCAGATATGGCAAATATCAGTGAGTGCTTCAATTTCAGTTCCAGAGCGATTCGACCAATGAATCCTTGATATTTAGTTGTTTTCAGCCAATATTTTGGATTTTTGAAAATTTTACTTTTTTGTGAAAATATCCACTAAATGAGGGAATAATATGTGTGAGGGTACCCCAGGAGAGTTCCAAATGTGTGTGGGTAGAATATATATCCCACAGGGGTAAATTTGAAAAAAGTTGAACAATTTTTTTTTTTGTTCTTAGTCATTTTTCCGGCGTTTATCAGACTTTCAGATAGGGGAAATGTCAGTGAGCGTTCCGATTTCAGTTCCAGAGCGATTCGTCCAATGAGTCCTTGATATTTAGTCGTTTTCAGCCAATTTTCTGGATTTTTGAAAATTTCACTTTTTTTGTGAAAATATCCACTAAATGAGGGAATAATATGTGTGAGGGTACCCCAGGAGAGATCCAAATGTGTGTGGGTAGAATATATATCCCACGGGGGTAAAATTGAAAAAAGTTGAAAAAATTTTTTTTTTGGACTTAGTCATTTTTCCGGCGTTTCTCAAACTTTCAGATAGGGGAAATGTCAGTGAGCATTCCGATTTCAATCCCAGAGCGATTTGGCCAATGAGTCCTTGATATTTAGTCGTTTTCAGCCAATACTTTTGATTTTTGAAAATTTCACTTTTTGGGAAAATATCCACTAAATGAGGGAATAATATGTGTGAGGGTACCCCAGGAGAGTACCAAATGTGTGTGGGTAGAATATATATCTCACGGGGGTAAAATTGAAAAAAGTTTTAAAAATTTTTTTTTTGGACTTAGTCATTTTTCCGGCGTTTCTCAAACTTTCAGATAGGGGAAATGTCAGTGAGTGTTCCGATTTCAGTTCCAAAGCGATTCGCCCAATGCATCCTTGATATTTAGTTTTCAGCAAATATTTTGGATTTTTGAAAATTTCACTTTTTTGTGAAAATATCCACTAAATGAGGGAATTATATGTGTGAGGGTACCCCAGGAGAGTTCCAAATGTGTGTGGGTAGAATATATATCCCACAGGGGTAAATTTGAAAAAAGTTGAACAATTTTTTTTTTTGTTCTTAGTCATTTTTCCGGCGTTTATCAGACTTTCAGATATGGCAAATATCAGTGAGTGCTTCAATTTCAGTTCCAGAGCGATTCGACCAATGAATCCTTGATATTTAGTTGTTTTCAGCCAATATTTTGGATTTTTGAAAATTTTACTTTTTTGTGAAAATATCCACTAAATGAGGAATAATATGTGTGAGGGTACCCCAGGAGAGTTCCAAATGTGTGAGGGTAGAATATATATCCCACAGGGGTAAATTTGAAAAAATTTGAACAATTTTTTTTTTTGTTCTTAGTCATTTTTCGGGCGTTTATCAGACTTTCAGATAGGGGAAATGTCAGTGAGCGTTCCGATTTCAGTTCCTAAGCGATTACCCCAATGAATCCTTGATATTTAGTTGTTTTCAGCCAATATTTTGGATTTTTGAAAATTTCACTTTTTTGTGAAAATATCCACTAAATGAGGGAATAATATGTGTGAGGGTACCCTAGGAGAGTTCCAAATGTGTGTGGGTAGAATACATATCTCACAGGGGTAAAATTGAAAAAAGTTGAAAAAATTTTTTTTTGGACTTAGTCATTTTTCCGGCGTTTCTCAAACTTTCAGATAGGGGAAATGTCAGTGAGCATTCCGATTTCAATTCCAGAGCGATTCACCCAATGAGTCCTTGATATTTAGTCGTTTTCAGGCAATTTTCTGGATTTTTGAACATTTCACTTTTTTGTGAAAATATCCAATAAATGAGGGAATAATATGTGTGAGGGTACCCCAGGAGATTTCCAAATGTGTGTGGGTAGAATATATATCCCACAGGGGTAAAATTGAAAAAAGATGAAAAAAATTTTTTTTTTGGACTTAGTCATTTTTCTGGCGTTTATCAGACGTTCAGATAGGGCAAATGTCTGTGAGCGTTCCGATTTCAGTTCCAGAGCGATTCGCCCAATGAGTCCTTGATATTTAGTCGTTTTCAGCCAATTTTCTGGATTTTTGAAAATTTCACTTTTTTGTGAAAATATCCACTAAATGAGAGAATAATATGTGTGAGGGTACCCCAGGAGAGTTCCAAATGTGTGTGGGTAGAATATATATAACACGGGGGTAAAATTGAAAAAAGTTGAAAAATTTTATTTTTTGGACTTAGTCATTTTTCCGGCATTTATCAGACTTTCAGATAGGGCAAATGTCAGTGAGCGTTCCGATTTCAGTTCCAGAGCGATTCGCCCAATGAGTCCTTGATATTTAGTCGTTTTCAGCCAATTTTCTGGATTTTTGAAAATTTCACTTTTTTGTGAAAATATCCACTAAATGAGGGAATAATATGTGTGAGGGTACCCTAGGAGAATTCCAAATGTGTGTGGGTAGAATATATATCCCACGGGGGTAAAAATGAAAAAAGTTGAAAAATATTTTTTTTTTGGACTTAGTGATTTTTCCAGCGTTTATCAGACTTTCAGATAGGGCAGATGTCAGTGAGCATATCGATTTCAGTTCTAGAGCGATTCGCCCAATGAGTCCTTGATATCTAGTCGTTTTCAGACAATTTTCTGGATTTTTGAAAATTTCACTTTTTTGTGAAAATATCCACTAAATGAGGGAATAATATGTGTGAGGGTACCCCAGGAGAGTTCCAAATGTGTGTGGGTAGAATATATATCCCACGGGGGTAAAATTGAAAAAAGTTTAAAAAAAATTTTTTTTTGGACTTAGTCATTTTTCCGTCGTTTATCAGACTTTCAGATATGGCAAATGTCAGTGAGCGTTCCGATTTCAGTTCCAGAGCGATTCGCCCAATGAGTCCTTGATATTTAGACGTTTTCAATTTTCTGGATTTTTGAAAATTTCACTTTTTTGTGAAAATATCCACTAAATGAGGGGATAATATGTGTGAGGGTACCCCAGGAGAGTTCCAAATGTGTGTGGGTAGAATATATATCCCACGGGGGTAAAATTGAAAAAAATTTTTTTGGGACTTAGTCATTTTTCCATCGTTTATCAGACTTTCAGATAGGAAAAATGTCAGTGAGCATTATGATTTCAGTTCCAGAGCGATTCGCCCAATGAGTCCTTGATATTTAGTCGTTTTCAGACAATTTTCTGGATTTTTGAAAATTTCACTTTTTTGTGAAAATATCCACTAAATGAGGGAATAATATGTGTGAGGGTACCCCAGGAGAATTCCAAATGTGTGTGTGTAGAATATATATCCCACGGGGGTAAAATTGAAAAAAAATTTTTTGGGACTTAGTCATTTTTCCATCGTTTATCAGACTTTCAGATAGGGGAAATGTCAGTGAGCATTATGATTTCAGTTCCAGAGCGATTCGCCCAATGATTCCTTGATAGTTAGTCGTTTTCAGACAATTTTCTGGATTTTTGAAAAGTTCACTTTTTTGTGAAAATATCCACTAAATGAGGGATAATATGTGTGAGGGTACCCCAGGAGAGTTCCAAATGTGTGTGGGTAGAATATATATCACACGGGGATAAAATTGAAAAAAATTTTTTTTGGTCTTAGTCATTTTTCTGGCGTTTATCAGACTTTCAGAGAGGGCAAATGTCAGTGAGAGTTCTGATTTCAGTTCCAGAGCGATTCGCCCAATGAGTCCTTGAAATTTAGTCGTTTTCAGCCAATTTTCTGGATTTTTGAAAATTTAACTTTTTTGTCAAAATATCCACTAAATGAGAGAATAATATGTGTGAGGGTACCCCAGGAGAATTCCAAATGTGTGTGTGTAGAATATATATCCCACGGGGGTAAAATTGAAAAAAGTTGAAAAAATTTATTTTTTGGACTTAGTCATTTTTCCGGCGTTTATCAGACTTTCAGATAGGGCAAATGTCAGTGAGCGTTCCGATTTCAGTTCCAGAGTGATTCGCCCAATGAGTCCTTGATATTTAGTCGTTTTCAGCCAATATTTTGGATTTTTGAAAATTTCACTTTTTTGTGAAAATATCCACTAAATGAGGGAATAATATGTGTGAGGGTACCCCAGGAGAGTTCCAAATGTGTGTGGGTAAAATATATATCCCACGGGGATAAAATTGAAAAAAATTTTTTTTGGACTTAGTCATTTTTCTGGCGTTTATCAGACTTTCAGAGAGGGCAAATGTCAGTGAGCGTTCTGATTTCAGTTCCAGAGCGATTCGCCCAATGAGTCCTTGATATTTAGTAGTTTTCAGCCAATTTTCTGGATTTTTGAAAATTTCACTTTTTTGTGAAAATATCCACTAAATGAGAGAATAATATGTGTGAGGGTACCCCAGGATAGTTCCAAATGTGTGTGGGTAGAATATATATCTCAAGGGGGTAAAATTGAAAAAAGTTGAAAAATTTTTTTTTTTTGGACTTAGTCATTTTTCCAGCGTTTATCAGACTTTCAGATAGGGGCATTACGATTTCAGTTCCAGAGCGATTCGCCCAATGAGTCCTTGATATTTAGTCGTTTTCAGACAATATTTTGGATTTTTGAAAATTTCACTTTTTTGTGAAAATATCCACTAAATGAGGGAATAATATGTGTGAGGGTACCCCAGGATAGTTCCAAATGTGTGTGGGTAGAATATATATCTCACGGGGGTAAAATTGAAAAAAAAAATTTTTGGACTTAGTCATTTTTCCGGCGTTTATCAGACTTTCAGATAGGGGAAATGTCAGTGAGCATTACGATTTCAGTTCCAGAGCGATTCGCCCAATGAGTCCTTGATATTTAGTCGTTTTCAGACAAGTTTCTGGATTTTTGAAAATTTCACTTTTTTGTGAAAATATCCACTAAATGAGGGTACACCAGGAGAATTCCAAATGTGTGTGGGTAGAATATATATCCCACGGGGGTAAAATTGAAAAAAGTTGAAAAAAATTTTTTTTTTGGACTTAGTCATTTTTCCGGCGTTTATCAGACTTTCAGATAGGGCAAATGTCAGTGAGCGTTCCGATTTCAGTTCCAGAACGATTCGCCCAAGGAGTCCTTGATATTTAGGCGTTTTCAGCCAATATTTTGGATTTTTGAAAATTTCACTTTTTTGTGAAAATATCCACTAAATGAGGGAATAATATGTGTGAGGGTACCCCAGGAGAATTCCAAATGTGTGTGTGTAGAATATATATCCCACGGGGGTAAAATTGAAAAAAGTTGAAAAAAATTTTTTTTTTGGACTTAGTCATTTTTCCGGCGTTTATCAGACTTTCAGATAGGGCAAATGTCAGTGAGCGTTCCGATTTCAGTTCCAGAACGATTCGCCCAAGGAGTCCTTGATATTTAGGCGTTTTCAGCCAATATTTTGGATTTTTGAAAATTTCACTTTTTTGTGAAAATATCAACTAAATGAGGGAATAATATGTGTGAGGGTACCCCAGGAGAATTCCAAATGTGTGTGTGTAGAATATATATCTCACGGGGGTAAAATTGAAAAAAAAATTTTTTGTACTTAGTCATTTTTCTGGCGTTTATCAGACTTTCAGATAGGCCAAATGTCAGTGAGCGTTCCGATATCAGTTCCAGAGCGATTCGCCCAATGAGTCCTTGATATTTAGGCATTTTCAGCCAATATTTGGATTTTTGAAAATTTCTCTTTTTTGTGAAAATATCCACTAAATGAGGGAATAATATATGTGAGGGTACCCAAGGAGAATTCCAAATGTGTGTGTGTAGAATATATATCCCACGGGGGTAAAATTGAAAAAAGTTGAAAAAAATTTTTTCTTTGGACTTATCATTTTTCCGGCGTTTATCAGACTTTCAGATAGGGGAAATGTCAGTGAGCGTTCCAATTTCAGTTCCAGAGCGATTCGCCCAATGAGTCCTTGTTATTTAGTCGTTTTCAGCCAATATTCTGGATTTTTGAAAATTTCACTTTTTTGTGAAAATATCCACTAAATGAGGGAATAATATGTGTGAGGGTACCCCAGGAGAATTCCAAATGTGTGTGTGTAGAATATATATCCCACGGGGGTAAAATTGAAAAAAGTTGAAAAAAATTTTTTTTTTGGACTTAGTCATTTTTCCGGCGTTTATCAGACTTTCAGATAGGGCAAATGTCAGTGAGCGTTCCGATTTCAGTTCCAGAGCGATTCGCCCAAGGAGTCCTTGATATTTAGGCGTTTTCAGCCAATATTTTGGATTTTTGAAAATTTCACTTTTTTGTGAAAATATCAACTAAATGAGGGAATAATATGTGTGAGGGTACCCCAGGAGAGTTCCAAATGTGTGTGGGTAGAATATATATCCCACGGGGGTAAAATTGAAAAAAAAATTTTTTGGACTTAGTCCTTTTTCTGGCGTTTATCAGACTTTCAGAGAGGGGAAATGTCAGTGAGCGTGACGATTTCAGTTCCAGAGCGATTCGCCCATTGAGTCCTTGATATTTAGTCGTTTTCAGACAATTTTCTGGATTTTTGAAAATTTCACTATTTTGTGAAAATATCCACTAAATGAGGGAATAATATGTGTGAGGGTACCCCAGGAGAGTTCCAAATGTGTGTGGGTAGAATATATATCTCACGGGGGTAAAATTGAAAAAAAATTTTTTTGGAATTAGTCATTTTTCTGGCATTTATCAGACTTTCAGAGAGGGCAAATGTCAGTGAGCGTTCCGATTTCAGTTCCAGAGCGATTCGCCCAATGAGTCCTTGATATTTAGTCGTTTTCAGCCAATATTTTGGATTTTTGAAAATTTCACTTTTTTGTGAAAATATCCACTAAATGAGGGAATAATATATGTGAGGGTACCCAAGGAGAATTCCAAATGTGTGTGTGTAGAATATATATCCCACGGGGGTAAAATTGAAAAAAGTTGAAAAAAATTTTTCTTTGGACTTAGTCATTTTTCCGGCGTTTATCAGACTTTCAGATAGGGCAAATGTCAGTGAGCTTTCCGATTTCAGTTCCAGAGCAATTCGCCCAATGAGTCCTTGATATTTAGTCGTTTTCAGCCAATACTTTGGATTTTTGAAAATTTCTCTTTTTTGTGAAAATATCCACTAAATGAGGGAATAATATGTGTGAGGGTACCCCAGGAGAGTTCCAAATGTGTGTGGGTAGAATATATATCCCACGGGGGTAAAATTGAAAAAAAAATTTTTTGGACTTAGTCCTTTTTCTGGCGTTTATCAGACTTTCAGAGAGGGGAAATGTCAGTGAGCATGACGATTTCAGTTCCAGAGCGATTCGCCCATTGAGTCCTTGATATTTAGTCGTTTTCAGACAATTTTCTGGATTTTTGAAAATTTCACTATTTTGTGAAAATATCCACTAAATGAGGGAATAATATGTGTGAGGGTACCCCAGGAGAGTTCCAAATGTGTGTGGGTAGAATATATATCTCACGGGGGTAAAATTGAAAAAAAATTTTTTTGGAATTAGTCATTTTTCTGGCATTTATCAGACTTTCAGAGAGGGCAAATGTCAGTGAGCGTTCCGATTTCAGTTCCAGAGCGATTCGCCCAATGAGTCCTTGATATTTAGTCGTTTTCAGCCAATATTTTGGATTTTTGAAAATTTCACTTTTTTGTGAAAATATCCACTAAATGAGGGAATAATATATGTGAGGGTACCCCAGGAGAGTTCCAAATGTGTGTGGGTAGAATATATATCCCACGGGGGTAAAATTGAAAAAAGTTGAAAAATTTTTTTTTTTGGACTTAGTCATTTTTCAAGCGTTTATCAGACTTTCAGATAGGGGAAATGTCAGTGAGCATTCCAATTTCAGTTCCAGAGCGATTCGCCCAATGAGTCCTTGATATTTAGTCGTTTTCAGCCAATATTTTGGATTTTTGAAAATTTCACTTTTTTGTGAAAATATCCACTAAATGAGGGAATAATATGTGTGAGGGTACCCAAGGAGAATTCCAAATGTGTGTGTGTAGAATATATATCCCACGGCGGTATAATTGAAAAAAGTTGAAAAAAATTTTTCTTTGGACTTAGTCATTTTTCCGGCGTTTATCAGACTTTCAGATAGGGCAAATGTCAGTGAGCGTTCCGATTTCAGTTCCAGAGCGATTCGCCCAATGAGTCCTTGATATTTAGGAGTTTTCAGCCAATATTTTGGATTTTTGAAAATTTCACTTTTTTTTGAAAATATCCACTAAATGAGGGAATAATATGTGTGAGGGTACCCCAGGAGAATTCCAAATGTGTGTGTGTGTAGAATATATATCCCACGGTTGTAAAATTGAAAAAAGTTGAAAAAATTTTTTTTTTGGACTTAGTCATTTTTCCGGCGTTTATCAGACTTTCAGATAGGGCAAATGTCAGTGAGCGTTCCGATTTCAGTTCCAGAGCGATTCGCCCAATGAGTCCTTGATATTTAGTCGTTTTCAGCCAATTTTCTGGATTTTTGAAAATTTCACTTTTTTGTGAAAATATCCACTAAATGAGAGAATAATATGTGTGAGGGTACCGCAGGAGTGTTCCAAATGTGTGTGGGTAGAATATATATCCCACGGGGGTAAAATTGAAAAAAAAATTTTTTGGACTTAGTCATTTTCCTGGCGTTTATCAGACGTTCAGATACGGCAAATGTCAGTGAGCGTTCCGATTTCAGTTCCAGAGCGATTCGCCCAATGAGTCCTTTATATTTAGTCGTTTTCAGCCAATATTTTGGATTTTTGAAAATTTCACTTTTTTGTGAAAATATCCACTAAATGAGGGTACACCAGGAGAATTCCAAATGTGTGTGTGTAGAATATATATCCCACGGGGGTAAAATTGAAAAAAAAATTTTTTGGACTTAGTCATTTTTCTGGCGTTTATCAGACTTTCAGAGAGGGCAAATGTCAGTGAGCGTTCCGATTTCAGTTCCAGAGCGATTCGCCCAATGAGTCCTTGATATTTAGTCGTTTTCAGCCAATATTTTGGATTTTTGAAAATTTCACTTTTTTGTGAAAATATCCACTAAATGAGTGAATAATATGTGTGAGGGTACCCCAGGAGAATTCCAAATGTGTGTGGGTAGAATATATATCCCACGGGGGTAAAATTGAAAAAAAAATTTTTTAGACTTAGTCATTTTCCTGGCGTTAATCAGACGTTCAGATACGGCAAATGTCAGTGAGCGTTCCGATTTCAGTTCCAGAGCGATTCGCCCAATGAGTCCTTGATATTTAGTCGTTTTCAGCCAATATTTTGGATTTTTGAAAATTTCACTTTTTTGTGAAAATATCCACTAAATGAGGGAATAATATGTGTGAGGGTACCCCAGGAGAATTCCAAATGTGTGTGTGTAGAATATATATCCCACGGGGGTAAAATTTTAAAAAAAATTTTTTTGGACTTAGTCATTTTTCCGGCGTTTATCAGACTTTCAGATAGGGCAAATGTCAGTGAGCGTTCCGATTTCAGTTCCAGAGCGTTTCGCCCAATGAGTCCTTGATATTTAGTCGTTTTCAGCCAATTTTCTGGATTTTTGTAAATTTCACTTTTTTGTGAAAATATACACTAAATGAGGGAATAATATGTGTGAGGGTACCCCAGGAGAGATCCAAATGTGTGTGGGTAGAATATATATCCCACGGGGGTAAAATTGAAAAAAATTTTTTTTGGACTTAGTCATTTTTCTGGCGTTTATCAGACTTTCAGAGAGGGCAAATGTCATTGAGCGTTCCGATTTCAGTTCCAGAGCGATTCGCCCAATTAGTCCTTGATATTTAGTCGTTTTCAGCCAATATTTTGGATTTTTGAAAATTTCACTTTTTTGTGAAAATATCCACTAAATGAGGGAATAATATGTGTGAGGGTACCCCAGGAGAGTTCCAAATGTGTGTGTGTAGAATATATATCCCACGGGTGTAAAATTGAAAAAAGTTGAAACATTTTTTTTTTTTGGACTTATTCATTTTTCTGGCGTTTATCAGACTTTCAGAGAGGGCAAATGTCAGTGAGCGTTACGATTTCAGTTCCAGAGCGATTCGCCCAATGAGTCCTTGATATTTAGTCGTTTTCAGCCAATATTTTGGATTTTTGAAAATTTCACTTTTTTGTGAAAATATCCACTAAATGAGGGAATAATATGTGTGAGGGTACCCCAGGAGAATTCCAAATGTGTGTGTGTAGAATATATATCCCACGGGGGTAAAATTGAAAAAAGTTGAAAAAAAATTTTTTTTTTGGACTTAGTCATTTTTCCGGCGTTTATCAGACTTTCAGATAGGGCAAATGTCAGTGAGCGTTCCGATTTCAGTTCCAGAGCGATTCGCCCAAGGAGTCCTTGATATTTAGGCGTTTTCAGCCAATATTTTGGATTTTTGAAAATTTCACTTTTTTGTGAAAATATCAACTAAATGAGGGAATAATATGTGTGAGGGTACCCCAGGAGAATTCCAAATGTGTGTTTGTAGAATATATATCTCACGGGGGTAAAATTGAAAAAAAAATTTTTTGGACTTAGTCATTTTTCTGGCGTTTATCAGACTTTCAGATAGGCCAAATGTCAGTGAGCGTTCCGATTTCAGTTCCAGAGCGATTCGCCCAATGAGTCTTTGATATTTAGGCATTTTCAGCCAATATTTGGATTTTTGAAAATTTCTCTTTTTTGTGAAAATATCCACTAAATGAGGGAATAATATGTGTGAGGGTACCCCAGGAGAGTTCCAAATGTGTGTGGGTAGAATATATATCCCACGGGGGTAAAATTTAAAAAAAAATTTTTTGGACTTAGTCCTTTTTCTGGCGTTTATCAGACTTTCAGAGAGGGGAAATGTCAGTGAGCATGACGATTTCAGTTCCAGAGCGATTCGCCCATTGAGTCCTTGATATTTAGTCGTTTTCAGACAATTTTCTGGATTTTTGAAAATTTCACTATTTTGTGAAAATATCCACTAAATGAGGGAATAATATGTGTGAGGGTACCCCAGGAGAGTTCCAAATGTGTGTGGGTAAAATATATATCTCACGGGGGTAAAATTGAAAAAAAAAATTTTTGGAATTAGTCATTTTTCTGGCGTTTATCAGACTTTCAGATAGGGCAAATGTCAGTGAGCGTTCCGATTTCAGTTCCAGAGCGATTCGCCCAATGAGTCCTTGATATTTAGTCGTTTTCAGCCAATTTTCTGGATTTTTGTAAATTTCACTTTTTTGTGAAAATATCCACTAAATGAGAGAATAATATGTGTGAGGGTACCCCAGGGGAGTTCCAAATGTGTGTGGGTAGAATATATATCCCACGGGGGTAAAATTGAAAAAAGTTGAAAAAAATTTTTTTTTGGACTTAGTCATTTTTCCAGCGTTTATCAGACTTTCAGAGAGGGCAAATGTCAGTGAGTGTTCCGATTTCAGTTCCAGAGCGATTCGCCCAATGAGTCCTTGATATTTAGTCGTTTTCAGCCAATATTTTGGATTTTTGAAAATTTCACTTTTTTGTGAAAATATCCACTAAATGAGGGAATAATATGTGTGAGGGTACCCCAGGAGAGTTCCAAATGTGTGTGGGTAGAATATATATCCCACGGGGGTAAAATTGAAAAAAGTTGAAAAATTTTTTTTTTTTGGACTTAGTCATTTTTCAAGCGTTTATCAGACTTTCAGATAGGGGAAATGTCAGTGAGCGTTCCGATTTCAGTTCCAGAGCGATTCGCCCAATGAGTCCTTGATATTTAGTCGTTTTCAGCCAATATTTTGGATTTTTGAAAATTTCACTTTTTTGTGAAAATATCCACTAAATGAGAGAATAATATGTGTGAGGGTACCCCAGGGGAGTTCCAAATGTGTGTGTGTAGAATATATATCCCACGGGGGTAAAATTGAAAAAAGTTGAAACATTTTTTTTTTTTTGGACTTATTCATTTTTCCAGCGTTTATCAGACTTTCAGATAGGGCAAATGTCAGTGAGCGTTCCGATTTCAGTTCCAGAGCGATTCGCCCAATGAGTCCTTGATATTTAGTAGTTTTCAGCCAATATTTTGGATTTTTGAAAATTTCACTTTTTTTGTGAAAATATCCACTAAATGAGGGAATAATATGTGTGAGGGTACCCCAGGACAGTTCCAAATGTGTGTGGGTAGAATATATATCCCACGGGGGTAAAATTGAAAAAAGTTGAAAAATTTTTTTTTTTTGGACTTAGTCATTTTTCAAGCGTTTATCAGACTTTCAGATAGGGGAAATGTCAGTGAGCGTTCCGATTTCAGTTCCAGAGCGATTCGTGCAATGAGTCTTTGATATTTAGTCGTTTTCCGCCAATTTTCTGGATTTTTGAAAATTTCACTTTTTTGTGAAAATATCCACTAAATGAGGGGATAATATGTGTGAGGGTACCCCAGGAGAGTTCCAAATGTGTGTGAGTAGAATATATATCTCACGGGGGTAAAATTGAAAAAAAAATTTTTTGGACTTAGTCCTTTTTCTGGCGTTTATCAGACTTTCAGATAGGGCAAATGTCAGTGAGCGTTCCGATTTCAGTTCCAGAGCGATTCGCCCAAGGAGTCCTTGATATTTAGGCGTTTTCAGCCAATATTTTGGATTTTTGAAAATTTCACTTTTTTGTGAAAATATCAACTAAATGAGGGAATAATATGTGTGAGGGTACCCCAGGAGAATTCCAAATGTGTGTTTGTAGAATATATATCTCACGGGGGTAAAATTGAAAAAAAAATTTTTTGGACTTAGTCATTTTTCTGGCGTTTATCAGACTTTCAGATAGGCCAAATGTCAGTGAGCGTTCCGATTTCAGTTCCAGAGCGATTCGCCCAATGAGTCTTTGATATTTAGGCATTTTCAGCCAATATTTGGATTTTTGAAAATTTCTCTTTTTTGTGAAAATATCCACTAAATGAGGGAATAATATGTGTGAGGGTACCCCAGGAGAGTTCCAAATGTGTGTGGGTAGAATATATATCCCACGGGGGTAAAATTTAAAAAAAAATTTTTTGGACTTAGTCCTTTTTCTGGCGTTTATCAGACTTTCAGAGAGGGGAAATGTCAGTGAGCATGACGATTTCAGTTCCAGAGCGATTCGCCCATTGAGTCCTTGATATTTAGTCGTTTTCAGACAATTTTCTGGATTTTTGAAAATTTCACTATTTTGTGAAAATATCCACTAAATGAGGGAATAATATGTGTGAGGGTACCCCAGGAGAGTTCCAAATGTGTGTGGGTAAAATATATATCTCACGGGGGTAAAATTGAAAAAAAAAATTTTTGGAATTAGTCATTTTTCTGGCGTTTATCAGACTTTCAGATAGGGCAAATGTCAGTGAGCGTTCCGATTTCAGTTCCAGAGCGATTCGCCCAATGAGTCCTTGATATTTAGTCGTTTTCAGCCAATTTTCTGGATTTTTGTAAATTTCACTTTTTTGTGAAAATATCCACTAAATGAGAGAATAATATGTGTGAGGGTACCCCAGGGGAGTTCCAAATGTGTGTGGGTAGAATATATATCCCACGGGGGTAAAATTGAAAAAAGTTGAAAAAAATTTTTTTTTGGACTTAGTCATTTTTCCAGCGTTTATCAGACTTTCAGAGAGGGCAAATGTCAGTGAGTGTTCCGATTTCAGTTCCAGAGCGATTCGCCCAATGAGTCCTTGATATTTAGTCGTTTTCAGCCAATATTTTGGATTTTTGAAAATTTCACTTTTTTGTGAAAATATCCACTAAATGAGGGAATAATATGTGTGAGGGTACCCCAGGAGAGTTCCAAATGTGTGTGGGTAGAATATATATCCCACGGGGGTAAAATTGAAAAAAGTTGAAAAATTTTTTTTTTTTGGACTTAGTCATTTTTCAAGCGTTTATCAGACTTTCAGATAGGGGAAATGTCAGTGAGCGTTCCGATTTCAGTTCCAGAGCGATTCGCCCAATGAGTCCTTGATATTTAGTCGTTTTCAGCCAATATTTTGGATTTTTGAAAATTTCACTTTTTTGTGAAAATATCCACTAAATGAGAGAATAATATGTGTGAGGGTACCCCAGGGGAGTTCCAAATGTGTGTGTGTAGAATATATATCCCACGGGGGTAAAATTGAAAAAAGTTGAAACATTTTTTTTTTTTTGGACTTATTCATTTTTCCAGCGTTTATCAGACTTTCAGATAGGGCAAATGTCAGTGAGCGTTCCGATTTCAGTTCCAGAGCGATTCGCCCAATGAGTCCTTGATATTTAGTAGTTTTCAGCCAATATTTTGGATTTTTGAAAATTTCACTTTTTTTGTGAAAATATCCACTAAATGAGGGAATAATATGTGTGAGGGTACCCCAGGACAGTTACAAATGTGTGTGGGTAGAATATATATCCCACGGGGGTAAAATTGAAAAAAGTTGAAAAATTTTTTTTTTTTGGACTTAGTCATTTTTCAAGCGTTTATCAGACTTTCAGATAGGGGAAATGTCAGTGAGCGTTCCGATTTCAGTTCCAGAGCGATTCGTGCAATGAGTCTTTGATATTTAGTCGTTTTCCGCCAATTTTCTGGATTTTTGAAAATTTCACTTTTTTGTGAAAATATCCACTAAATGAGGGGATAATATGTGTGAGGGTACCCCAGGAGAGTTCCAAATGTGTGTGAGTAGAATATATATCTCACGGGGGTAAAATTGAAAAAAAAATTTTTTGGACTTAGTCCTTTTTCTGGCGTTTATCAGACTTTCAGATAGGGCAAATGTCAGTGAGCGTTCCGATTTCAGTTCCAGAGCGATTCGCCCAATGAGTCCTTGATATTTAGTCGTTTTCAGCCAATTTTCTGGATTTTTGTAAATTTCACTCTTTTGTGAATATATACACTAAATGAGGGAATAATATGTGTGAGGGTACCCCAAGAGAGGTCCAAATGTGTGTGGGTAGAATATATATCCCACGGGGGTAAAATTGAAAAAAAATTTTTTTGGACTTAGTCATTTTTCTGGCGTTTATCAGACTTTCAGAGAGGGCAAATGTCAGTGAGCGTTCCGATTTCAGTTCCAGAGCGATTCGCCCAATGAGTCCTTGATATTTAGTCGTTTTCAGCCAATATTTTGGATTTTTGAAAATTTCACTTTTTTGTGAAAATATCCACTAAATGAGGGAATAATATGTGTGAGGGTACCCCAGGAGAGTTCCAAATGTGTGTGTGTAGAATATATATCCCACGGGGGTAAAATTGAAAAAAGTTGAAACATTTTTTTTTTTTTGGACTTATTCATTTTTCTGGCGTTTATCAGACTTTCAGAGAGGGCAAATGTCAGTGAGCGTTACGATTTCAGTTCCAGAGCGATTCGCCCAATGAGTCCTTGATATTTAGTCGTTTTCAGCCAATATTTTGGATTTTTGAAAATTTCACTTTTTTGTGAAAATATCCACTAAATGAGGGAATAATATGTGTGAGGGTACCCCAGGAGAGTTCCAAATGTGTGTGGGTAGAATATATATCCCACGGGGGTAAAATTGAAAAAAAAATTTTTTGGACTTAGTCATTTTTCCAGCGTTTATCAGACTTTCAGATAGGGCAAATGTCAGTGAGCGTTCCGATTTCAGTTCCAGAGCGATTCGCCCATTGAGTCCTTGATATTTAGTCGTTTTCAGACAATTTTCTGGATTTTTGAAAATTTCACTTTTTTGTGAAAATATCCACTAAATGAGGGAATAATATGTGTGAGGGTACCCAAGGAGAATTCCAAATGTGTGTGTGTAGAATATATATCCCACGGGGGTAAAATTGAAAAAAGTTGAAAAAAATTTTTCTTTGGACTTAGTCATTTTTCCAGCGTTTATCAGACTTTCAGATAGGGCAAATGTCAGTGAGCGTTCCGATTTCAGTTCCAGAGCGATTCGCCCAATGAGTCCTTGATATTTAGGCGTTTTCAGCCAATATTTTGGATTTTTGAAAATTTCACTTTTTTGTGAAAATATCCACTAAATGAGGGAATAATATGTGTGAGGGTACCCCAGGAGAGTTCCAAATGTGTGTGGGTAGAATACATATCCCACGGGGGTAAAATTGAAAAAAATTTTTTTTGGACTTAGTCATTTTTCTGGCGTTTATCAGACTTTCAGATAGGGGAAATGTCAGTGAGCGTTCCAATTTCAGTTCCAGAGCGATTCGCCCAATGAGTCCTTGTTATTTAGTCGTTTTCAGCCAATATTCTGGATTTTTGAAAATTTCACTTTTTTGTGAAAATATCCACTAAATGAGGGAATAATATGTGTGAGGGTACCCCAGGAGAGTTCCAAATGTGTGTGGGTAGAATATATATCTCAAGGGGGTAAAATTGAAAAAAAAATTTTTTGGACTTAGTCCTTTTTCTGGCGTTTATCAGACTTTCAGAGAGGGGAAATGTCAGTGAGCATGACGATTTCAGTTCCAGAGCGATTCGCCCATTGAGTCCTTGATATTTAGTCGTTTTCAGACAATTTTCTGGATTTTTGAAAATTTCACTATTTTGTGAAAATATCCACTAAATGAGGGAATAATATGTGTGAGGGTACCCCAGGAGAGTTCCAAATGTGTGTGGGTAGAATATCTATCCCACGGGGGTAAAATTTTAAAAAAATTTTTTTTGGACTTAGTCATTTTTCCGGCGTTTATCAGACTTTCAGATAGGGCAAATGTCAGTGAGCGTTCCGATTTCAGTTCCAGAGCGTTTCGCCCAATGAGTCCTTGATATTTAGTCGTTTTCAGCCAATTTTCTGGATTTTTGTAAATTTCACTTTTTTGTGAAAATATACACTAAATGAGGGAATAATATGTGTGAGGGTACCCCAGGAGAGATCCAAATGTGTGTGGGTAGAATATATATCCCACGGGGGTAAAATTGAAAAAAATTTTTTTTGGACTTAGTCATTTTTCTGGCGTTTATCAGACTTTCAGAGAGGGCAAATGTCATTGAGCGTTCCGATTTCAGTTCCAGAGCGATTCGCCCAATTAGTCCTTGATATTTAGTCGTTTTCAGCCAATATTTTGGATTTTTGAAAATTTCACTTTTTTGTGAAAATATCCACTAAATGAGGGAATAATATGTGTGAGGGTACCCCAGGAGAGTTCCAAATGTGTGTGTGTAGAATATATATCCCACGGGTGTAAAATTGAAAAAAGTTGAAACATTTTTTTTTTTTGGACTTATTCATTTTTCTGGCGTTTATCAGACTTTCAGAGAGGGCAAATGTCAGTGAGCGTTACGATTTCAGTTCCAGAGCGATTCGCCCAATGAGTCCTTGATATTTAGTCGTTTTCAGCCAATATTTTGGATTTTTGAAAATTTCACTTTTTTGTGAAAATATCCACTAAATGAGGGAATAATATGTGTGAGGGTACCCCAGGAGAATTCCAAATGTGTGTGTGTAGAATATATATCCCACGGGGGTAAAATTGAAAAAAGTTGAAAAAAAATTTTTTTTTTGGACTTAGTCATTTTTCCGGCGTTTATCAGACTTTCAGATAGGGCAAATGTCAGTGAGCGTTCCGATTTCAGTTCCAGAGCGATTCGCCCAAGGAGTCCTTGATATTTAGGCGTTTTCAGCCAATATTTTGGATTTTTGAAAATTTCACTTTTTTGTGAAAATATCAACTAAATGAGGGAATAATATGTGTGAGGGTACCCCAGGAGAATTCCAAATGTGTGTTTGTAGAATATATATCTCACGGGGGTAAAATTGAAAAAAAAATTTTTTGGACTTAGTCATTTTTCTGGCGTTTATCAGACTTTCAGATAGGCCAAATGTCAGTGAGCGTTCCGATTTCAGTTCCAGAGCGATTCGCCCAATGAGTCTTTGATATTTAGGCATTTTCAGCCAATATTTGGATTTTTGAAAATTTCTCTTTTTTGTGAAAATATCCACTAAATGAGGGAATAATATGTGTGAGGGTACCCCAGGAGAGTTCCAAATGTGTGTGGGTAGAATATATATCCCACGGGGGTAAAATTTAAAAAAAAATTTTTTGGACTTAGTCCTTTTTCTGGCGTTTATCAGACTTTCAGAGAGGGGAAATGTCAGTGAGCATGACGATTTCAGTTCCAGAGCGATTCGCCCATTGAGTCCTTGATATTTAGTCGTTTTCAGACAATTTTCTGGATTTTTGAAAATTTCACTATTTTGTGAAAATATCCACTAAATGAGGGAATAATATGTGTGAGGGTACCCCAGGAGAGTTCCAAATGTGTGTGGGTAAAATATATATCTCACGGGGGTAAAATTGAAAAAAAAAATTTTTGGAATTAGTCATTTTTCTGGCGTTTATCAGACTTTCAGATAGGGCAAATGTCAGTGAGCGTTCCGATTTCAGTTCCAGAGCGATTCGCCCAATGAGTCCTTGATATTTAGTCGTTTTCAGCCAATTTTCTGGATTTTTGTAAATTTCACTTTTTTGTGAAAATATCCACTAAATGAGAGAATAATATGTGTGAGGGTACCCCAGGGGAGTTCCAAATGTGTGTGGGTAGAATATATATCCCACGGGGGTAAAATTGAAAAAAGTTGAAAAAAATTTTTTTTTGGACTTAGTCATTTTTCCAGCGTTTATCAGACTTTCAGAGAGGGCAAATGTCAGTGAGTGTTCCGATTTCAGTTCCAGAGCGATTCGCCCAATGAGTCCTTGATATTTAGTCGTTTTCAGCCAATATTTTGGATTTTTGAAAATTTCACTTTTTTGTGAAAATATCCACTAAATGAGGGAATAATATGTGTGAGGGTACCCCAGGAGAGTTCCAAATGTGTGTGGGTAGAATATATATCCCACGGGGGTAAAATTGAAAAAAGTTGAAAAATTTTTTTTTTTTGGACTTAGTCATTTTTCAAGCGTTTATCAGACTTTCAGATAGGGGAAATGTCAGTGAGCGTTCCGATTTCAGTTCCAGAGCGATTCGCCCAATGAGTCCTTGATATTTAGTCGTTTTCAGCCAATATTTTGGATTTTTGAAAATTTCACTTTTTTGTGAAAATATCCACTAAATGAGAGAATAATATGTGTGAGGGTACCCCAGGGGAGTTCCAAATGTGTGTGGGTAGAATATATATCCCACGGGGTTAAAATTGAAAAAAGTTCAAAAAAAATTTTTTTTTGGACTTAGTCATTTTTCCAGCGTTTATCAGACTTTCAGATAGGGCAAATGTCAGTGAGCGTTCCGATTTCAGTTCCAGAGCGATTCGCCCAATGAGTCCTTGATATTTAGTAGTTTTCAGCCAATATTTTGGATTTTTGAAAATTTCACTTTTTTTGTGAAAATATCCACTAAATGAGGGAATAATATGTGTGAGGGTACCCCAGGACAGTTACAAATGTGTGTGGGTAGAATATATATCCCACGGGGGTAAAATTGAAAAAAGTTGAAAAATTTTTTTTTTTTGGACTTAGTCATTTTTCAAGCGTTTATCAGACTTTCAGATAGGGGAAATGTCAGTGAGCGTTCCGATTTCAGTTCCAGAGCGATTCGTGCAATGAGTCTTTGATATTTAGTCGTTTTCCGCCAATTTTCTGGATTTTTGAAAATTTCACTTTTTTGTGAAAATATCCACTAAATGAGGGGATAATATGTGTGAGGGTACCCCAGGAGAGTTCCAAATGTGTGTGAGTAGAATATATATCTCACGGGGGTAAAATTGAAAAAAAAATTTTTTGGACTTAGTCCTTTTTCTGGCGTTTATCAGACTTTCAGATAGGGCAAATGTCAGTGAGCGTTCCGATTTCAGTTCCAGAGCGATTCGCCCAATGAGTCCTTGATATTTAGTCGTTTTCAGCCAATTTTCTGGATTTTTGTAAATTTCACTCTTTTGTGAATATATACACTAAATGAGGGAATAATATGTGTGAGGGTACCCCAAGAGAGGTCCAAATGTGTGTGGGTAGAATATATATCCCACGGGGGTAAAATTGAAAAAAAATTTTTTTGGACTTAGTCATTTTTCTGGCGTTTATCAGACTTTCAGAGAGGGCAAATGTCAGTGAGCGTTCCGATTTCAGTTCCAGAGCGATTCGCCCAATGAGTCCTTGATATTTAGTCGTTTTCAGCCAATATTTTGGATTTTTGAAAATTTCACTTTTTTGTGAAAATATCCACTAAATGAGGGAATAATATGTGTGAGGGTACCCCAGGAGAGTTCCAAATGTGTGTGTGTAGAATATATATCCCACGGGGGTAAAATTGAAAAAAGTTGAAACATTTTTTTTTTTTTGGACTTATTCATTTTTCTGGCGTTTATCAGACTTTCAGAGAGGGCAAATGTCAGTGAGCGTTACGATTTCAGTTCCAGAGCGATTCGCCCAATGAGTCCTTGATATTTAGTCGTTTTCAGCCAATATTTTGGATTTTTGAAAATTTCACTTTTTTGTGAAAATATCCACTAAATGAGGGAATAATATGTGTGAGGGTACCCCAGGAGAGTTCCAAATGTGTGTGGGTAGAATATATATCCCACGGGGGTAAAATTGAAAAAAAAATTTTTTGGACTTAGTCATTTTTCCAGCGTTTATCAGACTTTCAGATAGGGCAAATGTCAGTGAGCGTTCCGATTTCAGTTCCAGAGCGATTCGCCCATTGAGTCCTTGATATTTAGTCGTTTTCAGACAATTTTCTGGATTTTTGAAAATTTCACTTTTTTGTGAAAATATCCACTAAATGAGGGAATAATATGTGTGAGGGTACCCAAGGAGAATTCCAAATGTGTGTGTGTAGAATATATATCCCACGGGGGTAAAATTGAAAAAAGTTGAAAAAAATTTTTCTTTGGACTTAGTCATTTTTCCAGCGTTTATCAGACTTTCAGATAGGGCAAATGTCAGTGAGCGTTCCGATTTCAGTTCCAGAGCGATTCGCCCAATGAGTCCTTGATATTTAGGCGTTTTCAGCCAATATTTTGGATTTTTGAAAATTTCACTTTTTTGTGAAAATATCCACTAAATGAGGGAATAATATGTGTGAGGGTACCCCAGGAGAGTTCCAAATGTGTGTGGGTAGAATACATATCCCACGGGGGTAAAATTGAAAAAAATTTTTTTTGGACTTAGTCATTTTTCTGGCGTTTATCAGACTTTCAGATAGGGGAAATGTCAGTGAGCGTTCCAATTTCAGTTCCAGAGCGATTCGCCCAATGAGTCCTTGTTATTTAGTCGTTTTCAGCCAATATTCTGGATTTTTGAAAATTTCACTTTTTTGTGAAAATATCCACTAAATGAGGGAATAATATGTGTGAGGGTACCCCAGGAGAGTTCCAAATGTGTGTGGGTAGAATATATATCTCAAGGGGGTAAAATTGAAAAAAAAATTTTTTGGACTTAGTCCTTTTTCTGGCGTTTATCAGACTTTCAGAGAGGGGAAATGTCAGTGAGCATGACGATTTCAGTTCCAGAGCGATTCGCCCATTGAGTCCTTGATATTTAGTCGTTTTCAGACAATTTTCTGGATTTTTGAAAATTTCACTATTTTGTGAAAATATCCACTAAATGAGGGAATAATATGTGTGAGGGTACCCCAGGAGAGTTCCAAATGTGTGTGGGTAGAATATCTATCTCACGGGGGTAAAATTGAAAAAAAATTTTTTTGGAATTAGTCATTTTTCTGGCATTTATCAGACTTTCAGAGAGGGCAAATGTCAGTGAGCGTTCCGATTTCAGTTCCAGAGCGATTCGCCCAATGAGTCCTTGATATTTAGTCGTTTTCAGCCAATATTTTGGATTTTTGAAAATTTCACTTTTTTGTGAAAATATCCACTAAATGAGGGAATAATATATGTGAGGGTACCCCAGGAGAGTTCCAAATGTGTGTGGGTAGAATATATATCCCACGGGGGTAAAATTGAAAAAAGTTGAAAAATTTTTTTTTTTGGACTTAGTCATTTTTCAAGCGTTTATCAGACTTTCAGATAGGGGAAATGTCAGTGAGCATTCCAATTTCAGTTCCAGAGCGATTCGCCCAATGAGTCCTTGATATTTAGTCGTTTTCAGCCAATATTTTGGATTTTTGAAAATTTCACTTTTTTGTGAAAATATCCACTAAATGAGGGAATAATATGTGTGAGGGTACCCAAGGAGAATTCCAAATGTGTGTGTGTAGAATATATATCCCACGGGGGTATAATTGAAAAAAGTTGAAAAAAATTTTTCTTTGGACTTAGTCATTTTTCCGGCGTTTATCAGACTTTCAGATAGGGCAAATGTCAGTGAGCGTTCCGATTTCAGTTCCAGAGCGATTCGCCCAATGAGTCCTTGATATTTAGGAGTTTTCAGCCAATATTTTGGATTTTTGAAAATTTCACTTTTTTTTGAAAATATCCACTAAATGAGGGAATAATATGTGTGAGGGTACCCCAGGAGAATTCCAAATGTGTGTGTGTAGAATATATATCCCACGGTTGTAAAATTGAAAAAAGTTGAAAAAATTTTTTTTTTGGACTTAGTCATTTTTCCGGCGTTTATCAGACTTTCAGATAGGGCAAATGTCAGTGAGCGTTCCGATTTCAGTTCCAGAGCGATTCGCCCAATGAGTCCTTGATATTTAGTCGTTTTCAGCCAATTTTCTGGATTTTTGAAAATTTCACTTTTTTGTGAAAATATCCACTAAATGAGAGAATAATATGTGTGAGGGTACCGCAGGAGTGTTCCAAATGTGTGTGGGTAGAATATATATCCCACGGGGGTAAAATTGAAAAAAAAATTTTTTGGACTTAGTCATTTTCCTGGCGTTTATCAGACGTTCAGATACGGCAAATGTCAGTGAGCGTTCCGATTTCAGTTCCAGAGCGATTCGCCCAATGAGTCCTTTATATTTAGTCGTTTTCAGCCAATATTTTGGATTTTTGAAAATTTCACTTTTTTGTGAAAATATCCACTAAATGAGGGTACACCAGGAGAATTCCAAATGTGTGTGTGTAGAATATATATCCCACGGGGGTAAAATTGAAAAAAAAATTTTTTGGACTTAGTCATTTTTCTGGCGTTTATCAGACTTTCAGAGAGGGCAAATGTCAGTGAGCGTTCCGATTTCAGTTCCAGAGCGATTCGCCCAATGAGTCCTTGATATTTAGTCGTTTTCAGCCAATATTTTGGATTTTTGAAAATTTCACTTTTTTGTGAAAATATCCACTAAATGAGTGAATAATATGTGTGAGGGTACCCCAGGAGAATTCCAAATGTGTGTGGGTAGAATATATATCCCACGGGGGTAAAATTGAAAAAAAAATTTTTTAGACTTAGTCATTTTCCTGGCGTTAATCAGACGTTCAGATACGGCAAATGTCAGTGAGCGTTCCGATTTCAGTTCCAGAGCGATTCGCCCAATGAGTCCTTGATATTTAGTCGTTTTCAGCCAATATTTTGGATTTTTGAAAATTTCACTTTTTTGTGAAAATATCCACTAAATGAGGGAATAATATGTGTGAGGGTACCCCAGGAGAATTCCAAATGTGTGTGTGTGGAATATATATCCCACGGGGGTAAAATTTAAAAAAAATTTTTTTTGGACTTAGTCATTTTTCCGGCGTTTATCAGACTTTCAGATAGGGCAAATGTCAGTGAGCGTTCCGATTTCAGTTCCAGAGCGATTCGCCCAATGAGTCCTTGATATTTAGTCGTTTTCAGCCAATATTTTGGATTTTTGAAAATTTCTCTTTTTTGTGAAAATATCCACTAAATGAGGGAATAATATGTGTGAGGGTACCCCAGGAGAGTTCCAAAGGTGTGTGGGTAGAATATATATCTCAAGGGGGTAAAATTGAAAAAAGTTGAAAAATTTTTTTTTTTTGGACTTAGTCATTTTTCCAGCGTTTATCAGACTTTCAGATAGGGGAAATGTCAGTGAGCATTACGATTTCAGTTCCAGAGCGATTCGCCCAATGAGTCCTTGATATTTAGCCGTTTTCAGACAATTTTCTGGATTTTTGAAAATTTCACTTTTTTGTGAAAATATCCACAAAATGAGGGGATAATATGTGTGAGGGTACCCCAGGAGAGTTCCAAATGTGTGTGAGTAGAATATATATCTCACGGGGGTAAAATTGAAAAAAAAATTTTTTGGACTTAGTCCTTTTTCTGGCGTTTATCAGACTTTCAGATAGGGCAAATGTCAGTGAGCGTTCCGATTTCAGTTCCAGAGCGATTCGCCCAATGAGTCCTTGATATTTAGTCGTTTTCAGCCAATTTTCTGGATTTTTGTAAATTTCACTCTTTTGTGAATATATACACTAAATGAGGGAATAATATGTGTGAGGGTACCCCAGGAGAGGTCCAAATGTGTGTGGGTAGAATATATATCCCACGGGGGTAAAATTGAAAAAAAATTTTTTTGGACTTAGTCATTTTTCTGGCGTTTATCAGACTTTCAGAGAGGGCAAATGTCAGTGAGCGTTCCGATTTCAGTTCCAGAGCGATTCGCCCAATGAGTCCTTGATATTTAGTCGTTTTCAGCCAATATTTTGGATTTTTGAAAATTTCACTTTTTTGTGAAAATATACACTAAATGAGGGAATAATATGTGTGAGGGTACCCCAGGAGAGATCCAAATGTGTGTGGGTAGAATATATATCCCACGGGGGTAAAATTGAAAAAAATTTTTTTTGGACTTAGTCATTTTTCTGGCGTTTATCAGACTTTCAGAGAGGGCAAATGTCATTGAGCGTTCCGATTTCAGTTCCAGAGCGATTCGCCCAATTAGTCCTTGATATTTAGTCGTTTTCAGCCAATATTTTGGATTTTTGAAAATTTCACTTTTTTGTGAAAATATCCACTAAATGAGGGAATAATATGTGTGAGGGTACCCCAGGAGAGTTCCAAATGTGTGTGTGTAGAATATATATCCCACGGGGGTAAAATTGAAAAAAGTTGAAACATTTTTTTTTTTTGGACTTATTCATTTTTCTGGCGTTTATCAGACTTTCAGATAGGGCAAATGTCAGTGAGCGTTCCGATTTCAGTTCCAGAGCGATTCGCCCAAGGAGTCCTTGATATTTAGGCGTTTTCAGCCAATATTTTGGATTTTTGAAAATTTCACTTTTTTGTGAAAATATCAACTAAATGAGGGAATAATATGTGTGAGGGTACCCCAGGAGAATTCCAAATGTGTGTGTGTAGAATATATATCTCACAGGGGTAAAATTGAAGAAAAAATTTTTTGGACTTAGTCATTTTTCTGGCGTTTATCAGACTTTCAGATAGGCCAAATGTCAGTGAGCGTTCCGATTTCAGTTCCAGAGCGATTCGCCCAATGAGTCTTTGATATTTAGGCATTTTCAGCCAATATTTGGATTTTTGAAAATTTCTCTTTTTTGTGAAAATATCCACTAAATGAGGGAATAATATGTGTGAGGGTACCCCAGGAGAGTTCCAAATGTGTGTGGGTAGAATATATATCCCACGGGGGTAAAATTGAAAAAAAAATTTTTTGGACTTAGTCCTTTTTCTGGCGTTTATCAGACTTTCAGAGAGGGGAAATGTCAGTGAGCATGACGATTTCAGTTCCAGAGCGATTCGCCCATTGAGTCCTTGATATTTAGTCGTTTTCAGACAATTTTCTGGATTTTTGAAAATTTCACTATTTTGTGAAAATATCCACTAAATGAGGGAATAATATGTGTGAGGGTACCCCAGGAGAGTTCCAAATGTGTGTGGGTAGAATAGATATCTCACGGGGGTAAAATTGAAAAAAAAAATTTTTGGAATTAGTCATTTTTCTGGCGTTTATCAGACTTTCAGATAGGGCAAATGTCAGTGAGCGTTCCGATTTCAGTTCCAGAGCGATTCGCCCAATGAGTCCTTGATATTTAGTCGTTTTCAGCCAATATTTTAGATTTTTGAAAATTTCACTTTTTTGTGAAAATATCCACTAAATGAGGGAATAATATGTGTGAGGGTACACCAGGAGAATTCCAAATGTGTGTGTGTAGAATATATATCCCACGGGGGTAAAATTGAAAAAAAATTTTTTTGGACTTAGTCATTTTTCTGGCGTTTATCAGACTTTCAGAGAGGGCAAATGTCAGTGAGTGTTCCGATTTCAGTTCCAGAGCGATTCGCCCAATGAGTCCTTGATATTTAGTCGTTTTCAGCCAATATTTTGGATTTTTGAAAATTTCACTTTTTTGTGAAAATATCCACTAAATGAGGGAATAATATGTGTGAGGGTACCCAAGGAGAATTCCAAATGTGTGTGTGTAGAATATATATCCCACGGGGGTAAAATTGAAAAAAGTTGAAAAAAATTTTTCTTTGGACTTAGTCATTTTTCCGGCGTTTATCAGACTTTCAGATAGGGCAAATGTCAGTGAGCGTTCCGATTTCAGTTCCAGAGCGATTCGCCCAATGAGTCCTTGATATTTAGTCGTTTTCAGCCAATATTTTGGATTTTTGAAAATTTCACTTTTTTGTGAAAATATCCACTAAATGAGGGAATAATATGTGTGAGGGTACCCCAGGAGAGTTCCAAATGTGTGTGGGTAGAATATATATCCCACGGGGGTAAAATTGAAAAAAAAATTTTTTTGGAATTAGTCATTTTTCTGGCGTTTATCAGTCTTTCAGATAGGGCAAATGTCAGTGAGCGTTCCGATTTCAGTTCCAGAGCGATTCGCCCAATGAGTCCTTGATATTTAGTCGTTTTCAGCCAATTTTCTGGATTTTTGTAAATTTCACTTTTTTGTGAAAATATCCACTAAATGAGAGAATAATATGTGTGAGGGTACCCCAGGGGAGTTCCAAATGTGTGTGGGTAGAATATATATCCCACGGGGGTAAAATTGAAAAAAGTTGAAAAAAATTTTTTTTTGGACTTAGTCATTTTTCCAGCGTTTATCAGACTTTCAGATAGGGCAAATGTCAGTGAGCGTTCCGATTTCAGTTCCAGAGCGATTCGCCCAATGAGTCCTTGATATTTAGTAGTTTTCAGCCAATATTTTGGATTTTTGAAAATTTCACTTTTTTTGTGAAAATATCCACTAAATGAGGGAATAATATGTGTGAGGGTACCCCAGGACAGTTCCAAATGTGTGTGGGTAGAATATATATCCCACGGGGGTAAAATTGAAAAAAGTTGAAAAATTTTTTTTTTTTGGACTTAGTCATTTTTCAAGCGTTTATCAGACTTTCAGATAGGGGAAATGTCAGTGAGCGTTCCGATTTCAGTTCCAGAGCGATTCATGCAATGAGTCTTTGATATTTAGTCGTTTTCCGCCAATTTTCTGGATTTTTGAAAATTTCACTTTTTTGTGAAAATATCCACTAAATGAGGGGATAATATGTGTGAGGGTACCCCAGGAGAGTTCCAAATGTGTGTGAGTAGAATATATATCTCACGGGGGTAAAATTGAAAAAAAAATTTTTTGGACTTAGTCCTTTTTCTGGCGTTTATCAGACTTTCAGATAGGGCAAATGTCAGTGAGCGTTCCGATTTCAGTTCCAGAGCGATTCGCCCAATGAGTCCTTGATATTTAGTCGTTTTCAGCCAATTTTCTGGATTTTTGTAAATTTCACTCTTTTGTGAATATATACACTAAATGAGGGAATAATATGTGTGAGGGTACCCCAGGAGAGGTCCAAATGTGTGTGGGTAGAATATATATCCCACGGGGGTAAAATTGAAAAAAAATTTTTTTGGACTTAGTCATTTTTCTGGCGTTTATCAGACTTTCAGAGAGGGCAAATGTCAGTGAGCGTTCCGATTTCAGTTCCAGAGCGATTCGCCCAATGAGTCCTTGATATTTAGTCGTTTTCAGCCAATATTTTGGATTTTTGAAAATTTCACTTTTTTGTGAAAATATCCACTAAATGAGGGAATAATATGTGTGAGGGTACCCCAGGAGAGTTCCAAATGTGTGTGTGTAGAATATATATCCCACGGGGGTAAAATTGAAAAAAGTTGAAACATTTTTTTTTTTTTGGACTTAATCATTTTTCTGGCGTTTATCAGACTTTCAGAGAGGGCAAATGTCAGTGAGCGTTACGATTTCAGTTCCAGAGCGATTCGCCCAATGAGTCCTTGATATTTAGTCGTTTTCAGCCAATATTTTGGATTTTTGAAAATTTCACTTTTTTGTGAAAATATCCACTAAATGAGGGAATAATATGTGTGAGGGTACCCCAGGAGAATTCCAAATGTGTGTGTGTAGAATATATATCTCACGGGGGTAAAATTGAAAAAAAAATTTTTTGGACTTAGTCATTTTTCTGGCGTTTATCAGACTTTCAGATAGGCCAAATGTCAGTGAGCGTTCCGATTTCAGTTCCAGAGCGATTCGCCCAATGAGTCTTTGATATTTAGGCATTTTCAGCCAATATTTGGATTTTTGAAAATTTCTCTTTTTTGTGAAAATATCCACTAAATGAGGGAATAATATGTGTGAGGGTACCCCAGGAGAGTTCCAAATGTGTGTGGGTAGAATATATATCCCACGGGGGTAAAATTGAAAAAAAAATTTTTTGGACTTAGTCATTTTTCCAGCGTTTATCAGACTTTCAGATAGGGCAAATGTCAGTGAGCGTTCCGATTTCAGTTCCAGAGCGATTCGCCCATTGAGTCCTTGATATTTAGTCGTTTTCAGACAATTTTCTGGATTTTTGAAAATTTCACTTTTTTGTGAAAATATCCACTAAATGAGAGAATAATATGTGTGAGGGTACCCCAGGGGAGTTCCAAATGTGTGTGGGTAGAATATATATCCCACGGGGGTAAAATTGAAAAAAGTTGAAAAAAATTTTTTTTTGGACTTAGTCATTTTTCCAGCGTTTATCAGACTTTCAGATAGGGCAAATGTCAGTGAGCGTTCCGATTTCAGTTCCAGAGCGATTCGCCCAATGAGTCCTTGATATTTAGTCGTTTTCAGCCAATATTTTAGATTTTTGAAAATTTCACTTTTTTGTGAAAATATCCACTAAATGAGGGAATATGTGTGAGGGTACACCAGGAGAATTCCAAATGTGTGTGTGTAGAATATATATCCCACGGGGGTAAAATTGAAAAAAAATTTTTTTGGACTTAGTCATTTTTCTGGCGTTTATCAGACTTTCAGAGAGGGCAAATGTCAGTGAGTGTTCCGATTTCAGTTCCAGAGCGATTCGCCCAATGAGTCCTTGATATTTAGTCGTTTTCAGCCAATATTTTGGATTTTTGAAAATTTCACTTTTTTGTGAAAATATCCACTAAATGAGGGAATAATATGTGTGAGGGTACCCCAGGAGAGTTCCAAATGTGTGTGGGTAGAATATATATCCCACGGGGGTAAAATTGAAAAAAGTTGAAAAATTTTTTTTTTTTGGACTTAGTCATTTTTCCAGCGTTTATCAGACTTTCAGATAGGGGAAATGTCAGTGAGCGTTCCAATTTCAGTTCCAGAGCGATTCGCCCAATGAGTCCTTGATATTTAGTCGTTTTCAGCCAATATTTTGGATTTTTGAAAATTTCACTTTTTTGTGAAAATATCCACTAAATGAGGGAATAATATGTGTGAGGGTACCCAAGGAGAATTCCAAATCTGTGTGTGTGTAGAATATATATCCCACGGGGGTAAAATTGAAAAAAGTTGAAAAAAATTTTTTTTTGGACTTAGTCATTTTTCCAGCGTTTATCAGACTTTCAGATAGGGCAAATGTCAGTGAGCGTTCCGATTTCAGTTCCAGAGCGATTCGCCCAATGAGTCCTTGATATTTAGTCGTTTTCAGCCAATATTTTAGATTTTTGAAAATTTCACTTTTTTGTGAAAATATCCACTAAATGAGGGAATATGTGTGAGGGTACACCAGGAGAATTCCAAATGTGTGTGTGTAGAATATATATCCCACGGGGGTAAAATTGAAAAAAAATTTTTTTGGACTTAGTCATTTTTCTGGCGTTTATCAGACTTTCAGAGAGGGCAAATGTCAGTGAGTGTTCCGATTTCAGTTCCAGAGCGATTCGCCCAATGAGTCCTTGATATTTAGTCGTTTTCAGCCAATATTTTGGATTTTTGAAAATTTCACTTTTTTGTGAAAATATCCACTAAATGAGGGAATAATATGTGTGAGGGTACCCCAGGAGAGTTCCAAATGTGTGTGGGTAGAATATATATCCCACGGGGGTAAAATTGAAAAAAGTTGAAAAATTTTTTTTTTTTGGACTTAGTCATTTTTCCAGCGTTTATCAGACTTTCAGATAGGGGAAATGTCAGTGAGCATTACGATTTCAGTTCCAGAGCGATTCGCCCAATGAGTCCTTGATATTTAGCCGTTTTCAGACAATTTTCTGGATTTTTGAAAATTTCACTTTTTTGTGAAAATATCCACTAAATGAGGGGATAATATGTGTGAGGGTACCCCAGGAGAGTTCCAAATGTGTGTGGGTAGAATATATATCCCACGGGGGTAAAATTGAAAAAAATTTTTTTTGGACTTAGTCATTTTTCTGGCGTTTATCAGACTTTCAGAGAGGGCAAATGTCAGTGAGCGTTCCGATTTCAGTTCCAGAGCGATTCGCCCAATGAATCCTTGATATTTAGTCGTTTTCAGCCAATTTTCTGGATTTTTGAAAATTTCACTTTTTTGTGAAAATATCCACTAAATGAGAGAATAATATGTGTGAGGGTACCCTAGGAGAATTCCAAATGTGTGTGGGTAGAATATATATCCCACGGGGGTAAAATTGAAAAAAGTTGAAAAAAATTTTTTTTTTGTACTTAGTCATTTTTCCGGGGTTTATCAGACTTTCAGATAGGGCAAATGTCAGTGAGCGTTCCGATTTCAGTTCCAGAGCGATTCGCCCAATGAGTCCTTGATATTTAGTCGTTTTCAGCCAATATTTTGGATTTTTGAAAATTTCACTTTTTTGTGAAAATATCCACTAAATGAGTGAATAATATGTGTGAGGGTACCCCAGGAGAATTCCAAATGTGTGGGTAGAATATATATCCCACGGGGGTAAAATTGAAAAAAGTTGAAAAATTTTTTTTTTTTGGACTTAGTCATTTTTCAAGCGTTTATCAGACTTTCAGATAGGGGAAATGTCAGTGAGCGTTCCGATTTCAGTTCCAGAGCGATTCATGCAATGAGTCTTTGATATTTAGTCGTTTTCCGCCAATTTTCTGGATTTTTGAAAATTTCACTTTTTTGTGAAAATATCCACTAAATGAGGGGATAATATGTGTGAGGGTACCCCAGGAGAGTTCCAAATGTGTGTGAGTAGAATATATATCTCACGGGGGTAAAATTGAAAAAAAAATTTTTTGGACTTAGTCCTTTTTCTGGCGTTTATCAGACTTTCAGATAGGGCAAATGTCAGTGAGCGTTCCGATTTCAGTTCCAGAGCGATTCGCCCAATGAGTCCTTGATATTTAGTCGTTTTCAGCCAATTTTCTGGATTTTTGTAAATTTCACTCTTTTGTGAATATATACACTAAATGAGGGAATAATATGTGTGAGGGTACCCCAGGAGAGGTCCAAATGTGTGTGGGTAGAATATATATCCCACGGGGGTAAAATTGAAAAAAAATTTTTTTGGACTTAGTCATTTTTCTGGCGTTTATCAGACTTTCAGAGAGGGCAAATGTCAGTGAGCGTTCCGATTTCAGTTCCAGAGCGATTCGCCCAATGAGTCCTTGATATTTAGTCGTTTTCAGCCAATATTTTGGATTTTTGAAAATTTCACTTTTTTGTGAAAATATCCACTAAATGAGGGAATAATATGTGTGAGGGTACCCCAGGAGAGTTCCAAATGTGTGTGTGTAGAATATATATCCCACGGGGGTAAAATTGAAAAAAGTTGAAACATTTTTTTTTTTTTGGACTTAATCATTTTTCTGGCGTTTATCAGACTTTCAGATAGGGCAAATGTCAGTGAGCGTTCCGATTTCAGTTCCAGAGCGATTCGCCCAATGAGTCCTTGATATTTAGTCGTTTTCAGCCAATATTTTAGATTTTTGAAAATTTCACTTTTTTGTGAAAATATCCACTAAATGAGGGAATATGTGTGAGGGTACACCAGGAGAATTCCAAATGTGTGTGTGTAGAATATATATCCCACGGGGGTAAAATTGAAAAAAAATTTTTTTGGACTTAGTCATTTTTCTGGCGTTTATCAGACTTTCAGAGAGGGCAAATGTCAGTGAGTGTTCCGATTTCAGTTCCAGAGCGATTCGCCCAATGAGTCCTTGATATTTAGTCGTTTTCAGCCAATATTTTGGATTTTTGAAAATTTCACTTTTTTGTGAAAATATCCACTAAATGAGGGAATAATATGTGTGAGGGTACCCCAGGAGAGTTCCAAATGTGTGTGGGTAGAATATATATCCCACGGGGGTAAAATTGAAAAAAGTTGAAAAATTTTTTTTTTTTGGACTTAGTCATTTTTCCAGCGTTTATCAGACTTTCAGATAGGGGAAATGTCAGTGAGCGTTCCAATTTCAGTTCCAGAGCGATTCGCCCAATGAGTCCTTGATATTTAGTCGTTTTCAGCCAATATTTTGGATTTTTGAAAATTTCACTTTTTTGTGAAAATATCCACTAAATGAGGGAATAATATGTGTGAGGGTACCCAAGGAGAATTCCAAATCTGTGTGTGTGTAGAATATATATCCCACGGGGGTAAAATTGAAAAAAGTTGAAAAAAATTTTTTTTTGGACTTAGTCATTTTTCCAGCGTTTATCAGACTTTCAGATAGGGCAAATGTCAGTGAGCGTTCCGATTTCAGTTCCAGAGCGATTCGCCCAATGAGTCCTTGATATTTAGTCGTTTTCAGCCAATATTTTAGATTTTTGAAAATTTCACTTTTTTGTGAAAATATCCACTAAATGAGGGAATATGTGTGAGGGTACACCAGGAGAATTCCAAATGTGTGTGTGTAGAATATATATCCCACGGGGGTAAAATTGAAAAAAAATTTTTTTGGACTTAGTCATTTTTCTGGCGTTTATCAGACTTTCAGAGAGGGCAAATGTCAGTGAGTGTTCCGATTTCAGTTCCAGAGCGATTCGCCCAATGAGTCCTTGATATTTAGTCGTTTTCAGCCAATATTTTGGATTTTTGAAAATTTCACTTTTTTGTGAAAATATCCACTAAATGAGGGAATAATATGTGTGAGGGTACCCCAGGAGAGTTCCAAATGTGTGTGGGTAGAATATATATCCCACGGGGGTAAAATTGAAAAAAGTTGAAAAATTTTTTTTTTTTGGACTTAGTCATTTTTCCAGCGTTTATCAGACTTTCAGATAGGGGAAATGTCAGTGAGCATTACGATTTCAGTTCCAGAGCGATTCGCCCAATGAGTCCTTGATATTTAGCCGTTTTCAGACAATTTTCTGGATTTTTGAAAATTTCACTTTTTTGTGAAAATATCCACTAAATGAGGGGATAATATGTGTGAGGGTACCCCAGGAGAGTTCCAAATGTGTGTGGGTAGAATATATATCCCACGGGGGTAAAATTGAAAAAAATTTTTTTTGGACTTAGTCATTTTTCTGGCGTTTATCAGACTTTCAGAGAGGGCAAATGTCAGTGAGCGTTCCGATTTCAGTTCCAGAGCGATTCGCCCAATGAATCCTTGATATTTAGTCGTTTTCAGCCAATTTTCTGGATTTTTGAAAATTTCACTTTTTTGTGAAAATATCCACTAAATGAGAGAATAATATGTGTGAGGGTACCCTAGGAGAATTCCAAATGTGTGTGGGTAGAATATATATCCCACGGGGGTAAAATTGAAAAAAGTTGAAAAAAATTTTTTTTTTGTACTTAGTCATTTTTCCGGGGTTTATCAGACTTTCAGATAGGGCAAATGTCAGTGAGCGTTCCGATTTCAGTTCCAGAGCGATTCGCCCAATGAGTCCTTGATATTTAGTCGTTTTCAGCCAATATTTTGGATTTTTGAAAATTTCACTTTTTTGTGAAAATATCCACTAAATGAGTGAATAATATGTGTGAGGGTACCCCAGGAGAATTCCAAATGTGTGGGTAGAATATATATCCCACGGGGGTAAAATTGAAAAAAGTTGAAAAATTTTTTTTTTTTGGACTTAGTCATTTTTCCAGCGTTTATCAGACTTTCAGATAGGGCAATTGTCAGTGAGCATTACGATTTCAGTTCCAGAGCGATTCGCCCATTGAGTCCTTGTTATTTAGTCGTTTTCAGCCAATATTCTGGATTTTTGAAAATTTCACTTTTTTGTGAAAATATCCACTAAATGAGGGAATAATATGTGTGAGGGTACCCCAGGAGAGTTCCAAAGGTGTGTGGGTAGAATATATATCTCAAGGGGGTAAAATTGAAAAAAGTTGAAAAAAATTTTTTTTGGACTTAGTCATTTTTCTGACGTTTATCAGACTTTCAGATAGGGCAAATGTCAGTGTGCGTTCCGATTTCAGTTCCAGAGCGATTCGCCCAATGAGTCCTTGATAATTAGTCGTTTTCAGACAATTTTCTGGATTTTTGAAAATTTCACTTTTTTGTGAAAATATCCACTAAATGAGGGAATAATATGTGTGAGGGTACCCCAGGAGAGTTCCAAATGTGTGTGAGTAGAATATATATCTCAAGGGGGTAAAATTGAAAAAAAAATTTTTTGGACTTAGTCCTTTTTCTAGCGTTTATCAGACTTTCAGATAGGGCAAATGTCAGTGAGCGTTCCGATTTCAGTTCCAGAGCGATTCGCCCAATGAGTCATTGATATTTAGTCGTTTTCAGCCAATATTTTGGATTTTTGAAAATTTCACTTTTTTGTGAAAATATACACTAAATGAGGGAATAATATGTGTGAGGGTACCCCAGGAGAGGTCCAAATGTGTGTGGGTAGAATATATATCCCACGGGGGTAAAATTGAAAAAAATTTTTTTTGGACTTAGTCATTTTTCTGGCGTTTATCAGACTTTCAGAGAGGGCAAATGTCAGTGAGCGTTCCGATTTCAGTTCCAGAGCGATTCACCCAATGAGTCCTTGATATTTAGTCGTTTTCAGCCAATATTTTGGATTTTTGAAAATTTCACTTTTTTGTGAAAATATCCACTAAATGAGGGAATAATATGTGTGAGGGTACCCCAGGAGAATTCCAAATGTGTGTGTGTAGAATATATATCCCACGGGGGTAAAATTGAAAAAAGTTGAAAAAAATTTTTTTTTTGGACTTAGTCATTTTTCCGGCGTTTATCAGACTTTCAGATAGGGCAAATGTCAGTGAGCGTTCCGATTTCAGTTCCAGAGCGATTCGCCCAAGGAGTCCTTGATATTTAGGCGTTTTCAGCCAATATTTTGGATTTTTGAAAATTTCACTTTTTTGTGAAAATATCATCTAAATGAGGGAATAATATGTGTGAGGGTACCCCAGGAGAATTCCAAATGTGTGTGTGTAGAATATATATCTCACGGGGGTAAAATTGAAAAAAAAATTTTTTGGACTTAGTCATTTTTCTGGCGTTTATCAGACTTTCAGATAGGCCAAATGTCAGTGAGCGTTCCGATTTCAGTTCCAGAGCGATTCGCCCAATGAGTCCTTGATATTTAGGCATTTTCAGCCAATATTTGGATTTTTGAAAATTTCTCTTTTTTGTGAAAATATCCACTAAATGAGGGAATAATATGTGTGAGGGTACCCCAGGAGAGTTCCAAATGTGTGTGGGTAGAATATATATCCCACGGGGGTAAAATTGAAAAAAAAATTTTTTGGACTCAGTCATTTTTCTGGCGTTTATCAGACTTTCAGAGAGGGCAAATGTCAGTGAGTGTTCCGATTTCAGTTCCAGAGCGATTCGCCCAATGAGTCCTTGATATTTAGTCGTTTTCAGACAATTTTCTGGATTTTTGAAAATTTCACTATTTTGTGAAAATATCCACTAAATGAGGGAATAATATGTGTGAGGGTACCCCAGGAGAGTTCCAAATGTGTGTGGGTAGAATATATATCTCACGGGGGTAAAATTGAAAAAAAAAATTTTTGGACTCAGTCATTTTTCTGGCGTTTATCAGACTTTCAGAGAGGGCAAATGTCAGTGAGTGTTCCGATTTCAGTTCCAGAGCGATTCGCCCAATGAGTCCTTGATATTTAGTCGTTTTCAGCCAATATTTTGGATTTTTGAAAATTTCACTTTTTTGTGAAAATATCCACTAAATGAGGGAATAATATGTGTGAGGGTACCCAAGGAGAATTCCAAATGTGTGTGTGTAGAATATATATCCCACGGGGGTAAAATTGAAAAAAGTTGAAAAAAATTTTTCTTTGGACTTAGTCATTTTTCCGGCGTTTATCAGACTTTCAGATAGGGCAAATGTCAGTGAGCGTTCCGATTTCAGTTCCAGAGCGATTCGCCCAATGAGTCCTTGATATTTAGTCGTTTTCAGCCAATATTTTGGATTTTTGAAAATTTCACTTTTTTGTGAAAATATCCACTAAATGAGGGAATAATATGTGTGAGGGTACCCCAGGAGAATTCCAAATGTGTGTGTGTGTAGAATATATATCCCACGGGGGTAAAATTGAAAAAAAAATTTTTTGGACTTAGTCCTTTTTCTGGCGTTTATCAGACTTTCAGAGAGGGGAAATGTCAGTGAGCATGACGATTTCAGTTCCAGAGCGATTCGCCCATTGAGTCCTTGATATTTAGTCGTTTTCAGACAATTTTCTGGATTTTTGAAAATTTCACTATTTTGTGAAAATATCCACTAAATGAGGGAATAATATGTGTGAGGGTACCCCAGGAGAGTTCCAAATGTGTGTGGGTAGAATATATATCTCACGGGGGTAAAATTGAAAAAAAAAATTTTTGGAATTAGTCATTTTTCTGGCGTTTATCAGACTTTCAGATAGGGCAAATGTCAGTGAGCGTTCCGATTTCAGTTCCAGAGCGATTCGCCCAATGAGTCTTTGATATTTAGTCGTTTTCAGCCAATTTTCTGGATTTTTGTAAATTTCACTTTTGTGTGAAAATATCCACTAAATGAGAGAATAATATGTGTGAGGGTACCCCAGGGGAGTTCCAAATGTGTGTGGGTAGAATATATATCCCACGGGGGTAAAATTGAAAAAAGTTGAAAAAAATTTTTTTTTGGACTTAGTCATTTTTCCAGCGTTTATCAGACTTTCAGATAGGGCAAATGTCAGTGAGCGTTCCGATTTCAGTTCCAGAGCGATTCGCCCAATGAGTTCTTGATATTTAGTCGTTTTCAGCCAATATTTTGGATTTTTGAAAATTTCACTTTTTTGTGAAAATATCCACTAAATGAGGGAATAATATGTGTGACGGTACATCAGGAGAATTCCAAATGTGTGTGTGTAGAATATATATCCCACGGGGGTAAAATTGAAAAAAAATTTTTTTGGACTTAGTCATTTTTCTGGCGTTTATCAGACTTTCAGAGAGGGCAAATGTCAGTGAGCGTTCCGATTTCAGTTCCAGAGCGATTCGCCCAATGAGTCCTTGATATTTAGTCGTTTTCAGCCAATATTTTGGATTTTTGAAAATTTCACTTTTTTGTGAAAATATCCACTAAATGAGGGAATAATATGTGTGAGGGTACCCCAGGAGAGTTCCAAATGTGTGTGGGTAGAATATATATCCCACGGGGGTAAAATTGAAAAAAGTTGAAAAATTTTTTTTTTTTGGACTTAGTCATTTTTCAAGCGTTTATCAGACTTTCAGATAGGGGAAATGTCAGTGAGCGTTCCAATTTCAGTTCCAGAGCGATTCGCCCAATGAGTCCTTGATATTTAGTCGTTTTCAGCCAATATTTTGGATTTTTGAAAATTTCACTTTTTTGTGAAAATATCCACTAAATGAGGGAATAATATGTGTGAGGGTACCCAAGGAGAATTCCAAATGTGTGTGTGTAGAATATATATCCCACGGGGGTAAAATCGAAAAAAGTTGAAAAAAATTTTTCTTTGGACTTAGTCATTTTTCCGGCGTTTATCAGACTTTCAGATAGGGCAAATGTCAGTGAGCGTTCCGATTTCAGTTCCAGAGCGATTCGCCCAATGAGTCCTTGATATTTAGTCGTTTTCAGCTAATATTTTGGATTTTTGAAAATTTCACTTTTTTGTGAAAATATCCACTAAATGAGGGAATAATATGTGTGAGGGTACCCCAGGAGAATTCCAAATGTGTGTGTGTAGAATATATATCCCACGGGGGTAAAATTTAAAAAAAATTTTTTTTGGACTTAGTCATTTTTCCGGCGTTTATCAGACTTTCAGATAGGGCAAATGTCAGTGAGCATTCCGATTTCAGTTCCAGAGCGATTCGTGCAATGAGTCTTTGATATTTAGTCGTTTTCCGCCAATTTTCTGGATTTTTGAAAATTTCACTTTTTTGTGAAAATATCCACTAAATGAGGGAATAATATGTGTGATGGTACCCCAGTAGTATTCCAAATGTGTGTGGGTAGAATATATATCCCACGGGGGTAAAATTGAAAAAAGTTGAAAAAAATTTTTTTTGGACTTAGTCATTTTTCTGACGTTTATCAGACTTTCAGATAGGGCAAATGTCAGTGTGCGTTCCGATTTCAGTTCCAGAGCGATTCGCCCAATGAGTCCTTGATAATTAGTCGTTTTCAGACAATTTTCTGGATTTTTGAAAATTTCACTTTTTTGTGAAAATATCCACTAAATGAGGGAATAATATGTGTGAGGGTACCCCAGGAGAGTTCCAAATGTGTGTGGGTAGAATATATATCCCACGGGGGTAAAATTGAAAAAAATTTTTTTTGGACTTAGTCATTTTTCTGGCGTTTATCAGACTTTCAGAGAGGGCAAATGGCAGTGAGCGTTCCGATTTCAGTTCCAGAGCGATTCGCCCAATGAGTCCTTGATATTTAGTCGTTTTCAGCCAATATTTTGGATTTTTGAAAATTTCACTTTTTTGTGAAAATATCCACTAAATGAGGGAATAATATGTGTGAGGGTACCCCAGGAGAATTCCAAATGTGTGTGTGTAGAATATATATCCCACGGGGGTAAAATTTAAAAAAAATTTTTTTTGGACTTAGTCATTTTTCCGGCGTTTATCAGACTTTCAGATAGGGCAAATGTCAGTGAGCGTTCCGATTTCAGTTCCAGAGCGATTCGCCCAATGAGTCCTTGATATTTAGTCGTTTTCAGCCAATTTTCTGTATTTTTGAAAATTTCACTTTTTTGTGAAAATATCCACTAAATGAGAGAATAATATGTGTGAGGGTACCCCAGGAGAATTCCAAATGTGTGTGGGTAGAATATATATCCCACGGGGGTAAAATTGAAAAAAGTTGAAAAAAATTTTTTTTTGGACTTAGTCATTTTTCCGGGGTTTATCAGACTTTCAGATAGGGCAAATGTCAGTGAGCGTTCCGATTTCAGTTCCAGAGCGATTCGCCCAATGAGTCCTTTATATTTAGTCGTTTTCAGCCAATATTTTGGATTTTTGAAAATTTCACTTTTTTGTGAAAATATCCACTAAATGAGGGAATAATATGTGTGAGGGTACCCCAGGAGAGTTCCAAATGTGTGTGGGTAGAATATATATCCCACGGGGGTAAAATTGAAAAAAGTTGAAAAAAATTTTCTTGGGACTTAGTCATTTTTCCAGCGTTTATCAGACTTTCAGATAGTGGAAATGTCAGTGAGCGTTCCAATTTCAGTTCCAGAGCGATTCGCCCATTGAGTCCTTGTTATTTAGTCGTTTTCAGCCAATATTCTGGATTTTTGAAAATTTCACTTTTTTGTGAAAATATCCACTAAATGAGGGAATAATATGTGTGAGGGTACCCCAGGAGAGTTCCAAATGTGTGTGGGTAGAATATATATCCCACGGGGGTAAAATTGAAAAAAGTTGAAACATTTTTTTTTTTTTGGACTTATTCATTTTTCTGGCGTTTATCAGACTTTCAGAGAGGGCAAATGTCAGTGAGCGTTACGATTTCAGTTCCAGAGCGATTCGCCCAATGAGTCCTTGATATTTAGGCGTTTTCAGCCAATATTTGGATTTTTGAAAATTTCTCTTTTTTGTGAAAATATCCACTAAATGAGGGAATAATATGTGTGAGGGTACCCCAGGAGAGTTCCAAAGGTGTGTGGGTAGAATATATATCTCAAGGGGGTAAAATTGAAAAAAGTTGAAAAATTTTTTTTTTTTGGACTTAGTCATTTTTCCAGCGTTTATCAGACTTTCAGATAGGGGAAATGTCAGTGAGCATTACGATTTCAGTTCCAGAGCGATTCGCCCAATGATTCCTTGATATTTAGTCGTTTTCAGCCAATATTTTGGATTTTTGAAAATTTCACTTTTTTGTGAAAATATCCACTAAATGAGGGAATAATATGTGTGAGGGTACCCCAGGAGAGTTCCAAATGTGTGTGGGTAGAATATATATCCCACGGGGGTAAAATTGAAAAAAGTTGAAAAAAATTTTCTTGGGACTTAGTCATTTTTCCAGCGTTTATCAGACTTTCAGATAGGGGAAATGTCAGTGAGCATTACGATTTCAGTTCCAGAGCAATTCGCCCAATGAGTCCTTGATATTTAGTCGTTTTCAGACAATATTCTGGATTTTTGAAAATTTCACTTTTTTGTGAAAATATCCACTAAATGAGGGAATAATATGTGTGAGGGTACCCCATGAGAGTTCCAAATGTGTGTGGGTAGAATATATATCTCAAGGGGGTAAAATTGAAAAAAAAATTTTTTGGACTTAGTCCTTTTTCTGGCGTTTATCAGACTTTCAGATAGGGGAAATGTCAGTGAGCGTTCCAATATCAGTTCCAGAGCGATTCGCCCAATGAGTCCTTGATATTTAGTCGTTTTCAGCCAATATTTTGGATTTTTGAAAATTTCACTTTTTTGTGAAAATATCCACTAAATGAGGGAATAATATGTGTGAGGGTACCCCAGGAGAATTCCAAATGTGTGTGTGTAGAATATATATCCCACGGGGGTAAAATTTAAAAAAAATTTTTTTTGGACTTAGTCATTTTTCCGGCGTTTATCAGACTTTCAGATAGGGCAAATGTCAGTGAGCATTCCGATTTCAGTTCCAGAGCGATTCGTGCAATGAGTCTTTGATATTTAGTCGTTTTCCGCCAATTTTCTGGATTTTTGAAAATTTCACTTTTTTGTGAAAATATCCACTAAATGAGGGAATAATATGTGTGATGGTACCCCAGTAGTATTCCAAATGTGTGTGGGTAGAATATATATCCCACGGGGGTAAAATTGAAAAAAGTTGAAAAAAATTTTTTTTGGACTTAGTCATTTTTCTGACGTTTATCAGACTTTCAGATAGGGCAAATGTCAGTGTGCGTTCCGATTTCAGTTCCAGAGCGATTCGCCCAATGAGTCCTTGATAATTAGTCGTTTTCAGACAATTTTCTGGATTTTTGAAAATTTCACTTTTTTGTGAAAATATCCACTAAATGAGGGAATAATATGTGTGAGGGTACCCCAGGAGAGTTCCAAATGTGTGTGGGTAGAATATATATCCCACGGGGGTAAAATTGAAAAAAATTTTTTTTGGACTTAGTCATTTTTCTGGCGTTTATCAGACTTTCAGAGAGGGCAAATGGCAGTGAGCGTTCCGATTTCAGTTCCAGAGCGATTCGCCCAATGAGTCCTTGATATTTAGTCGTTTTCAGCCAATATTTTGGATTTTTGAAAATTTCACTTTTTTGTGAAAATATCCACTAAATGAGGGAATAATATGTGTGAGGGTACCCCAGGAGAATTCCAAATGTGTGTGTGTAGAATATATATCCCACGGGGGTAAAATTTAAAAAAAATTTTTTTTGGACTTAGTCATTTTTCCGGCGTTTATCAGACTTTCAGATAGGGCAAATGTCAGTGAGCGTTCCGATTTCAGTTCCAGAGCGATTCGCCCAATGAGTCCTTGATATTTAGTCGTTTTCAGCCAATTTTCTGTATTTTTGAAAATTTCACTTTTTTGTGAAAATATCCACTAAATGAGAGAATAATATGTGTGAGGGTACCCCAGGAGAATTCCAAATGTGTGTGGGTAGAATATATATCCCACGGGGGTAAAATTGAAAAAAGTTGAAAAAAATTTTTTTTTGGACTTAGTCATTTTTCCGGGGTTTATCAGACTTTCAGATAGGGCAAATGTCAGTGAGCGTTCCGATTTCAGTTCCAGAGCGATTCGCCCAATGAGTCCTTTATATTTAGTCGTTTTCAGCCAATATTTTGGATTTTTGAAAATTTCACTTTTTTGTGAAAATATCCACTAAATGAGGGAATAATATGTGTGAGGGTACCCCAGGAGAGTTCCAAATGTGTGTGGGTAGAATATATATCCCACGGGGGTAAAATTGAAAAAAGTTGAAAAAAATTTTCTTGGGACTTAGTCATTTTTCCAGCGTTTATCAGATTTTCAGATAGTGGAAATGTCAGTGAGCGTTCCAATTTCAGTTCCAGAGCGATTCGCCCATTGAGTCCTTGTTATTTAGTCGTTTTCAGCCAATATTCTGGATTTTTGAAAATTTCACTTTTTTGTGAAAATATCCACTAAATGAGGGAATAATATGTGTGAGGGTACCCCAGGAGAGTTCCAAATGTGTGTGGGTAGAATATATATCTCACGGGGGTAAAATTGAAAAAAAAATTTTTTGGACTTAGTCCTTTTTCTGGCGTTTATCAGACTTTCAGAGAGGGCAAATGTCAGTGAGCGTTCCGATTTCAGTTCCAGAGCGATTCGCCCAATGATTCCTTGATATTTAGTCGTTTTCAGCCAATATTTTGGATTTTTGAAAATTTCACTTTTTTGTGAAAATATACACTAAATGAGGGAATAATATGTGTGAGGGTACCCCAGGAGAGGTCCAAATGTGTGTGGGTAGAATATATATCCCACGGGGGTAAAATTGAAAAAAAATTTTTTTGGACTTAGTCATTTTTCTGGCGTTTATCAGACTTTCAGAGAGGGCAAATGTCAGTGAGCGTTCCGATTTCAGTTCCAGAGCGATTCGCCCAATGATTCCTTGATATTTAGTCGTTTTCAGCCAATATTTTGGATTTTTGAAAATTTCACTTTTTTGTGAAAATATACACTAAATGAGGGAATAATATGTGTGAGGGTACACCAGGAGAGTTCCAAATGTGTGTGTGTAGAATATATATCCCACGGGGGTAAAATTGAAAAAAGTTGAAACATTTTTTTTTTTTGGACTTATTCATTTTTCTGGCGTTTATCAGACTTTCAGAGAGGGCAAATGTCAGTGAGCGTTACGATTTCAGTTCCAGAGCGATTCGCCCAATGAGTCCTTGATATTTAGGCGTTTTCAGCCAATATTTGGATTTTTGAAAATTTCTCTTTTTTGTGAAAATATCCACTAAATGAGGGAATAATATGTGTGAGGGTACCCCAGGAGAGTTCCAAAGGTGTGTGGGTAGAATATATATCTCAAGGGGGTAAAATTGAAAAAAAAATTTTTTGGACTTAGTCCTTTTTCTGGCGTTTATCAGACTTTCAGATAGGGGAAATGTCAGTGAGCGTTCCAATATCAGTTCCAGAGCGATTCGCCCAATGAGTCCTTGATATTTAGTCGTTTTCAGCCAATATTTTGGATTTTTGAAAATTTCACTTTTTTGTGAAAATATCCACTAAATGAGGGAATAATATGTGTGAGGGTACCCAAGGAGAATTCCAAATGTGTGTGTGTAGAATATATATCCCACGGGGGTAAAATTGAAAAAAGTTGAAAAAAATTTTTTTTTGGACTTAGTCATTTTTCCGGGGTTTATCAGACTTTCAGATAGGGCAAATGTCAGTGAGCGTTCCGATTTCAGTTCCAGAGCGATTCGCCCAATGAGTCCTTTATATTTAGTCGTTTTCAGCCAATATTTTGGATTTTTGAAAATGTCACTTTTTTGTGAAAATATCCACTAAATGAGGGAATAATATGTGTGAGGGTACCCCAGGAGAGTTCCAAATGTGTGTGGGTAGAATATATATCCCACGGGGGTAAAATTGAAAAAAGTTGAAAAAAATTTTCTTGGGACTTAGTCATTTTTCCAGCGTTTATCAGGCTTTCAGATAGTGGAAATGTCAGTGAGCGTTCCAATTTCAGTTCCAGAGCGATTCGCCCATTGAGTCCTTGTTATTTAGTCGTTTTCAGCCAATATTCTGGATTTTTGAAAATTTCACTTTTTTGTGAAAATATCCACTAAATGAGGGAATAATATGTGTGAGGGTACCCCAGGAGAGTTCCAAATGTGTGTGGGTAGAATATATATCTCACGGGGGTAAAATTGAAAAAAAAATTTTTTGGACTTAGTCCTTTTTCTGGCGTTTATCAGACTTTCAGATAGGGTAAATGTCAGTGAGCGTTCCGATTTCAGTTCCAGAGCGATTCGTGCAATGAGTCTTTGATATTTAGTCGTTTTCCGCCAATTTTCTGGATTTTTGAAAATTTCACTTTTTTGTGAAAATATCCACTAAATGAGGGAATAATATGTGTGATGGTACCCCAGTAGTATTCCAAATGTGTGTGGGTAGAATATATATCCCACGGGGGTAAAATTGAAAAAAGTTGAAAAAAATTTTTTTTGGACTTAGTCATTTTTCTGACGTTTATCAGACTTTCAGATAGGGCAAATGTCAGTGTGCGTTCCGATTTCAGTTCCAGAGCGATTCGCCCAATGAGTCCTTGATAATTAGTCGTTTTCAGACAATTTTCTGGATTTTTGAAAATTTCACTTTTTTGTGAAAATATCCACTAAATGAGGGAATAATATGTGTGAGGGTACCCCAGGAGAGTTCCAAATGTGTGTGGGTAGAATATATATCCCACGGGGGTAAAATTGAAAAAAATTTTTTTTGGACTTAGTCATTTTTCCGGCGTTTATCAGACTTTCAGATAGGGCAAATGTCAGTGAGCGTTCCGATTTCAGTTCCAGAGCGATTCGCCCAATGAGTCCTTGATATTTAGTCGTTTTCAGCCAATTTTCTGTATTTTTGAAAATTTCACTTTTTTGTGAAAATATCCACTAAATGAGAGAATAATATGTGTGAGGGTACCCCAGGAGAATTCCAAATGTGTGTGGGTAGAATATATATCCCACGGGGGTAAAATTGAAAAAAGTTGAAAAAAATTTTTTTTTGGACTTAGTCATTTTTCCGGCGTTTATCAGACTTTCAGATAGGGCAAATGTCAGTGAGCGTTCCGATTTCAGTTCCAGAGCGATTCGCCCAATGAGTCCTTTATATTTAGTCGTTTTCAGCCAATATTTTGGATTTTTGAAAATTTCACTTTTTTGTGAAAATATCCACTAAATGAGGGAATAATATGTGTGAGGGTACCCCAGGAAAGTTCCAAATGTGTGTGGGTAGAATATATATCCCACGGAGGTAAAATTGAAAAAAGTTGAAAAAAATTTTTTTGGGACTTAGTCATTTTTCCGGCATTCATCAGACTTTCAGATAGGGCAAATGTCAGTGAGCGTTCCGATTTCAGTTCCAGAGCGATTCGCCCAATGATTCCTTGATATTTAGTCGTTTTCAGCCAATATTTTGGATTTTTGAAAATTTCACTTTTTTGTGAAAATATACACTAAATGAGGGAATAATATGTGTGAGGGTACCCCAGGAGAGGTCCAAATGTGTGTGGGTAGAATATATATCCCACGGGGGTAAAATTGAAAAAAAATTTTTTTGGACTTAGTCATTTTTCTGGCGTTTATCAGACTTTCAGAGAGGGCAAATGTCAGTGAGCGTTCCGATTTCAGTTCCAGAGCGATTCGCCCAATGATTCCTTGATATTTAGTCGTTTTCAGCCAATATTTTGGATTTTTGAAAATTTCACTTTTTTGTGAAAATATACACTAAATGAGGGAATAATATGTGTGAGGGTACACCAGGAGAGTTCCAAATGTGTGTGTGTAGAATATATATCCCACGGGGGTAAAATTGAAAAAAGTTGAAACATTTTTTTTTTTTGGACTTATTCATTTTTCTGGCGTTTATCAGACTTTCAGAGAGGGCAAATGTCAGTGAGCGTTACGATTTCAGTTCCAGAGCGATTCGCCCAATGAGTCCTTGATATTTAGGCGTTTTCAGCCAATATTTGGATTTTTGAAAATTTCTCTTTTTTTGTGAAAATATCCACTAAATGAGGGAATAATATGTGTGAGGGTACCCCAGGAGAGTTCCAAAGGTGTGTGGGTAGAATATATATCTCAAGGGGGTAAAATTGAAAAAAAAATTTTTTGGACTTAGTCCTTTTTCTGGCGTTTATCAGACTTTCAGATAGGGGAAATGTCAGTGAGCGTTCCAATATCAGTTCCAGAGCGATTCGCCCAATGAGTCCTTGATATTTAGTCGTTTTCAGCCAATATTTTGGATTTTTGAAAATTTCACTTTTTTGTGAAAATATCCACTAAATGAGGGAATAATATGTGTGAGGGTACCCAAGGAGAATTCCAAATGTGTGTGTGTAGAATATATATCCCACGGGGGTAAAATTGAAAAAAGTTGAAAAAATTTTTTCCTTGGACTTAGTCATTTTTCCGGCGTTTATCAGACTTTCAGATAGGGCAAATGTCAGTGAGCGTTCCAATATCAGTTCCAGAGCGATTCGCCCAATGAGTCCTTGATATTTAGTCGTTTTCAGCCAATTTTCTGGATTTTTGAAAATTTCACTTTTTTGTGAAAATATCCACTAAATGAGGGAATAATATGTGTGAGGGTACCCCAGGAGAATTCCAAATGTGTGTGGGCAGAATATATATCCCACGGAGGTAAAATTGAAAAAAGTTGAAAAAAATTTTTTTGGGACTTAGTCATTTTTCCGGCATTCATCAGACTTTCAGATAGGGCAAATGTCAGTGAGCGTTCCGATTTCAGTTCCAGAGCGATTCGCCCAATGAGTCCTTGATATTTAGTCGTTTTCAGCCAATATTTTGGATTTTTGAAAATTTCATTTTTTTGTGAAAATATCCACTAAATGAGGGAATAATATGTGTGAGGGTACCCCAGGAGAGGTCCAAATGTGTGTGGGTAGAATATATATCCCACGGGGGTAAAATTGAAAAAAATTTTTTTTGGACTTAGTCATTTTTCTGGCGTTTATCAGACTTTCAGAGAGGGCAAATGTCAGTGAGCATTTCGATTTCAGTTCCAGAGCGATTCGCCCAATGAGTCCTTGATATTTAGTCGTTTTCAGCCAATATTTTGGATTTTTGAAAATTTCACTTTTTTGTGAAAATATCCACTAAATGAGGGAATAATATGTGTGAGGGTACCCCAGGAAAGTTCCAAATGTGTGTGTGTAGAATATATATCCCACGGGGGTAAAATTGAAAAAAAAATTTTTTGGACTTAGTCATTTTCCTGGCGTTTATCAGACGTTCAGATACGGCAAATGTCAGTGAGCGTTCCGATTTCAGTTCCAGAGCGATTCGCCCAATGAGTCCTTGATATTTAGTCGTTTTCAGCCAATATTTTGGATTTTTGAAAATTTCACTTTTTTGTGAAAATATCCACTAAATGAGGGAATAATATGTGTGAGGGTACCCCAGGAGAATTCCAAATGTGTGTGTGTAGAATATATATCCCACGGGGGTAAAATTTAAAAAAAATTTTTTTTGGACTTAGTCATTTTTCCGGCGTTTATCAGACTTTCAGATAGGGCAAATGTCAGTGAGCGTTCCGATTTCAGTTCCAGAGCGATTCGCCCAATGAGTCCTTGATATTTAGTCGTTTTCAGCCAATTTTCTGTATTTTTGAAAATTTCACTTTTTTGTGAAAATATCCACTAAATGAGAGAATAATATGTGTGAGGGTACCCCAGGAGAATTCCAAATGTGTGTGGGTAGAATATATATCCCACGGGGGTAAAATTGAAAAAAGTTGAAAAAAATTTTCTTGGGACTTAGTCATTTTTCCAGCGTTTATCAGACTTTCAGATAGTGGAAATGTCAGTGAGCGTTCCAATTTCAGTTCCAGAGCGATTCGCCCATTGAGTCCTTGTTATTTAGTCGTTTTCAGCCAATATTCTGGATTTTTGAAAATTTCACTTTTTTGTGAAAATATCCACTAAATGAGGGAATAATATGTGTGAGGGTACCCCAGGAGAGTTCCAAATGTGTGTGGGTAGAATATATATCTCACGGGGGTAAAATTGAAAAAAAAATTTTTTGGACTTAGTCCTTTTTCTGGCGTTTATCAGACTTTCAGATAGGGCAAATGTCAGTGAGCGTTCCGATTTCAGTTCCAGAGCGATTCGCCCAATGAGTCCTTGATATTTAGTCGTTTTCAGCCAATTTTCTGGATTTTTGTAAATTTCACTCTTTTGTGAATATATACACTAAATGAGGGAATAATATGTGTGAGGGTACCCCAGGAGAGGTCCAAATGTGTGTGGGTAGAATATATATCCCACGGGGGTAAAATTGAAAAAAAATTTTTTTGGACTTAGTCATTTTTCTGGCGTTTATCAGACTTTCAGAGAGGGCAAATGTCAGTGAGCGTTCCGATTTCAGTTCCAGAGCGATTCGCCCAATGATTCCTTGATATTTAGTCGTTTTCAGCCAATATTTTGGATTTTTGAAAATTTCACTTTTTTGTGAAAATATACACTAAATGAGGGAATAATATGTGTGAGGGTACCCCAGGAGAGGTCCAAATGTGTGTGGGTAGAATATATATCCCACGGGGGTAAAATTGAAAAAAAATTTTTTTGGACTTAGTCATTTTTCTGGCGTTTATCAGACTTTCAGAGAGGGCAAATGTCAGTGAGCGTTCCGATTTCAGTTCCAGAGCGATTCGCCCAATGATTCCTTGATATTTAGTCGTTTTCAGCCAATATTTTGGATTTTTGAAAATTTCACTTTTTTGTGAAAATATACACTAAATGAGGGAATAATATGTGTGAGGGTACACCAGGAGAGTTCCAAATGTGTGTGTGTGTAGAATATATATCCCACGGGGGTAAAATTGAAAAAAGTTGAAACATTTTTTTTTTTTGGACTTATTCATTTTTCTGGCGTTTATCAGACTTTCAGAGAGGGCAAATGTCAGTGAGCGTTACGATTTCAGTTCCAGAGCGATTCGCCCAATGAGTCCTTGATATTTAGGTGTTTTCAGCCAATATTTGGATTTTTGAAAATTTCTCTTTTTTGTGAAAATATCCACTAAATGAGGGAATAATATGTGTGAGGGTACCCCAGGAGAGTTCCAAAGGTGTGTGGGTAGAATATATATCTCAAGGGGGTAAAATTGAAAAAAGTTGAAAAATTTTTTTTTTTTGGACTTAGTCATTTTTCCAGCGTTTATCAGACTTTCAGATAGGGGAAATGTCAGTGAGCATTACGATTTCAGTTCCAGAGCGATTCGCCCAATGATTCCTTGATATTTAGTCGTTTTCAGCCAATATTTTGGATTTTTGAAAATTTCACTTTTTTGTGAAAATATCCACTAAATGAGGGAATAATATGTGTGAGGGTACCCCAGGAGAGTTCCAAATGTGTGTGGGTAGAATATATATCCCACGGGGGTAAAATTGAAAAAAGTTGAAAAAAATTTTCTTGGGACTTAGTCATTTTTCCAGCGTTTATCAGACTTTCAGATAGGGCAAATGTCAGTGAGCGCTCCGATTTCAGTTCCAGAGCGATTCGCCCAATGAGTCCTTGATATTAAGTCGTTTTCAGACAATTTTCTGGATTTTTGAAAATTTCACTTTTTTGTGAAAATATCCACTAAATGAGGGAATAATATGTGTGAGGGTACCCCAGGAGAGTTCCAAATGTGTGTGGGCAGAAAATATATCCCACGGGGGTAAAATTGAAAAAAGTTGAAACATTTTTTTTTTTTGGACTTATTCATTTTTCTGGCATTTATCAGACTTTCAGAGAGGGCAAATGTCAGTGAGCGTTACGATTTCAGTTCCAGAGCGATTCTCCCAATGAGTCCTTGATTTTTAGGCGTTTTCAGCCAATATTTTGGATTTTTGAAAATTTCACTTTTTTGTGAAAATATCCACTAAATGAGGGAATAATATGTGTGAGGGTACCCCAGGAGAATTCCAAATGTGTGTGTGTAGAATATATATCCCACGGGGGTAAAATTGAAAAAAGTTGAAAAAAATTTTTTTTTTGGACTTAGTCATTTTTCCGGCGTTTATCAGACTTTCAGATAGGGAGTGAGCTAGGGAGTGAGCGTTCTGATTTCAGTTCCAGAGCGATTCGCCCAATGAGTCCATGATATTTAGTCGTTTTGAGCCAATATTCTAGATTTTTGAAAATTTCACTTTTTTGTGAAAATATCCACTAAATGAGAGAATAATATGTGTGAGGGTACCCCAGGAGAGTTCCAAATGTGTGTGGGTAGAATATATATCCCACGGGGGTAAAATTGAAAAAAACATTTTTTGGACTTAGTCATTTTTCTGGCGTTTATCAGACGTTCAGATACGGCAAATGTCAGTGAGCGTTCCGATTTCAGTTCCAGAGCGATTCGCCCAATGAGTCCTTGATATTTAGTCGTTTTCAGCCAATTTTCTGGATTTTTGTAAATTTCACTTTTTTGTGAAAATATGCACTAAATGAGGGAATAATATGTGTGAGGGAACCCCAGGAGAGTTCCAAATGTGTGTTGGTAGAATATATATCCCACGGGGGTAAGATTGAAAAAAATTTTTTTGGGACATAGTCATTTTTCTGCCGTTTATCAGACTTTCAGATAGGGGAAATGTCAGTGAGCGTTACGATTTCAGGTCCAGAGCGATTCGCCCAATCTTGATATTTAGTCGTTTTCAGCCAATTTTCTGGATTTTTGAAAATTTCTCTTTTTTGTGAAAATATCCACTAAATGAGGGAATAATATGTGTGAGGGTACCCCAGGAGAATTCCAAATGTGTGTGGGTAGAATATATATCCCACGGGGGTAAAATTGAAAAAAGTTTAAAAAATTTTTTTTTGGACTTAGTCATTTTTCTGGCGTTTATCAGACTTTCAGATAGGGCAAATGTCAGTGAGCGTTCCGATATCAGTTCCAGAGCGATTCGCCCAATGAGTCCTTGATATTTAGTCGTTTTCAGCCAATAATTTGGATTTTTGAAAATTTCTCTTTTTTGTGAAAATATCCACTAAATGAGGGAATAATATGTGTGAGGGTACCCCAGGAGAGTTCCAAAGGTGTGTGGGTAGAATATATATCTCAAGGGGGTAAAATTGAAAAAAGTTGAAAAATTTTTTTTTTTTGGACTTAGTCATTTTTCCAGCGTTTATCAGACTTTCAGATAGGGGAAATGTCAGTGAGCATTACGATTTCAGTTCCAGAGCGATTCGCCCAATGATTCCTTGATATTTAGTCGTTTTCAGCCAATATTTTGGATTTTTGAAAATTTCACTTTTTTGTGAAAATATCCACTAAATGAGGGAATAATATGTGTGAGGGTACCCCAGGAGAGTTCCAAATGTGTGTGGGTAGAATATATATCCCACGGGGGTAAAATTGAAAAAAGTTGAAAAAAATTTTCTTGGGACTTAGTCATTTTTCCAGCGTTTATCAGACTTTCAGATAGGGGAAATGTCAGTGAGCGTTCCGATTTCAGTTCCAGAGCGATTCGCCCAATGAGTCCTTGATATTTAGGCCTTTTCAGCCAATATTTTGGATTTTTGAAAATTTCACTTTTTTGTGAAAATATCCACTAAATGAGGGAATAATATGTGTGAGGGTACCCCAGGAGAGTTCCAAATGTGTGTGGGTAGAATATATATCTCACGGGGGTAAAATTGAAAAAAAAATTTTTTGGACTTAGTCATTTTTCTGGCGTTTATCAGACTTTCAGATAGGGCAAATGTCAGTGAGCGTTCCGATTTCAGTTCCAGAGCGATTCGTGCAATGAGTCTTTGATATTTAGTCGTTTTCAGCCAATTTTCTGGATTTTTGAAAATTTCACTTTTTTGTGAAAATATCCACTAAATGAGGGAATAATATGTGTGAGGGTACCCCAGGAGAATTCCAAATGTGTGTGGGCAGAATATATATCCCACGGGGGTAAAATTGAAAAAAGTTGAAAAAAATTTTTTTGGGACTTAGTCATTTTTCCGGCATTCATCAGACTTTCAGATAGGGCAAATGTCAGTGAGCGTTCCGATTTCAGTTCCAGAGCGATTCGCCCAATGAGTCCTTGATATTTAGTCGTTTTCAGCCAATATTTTGGATTTTTGAAAATTTCATTTTTTTGTGAAAATATCCACTAAATGAGGGAATAATATGTGTGAGGGTACCCCAGGAGAGGTCCAAATGTGTGTGGGTAGAATATATATCCCACGGGGGTAAAATTGAAAAAAAATTTTTTTGGACTTAGTCATTTTTCTGGCGTTTATCAGACTTTCAGAGAGGGCAAATGTCAGTGAGCGTTACGATTTCAGTTCCAGAGCGATTCGCCCAATGAGTCCTTGATATTTAGGCGTTTTCAGCCAATATTTGGATTTTTGAAAATTTCTCTTTTTTGTGAAAATATCCACTAAATGAGGGAATAATATGTGTGAGGGTACCCCAGGAGAGTTCCAAAGGTGTGTGGGTAGAATATATATCTCAAGGGGGTAAAATTGAAAAAAGTTGAAAAATTTTTTTTTTTTGGACTTAGTCATTTTTCCAGCGTTTATCAGATTTTCAGATAGGGGAAATGTCAGTGAGCATTACGATTTCAGTTCCAGAGCGATTCGCCCAATGAGTCCTTGATATTTAGTCGTTTTCAGCCAATTTTCTGGATTTTTGTAAATTTCACTCTTTTGTGAATATATACACTAAATGAGGGAATAATATGTGTGAGGGTACCCCAGGAGAGGTCCAAATGTGTGTGGGTAGAATATATATCCCACGGGGGTAAAATTGAAAAAAAATTTTTTTTTGGACTTAGTCATTTTTCTGGCGTTTATCAGACTTTCAGATAGGGCAAATGTCAGTGAGCGTTCCGATTTCAGTTCCAGAGCGATTCGCCCAATGAGTCCTTGATATCTAGTCGTTTTCAGCCAATATTTTGGATTTTTGAAAATTTCTCTTTTTTGTGAAAATATCCACTAAATGAGAGAATAATATGTGTGAGGGTACCCCAGGAGAGTTCCAAATGTGTGTGGGGAGAATATATATCCCACGGGGGTAAAATTGAAAAAAGTTGAAAAAAATTTTTTTTTGGACTTAGTCATTTTTCCGGCGTTTATCAGACTTTCAGATAGGGCAAATGTCAGTGAGCATTACGATTTCAGTTCCAGAGCGATTCGCCCAATGAGTCCTTGATATTTAGTCGTTTTCAGCCAATTTTCTGGATTTTTGAAAATTTCACTTTTTTGTGAAAATATCCACTAAATGAGAGAATAATATGTGTGAGGGTACCCCAGGAGTGTTCCAAATGTGTGTGTAGAATATATATCCCACGGGGGTAAAATTGAAAAAAACATTTTTTGGACTTAGTCATTTTTCTGGCGTTTATCAGACGTTCAGATACGGCAAATGTCAGTGAGCGTTCCGATTTCAGTTCCAGAGCGATTCGCCCAATGAGTCCTTGATATTTAGTCGTTTTCAGCCAATTTTCTGGATTTTTGTAAATTTCACTTTTTTGTGAAAATATGCACTAAATGAGGGAATAATATGTGTGAGGGAACCCCAGGAGAGTTCCAAATGTGTGTTGGTAGAATATATATCCCACGGGGGTAAGATTGAAAAAAATTTTTTTGGGACATAGTCATTTTTCTGCCGTTTATCAGACTTTCAGATAGGGGAAATGTCAGTGAGCGTTACGATTTCAGGTCCAGAGCGATTCGCCCAATCTTGATATTTAGTCGTTTTCAGCCAATAATTTGGATTTTTGAAAATTTCTCTTTTTTGTGAAAATATCCACTAAATGAGGGAATAATATGTGTGAGGGTACCCCAGGAGAGTTCCAAATGTGTGTGGGTAGAATATATATCCCACGGGGGGTAAAATTGAAAAAAGTTGAAAAAATTTTTTTTTTGGACTTAGTCAATTTTCTGGCGTTTATCAGACTTTCAGATAGGGAGTGAGCGTTCTGATTTCAGTTCCAGAGCGATTCACCCAATGAGTCCATGATATTTAGTCGTTTTCAGCCAATATTCTAGATTTTTGAAAGTTTCACTTTTTTGTGAAACTATCCACTAAATGAGGGAATAATATGTGTGAGGGTACCCCAGGAGAGTTCCAAATGTGTGTGGGTAGAATATATATCCCACGGGGGTAAAATTTTAAAAAAATTTTTTGGGACTTAGTCATTTTTCCGGCGTTTATCAGACTTTCAGATAGGGCAAATGTCAGTGAGTGTTCCGATTTCAGTTCCAGAGCGATTCGCCCAATGAGTCCTTGATGTTTAGTCGTTTTCAGCCAATATTTTGGAGTTTTGAAAATTTCACTTTTTTGTGAAAATATCCACTAAATGAGGGAATAATATGTGTGAGGGTACCCCAGGAGAGTTCCAAATGTGTGTGGGTAGAATATATATCCCACGGGGGTAAAATTGAAAAAAGTTGAAAAATTTTTTTTTTTGGAGTTAGTCATTTTTCTGGCGTTTATCAGACTTTCAGATAGGGGAAATGTCAGTGAGCGTTACGATTTCAGGTCCAGAGCGATTCGCCCAATGAGTCCATGATGTTTGATCGTTTTCAGACAACTTTCTGGATTTTTGAAAATTTCACTTTTTTGTGAAACTATCCACTAAATGAGGGAATAATATGTGTGAGGGTACCCCAGGAGAGTTCCAAATGTGTGTGGGTAGAATATATATCCCACGGGGGTAAAATTGAAAAAAGTTGAAAAATTTTTTTTTTTGGAGTTAGTCATTTTTCCGGCGTTTATCAGACTTTCAGATAGGGGAAATGTCAGTGAGCGTTCCGATTTCAGTTCCAGAGCGATTTGCCCAATGAGTCCTTGATATTTAGTTGTTTTCAGCCAATTTTCTGGATTTTTGAAAATTTCACTTTTATGAGAAATTATCCACTAAATGAGGGAATAATATGTGTGAGGGTACCCCAGGAGAGTTCCAAATGTGTGTGGGTAGAATATATATCCCACGGGGGTAAAATTGAAAAAAGTTGAAAAAAAATTTTTTTTGGACTTAGTCACTTTTCCGGCATTTATCAGACTTTCAGATACGGGAATTGTCAGTGAGCATTCCGATTTCAGTTCCAGAGCGATTCGCCCAATGAGTCCTTAATATTTAGTCGTTTTCAGCCAATTTTCTGGATTTTTTGAAAATGTCACTTTTTTCTGAAAATATCCACTAAATGAGGGAATAATATGTGTGAGGGTACCCCAGGAGAGTTCCAAATGTGTGTGGGTAGAATATATATCCCACAGGGGTAAAATTGAAAAAAGTTGAAAAAATTTTTTTTTTGGACACTCATTTTTCCGACGTTTATCAGACTTTCAGATAGGGGAAATGTCAGTGAGCGTTCCGATTTCAGTTCCAGAGCGATTCGCCCAATGAGGCCTTGATATTTAGTCTTTTTCAGCTAATTTTCTGGATTTCTGAAAATTTCTCTTTTTTGTGAAAATATCCACTAAATAAGGGAATAGTATGTGTGAAGGTACCTCAGGAGAGTTCCAAATGTGTGTGGGTAGAATATATATCCCACGGGGTAAAACTGAAAAAAGTTGAAAAAAAAATTTTTTTGGATTTAGTCATTTTTCCGGCGTTTATCAGACTTTCAGATAGGGCAAATGTCATTGAGCGTTCCGATTTCAGTTCCAGAGCGATTCGCCCAATGAGTCCTTGATATTTAGTCGTTTTCAGCCAATATTTTGGATTTTTGAAAATTTCACTTTTTTATGAAAATATCCACTTAATTAGGGAATAATATGTGTGAGGGTACCCCAGGAGAGTTCCAAATGAGTGTGGGTAGAATATATATCCCACGGGGGTAAAATTGAAAAAAGTTTAAAACTATTTTTTTTTTGACTTAGTCATTTTTCCGGCGTTTATCAGACTTTCAGATAGGGCAAATGTCATTGAGCGTTCCGATTTCAGTTCCAGAGCGATTCGCCCAATGAGTCCTTGATATTTAGTCGTTTTCAGCCAATTTTCTGGATTTTTGAAAATTTCACTTTTTTGTGAAAATATCCACTAAATGAGGGAATAATATGTGTGAGGGTACCCCCGGAGAGTTCCAAATGTGTGTGGGTAGAATATATATCCCACGGGGTAAAACTGAAAAAAGTTGAAAAATTTTTTTTGGGGATTTAGTCATTTTTCCGGCGTTTATCAGACTTTCAGATAGGAGAAATGTCAGTGAGCATTCCGATTTCAGTTCCAGAGCGATTCTCCCAATAAGTCCTTGATATTTAGTCTTTTTCAGCTAATTTTCTGGATTTTTGAAAATTTCACTTTTTTGTGAAAATATCCACTAAATGAGGGAATAATATGTGTGAGGGTACCCCAGGAGAGTTCCTATTGTGTGTGGGTAGAATATATATCCCACGGGGGTAAAATTGAAAAAAGTTTAAAAAAATTTTTTTTTTTACTTAGTCATTTTTCCGGCGTTTATCAGACTTTCAGATAGGGCAAATGTCATTGAGCATTCCGATTTCAGTTCCAGAGCGATTCGCCCAATGAGTCCTTGATATTTAGTCGTTTTCAGCCAATATTTTGGATTTTTGAAAATTTCACTTTTTTGTGAAAATATCCACTAAATGAGGGAATAATATGTGTGAGGGTACCCCAGGAGAGTTCCAAATGTGTGTGGGTAGAATATATATCCCACGAGGGTAAAATTGAAAAAAGTTGAAAAATTTTTTTTTGGACTTAGTCATTTTTCCGGCGTTTATCAGGCTTTCAGATAGGGCAAATGTCAGTGAGCGTTCCGATTTCAGTTCCAGAGCGATTCACCCAATGAGTCCTTGATATTTAGACGTTTTCAGCCAATATTTTGGATTTTTGAAAATTTCACTTTTTTGTGAAAATATCCACTAAATGAGAGAATAATATGTGTGAGGGTACCCCAGGAGAGTTCCAAATGTGTGTGGGTAGAATTTATATCCCACGGGGGTAAAATTTAAAAAAGTTAAAAAATTTTTTTTTGACGTATTCATTTTTCCGGCGTTTATCAGACTTTCAGATAGGGCAAATGTCATTGAGCGTTCCGATTTCAGTTCCAGAGCGATTCACCCAATGAGTCCTTGATATTTAGTCGTTTTCAGTCAATATTTTGGATTTTTGAAAATTTCACTTATTTGTGAAAATATCCACTAAATGAGTGAATAATATGTGTGAGGGTACCCCAGGAGAGTTTTAAATGAGTGTGGGTAGAATATATATCCCACGGGGGTAAAATTGAAAAAAGTTTAAAACTATTTTTTTTTTACTTAGTCATTTTTCCGGCGTTTATCAGACTTTCAGATAGGAGAAATGTCAGTGAGCGTTCCGATTTCAGTTCCAGAGCGATTCGCCCAATGAGGCCTTGATATTTAGTCTTTTTCAGCTAATTTTCTGGATTTCTGAAAATTTCACTTTTTTGTGAAAATATCCACTAAATGAGAGAATAATATGTGTGAGGGTACTCCAGGAGAGTTCCAAATGTGTGTGGGCAGAATATATATCCCACGGGTGTAAGATTGAAAAAAGTTTAAAAAAATTTTTTTTTGGACTTAGTCATTTTTCCAGCGTTTATCAGACTTTCAGATAGGGCAAATGTCAGTGAGCATTCCAATTTCAGTTCCAGAGCGATTTGCCCAATGAGTCCTTGATATTTAGTCGTTTTCAGCCAATTTTCTGGATTTTTGAAAATTTCACTTTTTTGTGAAAATATCCACTAAATGAGAGAATAATATGTGTGAGGGTACCCCAGGAGAGTTCCAAATGTGTGTGGGTAGAATATATATCCCACGGGGGTAAAATTGAAAAAAGTTGAAAAACATTTTTTTTTGGACTTAGTCATTTTTCCGGCGTTTATCAGACTTTCAGATAGGGGAAATGTCAGTGAGCGTTCCGATTTCAGTTCCAGAGAGATTCGCCCAATGAGTCTTTGATATTTAGTCGTTTTCAGCCAATTTTCTGGATTATTGAAAATGTCACTTTTTTGTGAAAATATCCACTAAATGATGGAATAATATGTGTGAGGGTACCCCAGGAGAGTTCCAAATGTGTGTGGGCAGAATATATATCCCACGGGTGTAAGATTGAAAAAAGTTTAAAAAAATTTTTTTTTGGACTTAGTCATTTTTCCGGCGTTTATCAGACTTTCAGAAAGGGCAAATGTCAGTGAGCGTTCCAATTTCAGTTCCAGAGCGATTCGCCCAATGAGTCCTTGATATTTAGTCGTTTTCAGCCAATTTTCTGGATTTTTGAAAATTTCACTTTTTTTGAAAATATCCACTAAATGAGAGAATAATATGTGTGAGGGCACCCCAGGAGAGTTCCAAATGTGTGTGGGCAGAATATATATCCCACAGGGTAAAATTGAAAAAAATTGAAAAAATTTTTTTTTTGGACTTAGTCATTTTTCCGGCGTTTATCAGACTTTCAGATAGGGCAAATGTCAGTGAGCGTTCCGATTTCAGTTCCAGAGCGATTCGCCCAATGAGTCCTTGATATTTAGTCGTTTTCAGCCAATTTTCTGGATTTTTGAAAATGTCACTTTTTTGTGAAAATATCCACTAAATGAGAGAATAATATGTGTGAGGGTACCCCAGGAGAGTTCCAAATGTGTGTGGATAGAATATATATCCCAAGGAGTAAAATTGAAAAAATTTGAAAAAAATTTTTTTTTGGACTTAGTCATTTTTCCGGCGTTTATCAGACTTTCAGATAGGGCAAATGTCAGTGATCGTTCTGATTTCAGTTCCAGAGCGATTCGCCCAATGAGTTCTTGATATTTAGTCATTTTCAGCCAATTTTCTGGATTTTTGAAAATTTCACTTTTTTGTGAAAATATCCACTAAATGAGAGAATAATATGTGTGAGGGTACCCCAGGAGAGTTCCAAATGTGTGTGGGTAGAATATATATCCCACGGGGTAAAATTGAAAAAATTTGAAAACAATTTTTTTTGGGACTTAGTGATTTTTCCGGCGTTTATCAGACTTTCAGATAGGGGAAATGTCAGTGAGCGTTCCGATTTCAGTTCCAGAGCGATTCGCCCAATGAGTCCTTGATATTTAGTCATTTTCAGCCAATTTTCTGGATTATTGAAAATGTCACTTTTTTGTGAAAATATCCACTAAATGAGGGAATAATATGTGTGAGGGTACCCCAGGAGAGTTCCAAATATGTGTGGGTAGAATATATATGCCACGGGCGTAAAATTGAAAAAAGTTTAAAAAAATTTTTTTTTGGACTTAGTCATTTTTCCGGCGTTTATCAGACTTTCAGATAGGGCAAATGTCAGTGAGCATTCCGATTTCAGTTCCAGAGCTATTCGCCCAATGAGTCTTTGATATTAAGTCGTTTTCAGCCAATTTTCTGGATTTTTGAAAATTTCACTTTTTTGTGAAAATATCCACTAAATGAGGGAATAATATGTGTGAGGGTTCCCCTGGAGAGTTCCAAATGTGTGTGGGCAGAATATATATCCCACGGGTGCAAGATTGAAAAAAGTTTAAAAAAATTTTTTTTTGGACTTAGTCATTTTTCCGGCGTTTATCAGACTTTGAGATAGGGCAAATGTCAGTGAGCATTCCAATTTCAGTTCCAGAGCTATTCGCCCAATGAGTCCTTGATATTTAGTCGTTTTCAGCCAATTTTCTGGATTCTTGAAAATTTCACTTTTTTGTGAAAATATCCACTAAATGAGGGAATAATATGTGTGAGGGTTCCCCTGGAGAGTTCCAAATGTGTGTGGGCAGAATATATATCCCACGGGTGTAAAATTGAAAACAGTTGAAAAATTTTTTTTTTGGACTTAATCATTTTTCCGGCGTTTATCAGACTTTCAGATAGGGGAAATGTCAGTGAGCATTCCGATTTCAGTTCCAGAGCGATTCGCCCAATGAGTCCTTGATATTTAGTCGTTTTCAGCCAATTTTCTGGATTTTTGAAAATTTCACTTTTTTTGAAAATATCCACTAAATGAGAGAATAATATGTGTGAGGGCACCCCAGGAGAGTTCCAAATGTGTGTGGGCAGAATATATATCCCACAGGGTAAAATTGAAAAAAATTGAAAAAATTTTTTTTTTGGACTTAGTCATTTTTCCGGCGTTTATCAGACTTTCAGATAGGGCAAATGTCAGTGAGCGTTCCAATTTCAGTTCCAGAGCGATTCGCCCAATGAGTCCTTGATATTTAGTCGTTTTCAGCCAATTTTCTGGATTTTTGAAAATGTCACTTTTTTGTGAAAATATCCACTAAATGAGAGAATAATATGTGTGAGGGTACCCCAGGAGAGTTCCAAATATGTGTGGGTAGAATATATATGCCACGGGCGTAAAATTGAAAAAAGTTTAAAAAAATTTTTTTTTTGGACTTAGTCATTTTTCCGGCGTTTATCAGACTTTCAGATAGGGCAAATGTCAGTGATCGTTCTGATTTCAGTTCCAGAGCGATTCGCCCAATGGGTTCTTGATATTTAGTCATTTTCAGCCAATTTTCTGGATTTTTGAAAATTTCACTTTTTTGTGAAAATATCCACTAAATGAGAGAATAATATGTGTGAGGGTACCCCAGGAGAGTTCCAAATGTGTGTGGGTAGAATATATATCCCACGGGGTAAAATTGAAAAAAATTGAAAAAATTTTTTTTTTGGACTTAGTCATTTTTCCGGCGTTTATCAGACTTTCAGATAGGGCAAATGTCAGTGATCGTTCTGATTTCAGTTCCAGAGCGATTCGCCCAATGGGTTCTTGATATTTAGTCATTTTCAGCCAATTTTCTGGATTTTTGAAAATTTCACTTTTTTGTGAAAATATCCACTAAATGAGAGAATAATATGTGTGAGGGTACCCCAGGAGAGTTCCAAATGTGTGTGGGTAGAATATATATCCCACGGGGTAAAATTGAAAAAAGTTGAAAACAATTTTTTTTGGGACTTAGTGATTTTTCCGGCGTTTATCAGACTTTCAGATAGGGCAAATGTCAGTGAGCGTTCCAATTTCAGTTCCAGAGCGATTCGCCCAATGAGTCCTTGATATTTAGTCGTTTTCAGCCAATTTTCTGGATTCTTGAAAATTTCACTTTTTTGTGAAAATATCCACTAAATGAGGGAATAATATGTGTGAGGGTTCCCCTGGAGAGTTCCAAATGTGTGTGGGCAGAATATATATCCCACGGGTGTAAGATTGAAAAAAGTTTAAAAAAATTTTTTTTTGGACTTAGTCATTTTTCCGGCGTTTATCAGACTTTCAGAAAGGGCAAATGTCAGTGAGCGTTCCAATTTCAGTTCCAGAGCGATTCGCCCAATGAGTCCTTGATATTTAGTCGTTTTCAGCCAATTTTCTGGATTTTTGAAAATTTCACTTTTTTTGAAAATATCCACTAAATGAGAGAATAATATGTGTGAGGGCACCCCAGGAGAGTTCCAAATGTGTGTGGGCAGAATATATATCCCACAGGGTAAAATTGAAAAAAATTGAAAAAATTTTTTTTTTGGACTTAGTCATTTTTCCGGCGTTTATCAGACTTTCAGATAGGGCAAATGTCAGTGAGCGTTCCGATTTCAGTTCCAGAGCGATTCGCCCAATGAGTCCTTGATATTTAGTCGTTTTCAGCCAATTTTCTGGAATTTTGAAAATGTCACTTTTTTGTGAAAATATCCACTAAATGAGAGAATAATATGTGTGAGGGTACCCCAGGAGAGTTCCAAATGTGTGTGGGTAGAATATATATCCCAAGGAGTAAAATTGAAAAAATTTGAAAAAAATTTTTTTTTGGACTTAGTCATTTTTCCGGCGTTTATCAGACTTTCAGATAGGGCAAATGTCAGTGATCGTTCTGATTTCAGTTCCAGAGCGATTCGCCCAATGAGTTCTTGATATTTAGTCATTTTCAGCCAATTTTCTGGATTTTTGAAAATTTCACTTTTTTGTGAAAATATCCACTAAATGAGAGAATAATATGTGTGAGGGTACCCCAGGAGAGTTCCAAATGTGTGTGGGTAGAATATATATCCCACGGGGTAAAATTGAAAAAATTTGAAAACAATTTTTTTTGGGACTTAGTGATTTTTCCGGCGTTTATCAGACTTTCAGATAGGGCAAATGTCAGTGAGCGTTCCAATTTCAGTTCCAGAGCGATTCGCCCAATGAGTCCTTGATATTAAGTCGTTTTCAGCCAATTTTCTGGATTATTGAAAATGTCACTTTTTTGTGAAAATATCCACTAAATGAGGGAATAATATGTGTGAGGGTACCCCAGGAGAGTTCCAAATGTGTGTGGGTAGAATATATATCCCACGGGGGTAAAATTGAAAAAATTTAAAAAAAATTTTTTTTTGGACTTAGTCATTTTTCCGGCGTTTATCAGACTTTCAGATAGGGGAAATGTCAGTGAGCGTTCCGATTTCAGTTCCAGAGCGATTCGCCCAATGAGTCCTTGATATTTAGTCATTTTCAGCCAATTTTCTGGATTATTGAAAATGTCACTTTTTTGTGAAAATATCCACTAAATGAGGGAATAATATGTGTGAGAGTACCCCAGGAGAGTTCCAAATATGTGTGGGTAGAATATATATGCCACGGGCGTAAAATTGAAAAAAGTTTAAAAAAATTTTTTTTTTGGACTTAGTCATTTTTCCGGCGTTTATCAGACTTTCAGATAGGGCAAATGTCAGTGATCATTCTGATTTCAGTTCCAGAGCGATTCGCCCAATGAGTTCTTGATATTTAGTCATTTTCAGCCAATTTTCTGGATTTTTGAAAATTTCACTTTTTTGTGAAAATATCCACTAAATGAGAGAATAATATGTGTGAGGGTACCCCAGGAGAGTTCCAAATGTGTGTGGGTAGAATATATATCCCACGGGGTAAAATTGAAAAAAGTTTAAAAAAAATTTTTTTTGGACTTAGTCATTTTTCCGGCGTTTATCAGACTTTCAGATAGGGCAAATGTCAAGGAGCGTTCCAATTTCAGTTCCAGAGCGATTTGCCCAATGAGTCCTTGATATTTAGTCATTTTCAGCCAATTTTCTGGATTATTGAAAATGTCACTTTTTTGTGAAAATATCCACTAAATGAGGGAATAATATGTGTGAGAGTACCCCAGGAGAGTTCCAAATATGTGTGGGTAGAATATATATGCCACGGGCGTAAAATTGAAAAAAGTTTAAAAAAAATTTTTTTTGGACTTAGTCATTTTTCCGGCGTTTATCAGACTTTCAGATAGGGCAAATGTCAGTGATCGTTCTGATTTCAGTTCCAGAGCGATTCGCCCAATGAGTTCTTGATATTTAGTCATTTTCAGCCAATTTTCTGGATTTTTGAAAATTTCACTTTTTTGTGAAAATATCCACTAAATGAGAGAATAATATGTGTGAGGGTACCCCAGGAGAGTTCCAAATGTGTGTGGGTAGAATATATATCCCACGGGGTAAAATTGAAAAAAGTTGAAAACAATTTTTTTTGGGACTTAGTGATTTTTCCGGCGTTTATCAACTTTCAGATAGGGGAAATGTCAGTGAGCGTTCCGATTTCAGTTCCAGAGCGATTCGCCCAATGAGTCCTTGATATTTAGTCGTTTTCAGCCAATTTTCTGGATTTTTGAAAATTTCACTTTTTTGTGAAAATATCCACTAAATGAGGGAATAATATGTGTGAGGGTTCCCCTGAAGAGTTCCAAATGTGTGTGGACAGAATATATATCCCACGGGGGTAAGATTGAAAAAAGTTTAAAAAAATTTTTTTTTGGACTTAGTCATTTTTCCGGCGTTTATCAGACTTTCAGATAGGGCAAATGTCAGTGAGCGTTCCAATTTCAGTTCCAGAGCGATTCGCCCAATGAGTCCTTGATATTTAGTCGTTTTCAGCCAATTTTCTGGATTTTTAAAAATTTCACTTTTTTGTGAAAATATCCACTAAATGAGGGAATAATATTTGTGAGGGTACCCCAGGAGAGTTCCAAATGTGTGTGGGTAGAATATATATGCCACGGGCGTAAAATTGAAAAAAGTTTAAAAAAATTTTTTTTTTGGACTTAGTCATTTTTCCGGCGTTTATCAGACTTTCAGATAGGGGAAATGTCAGTGAGCGTTCCGATTTCAGTTCCAGAGCGATTCGCCCAATGAGTCCTTGATATTTAGTCGTTTTCAGCCAATTTTCTGGATTTTTGAAAATTTCACTTTTTTGTGAAAATATCCACTAAATGAGGGAATAATATGTGTGAGGGTACCCCAGGAGAGTTCCAAATGTGTGTGGGTTGAATATATATCCCACGGGGGTAAAATTGAAAAAAGTTGAAAAAAAATTTTTTTTGGACTTAGTGATTTTTCCGGCGTTTATCAGACTTTCAGATAGGGCAAATGTCAGTGAGCATTCCGATTTCAGTTCAAGAGTGATTCGCCCAATGAGTCTTTGATATTTAGTGGTTTTCAGCCAATTTTCTGGATTTTTCAAAATTTCACTTTTTTGTGAAAATATCCACTAAATGAGGGAATAATATGTGTGAGGGCTCCCCTGGAGAGTTCCAAAGGTGTGTGGGCAGAATATATATCCCACGGGGGTAAGATTGAAAAAAGTTTAAAAAAATTTTTTTTTGGACTTAGTCATTTTTCCGGCGTTTATCAGACTTTCAGATAGGGCAAATGTCAGTGAGCGTTCCGATTTCAGTTCCAGAGCGATTCGCCCAATGAGTTCTTGATATTTAGTCATTTTCAGCCAATTTTCTGGATTATTGAAAATGTCACTTTTTTGTGAAAATATCCACTAAATGAGGGAATAATATGTGTGAGGGTACCCCAGGAGAGTTCCAAATGTGTGTGGGTAGAATATTTATCCCACGGGTGTAAAATTGAAAAAAGTTTTAAAAAATTTTTTTTTTGGACTCAGTCATTTTTCCGGCGTTTATCAGACTTTCAGATAGGGCAAATGTCAGTGATCGTTCTGATTTCAGTTCCAGAGCGATTCGCCCAATGAGTCGTTGATATTTAGTCGTTTTCAGCCAATTTTCTGGATTTTTGAAAATTTCACTTTTTTGTGAAAATATCCACTAAATGAGAGAATAATATGTGTGAGGGTACTCCAGGAGAGTTCCAAATGTGTGTGGGTAGAATATATATCCCACGGGGGTAAAATTGAAAAAAGTTGAAAAAATTTTTTATTTTGTCTTAGTCATTTTTCCGGCGTTTATCAACTTTCAGATAGGGGAAATGTCAGTGAGTGTTCCGATTTCAGTTCCAGAGCGATTCGCCCAATGAGTCCTTGATATTTAGTCGTTTTCAGCCAATTTTCTGGATTTTTGAAAATTTCACTTTTTTGTGAAAATATCCACTAAATGAGAGAATAATATGTGTGAGGGTACTCCAGCAGAGTTCCAAATGTGTGTGGGCAGAATATATATCCCACGGGTGTAAGATTGAAAAAAGTTTTAAAAAATTTTTTTTTGGACTTAGTCATTTTTCCAGCGTTTATCAGACTTTCAGATAGGGCAAATGTCAGTGAGCATTCCAATTTCAGTTCCAGAGCGATTTGCCCAATGAGTCCTTGATATTTAGTCGTTTTCAGCCAATTTTCTGGATTTTTGAAAATTTCACTTTTTTGTGAAAATATCCACTAAATGAGAGAATAATATGTGTGAGGGTACCCCAGGAGAGTTCCAAATGTGTGTGGGTAGAATATATATCCCACGGGGGTAAAATTGAAAAAAGTTGAAAAACATTTTTTTTTGGACTTAGTCATTTTTCCGGCGTTTATCAGACTTTCAGATAGGGGAAATGTCAGTGAGCGTTCCGATTTCAGTTCTAGAGAGATTCGCCCAATGAGTCTTTGATATTTAGTCGTTTTCAGCCAATTTTCTGGATTATTGAAAATGTCACTTTTTTGTGAAAATATCCACTAAATGATGGAATAATATGTGTGAGGGTACCCCAGGAGAGTTCCAAATGTGTGTGGGTAGAATATATATGCCACGGGCGTAAAATTGAAAAAAGTTTAAAAAAAATTTTTTTTTGGACTTAGTCATTTTTCCGGCGTTTATCAGACTTTCAGATAGGGCAAATGTCAGTGATCGTTCTGATTTCAGTTCCAGAGCGATTCGCCCAATGGGTTCTTGATATTTAGTCATTTTCAGCCAATTTTCTGGATTTTTGAAAATTTCACTTTTTTGTGAAAATATCCACTAAATGAGAGAATAATATGTGTGAGGGTACCCCAGGAGAGTTCCAAATGTGTGTGGGTAGAATATATATCCCACGGGGTAAAATTGAAAAAAGTTTAAAAAAATTTTTTTTTGGACTTAGTCATTTTTCCGGCGTTTATCAGACTTTGAGATAGGGCAAATGTCAGTGAGCATTCCAATTTCAGTTCCAGAGCTATTCGCCCAATGAGTCCTTGATATTTAGTCGTTTTCAGCCAATTTTCTGGATTCTTGAAAATTTCACTTTTTTGTGAAAATATCCACTAAATGAGGGAATAATATGTGTGAGGGTTCCCCTGGAGAGTTCCAAATGTGTGTGGGCAGAATATATATCCCACGGGTGTAAAATTGAAAACAGTTGAAAAATTTTTTTTTTGGACTTAATCATTTTTCCGGCGTTTATCAGACTTTCAGATAGGGGAAATGTCAGTGAGCATTCCGATTTCAGTTCCAGAGCGATTCGCCCAATGAGTCCTTGATATTTAGTCGTTTTCAGCCAATTTTCTGGATTTTTGAAAATTTCACTTTTTTTGAAAATATCCACTAAATGAGAGAATAATATGTGTGAGGGCACCCCAGGAGAGTTCCAAATGTGTGTGGGCAGAATATATATCCCACAGGGTAAAATTGAAAAAAATTGAAAAAATTTTTTTTTTTGGACTTAGTCATTTTTCCGGCGTTTATCAGACTTTCAGATAGGGCAAATGTCAGTGAGCATTCCAATTTCAGTTCCAGAGCGATTCGCCCAATGAGTCCTTGATATTTAGTCGTTTTCAGCCAATTTTCTGGATTTTTGAAAATGTCACTTTTTTGTGAAAATATCCACTAAATGAGAGAATAATATGTGTGAGGGTACCCCAGGAGAGTTCCAAATGTGTGTGGGTAGAATATATATCCCACGGGGTAAAATTGAAAAAAGTTGAAAACAATTTTTTTTGGGACTTAGTGATTTTTCCGGCGTTTATCAGACTTTCAGATAGGGCAAATGTCAGTGAGCGTTCCAATTTCAGTTCCAGAGCGATTCGCCCAATGAGTCCTTGATATTAAGTCATTTTCAGCCAATTTTCTGGATTATTGAAAATGTCACTTTTTTGTGAAAATATCCACTAAATGAGGGAATAATATGTGTGAGGGTTCCCCTGGAGAGTTCCAAATGTGTGTGGGCAGAATATATATCCCACGGGTGTAAGATTGAAAAAAGTTTAAAAAAAATTTTTTTTGGACTTAGTCATTTTTCCGGCGTTTATCAGACTTTCAGATAGGGCAAATGTCAGTGAGCGTTCCAATTTCAGTTCCAGAGCGATTTGCCCAATGAGTCCTTGATATTTAGTCATTTTCAGCCAATTTTCTGGATTATTGAAAATGTCACTTTTTTGTGAAAATATCCACTAAATGAGGGAATAATATGTGTGAGAGTACCCCAGGAGAGTTCCAAATATGTGTGGGTAGAATATATATGCCACGGGCGTAAAATTGAAAAAAGTTTAAAAAAATTTTTTTTTGGACTTAGTCATTTTTCCGGCGTTTATCAGACTTTCAGATAGGGCAAATGTCAGTGATCGTTCTGATTTCAGTTCCAGAGCGATTCGCCCAATGAGTTCTTGATATTTAGTCATTTTCAGCCAATTTTCTGGATTTTTGAAAATTTCACTTTTTTGTGAAAATATCCACTAAATGAGAGAATAATATGTGTGAGGGTACCCCAGGAGAGTTCCAAATGTGTGTGGGTAGAATATATATCCCACGGGGTAAAATTGAAAAAAGTTGAAAACAATTTTTTTTGGGACTTAGTGATTTTTCCGGCGTTTATCAACTTTCAGATAGGGGAAATGTCAGTGAGCGTTCCGATTTCAGTTCCAGAGCGATTCGCCCAATGAGTCCTTGATATTTAGTCGTTTTCAGCCAATTTTCTGGATTTTTGAAAATTTCACTTTTTTGTGAAAATATCCACTAAATGAGGGAATAATATGTGTGAGGGTTCCCCTGAAGAGTTCCAAATGTGTGTGGACAGAATATATATCCCACGGGGGTAAGATTGAAAAAAGTTTAAAAAAATTTTTTTTTGGACTTAGTCATTTTTCCGGCGTTTATCAGACTTTCAGATAGGGCAAATGTCAGTGAGCGTTCCAATTTCAGTTCCAGAGCGATTCGCCCAATGAGTCCTTGATATTTAGTCGTTTTCAGCCAATTTTCTGGATTTTTAAAAATTTCACTTTTTTGTGAAAATATCCACTAAATGAGGGAATAATATTTGTGAGGGTACCCCAGGAGAGTTCCAAATGTGTGTGGGTAGAATATATATGCCACGGGCGTAAAATTGAAAAAAGTTTAAAAAAATTTTTTTTTTGGACTTAGTCATTTTTCCGGCGTTTATCAGACTTTCAGATAGGGGAAATGTCAGTGAGCGTTCCGATTTCAGTTCCAGAGCGATTCGCCCAATGAGTCCTTGATATTTAGTCGTTTTCAGCCAATTTTCTGGATTTTTGAAAATGTCACTTTTTTGTGAAAATATCCACTAAATGAGGGAATAATATGTGTGAGGGTACCCCAGGAGAGTTCCAAATGTGTGTGGGTAGAATATTTATCCCACGGGTGTAAAATTGAAAAAAGTTTTAAAAAATTTTTTTTTTGGACTCAGTCATTTTTCCGGCGTTTATCAGACTTTCAGATAGGGCAAATGTCAGTGATCGTTCTGATTTCAGTTCCAGAGCGATTCGCCCAATGAGTCGTTGATATTTAGTCGTTTTCAGCCAATTTTCTGGATTATTGAAAATGTCACTTTTTTGTGAAAATATCCACTAAATGATGGAATAATATGTGTGAGGGTACCCCAGGAGAGTTCCAAATGTGTGTGGGTAGAATATATATGCCACGGGCGTAAAATTGAAAAAAGTTTAAAAAAAATTTTTTTTTGGACTTAGTCATTTTTCCGGCGTTTATCAGACTTTCAGATAGGGCAAATGTCAGTGATCGTTCTGATTTCAGTTCCAGAGCGATTCGCCCAATGGGTTCTTGATATTTAGTCATTTTCAGCCAATTTTCTGGATTTTTGAAAATTTCACTTTTTTGTGAAAATATCCACTAAATGAGAGAATAATATGTGTGAGGGTACCCCAGGAGAGTTCCAAATGTGTGTGGGTAGAATATATATCCCACGGGGTAAAATTGAAAAAAATTGAAAAAATTTTTTTTTTGGACTTAGTCATTTTTCCGGCGTTTATCAGACTTTCAGATAGGGCAAATGTCAGTGAGCGTTCCGATTTCAGTTCCAGAGCGATTCGCCCAATGAGTCCTTGATATTTAGTAGTTTTCAGCCAATTTTCTGGATTTTTGAAAATTTCACTTTTTTGTGAAAATATCCACTAAATGAGGGAATAATATGTGTGAGGGTTCCCCTGGAGAGTTCCAAATGTGTGTGGGCAGAATATATATCCCACGGGTGTAAGATTGAAAAAAGTTTAAAAAAATTTTTTTTTGGACTTAGTCATTTTTCCAGCGTTTATCAGACTTTCAGATAGGGCAAATGTCAGTGAGCATTCCAATTTCAGTTCCAGAGCGATTCGACCAATGAGTCCTTGATATTTAGTCGTTTTCAGCCAATATTCTGGATTATTGAAAATGTCACTTTTTTGTGAAAATATCCACTAAATGAGGGAATAATATGTGTGAGGGTACCCCAGGAGAGTTCCAAATGTGTGTGGGTAGAATATATATGCCACGGGCGTAAAATTGAAAAAAGTTTAAAAAAAATTTTTTTTTGGACTTAGTCATTTTTCCGGCGTTTATCAGACTTTCAGATAGGGCAAATGTCAGTGATCGTTCTGATTTCAGTTCCAGAGCGATTCGCCCAATGGGTTCTTGATATTTAGTCATTTTCAGCCAATTTTCTGGATTTTTGAAAATTTCACTTTTTTGTGAAAATATCCACTAAATGAGAGAATAATATGTGTGAGGGTACCCCAGGAGAGTTCCAAATGTGTGTGGGTAGAATATATATCCCACGGGGTAAAATTGAAAAAAGTTGAAAACAATTTTTTTTGGGACTTAGTGATTTTTCCGGCGTTTATCAGACTTTCAGATAGGGCAAATGTCAGTGAGCGTTCCAATTTCAGTTCCAGAGCGATTCGCCCAATGAGTCCTTGATATTTAGTCGTTTTCAGCCAATTTTCTGGATTCTTGAAAATTTCACTTTTTTGTGAAAATATCCACTAAATGAGGGAATAATATGTGTGAGGGTTCCCCTGGAGAGTTCCAAATGTGTGTGGGCAGAATATATATCCCACGGGTGTAAGATTGAAAAAAGTTTAAAAAAATTTTTTTTTGGACTTAGTCATTTTTCCGGCGTTTATCAGACTTTCAGAAAGGGCAAATGTCAGTGAGCGTTCCAATTTCAGTTCCAGAGCGATTCGCCCAATGAGTCCTTGATATTTAGTCGTTTTCAGCCAATTTTCTGGATTTTTGAAAATTTCACTTTTTTTGAAAATATCCACTAAATGAGAGAATAATATGTGTGAGGGCACCCCAGGAGAGTTCCAAATGTGTGTGGGCAGAATATATATCCCACAGGGTAAAATTGAAAAAAATTGAAAAAATTTTTTTTTTGGACTTAGTCATTTTTCCGGCGTTTATCAGACTTTCAGATAGGGCAAATGTCAGTGAGCGTTCCGATTTCAGTTCCAGAGCGATTCGCCCAATGAGTCCTTGATATTTAGTCGTTTTCAGCCAATTTTCTGGATTTTTGAAAATGTCACTTTTTTGTGAAAATATCCACTAAATGAGAGAATAATATGTGTGAGGGTACCCCAGGAGAGTTCCAAATGTGTGTGGGTAGAATATATATCCCAAGGAGTAAAATTGAAAAAATTTGAAAAAAATTTTTTTTTGGACTTAGTCATTTTTCCGGCGTTTATCAGACTTTCAGATAGGGCAAATGTCAGTGATCGTTCTGATTTCAGTTCCAGAGCGATTCGCCCAATGAGTTCTTGATATTTAGTCATTTTCAGCCAATTTTCTGGATTTTTGAAAATTTCACTTTTTTGTGAAAATATCCACTAAATGAGAGAATAATATGTGTGAGGGTACCCCAGGAGAGTTCCAAATGTGTGTGGGCAGAATATATATCCCACAGGGTAAAATTGAAAAAAATTGAAAAAATTTTTTTTTTGGACTTAGTCATTTTTCCGGCGTTTATCAGACTTTCAGATAGGGCAAATGTCAGTGATCGTTCTGATTTCAGTTCCAGAGCGATTCGCCCAATGAGTTCTTGATATTTAGTCATTTTCAGCCAATTTTCTGGATTATTGAAAATGTCACTTTTTTGTGAAAATATCCACTAAATGAGGGAATAATATGTGTGAGAGTACCCCAGGAGAGTTCCAAATATGTGTGGGTAGAATATATATGCCACGGGCGTAAAATTGAAAAAAGTTTAAACAAATTTTTTTTTGGACTTAGTCATTTTTCCGGCGTTTATCAGACTTTCAGATAGGGCAAATGTCAGTGATCGTTCTGATTTCAGTTCCAGAGCGATTCGCCCAATGAGTTCTTGATATTTAGTCATTTTCAGCCAATTTTCTGGATTTTTGAAAATTTCACTTTTTTGTGAAAATATCCACTAAATGAGAGAATAATATGTGTGAGGGTACCCCAGGAGAGTTCCAAATGTGTGTGGGTAGAATATATATCCCACGGGGTAAAATTGAAAAAAGTTGAAAACAATTTTTTTTGGGACTTAGTGATTTTTCCGGCGTTTATCAACTTTCAGATAGGGGAAATGTCAGTGAGCGTTCCGATTTCAGTTCCAGAGCGATTCGCCCAATGAGTCCTTGATATTTAGTCGTTTTCAGCCAATTTTCTGGATTTTTGAAAATTTCACTTTTTTGTGAAAATATCCACTAAATGAGGGAATAATATGTGTGAGGGTTCCCCTGAAGAGTTCCAAATGTGTGTGGACAGAATATATATCCCACGGGGGTAAGATTGAAAAAAGTTTAAAAAAATTTTTTTTTGGACTTAGTCATTTTTCCGGCGTTTATCAGACTTTCAGATAGGGCAAATGTCAGTGAGCGTTCCAATTTCAGTTCCAGAGCGATTCGCCCAATGAGTCCTTGATATTTAGTCGTTTTCAGCCAATTTTCTGGATTTTTAAAAATTTCACTTTTTTGTGAAAATATCCACTAAATGAGGGAATAATATTTGTGAGGGTACCCCAGGAGAGTTCCAAATGTGTGTGGGTAGAATATATATGCCACGGGCGTAAAATTGAAAAAAGTTTAAAAAAATTTTTTTTTTGGACTTAGTCATTTTTCCGGCGTTTATCAGACTTTCAGATAGGGGAAATGTCAGTGAGCGTTCCGATTTCAGTTCCAGAGCGATTCGCCCAATGAGTCCTTGATATTTAGTCGTTTTCAGCCAATTTTCTGGATTTTTGAAAATTTCACTTTTTTGTGAAAATATCCACTAAATGAGGGAATAATATGTGTGAGGGTACCCCAGGAGAGTTCCAAATGTGTGTGGGTTGAATATATATCCCACGGGGGTAAAATTGAAAAAAGTTGAAAAAAAATTTTTTTTGGACTTAGTGATTTTTCCGGCGTTTATCAGACTTTCAGATAGGGCAAATGTCAGTGAGCATTCCGATTTCAGTTCAAGAGTGATTCGCCCAATGAGTCTTTGATATTTAGTGGTTTTCAGCCAATTTTCTGGATTTTTCAAAATTTCACTTTTTTGTGAAAATATCCACTAAATGAGGGAATAATATGTGTGAGGGCTACCCTGGAGAGTTCCAAAGGTGTGTGGGCAGAATATATATCCCACGGGGGTAAGATTGAAAAAAGTTTAAAAAAATTTTTTTTTGGACTTAGTCATTTTTCCGGCGTTTATCAGACTTTCAGATAGGGCAAATGTCAGTGAGCGTTCCGATTTCAGTTCCAGAGCGATTCGCCCAATGAGTCCGTGATATTTAGTCGTTTTCAGCCAATTTTCTGGATTTTTGGAAATGTCACTTTTTTGTGAAAATATCCTCTAAATGAGGGAATAATATGTGTGAGAGTTCCCCAGGAGAGTTCCAAATGTGTGTGGGTAGAATATATATCCCACGGGGGTAAAATTGAAAAAAGTAAAAAAAAAAATTTTTTTCGACTTAGTCATTTTTCCGGCGTTTATCAGACTTTCAGATAGGGCAAATGTCAGTGAGCGTTCCGATTTCAGTTCCAGAGCGATTCGCCCAATGAGTCCTTGAAATTTAGTCGTTTTCAGCCAATTTTCTGGATTTTTGAAAATTTCACTTTTTTGTGAAAATATCCACTAAATGAGAGAATAATATGTGTGAGGGTACCCCAGGAGAGTTCCAAATGTGTGTGGGTAGAATATATATCCCACGGGGTAAAATTGAAAAAAGTTGAAACCAATTTTTTTTTGGACTTAGTGATTTTTCCGGCGTTTATCAGACTTTCAGATAGGGCAAATGTCAGTGAGCATTCTGATTTCAGTTCCAGAGTAATTCGCCCAATGAGTCCTTGATATTTAGTCGTTTTCAGCCAATTTTCTGGATTTTTGAAAATTTCACTTTTTTGTGAAAATATCCATGAAATGAGGGAATAATATGTGTGAGGGTTCCCCTGAAGAGTTCCAAATGTGTGTGGACAGAATATATATCCCACGGGGGTAAGATTGAAAAAAGTTTAAAAAAATTTTTTTTTGGACTTAGTCATTTTTCCGGCGTTTATCAGACTTTCAGATAGGGCAAATGTCAGTGAGCGTTCCAATTTCAGTTCCAGAGCGATTCGCCCAATGAGTCCTTGATATTTAGTCGTTTTCAGCCAATTTTCTGGATTTTTAAAAATTTCACTTTTTTGTGAAAATATCCACTAAATGAGGGAATAATATTTGTGAGGGTACCCCAGGAGAGTTCCAAATGTGTGTGGGTAGAATATATATGCCACGGGCGTAAAATTGAAAAAAGTTTAAAAAAATTTTTTTTTTGGACTTAGTCATTTTTCCGGCGTTTATCAGACTTTCAGATAGGGGAAATGTCAGTGAGCGTTCCGATTTCAGTTCCAGAGCGATTCGCCCAATGAGTCCTTGATATTTAGTCGTTTTCAGCCAATTTTCTGGATTTTTGAAAATTTCACTTTTTTGTGAAAATATCCACTAAATGAGGGAATAATATGTGTGAGGGTACCCCAGGAGAGTTCCAAATGTGTGTGGGTTGAATATATATCCCACGGGGGTAAAATTGAAAAAAGTTGAAAAAAAATTTTTTTTGGACTTAGTGATTTTTCCGGCGTTTATCAGACTTTCAGATAGGGCAAATGTCAGTGAGCATTCCGATTTCAGTTCAAGAGTGATTCGCCCAATGAGTCTTTGATATTTAGTGGTTTTCAGCCAATTTTCTGGATTTTTCAAAATTTCACTTTTTTGTGAAAATATCCACTAAATGAGGGAATAATATGTGTGAGGGCTTCCCTGGAGAGTTCCAAAGGTGTGTGGGCAGAATATATATCCCACGGGGGTAAGATTGAAAAAAGTTTAAAAAAATTTTTTTTTGGACTTAGTCATTTTTCCGGCGTTTATCAGACTTTCAGATAGGGCAAATGTCAGTGAGCGTTCCGATTTCAGTTCCAGAGCGATTCGCCCAATGAGTCCGTGATATTTAGTCGTTTTCAGCCAATTTTCTGGATTTTTGGAAATGTCACTTTTTTGTGAAAATATCCTCTAAATGAGGGAATAATATGTGTGAGAGTTCCCCAGGAGAGTTCCAAATGTGTGTGGGTAGAATATATATCCCACGGGGGTAAAATTGAAAAAAGTAAAAAAAAAAATTTTTTTCGACTTAGTCATTTTTCCGGCGTTTATCAGACTTTCAGATAGGGCAAATGTCAGTGAGCGTTCCGATTTCAGTTCCAGAGCGATTCGCCCAATGAGTCCTTGAAATTTAGTCGTTTTCAGCCAATTTTCTGGATTTTTGAAAATTTCACTTTTTTGTGAAAATATCCACTAAATGAGAGAATAATATGTGTGAGGGTACCCCAGGAGAGTTCCAAATGTGTGTGGGTAGAATATATATCCCACGGGGTAAAATTGAAAAAAGTTGAAACCAATTTTTTTTTGGACTTAGTGATTTTTCCGGCGTTTATCAGACTTTCAGATAGGGCAAATGTCAGTGAGCATTCTGATTTCAGTTCCAGAGTAATTCGCCCAATGAGTCCTTGATATTTAGTCGTTTTCAGCCAATTTTCTGGATTTTTGAAAATTTCACTTTTTTGTGAAAATATCCATGAAATGAGGGAATAATATGTGTGAGGGTTCCCCTGGAGAGTTCCAAATGTGTGTGGGCAGAATATATATCCCACGGGGGTAAGATTGAAAAAAGTTGAAAAAAATTTTTTTTTGGAGTTAGTCATTTTTCCGGCGTTTATCAGACTTTCAGATAGGGCAAATGTCAGTGATCATTCTGATTTCAGTTCCAGAGCGATTCGCCTAATGAGTCCTTGATATTTAGTCGTTTTCAGCAAATTTTCTGGATTTTTGAAAATTTCACTTTTTTGTGAAAATATCCACTAAATGAGAGAATAATATGTGTGAGGGTACCCCAGGAGAGTTCCAAATGTGTGTGGGTAGAATATATATCCCACGGGGTAAAATTGAAAAAAGTTGAAAACTATTTTTTTTTGGACTTAGTCATTTTTCCGGCGTTTATCAGACTTTCAGATAGGGCAAATGTCAGTGAGCGTTCCAATTTCAGTTCCAGAGCGATTCGCCCAATGAGTCCTTGATATTTAGTCGTTTTCAGCCAATTTTCTGGATTTTTGAAAATTTCACTTTTTTGTGAAAATATCCACTAAATGAGGGAATAATATGTGTGACGGTACCCCAGGAGAGTTCCAAATGTGTGTGGGTAGAATATATATCCCACGGGGGTAAAATTGAAAAAAGTTGAAAAAAATTTTTTTTTGGACTTAGTCATTTTTCCGGCGTTTATCAGACTTTCAGAAAGGGCAAATGTCAGTGAGCGTTCCAATTTCAGTTCCAGAGCGATTCGCCCAATGAGTCCTTGATATTTAGTCGTTTTCAGCCAATTTTCTGGATTTTTGAAAATTTCACTTTTTTGTGAAAATATCCACTAAATGAGGGAATAATATGTGTGAGGGTTCCCCTGGAGAGTTCCAAATGTGTGTGGGCAGAATATATATCCCACGGGTGTAAGATTGAAAAAAGTTTAAAAAAATTTTTTTTTGGAATTAGTCATTTTTCCGGCGTTTATCAGACTTTCAGATAGGGGAAATGTCAGTGAGCGTTCCGATTTCAGTTCCAGAGCGATTCGCCCAATGAGTTCTTGATATTTAGTCATTTTCAGCCAATTTTCTGGATTTTTGAAAATTTCACTTTTTTGTGAAAATATCCACTAAATGAGAGAATAATATGTGTGAGGGTACCCCAGGAGAGTTCCAAATGTGTGTGGGTAGAATATATATCCCACGGGGTAAAATTGAAAAAAGTTGAAAAAAATTTTTTTTTGGACTTAGTCATTTTTCCGGCGTTTATCAACTTTCAGATAGGGGAAATGTCAGTGAGCATTCCGATTTCAGTTCCAGAGCGATTCGCCCAATGAGTCCTTGATATTTAGTCGTTTTCAGCCAATTTTCTGGATTTTTGAAAATTTCACTTTTTTGTGAAAATATCCACTAAATGAGGGAATAATATGTGTGAGGGTACCCCAGGAGAGATCTAAATGTGTGTGGGTAGAATTTATATCCCACGGGGGTAAAATTGAAAAAAGTTGAAAAAAAATTTTTTTTGGACTTAGTGATTTTTCCGGCGTTTATCAGACTTTCAGATAGGGCAAATGTCAGTGAGCATTCCGATTTCAGTTCAAGAGTGATTCGCCCAATGAGTCTTTGATATTTAGTGGTTTTCAGCCAATTTTCTGGATTTTTCAAAATTTCACTTTTTTGTGAAAATATCCACTAAATGAGGGAATAATATGTGTGAGGGCTCCCCTGGAGAGTTCCAAAGGTGTGTGGGCAGAATATATATCCCACGGGGGTAAGATTGAAAAAAGTTTAAAAAAAATTTTTTTTGGACTTAGTCATTTTTCCGGCGTTTATCAGACTTTCAGATAGGGCAAATGTCAGTGAGCATTCCGATTTCAGTTCCAGAGCGATTCGCCCAATGAGTCCTTGATATTTAGTCATTTTCAGCCAATTTTCTGGATTTTTGAAAATTTCACTTTTTTGTGAAAATATCCACTAAATGAGGGAATAATATGTGTGAGGGGACCGCAGGAGAGTTCCAAATGTGTGAGGGTAGAATATATATCCCACGGGGGTAAAACTGAAAAAAGTTTAAAAAAATTTTTTTTTGGACTTAGTCATTTTTCCGGTGTTTATCAGACTTTCAGATAGGGCAAATGTCAGTGAGTGTACCGATTTCAATTCCAGAGCGATTTGCCCAATGAGTCCTTGATATTTAGTCGTTTTCAGCCAATTTTCTGGATTTTTGAAAATTTCACTTTTTTGTGAAAATATCCACTAAATGAGGGAATAATATGTGTGACGGTACCCCAGGAGAGTTCCAAATGTGTGTGGGTAGAATATATATCCCACGGGGGTAAAATTGAAAAAAGTTGAAAAAATTTTTTTTTTGGACTTAGTCATTTTTCCGCGCGTTTATCAGACTTTCAGATAGGGCAAATGTCAGTGACCGTTCCGATTTCAGTTCCAGAGCGATTCGCCCAATGAGTCCTTGATATTTAGTCGTTTTCAGCCAATTTTCTGGATTTTTTAAAATTTCACTTTTTTGTGAAAATATCCACTAAATGAGGGAATAATATGTGTGAGGGTACCCCAGGGGAGTTCCAAATGTGTGTGGGTAGAATATATATCCCACGGGGGTAAAATTGAAAAAAGTTGAAAAAAAATTTTTTTTGGACTTAATCATTTTTCCGGCGTTTATCAGCCTTTCAGATAGGGGAAATGTCAGTGAGCGTTCCGATTTCAGTTCCAGAGCGATTCGCCCAATGAGTCCTTGATATTTAGTCGTTTTCAGCCAATTTTCTGGATTTTTGAAAATGTCACTTTTTTGTGAAAATATCCACTAAATGAGGGAATAATATGTGTGAGAGTTCCCCAGGAGAGTTCCAAATGTGTGTGGATAGAATATATATCCCACGGGGGTAAAATTGAAAAAAGTTGAAAAAATTTTTTTTTCCACTTAGTCATTTTTCTGGCGTTTATCAGACTTTCAGATAGGGCAAATGTCAGTGAGCGTTCCAATTTCAGTTCCAGAGCGATTCGCCCAATGAGTCCTTGATATTTAGTCGTTTTCAGCCAATTTTCTGGATTTTTGAAAATTTCACTTTTTTGTGAAAATATCCACTAAATGAGGGAATAATATGTGTGACGGTACCCCAGGAGAGTTCCAAATGTGTGTGGGTAGAATATATATCCCACGGGGGTAAAATTGAAAAAAGTTGAAAAATTTTTTTTTTTGGACTTAGTGATTTTTCTGGCGTTTATCAGACTTTCAGATAGGGCAAATGTCAGTGAGCGTTCCAATTTCAGTTCCAGAGCGATTCGCCCAATGAGTCCTTGATATTTAGTAGTTTTCAGCCAATTTTCTGGATTTTTCAAAAATTTCACTTTTTTGTGAAAATATCCACTAAATGAGAGAATAATATGTGTGAGGGTACCCCAGGAGAGTTCCAAATGTGTGTGGGTAGAATATATATCCCACGGGGGTAAAATTGAAAAAAGTTGAAAACAATTTTTTTTGGACTTAGTGATTTTTTCGACGTTTATCAGACTTTCAGATAGGGCAAATGTCAGTGAGCATTGTGATTTCAGTTCCAGAGCGATTCGCCCAATGAGTCCTTGATATTTAGTCGTTTTCAGCCAATTTTCTGGATTTTTAAAAATTTCACTTTTTTGTAAAAATATCCACTAAATGAGGGAATAATATGTGTGAGGGTACCCCAGGGGAGTTCCAAATGTGTGTGGGTAGAATATATATCCCACGGGGGTAAAATTGAAAAAAGTTGAAAAAAAATTTTTTTTGGACTTAGTCATTTTTCCGGCGTTTATCAGCCTTTCAGATAGGGGAAATGTCAGTGAGCGTTCCGATTTCAGTTCCAGAGCGATTCGACCAATGAGTCCTTGATATTTATTCGTTTTCAGCCAATTTTCTGGATTTTTGAAAATTTCACTTTTTTGTGAAAATATCCACTAAATGAGGGAATAATATGTGTGAGAGTTCCCCAGGAGAGTTCCAAATGTGTGTGGGCAGAATATATATCCCACGGGGGTAAGATTGAAAAAAGTTTAAAAAAATTTTTTTTTGGACTTAGTCATTTTTCCGGCGTTTATCAGACTTTCAGATAGGGCAAATGTCAGTGAGCGTTCCGATTTCAGTTCCAGAGCGATTCGCCCAATGAGTGCTTGATATTTAGTCGTTTTCAGCCAATTTTCTGGATTTTTGAAAATTTCACTTTTTTGTGAAAATATCCACTAAATGAGGGAATAATATGTGTGAGGGTACCCCAGGAGAGTTCCAAATGTGTGTGGGTAGAATATATATCCCACGGGGGTAAAATTGAAAAAAGTTGAAAAAAATTTTTTTTTGGACTTAGTAATTTTTCCGGCGTTTATCAGACTTTCAGATAGGGGAAATGTCAGTGAACGTTCCGATTTCAGTTCCAAAGCGATTCGCCCAATGAGTCCTTGATATTTAGTCGTTTTCAGCCAATTTTCTGGATTTTTGAAAATGTCACTTTTTTGTGAAAATATCCACTAAATGAGGGAATAATATGTGTGAGGGTTCCCCTGGAGAGTTCCAAATGTGTGTGGGCAGAATATATATCCCACGGGTGTAAGATTGAAAAAAGTTTAAAAAAATTTTTTTTTGGACTTAGTCAATTTTCCGGCGTTTATCAGACTTTCAGATAGGGGAAATGTCAGTGAGCGTTCTGATTTCAGTTCCAGAGCGAATCGCCCAATGAGTCCTTGATATTTAGTCGTTTTCAGCCAATTTTCTGGATTTTTCAAAATGTCACTTTTTTGTGAAAATATCCACTAAATGAGGGAATAATATGTGTGAGGGTACCCCAGGAGAGTTCCAAATGTGTGTGGGTAGAATATATATCCCACGGGGGTAAAATTGAAAAAAGTTGAAAAAAAATTTTTTTTGGACTTAGTCATTTTTCCGGCGTTTATCAGACTTTCAGATAGGGGAAATGTCAGTGAGCGTTCCGATTTCAGTTCCAGAGCGATTCGCCCAATGAGTCCTTGATATTTAGTCATTTTCAGCCAATTTTCTGGATTTTTGAAAATTTCACTTTTTTGTGAAAATATCCACTAAATGAGGGAATAATATGTGTGAGGGGACCGCAGGAGAGTTCCAAATGTGTGAGGGTAGAATATATATCCCACGGGGGTAAAACTGAAAAAAGTTTAAAAAAATTTTTTTTTGGACTTAGTCATTTTTCCGGTGTTTATCAGACTTTCAGATAGGGCAAATGTCAGTGAGTGTACCGATTTCAATTCCAGAGCGATTTGCCCAATGAGTCCTTGATATTTAGTCGTTTTCAGCCAATTTTCTGGATTTTTGAAAATTTCACTTTTTTGTGAAAATATCCACTAAATGAGGGAATAATATGTGTGACGGTACCCCAGGAGAGTTCCAAATGTGTGTGGGTAGAATATATATCCCACGGGGGTAAAATTGAAAAAAGTTGAAAAAATTTTTTTTTTGGACTTAGTCATTTTTCCGCGCGTTTATCAGACTTTCAGATAGGGCAAATGTCAGTGACCGTTCCGATTTCAGTTCCAGAGCGATTCGCCCAATGAGTCCTTGATATTTAGTCGTTTTCAGCCAATTTTCTGGATTTTTTAAAATTTCACTTTTTTGTGAAAATATCCACTAAATGAGGGAATAATATGTGTGACGGTACCCCAGGAGAGTTCCAAATGTGTGTGGGTAGAATATATATCCCACGGGGGTAAAATTGAAAAAAGTTGAAAAAATTTTTTTTTTGGACTTAGTCATTTTTCCGCGCGTTTATCAGACTTTCAGATAGGGCAAATGTCAGTGACCGTTCCGATTTCAGTTCCAGAGCGATTCGCCCAATGAGTCCTTGATATTTAGTCGTTTTCAGCCAATTTTCTGGATTTTTTAAAATTTCACTTTTTTGTGAAAATATCCACTAAATGAGGGAATAATATGTGTGAGGGTACCCCAGGGGAGTTCCAAATGTGTGTGGGCAGAATATATATACCACGGGCGTAAAATTGAAAAAAGTTTAAAAACAATTTTTTTTTGGACTTAGTGATTTTTCTGGCGTTTATCAGACTTTCAGATAGGGCAAATGTCAGTGAGCGTTCCAATTTCAGTTCCAGAGCGATTCGCCCAATGAGTCCTTGATATTTAGTAGTTTTCAGCCAATTTTCTGGATTTTTCAAAAATTTCACTTTTTTGTGAAAATATCCACTAAATGAGAGAATAATATGTGTGAGGGTACCCCAGGAGAGTTCCAAATGTGTGTGGGTAGAATATATATCCCACGGGGGTAAAATTGAAAAAAGTTGAAAACAATTTTTTTGGGACTTAGTGATTTTTTCGACGTTTATCAGACTTTCAGATAGGGCAAATGTCAGTGAGCATTGTGATTTCAGTTCCAGAGCGATTCGCCCAATGAGTCCTTGATATTTAGTCGTTTTCAGCCAATTTTCTGGATTTTTAAAAATTTCACTTTTTTGTAAAAATATCCACTAAATGAGGGAATAATATGTGTGAGGGTACCCCAGGGGAGTTCCAAATGTGTGTGGGTAGAATATATATCCCACGGGGGTAAAATTGAAAAAAGTTGAAAAAAAATTTTTTTTGGACTTAGTCATTTTTCCGGCGTTTATCAGCCTTTCAGATAGGGGAAATGTCAGTGAGCGTTCCGATTTCAGTTCCAGAGCGATTCGACCAATGAGTCCTTGATATTTATTCGTTTTCAGCCAATTTTCTGGATTTTTGAAAATTTCACTTTTTTGTGAAAATATCCACTAAATGAGGGAATAATATGTGTGAGAGTTCCCCAGGAGAGTTCCAAATGTGTGTGGGCAGAATATATATCCCACGGGGGTAAGATTGAAAAAAGTTTAAAAAAATTTTTTTTTGGACTTAGTCATTTTTCCGGCGTTTATCAGACTTTCAGATAGGGCAAATGTCAGTGAGCGTTCCGATTTCAGTTCCAGAGCGATTCGCCCAATGAGTGCTTGATATTTAGTCGTTTTCAGCCAATTTTCTGGATTTTTGAAAATTTCACTTTTTTGTGAAAATATCCACTAAATGAGGGAATAATATGTGTGAGGGTACCCCAGGAGAGTTCCAAATGTGTGTGGGTAGAATATATATCCCACGGGGGTAAAATTGAAAGAAGTGTAAAAAAATTTTCTTTTGGACTTAGTCATTTTCCCAGCGTTTATCAGACTTTCAGATAGGGAGTGAGCTAGGGAGTGAGCGTTCCGATTTCAGTTCCAGAGTGATTCGCCCAATGAGTCCTTGATATTTAGTCGTTTTCAGCCAATTTTCTGGATTTTTGAAAATTTCACTTTTTTGTGAAAATATCCACTAAATGAGGGAATAATATGTGTGAGTGTTCCCCAGGAGAGTTCCAAATGTGTGTGGGTAGAATATATATCCCACGGGGGTAAAATTGAAAAAAGTTGAAAAATTTTTTTTTTTCGACTTAGTCATTTTTCCGGCGTTTATCAGACTTTCAGATAGGGCAAATGTCAGTGAGCGTTCCGATTTCAGTTCCAGAGCTATTCGCTCAATGAGTCTTTGATATTTAGTCGTTTTCAGCCAATTTTCTGGATTTTTGAAAATTTCACTTTTTTGTGAAAATATCCACTAAATGAGGGAATAATATGTGTGAGGGTTCCCCTGGAGAGTTCCAAATGTGTGTGGGCAGAATATATATCCCACGGGTGTAAGATTGAAAAAAGTTTAAAAAAATTTTTTTTTGGAATTAGTCAATTTTCCGGCGTTTATCAGACTTTCAGATAGGGGAAATGTCAGTGAGCGTTCTGATTTCAGTTCCAGAGCGAATCACCCAATGAGTCCTTGATATTTAGTCGTTTTCAGCCAATTTTCTGGAATTTTGAAAATTTCACTTTTTTGTGAAAATATCCACTAAATGAGAGAATAATATGTGTGAGGGTACCCCAGGAGAGTTCCAAATGTGTGTGGGTAGAATATATATCCCACGGGGGTAAAATTGAAAAAAGTTTAAAAAATATTTTTTTTGGACTTAGTCATTTTTCCGGCGTTTATCAGACTTTCAGATAAGGCAAATGTCAGTGAGCGTACCGATTTCAATTCCAGAGCGATTTGCCCAATGAGTCCTTGACATTTAGTCGTTTTCAGCCAATTTTCTGGATTTTTGAAAATTTCACTTTTTTGTGAAAATATCCACTAAATGAGGGAATAATATGTGTGACGGTACCCCAGGAGAGTTCCAAATGTGTGTGGGCAGAATATATATACCACGGGCGTAAAATTGAAAAAAGTTTAAAAAAAATTTTTTTTTGGACTTAGACATTTTTCCGTCGTTTATCAGACTTTCAGATACGGCAAATGTAAGTGAGCGTTCCAATTTCAGATCCAGAGCGATTCGCCCAATAAGTCCTTGATATTTAGTCGTTTTCAGCCAATTTTCTGGATTTTTGAAAATGTCACTTTTTTGTGAAAATATCCACTAAATGAGGGAATAATATGTGTGAGAGTTCCCCAGGAGAGTTTAAATTTTTGTGTGTGGGCAGAATATATATACCACGGGGGTAAGATTGAAAAAAGTTTAAAAAAATTTTTTTTTGGACTTAGTCATTTTTCCGTCGTTTATCAGACTTTCAGATAGGGGAAATGTTAGTGAGCGTTCCAATTTCAGATCCAGAGCGATTCGCCCAATGAGTCCTTGATATTTAGTCGTTTTCAGCCAATTTTCTGGATTTTTGAAAATTTCACTTTTATGTGAAAATATCCACTAAATGAGGGAATAATATGTGTGAGGGTACCCCAGGAGAGTTCCAAATGTGTGTGGGTAGAATATATATCCCACAGGGGTAAAATTGAAAAAAGTTTAAAAAATATTTTTTTTGGACTTAGTCATTTTTCCGGCGTTTATCAGACTTTCAGATAGGGGAAATGTCAGTGAGCATTCCGATTTCAGTTCCAGAGCGATTCGCCCAATGAGTCCTTGATATTTAGTCGTTTTCAGCCAATTTTCTGGATTTTTGAAAATTTCACTTTATTGTGAAAATATCCACTAAATGAGGGAATAATATGTGTGAGGGTACCGCAGGAGAGTTCCAAATGTGTGAGGGTAGAATATATATCCCACGGGGGTAAAACTGAAAAAAGTTGAAAAATCTTTTTTTTTGGACTTAGTCATTTTTCCAGCGTTTAACAACTTTCAGATAGGGGAAATGTCAGTGAGCGTTCCGATTTCAGTTCGAGAGCGAATCGCCCAATGAGTCCTTGATATTTAGTGGTTTTCAGCCAATTTTCTGGATTTTTGAAAATTTCACATTTTTGTGAAAATATCCACTAAATGAGGGAATAATATGTGTGAGGGTTCCCCTGGAGAGTTCCAAATGTGTGTGGGCAGAATATATATCCCACGGGGGTAAGATTGAAAAAAGTTTAAAAAAATTTTTTTTTGGACTTAGCCATTTTTCCGGTGTTTATCAGACTTTCAGATAGGGCAAATGTCAGTGAATGTACCGATTTCAATTCCAGAGCGATTTGCCCAATGAGTCCTTGATATTTAGTCGTTTTCAGCCAATTTTCTGGATTTTTGAAAATTTCACTTTTTTGTGAAAATATCCACTAAATGAGGGAATAATATGTGTGAGGGTACCCCAGGGGAGTTCCAAATGTGTGTGGGTAGAATATATATCCCACGGGGGTAAAATTGAAAAAAGTTGAAAAAAAATTTTTTTTGGACTTAGTCATTTTTCCGGCGTTTATCAGCCTTTCAGATAGGGGAAATGTCAGTGAGCATTCCGATTTCAGTTCCAGAGCGATTCGCCCAATGAGTCCTTGATATTTAGTCGTTTTCAGCCAATTTTCTGGATTTTTAAAAATTTCACTTTTTTGTAAAAATATCCACTAAATGAGGGAATAATATGTGTGAGAGTTACCCAGGAGAGTTCCAAATGTGTGTGGGTAGAATATATATGCCACGGGCGTAAAATTGAAAAAAGTTTAAAAAAATTTTTTTTTTGTACTTAGACATTTTTCCGTCGTTTATCAGACTTTCAGATACGGCAAATGTAAGTGAGCGTTCCAATTTCAGATCCAGAGCGATTCGCCCAATAAGTCCTTGATATTTAGTCGTTTTCAGCCAATTTTCTGGATTTTTGAAAATTTCACTTTTATGTGAAAATATCCACTAAATGAGGGAATAATATGTGTGAGGGTACCCCAGGAGAGTTCCAAATGTGTGTGGGTAGAATATATATCCCACGGGGGTAAAATTGAAAAAAGTTGAAAACAATTTTTTTTTGGACTTAGTGATTTTTCTGGCGTTTATCAGACTTTCAGATAGGGGAAATGTCAGTGAGCATTCCGATTTCAGTTCCAGAGCGATTCGCCCAATGAGTCCTTGATATTTAGTCGTTTTCATCCAATTTTCTGGATTTTTGAAAATGTCACTTTTTTGTGAAAATATCCACTAAATGAGGGAATAATATGTGTGAGAGTTCCCCAGGAGAGTTTAAATTTTTGTGTGTGGGCAGAATATATATACCACGGGGGTAAGATTGAAAAAAGTTTAAAAAATTTTTTTTTTGGACTTAGTCATTTTTCCGGCGTTTATCAGACTTTCAGATAGGGCAAATGTCAGTGAGCGTTCCAATTTCAGTTCCAGAGCGATTCGCCCAATGAGTCCTTGATATTTAGTAGTTTTCAGCCAATTTTCTGGATTTTTCAAAAATTTCACTTTTTTGTGAAAATATCCACTAAATGAGAGAATAATATGTGTGAGGGTACCCCAGGAGAGTTCCAAATGTGTGTGGGTAGAATATATATCCCACGGGGGTAAAATTGAAAAAAGTTGAAAAAAAATTTTTTTTGGACTTAGTCATTTTTCCGTCGTTTATCAGCCTTTCAGATAGGGGAAATGTCAGTGAGCGTTCCGATTTCAGTTCCAGAGCGATTCGCCCAATGAGTCCTTGATATTTAGTCGTTTTCAGCCAATTTTCTGGATTTTTAAAAATTTCACTTTTTTGTGAAAATATCCACTAAATGAGGGAATAATATGTGTGAGGGTACCCCAGGAGAGTTCCAAATGTGTGTGGGTAGAATATATATCCCACAGGGGTAAAATTGAAAAAAGTTTAAAAAATATTTTTTTTGGACTTAGTCATTTTTCCGGCGTTTATCAGACTTTCAGATAGGGGAAATGTCAGTGAGCATTCCGATTTCAGTTCCAGAGCGATTCGCCCAATGAGTCCTTGATATTTAGTCGTTTTCAGCCAATTTTCTGGATTTTTGAAAATTTCACTTTATTGTGAAAATATCCACTAAATGAGGGAATAATATGTGTGAGGGTACCGCAGGAGAGTTCCAAATGTGTGAGGGTAGAATATATATCCCACGGGGGTAAAACTGAAAAAAGTTGAAAAATCTTTTTTTTTGGACTTAGTCATTTTTCCAGCGTTTAACAACTTTCAGATAGGGGAAATGTCAGTGAGCGTTCCGATTTCAGTTCGAGAGCGATTCGCCCAATGAGTCCTTGATATTTAGCGGTTTTCAGCCAATTTTCTGGATTTTTGAAAATTTCACATTTTTGTGAAAATATCCACTAAATGAGGGAATAATATGTGTGAGGGTTCCCCTGGAGAGTTCCAAATGTGTGTGGGCAGAATATATATCCCACGGGGGTAAGATTGAAAAAAGTTTAAAAAAATTTTTTTTTGGACTTAGCCATTTTTCCGGTGTTTATCAGACTTTCAGATAGGGCAAATGTCAGTGAATGTACCGATTTCAATTCCAGAGCGATTTGCCCAATGAGTCCTTGATATTTAGTCGTTTTCAGCCAATTTTCTGGATTTTTGAAAATTTCACTTTTTTGTGAAAATATCCACTAAATGAGGGAATAATATGTGTGAGAGTTCCCCAGGAGAGTTCCAAATGTGTGTGGGTAGAATATATATGCCACGGGCGTAAAATTGAAAAAAGTTTAAAAAAATTTTTTTTTTGTACTTAGTCATTTTTCCGGCGTTTATCAGACTTTCAGATAGGGCAAATGTCAGTGATCGTTCTGATTTCAGTTCCAGAGCAATTCGCCCAATGAGTCCTTGATATTTAGTCGTTTTCAGCCAATTTTCTGGATTTTTGAAAATTTCACTTTTTTGTGAAAATATCCACTAAATGAGAGAATAATATGTGTGAGGGTACCCCAGGAGAGTTCCAAATGTGTGTGGGTAGAATATATATCCCACGGGGTAAAATTGAAAAAAGTTGAAAACAATGTTTTTTTGGACTTAGTCATTTTTCCGGCGTTTATCAAACTTTCAGATAGGGCAAATGTCAGTGAGCGTTCCAATTTCAGTTCCAGAGCGATTCGCCCAATGAGTCCTTGATATTTAGTCGTTTTCAGCCAATTTTCTGGATTTTTGAAAATTTCACTTTTTTGTGAAAATATCCACTAAATGAGGGAATAATATGTGTGACGGTACCCCAGGAGAGTTCCAAATGTGTGTGGGTAGAATATATATCCCACGGGGGTAAAATTGAAAAAAGTTGAAAACAATTTTTTTTTGGACTTAGTCATTTTTCCGGCGTTTATCAGACTTTCAGATAGGGCAAATGTCAGTGAGCATTCCGATTTCAGTTCAAGAGCGATTCGCCCAATTAGTCTTTGATATTTAGTGGTTTTCAGCCAATTTTCTGGATTTTTGAAAATTTCACTTTTTTGTGAAATTATCCGCTAAATGAGGGAATAATATGTGTGAGGGTTCCCCTGGAGAGTTCCAAATGTGTGTGGGCAGAATATATATCCCACGCGGGTAAGATTGAAAAAAGTTTAAAAAAATTTTTTTTTGGACTTAGTCATTTTTCCGGCGTTTATCAGACTTTCAGATAGGGGAAATGTCAGTGAGTGTTCTGATTTCAGTTCCAGAGCTATTCGCCCAATGAGTCTTTGATATTTAGTCGTTTTCAGCCAATTTTCTGGATTTTTGAAAATTTCACTTTTTTGTGAAAATATCCACTAAATGAGGGAATAATATGTGTGACGATACCCCAGGAGAGTTCCAAATGTGTGTGGGTAGAATATATATCCCATGGGGTAAAATTGAAAAAAGTTGAAAAATTTTTTTTTTTGGACTTAGTCATTTTTCCGCGCCTTTATCAGACTTTCAGATAGGGCAAATGTCAGTGAGCATTCCGATTTCAGTTCCAGAGCGATTCGCCCAATGAGTCCTTGATATTTAGTCGTTTTCAGCCAATTTTCTGGATTTTTGAAAATTTCACTTTTTTGTGAAAATATCCACTAAATGAGGGAATAATATGTGTGAGGGTACCCCAGGGGAGTTCCAAATGTGTGTGGGTAGAATATATATCCCACGGGGGTAAAATTGAAAAAAATTGAAAAAATTTTTTTTTTGGACTTAGTCATTTTTCCGGCGTTTATCAGCCTTTCAGATAGGGGAAATGTCAGTGAGCATTGCGATTTCAGTTCCAGAGCGATTCGCCCAATGAGTCCTTGATATTTAGTCGTTTTCAGCCAATTTTCTGGATTTTTAAAAATTTCACTTTTTTGTGAAAATATCCACTAAATGAGGGAATAATATGTGTGAGGGTACCCCAGGAGAGTTCCAAATGTGTGTGGGTAGAATATATATCCCACAGGTTTAAAATTGAAAAAAGTTTAAAAAAAATTTTTTTTTGGACTTAGTCATTTTTCCGGCGTTTATCAGACTTTCAGATATGGCAAATGTCAGTGAGCGTTCCGATTTCAGTTCCAGAGTGATTCGCCCAATGAGTGCTTGATATTTAGTCGTTTTCAGCCAATATTATGGATTTTTGAAAATTTCACTTTTTTGTGAAAATATCCACTAAATGAGAGAATAATATGTGTGAGGGTACCCTAGGAGAGTTCCAAATGTGTGTGGGTAGAATATATATCCGACGGGGTAAAATTGAAAAAAGTTGAAAACAATTTTTTTTTGGACTTAGTGATTTTTCTGGCGTTTATCAGACTTTCAGATAGGGCAAATGTCAGTGAGCGTTCCAATTTCAGTTCCAGAGCGATTCGCCCAATGAGTCCTTGATATTTAGTAGTTTTCAGCCAATTTTCTGGATTTTTGAAAATTTCACTTTTTTGTGAAAATATCCACTAAAATGAGGGAATAATATGTGAGAGGGTTCCCCTGGAGAGTTCCAAATGTGTGTCGGTAGAATATATATCCCACGGCGGTAAAATTGAAAAAAGTTGAAACATTTTTTTTTTTTGGATTTAGTAATTTTTTCGGTGTTTATTAGACTTTCAGATAGGGCAAATGTCAGTGAGCGTTCCGATTTCAGTTCCAGAGCGATTCGCCCAATGAGTCCTTGATATTTAGTCGTTTTCAGCCAATTTTCTGGATTTTTGAAAATTTCACTTTTTTGTGAAAATATCCACTAAATGAGGGAATAATATGTGTGAGGGTACCCCAGGAGAGTTCCAAATGTGTGTGGGTAGAATATATATCCCACGGGGGTAAAATTGAAAAAAGTTGAAAATTTTTTTTTTTGGATTTAGTCATTTTTCCGGTGTTTATCAGACTTTCTGATAGGGGAAATGTCAGTGAGCGTTCCGATTTCAGTTCCATAGCGAATCGCCCAATGAGTCCTTGATATTTAGTCGTTTTCAGCCAATTTTCTGGATTTTTGAAAATTTCACTTTTTTGTGAAATATCCACTAAATGAGGGAATAATATGTGTAAGGGTACCCCAGGAGAGTTCCAAATGTGTGTGGGTAGAATATATATCCCACGGGGGTAAAATTGTAAAAAGTTGAAAAATTTTTTTTTTTAGATTTAGTCATTTTTACGGTGTTTATCAGACTTTCAGATAGGGCAAATGTCAGTGAGCATTCCGATTTCAGTTCCAGAGCGATTTGCCCAATGAGTCCTTGATATTTAGTTGTTTTCAGCCAATTTTCTGGATTTTTGAAAATTTCACTTTTTTGTGAAAATATCCACTAAATGAGGGAATAATATGTGTGAGGGTACGCCAGGAGAGCTCCAAATGTGTGTGGGTAGAATATATATCCCACGGGGGTAAAATTGTAAAAAGTTGAAAAATTTTTTTTTTTAGATTTAGTCATTTTTACGGTGTTTATCAGACTTTCAGATAGGGCAAATGTCAGTGAGCATTCCGATTTCAGTTCCAGAGCGATTTGCCCAATGAGTCCTTGATATTTAGTTGTTTTCAGCCAATTTTCTGGATTTTTGAAAATTTCACTTTTTTGTGAAAATATCCACTAAATGAGGGAATAATATGTGTGAGGGTACGCCAGGAGAGCTCCAAATGTGTGTGGGTAGAATATATATCCCACAGGTTTAAAATTGAAAAAAGTTTAAAAAAAATTTTTTTTTGGACTTAGTCATTTTTCCGGCGTTTATCAGACTTTCAGATATGGCAAATGTCAGTGAGCGTTCCGATTTCAGTTCCAGAGTGATTCGCCCAATGAGTGCTTGATATTAAGTCGTTTTCAGCCAATATTTTGGATTTTTGAAAATTTCACTTTTTTGTGAAAATATCCACTAAATGAGAGAATAATATGTGTGAGGGTACCCCAGGAGAGTTCCAAATGTGTGTGGATAGAATATATATCCGACGGGGTAAAATTGAAAAAAGTTGAAAACAATTTTTTTTTGGACTTAGTGATTTTTCTGGCGTTTATCAGACTTTCAGATAGGGCAAATGTCAGTGAGCGTTCCAATTTCAGTTCCAGAGCGATTCGCCCAATGAGTCCTTGATATTTAGTAGTTTTCAGCCAATTTTCTGGATTTTTCAAAAATTTCACTTTTTTGTGAAAATATCCACTAAATGAGAGAATAATATGTGTGAGGGTACCCCAGGAGAGTTCCAAATGTGTGTGGGTAGAATATATATGCCACGGGTGTAAAATTGAAAAAAGATGAAAAAAATTTTTTTTTGGACTTAGTCATTTTTCCGGCGTTTATCAGACTTTCAGATAGGGGAAATGGCAGCGAGCGTTCCGATTTCAGTTCCAGAGCAATTCGCCCAATGAGTCCTTAATATTTAGTCATTTTCAGCCAATATTTTGGATTTTTAAAAATTTCACTTTTTTGTGAAAATATCCACTAAATGAGGGAATAATATGTTTGAGGGTTCACCAGGAGAGTTCCAAATGTGTGTGGGTAGAATATATATCCCACGAGGGGTAAAATTGAAAAAAGTTGAAATTTTTTTTTTTTTGGAATTAGTCATTTTTCCGGCGTTTATCAGGCTTTCAGATAGGGGAAATGTCAGTGAGCGTTTCGATTTCAGTTCCAGATCGATTCACCCAATGAGTCCTTGATATTTAGTCGTTTTCAGCCAATTTTCTGGATTTTTGAAAATTTCACTTTTTTGTGAAAATATCCACTAAATGAGGGAATAATATGTATGAGGGTACCCCAGGAGAGTTCCAAATGTGTGTGGGTAGAATATATATCCCACGGGGGTAAAATTGAAAAAAGTTGAAAATATTTTTTTTGGACTTAGTCATTTTTCTGGTGTTTAACAGACTTTCAGATAGGCAAATGTCAGCTAGCGTTCCGATTTCAGTTCCAGAGCGTTTCGCCCAATGAGTCCGTGATATTAAGTCGTTTTCAGCCAATTTTCTGGATTTTTCAAAAATTTCACTTTTTTGTGAAAATATCCACTAAATGAGAGAATAATATGCGTGAGGGTATGCCAGGTGAGCTCCAAATGTGTGTGGGTAGAATATATATCCCACAGGTTTAAAATTGAAAAAAGTTTAAAAAAAATTTTTTTTTGGACTTAGTCATTTTTCCGGCGTTTATCAGACTTTCAGATAGGGCAAATGTCAGTGATCGTTCTGATTTCAGTTCCAGAGCGATTCGCCCAATGAGTCCTTGATATTTAGTCGTTTTCAGCCAATTTTCTGGATTTTTGAAAATTTCACTTTTTTGTGAAATATCCACTAAATGAGGGAATAATATGTGTAAGGGTACCCCAGGAGAGTTCCAAATGTGTGTGGGTAGAATATATATCCCACGGGGGTAAAATTGTAAAAAGTTGAAAAATTTTTTTTTTTAGATTTAGTCATTTTTACGGTGTTTATCAGACTTTCAGATAGGGCAAATGTCAGTGAGCATTCCGATTTCAGTTCCAGAGCGATTTGCCCAATGAGTCCTTGATATTTAGTTGTTTTCAGCCAATTTTCTGGATTTTTGAAAATTTCACTTTTTTGTGAAAATATCCACTAAATGAGGGAATAATATGCGTGAGGGTATGCAAGGTGAGCTCCAAATGTGTGTGGGTAGAATATATATCCCACAGGTTTAAAATTGAAAAAAGTTGAAAAAAAAATTTTTTTTTGGACTTAGTCATTTTTCCGGCGTTTATCAGACTTTTAGATATGGCAAATGTCAGTGAGCATTCCAATTTCAGTTCCAGAGTGATTCGCCCAATGAGTGCTTGATATTTAGTCATTTTCAGCCAATATTTTGGATTTTTGAAAATTTCACTTTTTTTGTGAAAATATCCACTAAATGAGGGAATAATATGTGTGAGGGTTCCCCAGGAGAGTTCCAAATGTGTATGGGTAGATTATATATCCCACGGGGGTAAAATTGAAAAAAGATGAAAAAAATTTTTTTTTGGACTTAGTCATTTTTCCGGCGTTTATCAGACTTTCAGATAGGGGAAATGTCAGCGAGCGTTCCGATTTCAGTTCCAGAGCAATTCGCCCAATGAGTCCTTAATATTTAGTCATTTTCAGCCAATATTTTGGATTTTTAAAAATTTCACTTTTTTGTGAAAATATCCACTAAATGAGGGAATAATATGTTTGAGGGTACACCAGGAGAGTTCCAAATGTGTGTGGGTAGAATATATATCCCACGAGGGGTAAAATTGAAAAAAGTTGAAATTTTTTTTTTTTTGGAATTAGTCATTTTTCCGGCGTTTATCAGGCTTTCAGATAGGGGAAATGTCAGTGAGCGTTTCGATTTCAGTTCCAGAGCGATTCACCCAATGAGTCCTTGATATTTAGTCGTTTTCAGCCAATTTTCTGGATTTTTGAAAATTTCACTTTTTTTGTGAAAATATCCACTAAATGAGGGAATAATATGTGTGAGGGTACGCCAGGAGAGCTCCAAATGTGTGTGGGTAGAATATATATCCCACAGGGTTAAAATTGAAAAAAGTTGAAAAAAAAAATTTTTTTTGGCTTAGTCATTTTTACGGCGTTTATCAGACTTTCAGATAGGGAGTGAGCTTGGGAGTGAGCGTTCCGATTTCAGTTCCAGAGAGATTTGCCCAATGAGTCCTTGATATTTAGTAGTTTTCAGCCAATTTTCTGGATTTTTGAAAATTTCACTTTTTTGTGAAAATATCCACTAAATGAGGGAATAATATGTGTGAGGGTACCCCAGGAGAGTTCCAAATGTGTGTGGGTAGAATATATATCCCACGGGGGTAAAATTGAAAAAAGTGTAAAAAAATTTTCTTTTGGACTTAGTCATTTTCCCGGCGTTTATCAGACTTTCAGATAGGGAGTGAGCTAGGGAGTGAGCGTTCCGATTTCAGTTCCAGAGTGATTCGCCCAATGAGTCCTTGATATTTAGTCGTTTTCAGCCAATTTTCTGGATTTTTGAAAATTTCACTTTTTTGTGAAAATATCCACTAAATGAGGGAATAATATGCGTGAGGGTATGCCAGGTGAGCTCCAAATGTGTGTGGGTAGAATATATATCCCACAGGTTTAAAATTGAAAAAAGTTTAAAAAAAAATTTTTTTTGGGACTTAGTCATTTTTCCTGCGTTTATCAGACTTTTAGACATGGCAAATGTCAGTGAGCATTCCGATTTCAGTTCCAGAGTGATTCGCCCAATGAGTCCTTGATATTTAGTCGTTTTCAGCCAATTTTCTGGATTTTTGAAAATTTCACTTTTTTTGTGAAAATATCCACTAAATGAGGGAATAATATGTGTGAGGGTTCCCCAGGAGAGTTCCAAATGTGTGTGGGTAGAATATATATCCCTCGGGGGTAAAATTGAAAAAGTTGAAAAAATTTTTTTTTCGACTTAGTAATTTTTCCGGCGTTTATCAGACTTTCAGATAGGGCAAATGTCAGTGAGCATTCCGATTTCAGTTCTAGAGCGATTCGCCCAATTAGTCCTTAATATTTAGTCGTTTTCAGCCAATATTTTGGATTTATAAAAATTTCACTTTTTTGTGAAAATATCCACTAAATGAGGGAATAATATGTTTGAGGTTTCCCCAGGAGAGTTCCAAATGTGTGTGGGTAGAATATATATCCCACGGAGGTAAAATTGAAAAAAGATGAAAAAAATTTTTTTTTGGACTTAGTCATTTTTCCGGCGTTTATCAGACTTTCAGATAGGGGAAATGTCAGTGAGCGTTCCGATTTCAGTTCCAGAGCGATTCGCCCAATGAGTCCTTGATATTTAGTCGTTTTCAGAAAATATTCTGTATTTTTGAAAATTTCACTTTTTTTGTGAAAATATCCACTAAATGAGGGAATAATATGTTTGAGGGTTCCCCAGGAGAGTTCCAAATGTGTGTGGGTAGAATATATATCCCTCGGGGGTAAAATTGAAAAAAGTTGAAAAAATTTTTTTTTGGACTTAGTAATTTTTCCGGCGTTTATCAGACTTTCCGATAGGGAGTGAGCTAGGGAGTGAGCCTTCCGATTTCAGTTCCAGATCGATTCGCCCAATGACTCCTTTATATTTAGTCGTTTTCAGCCAATATTTTGGATTTTTGAAAATTTCACTTTTTTTGTGAAAATATCCACTAAATGAGGGAATAATATGTGTGAGGGTTCCCCTAAGGAGAGTTCCAAATGTGTGTGGGTAGAATATATATCCCTCGGGGGTAAAACTGAAAAAAGTTTAAAAAATTTTTTTTTGGACTTAGTCATTTTTCCGGCGTTTATCAGACTTTCAGATAGGGCAAATGTCAGTGAGTGTTCCGATTTCAGTACCAGAGCGATTCGCCCAATGAGTCCTTGATATTTAGTCGTTATCAGCCAATTTTCTGGATTTTTGAAAATTTCACTTTTTTTGTGAAAATATCCACTAAATGAGGGAATAATATGTGTGAGGGTACGCCAGGAGAGCTCCAAATGTGTGTGGGTAGAATCTATATCCCACAGGTTTAAAATTGAAAAAAGTTGAAAAAAAATTTTTTTTTGGACTTAGTCATTTTCCCGGCGTTTATCAGACTTTCAGATAGGGAGTGAGCTAGGGAGTGAGCGTTCCGATTTCAGTTCCAGACTGATTCGCCCAATGAGTCCTTGATATTTAGTCGTTTTCAGCCAATACTTTGGATTTTTGAAAATTTTACTTTTTTTGTGAAAATATCCACTAAATAAGGGAATAATATGTGTGAGGGTTCCCGAGGAGAGTTCCAAATGTGTGTGAGTAGAATATATATCCCACGGGGGTAAAATTGAAAAAAGTTGAAAAAATTTTTTTTGGACTTAGTCATTTTTCTGCCGTTTATCAGACTTTCAGATAGGGCAAATGTCAGTGAGTGTTCCGATTTCAGTTCCCGAGCGATTCACCCAATGAGTCCTTGATATTTAGTCATTTTTAGCCAATATTTTGGATTTTTGAAAATTTCACTTTTTTGCGAAAATATCCACTAAATGAGGGAATAATATGTGTGTGGGTACCCCAGGAGAGTTCCAAATATGAGTGGGTAGAATATATATCCCACGGGGGGTAAAATTGAAAAAAGTTGAAAAAGTTTTTTTTTGGAATTAGTCATTTTTCCGTCGTTTATCAGACTTTCAGATAGGGGAAATGTCAGTGAGCATTCCGATTTCAGTTCCAGAGCAATTCGCCCAATGAGTCCTTGATATTTAGTCGTTTTCAGCCAATTTTCTGGATTTTTGAAAATGTCACTTTTTTGTGAAAATATCCACTAAATGAGGGAATAATATGTGTGAGGGTACCCCAGGAGAGTTCCAAATGTGTGTGGGTAGAATATATATCCCACGGGGGTAAAATTGAAAAAAGTTGAAAAAATTTTTTTTTTAGACTTAGTCATTTTTACGGCGTTTATCAGACTTTCAGATAGGGGAAATGTCAGTGAGAGTTCCGATTTCAGTTCCAGAGCGATTTGCCCAATGAGTCATTGATATTTAGTATTTTTCAGCCAAATTTCTGGATTTTTGAAAATTTCACTTTTTTGTGAAAATATCCACTAAATGAGGGAATAATATGTGTGAGGGTACCCCAGGAGAGTTCCTAATGTATGTGGGTATAATATATATCCCAAGGGGTAAAATTGAAAAAAGTTTAAAAAATTTTTTTTTGGACTTAGTCATTTTTCCGGCGTTTATCAGACTTTCAGATAGGGCAAATGTCAGTGAGCATTCCGATTTCAGTTCCAGACCGATTCGCCCAATGAGTCCTTGATATTTAGTCGTTTTCAGCCAATTTTCTGGATTTTTGAAAATTTCACTTTTTTGTGAAAATATCCACTAAATAAAGTAATAATATGTGTAAGGGTACCCCAGGAGAGTTCCAAATGTGTGTGGGTAGAATATATATCCCAAGGGGGTAAAATTGAAAAAAGTTGAAAACATTTTTTTTTTGGACTTAGTCATATTTCCTGCGTTTATCAGACTTTCAGATAGGGGAAATGTCAGTGAGCAATCCGATTTCAGTTCCAGAGTGATTCGCCCAATGAGTCCTTGATATTTAGTCTTTTTTAGCCAATTTTCTGGATTTTTGAAAATTTCACTTTTTTGTGAAAATATCCACTAAATGAGGGAATAATATGTGTGAGGGTACCCCAGGAGAGTTCCAAATGTGTGTGGGTAGAATATATATCCCACGGGGGTAAAATTGAAAAAAGTTGAAAAATTTTTTTTTTTGGACTTAGTCATTTTTCCGACCTTTGTCAGACTCTCAGATTGGGGAAATGTTAGTGAGCGTTCCGATTTCAGTTCCAGAGCGATTCGCCCAATGAGTTCTTGATATTTAGTCGTTTTCAGTCAATTTTCTGGATTTTTGAAAATTTCACTTTTTTGTGAAAATATCCACTAAATTAGGGAATAATATGTGTGAGGGTACCCCAGGAGAGTTCCAAATGTGTGTGGGTAGAATATATATCCCACGGGGTAAAACTGAAAAAAGTTGAAAAAAACTTTTTTTTGGACTTTGTCATTTTTCCGGCGTTTATAAGACTTTCAGATAGGGCAAATGTCATTGAGCATTCCGATTTCAGTTCCAGAGCGATTCGTCCAATGAGTCCTTGATATTTAGTCTTTTTTAGCCAATTTTCTGGATTTTTGAAAATTTCACTTTTTTGTGAAAATATCCACTAAATGAGGGAATAATATGTGTGAGGGTACCCCAGGAGAGTTCCAAATGTGTGTTGGTAGAATATATATCCCACGGGGGTAAAATTGAAAAAAGTTGAAAAATTTTTTTTTTTGGTCTTAGTCATTTTTCCGGCGTTTATCAGACTTTCAGATAGGGGAAATGTCATTGAGTGTTCTGATTTCAGTTCCAGAGCGATTCGCCCAATGAGTCCTTGATATTTAGTCTTTTTCAGCCAATTTTCTGGATTTTTGAAAATTTCACTTTTTTGTGAAAATATCCACTAAATGAGGGAATAATATGTGTGAGGGTACCCCAGGAGAGTTCCAAATGTGTGTGGGTAGAATATGTATCCCAAGGGGGTAAAACCGAAAAAAATTTGAAAAAATGTTTTTTTGGACTTAGTCATCTTTCCGGCGTTCGTCAGATTTCAGATTGGGGAAATGTCAGTGAGCATTCCGATTTCAGTTTCAGAGCGATTCGCCCAATGAGTTCTTGATATTTAGTCGTTTTCAGCCAATTTTCTGGATTTTTGAAAATTTCACTTTTTTGTGAAAATATCCACTAAATGAGGGAATAATATGTGTGAGGGTACCCCAGGAGAGTTCCAAATGTGTGTGGGTAGAATATGTATCCCACGGGGGTAAAACTGAAAAAAGTTGAAAAAATTGTTTTTTTTGGACTTCGTCATTTTTCCGGAGTGTATAAGATTTTCAGATAGAGGAAATGTCAGTGAGCGTTCCGATTTCAGTTCCAGAGCGATTTGCCCAATGAGTCCTTGATATTTAGTCTTTTCCAGCCAATTTTCTGGATTTTTTAACATTTCACTTTTTTTGTGAAAATATCCACTAAATGAGGGAATAACATGTGTGAGGGTACCCCAGAAGAGCTCCAAATGTGTGTGGGTAGAATATATTTCCCACGGGGTATAATTGAAAAAAGTTGACTTTTTTTTTTTTTGGACTTAATCATTTTACCTGCGTTTATCAGACTTTCAGATAGGGGAAATGTCAGTGAGCATTCCGATTTCAGTTCCAGAGCGATTCGCCCAATGAGTTCTTGATATTTAGTCTTTTTCTGCCAATTTTCTGGATTTTTGAAAATTTCACTTTTTTGTGAAAATATGCACTACATGAGGGAATAATATGTGTGAGGGTACCCCAGGAGAGTTCCAAATGTGTGTGGGTAGAATATATATCGCACGGGTGTAAAATTGAAAAAAGTTGAAAAAATTTTTTTTTTGGACTTAGTCATTTTTCCGGCGTTTATCAGGCTTTCAGATAGGGGAAATGTCAGTGAGCGTTCAGATTTCAGTTCCAGAGCGATTCGCCCAATGATTCCTTGATATTTAGTCTTTTTCAGCCAATTTTCTGGATTTTTTAACATTTCACTTTTTTGTGAAAATATCCACTAAATGAGGGAATAATATGTGTGAGGGTACCCCAGAAGAGTTCCAAATGTGTGTGGGTAGAATATATTTCCCACGGGGGTAAAATTGAAAAAAGTTGAAAATATTTTTTTTTTACTTAGTCATTTTTCCGGCGTTTATCAGACTTTCAGATAGGGGAAATGTCAGTGAGCATTCTGATTTCAGTTCCAGAGCGATTCGCCCAATGAGTCCTTGATATTTAGTCTTTTTCAGCCAATTTTATGGATTTTTGAAAATTTCACTTTTTTGTGAAAATATCCACTAAATGAAGTAATAATATGTGTGAGGGTACCCTAGGAGAGTTCCAAATGTGTGTGGGCAGAATATATATCCCACGGGGGTAAAATTGAAAAAAGTTGAAAATATTTTTTTTTTACTTAGTCATCTTTCCGGCGTTCGTCAGACTTTCAGATTGGGGAAATGTCAGTGAGCATTCCGATTTCAGTTTCAGAGCGATTCGCCCAATGAGTTCTTGATATTTAGTCGTTTTCAGCCAATTTTCTGGATTTTTGAAAATTTCACTTTTTTGTGAAAATATCCACTAAATGAGGGAATAATATGTGTGAGGGTACCCCAGGAGAGTTCCAAATGTGTGTGGGTAGAATATGTATCCCACGGGGGTAAAACTGAAAAAAGTTGAAAAAATTGTTTTTTTTGGACTTCGTCATTTTTCCGGAGTGTATAAGACTTTCAGATAGGGGAAATGTCAGTGAGCGTTCCGATTTCAGTTCCAGAGCGATTCGCCCAATGAGTCGTTGATATTTAGTCTTTTCCAGCCAATTTTCTGGATTTTTTAACATTTCACTTTTTTTGTGAAAATATCCACTAAATGAGGGAATAACATGTGTGAGGGTACCCCAGGAGAGTTCCAAATGTGTGTGGGTAGAATATATTTCCCACGGGGTATAATTGAAAAAAGTTGAAATTTTTTTTTTTTGGACTTAATCATTTTACCTGCGTTTATCAGACTTTCAGATAGGGGAAATGTCAGTGAGCGTTCCGATTTCAGTTCCAGAGCGATTCGCCCAATGAGTCCTTGATATTTAGTTGTTTTCAACCAATTTTCTGGATTTTTGAAAATTTCACTTTTTTGTGAAAATATCCACTAAATGAGGGAATAATATGTGTGAGGGTACCCCAGAAGAGTTCCAAATGTGTGTGGGTAGAATATATTTCCCACGGGGGTAAAATTGAAAAAAGTTGAAAAAATTTTTTTTTTGGACTTAGTCATTTTTCCGGCGTTTATCAGACTTTCAGATAGGGGAAATGTCAGTGAGCGTTCTGATTTCAGTTCCAGAGCGATTCGCCCAATGAGTCCTTGATATTTAGTCTTTTTCAGCCAATTTTATGGATTTTTGAAAATTTCACTTTTTTGTGAAAATATCCACTAAATGAGGGAATAATAAGTGTGAGGGTACCCCAGAAGAGTTCCAAATGTGTGTGGGTAGAATATATTTCCCACGGGGATATAATTGAAAAAAGTTAAAAAATTTTTTTTTTGGACTTAATCATTTTTCCTGCGTTTATCAGACTTTCAGATAGGGGAAATGTCAGTGAGCATTCCGATTTCAGTTCTAGAGCGATTCGCCCAATGAGTCCTTGATATTTAGTTGTTTTTAACCAATTTTCTGGATTTTTGAAAATTTCACTTTTTTGTGAAAATATCCACTAAATGAGGGAATAATATGTGTGAGGGTACCCCAGAAGAGTTCCAAATGTGTGTGGGTAGAATATATTTCCCACGGGGGTAAAATTGAAAAAAGTTGAAAAAATTTTTTTTTTGGACTTAGTCATTTTTCCGGCGTTTATCAGACTTTCAGATAGGGGAAATGTCAGTGAGCGTTCTGATTTCAGTTCCAGAGCGATTCGCCCAATGAGTCCTTGATATTTAGTCTTTTTCAGCCAATTTTATGGATTTTTGAAAATTTCACTTTTTTGTGAAAATATCCACTAAATGAAGTAATAATATGTGTGAGGGTACCCTAGGAGAGTTCCAAATGTGTGTGGGCAGAATATATATCCCACGGGGGTAAAATTGAAAAAAGTTGAAAAAATTTTTTTTTTCGAGTTAGTCATTTTTCCGGCGTTTATCAGACTTTCAGATAGGGGAAAAGTCAGTGAGCGTTCCGATTTCAGTTCCAGAGCGATTCGCCCAATGAGTCCTTGATATTTTGTCTTTTTCAGCCAATTTTCTGGATTTTTGAAAATTTCACTTTTTTTGTGAGAATATCCACTAAATGAGGGAATAATATGTGTGAGGGTACCCCAGGAGAGTTCCTAATGTGTGTGGGTAGAATATATATCCCACGAGGGTAAAATTGAAAAAAGTTGAAAAAAAATTTTTTTTGGACTTAGTCATTTTTCCGACGTTTATCAGACTTTTAGATAGGGCAAATGTCAGTGAGCGTTCCGATTTCAGTTCCAGGGCGATTCGCCCAATGAGTCCTTGATATTAAGTCGTTTTCAGCCAGTTTTCTGGATTTTTGAAAATTTCACTTTTTTGTGAAAATATCCACTAAATGAGGGAATAATATGTGTGAGGGTACCCCAGGAGAGTTCCAAATGTGTGTGGGTAGAATATATATCCCACAGGGGTAAAACTGAAAAAAGTTGAAAAAATGTTTTTTTTGGACTACGTCATTTTTCCGGAGTGTATAAGACTTTCAGATAGGGGAAATGTCAGTGAGCGTTCCGATTTCAGTTCCAGAACGATTCGCCCAATGAGTTCTTGATATTTAGTCTTTTTCAGCCAATTTTCTGGATTTTTGAAAATTTCACTTTTTTGTGAAAATATGCACTACATGAGGGAATAATATGTGTGAGGGTACCCCAGGAGAGTTCCAAATGTGTGTGGGTAGAATATATATCCCACGGGGGTAAAATTGAAAAAAGTTGAAAAATTTTTTTTTTGGACTTAGTCATTTTTCCGGCGTTTATCAGACTTTCAGATTGGGGAAATGTCAGTGAGCGTTCCGATTTCAGTTCCAGAGCGATTCGCCCAATGAGTTCTTGATATTTAGTCGTTTTCAGCCAATTTTCTGGATTTTTGAAAATTTCACTTTTTTGTGAAAATATCCACTAAATGAGGGAATAATATGTGTGAGGGTACCCCAGGAGAGTTCCAAATGTGTGTGGGTAGAATATATATCCCACGGGGGTAAAATTGAAAAAAGTTGAAAAAATTTTTTTTTGGACTTAGTCATTTTTGCGCCGTTTATCAGACTTTCAGATAGGGGAAATGTCAGTGAGCGTTCCGATTTCAGTTCCAGAGCGTTTCGCCCAATGAGTCCTTGATATTTAGTCGTTTTCAGCCAATTTTCTGGATTTTTGAAAATTTCACTTTTTTGTGAAAATATCCACTAAATGAGGGAATAATATGTGTGAGGGTACCCCAGGAGAGTTCCAAATGTGTGTGGGTAGAATATATATCCCACGGGGGTAAAATTGAAAAAAGTTTAAAAATTTTTTTTTTTGGACTTAGTCATTTTTCCGGCGTTTATCAGACTTTCAGATTGGGGAAATGTCAGTGAGCGTTCCGATTTCAGTTCCAGAGCGATTCGCCCAATGAGTTCTTGATATTTAGTCGTTTTCAGCCAATTTTCTGGATTTTTGAAAATTTCACTTTTTTGTGAAAATATCCACTAAATGAGGGAATAATATGTGTGAGGGTACCCCAGGAGAGTTCCAAATGTGTGTGGGTAGAATATATATCCCACGGGGGTAAAATTGAAAAAAGTTGAAAAAATTTTTTTTTGGACTTAGTCATTTTTGCGCCGTTTATCAGACTTTCAGATAGGGGAAATGTCAGTGAGCGTTCCGATTTCAGTTCCAGGGCGATTCGCCCAATGAGTCCTTGATATTAAGTCGTTTTCAGCCAGTTTTCTGGATTTTTGAAAATTTCACTTTTTTGTGAAAATATCCACTAAATGAGGGAATAATATGTGTGAGGGTACCCCAGGAGAGTTCCAAATGTGTGTGGGTAGAATATATATCCCACAGGGGTAAAACTGAAAAAAGTTGAAAAAATGTTTTTTTTGGACGACGTCATTTTTCCGGCGTTTATCAGACTTTCAGATTGGGGAAATGTCAGTGAGCGTTCCGATTTCAGTTCCAGAGCGATTCGCCCAATGAGTCCTTGATATTTAGTCTTTTTCATCCAATTTTCTGGATTTTTGAAAATTTCACTTTTTTGTGAAAATATCCACTAAATGAGGGAATAATATGTGTGAGGGTACCCCAGGAGAGTTCCAAATGTGTGTGGGTAGAATATATATCCCACGGGGGTAAAATTGAAAAAAGTTTCAAAATTTTTTTTTTTGGACTTAGTCATTTTTCCGGCGTTTATCAGACTTTCAGATTGGGGAAATGTCAGTGAGCGTTCCGATTTCAGTTCCAGAGCGATTCGCCCAATGAGTTCTTGATATTTAGTCGTTTTCAGCCAATTTTCTGGATTTTTGAAAATTTCACTTTTTTGTGAAAATATCCACTAAATGAGGGAATAATATGTGTGAGGGTACCCCAGGAGAGTTCCAAATGTGTGTGGGTAGAATATATATCCCACGGGGGTAAAATTGAAAAAAGTTGAAAAAATTTTTTTTTGGACTTAGTCATTTTTGCGCCGTTTATCAGACTTTCAGATAGGGGAAATGTCAGTGAGCGTTCCGATTTCAGTTCCAGGGCGATTCGCCCAATGAGTCCTTGATATTAAGTCGTTTTCAGCCAGTTTTCTGGATTTTTGAAAATTTCACTTTTTTGTGAAAATATCCACTAAATGAGGGAATAATATGTGTGAGGGTACCCCAGGAGAGTTCCAAATGTGTGTGGGTAGAATATATATCCCACAGGGGTAAAACTGAAAAAAGTTGAAAAAATGTTTTTTTTGGACGACGTCATTTTTCCGGCGTTTATCAGACTTTCAGATTGGGGAAATGTCAGTGAGCGTTCCGATTTCAGTTCCAGAGCGATTCGCCCAATGAGTCCTTGATATTTAGTCTTTTTCATCCAATTTTCTGGATTTTTGAAAATTTCACTTTTTTGTGAAAATATCCACTAAATGAGGGAATAATATGTGTGAGGGTACCCCAGGAGAGTTCCAAATGTGTGTGGGTAGAATATATATCCCACGGGGGTAAAATTGAAAAAAGTTGAAAAAATTTTTTTTTGGACTGTCATTTTTCCGGCGTTTATCAGACTTTCAGATAGGGGAAATGTCAGTGAGCGTTCCGATTTCAGTTCCAGAGCGATTCGCCCAATGAGTTCTTGATATTTAGTCTTTTTCAGCCAATTTTCTGGATTTTTGAAAATTTCACTTTTTTGTGAAAATATCCACTAAATGAGGGAATAATATGTGTGAGGGTACCCCAGGACAGTTCCAAATGTGTGTGGGCAGAATATATATCCCACGGGGGTAAAATTTAAAAAAGTTTAAAAAATTTTTTTTTGGACTTAGTCATTTTTCCGGCGTTTATCAGACTTTCAGATTGGGGAAATGTCAGTGAGCGTTCCAATTTCAGTTCCAGAGCGATTCGCCCAATGAGTTCTTGATATTTAGTCGTTTTCAGCCAATTTTCTGGATTTTTGAAAATTTCACTTTTTTGTGAAAATATCCACTAAATGAGGGAATAATATGTGTGAGGGTACCCCAGGAGAGTTCCAAATGTGTGTGGGTAGAATATATATCCCACGGGGGTAAAATTGAAAAAAGTTGAAAAAATTTTTTTTTGGACTTAGTCATTTTTGCGCCGTTTATCAGACTTTCAGATAGGGGAAATGTCAGTGAGCATTCCGATTTCAGTTCCAGAGCGTTTCGCCCAATGAGTCCTTGATATTTAGTCTTTTTCATCCAATTTTCTGGATTTTTGAAAATTTCACTTTTTTGTGAAAATATCCACTAAATGAGGGAATAATATGTGTGAGGGTACCCCAGGAGAGTTCCAAATGTGTGTGGGTAGAATATATATCCCACGGGGGTAAAATTGAAAAAAGTTGAAAAATTTTTTTTTTGGATTAAGTCATTTTTCCGGCGTTTATCAGACTTTCAGATTGGGGAAATGTCAGTGAGCGTTCCGATTTCAGTTCCAGAGCGATTCGCCCAATGAGTTCTTGATATTTAGTCGTTTTCAGCCAATTTTCTGGATTTTTGAAAATTTCACTTTTTTGTGAAAATATCCACTAAATGAGGTAATAATATGTGTGAGGGTACCCCAGGAGAGTTCCAAATGTGTGTGGGTAGAATATATATCCCACGGGGGTAAAATTGAAAAAAGTTGAAAAAATTTTTTTTTGGACTAAGTAATTTTTCCGGCGTTTATCAGACTTTCAGATAGGGGAAATGTCAGTGAGCGTTCCGATTTCAGTTCCAGAGCGATTCGCCCAATGAGTCCTTGATATTTAGTCGCTTTCAGCCAATTTTCTGGATTTTTAAAAATTTCACTTTTTTGTGAAAATATCCACTAAATGAGGGAATAATATTTGTGAGGGTACCCCAGGAGAGTTCCAAATGTGTGTGGGCAGAAAATATATCCCACGGGGGTAAAATTGAAAAAAGTTGAAAAAATTTTTTTTTTTTACTTAGTCATTTTTCCTGCGTTTATCAGACTTTCAGATAGGGGAAATGTCAGTGAGCATTCCGATTTCAGTTCCAGAGCGATTCGCCCAATGAGTCCTTGATATTTAGTCGTTTTCAGCAAATTTTCTGGATTTTTGAAAATTTCACTTTTTTGTGAAAATATCCACTAAATAAGGTAATAATATGTGTGAGGGTACCCCAGGAGAGTTCCAAATGTGTGTGCACAGAATATATATCCCACGGGGGTAAAATTGAAAAAAGTTTAAAAAAAATTTTTTTGGACTTAGTCATTTTTCTGGCGTTTATCAGACTTTCAGATAGGGGAAATGTCAGTGAGCGTTCCGATTTCAGTTCCAGAGCGTTTCGCCCAATGAGTCCTTGATATTTAGTCGTTTTCAGCCAATTTTCTGGATATTTGAAAATTTCACTTTTTTGTGAAAATATCCACTAAATGAGGTAATAATATGTGTGAGGGTACCCCAGGAGAGTTCCAAATGTGTGTGGGTAGAATATATATCCCACGGGGGTAAAATTGAAAAAAGTTGAAAAAATTTTTTTTTTGGACTTAGTCATTTTTCCGGCGTTTATCAGACTTTCAGATAGGGGAAATGTCAGTGAGCGTTCCGATTTCAGTTCCAGAGCGATTCGCCACATGAATCCTTGATATTTCGTTGTTTTCAGCCAATTTTCTGTATTTTTGAAAATTTCACTTTTTTGTGAAAATATCCACTAAATGAGGGAATAATATGTGTGAGGGTACCCCAGGAGAGTTCCAAATGTGTGTGGTTAGAATATATATCCCACGGGGGTAAAATTGAAAAAAGTTGAAAAATTTTTTTTTTTGGACTAAGTAATTTTTACGGCGTTTATCAGACTTTCAGATAGGGGAAATGTCAGTGAGCATTCCGATTTCAGTTCCAGAGCGATTCGCCCAATGAGTCCTTGATATTTAGTCGTTTTCAGCCAATTTTCTGGATTTTTGAAAATTTCACTTTTTTGTGAAAATATCCACTAAATGAGGGAATAATATGTGTGAGGGTACCCCAGGAGAGTTCCAAATGTGTGTGGGCAGAATATATATCCCACGGGGGTAAAATTGAAAAAAGTTGAAAAATTTTTTTTTTGGACTTAGTCATTTTTCCGGCGTTTATCAGACTTTCAGATAGGGGAAATGTCAGTGAGTGTTCCGATTTCAGTTCCAGAGCGTTTCGCCCAATGAGTCCTTGATATTTAGTCTTTTTCAGCCAATTTTCTGGATTTTTGAAAATTTCACTTTTTTGTGAAAATATCCACTAAATGATGGAATAATATGTGTGAGGGTACCCCAGGATAGTTCCAAATGTGTGTGAGCAGAATATATATCCCACGGGGGTAAAATTGAAAAAAGTTGAAAAAATTTTTTTTTGGACTTAGTCATTTTTCCGGCGTTTATCAGACTTTCAGATTGGGGAAATATCAGTGAGCATTCCGATTTCATTTCCAGAGCGATTCTCCCAATGAGTTTTTGATATTTAGTCGTTTTCAGCCAATTTTCTGGATTTTTGAAAATTTCACTTTTTTGTGAAAATATCCACTAAATGAGGTAATAATATGTGTGAGGGTACCCCAGGAGAGTTCCAAATGTGTGTGGGTAGAATATATATCCCACGGGGGTAAAATTGAAAAAAGTTGAAAAAATTTTTTTTTGGACTGTCATTTTTCCGGCGTTTATCAGACTTTCAGATAGGGGAAATGTCAGTGAGCGTTCCGATTTCAGTTCCAGAGCGTTTCGCCCAATGAGTCCTTGATATTTAGTCTTTTTCAGCCAATTTTCTGGATTTTTGAAAATTTCACTTTTTTGTGAAAATATCCACTAAATGATGGAATAATATGTGTGAGGGTACCCCAGGAGAGTTCCAAATGTGTGTGAGCAGAATATATATCCCACGGGGGTAAAATTGAAAAAAGTTGAAAAAAAATTTTTTTTTTGGACTTAGTCATTTTTCCGGCGTTTATCAGACTTTCAGATTGGGGATATATCAGTGAGCATTCCGATTTCATTTCCAGTGCGATTCGCCCAATGAGTTCTTGATATTTAGTCGTTTTCAGCCAATTTTCTGGATTTTTGAAAATTTCACTTTTTTGTGAAAATAACCACTAAATGAGGGAATAATATGTGTGAGGGTACCCCAGGAGAGTTCCAAATGTGTGTGGGTAGTATATATATCCCACGGGGGTAAAATTGAAAAAAGTAAAAAAATTTTTTTTTTGGACTTAGTCATTTTTCCGGCGTTTATCAGACTTTCAGATAGGGGAAATGTCAGTGAGCGTTCCGATTTCAGTTCCAGAGCGATTCGCCCAATGAGTTCTTGATATTTAGTCTTTTTCAGCCAATTTTCTGGATTTTTGAAAATTTCACTTTTTTGTGAAAATATCCACTAAATGAGGGAATAATATGTGTGAGGGTACCCCAGGAGAGTTCCAAATGTGTGTGGGCAGAATATATATCCCACGGGGGTAAAATTGAAAAAAGTTGAAAAAATGTTTTTTGGACTTAGTCATTTTTCCGGCGTTTATCAGACTTTCAGATAGGGGAAATGTCAGTGAGCGTTCCGATTTCAGTTCCAGAGCGTTTCGCCCAATGAGTCCTTGATATTTAGTCTTTTTCAGCCAATTTTATGGATTTTTGATAATTTCACTTTTTTGTGAAAATATCCACTAAATGATTGAATAATATGTGTGAGGGTACCCCAGGAGAGTTCCAAATGTGTGTGGGTAGAATATATATCCCACGGGGGTAAAATTGAAAAAAGTTGAAAAATTTTTTTTTTGGACTTAGTCATTTTTGCGCCGTTTATCAGACTTTCAGATAGGGGAAATGTCAGTGAGCGTTCCGATTTCAGTTCCAGAGCGATTCGCCCAATGAGTTCTTGATATTTAGTCGTTTTCAGCCAATTTTCTGGATTTTTGAAAATTTCACTTTTTTGTGAAAATATCCACTAAATGAGGGAATAATATGTGTGAGGGTACCCCAGGAGAGTTCCAAATGTGTGTGGGTAGAATATATATCCCACGGGGGTAAAATTGAAAAAAGTTGAAAAATTTTTTTTTTGGACTTAGTCATTTTTCCGGCGTTTATCAGACTTTCAGATAGGGGAAATGTCAGTGAGTGTTCCGATTTCAGTTCCAGAGCGTTTCGCCCAATGAGTCCTTGATATTTAGTCTTTTTCAGCCAATTTTCTGGATTTTTGAAAATTTCACTTTTTTGTGAAAATATCCACTAAATGATGGAATAATATGTGTGAGGGTACCCCAGGATAGTTCCAAATGTGTGTGAGCAGAATATATATCCCACGGGGGTAAAATTGAAAAAAGTTGAAAAAAAATTTTTTTTTTGGACTTAGTCATTTTTCCGGCGTTTATCTGACTTTCAGATTGGGGAAATATCAGTGAGCATTCCGATTTCATTTCCAGAGCGATTCTCCCAATGAGTTTTTGATATTTAGTCGTTTTCAGCCAATTTTCTGGATTTTTGAAAATTTCACTTTTTTGTGAAAATATCCACTAAATGAGGTAATAATATGTGTGAGGGTACCCCACGAGAGTTCCAAATGTGTGTGGGTAGAATATATATCCCACGGGGGTAAAATTGAAAAAAGTTGAAAACATTTTTTTTTTACTTAGTCATTTTTCCGGCGTTTATCAGACTTTCAGATAGGGGAAATGTCAGTGAGCGTTCCGATTTCAGTTCTAGAGCGATTCGCCACATGAATCCTTGATATTCAGTTGTTTTCAGCCAATTTTCTGTATTTTTGAAAATTTCACTTTTTTGTGAAAATATCCACTAAATGAGCGAACAATATGTGTGAATGTAGCCCAGGAGAGTTCCTAATGTGTGTGGTTAGAATATATATCCCACGGGGGTAAAATTGAAAAAGTTGAAAAATTTTTTTTTTTGGACTAAGTAATTTTTCCGGCGTTTATCAGACTTTCAGATAGGGGAAATGTCAGTGAGCGTTCCGATTTCAGTTCCAGAGCGATTCGCCCAATGAGTCCTTGATATTTAGTCGCTTTCAGCCAATTTTCTGGATTTTTAAAAATTTCACTTTTTTGTGAAAATATCCACTAAATGAGGGAATAATATTTGTGAGGGTACCCCAGGAGAGTTCCAAATGTGTGTGGGCAGAATATATATCCCACGGGGGTAAAATTGAAAAAAGTTGAAAAAATTTTTTTTTTTTACTTAGTCATTTTTCCTGCGTTTATCAGACTTTCAGATAGGGGAAATGTCAGTGAGCATTCCGATTTCAGTTCCAGAGCGATTCGCCCAATGAGTCCTTGATATTTAGTCGTTTTCAGCAAATTTTCTGGATTTTTGAAAATTTCACTTTTTTGTGAAAATATCCACTAAATAAGGTAATAATATGTGTGAGGGTACCCCAGGAGAGTTCCAAATGTGTGTGCACAGAATATATATCCCACGGGGGTAAAATTGAAAAAAGTTAAAAAAAATTTTTTTTGGACTTAGTCATTTTTCTGGCGTTTATCAGACTTTCAGATAGGTGAAATGTCAGTGAGCGTTCCGATTTCAGTTCCAGAGCGTTTCGCCCAATGAGTCCTTGATATTTAGTCGTTTTCAGCCAATTTTCTGGATATTTGAAAATTTCACTTTTTTGTGAAAATATCCACTAAATGAGGTAATAATATGTGTGAGGGTACCCCAGGAGAGTTCCAAATGTGTGTGCGCAGAATATATATCCCACGGGGGTAAAATTGAAAAAAGTTGAAAAAATTTTTTTTTTGGACTTAGTCATTTTTCCGGCGTTTATCAGACTTTCAGATAGGGGAAATGTCAGTGATCGTTCCGATTTCAGTTCCAGAGCGATTCGCCACATGAATCCTTGATATTTCGTTGTTTTCAGCCAATTTTCTGTATTTTTGAAAATTTCACTTTTTTGTGAAAATATCCACTAAATGAGGGAATAATATGTGTGAGGGTACCCCAGGAGAGTTCCAAATGTGTGTGGTTAGAATATATATCCCACGGGGGTAAAATTGAAAAAAGTTGAAAAATTTTTTTTTTTGGACTAAGTAATTTTTACGGCGTTTATCAGACTTTCAGATAGGGGAAATGTCAGTGAGCATTCCGATTTCAGTTCCAGAGCGATTCGCCCAATGAGTCCTTGATATTTAGTCTTTTTCAGCCAATTTTCTGGATTTTTGAAAATTTCACTTTTTTGTGAAAATATCCACTAAATGAGAGAATAATATGTGTGAGGGTAACCCAGGAGAGTTCCAAATGTGTGTGAGCAGAATATATATCCCACGGGGGTAAAATTGAAAAAAGTTGAAAAAAAATTTTTTTTTTGGACTTAGTCATTTTTCCGGCGTTTATCTGACTTTCAGATTGGGGAAATATCAGTGAGCATTCCGATTTCATTTCCAGAGCGATTCTCCCAATGAGTTTTTGATATTTAGTCGTTTTCAGCCAATTTTCTGGATTTTTGAAAATTTCACTTTTTTGTGAAAATATCCACTAAATGAGGTAATAATATGTGTGAGGGTACCCCAGGAGAGTTCCAAATGTGTGTGGGCAGAATATATATCCCACGGGGGTAAAATTGAAAAAAGTTGAAAAATTTTTTTTTTGGACTTAGTCATTTTTCCGGCGTTTATCAGACTTTCAGATAGGGGAAATGACAGTGAGTGTTCCGATTTCAGTTCCAGAGCGTTTCGCCCAATGAGTCCTTGATATTTAGTCTTTTTCAGCCAATTTTCTGGATTTTTGAAAATTTCACTTTTTTGTGAAAATATCCACTAAATGATGGAATAATATGTGTGAGGGTACCCCAGGATAGTTCCAAATGTGTGTGAGCAGAATATATATCCCACGGGGGTAAAATTGAAAAAAGTTGAAAAAAAATTTTTTTTTTGGACTTAGTCATTTTTCCGGCGTTTATCAGACTTTCAGATTGGGGAAATATCAGTGAGCATTCCGATTTCATTTCCAGAGCGATTCGCCACATGAATCCTTGATATTCAGTTGTTTTCAGCCAATTTTCTGTATTTTTGAAAATTTCACTTTTTTGTGAAAATATCCACTAAATGAGTGAACAATATGTGTGAATGTAGCCCAGGAGAGTTCCTAATGTGTGTGGTTAGAATATATATCCCACGGGGGTAAAATTGAAAAAAGTTGAAAAATTTTTTTTTTTGGACTAAGTAATTTTTCCGGCGTTTATCAGACTTTCAGATTGGGGATATATCAGTGAGCATTCCGATTTCATTTCCAGTGCGATTCGCCCAATGAGTTCTTGATATTTAGTCGTTTTCAGCCAATTTTCTGGATTTTTGAAAATTTCACTTTTTTGTGAAAATAACCACTAAATGAGGGAATAATATGTGTGAGGGTACCCCAGGAGAGTTCCAAATGTGTGTGGGTAGTATATATATCCCACGGGGGTAAAATTGAAAAAAGTAAAAAAATTTTTTTTTTGGACTTAGTCATTTTTCCGGCGTTTATCAGACTTTCAGATAGGGGAAATGTCAGTGAGCGTTCCGATTTCATTTCCAGTGCGATTCGCCCAATGAGTCCTTGATATTTAGTCTTTTTCAGCCAATTTTATGGATTTTTGATAATTTCACTTTTTTGTGAAAATATCCACTAAATGATTGAATAATATGTGTGAGGGTACCCCAGGAGAGTTCCAAATGTGTGTGGGTAGAATATATATCCCACGGGGGTAAAATTGAAAAAAGTTGAAAAATTTTTTTTTTGGACTTAGTCATTTTTGCGCCGTTTATCAGACTTTCAGATAGGGGAAATGTCAGTGAGCGTTCCGATTTCAGTTCCAGAGCGATTCGCCCAATGAGTTCTTGATATTTAGTCGTTTTCAGCCAATTTTCTGGATTTTTGAAAATTTCACTTTTTTGTGAAAATATCCACTAAATGAGGGAATAATATGTGTGAGGGTACCCCAGGAGAGTTCCAAATGTGTGTGGGTAGAATATATATCCCACGGGGGTAAAATTGAAAAAAGTTGAAAAATTTTTTTTTTGGACTTAGTCATTTTTCCGGCGTTTATCAGACTTTCAGATAGGGGAAATGTCAGTGAGTGTTCCGATTTCAGTTCCAGAGCGTTTCGCCCAATGAGTCCTTGATATTTAGTCTTTTTCAGCCAATTTTCTGGATTTTTTAAAATTTCACTTTTTTGTGAAAATATCCACTAAATGAGGGAATAATATGTGTGAGGGTACCCCAGGATAGTTCCAAATGTGTGTGAGCAGAATATATATCCCACGGGGGTAAAATTGAAAAAAGTTGAAAAAAAATTTTTTTTTTGGACTTAGTCATTTTTCCGGCGTTTATCTGACTTTCAGATTGGGGAAATATCAGTGAGCATTCCGATTTCATTTCCAGAGCGATTCTCCCAATGAGTTTTTGATATTTAGTCGTTTTCAGCCAATTTTCTGGATTTTTGAAAATTTCACTTTTTTGTGAAAATATCCACTAAATGAGGTAATAATATGTGTGAGGGTACCCCACGAGAGTTCCAAATGTGTGTGGGTAGAATATATATCCCACGGGGGTAAAATTGAAAAAAGTTGAAAACATTTTTTTTTTACTTAGTCATTTTTCCGGCGTTTATCAGACTTTCAGATAGGGGAAATGTCAGTGAGCGTTCCGATTTCAGTTCTAGAGCGATTCGCCACATGAATCCTTGATATTCAGTTGTTTTCAGCCAATTTTCTGTATTTTTGAAAATTTCACTTTTTTGTGAAAATATCCACTAAATGAGCGAACAATATGTGTGAATGTAGCCCAGGAGAGTTCCTAATGTGTGTGGTTAGAATATATATCCCACGGGGGTAAAATTGAAAAAGTTGAAAAATTTTTTTTTTTGGACTAAGTAATTTTTCCGGCGTTTATCAGACTTTCAGATAGGGGAAATGTCAGTGAGCGTTCCGATTTCAGTTCCAGAGCGATTCGCCCAATGAGTCCTTGATATTTAGTCGCTTTCAGCCAATTTTTTGGATTTTTAAAAATTTCACTTTTTTGTGAAAATATCCACTAAATGAGGGAATAATATTTGTGAGGGTACCCCAGGAGAGTTCCAAATGTGTGTGGGCAGAATATATATCCCACGGGGGTAAAATTGAAAAAAGTTGAAAAAATTTTTTTTTTTTACTTAGTCATTTTTCCTGCGTTTATCAGACTTTCAGATAGGGGAAATGTCAGTGAGCATTCCGATTTCAGTTCCAGAGCGATTCGCCCAATGAGTCCTTGATATTTAGTCGTTTTCAGCAAATTTTCTGGATTTTTGAAAATTTCACTTTTTTGTGAAAATATCCACTAAATAAGGTAATAATATGTGTGAGGGTACCCCAGGAGAGTTCCAAATGTGTGTGCACAGAATATATATCCCACGGGGGTAAAATTGAAAAAAGTTAAAAAAAATTTTTTTTGGACTTAGTCATTTTTCTGGCGTTTATCAGACTTTCAGATAGGTGAAATGTCAGTGAGCGTTCCGATTTCAGTTCCAGAGCGTTTCGCCCAATGAGTCCTTGATATTTAGTCGTTTTCAGCCAATTTTCTGGATATTTGAAAATTTCACTTTTTTGTGAAAATATCCACTAAATGAGGTAATAATATGTGTGAGGGTACCCCAGGAGAGTTCCAAATGTGTGTGCGCAGAATATATATCCCACGGGGGTAAAATTGAAAAAAGTTGAAAAAATTTTTTTTTTGGACTTAGTCATTTTTCCGGCGTTTATCAGACTTTCAGATAGGGGAAATGTCAGTGATCGTTCCGATTTCAGTTCCAGAGCGATTCGCGACATGAATCCTTGATATTTCGTCGCTTTCAGCCAATTTTCTGGATTTTTAAAAATTTCTCTTTTTTGTGAAAATATCCACTAAATGAGGGAATAATATGTGTGAGGGTACCCCAGGAGAGTTCCAAATGTGTGTGGGCAGAATATATATCCCACGGGGGTAAAATTGAAAAAAGTTGAAAAAATTTTTTTTTTTTACTTAGTCATTTTTCCGGCGTTTATCAGACTTTCAGATAGGGGAAATGTCAGTGAGCGTTCCGATTTCAGTTCCAGAGCGATTTGCCACATGAATCCTTGATATTCAGTTGTTTTCAGCCAATTTTCTGTATTTTTGAAAATTTCACTTTTTTGTGAAAATATCCACTAAATGAGGGAATAATATGTGTGAGGGTACCCCAGGAGAGTTCCAAATGTGTGTGGTTAGAATATATATCCCACGGGGGTAAAATTGAAAAAAGTTGAAAAATTTTTTTTTTTGGACTAAGTAATTTTTACGGCGTTTATCAGACTTTCAGATAGGGGAAATGTCAGTGAGCATTCCGATTTCAGTTCCAGAGCGATTCGCCCAATGAGTCCTTGATATTTAGTCGTTTTCAGCCAATTTTCTGGATTTTTGAAAATTTCACTTTTTTGTGAAAATATCCACTAAATGAGGGAATAATATGTGTGAGGGCACCCCAGGAGAGTTCCAAATGTGTGTGGGTAGAATATATATCCCACGGGGGTAAAATTGAAAAAAGTTGAAAAAATTTTTTTTTTGGACTAAGTAATTTTTCCGGCGTTTATCAGACTTTCAGATAGGGGAAATGTCAGTGAGCGTTCCGATTTCAGTTCCAGAGCGATTCGCCCAATGAGTCCTTGATATTTAGTCGTTTTCAGCCAATTTTATGGATTTTTGAAAATTTCACTTTTTTGTGAGAATATCCACTAAATGAGGGAACAATATGTGTGAATGTAGCCCAGGAGAGTTCCTAATGTGTGTGGGTAGAATATATATCCCACTGGGGTAAAATTGAAAAAAGTTGAAAAAATTTTTTTTTTCGACTGTCATTTTTCCGGCGTTTATCAGACTTTCAGATAGGGCAAATGTCAGTGAGCGTTCCGATTTCAGTTCCAGAGCGATTCGCCCAATGAGTCCTTGATATTTAGTCGTTTTCAGCCAATATTTTTTATTTTTGAAAATTTCACTTTTTTGTGAAAATATCCACTAAATGAGGGAATAATATGTGTGAGAGTACCCCAGGAGAGTTAGAAATGTGTGTGGGTACAATATATATCCCACGTGGGTAAAATTGAAAAAAGTTGAAAAAATTTTTTTTTTGGACTTTGTCATTTTTCTGGCGTTTATCAGACTTTCAGATAGGGGAAATGTCAGTGAGCATTCCGATTTCAGTTCCAGAGCGATTCGCCCAATGAGTCCTTGATATTTAGTTGTTTTCAGCCAATTTTCTGGATTTTTGAAAATTTCACTTTTTTTGTGAAAATATCCACTAAATGAGGGAATAATATGTGTGAGGGTAGCCCAGGAGAGTTCAAATGAGTGTGGGTAGAATATATCTCCCACGGGGGTAAAATTGAAAAAAGTTGAAAATTTTTTTTTTTGGACTTAGTCATTTTTCCGGCGTTTATCAGACTTTCAGATAGGGTAAATGTCAGTGAGCGTTCCGATTTCAGTTCCAGAGCGATTTGCCCAATGAGTCCTTGATATTTAGTCGTTTTCAGCCAATTTTCAGGATTTTTGAAAATTTCACTTTTTTGTGAAAATATCCACTAAATGAGGGAATAATATGTGTGAGGGTACCCCAGGCGAGTTCCAAATGAGTGTGGGTAGAATATATATCCGACGGGGGTAAAATTGAAAAAAGTTGAAACATTTTTTTTTTGGACTTAGTCATTTTTCCGGCGTTTATCAGACTTTCATATAGGGTAAATGTCAGTGAGCGTTCCGATTTCAGTTCCAGAGCGATTCGCCCCATGAATCCTTGATATTTAGTTGTTTTCAGCCAATTTTCTGGATTTTTGAAAATTTCACTTTTTTTGTGAAAATATCCACTAAAGGAGGGAATAATATGTGTGAGGGTACCCCAGGAGAGTTCCAAATGTGTGTGGGTAGAATACATTTCCCACGGGGGTATAATTGAAAAAAGTTGAAAAAATTTTTTTTTTTGGACTTAGTCATTTTTCCGGCGTTTATCAGACTTTCAGATAGGGGAAATGTCAGTGAGTGTTCCGATTTCAGTTCCATAGCGATTCGCCCAATGAGTCCTTGATATTTAGTTGTTTTCAGCCAATTTTCAGGATTTTTGAAAATTTCACTTTTTTGTGAAAATATCCACTAAATGAGGGAATAATATGTGTGAGAGTACCCCAGGAGAGTTAGAAATGTGTGTGGGTACAATATATATCCCACGTGGGTAAAATTGAAAAAAGTTGAAAAAATTTTTTTTTTGGACTTAGTCATTTTTCCAGCGTTTATCAGACTTTCAGATAGGGGAAATGTCAGTGAGCATTCCGATTTCAGTTCCAGAGCGATTCGCCCAATGAGTCCTTGATATTTAGTTGTTTTCAGCCAATTTTCTGGATTTTTGAAAATTTCACTTTTTTGTGAAAATATCCACTAAATGAGGGAATAATATGTGTGAGGGTACCCCAGGAGAGTTCAAATGAGTGTGGGTAGAATATATCTCCCACGGGGTAAAATTGAAAAAAGTTGAAAATTTTTTTTTTTGGACTTAGTCATTTTTCCTGCGTTCATCAGACTTTCAGATAGGGGAAATGTCAGTGAGCGTTCTCATTTCAGTTCCAGAGCGATTCGCCACATGAATCCTTGATATTTAGTTGTTTTCAGCCAATTTTCTGGATTTTTGAAAATTTCACTTTTTTTGTGAAAATATCCACTAAATGAGGGAATAATATGTGTGAGGGTACCCCAGGAGAGTTCCAAATGTGTGTGGGTAGAATATATATCGCACGGGGGTAAAATTGAAAAAAGTTGAAAAATTTTTTTTTTTGGACTTAATCATTTTTCCGGCGTTTATCAGACTTTAAGATAGGGGAAATGTCAGTGAGCGTTCTGATTTCAGTTCCAGAGCGATTCGCCCATTGAGTCCTTGATATTTAGTTGTTTTCAGCCAATTTTCTGGATTTTTGAAAATTTCACTTTTTTTGTGAAAATATCCACTAAATGAGGGAATAATATGTGTGAGGGTAGCCCAGGAGAGTTCAAATGAGTGTGGGTAGAATATATCTCCCACGGGGGTAAAATTGAAAAAAGTTGAAAATTTTTTTTTTTGGACTTAGTCATTTTTCCGGCGTTTATCAGACTTTCAGATAGGGTAAATGTCAGTGAGCGTTCCGATTTCAGTTCCAGAGCGATTTGCCCAATGAGTCCTTGATATTTAGTCGTTTTCAGCCAATTTTCAGGATTTTTGAAAATTTCACTTTTTTGTGAAAATATCCACTAAATGAGGGAATAATATGTGTGAGGGTACCCCAGGCGAGTTCCAAATGAGTGTGGGTAGAATATATATCCGACGGGGGTAAAATTGAAAAAAGTTGAAACATTTTTTTTTTGGACTTAGTCATTTTTCCGGCGTTTATCAGACTTTCATATAGGGTAAATGTCAGTGAGCGTTCCGATTTCAGTTCCAGAGCGATTCGCCCCATGAATCCTTGATATTTAGTTGTTTTCAGCCAATTTTCTGGATTTTTGAAAATTTCACTTTTTTTGTGAAAATATCCACTAAAGGAGGGAATAATATGTGTGAGGGTACCCCAGGAGAGTTCCAAATGTGTGTGGGTAGAATACATTTCCCACGGGGGTATAATTGAAAAAAGTTGAAAAAATTTTTTTTTTTGGACTTAGTCATTTTTCCGGCGTTTATCAGACTTTCAGATAGGGGAAATGTCAGTGAGTGTTCCGATTTCAGTTCCATAGCGATTCGCCCAATGAGTCCTTGATATTTAGTTGTTTTCAGCCAATTTTCAGGATTTTTGAAAATTTCACTTTTTTGTGAAAATATCCACTAAATGAGGGAATAATATGTGTGAGAGTACCCCAGGAGAGTTAGAAATGTGTGTGGGTACAATATATATCCCACGTGGGTAAAATTGAAAAAAGTTGAAAAAATTTTTTTTTTGGACTTAGTCATTTTTCCAGCGTTTATCAGACTTTCAGATAGGGGAAATGTCAGTGAGCATTCCGATTTCAGTTCCAGAGCGATTCGCCCAATGAGTCCTTGATATTTAGTTGTTTTCAGCCAATTTTCTGGATTTTTGAAAATTTCACTTTTTTGTGAAAATATCCACTAAATGAGGGAATAATATGTGTGAGGGTACCCCAGGAGAGTTCAAATGAGTGTGGGTAGAATATATCTCCCACGGGGTAAAATTGAAAAAAGTTGAAAATTTTTTTTTTTGGACTTAGTCATTTTTCCTGCGTTCATCAGACTTTCAGATAGGGGAAATGTCAGTGAGCGTTCTCATTTCAGTTCCAGAGCGATTCGCCACATGAATCCTTGATATTTAGTTGTTTTCAGCCAATTTTCTGGATTTTTGAAAATTTCACTTTTTTTGTGAAAATATCCACTAAATGAGGGAATAATATGTGTGAGGGTACCCCAGGAGAGTTCCAAATGTGTGTGGGTAGAATATATATCGCACGGGGGTAAAATTGAAAAAAGTTGAAAAATTTTTTTTTTTGGACTTAATCATTTTTCCGGCGTTTATCAGACTTTAAGATAGGGGAAATGTCAGTGAGCGTTCTGATTTCAGTTCCAGAGCGATTCGCCCATTGAGTCCTTGATATTTAGTCGTTTTCAGCCAATTTTCGGGATTTTTGAAAATTTCGCTTTTTTGTGAAAATATCCACTAAATGAGGGAACAATATGTGTGACGGTACCCCAGGAGAGTTCCAAATGAGTGTGGGTAGAATATATATCGCACGGGGGTAAAATTGAAAAAAGTTGAAAAATTTTTTTTTTGGACTTAATCATTTTTCCGGCGTTTATCAGACTTTCAGATAGGGGAAATGTCAGTGAGCGTTCCGATTTCAGTTCCAGAGCGATTCGCCCAATGAGTCCTTGATATTTAGTCGTTTTCAGCCAATTTTCTGGATTTTTGAAAATTTCACTTTTTTGTGAAAATATCCACTAAATGAGGGAATAATATGTGTGAGGGTATCCCAGGAGAGTTCCAAATGTGTGTGGGTAGAATATATATCCCACGGGGTTAAAATTGAAAAAAGTTGAAAAATTTTTTTTTTTGGACTAAGTCATTTTTCCGGCGTTTATCAGACTTTCAGATAGGGGAAATGTCAGTGAGTGTTCCGATTTCAGTTCCAGAGCGATTCGCCCAATGAGCCCTTGATATTTAGTCTTTTTCAGCCAATTTTCTGGATTTTTGAAAATTTCACTTTTTTTGTGAAAATATCCACTAAAGGAGGGAATAATATGTGTGAGGGTACCCCAGGAGAGTTCCAAATGTGTGTGGGTAGAATAAATTTCCCACGGGGGTATAACTGAAAAAAGTTGAAAAAATATTTTTTTTGGACTTAGTCATTTTTACTGCGTTTATCAGACTTTCAGATAGGGTAAATGTCAGTGAGCGTTCCGATTTCAGTTCCAGAGCGATTCGCCCAATGAGTCCTTGATATTTAGTTGTTTTCAGCCAATTTTCTGGATTTTTGAAAATTTCACTTTTTTGTGAAAATATCCACTAAATGAGGGAATAATATGTGTGAGGGTACCCCAGGAGAGTTCAAATGAGTGTGGGTAGAATATATATCGCACGGGGGTAAAATTGAAAAAAGTTGAAAAATTTTTTTTTTTGGACTTAATCATTTTTCCGGCGTTTATCAGACTTTCAGATAGGGGAAATGTCAGAGAGCATTCCGATTTCAGTTCCAGAGCGATTCGCCCAATGAGTCCTTGATATTTAATTGTTTTCAGCCAATTTTCTGGATTTTTGAAAATTTCACTTTTTTGTGAAAATATCCACTAAATGAGGGAATAATATGTGTGAGGGTACCCCAGGAGAGTTCAAATGAGTGTGGGTAGAATATATCTCCCACGGGGGTAAAATTGAAAAAAGTTGAAAATTTTTTTTTTTGGACTTAGTCATTTTTCCGGCGTTTATCAGACTTTCAGATAGGGTAAATATCAGTGAGCGTTCCGATTTCAGTTCCAGAGTGATTCGCCCAATGAGTCCTTGATATTTAGTCGTTTTCAGCCAATTTTCAGGATTTTTGAAAATTTCACTTTTTTGTGAAAATATCCACTAAATGAGGGAATAATATGTGTGAGGGTATCCCAGGAGAGTTCCAAATGTGTGTGGGTAGAATATATATCCCACGGGGTTAAAATTGAAAAAGTTGAAAAATTTTTTTTTTTTGGACTGTCATTTTTCCGGCGTTTATCAGACTTTCAGATAGGGGAAATGTCAGTGAGTGTTCCGATTTCAGTTCCAGAGCGATTCGCCCAATGAGCCCTTGATATTTAGTCTTTTTCAGCCAATTTTCTGGATTTTTGAAAATTTCACTTTTTTTGTGAAAATATCCACTAAAGGAGGGAATAATATGTGTGAGGGTACCCCAGGAGAGGTCCAAATGTGTGTGGGTAGAATATATATCCCACGGGGTTAAAATTGAAAAAAGTTGAAAAATTTTTTTTTTTGGACTAAGTCATTTTTCCGGCGTTTATCAGACTTTCAGATAGGGGAAATGTCAGTGAGTGTTCCGATTTCAGTTCCAGAGCGATTCGCCCAATGAGCCCTTGATATTTAGTCTTTTTCAGCCAATTTTCAGGATTTTTGAAAATTTCACTTTTTTTGTGAAAATATCCACTAAAGGAGGGAATAATATGTGTGAGGGTACCCCAGGAGAGTTCCAAATGTGTGTGGGTAGAATAAATTTCCCACGGGGGTATAATTGAAAAAAGTTGAAAAAATTTTTTTTTTGGACTTAGTCATTTTTCCGGCGTTTATCAGACTTTCAGATAGGGGAAATGTCAGTGAGCGTTCCGATTTCAGTTCCAGAGCGATTCGCCCAATGAGTCCTTGATATTTAATTGTTTTCAGCCAATTTTCTGGATTTTTGAAAATTTCACTTTTTTGTGAAAATATCCACTAAATGAGGGAATAATATGTGTGAGGGTATCCCAGGAGAGTTCCAAATGTGTGTGGGTAGAATATATATCCCACGGGGTTAAAATTGAAAAAAGTTGAAAAAATTTTTTTTTTTGGACTAAGTCATTTTTCCGGCGTTTATCAGACTTTCAGATAGGGGAAATGTCAGTGAGTGTTCCGATTTCAGTTCCAGAGCGATTCGCCCAATGAGTCCTTGATATTTAGTTGTTTTCAGCCAATTTTCTGGATTTTTGAAAAAAATTTTTGAAAATTTCACTTTTTTGTGAAAATATCCACTAAATGAGGGAATAATATGTGTGAGGGTACCCCAGGAGAGTTCAAATGAGTGTGGGTAGAATATATCTCCCACGGGGGTAAAATTGAAAAAAGTTGAAAATTTTTTTTTTTGGACTTAGTCATTTTTCCGGCGTTTATCAGACTTTCATATAGGGTAAATGTCAGTGAGCGTTCCGATTTCAGTTCCAGAGCGATTTGCCCAATGAGTCCTTGATATTTAGTCGTCTTCAGCCAATTTTCAGGATTTTTGAAAATTTCACTTTTTTGTGAAAATATCCACTAAATGAGGGAATAATATGTGTGAGGTTACCCCAGGCGAGTTCCAAATGAGTGTGGGTAGAATCCGACGGGGGTAAAATTGAAAAAAGTTGAAACATTTTTTTTTTGGACTTTGTCATTTTTCTGGCGTTTATCAGACTTTCAGATAGGGTAAATGTCAGTGAGCGTTCCGATTTCAGTTCCAGAGCGATTCGCCCATTGAGTCCTTGATATTTAGTCGTTTTCAGCCAATTTTCGGGATTTTTGAAAATTTCGCTTTTTTGTGAAAATATCCACTAAATGAGGGAACAATATGTGTGAGGGTACCCCAGGAGAGTTCCAAATGTGTGTGGGTAGAATATATCTCCCACGGGGGTAAAATTGAAAAAAGTTGAAAAATTTTTTTTTTTGGACTTAGTAATTTTTCCGGCGTTTATCAGACTTTCAGATAGGGGAAATGTCAGTGAGCGTTCCGATTTCAGTTCCAGAGCGATTCGCCCAATGAGTCCTTGATATTTAGTCGTTTTCAGACAATTTTCGGGATTTTTGAAAATTTCACTTTTTTGTGAAAATATCCACTAAATGAGGGAATAATATGTGTGAGAGTACCCCAGGAGAGTTAGAAATGTGTGTGGGTACAATATATATCCCACGTGGGTAAAATTGAAAAAAGTTGAAAACATTTCTTTTTTGGACTTTGTCATTTTTCTGGCGTTTATCAGACTTTCAGATAGGGTAAATGTCAGTGAGCGTTCCGATTTCAGTTCCAGAGCGATTCGCCCATTGAGTCCTTGATATTTAGTCGTTTTCAGCCAATTTTCGGGATTTTTGAAAATTTCCCTTTTTTGTGAAAATATCCACTAAATGAGGGAACAATATGTGTGAGGGTACCCCAGGAGAGTTCCAAATGAGTTTGGGTAGAATATATATCGCACGGGGGTAAAATTGAAAAAAGTTGAAAAATTTTTTTTTTTGGACTAAGTAATTTTTCCGGCGTTTATCAGACTTTCAGATAGGGTAAATGTCAGTGAGCATTCTGATTTCAGTTCCAGAGCGATTCGCCCAATGAGTCCTTGATATTTAGTCGTTTTCAGCCAATTTTCTGGATTTTTGAAAATTTCACTTTTTTGTGAAAATATCCACTAAATGAGGGAATAATATGTGTGAGGGTACCCCAGGAGAGTTCCAAATGTGTGTGGGTAGAATATATATCCCACGTGGGTAAAATTGAAAAAAGTTGAAAAAAATTTTTTTTTGGACTTTGTCATTTTTCTGGCGTTTATCAGACTTTCAGATAGGGTAAATGTCAGTGAGCGTTCCGATTTCAGTTCCAGAGCGATTCGCCCATTGAGTCCTTGATATTTAGTCGTTTTCAGCCAATTTTCGGGATTTTTGAAAATTTCGCTTTTTTGTGAAAATATCCACTAAATGAGGGAACAATATGTGTGAGGGTACCCCAGGAGAGTTCCAAATGTGTGTGGGTAGAATATATCTCCCACGGGGGTAAAATTGAAAAAAGTTGAAAAATTTTTTTTTTTGGACTTAGTCATTTTTCCGGCGTTTATCAGACTTTCAGATAGGGGAAATGTCAGTGAGCGTTCCGATTTCAGTTCCAGAGCGATTCGCCCAATGAGTCCTTGATATTTAGTCTTTTTCAGCCAATTTTCTGGATTTTTGAAAATTTCACTTTTTTGTGAAAATATCCACTAAATGAGGGAATAATATGTGTGAGGGTACCCCAGGAGAGTTCCAAATGTGTGTGGGTAGAATATATATCGCACGGGGGTAAAATTGAAAAAAGTTGAAAAAATTTTTTTTTTGGACTTAGTAATTTTTCCGGCGTTTATCAGACTTTCAGATAGGGGAAATGTCAGTGAGCGTTCCGATTTCAGTTCCAGAGCGATTCGCCCAATGAGTCCTTGATATTTAGTCGTTTTCAGACAATTTTCGGGATTTTTGAAAATTTCACTTTTTTGTGAAAATATCCACTAAATGAGGGAATAATATGTGTGAGGGTACCCCAGGAGAGTTCCAAATGAGTGTGGGTAGAATATATATCTCACGGGGGTCAAATTGAAAAAAGTTGAAAAATTTTTTTTTCAGACTTAGTCATTTTTCTGGCGTTTATCAGACTTTCAGATAGGGGAAATGTCAGTGAGCGTTCCAATTTCAGTTCCAGAGCGATTCGCCCAATGAGTCCTTGATATTTAGTCGTTTTCAGCCAATATTTTGGATTTTTGAAAATTTCACTTTTTTGTGAAAATATCCACTAAATGAGGGAATAATATGTGTGAGGGTACCCCAGGAGAGTTACAAATGTGTGTGGGTAGAATATATATCCCACATGGGTAAAATTGAAAAAAGTTGAAAACATTTTTTTTTTGGACTTAGTCATTTTTCCGGCGTTTATCAGACTTTCAGATTGGGGGAAAAGTCAGTGAGCGTTCCGATTTCAGTTCCAGAGCGATTTGCCCAATGAGTCCTTGATATTTAGTTCATTTTCAGCCAATATGTTGGATTTTTGAAAATTTCACTTTTTTGTGAAAATATCCACTAAATGAGGGAATAATATGTGTGAGGGTACCCCAGGAGAGTTCCAAATGTGTGTGGGTAGAATATATATCCCACGGGGGTAAAATTGAAAAAAGTTGAAAAATTTTTTTTTTTGTACTTAGTCATTTTTCCGGCGTTTATCAGACTTTCAGATAGGGTAAATGTCAGTGAGCGTTCCGATTTCAGTTCCAGAGCGATTCGCCCAGTGAGTCCTTGATATTTAGTCGTTTACAGCCAATTTTCTGGATTTTTGAAAATTTCACTTTTTTTGTGAAAATATCCACTAAATGAGGGAATAATATGTGTGAGGGTACCCCAGGAGAGTTCCAAATGTGTGTGGGTATAATATATATCTCACGGGGGTAAAATTGAAAAAAGATGAACATTTTTTTTTTCAGACTTAGTCATTTTTCCGGCGTTTATCAGACTTTCAGATAGGGCAAATGTCAGTGAGCGTTCCGATTTCATTTCCAGAGCGATTCGCCCAGTGAGTCCTTGATATTTAGTCGTTTACAGCCAATTTTCTGGATTTTTAAAAATTTCACTTTTTTGTGAAAATATCCACTAAATCAGGGAATAATATGTGTGAGGGTACCCCAGGAGAGTTCCAAATGTGTGTGGGTAGAATATATATCCCACGGGGGTGAAATTGAAAAAATTTGAAAAAATTTTTTTTTTGGACTGTCATTTTTCCGGCGTTTATCAGACTTTCAGATAGGGCAAATGTCAGTGAGCATTCCGTTTTCAGTTCCAGAGCGATTCGCCCAATGGGTCCTTGATATTTAGTTCATTTTCAGCCAATATTTTGGATTTTTGAAAATTTCACTTTTTTGTGAAAATATCCACTAAATGAGGGAATAATATGTGTGAGGGTACCCCAGGAGAGTTACAAATGTGTGTGGGTAGAATATATATCCCACGTGGGTAAAATTGAAAATAGTTGAAAAATTTTTTTTTTTGGACTTAGTCATTTTTCCGGCGTTTATCAGACTTTCAGATAGGGCAAATGTCATTGAGCATTCCGATTTCAGTTCCAGAGCGATTCGCCCAATGAGTCCTTGATATTTAGTCGTTTTCAGCCAATTTTCTGAATTTTTGAAAATATAACTTTTTTGTAAAAATATTCACTAAATGAGGGAATAAAATGTCTGAGGGTACCCCAGGAGAGTTCCAAATGTGTGTGGGTAGAATATATATCTCACGGGGGTAAAATTGAAAAAAGTTGAAATTTTTTTTTTTCAGACTTAGTCATTTTTCCGGCGTTTATCAGACTTTCAGATAGGGGAAATGTCAGTGAGCGTTCCGATTTCAGTTCCAGAGCGATTCGCCCAATGAGTCCTTGATATTTAGTCGTTTTCAGCCAATTTTCGGGATTTTTGAAAATTTCACTTTTTTGTAAAAATATTCACTAAATGAGGGAATAATATCTGTGAGGGTACCCCAGGAGAGTTCCAAATGAGTGTGGGTAGAATATATATCCCACGGGGTAAAATTGAAAAAAGTTGAAAAAATTTTTTTTTTGGACTTAGTCATTTTTCCGGCGTTTATCAGACTTTCAGATAGGGCAAATGTCAGTAAGCGTTCCGATTTCAGTTCCAGAGCGATTCGCCCAATGAGTCCTTGATATTTAGTTGTTTTCAGCCAATTTTCTGGATTTTTGAAAATTTAACTTTTTTGTGAAAATATCCACTAAATGAGGGAATAATATGTGTGAGGGTACCCCAGGAGAGTTCCAAATGTGTGTGGGTAGAACATATATCCCACGGGGGTAAAATTGAAAAAAGTTGAAAAAATTTTTGTTTGTACTTAGTCATTTTTCCGGCGTTTATCAGACTTTCAGATAGGGTAAATGTCAGTGAGCATTCCAATTTCAGTTCCAGAGCGATTCGCCCAATGAGTCCTTGACATTTAGTCGTTTTCAGCCTATTTTCGGGATTTTTGAAAATGTCACTTTTTTGTAAAAATATTCACTAAATGAGGGAATAATATATGTGAGGGTAGCCGAGCAGAGTTTCAAATGTGTGTGGGTAGAATATATATCTCACGGGGGTAAAATTGAAAAAAGTTGAAATTTTTTTTTTTCAGACTTAGTCATTTTTCCGGCGTTTATCAGACTTTCAGATAGGGTAAATGTCAGTGAGCGTTCCGATTTCAGTTCCAGAGCGATTCGCCCAATGAGTCCTTGATATTTAGTCGTTTTCAGCCAATTTTCTGGATTTTTGAAAATTTCACTTTTTTGTAAAAATATTCACTAAATGAGGGAATAATATGTGTGAGGGTACCCAGGGAGAGATCCAAATGTGTGTGGGTAGAATATATATCCCACGGGGGTAAAATTGAAAAAAGTTGAAAAAATTTTTTTTTTGGACTTAGTCATTTTTCTGGCGTTTATCAGACTTTCAGATAGGGTAAATGTCAGTGAGCGTTCCGATTTCAGTTCCAGAGCGATTCGCCCAATGATTCCTTGATATTTAGTTGTTTTCAGCCAATTTTCTGGATTTTTGAAAATTTAACTTTTTTGTGAAAATATCCACTAATTGAGGGAATAATATGTGTGAGGGTACCCCAGGAGAGTTCCAAATGTGTGTGGGTAGAATATATATCCCACGGGGGTAAAATTGAAAAAAGTTGAAAAAAATTTTTTTTTGGACTTAGTCATTTTTCCGGCGTTTATCAGACTTTCAGATAGGGTAAATGTCAGTGAGCGTTCCGATTTCAGTTCCAGAGCGATTCGCCTAATGAGTCCTTGATATTTAGTCGTTTTCAGCCAATTCTCGGGATTTTTGAAAATTTCACTTTTTTGTAAAAATATTCACTAAATGAGGGAATAACATCTGTGAGGGTACCCCAGGAGAGTTCCAAATGAGTGTGGGTAGAATATATATGCCACGGGGGTAAAATTGGAAAAAGTTGAAAAATTTTTTTTTTGGACTTTGTCATTTTTCCGGCGTTTATCAGACTTTCAGATTGGGGGAAATGTCAGTGAGCGTTCCGAATTCACTTCCAGAGCGAATCGCCCAATGAGTCCTTGATATTTAGTTGATTTTCAGCCAATATTTTGGATTTTTGAAAATTTCACTTTTTTGTGAAAATATCCACTAAATGAGGGAATAATATGTGTGAGGATACCGCAGGAGAGTTACAAATGTGTGTGGGTAGAATATATATCCCACGTGGGTAAAATTGAAAAAATTTTTTTTTTGGACTTAGTCATTTTTCCGGCGTTTATCAGACTTTCAGATAGGGCAAATGTCAGTGAGCGTTCCGATTTCAGTTCCAGAGCGATTCGCCCAATGAGTCCTTGATATTTAGTCGTTTTCAGCCAATTTTATTGATTTTTGAAAATTTCACTTTTTTGTGAAAATATCCACTAAATGAGGGAATAATATGTGTGAGGGTACCCCAGGAGAGTTCCAAATGAGTGTGGGTAGAATATATATCCCACGGGGGTAAAATTGAAAAAAGTTGAAAACATTTCTTTTTTGGACTTAGTCATTTTTCCGGCAATTATCAGACTTTCAGATAGGGCAAATGTCATTGAGCGTTCCGATTTCAGTTGCAGAGCGATTCGCCCAATGAGTCCTTGATATTTAGTCGTTTTCAGCCAATTTTCGGGATTTTTGAAAATTTCACTTTTTTGTAAAAATATTCACTAAATGATGAAATAATATGTGTGAGGGTACCCCATGAGAGATCCAAATGTGTGTGGGTAGAATATATATCCCACATGGGTAAAATTGAAAAAAGTTGAAAAAAATTTTTTTTTGGACATAGTCATTTTTCCGGCGTTTATCAGACTTTCAGATAGGGCAAATGTCAGTGAGCGTTCCGATTTCAGTTCCAGAGCGATTCTCCCAATGAGTCCTTGATATTTAGTCGTTTTCAGCCAATTTTCTCGGTTTTTGAAAATTTAACTTTTTTGTGAAAATATCCACTAAATGAGGGAATAATATGTGTGAGTGTACCCCAGGAGAGTTCCAAATGTGTGTGGGTAGAATATATATCTCACGGGGGTAAAATTGAAAAAAGTTGAAAATTTTTTTTTTCATACTTAGTCATTTTTCCGGCGTTTATCAGACTTTCAGATAGGGGAAATGTCAGTGAGCGTTCCGATTTCAGTTCCAGAGTGATTCGCCCAATGAGTCCTTGATATTTAGTTGTTTTCAGCCAATTTTCTGGATTTTTTAAAATTTCACTTTTTTGTGAAAATATCCACTAAATGAGGGAATAATATGTGTGAGGGTACCCCAGGAGAGATCCAAATGTGTTTGGGTAGAATATATATCCCACATGGGTAAAATTGAAAAAAGTTGAAAATTTTTTTTTTCAGACTTAGTCATTTTTCCGGCGTTTATCAGACTTTCAGATAGGGCAAATGTCAGTAAGCGTTCCGATTTCAGTTCCAGCGCGAATCACCCAATGAGACCTTGATATTTAGTCGTTTTCAGCAAATTTTCGGGATTTTTGAAAATTTTACTTTTTTGTGAAAATATCCACTAAATGAGGGAATAATATGTGTGAGGGTATCCCAGGAGAGTTCCAAATGAGTGTGGGTAGAACATATATCCCACGGGGGTAAGATTGAAAAAAGTTGAAAAAAATTTTTTTTTGGACTTAGTCATTTTTTCGGCGTTTATCAGACTTTCAGATAGGGGAAATGTCAGTGAGCGTTCCGATTTCAGTTCCAGAGCGATTCGCCCAATGAGTCCTTGATATTTAGTCGTTTTCAGCCAATATTTTGGATTTTTGAAAATTTCACTTTTTTGTGAAAATATCCGCTAAATGAGGGAATAATATGTGTGAGGGTACCCCAGGAGAGTACCAAATGAGTGTGGGTAGAACATATATCCCACGGGGGTAAGATTGAAAAAAGTTGAAAAAATTTTTTTTTTGGACTTAGTCATTTTTCCGGCGTTTATCAGACTTTCAGATAGGGCAAATTTCATTGAGCGTTCCGATTTCAGTTCAAGAGCGATTCGCCCAATGAGTCCTTGATATTTAGTCGTTTTCAGCCAATTTTTGGGATTTTTGAAAATTTCACTTTTTTGTAAAAATATTCACTAAATGAGGGAATAATATATGTGAGGGTACCCGAGCAGAGTTTCAAATGTGTGTGGGTAGAATATATATCTCACGGGGGTAAAATTGAAAAAAGATGAAATTTTTTTTTGACTTAGTCATTTTTCCGGCGTTTATCAAACTTTCAGATAGGGGAAATGTCAGTGAGCGTTCCGATTTCAGTTCCAGAGTGATTCGCCCAATGAGTCCTTGATATTTAGTCGTTTTCAGCCAATATTTTGGATTTTTGAAAATTTCACTTTTTTGTGAAAATATCCACTAATGAGGGAATAATATGTGTGAGGGTACCCCAGGAGAGTTACAAATGTGTGTGGGTAGAATATATATCCCACATGGGTAAAATTGAAAAAAGTTGAAAAAATTTTTTTTTTGGACATAGTCATTTTTCCGGCGTTTATCAGACTTTCAGATAGGGCAAATGTCAGTGAGCGTTCCGATTTCAGTTCCAGAGCGATTCGCACAATGAGTCCTTGATATTTAGTCGTTTTCAGCCAATTTTCGGGATTTTTGAAAATTTCACTTTTTTGTGAAAATATCCACTAATGAGGGAATAATATGTGTGAGGGTACCCGAGCAGAGTTTCAAATGTGTGTGGGTAGAATATATATCTCACGGGGGTAAAATTGAAAAAAGTTGAAATTTTTTTTTATCAGACTTAGTCATTTTTCCGGCGTTTATCAGACTTTCAGATAGGGGAAATGTCAGTGAGCGTTTCGATTTCAGCTCCAGATCGATTCGCCCAATGACTCCATGATATTTAGTCGTTTTCAGCCAATATTTTGGATTTTTGAAAATTTCACTTTTTTGTGAAAATATCCGCTAAATGAGGGAATATGTGTGAGGGTACCCCAGGAGAGTTACAAATGTGTGTGGGTAGAATATATATCCCACATGGGTAAAATTGAAAAAAGTTGAAAAATTTTTTTTTTTGGCCTTAGCCATTTTTCCGGCGTTTATCAGATTTTCAGATAGGGGAAATGTCAGTGAGCGTTCCGATTTCAGTTCCAGAGCGATTCGCCCAATGAGTCCTTGATATTTAGTCGTTTTCAGCCAATTTTCGGGATTTTTGAAAATTTCACTTTTTTGTGAAAATATCCACTAAATGAGGGAATAATATGTGTGAGGGTACCCCAGGAGAGTTCCAAATGTGTGTGGGTAGAATATATATCGCACGGGGGTAAAATTGAAAAAGTTGAAAAAATTTTTTTTTTGACTTAGTCATTTTTCCGCCGTTTATCAGACTTTCAGATAGGGGAAATGTCAGTGAGCGTTCCGATTTCAGTTCCAGAGCGATTCGCCCAATGAGTCCTTGATATTTAGTCGTTTTCAGCCAATTTTCGGGATTTTTGAAAATTTCACTTTTTTGTAAAAATATTCACTAAATGAGGGAATAATATGTGTGAGGGTACCCCAGGAGAGATCCAAATGTGTTTGGGTAGAATATATATCCCACATGGGTAAAATTGAAAAAAGTTGAAAATTTTTTTTTTCAGACTTAGTCATTTTTCCGGCGTTTATCAGACTTTCAGATAGGGCAAATGTCAGTAAGCGTTCCGATTTCAGTTCCAGCGCGAATCACCCAATGAGACCTTGATATTTAGTCGTTTTCAGCCAATATTTTGGATTTTTGAAAATTTCACTTTTTTGTGAAAATATCCACTAAATGAGGGAATAATATGTGTGAGGGTACCCCAGGAGAGTTACAAATGTGTGTGGGTAGAATATATATCCCACATGGGTAAAATTGAAAAAAGTTGAAAAAATTTTTTTTTTGGACATAGTCATTTTTCCGGCGTTTATCAGACTTTCAGATAGGGCAAATTTCATTGAGCGTTCCGATTTCAGTTCCAGAGCGATTCGCCCAATGAGTCCTTGATATTTAGTCGTTTTCAGCTAATTTTCGTGATTTTTGAAAATTTCACTTTTTTGTAAAAATATTCACTAAATGAGGGAATATGTGTGAGTGTACCCCAGGAGAGTTCCAAATGTGTGTGGGTAGAATATATATCGCACGGGGGTAAAATTGAAAAAAGTTGAAAATTTTTTTTTTTTCGACTTAGTCATTTTTCCGGCATTTATCAGACTTTCAGATAGGGCAAATTTCATTGAGCGTTCCGATTTCAGTTCCAGAGCGATTCGCCCAATGAGTCCTTGATATTTAGTCGTTTTCAGCTAATTTTCGGGATTTTTGAAAATTTCACTTTTTTGTAAAAATATTCACTAAATGAGGGAATATGTGTGAGTGTACCCCAGGAGAGTTCCAAATGTGTGTGGGTAGAATATATATCTCACGGGGGTAAAATTGAAAAAAGTTGAAATTTTTTTTTATCAGACTTAGTCATTTTTCCGGCGTTTATCAGACTTTCAGATAGGGCAAATGTCAGTGAGCGTTCCGATTTCAGTTCCAGAGCGATTCGCCCAATGAGTCCTTGATATTTAGTCGTTTTCAGCCAATTTTCGGGATTTTTGAAAATTTCACTTTTTTGTAAAAATATTCACTAAATGAGGGAATAATATGTGTGAGTGTACCCAAGCAGAGTTTCAAATGTGTGTGGGTAGAATATATATCTCACGGGGGTAAAATTGAAAAAAGATGAAATTTTTTTTTATCAGACTTAGTCATTTTTCCGGCGTTTATCAGACTTTCAGATAGGGCAAATGGCAGTGAGCGTTCCGATTTCAGTTCCAGAGCGATTCGCCCAATGAGTCCTTGATATTTAGTCGTTTTCAGCCAATTTTCGGGATTTTTGAAAATTTCACTTTTTTGTAAAAATATTCACTAAATGAGGAAATAATATGTGTGAGTGTACCCCAGGAGAGTTCCAAATGTGTGTGGGTAGAATATATATCGCACGGGGGTAAAATTGAAAAAAGTTGAAAAAAATTTTTTTTTTGTACTTAGTCATTTTTCCGGCGTTTATCAGATTTTCAGATAGGGGAAATGTCAGTGAGCGTTCCGATTTCAGTTCCAGAGCGATTCGCCCAATGAGTCCTTGATATTTAGTCGTTTTCAGCCAATTTTCGGGATTTTTGAAAATTTCACTTTTTTGTTAAAATATTCACTAAATGAGGGAATAATATATGTGAGGGTACCCGAGCAGAGTTTCAAATGTGTTTGTATAGAATATATATCTCACGGGGGTAAAATTGAAAAAAGTTTAAATTTTTTTTTATCAGACTTAGTCATTTTTCCGGCGTTTATCAGACTTTCAGATAGGGGAAATGTCAGTGAGCGTTCTGATTTCAGTTCCAGAGCGATTCGCCCAATGAGTCCTTGATATTTAGTCGTTTTCAGCCAATATTTTGGATTTTTGAAAATTTCACTTTTTTGTGAAAATATCCACTAAATGAGGGAATAATATGTGTGAGGGTACCCCAGGAGAGTTACAAATGTGTGTGGGTAGAATATATATCCCACATGGGTAAAATTGAAAAAAGTTGAAAAAAAATTTTATTTGGACATAGTAATTTTTCCGGCGTTTATCAGACTTTCAGATAGGGCAAATGTCAGTGAGCGTTCCGATTTCAGTTCCAGAGCGATTCGCACAATGAGTCCTTGATATTTAGTCGTTTTCAGCCAATTTTCGGGATTTTTGAAAATTTCACTTTTTTTTGAAAATATTCACTAAATGAGGGAATAATATATGTGAGGGTACCCGAGCAGAGTTTCAAATGTGTTTGGGTAGAATATATATCTCACGGGGGTAAAATTGAAAAAAGTTGAAATTTTTTTTTATCAGACTTAGTCATTTTTCCGGCGTTTATCAGACTTTCAGATAGGGGAAATGTCAGTGAGCGTTCCGATTTCAGTTCCAGAGTGATTCGCCCAATGAGTCCTTGATATTTAGTCGTTTTCAGCCAATATTTTGGATTTTTGAAAATTTCACTTTTTTGTGAAAATATCCACTAAATGAGGGAATAATATGTGTGAGGGTAGCCCAGGAGAGTTACAAATGTGTGTGGGTAGAATATATATCCCACATGGGTAAAATTGAAAAAAGTTGAAAAAAAATTTTATTTGGACATAGTAATTTTTCCGGCGTTTATCAGACTTTCAGATAGGGCAAATGTCAGTGAGCGTTCCGATTTCAGTTCCAGAGCGATTCGCACAATGAGTCCTTGATATTTAGTCGTTTTCAGCCAATTTTCGGGATTTTTGAAAATTTCACTTTTTTTTGAAAATATCCACTAAATGAGGGAATAATATATGTGAGGGTACCCGAGCAGAGTTTCAAATGTGTGTGGGTAGAATATATATCTCACGGGGGTAAAATTGAAAAAAGATGAAATTTTTTTTTATCAGACTTAGTCATTTTTCCGGCGTTTATCAGACTTTCAGATAGGGCAAATGGCAGTGAGCGTTCCGATTTCAGTTCCAGAGCGATTCGCCCAATGAGTCCTTGATATTTAGTCGTTTTCAGCCAATTTTCGGGATTTTTGAAAATTTCACTTTTTTGTAAAAATATTCACTAAATGAGGAAATAATATGTGTGTGTACCCCAGGAGAGTTCCAAATGTGTGTGGGTAGAATATATATCGCACGGGGGTAAAATTGAAAAAAGTTTAAAAAAATTTTTTTTTGTACTTAGTCATTTTTCCGGCGTTTATCAGATTTTCAGATAGGGGAAATGTCAGTGAGCGTTCCGATTTCAGTTCCAGAGCGATTCGCCCAATGAGTCCTTGATATTTAGTCGTTTTCAGCCAATTTTCGGGATCTTTGAAAATTTCACTTTTTTGTTAAAATATTCACTAAATGAGGGAATAATATATGTGAGGGTACCCGAGCAGAGTTTCAAATGTGTTTGTATAGAATATATATCTCACGGGGCTAAAATTGAAAAAAGTTTAAATTTTTTTTTATCAGACTTAGTCATTTTTCCGGTGTTTATCAGACTTTCAGATAGGGGAAATGTCAGTGAGCGTTCCGATTTCAGTTCCAGAGTGATTCGCCCAATGAGTCCTTGATATTTAGTCGTTTTCAGCCAATATTTTGGATTTTTGAAAATTTCACTTTTTTGTGAAAATATCCACTAAATGAGGGAATAATATGTGTGAGGGTACCCCAGGAGAGTACCAAATGAGTGTGGGTAGAACATATATCCCACAGGGGTAAGATTGAAAAAAGTTGAAAAAATTTTTTTTTTGGACTTAGTCATTTTTCCGGCGTTTATCAGACTTTCAGATAGGGCAAATTTCATTGAGCGTTCCGATTTCAGTTCCAGAGCGATTCGCCCAATGAGTCCTTGATATTTAGTCGTTTTCAGCTAATTTTCGGGATTTTTGAAAATTTCACTTTTTTGTAAAAATATTCACTAAATGAGGGAATAATATGTGTGAGTGTACCCCAGGAGAGTTCCAAATGTGTGTGGGTAGAATATATATCTCACGGGGGTAAAATTGAAAAAAGATGAAATTTTTTTTTATCAGACTTAGTCATTTTTCCGGCGTTTATCAGACTTTCAGATAGGGGAAATGTCAGTGAGCGTTCCGATTTCAGTTCCAGAGCGATTCGCCCAATGGGTCCTTGATATTTAGTCGTTTTCAGTAAATTTTCGGGATTTTTGAAAATTTCACTTTTTTGTGAAAATATCCACTAAATGAGGGAATAATATGTGTGAGGGTACCCCAGGAGAGTTACAAATGTGTGTGGGTAGAATATATATCCCACATGGGTAAAATTGAAAAAAGTTGAAAAAATTTTTTTTTTGGACATAGTCATTTTTCCGGCGTTTATCAGACTTTCAGATAGGGCAAATGTCAGTGAGCGTTCCGATTTCAGTTCCAGAGCGATTCGCCCAATGGGTCCTTGATATTTAGTCGTTTTCAGCCAATTTTCGGGATTTTTGAAAATTTCACTTTTTTGTGAAAATATCCACTAAATGAGGGAATAATATGTGTGAGGGTACCCCAGGAGAGTTACAAATGTGTGTGGGTAGAATATATATCTCACGGGGGTAAAATTGAAAAAAGTTTAAATTTTTTTTTATCAGACTTAGTCATTTTTCCGGCGTTTATCAGACTTTCAGATAGGGGAAATGTCAGTGAGCGTTACGATTTCAGTTCCAGAGCGATTCGCCCAATGAGTCCTTGATATTTAGTCGTTTTCAGCCAATATTTTGGATTTTTGAAAATTTCACTTTTTTGTGAAAATATCCACTAAATGAGGGAATAATATGTGTGAGGGTACCCCAGGAGAGTACCAAATGAGTGTGGGTAGAACATATATCCCACAGGGGTAAGATTGAAAAAAGTTGAAAAAATTTTTTTTTTGGACTTAGTCATTTTTCCGGCGTTTATCAGACTTTCAGATAGGGCAAATGGCAGTGAGCGTTCCGATTTCAGTTCCAGAGCGATTCGCCCAATGAGTCCTTGATATTTAGTCGTTTTCAGCCAATTTTCGGGATTTTTGAAAATTTCACTTTTTTGTAAAAATATTCACTAAATGAGGAAATAATATGTGTGAGTGTACCCCAGGAGAGTTCCAAATGTGTGTGGGTAGAATATATATCGCACGGGGGTAAAATTGAAAAAAGTTTAAAAAAATTTTTTTTTGTACTTAGTCATTTTTCCGGCGTTTATCAGATTTTCAGATAGGGGAAATGTCAGTGAGCGTTCCGATTTCAGTTCCAGAGCGATTCGCACAATGAGTCCTTGATATTTAGTCGTTTTCAGCCAATTTTCGGGATTTTTGAAAATTTCACTTTTTTTTGAAAATATCCACTAAATGAGGGAATAATATATGTGAGGGTACCCGAGCAGAGTTTCAAATGTGTGTGGGTAGAATATATATCTCACGGGGGTAAAATTGAAAAAAGTTTAAATTTTTTTTTATCAGACTTAGTCATTTTTCCGGCGTTTATCAGACTTTCAGATAGGGGAAATGTCAGTGAGCGTTCCGATTTCAGTTCCAGAGCGATTCGCCCAATGAGTCCTTGATATTTAGTCGTTTTCAGCCAATATTTTGGATTTTTGAAAATTTCACTTTTTTGTGAAAATATCCACTAAATGAGGGAATAATATGTGTGAGGGTACCCCAGGAGAGTACCAAATGAGTGTGGGTAGAACATATATCCCACAGGGGTAAGATTGAAAAAAGTTGAAAAAATTTTTTTTTTGGACTTAGTCATTTTTCCGGCGTTTATCAGACTTTCAGATAGGGCAAATTTCATTGAGCGTTCCGATTTCAGTTCCAGAGCGATTCGCCCAATGAGTCCTTGATATTTAGTCGTTTTCAGCTAATTTTCGGGATTTTTGAAAATTTCACTTTTTTGTAAAAATATTCACTAAATGAGGGAATAATATGTGTGAGTGTACCCCAGGAGAGTTCCAAATGTGTGTGGGTAGAATATATATCGCACGGGGGTAAAATTGAAAAAAGTTGAAAAAATTTTTTTTTTGGACTTAGTCATTTTTCCGGCGTTTATCAGACTTTCAGATAGGGGAAATGTCAGTGAGCGTTCCGATTTCAGTTCCAGAGCGATTCGCCCAATGAGTCCTTGATATTAAGTCGTTTTCAGCAAATATTTTGGATTTTTGAAAATTTCACTTTTTTGTGAAAATATCCGCTAAATGAGGGAATAATATGTGTGAGGGTACCCCAGGAGAGTTACAAATGTGTGTGGGTAGAATATATATCCCACATGGGTAAAATTGAAAAAAGTTGAAAAAATTTTTTTTTTGGACAGTCATTTTTCCGGCGTTTATCAGACTTTCAGATAGGGCAAATGTCAGTGAGCGTTCCGATTTCAGTTCCAGAGCGATTCGCCCAATGGGTCCTTGATATTTAGTCGTTTTCAGTAAATTTTCGGGATTTTTGAAAATTTCACTTTTTTGTGAAAATATCCACTAAATGAGGGAATAATATATGTGAGGGTACCCCAGGAGAGTTACAAATGTGTGTGGGTAGAATATATATCCCACATGGGTAAAATTGAAAAAAGTTGAAAAAAAATTTTATTTGTACTTAGTCATTTTTCCGCCGTTTATCAGATTTTCAGATAGGGGAAATGTCAGTGAGCGTTCCGATTTCAGTTCCAGAGCGATTCGCCCAATGAGTCCTTGATATTTAGTCGTTTTCAGCCAATATTTTGGATTTTTGAAAATTTCACTTTTTTGTAAAAATATTCACTAAATGAGGAAATAATATGTGTGAGTGTACCCCAGGAGAGTTCCAAATGTGTGTGGGTAGAATATATATCGCACGGGGGTAAAATTGAAAAAAGTTGAAAAAAATTTTTTTTTGTACTTAGTCATTTTTCCGGCGTTTATCAGATTTTCAGATAGGGGAAATGTCAGTGAGCGTTCCGATTTCAGTTCCAGAGCGATTCGCCCAATGAGTCCTTGATATTTAGTCGTTTTCAGCCAATTTTCGGGATTTTTGAAAATTTCACTTTTTTGTAAAAATATTCACTAAATGAGGGAATAGTATTTGTGAGTGTACCCGAGCAGAGTTCCAAATGTGTTTGGGTAGAATATATATCTCACGGGGGTAAAATTGAAAAAAGTTGAAATTTTTTTTTATCAGACTTAGTCATTTTTCCGGCGTTTATCAGACTTTCAGATAGGGGAAATGTCAGTGAGCGTTCCGATTTCAGTTCCAGAGCGATTCGCCCAATGAGTCCTTGATATTTAGTCGTTTTCAGCCAATTTTCGGGATTTTTGAAAATTTCACTTTTTTTTGAAAATATCCACTAAATGAGGGAATAATATATGTGAGGGTACCCGAGCAGAGTTTCAAATGTGTGTGGGTAGAATATATATCTCACGGGGGTAAAATTGAAAAAAGTTTAAATTTTTTTTTATCAGACTTAGTCATTTTTCCGGCGTTTATCAGACTTTCAGATAGGGGAAATGTCAGTGAGCGTTCCGATTTCAGTTCCAGAGCGATTCGCCCAATGAGTCCTTGATATTTAGTCGTTTTCAGCCAATATTTTGGATTTTTGAAAATTTCACTTTTTTGTGAAAATATCCACTAAATGAGGAAATAATATGTGTGAGGGTACCCCAGGAGAGTTACAAATGTGTGTGGGTAGAATATATATCCCACATGGGTAAAATTGAAAAAAGTTGAAAAAAAATTTTTTTTGGACATAGTAATTTTTCCGGCGTTTATCAGACTTTCAGATAGGGCAAATGTCAGTGAGCGTTCCGATTTCAGTTCCAGAGCGATTCGCACAATGAGTCCTTGATATTTAGTCGTTTTCAGCCAATTTTCGGGATTTTTGAAAATTTCACTTTTTTGTGAAAATATCCACTAAATGAGGGAATAATATATGTGAGGGTACCCGAGCAGAGTTTCAAATGTGTGTGGGTAGAATATATATCGCACGGGGGTAAAATTGAAAAAAGTTGAAAAAATTTTTTTTTTGTACTTAGTCATTTTTCCGGCGTTTATCAGATTTTCAGATAGGGGAAATGTCAGTGAGCGTTCCGATTTCAGTTCCAGAGCGATTCGCCCAATGAGTCCTTGATATTTAGTCGTTTTCAGCCAATTTTCGGGATTTTTGAAAATTTCACTTTTTTGTAAAAATATTCACTAAATGAGGGAATAATATATGTGAGGGTACCCGAGCAGAGTTTCAAATGTGTGTGGGTAGAATATATATCTCACGGGGGTAAAATTGAAAAAAGATGAAATTTTTTTTTATCAGACTTAGTCATTTTTCCGGCATTTATCAGACTTTCAGATAGGGCAAATGTCAGTAAGCGTTCCGATTTCAGTTCCAGCGCGAATCACCCAATGAGACCTTGATATTTAGTCGTTTTCAGCGAATTTTCGGGATTTTTGAAAATTTCACTTTTTTGTGAAAATATCCACTAAATGAGGGAATAATATGTGTGAGGGTACCCCAGGAGAGTTACAAATGTGTGTGGGTAGAATATATATCCCACATGGGTAAAATTGAAAAAAGTTGAAAAAATTTTTTTTTTGGACATAGTCATTTTTCCGGCGTTTATCAGACTTTCAGATAGGGCAATTGTCAGTGAGCGTTACGATTTCAGTTCCAGAGCGATTCGCCCAATGTGTCCTTGATATTTAGTCGTTTTCAGCTAATTTTCGGGATTTTTGAAAATTTCACTTTTTTGTAAAAATATTCACTAAATGAGGGAATAATATGTGTGAGTGTACCCCAGGAGAGTTCCAAATGTGTGTGGGTAGAATATATATCTCACGGGGGTAAAATTGATAAAAGTTGAAAAAATTTTTTTTTTGGACATAGTCATTTTTCCGGCGTTTATCAGACTTTCAGATAGGGCAAATGTCAGTGAGCGTTCCGATTTCAGTTCCAGAGCGATTCGCCCAATGAGTCCTTGATATTTAGTCGTTTTCAGCCAATATTTTGGATTTTTGAAAATTTCACTTTTTTGTGAAAATATCCACTAAATGAGGGAATAATATGTGTGAGGGTACCCCAGGAGAGTTACAAATGTGTGTGGGTAGAATATATATCCCACATGGGTAAAATTGAAAAAAGTTGAAAAAAAATTTTTTTTGGACATAGTAATTTTTCCGGCGTTTATCAAACTTTCAGATAGGGCAAATGTCAGTGAGCGTTCCGATTTCAGTTCCAGAGCGATTCGCACAATGAGTCCTTGATATTTAGTCGTTTTCAGCCAATTTTCGGGATTTTTGAAAATTTCACTTTTTTGTGAAAATATCCACTAAATGAGGGAATAATATATGTGAGGGTACCCGAGCAGAGTTTCAAATGTGTGTGGGTAGAATATATATCTCAAGGGGGTAAAATTGAAAAAAGTTTAATTTTTTTTTTATCAGACTTAGTCATTTTTCCGGCGTTTATCAGACTTTCAGATAGGGGAAATGTCAGTGAGCGTTCCGATTTCAGTTCCAGAGCGATTCGCCCAATGAGTCCTTGATATTTAGTCGTTTTCAGCCAATATTTTGGATTTTTGAAAATTTCACTTTTTTGTGAAAATATCCACTAAATGAGGGAATAATATGTGTGAGGGTACCCCAGGAGAGTTACAAATGTGTGTGGGTAGAATATATATCCCACATGGGTAAAATTGAAAAAAGTTGAAAAAAAATTTTTTTTGGACATAGTCATTTTTCCGGCGTTTATCAGACTTTCAGATAGGGGAAATGTCAGTGAGCGTTCCGATTTCAGTTCCAGAGCGATTCGCCCAATAAGTACTTGATATTTAGTCGTTTTCAGCCAATATTTTGGATTTTTGAAAATTTCACTTTTTTGTGAAAATATCCACTAAATGAGGGAATAATATGTGTGAGGGTACCCCAGGAGAGTTACAAATGTGTGTGGGTAGAATATATATCCCACATGGGTAAAATTGAAAAAAGTTGAAAAAAATTTTTTTTTGGACTTAGTCATTTTTCCGCCGTTTATCAGACTTTCAGATAGGGGAAATGTCAGTGAGCGTTCCGATTTCAGTTCCAGAGCGATTCGCCCAATGAGTCCTTGATATTAGTCGTTTTCAGCCAATTTTCGGGATTTTTGAAAATTTCACTTTTTTGTAAAAATATTCACTAAATGAGGGAATAATATATGTGAGGGTACCCAAGCAGAGTTTCAAATGTGTGTGGGTAGAATATATATCTCACGGGGGTAAAATTGAAAAAAGATGAAATTTTTTTTTATCAGACTTAGTCATTTTTCTGGCGTTTATCAGACTTTAAGATAGGGGAAATGTCAGTGAGCATTCCCATTTCAGTTCCAGAGCGATTCGCCCAATGAGTCTTTGATATTTAGTCGTTTTCAGCCAATTTTCTGGATTTTTGAAAATTTCACTTTTTTGTGAAAATATCCACTAAATGAGGGAATAATATGTGTGAGGGTACCGAAGGAGAGTTCCAAATTTGTGTGGGTAGAATATATATCCCACGGGGGTAAAATTGAAAAAAGTTGAAAAAATTTTTTTTTGTGACTTATTCATTTTTCCGGCGTTTATCAGACTTTCAGATAGGGCAAATGTCAGTGAGTGTTCCGATTTCAGTTCCAGATCGATTCGCCCAATGAGTCCTTGATATTTAGTCGTTTTCAGCCAATTTTCTGGATTTTTGAAAATTTCACTTTTTTGTGAAAATATCCACTAAATGAGGGAATAATATGTGTGAGGGTACCGAAGGAGAGTTCCAAATTTGTGTGGGTAGAATATATATCCCACGGGGGTAAAATTGAAAAAAGTTGAAAACATTTTTTTTTGTGACTTATTCATTTTTCCGGCGTTTATCAGACTTTCAGATAAGGGCAAATGTCAGTGAGCGTTCCGATTTCAGTTCCAGAGCGATTCGCCCAATGAGTCCTTGTTATTTAGTCGTTTTCAGCCAATTTTCTGGATATTTGAAAATTTCACTTCTTTGTGAAAATATCCACTAAATGAGGGAATAATATGTGTGAGGGTACCCCAGGAGAGTCCTAAATGTGTGTGGGAAGAATATATATTTCACGGGGGTAAAATTGAAAAAAGTTGAAAAAAATTTTTTTTGTGACTTATTCCTTTTTCCGGCGTTTATCAGACTTTCAGATAGGGCAAATGTCAGTGAGCGTTCCGATTTCAGTTCCAGAGCGATTCGCCCAATGCGTCCTTGACATTTAGTCGTTTTCAGCCAATTTTCTGGATTTTTGAAAATTTCACTTTTTTGTGAAAATATCCACTAAATGAGGGAATAATGTGTGTGAGGGTACCGAAGGAGAGTTCCAAATTTGTGTGGGTAGAATATATATCCCACGGGGGTAAAATTGAAAAAAGTTGAAAAAATTTTTTTTTGTGACTTAATTTTTCCGGCGTTTATCAGACTTTCAGATAGGGCAAATGTCAGTGAGCGTTCCGATTTCAGTTCCAGAGCGATTCGCCCAATGAGTCCTTGATATTTAGTCGTTTTCAGCCAATTTTCTGGATTTTTGAAAATTTCACTTTTTTGTGAAAATATCCACTAAATGAGGGAATAATATGTGTGAGGGTACCCCAGGAGAGTTCCAAATGTGTGTGGGTAGAATATATATCCCACGGGGGTAAAATTGAAAAAAGTCTAAAAAAATTTTTTTTTGGACTTAGTCATTTTTCCGGCGTTTATCAGACTTTCAGATAGGGGAAATGTCAGTGAGCGTTCCGATTTCAGTTCCAGAGCGATTCGCCCAATGAGTCCTTGTTATTTAGTTGTTTTCAGCCAATTTTCTGGATTTTTGAAAATTTCACTTTTTTGTGAAAATATCCACTAAATGAGGGAATAATATGTGTGAGGTTACCCCAGGAGAGTTCTAAATGTGTGTGGGAAGAATATATATCCCACGGGGGTAAAATTGAAAAAAGTTGGAAAAATTTTTTTTTTGGACTGTCATTTTTCCGGCGTTTATCAGACTTTCAGATATGGGAAATGTCAGTGAGCGTTCCGATTTCAGCTCCAGAGCGATTCGCCCAATGAGTCCTTGTTGTTTAGTTGTTTTCAGCCAATTTTCTGGATTTTTGAAAATTTCACTTTTTTGTGAAAATATCCACTAAATGAGGGAATAATATGTGTGAGGGTACCGAAGGAGAGTTCCAGATTTGTGTTTAGAATATATATCCCACAGGGGTAAAATTGAAAAAAGTTGAAAAAAATTTTTTTTGTGACTTATTCATTTTTCCCGCGTTTATCAGACTTTCAGATAGGGCAAATGTCAGTGAGCGTTCCGATTTCAGTTCCAGAGCGATTCGCCCAATGATTCCTTGATATTTAGTCGTTTTCAGCCAATTTTCTGGATTTTTGAAAATTTCACTTTTTTGTGAAAATATCCACTAAATGAGGGAATAATATGTGTGAGGTTACCCCAGGAGAGTTCTTAATGTGTGTGGGAAGAATATATATCCCACGGGGGTAAAATTGAAAAAAGTTGAAAAAAATTTTTTTTGTGACTTATTCATTTTTCCGGCGTTTATCAGACTTTCAGATAGGGGAAATGTCAGTGAGCATTCTGATTTCAGTTCCAGAGCAATTCGCCCAATGAGTCCTTGATATTTAGTCGTTTTCAGCCAATTTTCTGGATTTTTGAAAATTTCACTTTTTTGAGAAAATATCCACTAAATGAGGGAATAATATGTGTGAGGGTACCGAAGGAGAGTTCCAAATTTGTGTGGGTAGAATATATATCCCACGGGGGTAAAATTGAAAAAAGTTGAAAACATTTTTTTTTGTGACTTATTCATTTTTACGGCGTTTATCAGACTTTCAGATAGGGCAAATGTCAGTGAGCGTTCCGATTTCAGTTCCAGAGCGATTCGCCCAATGAGTCCTTGATATTTAGTCGTTTTCAGCCAATTTTCTGGATTTTTGAAAATTTCACTTTTTTGTGAAAATATCCACTAAATGAGGGAATAATATGTGTGAGGGTACCGAAGGAGAGTTCCAAATTTGTGTGGGTAGAATATATATCCCACGGCGGTAAAATTGAAAAAAGTTGAAAAAATTTTTTTTTGTGACTTATTCATTTTTCCGGCGTTTATCAGACTTTCAGATAGGGCAAATGTCAGTGAGCGTTCCGATTTCATTTCCAGATCGATTCGCCCAATGAGTCCTTAATATTTAGTCGCTTTCAGCCAATTTTCTGGATTTTTGAAAATTTCACTTTTTTGTGAAAATATCCACTAAATGAGGGAATAATATGTGTGAGGGTACCCCAGGAGAGTTCCAAATTTGTGTGGGTAGAATATATATCCCACGGGGGTAAAATTGAAAAAAGTTGAAAAAATTTTTTTTTTGGGACTTATTCATTTTTCCGGCGTTTATCAGACTTTCAGATAGGGGAAATGTCAGTGAGCATTCTGATTTCAGTTCCAGAGCAATTCGCCCAATGAGTCTTTGATATTTAGTTGTTTTCAGCCAATTTTCTGGATTTTTGAAAATTTCACTTTTTTGTGAAAATATCCACTAAATGAGGGAATAATATGTGTGAGGGTACCCCAGGAGAGTTCCAAATGTGTGTGGGTAGAATATATATCCCACGGGGGTAAAATTGAAAAAAGCTGAAAAATTTTTTTTTTGGACTTAGTCATTTTTCCGGCGTTTATCAGACTTTCAGATATGAGAAATGTTAGTGAGCGTTCCGATTTTAGCTCCAGAGCGATTCGCCCAATGAGTCTTTGATATTTAGTCGTTTTCAGCCAATTTTCTGGATTTTTGAAAATTTCACTTTTTTGTGAAAATATCCACTAAATGAGGGAATAATATGTGTGAGGGTACCGCAGGAGAGTACCAAATGTGTGTGGGAAGATTATATATCCCACGGGGGTAAAATTGAAAAAAGTTGAAAAAAATTTTTTTTTGGACTTAGTCATTTTTCCGGCGTTTATCAGACTTTCAGATAGGGCAAATGTCAGTGAGCGTTCCGATTTCAGTTCCAGATCGATTCGCCCAATGAATCCTTGATATTTAGTCGTTTTCAGCCAATTTTCTGGATTTTTGAAAATTTCACTTTTTTGTGAAAATATCCACTAAATGAGGGAATAATATGTGTGAGGGTACCCCAGGAGTGTTCTTAATGTGTGTGGGAAGAATATATATCCCACGGGGGTAAAATTGAAAAAAGTTGAAAAAAATTTTTTTTGTGACTTATTCATTTTTCCGCCGTTTATCAGACTTTCAGATAGGGCAAATGTCAGTGAGCGTTCCGATTTCAGTTCCAGATCGATTCGCCCAATGAGTCCTTGATATTTAGTCGTTTTCAGCCAATTTTCTGGATTTTTGAAAATTTCACTTTTTTGTGAAAATATCCACTAAATGAGGGAATAATATGTGTGAGGGTACCGAAGGAGAGTTCCAAATTTGTGTGGGTGGAATATATATCCCACAGGGGTAAAATTGAAAAAAGTTGAAAAAATTTTTTTTTGTGACTTATTCATTTTTCCGGCATTTATCAGACTTTCAGATAGGGGAAATGTCAGTGAGCATTCTGATTTCAGTTCCAGAGCAATTCGCCCAATGAGTCCTTGATATTTAGTCGTTTTCAACCAATTTTCTGGATTTTTGAAAATTTCACTTTTTTGTGAAAATATCCACTAAATGAGGGAATAATATGTGTGAGGGTTCCGAAGGAGAGTTCCAAATTTGTGTGGGTAGAATATATATCCCACGGGGTTAAATTGAAAAAAGTTGAAAAAAATTTTTTTTGTGACTTATTCATTTTTCCGGCGTTTATCAGACTTTCAGATAGGGCAAATGTCAGTGAGCGTTCCGATTTCAGTTCCAGATCGATTCGCCCAATTAGTCCTTGATATTTAGTCGCTTTCAGCCAATTTTCTGGATTTTTGAAAATTTCACTTTTTTGTGAAAATATCCACTAAATGAGGGAATAATATGTGTGAGGGTACCCCAGGAGAGTTCCAAATGTGTGTGGGTAGAATATATATCCCACGGGGGTAAAATTGAAAAAAGTTGAAAAAATTTTTTTTTGGGACTTAGTCATTTTTCCGGCGTTTATCAGACTTTCAGATAGGGCAAATGTCAGTGAGCGTTCCGATTTCAGTTCCAGATCGATTCGCCCAATGAATCCATGATATTTAGTCGTTTTCAGCCAATTTTATGGATTTTTGAAAATTTCACTTTTTTGTGAAAATATCCACTAAATGAGGGAATAATATGTGTGAGGGTTCCAAAGGAGAGTTCCAAATTTGTGTGGGTAGAATATATATCCCACGGGGGTAAAATTGAAAAAAGTTGAAAAAATTTTTTTTTTGGGACTTATTCATTTTTCCGGCGTTTATCAGACTTTCAGATAGGGGAAATGTCAGTGAGCATTCTGATTTCAGTTCCAGAGCAATTCGCCCAATGAGTCTTTGATATTTAGTTGTTTTCAGCCAATTTTCTGGATTTTTGAAAATTTCACTTTTTTGTGAAAATATCCACTAAATGAGGGAATAATATGTGTGAGGGTACCCCAGGAGAGTTCCAAATGTGTGTGGGTAGAATATATATCCCACGGGGGTAAAATTGAAAAAAGCTGAAAAATTTTTTTTTTGGACTTAGTCATTTTTCCGGCGTTTATCAGACTTTCAGATACGAGAAATGTTAGTGAGCGTTCCGATTTTAGCTCCAGAGCGATTCGCCCAATGAGTCTTTGATATTTAGTCGTTTTCAACCAATTTTCTGGATTTTTGAAAATTTCACTTTTTTGTGAAAATATCCACTAAATGAGGGAATAATATGTGTGAGGTTACCCCAGGAGAGTTCCAAATGTGTGTGGGTAGAATATATATCCCACGGGGGTAAAATTGAAAAAAGTTGAAAAAATTTTTTTTTGGGACTTATTCATTTTTCCGGCGTTTATCAGACTTTCAGATAGGGGAAATGTCAGTGAGCATTCTGATTTCAGTTCCAGAGCAATTCGCCCAATGAGTCCTTGATATTTAGTCGTTTTCAGCCAATTTTCTGGATTTTTGAAAATTTCACTTTTTTGAGAAAATATCCACTAAATGAGGGAATAATATGTGTGAGGGTACCGAAGGAGAGTTCCAAATTTGTGTGGGTAGAATATATATCCCACGGGGGTAAAATTGAAAAAAGTTGAAAACATTTTTTTTTGTGACTTATTCATTTTTACGGCGTTTATCAGACTTTCAGATAGGGCAAATGTCAGTGAGCGTTCCGATTTCAGTTCCAGAGCGATTCGCCCAATGAGTCCTTGATATTTAGTCGTTTTCAGCCAATTTTCTGGATTTTTGAAAATTTCACTTTTTTGTGAAAATATCCACTAAATGAGGGAATAATATGTGTGAGGGTACCGAAGGAGAGTTCCAAATTTGTGTGGGTAGAATATATATCCCACGGCGGTAAAATTGAAAAAAGTTGAAAAAATTTTTTTTTGTGACTTATTCATTTTTCCGGCGTTTATCAGACTTTCAGATAGGGCAAATGTCAGTGAGCGTTCCGATTTCATTTCCAGATCGATTCGCCCAATGAGTCCTTAATATTTAGTCGCTTTCAGCCAATGTTCTGGATTTTTGAAAATTTCACTTTTTTGTGAAAATATCCACTAAATGAGGGAATAATATGTGTGAGGGTACCCCAGGAGAGTTCCAAATGTGTGTGGGTAGAATATATATCCCACGGGGGTATAATTGAAAAAAGTCTAAAAAAATTTTTTTTTGGACTTAGTCATTTTTCCGGCGTTTATCAGACTTTCAGATACGGGAAATGTCAGTGAGCGTTCCGATTTCAGTTCCAGAGCGATTCGCCCAATGAGTCCTTGTTATTTAGTCGTTTTCAGCCAATTTTCTGGATTTTTGAAAATTTCACTTTTTTGTGAAAATATCCACTAAATGAGGGAATAATATGTGTGAGGGTACCGAAGGAGAGTTCCAAATTTGTGTGGGTAGAATATATATCCCACGGGGGTAAAATTGAAAAAAGTTGAAAAAATTTTTTTTTGGGACTTATTCATTTTTCCGGCATTTATCAGACTTTCAGATAGGGGAAATGTCAGTGAGCATTCTGATTTCAGTTCCAGAGCAATTCGCCCAATGAGTCCTTGATATTTAGTCGTTTTCAACCAATTTTCTGGATTTTTGAAAATTTCACTTTTTTGTGAAAATATCCACTAAATGAGGGAATAATATGTGTGAGGGTTCCGAAGGAGAGTTCCAAATTTGTGTGGGTAGAATATATATCCCACGGGGTTAAATTGAAAAAAGTTGAAAAAATTTTTTTTTGTGACTTATTCATTTTTCCGGCGTTTATCAGACTTTCAGATAGGGCAAATGTCAGTGAGCGTTCCGATTTCAGTTCCAGATCGATTCGCCCAATTAGTCCTTGATATTTAGTCGCTTTCAGCCAATTTTCTGGATTTTTGAAAATTTCACTTTTTTGTGAAAATATCCACTAAATGAGGGAATAATATGTGTGAGGTTACCCCAGGAGAGTTCCAAATGTGTGTGGGTAGAATATATATCCCACGGGGGTAAAATTGAAAAAAGTTGAAAAAATTTTTTTTTGGGACTTATTCATTTTTCCGGCGTTTATCAGACTTTCAGATAGGGGAAATGTCAGTGAGCATTCTGATTTCAGTTCCAGAGCAATTCGCCCAATGAGTCCTTGATATTTAGTCGTTTTCAGCCAATTTTCTGGATTTTTGAAAATTTCACTTTTTTGAGAAAATATCCACTAAATGAGGGAATAATATGTGTGAGGGTACCGAAGGAGAGTTCCAAATTTGTGTGGGTAGAATATATATCCCACGGCGGTAAAATTGAAAAAAGTTGAAAAAATTTTTTTTTGTGACTTATTCATTTTTCCGGCGTTTATCAGACTTTCAGATAGGGCAAATGTCAGTGAGCGTTCCGATTTCATTTCCAGATCGATTCGCCCAATGAGTCCTTAATATTTAGTCGCTTTCAGCCAATTTTCTGGATTTTTGAAAATTTCACTTTTTTGTGAAAATATCCACTAAATGAGGGAATAATATGTGTGAGGGTACCCCAGGAGAGTTCCAAATGTGTGTGGGTAGAATATATATCCCACGGGGGTATAATTGAAAAAAGTCTAAAAAAATTTTTTTTTGGACTTAGTCATTTTTCCGGCGTTTATCAGACTTTCAGATACGGGAAATGTCAGTGAGCGTTCCGATTTCAGTTCCAGAGCGATTCGCCCAATGAGTCCTTGTTATTTAGTTGTTTTCAGCCAATTTTCTGGATTTTTGAAAATTTCACTTTTTTGTGAAAATATCCACTAAATGAGGGAATAATATGTGTGAGGTTACCCCAGGAGAGTTCCAAATGTGTGTGGGTAGAATATATATCCCACGGGGGTAAAATTGAAAAAAGTTGAAAAAATTTTTTTTTGGGACTTAGTCATTTTTCCGGCGTTTATCAGACTTTCAGATAGGGCAAATGTCAGTGAGCGTTCCGATTTCAGTTCCAGATCGATTCGCCCAATGAATCCATGATATTTAGTCGTTTTCAGCCAATTTTATGGATTTTTGAAAATTTCACTTTTTTGTGAAAATATCCACTAAATGAGGGAATAATATGTGTGAGGGTTCCAAAGGAGAGTTCCAAATTTGTGTGGGTAGAATATATATCCCACGGGGGTAAAATTGAAAAAAGTTGAAAAAATTTTTTTTTTGGGACTTATTCATTTTTCCGGCGTTTATCAGACTTTCAGATAGGGGAAATGTCAGTGAGCATTCTGATTTCAGTTCCAGAGCAATTCGCCCAATGAGTCTTTGATATTTAGTTGTTTTCAGCCAATTTTCTGGATTTTTGAAAATTTCACTTTTTTGTGAAAATATCCACTAAATGAGGGAATAATATGTGTGAGGGTACCCCAGGAGAGTTCCAAATGTGTGTGGGTAGAATATATATCCCACGGGGGTAAAATTGAAAAAAGTTGAAAAAATTTTTTTTTTGGACTTAGTCATTTTTCCGGCGTTTATCAGACTTTCAGATAGGGCAAATGTCAGTGAGCGTTCCGATTTCAGTTCCAGATCGATTCGCCCAATGAATCCTTGATATTTAGTCGTTTTCAGCCAATTTTCTGGATTTTTGAAAATTTCACTTTTTTGTGAAAATATCCACTAAATGAGGGAATAATATGTGTGAGGGTACCCCAGGAGAGTTCCAAATGTGTGTGGGTAGAATATATATCCCACGGGGGTAAAATTGAAAAAAGTCTAAAAAAATTTTTTTTTGGACTTAGTCATTTTTCCGGCGTTTATCAGACTTTCAGATAGGGGAAATGTCAGTGAGCATTCTGATTTCAGTTCCAGAGCAATTCGCCCAATGAATCCTTGATATTTAGTCGTTTTCAGCCAATTTTCTGGATTTTTGAAAATTTCACTTTTTTGAGAAAATATCCACTAAATGAGGGAATAATATGTGTGAGGGTACCCCATGAGAGTTCTTAATGTGTGTGGGTAGAATATATATCCCACGGGGGTATAATTGAAAAAAGTCTAAAAAAATTTTTTTTTGGACTTAGTCATTTTTCCGGCGTTTATCAGACTTTCAGATACGGGAAATGTCAGTGAGCGTTCCGATTTCAGTTCCAGAGCGATTCGCCCAATGAGTCCTTGTTATTTAGTTGTTTTCAGCCAATTTTCTGGATTTTTGAAAATTTCACTTTTTTGTGAAAATATCCACTAAATGAGGGAATAATATGTGTGAGGTTACCCCAGGAGAGTTCCAAATGTGTGTGGGTAGAATATATATCCCACGGGGGTAAAATTGAAAAAAGTTGAAAAAATTTTTTTTTGGGACTTAGTCATTTTTCCGGCGTTTATCAGACTTTCAGATAGGGCAAATGTCAGTGAGCGTTCCGATTTCAGTTCCAGATCGATTCGCCCAATGAATCCATGATATTTAGTCGTTTTCAGCCAATTTTATGGATTTTTGAAAATTTCACTTTTTTGTGAAAATATCCACTAAATGAGGGAATAATATGTGTGAGGGTTCCAAAGGAGAGTTCCAAATTTGTGTGGGTAGAATATATATCCCACGGGGTTAAAATTGAAAAAAGTTGAAAAAATTTTTTTTTTGGGACTTATTCATTTTTCCGGCGTTTATCAGACTTTCAGATAGGGGAAATGTCAGTGAGCATTCTGATTTCAGTTCCAGAGCAATTCGCCCAATGAGTCTTTGATATTTAGTTGTTTTCAGCCAATTTTCTGGATTTTTGAAAATTTCACTTTTTTGTGAAAATATCCACTAAATGAGGGAATAATATGTGTGAGGGTACCCCAGGAGAGTTCCAAATGTGTGTGGGTAGAATATATATCCCACGGGGGTAAAATTGAAAAAAGCTGAAAAATTTTTTTTTTGGACTTAGTCATTTTTCCGGCGTTTATCAGACTTTCAGATACGAGAAATGTTAGTGAGCGTTCCGATTTTAGCTCCAGAGCGATTCGCCCAATGAGTCTTTGATATTTAGTCGTTTTCAGCCAATTTTCTGGATTTTTGAAAATTTCACTTTTTTGTGAAAATATCCACTAAATGAGGGAATAATATGTGTGAGGGTACCGCAGGAGAGTACCAAATGTGTGTGGGAAGATTATATATCCCACGGGGGTAAAATTGAAAAAAGTTGAAAAAATTTTTTTTTTGGACTTAGTCATTTTTCCGGCGTTTATCAGACTTTCAGATAGGGCAAATGTCAGTGAGCGTTCCGATTTCAGTTCCAGATCGATTCGCCCAATGAATCCTTGATATTTAGTCGTTTTCAGCCAATTTTCTGGATTTTTGAAAATTTCACTTTTTTGTGAAAATATCCACTAAATGAGGGAATAATATGTGTGAGGGTACCCCAGGAGAGTTCCAAATGTGTGTGGGTAGAATATATATCCCACGGGGGTAAAATTGAAAAAAGTCTAAAAAAATTTTTTTTTGGACTTAGTCATTTTTCCGGCGTTTATCAGACTTTCAGATAGGGGAAATGTCAGTGAGCATTCCGATTTCAGCTCCAGAGCGATTCGCACAATGAGTCCTTGATATTTAGTCGTTTTCAGCCAATTTTCTGGATTTTTGAAAATTTTACTTTTTTGTGAAAATATCCACTAAATGAGGGAATAATATGTGTGAGGGTACCGCAGGAGAGTATCAAATGTGTCTGGGAAGAATATATATCCCACGGGGGTAAAATTGAAAAAAGTTGAAAAAAATTTTTTTTTGGACTTAGTCATTTTTCCGGCGTTTATCAGACTTTCAGATAGGGGAAATGTCAGTGAGCGTTCCGATTTCAGTTCCAGAGCGACACGCCCAATGAGTCCTTGATATTTAGTCGTTTTCAGCCAATTTTCTGGATTTTTGACAATTTCACTTTTTTGTGAAAATATCCAGTAAATGAGGGAATAATATGTGTGAGGGTACCCCAGGAGAGTTTCAAATGTGTGTGGGAAGATTATATATCCCACGGGGGTAAAATTGAAAAATGTTAAAAAAAATTTTTTTTTGGACTTAGTCATTTTTCTGCCGTTGATCAGACTTTCAGATAGGGGAAATGTCAGTGAGCGTTCCGATTTCAGTTCCAGAGCGATACGCCCAATGAGTCCTTGATATTTAGTCGTTTTCAGCCAATTTACTGGATTTTTGAAAATTTCACTTTTTTGTGAAAATATTCACTAAATGAGGGAATAATATGTGTGAGGGTACCCCAGGAGAGTTCCAAATGTGTGTGGGTAGAATATATATCCCATGGGGGTAAAATTGAAAAAAGTTGAAAAAAATTTTTTTTTGGACTTAGTCATTTTTCCGGCGTTTATCAGACTTTCAGATACGAGAAATGTCAGTGAGCATTCTGATTTCAGTTCCAGAGCAATTCGCCCAATGAATCCTTGATATTTAGTCGTTTTCAGCCAATTTTCTGGATTTTTGAAAATTTCACTTTTTTGAGAAAATATCCACTAAATGAGGGAATAATATGTGTGAGGGTACCGAAGGAGAGTTCCAAATGTGTGTGGGTAGAATATATATCCCATGGGGGTAAAATTGAAAAAAGTTGAAAAAATTTTTTTTTGTGACTTATTCATTTTTCCAGCGTTTATCAGACTTTCAGATAGGGCAAATGTCAGTGAGCGTTCCGATTTCAGTTCCAGAGCGATTCGCCCAATGAGTCCTTGATATTTAGTCGTTTTCAGCCAATTTTCTGGATTTTTGAAAATTTCACTTTTTTGTGAAAATATCCACTAAATGAGGGAATAATATGTGTGAGGTTACCCCAGGAGAGTTCTAAATGTGTGTGGGAAGAATAGATATCCCACGGGGGTAAAATTGAAAAAAGTTGAAAAAATTTTTTTTTTGGACTTAGTCATTTTTCCGGCGTTTATCAGACTTTCAGATAGGGCAAATGTCAGTGAGCGTTCCGATTTCAGTTCCAGATCGATTCGCCCAATGAGTCCTTGATATTTAGTAGTTTTCAGCCAATTTTCTGGATTTTTGAAAATTTCACTTTTTTGTGAAAATATCCACTAAATGAGGGAATAATATGTGTGAGGGTACCGAAGGAGAGTTCCAAATTTGTGTGGGTAGAATATATATCCCACGGGGGTAAAATTGAAAAAAGTTGAAAAATTTTTTTTTTGTGACTTATTCATTTTTCCGGCGTTTATCAGACTTTCAGATAGGGCAAATGTCAGTGAGCGTTCCAATTTCAGTTCCAGAGCGATTCGCCCAATGAGTCCTTGATATTTAGTCGTTTTCAGCCAATTTCTGGATTTTTGAAAATTTCACTTTTTTGTGAAAATATCCACTAAATGAGGGAATAATATGTGTGAGGGTACCGAAGGAGAGTTCCAAATTTGTGTGGGTAGAATATATATCCCACGGGGGTAAAATTGAAAAATGTTAAAAACAATTTTTTTTTGGACTTAGTCATTTTTCCGGCGTTTATCAGACTTTCAGATACGAGAAATGTCAGTGAGTGTTGCGATTTCAGCTCCAGAGCGATTCGCCCAATGAGTCCTTGATATTTAGTTGTTTTCAGCCAATTTTCTGGATTTTTGAAAATTTCACTTTTTTGTGAAAATATCCACTAAATAAGGGAATATTATGTGTGAGGGTACCCCATGAGAGTACCAAATGTGTGTGGGAAGAATATATATCCCATGGGGGTAAAATTGAAAAAAGTTGAAAAAAATTTTTTTTGGGACTTAGTCATTTTTCTGGCGTTGATCAGACTTTCAGATAGGGGAAATGTCAGTGAGCGTTCCGATTTCAGTTCCAGAGCGATACGCCCAATGAGTCCTTGATATTTAGTCGTTTTCAGCCAATTTTCTGGATTTTTGAAAATTTCACTTTTTTGTGAAAATATCCACTAAATGAGGGAATAATATGTGTGAGGGTACCCCAGGAGAGTTCCAAATGTGTTTGGGTAGAATATATATCCCACGGGGGTAAAATTGAAAAAAGCTGAAAAAATTTTTTTTTGGACTTAGTCATTTTTCTGGCGTTTATCAGACTTTCAGATACGAGAAATGTCAGTGAGCGTTGCGATTTCAGCTCCAGAGCGATTCGCCCAATGAGTCCTTGATATTTAGTTGTTTTCAGCCAATTTTCTGGATTTTTGAAAATTTCACTTTTTTGTGAAAATATCCACTAAATAAGGGAATAATATGTGTGAGGGTACCCCATGAGAGTACCAAATGTGTGTGGGAAGAATATATATCCCATGGGGGTAAAATTGAAAAAAGTTGAAAAAAATTTTTTTTTGGACTTAGTCATTTTTCCGGCGTTTATCAGACTTTCAGATACGAGAAATGTCAGTGAGCGTTCCGATTTCAGCTCCAGAGCGATTCGCCCAATGAGTCCTTGATATTTAGTCATTTTCAGCCAATTTTCTGGATTTTTGAAAATTTCACTTTTTTGTGAAAATATCCACTAAATGAGGGAATAATATGTGTGAGGGTAACCCAGGAGAGTTCCAAATGTGTGTGGGTAGAATATATATCCCACGGGGGTAAAATTGAAAAAAGTTGAAAAAATATTTTTTTTGGACTTAGTCATTTTTCCGGCGTTTATCAGACTTTCAGATAGGGGAAATGTCAGTGAGCGTTCCGATTTCAGTTCCAGAGCGACACGCCCAATGAGTCCTTGATATTTAGTCGTTTTCAGCCAATTTTCTGGATTTTTGACAATTTCACTTTTTTGTGAAAATATCCAGTAAATGAGGGAATAATATGTGTGAGGGTAACCCAGGAGAGTTCCAAATGTGTGTGGGTAGAATATATATCCCACGGGGGTAAAATTGAAAAAAGTTGAAAAAAATTTTTTTTTGGACTTAGTCATTTTTCCGGCGTTTATCAGACTTTCAGATACGAGAAATGTCAGTGAGCGTTCCGATTTCAGTTCCAGAGCGATTCGCCCAATGAGTCCTTGATATTTAGTTGTTTTCAGCCAATTTTCTGGATTTTTGAAAATTTCACTTTTTTGTGAAAATATTCACTAAATGAGGGAATAATATGTTTGAGGGTACCCCAGGAGAGTTCTAAATGTGTATGGGAAGAATATATATCCCACGGGGGTAAAATTGAAAAAAGTTTAAAAAAATTTTTTTTTGGACTTAGTCATTTTTCCGGCGTTTATCAGACTTTCAGATACGAGAAATGTCAGTGAGCGTTCCGATTTCAGCTCCAGAGCGATTCGCCCAATGAGTCCTTGATATTTAGTCATTTTCAGCCAATTTTCTGGATTTTTGAAAATTTCACTTTTTTGTGAAAATATTCACTAAATGAGGGAATAATATGTTTGAGGGTACCCCAGGAGAGTTCTAAATGTGTATGGGTAGAATATATATCCCACGGGGGTAAAATTGAAAAAAGTTGAAAAAAATTTTTTTTTGGACTTAGTCATTTTTCCGGCGTTTATCAGACTTTCAGATAGGGGAAATGTCAGTGAGCGTTCCGATTTCAGTTCCAGAGCGATTCGCCCAATGAGTCCTTGATATTTAGTCGTTTTCAGCCAATTTTCTGGATTTTTGAAAATTTCACTTTTTTGTGAAAATATCCACTAAATGAGGGAATAATATGTGTGAGGGTACCACAGGAGAGTACCAAATGTGTGTGGGAAGAATATATATCCGACTGGGGTAAAATTGAAAAAAGTTGAAAAAAAAATTATTTTGGACTTAGTCATTTTTCTGCCGTTGATCAGACTTTCAGATAGGGGAAATGTCAGTGAGCGTTCCGATTTCAGTTCCAGAGCGATACGCCCAATGAGTCCTTGATATTTAGTCGTTTTCAGCCAATTTTCTGGATTTTTGAAAATTTCACTTTTTTGTGAAAATATTCACTAAATGAGGGAATAATATGTGTGAGGGTACCCCAGGAGAGTTCCAAATGTGTGTGGGTAGAATATATATCCCACGGGGGTAAAATTTAAAAAAGCTGAAAAAATTTTTTTTTGGACTTAGTCATTTTTCCGGCGTTTATCAGACTTTCAGATACGAGAAATGTCAGTGAGCGTTGCGATTTCAGCTCCAGAGCGATTCGCCCAATGAGTCCTTGATATTTAGTTGTTTTCAGCCAATTTTCTGGATTTTTGAAAATTTCACTTTTTTGTGAAAATATCCACTAAATAAGGGAATAATATGTGTGAGGGTACCCCAGGAGAGTTCCAAATGTGTTTGGGTAGAATATATATCCCACGAAGGTAAAATTGAAAAAAGTTGAAAAAAATTTTTTTTTTGGACTTAGTCATTTTTCCGGCGTTTATCAGACTTTCAGATACGAGAAATGTCAGTGAGCGTTCCGATTTCAGCTCCAGAGCGATTCGCCCAATGAGTCCTTGATATTTAGTCATTTTCAGCCAATTTTCTGGATTTTTGAAAATTTCACTTTTTTGTGAAAATATCCACTAAATGAGGGAATAATATGTGTCAGGGTAACCCAGGAGAGTTCCAAATGTGTGTGGGTAGAATATATATCCCACGGGGGTAAAATTGAAAAAAGTTGAAAAAAATTTTTTTTTGGACTTAGTCATTTTTCCGGCGTTTATCAGACTTTCAGATAGGGGAAATGTCAGTGAGCATTCCGATTTCAGTTCCAGAGCGACACGCCCAATGAGTCCTTGATATTTAGTCGTTTTCAGCCAATTTTCTGGATTTTTGACAATTTCACTTTTTTGTGAAAATATCCAGTAAATGAGGGAATAATATGTGTGAGGGTACCCCAGGAGAGTTTCAAATGTGTGTGGGAAGATTATATATCCCACGGTTGTAAAATTGAAAAATGTTAAAAAAAATTTTTTTTTGGACTTAGTCATTTTTCCGGCGTTTATCAGACTTTCAGATACGAGAAATGTCAGTGAGCGTTCCGATTTCAGCTCCAGAGCGATTCGCCCAATGAGTCCTTGATATTTAGTCATTTTCAGCCAATTTTCTGGATTTTTGAAAATTTCACTTTTTTGTGAAAATATCCACTAAATGAGGGAATAATATGTGTGAGGGTACCCCAGGAGAGTACCAAATGTGTGTGGGAAGAATATATATCCGACTGGGGTAAAATTGAAAAAAGTTGAAAAAAAAATTATTTTGGACTTAGTCATTTTTCTGCCGTTGATCAGACTTTCAGATAGGGCAAATGTCAGTGAGCGTTCCAATTTCAGTTCCAGAGCGATTCGCCCAATGAGTCTTTGATATTTAGTCGTTTTCAGCCAATTTTCTGGATTTTTGAAAATTTGACTTTTTTGTGAAAATATCCACTAAATGAGGGAATAATATGTGTGAGGGTACCGCAGGAGAGTATCATATGTGTGTGGGAAGAATATATATCCCACGGGGGTAAAATTGAAAAAAGTTGAAAAAAATTTTTTTTTGGACTTAGTCATTTTTCCGGCGTTTATCAGACTTTCAGATACGAGAAATGTCAGTGAGCGTTCCGATTTCAGCTCCAGAGCGATTCGCCCAATGAGTCCTTGATATTTAGTCGTTTTCAGCCAATTTTCTGGATTTTTGAAAATTTCACTTTTTTGTGAAAATATCCACTAAATGAGGGAATAATATGTGTGAGGGTAACCCAGGAGAGTTCCAAATGTGTGTGGGTAGAATATATATCCCACGGGGGTAAAATTGAAAAAAGTTGAAAAAATTTTTTTTTGTGACTTATTCATTTTTCCAGCGTTTATCAGACTTTCAGATAGGGCAAATGTCAGTGAGCGTTCCGATTTCAGTTCCAGAGCGATTCGCCCAATGAGTCCTTGATATTTAGTCGTTTTCAGCCAATTTTCTGGATTTTTGAAAATTTCACTTTTTTGTGAAAATATCCACTAAATGAGGGAATAATATGTGTGAGGTTACCCCAGGAGAGTTCTAAATGTGTGTGGGAAGAATAGATATCCCACGGGGGTAAAATTGAAAAAAGTTGAAAAAATTTTTTTTTTGGACTTAGTCATTTTTCCGGCGTTTATCAGACTTTCAGATAGGGCAAATGTCAGTGAGCGTTCCGATTTCAGTTCCAGATCGATTCACCCAATGAGTCCTTGATATTTAGTAGTTTTCAGCCAATTTTCTGGATTTTTGAAAATTTCACTTTTTTGTGAAAATATCCACTAAATGAGGGAATAATATGTGTGAGGGTACCGAAGGAGAGTTCCAAATGTGTGTGGGAAGATTATATATCCCACGGGGGTAAAATTGAAAAAAGTTGAAAAAAATTTTTTTTTGGACTTAGTCATTTTTCCGGCGTTTATCAGACTTTCAGATACGAGAAATGTCAGTGAGCGTTCCGATTTCAGTTCCAGAGCGATTCGCCCAATGAGTCCTTGATATTTAGTTGTTTTCAGCCAATTTTCTGGATTTTTGAAAATTTCACTTTTTTGTGAAAATATTCACTAAATGAGGGAATAATATGTTTGAGGGTACCCCAGGAGAGTTCTAAATGTGTATGGGAAGAATATATATCCCACGGGGGTAAAATTGAAAAAAGTTTTAAAAAATTTTTTTTTGGACTTAGTCATTTTTCCGGCGTTTATCAGACTTTCAGATACGAGAAATGTCAGTGAGCGTTCCGATTTCAGCTCCAGAGCGATTCGCCCAATGAGTCCTTGATATTTAGTCATTTTCAGCCAATTTTCTGGATTTTTGAAAATTTCACTTTTTTGTGAAAATATTCACTAAATGAGGGAATAATATGTTTGAGGGTACCCCAGGAGAGTTCTAAATGTGTATGGGTAGAATATATATCCCACGGGGGTAAAATTGAAAAAAGTTGAAAAAAATTTTTTTTTGGACTTAGTCATTTTTCCGGCGTTTATCAGACTTTCAGATAGGGGAAATGTCAGTGAGCGTTCCGATTTCAGTTCCAGAGCGATTCGCCCAATGAGTCCTTGATATTTAGTCGTTTTCAGCCAATTTTCTGGATTTTTGACAATTTCACTTTTTTGTGAAAATATCCAGTAAATGAGGGAATAATATGTGTGAGGGTACCCCAGGAGAGTTTCAAATGTGTGTGGGAAGATTATATATCCCACGGTTGTAAAATTGAAAAATGTTAAAAAAAATTTTTTTTTGGACTTAGTCATTTTTCCGGCGTTTATCAGACTTTCAGATACGAGAAATGTCAGTGAGCGTTCCGATTTCAGCTCCAGAGCGATTCGCCCAATGAGTCCTTGATATTTAGTCATTTTCAGCCAATTTTCTGGATTTTTGAAAATTTCACTTTTTTGTGAAAATATCCACTAAATGAGGGAATAATATGTGTGAGGGTACCCCAGGAGAGTACCAAATGTGTGTGGGAAGAATATATATCCGACTGGGGTAAAATTGAAAAAAGTTGAAAAAAAAATTATTTTGGACTTAGTCATTTTTCTGCCGTTGATCAGACTTTCAGATAGGGGAAATGTCAGTGAGCGTTCTGATTTCAGTTCTAGAGCGATACGCCCAATGAGTCCTTGATATTTAGTCGTTTTCAGCCAATTTTCTGGATTTTTGAAAATTTCACTTTTTTGTGAAAATATTCACTAAATGAGGGAATAATATGTGTGAGGGTACCCCAGGAGAGTTCCAAATGTGTGTGGGTAGAATATATATCCCACGGGGGTAAAATTGAAAAAAGTTGAAAAAATTTTTTTTTTGGACTTAGTCATTTTTCCAGTGTTTATCAGACTTTCAGATAGGGCAAATGTCAGTGAGCGTTCCGATTTCAGTTCCAGAGTGAATCGCCCAATGAGTCCTTGATATTTAGTTGTTTTCAGCCAATTTTCTAGATTTTTGAAAATTTCACTTTTTTGTGAAAATATCCACTAAATGAGGGAATAATATGTGTGAGGGTACCACAGGAGAGTACCAAATGTGTGTGGGAAGAATATATATCCGACTGGGGTAAAATTGAAAAAAGTTGAAAAAATTTTTTTTTTGGACTTAGTCATTTTTCTGGCGTTGATCAGACTTTCAGAGAGGGGAAATGTCAGTGAGCGTTCCGATTTCAGTTCCAGAGCGATACGCCCAATGAGTCCTTGATATTTAGTCGTTTTCAGCCAATTTTCTGGATTTTTGAAAATTTCACTTTTTTGTGAAAATATCCACTAAATGAGGGAATAATATGTGTGAGGGTAACCCAGGAGAGTTCAAAATGTGTGTGGGTAGAATATATATCCCACGGGGGTAAAATTGAAAAAAGTTGAAAAAATTTTTTTTTTTGACTTAGTCATTTTTCTGGCGTTGATCAGACTTTCAGAGAGGGGAAATGTCAGTGAGCGTTCCGATTTCAGTTCCAGAGCGATACGCCCAATGAGTCCTTGATATTTAGTCGTTTTCAGCCAATTTTCTGGATTTTTGAAAATTTCACTTTTTTGTGAAAATATCCACTAAATGAGGGAATAATATGTGTGAGGGTACCCCAGGAGAGTTCCAAATGTGTGTGGGTAGAATATATATCCCACGGGGGTAAAATTTAAAAAAGCTGAAAAAATTTTTTTTTGGACTTAGTCATTTTTCCGGTGTTTATCAGACTTTCAGATAGGGCAAATGTCAATGAGCGTTCCAATTTCAGCTCCAGAGCGATTCGCCCAATGAGTACTTGATATTTAGTTGTTTTCAGCCAATTTTCTGGATTTTTGAAAATTTCACTTTTTTGTGAAAATATCCAGTAAATGAGGGAATAATATGTGTGAGGGTACCCCAGGAGAGTTTCAAATGTGTGTGGGAAGATTATATATCCCACGGGGGTAAAATTGAAAAATGTTAAAAAAAATTTTTTTTTGGACTTAGTCATTTTTCCGGCGTTTATCAGACTTTCAGATATGAGAAATGTCAGTGAGCATTCCGATTTCAGCTCCAGAGCGATTCGCCCAATGAGTCCTTGATATTTAGTCGTTTTCAGCCAATTTTCTGGATTTTTGAAAATTTCACTTTTTTGTGAAAATATCCACTAAATGAGGGAATAATATGTGTGAGGGTACCACAGGAGAGTACCAAATGTGTGTGGGAAGAATATATATCCGACTGGGGTAAAATTGAAAAAAGTTGAAAAAAAAATTATTTTGGACTTAGTCATTTTTCTGCCGTTGATCAGACTTTCAGATAGGGGAAATGTCAGTGAGCGTTCCGATTTCAGTTCCAGAGCGATACGCCCAATGAGTCCGTGATATTTAGTCGTTTTCAGCCAATTTTCTGGATTTTTGAAAATTTCACTTTTTTGTGAAAATATTCACTAAATGAGGCAATAATATGTGTGAGGGTACCCCAGGAGAGTTCCAAATGTGTGTGGGTAGAATATATATCCCACGGGGGTAAAATTTAAAAAAGCTGAAAAAATTTTTTTTTGGACTTAGTCATTTTTCCGGTGTTTATCAGACTTTCAGATAGGGCAAATGTCAGTGAGCGTTCCAATTTCAGTTCCAGAGCAATTCGCCCAATGAGTCTTTGATATTTAGTCGTTTTCAGCCAATTTTCTGGATTTTTGAAAATTTCACTTTTTTGTGAAAATATCCACTAAATGAGGGAATAATATGTGTGAGGGTACCGCAGGAGAGTACCAAATGTGTGTGGGAAGATTATATATCCCACGGGGGTAAAATTGAAAAATGTTAAAAAAAATTTTTTTTTGGACTTAGTCATTTTTCCGGCGTTTATCAGACTTTCAGATACGAGAAATGTCAGTGAGCGTTGCGATTTCAGCTCCAGAGCGATTCGCCCAATGAGTCCTTGATATTTAGTTGTTTTCAGCCAATTTTCTGGATTTTTGAAAATTTCACTTTTTTGTGAAAATATCCACTAAATAAGGGAATAATATGTGTGAGGGTACCCCATGAGAGTACCAAATGTGTGTGGGAAGAATATATATCCCATGGGGGTAAAATTGAAAAAAGTTGAAAAAAAATTTTTTTTGGACTTAGTCATTTTTCTGGCGTTGATCAGACTTTCAGATAGGGGAAATGTCAGTGAGCGTTCCGATTTCAGTTCCAGAGCGATACGCCCAATGAGTCCTTGATATTTAGTCGTTTTCTGCCAATTTTCTGGATTTTTGAAAATTTCACTTTTTGTGAAAATATCCACTAAATGAGGGAATAATATGTGTGAGGGTACCGCAGGAGAGTATCATATGTGTGTGGGAAGAATATATATCCCACGGGGGTAAAATTGAAAAAAGTTGAAAAAAATTTTTTTTTGGACTTAGTCATTTTTCCGGCGTTTATCAGACTTTCAGATACGAGAAATCTCAGTGAGCGTTCCGATTTCAGTTCCAGAGCGATACGCCCAATGAGTCCTTGATATTTAGTCATTTTCAGCCAATTTTCTGGATTTTTGAAAATTTCACTTTTTTGTGAAAATATCCACTAAATGAGGGAATAATATGTGTGAGGGTACCCCAGGAGAGTTCTAAATGTGTGTGGGTAGAATATATATCCCACGGGGGTAAAATTGAAAAAAGTTGAAAAAAATTTTTTTTTGGACTTAGTCATTTTTCTGCCGTTTATCAGACTTTCAGATAGGGGAAATGTCAGTGAGCGTTCCGATTTCAGTTCCAGAGCGATTCGCCCAATGAGTCCTTGATATTTAGTTGTTTTCAGCCAATTTTCTGGATTTTTGAAAATTTCACTTTTTTGTGAAAATATTCACTAAATGAGGGAATAATATGTTTGAGGGTACCCCAGGAGAGTTCTAAATGTGTATGGGAAGAATATATATCCCACGGGGGTAAAATTGAAAAAAGTTGAAAAAAATTTTTTTTTGGACTTAGTCATTTTTCCGGCGTTTATCAGACTTTCAGATAGGGGAAATGTCAGTGAGCGTTCCGATTTCAGTTCCAGAGCGATTCGCCCAATGAGTCCTTGATCTTTAGTCGTTTTCAGCCAATTTTCTGGATTTTTGAAAATTTCACTTTTTTGTGAAAATATCCACTAAATGAGGGAATAATATGTGTGAGGGTACCACAGGAGAGTACCAAATGTGTGTGGGAAGAATATATATCCGACGGGGGTAAAATTGAAAAAAGTTGAAAAAAAAATTTTTTTGGACTTAGTCATTTTTCTGGCGTTGATCAGACTTTCAGAGAGGGCAAATGTCAATGAGCGTTCCAATTTCAGTTCCAGAGCGATTCGCCCAATGAGTCTTTGATATTTAGTCGTTTTCAGCCAATTTTCTGGATTTTTGAAAATTTCACTTTTTTGTGAAAATATCCACTAAATGAGGGAATAATATGTGTGAGGGTACCCCAGGAGAGTTTCAAATGTGTGTGGGAAGATTATATATCCCACGGGGGTAAAATTGAAAAATGTTAAAAAAAAATTTTTTTTGGACTTAGTCATTTTTCCGGCGTTTATCAGACTTTCAGATAGGGGAAATGTCAGTGAGCGTTCCGATTTCAGTTCCCGAGCGATTCGCCCAATGAGTCCTTGATATTTAGTCGTTTTCAGCCAATTTTCTGGATTTTTGAAAATTTCACTTTTTTGTGAAAATATCCACTAAATGAGGGAATAATATGTGTGAGGGTACCACAGGAGAGTACCAAATGTGTGTGGGAAGAATATATATCCGACTGGGGTAAAATTGAAAAAAGTTGAAAAAATTTTTTTTTTGGACTTAGTCATTTTTCTGGCGTTGATCAGACTTTCAGAGAGGGGAAATGTCAGTGAGCGTTCCGATTTCAGTTCCAGAGCGATACGCCCAATGAGTCCTTGATATTTAGTCGTTTTCAGCCAATTTTCTGGATTTTTGAAAATTTCACTTTTTTGTGAAAATATCCACTAAATGAGGGAATAATATGTGTGAGGGTAACCCAGGAGAGTTCCAAATGTGTGTGGGTAGAATATATATCCCACGGGGGTAAAATTGAAAAAAGTTGAAAAAATTTTTTTTTTTGACTTAGTCATTTTTCTGGCGTTGATCAGACTTTCAGAGAGGGGAAATGTCAGTGAGCGTTCCGATTTCAGTTCCAGAGCGATACGCCCAATGAGTCCTTGATATTTAGTCGTTTTCAGCCAATTTTCTGGATTTTTGAAAATTTCACTTTTTTGTGAAAATATCCACTAAATGAGGGAATAATATGTGTGAGGGTACCCCAGGAGAGTTCCAAATGTGTGTGGGTAGAATATATATCCCACGGGGGTAAAATTTAAAAAAGCTGAAAAAATTTTTTTTTGGACTTAGTCATTTTTCCGGTGTTTATCAGACTTTCAGATAGGGCAAATGTCAATGAGCGTTCCAATTTCAGCTCCAGAGCGATTCGCCCAATGAGTACTTGATATTTAGTTGTTTTCAGCCAATTTTCTGGATTTTTGAAAATTTCACTTTTTTGTGAAAATATCCAGTAAATGAGGGAATAATATGTGTGAGGGTACCCCAGGAGAGTTTCAAATGTGTGTGGGAAGATTATATATCCCACGGGGGTAAAATTGAAAAATGTTAAAAAAAATTTTTTTTTGGACTTAGTCATTTTTCCGGCGTTTATCAGACTTTCAGATATGAGAAATGTCAGTGAGCATTCCGATTTCAGCTCCAGAGCGATTCGCCCAATGAGTCCTTGATATTTAGTCATTTTCAGCCAATTTTCTGGATTTTTGAAAATTTCACTTTTTTGTGAAAATATCCACTAAATGAGGGAATGATATGTGTGAGGGTACCCCAGGAGAGTTCCAAATGTGTGTGGGTAGAATATATATCCCACGGGGGTAAAATTGAAAAAAGTTGAAAAAAATTTTTTTGGGGACTTAGTCATTTTTCTGGCGTTTATCAGACTTTCAGATAGGGGAAATGTCAGTGAGCGTTCCGATTTCAGTTCCAGAGCGATTCGCCCAATGAGTCCTTGATATTTAGTTGTTTTCAGCCAATTTTCTGGATTTTTGAAAATTTCACTTTTTTGTGAAAATATTCACTAAATGAGGGAATAATATGTTTGAGGGTACCCCAGGAGAGTTCTAAATGTGTATGGGAAGAATATATATCCCACGGGGGTAAAATTGAAAAAAGTTGAAAAAAATTTTTTTTTGGACTTAGTCATTTTTCCGGCGTTTATCAGACTTTCAGATAGGGGAAATGTCAGTGAGCGTTCCGATTTCATTTCCAGAGCGATTCGCCCAATGAGTCCTTGATATTTAGTCGTTTTCAGCCAATTTTCTGGATTTTTGAAAATTTCACTTTTTTGTGAAAATATCCACTAAATGAGGGAATAATATGTGTGAGGGTACCACAGGAGAGTACCAAATGTGTGTGGGAAGAATATATATCCGACTGGGGTAAAATTGAAAAAAGTTGAAAAAAAAATTATTTTGGACTTAGTCATTTTTCTGCCGTTGATCAGACTTTCAGATAGGGGAAATGTCAGTGAGCGTTCCGATTTCAGTTCCAGAGCGATACGCCCAATGAGTCCGTGATATTTAGTCGTTTTCAGCCAATTTTCTGGATTTTTGAAAATTTCACTTTTTTGTGAAAATATTCACTAAATGAGGCAATAATATGTGTGAGGGTACCCCAGGAGAGTTCCAAATGTGTGTGGGTAGAATATATATCCCACGGGGGTAAAATTTAAAAAAGCTGAAAAAATTTTTTTTTGGACTTAGTCATTTTTCCGGTGTTTATCAGACTTTCAGATAGGGCAAATGTCAGTGAGCGTTCCAATTTCAGTTCCAGAGCAATTCGCCCAATGAGTCTTTGATATTTAGTCGTTTTCAGCCAATTTTCTGGATTTTTGAAAATTTCACTTTTTTGTGAAAATATCCACTAAATGAGGGAATAATATGTGTGAGGGTACCGCAGGAGAGTACCAAATGTGTGTGGGAAGATTATATATCCCACGGGGGTAAAATTGAAAAATGTTAAAAAAAATTTTTTTTTGGACTTAGTCATTTTTCCGGCGTTTATCAGACTTTCAGATACGAGAAATGTCAGTGAGCGTTGCGATTTCAGCTCCAGAGCGATTCGCCCAATGAGTCCTTGATATTTAGTTGTTTTCAGCCAATTTTCTGGATTTTTGAAAATTTCACTTTTTTGTGAAAATATCCACTAAATAAGGGAATAATATGTGTGAGGGTACCCCATGAGAGTACCAAATGTGTGTGGGAAGAATATATATCCCATGGGGGTAAAATTGAAAAAAGTTGAAAAAAAATTTTTTTTGGACTTAGTCATTTTTCTGGCGTTGATCAGACTTTCAGATAGGGGAAATGTCAGTGAGCGTTCCGATTTCAGTTCCAGAGCGATACGCCCAATGAGTCCTTGATATTTAGTCGTTTTCTGCCAATTTTCTGGATTTTTGAAAATTTCACTTTTTGTGAAAATATCCACTAAATGAGGGAATAATATGTGTGAGGGTACCGCAGGAGAGTATCATATGTGTGTGGGAAGAATATATATCCCACGGGGGTAAAATTGAAAAAAGTTGAAAAAAATTTTTTTTTGGACTTAGTCATTTTTCCGGCGTTTATCAGACTTTCAGATACGAGAAATGTCAGTGAGCGTTCCGATTTCAGTTCCAGAGCGATACGCCCAATGAGTCCTTGATATTTAGTCGTTTTCAGCCAATTTTCTGGATTTTTGAAAATTTCACTTTTTTGTGAAAATATTCACTAAATGAGGGAATAATATGTGTGAGGGTACCCCAGGAGAGTTCTAAATGTGTGTGGGAAGAATATATATCCCACGGGGGTAAAATTGAAAAAAGTTGAAAAAAAAATTTTTTTGGACTTAGTCATTTTTCTGGCGTTGATCAGACTTTCAGATAGGGGAAATGTCAGTGAGCGTTCCGATTTCAGTTCCAGAGCGACACGCCCAATGAGTCCTTGATATTTAGTCGTTTTCAGCCAATTTTCTGGATTTTTGACAATTTCACTTTTTTGTGAAAATATCCAGTAAATGAGGGAATAATATGTGTGAGGGTACCCCAGGAGAGTTTCAAATGTGTGTGGGAAGATTATATATCCCACGGTTGTAAAATTGAAAAATGTTAAAAAAAAATTTTTTTTGGACTTAGTCATTTTTCCGGCGTTTATCAGACTTTCAGATACGAGAAATGTCAGTGAGCGTTCCGATTTCAGCTCCAGAGCGATTCGCCCAATGAGTCCTTGATATTTAGTCATTTTCAGCCAATTTTCTGGATTTTTGAAAATTTCACTTTTTTGTGAAAATATCCACTAAATGAGGGAATAATATGTGTGAGGGTACCCCAGGAGAGTTCCAAATGTGTGTGGGTAGAATATATATCCCACGGGGGTAAAATTGAAAAAAGTTGAAAAAAATTTTTTTTTGGACTTAGTCATTTTTCTGCCGTTTATCAGACTTTCAGATAGGGGAAATGTCAGTGAGCGTTCCGATTTCAGTTCCAGAGCGATTCGCCCAATGAGTCCTTGATATTTAGTTGTTTTCAGCCAATTTTCTGGATTTTTGAAAATTTCACTTTTTTGTGAAAATATTCACTAAATGAGGGAATAATATGTTTGAGGGTACCCCAGGAGAGTTCTAAATGTGTATGGGAAGAATATATATCCCACGGGGGTAAAATTGAAAAAAGTTGAAAAAAATTTTTTTTTGGACTTAGTCATTTTTCCGGCGTTTATCAGACTTTCAGATAGGGGAAATGTCAGTGAGCGTTCCGATTTCAGTTCCAGAGCGATTCGCCCAATGAGTCCTTGATCTTTAGTCGTTTTCAGCCAATTTTCTGGATTTTTGAAAATTTCACTTTTTTGTGAAAATATTCACTAAATGAGGGAATAATATGTGTGAGGGTACCCCAGGAGAGTTCCAAATGTGTGTGGGTAGAATATATATCCCACGGGGGTAAAATTTAAAAAAGCTGAAAAATTTTTTTTTTGGACTTAGTCATTTTTCCAGTGTTTATCAGACTTTCAGATAGGGCAAATGTCAGTGAGCGTTCCAATTTCAGTTCCAGAGCGATTCGCCCAATGAGTCTTTGATATTTAGTCGTTTTCAGCCAATTTTCTGGATTTTTGAAAATTTGACTTTTTTGTGAAAATATCCACTAAATGAGGGAATAATATGTGTGAGGGTACCGCAGGAGAGTATCATATGTGTGTGGGAAGAATATATATCCCACGGGGGTAAAATTGAAAAAAGTTGAAAAAAATTTTTTTTTGGACTTAGTCATTTTTCCGGCGTTTATCAGACTTTCAGATACGAGAAATGTCAGTGAGCGTTCCGATTTCAGCTCCAGAGCGATTCGCCCAATGAGTCCTTGATATTTAGTCGTTTTCAGCCAATTTTCTGGATTTTTGAAAATTTCACTTTTTTGTGAAAATATCCACTAAATGAGGGAATAATATGTGTGAGGGTACCGCAGGAGAGTACCAAATGTGTGTGGGAAGATTATATATCCCACGGGGGTAAAATTGAAAAATGTTAAAAAAAATTTTTTTTTGGACTTAGTCATTTTTCCGGCGTTTATCAGACTTTCAGATACGAGAAATGTCAGTGAGCGTTGCGATTTCAGCTCCAGAGCGATACGCCCAATGAGTCCTTGATATTTAGTCGTTTTCTGCCAATTTTCTGGATTTTTGAAAATTTCACTTTTTGTGAAAATATCCACTAAATGAGGGAATAATATGTGTGAGGGTACCACAGGAGAGTACCAAATGTGTGTGGGAAGAATATATATCCGACGGGGGTAAAATTGAAAAAAGTTGAAAAAAAATTTTTTTTGGACTTAGTCATTTTTCTGGCGTTGATCAGACTTTCAGATAGGGGAAATGTCAGTGAGCGTTCCGATTTCAGTTCCAGAGCGATACGCCCAATGAGTCCTTGATATTTAGTCGTTTTCAGCCAATTTTCTGGATTTTTGAAAATTTCACTTTTTTGTGAAAATATTCACTAAATGAGGGAATAATATGTGTGAGGGTACCCCAGGAGAGTTCTAAATGTGTGTGGGAAGAATATATATCCCACGGGGGTAAAATTGAAAAAAGTTGAAAAAAAAATTTTTTTGGACTTAGTCATTTTTCTGGCGTTGATCAGACTTTCAGATGGGGGAAATGTCAGTGAGCGTTCCAATTTCAGTTCCAGAGCGATACACCCAATGAGTCCTTGATATTTAGTCGTTTTCAGCCAATTTTCTGGATTTTTGAAAATTTCACTTTTTTGTGAAAATATCCACTAAATGAGGGAATAATATGTGTGAGGGTACCCCAGGAGAGTTTCAAATGTGTGTGGGTAGAATATATATCCGACGGGAGTAAAATTGAAAAAAGTTTAAAAAATTTTTTTTGGACTTAGTCATTTTTCCGGCGTTTATCAGACTTTCAGATAGGGGAAATGTCAGTGAGCATTCCGATTTCAGTTCCAGAGCGATACACCCAATGAGTCCTTGATATTTAGTCGTTTTCAGCCAATTTTCTGGATTTTTGAAAATTTCACTTTTTTGTGAAAATATCCACTAAATGAGGGAATAATATGTGTGAGGGTATTGCAGGAGAGTACCAAATGTGTGTGGGAAGAATATATATCCGACGGGGGTAAAATTGAAAAAAGTTGAAAAAAAATTTTTTTTGGACTTAGTCATTTTTCTGGCGTTGATCAGACTTTCAGATAGGGGAAATGTCAGTGAGCATTCCGATTTCAGTTCCAGAGCGATACACCCAATGAGTCCTTGATATTTAGTCGTTTTCAGCCAATTTTCTGGATTTTTGAAAATTTCACTTTTTTGTGAAAATATCCACTAAATGAGGGAATAATATGTGTGAGGGTACCGCAGGAGAGTACCAAATGTGTGTGGGAAGAATATATATCCGACGGGGGTAAAATTGAAAAAAGTTGAAAAAAAAATTTTTTTTGACTTAGTCATTTTTCCGGCGTTTATCAGACTTTCAGATAGGGGAAATGTCAGTGAGCGTTCTGATTTCAGCTCCAGAGCGATTCACCCAATGAATCCTTGATATTTAGTCGTTTTCAGCCAATTTACTGGATTTTTGAAAATTTCACTTTTTTGTGAAAATATCCACTAAATGAGGGAATAATATGTGTGAGGGTACCCCAGGAGAGTTCCAAATGTGTGTGGGTAGAATATATATCCGACGGGGGTAAAATTGAAAAAAGCTGAAAAAATTTTTTTTTGGACTTAGTCATTTTTCCGGTGTTTATCAGACTTTCAGATACGAGAAATGTCAGTGAGCGTTCCGATTTCAGCTCCAGAGCGATTCGCCCAATAAGTCCTTGATATTTAGTCATTTTCAGCCAATTTTCTGGATTTTTGAAAATTTCACTTTTCTGTGAAAATATCCACTAAATGAGGGAATAATATGTGTGAGGGTAACCCAGGAGAGTTTCAAATGTGTGTGGGTAGAATATATATCCGACGGTGGTAAAATTGAAAAAAGTTGAAAAAAATTTTTTTTTGACTTAGTCATTTTTCCGGCGTTTATCAGACTTTCAGATAGGGGAAATGTCAGTGAGCATTCCGATTTCAGTTCCAGAGTGATTCGCCCAATGAGTCCTTGATATTTAGTTGTTTTCAGCCAATTTTCTGGATTTTTGAAAATTTCACTTTTTTGTGAAAATATCCACTAAATGAGGGCATAATATGTGTGAGGGTACCCCAGGAGAGTTCCAAATGTGTTTGGGTAGAATATATATCCCACGGGGGTTAAATTGAAAAAAGTTTAAAAAATTTTTTTTTGGACTTAGTCATTTTTCCGGTGTTTATCAGACTCTCAGATACGAGAAATGTCAGTGAGCATTCCGATTTCAGCTACAGAGCGATTCGCACAATGAGTCCTTGACATTTAGTCGTTTTCAGCCAATTTTCTGGATTTTTGAAAATTTCACTTTTTTTGTGAAAATATCCACTAAATGAGGGAATAATATGTGTGAGGGTACCCCAGGAGAGTTTCAAATGTGTGTGGGTAGAATATATATCCGACGAGAGTAAAATTGAAAAAAGTTGAAAAAAAATTTTTTTGGACTTAGTCATGTTTCCGGCGTTTATCAGACTTTCAGATAGGGCAAATGTCAGTGAGTGTTCCAATTTCAGTTCCAGAGCAATTCGCCCAATGAGTCTTTGATATTTAGTTGTTTTTAGCCAATTTTCTGGATTTTTGAAAATTTCACTTTTTTTGAAAATATCCACTAAATGAGGGAATAATAAGTGTGAGGGTATCCCAGAAGAGTTCCAAATGTGTGTGGGTAGAATATATATCTGACGGAGGTAAAATTGAAAAAAGTTGAAAAAAAAATTTTTTTGGACTTAGTCATTTTTCTGGCGTTGATCAGACTTTCAGATAGGGGAAATGTCAGTGAGCGTTCCGATTTCAGTTCCAGAGCGATTCGCCCAATGAGTCCTTGATATTTAGTCGTTTTCAGAAATTTTCTGGATTTTTGAAAATTTCACTTTTTTGTGAAAATATCCACTAAATGAGGGAATAATATGTGTGAGGGTACCGCAGGAGAGTACCAAATGTGTGTGGGTAGAATATATATCCGATGGGGGTAAAATTGAAAAAAGTTGAAAAAAAAATTTTTTTGGACTTAGTCATTTTTCTGGCGTTGATCAGACTTTCAGATAGGGGAAATGTCAGTGAGCGTTCCGATTTCAGTTCCAGAGCGATTCGCCCAATGAGTCCTTGATATTTAGTCGTTTTCAGCCAATTTTCTGGATTTTTGAAAATTTCACTTTTTTGTGAAAATATCCACTAAATGAGGGAATAATAAGGGTGAGGGTACCCCAGAAGAGTTCCAAATGTGTGTGGGTAGAATATATATCCAACGGGGGTAAAATTGAAAAAAGTTGAAAAAAATTTTTTTTTGGAGTTAGTCATTTTTCTGGCGTTTATCAGACTTTCAGATAGGGCAAATGTCAGTGAGTGTTCCAATTTCAGTTCCAGAGCAATTCGCCCAATGAGTCTTTGATATTTAGTTGTTTTGAGCCAATTTTCTGGATTTTTGAAAATTTCACTTTTTTGTGAAAATATCCACTAAATGAGGGAATAATATGTGTGAGGGTACCCCAGGAGAGTTTCAAATGTGTGTGGGTAGAATATATATCCGACGGGGGTAAAATTGAAAAAAGTTGAAAAAAATTTTTTTTGGACTTAGTCATTTTTCCGGCGTTTATCAGACTCTCAGATTTGAGAAATGTCAGTGAGCATTCCAATTTCAGCTCCAGAGCGATTCGCACAATGAGTCCTTGATATTTAGTCGTTTTCAGCCAATTTTCTGGATTTTTGAAAATTTCACTTTTTTGTGAAAATATCCACTAAATGAGGGAATAATATGTGTGAGGGTACCGCAGGAGAGTACCAAATGTGTGTGGGAAGAATATATATCCGACGGGGGTAAAATTGAAAAAAGTTGAAAAAAAAATTTTTTTGGACTTAGTCATTTTTCTGGCGTTGATCAGACTTTAAGATAGGGGAAATGTCAGTGAGCATTCCGATTTCAGTTCTAGAGCGATACGCCCAATGAGTCCTTGATATTTAGTCGTTTTCAGCCAATTTTCTGGATTTTTGAAAATTTCACTTTTTTGTGAAAATATCCACTAAATGAGGGAATAATATGTGTGAGGGTAACCCAGGAGAGTGCCAAATGTGTGTGGGTAGAATATATATCCCAGGGGGGTAAAATTGAAAAAAAATTTTTTTTGACTTAGTCATTTTTCCGGCGTTTATCAGACTTTCAGATAGGGGAAATGTCAGTGAGCGTTCCGATTTCAGTTCCAGAGCGATTCGCCCAAAGAGTCCTTGATATTTAGTCGTTTTTAGCCAGTTTTCTGGATTTTTGAAAATTTCACTTTTTTGTGGAAATATCCACTAAATGAGGGAATAATATGTGTGAGGGTACCCCAGGAGAGTTCTAAATGTGTGTGAGTAGAATTTATATCCCACGGGGGTAAAATTGAAAAAATTAGAAACATTATTTTTTTTTGGACTTAGTCATTTTTCCGGCGTTTATCAGACTTTCACATAGGGGAAATGTCAGTGAGCATTCCGATTTCAGTTCCAGAGCGATTCGCCCAATGAGTCCTTGATATTTAGTCGTTTTCAGCCAATTTTCTGGATTTTTGAAAATTTCACTTTTTTGTGAAAATATCCACTAAATGAGGGAATAATATGTGTGAGGGTACCCCAGGAGAGTTCCAAATGTGTGTGGGTAGAATATATATCCCACGGGGGTAAAATTGAAAAAAGTTGAAGAAAATGTTTTTTTGGACTTAGTCATTTTTCCGGCGTTTATCAGACTTTCACATAGGGGAAATGTCAGTGAGCGTTCCGATTTCAGTTCCAGAGCGATTCACCCAATGAGTCCTCGATATTTAGTCGTTTTCAGCCAATTTTCTGGATTTTTGAAAATTTCACTTTTTTGTGAAAATAGCCACTAAATGAGGGAATAATATGTGTGCGGGTACCCCAGGAGATTTCCAAATGTGCGTGGGAAGAATATATATCCCACGGGGGTAAAATTGAAATAAATTGAAAAAATTTTTTTTGGGGATTTAGTCATTTTTCCTGCGTTTATCAGACTTTCAGATAGGGGAAATGTCAGTGAGCGTTCCGATTTCAGTTCCAGAGCTATTCGCCCAATGAGTCCTTGATATTTAGTCATTTTCAGCCAATTTTCTGGATTTTTGAAAATTTCCCTTTTTTGTGAAAATATCCACTAAATGAGGGAATAATATGTGTGAGGGTACCCCAGGAGAGTTCCAAATGTGCGTGGGAAAAATATATATCTCACGGGGGTAAAATTGAAAAAAGTTGAAAAATTTGTTTTTGGGGGATTTAGTCATTTTTCCGGCGTTTATCAGACTTTCAGATAGGGGAAATGTCAGTGAGCGTTCCGATTTCAGTTCCAGAGCGATTCGCCCAATGAGTCCTTGATATTTAGTCGTTTTCAGCCAATTTTCTGGATTTTTGAAAATTTCACTTTTTTTCTGAAAATATCCACTAAATGAGGGAATAATATGTGTGAGGGTACCCCAGGAGAGTTCCAAATGTGTGTGGGTAGAATATATATCCCACGGGGGTAAAATTGAAAAAAGTTGAAGAAAATGTTTTTTTGGACTTAGTCATTTTTCTGGCGTTTATCAGACTTTCACATAGGGGAAATGTCAGTGAGCGTTCCGATTTCAGTTCCAGAGCGATTCGCCCAATGAGTCCTCGATATTTAGTCGTTTTCAGCCAATATTTTGGATTTTTGAAAATTTCACTTTTTTGTGAAAATATCCACTAAATGAGGGAATAATATGTGTGAGGGTACCCCAGGAGAGTTCCAAATGTGTGTGGGTAGAATATATATCCCACGGGGGTAAAATTGAAAAAAGTTGAAAAAATTTTTTTTTGGGATTTAGTCATTTTTCCGGCGTTTATCAGACTTTCAGATAGGGGAAATGTCAGTGAACGTTCCGATTTCAGTTCCAGAGCGATTCTCCCAATGAGTCCTCGATATTTAGTCGTTTTCAGCCAATATTTTGGATTTTTGAAAATTTCACTTTTTTGTGAAAATATCCACTAAATGAGGGAATAATATGTGTGAGGGTATCCCAGGAGAGTTCCAAATGTGTGTGGGAAGAATATATATCCCACGGGGGTAAAATTGAAAGAAGTTGAAAAAAATTTTTTTTGGGACTTACTCATTTTTCCGGCGTTTATCAGAATTTCAGAAAGGGCAAGTGTCAATGAGCGTTCCCACTTCAGTTCCAGAGCGATTCGCCCAATGAGTCCTTGATATTTAGTCGTTTTCAGCCAATTTTCTGGATTTTTGAAAATTTCACTTTTTTGTGAAAATATCCACTAAATGAGGGAATAATATGTGTGCGGGTACCCCAGGAGATTTCCAAATGTGCGTGGGAAGAATATATATCCCACGGGGGTAAAATTGAAATAAATTGAAAAAATTTTTTTGGGGGATTTAGTCATTTTTCCTGCGTTTATCAGACTTTCAGATAGGGGAAATGTCAGTGAGCGTTCCGATTTCAGTTCCAGAGCGATTCGCCCAATGAGTCCTCGATATTTAGTCGTTTTCAGCCAATATTTTGAAAATTTCACTTTTTTGTGAAAATATCCACTAAATGAGGGAATAATATGTGTGCGGGTACCCCATGAGATTTCCAAATGTGCGTGGGAAGAAGATATATCCCACGGGGGTAAAATTGAGAAAAGTTGAAAAAAATTTTTGGGGGGATTTAGTCATTTTTCCGGCGTTTATCAGACTTTCAGATAGGGAAAATGTCAGTGAGCGTTCCAATTTCAGTTCCAGTGCGATTCGCCCAATGAGTCCTTGATAATTAGTCGTTTTCAGCCAATTTTCTGGATTTTTGAAAATTTCACTTTTTTGTGAAAATATCCACTAAATGAAGGAATAATATGTGTGAGGGTACCCCAGGAGAGTTCCAAATGTGTGTAGGAAGAATATATATCCCACGGGGGTAAAATTGAAAAAAGTTGAAAAATTTTTTTGGGGGGGATTTAGTCATTTTTCCGGCGTTTATCAGACTTTCAGATAGGGGAAATGTCAGTGAGCATTCCGATTTCAGTTCCAGAGCGATTCGCCCAATGAGTCCTTGATATTTAGTCGTTTTCAGCCAATTTTCTGGATTTTTGAAAATTTCACTTTTTTGTGAAAATATCCACTAAATGAGGGAATAATATGTGTGAGGGTACCCCAGGAGAGTTCCAAATGTGTGTGGGTAGAATATATATCCCACGGGGGTAAAATTGAAAAAATTAGAAACATTATTTTTTTTTGGACTTAGTCATTTTTCCGGCGTTTATCAGACTTTCAGATAGGGGAAATGTCAGTGAGCGTTCCGATTTCAGTTCCAGAGCGATTCGCCCAATGAGTCCTCGATATTTAGTTGTTTTCAGCCAATATTTTGGATTTTTGAAAATTTCACTTTTTTGTGAAAATATCCACTAAATGAGGGAATAATATGTGTGAGGGTACCCCAGGAGAGTTCCAAATGTGTGTGGGTAGAATATATATCCCACGGGGGTAAAATTGAAAAAAGTTGAAAAAAATGTTTTTTTGGACTTAGTCATATTTCTGGCGTTTATCAGACTTTCACATAGGGGAAATGTCAGTGAGCTTTCCCATTTCAGTTCCAGAGCGATTCGCCCAATGAGTCCTTGATATTTAGTCGTTTTCAGCCAATTTTCTGGATTTTTGAAAATTTCACTTTTTTGTGAAAATATCCTATAAATGAGGGAATAATATGTGTGCGGGTACCCCAGGAGATTTCCAAATGTGCGTGGGAAGAATATATATCCCACGGGGGTAAAATTGAAATAAATTGAAAAAATTTTTTTTTGGGATTTAGTCATTTTTCCGGCGTTTATCAGACTTTCAGATAGGGGAAATGTCAGTGAACGTTCCGATTTCAGTTCCAGAGCGATTCTCCCAATGAGTCCTCGATATTTAGTCGTTTTCAGCCAATATTTTGGATTTTTGAAAATTTCACTTTTTTGTGAAAATATCCACTAAATGAGGGAATAATATGTGTAAGGGTACCCCAGGAGAGTTCCAAATGTGTGTGGGTAGAATATATATCCCACGGGGGTAAAATTGAAAAAATTAGAAACATTATTTTTTTTTGGACTTAGTCATTTTTCCGGCGTTTATCAGACTTTCAGATAGGGGAAATGTCAGTGAGCGTTCCGATTTCAGTTCCAGAGCGATTCTCCCAATGAGTCCTCGATATTTAGTCGTTTTCAGCCAATATTTGGATTTTTGAAAATTTCACTTTTTTGTGAAAATATCCACTAAATGAGGGAATAATATGTGTGAGGGTACCCCAGGAGAGTTCCAAATGTGTGTGGGAAGAATATATAACCCACGGGGGTAAAATTGAAAAAACGTAAAAAATTTTTTTTGGGGGATTTATTCATTTTTCCGGCGTTTATCAGACTTTCAGATAGGAGAAATGTCAGTGAGCGTTCCGATTTCAGTTCCAGAGCGATTCGCCCAATGAGCCCTTGTTATTTAGTCGTTTTCAGCCAATTTTCTGGATTTTTGAAAATTTCACTTTTTTGTGAAAATATCCACTAAATGAGGGAATAATATGTGTGTGGGTACCCCAGGAGATTTCCAAATGTGCGTGGGAAGAATATATATCCCACGGGGGTAAAATTGAAATAAATTGAAAAAATTTTTTTGGGGGATTTAGTCATTTTTCCTGCGTTTATCAGACTTACAGATAGGGGAAATGTCAGTGAGCGTTCCGATTTCAGTTCCAGAGCGATTCGCCCAATGAGTCCTCGATATTTAGTCGTTTTCAGCCAATATTTTGAAAATTTCACTTTTTTGTGAAAATATCCACTAAATGAGGGAATAATATGTGTGAGGGTTCCCCAGGAGATTTCCAAATGTGCGTGGGAAGAAGATATATCCCACGGGGGTAAAATTGAGAAAAGTTGAAAAAAATTTTTGGGGGGATTTAGTCATTTTTCCGGCGTTTATCAGACTTTCAGATAGGGAAAATGTCAGTGAGCGTTCCAATATCAGTTCCAGTGCGATTCGCCCAATGAGTCCTTGATAATTAGTCGTTTTCAGCCAATTTTCTGGATTTTTGAAAATTTCACTTTTTTGTGAAAATATCCACTAAATGAAGGAATAATATGTGTGAGGGTACCCCAGGAGAGTTCCAAATGTGTGTAGGAAGAATATATATCCCACGGGGGTAAAATTGAAAAAATTAGAAACATTATTTTTTTTTGGACTTAGTCATTTTTCCGGCGTTTATCAGACTTTCAGATAGGGGAAATGTCAGTGAGCGTTGCGATTTCAGTTCCAGAGCGATTCGCCCAATGAGTCCTCGATATTTAGTTGTTTTCAGCCAATATTTTGGATTTTTGAAAATTTCACTTTTTTGTTAAAATATCCACTAAATTAAGGAATAATATGTGTGAGGGTTCCCCAGGAGATTTCTAAATGTGCGTGGGAAGAAGATATATCCCACGGGGGTAAAATTGAGAAAAGTTGAAAAAATTTTTTTTTGTGATTTAGTCATTTTTCCGGCGTTTATCAGACTTTCAGATAGGGGAAATGTCAGTGAGCGTTCCAATTTCAGTTCCAGAGCGATTCGCCCAATGAGTCCTCGATATTTAGTTGTTTTCAGCCAATATTTTGGATTTTTGAAAATTTCACTTTTTTGTTAAAATATCCACTAAATTAAGGAATAATATGTGTGAGGGTTCCCCAGGAGATTTCTAAATGTGCGTGGGTAGAATATATATCCCACGGGGGTAAAATTGAAAAAAGTTGAACAAACTTTTTTTTGGACTTAGTCATTTTTCTGGCGTTTATCAGACTTTAAGAGAGGGGAAATGTCAGGGAGCGTTCCGATTTCAGTTCCAGAGCGATTCGCCCAATGAGTCCTCGATATTTAGTCATTTTCAGCCAATATTTTGGATTTTTGAAAATTTCACTTTTTTATGAAAATATCCACTAAATGAGGGAATAATATGTGTGAGGGTACCCCAGGAGAGTTCCAAATGTGTGTGGGTAAAATATATATCCCACGGGGGTAAAATTGAAAAAAGTTGAAAAAAATGTTTTTTTGGACTTAGTCATATTTCTGGCGTTTATCAGACTTTCACATAGGGGAAATGTCAGTGAGCTTTCCCATTTCAGTTCCAGAGCGATTCGCCCAATGAGCCCTTGTTATTTAGTTGTTTTCAGCCAATTTTCTGGATTTTTGAAAATTTCACTTTTTTGTGAAAATATCCACTAAATGAGAGAATATGTGTGAGGGTACCCCAGGAGAGTTCCAAATGTGTGTGGGAAGAATATGTATCCCACGGGGGTAACATTGAAAAAACTTGAAAACATTTTTTTTTTTGGACTTAGTCATTATTCCGGCGTTTATCAGTATTTCAGAAAGGGCAAATGTCAATGAGCGTTCCCATTTCAGTTCCAGAGCGATTCGCCCAATGAGTCATTGATATTTAGTCGTTTTCAGCCAATTTTCTGGATTTTTGAAAATTTCACTTTTTTGTGAAAATATCCTATAAATGAGGGAATAATATGTGTGCGGGTACCCCAGGAGATTTCCAAATGTGCGTGGGAAGAATATATATCCCACGGGGGTAAAATTGAAATAAATTGAAAAAATTTTTTTTTGGGATTTAGTCATTTTTCCGGCGTTTATCAGACTTTCAGATAGGGGAAATGTCAGTGAACGTTCCGATTTCAGTTCCAGAGCGATTCTCCCAATGAGTCCTCGATATTTAGTCGTTTTCAGCCAATATTTTGGATTTTTGAAAATTTCACTTTTTTGTGAAAATATCCACTAAATGAGGGAATAATATGTGTGAGGGTATCCCAGGAGAGTTCCAAATGTGTGTGGGAAGAATATATATCCCACGGGGGTAAAATTGAAAGAAGTTGAAAAAAATTTTTTTTGGGACTTACTCATTTTTCCGGCGTTTATCAGAATTTCAGAAAGGGCAAGTGTCAATGAGCGTTCCCATTTCAGTTCCAGAGCCATTCGCCCAATGAGTCCTTGATATTTAGTCGTTTTCAGCCAATTTTCTGGATTTTTGAAAATTTCACTTTTTTGTGAAAATATCCACTAAATGAGGGAATAATATGTGTGCGGGTACCCCAGGAGATTTCCAAATGTGCGTGGGAAGAATATATATCCCACGGGGGTAAAATTGAAATAAATTGAAAAAATTTTTTTGGGGGATTTAGTCATTTTTCCTGCGTTTATCAGACTTTCAGATAGGGGAAATGTCAGTGAGCGTTCCGATTTCAGTTCCAGAGCGATTCGCCCAATGAGTCCTCGATATTTAGTCGTTTTCAGCCAATATTTTGAAAATTTCACTTTTTTGTGAAAATATCCACTAAATGAGGGAATAATATGTGTGCGGGTACCCCATGAGATTTCCAAATGTGCGTGGGAAGAATATATATCCCACGGGGGTAAAATTGAAATAAATTGAAAAAATTTTTTTTGGGGGTTTAGTCATTTTTCTGGCGTTTATCAGACTTTCAGATAGGGGAAATGTCGGTGAGCGTTCCGATTTCAGTTCCAGAGCGATTCGCCCAATGAGTCCTCGATATTTAGTCGTTTTCAGCCAATATTTTGGATTTTTGAAAATTTCACTTTTTTGTGAAAATATCCACTAAATGAGGGAATAATATGTGTGAGGGTACCCCAGGAGAGTTCCAAATGTGTGTGGGAAGAATATATATCCCACGGGGGTAAAATTGAAAGTAGTGTAAAAAAAATTTTTTTTGGACTTAGTCATTTTTCCTGTGTTTATCAGACTTTCAGATAGGGGAAATGTCAGTGAGCGTTCCGATTTCAGTTCCAGAGCGATTCGCCCAATGAGTCCTTGTTATTTAGTCGTTTTCAGCCAATTTTCTGGATTTTTGAAAATTTCACTTTTTGTGAAAATATCCACTAAATGAGGGAATAATATGCGTGAGAGTACCCCAGGAGAGTTCCAAATGTGTGTGGGAAGAATATATAACCCACGGGGGTAAAATTGAAAAAACTTAAAAATTTTTTTTTTGGGGATTTATTCATTTTTCCGGCGTTTATCAGACTTTCAGATAGGAGAAATGTCAGTGAGCGTTCCGATTTCAGTTCCAGAGCGATTCGCCCAATGAGTCCTTGATATTTAGTCGTTTTCAGCCAATTTTCTGGATTTTTGAAAATTTCACTTTTTTGTGAAAATATCCACTAAATGAGGGAATAATATGTGTAAGGGTACCCCGGAGAGTTCCAAATGTGTGTGGGTAGAATATATATCCCACGGGGGTAAAATTGAAAAAAGTTGAAAAAAATGTTTTTTTGGACTTAGTCATTTTTCCGGCGTTAATCAGACTTTCACATAGGGGAAATGTCAGTGAGCGTTCCGATTTCAGTTCCAGAGCGATTCGCCCAATGAGTCTTTGATATTTAGTCGCTTTCAGCCAATTTTCTGGATTTTTGAAAATTTCACTTTTTTGTGAAAATATCCACTAAATGAGGGAATAATATGTGTAAGGGTACCCCAGGAGAGTTCCAAATGTGTGTGGGTAGAATATATATCCCACGGGGGTAAAATTGAAAAAAGTTGAAAAAAATGTTTTTTTGGACTTAGTCATTTTTCCGGCGTTAATCAGACTTTCACATAGGGGAAATGTCAGTGAGCGTTCCGATTTCAGTTCCAGAGCGATTCGCCCAATGAGTCTTTGATATTTAGTCGCTTTCAGCCAATTTTCTGGATTTTTGAAAATTTCACTTTTTTGTGAAAATATCCACTAAATGAGGGAATAATATGTGTAAGGGTACCCCAGGAGAGTTCCAAATGTGTGTGGGTAGAATATATATCCCACGGGGGTAAAATTGAAAAAAGTTGAAAAAAATGTTTTTTTGGACTTAGTCATTTTTCCGGCGTTAATCAGACTTTCACATAGGGGAAATGTCAGTGAGCGTTCCGATTTCAGTTCCAGAGCGATTCGTCCAATGAGTCTTTGATATTTAGTCGTTATCAGCCAATATTTTGGATTTTTGAAAATTTCACTTTTTTGTGAAAATATCCACTAAATGAGGGAATAATATGTTTGAGGGTACTCCAGGAGAGTTCCAAATGTGTGTGGGAAGAATATATATCCCACGGGGGGAAAATTGAAAAAAGTTGAAAACATTTCTTTTTTTGGACTTAGTCATTTTTCCGGCGTTTATCAGGCTTTCAGATATGGGAAATGTCAGTGAGCGTTCCGATTTCAGTTCCAGAGCGATTCGCCCAATGAGTCCTCGATATTTAGTCGTTTTCAGCCAACATCTTGGATTTTTGAAAATTTCACTTTTTTGTGAAAATATCCACTAAATGAGGGAATAATATGTGTGAGGGTACCCCAAGAGAGTTCCAAATGTGTGTGGGTAGAATATATATCCCTCGGGGGTAAAATTGAAAAAAGTTGAAAAAAATTTTTTTTTGGACTTAGTCATTTTTCTGCCGTTTATCAGACTTTAAGATAGGGGAAATGTCAGTGAGCGTTGCGATTTCAGTTTCATAGCGATTCGCCCAATGAGTCCTTGATATTTAGTCGTTTTCAGCCAATTTTCTGGATTTTTGAAAATTTCACTTTTTTGTGAAAATATCCACTAAATGAGGGAATAATATGTGTGAGGGTACCCCAAGAGAGTTCCAAATGTGTGTGGGTAGAATATATATCCCTCGGGGGTAAAATTGAAAAAAGTCGAAAAAATTTTTTTTTGGACTTAGTCATTTTTCTGCCGTTTATCAGACTTTAAGATAGGGGAAATGTCAGTGAGCGTTGCGATTTCAGTTTCATAGCGATTCGCCCAATGAGTCCTTGATATTTAGTCGTTTTCAGCCAATTTTCTGGATTTTTGAAAATTTTACTTTTTTGTGAAAATATCCACTAAATGAGGGAATAATATGTGTGAGGGTACCCCAGGAGAGTTCCAAATGTGTGTGGGAAGAATATATATCCCATGGGGGTAAAATTGAAAAAAGTTGAAAAAAATTTTTTTTTGGACTTAGTCATTTTTCCGGCGTTTATCAGACTTTCAGATAGGGGAAATGTCAGTGAGCGTTCCGATTTCATTTCCAGAGCGATTCGCCCAATGAGTCCTTGATATTTAGTCATTTTCAGCCAATTTTCTGGATTTTTGAAAATTTCACTTTTTTGTGAAAATATCCACTAAATGAGGGAATAATATGTGTGAGGGTACCCCAGGAGAGTTCCAAATGTGTGTGGGTAGAAAATATATCCCATGGGGGTAAAATTGAAAAAAGTAGAAACATTTTTTTTTGGACTTAGTCATTTTTCCGGCGTTTATCAGACTTTCAGATAGGGCGAATGTCAGTGAGCGTTCCGATTTCAGTTCCAGAGCGATTCGCCCAATGAGTCCTTGTTATTTAGTCGTTTTCAGCCAATTTTCTGGATTTTTGAAAATTTCACTTTTTGTGAAAATATCCACTAAATGAGGGAATAATATGCATGAGAGTACCCCAGGAGAGTTCCAAATGTGTGTGGGAAGAATATATAACCAACGGGGGTAAAATTGAAAAAACTTAAAAAAATTTTTTTTGGGGATTTATTCATTTTTCCGGCGTTTATCAGACTTTCAGACAGGGGAAATGTCAGTGAGCGTTCCGATTTAAGTTCCAGAGCGATCCGCCCAATGAGTCTTTGATATTTAGTCGTTTTCAGCTAATTTTCCGAATTTTTGAAAATTTCACTTTTTTGTGAAAATATCCACTTAATGAGGGAATAATATGTGTGAGGGTACCCCAGGAGAGTTCCAAATGTGTGTGGGTAGAATATATATCCCACGGGGGTAAAATTGAAAAAAGTTGAAAACATTTCTTTTTTTGGACTTAGTCATTTTTCCGGCGTTTATCAGACTTTCAGATAGGGCAAATGTCAGTGAGCATTCCGATTTCAGTTCCAGAGCGATTCGCCCAATGAGTCTTTGATATTTAGTCGTTATCAGCCAATATTTTAGATTTTTGAAAATTTCACTCTTTTGTGAAAATATCCACTAAATGAGGGAATAATATGTTTGAGGGTACTCCAGGAGAGTTCCAAATGTGTGTGGGAAGAATATATATCCCACGGGGGGAAAATTGAAAAAAGTTTAAAAAAATATTTTTTTGGACTTAGTCATTTTTCCGGCGTTTATCAGACTTTCAGATAGGGGAAATGTCAGTGAGCGTTCCGATTTCAGTTCCAGAGCGATTCGCCCAATGAGTCCTTGATATTTAGTCGTTTTCAGCCATTATTTTGGATTTTTGAAAATTTCACTTTTTTGTGAAAATATCCACTAAATGAGGGAATAATATGTGTGAGGGTACCCCAGGAGAGTTCCAAATGTGTGTGGGTAGAAGATATATCCCACGGGGTAAAATTGAAAAAAGTTGAAAAAATTTTTTTTTTGGACTTAGTAATTTTTCTGGCGTTTATCACACTTTCAGATAGGGGAAATTTCAGTGGGCCTTCCGATTTCAGTTCCAGAGCGATTCGCCCAATGAGTCCTTGATATTTAGTCATTTTCAGCCAATATTTTGGATTTTTGAAAATTTCACTTTTTTGTGAAAATATCCACTAAATGAGGGAATAATATGTGTGAGGGTACCCCAGGAGAGTTCCAAATGTGTGTGGGTAGAATATATATCCCACGGGGGTAAAATTGAAAAAAGTTGAAAACATTTTTTTTTTGGACTTAGTCATTTTTCCGGCGTTTATCAGACTTTCAGATAGGGGAAATGTCAGTGAGCGTTCCGATTTCAGTTCCATAGCGATTCGCCCAATGAGTCTTTAATATTTAGTCGTTTTCAGCCAATATTTTGGATTTTTGAAAATTTCACTTTGTTGAGAAAATATCCACTAAATTAGGGAATAATATGTGTGAGGGTACCCCAGGAGAGTTCCAAATGTGTGTGGGTAGAATACATATCCCACTGGGGTAAAATTGAAAAAAGTTGAAAACATTTTTTTCTTGGACTTAGTCATTTTTCCGGCGTTTATCAGACTTTCAGTTAGGGCAAATATCAGTGAGTGTTCCAATTTCAGTTCCAGAACCATTCGCCCAATGAGTCCGTGATATTTAGTCGTTTTCAGCCATTCTTTAGGATTTTTGAAAATTTCACTTTTTTGGGAAAATATCCACTAAATGAGGGAATAATATGTGTGAGGGTATCCCAGGAGAGTTCCAAATGTGTGTGGGTAGAATATATATCCCACGTTGGTAAAATTGAAAAAAGTTGAAAACATTTTGTTTTTGGACTTAGTCATTTTTCCAGCGTTTACCAGACTTTCAGATAGGGGAAATGTCAGTGAGCGTTCCGATTTCAGTTCCAGAGCGATTCGCCCAATGAGTCCTTGATATTTAGTCGTTTTCAGCCAATATTTTGGATTTTTGAAAATTTCACTTTTTTGTGAAAATATCCACTAAATTAGGGAATAATATGTGTGAGGGTACCCCAGGAGAGTTACAAATGTGTGTGGGTAGAATACATATCCCACAGGGGTAAAATTGAAAAAAGTTGAAAACATTTTTTTTTGGACTTAGTCATTTTTCCGGCGTTTATCAGACTTTCAGAGAGGGGAAATGTCAGTGAGCATTCCGATTTCTGTTCCAGAGCGATTCGCCCAATGCATCCTTGATATTTAGTTGTTTTCAGCCATTATTTTGGATTTTTGAAAATTTCACTTTTTTGAGAAAATATCCACTAAATGAGGGAATAATATGTGTGAGGGTACCCCAGGAGAGTTCCAAATGTGTGTGGGTAGAATATATATCCCACGGGGGTAAAATTGAAAAAAGTTGAAAACATTTTTTTTTTGGACTTAGTCATTTTTCCGGTGTTTATCAGACTTTCAGATAGGGGAAATGTCAGTGAGCATTCCGATTTCAGTTCCATAGCGATTCGCCCAATGAGTCTTTGATATTTAGTCGTTTTCAGCCAATATTTTGGATTTTTGAAAATTTCACTTTTTTGAGAAAATATCCACTAAATTAGGGAATAATATGTGTGAGGGTACCCCAGGAGAGTTACAAATGTGTGTGGGTAGAATACATATCCCACTGGGGTAAAATTGAAAAAAGTTGAAAACATTTTTTTTTGGACTTAGTCATTTTTCCGGCGTTTATCAGACTTTCAGATAGGGCAAATGTCAGTGAGTGTTCCAATTTCAGTTCCAGAGTGATTTGCCCAATGAGTCTTTGATATTTATTCGTTTTCAGCCAATTTTCTGGATTTTTGAAAATTTCACTTTTTTGTGAAAATATCCACTAAGTGAGGGAATAATATGTGTGAGGGTACCCCAGGAGAGTTCGAAATGTGTGTGGGTAGAATATATATCCCACGGGGGTAAAATTGGAAAAGGTTGAAAACATTTTTTTTTTTGGACTTAGTCATTTTTCCGGCGTTTATCAGACTTTCAGATAGGGGAAATGTCAGTGAGCATTCCGATTTCAGTTCTAGAGCAATTCGCCCAATGAGTCCGTGATATTTAGTCGTTTTCAGCCAATATTTTGGATTTTTGAAAATTTCACTTTTTTGTGAAAATATCCACTAAATGAGGAAATAATATGTGTGAGGGTACCCCAGGAGAGTTCCAAATGTGTGTGGGTAGAATATATATCCCACGGGGGTAAAATTGAAAAAAGTTGAAAACATTTTTTTTTTGGGACTTAGTCATTTTTCCGGCGTTTATCAGACTTTCAGATAGGGCAAATGTCAGTGCGCATTCCAATTTCAGTTCCAGAGCGATTCGCCCAATGAGTCCTTGATATTTAGTCTTTTTCAGCCAATATTTTGGATTTTTGAAAATTTCACTTTTTTGTGAAAATATCCACTAAATTAGGGAATAATATGTGTGAGTATACCCCAGGAGAGTTACAAATGTGTGTGGGTAGAATATATATCCCAATGGGGTAAAATTGAAAAAAGTTGAAAACATTTTTTTTTTGGACTTAGTCATTTTTCCGGCGTTTATCAGACTTTCAGATAGGGCAAATGTCAGTGAGTGTTTCAATTTCAGTTCCAGAGCGATTCGCCCAATGAGTCTTTGATATTTAGTCGTTTTCAGCCAATATTTTGGATTTTTGAACATTTCACTTTTTTGTGAAAATATCCACTAAATGAGGGAATAATATGTGTGAGGGTACCCCAGGAGAGTTCCAAATGTGTGTGGGTAGAATATATATCCCACGGGGGTAAAATTGAAAAAAGTTGAAAACATTTTTTTTTTGGACTTAGTCATTTTTCCGGCGTTTATCAGACTTTCAGATAGGGGAAATGTCAGTGAGCGTTCCGATTTCAGTTCCAGAGCGATTCGCCCAATGAGTCCTTGATATTTAGTCGTTTTCAGCCAATATTTTGGATTTTTGAAAATTTCACTTTTTTGTGAAAATATCCACTAAATTAGGGAATAATATGTGTGAGGGTACCCCAGGAGAGTTACAAATGTGTGTGGGTAGAATACATATCCCACTGGGGTAAAATTGAAAAAAGTTGAAAACATTTTTTTTTGGACTTAGTCATTTTTCCGGCGTTTATCAGACTTTCAGATAGGGCAAATGTCAGTGAGTGTTCCAATTTCAGTTCCAGAGTGATTTGCCCAATGAGTCTTTGATATTTATTCGTTTTCAGCCAATTTTCTGGATTTTTGAAAATTTCACTTTTTTGTGAAAATATCCACTAAATGAGGGAATAATATGTGTGAGGGTACCCCAGGAGAGTTCGAAATGTGTGTGGGTAGAATATATATCCCACGGGGGTAAAATTGAAAAAGGTTGAAAACATTTTTTTTTTTGGACTTAGTCATTTTTCCGGCGTTTATCAGACTTTCAGATAGGGGAAATGTCAGTGAGCATTCCGATTTCAGTTCTAGAGCAATTCGCCCAATGAGTCCGTGATATTTAGTCGTTTTCAGCCATTCTTTTGGATTTTTGAAAATTTCACTTTTTTGGGAAAATATCCACTAAATGAGGGAATAATATGTGTGAGGGTATCCCAGGAGAGTTCCAAATGTGTGTGGGTAGAATATATATCCCACGTTGGTAAAATTGAAAAAAGTTGAAAACATTTTGTTTTTGGACTTAGTCATTTTTCCAGCGTTTACCAGACTTTCAGATAGGGCAAATGTCAGTGAGTGTTTCAATTTCAGTTCCAGAGCGATTCGCCCAAAGAGTCTTTGATATTTAGTCGTTTTCAGCCAATATTTTGGATTTTTGAAAATTTCACTTTTTTGTGAAAATATCCACTAAATGAGGGAATAATATGTGTGAGGGTACCCCAGGAGAGTTCCAAATGTGTGTGGGTAGAATATATATCCCACGAGGGTAAAATTGAAAAAATTTGAAAAAATATTTTTTTTGGACTTAGTCATTTTTCTGGCGTTTATCAGACTTTCAGATAGGGGAAATGTCAGTGGGCATTCCGATTTCAGTTCCAGAGAGATTCGCCCAATGAGTCCTTGATATTTAGTCGTTTTCAGCCAATTTTCTGGATTTTTGAAAATTTCACTTTTTTGTGAAAATATCCACTAAATGAGGGAATAATATGTGTGAAGGTACCCCAGGAGAGTTCCAAATGTGTGTGGGAAGAATATATATCCCACGGGTGTAAAATTGAAAAAAGTTGAAAACATTTTTTTTTTGGACTTAGTCATTTTTCCGGCGTTTATCAGACTTTCAGATAGGGGAAATGTCAGTGAGCGTTCCGATTTCAGTTCCAGAGCGATTCGCCCAATGCTTCCTTGATATTTAGTCGTTTTCAGCCAATTTTCTGGATTTTTGAAAATTTCACTTTTTTGTGAAAATATCCACTAAATGAGGGAATAATATGTGTGAGGGTACCCCATGAGAGTTCCAAATGTGTGTGGGCAGAATATATATCCCACGGGGGTAAAATTGAAAAAAGTTGAAAACATTTTTTTTTTGGACTTAGTCATTTTTCCGGCGTTTATCAGACTTTCAGATAGGGGAAATGTCAGTGAGCGTTCCGATTTCAGTTCCAGAGCGATTCGCCCAATGCGTCCTTGATATTTAGTTGTTTTCAGCCATTATTTTGGATTTTTGAAAATTTCACTTTTTTGTGAAAATATCCACTAAATGAGGGAATAATATGTGTGAGGGTACCCCAGGAGAGTTCCAAATGTGTGTGGGTAGAAGATATATCCCACGGGGGTAAAATTGAAAAAAGTTGAAAAAAATTTTTTTTGGACTTAGTCATTTTTCTGGCGTTTATCAGACTTTCAGATAGGGGAAATGTCAGTGGGCGTTCCGATTTCAGTTCCAGAGCGATTCGCCCAATGAGTCCTTGATATTTAGTTGTTTTCAGCCAATTTTCTGGATTTTTGAAAATTTCACTTTTTTCTGAAAATATTCACTAAATAAGGGAATAATATGTATGAGGGTACCCCAGGAGAGTTCCAAATGTGTGTGGGTAGAATATATATCCCACGGGGGTAAAATTGAAAAAAGTTGAAAACATTTTTTTTTTTGGACTTAGTCATTTTTCCGGCGTTTATCAGACTTTCAGATAGGGCAAATGTCAGTGAGCATTCCAATTTCAATTCCAGAGCGATTCGCCCAATGAGTCCTTGATATTTAGTCGTTTTCAGCCATTATTTTGGATTTTTGAAAATTTCACTTTTTTGTGAAAATATCCACTAAATTAGGGAATAATATGTGTGAGTATACCCCAGGAGAGTTACAAATGTGTGTGGGTAGAGTATATATCCCATTGGGGTAAAATTAAAAAAAGTTGAAAACATTTTTTTTTGGACTTAGTCATTCTTCCAGCGTTTATCAGACTTTAAGATAGGGGAAATGTCAGTGAGCGTTCCGATTTCAGTTCCAGAACGATTCGCCCAATGCGTCCTTGATATTTAGTCGTTTTCAGCCAATTTTCTGGATTTTTGAAAATTTCACTTTTTTGTGAAAATATCCACTAAATTAGGGAATAATATGTGTGATCGTACCCCAGGAGAGTTTCAAATGTGTGTGGGTAGAATATATATCCCACGGGGGTAAAACTGAAAAAAATTGAAAACATTTTTTTTTTGGACTTAGTCATTTTTCCGGCGTTTATCAGACTTTCAGATAGGGGAAATGTCAGTGAGCGTTCCGATTTCAGTTCCAGAGCGATTCGCCCAATGAGTCCTTGATATTTAGTCATTTTCAGCCAATATTTTGGATTTTTGAAAATTTCACTTTTTTGTGAAAATATCCACTAAATGAGGGAATAATATGTGTGAAGGTACCCCAGGAGAGTTCCAAATGTGTGTGGGAAGAATATATATCCCACGGGGGTAAAATTGAAAAAAGTTGAAAACATTTTTTTTTTTGGACTTAGTCATTTTTCCGGCGTTTATCAGACTTTCAGATAGGGCAAATGTCAGTGAGTGTTTCAATTTCAGTTCCAGAGCGATTCGCCCAATGAGTCTTTGATATTTAGTCGTTTTCAGCCAATATTTTGGATTTTTGAAAATTTCCCTTTTTTGTGAAAATATCCACTAAATGAGGGAATAATATGTGTGAGGGTACCCCAGGAGAGTTCCAAATGTGTGTCGGTAGAATATATATCCCACGGGGGTAAAATTGAAAAAAGTTGAAAACATTTTTTTTCTTGGACTTAGTCATTTTTCCGGCGTTTATCAGACTTTCAGATAGGGTATATGTCAGTGAGCATTCCAATTTCAGTTCCAGAGCGATTCGCCCAATGAGTCTTTGATATTTAGTCGTTTTCAGCCAATTTTCTGGATTTTTGAAAATTTCACTTTTTTGTGAAAATATCCACTAAATGAGGGAATAATATGTGTGAGGGTACCCCAGGAGAGTTCCAAATGTGTGTGGGTAGAATATATATCCCACGGCGGTAAAATTGAAAAAAGTTGAAAAAAATTTTTTTTTTGACTTAGTCATTTTTCCTGCGTTTTTCAGACTTTCACATAGGGGAAATGTCAGTGGGCCTTCCGATTTCAGTTCCAGAGCGATTCGCCCAATGAGTCCTTGATATTTAGTCATTTTCAGCCAATATTTTGGATTTTTGAAAATTTCACTTTTTTGTGAAAATATCCACTAAATGAGGGAATAATATGTGTGAGGGTACCCCAGGAGAGTTCCAAATGTGTGTGGGTAGAATATATATCCCACGGGGGTAAAATTGAAAAAAGTTGAAAACATTTTTTTTTTGGACTTAGTCATTTTTCCGGCGTTTATCAGACTTTCAGATAGGGGAAATGTCAGTGAGCGTTCCGATTTCAGTTCCATAGCGATTCGCCCAATGAGTCTTTAATATTTAGTCGTTTTCAGCCAATATTTTGGATTTTTGAAAATTTCACTTTGTTGAGAAAATATCCACTAAATTAGGGAATAATATGTGTGAGGGTACCCCAGGAGAGTTCCAAATGTGTGTGGGTAGAATACATATCCCACTGGGGTAAAATTGAAAAAAGTTGAAAACATTTTTTTCTTGGACTTAGTCATTTTTCCGGCGTTTATCAGACTTTCAGTTAGGGCAAATATCAGTGAGTGTTCCAATTTCAGTTCCAGAACCATTCGCCCAATGAGTCCGTGATATTTAGTCGTTTTCAGCCATTCTTTAGGATTTTTGAAAATTTCACTTTTTTGGGAAAATATCCACTAAATGAGGGAATAATATGTGTGAGGGTATCCCAGGAGAGTTCCAAATGTGTGTGGGTAGAATATATATCCCACGTTGGTAAAATTGAAAAAAGTTGAAAACATTTTGTTTTTGGACTTAGTCATTTTTCCAGCGTTTACCAGACTTTCAGATAGGGGAAATGTCAGTGAGCGTTCCGATTTCAGTTCCAGAGCGATTCGCCCAATGAGTCCTTGATATTTAGTCGTTTTCAGCCAATATTTTGGATTTTTGAAAATTTCACTTTTTTGTGAAAATATCCACTAAATTAGGGAATAATATGTGTGAGGGTACCCCAGGAGAGTTACAAATGTGTGTGGGTAGAATACATATCCCACTGGGGTAAAATTGAAAAAAGTTGAAAACATTTTTTTTTGGACTTAGTCATTTTTCCGGCGTTTATCAGACTTTCAGAGAGGGGAAATGTCAGTGAGCATTCCGATTTCTGTTCCAGAGCGATTCGCCCAATGCATCCTTGATATTTAGTTGTTTTCAGCCATTATTTTGGATTTTTGAAAATTTCACTTTTTTGAGAAAATATCCACTAAATGAGGGAATAATATGTGTGAGGGTACCCCAGGAGAGTTCCAAATGTGTGTGGGTAGAATATATATCCCACGGGGGTAAAATTGAAAAAAGTTGAAAACATTTTTTTTTTGGACTTAGTCATTTTTCCGGTGTTTATCAGACTTTCAGATAGGGGAAATGTCAGTGAGCATTCCGATTTCAGTTCCATAGCGATTCGCCCAATGAGTCTTTGATATTTAGTCGTTTTCAGCCAATATTTTGGATTTTTGAAAATTTCACTTTTTTGAGAAAATATCCACTAAATTAGGGAATAATATGTGTGAGGGTACCCCAGGAGAGTTACAAATGTGTGTGGGTAGAATACATATCCCACTGGGGTAAAATTGAAAAAAGTTGAAAACATTTTTTTTTGGACTTAGTCATTTTTCCGGCGTTTATCAGACTTTCAGATAGGGCAAATGTCAGTGAGTGTTCCAATTTCAGTTCCAGAGTGATTTGCCCAATGAGTCTTTGATATTTATTCGTTTTCAGCCAATTTTCTGGATTTTTGAAAATTTCACTTTTTTGTGAAAATATCCACTAAGTGAGGGAATAATATGTGTGAGGGTACCCCAGGAGAGTTCGAAATGTGTGTGGGTAGAATATATATCCCACGGGGGTAAAATTGGAAAAGGTTGAAAACATTTTTTTTTTTGGACTTAGTCATTTTTCCGGCGTTTATCAGACTTTCAGATAGGGGAAATGTCAGTGAGCATTCCGATTTCAGTTCTAGAGCAATTCGCCCAATGAGTCCGTGATATTTAGTCGTTTTCAGCCAATATTTTGGATTTTTGAAAATTTCACTTTTTTGTGAAAATATCCACTAAATGAGGAAATAATATGTGTGAGGGTACCCCAGGAGAGTTCCAAATGTGTGTGGGTAGAATATATATCCCACGGGGGTAAAATTGAAAAAAGTTGAAAACATTTTTTTTTTGGGACTTAGTCATTTTTCCGGCGTTTATCAGACTTTCAGATAGGGCAAATGTCAGTGCGCATTCCAATTTCAGTTCCAGAGCGATTCGCCCAATGAGTCCTTGATATTTAGTCTTTTTCAGCCAATATTTTGGATTTTTGAAAATTTCACTTTTTTGTGAAAATATCCACTAAATTAGGGAATAATATGTGTGAGTATACCCCAGGAGAGTTACAAATGTGTGTGGGTAGAATATATATCCCAATGGGGTAAAATTGAAAAAAGTTGAAAACATTTTTTTTTTGGACTTAGTCATTTTTCCGGCGTTTATCAGACTTTCAGATAGGGCAAATGTCAGTGAGTGTTTCAATTTCAGTTCCAGAGCGATTCGCCCAATGAGTCTTTGATATTTAGTCGTTTTCAGCCAATATTTTGGATTTTTGAACATTTCACTTTTTTGTGAAAATATCCACTAAATGAGGGAATAATATGTGTGAGGGTACCCCAGGAGAGTTCCAAATGTGTGTGGGTAGAATATATATCCCACGGGGGTAAAATTGAAAAAAGTTGAAAACATTTTTTTTTTGGACTTAGTCATTTTTCCGGCGTTTATCAGACTTTCAGATAGGGGAAATGTCAGTGAGCGTTCCGATTTCAGTTCCAGAGCGATTCGCCCAATGAGTCCTTGATATTTAGTCGTTTTCAGCCAATATTTTGGATTTTTGAAAATTTCACTTTTTTGTGAAAATATCCACTAAATTAGGGAATAATATGTGTGAGGGTACCCCAGGAGAGTTACAAATGTGTGTGGGTAGAATACATATCCCACTGGGGTAAAATTGAAAAAAGTTGAAAACATTTTTTTTTGGACTTAGTCATTTTTCCGGCGTTTATCAGACTTTCAGATAGGGCAAATGTCAGTGAGTGTTCCAATTTCAGTTCCAGAGTGATTTGCCCAATGAGTCTTTGATATTTATTCGTTTTCAGCCAATTTTCTGGATTTTTGAAAATTTCACTTTTTTGTGAAAATATCCACTAAATGAGGGAATAATATGTGTGAGGGTACCCCAGGAGAGTTCGAAATGTGTGTGGGTAGAATATATATCCCACGGGGGTAAAATTGAAAAAGGTTGAAAACATTTTTTTTTTTGGACTTAGTCATTTTTCCGGCGTTTATCAGACTTTCAGATAGGGGAAATGTCAGTGAGCATTCCGATTTCAGTTCTAGAGCAATTCGCCCAATGAGTCCGTGATATTTAGTCGTTTTCAGCCATTCTTTTGGATTTTTGAAAATTTCACTTTTTTGGGAAAATATCCACTAAATGAGGGAATAATATGTGTGAGGGTATCCCAGGAGAGTTCCAAATGTGTGTGGGTAGAATATATATCCCACGTTGGTAAAATTGAAAAAAGTTGAAAACATTTTGTTTTTGGACTTAGTCATTTTTCCAGCGTTTACCAGACTTTCAGATAGGGCAAATGTCAGTGAGTGTTTCAATTTCAGTTCCAGAGCGATTCGCCCAAAGAGTCTTTGATATTTAGTCGTTTTCAGCCAATATTTTGGATTTTTGAAAATTTCACTTTTTTGTGAAAATATCCACTAAATGAGGGAATAATATGTGTGAGGGTACCCCAGGAGAGTTCCAAATGTGTGTGGGTAGAATATATATCCCACGAGGGTAAAATTGAAAAAATTTCAAAAAATATTTTTTTTGGACTTAGTCATTTTTCTGGCGTTTATCAGACTTTCAGATAGGGGAAATGTCAGTGGGCATTCCGATTTCAGTTCCAGAGAGATTCGCCCAATGAGTCCTTGATATTTAGTCGTTTTCAGCCAATTTTCTGGATTTTTGAAAATTTCACTTTTTTGTGAAAATATCCACTAAATGAGGGAATAATATGTGTGAAGGTACCCCAGGAGAGTTCCAAATGTGTGTGGGAAGAATATATATCCCACGGGTGTAAAATTGAAAAAAGTTGAAAACATTTTTTTTTTGGACTTAGTCATTTTTCCGGCGTTTATCAGACTTTCAGATAGGGCAAATGTCAGTGAGCATTCCAATTTCAATTCCAGAGCGATTCGCCCAATGAGTCCTTGATATTTAGTCGTTTTCAGCCATTATTTTGGATTTTTGAAAATTTCACTTTTTTGTGAAAATATCCACTAAATTAGGGAATAATATGTGTGAGTATACCCCAGGAGAGTTACAAATGTGTGTGGGTAGAGTATATATCCCATTGGGGTAAAATTAAAAAAAGTTGAAAACATTTTTTTTTGGACTTAGTCATTCTTCCAGCGTTTATCAGACTTTAAGATAGGGGAAATGTCAGTGAGCGTTCCGATTTCAGTTCCAGAACGATTCGCCCAATGCGTCCTTGATATTTAGTCGTTTTCAGCCAATTTTCTGGATTTTTGAAAATTTCACTTTTTTGTGAAAATATCCACTAAATTAGGGAATAATATGTGTGATCGTACCCCAGGAGAGTTTCAAATGTGTGTGGGTAGAATATATATCCCACGGGGGTAAAACTGAAAAAAATTGAAAACATTTTTTTTTTGGACTTAGTCATTTTTCCGGCGTTTATCAGACTTTCAGATAGGGGAAATGTCAGTGAGCGTTCCGATTTCAGTTCCAGAGCGATTCGCCCAATGAGTCCTTGATATTTAGTCATTTTCAGCCAATATTTTGGATTTTTGAAAATTTCACTTTTTTGTGAAAATATCCACTAAATGAGGGAATAATATGTGTGAAGGTACCCCAGGAGAGTTCCAAATGTGTGTGGGAAGAATATATATCCCACGGGGGTAAAATTGAAAAAAGTTGAAAACATTTTTTTTTTTGGACTTAGTCATTTTTCCGGCGTTTATCAGACTTTCAGATAGGGCAAATGTCAGTGAGTGTTTCAATTTCAGTTCCAGAGCGATTCGCCCAATGAGTCTTTGATATTTAGTCGTTTTCAGCCAATATTTTGGATTTTTGAAAATTTCCCTTTTTTGTGAAAATATCCACTAAATGAGGGAATAATATGTGTGAGGGTACCCCAGGAGAGTTCCAAATGTGTGTCGGTAGAATATATATCCCACGGGGGTAAAATTGAAAAAAGTTGAAAACATTTTTTTTCTTGGACTTAGTCATTTTTCCGGCGTTTATCAGACTTTCAGATAGGGTATATGTCAGTGAGCATTCCAATTTCAGTTCCAGAGCGATTCGCCCAATGAGTCTTTGATATTTAGTCGTTTTCAGCCAATTTTCTGGATTTTTGAAAATTTCACTTTTTTGTGAAAATATCCACTAAATGAGGGAATAATATGTGTGAGGGTACCCCAGGAGAGTTCCAAATGTGTGTGGGTAGAATATATATCCCACGGCGGTAAAATTGAAAAAAGTTGAAAAAAATTTTTTTTTTGACTTAGTCATTTTTCCTGCGTTTTTCAGACTTTCACATAGGGGAAATGTCAGTGAGCGTTCCATTTCAGTTCCAGAGCGATTCGCCCAATGAGTCCTTGATATTTAGTCGTTTTCAGCCAATATTTTGGATTTTTGAAAATTTCACTTTTTTTGTGAAAATATCCACTAAATTAGGGAATAATATGTGTGAGGGTACCCCAGGAGAGTTGCAAATGTGTGTGGGTAGAATATATATCCCACGGGGGTAAAATTGAAAAAAGTTGAAAACATTTTTTTTTTTGGACTTAGTCATTTTTCCGGCGTTTATCAGACTTTCAGATAGGGCAAATCTCAGTGAGCGTTCCGATTTCAGTTCCAGAGCGATTCGCCCAATGCGTCCTTGATATTTAGTCGTTTTCAGCCAATTTTCTGGATTTTTGAAAATTTCACTTTTTTGTGAAAATATCCACTAAATGAGGGAATAATATGTGTGAGGGTACCCCACGAGAGTTCCAAATGTGTGTGGGCAGAATATATATCCCACGGGGGTAAAATTGAAAAAAGTTGAAAACATTTTTTTTTTGGACTTAGTCATTTTTCCGGCGTTTATCAGACTTTCAGATAGGGGAAATGTCAGTGAGCGTTCCGATTTCAGTTCCATAGCGATTCGCCCAATGAGTCTTTGATATTTAGTCGTTTTCAGCCAATATTTTGGATTTTTGAAAATTTCACTTTTTTGTGAAAATATCCACTAAATGAGGGAATAATATGTGTGAAGGTACCCCAGGAGAGTTCCAAATGTGTGTGGGAAGAATATATATCCCACGGGGGTAAAATTGAAAAAAGTTGAAAACATTTTTTTTTTTGGACTTAGTCATTTTTCCGGCGTTTATCAGACTTTCAGATAGGGGAAATGTCAGTGAGCGTTCCATTTCAGTTCCAGAGCGATTCGCCCAATGAGTCCTTGATATTTAGTCGTTTTCAGCCAATATTTTGGATTTTTGAAAATTTCACTTTTTTGTGAAAATATCCACTAAATTAGGGAATAATATGTGTGAGTATACCCCAGGAGAGTTACAAATGTGTGTGGGTAGAATATATATCCCATTGGGGTAAAATTGAAAAGAGTTGAAAACATTTTTTTTTTTGGACTTAGTCATTTTTCCGGCGTTTATCAGACTTTCAGATAGGGCAAATGTCAGTGAGTGTTTCAATTTCAGTTCCAGAGCGATTCGCCCAAAGAGTCTTTGATATTTAGTCGTTTTCAGCCAATATTTTGGATTTTTGAAAATTTCACTTTTTTGTGAAAATATCCACTAAATGAGGGAATAATATGTGTGAGGGTACCCCAGGAGAGTTCCAAATGTGTGTGGGTAGAATATATATCCCACGAGGGTAAAATTGAAAAAATTTGAAAAAATATTTTTTTTGGACTTAGTCATTTTTCTGGCGTTTATCAGACTTTCAGATAGGGGAAATGTCAGTGGGCATTCCGATTTCAGTTCCAGAGAGATTCGCCCAATGAGTCCTTGATATTTAGTCGTTTTCAGCCATTATTTTGGATTTTTGAAAATTTCACTTTTTTGTGAAAATATCCACTAAATGAGGGAATAATATGTGTGAGGGTACCCCAGGAGAGTTCCAAATGTGTGTGGGTAGAATATATATCCCACGGGGGTAAAATTGAAAAAAGTAGAAAAAATTGTTTTTTTGGACTTAGTCATTTTTCCAGCGTTTATCAGACTTTCAGATAGGGCAAATCTCAGTGAGCGTTCCGATTTCAGTTCCAGAGCGATTCGCCCAATGAGTCCTTGATATTTAGTCGTTTTCAGCCAATTTTCTGGATTTTTGAAAATTTCACTTTTTTGTGAAAATATCCACTAAATGAGGGAATAATATGTGTGAAGGTACCCCAGGAGAGTTCCAAATGTGTGTGGGAAGAATATATATCCCACGGGTGTAAAATTGAAAAAAGTTGAAAACATTTTTTTTTTGGACTTAGTCATTTTTCCGGCGTTTATCAGACTTTCAGATAGGGGAAATGTCAGTGAGCGTTCCGATTTCAGTTCCAGAGCGATTCGCCCAATGCTTCCTTGATATTTAGTCGTTTTCAGCCAATTTTCTGGATTTTTGAAAATTTCACTTTTTTGTGAAAATATCCACTAAATGAGGGAATAATATGTGTGAGGGTACCCCATGAGAGTTCCAAATGTGTGTGGGCAGAATATATATCCCACGGGGGTAAAATTGAAAAAAGTTGAAAACATTTTTTTTTTGGACTTAGTCATTTTTCCGGCGTTTATCAGACTTTCAGATAGGGGAAATGTCAGTGAGCGTTCCGATTTCAGTTCCAGAGCGATTCGCCCAATGCGTCCTTGATATTTAGTTGTTTTCAGCCATTATTTTGGATTTTTGAAAATTTCACTTTTTTGTGAAAATATCCACTAAATGAGGGAATAATATGTGTGAGGGTACCCCAGGAGAGTTCCAAATGTGTGTGGGTAGAATATATATCCCACGGGGGTAAAATTGAAAAAAGTTGAAAACATTTTTTTTTTTGGACTTAGTCATTTTTCCGGCGTTTATCAGACTTTCAGATAGGGCAAATGTCAGTGAGCATTCCAATTTCAATTCCAGAGCGATTCGCCCAATGAGTCCTTGATATTTAGTCGTTTTCAGCCATTATTTTGGATTTTTGAAAATTTCACTTTTTTGTGAAAATATCCACTAAATTAGGGAATAATATGTGTGAGTATACCCCAGGAGAGTTACAAATGTGTGTGGGTAGAGTATATATCCCATTGGGGTAAAATTAAAAAAAGTTGAAAACATTTTTTTTTGGACTTAGTCATTCTTCCAGCGTTTATCAGACTTTCAGATAGGGCCAATGTCAGTGAGTGTTCCAATTTCAGTTCCAGAGCGATTCGCTCAATGAGTCTTTGATATTTAGTCGTTTTCTGCCAATTTTCTGGATTTTTGAAAATTTCACTTTTTTGTGAAAATATCCACTAAATGAGGGAATAATATGTGTGAGGGTACCCCAGGAGAGTTCCAAATGTGTGTGGGCAGAATATATATCCCACGGGGGTAAAATTGAAAAAAGTTGAAAACATTTTTTTTTTGGACTTAGTCATTTTTCCGGCGTTTATCAGACTTTAAGATAGGGGAAATGTCAGTGAGCGTTCCGATTTCAGTTCCAGAACGATTCGCCCAATGCGTCCTTGATATTTAGTCGTTTTCAGCCAATTTTCTGGATTTTTGAAAATTTCACTTTTTTGTGAAAATATCCACTAAATTAGGGAATAATATGTGTGATCGTACCCCAGGAGAGTTTCAAATGTGTGTGGGTAGAATATATATCCCACGGGGGTAAAACTGAAAAAAATTGAAAACATTTTTTTTTTGGACTTAGTCATTTTTCCGGCGTTTATCAGACTTTCAGATAGGGGAAATGTCAGTGAGCGTTCCGATTTCAGTTCCAGAGCGATTCGCCCAATGAGTCCTTGATATTTAGTCATTTTCAGCCAATATTTTGGATTTTTGAAAATTTCACTTTTTTGTGAAAATATCCACTAAATGAGGGAATAATATGTGTGAAGGTACCCCAGGAGAGTTCCAAATGTGTGTGGGAAGAATATATATCCCACGGGGGTAAAATTGAAAAAAGTTGAAAACATTTTTTTTTTTGGACTTAGTCATTTTTCCGGCGTTTATCAGACTTTCAGATAGGGCAAATGTCAGTGAGTGTTTCAATTTCAGTTCCAGAGCGATTCGCCCAATGAGTCTTTGATATTTAGTCGTTTTCAGCCAATATTTTGGATTTTTGAAAATTTCCCTTTTTTGTGAAAATATCCACTAAATGAGGGAATAATATGTGTGAGGGTACCCCAGGAGAGTTCCAAATGTGTGTCGGTAGAATATATATCCCACGGGGGTAAAATTGAAAAAAGTTGAAAACATTTTTTTTTTTGGACTTAGTCATTTTTCCGGCGTTTATCAGACTTTCAGATAGGGTATATGTCAGTGAGCATTCCAATTTCAGTTCCAGAGCGATTCGCCCAATGAGTCTTTGATATTTAGTCGTTTTCAGCCAATTTTCTGGATTTTTGAAAATTTCACTTTTTTGTGAAAATATCCACTAAATGAGGGAATAATATGTGTGAGGGTACCCCAGGAGAGTTCCAAATGTGTGTGGGTAGAATATATATCCCACGGCGGTAAAATTGAAAAAAGTTGAAAAAAATTTTTTTTTTGACTTAGTCATTTTTCCTGCGTTTTTCAGACTTTCACATAGGGGAAATGTCAGTGAGCGTTCCATTTCAGTTCCAGAGCGATTCGCCCAATGAGTCCTTGATATTTAGTCGTTTTCAGCCAATATTTTGGATTTTTGAAAATTTCACTTTTTTGTGAAAATATCCACTAAATTAGGGAATAATATGTGTGAGGGTACCCCAGGAGAGTTCCAAATGTGTGTGGGTAGAATATATATCCCACGGGGGTAAAATTGAAAAAAGTTGAAAACATTTTTTTTTTTGGACTTAGTCATTTTTCCGGCGTTTATCAGACTTTCAGATAGGGCAAATCTCAGTGAGCGTTCCGATTTCAGTTCCAGAGCGATTCGCCCAATGCGTCCTTGATATTTAGTCGTTTTCAGCCAATTTTCTGGATTTTTGAAAATTTCACTTTTTTGTGAAAATATCCACTAAATGAGGGAATAATATGTGTGAGGGTACCCCACGAGAGTTCCAAATGTGTGTGGGCAGAATATATATCCCACGGGGGTAAAATTGAAAAAAGTTGAAAACATTTTTTTTTTGGACTTAGTCATTTTTCCGGCGTTTATCAGACTTTCAGATAGGGGAAATGTCAGTGAGCGTTCCGATTTCAGTTCCATAGCGATTCGCCCAATGAGTCTTTGATATTTAGTCGTTTTCAGCCAATATTTTGGATTTTTGAAAATTTCACTTTTTTGTGAAAATATCCACTAAATGAGGGAATAATATGTGTGAAGGTACCCCAGGAGAGTTCCAAATGTGTGTGGGAAGAATATATATCCCACGGGGGTAAAATTGAAAAAAGTTGAAAACATTTTTTTTTTTGGACTTAGTCATTTTTCCGGCGTTTATCAGACTTTCAGATAGGGGAAATGTCAGTGAGCGTTCCATTTCAGTTCCAGAGCGATTCGCCCAATGAGTCCTTGATATTTAGTCGTTTTCAGCCAATATTTTGGATTTTTGAAAATTTCACTTTTTTGTGAAAATATCCACTAAATTAGGGAATAATATGTGTGAGGGTACCCCAGGAGAGTTCCAAATGTGTGTGGGTAGAATATATATCCCACGGGGGTAAAATTGAAAAAAGTAGAAAAAATTGTTTTTTTGGACTTAGTCATTTTTCCGGCATTTATCAGACTTTCAGATAGGGCAAATGTCAGTGAGCATTCCAATTTCAGTTCCAGAGCGATTCGCCCAATGAGTCTTTGATATTTAGTCATTTTCAGCCAATTTTCTGGATTTTTGAAAATTTCACTTTTTTGTGAAAATATCCACTAAATGAGGGAATAATATGTGTGAAGGTACCCCAGGAGAGTTCCAAATGTGTGTGGGTAGAATATATATCCCACGGCGGTAAAATTGAAAAAAGTTGAAAAAAATTTTTTTTTTGACTTAGTCATTTTTCCTGCGTTTTTCAGACTTTCACATAGGGGAAATGTCAGTGAGCGTTCCATTTCAGTTCCAGAGCGATTCGCCCAATGAGTCCTTGATATTTAGTCGTTTTCAGCCAATATTTTGGATTTTTGAAAATTTCACTTTTTTGTGAAAATATCCACTAAATTAGGGAATAATATGTGTGAGGGTACCCCAGGAGAGTTCCAAATGTGTGTGGGTAGAATATATATCCCACGGGGGTAAAATTGAAAAAAGTTGAAAACATTTTTTTTTTTGGACTTAGTCATTTTTCCGGCGTTTATCAGACTTTCAGATAGGGCAAATCTCAGTGAGCGTTCCGATTTCAGTTCCAGAGCGATTCGCCCAATGCGTCCTTGATATTTAGTCGTTTTCAGCCAATTTTCTGGATTTTTGAAAATTTCACTTTTTTGTGAAAATATCCACTAAATGAGGGAATAATATGTGTGAGGGTACCCCACGAGAGTTCCAAATGTGTGTGGGCAGAATATATATCCCACGGGGGTAAAATTGAAAAAAGTTGAAAACATTTTTTTTTTGGACTTAGTCATTTTTCCGGCGTTTATCAGACTTTCAGATAGGGGAAATGTCAGTGAGCGTTCCGATTTCAGTTCCATAGCGATTCGCCCAATGAGTCTTTGATATTTAGTCGTTTTCAGCCAATATTTTGGATTTTTGAAAATTTCACTTTTTTGTGAAAATATCCACTAAATGAGGGAATAATATGTGTGAAGGTACCCCAGGAGAGTTCCAAATGTGTGTGGGTAGAATATATATCCCACGGGGGTAAAATTGAAAAAAGTTGAAAACATTTTTTTTTTTGGACTTAGTCATTTTTCCGGCGTTTATCAGACTTTCAGATAGGGCAAATGTCAGTGAGCGTTCCGATTTCAGTTCCAGAGCGATTCGCCCAATGAGTCCTTGATATTTAGTCATTTTCAGCCAATATTTTGGATTTTTGAAAATTTCACTTTTTTGTGAAAATATCCACTAAATGAGGGAATAATATGTGTGAGGGTACCCCAGGAGAGTTCCAAATGTGTGTGGGTAGAATATATATCCCACGGGGGTAAAATTGAAAAAAGTTGAAAACATTTTTTTTTTTGGACTTAGTCATTTTTCCGGCGTTTATCAGACTTTCAGATAGGGGAAATGTCAGTGGGCGTTCCGATTTCAGTTCCAGAGCGATTCGCCCAATGAGTCCTTGATATTTAGTTGTTTTCAGCCAATTTTCTGGATTTTTGAAAATTTCACTTTTTTCTGAAAATATTCACTAAATAAGGGAATAATGTGTATGAGGGTACCCCAGGAGAGTTCCAAATGTGTGTGGGTAGAGTATATATCCCATTGGGGTAAAATTAAAAAAAGTTGAAAACATTTTTTTTTGGACTTAGTCATTCTTCCAGCGTTTATCAGACTTTCAGATAGGGCCAATGTCAGTGAGTGTTCCAATTTCAGTTCCAGAGCGATTCGCTCAATGAGTCTTTGATATTTAGTCGTTTTCTGCCAATTTTCTGGATTTTTGAAAATTTCACTTTTTTGTGAAAATATCCACTAAATGAGGGAATAATATGTGTGAGGGTACCCCAGGAGAGTTCCAAATGTGTGTGGGCAGAATATATATCCCACGGGGGTAAAATTGAAAAAAGTTGAAAACATTTTTTTTTTGGACTTAGTCATTTTTCCGGCGTTTATCAGACTTTAAGATAGGGGAAATGTCAGTGAGCGTTCCGATTTCAGTTCCAGAACGATTCGCCCAATGCGTCCTTGATATTTAGTCGTTTTCAGCCAATTTTCTGGATTTTTGAAAATTTCACTTTTTTGTGAAAATATCCACTAAATGAGGGAATAATATGTGTGAGGGTACCCCACGAGAGTTCCAAATGTGTGTGGGCAGAATATATATCCCACGGGGGTAAAATTGAAAAAAGTTGAAAACATTTTTTTTTTGGACTTAGTCATTTTTCCGGCGTTTATCAGACTTTCAGATAGGGGAAATGTCAGTGAGCGTTCCGATTTCAGTACCATAGCGATTCGCCCAATGAGTCTTTGATATTTAGTCGTTTTCAGCCAATATTTTGGATTTTTGAAAATTTCACTTTTTTGTGAAAATATCCACTAAATTAGGGAATAATATGTGTGATCGTACCCCAGGAGAGTTTCAAATGTGTGTGGGTAGAATATATATCCCACGGGGGTAAAACTGAAAAAAATTGAAAACATTTTTTTTTTGGACTTAGTCATTTTTCCGGCGTTTATCAGACTTTCAGATAGGGGAAATGTCAGTGAGCGTTCCGATTTCAGTTCCAGAGCGATTCGCCCAATGAGTCCTTGATATTTAGTCATTTTCAGCCAATATTTTGGATTTTTGAAAATTTCACTTTTTTGTGAAAATATCCACTAAATGAGGGAATAATATGTGTGAAGGTACCCCAGGAGAGTTCCAAATGTGTGTGGGAAGAATATATATCCCACGGGGGTAAAATTGAAAAAAGTTGAAAACATTTTTTTTCTTGGACTTAGTCATTTTTCCGGCGTTTATCAGACTTTCAGATAGGGTATATGTCAGTGAGCATTCCAATTTCAGTTCCAGAGCGATTCGCCCAATGAGTCTTTGATATTTAGTCGTTTTCAGCCAATTTTCTGGATTTTTGAAAATTTCACTTTTTTGTGAAAATATCCACTAAATGAGGGAATAATATGTGTGAGGGTACCCCAGGAGAGTTCCAAATGTGTGTGGGTAGAATATATATCCCACGGCGGTAAAATTGAAAAAAGTTGAAAAAAATTTTTTTTTTGACTTAGTCATTTTTCCTGCGTTTTTCAGACTTTCACATAGGGGAAATGTCAGTGAGCGTTCCATTTCAGTTCCAGAGCGATTCGCCCAATGAGTCCTTGATATTTAGTCGTTTTCAGCCAATATTTTGGATTTTTGAAAATTTCACTTTTTTGTGAAAATATCCACTAAATTAGGGAATAATATGTGTGAGGGTACCCCAGGAGAGTTCCAAATGTGTGTGGGTAGAATATATATCCCACGGGGGTAAAATTGAAAAAAGTTGAAAACATTTTTTTTTTTGGACTTAGTCATTTTTCCGGCGTTTATCAGACTTTCAGATAGGGCAAATCTCAGTGAGCGTTCCGATTTCAGTTCCAGAGCGATTCGCCCAATGCGTCCTTGATATTTAGTCGTTTTCAGCCAATTTTCTGGATTTTTGAAAATTTCACTTTTTTGTGAAAATATCCACTAAATGAGGGAATAATATGTGTGAGGGTACCCCACGAGAGTTCCAAATGTGTGTGGGCAGAATATATATCCCACGGGGGTAAAATTGAAAAAAGTTGAAAACATTTTTTTTTTGGACTTAGTCATTTTTCCGGCGTTTATCAGACTTTCAGATAGGGGAAATGTCAGTGAGCGTTCCGATTTCAGTTCCATAGCGATTCGCCCAATGAGTCTTTGATATTTAGTCGTTTTCAGCCAATATTTTGGATTTTTGAAAATTTCACTTTTTTGTGAAAATATCCACTAAATTAGGGAATAATATGTGTGATCGTACCCCAGGAGAGTTTCAAATGTGTGTGGGTAGAATATATATCCCACGGGGGTAAAACTGAAAAAAATTGAAAACATTTTTTTTTTGGACTTAGTCATTTTTCCGGCGTTTATCAGACTTTCAGATAGGGGAAATGTCAGTGAGCGTTCCGATTTCAGTTCCAGAGCGATTCGCCCAATGAGTCCTTGATATTTAGTCATTTTCAGCCAATATTTTGGATTTTTGAAAATTTCACTTTTTTGTGAAAATATCCACTAAATGAGGGAATAATATGTGTGAAGGTACCCCAGGAGAGTTCCAAATGTGTGTGGGTAGAATATATATCCCACGGGTGTAAAATTGAAAAAAGTTGAAAACATTTTTTTTTTGGGACTTAGTCATTTTTCCGGCGTTTATCAGACTTTCAGATAGGGGAAATGTCAGTGGGCGTTCCGATTTCAGTTCCAGAGCGATTCGCCCAATGAGTCCTTGATATTTAGTTGTTTTCAGCCAATTTTCTGGATTTTTGAAAATTTCACTTTTTTGTGAAAATATTCACTAAATAAGGGAATAATATGTATGAGGGTACCCCAGGAGAGTTCCAAATGTGTGTGGGTAGAATATATATCCCACGGGGGTAAAATTAAAAAAAGTTGAAAACATTTTTTTTTGGACTTGGTCATTCTTCCAGCGTTTATCAGACTTTCAGATAGGGCCAATGTCAGTGAGTGTTCCAATTTCAGTTCCAGAGCGATTCGCTCAATGAGTCTTTGATATTTAGTCGTTTTCTGCCAATTTTCTGGATTTTTGAAAATTTCACTTTTTTGTGAAAATATCTACTAAATGAGGGAATAATATGTGTGAGGGTACCCCAGGAGAGTTCCAAATGTGTGTGGGCAGAATATATATCCCACGGGGGTAAAATTGAAAAAAGTTGAAAACATTTTTTTTTTTGGACTTGGTCATTTTTCCGGCGTTTATCAGACTTTCAGATAGGGCAAATCTCAGTGAGCGTTCCGATTTCAGTTCCAGAACGATTCGCCCAATGAGTCCTTGATATTTAGTCGTTTTCAGCCAATTTTCTGGATTTTTGAAAATTTCACTTTTTTGTGAAAATATCCACTAAATGAGGGAATAATATGTGTGAAGGTACCCCAGGAGAGTTCCAAATGTGTGTGGGAAGAATATATATCCCACGGGTGTAAAATTGAAAAAAGTTGACAACATTTTTTTTTTTGGACTTAGTCATTTTTCCGGCGTTTATCAGACTTTCAGATAGGGCAAATGTCAGTGAGCATTCCAATTTCAATTCCAGAGCGATTCGCCCAATGAGTCCTTGATATTTAGTCGTTTTCAGCCATTATTTTGGATTTTTGAAAATTTCACTTTTTTGTGAAAATATCCACTAAATTAGGGAATAATATGTGTGAGTATACCCCAGGAGAGTTACAAATGTGTGTGGGTAGAATATATATCCCATTGGGGTAAAATTGAAAAGAGTTGAAAACATTTTTTTTTTTGGACTTAGTCATTTTTCTGGCGTTTATCAGACTTTCAGATAGGGGAAATGTCAGTGGGCATTCCGATTTCAGTTCCAGAGAGATTCGCCCAATGAGTCCTTGATATTTAGTCGTTTTCAGCCATTATTTTGGATTTTTGAAAATTTCACTTTTTTGTGAAAATATCCACTAAATGAGGGAATAATATGTGTGAGGGTACCCCAGGAGAGTTCCAAATGTGTGTGGGCAGAATATATATCCCACGGGGGTAAAATTGAAAAAAGTTGAAAACATTTTTTTTTTGGACTTAGTCATTTTTCCGGCGTTTATCAGACTTTAAGATAGGGGAAATGTCAGTGAGCGTTCCGATTTCAGTTCCATAGCGATTCGCCCAATGAGTCTTTGATATTTAGTCGTTTTCAGCCAATATTTTGGATTTTTGAAAATTTCACTTTTTTGTGAAAATATCCACTAAATTAGGGAATAATATGTGTGATCGTACCCCAGGAGAGTTTCAAATGTGTGTGGGTAGAATATATATCCCACGGGGGTAAAACTGAAAAAAATTGAAAACATTTTTTTTTTTGGACTTAGTCATTTTTCCAGCGTTTATCAGACTTTCAGATAGGGCAAATGTCAGTGAGCATTCCAATTTCAGTTCCAGAGCGATTCGCCCAATGAGTCTTTGATATTTAGTCGTTTTCAGCCAATTTTCTGGATTTTTGAAAATTTCACTTTTTTGTGAAAATATCCACTAAATGAGGGAATAATATGTGTGAAGGTACCCCAGGAGAGTTCCAAATGTGTGTGGGAAGAATATATATCCCACGGGTGTAAAATTGAAAAAAGTTGAAAACATTTTTTTTTTGGGACTTAGTCATTTTTCCGGCGTTTATCAGACTTTCAGATAGGGGAAATGTCAGTGGGCGTTCCGATTTCAGTTCCAGAGCGATTCGCCCAATGAGTCCTTGATATTTAGTTGTTTTCAGCCAATTTTCTGGATTTTTGAAAATTTCACTTTTTTGTGAAAATATTCACTAAATAAGGGAATAATATGTATGAGGGTACCCCAGGAGAGTTCCAAATGTGTGTGGGTAGAATATATATCCCACGGGGGTAAAATTGAAAAAAGTTGACAACATTTTTTTTTTTGGACTTAGTCATTTTTCCAGCGTTTATCAGACTTTCAGATAGGGCAAATGTCAGTGAGCATTCCAATTTCAGTTCCAGAGCGATTCGCCCAATTAGTCTTTGATATTTAGTCGTTTTCAGCCAATTTTCTGGATTTTTGAAAATTTCACTTTTTTGTGAAAATATCCACTAAATGAGGGAATAATATGTGTGAGGGTACCCCAGGAGAGTTCCAAATGTGTGTGGGTAGAATATATATCCCACGGCGGTAAAATTGAAAAAAGTTGAAAAAATTTTTTTTTTTGACTTAGTCATTTTTCCGGCGTTTTTCAGACTTTCACATAGGGGAAATGTCAGTGAGCGTTCCATTTCAGTTCCAGAGCGATTCGCCCAATGAATCCTTGATATTTAGTCGTTTTCAGCCAATATTTTGGATTTTTGAAAATTTCACTTTTTTGTGAAAATATCCACTAAATTAGGGAATAATATGTGTGGGGATACCCCAGGAGAGTTCCAAATGTGTGTGGGTAGAATTTATATCACACGGGGGTAAAATTGAAAAAAGTTGAAAACATTTTTTTTTTGGGACTTAGTCATTTTTCCGGCATTTATCAGACTTTCAGATAGGGCAAATGTCAGTGAGCATTCCAATTTCAGTTCCAGAGCGATTCGCCCAATGAGTCTTTGATATTTAGTCATTTTCAGCCAATTTTCTGGATTTTTGAAAATTTCACTTTTTTGTGAAAATATCCACTAAATGAGGGAATAATATGTGTGAAGGTACCCCAGGAGAGTTCCAAATGTGTGTGGGTAGAATATATATCCCACGGGGGTAAAATTGAAAAAAGTTGAAAACATTTTTTTTTTTGGACTTAGTCATTTTTCCGGCGTTTATCAGACTTTCAGATAGGGCAAATGTCAGTGAGCATTCCAATTTCAATTCCAGAGCGATTCGCCCAATGAGTCCTTGATATTTAGTCGTTTTCAGCCATTATTTTGGATTTTTGAAAATTTCACTTTTTTGTGAAAATATCCACTAAATTAGGGAATAATATGTGTGAGTATACCCCAGGAGAGTTACAAATGTGTGTGGGTAGAATATATATCCCATTGGGGTAAAATTAAAAAAAGTTGAAAACATTTTTTTTTGGACTTAGTCATTCTTCCAGCGTTTATCAGACTTTCAGATAGGGCCAATGTCAGTGAGTGTTCCAATTTCAGTTCCAGAGCGATTCGCTCAATGAGTCTTTGATATTTAGTCGTTTTCTGCCAATTTTCTGGATTTTTGAAAATTTCACTTTTTTGTGAAAATATCCACTAAATGAGGGAATAATATGTGTGAGGGTACCCCAGGAGAGTTCCAAATGTGTGTGGGCAGAATATATATCCCACGGGGGTAAAATTGAAAAAAGTTGAAAACATTTTTTTTTTTGGACTTGGTCATTTTTCCGGCGTTTATCAGACTTTCAGATAGGGCAAATCTCAGTGAGCGTTCCGATTTCAGTTCCAGAACGATTCGCCCAATGAGTCCTTGATATTTAGTCGTTTTCAGCCAATTTTCTGGATTTTTGAAAATTTCACTTTTTTGTGAAAATATCCACTAAATGAGGGAATAATATGTGTGAAGGTACCCCAGGAGAGTTCCAAATGTGTGTGGGAAGAATATATATCCCACGGGTGTAAAATTGAAAAAAGTTGAAAAAATTTTTTTTTTGGACTTAGTCATTTTTCCGGCGTTTATCAGACTTTCAGATAGGGGAAATGTCAGTGAGCGTTCCGATTTCAGTTCCAGAGCGATTCGCCCAATGCGTCCTTGATATTTAGTCGTTTTCAGCCAATTTTCTGGATTTTTGAAAATTTCACTTTTTTGTGAAAATATTCACTAAATGAGGGAATAATATGTGTGAGGGTACCCCACGAGAGTTCCAAATGTGTGTGGGCAGAATATATATCCCACGGGGGTAAAATTGAAAAAAGTTGAAAACATTTTTTTTTTGGACTTAGTCATTTTTCCGGCGTTTATCAGACTTTCAGATAGGGGAAATGTCAGTGAGCGTTCCGATTTCAGTTCCATAGCGATTCGCCCAATGAGTCTTTGATATTTAGTCGTTTTCAGCCAATATTTTGGATTTTTGAAAATTTCACTTTTTTGTGAAAATATCCACTAAATTAGGGAATAATATGTGTGAGGGTACCCCAGGAGAGTTCCAAATGTGTGTGGGTAGAATATATATCCCACGGGGGTAAAATTGAAAAAAGTTGAAAACATTTTTTTTTTTGGACTTAGTCATTTTTCCGGCGTTTATCAGACTTTCAGATAGGGCAAATCTCAGTGAGCGTTCCGATTTCAGTTCCAGAGCGATTCGCCCAATGAGTCCTTGATATTTAGTCGTTTTCAGCCAATTTTCTGGATTTTTGAAAATTTCACTTTTTTGTGAAAATATCCACTAAATGAGGGAATAATATGTGTGAGGGTACCCCACGAGAGTTCCAAATGTGTGTGGGCAGAATATATATCCCACGGGGGTAAAATTGAAAAAAGTTGAAAACATTTTTTTTTTGGACTTAGTCATTTTTCCGGCGTTTATCAGACTTTCAGATAGGGGAAATGTCAGTGAGCGTTCCGATTTCAGTTCCATAGCGATTCGCCCAATGAGTCTTTGATATTTAGTCGTTTTCAGCCAATATTTTGGATTTTTGAAAATTTCACTTTTTTGTGAAAATATCCACTAAATTAGGGAATAATATGTGTGAGGGTACCCCAGGAGAGTTCCAAATGTGTGTGGGTAGAATATATATCCCACGGGGGTAAAATTGAAAAAAGTTGAAAGCATTTTTTTTTTTGGACTTAGTCATTTTTCCGGCGTTTATCAGACTTTCAGATAGGGGAAATGTCAGTGAGCGTTCCGATTTCAGTTCCAGAGCGATTCGCCCAATGCGTCCTTGATATTTAGTTGTTTTCAGCCAATATTTTGGATTTTTGAAAATTTCACTTTTTTGTGAAAATATCCACTAAATGAGGGAATAATATGTGTGAGGGTACCCCAGGAGAGTTCCAAATGTGTGTGGGTAGAAGATATATCCCACGGGGGTAAAATTGAAAAAAGTTGAAAAATTTTTTTTTTGGACTTAGTCATTCTTCCAGCGTTTATCAGACTTTCAGATAGGGGAAATGTCAGTGGGCGTTCCGATTTCAGTTCCAGAGCGATTCGCCCAATGAGTCCTTGATATTTAGTCGTTTTTTGCCAATTTTCTGGATTTTTGAAAATTTCACTTTTTTGTGAAAATATCCACTAAATGAGGGAATAATATGTGTGAGGGTACCCCAGGAGAGTTCCAAATGTGTGTGGGTAGAATATATATCCCACGGGGGTAAAATTGAAAAAAGTTGAAAAATTTTTTTTTTGGACTTAGTCATTCTTCCAGCGTTTATCAGACTTTCAGATAGGGGAAATGTCAGTGGGCGTTCCGATTTCAGTTCCAGAGCGATTCGCCCAATGAGTCCTTGATATTTAGTCGTTTTTTGCCAATTTTCTGGATTTTTGAAAATTTCACTTTTTTGTGAAAATATCCACTAAATGAGGGAATAATATGTGTGAGGGTACCCCAGGAGAGTTCCAAATGTGTGTGGGTAGAATATATATCCCACGGGGGTAAAATTGAAAAAAGTTGAAAACATTTTTTTTTTTGGACTTAGTCATTTTTCCGGCGTTTATCAGACTTTCAGATAGGGGAAATGTCAGTGAGCGTTCCGATTTCAGTTCCAGAGCGATTCGCCCAATGCGTCCTTGATATTTAGTTGTTTTCAGCCATTATTTTGGATTTTTGAAAATTTCACTTTTTTGTGAAAATATCCACTAAATTAGGGAATAATATGTGTGAGTATACCCCAGGAGAGTTACAAATGTGTGTGGGTAGAATATATATCCCATTGGGGTAAAATTGAAAAAAGTTGAAAACATTTTTTTTTTGGACTTAGTCATTCTTCCAGCGTTTATCAGACTTTCAGATAGGGGAAATGTCAGTGAGCGTTCCGATTTCAGTTCCAGAGCGATTCGCCCAATGAGTCCTTGATATTTATTTGTTTTCAGCCAATTTTCTGGATTTTTGAAAATTTCACTTTTTTGTGAAAATATTCACTAAATGAGGGAATAATATGTATGAGGGTACCCCAGGAGAGTTCCAAATGTGTGTGGGTAGAATATATATCCCACGGGGGTAAAATTGAAAAAAGTTGAAAACATTTTTTTTTTTGGACTTAGTCATTCTTCCAGCGTTTATCAGACTTTCAGATAGGGCAAATGTCAGTGAGTGTTCCAATTTCAGTTCCAGAGCGATTCGCCCAATGAGTACTTGATATTTAGTCGTTTTCAGCCATTATTTTGGATTTTTGAAAATTTCACTTTTTTGTGAAAATATCCACTAAATTAGGGAATAATATGTGTGAGGGTACCCCAGGAGAGTTCCAAATGTGTGTGGGTAGAAGATATATCCCACGGGGTAAAATTGAAAAAATTTTTTTTTTGGACTTAGTAATTTTTCTGGCATTTATCACACTTTCAGATAGGGGAAATGTCAGTGGGCGTTCCGATTTCAGTTCCAGAGCGATTCGCCCAATGAGTCCTTGATATTTATTTGTTTTCAGCCAATTTTCTGGATTTTTGAAAATTTCACTTTTTTGTGAAAATATTCACTAAATGAGGGAATAATATGTATGAGGGTACCCCAGGAGAGTTCCAAATGTGTGTGGGTAGAATATATATCCCACGGGGGTAAAATTGAAAAAAGTTGAAAACATTTTTTTTTTTGGACTTAGTCATTTTTGGGGCGTTTATCAGACTTTCAGATGGGGCAAATGTCAGTGAGCATTCCAATTTCAATTCCAGAGCAATTCGCCCAATGAGTACTTGATATTTAGTCGTTTTCAGCCATTATTTTGGATTTTTGAAAATTTCACTTTTTTGTGAAAATATCCACTAAATTAGGGAATAATATGTGTGAGTATACCCCAGGAGAGTTCCAAATGTGTGTGGGTAGAATATATATCCCATTGGGGTAAAATTGAAAAAAGTTGAAAACATTTTTTTTTTTGGACTTAGTCATTTTTCCGGCGTTTATCAGACTTTCAGATAGGGAAAATGTCAGTGAGTGTTCCAATTTCAGTTCCAGAACGATTCGCCCAATGAGTCTATGATATTTAGTCGTTTTCAGCCAATTTTCTGGATTTTTGAAAATTTCACTTTTTTTGTGAAAATATCCACTAAATGAGGGAATAATATGTGTGAGGGTACCCCAGGAGAGTTCCAAATGTGTGTGGGTAGAATATATATCCCACGGGGGTAAAATTGAAAAAAGTCTAAAAAATTTTTTTTTTGGACGTAGTCATTTTTCCGGCGTTTATCAGACTTTCAGATAGGGGAAATGTCAGTGAGCATTCATATTTCAGTTCCAGAGCGATTCGCCCAATGAGTCCTTGATATTTAGTCATTTTCAGCCAATATTTTGGATTTTTGAAAATTTCACTTTTTTGTGAAAATATCCACTAAATGAGGGAATAATATGTGTGAGGGTACCCCAGGAGAGTTCGAAATGTGTGTGGGTAGAATATATATCCCACGGGGGTAAAATTGAAAAAAGTTGAAAACATTTTTTTTTTGGACTTAGTCATTTTTCCGGCGTTTATCAGACTTTCAGATAGGGGAAATGTCAGTGAGCGTTCCGATTTCAGTTCCAGAGCGATTCGCCCAATGAGTCCTTGATATTTAGTCGTTTTCAGCCAATATTTTGGATTTTTGAATATTTCACTTTTTTGTGAAAATATCCACGAAATGAAGGAATAATATGTGTGAGGGTACCCTAGGAGAGTTACAAATGTGTGTGGGTAGAATATATATCCCACGGGGTAAAATTGAAAAAAGTTGAAAACATTTTTTTTTGGACTTAGTCATTTTTCCGGCGTTTATCAGACTTTCAGATAGGGGAAATGTCAGTGAGCGCTCCGATTTCAGTTCCAGAGCGATTCGCCCAATGAGTCCTTGATATTTAGTCGTTTTCAGCCAATTTTCTGGATTTTTGAAAATTTCACTTTTTTGTGAAAATATCCACTAAATGAGGGAATAATATGTGTGAGGGTACCCCAGGAGAGTTCCAAATGTGTGTGGGTAGAATATATATCCCACGGGGGTAAAATTGAAAAAAGTTGAAAACATTTTTTTTTTTTGGACTTAGTCATTTTTCTGACGTTTATCAGACTTTCAGATAGGGCAAATGTCAGTGAGCATACAGATTTCAGTTCCAGAGCGATTCGCGCAATGAGTCCTTGATATTTAGTCGTTTTCAGCCAATTTTCTGGATTTTTGAAAATTTCACTTTTTTGTGAAAATATCCACTAAATGAGGGAATAATATGTGTGAGGGTACCCTAGGATAGTTCCAAATGTGTGTGGGTAGAATATATATCCCATGGGGGTAAAATTGAAAAAAGTTGAAAACATTTTTTTTTTGGGACTTAGTCATTTTTCCGGCATTTATCAGACTTTCAGACAGGGCAAATGTCAGTGAGCATTCCAATTTCATTTCCAGAGCGATTTGCCCAATGAGTCTTTGATATTTCGTCGTTTTCAGCCAATTTTCTGGATTTTTGAAAAATTTCACTTTTTTGTGAAAATATCCACTAAATGAGGGAATGATATGCGTGAGGGTACCCCAGGAGAGTTCCAAATGTGTGTGGGTAGAATATATATCTCACGGGGGTAAAATTGAAAAAAGTTGAAAACATTTTTTTTTTGGACTTAGTCATTTTTCCGGCGATAATCAGACTTTCAAATAGGGCAAATGTCATTGAGCATTCCAATTTCAGTTCCAGAGCGATTGGCCCATGAGTCTTTGATATTTAGTCGTTTTCAGCCAATTTTCTGGATTTTTGAAAATTTCACTTTTTTGTGAAAATATCCACTAAATGAGGGAATAATATGTGTGAAGGTACCCCAGGAGAGTTCCAAATGTGTGTGGGTAGAATATATATCCCACGGGAGTAAAATTGAAAAAAGTTGAAAACATTTTTTTTTTTTGGACTTAGTCATTTTTCCGGCGTTAATCAGACTTTCAAATAGGGCAAATGCCAGTGAGCGTTGCAATTTCAGTTCCAGAGCGATTCGCCCAATGAGTCCTTGATATTTATTTGTTTTCAGCCAATTTTCTGGATTTTTGAAAATTTCACTTTTTTGTGAAAATATTCACTAAATGAGGGAATAATATGTATGAGGGTACCCCAGGAGAGTTCCAAATGTGTGTGGGTAGAATATATATCCCACGGGGGTAAAATTGAAAAAAGTTGAAAACATTTTTTTTTTTGGACTTAGTCATTTTTGGGGCGTTTATCAGACTTTCAGATGGGGCAAATGTCAGTGAGCATTCCAATTTCAATTCCAGAGCAATTCGCCCAATGAGTACTTGATATTTAGTCGTTTTCAGCCATTATTTTGGATTTTTGAAAATTTCACTTTTTTGTGAAAATATCCACTAAATTAGGGAATAATATGTGTGAGTATACCCCAGGAGAGTTCCAAATGTGTGTGGGTAGAATATATATCCCATTGGGGTAAAATTGAAAAAAGTTGAAAACATTTTTTTTTTTGGACTTAGTCATTTTTCCGGCGTTTATCAGACTTTCAGATAGGGAAAATGTCAGTGAGTGTTCCAATTTCAGTTCCAGAACGATTCGCCCAATGAGTCTATGATATTTAGTCGTTTTCAGCCAATTTTCTGGATTTTTGAAAATTTCACTTTTTTTGTGAAAATATCCACTAAATGAGGGAATAATATGTGTGAGGGTACCCCAGGAGAGTTCCAAATGTGTGTGGGTAGAATATATATCCCACGGGGGTAAAATTGAAAAAAGTCTAAAAAATTTTTTTTTTGGACGTAGTCATTTTTCCGGCGTTTATCAGACTTTCAGATAGGGGAAATGTCAGTGAGCATTCATATTTCAGTTCCAGAGCGATTCGCCCAATGAGTCCTTGATATTTAGTCATTTTCAGCCAATATTTTGGATTTTTGAAAATTTCACTTTTTTGTGAAAATATCCACTAAATGAGGGAATAATATGTGTGAGGGTACCCCAGGAGAGTTCGAAATGTGTGTGGGTAGAATATATATCCCACGGGGGTAAAATTGAAAAAAGTTGAAAACATTTTTTTTTTGGACTTAGTCATTTTTCCGGCGTTTATCAGACTTTCAGATAGGGGAAATGTCAGTGAGCGTTCCGATTTCAGTTCCAGAGCGATTCGCCCAATGAGTCCTTGATATTTAGTCGTTTTCAGCCAATATTTTGGATTTTTGAATATTTCACTTTTTTGTGAAAATATCCACGAAATGAAGGAATAATATGTGTGAGGGTACCCTAGGAGAGTTACAAATGTGTGTGGGTAGAATATATATCCCACGGGGTAAAATTGAAAAAAGTTGAAAACATTTTTTTTTGGACTTAGTCATTTTTCCGGCGTTTATCAGACTTTCAGATAGGGGAAATGTCAGTGAGCGCTCCGATTTCAGTTCCAGAGCGATTCGCCCAATGAGTCCTTGATATTTAGTCGTTTTCAGCCAATTTTCTGGATTTTTGAAAATTTCACTTTTTTGTGAAAATATCCACTAAATGAGGGAATAATATGTGTGAGGGTACCCCAGGAGAGTTCCAAATGTGTGTGGGTAGAATATATATCCCACGGGGGTAAAATTGAAAAAAGTTGAAAACATTTTTTTTTTTTGGACTTAGTCATTTTTCTGACGTTTATCAGACTTTCAGATAGGGCAAATGTCAGTGAGCATACAGATTTCAGTTCCAGAGCGATTCGCGCAATGAGTCCTTGATATTTAGTAGTTTTCAGCCAATTTTCTGGATTTTTGAAAATTTCACTTTTTTGTGAAAATATCCACTAAATGAGGGAATAATATGTGTGAGGGTACCCTAGGATAGTTCCAAATGTGTGTGGGTAGAATATATATCCCATGGGGGTAAAATTGAAAAAAGTTGAAAACATTTTTTTTTTGGGACTTAGTCATTTTTCCGGCATTTATCAGACTTTCAGACAGGGCAAATGTCAGTGAGCATTCCAATTTCATTTCCAGAGCGATTTGCCCAATGAGTCTTTGATATTTCGTCGTTTTCAGCCAATTTTCTGGATTTTTGAAAAATTTCACTTTTTTGTGAAAATATCCACTAAATGAGGGAATGATATGCGTGAGGGTACCCCAGGAGAGTTCCAAATGTGTGTGGGTAGAATATATATCTCACGGGGGTAAAATTGAAAAAAGTTGAAAACATTTTTTTTTTGGACTTAGTCATTTTTCCGGCGATAATCAGACTTTCAAATAGGGCAAATGTCATTGAGCATTCCAATTTCAGTTCCAGAGCGATTGGCCCATGAGTCTTTGATATTTAGTCGTTTTCAGCCAATTTTCTGGATTTTTGAAAATTTCACTTTTTTGTGAAAATATCCACTAAATGAGGGAATAATATGTGTGAAGGTACCCCAGGAGAGTTCCAAATGTGTGTGGGTAGAATATATATCCCACGGGAGTAAAATTGAAAAAAGTTGAAAACATTTTTTTTTTTTGGACTTAGTCATTTTTCCGGCGTTAATCAGACTTTCAAATAGGGCAAATGCCAGTGAGCGTTGCAATTTCAGTTCCAGAGCGATTCGTCCAATGAGTCTTTGATATTTAGTCGTTTTCAGCCAATTTTCTGGATTTTTGAAACTTTCACTTTTTTGTGAAAATATCCACAAAATTAGGGAATAATATGTGTGAGGGTACCCCAGGAGAGTTCCAAATGTGTGTGGGTAGAATATATATCCCACGGGGGTAAAATTGAAAAAAGTTGAAAACATTTTTTTTTTGGACTTAGTCATTTTTCCGGCATTGATCAGACTTTCAGATAGGGCAAATGTCAGTGAGCATTCCAATTTCAGTTCCAGAGCGATTTGCCCAATGAGTCTTTGATATTTAGTCGTTTTCAGCCAATTTTCTGGATTTTTGAAAATTTCACTTTTTTGCGAAAATATCCACTAAATGAGGGAATAATATGCGTGAGGGTACCCCAGGAGAGTTCCAAATGTGTGTGGGTAGAATATATATCCCACGGGGGTAAAATTGAAAAAAGTTGAAAACATTTTTTTTTTTGGACTTAGTCATTTTTCCGGCGTTTATCAGACTTTCAGATAGGGCAAATGTCAGTGAGCGTTCCAATTTCAGTTCCAGAGCGATTCACCCAATGAGTCTTTGATATTTAGTCGTTTTCAGCCAATTTTCTGGATTTTTGAAAATTTCACTTTTTTGTGAAAATATCCACTAAATGAGGGAATAATATGTGTGAGGGTACCCCAGGAGAGTTCCAAATGTGTGTGGGTAGAATATATATCCCACGGGGGTAAAATTGAAAAAAGTTGAAAACTCTTTTTTTTTGGACTTAGTCATTTTTCCGGCATTTATCAGACTTTCAGATAGGGCAAATGTCAGTGAGCGTTGCAATTTCAGTTCCAGAGCGATTCGTCCAATGAGTCTTTGAAATTTAGTCGTTTTCAGCCAATTTTCTGGATTTTTGAAAATTTCACTTTTTTGTGAAAATATCCACTAAATGAGGGAATAATATGTGTGAGGGTACCCCAGGAGAGTTCCAAATGTGTGTGGGTAGAATATATATCCCACGGGGGTAAAATTGAAAAAAGTTGAAAACATTTTTTTTTTGGACTTAGTCATATTCGAGTCGTTTATCAGACTTTCAGATAGGGCAAATGTCAGTGAGCGTTCCAATTTCAGTTCCAGAGCGATTCACCCAATGAGTCTTTGATATTTAGTCGTTTTCAGCCAATTTTCTGGATTTTTGAAAATTTCACTTTTTTGTGAAAATATCCACTAAATGAGGGAATAATATGTGTGAGGGTACCCCAGGAGAGTCCCAAATGTGTGTGGGTAGAATATATATCCCACGGGGGTAAAATTGAAAAAAGTTGAAAACATTTTTTTTTTGGACTTAGTCATTTTTCCGGCGTTAATCAGACTTTCAAATAGGGCAAATGTCATTGAGCATTCCAATTTCAGTTCCAGAGCGATTGGCCCATGAGTCCTTGATATTTAGTCGTTTTCAGCCAATTTTCTGGATTTTTGAAAATTTCACTTTTTTGTGAAAATATCCACTAAATTAGGGAATAATATCTGTGAGGGTACCCCAGGAGAGTTCCAAATGTGTGTGGGTAGAATATATATCCCACGGGAGTAAAATTGAAAAAAGTTGAAAACATTTTTTTTTTGGACTTAGTCATTTTTCTGGCGTTTATCAGACTTTCAGATAGGGGAAATGTCAGTGAGCGTTCCGATTTCAGTTCCAGAGCGATTCGCCCAATGAGTCCTTGATATTTAGTCGTTTTCAGCCAATATTTTGGATTTTTGAAAATTTCACTTTTTTGTGAAAATATCCACTAAATGAGGGAATAATATGTGTGAGGGTACCCTAGGAGAGTTCCAAATGTGTGTGGGTAGAATATATATCCCACGGGATAAAATTGAAAAAAGTTGAAAACATTTTTTTTTTAGCATTAGTCATTTTTCCGGCATTTATCAGACTTTCAGATAAGGCAAATGTCAGTGAGCGTTCCAATTTCAGTTCCAGAGCGATTCGCCCAATGAGTCTTTGATATTTAGTCGTTTTCAGCCAATTTCCTGGATTTTTGAAAATGTCACTTTTTTTGTGAAAATATCCACTAAATGAGGGAATAATATGTGTGAGGGTACCCCAGGAGAGATCCAAATGTGTGTGATTAGAATATATATCCCACGGGGGTAAAATTGAAAAAAGTTGAAAACATTTTTTTTTTGGACTTAGTCATATTCCAGTCGTTTATCAGACTTTCAGATAGGGCAAATGTCAGTGAGCGTTCCAACTTCAGTTCCAGAGCGATTCACCCAATGAGTCTTTGATATTTAGTCTTTTTAAGCCAATTTTCTGGATTTTTGAAAATTTCACTTTTTTGTGAAAATATCCACTAAATGAGGGAATAATATGCGTGAGGGTACCCCAGGAGAGTCCAAAATGTGTTTGGGTAGAATATATATCCCACGGGGGTAAAATTGAAAAAAGTTGAAAACATTTTTTTTTTGGACTTAGTCATTTTTCCGGCGTTAATCAGACTTTCAAATAGGGCAAATGTCATTGAGCATTCCAATTTCAGTTCCAGAGCGATTGGCCCATGAGTCCTTGATATTTAGTCGTTTTCAGCCAATTTTCTGGATTTTTGAAAATTTCACTTTTTTGTGAAAATATCCACTAAATTAGGGAATAATATCTGTGAGGGTACCCCAGGAGAGTTCCAAATGTGTGTGGGTAGAATATATATCCCACGGGAGTAAAATTGAAAAAAGTTGAAACCATTTTTTTTTTGGACTTAGTCATTTTTCCGGTGTTTATCAGACTTTCAGATAGGGCAAATGTCAGTGAGCGTTCCGATTTCAGTTCCAGAGCGATTCGCCCAATGAGTCTTTGATATTTAGTCGTTTTCAGCCAATTTTCTGGATTTTTGAAAATTTCACTTTTTTGTGAAAATATCCACTAAATGAGGGAATAATATGTGTGAGGGTACCCCAGGAGAGTTCCAAATGTGTGTGGGAAGAATATATATCCCACGGGGGTAAAATTGAAAAAAGTTGAAAACATTTTTTTTTTGGACTTAGTCATTTTTCTGGCGTTTATCAGACTTTCAGATAGGGGAAATGTCAGTGAGCGTTCCGATTTGAGTTCCAGAGCGATTCGCCCAATGAGTCCTTGATATTTAGTCGTTTTCAGCCAATTTTCTGGATTTTTGAAAATTTCACTTTTTTGTGAAAATATCCACTAAATGAGGGAATAATATGTGTGAGGGTACCCCAGGAGAGTCCCAAATGTGTGTGGGTAGAATATATATCCCACGGGGGTAAAATTGAAAAAAGTTGAAAACATTTTTTTTTTTTGGACATAGTCATTTTTCCGGCGTTTATCAGACTTTCAGATAGGGCAAATGCCAGTGAGCGTTGCAATTTCAGTTCCAGAGCGATTCGCCCAATGAGTCCTTGATATTTAGTCGTTTTCAGCCAATTTTCTGGATTTTTGAAAATTTCACTTTTTTGTGAAAATATCCACTAAATGAGGGAATAATATGTGTGAGGGTACCCTAGGATAGTTCCAAATGTGTGTGGGTAGAATATATATCCCACGGGGTAAAATTGAAAAAAGTTGAAAACATTTTTTTTTTAACTTAGTCATTTTCCAGTCGTTTATCAGACTTTCAGATAGGGCAAATATCAGTGAGCGTTCCGATTTCAGTTCCAGAGCGTTTCACCCAATGAGTCTTTGTTATTTAGTCGTTTTCAGCCAATTTTCTGGATTTTTGAAAATTTCACTTTTTTGTGAAAATATCCACTAAATGAGGGAATAATATGTGTGAGGGTACCCCAGGAGAGTTCCAAATGTGTGTGGGTAGAATATATATCCCACGGGGGTAAAATTGAAAAAAGTTGAAAACTCTTTTTTTTTGGACTTAGTCATTTTTCCAGCGTTTATCAGACTTTCAAACAGGGCAAATGTCATTGAGCGTTCCAATTTCAGTTCCAGAGCGATTCGCCCAATGAGTCCTTGATATTTAGTCGTTTTCAGCCAATTTTCTGGACTTTTGAAAATTTCACTTTTTTGTGAAAATATCCACTAAATGAGGGAATAATATGTGTGAGGGTACCCTAGGAGAGTTCCAAATGTGTGTGGGTAGAATATATATCCCACGGGGTAAAATTGAAAAAAGTTGAAAACATTTTTTTTTTTTTTAGACTTAGTCATTTTTCCGGCATTTATCAGACTTTCAGATAGGGGAAATGTCAGTGAGCGCTCCGATTTCAGTTCCAGAGCGATTCGCCCAATGAGTCCTTGATATTTAGTCGTTTTCAGCCAATATTTAGGATTTTTGAAAATTTCACTTTTTTGTGAAAATATACACTAAATTAGGGAATAATATGTGTGAAGGTACCCCAGGAGAGTTCCAAATGTGTGTGGGTAGAATATATATCCCACGGGAGTAAAATTGAAAAAAGTTGAAAACATTTTTTTTTTTGGACTTAGTCATTTTTCCGGCGTTAATCAGACTTTCAAATAGGGCAAATGTCAGTGAGCATTCCAATTTCAGTTCCAGAGCGATTCGCCCAATGAGTCTTTGATATTTAGTCGTTTTCAGCCAATTTTCTGGATTTTTGAAAATTTCACTTTTTTGTGAAAATATCCACTAAATGAGGGAATAATATGTGTGAGTGTACACCAGTAGAGTTCCAAATGTGTGTGGGTAGAAGATATATCCCACGGGGGTAAAATTGAAAAAAGTTGAAAACATTTTTTTTTTTTGGACATAGTCATTTTTCCGGCGTTTATCAGACTTTCAGATAGGGCAAATGCCAGTGAGCGTTGCAATTTCAGTTCCAGAGCGATTCGTCCAATGAGTCTTTGAAATTTAGTCGTTTTCAGCCAATTTTCTGGATTTTTGAAAATTTCACTTTTTTGTGAAAATATCCACTAAATGAGGGAATAATATGTGTGAGGGTACCCCAGGAGAGTTCCAAATGTGTGTGGGTAGAATATATATCCCACGGGGGTAAAATTGAAAAAAGTTGAAAACTCTTTTTTTTTGGACTTAGTCATTTTTCTGGCGTTTATCAGACTTTCAGATAGGGCAAATGTCAGTGAGCATACAGATTTCAGTTCCAGAGCGATTCGCGCAATGAGTCCTTGATATTTAGTCGTTTTCAGCCAATTTTCTGGATTTTTGAAAATTTCACTTTTTTGTGAAAATATCCACTAAATGAGGGAATAATATGCGTGAGGGTACCCCAGGAGAGTTCCAAATGTGTGTGGGTAGAGTATATATCCCACAGGGGTAAAATTGAAAAAAGTTGAAAACATTTTTTTTTTTGGACTTACTCATTTTTCTGGCGTTTATCAGACTTTCAGATAGGGGAAATGTCAGTGGGCGTTCCGATTTCAGTTCCAGAGCGATTCGCCCAATGAGTCCTTGATATTTAGTTGTTTTCAGCCAATTTTCTGGATTTTTGAAAATTTCACTTTTTTGTGAAAATATTCACTAATTGAGGGAATAATATTTGTGAGGGTACCCCAGGAGAGTTCCAAATGTGTGTGGGTAGAATATATATCCCACGGGGGTAAAATTGAAAAAAGTTGAAAACTCTTTTTTTTTGGACTTAGTCATTTTTCCGGCGTTTATCAGACTTTCAGATAGGGCAAATGTCAGTGAGCATACAGATTTCAGTTCCAGAGCGATTCGCGCAATGAGTCCTTGATATTTAGTCGATTTCAGCCAATTTTCTGGATTTTTGAAAATTTCACTTTTTTGTGAAAATATCCACTAAATGAGGGAATAATATGTGTGAGGGTACCGTAGGAGAGTTCCAAATGTGTGTGGGTAGAATATATATCCCACGGGGGTAAAATTGAAAAAAGTTGAAAACATTTTTTTTTTGGACTTAGTCATATTCGAGTCGTTTATCAGACTTTCAGATAGGGCAAATGTCAGTGAGCGTTCCAATTTCAGCTCCAGAGCGATTCACCCAATGAGTCTTTGATATTTAGTCGTTTTCAGCCAATTTTCTGGATTTTTGAAAATTTCACTTTTTTGTGAAAATATCCACTAAATGAGGGAATAATATGTGTGAGGGTACCCCAGGAGAGTCCCAAATGTGTGTGGGTAGAATGTATATCCCACGGGGGTAAAATTGAAAAAAGTTGAAAACATTTTTTTTTTGGACTTAGTCATTTTTCCGGCGTTAATCAGACTTTCAAATAGGGCAAATGTCATTGAGCATTCCAATTTCAGTTCCAGAGCGATTGGCCCATGAGTCCTTGATATTTAGTCGTTTTCAGCCAATTTTCTGGATTTTTGAAAATTTCACTTTTTTGTGAAAATATCCACTAAATTAGGGAATAATATCTGTGAGGGTACCCCAGGAGAGTTCCAAATGTGTGTGGGTAGAATATATATCCCACGGGAGTAAAATTGAAAAAAGTTGAAACCATTTTTTTTTTGGACTTAGTCATTTTTCTGGTGTTTATCAGACTTTCAGATAGGGCAAATGTCAGTGAGCGTTCCGATTTGAGTTCCAGAGCGATTCGCCCAATGAGTCCTTGATATTTAGTCGTTTTCAGCCAATTTTCTGGATTTTTGAAAATTTCACTTTTTTGTGAAAATATCCACTAAATGAGGGAATAATATGTGTGAGGGTACCGTAGGAGAGTTCCAAATGTGTGTGGGTAGAATATATATCCCACGGGGTAAAATTGAAAAAAGTTGAAAACATTTTTTTTTTTGGACTTAGTCATTTTTCCGGCGTTTATCAGACTTTCAGATAGGGGAAATGTCAGTGAGTGCTCCGATTTCACTTCCAGAGCGATTCGCCCAATGAGTCCTTGATATTTAGTCGTTTTCAGCCAATATTTTGGATTTTTGAAAATTTCACTTTTTTGTGAAAATATCCACTAAATGAGGGAATAATATGTGTGAGTGTACCCCAGGAGAGTTCCAAATGTGTGTGGGTAGAATATATATCCCACGGGGGTAAAATTGAAAAAAGTTGAAAACATTTTTTTTTTTTGGACATAGTCATTTTTCCGGCGTTTATCAGACTTTCAGATAGGGCAAATGCCAGTGAGCGTTGCAATTTCAGTTCCAGAGCGATTCGTCCAATGAGTATTTGATATTTAGTCGTTTTCAGCCAATTTTCTGGATTTTTGAAAATTTCACTTTTTTTGTGAAAATATCCACTAAATGAGGGAATAATATGTGTGAGGGTGCCCCAGGAGAGTTCCAAATGTGTGTGGGTAGAATATATATCCCACGGGGGTAAAATTGAAAAAAGTTAAAAACATTTTTTTTTGGACTTAGTCATATTCCAGTCGTTTATCAGACTTTCAGATAGGGCAAATGTCAGTGAGCGTTCCAAATTCAGTTCCAGAGCGATTCACCCAATGAGTCTTTGAAATTTAGTCGCTTCAGCCAATTTTCTGGATTTTTGAAAATTTCACTTTTTTGTGAAAATATCCACTAAATGAGGGAATAATATGTGTGAGGGTACCGTAGGAGAGTTCCAAATGTGTGTGGGTAGAATATATATTCCATGGGGTAAAATTGAAAAAAGTTGAAAACATTTTTTTTTTTGGACTTAGTCATTTTTCCGGCGTTTATCAGACTTTCAGATAGGGGAAATGTCAGTGAGTGCTCCGATTTCAGTTCCAGAGCGATTCGCCCAATGAGTCCTTGATATTTAGTCGTTTTCAGCCAATATTTTGGATTTTTGAAAATTTCACTTTTTTGTGAAAATATCCACAAAATGAGGGAATAATATGTGTGAGGGTACCCCAGGAGAGTTCCAAATGTGTGTGGGTAGAATATATATCCCACGGGGGTAAAATTGAAAAAAGTTGAAAACTCTTTTTTTTTGGACTTAGTCATTTTTCCGGCGTTTATCAGACTTTCAGATAGGGCAAATGTCAGTGAGCATACAGATTTCAGTTCCAGAGCAATTCGCGCAATGAGTCCTTCATATTTAGTCGTTTTCAGCCAATTTTCTGGATTTTTGAAAATTTCACTTTTTTGTGAAAATATCCACTAAATGAGGGAATAATATGTGTGAGGGTACCCTAGGATAGTTCCAAATGTGTGTGGGTAGAATATATATCCCACGGGGTAAAATTGAAAAAAGTTGAAAACATTTTTTTTTTTAACTTAGTCATTTTCCAGTCGTTTATCAGACTTTCAGATAGGGCAAATGCCAGTGAGGGTTGCAATTTCAGTTCCAGAGCGATTCACCCAATGAGTCTTTGCTATTTAGTCGTTTTCAGCCAATTTTCTGGATTTTTGAAAATTTCACTTTTTTGTGAAAATATCCACTAAATGAGGGAATAATATGTGTGAGGGTACCCCAGGAGAGTTCCAAATGTGTGTGGGTAGAATATATATCCCACGGGGATAAAATTGAAAAAAGTTGAAAACTCTTTTTTTTTGGACTTAGTCATTTTTCAGGCGTTTATCAGACTTTCAGATAGGGCAAATGTCAGTGAGCATACAGATTTCAGTTCCAGAGCGATTCGCGCAATGAGTCCTTGATATTTAGTCGTTTTCAGCCAATTTTCTGGATTTTTGAAAATTTCACTTTTTTGTGAAAATATCCACTAAATGAGGGAATAATATGTGTGAGGGTACCCTAGGATAGTTCCAAATGTGTGTGGGTAGAATATATATCCCACGGGGTAAAATTGAAAAAAGTTGAAAACATTTTTTTTTTAACTTAGTCATTTTCCAGTCGTTTATCAGACTTTCAGATAGGGCAAATGTCAGTGAGCGTTCCGATTTCAGTTCCAGAGCGATTCACCCAATGAGTCTTTGCTATTTAGTCGTTTTCAGCCAATTTTCTGGATTTTTGAAAATTTCACTTTTTTGTGAAAATATCCACTAAATGAGGGAATAATATGTGTGAGGGTACCCCAGGAGAGTTCCAAATGTGTGTGGGTAGAATATATATCCCACGGGGGTAAAATTGAAAAAAGTTGAAAACTCTTTTTTTTTGGACTTAGTCATTTTTCCGGCGTTTATCAGACTTTCAAACAGGGCAAATGTCATTGAGCGTTCCAATTTCAGTTCCAGAGCGATTCGCCCAATGAGTCCTTGATATTTAGTCGTTTTAAGACAATTTACTTGACTTTTGAAAATTTCACTTTTTTGTGAAAATATCCACTAAATGAGGGAATAATATGTGTGAGGGTACCCTAGGAGAGTTCCAAATGTGTGTGGGTAGAATATATATCCCACGGGGTAAAATTGAAAAAAGTTGAAAACATTTTTTTTTTTTTTAGACTTAGTCATTTTTCCGGCATTTATCAGACTTTCAGATAGGGCAAATGTCAGTGAGCGTTCCAATTTCAGTTCCAGAGCGATTCGCCCAATGAGTCTTTGATATTTAGTCGTTTTCAGCCAATTTCCTGGATTTTTGAAAATTTCACTTTTTTGTGAAAATATCCACTAAATTAGGGAATAATATGTGTGAGGGTACCCCAGGAGAGTTCCAAATGTGTGTGGGTAGAATATATATCCCACGGGTGTAAAATTGAAAAAAGTTGAAAACTCTTTTTTTTTGGACTTAGTCATTTTTCCGGCGTTTATCAGACTTTCAAACAGGGCAAATGTCATTGAGCGTTTCAATTTCAGTTCCAGAGCGATTCGCCCAATGAGTCCTTGATATTTAGTCGTTTTAAGACAATTTACTTGACTTTTGAAAATTTCACTTTTTTGTGAAAATATCCACTAAATGAGGGAATAATATGTGTGAGGGTACCCCAGGAGAGATCCAAATGTGTGTGGGTAGAAGATATATCCCACGGGGGTAAAATTGAAAAAAGTTGAAAACATTTTTTTTTTGGACTTAGTCATATTCCAGTCGTTTATCAGACTTTCAGATAGGGCAAATGTCAGTGAGCGTTCCAATTTCAGTTCCAGAGCGATTCACCCAATGAGTCTTTGATATTCAGTCGTTTTCAGACAATTTTCTGGATTTTTGAAAATTTCACTTTTTTGTGAAAATATCCACTAAATGAGGGAATAATATGTGTGAGGGTACCCCAGGAGAGTCCCAAATGTGTGTGGGTAGAAAATATATCCCACGGGGGTAAAATTGAAAAAAGTTGAAAACATTTTTTTTTTCTACTTAATCATTTTTCCGGCGTTAATCAGACTTTCAAATAGGGCAAATGTCATTGAGCACTCCAATTTCAGTTCCAGAGCGATTGGCCCATGAGTCCTTGATATTTAGTCGTTTTCAGCCAATTTTCTGGATTTTTGAAAATTTCACTTTTTTGTGAAAATATCCACTAAATGAGGGAATAATATGTGTGAGGGTACCCCAGGAGAGTTCCAAATGTGTGTGGGTAGAATATATATCCCACGGGGGTAAAATTGAAAAAAGTTGAAAACTCTTTTTTTTTAGACTTAGTCATTTTTCCGGCATTTATCAGACTTTCAGATAGGGCAAATGTCAGTGAGCGTTCCAATTTCAGTTCCAGAGCGATTCGCCCAATGAGTCTTTGATATTTAGTCGTTTTCAGCCAATTTCCTGGATTTTTGAAAATTTCACTTTTTTGTGAAAATATCCACTAAATGAGGAAATAATATGTGTGAGGGTACCCCAGGAGAGATCCAAATGTGTGTGGGTAGAAGATATATCCCACGGGGGTAAACTTGAAAAAAGTTGAAAACATTTGTTTTTTGGACTTAGTCATATTCCAGTCGTTTATCAGACTTTCAGATAGGGCAAATGTCAGTGAGCGCTCCGATTTCAGTTCCAGAGCGATTCGCCCAATGAGTCCTTGATATTTAGTCGTTTTCAGCCAATATTTTGGATTTTTGAAAATTTCACTTTTTTGTGAAAATATCCACTAAATTAGGGAATAATATGTGTGAGGGTACCCCAGGAGAGTTCCAAATGTGTGTGGGTAGAATATATATCCCACGGGTGTAAAATTGAAAAAAGTTGAAAACTCTTTTTTTTTGGACTTAGTCATTTTTCCGGCGTTTATCAGACTTTCAAACAGGGCAAATGTCATTGAGCGTTCCAATTTCAGTTCCAGAGCGATTCGCCCAATGAGTCCTTGATATTTAGTCGTTTTAAGACAATTTACTTGACTTTTGAAAATTTCACTTTTTTGTGAAAATATCCACTAAATTAGGGAATAATATGTGTGAGGGTACCCCAGGAGAGTTCCAAATGTGTGTGGGTAGAATATATATCCCACGGGGGTAAAATTGAAAAAAGTTGAAAACATTTTTTTTTTGGACTTAGTCATTTTTCCGGCGTTTATCAGACTTTCAGATAGGACAAATGCCAGTGAGCGTTGCAATTTCAGTTCCAGAGCGATTCGTCCAATGAGTCTTTGATATTTAGTCGTTTTCAGCCAATTTTCTGGATTTTTGAAAATTTCACTTTTTTGTGAAAATATCCACTAAATGAGGGAATAATATGTGTGAGGGTACCCCAGGAGAGTTCCAAATGTGTGTGGGTAGAATATATATCCCACGGGGGTAAAATTGAAAAAAGTTGAAAACTCTTTTTTTTTGGACATAGTCATTTTTCCGGCGTTTATCAGACTTTCAGATAGGGCAAATGTCAGTGAGCATACAGATTTCAGTTCCAGAGCGATTCGCGCAATGAGTCCTTGATATTTAGTCGTTTTCAGCCAATTTTCTGAATTTTTAAAAATTTCACTTTTTTGTGAAAATATCCACTAAATGAGGGAATAATATGTGTGAGGGTACCGTAGGAGAGTTCCAAATGTGTGTGGGTAGAATATATATCCCACGGGGTAAAATTGAAAAAAGTTGAAAATATTTTTTTTTTTGGACTTAGTCATTTTTCCGGCGTTTATCAGACTTTCAGATAGGGCAAATGTCAGTGAGCGTTCCAATTTCAGTTCCAGAGCGATTCGCCCAATGAGTCCTTGATATTTAGTCGTTTTCAGCCATTATTTTGGATTTTTGAAAATTTCACTTTTTTGTGAAAATATCCACTAAATGAGGGAATAATATGTGTGAGGGTACCCCAGGAGAGTTCCAAATGTGTGTGGGTAGAATATATATCCCACGGGGGTAAAATTGAAAAAAGTTGAAAACATTTTTTTTTTGGGACTTAGTCATTTTTCCGGCGTTTATCAGACTTTCAGATAGGGCAAATGTCATTGAGCGTTCCAATTTCAGTTCCAGAACGATTCACCGAATGAGTCTTTGCTATTTAGTCGTTTTCAGCCAATTTTCTGGATTTTTGAAAATTTCACTTTTTTGTGAAAATATCCACTAAATGAGGGAATAATATGTGTGAGGGTACCCTAAGAGAGTTCCAAATGTGTGTGGGTAGAATATATATCCCACGGGGTAAAATTGAAAAAAGTTGAAAACACTTTTTTTTTAACTTAGTCATTTTCAGGCGTTTATCAGACTTTCAGATAGGGCAAATGTCAGTGAGCGTTCCGTTTTCAGTTCCAGAGCGATTCACCCAATGAGTCTTTGCTATTTAGTCGTTTTCAGCCAATTTTCTGGACTTTTGAAAGTTTCACTTTTTTGTGAAAATATCCACTAAATGAGGGAATAATATGTGTGAGGGTACCCTAGGAGAGTTCCAAATGTGTGTGGGTAGAATATATATCCCACGGGGTAAAATTGAAAAAAGTTGAAAACATTTTTCTTTTTAGACTTAGTCATTTTTCCGGCGTTTATCAGACTTTCAGATAGGGCAAATGTCAGTGAGTGTTGAAATTTCAGTTCCAGAGCGATTCGCGCAATGAGTCCTTGATATTTAGTCGTTTTCAGCCAATTTTCTGGATTTTTGAAAATTTCACTTTTTTGTGAAAATATCCACTGAATGAGGGAATAATATGTGTGAGGGTACCCCAGGAGTGTTCCAAATGTGTGTGGGTAGAATATATATCCCACGGGGGTAAAATTGAAAAAAGTTGAAAATATTTTTTTTTTGGACTTAGTCATATTCCAGTCGTTTATCAGACTTTCAGATAGGGCAAATGCCAGTGAGCGTTGCAATTTCAGTTCCAGAGCGATTTGTCCAATGAGTCTTTGATATTTAGTCGTTTTCAGCCAATTTTCTGGATTTTTGAAAATTTCACTTTTTTGTGAAAATATCCACTAAATGAGGGAATAATATTTGTGAGGGTACCCCAGGAGAGTTCCAAATGTGTGTGGGTAGAATATATATCCCACGGGGTAAAATTGAAAAAAGTTGAAAACATTTTTTTTTTTTAGACTTAGTCATTTTTCCGGCATTTATCAGACTTTCAGATAGGGCAAATGTCAGTGAGCGTTCCAATTTCAGTTCCAGAGTGATTCGCCCAATGAGTCTTTGATAATTTAGTCGTTTTCATCCAATTTTCTGGATTTTTGAAAATTTCACTTTTTTGTGAAAATATCCACTAAATGAAGGAATAATATGTGTGAGGGTACCCTAGGATAGTTCCAAATGTGTGTGGGTAGAATATATATCCCACGGGGTAAAATTGAAAAAAGTTGAAAACATTTTTTTTTTTAACTTAGTCATTTTCAGGCGTTTATCAGACTTTCAGATAGGGCAAATGTCAGTGAGCGTTCCGCTTTCAGTTCCAGAGCGATTCACCCAATGAGTCTTTGCTATTTAGTCGTTTTCAGCCAATTTTCTGGATTTTTGAAAATTTCACTTTTTTGTGAAAATATCCACTAAATGAGGGAATAATATGTGTGAGGGTACCCCAGGAGAGTTCCAAATGTGTGTGGGTAGAGTATATATCCCACGGGGTAAAATTGAAAAAAGTTGAAAACATTTTTTTTTTTAGACTTAGTCATTTTTCTGGCATTTATCAGACTTTCAGATAGGGCAAATGTCAGTGAGCGTTCCAATTTCAGTTCCAGAGCGATTCGCCCAATGAGTCTTTGATATTTAGTAGTTTTCAGCCAATTTTCTGGATTTTTGAAAATTTCACTTTTTTGTGAAAATATCCACTAAATGAGGGAATAATATGTGTGAGGGTACCCCAGGAGAGTTCCAAATGTGTGTGGGTAGAATATATATCCCACGGGGGTAAAATTGAAAAAAGTTGAAAACATTTTTTTTTTTAGACTTAGTCATTTTTCCGGCATTTATCAGACTTTCAGATAGGGCAAATGTCAGTGAGCGTTCCAATTTCAGTTCCAGAGCGATTCGCCCAATGAGTCTTTGATATTTAGTAGTTTTCAGCCAATTTCCTGGATTTTTGAAAATTTCACTTTTTTGTGAAAATATCCACTAAATGAGGGAATAATATGTGTGAGGGTACCCCAGGAGAGATCCAAATGTGTGTGGGTAGAAGATATATCCCACGGGGGTAAAATTGAAAAAAGTTGAAAACATTTTTTTTTTGGACTTAGTCATATTCCAGTCGTTTATCAGACTTTCAAATAGGGCAAATGTCATTGAGCATTCCAATTTCAGTTCCAGAGCGATTCACCCAATGAGTCTTTGCTATTTAGTCGTTTTCAGCCAATTTTCTGGATTTTTGAAAATTTCACTTTTTTGTGAAAATATCCACAAAATGAGGAAATAATATGTGTGAGGGTACCCTAGGATAGTTCCAAATGTGTGTGGGTAGAATATATATCCCACGGGGTAAAATTGAAAAAAGTTGAAAACATTTTTCTTTTTAGACTTAGTCATTTTTCCGGCGTTTATCAGACTTTCAGATAGGGCAAATGTCAGTGAGTGTTCCAATTTCAGTTCCAGAACGATTCGCCCAATGAGTCTTTGATATTTAGTCGTTTTCAGCCAATTTTCTGGATTTTTGAAAATTTCACTTTTTTTGTGAAAATATCCACTAAATGAGGGAATAATATGTGTGAGGGTACCCTAGGATAGTTCCAAATGTGTGTGGGTAGAATATATATCCCACGGGGTAAAATTGAAAAAAGTTGAAAACATTTTTTTTTTAACTTAGTCATTTTCAGGCGTTTATCAGACTTTCAGATAGGGCAAATGTCAGTGAGCGTTCCGATTTCAGTTCCAGAGCGATTCGCCCAATGAGTCCTTGATATTTAGTCGTTTTCAGCCATTATTTTGGATTTTTGAAAATTTCACTTTTTTGTGAAAATATCCACTAAATGAGGGAATAATATGTGTGAGGGTACCCTAGGAGAGTTCCAAATGTGTGTGGGTAGAATATATATCCCACGGGGGTAAAATTGAAAAAAGTTGAAAATATTTTTTTTTTAACTTAGTCATTTTTCTGGCGTTTATCAGACTTTCAGATAGGGGAAATGTCAGTGAGCGTTCCGATTTCAGTTCCAGAGCGATTCGCCCAATGAGTCCTTGATATTTAGTCGTTTTCAGCCATTATTTTGGATTTTTGAAAATTTCACTTTTTTGTGAAAATATCCACTAAATGAGGGAATAATATGTGTGAGTGTACCCCAGGAGAGTTCCAAATGTGTGTTGGTAGAATATATATCCCACGGGGGTAAAATTGAAAAAAGTTGAAAACATTTTTTTTTTTGGACTTAGTCATTTTTCCGGCGTTTATCAGACTTTCAGATAGGGCAAATGTCAGTGAGTGTTCCAATTTCAGTTCCAGAACGATTCGCCCAATGAGTCTATGATATTTAGTCGTTTTCAGCCAATTTTCTGGATTTTTGAAAATTTCACTTTTTTTGTGAAAATATCCACTAAATGAGGGAATAATATGTGTGAGGGTACCCCAGGAGAGTTCCAAATGTGTGTGGGTAGAAGATATATCCCACGGGGGTAAAATTGAAAAAAGTTGAAAACATTTTTTTTTTGACTTAGTCATATTCCAGTCGTTTATCAGACTTTCAGATAGGGCAAATGTCAGTGAGCGTTCCAATTTCAGTTCCAGAGCGATTCACCCAATGAGTCTTTGATATGTAGTCGTTTTCAGCCAATTTTCTGGATTTTTGAAAATGTCCCTTTTTTGTGAAAATATCCACTAAATGAGGGAATAATATGTGTGAGGGTAACGTAGGAGAGTTCCAAATGTGTGTGGGTAGAATATATATCCCACGGGGTAAAATTGAAAAAAGTTGAAAACTCTTTTTTTTTGGACTTAGTCATTTTTCCGGCGTTTATCAGACTTTCAGATAGGGGAAATGTCAGTGAGTGCTCCGATTTCAGTTCCAGAGCGATTCGCCCAATGAGTCCTTGATATTTAGTCATTTTCAGCCAATATTTTGGATTTTTGAAAATTTCACTTTGTTGTGAAAATATCCAATAAATAAGGGAATAATATGTGTGAGGGTACCCCAGGAGAGTTCCAAATGTGTGTGGGTAGAATATATATCCCACGGGTGTAAAATTGAAAAAAGTTGAAAACTCTTTTTTTTTGGACTTAGTCATTTTTCCGGCGTTTATCAGACTTTCAAACAGGGCAAATGTCATTGAGCGTTCCAATTTCAGTTCCAGAGCGATTCGCCCAATGAGTCCTTGATATTTAGTCGTTTTCAGACAATTTACTTGACTTTTGAAAATTTCACTTTTTTGTGAAAATATCCACTAAATGAGGGAATAATATGTGTGAGGGTACACTAGGAGAGTTCCAAATGTGTGTGGGTAGAATATATATCCCACGGGGGTAAAATTGAAAAAAGTTGAAAACTTTTTTTTTTTTGGACTTAGTCATTTTTCTGGCGTTTATCAGACTTTCAGATAGGGCAAATGCCAGTGAGCGTTGCAATTTCAGTTCCAGAGCGATTTGTCCAATGAGTCTTTGATATTTAGTCGTTTTCAGCCAATTTTCTGGATTTTTGAAAATTTCACTTTTTTGTGAAAATATCCACTAAATGAGGGAATAATATTTGTGAGGGTACCCCAGGAGAGTTCCAAATGTGTGTGGGTAGAATATATATCCCACGGGGTAAAATTGAAAAAAGTTGAAAACATTTTTTTTTTTTAGACTTAGTCATTTTTCCGGCATTTATCAGACTTTCAGATAGGGCAAATGTCAGTGAGCGTTCCAATTTCAGTTCCAGAGTGATTCGCCCAATGAGTCTTTGATAATTTAGTCGTTTTCATCCAATTTTCTGGATTTTTGAAAATTTCACTTTTTTGTGAAAATATCCACTAAATGAGGGAATAATATGTGTGAGGGTACCCTAGGATAGTTCCAAATGTGTGTGGGTAGAATATATATCCCACGGGGTAAAATTGAAAAAAGTTGAAAACATTTTTTTTTTTAACTTAGTCATTTTCAGGCGTTTATCAGACTTTCAGATAGGGCAAATGTCAGTGAGCGTTCCGATTTCAGTTCCAGAGCGATTCACCCAATGAGTCTTTGCTATTTAGTCGTTTTCAGCCAATTTTCTGGATTTTTGAAAATTTCACTTTTTTGTGAAAATATCCACTAAATGAGGGAATAATATGTGTGAGGGTACCCCAGGAGAGTTCCAAATGTGTGTGGGTAGAGTATATATCCCACGGGGTAAAATTGAAAAAAGTTGAAAACATTTTTTTTTTTAGACTTAGTCATTTTTCTGGCATTTATCAGACTTTCAGATAGGGCAAATGTCAGTGAGCGTTCCAATTTCAGTTCCAGAGCGATTCGCCCAATGAGTCTTTGATATTTAGTAGTTTTCAGCCAATTTTCTGGATTTTTGAAAATTTCACTTTTTTGTGAAAATATCCACTAAATGAGGGAATAATATGTGTGAGGGTACCCCAGGAGAGTTCCAAATGTGTGTGGGTAGAATATATATCCCACGGGGGTAAAATTGAAAAAAGTTGAAAACATTTTTTTTTTTAGACTTAGTCATTTTTCCGGCATTTATCAGACTTTCAGATAGGGCAAATGTCAGTGAGCGTTCCAATTTCAGTTCCAGAGCGATTCGCCCAATGAGTCTTTGATATTTAGTAGTTTTCAGCCAATTTCCTGGATTTTTGAAAATTTCACTTTTTTGTGAAAATATCCACTAAATGAGGGAATAATATGTGTGAGGGTACCCCAGGAGAGATCCAAATGTGTGTGGGTAGAAGATATATCCCACGGGGGTAAAATTGAAAAAAGTTGAAAACATTTTTTTTTTGGACTTAGTCATATTCCAGTCGTTTATCAGACTTTCAGATAGGGCAAATGTCAGTGAGCGTTCCAATTTCAGTTCCAGAGCGATTCACCCAATGAGTCTTTGATATTCAGTCGTTTTCAGCCAATTTTCTGGATTTTTGAAAATTTCACTTTTTTGTGAAAATATCCACAAAATGAGGAAATAATATGTGTGAGGGTACCCTAGGATAGTTCCAAATGTGTGTGGGTAGAATATATATCCCACGGGGTAAAATTGAAAAAAGTTGAAAACATTTTTCTTTTTAGACTTAGTCATTTTTCCGGCGTTTATCAGACTTTCAGATAGGGCAAATGTCAGTGAGTGTTCCAATTTCAGTTCCAGAACGATTCGCCCAATGAGTCTTTGATATTTAGTCGTTTTCAGCCAATTTTCTGGATTTTTGAAAATTTCACTTTTTTTGTGAAAATATCCACTAAATGAGGGAATAATATGTGTGAGGGTACCCTAGGATAGTTCCAAATGTGTGTGGGTAGAATATATATCCCACGGGGTAAAATTGAAAAAAGTTGAAAACATTTTTTTTTTAACTTAGTCATTTTCAGGCGTTTATCAGACTTTCAGATAGGGCAAATGTCAGTGAGCGTTCCGATTTCAGTTCCAGAGCGATTCGCCCAATGAGTCCTTGATATTTAGTCGTTTTCAGCCATTATTTTGGATTTTTGAAAATTTCACTTTTTTGTGAAAATATCCACTAAATGAGGGAATAATATGTGTGAGGGTACCCTAGGAGAGTTCCAAATGTGTGTGGGTAGAATATATATCCCACGGGGGTAAAATTGAAAAAAGTTGAAAATATTTTTTTTTTAACTTAGTCATTTTTCTGGCGTTTATCAGACTTTCAGATAGGGGAAATGTCAGTGAGCGTTCCGATTTCAGTTCCAGAGCGATTCGCCCAATGAGTCCTTGATATTTAGTCGTTTTCAGCCATTATTTTGGATTTTTGAAAATTTCACTTTTTTGTGAAAATATCCACTAAATGAGGGAATAATATGTGTGAGTGTACCCCAGGAGAGTTCCAAATGTGTGTGGGTAGAATATATATCCCACGGGGGTAAAATTGAAAAAAGTTGAAAACATTTTTTTTTTTGGACTTAGTCATTTTTCCGGCGTTTATCAGACTTTCAGATAGGGCAAATGTCAGTGAGTGTTCCAATTTCAGTTCCAGAACGATTCGCGCAATGAGTCCTCGACATTTAGTCGTTTTCAGCCAATTTTCTGGATTTTTGAAAATTTCACTTTTTTGTGAAAATATCCACTAAATGAGGGAATAATATGTGTGAGGGTACCCTAGGAGAGTTCCAAATGTGTGTGGGTAGAATATATATCCCACGGGGTAAAATTGAAAAAAGCTGAGAACATTTTTTTTTTTAGACTTAGTCATTTTTCCGGCGTTTATCAGACTTTCAAATTGGGCAAATGTCATTGAGCATTCCAATTTCAGTTCCAGAGCGATTGGCCCATGAGTCCTTGATATTTAGTCGTTTTCAGCCAATTTTCTGGATTATTGAAAATTTCACTTTTTTGTGAAAATATCCACAAAATGAGGAAATAATATGTGTGAGGGTACCCTAGGATAGTTCCAAATGTGTGTGGGTAGAATATATATCCCACGGGGGTAAAATTGAAAAAAGTTGAAAACATTTTTTTTTTAACTTAGTCATTTTCAGGCGTTTATCAGACTTTCAGATAGGGCAAATGTCAGTGAGCGTTCCGATTTCAGTTCCAGAGCGATTCACCCAATGAGTCTTTGCTATTTAGTCGTTTTCAGCCAATTTTCTGGATTTTTGAAAATTTCACTTTTTTGTGAAAATATCCACTAAATGAGTGAATAATATGTGTGAGGGTACCCCAGGAGAGTTCCAAATGTGTGTGGGTAGAATATATATCCCACGGGGGTAAAATTGAAAAAAGTTGAAAACTCTTTTTTTTTGGACTTAGTCATTTTTCCAGCGTTTATCAGACTTTCAAACAGGGCAAATGTCATTGAGCGTTCCAATTTCAGTTCCAGAGCGGTTCGCCCAATGAGTCCTTGATATTTAGTCGTTTTCAGCCAATTTTCTGGCCTTTTGAAAATTTCACTTTTTTGTGAAAATATCCACTAAATGAGGGAATAATATGTGTGAAGGTACCCTAGGAGAGTTCCAAATGTGTGTGGGTAGAATATATATCCCACGGGGTAAAATTGAAAAAAGTTGAAAACATTTTTCTTTTTAGACTTAGTCATTTTTCCGGCGTTTATCAGACTTTCAGATAGGGCAAATGTCAGTGAGCGTTCCAATTTCAGTTCCAGAGCGATTCACCCAAAGAGTCTTTGATATTTAGTCGTTTTCAGCCAATTTTCTGGATTTTTGAAAATTTCACTTTTTTGTGAAAATATCCACTAAATGAGGGAATAATATGTGTGAGGGTACCCTAGGAGAGTTCCAAATGTGTGTGGGTAGAATATATATCCCGCGGGGTAAAATTGAAAAAAGTTGAAAACATTTTTTTTTTTAGACTTAGTCATTTTTCCGGCGTTTATCAGACTTTCAAATTGGGCAAATGTCATTGAGCATTCCAATTTCAGTTCCAGAGCGATTGGCCCATGAGTCCTTGATATTTAGTCGTTTTCAGCCAATTTTCTGGATTTTTGAAAATTTCACTTTTTTGTGAAAATATCCACTAAACAAGGGAATAATATGTGTGAGGGTACCGTAGGAGAGTTCCAAATGTGTGTGGGTAGAATATATATCCCACGGGGGTAAAATTGAAAAAAGTTGAAAACATTTTTTTTTGGGGACTTAGTCATTTTTCCGGCGTTTATCAGACTTTCAGATAGGGCAAATGTCAGAGAGCGTTCCGATTTCAGTTACAGAGCGATTCGCCCAATGAGTCCTTGATATTTAGTCGTTTTCAGCCAATTTTCTGGATTTTTGAAAATTTCACTTTTTTGTGAAAATATCCACTAAATAAGGGAATAATATGTGTGAGGGTACCCCAGGAGAGTTGCAAATGTGTGTGGGTAGAAGATATATCCCACGGGGGTAAAATTGAAAAAAGTTGAAAACATTTTTTTTTTTTGGACTTAGTGATTTTTCCGGCGTTTATCAGACTTTCAGATAGGGCAAATGCCAGTGAGCGTTGCAATTTCAGTTCCAGAGCGATTCGTCCAATGAGTCTTTGATATTTAGTCGTTTTCAGCCAATTTTCTGGATTTTTGAAAATTTCACTTTTTTGTGAAAATATACACTAAATGAGGGAATAATATGTGTGAGGGTACCCCAGGAGAGTTCCAAATGTGTGTGGGTAGAATATATATCCCACGGGTGTAAAATTGAAAAAAGTTGAAAACTCTTTTTTTTTGGACTTAGTCATTTTTCCGGCGTTTATCAGACTTTCAGATAGGGCAAATGTCAGTGAGCGTATCGATTTCAGTTCCAGAGCGATTCGCGCAATGAGTCCTCGACATTTAGTCGTTTTCAGCCAATTTTCTGGATTTTTGAAAATTTCACTTTTTTGTGAAAATATCCACTAAATGAGGGAATAATATGTGTGAGGGTACCCTAGGAGAGTTCCAAATGTGTGTGGGTAGAATATATATCCCACGGGGTAAAATTGAAAAAAGCTGAGAACATTTTTTTTTTTGGACTTAGTCATTTTTCCGGCGTTTATCAGACTTTCAAATTGGGCAAATGTCATTGAGCATTCCAATTTCAGTTCCAGAGCGATTGGCCCATGAGTCCTTGATATTTAGTCGTTTTCAGCCAATTTTCTGGATTTTTGAAAATTTCACTTTTTTGTGAAAATATCCACTAAACAAGGGAATAATATGTGTGAGGGTACCCCAGGAGAGTTGCAAATGTGTGTGGGTAGAAGATATATCCCACGGGGGTAAAATTGAAAAAAGTTGAAAACTTTTTTTTTTTTTGGACTTAGTCATTTTTCCGGCGTTTATCAGACTTTCAGATAGGGCAAATGCCAGTGAGCGTTGCAATTTCACTTCCAGAGCGATTCGTCCAATGAGTCTTTGATATTTAGTCGTTTTCAGCCAATTTTCTGGATTTTTGAAAATTTCACTTTTTTGTGAAAATATCCACTAAATGAGGGAATAATATGTGTGAGGGTACCCCAGGAGAGTTCCAAATGTGTGTGAGTAGAATATATATCCCACGGGGGTAAATTTGAAAAAAGTTGAAAACATTTTTTTTTTTGACTTAGTCATTTTTCCGGCGTTTATCAGACTTTCAGATAGGGGAAATGTCAGTGAGCGCTCCGATTTCAGTTCCAGAGCGATTCACCCAATGAGTCTTTGATATTTAGTCGTTTTCAGCCAATTTTCTGGATTTTTGAAAATTTCACTTTTTTGTGAAAATATCCACTAAATAAGGGAATAATATGTGTGAGGGTACCCCAGGAGAGATCCAAATGTGTGTGGGTAGAAGATATATCCCACGGGGGTAAAATTGAAAAAAGTTGAAAACATTTTTTTTTTTTGGACTTAGTCATTTTTCCGGCGTTTATCAGACTTTCAGATAGGGCAAATGCCAGTGAGCGTTGCAATTTCACTTCCAGAGCGATTCGTCCAATGAGTCTTTGATATTTAGTCGTTTTCAGCCAATTTTCTGGATTTTTGAAAATTTCACTTTTTTGTGAAAATATCCACTAAACAAGGGAATAATATGTGTGAGGGTACCGTAGGAGAGTTCCAAATGTGTGGGTAGAATATATATCCCACGGGGTAAAATTGAAAAAAGTTGAAAACATTTTTTTTTTCGGACTTAGTCATTTTTCCGGCGTTTATCAGACTTTCAGATAGGGCAAATGTCAGTGAGCGTTCCAATTTCAGTTCCAGAGCGATTCACCCAAAGAGTCTTTGATATTTAGTCGTTTTCAGCCAATTTTCTGGATTTTTGAAAATTTCACTTTTTTGTGAAAATATCCACTAAATGAGGGAATAATATGTGTGAGGGTACCCTAGGAGAGTTCCAAATGTGTGTGGGTAGAATATATATCCCACGGGGTAAAATTGAAAAAAGCTGAGAACATTTTTTTTTTTAGACTTAGTCATTTTTCCGGCGTTTATCAGACTTTCAAATTGGGCAAATGTCATTGAGCATTCCAATTTCAGTTCCAGAGCGATTGGCCCATGAGTCCTTGATATTTAGTCGTTTTCAGCCAATTTTCTGGATTATTGAAAATTTCACTTTTTTGTGAAAATATCCATTAAACAAGGGAATAATATGTGTGAGGGTACCGTAGGAGAGTTCCAAATGTGTGTGGGTAGAATATATATCCCACGGGGTAAAATTGAAAAAAGTTGAAAACATTTTTTTTTTGGGACTTAGTCATTTTTCCGGCGTTTATCAGACTTTCAAACAGGGCAAATGTCATTGAGCGTTCCAATTTCAGTTCCAGAGCGATTCGCCCAATGAGTCCTTGATATTTAGTCGTTTTCAGACAATTTTCTGGACTTTTGAAAATTTCACTTTTTTGTGAAAATATCCACTAAATGAGGGAATAATATGTGTGAGGGTACCCTAGGAGAGTTCCAAATGTGTGTGGGTAGAATATATATCCCGCGGGGTAAAATTGAAAAAAGTTGAAAACATTTTTTTTTTTAGACTTAGTCATTTTTCCGGCGTTTATCAGACTTTCAAATTGGGCAAATGTCATTGAGCATTCCAATTTCAGTTCCAGAGCGATTGGCCCATGAGTCCTTGATATTTAGTCGTTTTCAGCCAATTTTCTGGATTTTTGAAAATTTCACTTTTTTGTGAAAATATCCACTAAACAAGGGAATAATATGTGTGAGGGTACCGTAGGAGAGTTCCAAATGTGTGTGGGTAGAAGATATATCCCACGGGGGTAAAATTGAAAAAAGTTGAAAACATTTTTTTTTTTTGGACTTAGTGATTTTTCCGGCGTTTATCAGACTTTCAGATAGGGCAAATGCCAGTGAGCGTTGCAATTTCAGTTCCAGAGCGATTCGTCCAATGAGTCTTTGATATTTAGTCGTTTTCAGCCAATTTTCTGGATTTTTGAAAATTTCACTTTTTTGTGAAAATATACACTAAATGAGGGAATAATATGTGTGAGGGTACCCCAGGAGAGTTCCAAATGTGTGTGGGTAGAATATATATCCCACGGGTGTAAAATTGAAAAAAGTTGAAAACTCTTTTTTTTTGGACTTAGTCATTTTTCCGGCGTTTATCAGACTTTCAGATAGGGCAAATGTCAGTGAGCGTATCGATTTCAGTTCCAGAGCGATTCGCGCAATGAGTCCTCGACATTTAGTCGTTTTCAGCCAATTTTCTGGATTTTTGAAAATTTCACTTTTTTGTGAAAATATCCACTAAATGAGGGAATAATATGTGTGAGGGTACCCTAGGAGAGTTCCAAATGTGTGTGGGTAGAATATATATCCCACGGGGTAAAATTGAAAAAAGCTGAGAACATTTTTTTTTTTGGACTTAGTCATTTTTCCGGCATTTATCAGACTTTCAAATTGGGCAAATGTCATTGAGCATTCCAATTTCAGTTCCAGAGCGATTGGCCCATGAGTCCTTGATATTTAGTCGTTTTCAGCCAATTTTCTGGATTTTTGAAAATTTCACTTTTTTGTGAAAATATCCACTAAACAAGGGAATAATATGTGTGAGGGTACCCCAGGAGAGTTGCAAATGTGTGTGGGTAGAAGATATATCCCACGGGGGTAAAATTGAAAAAAGTTGAAAACATTTTTTTTTTTTGGACTTAGTCATTTTTCCGGCGTTTATCAGACTTTCAGATAGGGCAAATGCCAGTGAGCGTTGCAATTTCACTTCCAGAGCGATTCGTCCAATGAGTCTTTGATATTTAGTCGTTTTCAGCCAATTTTCTGGATTTTTGAAAATTTCACTTTTTTGTGAAAATATCCACTAAATGAGGGAATAATATGTGTGAGGGTACCCCAGGAGAGTTCCAAATGTGTGTGAGTAGAATATATATCCCACGGGTGTAAAATTGAAAAAAGTTGAAAACTCTTTTTTTTTGGACTTAGTCATTTTTCCGGCGTTTATCAGACTTTCAGATAGGGCAAATGTCAGTGAGCGTATCGATTTCAGTTCCAGAGCGATTCGCGCAATGAGTCCTCGACATTTAGTCGTTTTCAGCTAATTTTCTGGATTTTTGAAAATTTCACTTTTTTGTGAAAATATCCACTAAATGAGGGAATAATATGTGTGAGGGTACCCCAGGAGAGTTCCAAATGTGTGTGGGTAGAATATATATCCCATGGGGGTAAAATTGAAAAAAGTTGAAAACATTTTTTTTTTTAGACTTAGTCATTTTTCCGGCGTTTATCAGACTTTCAAATTGGGCAAATGTCATTGAGCATTCCAATTTCAGTTCCAGAGCGATTGGCCCATGAGTCCTTGATATTTAGTCGTTTTCAGCCAATTTTCTGGATTTTTGAAAATTTCACTTTTTTGTGAAAATATCCACTAAACAAGGGAATAATATGTGTGAGGGTACCGTAGGAGAGTTCCAAATGTGTGTGGGTAGAATATATATCCCACGGGGTAAAATTGAAAAAAGTTGAAAACATTTTTTTTTTCGGACTTAGTCATTTTTCCGGCGTTTATCAGACTTTCAGATAGGGCAAATGTCAGTGAGCGTTCCAATTTCAGTTCCAGAGTGATTCGCCCAATGAGTCCTTGATATTTAGTTGTTTTCAGCCAATATTTTGGATTTTTGAAAATTTCACTTTTTTGTGAAAATATCCACTAAATTAGGGAATAATATGTGTGAGGGTACCCCAGGAGAGTTCCAAATGTGTGTGGGTAGAATATATATCCCACGGGGGTAAATTTGAAAAAAGTTGAAAACATTTTTTTTTTTGACTTAGTCATTTTTCCGGCGTTTATCAGACTTTCAGATAGGGGAAATGTCAGTGAGCGCTCCGATTTCAGTTCCAGAGCGATTCACCCAATGAGTCTTTGATATTTAGTCGTTTTCAGCCAATTTTCTGGATTTTTGAAAATTTCACTTTTTTGTGAAAATATCCACTAAACAAGGGAATAATATGTGTGAGGGTACCCCAGGAGAGTTGCAAATGTGTGTGGGTAGAAGATATATCCCACGGGGGTAAAATTGAAAAAAGTTGAAAACATTTTTTTTTTTGGACTTAGTCATTTTTCCGGCGTTTATCAGACTTTCAGATAGGGCAAATGCCAGTGAGCGTTGCAATTTCACTTCCAGAGCGATTCGTCCAATGAGTCTTTGATATTTAGTCGTTTTCAGCCAATTTTCTGGATTTTTGAAAATTTCACTTTTTTGTGAAAATATCCACTAAATGAGGGAATAATATGTGTGAGGGTACCCCAGGAGAGTTCCAAATGTGTGTGAGTAGAATATATATCCCACGGGTGTAAAATTGAAAAAAGTTGAAAACTCTTTTTTTTTGGACTTAGTCATTTTTCCGGCGTTTATCAGACTTTCAGATAGGGCAAATGTCAGTGAGCGTATCGATTTCAGTTCCAGAGCGATTCGCGCAATGAGTCCTCGACATTTAGTCGTTTTCAGCTAATTTTCTGGATTTTTGAAAATTTCACTTTTTTGTGAAAATATCCACTAAATGAGGGAATAATATGTGTGAGGGTACCCCAGGAGAGTTCCAAATGTGTGTGGGTAGAATATATATCCCATGGGGGTAAAATTGAAAAAAGTTGAAAACATTTTTTTTTTTAGACTTAGTCATTTTTCCGGCGTTTATCAGACTTTCAAATTGGGCAAATGTCATTGAGCATTCCAATTTCAGTTCCAGAGCGATTGGCCCATGAGTCCTTGATATTTAGTCGTTTTCAGCCAATTTTCTGGATTTTTGAAAATTTCACTTTTTTGTGAAAATATCCACTAAACAAGGGAATAATATGTGTGAGGGTACCGTAGGAGAGTTCCAAATGTGTGTGGGTAGAATATATATCCCACGGGGTAAAATTGAAAAAAGTTGAAAACATTTTTTTTTTCGGACTTAGTCATTTTTCCGGCGTTTATCAGACTTTCAGATAGGGCAAATGTCAGTGAGCGTTCCAATTTCAGTTCCAGAGCGATTCGCCCAATGAGTCTTTGATATTTAGTCGTTTTCATCCAATTTTCTGGATTTTTGAAAATTTCACTTTTTTGTGAAAATATCCACTAAATGAGGGAATAATATGTGTGAGGGTACCCCAGGAGAGTTCCAAATGTGTGTGGGAAGAATATATATCCCACGGGGGTAAAATTGAAAAAAGATGAAAACATTTTTTTTTTGGACTTAGTCATTTTTCCGGCGTTTATCAGACTTTCAGATAGGGGAAATGTCAGTGAGCGTTCCAATTTCAGTTCCAGAGTGATTCGCCCAATGAGTCCTTGATATTTAGTCGTTTTCAGCCAATATTTTGGATTTTTGAAAATTTCACTTTTTTGTGAAAATATCCACTAAATTAGGGAATAATATGTGTGAGGGTACCCCAGGAGAGTTCCAAATGTGTGTGGGTAGAATATATATCCCACGGGGGTAAATTTGAAAAAAGTTGAAAACATTTTTTTTTTGGACTTAGTCATTCTTCTGGCGTTTATCAGACTTTCAGATAGGGGAAATGTCAGTGAGCGTTCCGATTTCAGTTCCAGAGCGATTCGCTCAATGAGTCCTTGATATTTAGTCGTTTTCAGCCATTATTTTGGATTTTTGAAAATTTCACTTTTTTGTGAAAATATCCACTAAATGAGGGAATAATATGTGTGAGGGTACCCCAGGAGAGTTCCAAATGTGTGCGGGTAGAATATATATCCCACGGGTGTAAAATTGAAAAAAGTTGAAAACATTTTTTTTTTTGGACTTAGTCATTTTTCCGGCGTTTATCAGACTTTCAGATAGGGCAAATGTCAGTGAGCGTTCCGATTTCAGTTACAGAGCGATTCGCCCAATGAGTCCTTGATATTTAGTCGTTTTCAGCCAATTTTCTGGATTTTTGAAAATTTCACTTTTTTGTGAAAATATCCACTAAATAAGGGAATAATATGTGTGAGGGTACCCCAGGAGAGTTCCAAATGTTTGTGGGAAGAATATATGTCCCACGGGGGTAAAATTGAAAAAAGTTGAAAACATTTTTTTTTTGGTCTTAGTAATTTTTCCGGCGTTTATCAGACTTTCAGATAGGGGAAATGTCAGTGAGCGCTCCCATTTCAGTTCCAGAGCGATTCGCCCAATGAGTCCTTGATATTTTGTCGTTTTCAGCCAATATTTTAGATTTTTGAAAATTTCCCTTTTTTGTGAAAATATCCACTAAATGAGGGAATAATATGTGTGAGGGTACCCCAGGAGAGTTCCAAATGTGTGTGGGTAGAATATATATCCCACGGGGGTAAAATTGAAAAATGTTGAAAACATTTTTTTTTTTGAATTTAGTCATTTTTCCGGCGTTTATCAGACTTTCAGATAGGGCAAATGTCAGTGAGTGTTCCAATTTCAGTTCCAGAACGATTCGCCCAATGAGTCTTTCATATTTAGTCGTTTTCAGACAATTTTCTGGATTTTTGAAAATTTCACTTTTTTGTGAAAATATCCACTAAATGAGGGAATAATATGTGTGGGGGTACCCTAGGAGAGTTCCAAATGTGTGTGGGTAGAATATATATCCCACGGGGTAAAATTGAAAAAAGTTGAAAACATTTTTTTTTTTTAGACTTAGTCATTTTTCCGGCGTTTATCAGACTTTCAAATAGGGCAAATGTCATTGAGCATTCCAATTTCAGTTCCAGAGCGATTGGCCCATGAGTTCTTGATATTTAGTCGTTTTCAGCCAATTTTCTGGATTTTTTAAAATTTCACTTTTTTGTGAAAATATCCACTAAACGAGGGAATAATATGTGTGAGGGTACCGTATTAGAGTTCCAAATGTGTGTGGGTAGAATATATATCCCACGGGGTAAAATTGAAAAAAGTTGAAAACATTTTTTTTTTAACTTAGTCATTTTCAGGCGTTTATCAGACTTTCAGATAGGGCAAATGTCAGTGAGCGTTCCGATTTCAGTTCCAGAGCGATTCACCCAATGAGTCTTTGCTATTTAGTCGTTTTCAGCCAATTTTCTGGATTTTTGAAAATTTCACTTTTTTGTGAAAATATCCACTAAATGAGGTAATAATATGTGTGAGGGTACCCCAGGAGAGTTCCAAATGTGTGTGGGTAGAATATATATCCCACGGGGGTAAAATTGAAAAAAGTTGAAAACTCTTTTTTTTTGGACTTAGTCATTTTTCCAGCGTTTATCAGATTTTCAAACAGGGCAAATGTCATTGAGCGTTCCAATTTCAGTTCCAGAGCGATTCGCCCAATGAGTCCTTGATATTTAGTCGTTTTCAGCCAATTTTCTGGCCTTTTGAAAATTTAACTTTTTTGTGAAAATATCCACTAAATGAGGGAATAATATGTGTGAGGGTACCCCAGGAGAGTTCCAAATGTGTGTGGGTAGAAGATATATCCCACGGGGGTAAAATTGAAAAAAGTTGAAAACATTTTTTTTTTTGGACTTAGTCATATTCCAGTCGTTTATCAGACTTTCAGATAGGACAAATGTCAGTGAGCATTCCAATTTCAGTTCCAGAGCGATTCACCCAATGAGTCTTTGATATTTAGTCGTTTTCAGCCAATTTTCTGGATTTTTGAAAATTTCCCTTTTTTGTGAAAATATCCACTAAATGAGGGAATAATATGTGTGAGGGTACCGTAGGAGAGTTCCAAATGTGTGTGGGTAGAATATATATCCCACGGGGTAAAATTGAAAAAAGTTGAAAACATTTTTTTTTTTGGACTTAGTCATTTTTCCGGCGTTTATCAGACTTTCAGATAGGGGAAATGTCAGTAAGTGCTCCGATTTCAGTTCCAGAGCGATTCGCCCAATGAGTCCTTGATATTTAGTCATTTTCAGCCAATATTTTGGATTTTTGAAAATTTCACTTTTTTGTGAAAATATCCACTAAATGAGGGAATAATATGTGTGAGGGTACCCCAGGAGAGTTCCAAATGTGTGTGGGTAGAAGATATATCCCACGGGGGTAAAATTGAAAAAAGTTGAAAACATTTTTTTTTTTTGGACTTAGTGATTTTTCCGGCGTTTATCAGACTTTCAGATAGGGCAAATGCCAGTGAGCGTTGCAATTTCAGTTCCAGAGCGATTCGTCCAATGAGTCTTTGATATTTAGTCGTTTTCAGCCAATTTTCTGGATTTTTGAAAATTTCACTTTTTTGTGAAAATATCCACTAAATGAGGGAATAATATGTGTGAGGGTACCCTAGGAGAGTTCCAAATGTGTGTGAGTAGAATATATATCCCACGGGGTAAAATTGAAAAAAGTTGAAAACATTTTTTTTTTTAGACTTAGTCATTTTTCCGGCGTTTATCAGACTTTCAAATTGGGCAAATGTCATTGAGCATTCCAATTTCAGTTCCAGAGCGATTGGCCCATGAGTCCTTGATATTTAGTCGTTTTCAGCCAATTTTCTGGATTTTTGAAAATTTCACTTTTTTGTGAAAATATCCACTAAACAAGGGAATAATATGTGTGAGGGTACCGTAGGAGAGTTCCAAATGTGTGTGGGTAGAATATATATCCCACGGGGTAAAATTGAAAAAAGTTGAAAACATTTTTTTTTTTGGACTTAGTCATTTTTCCGGCGTTTATCAGACTTTCAGATAGGGCAAATGTCAGTGAGCGTTCCAATTTCAGTTCCAGAGCGATTCGCCCAATGAGTCTTTGATATTTAGTCGTTTTCATCCAATTTTCTGGATTTTTGAAAATTTCACTTTTTTGTGAAAATATCCACTAAATGAGGGAATAATATGTGTGAGGGTACCCTAGGAGAGTTCCAAATGTGTGTGGGTAGAATATATATCCCGCGGGGTAAAATTGAAAAAAGTTGAAAACATTTTTTTTTTTAGACTTAGTCATTTTTCCGGCGTTTATCAGACTTTCAAATTGGGCAAATGTCATTGAGCATTCCAATTTCAGTTCCAGAGCGATTCGCCCAATGAGTCCTTGATATTTAGTCGTTTTCAGCCAATTTTCTGGATTTTTGAAAATTTCACTTTTTTGTGAAAATATCCACTAAATAAGGGAATAATATGTGTGAGGGTACCCCAGGAGAGATCCAAATGTGTGTGGGTAGAAGATATATCCCACGGGGGTAAAATTGAAAAAAGTTGAAAACATTTTTTTTTTGGTCTTAGTCATTTTTCCGGCGTTTATCAGACTTTCAGATAGGGGAAATGTCAGTGAGCGCTCCGATTTCAGTTCCAGAGCGATTCGCCCAATGAGTCCTTGATATTTTGTCGTTTTCAGCCAATATTTTAGATTTTTGAAAATTTCCCTTTTTTGTGAAAATATCCACTAAATGAGGGAATAATATGTGTGAGGGTACCCCAGTTGAGTTCCAAATGTGTGTGGGTAGAATATATATCCCACGGGGGTAAAATTGAAAAAAGTTGAAAACTCTTTTTTTTTGGACTTAGTCATTTTTCCGGCGTTTATCAGACTTTCAAACAGGGCAAATGTCATTGAGCGTTCCAATTTCAGTTCCAGAGCAATTCGCCCAATGAGTCCTTGATATTTAGTCGTTTTCAGCCAATCTTCTGGACTTTTGAAAATTTCAGTTTTTTGTGAAAATATCCACTAAATGAGGGAATAATATGTGTGGGGGTACCCTAGGAGAGTTCCAAATGTGTGTGGGTAGAATATATATCCCACGGGGGTAAAATTGAAAAAAGTTGAAAACATTTTTTTTTTGGGACTTAGTCATTTTTCCGGCGTTTATCAGACTTTCAGATAGGGCAAATGCCAGTGAGCGTTGCAATTTCACTTCCAGAGCGATTCGTCCAATGAGTCTTTGATATTTAGTCGTTTTCAGCCAATTTTCTGGATTTTTGAAAATTTCACTTTTTTGTGAAAATATCCACTAAATGAGGGAATAATATGTGTGAGGGTACCCCAGGAGAGTTCCAAATGTGTGTGAGTAGAATATATATCCCACGGGTGTAAAATTGAAAAAAGTTGAAAACTCTTTTTTTTTGGACTTAGTCATTTTTCCGGCGTTTATCAGACTTTCAGATAGGGCAAATGTCAGTGAGCGTTCCAATTTCAGTTCCAGAGTGATTCGCCCAATGAGTCCTTGATATTTAGTCGTTTTCAGCCAATATTTTGTATTTTTGAAAATTTCACTTTTTTGTGAAAATATCCACTAAATTAGGGAATAATATGTGTGAGGGTACCCCAGGAGAGTTCCAAATGTGTGTGGGTAGAATATATATCCCACGGGGGTAAAATTGAAAAAAGTTGAAAACATTTTTTTTTTTGGACTTAGTCATTTTTCTGGCGTTTATCAGACTTTCAGATAGGGGAAATGTCAGTGAGCGTTCCGATTTCAGTTCCAGAGCGATTCGCTCAATGAGTCCTTGATATTTAGTCGTTTTCAGCCATTATTTTGGATTTTTGAAAATGTCACTTTTTTGTGAAAATATCCACTAAATGAGGGAATAATATGTGTGAGGGTACCCCAGGAGAGTTCCAAATGTGTGTGGGTAGAATATATATCCCACGGGTGTAAAATTGAAAAAAGTTGAAAACATTTTTTTTTTTGGACTTAGTCATTTTTCCGGCGTTTATCAGACTTTCAGATAGGGCAAATGTCAGTGAGCGTTCCGATTTCAGTTACAGAGTGATTCGCCCAATGAGTCCTTGATATTTAGTCGTTTTCAGCCAATTTTCTGAATTTTTGAAAATTTCACTTTTTTGTGAAAATATCCACTAAATATTGGAATAATATGTGTGAGGGTACCCCAGGAGAGTTCCAAATGTTTGTGGGAAGAATATATATCCCACGGGGGTAAAATTGAAAAAAGTTGAATTTTTTTTTTTTTTAGACTTAGTCATTTTTCCGGCGTTTATCAGACTTTCAAATAGGGCAAATGTCATTGAGCATTCCAATTTCAGTTCCAGAGCGATTGGCCCATGAGTTCTTGATATTTAGTCGTTTTCAGCCAATTTTCTGGATTTTTGAAAATTTCACTTTTTTGTGAAAATATCCACTAAACGAGGGAATAATATGTGTGAGGGTACCGTATTAGAGTTCCAAATGTGTGTGGGTAGAATATATATCCCACGGGTGTAAAATTGAAAAAAGTTGAAAACTCTTTTTTTTTGGACTTAGTCATTTTTCCGGCGTTTATCAGACTTTCAGATAGGGGAAATGTCAGTCAGCGTTCCGATTTCAGTTCCAGAGCGATTCGCCCAATGAGTCCTTGATATTTAGTCGTTTTCAGCCATTATTTTGGATTTTTGAAAATTTCACTTTTTTGTGAAAATATCCACTAAATGAGGGAATAATATGTGTGAGGGTACCCCAGGAGAGTTCCAAATGTGTGTGGGTAGAATATATATCCCACGGGTGTAAAATTGAAAAAAGTTGAAAACATTTTTTTTTTTGGACTTAGTCATTTTTCCGGCGTTTATCAGACTTTCAGATAGGGCAAATGTCAGTGAGCGTTCCGATTTCAGTTACAGAGCGATTCGCCCAATGAGTCCTTGATATTTAGTCGTTTTCAGCCAATTTTCTGAATTTTTGAAAATTTCACTTTTTTGTGAAAATATCCACTAAATATTGGAATAATATGTGTGAGGGTACCCCAGGAGAGTTCCAAATGTTTGTGGGAAGAATATATAACCCACGGGGGTAAAATTGAAAAAAGTTGAAAACATTTTTTTTTTGGTCTTAGTCATTTTTCCGGCGTTTATCAGACTTTCAGATAGGGGAAATGTCAGTGAGTGCTCCGATTTCAGTTCCAGAGCGATTCGCCCATTGAGTCCTTGATATTTTGTCGTTTTCAGCCAATATTTTAGATTTTTGAAAATTTCCCTTTTTTGTGAAAATATCCACTAAATGAGGGAATAATATGTGTGGGGGTACCCTAGGAGAGTTCCAAATGTGTGTGGGTAGAATATATATCCCACGGGGTAAAATTGAAAAAAGTTGAAAACATTTTTTTTTTTTAGACTTAGTCATTTTTCCGGCGTTTATCAGACTTTCAAATAGGGCAAATGTCATTGAGCATTCCAATTTCAGTTCCAGAGCGATTGGCCCATGAGTTCTTGATATTTAGTCGTTTTCATCCAATTTTCTGGATTTTTGAAAATTTCACTTTTTTGTGAAAATATCCACTAAACGAGGGAATAATATGTGTGAGGGTACCGTATTAGAGTTCCAAATGTGTGTGGGTAGAATATATATCCCACGGGGTAAAATTGAAAAAAGTTGAAAACATTTTTTTTTTGGATTTAGTCATTTTTCCGGCGTTTATCAGACTTTCAGATAGGGCAAATGTCAGTGAGTGTTCCAATTTCAGTTCCAGAACGATTCGCCCAATGAGTCTTTGATATTTAGTCGTTTTCAGACAATTTTCTGGATTTTTGAAAATTTCACTTTTTTGTGAAAATATCCACTAAATAAGGGAATAATATGTGTGAGGGTACCCCAGGAGAGTTCCAAATGTGTGTGGGTAGAATATATATCCCACGGGGGTAAAATTGAAAAAAGTTGAAAACATTTTTTTTTTTAGACTTAGTCATTTTTCCGGCGTTTATCAGACTTTCAAATAGGGCAAATGTCATTGAGCATTCCAATTTCAGTTCCAGAGCGATTGGCCCATGAGTCCTTGATATTTAGTCGTTTTCAGCCAATTTTCTGGATTTTTGAAAATTTCACTTTTTTGTGAAAATATCCACTAAACGAGGGAATAATATGTGTGAGGGTACCCCAGGAGAGTTCCAAATGTGTGTGGGTAGAATATATATCCCACGGGGGTAAAATTGAAAAAAGTTGAAAACATTTTTTTTTTGGGACTTAGTCATTTTTCCGGCTTTTATCAGACTTTCAGATAGGGCAAATGTCAGTTAGCATTCCAATTTCAGTTCCAGAGCGATTCGCCCAATGAGTCCTTGATATTTAGTCGTTTTCAGCCAATTTTCTGGATTTTTGAAAATTTCACTTTTTTGTGAACATATCCACTAAATAAGGGAATAATATGTGTGAGGGTACCCCAGGAGAGTTCCAAATGTGTGTGGGAAGAATGTATATCCCACGGGGGTAAAATTGAAAAAAGTTGAAAACATTTTTTTTTTGGTCTTAGTCATTTTTCCGGCGTTTATCAGACTTTCAGATAGGGCAAATGCCAGTGAGCGTTGCAATTTCACTTCCAGAGCGATTCGTCCAATGAGTCTTTGATATTTAGTCGTTTTCAGCCAATTTTCTGGATTTTTGAAAATTTCACTTTTTTGTGAAAATATCCACTAAATGAGGGAATAATATGTGTGAGGGTACCCCAGGAGAGTTCCAAATGTGTGTGAGTAGAATATATATCCCACGGGTGTAAAATTGAAAAAAGATGAAAACATTTTTTTTTTGGACTTAGTCATTTTTCCGGCGTTTATCCTACTTTCAGATAGGGGAAATGTCAGTGAGCGTTCCAATTTCAGTTCCAGAGTGATTCGCCCAATGAGTCCTTGATATTTAGTCGTTTTCAGCCAATATTTTGGATTTTTGAAAATTTTACTTTTTTGTGAAAATATCCACTAAATTAGGGAATAATATGTGTGAGGGTACCCCAGGAGAGTTCCAAATGTGTGTGGGTAGAATATATATCCCACGGGGGTAAATTTGAAAAAAGTTGAAAACATTTTTTTTTTTGACTTAGTCATTTTTCCGGCGTTTATCAGACTTTCAGATAGGGGAAATGTCAGTGAGCGTTCCGATTTCAGTTCCAGAGCGATTCGCTCAATGAGTCCTTGATATTTAGTCGTTTTCAGCCATTATTTTGGATTTTTGAAAATTTCACTTTTTTGTGAAAATATCCACTAAATGAGGGAATAATATGTGTGAGGGTACCCCAGGAGAGTTCCAAATGTGTGTGGGTAGAATATATATCCCACGGGTGTAAAATTGAAAAAAGTTGAAAACATTTTTTTTTTTGGACTTAGTCATTTTTCCGGCGTTTATCAGACTTTCAGATAGGGCAAATGTCAGTGAGCGTTCCAATTTCAGTTCCAGAGCGATTCGCCCAATGAGTCTTTGATATTTAGTTGTTTTCATCCAATTTTCTGGATTTTTGAAAATTTCACTTTTTTGTGAAAATATCCACTAAATGAGGGAATAATATGTGTGAGGGTACACCAGGAGAGTTCCAAATGTGTGTGGGTAGAATATATATCCCACGGGGGTAAAATTGAAAAAAGTTGAAAACTCTTTTTTTTTGGACTTAGTCATTTTTCCGGCGTTTATCAGACTTTCAAACAGGGCAAATGTCATTGAGCGTTCCAATTTCAGTTCCAGAGCAATTCGCCCAATGAGTCCTTGATATTTAGTCGTTTTCAGCCAGTTTTCTGGACTTTTGAAAATTTCACTTTTTTGTGAAAATATCCACTAAATGAGGGAATAATATGTGTGGGGGTACCCTAGGAGAGTTCCAAATGTGTGTGGGTAGAATATATATCCCACGGGGTAAAATTGAAAAAAGTTGAAAACATTTTTTTTTTTAGACTTAGTCATTTTTCCGGCGTTTATCAGACTTTCAAATAGGGCAAATGTCATTGAGCATTCCAATTTCAGTTCCAGAGCGATTGGCCCATGAGTCCTTGATATTTAGTCGTTTTCAGCCAATTTTCTGGATTTTTGAAAATTTCACTTTTTTGTGAAAATATCCACTAAACGAGGGAATAATATGTGTGAGGGTACCGTATTAGAGTTCCAAATGTGTGTGGGTAGAATATATATCCCACGGGGTAAAATTGAAAAAAGTTGAAAACATTTTTTTTTTGGACTTAGTCATTTTTCTGGCGTTTATCAGACTTTCAGATAGGGCAAATGTCAGTGAGCGTTCCAATTTCAGTTCCAGAGCGATTCGCCCAATGAGTCTTTGATATTTAGTTGTTTCCATCCAATTTTCTGGATTTTTGAAAATTTCACTTTTTTGTGAAAATATCCACTAAATGAGGGAATAATATGTGTGAGGGTACCCCAGGAGAGTTCCAAATGTGTGTGGGTAGAATATATATCCCACGGGGGTAAAATTGAAAAAAGTTGAAAACATTTTTTTTTTGGACTTAGTCATTTTTCCGGCGTTTATCAGACTTTCAGATAGGGGAAATGTCAGTGAGCGTTCCAATTTCAGTTCCAGAGCGATTCGCCCAATGAGTCCTTGATATTTAGTCGTTTTCAGCCAATATTTTGGATGTTTGAAAATTTCACTTTTTTGTGAAAATATCCACTAAATTAGGGAATAATATGTGTGAGGGTACCCCAGGAGAGTTCCAAATGTGTGTGGGTAGAATATATATCCCACGGAGGTAAAATTGAAAAAAGTTGAAAACATTTTTTTTTTGGGACTTAGTCATTTTTCCGGCTTTTATCAGACTTTCAGATAGGGCAAATGTCAGTGAGCATTCCAATTTCAGTTCCAGAGCGATTCGCCCAATGAGTCCTTGATATTTAGTCGTTTTCAGCCAATTTTCTGGATTTTTGAAAATTTCACTTTTTTGTGAAAATATCCACTAAATAAGGGAATAATATGTGTGAGGGTACCCCAGGAGAGTTCCAAATGTGTGTGGGAAGAATGTATATCCCACGGGGGAAAAATTGAAAAAAGTTGAAAACATTTTTTTTTTGGTCTTAGTCATTTTTCCGGCGTTTATCAGACTTTCAGATAGGGGAAATGTCAGTGAGCGCTCCGATTTCAGTTCCAGAGCGATTCGCCCAATGAGTCCTTGATATTTAGTCGTTTTCAGCCAATATTTTGGATTTTTGAAAATTTCACTTTTTTGTGAAAATATCCACTAAATGAGGGAATAATATGTGTGAGGGTACCCCAGGAGAGTTCCAAATGTGTGTGGGAAGAATATATATCCCACGGGGGTAAAATTGAAAAAAAGTTGAAAACATTTTTTTTTTGGACTTAGTCATTTTTCCGGCGTTTATCAGACTTTCAGATAGGGGAAATGTCAGTGAGCGTTCCAATTTCAGTTCCAGAGCGATTCGCCCAATGAGTCCTTGATATTTAGTCGTTTTCAGTCATTTTTCTGGATTTTTGAAAATTTCACTTTTTTGTGAAAATATCCACTAAATGAGGGAATAATATGTGTGAGGCTACCCCAGGAGAGTTCCAAATGTGTGTGGGTAGAATATATATCCCACGGGGGTATAATATTAAAAAAGTTGAAAACATTTTTTTTTTGGACTTAGTCATTTTGCCAGCGTTTATCAGACTTTCAGATAGGGGAAATGTCAGTGAGCGTTCCAATTTCAGTTCCAGAGCGATTCGCCCAATGAGTCCTTGATATTTAGTCGTTTTCAGCCAATATTTTGTATGTTTGAAAATTTCACTTTTTTGTGAAAATATCCACTAAATTAGGGAATAATATGTGTGAGGGTACCCCAGGAGAGTTCCAAATGTGTGTGGGTAGAATATATATCCCACGGAGGTAAAATTGAAAAAAGTTGAAAACATTTTTTTTTTGGGACTTAGTCATTTTTCCGGCGTTTATCAGACTTTCAGATAGGGCAAATGTCAGTGAGCGTTCCAATTTCAGTTCCAGAGCGATTCGCCCTATTAGTCTTTGATATTTAGTCGTTTTCAGCCAATTTTCTGGATTTTTGATTCACTTTTTTGTGAAAATATCCACTAAATGAGGGAATAATATGTGTGAGGGTACCCCAGGAGAGTTCCAAATGTGTGTGGGTAGAATATACATCCCACGGGGGAAAAATTGAAAAAAGTTGAAAAAAAATTTTTTTTGGACTTAGTCATTTTTACAGCATTTATCAGATTTTCAGATAGGGGAAATGTCAGTGAGCATTCCGATTTCAGTTCCACAGCGATTCGCCCAATGAGTCCTTGATATTTAGTCGTTTTCAGCCAATTTTCCGGATTTTTGAAAATTTCACTTTTTTGTGAAAATATCCACTAAATGAGGGAATAATATGTGTGAGGGTACCCCAGGAGAGTTCCAAATGTGTGTGGGTAGAATATATATCCCACGGGTGTAAAATTGAAAAAAGTTGAAAACATTTTTTTTTTTGGACTTAGTCATTTTTCCGGCGTTTATCAGACTTTCAAACAGGGCAAATGTCATTGAGCGTTCCAATTTCAGTTCCAGAGCAATTCGCCCAATGAGTCCTTGATATTTAGTCGTTTTCAGCCAATTTTCCGGATTTTTGAAAATTTCACTTTTTTGTGAAAATATCCACTAAATGAGGGAATAATATGTGTGAGGGTACCCCAGGAGAGTTCCAAATGTGTGTGGGTAGAATATATATCCCACGGGTGTAAAATTGAAAAAAGTTGAAAACATTTTTTTTTTTGGACTTAGTCATTTTTCCGGCGTTTATCAGACTTTCAAACATGGCAAATGTCATTGAGCGTTCCAATTTCAGTTCCAGAGCAATTCGCCCAATGAGTCCTTGATATTTAGTCGTTTTCAGCCAATTTTCTGGACTTTTGAAAATTTCACTTTTTTGTGAAAATATCCACTAAATTAGGGAATAATATGTGTGAGGGTACCCCAGGAGAGTTCCAAATGTGTGTCGGTAGAATATATATACCACGGGGGTAAAATTGAAAAAAGTTGAAAACATTTTTTATTTGGATTAGAAATTTTTCCGGCGTTTATCAGACTTTCAGATAGGGCAAATGTCAGTGAGTGTTCCAATTTCAGTTCCAGAACGATTCGCACAATGAGTCTTTGATATTTAGTCGTTTTCAGCCAATTTTCTGGATTTTTGAAAATTTCACTTTTTTTGTGAAAATATCCACTAAATGAGGGAATAATATGTGTGAGGGTACCCCAGGAGAGTTCCAAATGTGTGTGGGTAGAAGATATATCCCACGGGGCTAAAATTGAAAAAAGTTGAAAAAATTTTTTTTTTGGACTTAGTCATCTTTCTGGCGTATATCAGACTTTCAGATAGGGGAAATGTCAGTGGGCGTTCCGATTTCAGTTCCAGAGCGATTCGCCCAATGAGTCCTTGATATTTAGTTGTTTTCAGCCAATTTTCTGGATTTTTGAAAATTTCAATTTTTTGTGAAAATATTCACTAAATGAGGGAATAATATGTGTGAGGGTACCCCAGGAGAGTTCCAAATGTGTGTGGGTAGAATATATATTCCACGGGTGTAAAATTGAAAAAAGTTGAAAACTCTTTTTTTTTGGACTTAGTCATTTTTCCGGCGTTTATCAGACTTTCAGATAGGGCAAATGTCAGTGAGCGTTCCAATTTCAGTTCCAGAGCGATTCGCCCTATTAGTCTTTGATATTTAGTCGTTTTCAGCCAATTTTCTGGATTTTTGATTCACTTTTTTGTGAAAATATCCACTAAATGAGGGAATAATATGTGTGAGGGTACCCCAGGAGAGTTCCAAATGTGTGTGGGTAGAATATACATCCCACGGGGGAAAAATTGAAAAAAGTTGAAAAAAAATTTTTTTTGGACTTAGTCATTTTTCCAGCATTTATCAGATTTTCAGATAGGGCAAATGTCAGTGAGCATTCCGATTTCAGTTCCACAGCGATTCGCCCAATGAGTCCTTGATATTTAGTCGTTTTCAGCCAATTTTCTGGATTTTTGAAAATTTCACTTTTTTGTGAAAATATCCACTAAATGAGGGAATAATATGTGTGAGGGTACCCCAGGAGAGTTCCAAATGTGTGTGGGTAGAATATACATCCCAAGGGGGTAAAATTGAAAAAAGTCGAAAAAATTTTTTTTTGGACTTAGTCATTTTTCCGGCATTTATCAGACTTTCAGATAGGGGAAATGTCAGTGAGCATTCCGATTTCAGTTCCAGAGCGATTCGCCCAATGAGTCCTTGATATTTAGTCGTTTTCAGCCAATTTTCTGGATTTTTGATTCACTTTTTTGTGAAAATATCCACTAAATGAGAGAATAATATGTGTGAGGGTACCCCAGGAGAATTCCACATGTGTGTGGGTAGAATATATATCCCACGGGGGTAAAATTGAAAAAAGTTGAAAAAAATTTTTTTTTGAACTTAGTCATTTTTCCGGCGTTTATCAGACTTTCAGATAGGGAAAATGTCAGTGAGCGTTCCGATTTCAGTTCCAGAGCGATTCGCCCAATGAGTCCTTGATATTTAGTCGTTTTCAGCCAATATTTTGGATTTTTGAAAATTTCACTTTTTTGTGAAAATATCCACTAAATGAGGGAATAATATGTGTGAGGGTACCCCAGGAGACTTCCAAATGTGTGTGGGTAGAATATACATCCCCCGGGGGAAAAATTGAAAAAAGTTGAAAAAAAATTTTTTTTGGACTTAGTCATTTTTCCAGCATTTATCAGATTTTCAGATAGGGGAAATGTCAGTGAGCATTCCGATTTCAGTTCCACAGCGATTCGCCCAATGAGTCCGTGATATTTAGCCAATTTTCTGGATTTTTGAAAATGTCACTTTTTTGTGAAAATATCCACTAAATGAGAGAATAATATGTGTGAGGGTACCCCAGGAGAGTTCCAAATGTGTGTGGGTAGAATATATATCCCACGGGGGTAAAATTGAAAAAAGTTGAAAACATTTTTTTGGGTGATTTAGTCATTTTTCCGGCGTTTATCAGACTTTCAGATAGGGCAAATGTCAGTGAGCGTTCCGATTTCAGTTCCAGAGCGAGGCGCCCAATGAGTCCTTGATATTTAGTCGTTTTCAGCCAATTTTTTGGATTTTTGAAAATTTCACTTTTTTGTGAAAATATCCACTAAATGAGGGAATAATATGTGTGAGGGTACCCCAGGAGACTTCCAAATGTGTGTGGGTAGAATATATATCCCACGGGGGTAAAATTGAAAAAAGTTGAAAATATTTTTTTTTTGGACTTAGTCATTCTTCCGGCGTTTATCAGACTTTCAGATAGGGCAAATGTCAGTGAGCGTTCCAATTTCAGTTCCAGAGTGATTCGCCCTATTAGTCTTTGATAGTTAGTCGTTTTCAGCCAATTTTCTGGATTTTTGAAAATTTCACTTTTTTGTGAAAATATCCACTAAATGAGGGAATAATATGTGTGAGGGTACCCCAGGAGAGTTCCAAATGTGTGTGGGAAGAATATATATCCCACGGGGGTAAAATTGAAAAAAGTTGAAAACATTTTTTTTTTGGACTTAGTCATTTTTCCGGCGTTTATCAGACTTTCAGATAGGGGAAATGTCAGTGAGCGTTCCGATTTCAGTTCCAGAGCGATTCGCCCAATGAGTCCTTGATATTTAGCCAATTTTCTGGATTTTTGAAAATGTCACTTTTTTGTGAAAATATCCACTAAATGAGAGAATAATATGTGTGAGGGTACCCCAGGAGAGTTCCAAATGTGTGTGGGTAGAATATATATCCCACGGGGGTAAAATTGAAAAAAGTTGAAAACATTTTTTTTTTGGATTTAGTCATTTTTCCGGCGTTTATCAGACTTTCAGATAGGGCAAATGTCAGTGAGCGTTCCGATTTCAGTTCCAGAGCGATGCGCCCAATGAGTCCTTGATATTTAGTCGTTTTCAGCCAATTTTTTGGATTTTTGAAAATTTCACTTTTTTGTGAAAATATCCACTAAATGAGGGAATAGTATGTGTTAGGGTACCCCAGGAGAGTTCCAAATGTGTGTGGGTAGAATATATATCCCACGGGGCTAAAATTGAAAAAAGTTGAAAACATTTTTTTTTTGGATTTAGTCATTTTTCCGGCGTTTATCAGACTTTCAGATAGGGCAAATGTCAGTGAGCGTTCCAATTTCAGTTCCAGAGTGATTCGCCCTATTAGTCTTTGATAGTTAGACGTTTTCAGCCAATTTTCTGGATTTTTGAAAATTTCACTTTTTTGTGAAAATATCCACTAAATGAGGGAATAATATGTGTGAGGGTACCCCAGGAGAGTTCCAAATGTGTGAGGGTAGAATATAGATCCCAAGGGGGTAAAATTGAAAAAAGTTGAAAAAATTTTTTTTTGGACTTAGTCATTTTTCCGGCATTTATCAGATTTTCAGATAGGGGAAATGTCAGTGAGCATTCCGATTTCAGTTCCAGAGCGATTCGCCCAATGAGTCCTTGATATTTAGTAGTTTTCAGCCAATTTTCTGGATTTTTGAAAATTTCACTTTTTTGTGAAAATATCCACTAAATGAGGGAATAATATGTGTGAGGGTACCCCAGGAGAGTTCCAAATGTGTGTGGGTAGAATATATATCCCACGGGGGTAAAATTGAAAAAAGTTGAAAAAATTTTTTTTTTGGATTTAGTCATTTTTCCGGCGTTTATCAGACTTTCAGATAGGGCAAATGTCAGTGAGCATTCCGATTTCAGTTCCAGAGCGATTCGCCCAATGAGTCCTTGATATTTAGTCGTTTTCAGCCAATTTTTTGGATTTTTGAAAATTTCACTTTTTTGTGAAAATATCCACTAAATGAGTGAATAATATGTGTGAGGCTACCCCAGGAGAGTTCCAAATGTGTGTGGGTAGAATATAGATCCCAAGGGGGTAAAATTGAAAAAAGTTGAAAAAATTTTTTTTTGGACTCAGTCATTTTTCCGGCATTTATCAGATTTTCAGATAGGGGAAATGTCAGTGAGCATTCCGATTTCAGTTCCAGAGCGATTCGCCCAATGAGTCCTTGATATTTAGCCAATTTTCTGGATTTTTGAAAATGTCACTTTTTTGTGAAAATATCCACTAAATGAGAGAATAATATGTGTGAGGGTACCCCAGGAGAGTTCCAAATGTGTGTGGGTAGAATATATATCCCACGGGGGTAAAATTGAAAAAAGTTGAAAACATTTTTTTTTTGGTCTTTGTCATTTTTCCGGCGTTTATCAGACTTTCAGATAGGGGAAATGTCAGTGAGCGTTCCGATTTCAGTTCCAGAGCGAGGCGCCCAATGAGTCCTTGATATTTAGTCGTTTTCAGCCAATTTTTTGGATTTTTGAAAATTTCACTTTTTTGTGAAAATATCCACTAAATGAGGGAATAATATGTGTGAGGGTACCCCAGGAGACTTCCAAATGTGTGTGGGTAGAATATATATCCCACGGGGGTAAAATTGAAAAAAGTTGAAAATATTTTTTTTTTGGACTTAGTCATTCTTCCGGCGTTTATCAGACTTTCAGATAGGGCAAATGTCAGTGAGCGTTCCAATTTCAGTTCCAGAGTGATTCGCCCTATTAGTCTTTGATAGTTAGTCGTTTTCAGCCAATTTTCTGGATTTTTGAAAATTTCACTTTTTTGTGAAAATATCCACTAAATGAGGGAATAATATGTGTGAGGGTACCCCAGGAGAGTTCCAAATGTGTGTGGGAAGAATATATATCCCACGGGGGTAAAATTGAAAAAAGTTGAAAACATTTTTTTTTTGGACTTAGTCATTTTTCCGGCGTTTATCAGACTTTCAGATAGGGGAAATGTCAGTGAGCGTTCCAATTTCAGTTCCAGAGCGATTCGCCCAATGAGTCCTTGATATTTAGCCAATTTTCTGGATTTTTGAAAATGTCACTTTTTTGTGAAAATATCCACTAAATGAGAGAATAATATGTGTGAGGGTACCCCAGGAGAGTTCCAAATGTGTGTGGGTAGAATATATATCCCACGGGGGTAAAATTGAAAAAAGTTGAAAACATTTTTTTTTTGGATTTAGTCATTTTTCCGGCGTTTATCAGACTTTCAGATAGGGCAAATGTCAGTGAGCGTTCCGATTTCAGTTCCAGAGCGATGCGCCCAATGAGTCCTTGATATTTAGTCGTTTTCAGCCAATTTTTTGGATTTTTGAAAATTTCACTTTTTTGTGAAAATATCCACTAAATGAGGGAATAGTATGTGTTAGGGTACCCCAGGAGAGTTCCAAATGTGTGTGGGTAGAATATATATCCCACGGGGCTAAAATTGAAAAAAGTTGAAAACATTTTTTTTTTGGATTTAGTCATTTTTCCGGCGTTTATCAGACTTTCAGATAGGGCAAATGTCAGTGAGCGTTCCAATTTCAGTTCCAGAGTGATTCGCCCTATTAGTCTTTGATAGTTAGACGTTTTCAGCCAATTTTCTGGATTTTTGAAAATTTCACTTTTTTGTGAAAATATCCACTAAATGAGGGAATAATATGTGTGAGGGTACCCCAGGAGAGTTCCAAATGTGTGAGGGTAGAATATAGATCCCAAGGGGGTAAAATTGAAAAAAGTTGAAAAAATTTTTTTTTGGACTTAGTCATTTTTCCGGCATTTATCAGATTTTCAGATAGGGGAAATGTCAGTGAGCATTCCGATTTCAGTTCCAGAGCGATTCGCCCAATGAGTCCTTGATATTTAGTAGTTTTCAGCCAATTTTCTGGATTTTTGAAAATTTCACTTTTTTGTGAAAATATCCACTAAATGAGGGAATAATATGTGTGAGGGTACCCCAGGAGAGTTCCAAATGTGTGTGGGTAGAATATATATCCCACGGGGGTAAAATTGAAAAAAGTTGAAAAAATTTTTTTTTTGGATTTAGTCATTTTTCCGGCGTTTATCAGACTTTCAGATAGGGCAAATGTCAGTGAGCATTCCGATTTCAGTTCCAGAGCGATTCGCCCAATGAGTCCTTGATATTTAGTCGTTTTCAGCCAATTTTTTGGATTTTTGAAAATTTCACTTTTTTGTGAAAATATCCACTAAATGAGTGAATAATATGTGTGAGGCTACCCCAGGAGAGTTCCAAATGTGTGTGGGTAGAATATAGATCCCAAGGGGGTAAAATTGAAAAAAGTTGAAAAAATTTTTTTTTGGACTCAGTCATTTTTCCGGCATTTATCAGATTTTCAGATAGGGGAAATGTCAGTGAGCATTCCGATTTCAGTTCCAGAGCGATTCGCCCAATGAGTCCTTGATATTTAGCCAATTTTCTGGATTTTTGAAAATGTCACTTTTTTGTGAAAATATCCACTAAATGAGAGAATAATATGTGTGAGGGTACCCCAGGAGAGTTCCAAATGTGTGTGGGTAGAATATATATCCCACGGGGGTAAAATTGAAAAAAGTTGAAAACATTTTTTTTTTGGATTTAGTCATTTTTCCGGCGTTTATCAGACTTTCAGATAGGGGAAATGTCAGTGAGCGTTCCGATTTCAGTTCCAGAGCGAGGCGCCCAATGAGTCCTTGATATTTAGTCGTTTTCAGCCAATTTTTTGGATTTTTGAAAATTTCACTTTTTTGTGAAAATATCCACTAAATGAGGGAATAGTATGTGTTAGGGTACCCCAGGAGAGTTCCAAATGTGTGTGGGTAGAATATATATCCCACGGGGCTAAAATTGAAAAAAGTTGAAAACATTTTTTTTTTGGATTTAGTCATTTTTCCGGCGTTTATCAGACTTTCAGATAGGGCAAATGTCAGTGAGCGTTCCAATTTCAGTTCCAGAGTGATTCGCCCTATTAGTCTTTGATAGTTAGTCGTTTTCAGCCAATTTTCTGGATTTTTGAAAATTTCACTTTTTTGTGAAAATATCCACTAAATGAGGGAATAATATGTGTGAGGGTACCCCAGGAGAGTTCCAAATGTGTGAGGGTAGAATATAGATCCCAAGGGGGTAAAATTGAAAAAAGTTGAAAAAATTTTTTTTTGGACTTAGTCATTTTTCCGGCATTTATCAGATTTTCAGAGAGGGGAAATGTCAGTGAGCATTCCGATTTCAGTTCCAGAGCGATTCGCCCAATGAGTCCTTGATATTTAGTAGTTTTCAGCCAATTTTCTGGATTTTTGAAAATTTCACTTTTTTGTGAAAATATCCACTAAATGAGGGAATAATATGTGTGAGGGTACCCCAGGAGAGTTCCAAATGTGTGTGGGTAGAATATATATCCCACGGGGGTAAAATTGAAAAAAGTTGAAAAAATTTTTTTTTTGGATTTAGTCATTTTTCCGGCGTTTATCAGACTTTCAGATAGGGCAAATGTCAGTGAGCATTCCGATTTCAGTTCCAGAGCAATTCGCCCAATGAGTCCTTGATATTTAGTCGTTTTCAGCCAATTTTTTGGATTTTTGAAAATTTCACTTTTTTGTGAAAATATCCACTAAATGAGTGAATAATATGTGTGAGGCTACCCCAGGAGAGTTCCAAATGTGTGTGGGTAGAATATAGATCCCAAGGGGGTAAAATTGAAAAAAGTTGAAAAAATTTTTTTTTGGACTCAGTCATTTTTCCGGCATTTATCAGATTTTCAGATAGGGGAAATGTCAGTGAGCATTCCGATTTCAGTTCCAGAGCGATTCGCCCAATGAGTCCTTGATATTTAGCCAATTTTCTGGATTTTTGAAAATGTCACTTTTTTGTGAAAATATCCACTAAATGAGAGAATAATATGTGTGAGGGTACCCCAGGAGAGTTCCAAATGTGTGTGGGTAGAATATATATCCCACGGGGGTAAAATTGAAAAAAGTTGAAAACATTTTTTTTTGGGATTTAGTCATTTTTCCGGCGTTTATCAGACTTTCAGATAGGGCAAATGTCAGTGAGCGTTCCGATTTCAGTTCCAGAGCGATGCGCCCAATGAATCCTTGATATTTAGTCGTTTTCAGCCAATATTTTGGATTTTTGAAAATTTCACTTTTTTGTGAAAATATCCACTAAATGAGGGAATAATATGTGTGAGGGTACCCAGGAGACTTCCAAATGTGTGTGGGTAGAATATATATCCCACGGGGGTAAAATTGAAAAAAGTTGAAAATATTTTTTTTTTGGACTTAGTCATTCTTCCGGCGTTTATCAGACTTTCAGATAGGGCAAATGTCAGTGAGCGTTCCAATTTCAGTTCCAGAGTGATTCGCCCTATTAGTCTTTGATAGTTAGTCGTTTTCAGCCAATTTTCTGGATTTTTGAAAATTTCACTTTTTTGTGAAAATTTCCACTAAATGAGGGAATAATATGTGTGAGGGTACCGAATTAGAGTTCTAAATGTGTGTGGGAAGAATATATATCCCACGGGGGTAAAATTGAAAAAAGTTGAAAAATATTTTTTTTTGGACTTAGTCATTTTTACGGCGTTTATCAGACTTTCAGATAGGGGAAATGTCAGTGAGGGTTCCGATTTCCGTTCCAGAGCGATTCGCCCAATGAGTCCTTGATATTAAGTCGTTTTCAGCCAATTTTCTGGATTTTTGAAAATTTCACTTTTTTGTGAAAATATCCACTAAATGAGGGAATAATATGTGTGAGGGTACCCCAGGAGAGTTCCAAATGTGTGTGGGTAGAATATATATCCCACGGGGGTAAAATTGAAAAAAGTTGAAAAAATTTTTTTTTTTGGATTTAGTCATTTTTCCGGCGTTTATCAGACTTTCAGATAGGGCAAATGTCAGTGAGCATTCCGATTTCAGTTCCAGAGCGATTCGCCCAATGAGTACTTGATATTTAGTCGTTTTCAGCCAATTTTTTGGATTTTTGAAAATTTCACTTTTTTGTGAAAATATCCACTAAATGAGGGAATAATATGTGTGAGGGTACCCCAGGAGAGTTCCAAATGTGTGTGGGTAGAATATAGATCCCAAGGGGGTAAAATTGAAAAAAGTTGAAAACATTTTTTTTTTGGATTTAGTCATTTTTCCGGCGTTTATCAGACTTTCAGATAGGGGAAATGTCAGTGAGCGTTCCGATTTCCGTTCCAGAGCGATTCGCCCAATGAGTCCTTGATATTTAGCCAATTTTCTGGATTTTTGAAAATGTCACTTTTTTGTGAAAATATCCACTAAATGAGGGAATAATATGTGTGAGGGTACCCCAGGAGAGTTCCAAATGTGTGTGGGTAGAATATAGATCCCAAGGGGGTAAAATTGAAAAAAGTTGAAAACATTTTTTTTTTGGATTTAGTCATTTTTCCGGCGTTTATCAGACTTTCAGATAGGGCAAATGTCAGTGAGCGTTCCGATTTCAGTTCCAGAGCGATGCGCCCAATGAGTCCTTGATATTTAGTCGTTTTCAGCCAATTTTTTGGATTTTTGAAAATTTCAATTTTGTGAAAATATCCACTAAATGAGGGAATAATATGTGTGAGGGTACCGAAGGAGAGTTCTAAATGTGTGTGGGAAGAATATATATCCCACGGGGGTAAAATTGAAAAAAGTTGAAAAATATTTTTTTTTGGACTTAGTCATTTTTACTGCGTTTATCAGACTTTCAGATAGGGGAAATGTCAGTGAGCGTTACGATTTCCGTTCCAGAGCGATTCGCCCAATGAGTCCTTGATATTAAGTCGTTTTCAGCCAATTTTCTGGATTTTTGAAAATTTCACTTTTTTGTGAAAATATCCATTAAATGAGGGAATAATATATGTGTGAGGGTACCCCAGGAGAGTTCCAAATGTGTGTGGGTAGAATATATATCCCACGGGGGTAAAATTGAAAAAAGTTGAAAACATTTTTTTTTTGGTCTTAGTCATTTTTCCGGCGTTTATCAGACTTTCAGATAGGGGAAATGTCAGTGAGCGTTCCAATTTCACTTGTAGAGCGATTCGCCCAATGAGTCCTTGATATTTAGTCGTTTTCAGCCAATTTTTTGGATTTTTGAAAATTTCACTTTTTTGTGAAAATATCCACTAAATGAGGGAAGAATATGTGTGAGGGTACCCCAGGAGAGTTCCAAATGTGTGTGGGTAGAATATATATCCCACGGGGTAAAATTGAAAAAAGTTGAAAACATTTTTTTTTCGACTTAGTCATTTTTACGGCGTTTATCAGACTTTCACATAGGGGAAATGTCAGTGAGCATTCCGATTTCAGTTCCAGAGCGATTCGCCCAATGAGTCCTTGTTATTTAGTTGTTTTCAGCCAATTTTCTGGATTTTTGAAAATGTCACTTTTTTTGTGAAAATATCCACTAAATGAGGGAATAATATGTGTGAGGGTACCCCAGGAGAGTTGTAAATGTGTGTGGGAAGAATATATATCCCACGAGGGTAAAATTGAAAAAAGTTGAAAACATTTTTTTTTTGGTCTTTGTCATTTTTCCGGCGTTTATCAGACTTTCAGATAGGGGAAATGTCAGTGAGCATTCCGATTTCAGTTCCAGAGCGATTCGCCCAATGAGTCCTTGATATTTAGCCAATTTTCTGTTTTTTTGAAAATGTCACTTTTTTGTGAAAATATCCACTAAATGAGAGAATACTATGTGTGAGGGTACCCCAGGAGAGTTCCAAATGTGTGTGGGTAGAATATATATCCCACGGGGGTAAAATTGAAAAAAGTTGAAAACATTTTTTTTTTGGTCTTTGTCATTTTTCCGGCGTTTATCAGACTTTCAGATAAGGGAAATGTCAGTGAGCGTTCCGATTTCAGTTCCAGAGCGATTCGCCCAATGAGTCCTTGATATTTAGTCGTTTTCAGCCAATATTTTGGATTTTTGAAAATTTCACTTTTTTGTGAAAATATCCACTAAATGAGGGAATAATATGTGTGAGGGTACCCAGGAGACTTCCAAATGTGTGTGGGTAGAATATATATCCCACGGGGGTAAAATTGAAAAAAGTTGAAAATATTTTTTTTTTGGACTTAGTCATTCTTCCGGCGTTTATCAGACTTTCAGATAGGGCAAATGTCAGTGAGCGTTCCAATTTCAGTTCCAGAGTGATTCGCCCTATTAGTCTTTGATAGTTAGTCGTTTTCAGCCAATTTTCTGGATTTTTGAAAATTTCACTTTTTTGTGAAAATATCCACTAAATGAGGGAATAATATGTGTGAGGGTACCGAATTAGAGTTCTAAATGTGTGTGGGAAGAATATATATCCCACGGGGGTAAAATTGAAAAAAGTTGAAAAATATTTTTTTTTTTGGATTTAGTCATTTTTCCGGCGTTTATCAGACTTTCAGATAGGGCAAATGTCAGTTAGCATTCCGATTTCAGTTCCAGAGCGATTCGCCCAATGAGTCCTTGATATTTAGTCGTTTTCAGCCAATTTTTTGGATTTTTGAAAATTTCACTTTTTTGTGAAAATATCCACTAAATGAGGGAATAATATGTGTGAGGGTACCCCAGGAGAGTTCCAAATGTGTGTGGGTAGAATATAGATCCCAAGGGGGTAAAATTGAAAAAAGTTGAAAACATTTTTTTTTTGGATTTAGTCATTTTTCCGGCGTTTATCAGACTTTCAGATAGGGGAAATGTCAGTGAGCGTTCCGATTTCAGTTCCAGAGCGATTCGCCCAATGAGTCCTTGATATTTAGCCAATTTTCTGGATTTTTGAAAATTTCACTTTTTTGTGAAAATATCCACTAAATGAGGGAATAATATGTGTGAGGGTACCCCAGGAGAGTTCCAAATGTGTGTGGGTAGAATATAGATCCCAAGGGGGTAAAATTGAAAAAAGTTGAAAACATTTTTTTTTTGGTCTCAGTAATTTTTCTGGCGTTTATCAGACTTTCAGATAGGGGAAATGTCAGTGAGCGTTCCGATTTCAGTTCCAGAGCGATTCGCCCAATGAGTCCTTGATATTTAGTCATTTTCAGCCAATTTTCTGGATTTTTGAAAATGTCACTTTTTTGTGAAAATCTCCACTAAATGAGAGAATAATTTGTGTGAGGGTTCCCCAGGAGAGTTCCAAATGTGTGTGGGTAGAATATATATCCCACGGGGGTAAAATTGAAAAAAGTTGAAAAATTTTTTTTTTTGGATTTAGTCATTTTTCCGACGTTTATCAGACTTTCAGATTGGGCAAATGTCAGTGAGCATTCCGATTTCAGTTCCAGAGCGATTCGCCCAATGAGTCCTTGATATTTAGTCGTTTTCAGCCAATTTTTTGGATTTTTGAAAACTTCACTTTTTTGTGAAAATATCCACTAAATGAGGGAATAATATGTGTGAGGGTACCCCAGGAGAGTTCCAAATGTGTGTGGGAAGAATATATATCCCACGGGGGTAAAATTGAAAAAAGTTGAAAACATTTTTTTTTTGGACTTAGTCATTTTTCCGGCGTTTATCAGACTTTCAGATAGGGGAAATGTCAGTGAGCGTTCCGATTTCAGTTCCAGAGCGATTCGCCCAATGAGTCCTTGATATTTAGTCAATTTTCTGGATTTTTGAAAATGTCACTTTTTTGTGAAAATATCCACTAAATGAGAGAATAATATGTGTGAGGGTACCCCAGGAGAGTTCCAAATGTGTGTGGGTAGAATATATATCCCACGGGGGTAAAATTGAAAAAAGTTGAAAACATTTTTTTTTTGGTCTTAGTCATTTTTCCGGCGTTTATCAGACTTTCAGATAGGGGAAATGTCAGTGAGCGTTCCGATTTCAGTTCCAGAGCGATTCGCCCAATGAGTCCTTGATATTTAGTCATTTTCAGCCAATTTTCAGGATTTTTGAAAATTTCACTTTTTTGTGAAAATATCCACTAAATGAGGGAAGAATATGTGTGAGGGTACCCCAGGAGAGTTCCAAATGTGTATGGGTAGAATATATATCCCACGAGGGTAAAATTGAAAAAAGTTGAAAACATTTTTTTTTGGACTTAGTCATTTTTCCGGCGTTTATCAGACTTTCAGATAGGGCAAATGTCAGTGAGCGTTCCAATTTCAGTTCCAGAGCGTTTCGCCCAATGGGTCTTTGATATTTAGTCGTTTTCAGCCAATTATCTGGATTTTTGAAAATTTCACTTTTTTGTGAAAATATCCACTAAATGAGGGAATAATATATGTGTGAGGGTACCCCAGGAGAGTTCCAAATGTGTGTGGGTAGAATATATATCCCACGGGGGTAAAATTGAAAAAAGTTGAAAACATTTTTTTTTTGGTCTTAGTCATTTTTCCGGCGTTTATCAGACTTTCAGATAGGGGAAATGTCAGTGAGCGTTCCAATTTCACTTGTAGAGCGATTCGCCCAATGAGTCCTTGATATTTAGTCGTTTTCAGCCAATTTTTGGGATTTTTGAAAATTTCACTTTTTTGTGAAAATATCCACTAAATGAGGGAAGAATATGTGTGAGGGTACCCCAGGAGAGTTCCAAATGTGTGTGGGTAGAATATATATCCCACGGGGTAAAATTGAAAAAAGTTGAAAACATTTTTTTTTCGACTTAGTCATTTTTACGGCGTTTATCAGACTTTCACATAGGGGAAATGTCAGTGAGCATTCCGATTTCAGTTCCAGAGCGATTCGCCCAATGAGTCCTTGATATTTAGTCGTTTTCAGCCAATTTTTTGGATTTTTGAAAATTTCACTTTTTTGTGAAATTATCCACTAAATGAGGGAATAGTATGTGTTAGGGTACCCCAGGAGAGTTCCAAATGTGTGGGTAGAATATATATCCCACGGGGCTAAAATTGAAAAAAGTTGAAAACATTTTTTTTTTTGGTCTTAGTCATTTTTCTGGCGTTTATCAGACTTTCAGATAGGGGAAATGTCAGTGAGCGTTCCGATTTCCGTTCCAGAGCGATTCGCCCAATGAGTCCTTGATATTTAGCCAATTTTCTGTTTTTTTGAAAATGTCACTTTTTTGTGAAAATATCCACTAAATGAGAGAATAATATGTGTGAGGGTACCCCAGGAGAGTTCCAAATGTGTGTGGGTAGAATATATATCCCACGGGGGTAAAATTGAAAAAAGTTGAAAACATTTTTTTTTGGGATCTAGTCATTTTTCCGGCGTTTATCAGACTTTCAGATAGGGCAAATGTCAGTGAGCATTCCGATTTCAGTTCCAGAGCGATTCGCCCAATGAGTCCTTGATATTTAGTCGTTTTCAGCCAATTTTTTGGATTTTTGAAAATTTCACTTTTTTGTGAAAATATCCACTAAATGAGGGAAGAATATGTGTGAGGGTACCCTAGGAGAGTTCCAAATGGGTATGGGTAGAATATATATCCAACGAGGGTAAAATTGAAAAAAGTTGAAAACATTTTTTTTGGATTTAGTCATTTTTCCGGCGTTTATCAGACTTTCAGATAGGGCAAATGTCAGTGAGCGTTCCAATTTCAGTTCCAGAGCGATTCACCCAATGGGTCTTTGATATTTAGTCGTTTTCAGACAATTTTCTGGATTTTTGAAAATTTCACTTTTTTGTGAAAATATCCACTAAAAGAGGGAATAATATATGTGTGAGGGTACCGAAGGAGAGTTCTAAATGTGTGTGGGAAGAATATATATCCCACGGGGTAAAATTGAAAAAAGTTGAAAACATTTTTTTTTTGGACTTAGTCATTTTTCCGGCGTTTATCAGACTTTCAGATAGGGCAAATGTCAGTGAGCGTTCCGATTTCAGTTCCAGAGCGATTTGCCCAATGAGTCCTTGATATTTAGTCATTTTCAGCCAATTTTCTGGATTTTTGAAAATGTCACTTTTTGTGAAAATATCCACTAAATGAGAGAATAATATGTGTGAGGGTACCCCAGGAGAGTTCCAAATGTGTGTGGGTAGAATATATATCCCACGGGGGTAAAATTGAAAAAAGTTGAAAAAAATTTTTTTTTTGACTTAGTCATTTTTCCGGCATTTATCAGACTTTCACATAAGGGGAAATGTCAGTGAGCGTTCCGATTTCAGTTCCAGAGCGATTCGCCAAATGAGTCCTTGATATTTAGTAGTTTTCAGCCAATATTTTGGATTTTTGAAAATTTAACTTTTTTTGAAAATATCCACTAAATGAGAGAATAATATGTGTGAGGGTACCCCAGGAGAGTTCCAAATGTATGTGGGTAGAATATATATCCCACGGGGGTAAAATTGAAAAAAGTTGAAAAAAACTTTTTTTTGGACTTAGTAATTTTTCCGGCGTTTATCAGACTTTCAGATAGGGCAAATATCAGTGAGCATTCCAATTTCAGTTCCAGAGCGATTCGCCCATTGAGTCTTTGATATTTAATAGTTTTCAGCCAATTTTCTGGATTTTTGACAATTTCACTTTTTTGTGAAAATATCCACTAAATGAGGGAATAATATGTGTGAGGGTACCCCAGGAGAGTTAGAAATGTGTGTGGGTAGAATATATATCCCACGGGGGTAAAATTGAAAAAAGTTGAAAAAATAATTTTTTGGACTTAGTAATTTTTCCGGCGTTTATCAGACTTTCAGATAGGGGAAATGTCAGTGAGCGTTCCGATTTCAGTTCCAGAGCGATTCGCCCAATCAGTCCTTGATATTTAGTCGTTTTCAGCCAATTTTCTGGATTTTTGAAAATTTCACTTTTTTTGAGAAAATATCCACTAAATGAGAGAATAATATGTGTGAGGGTACCCCAGGAGAGTTCCAAATGTATGTGGGTAGAATATATATCCCACGGGGGTAAAATTGAAAAAAGTTGAAAACAATTTTTTTTTTGACTTAGTCATTTTTCCGGCGTTTATCAGACTTTCAGATAGGGAGTGAGCTAGGGAGTTAGCGTTCTGATTTCAGTTCCAGAGCGATTCGCCCAATGAGTCCTTGATGTGTTTGGGTAGAATATATATCCCACAGGATTAAAATTGAAAAAAGTTGAAAACAATTTTTTTTTTGACTTAGTCATTTTTCCGGCGTTTATCAGACTTTCAGATAGGGAGTGAGCTAGGGAGTTAGCGTTCTGATTTCAGTTCCAGAGCGATTCGCCCAATGAGTCCTTGATATTTCGTCGTTTTCAGATAATTTTCTGGATTTTTGAAAATTTCACTTTTTTGTGAAAATATCCACTAAATGAGGGAATAATATATGTGAGGGTACCCCAGGAGAGTTCCAAATGTGTGTGGGTAGATTATATATCCCACGTTGGTAAAATTGAAAAAAGTTGAAAACATTTTTTTGGGGGATTTAGTCATTTTTCCGGCGTTTATCAGACTTTCAGATAGGGCAAATGTCAGTGAGCGTTCCGATTTCAGTTCCAGAGCGATTCGCCCAATGAGTCCTTGATATTTAGTCGTTTTCAGCCAATTTTTGGGATTTTTGAAAATTTCACTTTTTTATGAAAATATCCACTAAATGAGGGAATAATATGTGTGAGGGTACCCCAGGAGAGTTCCAAATGTGTGTGGGTAGAATATATATCCCATAGGGGTAAAATTGAAAAAAGTTGAAAACTTTTTTTTTTGGATTTAGTCATTTTTCCGGCGTTTATCAGACTTTCAGATAGGGCAAATGTCAGTGAGCATTCCCATTTCAGTTCCAGAGTGATTCGCCCAATGAGTCCTTGATATTTAGTCGTTTTCAGCCAATTTTCTGGATTTTTGAAAATGTCACTTTTTTGTGAAAATATCCACTAAATGAGGGAATAATATGTGTGAGGGTACCCCAGGAGAGTTCCAAATGTGTGTGGGTAGAATATATATCCCACGGGAGCAAAATTGAAAAAAGTTGAAAAAAATTTTTTTTGGACTTAGTCATTTTTCGGGCGTTTATCAGACTTTCAGATAGGGGAAATGTCAGTGAGCATTCCAATTTCAGTTCCAGAGTGATGCGCCCAATGAGTCCTTGATATTTAGTCGTTTTCAGCCAATATTTTGGATTTTTGAAAATTTCACTTTTTTGTGAAAATATCCACTTAATGAGGGAATAATATGTGTGAGGATACCCCAGGAGACTTCCAAATATGTGTGGGTAGGATATATATCCCACAGGATTAAAATTGAAAAAAGTTGAAAAAACTTTTTTTTGGACTTAGTCATTTTTCCGGCGTTTATCAGACTTTCAGATAGGGCAAATATCAGTGAGCATTCCAATTTCAGTTCCAGAGCGATTCGCCCATTGAGTCTTTGATATTTAATAGTTTTCAGCAAATTTTCTGGATTTTTGACAATTTCACTTTTTTGTGAAAATATCCACTAAATGAGGGAATAATATGTGTGAGGGTACCCCAGGAGAGTTAGAAATGTGTGTGGGTAGAATATATATCCCACGGGGGTAAAATTGAAAAAAGTTGAAAACATTTTTTTTTTGACTTAGTCATTTTTCCGGCATTTATCAGACTTTCACATAAGGGGAAATGTCAGTGAGCGTTCCGATTTCAGTTCCAGAGCGATTCGCCCAATGAGTCCTTGATATTTAGTCATTTTCAGCCAATTTTCTGAATTTTTTAAAATTTTACTTTTTTGTGAAAATATCCACTAAATGAGGGAATAATATGTGTGAGGATACAACATGAGGCTTCCAAATATGTGTGGGTAGAATACATATCCCACAGGATTAAAATTGAAAAAAGTTGAAAACAATTTTTTTTTTGACTTAGTCATTTTTCCGGCGTTTATCAGACTTTCAGATAGGGAGTGAGCTAGGGAGTTAGCGTTCTGATTTCAGTTCCAGAGCGATTCGCCCAATGAGTCCTTGATATTTAGTCGTTTTCAGCCAATATTTTGGATTTTTGAAAATTTCACTTTTTTGTGAAAATATCCACTTAATGAGGGAATAATATGTGTGAGGATACCCCAGGAGACTTCCAAATATGTGAGGGTAGGATATATATCACACAGGATTAAAATTGAAAAAAGTTGAAAATTTTTTTTTTCTGGAGTTAGTCATTTTTCCGGCGTTTATCAGACTTTCAGATAGGGCAAATGTCAGTGAGAGTTCCAATTTCAGTTCCAGAGCGATTCGCCCAATGAGTCCTTGATATTTAGTCGTTTTCAGCCAATATTTTGGATTTTTGAAAATTTCACTTTTTTGTGAAAATATCCACTTAATGAGGGAATAATATGTGTGAGGATACCCCAGGAGACTTCCAAATATGTGTGGGTAGGATATATATCCCACAGGATTAAAATTGAAAAAAGTTGAAAAAATTTTTTTTTGGACTGTCATTTTTCCGGCGTTTATCAGACTTTCACATAAGGGGAAATGTCAGTGAGCGTTCCGATTTCAGTTCCAGAGCGATTCGCTCAAAGAGTCCATGATATTTAGTCGTTTTCAGCCAATTTTCTGGATTTTTGAAAATTTCACTTTTTTGTGAAAATATCCACTAAATGAGGGAATAATATGTGTGAAGGTACCCCAGGAGAGTTCCAAATGTGTGTGGGTAGAATATATATCCCACGGGGGTAAAATTGAAAAAAGTTGAAAATATTTTTTTTTTTGACTTAGTTATTTTTCCGGCGTTTATCAGACTTTCAGATAGGGCAAATGTCAGTGAGCGTTCCAATTTCAGTTCCAGAGCGATTCGCCCATTGAGTCTTTGATATTTAATAGTTTTCAGCCAATTTTCTGGATTTTTGACAATTTCACTTTTTTGTGAAAATATCCACTAAATGAGGGAATAATATGTGTGAGGGTACCCCAGGAGAGTTAGAAATGTGTGTGGGTAGAATATATATCCCACGGGGGTAAAATTTAAAAAAGTTGAAAAAATAATTTTTTGTACTTAGTAATTTTTCCGGCGTTTATCAGACTTTCAGATAGGGGAAATGTCAGTTAGCGTTCCGATTTCAGTTCCAGAGCGATTCGCCCAATGAGTCCTTGATATTTAGTCATTTTCAGCCAATTTTCTGGACTTTTTAAAATTTTACTTTTTTGTGAAAATATCCACTAAATGAGGGAATAATATGTGTGAGGATACCCCATGAGGCTTCCAAATATGTGTGGGTAGAATACATATCCCACAGGATTAAAATTGAAAAAAGTTGAAAACAATTTTTTTTTTGACTTAGTCATTTTTCCGGCGTTTATCAGACTTTCAGATAGGGAGTGAGCTAGGGAGTTAGCGTTCTGATTTCAGTTCCAGAGCGATTCGCCCAAAGAGTCCTTGATATTTCGTCGTTTTCAGCCAATTTTCTGGATTTTTGAAAATTTCACTTTTTTGTGAAAATATCCACTAAATGAGGGAATAATATGTGTGAGGGTACCCCAGGAGAGTTCCAAATGTGTGTGGGTAGATTATATATCCCACCTTGGTAAAATTGAAAAAAGTTGAAAACATTTTTTTTTGGACAGTCATTTTTCCGGCGTTTATCAGACTTTCAGATAGGGGAAATGTCAGTGAGCGTTCCGATTTCAGTTCCAGAGTGATTCACCCAATGAGTCCTTGTTATTTAGTCTTTTTCAGCCAATTTTTGGGATTTTTGAAAATTTCACTTTTTTGCGAAAATATCCACTAAATGAGGGAATAATGTGTGTGAGGGTACCCCAGGAGAGTTCCAAATGTGTGTGGGTAGAATATATATCCCACGGGGGTAAAATTGAAAAAAGTTGAAAACATTTTTTTTGGGGATTTAGTCATTTTTCCGGCGTTTATCAGACTTTCAGATAGGGCAAATGTCAGTGAGCGTTCCGATTTCAGTTCCAGAGCGATTCTCCCAATGAGTCCTTGATATTTAGTCGTTTTCAGCCAATTTTTTGGATTTTTGAAAATTTCACTTTTTTATGAAAATATCCACTAAATGAGGGAATAATATGTGTGAGGGTACCCCAGGAGAGTTCCAAATGTGTGTGGGTAGAATATATATCCCATAGGGGTAAAATTGAAAAAAGTTGAAAACTTTTTTTTTTGGATTTAGTCATTTTTCCGGCGTTTATCAGACTTTCAGATAGGGGAAATGTCAGTGAGCATTCCAATTTCAGTTCCAGAGTGATTCGCCCAATGAGTCCTTGATATTTAGTCGTTTTCAGCCAATTTTCTGGATTTTTGAAAATGTCACTTTTTTGTGAAAATATCCACTAAATGAGGGAATAATATGTGTGAGGGTACCCCAGGAGAGTTCCAAATGTGTGTGGGTAGAATATATATCCCACGGGAGCAAAATTGAAAAAAGTTGAAAAAATTTTTTTTTGGACTTATTCATTTTTCGGGCGTTTATCAGACTTTCAGTTAGGGGAAATGTCAGTGAGCATTCCAATTTCAGTTCCAGAGTGATGCACCCAATGAGTCCTTGATATTTAGTCGTTTTCAGCCAATATTTTGGATTTTTGAAAATTTCACTTTTTTGTGAAAATATCCACTTAATGAGGGAATAATATGTGTGAGGATACCCCAGGAGACTTCCAAATATGTGTGGGTAGGATATATATCCCACAGGATTAAAATTGAAAAAAGTTGAAAATTTTTTTTTTCTGGAGTTAGTCATTTTTCCGGCGTTTATCAGACTTTCAGATAGGGCAAATGTCAGTGAGAGTTCCAATTTCAGTTCCAGAGCGATTCGCCCAATGAGTCTTTGATATTTAGTCGTTTTCAGCCAATATTTTGGATTTTTGAAAATTTCACTTTTTTATGAAAATATCCACTAAATGAGGGAATAATATGTGTGAGGGTACCCCAGGAGAGTTCCAAATGTGTGTGGGTAGAATATATATCCCACGTTGGTAAAATTGAAAAAAGTTGAAAACATTTTTTTTTTGGACAGTCATTTTTCCGGCGTTTATCAGACTTTCAGATAGGGGAATTGTCAGTGAGCGTTCCGATTTCAGTTCCAGAGCGATTCGTCCAATGAGTCCTTGATATTTAGTTGTTTTCAGCCAATTTCCTGGACTTTTGAAAATTTTACTTTTTTGTGAAAATATCCACTAAATGAGGGAATAATATGTGTGAGGATACCCCAGGAGACTTCCAAATATGTGTGGGTAGAATATATATCCTATAGGATTAAAATTGAAAAAAGTTTAAAAAAATTTTTTTTTGGACTTAGTCATTTTTCCGGTGTTTATCAGACTTTCAGATAGGGGAAATGTCAGTGAGCGTTCTGATTTCAGTTCCAGAGCGATTCACCCAATGAGTCCTTGATATTTAGACATTTTCAGCCAATTTTCTGGATTTTTGAAAATTTCACTTTTTTTGTGAAAATATCCACTAAATGAGGGAATAATATGTGTGAGGATACCCCAGGAGACTTCCAAATATGTGTGGGTAGGATATATATCCCACAGGATTAAAATTGAAAAAAGTTGAAAAAAATTTTTTTCTGGAGTTAGTCATCTTTCCGGCGTTTATCAGACTTTCAGATAGGGCAAATGTCAGTGAGAGTTACAATTTCAGTTCCAGAGCGATTCGCCCAATGAGTCCTTGATATTTTGTCGTATTCAGCCAATTTTTGGATTTTTGAAAATTTCACTTTTTTGTGAAAATATCCACTAAATGAGGGAATAATATGTGTGAGGGTACCCCAGGAGAGTTCCAAATGTGTGTGGGTAGAATATATATCACACGGGGGGTAAAATTGAAAAAAGTTGAAAAATAATTTTTTTTGGACTTAGTCATTTTTCGGGCGTTTATCAGACTTTCAGATAAGTGAAATGTCAGTGAGCATTCCGATTTCAGTTCCAGAGCGATTCGCCCAATGAGTCCTTGATATTTAGCCATTTTCAGCCAATTTTCTGGATTTTTAAAAATTTTACTTTTTTGGGAAAATATCCACTAAATGAGGGAATAATATGTGTGAGGATACCCGAGGAGACTTCCAAATATGTGTGGGTAGAATATATATCCCACAGGATTAAAATTGATAAAAAAAATTTTTTGGACTTAGTCATTTTTCCGGTGTTTATCAGACTTTCAAATAGGGGAAATGTCAGTGAGCATTCTGATTTCAGTTCCAGAGCGATTCACCCAATGAGTCCTTGATATTTAGACATTTTCAGCCAATTTTCTGGATTTTTGAAAATTTTACTTTTTTGTGAAAATATCCACTAAATGAGGGAATAATATGTGTGAGGATACCCCAGGAGACTTCCAAATATGTGTGGGTAGGATATATATCCCACAGGATTAAAATTGAAAAAAGTTGAAAAAATATTTTTTTTTGACTTAGTCATTTTTCCGGCGTTTATCAGACTTTCAGATAGGGAGTGAACGAGGGAGTGAGCGTTCTGATTTCAGTTCCAGAGCGATTCGCCCAATGAGTCCTTGATATTTCGTCGTTTTCAGCCAATTTTCTGGATTTTTGAAAATTTCACTTTTTTGTGAAAATATCCACTTAATGAGGGAATAATATATGTGAGGGTACCCCAGGAGAGTTCCAAATGTGTGTGGGTAGAATATATATCCCACGGGGGGTAAAATTTAAAAAAGTTGAAAAAAATTTTTTTTGGACTTAGTCATTTTTTTGCCATTTTTTAGACTTTCAGATAGGGGAAATGTCATTTAGCGTTCCGATTTCAGTTCCAGAGCGATTTGCCCAATGAGTCCTTGATATTTAGTTGTTTTCAGCCAATTTCCTGGATTTTTGAAAATTTTACTTTTTTATGAAAATATCCACTAAATGAGGGAATAATATGTGTGAGGATACCCCAGGAGACTTCCAAATACGTGTGGGTAGGATATATATCCCACAGGATTAAAATTGAAAAAAGTTGAAAATTTTTTTTTTCTGGAGTTAGTCATTTTTCCGGCGTTTATCAGACTTTCAGATAGGGGAAATGTCAGTGAGCGTTCCGATTCCAGTTCCAGAGCGATTCGCCCAATGAGTCCTTGATATTTAGTCGGTTTCAGCCAATATTTTGGATTTTTGAAAATTTCACTTTTTTGTGAACATATCCACTAAATGAGAGAAAAACATGTGTGAGGGTACCTCAGGAGAGTTCCAAATGTGTGTGGGTAGAATATATATCCCACGGGGGTAAAATTGAAAAAAGTTGAAAACATTTTTTTTTTGGACTTAGTCATTTTTTGGGCGTTTATCAGACTTTCAGATAAGGGAAATGTCAGTGAGCATTCCGATTTCAGTTCCAGAGTGATTCGCCCAATGAGTCCTTGATATTTAGTCATTTTCAGCCAATTTTCTGGATTTTTAAAAATTTTACTTTTTTGTGAAAATATCCACTAAATGAGGGAATAATATGTGTGAGGATACCCGAGGAGACTTCCAAATATGTGTGGGTAGAATATATATCCCACAGGATTAAAATTCATAAAAAAAATTTTTTGGACTTAGTCATTTTTCCGGTGTTTATCAGACTTTCAGATAGGGAGTGAGCTAGGGAGTGAGTGTTCTGATTTCAGTTCCAGAGCGATTCGCCCAATGAGTCCTTGATATTTCGTCTTTTTCAGCCAATTTTCTGCATTTTTGAAAATTTCACTTTTTTGTGAAAATATCCGCTAAATGACGGAATAATATGTGTGAGGATACCCCAGGAGACTTCAAAATATGTGTGGGTAGAATATATATCCCACAGGATTAAAATTGAAAAAAGTTGAAAAAATATTTTTTTTTGACTTAGTCATTTTTCCGGCGTTTATCAGACTTTCAGATAGGGAGTGAGCTAGGGAGTGAGTGTTCTGATTTCAGTTCCAGAGCGATTCGCCCAATGAGTCCTTGATATTTCGTCTTTTTCAGCCAATTTTCTGGATTTTTGAAAATTTCACTTTTTTGTGAAAATATCCGCTAAATGAGGGAATAATATGTGTGAGGATACCCCAGGAGACTTCCAAATATGTGTGGGTAGAATATATATCCCACAGGATTAAAATTGAAAAAAGTTGAAAAAAATTTTTTTTTGGACTTAGTCATTTTTCCGGTGTTTATCAGACTTTCAGATAGGGGAAATTTCAGTGAGCGTTCTGATTTCAGTTCCAGAGCGATTCACCCAATGAGTCCTTGATACTTAGACATTTTCAGCCAATTTTCTGGATTTTTGAAAATTTCTCTTTTTTTGTGAAAATATCCACTAAATGAGGGAATAATATGTGTGAGGATACCCCAGGAGACTTCCAAATATGTGTGGGTGGGATATATATCCCAGAGGATTAAAATTGAAAAATGTTGAAAAAATATATTTTTTTGACTTAGTCATTTTTCAGGCGTTTATCAGACTTTCAGATAGGGGAATTGTCCGTGAGCGTTCCGATTTCAGTTCCAGAGCGATTCGCCCAATGAGTCCTTGATATTTAGTTGTTTTCAGCCAATTTTCTTGATTTTTGAAAATTTCACTTTTTTATGAAAATATCCACTAAATGAGGGAATAATATGTGTGAGGGTACCCCAGGAGAGTTCCAAATGTGTGTGGGTAGAATATATATCACACGGGGGGTAAAATTGAAAAAAGTTGAAAAAAATTTTTTTTTGGACTTCGTCATTTTTCGGGCGTTCATCAGACTTTTAGATAGGGGAAATGTCAGTAAGCGTTCTGATTTGAGTTCCAGAGCGATTCACCCAATGAGTCCTTGATATTTAGACATTTTCAGCCATTTTTCTGGATTTTTGAAAATTTCACTTTTTTTGTGAAAATATCCACTAAATGAGGGAATAATATGTGTGAGGATACCCCAGGAGACTTCCAAATATGTGTGGGTAGGATATATATCCCACAGGATTAAAATTGAAAAAAGTTGAAAAAATTTTTTTTTTTGACTTAGTCATTTTTCCGGCGTTTGTCAGACTTTCACATAGGGGAAATGTCAGTGAGCATTCCGATTTCAGTTCCAGAGCGATTCGCCCAATGAGTCCTTGATATTTAGTCGTTTTCAGCCAATTTTCTGGATTTTTGAAAATTTCACTTTTTTGTGAACATATCCACTAAATGAGAGAAAAACATGTGTGAGGGTACCCCAGGAGAGTTCCAAATGTGTGTGGGTAGAATATATATCCCACGGGGGTAAAATTGAAAAAGTTGAAAACATTTTTTTTTTTGACTTAGTCATTTTTCCGGCGTTTGTCAGACTTTCAGATCGGGCAAATGTCAGTGAGCGTTCCGATTTCAGTTCAAGAGCGATTCGCCCAATGAGTCCTTGATATTTAGTCGTTTTCAGCCAATTTTCTTGATTTTTGAAAATTTCACTTTTTTGTGAACATATCCACTAAATGAGAGAAAAACATGTGTGAGGGTACCCCAGGAGAGTTCCAAATGTGTGTGGGTAGAATATATATCCCACGGGGGTAAAATTGAAAAAAGTTGAAAACATTTTTTTTTTGGATTTAGTCATTTTTCCGGCGTTTATCAGACTTTCAGATAGGGGAATTGTCAGTGAGCGTTCCGATTTCAGTTCCAGAGCGATTCGCCCAATGAGTCCTTGATATTTCGTCGTTTTCAGCCAATTTTCTGGATTTTTGAAAATTTCACTTTTTTGTGAAAATATCTACTTAATGAGGGAAAAATATGTGTGAGGGTGCCCCAGGAGAGTTCCAAATGTGTGTGGGTAGAATATATATCCCACGGGGGTAAAATTGAAAAAAGTTGAAAACATTTTTTTGGGGGATTTAGTCATTTTTCCGGCGTTTATCAGACTTTCAGATAGGGCAAATGTCAGTGAGCATTCCGATTTCAGTTCCAGAGCGATTCGCCCAATGAGTCCTTGATATTTAGTCGTTTTCAGCCAATTTTCTGGATTTTTGAAAATTTCACTTTTTTGTGAAAATATCCACTAAATGAGGGAATAATATGTGTGAGGGTACCCCAGTAGAGTTCCAAATGTGTGTGGGTAGAATATATATCCCACGGGGGTAAAATTGAAAACAGTTGAAAAATTTTTTTTTTAGACTTAGTCATTTTTCCGAAGTTTATCAGACTTTCAGATAGGGGAAATGTCAGTGAGCGTTTCGATTTCAGTTCCAGAGCAATTCGCCCAATGAGTCCTTGATATTTAGTCGTTTTCAGACAATTTTCTGAATTTTTGAAAATTTCACTTTTTTGTGAAAATATCCACTAAATGAGGGAATAATATGTGTGAGGGTACCCCAGGAGAGTTCCAAATGTGTGTGGGTAGGATATATATCCCACGGGGGTAAAATTGAAAAAAGTTGAAAACATTTTTTTTTTGGATTTAGTCATTTTTCCGGCGTTTATCAGACTTTCAGATAGGGCACATGTCAGTCAGCATTCCAATTTCAGTTCCAGAGTGATTCGCCCAATGAGTCCTTGATATTTAGTCGTTTTCAGCCAATTTTCTGGATTTTTGATAATTTCACTTTTTTGTGAAAATATCCACTAAATGAGGGAATAATATGTGTGAGGGTACCCCAGGAGAGTTCCAATTGTGTGTGGGTAGAATATATATCTCACGGTGTAAAATTGAAAAAAGTTGAAAAAAAATTTTTTTTGGACTTAGGCATTTTTTCCGGCATTTATCAGACTTTCAGATAGGGAGTGAGCTAGGTAGTGAGCGTTCCGATTTCAGTTCCAGAGCGATTCGCCCAATGAGTTCTTGATATTTAGTCGTTTTCAGCCAATTTTCTGGATTTTTGAAAATTTCACTTTTTTGTGAAAATATCCACTGAATGAGGGAATAATATGTGTGAGGGTACCCCAGGAGAGTTCCAAATGTGTGTGGGTAGAATATATATCCCACGGGGATAAAATTGAAAAAAGTTGAAAACATTTTTTTTTGGGATTTAGTCATTTTTACGGCATTTATCAGACTTTCAGATAGGGCAAATATCAGTGAGCGTTCCGATTTCAGTTCCAGAGCGATTCGCCCAATGAGTCTTTGATTTTTAGTCGTTTTCAGCCAATTTTCTGGATTTTTGAAAATTTCACTTTTTTTGTGAAAATATCCACTAAATGAGGGAATAATATGTGTGAGGGTTCCCCAGGAGAGTTCCAAATGTGTGTGGGTAGAATATATATCCCACGGGGATAAAATTGAAAAAAGTTTAAAAAAATTTTTTTTGGACTTAGTCATTTTTCCGGCGTTTATCAGACTTTCAGATAGGCCAAATGTCAGTCAGCATTCCGATTTCAGTTCCAGAGCGCTTTGCCCAATGAGTCCTTGATATTTAGTCGTTTTCAGCCAATTTTCTGGATTTTTGAAAATTTCACTTTTTTGTGAAAATATCCACTAAATGAGAGAATAATATGTGTGAGGGTACCCCAGGAGAGTTCCAAATGTGTGTGGGTAGAATATTTATCCCATGGGGGTAAAATTGAAAAAAGTTGAAAAAAATTTTTTTTTGGACTTAGTCATTTTTCCGGCATTTATCAGACTTTCAGATAGGGCAAATGTCAGTGAGCATTCCGTTTTCAGTTCCAGAGCGATTCGCCCAATGAGTCCTTGATTTTTAGTCGTTTTCAGCCAATTTTCTGAATTTCTGAAAATTTCACTTTTTTGTGAAAATATCCACTAAATGAGGGAATAATATGTGTGAGGGTACCCCAGGAGAGTTCCAAATGTGTGTGGGTAGAATATATATCCCACGGGGGTAAAATTTAAAAAAGTTTAAAAAAAATTTTTTTTGGACTTAGTCATTTTTCCGGCGTTTATCAGACTTTCAGATAGGGCAAATGTCAGTGAGCATTCCGATTTCAGTTCCAGAGCGCTTTGCCCAATGAGTCCTTGATATTTAGTCGTTTTCAGCCAATTTTCTGGATTTTTGAAAATTTCACTTTTTTGTGAAAATATCCACTAAATGAGGGAATAATATGTGTGAGGGTTCCCCAGGAGAGTTCCAAATGTGTGTGGGTAGAATATATATCCCACGGGGATAAAATTGAAAAAAGTTTAAAAAATTTTTTTTTTGGAATTAGTCATTTTTCCGGCGTTTATCAAACTTTCAGATAAGGGAAATGTCAGTGAGCGTTCCGATTTCAGTTCAAGAGCGGTTGGCCCATTGAGTCCTAGATATTTAGTCGTTTTCAGCCAATTTTCTGGATTTTTGAAAATTTCACTTTTTTGTGAAAATATCCACTAAATGAGAGAATAATATGTGTGAGGATACCCCAGGAGAGTTCCAAATGTGTGTGGGTAGAATATTTATCCCATGGGGGTAAAATTGAAAAAAGTTGAAAAAAATTTTTTTTTGGACTTAGTCATTTTTCAGGCGTTTATCAGACTTTCAGATAGGGCAAATGTCAGTGAGCGTTCGGATTTCAGTTCCAGAGCGATTCGCCCAATGAGTCCTTGATTTTTAGTCGTTTTCAGCCAATTTTCTGAATTTCTGAAAATTTCACTTTTTTGTGAAAATATCCACTAAATGAGGGAATAATATGTGTGAGGGTACCTCACGAGAGTTCCAAATGTGTGTGGGTAGAATATATATCCCACGGGGGTAAAATTGAAAAAAGTTTAAAAAAAATTTTTTTTGGACTTAGTCATTTTTCCGGCGTTTATCAGACTTTCAGATAGGGCAAATGTCAGTGAGCATTCCGATCTCAGTTCCAGAGCGATTCGCCCAATGAGTCTTTGATATTTAGTTGTTTTCAGCCAATTTTCTGGATTTTTGAAAATTTCACTTTTTTGTGAAAATATCCACTAAATGAGGGAATAATATGTGTGACGGTACCCCAGGAGAGTTCCAAATGTGTGTGGGTAGAATATATATCCCACGGGGGTAAAATTGAAAAAAGTTGAAAAAAATTTTTTTTTGGACTTAGTCATTTTTCAGACATTTATCAGACTTTCAGATAGGGCAAATGTCAGTGAGCATTCCGATTTCAGTTCCAGAGCGATTCGCCCAATGAGTCCTTGATTTTTAGTCGTTTTCAGCCAATTTTCTGAATTTCTGAAAATTTCACTTTTTTGTGAAAATATCCACTAAATGAGGGAATAATATGTGTGAGGGTACCCCAGGAGAGTTCCAAATGTGTATGGGTAGAATATATATCCCACGGGGGTAAAATTTAAAAAGTTGAAAAAAATTTTTTTTTGGACTTAGTCATTTTTCCGGCATTTATCAGACTTTCAGATAGGGCAAATGTCAGTGAGCATTCCGTTTTCAGTTCCAGAGCGATTCGCCCAATGAGTCCTTGATATTTAGTCGTTTTCAGCCAATTTTCTGGATTTTTGAAAATTTCACTTTTTTGTGAAAATATCCACTAAATGAAGGAATAATATGTGTGACGGTACCCCAGGAGAGTTCCAAATGTGTGTGGGTAGAATATATATCCCACGGGGTAAAATTGAAAAAAGTTGAAAAAAATTTTTTTTTGGACTTAGTGATTTTTCCGGCGTTTATCAGACTTTCAGATAGGGCAAATGTCAGTGAGCATTCCGATTTCAGTTCCAGAGCGATTCGCCAAATGAGTCTTTGATATTTAGTCGTTTTCAGCCAATTTTCTGGATTGTTGAAAATTTCACTTTTTTGTGAAAATATCCACTAAAGGAGGGAATAATATGTGTGAGGGTACCCCAGGAGAGTTCCAAATGTGTGTGGGTAGAATATATAAATCCCACGGGGGTAAAATTGAAAAAAGTTGAAAAAATTTTTTTTTTGGACTTAGTCATTTTTCAGACATTTATCAGACTTTCAGATAGGGCAAATGTCAGTGAGCGTTCCGATTTCAGTTCCAGAGCGATTCGCCAAATGAGTCTTTGATATTTAGTCGTTTTCAGCCAATTTTCTGGATTTTTGAAAATTTCACTTTTTTGTGAAAATATCCACTAAATGAGGGAATAATATGTGTGACGGTACCCCAGGAGAGTTCCAAATGTGTGTGGGTAGAATATATATCCCACGGGGGTAAAATTGAAAAAAGTTGAAAAAAAATTTTTTTTGGAATTAGTGATTTTTACGGCGTTTATCAGACTTTCATATAGGGCAAATGTCAGTGAGCATTCCGATTTCAGTTCCCGAGCGATTCGCCCAATGAGTCCTTGATATTTACTCGTTTTCAGCCATTTTTCTGGATTTTTGAAAATTTCACTTTTTTGTGAAAATATCCACTAAATGAGAGAATAATATGTGTGAGGGTACCCCAGGAGAGTTCCAAATGTGTGTGGGTAGAATATATATCCCACGGGGATAAAATTGAAAAAAGTTGAAAAAAATTTTTTTGGATTTAGTCATTTTTCCGGCGTTTATCAAACTTTCAGATAGGGGAAATGTCAGTGAGCGTTCCGATTTCAGTTCAAGAGCGATTTGCCCATTGAGTCCTTGATATTTAGTCATTTTCAGCCAATTTTCTGGATTTTTGAAAATTTCACTTTTTTTGTGAAAATATCCACTAAATGAAGGAATAATATTTGTGACGGTACCCCAGGAGAGTTCCAAATGTGTGTGGGTAGAATATATATCCCACGGGGTAAAATTGAAAAAAGTTGAAAAAATTTTTTTTTTGGACTTAGTCATTTTTCCGGCGTTTATCAGACTTTCAGATAGGGCAAATATCAGTGAGCATTCCGATTTCAGTTCCAGAGCGATTCGCCAAATGAGTCCTTGATATTTAGTCGTTTTCAGCCAATTTTCTGGATTTTTGAAAATTTCACTTTTTTGTGAAAATATCAACTAAATGAAGGAATACTATGTTTGACGGTACCCCAGGAGAGTTCCAAATGTGTGTGGGTAGAATATATATCCCACGGGGGTAAAACTGAAAAAAGCTGAAAAATTTTTTTTGGGGAATTTAGTCATTTTTCCGGCGTTTATCAGACTTTCAAATAGGGGAAATGTCAGTGAGCATTCCGATTTCAGTTCCAGAGCGATTCGCCCAATGACTCCTTGATATTTAGTCGTTTTCAGCCAATATTTTGGATTTTTGAAAATTTCACTTTTTTGTGAAAATATCAACTAAATGAGAGAATAATATGTGTGAGGGTACCCCAGGAGAGTTCCAAATGTGTGTGGGTAGAATATATATCCCACGGGGGTAAAATTGAAAATAGTTGAATAAATTTTTTTTTGGAATTTAGTCATTTTTCCGGCGTTTATCAGACTTTCAGATAGGGGAAATGTCAGTGAGCATTCCGATTTCAGTTCCAGAGCGATTCGCCCAATGACTCCTTGATATTTAGTCGTTTTCAAACAATTTTCTGAATTTCTGAAAATTTCACTTTTTTGTGAAAATATCCACTAAATGAGGGAATAATATGTGTGAGGGTACCCCAGGAGAGTTCCAAATGTGTGTGGGTAGAATATATATCCCACGGGGGTAAAATTGAAAAAAGATGAAAAAATTTTTTTTTCTGACTTAGTCATTTTTCCGGCGTTTATCAAACTTTCAGATAGGGGAAATGTCAGTGAGCGTTCCGATTTCAGTTCAAGAGCGATTTGCCCATTGAGTCCTTGATATTTAGTCGTTTTCAGCCAATTTTCTGGATTTTTGAAAATTTCACTTTTTTTTGAAAATATCCACTAAATGAAGGAATAATATGTGTGACGGTACCCCAGGAGAGTTCCAAATGTGTTTGGGTAGAATATATATCCCACGGGGTAAAATTGAAAAAAGTTGAAAAAATTTTTTTTTTGGACTTAGTCATTTTTCCGGCGTTTATCAGACTTTCAGATAGGACAAATGTCAGTGAGCGTTCCGATTTCAGTTCCAGAGCGATTCGCCCAATGAGTCCTTGATATTTACTCGTTTTCAGCCATTTTTCTGGATTTTTGAAAATTTCACTTTTTTGTGAAAATATCCACTAAATGAGAGAATAATATGTGTGAGGGTACCCCAGGAGAGTTCCAAATGTGTGTGGGTAGAATATATATCCCACGGGGATAAAATTGAAAAAAGTTGAAAAAAATTTTTTTTTGGACTTAGTCATTTTTCCGGCGTTTATCAAACTTTCAGATAAGGGAAATGTCAGTGAGCGTTCTGATTTCAGTTCAAGAGCGGTTCGCCCATTGAGTCCTAGATATTTAGTCGTTTTCAGCCAATTTTCTGGATTTTTTAAAATTTCACTGTTTTGTGAAAATATCCACTAAATGAAGGAATAATATGTGTGACGGTACCGCAGGAGAGTTCCAAATGTGTGTGGGTAGAATATATATCCCACGGGGGTAAAATTGAAAAAAGTTGAAAAAATTTTTTTTTTGGACTTAGTCATTTTTCCGGCGTTTATCAGACTTTCAGATAGGGCAAATATCAGTGAGCATTCCGATTTCAGTTCCAGAGCGATTCGACAAATGAGTCTTTGATATTTAGTCATTTTCAGCCAATTTTCTGGATTTTTGAAAATTTCACTTTTTTGTGAAAATATCCACTAAATGAGGGAATAATATGTGTGAGGGTACCCCAGGAGAGTTCCAAATGTGTGTGGGTAGAATATATATCCCACGGGGGTAAAATTGAAAAAAGTTTTAAAAAAATTTTTTTGGACTTAGTCATTTTTCCGGCGTTTATCAGACTTTCAGATAGGGCAAATGTCACTGAGCATTCCGATTTCAGTTCCAGAGCGATTCGCCCATTGAGTCCTAGATATTTAGTCGTTTTCAGCCAATTTTCTGGATTTTTGAAAATTTCACTGTTTTGTGAAAATATCCACTAAATGAAGGAATAATATGTGTGACGGTACCCCAGGAGAGTTAGAATGTGTGTGGGTAGAATATATATCCCACGGGGATAAAATTGAAAAAAGTTTTAAAAAAATTTTTTTGGACATAGTCATTTTTCCGGCGTTTATCAGACTTTCAGATAGGGCAAATGTCACTGAGCATTCCGATTTCAGTTCCAGAGCGATTCGCCCAATGAGTCTTTGATATTTAGTCGTTTTCAGCCAATTTTATGGGTTTTTGAAAATTTCACTTTTTTGTGAAAATATCCACTAAATGAGGGAATAATATGTGTGACGGTACCCCAGGAGAGTTCCAAATGTGTGTGGGTACAATATATATCCCACGGGGGTAAAATTGAAAAAAGTTTAAAAAAATTTTTTTTGGACTTAGTCATTTTTCCGGCGTTTATCAGACTTTCAGATAGGGCAAATATCAATGAGCATTCCGATTTCAGTTCCAGAGCGATTCGCCAAATGAGTCTTTGATATTTAGTCGTTTTCAGCCAATTTTCTGGATTTTTGAAAATTTCACTTTTTTGTGAAAATATCCACTAAATGAGGGAATAATATGTGTGACGGTACCCCAGGAAAGTTCCAAATGTGTGTGGGTAGAATATATATCCCACGGGGGTAAAATTGAAAAAAGTTTTAAAAAAATTTTTTTGGACTTAGTCATTTTTCCGGCGTTTATCAAACTTTCAGATAGGGGAAATGTCAGTGAGCGTTCCGATTTCAGTTCTAGAGCGATTTGCCCATTGAGTCCATGATATTTAGTCGTTTTCAGCCAATTTTCTGGATTTTTGAAAATTTCAGTTTTTTTGTGAAAATATCCACTAAATGAGGGAATAATATGTGTGAGGGTTCCCCAGGAGAGTTCCAAATGTGTGTGGGTAGAATATATATCCCACGTGGGTAAAATTGAAAAAAGTTTAAAAAAATTTTTTTTTGGAATTAGTGATTTTTACGGCGTTTATCAGACTTTCATATAGGGCAAATGTCAGTGAGCGTTCCGATTTCAGTTCCCGAGCGATTCGCCCAATGAGTCCTTGATATTTACTCGTTTTCAGCCATTTTTCTGGATTTTTGAAAATTTCACTTTTTTGTGAAAATATCCACTAAATGAGAGAATAATATGTGTGAGGGTACCCCAGGAGAGTTCCAAATGTGTGTGGGTAGAATATATATCCCACGGGGATAAAATTGAAAAAAGTTGAAAAAAATTTTTTTTTGGACTTAGTCATTTTTCCGGCGTTTATCAAACTTTCAGATAAGGGAAATGTCAGTGAGCGTTCCGATTTCAGTTCAAGAGCGGTTCGCCCATTGAGTCCTAGATATTTAGTCGTTTTCAGCCAATTTTCTGGATTTTTGAAAATTTCACTGTTTTGTGAAAATATCCACTAAATGAAGGAATAATATGTGTGACGGTACCGCAGGAGAGTTCCAAATGTGTGTGGGTAGAATATATATCCCACGGGGGTAAAATTGAAAAAAGTTGAAAAAAATTTTTTTTTGGACTTAGTCATTTTTCCGGCATTTATCAGACTTTCAGATAGGGCAAATGTCAGTGAGCATTCCGTTTTCAGTTACAGAGCGATTCGCCCAATGAGTCCTTGATTTTTAGTCGTTTTCAGCCAATTTTCTGAATTTCTGAAAATTTCACTTTTTTGTGAAAATATCCACTAAATGAGGGAATAATATGTGTGAGGGTACCGCAGGAGAGTTCCAAATGTGTGTGGGTAGAATATATATCCCACGGGGATAAAATTGAAAAAAGTTGAAAAAATTTTTTTTTTGGACTTAGTCATTTTTCCGGCGTTTATCAGACTTTCAGATAAGGGAAATGTCAGTGAGCATTCCGATTTCAGTTCCAGAGCGATTCGACAAATGAGTCTTTGATATTTAGTCATTTTCAGCCAATTTTCTGGATTTTTGAAAATTTCACTTTTTTGTGAAAATATCCACTAAATGAGGGAATAATATGTGTGAGGTACCCCAGGAGAGTTCCAAATGTGTGTGGGTAGAATATATATCCCGCGGGGGTAAAATTGAAAAAAGTTTTAAAAAAATTTTTTTGGACTTAGTCATTTTTCCGGCGTTTATCAGACTTTCAGATAGGGCAAATGTCACTGAGCATTCCGATTTCAGTTCCAGAGCGATTCGCCCAATGAGACTTTGATATTTAGTCGTTTTCAGCCAATTTTATGGGTTTTTGAAAATTTCACTTTTTTGTGAAAATATCCACTAAATGAGGGAATAATATGTGTGAGGGTACCCCAGGAGAGTTCCAAATGTGTGTGGGTAGAATATATATTTCACGGGGTAAAATTGAAAAAAGTTGAAAAAATTTTTTTTTTGGACTTAGTCATTTTTCCGGCGTTTATCAGACTTTCAGATAGGACAAATGTCAGTGAGCGTTACGATTTCAGTTCCGGAGCGATTCGCCCAATGAGTCCTTGATATTTAGTCGTTTTCAGCCAATTTTCTGGATTTTTGAAAATTTCACTTTTTTGTGAAAATATCCACCAAATGAAGGAATAATATGTGTGAGGGTACCCCAGGAGAGTTCCAAATGTGTGTGGGTAGAATATATATCCCACGGGGGTAAAATTGAAAAAAGTTGAAAACATTTTTTTTTTTGGACTTAGTCATTTTTCTGGCGTTTATCAAACTTTCAGATAGGGGAAATGTCAGTGAGCGTTCCGATTTCAGTTCAAGAGCGATTTGCCCATTGAGTCCTGGATATTTAGTCATTTTCAGCCAATTTTCTGGATTTTTGAAAATTTCACTTTTTTGTGAAAATATCAACTAAATGAAGGAATACTATGTTTGACGGTACCCCAGGAGAGTTCCAAATGTGTGTGGGTAGAATATATATTTCACGGGGTAAAATTGAAAAAAGTTGAAAAAATTTTTTTTTTGGACTTAGTCATTTTTCCGGCGTTTATCAGACTTTCAGATAGGGGAAATGTCAGTGAGGGTTCCGATTTCAGTTCAAGAGCGATTTGCCCATTGAGTCCTTGATATTTAGTCGTTTTCAGCCAATTTTCTGGATTTTTGAAAATTTCACTTTTTTGTGAAAATATCCACTAAATGAGGGAATAATATGTGTGAGGGTACCCCAGGAGAGTTCCAAATGTGTGTGGGTAGAATATATATCCCACGGGGGTAAAATTGAAAAAAGTTGAAAAAATTTTTTTTTTGGACTTAGTCATTTTTCCGGCGTTTATCAGACTTTCAGATAGGACAAATGTCAGTGAGCGTTCCGATTTCAGTTCCAGAGCGATTCGCCCAATGAGTCCTTGATATTTAGTCGTTTTCAGCCAATTTTCTAGATTTTTGAAAATTTCACTTTTTTGTGAAAATATCCACTAAATGAGGGAATAATATGTGTGACGGTACCCCAGGAGAGTTCCAAATGTGTGTGGGTAGAATATATATCCCACGGGGGTAAAATTGAAAAAAGTTGAAAACATTTTTTTTTTTGGACTTAGTCATTTTTCTGGCGTTTATCAAACTTTCAGATAGGGGAAATGTCAGTGAGCGTTCCGATTTCAGTTCAAGAGCGATTTGCCCATTGAGTCCTGGATATTTAGTCATTTTCAGCCAATTTTCTGGATTTTTGAAAATTTCACTTTTTTGTGAAAATATCAACTAAATGAAGGAATACTATGTTTGACGGTACCCCAGGAGAGTTCCAAATGTGTGTGGGTAGAATATATATTTCACGGGGTAAAATTGAAAAAAGTTGAAAAAATTTTTTTTTTGGACTTAGTCATTTTTCCGGCGTTTATCAGACTTTCAGATAGGGGAAATGTCAGTGAGGGTTCCGATTTCAGTTCAAGAGCGATTTGCCCATTGAGTCCTTGATATTTAGTCGTTTTCAGCCAATTTTCTGGATTTTTGAAAATTTCACTTTTTTGTGAAAATATCCACTAAATGAGGGAATAATATGTGTGAGGGTACCCCAGGAGAGTTCCAAATGTGTGTGGGTAGAATATATATCCCACGGGGGTAAAATTGAAAAAAGTTGAAAAAATTTTTTTTTTGGACTTAGTCATTTTTCCGGCGTTTATCAGACTTTCAGATAGGACAAATGTCAGTGAGCGTTCCGATTTCAGTTCCAGAGCGATTCGCCCAATGAGTCCTTGATATTTAGTCGTTTTCAGCCAATTTTCTAGATTTTTGAAAATTTCACTTTTTTGTGAAAATATCCACTAAATGAGGGAATAATATGTGTGACGGTACCCCAGGAGAGTTCCAAATGTGTGTGGGTAGAATATATATCCCACGGGGGTAAAATTGAAAAAAGTTGAAAACATTTTTTTTTTTGGACTTAGTCATTTTTCCGGCGTTTATCAAACTTTCAGATAGGGGAAATGTCAGTGAGCATTCTGATTTCAGTTCCAGAGCGATTCGCCCAATGACTCCTTGATATTTAGTCGTTTTCAGCCAATATTTTGGATTTTTGAAAATTTCACTGTTTTGTGAAAATATCCACTAAATGAGGGAATAATATGTGTGAGGGTACCCCAGGAGAGTTCCAAATGTGTGTGGGTAGAATATATATCCCTCGGGGGTAAAATTGAAAAAAGTTGAAAATTTTTTTTTTGGGGATTTAGTCATTTTTCCAGCGTTTATCAGACTTTCAGATAGGGCAAATGTCAGTGAGCATTCCGATTTCAGTACCAGAGCGATTCGCCCGATGAGTCCTTGATATTTAGACGTTTTCAGCCATTATTTTGGATTTTTGAAAATTTCACTTTTTTGTGAAAATATCCACTAAATGAGGGAATAATATGTGTGAGGGTACCCCAGGAGAGTTCCAAATGTGTGTGGGTAGAATATATATCCCACGTGGGTAAAATTGAAAAAAGTTGAAAAAAATTTTTTTTTGGACTTAGTGATTTTTCCGGCGTTTATCAGACTTTCATATAGGGCAAATGTCAGTGAGCATTCCGATTTCAGTTCCAGAGCGATTCGCCCAATGAGTCCTTGATATTTAGTCGTTTTCAGCCAATTTTCTGGATTTTTGAAAATTTCACTTTTTTGTGAAAATATCCACTAAATGAGGGAATAATATGTGTGAGGGTACCCCAGGAGAGTTCCAAATGTGTGTGGGTAGAATATATATCCCACGTGGGTAAAATTGAAAAAAGTTGAAAAAATTTTTTTTTTGGACTTAGTCATTTTTCCGGCGTTTATCAGACTTTCAGATAGGACAAATGTCAGTGAGCGTTACGATTTCAGTTCCGGAGCGATTCGCCCAATGAGTCCTTGATATTTAGTCGTTTTCAGCCAATTTTCTGGATTTTTGAAAATTTCACTTTTTTGTGAAAATATCCACCAAATGAAGGAATAATATGTGTGAGGGTACCCCAGGAGAGTTCCAAATGTGTGTGGGTAGAATATATATCCCACGGGGGTAAAATTGAAAAAAGTTGAAAACATTTTTTTTTTTGGACTTAGTCATTTTTCTGGCGTTTATCAAACTTTCAGATAGGGGAAATGTCAGTGAGCGTTCCGATTTCAGTTCAAGAGCGATTTGCCCATTGAGTCCTGGATATTTAGTCATTTTCAGCCAATTTTCTGGATTTTTGAAAATTTCACTTTTTTTGTGAAAATATCCACTAAATGAAGGAATAATATTTGTGACGGTACCCCAGGAGAGTTCCAAATGTGTGGGGGTAGAATATATATCCCACGGGGTAAAATTGAAAAAAGTTGAAAAAATTTTTTTTTTGGACTTAGTCATTTTTCCGGCGTTTATCAGACTTTCAGATAGGGCAAATATCAGTGAGCATTCCGATTTCAGTTCCAGAGCGATTCGCCAAATGAGTCCTTGATATTTAGTCGTTTTCAGCCAATTTTCTGGATTTTTGAAAATTTCACTTTTTTGTGAAAATATCAACTAAATGAAGGAATACTATGTTTGACGGTACCCCAGGAGAGTTCCAAATGTGTGTGGGTAGAATATATATTTCACGGGGTAAAATTGAAAAAAGTTGAAAAAATTTTTTTTTTGGACTTAGTCATTTTTCCGGCGTTTATCAGACTTTCAGATAGGGGAAATGTCAGTGAGGGTTCCGATTTCAGTTCAAGAGCGATTTGCCCATTGAGTCCTTGATATTTAGTCGTTTTCAGCCAATTTTCTGGATTTTTGAAAATTTCACTTTTTTGTGAAAATATCCACTAAATGAGGGAATAATATGTGTGAGGGTACCCCAGGAGAGTTCCAAATGTGTGTGGGTAGAATATATATCCCACGGGGGTAAAATTGAAAAAAGTTGAAAAAATTTTTTTTTTGGACTTAGTCATTTTTCCGGCGTTTATCAGACTTTCAGATAGGACAAATGTCAGTGAGCGTTCCGATTTCAGTTCCAGAGCGATTCGCCCAATGAGTCCTTGATATTTAGTCGTTTTCAGCCAATTTTCTAGATTTTTGAAAATTTCACTTTTTTGTGAAAATATCCACTAAATGAGGGAATAATATGTGTGACGGTACCCCAGGAGAGTTCCAAATGTGTGTGGGTAGAATATATATCCCACGGGGGTAAAATTGAAAAAAGTTGAAAACATTTTTTTTTTTGGACTTAGTCATTTTTCCGGCGTTTATCAAACTTTCAGATAGGGGAAATGTCAGTGAGCATTCTGATTTCAGTTCCAGAGCGATTCGCCCAATGACTCCTTGATATTTAGTCGTTTTCAGCCAATATTTTGGATTTTTGAAAATTTCACTGTTTTGTGAAAATATCCACTAAATGAGGGAATAATATGTGTGAGGGTACCCCAGGAGAGTTCCAAATGTGTGTGGGTAGAATATATATCCCTCGGGGGTAAAATTGAAAAAAGTTGAAAATTTTTTTTTTGGGGATTTAGTCATTTTTCCAGCGTTTATCAGACTTTCAGATAGGGCAAATGTCAGTGAGCATTCCGATTTCAGTACCAGAGCGATTCGCCCGATGAGTCCTTGATATTTAGACGTTTTCAGCCATTATTTTGGATTTTTGAAAATTTCACTTTTTTGTGAAAATATCCACTAAATGAGGGAATAATATGTGTGAGGGTACCCCAGGAGAGTTCCAAATGTGTGTGGGTAGAATATATATCCCACGTGGGTAAAATTGAAAAAAGTTGAAAAAAATTTTTTTTTGGACTTAGTGATTTTTCCGGCGTTTATCAGACTTTCATATAGGGCAAATGTCAGTGAGCATTCCGATTTCAGTTCCAGAGCGATTCGCCCAATGACTCCTTGATATTTAGTCGTTTTCAAACAATTTTCTGAATTTCTGAAAATTTCACTTTTTTGTGAAAATATCCACTAAATGAGGGAATAATATGTGTGAGGGTACCCCAGGAGAGTTCCAAATGTGTGTGGGTAGAATATATATCCCACGGGGGTAAAATTGAAAAAAGATGAAAAAATTTTTTTTTTGGACTTAGTCATTTTTCCGGCGTTTATCAGACTTTCAGATAGGACAAATGTCAGTGAGCGTTACGATTTCAGTTCCGGAGCGATTCACCCAATGAGTCCTTGATATTTAGTCGTTTTCAGCCAATTTTCTGGATTTTTGAAAATTTCACTTTTTTGTGAAAATATCCACTAAATGAAGGAATAATATGTGTGAGGGTACCCCAGGAGAGTTCCAAATGTGTGTGGGTAGAATATATATCCCACGGGGGTAAAATTGAAAAAAGTTGAAAACATTTTTTTTTTTGGACTTAGTCATTTTTCTGGCGTTTATCAAACTTTCAGATAGGGGAAATGTCAGTGAGCGTTCCGATTTCAGTTCAAGAGCGATTTGCCCATTGAGTCCTTGATATTTAGTCATTTTCAGCCAATTTTCTGGATTTTTGAAAATTTCACTTTTTTTGTGAAAATATCCACTAAATGAAGGAATAATATTTGTGACGGTACCCCAGGAGAGTTCCAAATGTGTGTGGGTAGAATATATATCCCACGGGGTAAAATTGAAAAAAGTTGAAAAAATTTTTTTTTTGGACTTAGTCATTTTTCCGGCGTTTATCAGACTTTCAGATAGGGCAAATATCAGTGAGCATTCCGATTTCAGTTCCAGAGCGATTCGCCAAATGAGTCCTTGATATTTAGTCGTTTTCAGCCAATTTTCTGGATTTTTGAAAATTTCACTTTTTTGTGAAAATATCAACTAAATGAAGGAATACTATGTTTGACGGTACCCCAGGAGAGTTCCAAATGTGTGTGGGTAGAATATATATTTCACGGGGTAAAATTGAAAAAAGTTGAAAAAATTTTTTTTTTGGACTTAGTCATTTTTCCGGCGTTTATCAGACTTTCAGATAGGGGAAATGTCAGTGAGGGTTCCGATTTCAGTTCAAGAGCGATTTGCCCATTGAGTCCTTGATATTTAGTCGTTTTCAGCCAATTTTCTGGATTTTTGAAAATTTCACTTTTTTGTGAAAATATCCACTAAATGAGGGAATAATATGTGTGAGGGTACCCCAGGAGAGTTCCAAATGTGTGTGGGTAGAATATATATCCCACGGGGGTAAAACTGAAAAAAGCTGAAAAATTTTTTTTGGGGAATTTAGTCATTTTTCCGGCGTTTATCAGACTTTCAAATAGGGGAAATGTCAGTGAGCATTCCGATTTCAGTTCCAGAGCGATTCGCCCAATGACTCCTTGATATTTAGTCGTTTTCAGCCAATATTTTGGATTTTTGAAAATTTCACTTTTTTGTGAAAATATCAACTAAATGAGAGAATAATATGTGTGAGGGTACCCCAGTTGAGTTCCAAATGTGTGTGGGTAGAATATATATCCCACGGGGGTAAAATTGAAAAAAGTTGAAAACATTTTTTTTTTTGGACTTAGTCATTTTTCCGGCGTTTATCAAACTTTCAGATAGGGGAAATGTCAGTGAGCATTCTGATTTCAGTTCCAGAGCGATTCGCCCAATGACTCCTTGATGTTTAGTCGTTTTCAGCCAATTTTCTGGATTTTTGAAAATTTCACTTTTTTTTGAAAATATCTTCTAAATGAGGGAATAATATGGGTGAGGGTACCCCAGGAGAGTTCCAAATGTGTGTGGGTAGAATATATATCCCACGGGGGTAAAATTGAAAAAAGTTGAAAACATTTTTTTTTGGGACTTAGTCATTTTTCTGCCGTTTATCAGACTTTCAGATAGGGGAAATGTCAGTGAGCGTTCCGATTTCAGTTCCAGAGCGATTCGCCCAATGACTCCTTGATATTTAGTCGTTTTCAGCCAATATTTTGGATTTTTGAAAATTTCACTGTTTTGTGAAAATATCCACTAAATGAGGGAATAATATGTGTGAGGGTACCCCAGGAGAGTTCCAAATGTGTGTGGGTAGAATATATATCCCTCGGGGGTAAAATTGAAAAAAGTTGAAAATTTTTTTTTTGGGGATTTAGTCATTTTTCCAGCGTTTATCAGACTTTCAGATAGGGCAAATGTCAGTGAGCATTCCGATTTCAGTACCAGAGCGATTCGCCCGATGAGTCCTTGATATTTAGACGTTTTCAGCCATTATTTTGGATTTTTGAAAATTTCACTTTTTTGTGAAAATATCCACTAAATGAGGGAATAATATGTGTGAGGGTACCCCAGGAGAGTTCCAAATGTGTGTGGGTAGAATATATATCCCACGTGGGTAAAATTGAAAAAAGTTGAAAAAAATTTTTTTTTGGACTTAGTGATTTTTCCGGCGTTTATCAGACTTTCATATAGGGCAAATGTCAGTGAGCATTCCGATTTCAGTTCCAGAGCGATTCGCCCAATGAGTCTTTGATATTTAGTCGTTTTCAGCTAATTTTCTGGATTTTTGAAAATTTCACTTTTTTGTGAAAATATCCACTAAATGAGGGAATAATATGTGTGAGGGTACCCCAGGAGAGTTCCAAATGTGTGTGGGTAGAATATATATCCCACGGGGGTAAAACTGAAAAAAGCTGAAAAATTTTTTTTTGGGAATTTAGTCATTTTTCCGGCGTTTATCAGACTTTCAAATAGGGGAAATGTCAGTGAGCATTCCGATTTCAGTTCCAGTGCGATTCGCCCAATGACTCATTGATATTTAGTCGTTTTCAGCCAATATTTTGGATTTTTGAAAATTTCACTTTTTTGTGAAAATATCAACTAAATGAGAGAATAATATGTGAGAGGGTACCCCAGGAGAGTTCCAAATGTGTGTGGGTAGAATATATATCCCACGGGGTAAAATTGAAAAAAGTTGAAAAAATTTTTTTTTTGGACTTAGTCATTTTTCCGGCGTTTATCAGACTTTCAGATAGGGCAAATGTCAGTGAGCGTTCCGATTTCAGTTCCAGAGCGATTCGCCCAATGAGTCCTTGATATTTAGTCGTTTTCAGCCAATTTTCTAGATTTTTGAAAATTTCACTTTTTTGTGAAAATATCCACTAAATGAGGGAATAATATGTGTGACGGTACCCCAGGAGAGTTCCAAATGTGTGTGGGTAGAATATATATCCCACGGGGGTAAAATTGAAAAAAGTTGAAAACATTTTTTTTTTTGGACTTAGTCATTTTTGCGTCGTTTATCAAACTTTCAGATAGGGGAAATGTCAGTGAGCATTCTGATTTCAGTTCCAGAGCGATTCGCCCAATGACTCCTTGATGTTTAGTCGTTTTTAGCCAATTTTCTGGATTTTTAAAAATTTCACTTTTTTTTGAAAATATCTTCTAAATGAGGGAATAATATGTGTGAGGGTACCCCAGGAGAGTTCCAAATGTGTGTGGGTAGAATATATATCCCACGGGGGTAAAATTAAAAAAAGTTGAAAACATTTTTTTTTGGGGATTTACTCATTTTTCCAGCGTTTATCAGACTTTCAGATAGGGCAAATGTCAGTGAGCATTCCGATTTCAGTACCAGAGCGATTCGCCCGATGACTCCTTGATATTTAGTCGTTTTCAGCCAATTTTCTGGATTTTAGAAAATTTCACTTTTTTGTGAAAATATCCACTAAATGAGGGAATAATATGTGTGAGGGTACCCCAGGAGAGTTCCAAATGTGTGTGGGTAGAATATATATCCCACGGGGGTAAAATTGAAAAAAGTTGAAAACATTTTTTTTTTGGACTTAGTCATTTTTCCGGCGTTTATCAAACTTTCAGATAGGGGAAATGTCAGTGAGCGTACCAATTTCAGTTCAAGAGCGATTCGCCCAATGAGTCCTTGATATTTAGTCGTTTTCAGACAATATTTTGGATTTTTGAAAATTTCACTTTTTTGTGAAAATATCCACTAAATGAGGGAATAATATGTGTGAGGGTACCCCAGGAGAGTTCCAAATGTTTGGGGGTAGAATATATATCCCAAGGGGGTAAAATTGAAAAAAGTTGAAAACATTTTTTTTTGGACTTAGTCATTTTCCGGCGTTTATCAGACTTTCAGATGGGAAAGTGTCAGTGAGCATTCCGATTTCAGTTCCAGAGCGATTCGTCCAATGATTCCTTGATATTTAGTCGTTTTCAGCCAATTTTCTCGATTGTTGAAAATTTCACTTTTTTGTGAAAATATTCACTAAATGAGGTAATAATATGTGTGAGGGTACCCCAGGAGAGTTCCAAATGTGTGGGGGTAGAATATATATCACACGGGGGTAAAATTGAAAAAAGTTGAAAACATTTTTTTTTTCGACTTAGTCATTTTTCAGGCGTTTATCAGACTTTCAGATAGGGGAAATGTCAGTTAGCATTCCGATTTCAGTTCTAGAGCGATTCGCCCAATGAGTCCTTGATATTTAGTTGTTTTCAGCAAATATTTTGGATTTTTGAAAATTTCACTTTTTTGTGAAAATATCCACTAAATGAGGGAATAATATGTGTGAGGGTACCCCAGGAGAGTTCCAAATGCGTGTGGGTAGAATATATAACCCACGGGGGTAAAATTGAAAAAAGTTGAAAAAATTTTTTTTTTGACTTAGTCATTTTTCTGGCGTTTATCAGACTTTCAGATAGGGGAAATGTCAGTGAGCGTTCCGATTTCAATTTCAGAGCAATTCGCCCAATGACTCCTTGATATTTAGTCGTTTTCAGCCAATTTTCTGGATTTTTGAAAATTTCACTTTTTTGTGAAAATATCCACTAAATGAGGAAATAATATGTGTGAGCGTACCCCAGGAGAGTTCCAAATGTGTGTGGGTAGAATATATATCCCACGGGGGTAAAATTGAAAAAAGTTGAAAAAAATTTTTTTTTTGGACTTAGTCATTTTTCTGGCATTTATCAGACTTTCAGATAGGGGAAAAGTCAGTGAGCATTCCGATTTCAGTTCCAGAGCGATTCGCCCAATGAGTCCTTGATATTTAGTCGTTTTCAGCCAATATTTTCGATTTTTGAAAATTTCACTTTTTTGTGAAAATATCCACTAAATGAGGGAATAATATGTGTGAGGGTACCCCAGGAGAGTACCAAATGTGTGTGGGTAGAATATATATCCCACGGGGGTAAAATTTAAAAAAGTTGAAAAAAATTTTTTTTTTGGACTTAGTCATTTTTCTGGCATTTATCAGACTTTCAGATAGGGGAAAAGTCAGTGAGCATTCCAATTTCAGTTCCAGAGCGATTCGCCCAATGAGTCCATGATATTTAGTCGTTTTCAGCAAATATTTTGGATTTTTGAAAATGTCACTTTTTTGTGAAAATATCCACTAAATGAGGGAATAATATGTGTGAGGGTACCCTAGGAGAGTTCCAAATGTGTGTGGGTAGAATATATATCCCACGGGGGTAAAATTGAAAAAACTTGAAAAAATTTTTTTTTGGGATTTAGTCATTTTTCCGGCGTTTCTCAGACTTTCAGACAGGGCAAATGTCAGTGAGCATTCCGATTTCAGTTCCAGAGCGATTCGTCCAATGAGTCTTTGATATTTAGTCGATTTCAGCAAATATTTTGGATTTTTGAAAATCTCACTTTTTTGTGAAAATATCCACTAAATGAGGGAATAATATGTGTGAGGCTACCCCAGGAGAGTTCCAAATGTGTGTGCGTAGAATATAAATCCCACCGGTGTAAAATTGAAAAAAGTTAAAAAAAATTTTTTTTTGAACTTAGTCATTTTTCAGGCGTTTATCAGACTTTCAGATAGGGGAAATGTCAGTGAGTGTTCCGATTTCAGTTCCAGAGCGATTCGCCCAATGAGTCCTTGATATTTAGTCGTTTTCAGCCAATTCTCTGGATTTTTGAAAATTTCACTTTTTTGTGAAAATATCCACTAAATGAGGGAATAATATGTGTGAGGGTACCCCAGGAGAGTTCCAAATGTGTGTGGGTAGAATATATATCCCACGGGGGTAAAATTGAAAAAAGTTAAAAAAAAATTTTTTGTGGACTTAGTCATTTTTCCGGCGTTTATCAGACTTTCAGATAGGGGAAATGTCAGTGAGCATTCCGATTTCAGTTTCAGAGCGATTCGCCCAATGAGTCCTTGATATTTAGTCGTTTTCAGCAAATATTTTCGATTTTTGAAAATTTCAGTTTTTTGTGAAAATATCCACTAAATGAGGGAATAATATGTGTGAGGGTACCCCAGGAGAGTTCCAAATGTGTGTGCGTAGAATATAAATCCCACCGGTGTAAAATTGAAAAAAGTTAAAAAAAATTTTTTTTTGAACTTAGTCATTTTTCAGGCGTTTATCAGACTTTCAGATAGGGGAAATGTCAGTGAGTGTTCCGATTTCAGTTCCAGAGCGATTCGCCCAATGAGTCCTTGATATTTAGTCGTTTTCAGCCAATTCTCTGGATTTTTGAAAATTTCACTTTTTTGTGAAAATATCCACTAAATGAGGGAATAATATGTGTGAGGGTACCCCAGGAGAGTTCCAAATGTGTGTGGGTAGAATATATATCCCACGGGGGTAAAATTGAAAAAAGTTAAAAAAAAATTTTTTGTGGACTTAGTCATTTTTCCGGCGTTTATCAGACTTTCAGATAGGGGAAATGTCAGTGAACATTCCGATTTCAGTTCCAGAGCGATTCGCCCAATGAGTCCTTGATATTTAGTCGTTTTCAGCAAATATTTTGGATTTTTGAAAATTTAACTTTTTTGTGAAAATATCCTCTAAATGAGGGAATAATATGTGTGAGGCTACCCCAGGAGAGTTCCAAATGTGTGTGCGTAGAATATAAATCCCACTGGTGTAAAATTGAAAAAAGTTAAAAAAAATTTTTTTTTGGACTTAGTCATTTTTCAGGCGTTTATCAGACTTTCAGATAGGGGAAATGTCAGTGAGCGTTCCGATTTCAGTTCCAGAGCGATTCGCCCAATGAGTCCTTGATATTTAGTCGTTTTCAGCAAATATTTTGGATTTTTGAAAATTTCACTTTTTTGTGAAAATATCCACTAAATGAGGGAATAATATGTGTGAGGGTACCCCAGGAGAGTTCCAAATGTGTGTGGGTAGAATATATAACCCACGGGGGTAAAATTGAAAAAAGTTGAAAACATTTTTTTTTTGGACTTAGTCATTTTTCAGGCGTTTATCAGACTTGCAGAAAGGGGAAATGTCAGTGAGCGTTCCGATTTCAGTTCCAGAGCGAATCGCCCAATGACTCCTTGATATTTAGTCGTTTTCAGCAAATATTTTGGATTTTTGAAAATTTCACTTTTTTGTGCAAATATCCACTAAATGAGGGAATAATATGTGTGAGGGTACACCAGGAGAGTTCCAAATGTGTGTGGGTAGAATATATATCCCACGGGGGTAAAATTGAAAAAAGTTGAAAAAAATTTTTTTTGGACTTACTCATTTTTCCAGCGTTTATCAGACTTTCAGATAGGGGAAATGTCAGTGAGCATTCCGATTTCAGTTCCAGAGCGATTCGCCCAATGAGTCCTTGATATTTAGTCGTTTTCAGCAAATATTTTGGATTTTTGAAAATTTCACTTTTTTGTGAAAATATCCACTAAATGAGGGAATAATATGTGTGAGGGTACCCCAGGAGAGTTCCAAATGTGTGTGGGTAGAATATATAACCCACGGGGGTAAAATTGAAAAAAGTTGAAAACATTTTTTTTTTGGACTTAGTCATTTTTCAGGCGTTTATCAGACTTTCAGATAGGGGAAATGTCAGTGAGCGTTCCGATTTCAGTTCCAGAGCGATTCGCCCAATGACTCCTTGATATTTAGTCGTTTTCAGCAAATATTTTGGATTTTTGAAAATTTCACTTTTTTGTGCAAATATCCACTAAATGAGGGAATAATATGTGTGAGGGTACACCAGGAGAGTTCCAAATGTGTGTGGGTAGAATATATATCCCACGGGGGTAAAATTGAAAAAAGTTGAAAAAAATTTTTTTGGGACTTACTCATTTTTCCAGCGTTTATCAGACTTTCAGATAGGGGAAATGTCAGTGAGCATTCCGATTTCAGTTCCAGAGCGATTCGCCCAATGAGTCCTTGATATTTAGTCGTTTTCAGCAAATATTTTGGATTTTTGAAAATTTCACTTTTTTGTGAAAATATCCACTAAATGAGGGAATAATATGTGTGAGGGTACCCCAGGAAAGTTCCCAATGTGTCTGGGTAGAATATATATCCCATGGGGGTAAAATTGAAAAAAGTTGAAAACATTTTTATTTTGAACTTAGTCATTTTTCCGGCGTTTAGCAGACTTTCAGATAGGGGAAATGTCAGTGAGCGTTCCGATTTCAGTTCCAGAGCGATTCGCCCAATGACTCCTTGATATTTAGTCGTTTTCAGCAAATATTTTGGATTTTTGAAAATTTCACTTTTTTGTGCAAATATCCACTAAATGAGGGAATAATATGTGTGAGGGTACACCAGGAGAGTTCCAAATGTGTGTGGGTAGAATATATATCCCACGGGGGTAAAATTGAAAAAAGTTGAAAAAAATTTTTTTTGGACTTACTCATTTTTCCAGCGTTTATCAGACTTTCAGATAGGGGAAATGTCAGTGAGCATTCCGATTTCAGTTCCAGAGCGATTCGCCCAATGAGTCCTTGATATTTAGTCGTTTTCAGCAAATATTTTGGATTTTTGAAAATTTCACTTTTTTGTGAAAATATCCACTAAATGAGGGAATAATATGTGTGAGGGTACCCCAGGAGAGTTCCAAATGTGTGTGGGTAGAATATATAACCCACGGGGGTAAAATTGAAAAAAGTTGAAAAAATTTATTTTTTGGACTTAGTCATTTTTCCAGCGTTTATCAGACTTTCAGATAGGGGAAATGTCAGTGAGCATTCCGATTTCAGTTCCAGAGCGATTCGCCCAATGAGTCCTTGATATTTAGTCGTTTTCAGCAAATATTTTGGATTTTTGAAAATTTCATTTTTTTGCGAAAATATCCACTAAATGAGGGAATAATATGTGTGAGGGTACCCCAGGAGAGTTCCAAATGTGTGTGGGTAGAATATATAACCCACGGGGGTAAAATTGAAAAAAGTTGAAAAAATTTATTTTTTGGACTTAGTCATTTTTCAAGCGTTTATCAGACTTTCAGATAGGGCAAATGTCAGTGAGCGTTCCGATTTCAGTTCCAGAGTGATTCGCCCAATGACTCCTTGATATTTAGTCGTTTTCAGCCAATTTTCTGGATTTTTGAAAATTTCACTTTTTTGTGAAAATATCCACTAAATGAGGGAATAATATGTGTGAGGGTACCCCAGGAGAGTTCCAAATGTGTGTGGGGAGAATATATATCCCACTGGGGTAAAATTGAAAAAAGTTAAAAAAAATTTTTTTTTGGACTTAGTCGTTTTTCCACCGTTTATCAGACTTTTAGATAGGGGAAATGTTAGTGAGCGTTCCGATTTCAGTTCCAGAGTGATTCGCCCAATGACTCCTTGATATTTAGTCGTTTTCAGCCAATTTTCTGGATTTTTGAAAATTTCACTTTTTTGTGAAAATATCCACTAAATGAGGGAATAATATGTGTGAGGGTGCCCCAGGAGAGTTCCAAATGTGTGTGGGTAGAATATATATCCCGCGGGGGTAAAATTGAAAAAAGTTGAAAAAAAATTTTTTTTGGACTTATTTTTCAGGCGTTTATCAGACTTTTAGATAGAGGAAATGTCAGTGAGCGTTCCGATTTCAGTTCCAGAGCGATTCGCCCAATGACTCCTTGATATTTAGTCATTTTCAGCCAATATTCTGGATTTTTGAAAATTTCACTTTTTTGTGAAAATATCCACTAAATGAGGGAATAATATGTGTGTGGGTACCCCAGGAGAGTTCCAAATGTGTATGGGTAGAATATATATCCCACGGGGGTAAAATTGATAAAAGTTGAAAACATTTTTTTTTTGGACTTAGTCATTTTTCCGGCGTTTATCAGACTTTCAGATAGGGCAAATGTCATTGAGCATTCCGATTTCAGTTCCAGAGCGATTCACCCAATGAGTCTTTGATATTTAGTCGTTTTCAGCCAATATTTTGGATTTTTGAAAATTTCAATTTTTTGTTAAAATATCCACTAAATGAGGGAATAATATGTGTGAGGGTACCCCAGGAGAGTTCCAAATGTGTGTGGGTAGAATATATAGATCCCACGGGGGTAAAATTGAAAAAAGTTAAAAAAAAATTTTTTTTGGACTTATTTTTCCACCGTTTATGAGACTTTCAGATAGGGCAAATGTCAGTGAGCATTCCGATTTCAGTTCCAGAGCGATTCGCCCAATGAGTGCTTAATATTTAGTCGTTTTCAGCCAATTTTCTGGATTTTTGAAAATTTCACTTTTTTTGAAAATATCCTCTAAATGAGGGAATAATATGTGTGAGGGTACCCCAGGAGAGTTCCAAATGTGTGTGGGTAGAATATATATCCCACGGGGGTAAAATTCAAAAAAGTTGACAAAAAATATTTTTGGGACTTAGTCATTTTTCAGCCGTTTATCAGACTTTCAGATAGGGGAAATGTCAGTGAGCATTCCGATTTCAGTTCCAGAGCGATTCGCCCAATGACTCCTTGATATTTAGTCGTTTTCAGCCAATTTTCTGGATTTTTGAAAATTTCACTTTTTTGCGAAAATATCCTCTAAATGAGGGAATAATATGTGTGAGGGTACCCCAGGAGAGTTCCAAATGTGTATGGGTAGAATATATATTCCACGGGGATAAAATTGAAAAAAGTTGAAAACATTTTTTTTTTGGACTTAGTCATTTTTCCCGCGTTTATCAGACTTTCAGATAGGGAAAATGTCAGTGAGCATTCCGATTTCAGTTCCAGAGCGATTTGCCCAATGAGTCCTTGATATTTAGTCATTTTCAGCAAATATTTTGGATTTTTGAAAATTTCACTTTTTCGTGAAAATATCCACTAAATGAGGGAATAATATGTGTGAGGGTACCCCAGGAGAGTTCCAAATGTGTGTGGGTAGAATATATATCCCACGGGGATAAAATTGAAAAAAGTTGAAAACATTTTTTTTTTTGGACTTAGTCATTTTTCCGGCGTTTATCAGACTTTCAGATAGGGGAAATGTCAGTGAGCATTCCGATTTCAGTTCCAGAGCGATTCGCCCAATGAGTCCTTGATATTTAGTCGTTTTCAGCAAATATTTTGGATTTTTGAAAATTTCACTTTTTTGTGAAAATATCCACTAAATGAGGGAATAATATGTGTGATGGTACCCCAGGAGAGTTCCAAATGTGTGTGGGTAGAATATCTATCCCACGGGGGTAAAATTGAAAAAAGTTGAAAAAAAATTTTTTTTGGACTTATCATTTTTCCGACGTTTATCAGACTTTCAGATAGGGCAAATGTCAGTGAGCATTCCGATTTCAGTTCCAGAGCAATTCGCCCAATGAGTCCTTGATATTTCATAGTTTTCAGGCAATTTTCTGGATTTTTGAAAATTACACTTTTTGTGAAAATATCCACTAAATGAGGGAATAATATGTGTGAGGGTACCCCAGTAGAGTTCCAAATGTATGTGGGTAGAATATATATCCCACGGGGGCAAAATTGAAAAAAGTTGAAAAAATTTTTTTTTTGGACTTAGTCATTTTTCCGAAGTTTATCAGACTTTCAGATAGGGGAAAAGTCAGTGAGCGTTCCCATTTCAGTTCCAGAGCGATTTGCCCAATGACTCCTTGATATTTAGTCGTTTTCAGCCAATTTTCTGGATTTTTGAAAATTTCACTTTTTTGTGAAAATATCCTCTAAATGAGGGAATAATATGTGTGAGGGTACCCCAGGAGAGTTCCAAATGTGTGTGGGTAGAATGTATATCCCACGGGGGTAAAATTGAAAAAAGTTGAAAACATTATTTTTTTGGACTTAGTCATTTTTCCGCCGTTTATCAGATTTTCTGATAGGGGAAATGTCAGTGAGAATTCTGATTTCAGTTCCAGAGCGATTCGCCCAATGAGTCCTTGATATGTAGTCGTTTTCAGCAAATACTTTGGATTTTTGAAAATTTCACTTTTTTGTGAAAATATCCACTAAATGAGGGAATAATATGTGTGATGGTACCCCAGGAGAGTTCCAAATGTGTGTGGGTAGAATATATAACCCACGGGGGTAAAATTGAAAAAAGTTTAAAAAAAATTTTTTGGGGACTTAGTCATTTTTCTGGCGTTTATCAGATTTTCAGATAGGGGAAATGTCAGTGTGTGTTCCGATTTGAGTTCCAGAGTGATTTGCCCAATGACTCCTTGATATTTAGTCGTTTTCAGCCAATTTTCTGGATTTTTGAAAATTTCACTTTTTTGTGAAAATATCCACTAAATGAGGGAATAATATGTGTGAGGGTTCCCCAGGAGAGTTCCAAATGTGTATAGGTAGAATATATAACCCACTGGGGTAAAATTGAAAAAAGTTTAAATTTTTTTTTTTTTTGACTTAGTCATTTTTTCGGCGTTTATCAGACTTTCAGATAGGGCAAATGTCAGTGAGCATTCCGATTTCAGTTCCAGAGCGATTTGCCCAATGACTCCTTGATATTTAGTCGTTTTCAGCTAATTTTCTGGATTTTTGAAAATTTCACTTTTTTGTGAAAATATCCACTAAATGAGGGAATAATATGTGTGAGGGTACCCCAGGAGAGTTCCCAATGTGTCTGGGTAGAATATATATCCCATGGGGGTAAAATTGAAAAAAGTTGAAAACATTTTTATTTTGAACTTAGTCATTTTTCCGGCGTTTAGCAGACTTTCAGATAGGGGAAATGTCAGTGAGCGTTCCGATTTCAGTTCCAGAGAGATTCGCCCAATGACTCCTTGATATTTAGTCGTTTTCAGCAAATATTTTTGATTTTTGAAAATTTCACTTTTTTGTGCAAATATCCACTAAATGAGGGAATAATATGTGTGAGGGTACACCAGGAGAGTTCCAAATGTGTGTGGGTAGAATATATATCCCACGGGGGTAAAATTGAAAAAAGTTGAAAAAAATTTTTTTTGGACTTACTCATTTTTCAGGCGTTTATCAGACTTTCAGATAGGGGAAATGTCAGTGAGCATTCCGATTTCAGTTCCAGAGCGATTCGCCCAATGAGTCCTTGATATTTAGTCGTTTTCAGCCAATATTTTGGATTTTTGAAAATTTCACTTTTTTGTGAAAATATCCACTAAATGAGGGAATAATATGTGTGAGGGTACCCCAGGAGAGTTCCAAATGTGTGTGGGTAGAATATACATCCCACCGGGGTAAAATTGAAAAAAGTTTAAAAAATTTTTTTTTTGGACTTAGTCATTTTTCCGGCGTTTATCAGACTTTCAGGTAGGGGAAATGTCAGTGAGCATTCCGATTTCAGTTCCAGAGCGATTCGCCCAATGAGTGCTTAATATTTAGTCGTTTTCAGCCAATTTTCTGGATTTTTGAAAATTTCACTTTTTTTGAAAATATCCTCTAAATGAGGGAATAATATGTGTGAGGGTACCCCAGGAGAGTTCCAAATGTGTGTGGGTAGAATATATATCCCACGGGGGTAAAATTCAAAAAAGTTGACAAAAAATATTTTTGGGACTTAGTCATTTTTCCCGCGTTTATCAGACTTTCAGATAGGGAAAATGTCAGTGAGCATTCCGATTTCAGTTCCAGAGCGATTTGCCCAATGAGTCCTTGATATTTAGTCATTTTCAGCAAATATTTTGGATTTTTGAAAATTTCACTTTTTCGTGAAAATATCCACTAAATGAGGGAATAATATGTGTGAGGGTACCCCAGGAGAGTTCCAAATGTGTGTGGGTAGAATATATATCCCACGGGGATAAAATTGAAAAAAGTTTAAAAACATTTTTTTTTTTGGACTTAGTCATTTTTCCGGCGTTTATCAGACTTTCAGATAGGGGAAATGTCAGTGAGCATTCCGATTTCAGTTCCAGAGCGATTCGCCCAATGAGTCCTTGATATTTAGTCGTTTTCAGCAAATATTTTGGATTTTTGAAAATTTCACTTTTTTGTGAAAATATCCACTAAATGAGGGAATAATATGTGTGATGGTACCCCAGGAGAGTTCCAAATGTGTGTGGGTAGAATATCTATCCCACGGGGGTAAAATTGAAAAAAGTTGAAAAAAAATTTTTTTTGGACTTATCATTTTTCCGACGTTTATCAGACTTTCAGATAGGGCAAATGTCAGTGAGCATTCCGATTTCAGTTCCAGAGCAATTCGCCCAATGAGTCCTTGATATTTCATAGTTTTCAGGCAATTTTCTGGATTTTTGAAAATTACACTTTTTGTGAAAATATCCACTAAATGAGGGAATAATATGTGTGAGGGTACCCCAGTAGAGTTCCAAATGTATGTGGGTAGAATATATATCCCACGGGGGCAAAATTGAAAAAAGTTGAAAAAAAATTTTTTGGGGACTTAGTCATTTTTCTGGCGTTTATCAGATTTTCAGATAGGGGAAATGTCAGTGTGTGTTCCGATTTGAGTTCCAGAGTGATTTGCCGAATGACTCCTTGATATTTAGTCGTTTTCAGCCAATTTTCTAGATTTTTGAAAATTTCACTTTTTTGTGAAAATATCCACTAAATGAGGGAATAATATGTGTGAGGGTACACCAGGAGAGTTCAAAATGTGTGTGGGTAGAATATTTATTCCACGGGGGTAAAATTGAAAAAAGTTGAAAAAAATTTTTTTTTGGACTTAGTCATGTTTCCAACGTTTATCAGACTTTCAGATAGGGCAAATGTCAGTGAGTGTTCCGATTTCAGTTCCAGAGCGATTCGCCCAATGAGTCCTTCATCTTTAGTCGTTTTCAGCAAATATTTTGGATTTTTGAAAATTTCACTTTTTTGTGAAAATATCCACTAAATGAGGAAATAATATGTGTGAGGGTACCCCAGGAGAGTTCCAAATGTGTGTGGGTAGAATATATAACCCACTGGGGTAAAATTGAAAAAAGTTTAAATTTTTTTTTTTTTTGACTTAGTCATTTTTTCGGCGTTTATCAGACTTTCAGATAGGGCAAATGTCAGTGAGCGTTCCGATTTCAGTTCCAGAGCGATTCGCTCAAAGAGTCCTTGATATTTAGTCGTTTTCAGCCAATATTTTGGATTTTTGAAAATTTCACTTTTTTGTGAAAATATCCACTAAATGAGGGAATAATATGTGTGAGGGTACCCCAGGAGAGTTCCAAATGTGTGTGGGTAGAATGTATATCCCACGGGGGTAAAATTGAAAAAAGTTGAAAACATTTTTTTTTTGGACTTAGTCATTTTTCCGCCGTTTATCAGATTTTCTGATAGGGGAAATGTCAGTGAGAATTCCGATTTCAGTTCCAGAGCGATTCGCCCAATGAGTCCTTGATATGTAGTCGTTTTCAGCAAATACTTTGGATTTTTGAAAATTTCACTTTCTTGTGAAAATATCCACTAAATGAGGGAATAATATGTGTGATGGTACCCCAGGAGAGTTCCAAATGTGTGTGGGTAGAATATATAACCCACGGGGGTAAAATTGAAAAAAGTTGAAAAAATTTTTTTTTTGGACTTAGTCATTTTTCCGGCGTTTATCAGACTTTCAGATAGGGGAAATGTCAGTGAGCGTTCCGATTTCAGTTCCAGAGCGATTCGCCCAATAAGTCCTTGATATTTCATAGTTTTCAGTCAATTTTCTGGATTTTTGAAAATTACACTTTTTGTGAAAATATCCACTAAATGAGGGAATAATATGTGTGAGGGTACCCCAGGAGAGTTCCAAATGTGTGTGGGTAGAATATATATCCCACCGGTGGAAAATTGAAAAAAGTTAAAAAAAGATTTTTTGGGGACTTAGTCATTTTTCCGGCGTTTATCAGATTTTCAGGTAGGGGAAATGTCAGTGTGTGTTCCGATTTGAGTTCCAGAGTGATTTGCCCAATGACTCCTTGATATTTAGTCGTTTTCAGCCAATTTTCTGGATTTTTGAAAATTTCACTTTTTTGTGAAAATATCCACTAAATGAGGGAAAAATATGTGTGATTGTACCCCAGGAGAGTTCCAAATGTGTGTGGGTAGAATATATATCCCACGGGGGTAAAATTGAAAAAAGTTGAAAACATTTTTTTTTTGGACTTAGTCATTTTTCCGCCGTTTATCAGACTTTCAGATAGGGCAAATGTCAGTGAGCATTCCGAATACAGTTCCAGAGCGATTCGCCCAATGAGTCCTTGATATTTAGTCGTTTTCAGCAAATATTTTGGATTTTTGAAAATTTCACTTTTTTGTGAAAATATCCACTAAATGAGGGAATAATATGTGTAAGGGTACCCCAGGAGAGTTCCAAATGTGTGTGGGTAGAATATATAACACACGGGGGTAAAATTGAAAAAAGTTGAAAAAATTTTTTTTTTGGACTTAGTCATTTTTCCGGCGTTTATCAGACTTTCAGATAAGGGAAATGTCAGTGAGCGTTCCGATTTCAGTTCCAGAGCGATTCGACCAATGATTCTTTGATATTTCATAGTTTTCAGGCAATTTTCTGGATTTTTGAAAATTACACTTTTTGTGAAAATATCCACTAAATGAGGGAATAATATGTGTGAGGGTACCCCAGTAGAGTTCCAAATGTATGTGGGTAGAATATATATCCCACGGGGATAAAATTGAAAAAAGTTGAAAAATTTTTTTTTTTGGACTTAGTCATTTTTCTGGCGTTTATCAGACTTTCAGATAAGGGAAATGTCAGTGAGCGTTCCGATTTCAGGTCCAGAGCGATTCGCCCAATGACTCCTTGATATTTAGTCGTTTTCAGCTAATTTTCTGGATTTTTGAAAATTTCACTTTTTTTGTGAAAATATCCACTAAATGAGGGAAAAATATGTGTGAGGGTACCCCAGGAGAGTTCCAAATGTGTGTGGATAGAATATATATCCCACGGGGGTAAAATTGAAAAAAGTTGAAAACATTTTTTTTTTGGACTTAGTCATTTTTCCGGCGTTTATCAGATTTTCAGATAGGGGAAATGTCAGTGTGTGTTCCGATTTGAGTTCCAGAGTGATTCGCCCAATGACTCCTTGATATTTAGTCGTTTTCAGCCAATTTTCTGGATTTTTGAAAATTTCACTTTTTTGTGAAAATATCCACTAAATGAGGGAATAATAATATGTGTGAGGGTACCCCAGGAGAGTTCCAAATGTGTGTGGGTAGAATATATAACCCACGGGGGTAAAATTGAAAAAAGTTGAAAATTGTTTTTTTTTTTACTTTGTCATTTTTTTGGCGTTTATCAGACTTTCTGATAGGGCAAATGTCAGTGAGCATTCCGATTTCAGTTCCAGAGCGATTCGCCCAATGAGTCCTTGATATTTAGTCGTTTTCAGACAATTTTCTGGATTTTTGAAAATTTCACTTTTTTGTGAAAATATCCACTAAATGAGGGAATAATATGTGTGAGGGTACCCCAGGAGAGTTCAAAATGTGTGTGGGTAGAATGTTTATTCCACGGGGGTAAAATTGAAAAAAGTTGAAAAAAATTTTTTTTTGGACTTTGTCATTTTTCCGACGTTTATCAGACTTTCAGACAGGGCAAATGTCAGTGAGTGTTCCGATTTCAGTTCCAGAGCGATTCACCCAATGAGTCCTTGATATTTAGTTGTTTTCAGCAAATATTTTGGATTTTTGAAAATTTCACTTTTTTGTGAAAATATCCACTAAATGAGGGAATAATATGTGTGAGGGTACCCCAGGAGAGTTCCAAATGTGTGTGGGTAGAACATATAACCCACGGGGGTAAAATTGAAAAAAGTTGAAAAAAATTTTTTTTTTGGACTTAGTCATTTTTCTGGCGTTTATCAGACTTTCAGATAGGGGAAATGTCAGTGAGTGTTCCGATTTCAGTTCCAGAGCGATTCGCCCAATGACTCCATGATATTTAGTCGTTTTCAGCCAATTTTCAGGATTTTTGAAAATTTCACTTTTTTGTGAAAATATCCACTAAATGAGGGAAAAATATGTGTGAGGGTACCCCAGGAGAGTTCCAAATGTGTGTGGGTAGAATATTTATCCCACGGGGGTAAAATTGAAAAAAGTTGAAAAAAATTTTTTTTTGGACTTAGTCATTTTTCCGGCGTTTATCAGACTTTCAGATAGGGGAAATGTCAGTGAGTGTTCCGATTTCAGTTCCAGAGCGATTCGCCCAATGACTCCTTGATATTTAGTCGTTTTCAGCCAATTTTCTGGATTTTTGAAAATTTCACTTTTTTGTGAAAATATCCACTAAATGAGGGAAAGATATGTGTGAGGGTACCCCAGGAGAGTTCCAAATGTGTGTGGGTAGAATATTTATCCCACGGGGGTAAAATTGAAAAAAGTTGAAAAAAAAATTTTTTTGGACTTAGTAATTTTTCCGAAGTTTATCAGACTTTCAGATAGGTGAAATGTCAGTGAGCGTTCCGTTTTCAGTTCCAGAGCGATTCGCCCAATGACTCCTTGATATTTCATAGTTTTCAGGCAATTTTCTGGATTTTTGAAAATTTCACTTTTTTGTGAAAATATCCACTAAATGAGGGAAAGATATGTGTGAGGGTACCCCAGGAGAGTTCCAAATGTGTATAGGCAGAATATATAACCCACTGGAGTAAAATTGAAAAAAGTTGAAAATTGTTTTTTTTTTACTTTGTCATTTTTTTGGCGTTTATCAGACTTTCTGATAGGGCAAATGTCAGTGAGCATTCCGATTTCAGTTCCAGAGCGATTCGCCCAATGAGTCCTTGATATTTAGTCGTTTTCAGCCAATTTTCTGGATTTTTGAAAATGTCACTTTTTTGTGAAAATATCCACTAAATGAGGGAATAATATGTGTGAGTGTACCCCAGGAGAGTTCCAAATGTGTGTGGGTAGAATATATAACCCACGGGGGTAAAATTGAAAAAAGTTGAAAAAATTTTTTTTTTGGACTTAGTCATTTTTCCGGCGTTTATCAGATTTTCAGATAGGGGAAATGTCAGTGTGTGTTCCGATTTGAGTTCCAGAGTGATTCGCCCAATGACTCCTTGATATTTAGTCGTTTTCAGCCAATTTTCTGGATTTTTGAAAATTTCACTTTTTTGTGAAAATATCCACTAAATGAGGGAATAATAATATGTGTGAGGGTACCCCAGGAGAGTTCCAAATGTGTGTGGGTAGAATATATAACCCACGGGGGTAAAATTGAAAAAAGTTGAAAATTGTTTTTTTTTTTACTTTGTCATTTTTTTGGCGTTTATCAGACTTTCTGATAGGGCAAATGTCAGTGAGCATTCCGATTTCAGTTCCAGAGCGATTCGCCCAATGAGTCCTTGATATTTAGTCGTTTTCAGACAATTTTCTGGATTTTTGAAAATTTCACTTTTTTGTGAAAATATCCACTAAATGAGGGAATAATATGTGTGAGGGTACCCCAGGAGAGTTCAAAATGTGTGTGGGTAGAATGTTTATTCCACGGGGGTAAAATTGAAAAAAGTTGAAAAAAATTTTTTTTTGGACTTTGTCATTTTTCCGACGTTTATCAGACTTTCAGACAGGGCAAATGTCAGTGAGTGTTCCGATTTCAGTTCCAGAGCGATTCACCCAATGAGTCCTTGATATTTAGTTGTTTTCAGCAAATATTTTGGATTTTTGAAAATTTCACTTTTTTGTGAAAATATCCACTAAATGAGGGAATAATATGTGTGAGGGTACCCCAGGAGAGTTCCAAATGTGTGTGGGTAGAATATATAACCCACGGGGGTAAAATTGAAAAAAGTTGAAAAAAATTTTTTTTTTGGACTTAGTCATTTTTCTGGCGTTTATCAGACTTTCAGATAGGGGAAATGTCAGTGAGTGTTCCGATTTCAGTTCCAGAGCGATTCGCCCAATGACTCCATGATATTTAGTCGTTTTCAGCCAATTTTCAGGATTTTTGAAAATTTCACTTTTTTGTGAAAATATCCACTAAATGAGGGAAAAATATGTGTGAGGGTACCCCAGGAGAGTTCCAAATGTGTGTGGGTAGAATATTTATCCCACGGGGGTAAAATTGAAAAAAGTTGAAAAAAATTTTTTTTTGGACTTAGTCATTTTTCCGGCGTTTATCAGACTTTCAGATAGGGGAAATGTCAGTGAGTGTTCCGATTTCAGTTCCAGAGCGATTCGCCCAATGACTCCTTGATATTTAGTCGTTTTCAGCCAATTTTCTGGATTTTTGAAAATTTCACTTTTTTGTGAAAATATCCACTAAATGAGGGAAAGATATGTGTGAGGGTACCCCAGGAGAGTTCCAAATGTGTATAGGCAGAATATATAACCCACTGGGGTAAAATTGAAAAAAGTTGAAAATTGTTTTTTTTTTACTTTGTCATTTTTTTGGCGTTTATCAGACTTTCTGATAGGGCAAATGTCAGTGAGCATTCCGATTTCAGTTCCAGAGCGATTCGCCCAATGACTCCTTGATATTTAGTCGTTTTCAGCCAATTTTCTGGATTTTTGAAAATTTCACTTTTTTGTGAAAATATCCTCTAAATGAGGGAATAATATGTGTGAGGGTACCCCAGGAGAGTTCCAAATGTGTGTGGGTAGAATATATATCCCACGGGGGTAAAATTGAAAAAAGTTGAAAACATTTTTTTTTTGGACTTAGTCATTTTTCCGCCGTTTATCAGACTTTCAGATAGGGCAAATGTCAGTGAGCATTCCGATTTCAGTTCCAGAGCGATTCGCCCAATGAGTCCTTGATATTTCATAGTTTTCAGGCAATTTTCTGGATTTTTGAAAATTACACTTTTTGTGAAAATATCCACTAAATGAGGGAATAATATGTGTGAGGGTACCCCAGGAGAGTTCCAAATATGTGTGGGTAGAATATATATCCCACGGGGTAAAATTGAAAAAATTGAAAAAAATTTTTTTTTGGACTTAGTCATTCTTCAAGCGTTTATCAGACTTTCAGATAGGGCAAATGTCAGTGAGCGTTCCAATTTCAGTTCCAGAGCGATTCACCCAATGAGTCCTTAATATTTAGTCGTTTTCAGTAAATATTTTGGATTTTTGAAAATTTCACTTTTTTGCGAAAATATCCACTAAATGAGGGAATAATATGTGTGAGGGTACCCCAGGAGAGTTCCAAATGTGTGTGGGTAGAATATATAACCCACGGGGGTAAAATTGAAAAAAGTTGAAAACATTTTTTTTTTGGACTTAGTCATTTTTCCGGCGTTTATCAGACTTTCAGATAGGGGAAATGTCAGTGAGCGTTCTGATTTCAGTTCCAGAGCGATTCGCCCAATGAGTCCTTGATATTTCATAGTTTTCAGGCAATTTTCTGGATTTTTGAAAATTACACTTTTTGTGAAAATATCCACTAAATGAGAGAATAATATATGTGAGGGTACCCCAGGAGAGTTCCAAATGTGTGTGGGTAGAATATTTATCCCACGGGGTAAAATTGAAAAAAGTTGAAAAAATTTTTTTTTGGACTTAGTCATTTTTCCGGCGTTTATCAGACTTTCAGATAGGGGAAATGTCAGTGAGCGTTCTGATTTCAGTTCCAGAGCGATTCGCCCAATGAGTCCTTGATATTCAGTCGTTTTCAGCCAATATTTTGGATTTTTGAAAATTTCACTTTTTTGTGAAAATATCTGCTCAGTGAGGGAATAATATGTGTGAGGGTACCCCAGGAAAGTTCGAAACGTGTGTGGGTAGAATATATATCCCACGGGGTAAAATTGAAAAAATTGAAAAAAATTTTTTTTTGGACTTAGTCATTTTTCCGGCGTTTATCAGACTTTCAGATAGGGGAAATGTCAGTGAGCATTCCGATTTCAGTTCCAGAGCGATTTGTCCAATGAGTCCTTGATATTTCGTCGTTTTCAGCCAATTTTCTGGATTTTTGAAATTTTCACTTTTTTGTGAAAATATCCACTAAATGAGGGAATAATATGTGTGAGAGTACCACAGGAGAGTTCCAAATGTTTATGGGTAGAATATATATCCCACGGGGGTAAAATTGAAAAAAGTTGAAAACATTTTTTTTTTGGACTTAGTCATTTTTCCGCCGTTTATCAGACTTTCAGATAGGGCAAATGTCAGTGAGCATTCCGATTTCAGTTCCAGAGCGATTCGCCCAATGAGTCCTTGATATAAAGTCGTTTTCAGCCAATATTTTGGATTTTTGAAAATTTCATTATTTTGTGAAAATATCCACTAAATGAGGGAATAATATGTGTGAGGGTACCCCAGGAGAGTTCCAAATGTGTATAGGTAGAATATATAACCCACAGGGTTAAAATAGAAAAAAGTTGAAAAAATTTTTTTTTTTTACTTATTAATTTTTCCGGCGTTTATCAAACTTTCAGATAGGGCAAATGTCATTGAGTATTCCGATTTCAGTTCCAGAGCGTTTCACCCAATGAGTCCTTGATATTCAGTCGTTTTCAGCCAATATTTTGGATTTTTGAAAATTTCACTTTTTTGTGAAAATATCCACTCAGTGAGGGAATAATATGTGTGAGGGTACCCCAGGAGAGTTCGAAACGTGTGTGGGTAGAATATTTATCCCACGGGGGTAAAATTGTAAAAAGTTGAAAAATTTCTTTTTTTGTACTTAGTCATTTTTCCGACGTTTATCAGACTTTCAGATAGGGCAAATGTCAGTGAGCGTTCCGATTTCAGTTCCAGAGCGATTCGCCCAATGAGTCCTTGATATTTCGTCGTTTTCAGCCAATTTTCTGGATTTTTGAAACTTTCACTTTTTTGTGAAAATATCCACTAAATGAGGGAATAATATGTGTGAGGGTACCCCAGGAGAGTTCCAAATGTGTGTGGTTAGAATATATATCCCACGGGGGTAAAATTGAAAAAAGTTGAAAAAATTTTTTTTTTGAACTTAGTCATTTTTCCGGCGTTTAAAAGACTTTCAGATAGGGGAAATGTCAGTGAGCATTCCGATTTCAGTTCCAGAGTGATTCGCCCAATGACTCCTTGATATTTAGTCGTTTTCAGCCAATTTTCTGGATTTTTGAAAATTTCACTTTTTTGTGAAAATATCCTCTAAATGAGGGAATAATATGTGTGAGGGTACCCCAAGAGAGTTCCAAATGTGTGTGGGTAGAATATATGACCCACGGGGGTAAAATTGAAAAAAGTTGAAAAAATTTTTTTTTTGGACTTAGTCATTTTTCAAGCGTTTATCAGACTTTCAGATAGGGGAAATGTCAGTGAGCGTTCCGATTTCAGTTCCAGAGCGATTCGCCCAATGACTCCTTGATATTTAGTCGTTTTCAGCCAATTTTCTGGATTTTTGAAAATTTCACTTTTTTGTGAAAATATCCACTAAATGAGGGAAAAATATGTGTGAGGGTACCACAGGAGAGTTCCAAATGTGTGTGGGTAGAATACATAACCCACAGGGGTAAAATAGAAAAAAGTTGAAAAAAAATTTTTTTTTTACTTATTCATTTTTCCGGCGTTTATCAGACTTTCAGATAGGGCAAATGTCATTGAGTATTCCGATTTCAGTTCCAGAGCGTTTCACCCAATGAGTCCTTGATATTTCATAGGTTTCAGGCAATTTTCTGGATTTTTGAAAATTACACTTTTTGTGAAAATATCCACTAAATGAGGGAATAATATGTGTGAGGGTACCCCAGGAGAGTTCCAAATATGTGTGGGTAGAATATATATCCCACGGGGTAAAATTTAAAAAAGTTGAAAAAATTTTTTTTGGGACTGACGTCATTTTTCCGGCGTTTATCAGACTTTCAGATAGGGGAAATGTCAGGGAGCATTCCGATTTCATTTCCAGAGCGATTCGCCCAATGAGTCCTTGATATTTCGTCGTTTTCAGGCAATTTTCTGGATTTTTGAAATTTTCACTTTTTTGTGAAAATATCCACTAAATGAGGGAATAATATGTGTTGAGGGTACCCCAGGAGAGTTCCAAATGTATGTGAGTGGAATATATATCCCACGGGGGTAAAATTGAAAAAAGTTGAAAAAAATTTTTTTTTGGACTTAGTCATTTTTCCGAAGTTTATCAGACTTTCAGATAGGGGAAATGTCAATGAGCGTTCCGATTTCAGTTCCAGAGCGATTCGTCCAATGAGTCCTTGATATTTAATCGTTTTCAGGCAATTTTCTGGATTTTTGAAAATGTCACTTTTTTGTGAAAATATCCACTAAATGAGGGAATAATATGTGTGAGGGTACCCAAGGAGAGTTCCAAATGTATGTGGGTAGAATATATAACCCACGGGGGTAAAATTGAAAAAAGTTGAAAAAATTTTTTTTTGGACTTAGTCATTTTTCCGGCGTTTATCAGACTTTCAGATAGGGGAAATGTCAGTGAGCATTCCGATTTCAGTTCCAGAGCGATTCGCCCAATGAGTCCTTGATATTTCATAGTTTTCAGGCAATTTTCTGGATTTTTGAAAATTGCACTTTTTGTGAAAATATCCACTAAATGAGGGAATAATATGTGTGAGGGTACCCCAGGAGAGTTCCAAATATGTGTGGGTAGAATATATATCCCACGGGGTAATATTGAAAAAAGTTGAAAAAAATTTTTTTTTGGACTTAGTCATTTTTCCGACGTTTATCAGACTTTCAGATAGGGCAAATGTCAGTGAGCATTCCGATTTCATTTCCAGAGCGATTCGCCCAATGAGTCCTTGATATTTCATCATTTTCAGCCAATTTTCTGGATTTTTGAAAGTTTCACTTTTTTGTGAAAATATCCACTAAATGAGGGAATAATATATGTGAGGGTACCCTAGGAGAGTTCCAAATGTGTATAGGTAGAATATATAACCCAAGGGGGAAAATTTAAAAAAGTTAAAAAAATTTTTTTTTGGACTTACGTCATTTTTCCGCCGTTTATCAGACTTTCAGATACGGGAAATGTCAGTGAGCGTTCCGATTTCAGTTCCAGAGCGATTCGCCCAATGACTCCTTGATATTTAGTCATTTTCAGGCAATATTTTAGATTTTTGAAAATTTCACTTTTTTGTGAAAATAACCACTAAATGAGGGAATAATATGTGTTAGGGTACCCCAGGAGAGTTCCAAATGAGTGTGGGTAGAATATATATCCCACGGGGGTAAAATTGAAAAAAGTTTAAAAAAAATTTTTCTCGGACTTAGTCATTTTTCCGGCGTTTATCAGACTTTCAGATAGGGCAGATATCAGTGAGCATTCCGATTTCAGTTCCAGAGCGATTCGCCCTATGAGTCCTTGATATTTAGTCGTTTTCAGCCAATATTTTGGATTTTTGAAAATTTCACTTTTTTGTGAAAATATCCACTAAATGAGGGAATAATATGTGTGAGGGTACCCCAGGAGAGTTCCAAATGTGTGTGGGTAGAATATATATCCCACGGGGGTAAAATTTAAAAAAGTTGAAAACATTTTTTTTTTGGACTTAGTCATTTTTCCGGCGTTTATCAGACTTTCAGATAGGGCAAATGTCAGTGAGCATTCCGATTTCAGTTCCAGAGCGATTCGCTCAATGAGTCCTTGATATTTAGTCGTTTTCAGGCAATATTTTCGATGTTTGGAAATGTCACTTTTTTGTGAAAATATCCACTAAATGAGGGAATAATATGTGTGAGGGTATCCCAGGAGAGTTCCAAATGTGTGTGGGTAGAATACATATATCACGGGGGTAAAATTGAAAAAAGTTGAAAACATTTTTTTTTTGGACTTAGTCATTTTTCCGGCGTTTATCAGACTTTTTGATAGGGCAAATGTCAGCGAGCCTTCCGATTTCAGTTCCAGAGCGATTCGCCGGATGAGTCCTTGATATTTCGTCGTTTTCATGCAATTTTCTGGATTTTTGAAAATTTCCCTTTTTTGTGAAAATATCCACTAAATGAGGGAATAATATGTGTGAGGGTACCCCAGGAGAGTTCCAAATGTGTGTGGGTAGAATATATATCACACGGGGGGTAAAATTGAAAAAAGTTGAAAAATTTTTTTCTTTGTACTTAGTCATTTTTCCGGCGTTTATCAGACTTTCAGATAGGGCAAATGTCAGTGAGCATTCCGATTTCAGTTCCAGAGCGATTCGCCCAATGAGTCCTTGATATTTAGTCGTTTTCAGCCAATTTTCTGGATTTTTGAAAATTTCACTTTTTTGTGAAAATATCCACTAAATGAGGGAATAATATGTGTGAAGGTACCCCAGGAGAGTTCCAAATGTGTATAGGTAGAATATATAACCCACGGGGGTAAAATTTAAAAAAGTTGAAAAAATTTTTTTTTTGTATTTAGTCATTTTTCCAGCGTTTATCAGACTTTCCGATAGGGGAAATATCAGTGAGAGTTCCGATTTCAGTTCCAGAGCGATTCGCCAGATTAGTCCTTGTTATTTCGTCGTTTTCAGGCAATTTTCTGGATTTTTGAAATTTTCACTTTTTTGTGAAAATATTCACTAAATAGGGGAATAATATGTGTGAGAGTACCCCAGGAGAGTTCCAAATGTGTGTGGGTAGAATATAGATCCCACGGGGGTTAAATTGAAAAAAGTTTCAAAAAAATTTTTTTCGACAGTCATTTTTCCGAAGGTTATCAGACTTTCAGATCCGGGAAATGTCAGTGAGCGTTGCGATTTCAGTTCCAGAGTGATTCGCCCAATGAGTCCTTGATATTTCGTCGTTTTCAGGCAATTTTCTGGATTTTTGAAATTTTCACTTTTTTGTGAAAATATTCACTAAATGAGGGAATAATATGTGTGAGAGTACCCCAGGAGAGTTCCAAATGTGTGTGGGTAGAATATAGATCCCACGGGGGTTAAATTGAAAAAAGTTGAAAATTTTTTTTTTTTCGACAGTATTTTTCCGAAGTTTATCAGATTTTCAGATCCGGGAAATGTCAGTGAGCCTTCTGATTTCAGTTCCAGAGTGATTCGCCCAATGAGTCCTTGATATTTCGTCTTTTTCAGTCAATTTTCTGGATTTTTAAAAATTTCACTTTTTGAGAAAATATCCAATAAATAAGGGAATAATATGTGTGAGGGTACCCCAGGAGAGTTCCAAATGTGTGTGGGTAGAATATAAATCCCACGGTGGTAAAATTGAAAAAAGTTGAAAAAATTTTTTTTGGACTGTCATTTTTCCAGCATTTATCAGACTTTCAGATAGGGCAAATGTCAGTGAGCGTTCCGATTTCAGTTCCAAAGCGATTCGCCCAATGAGTCCATGATATTTAGTGGTTTTCAGCCAATTTTCTGGATTTTTGAAAATTTCACTTTTTTGTGAAAATATCCACTAAATGAGGGAATAATATGTGTGAGGGTACCCCAGGAGAGTTCCAAATGTGTGTGGGTAGAATATATATCACACGGGGGGTAAAATTGAAAAAAGTTTAAAAAATTTTTTTTTTCGACAGTCATTTTTCCGAAGTTTATCAGACTTTCAGATCCGGGAAATGTCAGTGAGCGTTCCGATTTCAGTTCCAGAGTGATTCGCCCTATGAGTCCTTGATATTTCGTCGTTTTCAGGCAATTTTCTGGATTTTTGAAAATTTCACTTTTTTGTGAAAATATCCACTAAATGAGGTAATAATATGTGTGAGGGTACCCCAGGAGAGTTCCAAATGTGTGTGGGTAGAATATATATCACACGGGGGGTAAAATTGAAAAAAGTTTAAAAAAAATTTTTTTTCGACAGTCATTTTTCCGAAGTTTATCAGACTTTCAGATCCGGGAAATGTCAGTGAGCGTTCCGATTTCAGTTCCAGAGTGATTCGCCCTATGAGTCCTTGATATTTAGTCGTTTTCAGGCAATTTTCTGGATTTTTGAAAATTTCACTTTTTTGTGAAAATATCCACTAAATGAGGGAATAATATGTGTGAGGGTACCCCAGGAGAGTTCCAAATGTGTGTGGGTAGAATATATATCACACGGGGGGTAAAATTGAAAAAAGAGGAAAAAAATTTTTTTTTGGACTTAGTCATTTTTCGGGCGTTTATCAGACTTTCAGATAGAGCAAATGTCATTGAGCATACCGATTTCAATTCCAAGGCGATTCGCCCAATGAGTCCTTGATATTTAGTCGTTTTCAGCCAATATTTTGGATTTTTGAAAATTTCACTTTTTTGTGAAAATATCCACTAAATGAGGGAATAATATGTGTGAGGGTACCCCAGGAGAGTTCCAAATGTGTGTGGTAGAATATATATCACACGGGGGGTAAAATTGAAAAAAGTTGAAAAAATTTTTTTTTTGAACTTAGTCATTTTTCCGGTGTTTATCAGATAGGGCAAATGTCAATGAGCGTTCCGATTTGAGTTCCAGAGCGATTCACCCAATGAGTCCTGGATATTTAGTAGTTTTCAGCCAATATTTTGGATTTTTGAAAATTTCTCTTTTTTGTGAAAATATCCACTAAATGAGGGAATAATATGTGTGAGGGTACCCCAGGAGAGTTCCAAATGTGTGTGGTAGAAGATATATCCCACAGGGTTAAAATTGAAAAAAGTTGAAAAAAAATTTTTTTTGGACTTAGTCATTTTTCCGGCGTTTATCAGACTTTCAGATAGAGGAAATGTCAGTGAGCATTCCAATTTCAGTTCCAGAGCGATTCACACAATGAGTCCTTGATATTTAGTCGTTTTCAGCCAATTTCTGGAATTTTGAAAATTTCACTTTTTTGTGAAAATATCCACTAAATGAGGGAATAATATGCGTGAGGGTACCCCAGGAGAGTTCCAAATGTGTGTGGGTAGAATATATATCCCACAGGGGTAAAATTGAAAAAAGTTGAAAAATTTTTTTTTTTGGACTGTCATTTTTCCAGAATTATCAGACTTTCAGATAGTGGAAATGTCAGTGAGCGTTCCGATTTCAGTTCCAGAGTGGTTCGCCCAATGAGTCCTTGATATTTACTTGTTTTCAGCCAATTTTCTGGATTTTTGAAAATTTCACTTTTTTTGTGAAAATATCCACTAAATGAGGGAATAATATGTGTGAGGGTACCCCAGGAGAGTTCCAAATGTGTGTGGGTAGACTATATATCCCACGGGGTAAACTTGAAAAAAGTTGAAGAAGTTTTTTCTTTGTACTTAGTCATTTTTCTGGCGTTTATCAGACTTTCAGATAGGGGAAATATCAGTGAGCGTTCCGATTTCAGTTCTAGAGCAATTCGCCCAATGAGCCCATGATATTTAGTCGTTTTCAGCCAATTTTCTGGATTTTTGAAAATTTCACTTTTTTGTGAAAATATCTACTAAATGAGGGAATAATATGTGTGAGGGTACCCCAGGAGAGTTCCAAATGTGTGTGGGTAGAATATATATCACACAGGGGGTAAAATTGAAAAAAGTTAAAAAAATTTTTTTTTCGACAGTCATTTTTCCGGCGTTTATCAGACTTTCAGATAGGGCAAATGTCAGTGAGCGTTCCGATTTCAGTTCCAAAGCGATTCGCCCAATGAGTCCATGATATTTAGATGTTTTCAGCAAATATTTTGGATTTTTGAAAATTTTACTTTTTTGTGAAAAAATCCACTAAATGAGGAAATAATATGTGTTGAGTGTACCCCAGGTGAGTTCCAAATGTATGTGGGTAGAATATATATCCCACGGGGGTAAAATTGAAAAAAGTTGAAAATTTTTTTTTTTGGACTTAGTCATTTTTTCAAGCGTTTATCAGACTTTCAGATAGGGGAAATGTCAGTGAGCGTTCCGATTTCAGTTCCAGAGTGGTTCGCCCAATGAGTCTAAATTGGCCTATACGCATGGGTTTTTGTTGCCTTCCCCTGGAACAACGCTGCGGAATAGCTGCAGTGCACAAGAAATAGGCTGAACTGGATGGACGCTTGTCTTTTTTCGGCCTTATAAACTATGTAACTATGTAACTATGAGTCCTTGATATTTAGTCGTTTTCAGCCAATTTTCTGGATTTTTGAAAATTTCACTTTTTTGTGAAAATATCCACTAAATGAGGGAATAATATGTGTGAGGGTACCCCAGGAGAGTTCCAAATGTATGTGAGTCGAATATATATCCCACGGGGGTAAAATTGAAAAAAGTTGAAAAAAATTTTTTTTTGGACTTAGTCATTTTTCCGGCGTTTATCAGACTTTCAGATAGGGGAAATGTCAGTGAGCATTCCGATTTCAGTACCAGAGCGATTCGCCCAATGAGTCCTTGATATTTAGTAGTTTTCAGCAAATATTTTGGATGTTTGAAAATTTCACTTTTTTGTGAAAATATCCACTAAATGAGGGAATAATATGTGTGAGGGAACCCCAGGAGAGTTCCAAATGTGTGTGGGTAGAATATATATCCCACGGGGTTAAAATTGAAAAAAGTTGAAAAAATTATTTTTTTCGGCTTAGTCATTTTATCACACTTTCAGATAGGGGAAATGTCAGTGAGCGTTCCGATTTCAGTTCCAGAGCGATTCGCCCAATGAGTCCTTGATATTTAGTCATTTTCCGACAATTTCAGAATTTTTCAAAAATTTCACTTTTTTGTGAAAATATCCACTAAATGAGGGAATAATATGTGTGAGGGTACCCCAGGAGAGTTCCAAATGTGTGTGGGTAGAATATATATCCCACGGGGATAAAATTGAAAAAAGTTGAAAAATTATTTTTTTTTGGACTTAGTCATTTTTCCGGCGTTTATCAGACTTTCAGATAGGGGAAATGTCAGTGAGCGTTCCGATTTCAGTTCCAGAGCGATTCGCCCAATGAGTCCTTGATATTTAGTCGTTTTCAGCCAATTTTCTGGATTTTTGAAAATTTCACTTTTTTGTGAAAATATCCACTAAATGAGGGAATAATATGTGTGAGGGTACCCCAGGAGAGTTCCAAATGTGTGTGGGTAGAATATATATCCCACGGGGGTAAAATTGAAAAAAGTTGAAAAAAATTTTTTTTTGGACTTATTCCTTTTTCCGGCGTTTATCAGACTTTCAGATAGGGGAAATGTCAGTGAGCGTTCCGATTTCAGTTCCAGAGCGATTCGCCCAATGAGTCCTTGATATTTAGTCATTTTCCGACAATTTCTGGATTTTTGAAAATTTCACTTTTTTGTGAAAATATCCACTAAATGAGGGAATAATATGTGTGAGGGTACCCCAGGAGAGTTCCAAATGTGTGTGGGTAGAATATATATCCCACGGGGGTAAAATTGAAAAAAGTTGAAAAATTTTTTTTTTTGGGCTTAGTCATTTTTTCAGACTTTCAGATAGGGCATATGTCAGTGAGCATTCCGATTTCAGTTCCAGAGCGATTCGCCCAATGAGTCCTTGATATTTAGTAGTGTCGAGCCACCCCCGTAGTGTTAGAGTTCGGTTCGGTTCGTCGAACACCCGTGTGTTCGCCGAACTGTTTGTCGAACTGTTCGTCGAACACCTTCGAACATCGTTAAAACCAATGGCAGGCAAACAAAAACACATAGAAACACATAGAAAACACCTTCAAAGGTGTCCAAAAGCTGACAAACTGCTCAGAAGACATAACTAACACATGGAAAAGTGACAAGTACATATAGTCATGCGAAAATAAAAGAGGTGGAGGAGTAAAAGGAGGGGGAGACACAGATATAGGCATGTCATGCCCTTCTAAAATCCAAAAAGTGAGAAGCCGACACGGCCAGTCCGCTCCTGCCCGTGCCACCTCCGTGTCGCCGGGTTTGTGCCAGAGCCGCGGTGAACCCTGATTGCCAGCCCCCCTCTCCCAATACTGGTGCCTGTCCGCTGGTGGGTCGAACGAGCCCCCCTGTGGTGGAGGCAGCTCTAAGCTTTTTAATTTAAATTGTCTCTCTAATTTGAATGAATACACTTTAAATCCATTTACAAGGATCTATTGGAGGGCAAGTCTCATGCCAGCAGCCGCGTAATTCCAGCTCCAGTAGCGTCCACTAAAGCTGCTGCAGTTAAAAAGCATTTATAAGGATCGAGCTCGGCTGTCCACCGCAAGGCATCCTACTGCCAGTCCCAGCCCCTATGCCTTGGGGTGCCTCCTGATGCTCTTCACTGAGTATCCCGTGGTCCCGAAGCATTTCCTTTGAAAAAATTAAGTGTCCAAACTACAGGTGGTGTAGCTTGCTTAACAGCCGGGATAATCCGCTGACTAGCAGACACTGCTACTAGGCACAAAGTATTTCCTGGGCTAGATGCAGTTAAAAATTTGTAATTAGATACTCTCGTTGGATGCTGAGAAAGCATTCCATAGAGTCTCCTGGCACGCCATATATGATTCTCTTAAAAAGCTTGGGGTAGGGGTCTAGGGGACCCTTTTATAGCCAAAATCACGGCCCTGTATCACAATACGTCACCTAGGCTGAAGATAAATGGAACTGTAGCACCCTGAGGGCTCGGTTGCTACAGAGGTATTGCACCTCACCCAGAGGTGTGATATCTCACTCTCAGGTAAGGATGGAGTGTGGATCAGGACCCGACACCTGCATGCATTACACCACATTGCCGTGGGGCAGGGCGACCAATATGCCCCTGAGATGGGCACGACAGTCCCTGTCCCTGGCTGGAGTGGGGGGAGGGAACACTGAGGAAGGGGAACCCTGTAGTGCAGGAGCAGGGAGGAAGCAGTTCCTGGGTGCATTGAGAAGGGAGTATAAAAGGTGGGCACCATCTTAGTTCAGTGCAGAGAAGTCTGAGCAGAAGTGGCAGGGAGCAGGGGCTCTGCATGAGCTCTGCTCCGGAGGCGGGCCTAGTAACAGAGGCCCAGGCCTGGAAGAGGGAGAAGGAAGGAAATGGAGCGGAGAAGGCTCCAGGAACGAGAAATGAAAGGATCCCAGGGGTGCGGACGGGCGAGTCGCCACCGCACGCTCGAATCCACCTGCGTGGAGGGGTCAGGCCAAAGGGGGAGACCGGTCCCCGAACTAGTGGAGGCAGGAAACGACCCTCAGCTAGAAACCGGAGGCTCTGACATTTTATGTGGCGCAGCCCCTCGCTAGACCCGCTAGGAAGGCACCACATAGGGTCAGGGAAACTGGCGCCAAGTTTACCAAGAGGAGGCCCGAGGCAGCCGGACAGAAGTGTTGGTAAGAAAGGCCAGACAAAGGACACACAAAGGGGGTCCTGTGAAGCGCTCCAAAGTTATCTGGGAGTTGTCTGAGCCCCTCACCTGGTGAGCACAGTACGACGTGGGCAGCCGTTACCTGCAGACGTGGTCTGGATAATAAGAACTGTGAGTAAAGGCCCTGAACTGCATCACTGACTCTGTGTCGTTACTGCTGCTGCCCTGCACCATCACCCCCATCCTCCGCATACACTGCCCTGAGGCTATACTCCTCCCGTGGGGAGTTATGCTACGCTCTGCTGCACCCACAACACCAGCCTCAGCGGTCTGCCCTGTAGCGGCGGTTCACTCTGACCGCAATCCACAGGTGGCATAGTCGGACATTTAAACATCAAAACCACATAAATAGTTCCGCCACTGGTTTGACCACCCTGAGACACGGAACCGGGTCGCCGCCACGAAGACTACAACCACCAGCATCCACCAAAAAGGGTCCGGCTCCGGATGTCCCAAGGCCCAGGGGGTGCATCAGAACATTTTCATCACCTTTCACAATCACCAATGGGACAAGGCAGGGATGTCCTCTGTCCCCTCTCTTATACATCCTAGTGACGGAGCACCTGCTCTCATCAATTCGCCATAACCCCAATATTAGGTGGATTGAGGTGGGAGGCACCGAGTACAAGTGCTCTCTATTTGCTGATGATGTCCTAGTATATATCACTCAATCACATATATCCATCCATGCTGTTATGGCTGAAATAGATCACTTTGTTACATGGTCAAATTTTAAAATCAATGCAGCGAAGTCTGAGGCCCTCGATGTCTCCCTCACCAAATCCATATAGGATTCCATCCAGTCCAAATTTCCCTTTGCCTGGCCCTCACAGGGTATCAAATACTTAGGAATTCCTATTCATAGAGACCTCTCCCATCTATGTTATCTTAATTTTGGGCCCTTTATTGAACAACTCCATACAGACCACGGTTGGCAAGTTAGAACTGTAAGATTCACTACGTGAACCACTGGTGTTTTGTGGAAAAGCACATTTACACTGTGTTCCAAATTATTATGCAAAAAGTGTTTAGGAGTGATAAGGGAAGAATTTGTTTGTTTGTCAGTTAAACTCATTGATGGTGATGTGTGTCAGGGCTCTTTATATCACTGTAAGCAATTGCAGACACCTGTGCTAATTAGTTTGGCAGGTGTGTCCAATGAAAGGCAAGACTACTTAAGAAGGCTCTCTCACATTATTAAGCAGCCTACATTTTCTGCCAAAATGGGAAAGAAAAAGGATGTGTCGGCTGCTGAGAAGCAACAAATTGTGGAGTGTTTAGGTCAAGGCATGACTACAATCAACATTGTGCGATGATCAGGATGAAGTGTCTTGGCAATCAAGAAGTATGTAGCTGATTCACAGTACACACGTGTGCGTGCTGATAAGGGCAAATTGAGGACTCTTTCCTACAGGCAATTACGTCAGGTTGAAAGAGCAGCGGCAAAAAAGCCTTGTCATAGCAGCAGACAAGTTTTTGAAGCTGCTTGTGCCTCCAACGTCCCCCGAACAACAAGATGCAGGGTCCTTCAGAGGTTTGCAGCTGTGCATATGCCATCCTGTCGACCTCCTCTATCCACTTCACACAAGCAGAAACGGCTCCAGTGGGCCAAACATTACATGAAGACTGATTTCAAAACTGTTTTGTTCACGGATGAGTGCCGTGCAGCGCTCGATGGTCCAGATGGATGGAGTGGAGGATGGCTGGTTGATGGACACCCCACGCAAACACGGCTACAGCGCCAACAAGGAGGAGGTGGAGTAATGTTTTGGGCTGGAATCATGGGGAGAGAGATTGTCGGCCCCTTTAGGATCCCTGAAGGCGCTAAAGATGACCTCCATAATGTATGTGGATTTTCTCAAACAGCACTTCCTGCCATGGTTCAAGAAGAAGAACCGTGTATTTCACAGCAAGATCATTTTTCTGCATGATAATGCACCATCTCATGCTGCACATAAAACATCTGCATCTATGGCTGATATGGGCATAAAAGGGGACAAACTTATGGTGTGACCCCCCATGCTCCCCTGACCTCTACCCCATTCAGAACCTTTGGTGCATCATTAAAAGGAGTGTCTATGATGGCGGGAGGCAGTTCACATCTAAGCAACAGCTCTGGGAGGGTATTCTGTCCTCATGCAAAACAATTGAAGCAGAAACCATCCAAAACCTGACAAATTCAATGGACGAGAGAGTTCAGAAGCTCCTTTCGAACAAGGGGTCCTATGTGAAAATGTAACATCACCTAGAATAAAGTTTTGAGTTGAAAACTGTTTGATTTCAGTTTCTAACAACCTGCTAATGCTTATAATTTCAAAAATGACCATTTTTTTGGTCTTTATTAAAATGAAAAGGTTGATCGAAAAGTTTGGGGGATCTAAGAGTGTGGCAACCCAGTAGTCATGATTACTTCGAATTCTGACAATATGAGGGTCATGCTGCAGGTAGTGCAGCAAGAAGGCACTTATGTGTCTTGCGCATCTCGGAGCCCCAAAATTATTTTCCGGGCTAGATGCAGCTAAAAATTATTTTTAATTTTAAATCTGGTGAAGCTTATTATAGATGGAATAATAGGATCAGTGCTGCACACTGCTACAAAGCCCAAATTATTTTCCAGTCAAGATACAGATAAACATGATTAGTAATTTGAAAGCTTAAAACGGTTGGTAGGGTGATTTTAACCAATCATCAAGCTTTTACTCTCCCCAGGATGACACAGGGGTAGAAAAGTCGTTTCGGATCCATGATTTGTTCATCTTTATGAACGTGAGTCTGTCTACATTATCAGTGGAGAGCCGCGTGCGCTTATCTGTCAGCACACCACCAGCAGCGCTGAACACACGTTCAGACAGAACGCTGGCTGCGGGGCATGACAAGATCTCCAAGGCGTAAGTGGCTAGCTCCGGCCATTTATCCAGATTGGAAGCCCAAAAAGAGCAAGGGTCCAGTGACACAGTCGTGGCTTCAATGTTTACTTGGAGATACTCCTGTACCATCGTCTCTAGGCGTTGACTATGTGTCAGACTTCTTGTCTCCTGTGGCCTTGCAAAGGATGGGCTAAAAAAGTGGTGAAATGATTCCGCAAAATTGATGTTACCAGCAGATACTGTGGTTCTGTTACGGTTTGAGTGCTGAACACTTGACGGTCCCACGGTTGGCAAGTTGGAACTGTGAGATTCACTACGTGCACCACTGGTATTTTGTGGAAAAGCACATGTAAGATTCTGCAACAGTCTCTGCTGATACTCCTGCATGCGTGCATCCCTTTCTATGGCAGGAATAATTTCTGCAAATTTACTTTTGTACCGGGGATCTAACAGTGTGGCAACCCAGTAGTCAGGATTATTTCTAATTCTCACAATTCGAGGGTCATGTTGCAGGTAGTGCAGCAAGAAGGCACTCATGTGTGTTGCGCATCCAGGAGCACCAAGTCCCTGTTGTGTTGGTGGCGAGGTAACAATCATGCTTCCTTCCTCTGTCCTCTCCCCCCAACCTCGCACAACAGAAATGTGATCAAGGTCTCCCTCATCTGATGAGTCTTCCATCAGTTCGTCCTCCACTTCTTCCTGGGCTCCTGCACCTTCCTCACTAGTTTGGCTGCTACCATGCGCCCTGGTAAAACCATCTCCCCCACCCTCACATGCCTGCCGCCTTGGTGCTGCCGACCGTCTGGACCTTGCAGATGTTAGCCCTTCCGCATACAACTCCTCCTCTACTTCCTCCACCTCCTCTTGTGCCACCACCTGACTCCGAATTCTGTTTAACATGTGCTCCAGCATGTAAATCACCGGAATAGTCATGCTGATAATGGCATCGTCAGCACTAAACATCTTCGTCGCCATTTCAAAACTGTGCAGAAGGGTGCATAGGTCCCTGATCTGAGACCACTGCTCCAGCGTGATTTGCCCCACCTCTGGATCTCGTTGGCCCAGGCTATACATCAGAACGTATTGCACCAGGGCTTGTCGGTGCTGCCACAGTCCCTGCAACATGTGCAGAGTTGAATTCCACCGGGTAGGCACATCGCATTTTAGCCGGTGAAGTGGCAGGCCCAACGACTTCTGTAGAGATGTAAGTCGCTGAGCTGCGGGCTGCGAACGGCGAAAGTGAGCACACAGCGACCGTGCCCTCTGCAGAAGGCCATCTAGTCTGGGATAGTGGGCTAAAAATTGCTGGACAACCAGGTTCAACACGTGAGCCATACAAGGCACGTGTGTGACATTGCCCCGGCGAAGGGCCGAACCCAGGTTTGCAGCATTGTCGCACACGGCCTTCCCTGGTTTCAGGTCCAGTGGAGACAACCATTCATGAAATTGGTTCTCCAGAGCTGACCACAACTCCTCAGCTGTGTGACTCACATTTCCCAGACATTTCAATGTAAAAACCGCCTGATGACGTTGAGCCCTACTGCCAGCATAGTAAGGAGGTGTGCAGGATCCCTTCTGCGCAGTTAGAAAGCTTGTGGCATGACCAGACAGGCTTTGGGTGCAGGTGGAAGACCGAGAGGAGGTTGAGGAGGCAGAAGCAGTGGAGGAACTTTGACATAAAGAGGATTGACGCACAACTCGTGGGGACGGCAAGACTTGGACAGCAGCCTCTTGTCCTGCTGTCACCATAGTTACCCAGTGCCCAGTCAGCGACATGTAACGCCCCTGTCCATGCCTACTCGTCCAAGTGTCTGTGGTGAAATGCACCCTGTCACACACAGAGTTTCTCAAAGAAGCGGTGATGTTGTGTGCGACATGCTGGTGGAGCGCAGGCACACCTTTCTTTGAGAAGTAGTGCCGACTGGGCATCTGGTACTGGGGCACTGCGACGGACATAAGGTCTCGAAAATCCTCTGTGTCCACCAGGCGGAAAGGCAGCATTTCTGTAGCCAAGAGCTTGCAGATGGTGAAATTCAACCTCTTAGCTTTCTCATGGCTAGGAGGAAATGGTCTTTTACTTGTCCACATCTGAGGGACCGAGGGCTGGCTATTGTGCTTAGACGGAGTTGATAAGGGTGTCCCCGGCAAACTGCCGGTCTGTGAGGAAGATGCAGGCGGACATGTTAGGTTGCCTTGATCCAAAGGTGGTGCTATCGATGTCGGACAGTGCTCAACACCAGCTGGTGTTACCACCTCCAAAGAAAATGATGACCTGCCAATCACGCTGGCTGTTGCGGGTAAAGAGGTGGCAGGTCTGCGCCCCAAAACAGGTGTGACTGCTGTCCCCCCAGTCACAGAGGATGAAGAGGCCGCGGATGCACAAGATATGGCAGACGGTGGTTGGCCCGGCCGGCTAGGCCGCATTGTAGCACACTGAGCTTCCCACTGCAACTTATGCTTCATGTCCATGTGCCGGTTCATGCATGAAGTACTCAAACTATGTATTTTTTGGCCTCTACTTAGCTTTTGCTGACAAATGTTACAGATAACACGAGTTGGGTCATCTTTATCGATCTGAAAAAATGCCCAGGCTATGCAAGGCTTAGCACCCATGCGACCTGAAGAGCCACCACGACTTGTGGTGAGAGGCAGAGTTGTGTTTGAGGATGCAGTTGTTGACGTGCTTCCAGTACTACGTCTCTGTCCAGGAAGGCACAACCTGACCTCGTCGTCACTAGCATCTTCCTCCACCTCCTCTGCTGACCTCATCTCTTGGCTGACTGTGGGTTGACAGTAAGTGGGATCTCCAACCTCATCATCATCACCCTGTGCGTTATCACACCCGTCGTCCTCAGAGCCAACCTGTTCCTGCCCTGACAAAAAACTAAAGTTGTCGCTCCAATCAGGTATTTGAGTCTTATCATCGTCTTCCTCATTGTCTGTTATGTTCTGCTACCAGAGCTAAGGAAAGAGAGGAGATCTGTCCCTACGATAGAACTCAGCTTGATCCCTACGATGTAACAGGGAACCTGATCCTGCGATCAGACCTGCTAAAGTCCTAAGCTAGTCTGTACGGAGACCTATAGATGTGGGGAAGGAATCCCTACAAGCACTAAGGACAGGGAGGAAAATGGGACACCTCCTAACAGAAATAGTAGCAGACAGACGAACAAACAAAACCCATAGAACACAGAGGTCCGTAGACCAAGCAAACTAACAAAGTTAGATACAGAGCACAGGCTAGCTAGAAAGTAGTTATACAATGAAGTCCAGCAAAGCCAGAAGGGCGGAGCAGGATTAAATAGGCCAACAAGGTCATGTGACCAGCAAAGGAAAAAACCTAAGAGCAAGGTTCTAACAGTACCCCCCCTTCTAAGAGGATCTTCCGGATCCCCTAGGACCAGGCTTATCAGGAAATCTCCTGTGAAACGCTCTGATAAGTCTGGACGCGGAAACATCATCCGACCTCACCCAAGAGTTATCCTCGGGACCGAAACCTTTCCAGGCCACAAGATACTGCAAACTACCTCTATACCGTCTAGAGTTAAGGATGCGAGAAAAACAGTGCCCACCTAGCCTGACGGGCATTCAGGCGCTTGGCAGCATCAAGATATATCAGATTTTTATGATCCGTAAGAACCTGAACGGGAAATTCCGGACCTTCCAAGAAGTGGCGCCAGTCTTCAAATGCGAGTTTAATAGCCAATAATTCCCGATTACCAATATCGTAATTCAGTTCAGTCTCCGAAAATTTTTTTGAAAAAAAGGCACAGGGATGTAATCCATCCCCGTTATCCTGAGACAATACTGCGCCAACCCCCACAGAGGAAGCATCAACCTCAACCAAAAACGGCTTAGTCACATCAGGCTGCATAAGGATGGGAGCAGAGGTAAACCTCTCCTTGAGATACACAAAAGCTTCAATGGCCTCAGAAGACCACTGAACCGCATCAGCACCTTTCCTGGTGAGATCGGTCAGAGGTTTGACAATACTAGAAAATTTTTTTATGAATTTTCTGTAATAATTGGCGAAACCCAAAAACCTCTGTATCGATTTCAAACCAATAGGCCTAGGCCATTCCTGCACAGCCTGAACCTTAACCGGGTCCATCTCAAAACCTTTGCTGGAGATAATGTAGCCCAAAAAACTAATTCTCTGTACAGCGAACTCACATTTCTCCAGCTTAGCAAAAAGCGAATTGTCCATTAATAACTGTAATACCTCACGTACGCTCCGCCAATGAGACTCCAGATCCGGCGAATAAATCAAAATGTCATCCAAATACACAACCACATTTTTGCCGATCAAAGGTCTAAGGATGTCATTAATAAGATTCTGAAAAAATGCAGGAGCATTAGTAAGACCAAAAGGCATAACCAGATTCTCAAAATGTCCCACAGGAGTGTTAAAAGCAGTCTTCCATTCGTCACCCTCCTTCATGCGCAACAGATTGTATGCCCCCTTAAGGTCAATTTTAGAGAACCACTTGGCCCCCATTAACTGGTTAAACAGATCAGGAATCAATGGCAGTGGGTAAGGATTGCGTACAGTAATTTTGTTAATCTCACGAAAATCCAGACAAGGACGTAAACCGCCGTCCTTTTTTTTTACAAAAAAAAATCCAACCGCCACAGGAGACTTAGAGGGCCTAATGTGACCGGCGGCCAAACTTGTCTGTATGTATTCCTTTAAAGCCTTCCTCTCAGGAATAGAAAGGTTAAATAAACGACTTTTAGGAAGAGTCGCTCCAGGGACAAATTCAATAGAACAATCATAGTCTCTATGGGGAGGCAAAACATGCGATTCCTTCTCAGAAAAAACTCTCCAAAAATCCTGAATAGGAACAGGCAATTCTCCCCTATCCAAAGCTGCAATACACCCGTTACAACACTTGTCATAACATTTATGGCTCCAGGATTTAATTTCACTGGTAGACCAATCCAGTACAGGATTGTGAAATTTTAACCAGGGCAATCCCAATATTACTGGAGAAGGCAAGTTATTCAAAACTACCAAATCCAATTTCTCATGGTGAACACCATTAATAGTGAGAGGAAATTCACAGACCTTGAGAGTAATATTCTTCAAAGGGGAACCATCCACAAAAACCACAGCAATGGGGGATGATAAAGGTTCGGGTTTTAAATTGAGTCTTTCCAAGAATCCCCCATCAATTACATTCAGAGTAGACCCACAATCAACAAACACCCGAAATTCCATTAATTTTTCCTGAGCAATCGTGGAAGCAGCTAAAAATACACCCTTGGAATTTAAACAGGCAATACGGGCATGACTGACCATTTTTTTTTCTTTCTTCATACGAAGCTCACAGCCTTTAATCAAATGACCAGATTTTCCGCAATAGAAACACAAGCCTTCAAAAAATCTGCGGTCTTTTTATTGAGAGCGAGGTGCCACCGATCCAATCTCCATCGGTTCACCACTGTTAGTACACACATTCTCATAACCAGAAACTGACATAGCAGAGGATTTGCTCTCATTAACCCTTGCACGCAGTCTCCTATCCACCCGTATAGCTAATTGCATAGCCTGTTGCAAATCTTCAGGTGTAGGATAAGCAATTAGCAGGTCTTTAACCCTTTCATTGAGCCCAGCAAGAAATAGACTTTTCAGAGCAGAATCGTTCCACCCTGTTTGAGTAGACCAACGACGGAAATGAGTACAATATTTTTCCACATTACCTGATCCCTGTTTCAAACGTCTCAACTCAGATTCAGCTGATGCGACACGGTCAGGATAATCATATAATAGTCCCAAAGCAGAAAAAAAACTATCCACTCATCTGAAGCATGTATCACTGGGTTGCAAAGAAAAGGCCCACTCCTGAGGCTCTTTGCGCAAAAGTGACATTATGAACCCTATGCGCTGGGATTCATCCCCAGAGGACTTGGGTCTCAAACGAAAATACAATAAGCAAGCATTTTTAAATGAAAAAATTTCTCGGTGTTCACCAAAAAATAAATCCGGCAAACATACCTTAGGCTCCAAGAAATGTGCTCCAGGACAGTTACTCACGTGCTGACGGAGCTCGGCCACCTCCAGAGAGAGTCCCTGCAGGCGATGAGCCAAATCCTGAACCGACACCATGATGGAACAGAAAAAATCTTTCCTTAGAGAATTTGCGGGCTGGACTTACTGTTATGTTCTGCTACCAGAGCTAAGGAAAGAGAGGAGATCTGTCCCTACGATAGAACTCAGCTTGATCCCTACGATGTATCATGGATCCAGAACCTGCGATCAGACCCGCTAAAGTCCTAAGCTAGTCTGTACAGAGACCTATAGATGTGGGGAAGGAATCCCTACAAGCACTAAGGACTGGGAGGAAAATGGGACACCTCCTAACAGAAATAGTAGCAGACAGACGAACAAACAAAACACATAGAACACAGAGGTCCGTAGACCAAGCAAACTAACAGAGTTAGATACAGAGCACAGGCTAGCTAGAAAGTAGTTATACAATGAAGTCCAGCAAAGCCAGAAGGGCGGAGCAGGATTAAATAGGCCAACAAGGTCATGTGACCAGCAAAGGAAAAAACCTAAGAGCAAGGTTCTAACATTGTCTCCACCAACAGGAGTTACAGTTTGGGAATGAGGGTCTACATTATGGTCAAAACCTTCTGCGTCTGGTCCTGGATCCGACTCATAAAGATTCTGGGCATCAGTGCAGATCATTTCCTCGTCTGGATTCACAGAAGCGCTGGAGTCGACCTCTGATTCCCAGGCTATAGTATGAGTAAACAGCTCTGCAGACTCAACCATCTGTTCTACCTCATACTCAGACGGGCAGCTGGAGATTTGGGAGCTGCGAGGAAGCAAGTGCGATTGGGGTGACACCTTTGAGGACTGGAGTATTTGTGATGTTGAAGTTGATGTGGAGGAGAGCCCACTTAAAGGAGCACTTGATATCCGTTGAAGCACCTGCTGTTTTTGTGCCTCATCTGGAATTTGTAGCGATTGGCGTGGCTGTAAGAAAGGGATCTTATCACATTGTCCGCTAAAAGAAGTAGATATTTTAGTTTGGCTGGAAGATGGTCTTTCTTCTGCAGATGTTACTGTTGCTTTAACACCTACCCCACGGACACAACCTTTTTTCCCCTTCCCAACACGCCTATTCCCCTTTCCACCAGCAGCAGGCCTTTTTCCACTCATTTTGGTGGTTAACTAATTAACAACTCTGGAGTTGTTTGCACAAAAAAACAATGGATGGGAACCGAGCAGAGCTGAGTGGCCAAACTGTGGTATTAGGCCAAAACTATTGGCTGGGTTAGATGCAGAAAAAAATTATATTCAATTTGCAACCTGATGGAGGTCAGTATAGATGGACTAATAGAGAAAGTCCCACACACTGCTAGAAGGCCAAATATTTTTTCAGAGCTAGATGCAGATAAAAATTATTTTTAATTTGCAACCTGATGGAGGTCAGTATAGATGGACTAATAGAGAAAGTCCCACACACTGCTAGAAGGCCAAATATTTTTTCAGAGCTAGATGCAGATAAAAATTATTTTTAATTTGCAACCTGATGGAGGTCAGTATAGATGGACTAATACAGAAAGTCCCACACACTGCTAGAAGGCCAAATATTTTTTCAGAGCTAGATGCAGATAAAAATTATTTTTAATTTGCAACCTGATGGAGGTCAGTATAGATGGACTAATAGAGAAAGTCCCACACACTGCTAGAAGGCCAAATATTTTTTCAGAGCTAGATGCAGATAAAAATTATTTTTAATTTGCAACCTGATGGAGGTCAGTATAGATCGACTAATAGAGAAAGTCCCACACAGTGCTAGAAGGCCAAATATTTTTTCAGAGGTAGATGCAGAAAAAAATATATTCAGTTTGCAACCTGATGGAGGTCAGTATAGATGGACTAATACAACAAGTCCCACACACAGCTAGAAGCCCAATATTTTTTCAGAGGTAGATGCAGAAAAAAATATATTCAGTTTGCAACCTGATGGAGGTCTGTATAGATGGATTAATAGAACAAGTCCCACACACAGCTAGAAGCCCAATATTTTTTCAGAGGTAGATGCAGAAAAAAATATATTCAGTTTGCAACCTGATGGAGGTCTGTATAGATGGATTAATAGAACAAGTCCCACACACAGCTAGAAGCCCAATATTTTTTCAGAGGTAGATGCAGAAAAAAATATATTCAGTTTGCAACCTGATGGAGGTCAGTATAGATGGACTAATACAACAAGTCCCACACACAGCTAGAAGCCCAATATTTTTTCAGAGGTAGATGCAGAAAAAAATATATTCAGTTTGCAACCTGATGGAGGTCTGTATAGATGGATTAATAGAACAAGTCCCACACACAGCTAGAAGCCCAATATTTTTTCAGAGGTAGATGCAGAAAAAAATATATTCAGTTTGCAACCTGATGGAGGTCTGTATAGATGGATTAATAGAACAAGTCCCACACACAGCTAGAAGCCCAATATTTTTTCAGAGGTAGATGCAGAAAAAAATATATTCAGTTTGCAACCTGATGGAGGTCAGTATAGATGGACTAATACAACAAGTCCCACACACAGCTAGAAGCCCAATATTTTTTCAGAGGTAGATGCAGAAAAAAATATATTCAGTTTGCAACCTGATGGAGGTCTGTATAGATGGATTAATACAACAAGTCCCACACACAGCTAGAAGCCCAATATTTTTTCAGAGGTAGATGCAGAAAAAAAAATATTCAGTTTGCAACCTAATGGAGGTCTGTATAGATGGATTAATAGAACAAGTCCCACACACAGCTAGAAGCCCAATATTTTTTCAGAGGTAGATGCAGAAAAAAATATATTCAGTTTGCAACCTGATGGAGGTCTGTATAGATGGATTAATACAACAAGTCTCACACACAGCTAGAAGCCCAATATTTTTTCAGAGGTAGATGCAGAAAAAAATATATTCAGTTTGCAACCTGATGGAGGTCTGTATAGATGGATTAATAGAACAAGTCCCACACACAGCTAGAAGCCCAATATTTTTTCAGAGGTAGATGCAGAAAAAAATATATTCAGTTTGCAACCTGATGGAGGTCTGTATAGATGGATTAATACAACAAGTCCCACACACAGCTAGAAGCCCAATATTTTTTCAGAGGTAGATGCAGAAAAAAATATATTCAGTTTGCAACCTGATGGAGGTCAGTATAGATGGACTAATACAACAAGTCCCACACACAGCTAGAAGCCCAATATTTTTTCAGAGGTAGATGCAGAAAAAAATATATTCAGTTTGCAACCTGATGGAGGTCTGTATAGATGGATTAATAGAACAAGTCCCACACACAGCTAGAAGCCCAATATTTTTTCAGAGGTAGATGCAGAAAAAAATATATTCAGTTTGCAACCTGATGGAGGTCTGTATAGATGGATTAATAGAACAAGTCCCACACACAGCGAGAAGCCCAATATTTTTTCAGAGGTAGATGCAGAAAAAAATATATTCAGTTTGCAACCTGATGGAGGTCAGTATAGATGGACTAATACAACAAGTCCCACACACAGCTAGAAGCCCAATATTTTTTCAGAGGTAGATGCAGAAAAAAATATATTCAGTTTGCAACCTGATGGAGGTCTGTATAGATGGATTAATAGAACAAGTCCCACACACAGCTAGAAGCCCAATATTTTTTCAGAGGTAGATGCAGAAAAAAATATATTCAGTTTGCAACCTGATGGAGGTCTGTATAGATGGATTAATACAACAAGTCCCACACACAGCTAGAAGCCCAATATTTTTTCAGAGGTAGATGAAGAAAAAAATATATACAGTTTGCAACCTGATGGAGGTCAGTATAGATGGACTAATACAACAAGTCCCACACACAGCTAGAAGCCCAATATTTTTTCAGAGCTAGATGCAGAAAAAAATTATATTCAATTTGCAACCTGATGGAGGTCAGTATAGATGGACTAATAGAATGATGCTATGCCCAAAAGATTTTACTTCACTAGGTGCAGTAAAAAAATTGGTATTTTATACACAGGTGGTATATCTTGCAACACAGATAGGCTACTCCACTGACTAACACACTCTGCAATAGGCCAAAAAGGATTAGCTTTGCTAGATTCAGCCAAATGCTGTGAAAAAAACTTGCACAGCACTGGCACAGACCTGCCTGGCAAAAACTGATAGGAACTGATGTAACCTAGTCCTGAAAAGGACTCCAATTACAATTAGTCTTTACTCCCACAATCTATCTATTTAAGATCACAGACCTGCCTGATAAAAGTCGTAGGAAATGCTGTAACCTAGTACTTAAAAGGACTGCAATCACAACTATTCCCTACTCCCAAGCTATCTGTAGATTTGTGCGAAAATTGGCTTGAAATTAACAAGGTATAGCGCACACAGCAACAGCGGTGCCGTCTAACATGCAGCTGCAGCAGTGAGAAAATGGTGGCGATGGGGAAAATGGCTTGGTCTTATAGGGCAAGGACATGTGACATACACTGCCAATGACACATGCCCTTGCTTGTGTGAAAAAAAGCACTTCGCTCCGTGTGTGCGCTGCTGATAGGCTGACAGATTGCACCTCCCCACTGCAAATGCGGGAAAGAGAAAAAAAAAAAGGAGATCTTCATTGTTCCTGCAGAGATCCATCCCCTGCCCCTCCCCCCACCCCGCTGTACACTCAAACTGCGTATTAACATTAATTTTCATCATTACTGAGAAAAAATCCAGTTATGATTTTGGTGCACGAACAGTTATCGAACATAATCTCGAACAGCCGAATTTTTCTCAAATTGTTCGTGTTCGCCGAACGGCTCGAACACCGCCCAAAACAGCTCGAATTTGAGATTGGCGAACAGTTCGAGTAGAACAACGCTCATCTCTAATATTTAGTCGTTTTCAGCCAATACTTTTGATTTTTGAAAATTTCACTTTTTTGTGAAAATATCCACTAAATGAGGGAATAATATGTGTGAGGGTACCCCAGGAGAGTTCCAAATGTGTGTGGGTAGAATATATATCCCACGGGGTTAAAATTGAAAAAAGTTGAAAAAATTTTTTTTTTGGGCTTAGTCAATTTTTCAGACTTTCAGATAGGGCATATGTCAGTGAGCATTCCGATTTCAGTTCCAGAGCGATTCGCCCAATGAGTTTTTGATATTTAGTCGTTTTCAGCCAATATTTTTGATTTCTTTAAAATTTCACTTTTTTGTGAAAATATCCAATAAATAAGGGAATAATATGTGTGAGGGTACCCCAGGAGAGTTCCAAATGTGTGTGGGTAGAATATAAATCCCACGGGGGTAAAATTGAAAAAAGTTGAAAAAATTTTTTTTTGGACTGTCATTTTTCCAGCATTTATCAGACTTTCAGATCCGGGAAATGTCATTGAGCATTCCGATTTCAGTTCCAGAGTGATTCGCCCTATGAGTCCTTGATATTTCGTCGTTTTCAGGCAATTTTCTGGATTTTTGAAAATTTCACTTTTTTGTGAAAATATCCACTAAATGAGGGAATAATATGTGTGAGGGTACCCCAGGAGAGTTATAAATGTGTGTGGGTAGAATATATATCACACGGGGGGTAAAATTGAAAAAAGAGGAAAAAATTATTTTTTTCGACTTAGTCATTTTTCGGGCGTTTATCAGACTTTCAGATAGAGCAAATGTCATTGAGCATACCGATTTCAATTCCAAGGCGATTCGCCCAATGAGTCCTTGATATTTAGTCGTTTTCAGCCAATATTTTGGATTTTTGAAAATTTCACTTTTTTGTGAAAATATCCACTAAATGAGGGAATAATATGTGTGAGGGTACCCCAGGAGAGTTCCAAATGTGTGTGGTAGAATATATATCACACGGGGGGTAAAATTGAAAAAAGTTGAAAAAATTTTTTTTTTGAACTTAGTCATTTTTCCGGTGTTTATCAGTCTTTCAGATAGGACAAATGTCAATGAGCGTTCCGATTTGAGTTCCAGAGCGATTCACCCAATGAGTCCTGGATATTTAGTAGTTTTCAGCCAATATTTTGGATTTTTGAAAATTTCTCTTTTTTGTGAAAATATCCACTAAATGAGGGAATAATATGTGTGAGGGTACCCCAGGAGAGTTCCAAATGTGTGTGGTAGAAGATATATCCCACAGGGTTAAAACTGAAAAAAGTTGAAAAAAAATTTTTTTTGGACTTAGTCAATTTTCCGGAATTATCAGACTTTCAGATAGTGGAAATGTCAGTGAGCGTTCCGATTTCAGTTCCAGAGTGGTTCGCCCAATGAGTCCTTGATATTTCGTCGTTTTCAGGCAATTTTCTGGATTTTTGAAAATTTCACTTTTTTGTGAAAATATCCACTAAATGAGGGAATAATATGTGTGAGGGTACCCCAGGAGAGTTACAAATGTGTGTGGGTAGAAAATATATCACACGGGGGGTAAAATTGAAAAAAGAGGAAAAAATTATTTTTTTCGACTTAGTCATTTTTCGGGCGTTTATCAGACTTTCAGATAGAGCAAATGTCATTGAGCATACCGATTTCAATTCCAAGGCGATTCGCCCAATGAGTCCTTGATATTTAGTCGTTTTCAGCCAATATTTTGGATTTTTGAAAATTTCACTTTTTTGTGAAAATATCCACTAAATGAGGGAATAATATGTGTGAGGGTACCCCAGGAGAGTTCCAAATGTGTGTGGTAGAATATATATCACACGGGGGGTAAAATTGAAAAAAGTTGAAAAAATTTTTTTTTTGAACTTAGTCATTTTTCCGGTGTTTATCAGTCTTTCAGATAGGGCAAATGTCAATGAGCGTTCCGATTTCAGTTCCAGAGTGGTTCGCCCAATGAGTCCTTGATATTTAGTCGTTTTCAGCCAATTTTCTGGATTTTTGAAAATTTCACTTTTTTGTGAAAATATCCACTAAATGAGGGAATAATATGTGTGAGGGTACCCCAGGAGAGTTCCAAATGTATGTGAGTCGAATATATATCCCACGGGGTTAAAATTGAAAAAAGTTGAAAAAATTATTTTTTTGGGCTTAGTCATTTTATCACACTTTCAGATAGGGGAAATGTCAGTGAGCGTTCCGATTTCAGTTCCAGAGCGATTCGCCCAATGAGTCCTTGATATTTAGTCATTTTCCGACAATTTCAGAATTTTTCAAAAATTTCACTTTTTTGTGAAAATATCCACTAAATGAGGGAATAATATGTGTGAGGGTACCCCAGGAGAGTTCCAAATGTGTTTGGGTAGAATATATATCCCACGGGGATAAAATTGAAAAAAGTTGAAAAATTTTATTTTTTTTGGACTTAGTCATTTTTCCGGCGTTTATCAGACTTTCAGATAGGGGAAATGTCAGTGAGCGTTCCGATTTCAGTTCCAGAGCGATTCGCCCAATGAGTCCTTGATATTTAGTCGTTTTCAGCCAATTTTCTGGATTTTTGAAAATTTCACTTTTTTGTGAAAATATCCACTAAATGAGGGAATAATATGTGTGAGGGTACCCCAGGAGAGTTCCAAATGTGTGTGGGTAGAATATATATCCCACGGGGGTAAAATTGAAAAAAGTTGAAAAAAATTTTTTTTTGGACTTATTCCTTTTTCCGGCGTTTATCAGACTTTCAGATAGGGGAAATGTCAGTGAGCGTTCCGATTTCAGTTCCAGAGCGATTCGCCCAATGAGTCCTTGATATTTAGTCATTTTCCGACAATTTCTGGATTTTTGAAAATTTCACTTTTTTGTGAAAATATCCACTAAATGAGGGAATAATATGTGTGAGGGTACCCCAGTAGAGTTCCAAATGTGTGTGGGTAGAATATATATCCCACGGGGGTAAAATTGAAAAAAGTTGAAAAATTTTTTTTTTTGGGCTTAGTCATTTTTTCAGACTTTCAGATAGGGCATATGTCAGTGAGCATTCCGATTTCAGTTCCAGAGCGATTCGCCCAATGAGTCCTTGATATTTAGTAGTGTTGAGCCACCCCCGTAGTGTTCGAGTTCGGTTCGGTTCGTCGAACACCCGTGTGTTCGCCGAACTGTTCGTCGAACTGTTCGTCGAACACCTTCGAACACCGTTAAAACCAATGGCAGGCAAACAAAAACACATAGAAACACATAGAAAACACCTTCAAAGGTGTCCAAAAGCTGACAAACTGCTCAGAAGACATAACTAACACATGGAAAAGTGACAAGTACATATAGCCATGCGAAAATAAAAGAGGTGGAGGAGTAAAAGGAGGGGGAGACACAGATATAGGCATGTCATGCCCTTCTAAAATCCAAAAAGTGAGAAGCCGACACGGCCAGACCGCTCCTGCCCGTGCCACCTCCGTGTCGCCGGGTTTGTGCCAGAGCCGCGGTGAACCCTGATTGCCAGCCCCCCTCTCCCAATACTGGTGCCTGTCCGCTGGTGGGTCGAGCGAGCCCCCCTGTGGTGGAGGCAGCTCTAAGCTTTTTTATTTAAATTGTCTCTCTAATTTGAATGAATACACTTTAAATCCATTTACAAGGAACTATTGGAGGGCAAGTCTCATGCCAGCAGCCGCGTAATTCCAGCTCCAGTAGCGTCCACTAAAGCTGCTGCAGTTAAAAAGCTTTTATAAGGATCGAGCTCGGCTGTCCACCGCAAGGCATCCTACTGCCAGTCCCAGCCCCTATGCCTTGGGGTGCCTCCTGATGCTCTTCACTGAGTATCCCGTGGTCCCGAAGCATTTCCTTTGAAAAAATTAAGTGTCCAAACTACAGGTGGTGTAGCTTGCTTAACAGCCGGGATAATCCGCTGACTAGCAGACACTGCTACTAGGCACAAAGTATTTCCTGGGCTAGATGCAGTTAAAAATTTGTAATTAGATACTCTCGTTGGATGCTGAGAAAGCATTCCATAGAGTCTCCTGGCACGCCATATATGATTCTCTTAAAAAGCTTGGGGTAGGGGTCTAGGGGACCCTTTTATAGCCAAAATCACGGCCCTGTATCACAATACGTCACCTAGGCTGAAGATAAATGGAACTGTAGCACCCTGAGGGCTCGGTTGCTACAGAGGTATTGCACCTCACCCAGAGGTGTGATAGCTCACTCTCAGGTAAGGATGGAGTGTGGATCAGGACCCGACACCTGCATGCATTACACCACATTGCCGTGGGGCAGGGCGACCAATATGCCAATAAGATGGGCACGACAGTCCCTGTCCCTGGCTGGAGTGGGGGGAGGGAACACTGAGGAAGGGGAACCCTGTAGTGCAGGAGCAGGGAGGAAGCAGTTCCTGGGTGCATTGAGAAGGGAGTATAAAAGGTGGGCACCATCTTAGTTCAGTGCAGAGAAGTCTGAGCAGAAGTGGCAGGGAGCAGGGGCTCTGCATGAGCTCTGCTCCGGAGGCGGGCCTAGTAACAGAGGCCCAGGCCTGGAAGAGGGAGAAGGAAGGAAATGGAGCGGAGAAGGCTCCAGGAACGAGGAATGAAGGGATCCCAGGGGTGCGGACGGGCGAGTCGCCACCGCACGCCCGAATCCACCTGCGTGGAGGGGTCAGGCCAAAGGGGGAGACCGGTCCCCGAACTAGTGGAGGCAGGAAACGACCCTCAGCTAGAAACCGGAGGCTCTGACATTTTATGTGGCGCAGCCCCTCGCTACACCCACTAGGAAGGCACCACATAGGGTCAGGGAAACTGGCGCCAAGTTTACCAAGAGGAGGCCCGAGGCAGCCGGACAGAAGTGTTGGTAAGAAAGGCCAGACAAAGGACACACAAAGGGGGTCCTGTGAAGCGCTCCAAAGTTATCTGGGAGTTGTCTGAGCCCCTCACCTGGTGAGCACAGTACGACGTGGGCAGCCGTTACCTGCAGACGTGGTCTGGATAATAAGAACTGTGAGTAAAGGCCCTGAACTGCATCACTGACTCCGTGTCGTTACTGCTGCTGCCCTGCACCATCACCCCCATCCTCCGCATACACTGCCCTGAGGCTATACTCCTCCCGTGGGGAGTTATGCTACGCTCTGCTGCACCCACAACACCAGCCTCAGCGGTCTACCCTGTAGCGGCGGTTCACTCTGATCGCAATCCACAGGTGGCGTAGTCGGACATTTAAACATCAAAACCACATAAATAGTTCCGCCACTGGTTTGACCACCCTGAGCCACGGAACCGGGTCGCCGCCACGAAGACTACAACCACCAGCATCCACCAAAAAGGGTCCGGCTCCGGATGTCCCAAGGCCCAGGGGGTGCATCAGAACATTTTCATCACCTTTCACAATCACCAATGGGACAAGGCAGGGATGTCCTCTGTCCCCTCTCTTATACATCCTAGTGACGGAGCACCTGCTCTCATCAATTCGCCATAACCCCAATATTAGGTGGATTGAGGTGGGAGGCACCGAGTACAAGTGCTCTCTATTTGCTGATGATGTCCTAGTATATATCACTCAATCACATATATCCATCCATGCTGTTATGGCTGAAATAGATCACTTTGTTACATGGTCAAATTTAAAAATCAATGCAGCGAAGTCTGAGGCCCTCGATGTCTCCCTCGCCAAATCCATATAGGATTCCATCCAGTCCAAATTTCCCTTTGCCTGGCCCTCACAGGGTATCAAATACTTAGGAATTCCTATTCATAGAGACCTCTCCCATCTATGTTATCTTAATTTTGGGCCCTTTATTGAACAACTCCATACAGACCACGGTTGGCAAGTTAGAACTGTAAGATTCACTACGTGAACCACTGGTGTTTTGTGGAAAAGCACATTTACACTGTGTTTCAAATTATTATGCAAAAAGTGTTTAGGAGTGATAAGGGAAGAATTTGTTTGTTTGTCAGTTAAACTCATTGATGGTGATGTGTGTCAGGGCTCTTTATATCACTGTAAGCAATTGCAGACACCTGTGCTAATTAGTTTGGCAGGTGTGTCCAATGAAAGGCAAGACTACTTAAGAAGGCTCTCTCACATTATTAAGCAGCCTACATTTTCTGCCAAAATGGGAAAGAAAAAGGATGTGTCGGCTGCTGAGAAGCAACAAACTGTGGAGTGTTTAGGTCAAGGCATGACTACAATCAACATTGTGCGATGATCAGGATGAAGTGTCTTGGCAATCAAGAAGTATGTAGCTGATTCACAGTACACACGTGTGCGTGCTGATAAGGGCAAATTGAGGACTCTTTCCTACAGGCAATTACGTCAGGTTGAAAGAGCAGCGGCAAAAAAGCCTTGTCATAGCAGCAGACAAGTTTTTGAAGCTGCTTGTGCCTCCAACGTCCCCCGAACAACAAGATGCAGGGTCCTTCAGAGGTTTGCAGCTGTGCATATGCCATCCTGTCGACCTCCTCTATCCACTTCACACAAGCAGAAACGGCTCCAGTGGGCCAAACATTACATGAAGACTGATTTCAAAACTGTTTTGTTCACGGATGAGTGCCGTGCAGCGCTCGATGGTCCAGATGGATGGAGTGGAGGATGGCTGGTTGATGGACACCCCACGCAAACACGGCTACAGCGCCAACAAGGAGGAGGTGGAGTAATGTATTGGGCTGGAATCATGGGGAGAGAGATTGTCGGCCCCTTTAGGATCCCTAAAGGCGCTAAAGATGAACTCCATAATGTATGTGGATTTTCTCAAACAGCACTTCCTGCCATGGTTCAAGAAGAAGAACCGTGTATTTCACAGCAAGATCATTTTTCTGCATGATAATGCACCATCTCATGCTGCACATAAAACATCTGCATCTCTGGCTGATATGGGCATAAAAGGGGACAAACTTATGGTGTGACCCCCCATGCTCCCCTGACCTCTACCCCATTCAGAACCTTTGGAGCATCATTAAAAGGAGTGTCTATGATGGCGGGAGGCAGTTCACATCTAAGCAACAGCTCTGGGAGGGTATTCTGTCCTCATGCAAAACAATTGAAGCAGAAACCATCCAAAACCTGACAAATTCAATGGACGAGAGAGTTCAGAAGCTCCTTTCGAACAAGGGGTCCTATGTGAAAATGTAACATCACCTAGAATAAAGTTTTGAGTTGAAAACTGTTTGATTTCAGTTTCTAACAACCTGCTAATGCTTATAATTTCAAAAATGACCATTTTTTTGGTCTTTATTAAAATGAAAAGGTTGATCGAAAAGTTTGGGGGATCTAAGAGTGTGGCAACCCAGTAGTCATGATTACTTCGAATTCTGACAATATGAGGGTCATGCTGCAGGTAGTGCAGCAAGAAGGCACTTATGTGTCTTGCGCATCTCGGAGCCCCAAAATTATTTTCCGGGCTAGATGCAGCTAAAAATTATTATTAATTTTAAATCTGGTGAAGCTTTAGTATAGATGGCCTAATAGGATCAGTGCTGCACACTGCTACAAAGCCCAAATTATTTTCCAGTCAAGATACAGATAAACATGATTAGTAATTTTAAATCTGGTGGAGCTTATTATAGATGGCCTAATAGAATCAGTGCTGCACACTGCTACAAAGCCCAAATTATTTTCCAGCCAAGATACAGATAAACATGATTAGTAATTTGAAAGCTTAAAACGGTTGGTAGGGTGATTTTAACCAATCATCAAGCTTTTACTCTCCCCAGGATGACACAGGGGTAGAAAAGTCGTTTCGGATCCATGATTTGTTCATCTTTATGAACGTGAGTCTGTCTACATTATCAGTGGAGAGCCGCGTGCGCTTATCTGTCAGCACACCACCAGCAGCGCTGAACACACGTTCAGACAGAACGCTGGCTGCGGGGCATGACAAGATCTCCAAGGCGTAAGTGGCTAGCTCCGGCCATTTATCCAGATTGGAAGCCCAAAAAGAGCAAGGGTCCAGTGACACAGTCGTGGCTTCAATGTTTACTTGGAGATACTCCTGTACCATCGTCTCTAGGCGTTGACTATGTGTCACACTTCTTGTCTCCTGTGGCCTTGCAAAGGATGGGCTAAAAAAGTGGTGAAATGATTCCGCAAAATTGATGTTACCAGCAGATACTGTGGTTCTGTTACGGTTTGAGTGCTGAACACTTGACGGTCCCACGGTTGGCAAGTTGGAACTGTGAGATTCACTACGTGCACCACTGGTATTTTGTGGAAAAGCACATGTAAGATTCTGCAACAGTCTCTGCTGATACTCCTGCATGCGTGCATCCCTTTCTATGGCAGGAATAATTTCTGCAAATTTACTTTTGTACCGGGGATCTAACAGTGTGGCAACCCAGTAGTCAGGATTATTTCTAATTCTCACAATTCGAGGGTCATGTTGCAGGTAGTGCAGCAAGAAGGCACTCATGTGTGTTGCGCATCCAGGAGCACCAAGTCCCTGTTGTGTTGGTGGCGAGGTAACAATCATGCTTCCTTCCTCTGTCCTCTCCCCCCAACCTCGCACAACAGAAATGTGATCAAGGTCTCCCTCATCTGATGAGTCTTCCATCAGTTCGTCCTCCACTTCTTCCTGGGCTCCTGCACCTTCCTCACTAGTTTGGCTGCTACCATGCGCCCTGGTAAAACCATCTCCCCCACCCTCACATGCCTGCCGCCTTGGTGCTGCCGACCGTCTGGACCTTGCAGATGTTAGCCCTTCCGCATACAACTCCTCCTCCTCTACTTCCTCCACCTCCTCTTGTGCCACCACCTGACTCCGAATTCTGTTTAACATGTGCTCCAGCATGTAAATCACCGGAATAGTCATGCTGATAATGGCATCGTCAGCACTAAACATCTTCGTCGCCATTTCAAAACTGTGCAGAAGGGTGCATAGGTCCCTGATCTGAGACCACTCCTCCAGCGTGATTTGCCCCACCTCTGGATCTCGTTGGCCCAGGCTATACGTCAGAACGTATTGCACCAGGGCTTGTCGGTGCTGCCACAGTCGCTGCAACATGTGCAGAGTTGAATTCCACCGGGTAGGCACATCGCATTTTAGCCGGTGAAGTGGCAGGCCCAACGACTTCTGTAGAGATGTAAGTCGCTGAGCTGCGGGCTGCGAACGGCGAAAGTGAGCACACAGCGACCGTGCCCTCTGCAGAAGGCCATCTAGTCTGGGATAGTGGGCTAAAAATTGCTGGACAACCAGGTTCAACACGTGAGCCATACAAGGCACGTGTGTGACATTGCCCCGGCGAAGGGCCGAACCCAGGTTTGCAGCATTGTCGCACACGGCCTTCCCTGGTTTCAGGTCCAGTGGAGACAACCATTCATGAAATTGGTTCTCCAGAGCTGACCACAACTCCTCAGCTGTGTGACTCACATTTCCCAGACATTTCAATGTAAAAACCGCCTGATGACGTTGAGCCCTACTGCCAGCATAGTAAGGAGGTGTGCAGGATCCCTTCTGCGCAGTTAGAAAGCTTGTGGCATGACCAGACAGGCTTTGGGTGCAGGTGGAAGACCGAGAGGAGGTTGAGGAGGCAGAAGCAGTGGAGGAACTTTGACATAAAGAGGATTGACGCACAACTCGTGGGGACGGCAAGACTTGGACAGCAGCCTCTTGTCCTGCTGTCACCATAGTTACCCAGTGCCCAGTCAGCGACATGTAACGCCCCTGTCCATGCCTACTCGTCCAAGTGTCTGTGGTGAAATGCACCCTGTCACACACAGAGTTTCTCAAAGAAGCGGTGATGTTGTGTGCGACATGCTGGTGGAGCGCAGGCACACCTTTCTTTGAGAAGTAGTGCCGACTGGGCATCTGGTACTGGGGCACTGCGACAGACATAAGGTCTCGAAAATCCTCTGTGTCCACCAGGCGGAAAGGCAGCATTTCTGTAGCCAAGAGCTTGCAGATGGTGAAATTCAACCTCTTAGCTTTCTCATGGCTAGGAGGAAATGGTCTTTTACTTGTCCACATCTGAGGGACCGAGGGCTGGCTATTGTGCTTAGACGGAGTTGATAAGGGTGTCCCCGGCAAACTGCCGGTCTGTGAGGAAGATGCAGGCGGACATGTTAGGTTGCCTTGATCCAAAGGTGGTGCTATCGATGTCGGACAGCGCTCAACACCAGCTGGTGTTACCACCTCCAAAGAAAATGATGACCTGCCAATCACGCTGGCTGTTGCGGGTAAAGAGGTGGCAGGTCTGCGCCCCAAAACAGGTGTGACTGCTGTCCCCCCAGTCACAGAGGATGAAGAGGCCGCGGATGCACAAGATATGGCAGACGGTGGTTGGCCCGGCCGGCTAGGCCGCATTGTAGCACACTGAGCTTCCCACTGCAACTTATGCTTCATGTCCATGTGCCGGTTCATGCATGAAGTACTCAAACTATGTATTTTTTGGCCTCTACTTAGCTTTTGCTGACAAATGTTACAGATAACACGAGTTGGGTCATCTTTATCGATCTGAAAAAATGCCCAGGCTATGCAAGGCTTAGCACCCGTGCGACCTGAAGAGCCACCACGACTTGTGGTGAGAGGCAGAGTTGTGTTTGAGGATGCAGTTGTTGACGTGCTTCCAGTACTACGTCTCTGTCCAGGAAGGCACAACCTGACCTCGTCGTCACTAGCATCTTCCTCCACCTCCTCTGCTGACCTCATCTCTTGGCTGACTGTGGGTTGACAGTAAGTGGGATCTCCAACCTCATCATCATCACCCTGTGCGTTATCACACCCGTCGTCCTCAGAGCCAACCTGTTCCTGCCCTGACAAAAAACTAAAGTTGTCGCTCCAATCAGGTATTTGAGTCTTATCATCGTCTTCCTCATTGTCTGTTATGTTCTGCTACCAGAGCTAAGGAAAGAGAGGAGATCTGTCCCTACGATAGAACTCAGCTTGATCCCTACGATGTAACAGGGAACCTGATCCTGCGATCAGACCTGCTAAAGTCCTAAGCTAGTCTGTACGGAGACCTATAGATGTGGGGAAGGAATCCCTACAAGCACTAAGGACAGGGAGGAAAATGGGACACCTCCTAACAGAAATAGTAGCAGACAGACGAACAAACAAAACCCATAGAACACAGAGGTCCGTAGACCAAGCAAACTAACAGAGTTAGATACAGAGCACAGGCTAGCTAGAAAGTAGTTATACAATGAAGTCCAGCAAAGCCAGAAGGGCGGAGCAGGATTAAATAGGCCAACAAGGTCATGTGACCAGCAAAGGAAAAAACCTAAGAGCAAGGTTCTAACAGTACCCCCCCTTCTAAGAGGATCTTCCGGATCCCCTTGGACCAGGCTTATCAGGAAATCTCCTGTGAAACGCTCTGATAAGTCTGGACGCGGAAACATCATCCGACCTCACCCAAGAGTTATCCTCGGGACCGAAACCTTTCCAGGCCACAAGATACTGCAAACTACCTCTATACCGTCTAGAGTTAAGGATGCGAGAAAAACAGTGCCCACCTAGCCTGACGGGCATTCAGGCGCTTGGCAGCATCAAGATATATCAGATTTTTATGATCCGTAAGAACCTGAACGGGAAATTCCGGATCTTCCAAGAAGTGGCGCCAGTCTTCAAATGCGAGTTTAATAGCCAATAATTCCCGATTACCAATATCGTAATTCAGTTCAGTCTCCGAAAATTTTTTTGAAAAAAAGGCACAGGGATGTAATCCATCCCCGTTATCCTGAGACAATACTGCGCCAACCCCCACAGAGGAAGCATCAACCTCAACCAAAAACGGCTTAGTCACATCAGGCTGCATAAGGATGGGAGCAGAGGTAAACCTCTCCTTGAGATACACAAAAGCTTCAATGGCCTCAGAAGACCACTGAACCGCATCAGCACCTTTCCTGGTGAGATCGGTCAGAGGTTTGACAATACTAGAAAAATTTTTTATGAATTTTCTGTAATAATTGGCGAAACCCAAAAACCTCTGTATCGATTTCAAACCAATAGGCCTAGGCCATTCCTGCACAGCCTGAACCTTAACCGGGTCCATCTCAAAACCTTTGCTGAAGATAATGTAGCCAAAAAAACTAATTCTCTGTACAGCGAACTCACATTTCTCCAGCTTAGCAAAAAGCGAATTGTCCATTAATAACTGTAATACCTCACGTACGCTCCGCCAATGAGACTCCAGATCCGGCGAATAAATGAAAATGTCATCCAAATACACAACCACATTTTTGCCGATCAAAGGTCTAAGGATGTCATTAATAAGATTCTGAAAAAATGCAGGAGCATTAGTAAGACCAAAAGGCATAACCAGATTCTCAAAATGTCCCACAGGAGTGTTAAAAGCAGTCTTCCATTCGTCACCCTCCTTCATGCGCAACAGATTGTATGCCCCCTTAAGGTCAATTTTAGAGAACCACTTGGCCCCCATTAACTGGTTAAACAGATCAGGAATCAATGGCAGTGGGTAAGGATTGCGTACAGTAATTTTGTTAATCTCACGAAAATCCAGACAAGGACGTAAACCGCCGTCCTTTTTTTTTACAAAAAAAAATCCAACCGCCACAGGAGACTTAGAGGGCCTAATGTGACCGGCGGCCAAACTTGTCTGTATGTATTCCTCCAAAGCCTTCCTCTCAGGAATAGAAAGGTTAATTAAACGACTTTTAGGAAGAGTCGCTCCAGGGACAAATTCAATAGAACAATCATAGTCTCTATGGGGAGGCAAAACCTGCGATTCCTTCTCAGAAAAAACTCTCCAAAAATCCTGAATAGGAACAGGCAATTCTCCCCTATCCAAAGCTGCAATACACCCGTTACAACACTTGTCATAACATTTATGGCTCCAGGATTTAATTTCACTGGTAGACCAATCCAGTACAGGATTGTGAAATTTTAACCAGGGCAATCCCAATATTACTTGAGAAGGCAAGTTATTCAAAACTACCAAATCCAATTTCTCATGGTGAACACCATTAATAGTGAGAGGAAATTCACAGACCTTGAGAGTAATATTCTTCAAAGGGGAACCATCCACAGAAACCACAGCAATGGGGGATGATAAAGGTTCGGGTTTTAAATTGAGTCTTTCCAAGAATCCCCCATCAATTACATTCAGAGTAGACCCACAATCAACAAACACCCGAAATTCCATTAATTTTTCCTGAGCAATCGTGGAAGCAGCTAAAAATACACCCTTGGAATTTAAACAGGCAATACGGGCATGACTGACCATTTTTTTTTCTTTCTTCATACGAAGCTCACAGCCTTTAATCAAATGACCAGATTTTCCGCAATAGAAACACAAGCCTTCAAAAAATCTGCGGTCTTTTTATTGAGAGCGAGGTGCCACCGATCCAATCTCCATCGGTTCACCACTGTTAGTACACACATTCTCATAACCAGAAACTGACATAGCAGAGGATTTGCTCTCATTAACCCTTGCACGCAGTCTCCTATCCACCCGTATAGCTAATTGCATAGCCTGTTGCAAATCTTCAGGTGTAGGATAAGCAATTAGCAGGTCTTTAACCCTTTCATTGAGCCCAGCAAGAAATAGACTTTTCAGAGCAGAATCGTTCCACCCTGTTTGAGTAGACCAACGACGGAAATGAGTACAATATTTTTCCACATTACCTGATCCCTGTTTCAAACGTCTCAACTCAGATTCAGCTGATGTGACACGGTCAGGATAATCATATAATAGTCCCAAAGCAGAAAAAAAACTATCCACTGATCTGAAGCATGTATCACTGGGTTGCAAAGAAAAGGCCCACTCCTGAGGCTCTTTGCGCAAAAGTGACATTATGAACCCTATGCGCTGGGATTCATCCCCAGAGGACTTGGGTCTCAAACGAAAATACAATAAGCAAGCATTTTTAAATGAAAAAATTTCTCGGTGTTCACCAAAAAATAAATCCGGCAAACATACCTTAGGCTGCAAGAAATGTGCTCCAGGACAGTTACTCACGTGCTGACGGAGCTCGGCCACCTCCAGAGAGAGTCCCTGCAGGCGATGAGCCAAATCCTGAACCGACACCATGATGGAACAGAAAAAATCTTTCCTTAGAGAATTTGCAGGCTGGACTTACTGTTATGTTCTGCTACCAGAGCTAAGGAAAGAGAGGAGATCTGTCCCTACGATAGAACTCAGCTTGATCCCTACGATGTATCAGGGAACCTGATCCTGCGATCAGACCTGCTAAAGTCCTAAGCTAGTCTGTACAGAGACCTATAGATGTGGGGAAGGAATCCCTACAAGCACTAAGGACTGGGAGGAAAATGGGACACCTCCTAACAGAAATAGTAGCAGACAGACGAACAAACAAAACACATAGAACACAGAGGTCCGTAGACCAAGCAAACTAACAGAGTAAGATACAGAGCACAGGCTAGCTGAAAGTAGTTATACAATGAAGTCCAGCAAAGCCAGAAGGGCGGAGCAGGATTAAATAGGCCAACAAGGTCATGTGACCAGCAAAGGAAAAAACCTAAGAGCAAGGTTCTAATATTGTCTCCACCAACAGGAGTTACAGTTTGGGAATGAGGGTCTACATTATGGTCAAAACCTTCTGCGTCTGGTCCTGGATCCGACTCATAAAGATTCTGGGCATCAGTGCAGATCATTTCCTCGTCTGGATTCACAGAAGCGCTGGAGTCGACCTCTGATTCCCAGGCTATAGTATGAGTAAACAGCTCTGCAGACTCAACCATCTGTTCTACCTCATACTCAGACGGGCAGCTGGAGATTTGGGAGCTGCGAGGAAGCAAGTGCGATTGGGGTGACACCTTTGAGGACTGGAGTATTTGTGATGTTGAAGTTGATGTGGAGGAGAGCCCACTTAAAGGAGCACTTGATATCCATTGAAGCACCTGCTGTTTTTGTGCCTCATCTGGAATTTGTAGCGATTGGCGTGGCCGTAAGAAAGGGATCTTATCACATTGTCCGCTAAAAGAAGTAGATATTTTAGTTTGGCTGGAAGATGGTCTTTCTTCTGCAGATGTTACTGTTGCTTTAACACCTACCCCACGGACACAACCTTTTTTCCCCTTCCCAACACGCCTATTCCCCTTTCCACCAGCAGCAGGCCTTTTTCCACTCATTTTGGTGGTTAACTAATTAACAACTCTGGAGTTGTTTGCACAAAAAAACAATGGATGGGAACCGAGCAGAGCTGAGTAGCCAAACTGTGGTATTAGGCCAAAACTATTGGCTGGGTTAGATGCAGAAAAAAATTATATTCAATTTGCAACCTGATGGAGGTCAGTATAGATGGACTAATAGAGAAAGTCCCACACACTGCTTGAAGGCCAAATATTTTTTCAGAGCTAGATGCAGATAAAAATTATTTTTAATTTGCAACCTGATGGAGGTCAGTATAGATGGACTAATAGAGAAAGTCCCACACACTGTTAGAAGGCCAAATATTTTTTCAGAGCTAGATGCAGATAAAAATTATTTTTAATTTGCAACCTGATGGAGGTCAGTATAGATGGACTAATAGAGAAAGTCCCACACACTGCTAGAAGGCCAAATATTTTTTCAGAGCTAGATGCAGATAAAAATTATTTTTAATTTGCAACCTGATGGAGGTCAGTATAGATGGACTAATAGAGAAAGTCCCACACACTGCTAGAAGGCCAAATATTTTTTCAGAGCTAGATGCAGATAAAAATTATTTTTAATTTGCAACCTGATGGAGGTCAGTATAGATCGACTAATAGAGAAAGTCCCACACACTGCTAGAAGGCCAAATATTTTTTCAGAGGTAGATGCAGAAAAAAATATATTCAGTTTGCAACCTGATGGAGGTCAGTATAGATGGACTAATAGAGAAAGTCCCACACACTGCTTGAAGGCCAAATATTTTTTCAGAGCTAGATGCAGATAAAAATTATTTTTAATTTGCAACCTGATGGAGGTCAGTATAGATGGACTAATAGAGAAAGTCCCACACACTGTTAGAAGGCCAAATATTTTTTCAGAGCTAGATGCAGATAAAAATTATTTTTAATTTGCAACCTGATGGAGGTCAGTATAGATGGACTAATAGAGAAAGTCCCACACACTGCTAGAAGGCCAAATATTTTTTCAGAGCTAGATGCAGATAAAAATTATTTTTAATTTGCAACCTGATGGAGGTCAGTATAGATGGACTAATAGAGAAAGTCCCACACACTGCTAGAAGGCCAAATATTTTTTCAGAGCTAGATGCAGATAAAAATTATTTTTAATTTGCAACCTGATGGAGGTCAGTATAGATCGACTAATAGAGAAAGTCCCACACACTGCTAGAAGGCCAAATATTTTTTCAGAGGTAGATGCAGAAAAAAATATATTCAGTTTGCAACCTGATGGAGGTCAGTATAGATGGACTAATACAACAAGTCCCACACACAGCTAGAAGCCCAATATTTTTTCAGAGGTAGATGCAGAAAAAAATATATTCAGTTTGCAACCTGATGGAGGTCAGTATAGATGGACTAATACAACAAGTCCCACACACAGCTAGAAGCCCAATATTTTTTCAGAGGTAGATGCAGAAAAAAATATATTCAGTTTGCAACCTGATGGAGGTCAGTATAGATGGACTAATACAACAAGTCCCACACACAGCTAGAAGCCCAATATTTTTTCAGAGGTAGATGCAGAAAAAAATATATTCAGTTTGCAACCTGATGGAGGTCTGTATAGATGGATTAATAGAACAAGTCCCACACACAGCTAGAAGCCCAATATTTTTTCAGAGGTAGATGCAGAAAAAAATATATTCAGTTTGCAACCTGATGGAGGTCAGTATAGATGGACTAATACAACAAGTCCCACACACAGCTAGAAGCCCAATATTTTTTCAGAGGTAGATGCAGAAAAAAATATATTCAGTTTGCAACCTGATGGAGGTCAGTATAGATGGACTAATACAACAAGTCCCACACACAGCTAGAAGCCCAATATTTTTTCAGAGGTAGATGCAGAAAAAAATATATTCAGTTTGCAACCTGATGGAGGTCTGTATAGATGGATTAATAGAACAAGTCCCACACACAGCTAGAAGCCCAATATTTTTTCAGAGGTAGATGCAGAAAAAAATATATTCAGTTTGCAACCTGATGGAGGTCAGTATAGATGGACTAATACAACAAGTCCCACACACAGCTAGAAGCCCAATATTTTTTCAGAGGTAGATGCAGAAAAAAATATATTCAGTTTGCAACCTGATGGAGGTCTGTATAGATGGATTAATAGAACAAGTCCCACACACAGCTAGAAGCCCAATATTTTTTCAGAGGTAGATGCAGAAAAAAATATATTCAGTTTGCAACCTGATGGAGGTCTGTATAGATGGATTAATAGAACAAGTCCCACACACAGCTAGAAGCCCAATATTTTTTCAGAGGTAGATGAAGAAAAAAATATATGCAGTTTGCAACCTGATGGAGGTCAGTATAGATGGACTAATACAACAAGTCCCACACACAGCTAGAAGCCCAATATTTTTTCAGAGCTAGATGCAGAAAAAAATTATATTCAATTTGCAACCTGATGGAGGTCAGTATAGATGGACTAATAGAATGATGCTATGCCCAAAAGATTTTACTTCACTAGGTGCAGTAAAAAAATTGGTATTCTATACACAGGTGGTATATCTTGCAACACAGATAGGCTACTCCACTGACTAACACACTCTGCAATAGGCCAAAAAGGATTAGCTTTGCTAGATTCAGCCAAATGCTGTGAAAAAATCTTGCACAGCACTGGCACAGACCTGCCTGGCAAAAACTGATAGGAACTGATGTAACCTAGTCCTGAAAAGGACTCCAATTACAATTAGTCTTTACTCCCACAATCTATCTATTTAAGAGCACAGACCTGCCTGATAAAAGTCATAGGAAATGCTGTAACCTAGTACTTAAAAGGACTGCAATCACAACTATTCCCTACTCCCAAGCTATCTGTAGATTTGTGCGAAAATTGGCTTGAAATTAACAAGGTATAGCGCACACAGCAACAGCGATGCCGTCTAACATGCAGCTGCAGCAGTGAGAAAATGGTGGCGACGGGGAAAATGGCTTGGTCTTATAGGGCAAGGACATGTGACATACACTGCCAATGACACATGCCCTTGCTTGTGTGAAAAAAAGCACTTCGCTCCGTGTGTGCGCTGCTGATAGGCTGACAGATTGCACCTCCCCACTGCAAATGCGGGAAAGAGAAAAAAAAAAGGAGATCTTCATTGTTCCTGCAGAGATCCATCCCCTGCCCCACCCCCACCCCGCTGTACACTCAAACTGCGAATTAACATTAATTTTCATCATTCCTGAGAAAAAATCCAGTTATGATTTTGGTGCACGAACAGTTATCGAACATAACCTCGAACAGCCGAATTTTTCTCAAATTGTTCGTGTTCGCCGAACAGCTCGAACACCGCCCAAAACAGCTCGAATTTGAGATTGGCGAACAGTTCGAGTAGAACAACGCTCATCTCTAATATTTAGTCGTTTTCAGCCAATACTTTTGATTTTTGAAAATTTCACTTTTTTGTGAAAATATTCACTAAATGAGGGAATAATATGTGTGAGGGTACCCCAGGAGAGTTCCAAATGTGTGTGGGTAGAATATATATCCCACGGGGGTAAAATTGAAAAAAGTTGAAAAAATTTTTTTTTTGGGCTTAGTCATTTTTTCAGACTTTCAGATAGGGCATATGTCAGTGAGCATTCCGATTTCAGTTCCAGAGCGATTCGCCCAATGAGTCCTTGATATTTAGTCGTTTTCAGCCAATATTTTGGATTTTTGAAAATTTCACTTTTTTGTGAAAATATCCACTATATGAGGGAATAATATGTGTGAGGGTTCCCCAGGAGAGTTCCAAATGTGTGTGGGTAGAATATATATCCCACGGGGGTAAAATTGAAAAAAGTTGAAAAAAAATTTTTTTTGGGCTTAGTCATTTTTCAGGCGTTTATCAGACTTTCAGATAGGGGAAATGTCAGTGAGCATTCCGATTTCAGTTCCAGAGCGATTCGCTCAATGAGTTCTTGATATTTAGTCATTTTCCGACAATTTCTGGATTTTTCAAAAATGTCACTTTTTTGTGAAAATATCCACTAAATGAGGGAATAATATGTGTGAGGGTACCCCAGGATAGTTCCAAATGTGTGTGGGTAGAATGTATATCCCACGGGGGTAAAATTGAAAAAAGTTGAAAAAAATTTTTTTTCTGGACTTAGTCATTTTTCCGGCGTTTATCAGACTTTCAAATAGGGGAAATGTCAGTGAGCGTTCCGATTTCAGTTCCAGAGCGATTCGCCCAATGAGTCCTTGATATTTAGTCGTTTTCAGACAATTTTCTGGATTTTTGAAAATTTCACTTTTTTGTGAAAATATCCACTAAATGAGGGAATAATATGTGTGACGGTACCCCAGGAGAGTTCCAAATGTGTGTGGGTAGAACATATATCCCACGGGGTTCAAATTTAAAAAAGTTGAAAACATTTTTTTTGGGCTTAGTCATTTTTTCAGACTTTCAGATAGGGCATATGTCAGTGAGCATTCCGATTTCAGTTCCAGAGCGATTCGCCCAATGAGTCCTTGATATTTAGTCGTTTTCAGCCAATATTTTGGATTTTTGAAAATTTCACTTTTTTGTGAAAATATCCACTAAATGAGGGAATAATATGTGTGAGGGTACCCCAGGATAGTTCCAAATGTGTTTGGGTAGAATATATATCCCACGGGGGTAAAATTGAAAAAAGTTGAAAAAAAATTTTTTTTGGGCTTGGTCATTTTTCAGGCGTTTATCAGACTTTCAGATAGGGGAAATGTCAGTGAGCATTCCGATTTCAGTTCCAGAGCGATTCGCTCAATGAGTCCTTGATATTTAGTCATTTTCCGACAATTTCTGGATTTTTCAAAAATGTCACTTTTTTGTGAAAATATCCACTAAATGAGGGAATAATATGTGTGCGGGTACCCCAGGATAGTTCCAAATGTGTTTGGGTAGAATATATATCCCATGGGGTTAAAATTGAAAAAAGTTTAAAAAATTTTTTTTTAAGACTTAGTCATTTTTTCTCCATTTATCAGACTTTCAGATAGGGGAAATGTCAGTGAGCGTTCCGATTTCAGTTCCAGAGCGATTCGCCCAATGATTCCTTGATATTTAGTCATTTTCAGCCAATTTTCTGGATTTTTGAAAATTTCTTTTTTTTGTGAAAATATCCACTAAATGAGGGAATAATATGGGTGAGGGTACCCCAGGAGAGTTCCAAATGTGTGTGGGTAGAATATATATCCCAAGGGGGTAAAATTGAAAAAAGTTGAAAAAAATTTTTTTTTGGACTTACTCATTTTATTGGGCTTACTAATTTGATCAGACTTTCAGATAGGGCAAATGTCAGTGAGCATTTTGATTTCAGTTCCAGAGCGATTCGCCTAATAAGTCCTTGATATTTAGTCATTTTCCGACAATTTCTGGATTTTTGAAAATTTCACTTTTTTGTGAAAATATCCACTAAATGAGGGAATAATATGTGTGAGGTTACCCCAGGAGAGTTCCAAATGTGTGTGGGTAGAATATATATCCCACGGGGGTAAAATTGAAAAAAGTTGAAAAAAAATTTTTTTTGGACGTATTCCTTTTTCCGGCGTTTATCAGACTTTCAGATAGGGCAAATGTCAGTGAGCATTCCGATTTCACTTCCAGAGCGATACGCCCAATGAGTCCTTCATATTTAGTCGTTTTCAGACAATATTTTGATTTTTGAAAATTTCACTTTTTTGTGAAAATGTCCACTAAAAAAGGGAATAATATGTGTGAGGAGAGTTCCAAATGTGTGTGGGTAGATTATATATCCCACGGGTGTAAAATTGAAAAAAGTGGAAAAAAATTTTTTTTTGGTCTTAGTCATTTTTCCGGCGTTTATCAGACTTTCAGATAGGTCAAATGTCAGTGAGCATTCCAATTTCAGTTCCAGAGCGATTAGCTCAATGAGTCCTTGCTATTTTGTCGTTTTCAGCCAATTTTCGAAAATTTCAATTTTTTGTGAAAATATCCACTAAATGAGGGAACAATATGTGTGAGGGTACCCCAGGAGAGTTCCAAATGTGTGTGGGTAGAATATATATCCCACGCGTGTAAAATTGAAAAAAGTTGAAAACATTTTTTTTTTTTACTTAGTCATTTTTCCGGCGTTTATCAAACTTTCAGATAGGGGAAGTGTCAGTGAGCGCTCCAATTTCAGTTCCAGAGTGATTCGCACAATGAGTCCTTGATATTTAGTCGTTTTCAGCCAATTTTCTGGATTTTTGAAAATTTCACTTTTTTGTGACAATATCCACTAAATGAGGGAATAATATGTGTGAGGGTACCCCAGGAGAGTTCCAAATGTGTGTGGGTATAATATATATCCCACGGGAGTAAAATTGAAAAAAAATTTTTTTTTGGTCTTAGTCATTTTTCCGGCGTTTATCAGATTTTCAGATAGATCAAATGTCAGTGAGCGTTCCGATTTCAGTTCCAGAGCGATTCGCCCAATGAGTCCTTGATATTTAGTCGTTTTCAGCCAATTTTCTGGATTTTTGAAAATTTCACTTTTTTGTGAAAATATCCACTAAATGAGGGAATAATATGTGTGAGGGTACCCCAGGAGAATTCCAAATGTGTTTGGGTAGAATATATATCCCACGGGGATAAAATTGAAAAAAGTTGAAAACAATTTTTTTTTGGACTTAGTCATTTTTCCGGCGTTTATCAGACTTTCAGATAGGGGAAATGTCAGTGAGCGTTCCGATTTCAGTTCCAGACCGATTTGCCAGATGAGTCCTTGATATTTCGTCGTTTTCAGGCAATTTTCAGAATTTTTGAAAATTTCACTTTTTTGTGAAAATATCCATCAAATGAGGGAATAATATGTGTGAGGTTACCCCAGGAGAGTTCCAAATGTGTGTGGGTAGAATATATATCCCACGGGGGGAAAATTGAAAAAGTTGAAAAAAATTTTTTTTTGGACTTAGTCATTTTTCCGGCGTTTATCAGACTTTCAGATAGGTCAAATGTCAGTCAGCGTTCCGTTTTCAGTTCCAGAGCGATTCGCCCAATGAGTCCTTGATGTTTAGTCATTTTCAGCCAATTTTCTGGATTTTTGAAAATTTCACTTTTTAGTGACAATATCCACTAAATGAGGGAATCATATGTGTGAGGGTACCCCAGGAGAGTTCCAAATGTGTGTGGGTAGAATATATATCCCACGGGGGTAAAATTGAAAAAAGTTGAAAACATTTTTTCTTTGGACTTAGTAATTTTTCCGTCTTTTAACAGACTTTTAGATACAGGAAATGTCAGTGAGCGTTCCGATTTCAGATCCAGAGCGATTCGCCCAATGAGTCCTTGATATTTAGTCGTTTTCAGCCAATTTTCTAGATTTTTGAAAATTTCACTTTTTTTGTGAAAATATCCACGAAATGAGGGAATAATACATGTGAGGGTACCCCAGGAGAGTTCCAAATGTGTGTGGGTAGAATATATATCCCACGGGGGTAAAATTGAAAAAAGTTGAAAAAAATTCATTTTTTGGACTTAGTCATTTTTCTGGCGTTTATCAGACTTTCAGATAGGGGAAATGTCAGTGAGCATTCCGATTTCAGTTCCAGAGCGATTTGCCGGATGAGTCCTTGATATTTCGTTGTTTTCAGGCAATTTTCTGAATTTTTGAAAATTTCACTTTTTTGTGAAAATATCCACTAAATGAGGGAATAGTATGTGTGAGGGAAACCCAGGAGAGTTCTAAATCTGTGTGGGTAGAATATATATCCCACGGTGGTAAAAATGAAAAAAGTTGAAAAAATTTTTTTTTTACTTAGTCATTTTTCCGGCGTTTATCAGACTTTCAGATAGGGCAAATGTCAGTGAGCGTTCCGATGTCAGTTCCAGAGCGATTCGCCCAATGAGTCCTTGATATTTAGTCGTTTTCAGCCAATTTTCTGGATTTTTGAAAATTTCACTTTTTTGTGACAATATCCACTAAATGAGGGAATAATATGTGTGAGGGTACCCCAGGAGAGTACCAAATGTGTGTATGTAGAATATATATCCTACGGGGGTAAAATTGAAAAAAGTTGAAAATATATATTTTTTTTTACTGTTATTTTTCCGGCGTTTATCAGACTTTCAGATATGTCAAATGTCATTTAGCGTTCCGATTACAGTTCCAGAGCGATTCGCCCAATGAGTCCTTGATATTTAGTCATTTTCAGACAATTTTCTGGATTTTTGAAAATTTCACTTTTTTGTGAAAGTATTCACTAAATGAGGGAATAATATGTGTGAGGGTACCCCAGAAGAGTTCCAAATGTGTGTGGGTAGAATATATATCCCACAGGGGTAAAATTGAAAAAAGTTGAAAACATTTTTTTTTTGGACTTTGTCATTTTTCCGGCGTTTATCAAACTTTCAGATAGGGGAAATGTCAGTGAGCGTTCCGATTTCAGTTCCAGAGCGATTCGCCCAATGAGTCCTTGATATTTAGTCGTTTTCAGCCAATTTTGAGGATTTTTGAAAATTTCACTTTTTTGTGACAATATCCACTAAATGAGGGAATAATATGTGTGAGGGTACCCCAGGAGAGTTCCAAATGTGTGTGGGTATAATATATATCCCACGGGAGTAAAATTGAAAAAAAATTTTTTTTTGGTCTTAGTCATTTTTCCGGCGTTTATCAGATTTTCAGATAGATCAAATGTCAGTGAGCGTTCCGATTTCAGTTCCAGAGCGATTCGCCCAATGAGTCCTTGATATTTAGTCGTTTTCAGCCAATTTTCTGGATTTTTGAAAATTTCACTTTTTTGTGAAAATATCCATCAAATGAGGGAATAATATGTGTGAGGTTACCCCAGGAGAGTTCCAAATGTGTGTGGGTAGAATATATATCCCACGGGGGGAAAATTGAAAAAGTTGAAAAAAATTTTTTTTTGGACTTAGTCATTTTTCCGGCGTTTATCAGACTTTCAGATAGGTCAAATGTCAGTCAGCGTTCCGTTTTCAGTTCCAGAGCGATTCGCCCAATGAGCCCTTGATGTTTAGTCATTTTCAGCCAATTTTCTGGATTTTTGAAAATTTCACTTTTTAGTGACAATATCCACTAAATGAGGGAATCATATGTGTGAGGGTACCCCAGGAGAGTTCCAAATGTGTGTGGGTAGAATATATATCCCACGGGGGTAAAATTGAAAAAAGTTGAAAACATTTTTTCTTTGGACTTAGTCATTTTTCCGTCTTTTAACAGACTTTTAGATACAGGAAATGTCAGTGAGCGTTCCGATTTCAGATCCAGAGCGATTCGCCCAATGAGTCCTTGATATTTAGTCGTTTTCAGCCAATTTTCTAGATTTTTGAAAATTTCACTTTTTTTGTGAAAATATCCACGAAATGAGGGAATAATACATGTGAGGGTACCCCAGGAGAGTTCCAAATGTGTGTGGGTAGAATATATATCCCACGGGGGTAAAATTGAAAAAAGTTGAAAAAAATTCATTTTTTGGACTTAGTCATTTTTCTGGCGTTTATCAGACTTTCAGATAGGGGAAATGTCAGTGAGCATTCCGATTTCAGTTCCAGAGCGATTTGCCGGATGAGTCCTTGATATTTCGTTGTTTTCAGGCAATTTTCTGAATTTTTGAAAATTTCACTTTTTTGTGAAAATATCCACTAAATGAGGGAATAGTATGTGTGAGGGAAACCCAGGAGAGTTCTAAATCTGTGTGGGTAGAATATATATCCCACGGTGGTAAAAATGAAAAAAGTTGAAAAAATTTTTTTTTTACTTAGTCATTTTTCCGGCGTTTATCAGACTTTCAGATAGGGCAAATGTCAGTGAGCGTTCCGATGTCAGTTCCAGAGCGATTCGCCCAATGAGTCCTTGATATTTAGTCGTTTTCAGCCAATTTTCTGGATTTTTGAAAATTTCACTTTTTTGTGACAATATCCACTAAATGAGGGAATAATATGTGTGAGGGTACCCCAGGAGAGTACCAAATGTGTGTATGTAGAATATATATCCTACGGGGGTAAAATTGAAAAAAGTTGAAAATATATATTTTTTTTTACTGTTATTTTTCCGGCGTTTATCAGACTTTTAGATGTCAAATGTCATTTAGCGTTCCGATTACAGTTCCAGAGCGATTCGCCCAATGAGTCCTTGATATTTAGTCATTTTCAGACAATTTTCTGGATTTTTGAAAATTTCACTTTTTTGTGAAAGTATTCACTAAATGAGGGAATAATATGTGTGAGGGTACCCCAGAAGAGTTCCAAATGTGTGTGGGTAGAATATATATCCCACAGGGGTAAAATTGAAAAAAGTTGAAAACATTTTTTTTTTGGACTTTGTCATTTTTCCGGCGTTTATCAAACTTTCAGATAGGGGAAATGTCAGTGAGCGTTCCGATTTCAGTTCCAGAGCGATTCGCCCAATGAGTCCTTGATATTTAGTCGTTTTCAGCCAATTTTGAGGATTTTTGAAAATTTCACTTTTTTGTGACAATATCCACTAAATGAGGGAATAATATGTGTGAGGGTACCCCAGGAGAGTTCCAAATGTGTGTGGGTAGAATATATATCCCACGGGGGTAAAATTGAAAAAAGTTGAAAAAAATTTTTTTTTGGTCTTAGTCATTTTTCCGGCGTTTATCAAACTTTCAGATAGGGGAAGTGTCAGTGAGCGCTCCAATTTCAGTTCCAGAGTGATTCGCACAATGAGTCCTTGATATTTAGTCGTTTTCAGCCAATTTTCTGGATTTTTGAAAATTTCACTTTTTTGTGACAATATCCACTAAATGAGGGAATAATATGTGTGAGGGTACCCCAGGAGAGTTCCAAATGTGTGTGGGTATAATATATATCCCACGGGAGTAAAATTGAAAAAAAATTTTTTTTTGGTCTTAGTCATTTTTCCGGCGTTTATCAGATTTTCAGATAGATCAAATGTCAGTGAGCGTTCCGATTTCAGTTCCAGAGCGATTCGCCCAATGAGTCCTTGATATTTAGTCGTTTTCAGCCAATTTTCTGGATTTTTGAAAATTTCACTTTTTTGTGAAAATATCCACTAAATGAGGGAATAATATGTGTGAGGGTACCCCAGGAGAATTCCAAATGTGTTTGGGTAGAATATATATCCCACGGGGATAAAATTGAAAAAAGTTGAAAACAATTTTTTTTTGGACTTAGTCATTTTTCCGGCGTTTATCAGACTTTCAGATAGGGGAAATGTCAGTGAGCGTTCCGATTTCAGTTCCAGACCGATTTGCCAGATGAGTCCTTGATATTTCGTCGTTTTCAGGCAATTTTCTGAATTTTTGAAAATTTCACTTTTTTGTGAAAATATCCATCAAATGAGGGAATAATATGTGTGAGGTTACCCCAGGAGAGTTCCAAATGTGTGTGGGTAGAATATATATCCCACGGGGGTAAAATTGAAAAAGTTGAAAAAAATTTTTTTTTGGACTTAGTCATTTTTCCGGCGTTTATCAGACTTTCAGATAGGTCAAATGTCAGTCAGCGTTCCGTTTTCAGTTCCAGAGCGATTCGCCAAATGAGTCCTTGATGTTTAGTCATTTTCAGCCAATTTTATGGATTTTTGAAAATTTCACTTTTTAGTGACAATATCCACTAAATGAGGGAATCATATGTGTGAGGGTACCCCAGGAGAGTTCCAAATGTGTGTGGGTAGAATATATATCCCACGGGGGTAAAATTGAAAAAAGTTGAAAACATTTTTTCTTTGGACTTAGTCATTTTTCCGTCTTTTAACAGACTTTTAGATACAGGAAATGTCAGTGAGCGTTCCGATTTCAGTTCTAGAGCGATTTGCCGGATGAGTCCTTGATATTTCGTCGTTTTCAGGCAATTTTCTGAATTTTTCAAAATTTCACTTTTTTGTGAAAATATCCACTAAATGAGGGAATAATATGTGTGAGGGAACCCCAGGAGAGTTCCAAATGTGTGTGGGGAGAATATATATCCCACGGTGGTAAAATTGAAAAAAGTTAAAAAATTTTTTTTTTTGGACTTAGTCATTTTTCCGGTGTTTATCAGACTTTCAGATAGGGGAAATGTCAGCAAGCGTTCCGATTTCAGTTCCAGAGCGATTCGCCCAATGAGTCCTTGATATTTAGTCGTTTTCAGCCAATTTTCTGGACTTTTGAAAATTTCACTTTTTTGTGAAAATATCCACTAAATGAGGGAATAATATGTGTGAGGGTACCCCAGGAGAGTTCCAAATGTGTGTGGGTAGAATATATATCCCACGGGGGTAAAATTGAAAAAAGTTTAAAAAAAATTTTTTGGGGACTTAGTCATTTTATCAGACTTTCAGATAGGGCAAATGTCAGTGAGCATTCCGATTTCAGTTCCAGAGCGATTTGCCCAATGAGTCCTTGATATTTAGTCGTTTTCAGCCAATATTTTGAATTTTTGAAAATTTCACTTTTTGGTGAAAATATCCACTAAATGAGGGAATAATATGTGTGAGGGTACCCCAGGAGAGTTCCAAATGTGTGTGGGTAGAATATATATCCCACGGGGGTAAAATTGAAAAAAGTTTTAAAAAAATTTTTTGGGGACTTAGTCATTTTATCAGACTTTCAGATAGGGCAAATGTCAGTGAGCATTCCAATTTCAGTTCCAGAGCGATTAGCCCAATGAGTCCTTGATATTTAGTCGTTTTCAACCAAATTTCTGGATTTTTGAAAATTTCACTTTTTTGTGAAAATATCCACTAAATAAGGGAATAATATGTGTGAGGGTACCCCAGGAGAGTTCCAAATGTGTGTGGGTAGAATATATATCCCACGGCGGTAAAATTGAAAAAAGTTTAAACATTTTTTTTTTTAGACTGTCATTTTTCCGGGGTTTATCAAACTTTCAGATAGGGCAAATGTAAGTGAGCGTTCCAATTTCAGTTCCAGAGTGATTCGCCGAATGAGTCCTTGATATTTAGTCGTTTTCAGCCAATTTTCTGGATTTTTGAAAATTTCACTTTTTTGTGAAAATATCCACTAAATGAGGGAATAATATGTGTGAGGGTACCCCAGGAGAGTTCCAAATGTGTGTGGGTAGAATATGTATCCCACGCCAGTAAAATTGAAAAAAGTTGAAAAATTTTTTTTTTTGGACTTAGTCATTTTTACTGTGTTTATCAGACTTTCAGATAGGGGAAATGTCAGTGAGCATTCCGATTTCAGTTCCAGAGCGATTGTCCCAATGAGTCCTTGATATTTAGTCGTTTTCAGCCAATCTTTTGAATTTTTGAAAAATTTCACTTTTTTGTGAAAATATCCACTATATGAGGGAATAATATGTGTGAGGGTACCCCAGGAGAGTTCCAAATATGTGTGGGTAAAAAATATATCCCACGCCAGTAAAATTGAAAAAAGTTGAAAAATTTTTTTTTTTTGACTTAGTCATTTTTCCGGTGTTTATCAGACTTTCAGATAGGGGAAATGTCAGTGAGCGTTTCGATTTCAGTTCCAGAGCGATTCGCCCAATGAGTCCTTGATATTTAGTTGTTTTCAGCCAATTTTCTGGATTTTTGAAAATTTCACTTTTTTGTGACAATATCCACTAAATGAGGGAATAATATGTGTGAGGGTACCCCAGGAGAGTTCCAAATGTGTGTGGGTAGAATATATATCTCACGGGGTAAAATTGAAAAAATTTTTTTTTTACTTAGTCATTTTTCCAGCGTTTATCAGACTTTCAGATAGGGCAAATGTCAGTGAGTGTTTCGATTTCAGTTCCAGAGCGATTCGCCGGATGAGTCCTTGATATTTCGTCGTTTTCAGGCAATTTTCTGAATATTTGAAAATGTCATTTTTTTGTGAAAATATCCACTAAATGAGGGAATAATATGTGTGAGGGTACCCCAGGAGAGTTCCAAATGTGTGTGGGTAGAATATATATCCCACGGGGGTAAAATTGAAAAAAGTTGAAAAAAAATTTTTTTTGGACTTAGTCATTTTATCAGACTTTCAGATAGGGCAAATGTCAGTGAGCGTTTCGATTTCAGTTCCAGAGCGATTAGACGGATGAGTCCTTGATATTTCGTTGTTTTCAGGCAATTTTCTGAATTTTTGAAAATTTCACTTTTTTGTGAAAATATCCACTAAATGAGGGAATAATATGTGTGAGGGTACCCCAGGAGAGTTCCAAATGTGTGTGGGTAGAATATATATCCCACAGGGGTAAAATTGAAAAAAGTTTAAAAATTTTATTTTTTTGTACTGTCATTTTTCCGGCGTTTATTAGACTTTCAGATAGGGCAAATGTCAGTGAGCGTTCCGATTTCAGTTCCAGAGCGATTCGCCCAATGAGTCCTTGATATTTAGTCGTTTTCAGCCAATTTTCTGGATTTTTGAAAATTTCACTTTTTTGTGAAAATATCCACTAAATGAGGGAATAATATGTGTGAGAGTACCCCAGGAGAGTTCCAAATGTGTGTGGGCAGAATATATATCCCACGAGGGTAATATTGAAAAAAGTTGAAAATTTTTTTTTTAAGACTTAGTCATTTTATCAGACTTTCAGATAGGGCAAATGTCAGTGAGCGTTCCGATTTCAGTTCCAGAGCGATTCGCCCAATGAGTCCTTGATATTTAGTCGTTTTCAGCCAATTTTCTGGATTTTTGAAAATTTCACTTTTTTGTGAAAATATCCACTAAATAAGGGAACAATATGTGTGAGGGTACCCCAGGAGAGTTCCAAATGTGTGTGGGTAGAATATATATCCCACGGCGGTAAAATTGAAAAAAGTTTAAACATTTTTTTTTTTGGACTGTCATTTTTCCGGGATTTATCAAACTTTCAGATAGGGCAAATGTCAGTGAGCGTTCCAATTTCAGTTCCAGAGTGATTTGCCGAATGAGTCCTTGATATTTAGTCGTTTTCAGCCAATTTTCTGGATTTTTGAAAATTTCACCTTTTTGTGAAAATATCCACTAAATGAGGGAATAATATGTGTGAGGGTACCCCAGGAGAGTTCCAAATATGTGTGGGAAGAAAATATATCTCACGGGGTAAAATTGAAAAAAGTTGAAAAAATTTTTTTTTTACTTAGTCATTTTTCCAGCGTTTATCAGACTTTCCGATAGGGCAAATGTCAGTGAGTGTTTCAATTTCAGTTCCAGAGCGATTCGCCCAATGAGTCCTTGATATTTAGTCATTTTCAGCCAATTTTCTGGATTTTTGAAAATTTCACTTTTTTGTGAAAATATCCACTAAATGAGGGAATAATATGTGTGAGGGTACCCCAGGAGAGTTCCAAATGTGTGTGGGTAGAATATATATCCCACGGGGGTAAAATTGAAAAAAGTTGAAAAAAAATTTTTTTGGGACTTAGTCATTTTATCAGACTTTCAGATAGGGGAAATGTAAGTGAGTGCTCCAGGTTCAGTTCCAGAGCGATTCGCCCAATGAGTCCTTGATATTTAGTCGTTTTCAGCCAATTTTCTGGATTTTTGAAAATTTCACTTTTTTGTGAAAATATCCACTAAATGAGGGAATAATATGTGTGAGGGTACCCCAGGAGAGTTCCAAATGTGTGTGGGTAGAATATATATCCCACAGGGGTAAAATAGAAAAAAGTTTAAAAATTTTATTTTTTTGGACTGTCATTTTTCCGGCGTTTATCAAACTTTCAGATAGGGCAAATGTCAGGGAGAGTTCCAATTTCAGTTCCAGAGTGATTCGCCCAATGAGTCCTTGATATTTAGTCGTTTTCAGCCAATTTTCTGGATTTTTGAAAATTTCACTTTTTTGTGAAAATATCCACTAAATGAGGGAATAATATGTGTGAGGGTACCCCAGGAGAGTTCCAAATGTGTGTGGGTAGAATATATATCCCACAGGGGTAAAATTGAAAAAAGTTTAAAAATTTTATTTTTTTGGACTGTCATTTTTCCGGCGTTTATTAGACTTTCAGATAGGGCAAATGTCAGTGAGCGTTCCGATTTCAGTTCCAGAGCGATTCGCCCAATGAGTCCTTGATATTTAGTCGTTTTCAGCCAATATTTTCGATTTTTGAAAATTTCACTTTTTTGTGAAAATATCCACTAAATGAGGGAATAATATGTGTGAGAGTACCCCAGGAGAGTTCCAAATGTGTGTGGGTAGAATATATATCCCACGAGGGTAATATTGAAAAAAGTTGAAAATTTTTTTTTTAAGACTTAGTCATTTTATCAGACTTTCAGATAGGGCAAATGTCAGTGAGCGTTCCGATTTCAGTTCCAGAGCGATTCTCCCAATGAGTCCTTGATATTTAGTCGTTTTCAGCCAATTTTCTGGATTTTTGAAAATTTCACTTTTTTGTGAAAATATCCACTAAATAAGAGAATAATATGTGTGAGGGTACCCCAGGAGAGTTCCAAATGTGTGTGGGTAGAATATATATCCCACGAGGGTAATATTGAAAAAAGTTGAAAATTTTTTTTTTAAGACTTAGTCATTTTATCAGACTTTCAGATAGGGCAAATGTCAGTGAGCGTTCCGATTTCAGTTCCAGAGCGATTCGCCCAATGAGTCCTTGATATTTAGTCGTTTTCAGTCAATATTTTCGATTTTTGAAAATTTCACTTTTTTGTGAAAATATCCACTAAATGAGGGAATAATATGTGTGAGAGTACCCCAGGAGAGTTCCAAATGTGTGTGGGTAGAATATATATCCCACGAGGGTAATATTGAAAAAAGTTGAAATTTTTTTTTTAAAGACTTAGTCATTTTATCAGACTTTCAGATAGGGCAAATGTCAGTGAGCGTTCCGATTTCAGTTCCAGAGCGATTCGCCCAATGAGTCCTTGATATTTAGTCGTTTTCAGCCAATTTTCTGGATTTTTGAAAATTTCACTTTTTTGTGAAAATATCCACTAAATAAGGGAATAATATGTGTGAGGGTACCCCAGGAGAGTTCCAAATGTGTGTGGGTAGAATATATATCCCACGGCGGTAAAATTGAAAAAAGTTTAAACATTTTTTTTTTTGGACTGTCATTTTTCCGGGATTTATCAAACTTTCAGATAGGGCAAATGTAAGTGAGCGTTCCAATTTTAGTTCCAGAGTGATTCGCCGAATGAGTCCTTGATATTTAGTCATTTTCAGCCAATTTTCTGGATTTTTGAAAATTTCACTTTTTTGTGAAAATATCCACTAAACGAGGGAATAATATGTGTGAGGGTACCCCAGGAGAGTTCCAAATATGTGTGGGTAAAAAATATATCCCACGCCAGTAAAATTGAAAAAAGTTGAAAACATTTTTTTTTTACTTAGTCATTTTTCCGGTGTTTATCAGACTTTCAGATAGGGGAAATGTCAGCGAGCGTTCCGATTTCAGTTCCAGAGTGATTCGCCCAATGAGTCCTTGATATTTAGTCGTTTTCAGCCAATTTTCTGGATTTTTGAAAATTTCACTTTTTTGTGAAAATATCCACTAAATGAGGGAATAATATGTGTGAGGGTACACCAGGAGAGTTCCAAATGTGTGTGGGTAGAATATATATCCCACAGGGGTAAAATTGAAAAAAGTTTAAAAATTTTATTTTTTTGGACTGTCATTTTTCCGGCGTTTATTAGACTTTCAGATAGGGCAAATGTCAGTGAGCGTTCCGATTTCAGTTCCAGAGCGATTCGCCCAATGAGTCCTTGATATTTAGTCGTTTTCAGCCAATATTTTCGATTTTTGAAAATTTCACTTTTTTGTGAAAATATCCACTAAATGAGGGAATAATATTTGTGAGGGTACCCCAGGAGAGTTCCAAATGTGTTTGGGTAGAATATATATCCCACGGTGGTAAATTTGAAAAAAGTTGAAAAATATATATTTTTTGGACTTAGTCATTTTTCCGGCGTTTATCCGACTTTCAGATAAGGGAAATGTCAGTGAGCGTTCCGATTTCAGTTCCAGAGCGATTCGCCCAATGAGCCCTTGGTATTTAGTCGTTTTCAGGCAATTTTCAGAATTTTTGAAAATTTCACTTTTTTGTGAAAATATCCACTAAATGAGGGAATAATATGTGTGAGGGTACCCCAGGAGAGTTCCAAATGTGTGTGGGTAGAATATATATCCCACAGGGGTAAAATCGAAAAAAGTTGAAAAACATTTTTTTTTGGACTTAGTCATTTTTCCGGCGTTTATCAGACTTTCAGATAGGGGAAATGTCAGTGAGCGTTCCGATTTCAGTTCCAGAGCGATTCGCACAATGAGTCCTTGATATTCCGTCATTTTCAGCCAATTTTCTGAATTTTTCAAAATTTCACTTTTTTTTGAAAATATCCACTAAATGAAGGAATAATATGTGTGAGGGTACCCCAGGAGAGTTCCAAATGTGTGTGGGTATAATATATAGCCCACGGGGGTAAAATTGAAAAAAGGTGAAAAATTTTTTTTTTTTGGACTTAGTAATTTTTCCGGCGTTTATCAGACTTTCAAATAGGGCAAATGTCAGTGAGCATTCCGATTTCAGTTCCAGAGCGATTCTCCCAATGAGTACTTGATATTTCGTCGTTTTCAGGCAATTTTCTGAATTTTTGAAAATTTCACTTTTTTGTGAAAATATCCACTAAATGAGGGAATAATATGTGTGAGGGTACCCCAGGAGAGTTCCAAATGTGTGTGGGTAGAATATATATCCCACGGGGGTAAAATTTAAAAAAAATTTTTTTGGACTTAGTGTTATGTTCTTCTACCAGAGCTAAGGAAAGAGAGGAGATCTGTCCCTACGATAGAACTCAGCTGAATCCCTACGATGTCACAGGGAACCTGATCCTGCGATCAGACCTGCTAAAGTCCTCAGCTAGTCTGTACGGAGACCTATAGATGTGGGGAAGGAATCCCTACAAGTACTAAAGACTGGGAGGAAAATGGGACACCTCCTAACAGAAATAGTAGCAGACAGACGAACAAACAAAATATATAGAACATAGAGGTCCGTAGACCAAGCAAACTAACAGAGTTAGATACAGAGCACAGGCTAGCTAGAAAGTAGTTATACAATGAAGTCCAGCAAAGCCAGAAGGGCGGAGCAGGATTAAATAGGCCAACAAGGTCATGTGACCAGCAAAGGAAAAAACCTAAGAGCAATGTTCTAACAGTACCCCCCCTTCTTAGAGGATCCTCCGGATCCCCTAGGACCAGGCTTATCAGGAAATCTCCTGTGAAACGCTCTGATAAGTCTGGACGCGGAAACATCATCTGACCTCACCCAAGAGTTATCCTCGGGTCCGAAACCTTTCCAGGCCACAAGATACTGCAAACTACCTCTATACCGTCTAGAGTTAAGGATGCGAGAAATTTCATATTCCCCGTCCTCCACCACCGGAGGAACAGAGGCAGAGGCGTCACCATCCGACACAACAGCTTTTTTTAACAGAGAGACATGAAATACTGGATTAATTCTCCAGGAGGTAGGAACCTCCAACCTAACAGCAGATTGGTTGACAACCTGAAGCACCTTAAAGGGCCCTACAAACTTGGGACCCAATTTCTTAGAAGGAATCCTCAACCGCAGATTCCTAGAGGACAACCAAACCATGTCACCAACAGCGAACAAAACCTCCTGTCGTTTCCTATCAAAGTAGTCTTTATATTTTCTGTTGGCCTCCTGAAGATTACCACGCACATCCGTCCAAACTCTCTCCAAATCACCGGAAAAATTCTCCTCCTCAGGCACGGCAGATCCCAACTTGGAGAACGACCCAAACGACGGATGTCTCCCAGAACAACAAAAAAAAGGCGAACAACCAGCAGAAGAAGATGTATGATTGTTCAGAGCAAATTCAGCAAGTGGCAGAAACTCAGACAACCCCTCTTGATTGTCTGCCACAAAACAACGCAAGAACTGCTCAACATCCTGGTTTTTCCTTTCTGTCTGGCCATTAGATTCAGGATGATATCCGGACGAGAACGACAAATGAACTCCCAACCTGTCACAAAAGGCACGCCAAAAACGAGCCACGAACTGAGGACCCCTATCAGAAACAATGTCAGTAGGAACGCCATGAAGTCTGACAATTTCCTTGACAAAGGCCTTAGCGAGAGTTTTAGCGCAGGGCAGTTTGACGAAGGGAACCAAGTGACACATCTTGCTAAAACGGTCCACGACCACCCAGATGACAGTAAAACCCTCAGAGGGGGGAAGGTCAGTTATAAAGTCCATAGCCAAATGTGTCCAAGGAGCACTGGGAACCTCCAAAGGACAAAGCAACCCCGCAGCAGGAGTATGTGAGGACTTAGATCTAGCACATATAGTACATTGATGCACCCACTTAATGACTTCCTTCTGCCATCCAGGCCACCAAAAACTGCGACCCACCAGTCTCTTGGTCTCAGAGATTCCGGGATGACCTGCCAACCGAGATTCGTGACACTCAACAAACAAATCTCTTCTAAAGGTCCCAGGCACAAACAACCTCCCATGAGGAGTGTTAGATGGGGCATTCTCCTGTGCTTTAAGAATCTCATCTTCCAAAACGGAGTCCAAAGCAGCTATCACAACACCTTCTTGTAAAATGTTCTCCTCTTTCTCAGCACCGACTATTGGAGAAAAACTGCGAGACAAGGCATCCGCCTTAACATTCTTAGTACCAGGGATGTAAGTAACGGAGAAATTAAACCGCGAGAAAAACAGTGCCCACCTAGCCTGACGGGCATTCAGGCGCTTGGCAGCATCAAGATATATCAGATTTTTATGATCCGTAAGAACATGAACGGGAAATTCCGCACCTTCCAAGAAGTGGCGCCAGTGTTCAAATGCGAGTTTAATAGCCAATAATTCCCGATTACCAATATCGTAATTCAGTTCAGTCTCCGAAAATTTTTTTGAAAAAAAGGCACAGGGATGTAATCCATCCCCGTTATCCTGAGACAATACTGCGCCAACCCCCACAGAGGAAGCATCAAGCTCAACCAAAAACGGCTTAGTCACATCAGGCTGCATAAGGATGGGAGCAGAGGTGAACCTCTCCTTGAAATACACAAAAGCTTCAATGGCCTCAGAAGACCACTGAACCGCATCAGCACCTTTCCTGGTGAGATCGGTCAGAGGTTTGACAATACTAGAAAAATTTTTTATGAATTTTCTGTAATAATTGGCGAAACCTAAAAACCTCTGTATCGATTTCAAACCAATAGGCCTAGGCCATTCCTGTACAGCTTGAACTTTAACCGGGTCCATCTCAAAACCTTCGCTGGAGATAATGTAACCCAAAAAACTAATTCTCTGTACAGCGAACTCACATTTCTCCAGCTTAGCAAAAAGCGAATTGTCCATTAATAACTGTAATAGCTCACGTACGCTCCGCCAATGAGACTCCAGATCAGGCGAATAAATCAGAATGTCATCCAAATACACAACCACATTTTTGCCGATTAAAGGTCTAAGGATGTCATTAATAAGATTCTGGAAAAATGCAGGAGCATTAGTAAGACCAAAAGGAATAACCAGATTCTCAAAATGACCCACAGGAGTGTTAAAAGCAGTCTTCCATTCGTCACCCTCCTTCATGCGCAACAGATTGTATGCCCCCTTAAGGTCAATTTTAGAGAACCACTTGGCCCCCATTAACTGGTTAAACAGATCAGGAATCAATGGCAGTGGGTAAGGATTGCGTACAGTAATTTTGTTAATCTCACGAAAATCCAGACAAGGACGTAAACCGCCGTCCTTTTTTTTTACAAAAAAAAATCCAACCGCCACAGGAGACTTAGAGGGCCTAATGTGACCGGCGGCCAAACTTGTCTGTATGTATTCCTCCAAAGCCTTGCTCTCAGGAATAGTAAGGTTAAATAAATGACTTTTAGGAAGAGTCGCTCCAGGGACAAATTCAATAGAACAATCATAGTCTCTATGGGGAGGCAAAACCTGCGATTCCTTCTCAGAAAAAACTCTCCAAAAATCCTGAATAGGAACAGGCAATTCTCCCCTATCCAAAGCTGCAATACGCCCGTTACAACACTTGTCATAACATTTATGGCTCCAGGATTTAATTTCACTGGTAGACCAATCCAGTACAGGATTGTGAAATTTTAACCAGGGCAATCCCAATATTACTGGATAAGGCAAGTTATTCAAAACTACCAAATCCAATTTCTCATGGTGAACACCATTAATAGTGAGAGGAAATTCACAGACCTTGAGAGTAATATTCTTCAAAGGGGAACCATCCACAGAAACCACAGCAATGGGAGATGATAAAGGTTCGGGTTTTAAATTGAGTCTTTCCAAGAATCCCCCATCAATTACATTCAGAGTAGACCCACAATCAACAAACACCCGAAATTCCATTAATTTTTCTGAGCAATCGTGGAAGCAGCTAAAAATACACCCTTGGAATTTAAACAGGCAATACGGGCATGACTGACCATTTTTTTTTCTTTCTTCATACGAAGCTCACAGCCTTTAATCAAATGACCAGATTTTCCGCAATAGAAACACAAGCCTTCAGAAAATCTACGGTCTTTTTCTTGAGAGCGAGGTGCCACCGATCCAATCTCCATCGGTTCACCACTGTTAGTACACACATTCTCATAACCAGAAACTGACATAGCAGAGGATTTGCTCTCATTAACCCTTGCACGCAGTCTCCTATCCACCCGTATAGCTAATTGCATAGCCTGTTGCAAATCTTCAGGTGTAGGATAAGCAATTAGCAGGTCTTTAACCCTTTCATTGAACCCAGCAAGAAATAGACTTTTCAGAGCAGAATCATTCCACCCTGTTTGAGTAGACCAACGACGGAAATGAGTACAATATTTTTCCACATTACCTGATCCCTGTTTCAAACGTCTCAACTCAGTCTCAGCTGATGCGACACGGTCAGGATCATCATATAATAGTCCCAAAGCAGAAAAAAACTATCCACTGATCTGAAGCATGTATCACTAGGTTGCAAAGAAAAGGCCCACTCCTGAGGCTCTTTGCGCAAAAGTGACATTATGAACCCTATGCACTGGGATTCATCCCCAGAGGACTTGGGTCTCAAACGAAAATACAATAAGCAAGCATTTTTAAATGAAAAAAATTCTCGGTGTTCACCAAAAATTAAATCCGGCAAACATACCTTAGGCTCCAAGAAATGTGCTCCAGGACAGTTACTCACGTGCTGACGGAGCTCGGCCACCTCCAGAGAGAGTCCCTGCAGGCGATGAGCCAAATCCTGAACCGACACCATGATGGAACAGAAAAATCTTTCCTTAGAGAATTTGCAGGCTGGACTTACTGTTATGTTCTGCTACCAGAGCTAAGGAAAGAGAGGAGATCTGTCCCTACGATAGAACTCAGCTGAATCCCTACGATGTAACAGGGAACCTGATCCTGCGATCAGACCTGCTAAAGTCCTAAGCTAGTCTGTACGGAGACCTATAGATGTGGGGAAGGAATCCCTACAAGTACTAAGGACTGGGAGGAAAATGGGACACCTCCTAACAGAAATAGTAGCAGACAGACGAACAAACAAAATATATAGAACATAGAGGTCCGTAGACCAAGCAAACTAACAGAGTTAGATACAGAGCACAGGCTAGCTAGAAAGTAGTTATACAATGAAGTCCAGCAAAGCCAGAAGGGCGGAGCAGTCTTAAATAGGCCAACAAGGTCATGTGACCAGCAAAGGAAAAAAACTAAGAGCAAGGTTCTAACACTTAGTCATTTTTCCGGCATTTATCAGACTTTCAGATAGGGCAAATGTCAGTGAGCATTCCGATTTCAGTTCCAGAGCGATTCGCCCAATAAGTCCTTGATATTTAGTCGTTTTCAGCCAATTTTCTGGATTTTTGAAAATTTCACTTTTTTGTGAAAATATCCATTAAATGAGGGAATAATATGTGTGAGGGTACCCCAGGAGAGTTCCAAATGTGTGTGGGTAGAATATATATCCCACGGGGTTAAAATTGAAAAAAGTTGAAAACATTTTTTTTTGGGCTTAGTCATTTTTTCAGACTTTCAGATAGGGCATATGTCAGTGAGCATTCTGATTTCAGTTCCAGAGCGATTCGCCCAATGAGTCCTTGATATTTAGTTGTTTTCAGCCAATATTTTGGATTTTTGAAAATTTCACTTTTCTGTGAAAATATCCACTAAATGAGGGAATAATATGTGTGAGGGTACCCCAGGAGAGTTCCAAATGTGTGTGGGTAGAATATATATCCCACGGGGGTAAAATTGAAAAAGTTGAAAAAATTTTTTTTTTGGACTTAGTCATTTTTCCGGCGTTTATCTGACTTTCAGATAGGGGAAATGTCAGTGAGCGTTCCGATTTCAGTTCCAGAGCGATTCACCGGATGAGTCCTTGATATTTAGTCGTTTTCAGGCAATTTTCTGAATTTTTGAAAATTTCACTTTTTTGTGAAAATATCCACTAAATGAGGGAATAATATGTGTGAGGGTACCCCAGGAGAGTTCCAAATGTGTGTGGGTAGAATATATATCCCACGGGGGTAAAATTGAAAAATTTTTTTTTTGGACTTAGTCATTTTTTCCGGCATTTGTCAGACTTTCAGATAGGGCAAATGTCAGTGAGCGTTCCGATTTCAGTTCCAGAGCAATTCGCCCAATGAGTCCTTGATATTTCGTCATTTTCAGGCAATTTTCTGAATTTCTGAAAATTTCACTTTTTTGTGAAAATATCCATTAAATGAGGGAATAATATGTGTGAGGGTACCCCAGGAGAGTTCCAAATGTGTGTGGGTAGAATATATATCCCACGGGGTTAAAATTGAAAAAAGTTGAAAACATTTTTTTTTTGGCTTAGTCATTTTTTCAGACTTTCAGATAGGGCAAATGTCAGTGAGCATTCCGATTTCAGTTCCAGAGCGATTCGCCCAATGAGTTCTTAATATTTAGTCGTTTTCAGCCAATTTTCTGGATTTTTGAAAATTTCACTTTTTTGTGAAAATATCCACTAAATGAGGGAATAATATGTGTGAGGGTACCCCAGGAGAGTTCCAAATGTGTGTGGGTAGAATAAATATCCCACGGGGGTAAAATTGAAAAAAGGTGAAAAATTTTTTTTTTGGACTTAGTCATTTTTCCGGCGTTTATCAGACTTTCAGATAGGGCAAATGTCAGTGAGCATTCCGATTTCAGTTCCAGAGCGATTCGCCCAATAAGTCCTTGATATTTAGTCGTTTTCAGCCAATTTTCTGGATTTTTGAAAATTTCACTTTTTTGTGAAAATATCCACTAAATGAGGGAATAATATGTGTGAGGGTACCCCAGGAGAGTTCCAAATGTGTGTGGGTAGAATATATATCCCACGGGGTTAAAATTGAAAAAAGTTGAAAACATTTTTTTTTGGGCTTAGTCATTTTTTCAGACTTTCAGATAGGGCATATGTCAGTGAGCATTCCGATTTCAGTTCCAGAGCGATTCGCCCAATGAGTCCTTGATATTTAGTTGTTTTCAGCCAATATTTTGGATTTTTGAAAATTTCACTTTTCTGTGAAAATATCCACTAAATGAGGGAATAATATGTGTGAGGGTACCACAGGAGAGTTCCAAATGTGTGTGGGTAGAATATATATCCCACGGGGGTAAAATTGAAAAAAGTTGAAAAAAATTTTTTTTTGGACTTAGTCATTTTTTCCGGCATTTATCAGACTTTCAGATAGGGCAAATGTCAGTGAGCGTTCCGATTTCAGTTCCAGAGCGATTCGCCCAATGAGTCCTTGATATTTCGTCATTTGCAGGCAATTTTCTGAATTTTTGAAAATTTCACTTTTTTGTGAAAATATCCATTAAATGAGGGAATAATATGTGTGAGGGTACCTCAGGAGAGTTCCAAATGTGTGTAGGTAGAATATATATCCCACGGGGTTAAAATTGAAAAAAGTTGAAAACATTTTTTTTTGGGCTTAGTCATTTTTTCAGACTTTCAGATAGGGCATATGTGAGTGAGCATTCCGATTTCAGTTCCAGAGCGATTCGCCCAATGAGTCCTTGATATTTAGTTGTTTTCAGCCAATATTTTGGATTTTTGAAAATTTCACTTTTTTGTGAAAATATCCACTAAATGAGGGAATAATATGTGTGAGGGTACCCCAGGAGAGTTCCAAATGTGTGTGGGTAGAATATATATCCCACGGGGGTAAAATTGAAAAATTTTTTTTTTGGACTTAGTCATTTTTTCCGGCATTTATCAGACTTTCAGATAGGGCAAATGTCAGTGAGCGTTCCGATTTCAGTTCCAGAGCGATTCGCCCAATGAGTCCTTGATATTTAGTCGTTTTCAGCCAATTTCTGAATTTTTGAAAATTTCACTTTTTTGTGAAAATATCCATTAAATGAGGGAATAATATGTGTGAGGGTACCCCAGGAGAGTTCCAAATGTGTGTGGGTAGAATATATATCCCACGGGGTTAAAATTGAAAAAAGTTGAAAACATTTTTTTTTGGGCTTAGTCATTTTTTCAGACTTTCAGATAGGGCATATGTCAGTGAGCATTCCGATTTCAGTTCCAGAGTGATTCGCCCAATGAGTCCTTGATATTTAGTTGTTTTCAGCCAATATTTAGAATTTTTTAAAATTTCACTTTTTTGTGAAAATATCCACTAAATGAGGGAATAATATGTTTGAGGGTACCCCAGGAGAGTTCCAAATGTGTGTGGGTAGAATAAATATCCCACGGGGGTAAAATTGAAAAAAGGTGAAAAATTTTTTTTTGGACTTAGTCATTTTTCCGGCGTTTATCAGACTTTCAGATAGGGCAAATGTCAGTGAGCATTCCGATTTCAGTTCCAGAGCGATTCGCCCAATGAGTCCTTGATATTTAGTCGTTTTCAGCCAATTTTCTGGATTTTTGAAAATTTCACTTTTTTGTGAAAATATCCACTAAATGAGGGAATAATATGTGTGAGGGTACCCCAGGAGAGTTCCAAATGTGTGTGGGTAGAATATATATCCCACGGGGTTAAAATTGAAAAAAGTTGAAAACATTTTTTTTGGGGCTTAGTCATTTTTTCAGACTTTCAGATAGGGCATATGTCAGTGAGCATTCGGATTTCAGTTCCAGAGCGATTCGCCCAATGAGTCCTTGATATTTGGTTGTTTTCAGCCAATATTTTGGATTTTTGAAAATTTCACTTTTTTGTGAAAATATCCACTAAATGAGGGAATAATATGTGTGAGGGTACCCCAGGAGAGTTCCAAATGTGTGTGGGTAGAATATATATCCCACGGGGGTAACATTGAAAAAAAATTTTTTTTGGACTTAGTCATTTTTCCAGTGTTTATCAGACTTTCATATAGGGCAAATGTCAGTGAGCGTTACGATTTCAGTTCCAGAGCGATTCGCCCAATGATTCCTTGATATTTAGTCGTTTTCAGCCAATTTTCTGGATTTTTGAAAATTTCACTTTTTTGTGAAAATATCCACTAAATGAAGGAAAAATATGTGTGAGGGTACCCCAGGAGAGTTCCAAATGTGTGTGGGTAGAATATATATCCCACGGGGGTAAAATTGAAAAAGTTGAAAAATGTGGTTTTTTTGAACTTAGTAATTTTTCCGGTGTTTATCAGACTTTCAGATAGGGGAAATGTGAGAGAGCGTTCCGATTTCAGTTCCAGAATGATTCTCCGGATGAGTCCTTGACATTTCGTCGTTTTCAGGCAATTTTCTGGATTTTTGAAAATTTCACTTTTTTGGGAAAATATCCACTAAATGAGGGAATAATATGTGTGAGGGTACCCCAGGAGAGTTCCAAATGTGTGTGGGTAGAATAAATATCCCACGGGGGTAAAATTGAAAAAAGGTGAAAAATTTTTTTTTTGGACTTAGTTATTTTTCCGGCGTTTATCAGACTTTCAGATAGGGCAAATTTCAGTGAGCATTCCGATTTCAGTTCCAGAGCGATTCGCCCAATGAGTCCTTGATATTTAGTCGTTTTCAGCCAATTTTCTGGATTTTTGAAAATTTCACTTTTTTGTGAAAATATCCACTAAATGAGGGAATAATATGTGTGAGGGTACCCCAGGAGAGTTCCAAATGTGTGTGGGTAGAATATATATCCCACGGGGGTAAAATTTAAAAAAAAATTTTTTGGACTTAGTCATTTTTCCGGCGTTTATCAGACTTTCAGATAGGGCAAATGTCAGTGAGCATTCCGATTTCAGTTCCAGAGCGATTCGCCGGATGAGTCCTTGATATTTCGTCATTTTCAGGCAATTTTCTGAATTTTTGAAAATTTCACTTTTTTGTGAAAATATCCACTAAATGAGGGAATAATATGTGTGAGGGTACCCCAGGAGAGTTCCAAATGTTTGTGGGTTGAATATATATCCCACGGGAGTAAAATTGAAAAAAGTCCCAAAAAAATTTTTTTTGGACTTAGTCATTTTTCCGGTGTTTATCAGACTTTCAGATAGGGGAAATGTCAGTGAGCATTCCCATTTCAGTTCCAGAGCGATTCGCCGGATGAGTACTTGATATTTAGTCGTTTTCAATCAATTTTCTGAATTTTTGAAAATTTACACTTTTTTGTGAAAATATCCACTAAATGAGGGAATAATATGTGTGAGGGTACCCCAGGAGAGTTCCAAATGTGTGTGGGTAGAATATATATCCCACGGGGGTAAAATTGAAAAAAGTTTAAAAATTTTTTTTTTGGACTTAGTCATTTTATCAGACTTTCAGATAGGGCAAATGCCAGTGAGCGTTCCGATTTCAGTACCAGAGCGATTCGCCCAATGAGTCCTTGATGTTTAGTCGTTTTCAGCCAATATTTTGGATTTTTGAAAATTTCACTTTTTTGTGAAAATATCCACTAAATGAGGGAATAATATGTGTGAGGGTACCCCAGGAGAGTTCCAAATGTGTGTGGGTAGAATATATATCCCACGGGGGTAAAATTGAAAAAAGTTGAAAAAATTTTTTTTTTTGAACTTAGTAATTTTTCCGGTGTTTATCAGACTTTCAGATAGGGGAAATGTCAGCAAGCGTTCCAATTTCAGTTCCAGAACGATTCTCCGGATGAGTCCTTGATATTTTGTCGTTTTCAGGAAATTTTCTGGATTTTTGAAAATTTCACTTTTTGGGAAAATATCCACTAAATGAGGGAATAATATGTGTGAGGGTACCCCAGAAGAGTTCCAAATGTGTGTGGGTAAAATATATATCCCACAGGGGTAAAATTGAAAAAAGTTTAAAAAAATTTTTTTTTGGACTTAGTCATTTTTCCGGCGTTTATCAGACTTTCAGATAGGGAAAATGTCAGTGAGCGTTCCGATTTCAGTTCCAGAGCGATTCGCCCAATGAGTCCTTGATATTTAGTCGTTTTCAGCCAATTTTCTGGATTTTTGAAAATTTCACTTTTTTGTGAAAATATCCACTAAATGAAGGAAAAATATGTGTGAGGGTACCCCAGGAGAGTTCCAAATGTGTGTGGGTAGAATATATATCCCACGGGGGTAAAATTGAAAAAAAGTGAAAAACTTTTTTTTGGACTTAGTCATTTTTTCAGACTTTCAGATAGGGCATATGTCAGTGAGCATTCCGATTTCAGTTCCAGAGCGATTCGCCCAATGAGTCCTTGATATTTATTGTTTTAAGCCAATATTTTGGATTTTTGAAAATTTCACTTTTTTTTGAAAATATCCACTAAATGAGGGAATAATATGTGTGAGGGTACCCCAGGAGAGTTCCAAATGTGTGTGGGTAGAATATATATCCCACGGGGGTAAAATAGAAAAAGTTGAAAAATGTGGTTTTTTTGAACTTAGTAATTTTTCCGGTGTTTATCAGACTTTCAGATAGGGGAAATGTGAGAGAGCGTTCCGATTTCAGTTCCAGAATGATTCTCCGGATGAGTCCTTGACATTTCGTCGTTTTCAGGCAATTTTCTGGATTTTTGAAAATTTCACTTTTTTGGGAAAATATCCACTAAATGAGGGAATAATATGTGTGAGGGTACCCCAGGAGAGTTCCAAATGTGTGTGGGTAGAATAAATATCCCACGGGGGTAAAATTGAAAAAAGGTGAAAAATTTTTTTTTTGGACTTAGTTATTTTTCCGGCGTTTATCAGACTTTCAGATAGGGCAAATTTCAGTGAGCATTCCGATTTCAGTTCCAGAGTGATTCGCCCAATGAGTCCTTGATATTTAGTCGTTTTCAGCCAATTTTCTGGATTTTTGAAAATTTCACTTTTTTGTGAAAATATCCACTAAATGAGGGAATAATATGTGTGAGGGTACTCCAGGAGAGTTCCAAATGTGTGTGGGTAGAATATATATCCCTCGAGAGTAAAATTGAAAAAAGTTGAAAAATGTTTTTTTTTTTTAACTTAGTAATTTTTCCGGTGTTTATCAGACTTTCAGATAGGGGAAATGTCAGCGAGCGTTCCGATTTCAGTTCCAGAATGATTCTCCGGATGAGTCCTTGATATTCCGTCGTTGTCAGGAAATTTTCTGGATTTTTGAAAATTTCACTTTTTTGGGAAAATATCCACTAAATGAGGGAATAATATGTGTGAGGGTACCCCAGGAGAGTTCCAAATGTGTGTGGGTAGAATATATATCCCTCGAGAGTAAAATTGAAAAAAGTTGAAAAATGTTTTTTTTTTTAACTTAGTAATTTTTCCGGTGTTTATCAGACTTTCAGATAGGGGAAATGTCAGCGAGCGTTCCGATTTCAGTTCCAGAATGATTCTCCGGATGAGTCCTTGATATTCCGTCGTTGTCAGGAAATTTTCTGGATTTTTGAAAATTTCACTTTTTTGGGAAAATATCCACTAAATGAGGGGATAATATGTGTGAGGGTACTACAGGAGAGTTCCAAATGTGTGTGGGTAGAATATATATCCCACGGGGGTAAAATTGAAAAAAGTTAAAAAAAAAATTTTTTTGGACTTAGTCATTTTTCCGGTGCTTATCAGACTTTCAGATAGGGCAAATGTCAGTGAGCATTCCGATTTCAGTTCCAGAGCGATTCGCCCAATGAGTTCTTGATATTTAGTCGTTTTCAGCCAATTTTCTGGATTTTTGAAAATTTCACTTTTTTGTGAAAATATCCACTAAATGAGGGGATAATATGTGTGAGGGTACTACAGGAGAGTTCCAAATGTGTGTGGGTAGAATATATATCCCACGGGGGTAAAATTGAAAAAAGGTGAAAAATATTTTTTTTGGACTTAGTCATTTTTTCAGACTTTCAGATAGGGCATATGTCAGTGAGCATTCCGATTTCAGTTCCAGAGCGATTCGCCCAATGAGTCCTTGATATTTAGTTGTTTTCAGCCAATATTTTGGATTTTTGAAAATTTCACTTTTTTGTGAAAATATCCACTAAATGAGGGAATAATATGTGTGAGGGTACCCCAGGAGAGTTCCAAATGTGTGTGGGTAGAATATATATCCCACGGGGGTAAAATTTAAAAAAAAATTTTTTGGACTTAGTCATTTTTCCGGCGTTTATCAGACTTTCAGATAGGGCTAATGTCAGTGAGCATTCCGATTTCAGTTCCAGAGCGATTCGCCGGATGAGTCCTTGATATTTCGTCATTTTCAGGCAATTTTCTGAATTTTTGAAAATTTCACTTTTTTGTGAAAATATCCACTAAATGAGGGAATAATATGTGTGAGGGTACCCCAGGAGAGTTCCAAATGTTTGTGGGTTGAATATATATCCCACGGGAGTAAAATTGAAAAAAGTCCCAAAAAAATTTTTTTTGGACTTAGTCATTTTTCCGGTGTTTATCAGACTTTCAGATAGGGGAAATGTCAGTGAGCATTCCCATTTCAGTTCCAGAGCGATTCGCCGGATGAGTACTTGATATTTAGTCGTTTTCAATCAATTTTCTGAATTTTTGAAAATTTACACTTTTTTGTGAAAATATCCACTAAATGAGGGAATAATATGTGTGAGGGTACCCCAGGAGAGTTCCAAATGTGTGTGGGTAGAATATATATCCCACGGGGGTAAAATTGAAAAAAGTTGAAAAATTATTTTTTTTTGAACTTAGTAATTTTTCCGGTGTTTATCAGACTTTCAGATAGGGGAAATGTCAGCAAGCGTTCCAATTTCAGTTCCAGAACGATTCTCTGGATGAGTCCTTGATATTTTGTCGTTTTCAGGAAATTTTCTGGATTTTTGAAAATTTCACTTTTTGGGAAAATATCCACTAAATGAGGGAATAATATGTGTGAGGGTACCCCAGAAGAGTTCCAAATGTGTGTGGGTAAAATATATATCCCACAGGGGAAAAATTGAAAAAAGTTTAAAAAAATTTTTTTTTGGACTTAGTCATTTTTCCGGCGTTTATCAGACTTTCAGATAGGGAAAATGTCAGTGAGCGTTCCGATTTCAGTTCCAGAGCGATTCGCCCAATGAGTCCTTGATATTTAGTTGTTTTCAGCCAATTTTCTGGATTTTTGAAAATTTCACTTTTTTGTGAAAATATCCACTAAATGAAGGAAAAATATGTGTGAGGGTACCCCAGGAGAGTTCCAAATGTGTGTGGGTAGAATATATATCCCATGGGGGTAAAATTGAAAAAAAGTGAAAAACTTTTTTTTGGACTTAGTCATTTTTTCAGACTTTCAGATAGGGGAAATGTCAGCGAGCGTTCCGATTTCAGTTCCAGAATGATTCTCCGGATGAGTCCTTGATATTTTGTCGTTTTCAGGAAATTTTCTGGATTTTTGAAAATTTCACTTTTTGGGAAAATATCCACTAAATGAGGGAATAATATGTGTGAGGGTACCCCAGAAGAGTTCCAAATGTGTGTGGGTAAAATATATATCCCACAGGGGTAAAATTGAAAAAAGTTTAAAAAAATTTTTTTTTGGACTTAGTCATTTTTCCGGCGTTTATCAGACTTTCAGATAGGGAAAATGTCAGTGAGCGTTCCGATTTCAGTTCCAGAGCGATTCGCCCAATGAGTCCTTGATATTTAGTCGTTTTCAGCCAATATTTTCGATTTTTGAAAATTTCACTTTTTTGTGAAAATATCCACTAAATGAGGGAATAATATGTGTGAGGATACCCCAAGAGAGTTCCAAATGTGTGTGGGTAGAATATATATCCCACGGGGTAAAATTGAAAAAAGTTGAAAATTTTTTTTTTTTAACTTAGTAATTTTTCCGGTGTTTATCAGACTTTCAGATAGGGGAAATGTCAGCGAGCGTTCCGATTTCAGATCCAGAACGATTCTCCGGATGAGTCCTTGATATTTCGTCGTTTTCAGGCAATTCTCTGGATTTTTGAAAATTTCACTTTTTTGGGAAAATATCCACTAAATGAGGGAATAATATGTGTGAGGGTACCCCAGGAGAGTTCCAAATGTGTGTGGGTAGAATATATATCCCACGGGGGTAAAATTGAAAAAAGGTGAAAAATATTTTTTTTAGACTTAGTCATTTTTTCAGACTTTCAGATAGGGCATATGTCAGTGAGCATTCCGATTTCAGTTCCAGAGCGATTCGCCCAATGAGTCCTTGATATTTAGTTGTTTTCAGCCAATATTTTGGATTTTTGAAAATTTCACTTTTTTGTGAAAATATCCACTAAATGAGGGAATAATATGCGTGAGGGTACCCCAGGAGAGTTCTAAATGTGTGTGGGTTGAATATATATCCCACGGGGGTAAAATTGAAAAAAGTCCCAAAAAAATTTTTTTTGGACTTACTCATTTTTCCAGTGTTTATCAGACTTTCAGATAGGGGAAATGTCAGTGAGCGTTCCCATTTCAGTTCCAGAGCGCTTCACCCAATGAGTCCTTGATATTTAGTCGTTTTCAGCCAATATTTTGGATTTTTCAAAATTTCACTTTTTTGTGAAAATATCCACTAAATGAGGGAATAATATGTGTGAGGGTACCCCAGGAGAGTTCCAAATGTGTGTGGGTAGAATATATATCCCACGGGGGTAAAATTGAAAAAAGTTTAAAAATTTTTTTTTTGGACTTAGTCATTTTATCAGACTTTCAGATAGGGCAAATGCCAGTGAGCGTTCCGATTTCAGTACCAGAGCGATTCGCCCAATGAGTCCTTGATATTTACTCGTTTTCAGCCAATATTTTGGATTTTTGAAAATTTCACTTTTTTTGTGAAAATATCCACTAAATGAGGGAATAATATGTGTGAGGGTACCCCAGGAGAGTTCCAAATGTGTGTGGGTAGAATATATATCCCACGGGGGTAAAATTGAAAAAAGTTGAAAATTTTTTTTTTTTTTAACTTAGTAATTTTTCCGGTGTTTATCAGACTTTCAGATAGGGGAAATGTCAGTGAGCGTTCCGATTTCAGTTCCAGAGCGATTCGCGCAATGAGTCCTTGGTATTAAGTCGTTTTCAGTCAATTTTCTGGATTTTTCAAAATTTCACTTTTTTGTGAAAATATCCACTAAATGAGGGAATAATATGTGTGAAGGTACCCCAGGAGAGTTCCAAATGTGTGTGGGTAGAATATATATCCCACGGGGGTAAAATTGAAAAAATTAAAAAACATTTTTTTTTGGACTTAGTCATTTTATCAGACTTTCAGATAGGGCAAATGTCAGTGAGCATTCCGATTTCAGTTCCAGAGCGATTCGCCCAATGAGTCCTTGATATTTAGTCATTTTCAGCCAACTTTCTGGATTTTTGAAAATTTCACTTTTTTGTGAAAATATCCACTAAATGAGGGAATAATATGTGTGAGGGTACCAAAGGAGAGTTCCAAATGTGTGTGGGTAGAATATATATCCCACAGGGGTAAAATTGAAAAAAGTTTAAAAAAATTTTTTTTTGGACTTAGTCATTTTTCTGGCGTTTATCAGACTTTCAGATAGGGGAAATGTCAGTGAGCGGTCCGATTTCAGTTCCAGAGCGATTCGCGCAATGAGTCCTTGATATTTCGTCATTTTCAGGCAATTTTCTGAATTTTTGAAAATTTCACTTTTTTGTGAAAATATCCACTAATTGAGGGAATAATATGTGTGAGGGTACCCCAGGAGAGTTCCAAATGTGTGTGGGTAGAATATATATCCCACGGGAGTAAAATAGAAAAAAGTTGAAAAATTTTTTTTTTTGACGTAGTCATTTTTCCGGCGTTTATCAGACTTTCAGATAGGGTGTAAGTTAGGGAGTGAGTGTTCCGATTTCAGTTCCAGAGTGATTCGCCCAATGAGTCCTTGATATTTCGTCGTTTTCAGCCAATATTTTGGATTTTTGAAAATGTCACTATTTTGTGAAAACATCCACTAAATGAGGGAGTATTATGTGTCAGGGGACCCCAGGAGAGTTCCAAATGTGTGTTCGTAGAATATATATCCCACGGGAGTAAAATTGAAAAAAGTTGAAAAAAATTTTTTTGGGACTTAGTCATTTTTCCGGCGTTTATCAGACTTTCAGATAGGGCAAATGTCAGTGAGCATTCCGATTTCAGTTCCAGAGCGATTCGCCCAATGACTCCTTGATATTTTTTTGTTGTCAAGCAATTTTCTGAATTTTTGAAAATTTCACTTTTTTGTGAAAATATCCACTAAATGAGGGAATAATATGTGTGAGGGTACCCCAGGAGAGTTCCAAATGTGTGCGGGTAGAATATATATCCCACTGGGGTAAAATTGAAAAAAGTTGAAAACATTTTTTTTTTGGACTTAGTCATTTTTCCAGCGTTTATCAGACTTTCAGATATGGAGTAAGCTAGGGAGTGAGTGTTCCGATTTCAGTTCTTGAGCGATTCGCCCAATGAGTCCTTGATATTTCGTCGCTGTCTGGCAATTTTCTGAATTTTTGAAAATTTCACTTTTTTGTGAAAATATCCACTAAATGAGAGAATAATATGTGTGAGGGTACCCCAGGAGAGTTCCAAATGTGTGTGGGTAGAATATATATCCCACGGGGGTAAAATTGAAAAAAGTTTAAAAAATTTTTTTTTTGGACTTAGTCATTTCTCTGGCGTTTATCAGACTTTCAGATAGGGGAAATGTCAGTGAGCGTTCCAATTTCAGTTCCAGAGCGATTCGCCCACTGAGTCCTTGATATTTAGTTGTTTTCAGCCAATTTTCTGGATTTTTGAAAATTTCACTTTTTTGTGAAAATATCCACTAAATGAGGGAATAATATGTGTGAGGGTACCCCAGGAGAGTTCCAAATGTGTGTGGGTAGAATATATATCCCACGAGGGTAAAATTGAAAAAAGTTGAAAAAATTTTTTTTTGGACTTAGTCATTTCTCTGGCGTTTATGAGACTTTCAGATAGGGCAAATGTCAGTGAGCGTTCCGATTTCAGTTCCAGAGCGATTCGCCCAATGAGTCCTTGATATTTAGTCGTTTTCAGCCAATATTTTGGATTTTTGAAAATTTCACTATTTTGTGAAAACATCCACTAAATGAGGGAGTAATATGTATGAGGGGACCCCAGGAGAGTTCCAAATGTGTGTGGGTAGAATATATATCCCACGGTGGTAAAATGGAAAAAGTTAAAAACATTTCTTTTTTGGACTTACTCATTTCTCCAGCGTTTATCAGAATTTCAGATAGGGGAAATGTCAGTGAGCGTTCCGATTTCAGTTCCAGAGCGATTCGCGCAATGAGTCCTTGATATTTCGTCATTTTCAGGCAATTTTCTGAATTTTTGAAAATTTCACTTTTTTGTGAAAATATCCACTAATTGAGGGAATAATATGTGTGAGGGTACCCCAGGAGAGTTCCAAATGTGTGTGGGTAGAATATATATCCCACGGGAGTAAAATAGAAAAAAGTTGAAAAATTTTTTTTTTTTTGACGTAATCATTTTTCCGGCGTTTATCAGACTTTCAGATAGGGAAAATGTCAGTGAGCGTTCCGATTTCAGTTCCAGAGCGATTCGCCCAATGAGTCCTTGATATTTAGTCGTTTTCAGCCAATATTTTCGATTTTTGAAAATTTCACTTTTTTGTGAAAATATCCACTAAATGAGGGAATAATATGTGTGAGGATACCCCAAGAGAGTTCCAAATGTGTGTGGGTAGAATATATATCCCACGGGGTAAAATTGAAAAAAGTTGAAAATTTTTTTTTTTTAACTTAGTAATTTTTCCGGTGTTTATCAGACTTTCAGATAGGGGAAATGTCAGCGAGCGTTCCGATTTCAGTTCCAGAACGATTCTCCCGATGAGTCCTTGATATTTCGTCGTTTTCAGGCAATTCTCTGGATTTTTGAAAATTTCACTTTTTTGGGAAAATATCCACTAAATGAGGGAATAATATGTGTGAGGGTACCCCAGGAGAGTTCCAAATGTGTGTGGGTAGAATATATATCCCACGGGGGTAAAATTGAAAAAAGTTTACAATTTTTTTTTTTGGACTTAGTCATTTTTCCGGCGTTTATTAGACTTTCAGATAGGGCAAATGTTAGTGAGCATTCCGATTTCAGTTCCAGAGCGATTCACCCAATGAGTCCTTGATATTTAGTCGTTTTCAGCCAATTTTCTGGATTTTTGAAAATTTCACTTTTTTGTGAAAATATCCACTAAATGAGGGAATAATATGTGTGAGGGTACCCCAGGAGAGTTCCAAATGTGTGTGGGTAGAATATATATCCCACGGGGATAAAATTGAAAAAAGGTGAAAAAATTTTTTTTTGGACTTAGTCATTTTTTCAGACTTTCAGATAGGGCATATGTCAGTCAGCATTCCGATTTCAGTTCCAGAGCGAATTGCCCAATGAGTCCTTGATATTTAGTTGTTTTCAGCCAATATTTTGGATTTTTGAAAATTTCACTTTTTTGTGAAAATATCCACTAAATGAGGGAATAATATGTGTGAGGGTACCCCAGGAGAGTTCCAAATGTGTGTGGGTAGAATATATATCCCACGGGGGTAAAATTGAAAAAATTTTTTTTTGGACTTAGTCATTTTTCGGGCCTTTATCAGACTTTCAGATAGGGAAAATGTCAGTTAGCGTTCCGATTTCAGTTCCAGAGCGATTTGCCCAATGAGTCCTTGATATTTAGTCGTTTTCAGCAAATTTTCTGAATTTTTGAAAATTTCACTTTTTTGTGAAAATATCCACTAAATGAGGGAATAATATATGTGAGGGTACCCCAGGAGAGTTCCAAATGTGTGTGGGTAGAATATATATCCCACGGGGGTAAAATTGAAAAAAGGTGAAAAATATTTTTTTTAGACTTAGTCATTTTTTCAGACTTTCAGATAGGGCATATGTCAGTGAGCATTCCGATTTCAGTTCCAGAGCGATTCGCCCAATGAGTCCTTGATATTTAGTTGTTTTCAGCCAATATTTTGGATTTTTGAAAATTTCACTTTTTTGTGAAAATATCCACTAAATGAGGGAATAATATGTGTGAGGGTACCCTAGGAGAGTTTCAAATGTGTGTGGGTAGAATATATATCCCACGGGGGTAAAATTGAAAAAATTTTTTTTTGGACTTAGTCATTTTTCCGGTGTTATCAGACTTTCAGATAGGGGAAATGTCAGTGAGCATTCCGATTTCAGTTCCAGAGCGCTTCACCCAATGAGTCCTTGATATTTAGTCGTTTTCAGCCAATTTTCTGGATTTTTGAAAATTTCACTTTTTTTGTGAAAATATCCACTAAATGAGGGAATAATATGCGTGAGGGTACCCCAGGAGAGTTCTAAATGTGTGTGGGTTGAATATATATCCCACGGGGGTAAAATTGAAAAAAGTCCAAAAAAAATTTTTTTTGGACTTACTCATTTTTCCAGTGTTTATCAGACTTTCAGATAGGGGAAATGTCAGTGAGCGTTCCCATTTCAGTTCCAGAGCGATTCGCCGTATGAGTAGTTGATATTTAGTCGTTTTCAGGCAATTTTCTGAATTTTTGATAATTTACACTTTTTTGTGAAAATATCCACTAAATGAGGGAATAATATGTGTGAGGGTACCCCAGGAGAGTTCCAAATGTGTGTGGGTAGAATATATATCCCACGGGGGTAAAATTGAAAAAAGTTGAAAAATTTTTTTTTTTTTAACTTAGTAATTTTTCCGGTGTTTATCAGACTTTCAGATAGGGGAAATGTCAGCAAGCGTTCCAATTTCAGTTTCAGAACGATTCTCCGGATGAGTCCTTGATATTTTGTAATTTTCAGGCAATTTTCTGGATTTTTGAAAATTTCACTTTTTGGGAAAATATCCACTAAATGAGGGAATAATATGTGTGAGGGTACCCCAGGAGAGTTCCAAATGTGTGTGGGTAGAATATATATCCCACGGGGATAAAATTGAAAAAAGTTTACAATTTTTTTTTTTGGACTTAGTCATTTTTCCGGCGTTTATCAGACTTTCAGATAGGGGAAATGTCAGTGAGCGTTCCGATTTCAGTTCCAGAGCGATTCGCGCAATGAGTCCTTGGTATTAAGTCGTTTTCAGTCAATTTTCTGGATTTTTCAAAATTTCACTTTTTTGTGAAAATATCCACTAAATGAGGGAATAATATGTGTGAAGGTACCCCAGGAGAGTTCCAAATGTGTGTGGGTAGAATATATATCCCACGGGGGTAAAATTGAAAAAATTAAAAAAAATTTTTTTTTGGACTTAGTCATTTTATCAGACTTTCAGATAGGGCAAATGTCAGTGAGCGTTCCGATTTCAGTTCCAGAGCGATTTGCCCAATGAGTCCTTGATATTTACTCGTTTTCAGCCAATATTTTGGATTTTTGAAAATTTCACTTTTTTTGTGAAAATATCCACTAAATGAGGGAATAATATGTGTGAGGGTACCCCAGGAGAGTTCCAAATGTGTGTGGGTAGAATATATATCCCACGGGGGTAAAATTGAAAAAAGTTGAAAATTTTTTTTTTTTTTAACTTAGTAATTTTTCCGGTGTTTATCAGACTTTCAGATAGGGGAAATGTCAGTGAGCGTTCCGATTTCAGTTCCAGAGCGATTCGCGCAATGAGTCCTTGGTATTAAGTCGTTTTCAGTCAATTTTCTGGATTTTTCAAAATTTCACTTTTTTGTGAAAATATCCACTAAATGAGGGAATAATATGTGTGAAGGTACCCCAGGAGAGTTCCAAATGTGTGTGGGTAGAATATATATCCCACGGGGGTAAAATTGAAAAAAGGTGAAAAATTTTTTTTTTGGACTTAGTCATTTTTCTGGCGTTTATCAGACTTTCAGATAGGGGAAATGTCAGTGAGCGGTCCGATTTCAGTTCCAGAGCGATTCGCGCAATGAGTCCTTGATATTTCGTCATTTTCAGGCAATTTTCTGAATTTTTGAAAATTTCACTTTTTTGTGAAAATATCCACTAATTGAGGGAATAATATGTGTGAAGGTACCCCAGGAGAGTTCCAAATGTGTGTGGGTAGAATATATATCCCACGGGGGTAAAATTGAAAAAAGGTGAAAAATTTTTTTTTGGACTTAGTCATTTTTCTGGCGTTTATCAGACTTTCAGATAGGGGAAATGTCAGTGAGCGGTCCGATTTCAGTTCCAGAGCGATTCGCGCAATGAGTCCTTGATATTTCGTCATTTTCAGGCAATTTTCTGAATTTTTGAAAATTTCACTTTTTTGTGAAAATATCCACTAATTGAGGGAATAATATGTGTGAGGGTACCCCAGGAGAGTTCCAAATGTGTGTGGGTAGAATATATATCCCACGGGAGTAAAATAGAAAAAAGTTGAAAAATTTTTTTTTTTGACGTAGTCATTTTTCCGGCGTTTATCAGACTTTCAGATAGGGTGTAAGTTAGGGAGTGAGTGTTCCGATTTCAGTTCCAGAGCGATTCGCCCAATGAGTCCTTGATATTTCGTCGTTTTCAGCCAATATTTTGGATTTTTGAAAATGTCACTATTTTGTGAAAACATCCACTAAATGAGGGAGTATTATGTGTCAGGGGACCCCAGGAGAGTTCCAAATGTGTGTTCGTAGAATATATATCCCACGGGAGTAAAATTGAAAAAAGTTGAAAAAAATTTTTTTGGGACTTAGTCATTTTTCCGGCGTTTATCAGACTTTCAGATAGGGCAAATGTCAGTGAGCATTCCGATTTCAGTTCCAGAGCGATTCGCCCAATGACTCCTTGATATTTTTTTGTTGTCAAGCAATTTTCTGAATTTTTGAAAATTTCACTTTTTTGTGAAAATATCCACTAAATGAGGGAATAATATGTGTGAGGGTACCCCAGGAGAGTTCCAAATGTGTGCGGGTTGAATATATATCCCACTGGGGTAAAATTGAAAAAAGTTGAAAACATTTTTTTTTTGGACTTAGTCATTTTTCCAGCGTTTATCAGACTTTCAGATAGGGAGTAAGCTAGGGAGTGAGTGTTCCGATTTCAGTTCCAGAGCGATTCGCCGGATGAGTCCCTGATATTTCGTCGTTTTCAGGCAATTTTTGAATTTTTGAAAATTTCACTTTTTTTGTGAAAATATCCACTAAATGAGGGAATAATATGTGTGAGGGTACCCCAGGAGAGTTCCAAATGTGTGTGGGTAGAATATATATCCTACGGGGATAAAATTGAAAAAAGTTGAAAATTTTTTTTTTTTGAACTTAGTCATTTTTCCGGCGTTTATCATACTTTCAGATAGGGCAAATGTCAGTGAACGTTCCGATTTCAGTTCCAGAGCGATTCGCCCAATGAGTCCTTGATATTTAGTTGTTTTCAGCCAATTTTCTGGATTTTTGAAAATTTCACTTTTTTGTGAAAATATCCACTAAATGAGGGAATAATATGTGTGAGGGAACCCCAGGACAGTTCCAAATGTGTGTGGGTAGAATATATATCCCACTGGGGTAAAATTGAAAAAAGTTGAAAAAATTTTTTTTTGGACTTAGTCATTTTTCTGGCGTTTATCAGACTTTCAGATAGGGGAAATGTCAGTGAGCGTACCGATTTCAGTTCCAGAGCGATTCGCGCAATGAGTCCTTGATATTTCGTCATTTTCAGGCAATTTTCTGAATTTTTGAAAATTTCACTTTTTTGTGAAAATATCCACTAATTGAGGGAATAATATGTGTGAGGGTACCCCAGGAGAGTTCCAAATGTGTGTGGGTAGAATATATATCCCACGGGAGTAAAATAGAAAAAAGTTGAAAAATTTTTTTTTTTTGACGTAGTCATTTTTCCGGCGTTTATCAGACTTTCAGATAGGGAGTAAGTTAGGGAGTGAGTGTTCCGATTTCAGTTCCAGAGCGATTCGCCAGATGAGTCCTTGATATTTAGTCATTTTCAGCCAATTTTCTGGATTTTTGAAAATTTCACTTTTTTGTGAAAATATCCACTAAATGAGGGAATAATATGTGTGAGGGTACCCCAGGAGAGTTCCAAATGTGTGCGGGTTGAATATATATCCCACTGGGGTAAAATTGAAAAAAGTTGAAAACATTTTTTTTTTGGACTTAGTCATTTTTCCAGCGTTTATCAGACTTTCAGATAGGGAGTAAGCTAGGGAGTGAGTGTTCCGATTTCAGTTCCAGAGCGATTCGCCGGATGAGTCCCTGATATTTCGTCGTTTTCAGGCAATTTTTGAATTTTTGAAAATTTCACTTTTTTTGTGAAAATATCCACTAAATGAGGGAATAATATGTGTGAGGGTACCCCAGGAGAGTTCCAAATGTGTGTGGGTAGAATATATATCCTACGGGGATAAAATTGAAAAAAGTTGAAAATTTTTTTTTTTTGAACTTAGTCATTTTTCCGGCGTTTATCATACTTTCAGATAGGGCAAATGTCAGTGAACGTTCCGATTTCAGTTCCAGAGCGATTCGCCCAATGAGTCCTTGATATTTAGTTGTTTTCAGCCAATTTTCTGGATTTTTGAAAATTTCACTTTTTTGTGAAAATATCCACTAAATGAGGGAATAATATGTGTGAGGGAACCCCAGGACAGTTCCAAATGTGTGTGGGTAGAATATATATCCCACTGGGGTAAAATTGAAAAAAGTTGAAAAAATTTTTTTTTGGACTTAGTCATTTTTCTGGCGTTTATCAGACTTTCAGATAGGGGAAATGTCAGTGAGCGTACCGATTTCAGTTCCAGAGCGATTCGCGCAATGAGTCCTTGATATTTCGTCATTTTCAGGCAATTTTCTGAATTTTTGAAAATTTCACTTTTTTGTGAAAATATCCACTAATTGAGGGAATAATATGTGTGAGGGTACCCCAGGAGAGTTCCAAATGTGTGTGGGTAGAATATATATCCCACGGGAGTAAAATAGAAAAAAGTTGAAAAATTTTTTTTTTTTGACGTAGTCATTTTTCCGGCGTTTATCAGACTTTCAGATAGGGAGTAAGTTAGGGAGTGAGTGTTCCGATTTCAGTTCCAGAGCGATTCGCCAGATGAGTCCTTGATATTTAGTCATTTTCAGCCAATTTTCTGGATTTTTGAAAATTTCACTTTTTTGTGAAAATATCCACTAAATGAGGGAATAATATGTGTGAGGGTACCCCAGGAGAGTTCCAAATGTGTGCGGGTAGAATATATATCCCACTGGGGTAAAATTGAAAAAAGTTGAAAACATTTTTTTTTTGGACTTAGTCATTTTTCCAGCGTTTATCAGACTTTCAGATAGGGAGTAAGCTAGGGAGTGAGTGTTCCGATTTCAGTTCCAGAGCGATTCGCCCAATGAGTCCTTGATATTTCGTCGCTGTCAGGCAATTTTCTGAATTTTTGAAAATTTCACTTTTTTGTGAAAATATCCACTAAATGAGAGAATAATATGTGTGAGGGTACCCCAGGAGAGTTCCAAATGTGTGCGGGTAGAATATATATCCCACGGGAGTAAAATAGAAAAAAGTTGAAAAATTTTTTTTTTTTGACGTCGTCATTTTTCCGGCGTTTATCAGACTTTCAGATAGGGAGTAAGTTAGGGAGTGAGTGTTCCGATTTCAGTTCCAGAGCGATTCGCCCAATGAGTCCTTGATATTTCGTCGTTTTCAGCCAATATTTTGGATTTTTGAAAATGTCACTATTTTGTGAAAACATCCACTAAATGAGGGAGTATTATGTGTCAGGGGACCCCAGTAGAGTTCCAAATGTGTGTGGGTAGAATATATATCCCACGGGAGTAAAATTGAAAAAAGTTGAAAAAAATTTTTTTGGGACTTAGTCATTTTTCCGACGTTTATCAGACTTTCAGATAGGGCAAATGTCAGTGAGCATTCCGATTTCAGTTCCAGAGCGATTCGCCCAATGACTCCTTGATATTTTTTTGTTGTCAAGCAATTTTCTGAATTTTTGAAAATTTCACTTTTTTGTGAAAATATCCACTAAATGAGGGAATAATATGTGTGAGGGTACCCCAGGAGAGTTCCAAATGTGTGTGGGTAGAATATATATCCCACGGGGGTAAAATTGAAAAAAGTTGAAAAAAATTTTTTTTTACACTTAGTCATTTTTCCGGCGTTTTTCAGACTTTCAGATAGGGGAAATGTCAGTGAGCGTTTCGATTTCAGTTCCAGAGCGATTCGCCAGATGAGTCCTTGATATTTAGTCATTTTCAGCCAATTTTCTGGATTTTTGAAAATTTCACTTTTTTGTGAAAATATCCACTAAATGAGAGAAAAATATGTGTGAGGGTACCCCAGGAGAGTTCCAAATGTGTGTGGGTAGAATATATATCCCACGGGGGTAAAATTGAAAAAAGTTTAAAAAATTTTTTTTTTGGACTTAGTCATTTCTCTGGCGTTTATCAGACTTTCAGATAGGGGAAATGTCAGTGAGCGTTCCGATTTCAGTTCCAGAGCGATTCGCCCACTGAGTCCTTGATATTTAGTTGTTTTCAGCCAATTTTCTGGATTTTTGAAAATGTCACTTTTTTGTGAAAATATCCACTAAATGAGGGAATAATATGTGTGAGGGTACCCCAGGAGAGTTCCAAATGTGTGTGGGTAGAATATATATCCCACGGTGGTAAAATGGAAAAAGTTAAAAAAATTTCTTTTTTGGACTTACTCATTTCTCCAGCGTTTATCAGAATTTCAGATAGGGCAAATGTCAGTGAGCGTTCCAAATTCAGTTCCAGAGCGATTCGCCGGATGAGTCCCTGATATTTCGTCGTTTTCAGGCAATTTTTGAATTTTTGAAAATTTCACTTTTTTTGTGAAAATATCCACTAAATGAGGGAATAATATGTGTGAGGGTACCCCAGGAGAGTTCCAAATGTGTGTGGGTAGAATATATATCCTACGGGGATAAAATTGAAAAAAGTTGAAAATTTTTTTTTTTTGAACTTAGTCATTTTTCCGGCGTTTATCATACTTTCAGATAGGGCAAATGTCAGTGAACGTTCCGATTTCAGTTCCAGAGCGATTCGCCCAATGAGTCCTTGATATTTAGTTGTTTTCAGCCAATTTTCTGGATTTTTGAAAATTTCACTTTTTTGTGAAAATATCCACTAAATGAGGGAATAATATGTGTGAGGGAACCCCAGGAGAGTTCCAAATGTGTGTGGGTAGAATATATATCCCACTGGGGTAAAATTGAAAAAAGTTGAAAAGAATTTTTTTTTGGACTTAGTCATTTCTCCGATGTTTATCAGACTTTCAGATAGGGGAAATGTCAGTGAGCATTCCGATTTCAGTTCCAGAGCGATTCGCCCAATGAGTCCTTGATATTTCGTCGCTGTCAGGCAATTTTCTGAATTTTTGAAAATTTCACTTTTTTGTGAAAATATCCACTAAATGAGGGAATAATATGTGTGAGGGTACCCCAGGAGAGTTCCAAATGTGTGTGGGTAGAATATATATCCCACGGGGGTAAAATTGAAAAAAGTTGAGAAAATTTTTTTTTGGACTTATTCATTTCTCTGGTGTTTATCAGACTTTCAGATAGAGCAAATGTCAGTGAGCGTTCCGATTTCAGTTCCAGAGTAGTGTTGAGCCACCCCCATAGGGTTCGGGTTCGGTTCGTCGAACACCGGGATGTTCGAGGAACTGTTCGTCGAACACCTTAGAACACCGTCGAACACCGTTAAAACCAATGGCAGGCAAACAAAAACACATAGAAACACATAGAAAACACCTGCAAAGGTGTCCAAAAGCTGACAAGCTGCTCAGAAGACACTCTCTTTAAAAAAGCCGGCCGGCAAATTCAGCAGCGGCATACACCGGTACCCGACAATTTAGACAAGAAGGAATAGAGCATCACACATAGATTAGATAGATAGAAACATGTCAGTCACACATATAAGAAGCACAGTGACAGTGTTGGTTACTGCACTTGTCATTTAGTGTAAAGGATTTATTAAAAAATATATTAGTGTTTTCATGCACCGTCTCTTTAAAAAAGCCGGCCGGCAATTCAGCATCTGTACCCGACAATTTAGAACCGAAAGAATAGAGCTTCACACATAGATTAGATAGATAGAAACATGTCAGTCACATATATAAGAAGTACAGTGATAGTGTTGATTACTGTACTTGTCATTTAGTGTAAAGGATTTATTTAAAAAAATAATAGTGTTTTCATGCACTGTCTCTTTAAAAAAGCCGGCCGGCAATTCAGCATCTGTACCCGACAATTTAGAATAGAAAGAATAGAGCTTCACACATAGATTAGATAGATAGAAACATGTCAGTCACATATATATGAAGTACAGTGACAGTGTTGCTTACTGTACTTGTCATTTAGTGTAAAGGATTTATTTAAAAAAATAATAGTGTTTTCATGCACTGTCTCTTTAAAAAAGCCGGCCGGCAATTCAGCAGCGGTACCCGACAATTTAGAACAGAAAGATAGAGCATCACACATAGATTAGATAGATAGAAACATGTCAGTCACATTTATAATAAGTACAGTGACAGTGTTGGTTACTGTACTTGTCATTTAGTGTTAAAATAAAGGATTTATTAAAATAAAAATTGGCGTGGGATCCCCCATAATTTTAGGCTCTAGCGGAGGTTAAGCAGACGGCTGGGGCAGATGTTTGAAGCCTGGGAAGGGGGTAATACCCACGGAGCTTCCCAGGCTACTAATATCAGCCCCCAGCTGAATACTTAGCCTTTACTAGCTATTAAAATGGGGGACCCCCCCCAAAAAATGACGTGGGGTCCCCCCTATTTTAATAGCTAGCAAAGGCTAGGCAGACAGCTGGGGGCTGATATTAATAGCTCAGGAAGGGTGCCATGAATATTGGCCCCCTCCCAGGCTAGAAACACCAGCCGTCAGCCGCCCCAGAAATGGCGCATCCATAGGATGCGCCAATTCTGGCACTTAGCCTCGCTCTTCCACGCTGCCCTGGTGCGGTGGCAGGGGGTAATAGGGCTGGGGTTGATGTCAGCTTATAATGCCAGCTGACATCAAGCCCAGGTTAGTAATGGAGAGGCGTCTATAAGACACCCCCATTACTAACCCCATAGTCAAAGTTAAAAAAAACACAAACACCCAGAATAAAGTCTTTTAATTGAAATAAACACACAATTCTTTATTGTTCTAAATTACACCATACTTAACGTCACGCCCATTCCAGCTGAAGCCAACGATCTCCTGTAATAAAAGAAAAATAATAAACCAACCTCATCCTTACCTTTCCATGGTTCCCAGGACAGCTTCAGCTCTGCTACATCGAGATGACAGGCTGGACCGCAGCAGAAAGCTGCCATCCAGCCTGTCATCCCGCGGACACTGAGAAGCGCAGGCATGCTTGCACTCCTCAGTGTCTGGCTGTGACGGCATCCAGATGAGCCGAGGTCATGTCCAATGAACTCGGCTCACCTCATGCACGTCACTGACAGCGTGGGAAAATTCTCACGCTGAAGCGCTGAGTGCAGGAGAATTCTCACACAATGACAGAAAGCTGCCATCCAGCCTGTCATCCCGCAGACACTGAGAAGCGCAGGATTGTGTCTTTATTTCAATTAAAGGACTTTATTCTGGGTGTTTGTGTTTTTTTTAACTTTGACTATGGGGTTAGTAATGGGGGTGTCTTATAGACGCCTCTCCATTACTAACCTGGGCTTGATGTCAGCTGGCTTTATAAGCTGACATCAACCCCAACCTTATTACCCCCTGCCACCGCACCAGGGCAGCGTGGAAGAGCGAGGCTAAGTGCCAGAATTGGCGCATCCTATGAATGCGCCATTTCTGGGGCGGCTGACGGCTGGTGTTTCTAGCCTGGGAGGGGGCCAATATTCATGGCTCCCTTCCTGGGCTATTAATATCAGCCCCCAGCTGTCTGCCTAGCCTTTGCTAGCTATTAAATTAGGGGGGCCCCCACGTAATTTTTTTGGGGGGGTCCCCCATTTTAATAGCTAGTAAAGGCTATGTATTCAGCTGGGGGCTGATATTAGTAGCCTGGGAAGCTCCGTGGGTATTACCCCCTTCCCAGGCTTCAAACATCTGCCCCAGCCGTCTGCTTAACCTCCGCTAGAGCCTAAAATTAAGGGGAACCCCACGCCAATTTTTTTAATAATAAATCCTTTATTTTAATACTAAATGACAAGTACAGTAACCAACACTATCACTGTACTTCATATATATGTGACTGACATGTTTCTATCTATCTAATCTATGTGTGAAGCTCTATTCTTTCTGTTATAAATTGTCGGGTACAGATGCTGAATTGCCGGCCGGCTTTCTTAAAGAGACGGTGCATGAAAACACTATTATTTTTTTTAATAAATCCTTTACACTAAATGACAAGTACAGTAATCAACACTGTCACTGTACTTCATATATATGTGACTGACATGTTTCTATCTATCTAATCTATGTGTGAAGCTCTATTCTGTCTGTTATAAATTGTCGGGTACCCTGCTGAATTGCCGGCCGGCTTTTTTAAAGAGACGGTGCATGAAAACACTATTATTTTTTTTGATAAATCCTTTACGCTAAATGACAAGTACAGTAAGCAACACTGTCACTGTACTTCTTATATATGTGACTGACATGCATGTTTCTATCTATCTAATCTATGTGTGAAGCTCTATTCTTTCGGTTCTAAATTGTCGGGTACCGGTGTATGCCGCTGCTGAATTGCCGGCTTTTCATGTTTCACTGTTGGCACTGTTCCCATCGATTTGGGCAATCACTGTAATGCCACAACCACCATGGCTGTGGCATTACAGTGAGTGGCAGACAATCCCTGCATGATTGGTGCTCTAAATAGCGCCAGACATGCAGGACACGCTTTTGGTGCACGAACAGTTATCGAACATAACCTCGAACAGCCGAATTTTTTGCAAATCGTTCGGGTTCGTCGAACAACTCGAACACCGCCCAAAACAGCTCGAATTTGAGATTGGCGAACAGTTCTAGTCGAACACCGCTCATCTCTATTCCAGAGCGATTCGCCCAATGAGTCCTTGATATTTAGTCGTTTTCAGCTAATTTTCTGGATTTTTGAAAATTTCACTTTTTTGTGAAAATATCCACTAAATGAGGGAATAATATGTGTGAGGGTACCCCAGTAGAGTTCCAAATGTGTGTGGGTAGAATATATATCCCACGGGGGTAAAATTGAAAAAAGTTGAAAAAAAATTTTTTTTGGACTTAGTCATTTTTCCGGCGTTTATCAGACTTTCAGATAGGGGAAATGTCAGTGAGCGTTTCGATTTCAGTTCCAGAGTGATTCGCCAGATGAGTCCTTGATATTTAGTCATTTTAACTAATTTTCTGGATTTTTGAAAATTTCACTTTTTTGTGAAAATATCCACTAAATGAGGGAATAATATGTGTGAGGGTACCCCAGGAGAGTTCCAAATGTGTGTGGGTAGAATATATATCCCACGGGGGTAAAATTGAAAAAAGTTGAAAAAAATTTTTTTTTGGACGTAGCCATTTTTCCGGCGTTTATCAGACTTTCAGATAGGGAGTAAGCTAGGGAGTGAGTGTTCCGATTTCAGTTCCAGAGCGATTCGCCCAATGACTCCTTGATATTTCGTCGCTGTCAGGCAATTTTCTGAATTTTTGAAAATTTCACTTTTTTGTGAAAATATCCACTAAATGAGGGAATAATATGTGTGAGGGTACCCCAGGAGAGTTCCAAATGTGTGTGGGTAGAAAATATATCCCACGGGGGTAATATTGAAAAAAGCTTAAAAAATTTTTTTTTTGGACTTAGTCATTTCTCTGGCGTTTATCAGACTTTCAGATAGGGGAAATGTCAGTGAGCGTTCCGATTTCAGTTCCAGAGCGATTCGCCCAATGAGTCCTTGATATTTAGTTGTTTTCAGCCAATTTTCTGGATTTTTGAAAATTTCACTTTTTTGTGAAAATATCCACTAAATGAGGGAATAATATGTGTGAGGGTACCCCAGGAGAGTTCCAAATGTGTGTGGGTAGAATATATATTCCACGGGGGTAAAATTGAAAAAAAGTTGAAAAAATTTTTTGTTTGGACTTAGTCATTTTTCCGGTGTTTATCAGACTTTCAGATAGGGGAAATGTCAGTGAGCGTTCCGATTTCAGTTCCAAAGCGATTCGCCCAATGAGTCCTTGATATTTAGTCGTTTTCAGCCAATATTTTGGATTTTTGAAAATTTCACTTTTTTTGTGAAAATATCCACTAAATGAGGGAATAATATGTGTGAGGGTACCCCAGGAGAGTTCCAAATGTGTTTGGTTAGAATATATATCCCACAGGGTTAAAATTGAAAAAAGTTGAAAAAAATTTTTTTTTTGGACTTAGTCATTTTTCCTGCGTTCATCAGATTTTCAGATAGGGAGTAAGCTAGGGAGTGAGTGTTCGGATTTCAGTTCCAGAGCGATTCGCCCAATGAGTCCTTGATATTTCGTCGTTTTCAGCCAATTTTCTGGATTTTTGAAAATTTCACTTTTTTGTGAAAATATCCACTAAATGAGGGAATAATATGTGTGAGGGTACCCCAAGACATTTAGAAATGTGTGTGGGTAGAATATATATCCCACTGGGGTAAAATTGAAAAAAGTTGAAAACATTTTTTTTTTGACTTAGTCATTTTTCCACCGTTTATCAGACTTTCAGATAGGGAGTAAGCTAGGGAGTGAGTGTTCCGATTTCAGTTCCAGAGCGATTCGCCCAATGAGTACTTGATATTTCGTCGTTGTCAGGCAATTTTCTGAATTTTTGAAAGTGTCACTTTTTTGTGAAAATATCCACTAAATGAGGGAATAATATGTGTGAGGGTACCCCAGGAGAGTTAAAAATGTGTGTGGGTAGAATATATATCCCACGGGGGTAAAATTGAAAAAAGTTTTAAAAATTTTTTTTTTGGACTTTGTCATTTCTCTGGTGTTTATCAGACTTTCAGATAGGGGAAATGTCAGTGAGCGTTCCGATTTCAGTTCCAGAGCGATTCGCCCAATGAGTCCTTGATATTTAGTTGTTTTCAGCCAATTTTCTGGATTTTTGAAAATTTCACTTTTTTGTGAAAATATCCACTAAATGAGGGAATAATATGTGTGAGGGTACCCCAGGAGAGTTCCAAATGTGTGTGGGTAGAATATATATCCCACAGTGGTAAAATTGAAAAAAGTTGAAAAGAATTTTTTTTTGGACTTAGTCATTTCTCCGACGTTTATCAGACTTTCAGATAGGGGAAATGTCAGTGAGCGTTCCGATTTCAGTTCCAGAGCGATTCGCCCAATGAGTCCTTGATATTTAGTCGTTTTCAGCCAATATTTTGGATTTTTGAAAATTTCACTTTTTTTGTGAAAATATCCACTAAATGAGGGATTAATATGTGTGAAGGTACCCCAGGAGAGTTCCAAATGTGTGTGGGTAGAATATATATCCCACGGGGGTAAAATTGAAAAAAGTTGAAAAAATTTTTTTTTTGGACTTAGTCATTTTTCCGGCGTTTATCAGACTTTCAGATAGGGAAAATGCCAGTGAGCGTTCCGATTTCAGTTCCAGAGTGGATCGCACAATGAGTCCTTGATATTTTGTCGTTTTCAGCCAATATTTTGGATTTTTGAAAATTTCACTTTTTTGTGAAAATATCCACTAAATGAGGGAATAATATGTGTGAGGGTACCCCATGAGAGTTCCAAATGTGTGTGGGTAGAATAAATATCCCACAGGGTTACAATTGAAAAAAGGTGAAAAAAAATTTTTTTTTGGACTTAGTCATTTTTCAGGCGTTTATCAGACTTTCAGATAGGAGAAAAGTCAGTGAGCGTTCCGATTTCAGTTCCAGAGTGGATCGCACAATGAGTCCTTGATATTTTGTCGTTTTCAGCCAATTTTCTGGATTTTTGAAAATTTTAATTTTTTGTGAAAATATCCACTAAATGAGGGAATAATATGTGTGAGGGTACCCCAGGAGAGTTCCAAATGTGTGTGGGTAGAATATATATCCCCACAGGGTTAAAATTGAAAAAAGTTAAAAAAAAATTTTTTTTTGGACTTAGTCATTTTTCCGGCGTTTATCAGACTTTGAGATAGGGCAAATGTCAGTGAGCATTCCAATTTCAGTTCCAGAGCGATTTGCCCAATGAGTCCTTGATATTTAGTCGTTTTCAGCCAATTTTCGGGATTTTTTAAAATTTCACTTTTTTGTGAAAAGATCCACTAAGTGAGGGAATACTATGTGTGAGGGTACCCCAGGAGAGTTCCAAATGTGTGTGGGTAGAATATATATTCCACGAGGGTAAAATTGAAAAAACTTGAAAAAATTTTTTTTCTGGACTTAGTCATTTTCTCAGCATTTATCATACTTTCAGATAGGAAGTGAGCATTCTGATTTCAGTTCCAGAGCGATTCGCCCAATGAGTCCTTGATATTTAGTCATTTTCAGCCAATTTTCTGGATTTTTGAAAATTTCACTTTTTTGTGAAAATATCCACTAAATGAGGGAATAATATGTGTGAGGGTACCCCAGGAGAGTTCCAAATGTGTGTGGGTAGAATATATATCCCACAGGGTTACAATTGAAAAAAGGTGAAAAAAATTTTTTTTTTGGACTTAGTCATTTTTCCGGCGTTTATCAGACTTTCAGATGGGGGAAATGTCAGTGAGCGTTTTGATTTCAGTTCCAGAGTGGATCGCACAATGAGTCCTTGATATTTTGTCGTTTTCAGCCAATTTTCAGGATTTTTGAAAATTTTAATTTTTTGTGAAAATATCCACTAAATGAGGGAATAATATGTGTGAGGGTACCCCAGGAGAGTTCCAAATGTGTGTGGGTAGAATATATATCCCACGGGGTAAAATTGAAAAAAGTTGAAAAAATTTTTTTTTTGCACTTAGTCATTTTTCCGGCGTTTATCAGACTTTCAGATGGGGGAAATGTCAGTGAGCGTTTTGATTTCAGTTCCAGAGTGGATCGCACAATGAGTCCTTGATATTTAGTCATTTTCAGCCAATTTTCTGCATTTTTGAAAATTTCACTTTTTTGTGAAAATATCCACTAAATGAGGGAATAATATGTGTGAGGATACCCCAGGAGAGTTCCAAATGTGTGTGGGTAGAATATATATCCCACGGGGGTAAAATTGAACAAAGTTGAAAAAATATTTTTTTTGGACTTAGTCATTTTTCCGGCGTTTAACAGACTTTCAGATAGGGGAAATGTCAGTGAGCATTCCGATTTCAGTTCCTGAGCGATTCGCCCAATGAGTCCTTGATATTTAGTCGTTTCCAGCCAATTTTCTGGATTTTTGAAAATTTCACTTTTTTGTGAAAATATCCACTAAATGAGGGAATAATATGTGTGAGGGTACCCCAGGAGAGTTCCAAATGTGTGTGGGTAGAATATATATCCCACAGGGTTACAATTGAAAAAAGTTGAAAAAAATTTTTTTTTTGGACTTAGTCATTTCTCTGGCATTTATCAGAGTTTCAGATAGGGGAAATGTCAGTGAGCGTTCCGATTTCAGTTCCAGAGCAATTCACCCAATGAGTCCTTGATATTTAGTCGTTTTCAGCCAATATTTTGGATTTTTGAAAATTTCACTTTTTTGTGAAAATATCCACTAAATGAGGGAATAATATGTGTGAGGGTACCCCAGGAGAGTTCCAAATGTGTGTGGGTAGAATATATATCCCACAGGGTTACAATTGAAAAAAGGTGAAAAAAATTTTTTTTTTGGACTTAGTCATTTTTCAGGCGTTTATCAGACTTTCAGATAGGAGAAAAGTCAGTGAGCGTTCCGATTTCAGTTCCAGAGCGGATCGCACAATTAGTCCTTGATACTTAGTCGTTTTCAGCCAATTTTCTGGATTTTTGAAAATTTTAATTTTTTGTGAAAATATCCACTAAATGAGGGAATAATATGTGTGAGGATACCCCAGGAGAGTTCCAAATGTGTGTGGGTAGAATATATATCCCACGTGGGTAAATTTGAACAAAGTTGAAAAAATATTTTTTTTGGATTTAGTCATTTTTCCGGCGTTTAACAGATTTTCAGATAGGGGAAATGTCAGTGAGCATTCCGATTTCAGTTCCTGAGCGATTCGCCCAATGAGTCCTTGATATTTAGTCGTTTTCAGCCAATTTTCTGGATTTTTGAAAATTTTAATTTTTTGTGAAAATATCCACTAAATGAGGGAATAATATGTGTGAGGGTACCCCAGGAGAGTTCCAAATGTGTGTGGGTAGAATATATATCCCATGGGGTAAAATTGAAAAAAGTTGAAAAAAATTTTTTTTTGGACTTAGTCATTTTTCCAGCGTTTATCAGACTTTCAGATAGGGGAAATGTCACTGAGCGTTCCGATTTCAGTTCCAGAGTGGATCGCACAATGAGTCCTTGATATTTAGTCATTTTCAGCCAATTTTCTGGATTTTTGAAAATTTTACTTTTTTGCGAATATATCCACTAAATGAGGGAATAATATGTGTGAGGGTACCCCAGGAGAGTTCCAAATGTGTGTGGGTAGAATATATATCCCACGGGGGTAAAATTGAAAAAAGTTTAAAAAAAATTTTTTGGGGAATTAGTCATTTTTCCGGCGTTTATCAGAGTTTCAGATAGGGGAAATGTCAGTGAGCGTTCCGATTTCAGTTCCAGAGCGATTCACCCAATGAGTCCTTGATATTTAGTCGTTTTCAGCCAATTTTCTGGATTTTTGAAAATTTCACTTTTTTGTGAAAATATCCACTAAATGAGGGAATAATATGTGTGAGGGTACCCCAGGAGAGTTCCAAATGTGTGTGGGTAGAATATATATCCCACAGGGTAAAATTGAAAAAAGTTGAAAAAATGTTTTTTTTGGACTTATTCATTTTTCTGGCATTTATCAGACTTTCAGATAGGGGAAATGTCAGTGAGCGTTCCAATTTCAGTTTCAGAGCAGATCGCACAATGAGTCCTTGATATTTAGTCGTTTTCAGCCAATATTTTGGATTTTTGAAAATTTCACTGTTTTGTGAAAATATCCACTAAATGAGGGAATAATATGTGTGAGGGTACCCCAGGAGAGTTCCAAATGTGTGTGGGTAGAATATATATCCCACGGGGGTAAAATTGAAAAAAGTTGAAAAATTTTTTTTTTGGACTTAGTCATTTCTCCGGCATTTATCAGACTTTCAGATAGGGGAAATGTTAATGAGCATTCAAATTTCAGTTCCAGAGCGATTCACCCAATGAGTCCTTGATATTTAGTCGTTTTCAGCCAATTTTCTGGATTTTTGAAAATTTTAATTTTTTGTGAAAATATCCACTAAATGAGGGAATAATATGTGTGAGGGTACCCCAGGAGAGTTCCAAGTGTGTGTGGGTAGAATATATATCCCACGGGGTAAAATTGTAAAAAGTTGAAAAAATTTTTTTTTTGGACTTAGTCATTTTTCCAGCGTTTATCAGAGTTTCAGATAGTGGAAATGTCAGTGAGCGTTCCGATTTCAGTTCCAGAGCGATTCGCCCAATGAGTCCTTGATATTTAGTCGTTTTCAGCCAATTTTCTGGATTTTTGAAAATTTTACTTTTTTGTGAAAATATCCACTAAATGAGGGAATAATATGTGTGAGGGTACCCCAGGAGAGTTCCAAATGTGTGTGGGTAGAATATATATCCCACGGGGGTAAAATTGAAAAAAGATGAAAAAAATTTTTTTTTGGAAGTAGTCATTTTTCCGGCGTTTATCAGAGTTTCAGATAGGGGAAATGTCAGTGAGCGTTCCGATTTCAGTTCCAGAGCAGATCGCACAATGAGTCCTTGATATTTAGTCGTTTTCAGCCAATATTTTTGATTTTTGAAAATTTCACTTTTTTGTGAAAATATCCACTAAATGAGGGAATAATATGTGTGAGGGTACCCCAGGAGAGTTCCAAATGTGTGTGGGTAGAAGATATATCCCATGGGGGTAAAATTGAAAAAAGTTTAAAAAATTTTTTTTGGGGAATTAGTCATTTTTCCGGCGTTTATCAGAGTTTCAGATAGGGGAAATGTCAGTGAGCGTTCCGATTTCAATTCCAGAGTGGATCGCACAATGAGTCCTTGATATTTTGTCGTTTTCAGCCAATTTTCTGGATTTTTGAAAATTTTAATTTTTGTGAAAATATCCACTAAATGAGGGAATAATATGTGTGAGGGTACCCCAGGAGAGTTCCAAATGTGTGTTTGTAGAATATATATCCCATGGGGGTAAAATTTAAAAAAGTTGAAAATAATTTTTTTTCAGAATTAGTCATTTTTCCAGCGTTTATCAGAGTTTCAGATAGGGGAAAAGTAAGTGAGCGTTCCGATTTCAATTCCAGAGTGGATCGCACAATGAGTCCTTGATATTTTGTCGTTTTCAGCCAATTTTCTGGATTTTTGAAAATTTTAATTTTTGTGAAAATATCCATTAAATGAGGGAATAATATGTGTGAGGGTACCCCAGGAGAGTTCCAAATGTGTGTTTGTAGAATATATATCCCATGGGGGTAAAATTTAAAAAGTTGAAAATAATTTTTTTTCAGAATTAGTCATTTTTCCGGCGTTTATCAGAGTTTCAGATAGGGGAAAAGTAAGTGAGCATTCAAATTTCAGTTCCAGAGCGATTCACCCAATGAGTCCTTGATATTTAGTCGTTTTCAGCCAATTTTCTGGATTTTTGAAAATTTTACTTTTTTGTGAAAATATCCACTAAATGAGGGAATAATATGTGTGAGGGTACCCCAGGAGAGTTCCAAATGTGTGTCTGTAGAATATATATCCCACGGGGGTAAAATTGAAAAAAGTTGAAAATAATTTTTTTTTGGAATTAGTCATTTTTCCGGCGTTTATCAGAGTTTCAGATAGGGGAAATGTCAGTGAGCGTTCCGATTTCAGTTCCAGAGCGATTCACCCAATGAGTCCTAGATATTTAGTCGTTTTCAGCCAATTTTCTGGATTTTTGAAAATTTCACTTTTTTGTGAAAATATCCACTAAATGAGGGAATAATTTGTGTGAGGGTACCCCAGGAGAGTTCCAAATGTTTGTGGGTAGAATATATATCACACGGGGTAAAATTGAAAAAAGTTGAAAAAAAATTTTTGGGGGACTTAGTCATTTTTCCGGCATTTATCAGACTTTCAGATAGGGCAAATGTCAGTGAGCGTTGCGATTTCAGTTCCAGAGCGATTTACTCAATGAGTCCTTGATATTTAGTTGTTTTGAGCCAATTTTCTGGATTTTTGAAAATTTTACTTTTTTCTGAAAATATCCACTAAATGAGGGAATAATATGTGTGAGGGTACCCCAGGAGAGTTCCAAATGCTTGTGGGTAGAATATATATCACACGGGGTAAAATTGAAAAAAGTTGAAAAAAAATTTTTTTGGGACTTAGTCATTTTTACGCCGTTTATCAGACTTTCAGAAAGGGCAAATGTCAGTGAGCGTTCCGATTTCAGTTCCAGAGCGATTTGCCCAATGAGTCCTTGATATTTAGTCGTTTTCAGCCAATATTTTGGATTGTTGAAAATTTCACTTTTTTGTGAATATATCCACTAAATGAGGGAATAATATGTGTGAGGGTACCCCAGGAGAGTTCCAAATGTGTGTGGGTAGAATATATATCCCACGGGGTAAAATTGTAAAAAGTTGAAAAAATTTTTTTTTTGGACTTAGTCATTTTTCCAGCGTTTATCAGAGTTTCAGATAGTGGAAATGTCAGTGAGCGTTCCGATTTCAGTTCCAGAGCGATTTGCCCAATGAGTCCTTGATATTTAGTCGTTTTCAGCCAATTTTCTGGATTTTTGAAAATTTTACTTTTTTGTGAAAATATCCACTAAATGAGGGAATAATATGTGTGAGGGTACCCCAGGAGAGTTCCAAATGTGTGTGGGTAGAATATATATCCCACGGGGGTAAAATTGAAAAAAGATGAAAAAAATTTTTTTTTGGAAGTAGTCATTTTTCCGGCGTTTATCAGAGTTTCAGATAGGGGAAATGTCAGTGAGCGTTCCGATTTCAGTTCCAGAGCAGATCGCACAATGAGTCCTTGATATTTAGTCGTTTTCAGCCAATATTTTTGATTTTTGAAAATTTCACTTTTTTGTGAAAATATCCACTAAATGAGGGAATAATATGTGTGAGGGTACCCCAGGAGAGTTCCAAATGTGTGTGGGTAGAAGATATATCCCATGGGGGTAAAATTGAAAAAAGTTTAAAAAAAATTTTTTGGGGAATTAGTCATTTTTCCGGCGTTTATCAGAGTTTCAGATAGGGGAAATGTCAGTGAGCGTTCCGATTTCAGTTCCAGAGCGATTCGCCCAATGAGTCCTTGATATTTAGTCGTTTTCAGCCAATTTTCTGGATTTTCGAAAATTTTACTTTTTTGTGAAAATATCCACTAAATGAGGGAATAATATGTGTGAGGGTACCCCAGGAGAGTTCCAAATGTGTGTGGGTAGAATATATATCCCACAGGGTTACAATTGAAAAAAGGTGAAAAAAATTTTTTTTTTGGACTTAGTCATTTTTCAGGCGTTTATCAGGCTTTCAGATAGGAGAAAAGTCAGTGAGCGTTCTGATTTCAGTTCCAGAGTGGATCGCACAATGAGTCCTTGATATTTTGTCGTTTTCAGCCAATTTTCAGGATTTTTGAAAATTTTAATTTTTTGTGAAAATATCCACTAAATGAGGGAATAATATGTGTGAGGGTACCCCAGGAGAGTTCCAAATGTGTGTGGATAGAATATATATCCCACGGGGTAAAATTGAAAAAAGTTTAAAAAAATTTTGGGGGGGACTTAGTCATTTTACCGGCGTTTATCAGACTTTCAGATTGGGCAAATGTCAGTGAGCGTTCTGATTTCAGTTCCAGAGCAATTCACCCAATGAGTCCTTGATATTTAGTCGTTTTCAGCCAATTTTCTGGATTTTTGAAAATTTCACTTTTTTGTGAAAATATCCACTAAATGAGGGAATAATATGTGTGAGGGTACCCCAGGAGAGTTCCAAATGTGTGTGGGTAGAAGATATATCCCATGGGGGTAAAATTGAAAAAAGTTTAAAAAATTTTTTTTGGGGAATTAGTCATTTTTCCGGCGTTTATCAGAGTTTCAGATAGGGGAAATGTCAGTGAGCGTTCCGATTTCAATTCCAGAGTGGATCGCACAATGAGTCCTTGATATTTTGTCGTTTTCAGCCAATTTTCTGGATTTTTGAAAATTTTAATTTTTGTGAAAATATCCACTAAATGAGGGAATAATATGTGTGAGGGTACCCCAGGAGAGTTCCAAATGTGTGTTTGTAGAATATATATCCCATGGGGGTAAAATTTAAAAAATTTGAAAATAATTTTTTTTCAGAATTAGTCATTTTTCCAGCGTTTATCAGAGTTTCAGATAGGGGAAAAGTAAGTGAGCGTTCCGATTTCAATTCCAGAGTGGATCGCACAATGAGTCCTTGATATTTTGTCGTTTTCAGCCAATTTTCTGGATTTTTGAAAATTTTAATTTTTGTGAAAATATCCATTAAATGAGGGAATAATATGTGTGAGGGTACCCCAGGAGAGTTCCAAATGTGTGTTTGTAGAATATATATCCCATGGGGGTAAAATTTAAAAAGTTGAAAATAATTTTTTTTCAGAATTAGTCATTTTTCCGGCGTTTATCAGAGTTTCAGATAGGGGAAAAGTAAGTGAGCATTCAAATTTCAGTTCCAGAGCGATTCACCCAATGAGTCCTTGATATTTAGTCGTTTTCAGCCAATTTTCTGGATTTTTGAAAATTTTACTTTTTTGTGAAAATATCCACTAAATGAGGGAATAATATGTGTGAGGGTACCCCAGGAGAGTTCCAAATGTGTGTCTGTAGAATATATATCCCACGGGGGTAAAATTGAAAAAAGTTGAAAATAATTTTTTTTTGGAATTAGTCATTTTTCCGGCGTTTATCAGAGTTTCAGATAGGGGAAATGTCAGTGAGCGTTCCGATTTCAGTTCCAGAGCGATTCACCCAATGAGTCCTAGATATTTAGTCGTTTTCAGCCAATTTTCTGGATTTTTGAAAATTTCACTTTTTTGTGAAAATATCCACTAAATGAGGGAATAATTTGTGTGAGGGTACCCCAGGAGAGTTCCAAATGTTTGTGGGTAGAATATATATCACACGGGGTAAAATTGAAAAAAGTTGAAAAAAAATTTTTGGGGGACTTAGTCATTTTTCCGGCATTTATCAGACTTTCAGATAGGGCAAATGTCAGTGAGCGTTGCGATTTCAGTTCCAGAGCGATTTACTCAATGAGTCCTTGATATTTAGTTGTTTTGAGCCAATTTTCTGGATTTTTGAAAATTTTACTTTTTTCTGAAAATATCCACTAAATGAGGGAATAATATGTGTGAGGGTACCCCAGGAGAGTTCCAAATGCTTGTGGGTAGAATATATATCACACGGGGTAAAATTGAAAAAAGTTGAAAAAAAATTTTTTTGGGACTTAGTCATTTTTACGCCGTTTATCAGACTTTCAGAAAGGGCAAATGTCAGTGAGCGTTCCGATTTCAGTTCCAGAGCGATTTGCCCAATGAGTCCTTGATATTTAGTCGTTTTCAGCCAATATTTTGGATTTTTGAAAATTTCACTTTTTTGTGAATATATCCACTAAATGAGGGAATAATATGTGTGAGGGTACCCCAGGAGAGTTCCAAATGTGTGTGGGTAGAATATATATCCCACGGGGTAAAATTGTAAAAAGTTGAAAAAATTTTTTTTTTGGACTTAGTCATTTTTCCAGCGTTTATCAGAGTTTCAGATAGTGGAAATGTCAGTGAGCGTTCCGATTTCAGTTCCAGAGCGATTTGCCCAATGAGTCCTTGATATTTAGTCGTTTTCAGCCAATTTTCTGGATTTTTGAAAATTTTACTTTTTTGTGAAAATATCCACTAAATGAGGGAATAATATGTGTGAGGGTACCCCAGGAGAGTTCCAAATGTGTGTGGGTAGAATATATATCCCACGGGGGTAAAATTGAAAAAAGATGAAAAAAATTTTTTTTTGGAAGTAGTCATTTTTCCGGCGTTTATCAGAGTTTCAGATAGGGGAAATGTCAGTGAGCGTTCCGATTTCAGTTCCAGAGCAGATCGCACAATGAGTCCTTGATATTTAGTCGTTTTCAGCCAATATTTTTGATTTTTGAAAATTTCACTTTTTTGTGAAAATATCCATTAAATGAGGGAATAATATGTGTGAGGGTACCCCAGGAGAGTTCCAAATGTGTGTGGGTAGAAGATATATCCCATGGGGGTAAAATTGAAAAAAGTTTAAAAAAAATTTTTTGGGGAATTAGTCATTTTTCCGGCGTTTATCAGAGTTTCAGATAGGGGAAATGTCAGTGAGCGTTCCGATTTCAGTTCCAGAGCGATTCGCCCAATGAGTCCTTGATATTTAGTCGTTTTCAGCCAATTTTCTGGATTTTCGAAAATTTTACTTTTTTGTGAAAATATCCACTAAATGAGGGAATAATATGTGTGAGGGTACCCCAGGAGAGTTCCAAATGTGTGTGGGTAGAATATATATCCCACAGGGTTACAATTGAAAAAAGGTGAAAAAAATTTTTTTTTTGGACTTAGTCATTTTTCAGGCGTTTATCAGGCTTTCAGATAGGAGAAAAGTCAGTGAGCGTTCTGATTTCAGTTCCAGAGTGGATCGCACAATGAGTCCTTGATATTTTGTCGTTTTCAGCCAATTTTCAGGATTTTTGAAAATTTTAATTTTTTGTGAAAATATCCACTAAATGAGGGAATAATATGTGTGAGGGTACCCCAGGAGAGTTCCAAATGTGTGTGGATAGAATATATATCCCACGGGGTAAAATTGAAAAAAGTTTAAAAAAATTTTGGGGGGGACTTAGTCATTTTACCGGCGTTTATCAGACTTTCAGATTGGGCAAATGTCAGTGAGCGTTCTGATTTCAGTTCCAGAGCAATTCACCCAATGAGTCCTTGATATTTAGTCGTTTTCAGCCAATTTTCTGGATTTTTGAAAATTTCACTTTTTTGTGAAAATATCCACTAAATGAGGGAATAATATGTGTCAGGGTACCCCAGGAGAGTTCCAAATGTGTGTTGGTAGAATATATATCCCACGGGGGTAAAATTGAAAAAAGTTGAAAAAAATTTTTTTTTGGAATTAGTCATTTTTCCGGCGTTTATCAGAGTTTCAGATAGGTGAAATGTCAGTGAGCGTTCAAATTTCAGTTCCAGAGCGATTCGCCCAATGAGTCCTTGATATTTAGTCATTTTCAGCCAATTTTCTGGATTTTTGAAAATTTTACTTTTTTGTGAATATATCCACTAAATGAGGGAATAATATGTGTGAGGGTACCCCAGGAGAGTTCCAAATGTGTGTGGGTAGAATATATATCCCACGGGGGTAAAATTGAAAAAAGTTTAAAAAAAATTTTTTTGGGAATTAGTCATTTTTCCGGCGTTTATCAGAGTTTCAGATAGGGGAAATGTCAGTGAGCGTTCCGATTTCAGTTCCAGAGCGATTCACCCAATGAGTCCTTGATATTTAGTCGTTTTCAGCCAATTTTCTGGATTTTTGAAAATTTTACTTTTTTGTGAAAATATCCACTAAATGAGGGAATAATATGTGTGAGGGTACCTCAGGAGAGTTCCAAATGTCTGTGGGTAGAATATATATCCCATGGGGGTAAAATTGAAAAAAGTTGAAAAAAATTTTTTTTTTTTTGGACTTAGTCATTTTTCCGGCGTTTATCAGACTTTCAGATAGGAAAAATGTCAGTGAGCGTTCGGATTTCAGTTCCAGAGCGGATCGCACAATTAGTCTTTGATATTTAGTCGTTTTCAGCCAATTTTCTGGATTTTTGAAAATTTTACTTTTTTGTGAAAATATCCACTAAATGAGGGAATAATATGTGTGAGGGTACCCCAGGAGAGTTCCAAATGTGTGTGGGTAGAATATATATCCCACAGGGTAAAATTGAAAAAAGTTGAAAAAATGTTTTTTTTGGACTTATTCATTTTTCTGGCATTTATCAGACTTTCAGATAGGGGAAATGTCAGTGAGCGTTCCAATTTCAGTTTCAGAGCAGATCGCACAATGAGTCCTTGATATTTAGTCGTTTTCAGCCAATATTTTGGATTTTTGAAAATTTCACTGTTTTGTGAAAATATCCACTAAATGAGGGAATAATATGTGTGAGGGTACCCCAGGAGAGTTCCAAATGTGTGTGGGTAGAATATATATCCCACGGGGGTAAAAATGAAAAAAGTTGAAAAAATTTTTTTTTTGGACTTAGTCATTTTTCCGGCGTTTATCAGACTTTCAGATAGGGGAAATGTCAGTGAGCGTTCCGATTTCAATTCCAGAGTGGATCGCACAATGAGTCCTTGATATTTTGTCGTTTTCAGCCAATTTTCTGGATTTTTGAAAATTTTAATTTTTGTGAAAATATCCACTAAATGAGGGAATAATATGTGTGAGGGTACCCCAGGAGAGTTCCAAATGTGTGTTTGTAGAATATATATCCCATGGGGGTAAAATTTAAAAAAGTTGAAAATAATTTTTTTTCAGAATTAGTCATTTTTCCAGCGTTTATCAGAGTTTCAGATAGGGGAAAAGTAAGTGAGCGTTCCGATTTCAGTTCCAGAGTGGATCGCACAATGAGTCCTTGATATTTAGTCGTTTTCAGCCAATTTTCTGGATTTTTGAAAATTTTAATTTTTTGTGAAAATATCCACTAAATGAGGGAATAATATGTGTGAGGGTACCCCAGGAGAGTTCCAAGTGTGTGTGGGTAGAATATATATCCCACGGGGTAAAATTGTAAAAAGTTGAAAAAATTTTTTTTTTGGACTTAGTCATTTTTCCAGCGTTTATCAGACTTTCAGATAGGGGAAATGTCAGTGAGCGTTCCGATTTCAATTCCAGAGTGGATCGCACAATGAGTCCTTGATATTTTGTCGTTTTCAGCCAATTTTCTGGATTTTTGAAAATTTTAATTTTTGTGAAAATATCCATTAAATGAGGGAATAATATGTGTGAGGGTACCCCAGGAGAGTTCCAAATGTGTGTTTGTAGAATATATATCCCATGGGGGTAAAATTTAAAAAGTTGAAAATAATTTTTTTTCAGAATTAGTCATTTTTCCGGCGTTTATCAGAGTTTCAGATAGGGGAAAAGTAAGTGAGCATTCAAATTTCAGTTCCAGAGCGATTCACCCAATGAGTCCTTGATATTTAGTCGTTTTCAGCCAATTTTCTGGATTTTTGAAAATTTTACTTTTTTGTGAAAATATCCACTAAATGAGGGAATAATATGTGTGAGGGTACCCCAGGAGAGTTCCAAATGTGTGTCTGTAGAATATATATCCCACGGGGGTAAAATTGAAAAAAGTTGAAAATAATTTTTTTTCAGAATTAGTCATTTTTCCGGCGTTTATCAGAGTTTCAGATAGGGGAAATGTCAGTGAGCGTTCCGATTTCAGTTCCAGAGCGATTCACCCAATGAGTCCTAGATATTTAGTCGTTTTCAGCCAATTTTCTGGATTTTTGAAAATTTCACTTTTTTGTGAAAATATCCACTAAATGAGGGAATAATTTGTGTGAGGGTACCCCAGGAGAGTTCCAAATGTTTGTGGGTAGAATATATATCACACGGGGTAAAATTGAAAAAAGTTGAAAAAAAATTTTTGGGGGACTTAGTCATTTTTCCGGCATTTATCAGACTTTCAGATAGGGCAAATGTCAGTGAGCGTTGCGATTTCAGTTCCAGAGCGATTTACTCAATGAGTCCTTGATATTTAGTTGTTTTGAGCCAATTTTCTGGATTTTTGAAAATTTTACTTTTTTCTGAAAATATCCACTAAATGAGGGAATAATATGTGTGAGGGTACCCCAGGAGAGTTCCAAATGTTTGTGGGTAGAATATATATCACACGGGGTAAAATTGAAAAAAGTTGAAAAAAAATTTTTTTGGGACTTAGTCATTTTTACGCCGTTTATCAGACTTTCAGAAAGGGCAAATGTCAGTGAGCGTTCCGATTTCAGTTCCAGAGCGATTTGCCCAATGAGTCCTTGATATTTAGTCGTTTTCAGCCAATATTTTAGATTTTTGAAAATTTCACTTTTTTGTGAATATATCCACTAAATGAGGGAATAATATGTGTGAGGGTACCCCAGGAGAGTTCCAAATGTGTGTGGGTAGAATATATATCCCATGGGGGTAAAATTGAAAAAAGTTGAAAAAAATTTTTTTTTGGAATTAGTCATTTTTCCGGCGTTTATCAGAGTTTCAGATAGTGGAAATGTCAGTGAGCGTTCCGATTTCAGTTCCAGAGCGATTCGCCCAATGTGTCCTTGATATTTAGTCGTTTTCAGCCAATTTTCTGGATTTTTGAAAATTTTACTTTTTTGTGAAAATATCCACTAAATGAGGGAATAATATGTGTGAGGGTACCCCAGGAGAGTTCCAAATGTGTGTGGGTAGAATATATATCCCACGGGGGTAAAATTGAAAAAAGATGAAAAAAATTTTTTTTTGGAAGTAGTCATTTTTCCGGCGTTTATCAGAGTTTCAGATAGGGGAAATGTCAGTGAGCGTTCCGATTTCAGTTCCAGAGCGATTTGCCCAATGAGTCCTTGATATTTAGTCGTTTTCAGCCAATATTTTGGATTTTTGAAAATTTCACTTTTTTGTGAATATATCCACTAAATGAGGGAATAATATGTGTGAGGGTACCCCAGGAGAGTTCCAAATGTGTGTGGGTAGAATATATATCCCATGGGGGTAAAATTGAAAAAAGTTGAAAAAATTTTTTTTTTGGAATTAGTCATTTTTCCGGCGTTTATCAGAGTTTCAGATAGTGGAAATGTCAGTGAGCGTTCCGATTTCAGTTCCAGAGCGATTCGCCCAATGTGTCCTTGATATTTAGTCGTTTTCAGCCAATTTTCTGGATTTTTGAAAATTTTACTTTTTTGTGAAAATATCCACTAAATGAGGGAATAATATGTGTGAGGGTACCCCAGGAGAGTTCCAAATGTGTGTGGGTAGAATACATATCCAAGAGGATTAAAATTGAAAAAAGTTTAAAAAAAATTTTTTTTTGGACTTAGTCATTTTTCCGGCTTTTATCAGACTTTCAGATAGGGAGTGTAGCGTCGGCGTCCCTGCCTCCTGGTAGGCAGGGACGCTGTTCCCCTCACCTCTCCGCTCTGTGCCCGGCGTCTTCCTCCCGCTCTGCTGGCAGCGCGCGCTGCTTCCCGGTATACGGTGCTTAGGGCGCGTGCGCGCGCGCTCCCCCTCTCTTAAAGGGGCCGCGCGTGCTGTCCTAAGGAGTCCCCGGCCAATGGCTGGAGGACTTCACCATATATAAGAAGCCTCCTCCAAAATAGAGGTGCCCGAACAATGTTGTTGCAAAGCCTTCACTCTGCTTCAGCCCTCAGGTTCCGCTTCCATTTACCTGCCAGTCACCTGCCAGATTCCTGCCTGTTACCTGCCTGTTACCTGCCAGTCACCTGCCAGATTCCTGCCTGTTACCTGCCAGTCACCTGGCAGATTCCTGCTTGATACCTGCCAGATATCCGTTTATCTGCTTGCAAGCCTGCGGTCCGACGGTCTGCCTTCCGACACCTGTCAGTCTGTCTATGGACCAGCCTGCCCGCTCACCTGGGAGCGCTCGTCTGCTACCTGCCTGCTAGCCTACCTGGAGGCTCCGCCGTCACTTGCCGTGACCACCTGCCTGTCCAGAGACTCTTGTCTGCTCACCTGGGAGCGCTCATCTGCTACCTGCCTGCTAGCCTACCTGGAGGCTCCGCCGTCACTTGCCGTGACCACCTGCCTGTCCAGAGACTCTCGCCTGCTCACCTAGGAGCGCTCACCTGCTACCTGCCTGCTAGCCTACCTGGAGGCTCTGCCGTCACTAGCCGTGACCACCTGCCTGTCCAGAGACTGTCCCTGTCACTTGCCGTAAGTACCCGTCCTTCTACCCAGAGACTGTCCCTGTCACTTGCCGTGACTACCTGCCCTTCTACCCAGAGACTGTCCCTGTCACTTGCCGTGACTACCTGCCCTTCTACCCAGAGACTGTCCCTGTCACTTGCCGTGATTTCCTGCCCGTCTTCCCTGGAAGCCACCCGCTTCCTTACAAGGACCGCCCCCTTGAATAGTTGCTCAGAGGTTCCGCCTCCCAGACCCGTTACAGTTTGCTCGGGCCATGGAATCCGGTGACACCCAAGCTCCCTCGCTCTCGGACCTATGTCATGAACTGTCCCGTCAGAGGTCCCAACAGGAGTCCATCCTGAGTCACCTGCGGAGTGTCAACTCTCGCCTGGACACTCTGTCTGCTCCAACTGCAACCACCGCTAGTGTCATGACTCGCAACCCGGCAGCGCCGCTGCCCACCAATACCATGGCATCCTGTCCCGGACCCCGGTTTTCTGCACCTCCTCGTTTCGGAGGTGACTCCGCTCAAGCTCGGGGCTTCATAAACCAGTGCACCCTGCACTTTGAACTCTTGTCCCACCAGTTTATCTCCGACCGGTCCAAAGTAGCCTTTATCATGTCCCACCTCACGGGGGAGGCTCTGGCTTGGCTAAATCCTCTGTGGGAGAGAGGAGATCCCCTGGTGCCCGACCTGCCAGCCAGTCTCACAGCTTTCCGGAAAATCTTCGACGAACCCGGACGGAAGGCCTCATCCGCATCGTCTCTGCTACGCCTCCGTCAAGGAGATCTCACCGTGGGCCAATATGCCATACGGTTCCGTACCCTTGCTTCAGAGCTGGCCTGGGATAACGACGCTCTGGTGTCTGTCTTCTGGGAGGGTCTGTCCGGCCGTATTAAAGATGAACTCGCCGGTCGGGACATTCCTACCACTCTCGATGACTTAATAACACTTGCCACCCGGATTGACATCCGATTCCAGGAGCGCGCCAAAGAGGTCACCCGTGAGAGGAGGTTTCCACGTCTAGCCCCCACCTTCCAGAAACCCGTCTCTCCCTCCGTTACTCCCCAGGCACACTCACCTGAGCCTATGCAGGTCGACCAGACCAAGATGGTCAAAACCCGTCAAGACTTACGCCGTGCCGAGGGGAGCTGCTTCTACTGTGGCAGTAAGGAGCACCGGATCTGTTCCTGCCCAGAGAGGTCGGGAAACGTCTGTGTCTAGGATCGCTCAGAGAGGTCGCCCTAGACAAAAGTAAACCCTATCCATCTCTGATGCTGTCAGTCTCTATCACCTGCGGAGAGAAACGCTATTTCGAACTGGCTCAACTTGACTCAGGAGCTGCTGGAAATCTCATTTCTCAGTCTCTGGTAGAGAAATACCGCATTCCCACCAAACCTCTGGCTGTACCCTTATCTGTCGCCACCGTGGATGGGGGCCTCTTACCACATCCCATCCAACTCATCACCGAATCCATAACTCTGCAGGTGGGAATGCTGCATTCTGAGAGCATCTCCTTTCATGTTCTGCCTGGACTCTCTCACGCACTCCTGCTAGGCCTACCTTGGCTCCAGAAACATGCACCCGTTCTTGACTGGCAGACCGGAGAAGTCCTTCGCTGTGGACAGGACTGCCATAGGACTTGTCTAGTTCCCGTTCATCCTGCTCGTCCTTCTCCTACCCCAGTCAGTCTACCCGGTCTACCGGTTCCCTATTGGTCTTATGCGGATGTCTTCAATAAAAAAGAAGCAGAGACATTACCCCCTCATAGACCATACGATTGTCCAATCGACCTGAGACCCAGCTCTACTCCTCCCCGTGGGCGTATCTACCCTTTGTCCGCAGCGGAGACCCAGTCCATGTCAGAATATATTGAGGAGAATCTGGCCCGGGGATTTATCCGGAAATCTACCTCCCCGGCGGGAGCAGGCTTCTTCTTCGTCAAAAAGAAGGACAGCTCACTCCGTCCATGTATAGATTATAGAGGCCTTAACCAGATTACAGTGAAGAATAAATACCCCCTCCCGCTCATTCCTGAATTATTTGACCGCCTGAGGGGGGCTAGAATCTTCACCAAACTGGATCTCCGTGGGACGTATAACCTGGTCCGTATCCGTCAGGGGGATGAGTGGAAGACGGCATTCAACACCTGGGACGACCACTATGAGTACCTTATAATGCCCTTCGGTCTCTGTAACGCTCCTGCCGTCTTTCAAGAGTTGGTCAATGACATCTTCCGTGACCTTCTCTACTCCTGCGTGGTGGTGTACCTGGACGACATCTTGGTCTTCTCTCCGGACCTTCCTACTCACCGGAGGGATGTTCGTCAGGTCCTGCTCAGGCTCAGGCAGAACCACCTCTACACTAAATATGAGAAGTGCATCTTTGAGCAGACCTCTCTTCCATTTCTGGGCTACATTATCTCTCAGACCAGCCTACAAATGGATCCTGAGAAACTGTCTGGCATCCAGAAGTGGCCCCGACCAGAGGGGTTGAAGGCTATTCAGCGGTTCCTGGGCTTCGCCAACTATTACCGCCTCTTCATACCGCACTTCTCTTCCCGGACTGCCCCTATCTCTGCGCTCACCCGTAAGGGTACTAATCCCAGAAGATGGCCGCCCGAAGCTGAGGAGGCCTTTCTTTCCTTAAAACAGGCCTTCTCCTCCGCCCCGGTGCTGCATCGTCCGGACGGCAACAAACAATTCTTCCTAGAAGTTGACGCTTCCTCCTCCGGAGCCGGGGCGGTACTTACCCAAAAGTCATCTTCCGGGAGAATGGTAACCTGCGTTTTTTTCTCCAATCTCTTCTCCTCTTCTGAGCGTAACTATTCTATTGGAGATCGTAAATTGTTAGCCATCAAGCTGGCACTGGAGGAGTGGCATTACCTGCTCGAGGGGGCTCTTCACCCGGTAATAATTTACACGGACCACAAGAACTTGGCTTACCTTCAGAGCGCCCAGAGACTTAACTCGCGCCAAGCCCGGTGGTCCTTGTTTTTTGCCTGCTTTGATTTTGTTCTTCATTTTCGCCCGGCAGACAAAAACATCAAAGCTGACGCCTTGTCCCGATCCTTCCTGGTGTCTGATCAAGAGGAGGAACCTAAGCACATCATTGATCCCGCCAGAGTAATGCAAGTGGCTCCCGTGAATCTAAATCGTCTCCCTCCTGGTAAGACGTTTGTAACTGTACCTGATCGGAAGAAGGTCCTACACTGGGGTCATTCGTCTAAGCTAGCTGGCCACGCCAGTCAGAAAAAGACCCTCCAGCTCATTACCCGGCATTACTGGTGGCCTACCCTGCACAAGGATGTAATAGACTTTGTTTCTGCCTGTGTGTCCTGCGCCCGCAACAAAGTTCCGAGACACCTGCCAGCCGGTCGCCTTCTTCCTCTTCCAGTACCTGCTGCCACGTGGCAGCATATTGCTATGGACTTTATAACGGATCTTCCTGTCTCTGCCGGTTGTACGGTCATTTGGGTGGTCGCTGATCGCTTCTCCAAGATGGCGCACTTCATTCCCCTGCCGGGTCTCCCGTCTGCACCCGAACTGGCTAAAGACTTTATCCACCACATCTTCCGTCTCCATGGCCTGCCCCTCCACATTGTGTCAGATCGTGGGGTTCAGTTCACCTCACGCTTCTGGAGAGCCACATGTAAGTTGCTTGACGTCACTCTGGACTTCTCCGCTTACCATCCACAGTCCAATGGTCAAGTGGAGCGGATCAATCAGAACCTGACCAGTTACCTCCGGCACTTCGTTAATGCCCACCATTCGGACTGGGTGGATCTCCTACCATGGGCCGAGTTCTCTTACAATAAACACGAGAGCGTGTCTTCCTCCAAATCCCCGTTTTTTGTAGTCTTTGGTCAGCATCCTCGGATCCCATTTCCCGTCTCCACCTCGGTGGACAATCCGGCTGCGGAATCTCTCGTTCGCGAATTCTCCTCCATTTGGGAGAGTACACGATCCGCACTCCTTCAGTCGTCCGAACGGATGAAAAAACACGCTGACAAGAAACGCCTGGATCCTCCACAATTCCGTCCTGGAGATAAAGTCTGGCTCTCATCCAAATATGTCCGGCTCAAGATTCCCTCCTACAAGTTAGGGCCTCGGTTCATCGGCCCACTGGAAGTTATCAAACAGATCAACCCGGTGGCCTATAAATTAAAACTCCCGGCCAACTTGCGGATCCCTAACTCCTTCCATGTATCTCTCCTCAAATCCGTGGTACTTAACTCTTTTTCCAAGTCTACAGGTACGTCTCCTGCTCCGGTTTCCGCTGAGAACGAGTTTGAAGTAGAGAACATTCTGGCCACCAAAAGGGTAAGAGGAAAAACCTTTTTTCTGGTAGATTGGAAGGGGTTTGGTCCTGAGGAGAGAACGTGGGAGCCCCGGGAGAACATCCATGCCCCTCTCATCCTTGATAAATTTCTGTCTGGCCTAAAAAAGGGGGCCTAAAGGGGGGGGTACTGTAGCGTCGGCGTCCCTGCCTCCTGCTAGGCAGGGACGCTGTTCCCCTCACCTCTCCGCTCTTAGCCCGGCGTCTTCCTCCCGCTCTGCTGGCAGCGCGCGCTGCTTCCCGGCCACGGTGCTTAGGGCGCGCGCGCACGCGCTCCCCCTTTCTTAAAGGGGCTGCGCGCGCGCCGTCCTAAGGAGTCCCCGGCCAATGACCGGTGGACTTCACCATATATAAGGCACCTCCTCCAAAATGGAGGTGCCCGAACAATGTTGTTGCAAAGCCTTCACTCTGCTTCAGCCCTCAGGTTCCGTTTCCAGTTACCTGCCAGTCACATGCCAGATTCCTGCCTGTTACCTGCCAGTCATGTGCCAGATTCCTGCCTGTTACCTGCCAGTCACCTGCCAGATTCCTGCTTGATACCTGCCAGATATCCGTTTATCTGCTTGCAAGCCTGCGGTCCGACAGTCTGCCTTCCGACACCTGTCAGTCTGTCTATGGACCAGCCTGCCCGCTCACCTGGGAGCGCTCGTCTGCTACCTGCCTGCTAGCCTACCTGGAGGCTCCGCCATCACTTGCCGTGACCACCTGCCTGTCCAGAGACTCTTGTCTGCTCACCTGGGAGCGCTCATCTGCTACCTGCCTGCTAGCCTACCTGGAGGTCCCGCCGTCACTTGCCGTGACCACCTGACTGTCCAGAGACTCTTGTCTGCTCACCTGGGAGCGCTCATCTGCTACCTGCCTGCTAGCCTACCTGGAGGCTCTGCCGTCACTAGCCGTGACCACCTGCCTGTCCAGAGACTGTCCCTGTCACTTGCCGTGACTACCTGCCCTTCTACCCAGAGACTGTCCCTGTCACTTGCCGTGACTACCTGCCCTTTTACCCAGAGACTGTCCCTGTCACTTGCCGTGATTTCCTGCCCGTCTTCCCTGGGAGCCACCCGCTTCCTTACAAGGAGCGTCCCCTTGTATAGTTGCTCAGAGGTTCCGCCTCCCAGATCCGTTACAGGGAGTAAGCTAGGGAGTGAGCATTCCGATTTCAGTTCCAGAGCCCAATGAGTCCTTGATATTTCGTCGTTGTCAGGCAATTTTCTGAATTTTTGAAAATTTCACTTTTTTGTGAAAATATCCACTAAATGAGGGAATAATATGTGTGAGGGTACCCCAGGAGAGTTCCAAATGTGTGTGGGTAGAATATATATCCCACGGGGGTAAAATTGAAAAAAGTTGAAAAAAAATTTTGTTTGGATTTAGTATTTTTTTCGGCGTTTATCAGACTTTCAGATAGGGGAAATGTCAGTGAGCGTTCCGATTTCAGTTCCAGAGCGATTCGCCCACTGAGTCCTTGATATTTAGTCATTTTCAGCCAATATTTTGGATTTTTGAAAATTTCCCTTTTTTGAAAATATCCACTAAATGAGGGAATAATATGTGTGAGGGTACCCCATGAGAGTTCCAAATGTGTGTGGGTAGAATATATATCCCACAGGGTTAAAATTGAAAAAAGTTGAAAAAAATTTTTCTTTTGCACTTAGTCATTTTTCCGGCGTTTATCAGACTTTCAGATAGGGCAAATGTGAGTGAGCGTTCCAATTTCAGTTCCAGAGCGATTCACCCAATGAGTCCTTGAAATTTAGTCGTTTTCAGCCAATTTTTTGGATTTTTAAAAATTTTACTTTTTTGTGAAAATATCCACTAAATGAGGGAATAATATGTGTGAGGGTGCCCCAGGAGAGTTCCAAATGTGTGTGGGTAGAATATATATCCGACGGGGGTAAAATTGAAAAAAGTTGAAAAAAAAATTTTTTTGGACGTAGTCATTTTTCCGGCGTTTATCATACTTTCAGATAGGGGAAATGTCAGTGAGCGTTCCGATTTCAGTTCCAGAGCGATTCACCCAATGAGTGCTTGATATTTAGTCGTTTTCAGCCAATATTTTGGATTTTTGAAAATTTCACTTTTTTGTGAAAATATCCACTAAATGAGGGAATAATATGTGTGAGGGTACCCCAGGATTGTTCCAAATGTGTGTGGGTAGAATATATATCCCACAGGGGTAAAATTGAAAAAAGTTGAAAAAAATTTTTTTTTCGACTTAGTCATTTTTCCGGCGTTTATCATACTTTCAGATAGGGGAAATGTCAGTGAGCGTTCCGATTTCAGTTCCAGAGCGGATCGCACAATGAGTCCTTGATATTTAGTCGTTTTCAGCCAATTTTCTGCATTTTTGAAAATTTCACTTTTTTTGTGAAAATATCCACTAAATGAGGGAATAATATGTGTGAGGGTACCCCAGGAGAGTTCCAAATGTGTGTGGGTAGAATATATATCCCAAGGGGGTAAAATTGAAAAAAGTTTAAAAAAAAATTTTTTTGGACTTAGTCATTTTTCCGGCATTTATCAGACTTTCAGATAGGGAGTAAGCTAGGAAATGAGCGTTCCGATTTCAGATCCAGAGCGATTCGCCCAATGAGTCCTTGATATTTCGTCGTTGTCAGGCAATTTTCTGAATTTTTGAAAATGTCACTTTTTTGTGAGAATATCCACTAAAAGAGGGAATAATATGTGTGAGGGTACCCCAGAAGAGTTCCAAATGTGTGTGGGTAGAATATATATCCCACGGGGGTAAAATTGAAAAAAGTTGAAAAAAAATTTTGTTTGGATTTAGTATTTTTTTCGGCGTTTATCAGACTTTCAGATCGGGGAAATGTCAGTGAGCGTTCCGATTTCAGTTCCAGAGCGATTCGCCTAATGAGTCCTTGATATTTAGTCGTTTTCAGCCAATATATTGGATTTTTGAAAATTTCACTTTTTTGTGAAAATATCCACTAAATGAGGGAATAATATGTGTGAGGGTACCCCAGGAGAGTTCCAAATGTGTGTGGGTAGAATATATATCCCACGGGGGTAAAATTGAAAAAAGTTGAAAAAGAATTATATTTAGACTTAGTCATTTTATCAGACTTTCAGATAGGGCAAATGTCAGTGATCGTTCCGATTTCAGTTCCAGAGCTATTCGCCCAATGAGTCCTTGATATTTAGTCGTTTTCAGCCAATTTTCTGAATTTTTGAAAATTTCACTTTTTTGTGAAAATATCCACTAAATGAGGGAATAATATGTGTGAGGGTACCCCAGGAGACTTCCAAATGTGTGTGGGGAGAATATGTATCCCACGGGGGTAAAATTAAAAAAAGTTGAAAAAAATTTTTTTTTGGACTTTGTCATTTTTCCGGCGTTTATCAGACTTTCAGATAGGGCAAATGTCAGTGAGAGTTCCAGTTTCAGTTCCAGAGCGATTCACCCAATGAGTCCTTGATACTTAGTCGTTTTCAGCCAATTTTCTGGATTTTTGAAAATTTCACTTTTTTGTGAAAATATCCACTAAATGAGGGAAAACTATGTGTGAGGGTATCCCAGGAGATCTCCAAATGTGTGTGGGTAGAATATATATCCCACGAGGGTAAAATTGAAAAAAGTTGAAAAAATTTTTTTTTGGACTTATTCATTTTTCTGCCATTTATCAGACTTTCAGATAGGGCAAATGTCAGTCAGCATTCCGTTTTCAGTTCCAGAGCAATTCACCCAATGATTCCTTGATATTTAGTCGTTTTCAGCCAATTTTCTGGATTTTTGAAAATTTCACTTTTTTGTGAAAATATCCGCTAAATGAGGGAATAATATGTGTGAGGGTACCCCAGGAGAGTTGAAAATGTGAGTGGTTAGAATATATATCCCACGGGGTTAAAATTGAAAAAAGTTTAAAAAATTTTTTTTAAAACTTCGTCATTTTTTCTGCGTTTATCAGACTTTCAGATAGGGGAAATGTCAGTGAGCGTTCCGATTTCAGTTCCAGAGCGATTCGCCCAATGAGTCCTTGATATTTAGTCGTGTTCAGCCAATTTTCTGGATTTTTGAAAATTTCACTTTTTTGTGAAAATATCCACTAAATGAGGGAATAATATGTGTGAGGGTACCCCAGGAGAGTTCCAAATGTGTGTGGGTAGAATATATATCCCACGGGGGTAAAATTGAAAAAAGTTGAAAAAAAATTTTTTTTGGACATACTCATTTTATCAGACTTTCAGATAGGGCATATGTCAGTGAGCATTCCGATTTCAGTTCCAGAGCGATTCGCACAAAGAGTCCTTGATATTTAGTCGTTTTCAGCCAATATTTTGGATTTTTGAAAATTTCACTTTTTTGTGAAAATATCCACTAAATGAGGGAATAATATGTGTGAGGGTACTCCAGGATAGTTCGAAATGTGTGTGGGTAGAATAAATATCCCACGGGGGTAAAATTGAAAAAAGTTGAAAAAAAATTTTTTTTGGGCTTAGTCATTTTTCAGGCGTTTATCAGACTTTCAGATAGGGGAAATGTCAGTGAGCGTTCCGATTTCAGTTCCAGAGCGATTCGCTCAATGAGTCCTTGATATTTAGTCATTTTCCGACAGTTTCTGGATTTTTCAAAAATGTCACTTTTTTGTGAAAATATCCACTAAATGAGGGAATAATATGTGTGAGGGTACCCCAGGATAGTTCCAAATGTGTGTGGGTAGAATGTATATCCCACTGGGGTAAAATTAAAAAAAGTTGAAAAAAATTTTTTTTTTGGACTTAGTCATTTTTCCGGCGTTTATCAGACTTTCAGATAGGGGAAATGTCAGTGAGCGTTCCGATTTCAGTTCCAGAGCGATTCGCCCAATGAGTCCTTGATATTTAGTCGTTTTCAGCCAATTTTCTGGATTTTTGAAAATTTCACTTTTTTGTGAAAATATCCACTAAATGAGGGAATAATATGTGTGAGGGTACCCCAGGAGAGTTCCAAATGTGTGTGGGTAGAATATATATCCCACGGGGGTAAAATTTAAAAGAGTTGAAAAAATTTTTTTTTTGGACTGTCATTTTTCCGGCGTTTATCAGACTTTCAGATAGGTCAAATGTCAGTGAGCGTTACGATTTCAGTTCCAGAGCGATTCGCCCAATGAGTCCTTGATATTTAGTCGTTTTCAGCCAATATTTTCGATTTTTGAAAGTTTCACTTTTTTGTGAAAATATCCACAAAATGAGGGAATAAAATGTGTGAGGGTACCCCAGGAGAGTTCCAAATGTGTGTGGGTAGAATATATATCCCACGGGGGTAAAATTTAAAAAAGTTGAAAAAAATTTCTTTTTGGACTTAGTCATTTTTCCGGCGTTTATCAGACTTTCAGATAGGTCAAATGTCAGTGAGCGTTCCGATTTCAGTTCCAGAGCGATTAGCCCAATGAGTCCTTGATATTTAGTCGTTTTCAGCCAATTTTCTGGATTTTTGAAAATTTCAATTTTTTTGTGAAAATATCCACTAAATGAGGGAATAATATGTGTGAGGGTACCCCAGGAGAGTTCCAAATGTGTGTGGGTAGAATCTATTTCTCACGGGGGTAAAATTTAAAAAAGTTGAAAAAAATTTATTTTTGGACTTTGTCATTTTTCCGGCGTTTATCAGACTTTCAGTTAGGGGAAATGTCAGTGAGCGTTCCGATTTCAGTTCCAGAGCGATTAGCCCAATGAGTCCTTGATATTTAGTCGTTTTCAGCCAATTTTCTGGATTTTTGAAAATTTCACTTTTTAGTGACAACATCCACTAAATGAGGGAATCATATGTGTGAGGGTACCCCATGAGAGTTACAAATGTGTGTGGGTAGAATATATATCCCACAGGGTTAAAATTGAAAAAAGTTGAAAAAAAATTTTTTTTTGCACTTAGTCATTTTTCCGGCGTTTATCAGTCTTTCAGATAGGGGAAATGTCAGTGAGCGTTTCAATTTCAGTTCCAGAGCAGATCGGCCAATGAGTCCTTGATATTTAGTCGTTGTCAGCCAATTTTGTGGATTTTTGAAAATTTTACTTTTTTGTGAAAATATCCACTAAATGAGGGAATAATATGTGTGAGGGTACCCCAGGAGAGTTCCAAATGTGTGTGGGTAGAATATATATCCCACGGGGGTAAAATTGAAAAAAGTTGAAAAAAAATTTTGTTTGGATTTAGTTTTTTTTTCAGCGTTTATCAGACTTTCAGATCGGGGAAATGTCAGTGAGTGTTCCGATTTCAGTTCTAGAGCGATTCACCAAATGAGTCCTTGAAATTTAGTCGTTTTCAACCAATTTTCTGGATTTTTTACAATTTTACTTTTTTGTGAAAATATCCACTAAATGAGGGAATAATATGTGTGAAGGTACCCCAGGAGATTTCCAAATGTGTGTGGGTAGAATACATATCCCACGGGGGTAAAATTGAAAAAAGTTTAAAAAATTTTTTTTTTGGGCTTAGTCATTTTTCCAGCATTCATCAGACTTTCAGATAGGGGAAATGTCAGTGAGCGTTCAGATTTCAGTTCCAGAGCGATTCGCCCAATGAGTCCTTGATATTTAGTCGTTTTCAGCCAATATTTTGGATTTTTGAAAATTTCCCTTTTTTGTGAAAATATCCACTAAATGAGGGAATAATATGTGTGAGGGTACCCCAGGAGAGTTCCAAATGTGTGTGGGAAGAATATATATCACACGGGGGGTAAAATTGCAAAAAGTTGAAAAGAATTTTTTTTTGGACTTAGTCATTTTTCCGGCATTTATTAGACTTTCAGATAGGGAGTAAGCTAGGGAGTGAGCGTTCCGATTTCAGATCCAGAGCGATTCGCCCAATGAGTCCTTGATATTTCGTCGTTGTCAGGCAATTTTCTGAATTTTTGAAAATGTCACTTTTTTGTGAAAATATCCACTAAATGAGGGAATAATATGTGTGAGGGTACCCCAGAAAAGTTAAAAATGTGTGTGGGTAAAATATATATCCCACGGGGGTAAAATTGAAAAAAGTTAAAAAAAAATTTTTTGGGACTTATTCATTTTTCCGGCGTTTATCAGACTTTCAGATAGGGCAAATGTCAATGAGCATTCCAATTTCAGTTCCAGAGCGATTCGCCCAGTGAGTCCTTGATATTTAGTCGTTTTCAGCCAATGATTTGGATTTTTGAAAATTTCACTTTTTTGTGAAAATATCCACTAAATGAGGGAATAATATGTGTGAGGGTACCCCAGGAGAGTTCCAAATGTGTGTGGGTAGAATATATATCCCACGGGGGTAAAATTGAAAAAAGTAAAAAAAAAATTTTGTTTGGATTTAGTATTTTTTTCGGCGTTTATCAGACTTTCAGATCGGGGAAATGTCAGTGAGCGTTCTGATTTCAGTTCCAGAGCGATTCGCCTAATGAGTCCTTGATATTTAGTCGTTTTCAGCCAATATATTGGATTTTTGAAAATTTCACTTTTTTGTGAAAATATCCACTAAATGAGGGAATAATATGTGTGAGGGTACCCCAGGAGAGTTCCAAATGTGTGTGGGTAGAATATATATCCCACGGGGGTAAAATTGAAAAAAGTAAAAAAAAAATTTTGTTTGGATTTAGTATTTTTTTCGGCGTTTATCAGACTTTCAGATCGGGGAAATGTCAGTGAGCGTTCCGATTTCAGTTCCAGAGCGATTCGCCTAATGAGTCCTTGATATTTAGTCGTTTTCAGCCAATATATTGGATTTTTGAAAGTTTCACTTTTTTGTGAAAATATCCACTAAATGAGGGAATAATATGTGTGAGGGTACCCCAGGAGAGTTCCAAATGTGTGTGGGTAGAATACATATCCCACAGGTGTTAAATTGAAAAAAGTTGAAAAAAAATTATATTTAGACTTAGTCATTTTATCAGACTTTCAGATAGGGCAAATGTCAGTGATCGTTCCGATTTCAGTTCCAGAGCTATTCGCCCAATGAGTCCTTGATATTTAGTCGTTTTCAGCCAATTTTCTGAATTTTTGAAAATTTCACTTTTTTGTGAAAATATCCACTAAATGAGGGAATAATATGTGTGAGGGTACCCCAGGAGACTTCCAAATGTGTGTGGGGAGAATATGTATCCCACGGGGGTAAAATTAAAAAAAGTTGAAAAAAATTTTTTTTTGGACTTTGTCATTTTTCCGGCGTTTATCAGACTTTCAGATAGGGCAAATGTCAGTGAGAGTTCCAGTTTCAGTTCCAGAGCGATTCACCCAATGAGTCCTTGATACTTAGTCGTTTTCAGCCAATTTTCTGGATTTTTGAAAATTTCACTTTTTTGTGAAAATATCCACTAAATGAGGGAAAACTATGTGTGAGGGTATCCCAGGAGATCTCCAAATGTGTGTGGGTAGAATATATATCCCACGAGGGTAAAATTGAAAAAAGTTGAAAAAATTTTTTTTTGGACTTATTCATTTTTCTGCCATTTATCAGACTTTCAGATAGGGCAAATGTCAGTCAGCATTGCGTTTTCAGTTCCAGAGCAATTCACCCAATGATTCCTTGATATTTAGTCGTTTTCAGCCAATTTTCTGGATTTTTGAAAATTTCACTTTTTTGTGAAAATATCCACTAAATGAGGGAATAATATGTGTGAGGGTACTCCAGGATAGTTCGAAATGTGTGTGGGTAGAATAAATATCCCACGGGGGTAAAATTGAAAAAAGTTGAAAAAAAATTTTTTTTGGACATACTCATTTTATCAGACTTTCAGATAGGGCATATGTCAGTGAGCATTCCGATTTCAGTTCCAGAGCGATTCGCACAAAGAGTCCTTGATATTTAGTCGTTTTCAGCCAATATTTTGGATTTTTGAAAATTTCACTTTTTTGTGAAAATATCCACTAAATGAGGGAATAATATGTGTGAGGGTACTCCAGGATAGTTCGAAATGTGTGTGGGTAGAATAAATATCCCACGGGGGTAAAATTGAAAAAAGTTGAAAAAAAATTTTTTTTGGGCTTAGTCATTTTTCAGGCGTTTATCAGACTTTCAGATAGGGGAAATGTCAGTGAGCGTTCCGATTTCAGTTCCAGAGCGATTCGCTCAATGAGTCCTTGATATTTAGTCATTTTCCGACAATTTCTGGATTTTTCAAAAATGTCACTTTTTTTTGAAAATATCCACTAAATGAGGGAATAATATGTGTGAGGGTATCCCAGGATAGTTCCAAATGTGTGTGGGTAGAATGTATATCCCACGGGGGTAAAATTAAAAAAAGTTGAAAAAAATTTTTTTTTTGGACTTAGTCATTTTTCCGGCGTTTATCAGACTTTCAGATAGGGGAAATGTCAGTGAGCGTTCCGATTTCAGTTCCAGAGCGATTCGCCCAATGAGTCCTTGATATTTAGTCGTTTTCAGCCAATTTTCTGGATTTTTGAAAATTTCACTTTTTTGTGAAAATATCCACTAAATGAGGGAATAATATGTGTGAGGGTACCCCAGGAGAGTTCCAAATGTGTGTGGGTAGAATATATATCCCACGGGGGTAAAATTTAAAAGAGTTGAAAAAATTTTTTTTTTGGACTGTCATTTTTCCGGCGTTTATCAGACTTTCAGATAGGTCAAATGTCAGTGAGCGTTACGATTTCAGTTCCAGAGCGATTCGCCCAATGAGTCCTTGATATTTAGTCGTTTTCAGCCAATATTTTCGATTTTTGAAAGTTTCACTTTTTTGTGAAAATATCCACTAAATGAGGGAATAATATGTGTGAGGGTACCCCAGGAGAATTCCAAATGTGTGTGGGTTAAATATATATCCCACGGGGGTAAAATTGAAAAAGGTTGAAAACATTTTTTTTTTGGACTCAGTCATTTTTCCGGTGTTTATCAGACTTTCAGATAGGTGAAATGTCAGTGAGCGTTCCGATTTCAGTTCCAGAGCGATTCGCCCAATGAGTCCTTGATATTTAGTCGTTTTCAGCCAATTTTCTGGATTTTTGAAAATTTCACTTTTTTGTGAAAATATCCACTAAATGAGGGAATACTATGTGTGAGGGTACCCCAGGAAAGTACCAAATGTGTGTGGGTAGAATATATATCCCACGGTGGTAAAATTGAAAAAAGTTGAAAAATTATTTTTTTTGGACTTAGTCATTTTTCCGGCGTTTATCAGACTTTCAGATAGGTCAAATGTCAGTGAGCGTTCCAATTTCAGTTCCAGAGCGATTAGCTCAATGAGTCCTTGATATTTAGTCGTTTTCAGCCAATTTTCGAAAATTTCAATTTTTTGTGAAAATATCCACTAAATGAGGGAATAATATGTGTGAGGGTACCCCAGGAGAGTTCCAAATGTGTGTGGGTAGAATCTATTTCTCACGGGGGTAAAATTTAAAAAAGTTGAAAAAAATTTATTTTTGGACTTAGTCATTTTTCCGGCGTTTATCAGACTTTCAGTTAGGGGAAATGTCAGTGAGCGTTCCGATTTCAGTTCCAGAGCGATTAGCCCAATGAGTCCTTGATATTTAGTCGTTTTCAGCCAATTTTCTGGATTTTTGAAAATTTCACTTTTTAGTGACAACATCCACTAAATGAGGGAATCATATGTGTGAGGGTACCCCAGGAGAGTTCCAAATGTGTGTGGGTAGAATATATATCCCACGGGGGTAAAATTGAAAAAAGTTGAAACCATTTTTTTTTTGGACTGTCATTTTTCCAGCGTTTATCAGACTTTCAGATAGGTCAAATGTCAGTGAGCGTTACGATTTCAGTTCCAGAGCGATTCGCCCAATGAGTCCTTGATATTTAGTCGTTTTCAGCCAATATTTTGGATTTTTGAAAGTTTCACTTTTTTGTGAAAATATCCACTAAATGAGGGAATAATATGTGTGAGGGTACCCCAGGAGAGTTCCAAATGTGTGTGGGTAGAATATATATCCCACGCGCGTAAAATTGAAAAAAGTTGAAAACATTTTTTTTTTGGACTCAGTCATTTTTCCGGCGTTTATCAGACTTTCAGTTATGGGCAATGTCAGTGAGCGTTCCGATTTCAGTTCCAGAGCGATTCGCCCAATGAGTCCTTGATATTTAGTCGTTTTCAGCCAATTTTCTGGAATTTTGAAAATTTCACTTTTTTGTGAAAATATCCACTAAATAAGGGAATAATATGTGTGAGGGTACCCCAGGAGAGTACCAAATGTGTGTATGTAGAATATATATCCCACGGGGGTAAAATTGAAAAAAGTTGAAAACATTTTTTTTTTTTGACTTAGTCATTTTTCCGGCGTTTATCAGACTTTCAGATATGTCAAATGTCAGTGAGCGCTCCGATTTCAGTTCCAGAGCGATTCGCCCAATGAGTCCTTGATGTTTAGTCGTTTTCAGCCAATATTTTGGATTTTTGAAAATTTCACATTTTTGTGAAAATATCCACTAAATGATGGAATAATATGTGTGAGGGTACCCCAGGAGAGTTCCAAATGTGTGTGGGTAGAATATATATCCCACGGGGGTAAAATTGAAAAAAGTTGAAAAAAATTTTTTTTTAGTCTTAGTCATTTTTCCGGAGTTTATCAAACTTTCAGATAGGGGAAATGTCAGTGAGCATTCCAATTTCAGTTCCAGAGCGATTCGCCCAATGAGTCCTTGATATTTAGTCATTTTCAGCCAATTTTCTGGATTTTTGAAAATTTCACTTTTTTGTGACAATATCCAGTAAATGAGGGAATAATATGTGTGAGGGTACCCCAGGAGAGTTCCAAATGTGTGCGGGTAGAATCTATATCTCACGGGGGTAAAATTTAAAAAAGTTGAAAAAAATTTATTTTTGGACTTAGTCATTTTTCCGGCGTTTATCAAACTTTCAGATAGGAGAAATGTCTGTGAGCGTTCCGATTTCAGTTCCAGAGCGATTCGCCCAATGAGTCCTTGATATTTAATCGTTTTCAGCCAATTTTCTGGATTTTTGTAAATTTCACTTTTTAATGACAACATCCACTAAATGAGGGAATCATATGTGTGAGGGTACCCCAGGAGAGTTCCAAATGTGTGTGGGTAGAATATATATCCCACTGGGGTAAAATTGAAAAAAGTTGAAAACATTTTTTTTTTGGACTGTCATTTTTCCAGCGTTTATCAGACTTTCAGATATGTCAAATGTCAGTGAGCGCTCCGATTTCAGTTCCAGAGCGTTTCGCCCAATGAGTCCTTGATGTTTAGTCGTTTTCAGCCAATATTTTGGATTTTTGAAAATTTCACATTTTTGTGAAAATATCCACTAAATGATGGAATAATATGTGTGAGGGTACCCCAGAAGAGTTCCAAATGTGTGTGGGTAGAATATATATCCCACGGGGTAAAATTGAAAAAAGTTGAAAACATTTTTTTTTTGGACTTAGTCATTTTTCCGGCGTTTATCAAACTTTCAGATAGGGGAAATTTCAGTGAGCGTTCCGATTTCAGTTCCAGAGCGATTCGCCCAATGAGTCCTTGATATTTAGTCATTTTCAGCCAATATTTTGGATTTTTGAAACTTTCACTTTTTTGTGAAAATATCCACTAAATGAGGGAATAATATGTGTGAGGGTACCCCAGGAGAGTTCCAAATGTGTGTGGGTAGAATATATATCCCACGGGGGTAAAATTTAAAAAAGTTGAAAAAAATTTCTTTTTGGACTTAGTCATTTTTCCGGCGTTTATCAAACTTTCAGTTAGGGCAAATGTCAGTGAGCGTTCCGATTTCAGTTCCAGAGCGATTCGCCCAATGAGTCCTTGATATTTAGTCGTTTTCAGCCAATTTTCTGGATTTTTGAAAATTTCACTTTTTTGTGACAATATCCACTAAATGAGGGAATAATATGTGTGAGGGTACCCCAGGAGAGTTCCAAATGTGTGTGGGTAGAATATATTTCCCACGGGGGTAAAATTGAAAAAAAATTTTTTTTTTGGACTTAGTCATTTTTCCGGCGTTTATCAGACTTTCAGATGGGTCAAATGTCAGTGAGCGTTCCAATTTCAGTTCCAGAGCGATTAGCTCAATGAGTCCTTGATATTTAGTCATTTTCAGCCAATTTTCGAAAATTTCAATTTTTTGTGAAAATATCCACTAAATGAGGGAATAATATGTGTGAGGGTACCCCAGGAGAGTTCCAAATGTGTGTGGGTAGAATATATTTCCCACGGGGGTAAAATTGAAAAAAATTTTTTTTTTACTTAGTCATTTTTCCGGCGTTTATCAGACTTTCAGATAGGTCAAATGTCAGTGAGCGTTCCGATTTCAGTTCCAGAGCGATTCGCCCAATGAGTCCTTGATATTTAGTCGTTTTAGCCAATATTTTGGATTTTTGAAAGTTTCACTTTTTTGTGAAAATATCCACTAAATGAGGGAATCATATGTGTGAGGGTACCCAAGGAGAGTTCCAAATGTGTGTGGGTAGAATATATATCCCACGGGGGTAAAATTGAAAAAAGTTGAAAACATTTTTTTTTTGGACTTAGTCATTTTTCCGTCTTTTATCAGACTTTCAGGTAGGGTAAATGTCAGTGAGCGTTCCGATTTCAGTTCCAGAGCGATTCGCCCAATGAGTCCTTGATATTTAGTCGTTTTCAGCCAATTTTCTGGATTGTTGAAAATTTCACTTTTTTGTGAAAATATCCACTAAATGAGGGAATAATATGTGTGAGGGTACCCCAGGAGAGTTCCAAATGTGTCTGGGTAGAATATATATCCCACGGGGGTAAAATTGAAAAAATTTGAAAACATTTTTTTTTTGGACTTAGTCATTTTTCCGTCTTTTATCAGACTTTCAGATAGGTCAAATGTTAGTGAGCGTTCCGATTTCAGTTCCAGAGCGATTCGCCCAATGAGTCCTTGATATTTAGTCGTTTTCAGCCAATTTTCTGGATTGTTGAAAATTTCACTTTTTTGTGAAAATATCCACTAAATGAGGGAATAATATGTGTGAGGGTACCCCAGGAGAGTACCAAATGTGTGTATGTAGAATATATATCCCACGGGGGTAAAATTGAAAAAAGTTGAAAACATTTTTTTTTTTTGACTTAGTCATTTTTCCGGCGTTTATCAGACTTTCAGATATGTCAAATGTCAGTGAGCGCTCCGATTTCAGTTCCAGAGCGTTTCGCCCAATGAGTCCTTGATGTTTAGTCGTTTTCAGCCAATATTTTGGATTTTTGAAAATTTCACATTTTTGTGAAAATATCCACTAAATGATGGAATAATATGTGTGAGGGTACCCCAGGAGAGTTCCAAATGTGTGTGGGTAGAATATATATCCCACGGGGGTAAAATTGAAAATAGTTGAAAAAAATTTCTTTTTTGGACTTAGTCATTTTTCCGGCGTTTATCAGACTTTCAGATAGGGGAAATTTCAGTGAGCGTTCCGATTTCAGTTCCAGAGCGATTCGCCCAATGAGTCCTTGATACTTAGTCGTTTTCAGCCAATTTTCTGGATTTTTGAAAATTTCACTTTTTTGTGACAATATCCACTAAATGAGGGAATAATATGTGTGAGGGTACCCCAGGAGAGTTCCAAATGTGTGTGGGTAGAATATATATCCCACGGGGGTAAAATTTAAAAAAGTTGAAAAAAATTTATTTTTGGACTTAGTCATTTTTCCGGCGTTTATGAAACTTTCAGGTAGGGGAAATTTCTGCGAGCGTTCCAATTTCAGTTCCAGAGCGATTCGCCCAATTAGTCCTTGATATTTAGTCGTTTTCAGCCAATTTTCTGGATTTTTGAAATTTTCACTTTTTTGTGACATTATCCACTAAATGAGGGAATAATATGTGTGAGGGTACCCCAGGAGAGTTCCAAATGTGTGTGGGTAGAATATATATCCCACGGTGTTAAAATTGAAAAAAGTTGAAAAAATTTTTTTTTTGGGCTGTCATTTTTCCGGCGTTTATCAGACTTTCAGATAGGTCAAATGTCAGTGTGCGTTACGATTTCAGTTCCAGAGCGATTCGCCCAATGAGTCCTTGATATTTAGTCATTTTCAGCCAATATTTTGGATTTTTGAAAGTTTCACTTTTTTGTGAAAATATCCACTAAATGAGGGAATAATATGTGTGAGGGTACCCCAGGAGAGTTCCAAATGTGTGTGGGTAGAATATATATCCCACGGGGGTAAAATTTAAAAAAGTTGAAAAAAATTTCTTTTTGGACTTAGTCATTTTTCCGGCGTTTATCAAACTTTCAGTTAGGGCAAATGTCAGTGAGCGTTCCGATTTCAGTTCCAGAGCGATTCGCCCAATGAGTCCTTGATATTTAGTCGTTTTCAGCCAATTTTCTGGATTTTTGAAAATTTCACTTTTTTGTGACAATATCCACTAAATGAGGGAATAATATGTGTGAGGGTACCCCAGGAGAGTTCCAAATGTGTGTGGGTAGAATATATTTCCCACGGGGGTAAAATTGAAAAAAAATTTTTTTTTTGGGCTGTCATTTTTCCGGCGTTTATCAGACTTTCAGATGGGTCAAATGTCAGTGAGCGTTCCAATTTCAGTTCCAGAGCGATTAGCTCAATGAGTCCTTGATATTTAGTCATTTTCAGCCAATTTTCGAAAATTTCAATTTTTTGTGAAAATATCCACTAAATGAGGGAATAATATGTGTGAGGGTACCCCAGGAGAGTTCCAAATGTGTGTGGGTAGAATATATTTCCCACGGGGGAAAAATTGAAAAAAATTTTTTTTTTACTTAGTCATTTTTCCGGCGTTTATCAGACTTTCAGATAGGTCAAATGTCAGTGAGCGTTCCGATTTCAGTTCCAGAGCGATTCGCCCAATGAGTCCTTGATATTTAGTCGTTTTCAGCCAATTTTCTGGATTTTTGAAAATTTCACTTTTTTGTGAAAATATCCACTAAATGAGGGAATAATATGTGTGAGGGTACCCCAGGAGAATTCCAAATGTGTTTGGGTAGAATATATATCCCACGGGGGTAAAATTGAAAAAAGTTGAAAACAATTTTTTTTTGGACTTAGTCATTTTTCCGGCGTTTATCAGACTTTCAGGTAGGGTAAATGTCAGTGAGCGTTCCGATTTCAGTTCCAGAGCTATTTGCCAGATGAGTCCTTGATATTTAGTCGTTTTCAGGCAATTTTCTGAATTTTTGAAAATTTCACTTTTTTGTGAAAATATCCACTAAATGAGGGAATAATATGTGTGAGGGTACCCCAGGAGAGTTCCAAATGTGTCTGGGTAGAATATATATCCCACGGGGGTAAAATTGAAAAAAGTTGAAAAAAATTCTTTTTTGGACTTAGTCATTTTATCGGCGTTTATCAGACTTTCAGATAGGTCAAATGTTAGTGAGCGTTCCGATTTCAGTTACAGAGCGATTCGCCCAATGAGTCCTTGATATTTAGTCGTTTTCAGCCAATTTTCTGGATTTTTGAAAATTTCACTTTTTTGTGAAAATATCCACTAAATGAGGGAATAATATGTGTGAGTGTACCCCAGGAGAGTTCCAAATGTGTGTGGGTAGAATATAAATCCCACGGGGGTAAAATTGAAAAAAGTTGAAAACATTTTTTTCTTTGGACTTAGTCATTTTTCCGGCTTTTATCAGACTTTTAGATAGGGGAAATGTCAGTGAGCGTTCTGATTTCAGTTCCAGAGCGATTCGCCCAATGAGTCCTTGATATTTAGTCGTTTTCAGCCAATTTTTTGGATTTTTGAAAATTTCACTTTTTTGTGTCAATATCCACTAAATGAGGGAATAATATGTGTGAGTGTACCCCAGGAGAGTTCCAAATGTGTGTGGGTAGAATACATATCCCACGGTGGTAAAATTGAAAAAAGTTGAAAACATTTTTTTTTTCTTAGTCATTTTTCCGGCATTTATCAGACTTTCAGATAGGGCAAATGTCAGTGAGCATTCCGATGTCAGTTCCAGAGCGATTCGCCCAATGAGTACTAGATATTTAGTCGTTCTCAGCCAATTTTCTGGATTTTTGAAAATTTCACTTTTTTTGTGAAAATATCCACTAATTGAGGGAATAATATATGTGAGGGTACCCCAGGAGAGTTCCAAATGTGTGTGGGTAGAATATATATCCCACGGGGGTAAAATTGAAAAAAGTTGAAAACATTTTTTTTTTGGGACTTAGTCATTTTATCAGATTTTCAGATAGGGCAAATGTCAGTGAGCGATCCGATTTCAGTTCCAGAGCCGTTCGCCCAATGAGTCCTTGATATTTAGTCGTTTTCAGACAATATTTTGGATTTTTGAAAATTTCACCTTTTTTCTAAATATCCACTAAATGAGGGAATAATATGTGTGAGGGTACTCCAGGAGAGATCCAAATGTGTGTGGGTAGAATATATATCCCACGGGGGTAAAATTGAAAAAAAGTTGAAAAAATTTTTTTTTTACTTAGTCATTTTTCCGGCTTTTATCAGACTTTTAGATAGGGGAAATGTCAGTGAGCGTTCCGATTTCAGTTCCAGAGCGATTTGCCGGATGAGTCCTTGATATTTCGTCGTTTTCAGGCAATTTTCTGAATTTTTGAAAATTTCACTTTTTTGTGAAAATATCCACTAAATGAGGGAATAATATGTGTGAGGGAACCCCAGGAGAGTTCCAAATGTGTGTGGGTAGAATATATATCCCACGGTGGTAAAATTGAAAAAATTTTTTTTTTACTTAGTCATTTTTCCGGCGTTTATCAGACTTTCAGATAGGTCAAATGTCAGTGAGCGTTCCGATTTCAGTTCCAGAGCGATTCGCCCAATGAGTCCTTGATATTTAGTCGTTTTAGCCAATATTTTGGATTTTTGAAAGTTTCACTTTTTTGTGAAAATATCCACTAAATGAGGGAATCATATGTGTGAGGGTACCCAAGGAGAGTTCCAAATGTGTGTGGGTAGAATATATATCCCACGGGGGTAAAATTGAAAAAAGTTGAAAACATTTTTTTTTTGGACTTAGTCATTTTTCCGTCTTTTATCAGACTTTTAGATACGGGAAATGTCAGTGAGCGTTCCGATTTCAGTTCCAGAGCGATTCGCCCAATGAGTCCTTGATATTTAGTCGTTTTCAGCCAATTTTCTGGATTTTTGAAAATTTCACTTTTTTGTGAAAATACCCACTAAATGAGGGAATAATATGTGTGAGGGTACCCCAGGAGAATTCCAAATGTGTTTGGGTAGAATATATATCCCACGGGGGTAAAATTGAAAAAAGTTGAAAACAATTTTTTTTTGGACTTAGTCATTTTTCCGGCGTTTATCAGACTTTCAGGTAGGGTAAATGTCAGTGAGCGTTCCGATTTCAGTTCCAGAGCTATTTGCCAGATGAGTCCTTGATATTTAGTCGTTTTCAGCCAATTTTCTGGATTGTTGAAAATTTCACTTTTTTGTGAAAATATCCACTAAATGAGGGAATAATATGTGTGAGGGTACCCCAGGAGAGTTCCAAATGTGTGTGGGTAGAATATATATCCCACGGGGGTAAAATTGAAAAAAGTTGAAAAAAATTCTTTTTTGGACTTAGTCATTTTTCCGGCGTTTATCAGACTTTCAGATAGGTCAAATGTTAGTGAGCGTTCCGATTTCAGTTCCAGAGCGATTCGCCGGATGAGTCCTTGATATTTAGTCGTTTTCAGCCAATTTTCTGGATTTTTGAAAATTTCACTTTTTTCTGAAAATATCCACTAAATGAGGGAATAATATGTGTGAGTGTACCCCAGGAGAGTTCCAAATGTGTGTGGGTAGAATATAAATCCCACGGGGGTAAAATTGAAAAAAGTTGAAAACATTTCTTTTTTTGGACTTAGTCATTTTTCCGGCTTTTATCAGACTTTTAGATAGGGGAAATGTCAGTGAGCGTTCTGATTTCAGTTCCAGAGCGATTCGCCCAATGAGTCCTTGATATTTAGTCGTTTTCAGCCAATTTTTTGGATTTTTGAAAATTTCACTTTTTTGTGTCAATATCCACTAAATGAGGGAATAATATGTGTGAGTGTACCCCAGGAGAGTTCCAAATGTGTGTGGGTAGAATACATATCCCACGGTGGTAAAATTGAAAAAAGTTGAAAACATTTTTTTTTTCTTAGTCATTTTTCCGGCATTTATCAGACTTTCAGATAGGGCAAATGTCAGTGAGCATTCCGATGTCAGTTCCAGAGCGATTCACCCAATGAGTACTTGATATTTAGTCGTTCTCAGCCAATTTTCTGGATTTTTGAAAATTTCACTTTTTTTGTGAAAATATCCACTAATTGAGGGAATAATATATGTGAGGGTACCCCAGGAGAGTTCCAAATGTGTGTGGGTAGAATATATATCCCACGGGGGTAAAATTGAAAAAAGTTGAAAACATTTTTTTTTTGGGACTTAGTCATTTTATCAGATTTTCAGATAGGGCAAATGTCAGTGAGCGTTCCGATTTCAGTTCCAGAGCGATTCGCCCAATGAGTCCTTGATATTTAGTCGTTTTCAGACAATATTTTGGATTTTTGAAAATTTCACCTTTTTTCTAAATATCCACTAAATGAGGGAATAATATGTGTGAGGGTACTCCAGGAGAGATCCAAATGTGTGTGGGTAGAATATATATCCCACGGGGGTAAAATTGAAAAAAAGTTGAAAAAATTTTTTTTTTACTTAGTCATTTTTCCGGCTTTTATCAGACTTTTAGATAGGGGAAATGTCAGTGAGCGTTCCGATTTCAGTTCCAGAGCGATTTGCCGGATGAGTCCTTGATATTTCGTCGTTTTCAGGCAATTTTCTGAATTTTGGAAAATTTCACTTTTTTGTGAAAATATCCACTAAATGAGGGAATAATATGTGTGAGGGAACCCCAGGAGAGTTCCAAATGTGTGTGGGTAGAATATATATCCCACGGTGGTAAAATTGAAAAAATTTTTTTTTTACTTAGTCATTTTTCCGGCGTTTATCAGACTTTCAGATAGGGCAAATGTCAGTGAGGATTCCGATTTCAGTTCCAGAGCAATTTGCCCAATGAGTCCTTGATATTTAGTCGTTTTCAGACAATTTTCTGGATTTATGAAAATTTCACTTTTTTTGTGACAATATCCACTAAATGAGGGAATCATATGTGTGAGGGTACCCCAGGAGAGTTCCAAATGTGTGTGGGTAGGATATATATCCCACGGGGGTAAAATTGAAAGAGCTGAAAAAAATTTTTTTTGGATTTAGTCACTTTTCCGGCGTTTATCAGTCTTTCAGATAGGGAAAATGTCAGTGAGCATTCCAATTTCAGTTCCAGAGCGATTCGCCCAATGAGTCCTTGTTATTTAGTCGTTTTCAGCCAATTTTCTGGATTTTTTAAAATTTCACTTTTTTGTGAAAATATCCACTAAATAAGGGAATAATATGTGTGAGGGTACCCCAGGAGAGTTCCAAATGTGGGTGGGTAGAATATATATCCTACGGGGGTAAAATTGAAAAAAGTGGAAAACATTTTTTTTTTGGACTTAGTCATTTTTCCGGCGTTTATCAGACTTTCAGATAGGGCAAATGTCAGTGAGCATTCCGATGTCAGTTCCAGAGCGATTCGCCCAATGAGTACTTGATATTTAGTCGTTCTCAGCCAATTTTCTGGATTTTTGAAAATTTCACTTTTTTTGTGAAAATATCCACTAATTGAGGGAATAATATATGTGAGGGTACCCCAGGAGAGTTCCAAATGTGTGTGGGTAGAATATATATCCCACGGGGGTAAAATTGAAAAAAGTTGAAAACATTTTTTTTTTGGGACTTAGTCATTTTATCAGATTTTCAGATAGGGCAAATGTCAGTGAGCGATCCGATTTCAGTTCCAGAGCCATTCGCCCAATGAGTCCTTGATATTTAGTCGTTTTCAGACAATATTTTGGATTTTTGAAAATTTCACCTTTTTTCTAAATATCCACTAAATGAGGGAATAATATGTGTGAGGGTACCCCAGGAGAGTTCCAAATGTGTCTGGGTAGAATATATATCCCACGGGGGTAAAATTGAAAAAATTTGAAAAAAATTCTTTTTTGGACTTAGTCATTTTTCCGGCGTTTATCAGACTTTCAGATAGGTCAAATGTTAGTGAGCGTTCCGATTTCAGTTCCAGAGCGATTCGCCCAATGAGTCCTTGATATTTAGTCGTTTTCAGGCAATTTTCTGAATTTTTGAAAATTTCACTTTTTTGTGAAAATATCCACTAAATGAGGGAATAATATGTGTGAGGGTACCCCAGGAGAGTTCCAAATGTGTCTGGGTAGAATATATATCCCACGGGGGTAAAATTGAAAAAATTTGAAAAAAATTCTTTTTTGGACTTAGTCATTTTTCCGGCGTTTATCAGACTTTCAGATAGGTCAAATGTTAGTGAGCGTTCCGATTTCAGTTCCAGAGCGATTCGCCCAATGAGTCCTTGATATTTAGTCGTTTTCAGCCAATTTTCTGGATTTTTGAAAATTTCACTTTTTTGTGAAAATATCCACTAAATGAGGGAATAATATGTGTGAGTGTACCCCAGGAGAGTTCCAAATGTGTGTGGGTAGAATATAAATCCCACGGGGGTAAAATTGAAAAAAGTTGAAAACATTTCTTTTTTTGGACTTAGTCATTTTTCCGGCTTTTATCAGACTTTTAGATAGGGGAAATGTCAGTGAGCGTTCTGATTTCAGTTCCAGAGCGATTCGCCCAATGAGTCCTTGATATTTAGTCGTTTTCAGCCAATTTTTTGGATTTTTGAAAATTTCACTTTTTTGTGTCAATATCCACTAAATGAGGGAATAATATGTGTGAGTGTACCCCAGGAGAGTTCCAAATGTGTGTGGGTAGAATACATATCCCACGGTGGTAAAATTGAAAAAAGTTGAAAACATTTTTTTTTTCTTAGTCATTTTTCCGGCATTTATCAGACTTTCAGATAGGGCAAATGTCAGTGAGCATTCCGATGTCAGTTCCAGAGCGATTCACCCAATGAGTACTTGATATTTAGTCGTTCTCAGCCAATTTTCTGGATTTTTGAAAATTTCACTTTTTTTGTGAAAATATCCACTAATTGAGGGAATAATATATGTGAGGGTACCCCAGGAGAGTTCCAAATGTGTGTGGGTAGAATATATATCCCACGGGGGTAAAATTGAAAAAAGTTGAAAACATTTTTTTTTTGGGACTTAGTCATTTTATCAGATTTTCAGATAGGGCAAATGTCAGTGAGCGTTCCGATTTCAGTTCCAGAGCGATTCGCCCAATGAGTCCTTGATATTTAGTCGTTTTCAGACAATATTTTGGATTTTTGAAAATTTCACCTTTTTTCTAAATATCCACTAAATGAGGGAATAATATGTGTGAGGGTACTCCAGGAGAGATCCAAATGTGTGTGGGTAGAATATATATCCCACGGGGGTAAAATTGAAAAAAAGTTGAAAAAATTTTTTTTTTACTTAGTCATTTTTCCGGCTTTTATCAGACTTTTAGATAGGGGAAATGTCAGTGAGCGTTCCGATTTCAGTTCCAGAGCGATTTGCCGGATGAGTCCTTGATATTTCGTCGTTTTCAGGCAATTTTCTGAATTTTGGAAAATTTCACTTTTTTGTGAAAATATCCACTAAATGAGGGAATAATATGTGTGAGGGAACCCCAGGAGAGTTCCAAATGTGTGTGGGTAGAATATATATCCCACGGTGGTAAAATTGAAAAAATTTTTTTTTTACTTAGTCATTTTTCCGGCGTTTATCAGACTTTCAGATAGGGCAAATGTCAGTGAGGATTCCGATTTCAGTTCCAGAGCAATTTGCCCAATGAGTCCTTGATATTTAGTCGTTTTCAGACAATTTTCTGGATTTATGAAAATTTCACTTTTTTTGTGACAATATCCACTAAATGAGGGAATCATATGTGTGAGGGTACCCCAGGAGAGTTCCAAATGTGTGTGGGTAGGATATATATCCCACGGGGGTAAAATTGAAAGAGCTGAAAAAAATTTTTTTTGGATTTAGTCACTTTTCCGGCGTTTATCAGTCTTTCAGATAGGGAAAATGTCAGTGAGCATTCCGATTTCAGTTCCAGAGCGATTCGCCCAATGAGTCCTTGTTATTTAGTCGTTTTCAGCCAATTTTCTGGATTTTTTAAAATTTCACTTTTTTGTGAAAATATCCACTAAATAAGGGAATAATATGTGTGAGGGTACCCCAGGAGAGTTCCAAATGTGTGTGGGTAGAATATATATCCCACGGGGGTAAAATTGAAAAAAGTTGAAAACATTTTTTTTTTGGGACTTAGTCATTTTATCAGATTTTCAGATAGGGCAAATGTCAGTGAGCGTTCCGATTTCAGTTCCAGAGCGATTCGCCCAATGAGTCCTTGATATTTAGTCGTTTTCAGACAATATTTTGGATTTTTGAAAATTTCATTTTTTTTGTCTAAATATCCACTAAATGAGGGAATAATATGTGTGAGGGTATCCCAGGAGAGTTCCAAATGTGTGTGGGTAGGATATATATCCCACGGGGGTAAAATTGAAAAAGTTTAAAAAAATTTCTTTTTTGGGCTTAGTCATTTTTCCGGCGTTTAGCAGACTTTCAGATAGGGCAAATGTAAGTGAGCATTCCGATTTCAGTTCCAGAGCGATTCTCCCAATGAGTCCTTGATATTTAGTCGTTTTCAGCCAATTTTCTGGATTTTTGAAAATTTCACTTTTTTTGTGAAAATATCGAATAAATGAGGGAATAATATGTGTTAGGGTACCCCAGGAGAGTTCCAAATGTGTGTGGGTAGAATATATATCCCACGGGGGTAAAATTGAAAAAAGTTGAAAAATTTTTTTTTGGACTGTCATTTTTCCGGCGTTTATCAGACTTTCAGATAGGGCAAATGTCAGTGAGCATTCCGATTTTAGTTCCAGAGCGATTCGCCCAATGAGTCCTTGATATTTAGTCGTTTTCAGCCAATTTTCTGGATTTTTGAAAATGTCACTTTTTTTGTGAAAATATCCACTAAATGAGGGAATAATATGTGTGAGGGTACCCCAGGAGAGTTCCAAATGTGTGTGGGTAGAATATATATCCCACGGGGGTAAAATTAAAAAAAGTTGAAAAACTTTTTTTTTTGGACTTAGTCATTTTTCCGGCGTTTATCAGACTTTCAGATAGGGCAAATGTCAATGAGCATTCCGATTTCAGTTCCAGAGCGATTCGCCCAATGAGTCCTTGATATTTAGTCGTTTTCAGCCAATATTTAGAATTTTTGAAAATTTCACTTTTTTGTGAAAATATCCACTAAATGAGGGAATAATATGAGTGAGGGTACCCCTGGAGAGTTCCAAATGTGTGTGGGTAGAATATATATCCCACAGGGGTAAAATTGAAAAAAGTTTAAAAATTTTATTTTTTTGGACTGTCATTTTTCCGGCGTTTATCAAACTTTCAGATAGGGCAAATGTCAGGGAGAGTTCCAATTTCAGTTCCAGAGCGATTCGCCCAATGAGTCCTTGATATTTAGTCATTTTCAGCCAATTTTCTGGATTTTTGAAAATTTCACTTTTTTGTGAAAATATCCACTAAATGAGGGAATAATATGTGTGAGGGTACCCCAGGAGAGTTCCAAATGTGTGTGGGTAGAATATATATCCCACGGGGGTAAATTTGAAAAAATTTTTTTTTGGACTTAGTCATTTTTCCGGCGTTTATCAGACTTTCAGATAGGGCAAATTTCAGTGAGCATTCCGATTTCAGATCCAGAGCGATTCGCCCAATGAGTCCTTGATATTTATTCGTTTTCAGCCAATTTTCTGGATTTTTGAAATTTTCTCTTTTTTGTGAAAATATCCACTAAATGAGGGAATAATATGAGTGAGGGTACCCCAGGAGAGTTCCAAATGTGTGTGGGTAGAATATATATCCCACGGGGGTAAAATTGAAAAAAGTTTTAAAAATTTTTTTTGGGGGACTTAGTCATTTTATCAGGCTTTCAGATAGGGCAAATGTCTGTGAGCATTCCGATTTCAGTTCCAGAGCGATTCTCCCAATGAGTCCTTGATATTTAGTCGTTTTCAGCCAATTTTCTGGATTTTTGAAAATTTCACTTTTTTGTGAAAATATCCACTAAATGAGGGAATAATATGAGTGAGGGTACCCCTGGAGAGTTCCAAATGTGTGTGGGTAGAATATATATCCCACAGGGGTAAAATTGAAAAAAGTTTAAAAATTTTATTTTTTTGGACTGTCATTTTTCCGGCGTTTATCAGACTTTCAGATAGGGCAAATGTCAGGGAGAGTTCCAATTTCAGTTCCAGAGCGATTCGCCCAATGAGTCCTTGATATTTAGTCATTTTCAGCCAATTTTCTGGATTTTTGAAAATTTCACTTTTTTGTGAAAATATCCACTAAATGAGGGAATAATATGTGTGAGGGTACCCCAGGAGAGTTCCAAATGTGTGTGGGTAGAATATATATCCCGCTGGGGTAAAATCGAAAAAAATTGAAAAACATTTTTTTTTGGACTTAGTCATTTTTCTGGCGTTTATCAGACTTTCAGAGAGGGGAAATGTCAGTGAGCGTTCCGATTTCAGTTCCAGAGCGATTCGCTCAATGAGTCCTTGATATTTCGTCATTTTCAGGCAATTTTCAGAATTTTTGAAAATTTTAATTTTTTGTGAAAATATCCACTAAATGAGGGAATAATATGTGTGAGGGTACCCCAGGAGAGTTCCAAATGTGTGTGGGTAGAATATATATCCCACGGGGGTAAAATTGAAAAAAGTTGAAAATTTTTTTTTTTGGACTTAATCATTTTTCCGGCGTTTATCAGACTTTCAGATAGGGCAAATGTCAGTGAGCATTCCGATTTCAGTTCCAGAGCGATTCGCCCCATGAGTCCTTGATATTTAGTCGTTTTCAGCCAATTTTCTGGATTTTTGAAAATTTCACTTTTTTGTGAAAATATCCACTAAATGAGGGAATAATATGAGTGAGGGTACCCCAGGAGAGTTCCAAATGTGTGTGGGTAGAATATATATCCCACGGGGGTAAAATTGAAAAAAGTTTTAAAAAATTTTTTTGGGGGACTTAGTCATTTTATCAGGCTTTCAGATAGGGCAAATGTCTGTCAGCATTCCGATTTCAGTTCCAGAGCGATTCTCCCAATGAGTCCTTGATATTTAGTCGTTTTCAGCCAATATTTTGAATTTTTTAAAATTTCACTTTTTTGTGAAAATATCCACTAAATGAGGGAATAATATGTGTGAGGGTACCCCACGAGAGTTCCAAATGTGTGTGGGTAGAATATATATCGCACGGGGGTAAAATTAAAAAAGTTGAAAAATTTTTTTTTTGGAATGTCATTTTTCCGGTGTTTATCAGACTTTCAGATAGGGGAAATGTCAGTGAGTGTTCCGATTTCAGTTCCAGAGCAATTCGCCCAATGAGTCCTTGATATTTAGTCGTTTTCAGCCAATTTTCTGGATTTTTGAAAATTTCACTTTTTTGTGAAAATATCCACTAAATGAGGGAATAATATGAGTGAGGGTACCCCTGGAGAGTTCCAAATGTGTGTGGGTAGAATATATATCCCACAGGGGTAAAATTGAATAAAGTTTAAAAATTTTATTTTTTTGGACTTTCATTTTTCCGGCGTTTATCAAACTTTCAGATAGGGCAAATGTCAGGGAGAGTTCCAATTTCAGTTCCAGAGCGATTCGCCCAATGAGTCCTTGATATTTAGTCATTTTCAGCCAATTTTCTGGATTTTTTAAAATTTCACTTTTTTGTGAAAATATCCACTAAATGAGGGAATAATATGTGTGAGGGTAGCCTAGGAGAGTTCCAAATGTGTGTGGGTAGAATATATATCCCACGGGGGTAAAATTGAAAAAAATTTTTTTTTTGGACTTAGTCATTTTTCCGGCGTTTATCAGACTTTCAGATAGGGCAAATGTCAGTGAGCATTCCGATTTCAGTTCCAGAGCGATTCGCCGGATGAGTCCTTGATATTTAGTCGTTTTCAGCCAATTTTCTGGATTTTTTAAAATTTCACTTTTTTGTGAAAATATCCACTAAATGAGGGAATAATATGTGTGAGGGTACCCCAGGAGAGTTCCAAATGTGTGTGGGTAGAATATATATCCCACGGGGGTAAAATTGAAAAAAGTTGAAAAATTTTTTTTTTGGGTTTAGTCATTTTGCCGGCGTTTATCAGACTTTTAGATAGGGCAAATGTCAGTGAGCATTCCAATTTCAGTTCCAGAGCGATTCGCCCAATGGGTCCTTGCTACTTAGTCGTTTTCAGCCAATTTTCTGGATTTTTGAAAATTTCACTTGTTTGTGAAAATATCCACTAAATGAGGGAATAATATATGTGAGGGTACCCCAGGAGAGTTCCAAATGTGTGCGGGTAGAATATATATCCCACGGTGGTAAAATTGAAAAAAGTTTAAAAATTTTTTTTTTTTGGACTTAGTCATTTTTCCGGCGTTTATCCGACTTTCAGATAGGGGAAATGTCAGTGAGCGTTCCGATTTCAGTTCCAGAGCGATTCGCCCAATGAGCCCTTGGTATTTAGTCGTTTTCAGGCAATTTTCTGAATTTTTGAAAATTTCACTTTTTTGTGAAAATATCCACTTAATGAGGGAATAATATGTGTGAGGGTACCCCAGGAGAGTTCCAAATGTGTGTGGGTAGAATATATATCCCACAGGGGTAAAATCGAAAAAAAGTTGAAAAACATTTTTTTTTGGACTTAGTCATTTTTCCGGCGTTTATCAGACTTTCAGATAGGGGAAATGTTGGTGAGCATTTCGATTTCAGTTCCATTCGCCCAATGAGTCCTTGATATTTAGTCGTTTTCAGCCAATTTTCTGGATTTTTGAAAATTTCACTTTTTTGTGAAAATATCCACTAAACAAGGGAATAATATGTGTGAGGTTACCCCAGGAGAGTTCCAAATATGTGTGGGTGGAATATATATCCCACGGGGGTAAAATTTTTAAAAAATTTTTTTGGACTTAGTCATTTTTCCGGCGTTTATCCGACTTTCAGATAGGGGAAATGTCAGTGAGCGTTCCGATTTCAGTTCCAGAGCGATTCGCACAATGAGTCCTTGATAATCCGTCATTTTCAGACAATTTTCAGAATTTTTGAAAATTTCACTTTTTTGTGAAAATATCCACTAAATGAGGGAATAATATGTGTGAGGGTACCCCAGGAGAGTTCCAAATGTGTGTGGGTAGAATATATATCCCACGGGGGTAAAAGTGAAAAAAAATTTTTTTGGACTTAGTCATTTTTCCGGCGTTTATCAGACTTTCAGATAGGGCAAATGTCAGTGAGCATTCCGATTTCAGTTCCAGAGCGATTCGCCGGATGAGTCCTTGATATTTTGTCGTTTTCAGGCAATTTTCAAAATTTTTGAAAATTTCACTTTTTTGTGAAAATATCCACTAAATGAGGGAATAATATGTGTGAGGGTACCCCAGGAGAGTTCCAAATGTGTGTGGGTAGAATATATATCCCACGGGGGTAAAATTGAAAAAAGTTTAAAAAATTTTTTTTTGGACTTAGTCATTTTTCCGGCGTTTATCAGACTTTCAGATAGGGCAAATGTCAGTGAGCATTCCGATTTCAGTTCCAGAGCGCTTCGCCCAATGAGTCCTTGATATTTAGTAGTTTTCAGCCAATTTTCTGGATTTTTGAAAATTTCACTTTTTTGTGAAAATATCCACTAAATGAGGGAATAATATATGTGAGGGTACCCCAGGAGAGTTCCAAATGTGTGCGGGTAGAATATATATCCCACGGTGGCAAAATTGAAAAAAATTTTTTTTTGGACTTAGTCATTTTTCCGGCGTTTATCTGACTTTCAGATAGGGGAAATGTCAGTGAGCGTTACGATTTCAGTTCCAGAGCGCTTCGCCCAATGAGTCCTTGATATTTAGTCGTTTTAAGCCAATTTTCTGGATTTTTGAAAATTTCACTTTTTTGTGAAAATATCCACTAAACAAGGGAATAATATGTGTGAGGGTACCCCAGGAGAGTTCCAAATATGTGTGGGTAGAATATATATCCCACGGGGGTAAAATTTTAAAAAAATTTATTTCGACTTGGTCATTTTTCCGGCGTTTATCAGACTTTCAGATAGGGCAAATATCAGTGAGCGTTCCGATTTCAGTTCCAGAGCGCTTCGCCCAATGAGTCCTTGATATTTAGTCGTTTTCAGCCAATTTTCTGGATTTTTGAAAATTTCACTTTTTTGTGAAAATATCCACTAAATGAGGGAATAATATTTGTGAGGGTACCCCAGGAGAGTTCCAAATGTGTGTGGGTAGAATAAATATCCCACGGGGGTAAAATTGAAAAAAGGTGAAAAATTTTTTTTTTGGACTTAGTCATTTTTCCGGCGTTTATCAGACTTTCAGATAGGGCAAATGTCAGTGAGCATTGCGATTTCAGTTCCAGAGTGATTCGCCGGATGAGTCCTTGATATTTTGTCGTTTTCAGGCAATTTTCCAAATTTTTGAAAATTTCACTTTTTTGTGAAAATATCCACTAAATGAGGGAATAATATGTGTGAAGGTACCCCAGGAGAGTTCCAAATGTGTGTGGGTAGAATATATATCCCGCGGGGGTAAAATTGAAAAAAGGTGAAAAAAATTTTTTTTTGACTTTGTCATTTTTTCCGGCATTTATCAGACTTTCAGATAGGGCAAATGTCAGTGAGCGTTCCGATTTCAGTTCCAGAGCGATTCGCCCAATGAGTCCTTGATATTTCGTCATTTTCAGGCAATTTTCAGAATTTTTGAAAATTTCACTTTTTTGTGAAAATATCCACTAAATGAGGGAATAATATGTGTGAGGGTACCCCAGGAGAGTTCCAAATGTGTGTGGGTAGAATATATATCCCACGGGGGTAAAATTTAAAAAAATTTATTTTGGACTTAGTGTTATGTTCTGCTACCAGAGCTAAGGAAAGAGAGGAGATCTGTCCCTACGATAGAACTCAGCTGAATCCCTACGATGTAACAGGGAACCTGATCCTGCGATCAGACCTGCTAAAGTCCTAAGCTAGTCTGTACGGAGACCTATAGATGTGGGGAAGGAATCCCTACAAGTACTAAGGACTGGGAGGAAAATAGGACACCTCCTAACAGAAATAGTAGCAGAGAGACGAACAAACAACATATATAGAACATAGAGGTCCGTAGACCAAGCAAACTAACAGAGTTAGATACAGAGCACAGGCTAGCTAGAAAGTAGTTATACAATGAAGTCCAGCAAAGCCAGAAAGGCGGAGCAGGATTAAATAGGCCAACAAGGTCATGTGACCAGCAAAGGAAAAAACCTAAGAGCAAGGTTCTAACAGTACCCCCCCTTCTAAGAGGATCCTCCGGATCCCCTAGGACTAGGCTTATCAGGAAATCTCCTGTGAAACGCTCTGATAACTCTGGACGCGGAAACATCATCTGACCTCACCCAAGAGTTATCCTCGGGTCCGAAACCTTTCCAGGCCACAAGATACTGCAAACTACCTCTATACCGTCTAGAGTTACGGATGCGAGAAATTTCATATTCCCCGTCCTCCACCACCGGAGGAACAGAGGCAGAGGCGTCACCATCCGACACAACAGCTTTTTTTAACAGAGAGACATGAAATACCGGATTAATTCTCCAGGAGGTAGGAACCTCCAACCTAACAGCAGATTGGTTGACAACCTGAAGCACCTTAAAGGGCCCTACAAACTTGGGACCCAATTTCTTAGAAGGAATCCTCAACCGCAGATTCCTAGAGGACAACCAAACCATGTCACCAACAGCGAACAAAACCTCCTGTCGTTTCCTATCAAAGTAGTCTTTAGATTTTCTGTTGGCCTCCTGAAGATTACCACGCACATCCGTCCAAACTCTCTCCAAATCACCGGAAAAATTCTCCTCCTCAGGCACGGCAGATCCCAACTTGGAGAACGACCCAAATGACGGATGTCTCCCAGAACAACAAAAAAAAGGCGAACAACCAGCAGAAGAAGATGTATGATTGTTCAGAGCAAATTCAGCAAGTGGCAGAAACTCAGACCACCCCTCTTGATTGTCTGCCACAAAACAACGCAAGAACTGCTCAACATCCTGGTTTTTCCTTTCTGTCTGGCCATTAGATTCAGGATGATATCCGGACGAGAACGACAAATGAACTCCCAACCTGTCACAAAAGGCACGCCAAAAACGAGCCACGAACTGAGGACCCCTATCAGAAACAATGTCAGTAGGAACGCCATGAAGTCTGACAATTTCCTTGACAGAGGCCTTAGCGAGAGTTTTAGCACAGGGCAGTTTGACGAAGGGAACCAAGTGACACATCTTGCTAAAACGGTCCATGACCACCCAGATGACAGTAAAACCCTTAGAGGGTGGAAGGTCAGTTATAAAGTCCATAGCCAAATGTGTCCAAGGAGCACTGGGAACCTCCAAAGGACAAAGCAACCCCGCAGCAGGAGTATGTGAGGACTTAGATCTAGCACATATAGTACATTGACGCACCCACTTAATGACTTCCTTCTGCCATCCAGGCCACCAAAAACTGCGACCCACCAGTCTCTTGGTCTCAGAGATTCCGGGATGACCTGCCAACCGAGATTCGTGACACTCAACAAACAAATCTCTCCTAAAGGTCCCAGGCACAAACAACCTCCCATGAGGAGTGTTAGAAGGGGCATTCTCCTGTGTTTAAGAATCTCATCTTCCAAAACGGAGTCCAAAGCAGCTATCACAACACCTTCTTGTAAAATGTTCTCCTCTTTCTCAGCACCGACTATGGGAGAAAAACTGCGAGACAAGGCATCCGCCTTAACATTCTTAGTACCAGGGATGTAAGTAACGGAGAAATAAAACCGCGAGAAAAACAGTGCCCACCTAGCCTGACGGGCATTCAGGCGCTTGGCAGCATCAAGATATATCAGATTTTTATGATCCGTAAGAACCTGAACGGGAAATTCCGCACCTTCCAAGAAGTGGCGCCAGTGTTCAAATGCGAGTTTAATAGCCAATAATTCCCGATTACCAATATCGTAATTCAGTTCAGTCTCCGAAAATTTTTTTGAAAAAAAGGCACAGGGATGTAATCCATCCCCGTTATCCTGAGACAATACTGCGCCAACCCCCACAGAGGAAGCATCAACCTCAACCAAAAACGGCTTAGTCACATCAGGCTGCATAAGGATGGGAGCAGAGGTGAACCTCTCCTTGAGATACACAAAAGCTTCAATGGCCTCAGAAGACCACTGAACCGCATCAGCACCTTTCCTGGTGAGATCGGTCAGAGGTTTGACAATACTAGAAAAAATTTTTATGAATTTTCTGTAATAATTGGCGAAACCTAAAAACCTCTGTATTGATTTCAAACCAATAGGCCTAGGCCATTCCTGTACAGCTTGAACTTTAACCGGGTCCATCTCAAAACCTTCGCTGGAGATAATGTAACCCAAAAAACTAATTCTCTGTACAGCGAACTCACATTTCTCCAGCTTAGCAAAAAGCGAATTGTCCATTAATAACTGTAATACCTCACGTACGCTCCGCCAATGAGACTCCAGATCAGGCGAATAAATCAGAATGTCATCCAAATACACAACCACATTTTTGCCGATTAAAGGTCTAAGGATGTCATTAATAAGATTCTGGAAAAATGCAGGAGCCTTAGTAAGACAAAAAGGCATAACCAGATTCTCAAAATGACCCACAGGAGTGTTAAAAGCAGTCTTCCATTCGTCACCCTCCTTCATGCGCAACAGATTGTATGCCCCCTTAAGGTCAATTTTAAAGAACCACTTGGCCCCCATTAACTGGTTAAACAGATCAGGAATCAATGGCAGTGGGTAAGGATTGCGTACAGTAATTTTGTTAATCTCATGAAAATCCAGACAAGGATGTAAACCGCCGTCCTTTTTTTTTACAAAAAAAAATCCAACCGCCACAGGAGACTTAGACGGCCTAATATGACCGGCGGCCAAACTTGTCTGTATGTATTCCTCCAAAGCCTTCCTCTCAGGAATAGTAAGGTTAAATAAACAACTTTTTGGAAGAGTCGCTCCAGGGACAAATTCAATAGAACAATCATAGTCTCTATGGGGAGGCAAAACCTGCGATTCCTTCTCAGAAAAAACTCTCCAAAAATCCTGAATAGGAACAGGCAATTCTCCCCTATCCAAAGCTGCAATACGCCCGTTACAACACTTGTCATAACATTTATGGCTCCAGGATTTAATTTCACTGGTAGACCAATCCAGTACAGGATTGTGAAATTTTAACCAGGGCAATCCCAATATTACTGGAGAAGGCAAGTTATTCAAAACTACCAAATCCAATTTCTCATGGTGAACACCATTAATAGTGAGAGGAAATTCACAGACCTTGAGAGTAATATTCTTCAAAGGGGAACCATCCACAGAAACCACAGCAATGGGAGATGATAAAGGTTCGGGTTTTAAATTGAGTCTTTCCAAGAATCCCCATCAATTACATTCAGAGTAGACCCACAATCAACAAACACCCGAAATTCCATAAATTTTTCTGAGCAATCGTGGAAGCAGCTAAAAATACACCCTTGGAATTTAAACAGGCAATACGGGCATGACTGACCATTTTTTTTTCTTTCTTCATACGAAGCTCAGAGCCTTTAATCAAATGACCAGATTTTCCGCAATACAAACACAAGCCTTCAGAAAATCTACGGTCTTTTTCTTGAGAGCGAGGTGCCACCGATCCAATCTCCATCGGTTCACCACTGTTAGTACACACATTCTCATAACCAGAAACTGACATAGCAGAGGATTTGCTCTCATTAACCCTTGCACGCAGTCTCCTATCCACCCGTATAGCTAATTGCATAGCCTGTTGCAAATCTTCAGGTGTAGGATAAGCAATTAGCAGGTCTTTAACCCTTTCATTGAGCCCAGCAAGAAATAGACTTTTCAGAGCAGAATCATTCCACCCTGTTTGAGTAGACCAACGACGGAAATGAGTACAATATTTTTCCACATTACCTGATCCCTGTTTCAAACATCTCAACTCAGTCTCAGCTGATGCGACACGGTCAGGATCATCATATAATAGTCCCAAAGCAGAAAAAAACTATCCACTGATCTGAAGCATGTATCACTAGGTTGCAAAGAAAAGGCCCACTCCTGAGGCTCTTTGCGCAAAAGTGACATTATGAACCCTATGCGCTGGGATTCATCCCCAGAGGACTTGGGTCTCAAACGAAAATACAATAAGCAAGCATTTTTAAATGAAAAAAATTCTCGGTGTTCACCAAAAAATAAATCCGGCAAACATACCTTAGGCTCCAAGAAATGTGCTCCAGGACAGTTACTCACGTGCTGACGGAGCTCGGCCACCTCCAGAGAGAGTCCCTGCAGGCGATGAGCCAAATCCTGAACCGACACCATGATGGAACAGAAAAATCTTTCCTTAGAGAATTTGCAGGCTCGACTTACTGTTATGTTCTGCTACCAGAGCTAAGGAAAGAGAGGAGATCTGTCCCTACGATAGAACTCAGCTGAATCCCTACGATGTAACAGGGAACCTGATCCCGCGAAATTTAAAAAAAAATTTTTTGGACGTAGTCATTTTTCCGGCGTTTATCTGACTTTCAGATAGGGGAAATGTCAGTGAGCATTCCGATTTCAGTTCCAGAGCGCTTCGCCCAATGAGTCCTTGATATTTAGTCGTTTTCAGCCAATTTTCTGAATTTTTGAAAATTTCACTTTTTTGTGAAAATATCCACTAAATGGGGGAAGAATATGTGTGAGGGTACCCCAGGAGAGTTCCAAATGTGTGTGGGTAGAATAAATATCCCACAGGGGTAAAATTGAAAAAAGGTGAAAAATTTTTTTTTTGGACTTAGTCATTTTTCCGGCGTTTATCAGACTTTCAGATAGGGCAAATGTCAGTGAGCATTGCGATTTCAGTTCCAGAGCGATTCGCCGGATGAGTCCTTGATATTTTGTCGTTTTCAGGCAATTTTCCGAATTTTTGAAAATTTCACTTTTTTGTGAAAAAATCCACTAAATGAGGGAATAATATGTGTGAAGATACCCCAGGAGAGTTCCAAATGTGTGTGGGTAGAATATATATCCCACGGGGGTAAAATTTAAAAAAAAATATTTTGGACTTAGTGTTATGTTCTGCTACCAGAGCTAAGGAAAGAGAGGAGATCTGTCCCTACGATAGAACTCAGCTGAATCCCTACGATGTAACAGGGAACCTGATCCTGCGATCAGACCTGCTAAAGTCCTAAGCTAGTCTGTACGGAGACCTATAGATGTGGGGAAGGAATCCCTACAAGTACTAAGGACTGGGAGGAAAATGGGACACCTCCTAACAGAAATAGTAGCAGACAGACGAACAAACAAAATATATAGAACATAGAGGTCCGTAGACCAAGCAAACTAACAGAGTTAGATACAGAGCACAGGCTAGCTAGAAAGTAGTTATACAATGAAGTCCAGCAAAGCCAGAAGGGCGGAGCAGGATTAAATAGGCCAACAAGGTCATGTGACCAGCAAAGGAAAAAACCTAAGAGCAAGGTTCTAACACTTAGTCATTTTTCCGGCGTTTATCAGACTTTCAGATAGGGAAAATGTCAGTGAGCGTTCCGATTTCAGTTCCAGAGCGATTCGCTCAATGAGTCCTTGATATTTATTCGTTTGCAGCCAATTTTCTGGATTTTTGAAAATTTCACTTTTTTGTGAAAATATCCACTAAATGAGGGAATAATATGTGTGAGGGTACCCCAGGAGAGTTCCAAATGTGTGTGGGTAGAATATATATCCCACGGGGTTAAAATTGAAAAAAGTTGAAAACATTTTATTTTGGGCTTAGTCATTTTTTCAGACTTTCAGATAGGGCATATGTCAGTGAGCATTCCGATTTCAGTTCCAGAGCGATTCGCCCAATGAGTCCATGATATTTAGTTGTTTTCAGCCAATATTTTGGATTTTTGAAAATTTCACTTTTTTGTGAAAATATCCACTAAATGAGGGAATAATATGTGTGAGGGTACCCCAGGAGAGTTCCAACTGTGTGTGGGTAGAATATATATTCCACGGGGGTAAAATTGGAAAAATTTTTTTTTGGACTTAGTCATTTTTTCCGGCATTTATCAGACTTTCAGATAGGGCAAATGTCAGCGAGCGTTCCGATTTCAGTTCCAGAGCGATTCGCCCAATGAGTCCTTGATATTTCATCATTTTCAGGCAATTTTCTGAATTTTTGAAACTTTCACTTTTTTGTGAAAATATCCACTAAATGAGGGAATAATATGTGTGAGGGTACCCCAGGAGAGTTCCAAATGTGTGTGTGTAGAATATATATCTCACGGGGGAAAAATTGAAAAAAGTTGAAAACATTTTTTTTTTGGACTTAGTCATTTTTCCCGTGTTTATCAGACTTTCAGATAGGGGAAATGTCAGTGAGCGTTCCGATTTCAGTTCCAGAGCGATTCGCTCAATGAGTCCTTGATATTTATTCGTTTTCAGCCAATTTTCTGGATTTTTGAAAATTTCACTTTTTTTGTGAAAATATCCACTAAATAAGGGAATAATATGTGTGAGGGTACCCCAGGAGAGTTCCAAATGTGTGTGGGTAGAATATATATCCCACGGGGTTAAAATTGAAAAAAGTTGAAAACATTTTATTTTGGGCTTAGTCATTTTTTCAGACTTTCAGATAGGGCATATGTCAGTGAGCATTCCGATTTCAGTTCCAGAGCGATTCGCCCAATGAGTCCTTGATATTTAGTCGTTTTCAGCCAATTTTCTGGATTTTTGAAAATTTCACTTTTTTGTGAAAATATCCACTAAATGAGGGAATAATATGAGTGAGGGTACCCCAGGAGAGTTCCAAATGTGTATGGGTAGAATATATATCCCACGGGGGTAAAATTGAAAAAGTTGAAAATTTTTTTTTTTTGGACTTAGTCATTTTTCCCATGTTTATCAGACTTTCAGATAGGGGAAATGTCAGTGAGCGTTCCGATTTCAGTTCCAGAGCGATTCATCTGATGAGTCCTTGATATTTCGTCGTTTTCAGGCAATTTTCTGAATTTTTGAAAATTTCACTTTTTTGTGAAAATATCCACTAAGTGAGGGAATAATATGTGTGAGGGTACCCCAGGAGAGTTCCAAATGTGTGTGGGTAGAATAAATATCCCACGGGGGTGAAATTGAAAAAAGTTGAAAACATTTTTTTTTTGGACTTAGTCATTTTTCCGGCGTTTATCAGACTTTCAGATAGGGCAAATGTCAGTGAGCATTCCGATTTCAGTTCCAGAGCGATTCGCCCAATGAGTCCTTGATATTTAGTCGTTTTCAGCCAATTTTCTGGATTTTTGAAAATTTCACTTTTTTGTGAAAATATCCACTAAATGAGGGAATAATATGAGTGAGGGTACCCCAGGAGAGTTCCAAATGTGTGTGGGTAGAATATATATCAAATGGGGGTAAAATTGAAAAATTTTTTTTTTGGACTTAGTCATTTTTTCCGGCATTTATCAGACTTTCAGATAGGGCAAATGTCAGTGAGCGTTATGATTTCAGTTTCAGAGCGATTCGCCCAATGAGTCCTTGATAATTCGTCATTTTCAGACAATTTTCTGAATTTTTGAAAATTTCACTTTTTTCTGAAAATATCCACTAAATGAGGGAATAATATGTGTGAGGGTGCCCCAGGAGAGTTCCAAATGTGTGTGGGTAGAATATATATCCAACAGGGGTAAATTTGAAAAAAGTTTAAAACATTTTTTTTTGGACTTAGTCATTTTTCCGGCGTTTATCAGACTTTCAGATAGGGGAAATGTCAGTGAGAGTTCCGATCTCAGTTCCAGAGCGTTTCGCCCAATGAGTCCTTGATATTTAGTCGTTTTCAGCCAATATATTGGATTTTTGAAAATTTCACTTTTTTGTGAAAATATCCACTAAATGAGGGAATAATATGTGTGAGGGTACCCCAGGAGAGTTCCAAATGTGTGCGGGTAGAATATATATCCCACGGGGGTAAAAATGGAAAAAGTTGAAAAATGTTTTTTTTTGGACTTGGTCATTTTTCCGGCGTTTATCTGACTTTCAGATAGGGGAAATGTCAGTGAGCGTTCCGATTTCAGTTCCAGAGCGATTCGCCCAATGAGTCCTTGATATTTAGTCGTTTTCAGCCAATTTTCTGGATTTTTGAAAATTTCACTTTTTTGCGAAAATATCCACTAAATGAGGGAATAATATGTGTGAGGGTACCCCAGGAGAATTCCAAATGTACATATCCCACGGGAGTAAAATTGAAAAAAGTTGAAAAATTTTTTTTTTTGACGTAGTCATTTTTCCGGCGTTTATCAGACTTTCAGATAGGGAGTAAGTTAGGGAGTGAGTGTTCCGATTTCAGTTCCAGAGCTATTCGCCGGATGAGTCCTTCATATTTCGTCATTTTCAGGCAATTTTCTGAATTTTTGAAAATTTTATTTTTTTGTGAAAATATCCACTAAATGAGGGAATAATATGTGTGAGCGTACCCCAGGAGAGTTCCAAATGTGTGTGGGTAGAATAAATATCCTACGGGGGTAAAATTGAAAAAAGTTGAAAACATTTTTTTTTTGGACTTAGTCATTTTTCCGGCGTTTATCAGACTTTCAGATAGGGCAAATGTCAGTGAGCATTCCGATTTCAGTTCCAGAGCGATTCGCCCAATGAGTCCTTGATATTTAGTCGTTTTCAGCCAATTTTCTGGATTTTTGAAAATTTCACTTTTTTGTGAAAATATCCACTAAATGAGGGAATAATATGAGTGAGGGTACCCCAGGAGAGTTCCAAATGTGTGTGGGTAGAATATATATCCCACGGGGGTAAAATTGAAAAAATTTTTTTTTGGACTTAGTCATTTTTCCGGCGTTTATCAGACTTTCACATAGGGCAAATGTCAGTGAGCGTTCCGATTTCAGCTCCAGAGCGATTCGCCCAATGAGTCCTTGATATTTAGTCGTTTTCAGCCAATTTTCTGGATTTTTGAAAATTTCACTTTTTTGTGAAAATATCCACTAAATGAGGGAATAATATGTGTGAGGGTACCCCAGGAGAGTTCCAAATGTGTGTGGGTAGAATAAATATCCCACAGGGGTAAAATTGAAAGAAGGTGAAAAATTTTTTTTTTGGACTTAGTCATTTTTCCGGCGTTTATCAGACTTTCAGATAGGGCAAATGTCAGTGAGCATTCCGATTTCAGTTCCAGAGCGATTCGCCCAATGAGTCTTTGATATTTAGTCGTTTTCAGCCAATTTTCTGGATTTTTGAACATTTCACTTTTTTGTGAAAATATCCACTAAATGAGGGAATAATATGTGTGAGGGTACCCCAGGAGAGTTCCAAATGTGTGTGGGTAGAATAAATATCCCACGGGGGTAAAATTGAAAAAAGGTGAAAAATTTTTTTTTTGGACTTAGTCATTTTTCCGGCGTTTATCAGACTTTCAGATAGGGCAAATGTCAGTGAGCATTCCGATTTCAGTTCCAGAGCGATTCGCCCAATGAGTCCTTGATATTTAGACGTTTTCAGTCAATTTTCTGGATTTTTGAAAATTTCACTTTTTTGTGAAAATATCCACAAAATGAGGGAATAATATGTGTGAGGGTACCCCAGGAGAGTTCCAAATGTGTGTTGGGAGAATATATATCCCACGGGGGTAAAATTGAAAAAAGGTGAAAAAATTTTTTTTTGGACTTAGTCATTTTTTCAGACTTTCAGATAGGGCATATGTCAGTGAGCATTCTGATATCAGTTCCAGAGCGTTTCGCCCAATGAGTCCTTGATATTCAGTTGTTTTCAGCCAATATTTTGGATTTTTGAAAATTTCACTTTTTTGTGAAAATATCCACTAAATGAGGGAATAATATGTGTGAGGGTACCCCAGGAGAGTTCCAAATGTGTGTGGGTAGAATATATATCCCACGGGGGTAAAATTGAAAAATTTTTTTTTTGGACTTAGTCATTTCTCTGGCATTTATCAGACTTTCAGATAGGGCATATGTCAGTGAGCATTCTGATTTCAGTTCCAGAGCGTTTCGCCCAATGAGTCCTTGATATTTAGTTGTTTTCAGCCAATATTTTGGATTTTTGAAAATTTCACTTTTTTGTGAAAATATCGACTAAATGAGGGAATAATATGTGTGAGGGTACCCCAGGAGAGTTCCAAATGTGTGTGGGTAGAATATATATCCCACAGGGGTAAAATTGAAAAAAGTTTAAAAAATTTTTTTTTTGGACTTAGTCATTTTTCCGGCGTTTATCAGACTTTCAGATAGGGGAAATGTCAGTGAGCGTTCCGATTTCAGTTCCAGACTGTTTCGCCCAATGAGTCCTTGATATTTAGTCGTTTTCAGCCAATTTTCTGGATGTTTGAAAATTTCACTTTTTTGTGAAAATATCCACTAAATGAGGGAATAATATGTGTGAGGGTGCCCCAGGAGAGTTCCAAATGTGTGTGGGTAGAATATATATCCAACAGGGGTAAATTTGAAAAAAGTTTAAAACATTTTTTTTTGGACTTAGTCATTTTTCCGGCGTTTATCAGACTTTCAGATAGGGGAAATGTCAGTGAGAGTTCCGATCTCAGTTCCAGAGCGTTTCGCCCAATGAGTCCTTGATATTTAGTCGTTTTCAGCCAATATATTGGATTTTTGAAAATTTCACTTTTTTGTGAAAATATCCACTAAATGAGGGAATAATATGTGTGAGGGTACCCCAGGAGAGTTCCAAATGTGTTCGGGTAGAATATATATCCCACGGGGGTAAAAATGGAAAAAGTTGAAAAATGTTTTTTTTTGGACTTGGTCATTTTTCCGGCGTTTATCTGACTTTCAGATAGGGGAAATGTCAGTGAGCGTTCCGATTTCAGTTCCAGAGCGATTCGCCCAATGAGTCCTTGATATTTAGTCGTTTTCAGCCAATTTTCTGGATTTTTGAAAATTTCACTTTTTTGCGAAAATATCCACTAAATGAGGGAATAATATGTGTGAGGGTACCCCAGGAGAATTCCAAATGTACATATCCCACGGGAGTAAAATTGAAAAAAGTTGAAAATTTTTTTTTTTTGACGTAGTCATTTTTCCGGCGTTTATCAGACTTTCAGATAGGGAGTAAGTTAGGGAGTGAGTGTTCCGATTTCAGTTCCAGAGCTATTCGCCGGATGAGTCCTTCATATTTCGTCATTTTCAGGCAATTTTCTGAATTTTTGAAAATTTTATTTTTTTGTGAAAATATCCACTAAATGAGGGAATAATATGTGTGAGCGTACCCCAGGAGAGTTCCAAATGTGTGTGGGTAGAATAAATATCCCACGGGGGTAAAATTGAAAAAAGTTGAAAACATTATTTTTTGGACTTAGTCATTTTTCCGGCGTTTATCAGACTTTCACATAGGGCAAATGTCAGTGAGCGTTCCGATTTCAGCTCCAGAGCGATTCGCCCAATGAGTCCTTGATATTTAGTCGTTTTCAGCCAATTTTCTGGATTTTTGAAAATTTCACTTTTTTGTGAAAATATCCACTAAATGAGGGAATAATATGTGTGAGGGTACCCCAGGAGAGTTCCAAATGTGTGTGGGTAGAATAAATATCCCACAGGGGTAAAATTGAAAGAAGGTGAAAAATTTTTTTTTTGGACTTAGTCATTTTTCCGGCGTTTATCAGACTTTCAGATAGGGCAAATGTCAGTGAGCATTCCGATTTCAGTTCCAGAGCGATTCGCCCAATGAGTCTTTGATATTTAGTCGTTTTCAGCCAATTTTCTGGATTTTTGAACATTTCACTTTTTTGTGAAAATATCCACTAAATGAGGGAATAATATGTGTGAGGGTACCCCAGGAGAGTTCCAAATGTGTGTGGGTAGAATAAATATCCCACGGGGGTAAAATTGAAAAAAGGTGAAAAATTTTTTTTTTGGACTTAGTCATTTTTCCGGCGTTTATCAGACTTTCAGATAGGGCAAATGTCAGTGAGCATTCCGATTTCAGTTCCAGAGCGATTCGCCCAATGAGTCCTTGATATTTAGACGTTTTCAGTCAATTTTCTGGATTTTTGAAAATTTCACTTTTTTGTGAAAATATCCACAAAATGAGGGAATAATATGTGTGAGGGTACCCCAGGAGAGTTCCAAATGTGTGTTGGGAGAATATATATCCCACGGGGGTAAAATTGAAAAAAGGTGAAAAAATTTTTTTTTGGACTTAGTCATTTTTTCAGACTTTCAGATAGGGCATATGTCAGTGAGCATTCTGATATCAGTTCCAGAGCGTTTCGCCCAATGAGTCCTTGATATTCAGTTGTTTTCAGCCAATATTTTGGATTTTTGAAAATTTCACTTTTTTGTGAAAATATCCACTAAATGAGGGAATAATATGTGTGAGGGTACCCCAGGAGAGTTCCAAATGTGTGTGGGTAGAATATATATCCCACGGGGGTAAAATTGAAAAATTTTTTTTTTGGACTTAGTCATTTCTCTGGCATTTATCAGACTTTCAGATAGGGCATATGTCAGTGAGCATTCTGATTTCAGTTCCAGAGCGTTTCGCCCAATGAGTCCTTGATATTTAGTTGTTTTCAGCCAATATTTTGGATTTTTGAAAATTTCACTTTTTTGTGAAAATATCGACTAAATGAGGGAATAATATGTGTGAGGGTACCCCAGGAGAGTTCCAAATGTGTGTGGGTAGAATATATATCCCACAGGGGTAAAATTGAAAAAAGTTTAAAAAATTTTTTTTTTGGACTTAGTCATTTTTCCGGCGTTTATCAGACTTTCAGATAGGGGAAATGTCAGTGAGCGTTCCGATTTCAGTTCCAGACTGTTTCGCCCAATGAGTCCTTGATATTTAGTCGTTTTCAGCCAATTTTCTGGATGTTTGAAAATTTCACTTTTTTGTGAAAATATCCACTAAATGAGGGAATAATATGTGTGAGGGTGCCCCAGGAGAGTTCCAAATGTGTGTGGGTAGAATATATATCCAACAGGGGTAAATTTGAAAAAAGTTTAAAACATTTTTTTTTGGACTTAGTCATTTTTCCGGCGTTTATCAGACTTTCAGATAGGGGAAATGTCAGTGAGAGTTCCGATCTCAGTTCCAGAGCGTTTCGCCCAATGAGTCCTTGATATTTAGTCGTTTTCAGCCAATATATTGGATTTTTGAAAATTTCACTTTTTTGTGAAAATATCCACTAAATGAGGGAATAATATGTGTGAGGGTACCCCAGGAGAGTTCCAAATGTGTTCGGGTAGAATATATATCCCACGGGGGTAAAAATGGAAAAAGTTGAAAAATGTTTTTTTTTGGACTTGGTCATTTTTCCGGCGTTTATCTGACTTTCAGATAGGGGAAATGTCAGTGAGCGTTCCGATTTCAGTTCCAGAGCGATTCGCCCAATGAGTCCTTGATATTTAGTCGTTTTCAGCCAATTTTCTGGATTTTTGAAAATTTCACTTTTTTGCGAAAATATCCACTAAATGAGGGAATAATATGTGTGAGGGTACCCCAGGAGAATTCCAAATGTACATATCCCACGGGAGTAAAATTGAAAAAAGTTGAAAAATTTTTTTTTTTGACGTAGTCATTTTTCCGGCGTTTATCAGACTTTCAGATAGGGAGTAAGTTAGGGAGTGAGTGTTCCGATTTCAGTTCCAGAGCTATTCGCCGGATGAGTCCTTCATATTTCGTCATTTTCAGGCAATTTTCTGAATTTTTGAAAATTTTATTTTTTTGTGAAAATATCCACTAAATGAGGGAATAATATGTGTGAGCGTACCCCAGGAGAGTTCCAAATGTGTGTGGGTAGAATAAATATCCCACGGGGGTAAAATTGAAAAAAGTTGAAAACATTATTTTTTGGACTTAGTCATTTTTCCGGCGTTTATCAGACTTTCAGATAGTGCAAATGTCAGTGAGCATTCCGATTTCAGTTTCAGAGCGATTCGCCCAATGAGTCCTTGATATTTAGTCGTTTTCAGCCAATTTTCTGGATTTTTGAAAATTTCACTTTTTTGTGAAAATATCCACTAAATGAGGGAATAATATGAGTGAGGGTACCCCAGGAGAGTTCCAAATGTGTGTGGGTAGAATAAATATCCCACAGGGGTAAAATTGAAAGAAGGTGAAAAATTTTTTTTTTGGACTTAGTCATTTTTCCGGCGTTTATCAGACTTTCAGATAGGGCAAATGTCAGTGAGCATTCCGATTTCAGTTCCAGAGCGATTCGCCCAATGAGTCCTTGATATTTAGTCGTTTTCAGCCAATATTTTGGATTTTTGAAAATTTCACTTTTTTGTGAAAATATCCACTAAATGAGGGAATAATATGTGTGAGGGTACCCCAGGAGAGTTCCAAATGTGTGTGGGTAGAATATATATCAAACGGGGGTAAAATTGAAAAATTTTTTTTTTGGACTTAGTCATTTTTTCCGGCATTTATCAGACTTTCAGATAGGGGAAATGTCAGTGAGCGTTCCGATTTCAGTTCCAGACTGTTTCGCCCAATGAGTCCTTGATATTTAGTCGTTTTCAGCCAATTTTCTGGATGTTTGAAAATTTCACTTTTTTGTGAAAATATCCACTAAATGAGGGAATAATATGTGTGAGGGTGCCCCAGGAGAGTTCCAAATGTGTGTGGGTAGAATATATATCCAACAGGGGTAAATTTGAAAAAAGTTTAAAACATTTTTTTTTGGACTTAGTCATTTTTCCGGCGTTTATCAGACTTTCAGATAGGGGAAATGTCAGTGAGAGTTCCGATCTCAGTTCCAGAGCGTTTCGCCCAATGAGTCCTTGATATTTAGTCGTTTTCAGCCAATATATTGGATTTTTGAAAATTTCACTTTTTTGTGAAAATATCCACTAAATGAGGGAATAATATGTGTGAGGGTACCCCAGGAGAGTTCCAAATGTGTTCGGGTAGAATATATATCCCACGGGGGTAAAAATGGAAAAAGTTGAAAAATGTTTTTTTTTGGACTTGGTCATTTTTCCGGCGTTTATCTGACTTTCAGATAGGGGAAATGTCAGTGAGCGTTCCGATTTCAGTTCCAGAGCGATTCGCCCAATGAGTCCTTGATATTTAGTCGTTTTCAGCCAATTTTCTGGATTTTTGAAAATTTCACTTTTTTGCGAAAATATCCACTAAATGAGGGAATAATATGTGTGAGGGTACCCCAGGAGAATTCCAAATGTACATATCCCACGGGAGTAAAATTGAAAAAAGTTGAAAAATTTTTTTTTTTGACGTAGTCATTTTTCCGGCGTTTATCAGACTTTCAGATAGGGAGTAAGTTAGGGAGTGAGTGTTCCGATTTCAGTTCCAGAGCTATTCGCCGGATGAGTCCTTCATATTTCGTCATTTTCAGGCAATTTTCTGAATTTTTGAAAATTTTATTTTTTTGTGAAAATATCCACTAAATGAGGGAATAATATGTGTGAGCGTACCCCAGGAGAGTTCCAAATGTGTGTGGGTAGAATAAATATCCCACGGGGGTAAAATTGAAAAAAGTTGAAAACATTTTTTTTTTGGACTTAGTCATTTTTCCGGCGTTTATCAGACTTTCAGATAGTGCAAATGTCAGTGAGCATTCCGATTTCAGTTTCAGAGCGATTCGCCCAATGAGTCCTTGATATTTAGTCGTTTTCAGCCAATTTTCTGGATTTTTGAAAATGTCACTTTTTTGTGAAAATATCCACTAAATGAGGGAATAATATGAGTGAGGGTACCCCAGGAGAGTTCCAAATGTGTGTGGGTAGAATAAATATCCCACAGGGGTAAAATTGAAAGAAGGTGAAAAATTTTTTTTTTGGACTTAGTCATTTTTCCGGCGTTTATCAGACTTTCAGATAGGGCAAATGTCAGTGAGCATTCCGATTTCAGTTCCAGAGCGATTCGCCCAATGAGTCCTTGATATTTAGTCGTTTTCAGCCAATATTTTGGATTTTTGAAAATTTCACTTTTTTGTGAAAATATCCACTAAATGAGGGAATAATATGTGTGAGGGTACCCCAGGAGAGTTCCAAATGTGTGTGGGTAGAATATATATCAAACGGGGGTAAAATTGAAAAATTTTTTTTTTGGACTTAGTCATTTTTTCCGGCATTTATCAGACTTTCAGATAGGGCAAATGTCAGTGAGCGTTATGATTTCAGTTTCAGAGCGATTCGCCCAATGAGTCCTTGATAATTCGTCATTTTCAGGCAATTTTCTGAATTTTTGAAAATTTCACTTTTTTGTGAAAATATCCACTAAATGAGGGAATAATATGTGTGAGGGTACTCCAGGAGAGTTCCAAATGTGTGTGGGTAGAATAAATATCCCACGGGGGTAAAATTGAAAAAAGGTGAAAAATTTTTTTTTTGGACTTAGTCATTTTTTCAGACTTTCAGATAGGGCATATGTCAGTGAGCATTCCGATTTCTGTTCCAGAGCGATTCGCCCAATGAGTCCTTGATATTTAGTTGTTTTCAGCCAATATTTTGGATTTTTGAAAATTTCACTTTTTTGTGAAAATATCCACTAAATGAGGGAATAATATGTGTGAGGGTACCCCAGGAGAGTTCCAAATGTGTGTGGGTAGAATATATATCAAACGGGGGTAAAATTGAAAAATTTTTTTTTTGGACTTAGTCATTTTTTCCGGCATTTTATCAGACTTTCAGATAGGGCAAATGTCAGTGAGCGTTATGATTTCAGTTTCAGAGCGATTCGCCCAATGAGTCCTTGATAATTCGTCATTTTCAGGCAATTTTCTGAATTTTTGAAAATTTCACTTTTTTGTGAAAATATCCACTAAATGAGGGAATAATATGTGTGAGGGTACCCCAGGAGAGTTCCAAATGTGTGTGGGTAGAATAAATATCCCACGGGGGTAAAATTGAAAAAAGGTGAAAAATTTTTTTTTTGGACTTAGTCATTTTTCCGGCGTTTATCAGACTTTCAGATAGGGCAAATGTCAGTGAGCATTCCGATTTCAGTTCCAGAGCGATTCGCCCAATGAGTCCTTGATATTTAGACGTTTTCAGTCAATTTTCTGGATTTTTGAAAATTTCACTTTTTTGTGAAAATATCCACTAAATGAGGGAATAATATGTGTGAGGGTACCCCAGGAGAGTTCCAAATGTGTGTTGGGAGAATATATATCCCACGGGGGTAAAATTGAAAAAAGGTGAAAAATTTTTTTTTTGGACTTAGTCATTTTTTCAGACTTTCAGATAGGGCATATGTCAGTGAGCATTCTGATATCAGTTCCAGAGCGTTTCGCCCAATGAGTCCTTGATATTCAGTTGTTTTCAGCCAATATTTTGGATTTTTGAAAATTTCACTTTTTTGTGAAAATATCCACTAAATGAGGGAATAATATGTGTGAGGGTACCCCAGGAGAGTTCCAAATGTGTGTGGGTAGAATATATATCCCACGGGGGTAAAATTGAAAAATTTTTTTTTTGGACTTAGTCATTTTTCCGGCGTTTATCAGACTTTCAGATAGGGGAAATGTCAGTGAGCGTTCCGATTTCAGTTCCAGACTGTTTCGCCCAATGAGTCCTTGATATTTAGTCGTTTTCAGCCAATTTTCTGGATGTTTGAAAATTTCACTTTTTTGTGAAAATATCCACTAAATGAGGGAATAATATGTGTGAGGGTATCCCAGGAGAGTTCCAAATGTGTGTGGGTAGAATATATATCCAACAGGGGTAAATTTGATAAAAGTTTAAAACATTTTTTTTTGGACTTAGTCATTTTTCCGGCGTTTATCAGACTTTCAGATAGGGGAAATGTCAGTGAGAGTTCCAATCTCAGTTCCAGAGCGTTTCGCCCAATGAGTCCTTGATATTTAGTCGTTTTCAGCCAATATATTGGATTTTTGAAAATTTCACTTTTTTGTGAAAATATCCACTAAATGAGGGAATAATATGTGTGAGGGTACCCCAGGAGAGTTCCAAATGTGTGCGGGTAGAATATATATCCCACGGGGGTAAAAATGGAAAAAGTTGAAAAATGTTTTTTTTTGGACTTGGTCATTTTTCCGGCGTTTATCAGACTTTCAGATAGGGGAAATGTCAGTGAGCGTTCCGATTTCAGTTCCAGAGCGATTCGCCCAATGAGTCCTTGATATTTAGTCGTTTTCAGCCAATTTTCTGGATTTTTGAAAATTTCACTTTTTTGCGGAAATTTCCACTAAATGAGGGAATAATATGTGTGAGGGTACCCCAGGAGAATTCCAAATGTACATATCCCACGGGAGTAAAATTGAAAAAAGGTGAAAAATTTTTTTTTTTGACGTAGTCATTTTTCCGGCGTTTATCAGACTTTCAGATAGGGGAAATGTCAGTGAGCGTTTCGATTTCAGTTCCAGAGCGATTCGCCAGATGAGTCCTTGATATTTAGTCATTTTCAGCCAATTTTCTGGATTTTTGAAAATTTCACTTTTTTATGAAAATATCCACTAAATGAGGGAATAATATGTGTGAGGGTACCCCAGTAGAGTTCCAAATGTGTGTGGATAGAATATATATCCCACTGGGGTAAAATTGAAAAAAGTTGAAAACATTTTTTTTTGGGACTTAGTCATTTTTCCAGCGTTTATCAGACTTTCAGATAGGGAGTAAGCTAGGGAGTGGGTGTTCTGATTTCAGTTCCAGAGCGATTCGCCCAATGAGTCCTTGATATTTAGTCGTTTTCAGCCAATATTTTGGATTTTTGAAAATTTCACTTTTTTGTGAAAATATCCACTAAATGAGGGAATAATATGTGTGAGGGTACCCCAGGAGAGTTCCAAATGTGTGTGGGTAGAATATATATCCCACGGGGGTAAAATTGAAAAAAGTTGAAAAAAATTTTTTTTTGGACTTAGTCATTTTCCGGCGTTTATCAGACTTTCAGATACTGGATATGTCAGTGAGCGTTCCGATTTCAGTTCCAGAGCGATTCGCCAGATGAGTCCTTGATATTTAGTCATTTTCAGCCAATTTTCTGGATTTTAGAAAATTTCACTTTTTTGTGAAAATATCCACTAAATGAGGGAATAATATGTGTGAGGGTACCCCAGGAGAGTTCCAAATGTGTGTGGATAGAATATATATCCCATGGCGGTAAAATTGAAAAAAGTTGAAAAATGTTTTTTTTTGGACTTGGTCATTTTTCCGGCGTTTATCTGACTTTCAGATAGGGGAAATGTCAGTGAGCGTTCCGATTTCAGTTCCAGAGCGATTCGCCCAATGAGTCCTTGATATTTAGTCGTTTTCAGCCAATTTTCTGGATTTTTGAAAATTTCAATTTTTTGCGAAAATATCCACTAAATGAGGGAATAATATGTGTGAGGGTACCCCAGGAGAATTCCAAATGTACATATCCCACGGGAGTAAAATTGAAAAAAGTTGAAAAATTTTTTTTTTTGACGTAGTCATTTTTCCGGCGTTTATCAGACTTTCAGATAGGGAGTAAGTTAGGGAGTGAGTGTTCCGATTTCAGTTCCAGAGCTATTCGCCGGATGAGTCCTTCATATTTCGTCATTTTCAGGCAATTTTCTGAATTTTTGAAAATTTTATTTTTTTGTGAAAATATCCACTAAATGAGGGAATAATATGTGTGAGCGTACCCCAGGAGAGTTCCAAATGTGTGTGGGTAGAATAAATATCCCACGGGGGTAAAATTGAAAAAAGTTGAAAACATTTTTTTTTTGGACTTAGTCATTTTTCCGGCGTTTATCAGACTTTCAGATAGGGCAAATGTCAGTGAGCATTCCGATTTCAGTTCCAGAGCGATTCGCCCAATGAGTCCTTGATATTTAGTCGTTTTCAGCCAATTTTCTGGATTTTTGAAAATTTCACTTTTTTGTGAAAATATCCACTAAATGAGGGAATAATATGTGTGAGCGTACCCCAGGAGAGTTCCAAATGTGTGTGGGTAGAATATATATCAAACGGGGGTAAAATTGAAAAATTTTTTTTTTGGACTTAGTCATTTTTTCCGGCATTTATCAGACTTTCAGATAGGGCAAATGTCAGTGAGCGTTATGATTTCAGTTTCAGAGCGATTCGCCCAATGAGTCCTTGATAATTCGTCATTTTCAGGCAATTTTCTGAATTTTTGAAAATTTCACTTTTTTGTGAAAATATCCACTAAATGAGGGAATAATATGTGTGAGGGTACCCCAGGAGAGTTCCAAATGTGTGTGGGTAGAATAAATATCCCACGGGGGTAAAATTGAAAAAAGGTGAAAAATTTTTTTTTTGGACTTAGTCATTTTTTCAGACTTTCAGATAGGGCATATGTCAGTGAGCATTCCGATTTCAGTTCCAGAGCGATTCGCCCAATGAGTCCTTGATATTTAGTCGTTTTCAGCCAATATTTTGGATTTTTGAAAATTTCACTTTTTTGTGAAAATATCCAATAAATGAGGGAATAATATGTGTGAGGGTACCCCAGGAGAGTTCCAAATGTGTGTGGGTAGAATATATATCAAACGGGGGTAAAATTGAAAAATTTTTTTTTTGGACTTAGTCATTTTTTCCGGCATTTATCAGACTTTCAGATAGGGCAAATGTCAGTGAGCGTTATGATTTCAGTTTCAGAGCGATTCGCCCAATGAGTCCTTGATAATTCGTCATTTTCAGGCAATTTTCTGAATTTTTGAAAATTTCACTTTTTTGTGAAAATATCCACTAAATGAGGGAATAATATGTGTGAGGGTACCCCAGGAGAGTTCCAAATGTGTGTGGGTAGAATAAATATCCCACGGGGGTAAAATTGAAAAAAGGTGAAAAATTTTTTTTTTGGACTTAGTCATTTTTCCGGCGTTTATCAGACTTTCAGATAGGGCAAATGTCAGTGAGCATTCCGATTTCAGTTCCAGAGCGATTCGCCCAATGAGTCCTTGATATTTAGACGTTTTCAGTCAATTTTCTGGATTTTTGAAAATTTCACTTTTTTGTGAAAATATCCACTAAATGAGGGAATAATATGTGTGAGGGTACCCCAGGAGAGTTCCAAATGTGTGTTGGGAGAATATATATCCCACGGGGGTAAAATTGAAAAAAGGTGAAAAATTTTTTTTTTGGACTTAGTCATTTTTTCAGACTTTCAGATAGGGCATATGTCAGTGAGCATTCTGATATCAGTTCCAGAGCGTTTCGCCCAATGAGTCCTTGATATTCAGTTGTTTTCAGCCAATATTTTGGATTTTTGAAAATTTCACTTTTTTGTGAAAATATCCACTAAATGAGGGAATAATATGTGTGAGGGTACCCCAGGAGAGTTCCAAATGTGTGTGGGTAGAATATATATCCCACGGGGGTAAAATTGAAAAATTTTTTTTTTGGACTTAGTCATTTTTCCGGCGTTTATCAGACTTTCAGATAGGGGAAATGTCAGTGAGCGTTCCGATTTCAGTTCCAGACTGTTTCGCCCAATGAGTCCTTGATATTTAGTCGTTTTCAGCCAATTTTCTGGATGTTTGAAAATTTCACTTTTTTGTGAAAAGATCCACTAAGTGAGGGAATAATATGTGTGAGGGTACCCCAGGAGAGTTCCAAATGTGTGTGGGTAGAATATATATCACACGGGGGGTAAAATTGAAAAAAGTTTAAAAAATTTTTTTTTTGGGCTTTGTCATTTTTCCGGCGTTTATCAGACTTTCAGATAGGGGAAATGTCAGTGAGCGTTCCAATTTCAGTTCCGGAGCGGATCGCACAATGAGTCCTTGATATTTAGTTGTTTTCAGCCAATTTTCTGGATTTTTGAAAATTTCACTTTTTTGTGAAAATATACACTAAATGAGGGAATAATATGTGTGAGGGTACCCCAGGAGAATTCCAATTGTGTGTGGGTAGAATATATATCCCACAGGGTAAAATTGAAAAAAGTTGAAAAAATGTTTTTTTTGGACTTATTCATTTTTCCGGCGTTTATCAGACTTTCAGAGAGGGGAAATGTCAGTGAGAGTTCTAATTTCAGTTCCAGAGCGGATCGCACAATGAGTCCTTGATATTTAGTCGTTTTCAGCCAATTTTCTGGATTTTTGAAAATTTTAATTTTTTGTGAAAATATCCACTAAATTTGGGAATAATATGTGTGAGGGTACCCCAGGAGAGTTACAAATGTGTGTGGGTGGAATATATATCCCACGAGGTAAAATTGAAAAAAGTTGAAAAAAATTTTTTTTTGGACTTAGTCATTTTTCTGGCGTTTATCAGACTTTCAGATAGGGGAAATGTCAGTGAGCGTTCCAATTTCAGTTCCAGAGCGATTCACCCAATGAGTCCTTGATATTTAGTCGTCTTCAGCCAATTTTCTGGATTTTTGAAAATTTTACTTTTTTGTGAAAATATCCACTAAATGAGGGAATAATATGTGTGAGGGTACCCCAGGAGAGTTCCAAATGTGTGTGGGTAGAATATATATCCCACAGGGTAAAATTGAAAAAAGTTGAAAAAAATTTTTTTTTGGACTTATTCATTTTTCCGGCGTTTATCAGACTTTCAGATAGGGGAAATGTCAGTGAGCGTTTCGATTTCAGTTCCAGAGTGGATCGCACAATGAGTCCTTGATATTTAGTCTTTTTCTGCCAATTTTCTGGATTTTTGAAAATTTTAATTTTTTGTGAAAATATCCACTAAATGAGAGAATAATATGTGCGAAGGTACCCCAGGAGAGTTCCAAATGTGTGTGGGTAGAATATATATCCCACGGGGGTAAAATTGAAAAAAGTTGAAAAATTTTTTTTTTGGACTTAGTCATTTGTCTGGCATTTATCAGACTTTCAGTTAGGGGAAATGTCAATGAGCATTCAAATTTCAGTTCCACAGCGATTCACCCAATGAGTCCTTGATATTTAGTCGTTTTCAGCCAAGTTTCTGGATTTTTGAAAATTTTACTTTTTTGTGAAAATATCCACTAAATGAGGGAATAATATGTGTGAGGGTACCCCAGGAGAGTTCCAAATGTGTGTTTGTAGAATATATATCCCACGGGGGTAAAATTGAAAAAAGTTGAAAATAATTTTTTTTCGGAATTAGTCATTTTTCCGGCGTTTATCAGAGTTTCAGATAGGGGAAATGTCAGTGAGCATTCAAATTTCAGTTCCAGAGTGATTCACCCAATGAGTCCTTGATATTTAGTCGTTCTCAGCCAATTTTCTGGATTTTTGAAAATTTTACTTTTTTGTGAAAATATCCACTAAATGAGGGAATAATATGTGTGAGGGTACCCCAGGAGAGTTCCAAATGTGTGTGGGTAGAATATATATCCCACGGGGTAAAATTGTAAAAAGTTGAAAAAATTTTTTTTTTGGACTTATTCATTTTTCCGGCGTTTATCAGACTTTCAGATAGGGGAAATGTCAGTGAGCGTTCCGATTTCAGTTCCAGAGTGGATCGCACAATGAGTCCTTGATATTTAGTCGTTTTCAGCCAATTTTCTGGATTTTTGAAAATTTTAATTTTTTGTGAAAATATTCACTAAATGAGAGAATAATAAGTGCGAAGGTACCCCAGGAGAGTTCCACATGTGTGTGGGTAGAATATATATCCCACGGGGTAAAATTGAAAAAAGTTAAAACAATTTTTTTTTTGGACTTAGTCATTTTTCCGGCGTTTATCAGACTTTAAGATAGGGGAAATGTCAGTGAGCGTTCCGATTTCAGTTCCAGAGCGGATCGCACAATTAGTCCTTGATATTTAGTCGTTTTCAGCCAATTTTCTGGATTTTTTAAAATTTTATTTTTTTGTGAAAATATCCACTAAATGAGGGAATAATATGTGTGAGGGTACCTCAGGAGAGTTCCAAATGTGTGTGGGTAGAATATATATCCCACGGGGGTAAAATTGAAAAAAGTTGAAAAAATTTTTTTTTTGGACTTAGTCATTTTTCCGGCGTTTATCAGACTTTCAGATAGGGAAAATGTCAGTGAGCGTTCCGATTTCAGTTCCAGAGTGGATCGCACAATGAGTCCTTGATATTTTGTCGTTTTCAGCCAATTTTCTGGATTTTTGAAAATTTCACTTTTTTGTGAAAATATCCACTAAATGAGGGAATAATATGTGTGAGGGTACCCCAGGAGAGTTCCAAATGTGTGTGGGTAGAATATATATCCCACGGGGGTAAAATTGAAAAAAGTTGAAAAAATTTTTTTTTTGGAATTAGTCATTTTTCCGGCGTTTATCAGAGTTTCAGATAGGGGAAATGTCAGTGAGCATTCCGATTTCAGTTCCAGAGTGATTCACCCAATGAGTCCTTGATATTTAGTCGTTTTCAGCCAATTTTCTGGATTTTTGAAAATGTTACTTTTTTCTGAAAATATCCACTAAATGAGGGAATAATTTGTGTGAGGGTACCCCAGGAGAGTTCAAAATGTTTGTGGGTAGAATATATATCACACGGGGTAAAATTGAAATAAGTTGAAAAAATTTTTTTTGGGGACTTAGTCATTTTTCCGGCATTTATCAGACTTTCAGATAGGGCAAATGTCAGTGAGCGTTCCGATTTCAGTTCCAGAGCGATTCACCCAATGAGTCCTTGATATTTAGACGTTTTCAGCCAATTTTCTGGATTTTTGAAAATTGTACTTTTTTCTGAAAATATCCACTAAATGAGGGAATAATATGTGTGAGGGTACCCCAGGAGAGTTCCAAATGTTTGTGGGTAGAATATATATCACACGGGGTAAAATTGAAAAAAGTTGAAAAAAATTTTTTTGGGGACTTAGTCATTTTTACGGCGTTTATCAGACTTTCAGATAGGGCAAATGTCAGTGAGCGTTCCGATTTCAGTTCCAGAGCGATTCGCCCAATGAGTCCTTGATATTTAGTCGTTTTCAGCCAATATTTTGGATTTTTGAAAATTTCACTTTTTTGTGAAATTATCCACTAAATGAGGGAATAATATGTGTGAGGGTACCCCAGGAGAGTTCCAAATGTGTGTGGGTAGAATATATATCCCACGGGGGTAAAATTGAAAAAAGTTGAAAAAAAATTTTTTTTGGAATTAGTCATTTTTCCGGCGTTTATCAGACTTTCAGATAGGGGAAATGTCAGTGAGCGTTCCGATTTCAGTTCCAGAGCGATTCACCCAATGAGTCCTTGATATTTAGTAGTTTTCAGCCAATTTTCTGGATTTTTGAAAATGTTACTTTTTTCTGAAAATATCCACTAAATGAGGGAATAATTTGTGTGAGGGTACCCCAGGAGAGTTCCAAATGTTTGTGGGTTAAATATATATCACACGGGGTAAAATTGAAAAAAGTTGAAAAAAAATTTTTTGGGGACTTAGTCATTTTTCCGGCGTTTATCAGACTTTCAGATAGGGCAAATGTCAGTGAGCGTTCCGATTTCAGTTCCAGAGCGATTCACCCAATGAGTCCTTGATATTTAGTCGTTTTCAGCCAATTTTCTGGATTTTTGAAAATTTTACTTTTTTCTGAAAATATCCACTAAATGAGGGAATAATATGTGCGAGGGTACCCCAGGAGAGTTCCAAATGTTTGTGGGTAGAATATATATCCCACGGGGGTAAAATTGAAAAATTTTTTTTTTGGACTTAGTCATTTTTCCGGCGTTTATCAGACTTTCAGATAGGGGAAATGTCAGTGAGCGTTCCGATTTCAGTTCCAGACTGTTTCGCCCAATGAGTCCTTGATATTTAGTCGTTTTCAGCCAATTTTCTGGATGTTTGAAAATTTCACTTTTTTGTGAAAATATCCACTAAATGAGGGAATAATATGTGTGAGGGTATCCCAGGAGAGTTCCAAATGTGTGTGGGTAGAATATATATCCAACAGGGGTAAATTTGATAAAAGTTTAAAACATTTTTTTTTGGACTTAGTCATTTTTCCGGCGTTTATCAGACTTTCAGATAGGGGAAATGTCAGTGAGAGTTCCAATCTCAGTTCCAGAGCGTTTCGCCCAATGAGTCCTTGATATTTAGTCGTTTTCAGCCAATATATTGGATTTTTGAAAATTTCACTTTTTTGTGAAAATATCCACTAAATGAGGGAATAATATGTGTGAGGGTACCCCAGGAGAGTTCCAAATGTGTGCGGGTAGAATATATATCCCACGGGGGTAAAAATGGAAAAAGTTGAAAAATGTTTTTTTTTGGACTTGGTCATTTTTCCGGCGTTTATCAGACTTTCAGATAGGGGAAATGTCAGTGAGCGTTCCGATTTCAGTTCCAGAGCGATTCGCCCAATGAGTCCTTGATATTTAGTCGTTTTCAGCCAATTTTCTGGATTTTTGAAAATTTCACTTTTTTGCGGAAATTTCCACTAAATGAGGGAATAATATGTGTGAGGGTACCCCAGGAGAATTCCAAATGTACATATCCCACGGGAGTAAAATTGAAAAAAGGTGAAAAATTTTTTTTTTTGACGTAGTCATTTTTCCGGCGTTTATCAGACTTTCAGATAGGGGAAATGTCAGTGAGCGTTTCGATTTCAGTTCCAGAGCGATTCGCCAGATGAGTCCTTGATATTTAGTCATTTTCAGCCAATTTTCTGGATTTTTGAAAATTTCACTTTTTTATGAAAATATCCACTAAATGAGGGAATAATATGTGTGAGGGTACCCCAGTAGAGTTCCAAATGTGTGTGGATAGAATATATATCCCACTGGGGTAAAATTGAAAAAAGTTGAAAACATTTTTTTTTGGGACTTAGTCATTTTTCCAGCGTTTATCAGACTTTCAGATAGGGAGTAAGCTAGGGAGTGGGTGTTCTGATTTCAGTTCCAGAGCGATTCGCCCAATGAGTCCTTGATATTTAGTCGTTTTCAGCCAATATTTTGGATTTTTGAAAATTTCACTTTTTTGTGAAAATATCCACTAAATGAGGGAATAATATGTGTGAGGGTACCCCAGGAGAGTTCCAAATGTGTGTGGGTAGAATATATATCCCACGGGGGTAAAATTGAAAAAAGTTGAAAAAAATTTTTTTTTGGACTTAGTCATTTTCCGGCGTTTATCAGACTTTCAGATACTGGATATGTCAGTGAGCGTTCCGATTTCAGTTCCAGAGCGATTCGCCAGATGAGTCCTTGATATTTAGTCATTTTCAGCCAATTTTCTGGATTTTAGAAAATTTCACTTTTTTGTGAAAATATCCACTAAATGAGGGAATAATATGTGTGAGGGTACCCCAGGAGAGTTCCAAATGTGTGTGGATAGAATATATATCCCATGGCGGTAAAATTGAAAAAAGTTGAAAAATGTTTTTTTTTGGACTTGGTCATTTTTCCGGCGTTTATCTGACTTTCAGATAGGGGAAATGTCAGTGAGCGTTCCGATTTCAGTTCCAGAGCGATTCGCCCAATGAGTCCTTGATATTTAGTCGTTTTCAGCCAATTTTCTGGATTTTTGAAAATTTCAATTTTTTGCGAAAATATCCACTAAATGAGGGAATAATATGTGTGAGGGTACCCCAGGAGAATTCCAAATGTACATATCCCACGGGAGTAAAATTGAAAAAAGTTGAAAAATTTTTTTTTTTGACGTAGTCATTTTTCCGGCGTTTATCAGACTTTCAGATAGGGAGTAAGTTAGGGAGTGAGTGTTCCGATTTCAGTTCCAGAGCTATTCGCCGGATGAGTCCTTCATATTTCGTCATTTTCAGGCAATTTTCTGAATTTTTGAAAATTTTATTTTTTTGTGAAAATATCCACTAAATGAGGGAATAATATGTGTGAGCGTACCCCAGGAGAGTTCCAAATGTGTGTGGGTAGAATAAATATCCCACGGGGGTAAAATTGAAAAAAGTTGAAAACATTTTTTTTTTGGACTTAGTCATTTTTCCGGCGTTTATCAGACTTTCAGATAGGGCAAATGTCAGTGAGCATTCCGATTTCAGTTCCAGAGCGATTCGCCCAATGAGTCCTTGATATTTAGTCGTTTTCAGCCAATTTTCTGGATTTTTGAAAATTTCACTTTTTTGTGAAAATATCCACTAAATGAGGGAATAATATGTGTGAGCGTACCCCAGGAGAGTTCCAAATGTGTGTGGGTAGAATATATATCAAACGGGGGTAAAATTGAAAAATTTTTTTTTTGGACTTAGTCATTTTTTCCGGCATTTATCAGACTTTCAGATAGGGCAAATGTCAGTGAGCGTTATGATTTCAGTTTCAGAGCGATTCGCCCAATGAGTCCTTGATAATTCGTCATTTTCAGGCAATTTTCTGAATTTTTGAAAATTTCACTTTTTTGTGAAAATATCCACTAAATGAGGGAATAATATGTGTGAGGGTACCCCAGGAGAGTTCCAAATGTGTGTGGGTAGAATAAATATCCCACGGGGGTAAAATTGAAAAAAGGTGAAAAATTTTTTTTTTGGACTTAGTCATTTTTTCAGACTTTCAGATAGGGCATATGTCAGTGAGCATTCCGATTTCAGTTCCAGAGCGATTCGCCCAATGAGTCCTTGATATTTAGTCGTTTTCAGCCAATATTTTGGATTTTTGAAAATTTCACTTTTTTGTGAAAATATCCAATAAATGAGGGAATAATATGTGTGAGGGTACCCCAGGAGAGTTCCAAATGTGTGTGGGTAGAATATATATCAAACGGGGGTAAAATTGAAAAATTTTTTTTTTGGACTTAGTCATTTTTTCCGGCATTTATCAGACTTTCAGATAGGGCAAATGTCAGTGAGCGTTATGATTTCAGTTTCAGAGCGATTCGCCCAATGAGTCCTTGATAATTCGTCATTTTCAGGCAATTTTCTGAATTTTTGAAAATTTCACTTTTTTGTGAAAATATCCACTAAATGAGGGAATAATATGTGTGAGGGTACCCCAGGAGAGTTCCAAATGTGTGTGGGTAGAATAAATATCCCACGGGGGTAAAATTGAAAAAAGGTGAAAAATTTTTTTTTTGGACTTAGTCATTTTTCCGGCGTTTATCAGACTTTCAGATAGGGCAAATGTCAGTGAGCATTCCGATTTCAGTTCCAGAGCGATTCGCCCAATGAGTCCTTGATATTTAGACGTTTTCAGTCAACTTTCTGGATTTTTGAAAATTTCACTTTTTTGTGAAAATATCCACTAAATGAGGGAATAATATGTGTGAGGGTACCCCAGGAGAGTTCCAAATGTGTGTTGGGAGAATATATATCCCACGGGGGTAAAATTGAAAAAAGGTGAAAAATTTTTTTTTTGGACTTAGTCATTTTTTCAGACTTTCAGATAGGGCATATGTCAGTGAGCATTCTGATATCAGTTCCAGAGCGTTTCGCCCAATGAGTCCTTGATATTCAGTTGTTTTCAGCCAATATTTTGGATTTTTGAAAATTTCACTTTTTTGTGAAAATATCCACTAAATGAGGGAATAATATGTGTGAGGGTACCCCAGGAGAGTTCCAAATGTGTGTGGGTAGAATATATATCCCACGGGGGTAAAATTGAAAAATTTTTTTTTTGGACTTAGTCATTTTTCCGGCGTTTATCAGACTTTCAGATAGGGGAAATGTCAGTGAGCGTTCCGATTTCAGTTCCAGACTGTTTCGCCCAATGAGTCCTTGATATTTAGTCGTTTTCAGCCAATTTTCTGGATGTTTGAAAATTTCACTTTTTTGTGAAAAGATCCACTAAGTGAGGGAATAATATGTGTGAGGGTACCCCAGGAGAGTTCCAAATGTGTGTGGGTAGAATATATATCACACGGGGGGTAAAATTGAAAAAAGTTTAAAAAATTTTTTTTTTGGGCTTTGTCATTTTTCCGGCGTTTATCAGACTTTCAGATAGGGGAAATGTCAGTGAGCGTTCCAATTTCAGTTCCGGAGCGGATCGCACAATGAGTCCTTGATATTTAGTTGTTTTCAGCCAATTTTCTGGATTTTTGAAAATTTCACTTTTTTGTGAAAATATACACTAAATGAGGGAATAATATGTGTGAGGGTACCCCAGGAGAATTCCAATTGTGTGTGGGTAGAATATATATCCCACAGGGTAAAATTGAAAAAAGTTGAAAAAATGTTTTTTTTGGACTTATTCATTTTTCCGGCGTTTATCAGACTTTCAGAGAGGGGAAATGTCAGTGAGAGTTCTAATTTCAGTTCCAGAGCGGATCGCACAATGAGTCCTTGATATTTAGTCGTTTTCAGCCAATTTTCTGGATTTTTGAAAATTTTAATTTTTTGTGAAAATATCCACTAAATTTGGGAATAATATGTGTGAGGGTACCCCAGGAGAGTTACAAATGTGTGTGGGTGGAATATATATCCCACGAGGTAAAATTGAAAAAAGTTGAAAAAAATTTTTTTTTGGACTTAGTCATTTTTCTGGCGTTTATCAGACTTTCAGATAGGGGAAATGTCAGTGAGCGTTCCAATTTCAGTTCCAGAGCGATTCACCCAATGAGTCCTTGATATTTAGTCGTCTTCAGCCAATTTTCTGGATTTTTGAAAATTTTACTTTTTTGTGAAAATATCCACTAAATGAGGGAATAATATGTGTGAGGGTACCCCAGGAGAGTTCCAAATGTGTGTGGGTAGAATATATATCCCACAGGGTAAAATTGAAAAAAGTTGAAAAAAATTTTTTTTTGGACTTATTCATTTTTCCGGCGTTTATCAGACTTTCAGATAGGGGAAATGTCAGTGAGCGTTTCGATTTCAGTTCCAGAGTGGATCGCACAATGAGTCCTTGATATTTAGTCTTTTTCTGCCAATTTTCTGGATTTTTGAAAATTTTAATTTTTTGTGAAAATATCCACTAAATGAGAGAATAATATGTGCGAAGGTACCCCAGGAGAGTTCCAAATGTGTGTGGGTAGAATATATATCCCACGGGGGTAAAATTGAAAAAAGTTGAAAAATTTTTTTTTTGGACTTAGTCATTTGTCTGGCATTTATCAGACTTTCAGTTAGGGGAAATGTCAATGAGCATTCAAATTTCAGTTCCACAGCGATTCACCCAATGAGTCCTTGATATTTAGTCGTTTTCAGCCAAGTTTCTGGATTTTTGAAAATTTTACTTTTTTGTGAAAATATCCACTAAATGAGGGAATAATATGTGTGAGGGTACCCCAGGAGAGTTCCAAATGTGTGTTTGTAGAATATATATCCCACGGGGGTAAAATTGAAAAAAGTTGAAAATAATTTTTTTTCGGAATTAGTCATTTTTCCGGCGTTTATCAGAGTTTCAGATAGGGGAAATGTCAGTGAGCATTCAAATTTCAGTTCCAGAGTGATTCACCCAATGAGTCCTTGATATTTAGTCGTTCTCAGCCAATTTTCTGGATTTTTGAAAATTTTACTTTTTTGTGAAAATATCCACTAAATGAGGGAATAATATGTGTGAGGGTACCCCAGGAGAGTTCCAAATGTGTGTGGGTAGAATATATATCCCACGGGGTAAAATTGTAAAAAGTTGAAAAAATTTTTTTTTTGGACTTATTCATTTTTCCGGCGTTTATCAGACTTTCAGATAGGGGAAATGTCAGTGAGCGTTCCGATTTCAGTTCCAGAGTGGATCGCACAATGAGTCCTTGATATTTAGTCGTTTTCAGCCAATTTTCTGGATTTTTGAAAATTTTAATTTTTTGTGAAAATATTCACTAAATGAGAGAATAATAAGTGCGAAGGTACCCCAGGAGAGTTCCACATGTGTGTGGGTAGAATATATATCCCACGGGGTAAAATTGAAAAAAGTTAAAACAATTTTTTTTTTGGACTTAGTCATTTTTCCGGCGTTTATCAGACTTTAAGATAGGGGAAATGTCAGTGAGCGTTCCGATTTCAGTTCCAGAGCGGATCGCACAATTAGTCCTTGATATTTAGTCGTTTTCAGCCAATTTTCTGGATTTTTTAAAATTTTATTTTTTTGTGAAAATATCCACTAAATGAGGGAATAATATGTGTGAGGGTACCTCAGGAGAGTTCCAAATGTGTGTGGGTAGAATATATATCCCACGGGGGTAAAATTGAAAAAAGTTGAAAAAATTTTTTTTTTGGACTTAGTCATTTTTCCGGCGTTTATCAGACTTTCAGATAGGGAAAATGTCAGTGAGCGTTCCGATTTCAGTTCCAGAGTGGATCGCACAATGAGTCCTTGATATTTTGTCGTTTTCAGCCAATTTTCTGGATTTTTGAAAATTTCACTTTTTTGTGAAAATATCCACTAAATGAGGGAATAATATGTGTGAGGGTACCCCAGGAGAGTTCCAAATGTGTGTGGGTAGAATATATATCCCACGGGGGTAAAATTTAAAAAAGTTGAAAAAATTTTTTTTTTGGAATTAGTCATTTTTCCGGCGTTTATCAGAGTTTCAGATAGGGGAAATGTCAGTGAGCATTCCGATTTCAGTTCCAGAGTGATTCACCCAATGAGTCCTTGATATTTAGTCGTTTTCAGCCAATTTTCTGGATTTTTGAAAATGTTACTTTTTTCTGAAAATATCCACTAAATGAGGGAATAATTTGTGTGAGGGTACCCCAGGAGAGTTCAAAATGTTTGTGGGTAGAATATATATCACACGGGGTAAAATTGAAATAAGTTGAAAAAATTTTTTTTGGGGACTTAGTCATTTTTCCGGCATTTATCAGACTTTCAGATAGGGCAAATGTCAGTGAGCGTTCCGATTTCAGTTCCAGAGCGATTCACCCAATGAGTCCTTGATATTTAGACGTTTTCAGCCAATTTTCTGGATTTTTGAAAATTGTACTTTTTTCTGAAAATATCCACTAAATGAGGGAATAATATGTGTGAGGGTACCCCAGGAGAGTTCCAAATGTGTGTTGGGAGAATATATATCCCACGGGGGTAAAATTGAAAAAAGGTGAAAAATTTTTTTTTTGGACTTAGTCATTTTTTCAGACTTTCAGATAGGGCATATGTCAGTGAGCATTCTGATATCAGTTCCAGAGCGTTTCGCCCAATGAGTCCTTGATATTCAGTTGTTTTCAGCCAATATTTTGGATTTTTGAAAATTTCACTTTTTTGTGAAAATATCCACTAAATGAGGGAATAATATGTGTGAGGGTACCCCAGGAGAGTTCCAAATGTGTGTGGGTAGAATATATATCCCACGGGGGTAAAATTGAAAAATTTTTTTTTTGGACTTAGTCATTTTTCCGGCGTTTATCAGACTTTCAGATAGGGGAAATGTCAGTGAGCGTTCCGATTTCAGTTCCAGACTGTTTCGCCCAATGAGTCCTTGATATTTAGTCGTTTTCAGCCAATTTTCTGGATGTTTGAAAATTTCACTTTTTTGTGAAAAGATCCACTAAGTGAGGGAATAATATGTGTGAGGGTACCCCAGGAGAGTTCCAAATGTGTGTGGGTAGAATATATATCACACGGGGGGTAAAATTGAAAAAAGTTTAAAAAATTTTTTTTTTGGGCTTTGTCATTTTTCCGGCGTTTATCAGACTTTCAGATAGGGGAAATGTCAGTGAGCGTTCCAATTTCAGTTCCGGAGCGGATCGCACAATGAGTCCTTGATATTTAGTTGTTTTCAGCCAATTTTCTGGATTTTTGAAAATTTCACTTTTTTGTGAAAATATACACTAAATGAGGGAATAATATGTGTGAGGGTACCCCAGGAGAATTCCAATTGTGTGTGGGTAGAATATATATCCCACAGGGTAAAATTGAAAAAAGTTGAAAAAATGTTTTTTTTGGACTTATTCATTTTTCCGGCGTTTATCAGACTTTCAGAGAGGGGAAATGTCAGTGAGAGTTCTAATTTCAGTTCCAGAGCGGATCGCACAATGAGTCCTTGATATTTAGTCGTTTTCAGCCAATTTTCTGGATTTTTGAAAATTTTAATTTTTTGTGAAAATATCCACTAAATTTGGGAATAATATGTGTGAGGGTACCCCAGGAGAGTTACAAATGTGTGTGGGTGGAATATATATCCCACGAGGTAAAATTGAAAAAAGTTGAAAAAAATTTTTTTTTGGACTTAGTCATTTTTCTGGCGTTTATCAGACTTTCAGATAGGGGAAATGTCAGTGAGCGTTCCAATTTCAGTTCCAGAGCGATTCACCCAATGAGTCCTTGATATTTAGTCGTCTTCAGCCAATTTTCTGGATTTTTGAAAATTTTACTTTTTTGTGAAAATATCCACTAAATGAGGGAATAATATGTGTGAGGGTACCCCAGGAGAGTTCCAAATGTGTGTGGGTAGAATATATATCCCACAGGGTAAAATTGAAAAAAGTTGAAAAAAATTTTTTTTTGGACTTATTCATTTTTCCGGCGTTTATCAGACTTTCAGATAGGGGAAATGTCAGTGAGCGTTTCGATTTCAGTTCCAGAGTGGATCGCACAATGAGTCCTTGATATTTAGTCTTTTTCTGCCAATTTTCTGGATTTTTGAAAATTTTAATTTTTTGTGAAAATATCCACTAAATGAGAGAATAATATGTGCGAAGGTACCCCAGGAGAGTTCCAAATGTGTGTGGGTAGAATATATATCCCACGGGGGTAAAATTGAAAAAAGTTGAAAAATTTTTTTTTTGGACTTAGTCATTTGTCTGGCATTTATCAGACTTTCAGTTAGGGGAAATGTCAATGAGCATTCAAATTTCAGTTCCACAGCGATTCACCCAATGAGTCCTTGATATTTAGTCGTTTTCAGCCAAGTTTCTGGATTTTTGAAAATTTTACTTTTTTGTGAAAATATCCACTAAATGAGGGAATAATATGTGTGAGGGTACCCCAGGAGAGTTCCAAATGTGTGTTTGTAGAATATATATCCCACGGGGGTAAAATTGAAAAAAGTTGAAAATAATTTTTTTTCGGAATTAGTCATTTTTCCGGCGTTTATCAGAGTTTCAGATAGGGGAAATGTCAGTGAGCATTCAAATTTCAGTTCCAGAGTGATTCACCCAATGAGTCCTTGATATTTAGTCGTTCTCAGCCAATTTTCTGGATTTTTGAAAATTTTACTTTTTTGTGAAAATATCCACTAAATGAGGGAATAATATGTGTGAGGGTACCCCAGGAGAGTTCCAAATGTGTGTGGGTAGAATATATATCCCACGGGGTAAAATTGTAAAAAGTTGAAAAAATTTTTTTTTTGGACTTATTCATTTTTCCGGCGTTTATCAGACTTTCAGATAGGGGAAATGTCAGTGAGCGTTCCGATTTCAGTTCCAGAGTGGATCGCACAATGAGTCCTTGATATTTAGTCGTTTTCAGCCAATTTTCTGGATTTTTGAAAATTTTAATTTTTTGTGAAAATATTCACTAAATGAGAGAATAATAAGTGCGAAGGTACCCCAGGAGAGTTCCACATGTGTGTGGGTAGAATATATATCCCACGGGGTAAAATTGAAAAAAGTTAAAACAATTTTTTTTTTGGACTTAGTCATTTTTCCGGCGTTTATCAGACTTTAAGATAGGGGAAATGTCAGTGAGCGTTCCGATTTCAGTTCCAGAGCGGATCGCACAATTAGTCCTTGATATTTAGTCGTTTTCAGCCAATTTTCTGGATTTTTTAAAATTTTATTTTTTTGTGAAAATATCCACTAAATGAGGGAATAATATGTGTGAGGGTACCTCAGGAGAGTTCCAAATGTGTGTGGGTAGAATATATATCCCACGGGGGTAAAATTGAAAAAAGTTGAAAAAATTTTTTTTTTGGACTTAGTCATTTTTCCGGCGTTTATCAGACTTTCAGATAGGGAAAATGTCAGTGAGCGTTCCGATTTCAGTTCCAGAGTGGATCGCACAATGAGTCCTTGATATTTTGTCGTTTTCAGCCAATTTTCTGGATTTTTGAAAATTTCACTTTTTTGTGAAAATATCCACTAAATGAGGGAATAATATGTGTGAGGGTACCCCAGGAGAGTTCCAAATGTGTGTGGGTAGAATATATATCCCACGGGGGTAAAATTTAAAAAAGTTGAAAAAATTTTTTTTTTGGAATTAGTCATTTTTCCGGCGTTTATCAGAGTTTCAGATAGGGGAAATGTCAGTGAGCATTCCGATTTCAGTTCCAGAGTGATTCACCCAATGAGTCCTTGATATTTAGTCGTTTTCAGCCAATTTTCTGGATTTTTGAAAATGTTACTTTTTTCTGAAAATATCCACTAAATGAGGGAATAATTTGTGTGAGGGTACCCCAGGAGAGTTCAAAATGTTTGTGGGTAGAATATATATCACACGGGGTAAAATTGAAATAAGTTGAAAAAATTTTTTTTGGGGACTTAGTCATTTTTCCGGCATTTATCAGACTTTCAGATAGGGCAAATGTCAGTGAGCGTTCCGATTTCAGTTCCAGAGCGATTCACCCAATGAGTCCTTGATATTTAGACGTTTTCAGCCAATTTTCTGGATTTTTGAAAATTGTACTTTTTTCTGAAAATATCCACTAAATGAGGGAATAATATGTGTGAGGGTACCCCAGGAGAGTTCCAAATGTTTGTGGGTAGAATATATATCACACGGGGTAAAATTGAAAAAAGTTGAAAAAAATTTTTTTGGGGACTTAGTCATTTTTACGGCGTTTATCAGACTTTCAGATAGGGCAAATGTCAGTGAGCGTTCCGATTTCAGTTCCAGAGCGATTCGCCCAATGAGTCCTTGATATTTAGTCGTTTTCAGCCAATATTTTGGATTTTTGAAAATTTCACTTTTTTGTGAAATTATCCACTAAATGAGGGAATAATATGTGTGAGGGTACCCCAGGAGAGTTCCAAATGTGTGTGGGTAGAATATATATCCCACGGGGGTAAAATTGAAAAAAGTTGAAAAAAAATTTTTTTTGGAATTAGTCATTTTTCCGGCGTTTATCAGACTTTCAGATAGGGGAAATGTCAGTGAGCGTTCCGATTTCAGTTCCAGAGCGATTCACCCAATGAGTCCTTGATATTTAGTAGTTTTCAGCCAATTTTCTGGATTTTTGAAAATGTTACTTTTTTCTGAAAATATCCACTAAATGAGGGAATAATTTGTGTGAGGGTACCCCAGGAGAGTTCCAAATGTTTGTGGGTTAAATATATATCACACGGGGTAAAATTGAAAAAAGTTGGAAAAAAATTTTTTGGGGACTTAGTCATTTTTCCGGCGTTTATCAGACTTTCAGATAGGGCAAATGTCAGTGAGCGTTCCGATTTCAGTTCCAGAGCGATTCACCCAATGAGTCCTTGATATTTAGTCGTTTTCAGCCAATTTTCTGGATTTTTGAAAATTTTACTTTTTTCTGAAAATATCCACTAAATGAGGGAATAATATGTGCGAGGGTACCCCAGGAGAGTTCCAAATGTTTGTGGGTAGAATATATATCACACGGGGTAAAATTGAAAAAAGTTGAAAAAAATTTTTTTGGGGACTTAGTCATTTTTCCGGCGTTTATCAGACTTTCAGATAGGGCAAATGTCAGTGAGCGTTTCGATTTCAGTTCCAGAGTGGATCGCACAATGAGTCCTTGATATTTAGTCGTTTTCAGCCAATTTTCTGGATTTTTGAAAATTTTAATTTTTTGTGAAAATATCCACTAAATGAGAGAATAATATGTGTGAGGGTACCCCAGAAGAGTTCCAAATGTGTGTTTGTAGAATATATATCCCACAGGGGTAAAATTGAAAAAAGTTGAAAATAATTTTTTTTTGGAATTAGTCATTTTTCCGGCATTTATCAGAGTTTCAGATAGGGGAAATGTCAGTGAGCGTTCCGATTTCAGTTCCAGAGCAGATCGCACAATGAGTCCTTGATATTTAGTCGTTTTCAGCCAATATTTTGGATTTTTGAAAATTTCACTTTTTTGTGAAAATATCCACTAAATGAGGGAATAATATGTGTGAGGGTACCCCAGGAGAGTTCCAAATGTGTGTGGGTAGAATATATATCCCACGGGGGTAAAATTGAAAAAAGTTTAAAAAATTTTTTTTTTGGAATTAGTCATTTTTCCGGCGTTTATCAGAGTTTCAGATAGGGGAAATGTCAGTGAGCATTCCGATTTCAGTTCCAGAGTGATTCACCCAATGAGTCCTTGATATTTAGTCGTTTTCAGCCAATTTTCTGGATTTTTGAAAATTTTAATTTTTTGTGGAAATATCCACTAAATGAGGGAATAATATGTGTGAGGGTACCTCAGGAGAGTTCCAAATGTGTTTGGGTAGAATATATATCCCACGGGGGTAAAATTGAAAAAAGTTGAAAAAATTTTTTTTTCCACTTAGTCATTTTTCCGGCATTTATTAGACTTTCAGATAGGGGAAATGTCAGTGAGCGTTCCGATTTCAGTTCCAGAGTGGATCGCACAATGAGTCCTTGATATTTAGTCGTTTTCAGCCAATTTTCTGGATTTTTGAAAATTTTAATTTTTTGTGAAAATATCCACTAAATGAGAGAATAATATGTGTGAGGGTACCCCAGAAGAGTTCCAAATGTGTGTGTAGAATATATATCCCACAGGGGTAAAATTGAAAAAAGTTGAAAATAATTTTTTTTTGGAATTAGTCATTTTTCCGGCATTTATCAGAGTTTCAGATAGGGGAAATGTCAGTGAGCGTTCCGATTTCAGTTCCAGAGCGATTCACCCAATGAGTCCTTGATATTTAGTCGTTTTCAGCCAATTTTCTGGATTTTTGAAAATTTTACTTTTTTCTGAAAATATCCACTAAATGAGGGAATAATATGTGCGAGGGTACCCCAGGAGAGTTCCAAATGTTTGTGGGTAGAATATATATCACACGGGGTAAAATTGAAAAAAGTTGAAAAAAATTTTTTTGGGGTCTTAGTCACTTTTACGGCGTTTATCAGACTTTCAGATAGGGCAAATGTCAGTGAGCGTTTCGATTTCAGTTCCAGAGTGGATCGCACAATGAGTCCTTGATATTTAGTCGTTTTCAGCCAATTTTCTGGATTTTTGAAAATTTTAATTTTTTGTGAAAATATCCACTAAATGAGAGAATAATATGTGTGAGGGTACCCCAGAAGAGTTCCAAATGTGTGTTTGTAGAATATATATCCCACAGGGGTAAAATTGAAAAAAGTTGAAAATAATTTTTTTTTGGAATTAGTCATTTTTCCGGCATTTATCAGAGTTTCAGATAGGGGAAATGTCAGTGAGCGTTCCGATTTCAGTTCCAGAGCAGATCGCACAATGAGTTCTTGATATTTAGTCGTTTTCAGCCAATATTTTGGATTTTTGAAAATTTCACTTTTTTGTGAAAATATCCACTAAATGAGGGAATAATATGTGTGAGGGTACCCCAGGAGAGTTCCAAATGTGTGTGGGTAGAATATATATCCCACGGGGGTAAAATTGAAAAAAGTTGAAAAAATTTTTTTTTTGGAATTAGTCATTTTTCCGGCGTTTATCAGAGTTTCAGATAGGGGAAATGTCAGTGAGCATTCCGATTTTAGTTCCAGAGTGATTCACCCAATGAGTCCTTGATATTTAGTCGTTTTCAGCCAATTTTCTGGATTTTTGAAAATTTTAATTTTTTGTGAAAATATCCACTAAATGAGGGAATAATATGTGTGAGGGTACCTCAGGAGAGTTCCAAATGTGTTTGGGTAGAATATATATCCCACGGGGGTAAAATTGAAAAAAGTTGAAAAAAAATTTTTTTTAGAATTAGTCATTTTTCCGGCGTTTATCAGAGATTCAGATAGGGGAAATGTCAGTGAGCGTTCCGATTTCAGTTCCAGAGCAGATTGCACAATGAGTCCTTGATATTTAGTCGTTTTCAGCCAATATTTTGGATTTTTGAAAATTTCACTTTTTTCTGAAAATATCCACTAAATGAGGGAATAATATGTGTGAGGGTACCCCAGGAGAGTTCCAAATGTGTGTGGGAAGAATATATATCCCACGGGGGTAAAATTGAAAAAAGTTTAAAAAAATTTTTTTTTCGAATTAGTCATTTTTCCGGCGTTTATCAGAGTTTCAGATAGGGGAAATGTCAGTGAGCATTCCGATTTCAGTTCCAGAGCGATTCACCCAATGAGTCCTTGATATTTAGTCGTTTTCAGCCATTTTTCTGGATTTTTGAAAATGTTACTTTTTTCTGAAAATATCCACTAAATGAGGGAATAATTTGTGTGAGGGTACCCCAGGAGAGTTCCAAATGTTTGTGGGTTAAATATATATCACACGGGGTAAAATTGAAAAAAGTTGAAAAAATTTTTTTTGGGGACTTAGTCATTTTTCCGGCGTTTATCAGACTTTCAGATAGGGCAAATGTCAGTGAGCGTTCCGATTTCAGTTCCAGAGCGATTCACCCAATGAGTCCTTGATATTTATTCGTTTTCAGCCAATTTTCTGGATTTTTGAAAATTGTACTTTTTTCTGAAAATATCCACTAAATGAGGGAATAATATGTGTGAGGGTACCCCAGGAGAGTTCCAAATGTTTGTGGGTAGAATATATATCCCACGGGGGTAAAATTGAAAAAAGTTGAAAAAAATTTTTTTTTAGAATTAGTCATTTTTCCGGCGTTTATCAGAGATTCAGATAGGGGAAATGTCAGTGAGCGTTCCGATTTCAGTTCCAGAGCGATTCACCCAATGAGTCCTTGATATTTAGTCGTTTTCAGCCAATTTTCTGGATTTTTGAAAATGTTACTTTTTTCTGAAAATATCCACTAAATGAGGGAATAATTTGTGTGAGGGTACCCCAGGAGAGTTCCAAATGTTTGTGGGTTAAATATATATCACACGGGGTAAAATTGAAAAAAGTTTTAAAAATTTTTTTTTGGGGCTTAGTCACTTTTACGGCGTTTATCAGACTTTCAGATAGGGCAAATGTCAGTGAGCGTTTCGATTTCAGTTCCAGAGTGGATCGCACAATGAGTCCTTGATATTTAGTCGTTTTCAGCCAATTTTCTGGATTTTTGAAAATTTTAATTTTTTGTGAAAATATCCACTAAATGAGAGAATAATATGTGTGAGGGTACCCCAGAAGAGTTCCAAATGTGTGTTTGTAGAATATATATCCCACAGGGGAAAAATTGAAAAAAGTTGAAAATAATTTTTTTTTGGAATTAGTCATTTTTCCGGCATTTATCAGAGTTTCAGATAGGGGAAATGTCAGTGAGCGTTCCGATTTCAGTTCCAGAGCAGATCGCACAATGAGTCCTTGATATTTAGTCGTTTTCAGCCAATATTTTGGATTTTTGAAAATTTCACTTTTTTGTGAAAATATCCACTAAATGAGGGAATAATATGTGTGAGGGTACCCCAGGAGAGTTCCAAATGTGTGTGGGTAGAATATATATCCCACGGGGGTAAAATTGAAAAAAGTTGAAAAAATTTTTTTTTGGGAATTAGTCATTTTTCCGGCGTTTATCAGAGTTTCAGATAGGGGAAATGTCAGTGAGCATTCCGATTTCAGTTCCAGAGTGATTCACCCAATGAGTCCTTGATATTTAGTCGTTTTCAGCCAATTTTCTGGATTTTTGAAAATGTTACTTTTTTCTGAAAATATCCACTAAATGAGGGAATAATTTGTGTGAGGGTACCCCAGGAGAGTTCCAAATGTTTGTGGGTTAAATATATATCCCACAGGGTAAAATTGAAAAAAGTTGAAAAAAATTTTTTTTTGGACTTATTCATTTTTCCGGCGTTTATCAGACTTTCAGATAGGGGAAATGTCAGTGAGCGTTTCGATTTCAGTTCCAGAGTGGATCGCACAATGAGTCCTTGATATTTAGTCTTTTTCTGCCAATTTTCTGGATTTTTGAAAATTTTAATTTTTTGTGAAAATATCCACTAAATGAGAGAATAATATGTGCGAAGGTACCCCAGGAGAGTTCCAAATGTGTGTGGGTAGAATATATATCCCACGGGGGTAAAATTGAAAAAAGTTGAAAAATTTTTTTTTTGGACTTAGTCATTTCTCTGGCATTTATCAGACTTTCAGTTAGGGGAAATGTCAATGAGCATTCAAATTTCAGTTCCACAGCGATTCACCCAATGAGTCCTTGATATTTAGTCGTTTTCAGCCAAGTTTCTGGATTTTTGAAAATTTTACTTTTTTGTGAAAATATCCACTAAATGAGGGAATAATATGTGTGAGGGTACCCCAGGAGAGTTCCAAATGTGTGTTTGTAGAATATATATCCCACGGGGGTAAAATTGAAAAAAGTTGAAAATAATTTTTTTTCGGAATTAGTCATTTTTCCGGCGTTTATCAGAGTTTCAGATAGGGGAAATGTCAGTGAGCATTCAAATTTCAGTTCCAGAGTGATTCACCCAATGAGTCCTTGATATTTAGTCGTTCTCAGCCAATTTTCTGGATTTTTGAAAATTTTACTTTTTTGTGAAAATATCCACTAAATGAGGGAATAATATGTGTGAGGGTACCCCAGGAGAGTTCCAAATGTGTGTGGGTAGAATATATATCACACGGGGTAAAATTGTAAAAAGTTGAAAAAATTTTTTTTTTGGACTTATTCATTTTTCCGGCGTTTATCAGACTTTCAGATAGGGGAAATGTCAGTGAGCGTTCCGATTTCAGTTCCAGAGTGGATCGCACAATGAGTCCTTGATATTTAGTCGTTTTCAGCCAATTTTCTGGATTTTTGAAAATTTTAATTTTTTGTGAAAATATTCACTAAATGAGAGAATAATAAGTGCGAAGGTACCCCAGGAGAGTTCCACATGTGTGTGGGTAGAATATATATCCCACGGGGTAAAATTGAAAAAAGTTAAAACAATTTTTTTTTTGGACTTAGTCATTTTTCCGGCGTTTATCAGACTTTAAGATAGGGGAAATGTCAGTGAGCGTTCCGATTTCAGTTCCAGAGCGGATCGCACAATTAGTCCTTGATATTTAGTCGTTTTCAGCCAATTTTCTGGATTTTTTAAAATTTTATTTTTTTGTGAAAATATCCACTAAATGAGGGAATAATATGTGTGAGGGTACCTCAGGAGAGTTCCAAATGTGTGTGGGTAGAATATATATCCCACGGGGGTAAAATTGAAAAAAGTTGAAAAAATTTTTTTTTTGGACTTAGTCATTTTTCCGGCGTTTATCAGACTTTCAGATAGGGAAAATGTCAGTGAGCGTTCCGATTTCAGTTCCAGAGTGGATCGCACAATGAGTCCTTGATATTTAGTCGTTTTCAGCCAATTTTCTGGATTTTTGAAAATTTCACTTTTTTGTGAAAATATCCACTAAATGAGGGAATAATATGTGTGAGGGTACCCCAGGAGAGTTCCAAATGTGTGTGGGTAGAATATATATCCCACGGGGGTAAAATTGAAAAAAGTTGAAAAAATTTTTTTTTTGGAATTAGTCATTTTTCCGGCGTTTATCAGAGTTTCAGATAGGGGAAATGTCAGTGAGCATTCCGATTTCAGTTCCAGAGTGATTCACCCAATGAGTCCTTGATATTTAGTCGTTTTCAGCCAATTTTCTGGATTTTTGAAAATGTTACTTTTTTCTGAAAATATCCACTAAATGAGGGAATAATTTGTGTGAGGGTACCCCAGGAGAGTTCAAAATGTTTGTGGGTAGAATATATATCACACGGGGTAAAATTGAAATAAGTTGAAAAAATTTTTTTTGGGGACTTAGTCATTTTTCCGGCATTTATCAGACTTTCAGATAGGGCAAATGTCAGTGAGCGTTCCGATTTCAGTTCCAGAGCGATTCACCCAATGAGTCCTTGATATTTAGACGTTTTCAGCCAATTTTCTGGATTTTTGAAAATTGTACTTTTTTCTGAAAATATCCACTAAATGAGGGAATAATATGTGTGAGGGTACCCCAGGAGAGTTCCAAATGTTTGTGGGTAGAATATATATCACACGGGGTAAAATTGAAAAAAGTTGAAAAAAATTTTTTTGGGGACTTAGTCATTTTTACGGCGTTTATCAGACTTTCAGATAGGGCAAATGTCAGTGAGCGTTCCGATTTCAGTTCCAGAGCGATTCGCCCAATGAGTCCTTGATATTTAGACGTTTTCAGCCAATATTTTGGATTTTTGAAAATTTCACTTTTTTGTGAAATTATCCACTAAATGAGGGAATAATATGTGTGAGGGTACCCCAGGAGAGTTCCAAATGTGTGTGGGTAGAATATATATCCCACGGGGGTAAAATTGAAAAAAGTTGAAAAATTTTTTTTTTTTAAATTAGTAATTTTTCCGGCGTTTATCAGAGATTCAGATAGGGGAAATGTCAGTGAGCGTTCCGATTTCAGTTCCAGAGCAGATCGCACAATGAGTCCTTGATATTTAGTCGTTTTCAGCCAATATTTTGGATTTTTGAAAATTTCACTTTTTTGTGAAAATATCCACTAAATGAGGGAATAATATGTGTGAGGGTACCCCAGGAGAGTTCCAAATGTGTGTGGGAAGAATGAATATCCCACGGGGGTAAAATTGAAAAAAGTTGAAAAAATTTTTTTTTTGGAATTAGTCATTTTTCCGGCGTTTATCAGAGTTTCAGATAGGGGAAATGTCAGTGAGCATTCCGATTTCAGTTCCAGAGTGATTCACCCATTGAGTCCTTGATATTTAGACGTTTTCAGCCAATTTTCTGGATTTTTGAAAATTGTACTTTTTTCTGAAAATATCCACTAAATGAGGGAATAATATGTGTGAGGGTACCCCAGGAGAGTTCCAAATGTTTGTGGGTAGAATATATATCACACGGGGTAAAAGTGAAAAAAGTTGAAAAGAATTTTTTTGGGGACTTAGTCATTTTTACGGCGTTTATCAGACTTTCAGATAGGGCAAATGTCAGTGAGCGTTCCGATTTCAGTTCCAGAGCGATTCGCCCAATGAGTCCTTGATATTTAGTCGTTTTCAGCCAATATTTTGGATTTTTGAAAATTTCACTTTTTTGTGAAATTATCCACTAAATGAGGGAATAATATGTGTGAGGGTACCCCAGGAGAGTTCCAAATGTGTGTGGGTAGAATATATATCCCACGGGGGTAAAATTGAAAAAAGTTGAAAAAAAATTTTTTTTAGAATTAGTCATTTTTCTGGCGTTTATCAGAGATTCAGATAGGGGAAATGTCAGTGAGCGTTCCGATTTCAGTTCCAGAGCAGATCGCACAATGAGTCCTTGATATTTAGTCGTTTTCAGCCAATATTTTGGATTTTTGAAAATTTCACTTTTTTGTGAAAATATCCACTAAATGAGGGAATAATATGTGTGAGGGTACCCCAGGAGAGTTCCAAATGTGTGTGGGAAGAATGAATATCCCACGGGGGTAAAATTGAAAAAAGTTGAAAAAAATTTTTTTTTGGAATTAGTCATTTTTCCGGCGTTTATCAGACTTTCAGATAGGGGAAATGTCAGTGAGCGTTCCGATTTCAGTTCCAGAGCGATTCACCCAATGAGTCCTTGATATTTAGTAGTTTTCAGCCAATTTTCTGGATTTTTGAAAATGTTACTTTTTTCTGAAAATATCCACTAAATGAGGGAATAATTTGTGTGAGGGTACCCCAGGAGAGTTCCAAATGTTTGTGGGTTAAATATATATCACACGGGGTAAAATTGAAAAAAGTTGAAAAAAATTTTTTTGGGGACTTAGTCATTTTTCCGGCGTTTATCAGACTTTCAGATAGGGCAAATGTCAGTGAGCGTTCCGATTTCAGTTCCAGAGTGGATCGCACAATGAGTCCTTGATATTTAGTCGTTTTCAGCCAATTTTCTGGATTTTTGAAAATTTTAATTTTTTGTGAAAATATCCACTAAATGAGAGAATAATATGTGTGAGGGTACCCCAGAAGAGTTCCAAATGTGTGTTTGTAGAATATATATCCCACAGGGGTAAAATTGAAAAAAGTTGAAAATAATTTTTTTTTGGAATTAGTCATTTTTCCGGCATTTATCAGAGTTTCAGATAGGGGAAATGTCAGTGAGCGTTCCGATTTCAGTTCCAGAGCGATTCACCCAATGAGTCCTTGATATTTAGTCGTTTTCAGCCAATTTTCTGGATTTTTGAAAATTTTACTTTTTTCTGAAAATATCCACTAAATGAGGGAATAATATGTGCGAGGGTACCCCAGGAGAGTTCCAAATGTTTGTGGGTAGAATATATATCACACGGGGTAAAATTGAAAAAAGTTGAAAAAATTTTTTTGGGGGACTTAGTCATTTTTACGGCGTTTATCAGACTTTCAGATAGGGCAAATGTCAGTGAGCGTTCCGATTTCAGTTCCAGAGCGATTCGCCCAATGAGTCCTTGATATTTAGTCGTTTTCAGCCAATATTTTGGATTTTTGAAAATTTCACTTTTTTGTGAAAATATCCACTAAATGAGGGAATAATATGTGTGAGGGTACCCCAGGAGAGTTCCAAATGTGTGTGGGTAGAATATATATCCCACGGGGGTAAAATTGAAAAAAGTTGAAAAAAAATTTTTTTTAGAATTAGTCATTTTTCCGGCGTTTATCAGAGATTCAGATAGGGGAAATGTCAGTGAGCGTTCCGATTTCAGTTCCAGAGCAGATTGCACAATGAGTCCTTGATATTTAGTCGTTTTCAGCCAATATTTTGGATTTTTGAAAATTTCACTTTTTTCTGAAAATATCCACTAAATGAGGGAATAATATGTGTGAGGGTACCCCAGGAGAGTTCCAAATGTGTGTGGGAAGAATATATATCCCACGGGGGTAAAATTGAAAAAAGTTTAAAAAAAATTTTTTTTCGAATTAGTCATTTTTCCGGCGTTTATCAGAGTTTCAGATAGGGGAAATGTCAGTGAGCGTTCCGATTTCAGTTCCAGAGCGATTCACCCAATGAGTCCTTGATATTTAGTCGTTTTCAGCCAATTTTCTGGATTTTTGAAAATGTTACTTTTTTCTGAAAATATCCACTAAATGAGGGAATAATTTGTGTGAGGGTACCCCAGGAGAGTTCCAAATGTTTGTGGGTAGAATATATATCACACGGGGTAAAATTGAAAAAAGTTTAAAAAATTTTTTTTGGGGACTTAGTCATTTTTCCGGCATTTATCAGACTTTCAGATAGGGCAAATGTCAGTGAGCGTTCCGATTTCAGTTCCAGAGCGATTCACCCAATGAGTCCTTGATATTTAGCCGTTTTCAGCCAATATTTTGGATTTTTGAAAATTTCACTTTTTTGTGAAAATATCCACTAAATGAGGGAATAATATGTGTGAGGGTACCCCAGGAGAGTTCCAAATGTGTGTGGGTAGAATATATATCCCACGGGGGTAAAATTGAAAAAAGTTGAAAAAATTTTTTTTTTGGAATTAGTCATTTTTCCGGCGTTTATCAGAGTTTCAGATAGGGCAAATGTCAGTGAGCGTTCCGATTTCAGTTCCAGAGCGATTCACCCAATGAGTCCTTGATATTTAGTCGTTTTCAGCCAATTTTCTGGATTTTTGAAAATTTTACTTTTTTCTGAAAATATCCACTAAATGAGGGAATAATATGTGTGAGGGTACCCCAGGAGAGTTCCAAATGTGTGTGGGTAGAATATATATCCCACGGGGGTAAAATTGAAAAAAGTAGAAAAAAATTTTTTTTTTGGACTTAATCATTTCTCCGGCATTTATCAGACTTTCAGATAGGGGAAATGTCAGTGAGCATTCAAATTTCAGTTCCAGAGCGATTCGACCAATCAGTCCTTGATATTTAGTCGTTTTCAGCCAATTTTCTGGATTTTTGAAAATGTTACTTTTTTGTGAATATATCCACTAAATGAGGGAATAATATGTGTGAGGGTACCCCAGGAGAGTTCCAAATGTGTGTGGGTAGAATATATATCCCACGGGGGTAAAATTGAAAAAAGTTGAAAAAAAATTTTTTTGGAATTAGTCATTTTTCCGGTGTTTATCAGAGATTCAGATAGGGGAAATGTCAGTGAGCGTTACGATTTCAGTTCCAGAGCAGATCGCACAATGAGTCCTTGATATTTAGTCGTTTTCAGCCAATATTTTGGATTTTTGAAAATTTCACTTTTTTGTGAAAATATCCACTAAATGAAGGAATAATATGTGTGAGGGTACGCCAGGAGAGTTCCAAATGTGTGTGGGAAGAATATATATCCCACGGGGGTAAAATTGAAAAAAGTTGAAAAATTTTTTTTTCTGGAATTAGTCATTTTTCCGGCGTTTATCAGAGTTTCAGATAGGGGAAATGTCAGTGAGCGTTCCGATTTCAGTTCCAGAGCGATTCACCCAATGAGTCCTTGATATTTAGTCGTTTTCAGCCAATTTTCTGGATTTTTGAAAATGTTACTTTTTTCTGAAAATATCCACTAAATGAGGGAATAATTTGTGTGAGGGTACCCCAGGAGAGTTCCAAATGTTTGTGGGTTAAATATATATCACACGGGGTAAAATTGAAAAAAGTTGAAAAAAATTTTTTTGGGGACTTAGTCATTTTTCCGGCGTTTATCAGACTTTCAGATAGGGCAAATGTCAGTGAGCGTTCCGATTTCAGTTCCAGAGCGATTCACCCAATGAGTCCTTGATATTTAGTCGTTTTCAGCCAATTTTCTGGATTTTTGAAAATTTTACTTTTTTCTGAAAATATCCACTAAATGAGGGAATAATATGTGCGAGGGTACCCCAGGAGAGTTCCAAATGTTTGTGGGTAGAATATATATCACACGGGGTAAAATTGAAAAAAGTTGAAAAAAATTTTTTTTGGGGCTTAGTCACTTTTACGGCGTTTATCAGACTTTCAGATAGGGCAAATGTCAGTGAGCGTTCCGATTTCAGTTCCAGAACGATTCGCCCAATGAGTCCTTGATATTTAGTCGTTTTCAGCCAATATTTTGGATTTTTGAAAATTTCACTTTTTTGTGAAAATAACCACTAAATGAGGGAATAAAATGTGTGAGGGTACCCCAGGAGAGTTCCAAATGTGTGTGGGTAGAATATATATCCCACGGGGGTAAAATTGAAAAAAGTTGAAAAAATTTTTTTTTTGGACTTAGTAATTTTTCCGGCGTTTATTAGACTTTCAGATAGGGGAAATGTCAGTGAGCGTTCCGATTTCAGTTCCAGAGCAGATCGCACAATGAGTCCTTGATATTTAGTCATTTTCAGCCAATTTTCTGGATTTTTGAAAATTTCACTTTTTTGTGAAAATATCCACTAAATGAGGGAATAATATGTGTGAGGGTACCCCAGAAGAGTTCCAAATGTGTGTGGGTAGAATACATATCCAACAGGATTAAAATTCCAAAAAGTTTAAAAAAAATTTTTTTGTGGACTTAGTCATTTTTCCGGCGTTTATCAGACTTTCAGATAGGGAGTGTAGCGTCGGCGTCCCTGCCTCCTGGTTGGCAGGGACGCTGTTCCCCTCACATCTCCGCTCTGTGCCCGGTGTCTTCCTCCCGCTCTGCTGGCAGCGCGCGCTGCTTCCCGGCCACGGCGCTTAGGGCGCGCGCTCCCCCTCTCTTAAAGGGGCCGCGCGCGCCGTCCTAAGGAGTCCCCGGCCAATGGCTGGAGGACTTCACCATATATAAGAAGCCTCCTCCAAAATGGAGGTGCCCGAACAATGTTGTTGCAAAGCCTTCACTCTGCTTCAGCCCTCAGGTTCCGTTTCCATTTACCTGCCAGTCACCTGCCAGATTCCTGCCTGTTACCTGCCTGTTACCTGCCAGTCACCTGCCAGATTCCTGCCTGTTACCTGCCAGTCACCTGCCAGATTCCTGCTTGATACCTGCCAGATATCCGTTTATCTGCTTGCAAGCCTGCGGTCCGACGGTCTGCCTTCCGACACCTGTCAGTCTATGGACCAGCCTGCCCGCTCACCAGGGAGCGCTCGTCTGGTACCTGCCTGCTAGCCTACCTGGAGGCTCCGCCGTCACTTGCCGTGACCACCTGCCTTTCCAGAGACTTGTCTGCTCACCTGGGAGTGCTCATCTGCTACCTGCCTGCTAGCCTACCTGGAGGTCCCGCCGTCACTTGCCGTGACCACTTGCCTGTCCAGAGACTCTTGTCTGCTCACATGGGAGCGCTCATCTGCTACCTGCCTGCTAGCCTACCTGGAGGCTCTGCCGTCACTAGCCGTGACCACCTGCCTGTCCAGAGACTCTCGCCTGCTCACCTAGGAGCGCTCACCTGCTACCTGCCTGATAGCCTACCTGGAGGCTCTGCCGTCACTAGCCGTGACCACCTGCCATTCCAGAGACTGTCCCTGTCACTTGCCGTAAGTACCCGTCCTTCTACCCAGAGACTGTCCCTGTCACTTGCCGTGACTACCTGCCCTTCTACCCAGAGACTGTCCCTGTCACTTGCCGTGACTACCTGCCCTTCTACCCAGAGACTGTCCCTGTCACTTGCCGTGATTTCCTGCCCGTCTTCCCTGGAAGCCACCCGCTTCCTTACAAGGACCGCCCCCTTGTATAGTTGCTCAGAGGTTCCGCCTCCCAGACCCGTTACAGTTTGCTCGGGCCATGGAATCCGGTGACACCCAAGCTCCCTCGCTCTCGGACCTATGTCATGAACTGTCCCGGTAGAGGTCCCAACAGGAGTCCATCCTGAGTCACCTGCGGAGTGTCAACTCTCGCCTGGACACTCTGTCTGCTCCACCTGCAACCACCGCTAGTGTCATGACTCACAACCCGGCAGCGCCACTGCCCACCAATACCATGGCATCCTGTCCCGGACCCCGGTTTTCTGCACCTCCTCGTTTCGGAGGTGACTCCGCTCAAGCTCGGGGCTTCATAAACAAGTGCACCCTGCACTTTGAACTCTTGTCCCACCAGTTTATCTCCGACCGGTCCAAAGTAGCCTTTATCATGTCCCACCTCACGGGGGAGGCTCTGGCTTGGCTAAATCCTCTGTGGGAGAGAGGAGATCCCCTGGTGCCCGACCTGCCAGCCAGTCTCACAGCTTTCCGGAAAATCTTCGACGAACCCGGACGGAAGGCCTCATCCACATCGTCTCTGCTACGCCTCCGTCAAGGAGATCTCACCGTGGGCCAATATGCCATACGGTTCCGTACCCTTGCTTCAGAGCTGGCCTGGGATAACGACGCTCTGGTGTCTGTCTTCTGGGAGGGTCTGTCCGGCCGTATTAAAGATGAACTCGCCGGTCGGGACATTCCTACCACTCTCGACGACTTAATAACACTTGCCACCCGGATTGACATCCGATTCCAGGAGCGCGCCAAAGAGGTCACCCGTGAGAGGAGGTTTCCACGTCTAGCCCCCACCTTCCAGAAACCCGTCTCTCCCTCCGTTACTCACCAGGCACACTCACCTGAGCCTATGCAGGTCGACCAGACCAAGATGGTCAAAACCCGTCAAGACTTACGCCGTGCCGAGGGGAGCTGCTTCTACTGTGGCAGTAAGGAGCACCGGATCTGTTCCTGCCCAGAGAGGTCGGAAAATGCCTGTGTCTAGGATCGCTCAGAGAGGTCGTCCTAGACAAAAGTAAACCCTATCCATCTCTGATGCTGTCAGTCTCTATCACCTGCGGAGAGAACCGCTATTTCGAACTGGCTCAACTTGACTCAGGAGCTGCTGGAAATCTCATTTCTCAGTCTCTGGTAGAGAAATACCGCATTCCCACCAAACCTCTGGCTGTACCCTTATCTGTCGCCACCGTGGATGGGGGCCTCTTACCACATCCCATCAAACTCATCACCGAATCCATAACTCTGCAGGTGGGAATGCTGCATTCTGAGAGCATCTCCTTTCATGTTCTGCCTGGACTCTCTCACGCACTCCTGTTAGGCCTACCTTGGCTCCAGAAACATGCACCCGTGCTTGACTGGCAGACCGGAGAAGTCCTTCGCTGGGGACAGGACTGCCATAGGACTTGTCTAGTTCCCGTTCATCCTGCTCGTCCTTCTCCTACCCCAGTCAGTCTACCCGGTCTACCGGTTCCCTATTGGTCTTATGCGGATGTCTTCAATAAAAAAGAAGCAGAGACATTACCCCCTCATAGACCATACGATTGTCCAATCGACCTGATACCCGGCTCTACTCCTCCCCGTGGGCGTATCTACCCTTTGTCCGCAGCGGAGACCCAGTCCATGTCAGAATATATTGAGGAGAATCTGGCCCGGGGATTTATCCGGAAATCTACCTCCCCGGCGGGAGCAGGCTTCTTCTTCGTCAAAAAGAAGGACGGCTCACTCCGTCCATGTATAGATTATAGAGGCCTTAACCAGATTACAGTGAAGAATAAATACCCCCTCCCGCTCATTCCTGAATTATTTGACCGCCTGAGGGGGGCTAGAATCTTCACCAAACTTGATCTCCGTGGGGCGTATAACCTGGTCCGTATCCGTCAGGGGGATGAGTGGAAGACGGCATTCAACACCTGGGACAGCCACTATGAGTACCTTGTAATGCCCTTCGGTCTCTGTAACGCTCCTGCCGTCTTTCAAGAGTTGGTCAATGACATCTTCCGTGACCTTCTCTACTCCTGCGTGGTGGTGTACCTGGACGACATCTTGGTCTTCTCTCTGGACCTTCCTACTCACCGGAGGGATGTTCGTCAGGTCCTGCTCAGGCTCAGGCAGAACCACCTCTACGCTAAATATGAGAAGTGCATCTTTGAGCAGACCTCTCTTCCATTTCTGGGCTACATAATCTCTCAGACCAGCCTACAAATGGATCCTGAGAAACTGTCTGGCATCCAGAAGTGGCCCCGACCAGAGGGGTTGAAGGCTATTCAGCGGTTCCTGGGCTTCGCCAACTATTACCGCCTCTTCATACCGCACTTCTCTTCCCGGACTGCCCCTATCTCTGCGCTCACCCGTAAGGGTACTAATCCCAGAAGATGGCCGCCCGAAGCTGAGGAGGCCTTTCTTTCCTTAAAACAGGCCTTCTCCTCCGCCCCGGTGCTGCATCGTCCGGACGGCAACAAACAATTCTTCCTAGAAGTTGACGCTTCCTCCTCCGGAGCCGGGGCGGTACTTACCCAAAAGTCATCTTCCGGGAGAATGGTAACCTGCGTTTTTTTCTCCAATCTCTTCTTCCTCTTCTGAGCGTAACTATTCTATTGGAGATCGTAAATTGTTAGCCATCAAGCTGGCACTGGAGGAGTGGCATTACCTGCTCGAGGGGGCTCTTCACCCGGTAATAATTTACACGGACCACAAGAACTTGGCTTACCTTCAGAGCGCCCAGAGACTTAACGCGCGCCAAGCCCGGTGGTCCTTGTTTTTTGCCTGCTTTGATTTTGTTCTTCATTTTCGCCCAGCAGACAAAAACATCAAAGCTGACGCCTTGTCCCGATCCTTCCTGGTGTCTGATCAAGAGGAGGAACCTAAGCACATCATTGATCCCGCCAGAGTAATGCAAGTGGCTCCCGTGAATCTAAATCGTCTCCCTCCTGGTAAGACGTTTGTAACTGTACCTGATCGGAAGAAGGTCCTACACTGGGGTCATTCGTCTAAGCTAGCTGGCCACGCCAGTCAGAAAAAGACCCTCCAGCTCATTACCCGGCATTACTGGTGGCCTACCCTGCACAAGGATGTAATAGACTTTGTTTCTGCCTGTGTGTCCTGCGCCCGCAACAAAGTTCCGAGACACCTGCCAGCCGGTCGCCTTCTTCCTCTTCCAGTACCTGCTGCCCCGTGGCAGCATATTGCTATGGACTTTATAACGGATCTTCCTGTCTCTGCCGGTTGTACGGTCATTTAGGTGGTCGCTGATCGTTTCTCCAAGATGGCGCACTTCATTCCCCTGCCGGGTCTCCCGTCTGCACCCGAACTGGCTAAAGACTTTATCCGCCACATCTTCCGTCTCCATGGCCTGCCCCTCCACATTGTGCCAGATCGTGGGGTTCAGTTCACCTCACGCTTCTGGAGAGCCACATGTAAGTTGCTTGACGTCACTCTGGACTTCTCCGCTTACCATCCACAGTCCAATGGTCAAGTGGAGCGGATCAATCAGAACCTGACCAGTTACCTCCGGCACTTCGTTAATGCCCACCATTCGGACTGGGTGGATCTCCTACCATGGGCCGAGTTCTCTTACAATAATCACGAGAGCGTATCTTCCTCCAAATCCCCGTTTTTTTGTAGTCTTCGGTCAGCATCCTCGGATCCCATTTCCCGTCTCCACCTCGGTGGACAATCCGGCTGCGGAATCTCTCGTTCGCGAATTCTCCTCCATTTGGGAGAGTACACGATCCGCACTCCTTCAGTCGTCCGAACGGATGAAAAAACACGCTGACAAGAAACGCCTGGATCCTCCACAATTCCGTCCTGGAGATAAAGTCTGGCTCTCATCCAAATATGTCCGGCTCAAGATTCCCTCCTACAAGTTAGGGCCTCGGTTCATCGGCCCACTGGAAGTTATCAAACAGATCAACCCGGTGGCCTATAAATTAAAACTCCCGGACAACTTGCGGATCCCTAACTCCTTCCATGTATCTCTCCTCAAATCCGTGGTATTTAACTCTTTTTCCAAGTCTACAGGTACGTCTCCTGCTCCGGTTTCCGCTGAGAACGAGTTTGAGGTAGAGAACATTCTGGCCACCAAAAGGGTAAGAGGAAAAACCTTTTTTCTGGTAGATTGGAAGGGGTTTGGTCCTGAGGAGAGAACGTGGGAGCCCCGGGAGAACATCCATGCCCCTCTCATCCTTGATAAATTTCTGTCTGGCCTAAAAAAGGGGGCCTAAAGGGGGGGGGTACTGTAGCGTCAGCGTCCCTGCCTCCTGCTAGGCAGGGACGCTGTTCCCCTCACCTCTCCGCTCTGTGCCCGGCGTCTTCCTCCCGCTCTGCTGGCAGCGCGCGCTGCTTCCCGGCCACGGTGCTTAGGGCGCGCGCGCACGCGCTCCCCCTCTCTTAAAGGGGCTGCACGCGCCGTCCTAAGGAGTCCCCGGCCAATGACCGGTGGACTTCACCATATATAAGGCACCTCCTCCAAAATGGAGGTGCCCGAACAATGTTGTTGCAAAGCCTTCACTCTGCTTCAGCCCTCAGGTTCCGTTTCCAGTTACCTGCCAGTCACTTGCCAGATTCCTGCCTGTTACCTGCCAGTCACCTGCCAGATTCCTGCCTGTTACCTGCCAGTCACCTGCCAGATTCCTGCTTGATACCTGCCAGATATCCGTTTACCTGCTTGCAAGCCTGCGGTCCGACGGTCTGCCTTCCGACACCTCTCAGTCTGTCTATGGACCAGCCTGCCCGCTCACCTGGGAGCGCTCGTCTGCTACCTGCCTGCTAGCCTACCTGGAGGCTCCGCCATCACTTGCCGTGACCACCTGCCTGTCCAGAGACTCTTGTCTGCTCACCTGGGAGCGCTCATCTGCTACCTGCCTGCTAGCCTACCTGGAGGTCCCGCCGTCACTTGCCGTGACCACCTGCCTGTCCAGAGACTCTTGTCTGCTCACCTGGGAGTGCTCATCTGCTACCTGCCTGCTAGCCTACCTGGAGGCTCTGCCGTCACTAGCCGTGACCATCTGCCTGTCCAGAGACTGTCCCTGTCACTTGCCGTGACTACCTGCCCTTCTACCCAGAGACTGTCCCTGTCACTTGCCGTGACTACCTGCCCTTCTACCCAGAGACTGTCCCTGTCACTTGCCGTGATTTCCTGCTCGTCTTCCCTGGGTGCCACCCGCTTCCTTACAAGGACCGCCCCCTTGTATAGTTGCTCAGAGGTTCCGCCTCCCAGACCCGTTACAGGGAGTAAGCTAGGGAGTGAGCATTCCGATTTCAGTTCCAGAGCGATTCGCCCAATGAGTCCTTGATATTTCGTCGTTGTCATGCAATTTTCTGAATTTTTGAAAATTTCACTTTTTTGTGAAAATATCCACTAAATGAGGGAATAATATGTGTGAGGGTACCCCAGGAGAGTTCCAAATGTGTGTGGGTAGAATACATATACCACGGGGGTAAAATTGAAAAAAGTTGAAAAAAAATTTTGTTTGGATTTAGTATTTTTTTCGGCGTTTATCAGACTTTCAGATAGGGGAAATGTCAGTGAGCGTTCCGATTTCAGTTCCAGAGCGATTCGCCCAATGAGTCCTTGATATTTAGTCATTTTCAGCCAATATTTTGGATTTTTGAAAATTTCCCTTTTTTGAAAATATCCACTAAATGAAGGAATTATATGTGTGAGGGTACCCCATGAGAGTTCCAAATGTGTGTGGGTAGAATATATATCCCACAGGGTTAAAATTGAAAAAAGTTGAAAAAAATTTTTTTTTCGACTTAGGGCCCCGTCACACTAAGCAATGCAGCAGCGATCCCGACAACGATACGACCTGTCAGGGATCGTTGCTGCATCGCTAATACATCGCTGGTGAGCTGTCAAACAGGCAGGCTCACCAGCGATGAGGGGAGCAGCGATATTGTGGAAAGAATCGTTCCACGATGTCCTGCTCCCGTTACCAGCCTGCTGCAAGCAGGAGCAGGCTGGTAACTATGGTAAACATCGGGTTACTAAGTGCGCGTGTGCCCCTAGCAACCCGCTGTTTACCATGGATACCACTCTGCTACGGTGCGCGGTAGCCTCCGCGCCCCGTAGCAGAGTGGTATCCATGGTAAACAGCGGGTTACTAAGTGCGCGCGTGCCCCTAGTAACCCGATGTTTACCATAGTTACCAGCCAGATCGTTGGTCCCGCTGGTCACACACAGCGATGTGTGCTGGCCAGCGGGAGGCCAACGACCAAAAAATGGTCCAGGACACTTTGCAACGATCAGCGACCTCACAGCAGGGGCCTGATCGTTGCAAAATGTCACACACAGCGACATCGCTGGTGAGGTCGCTGGTGAGTCACCAAAACCGTGACTCAGCAGTCATTTTTCCGGCGTTTATCAGACTTTCAGATAGGGGAAATGTCAGTGAGCGTTCCGATTTCAGTTCCAGAGCGGATCGCACAATGAGTCCTTGATATTTAGTCGTTTTCAGCCAATTTTCTGCATTTTTGAAAATTTCACTTTTTTTGTGAAAATATCCACTAAATGAGGGAATAATATGTGTGAGGGTACCCCAGGAGAGTTCCAAATGTGTGTGGGTAGAATATATATCCCACGGGGGTAAAATTGAAAAAAGTTAAAAAAAAATTTTTTTTGGACTTAGTCATTTTTCCGGCATTTATCAGACTTTCAGATAGGTAGTGAGCGTTCCGATTTCAGTTCCAGAGCGATTCGCCCAGTGAGTCATTGATATTTCGTCGTTGTCAGGCAATTTTCTGAATTTTTGAAAATTTCACTTTTTTGTGAAAATATCCACTAAATGAGGGAATAATATGTGTGAGGGTACCCCGGGAGAGTTCCAAATGTGTGTGGGTAGAATATATATCCCACGGGGTAAAATTGAAAAAGTTGAAAAAATTTTTTTTTTGGACTTAGTCATTTATCCGCCGTTTATCAGACTTTCAGATAGGGGAAATGTCAGTGAGAATTCCGATTTCAGTTCCAGAGCGATTCGCCCAATGAGTCCTTGATATTTCGTCATTTTCAGCCAATATTTTGGATTTTTGAAAATTTCCCTTTTTTGTGAAAATATCCACTAAATGAGGGAATAATATGTGTGAGGGTACCCCAGGAGAGTTCCAAATGTGTGTGGGAAGAATATATATATATCACACGGGGTGTAAAATTGCAAAAAGCTGAAAAAAAATTTTTTTTGGACGTAGTTATTTTTCTGGCGTTTATCATACTTTCAGATAGGGGAAATGTCTGTGAGCGTTCCGATTTCAGTTCCAGAGCGATTCACCCAATGAGCCCTTGATATTTCGTCGTTTTCAGCCAATATTTTGGATTTTTGAAAATTTCACTTTTTTGTGAAAATATCCACTAAATGAGGGAATAATATGTGTGAGGGTACCCCAGGAGTGTTCCAAATGTGTGTGGGTAGAATATATATCCCACAGGGGTAAAATTGAAAAAAGTTGAAAAAAAAATTTTTTTCGACTTAGGGCCCCGTCACACTAAGTGATGCAGCAGCGATCCCGACAACGATACGACCTGTCAGGGATCGTTGCTGCATCGCTAATACATCGCTGGTGAGCTGTCAAACAGGCAGGCTCACCAGCGATGAGGGGAACAGCGATATTGTGGAAAGAATCGTTCCACGATGTCCTGCTCCCGTTACCAGCCTGCTGCAAGCAGGAGCAGGCTGGTAACTATTGTAAACATCGGGTTACTAAGTGAGCGTGTGCCCCTAGCAACCCGCTGTTTACCATGGATACCACTCTGCTACGGTGCGCGGGAGCCTCCGCGCACCGTAGCAGAGTGGTATCCATGGTAAACAGCGGGTTACTAAGTGCGCGCGTGCCCCTAGTAACCCGATGTTTACCATAGTTACCAGCCAGATCGTTGGTCCCGCTGGTCACACACAGCGATGTGTGCTGGCCAGCGGGAGGCCAACGACCAAAAAATGGTCCAGGACACTTTGCAACGATCAGCGACCTCACAGCAGGGGCCTGATCGTTGCAAAGTGTCACACACAGCGACATCGCTGGTGAGGTCGCTGGTGAGTCACCAAAACCGTGACTCAGCAGCGATATCGCTAGCGATATCGCTATGTGAGACGGGGGCTTTAGTCATTTTTACGGCGTTTATCAGACTTTCAGATAGGGGAAATGTCAGTGAGCGTTCCGATTTCAGTTCCAGAGCTTATCGCACAATGAGTCCTTGATATTTAGTCGTTTTCAGCCAATTTTCTGCATTTTTGAAAATTTCACTTTTTTTGTGAAAATATCCACTAAATGAGGGAATAATATGTGTGAGGGTACCCCAGGAGAGTTCCAAATGTGTGTGGGTAGAATATATATCCTACGGGGGTAAAATTGAAAAAAGTTAAAAAAAAATTTTTTTTGGACTTAGTCATTTTTCCGGCATTTATCAGACTTTCAGATAGGGAGTGAGCGTTCCGATTTCAGTTCCAGAGCGATTCGCCCAGAGAGTCATTGATATTTCGTCGTTGTCAGGCAATTTTCTGAATTTTTGAAAATTTCACTTTTTTGTGAAAATATCCACTAAATGAGGGAATAATATGTGTGAGGGTACCCCGGGAGAGTTCCAAATGTGTGTGGGTAGAATATATATCCCACGGGGTAAAATTGAAAAAGTTGAAAAAAATTTTTTTTTGGACTTAGTCATTTATCCGCCGTTTATCAGACTTTCAGATAGGGGAAATGTCAGTGAGAATTCCGATTTCAGTTCCAGAGCGATTCGCCCAATGAGTCCTTGATATTTAGTCATTTTCAGCCAATATTTTGGATTTTTGAAAATTTCCCTTTTTTGTGAAAATATCCACTAAATGAGGGAATAATATGTGTGAGGGTACCCCAGGAGAGTTCCAAATGTGTGTGGGAAGAATATATATCACACGGGGGGTAAAATTGCAAAAAGTTGAAAAAAATTTTTTTTTGGACGTAGTTATTTTTCTGGCGTTTATCATACTTTCAGATAGGGGAAATGTCTGTGAGCGTTCCGATTTCAGTTCCAGAGCGATTCACCCAATGAGCCCTTGATATTTCGTCGTTTTCAGCCAATATTTTGGATTTTTGAAAATTTCACTTTTTTGTGAAAATATCCACTAAATGAGGGAATAATATGTGTGAGGGTACCCCAGGAGAGTTCCAAATGTGTGTGGGTAGAATATATATCCCACGGGGGTAAAATTGAAAAAAGTTGAAAAAAAATTTTTTTTGGACTTAGTCATTTTTCCGGCGTTTATCAGACTTTCAGATAGGGGAAATGTCAGTGAGCGTTCCGATTTCAGTTCCAGAGCGATTCGCCCAATGAGTCCTTGATATTTAGTCGTTTTCAGCCAATATTTTGGATTTTTGAAAATTTCCCTTTTTTGTGAAAATATCCACTAAATGAGGGAATAATATGTGTGAGGGTACCCCAGGAGAGTTCCAAATGTGTGTGGATAGAATATATATCCCACGGGGGTAAAATTGCAAAAAGTTGAAAAAAAATTTTTTTTGGACTTAGTTATTTTTCCGGCGTTTATCATACTTTCAGATAGGGGAAATGTCTGTGAGCGTTCCGATTTCACTTCCAGAGCGATTCACCCAATGAGCCCTTGATATTTCGTCGTTTTCAGCCAATATTTTGGATTTTTGAAAATTTCACTTTTTTGTGAAAATATCCACTAAATGAGGGAATAATATGTGTGAGGGTACCCCAGGAGAGTTCCAAATGTGTGTGGGTTGAATATATATCCCACGGGGGCAAAATTGAAAAAGTTGAAAAAAATTTTTTTTTGGACTTAGTCATTTTTCCGGCATTTATCAGACTTTCAGATAGGGAGTGAGCGTTCCGATTACAGTTCCAGAGCGATTCGACCAATGAGTCCTTGATATTTAGTCGTTTTCAGCCAATTTTCTGGATTTTTGAAAATTTCACTTTTTTGTAAAAATATCCACTAAATGAGGGAATAATATGTGTGAGGGTACCCCAGGAGAGTTCCAAATATGTGTGGGTAGAATATATATCCCACAGGATTAAAATTGAAAAAAGTTGAAAAAAAATTTTTTTTTGGACTTAGTCATTTTTCCGGCGTTTATCAGACTTTCAGATAGGGAGTAAGCTAGGGAGTGAGCGTTCCGATTTCAGATCCAGAGCAATTCGCCCAATGAGTCATTGATATTTCGTCGTTGTCAGGCAATTTTCTGAATTTTTGAAAATGTCACTTTTTTGTGAAAATATCCACTAAATGAGGGAATAATATGTGTGAGGGTACCCCAGGAGAGTTCCAAATGTGTGTGGGTAGAATATATATCCCACGGGGGTAAAATTGAACAAAGTTGAAAAAAAATTTTGTTTGTATTTAGTATTTTTTTTGGCGTTTATCAGACTTTCAGATAGGGGAAATGTCATTGAGCGTTCCGATTTCAGTTCCAGAGCGATTCGCCCAATGAGTCCTTGATATTTAGTCATTTTCAGCCAATATTTTGGATTTTTGAAAATTTCACTTTTTTGTGAAAATATCCACTAAATGAGGGAATAATATGTGTGAGGGTACCCCAGGAGAGTTCCAAATGTGTGTGGGAAGAATATATATCACACGGGGTGTAAAATTCCAAAAAGTTGAAAAAAATTTTTTTTTGGACGTAGTTATTTTTCTGGCGTTTATCATACTTTCAGATAGGGGAAATGTCTGTGAGCGTTCCGATTTCAGTTCCAGAGCGATTCACCCAATGAGCCCTTGATATTTCGTCGTTTTCAGCCAATATTTTGGATTTTTGAAAATTTCACTTTTTTGTGAAAATATCCACTAAATGAGGGAATAATATGTGTGAGGGTACCCCAGGAGTGTTCCAAATGTGTGTGGGTAGAATATATATCCCACAGGGGTAAAATTGAAAAAAGTTGAAAAAAAAATTTTTTTCGACTTAGGGCCCCGTCACACTAAGTGATGCAGCAGCGATCCCGACAACGATACGACCTGTCAGGGATCGTTGCTGCATCGCTAATACATCGCTGGTGAGCTGTCAAACAGGCAGGCTCACCAGCGATGAGGGGAGCAGCGATATTGTGGAAAGAATCGTTCCACGATGTCCTGCTCCCGTTACCAGCCTGCTGCAAGCAGGAGCAGGCTGGTAACTATTGTAAACATCGGGTTACTAAGTGAGCGTGTGCCCCTAGCAACCCGCTGTTTACCATGGATACCACTCTGCTACGGTGCGCGGGAGCCTCCGCGCCCCGTAGCAGAGTGGTATCCATGGTAAACAGCGGGTTACTAAGTGCGCGCGTGCCCCTAGTAACCCGATGTTTACCATAGTTACCAGCCAGATCGTTGGTCCCGCTGGTCACACACAGCGATGTGTGCTGGCCAGCGGGAGGCCAACGACCAAAAAATGGTCCAGGACACTTTGCAACGATCAGCGACCTCACAGCAGGGGCCTGATCGTTGCAAAGTGTCACACACAGCGACATCGCTGGTGAGGTCGCTGGTGAGTCACCAAAACCGTGACTCAGCAGCGATATCGCTAGCGATATCGCTATGTGAGACGGGGGCTTTAGTCATTTTTACGGCGTTTATCAGACTTTCAGATAGGGGAAATGTCAGTGAGCGTTCCGATTTCAGTTCCAGAGCTTATCGCACAATGAGTCCTTGATATTTAGTCGTTTTCAGCCAATTTTCTGCATTTTTGAAAATTTCACTTTTTTTGTGAAAATATCCACTAAATGAGGGAATAATATGTGTGAGGGTACCCCAGGAGAGTTCCAAATGTGTGTGGGTAGAATATATATCCCACGGGGGTAAAATTGAAAAAAGTTAAAAAAAAATTTTTTTTGGACTTAGTCATTTTTCCGGCATTTATCAGACTTTCAGATAGGGAGTGAGCGTTCCGATTTCAGTTCCAGAGCGATTCGCCCAGTGAGTCATTGATATTTCGTCGTTGTCAGGCAATTTTCTGAATTTTTGAAAATTTCACTTTTTTGTGAAAATATCCACTAAATGAGGGAATAATATGTGTGAGGGTACCCCGGGAGAGTTCCAAATGTGTGTGGGTAGAATATATATCCCACGGGGTAAAATTGAAAAAGTTGAAAAAATTTTTTTTTTGGACTTAGTCATTTATCCGCCGTTTATCAGACTTTCAGATAGGGGAAATGTCAGTGAGAATTCCGATTTCAGTTCCAGAGCGATTCGCCCAATGAGTCCTTGATATTTAGTCATTTTCAGCCAATATTTTGGATTTTTGAAAATTTCCCTTTTTTGTGAAAATATCCACTAAATGAGGGAATAATATGTGTGAGGGTACCCCAGGAGAGTTCCAAATGTGTGTGGGAAGAATATATATCACACGGGGTGTAAAATTCCAAAAAGTTGAAAAAAATTTTTTTTTGGACGTAGTTATTTTTCTGGCGTTTATCATACTTTCAGATAGGGGAAATGTCTGTGAGCGTTCCGATTTCAGTTCCAGAGCGATTCACCCAATGAGCCCTTGATATTTCGTCGTTTTCAGCCAATATTTTGGATTTTTGAAAATTTCACTTTTTTGTGAAAATATCCACTAAATGAGGGAATAATATGTGTGAGGGTACCCCAGGAGTGTTCCAAATGTGTGTGGGTAGAATATATATCCCACAGGGGTAAAATTGAAAAAAGTTGAAAAAAATTTTTTTTTCGACTTAGGGCCCCGTCACACTAAGTGATGCAGCAGCGATCCCGACAACGATTCAACCTGTCAGGGATCGTTGCTGCATCGCTAATACATCGCTGGTGAGCTGTCAAACAGGCAGGCTCACCAGCGATGAGGGGAACAGCGATATTGTGGAAAGAATCGTTCCACGATGTCCTGCTCCCGTTACCAGCCTGCTGCAAGCAGGAGCAGGCTGGTAACTATTGTAAACATCGGGTTACTAAGTGAGCGTGTGCCCCTAGCAACCCGCTGTTTACCATGGATACCACTCTGCTACGGTGCGCGGGAGCCTCCGCGCACCGTAGCAGAGTGGTATCCATGGTAAACAGCGGGTTACTAAGTGCGCGCGTGCCCCTAGTAACCCGATGTTTACCATAGTTACCAGCCAGATCGTTGGTCCCGCTGGTCACACACAGCGATGTGTGCTGGCCAGCGGGAGGCCAACGACCAAAAAATGGTCCAGGACACTTTGAAACGATCAGCGACCTCACAGCAGGGGCCTGATCGTTGCAAAGTGTCACACACAGCGACATCGCTGGTGAGGTCGCTGGTGAGTCACCAAAACCGTGACTCAGCAGCAATATCGCTAGCGATATCGCTATGTGAGACGGGGGCTTTAGTCATTTTTACGGCGTTTATCAGACTTTCAGATAGGGGAAATGTCAGTGAGCGTTTCGATTTCAGTTCCAGAGCTTATCGCACAATGAGTCCTTGATATTTAGTCGTTTTCAGCCAATTTTCTGCATTTTTGAAAATTTCACTTTTTTTGTGAAAATATCCACTAAATGAGGGAATAATATGTGTGAGGGTACCCCAGGAGAGTTCCAAATGTGTGTGGGTAGAATATATATCCTACGGGGGTAAAATTGAAAAAAGTTTTAAAAAATTTTTTTTTGGACTTGCTCATTTTTCCGGCGTTTCATAGACTTTCAGATAGGGGAGATGTCAGTGAGCGTTCCGATTTCAGTTCCAGAGCAGATCGCACAATGAGTCCTTGATATTTAGTCGTTTTCAGCCAATATTTTGGATTTTTGAAAATGTCACTTTTTTGTGAAAATATCCACTAAATGAGGGAATAATATGTGTGAGGGTACCCCAGGAGAGTTCCAAATGTGTGTGGGTAGAATATATATCCCACTAGGTAAAATTGAAAAAGGTTGAAAAAAAAATTTTTGGGACTTATTAATTTTTCCGACGTTTATCAGCCTTTCAGAAAGGGCAAATGTCAGTGAGCGTTTCGATTTCAGTTCCAGAGCGATTCGCCCAATGAGTCCTGGATATTTAGTCGTTTTCAGCCAATATTTTTGATTTTTGAAAATTTCACTTTTTTTGTGAAAATATCCACTAAATGAGGGAATAATATGTGTGAGGGTAACCCAGGAGAATTCCAAATGTGTGTGGATAGAATATATATCCCATGGGGGTAAAATTGAAAAAAGTTGAAAAAAAATTTTTTTGGGACCTATTCATTTTTCCGACATTTATCAGACTTTCAGATAGGGGAAATGTCAGTGAGAATTCTGATTTCAGTTCCAGAGCGATTCGTGCAATGAGTCCTTGATATTTAGTCGTTTTCAGCCAATTTTCAGGATTTTTGAAAATTTCACTTTTTTGTGAAAATATCCACTAAATGAGAGAATAATATGTGTGAGGGTACCCCAGGAGAGTTCCAAATATGTGTGGGTAGAATAAATATCCCACAGGGTTAAAATTGAAAAAAGTTGAAAAAAATTTTTTTTTTGCACTTAGTCATTTTTCCAGCGTTGATCAGACTTTCAGATAGGGGAAATGTCAGTGAGCGTTCCGATTTCAGTTCCAGAGCATATCGCACAATGAGTCCTTGATATTTAGTCGTTTTCAGCCAATATTTTGGATTTTTGAAAATTTCTCTTTTTTGTGAAAATATCCACTAAATGAGGGAATAATATGTGTGAGGAAACCCCAGGAGAGTTCCAAATGTGTGTGGGTAGAATATATATCTCACGGGGGTAAAATTGAAAAAAGTTGAAAAAAATTTTTTTGGGGACTTATTCATTTTTCCGACGTTTATCAGACTTTCAGATAGGGGAAATGTCAGTGAGAATTCCGATTTCAGTTCCAGAGCGATTCGCGCAATGAGTCCTTGATATTTAGTCGTTTTCAGCCAATTTTCAGGATTTTTGAAAATTTAACTTTTTTGTGAAAATATCCACTAAATGAGGGAATAATATGTGTGAGGGTACCCCAGGAGAGTTCCAAATGTGTGTGGGTAGAATATATATCCCACTAGGTGAAATTGAAAAAAGTTGAAAAAAAATTTTTGGGGGACTTATTAATTTTTCCGACGTTTATCAGACTTTCAGATAGGGCAAATGTCAGTGAGCGTTCCGCTTTCAGTTCCAGAGCGATTCGCCCAATGAGTCCTGGATATTTAATCATTTTCAGCCAATATTTTGGATTTTTGAAAATTTCAGTTTTTTTGTGAAAATATCCACTAAATGAGGGAATAATATGTGTGAGGGTACCCCAGGAGAGTTCAAAATGTGTGTGGGTAGAATATATATCCCACGGGGGTAAAATTGAAAAAAGTTGAATAAATTTTTTTTTTTTACTTACTAATTTTTCCGGCGTTTATCAGACTTTCAGATATTGGAAATGTCAGTGAGAATTCCGATTTCAGTTAAAGAGCGATTCGCCCAATGAGTCCTTGATATTTAGTCGTTTTCAGCCAATTTTCTGGATTTTTGAAAATTTCACTTTTTTGTGAAAATATCCACTAAATGAGGGAATAATATGTGTGAGGGTACCCCAGGAGAGTTCCAAATGTGTGTGGGTAGAATATATATCCCACGGGGGTAAAATTGAAAAAAGTTGAAAAAATTTTTTTTTGGGCTTAGTCATTTTTTCTGCATTCATCAGACTTTCAGATAGGGGAAATGTCAGTGAGCATTCCGATTTCAGTTCCAGAGTGGTTTGCCCAATGAGTCCTTGATATTTAGTAGTTTTCAGCCTATTTTCTGGATTTTTGAAAATTTCACTTTTTTGTGAAAATATCCACTAAATGAGGGAATAATATGTGTGAGGGTACCCCAGGAGAGTTCCAAATGTGTGTGGGTAGAACATATATCCCACGGGGTAAAATTTAAAAAAGTTGAAAAAATTTTTTTTTTGGACTTAGTCATTTTTCCGGCGTTTATCAGAGTTTCAGATAGGGGAAATGTCAGTGAGCGTTCCGATTTTAGTTCCAGGGCAGATCGCACAATGAGTCCTTGATATTTAGTCGTTTTCAGCTGATTTTTAGGATTTTTGAAAATTTCACTTTTTTGTGAAAATGTCCACTAAATGAGGGAATAATATGGGTGAGGGTACCCCAGGAGAGTTCCAAATGTGTGTGGGTAAAATATATATCCCACGGGGGTAAAATTGAAAAAAGTTGAAAAAAATTTTTTTTGGGCTTAGTCATTTTTTCTGCATTCATCAGACTTTCAGATAGGGGAAATGTCAGTGAGCGTTCCGATTTCAGTTCCAGAGTGGTTTGCCCAATGAGTCCTTGATATTTAGTAGTTTTCAGCCAATTTTCTGGATTTTTGAAAATTTCACTTCTTTGTGAAAATATCCACTAAATGAGGGAATAATATGTGTGAGGGTACCCCAGGAGAGATCCAAATGTGTGTGGGTAGAACATATATCCCACGGGGTAAAATTGAAAAAAGTTGAAAAAAATTTTTTTTTGGACTTAGTCATTTTTCCGGCGTTTATCAGACTTTCAGATAGGGGAAATGTCAGTGAGCATTCCGATTTCAATTCCAGAGCACATAGCACAATGAGTCCTTGATATGTAGTCGTTTTCAGCCAATATTTTGGATTTTTGAAAATTTCACTTTTTTGTGAAAATATCCACTAAATGAGGGAATAATATGTGTGAGGGTACCCCAGGAGAGTTCCAAATGTGTGTGGGTAGAATATATATCCCATGGGGGTCAAATTGAAAAAAGTTGAAAAATTTTTTTTTTTTGACTTAGTCATGTTTCCAACGTTTATCAGAATTGCAGATAGGGGAAATGTCAGTGAGCGTTCCGATTTCAGTTCAAGAGCATATCGCAAAATGAGTCCTTGATACTTAGTCGTTTTCAGCCAATATTTTGGATTTTTCAAAATTTCACTTTTTTGTGAAAATATCCACTAAATGAGGGAATAATATGTGTGAGGGTACCCCTGGAGAGTTCCAAATGTGTGTGGGTAGAATATATATCCCACGGGGGTAAAATTTTAAAAAGTTGAAAAAAATTTTTTTTTGGACTTAGTCATTTTTCCGGCGTTTATCAGACTTTCAGATAGGGCAAATGTCAATGAGCGTTCCGATTTCAGTTCCAGAGTGATTCGCCCAATGAGTCCTGGATATTTAGTCGTTTTCAGCCAATATTTTGGATTTTTGAAAATGTCACTTTTTTGTGAAAATATCCACTAAATGAGGGAATAATATGTGTGAGGGTACCCCAGGAGAGTTCCAAACATGTGTGGGTAGAATATATATCCCTCAGGGGTAAAATTGAAAAAAGTTTAAAAAATATTTTTTTTTGGACTTACTCATTTTTCCGGCGTTTAACAGACTTTCAGATAGGGGAAATGTCAGTGAGCGTTCCGATTTCAGTTCCAGAGCATATCGCACAATGAGTCCTTGATATTTACTCGTTTTCAGCCAATATTTTGGATTTTTCAAAATTTCACTTTTTTGTGAAAATATCCACTAAATGAGGGAATAATATGTGTGAGGGTACCCCAGGAGAGTTCCAAATGTGTGTGGGTAGAATATATATCCCACGGGGGTAAAATTGAAAAAAGTTGAAAAAAATTTTTTTTTTGGACTTAGTCATTTTTCCGGCGTTTTTCAGACTTTCAGATAGGGCAAATGTCAATGAGCATTCCGATTTCAGTTCCAGAGCGATTCGCTCAATGTGTCCTGGATATTTAGTCGTTTTCATCCTTTTTTCTGGATTTTTGAAAATTTCACTTTTTTGTGAAAATATCCACTAAATGAGGAAATAATATGTCTGAGGGTACCCAAGGAGAGTTCCAAATGTGTGTGGGTAGAATATATATCCCACAGGGTAAAATTGAAAAAAGTTGAAAAAATGTTTTTTTTGGATTTAGTCATTTTTCCGGCGTTTATCAGACTTTCAGATAGGGCAAATGTCAGTGAGCGTTCCGATTTCAGTTCCAGAGCGATTCGCCCAATGAGTCCTTGATATTTAGTCGTTTTCAGCCAATATTTTAGATTTTTCAAAATTTCACTTTTTTGTGAAAATATCCACTAAATGAGGGAATAATATGTGTGAGGGTACCCCAGAAGAGTTCCAAATGTGTGTGGGTAGAATATATATCCCATGGGGGTAAAATTGAAAAAAGTTGAAAAAAAATTTTTTTGGGACTAAGTCATTTTTCCGGCGTTTATCAGACTTTCAGATAGGGGAAATGTCAGTGAGAATTCCGATTTCAGTTCCAGAGCGATTCGCCCAGTGAGTCCTTGATATTTAGTCGTTTTCAGCCAATTTTCTGGATTTTTGAAAATTTTACTTTTTTGTGAAAATATCCACTAAATGAGGGAATAATATGTGTGAGGGTACCCCAGGAGAGTTCCAAACGTGTGTGGGTAGAATATATATCCCACAGGGGTAAAATTGAAAAAAGTTTAAAAAATATTTTTTTTGGACTTACTCATTTTTCAGGCGTTTAACAGACATTCAGATAGGGGAAATGTCAGTGAGCGTTCCGATTTCAATTCCAGAGCAGATAGCACAATGAGTCCTTGATATTTAGTCGTTTTCAGCCAATATTTTGGATTTTTGAAAATTTCACTTTTTTGTGAAAATATCCACTAAATGAGGGAATAATATGTGTGAGGGTACCCCAGGAGAGTTCCAAATGTGTGTGGGTAGAATATATATCCCATGGGGGTAAAATTGAATAAAGTTGAAAAATTTTTTTTATGGGACTTAGTCATTTTTCCGGCGTTTATCAGACTTTCAGATAGGGGAAATGTCAGTGAGCATTCCGATTTCAGTTCAAGAGCATATCGCAAAATGAGTCCTTGATACTTAGTCGTTTTCAGCCAATATTTTGGATTTTTCAAAATTTCACTTTTTTGTGAAAATATCCACTAAATGAGGGAATAATATGTGTGAGGGTACCCCTGGAGAGTTCCAAATGTGTGTGGGTAGAATATATATCCCACGGGGGTAAAATTTTAAAAAGTTGAAAAAAATTTTTTTTTGGACTTAGTCATTTTTCCGGCGTTTATCAGACTTTCAGATAGGGCAAATGTCAATGAGCATTCCGATTTCAGTTCCAGAGTGATTCGCCCAATGAGTCCTGGATATTTAGTCGTTTTCAGCCTATATTTTGGATTTTTGAAAATGTCACTTTTTTGTGAAAATATCCACTAAATGAGGGAATAATATGTGTGAGGGTACCCCAGGAGAGTTCCAAACATGTGTGGGTAGAATATATATCCCTCAGGGGTAAAATTGAAAAAAGTTTAAAAAATATTTTTTTTGGACTTACTCATTTTTCCGGCGTTTAACAGACTTTCAGATAGGGGAAATGTCAGTGAGCGTTCCGATTTCAGTTCCAGAGCATATCGCACAATGAGTCCTTGATATTTAGTCGTTTTCAGCCAATATTTTGGATTTTTCAAAATTTCACTTTTTTGTGAAAATATCCACTAAATGAGGGAATAATATGTGTGAGGGTACCCCAGGAGAGTTCCAAATGTGTGTGGGTAGAATATATATCCTACGGGGGTAAAATTGAAAAAAGTTGAAAAAAATTTTTTTTTTGGACTTAGTCATTTTTCCGGCGTTTTTCAGACTTTCAGATAGGGCAAATGTCAATGAGCATTCCGATTTCAGTTCCAGAGCGATTCGCTCAATGTGTCCTGGATATTTAGTCGTTTTCATCCTTTTTTCTGGATTTTTGAAAATTTCACTTTTTTGTGAAAATATCCACTAAATGAGGAAATAATATGTCTGAGGGTACCCAAGGAGAGTTCCAAATGTGTGTGGGTAGAATATATATCCCACAGGGTAAAATTGAAAAAAGTTGAAAAAATGTTTTTTTTGGACTTAGTCATTTTTCTGTCATTTATCATACTTTCAGATAGGGCAAATGTCAGTGAGCGTTCCGATTTAAGTTCCAGAGCGATTCGCCCAATGAGTCCTTGATATTTGGTAATTTTCAGCCTTTTATCTGGATTTTTGAAAATTTCTCTTTTTTGTGAAAATATCCACTAAATGAGGAAATAATATGTGTGAGGGTACACTAGGAGAGTTCCAAATGTGTGTGGGTGTAATATATATCTGACAGGGGTAAAACTGAAAAAAGTTTAAAAAAATTTTTTTTTTACTTAGTCATTTTTCCGGCGTTTATCAGACTTTCAGATAGGGGAAATGTCAGTGAGCGTTCTGATTTCAGTTCCAGAGCAATTTGCCCAATGAGCCCTTGATATTTAGTCGTTTTCAGCCAATATTTTGGATTTTTGAAAATTTCACTTTTTTTGTGAAAATATCCACTAAATGAGGAAATAATATGTCTGAGGGTACTCCATGAGAGTTCCAAATGTGTGTGGGTAGAATATATATCCCACAGGGTAAAATTGAAAAAAGTTGAAAAAATGTTTTTTTTGGACTTAGTCATTTTTCCGGCATTTATCAGACTTTCAGATAGGGGAAATGTCAGTGAGCATTCTGATTTCAGTTCCAGAGCAATTCGCCAAATGAGTACTTGATATTTAGTCGTTTTCAGCCAATTTTCTGGATTTTTGAAAATTTCACTTTTTTGTGAAAATATCCACTAAATGAGGGAATAATATGTGTGAGGGTACCCCAGGAGAGTTCCAAATGTGTGTATGTAGAATATAGATCCCACAGGGGTAAAATTGAAAAAAGTTGAAAAAATGTTTTTTTGAACTTAGTTATTTTTCCGGCGTTTATCAGACTTTCAGATAGGGGAAATGTCAGTGAGCGTTCCGATTTCAGTTCCAGAGCGATTCGCCCAATGAGTCCTTGATATTTGGTCATTTTCAGCCTTTTATCTGGATTTTTGAAAATTTTACTTTTTTGTGAAAATATCCACTAAATGAGGAAATAATATGTGTGAGGGTACCCCAGGAGAGTTCCAATTGTGTGTGTGTAGAATATATATCCCACAGGGTAAAATTGAAAAAAGTTGAAAAAATGTTTTTTTGAACTTAGTAATTTTTCCGGCGTTTATCAGACTTTCAGATAGGGGAAATGTCAGTGAGCGTTACGATTTCAGTTCCAAAGCGAGTCGCCCAATGAGTCCTTGATATTTAATCATTTTCAGCCTTTTTTCTGGATTTTTGAATATTTCACTTTTTGTGGGAAAATATCCACTAAATGAGGGAATAATATGTTTTAGGGTACCCCAGGAGAGTTCCAAATGTATGTGGGTAGAATATATATCTGACGGGGTTAAAATTGAAAAAAGTTGAAAAAAATTTTTTTTGGACTTAGTCATTTTTCCGGCGTTTATCAGACTTTCAGATAGGGCAAATGTTCAGTGAGTGTTCCAATTTCAGTTCCAGAGCGATTCACCCAATGAGTCCTTGATATTTAGTCGTTTTCAGCCAATATTTTGGATTTTTGAGAATTTCACTTTTTTTTGAAAATATCCACTAAATGAGGGAATAATATGTGTGAGGGTACCCCAGGAGAGTTCCAAATGTGTGTGGGTAGAATATATATCCCACGGGGGTAAAATTGAAAAAAGTTGAAAAAAAATTTTTTTTGGACTTAGTCATTTTTCCGGCGTTTATCAGACTTTCAGATAGGGCAAATGTTCAGTGAGCGTTCCGATTTCAGTTCCAAAGCGATTCACCCAATGAGTCCTTGATAATTAGTCGTTTTCAGGCAATTTTCTGGATTTTTGAAAATTTTACTTTTTTGTGAAAATATCCACTAAATGAGGGAATAATATGTGTGAGGGTACCCCAGGAGAGTTCCAAACGTGTGTGGGTAGAATATATATCCCACAAGGGTAAAATTGAAAAAAGTTTAAAAAATATTTTTTTTGGACTTAGTCATTTTTCCAGCGTTTATCAGACTTTCAGATAAGGGAAATGTCAGTTAGCGTTCCGATTTTAGTTCCAGAGCATATCACACAATGAGTCCTTGATATTTAGTTGTTTTCAGCCAATTTTGGATTTTTCAAAATTTTACTTTTTTGTGAAAATATCCACTAAATGAGGAAATAATATGTCTGAGGGTACCCCAGGAGAGTTCCAAATGTGTGTGGGTAGAATATATATCCCACGAGGGTAAATTTGAAAAAAGTTGAAAAAATTTTTTTTTTGGACTTAGTCATTTTTCCGACGTTTATCAGACTTTCAGATAGGGGAAATGTCAGTGAGCGTTCCGATTTCAGTTCCAGAGCAATTCGCCCAATGAGTCATTGATATTTAGTCGTTTTCAGCCAATATTTTGGATTTTTGAAAATTTCACTTTCTTGTGAAAATATCCACTAAATGAGGAAGTAATATGTCTGAGGGTACCCCAGCAGAGTTCCAAATGTGTGTGGGTAGAATATATATCCCACAGGGTAAAATTGAAAAAAGTTGAAAAAATGTTTTTTTGAACTTAGTCATTTTTCCGGCGTTTATCAGACTTTCAGATAGGGGAAATGTCAGTGAGCATTCCGATTTCAGTTCCAGAGCGATTCGCCGAAAGAGTCCTTGATATTTAGTTGTTTTCAGCCAATTTTCTGGATTTTTGAAAATTTCACTTTTTTGTGAAAATATCCACTAAATGAGGGAATAATATGTGTGAGGGTACCCCAGGAGAGTTCCAAATGTGTGTATGTAGAATATATATCCCACGGGGGTAAAATTGAAAAAAGTTGAGAAAATTTTTTTTTTGGACTTAGTCATTTTTCCGGCGTTTATCAGTCTTTCAGATAAGGGAAATGTCAGTGAGCATTCAGATTTCAGTTCCAAAGTGATTCGCCCAATGAGTCCTTGATATTTAATCATTTTCAGCCTTTTATCTGCATTTTTGAAAGTTTCACTTTTTTGTGAAAATATCCACTAAATGAGGGAATAATATGTGTGAGGGTACCCCAGGAGAGTTCCAATTGTGTGTGTGTAGAATATATATCCCTCAGGGTAAAATTGAAAAAAGTTGAAAAAATGTTTTTTTTGGACTTAGTCATTTTTCTGGCATTTATCATACTTTCAGATAGGGGAAATGTCAGTGAGTGTTCCAATTTCAGTTCCAGAGCGATTCACCCAATGAGTCCTTGATATTTAGTCGTTTTCAGACAATATTTTGGATTTTTGAAAATTTCACTTTTTTGTGAAAATATCCACTAAATTAGGGAATAATATGTGTGAGGGTACCACAGGAGAGTTCCAAATGTGTGTAGGTAGAATATATATCCCACAGGGTAAAATTGAAAAAAGTTGAAAAAATGTTTTTTTGAACTTAGTCATTTTTCCGGCGTTTATCAGTCTTTCAGATAACGGAAATGTCAGTGAGCATTCCGATTTCAGTTCCAAAGCGATTCGCCCAATGAGTCCTTGATATTTAGTCATTTTCAGACTTTTTTCTGGATTTTTGAAAATTTCACTTTTTTGTGAAAATATCCACTAAATGAGGAAATAATATGTCTGAGGGTACCCCAGCAGAGTTCCAAATGTGTTTGGGTAGAATATATATCCCACAGGGTAAAATTGAAAAAAGTTGAAAAAATGTTTTTTTGACCTTAGTCATTTTTCCGGCGTTTATCAGACTTTCAGATAAGGGAAATGTCGGTGAGCGTTCCGATTTCAGTTCCAGAGCGATTCGCCCAATGAGTCCTTGATATTTAGTCGTTTTCAGCCAATTTTCTTGATTTTTCAAAATTTCTCTTTTTTGTGAAAATATCCACTAAATGAGGGAATGATATGTGTGTGGGTAGAATATATATCCCACGAGGGTAAATTTGAAAAAAGTTGAAAAATTTTTTTTTTTCGACTTAGTCATTTTTCCGGCGTTTATCAGACTTTCAGATAGGGGAAATGTCAGTGAGCGTTCCGATTTCAGTTCCAAAGCGATTCGCCCAATGAGTCCTTGATATTTAGTCATTTTCAGACTTTTTTCTGGATTTTTGAAAATTTCACTTTTTTGTGAAAATATCCACTAAATGAGGAAATAATATGTGTGAGGGTACCACAGGAGAGTTCCAAATGTGTGTGGGTAGAATATATATCCCACAGGGTAAAATTGAAAAAAGTGGAAAAAAATTTTTTTTTGAACTTAGTCATTTTTCCGGCGTTTATCAGACTTTCAGATAGGGGAAATGTCAGGGAGCATTCAGATTTCAGTTCCAAAGCGATTCGCCCAATGAGTCCTTGATATTTAATCATTTTCAGCCTTTTCTCTGGATTTTTTAAAATTTCACTTTTTTGTGAAAATATCCACTAAATGAGGAAATAATATGTCTGAGGGTACCCCAGCAGAGTTCCAAATGTGTGTGGGTAGAATACATATCCCACAGGGTAAAATTGAAAAAAGTTGAAAAAATTTTTTTTTTGGACTTAGTCATTTTTCCGGCGTTTATCAGACTTTCAGATAGGGCAAATGTCAGTGAGCATTCCGATTTCAGTTCCAGAGTGATTCGCCCAATGAGTCATTGATATTTAGTCGTTTTCAGCCAATATTTTGGATTTTTGAAAATTTCACTTTTTTGTGAAAATATCCACTAAATTAGGGAATAATATGTGTGAGGGTACCACAGGAGAGTTCCAAATGTGTGTGGGTAGAATATATATCCCACGGAGGTAAAATTGAAAAAAGATTAAAAAATTTTTTTTTTGCACTTAGTCATTTTTCCGGCGTTTATCAGACTTTCAGAAAGGGGAAATGTCAGTGAGTATTCCGATTTCAGTTCCAGAGCGATTCGACGAAAGAGTCCTTGATGTTTAGTCGTTTTCAGCCAATTTTCTGGATTTTTGAAAATGTCACTTTTTTGTGAAAATATCCACTAAATGAGGGAATAATATGTGTGAGGGTACCCCAGGAGAGTTCCAATTGTGTGTGTGTAGAATATATATCCCACGGGGGTAAAATTGAAAAAAGTTGAAAAAATGTTTTCTTGAACTTAGTCATTTTTCCGGCGTTTATCAGACTTTCAGATAGGGCAAATGTCAGTGAGCGTTCCGATTTCAGTTCCAGAGTGATTCGCCCAATGAGTCATTGATATTTAGTCGTTTTCAGCCAATATTTTGGATTTTTGAAAATTTCACTTTTTTGTGAAAATATCCACTAAATTAGGGAATAATATGTGTGATGGTACCACAGGAGAGTTCCAAATGTGTGTGGGTAGAATATATAACCCACGGGGGTAAAATTGAAAAAAGTTAAAAATTTTTTTTTTTTTGACTTAGTCATTTTTCCGGCATTTATCAGACTTTCAGATAAGGGAAATGTCAATGAGCATTCCGATTTCAGTTCCAGAGCGATTCGCCGAAAGAGTCCTTGATATTTCGACGTTTTAGCCAATTTTCTGGATTTTTGAAAATTTCACTTTTTTGTGAAAATATCCACTAAATGAGGAAATAATATGTCTGAGGGTACCCCAGGAGAGTTCCAAATGTGTGTGGGTAGAATATATATCCCACGGAGGTAAAATTGAAAAAAGTTGAAAACATTTTTTTTTGGACTTAGTCATTTTTCCGGCATTTATCAGACTTTCAGATAGGGCAAATGTCAGTGAGCGTTCCGATTTCAGTTCCAGAGCGATTCGCCCAATGAGTCCTTGATATTTAGTCGTTTTCAGTCAATATTTTCGATTTTTGAAAATGTCACTTTTTTGTGAAAATATCCACTAAATGAGGGAATAATATGTGTGAGGGTACCCCAGGAGAGTTCCAAATGTGTGTGGGTAGAATATATATCCCACGGGGGTAAAATTGAAAAAAGTTGAAAAAATTATTTTTTTTGGACTTAGTCATTTTTCCCGCGTTTATCAGTCTTTCAAATAGGGGAAATGTCAGTGAGCATTCCGATTTCAGTTCCAAAGCGATTCGCCCAATGAGTCCTTGATATTTAGTAATTTTCAGCCTTTTTTCTGGATTTTTGAAAATTTCACTTTTTTGTGAAAATATATCCACTAAATGAGGAAATAATATGTCTGAGGGTACCCCAGGAGAGTTCCAAATGTGTGTGCGTAGAATATATATCCCACAATGTAAAATTGAAAAAAGTTGAAAACATTTTTTTTTGGACTTAGTCATTTTTCCGGCGTTTATCAGACTTTCAGATAGGGCAAATGTCAGTGAGCGTTCCGATTTCATTTCCAGAGCGATTCGCCCAATGAGACCTTGATATTTAGTCGTTTTCAGCCAATATTTTGGATTTTTGAAAATGTCTCTTTTTTGTGAAAATATCCACTAAATGAGGGAATAATATGTGTGAGGGTACCCCAGGAGAGTTCCAAATGTGTGTGGGTAGAATATATATCCCACGGAGGTAAAATTGAAAAAAGTTTAAAAATTTTTTTTTTTGGACTTAGTCATTTTTCCGGCGTTTATCAGTCTTTCAGATAGGGGAAATGTCAGTGAGCATTCCGATTTCAGTTCCAAAGCGATTCGCCCAATGGGTCCTTGATATTTAGTCGTTTTCAGCCAATATTTTGGATTTTTGAAAATGTCACTTTTTTGTGAAAATATCCACTAAATGAGGGAATAATATGTGTGAGGGTACCCCAGGAGAGTTCCAAATGTGTGTGGGTAGAATATATATCCCACGGAGGTAAAATTGAAAAAAGTTTAAAACATTTTTTTTTTGGACTTACCGTATATTCCGGCGTATAAGACGACCTGGTGTATAAGACGACCCCCCTACTTTCCTGTTAAAATATAGAGTTTAGGATATATTCACCGTATAAGACTACCCCTTTTCCAACGCATACCAAACACCGGTAAAAATTAAAAAAAAAACAGATTTGAATTTAACATGGTCCTTTTTTAATTTAAATTCTTATGACATGCAGGTATATAGCAGGAAAACTGTCACTCATAAACATATTAAAATAGGGGGGACCCCACGTCATTTTTTGGGGGGGTCCCCCATTCTAATAGCTAGTAAAGGCTAGGTGTTCAGCTGGGTGCTGATACTAGTAGCCTGGGAAGCTCCGTGGGTATTACCCCCTTCCCAGACTTCAAATATCTGCCCCAGCCGTCTGCTTAACCTCCGCTAGAGACTATAATGATGGTGGATCCCATGCCAATTTTCTTTTTAAAAAATCCTTTATTTTAACACTAAATGACAATTGAGGGGTTAATAAAGATGCAGTCCCTAAATTATTATTAATTTTGTAATTAATTTTTCCCAAAAATGTTGACGTGGGCTTCGCCATATTTTTGTGTCCAGCCAGGTACAGCAGGCAGGAACGGGCTGCCCCCAACCACCAGCTGCCTATTTGTACCTGGCCGGACACAACAATATAGGGAAGCCCTTTTTTTTTTAATTATTTCATGAAATAACTAAAAAAAAAAAGACGTGGGGCTTCGCCCTATTTTTGTGTCCAGCCAGGTACAACTAGGCAGCTGGGGGCTGGAATCTGCAGCGCAGGGAGGCCCAAGCTTTCTGGCCCTCCCCCGCTGCAAATTGCAGTCCGCAGCCACCCCGGAAAATGGCGCGTTCATAGAAGCGCCTTCTTCTGGCGCTGTACCCAACTCATCCAGGGCCCTGGTGCGGTGGCTCACTGGGTAATAAAGGGGTTAAGGCCAGCTTGGCATTATCAGCTGGCCCTAAGCCCGAAATTCATGGGGTCACGCCAATATTAGACATGACCGCCATGAATTTCTAGTAAAGTAATTAAAAAAAACACAAACACCCAGAAAAAAAGTCCTTTAATTGAAATAAAGACACAATTTTTTAATGTTCTAAATTAAACCATACTTACCATCACGCCCATTCCAGCTGAAGCCAACGATCTCCTGCAATAAAAGTAAAATAATAAAGCAACCTCATCCTTACCTCTCCATGGTTCCCAGGACCGGTCCAGCTCTGCTACATTCACATGACAGGCTGCACCGCAGCAGAACGCTGCCGTTCAGCTTGCCATGCGGCAGACACTGAGAAGCGCAGGCATGCTTGCGCTCCTCAGTGTCTGACTGTGACGGCATCCAGATGAGCCGAGATCATGTCCAATGAACTCGGCTCACCTCATGCACGTCACTGACAGCGTGGGAAAATTCTCCTGCTCCCCGCATGCGCAGTAGAAGTTTCCCACGCTGTCAGTGACGGACGTCCAGGAGGTGAGCTGAGTTCATTGTCGGCTCATCTGGATGCCGTCACAGCGAGACACTGAGGAGCGCAAGCATGCCTGCGCTTCTCAGTGTCTGCGGGATGACAGGCTGGATGGCAGCGTTCTGCTGCGGTCCAGCCTGTCATCTCGATGTAGCAGAGCTGAAGCTGTCCTGGGAACCATGGAAAGGTAAGGATGAGGTTGCTTTATTATTTTACTTTTATTGCAGGAGATCGTTTTCTTCAGCTGGAATGGGCGTGACTGTAAGTATGGTTTAATTTAGAACAATAAAGAATTGTGTGTTTATTTCAATTAAAGGACTTTATTCTGGGTGTTTGTGTTTTTTTTAACTTTGACTATGGGGTTAGTAATGGGGGTGTCTTATAGACGCCTCTCCATTACTAACCTGGGCTTGATGTCAGCTGGCATTATAAGCTGACATCAACCCCAGCCCTATTACCCCCTGCCACTGCTACAGGGCAGTGGGAAGAGCGAGGCTAAGTGCCAGAATTGGCGCATCCTATGAATGCGCCATTTCTGGGGCGGCTGACGGCTGGTGTTTCTAGCCTGGGAGGGGGCCAATATTCATGGCTCCCTTCCTGGGCTATTAATATCAGCCCCCAGCTGTCTGCCTAGCCTTTGCTAGCTATTAAATTAGGGGGGACCCCACGTCATTTTTTTTGGCGGGTCCCCCATTTTAATAGCTAGTAAAGGCTATGTATTCAGCTGGGGGCTGATATTAGTAGCCTGGGAAGCTCCGTGGGTATTACCCCCTTCCCAGGCTTCAAACATCTGCCCCAGCCGTCTGCTTAACCTCCGCTAGAGACTAAAATTACGGGGAACCCCACGCCAATTTTTTTTTAAATAAATCCGTTATTTTAACACTAGATGACAAGTACAGTAACCAACACTGTCACTGTACTTCATATATATGTGACTGACATGTTTCTATCTATCTAATCTATGTGTGATTCTCTATTCTGTCTGTTATAAATTGTCGGGTACAGATGCTGAAATGCCGGCCGGCTTTTTTAAAGAGACGGTGCATGAAAACACTAATATTTGTTTTAATAAATCCTTTACACTAAATGACAAGTACAGTAAGCAATACTGTCACTGTACTTCATATATATGTGACTGACCTGTTTCTATCTATCTAATCTATGTGTGATGCTCTATTCTTTCTATTCTAAATTGTCGGGTGCCGGCTTATGCCGCTGCTGAATTGCCGGCTTTTCATATATTGTCACAGAAGCGATGCGTATTCCCAGCTCCGGACACAGCGCAGCGCTTCTGTGACAAGTGAAAGCTGTCGGCACAGAAGCCCTGCGCTGTGTCCGGAGCTGGGAATACGCAGCGATGTGTCAGTTTCAGCACAGAAGCGCTGACTGTCTGGACCTACCGCCGCCGTATTTTAACTCCCTCCACCTTATATTAACTCCGACATGGCAGGGATACGGCCACGGCAGCTTATTAACACCCCCAGAGCATCCCCGCATGTCAATTTCTGAAAGTTCAAAAGCATTACCGGCGTATAAGACGACCCCAGACTAGACAGAAGATTTTTCAGTCTTCAAAAGTCGTCTTATACGCCGGAATATACGGTAGTCATTTTTCCGGCGTTTATCAGTCTTTCAGATAGGGAAAATGTCAGTGAGCATTCCGATTTCAGTTCCAAAGCGATTCGCCCAATGAGTCCTTGATATTTAGTAATTTTCAGCCTTTTTTCTGGATTTATGAAAATTTCACTTTTTTGTGAAAATATCCACTAAATGAGGAAATAATATGTCTGAGGGTACCCCAGGAGAGTTCCAAATGTGTGTGGGTAGAATATATATCCCACAGGGTAAAATTGAAAAAAGTTGAAAACATTTTTTTTTGGACTTAGTAATTTTTCCGGCGTTTATCAGTCTTTCAGATAGGGGAAATGTCAGTGAGCATTCCGATTTCAGTTCCAAAGCGATTCGCCCAATGAGTCCTTGATATTTAGTAATTTTCAGCCTTTTTTCTGGATTTTTGAAAATTTCACTTTTTTGTGAAAATATCCACTAAATGAGGAAATAATATGTCTGAGGGTACCCCAGGAGAGTTCCAAATGTGTGTGGGTAGAATATATATCCCACGGGGTAAAATTGAAAAAAGTTGAAAAAATTTTTTTTTTGGACTTAGACATTTTTCCGGCGTTTATCAGACTTTAAGATAGGGGAAATGTCAGTGAGCGTTCCGATTTCAGTTCCAGAGCGGATCGCACAATTAGTCCTTGATATTTAGTCGTTTTCAGACAATTTTCTGGATTTTTGAAAATTTTTATTTTTTGTGAAAATATCCACTAAATGAGGGAATAATATGTGTGAGGGTACCTCAGGAGAGTTCCAAATGTGTTTGGGTAGAATATATATCCCACGGGGGTAAAATTGAAAAAAGTTGAAAAAATTTTTTTTTTACACTTAGTCATTTTTCCGGCATTTATCAGACTTTCAGATAGGGGAAATGTCAGTGAGCGTTCCGATTTCAGTTCCAGAGTGGATCGCACAATGAGTCCTTGATATTTAGTCGTTTTCAGCCAATTTTCTGGATTTTTGAAAATTTTAATTTTTTGTGAAAATATCCACTAAATGAGAGAATAATATGTGTGAGGGTACCCCAGAAGAGTTCCAAATGTGTGTTTGTAGAATATATATCCCACAGGGGTAAAATTGAAAAAAGTTGAAAATAATTTTTTTTTGGAATTAGTCATTTTTCCGGCGTTTATCAGAGTTTCAGATAGGGGAAATGTCAGTGAGCATTCCGATTTCAGTTCCAGAGTGATTCACCCAATGAGTCCTTGATATTTAGTCGTTTTCAGCCAATTTTCTGGATTTTTGAAAATGTTACTTTTTTCTGAAAATATCCACTAAATGAGGGAATAATTTGTGAGGGTACCCCAGGAGAGTTCCAAATGTTTGTGGGTAGAATATATATCACACGGGGTAAAATTGAAAAAAGTTGAAAAAATTTTTTTTGGGGACTTAGTCATTTATCCGGCATTTATCAGACTTTCAGATAGGGCAAATGTCAGTGAGCGTTCCGATTTCAGTTCCAGAGCGATTCACCCAATGAGTCCTTGATATTTAGTCGTTTTCAGCCAATTTTCTGGATTTTTGAAAATTGTACTTTTTTCTGAAAATATCCACTAAATGAGGGAATAATATGTGTGAGGGTACCCCAGGAGAGTTCCAAATGTTTGTGGGTAGAATATATATCACACGGGGTAAAATTGAAAAAAGTTGAAAAAAATTTTTTGGGGGACTTAGTCATTTTTACAGCGTTTATCAGACTTTCAGATAGGGCAAATGTCAGTGAGCGTTCCGATTTCAGTTCCAGAGCGATTCGCCCAATGAGTCCTTGATATTTAGTCGTTTTCAGCCAATATTTTGGATTTTTGAAAATTTCACTTTTTTGTGAAAATATCCACTAAATGAGGGAATAATATGTGTGAGGGTACCCCAGGAGAGTTCCAAATGTGTGTGGGTAGAATATATATCACACGGGGGTAAAATTGAAAAAAGTTGAAAAAATTTTTTTTTTGGACTTAGTCATTTCTCCGGCATTTATCAGACTTTCAGATAGGGGAAATGTCAGTGAGCATTCAAATTTCAGTTCCAGAGCGATTCGCCCAATGAGTCCTTGATATTTAGTCGTTTTCAGCCAATTTTCTGGATTTTTGAAAATGTTACTTTTTTGTGAAAATATCCACTAAATGAGGGAATAATATGTGTGAGGGTACCCCAGGAGAGTTCCAAATGTGTGTTGGTAGAATATATATCCCACGGGGGTAAAATTGAAAAAAGTTTAAAAAAAATTTTTTTTGGAATTAGTCATTTTTCCGGCGTTTATCAGAGATTCAGATAGGGGAAATGTCAGTGAGCGTTCCGATTTCAGTTCCAGAGCAGATCGCACAATGAGTCCTTGATATTTAGTCGTTTTCAGCCAATATTTTGGATTTTTGAAAATTTCACTTTTTTGTGAAAATATCCACTAAATGAGGGAATAATATGTGTGAGGGTACCCCAGGAGAGTTCCAAATGTGTGTGGGAAGAATATATATCCCACGGGGGTAAAATTGAAAAAAGTTGAAAAAAAATTTTTTTTGGAATTAGTCATTTTTCCGGCGTTTATCAGAGTTTCAGATAGGGGAAATGTCAGTGAGCATTCCGATTTCAGTTCCAGAGCGATTCACCCAATGAGTCCTTGATATTTAGTCGTTTTCAGCCAATTTTCTGGATTTTTGAAAATGTTACTTTTTTCTGAAAATATCCACTAAATGAGGGAATAATTTGTGTGAGGGTACCCCAAGAGAGTTCCAAATGTTTGTGGGTTAAATATATATCACACGGGGTAAAATTGAAAAAAGTTGAAAAAATTTTTTTTGGGGACTTAGTCATTTTTCCGGCGTTTATCAGACTTTCAGATAGGGCAAATGTCAGTGAGCGTTCCGATTTCAGTTCCAGAGCGATTCACCCAATGAGTCCTTGATATTTAGTCGTTTTCAGCCAATTTTCTGGATTTTTGAAAATTTTACTTTTTTCTGAAAATATCCACTAAATGAGGGAATAATATGTGCGAGGGTACCCCAGGAGAGTTCCAAATGTTTGTGGGTAGAATATATATCACACGGGGTAAAATTGAAAAAAGTTGAAAAAATTTTTTTTTGGGGCTTAGTCACTTTTACGGCGTTTATCAGATTTTCAGATAGCGCAAATGTCAGTGAGCGTTCCGATTTCAGTTCCAGAGTGGATCGCACAATGAGTCCTTGATATTTAGTCGTTTTCAGCCAATTTTCTGGATTTTTGAAAATTTTAATTTTTTGTGAAAATATCCACTAAATGAGAGAATAATATGTGTGAGGGTACCCCAGAAGAGTTCCAAATGTGTGTCTGTAGAATATATATCCCACAGGGGTAAAATTGAAAAAAGTTGAAAATAATTTTTTTTTGGAATTAGTCATTTTTCCGGCGTTTATCAGAGTTTCAGATAGGGGAAATGTCAGTGAGCGTTCCGATTTCAGTTCCAGAGCAGATCGCACAATGAGTCCTTGATATTTAGTCGTTTTCAGCCAATATTTTGGATTTTTGAAAATTTCATTTTTTTGTGAAAATATCCACTAAATGAGGGAATAATATGTGTGAGGGTACCCCAGGAGAGTTCCAAATGTGTGTGGGTAGAATATATATCCCACGGGGGTAAAATTGAAAAAAGTTGAAAAAATTTTTTTTTTGGAATTAGTCATTTTTCCGGCGTTTATCAGAGTTTCAGATAGGGGAAATGTCAGTGAGCATTCCGATTTCAGTTCCAGAGTGATTCACCCAATGAGTCCTTGATATTTAGTCGTTTTCAGCCAATTTTCTGGATTTTTGAAAATGTTACTTTTTTCTTAAAATATCCACTAAATGAGGGAATAATTTGTGTGAGGGTACCCCAGGAGAGTTCCAAATGTTTGTGGGTAGAATATATATCACACGGGGTAAAATTGAAAAAAGTTTAAAAATTTTTTTTCGGGGACTTAGTCATTTTTCCGGCATTTATCAGACTTTCAGATAGGGCAAATGTCAGTGAGCGTTCCGATTTCAGTTCCAGAGCGATTCACCCAATGAGTCCTTGATATTTAGTCGTTTTCAGCCAATATTTTGGATTTTTGAAAATTTCACTTTTTTGTGAAAATATCCACTAAATGAGGGAATAATATGTGTGAGGGTACCCCAGGAGAGTTCCAAATGTGTGTGGGTAGAATATATATCACACGGGGGTAAAATTGAAAAAAGTTGAAAAAATTTTTTTTTTGGACTTAGTCATTTCTCCGGCATTTATCAGACTTTCAGATAGGGAAAATGTCAGTGAGCATTCAAATTTCAGTTCCAGAGCGATTCGCCCAATGAGTCCTTGATATTTAGTCGTTTTCAGCCAATTTTCTGGATTTTTGAAAATGTTACTTTTTTGTGAAAATATCCACTAAATGAGGGAATAATATGTGTGAGGGTACCCCAGGAGAGTTCCAAATGTGTGTTGGTAGAATATATATCCCACGGGGGTAAAATTGAAAAAAGTTTAAAAAAAATTTTTTTGGGAATTAGTCATTTTTCCGGCGTTTATCAGAGATTCAGATAGGGGAAATGTCAGTGAGCGTTCCGATTTCAGTTCCAGAGCAGATCGCACAATGAGTCCTTGATATTTAGTCGTTTTCAGCCAATATTTTGTATTTTTGAAAATTTCACTTTTTTGTGAAAATATCCACTAAATGAGGGAATAATATGTGTGAGGGTACCCCAGGAGAGTTCCAAATGTGTGTGGGAAGAATATATATCCCACGGGGGTAAAATTGAAAAAAGTTGAAAAAAAATTTTTTTTGGGGACTTAGTCATTTTTCCGGCGTTTATCAGACTTTCAGATAGGGCAAATGTCAGTGAGCGTTCCGATTTCAGTTCCAGAGCGATTCACCCAATGAGTCCTTGATATTTAGTCGTTTTCAGCCAATTTTCTGGATTTTTGAAAATTTTACTTTTTTCTGAAAATATCCACTAAATGAGGGAATAATATGTGCGAGGGTACCCCAGGAGAGTTCCAAATGTTTGTGGGTAGAATATATATCACACGGGGTAAAATTGAAAAAAGTTTAAAAAATTTTTTTTTGGGGCTTAGTCACTTTTACGGCGTTTATCAGATTTTCAGATAGGGCAAATGTCAGTGAGCGTTCCGATTTCAGTTCCAGAGCGATTCGCCCAATGAGTCCTTGATATTTAGTCGTTTTCAGCCAATTTTCTGGATTTTTGAAAATGTTACTTTTTTGTGAATATATCCACTAAATGAGGGAATAATATGTGTGAGGGTACCCCAGGAGAGTTCCAAATGTGCGTGGGTAGAATATATATCCCACGGGGGTAAAATTGAAAAAAGTTGAAAAAATTTTTTTTTGGGAATTAGTCATTTTTCCGGCTTTTATCAGAGATTCAGATAGGGGAAATGTCAGTGAGCGTTACGATTTCAGTTCCAGAGCAGATCGCACAATGAGTCTTTGATATTTAGTCGTTTTCAGACAATATTTTGGATTTTTGAAAATTTCACTTTTTTGTCAAAATATCCACTAAATGAAGGAATAATATGTGTGAGGGTACCCCAGGAGAGTTCCAAATGTGTGTGGGAAGAATATATATCCCACGGGGGTAAAATTGAAAAAAGTTGAAAAATTTTTTTTTCTGGAATTAGTCATTTTTCCGGCGTTTATCAGAGTTTCAGATAGGGGAAATGTCAGTGAGCGTTCCGATTTCAGTTCCAGAGCGATTCACCCAATGAGTCCTTGATATTTAGTCGTTTTCAGCCAATTTTCTGGATTTTTGAAAATGTTACTTTTTTCTGAAAATATCCACTAAATGAGGGAATAATATGTGCGAGGGTACCCCAGGAGAGTTCCAAATGTTTGTGGGTAGAATATATATCACACGGGGTAAAATTGAAAAAAGTTGAAAAAATTTTTTTTTGGGGCTTAGTCACTTTTACGGCGTTTATCAGACTTTCAGATAGGGCAAATGTCAGTGAGCGTTCCGATTTCAGTTCCAGAACGATTCGCCCAATGAGTCCTTGATATTTAGTCGTTTTCAGCCAATATTTTGGATTTTTGAAAATTTCACTTTTTTGTGAAAATATCCACTAAATGAGGGAATAAAATGTGTGAGGGTACCCCAGGAGAGTTCCAAATGTGTGTGGGTAGAATATATATCCCACGGGGGTAAAATTGAAAAAAGTTTAAAAAAAATTTTTTTGGGAATTAGTCATTTTTCCGGCGTTTATCAGAGATTCAGATAGGGGAAATGTCAGTGAGCGTTCCGATTTCAGTTCCAGAGCAGATCGCACAATGAGTCCTTGATATTTAGTCGTTTTCAGCCAATATTTTGTATTTTTGAAAATTTCACTTTTTTGTGAAAATATCCACTAAATGAGGGAATAATATGTGTGAGGGTACCCCAGGAGAGTTCCAAATGTGTGTGGGAAGAATATATATCCCACGGGGGTAAAATTGAAAAAAGTTGAAAAAAAATTTTTTTTGGGGACTTAGTCATTTTTCCGGCGTTTATCAGACTTTCAGATAGGGCAAATGTCAGTGAGCGTTCCGATTTCAGTTCCAGAGCGATTCACCCAATGAGTCCTTGATATTTAGTCGTTTTCAGCCAATTTTCTGGATTTTTGAAAATTTTACTTTTTTCTGAAAATATCCACTAAATGAGGGAATAATATGTGCGAGGGTACCCCAGGAGAGTTCCAAATGTTTGTGGGTAGAATATATATCACACGGGGTAAAATTGAAAAAAGTTTAAAAAATTTTTTTTTGGGGCTTAGTCACTTTTACGGCGTTTATCAGATTTTCAGATAGGGCAAATGTCAGTGAGCGTTCCGATTTCAGTTCCAGAGTGGATCGCACAATGAGTCCTTGATATTTAGTCCTTTTCAGCCAATTTTCTGGATTTTTGAAAATTTTAATTTTTTGTGAAAATATCCACTAAATGAGAGAATAATATATGTGAGGGTACCCCAGGAGAGTTCCAAATGTGTGTGGGTAGAATATATATCCCACGGGGGTAAAATTGAAATAAGTTGAAAAATTTTTTTTTTTGGAATTAGTTATTTTTCCGGCGTTTATCAGAGTTTCAGATAGGGGAAATGTCAGTGAGCATTCCGATTTCACTTCCAGAGTGATTCACCCAATGAGTCCTTGATATTTAGTCGTTTTCAGCCAATTTTCTGGATTTTTGAAAATGTTACTTTTTTCTGAAAATATCCACTAAATGAAGGAATAATTTGTGTGAGGGTACCCCAGGAGAGTTCCAAATGTTTGTGGGTAGAATATATATCATACGGGGTAAAATTGAAAAAAGTTGAAAAAATTTTTTTTGGGGACTTAGTCATTTTTCCGGCATTTATCAGACTTTCAGATAGGGCAAATTTCAGTGAGCGTTCCGATTTCAGTTCCAGAACGATTCACCCAATGAGTCCTTGATATTTAGTCGTTTTCAGCCAATTTTCTGGATTTTTGAAAATTTTACTTTTTTCTGAAAATATCCACTAAATGAGGGAATAATATGTGTGAGGGTACCCCAGGAGAGTTCCAAATGTGTGTGGGTAGAATATATATCCCACGGGGGTAAAATTGAAAAAAGTAGAAAAAAATTTTTTTTTTGGACTTAGTCATTTCTCCGGCATTTATCAGACTTTCAGATAAGGGAAATGTCAGTGAGCATTCAAATTTCAGTTCCAGAGCGATTCGCCCAATGAGTCCTTGATATTTAGTCGTTTTCAGCCAATTTTCTGGATTTTTGAAAATGTTACTTTTTTGTGAATATATCCACTAAATGAGGGAATAATATGTGTGAGGGTACCCCAGGAGAGTTCCAAATGTGCGTGGGTAGAATATATATCCCACGGGGGTAAAATTGAAAAAAGTTGAAAAAATTTTTTTTTGGGAATTAGTCATTTTTCCGGCTTTTATCAGAGATTCAGATAGGGGAAATGTCAGTGAGCGTTACGATTTCAGTTCCAGAGCAGATCGCACAATGAGTCTTTGATATTTAGTCGTTTTCAGACAATATTTTGGATTTTTGAAAATTTCACTTTTTTGTCAAAATATCCACTAAATGAAGGAATAATATGTGTGAGGGTACCCCAGGAGAGTTCCAAATGTGTGTGGGAAGAATATATATCCCACGGGGGTAAAATTGAAAAAAGTTGAAAAATTTTTTTTTCTGGAATTAGTCATTTTTCCGGCGTTTATCAGAGTTTCAGATAGGGGAAATGTCAGTGAGCGTTCCGATTTCAGTTCCAGAGCGATTCACCCAATGAGTCCTTGATATTTAGTCGTTTTCAGCCAATTTTCTGGATTTTTGAAAATGTTACTTTTTTCTGAAAATATCCACTAAATGAGGGAATAATATGTGCGAGGGTACCCCAGGAGAGTTCCAAATGTTTGTGGGTAGAATATATATCACACGGGGTAAAATTGAAAAAAGTTGAAAAAAATTTTTTTTGGGGCTTAGTCACTTTTACGGCGTTTATCAGACTTTCAGATAGGGCAAATGTCAGTGAGCGTTCCGATTTCAGTTCCAGAACGATTCGCCCAATGAGTCCTTGATATTTAGTCGTTTTCAGCCAATATTTTGGATTTTTGAAAATTTCACTTTTTTGTGAAAATATCCACTAAATGAGGGAATAAAATGTGTGAGGGTACCCCAGGAGAGTTCCAAATGTGTGTGGGTAGAATATATATCCCACGGGGGTAAAATTGAAAAAAGTTTAAAAAAAATTTTTTTGGGAATTAGTCATTTTTCCGGCGTTTATCAGAGATTCAGATAGGGGAAATGTCAGTGAGCGTTCCGATTTCAGTTCCAGAGCAGATCGCACAATGAGTCCTTGATATTTAGTCGTTTTCAGCCAATATTTTGTATTTTTGAAAATTTCACTTTTTTGTGAAAATATCCACTAAATGAGGGAATAATATGTGTGAGGGTACCCCAGGAGAGTTCCAAATGTGTGTGGGAAGAATATATATCCCACGGGGGTAAAATTGAAAAAAGTTGAAAAAAAATTTTTTTTGGGGACTTAGTCATTTTTCCGGCGTTTATCAGACTTTCAGATAGGGCAAATGTCAGTGAGCGTTCCGATTTCAGTTCCAGAGCGATTCACCCAATGAGTCCTTGATATTTAGTCGTTTTCAGCCAATTTTCTGGATTTTTGAAAATTTTACTTTTTTCTGAAAATATCCACTAAATGAGGGAATAATATGTGCGAGGGTACCCCAGGAGAGTTCCAAATGTTTGTGGGTAGAATATATATCACACGGGGTAAAATTGAAAAAAGTTTAAAAAATTTTTTTTTGGGGCTTAGTCACTTTTACGGCGTTTATCAGATTTTCAGATAGGGCAAATGTCAGTGAGCGTTCCGATTTCAGTTCCAGAGTGGATCGCACAATGAGTCCTTGATATTTAGTCGTTTTCAGCCAATTTTCTGGATTTTTGAAAATTTTAATTTTTTGTGAAAATATCCACTAAATGAGAGAATAATATATGTGAGGGTACCCCAGGAGAGTTCCAAATGTGTGTGGGTAGAATATATATCCCACGGGGGTAAAATTGAAATAAGTTGAAAAATTTTTTTTTTTGGAATTAGTTATTTTTCCGGCGTTTATCAGAGTTTCAGATAGGGGAAATGTCAGTGAGCATTCCGATTTCACTTCCAGAGTGATTCACCCAATGAGTCCTTGATATTTAGTCGTTTTCAGCCAATTTTCTGGATTTTTGAAAATGTTACTTTTTTCTGAAAATATCCACTAAATGAAGGAATAATTTGTGTGAGGGTACCCCAGGAGAGTTCCAAATGTTTGTGGGTAGAATATATATCACACGGGGTAAAATTGAAAAAAGTTGAAAAAATTTTTTTTGGGGACTTAGTCATTTTTCCGGCATTTATCAGACTTTCAGATAGGGCAAATTTCAGTGAGCGTTCCGATTTCAGTTCCAGAACGATTCACCCAATGAGTCCTTGATATTTAGTCGTTTTCAGCCAATTTTCTGGATTTTTGAAAATTTTACTTTTTTCTGAAAATATCCACTAAATGAGGGAATAATATGTGTGAGGGTACCCCAGGAGAGTTCCAAATGTGTGTGGGTAGAATATATATCCCACGGGGGTAAAATTGAAAAAAGTAGAAAAAAATTTTTTTTTTGGACTTAGTCATTTCTCCGGCATTTATCAGACTTTCAGATAGGGGAAATGTCAGTGAGCATTCAAATTTCAGTTCCAGAGCGATTCGCCCAATGAGTCCTTGATATTTAGTCGTTTTCAGCCAATTTTCTGGATTTTTGAAAATGTTACTTTTTTGTGAATATATCCACTAAATGAGGGAATAATATGTGTGAGGGTACCCCAGGAGAGTTCCAAATGTGCGTGGGTAGAATATATATCCCACGGGGGTAAAATTGAAAAAAGTTGAAAAAAATTTTTTTTGGGAATTAGTCATTTTTCCGGCTTTTATCAGAGATTCAGATAGGGGAAATGTCAGTGAGCATTACGATTTCAGTTCCAGAGCAGATCGCACAATGAGTCTTTGATATTTAGTCATTTTCAGCCAATTTTCTGGATTTTTGAAAATTTCACTTTTTTGTGAAAATATCCACTAAATGAGGGAATAATATGTGTGAGGGTACCCCAGGAGAGTTCCAAATGTGTGTGGGTAGAATACATATCCAACAGGATTAAAATTCCAAAAAGTTTAAAAAAAATTTTTTTTTGGACTTAGTCATTTTTCCGGCGTTTATCAGACTTTCAGATAGGGAGTGTAGCGTCGGCGTCCCTGCCTCCTGTTTGGCAGGGACGCTGTTCCCCTCACATCTGCGCTCTGTGCCCGGCGTCTTCCTCCCGCTCTGCTGGCAGCGCGTGCTGCTTCCCGGCCACGGCGCTTAGGGCGCGCGCTCCCCCTCTCTTAAAGGGGAAGCGCGCGCCGTCCTAAGGAGTCCCCGGCCAATGGCTGGAGGACTTCACCATATATAAGAAGCCTCCTCCAAAATGGAGGTGCCCGAACAATGTTGTTGCAAAGCCTTCACTCTGCTTCAGCCCTCAGGTTCCGTTTCCATTTACCTGCCAGTCACCTGCCAGATTCCTGCCTGTTACCTGCCTGTCACCTGCCAGTCACCTGCCAGATTCCTGCCTGTTACCTGCCAGTCACCTGCCAGATTCCTGCTTGATACCTGCCAGATATCCGTTTATCTGCTTGCAAGCCTGCGGTCCGACGGTCTGCCTTCCGACACCTGTCAGTCTGTCTATGGACCAGCCTGCCCGCTCACCTGGGAGCGCTCGTCTGCTACCTGCCTGCTAGCCTACCTGGAGGCTCCGCCGTCACTTGCCGTGACCACCTGCCTTTCCAGAGACTTGTCTGCTCACCTGGGAGTGCTCATCTGCTACCTGCCTGCTAGCCTACCTGGAGGTCCCGCCGTCACTTGCCGTGACCACTTGCCTGTCCAGAGACTCTTGTCTGCTCACATGGGAGCGCTCATCTGCTACCTGCCTGCTAGCCTACCTGGAGGCTCTGCCGTCACTAGCCGTGACCACCTGCCTGTCCAGAGACTCTCGCCTGCTCACCTAGGAGCGCTCACCTGCTACCTGCCTGCTAGCCTACCTGGAGGCTCTGCCGTCACTAGCCGTGACCACCTGCCTGTCCAGAGACTGTCCCTGTCACTTGCCGTAAGTACCCGTCCTTCTACCCAGAGACTGTCCCTGTCACTTGCCGTGACTACCTGCCCTTCTACCCAGAGACTGTCCCTGTCACTTGCCGTGACTACCTGCCCTTCTACCCAGAGACTGTCCCTGTCACTTGCCGTGATTTCCTGCCCGTCTTCCCTGGAAGCCACCCGCTTCCTTACAAGGACCGCCCCCTTGTATAGTTGCTCAGAGGTTCCGCCTCCCAGACCCGTTACAGTTTGCTCGGGCCATGGAATCCGGTGACACCCAAGCTCCCTCGCTCTCGGACCTATGTCATGAACTGTCCCGGTAGAGGTCCCAACAGGAGTCCATCCTGAGTCACCTGCGAAGTGTCAACTCTTGCCTGGACACTCTGTCTGCTCCACCTGCAACCACCGCTAGTGTCATGACTCGCAACCCGGCAGCGCCACTGCCCACCAATACCATGGCATCCTGTCCCGGACCCCGGTTTTCTGCACCTCCTCGTTTCGGAGGTGACTCCGCTCAAGCTCGGGGCTTCATAAACCAGTGCACCCTGCACTTTGAACTCTTGTCCCACCAGTTTATCTCCGACCGGTCCAAAGTAGCCTTTATCATGTCCCACCTCACGGGGGAGGCTCTGGCTTGGCTAAATCCTCTGTGGGAGAGAGGAGATCCCCTGGTGCCCGACCTGCCAGCCAGTCTCACAGCTTTCCGGAAAATCTTCGACGAACCCGGACGGAAGGCCTCATCCGCATCGTCTCTGCTACGCCTCCGTCAAGGAGATCTCACCGTGGGCCAATATGCCATACGGTTCCGTACCCTTGCTTCAGAGCTGGCCTGGGATAACGACGCTCTGGTGTCTGTCTTCTGGGAGGGTCTGTCCGGCCGTATTAAAGATGAACTCGCCGGTCGGGACATTCCTACCACTCTCGACGACTTAATAACACTTGCCACCCGGATTGACATCCGATTCCAGGAGCGCGCCAAAGAGGTCACCCGTGAGAGGAGGTTTCCACGTCTAGCCCCCACCTTCCAGAAACTCGTCTCTCCCTCCGTTACTCACCAGGCACACTCACCTGAGCCTATGCAGGTCGACCAGACCAAGATGGTCAAAACCCGTCAAGACTTACGCCGTGCCGAGGGGAGCTGCTTCTACTGTGGCAGTAAGGAGCACCGGATCTGTTCCTGCCCAGAGAGGTCGGAAAACGCCTGTGTCTAGGATCGCTCAGAGAGGTCGTCCTAGACAAAAGTAAACCCTATCCATCTCTGATGCTGTCAGTCTCTATCACCTGCGGAGAGAACCGCTATTTCGAACTGGCTCAACTTGACTCAGGAGCTGCTGGAAATCTCATTTCTCAGTCTCTGGTAGAGAAATACCGCATTCCCACCAAACCTCTGGCTGTACCCTTATCTGTCGCCACCGTGGATGGGGGCCTCTTACCACATCCCATCAAACTCATCACCGAATCCATAACTCTGCAGGTGGGAATGCTGCATTCTGAGAGCATCTCCTTTCATGTTCTGCCTGGACTCTCTCACGCACTCCTGTTTGGCCTACCTTGGCTCCAGAAACATGCACCCGTGCTTGACTGGCAGACCGGAGAAGTCCTTCGCTGGGGACAGGACTGCCATAGGACTTGTCTAGTTCCCGTTCATCCTGCTCGTCCTTCTCCTACCCCAGTCAGTCTACCCGGTCTACCGGTTCCCTATTGGTCTTATGCGGATGTCTTCAATAAAAAAGAAGCAGAGACATTACCCCCTCATAGACCATACGATTGTCCAATCGACCTGATACCCGGCTCTACTCCTCCCCGTGGGCGTATCTACCCTTTGTCCGCAGCGGAGACCCAGTCCATGTCAGAATATATTGAGGAGAATCTGGCCCGGGGATTTATCCGGAAATCTACCTCCCCGGCGGGAGCAGGCTTCTTCTTCGTCAAAAAGAAGGACGGCTCACTGCGTCCATGTATAGATTATAGAGGCCTTAACCAGATTACAGTGAAGAATAAATACCCCCTCCCGCTCATTCCTGAATTATTTGACCGCCTGAGGGGGGCTAGAATCTTCACCAAACTGGATCTCCGTGGGGCGTATAACCTGGTCCGTATCCGTCAGGGGGATGAGTGGAAGACGGCATTCAACACCTGGGACGGCCACTATGAGTACCTTGTAATGCCCTTCGGTCTCTGTAACGCTCCTGCCATCTTTCAAGAGTTGGTCAATGACATCTTCCGTGACCTTCTCTACTCCTGCGTGGTGGTGTACCTGGACGACATCTTGGTCTTCTCTCCGGACCTTCCTACTCACCGGAGGGATGTTCGTCAGGTCCTGCTCAGGCTCAGGCAGAACCACCTCTACGCTAAATATGAGAAGTGCATCTTTGAGCAGACCTCTCTTCCATTTCTGGGCTACATAATCTCTCAGACTGGCCTACAAATGGATCCTGAGAAACTGTCTGGCATCCAGAAGTGGCCCCGACCAGAGGGGTTGAAGGCTATTCAGCGGTTCCTGGGCTTCGCCAACTATTACCGCCTCTTCATACCGCACTTCTCTTCCCGGACTGCCCCTATCTCTGCGCTCACTCGTAAGGGTACTAATCCCAGAAGATGGCCGCCCGAAGCTGAGGAGGCCTTTCTTTCCTTAAAACAGGCCTTCTCCTCCGCCCCGGTGCTGCATCGTCCGGACGGCAACAAACAATTCTTCCTAGAAGTTGACGCTTCCTCCTCCGGAGCCGGGGCGGTACTTACCCAAAAGTCATCTTCCGGGAGAATGGTAACCTGCGTTTTTTTCTCCAATCTCTTCTCCTCTTCTGAGCGTAACTATTCTATTGGAGATCGTAAATTGTTAGCCATCAAGCTGGCACTGGAGGAGTGGCATTACCTGCTCGAGGGGGCTCTTCACCCGGTAATAATTTACACGGACCACAAGAACTTGGCTTACCTTCAGAGCGCCCAGAGACTTAACTCGCGGCAAGCCCGGTGGTCCTTGTTTTTTTGCCTGCTTTGATTTGTTCTTCATTTTCGCCCGGCAGACAAAAACATCAAAGCTGACGCCTTGTCCCGATCCTTCCTGGTGTCTGATCAAGAGGAGGAACCTAAGCATATCATTGATCCCGCCAGAGTAATGCAAGTGGCTCCCGTGAATCTAAATCGTCTCCCTCCTGGTAAGATGTTTGTAACTGTACCTGATCGGAAGAAGGTCCTACACTGGGGTCATTCGTCTAAGCTAGCTGGCCACGCCAGTCAGAAAAAGACCCTCCAGCTCATTACCCGGCATTACTGGTGGCCTACCCTGCACAAGGATGTAATAGACTTTGTTTCTGCCTGTGTGTCCTGCGCCCGCAACAAAGTTCCGAGACACCTGCCAGCCGGTCGCCTTCTTCCTCTTCCAGTACCTGCTGCCCCGTGGCAGCATATTGCTATGGACTTTATAACGGATCTTCCTGTCTCTGCCGGTTGTACGGTCATTTGGGTGGTCGCTGATCGTTTCTCCAAGATGGCGCACTTCATTCCCCTGCCGGGTCTCCCGTCTGCACCCGAACTGGCTAAAGACTTTATCCGCCACATCTTCCGTCTCCATGGCCTGCCCCTCCACATTGTGTCAGATCGTGGGGTTCAGTTCACCTCACGCTTCTGGAGAGCCACATGTAAGTTGCTTGACGTCACTCTGGACTTCTCCGCTTACCATCCACAGTCCAATGGTCAAGTGGAGCGGATCAATCAGAACCTGACCAGTTACCTCCGGCACTTCGTTAATGCCCACCATTCGGACTGGGTGGATCTCCTACCATGGGCCGAGTTCTCGTTTTTTGTAGTCTTCGGTCAGCATCCTCGGATCCCATTTCCCGTCTCCACCTCGGTGGACAATCCGGCTGCGGAATCTCTCGTTCGCGAATTCTCCTCCATTTGGGAGAGTACACGATCCGCACTCCTTCAGTCGTCCGAACGGATGAAAAAACACGCTGACAAGAAACGCCTGGATCCTCCACAATTCCGTCCTGGAGATAAAGTCTGGCTCTCATCCAAATATGTCCGGCTCTAGATTCCCTCCTACAAGTTAGGGCCTCGGTTCATCGGCCCACTGGAAGTTATCAAACAGATCAACCCGGTGGCCTATAAATTAAAACTCCCGGCCAACTTGCGGATCCCTAACTCCTTCCATGTATCTCTCCTCAAATCCGTGGTATTTAACTCTTTTTCCAAGTCTACAGGTACGTCTCCTGCTCCGGTTTCCGCTGAGAACGAGTTTGAGGTAGAGAACATTCTGGCCACCAAAAGGGTAAGAGGAAAAACCTTTTTTCTGGTAGATTGGAAGGGGTTTGGTCCTGAGGAGAGAACGTGGGAGCCCCGGGAGAACATCCATGCCCCTCTCATCCTTGATAAATTTCTGTCTGGCCTAAAAAAGGGGGCCTAAAGGGGGGGGGTACTGTAGCATCAGCGTCCCTGCCTCCTGCTAGGCAGGGACGCTGTTCCCTCACCTCTCCGCTCTGTGCCCGGCGTCTTCCTCCCGCTCTGCTGGCAGCGCGCGCTGCTTCCCGGCCACGGTGCTTAGGGCGCGCGCGCACGCGCTCCCCCTCTCTTAAAGGGGCTGCTCGCGCCGTCCTAAGGAGTCCCCGGCCAATGACCGGTGGACTTCACCATATATAAGGCACCTCCTCCAAAATGGAGGTGCCCGAACAATGTTGTTGCAAAGCCTTCACTCTGCTTCAGCCCTCAGGTTCCGTTTCCAGTCACCTGCCAGTCACTTGCCAGATTCCTGCCTGTTACCTGCCAGTCACCTGCCAGATTCCTGCCTGTTACCTGCCAGTCACCTGCCAGATTCCTGCTTGATACCTGCCAGATATCCGTTTACCTGCTTGCAAGCCTGCGGTCCGACGGTCTGCCTTCCGACACCTCTCAGTCTGTCTATGGACCAGCCTGCCCGCTCACCTGGGAGCGCTCGTCTGCTACCTGCCTGCTAGCCTACCTGGAGGCTCCGCCATCACTTGCCGTGACCACCTGTCTGTCCAGAGACTCTTGTCTGCTCACCTGGGAGCGCTCATCTGCTACCTGCCTGCTAGCCTACCTGGAGGTCCCGCCGTCACTTGCCGTGACCACCTGCCTGTCCAGAGACTCTTGTCTGCTCACCTGGGAGTGCTCATCTGCTACCTGCCTGCTAGCCTACCTGGAGGCTCTGCCGTCACTAGCCGTGACCATCTGCCTGTCCAGAGACTGTCCCTGTCACTTGCCGTGACTACCTGCCCTTCTACCCAGAGACTGTCCCTGTCACTTGCCGTGATTTCCTGCTCGTCTTCCCTGGGTGCCACTCGCTTCCTTACAAGGACCGCCCCCTTGTATAGTTGCTCAGAGGTTCCGCCTCCCAGACCCGTTACAGGGAGTAAGCTAGGGAGTGAGCGTTCCGCTTTCAGTTCCAGAGCGATTCGCCCAATGAGTCCTGGATATTTAATCATTTTCAGCCAATATTTTGGATTTTTGAAAATTTCAGTTTTTTGTGAAAATATCCACTAAATGAGGGAATAATATGTGTGAGGAACCCCAGGAGAGTTCAAAATGTGTGTGGGTAGAATATATATCCCACGGGGGTAAAATTGAAAAAAGTTGAATAAATTTTTTTTTTAGACTTACTAATTTTTCCGGCGTTTATCAGACTTTCAGATATTGGAAATGTCAGTGAGAATTCCGATTTCAGTTCCAGAGCGATTCGCCCAATGAGTCCTTGATATTTAGTCGTTTTCAGCCAATTTTCTGGATTTTTGAAAATTTCACTTTTTTGTGAAAATATCCACTAAATGAGGGAATAATATGTGTGAGGGTACCCCAGGAGAGTTCCAAATGTGTGTGGGTAGAACATATATCCCACAGTGTAAAATTTAAAAAAGTTGAAAACATTTTTTTTTTGGACTTAGTCATTTTTCCGGCGTTTATCAGAGTTTCAGATAGGGGAAATGTCAGTGAGCATTTCGATTTTAGTTCCAGAGCGGATCGCACAATGAGTCCTTGATATTTAGTCGTTTTCAGCTGATTTTCAGGATTTTTGAAAATTTCACTTTTTTGTGAAAATGTCCACTAAATGAGGGAATAATATGTGTGAGGGTACCCCAGGAGAGTTCCAAATGTGTGTGGGTAGAATATATATCCCACGGGGGTAAAATTGAAAAAAGTTGAAAAAAATTTTTTTTGGGCTTAGTCATTTTTCCTGCATTCATCAGACTTTCAGATAGGGGAAATGTCAGTGAGCGTTCCGATTTCAGTTCCAGAGTGGTTTGCCCAATGAGTCCTTGATATTTAGTAGTTTTCAGCCAATTTTCTGGATTTTTGAAAATTTCACTTGTTTGTGAAAATATCCACTAAATGAGGGAATAATATGTGTGAGGGTACCCCAGGAGAGATCCAAATGTGTGTGGGTAGAACATATATCCAACGGGGTAAAATTGAAAAAAGTTTAAAAAAATTTTTTTTGGACTTAGTCATTTTTCCGGCATTTATCAGACTTTCAGATAGGGGAAATGTCAGTGAGCATTCCGATTTCAATTCCAGAGCAGATAGCACAATGAGTCCTTGATATTTAGTCGTTTTCAGCCAATATTTTGGATTTTTGAAAATTTCACTTTTTTGTGAAAATATCCACTAAATGAGGGAATAATATGTGTGAGGGTACCCTAGGAGAGTTCCAAATGTGTGTGGGTAGAATATATATCCCATGGGGGTCAAATTGAAAAAAGTTGAAAAAATTTTTTTTTTTGACTTAGTCATGTTTCCAACGTTTATCAGACTTGCAGATAGGGGAAATGTCAGTGAGCGTTGCGATTTCAGTTCCAGCGCGATTCGCCCAATGAGTCCTGGATATTTAGTCGTTTTCAGCCAATATTTTGGATTTTTGAAAATTTCACTTTTTTGTGAAAATATCCACTAAATGAGGGAATAATATGTGTGAGGGTACCCCAGGAGAGTTCCAAATGTGTGTGGGTAGAATATATATCCCATGGGGGTCAAATTGAAAAAAGTTGAAAAAAATTTTTTTTTTGACTTAGTCATGTTTCCAACGTTTATCAGACTTGCAGATAGGGGAAATGTCAGTGAGCGTTCCGATTTCAGTTCCAGCGCGATTCGCCCAATGAGTCCTGGATATTTAGTCGTTTTCAGCCAATATTTTGGATTTTTGAAAATTTCACTTTTTTGTGAAAATATCCACTAAATGAGGGAATAATATGTGTGAGGGTACCCCAGGAGAGTTCCAAATGTGTGTGGGTAGAATATATATCCCACGGGGGTAAAATTGAAAAAAGTTGAAAAAAATTTTTTTTGGGCTTAGTCATTTTTCCTGCATTCATCAGACTTTCAGAGAGGGGAAATGTCAGTGAGCGTTCCGATTTCAGTTCCAGAGTGGTTTGCCCAATGAGTCCTTGATATTTAGTAGTTTTCAGCCAATTTTCTGGATTTTTGAAAATTTCACTTTTTTGTGAAAATATCCACTAAATGAGGGAATAATATGTGTGAGGGTACCCCAGGAGAGTTCCAAATGTGTGTGGGTAGAACATATATCCAACGGGATAAAATTGAAAAAAGTTGAAACATTTTTTTTTCTGGACTTAGTCATTTTTCCGGCGTTTATCAGAGTTTCAGATAGGGGAAATGTCAGTGAGCGTTCCGATTTCAGTTCCAGAGCGGATCGCACAATGAGTCCTTGATATTTAGTTGTTTTCAGCTGATTTTCAGGATTTTTGAAAATTTCACTTTTTTGTGAAAATATCCACTAAATGAGGGAATAATATGTGTGAGGGTACCCCAGGAGAGTTCCAAATATGTGTGGGTAGAATATATATCCCACGGGGGTAAAATTGAAAAAAGTTGAAAAAAATTTTTTTTTGGATTTAGTCATTTTTCCGGCGTTTATCAGACTTTCAGATAGGGCAAATGTCAGTGAGCGTTCCGATTTCAGTTCCAGAGCGATTCGCCCAATGAGTCCTGGATATTTAGTCGTTTTCAGCCAATTTTCTGGATTTTTGAAAATTTTACTTTTTTGTGAAAATATCCACTAAATAAGGGAATAATATGTGTGAGGGTACCCCAGGAGAGTTCCAAATGAGTGTGGGTTGAATATATATCCCACAGGGGTAACATTGAAAAAAGTTTAAAAAATATTTTTTTTGGACTTAGTCATTTTTCCGGCGTTTAACAGTCTTTCAGATAGGGGAAATGTCAGTGAGCGTTCCGATTTCAATTCCAGAGCAGATAGCTCAATGAGTCCTTGATATTTAGTCGTTTTCAGCTGATTTTCAGGATTTTTGAAAATTTCACTTTTTTGTGAAAATATCCACTAAATGAGGAAATAATATGTCTGAGGGAACCCCAGGAGAGTTCCAAATGTGTGTGGGTGTAATATATATCTGACGGGGGTAAAACTGAAAAAAGTTTAAAAAAAATTTTTTTGACTTAGTCATTTTTCCGGCGTTTATCAGACTTTCAGATAGGGGAAATGTCAGTGAGCATTCTCATTTCAGTTCCAGAGCAATTCGCCCAATGAGCCCTTGATATTTAGTCGTTTTCAGCCAATATTTTGGATTTTTGAAAATTTCACTTTTTTTGTGAAAATATCCACTAAATGAGGAAATAATATGTCTGAGGGTACCCCATGAGAGTTCCAAATGTGTGTGGGTAGAATATATATCCCACGGAGGTAAAATTGAAAAAAGTTGAAAAAATGTTTTTTTTGGACTTAGTCATTTTTCTGGCATTTATCATACTTTCAGATAGGGCAAATGTCAGTGAGCGTTCCGATTTCAGCTCCAGAGCGATTCGCCCAATGAGTCCTTGATATTTAGTCATTTTCAGCCAATTTTCTGGATTTTTGAAAATTTCACTTTTTTGTGAAAATATCCACTAAATGAGGAAATAATATGTCTGAGGGAACCCCAGGAGAGTTCCAAATGTGTGTGGGTAGAATATATATCCCACGAAGGTAAAATTGAAAAAAGTTGAAAAAAATTTTTTTTTGGACTTAGTCATTTTTCGGGCGTTTTATCAGACTTTCAGATAGGGGAAATGTCAGTGAGCATTCCGATTTCAGTTCCAGAGCGATTCGCCGAAAGAGTCCTTGATATTTAGTTGTTTTCAGCCAATTTTCTGGATTTTTGAAAATTTCACTTTTTTGTGAAAATATCCACTAAATGAGGGAATAATATGTGTGAGGGTACCCCAGGAGAGTTCCAAATGTGTGTATGTAGAATATATATCCCACGGGGGTAAAATTGAAAAAAGTTGAGAAAATTTTTTTTTTGGACTTAGTCATTTTTTCGGCGTTTATCATACTTTCAGATAGGGGAAATGTCATTGAGCGTTCTGATTTCAGTTCCTGAGAGATTCGCCCAATGAGTCCTTGATATTTAGTCGTTTTCAGCCAATTTTCTGAATTTTTCAAAATTTCACTTTTTTGTAAAAATATCCACTAAATGAGGGAATAATATGTGTGAGGGTACCCCAGGAGAGTACCAAATGTGTGTATGTAGAATATAGATCCCACAGGGGTAAAATTGAAAAAAGTTGAAAAAATGTTTATTTGAACTTAGTTATTTTTCCGGCGTTTATCAGACTTTCAGATAGGGGAAATGTCAGTGAGCGTTCCGATTTCAGTTCTAGAGCGATTCGAACAATGAGTCCTTGATATTTAGTCATTTTCAGCCAATTTTCTGGATTTTTCAAAATTTCACTTTTTTGGGAAAATATCCACTAAATCAGGGAATAATATGTGTGAGGGTACCGCAGGAGAGTTCCAAATGTGTGTGGCTAGAATATATATCCCACGAGGGTAAATTTGAAAAAAGTTAAAAAAATTTTTTTTTGGACTTAGTCATTTTTCCGGTGTTTATCAGACTTTCAGATAGGGGAAATGTCAGTGAGCGTTCCGATTTCAGTTCCAGAGCGATTTGCCCAATGAGTCCTTGATATTTAGTCGTTTTCAGCCAATTTTCTGGATTTTTGAAAATTTCACTTTTTTGTGAAAATATCCACTAAATGAGGGAATAATATGTGTGAGGGTACACTAGGAGAGTTCCAAATGTGTGTGGGTGTAATATATATCTGACGGGGGTAAAACTGAAAAAAGTTTAAAAAAATTTTTTTTTGACTTAGTCATTTTTCCGGCGTTTATCAGACTTTCAGATAGGGGAAATGTCAGTGAGCGTTCTCATTTCAGTTCCAGAGCAATTCGCCCAATGAGCCCTTGATATTTAGTCGTTTTCAGCCAATATTTTGGATTTTTGAAAATTTTACTTTTTTTGTGAAAATATCCACTAAATGAGGAAATAATATGTCTGAGGGTACCCCATGAGAGTTCCAAATGTGTGTGGGTAGAATATATATCCCACGGAGGTAAAATTGAAAAAAGTTGAAAAAATTTTTTTTTTGGACTTAGTCATTTTTCCGGCGTTTATCAGACTTTCAGATAGGCCAAATGTCAGTGAGTGTTCCAATTTCAGTTCCAGAGCGATTCACCCAATGAGTCCTTGATATCTAGTCATTTTCAGACAATATTTTAGATTTTTGAAAATTTCACTTTTTTGTGAAAATATCCACTAAATGAGGGAATAATATGTGTGAGGGTACCCCAGGAGAGTTCCAAATGTGTGTGGTTAGAATATATATCCCATGGGGGTAAATTTTAAAAAAGTTGAAAAAAAAATTTTTTTGACTTAGTCATTTTTTGGGCGTTTATCAGACTTTCAGATAGGGCAAATGTCAGTGAGCGTTCCGATTTCAGATCCAGAGCGATTCGCCCAAATAGTCCTTGATATTTAGTCATTTTCAGCCAATATTTTGGATTTTTCAAAATTTCACTTTTTTGGGAAAATATCCACTAAATGAGGGAATAATATGTGTGAGGGTACCCCAGGAGAGTTCCAAATGTGTGTGGGTAGAATATATATCCCATGGGGTTAAAATTGAAAAAATTTGAAAAAAATTTTTTTTGGGACTAAGTCATTTTTCCGGCGTTTATCAGACTTTCAGATAGGGGAAATGTCAGTGAGAATTCCGATTTCAGTTCCAGAGCGATTCGCCCAATGAGTCCTTGATATTTAGTCGTTTTCAGCCAATTTTCTGGATTTTTGAAAATTTCACTTTTTTGTGAAAATATCCACTAAATGAGGAAATAATATGTGTGAGGGTACCCCAGGAGAGTTCCAAACGTGTGTGGGTAGAATATATATCCCACAGGGGTAAAATTGAAAAAAGTTTAAAAAATATTTTTTTTGGACTTACTCATTTTTCAGGCGTTTAACAGACTTTCAGATAGGGGAAATGTCAGTGAGCGTTCCGATTTCAATTCCAGAGCAGATAGCACAATGAGTCCTTGATATTTAGTCGTTTTCAGCCAATATTTTGGATTTTTGAAAATTTCACTTTTTTGTGAAAATATCCACTAAATGAGGGAATAATATGTGTGAGGGTACCCCAGGAGAGTTCCAAATGTGTGTGGGTAGAATATATATCCAATGGGGGTAAAATTTAAAAAAGTTGAAAAAAATTTTTTTTTGGACTTAGTCATTTTTCCGGCGTTTATCAGACTTTCAGATAGGGCAAATGTCAATGAGCGTTCCGATTTCAGTTCAAGAGCATATCGCACAATGAGTCCTTGATATTTAGTCGTTTTCAGCCAATATTTTGGATTTTTCAAAATTTCACTTTTTTGTGAAAATATCCACTAAATGAGGGAATAATATGTGTGAGGGTACCCCTGGAGAGTTCCAAATGCGTGTGGGTAGAATATATATCCCACGGGGGTAAAATTTAAAAAAGTTGAAAAAAATTTTTTTTGGACTTAGTCATTTTTCCGGCGTTTATCAGACTTTCAGATAGGGCAAATGTCAATGAGCGTTCCGATTTCAGTTCCAGAGTGATTCGCCAAAAGAGTCCTGTATATTTAGTCGTTTTCAGCCAATATTTTGGATTTTTGAAAATTTCACTTTTTTGTGAAAATATCCAATAAATGAGGGAATAATATGTGTGAGGGTACCCCAGGAGAGTTCCAAATGTGTGTGGGTAGAATATATATCACACGGGGGTAAAATTGAAAAAAGTTGAAAAAAATTTTATTTTGGACTTAGTCATTTTTCCGGCGTTTAACAGACTTTCAGATAGGGGAAATGTCAATGAGCGTTCCGATTTCAGTTCCAGAGCGATTCGCCCAATGTGTCCTGGATATTTAGTCATTTTCATCCTTTTTTCTGGATTTTTGAAAATTTCACTTTTTTGTGAAAATATCCACTAAATGAGGAAATAATATGTCTGAGGGAACCCCAGGAGAGTTCCAAATGTGTGTGGGTGTAATATATATCTGACGGGGGTAAAACTGAAAAAAGTTTAAAAAAAATTTTTTTGACTTAGTCATTTTTCCGGCGTTTATCAGACTTTCAGATAGGGGAAATGTCAGTGAGCGTTCTCATTTCAGTTCCAGAGCAATTCGCCCAATGAGCCCTTGATATTTAGTCGTTTTCAGCCAATATTTTGGATTTTTGAAAATTTCACTTTTTTTGTGAAAATATCCACTAAATGAGGAAATAATATGTCTGAGGGTACCCCATGAGAGTTCCAAATGTGTGTGGGTAGAATATATATCCCACGGAGGTAAAATTGAAAAAAGTTGAAAAAATTTTTTTTTTGGACTTAGTCATTTTTCCGGCGTTTATCAGACTTTCAGATAGGCCAAATGTCAGTGAGTGTTCCAATTTCAGTTCCAGAGCGATTCACCCAATGAGTCCTTGATATCTAGTCATTTTCAGACAATATTTTAGATTTTTGAAAATTTCACTTTTTTGTGAAAATATCCACTAAATGAGGGAATAATATGTCTGAGGGTACCCAAGGAGAGTTCCAAATGTCTGTGGGTAGAATATATATCCCACAGGGTAAAATTGAAAAAAGTTGAAAAAATGTTTTTTTTGGACTTAGTCATTTTTCTGGCATTTATCATACTTTCAGATAGGGCAAATGTCAGTGAGCGTTCCGATTTCAGCTCCAGAGCGATTCGCCCAATGAGTCCTTGATATTTAGTCATTTTCAGCCAATTTTCTGGATTTTTGAAAATTTCACTTTTTTGTGAAAATATCCACTAAATGAGGAAATAATATGTCTGAGGGAACCCCAGGAGAGTTCCAAATGTGTGTGGGTAGAATATATATCCCACGAAGGTAAAATTGAAAAAAGTTGAAAAAAATTTTTTTTTGGACTTAGTCATTTTTCGGGCGTTTTATCAGACTTTCAGATAGGGGAAATGTCAGTGAGCATTCCGATTTCAGTTCCAGAGCGATTCGCCGAAAGAGTCCTTGATATTTAGTTGTTTTCAGCCAATTTTCTGGATTTTTGAAAATTTCACTTTTTTGTGAAAATATCCACTAAATGAGGGAATAATATGTGTGAGGGTACCCCAGGAGAGTTCCAAATGTGTGTATGTAGAATATATATCCCACGGGGGTAAAATTGAAAAAAGTTGAGAAAATTTTTTTTTTGGACTTAGTCATTTTTTCGGCGTTTATCATACTTTCAGATAGGGGAAATGTCATTGAGCGTTCTGATTTCAGTTCCTGAGAGATTCGCCCAATGAGTCCTTGATATTTAGTCGTTTTCAGCCAATTTTCTGAATTTTTCAAAATTTCACTTTTTTGTAAAAATATCCACTAAATGAGGGAATAATATGTGTGAGGGTACCCCAGGAGAGTACCAAATGTGTGTATGTAGAATATAGATCCCACAGGGGTAAAATTGAAAAAAGTTGAAAAAATGTTTATTTGAACTTAGTTATTTTTCCGGCGTTTATCAGACTTTCAGATAGGGGAAATGTCAGTGAGCGTTCCGATTTCAGTTCTAGAGCGATTCGCCCAATGAGTCCTTGATATTTAGTCATTTTCAGCCAATTTTCTGGATTTTTCAAAATTTCACTTTTTTGGGAAAATATCCACTAAATCAGGGAATAATATGTGTGAGGGTACCGCAGGAGAGTTCCAAATGTGTGTGGCTAGAATATATATCCCACGAGGGTAAATTTGAAAAAAGTTGAAAAAATTTTTTTTTGGACTTAGTCATTTTTCCGGTGTTTATCAGACTTTCAGATAGGGGAAATGTCAGTGAGCGTTCCGATTTCAGTTCCAGAGCGATTTGCCCAATGAGTCCTTGATATTTAGTCGTTTTCAGCCAATTTTCTGGATTTTTGAAAATTTCACTTTTTTGTGAAAATATCCACTAAATGAGGGAATAATATGTGTGAGGGTACACTAGGAGAGTTCCAAATGTGTGTGGGTGTAATATATATCTGACGGGGGTAAAACTGAAAAAAGTTTAAAAAAATTTTTTTTTGACTTAGTCATTTTTCCGGCGTTTATCAGACTTTCAGATAGGGGAAATGTCAGTGAGCGTTCTCATTTCAGTTCCAGAGCAATTCGCCCAATGAGTCCTTGATATTTAGTCGTTTTCAGCCAATATTTTGGATTTTTGAAAATTTTACTTTTTTTGTGAAAATATCCACTAAATGAGGAAATAATATGTCTGAGGGTACCCCATGAGAGTTCCAAATGTGTGTGGGTAGAATATATATCCCACGGAGGTAAAATTGAAAAAAGTTGAAAAAATTTTTTTTTTGGACTTAGTCATTTTTCCGGCGTTTATCAGACTTTCAGATAGGCCAAATGTCAGTGAGTGTTCCAATTTCAGTTCCAGAGCGATTCACCCAATGAGTCCTTGATATCTAGTCATTTTCAGACAATATTTTAGATTTTTGAAAATTTCACTTTTTTGTGAAAATATCCACTAAATGAGGGAATAATATGTGTGAGGGTACCCCAGGAGAGTTCCAAATGTGTGTGGTTAGAATATATATCCCATGGGGGTAAATTTTAAAAAAGTTGAAAAAAAAATTTTTTTGACTTAGTCATTTTTTGGGCGTTTATCAGACTTTCAGATAGGGCAAATGTCAGTGAGCGTTCCGATTTCAGATCCAGAGCGATTCGCCCAATGAGTCCTTGATATTTAGTCATTTTCAGCCAATATTTTGGATTTTTCAAAATTTCACTTTTTTGGGAAAATATCCACTAAATGAGGGAATAATATGTGTGAGGGTACCCCAGGAGAGTTCCAAATGTGTGTGGCTAGAATATATATCCCACGAGGGTAAATTTGAAAAAAGTTGAAAAAATTTTTTTTTGGACTTAGTCATTTTTCCGGTGTTTATCAGACTTTCAGATAGGGGAAATGTCAGTGAGCGTTCCGATTTCAGTCCCAGAGCGATTCACCCAATGAGTCCTTGATATTTAGTCATTTTCAGACAATATTTTAGATTTTTGAAAATTTCACTTTTTTGTGAAAATATCCACTAAATGAGGAAATAATATGTCTGAGGGTACCCCAGGAGAGTTCCAAATGTGTGTGGGTAGAATATATATCCCACGAAGGTAAAATTGAAAAAAATTTTTTTTTGGACTTAGTCATTTTTCGGGCGTTTAACAGACTTTCAGATAGGGGAAATGTCAGTGAGCGTTCCGATTTCAGTTCCAGAGCGATTCGCCGAAAGAGTCCTTGATATTTAGTCTTTTTCAGCCAATTTTCTGGATTTTTCAAAATTTCACTTTTTTGTGAAAATATCCACTAAATGAGGGAATAATATGTGTGAGGGTACCACAGGAGAGTTCCAAATGTGTGTGGGTAGAATATGTATTCCACGGGGGTAAAATTGAAAAAGTTAAAAAAAATTTTTTTTTTGACTTAGTCATTTCTCCGGCGTTTATCAGACTTTCAGATAGGGGAAATGTCAGTGAGCATTCCGATTTCAGTTCCAGAGCGATTCGCCGAAAGAGTCCTTGATATTTCGACGTTTTAGCCAATTTTCTGGATTTTTGAAAATTTCACTTTTTTGTGAAAATATCCACTAAATGAGGAAATAATATGTCTGAAGGTACCCCAGGAGAGTTCCAAATATGTGTGGGTAGAATATATATCCCACGGAGGTAAAATTGAAAAAAGTTTAAAAAATTTTTTTTTTGGACTTAATCATTTTTCCGGCATTTAGCAGTCTTTCAGATAAGGGGAAATGTCAGTGAGCATTCCGATTTCAGTTCCAAAGTGATTCACCCAATGAGTCCTTGATATTTAGTCATTTTCAGCCTTTTTTCTGGATTTTTGAAAATTTCACTTTTTTGTGAAAATATCCACTAAATGAGGAAATAATATGTCTAAGGGTACCCCAGGAGAGTTCCAAATGTGTGTGGGTAGAATATATATCCCACAGGGTAAAATTGAAAAAAGTTGAAAACATTTTTTTTTGGACTTAGTCATTTTTCCGGCGTTTATCAGACTTTCAGATAGGGCAAATGTCAGTGAGCGTTCCGATTTCATTTCCAGAGCGATTCGCCCAATGAGTCCTTAATATTTAGTGGTTTTCAGCCAATATTTTGGATTTTTGAAAATTTCACTTTTTTGTGAAAATATCCACTAAATGAGGGAATAATATGTGTGAGGGTACCCCAGGAGAGTTCCAAATGTGTGTGGGTAGAATATATATCCCACGGGGGTAAATTTGAAAAAAGTTGAAAAAAATTTTTTTTTGGACTTAATCACTTTTCTGGCGTATATCAGACTTTAAGATAGGTCAAATGTGAGTGAGTGTTCCGATTTCATTTCCAGAGCGATTCGCCCAATGAGTCCTTGATATTTAGTCGTTTTCAGCCAATATTTTGGATTTTTGAAAATTTCACTTTTTTGTGAAAATATCCACTAAATGAGGGAATAATATGTGTGAGGGTACCCCAGGAGAGTTCCAAATGTGTGTGGGTAGAATATATATCCCACGGGGGTAAAATTGAAAAAAGTTGAAAAAAATTTTTTTTTGGACTTAGTAATTTTTCCGGCGTTTATTAGACTTTCAGATAGGGGAAATGTCAGTGAGCGTTCCGATTTCAGTTCCAGAGCGATTCGCCCAATGACTCATTGTTATTTAGTCGTTTTCAGCCAATTTTCTGGATTTTTGAAAATTTCACTTTCTTGTGAAAATATCCACTAAATGAGGAAATAATATGTCTGAGGGTACCCCAGGAGAGTTCCAAATGTGTGTGGGTAGAATATATATCCCACGGGGTAAAATTGAAAAAAGTTGAAAAATTTTTTTTTTTGGACTTAGTCATTTATCCTGCTTTTATCAGGCTTTCAGATAGGGCAAATGTCAGTGAGCATTCCGATATCAGTTCCAGAGCGATTCGCCCAATGATTCCTTGATATTTAGTCGTTTTCAGCCAATATTTAGGATTTTTGAAAATTTCAATTTTTTGTGAAAATATCCACTAAATGAGGGAATAATATGTGTGAGGGTACCCCAGGAGAGTTACAAATGTGTGTGGGTAGAATATATATCCCACGGGGGTAAAATTGAAAAAAGTTGAAAAATTTTTTTTTTGGACTTAGTCATTTTTCCGGCGTTTATCAGACTTTCAGATAGGGCAAATGTCAGTGAGCGTTCCGATTTCAATTCCATAGCGATTTGCCTAATGAGTCCTTGATATTTAGTCGTTTTCAGCCAATATTTGGGATTTTTGAAAATTTCACTTTTTTGTGAAAATATCCACTAAATGAGGGAATAATATGTGTGAGGGTACCTCAGGAGAGTTCCAAATGTGTGTGGGTAGAATATGTATCCCACGGGGTAAAATTGAAAAAAGTTGAAAAATTTTTTTTGGGACTTAGTCATTTATCCTGCTTTTATCAGACTTTCAGATAGGGCAAATGTCAATGAGCGTTCCGATTTCAGTTGCAGAGCGATTCGCCCAATGATTCCTTGATATTTAGTCGTTTTCAGCCAATATTTTGGATTTTTGAAAATTTCACTTTTTTGTGAAAATATCCACTAAATGAGGAAATAATATGTCTGAGGATACCCCAGGAGAGTTCCAAATGTGTGTGGGTAGAATATATATCCCACAGGGTAAAATTGAAAAAAGTTTAAAAAATTGTTTTTTTGGACTTAGTCATTTTTCCGGCGTTTATCAGACTTTCAGAGACGGCAAATGTCAGTGAGTGTTCCAATTCCAGTTCCAGAGCGATTCACTAAATGAGTCCTTGATATTTAGTCGTTTTCAGACAATATTTTGGATTTTTTGAAAATTTCACTTTTTTGTGAAAATATCCACTAAATGAGTGAATAATATGTGTGAGGGTACCCCAGGAGAGTTCCAAATGTGTGTGGGTAGAATATATATCCCACGGGGGTAAAATTAAAAAAAGTTGAAAAATTTTTTTTTTGGACTTAGTCATTTTTCCGGCGTTTATCAGACTTTCAGATAGGGGAAATGTCAGTGAGCGTTCCGATTTCAGTTCCAGAGCGATTCGCCCAATGAGTCCTTGATATTTAGTTGTTTTCAGCCAATTTTCTGGATTTTTCAAAATTTCACTTTTTTGTGAAAATATCCACTAAATGAGGGAATAATATGTGTGAGGGTACCCAAGGAGAGTTCCAAATGTGTGTGTGTAGAATATATCTCCCACGGGGGTAAAATTGAAAAACATTTTTTTTTGGACTTAATCACTTTTCTGGCATATATCAGACTTTAAGATAGGTCAAATGTGAGTGAGTGTTCCGATTTCATTTCCAGAGCGATTCGCCCAATGAGTCCTTGATATTTAGTCGTTTTCAGCCAATATTTTGGATTTTTGAAAATTTCACTTTTTTGTGAAAATATCCACTAAATGAGGGAATAATATGTGTGAGGGTACCCCAGGAGAGTTCCAAATGTGTGTCGGTAGAATATATATCCCACGGGGGTAAAATTGAAAAAAGTTGAAAAAAATTTTTTTTTGTACTTAGTAATTTTTCCGGCGTTTATTAGACTTTCAGATAGGGGAAATGTCAGTGAGCGTTCCGATTTCAGTTCCAGAGCGATTCGCCCAATGACTCATTGTTATTTAGTCGTTTTCAGCCAATTTTCTGGATTTTTGAAAATTTCACTTTTTTGTGAAAATATCCACTAAATGAGGGAATAATATGTGTGAGGGTACCCCAGGAGAGTTCCAAATGTGTGTGGGTAGAATATATATCCCACGGGGATAAAATTGAAAAAAGTTAAAAAAAAAATTTTTTTGGACTTAGTCATTTTTCCGGCGTTTATCAGACTTTCAGATAGGGGAAATGTCAGTGAGCGTACCGATTTCAGTTCCAGAGTGATTCTCCCAATGAGTCCTTGTTATTTAGTCGTTTTCAGCCAATTTTCTGGATTTTTGAAAATGTCACTTTTTTGTGAAAATATCCACTAAATGAGGGAATAATATGTGTGAGGGTACCCCAGGAGAGTTACAAATGTGTGTTGGTAGAATATATATCCCACAGGGGTAAAATTGAAAAAAGTTGCAAAATTTTTTTTTTGGACTTAGTCATTTTTCCAGCGTTTAACAGACTTTCAGATAGGGGAAATGTCAGTGAGCATTCTGATTTCAGTTCCAGAGCGATTCGCCCAATGACTCCTTGTTATTTAGTCGTTTTCAGCCAATTTTCTGGATTTTTGAAAATTTCACTTTTTTGTGAAAATATCCACTAAATGAGGGAATAATATGTGTGAGGGTACCCCAGGAGAGTTCCAAATGTGTGTGGGTAGAATATATATCCCACGGGGATAAAATTGAAAAAAGTTTTAAAAAAATTTTTTTTGGACTGTCATTTTTCCGGCGTTTATCAGACTTTCAGATAGGGGAAATGTCAGTGAGCGTACCGATTTCAGTTCCAGAGTGATTCTCCCAATGAGTCCTTGTTATTTAGTCGTTTTCAGCCAATTTTCTGGATTTTTGAAAATGTCACTTTTTTGTGAAAATATCCACTAAATGAGGGAATAATATGTGTGAGGGTACCCCAGGAGAGTTCCAAATGTGTGTCGGTAGAATATATATCCCACGGGGGTAAAATTGAAAAAAGTTGAAAAAAATTTTTTTTTGTACTTAGTAATTTTTCCGGCGTTTATTAGACTTTCAGATAGGGGAAATGTCAGTGAGCGTTCCGATTTCAGTTCCAGAGCGATTCGCCCAATGACTCATTGTTATTTAGTCGTTTTCAGCCAATTTTCTGGATTTTTGAAAATTTCACTTTTTTGTGAAAATATCCACTAAATGAGGGAATAATATGTGTGAGGGTACCCCAGGAGAGTTCCAAATGTGTGTGGGTAGAATATATATCCCACGGGGATAAAATTGAAAAAAGTTAAAAAAAAAATTTTTTTGGACTTAGTCATTTTTCCGGCGTTTATCAGACTTTCAGATAGGGGAAATGTCAGTGAGCGTACCGATTTCAGTTCCAGAGTGATTCTCCCAATGAGTCCTTGTTATTTAGTCGTTTTCAGCCAATTTTCTGGATTTTTGAAAATGTCACTTTTTTGTGAAAATATCCACTAAATGAGGGAATAATATGTGTGAGGGTACCCCAGGAGAGTTACAAATGTGTGTGGGTAGAATATATATCCCACGGGGGTAAAATTGAAAAAAGTTGAAAATTTTTTTTTTGGACTTAGTCATTTTTCCAGCGTTTAACAGACTTTCAGATAGGGGAAATGTCAGTGAGCATTCTGATTTCAGTTCCAGAGCGATTCGCCCAATGACTCCTTGTTATTTAGTCGTTTTCAGCCAATTTTCTGGATTTTTGAAAATTTCACTTTTTTGTGAAAATATCCACTAAATGAGGGAATAATATGTGTGAGGGTACCCCAGGAGAGTTCCAAATGTGTGTGGGTAGAATATATATCCCACGGGGATAAAATTGAAAAAAGTTTTAAAAAAATTTTTTTTGGACTGTCATTTTTCCGGCGTTTATCAGACTTTCAGATAGGGGAAATGTCAGTGAGCGTACCGATTTCAGTTCCAGAGTGATTCTCCCAATGAGTCCTTGTTATTTAGTCGTTTTCAGCCAATTTTCTGGATTTTTGAAAATGTCACTTTTTTGTGAAAATATCCACTAAATGAGGGAATAATATGTGTGAGGGTACCCCAGGAGAGTTACAAATGTGTGTTGGTAGAATATATATCCCACAGGGGTAAAATTGAAAAAAGTTGCAAAATTTTTTTTTTGGACTTAGTCATTTTCCGGCTTTTATCAGACTTTCAGTTAGGGGAAATGTGAGTGAGCGTTCCGATTTCAGTTCCAGTGCGATTCGCCCAATGAGTCCTTGATATTTAGTCGTTTACAACCAATTTTCTGGATTTTTGAAAATTTCACTTTCTTGTGAAAATATCCACTAAATGAGGGAATAATATGTGTGAGGGTACCCCAGGAGAGTTACAAATGTGTGTGGGTAGAATATATATCCCACGGGGGTAAAATTGAAAAAAGTTGAAAATTTTTTTTTGGGACTTAGTCATTTTTCCAGCGTTTAACAGACTTTCAGATAGGGGAAATGTCAGTGAGCATTCTGATTTCAGTTCCAGAGCGATTCGCCCAATGACTCCTTGTTATTTAGTCGTTTTCAGCCAATTTTCTGGATTTTTGAAAATTTCACTTTTTTGTGAAATTATCCACTAAATGAGGGAATAATATGTGTGAGGGTACCCCAGGAGAGTTCCAAATGTGTGTGGGTAGAATATATATCCCACGGGGATAAAATTGAAAAAAGTTTAAAAAAAATTTTTTTTGGACTGTCATTTTTCCGGCGTTTATCAGACTTTCAGATAGGGGAAAGGCAGTGAGCGTTCCGATTTCAGTTCCAGAGTGATTCTCCCAATGAGTCCTTGTTATTTAGTCGTTTTCAGCCAATTTTCTGGATTTTTGAAAATTTCACTTTTTTTTGAAAATATCCACTAAATGAGGGAATAATATGTGTGAGGGTACCCCAGGAGAGTTCCAAATGTGTGTGGGTAGAATATATATCCCACGGGGGAAAAATTGAAAAAAGTTGAAAAAATTTTTTTTTGGACTTAGTCATTTTTCCAGCGTTTATCAGACTTTCAGTTAGGGGAAATGTCAGTGAGCGTTCCGATTTCAGTTCCAGAGCGATTCGCCCAATGAGTCCTTGATATTTAGTAGTTTTCAGCCAATTTTCTGGATTTTTGAAATTTTCACTTTTTTTGTGAAAATATCCACTAAATGAGGGAATAATATGTGTGAGGGTACCCCAGGAGAGTTCCAAATGTGTGTGGGTAGAATATATATCCCACGGGGGTAAAATTGAAAAAAGTTGAAAAAAAAATTTTTTTGGTCTTAGTCATTTTTCTGGCGTTTATCAGACTTTCTGATAGGGGAAATGTCAGTGAGCTTTCCGTTTTCAGTACCAGAGTGATACACCCAATGAGTCCTTGATATTTAGTCGTTTTCAGCCAATTTTTTGGATTTTTGAAAATTTCACTTTTTTGTGAAAATATCCACTAAATGAGGGAATAATATGTGTGAGGGTACCCCAGGAGAGTTCCAAATGTGTGTGGGTAGAATATATATCCCACGGGGGTAAAATTGAAAAAAAAATTTTTTTGGACTTAGTCATTTTTCTGGCGTTTATCAGACTTTCAGTTGGGGGAAATGTCAGTGAGCGTTCCGATTTCAGTTCCAGAGCGATTCGCCCAATGAGTCCTTGTTATTTAGTTGTTTTCAGCCAATTTCCTGGATTTTTGAAAATTTCACTTTTTTGTGAAAATATCCACTAAATGAGGGAATAATATGTGTGAGGGTACCCCAGATGAGTTCCAAATGTGTGTATGTAGAATATATATCCCACGGGGGTAAAATTGAAAAAAATTTTTTTTTGGACTTAGTCATTTTTCTGGCGTTTATCAGACTTTCTGATAGGGGAAATGTCAGTGAGCATTCCGATTTCAGTACCAGAGTGATTTACCCAATGAGTCCTTGATATTTAGTCGTTTTCAGCCAATTTTTTGGATTTTTGAAAATTTCACTTTTTTGTGAAAATATCCACTAAATGAGGGAATAATATGTGTGAGGGTACCCCAGGAGAGTTCCAAATGTGTGTGGGTAGAATATATATCCCACGGGGGTAAAATTAAAAAAAGTTGAAAAAAAAATTTTTTTGGACTTAGTCATTTTTCTGGCGTTTATCAGACTTTCAGATAGGTGAAATGTCAGTGAGCATTACAATTTCAGTTCCAGAGTGATTCACCCAATGAGTCCTTGATATTTAGTCGTTTTCAGCTAATTTTCTGGATTTTTGAAAATTTCACTTTTTTGTGAAAATATCCACTAAATGAGGGAATAATATGTGTGAGGGTACCCCAGGAGAGTTCCAAATGTGTGTGGGTAGAATATATATCCCACGGGGGTAAAATTGAAAAAAAATTTTTTTTGGACTTAGTCATTTTTCTGGCGTTTATCAGACTTTCCGATAGGGGAAATGTCAGTGAGCATTCCGATTTCAGTTCCAGAGCGATTCGCCCAATGACTTCTTGTTATTTAGTCGTTTTCAGCCAATTTTCTGGATTTTTGAAAACTTCACTTTTTTGTGAAAATATCCACTAAATGAGGGAATAATATGTGTGAGGTTACCCCAGGAGAGTTCCAAATGTGTGTGGGTAGAATATATATCCCACGGGGGTAAAATTGAAAAAAGTTGAAAAAAAAATTTTTTTGGACTTAGTCATTTTTCTGGCGTTTATCAGACTTTCAGATAGGTGAAATGTCAGTGAGCATTACGATTTCAGTTCCAGAGTCATTCACCCAATGAGTCCTTGATATTTAGTCGTTTTCAGCTAATTTTCTGGATTTTTGAAAATTTCTCTTTTTTGTGAAAATATCCACTAAATGAGGGAATAATATGTGTGAGGGTACCCCAGGAGAGTTCCAAATGTGTGTGGGTAGAATATATATCCCACGGGGGTAAAATTGAAAAAAGTTTAAAAAAAATTTTTTTTGGACTTAGTCATTTTTTCGGCGTTTATCAGACTTTCAGATAGGGGAAATGTCAGTGTGCATTCGATTTCAGTTCCAGAGTGATTCTCCCAATGAGTCCTTGTTATTTAGTCGTTTTCAGCCAATTTTCTGGATATTTGAAAATTTCACTTTTTTGTGAAAATATCCACTAAATGAGGGAATAATATGTGTGACGGTACCCCAGGAGAGTTCCAAATGTGTGTGGGTAGAATATATATCCCACGGGGGAAAAATTGAAAAAAGTTGAAAACATTTTTTTTTTGGACTTAGTCATTTTTCCAGCGTTTATCAGACTTTCAGTTAGGGGAAATGTCAGTGAGCGTTCCGGTTTCAGTTCCAGAGCGATTCGCCCAATGAGTCCTTGATATTTAGTAGTTTTCAGCCAATTTTCTGGATTTTTGAAAATTTCACTTTTTTTGTGAAAATATCCACTAAATGAGGGAATAATATGTGTGAGGGTACCCCAGGAGAGATCCAAATGTGTGTGGGTAGAATATATATCCCACGGGGGTAAAATTGAAAAAAGTTGAAAAAAATTTTTTTTGGACTTAGTCATTTTTCTGGCATTTATCAGACTTTCAGATAGGTGAAATGTCAGCGAGCATTACGATTTCAGTTCCAGAGTGATTCACCCAATGAGTCCTTCATATTTAGTCGTTTTCAGCCAATTTTCTGGATTTTTTAAAATTTCACTTTTTTGTGAAAATATCCACTAAATGAGGGAATAATATGTGTGAGGGTACCCCAGGAGAGTTCCAAATGTGTGTGGGTAGAATATATATCCCACAGGGATAAAATTGAAAAAACTTTAAAAAAAATTTTTTTTGGACTTAGTCATTTTTCCGGCGTTTATCAGACTTTCAGATAGGGGAAATGACAGTGAGCGTTCCGATTTCAGTTCCAGAGCGATTCGCCCAATGAGTCCTTGATATTTAGTCGTTTACAACCAATTTTCTGGATTTTTGAAAATTTCACTTTCTTGTGAAAATATCCACTAAATGAGGGAATAATATGTGTGAGGGTACCCCAGGAGAGTTACAAATGTGTGTGGGTAGAATATATATCCCACGGGGGTAAAATTGAAAAAAGTTGAAAATTTTTTTTTGGGACTTAGTCATTTTTCCAGCGTTTAACAGACTTTCAGATAGGGGAAATGTCAGTGAGCATTCTGATTTCAGTTCCAGAGCGATTCGCCCAATGACTCCTTGTTATTTAGTCGTTTTCAGCCAATTTTCTGGATTTTTGAAAATTTCACTTTTTTGTGAAAATATCCACTAAATGAGGGAATAATATGTGTGAGGGTACCCCAGGAGAGTTACAAATGTGTGTGGGTAGAATATATATCCCACGGGGGTAAAATTGAAAAAAGTTGAAAATTTTTTTTTGGGACTTAGTCATTTTTCCAGCGTTTAACAGACTTTCAGATAGGGGAAATGTCAGTGAGCATTCTGATTTCAGTTCCAGAGCGATTCGCCCAATGACTCCTTGTTATTTAGTCGTTTTCAGCCAATTTTCTGGATTTTTGAAAATTTCACTTTTTTGTGAAAATATCCACTAAATGAGGGAATAATATGTGTGAGGGTACCCCAGGAGAGTTCCAAATGTGTGTGGGTAGAATATATATCCCACGGGGATAAAATTGAAAAAAGTTTAAAAAAAATTTTTTTTGGACTGTCATTTTTCCGGCGTTTATCAGACTTTCAGATAGGGGAAAGGCAGTGAGCGTTCCGATTTCAGTTCCAGAGTGATTCTCCCAATGAGTCCTTGTTATTTAGTCGTTTTCAGCCAATTTTCTGGATTTTTGAAAATTTCACTTTTTTTTGAAAATATCCACTAAATGAGGGAATAATATGTGTGAGGGTACCCCAGGAGAGTTCCAAATGTGTGTGGGTAGAATATATATCCCACGGGGGAAAAATTGAAAAAAGTTGAAAAAATTTTTTTTTGGACTTAGTCATTTTTCCAGCGTTTATCAGACTTTCAGTTAGGGGAAATGTCAGTGAGCGTTCCGATTTCAGTTCCAGAGCGATTCGCCCAATGAGTCCTTGATATTTAGTAGTTTTCAGCCAATTTTCTGGATTTTTGAAATTTTCACTTTTTTTGTGAAAATATCCACTAAATGAGGGAATAATATGTGTGAGGGTACCCCAGGAGAGTTCCAAATGTGTGTGGGTAGAATATATATCCCACGGGGGTAAAATTGAAAAAAGTTTAAAAACATTTTTTTTTGGACTTAGTCATTTTTCTGGCGTTTATCAGACTTTCAGATAGGGCAAATGTCAGTGAGCGTTCCGATTTCAGTTCCAGAGCGATTCGCCCAATGAGTCCTTGATATTTATTCGTTTTCAGCCAATTTTTTGGATTTTTGAAAATTTCACTTTTTTGGCAAAATATCCACTAAATGAGGGAATAATATGTGTGAGGGTACCCCAGGAGAGTTCCAAATGTGTGTGGGTAGAATATATATCCCACGGGGGTAAAATTGATAAAAGTAAAAAAAAAATTTTTTTTGGACTTAGTGATTTTTCTGGCGTTTATCAGACTTTCAGCTAGGGGAAATGTCAGTGAGCGTTCCGATTTCAGTTCCAGAGCGATTCGCCCAATGACTCCTTGTTATTTAGACGTTTTCAGCCAATTTTTTGGATTTTTGAAAATGTCACTTTTTTGTGAAAATATCCACTAAATGAGGGAATAATATGTGTGAGGGTACCCCAGGAGAGTTCCAAATGTGTGTGGGTAGAATATATATCCCACAGGGGTAAAATTGAAAAAAGTTGAAAAAAATGTTTTTTTGGACTTAGTCATTTTTCTGGCGTTTATCAGACTTTCAGATAGGGGAATTGTCAGTGAGTATTCCGATTTCAGTTCCAGACTGATTCACAGAATGAGTCCTTGATATTTAGTCATTTTCAGACAATTTTTTGTATTTTTGAAAATTTCACTTTTTTGTGAAAATATCCACTAAATGAGGGAATAATATGTGTGAGGGTACCCCAGGAGAGTTCCAAATGTGTGTGGGTAGAATATATATCCCATTGGGGTAAAATTGAAAAAAGTTGAAAAAAATTATTTTTTGGACTTAGTCATTTTTCTGGCGTTTATCAGACTTTCAGATACGGGAAATGTCAGTGAGCATTCCGATTTCAGTTCCAGAGCGATTCGCCCAATGAGTCCTTGATATTTAGTCGTTTTCAGCCAATTTTCTGGATTTTTTAAAATTTCACTTTTTTATGAAAATATCCACTAAATGAGGGAATAATATTTGTGAGGGTACCCCAGGAGAGTTCCAAATGTGTGTGGGAAAAATATATATCCCACGGGGGTAAAATTGAAAAAAATTTTTTTTTGGACTTAGTCATTTTTCTGGCGTTTATCAGACTTTCAGATAGGGGAAATGTCATTGAGTATTCCGATTTCAGTTCCAGACTGATTCACAGAATGAGTCCTTGATATTTAGTTGTTTTCAGCCAATTTCCTGGATTTTTGAAAATTTCACTTTTTTGTGAAAATATCCACTAAATGAGGGAATAATATGTGTGAGGGCACCCCAGGAGAGTTCCAAATGTGTGTATGTAGAATATATATCCCATGGGGGTAAAATTGAAAAAAGGAAAAAAAAAATTTTTTTTGGACTTAGTGATTTTTCTGGCGTTTATCAGACTTTCAGATAGGGGAAATGTCAGTGAGCGTTCCGATTTCAGTTCCAGAGCGATTCGCCCAATGAGTCCTTGATATTTAGTAGTTTTCAGCCAATTTTCTGGATTTTTGAAATTTTCACTTTTTTTGTGAAAATATCCACTAAATGAGGGAATAATATGTGTGAGGGTACCCCAGGAGAGTTCCAAATGTGTGTGGGTAGAATATATATCCCACGGGGGTAAAATTGAAAAAAGTTTAAAAACATTTTTTTTTGGACTTAGTCATTTTTCTGGCGTTTATCAGACTTTCAGATAGGGCAAATGTCAGTGAGCGTTCCGATTTCAGTTCCAGAGCGATTCGCCCAATGAGTCCTTGATATTTATTCGTTTTCAGCCAATTTTTTGGATTTTTGAAAATTTCACTTTTTTGGCAAAATATCCACTAAATGAGGGAATAATATGTGTGAGGGTACCCCAGGAGAGTTCCAAATGTGTGTGGGTAGAATATATATCCCACGGGGGTAAAATTGATAAAAGTAAAAAAAAAATTTTTTTTGGACTTAGTGATTTTTCTGGCGTTTATCAGACTTTCAGCTAGGGGAAATGTCAGTGAGCGTTCCGATTTCAGTTCCAGAGCGATTCGCCCAATGACTCCTTGTTATTTAGACGTTTTCAGCCAATTTTTTGGATTTTTGAAAATGTCACTTTTTTGTGAAAATATCCACTAAATGAGGGAATAATATGTGTGAGGGTATCCCAGGAGAGTTCCAAATGTGTGTGGGTAGAATATATATCCCACAGGGGTAAAATTAAAAAAAGTTGAAAAAAATGTTTTTTTGGACTTAGTCATTTTTCTGGCGTTTATCAGACTTTCAGATAGGGGAATTGTCAGTGAGTATTCCGATTTCAGTTCCAGACTGATTCACAGAATGAGTCCTTGATATTTAGTCATTTTCAGACAATTTTTTGTATTTTTGAAAATTTCACTTTTTTGTGAAAATATCCACTAAATGAGGGAATAATATGTGTGAGGGTACCCCAGGAGAGTTCCAAATGTGTGTGGGTAGAATATATATCCCATTGGGGTAAAATTGAAAAAAGTTGAAAAAAATTATTTTTTGGACTTAGTCATTTTTCTGGCGTTTATCAGACTTTCAGATACGGGAAATGTCAGTGAGCATTCCGATTTCAGTTCCAGAGCGATTCGCCCAATGAGTCCTTGATATTTAGTCGTTTTCAGCCAATTTTCTGGATTTTTTAAAATTTCACTTTTTTATGAAAATATCCACTAAATGAGGGAATAATATTTGTGAGGGTACCCCAGGAGAGTTCCAAATGTGTGTGGGAAAAATATATATCCCACGGGGGTAAAATTGAAAAAAATTTTTTTTTGGACTTAGTCATTTTTCTGGCGTTTATCAGACTTTCAGATAGGGGAAATGTCATTGAGTATTCCGATTTCAGTTCCAGACTGATTCACAGAATGAGTCCTTGATATTTAGTTGTTTTCAGCCAATTTCCTGGATTTTTGAAAATTTCACTTTTTTGTGAAAATATCCACTAAATGAGGGAATAATATGTGTGAGGGCACCCCAGGAGAGTTCCAAATGTGTGTATGTAGAATATATATCCCATGGGGGTAAAATTGAAAAAAGGAAAAAAAAAAAATTTTTTGGACTTAGTGATTTTTCTGGCGTTTATCAGACTTTCAGATAGGGGAAATGTCAGTGAGCATTCCGATTTCAGTTCCAGAGCGATTCGCCCAATGACTTCTTGTTATTTAGTCGTTTTCAGCCAATTTTCTGGATTTTTGAAAATTTCACTTTTTTGTGAAAATATCCACTAAATGAGGGAATAATATGTGTGAGGGTACCCCAGGAGAGTTCCAAATGTGTGTGGGTAGAATATATATCCCACGGGGGTAAAATTGAAGAAAATTTTTTTTTGGACTTAGTCATTTTTCTGGCGTTTATCAGACTTTCTGATAGGGGAAATGTCAGTGAGCTTTCCGATTTCAGTACCAGAGTGATTCACCCAATGAGTCCTTGATATTTAGTCGTTTTCAGCCAATTTTTTGGATTTTTGAAAATTTCACTTTTTTGGCAAAATATCCACTAAATGAGGGAATAATATGTGTGAGGGTACCCCAGGAGAGTTCCAAATGTGTGTGGGTAGAATATATATCCCACGGGGGTAAAATTGATAAAAGTAAAAAAAAAATTTTTTTTGGACTTAGTGATTTTTCTGGCGTTTATCAGACTTTCAGATAGGGGAAATGTCAGTGAGCGTTCCGATTTCAGTTCCAGAGCGATTCGCCCAATGAGTCATTGTTATTTAGTCGTTTTCAGCCAATTTTCTGGATTTTTGAAAATTTCACTTTTTTGTGAAAATATCCACTAAATGAGGGAATAATATGTGTGAGGGTACCCCAGGAGAGTTCCAAATGTGTGTGGGTAGAATATATATCCCACGGGGGTAAAATTGAAAAAAGTTTAAAAACATTTTTTTTTGGACTTAGTCATTTTTCTGGCGTTTATCAGACTTTCAGATAGGGCAAATGTCAGTGAGCGTTCCGTTTTCAGTTCCAGAGCGATTCGCCCAATGAGTCCTTGATATTTAGTCGTTTTCAGCCAATTTTTTGGATTTTTGAAAATTTCACTTTTTTGGCAAAATATCCACTAAATGAGGGAATAATATGTGTGAGGGTACCCCAGGAGAGTTCCAAATGTGTGTGGGTAGAATATATATCCCACGGGGGTAAAATTGAAAAAAGTTTAAAAACATTTTTTTTTGGACTTAGTCATTTTTCTGGCGTTTATCAGACTTTCAGATAGGGGAAATGTCATTGAGTATTCCGATTTCAGTTCCAGACTGATTCACAGAATGAGTCCTTGATATTTAGTTGTTTTCAGCCAATTTCCTGGATTTTTGAAAATTTCACTTTTTTGTGAAAATATCCACTAAATGAGGGAATAATATGTGTGAGGGCACCCCAGGAGAGTTCCAAATGTGTGTATGTAGAATATATATCCCATGGGGGTAAAATTGAAAAAAGGAAAAAAAAAAAATTTTTTGGACTTAGTGATTTTTCTGGCGTTTATCAGACTTTCAGATAGGGGAAATGTCAGTGAGCATTCCGTTTTCAGTTCCAGAGCGATTCGCCCAATGACTTCTTGTTATTTAGTCGTTTTCAGCCAATTTTCTGGATTTTTGAAAATTTCACTTTTTTGTGAAAATATCCACTAAATGAGGGAATAATATGTGTGAGGGTACCCCAGGAGAGTTCCAAATGTGTGTGGGTAGAATATATATCCCACGGGGGTAAAATTGAAGAAAATTTTTTTTTGGACTTAGTCATTTTTCTGGCGTTTATCAGACTTTCTGATAGGGGAAATGTCAGTGAGCTTTCCGATTTCAGTACCAGAGTGATTCACCCAATGAGTCCTTGATATTTAGTCGTTTTCAGCCAATTTTTTGGATTTTTGAAAATTTCACTTTTTTGGCAAAATATCCACTAAATGAGGGAATAATATGTGTGAGGGTACCCCAGGAGAGTTCCAAATGTGTGTGGGTAGAATATATATCCCACGGGGGTAAAATTGATAAAAGTAAAAAAAAAATTTTTTTTGGACTTAGTGATTTTTCTGGCGTTTATCAGACTTTCAGATAGGGGAAATGTCAGTGAGCGTTCCGATTTCAGTTCCAGAGCGATTCGCCCAATGAGTCATTGTTATTTAGTCGTTTTCAGCCAATTTTCTTGATTTTTGAAAATTTCACTTTTTTGTGAAAATATCCACTAAATGAGGGAATAATATGTGTGAGGGTACCCCAGGAGAGTTCCAAATGTGTGTGGGTAGAATATATATCCCACGGGGGTAAAATTGAAAAAAGTTTAAAAACATTTTTTTTTGGACTTAGTCATTTTTCTGGCGTTTATCAGACTTTCTGATAGGGGAAATGTCAGTGAGCTTTCCGATTTCAGTACCAGAGTGATTCACCCAATGAGTCCTTGATATTTAGTCGTTTTCAGCCAATTTTTTGGATTTTTGAAAATTTCACTTTTTTGGCAAAATATCCACTAAATGAGGGAATAATATGTGTGAGGGTACCCCAGGAGAGTTCCAAATGTGTGTGGGTAGAATATATATCCCACGGGGGTAAAATTGATAAAAGTAAAAAAAAAATTTTTTTTGGACTTAGTGATTTTTCTGGCGTTTATCAGACTTTCAGATAGGGGAAATGTCAGTGAGCGTTCCGATTTCAGTTCCAGAGCGATTCGCCCAATGAGTCCTTGATATTTAGTCGTTTTCAGCCAATTTTCTGGATTTTTTAAAATTTCACTTTTTTATGAAAATATCCACTAAATGAGGGAATAATATTTGTGAGGGTACCCCAGGAGAGTTCCAAATGTGTGTGGGAAAAATATATATCCCACGGGGGTAAAATTGAAAAAAATTTTTTTTTGGACTTAGTCATTTTTCTGGCGTTTATCAGACTTTCAGATAGGGGAAATGTCATTGAGTATTCCGATTTCAGTTCCAGACTGATTCACAGAATGAGTCCTTGATATTTAGTTGTTTTCAGCCAATTTCCTGGATTTTTGAAAATTTCACTTTTTTGTGAAAATATCCACTAAATGAGGGAATAATATGTGTGAGGGCACCCCAGGAGAGTTCCAAATGTGTGTATGTAGAATATATATCCCATGGGGGTAAAATTGAAAAAAGGAAAAAAAAAAAATTTTTTGGACTTAGTGATTTTTCTGGCGTTTATCAGACTTTCAGATAGGGGAAATGTCAGTGAGCATTCCGATTTCAGTTCCAGAGCGATTCGCCCAATGACTTCTTGTTATTTAGTCGTTTTCAGCCAATTTTCTGGATTTTTGAAAATTTCACTTTTTTGTGAAAATATCCACTAAATGAGGGAATAATATGTGTGAGGGTACCCCAGGAGAGTTCCAAATGTGTGTGGGTAGAATATATATCCCACGGGGGTAAAATTGAAGAAAATTTTTTTTTGGACTTAGTCATTTTTCTGGCGTTTATCAGACTTTCTGATAGGGGAAATGTCAGTGAGCTTTCCGATTTCAGTACCAGAGTGATTCACCCAATGAGTCCTTGATATTTAGTCGTTTTCAGCCAATTTTTTGGATTTTTGAAAATTTCACTTTTTTGGCAAAATATCCACTAAATGAGGGAATAATATGTGTGAGGGTACCCCAGGAGAGTTCCAAATGTGTGTGGGTAGAATATATATCCCACGGGGTTAAAATTGATAAAAGTAAAAAAAAAATTTTTTTTGGACTTAGTGATTTTTCTGGCGTTTATCAGACTTTCAGATAGGGGAAATGTCAGTGAGCGTTCCGATTTCAGTTCCAGAGCGATTCGCCCAATGAGTCATTGTTATTTAGTCGTTTTCAGCCAATTTTCTGGATTTTTGAAAATTTCACTTTTTTGTGAAAATATCCACTAAATGAGGGAATAATATGTGTGAGGGTACCCCAGGAGAGTTCCAAATGTGTGTGGGTAGAATATATATCCCACGGGGGTAAAATTGAAAAAAGTTTAAAAACATTTTTTTTTGGACTTAGTCATTTTTCTGGCGTTTATCAGACTTTCAGATAGGGCAAATGTCAGTGAGCGTTCCGTTTTCAGTTCCAGAGCGATTCGCCCAATGAGTCCTTGATATTTAGTCGTTTTCAGCCAATTTTTTGGATTTTTGAAAATTTCACTTTTTTGGCAAAATATCCACTAAATGAGGGAATAATATGTGTGAGGGTACCCCAGGAGAGTTCCAAATGTGTGTGGGTAGAATATATATCCCACGGGGGTAAAATTGAAAAAAGTTTAAAAACATTTTTTTTTGGACTTAGTCATTTTTCTGGCGTTTATCAGACTTTCAGATAGGGGAAATGTCATTGAGTATTCCGATTTCAGTTCCAGACTGATTCACAGAATGAGTCCTTGATATTTAGTTGTTTTCAGCCAATTTCCTGGATTTTTGAAAATTTCACTTTTTTGTGAAAATATCCACTAAATGAGGGAATAATATGTGTGAGGGCACCCCAGGAGAGTTCCAAATGTGTGTATGTAGAATATATATCCCATGGGGGTAAAATTGAAAAAAGGAAAAAAAAAAAATTTTTTGGACTTAGTGATTTTTCTGGCGTTTATCAGACTTTCAGATAGGGGAAATGTCAGTGAGCATTCCGTTTTCAGTTCCAGAGCGATTCGCCCAATGACTTCTTGTTATTTAGTCGTTTTCAGCCAATTTTCTGGATTTTTGAAAATTTCACTTTTTTGTGAAAATATCCACTAAATGAGGGAATAATATGTGTGAGGGTACCCCAGGAGAGTTCCAAATGTGTGTGGGTAGAATATATATCCCACGGGGGTAAAATTGAAGAAAATTTTTTTTTGGACTTAGTCATTTTTCTGGCGTTTATCAGACTTTCTGATAGGGGAAATGTCAGTGAGCTTTCCGATTTCAGTACCAGAGTGATTCACCCAATGAGTCCTTGATATTTAGTCGTTTTCAGCCAATTTTTTGGATTTTTGAAAATTTCACTTTTTTGGCAAAATATCCACTAAATGAGGGAATAATATGTGTGAGGGTACCCCAGGAGAGTTCCAAATGTGTGTGGGTAGAATATATATCCCACGGGGGTAAAATTGATAAAAGTAAAAAAAAAATTTTTTTTGGACTTAGTGATTTTTCTGGCGTTTATCAGACTTTCAGATAGGGGAAATGTCAGTGAGCGTTCCGATTTCAGTTCCAGAGCGATTCGCCCAATGAGTCATTGTTATTTAGTCGTTTTCAGCCAATTTTCTGGATTTTTGAAAATTTCACTTTTTTGTGAAAATATCCACTAAATGAGGGAATAATATGTGTGAGGGTACCCCAGGAGAGTTCCAAATGTGTGTGGGTAGAATATATATCCCACGGGGGTAAAATTGAAAAAAGTTTAAAAACATTTTTTTTTGGACTTAGTCATTTTTCTGGCGTTTATCAGACTTTCAGATAGGGCAAATGTCAGTGAGCGTTCCGTTTTCAGTTCCAGAGCGATTCGCCCAATGAGTCCTTGATATTTAGTCGTTTTCAGCCAATTTTTTGGATTTTTGAAAATTTCACTTTTTTGGCAAAATATCCACTAAATGAGGGAATAATATGTGTGAGGGTACCCAGGAGAGTTCCAAATGTGTGTGGGTAGAATATATATCCCACAGGGGTAAAATTGAAAAAAGTTGAAAAAAATGTTTTTTTGGACTTAGTCATTTTTCTGGCGTTTATCAGACTTTCAGATACGGGAAATGTCAGTGAGCATTCCGATTTCAGTTCCAGAGCGATTCGCCCAATGAGTCCTTGATATTTAGTCGTTTTCAGCCAATTTTCTGGATTTTTTAAAATTTCACTTTTTTATGAAAATATCCACTAAATGAGGGAATAATATTTGTGAGGGTACCCCAGGAGAGTTCCAAATGTGTATGTGTAGAATATATATCCCATTGGGGTAAAATTGAAAAAAGTTGAAAAGAATTTTTTTTTGGACTTAGTCATTTTTCTGGCGTTTATCAGACTTTCAGATAGGGGAAATGTCAGTGAGCGTTCCGATTTCAGTTCCAGAGCGATTCGCCCAATGACTCCTTGTTAATTAGACGTTTTCAGCCAATTTTTAGGATTTTTGAAAATTTCACTTTTTTGTGAAAATATCCACTAAATGAGGGAATAATATGTGTGAGGGTACCCCAGGAGAGTTCCAAATGTGTGTGGGAAAAATATATATCCCACGGCGTAAAATTGAAAAAAGTTGAAAAAATTTTTTTTTTGGACTTAGTCATTTTTCCAGCGTTTATCAGACTTTCAGATAGGGGAAATGTCAGTGAGTGTTCCGATTTCAGTTCCAGAGCGATTCGCCCAATGAGTCATTGTTATTTAGTCGTTTTCAGCCAATTTTCTGGATTTTTGAAAATTTCACTTTTTTGTGAAAATATCCACTAAATGAGGTAATAATATGTGTGAGGGTACCCCAGGAGAGTTCCAAATGTGTGTGGGTAGAATATATATCCCACGGGGGTAAAATTGAAAAAAATTTTTTTTTGGACTTAGTCATTTTTCTGGCATTTATCAGACTTTCAGATAGGGGAAATGTCATTGAGTATTCCGATTTCAGTTCCAGACTGATTCACAGAATGAGTCCTTGATATTTAGTTGTTTTCAGCCAATTTCCTGGATTTTTGAAAATTTCACTTTTTTGTGAAAATATCCACTAAATGAGGGAATAATATGTGTGAGGGTACCCCAGGAGAGTTCCAAATGTGTGTATGTAGAATATATATCCCATGGGGGTAAAATTGAAAAAAGTAAAAAAAAAAAATTTTTTGGACTTAGTGATTTTTCTGGCGTTTATCAGACTTTCAGATAGGGGAAATGTCAGTGAGCATTCCAATTTCAGTTCCAGAGCGATTCGCCCAATGACTTCTTGTTATTTAGTCGTTTTCAGCCAATTTTCTGGATTTTTGAAAATTTCACTTTTTTGTGAAAATATCCACTAAATGAGGGAATAATATGTGTGAGGGTACCCCAGGAGAGTTCCAGATGTGTGTGGGTAGAATATATATCCCACGGGGGTAAAATTGAAAAAAGTTGAAAAAAAAATTTTTTTGGACTTAGTCATTTTTCTGGCGTTTATCAGACTTTCAGATAGGTGAAATGTCAGTGAGCATTACGATTTCAGTTCCAGAGTCATTCACCCAATGAGTCCTTGATATTCAGTCGTTTTCAGCTAATTTTCTGGATTTTTGAAAATTTCTCTTTTTTGTGAAAATATCCACTAAATGAGGGAATAATATGTGTGAGGGTACCCCAGGAGAGTTCCAAATGTGTGTGGGTAGAATATATATCCCACGGGGGAAAAATTGAAAAAAGTTGAAAACATTTTTTTTTTGGACTTAGTCATTTTTCCAGCGTTTTTCAGACTTTCAGTTAGGGGAAATGTCAGTGAGCGTTCCGATTTCAGTTCCAGAGCGATTCGCCCAATGAGTCCTTGATATTTTGTAGTTTTCAGCCAATTTTCTGGATTTTTGAAAATTTCACTTTTTTTGTGAAAATATCCACTAAATGAGGGAATAATATGTGTGAGGGTACCCCAGGAGAGTTCCAAATGTGTGTGGGTAGAATATATATCCCACGGGGGTAAAATTGAAGAAAATTTTTTTTTGGACTTAGTCATTTTTCTGGCGTTTATCAGACTTTCTGATAGGGGAAATGTCAGTGAGCTTTCCGATTTCAGTACCAGAGTGATTCACCCAATGAGTCCTTGATATTTAGTCGTTTTCAGCCAATTTTTTGGATTTTTGAAAATTTCACTTTTTTGTGAAAATATCCACTAAATGAGGGAATAATATGTGTGAGGGTACCCCAGGAGAGTTCCAAATGTGTGTGGGTAGAATATATATCCCACGGGGGTAAAATTGAAAAAAAATTTTTTTGGGACTTAGTCATTTTTCTGGCGTTTATCAGACTTTCTGATAGGGGAAATGTCAGTGAGCATTCCGATTTCAGTACCAGAGTGATTTACCCAATGAGTCCTTGATATTTAGTCGTTTTCAGCCAATTTTTTGGATTTTTGAAAATTTCACTTTTTTGTGAAAATATCCACTAAATGAGGGAATAATATGTGTGAGGGTTCCCCAGGAGAGTTCCAAATGTGTGTGGGTAGAATATATATCCCACGGGGGTAAAATTGAAAAAAGTTGAAAAAAAAATTTTTTTGGACTTAGTCATTTTTCTGGCGTTTATCAGACTTTCAGATAGGTGAAATTTCAGTGAGCATTACGATTTCAGTTCCAGAGTGATTCACCCAATGAGTCCTTGATATTTAGTCGTTTTCAGCTAATTTTCTGGATTTTTGAAAATTTCACTTTTTTGTGAAAATATCCACTAAATGAGGGAATAATATGTGTGAGGGTACCCCAGGAGAGTTCCAAATGTCTGTGGGTAGAATATATATCCCACGGGGGTAAAATTGAAAAAAATTTTTTTTTGGACTTAGTCATTTTTCTGGCGTTTATCAGACTTTCCGATAGGGGAAATGTCAGTGAGCATTCCGATTTCAGTTCCACAGCGATTCGCCCAATGAGTCCTTCATATTTAGTCGTTTTCAGCCAATTTTCTGGATTTTTTAAAATTTCACTTTTTTGTGAAAATATCCACTAAATGAGGGAATAATATGTGTGAGGGTACCCCAGGAGAGTTCCAAATGTGTGTGGGTAGAATATATATCCCACAGGGATAAAATTGAAAAAAGTTAAAAAAAAATTTTTTTTGGACTTCGTCATTTTTCGGCGTTTATCAGACTTTCAGATAGGGGAAATGTCATTGAGTATTCCGATTTCAGTTCCAGACTGATTCACAGAATGAGTCCTTGATATTTAGTTGTTTTCAGCCAATTTCCTGGATTTTTGAAAATTTCACTTTTTTGTGAAAATATCCACTAAATGAGGGAATAATATGTGTGAGGGTACCCCAGGAGAGTTCCAAATGTGTGTATGTAGAATATATATCCCATGGGGGTAAAATTGAAAAAAGTAAAAAAAAAAATTTTTTGGACTTAGTGATTTTTCTGGCGTTTATCAGACTTTCAGATAGGGGAAATGTCAGTGAGCATTCCGATTTCAGTTCCAGAGCGATTCGCCCAATGACTTCTTGTTATTTAGTCGTTTTCAGCCAATTTTCTGGATTTTTGAAAATTTCACTTTTTTGTGAAAATATACACTAAATGAGGGAATAATATGTGTGAGGGTACCCCAGGAGAGTTCCAAATGTGTGTGGGTAGAATATATATCCCACGGGGGTAAAATTGAAAAAAGTTGAAAAAAAAATTTTTTTGGACTTAGTCATTTTTCTGGCGTTTATCAGACTTTCAGATAGGTGAAATGTCAGTGAGCATTACGATTTCAGTTCCAGAGTCATTCACCCAATGAGTCCTTGATATTTAGTCGTTTTCAGACAATTTTTTGGATTTTTGAAAATTTCACTTTTTTGTGAAAATATCCACTAAATGAGGGAATAATATGTGTGAGGGTTCCCCAGGAGAGTTCCAAATGTGTGTGGGTAGAATATATATCCCACGGGGGTAAAATTGAAAAAAGTTGAAAAAAAATTTTTTTTGGACTTAGTCATTTTTCTGGCGTTTATCAGACTTTCAGATAGGTGAAATGTCAGTGAGCATTACGATTTCAGTTCCAGAGTGATTCACCCAATGAGTCCTTGATATTTAGTCGTTTTCAGCTAATTTTCTGGATTTTTGAAAATTTCACTTTTTTGTGAAAATATCCACTAAATGAGGGAATAATATGTGTGAGGATACCCCAGGAGAGTTCCAAATGTCTGTGGGTAGAATATATATCCCACGGGGGTAAAATTGAAAAAAATTTTTTTTTGGACTTAGTCATTTTTCTGGCGTTTATCAGACTTTCCGATAGGGGAAATGTCAGTGAGCATTCCGATTTCAGTTCCACAGCTATTCGCCCAATGAGTCCTTCATATTTAGTCGTTTTCAGCCAATTTTCTGGATTTTTTAAAATTTCACTTTTTTGTGAAAATATCCACTAAATGAGGGAATAATATGTGTGAGGGTACCCCAGGAGAGTTCCAAATGTGTGTGGGTAGAATATATATCCCACAGGGATAAAATTGAAAAAAGTTAAAAAAAAATTTTTTTTGGACTTCGTCATTTTTCGGCGTTTATCAGACTTTCAGATAGGGGAAATGTCATTGAGTATTCCGATTTCAGTTCCAGACTGATTCACAGAATGAGTCCTTGATATTTAGTTGTTTTCAGCAAATTTCCTGGATTTTTGAAAATTTCACTTTTTTGTGAAAATATCCACTAAATGAGGGAATAATATGTGTGAGGGTACCCCAGGAGAGTTCCAAATGTGTGTATGTAGAATATATATCCCATGGGGGTAAAATTGAAAAAAGTAAAAAAAAAAATTTTTTGGACTTAGTGATTTTTCTGGCGTTTATCAGACTTTCAGATAGGGGAAATGTCAGTGAGCATTCCGATTTCAGTTCCAGAGCGATTCGCCCAATGACTTCTTGTTATTTAGTCGTTTTCAGCCAATTTTCTGGATTTTTGAAAATTTCACTTTTTTGTGAAAATATCCACTAAATGAGGGAATAATATGTGTGAGGGTACCCCAGGAGAGTTCCAAATGTGTGTGGGTAGAATATATATCCCACGGGGGTAAAATTGAAAAAAGTTTAAAAAAAATTTTTTTGGACTTAGTCATTTTTCCGGCGTTTATCAGACTTTCAGATAGGGGAAATGTCAGTGTGCATTCCGATTTCAGTTCCAGAGTGATTCTCCCAATGAGTCCTTGTTATTTAGTCGTTTTCAGCCAATTTTCTGGATTTTTGAAAATTTCACTTTTTTGTGAAAATATCCACTAAATGAGGGAATAATATGTGTGACGGTACCCCAGGAGAGTTCCAAATGTGTGTGGGTAGAATATATATCCCACGGGGGAAAAATTGAAAAAAGTTGAAAACATTTTTTTTTTGGACTTAGTCATTTTTCCAGCGTTTATCAGACTTTCAGTTAGGGGAAATGTCAGTGAGCGTTCCGATTTCAGTTCCAGAGCGATTCGCCCAATGAGTCCTTGATATTTAGTAGTTTTCAGCCAATTTTCTGGATTTTTGAAAATTTCACTTTTTTTGTGAAAATATCCACTAAATGAGGGAATAATATGTGTGAGGGTACCCCAGGAGAGTTCCAAATGTGTTTGCGTAGAATATATATCCCACGGGGGAAAAATTGAAAAAAGTTGAAAACATTTTTTTTTGGACTTAGTCATTTTTCTGGCGTTTATCAGACTTTCAGATAGGGGAAATGTCAGTGAGCATTCCGATTTCAGTTCCAGAGCGATTCGCCCAATGAGTCCTTGATATTTAGTCGTTTTCAGCCAATTTTCTGGATTTTTGAAAATTTCACTTTTTTGTCAAAATATCCACTAAATGAGGGAGTAATATGTGTGAGGGTATGCCAGGAGAGTTCCAAATGTGTGTGGGTAGAATATATATCCCACGGGGGTAAAATTGAAAAAAGTTGAAAAAAATTTTTTTTTGGAATTAGTCCTTTTTCTGGCATTTATCAGACTTTCAGATGGGGGAAATGTCAGTGAGCATTCCGATTTCAGTTCCAGACTGATTCACCCAATGAGTCCTTGATATTTAGTCGTTTTCAGCCAATTTTTTGGATTTTTGAAAATTTCACTTTTTTGTGAAAATATCCACTAAATGAGGGAATAATATGTGTGAGGATACCCCAGGAGAGTTCCAAATGTCTGTGGGTAGAATATATATCCCACGGGGGTAAAATTGAAAAAAATTTTTTTTTGGACTTAGTCATTTTTCTGGCGTTTATCAGACTTTCCGATAGGGGAAATGTCAGTGAGCATTCCGATTTCAGTTCCACAGCTATTCGCCCAATGAGTCCTTCATATTTAGTCGTTTTCAGCCAATTTTCTGGATTTTTTAAAATTTCACTTTTTTGTGAAAATATCCACTAAATGAGGGAATAATATGTGTGAGGGTACCCCAGGAGAGTTCCAAATGTGTGTGGGTAGAATATATATCCCACAGGGATAAAATTGAAAAAAGTTAAAAAAAAATTTTTTTTGGACTTCGTCATTTTTCGGCGTTTATCAGACTTTCAGATAGGGGAAATGTCATTGAGTATTCCGATTTCAGTTCCAGACTGATTCACAGAATGAGTCCTTGATATTTAGTTGTTTTCAGCAAATTTCCTGGATTTTTGAAAATTTCACTTTTTTGTGAAAATATCCACTAAATGAGGGAATAATATGTGTGAGGGTACCCCAGGAGAGTTCCAAATGTGTGTATGTAGAATATATATCCCATGGGGGTAAAATTGAAAAAAGTAAAAAAAAAAATTTTTTGGACTTAGTGATTTTTCTGGCGTTTATCAGACTTTCAGATAGGGGAAATGTCATTGAGTATTCCGATTTCAGTTCCAGACTGATTCACAGAATGAGTCCTTGATATTTAGTTGTTTTCAGCAAATTTCCTGGATTTTTGAAAATTTCAATTTTTTGTGAAAATATCCACTAAATGAGGGAATAATATGTGTGAGGGTACCCACAGGAGAGTTCCAAATGTGTGTGGGTAGAATATATATCCCATTGGGGTAAAATTGAAAAAAGTTGAAAAAATTTCTTTTGAACTTAGTCATTTTTCTGGTGTTTATCAGACTTTCAGATAGGGCAAATGTCAGTGAGCGTTCCGATTTCAGTTCCAGAGTGATTCTCCCAATGAGTCCTTGATATTTAGTCGTTTTCAGCCAATTTTCTGGATTTTTGAAAATTTCACTTTTTTGTGAAAATATCCACTAAATGAGGGAATAATATGTGTGAGGGCACCCCAGGAGAGTTCCAAATGTGTGTGGGTAGAATATATATCCCACGGGGGTAAAATTGAAAAAAGTAAAAAAAAAAATTTTTTTAGACTTAGTGATTTTTCCGACGTTTATCAGACTTTCAGATAGGGGAAATGTCAGTGAGCATTCCGATTTCAGTTCCAGACTGATTCACCCAATGAGTCCTTGATATTTAGTCGTTTTCAGCCAATTTTTTGGATTTTTGAAAATTTCACTTTTTTGTCAAAATATCCACTAAATGAGGGAATAATATGTGTGAGGGTACCCCAGGAGAGTTCCAAATGTGTGTGGGTAGAATATATATCCCATGGGGGTAAAATTGAAAAAAGTTGAAAAAATTTCTTTTTTGGACTTAGTCATTTTTCTGGCGTTTATCAGACTTTCAGATAGGGCAAATGTCAGTGAGCGTTCCGATTTCAGTTCCAGAGCGATTCGCCCAATGAGTCCTTGATATTTAGTCGTTTTCAGCCAATTTTCTGGATTTTTGAAAATTTCACTTTTTTGTGAAAATATCCACTAAATGAGGGAATAATATGTGTGAGGGTACCCCAGGAGAGTTCCAAATGTGTGTGGGTAGAATATATATCCCACGGGGGTAAAATTGAAAAAAGTTGAAAAAAATTTTTTTTGAACTTAGTCATTTTTCTGGTGTTTATCAGACTTTCAGATAGGGCAAATGTCAGTGAGCGTTCCGATTTCAGTTCCAGAGTGATTCTCCCAATGAGTCCTTGATATTTAGTCGTTTTCAGCCAATTTTCTGGATTTTTGAAAATTTCACTTTTTTGTGAAAATATCCACTAAATGAGGGAATAATATGTGTGAGGGGACCCCAGGAGAGTTCCAAATGTGTGTGGGTAGAATATATATCCCACGGGGGAAAAATTGAAAAAAGTTGAAAAAAAGTTTTTTTGGACTTAGTCCTTTTTCTGGCGTTTATCAGACTTTCAGATAGGGGAAATGTCAGTGAGCATTCCGATTTCAGTTCCAGACTGATTCACTCAATGAGTCCTTGATATTTAGTCGTTTTCAGCCAATTTTTTGGATTTTTGAAAATTTCACTTTTTTGTCAAAATATCCACTAAATGAGGGAATAATATGTGTGAGGGTACCCCAGGAGAGTTCCAAATGTGTGTGGGTAGAATATATATCCCACGGGGGTAAAATTGAAAAAAGTTGAAAAAAATTTTTTTTTGGACTTAGTCCTTTTTCTGGCGTTTATCAGACTTTCAGATAGGGCAAATGTCAGTGAGCGTTCCGATTTCAGTTCCAGAGCGATTCGCCCAATGAGTCCTTGATATTTAGTCGTTTTCAGCCAATTTTCAGGATTTTTTAAAATTTCACTTTTTTGTGAAAATATCCACTAAATGAGGGAATAATATGTGTGAGGGTACCCCCAGGAGAGTTCCAAATGTGTGTGGGTAGAATATATATCCCATTGGGTTAAAATTGAAAAAAGTTGAAAAAAATTCTTTTTTGGACTTAGTCATTTTTCCGGCATTTATCAGACTTTCAGATAGGGGAAATGTCAGTGAGTGTTCCGATTTCAGTTCCAGAGAGATTCGCCCAATGAGTCCTTGTTATTTAGTCGTTTTCAGCCAATTTTCTGGATTTTTGAAAATTTCACTTTTTTGTGAAAATATCCACTAAATGAGGGAATAATATGTGTGAGGGCACCCCAGGAGAGTTCCAAATGTGTGTGGGTAGAATATACATCCCACGGGGGTAAAATTGAAAAAAGTAAAAAAAAAAATTTTTTTAGACTTAGTGATTTTTCCGACGTTTATCAGACTTTCAGATAGGGGAAATGTCAGTGAGCATTCCGATTTCAGTTCCAGACTGATTCACCCAATGAGTCCTTGATATTTAGTCGTTTTCAGCCAATTTTTTGGATTTTTGAAAATTTCACTTTTTTGTCAAAATATCCACTAAATGAGGGAATAATATGTGTGAGGGTACCCCAGGAGAGTTCCAAATGTGTGTGGGTAGAATATATATCCCATGGGGGTAAAATTGAAAAAAGTTGAAAAAAATTTTTTTTTGGACTTTGTCCTTTTTCTGGCGTTTATCAGACTTTCAGATAGGGGAAATGTCAGTGAGCATTCCGATTTCAGTTCCAGACTGATTCGCCCAATGAGTCCTTGATATTTAGTCGTTTTCAGCCAATTTTCTGGATTTTTGAAAATTTCACTTTTTTGTGAAAATATCCACTAAATGAGGGAATAATATGTGTGAGGGTACCCCAGGAGAGTTCCAAATGTGTGTGGGTAGAATATATATCTCACGGGGGAAAAATTGAAAAAAGTTGAAAAATAGTTTTTTTGGACTTAGTCATTTTTCTGGCGTTTATCCGACTTTCAGATAGAGGAAATGTCAGTGAGCATTCCGATTTCAGTTCCAGACTGATTCACCCAATGAGTCCTTGATATTTAGTCGTTTTCAGCCAATTTTTTGGATTTTTGAAAATTTCACTTTTTTGTGAAAATATCCACTAAATGAGGGAATAATATGTGTGAGGGTACCCCAGGAGAGTTCCAAATGTGTGTGGGTAGAATATATATCCCATTGGGGTAAAATTGAAAAAAGTTGAAAAAATTTTTTTTTCGACTTAGTCATTTTTCTGGCGTTTATCAGACTTTCAGATAGGGCAAATGTCAGTGAGCGTTCCGATTTCAGTTCCAGAGTCATTCTCCCAATGAGTCCTTGTTATTTAGTCGTTTTCAGCCAATTTTCTGGATTTTTGAAAATGTCACTTTTTTGTGAAAATATCCACTAAATGAGGGAATAATATGTGTGAGGGTACCCCCAGGAGAGTTCCAAATGTGTGTGGGTAGAATATATATCCCATTGCGGTAAAATTGAAAAAAGTTGAAAAAAATTCTTTTTTGGACTTAGTCATTTTTCCGGCGTTTATCAGACTTTCAGATAGGGGAAATGTCAGTGAGTGTTCCGATTTCAGTTCCAGAGCGATTCGCCCAATGAGTCCTTGTTATTTAGTCGTTTTCAGCCAATTTTCTGGATTTTTGAAAATTTCACTTTTTTGTGAAAATATCCACTAAATGAGGGAATAATATGTGTGAGGGTACCCCAGGAGAGTTCCAAATGTGTGTGGGTAGAATATATATCCCACGGGGGAAAAATTGAAAAAAGTTGAAAAAAAGTTTTTTTGGACTTAGTCATTTTTCTGGCGTTTATCAGACTTTCAGATAGGGGAAATGTCAGTGAGCATTCCGATTTCAGTTCCAGACTGATTCACCCAATGAGTCCTTGATATTTAGTCGTTTTCAGCCAATTTTTTGGATTTTTGAAAATTTCACTTTTTTGTCAAAATATCCACTAAATGAGGGAATAATATGTGTGAGGGTACCCCAGGAGAGTTCCAAATGTGTGTGGGTAGAATATATATCCCACGGGGGTAAAATTGAAAAAAGTTGAAAAAAATTTTTTTTTGGACTTTGTCCTTTTTCTGGCGTTTATCAGACTTTCGGATAGGGCAAATGTCAGTGAGCCTTCCAATTTCAGTTCCAGACTGATTCACCAAATGAGTCCTTGATATTTAGTCGTTTTCAGCCAATTTTTTGGATTTTTGAAAATTTCACTTTTTTGTGAAAATATCCACTAAATGAGGGAATAATATGTGTGAGGGAACCCCCAGGAGAGTTCCAAATGTGTGTGGGTAGAATATATATCCCATTGGGGTAAAATTGAAAAAAGTTGAAAAAAATTTTTTTTTGGACTTAGTCATATTTCTGGCGTTTATCAGACTTTCAGATAGGGCAAATGTCAGTGAGCGTTCCGATTTCAGTTCCAGAGTCATTCTCCCAATGAGTCCTTGTTATTTAGTCGTTTTCAGCCAATTTTCTGGATTTTTGAAAATGTCACTTTTTTGTGAAAATATCCACTAAATGAGGGAATAATATGTGTGAGGGTACCCCCAGGAGAGTTCCAAATGTGTGTGGGTAGAATATATATCCCATTGCGGTAAAATTGAAAAAAGTTGAAAAAAATTCTTTTTTGGACTTAGTCATTTTTCCGGCGTTTATCAGACTTTCAGATAGGGGAAATGTCAGTGAGCATTCCGATTTCAGTTCCAGACTGATTCACCCAATGAGTCCTTGATATTTAGTCGTTTTCAGCCAATTTTTTGGATTTTTGAAAATTTCACTTTTTTGTCAAAATATCCACTAAATGAGGGAATAATATGTGTGAGGGTACCCCAGGAGAGTTCCAAATGTGTGTGGGTAGAATATATATCCCACGGGGGTAAAATTGAAAAAAGTAAAAAAAAAAATTTTTTTAGACTTAGTGATTTTTCCGACGTTTATCAGACTTTCAGATAGGGGAAATGTCAGTGAGCATTCCGATTTCAGTTCCAGAGTGATTGGGCCAATGAGTCCTTGATATTTAGTCGTTTTCAGCCAATTTTCTGGATTTTTGAAAATTTCACTTTTTTGTGAAAATATCCACTAAATGAGGGAATAATATGTGTGAGGGTACCCCAGGAGAGTTCCAAATGTGTGTGGGTAGAATATATATCCCACGGGGGAAAAATTGAAAAAAGTTGAAAAAAAGTTTTTTTGGACTTAGTCATTTTTCTGGCGTTTATCAGACTTTCAGATAGGGGAAATGTCAGTGAGCATTCCGATTTCAGTTCCAGACTGATTCACCCAATGAGTCCTTGATATTTAGTCGTTTTCAGCCAATTTTTTGGATTTTTGAAAATTTCACTTTTTTGTCAAAATATCCACTAAATGAGGGAATAATATGTGTGAGGGTACCCCAGGAGAGTTCCAAATGTGTGTGGGTAGAATATATATCCCACGGGGGTAAAATTGAAAAAAGTTGAAAAAAATTTTTTTGGGATTTAGTCATTTTTCCGACGTTTATCAGACTTTCAGATAGGGGAAATGTCAGTGAGCATTCCGATTTCAGTTCCAGAGCGATTCGCCCAATGAGTCGTTGTTATTTAGTCGTTTTCAGCCAATTTTCTGGATTTTTGAAAATTTCACTTTTTTGAGAAAATATCCACTAAATGAGGGAATAATATGTGTGAGGGTACCCCAGGAGAGTTCCAAATGTGTGTGGGAAGAATGTATATCCCACGGGGGTAAAATTGAAAAAAGTTGAAAAAAATTTTTTTTTTGGACTTAGTCATTTTTCTGGCGTTTATCAGACTTTCAGATAGGGGAAATGTCAGTGAGCATTCCGATTTCAGTTCCAGAGCGATTCGCCCAATGAGTCCATGATATTTAGTCGTTTTCAGCCAATTTTCTGGATTTTTGAAAATTTCACTTTTTTGTGAAAATATCCACTAAATGAGGGAATAATATGTGTGAGGGTACCCCAGGAGAGTTCCAAATGTGTGTGGGTAGAATATATATCCCACGGGGGAAAAATTGAAAAAAGTTGAAAAAAAGTTTTTTTGGACTTAGTCATTTTTCTGGCGTTTATCAGACTTTCAGATAGGGGAAATGTCAGTGAGCATTCCGATTTCAGTTCCAGACTGATTCACCCAATGAGTCCTTGATATTTAGTCGTTTTCAGCCAATTTTTTGGATTTTTGAAAATTTCACTTTTTTGTCAAAATATCCACTAAATGAGGGAATAATATGTGTGAGGGTACCCCAGGAGAGTTCCAAATGTGTGTGGGTAGAATATATATCCCACGGGGGTAAAATTGAAAAAAGTTGAAAAAAATTTTTTTTTGGACTTAGTCCTTTTTCTGGCGTTTATCAGACTTTCAGATAGGGGAAATGTCAGTGAGCATTCCGATTTCAGTTCCAGACTGATTCACCCAATGAGTCCTTGATATTTAGTCGTTTTCAGCCAATTTTTTGGATTTTTGAAAATTTCACTTTTTTGTGAAAATATCCACTAAATGAGGGAATAATATGTGTGAGGGTACCCCCAGGAGAGTTCCAAATGTGTTTGGGTAGAATATATATCCCATTGGGGTAAAATTGAAAAAAGTTGAAAAAAATTCTTTTTTGGACTTAGTCATTTTTCTGGCGTTTATCAGACTTTCGGATAGGGCAAATGTCAGTGAGCCTTCCGATTTCAGTACCAGAGCGATTCGCCCAATGAGTCCTTGATATTTAGTCGTTTTCAGCCAATTTTCTGGATTTTTTAAAATTTCACTTTTTTGTGAAAATATCCACTAAATGAGGGAATAATATGTGTGAGGGTACACCAGGAGAGTTCCAAATGTGTGTGGGTAGAATATATATCCCATTGGGGTAAAATTGAAAAAAGTTGAAAAAATTTTTTTTTGGACTTAGTCATATTTCTGGCGTTTATCAGACTTTCAGATAGGGCAAATGTCAGTGAGCGTTCCGATTTCAGTTCCAGAGTGATTCTCCCAATGAGTCCTTGTTATTTAGTCATTTTCAGCCAATTTTCTGGATTTTTGAAAATGTCACTTTTTTGTGAAAATATCCACTAAATGAGGGAATAATATGTGTGAGGGTACCCCAGGAGAGTTCCAAATGTGTGTGGGAAGAATATATATCCCACGGGGGTAAAATTGAAAAAAGTTGAAAAAAATTTTTTTTTTGGACTTAGTCATTTTTCTGCCGTTTATCAGACTTTCAGATAGGGGAAATGTCAGTGAGCATTCCGATTTCAGTTTCAGAGCGATTCGCCCAATGAGTCCATGATATTTAGTCGTTTTCAGCCAATTTTCTGGATTTTTGAAAATGTCACTTTTTTGTGAAAATATCCACTAAATGAGGGAATAATATGTGTGAGGGTACCCCAGGAGAGTTCCAAATGTGTGTGGGTAGAATATATATCCCACGGTGGTAAAATTGAAAAAAGTAAAAAAAAAAATTTTTTTGGACTTAGTGATTTTTCTGGCGTTTATCAGACTTTCAGATAGGGGAAATGTCAGTGAGCGTTCCAATTTCAGTTCCAGAGCGATTCGCCCAATGACTCCTTGTTATTTAGTCGTTTTCAGCCAATTTTCTGGATTTTTGAAAATTTCACTTATTTGTGAAAATATCCACTAAATGAGGGAATAATATGTGTGAAGGTACCCCACTAGAGTTCCAAATGTGTGTGGGTAGAATATATATCCCACGGGGGTAAAATTGAAAAAAGTTAAAAAAAATTTTTTTTTGGACTTAGTCATTTTTCTGGCGTTTATCAGACTTTCAGATAGGGCAAATGTCAGTGAGCGTTCCGATTTCAGTTCCAGAGCGATTCGCCCAATGAGTCCTTGATATTTAGTCGTTTTCAGCCAATTTTTTGGATTTTTGAAAATTTCACTTTTTTGTGAAAATATCCACTAAATGAGGGAATAATATGTGTGAGGGTACCCCAGGAGAGTTCCAAATGTGTGTGGGTAGAATATATATCCCACGGGGGTAAAATTGAAAAAAGTTGAAAAAAATTTTTTTTGGACTTAGCCATTTTTCTGGCATTTATCAGACTTTCAGAGAGGGGAAATGTCAGTGAGCATTCCAATTTCAGTTCCAGAGCGATTCGCCCAATGAGTCCTTGTTATTTAGTCGTTTTCAGCCAATTTTCTGGATTTTTGAAAATTTCACTTTTTTGTGAAAATATCCACTAAATGAGGGAATAATATGTGTGAGGGTACCCCAGGAGAGTTCCAAATGTGTGTGGGAAGAATATATATCACACGGGGGTAAAATTGAAAAAAGTTTAAAAAATTTTTTTTTTGGACTTAGTCATTTTTCCAGGGTTTATCAGACTTTCAGATAGGGGAAATGTCAGTGAGCATTCCGATTTCAGTTCCAGAGCGATTCGCCTAATGAGTCCTTGTTATTTAGTCGTTTTCAGCCAATTTTCTGGATTTTTTAAAATTTTACTTTTTTGTGAAAATATCCACTAAATGAGGGAATAATATGTGTTAGGATACCCAGGAGAGTTCCAAATGTCTGTGGGTAGAATATATATCCCACAGGGTAAAATTGAAAAAAGTAAAAAAAAAAATTTTTTTTGGACTTAGTGATTCTTCTGGCGTTTATCAGACTTTCAGATAGGGGAAATGTCAGTGAGCATTGCGATTTCAGTTCCAGAGCGATTCGCCTAATGAGTCCTTGATATTTAGTCGTTTTCAGCCAATTTTTGGGATTTTTGAAAATTTCACTTTTTTGTGAAAATATCCACTAAATGAGGGAATTATACGTGTGAGGGTACCCCAGGAGAGTTCCAAATGTGTGTGGGTAGAATATATATCCCACGGGGGTAAAATTGAAAAAAGTTTAAAAAAATTTTTTTTTGGACTTAGTCATTTTTCTGGCGTTTATCAGACTTTCAGATAGGGGAAATGTCAGTGAGCGTTCCGATTTCAGTTCCAGAGCGATTCGCCCAATGACTCCTTGTTATTTAGTCGTTTTCAGCCAATTTTCTGGATTTTTGAAAATTTCACTTTTTTGTGAAAATATCCACTAAATGAGGGAATAATATGTGTGAGGGTACCCCAGGAGAGTTCCAAATGTGTGTGGGTAGAATATATATCCCACGGGGGTAAAATTGAAAAAAGTAAAAAAAAAAAATTTTTTTTAGACTTAGTGATTTTTCTGGCGTTTATCAGACTTTCAGATAGGGGAAATGTCAGTGAGCGTTCCAATTTCAGTTCCAGAGCGATTCGCCCAATGACTCCTTGTTATTTAGTCATTTTCAGCCAATTTTCTGGATTTTGAAAATTTCACTTATTTGTGAAAATATCCACTAAATGAGGGAATAATATGTGTGAAGGTACCCCAGGAGAGTTCCAAATGTGTGTGGGTAGAATATATATCCCACGGGGGTAAAATTGAAAAAAGTTGAAAAAAATTTTTTTTTGGACTTAGTCATTTTTCTGGCGTTTATCAGACTTTCAGATAGGGCAAATGTCAGTGAGCGTTCCGATTTCAGTTCCAGAGCGATTCGCCTAATGAGTCCTTGTTATTTAGTCGTTTTCAGCCAATTTTCTGGATCTTTTAAAATTTCACTTTTTTGTGAAAATATCCACTAAATGAGGGAATAATATGTGTGAGGGTACCCCAGGAGAGTTCTAAATGTGTGTGGGTAGAATATATATCCCACGGGGGTAAAATTGAAAAAAGTAAAAAAAAAATTTTTTTTTAGACTTAGTGATTTTTCCGACGTTTATCAGACTTTCAGATAGGGGAAATGTCAGTGAGCATTCCGATTTCAGTTCCAGAGCGATTCGCCTAATGAGTCCTTGTTATTTAGTCGTTTTCAGCCAATTTTCTGGATTTTTGAAAATTTCACTTTTTTGTCAAAATATCCACTAAATGAGGGAATAATATGTGTGAGGGTACCCCAGGAGAGTTCCAAATGTGTGTGGGTAGAATATATATCCCACGGGGGTAAAATTGAAAAAAGTTGAAAAAATTTTTTTTTGGACTTAGTCATTTTTCTGGCGTTTATCAGACTTTCAGATAGGGGAAATGTCAGTGAGCATTCCGATTTCAGTTCCAGACTGATTCACCCAATGAGTCCTTGATATTTAGTCGTTTTCAGCCAATTTTCTGGATTTTTTAAAATGTTACTTTTTTGTGAAAATATCCACTAAATGAGGGAATAATATGTGTGAGGGTACTCCAGGAGAGTTCCAAATGTGTGTGGGTAGAATATATATCCCATTGGGGTAAAATTGAAAAAAGTTGAAAAAAATTTTTTTTTTGGACTTAGTCATTTTTCTGCCGTTTATCAGACTTTCAGATAGGGCAAATGTCAGTGAGAGTTCCGATTTCAGTTCCAGAGCGATTCGCCCAATGAGTCCTTGATATTTAGTCGTTTTCCGCCAATTTTTTGGATTTTTGAAAATGTCACTTTTATGTGAAAATATTCACTAAATGAGGGAATAATATGTGTGAGGGTACCCCAGGAGAGTTCCAAATGTGTGTGGGTAGAATATATATCCGACGGGGGTAAAATTGAAAAAAGTTGAAAAAATTTTTTTTTGGATTTAGCCATTTTTCCGAGGTTTATCAGACTTTCAAATAGGGGAAATGTCAGTGAGCATTCCGATTTCAGTTACAGAGCGATTCGCCCAATGAGTCCTTGTTATTTAGTCGTTTTCAGCCAATTTTCTGGATTTTTGAAAATTTCACTTTTTTGTGAAAATATCCACTAAATGAGGGAATAATATGTGTGAGGGTACCCCAGGAGAGTTCCAAATGTGTGTGGGAAGAATATATATCACACGGGGGTAAAATTGAAAAAAGTTTAAAAAATTTTTTTTTTGGACTTAGTCATTTTTCCAGCGTTTATCAGACTTTCAGATAGGGGAAATGTCAGTGAGCATTCCGATTTCAGTTCCAGAGCGATTCGCCTAATGAGTCCTTGTTATTTAGTCGTTTTCAGCCAATTTTCTGGATTTTTTAAAATTTTACTTTTTTGTGAAAATATCCACTAAATGAGGGAATAATATGTGTGAGGATACCCAGGAGAGTTCCAAATGTGTGTGGGTAGAATGTATATCCCACGGGGATAAAATTGAAAAAAGTTGAAAAAAATTTTTTTTTGGACGTAGTCATTTTTCCGGCGTTTATCAGACTTTCAAATAGGGCAAATGTCATTGAGCATTCCAATTTCAGTTCCAGAGCGATTGGCCTATGAGTCCTTGATATTTAGTCGTTTTCAGCCAATTTTCTGGATTTTTGAAAATTTCACTTTTTTGTGAAAATATCCACTAAATGAGGGAATAATATGTGTGAGGGTACCCTAGGAGAGTTCCAAATGTCTGTGGGTAGAATATATATCCCACAGGGTAAAATTGAAAAAAGTAAAAAAAAAAATTTTTTTTGGACTTAGTGATTCTTCTGGCGTTTATCAGACTTTCAGATAGAGGAAATGTCAGTGAGCTTTCCAATTTCAGTTCCAGAGTGATTCGCCCAATGACTCCTTGTAATTTAGTAATTTTCAGCCAATTTTCTGCATTTTTGAAAATTTCACTTTTTTGTGAAAATATCCACTAAATGAGGGAATAATATGTGTGAGGGTACCCCAGGAGAGTTCTAAATGTGTGTGGGTAGAATATATATCCCACGGGGGTAAAATTGAAAAAAGTTAAAAAAAAATTTTTTTTTAGACTTAGTGATTTTTCCGACGTTTATCAGACTTTCAGATAGGGGAAATGTCAGTGAGCATTCCGATTTCAGTTCCAGAGCGATTCGCCTAATGAGTCCTTGTTATTTAGTCGTTTTCAGCCAATTTTCTGGATTTTTGAAAATTTCACTTTTTTGTCAAAATATCCACTAAATGAGGGAATAATATGTGTGAGGGTACCCCAGGAGAGTTCCAAATGTGTGTGGGTAGAATATATATCCCACGGGGGTAAAATTGAAAAAAGTTGAAAAAATTTTTTTTTGGACTTAGTCATTTTTCTGGCGTTTATCAGACTTTCAGATAGGGGAAATGTCAGTGAGCATTCCGATTTCAGTTCCAGACTGATTCACCCAATGAGTCCTTGATATTTAGTCGTTTTCAGCCAATTTTCTGGATTTTTTAAAATTTCACTTTTTTGTGAAAATATCCACTAAATGAGGGAATAATATGTGTGAGGGTACTCCAGGAGAGTTCCAAATGTGTGTGGGTAGAATATATATCCCATTGGGGTAAAATTGAAAAAAGTTGAAAAAAATTTTTTTTTTGGACTTAGTCATTTTTCTGCCGTTTATCAGACTTTCAGATAGGGCAAATGTCAGTGAGAGTTCCGATTTCAGTTCCAGAGCGATTCGCCCAATGAGTCCTTGATATTTAGTCGTTTTCCGCCAATTTTTTGGATTTTTGAAAATGTCACTTTTATGTGAAAATATTCACTAAATGAGGGAATAATATGTGTGAGGGTACCCCAGGAGAGTTCCAAATGTGTGTGGGTAGAATATATATCCCACGGGGGTAAAATTGAAAAAAGTAAAAAAAAAATTTTTTTGGGACTTAGTGATTTTTCTGGCGTTGATCAGACTTTCAGATAGGTGAAATGTCAGTGAGTGTTCCGATTTCAGTTCCAGAGCGATTCGCCCAATGACTCCATGTTATTTAGTCGTTTTCAGCCAATTTTCTGGATTTTTGAAAATTTCACTTTTTTGTGAAAATATCCACTAAATGAGGGAATAATATGTGTGAGGGTACCCCAGGAGAGTTCCAAATGTGTGTGGGTAGAATATATATCCGACGGTGGTAATATTGAAAAAAGTTTAAAAAAAATTTTTTTTGGACTTAGTCATTTTTCCGATGTTTATCAGAGTTTCAGATAGGGGAAATGTCAGTGAGCATTCCGATTTCAGTTCCAGAGCGATTCGCCCGATGAGTCCTTGTTATTTAGTCGTTTTCAGCCAATTTTCTGGATTTTTGAAAATTTCACTTTTTTGTGAAAATATCCACTAAATGAGGAAATAATATGTGTGAGGGTACCCCAGGAGAGTTCCAAATGTGTGTGGGAAGAATATATATCCCACCGGGGTAAAATTGAAAAAAGTTGAAAAAAATTTTTTTTTGGACTTAGTCATTTTTCTAGCGTTTATCAGACTTTCAGATATGGGAAATGTCAGTGAGCATTCCGATTTCAGTTCCAGACTGATTCACCCAATGAGTCCTTGATATTTAGTCGTTTTCAGCCAATTTTCTGGATTTTTTAAAATTTCACTATTTTGTGAAAATATCCACTAAATGAGGGAATAATATGTGTGAGGGTACTCCAGGAGAGTTCCAAATGTGTGTGGGTAGAATATATATCCCATTGGGGTAAAATTGAAAAAAGTTGAAAAAAATTTTTTTTTGGACTTAGTCATTTTTCTGGCGTTTATCAGACTTTCAGATAGGGCAAATGTCAGTGAGAGTTCCGATTTCAGTTCCAGAGCGATTCGCCCAATGAGTCCTTGATATTTAGTCGTTTTCCGCCAATTTTTTGGATTTTTGAAAATGTCACTTTTATGTGAAAATATTCACTAAATGAGGGAATAATATGTGTGAGGGTACCCCAGGAGAGTTCCAAATGTGTGTGGGTAGAATATATATCCCACGGGGGTAAAATTGAAAAAAGTAAAAAAAAAATTTTTTTTCGACTTAGTGATTTTTCTGGCGTTGATCAGACTTTCAGATAGGTGAAATGTCAGTGAGCGTTCCGATTTCAGTTCCAGAGCGATTCGCCCAATGACTCCATGTTATTTAGTCGTTTTCAGCCAATTTTCTGGATTTTTGAAAATTTCACTTTTTTGTGAAAATATCCACTAAATGAGGGAATAATATGTGTGAGGGTACCCCAGGAGAGTTCCAAATGTGTGTGGGTAGAATATATATCCGACGGTGGTAAAATTGAAAAAAGTTTAAAAAAATTTTTTTTCGGACTTAGTCATTTTTCCGATGTTTATCAGACTTTCAGATAGGGGAAATGTCAGTGAGCATTCCGATTTCAGTTCCAGAGCGATTCGCCCAATGAGTCCTTGTTATTTAGTCGTTTTCAGCCAATTTTCTGGATTTTTGAAAATGTCACTTTTATGTGAAAATATTCACTAAATGAGGGAATAATATGTGTGAGGGTACCCCAGGAGAGTTCCAAATGTGTGTGGGTAGAATATATATCCCACGGGGGTAAAATTGAAAAAAGTTGAAAAAAATTTTTTTTGGACTTAGTCATTTTTCCGGCGTTTATCAGACTTTCAGATAGGGCAAATGTCAGTGAGAGTTCCGATTTCAGTTCCAGAGCGATTCGCCCAATGAGTCCTTGTTATTTAGTCGTTTTCAGCCAATTTTCTGGATTTTTGAAAATTTCACTTTTTTGTGAAAATATCCACTAAATGAGGGAATAATATGTGTGAGGGTACCCCAGGAGAGTTCCAAATGTGTGTGGGAAGAATATATATCCCACGGGGGTAAAATTGAAAAAAGTTGAAAAAATTTTTTTTTTGGACTTAGTCATTTTTCTAGCGTTTATCAGACTTTCAGATAGGGGAAATGTCAGTGAGCATTCCGATTTCAGTTCCAGACTGATTCACCCAATGAGTCCTTGATATTTAGTCGTTTTCAGCCAATTTTCTGGATTGTTTAAAATTTCACTTTTTTGTGAAAATATCCACTAAATGAGGGAATAATATGTGTGAGGGTACTCCAGGAGAGTTCCAAATGTGTGTGGGTAGAATATATATCCCATTGGGGTAAAATTGAAAAAAGTTGAAAAAATTTTTTTTTTGGACTTAGTCATTTTTCTGGCGTTTATCAGACTTTCAGATAGGGCAAATGTCAGTGAGAGTTCCGATTTCAGTTCCAGAGCGATTCGCCCAATGAGTCCTTGATATTTAGTCGTTTTCCGCCAATTTTTTGGATTTTTGAAATTGTCACTTTTATGTGAAAATATTCACTAAATGAGGGAATAATATGTGTGAGGGTACCCCAGGAGAGTTCCAAATGTGTGTGGGTAGAATATATATCCCACGGGGGTAAAATTGAAAAAAGTAAAAAAAAAATTTTTTTTTTTGGACTTAGTCATTTTTCCAGCGTTTATCAGACTTTCAGATAGGGGAAATGTCAGTGAGTGTTCCGATTTCAGTTCCAGAGCAATTCGCCCAATGAGTCATTGTTATTCAGTCGTTTTCAGCCAATTTTCTGGATTTTTGAAAATTTCACTTTTTTGTGAAAATATCCACTAAATGAGGGAATAATATGTGTGAGGGTACCCCAGGAGAGTTCCAAATGTGTGTGGGTAGAATATATATCCGACGGGGGTAAAATTGAAAAAAGTTTAAAAAAAATTTTTTTTGGACTTAGTCATTTTTCTGGCGTTGATCAGACTTTCAGATAGGTGAAATGTCAGTGAGCGTTCCGATTTCAGTTCCAGAGCGATTCGCCCAATGACTCCATGTTATTTAGTCGTTTTCAGCCAATTTTCTGGATTTTTGAAAATTTCACTTTTTTGTGAAAATATCCACTAAATGAGGGAATAATATGTGTGAGGGTACCCCAGGAGAGTTCCAAATGTGTGTGGTAGAATATATATCCGACGGTGGTAAAATTGAAAAAAGTTTAAAAAAAATTTTTTTTGGACTTAGTCATTTTTCCGATGTTTATCAGACTTTCAGATAGGGGAAATGTCAGTGAGCATTCCGATTTCAGTTCCAGAGCGATTCGCCCAATGAGTCCTTGTTATTTAGTCGTTTTCAGCCAATTTTCTGGATTTTTGAAAATTTCACTTTTTTGTGAAAATATCCACTAAATGAGGGAATAATATGTGTGAGGGTACCCCAGGAGAGTTCCAAATGTGTGTGGGAAGAATATATATCCCACGTGGGTAAAATTGAAAAAAGTTGAAAAAATTTTTTTTTTGGACTTAGTCATTTTTCCAGCGTTTATCAGACTTACAGATAGGGGAAATGTCAGTGAGTGTTCCGATTTCAGTTCCAGAGCAATTTGCCCAATGAGTCATTGTTATTTAGTTGTTTTCAACCAAATTTCTGGATTTTTGAAAATTTCACTTTTTTGTGAAAATATCCACTAAATGAGGGAATAATATGTGTGAGGGTACCCCAGGAGAGTTCCAAATGTGTGTGGGTAGAATATATATCCCACGGGGGTAAAATTGAAAAAAGTAAAAAAAAAATTTTTTTTGGACTTAGTGATTTTTCTGGCGTTGATCAGACTTTCAGATAGGTGAAATGTCAGTGAGCGTTCCGATTTCAGTTCCAGAGCGATTCGCCCAATGACTCCTTGTTATTTAGTCGTTTTCAGACAATTTTCTGGATTTTTGAAAATTTCACTTTTTTGTGAAAATATCCACTAAATGAGGGAATAATATGTGTGAGGATACCCAGGAGAGTTCCAAATGTGTGTGGGTAGAATGTATATCCCACGGGGATAAAATTGAAAAAAGTTGAAAAAAATTTTTTTTTGGACGTAGTCATTTTTCCGGCGTTTATCAGACTTTCAAATAGGGCAAATGTCATTGAGCATTCCAATTTCAGTTCCAGAGCGATTGGCCTATGAGTCCTTGATATTTAGTCGTTTTCAGCCAATTTTCTGGATTTTTGAAAATTTCACTTTTTTGTGAAAATATCCACTAAATGAGGGAATAATATTTGTGAGGGTACCCTAGGAGAGTTCCAAATGTCTGTGGGTAGAATATATATCCCACAGGGTAAAATTGAAAAAAGTAAAAAAAAAAATTTTTTTTGGACTTAGTGATTCTTCTGGCGTTTATCAGACTTTCAGATAGAGGAAATGTCAGTGAGCGTTCCAATTTCAGTTCCAGAGTGATTCGCCCAATGACTCCTTGTAATTTAGTAATTTTCAGCCAATTTTCTGCATTTTTGAAAATTTCACTTTTTTGTGAAAATATCCACTAAATGAGGGAATAATATGTGTGAGGGTACCCCAGGAGAGTTCTAAATGTGTGTGGGTAGAATATATATCCCACGGGGGTAAAATTGAAAAAAGTTAAAAAAAAATTTTTTTTTAGACTTAGTGATTTTTCCGACGTTTATCAGACTTTCAGATAGGGGAAATGTCAGTGAGCATTCCGATTTCAGTTCCAGAGCGATTCGCCCAATGAGTCCTTGATATTTAGTCGTTTTCCGCCAATTTTTTGGATTTTTGAAAATGTCACTTTTATGTGAAAATATTCACTAAATGAGGGAATAATATGTGTGAGGGTACCCCAGGAGAGTTCCAAATGTGTGTGGGTAGAATATATATCCCACGGGGGTAAAATTGAAAAAAGTAAAAAAAAAATTTTTTTGGGACTTAGTGATTTTTCTGGCGTTGATCAGACTTTCAGATAGGTGAAATGTCAGTGAGCGTTCCGATTTCAGTTCCAGAGCGATTCGCCCAATGACTCCATGTTATTTAGTCGTTTTCAGCCAATTTTCTGGATTTTTGAAAATTTCACTTTTTTGTGAAAATATCCACTAAATGAGGGAATAATATGTGTGAGGGTACCCCAGGAGAGTTCCAAATGTGTGTGGGTAGAATATATATCCGACGGTGGTAAAATTGAAAAAAGTTTAAAAAAAATTTTTTTTGGACTTAGTCATTTTTCCGATGTTTATCAGAGTTTCAGATAGGGGAAATGTCAGTGAGCATTCCGATTTCAGTTCCAGAGCGATTCGCCCAATGAGTCCTTGTTATTTAGTCGTTTTCAGCCAATTTTCTGGATTTTTGAAAATTTCACTTTTTTGTGAAAATATCCACTAAATGAGGGAATAATATGTGTGAGGGTACCCCAGGAGAGTTCCAAATGTGTGTGGGAAGAATATATATCCCACCGGGGTAAAATTGAAAAAAGTTGAAAAAAATTTTTTTTTGGACTTAGTCATTTTTCTAGCGTTTATCAGACTTTCAGATAGGGGAAATGTCAGTGAGCATTCCGATTTCAGTTCCAGACTGATTCACCCAATGAGTCCTTGATATTTAGTCGTTTTCAGCCAATTTTCTGGATTTTTTAAAATTTCACTATTTTGTGAAAATATCCACTAAATGAGGGAATAATATGTGTGAGGGTACTCCAGGAGAGTTCCAAATGTGTGTGGGTAGAATATATATCCCATTGGGGTAAAATTGAAAAAAGTTGAAAAAAATTTTTTTTTGGACTTAGTCATTTTTCTGGCGTTTATCAGACTTTCAGATAGGGCAAATGTCAGTGAGAGTTCCGATTTCAGTTCCAGAGCGATTCGCCCTATGAGTCCTTGATATTTAGTCGTTTTCCGCCAATTTTTTGGATTTTTGAAAATGTCACTTTTATGTGAAAATATTCACTAAATGAGGGAATAATATGTGTGAGGGTACCCCAGGAGAGTTCCAAATGTGTGTGGGTAGAATATATATCCGACGGTGGTAAAATTGAAAAAAGTTTAAAAAAAATTTTTTTTGGACTTAGTCATTTTTCCGATGTTTATCAGACTTTCAGATAGGGGAAATGTCAGTGAGCATTCCGATTTCAGTTCCAGAGCGATTCGCCCAATGACTCCTTGTTATTTAGTCGTTTTCAGACAATTTTCTGGATTTTTGAAAATTTCACTTTTTTGTGAAAATATCCACTAAATGAGGGAATAATATGTGTGAGGGTACCCCAGGAGAGTTCCAAATGTGTGTGGGTAGAATATATATCCGACGGTGGTAAAATTGAAAAAAGTTGAAAAAAAATTTTTTTTGGACTTAGTGATTTTTCTGGCGTTTATCAGACTTTCAGATAGGGGAAATGTCAGTGAGCGTTCCAATTTCAGTTCCAGAGTGATTCGCCCAATGAGTCCTTGTTATTTAGTCGTTTTCAGCCAATTTTCTGGATTTTTTAAAATTTTACTTTTTTGTGAAAATATCCACTAAATGAGGGAATAATATGTGTGAGGATACCCAGGAGAGTTCCAAATGTGTGTGGGTAGAATGTATATCCCACGGGGATAAAATTGAAAAAAGTTGAAAAAAATTTTTTTTTGGACGTAGTCATTTTTCCGGCGTTTATCAGACTTTCAAATAGGGCAAATGTCATTGAGCATTCCAATTTCAGTTCCAGAGCGATTGGCCTATGAGTCCTTGATATTTAGTCGTTTTCAGCCAATTTTCTGGATTTTTGAAAATTTCACTTTTTTGTGAAAATATCCACTAAATGAGGGAATAATATGTGTGAGGGTACCCTAGGAGAGTTCCAAATGTCTGTGGGTAGAATATATATCCCACAGGGTAAAATTGAAAAAAGTAAAAAAAAAAATTTTTTTTGGACTTAGTGATTCTTCTGGCGTTTATCAGACTTTCAGATAGAGGAAATGTCAGTGAGCGTTCCAATTTCAGTTCCAGAGTGATTCGCCCAATGACTCCTTGTAATTTAGTAATTTTCAGCCAATTTTCTGCATTTTTGAAAATTTCACTTTTTTGTGAAAATATCCACTAAATGAGGGAATAATATGTGTGAGGGTACCCCAGGAGAGTTCTAAATGTGTGTGGGTAGAATATATATCCCACGGGGGTAAAATTGAAAAAAGTTAAAAAAAAATTTTTTTTTAGACTTAGTGATTTTTCCGACGTTTATCAGACTTTCAGATAGGGGAAATGTCAGTGAGCATTCCGATTTCAGTTCCAGAGCGATTCGCCTAATGAGTCCTTGTTATTTAGTCGTTTTCAGCCAATTTTCTGGATTTTTGAAAATTTCACTTTTTTGTCAAAATATCCACTAAATGAGGGAATAATATGTGTGAGGGTACCCCAGGAGAGTTCCAAATGTGTGTGGGTAGAATATATATCCCACGGGGGTAAAATTGAAAAAAGTTGAAAAAAATTTTTTTTTGGACTTAGTCATTTTTCTGCCGTTTATCAGACTTTCAGATAGGGCAAATGTCAGTGAGAGTTCCGATTTCAGTTCCAGAGCGATTCGCCCAATGAGTCCTTGATATTTAGTCGTTTTCCGCCAATTTTTTGGATTTTTGAAAATGTCACTTTTATGTGAAAATATTCACTAAATGAGGGAATAATATGTGTGAGGGTACCCCAGGAGAGTTCCAAATGTGTGTGGGTAGAATATATATCCGACGGTGGTAAAATTGAAAAAAGTTTAAAAAAAATTTTTTTTGGACTTAGTCATTTTTCCGATGTTTATCAGAGTTTCAGATAGGGGAAATGTCAGTGAGCATTCCGATTTCAGTTCCAGAGCGATTCGCCCAATGAGTCCTTGTTATTTAGTCGTTTTCAGCCAATTTTCTGGATTTTTGAAAATTTCACTTTTTTGTGAAAATATCCACTAAATGAGGGAATAATATGTGTGAGGGTACCCCAGGAGAGTTCCAAATGTGTGTGGGAAGAATATATATCCCACCGGGGTAAAATTGAAAAAAGTTGAAAAAAATTTTTTTTTGGACTTAGTCATTTTTCTAGCGTTTATCAGACTTTCAGATAGGGGAAATGTCAGTGAGCATTCCGATTTCAGTTCCAGACTGATTCACCCAATGAGTCCTTGATATTTAGTCGTTTTCAGCCAATTTTCTGGATTTTTTAAAATTTCACTATTTTGTGAAAATATCCACTAAATGAGGGAATAATATGTGTGAGGGTACTCCAGGAGAGTTCCAAATGTGTGTGGGTAGAATATATATCCCATTGGGGTAAAATTGAAAAAAGTTGAAAAAAATTTTTTTTTGGACTTAGTCATTTTTCTGGCGTTTATCAGACTTTCAGATAGGGCAAATGTCAGTGAGAGTTCCGATTTCAGTTCCAGAGCGATTCGCCCTATGAGTCCTTGATATTTAGTCGTTTTCCGCCAATTTTTTGGATTTTTGAAAATGTCACTTTTATGTGAAAATATTCACTAAATGAGGGAATAATATGTGTGAGGGTACCCCAGGAGAGTTCCAAATGTGTGTGGGTAGAATATATATCCGACGGTGGTAAAATTGAAAAAAGTTTAAAAAAAATTTTTTTTGGACTTAGTCATTTTTCCGATGTTTATCAGACTTTCAGATAGGGGAAATGTCAGTGAGCATTCCGATTTCAGTTCCAGAGCGATTCGCCCAATGAGTCCTTGTTATTTAGTCGTTTTCAGCCAATTTTCTGGATTTTTGAAAATTTCACTTTTTTGTGAAAATATCCACTAAATGAGGGAATAATATGTGTGAGGGTACCCCAGGAGAGTTCCAAATGTGTGTGGGAAGAATATATATCCCACGTGGGTAAAATTGAAAAAAGTTGAAAAAATTTTTTTTTTGGACTTAGTCATTTTTCCAGCGTTTATCAGACTTTCAGATAGGGGAAATGTCAGTGAGTGTTCCGATTTCAGTTCCAGAGCAATTTGCCCAATGAGTCATTGTTATTTACTTGTTTTCAACCAAATTTCTGGATTTTTGAAAATTTCACTTTTTTGTGAAAATATCCACTAAATGAGGGAATAATATGTGTGAGGGTACCCCAGGAGAGTTCCAAATGTGTGTGGGTAGAATATATATCCCACGGGGGTAAAATTGAAAAAAGTAAAAAAAAAATTTTTTTTGGACTTAGTGATTTTTCTGGCGTTGATCAGACTTTCAGATAGGTGAAATGTCAGTGAGCGTTCCGATTTCAGTTCCAGAGCGATTCGCCCAATGACTCCTTGTTATTTAGTCGTTTTCAGACAATTTTCTGGATTTTTGAAAATTTCACTTTTTTGTGAAAATATCCACTAAATGAGGGAATAATATGTGTGAGGGTACCCCAGGAGAGTTCCAAATGTGTGTGGGTAGAATATATATCCGACGGTGGTAAAATTGAAAAAAGTTGAAAAAAAATTTTTTTTGGACTTAGTGATTTTTCTGGCGTTTATCAGACTTTCAGATAGGGGAAATGTCAGTGAGCGTTCCAATTTCAGTTCCAGAGTGATTCGCCCAATGAGTCCTTGTTATTTAGTCGTTTTCAGCCAATTTTCTGGATTTTTGAAAATTTCACTTTTTTGTGAAAATATCCACTAAATGAGGGAATAATATGTGTGAGGGTACCCCAGGAGAGTTCCAAATGTGTGTGGGAAGAATATATATCACACGGGGGTAAAATTGAAAAAAGTTTAAAAAATTTTTTTTTTGGACTTAGTCATTTTTCCAGCGTTTATCAGACTTTCAGATAGGGGAAATGTCAGTGAGCATTCCGATTTCAGTTCCAGAGCGATTCGCCTAATGAGTCCTTGTTATTTAGTCGTTTTCAGCCAATTTTCTGGATTTTTTAAAATTTTACTTTTTTGTGAAAATATCCACTAAATGAGGGAATAATATGTGTGAGGATACCCAGGAGAGTTCCAAATGTGTGTGGGTAGAATGTATATCCCACGGGGATAAAATTGAAAAAAGTTGAAAAAAATTTTTTTTTGGACGTAGTCATTTTTCCGGCGTTTATCAGACTTTCAAATAGGGCAAATGTCATTGAGCATTCCAATTTCAGTTCCAGAGCGATTGGCCTATGAGTCCTTGATATTTAGTCGTTTTCAGCCAATTTTCTGGATTTTTGAAAATTTCACTTTTTTGTGAAAATATCCACTAAATGAGGGAATAATATGTGTGAGGGTACCCTAGGAGAGTTCCAAATGTCTGTGGGTAGAATATATATCCCACAGGGTAAAATTGAAAAAAGTAAAAAAAAAAATTTTTTTTGGACTTAGTGATTCTTCTGGCGTTTATCACACTTTCAGATAGAGGAAATGTCAGTGAGCGTTCCAATTTCAGTTCCAGAGTGATTCGCCCAATGACTCCTTGTAATTTAGTAATTTTCAGCCAATTTTCTGCATTTTTGAAAATTTCACTTTTTTGTGAAAATATCCACTAAATGAGGGAATAATATGTGTGAGGGTACCCCAGGAGAGTTCTAAATGTGTGTGGGTAGAATATATATCCCACGGGGGTAAAATTGAAAAAAGTTAAAAAAAAATTTTTTTTTAGACTTAGTGATTTTTCCGACGTTTATCAGACTTTCAGATAGGGGAAATGTCAGTGAGCATTCCGATTTCAGTTCCAGAGCGATTCGCCTAATGAGTCCTTGTTATTTAGTCGTTTTCAGCCAATTTTCTGGATTTTTGAAAATTTCACTTTTTTGTCAAAATATCCACTAAATGAGGGAATAATATGTGTGAGGGTACCCCAGGAGAGTTCCAAATGTGTGTGGGTAGAATATATATCCCACGGGGGTAAAATTGAAAAAAGTTGAAAAAAATTTTTTTTTGGACTTAGTCATTTTTCTGCCGTTTATCAGACTTTCAGATAGGGCAAATGTCAGTGAGAGTTCCGATTTCAGTTCCAGAGCGATTCGTGCAATGAGTCCTTGATATTTAGTCGTTTTCCGCCAATTTTTTGGATTTTTGAAAATGTCACTTTTATGTGAAAATATTCACTAAATGAGGGAATAATATGTGTGAGGGTACCCCAGGAGAGTTCCAAATGTGTGTGGGTAGAATATATATCCCACGGGGGTAAAATTGAAAAAAGTAAAAAAAAAATTTTTTTGGGACTTAGTGATTTTTCTGGCGTTGATCAGACTTTCAGATAGGTGAAATGTCAGTGAGCGTTCCGATTTCAGTTCCAGAGCGATTCGCCCAATGACTCCATGTTATTTAGTCGTTTTCAGCCAATTTTCTGGATTTTTGAAAATTTCACTTTTTTGTGAAAATATCCACTAAATGAGGGAATAATATGTGTGAGGGTACCCCAGGAGAGTTCCAAATGTGTGTGGGTAGAATATATATCCGACGGTGGTAAAATTGAAAAAAGTTTAAAAAAAATTTTTTTTGGACTTAGTCATTTTTCCGATGTTTATCAGAGTTTCAGATAGGGGAAATGTCAGTGAGCATTCCGATTTCAGTTCCAGAGCGATTCGCCCAATGAGTCCTTGTTATTTAGTCGTTTTCAGCCAATTTTCTGGATTTTTGAAAATTTCACTTTTTTGTGAAAATATCCACTAAATGAGGGAATAATATGTGTGAGGGTACCCCAGGAGAGTTCCAAATGTGTGTGGGTAGAATATATATCCCACGGGGGTAAAATTGAAAAAAGTTGAAAAAAAATTTTTTTGGACTTAGTCATTTTTCCGGCGTTTATCAGACTTTCAGATAAGGCAAATGTCAGTGAGAGTTCCGATTTCAGTTCCAGAGCGATTCGCCCAATGAGTCCTTGATATTTAGTCGTTTTCCGCCAATTTTTTGGATTTTTGAAAATGTCACTTTTATGTGAAAATATTCACTAAATGAGGGAATAATATGTGTGAGGGTACCCCAGGAGAGTTCCAAATGTGTGTGGGTAGAATATATATCCCACGGGGGTAAAATTGAAAAAAGTAAAAAAAAAATTTTTTTTTTTGGACTTAGTCATTTTTCCAGCGTTTATCAGACTTTCAGATAGGGGAAATGTCAGTGAGTGTTCCGATTTCAGTTCCAGAGCAATTCGCCCAATGAGTCATTGTTATTTAGTCGTTTTCAGCCAATTTTCTGGATTTTTGAAAATTTCACTTTTTTGTGAAAATATCCACTAAATGAGGGAATAATATGTGTGAGGGTACCCCAGGAGAGTTCCAAATGTGTGTGGGTAGAATATATATCCGACGGGGGTAAAATTGAAAAAGTTAAAAAAAAATTTTTTTTGGACTTAGTGATTTTTCTGGCGTTTATCAGACTTTCAGATAGGGGAAATGTCAGTGATCGTTCCGATTTCAGTTCCAGAGTGATTCTCCCAATGAGTCATTGCTATTTAGTCGTTTTCAGCCAATTTTCTGGATTTTTGAAAATTTCACTTTTTTGTCAAAATATCCACTAAATGAGGGAATAATATGTGTGAGGGTACCCCAGGAGAGTTCCAAATGTGTGTGGGTAGAATATATATCCCACGGGGGTAAAATTGAAAAAAGTTTAAAAAAATTTTTTTTTGGACTTAGTCATTTTTCTGGCGTTTATCAGACTTTCTGATAGGGGAAATGTCAGTGAGCATTCCGATTTCAGTACCAGAGTGATTCACCCAATGAGTCCTTGATATTTAGTTGTTTTCAGCCAATTTTTTGGATTTTTGAAAATTTCACTTTTTTGTCAAAATATCCACTAAATGAGGGAATAATATGTGTGAGGGTACCCCAGGAGAGTTCCAAATGTGTGTGGGTAGAATATATATCGCACGGGGGTAAAATTGAAAAAAGTTGAAAAAATTTTTTTTTGGACTTAGTCATTTTTCTGGCGTTTATCAGACTTTCAGATAGGGGAAATGTCAGTGAGCATTCCGATTTCAGTTCCAGACTGATTCACCCAATGAGTCCTTGATATTTAGTCGTTTACAGCCAATTTTCTGGATTTTTTAAAATGTCACTTTTTTGTGAAAATATCCACTAAATGAGGGAATAATATGTGTGAGGGTACTCCAGGAGAGTTCCAAATGTGTGTGGGTAGAATTGGGGTAAAATTGAAAAAAGTTGAAAAAAATTTTTTTTTGGACTTAGTCATTTTTCTGGCGTTTATCAGACTTTCAGATAGGGGAAATGTCAGTGAGCATTCCGATTTCAGTTCCAGACTGATTCACCCAATGAGTCTTTGATATTTAGTCGTTTTCCGCCAATTTTCTGGATTTTTTAAAATTTCACTTTTTTGTGAAAATATCCACTAAATGAGGGAATAATATGTGTGAGGGTACTCCAGGAGAGTTCCAAATGTGTGTGGGTAGAATATATATCCCACGGGGGTAAAATTGAAAAAAGATTAAAAAAATTTTTTTTTGGACTTAGTCATTTTTCCAGCGTTTATCAGACTTTCAGATAGGGGAAATGTCAGTGAGTGTTCCGATTTCAGTTCCATAGCGATTCGCCCAATAAGTCCTTGATATTTAGTCGTTTTCAGCCAATTTTCTGGATTTTTGAAATTTTCACTTTTTTGTGAAAATATCCACTAAATGAGGGAATAATATGTGTGAGGGTACCCCAGGAGAGTTCCAAATGTGTGTGGGTAGAATATATATCCGACGGTGGTAAAATTGAAAAAAGTTTAAAAAAAATTTTTTTTGGACTTAGTCATTTTTCCGATGTTTATCAGACTTTCAGATAGGGGAAATGTCAGTGAGCATTCCGATTTCTGTTCCAGAGCGATTCGCCCAATGAGTCCTTGTTATTTAGTCGTTTTCAGCCAATTTTCTGGATTTTTGAAAATTTCACTTTTTTGTGAAAATATCCACTAAATGAGGGAATAATATGTGTGAGGGTACCCCAGGAGAGTTCCAAATGTGTGTGGGTAGAATATATATCCCACGGGGGTAAAATTGAAAAAAGTTTAAAAAAAATTTTTTTTGGACTTAGTCATTTTTCTGGCGTTTATCAGACTTTCTGATAGGGGAAATGTCAGTGAGCATTCCGATTTCAGTACCAGAGTGATTCACCCAATGAGTCCTTGATATTTAGTTGTTTTCAGCCAATTTTTTGGATTTTTGAAAATTTCACTTTTTTGTCAAAATATCCACTAAATGAGGGAATAATATGTGTGAGGGTACCCCAGGAGAGTTCCAAATGTGTGTGGGTAGAATATATATCGCACGGGGGTAAAATTGAAAAAAGTTGAAAAAATTTTTTTTTGGACTTAGTCATTTTTCTGGCGTTTATCAGACTTTCAGATAGGGGAAATGTCAGTGAGCATTCCGATTTCAGTTCCAGACTGATTCACCCAATGAGTCTTTGATATTTAGTCGTTTTCCGCCAATTTTCTGGATTTTTTAAAATTTCACTTTTTTGTGAAAATATCCACTAAATGAGGGAATAATATGTGTGAGGGTACTCCAGGAGAGTTCCAAATGTGTGTGGGTAGAATATATATCCCACGGGGGTAAAATTGAAAAAAGTTTAAAAAAATTTTTTTTTGGACTTAGTCATTTTTCCAGCGTTTATCAGACTTTCAGATAGGGGAAATGTCAGTGAGTGTTCCGATTTCAGTTCCATAGCGATTCGCCCAATAAGTCCTTGATATTTAGTCGTTTTCAGCCAATTTTCTGGATTTTTGAAATTTTCACTTTTTTGTGAAAATATCCACTAAATGAGGGAATAATATGTGTGAGGGTACCCCAGGAGAGTTCCAAATGTGTGTGGGTAGAATATATATCCGACGGTGGTAAAATTGAAAAAAGTTTAAAAAAAATTTTTTTTGGACTTAGTCATTTTTCCGATGTTTATCAGACTTTCAGATAGGGGAAATGTCAGTGAGCATTCCGATTTCTGTTCCAGAGCGATTCGCCCAATGAGTCCTTGTTATTTAGTCGTTTTCAGCCAATTTTCTGGATTTTTGAAAATTTCACTTTTTTGTGAAAATATCCACTAAATGAGGGAATAATATGTGTGAGGGTACCCCAGGAGAGTTCCAAATGTGTGTGGGAAAAATATATATCCCACGGGGGTAAAATTGAAAAAAGTTTAAAAAAAATTTTTTTTGGACTTAGTCATTTTTCTGGCGTTTATCAGACTTTCTGATAGGGGAAATGTCAGTGAGCATTCCGATTTCAGTACCAGAGTGATTCACCCAATGAGTCCTTGATATTTAGTCGTTTTCAGCCAATTTTTTGGATTTTTGAAAATTTCACTTTTTTGTCAAAATATCCACTAAATGAGGGAATAATATGTGTGAGGGTACACCAGGAGAGTTCCAAATGTGTGTGGGTAGAATATATATCCCACGGGGGTAAAATTGAAAAAAGTTGAAAAAATTTTTTTTTGGACTTAGTCATTTTTCTGGCGTTTATCAGACTTTCAGATAGGGGAAATGTCAGTGAGCATTCCGATTTCAGTTCCAGACTGATTCACCCAATGAGTCCTTGATATTTAGTCATTTTCAGCCAATTTTCTGGATTTTTTAAAATTTCACTTTTTTGTGAAAATATCCACTAAATGAGGGAATAATATGTGTGAGGGTACTCCAGGAGAGTTCCAAATGTGTGTGGGTAGAATATATATCCCATTGGGGTAAAATTGAAAAAAGTAAAAAAAAAATTTTTTTTGGACTTAGTGATTTTTCTGGCGTTGATCAGACTTTCAGATAGGTGAAATGTCAGTGAGCGTTCCGATTTCAGTTCCAGAGCGATTCGCCCAATGACTCCTTGTTATTTAGTCGTTTTCAGCCAATTTTCTGGATTTTTGAAAATTTCACTTTTTTGTGAAAATATCCACTAAATGAGGGAATAATATGTGTGAGGGTACCCCAGGAGAGTTCCAAATGTGTGTGGGTAGAATATATATCCGACGGTGGAAAAATGGAAAAAAGTTGAAAAAAAATTTTTTTTGGACTTAGTGATTTTTCTGGCGTTTATCAGACTTTCAGATAGGGGAAATGTCAGTGAGCGTTCCAATTTCAGTTCCAGAGTGATTCGCCCAATGAGTCCTTGTTATTTAGTCGTTTTCAGCCAATTTTCTGGATTTTTGAAAATTTCACTTTTTTGTGAAAATATCCACTAAATGAGGGAATAATATGTGTGAGGGTACCCCAGGAGAGTTCCAAATGTGTGTGGGTAGAATATATATCCCACGGGGGTAAAATTGAAAAAAGTTGAAAAAAATTTTTTTTTGGACTTAGTGATTTTTCTGGCGTTTATCAGACTTTCAGATAGGGCAAATGTCAGTGAGAGTTCCGATTTCAGTTCCAGAGCGATTCGCCCAATGAGTCCTTGATATTTAGTTGTTTTCCGCCAATTTTTTGGATTTTTGAAAATGTCACTTTTATGTGAAAATATTCACTAAATGAGGGAATAATATGTGTGAGGGTACCCCAGGAGAGTTCTAAATGTGTGTGGGTAGAATATATATCCCACGGGGGTAAAATTGAAAAAAGTAAAAAAAAAATTTTTTTTGGACTCAGTGATTTTTCTGGCGTTGATCAGACTTTCAGATAGGTGAAATGTCAGTGAGCGTTCCGATTTCAGTTCCAGAGCGATTCGCCCAATGACTCCTTGTTATTTAGTCGTTTTCAGACAATTTTCTGGATTTTTGAAAATTTCACTTTTTTGTGAAAATATCCACTAAATGAGGGAATAATATGTGTGAGGGTACCCCAGGAGAGTTCCAAATGTGTGTGGGTAGAATATATATCCGACGGTGGTAAAATTGAAAAAAGTTGAAAAAAAATTTTTTTTGGACTTTGTGATTTTTCTGGCGTTTATCAGACTTTCAGATAGGGGAAATGTCAGTGAGCGTTCCGATTTCAGTTCCAGAGTGATTCGCCCAATGAGTCCTTGTTATTTAGTCGTTTTCAGCCAATTTTCTGGATTTTTGAAAATTTCACTTTTTTGTGAAAATATCCACTAAATGAGGGAATAATATGTGTGAGGGTACCCCAGGAGAGTTCCAAATGTGTGTGGGAAGAATATATATCCCACGGGGGTAAAATTGAAAAAAGTTGAAAAAATTTTTTTTTTGGACTTAGTCATTTTTCCAGCGTTTATCAGACTTTCAGATAGGGGAAATGTCAGTGAGTGTTCCGATTTCAGTTCCAGAGCAATTCGCCCAATGAGTCATTGTTATTTAGTCGTTTTCAGCCAATTTTCTGGATTTTTGAAAATTTCACTTTTTTGTGAAAATATCCACTAAATGAGGGAATAATATGTGTGAGGGTACCCCAGGAGAGTTCCAAATGTGTGTGGGTAGAATATATATCCCACGGGGGTAAAATTGAAAAAAGTTAAAAAAAAATTTTTTTTGGACTTAGTGATTTTTCTGGCGTTTATCAGACTTTCAGATAGGGGAAATGTCAGTGAGCGTTCCGATTTCAGTTCCAGAGTGATTCGCCCAATGAGTCCTTGTTATTTAGTCGTTTTCAGCCAATTTTCTGGATTTTTGAAAATTTCACTTTTTTTGTGAAAATATCCACTAAATGAGGGAATAATATGTGTGAGGGTACCCCAGGAGAGTTCCAAATGTGTGTGGGTAGAATATATATCCCACGGGGGTAAAATTGAAAAAAGTTGAAAAAAATTTTTTTTGGACTTAGTCATTTTTCCGGCGTTTATCAGACTTTCAGATAGGGGAAATGTCAGTGAGCATTCCGATTTCAGTACCAGAGTGATTCACCCAATGAGTCCTTGATATTTAGTCGTTTTCAGCCAATTTTCTGGATTTTTGAAAATTTCACTTTTTTGTGAAAATATCCACTAAATGAGGGAATAATATGTGTGAGGGTACCCCAGGAGAGTTCCAAATGTGTGTGGGTAGAATATATATCCGACGGTGGTAAAATTGAAAAAAGTTTAAAAAAAATTTTTTTTGGACTTAGTCATTTTTCCGATGTTTATCAGACTTTCAGATAGGGGAAATGTCAGTGAGCATTCCGATTTCTGTTCCAGAGCGATTCGCCCAATGAGTCCTTGTTATTTAGTCGTTTTCAGCCAATTTTCTGGATTTTTGAAAATTTCACTTTTTTGTGAAAATATCCACTAAATGAGGGAATAATATGTGTGAGGGTACCCCAGGAGAGTTCCAAATGTGTGTGGGAAAAATATATATCCCACGGGGGTAAAATTGAAAAAAGTTTAAAAAAAATTTTTTTTGGACTTAGTCATTTTTCTGGCGTTTATCAGACTTTCTGATAGGGGAAATGTCAGTGAGCATTCCGATTTCAGTACCAGAGTGATTCACCCAATGAGTCCTTGATATTTAGTCGTTTTCAGCCAATTTTTTGGATTTTTGAAAATTTCACTTTTTTGTCAAAATATCCACTAAATGAGGGAATAATATGTGTGAGGGTACACCAGGAGAGTTCCAAATGTGTGTGGGTAGAATATATATCCCACGGGGGTAAAATTGAAAAAAGTTGAAAAAATTTTTTTTTGGACTTAGTCATTTTTCTGGCGTTTATCAGACTTTCAGATAGGGGAAATGTCAGTGAGCATTCCGATTTCAGTTCCAGACTGATTCACCCAATGAGTCCTTGATATTTAGTCATTTTCAGCCAATTTTCTGGATTTTTTAAAATTTCACTTTTTTGTGAAAATATCCACTAAATGAGGGAATAATATGTGTGAGGGTACTCCAGGAGAGTTCCAAATGTGTGTGGGTAGAATATATATCCCATTGGGGTAAAATTGAAAAAAGTAAAAAAAAAATTTTTTTTGGACTTAGTGATTTTTCTGGCGTTGATCAGACTTTCAGATAGGTGAAATGTCAGTGAGCGTTCCGATTTCAGTTCCAGAGCGATTCGCCCAATGACTCCTTGTTATTTAGTCGTTTTCAGCCAATTTTCTGGATTTTTGAAAATTTCACTTTTTTGTGAAAATATCCACTAAATGAGGGAATAATATGTGTGAGGGTACCCCAGGAGAGTTCCAAATGTGTGTGGGTAGAATATATATCCGACGGTGGAAAAATGGAAAAAAGTTGAAAAAAAATTTTTTTTGGACTTAGTGATTTTTCTGGCGTTTATCAGACTTTCAGATAGGGGAAATGTCAGTGAGCGTTCCAATTTCAGTTCCAGAGTGATTCGCCCAATGAGTCCTTGTTATTTAGTCGTTTTCAGCCAATTTTCTGGATTTTTGAAAATTTCACTTTTTTGTGAAAATATCCACTAAATGAGGGAATAATATGTGTGAGGGTACCCCAGGAGAGTTCCAAATGTGTGTGGGTAGAATATATATCCCACGGGGGTAAAATTGAAAAAAGTTGAAAAAAATTTTTTTTTGGACTTAGTGATTTTTCTGGCGTTTATCAGACTTTCAGATAGGGCAAATGTCAGTGAGAGTTCCGATTTCAGTTCCAGAGCGATTCGCCCAATGAGTCCTTGATATTTAGTTGTTTTCCGCCAATTTTTTGGATTTTTGAAAATGTCACTTTTATGTGAAAATATTCACTAAATGAGGGAATAATATGTGTGAGGGTACCCCAGGAGAGTTCTAAATGTGTGTGGGTAGAATATATATCCCACAGGGGTAAAATTGAAAAAAGTAAAAAAAAAATTTTTTTTGGACTCAGTGATTTTTCTGGCGTTGATCAGACTTTCAGATAGGTGAAATGTCAGTGAGCGTTCCGATTTCAGTTCCAGAGCGATTCGCCCAATGACTCCTTGTTATTTAGTCGTTTTCAGACAATTTTCTGGATTTTTGAAAATTTCACTTTTTTGTGAAAATATCCACTAAATGAGGGAATAATATGTGTGAGGGTACCCCAGGAGAGTTCCAAATGTGTGTGGGTAGAATATATATCCGACGGTGGTAAAATTGAAAAAAGTTGAAAAAAAATTTTTTTTGGACTTTGTGATTTTTCTGGCGTTTATCAGACTTTCAGATAGGGGAAATGTCAGTGAGCGTTCCGATTTCAGTTCCAGAGTGATTCGCCCAATGAGTCCTTGTTATTTAGTCGTTTTCAGCCAATTTTCTGGATTTTTGAAAATTTCACTTTTTTGTGAAAATATCCACTAAATGAGGGAATAATATGTGTGAGGGTACCCCAGGAGAGTTCCAAATGTGTGTGGGAAGAATATATATCCCACGGGGGTAAAATTGAAAAAAGTTGAAAAAATTTTTTTTTTGGACTTAGTCATTTTTCCAGCGTTTATCAGACTTTCAGATAGGGGAAATGTCAGTGAGTGTTCCGATTTCAGTTCCAGAGCAATTCGCCCAATGAGTCATTGTTATTTAGTCGTTTTCAGCCAATTTTCTGGATTTTTGAAAATTTCACTTTTTTGTGAAAATATCCACTAAATGAGGGAATAATATGTGTGAGGGTACCCCAGGAGAGTTCCAAATGTGTGTGGGTAGAATATATATCCCACGGGGGTAAAATTGAAAAAAGTTAAAAAAAAATTTTTTTTGGACTTAGTGATTTTTCTGGCGTTTATCAGACTTTCAGATAGGGGAAATGTCAGTGAGCGTTCCGATTTCAGTTCCAGAGTGATTCGCCCAATGAGTCCTTGTTATTTAGTCGTTTTCAGCCAATTTTCTGGATTTTTGAAAATTTCACTTTTTTTGTGAAAATATCCACTAAATGAGGGAATAATATGTGTGAGGGTACCCCAGGAGAGTTCCAAATGTGTGTGGGTAGAATATATATCCCACGGGGGTAAAATTGAAAAAAGTTGAAAAAAATTTTTTTTGGACTTAGTCATTTTTCCGGCGTTTATCAGACTTTCAGATAGGGGAAATGTCAGTGAGCATTCCGATTTCAGTACCAGAGTGATTCACCCAATGAGTCCTTGATATTTAGTCGTTTTCAGCCAATTTTTTGGATTTTTGAAAATTTCACTTTTTTGTCAAAATATCCACTAAATGAGGGAATAATATGTGTGAGGGTACCCCAGGAGAGTTCCAAATGTGTGTGGGTAGAATATATATCCCACGGGGGTAAAATTGAAAAAAGTTGAAAAAATTTTTTTTTGGACTTAGTCATTTTTCTGGCGTTTATCAGACTTTCAGATAGGGGAAATGTCAGTGAGCGTTCCGATTTCAGTTCCAGAGTGATTCACCCAATGAGTCCTTGATATTTAGTCGTTTTCAGCCAATTTTCTGGATTTTTTAAAATTTCACTTTTTTGTGAAAATATCCACTAAATGAGGGAATAATATGTGTGAGGGTACTCCAGGAGAGTTCCAAATGTGTGTGGGTAGAATATATATCCCATTGGGGTAAAATTGAAAAAAGTAAAAAAAAAATTTTTTTTGGACTTAGTGATTTTTCTGGCGTTGATCAGACTTTCAGATAGGTGAAATGTCAGTGAGCGTTCCGATTTCAGTTCCAGAGCAATTCGCCCAATGACTCCATGTTATTTAGTCGTTTTCAGCCAAATTTCTGGATTTTTGAAAATTTCACTTTTTTGTGAAAATATCCACTAAATGAGGGAATAATATGTGTGAGGGTACCCCAGGAGAGTTCCAAATGTGTGTGGGAAGAATATATATCCCACGTGGGTAAAATTGAAAAAAGTTGAAAAAATTTTTTTTTTGGACTTAGTCATTTTTCCAGCGTTTATCAGACTTTCAGATAGGGGAAATGTCAGTGAGTGTTCCGATTTCAGTTCCAGAGCAATTCGCCCAATGAGTCATTGTTATTTAGTTGTTTTCAACCAAATTTCTGGATTTTTGAAAATTTCACTTTTTTGTGAAAATATCCACTAAATGAGGGAATAATATGTGTGAGGGTACCCCAGGAGAGTTCCAAATGTGTGTGGGTAGAATATATATCCCACGGGGGTAAAATTGAAAAAAGTAAAAAAAAAATTTTTTTTGGACTCAGTGATTTTTCTGGCGTTGATCAGACTTTCAGATAGGTGAAATGTCAGTGAGCGTTCCGATTTCAGTTCCAGAGCGATTCGCCCAATGACTCCTTGTTATTTAGTCGTTTTCAGACAATTTTCTGGATTTTTGAAAATTTCACTTTTTTGTGAAAATATCCACTAAATGAGGGAATAATATGTGTGAGGGTACCCCAGGAGAGTTCCAAATGTGTGTGGGTAGAATATATATCCGATGGTGGTAAAATTGAAAAAAGTTGAAAAAAAATTTTTTTTGGACTTAGTGATTTTTCTGGCGTTTATCAGACTTTCAGATAGGGGAAATGTCAGTGAGAGTTCGATTTCAGTTCCAGAGCGATTCGCCCAATGAGTCCTTGATATTTAGTCGTTTTCAGACAATTTTCTGGATTTTTGAAAATTTCACTTTTTTGTGAAAATATCCACTAAATGAGGGAATAATATGTGTGAGGGTACCCCAGGAGAGTTCCAAATGTGTGTGGGTAGAATATATATCCGACGGTGGTAAAATTGAAAAAAGTTTAAAAAAAATTTTTTTTGGACTTAGTCATTTTTCCGATGTTTATCAGACTTTCAGATAGGGGAAATGTCAGTGAGCATTCCGATTTCAGTTCCAGAGCGATTCGCCCAATGAGTCCTTGTTATTTAGTCGTTTTCAGCCAATTTTCTGGATTTTTGAAAATTTCACTTTTTTGTGAAAATATCCACTAAATGAGGGAATAATATGTGTGAGGGTACCCCAGGAGAGTTCCAAATGTGTGTGGGAAGAATATATATCCCACGGGGGTAAAATTGAAAAAAGTTGAAAAATTTTTTTTTTTGGACTTAGTGATTTTTCTGGCGTTTATCAGACTTTCAGATAGGGGAAATGTCAGTGAGCGTTCCGATTTCAGTTCCAGAGTGATTCGCCCAATGAGTCCTTGTTATTTATTCGTTTTCAGCCAATTTTCTGGATTTTTGAAAATTTCACTTTTTTGTGAAAATATCCACTAAATGAGGGAATAATATGTGTGAGGGTACCCCAGGAGAGTTCCAAATGTGTGTGGGTAGAATATATATCCCACGGGGGTAAAATTGAAAAAAGTTGAAAAAAATTTTTTTTGGACTTAGTCATTTTTCCGGCGTTTATCAGACTTTCAGATAGGGGAAATGTCAGTGATCGTTCCGATTTCAGTTCCAGAGTGATTCTCCCAATGAGTCATTGCTATTTAGTCGTTTTCAGCCAATTTTCTGGATTTTTGAAAATTTCACATTTTGTCAAAATATCCACTAAATGAGAGAATAATATGTGTGAGGGTACCCCAGGAGAGTTCCAAATGTGTGTGGGTAGAATATATATCCCACGGGGGTAAAATTGAAAAAAGTTGAAAAAAATTTTTTTTTGGACTTAGTGATTTTTCTGGCGTTTATCAGACTTTCAGATAGGGCAAATGTCAGTGAGAGTTCCGATTTCAGTTCCAGAGCGATTCGCCCAATGAGTCCTTGTTATTTAGTCGTTTTCAGCCAATTTCCTGGATTTTTGAAAATTTCACTTTTTTGTGAAAATATCCACTAAATGAGGGAATAATATGTGTGAGGGTACCCCAGGAGAGTTCCAAATGTGTGTGGGTAGAATATATATCCCACGGGGATAAAATTGAAAAAAGTTGAAAAAAAATTTTTTTTGGACTTAGTGATTTTTCTGGCGTTTATCAGACTTTCAGATAGGGGAAATGTCAGTGAGCGTTCCAATTTCAGTTCCAGAGTGATTCGCCCAATGAGTCCTTGTTATTTAGTCGTTTTCAGCCAATTTTCTGGATTTTTGAAAATTTCACTTTTTTGTGAAAATATCCACTAAATGAGGGAATAATATGTGTGAGGGTACCCCAGGAGAGTTCCAAATGTGTGTGGGTAGAATATATATCCCACGGGGGTAAAATTGAAAAAAGTTGAAAAAAATTTTTTTTTGGACTTAGTGATTTTTCTGGCGTTTATCAGACTTTCAGATAGGGCAAATGTCAGTGAGAGTTCCGATTTCAGTTCCAGAGCGATTCGCCCAATGAGTCCTTGATATTTAGTCGTTTTCCGCCAATTTTTTGGATTTTTGAAAATGTCACTTTTATGTGAAAATATTCACTAAATGAGGGAATAATATGTGTGAGGGTACCCCAGGAGAGTTCTAAATGTGTGTGGGTAGAATATATATCCCACGGGGGTAAAATTGAAAAAAGTAAAAAAAAAATTTTTTTTGGACTCAGTGATTTTTCTGGCGTTGATCAGACTTTCAGATAGGTGAAATGTCAGTGAGCGTTCCGATTTCAGTTCCAGAGCGATTCGCCCAATGACTCCTTGTTATTTAGTCGTTTTCAGACAATTTTCTGGATTTTTGAAAATTTCACTTTTTTGTGAAAATATCCACTAAATGAGGGAATAATATGTGTGAGGGTACCCCAGGAGAGTTCCAAATGTGTGTGGGTAGAATATATATCCGACGGTGGTAAAATTGAAAAAAGTTGAAAAAAAATTTTTTTTGGACTTAGTGATTTTTCTGGCGTTTATCAGACTTTCAGATAGGGGAAATGTCAGTGAGCGTTCCGATTTCAGTTCCAGAGTGATTCGCCCAATGAGTCCTTGTTATTTAGTCGTTTTCAGCCAATTTTCTGGATTTTTGAAAATTTCACTTTTTTGTGAAAATATCCACTAAATGAGGGAATAATATGTGTGAGGGTACCCCAGGAAAGTTCCAAATGTGTGTGGGAAGAATATATATCCCACGGGGGTAAAATTGAAAAAAGTTGAAAAAATTTTTTTTTTGGACTTAGTCATTTTTCTGGCGTTTATCAGACTTTCAGATAGGGGAAATGTCAGTTAGCGTTCCGATTTCAGTTCCAGAGCGATTCGCCCAATGAGTCCTTGATATTTAGTCGTTTTCTGCCAATTTTTTGGATTTTTGAAAATTTCACTTTTTTGTGAAAATATCCACTAAATGAGGGAATAATATGTGTGAGGGTACCCCAGGAGAGTTCCAAATGTGTGTGGGTAGAATATATATCCCACGGGGGTAAAATTGAAAAAAGTTGAAAAAAAATTTTTTTGGACTTAGTCATTTTTCTGGCGTTTATCAGACTTTCAGATAGGGCAAATGTCAGTGAGAGTTCGATTTCAGTTCCAGAGCGATTCGCCCAATGAGTCCTTGATATTTAGTCGTTTTCCGCCAATTTTTTGGATTTTTGAAAATGTCACTTTTATGTGAAAATATTTACTAAATGAGGGAATAATATGTGTGAGGGTACCCCAGGAGAGTTCCAAATGTGTGTGGGTAGAATATATATCCCACGGGGGTAAAATTGAAAAAAGTAAAAAAAAAATTTTTTTTGGACTTAGTGATTTTTCTGGCGTTGATCAGACTTTCAGATAGGTGAAATGTCAGTGAGCGTTCCAATTTCAGTTCCAGAGCGATTCGCCCAATGACTCCTTGTTATTTAGTCGTTTTCAGCCAATTTTCTGGATTTTTGAAAATTTCACTTTTTTGTGAAAATATCCACTAAATGAGGGAATAATATGTGTGAGGGTACCCCAGGAGAGTTCCAAATGTGTGTGGGAAGAATATATATCCCACGGGGGTAAAATTGAAAAAAGTTGAAAAATTTTTTTTTTTGGACTTAGTGATTTTTCTGGCGTTTATCAGACTTTCAGATAGGGGAAATGTCAGTGAGCGTTCCGTTTTCAGTTCCAGAGTGATTCGCCCAATGAGTCCTTGTTATTTATTCGTTTTCAGCCAATTTTCTGGATTTTTGAAAATTTCACTTTTTTGTGAAAATATCCACTAAATGAGGGAATAATATGTGTGAGGGTACCCCAGGAGAGTTCCAAATGTGTGTGGGTAGAATATATATCCCACGGGGGTAAAATTGAAAAAAGTTGAAAAAAATTTTTTTTGGACTTAGTCATTTTTCCGGCGTTTATCAGACTTTCAGATAGGGGAAATGTCAGTGATCGTTCCGATTTCAGTTCCAGAGTGATTCTCCCAATGAGTCATTGCTATTTAGTCGTTTTCAGCCAATTTTCTGGATTTTTGAAAATTTCACATTTTGTCAAAATATCCACTAAATGAGAGAATAATATGTGTGAGGGTACCCCAGGAGAGTTCCAAATGTGTGTGGGTAGAATATATATCCCACGGGGGTAAAATTGAAAAAAGTTGAAAAAAATTTTTTTTTGGACTTAGTGATTTTTCTGGCGTTTATCAGACTTTCAGATAGGGCAAATGTCAGTGAGAGTTCCGATTTCAGTTCCAGAGCGATTCGCCCAATGAGTCCTTGATATTTAGTCGTTTTCAGCCAATTTTCTGGATTTTTGAAAATTTCACTTTTTTGTGAAAATATCCACTAAATGAGGGAATAATATGTGTGAGGGTACCCCAGGAGAGTTCCAAATGTGTGTGGGTAGAATATATATCCGACGGTGGTAAAATTGAAAAAAGTTGAAAAAAAATTTTTTTTGGACTTAGTCATTTTTCCGATGTTTATCAGACTTTCAGATAGGGGAAATGTCAGTGAGCATTCCGATTTCAGTTCCAGAGCGATTCGCCCAATGAGTCCTTGTTAATTAGTCGTTTTCAGCCAATTTCCTGGATTTTTGAAAATTTCACTTTTTTGTGAAAATATCCACTAAATGAGGGAATAATATGTGTGAGGGTACCCCAGGAGAGTTCCAAATGTGTGTGGGTAGAATATATATCCCACGGGGATAAAATTGAAAAAAGTTGAAAAAAAATTTTTTTTGGACTTAGTGATTTTTCTGGCGTTTATCAGACTTTCAGATAGGGGAAATGTCAGTGAGCGTTCCAATTTCAGTTCCAGAGTGATTCGCCCAATGAGTCCTTGTTATTTAGTCGTTTTCAGCCAATTTTCTGGATTTTTGAAAATTTCACTTTTTTGTGAAAATATCCACTAAATGAGGGAATAATATGTGTGAGGGTACCCCAGGAGAGTTCCAAATGTGTGTGGGTAGAATATATATCCCACGGGGGTAAAATTGAAAAAAGTTGAAAAAAATTTTTTTTTGGACTTAGTGATTTTTCTGGCGTTTATCAGACTTTCAGATAGGGCAAATGTCAGTGAGAGTTCCGATTTCAGTTCCAGAGCGATTCGCCCAATGAGTCCTTGATATTTAGTCGTTTTCCGCCAATTTTTTGGATTTTTGAAAATGTCACTTTTATGTGAAAATATTCACTAAATGAGGGAATAATATGTGTGAGGGTACCCCAGGAGAGTTCTAAATGTGTGTGGGTAGAATATATATCCCACGGGGGTAAAATTGAAAAAAGTAAAAAAAAAATTTTTTTTGGACTCAGTGATTTTTCTGGCGTTGACCAGACTTTCAGATAGGTGAAATGTCAGTGAGCGTTCCGATTTCAGTTCCAGAGCGATTCGCCCAATGACTCCTTGTTATTTAGTCGTTTTCAGACAATTTTCTGGATTTTTGAAAATTTCACTTTTTTGTGAAAATATCCACTAAATGAGGGAATAATATGTGTGAGGGTACCCCAGGAGAGTTCCAAATGTGTGTGGGTAGAATATATATCCAACGGTGGTAAAATTGAAAAAAGTTGAAAAAAAATTTTTTTTGGACTTAGTGATTTTTCTGGCGTTTATCAGACTTTCAGATAGGGGAAATGTCAGTGAGCGTTCCGATTTCAGTTCCAGAGTGATTCGCCCAATGAGTCCTTGTTATTTAGTCGTTTTCAGCCAATTTTCTGGATTTTTGAAAATTTCACTTTTTTGTGAAAATATCCACTAAATGAGGGAATAATATGTGTGAGGGTACCCCAGGAAAGTTCCAAATGTGTGTGGGAAGAATATATATCCCACGGGGGTAAAATTGAAAAAAGTTGAAAAAATTTTTTTTTTGGACTTAGTCATTTTTCTGGCGTTTATCAGACTTTCAGATAGGGGAAATGTCAGTTAGCGTTCCGATTTCAGTTCCAGAGCGATTCGCCCAATGAGTCCTTGATATTTAGTCGTTTTCTGCCAATTTTTTGGATTTTTGAAAATTTCACTTTTTTGTGAAAATATCCACTAAATGAGGGAATAATATGTGTGAGGGTACCCCAGGAGAGTTCCAAATGTGTGTGGGTAGAATATATATCCCACGGGGGTAAAATTGAAAAAAGTTGAAAAAAAAATTTTTTTGGACTTAGTCATTTTTCTGGCGTTTATCAGACTTTCAGATAGGGCAAATGTCAGTGAGAGTTCGATTTCAGTTCCAGAGCGATTCGCCCAATGAGTCCTTGATATTTAGTCGTTTTCCGCCAATTTTTGGGATTTTTGAAAATGTCACTTTTATGTGAAAATATTTACTAAATGAGGGAATAATATGTGTGAGGGTACCCCAGGAGAGTTCCAAATGTGTGTGGGTAGAATATATATCCCACGGGGGTAAAATTGAAAAAAGTAAAAAAAAAATTTTTTTTGGACTTAGTGATTTTTCTGGCGTTGATCAGACTTTCAGATAGGTGAAATGTCAGTGAGCGTTCCAATTTCAGTTCCAGAGCGATTCGCCCAATGACTCCTTGTTATTTAGTCGTTTTCAGCCAATTTTCTGGATTTTTGAAAATTTCACTTTTTTGTGAAAATATCCACTAAATGAGGGAATAATATGTGTGAGGGTACCCCAGGAGAGTTCCAAATGTGTGTGGGTAGAATATATATCCGACGGTGGTAAAATTGAAAAAAGTTTAAAAAAAATTTTTTTTGGACTTAGTCATTTTTCCGGCGTTTATCAGACTTTCAGATAGGGGAAATGTCAGTGATCGTTCCGATTTCAGTTCCAGAGTGATTCTCCCAATGAGTCATTGCTATTTAGTCGTTTTCAGCCAATTTTCTGGATTTTTGAAAATTTCACATTTTGTCAAAATATCCACTAAATGAGAGAATAATATGTGTGAGGGTACCCCAGGAGAGTTCCAAATGTGTGTGGGTAGAATATATATCCCACGGGGGTAAAATTGAAAAAAGTTGAAAAAAATTTTTTTTTGGACTTAGTGATTTTTCTGGCGTTTATCAGACTTTCAGATAGGGCAAATGTCAGTGAGAGTTCCGATTTCAGTTCCAGAGCGATTCGCCCAATGAGTCCTTGATATTTAGTCGTTTTCAGCCAATTTTCTGGATTTTTGAAAATTTCACTTTTTTGTGAAAATATCCACTAAATGAGGGAATAATATGTGTGAGGGTACCCCAGGAGAGTTCCAAATGTGTGTGGGTAGAATATATATCCGACGGTGGTAAAATTGAAAAAAGTTGAAAAAAAATTTTTTTTGGACTTAGTCATTTTTCCGATGTTTATCAGACTTTCAGATAGGGGAAATGTCAGTGAGCATTCCGATTTCAGTTCCAGAGCGATTCGCCCAATGAGTCCTTGTTATTTAGTCGTTTTCAGCCAATTTCCTGGATTTTTGAAAATTTCACTTTTTTGTGAAAATATCCACTAAATGAGGGAATAATATGTGTGAGGGTACCCCAGGAGAGTTCCAAATGTGTGTGGGTAGAATATATATCCCACGGGGATAAAATTGAAAAAAGTTGAAAAAAAATTTTTTTTGGACTTAGTGATTTTTCTGGCGTTGATCAGACCTTCAGATAAGTGAAATGTCAGTGAGCGTTCCGATTTCAGTTCCAGAGCGATTCGCCCAATGAGTCCTTGTTATTTAGTCGTTTTCAGCCAATTTTCTGGATTTTTGAAAATTTCACTTTTTTGTGAAAATATCCACTAAATGAGGGAATAATATGTGTGAGGGTACCCCAGGAGAGTTCCAAATGTGTGTGGGTAGAATATATATCCCACGGGGGTAAAATTGAAAAAAGTTGAAAAAAAATTTTTTTGGACTTAGTCATTTTTCTGGCGTTTATCAGACTTTCAGATAGGGCAAATGTCAGTGAGAGTTCGATTTCAGTTCCAGAGCGATTCGCCCAATGAGTCCTTGATATTTAGTCGTTTTCCGCCAATTTTTTGGATTTTTGAAAATGTCACTTTTATGTGAAAATATTTACTAAATGAGGGAATAATATGTGTGAGGGTACCCCAGGAGAGTTCCAAATGTGTGTGGGTAGAATATATATCCCACGGGGGTAAAATTGAAAAAAGTAAAAAAAAAATTTTTTTTGGACTTAGTGATTTTTCTGGCGTTGATCAGACTTTCAGATAGGTGAAATGTCAGTGAGCGTTCCAATTTCAGTTCCAGAGCGATTCGCCCAATGACTCCTTGTTATTTAGTCGTTTTCAGCCAATTTTCTGGATTTTTGAAAATTTCACTTTTTTGTGAAAATATCCACTAAATGAGGGAATAATATGTGTGAGGGTACCCCAGGAGAGTTCCAAATGTGTGTGGGTAGAATATATATCCGACGGTGGTAAAATTGAAAAAAGTTTAAAAAAAATTTTTTTTGGACTTAGTCATTTTTCCGGCGTTTATCAGACTTTCAGATAGGGGAAATGTCAGTGATCGTTCCGATTTCAGTTCCAGAGTGATTCTCCCAATGAGTCATTGCTATTTAGTCGTTTTCAGCCAATTTTCTGGATTTTTGAAAATTTCACATTTTGTCAAAATATCCACTAAATGAGAGAATAATATGTGTGAGGGTACCCCAGGAGAGTTCCAAATGTGTGTGGGTAGAATATATATCCCACGGGGGTAAAATTGAAAAAAGTTGAAAAAAATTTTTTTTTGGACTTAGTGATTTTTCTGGCGTTTATCAGACTTTCAGATAGGGCAAATGTCAGTGAGAGTTCCGATTTCAGTTCCAGAGCGATTCGCCCAATGAGTCCTTGATATTTAGTCGTTTTCAGCCAATTTTCTGGATTTTTGAAAATTTCACTTTTTTGTGAAAATATCCACTAAATGAGGGAATAATATGTGTGAGGGTACCCCAGGAGAGTTCCAAATGTGTGTGGGTAGAATATATATCCGACGGTGGTAAAATTGAAAAAAGTTGAAAAAAAATTTTTTTTGGACTTAGTCATTTTTCCGATGTTTATCAGACTTTCAGATAGGGGAAATGTCAGTGAGCATTCCGATTTCAGTTCCAGAGCGATTCGCCCAATGAGTCCTTGTTATTTAGTCGTTTTCAGCCAATTTCCTGGATTTTTGAAAATTTCACTTTTTTGTGAAAATATCCACTAAATGAGGGAATAATATGTGTGAGGGTACCCCAGGAGAGTTCCAAATGTGTGTGGGTAGAATATATATCCCACGGGGATAAAATTGAAAAAAGTTGAAAAAAAATTTTTTTTGGACTTAGTGATTTTTCTGGCGTTGATCAGACCTTCAGATAAGTGAAATGTCAGTGAGCGTTCCGATTTCAGTTCCAGAGCGATTCGCCCAATGAGTCCTTGTTATTTAGTCGTTTTCAGCCAATTTTCTGGATTTTTGAAAATTTCACTTTTTTGTGAAAATATCCACTAAATGAGGGAATAATATGTGTGAGGGTACCCCAGGAGAGTTCCAAATGTGTGTGGGTAGAATATATATCCCACGGGGGTAAAATTGAAAAAAGTTGAAAAAAAATTTTTTTGGACTTAGTCATTTTTCTGGCGTTTATCAGACTTTCAGATAGGGCAAATGTCAGTGAGAGTTCGATTTCAGTTCCAGAGCGATTCGCCCAATGAGTCCTTGATATTTAGTCGTTTTCCGCCAATTTTTTGGATTTTTGAAAATGTCACTTTTATGTGAAAATATTTACTAAATGAGGGAATAATATGTGTGAGGGTACCCCAGGAGAGTTCCAAATGTGTGTGGGTAGAATATATATCCCACGGGGGTAAAATTGAAAAAAGTAAAAAAAAAATTTTTTTTGGACTTAGTGATTTTTCTGGCGTTGATCAGACTTTCAGATAGGTGAAATGTCAGTGAGCGTTCCAATTTCAGTTCCAGAGCGATTCGCCCAATGACTCCTTGTTATTTAGTCGTTTTCAGCCAATTTTCTGGATTTTTGAAAATTTCACTTTTTTGTGAAAATATCCACTAAATGAGGGAATAATATGTGTGAGGGTACCCCAGGAGAGTTCCAAATGTGTGTGGGTAGAATATATATCCGACGGTGGTAAAATTGAAAAAAGTTTAAAAAAAATTTTTTTTGGACTTAGTCATTTTTCCGATGTTTATCAGACTTTCAGATAGGGGAAATGTCAGTGAGCGTTCCGATTTCAGTTCCAGAGTGATTCGCCCAATGAGTCCTTGTTATTTAGTCGTTTCCAGCCAATTTTCTGGATTTTTGAAAATTTCACTTTTTTGTGAAAATATCCACTAAATGAGGGAATAATATGTGTGAGGGTACCCCAGGAGAGTTCCAAATGTGTGTTGGTATATATCCCACGGGGGTAAAATTGAAAAAAGTTGAAAAAAATTTTTTTTGGGCTTAGTCATTTTTCCGGCGTTTATCAGACTTTCAGATAGGGGAAATGTCAGTGATCGTTCCGATTTCAGTTCCAGAGTGATTCTCCCAATGAGTCATTGCTATTTAGTCGTTTTCAGCCAATTTTCTGGATTTTTGAAAATTTCACATTTTGTCAAAATATCCACTAAATGAGAGAATAATATGTGTGAGGGTACCCCAGGAGAGTTCCAAATGTGTGTGGGTAGAATATATATCCCACGGGGGTAAAATTGAAAAAAGTTGAAAAAAATTTTTTTTTGGACTTAGTGATTTTTCTGGCGTTGATCAGACCTTCAGATAAGTGAAATGTCAGTGAGCGTTCCGATTTCAGTTCCAGAGCGATTCGCCCAATGAGTCCTTGTTATTTAGTCGTTTTCAGCCAATTTTCTGGATTTTTGAAAATTTCACTTTTTTGTGAAAATATCCACTAAATGAGGGAATAATATGTGTGAGGGTACCCCAGGAGAGATCCAAATGTGTGTGGGTAGAATATATATCCCACGGGGGTAAAATTGAAAAAAGTTGAAAAAAATTTTTTTTGGACTTAGTCATTTTTCTGGCGTTTATCAGACTTTCAGATAGGGCAAATGTCAGTGAGAGTTCCGATTTCAGTTCCAGAGCTATTCGCCCAATGAGTCCTTGATATTTAGTCGTTTTCCGCCAATTTTTTGGATTTTTGAAAATGTCACTTTTATGTGAAAATATTCACTAAATGAGGGAATAATATGTGTGAGGGTACCCCAGGAGAGTTCCAAATGTGTGTGGGTAGAATATATATCCCACGGGGTAAAATTGAAAAAAGTAAAAAAACAATTTTTTTTGGACTTAGTGATTTTTCTGGCGTTGATCAGACTTTCAGATAGGTGAAATGTCAGTGAGCGTTCCGATTTCAGTTCCAGAGCGATTCGCCCAATGACTCATTGTTATTTAGTCGTTTTCAGCCAATTTTCTGGATTTTTGAAAATTTCACTTTTTTGTGAAAATATCCACTAAATGAGGGAACAATATGTGTGAGGGTACCCCAGGAGAGTTCCAAATGTGTGTGGGTAGAATATATATCCCACGGGGGTAAAATTGAAAAAAGTTGAAAAAAATTTTTTTTGGACTTAGTCATTTTTCCGGCGTTTATCAGACTTTCAGATAGGGGAAATGTCAGTGATCGTTCCGATTTCAGTTCCAGAGTGATTCTCCCAATGAGTCATTGCTATTTAGTAGTTTTCAGCCAATTTTCTGGATTTTTGAAAATTTCACTTTTTTGTCAAAATATCCACTAAATGAGAGAATAATATGTGTGAGGGTACTCCAGGAGAGTTCCAAATGTGTGTGGGTAGAATATATATCCCACGGGGGTAAAATTGAAAAAAGTTGAAAAATTTTTTTTTTTGGACTTAGTCATTTTTCCAGCGTTTATCAGACTTTCAGATAGGGGAAATGTCAGTGAGTGTTCCGATTTCAGTTCCAGAGCAATTCGCCCAATGAGTCATTGTTATTTAGTCGTTTTCAGCCAATTTTCTGGATTTTTGAAAATTTCACTTTTTTGTGAAAATATCCACTAAATGAGGGAATAATATGTGTGAGGGTACCCCAGGAGAGTTCCAAATGTGTGTGGGTAGAATATATATCCGACGGGGGTAAAATTGAAAAAGTTAAAAAAAAATTTTTTTTGGACTTAGTGATTTTTCTGGCGTTTATCAGACTTTCAGATAGGGGAAATATCAGTGAGCGTTCCGATTTCAGTTCCAGAGTGATTCGCCCAATGAGTCCTTGTTATTTAGTCGTTTTCAGCCAATTTTCTGGATTTTTGAAAATTTCACTTTTTTGTGAAAATATCCACTAAATGAGGGAATAATATGTGTGAGGGTACCCCAGGAGAGTTCCAAATGTGTGTGGGTAGAATATATATCCGACGGTGGTAAAATTGAAAAAAGTTGAAAAAAAATTTTTTTTGGACTTAGTGATTTTTCTGGCGTTTATCAGACTTTCAGATAGGGGAAATGTCAGTGAGCGTTCCGATTTCAGTTCCAGAGTGATTCGCCCAATGAGTCCTTGTTATTTAGTCGTTTTCAGCCAATTTTCTGGATTTTTGAAAATTTCACTTTTTTGTGAAAATATCCACTAAATGAGGGAATAATATGTGTGAGGGTACCCCAGGAGAGTTCCAAATGTGTGTGGGTAGAATATATATCCCACGGGGGTAAAATTGAAAAAAGTAAAAAAAAAATTTTTTTTGGACTTAGTGATTTTTCTGGCGTTGATCAGACTTTCAGATAGGTGAAATGTCAGTGTGCGTTCCAATTTCAGTTCCAGAGCGATTCGCCCAATGACTCCTTGTTATTTAGTCGTTTTCAGCCAATTTTCTGGATTTTTGAAAATTTCACTTTTTTGTGAAAATATCCACTAAATGAGGGAATAATATGTGTGAGGGTACCCCAGGAGAGTTCCAAATGTGTGTGGGTAGAATATATATCCGACGGTGGTAAAATTGAAAAAAGTTGAAAAAAAATTTTTTTTGGACTTAGTCATTTTTCCGATGTTTATCAGACTTTCAGATAGGGGAAATGTCAGTGAGCATTCCGATTTCAGTTCCAGAGCGATTCGCCCAATGAGTCCTTGTTATTTAGTCGTTTTCAGCCAATTTTCTGGATTTTTGAAAATTTTACTTTTTTGTGAAAATATCCACTAAATGAGGGAATAATATGTGTGAGGGTACCCCAGGAGAGTTCCAAATGTGTGTGGGTAGAATATATATCCCACGGGGATAAAATTGAAAAAAGTTGAAAAAAAATTTTTTTTGGACTTAGTGATTTTTCTGGCGTTGATCAGACTTTCAGATAAGTGAAATGTCAGTGAGCGTTCCGATTTCAGTTCCAGAGCGATTCGCCCAATGACTCATTGTTATTTAGTCGTTTTCAGCCAATTTTCTGGATTTTTGAAAATTTCACTTTTTTGTGAAAATATCCACTAAATGAGGGAATAATATGTGTGAGGGTACCCCAGGAGAGTTCCAAATGTGTGTGGGTAGAATATATATCCCACGGGGGTAAAATTGAAAAAGTTAAAAAAAAATTTTTTTTGGACTTAGTGATTTTTCTGGCGTTTATCAGACTTTCAGATAGGGGAAATATCAGTGAGCGTTCCGATTTCAGTTCCAGAGTGATTCGCCCAATGAGTCCTTGTTATTTAGTCGTTTTCAGCCAATTTTCTGGATTTTTGAAAATTTCACTTTTTTGTGAAAATATCCACTAAATGAGGGAATAATATGTGTGAGGGTACCCCAGGAGAGTTCCAAATGTGTGTGGGTAGAATATATATCCCACGGGGGTAAAATTGAAAAAAGTTGAAAAAAATTTTTTTTGGACTTAGTCATTTTTCCGGCGTTTATCAGACTTTCAGATAGGGGAAATATCAGTGATCGTTCCGATTTCAGTTCCAGAGTGATTCTCCCAATGAGTCATTGCTATTTAGTCGTTTTCAGCCAATTTTCTGGATTTTTGAAAATTTCACTTTTTTGTGAAAATATCCACTAAATGAGGGAATAATATGTGTGAGGGTACCCCAGGAGAGTTCCAAATGTGTGTGGGTAGAATATATATCCCACGGGGGTAAAATTGAAAAAAGTTTAAAAAAATTTTTTTTTGGACTTAGTCATTTTTCTGGCGTTTATCAGACTTTCAGATAGGGGAAATGTCAGTGATCGTTCCGATTTCAGTTCCAGAGTGATTCTCCCAATGAGTCATTGCTATTTAGTCGTTTTCAGCCAATTTTCTGGATATTTGAAAATTTCACTTTTTTGTCAAAATATCCACTAAATGAGAGAATAATATGTGTGAGGGTACCCCAGGAGAGTTCCAAATGTGTGTGGGTAGAATATATATCCGACGGTGGTAAAATTGAAAAAAGTTGAAAAAAAATTTTTTTTGGACTTAGTCATTTTTCCGATGTTTATCAGACTTTCAGATAGGGGAAATGTCAGTGAGCATTCCGATTTCAGTTCCAGAGCGATTCGCCCAATGAATCCTTGTTATTTAGTCGTTTTCAGCCAATTTCCTGGATTTTTGAAAATTTCACTTTTTTGTGAAAATATCCACTAAATGAGGGAATAATATGTGTGAGGGTACCCCAGGAGAGTTCCAAATGTGTGTGGGAAGAATATATATCCCACGGGGGTAAAATTGAAAAAAGTTTAAAAAATTTTTTTTTTGGACTTAGTCATTTTTCCAGCGTTTATCAGACTTTCAGATAGGGGAAATGTCAGTGAGTGTTCCGATTTCAGTTCCAGAGCAATTCGCCCAATGAGTCATTGTTATTTAGTCGTTTTCAGCCAATTTTCTGGATTTTTGAAAATTTCACTTTTTTGTGAAAATATTCACTAAATGAGGGAATAATATGTGTGAGGGTACCCCAGGAGAGATCCAAATGTGTGTGGGTAGAATATATATCCCACGGGGGTAAAATTGAAAAAAGTTGAAAAAAATTTTTTTTGGACTTAGTCATTTTTCTGGCGTTTATCAGACTTTCAGATAGGGCAAATGTCAGTGAGCATTCCGATTTCAGTTCCATAGCGATTCGCCCAATGAGTCATTGTTATTTAGTCGTTTTCGGCCAATTTTCTGGATTTTTGAAAATTTTACTTTTTTGTGAAAATATCCACTAAATGAGGGAATAATATGTGTGAGGGTACCCCAGGAGAGTTCCAAATGTGTGTGGGTAGAATATATATCCCACGGGGTAAAATTGAAAAAAGTAAAAAAAAAAATTTTTTTTGGACTTAGTGATTTTTCTGGCGTTGATCAGACTTTCAGATAGGTGAAATGTCAGTGAGCGTTCCGATTTCAGTTCCAGAGCGATTTGCCCAATGACTCATTGTTATTTAGTCGTTTTCAGACAATTTTCTGGATTTTTGAAAATTTCACTTTTTTGTGAAAATATCCACTAAATGAGGGAATAATATGTGTGAGGGTACCCCAGGAGAGTTCCAAATGTGTGTGGGTAGAATATATATCCCACGGGGGTAAAATTGAAAAAAGTTGAAAAAAAATTTTTTTGGACTTAGTCATTTTTCCGGCGTTTATCAGACTTTCAGATAGGGGAAATGTCAGTGATCGTTCCGATTTCAGTTCCAGAGTGATTCTCCCAATGAGTCATTGCTATTTAGTCGTTTTCAGCCAATTTTCTGGATTTTTGAAAATTTAACTTTTTTGTCAAAATATCCACTAAATGAGAGAATAATATGTGTGAGGGTACCCCAGGAGAGTTCCAAATGTGTGTGGGTAGAATATATATCCGACGGTGGTAAAATTGAAAAAAGTTGAAAAAAAATTTTTTTTGGACTTAGTCATTTTTCCGATGTTTATCAGACTTTCAGATAGGGGAAATGTCAGTGAGCATTCCGATTTCAGTTCCAGAGCGATTCGCCCAATGAATCCTTGTTATTTAGTCGTTTTCAGCCAATTTCCTGGATTTTTGAAAATTTCACTTTTTTGTGAAAATATCCACTAAATGAGGGAATAATATGTGTGAGGGTACCCCAGGAGAGTTCCAAATGTGTGTGGGAAGAATATATATCCCACGGGGGTAAAATTGAAAAAAGTTTAAAAAATTTTTTTTTTGGACTTAGTCATTTTTCCAGCGTTTATCAGACTTTCAGATAGGGGAAATGTCAGTGAGTGTTCCGATTTCAGTTCCAGAGCAATTCGCCCAATGAGTCATTGTTATTTAGTCGTTTTCAGCCAATTTTCTGGATTTTTGAAAATTTCACTTTTTTGTGAAAATATTCACTAAATGAGGGAATAATATGTGTGAGGGTACCCCAGGAGAGATCCAAATGTGTGTGGGTAGAATATATATCCCACGGGGGTAAAATTGAAAAAAGTTGAAAAAAATTTTTTTTGGACTTAGTCATTTTTCTGGCGTTTATCAGACTTTCAGATAGGGCAAATGTCAGTGAGCATTCCGATTTCAGTTCCATAGCGATTCGCCCAATGAGTCATTGTTATTTAGTCGTTTTCGGCCAATTTTCTGGATTTTTGAAAATTTTACTTTTTTGTGAAAATATCCACTAAATGAGGGAATAATATGTGTGAGGGTACCCCAGGAGAGTTCCAAATGTGTGTGGGTAGAATATATATCCCACGGGGTAAAATTGAAAAAAGTAAAAAAAAAAATTTTTTTTGGACTTAGTGATTTTTCTGGCGTTGATCAGACTTTCAGATAGGTGAAATGTCAGTGAGCGTTCCGATTTCAGTTCCAGAGCGATTTGCCCAATGACTCATTGTTATTTAGTCGTTTTCAGACAATTTTCTGGATTTTTGAAAATTTCACTTTTTTGTGAAAATATCCACTAAATGAGGGAATAATATGTGTGAGGGTACCCCAGGAGAGTTCCAAATGTGTGTGGGTAGAATATATATCCCACGGGGGTAAAATTGAAAAAAGTTGAAAAAAAATTTTTTTGGACTTAGTCATTTTTCCGGCGTTTATCAGACTTTCAGATAGGGGAAATGTCAGTGATCGTTCCGATTTCAGTTCCAGAGTGATTCTCCCAATGAGTCATTGCTATTTAGTCGTTTTCAGCCAATTTTCTGGATTTTTGAAAATTTAACTTTTTTGTCAAAATATCCACTAAATGAGAGAATAATATGTGTGAGGGTACTCCAGGAGAGTTCCAAATGTGTGTGGGTAGAATATATATCCCACGGGGGTAAAATTGAAAAAAGTTGAAAAATTTTTTTTTTTGGACTTAGTCATTTTTCCAGCGTTTATCAGACTTTCAGATAGGGGAAATGTCAGTGAGTGTTCCGATTTCAGTTCCAGAGCAATTCGCCCAATGAGTCATTGTTATTTAGTCGTTTTCAGCCAATTTTCTGGATTTTTGAAAATTTCACTTTTTTGTGAAAATATCCACTAAATGAGGGAATAATATGTGTGAGGGTACCCCAGGAGAGTTCCAAATGTGTGTGGGTAGAATATATATCCCACGGGGGTAAAATTGAAAAAAGTTGAAAAAAATTTTTTTTGGACTTAGTCATTTTTCCGGCGTTTATCAGACTTTCAGATAGGGGAAATGTCAGTGATCGTTCCGATTTCAGTTCCAGAGTGATTCTCCCAATGAGTCATTGCTATTTAGTCGTTTTCAGCCAATTTTCTGGATTTTTGAAAATTTCACTTTTTTGTCAAAATATCCACTAAATGAGGGAATAATATGTGTGAGGGTACCCCAGGAGAGTTCCAAATGTGTGTGGGTAGAATATATATCCCACGGGGGTAAAATTGAAAAAAGTTTAAAAAAATTTTTTTTTGGACTTAGTCATTTTTCTGGCGTTTATCAGACTTTCAGATAGGGGAAATGTCAGTCAGCATTCCGATTTCAGTTCCATAGCGATTCGCCCAATGAGTCCTTGATATTTAGTCGTTTTCAGCCAATTTTCTGGATTTTTGAAAATTTCACTTTTTTGTGAAAATATCCACTAAATGAGGGAATAATATGTGTGAGGTTACCCCAGGAGAGTTCCAAATGTGTGTGGGTAGAATATATATCCCACGGGGATAAAATTGAAAAAAGTTGAAAAAAAATTTTTTTTGGACTTAGTGATTTTTCTGGCATTGATCAGACTTTCAGATAGGTGAAATGTCAGTGAGCGTTCCAATTTCAGTTCCAGAGCGATTTGCCCAATGACTCCTTGTTATTTAGTCGTTTTCAGCCAATTTTCTGGATTTTTGAAAATTTCACTTTTTTGTGAAAATATCCACTAAATGAGGGAATAATATGTGTGAGGGTACCCCAGGAGAGTTCCAAATGTGTGTGGGTAGAATATATATCCGACGGTGGTAAAATTGAAAAAAGTTTAAAAAAAATTTTTTTTGGACTTAGTCATTTTTCCGATGTTTATCAGACTTTCAGATAGGGGAAATGTCAGTGAGCATTCCGATTTCAGTTCCAGAGCGATTCGCCCAATGAGTCCTTGTTATTTAGTCGTTTTCAGCCAATTTTCTGGATTTTTGAAAATTTCACTTTTTTGTGAAAATATTCACTAAATGAGGGAATAATATGTGTGAGGGTACCCCAGGAGAGATCCAAATGTGTGTGGGTAGAATATATATCCCACGGGGGTAAAATTGAAAAAAGTTGAAAAAAATTTTTTTTGGACTTAGTCATTTTTCTGGCGTTTATCAGACTTTCAGATAGGGCAAATGTCAGTGAGCATTCCGATTTCAGTTCCATAGCGATTCGCCCAATGAGTCCTTGATATTTAGTCGTTTTCAGCCAATTTTCTGGATTTTTGAAAATTTTACTTTTTTGTGAAAATATCCACTAAATGAGGGAATAATATGTGTGAGGGTACCCCAGGAGAGTTCCAAATGTGTGTGGGTAGAATATATATCCCACGGGGGTAAAATGGAAAAAAGTTGAAAAAAATTTTTTTTGGACTTAGTCATTTTTCTGGCGTTTATCAGACTTTCAGATAGGGCAAATGTCAGTGAGCATTCCGATTTCAGTTCCATAGCGATTCGCCCAATGAGTCCTTGATATTTAGTCGTTTTCAGCCAATTTTCTGGATTTTTGAAAATTTTACTTTTTTGTGAAAATATCCACTAAATGAGGGAATAATATGTGTGAGGGTACCCCAGGAGAGTTCCAAATGTGTGTGGGTAGAATATATATCCCACGGGGGTAAAATGGAAAAAAGTTGAAAAAAATTTTTTTTTGCACTTAGTGATTTTTCTGGCGTTTATCAGACTTTCAAATAGGGGAAATGTCAGTGAGCGTTCCGATTTCAGTTCCAGAGCGATTCGCCCAATGAGTCCTTGTTATTTAGTCGTTTTCAGCCAATTTTCTGGATTTTTGAAAATTTCACTTTTTTGTGAAAATATCCACTAAATGAGGGAATAACATGTGTGAGGGTACCCCAGGAGAGATCCAAATGTGTGTGGATAGAATATATATCCCACGGGGGTAAAATTGAAAAAAGTTGAAAAAAATTTTTTTTGGACTTAGTCATTTTTCTGGCGTTTATCAGACTTTCAGATAGGGCAAATGTCAGTGAGAGTTCCGATTTCAGTTCCAGAGCGATTCGCCCAATGAGTCCTTGATATTTAGTCGTTTTCCGCCAATTTTTTGGATTTTTGAAAATGTCACTTTTATGTGAAAATATTCACTAAATGAGGGAATAATATGTGTGAGGGTACCCCAGGAGAGTTCCAAATGTGTGTGGGTAGAATATATATCCCACGGGGTAAAATTGAAAAAAGTAAAAAAAAAATTTTTTTTGGACTTAGTGATTTTTCTGCCGTTGATCAGACTTTCAGATAGGTGAAATGTCAGTGAGCGTTCCGATTTCAGTTCCAGAGCGATTTGCCCAATGACTCCTTGTTATTTAGTCGTTTTCAGCCAATTTTCTGGATTTTTGAAAATTTCACTTTTTTGTGAAAATATCCACTAAATGAGGGAATAATATGTGTGAGGGTACCCCAGGAGAGTTCCAAATGTGTGTGGGTAGAATATATATCCCACGGGGGTAAAATGGAAAAAAGTTGAAAAAAAATTTTTTTTGCACTTAGTGATTTTTCTGGCGTTTATCAGACTTTCAAATAGGGGAAATGTCAGTGAGCGTTCCGATTTCAGTTCCAGAGCGATTCGCCCAATGAGTCCTTGTTATTTAGTCGTTTTCAGCCAATTTTCTGGATTTTTGAAAATTTCACTTTTTTGTGAAAATATCCACTAAATGAGGGAATAACATGTGTGAGGGTACCCCAGGAGAGATCCAAATGTGTGTGGATAGAATATATATCCCACGGGGGTAAAATTGAAAAAAGTTGAAAAAAATTTTTTTTGGACTTAGTCATTTTTCTGGCGTTTATCAGACTTTCAGATAGGGCAAATGTCAGTGAGAGTTCCGATTTCAGTTCCAGAGCGATTCGCCCAATGAGTCCTTGATATTTAGTCGTTTTCCGCCAATTTTTTGGATTTTTGAAAATGTCACTTTTATGTGAAAATATTCACTAAATGAGGGAATAATATGTGTGAGGGTACCCCAGGAGAGTTCCAAATGTGTGTGGGTAGAATATATATCCCACGGGGTAAAATTGAAAAAAGTAAAAAAAAAATTTTTTTTGGACTTAGTGATTTTTCTGCCGTTGATCAGACTTTCAGATAGGTGAAATGTCAGTGAGCGTTCCGATTTCAGTTCCAGAGCGATTTGCCCAATGACTCATTGTTATTTAGTCGTTTTCAGACAATTTTCTGGATTTTTGAAAATTTCACTTTTTTGTGAAAATATCCACTAAATGAGGGAATAATATGTGTGAGGGTACCCCAGGAGAGTTCCAAATGTGTGTGGGTAGAATATATATCCCACGGGGGTAAAATGGAAAAAAGTTAAAAAAAAATTTTTTTTGGACTTAGTGATTTTTCTAGCGTTTATCAGACTTTCAGATAGGGGAAATGTCAGTGAGCGTTCTGATTTCAGTTCCAGAGTGATTCGCCCAATGAGTCCTTGTTATTTAGTCGTTTTCAGCCAATTTTCTGGATTTTTGAAAATTTCACTTTTTTGTGAAAATATCCACTAAATGAGGGAATAATATGTGTGAGGGTACCCCAGGAGAGTTCCAAATGTGTGTGGGTAGAATATATATCCCACGGGGGTAAAATTGAAAAAAGTTGAAAAAAATTTTTTTTGGACTTAGTCATTTTTCCGGCGTTTATCAGACTTTCAGATAGGGGAAATGTCAGTGATCGTTCCGATTTCAGTTCCAGAGTGATTCTCCCAATGAGTCATTGCTATTTAGTCGTTTTCAGCCAATTTTCTGGATTTTTGAAAATTTCACTTTTTTGTCAAAATATCCACTAAATGAGAGAATAATATGTGTGAGGGTACTCCAGGAGAGTTCCAAATGTGTGTGGGTAGAATATATATCCCACGGGGGTAAAATTGAAAAAAGTTGAAAAATTTTTTTTTTTGGACTTAGTCATTTTTCCAGCGTTTATCAGACTTTCAGATAGGGGAAATGTCAGTGAGTGTTCCGATTTCAGTTCCAGAGCAATTCGCCCAATGAGTCATTGTTATTTAGTCGTTTTCAGCCAATTTTCTGGATTTTTGAAAATTTCACTTTTTTGTGAAAATATCCACTAAATGAGGGAATAATATGTGTGAGGGTACCCCAGGAGAGTTCCAAATGTGTGTGGGTAGAATATATATCCGACGGGGGTAAAATTGAAAAAGTTAAAAAAAAATTTTTTTTGGACTTAGTGATTTTTCTGGCGTTTATCAGACTTTCAGATAGGGGAAATATCAGTGAGCGTTCCGATTTCAGTTCCAGAGTGATTCGCCCAATGAGTCCTTGTTATTTAGTCGTTTTCAGCCAATTTTCTGGATTTTTGAAAATTTCACTTTTTTGTGAAAATATCCACTAAATGAGGGAATAATATGTGTGAGGGTACCCCAGGAGAGTTCCAAATGTGTGTGGGTAGAATATATATCCCACGGGGGTAAAATTGAAAAAAGTTGAAAAAAATTTTTTTTGGACTTAGTCATTTTTCCGGCGTTTATCAGACTTTCAGATAGGGGAAATGTCAGTGATCGTTCCGATTTCAGTTCCAGAGTGATTCTCCCAATGAGTCATTGCTATTTAGTCGTTTTCAGCCAATTTTCTGGATTTTTGAAAATTTCACTTTTTTGTCAAAATATCCACTAAATGAGGGAATAATATGTGTGAGGGTACCCCAGGAGAGTTCCAAATGTGTGTGGGTAGAATATATATCCCACGGGGGTAAAATTGAAAAAAGTTTAAAAAAAATTTTTTTTGGACTTAGTCATTTTTCTGGCGTTTATCAGACTTTCAGATAGGGGAAATGTCAGTCAGCATTCCGATTTCAGTTCCATAGCGATTCGCCCAATGAGTCCTTGATATTTAGTCGTTTTCAGCCAATTTTCTGGATTTTTGAAAATTTCACTTTTTTGTGAAAATATCCACTAAATGAGGGAATAATATGTGTGAGGTTACCCCAGGAGAGTTCCAAATGTGTGTGGGTAGAATATATATCCCACGGGGATAAAATTGAAAAAAGTTGAAAAAAAATTTTTTTTGGACTTAGTGATTTTTCTGGCATTGATCAGACTTTCAGATAGGTGAAATGTCAGTGAGCGTTCCAATTTCAGTTCCAGAGCGATTCGCCCAATGACTCCTTGTTATTTAGTCGTTTTCAGCCAATTTTCTGGATTTTTGAAAATTTCACTTTTTTGTGAAAATATCCACTAAATGAGGGAATAATATGTGTGAGGGTACCCCAGGAGAGTTCCAAATGTGTGTGGGTAGAATATATATCCGACGGTGGTAAAATTGAAAAAAGTTTAAAAAAAATTTTTTTTGGACTTAGTCATTTTTCCGATGTTTATCAGACTTTCAGATAGGGGAAATGTCAGTGAGCATTCCGATTTCAGTTCCAGAGCGATTCTCCCAATGAGTCATTGCTATTTAGTCGTTTTCAGCCAATTTTCTGGATTTTTGAAAATTTCACTTTTTTGTCAAAATATCCACTAAATGAGGGAATAATATGTGTGAGGGTACCCCAGGAGAGTTCCAAATGTGTGTGGGAAGAATATATATCCCACGGGGGTAAAATTGAAAAAAGTTGAAAAAATTTTTTTTTTGGACTTAGTCATTTTTCCAGCGTTTATCAGACTTTCAGATAGGGGAAATGTCAGTGAGTGTTCCGATTTCAGTTCCAGAGCAATTCGCCCAATGAGTCATTGTTATTTAGTCGTTTTCAGCCAATTTTCTGGATTTTTGAAAATTTCACTTTTTTGTGAAAATATCCACTAAATGAGGGAATAATATGTGTGAGGGTACCCCAGGAGAGTTCCAAATGTGTGTGGGTAGAATATATATCCCACGGGGGTAAAATTGAAAAAAGTAAAAAAAAAATTTTTTTTGGACTTAGTGATTTTTCTGGCGTTTATCAGACTTTCAGATAGGGGAAATGTCAGTGAGCGTTCCGATTTCAGTTCCAGAGTGATTCGCCCAATGAGTCCTTGTTATTTAGTCGTTTTCAGCCAATTTTCTGGATTTTTGAAAATTTCTCTTTTTTTGTGAAAATATCCACTAAATGAGGGAATAATATGTGTGAGGGTACCCCAGGAGAGTTCCAAATGTGTGTGGGTAGAATATATATCCCACGGGGATAAAATTGAAAAAAGTTGAAAAAAAATTTTTTTTGGACTTAGTGATTTTTCTGGCATTGATCAGACTTTCAGATAGGTGAAATGTCAGTGAGCGTTCCAATTTCAGTTCCAGAGCGATTCGCCCAATGACTCCTTGTTATTTAGTCGTTTTCAGCCAATTTTCTGGATTTTTGAAAATTTCACTTTTTTGTGAAAATATCCACTAAATGAGGGAATAATATGTGTGAGGGTACCCCAGGAGAGTTCCAAATGTGTGTGGGTAGAATATATATCGACGGTGGTAAAATTGAAAAAAGTTTAAAAAAATTTTTTTTTGGACTTAGTCATTTTTCTGGCGTTTATCAGACTTTCAGATAGGGGAAATGTCAGTCAGCATTCCGATTTCAGTTCCATAGCGATTCGGCCAATGAGTCCTTGATATTTAGTCGTTTTCAGCCAATTTTCTGGATTTTTGAAAATTTCACTTTTTTGTGAAAATATCCACTAAATGAGGGAATAATATGTGTGAGGTTACCCCAGGAGAGTTCCAAATGTGTGTGGGTAGAATATATATCCCACGGGGATAAAATTGAAAAAAGTTGAAAAAAAATTTTTTTTGGACTTAGTGATTTTTCTGGCATTGATCAGACTTTCAGATAGGTGGAATGTCAGTGAGCGTTCCAATTTCAGTTCCAGAGCGATTCGCCCAATGACTCCTTGTTATTTAGTCGTTTTCAGCCAATTTTCTGGATTTTTGAAAATTTCACTTTTTTGTGAAAATATCCACTAAATGAGGGAATAATATGTGTGAGGGTACCCCAGGAGAGTTCCAAATGTGTGTGGGTAGAATATATATCCCACGGGGGTAAAATTGAAAAAAGTTGAAAACATTTTTTTTTGGACTTAGTCATTTTTCTGGCGTTTATCAGACTTTCAGATAGGGGAAATGTCAGTGAGCATTCCGATTTCAGTTCCAGACTGATTCACCCAATGAGTCCTTGATATTTAGTCGTTTTCAGCCAATTTTCTGGATTTTTTAAAATTTCACTTTTTTGTGAAAATATCCACTAAATGAGGGAATAATATGTGTGAGGGTACTCCAGGAGAGTTCCAAATGTGTGTGGGTAGAATATATATCCCATTGGGGTAAAATTGAAAAAAGTAAAAAAAAAATTTTTTTTGGACTTAGTCATTTTTCTGGCGTTTATCAGACTTTCAGATAGGGGAAATGTCAGTGAGCATTCCGATTTCAGTTCCAGACTGATTCACCCAATGAGTCCTTGATATTTAGTCGTTTTCAGCCAATTTTCTGGATTTTTTAAAATTTCACTTTTTTGTGAAAATATCCACTAAATGAGGGAATAATATGTGTGAGGGTACCCCAGGAGAGTTCCAAATGTGTGTGGTAGAATATATATCCGACGGTGGTAAAATTGAAAAAAGTTTAAAAAAAATTTTTTTTGGACTTAGTCATTTTTCCGATGTTTATCAGACTTTCAGATAGGGGAAATGTCAGTGATCGTTCCGATTTCAGTTCCAGAGTGATTCTCCCAATGAGTCATTGCTATTTAGTCGTTTTCAGCCAATTTTCTGGATTTTTGAAAATTTCACTTTTTTGTCAAAATATCCACTAAATGAGAGAATAATATGTGTGAGGGTACCCCAGGAGAGTTCCAAATGTGTGTGGGTAGAATATATATCCCACGGGGGTAAAATTGAAAAAAGTTGAAAAAAATTTTTTTTTGGACTTAGTGATTTTTCTGGCGTTTATCAAACTTTCAGATAGGTCAAATGTCAGTGAGAGTTCCGATTTCAGTTCCAGAGCGATTCGCCCAATGAGTCCTTGATATTTAGTCGTTTTCCGCCAATTTTTTGGATTTTTGAAAATGTCACTTTTATGTGAAAATATTCACTAAATGAGGGAATAATATGTGTGAGGGTACCCCAGGAGAGTTCCAAATGTGTGTGGGTAGAATATATATCCCACGGGGGTAAAATTGAAAAAAGTAAAAAAAAAATTTTTTTTGGACTTAGTGATTTTTCTGGCGTTGATCAGACTTTCAGATAGGTGAAATGTCAGTGAGCGTTCCGATTTCAGTTCCAGAGCGATTCGCCCAATGACTCCTTGTTATTTAGTCGTTTTCAGACAATTTTCTGGATTTTTGAAAATTAGACTTTTTTGTGAAAATATCCACTAAATGAGGGAATAATATGTGTGAGGGTACCCCAGGAGAGTTCCAAATGTGTGTGGGTAGAATATATATCCGACGGTGGTAAAATTGAAAAAAGTTGAAAAAAAATTTTTTTTGGACTTAGTGATTTTTCTGGCGTTTATCAGACTTTCAGATAGGGGAAATGTCAGTGAGTGTTCCGCTTTCAGTTCCAGAGCAATTCGCCCAATGAGTCATTGTTATTTAGTCGTTTTCAGCCAATTTTCTGGATTTTTGAAAATTTCACTTTTTTGTGAAAATATCCACTAAATGAGGGAATAATATGTGTGAGGGTACCCCAGGAGAGTTCCAAATGTGTGTGGGTAGAATATATATCCCACGGGGGTAAAATTGAAAAAAGTTGAAAAAAATTTTTTTTTGGACTTAGTGATTTTTCTGGCGTTTATCAGACTTTCAGATAGGGCAAATGTCAGTGAGAGTTCCGATTTCAGTTCCAGAGCGATTCGCCCAATGAGTCCTTGTTATTTAGTCGTTTTCAGCCAATTTTCTGGATTTTTGAAAATTTCACTTTTTTGTGAAAATATCCACTAAATGAGGGAATAATATGTGTGAGGGTACCCCAGGAGAGTTCCAAATGTGTGTGGGTAGAATATATATCCGACGGTGGTAAAATTGAAAAAAGTTGAAAAAAAATTTTTTTTGGACTTAGTCATTTTTCCGATGTTTATCAGACTTTCAGATAGGGGAAATGTCAGTGAGCATTCCGATTTCAGTTCCAGAGCGATTCGCCCAATGAGTCCTTGTTATTTAGTCGTTTTCAGCCAATTTCCTGGATTTTTGAAAATTTCACTTTTTTGTGAAAATATCCACTAAATGAGGGAATAATATGTGTGAGGGTACCCCAGGAGAGTTCCAAATGTGTGTGGGAAGAATATATATCCCACGGGGGTAAAATTGAAAAAAGTTTAAAAAATTTTTTTTTTGGACTTAGTCATTTTTCCAGCGTTTATCAGACTTTCAGATAGGGGAAATGTCAGTGAGCGTTCCGATTTCAGTTCCAGAGCGATTCGCCCAATGACTCATTGTTATTTAGTCGTTTTCAGACAATTTTCTGGATTTTTGAAAATTTCACTTTTTTGTCAAAATATCCACTAAATGAGAGAATAATATGTGTGAGGGTACCCCAGGAGAGTTCCAAATGTGTGTGAGTAGAATATATATCCCACGGGGGTAAAATTGAAAAAAGTTGAAAAAAATTTTTTTTTGGACTTAGTGATTTTTCTGGCGTTTATCAAACTTTCAGATAGGTCAAATGTCAGTGAGAGTTCCGATTTCAGTTCCAGAGCGATTCGCCCAATGAGTCCTTGATATTTAGTCGTTTTCCGCCAATTTTTTGGATTTTTGAAAATGTCACTTTTATGTGAAAATATTCACTAAATGAGGGAATAATATGTGTGAGGGTACCCCAGGAGAGTTCCAAATGTGTGTGGGTAGAATATATATCCCACGGGGGTAAAATTGAAAAAAGTAAAAAAAAAATTTTTTTTGGACTTAGTGATTTTTCTGGCGTTGATCAGACTTTCAGATAGGTGAAATGTCAGTGAGCGTTCCGATTTCAGTTCCAGAGCGATTCGCCCAATGACTCCTTGTTATTTAGTCGTTTTCAGACAATTTTCTGGATTTTTGAAAATTAGACTTTTTTGTGAAAATATCCACTAAATGAGGGAATAATATGTGTGAGGGTACCCCAGGAGAGTTCCAAATGTGTGTGGGTAGAATATATATCCGACGGTGGTAAAATTGAAAAAAGTTGAAAAAAAATTTTTTTTGGACTTAGTGATTTTTCTGGCGTTTATCAGACTTTCAGATAGGGGAAATGTCAGTGAGTGTTCCGCTTTCAGTTCCAGAGCAATTCGCCCAATGAGTCATTGTTATTTAGTCGTTTTCAGCCAATTTTCTGGATTTTTGAAAATTTCACTTTTTTGTGAAAATATCCACTAAATGAGGGAATAATATGTGTGAGGGTACCCCAGGAGAGTTCCAAATGTGTGTGGGTAGAATATATATCCCACGGGGGTAAAATTGAAAAAAGTTGAAAAAAATTTTTTTTTGGACTTAGTGATTTTTCTGGCGTTTATCAGACTTTCAGATAGGGCAAATGTCAGTGAGAGTTCCGATTTCAGTTCCAGAGCGATTCGCCCAATGAGTCCTTGTTATTTAGTCGTTTTCAGCCAATTTTCTGGATTTTTGAAAATTTCACTTTTTTGTGAAAATATCCACTAAATGAGGGAATAATATGTGTGAGGGTACCCCAGGAGAGTTCCAAATGTGTGTGGGTAGAATATATATCCGACGGTGGTAAAATTGAAAAAAGTTGAAAAAAAATTTTTTTTGGACTTAGTCATTTTTCCGATGTTTATCAGACTTTCAGATAGGGGAAATGTCAGTGAGCATTCCGATTTCAGTTCCAGAGCGATTCGCCCAATGAGTCCTTGTTATTTAGTCGTTTTCAGCCAATTTCCTGGATTTTTGAAAATTTCACTTTTTTGTGAAAATATCCACTAAATGAGGGAATAATATGTGTGAGGGTACCCCAGGAGAGTTCCAAATGTGTGTGGGAAGAATATATATCCCACGGGGGTAAAATTGAAAAAAGTTTAAAAAATTTTTTTTTTGGACTTAGTCATTTTTCCAGCGTTTATCAAACTTTCAGATAGGGGAAATGTCAGTGAGCGTTCCGATTTCAGTTCCAGAGCGATTCGCCCAATGACTCATTGTTATTTAGTCGTTTTCAGACAATTTTCTGGATTTTTGAAAATTTCACTTTTTTGTGAAAATATCCACTAAATGAGGGAATAATATGTGTGACGGTACCCCAGGAGAGTTCCAAATGTGTGTGGGTAGAATATATATCCCACGGGGGTAAAATGGAAAAAAGTTGAAAAAAAATTTTTTTTGGACTTAGTGATTTTTCTGGCGTTTATCAGACTTTCAGATAGGGCAAATGTCAGTGAGAGTTCCGATTTCAGTTCCAGAGCGATTCGCCCAATGAGTCCTTGATATTTAGTCGTTTTCCGCCAATTTTTTGGATTTTTGAAAATGTCACTTTTATGTGAAAATATTCACTAAATGAGGGAATAATATGTGTGAGGGTACGCCAGGAGAGTTCCAAATGTGTGTGGGTAGAATATATATCCCACGGGGTAAAATTGAAAAAAGTAAAAAAAAAATTTTTTTTGGACTTAGTGATTTTTCTGGCGTTGATCAGACTTTCAGATAGGTGAAATGTCAGTGAGCGTTCCGATTTCAGTTCCAGAGCGATTCGCCCAATGACTCATTGTTATTTAGTCGTTTTCAGACAATTTTCTGGATTTTTGAAAATTTCACTTTTTTGTGAAAATATCCACTAAATGAGGGAATAATATGTGTGAGGGTACCCCAGGAGAGTTCCAAATGTGTGTGGGTAGAATATATATCCCACGGGGGTAAAATGGAAAAAAGTTGAAAAAAAATTTTTTTTGGACTTAGTGATTTTTCTGGCGTTTATCAGACTTTCAGATAGGGCAAATGTCAGTGAGAGTTCCGATTTCAGTTCCAGAGCGATTCGCCCAATGAGTCCTTGATATTTAGTCGTTTTCCGCCAATTTTTTGGATTTTTGAAAATGTCACTTTTATGTGAAAATATTCACTAAATGAGGGAATAATATGTGTGAGGGTACCCCAGGAGAGTTCCAAATGTGTGTGGGTAGAATATATATCCCACGGGGTAAAATTGAAAAAAGTAAAAAAAAAATTTTTTTTGGACTTAGTGATTTTTCTGGCGTTGATCAGACTTTCAGATAGGTGAAATGTCAGTGAGCGTTCCGATTTCAGTTCCAGAGCGATTCGCCCAATGACTCATTGTTATTTAGTCGTTTTCAGACAATTTTCTGGATTTTTGAAAATTTCACTTTTTTGTGAAAATATCCACTAAATGAGGGAATAATATGTGTGAGGGTACCCCAGGAGAGTTCCAAATGTGTGTGGGTAGAATATATATCCCACGGGGGTAAAATGGAAAAAAGTTGAAAAAAAAATTTTTTTGGACTTAGTCATTTTTCCGGTGTTTATCAGACTTTCAGATAGGGGAAATGTCAGTGAGCGTTCCGATTTCAGTTCCAGAGTGATTCTCCCAATGACTCCTTGTTATTTAGTCGTTTTCAGCCAATTTTCTGGATTTTTGAAAATTTCACTTTTTTGTCAAAATATCCACTAAATGAGGGAATAATATGTGTGAGGGTACCCCAGGAGAGTTCCAAATGTGTGTGGGTAGAATATATATCCCACGGGGGTAAAATTGAAAAAAGTTGAAAAAATTTTTTTTTTGGACTTAGTGATTTTTCTGGCGTTTATCAGACTTTCAAATAGGGGAAATGTTAGTGAGCGTTCCGATTTCAGTTCCAGAGCGATTCGCCCAATGAGTCCTTGTTATTTAGTCGTTTTCAGCCAATTTTCTGGATTTTTGAAAATTTCACTTTTTTGTGAAAATATCCACTAAATGAGGGAATAATATGTGTGAGGGTACCCCAGGAGAGTTCCAAATGTGTGTGGGAAGAATATATATCCCACGGGGGTAAAATTGAAAAAAAGTTGAAAAAAAATTTTTTGGACTTAGTCGTTTTTCCAGCGTTTATCAGACTTTCAGATAGGGGAAATGTCAGTGAGCGTTCCAATTTCAGTTCCAGAGCGATTCGCCCAATGAGTCCATGTTATTTAGTCGTTTTCAGCCAATTTTCTGGATTTTTGAAAATGTCACTTTTTTGTCAAAATATCCACTAAATGAGGGAATAATATGTGTGAGGGTACACCAGGAGAGTTCCAAATGTGTGTGGGTAGAATATATATCCCACGGGGGTAAAATTATAAAAAATAAAAAAATAAATTTTTTTTTGGACTTAGTGATTTTTCTGGCGTTTATCAGACTTTCAGATAGGGGAAATGTCAGTGAGCGTTCCGATTTCCGTTCCAGAGCGATTCGCCCAATGACTCCTTGTTATTTAGTCGTTTTCAGCCAATTTTCTGGATTTTTGAAAATTTCACTTTTTTGTCAAAATATCCACTAAATGAGGGAATAATATGTGTGAGGGTACCCCAGGAGAGTTCCAAATGTGTGTGGGTAGAATATATATCCCACGGGGGTAAAATTGAAAAAAGTTGAAAAACATTTTTTTTTGGACTTAGTCATTTATCTGGCGTTTATCAGACTTTCAGATAGGGGAAATGTCAGTGAGCGTTCCGATTTCAGTTCCAGAGTGATTCGACCAATGAGTCCTTGTTATTTAGTCGTTTTCAGCCAATTTTCTGGATTTTTGAAAATTTCACTTTTTTGTGAAAATATCCACTAAATGAGGGAATAATATGTGTGAGGGTACCCCAGGAGAGTTCCAAATGTGTGTGGGAAGAATATATATCCCACGGGGGTAAAATTGAAAAAAGTTGAAAAAAAATTTTTTGGACTTAGTCGTTTTTCCAGCGTTTATCAGACTTTCAGATAGGGGAAATGTCAGTGAGCGTTCCGATTTCAGTTCCAGAGCGATTCGCCCAATGAGTCCTTGATATTTAGTAGTTTTCAGCCAATTATCTGGATTTTTGAAAATTTCACTTTTTTTGTGAAAATATACACTAAATGAGGGAATAATATGAGTGAGGGTAGCCCAGGAGAGTTCCAAATGTGTGTGGGTAGAATATATATCCCACGGGGGTAAAATTGAAAAAAGTTGAAAAAAAATTTTTTTTGGACTTAGTCATTTTTCCGGTGTTTATCAGACTTTCAGATAGGGGAAATGTCAGTGAGCGTTCCGATTTCAGTTCCAGAGTGATTCTCCCAATGACTCCTTGTTATTTAGTCGTTTTCAGCCAATTTTCTGGATTTTTGAAAATTTCACTTTTTTGTCAAAATATCCACTAAATGAGGGAATAATATGTGTGAGGGTACCCCAGGAGAGTTCCAAATGTGTGTGGGTAGAATATATATCCCACGGGGGTAAAATTGAAAAAAGTTGAAAAAAATTTTTTTTTGGACTTAGTGATTTTTCTGGCGTTTATCAGACTTTCAAATAGGGGAAATGTTAGTGAGCGTTCCGATTTCAGTTCCAGAGCGATTCGCCCAATGAGTCCTTGTTATTTAGTCGTTTTCAGCCAATTTTCTGGATTTTTGAAAATTTCACTTTTTTGTCAAAATATCCACTAAATGAGGGAATAATATGTGTGAGGGTACACCAGGAGAGTTCCAAATGTGTGTGGGTAGAATATATATCCCACGGGGGTAAAATTGAAAAAAGTTGAAAAAAAATTTTTTGGACTTAGTCGTTTTTCCAGCGTTTATCAGACTTTCAGATAGGGGAAATGTCAGTGAGCGTTCCGATTTCAGTTCCAGAGCGATTCGCCCAATGAGTCCTTGATATTTAGTAGTTTTCAGCCAATTATCTGGATTTTTGAAAATTTCACTTTTTATGTGAAAATATACACTAAATGAGGGAATAATATGTGTGAGGGTACCCCAGGAGAGTTCCAAATGTGTGTGGGTAGAATATATATCCCACGGGGCTAAAATTGAAAAAAGTTGAAAAAAATTTTTTTTTGGACTTAGTCATTTTTCTGGCGTTTATCAGACTTTCTGATAGGGGAAATGTCAGTGAGCATTCCGATTTCTGTACCAGAGTGATTCACCCAATGAGTCCTTGATATTTAGTAGTTTTCAGCCAATTTTTTGGATTTTTGAAAATTTCACTTTTTTGTCAAAATATCCACTAAATGAGGGAATAATATGTGTGAGGGTACACCAGGAGAGTTCCAAATGTGTGTGGGTAGAATATATATCCCACGGGGGTAAAATTATAAAAAATAAAAAAATAAATTTTTTTTTGGACTTAGTGATTTTTCTGGCGTTTATCAGACTTTCAGATAGGGGAAATGTCAGTGAGTGTTCCGATTTCCGTTCCAGAGAGATTCGCCCAATGACTCCTTGTTATTTAGTCGTTTTCAGCCAATTTTCTGGATTTTTGAAAATTTCACTTTTTTGTCAAAATATCCACTAAATGAGGGAATAATATGTGTGAGGGTACCCCAGGAGAGTTCCAAATGTGTGTGGGTAGAATATATATCCCACGGGGGTAAAATTGAAAAAAGTTGAAAAAAAATTTTTTGGACTTAGTCGTTTTTCCAGCGTTTATCAGACTTTCAGATAGGGGAAATGTCAGTGAGCGTTTCGATTTCAGTTCCAGAGCGATTCGCCCAATGAGTCCTTGATATTTAGTAGTTTTCAGCCAATTATCTGGATTTTTGAAAATTTCACTTTTTATGTGAAAATATACACTAAATGAGGGAATAATATGTGTGAGGGTACCCCAGGAGAGTTCCAAATGTGTGTGGGTAGAATATATATCCCACGGGGGTAAAATTATAAAAAATAAAAAAATAATTTTTTTTTTGGACTTAGTGATTTTTCTGGCGTTTATCAGACTTTCAGATAGGGGAAATGTCAGTGAGCGTTCCGATTTCCGTTCCAGAGCGATTCGCCCAATGACTCCTTGTTATTTAGTCGTTTTCAGCCAATTTTCTGGATTTTTGAAAATTTCACTTTTTTGTCAAAATATCCACTAAATGAGGGAATAATATGTGTGAGGGTACCCCAGGAGAGTTCCAAATGTGTGTGGGTAGAATATATATCCCACGGGGGTAAAATTGAAAAAAGTAAAAAAAAATTTTTTTTGGACTTAGTCATTTTTCTGGCGTTTATCAGACTTTCTGTTAGGGGAAATGTCAGTGAGCATTCCGATTTCAGTTCCAGAGCGATTCGCCCAATGATTCCTTGTTATTTAGTCGTTTTCAGCCAATTTTCTGGATTTTTGAAAATTTCACTTTTTTTGTGAAAATATACACTAAATGAGGGAATAATATGAGTGAGGGTACCCCAGGAGAGTTCCAAATGTGTGTGGGTAGAATATATATCCCACGGGGGTAAAATTGAAAAAAGTTGAAAAAAATTTTTTTTTGGACTTAGTCATTTTTCTGGCGTTTATCAGACTTTCTGATAGGGGAAATGTCAGTGAGCATTCCGATTTCAGTTCCAGAGCGATTCGCCCAATGATTCCTTGTTATTTAGTCGTTTTCAGCCAATTTTCTGGATTTTTGAAAATTTCACTTTTTTGTGAAAATATCCACTAAATGAGGGAATAATATGTGTGAGGGTACCCCAGGAGAGTTCCAAATGTGTGTGGGAAGAATATATATCCCACGGGGGTAAAATTGAAAAAAGTTGAAAAAAAATTTTTTGGACTTAGTTGTTTTTCCAGCGTTTATCAGACTTTCAGATAGGGGAAATGTCAGTGAGCGTTCCGATTTCAGTTCCAGAGCGATTTGCCCAATGAGTCCTTGATATTTAGTAGTTTTCAGCCAATTATCTGGATTTTTGAAAATTTCACTTTTTATGTGAAAATATACACTAAATGAGGGAATAATATGTGTGAGGGTACCCCAGGAGAGTTCCAAATGTGTGTGGGTAGAATATATATCCCACGGGGGTAAAATTGAAAAAAGTTGAAAAAAATTTTTTTTTGGACTTAGTCATTTTTCTGGCGTTTATCAGACTTTCTGATAGGGGAAATGTCAGTGAGCATTCCGATTTCAGTACCAGAGTGATTCACCCAATGAGTCCTTGATATTTAGTAGTTTTCAGCCAATTTTTTGGATTTTTGAAAATTTCACTTTTTTGTCAAAATATCCACTAAATGAGGGAATAATATGTGTGAGGGTACCCCAGGAGAGTTCCAAATGTGTGTGGGTAGAATATATATCCCACGGGGGTAAAATTATAAAAAATAAAAAAATAATTTTTTTTTTGGACTTAGTGATTTTTCTGGCGTTTATCAGACTTTCAGATAGGGGAAATGTCAGTGAGCGTTCCGATTTCCGTTCCAGAGCGATTCGCCCAATGACTCCTTGTTATTTAGTCGTTTTCAGCCAATTTTCTGGATTTTTGAAAATTTCACTTTTTTGTCAAAATATCCACTAAATGAGGGAATAATATGTGTGAGGGTACCCCAGGAGAGTTCCAAATGTGTGTGGGTAGAATATATATCCCACGGGGGTAAAATTGAAAAAAGTAAAAAAAAATTTTTTTTGGACTTAGTCATTTTTCTGGCGTTGATCAGACTTTCTGTTAGGGGAAATGTCAGTGAGCATTCCGATTTCAGTTCCAGAGCGATTCGCCCAATGATTCCTTGTTATTTAGTCGTTTTCAGCCAATTTTCTGGATTTTTGAAAATTTCACTTTTTTTGTGAAAATATACACTAAATGAGGGAATAATATGTGTGAGGGTACCCCAGGAGAGTTCCAAATGTGTGTGGGTAGAATATATATCCCACGGGGGTAAAATTGAAAAAAGTTGAAAAAAATTTTTTTTTGGACTTAGTCATTTTTCTGGCGTTTATCAGACTTTCTGATAGGGGAAATGTCAGTGAGCATTCCGATTTCAGTTCCAGAGCGATTCGCCCAATGATTCCTTGTTATTTAGTCGTTTTCAGCCAATTTTCTGGATTTTTGAAAATTTCACTTTTTTGTGAAAATATCCACTAAATGAGGGAATAATATGTGTGAGGGTACCCCAGGAGAGTTCCAAATGTGTGTGGGAAGAATATATATCCCACGGGGGTAAAATTGAAAAAAGTTGAAAAAAAATTTTTTGGACTTAGTTGTTTTTCCAGCGTTTATCAGACTTTCAGATAGGGGAAATGTCAGTGAGCGTTCCGATTTCAGTTCCAGAGTGATTCGCCCAATGACTCCTTGTTATTTAGTCGTTTTCAGCCAATTTTCTGGATTTTTGAAAATTTCACTTTTTTGTGAAAATATCCACTAAATGAGGGAATAATATGTGTGAGGGTACCCCAGGAGAGTTCCAAATGTGTGTGGGTAGAATATATATCACATTGGGGTAAAATTGAAAAAAGTTGAAAAAAATTTTTTTTTGGACTCAGTCATTTTTCTGGCGTTTATCAGACTTTCAGATAGGGCAAATGTCAGTGAGCGTTCCAATTTCAGTTCCAGAGCGATTCGCCCAATGAGTCCATGTTATTTAGTCGTTTTCAGCCAATTTTCTGGATTTTTGAAAATGTCACTTTTTTGTCAAAATATCCACTAAATGAGGGAATAATATGTGTGAGGGTACACCAGGAGAGTTCCAAATGTGTGTGGGTAGAATATATATCCCACGGGGGTAAAATTATAAAAAATAAAAAAATAATTTTTTTTTTGGACTTAGTGATTTTTCTGGCGTTTATCAGACTTTCAGATAGGGGAAATGTCAGTGAGCGTTCCGATTTCCGTTCCAGAGCGATTCGCCCAATGACTCCTTGTTATTTAGTCGTTTTCAGCCAATTTTCTGGATTTTTGAAAATTTCACTTTTTTGTCAAAATATCCACTAAATGAGGGAATAATATGTGTGAGGGTACCCCAGGAGAGTTCCAAATGTGTGTGGGTAGAATATATATCCCACGGGGTTAAAATTGAAAAAAGTAAAAAAAATTTTTTTTTGGACTTAGTCATTTTTCTGGCGTTTATCAGACTTTCAGATAGGGGAAATGTCAGTGAGCGTTCCGATTTCAGTTCCAGAGCGATTTGCCCAATGAGTCCTTGATATTTAGTAGTTTTCAGCCAATTACCTGGATTTTTGAAAATTTCACTTTTTATGTGAAAATATACACTAAATGAGGGAATAATATGTGTGAGGGTACCCCAGGAGAGTTCCAAATGTGTGTGGGTAGAATATATATCCCACGGGGGTAAAATTGAAAAAAGTTGAAAAAAATTTTTTTTTGGACTTAGTCATTTTTCTGGCGTTTATCAGACTTTCTGATAGGGGAAATGTCAGTGAGCATTCCTATTTCAGTACCAGAGTGATTCACCCAATGAGTCCTTGATATTTAGTAGTTTTCAGCCAATTTTTTGGATTTTTGAAAATTTCACTTTTTTGTCAAAATATCCACTAAATGAGGGAATAATATGTGTGAGGGTACCCCAGGAGAGTTCCAAATGTGTGTGGGTAGAATATATATCCCACGGGGGTAAAATTGAAAAAAGTTTAAAAAAAATTTTTTTTTTGGACTTAGTGATTTTTCTGGCGTTTATCAGACTTTCAGATAGGGGAAATGTCAGTGAGCGTTCCGATTTCAGTTCCAGAGCGATTCGCCCAATGAGTCCTTGATATTTAGTAGTTTTCAGCCAATTATCTGGATTTTTGAAAATTTCACTTTTTTTGTGAAAATATACACTAAATGAGGGAATAATATGTGTGAGGGTACCCCAGGAGAGTTCCAAATGTGTGTGGGTAGAATATATATCCCACGGGGGTAAAATTGAAAAAAGTTGAAAAAAAATTTTTTGGACTTAGTCGTTTTTCCAGCGTTTATCAGACTTTCAGATAGGGGAAATGTCAGTGAGCGTTCCGATTTCAGTTCCAGAGCGATTCGCCCAATGAGTCCTTGATATTTAGTAGTTTTCAGCCAATTATCTGGATTTTTGAAAATTTCACTTTTTTTGTGAAAATATACACTAAATGAGGGAATAATATGTGTGAGGGTACCCCAGGAGAGTTCCAAATGTGTGTGGGTAGAATATATATCCCACATGGGTAAAATTGAAAACAGTTGAAAAAAATTTTTTTTTGGACTTAGTCATTTTTCTGGCGTTTATCAGACTTTCTGATAGGGGAAATGTCAGTGAGCATTCCGATTTCAGTACCAGAGTGATTCACCCAATGAGTCCTTGATATTTAGCCGTTTTCAGCCAATTTTTTGGATTTTTGAAAATTTCACTTTTTTGTGAAAATATCCACTAAATGAGGGAATAATATGTGTGAGAGTACCCCAGGAGAGTTCCAAATGTGTGTGGGAAGAATATATATCCCACGGGGGTAAAATTGAAAAAAGTTGAAAAAAAATTTTTTTTGGACTTAGTCGTTTTTCCAGCGTTTATCAGACTTTCAGATAGGGGAAATGTCAGTGAGCATTCCGATTTCAGTTCCAGACTGATTCACCCAATGAGTCCTTGATATTTAGTCGTTTTCAGCCAATTTTTTGGATTTTTGAAAATTTCACTTTTTTGTGAAAATATCCACTAAATGAGGGAATAATATGTGTGAGGGTACCCCAGGAGAGTTCCAAATGTGTGTGGGTAGAATATATATCCCACGGGGGTAAAATTGAAAAAAGTTTAAAAAAATTTTTTTTGGACTTAGTCATTTTTCCGGCGTTTATCAGACTTTCAGGTAGGGGAAATGTCAGTGAGCATTCCGATTTCAGTTCCAGACTGATTCGCTCAATGAGTCATTGCTATTTAGTCGTTTTCAGCCAATTTTCTGGATTTTTGAAAATTTCACTTTTTTGTCAAAATATCCACTAAATGAGGGAATAATATGTGTGAGGGTACCCCAGGAGAGTTCCAAATGTGTGTGGGTAGAATATATATCCCACGGGGGTAAAATTGAAAAAAGTTGAAAAAAATTTTTTTTTGGACTTAGTCATTTTTCTGGTGTTTATCAGACTTTCACATAGGGGAATTGTCAGTGAGCGTTCCGATTTCAGTTCCAGAGCGATTCGCCCAATGAGTCCTTGATATTTAGTAGTTTTCAGCCAATTATCTGGATTTTTGAAAATTTCACTTTTTTTGTGAAAATATACACTAAATGAGGGAATAATATGTGTGAGGGTACCCCAGGAGAGTTCCAAATGTGTGTGGGTAGAATATATATCCCACGGGGGTAAAATTGAAAAAAGTTGAAAAAAATTTTTTTTTGGACTTAGTCATTTTTCTGGCGTTTATCAGACTTTCAGATAGGGGAAATGTCAGTGATCGTTCCGATTTCAGTTCCAGAGCGATTCGCCCAATGAGTCCTTGATATTTAGTAGTTTTCAGCCAATTATCTGGATTTTTGAAAATTTCACTTTTTTTGTGAAAATATACACTAAATGAGGGAATAATATGTGTGAGGGTACCCCAGGAGAGTTCCAAATGTGTGTGGGTAGAATATATATCCCACGGGGGTAAAATTGAAAAAAGTTGAAAAAATTTTTTTTTTGGACTTAGTCATTTTTCTGGCGTTTATCAGACTTCCTGATAGGGGAAATGTCAGTGAGCATTCCGATTTCAGTACCAGAGTGATTCACCCAATGAGTCCTTGATATTTAGTCGTTTTCAGCCAATTTTTTGGATTTTTGAAAATTTCACTTTTTTGCGAAAATATCCACTAAATGAGGGAATAATATGTGTGAGAGTACCCCAGGAGAGTTCCAAATGTGTGTGGGAAGAATATATATCCCACGGGGGTAAAATTGAAAAAAGTTGAAAAAAAATTTTTTTTGGACTTAGTCGTTTTTCCAGCGTTTATCAGACTTTCAGATAGGGGAAATGTCAGTGAGTGTTCCGATTTCAGTTCCAGAGCGATTCGCTCAATGAGTCACTGCTATTTAGTCGTTTTCAGCCAATTTTCTGGATTTTTGAAAATTTCACTTTTTTGTCAAAATATCCACTAAATGAGGGAATAATATGTGTGAGGGTACCCCAGGAGAGTTCCAAATGTGTGTGGGTAGAATATATATCCCAGGGGGGTAAAATTGAAAAAAGTTGAAAAAAAATTTTTTTGGACTTAGTCATTTTTCTGGCGTTTATCAGACTTTCAGATAGGGGAAATGTCAGTGAGCATTCCGATTTCAGTTCCATAGCGATTCGCCCAATGAGTCCTTGATATTTAGTCATTTTCAGCCAATTTTCTGGATTTTTGAAAATTTCACTTTTTTGTGAAAATATCCACTAAATGAGGGAATAATATGTGTGAGGGTACCCCAGGAGAGTTCCAAATGTGTGTGGGTAGAATATATATCCCACGGGGGTAAAATTGAAAAAAGTTGAAAAAATTTTTTTTTTGGACTTAGTCATTTTTCTGGCGTTTATCAGACTTTCTGATAGGGGAAATGTCAGTGAGCATTCCGATTTCAGTACCAGAGTGATTCACCCAATGAGTCCTTGATATTTAGTCGTTTTCAGCCAATTTTTTGGATTTTTGAAAATTTCACTTTTTTGTGAAAATATCCACTAAATGAGGGAATAATATGTGTGAGGGTACCCCAGGAGAGTTCCAAATGTGTGTGGGTAGAATATATATCCCACGGGGGTAAAATTGAAAAAAGTTGAAAAAATTTTTTTTTTGGACTTAGTCATTTTTCTGGTGTTTATCAGACTTTCAGGTATGGGAAATGTCAGTGAGCATTCCGATTTCAGTTCCAGACTGATTCACCCAATGAGTCCTTGATATTTAGTCGTTTTCAGCCAATTTTCTGGATTTTGAAAATTTCACTTTTTTGTGAAAATATCCACTAAATGAGGGAATAATATGTGTGAGGGTACCCCAGGAGAGTTCCAAATGTGTGTGGGAAGAATATATATCCCACAGGGGTAAAATTGAAAAAAGTTGAAAAAAAATTTTTTGGACTTAGTCGTTTTTCCAGCGTTTATCAGACATTCAGATAGGGGAAATGTCAGTGAGCGTTCCGATTTCAGTTCCAGAGCGATTCACCCAATGAGTCCTTGATATTTAGTCGTTTTCAGACAATTTTTTGGATTTTTGAAAATTTCACTTTTTTGTGAAAATATCCACTAAATGAGGGAATAATATGTGTGAGGGTACCCCAGGAGAGTTCCAAATGTGTGTGGGTAGAATATATATCCCACGGGGGTAAAATTGAAAAAAGTTTAAAAAAATTTTTTTTTGGACTTAGTCATTTTTCTGGCGTTTATCAGACTTTCAGATAGGGGAAATGTCAGTGAGCGTTCCGATTTCAGTTCCAGAGCGATTCGCCCAATGAGTCCTTGATATTTAGTAGTTTTCAGCCAATTATCTGGATTTTTGAAAATTTCACTTTTTTTGTGAAAATATACACTAAATGAGGGAATAATATGTGTGAGGGTACCCCAGGAGAGTTCCAAATGTGTTTGGGTAGAATATATATCCCACGGGAGTAAAATTGAAAAAAGTTGAAAAAATTTTTTTTTTGGACTTAGTGATTTTTCTGGCGTTTATCAGACTTTCAGATAGGGGAAATGTCAGTGAGCATTCCGATTTCAGTTCCAGAGCGATTCGCCCAATGAGTCCTTGATATTTAGTAGTTTTCAGCCAATTATCTCGATTTTTGAAAATTTCACTTTTTTTGTGAAAATATACACTAAATGAGGGAATAATATGTGTGAGGGTACCCCAGGAGAGTTCCAAATGTGTGTGGGTAGAATATATATCCCACGGGGGTAAAATTGAAAAAAGTTTAAAAAAATTTTTTTGGGACTTAGTCATTTTTCTGGTGTTTATCAGAATTTCAGGTATGGGAAATGTCAGTGAGCATTCCGATTTCAGTTCCAGACTGATTCACCCAATGAGTCCTTGATATTTAGTCGTTTTCAGCCAATTTTCTGGATTTTTGAAAATTTCACTTTTTTGTGAAAATATCCACTAAATGAGGGAATAATATGTGTGAGGGTACCCCAGGAGAGTTCCAAATGTGTGTGGGAAGAATATATATCCCACGGGGGTAAAATTGAAAAAAGTTGAAAAAAAATTTTTTGGACTTAGTCGTTTTTCCAGCATTTATCAGACTTTCAGATAGGGGAAATGTCAGTGAGCGTTCCGATTTCAGTTCCAGAGCGATTCACCCAATGAGTCCTTGATATTTAGTCGTTTTCAGACAATTTTTTGGATTTTTGAAAATTTCACTTTTTTGTGAAAATATCCACTAAATGAGGGAATAATATGTGTGAGGGTACCCCAGGAGAGTTCCAAATGTGTGTGGGTAGAATATATATCCCACGGGGGTAAAATTGAAAAAAGTTTAAAAAAAATTTTTTTTGGACTTAGTCATTTTTCTGGCGTTTATCAGACTTTCAGATAGGGGAAATGTCAGTGAGCGTTCCGATTTCAGTTCCAGAGCGATTCGCCCAATGAGTCCATGATATTTAGTAGTTTTCAGCCAATTATCTCGATTTTTGAAAATTTCACTTTTTTTGTGAAAATATACACTAAATGAGGGAATAATATGTGTGAGGGTACCCCAGGAGAGTTCCAAATGTGTGTGGGTAGAATATATATCCCATGGGGGTAAAATTAAAAAAAGTTGAAAAAAATTTTTTTTTGGACTTAGTCATTTTTCTGGCGTTTATCAGACTTTCTGATCGGGGAAATGTCAATGAGCATTCCGATTTCAGTACCAGAGTGATTCACCCAATGAGTCCTTGATATTTAGTCGTTTTCAGCCAATTTTTTGGATTTTTGAAAATTTCACTTTTTTGTCAAAATATCCACTAAATGAGGGAATAATATGTGTGAGGGTAACCCAGGAGAGTTCCAAATGTGTGTGGGTAGAATATATATCCCACGGGGGTAAAATTGAAAAAAGTTTAAAAAAATTTTTTTTGGACTTAGTCATTTTTCCAGCGTTTTTCAGACTTTCAGATAGGGGAAATGTCAGTGAGCGTTCCGATTTCAGTTCCAGAGCGATTCACCCAATGAGTCCCTGATATTTAGTCGTTTTCAGCCAATTTTTTGGATTTTTGAAAATTTCACTTTTTTGTCAAAATATCCACTAAATGAGGGAATAATATGTGTGAGGGTACCCCAGGAGAGTTCCAAATGTGTGTGGGTAGAATATATATCCCACGGGGGTAAAATTGAAAAAAGTTGAAAAAAATTTTTTTCTGGACTTAGTCATTTTTCTGGCGTTTATCAGACTTTCAGATAGTGGAAATGTCAGTGAGCATTCCGATTTCAGTTCCAGAGCGATTCGCCCAATGAGTCCTTGTTATTTAGTCGTTTTCAGCCAATTTTCTGGATTTTTGAAAATTTCACTTTTTTTGTGAAAATATACACTAAATGAGGGAATAATATGTGTGAGGGTACCCCAGGAGAGTTCCAAATGTGTGTGGGAAGAATATATATCCCACGGGGGTAAAATTGAAAAAAGTTGAAAAAAAATTTTTTGGAATTAGTCATTTTTCCAGCGTTTATCAGACTTTCAGATAGGGGAAATGTCAGTGAGCGTTCCGATTTCAGTTCCAGAGCGATTCGCCCAATGAGTCCTTGATATTTAGTAGTTTTCAGCCAATTATCTGGATTTTTGAAAATTTCACTTTTTTTGTGAAAATATACACTAAATGAGGGAATAATATGTGTGAGGGTACCCCAGGTGAGTTCCAAATGTGTGTGGGTAGAATATATATCCCACGGGGGTAAAATTGAAAAAAGTTGAAAAAAATTTTTTTTTTGGACTTAGTGATTTTTCTGGCGTTTATCAGACTTTCAGATAGGGGAAATGTCAGTGAGCGTTCCGATTTCAGTTCCAGAGCGATTCGCCCAATGAGTCCTTGATATTTAGTCGTTTTCAGCCAATTTTTTGGATTTTTGAAAATTTCACTTTTTTGTCAAAATATCCACTAAATGAGGGAATAATATGTGTGAGGGTACCCCAGGAGAGTTCCAAATGTGTGTGGGTAGAATATATATCCCACGGGGGTAAAATTGAAAAAAGTTTAAAAAAATTTTTTTTGGACTTAGTCATTTTTCTGGCGTTTATCAGACTTTCAGGTAGGGGAAATGTCAGTGAGCATTCCGATTTCAGTTCCAGACTGATTCACCCAATGAGTCCTTGATATTTAGTCGTTTTCAGCCAATTTTCTGGATTTTTGAAAATTTCACTTTTTTGTGAAAATATCCACTAAATGAGGGAATAATATGTGTGAGGGTACCCCAGGAGAGTTCCAAATGTGTGTGGGAAGAATATATATCCCACGGGGGTAAAATTGAAAAAAGTTGAAAAAAAATTTTTTGGACTTAGTCGTTTTTCCAGCGTTTATCAGACTTTCAGATAGGGGAAATGTCAGTGAGCGTTCCGATTTCAGTTCCAGAGCGATTCACCCAATGAGTCCTTGATATTTAGTCGTTTTCAGACAATTTTTTCGATTTTTGAAAATTTCACTTTTTTGTGAAAATATCCACTAAATGAGGGAATAATATGTGTGAGGGTACCCCAGGAGAGTTCCAAATGTGTGTGGGTAGAATATATATCCCACGGGGGTAAAATTGAAAAAAGTTTAAAAAAATTTTTTTTTGGACTTAGTCATTTTTCTGGCGTTTATCAGACTTTCAGATAGGGGAAATGTCAGTGAGCGTTCCAATTTCAGTTCCAGAGCGATTCGCCCAATGAGTCCTTGATATTTAGTAGTTTTCAGACAATTATCTGGATTTTTGAAAATTTCACTTTTTTTGTGAAAATATACACTAAATGAGGGAATAATATGTGTGAGGGTACCCCAGGAGAGTTCCAAATGTGTGTGGGTAGAATATATATCCCACGGGGGTAAAATTGAAAAAAGTTGAAAAAATTTTTTTTTTGGACTTAGTGATTTTTCTGGCGTTTATCAGACTTTCAGATAGGGGAAATGTCAGTGAGCGTTCCGATTTCAGTTCCAGAGCGATTCGCCCAATGAGTCCTTGATATTTAGTAGTTTTCAGCCAATTATCTCGATTTTTGAAAATTTCACTTTTTTTGTGAAAATATACACTAAATGAGGGAATAATATGTGTGAGGGTACCCCAGGAGAGTTCCAAATGTGTGTGGGTAGAATATATATCCCACGGGGGTAAAATTGAAAAAAGTTGAAAAAAATTTTTTTTTGGACTTAGTCATTTTTCTGGCGTTTATCAGACTTTCTGATAGGGGAAATGTCAGTGAGCATTCCGATTTCAGTACCAGAGTGATTCACCCAATGAGTCCTTGATATTTAGTCGGTTTCAGCCAATTTTTTGGATTTTTGAAAATTTCACTTTTTTGTCAAAATATCCACTAAATGAGGGAATAATATGTGTGAGGGTACCCCAGGAGAGTTCCAAATGTGTGTGGGTAGAATATATATCCCACGGGGGTAAAATTGAAAAAAGTTTAAAAAAATTTTTTTTGGACTTAGTCATTTTTCTGGTGTTTATCAGACTTTCAGGTATGGGAAATGTCAGTGAGCATTCCGATTTCAGTTCCAGACTGATTCACCCAATGAGTCCTTGATATTTAGTCGTTTTCAGCCAATTTTCTGGATTTTTGAAAATTTCACTTTTTTGTGAAAATATCCACTAAATGAGGGAATAATATGTGTGAGGGTACCCCAGGAGAGTTCCAAATGTGTGTGGGAAGAATATATATCCCACGGGGGTAAAATTGAAAAAAGTTGAAAAAAAATTTTTTGGACTTAGTCGTTTTTCCAGCGTTTTTCAGACTTTCAGATAGGGGAAATGTCAGTGAGCGTTCCGATTTCAGTTCCAGAGCGATTCACCCAATGAGTCCTTGATATTTAGTCGTTTTCAGACAATTTTTTGGATTTTTGAAAATTTCACTTTTTTGTGAAAATATCCACTAAATGAGGGAATAATATGTGTGAGGGTACCCCAGGAGAGTTCCAAATGTGTGTGGGTAGAATATATATCCCACGGGGGTAAAATTGAAAAAAGTTTAAAAAAAATTTTTTTTGGACTTAGTCATTTTTCTGGCGTTTATCAGACTTTCAGATAGGGGAAATGTCAGTGAGCGTTCCGATTTCAGTTCCAGAGCGATTCGCCCAATGAGTCCTTGATATTTAGTAGTTTTCAGCCAATTATCTGGATTTTTGAAAATTTCACTTTTTTTGTGAAAATATACACTAAATGAGGGAATAATATGTGTGAGGGTACCCCAGGAGAGTTCCAAATGTGTGTGTGGGTAGAATATATATCCCACGGGGGTAAAATTGAAAAAAGTTGAAAAAAATTTTTTTTTGGACTTAGTCATTTTTCTGGCGTTTATCAGACTTTCAGATAGGGGAAATGTCAGTGAGCGTTCCGATTTCAGGTCCAGAGCGATTCGCCCAATGAGTCCTTGATATTTAGTAGTTTTCAGCCAATTATCTCGATTTTTGAAAATTTCACTTTTTTTGTGAAAATATACACTAAATGAGGGAATAATATGTGTGAGGGTACCCCAGGAGAGTTCCAAATGTGTGTGGGTAGAATATATATCCCATGGGGGTAAAATTGAAAAAAGTTGAAAAAAATTTTTTTTTGGACTTAGTCATTTTTCTGGCGTTTATCAGACTTTCTGATCGGGGAAATGTCAATGAGCATTCCGATTTCAGTACCAGAGTGATTCACCCAATGAGTCCTTGATATTTAGTCGTTTTCAGCCAATTTTTTGGATTTTTGAAAATTTCACTTTTTTGTCAAAATATCCACTAAATGAGGGAATAATATGTGTGAGGGTACCCCAGGAGAGTTCCAAATGTGTGTGGGTAGAATATATATCCCACGGGGGTAAAATTGTAAAAAGTTTAAAAAAATTTTTTTGGACTTAGTCATTTTTCTGGCGTTTATCAGACTTTCAGGTAGGGGAAATGTCAGTGAGCATTCCGATTTCAGTTCCAGACTGATTCACCCAATGAGTCCTTGATATTTAGTCGTTTTCAGCCAATTTTCTGGATTTTTGAAAATTTCACTTTTTTGTGAAAATATACACTAAATGAGGGAATAATATGTGTGAGGGTACCCCAGGAGAGTTCCAAATGTGTGTGGGTAGAATATATATCCCACGGGGGTAAAATTGAAAAAAGTTGAAAAAAATTTTTTTTTGGACTTAGTCATTTTTCTGGCGTTCATCAGACTTTCTGATAGGGGAAATGTCAGTGAGCATTCCGATTTCAGTACCAGAGTGATTTACCCTATGAGTCCCTGATATTTTGTCGTTTTCAGCCAATTTTTTGGATTTTTGAAAATTTCACTTTTTTGTCAAAATATCCACTAAATGAGGGAATAATATGTGTGAGGGTACCCCAGGAGAGTTCCAAATGTGTGTGGGTAGAATATATATCCCACGGGGGTAAAATTGAAAAAAGTTGAAAAAAAATTTTTTCTGGACTTAGTCATTTTTCTGGCGTTTATCAGACTTTCAGATAGTGGAAATGTCAGTGAGCATTCCGATTTCAGTTCCAGAGCGATTCGCCCAATGAGTCCTTGTTATTTAGTCGTTTTCAGCCAATTTTCTGGATTTTTGAAAATTTCACTTTTTTGTGAAAATATCCACTAAATGAGGGAATAATATGTGTGAGGGTACCCCAGGAGAGTTCCAAATGTGTGTGGGTAGAATATATATCCCACGGGGGTAAAATTGAAAAAAGATTAAAAAAAATTTTTTTTGGACTTAGTCATTTTTCTGGCGTTTATCAGACTTTCAGATAGGGGAAATGTCAGTGAGCGTTCCGATTTCAGTTCCAGAGCGATTAGCCCAATGAGTCCTTGATATTTAGTAGTTTTCAGCCAATTATCTGGATTTTTGAAAATTTCACTTTTTTTGTGAAAATATACACTAAATGAGGGAATAATATGTGTGAGGGTACCCCAGGAGAGTTCCAAATGTGTGTGGGTAGAATATATATCCCACGGGGGTAAAATTGAAAAAAGTTGAAAAAATTTTTTTTTTGGACTTAGTGATTTTTCTGGCGTTTATCAGACTTTCAGATAGGGGAAATGTCAGTGAGCGTTCCGATTTCAGTTCCAGAGCGATTCGCCCAATGAGTCCATGATATTTAGTAGTTTTCAGCCAATTATCTCGATTTTTGAAAATTTCACTTTTTTTGTGAAAATATACACTAAATGAGGGAATAATATGTGTGAGGGTACCCCAGGAGAGTTCCAAATGTGTGTGGGTAGAATATATATCCCACGGGGGTAAAATTGAAAAAAGTTGAAAAAAATTTTTTTTTGGACTTAGTCATTTTTCTGGCGTTTATCAGACTTTCAGATAGGGGAAATGTCAGTGAGCGTTCCGATTTCAGTTCCAGAGCGATTCGCCCAATGAGTCCTTGATATTTAGTAGTTTTCAGCCAATTATCTCGATTTTTGAAAATTTCACTTTTTTTGTGAAAATATACACTAAATGAGGGAATAATATGTGTGAGGGTACCCCAGGAGAGTTCCAAATGTGTGTGGGTAGAATATATATCCCATGGGGGTAAAATTGAAAAAAGTTTAAAAAAATTTTTTTTGGACTTAGTCATTTTTCTGGCGTTTATCAGACTTTCAGGTATTGGAAATGTCAGTGAGCATTCCGATTTCAGTTCCAGACTAATTCACCCAATGAGTCCTTGATATTTAGTCGTTTTCAGCCAATTTTCTGGATTTTTGAAAATTTCACTTTTTTGTGAAAATATCCACTAAATGAGGGAATAATATGTGTGAGGGTACCCCAGGAGAGTTCCAAATGTGTGTGGGTAGAATATATATCCCACGGGGGTAAAATTGAAAAAAGTTGAAAAAATTTTTTTTCTGGACTTAGTCATTTTTCTGGCGTTTATCAGACTTTCAGATAGTGGAAATGTCAGTGAGCATTCCGATTTCAGTTCAAGAGCGATTCGCCCAATGAGTCCTTGTTATTTAGTCGTTTTCAGCCAATTTTCTGGATTTTTGAAAATTTCACTTTTTTTGTGAAAATATACACTAAATGAGGGAATAATATGTGTGAGGGTACCCCAGGAGAGTTCCAAATGTGTGTGGGTAGAATATATATCCCACGGGGGTAAAATTGAAAAAAGATTAAAAAAAATTTTTTTTGGACTTAGTCATTTTTCTGGCGTTTATCAGACTTTCAGATAGGGGAAATGTCAGTGAGCATTCCGATTTCAGTTCCAGAGCGATTCGCCCAATGAGTCCTTGATATTTAGTAGTTTTCAGCCAATTATCTGGATTTTTGAAAATTTCACTTTTTTTGTGAAAATATACACTAAATGAGGGAATAATATGTGTGAGGGTACCCCAGGAGAGTTCCAAATGTGTGTGGGTAGAATATATATCCCACGGGGGTAAAATTGAAAAAAGTTGAAAAAATTTTTTTTTTGGACTTAGTGATTTTTCTGGCGTTTATCAGACTTTCAGATAGGGGAAATGTCAGTGAGCGTTCCGATTTCAGTTCCAGAGCGATTCGCCCAATGAGTCCATGATATTTAGTAGTTTTCAGCCAATTATCTCGATTTTTGAAAATTTCACTTTTTTTGTGAAAATATACACTAAATGAGGGAATAATATGTGTGAGGGTACCCCAGGAGAGTTCCAAATGTGTGTGGGTAGAATATATATCCCACGGGGGTAAAATTGAAAAAAGTTGAAAAAAATTTTTTTTTGGACTTAGTCATTTTTCTGGCGTTTATCAGACTTTCAGATAGGGGAAATGTCAGTGAGCGTTCCGATTTCAGTTCCAGAGCGATTCGCCCAATGAGTCCTTGATATTTAGTAGTTTTCAGCCAATTATCTCGATTTTTGAAAATTTCACTTTTTTTGTGAAAATATACACTAAATGAGGGAATAATATGTGTGAGGGTACCCCAGGAGAGTTCCAAATGTGTGTGGGTAGAATATATATCCCATGGGGGTAAAATTGAAAAAAGTTTAAAAAAATTTTTTTTGGACTTAGTCATTTTTCTGGCGTTTATCAGACTTTCAGGTATTGGAAATGTCAGTGAGCATTCCGATTTCAGTTCCAGACTAATTCACCCAATGAGTCCTTGATATTTAGTCGTTTTCAGCCAATTTTCTGGATTTTTGAAAATTTCACTTTTTTGTGAAAATATCCACTAAATGAGGGAATAATATGTGTGAGGGTACCCCAGGAGAGTTCCAAATGTGTGTGGGTAGAATATATATCCCACGGGGGTAAAATTGAAAAAAGTTGAAAAAATTTTTTTTCTGGACTTAGTCATTTTTCTGGCGTTTATCAGACTTTCAGATAGTGGAAATGTCAGTGAGCATTCCGATTTCAGTTCAAGAGCGATTCGCCCAATGAGTCCTTGTTATTTAGTCGTTTTCAGCCAATTTTCTGGATTTTTGAAAATTTCACTTTTTTTGTGAAAATATACACTAAATGAGGGAATAATATGTGTGAGGGTACCCCAGGAGAGTTCCAAATGTGTGTGGGAAGAATATATATCCCACGGGGGTAAAATTGAAAAAAGTTGAAAAAAAATTTTTTGGACTTAGTCATTTTTCTGGCGTTTATCAGACTTTCAGATAGGGGAAATGTCAGTGAGCATTCCGATTTCAGTACCAGAGTGATTCACCCAATGAGTCCTTGATATTTAGTCGTTTTCAGCCAATTTTCTGGATTTTTGAAAATTTCACTTTTTTGTGAAAATATCCACTAAATGAGGGAATAATATGTGTGAGGGTACCCCAGGAGAGTTCCAAATGTGTGTGGGTAGAATATATATCCCACGGGGGTAAAATTGAAAAACGTTTAAAAAATTTTTTTTTGGACTTAGTCATTTTTCTGGCGTTTATCAGACTTTCTGATCGGGGAAATGTCAATGAGCATTCCGATTTCAGTACCAGAGTGATTCACCCAATGAGTCCTTGATATTTAGTCGTTTTCAGCCAATTTTTTGGATTTTTGAAAATTTCACTTTTTTGTGAAAATATCCACTAAATGAGGGAATAATATGTGTGAGGGTACCCCAGGAGAGTACCAAATGTGTGTGGGTAGAATATATATCCCACGGGGGTAAAATTGAAAAAAGTTGAAAAAAAATTTTTTGGACTTAGTCGTTTTTCCAGCGTTTATCAGACTGTCAGATAGGGGAAATGTCAGTGAGCGTTCCGATTTCAGTTCCAGAGCGATTCGCCCAATGAGTCCTTGATATTTAGTAGTTTTCAGCCAATTATCTGGATTTTTGAAAATTTCACTTTTTTTGTGAAAATATACACTAAATGAGGGAATAATATGTGTGAGGGTACCCCAGGTGAGTTCCAAATGTGTGTGGGTAGAATATATATCCCACGGGGGTAAAATTGAAAAAAGTTGAAAAAAATTTTTTTTTGGACTTAGTCATTTTTCTGGCGTTTATCAGACTTTCAGATAGGGGAAATGTCAGTGAGCATTCCGATTTCAGTACCAGAGTGATTCACCCAATGAGTCCTTGATATTTAGTCGTTTTCAGCCAATTTTTTGGATTTTTGAAAATTTCACTTTTTTGTCAAAATATCCACTAAATGAGGGAATAATATGTGTGAGGGTACCCCAGGAGAGTTCCAATTGTGTGTGGGTAGAATATATATCCCACGGGGGTAAAATTGAAAAACGTTTAAAAAATTTTTTTTTGGACTTAGTCATTTTTCTGGCGTTTATCAGACTTTCTGATCGGGGAAATGTCAATGAGCATTCCGATTTCAGTACCAGAGTGATTCACCCAATGAGTCCTTGATATTTAGTCGTTTTCAGCCAATTTTTTGGATTTTTGAAAATTTCACTTTTTTGTCAAAATATCCACTAAATGAGGGAATATTATGTGTGAGGGTACCCCAGGAGAGTTCCAAATGTGTGTGGGTAGAATATATATCCCACGGGGGTAAAATTGAAAAAAGTTGAAAAAAATTTTTTTCTGGACTTAGTCATTTTTCTGGCGTTTATCAGACTTTCAGGTATTGGAAATGTCAGTGAGCATTCCGATTTCAGTTCCAGACTGATTCACCCAATGAGTCCTTGATATTTAGTCGTTTTCAGCCAATTTTCTGGATTTTTGAAAATTTCACTTTTTTGTGAAAATATCCACTAAATGAGGGAATAATATGTGTGAGGGTACCCCAGGAGAGTTCCAAATGTGTGTGGGTAGAATATATATCCCACGGGGGTAAAATTGAAAAAAGTTGAAAAAATTTTTTTTCTGGACTTAGTCATTTTTCTGGCGTTTATCAGACTTTCAGATAGTGGAAATGTCAGTGAGCATTCCGATTTCAGTTCAAGAGCGATTCGCCCAATGAGTCCTTGTTATTTAGTCGTTTTCAGCCAATTTTCTGGATTTTTGAAAATTTCACTTTTTTTGTGAAAATATACACTAAATGAGGGAATAATATGTGTGAGGGTACCCCAGGAGAGTTCCAAATGTGTGTGGGAAGAATATATATCCCACGGGGGTAAAATTGAAAAAAGTTGAAAAAAATTTTTTTGGACTTAGTCGTTTTTCCAGCGTTTATCAGACTTTCAGATAGGGGAAATGTCAGTGAGCGTTCCGATTTCAGTTCCAGAGCGATTCGCCCAATGAGTCCTTGATATTTAGTAGTTTTCAGCCAATTATCTGGATTTTTGAAAATTTCACTTTTTTTGTGAAAATATACACTAAATGAGGGAATAATATGTGTGAGGGTACCCCAGGAGAGTTCCAAATGTGTGTGGGTAGAATATATATCCCACGGGGGTAAAATTGAAAAAAGTTGAAAAAATTTTTTTTTTGGACTTAGTGATTTTTCTGGCGTTTATCAGACTTTCAGATAGGGGAAATGTCAGTGAGCGTTCCGATTTCAGTTCCAGAGCGATTCGCCCAATGAGTCCATGATATTTAGTAGTTTTCAGCCAATTATCTCGATTTTTGAAAATTTCACTTTTTTTGTGAAAATATACACTAAATGAGGGAATAATATGTGTGAGGGTACCCCAGGAGAGTTCCAAATGTGTGTGGGTAGAATATATATCCCACGGGGGTAAAATTGAAAAAAGTTGAAAAAAAATTTTTTTTGGACTTAGTCATTTTTCTGGCGTTTATCAGACTTTCAGATAGGGGAAATGTCAGTGAGCGTTCCGATTTCAGTTCCAGAGCGATTCGCCCAATGAGTCCTTGATATTTAGTAGTTTTCAGCCAATTATCTCGATTTTTGAAAATTTCACTTTTTTTGTGAAAATATACACTAAATGAGGGAATAATATGTGTGAGGGTACCCCAGGAGAGTTCCAAATGTGTGTGGGTAGAATATATATCCCATGGGGGTAAAATTGAAAAAAGTTTAAAAAAATTTTTTTTGGACTTAGTCATTTTTCTGGCGTTTATCAGACTTTCAGGTATTGGAAATGTCAGTGAGCATTCCAATTTCAGTTCCAGACTGATTCACCCAATGAGTCCTTGATATTTAGTCGTTTTCAGCCAATTTTCTGGATTTTTGAAAATTTCACTTTTTTGTCAAAATATCCACTAAATGAGGGAATAATATGTGTGAGGGTACCCCAGGAGAGTTCCAAATGTGTGTGGGTAGAATATATATCCCACGGGGGTAAAATTGAAAAAAGTTGAAAAAAATTTTTTTCTGGACTTAGTCATTTTTCTGGCGTTTATCAGACTTTCAGATAGTGGAAATGTCAGTGAGCATTCCGATTTCAGTTCAAGAGCGATTCGCCCAATGAGTCCTTGTTATTTAGTCGTTTTCAGCCAATTTTCTGGATTTTTGAAAATTTCACTTTTTTTGTGAAAATATACACTAAATGAGGGAATAATATGTGTGAGGGTACCCCAGGAGAGTTCCAAATGTGTGTGGGAAGAATATATATCCAACGGGGGTAAAATTGAAAAAAGTTGAAAAAAATTTTTTTGGACTTAGTCGTTTTTCCAGCGTTTATCAGACTTTCAGATAGGGGAAATGTCAGTGAGCGTTCCGATTTCAGTTCCAGAGCGATTCGCCCAATGAGTCCTTGATATTAAGTAGTTTTCAGCCAATTATCTGGATTTTTGAAAATTTCACTTTTTTTGTGAAAATATACACTAAATGAGGGAATAATATGTGTGAGGGTACCCCAGGTGAGTTCCAAATGTGTGTGGGTAGAATATATATCCCACGGGGGTAAAATTGAAAAAAGTTGAAAAAAATTTTTTTTTGGACTTAGTCATTTTTCTGGCGTTTATCAGACTTTCAGATAGGGGAAATGTCAGTGAGCATTCCGATTTCAGTACCAGAGTGATTCACCCAATGAGTCCTTGATATTTAGTCGTTTTCAGCCAATTTTTTGGATTTTTGAAAATTTCACTTTTTTGTCAAAATATCCACTAAATGAGGGAATAATATGTGTGAGGGTACCCCAGGAGAGTTCCAAATGTGTGTGGGTAGAATATATATCCCACGGGGGTAAAATTGAAAAAAGTTTAAAAAAATTTTTTTTGGACTTAGTCATTTTTCTGGCGTTTATCAGACTTTCAGGTAGGGGAAATGTCAGTGAGCAATCCGATTTCAGTTCCAGACTGATTCACCCAATGAGTCCTTGATATTTAGTCGTTTTCAGCCAATTTTCTGGATTTTTGAAAATTTCACTTTTTTGTGAAAATATCCACTAAATGAGGGAATAATATGTGTGAGGGTACCCCAGGAGAGTTCCAAATGTGTGTGGGAAGAATATATATCCCACAGGGGTAAAATTGAAAAAAGTTGAAAAAAAATTTTTTGGACTTAGTCGTTTTTCCAGCGTTTATCAGACTTTCAGATAGGGGAAATGTCAGTGAGCATTCCGATTTCAGTTCCAGAGCGATTCGCCCAATGAGTCCTTGATATTTAGTAGTTTTCAGCCAATTATCTGGATTTTTGAAAATTTCACTTTTTTTGTGAAAATATACACTAAATGAGGGAATAATATGTGTGAGGGTACCCCAGGTGATTTCCAAATGTGTGTGGGTAGAATATATATCCCACGGGGGTAAAATTGAAAAAAGTTGAAAAAAATTTTTTTTTGGACTTAGTCATTTTTCTGGCGTTTATCAGACTTTCAGATAGGGGAAATGTCAGTGAGCATTCCGATTTCAGTACCAGAGTGATTCACCCAATGAGTCCTTGATATTTAGTCGTTTTCAGCCAATTTTTTGGATTTTTGAAAATTTCACTTTTTTGTCAAAATATCCACTAAATGAGGGAATAATATGTGTGAGGGTACCCCAGGAGAGTTCCAAATGTGTGTGGGTAGAATATATATCCCACGGGGGTAAAATTGAAAAAAGTTGAAAAAAATTTTTTTCTGGACTTAGTCATTTTTCTGGCGTTTATCAGACTTTCAGATAGTGGAAATGTCAGTGAGCATTCCGATTTCAGTTCAAGAGCGATTCGCCCAATGAGTCCTTGTTATTTAGTCGTTTTCAGCCAATTTTCTGGATTTTTGAAAATTTCACTTTTTTTGTGAAAATATACACTAAATGAGGGAATAATATGTGTGAGGGTACCCCAGGAGAGTTCCAAATGTGTGTGGGAAGAATATATATCCAACGGGGGTAAAATTGAAAAAAGTTGAAAAAAATTTTTTTGGACTTAGTCGTTTTTCCAGCGTTTATCAGACTTTCAGATAGGGGAAATGTCAGTGAGCGTTCCGATTTCAGTTCCAGAGCGATTCGCCCAATGAGTCCTTGATATTAAGTAGTTTTCAGCCAATTATCTGGATTTTTGAAAATTTCACTTTTTTTGTGAAAATATACACTAAATGAGGGAATAATATGTGTGAGGGTACCCCAGGTGAGTTCCAAATGTGTGTGGGTAGAATATATATCCCACGGGGGTAAAATTGAAAAAAGTTGAAAAAAATTTTTTTTTGGACTTAGTCATTTTTCTGGCGTTTATCAGACTTTCAGATAGGGGAAATGTCAGTGAGCATTCCGATTTCAGTACCAGAGTGATTCACCCAATGAGTCCTTGATATTTAGTCGTTTTCAGCCAATTTTTTGGATTTTTGAAAATTTCACTTTTTTGTCAAAATATCCACTAAATGAGGGAATAATATGTGTGAGGGTACCCCAGGAGAGTTCCAAATGTGTGTGGGTAGAATATATATCCCACGGGGGTAAAATTGAAAAAAGTTTAAAAAAATTTTTTTTGGACTTAGTCATTTTTCTGGCGTTTATCAGACTTTCAGGTAGGGGAAATGTCAGTGAGCAATCCGATTTCAGTTCCAGACTGATTCACCCAATGAGTCCTTGATATTTAGTCGTTTTCAGCCAATTTTCTGGATTTTTGAAAATTTCACTTTTTTGTGAAAATATCCACTAAATGAGGGAATAATATGTGTGAGGGTACCCCAGGAGAGTTCCAAATGTGTGTGGGAAGAATATATATCCCACAGGGGTAAAATTGAAAAAAGTTGAAAAAAAATTTTTTGGACTTAGTCGTTTTTCCAGCGTTTATCAGACTTTCAGATAGGGGAAATGTCAGTGAGCATTCCGATTTCAGTTCCAGAGCGATTCGCCCAATGAGTCCTTGATATTTAGTAGTTTTCAGCCAATTATCTGGATTTTTGAAAATTTCACTTTTTTTGTGAAAATATACACTAAATGAGGGAATAATATGTGTGAGGGTACCCCAGGTGATTTCCAAATGTGTGTGGGTAGAATATATATCCCACGGGGGTAAAATTGAAAAAAGTTGAAAAAAATTTTTTTTTGGACTTAGTCATTTTTCTGGCGTTTATCAGACTTTCAGATAGGGGAAATGTCAGTGAGCATTCCGATTTCAGTACCAGAGTGATTCACCCAATGAGTCCTTGATATTTAGTCGTTTTCAGCCAATTTTTTGGATTTTTGAAAATTTCACTTTTTTGTCAAAATATCCACTAAATGAGGGAATAATATGTGTGAGGGTACCCCAGGAGAGTTCCAAATGTGTGTGGGTAGAATATATATCCCACGGGGGTAAAATTGAAAAAAGTTAAAAAAAATTTTTTTTGGACTTAGTCATTTTTCTGGCGTTTATCAGACTTTCAGGTAGGGGAAATGTCAGTGAGCATTCCGATTTCAGTTCCAGACTGATTCACCCAATGAGTCCTTGATATTTAGTAGTTTTCAGCCAATTATCTGGATTTTTGAAAATTTCACTTTTTTTGTGAAAATATACACTAAATGAGGGAATAATATGTGTGAGGGTACCCCAGGTGAGTTCCAAATGTGTGTGGGTAGAATATATATCCCACGGGGGTAAAATTGAAAAAAGTTTAAAAAAATTTTTTTTAGACTTAGTCATTTTTCTGGCGTTTATCAGACTTTCAGGTAGGGGAAATGTCAGTGAGCATTCCGATTTCAGTTCCAGACTGATTCACCCAATGAGTCCTTGATATTTAGTCGTTTTCAGCCAATTTTCTGGATTTTTGAAAATTTCACTTTTTTGTGAAAATATCCACTAAATGAGGGAATAATATGTGTGAGGGTACCCCAGGAGAGTTCCAAATGTGTGTGGGAAGAATATATATCCCACGGGGGTAAAATTGAAAAAAGTTGAAAAAAAATTTTTTGGACTTAGTCGTTTTTCCAGCGTTTATCAGACTTTCAGATAGGGGAAATGTCAGTGAGCGTTCCGATTTCAGTTCCAGAGCGATTCACCCAATGAGTCCTTGATATTTAGTCGTTTTCAGACAATTTTTTGGATTTTTGAAAATTTCACTTTTTTGTGAAAATATCCACTAAATGAGGGAATAATATGTGTGAGGGTACCCCAGGAGAGTTCCAAATGTGTGTGGGTAGAATATATATCCCACGGGGGTAAAATTGAAAAAAGTTTAAAAAAATTTTTTTTTGGACTTAGTCATTTTTCTGGCGTTTATCAGACTTTCAGATAGGGGAAATGTCATTGAGCGTTCCGATTTCAGTTCCAGAGCGATTCGCCCAATGAGTCCTTGATATTTAGTAGTTTTCAGACAATTATCTCGATTTTTGAAAATTTCACTTTTTTTGTGAAAATATACACTAAATGAGGGAATAATATGTGTGAGGGTACCCCAGGAGAGTTCCAAATGTGTGTGGGTAGAATATATATCCAACGGGGGTAAAATTGAAAAAAGTTGAAAAAAATTTTTTTTTGGACTTAGTCATTTTTCTGGCGTTTATCAGACTTTCAGATAGGGGAAATGTCAGTGAGCGTTCCGATTTCAGTTCCAGAGCGATTCGCCCAATGAGTCCTTGATATTTAGTAGTTTTCAGCCAATTATCTGGATTTTTGAAAATTTCACTTTTTTTGTGAAAATATACACTAAATGAGGGAATAATATGTGTGAGGGTACCCCAGGTGAGTTCCAAATGTGTGTGGGTAGAATATATATCCCACGGGGGTAAAATTGAAAAAAGTTGAAAAAAATTTTTTTTGGACTTAGTCATTTTTCTGGCGTTTATCAGACTTTCAGGTAGGGGAAATGTCAGTGAGCATTCCGATTTCAGTTCCAGACTGATTCACCCAATGAGTCCTTGATATTTAGTCGTTTTCAGCCAATTATCTGGATTTTTGAAAATTTCACTTTTTTTGTGAAAATATACACTAAATGAGGGAATAATATGTGTGAGGGTACCCCAGGTGAGTTCCAAATGTGTGTGGGTAGAATATATATCCCACGGGGGTAAAATTGAAAAAAGTTGAAAAAAATTTTTTTTTGGACTTAGCCATTTTTCTGGCGTTTATCAGACTTTCAGATAGGGGAAATGTCAGTGAGCATTCCGATTTCAGTACCAGAGTGATTCACCCAATGAGTCCTTGATATTTAGTCGTTTTCAGCCAATTTTTTGGATTTTTGAAAATTTCACTTTTTTGTGAAAATATCCACTAAATGAGGGAATAATATGTGTGAGGGTACCCCAGGAGAGTTCCAAATGTGTGTGGGAAGAATATATATCCCACGGGGGTAAAATTGAAAAAAGTTGAAAAAAAATTTTTTGGACTTAGTTGTTTTTCCAGCGTTTATCAGACTTTCAGATAGGGGAAATGTCAGTGAGCGTTCCGATTTCAGTTCCAGAGCGATTCACCCAATGAGTCCTTGATATTTAGTCGTTTTCAGACAATTTTTTGGATTTTTGAAAATTTCACTTTTTTGTGAAAATATCCACTAAATGAGGGAATAATATGTGTGAGGGTACCCCAGGAGAGTTCCAAATGTGTGTGGGTAGAATATATATCCCACGGGGGTAAAATTGAAAAAAGTTTAAAAAAAAATTTTTTTGGACTTAGTCATTTTTCTGGCGTTTATCAGACTTTCAGATAGGGGAAATGTCAGTGAGCGTTCCGATTTCAGTTCCAGAGCGATTCGCCCAATGAGTCCTTGATATTTAGTAGTTTTCAGACAATTATCTCGATTTTTGAAAATTTCACTTTTTTTGTGAAAATATACACTAAATGAGGGAATAATATGTGTGAGGGTACCCCAGGAGAGTTCCAAATGTGTGTGGGTAGAATATATATCCAACGGGGGTAAAATTGAAAAAAGTTGAAAAAAATTTTTTTTTGGACTTAGTCATTTTTCTGGCGTTTATCAGACTTTCAGATAGGGGAAATGTCAGTGAGCGTTCCGATTTCAGTTCCAGAGCGATTCGCCCAATGAGTCCTTGATATTTAGTAGTTTTCAGCCAATTATCTGGATTTTTGAAAATTTCACTTTTTTTGTGAAAATATACACTAAATGAGGGAATAATATGTGTGAGGGTACCCCAGGTGAGTTCCAAATGTGTGTGGGTAGAATATATATCCCACGGGGGTAAAATTGAAAAAAGTTGAAAAAAATTTTTTTTGGACTTAGTCATTTTTCTGGCGTTTATCAGACTTTCAGGTAGGGGAAATGTCAGTGAGCATTCCGATTTCAGTTCCAGACTGATTCACCCAATGAGTCCTTGATATTTAGTCGTTTTCAGCCAATTATCTGGATTTTTGAAAATTTCACTTTTTTTGTGAAAATATACACTAAATGAGGGAATAATATGTGTGAGGGTACCCCAGGTGAGTTCCAAATGTGTGTGGGTAGAATATATATCCCACGGGGGTAAAATTGAAAAAAGTTGAAAAAAATTTTTTTTTGGACTTAGCCATTTTTCTGGCGTTTATCAGACTTTCAGATAGGGGAAATGTCAGTGAGCATTCCGATTTCAGTACCAGAGTGATTCACCCAATGAGTCCTTGATATTTAGTCGTTTTCAGCCAATTTTTTGGATTTTTGAAAATTTCACTTTTTTGTGAAAATATCCACTAAATGAGGGAATAATATGTGTGAGGGTACCCCAGGAGAGTTCCAAATGTGTGTGGGAAGAATATATATCCCACGGGGGTAAAATTGAAAAAAGTTGAAAAAAAATTTTTTGGACTTAGTTGTTTTTCCAGCGTTTATCAGACTTTCAGATAGGGGAAATGTCAGTGAGCGTTCCGATTTCAGTTCCAGAGCGATTCACCCAATGAGTCCTTGATATTTAGTCGTTTTCAGACAATTTTTTGGATTTTTGAAAATTTCACTTTTTTGTGAAAATATCCACTAAATGAGGGAATAATATGTGTGAGGGTACCCCAGGAGAGTTCCAAATGTGTGTGGGTAGAATATATATCCCACGGGGGTAAAATTGAAAAAAGTTTAAAAAAAAATTTTTTTGGACTTAGTCATTTTTCTGGCGTTTATCAGACTTTCAGATAGGGGAAATGTCAGTGAGCGTTCCGATTTCAGTTCCAGAGCGATTCGCCCAATGAGTCCTTGATATTTAGTAGTTTTCAGCCAATTATCTGGATTTTTGAAAATTTCACTTTTTTTGTGAAAATATACACTAAATGAGGGAATAATATGTGTGAGGGTACCCCAGGAGAGTTCCAAATGTGTGTGGGTAGAATATATATCCCACGGGGGTAAAATTGAAAAAAGTTGAAAAAAATTTTTTTTTTGGACTTAGTGATTTTTCTGGCGTTTATCAGACTTTCAGATAGGGGAAATGTCAGTGAGCGTTCCGATTTCAGTTCCAGAGCGATTCGCCCAATGGGTCCATGATATTTAGTAGTTTTCAGCCAATTATCTCGATTTTTGAAAATTTCACTTTTTTTGTGAAAATATACACTAAATGAGGGAATAATATGTGTGACGGTACCCCAGGAGAGTTCCAAATGTGTGTGGGTAGAATATATATCCCACGGGGGTAAAATTGAAAAAAGTTGAAAAAAATTTTTTTTTGGACTTAGTCATTTTTCTGGCGTTTATCAGACTTTCAGATAGGGGAAATGTCAGTGAGCGTTCCGATTTCAGTTCCAGAGCGATTCGCCCAATGAGTCCTTGATATTTAGTAGTTTTCAGCCAATTATCTGGATTTTTGAAAATTTCACTTTTTTTGTGAAAATATACACTAAATGAGGGAATAATATGTGTGAGGGTACCCCAGGTGAGTTCCAAATGTGTGTGGGTAGAATATATATCCCACGGGGGTAAAATTGAAAAAAGTTGAAAAAAATTTTTTTTGGACTTAGTCATTTTTCTGGCGTTTATCAGACTTTCAGGTAGGGGAAATGTCAGTGAGCATTCCGATTTCAGTTCCAGACTGATTCACCCAATGGGTCCTTGATATTTAGTCGTTTTCAGCCAATTTTCTGGATTTTTGAAAATTTCACTTTTTTGTGAAAATATCCACTAAATGAGGGAATAATATGTGTGAGGGTACCCCAGGAGAGTTCCAAATGTGTATGGGTAGAATATATATCCCACGGGGGTAAAATTGAAAAAAGTTGAAAAAAATTTTTTTTTGGACTTAGTCATTTTTCTGGCGTTCATCAGACTTTCTGATAGGGGAAATGTCAGTGAGCATTCCGATTTCAGTACCAGAGTGATTCACCCAATGAGTCCCTGATATTTAGTCGTTTTCAGCCAATTTTTTGGATTTTTGAAAATTTCACTTTTTTGTCAAAATATCCACTAAATGAGGGAATAATATGTGTGAGGGTACCCCAGGAGAGTTCCAAATGTGTGTGGGTAGAATATATATCCCACGGGGGTAAAATTGAAAAAAGTTGAAAAAAATTTTTTGGACTTAGTCGTTTTTCCAGCGTTTATCAGACTTTCAGATAGGGGAAATGTCAGTGAGCGTTCCGATTTCAGTTCCAGAGCGATTCGCCCAATGAGTCCTTGATATTTAGTAGTTTTCAGACAATTATCTGGATTTTTGAAAATTTCACTTTTTTTGTGAAAATATACACTAAATGAGGGAATAATATGTGTGAGGGTACCCCAGGTGAGTTCCAAATGTGTGTGGGTAGAATATATATCCCACGGGGGTAAAATTGAAAAAAGTTGAAAAAAAATTTTTTGGACTTAGTCGTTTTTCCAGCGTTTATCAGACTTTCAGATAGGGGAAATGTCAGTGAGCGTTCCGATTTCAGTTCCAGAGCGATTCGCTCATTGAGTCCTTGATATTTAGTAGTTTTCAGACAATTATCCGGATTTTTGAAAATTTCACTTTTTTTGTGAAAATATACACAAAATGAGGGAATAATATGTGTGAGGGTACCCCAGGAGAGTTCCAAATGTGTGTGGGTAGAATATATATCCCACGGGGGTAAAATTGAAAAAAGTTGAAAAAATTTTTTTTTTGGACTTAGTGATTTTTCTGGCGTTTATCAGACTTTCAGATAGGGGAAATGTCAGTGAGCGTTCCGATTTCAGTTCCAGAGCGATTCGCCCAATGAGTCCTTGATATTTAGTAGTTTTCAGCCAATTATCTCGATTTTTGAAAATTTCACTTTTTTTGTGAAAATATACACTAAATGAGGGAATAATATGTGTGAGGGTACCCCAGGAGAGTTCCAAATGTGTGTGGGTAGAATATATATCCCACGGGGGTAAAATTGAAAAAAGTTGAAAAAAATTTTTTTTTGGACTTAGTCATTTTTCTGGCGTTTATCAGACTTTCTGATAGGGGAAATGTCAGTGAGCATTCCGATTTCAGTTCCAGAGCGATTCACCCAATGAGTCCTTGATATTTAGTCGTTTTCAGACAATTTTTTGGATTTTTGAAAATTTCACTTTTTTGTGAAAATATCCACTAAATGAGGGAATAATATGTGTGAGGGTACCCCAGGAGAGTTCCAAATGTGTGTGGGTAGAATATATATCCCACGGGGGTAAAATTGAAAAAAGTTGAAAAAAAATTTTTTTTGGACTTAGTCATTTTTCTGGCGTTTATCAGACTTTCAGATAGGGGAAATGTCGGTGAGCGTTCCGATTTCAGTTCCAGAGCGATTCGCCCAATGAGTCCATGATATTTTGTAGTTTTCAGCCAATTATCTCGATTTTTGAAAATTTCACTTTTTTTGTGAAAATATACACTAAATGAGGGAATAATATGTGTGAGGGTACCCCAGGAGAGTTCCAAATGTGTGTGGGTAGAATATATATCCCACGGGGGTAAAATTGAAAAAAGTTTAAAAAAATTTTTTTTGGACTTAGTCATTTTTCTGGCGTTTATCAGACTTTCAGATAGTGGAAATGTCAGTGAGCATTCCGATTTCAGTTCCAGAGCGATTCGCCCAATGAGTCCTTGTTATTTAGTCGTTTTCAGCCAATTTTCTGGATTTTTGAAAATTTCACTTTTTTGTGAAAATATCCACTAAATGAGGGAATAATATGTGTGAGGGTACCCCAGGAGAGTTCCAAATGTGTGTGGGAAGAATATATATCCCACGGGGGTAAAATTGAAAAAAGTTGAAAAAAAATTTTTTGGACTTAGTCGTTTTTCCAGCGTTTATCAGACTTTCAGATAGGGGAAATGTCAGTGAGCGTTCCGATTTCAGTTCCAGAGCGATTCGCCCAAAGAGTCCTTGATATTTAGTAGTTTTCAGCCAATTTTCAGGATTTTTGAAAATTTCACTTTTTTTGTGAAAATATCCACTAAATGAGGGAATAATATGTGTGAGGGTACCCCAGGAGAGTTCCAAATGTGTGTGGGTAGAATATATATCCCACGGGGGTAAAATTGAAAAAAGTTGAAAAAAAATTTTTTTTGGACTTAGTCATTTTTCCGGCGTTTATCAGACTTTCTGATAGGGGAAATGTCAGTGAGCATTCCGATTTCAGTACCAGAGTGATTCACCCAATGAGTCCTTGATATTTAGTCGTTTTCAGCCAATTTTCTGTATTTTTGAAAATTTCACTTTTTTGTGAAAATATCCAGTAAATGAGGGAATAATATGTGTGAGGGTACCCCAGGAGAGTTCCAAATGTGTGTGGGTAGAATATATATCCCACGGGGGTAAAATTGAAAAAAGTTTAAAAAAATTTTTTTTTGGACTTAGTGATTTTTCTGGCGTTCATCAGACTTTCAGATAGGGGAAATGTCAGTGAGCATTCCGATTTCAGTTCCAGAGTGATTCGCCCAATGACTCCTTGTTATTTAGTCGTTTTCAGCCAATTTTCTGGATTTTTGAAAATTTCACTTTTTTGTGAAAATATCCACAAAATGAGGGAATAATATGTGTGAGGGTACCCCAGGAGAGTTCCAAATGTGTGTGGGAAGAATATATATCCCACGGGGGTAAAATTGAAAAAAGTTGAAAAAATTTTTTTTTTGGACTTAGTCATTTTTCTGGCGTTTATCAGACTTTCAGATAGGGGAAATGTCAGTGAGCATTCCGATTTCAGTACCAGAGTGATTCACCCAATGAGTCCATGATATTTAGTCGTTTTCAGCCAATTTTTTGGATTTTTGAAAATTTCACTTTTTTGTGAAAATATCCACTAAATGAGGGAATAATATGTGTGAGGGTACCCCAGGAGAGTTCCAAATGTGTGTGGGTAGAATATATATCCCACGGGGGTAAAATTGAAAAAAGTTTTAAAAAATTTTTTTTGGACTTAGTCATTTTTCTTGCGTTTATCAGACTTTCAGATAGTGGAAATGTCAGTGAGCATTCCGATTTCAGTTCCAGAGCGATTCGCCCAATGAGTCCTTGTTATTTAGTCGTTTTCAGCCAATTTTCTGGATTTTTGAAAATTTCACTTTTTTGTGAAAATATCCACTAAATGAGGGAATAATATGTGTGAGGGTACCCCAGGAGAGTTCCAAATGTGTGTGGGAAGAATATATATCCCACGGGGGTAAAATTGAAAAAAGTTGAAAAAAAATTTTTTGGACTTAGTCGTTTTTCCAGCGTTTATCAGACTTTCAGATAGGGGAAATGTCAGTGAGCGTTCCGATTTCAGTTCCAGAGCGATTCGCCCAATGAGTCCTTGATATTTAGTAGTTTTCAGCCAATTATCTGGATTTTTGAAAATTTCACTTTTTTGTGAAAATATACACTAAATGAGGGAATAATATGTGTGAGGGTACCCCAGGAGAGTTCCAAATGTGTGTGGGTAGAATATATATCCCACGGGGGTAAAATTGAAAAAAGTTTAAAAAAATTTTTTTTGGACTTAGTCATTTTTCTGGCGTTTATCAGACTTTCAGGTAGGGGAAATGTCAGTGAGCATTCCGATTTCAGTTCCAGACTGATTCACCCATTGAGTCCTTGATATTTAGTCGTTTTCAGCCAATTTTTTGGATTTTTGAAAATTTCACTTTTTTGTCAAAATATCCACTAAATGAGGGAATAATATGTGTGAGGGTACCCCAGGAGAGTTCCAAATGTGTGTGGGTAGAATATATATCCCACGGGGGTAAAATTGAAAAAAGTTGAAAAAAATTTTTTTTTGGACTTAGTCATTTTTCTGGCGTTTATCACACTTTCAGATAGGGGAAATGTCAGTGAGCATTCCGATTTCAGTTCCAGAGCGATTCGCCCAATTAGTCCTTGTTATTTAGTCGTTTTCAGCCAATTTTCTGTATTTTTGAAAATTTCACTTTTTTGTGAAAATATCCAGTAAATGAGGGAATAATATGTGTGAGGGTACCCCAGGAGAGTTCCAAATGTGTGTGGGTAGAATATATATCCCACGGGGGAAAAATTGAAAAAAGTTGAAAACATTTTTTTTTTGGACTTAGTCATTTTTCCAGCGTTTATCAGACTTTCAGTTAGGGGAAATGTCAGTGAGCATTCCGATTTCAGTTCCAGAGCGATTCGCCCAAAGAGTCCTTGATATTTAGTAGTTTTCAGCCAATTTTCTGGATTTTTGAAAATTTCACTTTTTTTGTGAAAATATCCACTAAATGAGGGAATAATATGTGTGAGGGTACCCCAGGACAGTTCCAAATGTGTGTGGGTAGAATATATATCCCACGGGGGTAAAATTGAAAAAAGTTGAAAACAATTTTTTTTTGGACTTAGTCATTTTTCTGGCGTTTATCAGACTTTCAGATAGGGGAAATGTCAGTGAGCATTCCTATTTCAGTTCCAGAGTGATTCACCCAATGAGTCCTTGATATTTAGTCGTTTTCAGCCAATTTTTTGGATTTTTGAAAATTTCACTTTTTTGTGAAAATATCCACTAAATGAGGGAATAATATGTGTGAGGGTACCCCAGGAGAGTTCCAAATGTGTGTGGGTAGAATATATATCCCACGGGGGTAAAATTGAAAAAAGTTGAAAAAAAATTTTTTGGACTTAGTCGTTTTTCCAGCGTTTATCAGACTTTCAGATAGGGGAAATGTCAGTGAGCGTTCCGATTTCAGTTCCAGAGCGATTCGCTCAATGAGTCCTTGATATTTAGTAGTTTTCAGACAATTATCCGGATTTTTGAAAATTTCACTTTTTTTGTGAAAATATACACAAAATGAGGGAATAATATGTGTGAGGGTACCCCAGGAGAGTTCCAAATGTGTGTGGGTAGAATATATATCCCACGGGGGTAAAATTGAAAAAAGTTGAAAAAATTTTTTTTTTGGACTTAGTGATTTTTCTGGCGTTTATCAGACTTTCAGATAGGGGAAATGTCAGTGAGCGTTCCGATTTCAGTTCCAGAGCGATTCGCCCAATGAGTCCTTGATATTTAGTAGTTTTCAGCCAATTATCTCGATTTTTGAAAATTTCACTTTTTTTGTGAAAATATACACTAAATGAGGGAATAATATGTGTGAGGGTACCCCAGGAGAGTTCCAAATGTGTGTGGGTAGAATATATATCCCACGGGGGTAAAATTGAAAAAAGTTGAAAAAAATTTTTTTTTGGACTTAGTCATTTTTCTGGCGTTTATCAGACTTTCAGGTAGGGGAAATGTCAGTGAGCATTCCGATTTCAGTTCCAGACTGATTCACCCATTGAGTCCTTGATATTTAGTCGTTTTCAGCCAATTTTTTGGATTTTTGAAAATTTCACTTTTTTGTCAAAATATCCACTAAATGAGGGAATAATATGTGTGAGGGTACCCCAGGAGAGTTCCAAATGTGTGTGGGTAGAATATATATCCCACGGGGGTAAAATTGAAAAAAGTTGAAAAAAATTTTTTTTTGGACTTAGTCATTTTTCTGGCGTTTATCACACTTTCAGATAGGGGAAATGTCAGTGAGCATTCCGATTTCAGTTCCAGAGCGATTCGCCCAATTAGTCCTTGTTATTTAGTCGTTTTCAGCCAATTTTCTGTATTTTTGAAAATTTCACTTTTTTGTGAAAATATCCAGTAAATGAGGGAATAATATGTGTGAGGGTACCCCAGGAGAGTTCCAAATGTGTGTGGGTAGAATATATATCCCACGGGGGAAAAATTGAAAAAAGTTGAAAACATTTTTTTTTTGGACTTAGTCATTTTTCCAGCGTTTATCAGACTTTCAGTTAGGGGAAATGTCAGTGAGCATTCCGATTTCAGTTCCAGAGCGATTCGCCCAAAGAGTCCTTGATATTTAGTAGTTTTCAGCCAATTTTCTGGATTTTTGAAAATTTCACTTTTTTTGTGAAAATATCCACTAAATGAGGGAATAATATGTGTGAGGGTACCCCAGGACAGTTCCAAATGTGTGTGGGTAGAATATATATCCCACGGGGGTAAAATTGAAAAAAGTTGAAAACAATTTTTTTTTGGACTTAGTCATTTTTCTGGCGTTTATCAGACTTTCAGATAGGGGAAATGTCAGTGAGCATTCCTATTTCAGTTCCAGAGTGATTCACCCAATGAGTCCTTGATATTTAGTCGTTTTCAGCCAATTTTTTGGATTTTTGAAAATTTCACTTTTTTGTGAAAATATCCACTAAATGAGGGAATAATATGTGTGAGGGTACCCCAGGAGAGTTCCAAATGTGTGTGGGTAGAATATATATCCCACGGGGGTAAAATTGAAAAAAGTTGAAAAAAAATTTTTTGGACTTAGTCGTTTTTCCAGCGTTTATCAGACTTTCAGATAGGGGAAATGTCAGTGAGCGTTCCGATTTCAGTTCCAGAGCGATTCGCTCAATGAGTCCTTGATATTTAGTAGTTTTCAGACAATTATCCGGATTTTTGAAAATTTCACTTTTTTTGTGAAAATATACACAAAATGAGGGAATAATATGTGTGAGGGTACCCCAGGAGAGTTCCAAATGTGTGTGGGTAGAATATATATCCCACGGGGGTAAAATTGAAAAAAGTTGAAAAAATTTTTTTTTTGGACTTAGTGATTTTTCTGGCGTTTATCAGACTTTCAGATAGGGGAAATGTCAGTGAGCGTTCCGATTTCAGTTCCAGAGCGATTCGCCCAATGAGTCCTTGATATTTAGTAGTTTTCAGCCAATTATCTCGATTTTTGAAAATTTCACTTTTTTTGTGAAAATATACACTAAATGAGGGAATAATATGTGTGAGGGTACCCCAGGAGAGTTCCAAATGTGTGTGGGTAGAATATATATCCCACGGGGGTAAAATTGAAAAAAGTTGAAAAAAATTTTTTTTTGGACTTAGTCATTTTTCTGGCGTTTATCAGACTTTCTGATAGGGGAAATGTCAGTGAGCATTCCGATTTCAGTTCCAGAGCGATTCACCCAATGAGTCCTTGATATTTAGTCGTTTTCAGACAATTTTTTGGATTTTTGAAAATTTCACTTTTTTGTGAAAATATCCACTAAATGAGGGAATAATATGTGTGAGGGTACCCCAGGAGAGTTCCAAATGTGTGTGGGTAGAATATATATCCCACGGGGGTAAAATTGAAAAAAGTTGAAAAAAAATTTTTTTTGGACTTAGTCATTTTTCTGGCGTTTATCAGACTTTCAGATAGGGGAAATGTCGGTGAGCGTTCCGATTTCAGTTCCAGAGCGATTCGCCCAATGAGTCCATGATATTTTGTAGTTTTCAGCCAATTATCTCGATTTTTGAAAATTTCACTTTTTTTGTGAAAATATACACTAAATGAGGGAATAATATGTGTGAGGGTACCCCAGGAGAGTTCCAAATGTGTGTGGGTAGAATATATATCCCACGGGGGTAAAATTGAAAAAAGTTGAAAAAAATTTTTTTTTGGACTTAGTCATTTTTCTGGCGTTTATCAGACTTTCAGATAGGGGAAATGTCAGTGAGCGTTCCGATTTCAGTTCCAGAGCGATTCGCCCAATGAGTCCTTGATATTTAGTAGTTTTCAGCCAATTATCTGGATTTTTGAAAATTTCACTTTTTTTGTGAAAATATACACTAAATGAGGGAATAATATGTGTGAGGGTACCCCAGGTGAGTTCCAAATGTGTGTGGGTAGAATATATATCCCACGGGGGTAAAATTGAAAAAAGTTGAAAAAAAATTTTTTTTGGACTTAGTCATTTTTCTGGCGTTTATCAGACTTTCAGATAGGGGAAATGTCAGTGAGCATTCCGATTTCAGTACCAGAGTGATTCACCCAATGAGTCCATGATATTTAGTCATTTTCAGCCAATTTTTTGGATTTTTGAAAATTTCACTTTTTTGTGAAAATATCCACTAAATGAGGGAATAATATGTGTGAGGGTACCCCAGGAGAGTTCCAAATGTGTGTGGGAAGAATATATATCCCACGGGGGTAAAATTGAAAAAAGTTGAAAAAAAATTTTTTGGACTTAGTCGTTTTTCCAGCGTTTATCAGACTTTCAGATAGGGGAAATGTCAGTGAGCGTTCCGATTTCAGTTCCAGAGCGATTCGCCCAATGAGTCCTTGATATTTAGTAGTTTTCAGCCAATTATCTGGATTTTTGAAAATTTCACTTTTTTTGTGAAAATATACACTAAATGAGGGAATAATATGTGTGAGGGTACCCCAGGAGAGTTCCAAATGTGTGTGGGTAGAATATATATCCCACGGGGGTAAAATTGAAAAAAGTTTAAAAAAATTTTTTTTGGACTTAGTCATTTTTCTGGCGTTTATCAGACTTTCAGGTAGGGGAAATGTCAGTGAGCATTCCGATTTCAGTTCCAGACTGATTCACCCAATGAGTCCTTGATATTTAGTCGTTTTCAGCCAATTTTTTGGATTTTTGAAAATTTCACTTTTTTGTCAAAATATCCACTAAATGAGGGAATAATATGTGTGAGGGTACCCCAGGAGAGTTCCAAATGTGTGTGGGTAGAATATATATCCCACGGGGGAAAAATTGAAAAAAGTTGAAAACATTTTTTTTTTGGACTTAGTCATTTTTCCAGCGTTTATCAGACTTTCAGTTAGGGGAAATGTCAGTGAGCATTCCGATTTCAGTTCCAGAGCGATTCGCCCAAAGAGTCCTTGATATTTAGTAGTTTTCAGCCAATTTTCAGGATTTTTGAAAATTTCACTTTTTTTGTGAAAATATCCACTAAATGAGGGAATAATATGTGTGAGGGTACCCCAGGAGAGTTCCAAATGTGTGTGGGTAGAATATATATCCCACGGGGGTAAAATTGAAAAAAGTTGAAAAAAAATTTTTTTTGGACTTAGTCATTTTTCCGGCGTTTATCAGACTTTCTGATAGGGGAAATGTCAGTGAGCATTCCGATTTCAGTACCAGAGTGATTCACCCAATGAGTCCTTGATATTTAGTCGTTTTCAGCCAATTTTCTGTATTTTTGAAAATTTCACTTTTTTGTGAAAATATCCAGTAAATGAGGGAATAATATGTGTGAGGGTACCCCAGGAGAGTTCCAAATGTGTGTGGGTAGAATATATATCCCACGGGGGAAAAATTGAAAAAAGTTGAAAACATTTTTTTTTTGGACTTAGTCATTTTTCCAGCGTTTATCAGACTTTCAGTTAGGGGAAATGTCAGTAAGCATTCCGATTTCAGTTCCAGAGCGATTCGCCCAAAGAGTCCTTGATATTTAGTAGTTTTCAGCCAATTTTTTGGATTTTTGAAAATTTCACTTTTTTTGTGAAAATATCCACTAAATGAGGGAATAATATGTGTGAGGGTACCCCAGGAGAGTTCCAAATGTGTGTGGGTAGAATATATATCCCACGGGGGTAAAATTGAAAAAAGTTTAAAAAAATTTTTTTTTGGACTTAGTGATTTTTCTGCCGTTCATCAGACTTTCAGATAGGGGAAATGTCAGTGAGCATTCCGATTTCAGTTCCAGAGTGATTCGCCCAATGACTCCTTGTTATTTAGTCGTTTTCAGCCAATTTTCTGGATTTTTGAAAATTTCACTTTTTTGTGAAAATATCCACAAAATGAGGGAATAATATGTGTGAGGGTACCCCAGGAGAGTTCCAAATGTGTGTGGGAAGAATATATATCCCACGGGGGTAAAATTGAAAAAAGTTGAAAAAATTTTTTTTTTGGACTTAGTCATTTTTCTGGCGTTTATCAGACTTTCAGATAGGGGAAATGTCAGTGAGCATTCCGATTTCAGTACCAGAGTGATTCACCCAATGAGTCCATGATATTTAGTCGTTTTCAGCCAATTTTTTGGATTTTTGAAAATTTCACTTTTTTGTGAAAATATCCACTAAATGAGGGAATAATATGTGTGAGGGTACCCCAGGAGAGTTCCAAATGTGTGTGGGTAGAATATATATCCCACGGGGGTAAAATTGAAAAAAGTTTAAAAAAATTTTTTTTGGACTTAGTCATTTTTCTGGCGTTTATCAGACTTTCAGATAGTGGAAATGTCAGTGAGCATTCCGATTTCAGTTCCAGAGCGATTCGCCCAATGAGTCCTTGTTATTTAGTCGTTTTCAGCCAATTTTCTGGATTTTTGAAAATTTCACTTTTTTGTGAAAATATCCACTAAATGAGGGAATAATATGTGTGAGGGTACCCCAGGAGAGTTCCAAATGTGTGTGGGAAGAATATATATCCCACGGGGGTAAAATTGAAAAAAGTTGAAAAAAAATTTTTTTTACTTAGTCGTTTTTCCAGCGTTTATCAGACTTTCAGATAGGGGAAATGTCAGTGAGCGTTCCGATTTCAGTTCCAGAGCGATTCGCCCAATGAGTCCTTGATATTTAGTAGTTTTCAGCCAATTATCTGGATTTTTGAAAATTTCACTTTTTTGTGAAAATATACACTAAATGAGGGAATAATATGTGTGAGGGTACCCCAGGAGAGTTCCAAATGTGTGTGGGTAGAATATATATCCCACGGGGGTAAAATTGAAAAAAGTTTAAAAAAATTTTTTTTGGACTTAGTCATTTTTCTGGCGTTTATCAGACTTTCAGGTAGGGGAAATGTCAGTGAGCATTCCGATTTCAGTTCCAGACTGATTCACCCATTGAGTCCTTGATATTTAGTCGTTTTCAGCCAATTTTTTGGATTTTTGAAAATTTCACTTTTTTGTGAAAATATCCAGTAAATGAGGGAATAATATGTGTGAGGGTACCCCAGGAGAGTTCCAAATGTGTGTGGGTAGAATATATATCCCACGGGGGAAAAATTGAAAAAAGTTGAAAACATTTTTTTTTTGGACTTAGTCATTTTTCCAGCGTTTATCAGACTTTCAGTTAGGGGAAATGTCAGTGAGCATTCCGATTTCAGTTCCAGAGCGATTCGCCCAAAGAGTCCTTGATATTTAGTAGTTTTCAGCCAATTTTCTGGATTTTTGAAAATTTCACTTTTTTTGTGAAAATATCCACTAAATGAGGGAATAATATGTGTGAGGGTACCCCAGGACAGTTCCAAATGTGTGTGGGTAGAATATATATCCCACGGGGGTAAAATTGAAAAAAGTTGAAAACAATTTTTTTTTGGACTTAGTCATTTTTCTGGCGTTTATCAGACTTTCAGATAGGGGAAATGTCAGTGAGCATTCCTATTTCAGTTCCAGAGTGATTCACCCAATGAGTCCTTGATATTTAGTCGTTTTCAGCCAATTTTTTGGATTTTTGAAAATTTCACTTTTTTGTGAAAATATCCACTAAATGAGGGAATAATATGTGTGAGGGTACCCCAGGAGAGTTCCAAATGTGTGTGGGTAGAATATATATCCCACGGGGGTAAAATTGAAAAAAGTTGAAAAAAAATTTTTTTTGGACTTAGTCATTTTTCCGGCGTTTATCAGACTTTCAGATGGGGGAAATGTCAGTGAGCATTCCGATTTCGGTTCCAGAGTGATTCTCCCAATGAGTCCTTGTTATTTAGTTGTTTTCAGCCAATTTTCTGGATTTTTGAAAATGTCACTTTTTTGTGAAAATATCCACTAAATGAGGGAATAATATGTGTGAGGGTACCCCAGGAGAGTTCCAAATGTGTGTGGGTAGAATATATATCCCACGGGGGTAAAATTGAAAAAAGTTGAAAAAAATTTTTTTTTGGACTTAGTCATTTTTCTGGCGTTTATCAGACTTTCTGATAGGGGAAATGTCAGTGAGCATTCCGATTTCAGTACCAGAGTGATTCACCCAATGAGTCCTTGATATTTAGTAGTTTTCAGCCAATTTTTTGGATTTTTGAAAATTTCACTTTTTTTGTGAAAATATCCACTAAATGAGGGAATAATATGTGTGAGGGTACCCCAGGAGAGTTCCAAATGTGTGTGGGTAGAATATATATCCCACGGGGGTAAAATTGAAAAAAGTTTAAAAAAATTTTTTTTTGGACTTAGTGATTTTTCTGGCGTTCATCAGACTTTCAGATAGGGGAAATGTCAGTGAGCATTCCGATTTCAGTTCCAGAGTGATTCGCCCAATGACTCCTTGTTATTTAGTCGTTTTCAGCCAATTTTCTGGATTTTTGAAAATTTCACTTTTTTGTGAAAATATCCACAAAATGAGGGAATAATATGTGTGAGGGTACCCCAGGAGAGTTCCAAATGTGTGTGGGAAGAATATATATCCCACGGGGGTAAAATTGAAAAAAGTTTAAAAAATTTTTTTTTTGGACTTAGTCATTTTTCTGGCGTTTATCAGACTTTCAGATAGGGGAAATGTCAGTGAGCATTCCGATTTCAGTTCCATAGCGATTCGCCCAATGAGTCCTTGATATTTAGTCGTTTTCAGCCAATTTTCTGGATTTTTTAAAATTTCACTTTTTTTGTGAAAATTTCCACTAAATGAGGGAATAATATGTGTGAGGGTACCCCAGGAGAGTTCCAAATGTGTGTGGGTAGAATATATATCCCACGGGGGTAAAATTGAAAAAAGTTTTAAAAAAATTTTTCTTGGACTTTGTGATTTTTCTGGCGTTTATCAGACTTTCAGATAGGGGAAATGTCAGTGAGCGTTCCAATTTCAGTTCCAGAGCGATTTGCCCAATGAGTCCTTGTTATTTAGTCGTTTTCAGCCAATTTTCTGGATTTTTGAAAATGTCACTTTTTTGTGAAAATATCCACTAAATGAGGGAATAATATGTGTGAGGGTACACCAGGAGAGTTCCAAATGTGTGTGGGTAGAATATATATCCCACGGGGGTAAAATTGAAAAAAATAAAAAAATAAATTTTTTTTTGGACTTAATGATTTTTCTGGCGTTTATCAGACTTTCAGATAGGGGAAATGTCAGTGAGCGTTCCGATTTCAGTTCCAGAGCGATTCGCCCAATGAGTCCTTGTTATTTAGTCGTTTTCAGCCAATTTTCTGGATTTTTGAAAATCACTTTTTTGTGAAAATATCCATTAAATGAGGGAATAATATGTGTGAGGGTACACCAGGAGAGTTCCAAATGTGTGTGGGTAGAATATATTTCCCACGGGGGTAAAATTGAAAAAAATAAAAAAATAAAATTTTTTTTGGACTTAGTGATTTTTCTGGCGTTTATCAGACTTTCAGATAGCGGAAATGTCAGTGAGCGTTCCGATTTCAGTTCCAGAGCGATTCGCCCAATGAGTCCTTGATATTTAGTCGTTTTCAGCCAATTTTCTGGATTTTTTAAAATTTCACTTTTTTTGTGAAAATTTCCACTAAATGAGGGAATAATATGTGTGAGGGTACCCCAGGAGAGTTCCAAATGTGTGTGGGTAGAATATATATCCCACGGGGGTAAAATTGAAAAAAGTTTTAAAAAATTTTTTCTTGGACTTTGTGATTTTTCTGGCGTTTATCAGACTTTCAGATAGGGGAAATGTCAGTGAGCGTTCCAATTTCAGTTCCAGAGCGATTTGCCCAATGAGTCCTTGTTATTTAGTCGTTTTCAGCCAATTTTCTGGATTTTTGAAAATGTCACTTTTTTGTGAAAATATCCACTAAATGAGGGAATAATATGTGTGAGGGTACACCAGGAGAGTTCCAAATGTGTGTGGGTAGAATATATATCCCACGGGGGTAAAATTGAAAAAAATAAAAAAATAAATTTTTTTTTGGACTTAGTGATTTTTCTGGCGTTTGTCAGACTTTCAGATAGGGGAAATGTCAGTGAGCGTTCCGATTTCAGTTCCAGAGCGATTCGCCCAATGAGTCCTTGTTATTTAGTCGTTTTCAGCCAATTTTCTGGATTTTTGAAAATTTCACTTTTTTGTGAAAATATACACTAAATGAGGGAATAATATGTGTGAGGGTACCCCAGGAGAGTTCCAAATGTGTGTGGGTAGAATATATATCCCACGGGGGTAAAATTGAAAAAAGTTTAAAAAAATTTTTTTTGGACTTAGTCATTTTTCTGGCGTTTATCAGACTTTCAGGTAGGGGAAATGTCAGTGAGCATTCCGATTTCAGTTCCAGACTGATTCACCCAATGAGTCCTTGATATTTAGTCGTTTTCAGCCAATTTTTTGGATTTTTGAAAATTTCACTTTTTTGTCAAAATATCCACTAAATGAGGGAATAATATGTGTGAGGGTACCCCAGGAGAGTTCCAAATGTGTGTGGGTAGAATATATATCCCACGGGGGTAAAATTGAAAAAAGTTGAAAAAAATTTTTTTTTGGACTTAGTCATTTTTCCAGCGTTTATCAGACTTTCAGATAGGGGAAATGTCAGTGAGTGTTCCGATTTCAGTTCCAGAGCAATTCGCCCAATGAGTCATTGTTATTTAGTCGTTTTCAGCCAATTTTCTGGATTTTTGAAAACTTCACTTCTTTGTGAAAATGTCCACTAAATGAGGGAATAATATGTGTGAGGGTACCCCAGGAGAGTTCCAAATGTGTGTGGGTAGAATATATATCCCACGGGGTAAAATTGAAAAAAGTTTTAAAAAAATTTTTTTTGGACTTAGTGATTTTTCTGGCGTTTATCAGACTTTCAGATAGGGGAAATGTCAGTGAGCGTTCCAATTTCAGTTCCAGAGCGATTTGCCCAATGAGTCCTTGTTATTTAGTCGTTTTCAGCCAATTTTCTGGATTTTTGAAAATGTCACTTTTTTGTGAAAATATCCACTAAATGAGGGAATAATATGTGTGAGGGTACACCAGGAGAGTTCCAAATGTGTGTGGGTAGAATATATATCCCACGGGGGTAAAATTGAAAAAAATAAAAAAATAAATTTTTTTTTGGACTTAGTGATTTTTCTGGCGTTTATCAGACTTTCAGATAGGGGAAATGTCAGTGAGCGTTCCGATTTCAGTTCCAGAGCGATTCGCCCAATGAGTCCTTGTTATTTAGTCGTTTTCAGCCAATTTTCTGGATTTTTGAAAATCACTTTTTTGTGAAAATATCCATTAAATGAGGGAATAATATGTGTGAGGGTACACCAGGAGAGTTCCAAATGTGTGTGGGTAGAATATATATCCCACGGGGGTAAAATTGAAAAAAGTTTAAAAAAAATTTTTTTTTGGACTTAGTGATTTTTCTGGCGTTTATCAGACTTTTAGATAGGGGAAATGTCAGTGAGCGTTCCGATTTCAGTTCCAGAGTGATTCTCCCAATGAGTCCTTGTTATTTAGTCGTTTTCAGCCAATTTTCTGGATTTTTGAAAATTTCACTTTTTTGTGAAAATATCCACTAAATGAGGGAATAATATGTGTGAGGGTACCCCAGCAGAGTTCCAAATGTGTGTGGGTAGAATATATATCCCACGGGGGAGAATTTGAAAAAAGCTGAAAACATTTTTTTTTTGGACTTAGTCATTTTTCCAGCGTTTATCAGACTTTCAGTTAGGGGAAATGTCAGTGAGCATTCCGATTTCAGTTCCAGAGCGATTCGCCTATTGAGTCCTTGTTATTTAGTCGTTTGCAGCCAATTTTCTGGATTTTTGAAAATTTCACTTTTTTGAGAAAATATCCACTAAATGAGGGAATAATATGTGTGAGGGTACCCCAGGAGAGTTCCAAATGTGTGTCGGTAGAATATATATCCCACGGGGGTAAAATTGAAAAAAGTTGATAAAAATTTTTTTTTGGACTGTCATTTTTCTGCCGTTTATCAGACTTTCAGATAGGGGAAATGTCAGTGAGCATTCCGATTTCAGTTCCAGGGTGATTCACCCAATGAGTCCTTGATATTTAGTCGTTTTCAGACAATTTTTTGGATTTTTGAAAATTTCACTTTTTTGTGAAAATATCCACTAAATGAGGGAATATTATGTGTGAGGGTACCCCAGGAGAGTTCTAAATGTGTGTGGGTAGAATATATAGCCCACGGGGGTAAAATTGAAAAAAGTTGAAAAAACATTTTTTTTGGACTTAGTCATTTTTCCGGCGTTTATCAGACTTTCAGATAGGGGAAATGTCAGTGAGCATTCCGATTTCAGTTCCAGAGTGATTCAACCAATGAGTCCTTGATATTTAGTCGTTTTCAGACAATTTTTTGGATTTTTGAAAATTTCACTTTTTTGTGAAAATATCCACTAAATGAGGGAATAATATGTGTGAGGGTACCCCAGGTGAGTTCCAAATGTGTGTGGGAAGAATATATATCCCACGGGGGTAAAATTGAAAAAAGTTGAAAAAAAATTTTTTTTGGACTTATTCATTTTTCTGGCATTTATCAGACTTTCAGATAGGGCAAATGTCAGTGAGCGTTCCGATTTCAGTTCCAGACTGCTTCTCCCAATGAGTCCTTGTTATTTAGTCGTTTTCAGCGAATTTTCTGGATTTTTTAAAATTTCACTTTTTTGTGAAAATATCCACAAAATGAGGGAATAATATGTGTGAGGGTACCCCAGGAGAGTTCCAAATGTGTGTGGGTAGAATATATATCCCACGGGGGTAAAATTGAAAAAAGTTTAAAAAAATTTTTTTTGGACTTAGTCATTTTTCTGGCGTTTATCAGACTTTCAGATAGGGCAAATGTCAGTGAGCGTTCCAATTTCAGTTCCAGAGCGATTCGCCCAATGAGTCCTTGTTATTTAGTCGTTTTCAGCCAATTTTCTGGATTTTTGAAAATGTCACTTTTTTGTGAAAATATCCACTAAATGAAGGAATAATATGTGTGAGGGTACACCAGGAGAGTTCCAAATGTGTGTGGGTAGAATATATATCCCACGGGGGAAAATTTGAAAAAAGCTGAAAACATTTTTTTTTTGGACTTATTCATTTTTCTGGCATTTATCAGACTTTCAGATAGGGGAAATGTCAGTGAGCGTTCCGATTTCAGTTCCAGAGTGATTCAACCAATGAGTCCTTGTTATTTAGTCGTTTTCAGCGAATTTTCTGGATTTTTTAAAATTTCACTTTTTTGTGAAAATATCCACTAAATGAGGGAATAATATGTGTGAGGGTACCCCAGGAGAGTTCCAAATGTGTGTGGGTAGAATATATATCCCACGGGGGTAAAATTGAAAAAAGTTTAAAAAAAATTTTTTTTTGGACTTAGTGATTTTTCTGGCGTTTATCAGACTTTCAGATAGGGGAAATGTCAGTGAGCGTTCCGATTTCAGTTCCAGAGCGATTCGCCCAATGACTCCTTGTTATTTTGTCGTTTTCAGCCAATTTTCTGGATTTTCAAAAATTTCACTTTTTTGTGAAAATATCCAGTAAATGAGGGAATAATATGTGTGAGGGTACCCCAGGAGAGTTCCAAATGTGTGTGGGTAGAATATATATCCCACGGGGGTAAAATTGAAAAAAATAAAAAAATAAAAATTTTTTTGGACTTAGTGATTTTTCTGGCGTTTATCAGACTTTCAGATAGGGGAAATGTCAGTGAGCGTTCCGATTTCAGTTCCAGAGCGATTCGCCCAATGACTCCTTGTTATTTAGTCGTTTTCAGCCAATTTTCTGGATTTTCAAAAATTTCACTATTTTGTGAAAATATCCAGTAAATGAGGGAATAATATGTGTGAGGGTACCCCAGGAGAGTTCCAAATGTGTGTGGGTAGAATATATATCCCACGGGGGAAAATTTGAAAAAAGCTGAAAACATTTTTTTTTTGGACTTAGTCATTTTTCCGGCGTTTATCAGACTTTCAGATAGGGGAAATGTAAGTGAGCGTTCCGATTTCAGTTCCAGAGTGATTCAACCAATGAGTCCTTGTTATTTAGTCGTTTTCAGCGAATTTTCTGGATTTTTTAAAATTTCACTTTTTTGTGAAAATATCCACTAAATGAGGGAATAATATGTGTGAGGGTACCCCAGGAGAGTTCCAAATGTGTGTCGGTAGAAGATATATATCCCACGGGGGTAAAATTGAAAAAAGTTGAAAAAAATTTTTTTTTGGACTTAGTCATTTTTCTGCCGTTTATCAGACTTTCCGATAGGGGAAATGTCAGTGAGCATTCCGATTTCAGTTCCAGAGCGATTCGCCCAATGAGTCCTTGATATTTAGTCGTTTTCAGCCAATTTTTTGAATTTTTTAAAATTTCACTTTTTTGTGAAAATATCCACTAAATGAGGGAATAATATGTGTGAGGGTACCCCAGGAGAGTTCCAAATGTGTGTGGGTAGAATATATAGCCCACGGGGGTAAAATTGAAAAAAGTTGAAAAAAAATTTTTTTTGGACTTAGTCATTTTTCCGGCGTTTATCAGACTTTCAGATAGGGGAAATGTCAGTGAGCATTCCGATTTCAGTTCCAGAGTGATTCAACCAATGAGTCCTTGATATTTAGTCGTTTTCAGACAATTTTTTGGATTTTTTAAAATTTCACTTTTTTGTGAAAATATCCACAAAATGAGGGAATAATATGTGTGAGGGTACCCCAGGAGAGTTCCAAATGTGTGTGGGTAGAATATATATCCCACGGGGGTAAAATTGAAAAAAGTTTAAAAAAATTTTTTTTGGACTTAGTCATTTTTCTGGCGTTTATCAGACTTTCAGATAGGGCAAATGTCAGTGAGCGTTCCAATTTCAGTTCCAGAGCGATTCGCCCAATGAGTCCTTGTTATTTAGTCGTTTTCAGCCAATTTTCTGGATTTTTGAAAATGTCACTTTTTTGTGAAAATATCCACTAAATGAAGGAATAATATGTGTGAGGGTACACCAGGAGAGTTCCAAATGTGTTTGGGTAGAATATATATCCCACGGGGGAAAATTTGAAAAAAGCTGAAAACATTTTTTTTTTGGACTTAGTCATTTTTCCGGCGTTTATCAGACTTTCAGATAGGGGAAATGTCAGTGAGCGTTCCGATTTCAGTTCCAGAGTGATTCAACCAATGAGTCCTTATTATTTAGTCGTTTTCAGTGAATTTTCTGGATTTTTTAAAATTTCACTTTTTTGTGAAAATATCCACTAAATGAGGGAATAATATGTGTGAGGGTACCCCAGGAGAGTTCCAAATGTGTGTGGGTAGAATATATATCCCACGGGGGTAAAATTGAAAAAAGTTTAAAAAACATTTTTTTTTGGACTTAGTGATTTTTCTGGCGTTTATCAGACTTTCAGATAGGGGAAATGTCAGTGAGCGTTCCGATTTCAGTTCCAGGGCGATTCGCCCAATGACTCCTTGTTATTTTGTCGTTTTCAGCCAATTTTCTGGATTTTCGAAAATTTCACTTTTTTGTGAAAATATCCAGTAAATGAGGGAATAATATGTGTGAGGGTACCCCAGGAGAGTTCCAAATGTGTGTGGGTAGAATATATATCCCACGGGGGAAAATTTGAAAAAAGCTGAAAACATTTTTTTTTTGGACTTAGTCATTTTTCCAGCGTTTATCAGACTTTCAGTTAGGGGAAATGTCAGTGAGCATTCCGATTTCAGTTCCAGAGCGATTCGCCCAAAGAGTCCTTGTTATTTAGTCGATTTCAGCCAATTTTCTGGATTTTTGAAAATTTCACTTTTTTGTGAAAATATCCACTAAATGAGGGAATAATATGTGTGAGGGTACCCCAGGAGAGTTCCAAATGTGTGTGGGTAGAATATATAGCCCACGGGGGTAAAATTGAAAAAAGTTGAAAAAAAATTTTTTTTGGACTTAGTCATTTTTCCGGCGTTTATCAGACTTTCAGATAGGGGAAATGTCAGTGAGCATTCCGATTTCAGTTCCAGACTGATTCACCCAATGAGTCCTTGATATTTAGTCGTTTTCAGTCAATTTTTTGGATTTTTGAAAATTTCACTTTTTTGTGAAAATATCAACTAAATGAGGGAATAATATGTGTGAGGGTACCCCAGGAGAGTTCCAAATGTGTGTCGGTAGAATATATATCCCACGGGGGTAAAATTGAAAAAAGTTGAAAAAAATTTTTTTTTGGACTTAGTCATTTTTCTGCCGTTTATCAGACTTTCAGATAGGGGAAATGTCAGTGAGCGTTCCGATTTCAGTTCCAGAGCGATTCGCCCAATGAGTCCTTGATATTTAGTCGTTTTCAGCCAATTTTTTGGATTTTTTAAAATTTCACTTTTTTGTGAAAATATCCACTAAATGAGGGAATAATATGTGTGAGGGTACCCCAGGAGAGTTCCAAATGTGTGTCGGTAGAATATATATCCCACGGGGGTAAAATTGAAAAAAGTTGAAAAAAAATTTTTTTTGGATTAAATCATTTTTCTGCCGTTTATCAGACTTTCAGATAGGGGAAATGTCAGTGAGCATTCCGATTTCAGTTCCAGAGCGATTCGCCCAATGAGTCCTTGATATTTAGTCGTTTTCAGCCAATTTTTTGGATTTTTTAAAATTTCACTTTTTTGTGAAAATATCCACTAAATGAGGGAATAATATGTGTGAGGGTACCCCAGGAGAGTTCCAAATGTGTGTGGGTAGAATATATAGCCCACGGGGGTAAAATTGAAAAAAGTTGAAAAAAAATTTTTTTTGGACTTAGTCATTTTTCCGGCGTTTATCAGACTTTCAGATAGGGGAAATGTCAGTGAGCGTTCCGATTTCAGTTCCAGAGTGATTCAACCAATGAGTCCTTGTTATTTAGTCGTTTTCAGCGAATTTTCTGGATTTTTTAAAATTTCACTTTTTTGTGAAAATATCCACTAAATGAGGGAATAATATGTGTGAGGGTACCCCAGGAGAGTTCCAAATGTGTGTGGGTAGAATATATATCCCACGGGGGTAAAATTGAAAAAAGTTTAAAAAAAATTTTTTTTGGACTTAGTGATTTTTCTGGCGTTTATCAGACTTTCAGATAGGGGAAATGTCAGTGAGCGTTCCGATTTCAGTTCCAGAGTTATTCTCCCAATGAGTCCTTGTTATTTAGTCGTTTTCAGCCAATTTTCTGGATTTTTGAAAATGCACTTTTTTTGTGAAAATATCCACTAAATGAGGGAATAATATGTGTGAGGGTACACCAGGAGAGTTCCAAATGTGTGTGGGTAGAATATATATCCCACGGGGTAAAATTGAAAAAAATAAAAAAATAAAAATTTTTTTGGACTTAGTGATTTTTCTGGCGTTTATCAGACTTTCAGATATGGGCAATGTCAGTGAGCGTTCCGATTTCCGTTCCAGAGCAATTCGCCCAATGACTCCTTGTTATTTAGTTGTTTTCAGCCAATTTTCTGGATTTTTGAAAATTTCACTTTTTTGTAAAAATATCCACTAAATGAGGGAATAATATGTGTGAGGGTACCCTAGGAGAGTACTAAATGTGTGTGGGTAGAATATATATCCCATGGGAGTAAAATTGAAAAAAGTAAAAAAAAAATTTTTTTTGGACTTAGTGAATTTTCCGACGTTTATCAGACTTTCAGATAGGGGAAATGTCAGTGAGCTTTCCGATTTCAGTTCCAGAGTGATTCGCCTATTGAGTCCTTGTTATTTAGTCGTTTGCAGCCAATTTTCTGGATTTTTGAAAATTTCACTTTTTTGAGAAAATATCCACTAAATGAGGGAATAATATGTGTGAGGGTACCCCAGGAGAGTTCCAAATGTGTGTGGGAAGAATATATATGCCACGGGGGTAAAATTGAAAAAAGTTGAAAAAATTTTTTTTTTGGAATTAGTGATTTTTCTGGCGTTTATCAGACTTTCAGATAGGGGAAATGTCAGTGAGCATTCCGATTTCAGTTCCATAGCGATTCGCCCAATGAGTCCTTGATATTTAGTCATTTTCAGCCAATTTTCTGGATTTTTGAAAATTTCACTTTTTTTGTGAAAATATAGACTAAATGAGGGAATAATATGTGTGAGGGTACCCCAGGAGAGTTCCAAATGTGTGTGGGTAGAATATATATCCCACGGGGGAAAAATTGAAAAAAGTTGAAAACATTTTTTTTTTGACTTAGTCATTTTTCCAGCGTTTATCAGACTTTCAGTTAGGGGAAATGTCAGTGAGCGTTCCGATTTCAGTTCCAGAGCGATTCGCCCAATGAGTCCTTGATATTTAGTCGTTTTCAGCCAATTTTTTTCTATTTTTGAAAATTTCACTTTTTTGAGAAAATATCCACTAAATGAGGGAATAATATGTGTGAGGGTACCCCAGGAGAGTTCCAAATGTGTGTCGGTAGAATATATATCCCACGGGGGTAAAATTGAAAAAAGTTGAAAAAAATTTTTTTTTGGACTTAGTCATTTTTCTGCCGTTTATCAGACTTTCAGATAGGGCAAATGTCAGTGAGCGTTCCAATTTCAGTTCCAGACTGCTTCTCCCAATGAGTCCTTGTTATTTAGTCGTTTTCAGTGAATTTTCTGGATTTTTTAAAATTTCACTTTTTTTGTTAAAATATCCACTAAATGAGGGAATAATATGTGTGAGGGTACCCCAGGAGAGTACCAAATGTGTGTGGGTAGAATATATATCCCACGGGAGTAAAATTGAAAAAAGTAAAAAAAAAATTTTTTTTGGACTTAGTGAATTTTCCGACGTTTATCAGACTTTCAGATAGGGGAAATGTCAGTGAGCATTCCGATTTCAGTTCCAGAGTGATTAACCCAATGAGTCCTTGATATTTAGTCGTTTTCAGCCAATTTTTTGGATTTTTGAAAATTTCACTTTTTTGTGAAAATATCCACTAAATGTGGGAATAATATGTGTGAGGGTACCCCAGGAGAGTTCCAAATGTGTGTGGGTAGAATATATATCCCACAGGGGTAAAATTGAAAAAAGTTGAAAAAAATTTTTTTTTGGACTTAGTCATTTTTCTGCCGTTTATCAGACTTTCAGATAGGGGAAATGTCAGTGAGCGTTCCGATTTCAGTTCCAGAGCAATTCGCCCAATGACTCCTTGTTATTTAGTCATTTTCAGCCAATTTTCTGGATTTTTGAAAATTTCACTTTTTTGTGAAAATATCCACTAAATGAGGGAATAATATGCGTGAGGGTATCCCAGGAGAGTTCCAAATGTGTGTGGGTAGAATATATATCCCACGGGGGTAAAATTGAAAAAAGTTGAAAAAAATTTTTTTTTGGACTTAGTGATTTTTCTGGCGTTTATCAGACTTTCAGATAGGGGAAATGTCAGTGAGCGTGCCGATTTCCGTTCCATAGCAATTCGCCCAATGACTCCTTGTTATTTAGTCATTTTCAGCCAATTTTCTGGACTTTTGAAAATTTCACTTTTTTTGTGAAAATATCCACTAAATGAGGGAATAATATGTGTGAGGGTACACCAGGAGAGTTCCAAATGTGTGTGGGTAGAATATATATCCCACGGGGTAAAATTGAAAAAAATAAAAAAATAAAAATTTTTTTGGACTTAGTGATTTTTCTGGCGTTTATCAGACTTTCAGATATGGGCAATGTCAGTGAGCGTTCCGATTTCCGTTCCAGAGCAATTCGCCCAATGACTCCTTGTTATTTAGTTGTTTTCAGCCAATTTTCTGGATTTTTGAAAATTTCACTTTTTTGTAAAAATATCCACTAAATGAGGGAATAATATGTGTGAGGGTACCCTAGGAGAGTACCAAATGTGTGTGGGTAGAATATATATCCCACGGGGGAAAAATTGAAAAAAGTTGAAAACATTTTTTTTTGGACTTAGTCATTTTTCCAGCGTTTATCAGACTTTCAGTTAGGGGAAATGTCAGTGAGCGTTCCGATTTCAGTTCCAGAGCGATTCGCCCAATGAGTCCTTGATATTTAGTCGTTTTCAGCCAATTTTTTTCTATTTTTGAAAATTTCACTTTTTTGTCATAATATCCACTAAATGAGGGAATAATATGTGTGAGGGTACCCCAGGAGAGTTCCAAATGTGTGTGGGTAGAATATATATCCCACGGGGGTAAAATTGAAAAAAGTTGAAAAAATTTTTTTTTGGACTTAGTCATTTTTCTGGCGTTTATCAGACTTTCAGATAGGGGAAATGTCAGTGAGCGTTCCGATATCAGTTCCAGAGCAATTCGCCCAATGACTCCTTGTTATTTAGTCGTTTTCAGCCAATTTTCTGGATTTTTGAAAATTTCACTTTTTTGTAAAAATATCCACTAAATGAGGGAATAATATGTGTGAGGGTACCCTAGGAGAGTACCAAATGTGTGTGGGTAGAATATAAATCCCATGGGAGTAAAATTGAAAAAAGTTAAAAAAAAATTTTTTTTGGACTTAGTGAATTTTCCGACGTTTTTCAGACTTTCAGATAGGGGAAATGTCAGTGAGCATTCCGATTTCAGTTCCAGAGTGATTCAACCAATGAGTCCTTGATATTTAGTCGTTTTCAGACAATTTTTTGGATTTTTGAAAATTTCACTTTTTTGTGAAAATATCCACTAAATGAGGGAATAATATGTGTGAGGGTACCCCAGGTGAGTTCCAAATGTGTGTGGGAAGAAAATATATCCCACGGGGGTAAAATTGAAAAAAGTTTAAAAAACATTTTTTTTGGACTTATTCATTTTTCTGGCATTTATCAGACTTTCAGATAGGGCAAATGTCAGTGAGCGTTCCGATTTCAGTTCCAGACTGCTTCTCCCAATGAGTCCTTGTTATTTAGTCGTTTTCAGTGAATTTTCTGGATTTTTTAAAATTTCACTTTTTTGTGAAAATATCCACTAAATGAGGGAATAATATGTGTGAGGGTACCCCAGGAGAGTTCCAAATGTGTGTGGGTAGAATATATATCACATTGGGGTAAAATTGAAAAAAGTTGAAAAAACTTTTTTTTTGGACTTAGTCATTTTTCTGGCGTTTATCAGACTTTCAGATAGGGCAAATGTCAGTGAGCGTTCCAATTTCAGTTCCAGAGCGATTCGCCCAATGAATCCTTGTTATTTAGTCGTTTTCAGCCAATTTTCTGGATTTTTGAAAATGTCACTTTTTTGTGAAAATATCCACTAAATGAGGGAATAATATGTGTGAGGGTACACCAGGAGAGTTCCAAATGTGTGTGGGTAGAATATATATCCCACGGGGTAAAATTGAAAAAAATAAAAAAATAAAATTTTTTTTGGACTTAGTGATTTTTCTGGCGTTTATCAGACTTTCAGATATGGGAAATGTCAGTGAGCGTTCCGATTTCCGTTCCAGAGCAATTCGCCCAATGACTCCTTGTTATTTAGTCGTTTTCAGCCAATTTTCTGGATTTTTGAAAATTTCACTTTTTTGTAAAAATATCCACTAAATGAGGGAATAATATGTGTGAGGGTACCCCAGGAGAGTACCAAATGTGTGTGGGTAGAATATATATCCCACGGGAGTAAAATTGAAAAAAGTTAAAAAAAAATTTTTTTTGGTCTTAGTGAATTTTCCGACGTTTATCAGACTTTCAGATAGGGGAAATGTCAGTGAGCATTCCGATTTCAGTTCCAGAGTGATTAACCCAATGAGTCCTTGATATTTAGTCGTTTTCAGCCAATTTTTTGGATTTTTGAAAATTTCACTTTTTTGTGAAAATATCCACTAAATGTGGGAATAATATGTGTGAGGGTACCCCAGGAGAGTTCCAAATGTGTGTTGGTAGAATATATATCCCACGGGGGTAAAATTGAAAAAAGTTGAAAAAATTTTTTTTTTATACTTAGTGATTTTTCTGGCGTTTATCAGACTTTCAGATAGGGGAAATGTCAGTGAGCGTTCCGATTTCAGTTCCAGAGCAATTCGCCCAATGACTCCTTGTTATTTAGTCATTTTCAGCCAATTTTCTGGATTTTTGAAAATTTCACTTTTTTGTGAAAATATCCACTAAATGAGGGAATAATATGCGTGAGGGTATCCCAGGAGAGTTCCAAATGTGTGTGGGTAGAATATATATCCCACGGGGGTAAAATTGAAAAAAGTTGAAAAAAATTTTTTTTTGGACTTAGTGATTTTTCTGGCGTTTATCAGACTTTCAGATAGGGGAAATGTCAGTGAGCGTTCCAATTTCAGTTCCAGAGCGATTCGCCCAATGAATCCTTGTTATTAAGTCGTTTTCAGCCAATTTTCTGGATTTTTGAAAATGTCACTTTTTTGTGAAAATATCCACTAAATGAGGGAATAATATGTGTGAGGGTACACCAGGAGAGTTCCAAATGTGTGTGGGTAGAATATATATCCCACGGGGTAAAATTGAAAAAAATAAAAAAATAAAAAATTTTTTGGACTTAGTCATTTTTCTGGCGTTTATCAGACTTTCAGATATGGGAAATGTCAGTGAGCGTTCCGATTTCCGTTCCAGAGCAATTCGCCCAATGACTCCTTGTTATTTAGTCGTTTTCAGCCAATTTTCTGGATTTTTGAAAATTTCACTTTTTTGTAAAAATATCCACTAAATGAGGGAATAATATGTGTGAGGGTACCCTAGGAGAGTACCAAATGTGTGTGGGTAGAATATATATCCCATGGGAGTAAAATTGAAAAAAGTTAAAAAAAAATTTTTTTTGGACTTAGTGAATTTTCCGACGTTTTTCAGACTTTCAGATAGGGGAAATGTCAGTGAGCATTCCGATTTCAGTTCCAGAGTGATTCAACCAATGAGTCCTTGATATTTAGTCGTTTTCAGACAATTTTTTGGATTTTTGAAAATTTCACTTTTTTGTGAAAATATCCACTAAATGAGGGAATAATATGTGTGAGGGTACCCCAGGAGAGTTCCAAATGTGTGTGGGTAGAATATATATCCCACGGGGGTAAAATTGAAAAAAGTTTAAAAAAAATTTTTTTTGGACTTATTCATTTTTCTGGCATTTATCAGACTTTCAGATAGGGCAAATGTCAGTGAGCGTTCCGATTTCAGTTCCAGACTGCTTCTCCCAATGAGTCCTTGTTATTTAGTCGTTTTCAGTGAATTTTCTGGATTTTTTAAAATTTCACTTTTTTGTGAAAATATCCACTAAATGAGGGAATAATATGTGTGAGGGTACCCCAGGAGAGTTCCAAATGTGTGTGGGTAGAATATATATCCCACGGGGGTAAAATTGAAAAAAGTTAAAAAAAATTTTTTTTTGGACTTAGTGAATTTTCCGACGTTTTTCAGACTTTCAGATAGGGGAAATGTCAGTGAGCATTCCGATTTCAGTTCCAGAACGATTCGCCTAATGAGTCCTTGTTATTTAGTCGTTTTCAGCCAATTTTCTGGACTTTTGAAAATTTCACTTTTTTTGTGAAAATATCCACTAAATGAGGGAATAATATGTGTGAGGGTACCCCAGGAGAGTACCAAATGTGTGTGGGTAGAATATATATCCCACGGGAGTAAAATTGAAAAAAGTAAAAAAAAAATTTTTTTTGGACTTAGTGAATTTTCCGACGTTTATCAGACTTTCAGATAGGGGAAATGTCAGTGAGCATTCCGATTTCAGTTCCATAGCGATTCGCCCAATGAGTCCTTGATATTTAGTCGTTTTCAGCCAATTTTCTGGATTTTTTAAAATTTCACTTTTTTGTGAAAATATCCACTAAATGAGGGAATAATATGTGTGAGGGTACCCCAGGAGAGTTCCAAATGTGTGTGGGTAGAATATATATCACATTGGGGTAAAATTGAAAAAAGTTGAAAAAACTTTTTTTTTGGACTTAGTCATTTTTCTGGCGTTTATCAGACTTTCAGATAGGGCAAATGTCAGTGAGCGTTCCAATTTCAGTTCCAGAGCGATTCGCCCAATGAATCCTTGTTATTTAGTCGTTTTCAGCCAATTTTCTGGATTTTTGAAAATGTCACTTTTTTGTGAAAATATCCACTAAATGAGGGAATAATATGTGTGAGGGTACACCAGGAGAGTTCCAAATGTGTGTGGGTAGAATATATATCCCACGGGGTAAAATTGAAAAAAATAAAAAAATAAAATTTTTTTTGGACTTAGTGATTTTTCTGTCGTTTATCAGACTTTCAGATATGGGAAATGTCAGTGAGCGTTCCGATTTCCGTTCCAGAGCAATTCGCCCAATGACTCCTTGTTATTTAGTCGTTTTCAGCCAATTTTCTGGATTTTTGAAAATTTCACTTTTTTGTAAAAATATCCTCTAAATGAGGGAATAATATGTGTGAGGGTACCCTAGGAGAGTACCAAATGTGTGTGGGTAGAATATATATCCCATGGGAGTAAAATTGAAAAAAGTTAAAAAAAAATTTTTTTTGGACTTAGTGAATTTTCCGACGTTTATCAGACTTTCAGATAGGGGAAATGTCAGTGAGCGTTCCGATTTCAGTTCCAGAGTGATTCAACCAATGAGTCCTTGATATTTAGTCGTTTTCAGACAATTTTTTGGATTTTTGAAAATTTCACTTTTTTGTGAAAATATCCACTAAATGAGGGAATAATATGTGTGAGGGTACCCCAGGTGAGTTCCAAATGTGTGTGGGAAGAATATATATCCCACGGGGGTAAAATTGAAAAAAGTTTAAAAAAAATTTTTTTTGGACTTATTCATTTTTCTGGCATTTATCAGACTTTCAGATAGGGCAAATGTCAGTGAGCGTTCCGATTTCAGTTCCATACTGCTTCTCCCAATGAGTCCTTGTTATTTAGTCGTTTTCAGTGAATTTTCTGGATTTTTTAAAATTTCACTTTTTTGTGAAAATATACACTAAATGAGGGAATATGTGTGAGGGTACCCCAGGAGAGTTCCAAATGTGTGTGGGTAGAATATATATCCCACGGGGGTAAAATTGAAAAAAGTTAAAAAAAATTTTTTTTTGGACTTAGTGAATTTTCCGACGTTTTTCAGACTTTCAGATAGGGGAAATGTCAGTGAGCATTCCGATTTCAGTTCCAGAACGATTCGCCTAATGAGTCCTTGTTATTTAGTCGTTTTCAGCCAATTTTCTGGACTTTTGAAAATTTCACTTTTTTTGTGAAAATATCCACTAAATGAGGGAATAATATGTGTGAGGGTACCCCAGGAGAGTACCAAATGTGTGTGGGTAGAATATATATCCCACGGGAGTAAAATTGAAAAAAGTAAAAAAAAAATTTTTTTTGGTCTTAGTGAATTTTCCGACGTTTATCAGACTTTCAGATAGGGGAAATGTCAGTGAGCGTTCCGATTTCAGTTCCAGAGCAATTCGCCCAATGACTCCTTGTTATTTAGTCATTTTCAGCCAATTTTCTGGATTTTTGAAAATTTCACTTTTTTGTGAAAATATCCACTAAATGAGGGAATAATATGCGTGAGGGTATCCCAGGAGAGTTCCAAATGTGTGTGGGTAGAATATATATCCCACGGGGGTAAAATTGAAAAAAGTTGAAAAAAAATTTTTTTTGGACTTATTCATTTTTCTGGCATTTATCAGACTTTCAGATAGGGCAAATGTCAGTGAGCGTTCCGATTTCAGTTCCAGACTGCTTCTCCCAATGAGTCCTTGTTATTTAGTCGTTTTCAGTGAATTTTCTGGATTTTTTAAAATTTCACTTTTTTGTGAAAATATCCACTAAATGAGGGAATAATATGTGTGAGGGTACCCCAGGAGAGTACCAAATGTGTGTGGGTAGAATATATATCCCACGGGAGTAAAATTGAAAAAAGTAAAAAAAAAATTTTTTTTGGACTTAGTGAATTTTCCGACGTTTATCAGACTTTCAGATAGGGGAAATGTCAGTGAGCATTCCGATTTCAGTTCCATAGCGATTCGCCCAATGAGTCCTTGATATTTAGTCGTTTTCAGCCAATTTTCTGGATTTTTTAAAATTTCACTTTTTTGTGAAAATATCCACTAAATGAGGGAATAATATGTGTGAGGGTACCCCAGGAGAGTTCCAAATGTGTGTGGGTAGAATATATATCACATTGGGGTAAAATTGAAAAAAGTTGAAAAAACTTTTTTTTTGGACTTAGTCATTTTTCTGGCGTTTATCAGACTTTCAGATAGGGCAAATGTCAGTGAGCGTTCCAATTTCAGTTCCAGAGCGATTCGCCCAATGAATCCTTGTTATTTAGTCGTTTTCAGCCAATTTTCTGGATTTTTGAAAATGTCACTTTTTTGTGAAAATATCCACTAAATGAGGGAATAATATGTGTGAGGGTACACCAGGAGAGTTCCAAATGTGTGTGGGTAGAATATATATCCCACGGGGTAAAATTGAAAAAAATAAAAAAATAAAATTTTTTTTGGACTTAGTGATTTTTCTGGCGTTTATCAGACTTTCAGATATGGGAAATGTCAGTGAGCGTTCCGATTTCCGTTCCAGAGCAATTCGCCCAATGACTCCTTGTTATTTAGTCGTTTTCAGCCAATTTTCTGGATTTTTGAAAATTTCACTTTTTTGTAAAAATATCCACTAAATGAGGGAATAATATGTGTGAGGGTACCCTAGGAGAGTACCAAATGTGTGTGGGTAGAATATATATCCCATGGGAGTAAAATTGAAAAAAGTTAAAAAAAAATTTTTTTTGGACTTAGTGAATTTTCCGACGTTTATCAGACTTTCAGATAGGGGAAATGTCAGTGAGCATTCCGATTTCAGTTCCAGAGTGATTCGCCTATTGAGTCCTTGTTATTTAGTCGTTTGCAGCCAATTTTCTGGATTTTTGAAAATTTCACTTTTTTGAGAAAATATCCACTAAATGAGGGAATAATATGTGTGAGGGTACCCCAGGAGAGGTCCAAATGTGTGTGGGAAGAATATATATGCCACGGGGGTAAAATTGAAAAAAGTTGAAAAAATTTTTTTTTTGGACTTAGTCATTTTTCCGGCGTTTATCAGACTTTCAGATAGGGGAAATGTCAGTGAGCGTTCCGATTTCAGTTCCAGAGTGATTCAACCAATGAGTCCTTGATATTTAGTCGTTTTCAGACAATTTTTTGGATTTTTGAAAATTTCACTTTTTTGTGAAAATATCCACTAAATGTGGGAATAATATGTGTGAGGGTACCCCAGGAGAGTTCCAAATGTGTGTGGGTAGAATATATATCCCACAGGGGTAAAATTGAAAAAAGTTGAAAAAAATTTTTTTTTGGACTTAGTCATTTTTCTGCCGTTTATCAGACTTTCAGATAGGTGAAATGTCAGTGAGCGTTCCGATTTCAGTTCCAGAGTGATTCTCCCAATGAGTCCTTGTTATTTAGTCGTTTTCAGCCAATTTTATGGATTTTTGAAAATTTCACTTTTTTGTGAAAATATCCACTAAATGAGGGAATAATATGTGTGAGGGTACCCCAGGAGAGTTCCAAATGTGTGTGGGAAGAATATATATCCCACGGGGGTAAAATTGAAAAAAGTTGAAAAAATTTTTTTTTTATACTTAGTGATTTTTCTGGCGTTTATCAGACTTTCAGATAGGGGAAATGTCAGTGAGCGTTCCGATTTCAGTTCCAGAGCAATTCGCCCAATGACTCCTTGTTATTTAGTCATTTTCAGCCAATTTTCTGGATTTTTGAAAATTTCACTTTTTTGTGAAAATATCCACTAAATGAGGGAATAATATGCGTGAGGGTATCCCAGGAGAGTTCCAAATGTGTGTGGGTAGAATATATATCCCACGGGGGTAAAATTGAAAAAAGTTGAAAAAAATTTTTTTTTGGACTTAGTGATTTTTCTGGCGTTTATCAGACTTTCAGATAGGGGAAATGTCAGTGAGCGTGCCGATTTCCGTTCCATAGCAATTCGCCCAATGACTCCTTGTTATTTAGTCGTTTTCAGCCAATTTTCTGGACTTTTGAAAATTTCACTTTTTTTGTGAAAATATCCACTAAATGAGGGAATAATATGTGTGAGGGTACCCCAGGAGAGTACCAAATGTGTGTGGGTAGAATATATATCCCACGGGAGTAAAATTGAAAAAAGTAAAAAAAAAATTTTTTTTCGACTTAGTGAATTTTCCGACGTTTATCAGACTTTCAGATAGGGGAAATGTCAGTGAGCGTTCCGATTTCAGTTCCAGAGCGACTCGCCCAATGAGGCCTTGATATTTAGTCGTTTTCAGCCAATTTTTTGGATTTGTTAAAATTTCACTTTTTTGTGAAAATATCCACTAAATGAGGGAATAATATGTGTGAGGGTACCCCAGGAGAGTTCCAAATGTGTGTGGGTAGAATATATATCCCACGGAGGTAAAATTGAAAAAAGTTTAAAAAAATTTTTTTTGGGACTTAGTCATTTTTCTGGCGTTTATCAGACTTTCAGATAGGGCAAATGTCAGTGAGCATTCTGATTTCAGTTCCAGAGCGATTCGCCCAATGAGTCCTTGATATTTAGTCGTTTTCAGCCAATTTTTTGGATTTTTGAAAATTTCACTTTTTTGTGAAAATATCCACTAAATGAGGGAATAATATGTGTGAGGGTACCCCAGGAGAGTTCCAAATGTGTGTGGGAAGAATATATATCCCACGGGGGTAAAATTGAAAAAAGTTGAAAATTTTTTTTTTTGGACTTAGTCATTTTTCCAGCGTTTATCAGACTTTCAGATAGGGGAAATGTCAGTGAGCGTTCCGATTTCAGTTCCAGAGCGATTCGCCCAATGAGTCCTTGATATTTAGTCGTTTTCAGCCAGTTTTCTGGATTTTTGAAAATTTCACTTTTTTGTGAAAATATCCACTAAATGAGGGAATAATATGCGTGGGGGTACCCCAGGAGAGTTCCAAATGTGTGTGGTTAGAATATATATCCCACGGGGGTAAAATTTAAAAAAGTTGAAAAAAATTTTTTTTTGGACTTAGTCATTTTTCTGGCATTGATCAGACTTTCAGATAGGGGAAATGTCAGTGAGCGTTCCGATTTCAGTTCCAGAGTGATTCTCCCAATGAGTCCTTGTTATTTAGTCGTTTTCAGCCAATTTTATGGATTTTTGAAAATTTCACTTTTTTGTGAAAATATCCACTAAATGAGGGAATAATATGTGTGAGGGTACCCCAGGAGAGTTCCAAATGTGTGTGGGAAGAATATATATCCAACGGGGGTAAAATTGAAAAAAGTTTAAAAAAAATTTTGTTTGGACTTAGTCATTTTTCCGGCGTTTATCAGACTTTCAGATAGGGGAAATGTCAGTGAGCATTCCGATTTCAGTTCCAGAGCGATTCGCCCAATGAGTCCTTGTTATTTAGTCGTTTTCAGCCAATTTTCTGGACTTTTGAAAATTTCACTTTTTTGTGAAAATATCCAGTAAATGAGGGAATAATATGTGTGAGGGTACCCCAGGAAAGTTCCAAATGTGTGTGGGTAGAATATATATCCCACGGGGGTAAAATTGAAAAAAGTTGAAAAAATTTTTTTTTTGGACTTAGTCATTTTTCTGGCGTTTATCAGACTTTCAGATAGGGGAAAAGTCAGTGAGCGTTCCGATTTCAGTTCCAGAGCGATTCGCCCAATGCGTCATTGTTATTTAGTCATTTTCAGCCAATTTTCTGGATTTTTGAAAATTTCACTTTTTTGTGAAAATATCCACTAAATGAGGGAATAATATGTGTGAGGGTACCCCAGGAGAGTTCCAAATGTGTGTGGGAAGAATATATATCCCACGGGAGTAAAATTGAAAAAAGTAAAAAAAAAATTTTTTTTCGACTTAGTGAATTTTCCGACGTTTATCAGACTTTCAGATAGGGGAAATGTCAGTGAGCGTTCCGATTTCAGTTCCAGAGCGATTCGCCCAATGATTCCTTGATATTTAGTCATTTTCAGCCAATTTTCTGGATTTTTGAAAATGTCACTTTTTTGTGAAAAAATCCACTAAATGAGGGAATAATATGTGTGAGGGTACCCCAGGAGAGTTCCAAATGTGTGTGGGTAGAATATATATCCCATTGGGGTAAAATTGAAAAAAGTTAAAAAAAATTTTTTTTTGGACTTAGTCATTTTTCTGGCGTTTATCAGACTTTCAGATAGGGGAAATGTCAGTGAGCATTTCGATTTCAGTTCCAGAGTGATTAACCCAATGAGTCCTTGATATTTAGTCGTTTTCAGCCAATTTTTTGGATTTTTGAAAATTTCACTTTTTTGTGAAAATATCCACTAAATGAGGGAATAATATGTGTGAGGGTACCCCAGGAGAGTTCCAAATGTGTGTGGGTAGAATATATATCCCACAGGGGTAAAATTAAAAAAAGTTGAAAAAATTTTTTATTTGGACTTATTGATTTTTCTGGCGTTTGTCAGACTTTCAGATAGGGGAAATGTCAGTGAGCGTTCCGATTTCAGTTCCAGAGCAATTCGCCCAATGACTCCTTGTTATTTAGTCATTTTCAGCCAATTTTCTGGATTTTTGAAAATTTCACTTTTTTGTGAAAATATCCACTAAATGAGGGAATAATATGCGTGAGGGTATCCCAGGAGAGTTCCAAATGTGTGTGGGTAGAATATATATCCCATTGGGGTAAAATTGAAAAAAGTTTAAAAAAATTTTTTTTTGGACTTAGTCATTTTTCTGGCATTTATCAGACTTTCAGATAGGGGAAATGTCAGTGAGCATTCCAATTTCAGTTCCAGAGCGATTCACCCAATGAGTCCTTGATATTTAGTCGTTTTCAGTCAATTTTCTGGATTTTTGAAAATTTCACTTTTTTGTGAAAATATCCACTAAATGAGGGAATAATATGTGTGAGGGTACCCCAGGAGAGTTCCAAATGTGTGTGGGAAGAATATATATCCCACGGGGGTAAAATTTAAAAAAGTTGAAAAAAATTTTTTTTTGGACTTAGTCATTTTTCTGGCATTTATCAGACTTTCAGATAGGGGAAATGTCAGTGAGCGTTCCGATTTCAGTTCCAGAGTGATTCTTCCAATGAGTCCTTGTTATTTAGTCGTTTTCAGCCAATTTTATGGATTTTTGAAAATTTCACTTTTTTGTGAAAATATCCACTAAATGAGGGAATAATATGTGTGAGGGTACCCCAGGAGAGTTCCAAATGTGTGTGGGAAGAATATATATCCCACGGGGGTAAAATTGAAAAAAGTTGAAAATTTTTTTTTCTGGACTTAGTCATTTTTCCGGCGTTTATCAGACTCTCAGATAGGGGAAATGTCAGTGAGCGTTCCGATTTCAGTTCCAGAGCGATTCACCCAATGAGTCCTTGTTATTTAGTCGTTTTCAGCCAATTTTCTGGATTTTTGAAAATTTCACTTTTTTGTGAAAATATCCACTAAATGAGGGAATAATATGTGTGAGGGTACCCCAGGAGAGTTCCAAATGTGTGTGGGTAGAATATACAGTGCCTACAAGTAGTATTCAACCCCCTGCAGATTTAGCTGGTTTGATAAGATGCAAATAAGTTAGAGCCTTCAAACTGCAAACGAGAGTAAGATTTATGAACAGAAGCATAAATCTTACAAACCAAAAAGTTTGTTGCACAGTTGAATTTTATTAAATTTTAAACATAAAAGTGTGGGTCAATTATTATACAACCCCTATGTTTAATATTTTGTGGAATAACCCTTGTTTGCAATTACAGCTAATAATCGTCTTTTATAAGACCTGATCAGGCCGGCACAGGTCTGTGGAGTTATCTTGGCCCACTCCTCCATGCAGATCTTCTCCAAGTTATCTAGGTTCTTTGGGTGTCTCATGTGGACTTTATTCTTGAGCTCCTTCCACAAGTTTTCAATTGGGTTAAGGTCAGGAGACTGACTAGGCCACTCCAACGCCTTGACTTTTTCCCTCTTGAACCAGGCTTTGGTTTTCTTGGCTGTATGCTTTAGGTCGTTGTCTTGTTGGAAGATGAAATTACGACCCATCTTAAGATCCTTGATGGAGGAGCGGAGGTTCTTGGCCAAAATATCCAGGTAGGCCGTGCTATCCATCTTCCCATGGATGCGGACCAGATGGCCAGGCCCCTTGGCTAAGAAATAGCCCCACAGCATGATGCTGCCACCACCATGCTTGACTGTAGGGATGGTATTCTTGGGGTCGTATGCAGTGCCATCCAGTCTCCAAACATCACGTGTGTGGTTGGCACAAAAGATCTCGATCTTGGTCTCATCAGACCATAGAACCTTGAACCAGTCTGTCTCAGAGTCCTCCAATTGATCATGAGCAAACTGTAGACGAACCTTGACATGACGCTTTGAAAGTAAAGGTACCTTACGGGCTCATCTGGAACGGAGACCATTGCGGTGGAGTACGTTACTTATGGTATTGACTGAAACCAATGTCCCCATTGCCATGAGATCTTCCCGGAGCTCCTTCCTTGTTGTCCTTGGGTTAGCCTTGACTCTTCGGACAAGCCTGGCCTCGGCACGGGAGGACACTTTCAAAGGCTGTCCAGGCCGTGGAAGGCTAACAGTAGTTCCATAAGCCTTCCACTTACGGATGATGCTCCCAACAGTGGAGACAGGTAGGCCCAACTCCTTGGAAAGGGTTTTGTACCCCTTGCCAGCCTTGTGACCCTCCACGATCTTGTCTCTGATGGCCTTGGAATGCTCCTTTGTCTTTCCCATGTTGACCATGTCTGAGTGCTGTTCACAAGTTTGGGGAGGGTCTTAAATAGTCAGAAAAGGCTGGCAAAAGAGATCTTTAATCCACACATGTGAAGCTCATTATTCTTGGTGCCTGTACTACTTCTTAATACTTTAGGGGGACCAATCAGAATTCTTGTGGTTTGAGGAGTTGAATAATAAATGACACTCTGAATTAACTTTTAACGTTTTTAAAAAAAAATAAATAAATATTTGCTGCAGTGCATTTCCCACTTCCAGACTGATCTACAGTACAAATGTCACAATGCCAAGTTAATTCCGCATGTGTCAACCAGCTAAATCTGCAGGGGGTTGAATACTACTTGTAGGCTCTGTATATCCCACGGGGGTAAAATTGAAAAAAGTTGAAAAAAATTTTTTTTTTGGACTTAGTCATTTTTCCTGCGTTTATCAGACTTTCAGATAGGGCAAATGTCAGTGAGCGTTCCGATTTCAGTTCCAGAGCGACTCGCCCAATGAGTCCTTGATATTTAGTCGTTTTCAGCCAATTTTTTGGATTTTTTAAAATTTCACTTTTTTGTGAAAATATCCACTAAATGAGGGAATAATATGTGTGAAGGTACCCCAGGAGAGTTCCATATGTGTGTGGGTAGAATATATATCCCACGGAGGTAAAATTGAAAAAAGTTTAAAAAAATTTTTTTTGGGACTTAGTCATTTTTCTGGCGTTTATCAGACTTTCAGATAGGGCAAATGTCAGTGAGCGTTCTGATTTCAGTTCCAGAGCGATTCGCCCAATGAGTCCTTGATATTTAGGCGTTTTCAGCCAATTTTTGGGATTTTTTAAAATTTCACTTTTTTGTGAAAATATCCACTAAATGAGGGAATAATATGTGTGAGGGTACCCCAGGAGAGTTCCAAATGTGTGTGGGTAGAATATATAGCCCACGGGGGTAAAATTGAAAAAAGTTGAAAAAAATTTTTTTTGGACTTAGTCATTTTTCCGGCGTTTATCAGACTTTCAGATAGGCGAAATGTCAGTGAGCGTTCCGATTTCAGTTCCAGAGTGATTCTCCCAATGAGTCCTTGTTATTTAGTCATTTTCAGCCAATTTTATGGATTTTTGAAAATTTCACTTTTTTGTGACAATATCCACTAAATGAGGGAATAATATGTGTGAGGGTACCCCAGGAGAGTTCCAAATGTGTGTGGGTAGAATATATATCCCACGGGGGTAAAATTGAAAAAAGTTTAAAAAAAATTTTGTTTGGACTTAGTCATTTTTCCGGCGTTTATCAGACTTTCAGATAGGGGAAATGTCAGTGAGCGTTCCGATTTCAGTTCCAGACTGCTTCTCCCAATGAGTCCTTGTTATTTAGTCGTTTTCAGCCAATTTTCTGGATTTTTTAAAATTTCACTTTTTTGTGAAAATATCCACTAAATGAGGGAATAATATGTGTGAGGGTACCCCAGGAGAGTTCCAAATGTGTGTGGGAAGAATATATTTCCCACGGGGGTAAATTTGAAAAAAAAGTTGAAAAAATATTTTTTTTGGACTTAGTGATTTTTCTGGCGTTTATCAGACTTTCAGATAGGGGAAGTGTCAGTGAGCGTTCCGATTTCAGTTCCAGAGCAATTCGCCCAATGACTCCTTGTTATTTAGTCATTTTCAGCCAATTTTCTGGATTTTTGAAAATTTCACTTTTTTGTGAAAATATCCACTAAATGAGGGAATAATATGTGTGAGGGTACCCCAGGAGAGTTCCAAATGTGTGTGGGTAGAATATATATCCCACAGGGGTAAAATTGAAAAAAGTTGAAAAAAATTTTTTTGGGAACTTAGTCATTTTTCTGGCGTTTATCAGACTTTCAGATAGGGGAAATGTCAGTGAGCATTCCGATTTCAGTTCCAGAGCGATTCGCCCAATGAGTCCTTGTTATTTAGTCGTTTTCAGCCAATTTTCTGGATTTTTGAAAATTTCACTTTTTTGTGAAAATATCCAGTAAATGAGGGAATAATATGTGTGAGGGTACCCCAGGAAAGTTCCAAATGTGTGTGGGTAGAATATAAATCCCACAGGGGTAAAATTGAAAAAAGTTGAAAAAAAATTTTATTTGGACTTAGTCATTTTTCTGGCATTTATCAGACTTTCAGATAGGGGAAATGTCAGTGAGCATTGCGATTTCAGTTCCAGAGCGATTCGCCCAATGAGTCATTGTTATTTAGTCATTTTCAGCCAATTTTCTGGATTTTTGAAAATTTCACTTTTTTGTGAAAATATCCACTAAATGAGGGAATAATATGTGTGAGGGTACCCCAGGAGAGTTCCAAATGCCTGTGGGAAGAATATATATCCCACGGGGCTAAAATTGAAAAAAGTAGAACAAATTTTTTTTTTGGACTTAGTCATTTTTCCGGCGTTTATCAGACTTTCAGATAAGGGAAATGTCAGTGAGCGTTCCGATTTCAGTTCCAAAGCGATTCACCCAATGAGTCCTTGTTATTTAGTCGTTTTCAGCCAATTTTCTGGATTTTTGAAAATTTCACTTTTTTGTGAAAATATCCACTAAATGAGGGAATAATATGTGTGAGGGTACCCCAGGAGAGTTCCAAATGTGTGTGGGTAGAATATACAGTGCCTACAAGTAGTATTCAACCCCCTGCAGATTTAGCTGGTTTGATAAGATGCAAATAAGTTAGAGCCTTCAAACTGCAAACGAGAGTAGGATTTATGAACAGAAGCATAAATCTTACAAACCAAAAAGTTTGTTGCACAGTTGAATTTTATTAAATTTTAAACATAAAAGTGTGGGTCAATTATTATACAACCCCTATGTTTAATATTTTGTGGAATAACCCTTGTTTGCAATTACAGCTAATAATCGTCTTTTATAAGACCTGATCAGGCCGGCACAGGTCTGTGGAGTTATCTTGGCCCACTCCTCCATGCAGATCTTCTCCAAGTTATCTAGGTTCTTTGGGTGTCTCATGTGGACTTTATTCTTGAGCTCCTTCCACAAGTTTTCAATTGGGTTAAGGTCAGGAGACTGACTAGGCCACTCCAACACCTTGACTTTTTCCCTCTTGAACCAGGCTTTGGTTTTCTTGGCTGTATGCTTTAGGTCGTTGTCTTGTTGGAAGATGAAATTACGACCCATCTTAAGATCCTTGATGGAGGAGCGAAGGTTCTTGGCCAAAATATCCAGGTAGGCCGTGCTATCCATCTTCCCATGGATGCGGACCAGATGGCCAGGCCCCTTGGCTAAGAAATAGCCCCACAGCATGATGCTGCCACCACCATGCTTGACTGTAGGGATGGTATTCTTGGGGTCGTATGCAGTGCCATCCAGTCTCCAAACATCACGTGTGTGGTTGGCACCAAAGATCTCGATCTTGGTCTCATCAGACCATAGAACCTTGAACCAGTCTGTCTCAGAGTCCTCCAAGTGATCATGAGCAAACTGTAGACGAACCTTGACATGACGCTTTGAAAGTAAAGGTACCTTACGGGCTCGTCTGGAACGGAGACCATTGCGGTGGAGTACGTTACTTATGGTATTGACTGAAACCAATGTCCCCATTGCCATGAGATCTTCCCGGAGCTCCTTCCTTGTTGTCCTTGGGTTAGCCTTGACTCTTCGGACAAGCCTGGCCTCGGCACGGGAGGACACTTTCAAAGGCTGTCCAGGCCGTGGAAGGCTAACAGTAGTTCCATAAGCCTTCCACTTACGGATGATGCTCCCAACAGTGGAGACAGGTAGGCCCAACTCCTTGGAAAGGGTTTTGTACCCCTTGCCAGCCTTGTGACCCTCCACGATCTTGTCTCTGATGGCCTTGGAATGCTCCTTTGTCTTTCCCATGTTGACCATGTCTGAGTGCTGTTCACAAGTTTGGGGAGGGTCTTAAATAGTCAGAAAAGGCTGGCAAAAGAGATCTTTAATCCACACATGTGAAGCTCATTATTCTTGGTGCCTGTACTACTTCTTAATACTTTAGGGGGACCAAACAGAATTCTTGTGGTTTGAGGAGTTGAATAATAAATGACACTCTGAATTAACTTTTAACGTTTTAAAAAAAAATAAATAAATATTTGCTGCAGTGCATTTCCCACTTCCAGACTGATCTACAGTACAAATGTCACAATGCCAAGTTAATTCCGCATGTGTCAACCAGCTAAATCTGCAGGGGGTTGAATACTACTTGTAGGCTCTGTATATCCCACGGGGGTAAAATTGAAAAAAGTTGAAAAAAATTTTTTTTTTGGACTTAGTCATTTTTCCTGCGTTTATCAGACTTTCAGATAGGGCAAATGTCAGTGAGCGTTCCGATTTCAGTTCCAGAGCGATTCGCCCAATGAGTCCTTGATATTTAGTCGTTTTCAGCCAATTTTTTGGATTTTTTAAAATTTCACTTTTTTGTGACAATATCCACTAAATGAGGGAATAATATGTGTGAGGGTACCCCAGGAGAGTTCCAAATGTGTGTGGGTAGAATATATATCCCACGGGGGTAAAATTGAAAAAAGTTTAAAAAAAATTTTGTTTGGACTTAGTCATTTTTCCGGCGTTTATCAGACTTTCAGATAGGGGAAATGTCAGTGAGCGTTCCGATTTCAGTTCCAGACTGCTTCTCCCAATGAGTCCTTGTTATTTAGTCGTTTTCAGCCAATTTTCTGGATTTTTTAAAATTTCACTTTTTTGTGAAAATATCCACTAAATGAGGGAATAATATGTGTGAGGGTACCCCAGGAGAGTTCCAAATGTGTGTGGGAAGAATATATATCCCACGGGGGTAAATTTGAAAAAAAAGTTGAAAAAATATTTTTTTTGGACTTAGTGATTTTTCTGGCGTTTATCAGACTTTCAGATAGGGGAAGTGTCAGTGAGCGTTCCGATTTCAGTTCCAGAGCAATTCGCCCAATGACTCCTTGTTATTTAGTCATTTTCAGCCAATTTTCTGGATTTTTGAAAATTTCACTTTTTTGTGAAAATATCCACTAAATGAGGGAATAATATGTGTGAGGGTACCCCAGGAGAGTTCCAAATGTGTGTGGGTAGAAAATATATCCCACAGGGGTAAAATTGAAAAAAGTTGAAAAAAATTTTTTTGGGAACTTAGTCATTTTTCTGGCGTTTATCAGACTTTCAGATAGGGGAAATGTCAGTGAGCATTCCGATTTCAGTTCCAGAGCGATTCGCCCAATGAGTCCTTGTTATTTAGTCGTTTTCAGCCAATTTTCTGGATTTTTGAAAATTTCACTTTTTTGTGAAAATATCCAGTAAATGAGGGAATAATATGTGTGAGGGTACCCCAGGAAAGTTCCAAATGTGTGTGGGTAGAATATATATCCCACGGGGGTAAAATTGAAAAAAGTTGAAAAAATTTTTTTTTTGGACTTAGTCATTTTTCTGGCGTTTATCAGACTTTCAGATAGGGGAAAAGTCAGTGAGCGTTCCGATTTCAGTTCCAGAGCGATTCGCCCAATGAGTCATTGTTATTTAGTCGTTTTCAGCCAATTTTCTGGATTTTTGAAAATTTCACTTTTTTGTGAAAATGTCCAGTAAATGAGGGAATAATATGTGTGAGGGTACCCCAGGAGAGTTCCAAATGTGTGTGGGTAGAATATAAATCCCACAGGGGTAAAATTGAAAAAAGTTGAAAAAAAATTTTATTTGGACTTAGTCATTTTTCTGGCATTTATCAGACTTTCAGATAGGGGAAATGTCAGTGAGCATTGCGATTTCAGTTCCAGAGCGATTCGCCCAATGAGTCATTGTTATTTAGTCATTTTCAGCCAATTTTCTGGATTTTTGAAAATTTCACTTTTTTGTGAAAATATCCACTAAATGAGGGAATAATATGTGTGAGGGTACCCCAGGAGAGTTCCAAATGTGTGTGGGAAGAATATATATCCCACGGGGGTAAAATTGAAAAAAGTTGAAAACATTTTTTTTCTGGACTTAGTCATTTTTCCGGCGTTTATCAGACTCTCAGATAGGGGAAATGTCAGTGAGCGTTCCGATTTCAGTTCCAGAGCAATTCGCCCAATGGGTCCTTGATATTTAGTCATTTTCAGCCCATTTTCTGGATTTTTGAAAATGTCACTTTTTTGTGAAAATATCCACTAAATGAGGGAATAATATGTGTGAGGGTACCCCAGGAGAGTTCCAAATGCCTGTGGGAAGAATATATATCCCACGGGGGTAAAATTGAAAAAAGTAGAAAAAATTTTTTTTTTGGACTTAGTCATTTTTCCTGCGTTTATCAGACTTTCAGATAGGGCAAATGTCAGTGAGCGTTCCGATTTCAGTTCCAGAGCGATTCGCCCAATGAGTCCTTGATATTTAGTCGTTTTCAGCCAATTTTTTGGATTTTTTAAAATTTCACTTTTTTGTGACAATATCCACTAAATGAGGGAATAATATGTGTGAGGGTACCCCAGGAGAGTTCCAAATGTGTGTGGGTAGAATATACAGTGCCTACAAGTAGTATTCAACCCCCTGCAGATTTAGCTGGTTTGATAAGATGCAAATAAGTTAGAGCCTTCAAACTGCAAACGAGAGTAGGATTTATGAACAGAATCATAAATCTTACAAACCAAAAAGTTTGTTGCACAGTTGAATTTTATTAAATTTTAAACATAAAAGTGTGGGTCAATTATTATACAACCCCTATGTTTAATATTTTGTGGAATAACCCTTGTTTGCAATTACAGCTAATAATCGTCTTTTATAAGACCTGATCAGGCCGGCACAGGTCTGTGGAGTTATCTTGGCCCACTCCTCCATGCAGATCTTCTCCAAGTTATCTAGGTTCTTTGGGTGTCTCATGTGGACTTTATTCTTGAGCTCCTTCCACAAGTTTTCAATTGGGTTAAGGTCAGGAGACTGACTAGGCCACTCCAACACCTTGACTTTTTCCCTCTTGAACCAGGCTTTGGTTTTCTTGGCTGTATGCTTTAGGTCGTTGTCTTGTTGGAAGATGAAATTACGACCCATCTTAAGATCCTTGATGGAGGAGCGAAGGTTCTTGGCCAAAATATCCAGGTAGGCCGTGCTATCCATCTTCCCATGGATGCGGACCAGATGGCCAGGCCCCTTGGCTAAGAAATAGCCCCACAGCATGATGCTGCCACCACCATGCTTGACTGTAGGGATGGTATTCTTGGGGTCGTATGCAGTGCCATCCAGTCTCCAAACATCACGTGTGTGGTTGGCCCCAAAGATCTCGATCTTGGTCTCATCAGACCATAGAACCTTGAACCAGTCTGTCTCAGAGTCCTCCAAGTGATCATGAGCAAACTGTAGACGAACCTTGACATGACGCTTTGAAAGTAAAGGTACCTTACGGGCTCGTCTGGAACGGAGACCATTGCGGTGGAGTACGTTACTTATGGTATTGACTGAAACCAATGTCCCCATTGCCATGAGATCTTCCCGGAGCTCCTTCCTTGTTGTCCTTGGGTTAGCCTTGACTCTTCGGACAAGCCTGGCCTCGGCACGGGAGGACACTTTCAAAGGCTGTCCAGGCCGTGGAAGGCTAACAGTAGTTCCATAAGCCTTCCACTTACGGATGATGCTCCCAACAGTGGAGACAGGTAGGCCCAACTCCTTGGAAAGGGTTTTGTACCCCTTGCCAGCCTTGTGACCCTCCACGATCTTGTCTCTGATGGCCTTGGAATGCTCCTTTGTCTTTCCCATGTTGACCATGTCTGAGTGCTGTTCACAAGTTTGGGGAGGGTCTTAAATAGTCAGAAAAGGCTGGCAAAAGAGATCTTTAATCCACACATGTGAAGCTCATTATTCTTGGTGCCTGTACTACTTCTTAATACTTTAGGGGGACCAAACAGAATTCTTGTGGTTTGAGGAGTTGAATAATAAATGACACTCTGAATTAACGTTTAACGTTTTAAAAAAAAATAAATAAATGTTTGCTGCAGTGCATTTCCCACTTCCAGACTGATCTACAGTACAAATGTCACAATGCCAAGTTAATTCCGCATGTGTCAACCAGCTAAATCTGCAGGGGGTTGAATACTACTTGTAGGCTCTGTATATCCCACGGGGGTAAAATTGAAAAAAGTTGAAAAAAATTTTTTTTTTGGACTTAGTCATTTTTCCTGCGTTTATCAGACTTTCAGATACGGCAAATGTCAGTGAGCGTTCCGATTTCAGTTCCAGAGCGATTCGCCCAATGAGTCCTTGATATTTAGTCGTTTTCAGCCAATTTTTTGGATTTTTTAAAATTTCACTTTTTTGTGAAAATATCCACTAAATGAGGGAATAATATGTGTGAGGGTACCCCAGGAGAGTTCCAAATGTGTGTGGGTAGAATATATATCCCACGGAGGTAAAATTGAAAAAAGTTGAAAAAAATTTTTTTTTGGACTTAGTTATTTTTCCGGCGTTTATCAGACTTTCAGATAGGGGAAATGTCAGTGAGCGTTCCAATTTCAGTTCCAGAGTGATTCTCCCAATGAGTCCTTGTTATTTAGTCGTTTTCAGCCAATTTTATGGATTTTTGAAAATTTCACTTTTTTGTGAAAATATCCACTACATGAGGGAATAATATGTGTGAGGGTACCCCAGGAGAGTTCCAAATGTGTGTGGGTAGAATATATATCCCACGGGGGTAAAATTGAAAAAAGTTTAAAAAAAATTTTTTTTGGACTTAGTCATTTTTCCGGCGTTTATCAGACTTTCAGATAGGGGAAGTGTCAGTGAGCGTTCCGATTTCAGTTCCAGAGCAATTCGCCCAATGACTCCTTGTTATTTAGTCATTTTCAGCCAATTTTCTGGCTTTTTAAAATTTCACTTTTTTGTGAAAATATCCATTAAATGAGGGAAAAATATGTGTGAGGGTACCCCAGGAGAGATCCAAATGTGTGTGGGAAGAATATATATCCCACGGGGGTAAAATTGAAAAAAGTTTTAAAAAATTTTTTTGGGAACTTAGTCATTTTTCTGGCGTTTATCAGACTTTCAGATAGGGGAAATGTCAGTGAGCATTCCGATTTCAGTTCCAGAGCGATTCGCCCAATGAGTCCTTGTTATTTAGTCGTTTTCAGCCAATTTTCTGGATTTTTGAAAATTTCACTTTTTTGTGAAAATATCCAGTAAATGAGGGAATAATATGTGTGAGGGTACCCCAGGAAAGTTCCAAATGTGTGTGGGTAGAATATATATCCCACGGGGGTAAAATTGAAAAAAGTTGAAAAAATTTTTTTTTTGGACTTAGTCATTTTTCTGGCGTTTATCAGACTTTCAGATAGGGGAAAAGTCAGTGAGCGTTCCGATTTCAGTTCCAGAGCGATTCGCCCAATGAGTCCTTGATATTTAGTCGTTTTCAGCCTATTTTCTGGATTTTTGAAAATTTCACTTTTTTGTGAAAATATCCACTAAATGAGGGAATAATATGTGTGAGGGTACCCCAGGAGAGTTCCAAATGCCTGTGGGAAGAATATATATCCCACGGGGCTAAAATTGAAAAAAGTAGAAAAAATTTTTTTTTTGGACTTAGTCATTTTTCCGGCGTTTATCAGACTTTCAGATAAGGGAAATGTCAGTGAGCGTTCCGATTTCAGTTCCAGAGCGATTCACCCAATGAGTCCTTGTTATTTAGTCGTTTTCAGCCAATTTTCTGGATTTTTGAAAATTTCACTTTTTTGTGAAAATATCCACTAAATGAGGGAATAATATGTGTGAGGGTACCCCAGGAGAGTTCCAAATGTGTGTGGGTAGAATATACAGTGCCTACAAGTAGTATTCAACCCCCTGCAGATTTAGCTGGTTTGATAAGATGCAAATAAGTTAGAGCCTTCAAACTGCAAACGAGAGTAGGATTTATGAACAGAAGCATAAATCTTACAAACCAAAAAGTTTGTTGCACAGTTGAATTTTATTAAATTTTAAACATAAAAGTGTGGGTCAATTATTATACAACCCCTATGTTTAATATTTTGTGGAATAACCCTTGTTTGCAATTACAGCTAATAATCGTCTTTTATAAGACCTGATCAGGCCGACACAGGTCTGTGGAGTTATCTTGGCCCACTCCCCCATGCAGATCTTCTCCAAGTTATCTAGGTTCTTTGGGTGTCTCATGTGGACTTTATTATTGAGCTCCTTCCACAAGTTTTCAATTGGGTTAAGGTCAGGAGACTGACTAGGCCACTCCAACACCTTGACTTTTTCCCTCTTGAACCAGGCTTTGGTTTTCTTGGCTGTATGCTTTAGGTCGTTGTCTTGTTGGAAGATGAAATTACGACCCATCTTAAGATCCTTGATGGAGGAGCGGAGGTTCTTGGCCAAAATATCCAGGTAGGCCGTGCTATCCATCTTCCCATGGATGCGGACCAGATGGCCAGGCCCCTTGGCTAAGAAATAGCCCCACAGCATGATGCTGCCACCACCATGCTTGACTGAAGGGATGGTATTCTTGGGGTCGTATGCAGTGCCATCCAGTCTCCAAACATCACGTGTGTGGTTGGCACCAAAGATCTCGATCTTGGTCTCATCAGACCATAGAACCTTGAACCAGTCTGTCTCAGAGTCCTCCAAGTGATCATGAGCAAACTGTAGACGAGCCTTGACATGACGCTTTGAAAGTAAAGGTACCTTACGGGCTCGTCTGGAACGGAGACCATTGCGGTGGAGTACGTTACTTATGGTATTGACTGAAACCAATGTCCCCATTGCCATGAGATCTTCCCGGAGCTCCTTCCTTGTTGTCCTTGGGTTAGCCTTGACTCTTCGGACAAGCCTGGCCTCGGCACGGGAGGACACTTTCAAAGGCTGTCCAGGCCGTGGAAGGCTAACAGTAGTTCCATAAGCCTTCCACTTACGGATGATGCTCCCAACAGTGGAGACAGGTAGGCCCAACTCCTTTCTAAAGGGTTTTGTACCCCTTGCCAGCCTTGTGACCCTCCACGATCTTGTCTCTGATGGCCTTGGAATGCTCCTTTGTCTTTCCCATGTTGACCATGTCTGAGTGCTGTTCACAAGTTTGGGGAGGGTCTTAAATAGTCAGAAAAGGCTGGCAAAAGAGATCTTTAATCAACACATGTGAAGCTCATTATTCTTGGTGCCTGTACTACTTCTTAATACTTTAGGGGGACCAAACAAAATTCTTGTGGTTTGAGGAGTTGAATAATAAATGACACTCTGAATTAACTTTTAACGTTTAAAAAAAAAAAAAAAAAATATTTGCTGCAGTGCATTTCCCACTTCCAGACTGATCTACAGTACAAATGTCACAATGCCAAGTTAATTCCGCATGTGTCAACCAGCTAAATCTGCAGGGGGTTGAATACTACTTGTAGGCTCTGTATATCCCACGGGGGTAAAATTGAAAAAAGTTGAAAAAAATTTTTTTTTTGGACTTAGTCATTTTTCCTGCGTTTATCAGACTTTCAGATAGGGGAAATGTCAGTGAGCATTCCGATTTCAGTTCCAGAGCGATTCGCCCAATGAGTCCTTGATATTTAGTCGTTTTCAGGAAATTTTCTGGATTTTTGAAAATTTCACTTTTTTGTCAAAATATCCACTAAATGAGGGAATAATATGTGTGAGGGTACCCCAGGAGAGTTCTAAATGTGTGTGGGAAGAATATATATCCCACAAGGGTAAAATTGAAAAAAGTTGAAAAAAATTTTTTTTTGGACTTAGTTATTTTTCCGGCGTTCATCAGACTTTCAGATAGGGAAAATGTCAGTGAGCGTTCCGATTTCAGTTCCAGAGCGATTCGCCCAATGAGTCCTTGATATTTAGTCGTTTTCAGCCAATTTTCTGGATTTTTGAAAATTTCACTTTTTTGTGAAAATATCCACTAAATGAGGGAATAATATGTATGAGGGTACCCCAGGAGAGTTCCAAATGTGTGTGGGTAGAATATATATCCCACGGGGGTAAAATTGAAAAAAGTTGAAAAAAATTTTTTTTTGGACTTAGTCATTTTTCCGGCGTTTATCAGACTTTCAGATAGAGGAAATGTCAGTGAGCATTCTGATTTCAGTTCCAGAGTGATTCGCCCAATGAGTCCTTGATATTTAGTAGTTTTCAGCCAATTTTCTGGATTTTTGAAAATTTCACTTTTTTGTGAAAATATCCCCTAAATGAGGGAATAATATGTATGACGGTACCCCAAGAGAGTTCCAAATGTGTGTGGGTAGAATATTTATCTGAGGGGGGTAAAATTGAAAAAAGTTGAAAAAAATTTTTTTGGGGAATTTAGTCATTTTTCTGGCGTTTATCATACTTTAAGATAGGGGAAATGTCAGTGAGCGTTCCGATTTCAGTTCCAGAGCGATTCGCCCAATGAGTCCTTGATATTTAGTCGTTTTCAGCCAATTTTCTGGATTTTTGAAAATTTCACTTTTTTTGTGAAAATATCCACTAAATGAGGGAATAATATGTATGATGGTACCCCAGGAGAGTTCCAAATGTGTGTGGGTAGAATATATATCCCACGGGGGTAAAATTGAAAAGATTTTTTTTTTTGGACTTAGTCATTTTTCCGACGTTTATTACACTTTCAGATAGGGGAAATGTCAGTGAGCGTTCCGATTTCTGTTCCAGAGTGATTCGCCCAATGAGTCCTTGATATTTAGTCGTTTTCAGCCAATTTTCTGGATTTTTGAAAATTTCACTTTTTTGTGAAAATATCCACTAAATGAGGGAATAATATGTATGAGGGTACCCCAGGAGAGTTCCAAATGTGTGTGGGTAGAATATATATCCCATGGGGGTAAAATTCAAAAAAGTTGAAAATTTTTTTTTTTCGGATTTAGTCATTTTTCTGGCGTTTATCAGACATTAAGATAAGGGAAATGTCAGTGAGCGTTCCGATTTCAGTTCCAGAGCGATTCGCCCAATGAGTCTTTGATATTTAGTCGTTTTCAGCCAATTTTCTGGATTTTTGAAAATTTCACTTTTTTGTGAAAATATCCACTAAATGAGGGAATAATATGTATGAGGGTACCCCAGGAGAGTTCCAAATGTGTGAGGGTAGAATATAAATCCCATGGGGGTAAAATTGAAAAAAGTTTAAAAAATTTTTTTTTGGAATTTAGTCATTTTTCTGGCGTTTATCAGACTTTCAGATAGGGGAAATGTCAGTGAGCGTTCCGATTTCAGTTCCAGAGCGATTTGCCCAATGAGTCTTTGATATTTAGTCGTTTTCAGCCAATTTTCTAGATTTTTGAAAATTTCACTTTTTTGTGAAAATATCCACTAAATGAGGGAATAATATGTATGATGGTACCCCAGGAGAGTTCCAAATGTGTGTGGGTAGAATATATATCCCACGGGGGTAAAATTGAAAACATTTTTTTTTTTGGACTTAGTCATTTTTCCGACGTTTATTAGACTTTCAGATAGGGGAAATGTCAGTGAGCGTTCCGATTTCTGTTCCAGAGCGATTCGCCCAATGAGTCCTTGATATTTAGTCGTTTTCAGCCAATTTTCTGGATTTTTGAAAATTTCACTTTTTTGTGAAAATATCCATAAATGAGGGAATAATATGTATGAGGGTACCCCAGTAGAGTTCCAAATGTGTGTTGGTAGAATATATATCTGGCGGGGGTAAAATTGAAAAAAGTTGAAAATTTTTTTTTTGGGAATTTAGTCATTTTTCTGGCGTTTATCATACTTTAAGATAGGGGAAATGTCAGTGAGCGTTCCGATTTCAGTTCCAGAGCGATTCGCCCAATGAGTCTTTGATATTTAGTCGTTTTCAGCCAATTTTCTGGATTTTTGAAAATTTCACTTTTTTGTGAAAATATCCACTAAATGAGGGAATAATATGTATGAGGGTACCCCAGGAGAGTTCCAAATGTGTGTGTGTAGAATATATATCCCACGGGGGTAAAATTGAAAAAAGTTGAAAAAATTTTTTTTTGGACTTAGTTATTTTTCCGGCGTTTATCAGACTTTCAGATAGGGGAAATGTCAGTGAGCATTCTGATTTCAGTTCCAGAGTGATTCGCCCAATGAGTCCTTGATATTTAATCGTTTTCAGCCAATTTTCTGGATTTTTGAAAATTTCACTTTTTTGTGAAAATATCCACTAAATGAGGGAATAATATGTATGAGGGTACCCCAGGAGAGTTCCAAATGTGTGTGGGTAGAATATATATCCCATGGGGGTAAAATTGAAAAAAGTTGAAAAAAATTTTTTTTTGGATTTAGTCATTTTTCTGGCGTTTATCAGACTTTAAGATAGGGGAAATGTCAGTGAGTGTTCTGATTTCAGTTCCAGAGTGATTCGCCCAATGAGTCCTTGATATTTAGTCGTTTTCAGCCAATTTTCTGGATTTTTGAAAATTTCACTTTTTTGTGAAAATATCCACTAAATGAGGGAATAATATGTGTGAGGGTACCCCAGGTGAGTTCTAAATGTGTGTGGGTAGAATATATATCCCACAGTGGTAAAATTTAAAAAAGTTGAAAAAAATTTTTTTTTGGACTTAGTCATTTTTCCGCCGTTTATCAGACTTTCAGATAGGGGAAATGTCAGTGAGCGTTCCGATTTCAGTTCCACAGCGATTCGCCCAATGAGTCTTTGATATTTAGTCGTTTTCAGCCAATTTTCTGGATTTTTGAAAATTTCACTTTTTTGTGAAAATATCCACTAAATAAGGGAATAATATGTGTGAGGGTACCGAAGGAGAGTTCCAAATGTGTGTGGGTAGAATATATATCCCACGGGGGTAAAATTGAAATAAGTTGAAAAAAATTTTTTTTTGGACTTAGTCATTTTTCCGGCGTTTATCAGACTTTCAGATAGGGCAAGTGTCAGTGAGCGTTCCGATTTCAGTTCTAGAGCGATTCGCCCAATGAGTCCTTGATATTTAGTCGTTTTCAGCCAATTTTCTGGATTTTTGAAAGTTTCACTTTTTTGTGAAAATATCCACTAAATGAGGGAATAATATGTATGAGGGTACCCCAGGAGAGTTCCAAATGTGTGTGGGTAGAATATATATCCCACGGGGGTAAAATTGAAAAAAGTTTAAAAAAATTTTTTTTTTGACTTAGTCATTTTTCTGGCGTTTATCAGACTTTAAGATAGGGGAAATGTCAGTGAGCATTCCCATTTCAGTTCCAAAGCGATTCGCCCAATGAGTCTTTGATATTTAGTCGTTTTCAGCCAATTTTCTGGATTTTTGAAAATTTCACTTTTTTGTGAAAATATCCACTAAATGAGGGAATAATATGTGTGAGGGTACCGAAGGAGAGTTCCAAATGTGTGTGGGTAGAATATATATCCCACGGGGGTAAAATTGAAAAAAGTTGAAAAAATTTTTTTTCGGGATTTAGTCATTTTTCTGGCGTTTATCAGACTTTCAGATAGGAGAAATGTCAGTGAGCGATTCGATTTCAGTTCCAGAGCGATTCGACCAATGAGTCCTTGTTATTTAGTCGTTTTCAGACAATTTTCTTGATTTTTGAAAATTTCACTTTTTTGTGAAAATATCCACTAAATGAGGGAATAATATGTGTCAGGGTTCCCCAGGAGAGTTCCAAATGTGTGTGGGTAGAATATATATCCCATGGGGGTAAAATTGAAAAAAGTTGAAAAAATTTATTTTTTGGACTTAGTCATTTGTCCAACGTTTATCAGACTTTAAGATAGGCGAAATGTCAGGGAGCATTCCGATTTCAGTTCTAGAGCGATTCGCCCAATGAGTCTTTGATATTTAGTTGTTTTCAGCCAATTTTCTGGATTTTTGAAAATTTCACTTTTTTGTGAAAATATCCACTAAATGAGGGAATAATATGTGTGAGGGTACCCCAGGAGAGTTCCAAATGTGTGTGGGTAGAATATATATCCCACGGGGGTAAAATTAAAAAAAGTTAAAAAAATTTTTTTTTTTGACTGTCATTTTTCTGGCGTTTATCAGACTTTAAGACAGGGGAAATGTCAGTGAGCATTCCCATTTCAGTTCCAGAGCGATTCGCCCAATGAGTCTTTGATATTTAGTCGTTTTCAGCCAATTTTCTGGATTTTTGAAAATTTCACTTTTTTGTGAAAATATCCACTAAATGAGGGAATAATATGTGTGAGGGTACCGAAGGAGAGTTTCAAATTTGTGTGGGTAGAATATATATCCCATGGGGGTAAAATTGAAAAAAGTTTAAAAAAATTTTTTTTTGGACTTTCTCATTTTTCCGGCGTTTATCAGACTTTCAGATAGGGGAAATGTCAGTGAGCATTCCCATTTCAGTTCCAGAGCGATTCGCCCAATGAGTCTTTGATATTTAGTCGTTTTCAGCCAATTTTCTGGATTTTTGAAAATTTCACTTTTTTGTGAAAATATCCACTAAATGAGGGAATAATATGTATGAGGGGACCCCAGGAGAGTTCCAAATGTGTGTGGGTAGAATATATATCCCACGGGGGTAAAATTGAAAAAAGTTGAAAAAACATTTTTTTGGACTTAGTCATTTTTCTGGCGTTTATCAGACTTTAAGATAGGGGAAATGTCAGTGAGCATTACCATTTCAGTTCCAGAGCGATTCGCCCAATGAGTCTTTGATATTTAGTCGTTTTCAGCCAATTTTCTGGATTTTTGAAAATTTCACTTTTTTGTGAAAATATCCACTAAATGAGGGAGTAATATGTGTGAGGGTACCGAAGGACAGTTCCAAATGTGTGTGGGTAGAATATATATCCCACGGGGGTAAAATTGAAATAAGTTGAAAAAATTTTTTTTTTGGACTTAGTCATTTTTCCGGCGTTTATCAGACTTTCAGATAGGGGAAATGTCAGTGAGCGTTCCGATTTTAGTTCCAGAGCGATTCGCCCAATGAGTCCTTGATATTTAGTCGTTTTCAGCCAATTTTCTGGATTTTTTAAAATTTCACTTTTTTGTGAAAATATCCACTAAATGAGGGAATAATATGTGTGAGGGTACCCCAGGAGAGTTCTAAATGTGTGTGGGAAGAATATATATCCCACGGGGGTAAAATTGAAAAAAGTTGAAAAAAATTTTTTTTTGGACTTAGTCATTTTTCTGGGGTTTATCAGACTTTAAGATAGGGGAAATGTCAGTGAGCATTCCGATTTCAGTTCCAGAGCGATTCGCCCAATGAGTCTTTGATATTTCGTCATTTTCAGCCAATTTTCTGGATTTTTGAAAATTTCACTTTTTTGTGAAAATATCCACTAAATGAGGGAATAATATGTGTGAGGGTACCCCAGGAGAGTTCTAAATGTGTGTGGGAAGAATATATATCCCACGGGGGTAAAATTGAAAACAGTTGAAAAAAATTTTTTTTTGGACTTAGTCATTTTTCCGGCGTTTATCAAACTTTCAGATAGGGCAAATGTCAGTGAGCGTTCCAATTTCAGTTCCAGAGTGATTCGCCCAATGAGTCCTTGATATTTAGTCGTTTTCAGCCAATTTTCTGGGTTTTTGAAAATTTCACTTTTTTTGTGAAAATATCCACTAAATGAGGGAATAATATGTATGATGGTACCCCAGGAGAGTTCCAAATGTGTGTGGGTAGAATATATATCCCATGGGGGTAAAATTGAAAACATTTTTTTTTTTGGACTTAGTCATTTTTCCGAAGTTTATTAGACTTTCAGATAGGGGAAATGTCAGTGAGCATTCCGATTTCTGTTCCAGAGCGATTCGCCCAATGAGTCCTTGATATTTAGTCGTTTTCAGCCAATTTTCTGGATTTTTGAAAATTTCACTTTTTTGTGAAAATATCCACTAAATGATGGAATAATATGTATGAGGGTACCCCAGGAGAGTTCCAAATGTGTGTGGGTAGAATATATATCCCATGGGGGTAAAATTCAAAAAAGTTGAAAAAATTTTTTTTGGGGATTTAGTCATTTTTCTGGCGTTTATCAGACTTTAAGATAGGGGAAATGTCAGTGAGCGTTCCGATTTCAGTTCCAGAGCGATTCGCCCAATGAGTCTTTGATATTTAGTCGTTTTCAGCCAATTTTCTGGATTTTTGAAAATTTCACTTTTTTGTGAAAATATCCACTAAATGAGGGAATAATATGTATGATGGTACCCCAGGAGAGTTCCAAATGTGTGTGGGTAGAATATATATCCCATGGGGGTAAAATTGAAAACATTTTTTTTTTTGGACTTAGTCATTTTTCCGAAGTTTATTAGACTTTCAGATAGGGGAAATGTCAGTGAGCATTCCGATTTCTGTTCCAGAGCGATTCGCCCAATGAGTCCTTGATATTTAGTCGTTTTCAGCCAATTTTCTGGATTTTTGAAAATTTCACTTTTTTGTGAAAATATCCACTAAATGATGGAATAATATGTATGAGGGTACCCCAGGAGAGTTCCAAATGTGTGTGGGTAGAATATATATCCCATGGGGGTAAAATTCAAAAAAGTTGAAAAAATTTTTTTTGGGGATTTAGTCATTTTTCTGGCGTTTATCAGACTTTAAGATAGGGGAAATGTCAGTGAGCGTTCCGATTTCAGTTCCAGAGCGATTCGCCCAATGAGTCTTTGATATTTAGTCGTTTTCAGCCAATTTTCTGGATTTTTGAAAATTTCACTTTTTTGTGAAAATATCCACTAAATGAGGGAATAATATGTATGATGGTACCCCAGGAGAGTTCCAAATGTGTGTGGGTAGAATATATATCCCACGGGGGTAAAATTGAAAACATTTTTTTTTTTGGACTTAGTCATTTTTCCAGCGTTTATCAGACTTTCAGATAGGGGAGATGTCAGTGAGCGTTCCGATTTCAGTTCCAGAGCGATTCGCCCAATGAGTCCTTGATATTTAGTCGTTTTCAGCCAATTTTCTGGCTTTTTAAAAATTTCACTTTTTTGTGAAAATATCCACTAAATTAGGGAATAATAAGTGTGAGGGTACCCCAGGAGAGTTCCAAATGTGTGTGGGAAGAATATATATCCCACGGGGGTAAAATTGAAAAAGTTGAAAAAAATTTTTTTTTGGACTTAGTCATTTTTCCGCCGTTTATCAGACTTTCAGATAGGGGAAATGTCAGTGAGCGTTCCGATTTCAGTTCCACAGCGATTCGCCCAATGAGTCTTTGATATTTAGTCGTTTTCAGCCAATTTTCTGGATTTTTGAAAATTTCACTTTTTTGTGAAAATATCCACTAAATAAGGGAATAATATGTGTGAGGGTACTGAAGGAGAGTTCCAAATGTGTGTGGGTAGAATATATATCCCACGGGGGTAAAATTGAAATAAGTTGAAAAAAATTTTTTTTTGGACTTAGTCATTTTTCCGGCGTTTATCAGACTTTCAGATAGGGCAAGTGTCAGTGAGCGTTCCGATTTCAGTTCTAGAGCGATTCGCCCAATGAGTCTTTGATATTTAGTTGTTTTCAGCCAATTTTCTGGATTTTTGAAAATTTCACTTTTTTGTGAAAATATCCACTAAATGAGGGAATAATATGTGTGAGGGTACCCCAGGAGAGTTCCAAATGTGTGTGGGTAGAATATATATCCCACGGGGGTAAAATTAAAAAAAAGTTAAAAAAAATTTTTTTTTTGACTGTCATTTTTCTGGCGTTTATCAGACTTTAAGACAGGGGAAATGTCAGTGAGCATTCCCATTTCAGTTCCAGAGCGATTCGCCCAATGAGTCTTTGATATTTAGTCGTTTTCAGCCAATTTTCTGGATTTTTGAAAATTTCACTTTTTTGTGAAAATATCCACTAAATGAGGGAATAATATGTGTGAGGGTACCGAAGGAGAGTTTCAAATTTGTGTGGGTAGAATATATATCCCATGGGGGTAAAATTGAAAAAAGTTTAAAAAAATTTTTTTTGGGACTTTCTCATTTTTCCGGCGTTTATCAGACTTTCAGATAGGGGAAATGTCAGTGAGCATTCCCATTTCAGTTCCAGAGCGATTCGCCCAATGAGTCTTTGATATTTAGTCGTTTTCAGCCAATTTTCTGGATTTTTGAAAATTTCACTTTTTTGTGAAAATATCCACTAAATGAGGGAATAATATGTATGAGGGGACCCCAGGAGAGTTCCAAATGTGTGTGGGTAGAATATATATCCCACGGGGGTAAAATTGAAAAAAGTTGAAAAAAATTTTTTTTGGACTTAGTCATTTTTCTGGCGTTTATCAGACTTTAAGATAGGGGAAATGTCAGTGAGCATTCCCATTTCAGTTCCAGAGCGATTCGCCCAATGAGTCTTTGATATTTAGTCGTTTTCAGCCAATTTTCTGGATTTTTGAAAATTTCACTTTTTTGTGAAAATATCCACTAAATGAGGGAATAATATGTATGAGGGTACCCCAGGAGAGTTCCAAATGTGTGTGGGTAGAATATATATCCCACGGGGGTAAAATTGAAAAAAGTTGAAAAAACATTTTTTTGGACTTAGTCATTTTTCTGGCGTTTATCAGACTTTAAGATAGGGGAAATGTCAGTGAGCATTACCATTTCAGTTCCAGAGCGATTCGCCCAATGAGTCTTTGATATTTAGTCGTTTTCAGCCAATTTTCTGGATTTTTGAAAATTTCACTTTTTTGTGAAAATATCCACTAAATGAGGGAGTAATATGTGTGAGGGTACCGAAGGAGAGTTCCAAATGTGTGTGGGTAGAATATATATCCCACGGGGGTAAAATTGAAAAAAGTTGAAAAAATTTTTTTTTTGGACTTAGTCATTTTTCCGGCGTTTATCAGACTTTCAGATAGGGGAAATGTCAGTGAGCGTTCCGATTTTAGTTCCAGAGCGATTCGCCCAATGAGTCCTTGATATTTAGTCGTTTTCAGCCAATTTTCTGGATTTTTGAAAATTTCACTTTTTTGTGAAAATATCCACTAAATGAGGGAATAATATGTGTGAGGGTACCCCAGGAGAGTTCTAAATGTGTGTGGGAAGAATATATATCCCACGGGGGTAAAATTGAAAAAAGTTGAAAAAAATTTTTTTTTGGACTTAGTCATTTTTCCGGCGTTTATCAAACTTTCAGATAGGGCAAATGTCAGTGAGCGTTCCGATTTCAGTTCCAGAGCGATTCGCCCAATGAATCCTAGTTATTTAGTTGTTTTCAGCCAATTTTCTGGATTTTTGAAAATTTCACTTTTTTGTGAAAATATGCACTAAATGAGGGAATAATATGTGTGAGTGTACCCCAGGATTGTTCCAAATGTGTGTGGGTAAAATATATATCCCACGGGGGTAAAATTGAAAAAAGTTGAAAAAAATTTTTTTTTGGACTTAGTCATTTTTCTGGGGTTTATCAGACTTTAAGATAGGGGAAATGTCAGTGAGCATTCCCATTTCAGTTCCAGAGCGATTCGCCCAATGAGTCCTTGATATTTAGTCGTTTTCAGCCAATTTTCTGGATTTTTGAAAATTTCAATTTTTTTGTAAAAATATCCACTAAATGAGGGAATAATATGTGTGAGGGTACCCCAGGAGAGTTCTAAATGTGTGTGGGAAGAATATATATCCCACGGGGGTAAAATTGAAAAAAGTTGAAAAAATTTTGTTTTTGGACTTAGTCATTTTTCCAGCGTTTATCAGACTTTCAGATAGGGGAAATGTCAGTGAGCGTTCCGATTTCAGTTCCAGAGCGATTCGCCCAATGAATCCTTGTTACTTAGTTGTTTTCAGCCAATTTTCTGGATTTTTGAAAATTTCACTATTTTGTGAAAATATCCACTAAATGAGGGAATAATATGTATGAGGGTACCCCAGGAGAGTTCCAAATGTGTGTGGGTAGAATATATATCCCACGGGGGTAAAATTGAAAAAAGTTGAAAAAATTTTTTTTTTGGACTTAGTCATTTTTCCGGCGTTTATCAGACTTTCAGATAGGGGAAATGTCAGTGAGCGTTCCGATTTTAGTTCCAGAGCGATTCGCCCAATGAGTCCTTGTTATTTAGTTGTTTTCAGCCATTTTCTGGATTTTTGAAAATTTCACTTTTTTGTGAAAATATCCACTAAATGAGGGAATAATATGTGTGAGGGTACCCCAGGAGAGTTCCAAATGTGTGTGGGTAGAATATATATCCCACGGGGGTAAAATTGAAAAAAGTTGAAAAAAATTTTTTTTTGGACTTAGTCATTTTTCCGGCGTTTATCAGACTTTCAGATAGGGGAAATGTCAGTGAGCGTTCCGATTTTAGTTCCACAGCGATTCGCCCAATGAGTCCTTGTTGTTTAGTTGTTTTCAGCCAATTTTCTGGATTTTTGAAAATTTCACTTTTTTGTGAAAATATCCACTAAATGAGGGAATAATATGTGTGAGGGTACCCCAGGAGAGTTCTAAATGTGTGTGGAAAGAATATATATCCCACGGGGGTAAAATTGAAAAAAGTTGAAAAAAATTTTTTTGGGGACTTAGTCATTTTTCCGGCGTTTATCAGACTTTCAGATAGGGGAAATGTCAGTGAGCGTTCCGATTTCAGTTCCAGAGCGATTCGCCCAATGAGTCCTTGTTATTTAGTTGTTTCAGCCAATTTTCTGGATTTTTGAAAATTTCACTTTTTTGTGACAATATCCACTAAATGAGGGAATAATATGTGTGAGGGTACCCCAGGAGAGTTCCAAATGTGTGTGGGTAGAATATATATCCCACGGGGGTAAAATTTAAAAAAGTTGAAAAAAATTTTTTTTTGGACTTGGTCATTTTTCCGGAGTTTATCAGACTTTCAGATAGGGCAAAATGTTAGTGAGCGTTCCGATTTCAGTTTCAGAGTGATTCGCCCAATGAGTCCTTGTTATTTAGTTGTTTTCAGCCAATTATCTGGATTTTTGAAAATTTCACTTTTTTGTGAAAATATCCACTAAATGAGGGAATGTGTGAGGGTACCGAAGGAGAGTTCCAAATGTGCGTGGGTAGAATATATATCCCACGGGGGTAAAATTGAAAACAGTTGAAAAAAATTTTTTTTTGGACTTAGTCATTTTTCCGGCGTTTATCAGACTTTCAGATAGGGCAAATGTCAGTGAGCGTTCCGATTTCAGTTCCAGAGCAATTCGCCCAATAAGTCCTTGATATTTAGTCGTTTTCAGCCAATTTTCTGGATTTTTGAAAATTTCACTTTTTTGTGAAAATATCCACTAAATGAGGGAATAATATGTGTGAGGGTACCCCAGGAGAGTTCCAAATGTGTGTGGGTAGAATATATATCCCACGGGGGAAAATTGAAAAAAGTTGAAAGAAATTTTTTTTTGGACTTAGTCATTTTTCCGGCGTTTATCAGACTTTCAGATAGGGCAAATGTCAGTGAGCGTTCCGATTTCAGTTCCAGAGCGATTCGCCCGATGAGTCCTTGATATTTAGTCGTTTTCAGCCAATTTTCTGGATTTTTGAAAATTTCACTATTTTGTGAAAATATCCACTAAATGAGGGAATAATATGTATGAGGGTACCCCAGGAGAGTTCCAAATGTGTGTGGGTAGAATATATATCCCACGGGGGTAAAATTTAAAAAAGTTGAAAAAAATATTTTTTTGGACTTAGTCATTTTTCCGGCGTTTATCAGACTTTCAGATAGGGGAAATGTCAGCGAGCGTTCCGATTTTAGTTCCAGAGCAATTCGCCCAATGAGTCGTTATTTAGTTGTTTTCAGCCAATTTTCTGGATGTTTGAAAATTTCACTTTTTTGTGAAAATATCCACTAAATGAGGGAATAATATGTGTGAGGGTACCCCAGGAGAGTTCTAAATGTGTGTGGGTAGAATATATATCCCACGGGGGTAAAATTGAAAAAAGTTGAAAAAAATTTTTTTTTGGACTTAGTCATTTTTCCGGCGTTTATCAGACTTTCAGATAGGGGAAATGTCAGTGAGCGTTCCGATTTCAGTTCCAGAGCGATTCGCCCAATGAGTCCTTGTTATTTAGTTGTTTTCAGCCAATTTTCTGGATTTTTGCAAATTTCACTTTTTTTGTGACAATATCCACTAAATGAGGGAATAATATGTGTGAGGGTACCACAGGAGAGTTCCAAATGTGTGTGGGTAGAATATATATCCCACGGGGGTAAAATTGAAAACAGTTGAAAAAAATTTTTATTTGGACTTAGTCATTTTTCCGGCGTTTATCAGACTTTCAGATAGGGCAAATGTCAGTGAGCGTTCCGATTTCAGTTCCAGAGCAATTCGCCCAGTAAGTCCTTGATATTTAGTCGTTTTCAGCCAATTTTCTGGATTTTTGAAAATTTCACTTTTTTGTGAAAATATCCACTAAATGAGGGAATAATATGTGTGAGGGTACCCCAGGAGAGTTCCAAATGTGTGTGGGTAGAATATATTTCCCACGGGGGTAAAATTGAAAAAAGTTGAAAAAAATTTTTTTTTGGACTTAGTCATTTTTCCGGCGTTTATCAGACTTTCAGATAGGGCAAATGTCAGTGAGCGTTCCGATTTCAGTTCCAGAGCGATTCGCCCGATGAGTCCTTGATATTTAGTCGTTTTCAGCCAATTTTCTGGATTTTTGAAAATTTCACTATTTTGTGAAAATATCCACTAAATGAGGGAATAATATGTATGAGGGTACCCCAGGAGAGTTCCAAATGTGTGTGGGTAAAATATATATCCCACGGCGGTAAAATTGAAAAAAGTTGAAAAAAATTTTTTTTTGGACTTAGTCATTTTTCCGGCGTTTATCAGACTTTCAGATAGGGGAAATGTCAGTGAGCATTCCCATTTCAGTTCCAGAGCGATTCGCCCAATGAGTCCTTGATATTTAGTCGTTTTCAGCCAATTTTCTGGATTTTTGAAAATTTCACTTTTTTGTGAAAATATCCACTAAATGAGGGAATAATATGTGTGAGGGTACCGAAGGAGAGTTCCAAATGTGTGTGGGTAGAATATGTATCCCACGGGGGTAAAATTGAAAATAGTTAAAAAAAAATTTTTTTTTGGACTTAGTCATTTTTCTGGAGTTTATCAGACTTTAAGACAGGGGAAATGTCAGTGAGCATTCCGATTTCAGTTCCAGAGCGATTCGCCCAATGAGTCCTTGATAATTAGTCGTTTTCAGCCAATTTTCTGGATTTTTGAAAATTTCACTTCTTTGTGAAAATATCCACTAAATGAGGGAATAATATGTGTGAGGGTACCCCAGGAGAGTTCCAAATGTGTGTGGGTAGAATATATATCCCACGGGGGTAAAATTGAAAAAAGTTGAAAAAATTTTTTTTTTCGACTTAGTCATTTTTCTGGCGTTTATCAGACTTTAAGATAGGCGAAATGTCAGTGAGTGTTCCGATTTCAGTTCTAGAGCGATTCGCCCAATGAGTCCTTGATATTTAGTCGTTTTCAGCCAATTTTCTGGATTTTTGAAAATTTCACTTTTTTGTGAAAATATCCACTGAATGAGGGAATAATATGTATGAGGGTACCCCAGGAGAGTTCCAAATGTGTGTGGGTAGAATATATATCCCACGGGGGTAAAATTGAAAAAAATTGAAAAAAAATTTTTTTGGACTTAGTCATTTTTCCGGCGTTTATCAGACTTTCAGATAGGGGAAATGTCAGTGAGCGTTCCGATTTTAGTTCCAGAGCGATTCGCCCAATGAGTCCTTGTTATTTAGTTGTTTTCAGCCAATTTTCTGGATTTTTGAAAATTTCACTTTTTTGTGAAAATATCCACTAAATGAGGGAATAATATGTGTGAGTGTACCCCAGGAGAGTTCCAAATGTGTGTGGGTAAAATATATATCCCACGGGGGTAAAATTGAAAAAAGTTGAAAAAAAATTTTTTTTGGACTTAGTCATTTTTCCGGCGTTTATCAGACTTTCAGATAGGGCAAATGTCAGTGAGCGTTCCGATTTCAGTTCCAGAGCGATTCGCCCGATGAGTCCTTGATATTTAGTCGTTTTCAGCCAATTTTCTGGATTTTTGAAAATTTCACTTTTTTGTGAAAATATCCACTAAATGAGGGAATAATATGTGTGAGGGTACCCCAGGAGAGTTCCAAATGTGTGTGGGTAGAATATATATTCCACGGGGGTAAAATTGAAAAAAGTTGAAAAAATTTTTTTTTGGACTTAGGCTATGTGCCCACGTTGCATTTATGAAGCAGAAAATTTCTGCAACATTTCTGCATGTCCCTTGCCAGAAAATCGCATGCGTTTTTTGGTCGCGTTTTTGACGCGTTTTTGACGCGTTTTTGACGCGTTTTTGTCTGCGGATTTTACATGCGTTTTTGTAAGCTTATTTCATGCGTTTTTGAGCACAAATAAAGTTATTGAAAAAAAAAAAAAAAAAGATGGAAATCCTGATGTCATTTCCTAGTTCAACCCCTCTTCACCATTTTGTTTTTTGCAAAAGACAGTATGCCACAGGAATTGCAGCCCCTGTGGGTCAGCAGACCATGCCTAAACCTTCTGCTAATGACTTGCTTAAATCTCCTGCACTACAACGTTGAGCAGGTAATATAAACTAAGTTTTTTTGGGGTACATTATTTTTATGTAGTGTGTGTACTAACCTATTATTGTTCTATAGGAGCGTTTAAGGAGGAGAAGACGACCAAAAAAATTTTGGGTGCACCCTATCTTGCAGGAGCGGACGGACAAGTGCCACTTTAATGTTCTCTACCAGGATTTAAGGAGGTAAGATATATGTGAAGAAAGTATAATGTCATCCGTCTATGCTGTTTTTTTAAGGTTTTGTTTGTATACTATGTTCCAAAATTATCTTTTAATATTTTTTTTTTCTCTGTTTACTATAGTTTTCCTGAAAAATTTAAACAGTTCTGCCGTCTGAACATTATTGCATTTGATCGGCTGCTAAGCCTTATGTCTCCTGACCTGGACTTCCAAGACACTGTAATGCGAAGGGCCATCTCTGCTGAGGAAAGGCTGCTCATCACCTTGCGGTAAGTTGAATGTTGATTTATATGTACCTGGTTTTGTTCGCCACCCTGCGGTGATGGCTGGTGTACCTGGTTTTGTTACCCTGTGGTGATGGCTCCACTGTGTCTGTCTTTGTGTACATATTTTTGGCTTGACCATGAGATCACCATGCACAGAGATCAGATTGAAAAGGTCACTGATGTGTAAACTCTAGAGCAAACATCGTAGGCAAACACAGACACAAAGTCAAAACACATTATAAATTGATATGTGTGAACTCAAGAGAAAACAAAAGATGACCAAAAAAGATTGAAAATGTGGAGCCCCCCCCCCCCAAAAAAAAAAGAGCCCATTGTTGGAATAGTTTTTTGTAATAAAGACCTTAATTTTTTAAAAGATGAATTAATAATGGATAATTACTGTTGGCTTGTATTTCTTTTTATGGCTTTTCTAATTATCTATTTTTCCTTTTCAGATTTTTGGCCACAGGAGAGAGCTTCCACACATCCAGTTCCTTTTGTGATGGTATCGGATGAGGCATTTCCCTTACAGACCAACCTGCTGCGCCCATACCCACGAAGGGCACTGAATGCCCGGCGGAGGATTTTCAATTATCGGCTGAGTCCTGCACGCAGATATGTGGAATGCACCTTCGGAATCATGTGTAGTCAGTGGAGGATCTTTCACACTGCCATCCAGTTGGATACGGAGACCGTTGACACTGTAATTAAGGCATGCTGTGTACTCCACAACTATGCTCGTGAGTACAGCACCGAGCAAGATGAGGAGTCACAGCTATCTGAATTAATTCCAGTTGTCAACTCCGGTCAGGGAAGGCCATCCAACTCTGGTGCCAGGGTGCGAGAAACCTTCGCTGACTACTTCATGAGTCCTGAAGGTGCCGTGCACTGGCAATACTCCTGTGCTGTTGTTGAGCAGCCTGACCAGCAGAGAAGATCTGATGAACAATAAAAGAAGAACTTCCTCCTTTTTTTTTAAAATAAAAATGTAAAAAAAAATGTTTTTAAAAAAAATAAATTTTGGTTAAACTTAAATTTGTCTAAAATATTTCTTGAATTGCAACCTTCTACATTTTTTTTTTCGACAATACGTCAATGCAAAAGTGAACAACCCACAAAGACCAGAGCCTGTAAATTGGCATTACTACCTAGAGCGCTATTCCCAAGTACTGTCTGCTAAAGTCAACCCTCACCATTGTTATTTGCTTGCGCTAAGAACAGAACTAGCAAATAACAGTGTTGAGAGTAGTACTCATCCAAAAAATAGTTGTGGTCCAAAATATCAAAGTATATTTCTAATTTTAAAACCACTGTATACAGCCGACCACATACGTAGATTAGTTTGAACAAATTTCAAAAATGTAGAGTTCCTCTGACCTGCGCTATGGTGAGCGCAGATCAGGGGAACACTTTTTCATTACAACCCAATCCAACCACATATACACTTGAAAAGAAAAATTAACAGATAGTTTAAATAATTTTTTTAATACGTAATATAGAATAACTGTAAAAAACTTTTTAAAAACACAAAACAACAAACTTCTAGAAAATTTAATCGGACAAACATTGCCCATAACTTGGGAAAAAATTACACACTGTGTACAGCACACCTGTCCTCTAATCAGTTTTGGGCCCTAAAATACGGGCAGCACCTGTAGGTTGTTTAATTATATCAAAAGAAAGACCTTTTCTTACAGTCCCCTACGCCTGATGCCTGGTATAGGTGACCATAAGAAAAGGTCTTTGTTAATTGTCTGATTCTCTAAAACATTGTGTATCTATCGACCTACAGGTGCTGTCTGTATTTGCTAGGGTCCAAAAATGCTGACAGGGAGGGGTAAAATTTTTTAACTACAAGTTTTGAAGGTCTTCTTCAAAGCTGTACCCAGGAAACATTTCTGGAGAAAAAGTAGAGTTGGGGGATGGTCCTCTGATAAATGATGATGCACCATGAGCCATTTGCCGACCATAACTTGGTTGCATATCTTCTGGACGGTATGCTGCAGCAACCTGCCCAAAACGCTGGGTTGCAGCTGCTGGTCGTGGTGGAGGCACACTGGGTTTGAAACAATTAAATATTCCGCATACTACGGCTGGGGGCGAGGGCATAACTGCTGCCTCTTCAATTGCCATGACCATAGCGCCTGCTGCAGTCATGTACATGTTCTGCCTATCTCGTGGCAGAGATCTGATGCGGGCAGCTTGGGCTGAGCAAAATTTATCGATGGCATCTTCCTGGGATGCCCTTTCCACAAGGCTGAGGGTTCGATTTGTGAGTGCTTCAAGCACAATAGTCCCACCCCCGTGGCTTTTGGCCTTTTTTTTGCCCGCCCTTCTCGATGCCACGAGATGAGCAGAACCAGACCCCCTCCCAGTGGGCCTCAACACATCACCAGCAGAGCTTCCAGCGTCACTTGGAGCAGGAGCAGGAGAATCAGTCACCAAACCCGTCCCGATGTCCGCTGGATTGGACAAAGAATGTGAGGGACAACCAGATGCTGAAGATGCCGAAGCAGATGGATCCGGTGAGGAAAGCTGGAAAAAGTCTTCGGATTCCTCCTCTGCTTGCTCTGTGTTTGTGTCCTCTTCTGCTGTTGGGGCCATGATGTTTCCTTCAGTTCTGTATATAATAAAAGGTAAATCCCAATGTAAATACAACATTTTTGGAAACATTTCAATTAATATGTTTTGGGAATTTACCTCCGCAAACTCCTACTGGTTAGTATGAAGGCCAGCTCGTCCGCAAAAGGAAATTTTCTTTTTTTGGGTGATGAGCCACTTTGCACCGACTGGTGATACTTCACCAGCCGGTCGGTGACCGATCTCCACCGATTTTTAATATCATACACTGCAATGACACAACCAAAACAATTTATGAACTGCTTTCACACCAAAAAGTGCAATTATAAATAGATATAAAAATAAGTGTAAAAATCAAAACTTACTAATTTCCTCTTGGGCATCACGTTCAGCATTCACCCACTGGGGATACATTTGGCTCAACACAGAGGCCCAGGCGTCTTTTTTCTTCTGCTTGTCTTTGTAGTCAGGACTAGCTCGGTCCCATATTTCGGGATATTTTTCAATCTACAGTGAATAATAACGTGTGTGAATATTATTTTAAAAACAAAATGGAGGAATAAAAGATTAACCCCCAAAAAAAAATTAAATAAACATATGGAGATATGTACGCACACACACCAACACTAACCCCTCACCTATATTGTACGGTTCTTTCACACGTCAATCTCCGGGACGAGTGTTGATGCCATTTTCCACACACAGCGGAGACCCACACACAGACCCATTGCAAAGCATGCTCGGTCACACTTATCTGTACTAACGTGGCTATGTGGACGTGAGAAATCAACCTTACAGCGTATGCAGGAGCTTTCAGTGAATGAACCTACATACACTGTACAATAATCTTTCACTTTAATAAAATCTTTTAACCAAAAAAAATAAGTGGGCTCACGCATAGCTTTAATAAATAGCAAAGGGAAAGCAGACGGTTGTTGGCTGATGTTATAGTCTGTGAAGTAGCCAATAACCATGGACCCTTCCTTTGCTATTAATACCAGGCCGCAGCAGTTAGCTTAGCCTTTACTGGCTACTATATAGGAAGCCCCCCCCCAAAAAAAAGTGACATGGGGTCCCCCTATAAATTGTAGCCAGCAAAGGCTAGCCACTTTGCCTTTTCTGGCTACTATTTATGAAGACCCCCCCCAAAAAAATTACATGGGGTCCCCCTATAAATTGTAGCCAGCAAAGGCTAGCCGCTTTGCCTTTTCTGGCTACTATTTATGAAGACCCCCCCAAAAAAAATGACATGGGGTCCCCCTATAAATTGTAGCCAGCAAAGGCTAGCCGCTTTGCCTTTTCTGGCCACTATATAAGAAGACCCCCCCAAAAAAAATTACATGGGGTCCCCCTATAAATTGTAGCCAGCAAAGGCTAGCCACTTTGCCTTTTCTGGCTACTATTTATGAAGACCCCCCCAAAAAAAATGACATGGGGTCCCCCTATAAATTGTAGCCAGCAGAGGCTAGCCGCTTTGCCTTTTCTGGCCACTATATAAGAAGACCCCACCAAAAAAAATGACATGGGGTCCCCCTATAAATTGTAGCCAGCAAAGGCTAGGCGGACAGCTGCGACCTGATATTAATAGCCTAGAAAGGGGCTATGGTTATAGGCCCCCTCCCAGGCTATAATATCAGCCCTCAGCTGCCCCAGATTTGGCGCATCATATTTGTGCGCCAAATCTGGCACTTAGCCTCGCTCTTCCACGCTGCCCTGGTGCGGTGGCAGGGGGTAATAGGGTTGGGGTTCATGTCAGCGCCAGCTGACATGAAGCCCAGGTTAGTAATGATGGGCGTCAATAAGACACCCCCATTACTAACCTACAAAGTGTTAAAAAGAAAAAAGACAAACACCCAGAAAAAAATAATTTATTTGAAATAAAATACAATTTTATTTAATTCTAATTTTACTAAAAAAAAAAAAATAGTTACCTGTCCACGTTCCTGCGCTGATCTCCCATGCACAGCTGTCACATCTGGAGATGTGACAGCTGTCATGGCTGCTGTAAGCTCACACTGCCGGGAACACGTCCGCTCCCAGCAGCATGAGCCCCTGACTGAGGTCACCGGAGTGCATTCAGTCAGCGCTGCTCCGGTGACCTCCTTTACAGCCCTGTTGTACCGTGGGAATTTCTCACGATACAGCGGGGCCGTAAAGCAGATCACCGGAGCAGCGCTGCCTGAACTCTGGCGAACCCGTTCATTCTAGCGGCGGCAGCGGTTCAGAGCGGTCACATTCTATGTGGCTGCTCTGAACTGGAGATCTTCGTGGGACACTCGTGGACTGCTACGGAGGGGTAAGGATAAGGTTGTGGTTTATTATTTTATATTTTATTACAGGAGATCGATGGCTTCGGGGAATTAGGTGTCTTGGTGAGTATAGGTGTATTTTTTTATTTTTTACTTTATTTTAGGTGGCGATCGGCGGGGACAGGTAATGTATGAACTAATTTATTTAAGGTAACCACTGGCCACCAATGAAAAAAAAGGGGGCAGTAGATGACATGTTATTGGGGCAAATAAAAAAAAAACTTTAATAATGATAGCACCCCCCCCAAAAAAAAAAAAATAGGGGGGGGGGGGATAGGGTCAATAATATATGGAGGCACATATGGGGGCTATTAAATTTAATTTTGGGGCACATTTTACAGCAGGATCAGTCTGATGGGAACTACTGCTCCCATCGAGCTGATCCTGCTGGCAGGAGTGGACGGGGGACAGACATAGGCCGATGGGAGTAGTAGTGTCACATCGGCCTATGTCTGCCTGCTGACACCCGCGCACACAGACCCCACACAGACCCCACACAGACACATACAGACACATACAGACCCCACACAGACACATACACACCACATACACACCACACAGACACATACAGACACTTACCACACTAATCATGAATCCCACGTTGACATTCATCCGCTTGTACCATCCCACGTTAGCAGCCATGATCCTGAGAGACGGGAATATTATGGGATTCTCGTCTTCCTGGATTATGGGAAGCTCATGGGATGGATGGATGGAACGCCCAATTGTGACGTCACTTCCTATTTGCTGCGGTTTTGAGGTACAAGACCGCAGCAAAGGCGCTTCACTTCCGCAATTATTTTTACATATTTGCGGGTTTGAAGCGGCCCAATGCAAGTCAATGGCGGCGATTACGCCGCGCTTCCCAAAATTAATTGACATGCTGCGGATTTTTCCGCGGAGCATAAACGCAGCGGAAAAAACCGCAGCGTGGGCATTGACAGTGCGGCTTCTCATTGAGGACCATGGGGGGCGGATTACCAAGCATTTTTGGAGTGTTTATGCTGCGGAAATTCCGCAGCATATACGCTTGAAAAATGCTACGTGGGCACACAGCCTTAGTCATTTTTCCGGCGTTTATCAGACTTTCAGATAGGGGAAATGTCAGTGAGCGTTCCAATTTCAGTTCCAGAGCGATTCGCCCAATGAATCCTTGTTATTTAGTTGTTTTCAGCCAATTTTCTGGATTTTTGAAAATTTCACTATTTTGTGAAAATATCCACTAAATGAGGGAATAATATGTATGAGGGTACCCCAGGAGAGTTCCAAATGTGTGTGGGTAGAATATATATTCCACGGGGGTAAAATTGAAAACAGTTGAAAAAAATTTTTTTTTGGACTTAGTCATTTTTCCGGCGTTTATCAGACTTTCAGATAGGGCAAATGTCAGTGAGCGTTCCGATTTCAGTTCCAGAGTGATTCGCCCGATGAGTCCTTGATATTTAGTCGTTTTCAGCCAATTTTCTGGATTTTTGAAAATTTCACTTTTTTGTGAAAATATCCACTAAATGAGGGAATAATATGTGTGAGGGTACCCCAGGAGAGTTCCAAATGTGTGTGGGTAGAATATATATTCCACGGGGGTAAAATTGAAAAAAGTTGAAAAAATTTTTTTTTGGACTTAGTCATTTTTCTGGGGTTTATCAGACTTTAAGATAGGGGAAATGTCAGTGAGCATTCCCATTTCAGTTCCAGACCGATTCGCCCAATGAGTCCTTGTTATTTAGTTGTTTTCAGCCAATTATCTGGATTTTTGAAAATTTCACTTTTTTGTGAAAATATCCACTAAATGAGGGAATAATATGTGTGAGGGTACCGAAGGAGAGTTCCAAATGTGTGTGGGTAGAATATATATCCCACGGGGGTAAAATTGAAAAAAGTTGAAAAAAATTTTTTTTTGGACTTAGTCATTTTTCCGGCGTTTATCAGACTTTCAGATAGGGGAAATGTCAGTGAGCGTTCCGATTTAAGTTCCAGAGCGATTCGCCCAATGAGTCCTTGTTATTTAGTTGTTTTCAGGCAATTTTCTGGATTTTTGAAAATTTCACTTTTTTGTGAAAATATCCACTAAATGAGGGAATAATATGTGTGAGGGTACCCCAGGAGAGTTCCAAATGTGTGTGGGTAGAATATATATCCCACGGCGGTAAAATTGAAAAAAAAGTTGAAAAAAATTTTTTTTTGGACTTAGTCATTTTTCTGGCGTTTATCAGACTTTAAGATAGGGGAAATGTCAGTGAGCATTCCCATTTCAGTTCCAGAGCGATTCGCCCAATGAGTCCTTGATATTTAGTCGTTTTCAGCCAATTTTCTGGATTTTTGAAAATTTCACTTTTTTGTGAAAATATCCACTAAATGAGGGAATAATATGTGTGAGGGTACCCCAGGAGAGTTCTAAATGTGTGTGGGAAGAATATATATCCCACGGGGGTAAAATTGAAAAAAGTTGAAAAAAATTTTTTTTTGGACTTAGTCATTTTTCCGGCGTTTATCAGACTTTCAGATAGGGGAAATGTCAGTGAGCGTTCCGATTTTAGTTCCAGACCGATTCGCCCAATGAGTCCTTGTTATTTAGTTGTTTTCAGCCAATTTTCTGGATTTTTGAAAATTTCACTTTTTTGTGAAAATATCCACTAAATGAAGGAATAATATGTGTGAGGGTACCGAAGGAGAGTTCCAAATGTGCGTGGGTAGAATATATATCCCACGGGGGTAAAATTGAAAAAAGTTGAAAAAAATTTTTTTTTGGACTTAGTCATTTTTCTGGGGTTTATCAGACTTTAAGATAGGGGAAATGTCAGTGAGCATTCCGATTTCAGTTCCAGAGCGATTCGCCCAATGAGTCTTTGATATTTAGTCGTTTTCAGCCAATTTTCTGGATTTTTGAAAATTTCACTTTTTTGTGAAAATATCCACTAAATGAGGGAATAATATGTGTGAGGGTACCCCAGGAGAGTTCTAAATGTGTGTGGGAAGAATATATATCCCACGAGGGTAAAATTGAAAACAGTTGAAAAAAATTTTTTTTTGGACTTAGTCATTTTTCCGGCGTTTATCAGACTTTCAGATAGGGCAAATGTCAGTGAGCGTTCCGATTTCAGTTCCAGAGTGATTCGCCCGATGAGTCCTTGATATTTAGTAGTTTTCAGCCAATTTTCTGGATTTTTGAAAATTTCACTTTTTTGTGAAAATATCCACTAAATGAGGGAATAATATGTGTGAGGGTACCCCAGGAGAGTTCCAAATGTGTGTGGGTAGAATATATATTCCACGGGGGTAAAATTGAAAAAAGTTGAAAAAATTTTTTTTTGGACTTAGTCATTTTTCTGGGGTTTATCAGACTTTAAGATAGGGGAAATGTCAGTGAGCATTCCCATTTCAGTTCCAGACCGATTGGCCCAATGAGTCCTTGTTATTTAGTTGTTTTCAGCCAATTTTCTGGATTTTTGAAAATTTCACTTTTTTGTGAAAATATCCACTAAATGAGGGAATAATATGTGTGAGTGTACCCCAGGAGAGTTCCAAATGTGTGTGGGTAAAATATATATCCCACGGGGGTAAAATTGAAAAAAGTTGAAAAAAATTTTTTTTTGGACTTAGTCATTTTTCTGGGGTTTATCAGACTTTAAGATAGGGGAAATGTCAGTGAGCATTCCCATTTCAGTTCCAGAGTGATTCGCCCAATGAGTCCTTGATATTTTGTTGTTTTCAGCCAATTTTCTGGATTTTTGAAAATTTCAATTTTTTTGTGAAAATATCCACTAAATGAGGGAATAATATGTGTGAGGGTACCCCAGGAGAGTTCTAAATGTGTGTGGGAAGAATATATATCCCACGGGGGTAAAATTGAAAAAAGTTGAAAAAAATTTTTTTTTGGACTTAGTCATTTTTCCGGCGTTTATCAGACTTTCAGATAGGTCAAATGTCAGTGAGCGTTCCGATTTCAGTTCCAGAGCGATTCGCCCGATGAGTCCTTGATATTTAGTCGTTTTCAGCCAATTTTCTGGATTTTTGAAAATTTCACTTTTTTGTGATAATATCCACTAAATGAGGGAATAATATGTGTGAGGGTACCCCAGGAGAGTTCCAAATGTGTGTGGGTAGAATATATATTCCACGGGGGTAAAATTGAAAAAAGATGAAAAAATTTTGTTTTTGGACTGTCATTTTTCCGGCGTTTATCAGACTTTCAGATAGGGGAAATGTCAGTGAGCGTTCCGATTTCAGTTCCAGAGCGATTCGCCCAATGAATCCTTGTTATTTAGTTGTTTTCAGCCAATTTTCTGGATTTTTGAAAATTTCACTTTTTTGTGAAAATATCCACTAAATGAGGGAATAATATGTATGAGGGTACCCCAGGAGAGTTCCAAATGTGTGTGGGTAGAATATATATCCCACGGGGGTAAAATTGAAAAAAGTTGAAAAAATTTTTTTTTTGGACTTAGTCATTTTTCTGGCGTTTATCAGACTTTAAGATAGGGGAAATGTCAGTGAGCATTCCCATTTCAGTTCCAGAGCAATTCGCCCAATGAGTCTTTGATATTTAGTCGTTTTCAGCCAATTTTCTGGATTTTTGAAAATTTCACTTTTTTGTGAAAATATCCACTAAATGAGGGAATAATATGTGTGAGGGTACCCCAGGAGAGTTCCAAATGTGTGTGGGTAGAATATATATCCCACGGGGGTAAAATTGAAAAAAGTTGAAAAAATTTTTTTTTTGCACTTAGTCATTTTTCCGGCGTTTATCAGACTTTCAGATAGAGGAAATGTCAGTGAGCGTTCCGATTTCAGTTCCAGAGCGATTCGCCCAATGAGTCCTTGTTATTTAGTTGTTTTCAGCCAATTTTCTGGATTTTTGAAAATTTCACTTTTTTGTGAAAATATCCACTAAATGAGGGAATAATATGTGTGATTGTACCCCAGGAGAGTTCCAAATGTGTGTGGGTAAAATATATATCCCACGGCGGTAAAATTGAAAAAAGTTGAAAAAAATTTTTTTTTGGACTTAGTCATTTTTCCGGCGTTTATCAGACTTTCAGATAGGGCAAATATCAGTGAGCATTCCGATTTCAGTTCCAGAGCGATTGGCCCAATGAGTCCTTGTTATTTAGTTGTTTTCAGCCAATTTTCTGGATTCTTGAAAATTTCACTATTTTGTGAAAATATCCACTAAATGAGGGAATAATATGTATGAGGGTACCCCAGGAGAGTTCCAAATGTGTGTGGGTAAAAGATATATCCCACGGCGGTAAAATTGAAAAAAGTTGAAAAAATTTTTTTTTTGGACTTAGTCATTTTTCCGGCGTTTATCAGACTTTCAGATAGGGGAAATGTCAGTGAGCGTTCCCATTTCAGTTCCAGAGCGATTCGCCCAATGAGTCCTTGATATTTAGTCGTTTTCAGTCAATTTTCTGGATTCTTGAAAATTTCACTTTTTTGTGAAAATATCCACTAAATGAGGGAATAATATGTATGAGGGTACCCCAGGAGAGTTCCAAATGTGTGTGGGTAGAATATATATCCCACGGGGGTAAAATTGAAAAAAGTTGAAAAAATTTTTTTTTTTGGACTTAGTCATTTTTCTGGCGTTTATCAGACTTTAAGATAGGGGAAATGTCAGTGAGCATTCCCATTTCAGTTCCAGAGCAATTCGCCCAATGAGTCTTTGATATTTAGTCGTTTTCAGCCAATTTTCTGGATTTTTGAAAATTTCACTTTTTTGTGAAAATATCCACTAAATGAGGGAATAATATGTGTGAGGGTACCCCAGGAGAGTTCTAAATGTGTGTGGGAAGAATATATATCCCACGGGGGTAAAATTGAAAAAAGTTGAAAAAAATTTTTTTTTGGATTTAGTCATTTTTCCGGCGTTTATCAGACTTTCAGATAGGGGAAATGTCAGTGAGCGTTCCGATTTTAGTTCCAGACCGATTCGCCCAATGAGTCCTTGTTATTTAGTTGTTTTCAGCCAATTTTCTGGATTTTTGAAAATTTCACTTTTTTGTGAAAATATCCACTAAATGAGGGAATAATATGTGTGAGTGTACCCCAGGAGAGTTCCAAATGTGCGTGGGTAGAATATATATCCCACGGGGGTAAAATTGAAAAAAGTTGAAAAAAATTTTTTTTTGGATTTAGTCATTTTTCCGGCGTTTATCAGACTTTCAGATAGGGGAAATGTCAGTGAGCGTTCCGATTTTAGTTCCAGACCGATTCGCCCAATGAGTCCTTGTTATTTAGTTGTTTTGAGCCAATTTTCTGGATTTTTGAAAATTTCACTTTTTTGTGAAAATATCCACTAAATGAGGGAATAATATGTGTGAGGGTACCCCAGGAGAGTTCTAAATGTGTGTGGGAAGAATATATATCCCACGGGGGTAAAATTGAAAAAAGTTCAAAAAAAAATTTTTTTTGGGACTTAGTCATTTTTCCGGCGTTTATCAGACTTTCAGATAGGGCAAATGTCAGTGAGCGTTCCGATTTCAGTTCCAGAGCGATTCGCCCGATGAGTCCTTGATATTTAGTCGTTTTCAGCCAATTTTCTGGATTTTTGAAAATTTCACTTTTTTGTGAAAATATCCACTAAATGAGGGAATAATATGTGTGAGGGTACCCCAGGAGAGTTCCAAATGTGTGTGGGTAGAATATATATCCCACGGGGGTAAAATTGAAAAAAGTTGAAAAATTTTTTTTTTGGACTTAGTCATTTTTCTGGCGTTTATCAGACTTTAAGATAGGGGAAATGTCAGTGAGCATTCCCATTTCAGTTCCAGAGCAATTCGCCCAATGAGTCTTTGATATTTAGTCGTTTTCAGCCAATTTTCTGGATTTTTGAAAATTTCACTTTTTTGTGAAAATATCCACTAAATGAGGGAATAATATGTGTGAGGGTACCCCAGGAGAGTTCCAAATGTGTGTGGGTAGAATATATATCCCACGGGGTAAAATTGAAAAAAGTTGAAAAATTTTTTTTTTTTGGACTTAGTCATTTTTCCGGCGTTTATCAGACTTTCAGATAGGGGAAATGTCAGTGAGCGTTCCGATTTCAGTTCCAGAGCGATATGCCCAATGAGTCCTTGTTATTTAGTCGTTTTCAGCCAATTTTCTGGATTTTTGAAAATTTTACTTTTTTGTGAAAATATCCACTAAATGAGGGAATAATATGTGTGAGGGTACACCAGGAGAGTTCTAAATGTGTGTGGGAAGAATATATATCCCATGGGTGTAAAATTGAAAAAAGTTGAAAAAAATTTTTTTTTGGGCTTAGTCATTTTTCCGGCGTTTATCAGACTTTCAGATAGGGGAAATGTCAGTGAGCGTTCCGATTTTAGTTCCAGACCGATTCGCCCAATGAGTCCTTGTTATTTAGTTGTTTTCAGCCAATTTTCTGGATTTTTGAAAATTTCACTTTTTTGTGAAAATATCCACTAAATGAGGGAATAATATGTGTGAGTGTACCCCAGGAGAGTTCCAAATGTGTGTGGGTAAAATATATATCCCACGGCGGTAAAATTGAAAAAAGTTGAAAAAAATTTTTTTTTGGACTTAGTCATTTTTCCGGCGTTTATCAGACTTTCAGATAGGGGAAATGTCAGTGAGCGTTCCGATTTTAGTTCCAGACCGATTCGCCCAATGAGTCCTTGTTATTTAGTTGTTTTCAGCCAATTTTCTGGATTTTTGAAAATTTCACTTTTTTGTGAAAATATCCACTAAATGAGGGAATAATATGTGTGAGGGTACCCCAGGAGAGTTCCAAATGTGTGTGGGTAAAATATATATCCCACGGCGGTAAAATTGAAAAAAGTTGAAAAAAATTTTTTTTTGGACTTAGTCATTTTTCCGGCGTTTATCAGACTTTCAGATAGGGGAAATGTCAGTGAGCGTTCCGATTTTAGTTCCAGACCGATTCGCCCAATGAGTCCTTGTTATTTAGTTGTTTTCAGCCAATTTTCTGGATTTTTGAAAATTTCACTTTTTTGTGAAAATATCCACTAAATGAAGGAATAATATGTGTGAGGGTACCGAAGGAGAGTTCCAAATGTGCGTGGGTAGAATATATATCCAACGGGGGTAAAATTGAAAAAAGTTGAAAAAAAATTTTTTTTGGACTTAGTCATTTTTCTGGGGTTTATCAGACTTTAAGATAGGGGAAATGTCAGTGAGCATTCCGATTTCAGTTCCAGAGCGATTCGCCCCATGAGTCTTTGATATTTAGTCGTTTTCAGCCAATTTTCTGGATTTTTGAAAATTTCACTTTTTTGTGAAAATATCCACTAAATGAGGGAATAATATGTGTGAGGGTACCCCAGGAGAGTTCCAAATGTGTGTGGGTAGAATATATATTCCACGGGGGTAAAATTGAAAAAAGTTGAAAAAATTTTGTTTTTGGACTTAGTCATTTTTCCGGCGTTTATCAGACTTTCAGATAGGGGAAATGTCAGTGAGCGTTCCGATTTCAGTTCCAGAGCGATTCGCCCAATGAATCCTTGTTATTTAGTTGTTTTCAGCCAATTTTCTGGATTCTTGAAAATTTCACTATTTTGTGAAAATATCCACTAAATGAGGGAATAATATGTATGAGGGTACCCCAGGAGAGTTCCAAATGTGTGTGGGTAAAAGATATATCCCACGGCGGTAAAATTGAAAAAAGTTGAAAAAATTTTTTTTTTGGACTTAGTCATTTTTCCGGCGTTTATCAGACTTTCAGATAGGGGAAATGTCAGTGAGCGTTCCCATTTCAGTTCCAGAGCGATTCGCCCAATGAGTCCTTGATATTTAGTCGTTTTCAGTCAATTTTCTGGATTCTTGAAAATTTCACTTTTTTGTGAAAATATCCACTAAATGAGGGAATAATATGTATGAGGGTACCCCAGGAGAGTTCCAAATGTGTGTGGGTAGAATATATATCCCACGGGGGTAAAATTGAAAAAAGTTGAAAAAAATTTTTTTTTTGGACTTAGTCATTTTTCTGGCGTTTATCAGACTTTAAGATAGGGGAAATGTCAGTGAGCATTCCCATTTCAGTTCCAGAGCAATTCGCCCAATGAGTCTTTGATATTTAGTCGTTTTCAGCCAATTTTCTGGATTTTTGAAAATTTCACTTTTTTGTGAAAATATCCACTAAATGAGGGAATAATATGTGTGAGGGTACCCCAGGAGAGTTCTAAATGTGTGTGGGAAGAATATATATCCCACGGGGGTAAAATTGAAAAAAGTTGAAAAAAATTTTTTTTTGGATTTAGTCATTTTTCCGGCGTTTATCAGACTTTCAGATAGGGGAAATGTCAGTGAGCGTTCCGATTTTAGTTCCAGACCGATTCGCCCAATGAGTCCTTGTTATTTAGTTGTTTTCAGCCAATTTTCTGGATTTTTGAAAATTTCACTTTTTTGTGAAAATATCCACTAAATGAAGGAATAATATGTGTGAGGGTACCGAAGGAGAGTTCCAAATGTGCGTGGGTAGAATATATATCCAACGGGGGTAAAATTGAAAAAAGTTGAAAAAAAATTTTTTTTGGACTTAGTCATTTTTCTGGGGTTTATCAGACTTTAAGATAGGGGAAATGTCAGTGAGCATTCCGATTTCAGTTCCAGAGCGATTCGCCCCATGAGTCTTTGATATTTAGTCGTTTTCAGCCAATTTTCTGGATTTTTGAAAATTTCACTTTTTTGTGAAAATATCCACTAAATGAGGGAATAATATGTGTGAGGGTACCCCAGGAGAGTTCCAAATGTGTGTGGGTAGAATATATATTCCACGGGGGTAAAATTGAAAAAAGTTGAAAAAATTTTGTTTTTGGACTTAGTCATTTTTCCGGCGTTTATCAGACTTTCAGATAGGGGAAATGTCAGTGAGCGTTCCGATTTCAGTTCCAGAGCGATTCGCCCAATGAATCCTTGTTATTTAGTTGTTTTCAGCCAATTTTCTGGATTCTTGAAAATTTCACTATTTTGTGAAAATATCCACTAAATGAGGGAATAATATGTATGAGGGTACCCCAGGAGAGTTCCAAATGTGTGTGGGTAAAAGATATATCCCACGGCGGTAAAATTGAAAAAAGTTGAAAAAATTTTTTTTTTTGGACTTAGTCATTTTTCTGGCGTTTATCAGACTTTAAGATAGGGGAAATGTCAGTGAGCATTCCCATTTCAGTTCCAGAGCAATTCGCCCAATGAGTCTTTGATATTTAGTCGTTTTCAGCCAATTTTCTGGATTTTTGAAAATTTCACTTTTTTGTGAAAATATCCACTAAATGAGGGAATAATATGTGTGAGGGTACCCCAGGAGAGTTCTAAATGTGTGTGGGAAGAATATATATCCCACGGGGGTAAAATTGAAAAAAGTTGAAAAAAATTTTTTTTTGGATTTAGTCATTTTTCCGGCGTTTATCAGACTTTCAGATAGGGGAAATGTCAGTGAGCGTTCCGATTTTAGTTCCAGACCGATTCGCCCAATGAGTCCTTGTTATTTAGTTGTTTTCAGCCAATTTTCTGGATTTTTGAAAATTTCACTTTTTTGTGAAAATATCCACTAAATGAGGGAATAATATGTGTGAGTGTACCCCAGGAGAGTTCCAAATGTGTGTGGGTAAAATATATATCCCACGGGGGTAAAATTGAAAAAAGTTGAAAAAAATTTTTTTTTGGACTTAGTCATTTTTCTGGGGTTTATCAGACTTTCAGATAGGGGAAATGTCAGTGAGCGTTCCGATTTTAGTTCCAGACCGATTCGCCCAATGAGTCCTTGTTATTTAGTCGTTTTCAGCCAATTTTCTGGATTTTTGAAAATTTCACTTTTTTGTGAAAATATCCACTAAATGAAGGAATAATATGTGTGAGGGTACCGAAGGAGAGTTCCAAATGTGCGTGGGTAGAATATATATCCCACGGGGGTAAAATTGAAAAAAGTTGAAAAAAATTTTTTTTTGGATTTAGTCATTTTTCCGGCGTTTATCAGACTTTCAGATAGGGGAAATGTCAGTGAGCATTCCGATTTTAGTTCCAGACCGATTCGCCCAATGAGTCCTTGTTATTTAGTTGTTTTGAGCCAATTTTCTGGATTTTTGAAAATTTCACTTTTTTGTGAAAATATCCACTAAATGAGGGAATAATATGTGTGAGGGTACCCCAGGAGAGTTCTAAATGTGTGTGGGAAGAATATATATCCCACGGGGGTAAAATTGAAAAAAGTTCAAAAAAAAATTTTTTTTGGGACTTAGTAATTTTTCCGGCGTTTATCAGACTTTCAGATAGGGCAAATGTCAGTGAGCGTTCCGATTTCAGTTCCAGAGCGATTCGCCCGATGAGTCCTTGATATTTAGTCGTTTTCAGCCAATTTTCTGGATTTTTGAAAATTTCACTTTTTTGTGAAAATATCCACTAAATGAGGGAATAATATGTGTGAGGGTACACCAGGAGAGTTCTAAATGTGTGTGGGAAGAATATATATCCCACGGGGGTAAAATTGAAAAAAGTTGAAAAAAATTTTTTTTTGGACTTAGTCATTTTTCCGGCGTTTATCAGACTTTCAGATAGGGCAAATGTCAGTGAGCGCTCCGATTTCAGTTCCAGAGCGATTCGCCCAATGAGTCCTTGATATTTAGTCGTTTTCAGCCAATTTTCTGGATTTTTGAAAATTTCACTTTTTTGTGAAAATATCCACTAAATGAGGGAATAATATGTGTGAGGGTACCCCAGGAGAGTTCCAAATGTGTGTGGGTAGAATATATATCCCACGGGGGTAAAATTGAAAAAAGTTGAAAAATTTTTTTTTTGGACTTAGTCATTTTTCTGGCGTTTATCAGACTTTAAGATAGGGGAAATGTCAGTGAGCATTCCCATTTCAGTTCCAGAGCAATTCGCCCAATGAGTCTTTGGTATTTAGTCGTTTTCAGCCAATTTTCTGGATTTTTGAAAATTTCACTTTTTTGTGAAAATATCCACTAAATGAGGGAATAATATGTGTGAGGGTACCCCAGGAGAGTTCCAAATGTGTGTGGGTAGAATATATATCCCACGGGGTAAAATTGAAAAAAGTTGAAAAAATTTTTTTTTTTGGACTTAGTCATTTTTCCGGCGTTTATCAGACTTTCAGATAGGGGAAATGTCAGTGAGCGTTCCGATTTCAGTTCCAGAGCGATATGCCCAATGAGTCCTTGTTATTTAGTCGTTTTCAGCCAATTTTCTGGATTTTTGAAAATTTTACTTTTTTGTGAAAATATCCACTAAATGAGGGAATAATATGTATGAGGGTACCCCAGGAGAGTTCCAAATGTGTGTGGGTAAAAGATATATCCCACGGCGGTAAAATTGAAAAAAGTTGAAAAAATTTTTTTTTTGGACTTAGTCATTTTTCCGGCGTTTATCAGACTTTCAGATAGGGGAAATGTCAGTGAGCGTTCCCATTTCAGTTCCAGAGCGATTCGCCCAATGAGTCCTTGATATTTAGTCGTTTTCAGTCAATTTTCTGGATTCTTGAAAATTTCACTTTTTTGTGAAAATATCCACTAAATGAGGGAATAATATGTATGAGGGTACCCCAGGAGAGTTCCAAATGTGTGTGGGTAGAATATATATCCCACGGGGGTAAAATTGAAAAAAGTTGAAAAAATTTTTTTTTTTGGACTTAGTCATTTTTCTGGCGTTTATCAGACTTTAAGATAGGGGAAATGTCAGTGAGCATTCCCATTTCAGTTCCAGAGCAATTCGCCCAATGAGTCTTTGATATTTAGTCGTTTTCAGCCAATTTTCTGGATTTTTGAAAATTTCACTTTTTTGTGAAAATATCCACTAAATGAGGGAATAATATGTGTGAGGGTACCCCAGGAGAGTTCTAAATGTGTGTGGGAAGAATATATATCCCACGGGGGTAAAATTGAAAAAAGTTGAAAAAAATTTTTTTTTGGATTTAGTCATTTTTCCGGCGTTTATCAGACTTTCAGATAGGGGAAATGTCAGTGAGCGTTCCGATTTTAGTTCCAGACCGATTCGCCCAATGAGTCCTTGTTATTTAGTTGTTTTCAGCCAATTTTCTGGATTTTTGAAAATTTCACTTTTTTGTGAAAATATCCACTAAATGAGGGAATAATATGTGTGAGTGTACCCCAGGAGAGTTCCAAATGTGTGTGGGTAAAATATATATCCCACGGGGGTAAAATTGAAAAAAGTTGAAAAAAATTTTTTTTTGGACTTAGTCATTTTTCTGGGGTTTATCAGACTTTCAGATAGGGGAAATGTCAGTGAGCGTTCCGATTTTAGTTCCAGACCGATTCGCCCAATGAGTCCTTGTTATTTAGTCGTTTTCAGCCAATTTTCTGGATTTTTGAAAATTTCACTTTTTTGTGAAAATATCCACTAAATGAAGGAATAATATGTGTGAGGGTACCGAAGGAGAGTTCCAAATGTGCGTGGGTAGAATATATATCCCACGGGGGTAAAATTGAAAAAAGTTGAAAAAAATTTTTTTTTGGATTTAGTCATTTTTCCGGCGTTTATCAGACTTTCAGATAGGGGAAATGTCAGTGAGCGTTCCGATTTTAGTTCCAGACCGATTCGCCCAATGAGTCCTTGTTATTTAGTTGTTTTGAGCCAATTTTCTGGATTTTTGAAAATTTCACTTTTTTGTGAAAATATCCACTAAATGAGGGAATAATATGTGTGAGGGTACCCCAGGAGAGTTCTAAATGTGTGTGGGAAGAATATATATCCCACGGGGGTAAAATTGAAAAAAGTTCAAAAAAAAATTTTTTTTGGGACTTAGTCATTTTTCCGGCGTTTATCAGACTTTCAGATAGGGCAAATGTCAGTGAGCGTTCCGATTTCAGTTCCAGAGCGATTCGCCCGATGAGTCCTTGATATTTAGTCGTTTTCAGCCAATTTTCTGGATTTTTGAAAATTTCACTTTTTTGTGAAAATATCCACTAAATGAGGGAATAATATGTGTGAGGGTACCCCAGGAGAGTTCCAAATGTGTGTGGGTAGAATATATATCCCACGGGGGTAAAATTGAAAAAAGTTGAAAAATTTTTTTTTTGGACTTAGTCATTTTTCTGGCGTTTATCAGACTTTAAGATAGGGGAAATGTCAGTGAGCATTCCCATTTCAGTTCCAGAGCAATTCGCCCAATGAGTCTTTGATATTTAGTCGTTTTCAGCCAATTTTCTGGATTTTTGAAAATTTCACTTTTTTGTGAAAATATCCACTAAATGAGGGAATAATATGTGTGAGGGTACCCCAGGAGAGTTCCAAATGTGTGTGGGTAGAATATATATCCCACGGGGTAAAATTGAAAAAAGTTGAAAAATTTTTTTTTTTTGGACTTAGTCATTTTTCCGGCGTTTATCAGACTTTCAGATAGGGGAAATGTCAGTGAGCGTTCCGATTTCAGTTCCAGAGCGATATGCCCAATGAGTCCTTGTTATTTAGTCGTTTTCAGCCAATTTTCTGGATTTTTGAAAATTTTACTTTTTTGTGAAAATATCCACTAAATGAGGGAATAATATGTGTGAGGGTACACCAGGAGAGTTCTAAATGTGTGTGGGAAGAATATATATCCCATGGGTGTAAAATTGAAAAAAGTTGAAAAAAATTTTTTTTTGGGCTTAGTCATTTTTCCGGCGTTTATCAGACTTTCAGATAGGGGAAATGTCAGTGAGCGTTCCGATTTTAGTTCCAGACCGATTCGCCCAATGAGTCCTTGTTATTTAGTTGTTTTCAGCCAATTTTCTGGATTTTTGAAAATTTCACTTTTTTGTGAAAATATCCACTAAATGAGGGAATAATATGTGTGAGTGTACCCCAGGAGAGTTCCAAATGTGTGTGGGTAAAATATATATCCCACGGCGGTAAAATTGAAAAAAGTTGAAAAAAATTTTTTTTTGGACTTAGTCATTTTTCCGGCGTTTATCAGACTTTCAGATAGGGGAAATGTCAGTGAGCGTTCCGATTTTAGTTCCAGACCGATTCGCCCAATGAGTCCTTGTTATTTAGTTGTTTTCAGCCAATTTTCTGGATTTTTGAAAATTTCACTTTTTTGTGAAAATATCCACTAAATGAGGGAATAATATGTGTGAGGGTACCCCAGGAGAGTTCCAAATGTGTGTGGGTAAAATATATATCCCACGGCGGTAAAATTGAAAAAAGTTGAAAAAAATTTTTTTTTGGACTTAGTCATTTTTCCGGCGTTTATCAGACTTTCAGATAGGGGAAATGTCAGTGAGCGTTCCGATTTTAGTTCCAGACCGATTCGCCCAATGAGTCCTTGTTATTTAGTTGTTTTCAGCCAATTTTCTGGATTTTTGAAAATTTCACTTTTTTGTGAAAATATCCACTAAATGAAGGAATAATATGTGTGAGGGTACCGAAGGAGAGTTCCAAATGTGCGTGGGTAGAATATATATCCAACGGGGGTAAAATTGAAAAAAGTTGAAAAAAAATTTTTTTTGGACTTAGTCATTTTTCTGGGGTTTATCAGACTTTAAGATAGGGGAAATGTCAGTGAGCATTCCGATTTCAGTTCCAGAGCGATTCGCACCATGAGTCTTTGATATTTAGTCGTTTTCAGCCAATTTTCTGGATTTTTGAAAATTTCACTTTTTTGTGAAAATATCCACTAAATGAGGGAATAATATGTGTGAGGGTACCCCAGGAGAGTTCCAAATGTGTGTGGGTAGAATATATATTCCACGGGGGTAAAATTGAAAAAAGTTGAAAAAATTTTGTTTTTGGACTTAGTCATTTTTCCGGCGTTTATCAGACTTTCAGATAGGGGAAATGTCAGTGAGCGTTCCGATTTCAGTTCCAGAGCGATTCGCCCAATGAATCCTTGTTATTTAGTTGTTTTCAGCCAATTTTCTGGATTCTTGAAAATTTCACTATTTTGTGAAAATATCCACTAAATGAGGGAATAATATGTATGAGGGTACCCCAGGAGAGTTCCAAATGTGTGTGGGTAAAAGATATATCCCACGGCGGTAAAATTGAAAAAAGTTGAAAAAATTTTTTTTTTGGACTTAGTCATTTTTCCGGCGTTTATCAGACTTTCAGATAGGGGAAATGTCAGTGAGCGTTCCCATTTCAGTTCCAGAGCGATTCGCCCAATGAGTCCTTGATATTTAGTCGTTTTCAGTCAATTTTCTGGATTCTTGAAAATTTCACTTTTTTGTGAAAATATCCACTAAATGAGGGAATAATATCTATGAGGGTACCCCAGGAGAGTTCCAAATGTGTGTGGGTAGAATATATATCCCACGGGGGTAAAATTGAAAAAAGTTGAAAAAATTTTTTTTTTTGGACTTAGTCATTTTTCTGGCGTTTATCAGACTTTAAGATAGGGGAAATGTCAGTGAGCATTCCCATTTCAGTTCCAGAGCAATTCGCCCAATGAGTCTTTGATATTTAGTCGTTTTCAGCCAATTTTCTGGATTTTTGAAAATTTCACTTTTTTGTGAAAATATCCACTAAATGAGGGAATAATATGTGTGAGGGTACCCCAGGAGAGTTCTAAATGTGTGTGGGAAGAATATATATCCCACGGGGGTAAAATTGAAAAAAGTTGAAAAAAATTTTTTTTTGGATTTAGTCATTTTTCCGGCGTTTATCAGACTTTCAGATAGGGGAAATGTCAGTGAGCGTTCCGATTTTAGTTCCAGACCGATTCGCCCAATGAGTCCTTGTTATTTAGTTGTTTTCAGCCAATTTTCTGGATTTTTGAAAATTTCACTTTTTTGTGAAAATATCCACTAAATGAAGGAATAATATGTGTGAGGGTACCGAAGGAGAGTTCCAAATGTGCGTGGGTAGAATATATATCCAACGGGGGTAAAATTGAAAAAAGTTGAAAAAAAATTTTTTTTGGACTTAGTCATTTTTCTGGGGTTTATCAGACTTTAAGATAGGGGAAATGTCAGTGAGCATTCCGATTTCAGTTCCAGAGCAATTCGCCCAATGAGTCTTTGATATTTAGTCGTTTTCAGCCAATTTTCTGGATTTTTGAAAATTTCACTTTTTTGTGAAAATATCCACTAAATGAAGGAATAATATGTGTGAGGGTACCGAAGGAGAGTTCCAAATGTGCGTGGGTAGAATATATATCCAACGGGGGTAAAATTGAAAAAAGTTGAAAAAAAATTTTTTTTGGACTTAGTCATTTTTCTGGGGTTTATCAGACTTTCAGATAGGGGAAATGTCAGTGAGCGTTCCGATTTTAGTTCCAGACCGATTCGCCCAATGAGTCCTTGTTATTTAGTTGTTTTCAGCCAATTTTCTGGATTTTTGAAAATTTCACTTTTTTGTGAAAATATCCACTAAATGAGGGAATAATATGTGTGAGGGTACCCCAGGAGAGTTCCAAATGTGTGTGGGTAAAATATATATCCCACGGCGGTAAAATTGAAAAAAGTTGAAAAAAATTTTTTTTTGGACTTAGTCATTTTTCCGGCGTTTATCAGACTTTCAGATAGGGGAAATGTCAGTGAGCGTTCCGATTTTAGTTCCAGACCGATTCGCCCAATGAGTCCTTGTTATTTAGTTGTTTTCAGCCAATTTTCTGGATTTTTGAAAATTTCACTTTTTTGTGAAAATATCCACTAAATGAAGGAATAATATGTGTGAGGGTACCGAAGGAGAGTTCCAAATGTGCGTGGGTAGAATATATATCCAACGGGGGTAAAATTGAAAAAAGTTGAAAAAAAATTTTTTTTGGACTTAGTCATTTTTCTGGGGTTTATCAGACTTTAAGATAGGGGAAATGTCAGTGAGCATTCCGATTTCAGTTCCAGAGCGATTCGCCCCATGAGTCTTTGATATTTAGTCGTTTTCAGCCAATTTTCTGGATTTTTGAAAATTTCACTTTTTTGTGAAAATATCCACTAAATGAGGGAATAATATGTGTGAGGGTACCCCAGGAGAGTTCCAAATGTGTGTGGGTAGAATATATATTCCACGGGGGTAAAATTGAAAAAAGTTGAAAAAATTTTGTTTTTGGACTTAGTCATTTTTCCGGCGTTTATCAGACTTTCAGATAGGGGAAATGTCAGTGAGCGTTCCGATTTCAGTTCCAGAGCGATTCGCCCAATGAATCCTTGTTATTTAGTTGTTTTCAGCCAATTTTCTGGATTCTTGAAAATTTCACTATTTTGTGAAAATATCCACTAAATGAGGGAATAATATGTATGAGGGTACCCCAGGAGAGTTCCAAATGTGTGTGGGTAAAAGATATATCCCACGGCGGTAAAATTGAAAAAAGGTGAAAAAATTTTTTTTTTGGACTTAGTCATTTTTCCGGCGTTTATCAGACTTTCAGATAGGGGAAATGTCAGTGAGCGTTCCCATTTCAGTTCCAGAGCGATTCGCCCAATGAGTCCTTGATATTTAGTCGTTTTCAGTCAATTTTCTGGATTCTTGAAAATTTCACTTTTTTGTGAAAATATCCACTAAATGAGGGAATAATATGTATGAGGGTACCCCAGGAGAGTTCCAAATGTGTGTGGGTAGAATATATATCCCACGGGGGTAAAATTGAAAAAAGTTGAAAAAAATTTTTTTTTTGGACTTAGTCATTTTTCTGGCGTTTATCAGACTTTAAGATAGGGGAAATGTCAGTGAGCATTCCCATTTCAGTTCCAGAGCAATTCGCCCAATGAGTCTTTGATATTTAGTCGTTTTCAGCCAATTTTCTGGATTTTTGAAAATTTCACTTTTTTGTGAAAATATCCACTAAATGAGGGAATAATATGTGTGAGGGTACCCCAGGAGAGTTCTAAATGTGTGTGGGAAGAATATATATCCCACGGGGGTAAAATTGAAAAAAGTTGAAAAAAATTTTTTTTTGGATTTAGTCATTTTTCCGGCGTTTATCAGACTTTCAGATAGGGGAAATGTCAGTGAGCGTTCCGATTTTAGTTCCAGACCGATTCGCCCAATGAGTCCTTGTTATTTAGTTGTTTTCAGCCAATTTTCTGGATTTTTGAAAATTTCACTTTTTTGTGAAAATATCCACTAAATGAGGGAATAATATGTGTGAGTGTACCCCAGGAGAGTTCCAAATGTGTGTGGGTAAAATATATATCCCACGGGGGTAAAATTGAAAAAAGTTGAAAAAAATTTTTTTTTGGACTTAGTCATTTTTCTGGGGTTTATCAGACTTTCAGATAGGGGAAATGTCAGTGAGCGTTCCGATTTTAGTTCCAGACCGATTCGCCCAATGAGTCCTTGTTATTTAGTCGTTTTCAGCCAATTTTCTGGATTTTTGAAAATTTCACTTTTTTGTGAAAATATCCACTAAATGAAGGAATAATATGTGTGAGGGTACCGAAGGAGAGTTCCAAATGTGCGTGGGTAGAATATATATCCCACGGGGGTAAAATTGAAAAAAGTTGAAAAAAATTTTTTTTTGGATTTAGTCATTTTTCCGGCGTTTATCAGACTTTCAGATAGGGGAAATGTCAGTGAGCGTTCCGATTTTAGTTCCAGACCGATTCGCCCAATGAGTCCTTGTTATTTAGTTGTTTTGAGCCAATTTTCTGGATTTTTGAAAATTTCACTTTTTTGTGAAAATATCCACTAAATGAGGGAATAATATGTGTGAGGGTACCCCAGGAGAGTTCTAAATGTGTGTGGGAAGAATATATATCCCACGGGGGTAAAATTGAAAAAAGTTCAAAAAAAAATTTTTTTTGGGACTTAGTCATTTTTCCGGCGTTTATCAGACTTTCAGATAGGGCAAATGTCAGTGAGCGTTCCGATTTCAGTTCCAGAGCGATTCGCCCGATGAGTCCTTGATATTTAGTCGTTTTCAGCCAATTTTCTGGATTTTTGAAAATTTCACTTTTTTGTGAAAATATCCACTAAATGAGGGAATAATATGTGTGAGGGTACACCAGGAGAGTTCTAAATGTGTGTGGGAAGAATATATATCCCACGGGGGTAAAATTGAAAAAAGTTGAAAAAAATTTTTTTTTGGACTTAGTCATTTTTCCGGCGTTTATCAGACTTTCAGATAGGGCAAATGTCAGTGAGCGTTCCGATTTCAGTTCCAGAGCGATTCGCCCAATGAGTCCTTGATATTTAGTCGTTTTCAGCCAATTTTCTGGATTTTTGAAAATTTCACTTTTTTGTGAAAATATCCACTAAATGAGGGAATAATATGTGTGAGGGTACCCCAGGAGAGTTCCAAATGTGTGTGGGTAGAATATATATCCCACGGGGTAAAATTGAAAAAAGTTGAAAAAATTTTTTTTTTTGGACTTAGTCATTTTTCCGGCGTTTATCAGACTTTCAGATAGGGGAAATGTCAGTGAGCGTTCCGATTTCAGTTCCAGAGCGATATGCCCAATGAGTCCTTGTTATTTAGTCGTTTTCAGCCAATTTTCTGGATTTTTGAAAATTTTACTTTTTTGTGAAAATATCCACTAAATGAGGGAATAATATGTGTGAGGGTACACCAGGAGAGTTCTAAATGTGTGTGGGAAGAATATATATCCCACGGGGGTAAAATTGAAAAAAGTTGAAAAAAAATTTTTTTTGGACTTAGTCATTTTTCCGGCGTTTATCAGACTTTCAGATAGGGCAAATGTCAGTGAGCGTTCCGATTTCAGTTCCAGAGCGATTCGCCCAATGAGTCCGTGATATTTAGTCGTTTTCAGCCAATTTTCTGGATTTTTGAAAATTTCACTTTTTTGTGAAAATATCCACTAAATGAGGGAATAATATGTGTGAGGGTACCCCAGGAGAGTTCCAAATGTGTGTGGGTAGAATATATATCCCACGGGGGTAAAATTGAAAAAAGTTGAAAAATTTTTTTTTTGGACTTAGTCATTTTTCTGGCGTTTATCAGACTTTAAGATAGGGGAAATGTCAGTGAGCATTCCCATTTCAGTTCCAGAGCAATTCGCCCAATGAGTCTTTGATATTTAGTCGTTTTCAGCCAATTTTCTGGATTTTTGAAAATTTCACTTTTTTGTGAAAATATCCACTAAATGAGGGAATAATATGTGTGAGGGTACTCCAGGAGAGTTCCAAATGTGTGTGGGTAGAATATATATCAAACGGGGGTAAAATTGAAAAAAGTTGAAAAATTTTTTTTTTTGGACTTAGTCATTTTTCCGGCGTTTATCAGACTTTCAGATAGGGGAAATGTCAGTGAGCGTTCCGATTTCAGTTCCAGAGCGATTCGCCCAATGAGTCCTTGTTATTTAGTTGTTTTCAGCCAATTTTCTGGATTTTTGAAAATTTCACTTTTTTGTGAAAATATCCACTAAATGAGGGAATAATATGTGTGAGGGTACACCAGGAGAGTTCTAAATGTGTGTGGGAAGAATATATATCCCACGGGGGTAAAATTGAAAAAAGTTGAAAAAAATTTTTTTTTGGACTTAGTCATTTTTCTGGCGTTTAACAGACTTTAAGATAGGGGAAATGTCAGTGAGCATTCCCATTTCAGTTCCAGAGCAATTCGCCCAATGAGTCTTTGATATTTAGTCGTTTTCAGCCAATTTTCTGGATTTTTGAAAATTTCACTTTTTTGTGAAAATATCCACTAAATGAGGGAATAATATGTGTGAGGGTACCCCAGGAGAGTTCCAAATGTGTGTGGGTAGAATATATATCCCACGGGGGTAAAATTGAAAAAAGTTGAAAAATTTTTTTTTTGGACTTAGTCATTTTTCTGGCGTTTATCAGACTTTAAGATAGGGGAAATGTCAGTGAGCATTCCCATTTCAGTTCCAGAGCAATTCGCCCAATGAGTCTTTGATATTTAGTCGTTTTCAGCCAATTTTCTGGATTTTTGAAAATTTCACTTTTTTGTGAAAATATCCACTAAATGAGGGAATAATATGTGTGAGGGTACCCCAGGAGAGTTCCAAATGTGTGTGGGTAGAATATATATCCCACGGGGTAAAATTGAAAAAAGTTGAAAAAATTTTTTTTTTTGGACTTAGTCATTTTTCCAGCGTTTATCAGACTTTCAGATAGGGGAAATGTCAGTGAGCGTTCCGATTTCAGTTCCAGAGCGATACGCCCAATGAGTCCTTGTTATTTAGTCGTTTTCAGCCAATTTTCTGGATTTTTGAAAATTTTACTTTTTTGTGAAAATATCCACTAAATGAGGGAATAATATGTGTGAGGGTACACCAGGAGAGTTCTAAATGTGTGTGGGAAGAATATATATCCCACGGGGGTAAAATTGAAAAAAGTTGAAAAAAATTTTTTTTTGGACTTAGTCATTTTTCTGGCGTTTATCAGACTTTAAGATAGGGGAAATGTCAGTGAGCATTCCCATTTCAGTTCCAGAGCAATTCGCCCAATGAGTCTTTGATATTTAGTCGTTTTCAGCCAATTTTCTGGATTTTTGAAAATTTCACTTTTTTGTGAAAATATCCACTAAATGAGGGAATAATATGTGTGAGGGTACCCCAGGAGAGTTCCAAATGTGTGTGGGTAGAATATATATCCCACGGGGGTAAAATTGAAAAAAGTTCAAAAATTTTTTTTTTTGGACTTAGTCATTTTTCCGGCGTTTATCAGACTTTCAGATAGGGCAAATATCAGTGAGCATTCCGATTTCAGTTCCAGAGCGATTCGCCCAGTGAGTCCTTGATATTTAGTCGTTTTCAGCCAATTTTCTGGATTCTTGAAAATTTCACTTTTTTGTGAAAATATCCACTAAATGAGGGAATAATATGTGTGAGGGTACCGAAGGAGAGTTCCAAATGTGTGTGGGTAGAATATATATCCCACGGGGTAAAATTGAAAAAAGTTGAAAAAATTTTTTTTTTGGACTTAGTCATTTTTCCGGCGTTTATCAGACTTTCAGATAGGGGAAATGTCAGTGAGCGTTCCGATTTCAGTTCCAGAGCTATACGCCCAATGAGTCCTTGTTATTTAGTCGTTTTCAGCCAATTTTCTGGATTTTTGAAAATTTTACTTTTTTGTGAAAATATCCACTAAATGAGGGAATAATATGTGTGAGGGTACACCAGGAGAGTTCTAAATGTGTGTGGGAAGAATATATATCCCACGGGGGTAAAATTGAAAAAAGTTGAAAAAAATTTTTTTTTGGACTTAGTCATTTTTCTGGCGTTTATCAGACTTTAAGATAGGGGAAATGTCAGTGAGCATTCCCATTTCAGTTCCAGAGCAATTCGCCCAATGAGTCTTTGATATTTAGTCGTTTTCAGCCAATTTTCTGGATTTTTGAAAATTTCACTTTTTTGTGAAAATATCCACTAAATGAGGGAATAATATGTGTGAGGGTACCCCAGGAGAGTTCCAAATGTGTGTGGGTAGAATATATATCCCACGGGGTAAAATTGAAAAAAGTTGAAAAAATTTTTTTTTTTGGACTTAGTCATTTTTCCAGCGTTTATCAGACTTTCAGATAGGGGAAATGTCAGTGAGCGTTCCGATTTCAGTTCCAGAGCGATACGCCCAATGAGTCCTTGTTATTTAGTCGTTTTCAGCCAATTTTCTGGATTTTTGAAAATTTTACTTTTTTGTGAAAATATCCACTAAATGAGGGAATAATATGTGTGAGGGTACACCAGGAGAGTTCTAAATGTGTGTGGGAAGAATATATATCCCACGGGGGTAAAATTGAAAAAAGTTGAAAAAAATTTTTTTTTGGACTTAGTCATTTTTCTGGCGTTTATCAGACTTTAAGATAGGGGAAATGTCAGTGAGCATTCCCATTTCAGTTCCAGAGCAATTCGCCCAATGAGTCTTTGATATTTAGTCGTTTTCAGCCAATTTTCTGGATTTTTGAAAATTTCACTTTTTTGTGAAAATATCCACTAAATGAGGGAATAATATGTGTGAGGGTACCCCAGGAGAGTTCCAAATGTGTGTGGGTAGAATATATATCCCACGGGGGTAAAATTGAAAAAAGTTCAAAAATTTTTTTTTTTGGACTTAGTCATTTTTCCGGCGTTTATCAGACTTTCAGATAGGGCAAATATCAGTGAGCATTCCGATTTCAGTTCCAGAGCGATTCGCCCAGTGAGTCCTTGATATTTAGTCGTTTTCAGCCAATTTTCTGGATTCTTGAAAATTTCACTTTTTTGTGAAAATATCCACTAAATGAGGGAATAATATGTGTGAGGGTACCGAAGGAGAGTTCCAAATGTGTGTGGGTAGAATATATATCCCACGGGGGTAAAATTGAAAAAAGTTGAAAAAATTTTTTTTTTGGACTTAGTCATTTTTCCGGCGTTTATCAGACTTTCAGATAGGGGAAATGTCAGTGAGCGTTCCGATTTCAGTTCCAGAGCTATACGCCCAATGAGTCCTTGTTATTTAGTCGTTTTCAGCCAATTTTCTGGATTTTTGAAAATTTTACTTTTTTGTGAAAATATCCACTAAATGAGGGAATAATATGTGTGAGGGTACACCAGGAGAGTTCTAAATGTGTGTGGGAAGAATATATATCCCACGGGGGTAAAATTGAAAAAAGTTGAAAAAAATTTTTTTTTGGACTTAGTCATTTTTCTGGCGTTTATCAGACTTTAAGATAGGGGAAATGTCAGTGAGCATTCCCATTTCAGTTCCAGAGCAATTCGCCCAATGAGTCTTTGATATTTAGTCGTTTTCAGCCAATTTTCTGGATTTTTGAAAATTTCACTTTTTTGTGAAAATATCCACTAAATGAGGGAATAATATGTGTGAGGGTACCCCAGGAGAGTTCCAAATGTGTGTGGGTAGAATATATATCCCACGGGGGTAAAATTGAAAAAAGTTGAAAAATTTTTTTTTTTGGACTTAGTCATTTTTCCGGCGTTTATCAGACTTTCAGATAGGGCAAATGTCAGTGAGCGTTCCGATTTCAGTTCCAGAGCGATTCGCCCAATGAGTCCTTGATATTTAGTCGTTTTCAGCCAATTTTCTGGATTTTTGAAAATTTCACTTTTTTGTGAAAATATCCACTAAATGAGGGAATAATATGTGTGAGGGTACCCCAGGAGAGTTCCAAATGTGTGTGGGTAGAATATATATCCCACGGGGGTAAAATTGAAAAAAGTTGAAAAAAATTTTTTTTTGGACTTAGTCATTTTTCCAGCGTTTATCAGACTTTAAGATGGGGGAAATGTCAGTGAGCATTCCCATTTCAGTTCCAGAGCAATTCGCCCAATGAGTCTTTGATATTTAGTCGTTTTCAGCCAATTTTCTGGATTTTTGAAAATTTCACTTTTTTGTGAAAATATCCACTAAATGAGGGAATAATATGTGTGAGGGTACTCCAGGAGAGTTCCAAATGTGTGTGGGTAGAATATATATCAAACGGGGGTAAAATTGAAAAAAGTTGAAAAATTTTTTTTTTTGGACTTAGTCATTTTTCCGGCGTTTATCAGACTTTCAGATAGGGGAAATGTCAGTGAGCGTTCCGATTTCAGTTCCAGAGCGATTCGCCCAATGAGTCCTTGTTATTTAGTTGTTTTCAGCCAATTTTCTGGATTTTTGAAAATTTCACTTTTTTGTGAAAATATCCACTAAATGAGGGAATAATATGTGTGAGGGTACACCAGGAGAGTTCTAAATGTGTGTGGGAAGAATATATATCCCACGGGGGTAAAATTGAAAAAAGTTGAAAAAAATTTTTTTTTGGACTTAGTCATTTTTCTGGCGTTTATCAGACTTTAAGATAGGGGAAATGTCAGTGAGCATTCCCATTTCAGTTCCAGAGCAATTCGCCCAATGAGTCTTTGATATTTAGTCGTTTTCAGCCAATTTTCTGGATTTTTGAAAATTTCACTTTTTTGTGAAAATATCCACTAAATGAGGGAATAATATGTGTGAGGGTACCCCAGGAGAGTTCCAAATGTGTGTGGGTAGAATATATATCCCACGGGGGTAAAATTGAAAAAAGTTGAAAAATTTTTTTTTTTGGACTTAGTCATTTTTCCGGCGTTTATCAGACTTTCAGATAGGGCAAATATCAGTGAGCATTCCGATTTCAGTTCCAGAGCGATTCGCCCAGTGAGTCCTTGATATTTAGTCGTTTTCAGCCAATTTTCTGGATTCTTGAAAATTTCACTTTTTTGTGAAAATATCCACTAAATGAGGGAATAATATGTGTGAGGGTACCGAAGGAGAGTTCCAAATGTGTGTGGGTAGAATATATATCCCACGGGGGTAAAATTGAAAAAAGTTGAAAAAATTTTTTTTTTGGACTTAGTCATTTTTCCGGCGTTTATCAGACTTTCAGATAGGGGAAATGTCAGTGAGCGTTCCGATTTCAGTTCCAGAGCTATACGCCCAATGAGTCCTTGTTATTTAGTCGTTTTCAGCCAATTTTCTGGATTTTTGAAAATTTTACTTTTTTGTGAAAATATCCACTAAATGAGGGAATAATATGTGTGAGGGTACACCAGGAGAGTTCTAAATGTGTGTGGGAAGAATATATATCCCACGGGGGTAAAATTGAAAAAAGTTGAAAAAAATTTTTTTTTGGACTTAGTCATTTTTCTGGCGTTTATCAGACTTTAAGATAGGGGAAATGTCAGTGAGCATTCCCATTTCAGTTCCAGAGCAATTCGCCCAATGAGTCTTTGATATTTAGTCGTTTTCAGCCAATTTTCTGGATTTTTGAAAATTTCACTTTTTTGTGAAAATATCCACTAAATGAGGGAATAATATGTGTGAGGGTACCCCAGGAGAGTTCCAAATGTGTGTGGGTAGAATATATATCCCACGGGGGTAAAATTGAAAAAAGTTGAAAAATTTTTTTTTTTGGACTTAGTCATTTTTCCGGCGTTTATCAGACTTTCAGATAGGGGAAATGTCAGTGAGCATTCCGATTTCAGTTCCAGAGCGATTCGCCCAATGAGTCCTTGTTATTTAGTTGTTTTCAGCCAATTTTCTGGATTTTTGAAAATTTCACTTTTTTGTGAAAATATCCACTAAATGAGGGAATAATATGTGTGAGGGTACACCAGGAGAGTTCTAAATGTGTGTGGGAAGAATATATATCCCACGGGGGTAAAATTGAAAAAAGTTGAAAAAAATTTTTTTTTGGACTTAGTCATTTTTCTGGCGTTTATCAGACTTTAAGATAGGGGAAATGTCAGTGAGCATTCCCATTTCAGTTCCAGAGCAATTCGCCCAATGAGTCTTTGATATTTAGTCGTTTTCAGCCAATTTTCTGGATTTTTGAAAATTTCACTTTTTTGTGAAAATATCCACTAAATGAGGGAATAATATGTGTAAGTGTACCCCAGGAGAGTTCCAAATGTGTGTGGGTAAAATATATATCCCACGGCGGTAAAATTGAAAAAAGTTGAAAAAAATTTTTTTTTGGACTTAGTCATTTTTCCGGCGTTTATCAGACTTTCAGATAGGGCAAATATCAGTGAGCATTCCGATTTCAGTTCCAGAGCGATTCGCCCAATGAGTCCTTGTTATTTAGTCGTTTTCAGCCAATTTTCTGGATTTTTGAAAATTTTACTTTTTTGTGAAAATATCCACTAAATGAGGGAATAATATGTGTGAGGGTACACCAGGAGAGTTCTAAATGTGTGTGGGAAGAATATATATCCCACGGGGGTAAAATTGAAAAAAGTTGAAAAAAAATTTTTTTTGGACTTAGTCATTTTTCTGGCGTTTATCAGACTTTCAGATAGGGGAAATGTCAGTGAGCGTTCCGATTTCAGTTCCAGAGCGATTCGCCCAATGAGTCCTTGATATTTAGTCGTTTTCAGCCAATTTTCTGGATTTTTGAAAATTTCACTTTTTTGTGAAAATATCCACTAAATGAGGGAATAATATGTGTGAGGGTACCCCAGGAGAGTTCCAAATGTGTGTGGGTAGAATATATATCCCACGGGGGTAAAATTGAAAAAGGTTGAAAAAAATTTTTTTTTGGACTTAGTCATTTTTCCAGCGTTTATCAGACTTTAAGATGGGGGAAATGTCAGTGAGCATTCCCATTTCAGTTCCAGAGCAATTCGCCCAATGAGTCTTTGATATTTAGTCGTTTTCAGCCAATTTTCTGGATTTTTGAAAATTTCACTTTTTTGTGAAAATATCCACTAAATGAGGGAATAATATGTGTGAGGGTACCCCAGGAGAGTTCCAAATGTGTGTGGGTAGAATATATATCCCACGGGGTAAAATTGAAAAAAGTTGAAAAATTTTTTTTTTTGGACTTAGTCATTTTTCTGGCATTTATCAGACTTTCAGATAGGGGAAATGTCAGTGAGCGTTCCGATTTCAGTTCCAGAGCGATTCGCCCAATGAGTCCTTGATATTTAGTCATTTTCAGCCAATTTTCTGGATTTTTGAAAATTTCACTTTTTTGTGAAAATATCCACTAAATGAGGGAATAATATGTGTGAGGGTACCCCAGGAGAGTTCCAAATGTGTGTGGGTAGAATATATATCCCACGGGGGTAAAATTGAAAAAAGTTGAAAAAAAAATTTTTTTGGACTTAGTCATTTTTCCGGCGTTTATCAGACTTTCAGATAGGGGAAATATCAGTGAGCGTTCCGATTTCAGTTCCAGAGCGATTCGCCCAATGAGTCCTTGATAATTAGTCGTTTTCAGCCAATTTTCTGAATTTTTGAAAATTTCACTTCTTTGTGAAAATATCCACTAAATGAGGGAATAATATGTGTGAGGGTACCCCAGGAGAGTTCCAAATGTGTGTGGGTAGAATATATATCCCACGGGGTAAAATTGAAAAAAGTTGAAAAATTTTTTTTTTTGGACTTAGTCATTTTTCCGGCGTTTATCAGACTTTCAGAGAGGGGAAATGTCAGTGAGCGTTCCGATTTCAGTTCCAGAGCGATTCGCCCGATGAGTCCTTGTTATTTAGTTGTTTTCAGCCAATTTTCTGGATTTTTGAAAATTTCACTTTTTTGTGAAAATATCCACTAAATGAGGGAATAATATGTGTGGACTTAGTCATTTTTCTGGCGTTTATCAGACTTTAAGATAGGGGAAATGTCAGTGAGCATTCCCATTTCAGTTCCAGAGCAATTCGCCCAATGAGTCTTTGATATTTAGTCGTTTTCAGCCAATTTTCTGGATTTTTGAAAATTTCACTTTTTTGTGAAAATATCCACTAAATGAGGGAATAATATGTGTAAGTGTACCCCAGGAGAGTTCCAAATGTGTGTGGGTAAAATATATATCCCACGGCGGTAAAATTGAAAAAAGTTGAAAAAAATTTTTTTTTGGACTTAGTCATTTTTCCGGCGTTTATCAGACTTTCAGATAGGGCAAATATCAGTGAGCATTCCGATTTCAGTTCCAGAGCGATTCGCCCAATGAGTCCTTGTTATTTAGTCGTTTTCAGCCAATTTTCTGGATTTTTGAAAATTTTACTTTTTTGTGAAAATATCCACTAAATGAGGGAATAATATGTGTGAGGGTACACCAGGAGAGTTCTAAATGTGTGTGGGAAGAATATATATCCCACGGGGGTAAAATTGAAAAAAGTTGAAAAAAAATTTTTTTTGGACTTAGTCATTTTTCTGGCGTTTATCAGACTTTCAGATAGGGGAAATGTCAGTGAGCGTTCCGATTTCAGTTCCAGAGCGATTCGCCCAATGAGTCTTTGATATTTAGTCGTTTTCTGCCAAGTTTCTAGATTTTTGAGAATTTCACTTTTTTGTGAAAATATCCACTAAATGAGGGAATAATATGTGTGAGGGTACCCCAGGAGAGTTCCAAATGTGTGTGGGTAGAATATATATCCCACGGGGGTAAAATTGAAAAAAGTTGAAAAAAATTTTTTTTTGGACTTTGGCATTTTTCCGGCGTTTATCAGACTTTCAGATAGGGGAAATGTCAGTGAGCGTTCAGATTTCAGTTCCAGAGCGATTGGCCCAATGAGACCTTGTTATTTAATTGTTTTCAGACAATTTTCTGGATTTTTGAAAATTTCACTTTTTTGTGAAAATATCCACTAAATGAGGGAATAATATGTGTGAGGGTACCCCAGGAGAGTTCCAAATGTGTGTGGGTAGAATATATATCCCACGGGGTAAAATTGAAAAAAGTTGAAAAATTTTTTTTTTTGGACTTAGTCATTTTTCCGGCGTTTATCAGACTTTAAGATGGGGGAAATGTCAGTGAGCATTCCCATTTCAGTTCCAGAGCAATTCGCCCAATGAGTCTTTGATATTTAGTCGTTTTCAGCCAATTTTCTGAATTTTTGAAAATTTCACTTCTTTGTGAAAATATCCACTAAATGAGGGAATAATATGTGTGAGTGTACCCCAGGAGAGTTCCAAATGTGTGTGGGTAAAATATATATCCCACGGCGGTAAAATTGAAAAAAGTTGAAAAAAAATTTTTTTTGGACTTAGTCATTTTTCCGGCGTTTATCAGACTTTCAGATAGGGCAAATATCAGTGAGCATTCCGATTTCAGTTCCAGAGCGATTCGCCCAATGAGTCCTTTATATTTAGTCGTTTTCAGCCAATTTTCTGGATTCTTGAAAATTTCACTTTTTTGTGAAAATATCCACTAAATGAGGGAATAATATGTGTGAGGGTACCGAAGGAGAGTTCCAAATGTGTGTGGGTAGAATATATATCCCACGGGGGTAAAATTGAAAAAAGTTGAAAAAAATTTTTTTTTTGGACTTAGTCATTTTTCCGGCGTTTATCAGACTTTCAGATAGGGCAAATATCAGTGAGCATTCCGATTTCAGTTCCAGAGCGATTCGCCCAATGAGTCCTTGTTATTTAGTCGTTTTCAGCCAATTTTCTGGATTTTTGAAAATTTTACTTTTTTGTGAAAATATCCACTAAATGAGGGAATAATATGTGTGAGGGTACACCAGGAGAGTTCTAAATGTGTGTGGGAAGAATATATATCCCACGGGGGTAAAATTGAAAAAAGTTGAAAAAAAATTTTTTTTGGACTTAGTCATTTTTCTGGCGTTTATCAGACTTTCAGATAGGGGAAATGTCAGTGAGCCTTCCGATTTCAGTTCCAGAGCGATTCGCCCAATGAGTCCTTGATATTTAGTCATTTTCAGCCAATTTTCTGGATTTTTGAAAATTTCACTTTTTTGTGAAAATATCCACTAAATGAGGGAATAATATGTGTGAGGGTACCCCAGGAGAGTTCCAAATGTGTGTGGGTAGAATATATATCCCACGGGGGTAAAATTGAAAAAAGTTGAAAAAAAATTTTTTTTGGACTTAGTCATTTTTCCGGCGTTTATCAGACTTTCAGATAGGGGAAATATCAGTGAGCGTTCCGATTTCAGTTCCAGAGCGATTCGCCCAATGAGTCCTTGATAATTAGTCGTTTTCAGCCAATTTTCTGAATTTTTGAAAATTTCACTTCTTTGTGAAAATATCCACTAAATGAGGGAATAATATGTGTGAGGGTACCCCAGGAGAGTTCCAAATGTGTGTGGGTAGAATATATATCCCACGGGGTAAAATTGAAAAAAGTTGAAAAATTTTTTTTTTTGGACTTAGTCATTTTTCCGGCGTTTATCAGACTTTCAGAGAGGGGAAATGTCAGTGAGCGTTCCGATTTCAGTTCCAGAGCGATTCGCCCGATGAGTCCTTGTTATTTAGTTGTTTTCAGCCAATTTTCTGGATTTTTGAAAATTTCACTTTTTTGTGAAAATATCCACTAAATGAGGGAATAATATGTGTGGACTTAGTCATTTTTCTGGCGTTTATCAGACTTTAAGATAGGGGAAATGTCAGTGAGCATTCCCATTTCAGTTCCAGAGCAATTCGCCCAATGAGTCTTTGATATTTAGTCGTTTTCAGCCAATTTTCTGGATTTTTGAAAATTTCACTTTTTTGTGAAAATATCCACTAAATGAGGGAATAATATGTGTAAGTGTACCCCAGGAGAGTTCCAAATGTGTGTGGGTAAAATATATATCCCACGGCGGTAAAATTGAAAAAAGTTGAAAAAAATTTTTTTTTGGACTTAGTCATTTTTCCGGCGTTTATCAGACTTTCAGATAGGGCAAATATCAGTGAGCATTCCGATTTCAGTTCCAGAGCGATTCGCCCAATGAGTCCTTGTTATTTAGTCGTTTTCAGCCAATTTTCTGGATTTTTGAAAATTTTACTTTTTTGTGAAAATATCCACTAAATGAGGGAATAATATGTGTGAGGGTACACCAGGAGAGTTCTAAATGTGTGTGGGAAGAATATATATCCCACGGGGGTAAAATTGAAAAAAGTTGAAAAAAAATTTTTTTTGGACTTAGTCATTTTTCTGGCGTTTATCAGACTTTCAGATAGGGGAAATGTCAGTGAGCGTTCCGATTTCAGTTCCAGAGCGATTCGCCCAATGAGTCTTTGATATTTAGTCGTTTTCTGCCAAGTTTCTAGATTTTTGAGAATTTCACTTTTTTGTGAAAATATCCACTAAATGAGGGAATAATATGTGTGAGGGTACCCCAGGAGAGTTCCAAATGTGTGTGGGTAGAATATATATCCCACGGGGGTAAAATTGAAAAAAGTTGAAAAAAATTTTTTTTTGGACTTTGGCATTTTTCCGGCGTTTATCAGACTTTCAGATAGGGGAAATGTCAGTGAGCGTTCAGATTTCAGTTCCAGAGCGATTGGCCCAATGAGACCTTGTTATTTAATTGTTTTCAGACAATTTTCTGGATTTTTGAAAATTTCACTTTTTTGTGAAAATATCCACTAAATGAGGGAATAATATGTGTGAGGGTACCCCAGGAGAGTTCCAAATGTGTGTGGGTAGAATATATATCCCACGGGGTAAAATTGAAAAAAGTTGAAAAATTTTTTTTTTTGGACTTAGTCATTTTTCCGGCGTTTATCAGACTTTAAGATGGGGGAAATGTCAGTGAGCATTCCCATTTCAGTTCCAGAGCAATTCGCCCAATGAGTCTTTGATATTTAGTCGTTTTCAGCCAATTTTCTGAATTTTTGAAAATTTCACTTCTTTGTGAAAATATCCACTAAATGAGGGAATAATATGTGTGAGTGTACCCCAGGAGAGTTCCAAATGTGTGTGGGTAAAATATATATCCCACGGCGGTAAAATTGAAAAAAGTTGAAAAAAAATTTTTTTTGGACTTAGTCATTTTTCCGGCGTTTATCAGACTTTCAGATAGGGCAAATATCAGTGAGCATTCCGATTTCAGTTCCAGAGCGATTCGCCCAATGAGTCCTTTATATTTAGTCGTTTTCAGCCAATTTTCTGGATTCTTGAAAATTTCACTTTTTTGTGAAAATATCCACTAAATGAGGGAATAATATGTGTGAGGGTACCGAAGGAGAGTTCCAAATGTGTGTGGGTAGAATATATATCCCACGGGGGTAAAATTGAAAAAAGTTGAAAAAAATTTTTTTTTTGGACTTAGTCATTTTTCCGGCGTTTATCAGACTTTCAGATAGGGCAAATATCAGTGAGCATTCCGATTTCAGTTCCAGAGCGATTCGCCCAATGAGTCCTTGTTATTTAGTCGTTTTCAGCCAATTTTCTGGATTTTTGAAAATTTTACTTTTTTGTGAAAATATCCACTAAATGAGGGAATAATATGTGTGAGGGTACACCAGGAGAGTTCTAAATGTGTGTGGGAAGAATATATATCCCACGGGGGTAAAATTGAAAAAAGTTGAAAAAAAATTTTTTTTGGACTTAGTCATTTTTCTGGCGTTTATCAGACTTTCAGATAGGGGAAATGTCAGTGAGCCTTCCGATTTCAGTTCCAGAGCGATTCGCCCAATGAGTCCTTGATATTTAGTCATTTTCAGCCAATTTTCTGGATTTTTGAAAATTTCACTTTTTTGTGAAAATATCCACTAAATGAGGGAATAATATGTGTGAGGGTACCCCAGGAGAGTTCCAAATGTGTGTGGGTAGAATATATATCCCACGGGGGTAAAATTGAAAAAAGTTGAAAAAAAATTTTTTTTGGACTTAGTCATTTTTCCGGCGTTTATCAGACTTTCAGATAGGGGAAATATCAGTGAGCGTTCCGATTTCAGTTCCAGAGCGATTCGCCCAATGAGTCCTTGATAATTAGTCGTTTTCAGCCAATTTTCTGAATTTTTGAAAATTTCACTTCTTTGTGAAAATATCCACTAAATGAGGGAATAATATGTGTGAGGGTACCCCAGGAGAGTTCCAAATGTGTGTGGGTAGAATATATATCCCACGGGGGTAAAATTGAAAAAAGTTGAAAAAAAATTTTTTTTGGACTTAGTCATTTTTCCGGCGTTTATCAGACTTTCAGATAGGGGAAATATCAGTGAGCGTTCCGATTTCAGTTCCAGAGCGATTCGCCCAATGAGTCCTTGATAATTAGTCGTTTTCAGCCAATTTTCTGAATTTTTGAAAATTTCACTTCTTTGTGAAAATATCCACTAAATGAGGGAATAATATGTGTGAGGGTACCCCAGGAGAGTTCCAAATGTGTGTGGGTAGAATATATATCCCACGGGGGTAAAATTGAAAAAAGTTAAAAAAAATTTTTTTTTGGACTTAGTCATTTTTTCGGCGTTTATCAGACTTTCAGATAGGGGAAACATCAGTGAGCGTTCCGATTTCAGTTCCAGAGCGATTCGCCCAATGAGTCTTTGATATTTAGTCGTTTTCTGCCAAGTTTCTAGATTTTTGAGAATTTCACTTTTTTGTGAAAATATCCACTAAATGAGGGAATAATATGTGTGAGGGTACCCCAGGAGAGTTCCAAATGTGTGTGGGTAGAATATATATCCCACGGGGGTAAAATTGAAAAAAGTTGAAAAAATTTTTTTTTTTGGACTTAGTCATTTTTCCGGCGTTTATCAGACTTTCAGATAGGGGAAATGTCAGTGAGCGTTCCGATTTCAGTTCCAGAGCGATTCGCCCGATGAGTCCTTGTTATTTAGTTGTTTTCAGCCAATTTTCTGGATTTTTGAAAATTTCACTTTTTTGTGAAAATATCCACTAAATGAGGGAATAATATGTGTGAGTGTACCCCAGGAGAGTTCCAAATGTGTGTGGGTAGAATATATATCCCACGGGGGTAAAATTGAAAAAAGTTGAAAAATTTTTTTTTTTGGACTTAGTCATTTTTCCGGCGTTTATCACACTTTAAGATAGGGGAAATGTCAGTGAGCGTTCCGATTTCAGTTCCAGAGCGATTCGCCCAATGAGTCCTTGTTATTTAGTTGTTTTCAGCCAATTTTCTGGATTTTTGAAAATTTCACTTTTTTGTGAAAATATCCAATAAATGAGGGAATAATATGTGTGAGGGTACACCAGGAGAGTTCTAAATGTGTGTGGGAAGAATATATATCCCACGGCGGTAAAATTGAAAAAAGTTGAAAAAAATTTTTTTTTGGACTTAGTCATTTTTCCGGCGTTTATCAGACTTTCAGATAGGGCAAATATCAGTGAGCATTCCGATTTCAGTTCCAGAGCGATTCGCCCAATGAGTCCTTGATATTTAGTCGTTTTCAGCCAATTTTCTGGATTCTTGAAAATTTCACTTTTTTGTGAAAATATCCACTAAATGAGGGAATAATATGTGTGAGGGTACCGAAGGAGAGTTCCAAATGTGTGTGAGTAGAATATATATCCCACGGGGGTAAAATTAAAAAAAGTTGAAAAAATTTTTTTTTTGGACTTAGTCATTTTTCTGGCGTTTATCAGACTTTCAGATAGGGGAAATGTCAGTGAGCGTTCCGATTTCAGTTCCAGAGCGATTCGCCCAATGAGTCCTTGATATTTAGTCATTTTCAGCCAATTTTCTGGATTTTTGAAAATTTCACTTTTTTGTGAAAATATCCACTAAATGAGGGAATAATATGTGTGAGGGTACCCCAGGAGAGTTCCAAATGTGTGTGGGTAGAATATATATCCCACGGGGGTAAAATTGAAAAAAGTTGAAAAAAAAATTTTTTTGGACTTAGTCATTTTTCCGGCGTTTATCAGACTTTCAGATAGGGGAAATATCAGTGAGCATTCCGATTTCAGTTCCAGAGCGATTCGCCCAATGAGTCCTTGATAATTAGTCGTTTTCAGCCAATTTTCTGAATTTTTGAAAATTTCACTTCTTTGTGAAAATATCCACTAAATGAGGGAATAATATGTGTGAGGGTACCCCAGGAGAGTTCCAAATGTGTGTGGGTAGAATATATATCCCACGGGGGTAAAATTGAAAAAAGTTAAAAAAAATTTTTTTTTGGACTTAGTCATTTTTTCGGCGTTTATCAGACTTTCAGATAGGGGAAACGTCAGTGAGCGTTCCGATTTCAGTTCCAGAGCGATTCGCCCAATGAGTCTTTGATATTTAGTCGTTTTCTGCCAAGTTTCTAGATTTTTGAGAATTTCACTTTTTTGTGAAAATATCCACTAAATGAGGGAATAATATGTGTGAGGGTACCCCAGGAGAGTTCCAAATGTGTGTGGGTAGAATATATATCCCACGGGGGTAAAATTGAAAAAAGTTGAAAAAATTTTTTTTTTTGGACTTAGTCATTTTTCCGGCGTTTATCAGACTTTAAGATAGGGGAAATGTCAGTGAGCATTCCCATTTCAGTTCCAGAGCAATTCGCCCAATGAGTCTTTGATATTTAGTCGTTTTCAGCCAATTTTCTGGATTTTTGAAAATTTCACTTTTTTGTGAAAATATCCACTAAATGAGGGAATAATATGTGTAAGTGTACCCCAGGAGAGTTCCAAATGTGTGTGGGTAAAATATATATCCCACGGCGGTAAAATTGAAAAAAGTTGAAAAAAATTTTTTTTTGGACTTAGTCATTTTTCCGGCGTTTATCAGACTTTCAGATAGGGCAAATATCAGTGAGCATTCCGATTTCAGTTCCAGAGCGATTCGCCCAATGAGTCCTTGTTATTTAGTCGTTTTCAGCCAATTTTCTGGATTTTTGAAAATTTTACTTTTTTGTGAAAATATCCACTAAATGAGGGAATAATATGTGTGAGGGTACACCAGGAGAGTTCTAAATGTGTGTGGGAAGAATATATATCCCACGGGGGTAAAATTGAAAAAAGTTGAAAAAAAAATTTTTTTGGACTTAGTCATTTTTCCGGCGTTTATCAGACTTTCAGATAGGGGAAATATCAGTGAGCGTTCCGATTTCAGTTCCAGAGCGATTCGCCCAATGAGTCCTTGATAATTAGTCGTTTTCAGCCAATTTTCTGAATTTTTGAAAATTTCACTTCTTTGTGAAAATATCCACTAAATGAGGGAATAATATGTGTGAGGGTACCCCAGGAGAGTTCCAAATGTGTGTGGGTAGAATATATATCCCACGGGGGTAAAATTGAAAAAAGTTAAAAAAAATTTTTTTTTGGACTTAGTCATTTTTTCGGCGTTTATCAGACTTTCAGATAGGTGAAACGTCAGTGAGCGTTCCGATTTCAGTTCCAGAGCGATTCGCCCAATGAGTCTTTGATATTTAGTCGTTTTCTGCCAAGTTTCTAGATTTTTGAGAATTTCACTTTTTTGTGAAAATATCCACTAAATGAGGGAATAATATGTGTGAGGGTACCCCAGGAGAGTTCCAAATGTGTGTGGGTAGAATATATATCCCACGGGGGTAAAATTGAAAAAAGTTTAAAAAAATTTTTTTTTGGACTTTGGCATTTTTCCGGCGTTTATCAGACTTTCAGATAGGGGAAATGTCAGTGAGCGTTCAGATTTCAGTTCCAGAGCGATTGGCCCAATGAGACCTTGTTATTTAATTGTTTTCAGACAATTTTCTGGATTTTTGAAAATTTCACTTTTTTGTGAAAATATCCACTAAATGAGGGAATAATATGTGTGAGGGTACCCCAGGAGAGTTCCAAATGTGTGTGGGTAGAATATATATCCCACGGGGTAAAATTGAAAAAAGTTGAAAAATTTTTTTTTTTGGACTTAGTCATTTTTCCGGCGTTTATCAGACTTTCAGAGAGGGGAAATGTCAGTGAGCGTTCCGATTTCAGTTCCAGAGCGATTCGCCCGATGACTCCTTGTTATTTAGTTGTTTTCAGCCAATTTTCTGGATTTTTGAAAATTTCACTTTTTTGTGAAAATATCCACTAAATGAGGGAATAATATGTGTGGACTTAGTCATTTTTCTGGCGTTTATCAGACTTTAAGATAGGGGAAATGTCAGTGAGCATTCCCATTTCAGTTCCAGAGCAATTCGCCCAATGAGTCTTTGATATTTAGTCATTTTCAGCCAATTTTCTGGATTTTTGAAAATTTTACTTTTTTGTGAAAATATCCACTAAATGAGGGAATAATATGTGTAAGTGTACCCCAGGAGAGTTCCAAATGTGTGTGGGTAAAATATATATCCCACGGCGGTAAAATTGAAAAAAGTTGAAAAAAAATTTTTTTTGGACTTAGTCATTTTTCTGGCGTTTATCAGACTTTCAGATAGGGGAAATGTCAGTGAGCGTTCCGATTTCAGTTCCAGAGCGATTCGCCCAATGAGTCTTTGATATTTAGTCGTTTTCTGCCAAGTTTCTAGATTTTTGAGAATTTCACTTTTTTGTGAAAATATCCACTAAATGAGGGAATAATATGTGTGAGGGTACCCCAGGAGATTTCCAAATGTGTGTGGGTAGAATATATATCCCACGGGGGTAAAATTGAAAAAAGTTGAAAAAAATTTTTTTTTGGACTTTGGCATTTTTCCGGCGTTTATCAGACTTTCAGATAGGGGAAATGTCAGTGAGCGTTCAGATTTCAGTTCCAGAGCGATTGGCCCAATGAGACCTTGTTATTTAATTGTTTTCAGACAATTTTCTGGATTTTTGAAAATTTCACTTTTTTGTGAAAATATCCACTAAATGAGGGAATAATATGTGTGAGGGTACCCCAGGAGAGTTCCAAATGTGTGTGGGTAGAATATATATCCCACGGGGTAAAATTGAAAAAAGTTGAAAAATTTTTTTTTTTGGACTTAGTCATTTTTCCGGCGTTTATCAGACTTTAAGATGGGGGAAATGTCAGTGAGCATTCCCATTTCAGTTCCAGAGCAATTCGCCCAATGAGTCTTTGATATTTAGTCGTTTTCAGCCAATTTTCTGAATTTTTGAAAATTTCACTTCTTTGTGAAAATATCCACTAAATGAGGGAATAATATGTGTGAGGGTACCCCAGGAGAGTTCCAAATGTGTGTGGGTAGAATATATATCCCACGGGGGTAAAATTGAAAAAAGTTAAAAAAAATTTTTTTTTGGACTTAGTCATTTTTTCGGCGTTTATCAGACTTTCAGATAGGGGAAACGTCAGTGAGCGTTCCGATTTCAGTTCCAGAGCTATTCGCCCAATGAGTCTTTGATATTTAGTCGTTTTCTGCCAAGTTTCTAGATTTTTGAGAATTTCACTTTTTTGTGAAAATATCCACTAAATGAGGGAATAATATGTGTGAGGGTACCCCAGGAGAGTTCCAAATGTGTGTGGGTAGAATATATATCCCACGGGGGTAAAATTGAAAAAAGTTGAAAAAAATTTTTTTTTGGACTTTGGCATTTTTCCGGCGTTTATCAGACTTTCAGATAGGGGAAATGTCAGTGAGCGTTCAGATTTCAGTTCCAGAGCGATTCGCCCAATGAGACCTTGTTATTTAATTGTTTTCAGACAATTTTCTGGATTTTTGAAAATTTCACTTTTTTGTGAAAATATCCACTAAATGAGGGAATAATATGTGTGAGGGTACCCCAGGAGAGTTCCAAATGTGTGTGGGTAGAATATATATCCCACGGGGGTAAAATTGAAAAAAGTTGAAAAATTTTTTTTTTTGGACTTAGTCATTTTTCCGGCGTTTATCAGACTTTCAGATAGGGGAAATGTCAGTGAGCGTTCCGATTTCAGTTCCAGAGCGATTCGCCCGATGAGTCCTTGTTATTTAGTTGTTTTCAGCCAATTTTCTGGATTTTTGAAAATTTCACTTTTTTGTGAAAATATCCACTAAATGAGGGAATAATATGTGTGAGTGTACCCCAGGAGAGTTCCAAATGTGTGTGGGTAAAATATATATCCCACGGCGGTAAAATTGAAAAAAGTTGAAAAAAATTTTTTTTTGGACTTAGTCATTTTTCCGGCGTTTATCAGACTTTCAGATAGGGCAAATATCAGTGAGCATTCCGATTTCAGTTCCAGAGCGATTCGCCCAATGAGTCCTTGTTATTTAGTCGTTTTCAGCCAATTTTCTGGATTTTTGAAAATTTTACTTTTTTGTGAAAATATCCACTAAATGAGGGAATAATATGTGTGAGGGTACACCAGGAGAGTTCTAAATGTGTGTGGGAAGAATATATATCCCACGGGGGTAAAATTGAAAAAAGTTGAAAAAAAATTTTTTTTGGACTTAGTCATTTTTCTGGCGTTTATCAGACTTTCAGATAGGGGAAATGTCAGTGAGCGTTCCGATTTCAGTTCCAGAGCGATTCGCCCAATGAGTCCTTGATATTTAGTCATTTTCAGCCAATTTTCTGGATTTTTGAAAATTTCACTTTTTTGTGAAAATATCCACTAAATGAGGGAATAATATGTGTGAGGGTACCCCAGGAGAGTTCCAAATGTGTGTGGGTAGAATATATATCCCACGGGGGTAAAATTGAAAAAAGTTGAAAAAAAATTTTTTTTGGACTTAGTCATTTTTCCGGCGTTTATCAGACTTTCAGATAGGGGAAATATCAGTGAGCGTTCCGATTTCAGTTCCAGAGCGATTCGCCCAATGAGTCTTTGATATTTAGTCGTTTTCTGCCAAGTTTCTAGATTTTTGAGAATTTCACTTTTTTGTGAAAATATCCACTAAATGAGGGAATAATATGTGTGAGGGTACCCCAGGAGAGTTCCAAATGTGTGTGGGTAGAATATATATCCCACGGGGGTAAAATTGAAAAAAGTTGAAAAAATTTTTTTTTTTGGACTTAGTCATTTTTCCGGCGTTTATCAGACTTTCAGATAGGGGAAATGTCAGTGAGCGTTCCGATTTCAGTTCCAGAGCGATTCGCCCAATGAGTCCTTGTTATTTAGTTGTTTTCAGCCAATTTTCTGGATTTTTGAAAATTTCACTTTTTTGTGAAAATATCCACTAAATGAGGGAATAATATGTGTGAGTGTACCCCAGGAGAGTTCCAAATGTGTGTGGGTAAAATATATATCCCACGGCGGTAAAATTGAAAAAAGGTGAAAAAAATTTTTTTTTGGACTTAGTCATTTTTCCGGCGTTTATCAGACTTTCAGATAGGGGAAATGTCAGTGAGCATTCCGATTTCAGTTCCAGAGCGATACGCCCAATGAGTCCTTGTTATTTAGTCGTTTTCAGCCAATTTTCTGGATTTTTGAAAATTTTACTTTTTTGTGAAAATATCCACTAAATGAGGGAATAATATGTGTGAGGGTACACCAGGAGAGTTCTAAATGTGTATGGGAAGAATATATATCCCACGGGGGTAAAATTGAAAAAAGTTGAAAAAAAAATTTTTTTGGACTTAGTCATTTTTCTGGCGTTTATCAGACTTTAAGATAGGGGAAATGTCAGTGAGCATTCCCATTTCAGTTCCAGAGCAATTCGCCCAATGAGTCTTTGATATTTAGTCGTTTTCAGCCAATTTTCTGGATTTTTGAAAATTTCACTTTTTTGTGAAAATATCCACTAAATGAGGGAATGATATGTGTGAGGGTACCCCAGGAGAGTTCCAAATGTGTGTGGGTAGAATATATATCCCACGGGGGTAAAATTGAAAAAAGTTGAAAAATTTTTTTTTTTGGACTTAGTCATTTTTCCGGCATTTATCAGACTTTCAGATAGGGGAAATGTCAGTGAGCGTTCCGATTTCAGTTCCAGAGCGATTCGCCCAATGAGTCCTTGTTATTTAGTTGTTTTCAGCCAATTTTCTGGATTTTTGAAAATTTCACTTTTTTGTGAAAATATCCAATAAATGAGGGAATAATATGTGTGAGGGTACACCAGGAGAGTTCTAAATGTGTGTGGGAAGAATATATATCCCACGGCGGTAAAATTGAAAAAAGTTGAAAAAAATTTTTTTTTGGACTTAGTCATTTTTCCGGCGTTTATCAGACTTTCAGATAGGGCAAATATCAGTGAGCATTCCGATTTCAGTTCCAGAGCGATTCGCCCAATGAGTCCTTGATATTTAGTCGTTTTCAGCCAATTTTCTGGATTCTTGAAAATTTCACTTTTTTGTGAAAATATCCACTAAATGAGGGAATAATATGTGTGAGGGTACACCAGGAGAGTTCTAAATGTGTGTGGGAAGAATATATATCCCACGGGGGTAAAATTGAAAAAAGTTGAAAAAAATTTTTTTTTGGACTTAGTCATTTTTCTGGCGTTTATCAGACTTTCAGATAGGGGAAATGTCAGTGAGCGTTCCGATTTCAGTTCCAGAGCGATTCGCCCAATGAGTCCTTGATATTTAGTCATTTTCAGCCAATTTTCTGGATTTTTGAAAATTTCACTTTTTTGTGAAAATATCCACTAAATGAGGGAATAATATGTGTGAGGGTACCCCAGGAGAGTTCCAAATGTGTGTGGGTAGAATATATATCCCACGGGGGTAAAATTGAAAAAAGTTGAAAAATTTTTTTTTTTGGACTTAGTCATTTTTCCGGCGTTTATCAGACTTTCAGATAGGGCAAATATCAGTGAGCATTCCGATTTCAGTTCCAGAGCGATTCGCCCAATGAGTCCTTGTTATTTAGTCGTTTTCAGCCAATTTTCTGGATTTTTGAAAATTTTACTTTTTTGTGAAAATATCCACTAAATGAGGGAATAATATGTGTGAGGGTACACCAGGAGAGTTCTAAATGTGTGTGGGAAGAATATATATCCCACGGGGGTAAAATTGAAAAAAGTTGAAAAAAAATTTTTTTTGGACTTAGTCATTTTTCTGGCGTTTATCAGACTTTCAGATAGGGGAAATGTCAGTGAGCGTTCCGATTTCAGTTCCAGAGCGATTTGCCCAATGAGTCCTTGATATTTAGTCATTTTCAGCCAATTTTCTGGATTTTTGAAAATTTCACTTTTTTGTGAAAATATCCACTAAATGAGGGAATAATATGTGTGAGGGTACCCCAGGAGAGTTCCAAATGTGTGTGGGTAGAATATATATCCCACGGGGGTAAAATTGAAAAAAGTTGAAAAAATTTTTTTTTTGGACTTAGTCATTTTTCCGGCGTTTATCAGACTTTCAGATAGGGGAAATGTCAGTGAGCGTTCCGATTTCAGTTCCAGAGCGATTCGCCCAATGAGTCCTTGTTATTTAGTTGTTTTCAGCCAATTTTCTGGATTTTTGAAAATTTCACTTTTTTGTGAAAATATCCACTAAATGAGGGAATAATATGTGTGAGGGTACACCAGGAGAGTTCTAAATGTGTGTGGGAAGAATATATATCCCACGGGGGTAAAATTGAAAAAAGTTGAAAAAAATTTTTTTTTGGACTTAGTCATTTTTCTGGCGTTTATCAGACTTTAAGATAGGGGAAATGTCAGTGAGCATTCCCATTTCAGTTCCAGAGCAATTCGCCCAATGAGTCTTTGATATTTAGTCGTTTTCAGCCAATTTTCTGGATTTTTGAAAATTTCACTTTTTTGTGAAAATATTCACTAAATGAGGGAATAATATGTGTAAGTGTACCCCAGGAGAGTTCCAAATGTGTGTGGGTAAAATATATATCCCACGGCGGTAAAATTGAAAAAAGTTGAAAAAAATTTTTTTTTGGACTTAGTCATTTTTCTGGCGTTTATCAGACTTTAAGATAGGGGAAATGTCAGTGAGCATTCCCATTTCAGTTCCAGAGCAATTCGCCCAATGAGTCTTTGATATTTAGTCGTTTTCAGCCAATTTTCTGGATTTTTGAAAATTTCACTTTTTTGTGAAAATATCCACTAAATGAGGGAATAATATGTGTAAGTGTACCCCAGGAGAGTTCCAAATGTGTGTGGGTAAAATATATATCCCACGGCAGTAAAATTGAAAAAAGTTGAAAAAAAATTTTTTTTGGACTTAGTCATTTTTCCGGCGTTTATCAGACTTTCAGATAGGGCAAATATCAGTGAGCATTCCGATTTCAGTTCCAGAGCGATTCGCCCAATGAGTCCTTGATATTTAGTCGTTTTCAGCCAATTTTCTGGATTCTTGAAAATTTCACTTTTTTGTGAAAATATCCACTAAATGAGGGAATAATATGTGTGAGGGTACCGAAGGAGAGTTCCAAATGTGTGTGAGTAGAATATATATCCCACGGGGGTAAAATTGAAAAAAGTTGAAAAAAAATTTTTTTTGGACTTAGTCATTTTTCTGGGGTTTATCAGACTTTAAGATAGGGGAAATGTCAGTGAGCATTCCGATTTCAGTTCCAGAGCGATTCGCACCATGAGTCTTTGATATTTAGTCGTTTTCAGCCAATTTTCTGGATTTTTGAAAATTTCACTTTTTTGTGAAAATATCCACTAAATGAGGGAATAATATGTGTGAGGGTACCCCAGGAGAGTTCCAAATGTGTGTGGGTAGAATATATATTCCACGGGGGTAAAATTGAAAAAAGTTGAAAAAATTTTGTTTTTGGACTTAGTCATTTTTCCGGCGTTTATCAGACTTTCAGATAGGGGAAATGTCAGTGAGCGTTCCGATTTCAGTTCCAGAGCGATTCGCCCAATGAATCCTTGTTATTTAGTTGTTTTCAGCCAATTTTCTGGATTCTTGAAAATTTCACTATTTTGTGAAAATATCCACTAAATGAGGGAATAATATGTATGAGGGTACCCCAGGAGAGTTCCAAATGTGTGTGGGTAAAAGATATATCCCACGGCGGTAAAATTGAAAAAAGTTGAAAAAATTTTTTTTTTGGACTTAGTCATTTTTCTGGCGTTTATCAGACTTTAAGATAGGGGAAATGTCAGTGAGCATTCCCATTTCAGTTCCAGAGCAATTCGCCCAATGAGTCTTTGATATTTAGTCGTTTTCAGCCAATTTTCTGGATTTTTGAAAATTTCACTTTTTTGTGAAAATATCCACTAAATGAGGGAATAATATGTGTGAGGGTACCCCAGGAGAGTTCTAAATGTGTGTGGGAAGAATATATATCCCACGGGGGTAAAATTGAAAAAAGTTGAAAAAAATTTTTTTTTGGATTTAGTCATTTTTCCGGCGTTTATCAGACTTTCAGATAGGGGAAATGTCAGTGAGCGTTCCGATTTTAGTTCCAGACCGATTCGCCCAATGAGTCCTTGTTATTTAGTTGTTTTCAGCCAATTTTCTGGATTTTTGAAAATTTCACTTTTTTGTGAAAATATCCACTAAATGAAGGAATAATATGTGTGAGGGTACCGAAGGAGAGTTCCAAATGTGCGTGGGTAGAATATATATCCAACGGGGGTAAAATTGAAAAAAGTTGAAAAAAAATTTTTTTTGGACTTAGTCATTTTTCTGGGGTTTATCAGACTTTAAGATAGGGGAAATGTCAGTGAGCATTCCGATTTCAGTTCCAGAGCAATTCGCCCAATGAGTCTTTGATATTTAGTCGTTTTCAGCCAATTTTCTGGATTTTTGAAAATTTCACTTTTTTGTGAAAATATCCACTAAATGAAGGAATAATATGTGTGAGGGTACCGAAGGAGAGTTCCAAATGTGCGTGGGTAGAATATATATCCAACGGGGGTAAAATTGAAAAAAGTTGAAAAAAAATTTTTTTTGGACTTAGTCATTTTTCTGGGGTTTATCAGACTTTAAGATAGGGGAAATGTCAGTGAGCATTCCGATTTCAGTTCCAGAGCGATTCGCCCCATGAGTCTTTGATATTTAGTCGTTTTCAGCCAATTTTCTGGATTTTTGAAAATTTCACTTTTTTGTGAAAATATCCACTAAATGAGGGAATAATATGTGTGAGGGTACCCCAGGAGAGTTCCAAATGTGTGTGGGTAGAATATATATTCCACGGGGGTAAAATTGAAAAAAGTTGAAAAAATTTTGTTTTTGGACTTAGTCATTTTTCCGGCGTTTATCAGACTTTCAGATAGGGGAAATGTCAGTGAGCGTTCCGATTTCAGTTCCAGAGCGATTCGCCCAATGAATCCTTGTTATTTAGTTGTTTTCAGCCAATTTTCTGGATTCTTGAAAATTTCACTATTTTGTGAAAATATCCACTAAATGAGGGAATAATATGTATGAGGGTACCCCAGGAGAGTTCCAAATGTGTGTGGGTAAAAGATATATCCCACGGCGGTAAAATTGAAAAAAGTTGAAAAAATTTTTTTTTTGGACTTAGTCATTTTTCCGGCGTTTATCAGACTTTCAGATAGGGGAAATGTCAGTGAGCGTTCCCATTTCAGTTCCAGAGCGATTCGCCCAATGAGTCCTTGATATTTAGTCGTTTTCAGTCAATTTTCTGGATTCTTGAAAATTTCACTTTTTTGTGAAAATATCCACTAAATGAGGGAATAATATGTATGAGGGTACCCCAGGAGAGTTCCAAATGTGTGTGGGTAGAATATATATCCCACGGGGGTAAAATTGAAAAAAGTTGAAAAAATTTTTTTTTTTGGACTTAGTCATTTTTCTGGCGTTTATCAGACTTTAAGATAGGGGAAATGTCAGTGAGCATTCCCATTTCAGTTCCAGAGCAATTCGCCCAATGAGTCTTTGATATTTAGTCGTTTTCAGCCAATTTTCTGGATTTTTGAAAATTTCACTTTTTTGTGAAAATATCCACTAAATGAGGGAATAATATGTGTGAGGGTACCCCAGGAGAGTTCTAAATGTGTGTGGGAAGAATATATATCCCACGGGGGTAAAATTGAAAAAAGTTGAAAAAAATTTTTTTTTGGATTTAGTCATTTTTCCGGCGTTTATCAGACTTTCAGATAGGGGAAATGTCAGTGAGCGTTCCGATTTTAGTTCCAGACCGATTCGCCCAATGAGTCCTTGTTATTTAGTTGTTTTCAGCCAATTTTCTGGATTTTTGAAAATTTCACTTTTTTGTGAAAATATCCACTAAATGAAGGAATAATATGTGTGAGGGTACCGAAGGAGAGTTCCAAATGTGCGTGGGTAGAATATATATCCAACGGGGGTAAAATTGAAAAAAGTTGAAAAAAAATTTTTTTTGGACTTAGTCATTTTTCTGGGGTTTATCAGACTTTAAGATAGGGGAAATGTCAGTGAGCATTCCGATTTCAGTTCCAGAGCGATTCGCCCCATGAGTCTTTGATATTTAGTCGTTTTCAGCCAATTTTCTGGATTTTTGAAAATTTCACTTTTTTGTGAAAATATCCACTAAATGAGGGAATAATATGTGTGAGGGTACCCCAGGAGAGTTCCAAATGTGTGTGGGTAGAATATATATTCCACGGGGGTAAAATTGAAAAAAGTTGAAAAAATTTTGTTTTTGGACTTAGTCATTTTTCCGGCGTTTATCAGACTTTCAGATAGGGGAAATGTCAGTGAGCGTTCCGATTTCAGTTCCAGAGCGATTCGCCCAATGAATCCTTGTTATTTAGTTGTTTTCAGCCAATTTTCTGGATTCTTGAAAATTTCACTATTTTGTGAAAATATCCACTAAATGAGGGAATAATATGTATGAGGGTACCCCAGGAGAGTTCCAAATGTGTGTGGGTAAAAGATATATCCCACGGCGGTAAAATTGAAAAAAGGTGAAAAAATTTTTTTTTTGGACTTAGTCATTTTTCCGGCGTTTATCAGACTTTCAGATAGGGGAAATGTCAGTGAGCGTTCCCATTTCAGTTCCAGAGCGATTCGCCCAATGAGTCCTTGATATTTAGTCGTTTTCAGTCAATTTTCTGGATTCTTGAAAATTTCACTTTTTTGTGAAAATATCCACTAAATGAGGGAATAATATGTATGAGGGTACCCCAGGAGAGTTCCAAATGTGTGTGGGTAGAATATATATCCCACGGGGGTAAAATTGAAAAAAGTTGAAAAAAATTTTTTTTTTGGACTTAGTCATTTTTCTGGCGTTTATCAGACTTTAAGATAGGGGAAATGTCAGTGAGCATTCCCATTTCAGTTCCAGAGCAATTCGCCCAATGAGTCTTTGATATTTAGTCGTTTTCAGCCAATTTTCTGGATTTTTGAAAATTTCACTTTTTTGTGAAAATATCCACTAAATGAGGGAATAATATGTGTGAGGGTACCCCAGGAGAGTTCTAAATGTGTGTGGGAAGAATATATATCCCACGGGGGTAAAATTGAAAAAAGTTGAAAAAAATTTTTTTTTGGATTTAGTCATTTTTCCGGCGTTTATCAGACTTTCAGATAGGGGAAATGTCAGTGAGCGTTCCGATTTTAGTTCCAGACCGATTCGCCCAATGAGTCCTTGTTATTTAGTTGTTTTCAGCCAATTTTCTGGATTTTTGAAAATTTCACTTTTTTGTGAAAATATCCACTAAATGAGGGAATAATATGTGTGAGTGTACCCCAGGAGAGTTCCAAATGTGTGTGGGTAAAATATATATCCCACGGGGGTAAAATTGAAAAAAGTTGAAAAAAATTTTTTTTTGGACTTATTCATTTTTCTGGGGTTTATCAGACTTTCAGATAGGGGAAATGTCAGTGAGCGTTCCGATTTTAGTTCCAGACCGATTCGCCCAATGAGTCCTTGTTATTTAGTCGTTTTCAGCCAATTTTCTGGATTTTTGAAAATTTCACTTTTTTGTGAAAATATCCACTAAATGAAGGAATAATATGTGTGAGGGTACCGAAGGAGAGTTCCAAATGTGCGTGGGTAGAATATATATCCCACGGGGGTAAAATTGAAAAAAGTTGAAAAAAATTTTTTTTTGGATTTAGTCATTTTTCCGGCGTTTATCAGACTTTCAGATAGGGGAAATGTCAGTGAGCGTTCCGATTTTAGTTCCAGACCGATTCGCCCAATGAGTCCTTGTTATTTAGTTGTTTTGAGCCAATTTTCTGGATTTTTGAAAATTTCACTTTTTTGTGAAAATATCCACTAAATGAGGGAATAATATGTGTGAGGGTACCCCAGGAGAGTTCTAAATGTGTGTGGGAAGAATATATATCCCACGGGGGTAAAATTGAAAAAAGTTCAAAAAAAAATTTTTTTTGGGACTTAGTCATTTTTCCGGCGTTTATCAGACTTTCAGATAGGGCAAATGTCAGTGAGCGTTCCGATTTCAGTTCCAGAGCGATTCGCCCGATGAGTCCTTGATATTTAGTCGTTTTCAGCCAATTTTCTGGATTTTTGAAAATTTCACTTTTTTGTGAAAATATCCACTAAATGAGGGAATAATATGTGTGAGGGTACACCAGGAGAGTTCTAAATGTGTGTGGGAAGAATATATATCCCACGGGGGTAAAATTGAAAAAAGTTGAAAAAAATTTTTTTTTGGACTTAGTCATTTTTCCGGCGTTTATCAGACTTTCAGATAGGGCAAATGTCAGTGAGCGTTCCGATTTCAGTTCCAGAGCGATTCGCCCAATGAGTCCTTGATATTTAGTCGTTTTCAGCCAATTTTCTGGATTTTTGAAAATTTCACTTTTTTGTGAAAATATCCACTAAATGAGGGAATAATATGTGTGAGGGTACCCCAGGAGAGTTCCAAATGTGTGTGGGTAGAATATATATCCCACGGGGTAAAATTGAAAAAAGTTGAAAAAATTTTTTTTTTTGGACTTAGTCATTTTTCCGGCGTTTATCAGACTTTCAGATAGGGGAAATGTCAGTGAGCGTTCCGATTTCAGTTCCAGAGCGATATGCCCAATGAGTCCTTGTTATTTAGTCGTTTTCAGCCAATTTTCTGGATTTTTGAAAATTTTACTTTTTTGTGAAAATATCCACTAAATGAGGGAATAATATGTGTGAGGGTACACCAGGAGAGTTCTAAATGTGTGTGGGAAGAATATATATCCCACGGGGGTAAAATTGAAAAAAGTTGAAAAAAAATTTTTTTTGGACTTAGTCATTTTTCCGGCGTTTATCAGACTTTCAGATAGGGCAAATGTCAGTGAGCGTTCCGATTTCAGTTCCAGAGCGATTCGCCCAATGAGTCCGTGATATTTAGTCGTTTTCAGCCAATTTTCTGGATTTTTGAAAATTTCACTTTTTTGTGAAAATATCCACTAAATGAGGGAATAATATGTGTGAGGGTACCCCAGGAGAGTTCCAAATGTGTGTGGGTAGAATATATATCCCACGGGGGTAAAATTGAAAAAAGTTGAAAAATTTTTTTTTTGGACTTAGTCATTTTTCTGGCGTTTATCAGACTTTAAGATAGGGGAAATGTCAGTGAGCATTCCCATTTCAGTTCCAGAGCAATTCGCCCAATGAGTCTTTGATATTTAGTCGTTTTCAGCCAATTTTCTGGATTTTTGAAAATTTCACTTTTTTGTGAAAATATCCACTAAATGAGGGAATAATATGTGTGAGGGTACTCCAGGAGAGTTCCAAATGTGTGTGGGTAGAATATATATCAAACGGGGGTAAAATTGAAAAAAGTTGAAAAATTTTTTTTTTTGGACTTAGTCATTTTTCCGGCGTTTATCAGACTTTCAGATAGGGGAAATGTCAGTGAGCGTTCCGATTTCAGTTCCAGAGCGATTCGCCCAATGAGTCCTTGTTATTTAGTTGTTTTCAGCCAATTTTCTGGATTTTTGAAAATTTCACTTTTTTGTGAAAATATCCACTAAATGAGGGAATAATATGTGTGAGGGTACACCAGGAGAGTTCTAAATGTGTGTGGGAAGAATATATATCCCACGGGGGTAAAATTGAAAAAGTTGAAAAAAATTTTTTTTTGGACTTAGTCATTTTTCTGGCGTTTAACAGACTTTAAGATAGGGGAAATGTCAGTGAGCATTCCCATTTCAGTTCCAGAGCAATTCGCCCAATGAGTCTTTGATATTTAGTCGTTTTCAGCCAATTTTCTGGATTTTTGAAAATTTCACTTTTTTGTGAAAATATCCACTAAATGAGGGAATAATATGTGTGAGGGTACCCCAGGAGAGTTCCAAATGTGTGTGGGTAGAATATATATCCCACGGGGGTAAAATTGAAAAAAGTTGAAAAATTTTTTTTTTGGACTTAGTCATTTTTCTGGCGTTTATCAGACTTTAAGATAGGGGAAATGTCAGTGAGCATTCCCATTTCAGTTCCAGAGCAATTCGCCCAATGAGTCTTTGATATTTAGTCGTTTTCAGCCAATTTTCTGGATTTTTGAAAATTTCACTTTTTTGTGAAAATATCCACTAAATGAGGGAATAATATGTGTGAGGGTACCGAAGGAGAGTTCCAAATGTGTGTGGGTAGAATATATATCCCACGGGGGTAAAATTGAAAAAAGTTGAAAAAATTTTTTTTTTGGACTTAGTCATTTTTCCGGCGTTTATCAGACTTTCAGATAGGGGAAATGTCAGTGAGCGTTCCGATTTCAGTTCCAGAGCTATACGCCCAATGAGTCCTTGTTATTTAGTCGTTTTCAGCCAATTTTCTGGATTTTTGAAAATTTTACTTTTTTGTGAAAATATCCACTAAATGAGGGAATAATATGTGTGAGGGTACACCAGGAGAGTTCTAAATGTGTGTGGGAAGAATATATATCCCACGGGGGTAAAATTGAAAAAAGTTGAAAAAAATTTTTTTTTGGACTTAGTCATTTTTCTGGCGTTTATCAGACTTTAAGATAGGGGAAATGTCAGTGAGCATTCCCATTTCAGTTCCAGAGCAATTCGCCCAATGAGTCTTTGATATTTAGTCGTTTTCAGCCAATTTTCTGGATTTTTGAAAATTTCACTTTTTTGTGAAAATATCCACTAAATGAGGGAATAATATGTGTGAGGGTACCCCAGGAGAGTTCCAAATGTGTGTGGGTAGAATATATATCCCACGGGGGTAAAATTGAAAAAAGTTGAAAAATTTTTTTTTTTGGACTTAGTCATTTTTCCGGCGTTTATCAGACTTTCAGATACGGCAAATGTCAGTGAGCGTTCCGATTTCAGTTCCAGAGCGATTCGCCCAATGAGTCCTTGATATTTAGTCGTTTTCAGCCAATTTTCTGGATTTTTGAAAATTTCACTTTTTTGTGAAAATATCCACTAAATGAGGGAATAATATGTGTGAGGGTACCCCAGGAGAGTTCCAAATGTGTGTGGGTAGAATATATATCCCACGGGGGTAAAATTGAAAAAAGTTGAAAAAAATTTTTTTTTGGACTTAGTCATTTTTCCAGCGTTTATCAGACTTTAAGATGGGGGAAATGTCAGTGAGCATTCCCATTTCAGTTCCAGAGCAATTCGCCCAATGAGTCTTTGATATTTAGTCGTTTTCAGCCAATTTTCTGGATTTTTGAAAATTTCACTTTTTTGTGAAAATATCCACTAAATGAGGGAATAATATGTGTGAGGGTACTCCAGGAGAGTTCCAAATGTGTGTGGGTAGAATATATATCAAACGGGGGTAAAATTGAAAAAAGTTGAAAAATTTTTTTTTTTGGACTTAGTCATTTTTCCGGCGTTTATCAGACTTTCAGATAGGGGAAATGTCAGTGAGCGTTCCGATTTCAGTTCCAGAGCGATTCGCCCAATGAGTCCTTGTTATTTAGTTGTTTTCAGCCAATTTTCTGGATTTTTGAAAATTTCACTTTTTTGTGAAAATATCCACTAAATGAGGGAATAATATGTGTGAGGGTACACCAGGAGAGTTCTAAATGTGTGTGGGAAGAATATATATCCCACGGGGGTAAAATTGAAAAAAGTTGAAAAAAATTTTTTTTTGGACTTAGTCATTTTTCTGGCGTTTATCAGACTTTAAGATAGGGGAAATGTCAGTGAGCATTCCCATTTCAGTTCCAGAGCAATTCGCCCAATGAGTCTTTGATATTTAGTCGTTTTCAGCCAATTTTCTGGATTTTTGAAAATTTCACTTTTTTGTGAAAATATCCACTAAATGAGGGAATAATATGTGTGAGGGTACCCCAGGAGAGTTCCAAATGTGTGTGGGTAGAATATATATCCCACGGGGGTAAAATTGAAAAAAGTTGAAAAATTTTTTTTTTTGGACTTAGTCATTTTTCCGGCGTTTATCAGACTTTCAGATAGGGCAAATATCAGTGAGCATTCCGATTTCAGTTCCAGAGCGATTCGCCCAGTGAGTCCTTGATATTTAGTCGTTTTCAGCCAATTTTCTGGATTCTTGAAAATTTCACTTTTTTGTGAAAATATCCACTAAATGAGGGAATAATATGTGTGAGGGTACCGAAGGAGAGTTCCAAATGTGTGTGGGTAGAATATATATCCCACGGGGGTAAAATTGAAAAAAGTTGAAAAAATTTTTTTTTTGGACTTAGTCATTTTTCCGGCGTTTATCAGACTTTCAGATAGGGGAAATGTCAGTGAGCGTTCCGATTTCAGTTCCAGAGCTATACGCCCAATGAGTCCTTGTTATTTAGTCGTTTTCAGCCAATTTTCTGGATTTTTGAAAATTTTACTTTTTTGTGAAAATATCCACTAAATGAGGGAATAATATGTGTGAGGGTACACCAGGAGAGTTCTAAATGTGTGTGGGAAGAATATATATCCCACGGGGGTAAAATTGAAAAAAGTTGAAAAAAATTTTTTTTTGGACTTAGTCATTTTTCTGGCGTTTATCAGACTTTAAGATAGGGGAAATGTCAGTGAGCATTCCCATTTCAGTTCCAGAGCAATTCGCCCAATGAGTCTTTGATATTTAGTCGTTTTCAGCCAATTTTCTGGATTTTTGAAAATTTCACTTTTTTGTGAAAATATCCACTAAATGAGGGAATAATATGTGTGAGGGTACCCCAGGAGAGTTCCAAATGTGTGTGGGTAGAATATATATCCCACGGGGGTAAAATTGAAAAAAGTTGAAAAATTTTTTTTTTTGGACTTAGTCATTTTTCCGGCGTTTATCAGACTTTCAGATAGGGGAAATGTCAGTGAGCATTCCGATTTCAGTTCCAGAGCGATTCGCCCAATGAGTCCTTGTTATTTAGTTGTTTTCAGCCAATTTTCTGGATTTTTGAAAATTTCACTTTTTTGTGAAAATATCCACTAAATGAGGGAATAATATGTGTGAGGGTACACCAGGAGAGTTCTAAATGTGTGTGGGAAGAATATATATCCCACGGGGGTAAAATTGAAAAAAGTTGAAAAAAATTTTTTTTTGGACTTAGTCATTTTTCTGGCGTTTATCAGACTTTAAGATAGGGGAAATGTCAGTGAGCATTCCCATTTCAGTTCCAGAGCAATTCGCCCAATGAGTCTTTGATATTTAGTCGTTTTCAGCCAATTTTCTGGATTTTTGAAAATTTCACTTTTTTGTGAAAATATCCACTAAATGAGGGAATAATATGTGTAAGTGTACCCCAGGAGAGTTCCAAATGTGTGTGGGTAAAATATATATCCCACGGCGGTAAAATTGAAAAAAGTTGAAAAAAATTTTTTTTTGGACTTAGTCATTTTTCCGGCGTTTATCAGACTTTCAGATAGGGCAAATATCAGTGAGCATTCCGATTTCAGTTCCAGAGCGATTCGCCCAATGAGTCCTTGTTATTTAGTCGTTTTCAGCCAATTTTCTGGATTTTTGAAAATTTTACTTTTTTGTGAAAATATCCACTAAATGAGGGAATAATATGTGTGAGGGTACACCAGGAGAGTTCTAAATGTGTGTGGGAAGAATATATATCCCACGGGGGTAAAATTGAAAAGAGTTGAAAAAAAATTTTTTTTGGACTTAGTCATTTTTCTGGCGTTTATCAGACTTTCAGATAGGGGAAATGTCAGTGAGCGTTCCGATTTCAGTTCCAGAGCGATTCGCCCAATGAGTCCTTGATATTTAGTCGTTTTCAGCCAATTTTCTGGATTTTTGAAAATTTCACTTTTTTGTGAAAATATCCACTAAATGAGGGAATAATATGTGTGAGGGTACCCCAGGAGAGTTCCAAATGTGTGTGGGTAGAATATATATCCCACGGGGGTAAAATTGAAAAAGGTTGAAAAAAATTTTTTTTTGGACTTAGTCATTTTTCCAGCGTTTATCAGACTTTAAGATGGGGGAAATGTCAGTGAGCATTCCCATTTCAGTTCCAGAGCAATTCGCCCAATGAGTCTTTGATATTTAGTCGTTTTCAGCCAATTTTCTGGATTTTTGAAAATTTCACTTTTTTGTGAAAATATCCACTAAATGAGGGAATAATATGTGTGAGGGTACCCCAGGAGAGTTCCAAATGTGTGTGGGTAGAATATATATCCCACGGGGTAAAATTGAAAAAAGTTGAAAAATTTTTTTTTTTGGACTTAGTCATTTTTCCGGCGTTTATCAGACTTTAAGATGGGGGAAATGTCAGTGAGCATTCCCATTTCAGTTCCAGAGCAATTCGCCCAATGAGTCTTTGATATTTAGTCGTTTTCAGCCAATTTTCTGGATTTTTGAAAATTTCACTTTTTTGTGAAAATATCCACTAAATGAGGGAATAATATGTGTGAGGCTACTCCAGGAGAGTTCCAAATGTGTGTGGGTAGAATATATATCCCACGGGGGTAAAATTGAAAAAAGTTGAAAAAATTTTTTTTTTGGACTTAGTCATTTTTCTGGCATTTATCAGACTTTCAGATAGGGGAAATGTCAGTGAGCGTTCCGATTTCAGTTCCAGAGCGATACGCCCAATGAGTCCTTGTTATATAGTTGTTTTCAGCCAATTTTCTGGATTTTTGAAAATTTCACTTTTTTGTGAAAATATCCACTAAATGAGGGAATAATATGTGTGAGGGTGCACCAGGAGAGTTCTAAATGTGTGTGGGAAGAATATATATCCCACGGGGGTAAAATTGAAAAAAGTTGAAAAAAATTTTTTTTTGGACTTAGTCATTTTTCTGGCGTTTATCAGACTTTAAGATAGGGGAAATGTCAGTGAGCATTCCCATTTCAGTTCCAGAGCAATTCGCCCAATGAGTCTTTGATATTTAGTCGTTTTCAGCCAATTTTCTGGATTTTTGAAAATTTCACTTTTTTGTGAAAATATCCACTAAATGAGGGAATAATATGTGTAAGTGTACCCCAGGAGAGTTCCAAATGTGTGTGGGTAAAATATATATCCCACGGCGGTAAAATTGAAAAAAGTTGAAAAAAATTTTTTTTTGGACTTAGTCATTTTTCCGGCGTTTATCAGACTTTCAGATAGGGCAAATATCAGTGAGCATTCCGATTTCAGTTCCAGAGCGATTCGCCCAATGAGTCCTTGTTATTTAGTCGTTTTCAGCCAATTTTCTGGATTTTTGAAAATTTTACTTTTTTGTGAAAATATCCACTAAATGAGGGAATAATATGTGTGAGGGTACACCAGGAGAGTTCTAAATGTGTGTGGGAAGAATATATATCCCACGGGGGTAAAATTGAAAAAAGTTGAAAAAAAATTTTTTTTGGACTTAGTCATTTTTCTGGCGTTTATCAGACTTTCAGATAGGGGAAATGTCAGTGAGCGTTCCGATTTCAGTTCCAGAGCGATTCGCCCAATGAGTCTTTGATATTTAGTCGTTTTCTGCCAAGTTTCTAGATTTTTGAGAATTTCACTTTTTTGTGAAAATATCCACTAAATGAGGGAATAATATGTGTGAGGGTACCCCAGGAGAGTTCCAAATGTGTGTGGGTAGAATATATATCCCACGGGGGTAAAATTGAAAAAAGTTGAAAAAAATTTTTTTTTGGACTTTGGCATTTTTCCGGCGTTTATCAGACTTTCAGATAGGGGAAATGTCAGTGAGCGTTCAGATTTCAGTTCCAGAGCGATTGGCCCAATGAGACCTTGTTATTTAATTGTTTTCAGACAATTTTCTGGATTTTTGAAAATTTCACTTTTTTGTGAAAATATCCACTAAATGAGGGAATAATATGTGTGAGGGTACCCCAGGAGAGTTCCAAATGTGTGTGGGTAGAATATATATCCCACGGGGTAAAATTGAAAAAAGTTGAAAAATTTTTTTTTTTGGACTTAGTCATTTTTCCGGCGTTTATCAGACTTTAAGATGGGGGAAATGTCAGTGAGCATTCCCATTTCAGTTCCAGAGCAATTCGCCCAATGAGTCTTTGATATTTAGTCGTTTTCAGCCAATTTTCTGAATTTTTGAAAATTTCACTTCTTTGTGAAAATATCCACTAAATGAGGGAATAATATGTGTGAGGGTACCCCAGGAGAGTTCCAAATGTGTGTGGGTAGAATATATATCCCACGGGGGTAAAATTGAAAAAAGTTAAAAAAAATTTTTTTTTGGACTTAGTCATTTTTTCGGCGTTTATCAGACTTTCAGATAGGGGAAACGTCAGTGAGCGTTCCGATTTCAGTTCCAGAGCTATTCGCCCAATGAGTCTTTGATATTTAGTCGTTTTCTGCCAAGTTTCTAGATTTTTGAGAATTTCACTTTTTTTTGAAAATATCCACTAAATGAGGGAATAATATGTGTGAGGGTACCCCAGGAGAGTTCCAAATGTGTGTGGGTAGAATATATATCCCACGGGGGTAAAATTGAAAAAAGTTGAAAAAAATTTTTTTTTGGACTTTGGCATTTTTCCGGCGTTTATCAGACTTTCAGATAGGGGAAATGTCAGTGAGCGTTCAGATTTCAGTTCCAGAGCGATTCGCCCAATGAGACCTTGTTATTTAATTGTTTTCAGACAATTTTCTGGATTTTTGAAAATTTCACTTTTTTGTGAAAATATCCACTAAATGAGGGAATAATATGTGTGAGGGTACCCCAGGAGAGTTCCAAATGTGTGTGGGTAGAATATATATCCCACGGGGGTAAAATTGAAAAAAGTTGAAAAATTTTTTTTTTTGGACTTAGTCATTTTTCCGGCGTTTATCAGACTTTCAGATAGGGGAAATGTCAGTGAGCGTTCCGATTTCAGTTCCAGAGCGATTCGCCCGATGAGTCCTTGTTATTTAGTTGTTTTCAGCCAATTTTCTGGATTTTTGAAAATTTCACTTTTTTGTGAAAATATCCACTAAATGAGGGAATAATATGTGTGAGTGTACCCCAGGAGAGTTCCAAATGTGTGTGGGTAAAATATATATCCCACGGCGGTAAAATTGAAAAAAGTTGAAAAAAAATTTTTTTTGGACTTAGTCATTTTTCCGGCGTTTATCAGACTTTCAGATAGGGCAAATATCAGTGAGCATTCCGATTTCAGTTCCAGAGCGATTCGCCCAATGAGTCCTTTATATTTAGTCGTTTTCAGCCAATTTTCTGGATTCTTGAAAATTTCACTTTTTTGTGAAAATATCCACTAAATGAGGGAATAATATGTGTGAGGGTACCGAAGGAGAGTTCCAAATGTGTGTGGGTAGAATATATATCCCACGGGGGTAAAATTGAAAAAAGTTGAAAAAAATTTTTTTTTTGGACTTAGTCATTTTTCCGGCGTTTATCAGACTTTCAGATAGGGCAAATATCAGTGAGCATTCCGATTTCAGTTCCAGAGCGATTCGCCCAATGAGTCCTTGTTATTTAGTCGTTTTCAGCCAATTTTCTGGATTTTTGAAAATTTTACTTTTTTGTGAAAATATCCACTAAATGAGGGAATAATATGTGTGAGGGTACACCAGGAGAGTTCTAAATGTGTGTGGGAAGAATATATATCCCACGGGGGTAAAATTGAAAAAAGTTGAAAAAAAATTTTTTTTGGACTTAGTCATTTTTCTGGCGTTTATCAGACTTTCAGATAGGGGAAATGTCAGTGAGCCTTCCGATTTCAGTTCCAGAGCGATTCGCCCAATGAGTCCTTGATATTTAGTCATTTTCAGCCAATTTTCTGGATTTTTGAAAATTTCACTTTTTTGTGAAAATATCCACTAAATGAGGGAATAATATGTGTGAGGGTACCCCAGGAGAGTTCCAAATGTGTGTGGGTAGAATATATATCCCACGGGGGTAAAATTGAAAAAAGTTGAAAAAAAATTTTTTTTGGACTTAGTCATTTTTCCGGCGTTTATCAGACTTTCAGATAGGGGAAATATCAGTGAGCGTTCCGATTTCAGTTCCAGAGCGATTCGCCCAATGAGTCCTTGATAATTAGTCGTTTTCAGCCAATTTTCTGAATTTTTGAAAATTTCACTTCTTTGTGAAAATATCCACTAAATGAGGGAATAATATGTGTGAGGGTACCCCAGGAGAGTTCCAAATGTGTGTGGGTAGAATATATATCCCACGGGGGTAAAATTGAAAAAAGTTGAAAAAAAATTTTTTTTGGACTTAGTCATTTTTCCGGCGTTTATCAGACTTTCAGATAGGGGAAATATCAGTGAGCGTTCCGATTTCAGTTCCAGAGCGATTCGCCCAATGAGTCCTTGATAATTAGTCGTTTTCAGCCAATTTTCTGAATTTTTGAAAATTTCACTTCTTTGTGAAAATATCCACTAAATGAGGGAATAATATGTGTGAGGGTACCCCAGGAGAGTTCCAAATGTGTGTGGGTAGAATATATATCCCACGGGGGTAAAATTGAAAAAAGTTAAAAAAAATTTTTTTTTGGACTTAGTCATTTTTTCGGCGTTTATCAGACTTTCAGATAGGGGAAACATCAGTGAGCGTTCCGATTTCAGTTCCAGAGCGATTCGCCCAATGAGTCTTTGATATTTAGTCGTTTTCTGCCAAGTTTCTAGATTTTTGAGAATTTCACTTTTTTGTGAAAATATCCACTAAATGAGGGAATAATATGTGTGAGGGTACCCCAGGAGAGTTCCAAATGTGTGTGGGTAGAATATATATCCCACGGGGGTAAAATTGAAAAAAGTTGAAAAAATTTTTTTTTTTGGACTTAGTCATTTTTCCGGCGTTTATCAGACTTTCAGATAGGGGAAATGTCAGTGAGCGTTCCGATTTCAGTTCCAGAGCGATTCGCCCGATGAGTCCTTGTTATTTAGTTGTTTTCAGCCAATTTTCTGGATTTTTGAAAATTTCACTTTTTTGTGAAAATATCCACTAAATGAGGGAATAATATGTGTGAGTGTACCCCAGGAGAGTTCCAAATGTGTGTGGGTAGAATATATATCCCACGGGGGTAAAATTGAAAAAAGTTGAAAAATTTTTTTTTTTGGACTTAGTCATTTTTCCGGCGTTTATCAGACTTTAAGATAGGGGAAATGTCAGTGAGCGTTCCGATTTCAGTTCCAGAGCGATTCGCCCAATGAGTCCTTGTTATTTAGTTGTTTTCAGCCAATTTTCTGGATTTTTGAAAATTTCACTTTTTTGTGAAAATATCCAATAAATGAGGGAATAATATGTGTGAGGGTACACCAGGAGAGTTCTAAATGTGTGTGGGAAGAATATATATCCCACGGCGGTAAAATTGAAAAAAGTTGAAAAAAATTTTTTTTTGGACTTAGTCATTTTTCCGGCGTTTATCAGACTTTCAGATAGGGCAAATATCAGTGAGCATTCCGATTTCAGTTCCAGAGCGATTCGCCCAATGAGTCCTTGATATTTAGTCGTTTTCAGCCAATTTTCTGGATTCTTGAAAATTTCACTTTTTTGTGAAAATATCCACTAAATGAGGGAATAATATGTGTGAGGGTACCGAAGGAGAGTTCCAAATGTGTGTGAGTAGAATATATATCCCACGGGGGTAAAATTAAAAAAAGTTGAAAAAATTTTTTTTTTGGACTTAGTCATTTTTCTGGCGTTTATCAGACTTTCAGATAGGGGAAATGTCAGTGAGCGTTCCGATTTCAGTTCCAGAGCGATTCGCCCAATGAGTCCTTGATATTTAGTCATTTTCAGCCAATTTTCTGGATTTTTGAAAATTTCACTTTTTTGTGAAAATATCCACTAAATGAGGGAATAATATGTGTGAGGGTACCCCAGGAGAGTTCCAAATGTGTGTGGGTAGAATATATATCCCACGGGGGTAAAATTGAAAAAAGTTGAAAAAAAAATTTTTTTGGACTTAGTCATTTTTCCGGCGTTTATCAGACTTTCAGATAGGGGAAATATCAGTGAGCATTCCGATTTCAGTTCCAGAGCGATTCGCCCAATGAGTCCTTGATAATTAGTCGTTTTCAGCCAATTTTCTGAATTTTTGAAAATTTCACTTCTTTGTGAAAATATCCACTAAATGAGGGAATAATATGTGTGAGGGTACCCCAGGAGAGTTCCAAATGTGTGTGGGTAGAATATATATCCCACGGGGGTAAAATTGAAAAAAGTTAAAAAAAATTTTTTTTTGGACTTAGTCATTTTTTCGGCGTTTATCAGACTTTCAGATAGGGGAAACGTCAGTGAGCGTTCCGATTTCAGTTCCAGAGCGATTCGCCCAATGAGTCTTTGATATTTAGTCGTTTTCTGCCAAGTTTCTAGATTTTTGAGAATTTCACTTTTTTGTGAAAATATCCACTAAATGAGGGAATAATATGTGTGAGGGTACCCCAGGAGAGTTCCAAATGTGTGTGGGTAGAATATATATCCCACGGGGGTAAAATTGAAAAAAGTTGAAAAAATTTTTTTTTTTGGACTTAGTCATTTTTCCGGCGTTTATCAGACTTTAAGATAGGGGAAATGTCAGTGAGCATTCCCATTTCAGTTCCAGAGCAATTCGCCCAATGAGTCTTTGATATTTAGTCGTTTTCAGCCAATTTTCTGGATTTTTGAAAATTTCACTTTTTTGTGAAAATATCCACTAAATGAGGGAATAATATGTGTAAGTGTACCCCAGGAGAGTTCCAAATGTGTGTGGGTAAAATATATATCCCACGGCGGTAAAATTGAAAAAAGTTGAAAAAAATTTTTTTTTGGACTTAGTCATTTTTCCGGCGTTTATCAGACTTTCAGATAGGGCAAATATCAGTGAGCATTCCGATTTCAGTTCCAGAGCGATTCGCCCAATGAGTCCTTGTTATTTAGTCGTTTTCAGCCAATTTTCTGGATTTTTGAAAATTTTACTTTTTTGTGAAAATATCCACTAAATGAGGGAATAATATGTGTGAGGGTACACCAGGAGAGTTCTAAATGTGTGTGGGAAGAATATATATCCCACGGGGGTAAAATTGAAAAAAGTTGAAAAAAAAATTTTTTTGGACTTAGTCATTTTTCCGGCGTTTATCAGACTTTCAGATAGGGGAAATATCAGTGAGCGTTCCGATTTCAGTTCCAGAGCGATTCGCCCAATGAGTCCTTGATAATTAGTCGTTTTCAGCCAATTTTCTGAATTTTTGAAAATTTCACTTCTTTGTGAAAATATCCACTAAATGAGGGAATAATATGTGTGAGGGTACCCCAGGAGAGTTCCAAATGTGTGTGGGTAGAATATATATCCCACGGGGGTAAAATTGAAAAAAGTTAAAAAAAATTTTTTTTTGGACTTAGTCATTTTTTCGGCGTTTATCAGACTTTCAGATAGGTGAAACGTCAGTGAGCGTTCCGATTTCAGTTCCAGAGCGATTCGCCCAATGAGTCTTTGATATTTAGTCGTTTTCTGCCAAGTTTCTAGATTTTTGAGAATTTCACTTTTTTGTGAAAATATCCACTAAATGAGGGAATAATATGTGTGAGGGTACCCCAGGAGAGTTCCAAATGTGTGTGGGTAGAATATATATCCCACGGGGGTAAAATTGAAAAAAGTTTAAAAAAATTTTTTTTTGGACTTTGGCATTTTTCCGGCGTTTATCAGACTTTCAGATAGGGGAAATGTCAGTGAGCGTTCAGATTTCAGTTCCAGAGCGATTGGCCCAATGAGACCTTGTTATTTAATTGTTTTCAGACAATTTTCTGGATTTTTGAAAATTTCACTTTTTTGTGAAAATATCCACTAAATGAGGGAATAATATGTGTGAGGGTACCCCAGGAGAGTTCCAAATGTGTGTGGGTAGAATATATATCCCACGGGGTAAAATTGAAAAAAGTTGAAAAATTTTTTTTTTTGGACTTAGTCATTTTTCCGGCGTTTATCAGACTTTCAGAGAGGGGAAATGTCAGTGAGCGTTCCGATTTCAGTTCCAGAGCGATTCGCCCGATGACTCCTTGTTATTTAGTTGTTTTCAGCCAATTTTCTGGATTTTTGAAAATTTCACTTTTTTGTGAAAATATCCACTAAATGAGGGAATAATATGTGTGGACTTAGTCATTTTTCTGGCGTTTATCAGACTTTAAGATAGGGGAAATGTCAGTGAGCATTCCCATTTCAGTTCCAGAGCAATTCGCCCAATGAGTCTTTGATATTTAGTCATTTTCAGCCAATTTTCTGGATTTTTGAAAATTTCACTTTTTTGTGAAAATATCCACTAAATGAGGGAATAATATGTGTAAGTGTACCCCAGGAGAGTTCCAAATGTGTGTGGGTAAAATATATATCCCACGGCGGTAAAATTGAAAAAAGTTGAAAAAAATTTTTTTTTGGACTTAGTCATTTTTCCGGCGTTTATCAGACTTTCAGATAGGGCAAATATCAGTGAGCATTCCGATTTCAGTTCCAGAGCGATTCGCCCAATGAGTCCTTGTTATTTAGTCATTTTCAGCCAATTTTCTGGATTTTTGAAAATTTTACTTTTTTGTGAAAATATCCACTAAATGAGGGAATAATATGTGTGAGGGTACACCAGGAGAGTTCTAAATGTGTGTGGGAAGAATATATATCCCACGGGGGTAAAATTGAAAAAAGTTGAAAAAAAATTTTTTTTGGACTTAGTCATTTTTCTGGCGTTTATCAGACTTTCAGATAGGGGAAATGTCAGTGAGCGTTCCGATTTCAGTTCCAGAGCGATTCGCCCAATGAGTCTTTGATATTTAGTCGTTTTCTGCCAAGTTTCTAGATTTTTGAGAATTTCACTTTTTTGTGAAAATATCCACTAAATGAGGGAATAATATGTGTGAGGGTACCCCAGGAGATTTCCAAATGTGTGTGGGTAGAATATATATCCCACGGGGGTAAAATTGAAAAAAGTTGAAAAAAATTTTTTTTTGGACTTTGGCATTTTTCCGGCGTTTATCAGACTTTCAGATAGGGGAAATGTCAGTGAGCGTTCAGATTTCAGTTCCAGAGCGATTGGCCCAATGAGACCTTGTTATTTAATTGTTTTCAGACAATTTTCTGGATTTTTGAAAATTTCACTTTTTTGTGAAAATATCCACTAAATGAGGGAATAATATGTGTGAGGGTACCCCAGGAGAGTTCCAAATGTGTGTGGGTAGAATATATATCCCACGGGGTAAAATTGAAAAAAGTTGAAAAATTTTTTTTTTTGGACTTAGTCATTTTTCCGGCGTTTATCAGACTTTAAGATGTGGGAAATGTCAGTGAGCATTCCCATTTCAGTTCCAGAGCAATTCGCCCAATGAGTCTTTGATATTTAGTCGTTTTCAGCCAATTTTCTGAATTTTTGAAAATTTCACTTCTTTGTGAAAATATCCACTAAATGAGGGAATAATATGTGTGAGGGTACCCCAGGAGAGTTCCAAATGTGTGTGGGTAGAATATATATCCCACGGGGGTAAAATTGAAAAAAGTTAAAAAAAATTTTTTTTTGGACTTAGTCATTTTTTCGGCGTTTATCAGACTTTCAGATAGGGGAAACGTCAGTGAGCGTTCCGATTTCAGTTCCAGAGCTATTCGCCCAATGAGTCTTTGATATTTAGTCGTTTTCTGCCAAGTTTCTAGATTTTTGAGAATTTCACTTTTTTGTGAAAATATCCACTAAATGAGGGAATAATATGTGTGAGGGTACCCCAGGAGAGTTCCAAATGTGTGTGGGTAGAATATATATCCCACGGGGGTAAAATTGAAAAAAGTTGAAAAAAATTTTTTTTTGGACTTTGGCATTTTTCCGGCGTTTATCAGACTTTCAGATAGGGGAAATGTCAGTGAGCGTTCAGATTTCAGTTCCAGAGCGATTCGCCCAATGAGACCTTGTTATTTAATTGTTTTCAGACAATTTTCTGGATTTTTGAAAATTTCACTTTTTTGTGAAAATATCCACTAAATGAGGGAATAATATGTGTGAGGGTACCCCAGGAGAGTTCCAAATGTGTGTGGGTAGAATATATATCCCACGGGGGTAAAATTGAAAAAAGTTGAAAAATTTTTTTTTTTGGACTTAGTCATTTTTCCGGCGTTTATCAGACTTTCAGATAGGGGAAATGTCAGTGAGCGTTCCGATTTCAGTTCCAGAGCGATTCGCCCGATGAGTCCTTGTTATTTAGTTGTTTTCAGCCAATTTTCTGGATTTTTGAAAATTTCACTTTTTTGTGAAAATATCCACTAAATGAGGGAATAATATGTGTGAGTGTACCCCAGGAGAGTTCCAAATGTGTGTGGGTAAAATATATATCCCACGGCGGTAAAATTGAAAAAAGTTGAAAAAAATTTTTTTTTGGACTTAGTCATTTTTCCGGCGTTTATCAGACTTTCAGATAGGGCAAATATCAGTGAGCATTCCGATTTCAGTTCCAGAGCGATTCGCCCAATGAGTCCTTTATATTTAGTCGTTTTCAGCCAATTTTCTGGATTCTTGAAAATTTCACTTTTTTGTGAAAATATCCACTAAATGAGGGAATAATATGTGTGAGGGTACCGAAGGAGAGTTCCAAATGTGTGTGGGTAGAATATATATCCCACGGGGGTAAAATTGAAAAAAGTTGAAAAAATTTTTTTTTTGGACTTAGTCATTTTTCCGGCGTTTATCAGACTTTCAGATAGGGGAAATGTCAGTGAGCGTTCTGATTTCAGTTCCAGAGCGATACGCCCAATGAGTCCTTGTTATTTAGTCGTTTTCAGCCAATTTTCTGGATTTTTGAAAATTTTACTTTTTTGTGAAAATATCCACTAAATGAGGGAATAATATGTGTGAGGGTACACCAGGAGAGTTCTAAATGTGTGTGGGAAGAATATAATATCCCACGGGGGTAAAATTGAAAAAAGTTGAAAAAAATTTTTTTTTGGACTTAGTCATTTTTCTGGCGTTTATCAGACTTTAAGATAGGGGAAATGTCAGTGAGCATTCCCATTTCAGTTCCAGAGCAATTCGCCCAATGAGTCTTTGATATTTAGTCGTTTTCAGCCAATTTTCTGGATTTTTGAAAATTTCACTTTTTTGTGAAAATATCCACTAAGTGAGGGAATAATATGTGTAAGTGTACCCCAGGAGAGTTCCAAATGTGTGTGGGTAAAATATATATCCCACGGCGGTAAAATTGAAAAAAGTTGAAAAAAATTTTTTTTTGGACTTAGTCATTTTTCCGGCGTTTATCAGACTTTCAGATAGGGCAAATATCAGTGAGCATTCCGATTTCAGTTCCAGAGCGATTCGCCCAATGAGTCCTTGTTATTTAGTCGTTTTCAGCCAATTTTCTGGATTTTTGAAAATTTTACTTTTTTGTGAAAATATCCACTAAATGAGGGAATAATATGTGTGAGGGTACACCAGGAGAGTTCTAAATGTGTGTGGGAAGAATATATATCCCACGGGGGTAAAATTGAAAAAAGTTGAAAACAAATTTTTTTTGGACTTAGTCATTTTTCTGGCGTTTATCAGACTTTCAGATAGGGGAAATGTCAGTGAGCGTTCCGATTTCAGTTCCAGAGCGATTCGCCCAATGAGTCCTTGATATTTAGTCATTTTCAGCCAATTTTCTGGATTTTTGAAAATTTCACTTTTTTGTGAAAATATCCACTAAATGAGGGAATAATATGTGTGAGGGTACCCCAGGAGAGTTCCAAATGTGTGTGGGTAGAATATATATCCCACGGGGGTAAAATTGAAAAAAGTTGAAAAAAATTTTTTTTGGACTTAGTCATTTTTCCGGCGTTTATCAGACTTTCAGATAGGGGAAATATCAGTGAGCGTTCCGATTTCAGTTCCAGAGCGATTCGCCCAATGAGTCTTTGATATTTAGTCGTTTTCTGCCAAGTTTCTAGATTTTTGAGAATTTCACTTTTTTGTGAAAATATCCACTAAATGAGGGAATAATATGTGTGAGGGTACCCCAGGAGAGTTCCAAATGTGTGTGGGTAGAATATATATCCCACGGGGGTAAAATTGAAAAAAGTTGAAAAAATTTTTTTTTTTGGACTTAGTCATTTTTCCGGCGTTTATCAGACTTTCAGATAGGGGAAATGTCAGTGAGCGTTCCGATTTCAGTTCCAGAGCGATTCGCCCAATGAGTCCTTGTTATTTAGTTGTTTTCAGCCAATTTTCTGGATTTTTGAAAATTTCACTTTTTTGTGAAAATATCCACTAAATGAGGGAATAATATGTGTGAGTGTACCCCAGGAGAGTTCCAAATGTGTGTGGGTAAAATATATATCCCACGGCGGTAAAATTGAAAAAAGTTGAAAAAAATTTTTTTTTGGACTTAGTCATTTTTCCGGCGTTTATCAGACTTTCAGATAGGGGAAATGTCAGTGAGCATTCCGATTTCAGTTCCAGAGCGATACGCCCAATGAGTCCTTGTTATTTAGTCGTTTTCAGCCAATTTTCTGGATTTTTGAAAATTTTACTTTTTTGTGAAAATATCCACTAAATGAGGGAATAATATGTGTGAGGGTACACCAGGAGAGTTCTAAATGTGTATGGGAAGAATATATATCCCACGGGGGTAAAATTGAAAAAAGTTGAAAAAAAAATTTTTTTGGACTTAGTCATTTTTCTGGCGTTTATCAGACTTTAAGATAGGGGAAATGTCAGTGAGCATTCCCATTTCAGTTCCAGAGCAATTCGCCCAATGAGTCTTTGATATTTAGTCGTTTTCAGCCAATTTTCTGGATTTTTGAAAATTTCACTTTTTTGTGAAAATATCCACTAAATGAGGGAATGATATGTGTGAGGGTACCCCAGGAGAGTTCCAAATGTGTGTGGGTAGAATATATATCCCACGGGGGTAAAATTGAAAAAAGTTGAAAAATTTTTTTTTTTGGACTTAGTCATTTTTCCGGCGTTTATCAGACTTTCAGATAGGGGAAATGTCAGTGAGCGTTCCGATTTCAGTTCCAGAGCGATTCGCCCAATGAGTCCTTGTTATTTAGTTGTTTTCAGCCAATTTTCTGGATTTTTGAAAATTTCACTTTTTTGTGAAAATATCCAATAAATGAGGGAATAATATGTGTGAGGGTACACCAGGAGAGTTCTAAATGTGTGTGGGAAGAATATATATCCCACGGCGGTAAAATTGAAAAAAGTTGAAAAAAATTTTTTTTTGGACTTAGTCATTTTTCCGGCGTTTATCAGACTTTCAGATAGGGCAAATATCAGTGAGCATTCCGATTTCAGTTCCAGAGCGATTCGCCCAATGAGTCCTTGATATTTAGTCGTTTTCAGCCAATTTTCTGGATTCTTGAAAATTTCACTTTTTTGTGAAAATATCCACTAAATGAGGGAATAATATGTGTGAGGGTACACCAGGAGAGTTCTAAATGTGTGTGGGAAGAATATATATCCCACGGGGGTAAAATTGAAAAAAGTTGAAAAAAATTTTTTTTTGGACTTAGTCATTTTTCTGGCGTTTATCAGACTTTAAGATAGGGGAAATGTCAGTGAGCATTCCCATTTCAGTTCCAGAGCAATTCGCCCAATGAGTCTTTGATATTTAGTCGTTTTCAGCCAATTTTCTGGATTTTTGAAAATTTCACTTTTTTGTGAAAATATCCACTAAGTGAGGGAATAATATGTGTAAGTGTACCCCAGGAGAGTTCCAAATGTGTGTGGGTAAAATATATATCCCACGGCGGTAAAATTGAAAAAAGTTGAAAAAAATTTTTTTTTGGACTTAGTCATTTTTCCGGCGTTTATCAGACTTTCAGATAGGGCAAATATCAGTGAGCATTCCGATTTCAGTTCCAGAGCGATTCGCCCAATGAGTCCTTGTTATTTAGTCGTTTTCAGCCAATTTTCTGGATTTTTGAAAATTTTACTTTTTTGTGAAAATATCCACTAAATGAGGGAATAATATGTGTGAGGGTACACCAGGAGAGTTCTAAATGTGTGTGGGAAGAATATATATCCCACGGGGGTAAAATTGAAAAAAGTTGAAAACAAATTTTTTTTGGACTTAGTCATTTTTCTGGCGTTTATCAGACTTTCAGATAGGGGAAATGTCAGTGAGCGTTCCGATTTCAGTTCCAGAGCGATTCGCCCAATGAGTCCTTGATATTTAGTCATTTTCAGCCAATTTTCTGGATTTTTGAAAATTTCACTTTTTTGTGAAAATATCCACTAAATGAGGGAATAATATGTGTGAGGGTACCCCAGGAGAGTTCCAAATGTGTGTGGGTAGAATATATATCCCACGGGGGTAAAATTGAAAAAAGTTGAAAAAAATTTTTTTTGGACTTAGTCATTTTTCCGGCGTTTATCAGACTTTCAGATAGGGGAAATATCAGTGAGCGTTCCGATTTCAGTTCCAGAGCGATTCGCCCAATGAGTCTTTGATATTTAGTCGTTTTCTGCCAAGTTTCTAGATTTTTGAGAATTTCACTTTTTTGTGAAAATATCCACTAAATGAGGGAATAATATGTGTGAGGGTACCCCAGGAGAGTTCCAAATGTGTGTGGGTAGAATATATATCCCACGGGGGTAAAATTGAAAAAAGTTGAAAAAATTTTTTTTTTTGGACTTAGTCATTTTTCCGGCGTTTATCAGACTTTCAGATAGGGGAAATGTCAGTGAGCGTTCCGATTTCAGTTCCAGAGCGATTCGCCCAATGAGTCCTTGTTATTTAGTTGTTTTCAGCCAATTTTCTGGATTTTTGAAAATTTCACTTTTTTGTGAAAATATCCACTAAATGAGGGAATAATATGTGTGAGTGTACCCCAGGAGAGTTCCAAATGTGTGTGGGTAAAATATATATCCCACGGCGGTAAAATTGAAAAAAGTTGAAAAAAATTTTTTTTTGGACTTAGTCATTTTTCCGGCGTTTATCAGACTTTCAGATAGGGGAAATGTCAGTGAGCATTCCGATTTCAGTTCCAGAGCGATACGCCCAATGAGTCCTTGTTATTTAGTCGTTTTCAGCCAATTTTCTGGATTTTTGAAAATTTTACTTTTTTGTGAAAATATCCACTAAATGAGGGAATAATATGTGTGAGGGTACACCAGGAGAGTTCTAAATGTGTATGGGAAGAATATATATCCCACGGGGGTAAAATTGAAAAAAGTTGAAAAAAAAATTTTTTTGGACTTAGTCATTTTTCTGGCGTTTATCAGACTTTAAGATAGGGGAAATGTCAGTGAGCATTCCCATTTCAGTTCCAGAGCAATTCGCCCAATGAGTCTTTGATATTTAGTCGTTTTCAGCCAATTTTCTGGATTTTTGAAAATTTCACTTTTTTGTGAAAATATCCACTAAATGAGGGAATGATATGTGTGAGGGTACCCCAGGAGAGTTCCAAATGTGTGTGGGTAGAATATATATCCCACGGGGGTAAAATTGAAAAAAGTTGAAAAATTTTTTTTTTTGGACTTAGTCATTTTTCCGGCGTTTATCAGACTTTCAGATAGGGGAAATGTCAGTGAGCGTTCCGATTTCAGTTCCAGAGCGATTCGCCCAATGAGTCCTTGTTATTTAGTTGTTTTCAGCCAATTTTCTGGATTTTTGAAAATTTCACTTTTTTGTGAAAATATCCAATAAATGAGGGAATAATATGTGTGAGGGTACACCAGGAGAGTTCTAAATGTGTGTGGGAAGAATATATATCCCACGGCGGTAAAATTGAAAAAAGTTGAAAAAAATTTTTTTTTGGACTTAGTCATTTTTCCGGCGTTTATCAGACTTTCAGATAGGGCAAATATCAGTGAGCATTCCGATTTCAGTTCCAGAGCGATTCGCCCAATGAGTCCTTGATATTTAGTCGTTTTCAGCCAATTTTCTGGATTCTTGAAAATTTCACTTTTTTGTGAAAATATCCACTAAATGAGGGAATAATATGTGTGAGGGTACACCAGGAGAGTTCTAAATGTGTGTGGGAAGAATATATATCCCACGGGGGTAAAATTGAAAAAAGTTGAAAAAAATTTTTTTTTGGACTTAGTCATTTTTCTGGCGTTTATCAGACTTTCAGATAGGGGAAATGTCAGTGAGCGTTCCGATTTCAGTTCCAGAGCGATTCGCCCAATGAGTCCTTGATATTTAGTCATTTTCAGCCAATTTTCTGGATTTTTGAAAATTTCACTTTTTTGTGAAAATATCCACTAAATGAGGGAATAATATGTGTGAGGGTACCCCAGGAGAGTTCCAAATGTGTGTGGGTAGAATATATATCCCACGGGGGTAAAATTGAAAAAAGTTGAAAAAAAATTTTTTTTGGACTTAGTCATTTTTCCGGCGTTTATCAGACTTTCAGATAGGGGAAATATCAGTGAGCGTTCCGATTTCAGTTCCAGAGCGATTCGCCCAATGAGTCCTTGATAATTAGTCGTTTTCAGCCAATTTTCTGAATTTTTGAAAATTTCACTTCTTTGTGAAAATATCCACTAAATGAGGGAATAATATGTGTGAGGGTACCCCAGGAGAGTTCCAAATGTGTGTGGGTAGAATATATATCCCACGGGGGTAAAATTGAAAAAAGTTGAAAAATTTTTTTTTTTGGACTTAGTCATTTTTCCGGCGTTTATCAGACTTTCAGATAGGGCAAATATCAGTGAGCATTCCGATTTCAGTTCCAGAGCGATTCGCCCAATGAGTCCTTGTTATTTAGTCGTTTTCAGCCAATTTTCTGGATTTTTGAAAATTTTACTTTTTTGTGAAAATATCCACTAAATGAGGGAATAATATGTGTGAGGGTACACCAGGAGAGTTCTAAATGTGTGTGGGAAGAATATATATCCCACGGGGGTAAAATTGAAAAAAGTTGAAAAAAAATTTTTTTTGGACTTAGTCATTTTTCTGGCGTTTATCAGACTTTCAGATAGGGGAAATGTCAGTGAGCGTTCCGATTTCAGTTCCAGAGCGATTTGCCCAATGAGTCCTTGATATTTAGTCATTTTCAGCCAATTTTCTGGATTTTTGAAAATTTCACTTTTTTGTGAAAATATCCACTAAATGAGGGAATAATATGTGTGAGGGTACCCCAGGAGAGTTCCAAATGTGTGTGGGTAGAATATATATCCCACGGGGGTAAAATTGAAAAAAGTTGAAAAAATTTTTTTTTTGGACTTAGTCATTTTTCCGGCGTTTATCAGACTTTCAGATAGGGGAAATGTCAGTGAGCGTTCCGATTTCAGTTCCAGAGCGATTCGCCCAATGAGTCCTTGTTATTTAGTTGTTTTCAGCCAATTTTCTGGATTTTTGAAAATTTCACTTTTTTGTGAAAATATCCACTAAATGAGGGAATAATATGTGTGAGGGTACACCAGGAGAGTTCTAAATGTGTGTGGGAAGAATATATATCCCACGGGGGTAAAATTGAAAAAAGTTGAAAAAAATTTTTTTTTGGACTTAGTCATTTTTCTGGCGTTTATCAGACTTTAAGATAGGGGAAATGTCAGTGAGCATTCCCATTTCAGTTCCAGAGCAATTCGCCCAATGAGTCTTTGATATTTAGTCGTTTTCAGCCAATTTTCTGGATTTTTGAAAATTTCACTTTTTTGTGAAAATATCCACTAAATGAGGGAATAATATGTGTAAGTGTACCCCAGGAGAGTTCCAAATGTGTGTGGGTAAAATATATATCCCACGGCGGTAAAATTGAAAAAAGTTGAAAAAAATTTTTTTTTGGACTTAGTCATTTTTCTGGCGTTTATCAGACTTTAAGATAGGGGAAATGTCAGTGAGCATTCCCATTTCAGTTCCAGAGCAATTCGCCCAATGAGTCTTTGATATTTAGTCGTTTTCAGCCAATTTTCTGGATTTTTGAAAATTTCACTTTTTTGTGAAAATATCCACTAAATGAGGGAATAATATGTGTAAGTGTACCCCAGGAGAGTTCCAAATGTGTGTGGGTAAAATATATATCCCACGGCAGTAAAATTGAAAAAAGTTGAAAAAAAATTTTTTTTGGACTTAGTCATTTTTCCGGCGTTTATCAGACTTTCAGATAGGGCAAATATCAGTGAGCATTCCGATTTCAGTTCCAGAGCGATTCGCCCAATGAGTCCTTGATATTTAGTCGTTTTCAGCCAATTTTCTGGATTCTTGAAAATTTCACTTTTTTGTGAAAATATCCACTAAATGAGGGAATAATATGTGTGAGGGTACCGAAGGAGAGTTCCAAATGTGTGTGAGTAGAATATATATCCCACGGGGGTAAAATTGAAAAAAGTTGAAAAAAAATTTTTTTTGGACTTAGTCATTTTTCTGGCGTTTATCAGACTTTCAGATAGGGGAAATGTCAGTGAGCGTTCCGATTTCAGTTCCAGAGCGATTCGCCCAATGAGTCCTTGATATTTAGTCATTTTCAGCCAATTTTCTGGATTTTTGAAAATTTCACTTTTTTGTGAAAATATCCACTAAATGAGGGAATAATATGTGTGAGGGTACCCCAGGAGAGTTCCAAATGTGTGTGGGTAGAATATATATCCCACGGGGGTAAAATTGAAAAAAGTTTAAAAAAAATTTTTTTTGGACTTAGTCATTTTTCCGGCGTTTATCAGACTTTCAGATAGGGGAAATATCAGTGAGCGTTCCGATTTCAGTTCCAGAGCGATTCGCCCAATGAGTCCTTGATAATTAGTCGTTTTCAGCCAATTTTCTGAATTTTTGAAAATTTCACTTCTTTGTGAAAATATCCACTAAATGAGGGAATAATATGTGTGAGGGTACACCAGGAGAGTTCCAAATGTGTGTGGGTAGAATATATATCCCACGGGGGTAAAATTGAAAAAAGTTAAAAAAAATTTTTTTTTGGACTTAGTCATTTTTTCGGCGTTTATCAGACTTTCAGATAGGGGAAACGTCAGTGAGCGTTCCGATTTCAGTTCCAGAGCGATTCGCCCAATGAGTCTTTGATATTTAGTCGTTTTCTGCCAAGTTTCTAGATTTTTGAGAATTTCACTTTTTTGTGAAAATATCCACTAAATGAGGGAATAATATGTGTGAGGGTACCCCAGGAGAGTTCCAAATGTGTGTGGGTAGAATATATATCCCACGGGGGTAAAATTGAAAAAAGTTGAAAAAAATTTTTTTTTGGACTTTGGCATTTTTCCGGCGTTTATCAGACTTTCAGATAGGGGAAATGTCAGTGAGCGTTCAGATTTCAGTTCCAGAGCGATTCGCCCAATGAGACCTTGTTATTTAATTGTTTTCAGACAATTTTCTGGATTTTTGAAAATTTCACTTTTTTGTGAAAATATCCACTAAATGAGGGAATAATATGTGTGAGGGTACCCCAGGAGAGTTCCAAATGTGTGTGGGTAGAATATATATCCCACGGGGGTAAAATTGAAAAAAGTTAAAAAAAATTTTTTTTTGGACTTAGTCATTTTTCCAGCGTTTATCAGACTTTCAGATAGGGGAAATGTCAGTGAGCGTTCCGATTTCAGTTCCAGAGCGATTCGCCCAATGAGTCCTTGATATTTAGTCATTTTCAGCCAATTTTCTGGATTTTTGAAAATTTCACTTTTTTGTGAAAATATCCACTAAATGAGGGAATAATATGTGTGAGGGTACCCCAGGAGAGTTCCAAATGTGTGTGGGTAGAATATATATCCCACGGGGGTAAAATTGAAAAAAGTTGAAAAAAAATTTTTTTTGGACTTAGTCATTTTTCCGGCGTTTATCAGACTTTCAGATAGGGGAAATATCAGTGAGCGTTCCGATTTCAGTTCCAGAGCGATTTGCCCAATGAGTCCTTGATAATTAGTCGTTTTCAGCCAATTTTCTGAATTTTTGAAAATTTCACTTCTTTGTGAAAATATCCACTAAATGAGGGAATAATATGTGTGAGGGTACCCCAGGAGAGTTCCAAATGTGTGTAGGTAGAATATATATCCCACGGGGGTAAAATTGAAAAAAGTTAAAAAAAATTTTTTTTTGGACTTAGTCATTTTTTCGGCGTTTATCAGACTTTCAGATAGGGGAAACGTCAGTGAGCGTTCCGATTTCAGTTCCAGAGCGATTCGCCCAATGAGTCCTTGATATTTAGTCATTTTCAGCCAATTTTCTGGATTTTTGAAAATTTCACTTTTTTGTGAAAATATCCACTAAATGAGGGAATAATATGTGTGAGGGTACCCCAGGAGAGTTCCAAATGTGTGTGGGTAGAATATATATCCCACGGGGGTAAAATTGAAAAAAGTTGAAAAAAAAATTTTTTTGGACTTAGTCATTTTTCCGGCGTTTATCAGACTTTCAGATAGGGGAAATATCAGTGAGCATTCCGATTTCAGTTCCAGAGCGATTCGCCCAATGAGTCCTTGATAATTAGTCGTTTTCAGCCAATTTTCTGAATTTTTGAAAATTTCACTTCTTTGTGAAAATATCCACTAAATGAGGGAATAATATGTGTGAGGGTACCCCAGGAGAGTTCCAAATGTGTGTGGGTAGAATATATATCCCACGGGGGTAAAATTGAAAAAAGTTAAAAAAAATTTTTTTTTGGACTTAGTCATTTTTTCGGCGTTTATCAGACTTTCAGATAGGGGAAACGTCAGTGAGCGTTCCGATTTCAGTTCCAGAGCGATTCGCCCAATGAGTCTTTGATATTTAGTCGTTTTCTGCCAAGTTTCTAGATTTTTGAGAATTTCACTTTTTTGTGAAAATATCCACTAAATGAGGGAATAATATGTGTGAGGGTACCCCAGGAGAGTTCCAAATGTGTGTGGGTAGAATATATATCCCACGGGGGTAAAATTGAAAAAAGTTGAAAAAATTTTTTTTTTTGGACTTAGTCATTTTTCCGGCGTTTATCAGACTTTAAGATAGGGGAAATGTCAGTGAGCATTCCCATTTCAGTTCCAGAGCAATTCGCCCAATGAGTCTTTGATATTTAGTCGTTTTCAGCCAATTTTCTGGATTTTTGAAAATTTCACTTTTTTGTGAAAATATCCACTAAATGAGGGAATAATATGTGTAAGTGTACCCCAGGAGAGTTCCAAATGTGTGTGGGTAAAATATATATCCCACGGCGGTAAAATTGAAAAAAGTTGAAAAAAATTTTTTTTTGGACTTAGTCATTTTTCCGGCGTTTATCAGACTTTCAGATAGGGCAAATATCAGTGAGCATTCCGATTTCAGTTCCAGAGCGATTCGCCCAATGAGTCCTTGTTATTTAGTCGTTTTCAGCCAATTTTCTGGATTTTTGAAAATTTTACTTTTTTGTGAAAATATCCACTAAATGAGGGAATAATATGTGTGAGGGTACACCAGGAGAGTTCTAAATGTGTGTGGGAAGAATATATATCCCACGGGGGTAAAATTGAAAAAAGTTGAAAAAAAAATTTTTTTGGACTTAGTCATTTTTCCGGCGTTTATCAGACTTTCAGATAGGGGAAATATCAGTGAGCGTTCCGATTTCAGTTCCAGAGCGATTCGCCCAATGAGTCCTTGATAATTAGTCGTTTTCAGCCAATTTTCTGAATTTTTGAAAATTTCACTTCTTTGTGAAAATATCCACTAAATGAGGGAATAATATGTGTGAGGGTACCCCAGGAGAGTTCCAAATGTGTGTGGGTAGAATATATATCCCACGGGGGTAAAATTGAAAAAAGTTAAAAAAAATTTTTTTTTGGACTTAGTCATTTTTTCGGCGTTTATCAGACTTTCAGATAGGTGAAACGTCAGTGAGCGTTCCGATTTCAGTTCCAGAGCGATTCGCCCAATGAGTCTTTGATATTTAGTCGTTTTCTGCCAAGTTTCTAGATTTTTGAGAATTTCACTTTTTTGTGAAAATATCCACTAAATGAGGGAATAATATGTGTGAGGGTACCCCAGGAGAGTTCCAAATGTGTGTGGGTAGAATATATATCCCACGGGGGTAAAATTGAAAAAAGTTTAAAAAAATTTTTTTTTGGACTTTGGCATTTTTCCGGCGTTTATCAGACTTTCAGATAGGGGAAATGTCAGTGAGCGTTCAGATTTCAGTTCCAGAGCGATTGGCCCAATGAGACCTTGTTATTTAATTGTTTTCAGACAATTTTCTGGATTTTTGAAAATTTCACTTTTTTGTGAAAATATCCACTAAATGAGGGAATAATATGTGTGAGGGTACCCCAGGAGAGTTCCAAATGTGTGTGGGTAGAATATATATCCCACGGGGTAAAATTGAAAAAAGTTGAAAAATTTTTTTTTTTGGACTTAGTCATTTTTCCGGCGTTTATCAGACTTTCAGAGAGGGGAAATGTCAGTGAGCGTTCCGATTTCAGTTCCAGAGCGATTCGCCCGATGACTCCTTGTTATTTAGTTGTTTTCAGCCAATTTTCTGGATTTTTGAAAATTTCACTTTTTTGTGAAAATATCCACTAAATGAGGGAATAATATGTGTGGACTTAGTCATTTTTCTGGCGTTTATCAGACTTTAAGATAGGGGAAATGTCAGTGAGCATTCCCATTTCAGTTCCAGAGCAATTCGCCCAATGAGTCTTTGATATTTAGTCATTTTCAGCCAATTTTCTGGATTTTTGAAAATTTCACTTTTTTGTGAAAATATCCACTAAATGAGGGAATAATATGTGTAAGTGTACCCCAGGAGAGTTCCAAATGTGTGTGGGTAAAATATATATCCCACGGCGGTAAAATTGAAAAAAGTTGAAAAAAATTTTTTTTTGGACTTAGTCATTTTTCCGGCGTTTATCAGACTTTCAGATAGGGCAAATATCAGTGAGCATTCCGATTTCAGTTCCAGAGCGATTCGCCCAATGAGTCCTTGTTATTTAGTCATTTTCAGCCAATTTTCTGGATTTTTGAAAATTTTACTTTTTTGTGAAAATATCCACTAAATGAGGGAATAATATGTGTGAGGGTACACCAGGAGAGTTCTAAATGTGTGTGGGAAGAATATATATCCCACGGGGGTAAAATTGAAAAAAGTTGAAAAAAAATTTTTTTTGGACTTAGTCATTTTTCTGGCGTTTATCAGACTTTCAGATAGGGGAAATGTCAGTGAGCGTTCCGATTTCAGTTCCAGAGCGATTCGCCCAATGAGTCTTTGATATTTAGTCGTTTTCTGCCAAGTTTCTAGATTTTTGAGAATTTCACTTTTTTGTGAAAATATCCACTAAATGAGGGAATAATATGTGTGAGGGTACCCCAGGAGATTTCCAAATGTGTGTGGGTAGAATATATATCCCACGGGGGTAAAATTGAAAAAAGTTGAAAAAAATTTTTTTTTGGACTTTGGCATTTTTCCGGCGTTTATCAGACTTTCAGATAGGGGAAATGTCAGTGAGCGTTCAGATTTCAGTTCCAGAGCGATTGGCCCAATGAGACCTTGTTATTTAATTGTTTTCAGACAATTTTCTGGATTTTTGAAAATTTCACTTTTTTGTGAAAATATCCACTAAATGAGGGAATAATATGTGTGAGGGTACCCCAGGAGAGTTCCAAATGTGTGTGGGTAGAATATATATCCCACGGGGTAAAATTGAAAAAAGTTGAAAAATTTTTTTTTTTGGACTTAGTCATTTTTCCGGCGTTTATCAGACTTTAAGATGTGGGAAATGTCAGTGAGCATTCCCATTTCAGTTCCAGAGCAATTCGCCCAATGAGTCTTTGATATTTAGTCGTTTTCAGCCAATTTTCTGAATTTTTGAAAATTTCACTTCTTTGTGAAAATATCCACTAAGTGAGGGAATAATATGTGTAAGTGTACCCCAGGAGAGTTCCAAATGTGTGTGGGTAAAATATATATCCCACGGCGGTAAAATTGAAAAAAGTTAAAAAAAATTTTTTTTTGGACTTAGTCATTTTTTCGGCGTTTATCAGACTTTCAGATAGGTGAAACGTCAGTGAGCGTTCCGATTTCAGTTCCAGAGCGATTCGCCCAATGAGTCTTTGATATTTAGTCGTTTTCTGCCAAGTTTCTAGATTTTTGAGAATTTCACTTTTTTGTGAAAATATCCACTAAATGAGGGAATAATATGTGTGAGGGTACCCCAGGAGAGTTCCAAATGTGTGTGGGTAGAATATATATCCCACGGGGGTAAAATTGAAAAAAGTTTAAAAAAATTTTTTTTTGGACTTTGGCATTTTTCCGGCGTTTATCAGACTTTCAGATAGGGGAAATGTCAGTGAGCGTTCAGATTTCAGTTCCAGAGCGATTGGCCCAATGAGACCTTGTTATTTAATTGTTTTCAGACAATTTTCTGGATTTTTGAAAATTTCACTTTTTTGTGAAAATATCCACTAAATGAGGGAATAATATGTGTGAGGGTACCCCAGGAGAGTTCCAAATGTGTGTGGGTAGAATATATATCCCACGGGGTAAAATTGAAAAAAGTTGAAAAATTTTTTTTTTTGGACTTAGTCATTTTTCCGGCGTTTATCAGACTTTCAGAGAGGGGAAATGTCAGTGAGCGTTCCGATTTCAGTTCCAGAGCGATTCGCCCGATGACTCCTTGTTATTTAGTTGTTTTCAGCCAATTTTCTGGATTTTTGAAAATTTCACTTTTTTGTGAAAATATCCACTAAATGAGGGAATAATATGTGTGGACTTAGTCATTTTTCTGGCGTTTATCAGACTTTAAGATAGGGGAAATGTCAGTGAGCATTCCCATTTCAGTTCCAGAGCAATTCGCCCAATGAGTCTGTGATATTTAGTCATTTTCAGCCAATTTTCTGGATTTTTGAAAATTTCACTTTTTTGTGAAAATATCCACTAAATGAGGGAATAATATGTGTAAGTGTACCCCAGGAGAGTTCCAAATGTGTGTGGGTAAAATATATATCCCACGGCGGTAAAATTGAAAAAAGTTGAAAAAAATTTTTTTTTGGACTTAGTCATTTTTCCGGCGTTTATCAGACTTTCAGATAGGGCAAATATCAGTGAGCATTCCGATTTCAGTTCCAGAGCGATTCGCCCAATGAGTCCTTGTTATTTAGTCATTTTCAGCCAATTTTCTGGATTTTTGAAAATTTTACTTTTTTGTGAAAATATCCACTAAATGAGGGAATAATATGTGTGAGGGTACACCAGGAGAGTTCTAAATGTGTGTGGGAAGAATATATATCCCACGGGGGTAAAATTGAAAAAAGTTGAAAAAAAATTTTTTTTGGACTTAGTCATTTTTCTGGCGTTTATCAGACTTTCAGATAGGGGAAATGTCAGTGAGCGTTCCGATTTCAGTTCCAGAGCGATTCGCCCAATGAGTCTTTGATATTTAGTCGTTTTCTGCCAAGTTTCTAGATTTTTGAGAATTTCACTTTTTTGTGAAAATATCCACTAAATGAGGGAATAATATGTGTGAGGGTACCCCAGGAGATTTCCAAATGTGTGTGGGTAGAATATATATCCCACGGGGGTAAAATTGAAAAAAGTTGAAAAAAATTTTTTTTTGGACTTTGGCATTTTTCCGGCGTTTATCAGACTTTCAGATAGGGGAAATGTCAGTGAGCGTTCAGATTTCAGTTCCAGAGCGATTGGCCCAATGAGACCTTGTTATTTAATTGTTTTCAGACAATTTTCTGGATTTTTGAAAATTTCACTTTTTTGTGAAAATATCCACTAAATGAGGGAATAATATGTGTGAGGGTACCCCAGGAGAGTTCCAAATGTGTGTGGGTAGAATATATATCCCACGGGGTAAAATTGAAAAAAGTTGAAAAATTTTTTTTTTTGGACTTAGTCATTTTTCCGGCGTTTATCAGACTTTAAGATGTGGGAAATGTCAGTGAGCATTCCCATTTCAGTTCCAGAGCAATTCGCCCAATGAGTCTTTGATATTTAGTCGTTTTCAGCCAATTTTCTGAATTTTTGAAAATTTCACTTCTTTGTGAAAATATCCACTAAGTGAGGGAATAATATGTGTAAGTGTACCCCAGGAGAGTTCCAAATGTGTGTGGGTAAAATATATATCCCACGGCGGTAAAATTGAAAAAAGTTGAAAAAAATTTTTTTTTGGACTTAGTCATTTTTCCGGCGTTTATCAGACTTTCAGATAGGGCAAATATCAGTGAGCATTCCGATTTCAGTTCCAGAGCGATTCGCCCAATGAGTCCTTGTTATTTAGTCGTTTTCAGCCAATTTTCTGGATTTTTGAAAATTTTACTTTTTTGTGAAAATATCCACTAAATGAGGGAATAATATGTGTGAGGGTACACCAGGAGAGTTCTAAATGTGTGTGGGAAGAATATATATCCCACGGGGGTAAAATTGAAAAAAGTTGAAAAAAAATTTTTTTTGGACTTAGTCATTTTTCTGGCGTTTATCAGACTTTCAGATAGGGGAAATGTCAGTGAGCGTTCCGATTTCAGTTCCAGAGCGATTCGCCCAATGAGTCCTTGATATTTAGTCATTTTCAGCCAATTTTCTGGATTTTTGAAAATTTCACTTTTTTGTGAAAATATCCACTAAATGAGGGAATAATATGTGTGAGGGTACCCCAGGAGAGTTCCAAATGTGTGTGGGTAGAATATATATCCCACGGGGGTAAAATTGAAAAAAGTTGAAAAAAAATTTTTTTTGGACTTAGTCATTTTTCCGGCGTTTATCAGACTTTCAGATAGGGGAAATATCAGTGAGCGTTCCGATTTCAGTTCCAGAGCGATTCGCCCAATGAGTCTTTGATATTTAGTCGTTTTCTGCCAAGTTTCTAGATTTTTGAGAATTTCACTTTTTTGTGAAAATATCCACTAAATGAGGGAATAATATGTGTGAGGGTACCCCAGGAGAGTTCCAAATGTGTGTGGGTAGAATATATATCCCACGGGGGTAAAATTGAAAAAAGTTGAAAAAAATTTTTTTTTTGGACTTAGTCATTTTTCCGGCGTTTATCAGACTTTCAGATAGGGGAAATGTCAGTGAGCGTTCCGATTTCAGTTCCAGAGCGATTCGCCCAATGAGTCCTTGTTATTTAGTTGTTTTCAGCCAATTTTCTGGATTTTTGAAAATTTCACTTTTTTGTGAAAATATCCACTAAATGAGGGAATAATATGTGTGAGTGTACCCCAGGAGAGTTCCAAATGTGTGTGGGTAAAATATATATCCCACGGCGGTAAAATTGAAAAAAGTTGAAAAAAATTTTTTTTTGGACTTAGTCATTTTTCCGGCGTTTATCAGACTTTCAGATAGGGGAAATGTCAGTGAGCATTCCGATTTCAGTTCCAGAGCGATACGCCCAATGAGTCCTTGTTATTTAGTCGTTTTCAGCCAATTTTCTGGATTTTTGAAAATTTTACTTTTTTGTGAAAATATCCACTAAATGAGGGAATAATATGTGTGAGGGTACACCAGGAGAGTTCTAAATGTGTATGGGAAGAATATATATCCCACGGGGGTAAAATTGAAAAAAGTTGAAAAAAAAATTTTTTTGGACTTAGTCATTTTTCTGGCGTTTATCAGACTTTAAGATAGGGGAAATGTCAGTGAGCATTCCCATTTCAGTTCCAGAGCAATTCGCCCAATGAGTCTTTGATATTTAGTCGTTTTCAGCCAATTTTCTGGATTTTTGAAAATTTCACTTTTTTGTGAAAATATCCACTAAATGAGGGAATGATATGTGTGAGGGTACCCCAGGAGAGTTCCAAATGTGTGTGGGTAGAATATATATCCCACGGGGGTAAAATTGAAAAAAGTTGAAAAATTTTTTTTTTTGGACTTAGTCATTTTTCCGGCGTTTATCAGACTTTCAGATAGGGGAAATGTCAGTGAGCGTTCCGATTTCAGTTCCAGAGCGATTCGCCCAATGAGTCCTTGTTATTTAGTTGTTTTCAGCCAATTTTCTGGATTTTTGAAAATTTCACTTTTTTGTGAAAATATCCAATAAATGAGGGAATAATATGTGTGAGGGTACACCAGGAGAGTTCTAAATGTGTGTGGGAAGAATATATATCCCACGGCGGTAAAATTGAAAAAAGTTGAAAAAAATTTTTTTTTGGACTTAGTCATTTTTCCGGCGTTTATCAGACTTTCAGATAGGGCAAATATCAGTGAGCATTCCGATTTCAGTTCCAGAGCGATTCGCCCAATGAGTCCTTGATATTTAGTCGTTTTCAGCCAATTTTCTGGATTCTTGAAAATTTCACTTTTTTGTGAAAATATCCACTAAATGAGGGAATAATATGTGTGAGGGTACACCAGGAGAGTTCTAAATGTGTGTGGGAAGAATATATATCCCACGGGGGTAAAATTGAAAAAAGTTGAAAAAAATTTTTTTTTGGACTTAGTCATTTTTCTGGCGTTTATCAGACTTTCAGATAGGGGAAATGTCAGTGAGCGTTCCGATTTCAGTTCCAGAGCGATTCGCCCAATGAGTCCTTGATATTTAGTCATTTTCAGCCAATTTTCTGGATTTTTGAAAATTTCACTTTTTTGTGAAAATATCCACTAAATGAGGGAATAATATGTGTGAGGGTACCCCAGGAGAGTTCCAAATGTGTGTGGGTAGAATATATATCCCACGGGGGTAAAATTGAAAAAAGTTGAAAAAAAATTTTTTTTGGACTTAGTCATTTTTCCGGCGTTTATCAGACTTTCAGATAGGGGAAATATCAGTGAGCGTTCCGATTTCAGTTCCAGAGCGATTCGCCCAATGAGTCCTTGATAATTAGTCGTTTTCAGCCAATTTTCTGAATTTTTGAAAATTTCACTTCTTTGTGAAAATATCCACTAAATGAGGGAATAATATGTGTGAGGGTACCCCAGGAGAGTTCCAAATGTGTGTGGGTAGAATATATATCCCACGGGGGTAAAATTGAAAAAAGTTGAAAAATTTTTTTTTTTGGACTTAGTCATTTTTCCGGCGTTTATCAGACTTTCAGATAGGGCAAATATCAGTGAGCATTCCGATTTCAGTTCTAGAGCGATTCGCCCAATGAGTCCTTGTTATTTAGTCGTTTTCAGCCAATTTTCTGGATTTTTGAAAATTTTACTTTTTTGTGAAAATATCCACTAAATGAGGGAATAATATGTGTGAGGGTACACCAGGAGAGTTCTAAATGTGTGTGGGAAGAATATATATCCCACGGGGGTAAAATTGAAAAAAGTTGAAAAAAAATTTTTTTTGGACTTAGTCATTTTTCTGGCGTTTATCAGACTTTCAGATAGGGGAAATGTCAGTGAGCGTTCCGATTTCAGTTCCAGAGCGATTTGCCCAATGAGTCCTTGATATTTAGTCATTTTCAGCCAATTTTCTGGATTTTTGAAAATTTCACTTTTTTGTGAAAATATCCACTAAATGAGGGAATAATATGTGTGAGGGTACCCCAGGAGAGTTCCAAATGTGTGTGGGTAGAATATATATCCCACGGGGGTAAAATTGAAAAAAGTTGAAAAAATTTTTTTTTTGGACTTAGTCATTTTTCCGGCGTTTATCAGACTTTCAGATAGGGGAAATGTCAGTGAGCGTTCCGATTTCAGTTCCAGAGCGATTCGCCCAATGAGTCCTTGTTATTTAGTTGTTTTCAGCCAATTTTCTGGATTTTTGAAAATTTCACTTTTTTGTGAAAATATCCACTAAATGAGGGAATAATATGTGTGAGGGTACACCAGGAGAGTTCTAAATGTGTGTGGGAAGAATATATATCCCACGGGGGTAAAATTGAAAAAAGTTGAAAAAAATTTTTTTTTGGACTTAGTCATTTTTCTGGCGTTTATCAGACTTTAAGATAGGGGAAATGTCAGTGAGCATTCCCATTTCAGTTCCAGAGCAATTCGCCCAATGAGTCTTTGATATTTAGTCGTTTTCAGCCAATTTTCTGGATTTTTGAAAATTTCACTTTTTTGTGAAAATATCCACTAAATGAGGGAATAATATGTGTAAGTGTACCCCAGGAGAGTTCCAAATGTGTGTGGGTAAAATATATATCCCACGGCGGTAAAATTGAAAAAAGTTGAAAAAAATTTTTTTTTGGACTTAGTCATTTTTCTGGCGTTTATCAGACTTTAAGATAGGGGAAATGTCAGTGAGCATTCCCATTTCAGTTCCAGAGCAATTCGCCCAATGAGTCTTTGATATTTAGTCGTTTTCAGCCAATTTTCTGGATTTTTGAAAATTTCACTTTTTTGTGAAAATATCCACTAAATGAGGGAATAATATGTGTAAGTGTACCCCAGGAGAGTTCCAAATGTGTGTGGGTAAAATATATATCCCACGGCAGTAAAATTGAAAAAAGTTGAAAAAAAATTTTTTTTGGACTTAGTCATTTTTCCGGCGTTTATCAGACTTTCAGATAGGGCAAATATCAGTGAGCATTCCGATTTCAGTTCCAGAGCGATTCGCCCAATGAGTCCTTGATATTTAGTCGTTTTCAGCCAATTTTCTGGATTCTTGAAAATTTCACTTTTTTGTGAAAATATCCACTAAATGAGGGAATAATATGTGTGAGGGTACCGAAGGAGAGTTCCAAATGTGTGTGAGTAGAATATATATCCCACGGGGGTAAAATTGAAAAAAGTTGAAAAAAAATTTTTTTTGGACTTAGTCATTTTTCTGGCGTTTATCAGACTTTCAGATAGGGGAAATGTCAGTGAGCGTTCCGATTTCAGTTCCAGAGCGATTCGCCCAATGAGTCCTTGATATTTAGTCATTTTCAGCCAATTTTCTGGATTTTTGAAAATTTCACTTTTTTGTGAAAATATCCACTAAATGAGGGAATAATATGTGTGAGGGTACCCCAGGAGAGTTCCAAATGTGTGTGGGTAGAATATATATCCCACGGGGGTAAAATTGAAAAAAGTTTAAAAAAAATTTTTTTTGGACTTAGTCATTTTTCCGGCGTTTATCAGACTTTCAGATAGGGGAAATATCAGTGAGCGTTCCGATTTCAGTTCCAGAGCGATTCGCCCAATGAGTCCTTGATAATTAGTCGTTTTCAGCCAATTTTCTGAATTTTTGAAAATTTCACTTCTTTGTGAAAATATCCACTAAATGAGGGAATAATATGTGTGAGGGTACACCAGGAGAGTTCCAAATGTGTGTGGGTAGAATATATATCCCACGGGGGTAAAATTGAAAAAAGTTAAAAAAAATTTTTTTTTGGACTTAGTCATTTTTTCGGCGTTTATCAGACTTTCAGATAGGGGAAACGTCAGTGAGCGTTCCGATTTCAGTTCCAGAGCGATTCGCCCAATGAGTCTTTGATATTTAGTCGTTTTCTGCCAAGTTTCTAGATTTTTGAGAATTTCACTTTTTTGTGAAAATATCCACTAAATGAGGGAATAATATGTGTGAGGGTACCCCAGGAGAGTTCCAAATGTGTGTGGGTAGAATATATATCCCACGGGGGTAAAATTGAAAAAAGTTGAAAAAAATTTTTTTTTGGACTTTGGCATTTTTCCGGCGTTTATCAGACTTTCAGATAGGGGAAATGTCAGTGAGCGTTCAGATTTCAGTTCCAGAGCGATTCGCCCAATGAGACCTTGTTATTTAATTGTTTTCAGACAATTTTCTGGATTTTTGAAAATTTCACTTTTTTGTGAAAATATCCACTAAATGAGGGAATAATATGTGTGAGGGTACCCCAGGAGAGTTCCAAATGTGTGTGGGTAGAATATATATCCCACGGGGGTAAAATTGAAAAAAGTTAAAAAAAATTTTTTTTTGGACTTAGTCATTTTTCCAGCGTTTATCAGACTTTCAGATAGGGGAAATGTCAGTGAGCGTTCCGATTTCAGTTCCAGAGCGATTCGCCCAATGAGTCCTTGATATTTAGTCATTTTCAGCCAATTTTCTGGATTTTTGAAAATTTCACTTTTTTGTGAAAATATCCACTAAATGAGGGAATAATATGTGTGAGGGTACCCCAGGAGAGTTCCAAATGTGTGTGGGTAGAATATATATCCCACGGGGGTAAAATTGAAAAAAGTTGAAAAAAAATTTTTTTTGGACTTAGTCATTTTTCCGGCGTTTATCAGACTTTCAGATAGGGGAAATATCAGTGAGCGTTCCGATTTCAGTTCCAGAGCGATTTGCCCAATGAGTCCTTGATAATTAGTCGTTTTCAGCCAATTTTCTGAATTTTTGAAAATTTCACTTCTTTGTGAAAATATCCACTAAATGAGGGAATAATATGTGTGAGGGTACCCCAGGAGAGTTCCAAATGTGTGTAGGTAGAATATATATCCCACGGGGGTAAAATTGAAAAAAGTAAAAAAAAATTTTTTTTTGGACTTAGTCATTTTTTCGGCGTTTATCAGACTTTCAGATAGGGGAAACGTCAGTGAGCGTTCCGATTTCAGTTCCAGAGCGATTCGCCCAATGAGTCTTTGATATTTAGTCGTTTTCTGCCAAGTTTCTAGATTTTTGAGAATTTCACTTTTTTGTGAAAATATCCACTAAATGAGGGAATAATATGTGTGAGGGTACCCCAGGAGAGTTCCAAATGTGTGTGGGTAGAATATATATCCCACGGGGGTAAAATTGAAAAAAGTTGAAAAAAATTTTTTTTTGGACTTTGGCATTTTTCCGGCGTTTATCAGACTTTCAGATAGGGGAAATGTCAGTGAGCGTTCAGATTTCAGTTCCAGAGCGATTCGCCCAATGAGACCTTGTTATTTAATTGTTTTCAGACAATTTTCTGGATTTTTGAAAATTTCACTTTTTTGTGAAAATATCCACTAAATGAGGGAATAATATGTGTGAGGGTACCCCAGGAGAGTTCCAAATGTGTGTGGGTAGAATATATATCCCACGGGGGTAAAATTGAAAAAAGTTGAAAAATTTTTTTTTTTGGACTTAGTCATTTTTCCGGCGTTTATCAGACTTTCAGATAGGGCAAATGTCAGTGAGCATTCCGATTTCAGTTCCAGAGCGATTCGCCCAATGAGTCCTTGATATTTAGTAGTTTTCAGCCAATTTTCTGGATTCTTGAAAATTTCACTTTTTTGTGAAAATATCCACTAAATGAGGGAATAATATGTGTGAGGGTACCGAAGGAGAGTTCCAAATGTGTGTGGGTAGAATATATATCCCACGGGGGTAAAATTGAAAAAAGTTGAAAAAAATTTTTTTTTGGACTTAGTCATTTTTCTGCCGTTTATCAGACTTTCAGATAGGGGAAATGTCAGTGAGCGTTCCGATTTCAGTTCCAGAGCGATTCGCCCAATGAGTCCTTGATATTTAGTCATTTTCAGCCAATTTTCTGGATTTTTGAAAATTTCACTTTTTTGTGAAAATATCCACTAAATGAGGGAATAATATGTGTGAGGGTACCCCAGGAGAGTTCCAAATGTGTGTGGGTAGAATATATATCCCACGGGGGTAAAATTGAAAAAAGTTTAAAAAAAATTTTTTTTGGACTTAGTCATTTTTCCGGCGTTTATCAGACTTTCAGATAGGGGAAATATCAGTGAGCGTTCCGATTTCAGTTCCAGAGCGATTCGCCCAATGAGTCCTTGATAATTAGTCGTTTTCAGCCAATTTTCTGAATTTTTGAAAATTTCACTTCTTTGTGAAAATATCCACTAAATGAGGGAATAATATGTGTGAGGGTACACCAGGAGAGTTCCAAATGTGTGTGGGTAGAATATATATCCCACGGGGGTAAAATTGAAAAAAGTTAAAAAAAATTTTTTTTTGGACTTAGTCATTTTTTCGGCGTTTATCAGACTTTCAGATAGGGGAAACGTCAGTGAGCGTTCCGATTTCAGTTCCAGAGCGATTCGCCCAATGAGTCTTTGATATTTAGTCGTTTTCTGCCAAGTTTCTAGATTTTTGAGAATTTCACTTTTTTGTGAAAATATCCACTAAATGAGGGAATAATATGTGTGAGGGTACCCCAGGAGAGTTCCAAATGTGTGTGGGTAGAATATATATCCCACGGGGGTAAAATTGAAAAAAGTTGAAAAAAATTTTTTTTTGGACTTTGGCATTTTTCCGGCGTTTATCAGACTTTCAGATAGGGGAAATGTCAGTGAGCGTTCAGATTTCAGTTCCAGAGCGATTCGCCCAATGAGACCTTGTTATTTAATTGTTTTCAGACAATTTTCTGGATTTTTGAAAATTTCACTTTTTTGTGAAAATATCCACTAAATGAGGGAATAATATGTGTGAGGGTACCCCAGGAGAGTTCCAAATGTGTGTGGGTAGAATATATATCCCACGGGGGTAAAATTGAAAAAAGTTAAAAAAAATTTTTTTTTGGACTTAGTCATTTTTCCAGCGTTTATCAGACTTTCAGATAGGGGAAATGTCAGTGAGCGTTCCGATTTCAGTTCCAGAGCGATTCGCCCAATGAGTCCTTGATATTTAGTCATTTTCAGCCAATTTTCTGGATTTTTGAAAATTTCACTTTTTTGTGAAAATATCCACTAAATGAGGGAATAATATGTGTGAGGGTACCCCAGGAGAGTTCCAAATGTGTGTGGGTAGAATATATATCCCACGGGGGTAAAATTGAAAAAAGTTGAAAAAAAATTTTTTTTGGACTTAGTCATTTTTCCGGCGTTTATCAGACTTTCAGATAGGGGAAATATCAGTGAGCGTTCCGATTTCAGTTCCAGAGCGATTTGCCCAATGAGTCCTTGATAATTAGTCGTTTTCAGCCAATTTTCTGAATTTTTGAAAATTTCACTTCTTTGTGAAAATATCCACTAAATGAGGGAATAATATGTGTGAGGGTATCCCAGGAGAGTTCCAAATGTGTGTAGGTAGAATATATATCCCACGGGGGTAAAATTGAAAAAAGTTAAAAAAAATTTTTTTTTGGACTTAGTCATTTTTTCGGCGTTTATCAGACTTTCAGATAGGGGAAACGTCAGTGAGCGTTCCGATTTCAGTTCCAGAGCGATTCGCCCAATGAGTCTTTGATATTTAGTCGTTTTCTGCCAAGTTTCTAGATTTTTGAGAATTTCACTTTTTTGTGAAAATATCCACTAAATGAGGGAATAATATGTGTGAGGGTACCCCAGGAGAGTTCCAAATGTGTGTGGGTAGAATATATATCCCACGGGGGTAAAATTGAAAAAAGTTGAAAAAAATTTTTTTTTGGACTTTGGCATTTTTCCGGCGTTTATCAGACTTTCAGATAGGGGAAATGTCAGTGAGCGTTCAGATTTCAGTTCCAGAGCGATTCGCCCAATGAGACCTTGTTATTTAATTGTTTTCAGACAATTTTCTGGATTTTTGAAAATTTCACTTTTTTGTGAAAATATCCACTAAATGAGGGAATAATATGTGTGAGGGTACCCCAGGAGAGTTCCAAATGTGTGTGGGTAGAATATATATCCCACGGGGGTAAAATTGAAAAAAGTTGAAAAATTTTTTTTTTTGGACTTAGTCATTTTTCCGGCGTTTATCAGACTTTCAGATAGGGCAAATGTCAGTGAGCATTCCGATTTCAGTTCCAGAGCGATTCGCCCAATGAGTCCTTGATATTTAGTAGTTTTCAGCCAATTTTCTGGATTCTTGAAAATTTCACTTTTTTGTGAAAATATCCACTAAATGAGGGAATAATATGTGTGAGGGTACCGAAGGAGAGTTCCAAATGTGTGTGGGTAGAATATATATCCCACGGGGGTAAAATTGAAAAAAGTTGAAAAAAATTTTTTTTTGGACTTAGTCATTTTTCCGGCGTTTATCAGACTTTCAGATAGGGCAAATATCAGTGAGCATTCCGATTTCAGTTCCAGAGCGATTCGCCCAATGAGCCCTTGTTATTTAGTTGTTTTCAGCCAATTTTCTGGATTTTTGAAAATTTCACTTTTTTGTGAAAATATCCACTAAATGAGGGAATAATATGTGTGAGTGTACCCCAGGAGAGTTCCAAATGTGTGTGGGTAAAATATATATCCCACGGCGGTAAAATTGAAAAAAGTTGAAAAAAATTTTTTTTTGGACTTAGTCATTTTTCCGGCGTTTATCAGACTTTCAGATAGGGCAAATATCAGTGAGCATTCCGATTTCAGTTCCAGAGCGATTCGCCCAATGAGTCCTTGATATTTAGTAGTTTTCAGCCAATTTTCTGGATTCTTGAAAATTTCACTTTTTTGTGAAAATATCCACTAAATGAGGGAATAATATGTGTGAGGGTACCGAAGGAGAGTTCCAAATGTGTGTGGGTAGAATATATATCCCACGGGGGTAAAATTGAAAAAAGTTGAAAAAAATTTTTTTTTGGACTTAGTCATTTTTCCGGCGTTTATCAGACTTTCAGATAGGGGAAATGTCAGTGAGCGTTCCGATTTCAGTTCCAGAGCGATACGCCCAATGAGTCCTTGTTATTTAGTCGTTTTCAGCCAATTTTCTGGATTTTTGAAAATTTTACTTTTTTGTGAAAATATCCACTAAATGAGGGAATAATATGTGTGAGGGTACACCAGGAGAGTTCTAAATGTGTGTGGGAAGAATATATATCCCACGGGGGTAAAATTGAAAAAAGTTGAAAAAAATTTTTTTTTGGACTTAGTCATTTTTCTGGCGTTTATCAGACTTTAAGATAGGGGAAATGTCAGTGAGCATTCCCATTTCAGTTCCAGAGCAATTCGCCCAATGAGTCTTTGATATTTAGTCGTTTTCAGCCAATTTTCTGGATTTTTGAAAATTTCACTTTTTTGTGAAAATATCCACTAAATGAGGGAATAATATGTGTGAGGGTACCCCAGGAGAGTTCCAAATGTGTGTGGGTAGAATATATATCCCACGGGGGTAAAATTGAAAAAAGTTGAAAAATTTTTTTTTTTGGACTTAGTCATTTTTCCGGCGTTTATCAGACTTTCAGATAGGGGAAATGTCAGTGAGCGTTCCGATTTCAGTTCCAGAGCGATTCGCCCAATGAGTCCTTGTTATTTAGTTGTTTTCAGCCAATTTTCTGGATTTTTGAAAATTTCACTTTTTTGTGAAAATATCCACTAAATGAGGGAATAATATGTGTGAGGGTACACCAGGAGAGTTCTAAATGTGTGTGGGAAGAATATATATCCCACGGGGGTAAAATTGAAAAAAGTTGAAAAAAATTTTTTTTTGGACTTAGTCATTTTTCTGGCGTTTATCAGACTTTAAGATAGGGGAAATGTCAGTGAGCATTCCCATTTCAGTTCCAGAGCAATTCGCCCAATGAGTCTTTGATATTTAGTCGTTTTCAGCCAATTTTCTGGATTTTTGAAAATTTCACTTTTTTGTGAAAATATCCACTAAATGAGGGAATAATATGTGTAAGTGTACCCCAGGAGAGTTCCAAATGTGTGTGGGTAAAATATATATCCCACGGCGGTAAAATTGAAAAAAGTTGAAAAAAAATTTTTTTTGGACTTAGTCATTTTTCTGGCGTTTATCAGACTTTAAGATAGGGGAAATGTCAGTGAGCATTCCCATTTCAGTTCCAGAGCAATTCGCCCAATGAGTCTTTGATATTTAGTCGTTTTCAGCCAATTTTCTGGATTTTTGAAAATTTCACTTTTTTGTGAAAATATCCACTAAATGAGGGAATAATATGTGTGAGGGTACCCCAGGAGAGTTCCAAATGTGTGTGGGTAGAATATATATCCCACGGGGGAAAAATTGAAAAAAGTTGAAAAATTTTTTTTTTTGGACTTAGTCATTTTTCCGGCGTTTATCAGACTTTCAGATAGGGGAAATGTCAGTGAGCGTTCCGATTTCAGTTCCAGAGCGATTCGCCCAATGAGTCCTTGTTATTTAGTTGTTTTCAGCCAATTTTCTGGATTTTTGAAAATTTCACTTTTTTGTGAAAATATCCACTAAATGAGGGAATAATATGTGTGAGGGTACCGAAGGAGAGTTCCAAATGTGTGTGAGTAGAATATATATCCCACGGGGGTAAAATTGAAAAAAGTTGAAAAAAAATTTTTTTTGGACTTAGTCATTTTTCTGGCGTTTATCAGACTTTCAGATAGGGGAAATGTCAGTGAGCGTTCCGATTTCAGTTCCAGAGCGATTCGCCCAATGAGTCCTTGATATTTAGTCATTTTCAGCCAATTTTATGGATTTTTGAAAATTTCACTTTTTTGTGAAAATATCCACTAAATGAGGGAATAATATGTGTGAGGGTACCCCAGGAGAGTTCCAAATGTGTGTGGGTAGAATATATATCCCACGGGGGTAAAATTGAAAAAAGTTAAAAAAAATTTTTTTTTGGACTTAGTCATTTTTTCGGCGTTTATCAGACTTTCAGATAGGGGAAACGTCAGTGAGCATTCCGATTTCAGTTCCAGAGCGATTCGCCCAATGAGTCTTTGATATTTAGTCGTTTTCTGCCAAGTTTCTAGATTTTTGAGAATTTCACTTTTTTGTGAAAATATCCACTAAATGAGGGAATAATATGTGTGAGGGTACCCCAGGAGAGTTCCAAATGTGTGTGGGTAGAATATATATCCCACGGGGGTAAAATTGAAAAAAGTTGAAAAAAATTTTTTTTTGGACTTTGGCATTTTTCCGGCGTTTATCAGACTTTCAGATAGGGGAAATGTCAGTGAGCATTCAGATTTCAGTTCCAGAGCGATTCGCCCAATGAGACCTTGTTATTTAATTGTTTTCAGACAATTTTCTGGATTTTTGAAAATTTCACTTTTTTGTGAAAATATCCACTAAATGAGGGAATAATATGTGTGAGGGTACCGAAGGAGAGTTCCAAATGTGTGTGAGTAGAATATATATCCCACGGGGGTAAAATTGAAAAAAGTTGAAAAAAAATTTTTTTTGGACTTAGTCATTTTTCTGGCGTTTATCAGACTTTCAGATAGGGGAAATGTCAGTGAGCGTTCCGATTTCAGTTCCAGAGCGATTCGCCCAATGAGTCCTTGATATTTAGTCATTTTCAGCCAATTTTATGGATTTTTGAAAATTTCACTTTTTTGTGAAAATATCCACTAAATGAGGGAATAATATGTGTGAGGGTACCCCAGGAGAGTTCCAAATGTGTGTGGGTAGAATATATATCCCACGGGGGTAAAATTGAAAAAAGTTAAAAAAAATTTTTTTTTGGACTTAGTCATTTTTTCGGCGTTTATCAGACTTTCAGATAGGGGAAACGTCAGTGAGCATTCCGATTTCAGTTCCAGAGCGATTCGCCCAATGAGTCTTTGATATTTAGTCGTTTTCTGCCAAGTTTCTAGATTTTTGAGAATTTCACTTTTTTGTGAAAATATCCACTAAATGAGGGAATAATATGTGTGAGGGTACCCCAGGAGAGTTCCAAATGTGTGTGGGTAGAATATATATCCCACGGGGGTAAAATTGAAAAAAGTTGAAAAAAATTTTTTTTTGGACTTTGGCATTTTTTCGGCGTTTATCAGACTTTCAGATAGGGGAAATGTCAGTGAGCGTTCAGATTTCAGTTCCAGAGCGATTCGCCCAATGAGACCTTGTTATTTAATTGTTTTCAGACAATTTTCTGGATTTTTGAAAATTTCACTTTTTTGTGAAAATATCCACTAAATGAGGGAATAATATGTGTGAGTGTACCCCAGGAGAGTTCCAAATGTGTGTGGGTAAAATATATATCCCACGGCGGTAAAATTGAAAAAAGTTGAAAAAAATTTTTTTTTGGACTTAGTCATTTTTCCGGCGTTTATCAGACTTTCAGATAGGGCAAATATCAGTGAGCATTCCGATTTCAGTTCCAGAGCGATTCGCCCAATGAGTCCTTGATATTTAGTAGTTTTCAGCCAATTTTCTGGATTCTTGAAAATTTCACTTTTTTGTGAAAATATCCACTAAATGAGGGAATAATATGTGTGAGGGTACCGAAGGAGAGTTCCAAATGTGTGTGGGTAGAATATATATCCCACGGGGGTAAAATTGAAAAAAGTTGAAAAAAATTTTTTTTTGGACTTAGTCATTTTTCCGGCGTTTATCAGACTTTCAGATAGGGCAAATATCAGTGAGCATTCCGATTTCAGTTCCAGAGCGATTCGCCCAATGAGCCCTTGTTATTTAGTTGTTTTCAGCCAATTTTCTGGATTTTTGAAAATTTCACTTTTTTGTGAAAATATCCACTAAATGAGGGAATAATATGTGTGAGTGTACCCCAGGAGAGTTCCAAATGTGTGTGGGTAAAATATATATCCCACGGCGGTAAAATTGAAAAAAGTTGAAAAAAATTTTTTTTTGGACTTAGTCATTTTTCCGGCGTTTATCAGACTTTCAGATAGGGCAAATATCAGTGAGCATTCCGATTTCAGTTCCAGAGCGATTCGCCCAATGAGTCCTTGATATTTAGTAGTTTTCAGCCAATTTTCTGGATTCTTGAAAATTTCACTTTTTTGTGAAAATATCCACTAAATGAGGGAATAATATGTGTGAGGGTACCGAAGGAGAGTTCCAAATGTGTGTGGGTAGAATATATATCCCACGGGGGTAAAATTGAAAAAAGTTGAAAAAAATTTTTTTTTGGACTTAGTCATTTTTCCGGCGTTTATCAGACTTTCAGATAGGGGAAATGTCAGTGAGCGTTCCGATTTCAGTTCCAGAGCGATACGCCCAATGAGTCCTTGTTATTTAGTCGTTTTCAGCCAATTTTCTGGATTTTTGAAAATTTTACTTTTTTGTGAAAATATCCACTAAATGAGGGAATAATATGTGTGAGGGTACACCAGGAGAGTTCTAAATGTGTGTGGGAAGAATATATATCCCACGGGGGTAAAATTGAAAAAAGTTGAAAAAAATTTTTTTTTGGACTTAGTCATTTTTCTGGCGTTTATCAGACTTTAAGATAGGGGAAATGTCAGTGAGCATTCCCATTTCAGTTCCAGAGCAATTCGCCCAATGAGTCTTTGATATTTAGTCGTTTTCAGCCAATTTTCTGGATTTTTGAAAATTTCACTTTTTTGTGAAAATATCCACTAAATGAGGGAATAATATGTGTGAGGGTACCCCAGGAGAGTTCCAAATGTGTGTGGGTAGAATATATATCCCACGGGGGTAAAATTGAAAAAAGTTGAAAAATTTTTTTTTTTGGACTTAGTCATTTTTCCGGCGTTTATCAGACTTTCAGATAGGGGAAATGTCAGTGAGCGTTCCGATTTCAGTTCCAGAGCGATTCGCCCAATGAGTCCTTCTTATTTAGTTGTTTTCAGCCAATTTTCTGGATTTTTGAAAATTTCACTTTTTTGTGAAAATATCCACTAAATGAGGGAATAATATGTGTGAGGGTACACCAGGAGAGTTCTAAATGTGTGTGGGAAGAATATATATCCCACGGGGGTAAAATTGAAAAAAGTTGAAAAAAATTTTTTTTTGGACTTAGTCATTTTTCTGGCGTTTATCAGACTTTAAGATAGGGGAAATGTCAGTGAGCATTCCCATTTCAGTTCCAGAGCAATTCGCCCAATGAGTCTTTGATATTTAGTCGTTTTCAGCCAATTTTCTGGATTTTTGAAAATTTCACTTTTTTGTGAAAATATCCACTAAATGAGGGAATAATATGTGTAAGTGTACCCCAGGAGAGTTCCAAATGTGTGTGGGTAAAATATATATCCCACGGCGGTAAAATTGAAAAAAGTTGAAAAAAAATTTTTTTTGGACTTAGTCATTTTTCTGGCGTTTATCAGACTTTAAGATAGGGGAAACGTCAGTGAGCGTTCCGATTTCAGTTCCAGAGCGATTCGCCCAATGAGTCCTTGATATTTAGTCATTTTCAGCCAATTTTATGGATTTTTGAAAATTTCACTTTTTTGTGAAAATATCCACTAAATGAGGGAATAATATGTGTGAGGGTACCCCAGGAGAGTTCCAAATGTGTGTGGGTAGAATATATATCCCACGGGGGTAAAATTGAAAAAAGTTAAAAAAAATTTTTTTTTGGACTTAGTCATTTTTTCGGCGTTTATCAGACTTTCAGATAGGGGAAACGTCAGTGAGCGTTCCGATTTCAGTTCCAGAGCGATTCGCCCAATGAGTCTTTGATATTTAGTCGTTTTCTGCCAAGTTTCTAGATTTTTGAGAATTTCACTTTTTTGTGAAAATATCCACTAAATGAGGGAATAATATGTGTGAGGGTACCCCAGGAGAGTTCCAAATGTGTGTGGGTAGAATATATATCCCACGGGGGTAAAATTGAAAAAAATTTTTTTTTGGACTTTGGCATTTTTCCGGCGTTTATCAGACTTTCAGATAGGGGAAATGTCAGTGAGCGTTCAGATTTCAGTTCCAGAGCGATTCGCCCAATGAGACCTTGTTATTTAATTGTTTTCAGACAATTTTCTGGATTTTTGAAAATTTCACTTTTTTGTGAAAATATCCACTAAATGAGGGAATAATATGTGTGAGGGTACCCCAGGAGAGTTCCAAATGTGTGTGGGTAGAATATATATCCCACGGGGGTAAAATTGAAAAAAGTTAAAAAAAAATTTTTTTTGGACTTAGTCATTTTTCCAGCGTTTATCAGACTTTCAGATAGGGGAAATGTCAGTGAGCGTTCCGATTTCAGTTCCAGAGCGATTCGCCCAATGAGTCCTTGATATTTAGTTGTTTTCAGCCAATTTTCTGGATTTTTGAAAATTTCACTTTTTTGTGAAAATATCCACTAAATGAGGGAATAATATGTGTGAGGGTACCCCAGGAGAGTTCCAAATGTGTGTGGGTAGAATATATATCCCACGGGGGTAAAATTGAAAAAAGTTGAAAAAAAATTTTTTTTTGGACTTAGTCATTTTTTCGGCGTTTATCAGACTTTCAGATAGGGGAAACGTCAGTGAGCGTTCCGATTTCAGTTCCAGAGCGATTCGCCCAATGAGTCTTTGATATTTAGTCGTTTTCTGCCAAGTTTCTAGATTTTTGAAAATTTCACTTTTTTGTGAAAATATCCACTAAATGAGGGAATAATATGTGTGAGGGTACCCCAGGAGAGTTCCAAATGTGTGTGGGTAGAATATATATCCCACGGGGGTAAAATTGAAAAAAGTTGAAAAAAATTTTTTTTTGGACTTTGGCATTTTTCCGGCGTTTATCAGACTTTCAGATAGGGGAAATGTCAGTGAGCGTTCCGATTTCAGTTCCAGAGCGATTCGCCCAATGAGTCTTTGATATTTAGTCGTTTTCTGCCAAGTTTCTAGATTTTTGAAAATTTCACTTTTTTGTGAAAATATCCACTAAATGAGGGAATAATATGTGTGAGGGTACCCCAGGAGAGTTCCAAATGTGTGTGGGTAGAATATATATCCCACGGGGGTAAAATTGAAAAAAGTTAAAAAAAAATTTTTTTTGGACTTAGTCATTTTTCCAGCGTTTATCAGACTTTCAGATAGGGGAAATGTCAGTGAGCGTTCCGATTTCAGTTCCAGAGCGATTCGCCCAATGAGTCCTTGATATTTAGTCATTTTCAGCCAATTTTCTGGATTTTTGAAAATTTCACTTTTTTGTGAAAATATCCACTAAATGAGGGAATAATATGTGTGAGGGTACCCCAGGAGAGTTCCAAATGTGTGTGGGTAGAATATATATCCCACGGGGGTAAAATTGAAAAAAGTTAAAAAAAATTTTTTTTTGGACTTAGTCATTTTTTCGGCGTTTATCAGACTTTCAGATAGGGGAAACGTCAGTGAGCGTTCCGATTTCAGTTCCAGAGCGATTCGCCCAATGAGTCTTTGATATTTAGTCGTTTTCTGCCAAGTTTCTAGATTTTTGAAAATTTCACTTTTTTGTGAAAATATCCACTAAATGAGGGAATAATATGTGTGAGGGTACCCCAGGAGAGTTCCAAATGTGTGTGGGTAGAATATATATCCCACGGGGGTAAAATTGAAAAAAGTTGAAAAAAATTTTTTTTTGGACTTTGGCATTTTTCTGGCGTTTATCAGACTTTCAGATAGGGGAAATGTCAGTGAGCGTTCAGATTTCAGTTCCAGAGCGATTCGCCCAATGAGACCTTGTTATTTAATTGTTTTCAGCCAATTTTCTGGATTTTTGAAAATTTCACTTTTTTGTGAAAATATCCACTAAATGAGGGAATAATATGTGTGAGGGTACCCCAGGAGAGTTCCAAATGTGTGTGGGTAGAATATATATCCCACGGGGGTAAAATTGAAAAAAGTTAAAAAAAAATTTTTTTTGGACTTAGTCATTTTTCCAGCGTTTATCAGACTTTCAGATAGGGGAAATGTCAGTGAGCGTTCCGATTTCAGTTCCAGAGCGATTCACCCAATGAGTCCTTGATATTTAGTCATTTTCAGCCAATTTTCTGGATTTTTGAAAATTTCACTTTTTTGTGAAAATATCCACTAAATGAGGGAATAATATGTGTGAGGGTACCCCAGGAGAGTTCCAAATGTGTGTGGGTAGAATATATATCCCACGGGGGTAAAATTGAAAAAAGTTGAAAAAAATTTTTTTTTGGACTTAGTCATTTTTCTGGCGTTTATCAGACTTTAAGATAGGGGAAATGTCAGTGAGCATTCCCATTTCAGTTCCAGAGCAATTCGCCCGATGAGTCTTTGATATTTAGTCGTTTTCAGGCAATTTTCTGGATTTTTGAAAATTTCACTTTTTTGTGAAAATATCCACTAAATGAGGGAATAATATGTGTGAGGGTACCCCAGGAGAGTTCCAAATGTGTGTGGGTAGAAAATATATCCCACGGGGGTAAAATTGAAAAAAGTTGAAAAAATTTTTTTTTTGGACTTAGTCATTTTTCCGGCGTTTATCAGACTTTCAGATAGGGGAAATGTCAGTGAGCGTTCCGATTTCAGTTCCAGAGCGATTCGCCCAATGAGTCCTTGTTATTTAGTTGTTTTCAGCCAATTTTCTGGATTTTTGAAAATTTCACTTTTTTGTGAAAATATCCACTAAATGAGGGAATAATATGTGTGAGTGTACCCCAGGAGAGTTCCAAATGCGTGTGGGTAAAATATATATCCCACGGCGGTAAAATTGAAAAAAGTTGAAAAAAAATTTTTTTTGGACTTAGTCATTTTTCTGGCGTTTATCAGACTTTAATATAGGGGAAATGTCAGTGAGCATTCCCATTTCAGTTCCAGAGCGATTCGCCCAATGAGTCCTTGATATTTAGTCATTTTCAGCCAATTTTCTGGATTTTTGAAAATTTCACTTTTTTGTGAAAATATCCACTAAATGAGGGAATAATATGTGTGAGGGTACCCCAGGAGAGTTCCAAATGTGTGTGGGTAGAATATATATCCCACGGGGGTAAAATTGAAAAAAGTTGAAAAAAAATTTTTTTTGGACTTAGTCATTTTTCCGGCGTTTATCAGACTTTCAGATAGGGGAAATATCAGTGAGCGTTCCGATTTCAGTTCCAGAGCGATTCGCCCAATGAGTCCTTGATAATTAGTCGTTTTCAGCCAATTTTCTGAATTTTTGAAAATTTCACTTCTTTGTGAAAATATCCACTAAATGAGGGAATAATATGTGTGAGGGTACCCCAGGAGAGTTCCAAATGTGTGTGGGTAGAATATATATCCCACGGGGGTAAAATTGAAAAAAGTTAAAAAAAATTTTTTTTTGGACTTTGGCATTTTTCCGGCGTTTATCAGACTTTCAGATAGGGGAAATGTCAGTGAGCATTTTGATTTCAGTTCCGGAGCGATTCGCTCAATGAGTCTTTGATATTTAGTCGTGTTCAGCCAATTTTCTGGATTTTTGAAAATTTCACTTTTTTGTGAAAATATCCAATAAATGAGGGAATAATATGTATGAGGGTACCCCAGGAGATTTCCAAATGTGTGTGAGTAGAATATATATCCCACGGGGGTAAAATTGAAAAAAGTTAAAAAAAAATTTTTTTTTGGACTTAGTCATTTTTCCGGCATTTATCAGACTTTCAGATAGGGCAAATGTCAGTGAGCGTTCAGATTTCAGTTCCAGAGCGATTCGCCCAATGAGACCTTGTTATTTAGTTGTTTTCAGCCAATTTTCTGGATTTTTGAAAATTTCACTTTTTTGTGAAAATATCCACTAAATGAGGGAATAATATGTGTGAGGGTACCCGAGGAGAGTTCCAAATGTGTGTGGGTAGAATATATATCCCACGGGGGTAAAATTGAAAAAAGTTAAAAAAAAATTTTTTTTGGACTTAGTCATTTTTCCGGCGTTTATCAGACTTTCAGATAGCGGAAATGTCAGTGAGCGTTCCGATTTCATTTCCAGAGCGATTCGCCCAATGAGTCTTTGATATTTAGTCGTGTTCAGCCAATTTTCTGGATTTTTGAAAATTTCACTTTTTTGTGAAAATATCCACTAAATGAGGGAATAATATGTGTGAGGGTACGCCAGGAGAGTTCCAAATGTGTGTGGGTAGAATATATATCCCACGGGGGTAAAATTGAAAAAAGTTGAAAAAAATTTTTTTTTGGACTTAGTCTTTTTTCCGGCGTTGATCAGACTTTCAGATAGGGCAAATGTCAGTGAGCGTTCCGATTTCAGTTAAAGAGCGGTTCGCCCAATGAGTCCTTGATATTTAGTCGTTTTCAGCCAATTTTCTGGATTTTTGAAAATTTCACTTTTTTGTGAAAATATCCACTAAATGAGGGAATAATATGTATGAGGGTACCCCAGGAGAGTTCCAAATGTGTGTGGGTAGAATATATATCTCACGGGGGTAAAATTGAAAAAAGTTGAAAAAAATTTTTTTTTGGACTTATTCATTTTTCTGGCGTTTATCAGACTTTAAGATAGGGGAAATGTCAGTGAGCATTCCGATTTCAGTTCCAGAGTGATTCGCCCAATGAGTCTTTGATATTTAGTCGTTTTCAGCCAATTTTCTGGATTTTTGAAAATTTCACTTTTTTGTGAAAATATCCACTAAATGAGAGAATAATATGTGTGAGGGTACCCCAGGAGAGTTCCAAATGTGTGTGGGTAGAATATATATCCCACGGGGGTAAAATTGAAAAAAGTTGAAAAAATTTTTTTTTTGGACTTAGTCATTTTTCCGGCGTTTATCAGACTTTCAGATAGCGGAAATGTCAGTGAGCGTTCCGATTTTAGTTCCAGAGTGATTCGCCCAATGAGTCCTTGTTATTTAGTTGTTTTCAGACAATTTTCTGGATTTAGGAAAATTTCACTTTTTTGTGAAAATATCCACTAAATGAGGGAATAATATGTGTGAGGGTACCCCAGGAGAGTTCCAAATGTGTGTGGGTAGAATATATATCCCACGGGGGTAAAATTGAAAAAAGTTGAAAAAAATTTTTTTTTGGACTTAGTCATTTTTCTGGCGTTTATCAGACTTTAAGATAGGGGAAATGTCAGTGAGCGTTCCGATTTCAGTTCCAGAGCGATTCGCCCAATGAGTCCTTGTTATTTAGTTGTTTTCAGCCAATTTTCTGGATTTTTGAAAATTTCACTTTTTTGTGAAAATATCCACTAAATGAGGGAATAATATGTGTGAGTGTACCCCAGGAGAGTTCCAAATGTGTGTGGGTAAAATATATATCCCACGGCGGTAAAATTGAAAAAAGTTGAAAAAAAATTTTTTTTGGACTTAGTCATTTTTCTGGCGTTTATCAGACTTTAAAATAGGGGAAATGTCAGTGAGCATTCCCATTTCAGTTCCAGAGCGATTCGCCCAATGAGTCCTTGATAATTAGTTGTTTTCAGCCAATTTTCCGGATTTTTGAAAATTTCACTTCTTTGTGAAAATATACACTAAATGAGGGAATAATATGTGTGAGGGTACCCCAGGAGAGTTCCAAATGTGTGTGGGTAGAATATATATCCCACGGGGGTAAAATTGAAAAAAGTTAAAAAAAATTTTTTTTTGGACTTAGTCATTTTTCCGGCGTTTATCAGACTTTCAGATAGGGGAAATGTCAGTGAGCATTTTGATTTCAGTTCCGGAGCGATTCGCTCAATGAGTCTTTGATATTTAGTCGTTTTCAGCCAATTTTCAGGATTTTTTAAAATTTCACTTTTTTGTGAAAATATCCACTAAATGAGGGAATAATATGTGTGAGGGTACCACAGGAGAGTTCCAAATGTGTGTGGGTAGAATATATATCCCACGGGGGTAAAATTGAAAAAAGTTAAAAAAAAATTTTTTTTGGACTTAGTCATTTTTCCGGCGTTTATCAGACTTTCAGATAGCGGAAATGTCAGTGAGCGTTCCGATTTCATTTCCAGAGCGATTCGCCCAATGAGTCTTTGATATTTAGTCGTGTTCAGCCAATTTTCTGGATTTTTGAAAATTTCACTTTTTTGTGAAAATATCCAATAAATGAGGGAATAATATGTATGAGGGTACCCCAGGAGATTTCCAAATGTGTGTGAGTAGAATATATATCCCACGGGGGTAAAATTGAAAAAAGTTGAAAAAAAATTTTTTTTTGGACTTAGTCATTTTTCCGGCATTTATCAGACTTTCAGATAGGGCAAATGTCAGTGAGCGTTCCGATTTCAGTTAAAGAGCGGTTCGCCCAATGAGTCCTTGATATTTAGTCGTTTTCAGCCAATTTTCTGGATTTTTGAAAATTTCACTTTTTTGTGAAAATATCCACTAAATGAGGGAATAATATGTATGAGGGTACCCCAGGAGAGTTCCAAATGTGTGTGGGTAGAATATATATCTCACGGGGGTAAAATTGAAAAAAGTTGAAAAAAATTTTTTTTTGGACTTATTCATTTTTCTGGCGTTTATCAGACTTTAAGATAGGGGAAATGTCAGTGAGCATTCCCATTTCAGTTCCAGAGTGATTCGCCCAATGAGTCTTTGATATTTAGTCGTTTTCAGACAATTTTCTGGATTTTTGAAAATTTCACTTTTTTGTGAAAATATCCACTAAATGAGGGAATAATATGTGTGAGGGTACCCCAGGAGAGTTCCAAATGTGTGTGGGTAGAATATATATCCCACGGGGGTAAAATTGAAAAAAGTTGAAAAAAATTTTTTTTTGGACTTCGGCATTTTTCCGGCGTTTATCAGACTTTCAGATAGGGGAAATGTCAGTGAGCGTTCAGATTTCAGTTCCAGAGCGATTCGCCGAATGAGACCTTGTTATTTAGTTGTTTTCAGCCAATTTTCTGGATTTTTGAAAATTTCACTTTTTTGTGAAAATATCCACTAAATGAGGGAATAATATGTGTGAGTGTACCCCAGGAGAGTTCCAAATGTGTGTGGGTAAAATATATATCCCACGGCGGTAAAATTGAAAAAAGTTGAAAAAAAATTTTTTTTGGACTTAGTCATTTTTCTGGCGTTTATCAGACTTTAAAATAGGGGAAATGTCAGTGAGCATTCCCATTTCAGTTCCAGAGCGATTCGCCCAATGAGTCCTTGATAATTAGTTGTTTTCAGCCAATTTTCCGGATTTTTGAAAATTTCACTTCTTTGTGAAAATATACACTAAATGAGGGAATAATATGTGTGAGGGTACCCCAGGAGAGTTCCAAATGTGTGTGGGTAGAATATATATCCCACGGGGGTAAAATTGAAAAAAGTTAAAAAAAATTTTTTTTTGGACTTAGTCATTTTTCCGGCGTTTATCAGACTTTCAGATAGGGGAAATGTCAGTGAGCATTTTGATTTCAGTTCCGGAGCGATTCGCTCAATGAGTCTTTGATATTTAGTCGTTTTCAGCCAATTTTCAGGATTTTTTAAAATTTCACTTTTTTGTGAAAATATCCACTAAATGAGGGAATAATATGTGTGAGGGTACCACAGGAGAGTTCCAAATGTGTGTGGGTAGAATATATATCCCACGGGGGTAAAATTGAAAAAAGTTAAAAAAAAATTTTTTTTGGACTTAGTCATTTTTCCGGCGTTTATCAGACTTTCAGATAGCGGAAATGTCAGTGAGCGTTCCGATTTCATTTCCAGAGCGATTCGCCCAATGAGTCTTTGATATTTAGTCGTGTTCAGCCAATTTTCTGGATTTTTGAAAATTTCACTTTTTTGTGAAAATATCCAATAAATGAGGGAATAATATGTATGAGGGTACCCCAGGAGATTTCCAAATGTGTGTGAGTAGAATATATATCCCACGGGGGTAAAATTGAAAAAAGTTGAAAAAAAATTTTTTTTTGGACTTAGTCATTTTTCCGGCATTTATCAGACTTTCAGATAGGGCAAATGTCAGTGAGCGTTCCGATTTCAGTTAAAGAGCGGTTCGCCCAATGAGTCCTTGATATTTAGTCGTTTTCAGCCAATTTTCTGGATTTTTGAAAATTTCACTTTTTTGTGAAAATATCCACTAAATGAGGGAATAATATGTATGAGGGTACCCCAGGAGAGTTCCAAATGTGTGTGGGTAGAATATATATCTCACGGGGGTAAAATTGAAAAAAGTTGAAAAAAATTTTTTTTTGGACTTATTCATTTTTCTGGCGTTTATCAGACTTTAAGATAGGGGAAATGTCAGTGAGCATTCCCATTTCAGTTCCAGAGTGATTCGCCCAATGAGTCTTTGATATTTAGTCGTTTTCAGACAATTTTCTGGATTTTTGAAAATTTCACTTTTTTGTGAAAATATCCACTAAATGAGAGAATAATATGTGTGAGGGTACCCCAGGAGAGTTCCAAATGTGTGTGGGTAGAATATATATCCCACGGGGGTAAAATTGAAAAAAGTTGAAAAAATTTTTTTTTTGGACTTAGTCATTTTTCCGGCGTTTATCAGACTTTCAGATAGCGGAAATGTCAGTGAGCGTTCCGATTTTAGTTCCAGAGTGATTCGCCCAATGAGTCCTTGTTATTTAGTTGTTTTCAGACAATTTTCTGGATTTAGGAAAATTTCACTTTTTTGTGAAAATATCCACTAAATGAGGGAATAATATGTGTGAGGGTACCCCAGGAGAGTTCCAAATGTGTGTGGGTAGAATATATATCCCACGGGGGTAAAATTGAAAAAAGTTGAAAAAAATTTTTTTTTGGACTTAGTCATTTTTCTGGCGTTTATCAGACTTTAAGATAGGGGAAATGTCAGTGAGCGTTCCGATTTCAGTTCCAGAGCGATTCGCCCAATGAGTCCTTGTTATTTAGTTGTTTTCAGCCAATTTTCTGGATTTTTGAAAATTTCACTTTTTTGTGAAAATATCCACTAAATGAGGGAATAATATGTGTGAGTGTACCCCAGGAGAGTTCCAAATGTGTGTGGGTAAAATATATATCCCACGGCGGTAAAATTGAAAAAAGTTGAAAAAAAATTTTTTTTGGACTTAGTCATTTTTCTGGCGTTTATCAGACTTTAAAATAGGGGAAATGTCAGTGAGCATTCCCATTTCAGTTCCAGAGCGATTCGCCCAATGAGTCCTTGATAATTAGTTGTTTTCAGCCAATTTTCCGGATTTTTGAAAATTTCACTTCTTTGTGAAAATATACACTAAATGAGGGAATAATATGTGTGAGGGTACCCCAGGAGAGTTCCAAATGTGTGTGGGTAGAATATATATCCCACGGGGGTAAAATTGAAAAAAGTTAAAAAAAATTTTTTTTTGGACTTAGTCATTTTTCCGGCGTTTATCAGACTTTCAGATAGGGGAAATGTCAGTGAGCATTTTGATTTCAGTTCCGGAGCGATTCGCTCAATGAGTCTTTGATATTTAGTCGTTTTCAGCCAATTTTCAGGATTTTTTAAAATTTCACTTTTTTGTGAAAATATCCACTAAATGAGGGAATAATATGTGTGAGGGTACCACAGGAGAGTTCCAAATGTGTGTGGGTAGAATATATATCCCACGGGGGTAAAATTGAAAAAAGTTAAAAAAAAATTTTTTTTGGACTTAGTCATTTTTCCGGCGTTTATCAGACTTTCAGATAGCGGAAATGTCAGTGAGCGTTCCGATTTCATTTCCAGAGCGATTCGCCCAATGAGTCTTTGATATTTAGTCGTGTTCAGCCAATTTTCTGGATTTTTGAAAATTTCACTTTTTTGTGAAAATATCCAATAAATGAGGGAATAATATGTATGAGGGTACCCCAGGAGATTTCCAAATGTGTGTGAGTAGAATATATATCCCACGGGGGTAAAATTGAAAAAAGTTGAAAAAAAATTTTTTTTTGGACTTAGTCATTTTTCCGGCATTTATCAGACTTTCAGATAGGGCAAATGTCAGTGAGCGTTCCGATTTCAGTTAAAGAGCGGTTCGCCCAATGAGTCCTTGATATTTAGTCGTTTTCAGCCAATTTTCTGGATTTTTGAAAATTTCACTTTTTTGTGAAAATATCCACTAAATGAGGGAATAATATGTATGAGGGTACCCCAGGAGAGTTCCAAATGTGTGTGGGTAGAATATATATCTCACGGGGGTAAAATTGAAAAAAGTTGAAAAAAATTTTTTTTTGGACTTATTCATTTTTCTGGCGTTTATCAGACTTTAAGATAGGGGAAATGTCAGTGAGCATTCCCATTTCAGTTCCAGAGTGATTCGCCCAATGAGTCTTTGATATTTAGTCGTTTTCAGACAATTTTCTGGATTTTTGAAAATTTCACTTTTTTGTGAAAATATCCACTAAATGAGGGAATAATATGTGTGAGGGTACCCCAGGAGAGTTCCAAATGTGTGTGGGTAGAATATATATCCCACGGGGGTAAAATTGAAAAAAGTTGAAAAAAATTTTTTTTTGGACTTCGGCATTTTTCCGGCGTTTATCAGACTTTCAGATAGGGGAAATGTCAGTGAGCGTTCAGATTTCAGTTCCAGAGCGATTCGCCGAATGAGACCTTGTTATTTAGTTGTTTTCAGCCAATTTTCTGGATTTTTGAAAATTTCACTTTTTTGTGAAAATATCCACTAAATGAGGGAATAATATGTGTGAGTGTACCCCAGGAGAGTTCCAAATGTGTGTGGGTAAAATATATATCCCACGGCGGTAAAATTGAAAAAAGTTGAAAAAAAATTTTTTTTGGACTTAGTCATTTTTCTGGCGTTTATCAGACTTTAAAATAGGGGAAATGTCAGTGAGCATTCCCATTTCAGTTCCAGAGCGATTCGCCCAATGAGTCCTTGATAATTAGTTGTTTTCAGCCAATTTTCCGGATTTTTGAAAATTTCACTTCTTTGTGAAAATATACACTAAATGAGGGAATAATATGTGTGAGGGTACCCCAGGAGAGTTCCAAATGTGTGTGGGTAGAATATATATCCCACGGGGGTAAAATTGAAAAAAGTTAAAAAAAATTTTTTTTTGGACTTAGTCATTTTTCCGGCGTTTATCAGACTTTCAGATAGGGGAAATGTCAGTGAGCATTTTGATTTCAGTTCCGGAGCGATTCGCTCAATGAGTCTTTGATATTTAGTCGTTTTCAGCCAATTTTCAGGATTTTTTAAAATTTCACTTTTTTGTGAAAATATCCACTAAATGAGGGAATAATATGTGTGAGGGTACCACAGGAGAGTTCCAAATGTGTGTGGGTAGAATATATATCCCACGGGGGTAAAATTGAAAAAAGTTAAAAAAAAATTTTTTTTGGACTTAGTCATTTTTCCGGCGTTTATCAGACTTTCAGATAGCGGAAATGTCAGTGAGCGTTCCGATTTCATTTCCAGAGCGATTCGCCCAATGAGTCTTTGATATTTAGTCGTGTTCAGCCAATTTTCTGGATTTTTGAAAATTTCACTTTTTTGTGAAAATATCCAATAAATGAGGGAATAATATGTATGAGGGTACCCCAGGAGATTTCCAAATGTGTGTGAGTAGAATATATATCCCACGGGGGTAAAATTGAAAAAAGTTGAAAAAAAATTTTTTTTTGGACTTAGTCATTTTTCCGGCATTTATCAGACTTTCAGATAGGGCAAATGTCAGTGAGCGTTCCGATTTCAGTTAAAGAGCGGTTCGCCCAATGAGTCCTTGATATTTAGTCGTTTTCAGCCAATTTTCTGGATTTTTGAAAATTTCACTTTTTTGTGAAAATATCCACTAAATGAGGGAATAATATGTATGAGGGTACCCCAGGAGAGTTCCAAATGTGTGTGGGTAGAATATATATCTCACGGGGGTAAAATTGAAAAAAGTTGAAAAAAATTTTTTTTTGGACTTATTCATTTTTCTGGCGTTTATCAGACTTTAAGATAGGGGAAATGTCAGTGAGCATTCCCATTTCAGTTCCAGAGTGATTCGCCCAATGAGTCTTTGATATTTAGTCGTTTTCAGACAATTTTCTGGATTTTTGAAAATTTCACTTTTTTGTGAAAATATCCACTAAATGAGGGAATAATATGTGTGAGGGTACCCCAGGAGAGTTCCAAATGTGTGTGGGTAGAATATATATCCCACGGGGGTAAAATTGAAAAAAGTTGAAAAAAATTTTTTTTTGGACTTCGGCATTTTTCCGGCGTTTATCAGACTTTCAGATAGGGGAAATGTCAGTGAGCGTTCAGATTTCAGTTCCAGAGCGATTCGCCGAATGAGACCTTGTTATTTAGTTGTTTTCAGCCAATTTTCTGGATTTTTGAAAATTTCACTTTTTTGTGAAAATATCCACTAAATGAGGGAATAATATGTGTGAGGGTACCCGAGGAGAGTTCCAAATGTGTGTGGGTAGAATATATATCCCACGGGGGTAAAATTGAAAAAAGTTGAAAAAAATTTTTTTTTGGACTTAGTCTTTTTTCCGGCGATGATCAGACTTACAGATAGGGGAAATGTCAATGAGCATTTTGATTTCAGTTCCAGAGCGATTCGCCCAATGAGTCTTTGATATTTAGTCGTTTTCAGCCACTTTTCAGGATTTTTGAAAATTTCACTTTTTTGTGAAAATATCCACTAAATGAGGGAATAATATGTGTGAGGGTACCACAGGAGAGTTCCAAATGTGTGTGGGTAGAATATATATCCCACGGGGGTAAAATTGAAAAAAGTTAAAAAAAAATTTTTTTTGGACTTAGTCATTTTTCCGGCGTTTATCAGACTTTCAGATAGCGGAAATGTCAGTGAGCGTTCCGATTTCATTTCCAGAGCGATTCGCCCAATGAGTCTTTGATATTTAGTCGTGTTCAGCCAATTTTCTGGATTTTTGAAAATTTCACTTTTTTGTGAAAATATCCACTAAATGAGGGAATAATATGTGTGAGGGTACGCCAGGAGAGTTCCAAATGTGTGTGGGTAGAATATATATCCCACGGGGGTAAAATTGAAAAAAGTTGAAAAAAATTTTTTTTTGGACTTAGTCTTTTTTCCGGCGTTGATCAGACTTTCAGATAGGGGAAATGTCAATGAGCGTTTTGATTTCAGTTCCGGAGCGATTCGCCCAATGAGTCTTTGATATTTAGTCGTTTTCAGCCAATTTTCAGGATTTTTTAAAATTTCACTTTTTTGTGAAAATATCCAATAAATGAGGGAATAATATGTATGAGGGTACCCCAGGAGATTTCCAAATGTGTGTGAGTAGAATATATATCCCACGGGGGTAAAATTGAAAAAAGTTGAAAAAAAAATTTTTTTCGGACCTAGTCATTTTTCCGGCATTTATCAGACTTTCAGATAGGGCAAATGTCAGTGAGCGTTCCGATTTCAGTTAAAGAGCGGTTCGCCCAATGAGTCCTTGATATTTAGTCGTTTTCAGCCAATTTTCTGGATTTTTGAAAATTTCACTTTTTTGTGAAAATATCCACTAAATGAGGGAATAATATGTATGAGGGTACCCCAGGAGAGTTCCAAATGTGTGTGGGTAGAATATATATCTCACGGGGGTAAAATTGAAAAAAGTTGAAAAAAATTTTTTTTTGGACTTATTCATTTTTCTGGCGTTTATCAGACTTTAAGATAGGGGAAATGTCAGTGAGCATTCCCATTTCAGTTCCAGAGTGATTCGCCCAATGAGTCTTTGATATTTAGTCGTTTTCAGCCAATTTTCTGGATTTTTGAAAATTTCACTTTTTTGTGAAAATATCCACTAAATGAGAGAATAATATGTGTGAGGGTACCCCAGGAGAGTTCCAAATGTGTGTGGGTAGAATATATATCCCACGGGGGTAAAATTGAAAAAAGTTGAAAAAATTTTTTTTTTGGACTTAGTCATTTTTCCGGCGTTTATCAGACTTTCAGATAGCGGAAATGTCAGTGAGCGTTCCGATTTTAGTTCCAGAGTGATTCGCCCAATGAGTCCTTGTTATTTAGTTGTTTTCAGACAATTTTCTGGATTTAGGAAAATTTCACTTTTTTGTGAAAATATCCACTAAATGAGGGAATAATATGTGTGTGGGTACCCCAGGAGAGTGCTAAATGTGTGTGGGTAGAATATATATCCCACGGGGGTAAAATTGAAAAAAGTTGAAAAAAATTTTTTTTTGGACTTAGTCTTTTTTCCGGCGTTGATCAGACTTTCAGATAGGGGAAATGTCAATGAGCGTTTTCATTTCAGTTCCAGAGCGATTCGCCCAATGAGTCTTTGATATTTAGTCGTTTTCAGACAATTTTCTGGATTTTTGAAAATTTCACTTTTTTGTGAAAATATCCACTAAATGAGGGAATAATATGTGTGAGGGTACCGAAGGAGAGTTTCAAATGTGAGTGGGTAGAATATATATCCCACGGGGTAAAATTGAAAAAAGTTGAAAATTTTTTTTTTAGGACTTAGTCATTTTTCCGGCGTTTAGCAGACTTTCAGATAGGGGAAATGTCAGTGAGCGTTCCGATTTCAGTTCCAGAGCGAATCGCCCAATGAATCCTTGATATTTAGTCGTTTTCAGCCAATTTTCTGGATTTTTGAAAATTTCACTTTTTTGTGAAAATATCCACTAAATGAGGGAATAATATGTGTGAGCGTACCCCAGGAGAGTTCCAAGTGTGTGTGGGTATCATATATATCCCACGGGGGTAAAATTGAAAAAAGTTGAAAAAAAATTTTTTTAGGACTTAGTCTTTTTTCCGGCATTTATCAGGCTTTCAGATAGGGGAAATGTCAGTGAGCATTCCGATTTCAGTTCCAGAGCGATTCACCCAATGAGTCCTTGATATTTAGTCGTTTTCAGCCAATTTTCTGGATTTTTGAAAATGTCACTTTTTTGTGAAAATATCCACTAAATGAGGGAATAATATGTGTGAGGGTACCCCAGGAGAGTTCCAAATGTGTGTGGGTAGAATATATATCCCACGGGGTAAAATTGAAAAAAGTTGAAAACATTTTTTTTTTGGACTTAGTCATTTTTCTGGCGTTTATCAGACTTTCAGATAGGGCAAATGTCAGTGAGCATTCCGATTTCAGTTCCAGATCGTCTCGCCCAATGAGTCCTTGATATTTAGTCGTTTTCAGCCAATTTTCTGGATTTTTGAAAATGTCACTTTTTTGTGAAAATATCCACTAAATGAGGGAATAATATGTGTGAGGGTACCCCAGGAGAGTTCCAAATGTGTGTGGGTAGAATATATATCCCACTGGGGTAAAATTGAAAAAAGTTGAAAACATTTTTTTTTGGACTTAGTCATTTTTCCGGCGTGTATCAGTCTTTCAGATAGGGGAAATATCAGTGAGCGTTCCGATTTCAGTTCCAGAGCGATTCGCCCAATAACTCCTTGTTATTTAGTCGTTTTCAGCCAATTTTCTTGATTTTTGAAAATTTCACTTTTTTGTGAAAATATCCACTAAATGAGGGAATAATATGTGTGAGGGTACCCCAGGAGAGTTCCAAATGTGTGTGGGTAGAATATATATCCGACGGGGGTAAAATTGAAAAAAGTTTAAAAAAATTTTTTTTTGAACTTAGTCATTTTTCTGGTGTTTATCAGACTTTCAGATATGGGAAATGTCAGTGAGCGTTCCGATTTCAGTTCCAGAGCGATTCGCCCAATGAGACTTTGATATTTAGTCGTTTTCAGCCAATTTTCTGGATTTTTGAAAATTTCACTTTTTTGTGAAAATATCCACTAAATGGGGTAATAATATGTGTGAGGGTACCGAAGGAGAGTTCCAAATGTGAGTGGGTAGAATATATATCCCACGGGTGTAAAATTGAAAAAAGTTGAAAACATTTTTTTTTGGACTTAGTCATTTTTCCGGCGTGTATCAGTCTTTCAGATAGGGGAAATATCAGTGAGCGTTCCGATTTCAGTTAAAGAGCGATTCGCCCAATTAGTCCTTGATAATTCGTCGTTTTCAGCCAATTTTCTGGATTTTTGAAAATTTCACTTCTTTGTGAAAATATCCACTAAATGAGGGAATAATATGTGTGAGGGTACCGAAGGAGAGTTCCAAATGTGAGTGGGTAGGATATACATCCCACGGGGTAAAATTGAAAAAAGTTGAAAAAAATTTTTTTTGGGACTTAGTCATTTTTCTGGCGTTTATCAGACTTTCAGATATGGGAAATGTCAGTGAGCGTTCCGATTTCAGTTCCAGAGCGATTCGCCCAATGAGACTTTGATATTTAGTCGTTTTCAGCCAATTTTCTGGATTTTTGAAAATTTCACTTTTTTTTGAAAATATCCACTAAATGAGGGAATAATATGTGTGAGGGTACCCCAGGAGAGTTCCAAATGTGTGTGGGTAGAATATATATCCCACTGGGGTAAAATTGAAAAAAGTTGAAAACATTTTTTTTTGGACTTAGTCATTTTTCCGGCGTGTATCAGTCTTTCAGATAGGGGAAATATCAGTGAGCGTTCCGATTTCAGTTCCAGAGCGATTCGCCCAATAACTCCTTGTTATTTAGTCGTTTTCAGCCAATTTTCTTGATTTTTGAAAATTTCACTTTTTTGTGAAAATATCCACTAAATGAGGGAATAATATGTGTGAAGGTACCCCAGGAGAGTTCCAAATGTGTGTGGGTAGAATTTATATCCCACGGGGGTAAAATTGAAAAAAGTTGAAAAAAATTTATTTTTTTGGACTTAGTCATTTTTCCGGTGTTTATCAGACTTTCAGATAGGGCAAATGTCAGTGAGCGTTCCGATTTCAGTTCCAGAGCGATTCGCCCAATGAGTCCTTGATATTTAGTCGTTTTCAGCCAATTTTCTTGATTTTTGAAAATTTCACTTTTTTTTGAAAATATCCACTAAATGAGGGAACAATATGTGTGAGGGTACCCCAGGAGAGTTCCAAATGTGTGTGGGTAAAATATATATCCCACGGGGGTAAAATTGAAAAAAGTTGAAAAAAATTTTTTTTTGGACTTAGTCATTTTTCTGGCGTTTATCAGACTTTCAGATAGGGCAAATGTCAGTGATCGTTCCGATTTCAGTTCGAGATCAATTCGCCCAATGAGTCCTTGATATTTAGTCGTTTTCAGCCAATTTTCTGAATTTTTGAAAATGTCACTTTTTTGTGAAAATATCCACTAAATGAGGGAATAATATGTATGAGGGTACCCCAGGAGAGTTCCAAATGTGTGTGGGTAGAATATATATCCCACGAGGGTAAAATTGAAAAAAGTTGAAAAAAATTTTTTTTTGGGACTTAGTCATTTTTCCGGCGTTTATCAGACTTTCAGATAGGGAAAATGTCAGTGAGCATTACGATTTCAGTTCCAGAGTGATTCGCCCAATGAGACTTTGATATTTATTCATTTTCAGCCAATTTTCTGGATTTTTGAAAATTTCACTTTTTTGTGAAAATATTCACTAAATGAGGGAATAATATGTGTGAGGGTACCCCAGGAGAGTTCCAAATGTGTGTGGGTAGAATTTATATCCCACGGGGGTAAAATTGAAAAAAGTTGAAAAAAATTTATTTTTTTGGACTTAGTCATTTTTCCGGTGTTTATCAGACTTTCAGATAGGGCAAATGTCAGTGAGCGTTGCGATTTCAGTTCCAGATCGACTCGCCCAATTAGTCCTTGATATTTAGTCGTTTTCAGCCAATTTTCTGGATTTTTGAAAATGTCACTTTTTTGTGAAAATATCCACTAAATGAGGGAATAATATGTATGAGGGTACCCCAGGAGAGTTCCAAATGTGTGTGGGTAGAATATATATCCCACGGGGGTAAAATTGAAAAAAGTTGAAAAAAATTTTTTTTTGGACTTAGTCATTTTTCTGGCGTTTATCAGACTTTAAGATAGGGGAAATGTCAGTGAGCATTCCCATTTCAGTTCCAGAGCGATTCACCCAATGAGTCTTTGATATTTAGTCGTTTTCAGCCAATTTTCTTGATCTTTGAAAATTTCACTTTTTTGTGAAAATATCCACTAAATGAAGGAATAATATGTGTGAGGGTACCGAAGAAGAGTTCCAAATTTGTGTGGGTAGAATATATATCCCACGGGGGTAAAATTGAAAAAAGTTGAAAACATTTTTTTTTGGACTTAGTCATTTTTCCGGCGTGTATCAGTCTTTCAGATAGGGGAAATATCAGTGAGCGTTCCGATTTCAGTTCCAGAGCGATTCACCCAATAACTCCTTGTTATTTAGTCGTTTTCAGCCAATTTTCTTGATTTTTGAAAATTTCACTTTTTTGTGAAAATATCCACTAAATGAGGGAATAATATGTGTGAGGGTACCCCAGGAGAGTTCCAAATGTGTGTGGGTAGAATATATATCCGACGGGGGTAAAATTGAAAAAAGTTAAAAAAAATTTTTTTTGGACTTAGTCATTTTTCTGGCGTTTATCAGACTTTCAGATATGGGAAATGTCAGTGAGCGTTCCGATTTCAGTTCCAGAGCGATTCGCCCAATGAGACTTTGATATTTAGTCGTTTTCAGCCAATTTTCTGGATTTTTGAAAATTTCACTTTTTTGTGAAAATATCCACTAAATGGGGGAATAATATGTGTGAGGGTACCGAAGGAGAGTTCCACATGTGAGTGGGTAGAATATATATCCCACGGGGGTAAAATTGAAAAAAGTTGAAAACATTTTTTTTTGGACTTAGTCATTTTTCCGGCGTGTATCAGTCTTTCAGATAGGGGAAATGTCAGTGCGCGTTCCGATTTCAGTTCCAGAACGATTCGCCCAATGAGTCCTTGATACTTAGTCGTTTTCAGCCAATTTTCTGGATTTTTGAAAATTTCACTTTTTTGTGAAAATATCCACTAAATGAGGGAATAATATGTGTGAGGGTACCCCAGGAGAGTTCCAAATGTGTGTGGGTAGAATATATATCCCACGGGGGTAAAATTGAAAAAAGTTGAAAACATTTTTTTTTGGACTTAGTCATTTTTCCGGCGTTTATCAGACTTTCAGATAGGGGAAATGTCAGTGAGCGTTCCGATTTCAGTTCCAGAGCGATTCGCCCAATGAGTCCTTGTTATTTAGTTGTTTTCAGCCAATTTTCTGGATTTTTGAAAATTTCACTTTTTTGTGAAAATATCCACTAAATGAGGGAATAATATGTGTGAGGGTACCCCAGGAGAGTTCCAAATGTGTGAGGGTAGAATTTATATCCCACGGGGGTAAAATTGAAAAAAGTTGAAAAAAATTTTTTTTTTTGGACTTAGTCATTTTTCTGGCGTTTATCAGACTTTAAGATAGGGGAAATGTCAGTGAGCATTCCCATTTCAGTTCCAGAGCGATTCACCCAATGAGTCTTTGGTATTTAGTCGTTTTCAGCCAATTTTCTGGATTTTTGAAAATTTCACTTTTTTGTGAAAATATCCACTAAATGAGGGAATAATATGTGTGAGGGTACCGATGAAGAGTTCCAAATTTGTATGGGTAGAATATATATCCCACGGGGGTAAAATTGAAAAAAGTTGAAAAAATTTTTTTTCGGGACTTTGTCATTTTTCCGGCGTTTATCAGACTTTCAGATAGGGGAAATGTCAGTGAGCGTTCTGATTTCAGTTCCAGAGCGATTCGCCCAATGAGTCCTTGTTATTTAGTTGTTTTCAGCCAATTTTCTGGATTTTTGAAAATTTCACTTTTTTGTGAAATTATCCACTAAATGAGGGAATAATATGTGTGAGGGTAACCCAGGAGAGTTCCAAATGTGTGTGGGTAGAATATATATCCCACGGGGGTAAAATTGAAAAAAGTTGAAAAAAATTTTTTTTTGGACTTAGTCATTTTTCTGGCGTTTATCAGACTTTCAGATAGGGGAAATGTCAGTGAGCGTTCCGATTTCATGTCCAGAGCGATTCGCCCAATGAGTCCTTGATAATTAGTCGTTTTCAGCCAATTTTCTGGATTTTTGAAAATTTCACTTTTTTGTGAAAATATCCACTAAATGAGGGAATAATATGTATGAGGGTACCCCAGGAGAGTTCCAAATGTGTGTGGGTAGAATATATATCCCACGGGGGTAAAATTGAAAAAAGTTGAAAAAAATTTTTTTGGGGACTTAGTCATTTTTCCGGCGTTTATCAGACTTTCAGATAGGGCAAATGTCAGTGAGCGTTCCGATTTCAGTTCCAGAGTGATTCGCCCAATCACTCCTTGTTATTTAGTCGTTTTCAGCCAATTTTCTGGATTTTTGAAAATTTCACTTTTTTGTGAAAATATCCACTAAATGAGGGAATAATATGTGTGAGGGTACCCCAGGAGAGTTCCAAATGTGTGTGGGTAGAATATATATCCGACGGGGGTAAAATTGAAAAAAGTTTAAAAAAATTTTTTTTTGGACTTAGTCATTTTTCTGGCGTTTATCAGACTTTCAGATATGGGAAATGTCAGTGAGCGTTCCGATTTCAGTTCCAGAGCGATTCGCCCAATGAGACTTTGATATTTAGTCGTTTTCAGCCAATTTTCTGGATTTTTGAAAATTTCACTTTTTTGTGAAAATATTCACTAAATGAGGGAATAATATGTGTGAGGGTACCCCAGGAGAGTTCCAAATGTGTGTGGGTAGAATTTATATCCCACGGGGGTAAAATTGAAAAAAGTTGAAAAAAATTTTTTTGGGGACTTAGTCATTTTTCTGGCGTTTATCAGACTTTCAGATATGGGAAATGTCAGTGAGCGTTCCGATTTCAGTTCCAGAGCGATTCGCCCAATGAGACTTTGATATTTAGTCGTTTTCAGCCAATTTTCTGGATTTTTGAAAATTTCACTTTTTTGTGAAAATATTCACTAAATGAGGGAATAATATGTGTGAGGGTACCCCAGGAGAGTTCCAAATGTGTGTGGGTAGAATTTATATCCCACGGGGGTAAAATTGAAAAAAGTTGAAAAAAATTTATTTTTTTGGACTTAGTCATTTTTCCGGTGTTTATCAGACTGTCAGATAGGGCAAATGTCAGTGAGCGTTCCGATTTCAGTTCCAGAGCGATTCGCCCAATAACTCCTTGTTATTTAGTCGTTTTCAGCCAATTTTCTTGATTTTTGAAAATTTCACTTTTTTGTGAAAATATCCACTAAATGAGGGAATAATATGTGTGAGGGTACCCCAGGAGAGTTCCAAATGTGTGTGGGTAGAATTTATATCCCACGGGGGTAAAATTGAAAAAAGTTGAAACAAATTTTTTTTTGGACTTAGTCATTTTTCTGGCGTTTATCAGACTTTCAGATAGGGGAAATGTCAGTGAGCGTTCCGATTTCATTTCCAGAGCGATTCGCCCAATGAGTCCTTGATAATTAGTCGTTTTCAGCCAATTTTCTGGATTTTTGAAAATTTCACTTTTTTGTGAAAATATCCACTAAATGAAGGAATAATATGTGTGAGGGTACCGAAGAAGAGTTCCAAATTTGTGTGGGTAGAATATATATCCCACGGGGGTAAAATTGAAAAAAGTTGAAAACATTTTTTTTTGGACTTAGTCATTTTTCCGGCGTGTATCAGTCTTTCAGATAGGGGAAATATCAGTGAGCGTTCCGATTTCAGTTCCAGAGCGATTCACCCAATAACTCCTTGTTATTTAGTCGTTTTCAGCCAATTTTCTTGATTTTTGAAAATTTCACTTTTTTGTGAAAATATCCACTAAATGAGGGAATAATATGTGTGAGGGTACCCCAGGAGAGTTCCAAATGTGTGTGGGTAGAATATATATCCGACGGGGGTAAAATTGAAAAAAGTTTAAAAAAATTTTTTTTTGGACTTAGTCATTTTTCTGGCGTTTATCAGACTTTCAGATATGGGAAATGTCAGTGAGCGTTCCGATTTCAGTTCCAGAGCGATTCGCCCAATGAGACTTTGATATTTAGTCATTTTCAGCCAATTTTCTGGATTTTTGAAAATTTCACTTTTTTGTGAAAATATCCACTAAATGAGGGAATAATATGTGTGAGGGTACCCCAGGAGAGTTCCAAATGTGTGTGGGTAGAATATATATCCCACGGGGGTAAAATTGAAAAAAGTTGAAAACATTTTTTTTTGGACTTAGTCATTTTTCCGGCGTTTATCAGACTTTCAGATAGGGGAAATGTCAGTGAGCGTTCCGATTTCAGTTCCAGAGCGATTCGCCCAATGAGTCCTTGTTATTTAGTTGTTTTCAGCCAATTTTCTGGATTTTTGAAAATTTCACTTTTTTGTGAAAATATCCACTAAATGAGGGAATAATATGTGTGAGGGTACCCCAGGAGAGTTCCAAATGTGTGAGGGTAGAATTTATATCCCACGGGGGTAAAATTGAAAAAAGTTGAAAAAAATTTTTTTTTTTGGACTTAGTCATTTTTCTGGCGTTTATCAGACTTTAAGATAGGGGAAATGTCAGTGAGCATTCCCATTTCAGTTCCAGAGCGATTCACCCAATGAGTCTTTGGTATTTAGTCGTTTTCAGCCAATTTTCTGGATTTTTGAAAATTTCACTTTTTTGTGAAAATATCCACTAAATGAGGGAATAATATGTGTGAGGGTACCGAAGGAGAGTTCCAAATGTGAGTGGGTAGAATATATATCCCACGGGGGTAAAATTGAAAAAAGTTGAAAAAATTTTTTTTCGGGACTTTGTCATTTTTCCGGCGTTTATCAGACTTTCAGATAGGGGAAATGTCAGTGAGCGTTCTGATTTCATTTCCAGAGCGATTCGCCCAATGAGTCCTTGTTATTTAGTTGTTTTCAGCCAATTTTCTGGATTTTTGAAAATTTCACTTTTTTGTGAAAATATCCACTAAATGAGGGAATAATATGTGTGAGGGTACCCCAGGAGAGTTCCAAATGTGTGTGGGTAGAATATATATCCCACGGGGGTAAAATTGAAAAAAGTTGAAAATTTTTTTTTTTGGACTTAGTCATTTTTCCGGCGTTTATCAGACTTTCAGATAGGGGAAATGTCAGTGAGCGTTCCGATTTCAGTTCCAGAGCGATTCGCCCAATGAGTCCTTGTTATTTAGTTGTTTTCAGCCAATTTTCTGGATTTTTGAAAATTTCACTTTTTTGTGAAAATATCCACTAAATGAGGGAATAATATGTGTGAGGGTACCCCAGGAGAGTTCCAAATGTGTGAGGGTAGAATTTATATCCCACGGGGGTAAAATTGAAAAAAGTTGAAAAAAATTTTTTTTTTTGGACTTAGTCATTTTTCTGGCGTTTATCAGACTTTAAGATAGGGGAAATGTCAGTGAGCATTCCAATTTCAGTTCCAGAGCGATTCACCCAATGAGTCTTTGATATTTAGTCGTTTTCAGCCAATTTTCTGGATTTTTGAAAATTTCACTTTTTTGTGAAAATATCCACTAAATGAGGGAATAATATGTGTGAGGGTACCGAAGAAGAGTTCCAAATTTGTGTGGGTAGAATATATATCCCACGGGGGTAAAATTGAAAAAAGTTGAAAAATTTTTTTTTCGGGACTTTGTCATTTTTCCGGCGTTTATCAGACTTTCAGATAGGGCAAATGTCATTGAGTGTTCCGATTTCAGTTCCAGATCGACTCGCCCAATGAGTCCTTGATATTTAGTCGTTTTCAGCCAATTTTCTGGATTTTTGAAAATGTCACTTTTTTGTGAAAATATCCACTAAATGAGGGAATAATATGTGTGAGGGTACCCCAGGAGAGTTCCAAATGTGTGTGGGTAGAATATATATCCCACTGGGGTAAAATTGAAAAAAGTTGAAAACATTTTTTTTTGGACTTAGTCATTTTTCCGGTGTTTATCAGACTTTCAGATAGGGCAAATGTCAGTGAGCATTCCGATTTCAGTTCCAGATCGACTCGCCCAATGAGTCCTTGATATTTAGTCGTTTTCAGCCAATTTTCTGGATTTTTGAAAATGTCACTTTTTTGTGAAAATATCCACTAAATGAGGGAATAATATGTGTGAGGGTACCCCAGGAGAGTTCCAAATGTGTGTGGGTAGAATATATATCCGACGGGGGTAAAATTGAAAAAAGTTTAAAAAAATTTTTTTTTGGACTTAGTCATTTTTCTGGCGTTTATCAGACTTTCAGATATGGGAAATGTCAGTGAGCGTTCCGATTTCAGTTCCAGAACGATTCGCCCAATGAGTCCTTGATACTTAGTCGTTTTCAGCCAATTTTCTGGATTTTTGAAAATTTCACTTTTTTGTGAAAATATCCACTAAATGAGGGAATAATATGTGTGAGGGTACCCCAGGAGAGTTCCAAATGTGTGTGGGTAGAATATATATCCCACGGGGGTAAAATTGAAAAAAGTTGAAAATTTTTTTTTTTGGACTTAGTCATTTTTCCGGCGTTTATCAGACTTTCAGATAGGGGAAATGTCAGTGAGCGTTCCGATTTCAGTTCCAGAGCGATTCGCCCAATGAGTCCTTGTTATTTAGTTGTTTTCAGCCAATTTTCTGGATTTTTGAAAATTTCACTCTTTTGTGAAAATATCCACTAAATGAGGGAATAATATGTGTGAGGGTACCCCAGGAGAGTTCCAAATGTGTGAGGGTAGAATTTATATCCCACGGGGGTAAAATTGAAAAAAGTTGAAAAAAATTTTTTTTTTTGGACTTAGTCATTTTTCTGGCGTTTATCAGACTTTAAGATAGGGGAAATGTCAGTGAGCATTCCAATTTCAGTTCCAGAGCGATTCACCCAATGAGTCTTTGATATTTAGTCGTTTTCAGCCAATTTTCTGGATTTTTGAAAATTTCACTTTTTTGTGAAAATATCCACTAAATGAGGGAATAATATGTGTGAGGGTACCGAAGAAGAGTTCCAAATTTGTGTGGGTAGAATATATATCCCACGGGGGTAAAATTGAAAAAAGTTGAAAAATTTTTTTTTCGGGACTTTGTCATTTTTCCGGCGTTTATCAGACTTTCAGATAGGGGAAATGTCAGTGAGCGTTCTGATTTCAGTTCCAGAGCGATTCGCCCAATGAGTCTTTGTTATTTAGTTGTTTTCAGCCAATTTTCTGGATTTTTGAAAATTTCACTTTTTTGTGAAAATATCCACTAAATGAGGGAATAATATGTGTGAGGGTACCCCAGGAGAGTTCTAAACGTCTGTGGGAAGAATATATATCCCACGGGGGTAAAATTGAAAAAAGTTGAAAAAATTTTTTTTTTGGACTTAGTCATTTTTCCGGCGTTTATCAGACTTTCAGATAGGGCAAATGTCAGTGAGCGTTCCGATTTCAGTTCCAGAGCGATTCGCCCAATGAGTCCTTGTTATTTAGTCGTTTTCAGCCAATTTTCTTGATTTTGGAAAATTTCACTTTTTTTGGAAAATATCCACTAAATGAGGGAATAATATGTGTGAGGGTACCCCAGGAGAGTTCCAAATGTGTGTGGGTAGAATATATATCCCACGGGGGTAAAATTGAAAAAAGTTGAAAAAAAATTTTTTTGGACTTAGTCATTTTTCCGGCGTTTATCAGACTTTCAGATACGAGAAATGTCAGTGAGCATTCCGATTTCAGCTCCAGAGCGATTCGCCCAATGAGTCCTTGATATTTAGTCGTTTTCAGCCAATTTTCTGGATATTTGAAAATTTCACTTTTTTGTGAAAATATCCACTAAATGAGGGAATAATATGTATGAGGGTACCCCAGGAGAGTTCCAAATGTGTGTGGGTAGAATATATATCCCACAGGGGTAAAATTGAAAAAAGTTGAAAAAAATTTTTTTAGGGACTTAGTCATTTTTCCGGCGTTTATCAGACTTTCAGATAGGGCAAATGTCATTGAGTGTTCCGATTTCAGTTCCAGATCGACTCGCCCAATGAGTCTTTGATATTTAGTCGTTTTCAGCCAATTTTCTGGATTTTTGAAAATTTCACTTTTTTGTGAAAATATCCACTAAATGAAGGAATAATATGTGTGAGGGTACCGAAGAAGAGTTACAAATTTGTGTGGGTAGAATATATGTCCCACGGGGGTAAAATTGAAAAAAGTTTAAAAAAATTTTTTTTGGACTTAGTCATTTTTCTGGCGTTTATCAGACTTTCAGATATGGGAAATGTAAGTGAGCGTTCCGATTTCAGTTCCAGAGCGATTCGCCCAATGAGACTTTGATATTTAGTCGTTTTCAGTCAATTTTCTGGATTTTTGAAAATGTCACTTTTTTGTGAAAATATCCACTAAATGAGGGAATAATATGTGTGAGGGTACCCCAGGAGAGTTCCAAATGTGTGTGGGTAGAATTTATATCCCACGGGGGTAAAAGTGAAAAAAGTTGAAAAAAAATTTTTTTTTTGGACTTAGTCATTTTTCCGGTGTTTATCAGACTTTCAGATAGGGCAAATGTCAGTGAGCGTTCCGATTTCAGTTCCAGATCGACTCGCCCAATGAGTCCTTGATATTTAGTCGTTTTCAGCCAATTTTTTGGATTTTTGAAAATTTCACTTTTTTGTGAAAATATCCACTAAATGAGAGAATAATATGTATGAGGGTACCCCAGGAGAGTTCCAAATGTGTGTGGGTAGAATATGTATCCCACGGGGGTAAAATTGAAAAAAGTTGAAAAAAATATTTTTTGGACTTAGTCATTTTTCTGGCGTTTATCAGACTTTAAGATAGGGGAAATGTCAGTGAGCATTCCCATTTCAGTTCCAGAGCGATTCACCCAATGAGTCTTTGATATTTAGTCGTTTTCAGCCAATTTTCTGGATTTTTGAAAATTTCACTTTTTTGTGAAAATATCCACTAAATGAAGGAATAATATGTGTGAGGGTACCGAAGAAGAGTTCCAAATTTGTGTGGGTAGAATATATATCCCACGGGGGTAAAATTGAAAAAAGTTGAAAAAAAATATTGTCGGGACTTTGTCATTTTTCCGGCGTTTATCAGACTTTCAGATAGGGGAAATGTCAGTGCGCGTTCCGATTTCAGTTCCAGAACGATTCGTCCAATGAGTCCTTGATACTTAGTCGTTTTCAGCCAATTTTCTGGATTTTTGAAAATTTCACTTTTTTGTGAAAATATCCACTAAATGAGGGAATAATATGTGTGAGGGTACCCCAGGAGAGTTCCAAATGTGTGTGGGTAGAATATATATCCGACGGGGGTAAAATTGAAAAAAGTTTAAAAAAATTTTTTTTTGGACTTAGTCATTTTTCTGGCGTTTATCAGACTTTCAGATATAGGAAATGTCAGTGAGCGTTCCGATTTCAGTTCCAGAGTGATTCGCCCAATGAGTCCTTGTTATTTTGTTGTTTTCAGCCAATTTTCTGGATTTTTGAAAATTTCACTTTTTTGTGAAAATATCCACTAAATGAGGGAATAATATGTGTGAGGGTACCGATGAAGAGTTCCAAATTTGTGTGGGTAGAATATATATCCCACGGGGGTAAAATTGAAAAAAGTTGAAAAATTTTTTTTTCGGGACTTTGTCATTTTTCCGGCGTTTATCAGACTTTCAGATAGGGGAAATGTCAGTGAGCGTTCCGATTTCAATTCCAGAGTGATTCGCCCAATGAGTCCTTGATATTTATTCGTTTTCAGCCAATTTTCTGGATTTTTGAAAATTTCACTTTTTTGTGAAAATATTCACTAAATGAGGGAATAATATGTGTGAGGGTACCCCAGGAGAGTTCTAAACGTCTGTGGGAAGAATATATATCCCACGGGGGTAAAAGTGAAAAAAGTTGAAAAAAAATTTTTTTTTTGGACTTAGTCATTTTTCTGGCATTTATCAGACTTTCAGATAGGGCAAATGTCAGTGAGCGTTCCGATTTCAGTTCCAGATCGACTCGCCCAATGAGTCCTTGATATTTAGTCGTTTTCAGCCAATTTTCTGGATTTTTGAAAATGTCACTTTTTTGTGAAAATATCCACTAAATGAGGGAATAATATGTGTGAGGGTACCCCAGGAGAGTTCCAAACGTGTGTGGGTAGAATATATATCCCACTGGGGTAAAATTGAAAAAAGTTGAAAACATTTTTTTTTGGACTTAGTCATTTTTCCGGCGTGTATCAGTCTTTCAGATAGGGGAAATATCAGTGAGCGTTCCGATTTCAGTTCCAGAGCGATTCGCCCAATAACTCCTTGTTATTTAGTCATTTTCAGCCAATTTTCCTGATTTTTGAAAATTTCACTTTTTTGTGAAAATATCCACTAAATGAGGGAATAATATGTGTGAGGGTACCCCAGGAGAGTTCCAAATGTGTGTGGGTAGAATATATATCCGACGGGGGTAAAATTGAAAAAAGTTTAAAAAAATTTTTTTTTGGACTTAGTCATTTTTCTGGCGTTTATCAGACTTTCAGATATGGGAAATGTCAGTGAGCGTTCCGATTTCAGTTCCAGAGCGATTCGCCCAATGAGTCCTTGTTATTTAGTTGTTTTCAGCCAATTTTCTGGATTTTTGAAAATTTCACTTTTTTGTGAAAATATCCACTAAATGAGGGAATAATATGTGTGAGGATACCCGAGGAGAGTTCCAAATGTGTGAGGGTAGAATTTATATCCCACGGGGGTAAAATTGAAAAAAGTTGAAAAAATTTTTTTTTTTTGGACTTAGTCATTTTTCCGGTGTTTATCAGACTTTCAGATAGGGCAAATGTCAGTGAGTGTTCCGATTTCAGTTCCAGATCGACTCGCCCAATGAGTCCTTGATATATAGTCGTTTTCAGCCAATTTTCTGGATTTTTGAAAATTTCACTTTTTTGTGAAAATATCCACTAAATGAGGGAATAATATGTATGAGGGTACCCCAGGAGAGTTCCAAATGTGTGTGGGTAGAATATGTATCCCACGGGGGTAAAATTGAAAAAAGTTGAAAAAAATATTTTTTGGACTTAGTCATTTTTCTGGCGTTTATCAGACTTTAAGATAGGGGAAATGTCAGTGAGCATTCCCATTTCAGTTCCAGAGCGATTCACCCAATGAGTCTTTGATATTTAGTCGTTTTCAGCCAATTTTCTGGATTTTTGAAAATTTCACTTTTTTGTGAAAATATCCACTAAATGAAGGAATAATATGTGTGAGGGTACCGAAGAAGAGTTCCAAATTTGTGTGGGTAGAATATATATCCCACGGGGTTAAAATTGAAAAAAGTTGAAAAAAAATATTGTCGGGACTTTGTCATTTTTCCGGCGTTTATCAGACTTTCAGATAGGGGAAATGTCAGTGCGCGTTCCGATTTCAGTTCCAGAACGATTCGTCCAATGAGTCCTTGATACTTAGTCGTTTTCAGCCAATTTTCTGGATTTTTGAAAATTTCACTTTTTTGTGAAAATATCCACTAAATGAGGGAATAATATGTGTGAGGGTACCCCAGGAGAGTTCCAAATGTGTGTGGGTAGAATATTTATCCGACGGGGGTAAAATTGAAAAAAGTTTTAAAAAATTTTTTTTTGGACTTAGTCATTTTTCTGGCGTTTATCAGACTTTCAGATATGGGAAATGTCAGTGAGCGTTCCGATTTCAGTTCCAGAGCGATTCGCCCAATGAGACTTTGATATTTAGTCGTTTTCAGCCAATTTTCTGGATTTTTGAAAATTTCACTTTTTTGTGAAAATATTCACTAAATGAGGGAATAATATGTGTGAGGGTACCCCAGGAGAGTTCCAAATGTGTGTGGGTAGAATTTATATCCCACGGGGGTAAAATTGAAAAAAGTTGAAAAAAAATTATTTTTTTGGACTTAGTCATTTTTCCGGTGTTTATCAGACTTTCAGATAGGGCAAATGTCAGTGAGCGTTCCGATTTCAGTTCCAGATCGACTCGCCCAATGAGTCCTTGATATTTAGTCGTTTTCAGCCAATTTTCTGGATTTTTGAAAATGTCACTTTTTTGTGAAAATATCCACTAAATGAGGGAATAATATGTGTGAGGGTACCCCAGGAGAGTTCCAAACGTGTGTGGGTAGAATATATATCCCACTGGGGTAAAATTGAAAAAAGTTGAAAACATTTTTTTTTGGACTTAGTCATTTTTCCGGCGTGTATCAGTCTTTCAGATAGGGGAAATATCAGTGAGCGTTCCGATTTCAGTTCCAGAGCGATTCGCCCAATAACTCCTTGTTATTTAGTCGTTTTCAGCCAATTTTCCTGATTTTTGAAAATTTCACTTTTTTGTGAAAATATCCACTAAATGAGGGAATAATATGTGTGAGGGTACCCCAGGAGAGTTCCAAATGTGTGAGGGTAGAATTTATATCCCACGGGGGTAAAATTGAAAAAAGTTGAAAAAATTTTTTTTTTTTGGACTTAGTCATTTTTCCGGTGTTTATCAGACTTTCAGATAGGGCAAATGTCAGTGAGTGTTCCGATTTCAGTTCCAGATCGACTCGCCCAATGAGTCCTTGATATATAGTCGTTTTCAGCCAATTTTCTGGATTTTTGAAAATTTCACTTTTTTGTGAAAATATCCACTAAATGAGGGAATAATATGTATGAGGGTACCCCAGGAGAGTTCCAAATGTGTGTGGGTAGAATATATATCCCACGGGGGTAAAATTGAAAAAAGTTGAAAAAAAATTTTTTTTGGACTTAGTCATTTTTCTGGCGTTTATCAGACTTTAAGATAGGGGAAATGTCAGTGAGCATTCCCATTTCAGTTCCAGAGCGATTCACCCAATGAGTCTTTGGTATTTAGTCGTTTTCAGCCAATTTTCTGGATTTTTGAAAATTTCACTTTTTTGTGAAAATATCCACTAAATGAGGGAATAATATGTGTGAGGGTACCGATGAAGAGTTCCAAATGTGTGTGGGTAGAATATATATCCCACGGGGGTAAAATTGAAAAAAGTTGAAAAAATTTTTTTTTTGGACTTAGTCATTTTTCTGGCGTTTATCAGACTTTCAGATAGGGGAAATGTCAGTGAGCGTTCCGATTTCATTTCCAGAGCGATTCGCCCAATGAGTCCTTGATAATTAGTCGTTTTCAGCCAATTTTCTGGATTTTTGAAAATTTCACTTTTTTGTGAAAATATCCACTAAATGAGGGAATAATATGTATGAGGGTACCCCAGGAGAGTTCCAAATGTGTGTGGGTAGAATATATATCCCACGGGGGTAAAATTGAAAAAAGTTGAAAAAAAATTTTTTTGGGGACTTAGTCATTTTTCCGGCGTTTATCAGACTTTCAGATAGGGGAAATGTCAGTGAGCGTTCCGATTTCAATTCCAGAGTGATTCGCCCAATGAGTCCTTGATATTTATTCGTTTTCAGCCAATTTTCTGGATTTTTGAAAATTTCACTTTTTTGTGAAAATATTCACTAAATGAGGGAATAATATCTGTGAGGGTACCCCAGGAGAGTTCCAAATGTGTGTGGGTAGAATTTATATCCCACGGGGGTAAAAGTAAAAAAAGTTGAAAAAAAATTTTTTTTTTGGACTTAGTCATTTTTCCGGTGTTTATCAGACTTTCAGATAGGACACATGTCAGTGAGCGTTCCGATTTCAGTTCCAGATCGACTCGCCCAATGAGTCCTTGATATTTAGTCGTTTTCAGCCAATTTTTTGGATTTTTGAAAATTTCACTTTTTTGTGAAAATATCCACTAAATGAGGGAATAATATGTATGAGGGTACCCCAGGAGAGTTCCAAATGTGTGTGGGTAGAATATGTATCCCACGGGGGTAAAATTGAAAAAAGTTGAAAAAAATATTTTTTGGACTTAGTCATTTTTCTGGCGTTTATCAGACTTTAAGATAGGGGAAATGTCAGTGAGCATTCCCATTTCAGTTCCAGAGCGATTCACCCAATGAGTCTTTGATATTTAGTCGTTTTCAGCCAATTTTCTGGATTTTTGAAAATTTCACTTTTTTGTGAAAATATCCACTAAATGAAGGAATAATATGTGTGAGGGTACCGAAGAAGAGTTCCAAATTTGTGTGGGTAGAATATATATCCCACGGGGGTAAAATTGAAAAAAGTTGAAAAAAAATATTGTCGGGACTTTGTCATTTTTCCGGCGTTTATCAGACTTTCAGATAGGGGAAATGTCAGTGCGCGTTCCGATTTCAGTTCCAAAACGATTCGTCCAATGAGTCCTTGATATTTAGTCGTTTTCAGCCAATTTTCTGGATTTTTGAAAATTTCACTTTTTTGTGAAAATATCCACTAAATGAGGGAATAATATGTGTGAGGGTACCCCAGGAGAGTTCCAAATGTGTGTGGGTAGAAAATATATCCCACGGGGGTAAAATTGAAAAAAGTTGAAAAAAATTTTTTTGGGGACTTAGTCATTTTTCCGGCGTTTATCAGACTTTCAGATAGGGGAAATGTCAGTGAGCGTTCCGATTTCAATTCCAGAGTGATTCGCCCAATGAGTCCTTGATATTTATTCATTTTCAGCCAATTTTCTGGATTTTTGAAAATTTCACTTTTTTGTGAAAATATTCACTAAATGAGGGAATAATATGTGTGAGGGTACCCCAGGAGAGTTCCAAATGTGTGTGGGTAGAATTTATATCCCACGGGGGTAAAATTGAAAAAAGTTGAAAAAATTTTTTTTTGGGATCTATTCATTTTTCCGGCGTTTATCAGACTTTCAGATAGGGCAAATGTCAGTGAGCGTTCCAATTTCAGTTCCAGAGCGATTCGCCCAATGAGTCCTTGATATTTAGTCGTTTTCAGCCAAATTTCTGGATTTTTGAAAATTTCACTTTTTTGTGAAAATATCCACTAAATGAGGGAATAATATGTGTGATTGTACCCCAGGAGAGTTCCAAATGTTTGTGGGCAGAATATCTATCCCACGGGGGTAAAATTGAAAAAAGTCTAAAAAAATATTTTTTTGGGACTTCGTCATTTTTACGGCGTTTATCAGACTTTCAGATAGGGGAAATGTCAGTGAGCGTTCCGATTTCAGTTCCAGAGCGATTTGCCCAATGAGTCCTTGATATTTAGTCGTTTTCAGCCAATTTTCTGGATTTTTGAAAATTTCACTTTTTTGTGAAAATATCCACTAAATGAGGGAATAATATGTGTGATTGTACCCCAGGAGAGTTCCAAATGTGTGTGGGCAGAATATATATCCCACGGGGGTAAAATTGAAAAAAGTCTAAAAAAATATTTTTTTGGGACTTCGTCATTTTTCCGGCGTTTATCAGACTTTCAGATAGGGGAAATGTCAGTGAGCGTTCCGATTTCAGTTCCAGAGCGATTCGCCCAATGAGTCCTTGATATTTAGTCGTTTTCAGCCAATTTTCTGGATTTTTGAAAATTTCACTTTTTTGTGAAAATATCCACTAAATGAGGGAATAATATGTGTGAGGGTACCCCAGGAGAGTTCCAAATGTGTGTGGGTAGAATATATATCCCACGGGGGTAAAATTGAAAAAAGTTGAAAAAATTTTTTTGGGGGACTTAGTCATTTTTCCGGTGTTTATCAGACTTTCAGATAGGGGAAATGTCAGTGAGCGTTCCGATTTCAGTTCCAGAGTGATTTGCCCAATGAGTCCTTGATATTTATTCGTTTTCAGCCAATTTTCTGGATTTTTGAAAATTTCACTTTTTTGTGAAAATATCCACTAAATGAAGGAATAATATGTGTGAGGTTACCGAAGAAGAGTTCCAAATTTGTGTGGGTAGAATATATATCCCACGGGGGTAAAATTGAAAAAAGTTGAAAAAATTTTTTTTTGGGATCTATTCATTTTTCCGGCGTTTATCAGACTTTCAGATAGGGCAAATGTCAGTGAGCGTTCCGATTTCAGTTCCAGAGCGATTCGCCCAATGAGTCCTTGATATTTAGTCGTTTTCAGCCAATTTTCTGGATTTTTGAAAATTTCACTTTTTTGTGAAAATATCCACTAAATGAGGGAATAATATGTGTGAGGGTACCCCAGGAGAGTTCCAAATTTGTGTCGGTAGAATATATATCCCACGGGGGTAAAATTGAAAAAAGTTGAAAAAAATTTTTTGGGGGACTTAGTCATTTTTCCGGCGTTTATCAGACTTTCAGATAGGGGAAATGTCAGTGAGCGTTCCGATTTTAGCTCCAGAGCGATTCGCCCAATGAGTCCTTGATATGTAGTCGTTTTCAGCCAATTTTCTGGATTTTTGAAAATTTCACTTTTTTGTGAAAATATCCCCTAAATGAGGGAATAATATGTATGAGGGTACCCCAGGAGAGTTCCAAATGTGTGTGGGTAGAATATATATCTGACGGGGGTAAAATTGAAAAAAGTTGAAAAAATTTTTTTTTTGAACTTAGTCATTTTTCTGGCGTTTATCAGACTTTAAGATAGGGGAAATGTCAGTGAGCATTCCCATTTCAGTTCCAGAGCGATTCGCCCAATGAGTCTTTGATATTTAGTCGTTTTCAGCCAATTTTCTGGATTTTTGAAAATTTCACTTTTTTGTGAAAATATCCACTAAATGAGGGAATAATATGTGTGAGGGTACCGAAGAAGAGTTCCAAATTTGTGTGGGTAGAATATATATCCCACGGGGGTAAAATTGAAAAAAGTTGAAAAATTTTTTTTTCGGGACTTTGTCATTTTTCCGGCGTTTATCAGACTTTCAGATAGGGGAAATGTCAGTGAGCGTTCCGATTTCAGTTCCAGATCGACTCGCCCAATGAGTCCTTGATATTTAGTCGTTTTCAGCCAATTTTCTGGATTTTTGAAAATTTCACTTTTTTGTGAAAATAAACACTAAATGAGGGAATAATATGTATGAGGGTACCCCAGGAGAGTTCCAAATGTGTGTGGGTAGAATATATATCCCACGGGGGTAAAATTGAAAAAAGTTGAAAAAAATTTTTTTTGGACTTAGTCATTTTTCTGGCGTTTATCAGACTTTAAGATAGGGGAAATGTCAGTGAGCATTCCCATTTCAGTTCCAGAGCGATTCACCCAATGAGTCTTTGATATTTAGTCGTTTTCAGCCAATTTTCTGGATTTTTGAAAATTTCACTTTTTTGTGAAAATATCCACTAAATGAGGGAATAATATGTGTGAGGGTACCGAAGGAGAGTTCCAAATTTGTGTGGGTAGAATATATATCCCACGGGGGTAAAATTGAAAAAAGTTGCAAAAAATTTTTTTTGGGACTTATTCATTTTTCCGGCGTTTATCAGACTTTCAGATAGGGCAAATGACAGTGAGCGTTCCGATTTCAGTTCCAGAGCGATTCGCCCAATGAGTCCTTGATATTTAGTCGTTTTCAGCCAATTTTCTGGATTTTTGAAAATTTCACTTCTTTGTGAAAATATCCACTAAATGAGGGAATAATATGTATGAGGGTACCCCAGGAGAGTTCCAAATGTGTGTGGGTAGAATATATATCCCACGGGGGTAAAATTGAAAAAAGTTGAAAAAAAATTTTTTTTGGACTTAGTCATTTTTCTAGCGTTTATCACACTTTAAGATAGGGGAAATGTCAGTGAGTGTTCCGATTTCAGTTCAAGAGCGATTCGCCCAATGAGTCCTTGATACTTAGTCGTTTTCAGCCAATTTTCTGGATTTTTGAAAATTTCACTTCTTTGTGAAAATATCCACTAAATGAGGGAATGATATGTGTGTGGGTACCCCAGGAGAGTTCCAAATGTGTGTGGGTAGAATATATATCCCACGGGGGTAAAATTGAAAAAAGTTGAAAAAATTTTTTTTTTGAACTTTGTCATTTTTCCGGCGTTTATCAGACTTTCAGATAGGGGAAATGTCAGTGAGCGTTCCGATTTTAGTTCCAGAGCGATTCGCCCAATGTGTCCTTGATATTTAGTTGTTTTCAGCCAATTTTCTGGATTTTTGAAAATTTCACTTTTTTGTGAAAATATCCACTAAATGAGGGAATAATATGTGTGTGGGTACCCCAGGAGAGTTCCAAATGTGTGTGGGTAGAATATATATCCCACGGGGGTAAAATTGAAAAAAGTTGAAAAAAATTTTTTTTTGGACTTAGTCATTTTTCCGGCGTTTATCAGACTTTCAGATAGGGGAAATGTCAGTGAGCGTTCCGATTTCAGTTCCAGATCGACTCGCCGAATGAGTCCTTGATATTTAGTCATTTTCAGCCAATTTTCGGGATTTTTGAAAATTTCACTTTTTTGTGAAAATATCCACTAAATGAGGGAATAATATGTGTGAGGGTACCGAAGAAGAGTTCCAAATTTGTGTGGGTAGAATATATATCCCACGGGGGGTAAAATTGAAAAAAGTTGAAAAAATTTTTTTCGGGACTTTGTCATTTTTCCGGCGTTTATCAGACTTTCAGATAGGGGAAATGTCAGTGAGCGTTCCGATTTTAGTTCCAGAGCGATTCGCCGAATGTGTCCTTGATATTTAGTTGTTTTCAGCCAATTTTCTGGATTTTTGAAAATTTCACTTTTTTGTGAAAATATCCACTAAATGAGGGAATAATATGTGTGTGGGTACCCCAGGAGAGTTCCAAATGTGTGTGGGTAGAATATATATCCCACGGGGGTAAAATTGAAAAAAGTTGAAAAAAATTTTTTTTTGGACTTAGTCATTTTTCCGGCGTTTATCAGACTTTCAGATAGGGGAAATGTCAGTGAGCGTTCCGATTTCAGTTCCAGATCGACTCGCCCAATGAGTCCTTGATATTTAGTCATTTTCAGCCAATTTTCGGGATTTTTGAAAATTTCACTTTTTTGTGAAAATATCCACTAAATGAGGGAATAATATGTGTGAGGGTACCGAAGAAGAGTTCCAAATTTGTGTGGGTAGAATATATATCCCACGGGGGGTAAAATTGAAAAAAGTTGAAAAAATTTTTTTCGGGACTTTGTCATTTTTCCGGCGTTTATCAGACTTTCAGATAGGGGAAATGTCAGTGAGCGTTCCGATTTCAGTTCCAGAGCGATTCGCCCAATGAGTCCTTGTTATTTAGTTGTTTTCAGCCAATTTTCTGGATTTTTGAAAATTTCACTTTTTTGTGAAAATATCCACTAAATGAGGGAATAATATGTGTGAGGGTACCGAAGAAGAGTTCCAAATTTGTGTGGGTAGAATATATATCCCACGCGGGGTAAAATTGAAAAAAGTTGAAAAAATTTTTTTCGGGACTTTGTCATTTTTCCGGCGTTTATCAGACTTTCAGATAGGGGAAATGTCAGTGAGCGTTCCGATTTCAGTTCCAGAGCGATTCGCCCAATGAGTCCTTGTTATTTAGTTGTTTTCAGCCAATTTTCTGGATTTTTGAAAATTTCACTTTTTTGTGAAAATATCCACTAAATGATGGAATAATATGTGTGAGGGTACCGAAGGAGAGTTCCAAATGTGTGTGGGTAGAATATATATCCCACGGGGGTAAAATTGAAAAAAGTCTAAAAAAATTTTTTTTTAGGACTTCGTAATTTTTCCGGCATTAATCAGACTTTCAGATAGGGGAAATGTCAGTGAGCGTTCCGATTTCAGTTCCAGAGCGATTCGCCCAATGAGTCCTTGATATTTAGTCATTTTCAGCCAATTTTCTGGATTTTTGAAAATTTCACTTTTTTGTGAAAATATCCACTAAATGAGGGAATAATATGTGTGAGGTTACCCCAGGAGAGTTCTAAATGTGTGTGGGAAGAATATATATCCCACGGGGGTAAAATTGAAAAAAGTTGAAAAAATTTTTTTTTTGGACTTAGTCATTTTTCCGGCGTTTATCATACTTTCAGATAGGGGAAATGTCAGTGAGCGTTCCGATTTCAGTTCCAGAGCGATTCGCCCAATGAGTCCTTGATACTTAGTCATTTTCAGCCAATTTTCTGGATTTTTGAAAATTTCACTTCTTTGTGAAAATATCCACTAAATGAGGGAATGATATGTGTGTGGGTACCCCAGGAGAGTTCCAAATGTGTGTGGGTAGAATATATATCCCACGGGGGTAAATTTGAAAAAAGTTGAAAAAAATTTTTTTTTGGACTTAGTCATTTTTCCGGCGTTTATCAGACTTTCAGATAGGGGAAATGTCAGTGAGCGTTCCGATTTCAGTTCCAAATTGACTCGCCCAATGAGTCCTTGATATTTAGTCGTTTTCAGCCAATTTTCTGGATTTTTGAAAATTTCACTTTTTTGTGAAAATATGCACTAAATGAGGGAATAATATGTGTGAGGGTACCGAAGGAGAGTTCCAAATTTGTGTGGGTAGAATATATATCCCACGGGGGTAAAATTGAAAAAAGTTGAAAACATTTTTTTTTGGGACTTATTCATTTTTCCGGCGTTTATCAGACTATCAGATAGGGCAAATGTCAGTGAGCATTCCGATTTCAGTTCCAGAGCGATTCGCCCAATGAGTCCTTGATACTTAGTCATTTTCAGCCAATTTTCTGGATTTTTGAAAATTTCACTTCTTTGTGAAAATGTCCACTAAATGAGGGAATAATATGTGTGAGGGTACCCCAGGAGAGTTCCAAATGTGTGTGGGTAGAATATATATCCCACTGGGGTAAAATTGAAAAAAGTTGAAAAAATTTTTTTTTGGGACTTAGTCATTTTTCCGGCGTTTATCAGACTTTCAGATAGGGGAAATGTCAGTGAGCGTTCTGATTTTAGTTCCAGAGCGCTTTGCCCAATGAGTCCTTGTTATGTAGTCTTTTTCAGCCAATTTTCTGGATTTTTGAAAATGTCACTTTTTTGTGAAAATATCCACTAAATGAGGGAATAATATGTATGAGGGTACCCCAGGAGAGTTCCAAATGTGTGTGGGTAGAATATATATCTGACGGGGGTAAAATTGAAAAAAGTTGAAAAAAAATTTTTTTTGAACTTAGTCATTTTTCTGGCGTTTATCAGACTTTAAGATAGGGGAAATGTCAGTGAGCATTCCCATTTCAGTTCCAGAGCGATTCGCCCAATGAGTCCTTGATACTTAGTCGTTTTCAGCCAATTTTCTGGATTTTTGAAAATTTCACTTCTTTGTGAAAATATCCACTAAATGATGGAATGATATGTGTGAGGGTACCCCAGGAGAGTTCCAAATGTGTGTGGGTAGAATATATATCCCACGGGGGTAAAATTGAAAAAAGTTGAAAAAAATTTTTTTTTGGACTTAGTCATTTTTCCGGCATTTATCAGACTTTCAGATAGGGGAAATGTCAGTGAGCGTTCCGATTTCAGTTCCAGAGCGATTCGCCCAATGAATCTTTGATATTTAGTCGTTTTCAGCCAATTTTCTGGATTTTTGAAAATTTCACTTTTTTGTGAAAATATCCACTAAATGAGGGAATAATATGTGTGAGGGTACCGAAGGAGAGTTCCAAATTTGTGTGGGTAGAATATATATCCCATGGGGGTAAAATTGAAAAAATTTAAAAAATTTTTTTTTGGGACTTAGTCATTTTTCCGGCGTTTATCAGACTTTAAGATAGGGGAAATGTCAGTGAGCGTTCCGATTTCAGTTCCAGAGCGATTCGCCCAATGAGTCCTTGACACTTAGTCGTTTTCAGCCAATTTTCTGGATTTTTGAAAATTTCACTTTTTTGTGAAAATATCCACTAAATGAGGGAATAATATGTGTGAGGGTACCCCAGGAGAGTTCTAAATGTGTGTGGGAAGAATATATATCCCACGGGGGTAAAATTGAAAAAAGTTGAAAAAAATTTTTTTTTTGGAGTTAGTCATTTTTCTGGCGTTTATCAGATTTTAAGATAGGGGAAATGTCAGTGAGCATTCCCATTTCAGTTCCAGAGTGATTCGCCCAATGAGTCCTTGATACTTAGTCGTTTTCAGCCAATTTTCTGGATTTTTGAAAATTTCACTTCTTTGTGAAAATGTCCACTAAATGAGGGAATAATATGTGTGAGGGTACCCCAGGAGAGTTCCAAATGTGTGTGGGTAGAATATATATCTGACGGGGGTAAAATTGAAAAAAGTTGAAAAAAATTTTTTTTTGAACTTAGTCATTTTTCTGGCGTTTATCAGACTTTAAGATAGGGGAAATGTCAGTGAGCATTCCCATTTCAGTTCCAGAGCGATTCGCCCAATGAGTCTTTGATATTTAGTCGTTTTCAGCCAATTTTCTGGATTTTTGAAAATTTCACTTTTTTGTGAAAATATCCACTAAATGAGGGAATAATATGTGTGAGGGTTCCCCAGGAGAGTTCCAAATGTGTGTGGGTAGAATATATATCCCACGGGGTAAAATTGAAAAAAATCTAAAAAAAATTTTTTTTGGGACTTAGTCATTTTTCCGGCGTTTATCAGACTTTCAGATAGGGGAAATGTCTGTGAGCGTTCCGATTTTAGTTCCAGAGCGATTCGCCCAAAGAGTCCTTGTTATTTAGTTGTTTTCAGCCAATTTTTTGGATTTTTGAAAATTTCACTTCTTTGTGAAAATATCCACTAAATGTGGGAATAAAATGTATGAGGGTACCCCAGGAGAGTTCCAAATGTGTGTGGGTAGAATATATATCCCACGGGGGTAAAATTGAAAAAAGTTGAAAAAAATTTTTTTTTGGACTTAGTCATTTTTCTGGCGTTTATCAGACTTTAAGATAGGGGAAATGTCAGTGAGCATTCCCATTTCAGTTCCAGAGCGATTCGCCCAATGAGTCCTTGATATTTAGTCGTTTTCAGCCAATTTTCTGGATTTTTGAAAATTTCACTTCTTTGTGAAAATATCCACTAAATGAGGGAATAATATGTGTGAGGGTACCCCAGGAGAGTTCCAAATGTGTGTGGGTAGAATATATATCCCACGGGGGTAAAATTGAAAAAAGTCGAAAAAATTTTTTTTGGGGACTTAGTCATTTTTCCGGCATTTATCAGACTTTCAGATAGGGGAGATGTCAGTGAGCGTTCCGATTTCAGTTCCAGAGCGATTCGCCCAATGAGTCCTTGATGCTTAGTCGTTTTCAGCCAATTTTCTGGATTTTTGAAAATTTCACTTCTTTGTGAAAATATCCACTAAATGAGGGAATAATATGTATGAGGGTACCCCAGGAGAGTTCCAAATGTGTGTGGCTAGAATATATATCCCACGGGGGTAAAATTGAAAAAAGTTGAAAAAATTTTTTTTTTGGACTTAGTCATTTTTCTGGCGTTTATCAGACTTTAAGATAGGGGAAATGTCAGTGAGCATTCCCATTTCAGTTCCAGAGCGATTCGCTCAATGAGTCTTTGATATTTAGTCGTTTTCAGCCAGTTTTCTGGATTTTTGAAAATTTCACTTTTTTGTGAAAATATCCACTAAATGAGGGAATAATATGTGTGAGGGTACCCCAGGAGAGTTCCAAATGTGTGTGGGTAGAATATATATCCCACGGGGGTAAAATTGATAAAAGTCTAAAAAAAATTTTTTGGGACTTAGTCATTTTTCTGCCGTTTATCAGAATATAAGATAGGGGAAATGTCAGTGAGCATTCCCATTTCAGTTCCAGAGCGATTCGCCCAATGAGTCTTTGATATTTAGTCGTTTTCAGCCAATTTTCTGGATTTTTGAAAATTTCACTTTTTTGTGAAAATATCCACTTAATGAGGGAATAATATGTGTGAGGGTACCCCAGGAGAGTTCCAAATGTGTGTGGGTAGAATATATATCCCACGGGGGTAAAATTGAAAAAAGTCGAAAAAAAATTTTTTTGGGACTTAGTCATTTTTCCGGCGTTTATCAGACTTTCAGATAGGGGAAATGTCAGTGAGCGTTCCGATTTCAGTTCCAGAGCGATTCGCCCAATGAGTCCTTGATACTTAGTCGTTTTCAGCCAATTTTCTGGATTTTTGAAAATTTCACTTCTTTGTGAAAATATCCACTAAATGAGGGAATAATATGTGTGAGGGTACCCCAGGAGAGTTCCAAATGTGTGTGGGTAGAATATATATCCCACGGGGGTAAAATTGAAAAAAGTTGAAAAAAATTTTTTTTTTGGACTTAGTCATTTTTCCGGCGTTTATCAGACTTTCAGATAGGGGAAATGTCAGTGAGCGTTCCGATTTCAGTTCCAGAGCGATTCGCCCAATGAGTCCTTGTTATTTAGTTGTTTTCAGCCAATTTTCTGGACTTTTGAAAATTTCACTTTTTTGTGAAAATATCCACTAAATGAGGGAATAATATGTGTGAGGTTACCCCAGGAGAGTTCTAAATGTGTGTGGGAAGAATAGATATCCCACGGGGGTAAAATTGAAAAAAGTTGAAAAAAAATTTTTTTTGGGACTTAGTCATTTTTCCGGCGTTTATCAGACTTTCAGATAGGGGAGATGTCAGTGAGCGTTCTGATTTCAGTTCCAGAGCGATTCGCCCAATGAGTCCTTGATACTTAGTCGTTTTCACCCAATTTTCTGGATTTTTGAAAATTTCACTTCTTTGTGAAAATTTCCACTAAATGAGGGAATAATATGTATGAGGGTACCCCAGGAGAGTTCCAAATGTGTGTGGCTAGAATATATATCCCACGGGGGTAAAATTGAAAAAAGTTGAAAAAATTTTTTTTTTGGACTTAGTCATTTTTCTGGCGTTTATCAGACTTTCAGATAGGGGAAATGTCTGTGAGCGTTCCGATTTTAGTTCCAGAGCGATTCGCCCAATGAATCTTTGATATTTAGTCGTTTTCAGCCAATTTTCTGGATTTTTGAAAATTTCACTTTTTTGTGAAAATATCCACTAAATGAGGGAATAATATGTGTGAGGGTACCGAAGGAGAGTTCCAAATTTGTGTGGGTAGAATATATATCCCATGGGGGTAAAATTGAAAAAATTTAAAAAATTTTTTTTTGGGACTTAGTCATTTTTCCGGCGTTTATCAGACTTTAAGATAGGGGAAATGTCAGTGAGCGTTCCGATTTCAGTTCCAGAGCGATTCGCCCAATGAGTCCTTGACACTTAGTCGTTTTCAGCCAATTTTCTGGATTTTTGAAAATTTCACTTTTTTGTGAAAATATCCACTAAATGAGGGAATAATATGTGTGAGGGTACCCCAGGAGAGTTCTAAATGTGTGTGGGAAGAATATATATCCCACGGGGGTAAAATTGAAAAAAGTTGAAAAAAATTTTTTTTTTGGAGTTAGTCATTTTTCTGGCGTTTATCAGATTTTAAGATAGGGGAAATGTCAGTGAGCATTCCCATTTCAGTTCCAGAGTGATTCGCCCAATGAGTCCTTGATACTTAGTCGTTTTCAGCCAATTTTCTGGATTTTTGAAAATTTCACTTCTTTGTGAAAATGTCCACTAAATGAGGGAATAATATGTGTGAGGGTACCCCAGGAGAGTTCCAAATGTGTGTGGGTAGAATATATATCTGACGGGGGTAAAATTGAAAAAAGTTGAAAAAAATTTTTTTTTGAACTTAGTCATTTTTCTGGCGTTTATCAGACTTTAAGATAGGGGAAATGTCAGTGAGCATTCCCATTTCAGTTCCAGAGCGATTCGCCCAATGAGTCTTTGATATTTAGTCGTTTTCAGCCAATTTTCTGGATTTTTGAAAATTTCACTTTTTTGTGAAAATATCCACTAAATGAGGGAATAATATGTGTGAGGGTTCCCCAGGAGAGTTCCAAATGTGTGTGGGTAGAATATATATCCCACGGGGTAAAATTGAAAAAAATCTAAAAAAAATTTTTTTTGGGACTTAGTCATTTTTCCGGCGTTTATCAGACTTTCAGATAGGGGAAATGTCTGTGAGCGTTCCGATTTTAGTTCCAGAGCGATTCGCCCAAAGAGTCCTTGTTATTTAGTTGTTTTCAGCCAATTTTTTGGATTTTTGAAAATTTCACTTCTTTGTGAAAATATCCACTAAATGTGGGAATAAAATGTATGAGGGTACCCCAGGAGAGTTCCAAATGTGTGTGGGTAGAATATATATCCCACGGGGGTAAAATTGAAAAAAGTTGAAAAAAATTTTTTTTTGGACTTAGTCATTTTTCTGGCGTTTATCAGACTTTAAGATAGGGGAAATGTCAGTGAGCATTCCCATTTCAGTTCCAGAGCGATTCGCCCAATGAGTCCTTGATATTTAGTCGTTTTCAGCCAATTTTCTGGATTTTTGAAAATTTCACTTCTTTGTGAAAATATCCACTAAATGAGGGAATAATATGTGTGAGGGTACCCCAGGAGAGTTCCAAATGTGTGTGGGTAGAATATATATCCCACGGGGGTAAAATTGAAAAAAGTCGAAAAAATTTTTTTTGGGGACTTAGTCATTTTTCCGGCATTTATCAGACTTTCAGATAGGGGAGATGTCAGTGAGCGTTCCGATTTCAGTTCCAGAGCGATTCGCCCAATGAGTCCTTGATGCTTAGTCGTTTTCAGCCAATTTTCTGGATTTTTGAAAATTTCACTTCTTTGTGAAAATATCCACTAAATGAGGGAATAATATGTATGAGGGTACCCCAGGAGAGTTCCAAATGTGTGTGGCTAGAATATATATCCCACGGGGGTAAAATTGAAAAAAGTTGAAAAAATTTTTTTTTTGGACTTAGTCATTTTTCTGGCGTTTATCAGACTTTAAGATAGGGGAAATGTCAGTGAGCATTCCCATTTCAGTTCCAGAGCGATTCGCTCAATGAGTCTTTGATATTTAGTCGTTTTCAGCCAGTTTTCTGGATTTTTGAAAATTTCACTTTTTTGTGAAAATATCCACTAAATGAGGGAATAATATGTGTGAGGGTACCCCAGGAGAGTTCCAAATGTGTGTGGGTAGAATATATATCCCACGGGGGTAAAATTGATAAAAGTCTAAAAAAAATTTTTTGGGACTTAGTCATTTTTCTGCCGTTTATCAGAATATAAGATAGGGGAAATGTCAGTGAGCATTCCCATTTCAGTTCCAGAGCGATTCGCCCAATGAGTCTTTGATATTTAGTCGTTTTCAGCCAATTTTCTGGATTTTTGAAAATTTCACTTTTTTGTGAAAATATCCACTTAATGAGGGAATAATATGTGTGAGGGTACCCCAGGAGAGTTCCAAATGTGTGTGGGTAGAATATATATCCCACGGGGGTAAAATTGAAAAAAGTCGAAAAAAAATTTTTTTGGGACTTAGTCATTTTTCCGGCGTTTATCAGACTTTCAGATAGGGGAAATGTCAGTGAGCGTTCCGATTTCAGTTCCAGAGCGATTCGCCCAATGAGTCCTTGATACTTAGTCGTTTTCAGCCAATTTTCTGGATTTTTGAAAATTTCACTTCTTTGTGAAAATATCCACTAAATGAGGGAATAATATGTGTGAGGGTACCCCAGGAGAGTTCCAAATGTGTGTGGGTAGAATATATATCCCACGGGGGTAAAATTGAAAAAAGTTGAAAAAAATTTTTTTTTTGGACTTAGTCATTTTTCCGGCGTTTATCAGACTTTCAGATAGGGGAAATGTCAGTGAGCGTTCCGATTTCAGTTCCAGAGCGATTCGCCCAATGAGTCCTTGTTATTTAGTTGTTTTCAGCCAATTTTCTGGACTTTTGAAAATTTCACTTTTTTGTGAAAATATCCACTAAATGAGGGAATAATATGTGTGAGGTTACCCCAGGAGAGTTCTAAATGTGTGTGGGAAGAATAGATATCCCACGGGGGTAAAATTGAAAAAAGTTGAAAAAAAATTTTTTTTGGGACTTAGTCATTTTTCCGGCGTTTATCAGACTTTCAGATAGGGGAGATGTCAGTGAGCGTTCTGATTTCAGTTCCAGAGCGATTCGCCCAATGAGTCCTTGATACTTAGTCGTTTTCACCCAATTTTCTGGATTTTTGAAAATTTCACTTCTTTGTGAAAATTTCCACTAAATGAGGGAATAATATGTATGAGGGTACCCCAGGAGAGTTCCAAATGTGTGTGGCTAGAATATATATCCCACGGGGGTAAAATTGAAAAAAGTTGAAAAAATTTTTTTTTTGGACTTAGTCATTTTTCTGGCGTTTATCAGACTTTCAGATAGGGGAAATGTCTGTGAGCGTTCCGATTTTAGTTCCAGAGCGATTCGCCCAAAGAGTCCTTGTTATTTAGTTGTTTTCAGCCAATTTTTTGGATTTTTGAAAATTTCACTTCTTTGTGAAAATATCCACTAAATGTGGGAATAAAATGTATGAGGGTACCCCAGGAGAGTTCCAAATGTGTGTGGGTAGAATATATATCCCACGGGGGTAAAATTGAAAAAAGTTGAAAAAAATTTTTTTTTGGACTTAGTCATTTTTCTGGCGTTTATCAGACTTTAAGATAGGGGAAATGTCAGTGAGCATTCCCATTTCAGTTCCAGAGCGATTCGCCCAATGAGTCCTTGATATTTAGTCATTTTCAGCCAATTTTCTGGATTTTTGAAAATTTCACTTCTTTGTGAAAATATCCACTAAATGAGGGAATAATATGTGTGAGGGTACCCCAGGAGAGTTCCAAATGTGTGTGGGTAGAATATATATCCCACGGGGGTAAAATTGAAAAAAGTCGAAAAAATTTTTTTTGGGGACTTAGTCATTTTTCCGGCATTTATCAGACTTTCAGATAGGGGAGATGTCAGTGAGCGTTCCGATTTCAGTTCCAGAGCGATTCGCCCAATGAGTCCTTGATGCTTAGTCGTTTTCAGCCAATTTTCTGGATTTTTGAAAATTTCACTTCTTTGTGAAAATATCCACTAAATGAGGGAATAATATGTATGAGGGTACCCCAGGAGAGTTCCAAATGTGTGTGGCTAGAATATATATCCCACGGGGGTAAAATTGAAAAAAGTTGAAAAAAATTTTTTTTTGGACTTAGTCATTTTTCTGGCGTTTATCAGACTTTAAGATAGGGGAAATGTCAGTGAGCATTCCCATTTCAGTTCCAGAGCGATTCGCCCAATGAGTCCTTGATACTTAGTCGTTTTCAGCCAATTTTCTGGATTTTTGAAAATTTCACTTCTTTGTGAAAATTTCCACTAAATGAGGGAATAATATGTATGAGGGTACCCCAGGAGAGTTCCAAATGTGTGTGGCTAGAATATATATCCCACGGGGGTAAAATTGAAAAAAGTTGAAAAAATTTTTTTTTTGGACTTAGTCATTTTTCTGGCGTTTATCAGACTTTAAGATAGGGGAAATGTCAGTGAGCATTCCCATTTCAGTTCCAGAGCGATTCGCTCAATGAGTCTTTGATATTTAGTCGTTTTCAGCCAGTTTTCTGGATTTTTGAAAATTTCACTTTTTTGTGAAAATATCCACTAAATGAGGGAATAATATGTGTGAGGGTACCCCAGGAGAGTTCCAAATGTGTGTGGGTAGAATATATATCCCACGGGGGTAAAATTGATAAAAGTCTAAAAAAAATTTTTTTGGACTTAGTCATTTTTCTGCCGTTTATCAGAATTTAAGATAGGGGAAATGTCAGTGAGCATTCCCATTTCAGTTCCAGAGCGATTCGCCCAATGAGTCTTTGATATTTAGTCGTTTTCAGCCAATTTTCTGGATTTTTGAAAATTTCACTTTTTTGTGAAAATATCCACTTAATGAGGGAATAATATGTGTGAGGGTACCCCAGGAGAGTTCCAAATGTGTGTGGGTAGAATATATATCCCACGGGGGTAAAATTGAAAAAAGTCGAAAAAAATTTTTTTTGGGACTTAGTCATTTTTCCGGCGTTTATCAGACTTTCAGATAGGGGAAATGTCAGTGAGCGTTCCGATTTCAGTTCCAGAGCGATTCGCCCAATGAGTCCTTGATACTTAGTCGTTTTCAGCCAATTTTCTGGATTTTTGAAAATTTCACTTCTTTGTGAAAATATCCACTAAATGAGGGAATAATATGTGTGAGGGTACCCCAGGAGAGTTCCAAATGTGTGTGGGTAGAATATATATCCCACGGGGGTAAAATTGAAAAAAGTTGAAAAAAATTTTTTTTTTGGACTTAGTCATTTTTCCGGCGTTTATCAGACTTTCAGATAGGGGAAATGTCAGTGAGCGTTCCGATTTCAGTTCCAGAGCGATTCGCCCAATGAGTCCTTGTTATTTAGTTGTTTTCAGCCAATTTTCTGGACTTTTGAAAATTTCACTTTTTTGTGAAAATATCCACTAAATGAGGGAATAATATGTGTGAGGTTACCCCAGGAGAGTTCTAAATGTGTGTGGGAAGAATAGATATCCCACGGGGGTAAAATTGAAAAAAGTTGAAAAAAAATTTTTTTTGGGACTTAGTCATTTTTCCGGCGTTTATCAGACTTTCAGATAGGGGAAATGTCAGTGAGCGTTCCGATTTCAGTTCCAGAGCGATTCGCCCAATGAGTCCTTGTTATTTAGTTGTTTTCAGCCAATTTTCTGGACTTTTGAAAATTTCACTTTTTTGTGAAAATATCCACTAAATGAGGGAATAATATGTGTGATGGTACCGAAGGAGATTTCCAAATTCGTGTGGGTAGAATATATATCCCACGGGGGTAAAATTGAAAAAAGTTGAAAAATTTTTTTTTGGGACTTAGTCATTTTTCCGGCGTTTATCAGACTTTCAGATAGGGGAGATGTCAGTGAGCGTTCTGATTTCAGTTCCAGAGCGATTCGCCCAATGAGTCCTTGATACTTAGTCGTTTTCACCCAATTTTCTGGATTTTTGAAAATTTCACTTCTTTGTGAAAATTTCCACTAAATGAGGGAATAATATGTATGAGGGTACCCCAGGAGAGTTCCAAATGTGTGTGGCTAGAATATATATCCCACGGGGGTAAAATTGAAAAAAGTTGAAAAAATTTTTTTTTTGGACTTAGTCATTTTTCTGGCGTTTATCAGACTTTAAGATAGGGGAAATGTCAGTGAGCATTCCCATTTCAGTTCCAGAGCGATTCGCTCAATGAGTCTTTGATATTTAGTCGTTTTCAGCCAGTTTTCTGGATTTTTGAAAATTTCACTTTTTTGTGAAAATATCCACTAAATGAGGGAATAATATGTGTGAGGGTACCCCAGGAGAGTTCCAAATGTGTGTGGGTAGAATATATATCCCACGGGGGTAAAATTGATAAAAGTCTAAAAAAAATTTTTTTGGACTTAGTCATTTTTCTGCCGTTTATCAGAATTTAAGATAGGGGAAATGTCAGTGAGCATTCCCATTTCAGTTCCAGAGCGATTCGCCCAATGAGTCTTTGATATTTAGTCGTTTTCAGCCAATTTTCTGGATTTTTGAAAATTTCACTTTTTTGTGAAAATATCCACTTAATGAGGGAATAATATGTGTGAGGGTACCCCAGGAGAGTTCCAAATGTGTGTGGGTAGAATATATATCCCACGGGGGTAAAATTGAAAAAAGTCGAAAAAAATTTTTTTTGGGACTTAGTCATTTTTCCGGCGTTTATCAGACTTTCAGATAGGGGAAATGTCAGTGAGCGTTCCGATTTCAGTTCCAGAGCGATTCGCCCAATGAGTCCTTGATACTTAGTCGTTTTCAGCCAATTTTCTGGATTTTTGAAAATTTCACTTCTTTGTGAAAATATCCACTAAATGAGGGAATAATATGTGTGAGGGTACCCCAGGAGAGTTCCAAATGTGTGTGGGTAGAATATATATCCCACGGGGGTAAAATTGAAAAAAGTTGAAAAAAATTTTTTTTTTGGACTGTCATTTTTCCGGCGTTTATCAGACTTTCAGATAGGGGAAATGTCAGTGAGCGTTCCGATTTCAGTTCCAGAGCGATTCGCCCAATGAGTCCTTGTTATTTAGTTGTTTTCAGCCAATTTTCTGGACTTTTGAAAATTTCACTTTTTTGTGAAAATATCCACTAAATGAGGGAATAATATGTGTGAGGTTACCCCAGGAGAGTTCTAAATGTGTGTGGGAAGAATAGATATCCCACGGGGGTAAAATTGAAAAAAGTTGAAAAAAAATTTTTTTTGGGACTTAGTCATTTTTCCGGCGTTTATCAGACTTTCAGATAGGGGAAATGTCAGTGAGCGTTCCGATTTCAGTTCCAGAGCGATTCGCCCAATGAGTCCTTGTTATTTAGTTGTTTTCAGCCAATTTTCTGGACTTTTGAAAATTTCACTTTTTTGTGAAAATATCCACTAAATGAGGGAATAATATGTGTGATGGTACCGAAGGAGATTTCCAAATTCGTGTGGGTAGAATATATATCCCACGGGGGTAAAATTGAAAAAAGTTGAAAAATTTTTTTTTTGGGACTTAGTCATTTTTCCGGCGTTTATCAGACTTTCAGATAGTGGAGATGTCAGTGAGCGTTCTGATTTCAGTTCCAGAGCGATTCGCCCAATGAGTCCTTGATACTTAGTCGTTTTCACCCAATTTTCTGGATTTTTGAAAATTTCACTTCTTTGTGAAAATTTCCACTAAATGAGGGAATAATATGTATGAGGGTACCCCAGGAGAGTTCCAAATGTGTGTGGCTAGAATATATATCCCACGGGGGTAAAATTGAAAAAAGTTGAAAAAATTTTTTTTTTGGACTTAGTCATTTTTCTGGCGTTTATCAGACTTTAAGATAGGGGAAATGTCAGTGAGCATTCCCATTTCAGTTCCAGAGCGATTCGCTCAATGAGTCTTTGATATTTAGTCGTTTTCAGCCAGTTTTCTGGATTTTTGAAAATTTCACTTTTTTGTGAAAATATCCACTAAATGAGGGAATAATATGTGTGAGGGTACCCCAGGAGAGTTCCAAATGTGTGTGGGTAAAATATATATCCCACGGGGGTAAAATTGATAAAAGTCTAAAAAAAATTTTTTTGGACTTAGTCATTTTTCTGCCGTTTATCAGACTTTAAGATAGGGGAAATGTCAGTGAGCATTCCCATTTCAGTTCCAGAGCGATTCGCCCAATGAGTCTTTGATATTTAGTCGTTTTCAGCCAATTTTCTGGATTTTTGAAAATTTCACTTTTTTGTGGAAATATCCACTTAATGAGGGAATAATATGTGTGAGGGTACCCCAGGAGAGTTCCAAATGTGTGTGGGTAGAATATATATCCCACGGGGGTAAAATTGAAAAAAGTCGAAAAAAATTTTTTTTTGGGACTTAGTCATTTTTCCGGCGTTTATCAGACTTTCAGATAGGGGAAATGTCAGTGAGCGTTCCGATTTCAGTTCCAGAGCGATTCGCCCAATGAGTCCTTGATACTTAGTCGTTTTCAGCCAATTTTCTGGATTTTTGAAAATTTCACTTCTTTGTGAAAATATCCACTAAATGAGGGAATAATATGTGTGAGGGTACCCCAGGAGAGTTCCAAATGTGTGTGGGTAGAATATATATCCCACGGGGGTAAAATTGAAAAAAGTTGAAAAAAATTTTTTTTTTGGACTTAGTCATTTTTCTGGCGTTTATCAGACTTTCAGATAGGGGAAATGTCAGTGAGCATTCCGATTTCAGTTCCAGAGCGATTCGCCCAATGAGTCCTTGATACTTAGTTGTTTTCAGCCAATTTTCTGGATTTTTGAAAATTTCACTTCTTTGTGAAAATATCCACTAAATGAGGGAATAATATGTGTGAGGGTACCCCAGGAGAGTTCCAAATGTGTGTGGGTAGAATATATATCCCACGGGGGTAAAATTGAAAAAAGTTGAAAAAAAATTTTTTTTGGGACTTAGTCATTTTTCCGGCGTTTATCAGACTTTCAGATAGGGGAAATGTCAGTGAGCGTTCCGATTTCAGTTCCAGAGCGATTCGCCCAATGAGTCCTTGATACTTAGTCGTTTTCAGCCAATTTTCTGGATTTTTGAAAATTTCACTTCTTTGTGAAAATATCCACTAAATGAGGGAATAATATGTGTGAGGGTACCCCAGGAGAGTTCCAAATGTGTGTGGGTAGAATATATATCCCACGGGGGTAAAATTGAAAAAAGTTGAAAAAAATTTTTTTTTGGACTTAGTCATTTTTCTGGTGTTTATCCGACTTTAAGATAGCGGAAATGTCAGTGAGCATTCCCATTTCAGTTCCAGAGCGATTCGCCCAATGAGTCTTTGATATTTAGTCGTTTTCAGCCAATTTTCTGGATTTTTGAAAATTTCACTTTTTTGTGAAAATATCCACTAAATGAGGGAATAATATGTGTGAGGGTACCGAAGGAGAGTTCCAAATTTGTGTGGGTAGAATATATATACCACGGGTGTAAAATTGAAAAAAGTTGAAAAAAATTTTTTTTGGGACTTAGTCATTTTTCCGGCGTTTATCAGACTTTCAGATAGGGGAAATGTCAGTGAGCGTTCCGATTTCAGTTCCAGAGCGATTCGCCCAATGAGTCCTTGATACTTAGTAGTTTTCAGCCAATTTTCTGGATTTTTGAAAATTTCACTTCTTTGTGAAAATATCCACTAAATGAGGGAATAATATGTGTGAGGTTACCCCAGGAGAGTTCTAAATGTGTGTGGGAAGAATATATATCCCACGGTGGTAAAATTGAAAAAAGTTGAAAAAAATTTTTTTTTTGGACTTAGTCATTTTTCCGGCGTTTATCAGACTTTCAGATAGGGGAAATGTCAGTGAGCGTTCCGATTTCAGTTCCAGAGCGATTCGCCCAATGAGTCCTTGTTATTTAGTTGTTTTCAGCCAATTTTCTGGACTTTTGAAAATTTCACTTTTTTGTGAAAATATCCACGAAATGAGGGAATAATATGTGTGAGGTTACCCCAGGAGAGTTCTAAATGTGTGTGGGAAGAATATATATCCCACGGGGGTAAAATTGAAAAAAGTTGAAAAAAAATTTTTTTTGGACTTAGTCATTTTTCTGGCGTTTATCAGACTTTAAGATAGGGGAAATGTCAGTGAGCATTCCCATTTCAGTTCCAGAGCGATTTGCCCAATGAGTCTTTGATATTTAGTCGTTTTCAGCCAATTTTCTGGATTTTTGAAAATTTCACTTTTTTGTGAAAATATCCACTAAATGAGGGAATAATATGTGTGAGGGTACCGAAGGAGAGTTCCAAATTTGTGTGGGTAGAATATATATCCCACGGGTGTAAAATTGAAAAAAGTTGAAAAAATTTTTTTTTGGGACTTAGTCATTTTTCCGGCGTTTATCAGACTTTCAGATAGGGGAAATGTCAGTGAGCGTTCCGATTTCAGTTCCAGAGCGATTCGCCCAATGAGTCCTTGATACTTAGTCGTTTTCAGCCAATTTTCTGGATTTTTGAAAATTTCACTTCTTTGTGAAAATATCCACTAAATGAGGGAATAATATGTGTGAGGGTACCCCAGGAGAGTTCCAAATGTGTGTGGGTAGAATATATATCCCACGGGGGTAAAATTGAAAAAAGTTGAAAAAAATTTTTTTTTTGGACTTAGTCATTTTTCCGGCGTTTATCAGACTTTCAGATAGGGGAAATGTCAGTGAGCGTTCCGATTTCAGTTCCAGAGCGATTCACCCAATGAGTCCTTGATACTTAGTTGTTTTCAGCCAATTTTCTGGATTTTTGAAAATTTCACTTCTTTGTGAAAATATCCACTAAATGAGGGAATAATATGTGTGAGGGTACCCCAGGAGAGTTCCAAATGTGTGTGGGTAGAATATATATCCCACGGGGGTAAAATTGAAAAAAGTTGAAAAAAATTTTTTTTTGGACTTAGTCATTTTTCTGGTGTTTATCAGACTTTAAGATAGCGGAAATGTCAGTGAGCATTCCCATTTCAGTTCCAGAGCGATTCGCCCAATGAGTCTTTGATATTTAGTCGTTTTCAGCCAATTTTCTATATTTTTGAAAATTTCACTTTTTTGTGAAAATATCCACTAAATGAGGGAATAATATGTGTGAGGGTACCGAAGGAGAGTTCCAAATTTGTGTGGGTAGAATATATATACCACGGGTGTAAAATTGATAAAAGTTGAAAAAATTTTTTTTGGGGACTTAGTCATTTTTCCGGCGTTTATCAGACTTTCAGATAGGGGAAATGTCAGTGAGCGTTCCGATTTCAGTTCCAGAGCGATTCGCCCAATGAGTCCTTGATACTTAGTAGTTTTCAGCCAATTTTCTGGATTTTTGAAAATTTCACTTCTTTGTGAAAATATCCACTAAATGAGGGAATAATATGTGTGAGGTTACCCCAGGAGAGTTCTAAATGTGTGTGGGAAGAATATATATCCCACGGGGGTAAAATTGAAAAAAGTTGAAAAAAATTTTTTTTTTGGACTTAGTCATTTTTACGGCGTTTATCAGACTTTCAGATAGGGGAAATGTCAGTGAGCGTTCCGATTTCAGTTCCAGAGCGATTCGCCCAATGAGTCCTTGTTATTTAGTCGTTTTCAGCCAATTTTCTGGATTTTTGAAAATTTCACTTTTTTGTGAAAATATCCACTTAATGAGGGAATAATATGTGTGAGGGTACCCCAGGAGAGTTCCAAATGTGTGTGGGTAGAATATATATCCCACGGGGGTAAAATTGAAAAAAGTCGAAAAAAATTTTTTTTTGGGACTTAGTCATTTTTCCGGCGTTTATCAGACTTTCAGATAGGGGAAATGTCAGTGAGCATTCCGATTTCAGTTCCAGAGCGATTCGCCCAATGAGTCCTTGATACTTAGTCGTTTTCAGACAATTTTCTGGATTTTTGAAAATTTCACTTCTTTGTGAAAATATCCACTAAATGAGGGAATAATATGTGTGAGGGTACCCCAGGAGAGTTCCAAATGTGTGTGGGTAGAATATATATCCCACGGGGGTAAAATTGAAAAAAGTTGAAAAAAATTTTTTTTTTGGACTTAGTCATTTTTCCGGCGTTTATCAGACTTTCAGATAGGGGAAATGTCAGTGAGCGTTCCGATTTCAGTTCCAGAGCGATTCGCCCAATGAGTCCTTGATACTTAGTTGTTTTCAGCCAATTTTCTGGATTTTTGAAAATTTCACTTCTTTGTGAAAATATCCACTAAATGAGGGAATAATATGTGTGAGGGTACCCCAGGAGAGTTCCAAATGTGTGTGGGTAGAATATATATCCCACGGGGGTAAAATTGAAAAAAGTTGAAAAAAAATTTTTTTTGGGACTTAGTCATTTTTCCGGCGTTTATCAGACTTTCAGATAGGGGAAATGTCAGTGAGCGTTCCGATTTCAGTTCCAGAGCGATTCGCCCAATGAGTCCTTGATACTTAGTAGTTTTCAGCCAATTTTCTGGATTTTTGAAAATTTCACTTCTTTGTGAAAATATCCACTAAATGAGGGAATAATATGTGTGAGGTTACCCCAGGAGAGTTCTAAATGTGTGTGGGAAGAATATATATCCCACGGGGGTAAAATTGAAAAAAGTTGAAAAAAATTTTTTTTTTGGACTTAGTCATTTTTACGGCGTTTATCAGACTTTCAGATAGGGGAAATGTCAGTGAGCGTTCCGATTTCAGTTCCAGAGCGATTCGCCCAATGAGTCCTTGTTATTTAGTCGTTTTCAGCCAATTTTCTGGATTTTTGAAAATTTCACTTTTTTGTGAAAATATCCACTTAATGAGGGAATAATATGTGTGAGGGTACCCCAGGAGAGTTCCAAATGTGTGTGGGTAGAATATATATCCCACGGGGGTAAAATTGAAAAAAGTCGAAAAAAATTTTTTTTTGGGACTTAGTCATTTTTCCGGCGTTTATCAGACTTTCAGATAGGGGAAATGTCAGTGAGCATTCCGATTTCAGTTCCAGAGCGATTCGCCCAATGAGTCCTTGATACTTAGTCGTTTTCAGACAATTTTCTGGATTTTTGAAAATTTCACTTCTTTGTGAAAATATCCACTAAATGAGGGAATAATATGTGTGAGGGTACCCCAGGAGAGTTCCAAATGTGTGTGGGTAGAATATATATCCCACGGGGGTAAAATTGAAAAAAGTTGAAAAAAATTTTTTTTTTGGACTTAGTCATTTTTCCGGCGTTTATCAGACTTTCAGATAGGGGAAATGTCAGTGAGCGTTCCGATTTCAGTTCCAGAGCGATTCGCCCAATGAGTCCTTGATACTTAGTAGTTTTCAGCCAATTTTCTGGATTTTTGAAAATTTCACTTCTTTGTGAAAATATCCACTAAATGAGGGAATAATATGTGTGAGGTTACCCCAGGAGAGTTCTAAATGTGTGTGGGAAGAATATATATCCCACGGGGGTAAAATTGAAAAAAGTTGAAAAAAATTTTTTTTTTGGACTTAGTCATTTTTCCGGCGTTTATCAGACTTTCAGATAGGGGAAATGTCAGTGAGCATTCCGATTTCAGTTCCAGAGCGATTCGCCCAATGAGTCCTTGTTATTTAGTTGTTTTCAGCCAATTTTCTGGACTTTTGAAAATTTCACTTTTTTGTGAAAATATCCACGAAATGAGGGAATAATATGTGTGAGGTTACCCCAGGAGAGTTCTAAATGTGTGTGGGAAGAATATATATCCCACGGGGGTAAAATTGAAAAAAGTTGAAAAAAAATTTTTTTTGGACTTAGTCATTTTTCTGGCGTTTATCAGACTTTAAGATAGGGGAAATGTCAGTGAGCATTCCCATTTCAGTTCCAGAGCGATTTGCCCAATGAGTCTTTGATATTTAGTCGTTTTCAGCCAATTTTCTGGATTTTTGAAAATTTCACTTTTTTGTGAAAATATCCACTAAATGAGGGAATAATATGTGTGAGGGTACCGAAGGAGAGTTCCAAATTTGTGTGGGTAGAATATATATCCCACGGGTGTAAAATTGAAAAAAGTTGAAAAAATTTTTTTTTGGGACTTAGTCATTTTTCCGGCGTTTATCAGACTTTCAGATAGGGGAAATGTCAGTGAGCGTTCCGATTTCAGTTCCAGAGCGATTCGCCCAATGAGTCCTTGATACTTAGTCGTTTTCAGCCAATTTTCTGGATTTTTGAAAATTTCACTTCTTTGTGAAAATATCCACTAAATGAGGGAATAATATGTGTGAGGGTACCCCAGGAGAGTTCCAAATGTGTGTGGGTAGAATATATATCCCACGGGGGTAAAATTGAAAAAAGTTGAAAAAAAATTTTTTTTGGGACTTAGTCATTTTTCCGGCGTTTATCAGACTTTCAGATAGGGGAAATGTCAGTGAGCGTTCCGATTTCAGTTCCAGAGCGATTCGCCCAATGAGTCCTTGATACTTAGTCGTTTTCAGCCAATTTTCTGGATTTTTGAAAATTTCACTTCTTTGTGAAAATATCCACTAAATGAGGAATAATATGTGTGAGGGTACCCCAGGAGAGTTCCAAATGTGTGTGGGTAGAATATATATCCCACGGGGGTAAAATTGAAAAAAGTTTAAAAAAAAATTTTTTTGGACTTAGTCATTTTTCTGGTGTTTATCAGACTTTAAGATAGCGGAAATGTCAGTGAGCATTCCCATTTCAGTTCCAGAGCGATTCGCCCAATGAGTCTTTGATATTTAGTCGTTTTCAGCCAATTTTCTGGATTTTTGAAAATTTCACTTTTTTGTGAAAATATCCACTAAATGAGGGAATAATATGTGTGAGGGTACCGAAGGAGAGTTCCAAATTTGTGTGGGTAGAATATATATACCACGGGTGTAAAATTGAAAAAAGTTGAAAAAATTTTTTTTTGGGACTTAGTCATTTTTCCGGCGTTTATCAGACTTTCAGATAGGGGAAATGTCAGTGAGCGTTCCGATTTCAGTTCCAGAGCGATTCGCCCAATGAGTCCTTGATACTTAGTAGTTTTCAGCCAATTTTCTGGATTTTTGAAAATTTCACTTCTTTGTGAAAATATCCACTAAATGAGGGAATAATATGTGTGAGGTTACCCCAGGAGAGTTCTAAATGTGTGTGGGAAGAATATATATCCCACGGGGGTAAAATTGAAAAAAGTTGAAAAAAATTTTTTTTTTGGACTTAGTCATTTTTCCGGCGTTTATCAGACTTTCAGATAGGGGAAATGTCAGTGAGCGTTCCGATTTCAGTTCCAGAGCGATTCGCCCAATGAGTCCTTGTTATTTAGTTGTTTTCAGCCAATTTTCTGGACTTTTGAAAATTTCACTTTTTTGTGAAAATATCCACTAAATGAGGGAATAATATGTGTGAGGTTACCCCAGGAGAGTTCTAAATGTGTGTGGGAAGAATATATATCCCACGGGGGTAAAATTGAAAAAAGTTGAAAAAAAATTTTTTTTGGACTTAGTCATTTTTCTGGCGTTTATCAGACTTTAAGATAGGGGAAATGTCAGTGAGCATTCCCATTTCAGTTCCAGAGCGATTTGCCCAATGAGTCTTTGATATTTAGTCGTTTTCAGCCAATTTTCTGGATTTTTGAAAATTTCACTTTTTTGTGAAAATATCCACTAAATGAGGGAATAATATGTGTGAGGGTACCGAAGGAGAGTTCCAAATTTGTGTGGGTAGAATATATATCCCACGGGTGTAAAATTGAAAAAAGTTGAAAAAATTTTTTTTTGGGACTTAGTCATTTTTCCGGCGTTTATCAGACTTTCAGATAGGGGAAATGTCAGTGAGCGTTCCGATTTCAGTTCCAGAGCGATTCGCCCAATGAGTCCTTGATACTTAGTCGTTTTCAGCCAATTTTCTGGATTTTTGAAAATTTCACTTCTTTGTGAAAATATCCACTAAATGAGGGAATAATATGTGTGAGGGTACCCCAGGAGAGTTCCAAATGTGTGTGGGTAGAATATATATCCCACGGGGGTAAAATTGAAAAAAGTTGAAAAAAATTTTTTTTTTGGACTTAATCATTTTTCCGGCGTTTATCAGACTTTCAGATAGGGGAAATGTCAGTGAGCATTCCGATTTCAGTTCCAGAGCGATTCGCCCAATGATTCCTTGTTATTTAGTTGTTTTCAGCCAATTTTCTGGACTTTTGAAAATTTCACTTTTTTGTGAAAATATCCACTAAATGAGGGAATAATATGTGTGATGGTACCGAAGGAGATTTCCAAATTCGTGTGGGTAGAATATATATCCCACGGGGGTAAAATTGAAAAAAGTTGAAAAATTTTTTTTTTGGGACTTAGTCATTTTTCCGGCGTTTATCAGACTTTCAGATAGGGGAGATGTCAGTGAGCGTTCTGATTTCAGTTCCAGAGCGATTCGCCCAATGAGTCCTTGATACTTAGTCGTTTTCACCCAATTTTCTGGATTTTTGAAAATTTCACTTCTTTGTGAAAATTTCCACTAAATGAGGGAATAATATGTATGAGGGTACCCCAGGAGAGTTCCAAATGTGTGTGGCTAGAATATATATCCCACGGGGGTAAAATTGAAAAAAGTTGAAAAAATTTTTTTTTTGGACTTAGTCATTTTTCTGGCGTTTATCAGACTTTAAGATAGGGGAAATGTCAGTGAGCATTCCCATTTCAGTTCCAGAGCGATTCGCTCAATGAGTCTTTGATATTTAGTCGTTTTCAGCCAGTTTTCTGGATTTTTGAAAATTTCACTTTTTTGTGAAAATATCCACTAAATGAGGGAATAATATGTGTGAGGGTACCCCAGGAGAGTTCCAAATGTGTGTGGGTAAAATATATATCCCACGGGGGTAAAATTGATAAAAGTCTAAAAAAAATTTTTTTGGACTTAGTCATTTTTCTGCCGTTTATCAGACTTTAAGATAGGGGAAATGTCAGTGAGCATTCCCATTTCAGTTCCAGAGCGATTCGCCCAATGAGTCTTTGATATTTAGTCGTTTTCAGCCAATTTTCTGGATTTTTGAAAATTTCACTTCTTTGTGAAAATATCCACTAAATGAGGAATAATATGTGTGAGGGTACCCCAGGAGAGTTCCAAATGTGTGTGGGTAGAATATATATCCCACGGGGGTAAAATTGAAAAAAGTTTAAAAAAATTTTTTTTTGGACTTAGTCATTTTTCTGGTGTTTATCAGACTTTAAGATAGCGGAAATGTCAGTGAGCATTCCCATTTCAGTTCCAGAGCGATTCGCCCAATGAGTCTTTGATATTTAGTCGTTTTCAGCCAATTTTCTGGATTTTTGAAAATTTCACTTTTTTGTGAAAATATCCACTAAATGAGGGAATAATATGTGTGAGGGTACCGAAGGAGAGTTCCAAATTTGTGTGGGTAGAATATATATACCACGGGTGTAAAATTGAAAAAAGTTGAAAAAATTTTTTTTTGGGACTTAGTCATTTTTCCGGCGTTTATCAGACTTTCAGATAGGGGAAATGTCAGTGAGCGTTCCGATTTCAGTTCCAGAGCGATTCGCCCAATGAGTCCTTGATACTTAGTAGTTTTCAGCCAATTTTCTGGATTTTTGAAAATTTCACTTCTTTGTGAAAATATCCACTAAATGAGGGAATAATATGTGTGAGGTTACCCCAGGAGAGTTCTAAATGTGTGTGGGAAGAATATATATCCCACGGGGGTAAAATTGAAAAAAGTTGAAAAAAATTTTTTTTTTGGACTTAGTCATTTTTCCGGCGTTTATCAGACTTTCAGATAGGGGAAATGTCAGTGAGCGTTCCGATTTCAGTTCCAGAGCGATTCGCCCAATGAGTCCTTGTTATTTAGTTGTTTTCAGCCAATTTTCTGGACTTTTGAAAATTTCACTTTTTTGTGAAAATATCCACTAAATGAGGGAATAATATGTGTGAGGTTACCCCAGGAGAGTTCTAAATGTGTGTGGGAAGAATATATATCCCACGGGGGTAAAATTGAAAAAAGTTGAAAAAAAATTTTTTTTGGACTTAGTCATTTTTCTGGCGTTTATCAGACTTTAAGATAGGGGAAATGTCAGTGAGCATTCCCATTTCAGTTCCAGAGCGATTTGCCCAATGAGTCTTTGATATTTAGTCGTTTTCAGCCAATTTTCTGGATTTTTGAAAATTTCACTTTTTTGTGAAAATATCCACTAAATGAGGGAATAATATGTGTGAGGGTACCCCAGGAGAGTTCCAAATGTGTGTGGGTAGAATATATATCCCACGGGGGTAAAATTGAAAAAAGTCGAAAAAAATTTTTTTTTGGGACTTAGTCATTTTTCCGGCGTTTATCAGACTTTCAGATAGGGGAAATGTCAGTGAGCATTCCGATTTCAGTTCCAGAGCGATTCGCCCAATGAGTCCTTGATACTTAGTCGTTTTCAGCCAATTTTCTGGATTTTTGAAAATTTCACTTCTTTGTGAAAATATCCACTAAATGAGGGAATAATATGTGTGAGGGTACCCCAGGAGAGTTCCAAATGTGTGTGGGTAGAATATATATCCCACGGGGGTAAAATTGAAAAAAGTTGAAAAAAATTTTTTTTTTGGACTTAGTCATTTTTCCGGCGTTTATCAGACTTTCAGATAGGGGAAATGTCAGTGAGCGTTCCGATTTCAGTTCCAGAGCGATTCGCCCAATGAGTCCTTGATACTTAGTTGTTTTCAGCCAATTTTCTGGATTTTTGAAAATTTCACTTCTTTGTGAAAATATCCACTAAATGAGGGAATAATATGTGTGAGGGTACCCCAGGAGAGTTCCAAATGTGTGTGGGTAGAATATATATCCCACGGGGGTAAAATTGAAAAAAGTTGAAAAAAAATTTTTTTTGGGACTTAGTCATTTTTCCGGCGTTTATCAGACTTTCAGATAGGGGAAATGTCAGTGAGCGTTCCGATTTCAGTTCCAGAGCGATTCGCCCAATGAGTCCTTGATACTTAGTCGTTTTCAGCCAATTTTCTGGATTTTTGAAAATTTCACTTCTTTGTGAAAATATCCACTAAATGAGGAATAATATGTGTGAGGGTACCCCAGGAGAGTTCCAAATGTGTGTGGGTAGAATATATATCCCACGGGGGTAAAATTGAAAAAAGTTGAAAAAAATTTTTTTTTGGACTTAGTCATTTTTCTGGTGTTTATCAGACTTTAAGATAGCGGAAATGTCAGTGAGCATTCCCATTTCAGTTCCAGAGCGATTCGCCCAATGAGTCTTTGATATTTAGTCGTTTTCAGCCAATTTTCTGGATTTTTGAAAATTTCACTTTTTTGTGAAAATATCCACTAAATGAGGGAATAATATGTGTGAGGGTACCGAAGGAGAGTTCCAAATTTGTGTGGGTAGAATATATATACCACGGGTGTAAAATTGAAAAAAGTTGAAAAAATTTTTTTTTGGGACTTAGTCATTTTTCCGGCGTTTATCAGACTTTCAGATAGGGGAAATGTCAGTGAGCGTTCCGATTTCAGTTCCAGAGCGATTCGCCCAATGAGTCCTTGATACTTAGTAGTTTTCAGCCAATTTTCTGGATTTTTGAAAATTTCACTTCTTTGTGAAAATATCCACTAAATGAGGGAATAATATGTGTGAGGTTACCCCAGGAGAGTTCTAAATGTGTGTGGGAAGAATATATATCCCACGGGGGTAAAATTGAAAAAAGTTGAAAAAAATTTTTTTTTTGGACTTAGTCATTTTTCCGGCGTTTATCAGACTTTCAGATAGGGGAAATGTCAGTGAGCATTCCGATTTCAGTTCCAGAGCGATTCGCCCAATGAGTCCTTGTTATTTAGTTGTTTTCAGCCAATTTTCTGGACTTTTGAAAATTTCACTTTTTTGTGAAAATATCCACGAAATGAGGGAATAATATGTGTGAGGTTACCCCAGGAGAGTTCTAAATGTGTGTGGGAAGAATATATATCCCACGGGGGTAAAATTGAAAAAAGTTGAAAAAAAATTTTTTTTGGACTTAGTCATTTTTCTGGCGTTTATCAGACTTTAAGATAGGGGAAATGTCAGTGAGCATTCCCATTTCAGTTCCAGAGCGATTTGCCCAATGAGTCTTTGATATTTAGTCGTTTTCAGCCAATTTTCTGGATTTTTGAAAATTTCACTTTTTTGTGAAAATATCCACTAAATGAGGGAATAATATGTGTGAGGGTACCGAAGGAGAGTTCCAAATTTGTGTGGGTAGAATATATATCCCACGGGTGTAAAATTGAAAAAAGTTGAAAAAATTTTTTTTTGGGACTTAGTCATTTTTCCGGCGTTTATCAGACTTTCAGATAGGGGAAATGTCAGTGAGCGTTCCGATTTCAGTTCCAGAGCGATTCGCCCAATGAGTCCTTGATACTTAGTCGTTTTCAGCCAATTTTCTGGATTTTTGAAAATTTCACTTCTTTGTGAAAATATCCACTAAATGAGGGAATAATATGTGTGAGGGTACCCCAGGAGAGTTCCAAATGTGTGTGGGTAGAATATATATCCCACGGGGGTAAAATTGAAAAAAGTTGAAAAAAAATTTTTTTTGGGACTTAGTCATTTTTCCGGCGTTTATCAGACTTTCAGATAGGGGAAATGTCAGTGAGCGTTCCGATTTCAGTTCCAGAGCGATTCGCCCAATGAGTCCTTGATACTTAGTCGTTTTCAGCCAATTTTCTGGACTTTTGAAAATTTCACTTTTTTGTGAAAATATCCACTAAATGAGGGAATAATATGTGTGAGGTTACCCCAGGAGAGTTCTAAATGTGTGTGGGAAGAATATATATCCCACGGGGGTAAAATTGAAAAAAGTTGAAAAAAATTTTTTTTTGGACTTAGTCATTTTTCTGGTGTTTATCAGACTTTAAGATAGCGGAAATGTCAGTGAGCATTCCCATTTCAGTTCCAGAGCGATTCGCCCAATGAGTCTTTGATATTTAGTCGTTTTCAGCCAATTTTCTGGATTTTTGAAAATTTCACTTTTTTGTGAAAATATCCACTAAATGAGGGAATAATATGTGTGAGGGTACCGAAGGAGAGTTCCAAATTTGTGTGGGTAGAATATATATACCACGGGTGTAAAATTGAAAAAAGTTGAAAAAATTTTTTTTTGGGACTTAGTCATTTTTCCGGCGTTTATCAGACTTTCAGATAGGGGAAATGTCAGTGAGCGTTCCGATTTCAGTTCCAGAGCGATTCGCCCAATGAGTCCTTGATACTTAGTAGTTTTCAGCCAATTTTCTGGATTTTTGAAAATTTCACTTCTTTGTGAAAATATCCACTAAATGAGGGAATAATATGTGTGAGGTTACCCCAGGAGAGTTCTAAATGTGTGTGGGAAGAATATATATCCCACGGGGGTAAAATTGAAAAAAGTTGAAAAAAATTTTTTTTTTGGACTTAGTCATTTTTCCGGCGTTTATCAGACTTTCAGATAGGGGAAATGTCAGTGAGCATTCCGATTTCAGTTCCAGAGCGATTCGCCCAATGAGTCCTTGTTATTTAGTTGTTTTCAGCCAATTTTCTGGACTTTTGAAAATTTCACTTTTTTGTGAAAATATCCACGAAATGAGGGAATAATATGTGTGAGGTTACCCCAGGAGAGTTCTAAATGTGTGTGGGAAGAATATATATCCCACGGGGGTAAAATTGAAAAAAGTTGAAAAAAAATTTTTTTTGGACTTAGTCATTTTTCTGGCGTTTATCAGACTTTAAGATAGGGGAAATGTCAGTGAGCATTCCCATTTCAGTTCCAGAGCGATTTGCCCAATGAGTCTTTGATATTTAGTCGTTTTCAGCCAATTTTCTGGATTTTTGAAAATTTCACTTTTTTGTGAAAATATCCACTAAATGAGGGAATAATATGTGTGAGGGTACCGAAGGAGAGTTCCAAATTTGTGTGGGTAGAATATATATCCCACGGGTGTAAAATTGAAAAAAGTTGAAAAAATTTTTTTTTGGGACTTAGTCATTTTTCCGGCGTTTATCAGACTTTCAGATAGGGGAAATGTCAGTGAGCGTTCCGATTTCAGTTCCAGAGCGATTCGCCCAATGAGTCCTTGATACTTAGTCGTTTTCAGCCAATTTTCTGGATTTTTGAAAATTTCACTTCTTTGTGAAAATATCCACTAAATGAGGGAATAATATGTGTGAGGGTACCCCAGGAGAGTTCCAAATGTGTGTGGGTAGAATATATATCCCACGGGGGTAAAATTGAAAAAAGTTGAAAAAAAATTTTTTTTGGGACTTAGTCATTTTTCCGGCGTTTATCAGACTTTCAGATAGGGGAAATGTCAGTGAGCGTTCCGATTTCAGTTCCAGAGCGATTCGCCCAATGAGTCCTTGATACTTAGTCGTTTTCAGCCAATTTTCTGGACTTTTGAAAATTTCACTTTTTTGTGAAAATATCCACTAAATGAGGGAATAATATGTGTGAGGTTACCCCAGGAGAGTTCTAAATGTGTGTGGGAAGAATATATATCCCACGGGGGTAAAATTGAAAAAAGTTGAAAAAAAATTTTTTTTGGACTTAGTCATTTTTCTGGCGTTTATCAGACTTTAAGATAGGGGAAATGTCAGTGAGCATTCCCATTTCAGTTCCAGAGCGATTTGCCCAATGAGTCTTTGATATTTAGTCGTTTTCAGCCAATTTTCTGGATTTTTGAAAATTTCACTTTTTTGTGAAAATATCCACTAAATGAGGGAATAATATGTGTGAGGGTACCGAAGGAGAGTTCCAAATTTGTGTGGGTAGAATATATATCCCACGGGTGTAAAATTGAAAAAAGTTGAAAAAATTTTTTTTTGGGACTTAGTCATTTTTCCGGCGTTTATCAGACTTTCAGATAGGGGAAATGTCAGTGAGCGTTCCGATTTCAGTTCCAGAGCGATTCGCCCAATGAGTCCTTGATACTTAGTCGTTTTCAGCCAATTTTCTGGATTTTTGAAAATTTCACTTCTTTGTGAAAATATCCACTAAATGAGGGAATAATATGTGTGAGGGTACCCCAGGAGAGTTCCAAATGTGTGTGGGTAGAATATATATCCCACGGGGGTAAAATTGAAAAAAGTTGAAAAAAATTTTTTTTTTGGACTTAATCATTTTTCCGGCGTTTATCAGACTTTCAGATAGGGGAAATGTCAGTGAGCATTCCGATTTCAGTTCCAGAGCGATTCGCCCAATGATTCCTTGTTATTTAGTTGTTTTCAGCCAATTTTCTGGACTTTTGAAAATTTCACTTTTTTGTGAAAATATCCACTAAATGAGGGAATAATATGTGTGATGGTACCGAAGGAGATTTCCAAATTCGTGTGGGTAGAATATATATCCCACGGGGGTAAAATTGAAAAAAGTTGAAAAATTTTTTTTTTGGGACTTAGTCATTTTTCCGGCGTTTATCAGACTTTCAGATAGGGGAGATGTCAGTGAGCGTTCTGATTTCAGTTCCAGAGCGATTCGCCCAATGAGTCCTTGATACTTAGTCGTTTTCACCCAATTTTCTGGATTTTTGAAAATTTCACTTCTTTGTGAAAATTTCCACTAAATGAGGGAATAATATGTATGAGGGTACCCCAGGAGAGTTCCAAATGTGTGTGGCTAGAATATATATCCCACGGGGGTAAAATTGAAAAAAGTTGAAAAAATTTTTTTTTTGGACTTAGTCATTTTTCTGGCGTTTATCAGACTTTAAGATAGGGGAAATGTCAGTGAGCATTCCCATTTCAGTTCCAGAGCGATTCGCTCAATGAGTCTTTGATATTTAGTCGTTTTCAGCCAGTTTTCTGGATTTTTGAAAATTTCACTTTTTTGTGAAAATATCCACTAAATGAGGGAATAATATGTGTGAGGGTACCCCAGGAGAGTTCCAAATGTGTGTGGGTAAAATATATATCCCACGGGGGTAAAATTGATAAAAGTCTAAAAAAAATTTTTTTGGACTTAGTCATTTTTCTGCCGTTTATCAGACTTTAAGATAGGGGAAATGTCAGTGAGCATTCCCATTTCAGTTCCAGAGCGATTCGCCCAATGAGTCTTTGATATTTAGTCGTTTTCAGCCAATTTTCTGGATTTTTGAAAATTTCACTTCTTTGTGAAAATATCCACTAAATGAGGAATAATATGTGTGAGGGTACCCCAGGAGAGTTCCAAATGTGTGTGGGTAGAATATATATCCCACGGGGGTAAAATTGAAAAAAGTTTAAAAAAATTTTTTTTTGTACTTAGTCATTTTTCTGGTGTTTATCAGACTTTAAGATAGCGGAAATGTCAGTGAGCATTCCCATTTCAGTTCCAGAGCGATTCGCCCAATGAGTCTTTGATATTTAGTCGTTTTCAGCCAATTTTCTGGATTTTTGAAAATTTCACTTTTTTGTGAAAATATCCACTAAATGAGGGAATAATATGTGTGAGGGTACCGAAGGAGAGTTCCAAATTTGTGTGGGTAGAATATATATACCACGGGTGTAAAATTGAAAAAAGTTGAAAAAATTTTTTTTTGGGACTTAGTCATTTTTCCGGCGTTTATCAGACTTTCAGATAGGGGAAATGTCAGTGAGCGTTCCGATTTCAGTTCCAGAGCGATTCGCCCAATGAGTCCTTGATACTTAGTAGTTTTCAGCCAATTTTCTGGATTTTTGAAAATTTCACTTCTTTGTGAAAATATCCACTAAATGAGGGAATAATATGTGTGAGGTTACCCCAGGAGAGTTCTAAATGTGTGTGGGAAGAATATATATCCCACGGGGGTAAAATTGAAAAAAGTTGAAAAAAATTTTTTTTTTGGACTTAGTCATTTTTCCGGCGTTTATCAGACTTTCAGATAGGGGAAATGTCAGTGAGCGTTCCGATTTCAGTTCCAGAGCGATTCGCCCAATGAGTCCTTGTTATTTAGTTGTTTTCAGCCAATTTTCTGGACTTTTGAAAATTTCACTTTTTTGTGAAAATATCCACTAAATGAGGGAATAATATGTGTGAGGTTACCCCAGGAGAGTTCTAAATGTGTGTGGGAAGAATATATATCCCACGGGGGTAAAATTGAAAAAAGTTGAAAAAAAATTTTTTTTGGACTTAGTCATTTTTCTGGCGTTTATCAGACTTTAAGATAGGGGAAATGTCAGTGAGCATTCCCATTTCAGTTCCAGAGCGATTTGCCCAATGAGTCTTTGATATTTAGTCGTTTTCAGCCAATTTTCTGGATTTTTGAAAATTTCACTTTTTTGTGAAAATATCCACTAAATGAGGGAATAATATGTGTGAGGGTACCGAAGGAGAGTTCCAAATTTGTGTGGGTAGAATATATATCCCACGGGTGTAAAATTGAAAAAAGTTGAAAAAATTTTTTTTTGGGACTTAGTCATTTTTCCGGCGTTTATCAGACTTTCAGATAGGGGAAATGTCAGTGAGCGTTCCGATTTCAGTTCCAGAGCGATTCGCCCAATGAGTCCTTGATACTTAGTCGTTTTCAGCCAATTTTCTGGATTTTTGAAAATTTCACTTCTTTGTGAAATATCCACTAAATGAGGGAATAATATGTGTGAGGGTACCCCAGGAGAGTTCCAAATGTGTGTGGGTAGAATATATATCCCACGGGGGTAAAATTGAAAAAAGTTGAAAAAAATTTTTTTTTTGGACTTAATCATTTTTCCGGCGTTTATCAGACTTTCAGATAGGGGAAATGTCAGTGAGCATTCCGATTTCAGTTCCAGAGCGATTCGCCCAATGATTCCTTGTTATTTAGTTGTTTTCAGCCAATTTTCTGGACTTTTGAAAATTTCACTTTTTTGTGAAAATATCCACTAAATGAGGGAATAATATGTGTGATGGTACCGAAGGAGATTTCCAAATTCGTGTGGGTAGAATATATATCCCACGGGGGTAAAATTGAAAAAAGTTGAAAAATTTTTTTTTTGGACTTAATCATTTTTCCGGCGTTTATCAGACTTTCAGATAGGGGAGATGTCAGTGAGCGTTCTGATTTCAGTTCCAGAGCGATTCGCCCAATGAGTCCTTGATACTTAGTCGTTTTCACCCAATTTTCTGGATTTTTGAAAATTTCACTTCTTTGTGAAAATTTCCACTAAATGAGGGAATAATATGTATGAGGGTACCCCATGAGAGTTCCAAATGTGTGTGGCTAGAATATATATCTCACGGGGGTAAAATTGAAAAAAGTTGAAAAAATTTTTTTTTTGGACTTAGTCATTTTTCTGGCGTTTATCAGACTTTAAGATAGGGGAAATGTCAGTGAGCATTCCCATTTCAGTTCCAGAGCGATTCGCTCAATGAGTCTTTGATATTTAGTCGTTTTCAGCCAGTTTTCTGGATTTTTGAAAATTTCACTTTTTTGTGAAAATATCCACTAAATGAGGGAATAATATGTGTGAGGGTACCCCAGGAGAGTTCCAAATGTGTGTGGGTAAAATATATATCCCACGGGGGTAAAATTGATAAAAGTCTAAAAAAAATTTTTTTGGACTTAGTCATTTTTCTGCCGTTTATCAGACTTTAAGATAGGGGAAATGTCAGTGAGCATTCCCATTTCAGTTCCAGAGCGATTCGCCCAATGAGTCTTTGATATTTAGTCGTTTTCAGCCAATTTTCTGGATTTTTGAAAATTTCACTTCTTTGTGAAAATATCCACTAAATGAGGGAATAATATGTGTGAGGGTACCCCAGGAGAGTTCCAAATGTGTGTGGGTAGAATATATATCCCACGGGGGTAAAATTGAAAAAAGTTGAAAAAAATTTTTTTTTTGGACTTAGTCATTTTTCCGGCGTTTATCAGACTTTCAGATAGGGGAAATGTCAGTGAGCGTTCCGATTTCAGTTCCAGAGCGATTCGCCCAATGAGTCCTTGATACTTAGTCGTTTTCAGCCAATTTTCTGGATTTTTGAAAATTTCACTTCTTTGTGAAAATATCCACTAAATGAGGAATAATATGTGTGAGGGTACCCCAGGAGAGTTCCAAATGTGTGTGGGTAGAATATATATCCCACGGGGGTAAAATTGAAAAAAGTTGAAAAAAATTTTTTTTTGGACTTAGTCATTTTTCTGGTGTTTATCAGACTTTAAGATAGCGGAAATGTCAGTGAGCATTCCCATTTCAGTTCCAGAGCGATTCGCCCAATGAGTCTTTGATATTTAGTCGTTTTCAGCCAATTTTCTGGATTTTTGAAAATTTCACTTTTTTGTGAAAATATCCACTAAATGAGGGAATAATATGTGTGAGGGTACCGAAGGAGAGTTCCAAATTTGTGTGGGTAGAATATATATACCACGGGTGTAAAATTGAAAAAAGTTGAAAAAATTTTTTTTTGGGACTTAGTCATTTTTCCGGCGTTTATCAGACTTTCAGATAGGGGAAATGTCAGTGAGCGTTCCGATTTCAGTTCCAGAGCGATTCGCCCAATGAGTCCTTGATACTTAGTAGTTTTCAGCCAATTTTCTGGATTTTTGAAAATTTCACTTCTTTGTGAAAATATCCACTAAATGAGGGAATAATATGTGTGAGGTTACCCCAGGAGAGTTCTAAATGTGTGTGGGAAGAATATATATCCCACGGGGGTAAAATTGAAAAAAGTTGAAAAAAAATTTTTTTTGGACTTAGTCATTTTTCTGGCGTTTATCAGACTTTAAGATAGGGGAAATGTCAGTGAGCATTCCCATTTCAGTTCCAGAGCGATTTGCCCAATGAGTCTTTGATATTTAGTCGTTTTCAGCCAATTTTCTGGATTTTTGAAAATTTCACTTTTTTGTGAAAATATCCACTAAATGAGGGAATAATATGTGTGAGGGTACCGAAGGAGAGTTCCAAATTTGTGTGGGTAGAATATATATCCCACGGGTGTAAAATTGAAAAAAGTTGAAAAAATTTTTTTTTGGGACTTAGTCATTTTTCCGGCGTTTATCAGACTTTCAGATAGGGGAAATGTCAGTGAGCGTTCCGATTTCAGTTCCAGAGCGATTCGCCCAATGAGTCCTTGATACTTAGTCGTTTTCAGCCAATTTTCTGGATTTTTGAAAATTTCACTTCTTTGTGAAAATATCCACTAAATGAGGGAATAATATGTGTGAGGGTACCCCAGGAGAGTTCCAAATGTGTGTGGGTAGAATATATATCCCACGGGGGTAAAATTGAAAAAAGTTGAAAAAAATTTTTTTTTTGGACTTAATCATTTTTCCGGCGTTTATCAGACTTTCAGATAGGGGAAATGTCAGTGAGCATTCCGATTTCAGTTCCAGAGCGATTCGCCCAATGATTCCTTGTTATTTAGTTGTTTTCAGCCAATTTTCTGGACTTTTGAAAATTTCACTTTTTTGTGAAAATATCCACTAAATGAGGGAATAATATGTGTGATGGTACCGAAGGAGATTTCCAAATTCGTGTGGGTAGAATATATATCCCACGGGGGTAAAATTGAAAAAAGTTGAAAAATTTTTTTTTTGGGACTTAGTCATTTTTCCGGCGTTTATCAGACTTTCAGATAGGGGAGATGTCAGTGAGCGTTCTGATTTCAGTTCCAGAGCGATTCGCCCAATGAGTCCTTGATACTTAGTCGTTTTCACCCAATTTTCTGGATTTTTGAAAATTTCACTTCTTTGTGAAAATTTCCACTAAATGAGGGAATAATATGTATGAGGGTACCCCAGGAGAGTTCCAAATGTGTGTGGCTAGAATATATATCCCACGGGGGTAAAATTGAAAAAAGTTGAAAAAATTTTTTTTTTGGACTTAGTCATTTTTCTGGCGTTTATCAGACTTTAAGATAGGGGAAATGTCAGTGAGCATTCCCATTTCAGTTCCAGAGCGATTCGCTCAATGAGTCTTTGATATTTAGTCGTTTTCAGCCAGTTTTCTGGATTTTTGAAAATTTCACTTTTTTGTGAAAATATCCACTAAATGAGGGAATAATATGTGTGAGGGTACCCCAGGAGAGTTCCAAATGTGTGTGGGTAAAATATATATCCCACGGGGGTAAAATTGATAAAAGTCTAAAAAAAATTTTTTTGGACTTAGTCATTTTTCTGCCGTTTATCAGACTTTAAGATAGGGGAAATGTCAGTGAGCATTCCCATTTCAGTTCCAGAGCGATTCGCCCAATGAGTCTTTGATATTTAGTCGTTTTCAGCCAATTTTCTGGATTTTTGAAAATTTCACTTCTTTGTGAAAATATCCACTAAATGAGGGAATAATATGTGTGAGGGTACCCCAGGAGAGTTCCAAATGTGTGTGGGTAGAATATATATCCCACGGGGGTAAAATTGAAAAAAGTTGAAAAAAATTTTTTTTTTGGACTTAGTCATTTTTCCGGCGTTTATCAGACTTTCAGATAGGGGAAATGTCAGTGAGCGTTCCGATTTCAGTTCCAGAGCGATTCGCCCAATGAGTCCTTGATACTTAGTCGTTTTCAGCCAATTTTCTGGATTTTTGAAAATTTCACTTCTTTGTGAAAATATCCACTAAATGAGGAATAATATGTGTGAGGGTACCCCAGGAGAGTTCCAAATGTGTGTGGGTAGAATATATATCCCACGGGGGTAAAATTGAAAAAAGTTGAAAAAAATTTTTTTTTGGACTTAGTCATTTTTCTGGTGTTTATCAGACTTTAAGATAGCGGAAATGTCAGTGAGCATTCCCATTTCAGTTCCAGAGCGATTTGCCCAATGAGTCTTTGATATTTAGTCGTTTTCAGCCAATTTTCTGGATTTTTGAAAATTTCACTTTTTTGTGAAAATATCCACTAAATGAGGGAATAATATGTGTGAGGGTACCGAAGGAGAGTTCCAAATTTGTGTTGGTAGAATATATATACCACGGGTGTAAAATTGAAAAAAGTTGAAAAAATTTTTTTTTGGGACTTAGTCATTTTTCCGGCGTTTATCAGACTTTCAGATAGGGGAAATGTCAGTGAGCGTTCCGATTTCAGTTCCAGAGCGATTCGCCCAATGAGTCCTTGATACTTAGTCGTTTTCAGCCAATTTTCTGGATTTTTGAAAATTTCACTTTTTTGTGAAAATATCCACTAAATGAGGGAATAATATGTGTGAGGTTACCCCAGGAGAGTTCTAAATGTGTGTGGGAAGAATATATATACCACGGGTGTAAAATTGAAAAAAGTTGAAAAAATTTTTTTTTGGGACTTAGTCATTTTTCCGGCGTTTATCAGACTTTCAGATAGGGGAAATGTCAGTGAGCGTTCCGATTTCAGTTCCAGAGCGATTCGCCCAATGAGTCCTTGATACTTAGTAGTTTTCAGCCAATTTTCTGGATTTTTGAAAATTTCACTTCTTTGTGAAAATATCCACTAAATGAGGGAATAATATGTGTGAGGTTACCCCAGGAGAGTTCTAAATGTGTGTGGGAAGAATATATATCCCACGGGGGTAAAATTGAAAAAAGTTGAAAAAAAATTTTTTTTGGACTTAGTCATTTTTCTGGCGTTTATCAGACTTTAAGATAGGGGAAATGTCAGTGAGCATTCCCATTTCAGTTCCAGAGCGATTTGCCCAATGAGTCTTTGATATTTAGTCGTTTTCAGCCAATTTTCTGGATTTTTGAAAATTTCACTTTTTTGTGAAAATATCCACTAAATGAGGGAATAATATGTGTGAGGGTACCGAAGGAGAGTTCCAAATTTGTGTGGGTAGAATATATATCCCACGGGTGTAAAATTGAAAAAAGTTGAAAAAATTTTTTTTTGGGACTTAGTCATTTTTCCGGCGTTTATCAGACTTTCAGATAGGGGAAATGTCAGTGAGCGTTCCGATTTCAGTTCCAGAGCGATTCGCCCAATGAGTCCTTGATACTTAGTCGTTTTCAGCCAATTTTCTGGATTTTTGAAAATTTCACTTCTTTGTGAAAATATCCACTAAATGAGGGAATAATATGTGTGAGGGTACCCCAGGAGAGTTCCAAATGTGTGTGGGTAGAATATATATCCCACGGGGGTAAAATTGAAAAAAGTTGAAAAAAATTTTTTTTTTGGACTTAATCATTTTTCCGGCGTTTATCAGACTTTCAGATAGGGGAAATGTCAGTGAGCATTCCGATTTCAGTTCCAGAGCGATTCGCCCAATGATTCCTTGTTATTTAGTTGTTTTCAGCCAATTTTCTGGACTTTTGAAAATTTCACTTTTTTGTGAAAATATCCACTAAATGAGGGAATAATATGTGTGATGGTACCGAAGGAGATTTCCAAATTCGTGTGGGTAGAATATATATCCCACGGGGGTAAAATTGAAAAAAGTTGAAAAATTTTTTTTTTGGGACTTAGTCATTTTTCCGGCGTTTATCAGACTTTCAGATAGGGGAGATGTCAGTGAGCGTTCTGATTTCAGTTCCAGAGCGATTCGCCCAATGAGTCCTTGATACTTAGTCGTTTTCACCCAATTTTCTGGATTTTTGAAAATTTCACTTCTTTGTGAAAATTTCCACTAAATGAGGGAATAATATGTATGAGGGTACCCCAGGAGAGTTCCAAATGTGTGTGGCTAGAATATATATCCCACGGGGGTAAAATTGAAAAAAGTTGAAAAAATTTTTTTTTTGGACTTAGTCATTTTTCTGGCGTTTATCAGACTTTAAGATAGGGGAAATGTCAGTGAGCATTCCCATTTCAGTTCCAGAGCGATTCGCTCAATGAGTCTTTGATATTTAGTCGTTTTCAGCCAGTTTTCTGGATTTTTGAAAATTTCACTTTTTTGTGAAAATATCCACTAAATGAGGGAATAATATGTGTGAGGGTACCCCAGGAGAGTTCCAAATGTGTGTGGGTAAAATATATATCCCACGGGGGTAAAATTGATAAAAGTCTAAAAAAAATTTTTTTGGACTTAGTCATTTTTCTGCCGTTTATCAGACTTTAAGATAGGGGAAATGTCAGTGAGCATTCCCATTTCAGTTCCAGAGCGATTCGCCCAATGAGTCCTTGATACTTAGTTGTTTTCAGCCAATTTTCTGGATTTTTGAAAATTTCACTTCTTTGTGAAAATATCCACTAAATGAGGGAATAATATGTGTGAGGGTACCCCAGGAGAGTTCCAAATGTGTGTGGGTAGAATATATATCCCACGGGGGTAAAATTGAAAAAAGTTGAAAAAAAATTTTTTTTGGGACTTAGTCATTTTTCCGGCGTTTATCAGACTTTCAGATAGGGGAAATGTCAGTGAGCGTTCCGATTTCAGTTCCAGAGCGATTCGCCCAATGAGTCCTTGATACTTAGTCGTTTTCAGCCAATTTTCTGGATTTTTGAAAATTTCACTTCTTTGTGAAAATATCCACTAAATGAGGAATAATATGTGTGAGGGTACCCCAGGAGAGTTCCAAATGTGTGTGGGTAGAATATATATCCCACGGGGGTAAAATTGAAAAAAGTTGAAAAAAATTTTTTTTTGGACTTAGTCATTTTTCTGGTGTTTATCAGACTTTAAGATAGCGGAAATGTCAGTGAGCATTCCCATTTCAGTTCCAGAGCGATTCGCCCAATGAGTCTTTGATATTTAGTCGTTTTCAGCCAATTTTCTGGATTTTTGAAAATTTCACTTTTTTGTGAAAATATCCACTAAATGAGGGAATAATATGTGTGAGGGTACCGAAGGAGAGTTCCAAATTTGTGTTGGTAGAATATATATACCACGGGTGTAAAATTGAAAAAAGTTGAAAAAATTTTTTTTTGGGACTTAGTCATTTTTCCGGCGTTTATCAGACTTTCAGATAGGGGAAATGTCAGTGAGCGTTCCGATTTCAGTTCCAGAGCGATTCGCCCAATGAGTCCTTGATACTTAGTCGTTTTCAGCCAATTTTCTGGATTTTTGAAAATTTCACTTCTTTGTGAAAATATCCACTAAATGAGGGAATAATATGTGTGAGGTTACCCCAGGAGAGTTCTAAATGTGTGTGGGAAGAATATATATCCCACGGGGGTAAAATTGAAAAAAGTTGAAAAAAATTTTTTTTTTGGACTTAGTCATTTTTCCGGCGTTTATCAGACTTTCAGATAGGGGAAATGTCAGTGAGCGTTCCGATTTCAGTTCCAGAGCGATTCGCCCAATGAGTCCTTGTTATTTAGTTGTTTTCAGCCAATTTTCTGGACTTTTGAAAATTTCACTTTTTTGTGAAAATATCCACTAAATGAGGGAATAATATGTGTGAGGTTACCCCAGGAGAGTTCTAAATGTGTGTGGGAAGAATATATATCCCACGGGGGTAAAATTGAAAAAAGTTGAAAAAAAATTTTTTTTGGACTTAGTCATTTTTCTGGCGTTTATCAGACTTTAAGATAGGGGAAATGTCAGTGAGCATTCCCATTTCAGTTCCAGAGCGATTTGCCCAATGAGTCTTTGATATTTAGTCGTTTTCAGCCAATTTTCTGGATTTTTGAAAATTTCACTTTTTTGTGAAAATATCCACTAAATGAGGGAATAATATGTGTGAGGGTACCGAAGGAGAGTTCCAAATTTGTGTGGGTAGAATATATATCCCACGGGTGTAAAATTGAAAAAAGTTGAAAAGATTTTTTTTTGGGACTTAGTCATTTTTCCGGCGTTTATCAGACTTTCAGATAGGGGAAATGTCAGTGAGCGTTCCGATTTCAGTTCCAGAGCGATTCGCCCAATGAGTCCTTGATACTTAGTCGTTTTCAGCCAATTTTCTGGATTTTTGAAAATTTCACTTCTTTGTGAAAATATCCACTAAATGAGGGAATAATATGTGTGAGGGTACCCCAGGAGAGTTCCAAATGTGTGTGGGTAGAATATATATCCCACGGGGGTAAAATTGAAAAAAGTTGAAAAAAATTTTTTTTTTGGACTTAATCATTTTTCCGGCGTTTATCAGACTTTCAGATAGGGGAAATGTCAGTGAGCATTCCGATTTCAGTTCCAGAGCGATTCGCCCAATGATTCCTTGTTATTTAGTTGTTTTCAGCCAATTTTCTGGACTTTTGAAAATTTCACTTTTTTGTGAAAATATCCACTAAATGAGGGAATAATATGTGTGATGGTACCGAAGGAGATTTCCAAATTCGTGTGGGTAGAATATATATCCCACGGGGGTAAAATTGAAAAAAGTTGAAAAATTTTTTTTTTGGGACTTAGTCATTTTTCCGGCGTTTATCAGACTTTCAGATAGGGGAGATGTCAGTGAGCGTTCTGATTTCAGTTCCAGAGCGATTCGCCCAATGAGTCCTTGATACTTAGTCGTTTTCACCCAATTTTCTGGATTTTTGAAAATTTCACTTCTTTGTGAAAATTTCCACTAAATGAGGGAATAATATGTATGAGGGTACCCCAGGAGAGTTCCAAATGTGTGTGGCTAGAATATATATCCCACGGGGGTAAAATTGAAAAAAGTTGAAAAAATTTTTTTTTTGGACTTAGTCATTTTTCTGGCGTTTATCAGACTTTAAGATAGGGGAAATGTCAGTGAGCATTCCCATTTCAGTTCCAGAGCGATTCGCTCAATGAGTCTTTGATATTTAGTCGTTTTCAGCCAGTTTTCTGGATTTTTGAAAATTTCACTTTTTTGTGAAAATATCCACTAAATGAGGGAATAATATGTGTGAGGGTACCCCAGGAGAGTTCCAAATGTGTGTGGGTAAAATATATATCCCACGGGGGTAAAATTGATAAAAGTCTAAAAAAAATTTTTTTGGACTTAGTCATTTTTCTGCCGTTTATCAGACTTTAAGATAGGGGAAATGTCAGTGAGCATTCCCATTTCAGTTCCAGAGCGATTCGCCCAATGAGTCTTTGATATTTAGTCGTTTTCAGCCAATTTTCTGGATTTTTGAAAATTTCACTTCTTTGTGAAAATATCCACTAAATGAGGGAATAATATGTGTGAGGGTACCCCAGGAGAGTTCCAAATGTGTGTGGGTAGAATATATATCCCACGGGGGTAAAATTGAAAAAAGTTGAAAAAAATTTTTTTTTTGGACTTAGTCATTTTTCCGGCGTTTATCAGACTTTCAGATAGGGGAAATGTCAGTGAGCGTTCCGATTTCAGTTCCAGAGCGATTCGCCCAATGAGTCCTTGATACTTAGTTGTTTTCAGCCAATTTTCTGGATTTTTGAAAATTTCACTTCTTTGTGAAAATATCCACTAAATGAGGGAATAATATGTGTGAGGGTACCCCAGGAGAGTTCCAAATGTGTGTGGGTAGAATATATATCCCACGGGGGTAAAATTGAAAAAAGTTGAAAAAAAATTTTTTTTGGGACTTAGTCATTTTTCCGGCGTTTATCAGACTTTCAGATAGGGGAAATGTCAGTGAGCGTTCCGATTTCAGTTCCAGAGCGATTCGCCCAATGAGTCCTTGATACTTAGTCGTTTTCAGCCAATTTTCTGGATTTTTGAAAATTTCACTTCTTTGTGAAAATATCCACTAAATGAGGAATAATATGTGTGAGGGTACCCCAGGAGAGTTCCAAATGTGTGTGGGTAGAATATATATCCCACGGGGGTAAAATTGAAAAAAGTTGAAAAAAATTTTTTTTTGGACTTAGTCATTTTTCTGGTGTTTATCAGACTTTAAGATAGCGGAAATGTCAGTGAGCATTCCCATTTCAGTTCCAGAGCGATTCGCCCAATGAGTTTTTGATATTTAGTCGTTTTCAGCCAATTTTCTGGATTTTTGAAAATTTCACTTTTTTGTGAAAATATCCACTAAATGAGGGAATAATATGTGTGAGGGTACCGAAGGAGAGTTCCAAATTTGTGTGGGTAGAATATATATACCACGGGTGTAAAATTGAAAAAAGTTGAAAAAATTTTTTTTTGGGACTTAGTCATTTTTCCGGCGTTTATCAGACTTTCAGATAGGGGAAATGTCAGTGAGCGTTCCGATTTCAGTTCCAGAGCGATTCGCCCAATGAGTCCTTGATACTTAGTAGTTTTCAGCCAATTTTCTGGATTTTTGAAAATTTCACTTCTTTGTGAAAATATCCACTAAATGAGGGAATAATATGTGTGAGGTTACCCCAGGAGAGTTCTAAATGTGTGTGGGAAGAATATATATCCCACGGGGGTAAAATTGAAAAAAGTTGAAAAAAATTTTTTTTTTGGACTTAGTCATTTTTCCGGCGTTTATCAGACTTTCAGATAGGGGAAATGTCAGTGAGCGTTCCGATTTCAGTTCCAGAGCGATTCGCCCAATGAGTCCTTGTTATTTAGTTGTTTTCAGCCAATTTTCTGGACTTTTGAAAATTTCACTTTTTTGTGAAAATATCCACGAAATGAGGGAATAATATGTGTGAGGTTACCCCAGGAGAGTTCTAAATGTGTGTGGGAAGAATATATATCCCACGGGGGTAAAATTGAAAAAAGTTGAAAAAAAATTTTTTTTGGACTTAGTCATTTTTCTGGCGTTTATCAGACTTTAAGATAGGGGAAATGTCAGTGAGCATTCCCATTTCAGTTCCAGAGCGATTTGCCCAATGAGTCTTTGATATTTAGTCGTTTTCAGCCAATTTTCTGGATTTTTGAAAATTTCACTTTTTTGTGAAAATATCCACTAAATGAGGGAATAATATGTGTGAGGGTACCGAAGGAGAGTTCCAAATTTGTGTGGGTAGAATATATATCCCACGGGTGTAAAATTGAAAAAAGTTGAAAAAATTTTTTTTTGGGACTTAGTCATTTTTCCGGCGTTTATCAGACTTTCAGATAGGGGAAATGTCAGTGAGCGTTCCGATTTCAGTTCCAGAGCGATTCGCCCAATGAGTCCTTGATACTTAGTCGTTTTCAGCCAATTTTCTGGATTTTTGAAAATTTCACTTCTTTGTGAAAATATCCACTAAATGAGGGAATAATATGTGTGAGGGTACCCCAGGAGAGTTCCAAATGTGTGTGGGTAGAATATATATCCCACGGGGGTAAAATTGAAAAAAGTTGAAAAAAATTTTTTTTTTGGACTTAGTCATTTTTCCGACGTTTATCAGACTTTCAGATAGGGGAAATGTCAGTGAGCGTTCCGATTTCAGTTCCAGAGCGATTCGCCCAATGAGTCCTTGATACTTAGTCGTTTTCAGCCAATTTTCTGGATTTTTGAAAATTTCACTTCTTTGTGAAAATATCCACTAAATGAGGGAATAATATGTGTGAGGGTACCCCAGGAGAGTTCCAAATGTGTGTGGGTAGAATATATATCCCACGGGGGTAAAATTGAAAAAAGTTGAAAAAAATTTTTTTTTTGGACTTAGTCATTTTTCCGACGTTTATCAGACTTTCAGATAGGGGAAATGTCAGTGAGCGTTCCGATTTCAGTTCCAGAGCGATTCGCCCAATGAGTCCTTGATACTTAGTTGTTTTCAGCCAATTTTCTGGATTTTTGAAAATTTCACTTCTTTGTGAAAATATCCACTAAATGAGGGTATAATATGTGTGAGGGTACCCCAGGAGAGTTCCAAATGTGTGTGGGTAGAATATATATCCCACGGGGGTAACATTGAAAAAAGTTGAAAAAAATTTTTTTTTGGACTTAGTCATTTTTCTGGTGTTTATCAGACTTTAAGATAGCGGAAATGTCAGTGAGCATTCCCATTTCAGTTCCAGAGCGATTCGCCCAATGAGTCTTTGATATTTAGTCGTTTTCAGCCAATTTTCTGGATTTTTGAAAATTTCACTATTTTGTGAAAATATCCACTAAATGAGGGAATAATATGTGTGAGGGTACCGAAGGAGAGTTCCAAATTTGTGTGGGTAGAATATATATACCACGGGTGTAAAATTGAAAAAAGTTGAAAAAATTTTTTTTTGGGACTTAGTCATTTTTCCGGCGTTTATCAGACTTTCAGATAGGGGAAATGTCAGTGAGCGTTCCGATTTCAGTTCCAGAGCGATTCGCCCAATGAGTCCTTGATACTTAGTAGTTTTCAGCCAATTTTCTGGATTTTTGAAAATTTCACTTCTTTGTGAAAATATCCACTAAATGAGGGAATAATATGTGTGAGGTTACCCCAGGAGAGTTCTAAATGTGTGTGGGAAGAATATATATCCCACGGGGGTAAAATTGAAAAAAGTTGAAAAAAATTTTTTTTTTGGACTTAGTCATTTTTCCGGCGTTTATCAGACTTTCAGATAGGGGAAATGTCAGTGAGCGTTCCGATTTCAGTTCCAGAGCGTTTCGCCCAATGAGTCCTTGTTATTTAGTTGTTTTCAGCCAATTTTCTGGACTTTTGAAAATTTCACTTTTTTGTGAAAATATCCACTAAATGAGGGAATAATATGTGTGAGGGTACCCCAGGAGAGTTCCAAATGTGTGTGGGTAGAATATATATCCCACGGGGGTAAAATTGAAAAAAGTTGAAAAAAATTTTTTTTTTGGACTTAATCATTTTTCCGGCGTTTATCAGACTTTCAGATAGGGGAAATGTCAGTGAGCATTCCGATTTCAGTTCCAGAGCGATTCGCCCAATGATTCCTTGTTATTTAGTTGTTTTCAGCCAATTTTCTGGACTTTTGAAAATTTCACTTTTTTGTGAAAATATCCACTAAATGAGGGAATAATATGTGTGATGGTACCGAAGGAGATTTCCAAATTCGTGTGGGTAGAATATATATCCCACGGGGGTAAAATTGAAAAAAGTTGAAAAATTTTTTTTTTGGGACTTAGTCATTTTTCCGGCGTTTATCAGACTTTCAGATAGGGGAGATGTCAGTGAGCGTTCTGATTTCAGTTCCAGAGCGATTCGCCCAATGAGTCCTTGATACTTAGTCGTTTTCACCCAATTTTCTGGATTTTTGAAAATTTCACTTCTTTGTGAAAATTTCCACTAAATGAGGGAATAATATGTATGAGGGTACCCCAGGAGAGTTCCAAATGTGTGTGGCTAGAATATATATCCCACGGGGGTAAAATTGAAAAAAGTTGAAAAAATTTTTTTTTTGGACTTAGTCATTTTTCTGGCGTTTATCAGACTTTAAGATAGGGGAAATGTCAGTGAGCATTCCCATTTCAGTTCCAGAGCGATTCGCTCAATGAGTCTTTGATATTTAGTCGTTTTCAGCCAGTTTTCTGGATTTTTGAAAATTTCACTTTTTTGTGAAAATATCCACTAAATGAGGGAATAATATGTGTGAGGGTACCCCAGGAGAGTTCCAAATGTGTGTGGGTAAAATATATATCCCACGGGGGTAAAATTGATAAAAGTCTAAAAAAAATTTTTTTGGACTTAGTCATTTTTCTGCCGTTTATCAGACTTTAAGATAGGGGAAATGTCAGTGAGCATTCCCATTTCAGTTCCAGAGCGATTCGCCCAATGAGTCTTTGATATTTAGTCGTTTTCAGCCAATTTTCTGGATTTTTGAAAATTTCACTTCTTTGTGAAAATATCCACTAAATGAGGAATAATATGTGTGAGGGTACCCCAGGAGAGTTCCAAATGTGTGTGGGTAGAATATATATCCCACGGGGGTAAAATTGAAAAAAGTTTAAAAAAATTTTTTTTTGGACTTAGTCATTTTTCTGGTGTTTATCAGACTTTAAGATAGCGGAAATGTCAGTGAGCATTCCCATTTCAGTTCCAGAGCGATTCGCCCAATGAGTCTTTGATATTTAGTCGTTTTCAGCCAATTTTCTGGATTTTTGAAAATTTCACTTTTTTGTGAAAATATCCACTAAATGAGGGAATAATATGTGTGAGGGTACCGAAGGAGAGTTCCAAATTTGTGTGGGTAGAATATATATACCACGGGTGTAAAATTGAAAAAAGTTGAAAAAATTTTTTTTTGGGACTTAGTCATTTTTCCGGCGTTTATCAGACTTTCAGATAGGGGAAATGTCAGTGAGCGTTCCGATTTCAGTTCCAGAGCGATTCGCCCAATGAGTCCTTGATACTTAGTAGTTTTCAGCCAATTTTCTGGATTTTTGAAAATTTCACTTCTTTGTGAAAATATCCACTAAATGAGGGAATAATATGTGTGAGGTTACCCCAGGAGAGTTCTAAATGTGTGTGGGAAGAATATATATCCCACGGGGGTAAAATTGAAAAAAGTTGAAAAAAATTTTTTTTTTGGACTTAGTCATTTTTCCGGCGTTTATCAGACTTTCAGATAGGGGAAATGTCAGTGAGCGTTCCGATTTCAGTTCCAGAGCGATTCGCCCAATGAGTCCTTGTTATTTAGTTGTTTTCAGCCAATTTTCTGGACTTTTGAAAATTTCACTTTTTTGTGAAAATATCCACTAAATGAGGGAATAATATGTGTGAGGTTACCCCAGGAGAGTTCTAAATGTGTGTGGGAAGAATATATATCCCACGGGGGTAAAATTGAAAAAAGTTGAAAAAAAATTTTTTTTGGACTTAGTCATTTTTCTGGCGTTTATCAGACTTTAAGATAGGGGAAATGTCAGTGAGCATTCCCATTTCAGTTCCAGAGCGATTTGCCCAATGAGTCTTTGATATTTAGTCGTTTTCAGCCAATTTTCTGGATTTTTGAAAATTTCACTTTTTTGTGAAAATATCCACTAAATGAGGGAATAATATGTGTGAGGGTACCGAAGGAGAGTTCCAAATTTGTGTGGGTAGAATATATATCCCACGGGTGTAAAATTGAAAAAAGTTGAAAAAATTTTTTTTTGGGACTTAGTCATTTTTCCGGCGTTTATCAGACTTTCAGATAGGGGAAATGTCAGTGAGCGTTCCGATTTCAGTTCCAGAGCGATTCGCCCAATGAGTCCTTGATACTTAGTCGTTTTCAGCCAATTTTCTGGATTTTTGAAAATTTCACTTCTTTGTGAAAATATCCACTAAATGAGGGAATAATATGTGTGAGGGTACCCCAGGAGAGTTCCAAATGTGTGTGGGTAGAATATATATCCCACGGGGGTAAAATTGAAAAAAGTTGAAAAAAATTTTTTTTTTGGACTTAATCATTTTTCCGGCGTTTATCAGACTTTCAGATAGGGGAAATGTCAGTGAGCGTTCCGATTTCAGTTCCAGAGCGATTCGCCCAATGAGTCCTTGTTATTTAGTTGTTTTCAGCCAATTTTCTGGACTTTTGAAAATTTCACTTTTTTGTGAAAATATCCACTAAATGAGGGAATAATATGTGTGAGGTTACCCCAGGAGAGTTCTAAATGTGTGTGGGAAGAATATATATCCCACGGGGGTAAAATTGAAAAAAGTTGAAAAAAAATTTTTTTTGGACTTAGTCATTTTTCTGGCGTTTATCAGACTTTAAGATAGGGGAAATGTCAGTGAGCATTCCCATTTCAGTTCCAGAGCGATTTCCCAATGAGTCTTTGATATTTAGTCGTTTTCAGCCAATTTTCTGGATTTTTGAAAATTTCACTTTTTTGTGAAAATATCCACTAAATGAGGGAATAATATGTGTGAGGGTACCGAAGGAGAGTTCCAAATTTGTGTGGGTAGAATATATATCCCACGGGTGTAAAATTGAAAAAAGTTGAAAAAATTTTTTTTTGGGACTTAGTCATTTTTCCGGCGTTTATCAGACTTTCAGATAGGGGAAATGTCAGTGAGCGTTCCGATTTCAGTTCCAGAGCGATTCGCCCAATGAGTCCTTGATACTTAGTCGTTTTCAGCCAATTTTCTGGATTTTTGAAAATTTCACTTCTTTGTGAAAATATCCACTAAATGAGGGAATAATATGTGTGAGGGTACCCCAGGAGAGTTCCAAATGTGTGTGGGTAGAATATATATCCCACGGGGGTAAAATTGAAAAAAGTTGAAAAAAATTTTTTTTTTGGACTTAATCATTTTTCCGGCGTTTATCAGACTTTCAGATAGGGGAAATGTCAGTGAGCATTCCGATTTCAGTTCCAGAGCGATTCGCCCAATGATTCCTTGTTATTTAGTTGTTTTCAGCCAATTTTCTGGACTTTTGAAAATTTCACTTTTTTGTGAAAATATCCACTAAATGAGGGAATAATATGTGTGATGGTACCGAAGGAGATTTCCAAATTCGTGTGGGTAGAATATATATCCCACGGGGGTAAAATTGAAAAAAGTTGAAAAATTTTTTTTTTGGGACTTAGTCATTTTTCCGGCGTTTATCAGACTTTCAGATAGGGGAGATGTCAGTGAGCGTTCTGATTTCAGTTCCAGAGCGATTCGCCCAATGAGTCCTTGATACTTAGTCGTTTTCACCCAATTTTCTGGATTTTTGAAAATTTCACTTCTTTGTGAAAATTTCCACTAAATGAGGGAATAATATGTATGAGGGTACCCCAGGAGAGTTCCAAATGTGTGTGGCTAGAATATATATCCCACGGGGGTAAAATTGAAAAAAGTTGAAAAAATTTTTTTTTTGGACTTAGTCATTTTTCTGGCGTTTATCAGACTTTAAGATAGGGGAAATGTCAGTGAGCATTCCCATTTCAGTTCCAGAGCGATTCGCTCAATGAGTCTTTGATATTTAGTCGTTTTCAGCCAGTTTTCTGGATTTTTGAAAATTTCACTTTTTTGTGAAAATATCCACTAAATGAGGGAATAATATGTGTGAGGGTACCCCAGGAGAGTTCCAAATGTGTGTGGGTAAAATATATATCCCACGGGGGTAAAATTGATAAAAGTCTAAAAAAAATTTTTTTGGACTTAGTCATTTTTCTGCCGTTTATCAGACTTTAAGATAGGGGAAATGTCAGTGAGCATTCCCATTTCAGTTCCAGAGCGATTCGCCCAATGAGTCTTTGATATTTAGTCGTTTTCAGCCAATTTTCTGGATTTTTGAAAATTTCACTTCTTTGTGAAAATATCCACTAAATGAGGGAATAATATGTGTGAGGGTACCCCAGGAGAGTTCCAAATGTGTGTGGGTAGAATATATATCCCACGGGGGTAAAATTGAAAAAAGTTGAAAAAAATTTTTTTTTTGGACTTAGTCATTTTTCCGGCGTTTATCAGACTTTCAGATAGGGGAAATGTCAGTGAGCGTTCCGATTTCAGTTCCAGAGCGATTCGCCCAATGAGTCCTTGATACTTAGTCGTTTTCAGCCAATTTTCTGGATTTTTGAAAATTTCACTTCTTTGTGAAAATATCCACTAAATGAGGAATAATATGTGTGAGGGTACCCCAGGAGAGTTCCAAATGTGTGTGGGTAGAATATATATCCCACGGGGGTAAAATTGAAAAAAGTTGAAAAAAATTTTTTTTTGGACTTAGTCATTTTTCTGGTGTTTATCAGACTTTAAGATAGCGGAAATGTCAGTGAGCATTCCCATTTCAGTTCCAGAGCGATTCGCCCAATGAGTCTTTGATATTTAGTCGTTTTCAGCCAATTTTCTGGATTTTTGAAAATTTCACTTTTTTGTGAAAATATCCACTAAATGAGGGAATAATATGTGTGAGGGTACCGAAGGAGAGTTCCAAATTTGTGTGGGTAGAATATATATACCACGGGTGTAAAATTGAAAAAAGTTGAAAAAATTTTTTTTTGGGACTTAGTCATTTTTCCGGCGTTTATCAGACTTTCAGATAGGGGAAATGTCAGTGAGCGTTCCGATTTCAGTTCCAGAGCGATTCGCCCAATGAGTCCTTGATACTTAGTAGTTTTCAGCCAATTTTCTGGATTTTTGAAAATTTCACTTCTTTGTGAAAATATCCACTAAATGAGGGAATAATATGTGTGAGGTTACCCCAGGAGAGTTCTAAATGTGTGTGGGAAGAATATATATCCCACGGGGGTAAAATTGAAAAAAGTTGAAAAAAAATTTTTTTTGGACTTAGTCATTTTTCTGGCGTTTATCAGACTTTAAGATAGGGGAAATGTCAGTGAGCATTCCCATTTCAGTTCCAGAGCGATTTGCCCAATGAGTCTTTGATATTTAGTCGTTTTCAGCCAATTTTCTGGATTTTTGAAAATTTCACTTTTTTGTGAAAATATCCACTAAATGAGGGAATAATATGTGTGAGGGTACCGAAGGAGAGTTCCAAATTTGTGTGGGTAGAATATATATCCCACGGGTGTAAAATTGAAAAAAGTTGAAAAAATTTTTTTTTGGGACTTAGTCATTTTTCCGGCGTTTATCAGACTTTCAGATAGGGGAAATGTCAGTGAGCGTTCCGATTTCAGTTCCAGAGCGATTCGCCCAATGAGTCCTTGATACTTAGTCGTTTTCAGCCAATTTTCTGGATTTTTGAAAATTTCACTTCTTTGTGAAAATATCCACTAAATGAGGGAATAATATGTGTGAGGGTACCCCAGGAGAGTTCCAAATGTGTGTGGGTAGAATATATATCCCACGGGGGTAAAATTGAAAAAAGTTGAAAAAAATTTTTTTTTTGGACTTAATCATTTTTCCGGCGTTTATCAGACTTTCAGATAGGGGAAATGTCAGTGAGCATTCCGATTTCAGTTCCAGAGCGATTCGCCCAATGATTCCTTGTTATTTAGTTGTTTTCAGCCAATTTTCTGGACTTTTGAAAATTTCACTTTTTTGTGAAAATATCCACTAAATGAGGGAATAATATGTGTGATGGTACCGAAGGAGATTTCCAAATTCGTGTGGGTAGAATATATATCCCACGGGGGTAAAATTGAAAAAAGTTGAAAAATTTTTTTTTTGGGACTTAGTCATTTTTCCGGCGTTTATCAGACTTTCAGATAGGGGAGATGTCAGTGAGCATTCTGATTTCAGTTCCAGAGCGATTCGCCCAATGAGTCCTTGATAATTAGTCGTTTTCACCCAATTTTCTGGATTTTTGAAAATTTCACTTCTTTGTGAAAATTTCCACTAAATGAGGGAATAATATGTATGAGGGTACCCCAGGAGAGTTCCAAATGTGTGTGGCTAGAATATATATCCCACGGGGGTAAAATTGAAAAAAGTTGAAAAAATTTTTTTTTTGGACTTAGTCATTTTTCTGGCGTTTATCAGACTTTAAGATAGGGGAAATGTCAGTGAGCATTCCCATTTCAGTTCCAGAGCGATTCGCTCAATGAGTCTTTGATATTTAGTCGTTTTCAGCCAGTTTTCTGGATTTTTGAAAATTTCACTTTTTTGTGAAAATATCCACTAAATGAGGGAATAATATGTGTGAGGGTACCCCAGGAGAGTTCCAAATGTGTGTGGGTAAAATATATATCCCACGGGGGTAAAATTGATAAAAGTCTAAAAAAAAATTTTTTTGGACTTAGTCATTTTTCTGCCGTTTATCAGACTTTAAGATAGGGGAAATGTCAGTGAGCATTCCCATTTCAGTTCCAGAGCGATTCGCCCAATGAGTCTTTGATATTTAGTCGTTTTCAGCCAATTTTCTGGATTTTTGAAAATTTCACTTCTTTGTGAAAATATCCACTAAATGAGGGAATAATATGTGTGAGGGTACCCCAGGAGAGTTCCAAATGTGTGTGGGTAGAATATATATCCCACGGGGGTAAAATTGAAAAAAGTTGAAAAAAATTTTTTTTTTGGACTTAGTCATTTTTCCGGCGTTTATCAGACTTTCAGATAGGGGAAATGTCAGTGAGCGTTCCGATTTCAGTTCCAGAGCGATTCGCCCAATGAGTCCTTGATACTTAGTTGTTTTCAGCCAATTTTCTGGATTTTTGAAAATTTCACTTCTTTGTGAAAATATCCACTAAATGAGGGAATAATATGTGTGAGGGTACCCCAGGAGAGTTCCAAATGTGTGTGGGTAGAATATATATCCCACGGGGGTAAAATTGAAAAAAGTTGAAAAAAAATTTTTTTTGGGACTTAGTCATTTTTCCGGCGTTTATCAGACTTTCAGATAGGGGAAATGTCAGTGAGCGTTCCGATTTCAGTTCCAGAGCGATTCGCCCAATGAGTCCTTGATACTTAGTCGTTTTCAGCCAATTTTCTGGATTTTTGAAAATTTCACTTCTTTGTGAAAATATCCACTAAATGAGGAATAATATGTGTGAGGGTACCCCAGGAGAGTTCCAAATGTGTGTGGGTAGAATATATATCCCACGGGGGTAAAATTGAAAAAAGTTGAAAAAAATTTTTTTTTGGACTTAGTCATTTTTCTGGTGTTTATCAGACTTTAAGATAGCGGAAATGTCAGTGAGCATTCCCATTTCAGTTCCAGAGCGATTCGCCCAATGAGTCTTTGATATTTAGTCGTTTTCAGCCAATTTTCTGGATTTTTGAAAATTTCACTTTTTTGTGAAAATATCCACTAAATGAGGGAATAATATGTGTGAGGGTACCGAAGGAGAGTTCCAAATTTGTGTTGGTAGAATATATATACCACGGGTGTAAAATTGAAAAAAGTTGAAAAAATTTTTTTTTGGGACTTAGTCATTTTTCCGGCGTTTATCAGACTTTCAGATAGGGGAAATGTCAGTGAGCGTTCCGATTTCAGTTCCAGAGCGATTCGCCCAATGAGTCCTTGATACTTAGTCGTTTTCAGCCAATTTTCTGGATTTTTGAAAATTTCACTTCTTTGTGAAAATATCCACTAAATGAGGGAATAATATGTGTGAGGGTACCCCAGGAGAGTTCCAAATGTGTGTGGGTAGAATATATATCCCACGGGGGTAAAATTGAAAAAAGTTGAAAAAAATTTTTTTTTTGGACTTAGTCATTTTTCCGACGTTTATCAGACTTTCAGATAGGGGAAATGTCAGTGAGCGTTCCGATTTCAGTTCCAGAGCGATTCGCCCAATGAGTCCTTGATACTTAGTCGTTTTCAGCCAATTTTCTGGATTTTTGAAAATTTCACTTCTTTGTGAAAATATCCACTAAATGAGGGAATAATATGTGTGAGGGTACCCCAGGAGAGTTCCAAATGTGTGTGGGTAGAATATATATCCCACGGGGGTAAAATTGAAAAAAGTTGAAAAAAATTTTTTTTTTGGACTTAGTCATTTTTCCGACGTTTATCAGACTTTCAGATAGGGGAAATGTCAGTGAGCGTTCCGATTTCAGTTCCAGAGCGATTCGCCCAATGAGTCCTTGATACTTAGTTGTTTTCAGCCAATTTTCTGGATTTTTGAAAATTTCACTTCTTTGTGAAAATATCCACTAAATGAGGGTATAATATGTGTGAGGGTACCCCAGGAGAGTTCCAAATGTGTGTGGGTAGAATATATATCCCACGGGGGTAACATTGAAAAAAGTTGAAAAAAATTTTTTTTTGGACTTAGTCATTTTTCTGGTGTTTATCAGACTTTAAGATAGCGGAAATGTCAGTGAGCATTCCCATTTCAGTTCCAGAGCGATTCGCCCAATGAGTCTTTGATATTTAGTCGTTTTCAGCCAATTTTCTGGATTTTTGAAAATTTCACTTTTTTGTGAAAATATCCACTAAATGAGGGAATAATATGTGTGAGGGTACCGAAGGAGAGTTCCAAATTTGTGTGGGTAGAATATATATACCACGGGTGTAAAATTGAAAAAAGTTGAAAAAATTTTTTTTTGGGACTTAGTCATTTTTCCGGCGTTTATCAGACTTTCAGATAGGGGAAATGTCAGTGAGCGTTCCGATTTCAGTTCCAGAGCGATTCGCCCAATGAGTCCTTGATACTTAGTAGTTTTCAGCCAATTTTCTGGATTTTTGAAAATTTCACTTCTTTGTGAAAATATCCACTAAATGAGGGAATAATATGTGTGAGGTTACCCCAGGAGAGTTCTAAATGTGTGTGGGAAGAATATATATCCCACGGGGGTAAAATTGAAAAAAGTTGAAAAAAATTTTTTTTTTGGACTTAGTCATTTTTCCGGCGTTTATCAGACTTTCAGATAGGGGAAATGTCAGTGAGCGTTCCGATTTCAGTTCCAGAGCGATTCGCCCAATGAGTCCTTGTTATTTAGTTGTTTTCAGCCAATTTTCTGGACTTTTGAAAATTTCACTTTTTTGTGAAAATATCCACTAAATGAGGGAATAATATGTGTGAGGTTACCCCAGGAGAGTTCTAAATGTGTGTGGGAAGAATATATATCCCACGGGGGTAAAATTGAAAAAAGTTGAAAAAAAATTTTTTTTGGACTTAGTCATTTTTCTGGCGTTTATCAGACTTTAAGATAGGGGAAATGTCAGTGAGCATTCCCATTTCAGTTCCAGAGCGATTTGCCCAATGAGTCTTTGATATTTAGTCGTTTTCAGCCAATTTTCTGGATTTTTGAAAATTTCACTTTTTTGTGAAAATATCCACTAAATGAGGGAATAATATGTGTGAGGGTACCGAAGGAGAGTTCCAAATTTGTGTGGGTAGAATATATATCCCACGGGTGTAAAATTGAAAAAAGTTGAAAAAATTTTTTTTTGGGACTTAGTCATTTTTCCGGCGTTTATCAGACTTTCAGATAGGGGAAATGTCAGTGAGCGTTCCGATTTCAGTTCCAGAGCGATTCGCCCAATGAGTCCTTGATACTTAGTCGTTTTCAGCCAATTTTCTGGATTTTTGAAAATTTCACTTCTTTGTGAAAATATCCACTAAATGAGGGAATAATATGTGTGAGGGTACCCCAGGAGAGTTCCAAATGTGTGTGGGTAGAATATATATCCCACGGGGGTAAAATTGAAAAAAGTTGAAAAAAATTTTTTTTTTGGACTTAATCATTTTTCCGGCGTTTATCAGACTTTCAGATAGGGGAAATGTCAGTGAGCATTCCGATTTCAGTTCCAGAGCGATTCGCCCAATGATTCCTTGTTATTTAGTTGTTTTCAGCCAATTTTCTGGACTTTTGAAAATTTCACTTTTTTGTGAAAATATCCACTAAATGAGGGAATAATATGTGTGATGGTACCGAAGGAGATTTCCAAATTCGTGTGGGTAGAATATATATCCCACGGGGGTAAAATTGAAAAAAGTTGAAAAATTTTTTTTTTGGGACTTAGTCATTTTTCCGGCGTTTATCAGACTTTCAGATAGGGGAGATGTCAGTGAGCGTTCTGATTTCAGTTCCAGAGCGATTCGCCCAATGAGTCCTTGATACTTAGTCGTTTTCACCCAATTTTCTGGATTTTTGAAAATTTCACTTCTTTGTGAAAATTTCCACTAAATGAGGGAATAATATGTATGAGGGTACCCCAGGAGAGTTCCAAATGTGTGTGGCTAGAATATATATCCCACGGGGGTAAAATTGAAAAAAGTTGAAAAAATTTTTTTTTTGGACTTAGTCATTTTTCTGGCGTTTATCAGACTTTAAGATAGGGGAAATGTCAGTGAGCATTCCCATTTCAGTTCCAGAGCGATTCGCTCAATGAGTCTTTGATATTTAGTCGTTTTCAGCCAGTTTTCTGGATTTTTGAAAATTTCACTTTTTTGTGAAAATATCCACTAAATGAGGGAATAATATGTGTGAGGGTACCCCAGGAGAGTTCCAAATGTGTGTGGGTAAAATATATATCCCACGGGGGTAAAATTGATAAAAGTCTAAAAAAAATTTTTTTGGACTTAGTCATTTTTCTGCCGTTTATCAGACTTTAAGATAGGGGAAATGTCAGTGAGCATTCCCATTTCAGTTCCAGAGCGATTCGCCCAATGAGTCTTTGATATTTAGTCGTTTTCAGCCAATTTTCTGGATTTTTGAAAATTTCACTTCTTTGTGAAAATATCCACTAAATGAGGGAATAATATGTGTGAGGGTACCCCAGGAGAGTTCCAAATGTGTGTGGGTAGAATATATATCCCACGGGGGTAAAATTGAAAAAAGTTGAAAAAAATTTTTTTTTTGGACTTAGTCATTTTTCCGGCGTTTATCAGACTTTCAGATAGGGGAAATGTCAGTGAGCGTTCCGATTTCAGTTCCAGAGCGATTCGCCCAATGAGTCCTTGATACTTAGTTGTTTTCAGCCAATTTTCTGGATTTTTGAAAATTTCACTTCTTTGTGAAAATATCCACTAAATGAGGGAATAATATGTGTGAGGGTACCCCAGGAGAGTTCCAAATGTGTGTGGGTAGAATATATATCCCACGGGGGTAAAATTGAAAAAAGTTGAAAAAAAATTTTTTTTAGGACTTAGTCATTTTTCCGGCGTTTATCAGACTTTCAGATAGGGGAAATGTCAGTGAGCGTTCCGATTTCAGTTCCAGAGCGATTCGCCCAATGAGTCCTTGATACTTAGTCGTTTTCAGCCAATTTTCTGGATTTTTGAAAATTTCACTTCTTTGTGAAAATATCCACTAAATGAGGAATAATATGTGTGAGGGTACCCCAGGAGAGTTCCAAATGTGTGTGGGTAGAATATATATCCCACGGGGGTAAAATTGAAAAAAGTTGAAAAAAATTTTTTTTTGGACTTAGTCATTTTTCTGGTGTTTATCAGACTTTAAGATAGCGGAAATGTCAGTGAGCATTCCCATTTCAGTTCCAGAGCGATTCGCCCAATGAGTCTTTGATATTTAGTCGTTTTCAGCCAATTTTCTGGATTTTTGAAAATTTCACTTTTTTGTGAAAATATCCACTAAATGAGGGAATAATATGTGTGAGGGTACCGAAGGAGAGTTCCAAATTTGTGTGGGTAGAATATATATACCACGGGTGTAAAATTGAAAAAAGTTGAAAAAATTTTTTTTTGGGACTTAGTCATTTTTCCGGCGTTTATCAGACTTTCAGATAGGGGAAATGTCAGTGAGCGTTCCGATTTCAGTTCCAGAGCGATTCGCCCAATGAGTCCTTGATACTTAGTAGTTTTCAGCCAATTTTCTGGATTTTTGAAAATTTCACTTCTTTGTGAAAATATCCACTAAATGAGGGAATAATATGTGTGAGGTTACCCCAGGAGAGTTCTAAATGTGTGTGGGAAGAATATATATCCCACGGGGGTAAAATTGAAAAAAGTTGAAAAAAATTTTTTTTTTGGACTTAGTCATTTTTCCGGCGTTTATCAGACTTTCAGATAGGGGAAATGTCAGTGAGCGTTCCGATTTCAGTTCCAGAGCGATTCGCCCAATGAGTCCTTGTTATTTAGTTGTTTTCAGCCAATTTTCTGGACTTTTGAAAATTTCACTTTTTTGTGAAAATATCCACGAAATGAGGGAATAATATGTGTGAGGTTACCCCAGGAGAGTTCTAAATGTGTGTGGGAAGAATATATATCCCACGGGGGTAAAATTGAAAAAAGTTGAAAAAAAATTTTTTTTGGACTTAGTCATTTTTCTGGCGTTTATCAGACTTTAAGATAGGGGAAATGTCAGTGAGCATTCCCATTTCAGTTCCAGAGCGATTTGCCCAATGAGTCTTTGATATTTAGTCGTTTTCAGCCAATTTTCTGGATTTTTGAAAATTTCACTTTTTTGTGAAAATATCCACTAAATGAGGGAATAATATGTGTGAGGGTACCGAAGGAGAGTTCCAAATTTGTGTGGGTAGAATATATATCCCACGGGTGTAAAATTGAAAAAAGTTGAAAAAAATTTTTTTTTTTGGACTTAGTCATTTTTCCGACGTTTATCAGACTTTCAGATAGGGGAAATGTCAGTGAGCGTTCCGATTTCAGTTCCAGAGCGATTCGCCCAATGAGTCCTTGATACTTAGTCGTTTTCAGCCAATTTTCTGGATTTTTGAAAATTTCACTTCTTTGTGAAAATATCCACTAAATGAGGGAATAATATGTGTGAGGGTACCCCAGGAGAGTTCCAAATGTGTGTGGGTAGAATATATATCCCACGGGGGTAAAATTGAAAAAAGTTGAAAAAAATTTTTTTTTTGGACTTAGTCATTTTTCCGACGTTTATCAGACTTTCAGATAGGGGAAATGTCAGTGAGCGTTCCGATTTCAGTTCCAGAGCGATTCGCCCAATGAGTCCTTGATACTTAGTTGTTTTCAGCCAATTTTCTGGATTTTTGAAAATTTCACTTCTTTGTGAAAATATCCACTAAATGAGGGTATAATATGTGTGAGGGTACCCCAGGAGAGTTCCAAATGTGTGTGGGTAGAATATATATCCCACGGGGGTAACATTGAAAAAAGTTGAAAAAAATTTTTTTTTGGACTTAGTCATTTTTCTGGTGTTTATCAGACTTTAAGATAGCGGAAATGTCAGTGAGCATTCCCATTTCAGTTCCAGAGCGATTCGCCCAATGAGTCTTTGATATTTAGTCGTTTTCAGCCAATTTTCTGGATTTTTGAAAATTTCACTATTTTGTGAAAATATCCACTAAATGAGGGAATAATATGTGTGAGGGTACCGAAGGAGAGTTCCAAATTTGTGTGGGTAGAATATATATACCACGGGTGTAAAATTGAAAAAAGTTGAAAAAATTTTTTTTTGGGACTTAGTCATTTTTCCGGCGTTTATCAGACTTTCAGATAGGGGAAATGTCAGTGAGCGTTCCGATTTCAGTTCCAGAGCGATTCGCCCAATGAGTCCTTGATACTTAGTAGTTTTCAGCCAATTTTCTGGATTTTTGAAAATTTCACTTCTTTGTGAAAATATCCACTAAATGAGGGAATAATATGTGTGAGGTTACCCCAGGAGAGTTCTAAATGTGTGTGGGAAGAATATATATCCCACGGGGGTAAAATTGAAAAAAGTTGAAAAAAATTTTTTTTTTGGACTTAGTCATTTTTCCGGCGTTTATCAGACTTTCAGATAGGGGAAATGTCAGTGAGCGTTCCGATTTCAGTTCCAGAGCGATTCGCCCAATGAGTCCTTGTTATTTAGTTGTTTTCAGCCAATTTTCTGGACTTTTGAAAATTTCACTTTTTTGTGAAAATATCCACGAAATGAGGGAATAATATGTGTGAGGTTACCCCAGGAGAGTTCTAAATGTGTGTGGGAAGAATATATATCCCACGGGGGTAAAATTGAAAAAAGTTGAAAAAAAATTTTTTTTGGACTTACTCATTTTTCTGGCGTTTATCAGACTTTAAGATAGGGGAAATGTCAGTGAGCATTCCCATTTCAGTTCCAGAGCGATTTGCCCAATGAGTCTTTGATATTTAGTCGTTTTCAGCCAATTTTCTGGATTTTTGAAAATTTCACTTTTTTGTGAAAATATCCACTAAATGAGGGAATAATATGTGTGAGGGTACCGAAGGAGAGTTCCAAATTTGTGTGGGTAGAATATATATCCCACGGGTGTAAAATTGAAAAAAGTTGAAAAAATTTTTTTTTGGGACTTAGTCATTTTTCCGGCGTTTATCAGACTTTCAGATAGGGGAAATGTCAGTGAGCGTTCCGATTTCAGTTCCAGAGCGATTCGCCCAATGAGTCCTTGTTATTTAGTTGTTTTCAGCCAATTTTCTGGACTTTTGAAAATTTCACTTTTTTGTGAAAATATCCACGAAATGAGGGAATAATATGTGTGAGGTTACCCCAGGAGAGTTCTAAATGTGTGTGGGAAGAATATATATCCCACGGGGGTAAAATTGAAAAAAGTTGAAAAAAAATTTTTTTTGGACTTAGTCATTTTTCTGGCGTTTATCAGACTTTAAGATAGGGGAAATGTCAGTGAGCATTCCCATTTCAGTTCCAGAGCGATTTGCCCAATGAGTCTTTGATATTTAGTCGTTTTCAGCCAATTTTCTGGATTTTTGAAAATTTCACTTCTTTGTGAAAATATCCACTAAATGAGGGAATAATATGTGTGAGGGTACCCCAGGAGAGTTCCAAATGTGTGTGGGTAGAATATATATCCCACGGGGGTAAAATTGAAAAAAGTTGAAAAAAATTTTTTTTTTGGACTTAATCATTTTTCCGGCGTTTATCAGACTTTCAGATAGGGGAAATGTCAGTGAGCGTTCCGATTTCAGTTCCAGAGCGATTCGCCCAATGAGTCCTTGTTATTTAGTTGTTTTCAGCCAATTTTCTGGACTTTTGAAAATGTCACTTTTTTGTGAAAATATCCACTAAATGAGGGAATAATATGTGTGATGGTACCGAAGGAGATTTCCAAATTCGTGTGGGTAGAATATATATCCCACGGGGGTAAAATTGAAAAAAGTTGAAAAATTTTTTTTTGGGACTTAGTCATTTTTCCGGCGTTTATCAGACTTTCAGATAGGGGAAATGTCAGTGAGCGTTCCGATTTCAGTTCCAGAGCGATTCGCCCAATGAGTCCTTGATACTTAGTAGTTTTCAGCCAATTTTCTGGATTTTTGAAAATTTCACTTCTTTGTGAAAATATCCACTAAATGAGGGAATAATATGTGTGAGGTTACCCCAGGAGAGTTCTAAATGTGTGTGGGAAGAATATATATCCCACGGGGGTAAAATTGAAAAAAGTTGAAAAAAATTTTTTTTTTGGACTTAGTCATTTTTCCGGCGTTTATCAGACTTTCAGATAGGGGAAATGTCAGTGAGCGTTCCGATTTCAGTTCCAGAGCGATTCGCCCAATGAGTCCTTGTTATTTAGTTGTTTTCAGCCAATTTTCTGGACTTTTGAAAATTTCACTTTTTTGTGAAAATATCCACGAAATGAGGGAATAATATGTGTGAGGTTACCCCAGGAGAGTTCTAAATGTGTGTGGGAAGAATATATATCCCACGGGGGTAAAATTGAAAAAAGTTGAAAAAAAATTTTTTTTGGACTTAGTCATTTTTCTGGCGTTTATCAGACTTTAAGATAGGGGAAATGTCAGTGAGCATTCCCATTTCAGTTCCAGAGCGATTTGCCCAATGAGTCTTTGATATTTAGTCGTTTTCAGCCAATTTTCTGGATTTTTGAAAATTTCACTTTTTTGTGAAAATATCCACTAAATGAGGGAATAATATGTGTGAGGGTACCGAAGGAGAGTTCCAAATTTGTGTGGGTAGAATATATATCCCACGGGTGTAAAATTGAAAAAAGTTGAAAAAATTTTTTTTTGGGACTTAGTCATTTTTCCGGCGTTTATCAGACTTTCAGATAGGGGAAATGTCAGTGAGCGTTCCGATTTCAGTTCCAGAGCGATTCGCCCAATGAGTCCTTGATACTTAGTCGTTTTCAGCCAATTTTCTGGATTTTTGAAAATTTCACTTCTTTGTGAAAATATCCACTAAATGAGGGAATAATATGTGTGAGGGTACCCCAGGAGAGTTCCAAATGTGTGTGGGTAGAATATATATCCCACGGGGGTAAAATTGAAAAAAGTTGAAAAAAATTTTTTTTTTGGACTTAGTCATTTTTCCGACGTTTATCAGACTTTCAGATAGGGGAAATGCCAGTGAGCGTTCCGATTTCAGTTCCAGAGCGATTCGCCCAATGAGTCCTTGATACTTAGTCGTTTTCAGCCAATTTTCTGGATTTTTGAAAATTTCACTTCTTTGTGAAAATATCCACTAAATGAGGGAATAATATGTGTGAGGGTACCCCAGGAGAGTTCCAAATGTGTGTGGGTAGAATATATATCCCACGGGGGTAAAATTGAAAAAAGTTGAAAAAAATTTTTTTTTTGGACTTAGTCATTTTTCCGACGTTTATCAGACTTTCAGATAGGGGAAATGTCAGTGAGCGTTCCGATTTCAGTTCCAGAGCGATTCGCCCAATGAGTCCTTGATACTTAGTTGTTTTCAGCCAATTTTCTGGATTTTTGAAAATTTCACTTCTTTGTGAAAATATCCACTAAATGAGGGTATAATATCTGTGAGGGTACCCCAGGAGAGTTCCAAATGTGTGTGGGTAGAATATATATCCCACGGGGGTAACATTGAAAAAAGTTGAAAAAAATTTTTTTTTGGACTTAGTCATTTTTCTGGTGTTTATCAGACTTTAAGATAGCGGAAATGTCAGTGAGCATTCCCATTTCAGTTCCAGAGCGATTCGCCCAATGAGTCTTTGATATTTAGTCGTTTTCAGCCAATTTTCTGGATTTTTGAAAATTTCACTATTTTGTGAAAATATCCACTAAATGAGGGAATAATATGTGTGAGGGTACCGAAGGAGAGTTCCAAATTTGTGTGGGTAGAATATATATACCACGGGTGTAAAATTGAAAAAAGTTGAAAAAATTTTTTTTTGGGACTTAGTCATTTTTCCGGCGTTTATCAGACTTTCAGATAGGGGAAATGTCAGTGAGCGTTCCGATTTCATTACCAGAGCGATTCGCCCAATGAGTCCTTGATACTTAGTAGTTTTCAGCCAATTTTCTGGATTTTTGAAAATTTCACTTCCTTGTGAAAATATCCACTAAATGAGGGAATAATATGTGTGAGGTTACCCCAGGAGAGTTCTAAATGTGTGTGGGAAGAATATATATCCCACGGGGGTAAAATTGAAAAAAGTTGAAAAAAATTTTTTTTTTGGACTTAGTCATTTTTCCGGCGTTTATCAGACTTTCAGATAGGGGAAATGTCAGTGAGCGTTCCGATTTCAGTTCCAGAGCGATTCGCCCAATGAGTCCTTGTTATTTAGTTGTTTTCAGCCAATTTTCTGGACTTTTGAAAATTTCACTTTTTTGTGAAAATATCCACGAAATGAGGGAATAATATGTGTGAGGTTACCCCAGGAGAGTTCTAAATGTGTGTGGGAAGAATATATATCCCACGGGGGTAAAATTGAAAAAAGTTGAAAAAAAATTTTTTTTGGACTTAGTCATTTTTCTGGCGTTTATCAGACTTTAAGATAGGGGAAATGTCAGTGAGCATTCCCATTTCAGTTCCAGAGCGATTTGCCCAATGAGTCTTTGATATTTAGTCGTTTTCAGCCAATTTTCTGGATTTTTGAAAATTTCACTTTTTTGTGAAAATATCCACTAAATGAGGGAATAATATGTGTGAGGGTACCGAAGGAGAGTTCCAAATTTGTGTGGGTAGAATATATATCCCACGGGTGTAAAATTGAAAAAAGTTGAAAAAAATTTTTTTTGGGACTTAGTCATTTTTCCGGCGTTTATCAGACTTTCAGATAGGGGAAATGTCAGTGAGCGTTCCGATTTCAGTTCCAGAGCGATTCGCCCAATGAGTCCTTGATACTTAGTCGTTTTCAGCCAATTTTCTGGATTTTTGAAAATTTCACTTCTTTGTGAAAATATCCACTAAATGAGGGAATAATATGTGTGAGGGTACCCCAGGAGAGTTCCAAATGTGTGTGGGTAGAATATATATCCCACGGGGGTAAAATTGAAAAAAGTTGAAAAAAATTTTTTTTTTGGACTTAATCATTTTTCCGGCGTTTATCAGACTTTCAGATAGGGGAAATGTCAGTGAGCGTTCCGATTTCAGTTCCAGAGCGATTCGCCCAATGAGTCCTTGTTATTTAGTTGTTTTCAGCCAATTTTCTGGACTTTTGAAAATGTCACTTTTTTGTGAAAATATCCACTAAATGAGGGAATAATATGTGTGATGGTACCGAAGGAGATTTCCAAATTCGTGTGGGTAGAATATATATCCCACGGGGGTAAAATTGAAAAAAGTTGAAAAATTTTTTTTTTGGGACTTAGTCATTTTTCCGGCGTTTATCAGACTTTCAGATAGGGGAGATGTCAGTGAGCGTTCTGATTTCAGTTCCAGAGCGATTCGCCCAATGAGTCCTTGATACTTAGTCGTTTTCACCCAATTTTCTGGATTTTTGAAAATTTCACTTCTTTGTGAAAATTTCCACTAAATGAGGGAATAATATGTATGAGGGTACCCCAGGAGAGTTCCAAATGTGTGTGGCTAGAATATATATCCCACGGGGGTAAAATTGAAAAAAGTTGAAAAAATTTTTTTTTTGGACTTAGTCATTTTTCTGGCGTTTATCAGACTTTAAGATAGGGGAAATGTCAGTGAGCATTCCCATTTCAGTTCCAGAGCGATTCGCTCAATGAGTCTTTGATATTTAGTCGTTTTCAGCCAGTTTTCTGGATTTTTGAAAATTTCACTTTTTTGTGAAAATATCCACTAAATGAGGGAATAATATGTGTGAGGGTACCCCAGGAGAGTTCCAAATGTGTGTGGGTAGAATATATATCCCACGGGGGTAAAATTGATAAAAGTCTAAAAAAAATTTTTTTGGACTTAGTCATTTTTCTGCCGTTTATCAGACTTTAAGATAGGGGAAATGTCAGTGAGCATTCCCATTTCAGTTCCAGAGCGATTCGCCCAATGTGTCTTTGATATTTAGTCGTTTTCAGCCAATTTTCTGGATTTTTGAAAATTTCACTTTTTTGTGAAAATATCCACTTAATGAGGGAATAATATGTGTGAGGGTACCCCAGGAGAGTTCCAAATGTGTGTGGGTAGAATATATATCCCACGGGGGTAAAATTGAAAAAAGTCGAAAAAAATTTTTTTTTTGGACTTAGTCATTTTTCCGGCGTTTATCAGACTTTCAGATAGGGGAAATGTCAGTGAGCGTTCCGATTTCAGTTCCAGAGCGATTCGCCCAATGAGTCCTTGTTATTTAGTTGTTTTCAGCCAATTTTCTGGACTTTTGAAAATTTCACTTTTTTGTGAAAATATCCACTAAATGAGGGAATAATATGTGTGAGGTTACCCCAGGAGAGTTCTAAATGTGTGTGGGAAGAATATATATCCCACGGGGGTAAAATTGAAAAAAGTTGAAAAATTTTTTTTTTTGGACTTAGTCATTTTTCCGGCGTTTATCAGACTTTCAGATAGGGGAAATGTCAGTGAGCGTTCCGATTTCAGTTCCAGAGCGATTCGCCCAATGAGTCCTTGATACTTAGTCGTTTTCAGCCAATTTTCTGGATTTTTGAAAATTTCACTTCTTTGTGAAAATATCCACTAAATGAGGGAATAATATGTGTGAGGGTACCCCAGGAGAGTTCCAAATGTGTGTGGGTAGAATATATATCCCACGGGGGTAAAATTGAAAAAAGTTGAAAAAAATTTTTTTTTGGACTTAGTCATTTTTCTGGTGTTTATCAGACTTTAAGATAGCGGAAATGTCAGTGAGCATTCCCATTTCAGTTCCAGAGCGATTCGCCCAATGAGTCTTTGATATTTAGTCGTTTTCAGCCAATTTTCTGGATTTTTGAAAATTTCACTTTTTTGTGAAAATATCCACTAAATGAGGGAATAATATGTGTGAGGGTACCGAAGGAGAGTTCCAAATTTGTGTGGGTAGAATATATATACCACGGGTGTAAAATTGAAAAAAGTTGAAAAAATTTTTTTTTGGGACTTAGTCATTTTTCCGGCGTTTATCAGACTTTCAGATAGGGGAAATGTCAGTGAGCGTTCCGATTTCAGTTCCAGAGCGATTTGCCCAATGAGTCCTTGATACTTAGTAGTTTTCAGCCAATTTTCTGGATTTTTGAAAATTTCACTTCTTTGTGAAAATATCCACTAAATGAGGGAATAATATGTGTGAGGTTACCCCAGGAGAGTTCTAAATGTGTGTGGGAAGAATATATATCCCACGGGGGTAAAATCGAAAAAAGTTGAAAAAAATTTTTTTTTTGGACTTAGTCATTTTTCCGGCGTTTATCAGACTTTCAGATAGGGGAAATGTCAGTGAGCGTTCCGATTTCAGTTCCAGAGCGATTCGCCCAATGAGTCCTTGTTATTTAGTTGTTTTCAGCCAATTTTCTGGACTTTTGAAAATTTCACTTTTTTGTGAAAATATCCACTAAATGAGGGAATAATATGTGTGAGGGTACCGAAGGAGAGTTCCAAATTTGTGTGGGTAGAATATATATCCCACGGGTGTAAAATTGAAAAAAGTTGAAAAAATTTTTTTTTGGGACTTAGTCATTTTTCCGGCGTTTATCAGACTTTCAGATAGGGGAAATGTCAGTGAGCGTTCCGATTTCAGTTCCAGAGCGATTCGCCCAATGAGTCCTTGTTATTTAGTTGTTTTCAGCCAATTTTCTGGACTTTTGAAAATTTCACTTTTTTGTGAAAATATCCACTAAATGAGGGAATAATATGTGTGAGGTTACCCCAGGAGAGTTCTAAATGTGTGTGGGAAGAATATATATCCCACGGGGGTAAAATTGAAAAAAGTTGAAAAAATTTTTTTTTTGGACTTAGTCATTTTTCCAGCGTTTATCAGACTTTCAGATAGGGGAAATGTCAGTGAGCGTTCCGATTTCAGTTCCAGAGCGATTCGCCCAATGAGTCCTTGATACTTAGTTGTTTTCAGCCAATTTTCTGGATTTTTGAAAATTTCACTTCTTTGTGAAAATATCCACTAAATGAGGGAATAATATGTGTGAGGGTACCCCAGGAGAGTTCCAAATGTGTGTGGGTAGAATATATATCCCACGGGGGTAAAATTGAAAAAAGTTGAAAAAAAATTTTTTTTGGGACTTAGTCATTTTTCCGGCGTTTATCAGACTTTCAGATAGGGGAAATGTCAGTGAGCGTTCCGATTTCAGTTCCAGAGCGATTCGCCCAATGAGTCCTTGATACTTAGTCGTTTTCAGCCAATTTTTGAAAATTTCACTTCTTTGTGAAAATATCCACTAAATGAGGGAATAATATGTGTGAGGGTACCCCAGGAGAGTTCCAAATGTGTGTGGGTAGAATATATATCCCACGGGGGTAAAATTGAAAAAAGTTGAAAAAAATTTTTTTTTGGACTTAGTCATTTTTCTGGTGTTTATCAGACTTTAAGATAGCGGAAATGTCAGTGAGCATTCCCATTTCAGTTCCAGAGCGATTCGCCCAATGAGTCTTTGATATTTAGTCGTTTTCAGCCAATTTTCTGGATTTTTGAAAATTTCACTTTTTTGTGAAAATATCCACTAAATGAGGGAATAATATGTGTGAGGGTACCGAAGGAGAGTTCCAAATTTGTGTGGGTAGAATATACATACCACGGGTGTAAAATTGAAAAAAGTTGAAAAAATTTTTTTTTGGGACTTAGTCATTTTTCCGGCGTTTATCAGACTTTCAGATAGGGGAAATGTCAGTGAGCGTTCCGATTTCAGTTCCAGAGCGATTCGCCCAATGAGTCCTTGTTATTTAGTTGTTTTCAGCCAATTTTCTGGACTTTTGAAAATTTCACTTTTTTGTGAAAATATCCACTAAATGAGGGAATAATATGTGTGAGGTTACCCCAGGAGAGTTCTAAATGTGTGTGGGAAGAATATATATCCCACGGGGGTAAAATTGAAAAAAGTTGAAAAAATTTTTTTTTTGGACTTAGTCATTTTTCTGGCGTTTATCAGACTTTAAGATAGGGGAAATGTCAGTGAGCATTCCCATTTCAGTTCCAGAGCGATTCGCCCAATGAGTCTTTGATATTTAGTCGTTTTCAGCCAATTTTCTGGATTTTTGAAAATTTCACTTTTTTGTGAAAATATCCACTTAATGATTGAATAATATGTGTGAGGGTACCCCAGGAGAGTTCCAAATGTGTGTGGGAAGAATATATATCCCACGGGGGTAAAATTGAAAAAAGTTGAAAAAATTTTTTTTTTGGACTTAGTCATTTTTCCGGCGTTTATCAGACTTTCAGATAGGGGAAATGTCAGTGAGCGTTCCGATTTCAGTTCCAGAGCGATTCGCCCAATGAGTCCTTGTTATTTAGTTGTTTTCAGCCAATTTTCTGGACTTTTGAAAATTTCACTTTTTTGTGAAAATATCCACTAAATGAGGGAATAATATGTGTGAGGTTACCCCAGGAGAGTTCTAAATGTGTGTGGGAAGAATATATATCCCACGGGGGTAAAATTGAAAAAAGTTGAAAAAAAATTTTTTTGGACTTAGTCATTTTTCTGGCGTTTATCAGACTTTAAGATAGGGGAAATGTCAGTGAGCATTCCCATTTCAGTTCCAGAGCGATTTGCCCAATGAGTCTTTGATATTTAGTCGTTTTCAGCCAATTTTCTGGATTTTTGAAAATTTCACTTTTTTGTGAAAATATCCACTAAATGAGGGAATAATATGTGTGAGGTTACCCCAGGAGAGTTCTAAATGTGTGTGGGAAGAATATATATCCCACGGGGGTAAAATTGAAAAAAGTTGAAAAAATTTTTTTTTTGGACTTAGTCATTTTTCCGGCGTTTATCAGACTTTCAGATAGGGGAAATGTCAGTGAGCGTTCCGATTTCAGTTCCAGAGCGATTCGCCCAATGAGTCCTTGATACTTAGTCGTTTTCAGCCAATTTTCTGGATTTTTGAAAATTTCACTTCTTTGTGAAAATATCCACTAAATGAGGGAATAATATGTGTGAGGGTACCCCAGGAGAGTTCCAAATGTGTGTGGGTAGAATATATATCCCACGGGGGTAAAATTGAAAAAAGTTGAAAAAAAATTTTTTTGGGACTTAGTCATTTTTCTGGCGTTTATCAGACTTTAAGATAGGGGAAATGTCAGTGAGCATTCCCATTTCAGTTCCAGAGCGATTTGCCCAATGAGTCTTTGATATTTAGTCGTTTTCAGCCAATTTTCTGGATTTTTGAAAATTTCACTTTTTTGTGAAAATATCCACTAAATGAGGGAATAATATGTGTGAGGGTACCGAAGGAGAGTTCCAAATTTGTGTGGGTAGAATATATATCCCACGGGTGTAAAATTGAAAAAAGTTGAAAAAATTTTTTTTTGGGACTTAGTCATTTTTCCGGCGTTTATCAGACTTTCAGATAGGGGAAATGTCAGTGAGCGTTCCGATTTCAGTTCCAGAGCGATTCGCCCAATGAGTCCTTGATACTTAGTCGTTTTCAGCCAACTTTCTGGATTTTTGAAAATTTCACTTCTTTGTGAAAATATCCACTAAATAAGGGAATAATATGTGTGAGGGTACCCCAGGAGAGTTCCAAATGTGTGTGGGTAGAATATATATCCCACGGGGGTAAAATTGAAAAAAGTTGAAAAAAATTTTTTTTTTGGACTTAATCATTTTTCCGGCGTTTATCAGACTTTCAGATAGGGGAAATGTCAGTGAGCGTTCCGATTTCAGTTCCAGAGCGATTCGCCCAATGAGTCCTTGTTATTTAGTTGTTTTCAGCCAATTTTCTGGACTTTTGAAAATTTCACTTTTTTGTAAAAATATCCACTAAATGAGGGAATAATATGTGTGAGGGTACCCCAGGAGAGTTCCAAATGTGTGTGGGTAGAATATATATCCCACGGGGGTAAAATTGAAAAAAGTTGAAAAAAATTTTTTTTTTGGACTTAGTCATTTTTCCGGCGTTTATCAGACTTTCAGATAGGGGAAATGTCAGTGAGCGTTCCGATTTCAGTTCCAGAGCGATTCGCCCAATGAGTCCTTGTTATTTAGTTGTTTTCAGCCAATTTTCTGGACTTTTGAAAATTTCACTTTTTTGTGAAAATATCCACTAAATGAGGGAATAATAGGTGTGAGGTTACCCCAGGAGAGTTCTAAATGTGTGTGGGAACAATATATATCCCACGGGGGTAAAATTGAAAAAAGTTGAAAAATTTTTTTTTTTTGGACTTAGTCATTTTTCCGGCGTTTATCAAACTTTCAGATAGGGGAAATGTCAGTGAGCGTTCCGATTTCAGTTCCAGAGCGATTCGCCCAATGAGTCCTTGATACTTAGTCGTTTTCAGCCAATTTTCTGGATTTTTGAAAATTTCACTTCTTTGTGAAAATATCCACTAAATGAGGGAATAATATGTGTGAGGGTACCCCAGGAGAGTTCCAAATGTGTGTGGGTAGAATATATATCCCACGGGGGTAAAATTGAAAAAAGTTGAAAAAAAATTTTTTTGGGACTTAGTCATTTTTCTGGCGTTTATCAGACTTTAAGATAGGGGAAATGTCAGTGAGCGTTCCGATTTCAGTTCCAGAGCGATTCGCCCAATGAGTCCTTGATACTTAGTCGTTTTCAGCCAATTTTCTGGATTTTTGAAAATTTCACTTCTTTGTGAAAATATCCACTAAATGAGGGAATAATATGTGTGAGGGTACCCCAGGAGAGTTCCAAATGTGTGTGGGTAGAATATATATCCCACGGGGGTAAAATTGAAAAAAGTTGAAAAAAATTTTTTTTTTGGACTTAATCATTTTTCCGGCGTTTATCAGACTTTCAGATAGGGGAAATGTCAGTGAGCATTCCGATTTCAGTTCCAGAGCGATTCGCCCAATGAGTCCTTGTTATTTAGTTGTTTTCAGCCAATTTTCTGGACTTTTGAAAATTTCACTTTTTTGTGAAAATATCCACTAAATGAGGGAATAATATGTGTGAGGTTACCCCAGGAGAGTTCTAAATGTGTGTGGGAAGAATATATATCCCACTGGGGTAAAATTGAAAAAAGTTGAAAAAATTTTTTTTTTGGACTTAGTCATTTTTCTGGCGTTTATCAGACTTTCAGATAGGGGAAATGTCAGTGAGCGTTCCGATTACAGTTCCAGAGCGATTCGCCCAATGAGTCCTTGATACTTAGTCGTTTTCAGCCAATTTTCTGGATTTTTGAAAATTTCACTTCTTTGTGAAAATATCCACTAAATGAGGGAATAATATGTGTGAGGGTACCCCAGGAGAGTTCCAAATGTGTGTGGGTAGAATATATATCCCACGGGGGTAAAATTGAAAAAAGTTGAAAAAAAATTTTTTTGGGACTTAGTCATTTTTCTGGCGTTTATCAGACTTTAAGATAGGGGAAATGTCAGTGAGCGTTCCGATTTCAGTTCCAGAGCGATTCGCCCAATGAGTCCTTGATACTTAGTCGTTTTCAGCCAACTTTCTGGATTTTTGAAAATTTCACTTCTTTGTGAAAATATCCACTAAATGAGGGAATAATATGTGTGAGGGTACCCCAGGAGAGTTCCAAATGTGTGTGGGTAGAATATATATCCCACGGGGGTAAAATTGAAAAAAGTTGAAAAAAATTTTTTTTTTGGACTTAATCATTTTTCCGGCGTTTATCAGACTTTCAGATAGGGGAAATGTCAGTGAGCGTTCCGATTTCAGTTCCAGAGCGATTCGCCCAATGAGTCCTTGTTATTTAGTTGTTTTCAGCCAATTTTCTGGACTTTTGAAAATTTCACTTTTTTGTGAAAATATCCACTAAATGAGGGAATAATAGGTGTGAGGTTACCCCAGGAGAGTTCTAAATGTGTGTGGGAACAATATATATCCCACGGGGGTAAAATTGAAAAAAGTTGAAAAATTTTTTTTTTTTGGACTTAGTCATTTTTCCGGCGTTTATCAAACTTTCAGATAGGGGAAATGTCAGTGAGCGTTCCGATTTCAGTTCCAGAGCGATTCGCCCAATGAGTCCTTGATACTTAGTCGTTTTCAGCCAATTTTCTGGATTTTTGAAAATTTCACTTCTTTGTGAAAATATCCACTAAATGAGGGAATAATATGTGTGAGGGTACCCCAGGAGAGTTCCAAATGTGTGTGGGTAGAATATATATCCCACGGGGGTAAAATTGAAAAAAGTTGAAAAAAAATTTTTTTGGGACTTAGTCATTTTTCTGGCGTTTATCAGACTTTAAGATAGGGGAAATGTCAGTGAGCGTTCCGATTTCAGTTCCAGAGCGATTCGCCCAATGAGTCCTTGATACTTAGTCGTTTTCAGCCAATTTTCTGGATTTTTGAAAATTTCACTTCTTTGTGAAAATATCCACTAAATGAGGGAATAATATGTGTGAGGGTACCCCAGGAGAGTTCCAAATGTGTGTGGGTAGAATATATATCCCACGGGGGTAAAATTGAAAAAAGTTGAAAAAAATTTTTTTTTTGGACTTAATCATTTTTCCGGCGTTTATCAGACTTTCAGATAGGGGAAATGTCAGTGAGCATTCCGATTTCAGTTCCAGAGCGATTCGCCCAATGAGTCCTTGTTATTTAGTTGTTTTCAGCCAATTTTCTGGACTTTTGAAAATTTCACTTTTTTGTGAAAATATCCACTAAATGAGGGAATAATATGTGTGAGGTTACCCCAGGAGAGTTCTAAATGTGTGTGGGAAGAATATATATCCCACTGGGGTAAAATTGAAAAAAGTTGAAAAAATTTTTTTTTTGGACTTAGTCATTTTTCTGGCGTTTATCAGACTTTCAGATAGGGGAAATGTCAGTGAGCGTTCCGATTACAGTTCCAGAGCGATTCGCCCAATGAGTCCTTGATACTTAGTCGTTTTCAGCCAATTTTCTGGATTTTTGAAAATTTCACTTTTTTGTGAAAATATCCACTAAATGAGGGAATAATATGTGTGAGGGTACCGAAGGAGAGTTCCAAATTTGTGTGGGTAGAATATATATCCCACGGGTGTAAAATTGAAAAAAGTTGAAAAAATTTTTTTTTGTGACTTAGTCATTTTTCCGGCGTTTATCAGACTTTCAGATAGGGGAAATGTCAGTGAGCGTTCCGATTTCAGTTCCAGAGCGATTCGCCCAATGAGTCCTTGATACTTAGTCGTTTTCAGCCAATTTTCTGGATTTTTGAAAATTTCACTTCTTTGTGAAAATATCCACTAAATGAGGGAATAATATGTGTGAGGGTACCCCAGGAGAGTTCCAAATGTGTGTGGGTAGAATATATATCCCACGGGGGTAAAATTGAAAAAAGTTAAAAAAAATTTTTTTTTTGGACTTAATCATTTTTCCGGCGTTTATCAGACTTTCAGATAGGGGAAATGTCAGTGAGCGTTCCGATTTCAGTTCCAGAGCGATTCGCCCAATGAGTCCTTGTTATTTAGTTGTTTTCAGCCAATTTTCTGGACTTTTGAAAATTTCACTTTTTTGTGAAAATATCCACTAAATGAGGGAATAATATGTGTGAGGTTACCCCAGGAGAGTTCTAAATGTGTGTGGGAAGAATATATATCCCACGGGGGTAAAATTGAAAAAAGTTGAAAAAAATTTTTTTTTTGGACTTAGTCATTTTTCCGGCGTTTATCAGACTTTCAGATAGGGGAAATGTCAGTGAGCGTTCCGATTTCAGTTCCAGAGCGATTCACCCAATGAGTCCTTGATACTTAGTCGTTTTCAGCCAATTTTCTGGATTTTTGAAAATTTCACTTCTTTGTGAAAATATCCACTAAATGAGGGAATAATATGTGTGAGGGTACCGAAGGAGAGTTCCAAATTTGTGTGGGTAGAATATATATCCCACGGGTGTAAAATTGAAAAAAGTTGAAAAAATTTTTTTTTGGGACTTAGTCATTTTTCCGGCGTTTATCAGACTTTCAGATAGGGGAAATGTCAGTGAGTGTTCCGATTTCAGTTCCAGAGCGATTCGCCCAATGAGTCCTTGATACTTAGTCGTTTTCAGCCAATTTTCTGGATTTTTGAAAATTTCACTTCTTTGTGAAAACATCCACTAAATGAGTTAATGATATGTGTGAGGGTACCCCAGGAGAGTTCCAAATGTGTGTGGGTAGAATATATATCCCACGGGGGTAAAATTGAAAAAAGTTGAAAAAAATTTTTTTTTGGACTTAGTCATTTTTCTGGCGTTTACAGACTTTCAGATAGGGGAAATGTCAGTGAGCATTCCCATTTCAGTTCCAGAGCGATTCGCCCAATGAGTCTTTGATATTTAGTCGTTTTCAGCCAATTTTCTGGATTTTTGAAAATTTCACTTTTTTGTGAAAATATCCACTAAATGAGGGAATAATATGTGTGAGGGTACCCCAGGAGAGTTCCAAATGTGTGTGGGTAGAATATATATCCCACGGGGGTAAAATTAAAAAAAGCTGAAAAATTTTTTTTTTGGACTTAGTCATTTTTCCGGCGTTTATCAGACTTTCAGATACGAGAAATGTCAGTGAGCGTTCCGATTTCAGCTCCAGAGCGATTCGCCCAATGAGTCCTTGATATTTAGTCGTTTTCAGCCAATTTTCTGGATTTTTGAAAATTTCACTTTTTTGTGAAAATATCCACTAAATGAGGGAATAATATGTGTGAGGGTACCCCAGGAGAGCTCTAAATGTGAGTGGGAAGAATATATATCCCACGGGGGTAAAATTGAAAAAAGTTGAAAAAAATTTTTTTTTGGACTTAGTCATTTTTCCGGCGTTTATCAGACTTTCAGATAGGGCAAATGTCAGTGAGCGTTCCAATTTCAGTTCCAGAGCGATTCGCCCAATGAGTCCTTGATATTTAGTCGTTTTCAGCCAATTTTCTGGATTTTTGAAAATTTCACTTTTTTGTGAAAATATCCACTAAATGAGGGAATAATATGTGTGAGGGTAACCCAGGAGAGTTCCAAATGTGTGTGGGTAGAATATATATCCCACGGGGGTAAAATTGAAAAAAGTTGAAAAAATTTTTTTTTGGACTTAGTCATTTTTCCGGCGTTTATCAGACTTTCAGATGCGAGAAATGTCAGTGAGCATTCCGATTTCAGTTCCAGAGCGATTCGCCCAATGAGTCCTTGATATTTAGTTGTTTTCAGCCAATTTTCTGGATTTTTGAAAATTTCACTTTTTTGTGAAAATATTCACTAAATGAGGGAATAATATGTGTGAGAGTACCCCAGGAGAGTTCTAAATGTGTGTGGGAAGAATATAAATCCCATGGGGGTAAAATTGAAAAAAGTTGAAAAAATTTTTTTTTGGACTTAGTCATTTTTCCGGCGTTTATCAGACTTTCAGATAGGGGAAATGTCAGTGAGCGTTCTGATTTCAGTTCCAGAGTGATTCACCCAATGAGTCCTTGTTATTTAGTTGTTTTCAGCCAATTTTCTGGATTTTTGAAAATTTCATTTTTTTGTGAAAATATCCACTAAATGAGGGAATAATATGTGTGAGGGTACCCCAGGAGAGTTCCAAATGTGTGTGGGTAGAATATATATCCCACGGGGGTAAAATTGAAAAAAGTTGAAAAAATATTTTTTTTGGACTTAGTCATTTTTCTGGCGTTTATCAGACTTTAAGATAGGGGAAATGTCAGTGAGCATTCCCATTTCAGTTCCAGAGCGATTTGCCCAATGAGTCTTTGATATTTAGTCGTTTTCAGCCAATTTTCTGGATTTTTGAAAATTTCACTTCTTTGTGAAAATATCCACTAAATTAGGGAATAATATGTGTGAGGGTACCCCAGGAGAGTTCCAAATGTGTGTGGGTAGAATATATATCCCACGGGGGTAAAATTGAAAAAAGTTGAAAAAAATTTTTTTTTGGACTTAGTCATTTTTCTGGCGTTTACAGACTTTAAGATAGGGGAAATGTCAGTGAGCATTCCCATTTCAGTTGCAGAGCGATTCGCCCAATGAGTCCTTGATACTTAGTCGTTTTCAGCCAATTTTCTGGATTTTTGAAAATTTCACTTTTTTGTGAAAATATCCACTAAATGAGGGAATAATATGTGTGAGGGTACCGAAGGAGAGTTCCAAATTTGTGTGGGTAGAATATATATCCCACGGGTGTAAAATTGAAAAAAGTTGAAAAAATTTTTTTTTGGGACTTAGTCATTTTTCCGGCGTTTATCAGACTTTCAGATAGGGGAAATGTCAGTGAGCGTTCCGATTTCAGTTCCAGAGCGATTCGCCCAATGAGTCCTTGATACTTAGTCGTTTTCAGCCAATTTTCTGGATTTTTGAAAATTTCACTTCTTTGTGAAAATATCCACTAAATGAGGGAATAATATGTGTGAGGGTACCCCAGGAGAGTTCCAAATGTGTGTGGGTAGAATATATATCCCACGGGGGTAAAATTGAAAAAAGTTGAAAAAAATTTTTTTTTTGGACTTAATCATTTTTCCGGCGTTTATCAGACTTTCAGATAGGGGAAATGTCAGTGAGCGTTCCGATTTCAGTTCCAGAGCGATTCGCCCAATGAGTCCTTGTTATTTAGTTGTTTTCAGCCAATTTTCTGGACTTTTGAAAATTTCACTTTTTTGTGAAAATATCCACTAAATGAGGGAATAATATGTGTGAGGTTACCCCAGGAGAGTTCTAAATGTGTGTGGGAAGAATATATATCCCACGGGGGTAAAATTGAAAAAAGTTGAAAAAAATTTTTTTTTTGGACTTAGTCATTTTTCCGGCGTTTATCAGACTTTCAGATAGGGGAAATGTCAGTGAGCGTTCCGATTTCAGTTCCAGAGCGATTCACCCAATGAGACCTTGATACTTAGTCGTTTTCAGCCAATTTTCTGGATTTTTGAAAATTTCACTTCTTTGTGAAAATATCCACTAAATGAGGGAATAATATGTGTGAGGGTACCCCAGGAGAGTTCCAAATGTGTGTGGGTAGAATATATATCCCACGGGGGTAAAATTGAAAAAAGTTGAAAAAAAATTTTTTTGGGACTTAGTCATTTTTCTGGCGTTTATCAGACTTTAAGATAGGGGAAATGTCAGTGAGCATTCCCATTTCAGTTCCAGAGCGATTTGCCCAATGAGTCTTTGATATTTAGTCGTTTTCAGCCAATTTTCTGGATTTTTGAAAATTTCACTTTTTTGTGAAAATATCCACTAAATGAGGGAATAATATGTGTGAGGGTACCGAAGGAGAGTTCCAAATTTGTGTGGGTAGAATATATATCCCACGGGTGTAAAATTGAAAAAAGTTGAAAAAATTTTTTTTTGGGACTTAGTCATTTTTCCGGCGTTTATCAGACTTTCAGATAGGGGAAATGTCAGTGAGTGTTCCGATTTCAGTTCCAGAGCGATTCGCCCAATGAGTCCTTGATACTTAGTCGTTTTCAGCCAATTTTCTGGATTTTTGAAAATTTCACTTCTTTGTGAAAACATCCACTAAATGAGGGAATGATATGTGTGAGGGTACCCCAGGAGAGTTCCAAATGTGTGTGGGTAGAATATATATCCCACGGGGGTAAAATTGAAAAAAGTTGAAAAAAATTTTTTTTTGGACTTAGTCATTTTTCTGGCGTTTACAGACTTTCAGATAGGGCAAATGTCAGTGAGCGTTCCAATTTCAGTTCCAGAGCGATTCGCCCAATGAGTCCTTGATATTTAGTCGTTTTCAGCCAATTTTCTGGATTTTTGAAAATTTCACTTTTTTGTGAAAATATCCACTAAATGAGGGAATAATATGTGTGAGGGTAACCCAGGAGAGTTCCAAATGTGTGTGGGTAGAATATATATCCCACGGGGGTAAAATTGAAAAAAGTTGAAAAAATTTTTTTTTGGACTTAGTCATTTTTCCGGCGTTTATCAGACTTTCAGATGCGAGAAATGTCAGTGAGCATTCCGATTTCAGTTCCAGAGCGATTCGCCCAATGAGTCCTTGATATTTAGTTGTTTTCAGCCAATTTTCTGGATTTTTGAAAATTTCACTTTTTTGTGAAAATATTCACTAAATGAGGGAATAATATGTGTGAGAGTACCCCAGGAGAGTTCTAAATGTGTGTGGGAAGAATATATATCCCACGGGGGTAAAATTGAAAAAAGTTGAAAAAAATTTTTTTTTGGACTTAGTCATTTTTCCGGCGTTTATCAGACTTTCAGATAGGGGAAATGTCAGTGAGCATTCCGATTTCAGTTCCAGAGCGATTCGCCCAATGAGTCCTTGATACTTAGTCGTTTTCAGCCAATTTTCTGGATTTTTGAAAATTTCACTTCTTTGTGAAAATATCCACTAAATGAGGGAATAATATGTGTGAGGGTACCGAAGGAGAGTTCCAAATTTGTGTGGGTAGAATATATATCCCACGGGTGTAAAATTGAAAAAAGTTGAAAAAATTTTTTTTGGGGACTTAGTCATTTTTCCGGCGTTTATCAGACTTTCAGATAGGGGAAATGTCAGTGAGCGTTCTGATTTCAGTTCCAGAGTGATTCACCCAATGAGTCCTTGTTATTTAGTTGTTTTCAGCCAATTTTCTGGATTTTTGAAAATTTCATTTTTTTGTGAAAATATCCACTAAATGAGGGAATAATATGTGTGAGGGTACCCCAGGAGAGTTCCAAATGTGTGTGGGTAGAATATATATCCCACGGGGGTAAAATTGAAAAAAGTTGAAAAAATATTTTTTTTGGACTTAGTCATTTTTCTGGCGTTTATCAGACTTTAAGATAGGGGAAATGTCAGTGAGCATTCCCATTTCAGTTCCAGAGCGATTTGCCCAATGAGTCTTTGATATTTAGTCGTTTTCAGCCAATTTTCTGGATTTTTGAAAATTTCACTTCTTTGTGAAAATATCCACTAAATTAGGGAATAATATGTGTGAGGGTACCCCAGGAGAGTTCCAAATGTGTGTGGGTAGAATATATATCCCACGGGGGTAAAATTGAAAAAAGTTGAAAAAAATTTTTCTTTGGACTTAGTCATTTTTCTGGCGTTTACAGACTTTAAGATAGGGGAAATGTCAGTGAGCATTCCCATTTCAGTTGCAGAGCGATTCGCCCAATGAGACTTTGATATTTAGTCGTTTTCAGCCAATTTTCTGGATTTTTGAAAATTTCACTTTTTTGTGAAAATATCCACTAAATGAGGGAATAATATGTGTGAGGGTACCCCAGGAGAGTTCTAAATGTGTGTGGGAAGAATATATATCCCACGGGGGTAAAATTGAAAAAAGTTGAAAAAAAATTTTTTTTTGGACTTAGTCATTTTTCCGGCGTTTATCAGACTTTCAGATAGGGGAAATGTCAGTGAGCGTTCCGATTTCAGTTCCAGAGCGATTCACCCAATGAGTCCTTGATACTTAGTCGTTTTCAGCCAATTTTCTGGATTTTTGAAAATTTCACTTCTTTGTGAAAATATCCACTAAATGAGGGAATAATATGTGTGAGGGTACCCCAGGAGAGTTCCAAATGTGTGTGGGTAGAATATATATCCCACGGGGGTAAAATTGAAAAAAGTTGAAAAAAAATTTTTTTGGGACTTAGTCATTTTTCTGGCGTTTATCAGACTTTAAGATAGGGGAAATGTCAGTGAGCATTCCCATTTCAGTTCCAGAGCGATTTGCCCAATGAGTCTTTGATATTTAGTCGTTTTCAGCCAATTTTCTGGATTTTTGAAAATTTCACTTTTTTGTGAAAATATCCACTAAATGAGGGAATAATATGTGTGAGGGTACTGAAGGAGAGTTCCAAATTTGTGTGGGTAGAATATATATCCCACGGGTGTAAAATTGAAAAAAGTTGAAAAAATTTTTTTTTGGGACTTAGTCATTTTTCCGGCGTTTATCAGACTTTCAGATAGGGGAAATGTCAGTGAGTGTTCCGATTTCAGTTCCAGAGCGATTCGCCCAATGAGTCCTTGATACTTAGTCGTTTTCAGCCAATTTTCTGGATTTTTGAAAATTTCACTTCTTTGTGAAAACATCCACTAAATGAGGGAATGATATGTGTGAGGGTACCCCAGGAGAGTTCCAAATGTGTGTGGGTAGAATATATATCCCACGGGGGTAAAATTGAAAAAAGTTGAAAAAAAATTTTTTTGGGACTTAGTCATTTTTCTGGCGTTTATCAGACTTTAAGATAGGGGAAATGTCAGTGAGCATTCCCATTTCAGTTCCAGAGCGATTTGCCCAATGAGTCATTGATATTTAGTCGTTTTCAGCCAATTTTCTGGATTTTTGAAAATTTCACTTTTTTGTGAAAATATCCACTAAATGAGGGAATAATATGTGTGAGGGTACCGAAGGAGAGTTCCAAATGTGTGTGGGTAGAATATATATCCCACGGGGGTAAAATTAAAAAAAGCTGAAAAATTTTTTTTTTGGACTTAGTCATTTTTCCGGCGTTTATCAGACTTTCAGATACGAGAAATGTCAGTGAGCGTTCCGATTTCAGCTCCAGAGCGATTCGCCCAATGAGTCCTTGATATTTAGTAGTTTTCAGCCAATTTTCTGGATTTTTGAAAATTTCACTTTTTTGTGAAAATATCCACTAAATGAGGGAATAATATGTGTGAGGGTACCCCAGGAGAGCTCTAAATGTGAGTGGGAAGAATATATATCCCACGGGGGTAAAATTGAAAAAAGTTGAAAAAAATTTTTTTTTGGACTTAGTCATTTTTCCGGCGTTTATCAGACTTTCAGATAGGGCAAATGTCAGTGAGTGTTCCGATTTCAGTTCCAGAGCGATTCGCCCAATGAGTCCTTGATACTTAGTCGTTTTCAGCCAATTTTCTGGATTTTTGAAAATTTCACTTCTTTGTGAAAACATCCACTAAATGAGGGAATGATATGTGTGAGGGTACCCCAGGAGAGTTCCAAATGTGTGTGGGTAGAATATATATCCCACGGGGGTAAAATTGAAAAAAGTTGAAAAAAATTTTTTTTTGGACTTAGTCATTTTTCTGGCGTTTACAGACTTTCAGATAGGGGAAATGTCAGTGAGCATTCCGATTTCAGTTCCAGAGCGATTCGCCCAATGAGTCTTTGATATTTAGTCGTTTTCAGCCAATTTTCTGGATTTTTGAAAATTTCACTTTTTTGTGAAAATATCCACTAAATGAGGGAATAATATGTGTGAGGGTAACCCAGGAGAGTTCCAAATGTGTGTGGGTAGAATATATATCCCACGGGGGTAAAATTGAAAAAAGTTGAAAAAATTTTTTTTTGGACTTAGTCATTTTTCCGGCGTTTATCAGACTTTCAGATGCGAGAAATGTCAGTGAGCATTCCGATTTCAGTTCCAGAGCGATTCGCCCAATGAGTCCTTGATATTTAGTTGTTTTCAGCCAATTTTCTGGATTTTTGAAAATTTCACTTTTTTGTGAAAATATTCACTAAATGAGGGAATAATATGTGTGAGAGTACCCCAGGAGAGTTCTAAATGTGTGTGGGAAGAATATATATCCCACGGGGGTAAAATTGAAAAAAGTTGAAAAAAATTTTTTTTTGGACTTAGTCATTTTTCCGGCGTTTATCAGACTTTCAGATAGGGGAAATGTCAGTGAGCGTTCTGATTTCAGTTCCAGAGCGATTCACCCAATGAGTCCTTGTTATTTAGTTGTTTTCAGCCAATTTTCTGGATTTTTGAAAATTTCATTTTTTTGTGAAAATATCCACTAAATGAGGGAATAATATGTGTGAGGGTACCCCAGGAGAGTTCCAAATGTGTGTGGGTAGAATATATATCCCACGGGGGTAAAATTGAAAAAAGTTGAAAAAATATTTTTTTTGGACTTAGTCATTTTTCTGGCGTTTATCAGACTTTAAGATAGGGGAAATGTCAGTGAGCATTCCCATTTCAGTTCCAGAGCGATTTGCACAATGAGTCTTTGATATTTAGTCGTTTTCAGCCAATTTTCTGGATTTTTGAAAATTTCACTTTTTTGTGAAAATATCCACTAAATGAGGGAATAATATGTGTGAGGGTACCGAAGGAGAGTTCCAAATTTGTGTGGGTAGAATATATATCCCACGGGTGTAAAATTGAAAAAAGTTGAAAAAATTTTTTTTTGGGACTTAGTCATTTTTCCGGCGTTTATCAGACTTTCAGATAGGGGAAATGTCAGTGAGTGTTCCGATTTCAGTTCCAGAGCGATTCGCCCAATGAGTCCTTGATACTTAGTCGTTTTCAGCCAATTTTCTGGATTTTTGAAAATTTCACTTCTTTGTGAAAACATCCACTAAATGAGGGAATGATATGTGTGAGGGTACCCCAGGAGAGTTCCAAATGTGTGTGGGTAGAATATATATCCCACGGGGGTAAAATTGAAAAAAGTTGAAAAAAAATTTTTTTTGGACTTAGTCATTTTTCTGGCGTTTACAGACTTTCAGATAGGGAAAATGTCAGTGAGCATTCCCATTTCAGTTCCAGAGCGATTCGCCCAATGAGTCTTTGATATTTAGTCGTTTTCAGCCAATTTTCTGGATTTTTGAAAATTTCACTTCTTTGTGAAAATATCCACTAAATTAGGGAATAATATGTGTGAGGGTACCCCAGGAGAGTTCCAAATGTGTGTGGGTAGAATATATATCCCACGGGGGTAAAATTGAAAAAAGCTGAAAAATTTTTTTTTTGGACTTAGTCATTTTTCCGGCGTTTATCAGACTTTCAGATACGAGAAATGTCAGTGAGCGTTCCGATTTCAGCTCCAGAGCGATTCGCCCAATGAGTCCTTGATATTTAGTAGTTTTCAGCCAATTTTCTGGATTTTTGAAAATTTCACTTTTTTGTGAAAATATCCACTAAATGAGGGAATAATATGTGTGAGGGTACCCCAGGAGAGCTCTAAATGTGAGTGGGAAGAATATATATCCCACGGGGGTAAAATTGAAAAAAGTTGAAAAAAATTTTTTTTTGGACTTAGTCATTTTTCCGGCGTTTATCAGACTTTCAGATAGGGCAAATGTCAGTGAGTGTTCCGATTTCAGTTCCAGAGCGATTCGCCCAATGAGTCCTTGATACTTAGTCGTTTTCAGCCAATTTTCTGGATTTTTGAAAATTTCACTTCTTTGTGAAAACATCCACTAAATGAGGGAATGATATGTGTGAGGGTACCCCAGGAGAGTTCCAAATGTGTGTGGGTAGAATATATATCCCACGGGGGTAAAATTGAAAAAAGTTGAAAAAAATTTTTTTTTGGACTTAGTCATTTTTCTGGCGTTTACAGACTTTCAGATAGGGAAAATGTCAGTGAGCATTCCCATTTCAGTTCCAGAGCGATTCGCCCAATGAGTCTTTGATATTTAGTCGTTTTCAGCCAATTTTCTGGATTTTTGAAAATTTCACTTTTTTGTGAAAATATCCACTAAATGAGGGAATAATATGTGTGAGGGTACCCCAGGAGAGTTCCAAATGTGTGTGGGTAGAATATATATCCCACGGGGGTAAAATTAAAAAAAGCTGAAAAATTTTTTTTTTGGACTTAGTCATTTTTCCGGCGTTTATCAGACTTTCAGATACGAGAAATGTCAGTGAGCGTTCCGATTTCAGCTCCAGAGCGATTCGCCCAATGAGTCCTTGATATTTAGTCGTTTTCAGCCAATTTTCTGGATTTTTGAAAATTTCACTTTTTTGTGAAAATATCCACTAAATGAGGGAATAATATGTGTGAGGGTACCCCAGGAGAGCTCTAAATGTGAGTGGGAAGAATATATATCCCACGGGGGTAAAATTGAAAAAAGTTGAAAAAAATTTTTTTTTGGACTTAGTCATTTTTCCGGCGTTTATCAGACTTTCAGATAGGGCAAATGTCAGTGAGCGTTCCAATTTCAGTTCCAGAGCGATTCGCCCAATGAGTCCTTGATATTTAGTCGTTTTCAGCCAATTTTCTGGATTTTTGAAAATTTCACTTTTTTGTGAAAATATCCACTAAATGAGGGAATAATATGTGTGAGGGTAACCCAGGAGAGTTCCAAATGTGTGTGGGTAGAATATATATCCCACGGGGGTAAAATTGAAAAAAGTTGAAAAAATTTTTTTTTGGACTTAGTCATTTTTCCGGCGTTTATCAGACTTTCAGATGCGAGAAATGTCAGTGAGCATTCCGATTTCAGTTCCAGAGCGATTCGCCCAATGAGTCCTTGATATTTAGTTGTTTTCAGCCAATTTTCTGGATTTTTGAAAATTTCACTTTTTTGTGAAAATATTCACTAAATGAGGGAATAATATGTGTGAGAGTACCCCAGGAGAGTTCTAAATGTGTGTGGGAAGAATATATATCCCACGGGGGTAAAATTGAAAAAAGTTGAAAAAAATTTTTTTTTGGACTTAGTCATTTTTCCGGCGTTTATCAGACTTTCAGATAGGGGAAATGTCAGTGAGCATTCCGATTTCAGTTCCAGAGCGATTCGCCCAATGAGTCCTTGATACTTAGTCGTTTTCAGCCAATTTTCTGGATTTTTGAAAATTTCACTTCTTTGTGAAAATATCCACTAAATGAGGGAATAATATGTGTGAGGGTACCGAAGGAGAGTTCCAAATTTGTGTGGGTAGAATATATATCCCACGGGTGTAAAATTGAAAAAAGTTGAAAAAATTTTTTTTGGGGACTTAGTCATTTTTCCGGCGTTTATCAGACTTTCAGATAGGGGAAATGTCAGTGAGCGTTCTGATTTCAGTTCCAGAGTGATTCACCCAATGAGTCCTTGTTATTTAGTTGTTTTCAGCCAATTTTCTGGATTTTTGAAAATTTCATTTTTTTGTGAAAATATCCACTAAATGAGGGAATAATATGTGTGAGGGTACCCCAGGAGAGTTCCAAATGTGTGTGGGTAGAATATATATCCCACGGGGGTAAAATTGAAAAAAGTTGAAAAAATATTTTTTTTGGACTTAGTCATTTTTCTGGCGTTTATCAGACTTTAAGATAGGGGAAATGTCAGTGAGCATTCCCATTTCAGTTCCAGAGCGATTTGCCCAATGAGTCTTTGATATTTAGTCGTTTTCAGCCAATTTTCTGGATTTTTGAAAATTTCACTTCTTTGTGAAAATATCCACTAAATTAGGGAATAATATGTGTGAGGGTACCCCAGGAGAGTTCCAAATGTGTGTGGGTAGAATATATATCCCACGGGGGTAAAATTGAAAAAAGTTGAAAAAAATTTTTCTTTGGACTTAGTCATTTTTCTGGCGTTTACAGACTTTAAGATAGGGGAAATGTCAGTGAGCATTCCCATTTCAGTTGCAGAGCGATTCGCCCAATGAGACTTTGATATTTAGTCGTTTTCAGCCAATTTTCTGGATTTTTGAAAATTTCACTTTTTTGTGAAAATATCCACTAAATGAGGGAATAATATGTGTGAGGGTACCCCAGGAGAGTTCTAAATGTGTGTGGGAAGAATATATATCCCACGGGGGTAAAATTGAAAAAAGTTGAAAAAAAATTTTTTTTTGGACTTAGTCATTTTTCCGGCGTTTATCAGACTTTCAGATAGGGGAAATGTCAGTGAGCGTTCCGATTTCAGTTCCAGAGCGATTCACCCAATGAGTCCTTGATACTTAGTCGTTTTCAGCCAATTTTCTGGATTTTTGAAAATTTCACTTCTTTGTGAAAATATCCACTAAATGAGGGAATAATATGTGTGAGGGTACCCCAGGAGAGTTCCAAATGTGTGTGGGTAGAATATATATCCCACGGGGGTAAAATTGAAAAAAGTTGAAAAAAAATTTTTTTGGGACTTAGTCATTTTTCTGGCGTTTATCAGACTTTAAGATAGGGGAAATGTCAGTGAGCATTCCCATTTCAGTTCCAGAGCGATTTGCCCAATGAGTCTTTGATATTTAGTCGTTTTCAGCCAATTTTCTGGATTTTTGAAAATTTCACTTTTTTGTGAAAATATCCACTAAATGAGGGAATAATATGTGTGAGGGTACTGAAGGAGAGTTCCAAATTTGTGTGGGTAGAATATATATCCCACGGGTGTAAAATTGAAAAAAGTTGAAAAAATTTTTTTTTGGGACTTAGTCATTTTTCCGGCGTTTATCAGACTTTCAGATAGGGGAAATGTCAGTGAGTGTTCCGATTTCAGTTCCAGAGCGATTCGCCCAATGAGTCCTTGATACTTAGTCGTTTTCAGCCAATTTTCTGGATTTTTGAAAATTTCACTTCTTTGTGAAAACATCCACTAAATGAGGGAATGATATGTGTGAGGGTACCCCAGGAGAGTTCCAAATGTGTGTGGGTAGAATATATATCCCACGGGGGTAAAATTGAAAAAAGTTGAAAAAAAATTTTTTTGGGACTTAGTCATTTTTCTGGCGTTTATCAGACTTTAAGATAGGGGAAATGTCAGTGAGCATTCCCATTTCAGTTCCAGAGCGATTTGCCCAATGAGTCATTGATATTTAGTCGTTTTCAGCCAATTTTCTGGATTTTTGAAAATTTCACTTTTTTGTGAAAATATCCACTAAATGAGGGAATAATATGTGTGAGGGTACCGAAGGAGAGTTCCAAATGTGTGTGGGTAGAATATATATCCCACGGGGGTAAAATTAAAAAAAGCTGAAAAATTTTTTTTTTGGACTTAGTCATTTTTCCGGCGTTTATCAGACTTTCAGATACGAGAAATGTCAGTGAGCGTTCCGATTTCAGCTCCAGAGCGATTCGCCCAATGAGTCCTTGATATTTAGTAGTTTTCAGCCAATTTTCTGGATTTTTGAAAATTTCACTTTTTTGTGAAAATATCCACTAAATGAGGGAATAATATGTGTGAGGGTACCCCAGGAGAGCTCTAAATGTGAGTGGGAAGAATATATATCCCACGGGGGTAAAATTGAAAAAAGTTGAAAAAAATTTTTTTTTGGACTTAGTCATTTTTCCGGCGTTTATCAGACTTTCAGATAGGGCAAATGTCAGTGAGTGTTCCGATTTCAGTTCCAGAGCGATTCGCCCAATGAGTCCTTGATACTTAGTCGTTTTCAGCCAATTTTCTGGATTTTTGAAAATTTCACTTCTTTGTGAAAACATCCACTAAATGAGGGAATGATATGTGTGAGGGTACCCCAGGAGAGTTCCAAATGTGTGTGGGTAGAATATATATCCCACGGGGGTAAAATTGAAAAAAGTTGAAAAAAATTTTTTTTTGGACTTAGTCATTTTTCTGGCGTTTACAGACTTTCAGATAGGGGAAATGTCAGTGAGCATTCCGATTTCAGTTCCAGAGCGATTCGCCCAATGAGTCTTTGATATTTAGTCGTTTTCAGCCAATTTTCTGGATTTTTGAAAATTTCACTTTTTTGTGAAAATATCCACTAAATGAGGGAATAATATGTGTGAGGGTAACCCAGGAGAGTTCCAAATGTGTGTGGGTAGAATATATATCCCACGGGGGTAAAATTGAAAAAAGTTGAAAAAATTTTTTTTTGGACTTAGTCATTTTTCCGGCGTTTATCAGACTTTCAGATGCGAGAAATGTCAGTGAGCATTCCGATTTCAGTTCCAGAGCGATTCGCCCAATGAGTCCTTGATATTTAGTTGTTTTCAGCCAATTTTCTGGATTTTTGAAAATTTCACTTTTTTGTGAAAATATTCACTAAATGAGGGAATAATATGTGTGAGAGTACCCCAGGAGAGTTCTAAATGTGTGTGGGAAGAATATATATCCCACGGGGGTAAAATTGAAAAAAGTTGAAAAAAATTTTTTTTTGGACTTAGTCATTTTTCCGGCGTTTATCAGACTTTCAGATAGGGGAAATGTCAGTGAGCGTTCTGATTTCAGTTCCAGAGCGATTCACCCAATGAGTCCTTGTTATTTAGTTGTTTTCAGCCAATTTTCTGGATTTTTGAAAATTTCATTTTTTTGTGAAAATATCCACTAAATGAGGGAATAATATGTGTGAGGGTACCCCAGGAGAGTTCCAAATGTGTGTGGGTAGAATATATATCCCACGGGGGTAAAATTGAAAAAAGTTGAAAAAATATTTTTTTTGGACTTAGTCATTTTTCTGGCGTTTATCAGACTTTAAGATAGGGGAAATGTCAGTGAGCATTCCCATTTCAGTTCCAGAGCGATTTGCACAATGAGTCTTTGATATTTAGTCGTTTTCAGCCAATTTTCTGGATTTTTGAAAATTTCACTTTTTTGTGAAAATATCCACTAAATGAGGGAATAATATGTGTGAGGGTACCGAAGGAGAGTTCCAAATTTGTGTGGGTAGAATATATATCCCACGGGTGTAAAATTGAAAAAAGTTGAAAAAATTTTTTTTTGGGACTTAGTCATTTTTCCGGCGTTTATCAGACTTTCAGATAGGGGAAATGTCAGTGAGTGTTCCGATTTCAGTTCCAGAGCGATTCGCCCAATGAGTCCTTGATACTTAGTCGTTTTCAGCCAATTTTCTGGATTTTTGAAAATTTCACTTCTTTGTGAAAACATCCACTAAATGAGGGAATGATATGTGTGAGGGTACCCCAGGAGAGTTCCAAATGTGTGTGGGTAGAATATATATCCCACGGGGGTAAAATTGAAAAAAGTTGAAAAAAAATTTTTTTTGGACTTAGTCATTTTTCTGGCGTTTACAGACTTTCAGATAGGGAAAATGTCAGTGAGCATTCCCATTTCAGTTCCAGAGCGATTCGCCCAATGAGTCTTTGATATTTAGTCGTTTTCAGCCAATTTTCTGGATTTTTGAAAATTTCACTTCTTTGTGAAAATATCCACTAAATTAGGGAATAATATGTGTGAGGGTACCCCAGGAGAGTTCCAAATGTGTGTGGGTAGAATATATATCCCACGGGGGTAAAATTGAAAAAAGCTGAAAAATTTTTTTTTTGGACTTAGTCATTTTTCCGGCGTTTATCAGACTTTCAGATACGAGAAATGTCAGTGAGCGTTCCGATTTCAGCTCCAGAGCGATTCGCCCAATGAGTCCTTGATATTTAGTCGTTTTCAGCCAATTTTCTGGATTTTTGAAAATTTCACTTTTTTGTGAAAATATCCACTAAATGAGGGAATAATATGTGTGAGGGTACCCCAGGAGAGCTCTAAATGTGAGTGGGAAGAATATATATCCCACGGGGGTAAAATTGAAAAAAGTTGAAAAAAATTTTTTTTTGGACTTAGTCATTTTTCCGGCGTTTATCAGACTTTCAGATAGGGCAAATGTCAGTGAGCGTTCCAATTTCAGTTCCAGAGCGATTCGCCCAATGAGTCCTTGATATTTAGTCGTTTTCAGCCAATTTTCTGGATTTTTGAAAATTTCACTTTTTTGTGAAAATATCCACTAAATGAGGGAATAATATGTGTGAGGGTAACCCAGGAGAGTTCCAAATGTGTGTGGGTAGAATATATATCCCACGGGGGTAAAATTGAAAAAAGTTGAAAAAATTTTTTTTTGGACTTAGTCATTTTTCCGGCGTTTATCAGACTTTCAGATGCGAGAAATGTCAGTGAGCATTCCGATTTCAGTTCCAGAGCGATTCGCCCAATGAGTCCTTGATATTTAGTTGTTTTCAGCCAATTTTCTGGATTTTTGAAAATTTCACTTTTTTGTGAAAATATTCACTAAATGAGGGAATAATATGTGTGAGAGTACCCCAGGAGAGTTCTAAATGTGTGTGGGAAGAATATATATCCCACGGGGGTAAAATTGAAAAAAGTTGAAAAAAATTTTTTTTTGGACTTAGTCATTTTTCCGGCGTTTATCAGACTTTCAGATAGGGGAAATGTCAGTGAGCATTCCGATTTCAGTTCCAGAGCGATTCGCCCAATGAGTCCTTGATACTTAGTCGTTTTCAGCCAATTTTCTGGATTTTTGAAAATTTCACTTCTTTGTGAAAATATCCACTAAATGAGGGAATAATATGTGTGAGGGTACCGAAGGAGAGTTCCAAATTTGTGTGGGTAGAATATATATCCCACGGGTGTAAAATTGAAAAAAGTTGAAAAAATTTTTTTTTGGGACTTAGTCATTTTTCCGGCGTTTATCAGACTTTCAGATAGGGGAAATGTCAGTGAGCGTTCTGATTTCAGTTCCAGAGTGATTCACCCAATGAGTCCTTGTTATTTAGTTGTTTTCAGCCAATTTTCTGGATTTTTGAAAATTTCATTTTTTTGTGAAAATATCCACTAAATGAGGGAATAATATGTGTGAGGGTACCCCAGGAGAGTTCCAAATGTGTGTGGGTAGAATATATATCCCACGGGGGTAAAATTGAAAAAAGTTGAAAAAATATTTTTTTTGGACTTAGTCATTTTTCTGGCGTTTATCAGACTTTAAGATAGGGGAAATGTCAGTGAGCATTCCCATTTCAGTTCCAGAGCGATTTGCCCAATGAGTCTTTGATATTTAGTCGTTTTCAGCCAATTTTCTGGATTTTTGAAAATTTCACTTCTTTGTGAAAATATCCACTAAATTAGGGAATAATATGTGTGAGGGTACCCCAGGAGAGTTCCAAATGTGTGTGGGTAGAATATATATCCCACGGGGGTAAAATTGAAAAAAGTTGTAAAAAAATTTTTTTGGGACTTAGTCATTTTTCTGGCGTTTATCAGACTTTAAGATAGGGGAAATGTCAGTGAGCATTCCCATTTCAGTTCCAGAGCGATTTGCCCAATGAGTCTTTGATATTTAGTCGTTTTCAGCCAATTTTCTGGATTTTTGAAAATTTCACTTTTTTGTGAAAATATCCACTAAATGAGGGAATAATATGTGTGAGGGTACCGAAGGAGAGTTCCAAATTTGTGTGGGTAGAATATATATCCCACGGGTGTAAAATTGAAAAAAGTTGAAAAAATTTTTTTTTGGGACTTAGTCATTTTTCCGGCGTTTATCAGACTTTCAGATAGGGGAAATGTCAGTGAGTGTTCCGATTTCAGTTCCAGAGCGATTCGCCCAATGAGTCCTTGATACTTAGTCGTTTTCAGCCAATTTTCTGGATTTTTGAAAATTTCACTTCTTTGTGAAAACATCCACTAAATGAGGGAATGATATGTGTGAGGGTACCCCAGGAGAGTTCCAAATGTGTGTGGGTAGAATATATATCCCACGGGGGTAAAATTGAAAAAAGTTGAAAAAAATTTTTTTTTGGACTTAGTCATTTTTCTGGCGTTTACAGACTTTCAGATAGGGGAAATGTCAGTGAGCATTCCCATTTCAGTTCCAGAGCGATTCGCCCAATGAGTCTTTGATATTTAGTCGTTTTCAGCCAATTTTCTGGATTTTTGAAAATTTCACTTTTTTGTGAAAATATCCACTAAATGAGGGAATAATATGTGTGAGGGTACCCCAGGAGAGTTCCAAATGTGTGTGGGTAGAATATATATCCCACGGGGGTAAAATTAAAAAAAGCTGAAAAATTTTTTTTTTGGACTTAGTCATTTTTCCGGCGTTTATCAGACTTTCAGATACGAGAAATGTCAGTGAGCGTTCCGATTTCAGCTCCAGAGCGATTCGCCCAATGAGTCCTTGATATTTAGTAGTTTTCAGCCAATTTTCTGGATTTTTGAAAATTTCACTTTTTTGTGAAAATATCCACTAAATGAGGGAATAATATGTGTGAGGGTACCCCAGGAGAGCTCTAAATGTGAGTGGGAAGAATATATATCCCACGGGGGTAAAATTGAAAAAAGTTGAAAAAAATTTTTTTTTGGACTTAGTCATTTTTCCGGCGTTTATCAGACTTTCAGATAGGGCAAATGTCAGTGAGTGTTCCGATTTCAGTTCCAGAGCGATTCGCCCAATGAGTCCTTGATACTTAGTCGTTTTCAGCCAATTTTCTGGATTTTTGAAAATTTCACTTCTTTGTGAAAACATCCACTAAATGAGGGAATGATATGTGTGAGGGTACCCCAGGAGAGTTCCAAATGTGTGTGGGTAGAATATATATCCCACGGGGGTAAAATTGAAAAAAGTTGAAAAAAATTTTTTTTTGGACTTAGTCATTTTTCTGGCGTTTACAGACTTTCAGATAGGGGAAATGTCAGTGAGCATTCCCATTTCAGTTCCAGAGCGATTCGCCCAATGAGTCTTTGATATTTAGTCGTTTTCAGCCAATTTTCTGGATTTTTGAAAATTTCACTTTTTTGTGAAAATATCCACTAAATGAGGGAATAATATGTGTGAGGGTAACCCAGGAGAGTTCCAAATGTGTGTGGGTAGAATATATATCCCACGGGGGTAAAATTGAAAAAAGTTGAAAAAATTTTTTTTTGGACTTAGTCATTTTTCCGGCGTTTATCAGACTTTCAGATGCGAGAAATGTCAGTGAGCATTCCGATTTCAGTTCCAGAGCGATTCGCCCAATGAGTCCTTGATATTTAGTTGTTTTCAGCCAATTTTCTGGATTTTTGAAAATTTCACTTTTTTGTGAAAATATTCGCTAAATGAGGGAATAATATGTGTGAGAGTACCCCAGGAGAGTTCTAAATGTGTGTGGGAAGAATATATATCCCACGGGGGTAAAATTGAAAAAAGTTGAAAAAAATTTTTTTTTGGACTTAGTCATTTTTCCGGCGTTTATCAGACTTTCAGATAGGGGAAATGTCAGTGAGCATTCCGATTTCAGTTCCAGAGCGATTCGCCCAATGAGTCCTTGATACTTAGTCGTTTTCAGCCAATTTTCTGGATTTTTGAAAATTTTACTTCTTTGTGAAAATATCCACTAAATGAGGGAATAATATGTGTGAGGGTACCGAAGGAGAGTTCCAAATTTGTGTGGGTAGAATATATATCCCACGGGTGTAAAATTGAAAAAAGTTGAAAAAATTTTTTTTTGGGACTTAGTCATTTTTCCGGCGTTTATCAGACTTTCAGATAGGGGAAATGTCAGTGAGCGTTCTGATTTCAGTTCCAGAGTGATTCACCCAATGAGTCCTTGTTATTTAGTTGTTTTCAGCCAATTTTCTGGATTTTTGAAAATTTCATTTTTTTGTGAAAATATCCACTAAATGAGGGAATAATATGTGTGAGGGTACCCCAGGAGAGTTCCAAATGTGTGTGGGTAGAATATATATCCCACGGGGGTAAAATTGAAAAAAGTTGAAAAAATATTTTTTTTGGACTTAGTCATTTTTCTGGCGTTTATCAGACTTTAAGATAGGGGAAATGTCAGTGAGCATTCCCATTTCAGTTCCAGAGTGATTTGCCCAATGAGTCTTTGATATTTAGTCGTTTTCAGCCAATTTTCTGGATTTTTGAAAATTTCACTTCTTTGTGAAAATATCCACTAAATTAGGGAATAATATGTGTGAGGGTACCCCAGGAGAGTTCCAAATGTGTGTGGGTAGAATATATATCCCACGGGAGTAAAATTGAAAAAAGTTGAAAAAAATTTTTTTTTGGACTTAGTCATTTTTCTGGCGTTTACAGACTTTAAGATAGGGGAAATGTCAGTGAGCATTCCCATTTCAGTTGCAGAGCGATTCGCCCAATGAGTCTTTGATATTTAGTCGTTTTCAGCCAATTTTCTGGATTTTTGAAAATTTCACTTTTTTGTGAAAATATCCACTAAATGAGGGAATAATATGTGTGAGGGTACCCCAGGAGAGTTCCAAATGTGTGTGGGTAGAATATATATCCCACGGGGGTAAAATTTAAAAAAGTCTAAAAAAATTTTTTTTTGGACTTAGTCATTTTTCTGGCGTTTATCAGACTTTCAGATAGGGGAAATGTCAGTGAGCATTCCGATTTCAGTTCCAGAGTGATTCGCCCAATGAGTCCTTGTTATTTAGTCGTTTTCAGCCAATTTTCTGGATATTTGAAAATTTCACTTCTTTGTGAAAATATCCACTAAATGAGGGAATAATATGTGTGAGGGTACCCCAGGAGAGTTCTAAATGTGTGTGGGAAGAATATATATCCCACGGGGGTAAAATTGGAAAAAGTTGAAAAATTTTTTTTTTTGGACTTAGTCATTTTTCCGTCGTTTATCAGACTTTCAGATAGGGCAAATGTCAGTGAGCGTTCCGATTTCAGTTCCAGATCGATTCGCCCAATGAATCCTTGATATTTAGTCGTTTTCAGCCAATTTTCTGGATTTTTGAAAATTTCACTTTTTTGTGAAAATATCCACTAAATGAGGGAATAATATGTGTGAGGGTTCCGAAGGAGAGTTCCAAATTTGTGTGGGTAGAATATATATCCCACGGGGGTAAAATTGAAAAAAGTTTAAAAAATTTTTTTTTGGGACTTAGTCATTTTTCTGGTGTTGATCAGACTTTCAGATAGGGGAAATGTCAGTGAGCATTCCGATTTCAGTTCCAGAGCGATACACCCAATGAGTCCTTGATATTTAGTCGTTTTCAGCCAATTTTCTGGATTTTTGAAAATTTCACTTTTTTGTAAAAATATCCACTAAATGATGGAATAATATGTGTGAGGGTACCCCAGGAGAGTTCCAAATGTGTGTGGGTAGAATATATATCCCACGGGGGTAAAATTAAAAAAAGCTGAAAAATTTTTTTTTTGGACTTAGTCATTTTTCCGGCGTTTATCAGACTTTCAGATACGAGAAAAGTCAGTGAGCGTTCCGATTTCAGCTCCAGAGCGATTCGCCCAATGAGTCCTTGATATTTAGTCGTTTTCAGCCAATTTTCTGGATTTTTGAAAATTTCACTTTTTTGTGAAAATATCCACTAAATGAGGGAATAATATGTGTGAGGGTACCCCAGGAGAGCTCTAAATGTGAGTGGGAAGAATATATATCCCACGGGGGTAAAATTGAAAATAGTTGAAAAAAATTTTTTTTTGGACTTAGTCATTTTTCCGGCGTTTATCAGACTTTCAGATGCGAGAAATGTCAGTGAGCATTCCGATTTCAGTTCCAGAGCGATTCGCCCAATGAGTCCTTGATATTTAGTCGTTTTCAGCCAATTTTCTGGATTTTTGAAAATTTCACTTTTTTGTGAAAATATCCACTAAATGAGGGAATAATATGTGTGAGGGTAACCCAGGAGAGTTCCAAATGTGTGTGGGTAGAATATATATCCCACGGGGGTAAAATTGAAAAAAGTTGAAAAAATTTTTTTTTGGACTTAGTCATTTTTCCGGCGTTTATCAGACTTTCAGATGCGAGAAATGTCAGTGAGCATTCCGATTTCAGTTCCAGAGCGATTCGCCCAATGAGTCCTTGATATTTAGTTGTTTTCAGCCAATTTTCTGGATTTTTGAAAATTTCACTTTTTTGTGAAAATATTCACTAAATGAGGGAATAATATGTGTGAGAGTACGCCAGGAGAGTTCTAAATGTGTGTGGGAAGAATATATATCCCACGGGGGTAAAATTGAAAAAAGTTGAAAAAAATTTTTTTTTGGACTTAGTCATTTTTCTGGCGTTTATCAGACTTTCAGATAGGGGAAATGTCAGTGAGCATTCCGATTTCAGTTCCAGAGTGATTCGCCCAATGAGTCCTTGTTCTTTAGTCGTTTTCAGCCAATTTTCTGGATATTTGAAAATTTCACTTCTTTGTGAAAATATCCACTAAATGAGGGAATAATATGTGTGAGGGTACCCCAGGAGAGTTCTAAATGTGTGTGGGAAGAATATATATCCCACGGGGGTAAAATTGGAAAAAGTTGAAAAATTTTTTTTTTTGGACTTAGTCATTTTTCCGGCGTTTATCAGACTTTCAGATACGGGAAATGTCAGTGAGCGTTCCGATTTCAGTTCCAGAGCGATTCGCCCAATGAGTCCTTGTTATTTAGTTGTTTTCAGCCAATTTTCTGGATTTTTGAAAATTTCACTTTTTTGTGAAAATATCCACTAAATGAGGGAATAATATGTGTGAGGTTACCCCAGGAGAGTTCTAAATGTGTGTGGGAAGAATATATATCCCACGGGGGTAAAATTGAAAAAAGTTGAAAAAAATTTTTTTTTGGACTTAGTCATTTTTCCGGCGTTTATCAGACTTTCAGATAGGGGAAATGTCAGTGAGCATTCCGATTTCAGTACCAGAGCGATTCGCCCAATGAGTCCTTGATACTTAGTCGTTTTCAGCCAATTTTCTGGATTTTTGAAAATTTCACTTCTTTGTGAAAATATCCACTAAATGAGGGAATAATATGTGTGAGGGTACCGAAGGAGAGTTCCAAATTTGTGTGGGTAGAATATATATCCCACGGGTGTAAAATTGAAAAAAGTTGAAAAAATTTTTTTTTGGGACTTAGTCATTTTTCCGGCGTTTATCAGACTTTCAGATAGGGGAAATGTCAGTGAGCGTTCTGATTTCACTTCCAGGGTGATTCACCCAATGAGTCCTTGTTATTTAGTTGTTTTCAGCCAATTTTCTGGATTTTTGAAAATTTCACTTTTTTGTGAAAATATCCACTAAATGAGGGAATAATATGTGTGAGGGTACCCCAGGAGAGTTCCAAATGTGTGTGGGTAGAATATATATCCCACGGGGGTAAAATTGAAAAAAGTTGAATAAATATTTTTTTTGGACTTAGTCATTTTTCTGGCGTTTATCAGACTTTAAGATAGGGGAAATGTCAGTGAGCATTCCCATTTCAGTTCCAGAGCGATTTGCCCAATGAGTCTTTGATATTTAGTCGTTTTCAGCCAATTTTCTGGATTTTTGAAAATTTCACTTCTTTGTGAAAATATCCACTAAATTAGGGAATAATATGTGTGAGGGTACCCCAGGAGAGTTCCAAATGTGTGTGGGTAGAATATATATCCCACGGGGGTAAAATTTAAAAAAGTCTAAAAAAATTTTTTTTTGGACTTAGTCATTTTTCTGGCGTTTATCAGACTTTCAGATAGGGGAAATGTCAGTGAGCATTCCGATTTCAGTTCCAGAGTGATTCGCCCAATGAGTCCTTGTTATTTAGTCGTTTTCAGCCAATTTTCTGGATATTTAAAAATTTCACTTCTTTGTGAAAATATCCACTAAATGAGGGAATAATATGTGTGAGGGTACCCCAGGAGAGTTCTAAATGTGTGTGGGAAGAATATATATCCCACGGGGGTAAAATTGGAAAAAGTTGAAAAATTATTTTTTTTGGACTTAGTCATTTTTCCGGCGTTTATCAGACTTTCAGATACGGGAAATGTCAGTGAGCGTTCCGATTTCAGTTCCAGAGCGATTAGCCCAATGAGTCCTTGTTATTTAGTTGTTTTCAGCCAATTTTCTGGATTTTTGAAAATTTCACTTTTTTGTGAAAATATCCACTAAATGAGGGAATAATATGTGTGAGGTTACCCCAGGAGAGTTCTAAATGTGTGTGGGAAGAATATATATCCCACGGGGGTAAAATTGAAAAAAGTTGAAAAAAATTTTTTTTTGGACTTAGTCATTTTTCCGGCGTTTATCAGACTTTCAGATAGGGGAAATGTCAGTGAGCATTCCGATTTCAGTTCCAGAGCGATTCGCCCAATGAGTCCTTGATACTTAGTCGTTTTCAGCCAATTTTCTGGATTTTTGAAAATTTCACTTCTTTGTGAAAATATCCACTAAATGAGGGAATAATATGTGTGAGGGTCCCGAAGGAGAGTTCCAAATTTGTGTGGGTAGAATATATATCCCACGGGTGTAAAATTGAAAAAAGTTGAAAAAATTTTTTTTTGGGACTTAGTCATTTTTCTGGCGTTTATCAGACTTTAAGATAGGGGAAATGTCAGTGAGCATTCCCATTTCAGTTCCAGAGCGATTTGCCCAATGAGTCTTTGATATTTAGTCGTTTTCAGCCAATTTTCTGGATTTTTGAAAATTTCACTTCTTTGTGAAAATATCCACTAAATTAGGGAATAATATGTGTGAGGGTACCCCAGGAGAGTTCCAAATGTGTGTGGGTAGAATATATATCCCACGGGGGTAAAATTGAAAAAAGTCGAAAAAAATTTTTTTTTGGACTTAGTCATTTTTCTGGCGTTTATCAGACTTTCAGATAGGGGAAATGTCAGTGAGCATTCCGATTTCAGTTCCAATGTGATTCGCCCAATGAGTCCTTGTTATTTAGTCGTTTTCAGCCAATTTTCTGGATATTTGAAAATTTCACTTCTTTGTGAAAATATCCACTAAATGAGGGAATAATATGTGTGAGGGTACCCCAGGAGAGTTCTAAATGTGTGTGGGAAGAATATATATCCCACGGGGGTAAAATTGGAAAAAGTTGAAAATTTTTTTTTTTTGGACTTAGTCATTTTTCCGGCGTTTATCAGACTTTCAGATACGGGAAATGTCAGTGAGCGTTCCGATTTCAGTTCCAGAGCGATTCGCCCAATGAGTCCTTGTTATTTAGTTGTTTTCAGCCAATTTTCTGGATTTTTGAAAATTTCACTTTTTTGTGAAAATATCCACTAAATGAGGGAATAATATGTGTGAGGTTACCCCAGGAGAGTTCTAAATGTGTGTGGGAAGAATATATATCCCACGGGGGTAAAATTGAAAAAAGTTGAAAAAAATTTTTTTTTGGACTTAGTCATTTTTCCGGCGTTTATCAGACTTTCAGATAGGGGAAATGTCAGTGAGCATTCCGATTTCAGTACCAGAGCGATTCGCCCAATGAGTCCTTGATACTTAGTCGTTTTCAGCCAATTTTCTGGATTTTTGAAAATTTCACTTCTTTGTGAAAATATCCACTAAATGAGGGAATAATATGTGTGAGGGTACCGAAGGAGAGTTCCAAATTTGTGTGGGTAGAATATATATCCCACGGGTGTAAAATTGAAAAAAGTTGAAAAAATTTTTTTTTGGGACTTAGTCATTTTTCTGGCGTTTACAGACTTTAAGATAGGGGAAATGTCAGTGAGCATTCCCATTTCAGTTCCAGAGCGATTCGCCCAATGAGTCTTTGATATTTAGTCGTTTTCAGCCAATTTTCTGGATTTTTGAAAATTTTACTTTTTTGTGAAAATATCCACTAAATGTGGGAATAATATGTGTGAGGGTCCCGAAGGAGAGTTCCAAATTTGTGTGGGTAGAATATATATCCCACGGGTGTAAAATTGAAAAAAGTTGAAAAAATTTTTTTTTGGGACTTAGTCATTTTTCCGGCGTTTATCAGACTTTCAGATAGGGGAAATGTCAGTGAGCGTTCTGATTTCAGTTCCAGAGTGATTCACCCAATGAGTCCTTGTTATTTAGTTGTTTTCAGCCAATTTTCTGGATTTTTGAAAATTTCACTTCTTTGTGAAAATATCCACTAAATTAGGGAATAATATGTGTGAGGGTACCCCAGGAGAGTTCCAAATGTGTGTGGGTAGAATATATATCCCACGGGGGTAAAATTGAAAAAAGTCGAAAAAAATTTTTTTTTGGACTTAGTCATTTTTCTGGCGTTTATCAGACTTTCAGATAGGGGAAATGTCAGTGAGCATTCCGATTTCAGTTCCAGAGTGATTCGCCCAATGAGTCCTTGTTATTTAGTCGTTTTCAGCCAATTTTCTGGATATTTGAAAATTTCACTTCTTTGTGAAAATATCCACTAAATGAGGGAATAATATGTGTGAGGGTACCCCAGGAGAGTTCTAAATGTGTGTGGGAAGAATATATATCCCACGGGGGTAAAATTGGAAAAAGTTGAAAATTTTTTTTTTTTGGACTTAGTCATTTTTCCGGCGTTTATCAGACTTTCAGATACGGGAAATGTCAGTGAGCGTTCCGATTTCAGTTCCAGAGCGATTCGCCCAATGAGTCCTTGTTATTTAGTTGTTTTCAGCCAATTTTCTGGATTTTTGAAAATTTCACTTTTTTGTGAAAATATCCACTAAATGAGGGAATAATATGTGTGAGGTTACCCCAGGAGAGTTCTAAATGTGTGTGGGAAGAATATATATCCCACGGGGGTAAAATTGAAAAAAGTTGAAAAAAATTTTTTTTTGGACTTAGTCATTTTTCCGTCGTTTATCAGACTTTCAGATAGGGCAAATGTCAGTGAGCGTTCCTATTTCAGTTCCAGATCGATTCGCCCAATGAATCCTTGATATTTAGTCGTTTTCAGCCAATTTTCTGGATTTTTGAAAATTTCACTTTTTTGTGAAAATATCCACTAAATGAGGGAATAATATGTGTGAGGGTTCCGAAGGAGAGTTCCAAATTTGTGTGGGTAGAATATATATCCCACGGGGGTAATATTGAAAAAAGTTTAAAAAATTTTTTTTTGGGACTTAGTCATTTTTCTGGTGTTGATCAGACTTTCAGATATGGGAAATGTCAGTGAGCATTCCCATTTCAGTTCCAGAGCGATTTGCCCAATGAGTCTTTGATATTTAGTCGTTTTCAGCCAATTTTCTGGATTTTTGAAAATTTCACTTCTTTGTGAAAACATCCACTAAATTAGGGAATAATATGTGTGAGGGTACCCCAGGAGAGTTCCAAATGTGTGTGGGTAGAATATATATCCCACGGGGGTAAAATTGAAAAAAGTTGAAAAAAATTTTTTTTTGGACTTAGTCATTTTTCTGGCGTTTACAGACTTTAAGATAGGGGAAATGTCAGTGAGCATTCCCATTTCAGTTCCAGAGCGATTCGCCCAATGAGTCTTTGATATTTAGTCGTTTTCAGCCAATTTTCTGGATTTTTGAAAATTTCACTTTTTTGTGAAAATATCCACTAAATGAGGGAATAATATGTGTGAGGGTTCCGAAGGAGAGTTCCAAATTTGTGTGGGTAGAATATATATCCCACGGGGGTAAAATTGAAAAAAGTTTAAAAAATTTTTTTTTGGGACTTAGTCATTTTTCCGTCGTTTATCAGACTTTCAGATAGGGCAAATGTCAGTGAGCGTTCCTATTTCAGTTCCAGATCGATTCGCCCAATGAATCCTTGATATTTAGTCGTTTTCAGCCAATTTTCTGGATTTTTGAAAATTTCACTTTTTTGTGAAAATATCCACTAAATGAGGGAATAATATGTGTGAGGGTTCCGAAGGAGAGTTCCAAATTTGTGTGGGAAGAATATATATCCCACGGGGGTAAAATTGAAAAAAGTTTAAAAAATTTTTTTTTGGGACTTAGTCATTTTTCTGGTGTTGATCAGACTTTCAGATATGGGAAATGTCAGTGAGCATTCCCATTTCAGTTCCAGAGCGATTTGCCCAATGAGTCTTTGATATTTAGTCGTTTTCAGCCAATTTTCTGGATTTTTGAAAATTTCACTTCTTTGTGAAAACATCCACTAAATTAGGGAATAATATGTGTGAGGGTACCCCAGGAGAGTTCCAAATGTGTGTGGGTAGAATATATATCCCACGGGGGTAAAATTGAAAAAAGTTGAAAAAAATTTTTTTTTGGACTTAGTCATTTTTCTGGCGTTTACAGACTTTAAGATAGGGGAAATGTCAGTGAGCATTCCCATTTCAGTTCCAGAGCGATTCGCCCAATGAGTCTTTGATATTTAGTCGTTTTCAGCCAATTTTCTGGATTTTTGAAAATTTCACTTTTTTGTGAAAATATCCACTAAATGAGGGAATAATATGTGTGAGGGTACCCCAGGAGAGTTCCAAATGTGTGTGGGTAGAATATATATCCCACGGGGGTAAAATTGAAAAAAGTCTAAAAAAATTTTTTTTTGGACTTAGTCATTTTTCCGGCGTTTATCAGACTTTCAGATAGGGGAAATGTCAGTGAGCATTCCGATTTCAGTTCCAGAGTGATTCGCCCACTGAGTCCTTGTTATTTAGTTGTTTTCAGCCAATTTTCTGGATATTTGAAAATTTCACTTCTTTGTGAAAATATCCACTAAATGAGGGAATAATATGTGTGAGGGTACCCCAGGAGAGTTCTAAATGTGTGTGGGAAGAATATATATCCCACGGGGGTAAAATTGGAAAAAGTTGAAAAATTTTTTTTTTTGGACTTAGTCATTTTTCCGGCGTTTATCAGACTTTCAGATACGGGAAATGTCAGTGAGCGTTCCGATTTCAGTTCCAGAGCGATTCGCCCAATGAGTCCTTGTTATTTAGTTGTTTTCAGCCAATTTTCTGGATTTTTGAAAATTTCACTTTTTTGTGAAAATATCCACTAAATGAGGGAATAATATGTGTGAGGTTACCCCAGGAGAGTTCTAAATGTGTGTGGGAAGAATATATATCCCACGGGGGTAAAATTGAAAAAAGTTGAAAAAAATTTTTTTTTGGACTTAGTCATTTTTCCGTCGTTTATCAGACTTTCAGATAGGGCAAATGTCAGTGAGCGTTCCGATTTCAGTTCCAGATCGATTCGCCCAATGAATCCTTGATATTTAGTCGTTTTCAGCCAATTTTCTGGATTTTTGAAAATTTCACTTTTTTTGTGAAAATATCCACTAAATGAGGGAATAATATGTGTGAGGGTTCCGAAGGAGAGTTCCAAATTTGTGTGGGTAGAATATATATCCCACGGGGGTAAAATTGAAAAAAGTTTAAAAAATTTTTTTTGGGAATTAGTCATTTTTCTGGTTTTGATCAGACTTTCAGATAGGGGAAATGTCAGTGAGCATTCCGATTTCAGTTCCAGAGCGATACACCCAATGAGTCCTTGATATTTAGTCGATTTCAGCCAATTTTCTGGATTTTTGAAAATTTCACTTTTTTGTAAAAATATCCACTAAATGATGGAATAATATGTGTGAGGGTACCCCAGGAGAGTTCCAAATGTGTGTGGGTAGAATATATATCCCACGGGGGTAAAATTGAAAAAAGCTGAAAAAATTTTTTTTTGGACTTAGTCATTTTTCCGGCGTTTATCAGACTTTCAGATAGGGGAAATGTCAGTGAGCATTCCGATTTCAGTTCCAGAGTGATTCGCCCACTGAGTCCTTGTTATTTAGTTGTTTTCAGCCAATTTTCTGGATATTTGAAAATTTCACTTCTTTGTGAAAATATCCACTAAATGAGGGAATAATATGTGTGAGGGTACCCCAGGAGAGTTCTAAATGTGTGTGGGAAGAATATATATCCCACGGGGGTAAAATTGGAAAAAGTTGAAAAATTTTTTTTTTTGGACTTAGTCATTTTTCCGTCGTTTATCAGACTTTCAGATAGGGCAAATGTCAGTGAGCGTTCCGATTTCAGTTCCAGATCGATTCGCCCAATGAATCCTTGATATTTAGTCGTTTTCAGCCAATTTTCTGGATTTTTGAAAATTTCACTTTTTTTGTGAAAATATCCACTAAATGAGGGAATAATATGTGTGAGGGTTCCGAAGGAGAGTTCCAAATTTGTGTGGGTAGAATATATATCCCATGGGGGTAAAATTGAAAAAAGTTTAAAAAATTTTTTTTTGGGAATTAGTCATTTTTCTGGTTTTGATCAGACTTTCAGATAGGGGAAATGTCAGTGAGCATTCCGATTTCAGTTCCAGAGCGATACACCCAATGAGTCCTTGATATTTAGTCGTTTTCAGCCAATTTTCTGGATTTTTGAAAATTTCACTTTTTTGTAAAAATATCCACTAAATGATGGAATAATATGTGTGAGGGTACCCCAGGAGAGTTCCAAATGTGTGTGGGTAGAATATATATCCCACGGGGGTAAAATTGAAAAAAGCTGAAAAAATTTTTTTTTGGACTTAGTCATTTTTCCGGCGTTTATCAGACTTTCAGATACGAGAAATGTCAGTGAGCGTTCCGATTTCAGCTCCAGAGCGATTCGCCCAATGAGTCCTTGATATTTAGTCGTTTTCAGCCAATTTTCTGGATTTTTGAAAATTTCACTTTTTTGTGAAAATATCCACTAAATGAGGGAATAATATGTGTGAGGGTACCCCAGGAGAGCTCTAAATGTGTGTGGGAAGAATATATATCCCACGGGGGTAAAATTGAAAAAAGTTGAAAAAAAATTTTTTTTGGACTTAGTCATTTTTCCGGCGTTTATCAGACTTTAAGATAGGGGAAATGTCAGTGAGCATTCCCATTTCAGTTCCAGAGCAATTCGCCCAATGAGTCTTTGATATTTAGTCGTTTTCAGCCAATTTTCTGGATTTTTGAAAATTTCACTTTTTTGTGAAAATATCCACTAAATGAGGGAATAATATGTGTGAGGGTACCCCAGGAGAGTTCCAAATGTGTGTGGGTAGAATATATATCCCACGGGGGTAAAATTGAAAAAAGTCTAAAAAAATTTTTTTTTGGACTTAGTCATTTTTCCGGCGTTTATCAGACTTTCAGATAGGGGAAATGTCAGTGAGCATTCCGATTTCAGTTCCAGAGTGATTCGCCCACTGAGTCCTTGTTATTTAGTTGTTTTCAGCCAATTTTCTGGATATTTGAAAATTTCACTTCTTTGTGAAAATATCCACTAAATGAGGGAATAATATGTGTGAGGGTACCCCAGGAGAGTTCTAAATGTGTGTGGGAAGAATATATATCCCACGGGGGTAAAATTGGAAAAAGTTGAAAAAATTTTTTTTTTGGACTAAGTCATTTTTTCGGCGTTTATCAGACTTTCAGATACGGGAAATGTCAGTGAGCGTTCCGATTTCAGTTCCAGAGCGATTCGCCCAATGAGTCCTTGTTATTTAGTTGTTTTCAGCCAATTTTCTGGATTTTTGAAAATTTCACTTTTTTGTGAAAATATCCACTAAATGAGGGAATAATATGTGTAAGGGTACCCCAGGAGAGTTCCAAATGTGTGTGGTAGAATATATATCCCACGGGGGTAAAATTGAAAAAAGTTGAAAAAATATTTTTTTTGGACTTAGTCATTTTTCTGGTGTTGATCAGACTTTCAGATAGGGGAAATGTCAGTGAGCATTCCGATTTCAGTTCCAGTGCGATACACCCAATGAGTCCTTGATATTTAGTAGATTTCAGCCAATTTTCTGGATTTTTGAAAATTTCACTTTTTTGTAAAAATATCCACTAAATGATGGAATAATATGTGTGAGGGTACCCCAGGAGAGTTCCAAATGTGTGTGGGTAGAATATATATCCCACGGGGGTAAAATTGAAAAAAGCTGAAAACATTTTTTTTTGGACTTAGTCATTTTTCCGGCGTTTATCAGACTTTCAGATACGAGAAATGTCAGTGAGCGTTCCGATTTCAGCTCCAGAGCGATTCGCCCAATGAGTCCTTGATATTTAGTCGTTTTCAGCCAATTTTCTGGATTTTTGAAAATTTCACTTTTTTGTGAAAATATCCACTAAATGAGGGAATAATATGTGTGAGGGTACCCCAGGAGAGTTCCAAATGTGTGTGGGTAGAATATATATCCCACGGGGGTAAAATTGAAAAAAGTTGAAAAAAATTTTTTTTTGGACTTAGTCATTTTTCTGGCGTTTACAGACTTTAAGATAGGGGAAATGTCAGTGAGCATTCCCATTTCAGTTCCAGAGCGATTCGCCCAATGAGTCTTTGATATTTAGTCGTTTTCAGCCAATTTTCTGGATTTTTGAAAATTTCACTTTTTTGTGAAAATATCCACTAAATGAAGGAATAATATGTGTGAGGGTACCCCAGGAGAGTTCCAAATGTGTGTGGGTAGAATATATATCCCACGGGGGTAAAATTGAAAAAAGTCTAAAAAAATTTTTTTTTGGACTTAGTCATTTTTCCGGCGTTTATCAGACTTTCAGATAGGGGAAATGTCAGTGAGCATTCCGATTTCAGTTCCAGAGTGATTCGCCCAATGAGTCCTTGTTATTTAGTCGTTTTCAGCCAATTTTCTGGATATTTGAAAATTTCACTTCTTTGTGAAAATATCCACTAAATGAGGGAATAATATGTGTGAGGGTACCCCAGGAGAGATCTAAATGTGTGTGGGTAGAATATATATCCCACGGGGGTAAAATTGGAAAAAGTTAAAAAATTTTTTTTTTTGGACTTAGTCATTTTTCCGGCGTTTATCAGACTTTCAGATACGAGAAATGTCAGTGAGCATTCCGATTTCAGCTCCAGAGCAATTCGCACAATGAGTCCTTGATATTTAGTCGTTTTCAGCCAATTTTCTGGATTTTTGAAAATTTCACTTTTTTGTGAAAATATCCACTAAATGAGGGAATAATATGTGTGAGGGTACCGCAGGAGAGTATCAAATGTGTGTGGGAAGAATATATATCCCACGGGGGTAAAATTGAAAAAAGTTGAAAAAAATTTTTTTTTGGACTTAGTCATTTTTCCGTCGTTTATCAGACTTTCAGATAGGGCAAATGTCAGTGAGCGTTCCGATTTCAGTTCCAGATCGATTCGCCCAATGAATCCTTGATATTTAGTCGTTTTCAGCCAATTTTCTGGATTTTTGAAAATTTCACTTTTTTTGTGAAAATATCCACTAAATGAGGGAATAATATGTGTGAGGGTTCCGAAGGAGAGTTCCAAATTTGTGTGGGTAGAATATATATCCCATGGGGGTAAAATTGAAAAAAGTTTAAAAAATTTTTTTTTGGGAATTAGTCATTTTTCTGGTTTTGATCAGACTTTCAGATAGGGGAAATGTCAGTGAGCATTCCGATTTCAGTTCCAGAGCGATACACCCAATGAGTCCTTGATATTTAGTCGTTTTCAGCCAATTTTCTGGATTTTTGAAAATTTCACTTTTTTGTAAAAATATCCACTAAATGATGGAATAATATGTGTGAGGGTACCCCAGGAGAGTTCCAAATGTGTGTGGGAAGAATATATATCCCACGGGGGTAAAATTGAAAAAAGTCTAAAAAAATTTTTTTTTGGACTTAGTCATTTTTCCGGCGTTTATCAGACTTTCAGATAGGGGAAATGTCAGTGAGCATTCCGATTTCAGTTCCAGAGTGATTCGCCCACTGAGTCCTTGTTATTTAGTTGTTTTCAGCCAATTTTCTGGATATTTGAAAATTTCACTTCTTTGTGAAAATATCCACTAAATGAGGGAATAATATGTGTGAGGGTACCCCAGGAGAGTTCTAAATGTGTGTGGGAAGAATATATATCCCACGGGGGTAAAATTGGAAAAAGTTGAAAAAATTTTTTTTTTGGACTAAGTCATTTTTTCGGCGTTTATCAGACTTTCAGATACGGGAAATGTCAGTGAGCGTTCCGATTTCAGTTCCAGAGCGATTCGCCCAATGAGTCCTTGTTATTTAGTTGTTTTCAGCCAATTTTCTGGATTTTTGAAAATTTCACTTTTTTGTGAAAATATCCACTAAATGAGGGAATAATATGTGTAAGGGTACCCCAGGAGAGTTCCAAATGTGTGTGGGTAGAATATATATCCCACGGGGGTAAAATTGAAAAAAGTTGAAAAAATATTTTTTTTGGACTTAGTCATTTTTCTGGTGTTGATCAGACTTTCAGATAGGGGAAATGTCAGTGAGCATTCCGATTTCAGTTCCAGTGCGATACACCCAATGAGTCCTTGATATTTAGTAGATTTCAGCCAATTTTCTGGATTTTTGAAAATTTCACTTTTTTGTAAAAATATCCACTAAATGATGGAATAATATGTGTGAGGGTACCCCAGGAGAGTTCCAAATGTGTGTGGGTAGAATATATATCCCACGGGGGTAAAATTGAAAAAAGCTGAAAAAATTTTTTTTTGGACTTAGTCATTTTTCCGGCGTTTATCAGACTTTCAGATACGAGAAATGTCAGTGAGCGTTCCGATTTCAGCTCCAGAGCGATTCGCCCAATGAGTCCTTGATATTTAGTCGTTTTCAGCCAATTTTCTGGATTTTTGAAAATTTCACTTTTTTGTGAAAATATCCACTAAATGAGGGAATAATATGTGTGAGGGTACCCCAGGAGAGCTCTAAATGTGTGTGGGAAGAATATATATCCCACGGGGATAAAATTGAAAAAAGTTGAAAAAAATTTTTTTTTGGACTTAGTCATTTTTCCGGCGTTTATCAGACTTTCAGATAGGGCAAATGACAGTGAGCGTTCCAATTTCAGTTCCAGATCGATTCGCCCAATGAGTCCTTGATATTTAGTCGTTTTCAGCCAATTTTCTGGATTTTTGAAAATTTCACTTTTTTGTGAAAATATCCACTAAATGAGGGAATAATATGTGTGAGGGTACCCCAGGAGAGTTCCAAATGTGTGTGGGTAGAATATATATCCCACGGGGGTAAAATTGAAAAAAGTCTAAAAAAATTTTTTTTTGGACTTAGTCATTTTTCCGGCGTTTATCAGACTTTCAGATAGGGGAAATGTCAGTGAGCATTCCGATTTCAGTTCCAGAGTGATTCGCCCAATGAGTCCTTGTTATTTAGTCGTTTTCAGCCAATTTTCTGGATATTTGAAAATTTCACTTCTTTGTGAAAATATCCACTAAATGAGGGAATAATATGTGTGAGGGTACCCCAGGAGAGATCTAAATGTGTGTGGGTAGAATATATATCCCACGGGGGTAAAATTGGAAAAAGTTAAAAAAATTTTTTTTTTGGACTTAGTCATTTTTCCGGCGTTTATCAGACTTTCAGATACGAGAAATGTCAGTGAGCATTGCGATTTCAGCTCCAGAGCAATTCGCACAATGAGTCCTTGATATTTAGTCGTTTTCAGCCAATTTTCTGGATTTTTGAAAATTTCACTTTTTTGTGAAAATATCCACTAAATGAGGGAATAATATGTGTGAGGGTACCGCAGGAGAGTATCAAATGTGTATGGGAAGAATATATATCCCACGGGGGTAAAATTGAAAAAAGTTGAAAAAAATTTTTTTTTGGACTTAGTCATTTTTCCATCGTTTATCAGACTTTCAGATAGGGCAAATGTCAGTGAGCGTTCCGATTTCAGTTCCAGATCGATTCGCCCAATGAATCCTTGATATTTAGTCGTTTTCAGCCAATTTTCTGGATTTTTGAAAATTTCACTTTTTTGTGAAAATATCCACTAAATGAGGGAATAATATGTGTGAGGGTTCCGAAGGAGAGTTCCAAATTTGTGTGGGTAGAATATATATCCCACGGGGGTAAAATTGAAAAAAGTTTAAAAAATTTTTTTTTGGGACTTAGTCATTTTTCTGGTGTTGATCACACTTTCAGATAGGGGAAATGTCAGTGAGCATTCCGATTTCAGTTCCAGAGCGATACACCCAATGAGTCCTTGATATTTAGTCGTTTCCAGACAATTTTCTGGATTTTTGAAAATTTCACTTTTTTGTAAAAATATCCACTAAATGATGGAATAATATGTGTGAGGGTACCCCAGGAGAGTTCCAAATGTGTGTGGGTAGAATATATATCCCACGGGGGTAAAATTGAAAAAAGCTTCTGGATTTTTGAAAATTTCACTTTTTTGTGAAAATATCCACTAAATGAGGGAATAATATGTGTGAGGGTACCCCAGGAGAGTTCTAAATGTGTATGGGAAGAATATATATCCCACGGGGGTAAAATTGAAAAAAGTTGAAAAAAATTTTTTTTTGGACTTAGTCATTTTTCCGGCGTTTATCAGACTTTCAGATAGGGGAAATGTCAGTGAGCGTTCCAATTTCAGTTCCAGAGCGATACGCAAAATGAGTCCTTGATATTTAGTCGTTTTCAGCCAATTTTCTGGATTTTTGAAAATTTCACTTTTTTGTGAAAATATCCACGAAATGAGGGAATAATATGTGTGAGGGTACCCCAGGAGAGTTTCAAATGTGTGTGGGTAGAATATATATCCGACGGGGGTAAAATTGAAAAAAGTTGAAAAAAATTTTTTTTGGACTTAGTCATTTTTCCGACATTTATCAGACTTTCAGATAGGGGAAATGTCAGTGACCATTACGATTTCAGTTCCAGAGCGATTCGCCCAATGAGTCCTTGTAATTTAGTCGTTTTCAGCCAATTTTCTGGATTTTTGAAAATTTCACTTTTTTGTGAAAATATCCACTAAATGAGGGAATAATATGTGTGAGGGTAACCCAGGAGAGTGCCAAATGTGTGTGGGTAGAATATATATCCCACGGGGGTAAAATTGAAAAAAAAAATTTTTTGGACTTAGTCATATTTCTGGCGTTTATCAGACTTTCAGATAGGGGAAATGTCTGTGAGCGTTCCAATTTCAGTTCCAGAGCGATTCGCCCAATGAGTCTTGGATATTTAGTCGTTTTCAGCCAATTTTCTGGATTTTTGAAAATTTCACTTTTTTGTGAAAATATCCCCTAAATGAGGGAATAATATGTGTGAGGGTACCCCAGGAGAGCTCTAAATGTGTGTGGGAAGAATATATATCCCACGGGGGTAAAATTGAAAAAAGTTGAAAAAAATTTTTTTTTGGACTTAGTCATTAATCCGGCGTTTATCAGACTTTCAGATAGGGCAAATGACAGTGAGCGTTCCAATTTCAGTTCCAGATCGATTCGCCCAATGAGTCCTTGATATTTAGTCGTTTTCAGCCAATTTTCTGGATTTTTGAAAATTTCACTTTTTTGTGAAAATATCCACTAAATGAGGGAATAATATGTGTGAGGGTACCCCAGGAGAGTTCCAAATGTGTGTGCGTAGAATATATATCCCACGGGGTAAAATTGAAAAAAGTTGAAAAAAATTTTTTTTTGGACTTAGTCATTTTTCTGGCGTTTACAGACTTTAAGATAGGGGAAATGTCAGTGAGCATTCCCATTTCAGTTCCAGAGTGATTCGCCCAATGAGTCTTTGATATTTAGTCGTTTTCAGCCAATTTTCTGGATTTTTGAAAATTTCACTTTTTTGTGAAAATATCCACTAAATGAGGGAATAATATGTGTGAGGGTACCCCAGGAGAGTTCCAAATTTGTGTGGGTAGAATATATATCCCACGGGGGTAAAATTGAAAAAAGTTTAAAAAATTTTTTTTTGGGACTTACTCATTTTTCTGGTGTTGATCAGACTTTCAGATAGGGGAAATGTCAGTGAGCTTCCGATTTCAGTTCCAGAGCGATACACCCAATGAGTCCTTGATATTTAGTCGTTTTCAGCCAATTTTCTGGATTTTTGAAAATTTCACTTTTTTGTAAAAATATCCACTAAATGATGGAATAATATGTGTGAGGGTACCCCAGGAGAGTTCCAAATGTGTGTGGGTAGAATATATATCCCACGGGGGTAAAATTGAAAAAAGTTGAAAAAAATTTTTTTTTGGACTTAGTCATTTTTCCGGCGTTTATCAGACTTTCAGATAGGGCAAATGTCAGTGAGCGTTCCGATTTCAGTTCCAGAGCGATTCACCCAATGAGTCCTTGTTATTTAGTTGTTTTCAGCCAATTTTCTGGATTTTTGAAAATTTCACTTTTTTGTGAAAATATCCACTAAATGAGGGAATAATATGTGTGAGGGTACCCCAGGAGAGTTCCAAATGTGTGTGGGTAGAATATATATCCCACGGGGGTAAAATTGAAAAAAGTCTAAAAAAATTTTTTTTTGGACTTAGTCATTTTTCCGGCGTTTATCAGACTTTCAGATAGGGGAAATGTCAGTGAGCATTCCGATTTCAGTTCCAGAGTGATTCGCCCAATGAGTCCTTGTTATTTAGTCGTTTTCAGCCAATTTTCTGGATATTTGAAAATTTCACTTCTTTGTGAAAATATCCACTAAATGAGGGAATAATATGTGTGAGGGTACCCCAGGAGAGTTCTAAATGTGTGTGGGAAGAATATATATCCCACGGGGGTAAAATTGGAAAAAATTTGAAAAATTTTTTTTTTTGGACTTAGTCATTTTTCCGGCGTTTATCAGACTTGCAGATAGGGGAAATGTCAGTGAGCATTCCGATTTCAGTTCTAGAGCGATACGCCCAATGAGTCCTTGATATTTAGTCGTTTTCAGCCAATTTTCTGGAATTTTGAAAATTTCACTTTTTTGTGAAAATATCCACTAAATGAGGGAATAATAAGTGTGAGGGTTCCCCAGAAGAGTTCCAAATGTGTGTGGGTAGAATATATATCCGACGGAGGTAAAATTGAAAAAAGTTGAAAAATTTTTTTTTGGACTTAGTCATTTTTCCGGCGTTTATCAGACTTTCAGATACGAGAAATGTCAGTGAGCGTTCCGATTTCAGCTCCAGAGCGATTCGCCCAATGAGTCCTTGATATTTAGTCGTTTTCAGCCAATTTTCTGGATTTTTGAAAATTTCACTTTTTTGTGAAAATATCCACTAAATGAGGGAATAATATGTGTGAGGGTAACCCAGGAGAGTGCCAAATGTGTGTGGGTAGAATATATATCCGACGGGGGTAAAATTGAAAAAAGTTGGAAAAAAATTTTTTTTTGGACTAAGTCATTTTTCCGACATTTATCAGACTTTCAGATAGGGGAAATGTCAGTGACCATTACGATTTCAGTTCCAGAGCGATTCGCCCAATGAGTCCTTGTAATTTAGTCGTTTTCAGCCAATTTTCTGGATTTTTGAAAATTTCACTTTTTTGTGAAAATATCCACTAAATGAGGGAATAATATGTGTGAGGGTACCGCAGGAGAGTATCAAATGTGTGTGGGAAGAATATATATCCCACGGGGGTAAAATTGAAAAAAGTTGAAAAAAATTTTTTTTTGGACTTAGTCATTTTTCTGGCGTTTATCAGACTTTCAGATAGGGGAAATGTCAGTGAGCGTTCCGATTTCAGTTCCAGAGCGATTCGCCCAATGAGTCCTTGATATTTAGTTGTTTTCAGCCAATTTTCTGGATTTTTGAAAATTTCACTTTTTTGTGAAAATATTCACTAAATGAGGGAATAATATGTGTGAGGGTACCCCAGGAGAGTTCTAAATGTGTATGGGAAGAATATATATCCCACGGGGGTAAAATTGAAAAAAGTTGAAAAAAATTTTTTTTTGGACTTAGTCATTTTTCCATCGTTTATCAGACTTTCAGATAGGGCAAATGTCAGTGAGCGTTCCGATTTCAGTTCCAGATCAATTCGCCCAATGAATCCTTGATATTTAGTCGTTTTCAGCCAATTTTCTGGATTTTTGAAAATTTCACTTTTTTGTGAAAATATCCACTAAATGAGGGAATAATATGTGTGAGGGTTCCGAAGGAGAGTTCCAAATTTGTGTGGGTAGAATATATATCCCACGGGGGTAAAATTGAAAAAAGTTTAAAAAATTTTTTTTTGGGACTTAGTCATTTTTCTGGTGTTGATCAGACTTTCAGATAGGAGAAATGTCAGTGAGCATTCCGATTTCAGTTCCAGAGTGATACACCCAATGAGTCCTTGATATTTAGTCGTTTTCAGACAATTTTCTGGATTTTTGAAAATTTCACTTTTTTGTAAAAATATCCACTAAATGATGGAATAATATGTGTGAGGGTACCCCAGGAGAGTTCCAAATGTGTGTGGGTAGAATATATATCCGACGGGGGTAAAATTGAAAAAAGTTGAAAAAAATTTTTTTTTGACTTAGTCATTTTTCCGGCGTTTATCAGACTTGCAGATAGGGGAAATGTCAGTGAGCATTCCGATTTCAGTTCTAGAGCGATACGCCCAATGAGTCCTTGATATTTAGTCGTTTTCAGCCAATTTTCTGGAATTTTGAAAATTTCACTTTTTTGTGAAAATATCCACTAAATGAGGGAATAATATGTGTGAGGGTAACCCAGGAGAGTGCCAAATGTGTGTGGGTAGAATATATATCCCACGGGGGTAAAATTGAAAAAAAAAATTTTTTGGACTTAGTCATATTTCTGGCGTTTATCAGACTTTCAGATAGGGGAAATGTCTGTGAGCGTTCCAATTTCAGTTCCAGAGCGATTCGCCCAATGAGTCTTGGATATTTAGTCGTTTTCAGCCAATTTTCTGGATTTTTGAAAATTTCACTTTTTTGTGAAAATATCCCCTAAATGAGGGAATAATATGTGTGAGGGTACCCCAGGAGAGCTCTAAATGTGTGTGGGAAGAATATATATCCCACGGGGGTAAAATTGAAAAAAGTTGAAAAAAATTTTTTTTTGGACTTAGTCATTTTTCCGGCGTTCATCAGACTTTCAGATAGGGCAAATGACAGTGAGCGTTCCAATTTCAGTTCCAGATCGATTCGCCCAATGAGTCCTTGATATTTAGTCGTTTTCAGCCAATTTTCTGGATTTTTGAAAATTTCACTTTTTTGTGAAAATATCCACTAAATGAGGGAATAATATGTGTGAGGGTACCCCAGGAGAGTTCCAAATGTGTGTGGGTAGAATATATATCCCACGGGGGTAAAATTGAAAAAAGTTGAAAAAAATTTTTTTTTGGACTTAGTCATTTTTCTGGCGTTTACAGACTTTAAGATAGGGGAAATGTCAGTGAGCATTCCCATTTCAGTTCCAGAGTGATTCGCCCAATGAGTCTTTGATATTTAGTCGTTTTCAGCCAATTTTCTGGATTTTTGAAAATTTCACTTTTTTGTGAAAATATCCACTAAATGAGGGAATAATATGTGTGAGGGTACCCCAGGAGAGTTCCAAATGTGTGTGGGTAGAATATATATCCCACGGGGGTAAAATTGAAAAAAGTTTAAAAAATTTTTTTTTGGGACTTAGTCATTTTTCTGGTGTTGATCAGACTTTCAGATAGGGGAAATGTCAGTGAGCATTCCGATTTCAGTTCCAGAGCGATACACCCAATGAGTCCTTGATATTTAGTCGTTTTCAGACAATTTTCTGGATTTTTGAAAATTTCACTTTTTTGTGAAAATATCCACGAAATGAGGGAATAATATGTGTGAGGGTAACCCAGGAGAGTGCCAAATGTGTGTGGGTAGAATATATATCCCACGGGGGTAAAATTGAAAAAAAAAATTTTTTGGACTTAGTCATATTTCTGGCGTTTATCAGACTTTCAGATAGGGGAAATGTCTGTGAGCGTTCCAATTTCAGTTCCAGAGCGATTCGCCCAATGAGTCTTGGATATTTAGTCGTTTTCAGCCAATTTTCTGGATTTTTGAAAATTTCACTTTTTTGTGAAAATATCCCCTAAATGAGGGAATAATATGTGTGAGGGTACCCCAGGAGAGCTCTAAATGTGTGTGGGAAGAATATATATCCCACGGGGGTAAAATTGAAAAAAGTTGAAAAAAATTTTTTTTTGGACTTAGTCATTTTTCCGGCGTTTATCAGACTTTCAGATAGGGCAAATGACAGTGAGCGTTCCAATTTCAGTTCCAGATCGATTCGCCCAATGAGTCCTTGATATTTAGTCGTTTTCAGCCAATTTTCTGGATTTTTGAAAATTTCACTTTTTTGTGAAAATATCCACTAAATGAGGGAATAATATGTGTGAGGGTACCCCAGGAGAGTTCCAAATGTGTGTGGGTAGAATATATATCCCACGGGGGTAAAATTGAAAAAAGTTGAAAAAAATTTTTTTTTGGACTTAGTCATTTTTCTGGCGTTTACAGACTTTAAGATAGGGGAAATGTCAGTGAGCATTCCCATTTCAGTTCCAGAGTGATTCGCCCAATGAGTCTTTGATATTTAGTCGTTTTCAGCCAATTTTCTGGATTTTTGAAAATTTCACTTTTTTGTGAAAATATCCACTAAATGAGGGAATAATATGTGTGAGGGTACCCCAGGAGAGTTCCAAATGTGTGTGGGTAGAATATATATCCCACGGGGGTAAAATTGAAAAAAGTTTAAAAAATTTTTTTTTGGGACTTAGTCATTTTTCTGGTGTTGATCAGACTTTCAGATAGGGGAAATGTCAGTGAGCATTCCGATTTCAGTTCCAGAGCGATACACCCAATGAGTCCTTGATATTTAGTCGTTTTCAGACAATTTTCTGGATTTTTGAAAATTTCACTTTTTTGTGAAAATATCCACGAAATGAGGGAATAATATGTGTGGGGGTACCCCAGGAGAATTCTAAATGTGTATGGGAAGAATATATATCCCACGGGGGTAAAATTGAAAAAAGTTGAAAAAAATTTTTTTTTGGACTTAGTCATTTTTCCGGCGTTTATCAGACTTTCAGATAGGGGAAATGTCAGTGAGCGTTCCGATTTCAGTTCCAGAGCGATACGCCCAATGAGTCCTTGATATTTAGTCGTTTTCAGCCAATTTTCTGGATTTTTGAAAATTTCACTTTTTTGTGAAAATATCCACGAAATGAGGGAATAATATGTGTGAGGGTACCCCAGGAGAGTTTCAAATGTGTGTGCGTAGAATATATATCCGACGGGGGTAAAATTGAAAAAAGTTGAAAAAAAATTTTTTTTGACTTAGTCATTTTTCCGGCGTTTATCAGACTTTCAGATAGGGGAAATGTCAGTGAGCATTCCGATTTCAGTTCTAGAGCGATACGCCCAATGAGTCCTTGATATTTAGTCGTTTTCAGCCAATTTTCTGGAATTTTGAAAATTTCACTTTTTTGTGAAAATATCCACTAAATGAGGGAATAATATGTGTGAGGGTAACCCAGGAGAGTGCCAAATGTTTGTGGGTAGAATACATATCCGACGGGGGTAAAATTGAAAAAAGTTGGAAAAAAATTTTTTTTTGGACTAAGTCATTTTTCCGACATTTATCAGACTTTCAGATAGGGGAAATGTCAGTGACCATTATGATTTCAGTTCCAGAGCGATTCGCCCAATGAGTCCTTGTAATTTAGTCGTTTTCAGCCAATTTTCTGGATTTTTGAAAATTTCACTTTTTTGTGAAAATATCCACTAAATGAGGGAATAATATGTGTGAGGGTAACACAGGAGAGTGCCAAATGTGTGTGGGTAGAATATATATCCCACGGGGGTAAAATTGAAAAAAAAATTTTTTTGGACTTAGTCATATTTCTGGCGTTTATCAGACTTTCAGATAGGGGAAATGTCTGTGAGCGTTCCAATTTCAGTTCCAGAGCGATTCGCCCAATGAGTCTTGGATATTTAGTCGTTTTCAGCCAATTTTCTGGATTTTTGAAAATTTCACTTTTTTGTGAAAATATCCCCTAAATGAGGGAATAATATGTGTGAGTGTACCCCAGGAGAGTTCTAAATGTGTATGGGAAGAATATATATCACACGGGGGTAAAATTCAAAAAAGTTGAAAAAAAATTTTTTTTTGGGCTTAGTCATTTTTCCGGCGTTTATCAGACTTTCAGATAGGGCAAATGTCTGTGTGCGTTCCAATTTCAGTTCCAGAGCGATTCGCCCAATGAGTCTTTGATATTTAGTCGTTTTCAGCCAATTTTCTGGATTTTTGAAAATTTCACTTTTTTGTGAAAATATCCACTAAATGAGGGAATAATAAGTGTGAGGGTACCCCAGAAGAGTTCCAAATGTGTGTGGGTAGAATATATATCCAACGGAGGTAAAATTGAAAAAAGTTGAAAAATTTTTTTTTGGACTTAGTCATTTTTCCGGCGTTTATCAGACTTTCAGATACGAGAAATGTCAGTGAGCGTTCCGATTTCAGCTCCAGAGCGATTCGCCCAATGAGTCCTTGATATTTAGTCGTTTTCAGCCAATTTTCTGGATTTTTGAAAATTTCACTTTTTTGTGAAAATATCCACTAAATGAGGGAATAATATGTGTGAGGGTACCCCAGAAGAGTTCCAAATGTGTGTGGGAAGAATATATATCCAACGGAGGTAAAATTGAAAAAAGTTGAAAAAAAATTTTTTTTGGACTTAGTCATTATTCTGGCGTTTATCAGACTTTCAGATAGGGGAAATGTCAGTGAGCATTCCGATTTCAGTTCCAGAGCGATTCGCCCAATGAGTCCTTGATATTTAGTCGTTTTCAGCCAATTTTCTGGATTTTTGAAAATTTCAATTTTTTTTGAAAATGTCCACTAAATGAGGGAATAATATGTGTGAGGGTAAACCAGGAGAGTTCCAAATGTGTGGGTAGAATATATATCCCACGGGGGTAAAATTGAAAAAAGCTGAAAAAATTTTTTTTTGGACTTAGTCATTTTTCCGGCATTTATCAGACTTTCAGATACGAGAAATGTCAGTGAGCGTTCCGATTTCAGTTCCAGAGCGATTCGCCCAATGAGTCTTTGATATTTAGTCGTTTTCAGCCAATTTTCTGGATTTTTGAAAATTTCACTTTTTTGTGAAAATATCCACTAAATGAGGGAATAATATGTGTGAGGGTAACCCAGGAGAGTGCCAAATGTGTGTGGGTAGAATATATATCCGACGGGGGTAAAATTGAATAAAGTAGAAAAAAATTTTTTTTTGGACTTAGTCATTTTTTCGGCGTTTATCAGACTTTCAGATAGGGGAAATGTCAGTGAGCATTCCGATTTCAGTTCCGGAGCGATTTGCCCAATGAGTCTTTGATATTTAGTCATTTTCAGCCAATTTTCTGGATTTTTGAAAATTTCACTTTTTTGTGAAAATGTCCACTAAATGAGGGAATAATAAGTGTGAGGGTACCCCAGAAGAGATCCAAATGTGTGTGGGTAGAATATATATCCGACGGAGGTAAAATTGAAAAAAGTTGAAAAAAATTTTTTTTTGGACTTAGTCATTTTTCTGGCGTTGATCAGACTTTCAGATAGGGGAAATGTCAGTGAGCGTTCCGATTTCAGCTCCAGAGCGATTCGCCCAATGAGTCCTTGATATTTAGTCGTTTTCAGCCAATTTTCTGGATTTTTGAAAATTTCACTTTTTTGTGAAAATATCCACTAAATGAGGGAATAATATGTGTGAGTGTACCCCAGGAGAGTTCTAAGTGTGTGTGGGAAGAATATATATCCCACGGGGGTAAAATTGAAAAAAGTTGAAACAAATTTTTTTTTGGACTTAGTCATTTTTCTGGCGTTTATCAGACTTTCAGATAGGGGAAATGTCAGTGAGCGTTCCGATTTCAGTTCCAGAGCGATTTGCCCAATGAGTCGTTGTTATTTAGTCGTTTTCAGCCAATTTTCTGGATTTTTGAAAATTTCACTTTTTTGTGAAAATATCCACTAAATGAGGGAATAATATGTGTGAGAGTACCGAAGGAGAGTTCCAAATGTGTGTGGGTAGAATATATATCCCACGGGGGTAAAATTGAAAAAAGTTGAAAAAAAATTTTTTTTGGACTTAGTAATTTTTCCGGCGTTTATCAGACTTTCAGACAGGGGAAATGTCAGTGAGCGTTCCGATTTCAGTTCCAGAGCGATTCGCCCAATGAGTCCTTGATATTTGTCGTTTTTCAGCCAATTTTCTGGATTTTTGAAAATTTCACTTTTTTGTGAAAATATCCACTAAATGAGGGAATAATATGTGTGAGGGTACCCCAGGAGAGTTCCAAATGTGTGTGGGTAGAATATATATCCCAAGGGGTTAAAAGAGAAAAAAGTTGAAAAAATTTTTTTTTTGGACTTAGTCATTTTTCCGGCGTTTATCAGACTTTTAGATAGGGGAAATGTCAGTAAGCGTTCCGATTTCAGTTCCATAGCGATTCACCCAATGAGTCCTTGATATTTAGTCGTTTTCAGCCAATTTTCTGGATTTTTGAAAATTTCACTTTTTTGTGAAAATATCCACTAAATGAGGGAATAATATGTGTGAGGGTACCGAAGGAGAGTTCCAAATGTGTGTGGGTAGAATGTATATCCCACGGGGGTAAAATTGAAAAAAGTTGAAAAAAAATTTTTTTTGGACTTAGTCATTTTTCCGGCGTTTATCAGACTTTCAGATAGAGGAAATGTCAGTGAGCATTCCGATTTCAGTTCCAGAGCGATTTGCCGAATGAGTGCTTGATATTTAGTCGTTTTCAGACAATTTTCTGGATTTTTGAAAATTTCACTTTTTTGTGAAAATATCCACTAAATGAGGGAATAATATGTGTGAGGGTACCCCAGGAGAGTTCCTAATGTGTGTGGGAAGAATATATATCCCACAGGGGTAAAATTGAAAAAAGTTGAAAAAAATTTTTTTTTGGACTTAGTCATTTTTCCGGCGTTTATCAGACTTTTAGATAGGGGAAATTGCAGTGAGCATTCCAATTTCAGTTCCAGAGCGATTCACCCAATGAGTCCTTGATATTTAGTCATTTTCAGCCAATTTTCTGGATTTTTGAAAATTTCACTTTTTTGTGAAAATATCCACTAAATGAGGGAATAATATGTGTGAGGGTACCCCAGGAGAGTTCCAAATGTTTGTGGGTAGAATATATATCCCACGGGGGTAAAATTGAATAAAGTAGAAAAAATTTTTTTTTTGGACTTAGTCATTTTTTCGGCGTTTATCAGACTTTCAGATAGGGGAAATGTCAGTGAGCATTCCGATTTCAGTTCCAGAGCGATTCGCCCAATGAGTCCTTGTTATTTAGTCGTTTTCAGCCAAGTTTCTGGATTTTTGAAAATTTCACTTTTTTGTGAAAATATCCACTAAATGAGGGAATAATATGTGTGAGGGTACCCCAGGAGAGTTCCAAATGTGTGTGGGAAGAATATATATCCGACGGGGGTAAAATTGAAAAAAGTTGAAAAAAAATTTTTTTTGGACTTAGTCGTTTTTCCAACGTTTATCAGACTTTCAGATAGGGGAAATGTCAGTGAGCATTCCAATTTCAGTTCCAGAGCGATTCGCCCAATGAGTCCTTGTTATTTAGTCGTTTTCAGCCAATTTTCTGGATTTTTGAAAATTTCTCTTTTTTGTGAAAAGATCCACTAAATGAGGGAATAATATGTGTGAGGGTACCGAAGGAGAGTTCCAAATGTGTGTGGGTAGAATATATATCCCACGGGGGTAAAATTGAATAAAGTAGAAAATTATTTTTTTTTGGACTTAGTCATTTTTTCGGCGTTTATCAGACTTTCAGATAGGGGAAATGTCAGTGAGCATTCCGATTTCAGTTCCAGAGCGATTCGCCCAATGAGTCCTTGTTATTTAGTCGTTTTCAGCCAATTTTCTGGATTTTTGAAAATTTCACTTTTTTGGGAAAATATCCACTAAATGAGGGAATAATATGTGTGAGGGTACCAAAGGAGAGTTCCAAATGTGTGTGGGTAGAATATATATCCCACGGGGGTAAAATTGAAAAAAGTTGAAAAAAAATTTTTTTTGGACTTAGTCATTTTTCCGGCTTTTATCAGACTTTCAGATAGGGGAAATGTCAGTGAGCGCTCCGATTTCAGATCCAGAGCGATTCGCCGAATGAGTCCATGATATTTAGTCGTTTTCAGCCAATTTTCTGGATTTTTGAAAATTTCACTTTTTTGTGAAAATATCCACTAAATGAGGGAATAATATGTGTGAGGGTACCCCAGGAGAGTTCCAAATGTTTGTGGGTAGAATATATATCCCACGGGGGTAAAATTGAAAAAAGTTGAAAAATTTTTTTTTTTGGATTTAGTCATTATTCTGGCGTTTATCAGACTTTCAGATAGGGGAAATGTCAGTGAGCGTTCCAATTTCAGTTCCAGAGCGATTCGCCGAATGAGTCCTTGATATTTAGTCGTTTTCAGCCAATTTTCTGGATTTTTGAAAATTTCACTTTTTTGTGAAAATATCCACTAAATGAGGGAATAATATGTGTGAGGGTACCGAAGAAGAGTTCCAAATGTGTGTGGGTAGAATGTATATCCCACGGGGGTAAAATTGAAAAAAGTTGAAAAAAAATTTTTTTTGGACTTAGTCATTTTTCCGGCGTTAATCAGACTTTCAGATAGAGGAAATGTCAGTGAGCATTCCGATTTCAGTTCCAGAGCGATTCGCCCAATGAGTCCTTGTTATTTAGTCGTTTTCAGCCAATTTTCTGGATTTTTGAAAATTTCACTTTTTTGTGAAAATATCCACTAAATGAGGGAATAATAATATGTGTGAGAGTACCGAAGGAGAGTTCCAAATGTGTGTGGGTAGAATATATATCCCACGGGGGTAAAATTGAAAAAAGTTGAAAAAAAATTTTTTTTGGACTTAGTAATTTTTCCGGCGTTTATCAGACTTTCAGATAGGGGAAATGTCAGTGAGCGTTCCGATTTCAGTTCCAGAGCGATTCGCCCAATGAGTCCTTGATATTTGTCGTTTTTCAGCCAATTTTCTGGATTTTTGAAAATTTCACTTTTTTGTGAAAATATCCACTAAATGAGGGAATAATATGTGTGAGGGTACCCCAGGAGAGTTCCAAATGTGTGTGGGTAGAATATATATCCCAAGGGGTTAAAAGAGAAAAAAGTTGAAAAAATTTTTTTTTTGGACTTAGTCATTTTTCCGGCGTTTATCAGACTTTTAGATAGGGGAAATGTCAGTGAGCGTTCCGATTTCAGTTCCATAGCGATTCACCCAATGAGTCCTTGATATTTAGTCGTTTTCAGCCAATTTTCTGGATTTTTGAAAATTTCACTTTTTTGTAAAAATATCCACTAATTGAGGGAATAATATGTGTGAGGGTACCCCAGGAGAGTTTCAAATGTGTGTGGGAAGAATATATATCCCACGGGGGTAAAATTGAATAAAGTAGAAAAAAATTTTTTTTTGGACTTAGTCATTTTTTCGGCGTTTATCAGACTTTCAGATAGGGGAAATGTCAGTGAGCATTCCGATTTCAGTTCCGGAGCGATTTGCCCAATGAGTCTTTGATATTTAGTCGTTTTCAGCCAATTTTCTGGATTTTTGAAAATTTCACTTTTTTGTGAAAATATCCACTAAATGAGGGAATAATATGTGTGAGGGTACCCCAGGAGAGTTCCAAATGTGTGTGGGTAGAATATATTTCCGACGGGGGTAAAATTGAAAAAAGTTGAAAAAAAATTTTTTTTGGACTTAGTCATTTTTCCGACGTTTATCAGACTTTCAGATAGGGGAAATGTCAGTGAGCATTCCGATTTCAGTTCCAGAGCGATTCGCCCAATGAGTCCTTGTTATTTAGTCGTTTTCAGCCAATTTTCTGGATTTTTGAAAATTTCACTTTTTTGTGAAAATATCCACTAAATGAGGGAATAATATGTGTGAGGGTACCGAAGGAGAGTTCCAAATGTGTGTGGGTAGAATGTATATCCCACGGGGGTAAAATTGAAAAAAGTTGAAAAAAAATTTTTTTTGGACTTATTCATTTTTCCGGCGTTTATCAGACTTTCAGATAGAGGAAATGTCAGTGAGCATTCCGATTTCAGTTCCAGAGCGGTTCGCCGAATGAGTCCTTGATATTTAGTCGTTTTCAGCCAATTTTCTGGATTTTTGAAAATTTCACTTTTTTGTGAAAATATCCACTAAATGAGGGAATAATATGTGTGAGGGTACCCCAGGAGAGTTCCAAATGTGTGTGGGAAGAATATATATCCCACGGGGGTAAAATTGAAAAAAGTTGAAAAAAATTTTTTTTTGGACTTAGTCATTTTTCCGGCGTTTATCAGACTTTTAGATAGGGGAAATGGCAGTGAGCATTCCAATTTCAGTTCCAGAGCGATTCACCCAATGAGTCCTTGATATTTAGTCATTTTCAGCCAATTTTCTGGATTTTTGAAAATTTCACTTTTTTGTGAAAATATCCACTAAATGAGGGAATAATATGTGTGAGGGTACCCCAGGAGAGTTCCAAATGTTTGTGGGTAGAATATATATCCCACGGGGGTAAAATTGAATAAAGTAGAAAAATTTTTTTTTTTGGACTTAGTCATTTTTTCGGCGTTTATCAGACTTTCAGATAGGGGAAACGTCAGTGAGCATTCCGATTTCAGTTCCAGAGCGATTCGCCCAATGAGTCCTTGTTATTTAGTCGTTTTCAGCCAATTTTCTGGATTTTTGAAAATTTCACTTTTTTGGGAAAATATCCACTAAATGAGGGAATAATATGTGTGAGGGTACCAAAGGAGAGTTCCAAATGTGTGTGGGTAGAATATATATCCCACGGGGGTAAAATTGAAAAAAGTTGAAAAAAAATTTTTTTTGGACTTAGTCATTTTTCCGGCGTTTATCAGACTTTCAGATAGGGGAAATGTCAGTGAGCGCTCCGATTTCAGTTCCAGAGCGATTCGCCGAATGAGTCCTTGATATTTAGTAGTTTTCAGCCAATTTTCTGGATTTTTGAAAATTTCACTTTTTTGTGAAAATATCCACTAAAGGAGGGAATAATATGTGTGAGGGTACCCCAAGAGAGTTCCAAATGTTTGTGGGTAGAATATATATCCCACGGGGGTAAAATTGAAAAAAGTTGAAAAAAATTTTTTTTTGGATTTAGTCATTATTCTGGCGTTTATCAGACTTTCAGATAGGGGAAATGTCAGTGAGCGTTCCAATTTCAGTTCCAGAGCGATTCGCCGAATGAGTCCTTGATATTTAGTCGTTTTCAGCCAATTTTCTGGATTTTTGAAAATTTCACTTTTTTGTGAAAATATCCACTAAATGAGGGAATAATATGTGAGAGGGCACCGAAGGAGAGTTCCAAATGTGTGTGGGTAGAATGTATATCCCACGGGGGTAAAATTGAAAAAAGTTGAAAAAAAATTTTTTTTGGACTTAGTCGTTTTTCCGACGTTTATCAGACTTTCAGATAGGGGAAATGTCAGTGAGCATTCCGATTTCAGTTCCAGAGTGATTCGCCCAATGAGTCCTTGTTATTTAGTTGTATTCAGCCAATTTTCTGGATTTTTGAAAATTTCACTTTTTTGTAAAAATATCCACTAAATGAGGGAATAATATGTGTGAGAGTACCGAAGGAGAGTTTCAAATGTGTGTGGGTAGAATATATATCCCACGGGGGTAAAATTGAAAAAAGTTGAAAAAAATTTTTTTTGGGATTTAGTCATTATTCTGGCGTTTATCAGACTTTCAGATAGGGGAAATGTCAGTGAGCGTTCCAATTTCAGTTCCAGAGCGATTCGCCGAATGAGTCCTTGATATTTAGTCGTTTTCAGCCAATTTTCTGGATTTTTGAAAATTTCACTTTTTTGTGAAAATATCCACTAAATGAGGGAATAATATGTGTGAGGGTACCGAAGGAGAGTTCCAAATGTGTGTGGGTAGAATGTATATCCCACGGGGGTAAAATAGAAAAAAGTTGAAAAAATTTTTTTTTTGGACTTAGTCATTTTTCCGGCGTTTATCAGACTTTTAGATAGGGGAAATGTCAGTGAGCGTTCCGATTTCAGTTCCATAGCGATTCACCCAATGAGTCCTTGATATTTAGTCGTTTTCAGCCAATTTTCTGGATTTTTGAAAATTTCACTTTTTTGAAAAAAATATCCACTAATTGAGGGAATAATATGTGTGAGGGTACCCCAGGAGAGTTTCAAATGTGTGTGGGAAGAATATATATCCCACGGGGGTAAAATTGAATAAAGTAGAAAAAAATTTTTTTTTGGACTTAGTCATTTTTTCGGCGTTTATCAGACTTTCAGATAGGGGAAATGTCAGTGAGCATTCCGATTTCAGTTCCGGAGCGATTTGCCCAATGAGTCTTTGATATTTAGTCGTTTTCAGCCAATTTTCTGGATTTTTGAAAATTTCACTTTTTTGTGAAAATATCCACTAAATGAGGGAATAATATGTGTGAGAGTACCGAAGGAGAGTTCCAAATGTGTGTGGGTAGAATATATATCCCACGGGGGTAAAATTGAAAAAAGTTGAAAAAAAATTTTTTTTGGACTTAGTCATTATTCTGGCGTTTATCAGACTTTTAGATAGAGGAAATGTCAGTGAGCGTTCCGATTTCAGCTCCAGAGCGATTCGCCGAATGAGTCCTTGATATTTAGTCGTTTTCAGCCAATTTTCTGGATTTTTGAAAATTTCACTTTTTTGTGAAAATATCCACTAAATGAGGGAATAATATGTGTGAGGGTACCCCAGGAGAGTTCCAAATGTGTGTGGGTAGAATATATTTCCGACGGGGGTAAAATTGAAAAAAGTTGAAAAAAAATTTTTTTTGGACTTAGTCATTTTTCCGACGTTTATCAGACTTTCAGATAGGGGAAATGTCAGTGAGCATTCCGATTTCAGTTCCAGAGCGATTCGCCCAATGAGTCCTTGTTATTTAGTCGTTTTCAGCCAATTTTCTGGATTTTTGAAAATTTCACTTTTTTGTGAAAATATCCACTAAATGAGGGAATAATATGTGTGAGGGTACCGAAGGAGAGTTCCAAATGTGTGTGGGTAGAATGTATATCCCACGGGGGTAAAATTGAAAAAAGTTGAAAAAAAATTTTTTTTGGACTTATTCATTTTTCCGGCGTTTATCAGACTTTCAGATAGAGGAAATGTCAGTGAGCATTCCGATTTCAGTTCCAGAGCGGTTCGCCGAATGAGTCCTTGATATTTAGTCGTTTTCAGCCAATTTTCTGGATTTTTGAAAATTTCACTTTTTTGTGAAAATATCCACTAAATGAGGGAATAATATGTGTGAGGGTACCCCAGGAGAGTTCCAAATGTGTGTGGGAAGAATATATATCCCACGGGGGTAAAATTGAAAAAAGTTGAAAAAAATTTTTTTTTGGACTTAGTCATTTTTCCGGCGTTTATCAGACTTTTAGATAGGGGAAATGGCAGTGAGCATTCCAATTTCAGTTCCAGAGCGATTCACCCAATGAGTCCTTGATATTTAGTCATTTTCAGCCAATTTTCTGGATTTTTGAAAATTTCACTTTTTTGTGAAAATATCCACTAAATGAGGGAATAATATGTGTGAGGGTACCCCAGGAGAGTTCCAAATGTTTGTGGGTAGAATATATATCCCACGGGGGTAAAATTGAATAAAGTAGAAAAATTTTTTTTTTTGGACTTAGTCATTTTTTCGGCGTTTATCAGACTTTCAGATAGGGGAAACGTCAGTGAGCATTCCGATTTCAGTTCCAGAGCGATTCGCCCAATGAGTCCTTGTTATTTAGTCGTTTTCAGCCAATTTTCTGGATTTTTGAAAATTTCACTTTTTTGGGAAAATATCCACTAAATGAGGGAATAATATGTGTGAGGGTACCAAAGGAGAGTTCCAAATGTGTGTGGGTAGAATATATATCCCACGGGGGTAAAATTGAAAAAAGTTGAAAAAAAATTTTTTTTGGACTTAGTCATTTTTCCGGCGTTTATCAGACTTTCAGATAGGGGAAATGTCAGTGAGCGCTCCGATTTCAGTTCCAGAGCGATTCGCCGAATGAGTCCTTGATATTTAGTAGTTTTCAGCCAATTTTCTGGATTTTTGAAAATTTCACTTTTTTGTGAAAATATCCACTAAAGGAGGGAATAATATGTGTGAGGGTACCCCAAGAGAGTTCCAAATGTTTGTGGGTAGAATATATATCCCACGGGGGTAAAATTGAAAAAAGTTGAAAAAAATTTTTTTTTGGATTTAGTCATTATTCTGGCGTTTATCAGACTTTCAGATAGGGGAAATGTCAGTGAGCGTTCCAATTTCAGTTCCAGAGCGATTCGCCGAATGAGTCCTTGATATTTAGTCGTTTTCAGCCAATTTTCTGGATTTTTGAAAATTTCACTTTTTTGTGAAAATATCCACTAAATGAGGGAATAATATGTGTGAGAGTACCGAAGGAGAGTTTCAAATGTGTGTGGGTAGAATATATATCCCACGGGGGTAAAATTGAAAAAAGTTGAAAAAAATTTTTTTTGGGATTTAGTCATTATTCTGGCGTTTATCAGACTTTCAGATAGGGGAAATGTCAGTGAGCGTTCCAATTTCAGTTCCAGAGCGATTCGCCGAATGAGTCCTTGATATTTAGTCGTTTTCAGCCAATTTTCTGGATTTTTGAAAATTTCACTTTTTTGTGAAAATATCCACTAAATGAGGGAATAATATGTGTGAGGGTACCGAAGGAGAGTTCCAAATGTGTGTGGGTAGAATGTATATCCCACGGGGGTAAAATTGAAAAAAGTTGAAAAAAAATTTTTTTTGGACTTAGTCATTTTTCCGGCGTTAATCAGACTTTCAGATAGAGGAAATGTCAGTGAGCATTCCGATTTCAGTTCCAGAGCGATTCGCCCAATGAGTCCTTGATATTTAGTCGTTTTTCAGCCAATTTTCAGTATTTTTGAAAATTTCACTTTTTTGTGAAAATATCCACTAAATGAGGGAATAATATGTGTGAGGGTACCCCAGGAGAGTTCCAAATGTGTGTGGGTAGAATATATATCCCAAGGGGTTAAAAGAGAAAAAAGTTGAAAAATTTTTTTTTTTGGACTTAGTCATTTTTCCGGCGTTTATCAGACTTTTAGATAGGGGAAATGGCAGTGAGCATTCCAATTTCAGTTCCAGAGCGATTCACCCAATGAGTCCTTGATATTTAGTCATTTTCAGCCAATTTTCTGGATTTTTGAAAATTTCACTTTTTTGTGAAAATATCCACTAAATGAGGGAATAATATGTGTGAGGGTACCCCAGGAGAGTTCCAAATGTTTGTGGGTAGAATATATATCCCACGGGGGTAAAATTGAATAAAGTAGAAAAATTTTTTTTTTTGGACTTAGTCATTTTTTCGGCGTTTATCAGACTTTCAGATAGGGGAAACGTCAGTGAGCATTCCGATTTCAGTTCCAGAGCGATTCGCCCAATGAGTCCTTGTTATTTAGTCGTTTTCAGCCAATTTTCTGGATTTTTGAAAATTTCACTTTTTTGGGAAAATATCCACTAAATGAGGGAATAATATGTGTGAGGGTACCAAAGGAGAGTTCCAAATGTGTGTGGGTAGAATATATATCCCACGGGGGTAAAATTGAAAAAAGTTGAAAAAAAATTTTTTTTGGACTTAGTCATTTTTCCGGCGTTTATCAGACTTTCAGATAGGGGAAATGTCAGTGAGCGCTCCGATTTCAGTTCCAGAGCGATTCGCCGAATGAGTCCTTGATATTTAGTAGTTTTCAGCCAATTTTCTGGATTTTTGAAAATTTCACTTTTTTGTGAAAATATCCACTAAAGGAGGGAATAATATGTGTGAGGGTACCCCAAGAGAGTTCCAAATGTTTGTGGGTAGAATATATATCCCACGGGGGTAAAATTGAAAAAAGTTGAAAAAAATTTTTTTTTGGATTTAGTCATTATTCTGGCGTTTATCAGACTTTCAGATAGGGGAAATGTCAGTGAGCGTTCCAATTTCAGTTCCAGAGCGATTCGCCGAATGAGTCCTTGATATTTAGTCGTTTTCAGCCAATTTTCTGGATTTTTGAAAATTTCACTTTTTTGTGAAAATATCCACTAAATGAGGGAATAATATGTGAGAGGGCACCGAAGGAGAGTTCCAAATGTGTGTGGGTAGAATGTATATCCCACGGGGGTAAAATTGAAAAAAGTTGAAAAAAAATTTTTTTTGGACTTAGTCGTTTTTCCGACGTTTATCAGACTTTCAGATAGGGGAAATGTCAGTGAGCATTCCGATTTCAGTTCCAGAGTGATTCGCCCAATGAGTCCTTGTTATTTAGTTGTATTCAGCCAATTTTCTGGATTTTTGAAAATTTCACTTTTTTGTAAAAATATCCACTAAATGAGGGAATAATATGTGTGAGAGTACCGAAGGAGAGTTTCAAATGTGTGTGGGTAGAATATATATCCCACGGGGGTAAAATTGAAAAAAGTTGAAAAAAATTTTTTTTGGGATTTAGTCATTATTCTGGCGTTTATCAGACTTTCAGATAGGGGAAATGTCAGTGAGCGTTCCAATTTCAGTTCCAGAGCGATTCGCCGAATGAGTCCTTGATATTTAGTCGTTTTCAGCCAATTTTCTGGATTTTTGAAAATTTCACTTTTTTGTGAAAATATCCACTAAATGAGGGAATAATATGTGTGAGGGTACCGAAGGAGAGTTCCAAATGTGTGTGGGTAGAATGTATATCCCACGGGGGTAAAATTGAAAAAAGTTGAAAAAAAATTTTTTTTGGACTTAGTCATTTTTCCGGCGTTAATCAGACTTTCAGATAGAGGAAATGTCAGTGAGCATTCCGATTTCAGTTCCAGAGCGATTCGCCCAATGAGTCCTTGATATTTAGTCGTTTTTCAGCCAATTTTCAGTATTTTTGAAAATTTCACTTTTTTGTGAAAATATCCACTAAATGAGGGAATAATATGTGTGAGGGTACCCCAGGAGAGTTCCAAATGTGTGTGGGTAGAATATATATCCCAAGGGGTTAAAAGAGAAAAAAGTTGAAAAATTTTTTTTTTTGGACTTAGTCATTTTTCCGGCGTTTATCAGACTTTTAGATAGGGGAAATGTCAGTGAGCGTTCCGATTTCAGTTCCATAGCGATTCACCCAATTAGTCCTTGATATTTAGTCATTTTCAGCCAATTTTCTGGATTTTTGAAAATTTCACTTTTTTGTAAAAATATCCACTAATTGAGGGAATAATATGTGTGAGGGTACCCCAGGAGAGTTTCAAATGTGTGTGGGAAGAATATATATCCCACGGGGGTAAAATTGAATAAAGTAGAAAAAAAATTTTTTTTGGACTTAGTCATTATTCTGGCGTTTATCAGACTTTTAGATAGAGGAAATGTCAGTGAGCGTTCCGATTTCAGCTCCAGAGCGATTCGCCGAATGAGTCCTTGATATTTAGTCGTTTTCAGCCAATTTTCTGGATTTTTGAAAATTTCACTTTTTTGTGAAAATATCCACTAAATGAGGGAATAATATGTGTGAGGGTACCCCAGGAGAGTTCCAAATGTGTGTGGGTAGAATATATATCCCACGGGGGTAAAATTGAAAAAAGTGGAAAAAAATTTTTTTTTGGACTTAGTCATTATTCTGGCGTTTATCAGACTTTCAGATAGAGGAAATGTCAGTGAGCGTTCCGATTTCAGTTCCAGAGTGATTCGCCGAATGAGTCCTTGATATTTAGTCGTTTTCAGCCAATTTTCTGGATTTTTGAAAATTTCACTTTTTTTGTGAAAATATCCACTAAATGAGGGAATAATATGTGTGAGGGTACCCCAGGAGAGTTCCAAATGTGTGTGGGTAGAATATATTTCCGACGGGGGTAAAATTGAAAAAAGTTGAAAAAAAATTTTTTTTGGACTTAGTCATTTTTCCGACGTTTATCAGACTTTCAGATAGGGGAAATGTCAGTGAGCATTCCGATTTCAGTTCCAGAGCGATTCGCCCAATGAGTCCTTGTTATTTAGTCGTTTTCAGCCAATTTTCTGGATTTTTGAAAATTTCACTTTTTTGTGAAAATATCCACTAAATGAGGGAATAATATGTGTGAGGGTACCGAAGGAGAGTTCCAAATGTGTGTGGGTAGAATGTATATCCCATGGGGGTAAAATTGAAAAAAGTTGAAAAAAAATTTTTTTTGGACTTAGTCATTTTTCCGGCGTTTATCAGACTTTTAGATAGGGGAAATGGCAGTGAGCATTCCAATTTCAGTTCCAGAGCGATTCACCCAATGAGTCCTTGATATTTAGTCATTTTCAGCCAATTTTCTGGATTTTTGAAAATTTCACTTTTTTGTGAAAATATCCACTAAATGAGGGAATAATATGTGTGAGGGTACCCAAGGAGAGTTCCAAATGTGTGTGGGAAGAATATATATCCCACGGGGGTAAAATTGAAAAAAGTTGAAAAAAATTTTTTTTTGGACTTAGTCATTATTCTGGCGTTTATCAGACTTTCAGATAGAGGAAATGTCAGTGAGCGTTCCGATTTCAGTTCCAGAGCGATTCGCCGAATGAGTCCTTGATATTTAGTCGTTTTCAGCCAATTTTCTGGATTTTTGAAAATTTCACTTTTTTGTGAAAATATCCACTAAATGAGGGAATAATATGTGTGAGGGTACCCCAGGAGAGTTCCAAACGTGTGTGGGAAGAATATATATCCGACGGGGGTAAAATTGAAAAAAGTTGAAAAAAATTTTTTTTTGGACTTAGTCGTTTTTCCGACGTTTATCAGACTTTCAGATAGGGGAAATGTCAGTGAGCATTCCAATTTCAGTTCCAGAGCGATTCGCCCAATGAGTCCTTGTTATTTAGTCGTTTTCAGCCAATTTTCTGGATTTTTGAAAATTTCTCTTTTTTGTGAAAAGATCCACTAAATGAGGGAATAATATTTGTGAGGGTACCGAAGGAGAGTTCCAAATGTGTGTGGAAAGAATATATATCCCACGGGGGTAAAATTGAAAAAAGTTGAAAAAAAATTTTTTTTGGACTTAGTCATTTTTCCGGCGTTTATCAGACTTTTAGATAGGGGAAATGGCAGTGAGCATTCCAATTTCAGTTCCAGAGCGATTCACCCAATGAGTCCTTGATATTTAGTCATTTTCAGCCAATTTTCTGGATTTTTGAAAATTTCACTTTTTTGTGAAAATATCCACTAAATGAGGGAATAATATGTGTGAGGGTACCGCAGGAGAGTTCCAAATGTTTGTGGGTAGAATATATATCCCACGGGGGTAAAATTGAATAAAGTAGAAAATTTTTTTTTTTTGGACTTAGTCATTTTTTCGGCGTTTATCAGACTTTCAGATAGGGGAAATGTCAGTGAGCATTCCGATTTCAGTTCCAGAGCGATTCGCCCAATGAGTCCTTGTTATTTAGTCGTTTTCAGCCAATTTTCTGGATTTTTGAAAATTTCACTTTTTTGGGAAAATATCCACTAAATGAGGGAATAATATGTGTGAGGGTACCAAAGGAGAGTTCCAAATGTGTGTGGGTAGAATATATATCCCACGGGGGTAAAATTGAAAAAAGTTGAAAAAAAATTTTTTTTGGACTTAGTCATTTTTCCGGCGTTTATCAGACTTTCAGATAGGGGAAATGTCAGTGAGCGCTCCGATTTCAGTTCCAGAGCGATTCGCCGAATGATTCCTTGATATTTAGTCGTTTTCAGCCAATTTTCTGGATTTTTGAAAATTTCACTTTTTTGTGAAAATATCCACTAAATGAGGGAATAATATGTGTGAGGGTACCCCAAGAGAGTTCCAAATGTTTGTGGGTAGAATATATATCCCACGGGGGTAAAATTGAAAAAAGTTGAAAAAAATTTTTTTTTGGATTTAGTCATTATTCTGGCGTTTATCAGACTTTCAGATAGGGGAAATGTCAGTGAGCGTTCCAATTTCAGTTCCAGAGCGATTCGCCGAATGAGTCCTTGATATTTAGTCGTTTTCAGCCAATTTTCTGGATTTTTGAAAATTTCACTTTTTTGTGAAAATATCCACTAAATGAGGGAATAATATGTGAGAGGGTACCGAAGGAGAGTTCCAAATGTGTGTGGGTAGAATGTATATCCCACGGGGGTAAAATTGAAAAAAGCTGAAAAAAAATTTTTTTTGGACTTAGTCATTTTTCCGGCGTTAATCAGACTTTCAGATAGAGGAAATGTCAGTGAGCATTCCGATTTCAGTTCCAGAGCGATTCGCCCAATGAGTCCTTGATATTTAGTCGTTTTTCAGCCAATTTTCAGTATTTTTGAAAATTTCACTTTTTTGTGAAAATATCCACTAAATGAGGGAATAATATGTGTGAGGGTACCCCAGGAGAGTTCCAAATGTGTGTGGGTAGAATATATATCCCACGGGGGTAAAATTGAAAAAAGTTGAAAAAAAATTTTTTTTGGACTTAGTCGTTTTTCCGACGTTTATCAGACTTTCAGATAGGGGAAATGTCAGTGAGCATTCCGATTTCAGTTCCAGAGTGATTCGCCCAATGAGTCCTTGTTATTTAGTTGTATTCAGCCAATTTTCTGGATTTTTGAAAATTTCACTTTTTTGTAAAAATATCCACTAAATGAGGGAATAATATGTGTGAGAGTACCGAAGGAGAGTTTCAAATGTGTGTGGGTAGAATATATATCCCACGGGGGTAAAATTGAAAAAAGTTGAAAAAATTTTTTTTTGGGATTTAGTCATTATTCTGGCGTTTATCAGACTTTCAGATAGGGGAAATGTCAGTGAGCGTTCCAATTTCAGTTCCAGAGCGATTCGCCGAATGAGTCCTTGATATTTAGTCGTTTTCAGCCAATTTTCTGGATTTTTGAAAATTTCACTTTTTTGTGAAAATATCCACTAAATGAGGGAATAATATGTGTGAGGGTACCGAAGGAGAGTTCCAAATGTGTGTGGGTAGAATTTATATCCCACGGGGGTAAAATTGAAAAAAGTTGAAAATAAATTTTTTTTGGACTTAGTCATTTTTCCGGCGTTAATCAGACTTTCAGATAGAGGAAATGTCAGTGAGCATTCCGATTTCAGTTCCAGAGCGATTCGCCCAATGAGTCCTTGATACTTAGTAGTTTTTCAGCCAATTTTCAGTATTTTTGAAAATTTCACTTTTTTGTGAAAATATCCACTAAATGAGGGAATAATATGTGTGAGGGTACCCCAGGAGAGTTCCAAATGTGTGTGGGTAGAATATATATCCCACGGGGGTAAAATTGAAAAAAGTTGAAAAAAAATTTTTTTTGGACTTAGTCGTTTTTCCGACGTTTATCAGACTTTCAGATAGGGGAAATGTCAGTGAGCATTCCGATTTCAGTTCCAGAGTGATTCGCCCAATGAGTCCTTGTTATTTAGTTGTATTCAGCCAATTTTCTGGATTTTTGAAAATTTCACTTTTTTTAAAAATATCCACTAAATGAGGGAATAATATGTGTGAGAGTACCGAAGGAGAGCTTCAAATGTGTGTGGGTAGAATATATATCCCACGGGGGTAAAATTGAAAACAGTTGAAAAAATTTTTTTTTTGGACTTAGTAGTTTTTCCGGCGTTTATCAGACTTTCAGATAGAGGAAATGTCAGTGAGCATTCCGATTTCAGTTCCAGAGCGATTCGCCCAATGAGTCCTTGATATTTAGTCGTTTTTCAGCCAATTTTCAGTATTTTTGAAAATTTCACTTTTTGGTGAAAAAATCCACTAAATGAGGGAATAATATGTGTGAGGGTACCCCAGGAGAGTTCCAAATGTGTGTGGGTAGAATATATATCCGACGGGGGTAAAAGTGAAAAAAGTTGAAAAAAAAATTTTTTTGGACTTAGTCGTTTTTCCGACGTTTATCAGACTTTCAGATAGGGGAAATGTCAGTGAGCATTCCGATTTCAGTTCCAGAGCGATTCGCCCAATGAGTCCTTGTTATTTAGTCGCTTTCAGCCAATTTTCTGGATTTTTGAAAATTTCACTTTTTTGTGAAAATATCCACTAAATGAGGGAATAATATGTGTGAGGGTACCGAAGGAGAGTTCCAAATGTGTGTGGTAGAATATATATCCCACGGGGGTAAAATTAAAAAAGTTGAAAAAAAATTTTTTTTGGACTTAGTCATTATTCTGGCGTTTATCAGACTTTCAGATAGGGAAATGTCAGTGAGCGTTCCAATTTCAGTTCCAGAGCGATTCGCCCAATGAGTCCTTGATATTTAGTCGTTTTTCAGCCAATTTTCAGTATTTTTGAAAATTTCACTTTTTTGTGAAAATATCCACTAAATGAGGGAATAATATGTGTGAGGGTACCCCAGGAGAGTTCCAAATGTGTGTGGGTAGAATATATATCCCACGGGGGTAAAATTGAAAAAAGTTGAAAAAAATTTTTTTTTGGATTTAGTCATTATTCTGGCGTTTATCAGACTTTCAGATAGGGAAATGTCAGTGAGCGTTCCAATTTCAGTTCCAGAGCGATTCGCCCAATGAGTCCTTGATATTTAGTCGTTTTTCAGCCAATTTTCAGTATTTTTGAAAATTTCACTTTTTTGTGAAAATATCCACTAAATGAGGGAATAATATGTGTGAGGGTACCCCAGGAGAGTTCCAAATGTGTGTGGGTAGAATATATATCCCACGGGGGTAAAATTGAAAAAAATTTTTTTTTGGACTTAGTCATTATTCTGGCGTTTATCAGACTTTCAGATAGGGGAAATGTCAGTGAGCGTTCCGATTTCAGTTCCAGAGCGATTCGCCGAATGAGTCCTTGATATTTAGTCGTTTTCAGCCAATTTTTTGGATTTTTAAAAATTTCACTTTTTTGTGAAAATATCCACTAAATAAGGGAGTAATATGTGTGAGGATACCCCAGGAGAGTTCCAAATGTGTGTGGGTAGAATATATATCCGACGGGGGTAAAATTGAAAAAAGTTGAAAAAAAATTTTTTTTGGACTTAGTCGTTTTTCCGACGTTTATCAGACTTTCAGAGAGAGGAAATGTCAGTGAGCGCTCCGATTTCAGTTCCAGAGCGATTCGCCGAATGAGTCCTTGATATTTAGTCGTTTTCAGCCAATTTTCTGGATTTTTGAAAATTTCACTTTTTTGTGAAAATATCCACTAAATGAGGGAATAATATGTGTGAGGGTACCCCAAGAGAGTTCCAAATGTTTGTGGGTAGAATATATATCCCACGGGGGTAAAATTGAAAACAGTTGAAAAAAATTTTTTTTGGGATTTAGTCATTATTCTGGCGTTTATCAGACTTTCAGATAGGGGAAATGTCAGTGAGCGTTCCCAATTTCAGTTCCAGAGCGATTCGCCGAATGAGTCCTTGATATTTAGTCGTTTTCAGCCAATTTTCTGGATTTTTGAAAATTTCACTTTTTTGTGAAAATATCCACTAAATGAGGGAATAATATGTGAGAGGGTACCGAAGGAGAGTTCCAAATGTGTGTGGGTAGAATGTATATCCCACGGGGGTAAAATTGAAAAAAGTTGAAAAAAAATTTTTTTTGGACTTAGTCATTTTTCCGGCGTTAATCAGACTTTCAGATAGAGGAAATGTCAGTGAGCATTCCGATTTCAGTTCCAGAGCGATTCGCCCAATGAGTCCTTGATATTTAGTCGTTTTTCAGCCAATTTTCAGTATTTTTGAAAATTTCACTTTTTTGTGAAAATATCCACTAAATGAGGGAATAATATGTGTGAGGGTACCCCAGGAGAGTTCCAAATGTGTGTGGGTAGAATATATATCCCACGGGGGTAAAATTGAAAAAAGTTGAAAAAAAATTTTTTTTGGACTTAGTCGTTTTTCCGACGTTTATCAGACTTTCAGATAGGGGAAATGTCAGTGAGCATTCCGATTTCAGTTCCAGAGTGATTCGCCCAATGAGTCCTTGTTATTTAGTTGTATTCAGCCAATTTTCTGGATTTTTGAAAATTTCACTTTTTTGTAAAAATATCCACTAAATGAGGGAATAATATGTGTGAGAGTACCGAAGGAGAGTTTCAAATGTGTGTGGGTAGAATATATATCCCACGGGGGTAAAATTGAAAAAAGTTGAAAAAATTTTTTTTTGGGATTTAGTCATTATTCTGGCGTTTATCAGACTTTCAGATAGGGGAAATGTCAGTGAGCGTTCCAATTTCAGTTCCAGAGCGATTCGCCGAATGAGTCCTTGATATTTAGTCGTTTTCAGCCAATTTTCTGGATTTTTGAAAATTTCACTTTTTTGTGAAAATATCCACTAAATGAGGGAATAATATGTGTGAGGGTACCGAAGGAGAGTTCCAAATGTGTGTGGGTAGAATGTATATCCCACGGGGGTAAAATTGAAAAAAGTTGAAAATAATTTTTTTTTGGACTTAGTCATTTTTCCGGCGTTAATCAGACTTTCAGATAGAGGAAATGTCAGTGAGCATTCCGATTTCAGTTCCAGAGCGATTCGCCCAATGAGTCCTTGATATTTAGTAGTTTTTCAGCCAATTTTCAGTATTTTTGAAAATTTCACTTTTTTGTGAAAATATCCACTAAATGAGGGAATAATATGTGTGAGGGTACCCCAGGAGAGTTCCAAATGTGTGTGGGTAGAATATATATCCCACGGGGGTAAAATTGAAAAAAGTTGAAAAAAATTTTTTTTTGGACTTAGTCATTTTTCTGGCGTTTATCAGACTTTCAGATAGGGGAAATGTCAGTGAGCGTTCCGATTTCAGTTCCAGAGCGATTCGCCCAATGAGTCCTTGATATTTAGTCGTTTTCAGCCAATTTTCTGGATTTTTGAAAATTTAACTTTTTTGTGAAAATATCCACTAAATGAGGGAATAATATGTGTGAGGGTACCCCAGGAGAGTTCCAAATGTGTGTGGGTAGAATATATATCCGACGGGGGTAAAAGTGAAAAAAGTTGAAAAAAAATTTTTTTTGGACTTAGTCGTTTTTCCGACGTTTATCAGACTTTCAGATAGGGGAAATGTCAGTGAGCATTCCGATTTCAGTTCCAGAGTGATTCGCCCAATGAGTCCTTGTTATTTAGTTGTATTCAGCCAATTTTCTGGATTTTTGAAAATTTCACTTTTTTGTAAAAATATCCACTAAATGAGGGAATAATATGTGTGAGAGTACCGAAGGAGAGTTTCAAATGTGTGTGGGTAGAATATATATCCCACGGGGGTAAAATTGAAAAAAGTTGAAAAAATTTTTTTTTGGGATTTAGTCATTATTCTGGCGTTTATCAGACTTTCAGATAGGGGAAATGTCAGTGAGCGTTCCAATTTCAGTTCCAGAGCGATTCGCCGAATGAGTCCTTGATATTTAGTCGTTTTCAGCCAATTTTCTGGATTTTTGAAAATTTCACTTTTTTGTGAAAATATCCACTAAATGAGGGAATAATATGTGTGAGGGTACCGAAGGAGAGTTCCAAATGTGTGTGGGTAGAATGTATATCCCACGGGGGTAAAATTGAAAAAAGTTGAAAATAAATTTTTTTTGGACTTAGTCATTTTTCCGGCGTTAATCAGACTTTCAGATAGAGGAAATGTCAGTGAGCATTCCGATTTCAGTTCCAGAGCGATTCGCCCAATGAGTCCTTGATATTTAGTCGTTTTTCAGCCAATTTTCAGTATTTTTGAAAATTTCACTTTTTTGTGAAAATATCCACTAAATGAGGGAATAATATGTGTGAGGGTACCCCAGGAGAGTTCCAAATGTGTGTGGGTAGAATATATATCCCACGGGGGTAAAATTGAAAAAAGTTGAAAAAAATTATTTTTTGGACTTAGTCATTTTTCTGGCGTTTATCAGACTTTCAGATAGGGGAAATGTCAGTGAGCGTTCCGATTTCAGTTCCAGAGCGATTCGCCCAATGAGTCCTTGATATTTAGTCGTTTTCAGCCAATTTTCTGGATTTTTGAAAATTTAACTTTTTTGTGAAAATATCCACTAAATGAGGGAATAATATGTGTGAGGGTACCCCAGGAGAGTTCCAAATGTGTGTGGGTAGAATATATATCCGACGGGGGTAAAAGTGAAAAAAGTTGAAAAAAAATTTTTTTGGGACTTAGTCGTTTTTCCGACGTTTATCAGACTTTCAGATAGGGGAAATGTCAGTGAGCATTCCGATTTCAGTTCCAGAGCGATTCGCCCAATGAGTCCTTGTTATTTAGTCGCTTTCAGCCAATTTTCTGGATTTTTGAAAATTTCACTTTTTTGTGAAAATATCCACTAAATGAGGGAATATTATGTGTGAGGGTACCGAAGGAGAGTTCCAAATGTGTGTGGTAGAATATATATCCCACGGGGGTAAAATTAAAAAAGTTGAAAAAAAATTTTTTTTGGACTTAGTCATTTTTCCGGCGTTTATCAGACTTTCAGATAGGGGAAATGTCAGTGAGCGTTCCAATTTCAGTTCCAGAATGATTCGCCCAATGACTCCTTGTTATTTAGTTGTTTTCAGCCAATTTTCTGGATTTTTGAAAATTTCACTTTTTTGTGAAAATATCCACTACATGAGGGAATAATATGTGTGAGGGTACCCCAGGAGAGTTCCAAATGTGTGTGGGTAGAATATATATCCCACGGGGTTAAAATTGAAAAAAGTTGAAAAAAATTTTTTTTGGGATTTAGTCATTATTCTGGCGTTTATCAGACTTTCAGATAGGGAAATGTCAGTGAGCGTTCCAATTTCAGTTCCAGAGCGATTCGCCCAATGAGTCCTTGATATTTAGTCGTTTTTCAGCCAATTTTCAGTATTTTTGAAAATTTCACTTTTTTGTGAAAATATCCACTAAATGAGGGAATAATATGTGTGAGGGTACCCCAGGAGAGTTCCAAATGTGTGTGGGTAGAATATATATCCCACGGGGGTAAAATTGAAAAAAGTTGAAAAAAATTTTTTTTTGGATTTAGTCATTATTCTGGCGTTTATCAGACTTTCAGATAGGGAAATGTCAGTGAGCGTTCCAATTTCAGTTCCAGAGCGATTCGCCCAATGAGTCCTTGATATTTAGTCGTTTTTCAGCCAATTTTCAGTATTTTTGAAAATTTCACTTTTTTGTGAAAATATCCACTAAATGAGGGAATAATATGTGTGAGGATACCCCAGGAGAGTTCCAAATGTGTGTGGGTAGAATATATATCCCACGGGGGTAAAATTGAAAAAAATTTTTTTTTGGACTTAGTCATTATTCTGGCGTTTATCAGACTTTCAGATAGGGGAAATGTCAGTGAGCGTTCCGATTTCAGTTCCAGAGCGATTCGCCGAATGAGTCCTTGATATTTAGTCGTTTTCAGCCAATTTTCTGGATTTTTAAAAATTTCACTTTTTTGTGAAAATATCCACTAAATAAGGGAGTAATATGTGTGAGGATACCCCAGGAGAGTTCCAAATGTGTGTGGGTAGAATATATATCCGACGGGGGTAAAATTGAAAAAAGTTGAAAAAAAATTTTTTTTGGACTTAGTCGTTTTTCCGACGTTTATCAGACTTTCAGATAGAGGAAATGTCAGTGATCATTCCAATTTCAGTTCCAGAGCGATTCGCCCAATGAGTCCTTGTTATTTAGTCGTTTTCAGCCAATTTTCTGGATTTTTGAAAATTTCACTTTTTTGTGAAAATATCCACTAAATGAGGGAATAATATGTGTGAGAGTACCGAAGGAGAGTTCCAAATGTGTGTGGGTAGAATATATATCCCACGGGGGTAAAATTGAAAAAGTTGAAAAAAACCTTTTTTTGGACTTAGTAATTTTTCCGGCGTTTATCAGACTTTCAGATAGGGGAAATGTCAGTGAGCGTTCCGATTTCAGTTCCAGAGCGATTCGCCCAATGAGTCCTTGATATTTAGTCGTTTTTCAGCCAATTTTCTGGATTTTTGAAAATTTCACTTTTTTGTGAAAATATCCACTAAATGAGGGAATAATATGTGTGAGGGTACCCCAGGAGAGTTCCAAATGTGTGTGAGTAGAATATATATCCGACGGGGGTAAAATTGAAAAAAGTTGAAAAAAAATTTTTTTTGGACTTAGTCGTTTTTCCGACGTTTATCAGACTTTCAGATAGAGGGAATGTCAGTGAGCATTCCGATTTCAGTTCCAGAGCAATTCGCCCAATGAGTCCTTGTTATTTTGTCGTTTTCAGCCAATTTTCTGGATTTTTGAAAATTTCACTTTTTTGTGAAAATATCCACTAAATGAGGGAATAATATGTGTGAGGGTACCGAAGGAGAGTTCCAAATGTGTGTGGGTAGAATATATATCCCACGGGGGTAAAATTGAAAAAAGTTGAAAAAAAATTTTTTTTAGACTTAGTCATTTTTCCGGCGTTTATCAGACTTTCAGATAGGGGAAATGTCAGTGAGCGTTCCAATTTCAGTTCCAGAGTGATTCGCCCAATGAGTCCTTGTTATTTAGTTGTTTTCAGCCAATTTTCTGGATTTTTGAAAATTTCACTTTTTTGTGAAAATATCCACTAAATGAGGGAATAATATGTGTGAGGGTACCCCAGGAGAGTTCCAAACGTGTGTGGGAAGAATATATATCCGACGGGGGTAAAATTGAAAAAAGTTGAAAAAAAATTTTTTTTGGACTTAGTCGTTTTTCCGACGTTTATCAGACTTTCAGATAGGGGAAATGTCAGTGAGCATTCCAATTTCAGTTCCAGAGCGATTCGCCCAATGAGTACTTGTTATTTAGTCGTTTTCAGCCAATTTTCTGGATTTTTGAAAATTTCTCTTCTTTGTGAAAAGATCCACTAAATGAGGGAATAATATTTGTGAGGGTACCGAAGGAGAGTTCCAAATGTGTGTGGGTAGAATGTATATCCCACGGGGGTAAAATTGAAAAAAGTTGAAAAAAAATTTTTTTTGGACTTAGTCATTTTTCCGGCGTTTATCAGACTTTCAGATAGAGGAAATGTCAGTGAGCATTCCGATTTCAGTTCCAGAGCGATTCGCTGAATGAGTCCTTGATATTTAGTCGTTTTCAGCCAATTTTCTGGATTTTTGAAAATTTCACTTTTTTGTGAAAATATCCACTAAATGAGGGAATAATATGTGTGAGGGTACCCCAGGAGAGTTCCAAATGTGTGTGGAAAGAATATATATCCCACGGGGGTAAAATTGAAAAAAGTTGAAAAAAAATTTTTTTTGGACTTAGTCATTTTTCCGGCGTTTATCAGACTTTTAGATAGGGGAAATGGCAGTGAGCATTCCAATTTCAGTTCCAGAGCGATTCACCCAATGAGTCCTTGATATTTAGTCATTTTCAGCCAATTTTCTGGATTTTTGAAAATTTCACTTTTTTGTGAAAATATCCACTAAATGAGGGAATAATATGTGTGAGGGTACCGCAGGAGAGTTCCAAATGTTTGTGGGTAGAATATATATCCCACGGGGGTAAAATTGAATAAAGTAGAAAATTTTTTTTTTTTGGACTTAGTCATTTTTTCGGCGTTTATCAGACTTTCAGATAGGGGAAATGTCAGTGAGCATTCCGATTTCAGTTCCAGAACGATTCGCCCAATGAGTCCTTGTTATTTAGTCGTTTTCAGCCAATTTTCTGGATTTTTGAAAATTTCACTTTTTTGGGAAAATATCCACTAAATGAGGGAATAATATGTGTGAGGGTACCAAAGGAGAGTTCCAAATGTGTGTGGGTAGAATATATATCCCACGGGGGTAAAATTGAAAAAAGTTGAAAAAAATTTTTTCTTGGACTTAGTCATTTTTCCGGCGTTTATCAGACTTTCAGATAGGGGAAATGTCAGTGAGCGCTCCGATTTCAGTTCCAGAGCGATTCACCCAATGAGTCCTTGATATTTAGTCATTTTCAGCCAATTTTCTGGATTTTTGAAAATTTCACTTTTTTGTGAAAATATCCACTAAATGAGGGAATAATATGTGTGAGGGTACCGCAGGAGAGTTCCAAATGTTTGTGGGTAGAATATATATCCCACGGGGGTAAAATTGAATAAAGTAGAAAATTTTTTTTTTTTGGACTTAGTCATTTTTTCGGCGTTTATCAGACTTTCAGATAGGGGAAATGTCAGTGAGCATTCCGATTTCAGTTCCAGAGCGATTCGCCCAATGAGTCCTTGTTATTTAGTCGTTTTCAGCCAATTTTCTGGATTTTTGAAAATTTCACTTTTTTGGGAAAATATCCAGTAAATGAGGGAATAATATGTGTGAGGGTACCAAAGGAGAGTTCCAAATGTGTGTGGGTAGAATATATATCCCACGGGGGTAAAATTGAAAAAAGTTGAAAAAAAATTTTTTTTGGACTTAGTCATTTTTCCGGCGTTTATCAGACTTTCAGATAGGGGAAATGTCAGTGAGCGCTCCGATTTCAGTTCCAGAGCGATTCTCCGAATGAGTCCTTGATATTTAGTCGTTTTCAGCCAATTTTCTGGATTTTTGAAAATTTCACTTTTTTGTGAAAATATCCACTAAATGAGGGAATAATATGTGTGAGGGTACCCCAGGAGAGTTCCAAATGTGTGTGGGTAGAATATATATCCCACGGGGGTAAAATTGAAAAAAGTTGAAAAAAAATTTTTTTTGGACTTAGTCGTTTTTCCGACGTTTATCAGACTTTCAGATAGGGGAAATGTCAGTGAGCATTCCGATTTCAGTTCCAGAGTGATTCGCCCAATGAGTCCTTGTTATTTAGTTGTATTCAGCCAATTTTCTGGATTTTTGAAAATTTCACTTTTTTGTAAAAATATCCACTAAATGAGGGAATAATATGTGTGAGAGTACCGAAGGAGAGTTTCAAATGTGTGTGGGTAGAATATATATCCCACGGGGGTAAAATTGAAAAAAGTTGAAAAAAATTTTTTTGGGGATTTAGTCATTATTCTGGCGTTTATCAGACTTTCAGATAGGGGAAATGTCAGTGAGCGTTCCAATTTCAGTTCCAGAGCGATTCGCCGAATGAGTCCTTGATATTTAGTCGTTTTCAGCCAATTTTCTGGATTTTTGAAAATTTCACTTTTTTGTGAAAATATCCACTAAATGAGGGAATAATATGTGTGAGGGTACCGAAGGAGAGTTCCAAATGTGTGTGGGTAGAATGTATATCCCACGGGGGTAAAATTGAAAAAAGTTGAAAAAAAATTTTTTTTGGACTTAGTCATTTTTCCGGCGTTAATCAGACTTTCAGATAGAGGAAATGTCAGTGAGCATTCCGATTTCAGTTCCAGAGCTATTCGCCCAATGAGTCCTTGATATTTAGTAGTTTTTCAGCCAATTTTCAGTATTTTTGAAAATTTCACTTTTTTGTGAAAATATCCACTAAATGAGGGAATAATATGTGTGAGGGTACCCCAGGAGAGTTCCAAATGTGTGTGGGTAGAATATATATCCCACGGGGGTAAAATTGAAAAAAGTTGAAAAAAATTTTTTTTTGGACTTAGTCATTATTCTGGCGTTTATCAGACTTTCAGATAGGGGAAATGTCAGTGAGCGTTCCGATTTCAGTTCCAGAGCGATTCGCCAAATGAGTCCTTGATATTTAGTCGTTTTCAGCCAATTTTCTGGATTTTTGAAAATTTCACTTTTTTGTGAAAATATCCACTAAATGAGGGAATAATATGTGTGAGGGTACCCCAGGAGAGTTCCAAATGTGTGTGGGTAGAATATATATCCGACGGGGGTAAAATTGAAAAAAGTTGAAAAAAAATTTTTTTTGGACTTAGTCGTTTTTCCGACGTTTATCAGACTTTCAGATAGGGGAAATGTCAGTGAGCATTCCGATTTCAGTTCCAGAGTGATTCGCCCAATGAGTCCTTGTTATTTAGTTGTATTCAGCCAATTTTCTGGATTTTTGAAAATTTCACTTTTTTGTGAAAATATCCACTACATGAGGGAATAATATGTGTGAGGGTACCCCAGGAGAGTTCCAAATGTGTGTGGGTAGAATATATATCCCACGGGGGTAAAATTGAAAAAAGTTGAAAAAAATTTTTTTTTGGATTTAGTCATTATTCTGGCGTTTATCAGACTTTCAGATAGGGAAATGTCAGTGAGCGTTCCAATTTCAGTTCCAGAGCGATTCGCCCAATGAGTCCTTGATATTTAGTCGTTTTTCAGCCAATTTTCAGTATTTTTGAAAATTTCACTTTTTTGTGAAAATATCCACTAAATGAGGGAATAATATGTGTGAGGGTACCCCAGGAGAGTTCCAAATGTGTGTGGGTAGAATATATATCCCACGGGGGTAAAATTGAAAAAAGTTGAAAAAATTTTTTTTTTGGACTTAGTCATTATTCTGGCGTTTATCAGACTTTCAGATAGGGGAAATGTCAGTGAGCGTTCCGATTTCAGTTCCAGAGCGATTCGCCGAATGAGTCCTTGATATTTAGTCGTTTTCAGCCAATTTTCTGGATTTTTGAAATTGTAACTTTTTTGTGAAAATATCCACTAAATGAGGGAATAATATGTGTGAGGGTACCCCAGGAGAGTTCCAAATGTGTGTGGGTAGAATATATATCCGACGGGGGTAAAAGTGAAAAAAGTTGAAAAAAAATTTTTTTTGGACTTAGTCGTTTTTCTGACGTTTATCAGACTTTCAGATAGGGGAAATGTCAGTGAGCATTCCGATTTCAGTTCCAGAGCGATTCGCCCAATGAGTCCTTGTTATTTAGTCGCTTTCAGCCAATTTTCTGGATTTTTGAAAATTTCTCTTTTTTGTGAAAATATCCACTACATGAGGGAATAATATGTGTGAGGGTACCCCAGGAGAGTTCCAAATGTGTGTGGGAAGAATATATATCCCACGGGGGTAAAATTGAAAAAAGTTGAACAAAATTTTTTTTTGGACTTAGTCATTTTTCCGGCGTTTATCAGACTTTCACATAGGGGAAATGTCAGTGAGCGTTCCGATTTCAGTTCCAGAGCGATTCGCCCAATGAGTCCTTGATATTTAGTCGTTTTTCAGCCAATTTTCTGGATTTTTGAAAATTTCACTTTTTTGTGAAAATATCCACTAAATGAGGGAATAATATGTGTGAGGGTACCCCAGGAGAGTTCCAAATGTGTGTGGGTAGAATATATATCCCACGGGGGTAAAATTGAAAAAAGTTGAAAAAATTTTTTTTTTGGACTTAGTCATTATTCTGGCGTTTATCAGACTTTCAGATAGGGGAAATGTCAGTGAGCGTTCCGATTTCAGTTCCAGAGCGATTCGCCGAATGAGTCCTTGATATTTAGTCGTTTTCAGCCAATTTTCTGGATTTTTGAAAATGTAACTTTTTTGTGAAAATATCCACTAAATGAGGGAATAATATGTGTGAGGGTACCCCAGGAGAGTTCCAAATGTGTGTGGGTAGAATATATATCCGACGGGGGTAAAATTGAAAAAAGTTGAAAAAAATTTTTTTTTCGACTTAGTCGTTTTTCCGACGTTTATCAGACTTTCAGATAGAGGAAATGTCAGTGAGCATTCCGATTTCAGTTCCAGAGCGATTCGTCCAATGAGTCCTTGTTATTTAGTAGTTTTCAGCCAATTTTCTGGATTTTTGAAAATTTCACTTTTTTGTGAAAATATCCACTAAATGAGGGAATAATATGTGTGAGGGTACCCCAGGAGAGTTCCAAATGTGTGTGGGAAGAAAATATATCCCACGGGGGTAAAATTGAAGAAAGTTGAAAAAAATTTTTTTTGGACTTAGTCATTTTTCCGGCGTTTATCAGACTTTCAGATAGGGGAAATGTCAGTGAGCGTTCCGATTTCAGTTCCAGAGTGATTCGCCCAATGAGTCCTTGTTATTTAGTTGTTTTCAGCCAATTTTCTGGATTTTTGAAAATTTCACTTTTTTGTGAAAATATCCACTACATGAGGGAATAATATGTGTGAGGGTACCCCAGGAGAGTTCCAAATGTGTGTGGGAAGAATATATATCCCACGGGGGTAAAATTGAAAAAAGTTGAAAAAAATTTTTTTTTTGGACTTAGTCATTTTTCTGGCGTTTATCAGACTTTCAGGTAGGGGAAATGTCAGTGAGCGTTCCGATTTCAGTTCCAGAGCGATTCGCCGAATGAGTCCTTGATATTTAGTCGTTTTCAGCCAATTTTCTGGATTTTTGAAAATGTAACTTTTTTGTGAAAATATCCACTAAATGAGGGAATAATATGTGTGAGGGTACCCCAGGAGAATTCCAAATGTGTGTGGGTAGAATATATATCCGACGGGGGTAAAAGTGAAAAAAGTTGAAAAAAATTTTTTTTTGGACTTAGTCGTTTTTCCGACGTTTATCAGACTTTCAGATAGGGGAAATGTCAGTGAGCATTCCGATTTCAGTTCCAGAGCGATTCGCCCAATGAGTCCTTGTTATTTAGTCGCTTTCAGCCAATTTTCTGGATTTTTGAAAATTTCTCTTTTTTGTGAAAATATCCACTACATGAGGGAATAATATGTGTGAGGGTACCCCAGGAGAGTTCCAAATGTGTGTGGGAAGAATATATATCCCACGGGGGTAAAATTGAAAAAAATTTTTTTTTGGACTTAGTCATTATTCTGGCGTTTATCAGACTTTCACATAGGGGAAATGTCAGTGAGCGTTCCGATTTCAGTTCCAGAGCGATTCGCCGAATGAGTCCTTGTTATTTAGTCGTTTTCAGCCAATTTTCTGGATTTTTAAAAATTTCACTTTTTTGTGAAAATATCCACTAAATAAGGGAGTAATATGTGTGAGGATACCCCAGGAGAGTTCCAAATGTGTGTGGGTAGAATATATATCCGACGGGGGTAAAATTGAAAAAAGTTGAAAAAAAAATTTTTTTGGACTTAGTCGTTTTTCCGACGTTTATCAGACTTTCAGATAGAGGAAATGTCAGTGAGCATTCCAATTTCAGTTCCAGAGCGATTCGCCCAATGAGTCCTTGTTATTTAGTCGTTTTCAGCCAATTTTCTGGATTTTTGAAAATTTCACTTTTTTGTGAAAATATCCACTAAATGAGGGAATAATATGTGTGAGAGTACCGAAGGAGAGTTCCAAATGTGTGTGGGTAGAATATATATCCCACGGGGGTAAAATTGAAAAAGTTGAAAAAAAACTTTTTTTGGACTTAGTAATTTTTCCGGCGTTTATCAGACTTTCAGATAGGGGAAATGTCAGTGAGCGTTCCGATTTCAGTTCCAGAGCGATTCGCCCAATGAGTCCTTGATATTTAGTCGTTTTTCAGCCAATTTTCTGGATTTTTGAAAATTTCACTTTTTTGTGAAAATATCCACTAAATGAGGGAATAATATGTGTGAGGGTACCCCAGGAGAGTTCCAAATGTGTGTGGGTAGAATACATATCCCACGGGGGTAAAATTGAAAAAAGTTGAAAAAAATTTTTTTTTGGACTTAGTCATTTTTCTGGCGTTTATCAGACTTTCAGGTAGGGGAAATGTCAGTGAGCGTTCCGATTTCAGTTCCAGAGCAATTCGCCCAATGAGTCCTTGATATTTAGTCGTTTTCAGCCAATTTTCTGGATTTTTGAAAATTTAACTTTTTTGTGAAAATATCCACTAAATGAGGGAATAATATGTGTGAGGGTACCCCAGGAGAGTTCCAAATGTGTGTGGGAAGAAAATATATCCCACGGGGGTAAAATTGAAGAAAGTTGAAAAAAATTTTTTTTTGGACTTAGTCATTTTTCCGGCGTTTATCAGACTTTCAGATAGGGGAAATGTCAGTGAGCGTTCCGATTTCCGTTCCAGAGTGATTCGCCCAATGAGTCCGTGTTATTTAGTTGTTTTCAGCCAATTTTCTGGATTTTTGAAAATTTCACTTTTTTGTGAAAATATCCACTAAATGAGGGAATAATATGTGTGAAGGTACCCCAGGAGAGTTCTAAATGTGTGTGGGTAGAATATATATCCGACGGGGCTAAAATTGAAAAAAGTTGAAAAAAAATTTTTTTTGGACTTAGTCATTTTTCCGGCGTTTATCAGACTTTCAGATAGGGGAAATGTCAGTGAGCGTTCCGATTTCAGTTCCAGAGCGATTCGCCCAATGAGTCCTTGATATTTAGTCGTTTTTCAGCCAATTTTCTGGATTTTTGAAAATTTCACTTTTTTGTGAAAATATCCACTAAATGAGGGAATAATATGTGTGAGGGTACCCCAGGAGAGTTCCAAATGTGTGTGGGTAGAATATATATCCCACGGGGGTAAAATGGAAAAAAGTTGAAAAAAATTTTTTTTTGGACTTAGTCGTTTTTCCGACGTTTATCAGACTTTCAGATAGAGGAAATGTCAGTGAGCATTCCGATTTCAGTTCCAGAGCGATTCGCCCAATGAGTCCTTGTTATTTAGTTGTTTTCAGCCAATTTTCTGGATTTTTGAAAATTTCACTTTTTTGTGAAAATATCCACTACATGAGGGAATAATATGTGTGAGGGTACCCCAGGAGAGTTCCAAATGTGTGTGGGAAGAATATATATCCCACGGGGGTAAAATTGAAAAAAGTTGAAAAAAATTATTTTTTGGACTTAGTCATTTTTCTGGCGTTTATCAGACTTTCAGATAGGGGAAATGTCAGTGAGCGTTCCGATTTCAGTTCCAGAGCAATTCGCCCAATGAGTCCTTGATATTTAGTCGTTTTCAGCCAATTTTCTGGATTTTTAAAAATTTAACTTTTTTGTGAAAATATCCACTAAATGAGGGAATAATATGTGTGAGGGTACCCCAGGAGAGTTCCAAATGTGTGTGGGAAGAATATATATCCCACGGGGGTAAAATTGAAAAAAGTTGAAAAAAATTATTTTTTGGACTTAGTCATTTTTCTGGCGTTTATCAGACTTTCAGATAGGGCAAATGTCAGTGAGCGTTCCGATTTCCGTTCCAGAGTGATTCGCCCAATGAGTCCTTGTTATTTAGTCGTTTTCAGCCAATTTTCTGGATTTTTGAAAATGTCACTTTTTTGTGAAAATATCCACTAAATGAGGGAATAATATGTGTGAGGGTACCCCAGGAGAGTTTCAAATGTGTGTGGGTAGAATATATATCCGACGGGGGTAAAAGTGAAAAAAGTTGAAAAAAAATTTTTTTTGGACTTAGTCGTTTTTCCGACGTTTATCAGACTTTCAGATAGGGGAAATGTCAGTGAGCATTCCGATTTCAGTTCCAGAGCGATTCGCCCAATGAGTCCTTGTTATTTAGTCGCTTTCAGCCAATTTTCTGGATTTTTGAAAATTTCTCTTTTTTGTGAAAATATCCACTACATGAGGGAATAATATGTGTGAGGGTACCCCAGGAGAGTTCCAAATGTGTGTGGGAAGAATATATATCCCACGGGGGTAAAATTGAAAAAAATTTTTTTTTGGACTTAGTCATTATTCTGGCGTTTATCAGACTTTCACATAGGGGAAATGTCAGTGAGCGTTCCGATTTCAGTTCCAGAGCGATTCGCCGAATGAGTCCTTGTTATTTAGTCGTTTTCAGCCAATTTTCTGGATTTTTAAAAATTTCACTTTTTTGTGAAAATATCCACTAAATAAGGGAGTAATATGTGTGAGGATACCCCAGGAGAGTTCCAAATGTGTGTGGGTAGAATATATATCCGACGGGGGTAAAATTGAAAAAAGTTGAAAAAAAAATTTTTTTGGACTTAGTCGTTTTTCCGACGTTTATCAGACTTTCAGATAGAGGAAATGTCAGTGAGCATTCCAATTTCAGTTCCAGAGCGATTCGCCCAATGAGTCCTTGTTATTTAGTCATTTTCAGCCAATTTTCTGGATTTTTGAAAATTTCACTTTTTTGTGAAAATATCCACTAAATGAGGGAATAATATGTGTGAGAGTATCGAAGGAGAGTTCCAAATGTGTGTGGGTAGAATATATATCCCACGGGGGTAAAATTGAAAAAGTTGAAAAAAAACTTTTTTTGGACTTAGTAATTTTTCCGGCGTTCATCAGACTTTCAGATAGGGGAAATGTCAGTGAGCGTTCCGATTTCAGTTCCAGAGCAATTCGCCCAATGAGTCTTTGATATTTAGTCGTTTTCAGCCAATTTTCTGGATTTTTGAAAATTTAACTTTTTTGTGAAAATATCCTCTAAATGAGGGAATAATATGTGTGAGAGTACCGAAGGAGAGTTCCAAATGTGTGTGGGTAGAATATATATCCCACGGGGGTAAAATTGAAAAAAGTTGAAAAAAATTTTTTTTTGGACTTAGTAATTTTTCCGGCGTTTATCAGACTTTCAGATAGGGGAAATGTCACTGAGCATTCCGATTTCAGTTCCAGAGCGATTCGCCCAATGAGTCCTTGATATTTAGTCGTTTTCAGCCAATTTTCTGGATTTTTGAAAATTTAACTTTTTTGTGAAAATATCCACTAAATGAGGGAATAATATGTGTGAGGGTACCCCAGGAGAGTTCCAAATGTGTGTGGGAAGAAAATATATCCGACGGGGGTAAAATTGAAGAAAGTTGAAAAAAAATTTTTTTTGGACTTAGTCATTTTTCCGGCGTTTATCAGACTTTCAGATAGGGGAAATGTCAGTGAGCATTCCGCTTTCAGTTCCAGAGCGATTCGCCCAATGAGTCCTTGTTATTTAGTCGTTTTCAGCCAATTTTCTGGATTTTTGAAAATTTCACTTTTTTGTGAAAATATCCACTAAATGAGGGAATAATATGTGTGAGGGTACCCCAGGAGAGTTCCAAATGTGTGTGGGAAGAAAATATATCCCACGGGGGTAAAATTGAAGAAAGTTGAAAAAAAAATTTTTTTGGACTTAGTCATTTTTCCGGCGTTTATCAGACTTTCAGATAGGGGAAATGTCAGTGAGCGTTCCGATTTCAGTTCCAGAGTGATTCGCCCAATGAGTCCTTGTTATTTAGTTGTTTTCAGCCAATTTTCTGGATTTTTGAAAATTTCACTTTTTTGTGAAAATATCCACTACATGAGGGAATAATATGTGTGAGGGTACCCCAGGAGAGTTCCAAATGTGTGTGGGAAGAATATATATCCCACGGGGGTAAAATTGAAAAAAGTTGAAAAAAATTTTTTTTTTGGACTTAGTCATTTTTCTGGCGTTTATCAGACTTTCAGGTAGGGGAAATGTCAGTGAGCGTTCCGATTTCAGTTCCAGAGCGATTCGCCGAATGAGTCCTTGATATTTAGTCGTTTTCAGCCAATTTTCTGGATTTTTGAAAATGTAACTTTTTTGTGAAAATATCCACTAAATGAGGGAATAATATGTGTGAGGGTACCCCAGGAGAATTCCAAATGTGTGTGGGTAGAATATATATCCGACGGGGGTAAAAGTGAAAAAAGTTGAAAAAAATTTTTTTTTGGACTTAGTCGTTTTTCCGACGTTTATCAGACTTTCAGATAGGGGAAATGTCAGTGAGCATTCCGATTTCAGTTCCAGAGCGATTCGCCCAATGAGTCCTTGTTATTTAGTCGCTTTCAGCCAATTTTCTGGATTTTTGAAAATTTCTCTTTTTTGTGAAAATATCCACTACATGAGGGAATAATATGTGTGAGGGTACCCCAGGAGAGTTCCAAATGTGTGTGGGAAGAATATATATCCCACGGGGGTAAAATTGAAAAAAATTTTTTTTTGGACTTAGTCATTATTCTGGCGTTTATCAGACTTTCACATAGGGGAAATGTCAGTGAGCGTTCCGATTTCAGTTCCAGAGCGATTCGCCGAATGAGTCCTTGTTATTTAGTCGTTTTCAGCCAATTTTCTGGATTTTTAAAAATTTCACTTTTTTGTGAAAATATCCACTAAATAAGGGAGTAATATGTGTGAGGATACCCCAGGAGAGTTCCAAATGTGTGTGGGTAGAATATATATCCGACGGGGGTAAAATTGAAAAAAGTTGAAAAAAAAATTTTTTTGGACTTAGTCGTTTTTCCGACGTTTATCAGACTTTCAGATAGGGGAAATGTCAGTGAGCGTTCCGATTTCAGTTCCAGAGCGATTCGCCCAATGAGTCCTTGATATTTAGTCGTTTTTCAGCCAATTTTCTGGATTTTTGAAAATTTCACTTTTTTGTGAAAATATCCACTAAATGAGGGAATAATATGTGTGAGGGTACCCCAGGAGAGTTCCAAATGTGTGTGGGTAGAATACATATCCCACGGGGGTAAAATTGAAAAAAGTTGAAAAAAATTTTTTTTTGGACTTAGTCATTTTTCTGGCGTTTATCAGACTTTCAGGTAGGGGAAATGTCAGTGAGCGTTCCGATTTCAGTTCCAGAGCAATTCGCCCAATGAGTCCTTGATATTTAGTCGTTTTCAGCCAATTTTCTGGATTTTTGAAAATTTAACTTTTTTGTGAAAATATCCACTAAATGAGGGAATAATATGTGTGAGGGTACCCCAGGAGAGTTCCAAATGTGTGTGGGAAGAAAATATATCCCACGGGGGTAAAATTGAAGAAAGTTGAAAAAAATTTTTTTTTGGACTTAGTCATTTTTCCGGCGTTTATCAGACTTTCAGATAGGGGAAATGTCAGTGAGCGTTCCGATTTCCGTTCCAGAGTGATTCGCCCAATGAGTCCGTGTTATTTAGTTGTTTTCAGCCAATTTTCTGGATTTTTGAAAATTTCACTTTTTTGTGAAAATATCCACTAAATGAGGGAATAATATGTGTGAAGGTACCCCAGGAGAGTTCTAAATGTGTGTGGGTAGAATATATATCCGACGGGGCTAAAATTGAAAAAAGTTGAAAAAAAATTTTTTTTGGACTTAGTCATTTTTCCGGCGTTTATCAGACTTTCAGATAGGGGAAATGTCAGTGAGCGTTCCGATTTCAGTTCCAGAGCGATTCGCCCAATGAGTCCTTGATATTTAGTCGTTTTTCAGCCAATTTTCTGGATTTTTGAAAATTTCACTTTTTTGTGAAAATATCCACTAAATGAGGGAATAATATGTGTGAGGGTACCCCAGGAGAGTTCCAAATGTGTGTGGGTAGAATATATATCCCACGGGGGTAAAATGGAAAAAAGTTGAAAAAAATTTTTTTTTGGACTTAGTCGTTTTTCCGACGTTTATCAGACTTTCAGATAGAGGAAATGTCAGTGAGCATTCCGATTTCAGTTCCAGAGCGATTCGCCCAATGAGTCCTTGTTATTTAGTTGTTTTCAGCCAATTTTCTGGATTTTTGAAAATTTCACTTTTTTGTGAAAATATCCACTACATGAGGGAATAATATGTGTGAGGGTACCCCAGGAGAGTTCCAAATGTGTGTGGGAAGAATATATATCCCACGGGGGTAAAATTGAAAAAAGTTGAAAAAAATTATTTTTTGGACTTAGTCATTTTTCTGGCGTTTATCAGACTTTCAGATAGGGGAAATGTCAGTGAGCGTTCCGATTTCAGTTCCAGAGCAATTCGCCCAATGAGTCCTTGATATTTAGTCGTTTTCAGCCAATTTTCTGGATTTTTAAAAATTTAACTTTTTTGTGAAAATATCCACTAAATGAGGGAATAATATGTGTGAGGGTACCCCAGGAGAGTTCCAAATGTGTGTGGGAAGAATATATATCCCACGGGGGTAAAATTGAAAAAAGTTGAAAAAAATTATTTTTTGGACTTAGTCATTTTTCTGGCGTTTATCAGACTTTCAGATAGGGCAAATGTCAGTGAGCGTTCCGATTTCCATTCCAGAGTGATTCGCCCAATGAGTCCTTGTTATTTAGTCGTTTTCAGCCAATTTTCTGGATTTTTGAAAATGTCACTTTTTTGTGAAAATATCCACTAAATGAGGGAATAATATGTGTGAGGGTACCCCAGGAGAGTTTCAAATGTGTGTGGGTAGAATATATATCCGACGGGGGTAAAAGTGAAAAAAGTTGAAAAAAAATTTTTTTTGGACTTAGTCGTTTTTCCGACGTTTATCAGACTTTCAGATAGGGGAAATGTCAGTGAGCATTCCGATTTCAGTTCCAGAGCGATTCGCCCAATGAGTCCTTGTTATTTAGTCGCTTTCAGCCAATTTTCTGGATTTTTGAAAATTTCTCTTTTTTGTGAAAATATCCACTACATGAGGGAATAATATGTGTGAGGGTACCCCAGGAGAGTTCCAAATGTGTGTGGGAAGAATATATATCCCACGGGGGTAAAATTGAAAAAAATTTTTTTTTGGACTTAGTCATTATTCTGGCGTTTATCAGACTTTCACATAGGGGAAATGTCAGTGAGCGTTCCGATTTCAGTTCCAGAGCGATTCGCCGAATGAGTCCTTGTTATTTAGTCGTTTTCAGCCAATTTTCTGGATTTTTAAAAATTTCACTTTTTTGTGAAAATATCCACTAAATAAGGGAGTAATATGTGTGAGGATACCCCAGGAGAGTTCCAAATGTGTGTGGGTAGAATATATATCCGACGGGGGTAAAATTGAAAAAAGTTGAAAAAAAAATTTTTTTGGACTTAGTCGTTTTTCCGACGTTTATCAGACTTTCAGATAGAGGAAATGTCAGTGAGCATTCCAATTTCAGTTCCAGAGCGATTCGCCCAATGAGTCCTTGTTATTTAGTCATTTTCAGCCAATTTTCTGGATTTTTGAAAATTTCACTTTTTTGTGAAAATATCCACTAAATGAGGGAATAATATGTGTGAGAGTATCGAAGGAGAGTTCCAAATGTGTGTGGGTAGAATATATATCCCACGGGGGTAAAATTGAAAAAGTTGAAAAAAAACTTTTTTTGGACTTAGTAATTTTTCCGGCGTTCATCAGACTTTCAGATAGGGGAAATGTCAGTGAGCGTTCCGATTTCAGTTCCAGAGCAATTCGCCCAATGAGTCTTTGATATTTAGTCGTTTTCAGCCAATTTTCTGGATTTTTGAAAATTTAACTTTTTTGTGAAAATATCCTCTAAATGAGGGAATAATATGTGTGAGAGTACCGAAGGAGAGTTCCAAATGTGTGTGGGTAGAATATATATCCCACGGGGGTAAAATTGAAAAAAGTTGAAAAAAATTTTTTTTTGGACTTAGTAATTTTTCCGGCGTTTATCAGACTTTCAGATAGGGGAAATGTCACTGAGCATTCCGATTTCAGTTCCAGAGCGATTCGCCCAATGAGTCCTTGATATTTAGTCGTTTTCAGCCAATTTTCTGGATTTTTGAAAATTTAACTTTTTTGTGAAAATATCCACTAAATGAGGGAATAATATGTGTGAGGGTACCCCAGGAGAGTTCCAAATGTGTGTGGGAAGAAAATATATCCGACGGGGGTAAAATTGAAGAAAGTTGAAAAAAAATTTTTTTTGGACTTAGTCATTTTTCCGGCGTTTATCAGACTTTCAGATAGGGGAAATGTCAGTGAGCATTCCGCTTTCAGTTCCAGAGCGATTCGCCCAATGAGTCCTTGTTATTTAGTCGTTTTCAGCCAATTTTCTGGATTTTTGAAAATTTCACTTTTTTGTGAAAATATCCACTAAATGAGGGAATAATATGTGTGAGGGTACCCCAGGAGAGTTCCAAATGTGTGTGGGAAGAAAATATATCCCACGGGGGTAAAATTGAAGAAAGTTGAAAAAAAAATTTTTTTGGACTTAGTCATTTTTCCGGCGTTTATCAGACTTTCAGATAGGGGAAATGTCAGTGAGCGTTCCGATTTCAGTTCCAGAGTGATTCGCCCAATGAGTCCGTGTTATTTAGTTGTTTTCAGCCAATTTTCTGGATTTTTGAAAATTTCACTTTTTTGTGAAAATATCCACTAAATGAGGGAATAATATGTGTGAGGGTACCCCAGGAGAGTTCCAAATGTGTGTGGGTAGAATATATATCAAACGGGGGTAAAATTGAAAAAAGTTTAAAAAAAATTTTTTCTGGACTTAGTCATTTTTCTGGCGTTTATCAGACTTTCAGATAGGGCAAATGTCAGTGAGCGTTCCGATTTCAGTTCCAGAGCGATTCGCCCAATGAGTCCTTGTTATTTAGTCGTTTTCAGCCAATTTTCTGGATTTTTGAAAATTTCACTTTTTTGTGAAAATATCCACTAAATGAGGGAATAATATGTGTGAGGGTACCGAAGGAGAGTTCCAAATGTGTGTGGGTAGAATATATATCCGACGGGGCTAAAATTGAAAAAACTTTAAAAAAAATTTTTTTTGGACTTAGTCATTTTTCCGGCGTTTATCAGTCTTTCAGATAGGGGAAATGTCAGTGAGCGTTCCAATTTCAGTTCCAGAGTGATTCGCCCAATGAGTCCTTGTTATTTAGTTGTTTTCAGCCAATTTTCTGGATTTTTGAAAATTTCACTTTTTTGTGAAAATATCCACTAAATGAGGGAATAATTTGTGTGAGAGTACCGAAGGAGAGTTCCAAATGTGTGTGGGTAGAATATATATCCCACGGGGGTAAAATTGAAAAAAGTTGAAAAAAATTTTTTTTTGGACTTAGTAATTTTTCCGGCGTTTATCAGACTTTCAGATAGGGGAAATGTCAGTGAGCGTTCCGATTTCAGTTCCAGAGCGCTTTGCCCAATGAGTCCTTGATATTTAGTCGTTTTTCAGCCAATTTTCTGGATTTTTGAAAATTTCACTTTTTTGTGAAAATATCCACTAAATGAGGGAATAATATGTGTGAGGGTACCCCAGGAGAGTTTCAAATGTGTGTGGGTAGAATATATATCCCACGGGGGTAAAATTGAAAAAAGTTGAAAAAAAATTTTTTTTGGACTTAGTAATTTTTCCGGCGTTTATCAGACTTTCAGATAGGGGAAATGTCAGTGAGCGTTCCGATTTCAGTTCCAGAGCGATTCGCCCAATGAGTCCTTGATATTTAGTCGTTTTTCAGCCAATTTTCTGGATTTTTGAAAATTTCACTTTTTTGTGAAAATATCCACTAAATGAGGGAATAATATGTGTGAGGGTACCCCAGGAGAGTTCCAAATGTGTGTGGGAAGAAAATATATCCCACGGGGGCAAAATTGAAGAAAGTTGAAAAAAAATTTTTTTTGGACTTAGTCATTTTTCCGGCGTTTATCAGACTTTCAGATAGGGGAAATGTCAGTGAGCGTTCCGATTTCAGTTCCAGAGTGATTCGCCCAATGAGTCCTTGTTATTTAGTCGTTTTCAGCCAATTTTCTGGATTTTTGAAAATGTCACTTTTTTGTGAAAATATCCACTAAATGAGGGAATAATATGTGTGAGGGTACCCCAGGAGAGTTCCAAATGTGTGTGGGTAGAATATATATCAAACGGGGGTAAAATTGAAAAAAGTTTTAAAAAATTTTTTTCTGGACTTAGTCATTTTTCTGGCGTTTATCAGACTTTCAGATAGGGCAAATGTCAGTGAGCGTTCCGATTTCAGTTCCAGAGCGATTCGCCCAATGAGTCCTTGTTATTTAGTCGTTTTCAGCCAATTTTCTGGATTTTTGAAAATTTCACTTTTTTGTGAAAATATCCACTAAATGAGGGAATAATATGTGTGAGGGTACCCCAGGAGAGTTCCAAATGTGTGTGGGTAGAATATATATCAAACGGGGGTAAAATTGAAAAAAGTTTAAAAAAAATTTTTTCTGGACTTAGTCATTTTTCTGGCGTTTATCAGACTTTCAGATAGGGCAAATGTCAGTGAGCGTTCCGATTTCAGTTCCAGAGCGATTCGCCCAATGAGTCCTTGTTATTTAGTCGTTTTCAGCCAATTTTCTGGATTTTTGAAAATTTCACTTTTTTGTGAAAATATCCACTAAATGAGGGAATAATATGTGTGAGGGTACCGAAGGAGAGTTCCAAATGTGTGTGGGTAGAATATATATCCGACGGGGCTAAAATTGAAAAAACTTTAAAAAAAATTTTTTTTGGACTTAGTCATTTTTCCGGCGTTTATCAGTCTTTCAGATAGGGGAAATGTCAGTGAGCGTTCCAATTTCAGTTCCAGAGTGATTCGCCCAATGAGTCCTTGTTATTTAGTTGTTTTCAGCCAATTTTCTGGATTTTTGAAAATTTCACTTTTTTGTGAAAATATCCACTAAATGAGGGAATAATTTGTGTGAGAGTACCGAAGGAGAGTTCCAAATGTGTGTGGGTAGAATATATATCCCACGGGGGTAAAATTGAAAAAAGTTGAAAAAAATTTTTTTTTGGACTTAGTAATTTTTCCGGCGTTTATCAGACTTTCAGATAGGGGAAATGTCAGTGAGCGTTCCGATTTCAGTTCCAGAGCGCTTTGCCCAATGAGTCCTTGATATTTAGTCGTTTTTCAGCCAATTTTCTGGATTTTTGAAAATTTCACTTTTTTGTGAAAATATCCACTAAATGAGGGAATAATATGTGTGAGGGTACCCCAGGAGAGTTTCAAATGTGTGTGGGTAGAATATATATCCCACGGGGGTAAAATTGAAAAAAGTTGAAAAAAAATTTTTTTTGGACTTAGTAATTTTTCCGGCGTTTATCAGACTTTCAGATAGGGGAAATGTCAGTGAGCGTTCCGATTTCAGTTCCAGAGCGATTCGCCCAATGAGTCCTTGATATTTAGTCGTTTTTCAGCCAATTTTCTGGATTTTTGAAAATTTCACTTTTTTGTGAAAATATCCACTAAATGAGGGAATAATATGTGTGAGGGTACCCCAGGAGAGTTCCAAATGTGTGTGGGAAGAAAATATATCCCACGGGGGCAAAATTGAAGAAAGTTGAAAAAAAATTTTTTTTGGACTTAGTCATTTTTCCGGCGTTTATCAGACTTTCAGATAGGGGAAATGTCAGTGAGCGTTCCGATTTCAGTTCCAGAGTGATTCGCCCAATGAGTCCTTGTTATTTAGTCGTTTTCAGCCAATTTTCTGGATTTTTGAAAATGTCACTTTTTTGTGAAAATATCCACTAAATGAGGGAATAATATGTGTGAGGGTACCCCAGGAGAGTTCCAAATGTGTGTGGGTAGAATATATATCAAACGGGGGTAAAATTGAAAAAAGTTTAAAAAAATTTTTTTCTGGACTTAGTCATTTTTCTGGCGTTTATCAGACTTTCAGATAGGGCAAATGTCAGTGAGCGTTCCGATTTCAGTTCCAGAGCGATTCGCCCAATGAGTCCTTGTTATTTAGTCGTTTTCAGCCAATTTTCTGGATTTTTGAAAATTTCACTTTTTTGTGAAAATATCCACTAAATGAGGGAATAATATGTGTGAGGGTACCGAAGGAGAGTTCCAAATGTGTGTGGGTAGAATATATATCCGACGGGGCTAAAATTGAAAAAACTTTAATAAAAATTTTTTTTGGACTTAGTCATTTTTCCGGCGTTTATCAGTCTTTCAGATAGGGGAAATGTCAGTGAGCGTTCCAATTTCAGTTCCAGAGTGATTCGCCCAATGAGTCCTTGTTATTTAGTTGTTTTCAGCCAATTTTCTGGATTTTTGAAAATTTCACTTTTTTGTGAAAATATCCACTAAATGAGGGAATAATTTGTGTGAGAGTACCGAAGGAGAGTTCCAAATGTGTGTGGGTAGAATATATATCCCACGGGGGTAAAATTGAAAGAAGTTGAAAAAAATTTTTTTTTGGACTTAGTAATTTTTCCGGCGTTTATCAGACTTTCAGATAGGGGAAATGTCAGTGAGCGTTCCGATTTCAGTTCCAGAGCGATTCGCCCAATGAGTCCTTGATATTTAGTCGTTTTTCAGCCAATTTTCTGGATTTTTGAAAATTTCACTTTTTTGTGAAAATATCCACTAAATGAGGGAATAATATGTGTGAGGGTACCCCAGGAGAGTTCCAAATGTGTGTGGGTAGAATATATATCCGACGGGGGTAAAATTGAAAAAAGTTGAAAAAAAATTTTTTTTGGACTTAGTCATTTTTCCGGCGTTTATCAGAGTTTCACATAGGGGAAATGTCAGTGAGCGTTCCGATTTCAGTTCCAGAGCGATTCGCCCAATGAGTCCTTGATATTTAGTCGTTTTTCAGCCAATTTTCTGGATTTTTGAAAATTTCACTTTTTTGTGAAAATATCCACTAAATGAGGGAATAATATGTGTGAGGGTACCCCAGGAGAGTTCCAAATGTGTGTGGGTAGAATATATATCCCACGGGGGTAAAATTGAAAAAAGTTGAAAAAAAATTTTTTTTGGACTTAGTAATTTTTCCGGCGTTTATCAGACTTTCAGATAGGGGAAATGTCAGTGAGCGTTCCGATTTCAGTTCCAGAGCGATTCGCCCAATGAGTCCTTGATATTTAGTCGTTTTTCAGCCAATTTTCTGGATTTTTGAAAATTTAACTTTTTTGTGAAAATATCCACTAATGAGGGAATAATATGTGTGAGGGTACCCCAGGAGAGTTCCAAATGTGTGTGGGAAGAAAATATATCCCACGGGGGTAAAATTGAAGAAAGTTGAAAAAAAATTTTTTTTGGACTTAGTCATTTTTCTGGCGTTTATCAGACTTTCAGATAGGGCAAATGTCAGTGAGCGTTCCAATTTCAGTTCCAGAGCGATTCGCCCAATGAGTCCTTGTTATTTAGTCATTTTCAGCCAATTTTCTGGATTTTTGAAAATGTCACTTTTTTGTGAAAATATCCACTAAATGAGGGAATAATATGTGTGAGGGTACCCCAGGAGAGTTCCAAATGTGTGTGGGTAGAATATATATCAAACGGGGGTAAAATTGAAAAAAGTTTTAAAAATTTTTTTTCTGGACTTAGTCATTTTTCTGGCGTTTATCAGACTTTCAGATAGGGCAAATGTCAGTGAGCGTTCCGATTTCAGTTCCAGAGCGATTCGCCCAATGAGTCCTTGTTATTTAGTCGTTTTCAGCCAATTTTCTGGATTTTTGAAAATTTCACTTTTTTGTGAAAATATCCACTAAATGAGGGAATAATATGTGTGAGGGTACCGAAGGAGAGTTCCAAATGTGTGTGGGTAGAATATATATCCGACGGGGCTAAAATTGAAAAAAGTTTAAAAAAATTTTTTTTTGGACTTAGTCATTTTTCCGGCGTTTATCAGACTTTCAGATAGGGGAAATGTCAGTGAGCGTTCCAATTTCAGTTCCAGAGTGATTCGCCCAATGAGTCCTTGTTATTTAGTTGTTTTCAGCCAATTTTCTGGATTTTTGAAAATTTCACTTTTTTGTGAAAATATCCACTAAATGAGGGAATAATTTGTGTGAGAGTACCGAAGGAGAGTTCCCAATGTGTGTGGGTAGAATATATATCCCACGGGGGTAAAATTGAAAAAAGTTGAAAAAAATTATTTTTTGGACTTAGTAATTTTTCCGGCGTTTATCAGACTTTCAGATAGTGGAAATGTCAGTGAGCGTTCCGATTTCAGTTCCAGAGCGATTCGCCCAATGAGTCCTTGATATTTAGTCGTTTTTCAGCCAATTTTCTGGATTTTTGAAAATTTCACTTTTTTGTGAAAATATCCACTAAATGAGGGAATAATATGTGTTAGGGTACCCCAGGAGAGTTCCAAATGTGTGTGGGTAGAATATATATCCGACGGGGGTAAAATTGAAAAAAGTTGAAAAAAAATTTTTTTTGGACTTAGTCATTTTTCCGGCGTTTATCAGACTTTCACATAGGGGAAATGTCAGTGAGCGTTCCGATTTCAGTTCCAGAGTGATTCGCCCAATGAGTCCTTGTTATTTAGTTGTTTTCAGCCAATTTTCTGGATTTTTGAAAATTTCACTTTTTTGTGAAAATATCCACTACATGAGGGAATAATATGTGTGAGGGTACCCCAGGAGAGTTCCAAATGTGTGTGGGAAGAATATATATCCCACGGGGGTAAAATTGAAAAAAGTTGAAAAAAATTTTTTTTTGGACTTAGTAATTTTTCCGGCGTTTATCAGACTTTCAGATAGGGGAAATGTCAGTGAGCATTCCGATTTCAGTTCCAGAGCGATTCGCCCAATGAGTCCTTGATATTTAGTCGTTTTTCAGCCAATTTTCTGGATTTTTGAAAATTTCACTTTTTTGTGAAAATATCCACTAAATGAGGGAATAATATGTGTGAGGGTACCCCAGGAGAGTTCCAAATGTGTGTGGGAAGAAAATATATCCCACGGGGGCAAAATTGAAGAAAGTTGAAAAAAAAATTTTTTTGGACTTAGTCATTTTTCCGGCGTTTATCAGACTTTCAGATAGGGCAAATGTCAGTGAGCGTTCCGATTTCAGTTCCAGAGCGATTCGCCCAATGAGTCCTTGTTATTTAGTCGTTTTCAGCCAATTTTCTGGATTTTTGAAAATTTCACTTTTTTGTGAAAATATCCACTAAATGAGGGAATAATATGTGTGAGGGTACCGAAGGAGAGTTCCAAATGTGTGTGGGTAGAATATATATCCGACGGGGCTAAAATTGAAAAAACTTTAAAAAAAATTTTTTTTGGACTTAGTCATTTTTCCGGCGTTTATCAGTCTTTCAGATAGGGGAAATGTCAGTGAGCGTTCCAATTTCAGTTCCAGAGTGATTCGCCCAATGAGTCCTTGTTATTTAGTTGTTTTCAGCCAATTTTCTGGATTTTTGAAAATTTCACTTTTTTGTGAAAATATCCACTAAATGAGGGAATAATTTGTGTGAGAGTACCGAAGGAGAGTTCCAAATGTGTGTGGGTAGAATATATATCCCACGGGGGTAAAATTGAAAAAAGTTGAAAAAAATTTTTTTTTGGACTTAGTAATTTTTCCGGCGTTTATCAGACTTTCAGATAGGGGAAATGTCAGTGAGCGTTCCGATTTCAGTTCCAGAGCGCTTTGCCCAATGAGTCCTTGATATTTAGTCGTTTTTCAGCCAATTTTCTGGATTTTTGAAAATTTCACTTTTTTGTGAAAATATCCACTAAATGAGGGAATAATATGTGTGAGGGTACCCCAGGAGAGTTTCAAATGTGTGTGGGTAGAATATATATCCCACGGGGGTAAAATTGAAAAAAGTTGAAAAAAAATTTTTTTTGGACTTAGTAATTTTTCCGGCGTTTATCAGACTTTCAGATAGGGGAAATGTCAGTGAGCGTTCCGATTTCAGTTCCAGAGCGATTCGCCCAATGAGTCCTTGATATTTAGTCGTTTTTCAGCCAATTTTCTGGATTTTTGAAAATTTCACTTTTTTGTGAAAATATCCACTAAATGAGGGAATAATATGTGTGAGGGTACCCCAGGAGAGTTCCAAATGTGTGTGGGAAGAAAATATATCCCACGGGGGCAAAATTGAAGAAAGTTGAAAAAAAATTTTTTTTGGACTTAGTCATTTTTCCGGCGTTTATCAGACTTTCAGATAGGGGAAATGTCAGTGAGCGTTCCGATTTCAGTTCCAGAGTGATTCGCCCAATGAGTCCTTGTTATTTAGTCGTTTTCAGCCAATTTTCTGGATTTTTGAAAATGTCACTTTTTTGTGAAAATATCCACTAAATGAGGGAATAATATGTGTGAGGGTACCCCAGGAGAGTTCCAAATGTGTGTGGGTAGAATATATATCAAACGGGGGTAAAATTGAAAAAAGTTTAAAAAAATTTTTTTCTGGACTTAGTCATTTTTCTGGCGTTTATCAGACTTTCAGATAGGGCAAATGTCAGTGAGCGTTCCGATTTCAGTTCCAGAGCGATTCGCCCAATGAGTCCTTGTTATTTAGTCGTTTTCAGCCAATTTTCTGGATTTTTGAAAATTTCACTTTTTTGTGAAAATATCCACTAAATGAGGGAATAATATGTGTGAGGGTACCGAAGGAGAGTTCCAAATGTGTGTGGGTAGAATATATATCCGACGGGGCTAAAATTGAAAAAACTTTAATAAAAATTTTTTTTGGACTTAGTCATTTTTCCGGCGTTTATCAGTCTTTCAGATAGGGGAAATGTCAGTGAGCGTTCCAATTTCAGTTCCAGAGTGATTCGCCCAATGAGTCCTTGTTATTTAGTTGTTTTCAGCCAATTTTCTGGATTTTTGAAAATTTCACTTTTTTGTGAAAATATCCACTAAATGAGGGAATAATTTGTGTGAGAGTACCGAAGGAGAGTTCCAAATGTGTGTGGGTAGAATATATATCCCACGGGGGTAAAATTGAAAGAAGTTGAAAAAAATTTTTTTTTGGACTTAGTAATTTTTCCGGCGTTTATCAGACTTTCAGATAGGGGAAATGTCAGTGAGCGTTCCGATTTCAGTTCCAGAGCGATTCGCCCAATGAGTCCTTGATATTTAGTCGTTTTTCAGCCAATTTTCTGGATTTTTGAAAATTTCACTTTTTTGTGAAAATATCCACTAAATGAGGGAATAATATGTGTGAGGGTACCCCAGGAGAGTTCCAAATGTGTGTGGGTAGAATATATATCCGACGGGGGTAAAATTGAAAAAAGTTGAAAAAAAATTTTTTTTGGACTTAGTCATTTTTCCGGCGTTTATCAGAGTTTCACATAGGGGAAATGTCAGTGAGCGTTCCGATTTCAGTTCCAGAGCGATTCGCCCAATGAGTCCTTGATATTTAGTCGTTTTTCAGCCAATTTTCTGGATTTTTGAAAATTTCACTTTTTTGTGAAAATATCCACTAAATGAGGGAATAATATGTGTGAGGGTACCCCAGGAGAGTTCCAAATGTGTGTGGGTAGAATATATATCCCACGGGGGTAAAATTGAAAAAAGTTGAAAAAAAATTTTTTTTGGACTTAGTAATTTTTCCGGCGTTTATCAGACTTTCAGATAGGGGAAATGTCAGTGAGCGTTCCGATTTCAGTTCCAGAGCGATTCGCCCAATGAGTCCTTGATATTTAGTCGTTTTTCAGCCAATTTTCTGGATTTTTGAAAATTTAACTTTTTTGTGAAAATATCCACTAATGAGGGAATAATATGTGTGAGGGTACCCCAGGAGAGTTCCAAATGTGTGTGGGAAGAAAATATATCCCACGGGGGTAAAATTGAAGAAAGTTGAAAAAAAATTTTTTTTGGACTTAGTCATTTTTCTGGCGTTTATCAGACTTTCAGATAGGGCAAATGTCAGTGAGCGTTCCAATTTCAGTTCCAGAGCGATTCGCCCAATGAGTCCTTGTTATTTAGTCATTTTCAGCCAATTTTCTGGATTTTTGAAAATGTCACTTTTTTGTGAAAATATCCACTAAATGAGGGAATAATATGTGTGAGGGTACCCCAGGAGAGTTCCAAATGTGTGTGGGTAGAATATATATCAAACGGGGGTAAAATTGAAAAAAGTTTTAAAAATTTTTTTTCTGGACTTAGTCATTTTTCTGGCGTTTATCAGACTTTCAGATAGGGCAAATGTCAGTGAGCGTTCCGATTTCAGTTCCAGAGCGATTCGCCCAATGAGTCCTTGTTATTTAGTCGTTTTCAGCCAATTTTCTGGATTTTTGAAAATTTCACTTTTTTGTGAAAATATCCACTAAATGAGGGAATAATATGTGTGAGGGTACCGAAGGAGAGTTCCAAATGTGTGTGGGTAGAATATATATCCGACGGGGCTAAAATTGAAAAAAGTTTAAAAAAATTTTTTTTTGGACTTAGTCATTTTTCCGGCGTTTATCAGACTTTCAGATAGGGGAAATGTCAGTGAGCGTTCCAATTTCAGTTCCAGAGTGATTCGCCCAATGAGTCCTTGTTATTTAGTTGTTTTCAGCCAATTTTCTGGATTTTTGAAAATTTCACTTTTTTGTGAAAATATCCACTAAATGAGGGAATAATTTGTGTGAGAGTACCGAAGGAGAGTTCCCAATGTGTGTGGGTAGAATATATATCCCACGGGGGTAAAATTGAAAAAAGTTGAAAAAAATTATTTTTTGGACTTAGTAATTTTTCCGGCGTTTATCAGACTTTCAGATAGTGGAAATGTCAGTGAGCGTTCCGATTTCAGTTCCAGAGCGATTCGCCCAATGAGTCCTTGATATTTAGTCGTTTTTCAGCCAATTTTCTGGATTTTTGAAAATTTCACTTTTTTGTGAAAATATCCACTAAATGAGGGAATAATATGTGTTAGGGTACCCCAGGAGAGTTCCAAATGTGTGTGGGTAGAATATATATCCGACGGGGGTAAAATTGAAAAAAGTTGAAAAAAAATTTTTTTTGGACTTAGTCATTTTTCCGGCGTTTATCAGACTTTCACATAGGGGAAATGTCAGTGAGCGTTCCGATTTCAGTTCCAGAGTGATTCGCCCAATGAGTCCTTGTTATTTAGTTGTTTTCAGCCAATTTTCTGGATTTTTGAAAATTTCACTTTTTTGTGAAAATATCCACTACATGAGGGAATAATATGTGTGAGGGTACCCCAGGAGAGTTCCAAATGTGTGTGGGAAGAATATATATCCCACGGGGGTAAAATTGAAAAAAGTTGAAAAAAATTTTTTTTTGGACTTAGTAATTTTTCCGGCGTTTATCAGACTTTCAGATAGGGGAAATGTCAGTGAGCATTCCGATTTCAGTTCCAGAGCGATTCGCCCAATGAGTCCTTGATATTTAGTCGTTTTTCAGCCAATTTTCTGGATTTTTGAAAATTTCACTTTTTTGTGAAAATATCCACTAAATGAGGGAATAATATGTGTGAGGGTACCCCAGGAGAGTTCCAAATGTGTGTGGGAAGAAAATATATCCCACGGGGGCAAAATTGAAGAAAGTTGAAAAAAAAATTTTTTTGGACTTAGTCATTTTTCCGGCGTTTATCAGACTTTCAGAGAGGGGAAATGTCAGTGAGCGTTCCGATTTCAGTTCCAGAGTGATTCGCCCAATGAGTCCTTGTTATTTAGTCGTTTTCAGCCAATTTTCTGGATTTTTGAAAATGTCACTTTTTTGTGAAAATATCCACTAAATGAGGGAATAATATGTGTGAGGGTACCCCAGGAGAGTTCCAAATGTGTGTGGGTAGAATATATATCAAACGGGGGTAAAATTGAAAAAAGTTTAAAAAAATTTTTTTCTGGACTTAGTCATTTTTCTGGCGTTTATCAGACTTTCAGATAGGGCAAATGTCAGTGAGCGTTCCGATTTCAGTTCCAGAGCGATTCGCCCAATGAGTCCTTGTTATTTAGTCGTTTTCAGCCAATTTTCTGGATTTTTGAAAATTTCACTTTTTTGTGAAAATATCCACTAAATGAGGGAATAATATGTGTGAGGGTACCGAAGGAGAGTTCCAAATGTGTGTGGGTAGAATATATATCCGACGGGGCTAAAATTGAAAAAAGTTTAAAAAAAATTTTTTTTGGACTTAGTCATTTTTCCGGCGTTTATCAGACTTTCAGATAGGGGAAATGTCAGTGAGCGTTCCAATTTCAGTTCCAGAGTGATTCGCCCAATGAGTCCTTGTTATTTAGTTGTTTTCAGCCAATTTTCTGGATTTTTGAAAATTTCACTTTTTTGTGAAAATATCCACTAAATGAGGGAATAATTTGTGTGAGAGTACCGAAGGAGAGTTCCAAATGTGTGTGGGTAGAATATATATCCCACGGGGGTAAAATTGAAAAAAGTTGAAAAAAATTTTTTTTTGGACTTAGTAATTTTTCCGGCGTTTATCAGACTTTCAGATAGGGGAAATGTCAGTGAGCGTTCCGATTTCAGTTCCAGAGCGATTCGCCCAATGAGTCCTTGATATTTAGTCGTTTTTCAGCCAATTTTCTGGATTTTTGAAAATTTCACTTTTTTGTGAAAATATCCACTAAATGAGGGAATAATATGTGTGAGGGTACCCCAGGAGAGTTCCAAATGTGTGTGGGTAGAATATATATCCGACGGGGGTAAAATTGAAAAAAAATTTTTTTTGGACTTAGTCATTTTTCCGGCGTTTATCAGAGTTTCACATAGGGGAAATGTCAGTGAGCGTTCCGATTTCAGTTCCAGAGCAATTCGCCCAATGAGTCCTTGATATTTAGTAGTTTTCAGCCAATTTTCTGGATTTTTGAAAATTTAACTTTTTTGTGAAAATATCCACTAAATGAGGGAATAATACGTGTGAGGGTACCCCAGGAGAGTTCCAAATGTGTGTGGGAAGAAAATATATCCCACGGGGGTAAAATTGAAGAAAGTTGAAAAAAATTTTTTTTTGGACTTAGTCATTTTTCCGGCGTTTATCAGACTTTCAGATAGGGCAAATGTCAGTGAGCGTTCCGATTTCAGTTCCAGAGCGATTCGCCCAATGAGTCCTTGATATTTAGTCGTTTTCAGCCAATTTTTTGGATTTTTGAAAATTTCACTTTTTTGTCATAATATCCACTAAATGAGGGAATAATATGTGTGAGGGTACCCCAGGAGAGTTCCAAATGTGTGTGGGTAGAATATATATCCCACGGGGGTAAAATTGAAAAAAGTTGAAAAAAATTTTTTTTTGGACTTAGTCATTTTTCTGGCGTTTATCAGACTTTCAGATAGGGGAAATGTCAATGAGCATTCCGATTTCAGTTCCAGACTGATTCACCCAATGAGTCCTTGATATTTAGTAGTTTTCAGCCAATTTTTTGGATTTTTGAAAATTTCACTTTTTTGTGAAAATATCCACTAAATGAGGGAATAATATGTGTGAGGGTACCCCAGGAGAGTTCCAAATGTGTGTGGGTAGAATATATATCCCACGGGGGTAAAATTGAAAAAAGTTTAAAAAAATTTTTTTTTGGACTTAGTGATTTTTCTGGCGTTTATCAGACTTTCAGATAGGGGAAATGTCAGTGAGCGTTCCGATTTCAGTTCCAGAGTGATTCGCCCAATGACTCCTTGTTATTTAGTCGTTTTCAGCCAATTTTCTGGATTTTTGAAAATTTCACTTTTTTGTGAAAATATCCACTAAATGAGGGAATAATATGTGTGAGGGTACCCCAGGAGAGTTCCAAATGTGTGTGGGTAGAATATATATCCCACGGGGGAAAAATTGAAAAAAGTTGAAAACATTTTTTTTTTGGACTTAGTCATTTTTCCGGCGTTTATCAGACTTTCACATAGGGGAAATGTCAGTGAGCGTTCCGATTTCAGTTCCAGAGTGATTCGCCCAATGAGTCCTTGTTATTTAGTCGTTTTCAGCCAATTTTCTGGATTTTTGAAAATGTCACTTTTTTGTGAAAATATCCACTAAATGAGGGAATAATATGTGTGAGGGTACCCCAGGAGAGTTCCAAATGTGTGTGGGTAGAATATATATCAAACGGGGGTAAAATTGAAAAAAGTTTAAAAAAATTTTTTTCTGGACTTAGTCATTTTTCTGGCGTTTATCAGACTTTCAGATAGGGCAAATGTCAGTGAGCGTTCCGATTTCAGTTCCAGAGCGATTCGCCCAATGAGTCCTTGTTATTTAGTCGTTTTCAGCCAATTTTCTGGATTTTTGAAAATTTCACTTTTTTGTGAAAATATCCACTAAATGAGGGAATAATATGTGTGAGGGTACCGAAGGAGAGTTCCAAATGTGTGTGGGTAGAATATATATCCGACGGGGCTAAAATTGAAAAAAGTTTAAAAAAAATTTTTTTTGGACTTAGTCATTTTTCCGGCGTTTATCAGACTTTCAGATAGGGGAAATGTCAGTGAGCGTTCCGATTTCAGTTCCAGAGTGATTCGCCCAATGAGTCCTTGTTATTTAGTTGTTTTCAGCCAATTTTCTGGATTTTTGAAAATTTCACTTTTTTGTGAAAATATCCACTAAATGAGGGAATAATATGTGTGAGGGTACCCCAGGAGAGTTCCAAATGTGTGTGGGAAGAATATATATCCCACGGGGGTAAAATTGAAAAAAGTTGAAAAAATTTTTTTTTGGACTTAGTCATTTTTCTGGCGTTTATCAGACTTTCAGATAGGGGAAATGTCAGTGAGCGTTCCGATTTCAGTTCCAGAGCGATTCGCCCAATGAGTCCTTGATATTTAGTCGTTTTTCAGCCAATTTTCTGGTTTTTTGAAAATTTCACTTTTTTTTGAAAATATCCACTAAATGAGGGAATAATATGTGTGAGGGTACCCCAGGAGAGTTCCAAATGTGTGTGGGTAGAATATATATCCCACGGGGGTAAAATTGAAAAAAGTTTAAAAAAATTTTTTTTTGGACTTAGTGATTTTTCTGGCGTTTATCAGACTTTCAGATAGGGGAAATGTCAGTGAGCGTTCCAATTTCAGTTCCAGAGTGATTCGCCCAATGAGTCCTTGTTATTTAGTCGTTTTCAGCCAATTTTCTGGATTTTTGAAAATGTCACTTTTTTGTGAAAATATCCACTAAATGAGGGAATAATATGTGTGAGGGTACCCCAGGAGAGTTCCAAATGTGTGTGGGTAGAATATATATCAAACGGGGGTAAAATTGAAAAAAGTTTAAAAAAATTTTTTTCTGGACTTAGTCATTTTTCTGGCGTTTATCAGACTTTCAGATAGGGCAAATGTCAGTGAGCGTTCCGATTTCAGTTCCAGAGCGATTCGCCCAATGACTCCTTTTTATTTAGTCGTTTTCAGCCAATTTTCTGGATTTTCGAAAATTTTACTTTTTTTGTGAAAATATCCACTAAATGAGGGAATAATATGTGTGAGGGTACCCCAGGAGAGTTCCAAATGTGTGTTGGTAGAATATATATCAAACGGGGGTAAAATTGAAAAAAGTTTAAAAAAAATTTTTTTTGGACTTAGTCATTTTTCTGGCGTTTATCAGACTTTCAGTTAGGGGAAATGTCAGTGAGCGTTCCGATTTCAGTTCCAGAGCGATTCGCCCAGAGTCCTTGATATTTAGTAGTTTTCAGCCAATTTTCTGGATTTTTGAAAATTTCACTTTTTTTGTGAAAATATCCACTAAATGAGGGAATAATATGTGTGAGGGTACCCCAGGAGAGTTCCAAATGTGTGTGGGTAGAATATATATCCCATTGGGGTAAAATTGAAAAAAGTTTAAAAAAATTTTTTTTTGGACTTAGTCATATTTCTGGCGTTTATCAGACTTTCAGATAGGGCAAATGTCAGTGAGCGTTCCGATTTCAGTTCCAGAGCGATTCGCCCAATGAGTCCTTGATATTTAGTCGTTTTCAGCCAATTTTTTGGATTTTTGAAAATTTCACTTTTTTGTCATAATATCCACTAAATGAGGGAATAATATGTGTGAGGGTACCCCAGGAGAGTTCCAAATGTGTGTGGGTAGAATATATATCCCACGGGGGTAAAATTGAAAAAAGTTGAAAAAAATTTTTTTTTGGACTTAGTCATTTTTCTGGCGTTTATCAGACTTTCAGATAGGGGAAATGTCAATGAGCATTCCGATTTCAGTTCCAGACTGATTCACCCAATGAGTCCTTGATATTTAGTCGTTTTCAGCCAATTTTTTGGATTTTTGAAAATTTCACTTTTTTGTGAAAATATCCACTAAATGAGGGAATAATATGTGTGAGGGTACCCCAGGAGAGTTCCAAATGTGTGTGGGTAGAATATATATCCCACGGGGGTAAAATTGAAAAAAGTTTAAAAAAATTTTTTTTTGGACTTAGTGATTTTTCTGGCGTTTATCAGACTTTCAGATAGGGGAAATGTCAGTGAGCGTTCCGATTTCAGTTCCAGAGTGATTCGCCCAATGACTCCTTGTTATTTAGTCGTTTTCAGCCAATTTTCTGGATTTTTGAAAATTTCACTTTTTTGTGAAAATATCCACTAAATGAGGGAATAATATGTGTGAGGGTACCCCAGGAGAGTTCCAAATGTGTGTGGGTAGAATATATATCCCACGGGGGAAAAATTGAAAAAAGTTGAAAACATTTTTTTTTTGGACTTAGTCATTTTTCCGGCGTTTATCAGACTTTCACATAGGGGAAATGTCAGTGAGCGTTCCGATTTCAGTTCCAGAGCGATTCGCCCAATGAGTCCTTGATATTTAGTCGTTTTTCAGCCAATTTTCTGGATTTTTGAAAATTTCACTTTTTTGTGAAAATATCCACTAATTGAGGGAATAATATGTGTGAGGGTACCCCAGGAGAGTTCCAAATGTGTGTGGGAAGAATATATATCAAACGGGGGTAAAATTGAAAAAAGTTTAAAAAAATTTTTTTCTGGACTTAGTCATTTTTCTGGCGTTTATCAGACTTTCAGATAGGGCAAATGTCAGTGAGCGTTCCGATTTCAGTTCCAGAGCGATTCGCCCAATGAGTCCTTGTTATTTAGTCGTTTTCAGCCAATTTTCTGGATTTTTGAAAATTTCACTTTTTTGTGAAAATATCCACTAAATGAGGGAATAATATGTGTGAGGGTACCGAAGGAGAGTTCCAAATGTGTGTGGGTAGAATATATATCCGACGGGGCTAAAATTGAAAAAAGTTTAAAAAAAATTTTTTTTGGACTTAGTCATTTTTCCGGCGTTTATCAGACTTTCAGATAGGGGAAATGTCAGTGAGCGTTCCGATTTCAGTTCCAGAGTGATTCGCCCAATGAGTCCTTGTTATTTAGTTGTTTTCAGCCAATTTTCTGGATTTTTGAAAATTTCACTTTTTTGTGAAAATATCCACTAAATGAGGGAATAATATGTGTGAGGGTACCCCAGGAGAGTTCCAAATGTGTGTGGGAAGAATATATATCCCACGGGGGTAAAATTGAAAAAAGTTGAAAAAATTTTTTTTTGGACTTAGTCATTTTTCTGGCGTTTATCAGACTTTCAGATAGGGGAAATGTCAGTGAGCGTTCTGATTTCAGTTCCAGAGCAATTCGCCCAATGAGTCCTTGATATTTAGTAGTTTTCAGCCAATTTTCTGGATTTTTGAAAATTTAACTTTTTTGTGAAAATATCCACTAAATGAGGGAATAATATGTGTGAGGGTACCCCAGGAGAGTTCCAAATGTGTGTGGGAAGAAAATATATCCCACGGGGGTAAAATTGAAGAAAGTTGAAAAAAAAATTTTTTTGGACTTAGTCATTTTTCCGGCGTTTATCAGACTTTCAGATAGGGGAAATGTCAGTGAGCGTTCCGATTTCAGTTCCAGAGTGATTCGCCCAATGAGTCCGTGTTATTTAGTCGTTTTCAGCCAATTTTCTGGATTTTTGAAAATTTCACTTTTTTCTGAAAATATCCACTAAATGAGGGAATAATATGTGTGAGGGTACCCCAGGAGAGTTCCAAATGTGTGTGGGTAGAATATATATCCCACGGGGGTAAAATTGAAAAAAGTTTAAAAAAATTTTTTTTTGGACTTAGTGATTTTTCTGGCGTTTATCAGACTTTCAGATAGGGGAAATGTCAGTGAGCGTTCCAATTTCAGTTCCAGAGCGATTCGCCCAATGAGTCCTTGATATTTAGTCGTTTTCAGCCAATTTTTTGGATTTTTGAAAATTTCACTTTTTTGTCATAATATCCACTAAATGAGGGAATAATATGTGTGAGGGTACCCCAGGAGAGTTCCAAATGTGTGTGGGTAGAATATATATCCCACGGGGGTAAAATTGAAAAAAGTTGAAAAAAATTTTTTTTTGGACTTAGTCATTTTTCTGGCGTTTATCAGACTTTCAGATAGGGGAAATGTCAGTGAGCATTCCGATTTCAGTTCCAGAGTGATTCGCCCAATGAGTCCGTGTTATTTAGTCGTTTTCAGCCAATTTTCTGGATTTTTGAAAATTTCACTTTTTTCTGAAAATATCCACTAAATGAGGGAATAATATGTGTGAGGGTACCCCAGGAGAGTTCCAAATGTGTGTGGGTAGAATATATATCCCACGGGGGTAAAATTGAAAAAAGTTTAAAAAAATTTTTTTTTGGACTTAGTGATTTTTCTGGCGTTTATCAGACTTTCAGATAGGGCAAATGTCAGTGAGCGTTCCGATTTCAGTTCCAGAGCGATTCGCCCAATGAGTCCTTGATATTTAGTCGTTTTCAGCCAATTTTTTGGATTTTTGAAAATTTCACTTTTTTGTCATAATATCCACTAAATGAGGGAATAATATGTGTGAGGGTACCCCAGGAGAGTTCCAAATGTGTGTGGGTAGAATATATATCCCACGGGGGTAAAATTGAAAAAAGTTGAAAAAATTTTTTTTTTGGACTTAGTCATTTTTCTAGCGTTTATCAGACTTTCAGATAGGGGAAATGTCAGTGAGCATTCCGATTTCAGTTCCAGAGTGATTCGCCCAATGAGTCCGTGTTATTTAGTCGTTTTCAGCCAATTTTCTGGATTTTTGAAAATTTCACTTTTTTCTGAAAATATCCACTAAATGAGGGAATAATATGTGTGAGGGTACCCCAGGAGAGTTCCAAATGTGTGTGGGTAGAATATATATCCCACGGGGGTAAAATTGAAAAAAGTTTAAAAAAATTTTTTTTTGGACTTAGTGATTTTTCGGGCGTTTATCAGACTTTCAGATAGGGGAAATGTCAGTGAGCGTTCCAATTTCAGTTCCAGAGTGATTCGCCCAATGACTCCTTGTTATTTAGTCGTTTTCAGCCAATTTTCTGGATTTTTGAAAATTTCACTTTTTTGTGAAAATATCCACTAAATGAGGGAATAATATGTGTGAGGGTACCCCAGGAGAGTTCCAAATGTGTGTGGGTAGAATATATATCACATTGGGGTAAAATTGAAAAAAGTTGAAAAAAATTTTTTTTGGACTTAGTCATTTTTCTGGCGTTTATCAGACTTTCAGATAGGGCAAATGTCAGTGAGCGTTCCAATTTCAGTTCCAGAGCGATTCGCCCAATGAGTCCTTGTTATTTAGTCGTTTTCAGCCAATTTTCTGGATTTTTGAAAATGTCACTATTTTGTGAAAATATCCACTAAATGAGGGAATAATATATGTGAGGGTACCCCAGGAGAGTTCCAAATGTGTGTGGGTAGAATATATATCAAACAAGGGTAAAATTGAAAAAAGTTTAAAAAAATTTTTTTCTGGACTTAGTCATTTTTCTGGCGTTTATCAGACTTTCAGATAGGGCAAATGTCAGTGAGCGTTCCGATTTCAGTTCCAGAGCGATTCGCCCAATGACTCCTTTTTATTTAGTCGTTTTCAGCCAATTTTCTGGATTTTCGAAAATTTTACTTTTTTTGTGAAAATATCCACTAAATGAGGGAATAATATGTGTGAGGGTACCCCAGGAGAGTTCCAAATGTGTGTGGGTAGAATATATATCAAACGGGGGTAAAATTGAAAAAAGTTTAAAAAAAATTTTTTTTGGACTTAGTCATTTTTCTGGCGTTTATCAGACTTTCAGATAGGGCAAATGTCAGTGAGCGTTCCGATTTCAGTTCCAGAGCGATTCGCCCAATGAGTCCTTGATATTTAGTCGTTTTCAGCCAATTTTTTGGATTTTTGAAAATTTCAATTTTTTTGTGAAAATATCCATTAAATGAGGGAATAATATGTGTGAGGGTACCCCAGGAGAGTTCCAAATGTGTGTGGGTAGAATATATATCCCACGGGGGTAAAATTGAAAAAAGTTGAAAAAATTTTTTTTATGGAGTTAGTCATTTTTCCGGCGTTTATCAGACTTTCAGATAGGGGAAATGTCAGTGAGCGTTCCGATTTCAGTTCCAGAGTGATTCTCCCAATGAGACCTTGTTATTTAGTCGTTTTCAGCCAATTTTCTGGATTTTTGAAAATTTCACTTTTTTGTGAAAATATCCACTAAATGAGGGAATAATATGTGTGAGGGTACCCCAGGAGAGTTCCAAATGTGTGTGGGAAGAAAATATATCCCACGGGGGTAAAATTGAAAAAAGTTGAAAAAAAATTTTTTTTGGACTTAGTCGTTTTTCCAGCGTTTATCAGACTTTCAGATAGGGGAAATGTCAGTGAGTGTTCCGATTTCAGTTCCAGAGCGATTCGCCCAATGAGTCATTGTTATTTAGTCGTTTTCAGACAATTTTCTGGCTTTTTGAAAATTTCACTTTTTTGTGAAAATATCCACTAAATGAGGGAATAATATGTGTGAGGGTACCCCAGGAGAGTTCCAAATGTGTGTGGGTAGAATATATATCCCACGGGGTAAAATTGAAAAAAGTTGAAAAAAATTTTTTTTTAGACTTAGTCATTTTTCTGCCGTTTATCAGTCTTTCAGATAGGGGAAATGTCAGTGAGCATTCCGATTTCAGTTCCAGAGTGATTCTCCCAATGAGTCCTTGTTATTTAGTCGTTTTCAGCCAATTTTCTGGATTTTTGAAAATTTCACTTTTTTGTCAAAATATCCACTAAATGAGGGAATAATATGTGTTAGGGTACCCCAGGAGAGTTCCAAATGTGTGTGGGTAGAATATATATCCCACGGGGGTAAAATTGAAAAAAGTTGAAAAAAATTTTTTTTGGACTTAGTCATTTTTCTGGCGTTTATCAGACTTTCAGATAGGGCAAATGTCAGTGAGCGTTCCAATTTCAGTTCCAGAGCGATTCGCCCAATGAGTCCTTGTTATTTAGTCGTTTTCAGCCAATTTTCTGGATTTTTGAAAATGTCACTTTTTTGTGAAAATATCCACTAAATGAGGGAATAATATGTGTGAGGGTACACCAGGAGAGTTCCAAATGTGTGTGGGTAGAATATATATCCCACGGGGGTAAAATTGAAAAAAATAAAAAAATAAAAATTTTTTGGGATTTAGTGATTTTTCTGGCGTTTATCAGACTTTCAGATAGGGGAAATGTCAGTGAGCATTCCGATTTCAGTTCCAGAGCGATTCGCCCAATGACTCCTTTTTATTTAGTCGTTTTTAGCCAATTTTCTGGATTTTTGAAAATTTCACTTTTTTTGTGAAAATATCCACTAAATGAGGGAATAATATGTGTGAGGGTACCCCAGGAGAGTTCCAAATGTGTGTGGGTAGAATATATATCCCACGGGGGAAAAATTGAAAAAAGTTGAAAACATTTTTTTTTTGGACTTAGTCATTTTTCCAGCGTTTATCAGACTTTCAGTTAGGGGAAATGTCAGTGAGCGTTCCGATTTCAGTTCCAGAGCGATTCGCCCAGAGTCCTTGATATTTAGTAGTTTTCAGCCAATTTTCTGGATTTTTGAAAATTTCACTTTTTTTGTGAAAATATCCACTAAATGAGGGAATAATATGTGTGAGGGTACCCCAGGAGAGTTCCAAATGTGTGTGGGTAGAATATATATCCCACGGGGGTAAAATTGAAAAAAGTTGAAAAAAATTTTTTTTTGGACTTAGTCATTTTTCTGGCGTTTATCAGACTTTCAGATAGGGGAAATGTCAGTGAGTGTTCCGATTTCAGTTCCAGAGCGATTCGTCCAATGAGTCCTTGATATTTAGTCGTTTTCAGCCAATTTTTTGGATTTTTGAAAATTTCACTTTTTTGTCATAATATCCACTAAATGAGGGAATAATATGTGTGAGGGTACCCCAGGAGAGTTCCAAATGTGTGTGGGTAGAATATATATCCCACGGGGGTAAAATTGAAAAAAGTTGAAAAAAATTTTTTTTTGGACTTAGTCATTTTTCTGGCGTTTATCAGACTTTCAGATAGGGGAAATGTCACTGAGCATTCCGATTTCAGTTCCAGAGTGATTCACCCAATGAGTCCTTGATATTTAGTCATTTTCAGCCAATTTTTTGGATTTTTTGAAAATTTCACTTTTTTTGTGAAAATATCCACTAAATGAGGGAATAATATGTGTGAGGGTACCCCAGGAGAGTTCCAAATGTGTTTGGGTACAATATATATCCCACGGGGGTAAAATTGAAAAAAGTTGAAAAAAAATTTTTTTTGGACTTAATCATTTTTCCGGTGTTTATCAGACTTTCAGATAGGGGAAATGTCAGTGAGCGTTCCAATTTCAGTTCCAGAGTGATTCTCCCAATGAGTCCTTGTTATTTAGTCGTTTTCAGCCAATTTTCTGGATTTTTGAAAATGTCACTTTTTTGTGAAAATATCCACTAAATGAGGGAATAATATGTGTGAGGGTACCCCAGGAGAGTTCCAAATGTGTGTGGGTAGAATATATATCCCATTGGGGTAAAATTGAAAAAAGTTTAAAAAAATTTTTTTTTGGACTTAGTCATTTTTCTGGCGTTTATCAGACTTTCAGATAGTGGAAATGTCAGTGAGCATTCCGATTTCAGTTCCAGAGTGATTAACCCAATGAGTCCTTGATATTTAGTCGTTTTCAGCCAATTTTTTGGATTTTTGAAAATTTCACTTTTTTGTGAAAATATCCACTAAATGAGGGAATAATATGTGTGAGGGTACCCCAGGAGAGTTCCAAATGTGTGTGGGTAGAATATATATCCCAGGGGGTAAAATTGAAAAAAGTTGAAAAAAATTTTTTTTTAGACTTAGTCATTTTTCTGCCGTTTATCAGACTTTCAGATAGGGGAAATGTCAGTGAGCATTCCGATTTCAGTTCCAGACTGATTCACCCAATGAGTCCTTGTTATTTAGTCGTTTTCAGCCAATTTTCTGGATTTTTGAAAATTTCACTTTTTTTGTGAAAATATCCACTAAATGAGGGAATAATATGTGTGAGGGTACCCTAGGAGAGTTCCAAATGTGTGTGGGTAGATTATATAGCCCACGGGGGTAAAATTGAAAAAAGTTGAAAAAAATTTTTTTTTGGACTTAGTCATTTTTCCGGCGTTTATCAGACTTTCAGATAGGGGAAATGTCAGTGAGCATTCCGATTTCAGTTCCAGACTGATTCACCCAATGAGACCTTGATATTTAGTCGTTTTCAGCCAATTTTTTGGATTTTTGAAAATTTCACTTTTTTGTGAAAATATCCACTAAATGAGGGAATAATATGTGTGAGGGTACCCCAGGAGAATTCCAAATGTGTGTGGGTAGAATATATATCCCACGGGGGTAAAATTGAAAAAAGTTGAAAAAAAATTTTTTTTGGACTTAGTCATTTTTCTGGCGTTTATCAGACTTTCAGATAGGGGAAATGTCAGTGAGCATTCCGATTTCAGTTCCAGAGTGATTCTCCCAATGAGTCCTTGTTATTTAGTCGTTTTCAGCCAATTTTCTGGATTTTTGAAAATTTCACTTTTTTGTCAAAATATCCTCTAAATGAGGGAATAATATGTGTGAGGGTACCCCAGGAGAGTTCCCAATGTGTGTGGGTAGAATATATATCCCACGGGGGTAAAATTGAAAAAAGTTGAAAAAAATTTTTTTTTGGACTTAGTCATTTTTCCAGCGTTTATCAGACTTTCAGATAGGGGAAATGTCAGTGAGCATTCCGATTTCAGTTCCAGAGTGATTCACCCAATGAGTCCTTGATATTTAGTCGTTTTCAGACAATTTTTGGGATTTTTGAAAATTTCACTTTTTTGTGAAAATATCCACTAAATGAGGGAATAATATGTGTGAGGGTACCCCAGGAGAGTTCCAAATGTGTGTGTGGGTAGAATATATATCCCACGGGGGTAAAATTGAAAAAAGTTGAAAAAAATTTTTTTTTGGACTTAGTCATTTTTTTGGCGTTTATCAGACTTTCAGATAGGGGAAATGTCAGTGAGCATTCCGATTTCAGTTCCAGAGCGATTCGCCCAATGAGTCCTTGTTATTTAGTCGTTTTCAGCCAATTTTCTAGATTTTTGAAAATTTCACTTTTTTTGTGAAAATATCCACTAAATGAGGGAATAATATGTGTGAGGGTACCCCAGGAGAGTTCCAAATGTGTGTGGAAAGAATATATATCCCACGGGGGTAAAATTGAAAAAAGTTGAAAAAAATTTTTTTTTGGACTTAGTGATTTTTCTGGCGTTTATCAGACTTTCAGATAGGGGAAATGTCAGTGAGCGTTCCGATTTCAGTTCCAGAGTGATTCGCCCAATGACTTCTTGTTATTTAGTCGTTTTCAGCCAATTTTCTGGATTTTTGAAAATTTCACTTTTTTGTGAAAATATCCACTAAATGAGGGAATAATATGTGTGAGGGTACCCCAGGAGAGTTCCAAATGTGTGTGGGTAGAATATATATCACATTGGGGTAAAATTGAAAAAAGTTGAAAAAAAATTTTTTTTGGACTTAGTCATTTTTCTGGCGTTTATCAGACTTTCAGATAGGGCAAATGTCAGTGAGCGTTCCAATTTCAGTTCCAGAGCGATTCGCCCAATGAGTCCTTGTTATTTAGTCGTTTTCAGCCAATTTTCTGGATTTTTGAAAATGTCACTTTTTTGTGAAAATATCCACTAAATGAGGGAAAAATATGTGTGAGGGTACACCAGGAGAGTTCCAAATGTGTGTGGGTAGAATATATATCCCACGGGGGTAAAATTGAAAAAAATAAAAAAATGAAAATTTTTTTGGACTTAGTGATTTTTCTGGCGTTTATCAGACTTTCAGATAGGGCAAATGTCAGTGAGCATTCCGATTTCAGTTCCAGAGCGATTCGCCTATTGAGTCCTTGTTATTTAGTCGTTTGCAGCCAATTTTCTGGATTTTTGAAAATTTCACTTTTTTGTGAAAATATCCACTAAATGAGGGACTAATATGTGTGAGGGTACCCCAGGAGAGTTCCAAATGTGTGTGGGTAGAATATATATCCCACGGGGGTAAAATTGAAAAAAGTTGAAAAAAATTTTTTTTTGGACTTAGTCATTTTTCCAGCGTTTATCAGACTTTCAGATAGGGGAAATGTCAATGAGCATTCCGATTTCAGTTCCAGAGCGATTCGCCCAATGATTCCTTGATATTTAGTCGTTTTCAGCCAATTTTTTGGATTTTTGAAAATTTCACTTTTTTGTGAAAATATCCACTAAATGAGGGAATAATATGTGTGAGGGTACCCCAGGAGAGTTCCAAATGTGTGTGGGTAGAATATATATCCCACGGAGGAAAAATTGAAAAAAGTTGAAAAAATTTTTTTTGGACTTAGTCATTTTTCCGGCGTTTATCAGACTCTCAGATAGGGGAAATGTCAGTGAGCGCTCCGATTTCAGTTCCAGAGTGATTCACCCAATGAGTCCTTGATATTTAGTCGTTTTCAGCCAATTTTCTGGATTTTTGAAAATTTCACTTTTTTGTGAAAATATCCACTAAATGAGGGAATAATATGTGTCAGGGTACCCCAGGAGAGTTCCAAATGTGTGTGGGTAGAATATATATCCCACGGGGGTAAAATTGAAAAAAGTTGAAAAAAATTTTTTTTTGGACTTAGTCATTTTTCTGCCGTTTATCAGACTTTCAGATAGGGGAAATGTCAGTGAGCGTTCCATTTCAGTTCCAGAGTGATTCTCCCAATGAGTCCTTGTTATTTAGTCGTTTTCAGCCAATTTTATGGATTTTTGAAAATTTCACTGTTTTGTGAAAATATCCACTAAATGAGGGAATAATATGTGTGAGGGTACCCCAGGAGAGTTCCAAATGTGTGTGGGAAGAATATATATCCCACGGGGGTAAAATTGAAAAAAGTTTTAAAAAAATTTTTTTTGGACTTAGTCATTTTTCTGGCATTTATCAGACTTTCAGATAGGGGAAATGTCAGTGAGCATTCCGATTTCAGCTCCAGAGTGATTCGCCCAATGAGTCCTTGATATTTAGTCGTTTTCAGCCAATTTTCTGGATTTTTGAAAATTTCACTTTTTTGTGAAAATATCCACTAAATGAGGGAATAATATGTGTGAGGGTACCCCAGGAGAGTTCCAAATGTGTGTGCGTAGAATATATATCCCACGGGGGAAAAATTGAAAAAAGTTGAAAAAAATTTTTTTTTGGACTTAGTCATTTTTCCAGCGTTTATCAGACTCTCAGATAGGGGAAATGTCAGTGAGCGTTCCGATTTTAGTTCCAGAGCGATTCGCCCAATGTGTCCTTGATATTTAGTCGTTTTCAGCCAGTTTTCTGGATTTTTGAAAATTTCACTTTTTTGTGAAAATATCCACTAAATGAGGGAATAATATGTGTGAGGGTACCCCAGGAGAGTTCCAAATGTGTGTGGGTAGAATATATATCCCACGGGGGTAAAATTGAAAAAACTTGAAAAAAATATTTTTTTGGACTTAGTCATTTTTCCGACGTTTATCAGACTTTCAGATAGGGGAAATGTCAGTGAGCATTCCAATTTCAGTTCTAGAGCGATTCCCCCAATGAGTCCTTGCTATTTAGTCGTTTTCAGCCAATTTTCTGGATTTTTGAAAATGTCACTTTTTTGTGAAAATATCCACTAAATGAGGGAATAATATGTGTGAGGGTACCCCAGGAGAGTTCCAAATGAGTGTAGGAAGAATATATATCCCACGGGGGTAAAATTGAAAAAAGTTGAAAAAATTTTTTTTGGGGACTTAGTCATTTTTCCGGCGTTTATCAGACTTTCAGATAGGGAAAATGTCAGTGAGTGTTCCGATTTCAGTTCGAGAGCGATTCGCCCAATGAGTCATTGTTATTTAGTCGTTTTCAGCCAATTTTCTGGATTTTTGAAAATTTCACTTTTATGTGAAAATATCCACTAAATGAGGGAATAATATGTGTGAGGGTACCCCAGGAGAGTTCCAAATGTGTGTGGGTAGAATATATATCCCACGGGGGTAAAATTGAAAAAAGTTTAAAAAAATTTTTTTTTGGACTTAGTGATTTTTCTGGCGTTTATCAGACTTTCAGATAGGGGAAATGTCAGTGAGCGTTCCGATTTCAGTTCCAGAGTGATTCGCCCAATGACTTCTTGTTATTTAGTCGTTTTCAGCCAATTTTCTGGATTTTTGAAAATTTCACTTTTTTGTGAAAATATCCACTAAATGAGGGAATAATATGTGTGAGGGTACCCCAGGAGAGTTCCAAATGTGTGTGGGTAGAATATATATCACATTGGGGTAAAATTGAAAAAAGTTGAAAAAAAATTTTTTTTGGACTTAGTCATTTTTCTGCTGTTTATCAGACTTTCAGATAGGGGAAATGTCAGTGAGCATTCCGATTTCAGCTCCAGAGCGATTCGCCCAATGAGTCCTTGATATTTAGTCGTTTTCAGCCAATTTTCTGGATTTTTGAAAATGTCACTTTTTTGTGAAAATATCCACTAAATGAGGGAATAATATGTGTGAGGGTACCCCAGGAGAGTTCCAAATGTGTGTGCGTAGAATATATATCCCACGGGGGAAAAATTGAAAAAAGTTGAAAAAAATTTTTTTTTGGACTTAGTCATTTTTCCAGCGTTTATCAGACTCTCAGATAGGGGAAATGTCAGTGAGCGTTCCGATTTTAGTTCCAGAGCGATTCGCCCAATGTGTCCTTGATATTTAGTCGTTTTCAGCCAGTTTTCTGGATTTTTGAAAATTTCACTTTTTTGTGAAAATATCCACTAAATGAGGGAATAATATGTGTGAGGGTACCCCAGGAGAGTTCCAAATGTGTGTGGGTAGAATATATATCCCACGGGGGTAAAATTGAAAAAACTTGAAAAAAATATTTTTTTGGACTTAGTCATTTTTCCGACGTTTATCAGACTTTCAGATAGGGGAAATGTCAGTGAGCATTCCAATTTCAGTTCCAGAGCGATTCGCCCAATGAGTCCTTGCTATTTAGTCGTTTTCAGCCAATTTTCTGGATTTTTGAAAATGTCACTTTTTTGTGAAAATATCCACTAAATGAGGGAATAATATGTGTGAGGGTACCCCAGGAGAGTTCCAAATGAGTGTAGGAAGAATATATATCCCACGGGGGTAAAATTGAAAAAAGTTGAAAAAATTTTTTTTGGGGACTTAGTCATTTTTCCGGCGTTTATCAGACTTTCAGATAGGGAAAATGTCAGTGAGTGTTCCGATTTCAGTTCGAGAGCGATTCGCCCAATGAGTCATTGTTATTTAGTCGTTTTCAGCCAATTTTCTGGATTTTTGAAAATTTCACTTTTATGTGAAAATATCCACTAAATGAGGGAATAATATGTGTGAGGGTACCCCAGGAGAGTTCCAAATGTGTGTGGGTAGAATATATATCAAACGGGGGTAAAATTGAAAAAAGTTTAAAAAAAATTTTTTTTGGACTTAGTCATTTTTCTGGCGTTTATCAGACTTTCAGATAGGGCAAATGTCAGTGAGTGTTCCGATTTCAGTTCCAGATCGATTCGCCCAATGAGTCCTTGATATTTAGTCGTTTTCAGCCAATTTTTTGGATTTTTGAAAATTTCACTTTTTTGTCATAATATCCACTAAATGAGGGAATAATATGTGTGAGGGTACCCCAGGAGAGTTTCAAATGTGTGTGGGTAGAATATATATCCCACGGGGGTAAAATTGAAAAAAGTTGAAAAAAATTTTTTTTTAGACTTAGTCATTTTTCTGCCGTTTATCAGACTTTCAGATAGGGGAAATGTCAGTGAGCATTCCGATTTCAGTTCCAGAGTGATTCACCCAATGAGTCCTTGATATTTAGTCGTTTTCAGACAATTTTTGGGATTTTTTAAAATTTCACTTTTTTGTGAAAATATCCACTAAATGAGGGAATAATATGTGTGAGGGTACCCCAGGAGAGTTCCAAATGTGTGTGTGGGTAGAATATATATCCCACGGGGGTAAAATTGAAAAAAGTTGAAAAAAATTTTTTTTTGGACTTAGTCATTTTTTTGGCGTTTATCAGACTTTCAGATAGGGGAAATGTCAGTGAGCATTCCGATTTCAGTTCCAGAGCGATTCGCCCAATGAGTCCTTGTTATTTAGTCGTTTTCAGCCAATTTTCTAGATTTTTGAAAATTTCACTTTTTTTGTGAAAATATCCACTAAATGAGGGAATAATATGTGTGAGGGTACCCCAGGAGAGTTCCAAATGTGTGTGGAAAGAATATATATCCCACGGGGGTAAAATTGAAAAAAGTTGAAAAAAATATTTTTTTGGACTTAGTGATTTTTCTGGCGTTTATCAGACTTTCAGATAGGGGAAATGTCAGTGAGCGTTCCGATTTCAGTTCCAGAGTGATTCGCCCAATGACTTCTTGTTATTTAGTCGTTTTCAGCCAATTTTCTGGATTTTTGAAAATTTCACTTTTTTGTGAAAATATCCACTAAATGAGGGAATAATATGTGTGAGGGTACCCCAGGAGAGTTCCAAATGTGTGTGGGTAGAATATATATCACATTGGGGTAAAATTGAAAAAAGTTGAAAAAAAATTTTTTTTGGACTTAGTCATTTTTCTGGCGTTTATCAGACTTTCAGATAGGGCAAATGTCAGTGAGCGTTCCAATTTCAGTTCCAGAGCGATTCGCCCAATGAGTCCTTGTTATTTAGTCGTTTTCAGCCAATTTTCTGGATTTTTGAAAATGTCACTTTTTTGTGAAAATATCCACTAAATGAGGGAAAAATATGTGTGAGGGTACACCAGGAGAGTTCCAAATGTGTGTGGGTAGAATATATATCCCACGGGGGTAAAATTGAAAAAAATAAAAAAATGAAAATTTTTTTGGACTTAGTGATTTTTCTGGCGTTTATCAGACTTTCAGATAGGGCAAATGTCAGTGAGCGTTCCGATTTCAGTTCCAGAGCGATTCGCCTATTGAGTCCTTGTTATTTAGTCGTTTGCAGCCAATTTTCTGGATTTTTGAAAATTTCACTTTTTTGTGAAAATATCCACTAAATGAGGGACTAATATGTGTGAGGGTACCCCAGGAGAGTTCCAAATGTGTGTGGGTAGAATATATATCCCACGGGGGTAAAATTGAAAAAAGTTGAAAAAAATTTTTTTTTGGACTTAGTCATTTTTCCAGCGTTTATCAGACTTTCAGATAGGGGAAATGTCAATGAGCATTCCGATTTCAGTTCCAGAGCGATTCGCCCAATGAGTCCTTGCTATTTAGTCGTTTTCAGCCAATTTTCTGGATTTTTGAAAATGTCACTTTTTTGTGAAAATATCCACTAAATGAGGGAATAATATGTGTGAGGGTACCCCAGGAGAGTTCCAAATGAGTGTAGGAAGAATATATATCCCACGGGGGTAAAATTGAAAAAAGTTGAAAAAATTTTTTTTGGGGACTTAGTCATTTTTCCGGCGTTTATCAGACTTTCAGATAGGGAAAATGTCAGTGAGTGTTCCGATTTCAGTTCGAGAGCGATTCGCCCAATGAGTCATTGTTATTTAGTCGTTTTCAGCCAATTTTCTGGATTTTTGAAAATTTCACTTTTATGTGAAAATATCCACTAAATGAGGGAATAATATGTGTGAGGGTACCCCAGGAGAGTTCCAAATGTGTGTGGGTAGAATATATATCCCACGGGGGTAAAATTGAAAAAAGTTTAAAAAAATTTTTTTTTGGACTTAGTGATTTTTCTGGCGTTTATCAGACTTTCAGATAGGGGAAATGTCAGTGAGCGTTCCGATTTCAGTTCCAGAGTGATTCGCCCAATGACTTCTTGTTATTTAGTCGTTTTCAGCCAATTTTCTGGATTTTTGAAAATTTCACTTTTTTGTGAAAATATCCACTAAATGAGGGAATAATATGTGTGAGGGTACCCCAGGAGAGTTCCAAATGTGTGTGGGTAGAATATATATCACATTGGGGTAAAATTGAAAAAAGTTGAAAAAAAATTTTTTTTGGACTTAGTCATTTTTCTGCTGTTTATCAGACTTTCAGATAGGGGAAATGTCAGTGAGCATTCCGATTTCAGCTCCAGAGCGATTCGCCCAATGAGTCCTTGATATTTAGTCGTTTTCAGCCAATTTTCTGGATTTTTGAAAATGTCACTTTTTTGTGAAAATATCCACTAAATGAGGGAATAATATGTGTGAGGGTACCCCAGGAGAGTTCCAAATGTGTGTGCGTAGAATATATATCCCACGGGGGAAAAATTGAAAAAAGTTGAAAAAAATTTTTTTTTGGACTTAGTCATTTTTCCAGCGTTTATCAGACTCTCAGATAGGGGAAATGTCAGTGAGCGTTCCGATTTTAGTTCCAGAGCGATTCGCCCAATGTGTCCTTGATATTTAGTCGTTTTCAGCCAGTTTTCTGGATTTTTGAAAATTTCACTTTTTTGTGAAAATATCCACTAAATGAGGGAATAATATGTGTGAGGGTACCCCAGGAGAGTTCCAAATGTGTGTGGGTAGAATATATATCCCACGGGGGTAAAATTGAAAAAACTTGAAAAAAATATTTTTTTGGACTTAGTCATTTTTCCGACGTTTATCAGACTTTCAGATAGGGGAAATGTCAGTGAGCATTCCAATTTCAGTTCCAGAGCGATTCGCCCAATGAGTCCTTGCTATTTAGTCGTTTTCAGCCAATTTTCTGGATTTTTGAAAATGTCACTTTTTTGTGAAAATATCCACTAAATGAGGGAATAATATGTGTGAGGGTACCCCAGGAGAGTTCCAAATGAGTGTAGGAAGAATATATATCCCACGGGGGTAAAATTGAAAAAAGTTGAAAAAATTTTTTTTGGGGACTTAGTCATTTTTCCGGCGTTTATCAGACTTTCAGATAGGGAAAATGTCAGTGAGTGTTCCGATTTCAGTTCGAGAGCGATTCGCCCAATGAGTCATTATTATTTAGTCGTTTTCAGCCAATTTTCTGGATTTTTGAAAATTTCACTTTTATGTGAAAATATCCACTAAATGAGGGAATAATATGTGTGAGGGTACCCCAGGAGAGTTCCAAATGTGTGTGGGTAGAATATATATCCCACGGGGGTAAAATTGAAACAAGTTTAAAAAAATTTTTTTTTGGACTTAGTGATTTTTCTGGCGTTTATCAGACTTTCAGATAGGGGAAATGTCAGTGAGCGTTCCGATTTCAGTTCCAGAGTGATTCGCCCAATGACTTCTTGTTATTTAGTCGTTTTCAGCCAATTTTCTGGATTTTTGAAACTTTCACTTTTTTGTGAAAATATCCACTAAATGAGGGAATAATATGTGTGAGGGTACCCCAGGAGAGTTCCAAATGTGTGTGGGTAGAATATATATCACATTGGGGTAAAATTGAAAAAAGTTGAAAAAAAATTTTTTTTGGACTTAGTCATTTTTCTGCTGTTTATCAGACTTTCAGATAGGGGAAATGTCAGTGAGCATTCCGATTTCAGCTCCAGAGCGATTCGCCCAATGAGTCCTTGATATTTAGTCGTTTTCAGCCAATTTTCTGGATTTTTGAAAATGTCACTTTTTTGTGAAAATATCCACTAAATGAGGGAATAATATGTGTGAGGGTACCCCAGGAGAGTTCCAAATGTGTGTGCGTAGAATATATATCCCACGGGGGAAAAATTGAAAAAAGTTGAAAAAATTTTTTTTTTGGACTTAGTCATTTTTCCAGCGTTTATCAGACTCTCAGATAGGGGAAATGTCAGTGAGCGTTCCGATTTTAGTTCCAGAGTGATTCGCCCAATGTGTCCTTGATATTTAGTCGTTTTCAGCCAGTTTTCTGGATTTTTGAAAATTTCACTTTTTTGTGAAAATATCCACTAAATGAGGGAATAATATGTGTGAGGGTACCCCAGGAGAGTTCCAAATGTGTGTGGGTAGAATATATATCCCACGGGGGTAAAATTGAAAAAAATAAAAAAATAAAAATTTTTTTGGACTTAGTGATTTTTCTGGCGTTTATCAGACTTTCAGATAGGGCAAATGTCAGTGAGCGTTCCGATTTCAGTTCCAGAGCGATTCGCCCAATGAGTCCTTGATATTTAGTCGTTTTCAGACAATTTTTTGGATTTTTGAAAATTTCACTTTTTTGTGAAAATATCCACTAAATGAGGGAATAATATGTGTGAGGGTACCCCAGGAGAGTTCCAAATGTGTGTGGGTAGAATATATATCCCACGGGGGTAAAATTGAAAAAACTTGAAAAAAATATTTTTTTGGACTTAGTCATTTTTCCGACGTTTATCAGACTTTCAGATAGGGGAAATGTCAGTGAGCATTCCGTTTTCAGTTCCAGAGTGATTCACCCAATGAGTCCTTGTTATTTAGTCGTTTTCAGCCATTTTTCTGGATTTTTGAAAATGCCACTTTTTTGTGAAAATATCCACTAAATGAGGGAATAATATGTGTGAGGGTACCCCAGGAGAGTTCCAAATGTGTGTGGGAAGTATATATATGCCACGCGGGTAAAACTGAAAAAAGTTGAAAAAAATTTTTTTTTGGACTTAGTGATTTTTCTGGCGTTTATCAGACTTTCAGATAGGGGAAATATCAGTGAGCGTTCCGATTTCCGTTCCAGAGCAATTCGCCCAATGACTCCTTGTTATTTAGTCGTTTTCAGCCAATTTTCTGGATTTTTGAAAATGTCACTTTTTTGTGAAAATATCCACTAAATGAGGGAATAATATGTGTGAGGGTACCCCAGGAGAGTACCAAATGTGTGTGGGTAGAATATATATCCCATGGGAGTAAAATTGAAAAAAGTTAAAAAAAAATTTTTTTTGGACTTAGTGAATTTTCCGACGTTTATCAGACTTTCAGATAGGGGAAATGTCAGTGAGCGTTCCGATTTCAGTTCCAGAGTGATTCTCCCAATGAGTCCTTGTTATTTAGTCGTTTTCAGCCAATTTTATGGATTTTTGAAAATTTCACTTTTTTGTGAAAATATCCACTAAATGAGGGAATAATATGTGTGAGGGTACCCCAGGAGAGTTCCAAATGTGTGTGGGAAGAATATATATCCCACGGGGGTAAAATTGAAAAAAGTTTAAAAAAATTTTTTTTTGGACTTAGTCATTTTTCTGGCATTTATCAGACTTTCAGATAGGGGAAATGTCAGTGAGCATTCCGATTTCAGCTCCAGAGCGATTCGCCCAATGAGTCCTTGATATTTAGTCGTTTTCAGCCAATTTTCTGGATTTTTGAAAATTTCACTTTTTTGTGAAAATATCCACTAAATGAGGGAATAATATGTGTGAGGGTACCCCAGGAGAGTTCCAAATGTGTGTGCGTAGAATATATATCCCACGGGGGAAAAATTGAAAAAAGTTGAAAAAATTTTTTTTTTGGACTTAGTCATTTTTCCAGCGTTTATCAGACTCTCAGATAGGGGAAATGTCAGTGAGCGTTCCGATTTTAGTTCCAGAGCGATTCGCCCAATGTGTCCTTGATATTTAGTCGTTTTCAGCCAGTTTTCTGGATTTTTGAAAATTTCACTTTTTTGTGAAAATATCCACTAAATGAGGGAATAATATGTGTGAGGGTACCCCAGGAGAGTTCCAAATGTGTGTGGGTAGAATATATATCCCACGGGGGTAAAATTGAAAAAACTTGAAAAAAATATTTTTTTGGACTTAGTCATTTTTCCGACGTTTATCAGACTTTCAGATAGGGGAAATGTCAGTGAGCATTCCAATTTCAGTTCCAGAGCGATTCGCCCAATGAGTCCTTGCTATTTAGTCGTTTTCAGCCAATTTTCTGGATTTTTGAAAATGTCACTTTTTTTGTGAAAATATCCACTAAATGAGGGAATAATATGTGTGAGGGTACCCCAGGAGAGTTCCAAATGAGTGTAGGAAGAATATATATCCCACGGGGGTAAAATTGAAAAAAGTTGAAAAAATTTTTTTTGGGGACTTAGTCATTTTTCCGGCGTTTATCAGACTTTCAGATAGGGAAAATGTCAGTGAGTGTTCCGATTTCAGTTCGAGAGCGATTCGCCCAATGAGTCATTGTTATTTAGTCGTTTTCAGCCAATTTTCTGGATTTTTGAAAATTTCACTTTTATGTGAAAATATCCACTAAATGAGGGAATAATATGTGTGAGGGTACCCCAGGAGAGTTCCAAATGTGTGTGGGTAGAATATATATCCCACGGGGGTAAAATTGAAAAAAGTTTAAAAAAATTTTTTTTTGGACTTAGTGATTTTTCTGGCGTTTATCAGACTTTCAGATAGGGGAAATGTCAGTGAGCGTTCCGATTTCAGTTCCAGAGTGATTCGCCCAATGACTTCTTGTTATTTAGTCGTTTTCAGCCAATTTTCTGGATTTTTGAAAATTTCACTTTTTTGTGAAAATATCCACTAAATGAGGGAATAATATGTGTGAGGGTACCCCAGGAGAGTTCCAAATGTGTGTGGGTAGAATATATATCACATTGGGGTAAAATTGAAAAAAGTTGAAAAAAAATTTTTTTTGGACTTAGTCATTTTTCTGCTGTTTATCAGACTTTCAGATAGGGGAAATGTCAGTGAGCATTCCGATTTCAGCTCCAGAGTGATTCTCCCAATGAGTCCTTGTTATTTAGTCGTTTTCAGCCAATTTTATGGATTTTTGAAAATTTCACTTTTTTGTGAAAATATCCACTAAATGAGGGAATAATATGTGTGAGGGTACCCCAGGAGAGTTCCAAATGTGTGTGGGAAGAATATATATCCCACGGGGGTAAAATTGAAAAAAGTTTAAAAAAATTTTTTTTTGGACTTAGTCATTTTTCTGGCATTTATCAGACTTTCAGATAGGGGAAATGTCAGTGAGCATTCCGATTTCAGCTCCAGAGCGATTCGCCCAATGAGTCCTTGATATTTAGTCGTTTTCAGCCAATTTTCTGGATTTTTGAAAATTTCACTTTTTTGTGAAAATATCCACTAAATGAGGGAATAATATGTGTGAGGGTACCCCAGGAGAGTTCCAAATGTGTGTGGGTAGAATATATATCACATTGGGGTAAAATTGAAAAAAGTTGAAAAAAAATTTTTTTTGGACTTAGTCATTTTTCTGCCGTTTATCAGACTTTCAGATAGGGCAAATGTCAGTGAGCGTTCCAATTTCAGTTCCAGAGCGATTCGCCCAATGAGTCCTTGTTATTTAGTCATTTGCAGCCAATTTTCTGGATTTTTGAAAATGTCACTTTTTTGTGAAAATATCCACTAAATGAGGGAAAAATATGTGTGAGGGTACACCAGGAGAGTTCCAAATGTGTGTGGATAGAATATATATCCCACGGGGGTAAAATTGAAAAAAATAAAAAAATAAAAAATTTTTTGGACTTAGTCATTTTTCTGGCGTTTATCAGACTTTCAGATAGGGGAAATGTCAGTGAGCATTCCGATTTCAGTTCCAGAGTGATTCACCCAATGAGTCCTTGTTATTTAGTCGTTTTCAGCCATTTTTCTGGATTTTTGAAAATGTCACTTTTTTGTGAAAATATCCACTAAATGAGGGAATAATATGTGTGAGGGTACCCCAGGAGAGTTCCAAATGTGTGTGGGTAGAATATATATCCCATTGGGGTAAAATTGAAAAAAGTTTAAAAAAATTTTTTTTTTGGACTTAGTCATTTTTCTGGCATTTATCAGACTTTCAGATAGGGGAAATGTCAGTGAGCATTCCGATTTCAGCTCCAGAGCGATTCGCCCAATGAGTCCTTGATATTTAGTCGTTTTCAGCCAATTTTCTGGATTTTTGAAAATTTCACTTTTTTGTGAAAATATCCACTAAATGAGGGAATAATATGTGTGAGGGTACCCCAGGAGAGTTCCAAATGTGTGTGCGTAGAATATATATCCCACGGGGGAAAAATTGAAAAAAGTTGAAAAAATTTTTTTTTTGGACTTAGTCATTTTTCCAGCGTTTATCAGACTCTCAGATAGGGGAAATGTCAGTGAGCGTTCCGATTTCAGTTCCAGAGTGATTCTCCCAATGAGTCCTTGTTATTTAGTCGTTTTCAGCCAATTTTTTGGATTTTTTAAAATTTCACTTTTTTGTGAAAATATCCACTAAATGAGGGAAAAATATGTGTGAGGGTACACCAGGAGAGTTCCAAATGTGTGTGGATAGAATATATATCCCACGGGGGTAAAATTGAAAAAAATAAAAAAATAAAAATTTTTTTGGACTTAGTGATTTTTCTGGCGTTTATCAGACTTTCAGATAGGGCAAATGTCAGTGAGCGTTCCGATTTCAGTTCCAGAGCGATTCGCCCAATGAGTCCTTGATATTTAGTCGTTTTCAGCCAATTTTTTGGATTTTTGAAAATTTCACTTTTTTGTCATAATATCCACTAAATGAGGGAATAATATGTGTGAGGGTACCCCAGGAGAGTTCCAAATGTGTGTGCGTAGATAATATATCCCACGGGGAAAAAATTGAAAAAAGTTGAAAAAATTTTTTTTTTGGACTTAGTCATTTTTCCAGCGTTTATCAGATTTTCAGATAGGGGAAATGTCAATGAGCATTCCGATTTCAGTTCCAGAGCGATTCGCCCAATGAGTCCTTGCTATTTAGTCGTTTTCAGCCATTTTTCTGGATTTTTGAAAATGTCACTTTTTTGTGAAAATATCCACTAAATGAGGGAATAATATGTGTGAGGGTACCCCAGGAGAGTTCCAAATGTGTGTGGGAAGTATATATATGCCACGCGGGTAAAATTGAAAAAAGTTGAAAAAATTTTTTTTTTGAACTTAGTGATTTTTCTGGCGTTTATCAGACTTTCAGATAGGGGAAATATCAGTGAGCGCTCCGATTTCCGTTCCAGAGCAATTCGCCCAATGACTCCTTGTTATTTAGTCGTTTTCAGCCAATTTTCTGGATTTTTGAAAATGTCACTTTTTTGTGAAAATATCCACTAAATGAGGGAATAATATGTGTGAGGGTACCCCAGGAGAGTTCCAAATGTGTGTGGGTAGAATATATATCCCATTGGGGTAAAATTGAAAAAAGTTTAAAAAAATTTTTTTTTGGACTTAGTCATTTTTCTGCCGTTTATCAGACTTTCAGATAGGGGAAATGTCAGTGAGCGATCCGATTTCAGTTCCAGAGTGATTCTCCCAATGAGTCCTTGTTATTTAGTCGTTTTCAGCCAATTTTATGGATTTTTGAAAATTTCACTTTTTTGTGAAAATATCCACTAAATGAGGGAATAATATGTGTGAGGGTACCCCAGGAGAGTTCCAAATGTGTGTGGGAAGAATATATATCCCACGGGGGTAAAATTGAAAAAAGTTGAAAAAAATTTTTTTTTGGACTTCGTCATTTTTCTGCCGTTTATCAGACTTTCAGATAGGGGAAATGTCAGTGAGCGTTCCGATTTCAGTTCTAGAGTGATTCTCCTAATGAGTCCTTGTTATTTAGTCGTTTTCAGCCAATTTTATGGATTTTTGAAAATTTCACTTTTTTGTGAAAATATCCACTAAATGAGGGAATAATATGTGTGAGGGTACCCCAGGAGAGTTCCAAATGTGTGTGGGAAGAATATATATCCCACGGGGGTAAAATTGAAAAAAGTTTAAAAAAATTTTTTTTTGGACTTAGTCATTTTTCTGGCATTTATCAGACTTTCAGATAGGGGAAATGTCAGTGAGCATTCCGATTTCAGCTCCAGAGCGATTCGCCCAATGAGTCCTTGATATTTAGTCGTTTTCAGCCAATTTTCTGGATTTTTGAAAATTTCACTTTTTTGTGAAAATATCCACTAAATGAGGGAATAATATGTGTGAGGGTACCCCAGGAGAGTTCCAAATGTGTGTGCGTAGAATATATATCCCACGGGGGAAAAATTGAAAAAAGTTGAAAAAATTTTTTTTTTGGACTTAGTCATTTTTCCAGCGTTTATCAGACTTTCAGATAGGGGAAATGTCAATGAGCATTCCGATTTCAGTTCCAGAGCGATTCGCCCAATGATTCCTTGATATGTAGTCGTTTTCAGCCAATTTTTTGGATTTTTGAAAATTTCACTTTTTTGTGAAAATATCCACTAAATGAGGGAATAATATGTGTGAGGGTACCCCAGGAGAGTTCCAAATGTGTGTGGGTAGAATATATATCCCACGGAGGAAAAATTGAAAAAAGTTGAAAAAATTTTTTTTGGACTTAGTCATTTTTCCGGCGTTTATCAGACTCTCAGATAGGGGAAATGTCAGTGAGTGTTCCGATTTTAGTTCCAGAGCGATTCGCCCAATGTGTCCTTGATATTTAGTAGTTTTCAGCCAGTTTTCTGGATTTTTGAAAATGTCACTTTTTTGTGAAAATATCCACTAAATGAGGGAATAATATGTGTGAGGGTACCCCAGGAGAGTTCCAAATGTGTGTGGGAAGAATATATATCCCACGGGGGTAAAATTGAAAAAAGTTGAAAATTTTTTTTTTGGACTTAGTCATTTTTCCGGCGTTTATCAGACTTTCAGATAGGGGAAATGTCAGTGAGCGTTCAGATTTCAGTTCCAGAGTGATTTGCCCAATGAGTCCTTGTTATTTAGTCATTTTCAGCCAATTTTCTGGATTTTTGAAAATTTCACTTTTTTGTGAAAATATCCAGTAAATGAGGGATTAATATGTGTGAGGGTACCCCAGGAGAGTTCCAAATGTCTGTGGGTAGAATATAAATCCCACGGGGGTAAAATTGAAAAAAGTAGAAAACATTTTTTTTTTGGACTTAGTCATTTTTCCGGCGTTTATCAGACTTTCAGATAAGGGAAATGTCAGTGAGCGTTCCGATTTCAGTTCCAGAGCGATTCACCCAATGAGTCCTTGTTATTTAGTCGTTTTCAGCCAATTTTCTGGATTTTTGAAAATTTCACTTTTTTGTGAAAATATCCACTAAATGAGGGAATAATATGTGTGAGGGTACCCCAGGAGAGTTCCAAATGTGTGTGGGTAGAATATACAGTGCCTACAAGTAGTATTCAACCCCCTGCAGATTTAGCTGGTGTGATAAGATGCAAATAAGTTAGAGCCTTCAAACTGCAAACGAGAGTAGGATTTATGAACAGAATCATAAATCTTACAAACCAAAAAGTTTGTTGCACAGTTGAATTTTATTAAATTTTAAACATAAAAGTGTGGGTCAATTATTATACAACCCCTATGTTTAATATTTTGTGGAATAACCCTTGTTTGCAATTACAGCTAATAATCGTCTTTTATAAGACCTGATCAGGCCGGCACAGGTCTGTGGAGTTATCTTGGCCCACTCCTCCATGCAGATCTTCTCCAAGTTATCTAGGTTCTTTGGGTGTCTCATGTGGACTTTATTCTTGAGCTCCTTCCACAAGTTTTCAATTGGGTTAAGGTCAGGAGACTGACTAGGCCACTCCAACACCTTGACTTTTTCCCTCTTGAACCAGGCTTTGGTTTTCTTGGCTGTATGCTTTAGGTCGTTGTCTTGTTGGAAGATGAAATTACGACCCATCTTAAGATCCTTGATGGAGGAGCGGAGGTTCTTGGCCAAAATATCCAGGTAGGCCGTGCTATCCATCTTCCCATGGATGCGGACCAGATGGCCAGGCCCCTTGGCTAAGAAATAGCCCCACAGCATGATGCTGCCACCACCATGCTTGACTGTAGGGATGGCATTCTTGGGGTCGTATGCAGTGCCATCCAGTCTCCAAACATCACGTGTGTGGTTGGCACCAAAGATCTCGATCTTGGTCTCATCAGACCATAGAACCTTGAACCAGTCTGTCTCAGAGTCCTCCAAGTGATCATGAGCAAACTGTAGACGAGCCTTGACATGACGCTTTGAAAGTAAAGGTACCTTACGGGCTCGTCTGGAATGGAGACCATTGCGGTGGAGTACGTTACTTATGGTATTGACTGAAACCAATGTCCCCATTGCCATGAGATCTTCCCGGAGCTCCTTCCTTGTTGTCCTTGGGTTAGCCTTGACTCTTCGGACAAGCCTGGCCTCGGCACGGGAGGACACTTTCAAAGGCTGTCCAGGCCGTGGAAGGCTAACAGTAGTTCCATAAGCCTTCCACTTACGGATGATGCTCCCAACAGTGGAGACAGGTAGGCCCAACTCCTTGGAAAGGGTTTTGTACCCCTTGCCAGCCTTGTGACCCTCCACGATCTTGTCTCTGATGGCCTTGGAATGCTCCTTTGTCTTTCCCATGTTAACCATGTCTGAGTGCTGTTCACAAGTTTGGGGAGGGTCTTAAATAGTCAGAAAAGGCTGGCAAAAGAGATCTTTAATCCACACATGTGAAGCTCATTATTCTTGGTGCCTGTACTACTTCTTAATACTTTAGGGGGACCAAACAGAATTCTTGTGGTTTGAGGAGTTGAATAATAAATGACACTCTGAATTAACTTTTAACGTTTTAAAAAAAAAATAAATAAATATTTGCTGCAGTGCATTTCCCACTTCCAGAATGATCTACAGTACAAATGTCACAATGCCAAGTTAATTCCGCATGGGTCAACCAGCTAAATCTGCAGGGGGTTGAATACTACTTGTAGGCTCTGTATATCCCACGGGGGTAAAATTGAAAAAAGTTGAAAAAAATTTTTTTTTTGGACTTAGTCATTTTTCCTGCGTTTATCAGACTTTCAGATAGGGGAAATGTCAGTGAGCATTCAGATTTCAGTTCCACAGTGATTCACCCAATGAGTCCTTGATATTTAGTCGTTTTCAGACAATTTTTTGGATTTTTGAAAATTTCACTTTTTTGTGAAAATATCCACTAAATGAGGGAATAATATGTGTGAGGGTACCCCAGGAGAGTTCCAAATGTGTGTGGGTAGAATATATATCACATTGGGGTAAAATTGAAAAAAGTTGAAAAAAAATTTTTTTTGGACTTAGTCATTTTTCTGGCATTTATCAGACTTTCAGATAGGGGAAATGTCAGTGAGCATTCCGATTTCAGCTCCAGAGCGATTCGCCCAATGAGTCCTTGATATTTAGTCGTTTTCAGCCAATTTTCTGGATTTTTGAAAATTTCACTTTTTTGTGAAAATATCCACTAAATGAGGGAATAATATGTGTGAGGGTACCCCAGGAGAGTTCCAAATGTGTGTGGGTAGAATATATATCCCACGGGGGTAAAATTGAAAAAAGTTGAAAAAAATTTTTTTTTGGACTTCGTCATTTTTCTGCCGTTTATCAGACTTTCAGATAGGGGAAATGTCAGTGAGCGTTCCGATTTCAGTTCTAGAGTGATTCTCCTAATGAGTCCTTGTTATTTAGTCGTTTTCAGCCAATTTTATGGATTTTTGAAAATTTCACTTTTTTGTGAAAATATCCACTAAATGAGGGAATAATATGTGTGAGGGTACCCCAGGAGAGTTCCAAATGTGTGTGGGAAGAATATATATCCCACGGGGGTAAAATTGAAAAAAGTTTAAAAAAATTTTTTTTTGGACTTAGTCATTTTTCTGGCATTTATCAGACTTTCAGATAGGGGAAATGTCAGTGAGCATTCCGATTTCAGTTCCAGAGTGATTCACCCAATGAGTCCTTGTTATTTAGTCGTTTTCAGCCATTTTTCTGGATTTTTGAAAATGTCACTTTTTTGTGAAAATATCCACTAAATGAGGGAATAATATGTGTGAGGGTACCCCAGGAGAGTTCCAAATGTGTGTGGGAAGTATATATATGCCACGCGGGTAAAATTGAAAAAAGTTGAAAAAATTTTTTTTTTGAACTTAGTGATTTTTCTGGCGTTTATCAGACTTTCAGATAGGGGAAATATCAGTGAGCGCTCCGATTTCCGTTCCAGAGCAATTCGCCCAATGACTCCTTGTTATTTAGTCGTTTTCAGCCAATTTTCTGGATTTTTGAAAATGTCACTTTTTTGTGAAAATATCCACTAAATGAGGGAATAATATGTGTGAGGGTACCCCAGGAGAGTTCCAAATGTGTGTGGGTAGAATATATATCCCATTGGGGTAAAATTGAAAAAAGTTTAAAAAAATTTTTTTTTGGACTTAGTCATTTTTCTGCCGTTTATCAGACTTTCAGATAGGGGAAATGTCAGTGAGCGATCCGATTTCAGTTCCAGAGTGATTCTCCCAATGAGTCCTTGTTATTTAGTCGTTTTCAGCCAATTTTATGGATTTTTGAAAATTTCACTTTTTTGTGAAAATATCCACTAAATGAGGGAATAATATGTGTGAGGGTACCCCAGGAGAGTTCCAAATGTGTGTGGGAAGAATATATATCCCACGGGGGTAAAATTGAAAAAAGTTTAAAAAAATTTTTTTTTGGACTTAGTCATTTTTCTGGCATTTATCAGACTTTCAGATAGGGGAAATGTCAGTGAGCATTCCGATTTCAGCTCCAGAGCGATTCGCCCAATGAGTCCTTGATATTTAGTCGTTTTCAGCCAATTTTCTGGATTTTTGAAAATTTCACTTTTTTGTGAAAATATCCACTAAATGAGGGAATAATATGTGTGAGGGTACCCCAGGAGAGTTCCAAATGTGTGTGCGTAGAATATATATCCCACGGGGGAAAAATTGAAAAAAGTTGAAAAAATTTTTTTTTTGGACTTAGTCATTTTTCCAGCGTTTATCAGACTCTCAGATAGGGGAAATGTCAGTGAGCGTTCCGATTTTAGTTCCAGAGTGATTCGCCCAATGTGTCCTTGATATTTAGTCGTTTTCAGCCAGTTTTCTGGATTTTTGAAAATGTCACTTTTTTGTGAAAATATCCACTAAATGAGGGAATAATATGTGTGAGGGTACCCCAGGAGAGTTCCAAATGTGTGTGGGTAGAATATATATCCCACGGGGGTAAAATTGAAAAAACTTGAAAAAAATATTTTTTTGGACTTAGTCATTTTTCCGACGTTTATCAGACTTTCAGATAGGGGAAATGTCAGTGAGCATTCCGATTTCAGTTCCAGAGCGATTCGCCTATTGAGTCCTTGTTATTTAGTCGTTTGCAGCCAATTTTCTGGATTTTTGAAAATTTCACTTTTTTGTGAAAATATCCACTAAATGAGGGACTAATATGTGTGAGGGTACCCCAGGAGAGTTCCAAATGTGTGTGGGAAGTATATATATGCCACGCGGGTAAAATTGAAAAAAGTTGAAAAAATTTTTTTTTTGGACTTAGTGATTTTTCTGGCGTTTATCAGACTTTCAGATAGGGGAAATATCAGTGAGCGTTCCGATTTCCGTTCCAGAGCAAGTCGCCCAATGACTCCTTGTTATTTAGTCGTTTTCAGCCAATTTTCTGGATTTTTGAAAATGTCACTTTTTTGTGAAAATATCCACTAAATGAGGGAATAATAGGTGTGAGGGTACCCCAGGAGAGTTCCAAATGTGTGTGGGTAGAATATATATCCCATTGGGGTAAAATTGAAAAAAGTTTAAAAAAATTTTTTTTTGTACTTAGTCATTTTTCTGCCGTTTATCAGACTTTCAGATAGGGGAAATGTCAGTGAGCATTCCGATTTCAGTTCCAGAGTGATTAACCCAATGAGTCCTTGATATTTAGTCGTTTTCAGCCAATTTTTTGGATTTTTGAAAATTTCACTTTTTTGTGAAAATATCCACTAAATGAGGGAATAATATGTGTCAGGGTACCCCAGGAGAGTTCCAAATGTGTGTGGGTAGAATATATATCCCACGGGGGTAAAATTGAAAAAAGTTGAAAAAAATTTTTTTTTGGACTTAGTCATTTTTCTGCCGTTTATCAGACTTTCAGATAGGGGAAATGTCAGTGAGCGTTCCGATTTCAGTTCCAGAGTGATTCTCCCAATGTGTCCTTGTTATTTAGTCGTTTTCAGCCAATTTTATGGATTTTTGATAATTTCACTTTTTTGTGAAAATATCCACTAAATGAGGGAATAATATGTGTGAGGGTACCCCAGGAGAGTTCCAAATGTGTGTGGGAAGAATATATATCCCACGGGGGTAAAATTGAAAAAAGTTTAAAAAAATTTTTTTTTGGACTTAGTCATTTTTCTGGCATTTATCAGACTTTCAGATAGGGGAAATGTCAGTGAGCATTCCGATTTCAGCTCCAGAGCGATTCGCCCAATGAGTCCTTGATATTTAGTCGTTTTCAGCCAATTTTCTGGATTTTTGAAAATTTCACTTTTTTGTGAAAATATCCACTAAATGAGGGAATAATATGTGTGAGGGTACCCCAGGAGAGTTCCAAATGTGTGTGGGTAGAATATATATCCCATTGGGGTAAAATTGAAAAAAGTTTAAAAAAATTTTTTTTTGGACTTAGTCATTTTTCTGCCGTTTATCAGACTTTCAGATAGGGGAAATGTCAGTGAGCGTTCCGATTTCAGTTCCAGAGTGATTCTCCCAATGAGTCCTTGTTATTTAGTCGTTTTCAGCCAATTTTTTGGATTTTTTAAAATTTCACTTTTTTGTGAAAATATCCACTAAATGAGGGAAAAATATGTGTGAGGGTACACCAGGAGAGTTCCAAATGTGTGTGGATAGAATATATATCCCACGGGGGTAAAATTGAAAAAAATAAAAAAATAAAAATTTTTTTGGACTTAGTGATTTTTCTGGCGTTTATCAGACTTTCAGATAGGGGAAATGTCAGTGAGCGTTCCGATTTCAGTTCCAGAGTGATTCTCCCAATGAGTCCTTGTTATTTAGTCGTTTTCAGCCAATTTTATGGATTTTTGAAAATTTCACTTTTTTGTGAAAATATCCACTAAATGAGGGAATAATATGTGTGAGGGTACCCCAGGAGAGTTCCAAATGTGTGTGGGAAGAATATATATCCCACGGGGGTAAAATTGAAAAAAGTTTAAAAAAATTTTTTTTGGGACTTAGTCATTTTTCTGGCATTTATCAGACTTTCAGATAGGGGAAATGTCAGTGAGCATTCCGATTTCAGCTCCAGAGCGATTCGCCCAATGAGTCCTTGATATTTAGTCGTTTTCAGCCAATTTTCTGGATTTTTGAAAATTTCACTTTTTTGTGAAAATATCCACTAAATGAGGGAATAATATGTGTGAGGGTACCCCAGGAGAGTTCCAAATGTGTGTGGGTAGAATATATATCCCACGGGGGTAAAATTGAAAAAAGTTGAAAAAAATTTTTTTTTGGACTTCGTCATTTTTCTGCCGTTTATCAGACTTTCAGATAGGGGAAATGTCAGTGAGCGTTCCGATTTCAGTTCCAGAGTGATTCACCCAATGAGTCCTTGTTATTTAGTCGTTTTCAGCCATTTTTCTGGATTTTTGAAAATGTCACTTTTTTGTGAAAATATCCACTAAATGAGGGAATAATATGTGTGAGGGTACCCCAGGAGAGTTCCAAATGGATGTGGGAAGTATATATATGCCACGCGGGTAAAATTGAAAAAAGTTGAAAAAATTTTTTTTTTGAACTTAGTGATTTTTCTGGCGTTTATCAGACTTTCAGATAGGGGAAATATCAGTGAGCGCTCCGATTTCCGTTCCAGAGCAATTCGCCCAATGACTCCTTGTTATTTAGTCGTTTTCAGCCAATTTTCTGGATTTTTGAAAATGTCACTTTTTTGTGAAAATATCCACTAAATGAGGGAATAATATGTGTGAGGGTACCCCAGGAGAGTTCCAAATGTGTGTGGGTAGAATATATATCCCATTGGGGTAAAATTGAAAAAAGTTTAAAAAAATTTTTTTTTGGACTTAGTCATTTTTCTGCCGTTTATCAGACTTTCAGATAGGGGAAATGTCAGTGAGCGTTCCGATTTCAGTTCCAGAGTGATTCTCCCAATGAGTCCTTGTTATTTAGTCGTTTTCAGCCAATTTTATGGATTTTTGAAAATTTCACTTTTTTGTGAAAATATCCACTAAATGAGGGAATAATATGTGTGAGGGTACCCCAGGAGAGTTCCAAATGTGTGTGGGAAGAATATATATCCCACGGGGGTAAAATTGAAAAAAGTTTAAAAAAATTTTTTTTTGGACTTAGTCATTTTTCTGGCATTTATCAGACTTTCAGATAGGGGAAATGTCAGTGAGCATTCCGATTTCAGCTCCAGAGCGATTCGCCCAATGAGTCCTTGATATTTAGTCGTTTTCAGCCAATTTTCTGGATTTTTGAAAATTTCACTTTTTTGTGAAAATATCCACTAAATGAGGGAATAATATGTGTGAGGGTACCCCAGGAGAGTTCCAAATGTGTGTGGGTAGAATATATATCCCACGGGGGTAAAATTGAAAAAAGTTGAAAAAAATTTTTTTTTGGACTTCGTCATTTTTCTGCCGTTTATCAGACTTTCAGATAGGGGAAATGTCAGTGAGCGTTCCGATTTCAGTTCTAGAGTGATTCTCCTAATGAGTCCGTGTTATTTAGTCGTTTTCAGCCAATTTTATGGATTTTTGAAAATTTCACTTTTTTGTGAAAATATCCACTAAATGAGGGAATAATATGTGTGAGGGTACCCCAGGAGAGTTCCAAATGTGTGTGGGAAGAATATATATCCCACGGGGGTAAAATTGAAAAAAGTTTAAAAAAATTTTTTTTTGGACTTAGTCATTTTTCTGGCATTTATCAGACTTTCAGATAGGGGAAATGTCAGTGAGCATTCCGATTTCAGCTCCAGAGCGATTCGCCCAATGAGTCCTTGATATTTAGTCGTTTTCAGCCAATTTTCTGGATTTTTGAAAATTTCACTTTTTTGTGAAAATATCCACTAAATGAGGGAATAATATGTGTGAGGGTACCCCAGGAGAGTTCCAAATGTGTGTGCGTAGAATATATATCCCACGGGGGAAAAATTGAAAAAAGTTGAAAAAATTTTTTTTTTGGACTTAGTCATTTTTCCAGCGTTTATCAGACTTTCAGATAGGGGAAATGTCAATGAGCATTCCGATTTCAGTTCCAGAGTGATTCGCCCAATGATTCCTTGATATGTAGTCGTTTTCAGCCAATTTTTTGGATTTTTGAAAATTTCACTTTTTTGTGAAAATATCCACTAAATGAGGGAATAATATGTGTGAGGGTACCCCAGGAGAGTTCCAAATGTGTGTGGGTAGAATATATATCCCACGGAGGAAAAATTGAAAAAAGTTGAAAAAATTTTTTTTGGACTTAGTCATTTTTCCGGCGTTTATCAGACTCTCAGATAGGGGAAATGCCAGTGAGTGTTCCGATTTTAGTTCCAGAGCGATTCGCCCAATGTGTCCTTGATATTTAGTCGTTTTCAGCCAGTTTTCTGGATTTTTGAAAATGTCACTTTTTTGTGAAAATATCCACTAAATGAGGGAATAATATGTGTGAGGGTACCCCAGGAGAGTTCCAAATGTGTGTGCGTAGAATATATATCCCACGGGGAAAAAATTGAAAAAAGTTGAAAAAAATTTTTTTTTGGACTTAGTCATTTTTCCAGCGTTTATCAGATTTTCAGATAGGGGAAATGTCAATGAGCATTCCGATTTCAGTTCCAGAGCGATTCGCCCAATGAGTCCTTGCTATTTAGTCGTTTTCAGCCAATTTTCTGGATTTTTGAAAATTTCACTTTTTTGTGAAAATATCCACTAAATGAGGGAATAATATGTGTGAGGGTACCCCAGGAGAGTTCCAAATGTGTGTGGGAAGAATATATATCCCACGGGGGTAAAATTGAAAAAAGTTGAAAATTTTTTTTTTGGACTTAGTCATTTTTCCGGCGTTTATCAGACTTTCAGATAGGGGAAATGTCAGTGAGCGTTCAGATTTCAGTTCCAGAGTGATTTGCCCAATGAGTCCTTGTTATTTAGTCATTTTCAGCCAATTTTCTGGATTTTTGAAAATTTCACTTTTTTGTGAAAATATCCAGTAAATGAGGGATTAATATGTGTGAGGGTACCCCAGGAGAGTTCCAAATGTCTGTGGGTAGAATATAAATCCCACGGGGGTAAAATTGAAAAAAGTAGAAAACATTTTTTTTTTGGACTTAGTCATTTTTCCGGCGTTTATCAGACTTTCAGATAAGGGAAATGTCAGTGAGCGTTCCGATTTCAGTTCCAGAGCGATTCACCCAATGAGTCCTTGTTATTTAGTCGTTTTCAGCCAATTTTCTGGATTTTTGAAAATTTCACTTTTTTGTGAAAATATCCACTAAATGAGGGAATAATATGTGTGAGGGTACCCCAGGAGAGTTCCAAATGTGTGTGGGTAGAATATACAGTGCCTACAAGTAGTATTCAACCCCCTGCAGATTTAGCTGGTGTGATAAGATGAAAATAAGTTAGAGCCTTCAAACTGCAAACGAGAGTAGGATTTATGAACAGAATCATAAATCTTACAAACCAAAAAGTTTGTTGCACAGTTGAATTTTATTAAATTTTAAACATAAAAGTGTGGGTCAATTATTATACAACCCCTATGTTTAATATTTTGTGGAATAACCCTTGTTTGCAATTACAGCTAATAATCGTCTTTTATAAGACCTGATCAGGCCGGCACATGTCTGTGGAGTTATCTTGGCCCACTCCTCCATGCAGATCTTCTCCAAGTTATCTAGGTTCTTTGGGTGTCTCATGTGGACTTTATTCTTGAGCTCCTTCCACAAGTTTTCAATTGGGTTAAGGTCAGGAGACTGACTAGGCCACTCCAACACCTTGACTTTTTCCCTCTTGAACCAGGCTTTGGTTTTCTTGGCTGTATGCTTTAGGTCGTTGTCTTGTTGGAAGATGAAATTACGACCCATCTTAAGATCCTTGATGGAGGAGCGGAGGTTCTTGGCCAAAATATCCAGGTAGGCCGTGCTATCCATCTTCCCATGGATGCGGACCAGATGGCCAGGCCCCTTGGCTAAGAAATAGCCCCACAGCATGATGCTGCCACCACCATGCTTGACTGTAGGGATGGCATTCTTGGGGTCGTATGCAGTGCCATCCAGTCTCCAAACATCACGTGTGTGGTTGGCATCAAAGATCTCGATCTTGGTCTCATCAGACCATAGAACCTTGAACCAGTCTGTCTCAGAGTCCTCCAAGTGATCATGAGCAAACTGTAGACGAGCCTTGACATGACGCTTTGAAAGTAAAGGTACCTTACGGGCTCGTCTGGAATGGAGACCATTGCGGTGGAGTACGTTACTTATGGTATTGACTGAAACCAATGTCCCCATTGCCATGAGATCTTCCCGGAGCTCCTTCCTTGTTGTCCTTGGGTTAGCCTTGACTCTTCGGACAAGCCTGGCCTCGGCACGGGAGGACACTTTCAAAGGCTGTCCAGGCCGTGGAAGGCTAACAGTAGTTCCATAAGCCTTCCACTTACGGATGATGCTCCCAACAGTGGAGACAGGTAGGCCCAACTCCTTGGAAAGGGTTTTGTACCCCTTGCCAGCCTTGTGACCCTCCACGATCTTGTCTCTGATGGCCTTGGAATGCTCCTTTGTCTTTCCCATGTTGACCATGTCTGAGTGCTGTTCACAAGTTTGGGGAGGGTCTTAAATAGTCAGAAAAGGCTGGCAAAAGAGATCTTTAATCCACACATGTGAAGCTCATTATTCTTGGTGCCTGTACTACTTCTTAATACTTTAGGGGGACCAAACAGAATTCTTGTGGTTTGAGGAGTTGAATAATAAATGACACTCTGAATTAACTTTTAACGTTTTAAAAAAAAAAAAAATAAATATTTGCTGCAGTGCATTTCCCACTTCCAGAATGATCTACAGTACAAATGTCACAATGCCAAGTTAATTCCGCATGGGTCAACCAGCTAAATCTGCAGGGGGTTGAATACTACTTGTAGGCTCTGTATATCCCACGGGGGTAAAATTGAAAAAAGTTGAAAAAAATTTTTTTTTTGGACTTAGTCATTTTTCCTGCGTTTATCAGACTTTCAGATAGGGGAAATGTCAGTGAGCATTCAGATTTCAGTTCCACAGTGATTCACCCAATGAGTCCTTGATATTTAGTCGTTTTCAGACAATTTTTTGGATTTTTGAAAATTTCACTTTTTTGTGAAAATATCCACTAAATGAGGGAATAATATGTGTGAGGGTACCCCAGGAGAGTTCCAAATGTGTGTGGGTAGAATATATATCCCACTTAGGTAAAATTGAAAAAAGTTAAAAAAAATTTTTTTTGGGACTTAGTCATTTTTCCGGCGTTTATCAGACTTTCAGATAGGGGAAATGTCAGTGAGCATTCCGATTTCAGTTCCAGAGCGATTCGCCCAATGAGTCCTTGATATTTAGTCGTTTTAAGCCAATTTTCTGGATTTTTGAAAATTTCACTTTTTTGTCAAAATATCCACTAAATGAGGGAATAATATGTGTGAGGGTACCCCAGGAGAGTTCTAAATGTGTGTGGGAAGAATATATATCCCACGGGGGTAAAATTGAAAAAAGTTGAAAAAAAATTTTTTTTGGACTTAGTCATTTTTCCGGCGTTTATCAGACTTTCAGATAGGGGAAATGTCAGTGATCGTTCCGATTTTAGTTCCAGAGTGATTCGCCCAATGAGTCCTTGATATTTAGTCGTTTTCAGCCAATTTTCTGGATTTTTGAAAATTTCACTTTTTTGTGAAAATATCCACTAAATGAGGGAATAATATGTGTGAGGGTACACCAGGAGAGTTCCAAATGTGTGTGGGTAGAATATATATCCCACGGGGGTAAAATTTAAAAAAGTTGAAAAAAATTTTTTTTTGGACTTGGTCATTTTTCTGGCGTTTATCAGACTTTAAGATAGGGGAAATGTCAGTGAGCGTTCCGATTTCAGTTCCAGAGTGATTCGCCAAGGAGTCTTTGATGTTTAGTCGTCTTCAGCCAATTTTATAGATTTTTGAAAATTTCACTTTTTTGTGAAATTATCCACTAAATGAGGGAATAATATGTGTGAGGGTACCCCAGGAGAGTTCCAAATGTGTGTGGGTAGAATATATATCCCACGGGGGTAAAATTGAAAACATTATTTTTTTTGGACTTAGTCATTTTTCCGACGTTTATTAGACTTTCAGATAGGGGAAATGTCAGTGAGCGTTCCGATTTCTGTTCCAGAGTGATTCGCCCAGTCAGTCCTTGATATTTAGTCGTCTTCAGCCAATTTTCTGAATTTTTGAAAATTTCACTTTTTTGTCAAAATATCCACTAAATGAGGGAATAATATGTGTGAGGGTACCCCAGGAGAGTTCTAAATGTGTGTGGGAAGAATATATATCCCACAAGGGTAAAATTGAAAAAAGTTGAAAAAAATTTTTTTTTGGACTTAGTTATTTTTCCGACGTTTATCAGACTTTCATATAGGGGAAATGTCAGTGAGCGTTCCGATTTCAGTTCCAGAGTGATTCGCCCAATGAGTCCTTGATATTTAGTCGTTTTCAGCCAATTTTCTGGATTTTTGAAAACTTCACTTTTTTGTGAAAATATCCACTAAATGAGGGAATAATATGTATGAGGGTACCCCAGGAGAGTTCCAAATGTGTGTGGGTAGAATATATATCCCACGGGGGTAAAATTGAAAAAAGTTGAAAAAAATTTTTTTTTGGACTTGGTCATTTTTCTGGCGTTTATCAGACTTTAAGATAGGGGAAATGTCAGTGAGCATTCCGATTTCAGTTCCAGAGTGACTCGCCCAATGAGTCTTTGATATTTAGTCGTCTTCAGCCAATTTTCTGGATTTTTGAAAATTTCACTTTTTTGTGAAAATATCCACTAAATGAGGGAATAATATGTGTGAGGGTACCCCAGGAGAGTTCAAAATGTGTGTGGGAAGAATATATATCCCACAAGGGTAAAATTGAAAAAAGTTGAAAAAAATTTTTTTTTGGACTTAGTTATTTTTCCGGCGTTTATCAGACTTTCAGATAGGGGAAATGTCAGTGAGCATTCTGATTTCAGTTCCAGAGTGATTCGCCCAATGAGTCCTTGATATTTAGTCGTTTTCAGCCAATTTTCTGGATTTTTGAAAATTTCACTTTTTTGTGAAAATATCCACTAAATGAGGGAATAATATGTATGAGGGTACCCCAGGAGAGTTCCAAATGTGTGTGGGTAGAATATTTATCTGACGGGGGTAAAATTGAAAAAAGTTGAAAAAAATTTTTTTTTGGACTTAGTTATTTTTCCGGCGTTTATCAGACTTTCAGATAGGGGAAATGTCAGTGAGCATTCTGATTTCAGTTCCAGAGTGATTCGCCCAATGAGTCCTTGATATTTAGTCGTTTTCAGCCAATTTTCTGGATTTTTGAAAACTTCACTTTTTTGTGAAAATATCCACTAAATGAGGGAATAATATGTGTGAGGGTACACCAGGAGAGTTCCAAATGTGTGTGGGTAGAATATATATCCCACGGGGGTAAAATTGAAAACATTTTTTTTTTTGGACTTAGTCATTTTTCCGAGGTTTATTAGACTTTCAGATAGGGGAAATGTCAGTGAGCGTTCCGATTTATGTTCCAGAGTGATTCGCCCAGTCAGTCCTTGATATTTAGTCGTCTTCAGCCAATTTTCTGAATTTTTGAAAATTTCACTTTTTTGTCAAAATATCCACTAAATGAGGGAATAATATGTGTGAGGGTACCCCAGGAGAGTTCTAAATGTGTGTGGGAAGAATATATATCCCACAAGGGTAAAATTGAAAAAAGTTGAAAAAAATTTTTTTTTGGACTTAGTTATTTTTCCGACGTTTATCAGACTTTCATATAGGGGAAATGTCAGTGAGCGTTCCGATTTCAGTTCCAGAGTGATTCGCCCAATGAGTCCTTGATATTTAGTCGTTTTCAGCCAATTTTCTGGATTTTTGAAAACTTCACTTTTTTGTGAAAATATCCAATAAATGAGGGAATAATATGTATGAGGGTACCCCAGGAGAGTTCCAAATGTGTGTGGGTAGAATATATATCCCACGGGGGTAATATTGAAAAAAGTTGAAAAAAATTTTTTTTTGGACTTGGTCATTTTTCTGGCGTTTATCAGACTTTAAGATAGGGGAAATGTCAGTGAGCGTTCCGATTTCAGTTCCAGAGCGATTTGCCCAATGAGTCCTTGATATTTAGTCGTTTTCAGCCAATTTTCTGGATTTTTGAACATTTCACTTTTTTGTGAAAATATCCACTAAATGAGGGAATAATATGTATGAGGGTACCCCAGGAGAGTTCCAAATGTGTGTGGGTAGAATATATATCCCATGGGGGTAAAATTCAAAAAAGTTGAAAAAAATTTTTGAGGGGATTTAGTCATTTTTCTGGCGTTTATCAGACTTTAAGATAGGGGAAATGTCAGTGAGCATTCCGATTTCAGTTCCAGAGCGATTCGCCCAATGAGTCTCTGATATTTAGTCGTTTTCAGCCAATTTTCTGGATTTTTGAAAATTTCACTTTGTTGTGAAAATATCCACTAAATGAGGGAATAATATGTGTGAGGGTACCCCAGGAGAGTTCCAAATGTGTGTGGGTAGAATATATATCCCACGTGGGTAAAATTGAAAAAAGTTGAAAAAAGTTTTTTTTTGGACTTGGTCATTTTTCTGGCGTTTATCAGATTTTAAGATAGGGGAAATGTCAGTGAGCGTTCCGATTTCAGTTCCAGAGTGATTCGCCCAATGAGTCTTTGATATTTAGTCGTCTTCAGCCAATTTTCTGGATTTTTGAAAATTTCACTTTTTTGTGAAAATATCCACTAAATGAGGGAATAATATGTGTGAGGGTACCCCAAGAGAGGTCCAAATGTGTGTGGGTAGAATATATATCTGACGGGGGTAAAATTGAAAAAAGTTGAAAAAAAATTTTTTTTGGACTTAGTCATTTTTCCGGCGTTTATCAGACTTTCAGATAGGGGAAATGTCAGTGAGCGTTCCGATTTCAGTTCCAGAGTGATTCGCCCAATGAGTCTTTGATATTTAGTCGTCTTCAGCCAATTTTCTGGATTTTTGAAAATTTCACTTTTTTGTGAAAATATCCACTAAATGAGGGAATAATATGTGTGAGGGTACCCCAGGAGAGTTCAAAATGTGTGTGGGAAGAATATATATCCCACAAGGGTAAAATTGAAAAAAGTTGAAAAAAATTTTTTTTTGGACTTAGTTATTTTTCCGGCGTTTATCAGACTTTCAGATAGGGGAAATGTCAGTGAGCATTCTGATTTCAGTTCCAGAGTGATTCGCCCAATGAGTCCTTGATATTTAGTCGTTTTCAGCCAATTTTCTGGATTTTTGAAAATTTCACTTTTTTGTGAAAATATCCACTAAATGAGGGAATAATATGTGTGAGGGTACCCCAGGAGAGTTCCAAATGTGTGTGGGTAGAATATTTATCTGACGGGGGTAAAATTGAAAAAAGATGAAAAAAATTTTTTTTTGGACTTAGTTATTTTTCCGGCGTTTATCAGACTTTCAGATAGGGGAAATGTCAGTGAGCATTCTGATTTCAGTTCCAGAGTGATTCGCCCAATGAGTCCTTGATATTTAGTCGTTTTCAGCCAATTTTCTGAATTTTTGAAAACTTCACTTTTTTGTGAAAATATCCACTAAATGAGGGAATAATATGTATGAGGGTACCCCAGGAGAGTTCCAAATGTGTGTGGGTAGAATATATATCCCACGGGGGTAAAATTGAAAAAAGTTGAAAAAAATTTTTTTTTGTACTTGGTCATTTTTCTGGCGTTTATCAGACTTTAAGATAGGGGAAATGTCAGTGAGCATTCCGATTTCAGTTCCAGAGTGACTCGCCCAATGAGTCTTTGATATTTAGTCGTATTCAGCCAATTTTCTGGATTTTTGAAAATTTCACTTTTTTGTGAAAATATCCACTAAATGAGGGAATAATATGTATGAGGGTACCCCAGGAGAGTTCCAAATGTGTGTGTGTAAAATATATATCCCACGGGGGTAAAATTGCAAAAAGTTGAAAAAAATTTTTTTTGGACTTAGTCATTTTTCCGGCGTTTATCAGACTTTCAGATAGGGGAAATGTCAGTGAGCATTCTGATTTCAGTTCCAGAGTGATTCGCCCAATGAGTCCTTGATATTTAGTCGTTTTCAGCCAATTTTCTGGATTTTTGAAAAATTCACTTTTTTGTGAAAATATCCACTAAATGAGGGAATAATATGTGTGAGGGTACCCCAGGAGAGGTCCAAATGTGTGTGGGTAGAATATATATCCCACGGGGGTAAAATTGAAAACATTTTTTTTTTTGGACTTAGTCATTTTTCCGACGTTTATTAGACTTTCAGATAGGGGAAATGTCAGTGAGCGTTCCGATTTCTGTTCCAGAGTGATTCGCCCAGTCAGTCCTTGATATTTAGTCGTTTTCAGCCAATTTTCTGGATTTTTGAAAACTTCACTTTTTTGTGAAAATATCCACTAAATGAGGGAATAATATGTGTGAGGGTACACCAGGAGAGTTCCAAATGTGTGTGGGTAGAATATATATCCCACGGGGGTAAAATTGAAAAAAGTTGAAAAAAATTTTTTTTTGGACTTGGTCATTTTTCTGGCGTTTATCAGACTTTAAGATAGGGGAAATGTCAGTGAGCATTCCGATTTCAGTTCCAGAGTGATTCGTCCAATGAGTCTTTGATATTTAGTCGTCTTCAGCCAATTTTCTGGATTTTTGAAAATTTCACTTTTTTGTGAAAATATCCACTAAATGAGGGAATAATATGTGTGAGGGTACCCCAGGAGAGGTCCAAATGTGTGTGGGTAGAATATATATCTGACGGGGGTAAAATTGAAAAAAGTTGAAAAAAAATTTTTTTTGGACTAAGTCATTTTTCCGGCGTTTATCAGACTTTAAGATAGGGGAAATGTCAGTGAGCATTCCGATTTCAGTTCCAGAATGATTCGCCCAATGAGTCTTTGATATTTAGTCGTCTTCAGCCAATTTTCTGGATTTCTGAAAATTTCACTTTTTTGTCAAAATATCCACTAAATGAGGGAATACTATGTGTGAGGGTACCCCAGGAGAGTTCCAAATGTGTGTGGGTAGAATATATAGCCCACGGGGGTAAAATTGAAAAAATTTTTTTTTTGGACTGTCATTTTTCCGGCGTTTATCAGACTTTCAGATAGGTGAAATGTCAGTGAGCATTCCGATTTCAGTTCCAGAGCGATTCGCCCAATGAGTCCTTGATATTTAGTCATTTTCAGCCAATTTTCTGGATTTTTGAAAATTTCACTTTTTTGTCAAAATGTCCACTAAATGAGGGAATAATATGTGTGAGGGTACCCCAGGAGAGTTCTAAATGTGTGTGGGAAGAATATATATCCCACGGGGGTAAAATTGAAAAAAGTTGAAAAAAAATTTTTTTTGGACTTAGTTATTTTTCCGACGTTTATCAGACTTTCATATAGGGGAAATGTCAGTGAGCGTTCCGATTTCAGTTCCAGAGTGATTCGCCCAATGAGTCCTTGATATTTAGTCGTTTTCAGCCAATTTTCTGGATTTTTGAAAACTTCACTTTTTTGTGAAAATATCCACTAAATGAGGGAATAATATGTATGAGGGTACCCCAGGAGAGTTCCAAATGTGTGTGGGTAGAATATATATCCCACGGGGGTAAAATTGAAAAAAGTTGAAAAAAATTTTTTTTTGGACTTGGTCATTTTTCTGGCGTTTATCAGACTTTAAGATAGGGGAAATGTCAGTGAGCGTTCCGATTTCAGTTCCAGAGCGATTTGCCCAATGAGTCCTTGATATTTAGTCGTTTTCAGCCAATTTTCTGGATTTTTGAACATTTCACTTTTTTGTGAAAATATCCACTAAATGAGGGAATAATATGTATGAGGGTACCCCAGGAGAGTTCCAAATGTGTGTGGGTAGAATATATATCCCATGGGGGTAAAATTCAAAAAAGTTGAAAAATTTTTTTTGGGGGATTTAGTCATTTTTCTGGCGTTTATCAGACTTTAAGATAGGGGAAATGTCAGTGAGCATTCCGATTTCAGTTCCAGAGCGATTCGTCCAATGAGTCTCTGATATTTAGTCGTTTTCAGCCAATTTTCTGGATTTTTGAAAATTTCACTTTTTTGTGAAAATATCCACTAAATGAGGGAATAATATGTGTGAGGGTACACCAGGAGAGTTCCAAATGTGTGTGGGTAGAATATATATCCCACGTGGGTAAAATTGAAAAAAGTTGAAAAAAATTTTTTTTTGGACTTGGTCATTTTTCTGGCGTTTATCAGACTTTAAGATAGGGGAAATGTCAGTGAGCGTTCCGATTTCAGTTCCAGAGTGATTCGCCCAATGAGTCTTTGATATTTAGTCGTCTTCAGCCAATTTTCTGAATTTTTGAAAATTTCACTTTTTTGTCAAAATATCCACTAAATGAGGGAATAATATGTGTGAGGGTACCCCAGGAGAGTTCAAAATGTGTGTGGGAAGAATATATATCCCACAAGGGTAAAATTGAAAAAAGTTGAAAAAAATTTTTTTTTGGACTTAGTTATTTTTCCGGCGTTTATCAGACTTTCAGATAGGGGAAATGTCAGTGAGCATTCTGATTTCAGTTCCAGAGTGATTCGCCCAATGAGTCCTTGATATTTAGTCGTTTTCAGCCAATTTTCTGGATTTTTGAAAATTTCACTTTTTTGTGAAAATATCCACTAAATGAGGGAATAATATGTATGAGGGTACCCCAGGAGAGTTCCAAATGTGTGTGGGTAGAATATTTATCTGACGGGGGTAAAATTGAAAAAAGTTGAAAAAAAAATTTTTTTGGACTTAGTCATTTTTCCGACGTTTATCAGACTTTCAGATAGGGGAAATGTCAGTGAGCATTCCGATTTCAGTTCCAGAGTGATTTGCCCAATGAGTCCTTGATATTTAGTCGTTTTCAGCCAATTTTCTGGATTTTTGAAAACTTCACTTTTTTGTGAAAATATCCACTAAATGAGGGAATAATATGTGTGAGGGTACACCAGGAGAGTTCCAAATGTGTGTGGGTAGAATATATATCCCACGGGGGTAAAATTGAAAACATTTTTTTTTTTGGACTTAGTCATTTTTCCGAGGTTTATTAGACTTTCAGATAGGGGAAATGTCAGTGAGCGTTCCGATTTCTGTTCCAGAGTGATTCGCCCAGTCAGTCCTTGATATTTAGTCGTCTTCAGCCAATTTTCTGAATTTTTGAAAATTTCACTTTTTTGTCAAAATATCCACTAAATGAGGGAATAATATGTGTGAGGGTACCCCAGGAGAGTTCTAAATGTGTGTGGGAAGAATATATATCCCACAAGGGTAAAATTGAAAAAAGTTGAAAAAAATTTTTTTTTGGACTTAGTTATTTTTCCGACGTTTATCAGACTTTCATATAGGGGAAATGTCAGTGAGCGTTCCGATTTCAGTTCCAGAGTGATTCGCCCAATGAGTCCTTGATATTTAGTCGTTTTCAGCCAATTTTCTGGATTTTTGAAAACTTCACTTTTTTGTGAAAATATCCAATAAATGAGGGAATAATATGTATGAGGGTACCCCAGGAGAGTTCCAAATGTGTGTGGGTAGAATATATATCCCACGGGGGTAAAATTGAAAAAAGTTGAAAAAAATTTTTTTTTGGACTTGGTCATTTTTCTGGCGTTTATCAGACTTTAAGATAGGGGAAATGTCAGTGAGTGTTCCGATTTCAGTTCCAGAGCGATTTGCCCAATGAGTCCTTGATATTTAGTCGTTTTCAGCCAATTTTCTGGATTTTTGAACATTTCACTTTTTTGTGAAAATATCCACTAAATGAGGGAATAATATGTATGAGGGTACCCCAGGAGAGTTCCAAATGTGTGTGGGTAGAATATATATCCCATGGGGGTAAAATTCAAAAAAGTTGAAAAAATTTTTTGGGGGGATTTAGTCATTTTTCTGGCGTTTATCAGACTTTAAGATAGGGGAAATGTCAGTGAGCATTCCGATTTCAGTTCCAGAGTGACTCGCCCAATGAGTCTTTGATATTTAGTCGTATTCAGCCAATTTTCTGGATTTTTGAAAATTTCACTTTTTTGTGAAAATATCCACTAAATGAGGGAATAATATGTATGAGGGTACCCCAGGAGAGTTCCAAATGTGTGTGTGTAAAATATATTTCCCACGGGGGTAAAATTGCAAAAAGTTGAAAAAAATTTTTTTTGGACTTAGTCATTTTTCCGGCGTTTATCAGACTTTCAGATAGGGGAAATGTCAGTGAGCATTCTGATTTCAGTTCCAGAGTGATTCGCCCAATGAGTCCTTGATATTTAGTCGTTTTCAGCCAATTTTCTGGATTTTTGAAAATTTCACTTTTTTGTGAAAATATCCACTAAATGAGGGAATAATATGTGTGAGGGTACCCCAGGAGAGGTCCAAATGTGTGGGTAGAATATATATCCCACGGGGGTAAAATTGAAAACATTTTTTTTTTTGGACTTAGTCATTTTTCCGACGTTTATTAGACTTTCAGATAGGGGAAATGTCAGTGAGCGTTCCGATTTCTGTTCCAGAGTGATTCGCCCAGTCAGTCCTTGATATTTAGTCGTTTTCAGCCAATTTTCTGGATTTTTGAAAACTTCACTTTTTTGTGAAAATATCCACTAAATGAGGGAATAATATGTGTGAGGGTACACCAGGAGAGTTCCAAATGTGTGTGGGTAGAATATATATCCCACGGGGGTAAAATTGAAAAAAGTTGAAAAAAATTTTTTTTTGGACTTGGTCATTTTTCTGGCGTTTATCAGACTTTAAGATAGGGGAAATGTCAGTGAGCATTCCGATTTCAGTTCCAGAGTGATTCGTCCAATGAGTCTTTGATATTTAGTCGTCTTCAGCCAATTTTCTGGATTTTTGAAAATTTCACTTTTTTGTGAAAATATTCACTAAATGAGGGAATAATATGTGTGAGGGTACCCCAGGAGAGGTCCAAATGTGTGTGGGTAGAATATATATCTGACGGGGGTAAAATTGAAAAAAGTTGAAAAAAAATTTTTTTTGGACTAAGTCATTTTTCCGGCGTTTATCAGACTTTAAGATAGGGGAAATGTCAGTGAGCATTCCGATTTCAGTTCCAGAATGATTCGCCCAATGAGTCTTTGATATTTAGTCGTCTTCAGCCAATTTTCTGGATTTCTGAAAATTTCACTTTTTTGTCAAAATATCCACTAAATGAGGGAATACTATGTGTGAGGGTACCCCAGGAGAGTTCCAAATGTGTGTGGGTAGAATATATAGCCCACGGGGGTAAAATTGAAAAAAGTTGAAAAAAATTTTTTTTTGGACTGTCATTTTTCCGGCGTTTATCAGACTTTCAGATAGGGGAAATGTCAGTGAGCATTCCGATTTCAGTTCCAGAGCGATTCGCCCAATGAGTCCTTGATATTTAGTCATTTTCAGCCAATTTTCTGGATTTTTGAAAATTTCACTTTTTTGTCAAAATATCCACTAAATGAGGGAATAATATGTGTGAGGGTACCCCAGGAGAGTTCTAAATGTGTGTGGGAAGAATATATATCCCACGGGGGTAAAATTGAAAAAAGTTGAAAAAAAATTTTTTTTGGACTTAGTTATTTTTCCGGCGTTTATCAGACTTTCATATAGGGGAAATGTCAGTGAGCGTTCCGATTTCAGTTCCAGAGTGATTCGCCCAATGAGTCCTTGATATTTAGTCGTTTTCAGCCAATTTTCTGGATTTTTGAAAACTTCACTTTTTTGTGAAAATATCCACTAAATGAGGGAATAATATGTATGAGGGTACCCCAGGAGAGTTCCAAATGTGTGTGGGTAGAATATATATCCCACGGGGGTAAAATTGAAAAAAGTTGAAAAAAATTTTTTTTTGTACTTGGTCATTTTTCTGGCGTTTATCAGACTTTAAGATAGGGGAAATGTCAGTGAGCATTCCGATTTCAGTTCCAGAGTGACTCGCCCAATGAGTCTTTGATATTTAGTCGTATTCAGCCAATTTTCTGGATTTTTGAAAATTTCACTTTTTTGTGAAAATATCCACTAAATGAGGGAATAATATGTATGAGGGTACCCCAGGAGAGTTCCAAATGTGTGTGTGTAAAATATATATCCCACGGGGGTAAAATTGCAAAAAGTTGAAAAAAATTTTTTTTGGACTTAGTCATTTTTCCGGCGTTTATCAGACTTTCAGATAGGGGAAATGTCAGTGAGCATTCTGATTTCAGTTCCAGAGTGATTCGCCCAATGAGTCCTTGATATTTAGTCGTTTTCAGCCAATTTTCTGGATTTTTGAAAATTTCACTTTTTTGTGAAAATATCCACTAAATGAGGGAATAATATGTGTGAGGGTACCCCAGGAGAGGTCCAAATGTGTGTGGGTAGAATATATATCCCACGGGGGTAAAATTGAAAACATTTTTTTTTTTGGACTTAGTCATTTTTCCGACGTTTATTAGACTTTCAGATAGGGGAAATGTCAGTGAGCGTTCCGATTTCTGTTCCAGAGTGATTCGCCCAGTCAGTCCTTGATATTTAGTCGTTTTCAGCCAATTTTCTGGATTTTTGAAAACTTCACTTTTTTGTGAAAATATCCACTAAATGAGGGAATAATATGTGTGAGGGTACCCCAGGAGAGGTCCAAATGTGTGTGGGTAGAATATATATCTGACGGGGGTAAAATTGAAAAAAGTTGAAAAAAAATTTTTTTTGGACTAAGTCATTTTTCCGGCGTTTATCAGACTTTAAGATAGGGGAAATGTCAGTGAGCATTCCGATTTCAGTTCCAGAATGATTCGCCCAATGAGTCTTTGATATTTAGTCGTCTTCAGCCAATTTTCTGGATTTCTGAAAATTTCACTTTTTTGTCAAAATATCCACTAAATGAGGGAATACTATGTGTGAGGGTACCCCAGGAGAGTTCCAAATGTGTGTGGGTAGAATATATAGCCCACGGGGGTAAAATTGAAAAAAGTTGAAAAAAAATTTTTTTTGGACTGTCATTTTTCCGGCGTTTATCAGACTTTCAGATAGGGGAAATGTCAGTGAGCATTCCGATTTTAGTTCCAGAGTGATTCGCCCAATGAGTCCTTGATATTTAGTCGTTTTCAGCCAATTTTCTGGATTTTTGAAAATTTCACTTTTTTGTGAAAATATCCACTAAATGAGGGAATAATATATGTGATGGTACCCCAGGAGAGTTCTAAATGTGTGTGGGAAGAATATATATCCCACGGGGGTAAAATTGAAAAAAGTTGAAAAAAAATTTTTTTTTGGACTTAGTCATTTTTCCGACATTTATCAGACTTTCAGATAGGGGAAATGTGAGTGAGCGTTCCGATTTCAGTTCCAGAGCGATTCGCCCAATGAGTCCTTAATATTTAGTCGTTTTCAGCCAATTTTCTGGATTTTTGAAAATTTCACTTTTTTGTGAAAATATCCACTAAATGAGGGAATAATATGTGTGAGGGTACACCAGGAGAGTTCCAAATGTGTGTGGGTAGAATATATATCCCACGGGGGTAAAATTGAAAAAAGTTGAAAAAAATTTTTTTTTGGACTTGGTCATTTTTCTGGCATTTATCAGACTTTAAGATAGGGGAAATGTCAGTGAGCGTTCCGATTTCAGTTCCAGAGTGATTCGCCAAGGAGTCTTTGATATTTAGTCGTCTTCAGCCAATTTTCTGGATTTTTGAAAATTTCACTTTTTTGTGAAAATATCCACTAAATGAGGGAATAATATGTGTGAGGGTACCCCAGGAGAGTTCCAAATGTGTGTGGGTAGAATATATATCCCACGGGGGTAAAATTGAAAACATTTTTTTTTTTTGGACTTAGTCATTTTTCCGACGTTTATTAGACTTTCAGATAGGGGAAATGTCAGTGAGCGTTCCGATTTCTGTTCCAGAGTGATTCGCCCAGTCAGTCCTTGATATTTAGTCGTCTTCAGCCAATTTTCTGAATTTTTGAAAATTTCACTTTTTTGTCAAAATATCCACTAAATGAGGGAATAATATGTGTGAGGGTACCCCAGGAGAGTTCTAAATGTGTGTGGGAAGAATATATATCCCACAAGGGTAAAATTGAAAAAAGTTGATAAAAAATTTTTTTTTGGACTTAGTTATTTTTCCGACGTTTATCAGACTTTCATATAGGGGAAATGTCAGTGAGCGTTCCGATTTCAGTTCCAGAGTGATTCGCCCAATGAGTCCTTGATATTTAGTCGTTTTCAGCCAATATTCTGGATTTTTGAAAACTTCACTTTTTTGTGAAAATATCCACTAAATGAGGGAATAATATGTATGAGGGTACCCCAGGAGAGTTCCAAATGTGTGTGGGTAGAATATATATCCCACGGGGGTAAAATTGAAAAAAGTTGAAAAAAATTTTTTTTTGGACTTGGTCATTTTTCTGGCGTTTATCAGACTTTAAGATAGGGGAAATGTCAGTGAGCGTTCCGATTTCAGTTCCAGAGCGATTTGCCCAATGAGTCCTTGATATTTAGTCGTTTTCAGCCAATTTTCTGGATTTTTGAACATTTCACTTTTTTGTGAAAATATCCACTAAATGAGGGAATAATATGTATGAGGGTACCCCAGGAGAGTTCCAAATGTGTGTGGGTAGAATATATATCCCATGGGGGTAAAATTCAAAAAAGTTGAAAAAATTTTTTTGGGGGATTTAGTCATTTTTCTGGCGTTTATCAGACTTTAAGATAGGGGAAATGTCAGTGAGCATTCCGATTTCAGTTCCAGAGCGATTTGCCCAATGAGTCTCTGATATTTAGTCGTTTTCAGCCAATTTTCTGGATTTTTGAAAATTTCACTTTTTTGTGAAAATATCCACTAAATGAGGGAATAATATGTGTGAGGGTACACCAGGAGAGTTCCAAATGTGTGTGGGTAGAATATATATCCCACGTGGGTAAAATTGAAAAAAGTTGAAAAAAATTTTTTTTTGGACTTGGTCATTTTTCTGGCGTTTATCAGACTTTAAGATAGGGGAAATGTCAGTGAGCGTTCCGATTTCAGTTCCAGAGTGATTCGCCCAATGAGTCTTTGATATTTAGTCGTCTTCAGCCAATTTTCTGGATTTTTGAAAATTTCACTTTTTTGTGAAAATATCCACTAAATGAGGGAATAATATGTGTGAAGGTACCCCAGGAGAGGTCCAAATGTGTGTGGGTAGAATATATATCTGACGGGGGTAAAATTGAAAAAAGTTGAAAAAAATTTTTTTTTGGACTTAGTCATTTTTCCGGCGTTTATCAGACTTTCAGATAGGGGAAATGTCAGTGAGCATTCCGATTTCAGTTCCAGAGTGATTCGCCCAATGAGTCTTTGATATTTAGTCGTCTTCAGCCAATTTTCTGAATTTTTGAAAATTTCACTTTTTTGTCAAAATATCCACTAAATGAGGGAATAATATGTGTGAGGGTACCCCAGGAGAGTTCTAAATGTGTGTGGGAAGAATACATATCCCACAAGGATAAAATTGAAAAAAGTTGAAAAAAATTTTTTTTTGGACTTAGTTATTTTTCCGGCGTTTATCAGACTTTCATATAGGGGAAATGTCAGTGAGTGTTCCGATTTCAGTTCCAGAGTGATTCGCCCAATGAGTCCTTGATATTTAGTCGTTTTCAGCCAATTTTCTGGATTTTTGAAAACTTCACTTTTTTGTGAAAATATCCACTAAATGAGGGAATAATATGTATGAGGGTACCCCAGGAGAGTTCCAAATGTGTGTGGGTAGAATATTTATCTGACGGGGTAAAATTGAAAAAAGTTGAAAAAAAAATTTTTTTGGACTTGGTCATTTTTCTGCCGTTTAGCAGACTTTAAGATAGGGGAAATGTCAGTGAGCATTCCGATTTCAGTTCCAGAGTGATTCGCCCAATGAGTCTTTGATATTTAGTCGTCTTCAGCCAATTTTCTGGATTTTTGAAAATTTCACTTTTTTGTGAAAATATCCACTAAATGAGGGAATAATATGTGTGAGGGTACCCCAGGAGAGGTCCAAATGTGTGTGGGTAGAATATATATCTGAAGGGGGTAAAATTGAAAAAAGTTGAAAAAAAATTTTTTTTGGACTTAGTCATTTTTCCGGCGTTTATCAGACTTTCAGATAGGGGAAATGTCAGTGAGCATTCCGATTTCAGTTCCAGAGTAATTTGCCCAATGAGTCTTTGATATTTAGTCGTCTTCAGCCAATTTTCTGGATTTTTGAAAATTTCACTTTTTTGTCAAAATATCCACTAAATGAGGGAATAATATGTGTGAGGGTACACCAGGAGAGTTCCAAATGTGTGTGGGTAGAATATATATCCCACGGGGGTAAAATTGAAAAAAGTTGAAAAAAATTTTTTTTTGGACTTGGTCATTTTTCTGGCGTTTATTAGACTTTAATATAGGGGAAATGTCAGTGAGCGTTCCGATTTCAGTTCCAGAGTGATTCGCCAAGCAGTCTTTGATATTTAGTCGTCTTCAGCCAATTTTCTGGATTTTTGAAAATTTCACTTTTTTGTGAAAATATCCACTAAATGAGGGAATAATATGTGTGAGGGTACCCCAGGAGAGTTCCTAATGTGTGTGGGTAGAATATATATCCCACGGGGGTAAAATTGAAAACATTTTTTTTTTTGGACTTAGTCATTTTTCCGACGTTTATTAGACTTTCAGATAGGGGAAATGTCAGTGAGCGTTCCGATTTCTGTTCCAGAGTGATTCGCCCAGTCAGTCCTTGATATTTAGTCGTCTTCAGCCAATTTTCTGAATTTTTGAAAATTTCACTTTTTTGTCAAAATATCCACTAAATGAGGGAATAATATGTGTGAGGGTACCCCAGGAGAGTTCTAAATGTGTGTGGGAAGAATATATATCCCACAAGGGTAAAATTGAAAAAAGTTGAAAAAAATTTTTTTTTGGACTTGGTCATTTTTCTGGCGTTTATCAGACTTTAAGATAGGGGAAATGTCAGTGAGCGTTCCGATTTCAGTTCCAGAGCGATTTGCCCAATGAGTCCTTGATATTTAGTCGTTTTCAGCCAATTTTCTGGATTTTTGAACATTTCACTTTTTTGTGAAAATATCCACTAAATGAGGGAATAATATGTATGAGGGTACCCCAGGAGAGTTCCAAATGTGTGTGGGTAGAATATATATCCCATGGGGGTAAAATTCAAAAAAGTTGAAAAAATTTTTTTGGGGGATTTAGTCATTTTTCTGGCGTTTATCAGACTTTAAGATAGGGGAAATGTCAGTGAGCATTCCGATTTCAGTTCCAGAGCAATTTCCCAATGAGTCTCTGATATTTAGTCGTTTTCAGCCAATTTTCTGGATTTTTGAAAATTTCACTTTTTTGTGAAAATATCCACTAAATGAGGGAATAATATGTGTGAGGGTACACCAGGAGAGTTCCAAATGTGTGTGGGTAGAATATATATCCCACGTGGGTAAAATTGAAAAAAGTTGAAAAAAAATTTTTTTTGGACTTGGTCATTTTTCTGGCGTTTATCAGACTTTAAGATAGGGGAAATGTCAGTGAGCGTTCCGATTTCAGTTCCAGAGTGATTCGCCCAATGAGTCTTTGATATTTAGTCGTCTTCAGCCAATTTTCTGGATTTTTGAAAATTTCACTTTTTTGTGAAAATATCCACTAAATGAGGGAATAATATGTGTGAAGGTACCCCAGGAGAGGTCCAAATGTGTGTGGGTAGAATATATATCTGACGGGGGTAAAATTGAAAAAAGCTGAAAAAAATTTTTTTTTGGACTTAGTTATTTTTCCGGCGTTTATCAGACTTTCATATAGGGGAAATGTCAGTGAGTGTTCCGATTTCAGTTCCAGAGTGATTCGCCCAATGAGTCCTTGATATTTAGTCGTTTTCAGCCAATTTTCTGGATTTTTGAAAACTTCACTTTTTTGTGAAAATATCCACTAAATGAGGGAATAATATGTATGAGGGTACCCCAGGAGAGTTCCAAATGTGTGTGGGTAGAATATTTATCTGACGGGGTAAAATTGAAAAAAGTTGAAAAAAAATTTTTTTTGGACTTGGTCATTTTTCTGCCGTTTAGCAGACTTTAAGATAGGGGAAATGTCAGTGAGCATTCCGATTTCAGTTCCAGAGTGATTCGCCCAATGAGTCTTTGATATTTAGTCGTCTTCAGCCAATTTTGTGGATTTTTGAAAATTTCACTTTTTTGTCAAAATATCCACTAAATGAGGGAATAATATGTGTGAGGGTACACCAGGAGAGTTCCAAATGTGTGTGGGTAGAATATATATCCCACGGGGGTAAAATTGAAAAAAGTTGAAAAAAATTTTTTTTTGGACTTGGTCATTTTTCTGGCGTTTATTAGACTTTAATATAGGGGAAATGTCAGTGAGCGTTCCGATTTCAGTTCCAGAGTGATTTGCCAAGCAGTCTTTGATATTTAGTCGTCTTCAGCCAATTTTCTGGATTTTTGAAAATTTCACTTTTTTGTGAAAATATCCACTAAATGAGGGAATAATATGTGTGAGGGTACCCCAGGAGAGTTCCTAATGTGTGTGGGTAGAATATATATCCCACGGGGGTAAAATTGAAAACATTTTTTTTTTTGGACTTAGTCATTTTTCCGACGTTTATTAGACTTTCAGATAGGGGAAATGTCAGTGAGCGTTCCGATTTCTGTTCCAGAGTGATTCGCCCAGTCAGTCCTTGATATTTAGTCGTCTTCAGCCAATTTTCTGAATTTTTGAAAATTTCACTTTTTTGTCAAAATATCCACTAAATGAGGGAATAATATGTGTGAGGGTACCCCAGGAGAGTTCTAAATGTGTGTGGGAAGAATATATATCCCACAAGGGTAAAATTGAAAAAAGTTGAAAAAAATTTTTTTTTGGACTTAGTTATTTTTCCGACGTTTATCAGACTTTCATATAGCGGAAATGTCAGTGAGCGTTCCGATTTCAGTTCCAGAGTGATTCGCCCAATGAGTCCTTGATATTTAGTCGTTTTCAGCCAATATTCTGGATTTTTGAAAACTTCACTTTTTTGTGAAAATATCCACTAAATGAGGGAATAATATGTATGAGGGTACCCCAGGAGAGTTCCAAATGTGTGTGGGTAGAATATATATCCCACGGGGGTAAAATTGAAAAAAGTTGAAAAAAATTTTTTTTTGGACTTGGTCATTTTTCTGGCGTTTATCAGACTTTAAGATAGGGGAAATGTCAGTGAGCGTTCCGATTTCAGTTCCAGAGCGATTTGCCCAATGAGTCCTTGATATTTAGTCGTTTTCAGCCAATTTTCTGGATTTTTGAACATTTCACTTTTTTGTGAAAATATCCACTAAATGAGGGAATAATATGTATGAGGGTACCCCAGGAGAGTTCCAAATGTGTGTGGGTAGAATATATATCCCATGGGGGTAAAATTCAAAAAAGTTGAAAAATTTTTTTGGGGGGATTTAGTCATTTTTCTGGCGTTTATCAGACTTTAAGATAGGGGAAATGTCAGTGAGCATTCCGATTTCAGTTCCAGAGCGATTTCCCAATGAGTCTCTGATATTTAGTCGTTTTCAGCCAATTTTCTGGATTTTTGAAAATTTCACTTTTTTGTGAAAATATCCACTAAATGAGGGAATAATATGTGTGAGGGTACACCAGGAGAGTTCCAAATGTGTGTGGGTAGAATATATATCCCACGTGGGTAAAATTGAAAAAAGTTGAAAAAAATTTTTTTTTGGACTTGGTCATTTTTCTGGCGTTTATCAGACTTTAAGATAGGGGAAATGTCAGTGAGCGTTCCGATTTCAGTTCCAGAGTGATTCGCCCAATGAGTCTTTGATATTTAGTCGTCTTCAGCCAATTTTCTGGATTTTTGAAAATTTCACTTTTTTGTGAAAATATCCACTAAATGAGGGAATAATATGTGTGAAGGTACCCCAGGAGAGGTCCAAATGTGTGTGGGTAGAATATATATCTGACGGGGGTAAAATTGAAAAAAGTTGAAAAAAATTTTTTTTTGGACTTAGTCATTTTTCCGGCGTTTATCAGACTTTCAGATAGGGGAAATGTCAGTGAGCGTTCCGATTTCAGTTCCAGAGTGATTCGCCCAATGAGTCTTTGATATTTAGTCGTCTTCAGCCAATTTTCTGAATTTTTGAAAACTTCACTTTTTTGTGCAAACATCCACTAAATGAGGGAATAATATGTATGAGGGTACCCCAGGAGAGTTCCAAATGTGTGTGGGTAGAATATTTATCTGACGGGGTAAAATTGAAAAAAGTTGAAAAAAAATTTTTTTTGGACTTGGTCATTTTTCTGCCGTTTAGCAGACTTTAAGATAGGGGAAATGTCAGTGAGCATTCCGATTTCAGTTCCAGAGTGATTCGCCCAATGAGTCTTTGACATTTAGTCGTCTTCAGCCAATTTTCTGGATTTTTGAAAATTTCACTTTTTTGTGAAAATATCCACTAAATGAGGGAATAATATGTGTGAGGGTACCCCAGGAGAGGTCCAAATGTGTGTGGGTAGAATATATATCTGAAGGGGGTAAAATTGAAAAAAGTTGAAAAAAAATTTTTTTTGGACTTAGTCATTTTTCCGGCGTTTATCAGACTTTCAGATAGGGGAAATGTCAGTGAGCATTCCGATTTCAGTTCCAGAGTAATTTGCCCAATGAGTCTTTGATATTTAGTCATCTTCAGCCAATTTTCTGGATTTTTGAAAATTTCACTTTTTTGTCAAAATATCCACTAAATGAGGGAATAATATGTGTGAGGGTACCCCAGGAGAGTTCTAAATGTGTGTGGGAAGAATATATATCCCACAAGGGTAAAATTGAAAAAAGTTGAAAAAAATTTTTTTTTGGACTTAGTTATTTTTCCGGCGTTTATCAGACTTTCAGATAGGGGAAATGTCAGTGAGCGTTCCGATTTCAGTTCCAGAGTGATTCGCCCAATGAGTCCTTGATATTTATTCGTTTTCAGCCAATATTCTGGATTTTTGAAAACTTCACTTTTTTGTGAAAATATCCACTAAATGAGGGAATAATATGTATGAGGGTACCCCAGGAGAGTTCCAAATGTGTGTGGGTAGAATATATATCCCACGGGGGTAAAATTGAAAACATTTTTTTTTTTGGACTTAGTGATTTTTCTGGCGTTTATCAGACTTTAAGATAGGGGAAATGTCAGTGAGCATTCCGATTTCAGTTCCAGAGCGATTCGCCCAATGAGTCTTTGATATTTAGTCGTTTTCAGCCAATTTTCTGGATTTTTGAAAATTTCACTTTTTTGTGAAAATATCCACTAAATGAGGGAATAATATGTATGAGGGTACCCCAGGAGAGTTCCAAATGTGTGTGGGTAGAATATATATCAAACGGGGGTAAAATTGAAAAAAGTTTAAAAAATTTTTTTTTTGGACTTAGTCATTTTTCTGGCGTTTATCAGACTTTCAGATAGGGCAAATGTCAGTGAGCGTTCTGATTTCAGTTCCAGAGCGATTCACCCAATGAGTCCTTGATATTTAGTCGTTTTCAGCCAATTTTTTGGATTTTTTAAAATGTCACTTTTTTGTGAAAATATCCACTAAATGAGGGAATAATATGTGTGAGGGTACCCCAGGAGAGTTCTAAATGTGTGTGGGAAGAATATATATCCCACGGGGGTAAAATTGAAAAAAGTTGAAAAAAAATTTTTTTTGGACTTAGTCATTTTTCCGGCGTTTATCAGACTTTCAGATAGGGGAAATGTCAGTGAGCGTTCCGATTTCAGTTCCAGAGTGATTCGCCCAATGAGTCTTTGATATTTAGTCGTCTTCAGCCAATTTTCTGAATTTTTGAAAATTTCACTTTTTTGTCAAAATATCCACTAAATGAGGGAATAATATGTGTGAGGGTACCCCAGGAGAGTTCCAAATGTGTGTGGGTAGAATATATATCCCACGGGGGTAAAATTGAAAAAAGTTGAAAAAAAATTTTTTTTGTACTTGGTCATTTTTCTGGCGTTTATCAGACTTTAATATAGGGGAAATGTCAGTGAGCGTTCCGATTTCAGTTCCAGAGCGATTCGCCCAATGAGTCTTTGATATTTAGTCGTTTTCAGCCAATTTTCTGGATTTTTGAAAATTTCTCTTTTTTGTGAAAATATCCACTAAATGAGGGAATAATATGTATGAGGGTACCCCAGGAGAGTTCCAAATGTGTGCGGGTAGAATATATATCCCACGGGGGTAAAATTGAAAAAAGTTGAAATAAATTTTTTTGGACATAGTCATTTTTCCGGCGTTTATCAGACTTTCAGATAGGGGAAATATCAGTGAGCATTCTGATTTCAGTTCCAGAGTGATTCACCCAATGAGTCCTTGATATTTAGTCGTTTTCAGCCAATTTTCTGGATTTTTGAAAATTTCACTTTTTTGTCAAAATATCCACTAAATGAGGGAATAATATGTGTGAGGGTACCCCAGGAGAGTTCTAAATGTGTGTGGGAAGAATATATATCCCACAAGGGTAAAATTGAAAAAAGTTGAAAAAAATTTTTTTTTGGACTTAGTTATTTTTCCGGCGTTTATCAGACTTTCAGATAGGGGAAATGTCAGTGAGCGTTCCGATTTCAGTTCCAGAGTGATTCGCCCAATGAGTCCTTGATATTTATTCGTTTTCAGCCAATATTCTGGATTTTTGAAAACTTCACTTTTTTGTGAAAATATCCACTAAATGAGGGAATAATATGTATGAGGGTACCCCAGGAGAGTTCCAAATGTGTGTGGGTAGAATATATATCCCACGGGGGTAAAATTGAAAACATTTTTTTTTTTGGACTTAGTGATTTTTCCGGCGTTTATCAGACTTTAAGATAGGGGAAATGTCAGTGAGCATTCCGATTTCAGTTCCAGAGCGATTCGCCCAATGAGTCTTTGATATTTAGTCGTTTTCAGCCAATTTTCTGGATTTTTGAAAATTTCACTTTTTTGTGAAAATATCCACTAAATGAGGGAATAATATGTATGAGGGTACCCCAGGAGAGTTCCAAATGTGTGTGGGTAGAATATATATCAAACGGGGGTAAAATTGAAAAAAGTTTAAAAAATTTTTTTTTTGGACTTAGTCATTTTTCTGGCGTTTATCAGACTTTCAGATAGGGCAAATGTCAGTGAGCGTTCTGATTTCAGTTCCAGAGCGATTCACCCAATGAGTCCTTGATATTTAGTCGTTTTCAGCCAATTTTTTGGATTTTTTAAAATGTCACTTTTTTGTGAAAATATCCACTAAATGAGGGAATAATATGTGTGAGGGTACCCCAGGAGAGTTCTAAATGTGTGTGGGAAGAATATATATCCCACGGGGGTAAAATTGAAAAAAGTTGAAAAAAAATTTTTTTTGGACTTAGTCATTTTTCCGGCGTTTATCAGACTTTCAGATAGGGGAAATGTCAGTGAGCGTTCCGATTTCAGTTCCAGAGCGATTCGCCCAATGAGTCTTTGATATTTAGTCGTTTTCAGCCAATTTTCTGGATTTTTGAAAATTTCACTTTTTTGTGAAAATATCCACTAAATGAGGGAATAATATGTATGAGGGTACCCCAGGAGAGTTCCAAATGTGTGCGGGTAGAATATATATCCCACAGGGGTAAAATTGAAAAAAGTTGAAATAAATTTTTTTGGACATAGTCATTTTTCCGGCGTTTATCAGACTTTCAGATAGGGGAAATATCAGTGAGCATTCTGATTTCAGTTCCAGAGTGATTCACCCAATGAGTCCTTGATATTTAGTCGTTTTCAGCCAATTTTCTGGATTTTTGAAAATTTCACTTTTTTGTGAAAATTTCCACTAAATGAGGGAATAATATGTATGAGGGTACCCCAGGAGAGTTCCAAATGTGTGTGGGTAGAATATATATCTCATGGGGGTAAAATTGAAAAAAGCTTAAAAAATTTTTTTTTGGAATTTAGTCATTTTTCTGGCGTTTATCAGACTTTAAGATAGGGGAAATGTCAGTGAGCGTTCCGATTTCAGTTCCAGAGCGATTCGCCGAATGAGTCTTTGATATTTAGTCGTTTTCAGCCAATTTTCTGGATTTTTGAAAATTTCACTTTTTTGTGAAAATATCCACTAAATGAGGGAATAATATGTATGAGGGTACCCCAGGAGAGTTCCAAATGTGTGTGGGTAGAATATATATCCCATGGGGGTAAAATTGAAAAAAGCTTAAAAATTTTTTTTGGGGAATTTAGTCATTTTTCTGGCGTTTATCAGACTTTAAGATAGGGGAAATGTCAGTGAGCGTTCCGATTTCAGTTCCAGAGCGATTCGCCCAATGAGTCTTTGATATTTAGTCGTTTTCAGCCAATTTTCTGGATTTTTGAAAATTTCACTTTTTTGTGAAAATATCCACTAAATGAGGGAATAATATGTATGAGGGTACCCCAGGAGAGTTCCAAATGTGTGTGTGTAGAATATATATCCCACGGGGGTAAAATTGCAAAAAGTTGAAAAAAATTTTTTTTGGACTTAGTCATTTTTCCGGCGTTTATCAGACTTTCAGATAGGGGAAATGTTAGTGAGCATTCCGATTTCAGTTCCAGAGTGATTCGCCCAATGAGTCCTTGATATTTAGTCGTTTTCAGCCAAATTTCTGGATTTTTGAAAACTTCACTTTTTTGTGAAAATATCCACTAAATGAGGGAATAATATGTGTGAGGGTACACCAGGAGAGTTCCAAATGTGTGTGGGTAGAATATATATCCCACGGGGGTAAAATTGAAAACATTTTTTTTTGGGAATTTAGTCATTTTTCTGGCGTTTATCAGACTTTAAGATAGGGGAAATGTCAGTGAGCGTTCCGATTTCAGTTCCAGAGCGATTCGCCCAATGAGTCTTTGATATTTAGTCGGTTTCAGCCAATTTTCTGGATTTTTGAAAATTTCACTTTTTTGTGAAAATATCCACTAAATGAGGGAATAATATGTATGAGGGTACCCCAGGAGAGTTCCAAATGTGTGTGTGTAGAATATATATCCCACGGGGGTAAAATTGCAAAAAGTTGAAAAAAATTTTTTTTGGACTTAGTCATTTTGCCGGCGTTTATCAGACTTTCAGATAGGGGAAATGTCAGTGAGCATTCTGATTTCAGTTCCAGAGTGATTCGCCCAATGAGTCCTTGATATTTAGTCGTTTTCAGCCAATTTTCTGGATTTTTGAAAATTTCACTTTTTTGTGAAAATATCCACTAAATGAGGGAATAATATGTATGAGGGTACCCCAGGAGAGTTCCAAATGTGTGTGGGTAGAATATTTATCTGACGGGGGTAAAATTGAAAAAAGTTGAAAAAAAATTTTTTTTGGACTTAGTCATTTTTCCGACGTTTATCAGACTTTCAGATAGGGGAAATGTCAGTGAGCATTCCGATTTCAGTTCCAGAGTGATTCGCCCAATGAGTCCTTGATATTTAGTCGTTTTCAGCCAATTTTCTGGATTTTTGAAAACTTCACTTTCTTGTGAAAATATCCACTAAATGAGGGAATAATATGTGTGAGGGTACACCAGGAGAGTTCCAAATGTGTGTGGGTAGAATATTTATCCCACGGGGGTAAAATTGAAAACATTTTTTTTTTTGGACTTAGTCATTTTTCCGACGATTATTAGACTTTCAGATAGGGGAAATGTCAGTGAGCGTTCCGATTTCAGTTCCAGAGTGATTCGTCCAATGAGTCTTTGATATTTAGTCGTCTTCAGCCAATTTTCTGGATTTTTGAAAATTTCACTTTTTTGTGAAAATATCCACTAAATGAGGGAATAATATGTGTGAGGGTACCCCAGGAGAGGTCCAAATGTGTGTGGGTAGAATATATATCCCACAAGGGTAAAATTGAAAAAAGTTTAAAAAAATTTTTTTTTGGACTTAGTTATTTTTCCGGCGTTTATCAGACTTTCAGATAGGGGAAATGTCAGTGAGCGTTCCGATTTCAGTTCCAGAGTGATTCGCCCAATGAGTCCTAGATATTTAGTCGTTTTCAGCCAATATTCTGGATTTTTGAAAACTTCACTTTTTTGTGAAAATATCCACTAAATGAGGGAATAATATGTATGAGGGTACCCCAGGAGAGTTCCAAATGTGTGTGGGTAGAATATATATCCCATGGGGGTAAAATTGAAAAAAGTTTAAACATTTTTTTTGGGGAATTTAGTCATTTTTCTGGCGTTTATCAGACTTTAAGATAGGGGAAATGTCAGTGAGCGTTCCGATTTCAGTTCCAGAGCAATTCGCCCAATGAGTCTTTGATATTAAGTCGTTTTCAGCCAATTTTCTGGATTTTTGAAAATTTCACTTTTTTGTCAAAATATCCACTAAATGAGGGAATAATATGTGTGAGGGTACCCCAGGAGAGTTCTAAATGTGTGTGGGAAGAATATATATCCCACAAGGGTAAAATTTAAAAAAGTTGAAAAAAAATTTTTTTTGGACTTATTTTTCCGGCGTTTATCAGACTTTCAGATAGGGGAAATGTCAGTAAGCGTTCCGATTTCAGTTCCAGAGTGATTCGCCCAATGAGTCCTTGATATTTAGTCGTTTTCAGCCAATTTTCTGGATTTTTGAAAACTTCACTTTTTTGTGAAAATATCCACTAAATGAGGGAATAATATGTATGAGGGTACCCCAGGAGAGTTCCACATGTGTGTGGGTAGAATATATATCTGCCAGGGGTAAAATTGAAAAAAGTTGAAAAAAAATTTTTTTTGGACTTAGTCATTTTTCCGGCATTTATCAGACTTTCAGATAGGGGAAATGTCAGTGAGCATTCCGATTTCAGTTCCAGAGTGATTCGCCCAATGAGTCCTTGATATTTAGTCGTTTTCAGCCAATTTTCTGGATTTTTGAAAATTTCACTTTTTTGTGAAAATATCCACTAAATGAGGGAATAATATGTATGAGGGTACCCCAGGAGAGTTTCAAATGTGTGTGGGTAGAATATATATCCCACGGGGGTAAAATTGAAAAAAGTTGAAAAAAATTTTTTTGGGGATTTAGTCATTTTTCCGACGTTTATCAGACTTTCAGATAGGGGAAATGTCAGTGACCATTCCGATTTCAGTTCCAGAGTGATTCGCCCAATGAGTCTTTGATATTTAGTCGTTTTCAGCCAATTTTCTGGATTTTTGAAAATTTCACTTTTTTGTGAAAATATCCACTAAATCAGGGAATAATATGTATGAGGGTACCACAGGAGAGTTCCAAATGTGTGTGGGTAGAATATATATCCCATGGGGGTAAAATTGAAAAGTTGAAAAAAATTTTTTTTGGGATTTCGTCATTTTTCTGGCGTTTATCAGACTTTAAGACAGGGGAAATGTCAGTGAGTGTTCTGATTTCAGTTCCAGAGTGCCCAATGAGTCCTTGATATTTAGTAGTTTTCAGCCAATTTTCTGGATTTTTGAAAATTTCACTTTTTTGTGAAAATATCCACTAAATGAGGGAATAATATGTATGAGGGTACCCCAGGAGAGTTCCAAATGTGTGTGGGTAGAATATTTATCTGACGGGGGTAAAATTGAAAAAAGTTGAAAAAAAATTTTTTTTGGACTTGGTCATTTTTCTGCCGTTTATCAGACTTTAAGATAGGGGAAATGTCAGTGAGCATTCCGATTTCAGTTCCAGAGTGATTCGCCCAATGAGTCCTTGATATTTAGTCGTTTTCAGCCAATTTTCTGGATTTTTGAAAACTTCACTTTTTTGTGAAAATATCCACTAAATGAGGGAATAATATGTATGAGGGTACCCCAGGAGAGTTCCAAATGTGTGTGAGTAGAATATATATCCCACGGGGGTAAAATTGAAAAAAGTTGAAAAAAATTTTTTTTGGACTTAGTCATTTTTCCGGCGTTTATCAGACTTTCAGATAGGGGAAATGTCAGTGAGCATTCTGATTTCAGTTCCAGAGTGATTCACCCAATGAGTCCTTGATATTTAGTCGTTTTCAGCCAATTTTCTGGATTTTTGAAAATTTCACTTTTTTGTGAAAATATCCATTAAATGAGGGAATAATATGTATGAGGGTACCCCAGGAGAGTTCCAAATGTGTGTGGGTAGAATATTTATCTGAAGGGGGTAAAATTGAAAAAAGTTGAAAAAAAATTTTTTTTGGACTTGGTCATTTTTCTGCCGTTTATCAGACTTTAAGATAGGGGAAATGTCAGTGAGCATTCCGATTTCAGTTCCAGAGTAATTTGCCCAATGAGTCTTTGATATTTAGTCGTCTTCAGCCAATTTTCTGGATTTTTGAAAATTTCACTTTTTTGTCAAAATATCCACTAAATGAGGGAATAATATGTGTGAGGGTACCCCAGGAGAGTTCTAAATGTGTGTGGGAAGAATATATATCCCACAAGGGTAAAATTGAAAAAAGTTGAAAAAAAATTTTTTTTGGACTTAGTTATTTTTCCGGCGTTTATCAGACTTTCAGATAGGGGAAATGTCAGTGAGCGTTCTGATTTCAGTTCCAGAGCGATTTGCCCAATGAGTCCTTGATATTTAGTCGTTTTCAGCCAATTTTCTGGATTTTTGAACATTTCACTTTTTTGTGAAAATATCCACTAAATGAGGGAATAATATGTATGAGGGTACCCCAGGAGAGTTCCAAATGTGTGTGGGTAGAATATATATCCCATGGGGGTAAAATTCAAAAAAGTTGAAAAAATTTTTTTGGGGGATTTAGTCATTTTTCTAGCGTTTATCAGACTTTAAGATAGGGGAAATGTCAGTGAGCATTCCGATTTCAGTTCCAGAGCGATTCGCCCAATGAGTCTCTGATATTTAGTCGTTTTCAGCCAATTTTCTGGATTTTTGAAAATTTCACTTTTTTGTGAAAATATCCACTAAATGAGGGAATAATATGTGTGAGGGTACACCAGGAGAGTTCCAAATGTGTGTGGGTAGAATATATATCCCACGTGGGTAAAATTGAAAAAAGTTGAAAAAAATTTTTTTTTGGACTTGGTCATTTTTCTGGCGTTTATCAGACTTTAAGATAGGGGAAATGTCAGTGAGCATTCCGATTTCAGTTAGAGAGTGATTCGCCCAATGAGTCTTTGATATTTAGTCGTCTTCAGCCAATTTTCTGGATTTTTGAAAATTTCACTTTTTTGTGAAAATATCCACTAAATGAGGGAATAATATGTGTGAGGGTACCCCAGGAGAGTTCTAAATGTGTGTGGGAAGAATATATATCCCACAAGGGTAAAATTGAAAAAAGTTGAAAAAAAAATTTTTTTGGACTTAGTTATTTTTCCGGCGTTTATCAGACTTTCATATAGGGGAAATGTCAGTGAGCGTTCCGATTTCAGTTCCAGAGCGATTCGCCCAATGAGTCCTTGATATTTATTCGTTTTCAGCCAATTTTCTGGATTTTTGAAAATTTCACTTTTTTGTCAAAATATCCACTAAGTGAGGGAATAATATGTGTGAGGGTACCCCAGGAGAGTTCCAAATGTGTGTGGGTAGAATATATATCCCATGGGGGTAAAATTCAAAAAAGTTGAAAAAAATTTTTTGGGGGATTTAGTCATTTTTCTGGCGTTTATCAGACTTTAAGATAGGGGAAATGTCAGTGAGCATTACGATTTCAGTTCCAGAGTGATTCGCCCAATGAGTCTTTGATATTTAGTCGTTTTCAGCCAATTTTCTGGATTTTTGAAAATTTCACTTTTTTGTGAAAATATCCACTAAATGAGGGAATAATATGTATGAGGGTACCCCAGGAGAGTTCCAAATGTGTGTGGGTAGAATATATATCCCATGGGGGTAAAATTGAAAAAAGCTTAAAAATTTTTTTGGGGGAATTTAGTCATTTTTCTGGCGTTTATCAGACTTTAAGATAGGGGAAATGTCAGTGAGCGTTCCGATTTCAGTTCCAGAGCGATTCGCCCAGTGAGTCTTTGATATTTAGTCGGTTTCAGCCAATTTTCTGGATTTTTGAAAATTTCACTTTTTTGTGAAAATATCCACTAAATGAGGGAATAATATGTATGAGGGTACCCCAGGAGAGTTCCAAATGTGTGTGTGTAGAATATATATCCCACGGGGGTAAAATTGCAAAAAGTTGAAAAAAATTTTTTTTGGACTTAGTCATTTTTCCGGCGTTTATCAGACTTTCAGATAGGGGAAATGTCAGTGAGCATTCTGATTTCAGTTCCAGAGTGATTCGCCCAATGAGTCCTTGATATTTAGTCGTTTTCAGCCAATTTTCTGGATTTTTGAAAATTTCACTTTTTTGTGAAAATATCCACTAAATGAGGGAATAATATGTATGAGGGTACCCCAGGAGAGTTCCAAATGTGTGTGGGTAGAATATTTATCTGACGGGGGTAAAATTGAAAAAAGTTGAAAAAAAATTTTTTTTGGACTTAGTCATTTTTCCGACGTTTATCAGACTTTCAGATAGGGGAAATGTCAGTGAGCATTCCGATTTCAGTTCCAGAGTGATTCGCCCAATGAGTCCTTGATATTTAGTCGTTTTCAGCCAATTTTCTGGATTTTTGAAAACTTCACTTTTTTGTGAAAATATCCACTAAATGAGGGAATAATATGTGTGAGGGTACACCAGGAGAGTTCCAAATGTGTGTGGGTAGAATATATATCCCACGGGGGTAAAATTGAAAACATTTTTTTTTTTGGACTTAGTCATTTTTCCGACGATTATTACACTTTCAGATAGGGGAAATGTCAGTGAGCGTTCCGATTTCAGTTCCAGAGTGATTCGTCAAATGAGTCTTTGATATTTAGTCGTCTTCAGCCAATTTTCTGGATTTTTGAAAATTTCACTTTTTTGTGAAAATATCCACTAAATGAGGGAATAATATGTGTGAGGGTACCCCAGGAGAGGTCCAAATGTGTGTGGGTAGAATATATATCTGACGGGGGTAAAATTGAAAAAAGTTGAAAAAAAATTTTTTTTGGACTTAGTCATTTTTCCGGCGTTTATCAGACTTTAAGATAGGGGAAATGTCAGTGAGCATTCCGATTTCAGTTCCAGAATGATTCGCCCAATGAGTCTTTGATATTTAGTCGTCTTCAGCCAATTTTCTGGATTTCTGAAAATTTTACTTTTTTGTCAAAATATCCACTAAATGAGGGAATAATATGTGTGAGGGTACCCCAGGAGAGTTCTAAATGTGTGTGGGAAGAATATATATCCCACAAGGGTAAAATTGAAAAAAGTTGAAAAAAATTTTTTTTTGGACTTAGTTATTTTTCCGGCGTTTATCAGACTTTCAGATAGGGGAAATGTCAGTGAGCGTTCCGATTTCAGTTCCAGAGTGATTCGCCCAATGAGTCCTTGATATTTAGTCGTTTTCAGCCAATATTCTGGATTTTTGAAAACTTCACTTTTTTGTGAAAATATCCACTAAATGAGGGAATAATATGTATGAGGGTACCCCAGGAGAGTTCCAAATGTGTGTGGGTAGAATATATATCCCATGGGGGTAAAATTGAAAAAAGTTTAAAAAATTTTTTTGGGGAATTTAGTCATTTTTCTGGCGTTTATCAGACTTTAAGATAGGGGAAATGTCAGTGAGCGTTCCGATTTCAGTTCCAGAGCAATTCGCCCAATGAGTCTTTGATATTAAGTCGTTTTCAGCCAATTTTCTGGATTTTTGAAAATTTCACTTTTTTGTCAAAATATCCACTAAATGAGGGAATAATATGTGTGAGGGTACCCCAGGAGAGTTCTAAATGTGTGTGGGAAGAATATATATCCCACAAGGGTAAAATTTAAAAAAGTTGAAAAAAATTTTTTTTTGGACTTATTTTTCCGGCGTTTATCAGACTTTCAGATAGGGGAAATGTCAGTGAGCGTTCCGATTTCAGTTCCAGAGTGATTCGCCCAATGAGTCCTTGATATTTAGTCGTTTTCAGCCAATTTTCTGGATTTTTGAAAACTTCACTTTTTTGTGAAAATATCCACTAAATGAGGGAATAATATGTATGAGGGTACCCCAGGAGAGTTCCACATGTGTGTGGGTAGAATATATATCCCACGGGGGTAAAATTGAAAAAAGTTGAAAAAAATTTTTTTTTTGGACTTGGTCATTTTTCTGCCGTTTATCAGACTTTAAGATAGGGGAAATGTCAGTGAGCGTTCCGATTTCAGTTCCAGAGCGATTTGCCCAATGAGTCCTTGATATTTAGTCGTTTTCAGCCAATTTTCTGGATTTTTGAACATTTCACTTTTTTGTGAAAATATCCACTAAATGAGTGAATAATATGTGTGAGGGTACCCCAGGAGAGTTCCAAATGTGTGTGGGAAGAATATATATCCCACGGGGGTAAAATTGAAAAAAGTTGAAAGAAATTTTTTTTTGGACTTAGTCATTTTTCCGGCGTTTATCAGACTTTCAGATAGGGGAAATGTCAGTGAGCGTTCCGATTTCAGTTCCAGAGCGATTCGCGCAATGAGTCCTTGATATTTATTCGTTTTCAGCCAATTTTCTGGATTTTTGAAAATGTCACTTTTTTGTCAAAATATCCACTAAATGAGGGAATAATATGTGTGAGGGTACCCCAGGAGAGTTCTAAATGTGTGTGGGTAGAATATATATCCCAAGGGGGTAAAATTGAAAAAGTTGAAAAAATTTTTTTTTTGGATTTAGTCATTTTTCTGGCGTTTATCAGACTTTAAGACAGGGGAAATGTCAGTGAGTGTTCTGATTTCAGTTCCAGAGTGCCCAATGAGTCCTTGATATTTAGTAGTTTTCAGCCAATTTTCTGGATTTTTGAAAATTTCACTTTTTTGTGAAAATATCCACTAAATGAGGGAATAATATGTGTGAGGGTACACCAGGAGAGTTCTAAATGTGTGTGGGTAGAATATATATCCCACGGGGGTAAAATTGAAAACATTTTTTTTTTTGGACTTAGTAATTTTTCCGACGTTTATTAGACTTTCAGATAGGGGAAATGTCAGTGAGCGTTCCGATTTCTGTTCCAGAGCGATTCGCCCAATGAGTCCTTGATATTTAGTCGTTTTCAGCCAATTTTCTGGATTTTTAAAATTTCACTTTTTTGTGAAAATATCCACTAAATGAGGGAATAATATGTATGAGGGTACCCCAGGAGAGTTCCAAATGTGTGTGGGTAGAATATATATCCCATGGGGGTAAAATTCAAAAAAGTTGAAAAAATTTTTTTTGGGGATTTAGTCATTTTTCTGGCGTTTATCAGACTTTAAGATAGGGGAAATGTCAGTGAGCGTTCCGATTTCAGTTCCAGAGCGATTCGCCCAATGAGTCTTTGATATTTAGTCGTTTTCAGCCAATTTTCTGGATTTTTGAAAATTTCACTTTTTTGTGAAAATATCCACTAAATGAGGGAATAATATGTATGAGGGTAACCCAGGAGAGTTCCAAATGTGTGTGTGTAGAATATATATCCCACGGGGGTAAAATTGAAGAAAGTTGAAAAAATTTTTTTTGGACTTAGTCATTTTTCCGGCGTTTATCAGACTTTCAGATAGGGGAAATGTCAGTGAGCATTCTGATTTCAGTTCCAGAGTGATTCGCCCAATGAGTCCTTGATATTTAGTCGTTTTCAGCCAATTTTCTGGATTTTTGAAAATTTCACTTTTTTGTGAAAATATCCACTAAATGAGGGAATAATATGTATGAGGGTACCCCAGGAGAGTTCCAAATGTGTGTGAGTAGAATATATATCCCACGGGGGTAAAATTGAAAAAATGTGAAAAATTTTTTTTTTTGGACTTAGTCATTTTTCCGCCTTTTATCAGACTTTCAGACAGGGGAAATGTCAGTGAGCGTTACCATTTCAGTTCCAGAGCGATTCGCCCAATGAGTCCTTGTTATTTTGTCATTTTCAGCCAATTTTCTGGATTTTTGAAAATTTCACTTTTTTTGTGAAAATATCCACTAAATGAGGGAATAATATGTATGATGGTACCCCAGGAGAGTTCCAAATGTGTGTGGGTAGAATAGATATCCCATGGGGGTAAAATTCAAAAAAGTTGAAAAAATATTTTTTTTTGATTTAGTCATTTTTCTGGCGTTTATCAGACTTTAAGATAGGGGAAATGTCAGTGAGCGTTCCGATTTCAGTTCCAGAACGATTCGCCCAATGAGTCTTTGATATTTAGTCGTTTTCAGCCAATTTTCTGGATTTTTGAAAATTTCACTTTTTTGTGAAAATATCCACTAAATGAGGGAATAATATGTATGAGGGTACCCCAGGAGAGTTCCAAATGTGTGTGGGCAGAATATATATCCCACGGGGGTAAAATTGAAAAAATGTGAAAAAAATTTTTTTTTGGACTTAGTCATTTTTCCGGCGTTTATCAGACTTTCAGATAGGGGAAATGTCAGTGAGCATTCTGATTTCAGTTCCAGAGCGATTCGCCCATTGAGTCCTTGTTATTTAGTCGTTTTCAGCCAATTTTCTGGATTTTTGAAAATTTCACTTTTTTGTGAAAATATCCGCTAAATGAGGGAATAATATGTGTGAGGGTACCCCAGGAGAGTTCTAAATGTGTGTGGGAAGAATATATATCTCACGGGGGTAAAATTGAAAAAAGTTGAAAATCAATTTTTTTTGGACTTAGTCATTTTTCCGGCGTTTATCAGACTTTCAGATAGGGGAAATGTCATTGAGCGTTCCGATTTCAGTTCCAGAGCGATTCTACCAATGAGTCCTTGATATTTAGTCGTTTTCAGCCAATATTTTGGATTTTTGAATATTTCACTTTTTGTGAAAATATCCACTAAATGAGGGAATAATAAGTGTGAGGGTACCACAGGAGAGTTAAAAATGTGTGTGGGAAGAATATATATCCCACGGGGGTAAAATTGAAACAGTTGAAAAAATTTTTTTTTTGGACTTAGTCATTTTTCCGCCGTTTATCAGACTTTCAGATAGGGGAAATGTCAGTGAGCGTTCCGATTTCAGTTCCAGAGCGATTCGCCCAGTGAGTCCTTGATATTTAGTCGTTTTCAGCCATTTTTCTTAATTTTTGAAAATTTCACTTTTTTGTGAAAATATCCACTAAATGAGGGAATAATAAGTGTGAGGGTACCCCAGGAGAGTTCCAAATGTGTGTGGGAGAAATATATATCCCACGGGGGTAAAATTGAAAAAATGTGAAAAAATTTTTTTTTGGACTTAGTCATTTTTCCGGCGTTTATCAGACTTTCAGATAGGGGAAATGTCAGTGAGCGTTGCGATTTCAGTTCCAGAGCGATTCGCCCAATAAGTCCATGATATTTAGTCGTTTTCAGCCAATTTTCTTGATTTTTGAAAATTTCACTTTTTTGTGAAAATATCCACTAAATGAGGGAATAATATGTGTGAGGGTACCCCAGGAGAGTTCCAAATGTGTGTGGGTAAAATATATATCCCACGGGGGTAAAATTGAAAAAAGTTAAAAAAAAATTTTTTTTGCACTTAGTCATTTTTCTGGCGTTTATCAGACTTTCAGATAGGGGAAATGTCAGTGAGTGTTCCGATTTCAGTTCCAGAGCGATTCGCCCAATGAGTCCTTGATATTTAGTCGTTTTCAGCCAATTTTTTGGATTTTTCAAAATTTCACTTTTTTGTGAAAATATCCACTAAATGAGGGAATAATATGTGTGAGGGTACCCCACTAGAGTTCCAAATGTGTGTGGGTAGAATATATATCCCATGGGGGTAAAATTGAAAAAAGTTGAAAAAAATTTTTTTTTGGACTTAGTCATTTTTCCGGCATTTATCAGACTTTCAGATAGGGGAAATGTCAGTGAGCGTTCCGATTTTAGTTCCAGAGCGATTCGCCCAATGAGTCCTTGTTATTTAGTTGTTTTCAGCCAATTTTCTGGATTTTTGAAAATTTCACTTTTTTGTGAAAATATCCACTAAATGAGGGAATAATATGTGTGAGGGTACCGAAGGAGAGTCCCAAATGTGTGTGGGTAGAATATATATCCCACGGGGGTAAAATTGAAAAAAGTTGAAAAAAATTTTTTTGGGGACTTAGTCATTTTTCCGGCGTTTATCAGACTTTCAGATAGGGGAAATGTCAGTGAGCATTCCGATTTCAGTTTCAGAGTGATTCGCCCAATGAGTCCTTGATATTTAGTCGTTTTCAGCCAATTTTCTGGATTTTTGAAAATTTCACTTTTTTTGTGAAAATATCCACTAAATGAGGGAATAATATGTGTGAGGGTATCGCAGGAGAGGTCCAAATGTGTGTGGGAAGAATATATATCCCACGGGGGTAAAATTGAAAAAATGTGAAAAAAATTTTTTTTTGGACTTAGTCATTTTTCCGCCTTTTATCAGACTTTCAGATAGGGGAAATGTCAGTGAACGTTCCGATTTCAGTTCCAGAGCGATTCGCCCAATGAGTCCTTGTTATTTTGTCGTTTTCAGCCAATTTTCTGGATTTTTGAAAATTTCACTTTTTTGTGAAAATATCCACTAAATTAGGGAATAAAAAGTGTGAGGGTACCCCAGGAGAGTTCCAAATGTGTGTGGGAAGAATATATATCCCACAGGGGTAAAATTGAAAAAGTTGAAAAAAATTTTTTTTTGGACTTAGTCATTTTTCCGCCGTTTATCAGACTTTCAGATAGGGGAAATGTCAGTGAGCGTTGCGATTTCAGTTCCAGAGCGATTCGCCCAATAAGTCCTTGATATTTAGTCGTTTTCAGAGAAATTTTCTTGATTTTTGAAAATTTCACTTTTTTGTGAAAATATCCACTAAATGAGGGAATAATATGTGTGAGGGTACCGAAGGAGAGTTCCAAATGTGTGTGGGTAGAATATATATCCCACGGGGGTAAAATTGAAAAAAGTTGAAAACATTTTTTTTTTGGACTTAGTCATTTTTCCGGCGTTTATCAGACTTTAAGGCAGGGGAAATGTCAGTGAGCATTCCCATTTCAGTTCCAGAGCGATTCGCCAAATGAGTCTTTGATATTTAGTCGTTTTCAGCCAATTTTCTGGATTTTTGAAAATTTCACTTTTTTGTGAAAATATCCACTAAATGAGGGAATAATATGTGTGAGGGTACCGAAGAAGAGTTCCAAATTTGTGTGGGTAGAATATATATCCCACGGGGTTAAATTGAAAAAAGTTTTAAAAAAATTTTTTTTGGACTTAGTAATTTTTCCGACGTTTATCAGACTTTCAGATAGGGGAAATGTCAGTGAGCGTTCCGATTTCAGTTCCAGAGCGATTCGCCCAATGAGTCCTTGATGTTTAGTCGTTTTCAGCCAATTTTCTGGATTCTTGAAAATTTCACTTTTTTGTGAAAATATCCACTAAATGAGGGAATAATATGTATGAGGGTACCCCAGGAGAGTTCCAAATGTGTGTGGGTAGAATATATATCCCACGGGGGTAAAATTGAAAAAAGTTGAAAAAATTTTTTTTTGGACTTAGTCATTTTTCTGGCATTTATCAGACTTTCAGATAGGGGAAATGTCAGTGAGCGTTCCGATTTCAGTTCCAGAGCGATTCGCCCAATTAGTCCTTGTTATTAAGTTGTTTTCAGCCAATTTTCTGGATTTTTGAAAATTTCACTTTTTTGTGACAATATCCACTAAATAAGGGAATAATATGTGTGAGGGTACCCCAGGAGAGTTCCAAATGTGTGTGGGAAGAATATATATCCCACGGGGGTAAAATTGAAAAAAGTTGAAAAAAATTTTTTTTTGGACTTAGTCATTTTTCTGGCGTTTATCAGACTTTCAGATAGGGGAAATGTCAGTGAGCGTTGCAATTTCAGTTCCAGAGCGATTCGCACAATAAGTCCTTGATATTTAGTCGTTTTCAGAGAAATTTTCTTGATTTTTGAAAATTTCACTTTTTTGTGAAAATATCCACTAAATGAGGGAATAATATGTGTGAGGGTACCCCAGGAGAGTTCCAAATGTGTGTGGGTAAAATATATATCCCACGGGGGTAAAATTGAAAAAAGTTAAAAAAAATTTTTTTTTGCACTTAGTCATTTTTCTGGCGTTTATCAGACTTTCAGATAGGGGAAATGTCAGTGAGTGTTCCGATTTCAGTTCCAGAGCGATTCGCCCAATGAGTCCTTGATATTTAGTCGTTTTCAGCCAATTCTCTGGATTTTTGAAAATTTCACTTTTTTGTGAAAATATCCACTAAATGAGGGAATAATATGTGTGAGGGTACCCCAGGAGAGTTCTAAATGTGTGTGGGTAGAATATATATCCCAAGGGGGTAATATTGAAAAAAGTTGAAAAAATTTTCTTTTTGGACTTAGTCATTTTTCCGGCGTTTATCAGACTTTCAGATAGGGGAAATGTCAGTGAGCGTTCCGATTTCAGTTCCAGAGCGATTCGCCCAATGAGTCCTTGATATTTAGTCGTTTTCAGCCAATTCTCTGGATTTTTGAAAATTTCACTTTTTTGTGAAAATATCCACTAAATGAGGGAATAATATGTGTGAGGGTACCCCAGGAGAGGTCCAAATGTGTGTGGGTAGAATATATATCTGCCAGGGGTAAAATTGAAAAAAGTTGAAAAAAAAATTTTTTTGGACTTAGTCATTTTTCCGGCGTTTATCAGACTTTCAGATAGGGGAAATGTCAGTGAGCGTTCCAATTTCAGTTCCAGAGCGATTCGCCCAATGAGTCCTTGATATTTAGTCGTTTTCAGCCAATTTTCTGGATTTTTGAAAATTTCACTTTTTTTGTGAAAATATCCACTAAATGAGGGAATAATATGTATGAGGGTACCCCAGGAGAGTTCCAAATGTGTGTGGGTAGAATATATATCCCATGGGGGTAAAATTCAAAAAAGTTGAAAAATTTTTTTTGGGGGATTTAGTCATTTTTCTGGCGTTTATCAGACTTTAAGATAGGGGAATGTCAGTGAGCGTTCCGATTTCAGTTCCAGAGCGATTCGCCCAATGAGTCTTTGATATTTAGTCGTTTTCAGCCAATTTTCTGGATTTTTGAAAATTTCACTTTTTTGTGAAAATATCCACTAAAAGAGGGAATAATATGTATGAGGGTACCCCAGGAGAGTTCCAAATGTGTGTGGGTAGAATATATATCCCACGGGGGTAAAATTGAAAAAAGTTGAAAAGAATTTTTTTGGGACTTAGTCATTTTTCCGGCGTTTATCAGACTTTCAGATAGGGGAAATGTCAGTGAGCATTCTGATTTCAGTTTCAGAGTGATTCGCCCAATGAGTCCTTGATATTTAGTCGTTTTCAGCCAATTTTCTGGATTTTTGAAAATTTCACTTTTTTGTGAAAATATCCACTAAATGAGGGAATAATATGTGTGAGGGTACCGAAGGAGAGTTCCAAATGTGTGTGGGTAGAATATATATCCCACGGGGGTAAAATTGAAAAAAGTTGAAAAAATTTTTTTTTTGGACTTAGTCATTTTTCTGGGGTTTATCAGACTTTAAGATAGGGGAAATGTCAGTGAGCATTCCCATTTCAGTTCCAGAGCGATTCGCCCAATGAGTCCTTGTTATTTTGTCATTTTCAGCCAATTTTCTGGATTTTTGAAAATTTCACTTTTTTGTGAAAATATCCACTAAATGAGGGAATAATATGTGTGAGGGTACCGAAGGAGAGTTCCAAATGTGTGTGGGTAGAATATATATCTGCCAGGGGTAAAATTGAAAAAGTTGAAAAAATTTTTTTGGGGGATTTAGTCATTTTTCCGACGTTTATCAGATTTTCAGATAGGGGAAATGTCAGTGAGCATTCCGATTTCAGTTCCAGAGTGATTCGCCCAATGAGTCCTTGATATTTAGTCGTTTTCAGCCAATTTTCTGGATTTTTGAAAATTTCACTTTTTTGTGAAAATATCCACTAAATGAGGGAATAATATGTATGAGGGTACCCCAGGAGAGTTCCAAATGTGTGTGAGTAGAATATATATCCCATGGGGGTAAAATTGAAAAAATGTGAAAAAAATTTTTTTTGGGACTTAGTCATTTTTCCGCCTTTTATCAGACTTTCAGATTGGGGAAATGTCAGTGAGCATTGCGATTTCAGTTCCAGAGCGATTCGCCCAATAAGTCCATGATATTTAGTCGTTTTCAGCCAATTTTCTTGATTTTTGAAAATTTCACTTTTTTGTGAAAATATCCACTAAATGAGGGAATAATATGTGTGAGGGTACCCCAGGAGAGTTCCAAATGTGTGTGGGTAAAATATATAGACCACGGGGGTAAAATTGAAAAAAGTTAAAAAAAATTTTTTTTGCACTTAGTCATTTTTCTGGCGTTTATCAGAATTTCAGATAGGGGAAATGTCAGTGAGTGTTCCGATTTCAGTTCCAGAGCGATTCGCCCAATGAGTCCTTGATATTTAGTCGTTTTCAGCCAATTTTTTGGATTTTTCAAAATTTCACTTTTTTGTGAAAATATCCACTAAATGAGGGAATAATATGTGTGAGGGTACCCCACTAGAGTTCCAAATGTGTGTGGGTAGAATATATATCCCACGGGGGTAAAATTGAAAAAAGTTGAAAAAATTATTTTTTTGTACTTAGTCATTTTTCCGACGTTTATCAGACTTTCAGATAGGAGAAATGTCAGTGAGCGTTTCGATTTCAGTTCCAGAGCGATTCGCCCAATAAGTCCTTGATATTTAGTCGTTTTCAGCCAATTTTCTGGATTTTTGAAAATTTCACTTTTTTGTGAAAATATCCACTAAATGAGGGAATAATATGTATGAGGGTACCCCAGGAGAGTTCCAAATGTGTGTGGGTAGAATATATATCCCACGGGGGTAAAATTGAAAAAAGTTGAAAATAATTTTTTTGGGACTTAGTCATTTTTCCGGCGTTTATCAGACTTTCAGATAGGGGAAATGTCAGTGAGCATTCTGATTTCAGTTTCAGAGTGATTCGCCCAATGAGTCCTTGATATTTAGTCGTTTTCAGCCAATTTTCTGGATTTTTGAAAATTTCACTTTTTTGTGAAAATATCCACTAAATGAGGGAATAATATGTGTGAGGATATCGCAGGAGAGGTCCAAATGTGTGTGGGAAGAATATATATCCCACGGGGGTAAAATTGAAAAAATGTGAAAAAAATTTTTTTGGGACTTAGTCATTTTTCCGGCGTTTATCAGACTTTCAGATAGGGGAAATGTCAGTGAGCATTGCGATTTCAGTTCCAGAGCGATTCGCCCAATAAGTCCATGATATTTAGTCGTTTTCAGCCAATTTTCTGGATTTTTGAAAATTTCACTTTTTTGTGAAAATATCCACTAAATGAGGGAATAATATGTGTGAGGATATCGCAGGAGAGGTCCAAATGTGTGTGGGAAGAATATATATCCCACGGGGGTAAAATTGAAAAAAGTTTAAAAAAAATTTTTTTTGGACTTAGTCATTTTTCCGGCGTTTATCAGACTTTCAGATAGGGGAAATGTCAGTGAGCGTTCCGATTTCAGTTCCAGAGCGATTCGCCTGATGAGTCCTTGATAATTAGTCGTTTTCAGCCAATTTTCTGGATTTTTGAAAATTTCACTTTTTTGTGAAAATATCCACTAAATGAGGGAATAATATGTATGAGGGTACCCCAGGAGAGTTCCAAATGTGTGTGGGTAGAATATATATCCCACGGGGGTAAAATTGAAAAAATTTAAAAAAATTTTTTTTTGGACTTAGTCATTTTTCTGGCGTTTATCAGACTTTAAGATAGGGGAAATGTCAGTGAGCATTCCCATTTCAGTTCCAGAGCGATTCGCCCAATGAGTCCTTGTTATTTAGTTGTTTTCAGCCAATTTTCTGGATTTTTGAAAATTTCACTTTTTTGTGACAATATCCACTAAATGAGGGAATAATATGTGTGAGGGTACCGAAGGAGAGTCCCAAATGTGTGTGGGTAGAATATATATCCCACGGGGGTAAAATTGAAAAAAGTTGAAAAAAATTTTTTTTTTGGACTTAGTCATTTTTCTGGGGTTTATCAGACTTTAAGATAGGGGAAATGTCAGTGAGCATTCCCATTTCAGTTCCAGAGCGATTCGCCCAATGAGTCCTTGATATTTAGTCGTTTTCAGCCAATTTTCTGGATTTTTGAAAATTTCACTTTTTTGTGAAAATATCCACTAAATGAGGAATAATATGTATGAGGGTACCCCAGGAGAGTTCCAAATGTGTGTGGGTAGAATATATATCCCACGGGGGTAAAATTGAAAAAAGTTGAAAAGAATTTTTTTGGGACTTAGTCATTTTTCCGGCGTTTATCAGACTTTCAGATAGGGGAAATGTCAGTGAGCATTCTGATTTCAGTTTCAGAGTGATTCGCCCAATGAGTCCTTGATATTTAGTCGTTTTCAGCCAATTTTCTGGATTTTTGAAAATTTCACTTTTTTGTGAAAATATCCACTAAATGAGGGAATAATATGTGTGAGGGTACCCCAGGAGAGTTCCAAATGTGTGTGGTAAGAATATATATTCCACGGGGGTAAAATTGAAAAAATGTGAAAAAAATTTTTTTTTGGACTTAGTCATTTTTCCGCCTTTTATCAGACTTTCAGATAGGGGAAATGTCAGTGAACGTTCCGATTTCAGTTCCAGAGCGATTCGCCCAATGAGTCCTTGTTATTTTGTCGTTTTCACCCAATTTTCTGGATTTTTGAAAATTTCACTTTTTTGTGAAAATATCCACTAAATTAGGGAATAATAAGTGTGAGGGTACCCCAGGAGAGTTTCAAATGTGTGTGGGAAGAATATATATCCCACGGGGGTAAAATTGAAAAAGTTGAAAAAAATTTTTTTTTGGACTTAGTCATTTTTCCGCCGTTTATCAGACTTTCAGATAGGGGAAATGTCAGTGAGTGTTCCGATTTCAGTTCCACAGCGATTCGCCCAATGAATCATTGATATTTAGTAGTTTTCAGCCAATTTTCTTGATTTTTGAAAATTTCACTTTTTTGTGAAAATATCCACTAAATGAGGGAATAATATGTATGAGAGTACCCCAGGAGAGTTCCAAATGTGTGTGGGTAGAATATATATCCCACGGGGGTAAAATTGAAAAAAGTTAAAAAAATATTTTTTTTGGACTTAGTCATTTTTCTGGCGTTTATCAGACTTTAAGATAGGGGAAATGTCAGTGAGCATTCCCATTTCAGTTCCAGAGCGATTCGCCCAATGAGTCTTTGATATTTAGTCGTTTTCAGCAAATTTTCTGGATTTTTGAAAATTTCACTTTTTTGTGAAAATATCCACTAAATGAGGGAATAATATGTATGAGGGTACCCCAGGAGAGTTCCAAATGTGTGTGGGTAGAATATATATCCCACGGGGGTAAAATTGAAAAAAGTTGAAAAAATTTTTTTTTTGGACTTAGTCATTTTTCCGACGTTTATCAGACTTTCAGATAGGAGAAATGTCAGTGAGCGTTTCGATTTCAGTTCCAGAGCGATTCGCCCAATAAGTCCTTGATATTTAGTCGTTTTCAGCCAATTTTCTGGATTTTTGAAAATTTCACTTTTTTGTGAAAATATCCACTAAATGAGGGAATAATATGTGTGAGGGTACCGAAGGAGAGTTCCAAATTTGTGTGGGTAGAATATATATCCCACGGGGGTAAAATTGAAAAAAGTTTAAAAAAAATTTTTTTTGGACTTAGTCATTTTTCCGGCGTTTATCAGACTTTCAGATAGGGGAAATGTCAGTGAGCGTTCCGATTTCAGTTCCAGAGCGATTCGCCCGATGAGTCCTTGATAATTAGTCGTTTTCAGCCAATTTTCTGGATTTTTGAAAATTTCACTTTTTTGTGAAAATATCCACTAAATGAGGGAATAATATGTATGAGGGTACCCCAGGAGAGTTCCAAATGTGTGTGGGTAGAATATATATCCCACGGGGGTAAAATTGAAAAAATTTAAAAAAAATTTTTTTGGGGGATTTAGTCATTTTTCTGGCGTTTATCAGACTTTAAGATAGGGGAAATGTCAGTGAGCATTCCCATTTCAGTTCCAGAGCGATTCGCCCAATGAGTCCTTGTTATTTAGTTGTTTTCAGCCAATTTTCTGGATTTTTGAAAATTTCACTTTTTTGTGAAAATATCCACTAAATGAGGGAATAATATGTGTGAGGGTACCGAAGGAGAGTCCCAAATGTGTGTGGGTAGAATATATATCCCACGGGGGTAAAATTGAAAAAAGTTGAAAAAATTTTTTTTTGGGACTTAGTCATTTTTCCGGCGTTTATCAGACTTTCAGATAGGGGAAATGTCAGTGAGCGTTCCGATTTCAGTTCCAGAGCGATTCGCCCAATGAGTCCTTGTTATTTAGTTGTTTTCAGCCAATTTTCTGGATTTTTGAAAATTTCACTTTTTTGTGACAATATCCACTAAATGAGGGAATAATATGTGTGAGGGTACCCCAGGAGAGTTCCAAATGTGTGTGGGAAGAATATATATCCCACGGGGGTAAAATTGAAAAAAGTTGAAAAAAATTTTTTTTTGGACTTAGTCATTTTTCTGGGGTTTATCAGACTTTAAGATAGGGGAAATGTCAGTGAGCATTCCCATTTCAATTCCAGAGCGATTCGCCCAATGAGTCCTTGATATTTAGTCGTTTTCAGCCAATTTTCTGGATTTTTGAAAATTTCAATTTTTTGTGAAAATATCCACTAAATGAGGGAATAATATGTATGAGGGTACCCCAGGAGAGTTCCAAATGTGTGTGGGTAGAATATATATCCCACGGGGGTAAAATTGAAAAAAGTTGAAAAGAATTTTTTTGGGACTTAGTCATTTTTCCGGCGTTTATCAGACTTTCAGATAGGGGAAATGTCAGTGAGCATTCTGATTTCAGTTTCAGAGTGATTCGCCCAATGAGTCCTTGATATTTAGTCGTTTTCAGCCAATTTTCTGGATTTTTGAAAATTTCACTTTTTTGTGAAAATATCCACTAAATGAGGGAATAATATGTGTGAGGGTACCCCAGGAGAGTTCCAAATGTGTGTGGGAAGAATATATATCCCACGGGGGTAAAATTGAAAAAAGTTGAAAAAAATTTTTTTTTGGACTTAGTCATTTTTCTGGGGTTTATCAGACTTTAAGATAGGGGAAATGTCAGTGAGCATTCCCATTTCAGTTCCAGAGCGATTCGCCCAATGAGTCCTTGATATTTAGTCGTTTTCAGCCAATTTTCTGGATTTTTGAAAATTTCACTTTTTTGTGAAAATATCCACTAAATGAGGGAATAATATGTGTGAGGGTACCCCAGGAGAGTTCCAAATGTGTGTGGGAAGAATATATATTCCACGGGGGTAAAATTGAAAAAATGTGAAAAAAATTTTTTTTTGGACTTAGTCATTTTTCCGCCTTTTATCAGACTTTCAGATAGGGGAAATGTCAGTGAACGTTCCGATTTCAGTTCCAGAGCGATTCGCCCAATGAGTCCTTGTTATTTTGTCTTTTTCACCCAATTTTCTATATTTTTGAAAATTTCACTTTTTTGTGAAAATATCCACTAAATTAGGGAATAATAAGTGTGAGGGTACCCCAGGAGAGTTCCAAATGTGTGTGGGAAGAATATATATCCCACGGGGGTAAAATTGAAAAAGTTGAAAAAAATTTTTTTTTGGACTTAGTCATTTTTCCGCCGTTTATCAGACTTTCAGATAGGGGAAATGTCAGTGAGTGTTCCGATTTCAGTTCCACAGCGATTCGCCCAATGAATCATTGATATTTAGTCGTTTTCAGCCAATTTTCTTGATTTTTGAAAATTTCACTTTTTTGTGAAAATATCCACTAAATGAGGGAATAATATGTATGAGAGTACCCCAGGAGAGTTCCAAATGTGTGTGGGTAGAATATATATCCCACGGGGGTAAAATTGAAAAAAGTTAAAAAAATATTTTTTTTGGACTTAGTCATTTTTCTGGCGTTTATCAGACTTTAAGATAGGGGAAATGTCAGTGAGCATTCCCATTTCAGTTCCAGAGCGATTCGCCCAATGAGTCTTTGATATTTAGTCGTTTTCAGCAAATTTTCTGGATTTTTGAAAATTTCACTTTTTTGTGAAAATATCCACTAAATGAGGGAATAATATGTGTGAGGGTACCGAAGGATAGTTCCAAATGTGTGTGGGTAGAATATATATCCCACGGGGGTAAAATTGAAAAAAGTTGAAAAAATTTTTTTTTTGGACTTAGTCATTTTTCCGACGTTTATCAGACTTTCAGATAGGAGAAATGTCAGTGAGCGTTTCGATTTCAGTTCCAGAGCGATTCGCCCAATAAGTCCTTGATATTTAGTCGTTTTCAGCCAATTTTCTGGATTTTTGAAAATTTCACTTTTTTGTGAAAATATCCACTAAATGAGGGAATAATATGTGTGAGGGTACCGAAGGAGAGTTCCAAATTTGTGTGGGTAGAATATATATCCCACGGGGGTAAAATTGAAAAAAGTTTAAAAAAAATTTTTTTTGGACTTAGTCATTTTTCCGGCGTTTATCAGACTTTCAGATAGGGGAAATGTCAGTGAGCGTTCCGATTTCAGTTCCAGAGCGATTCGCCCAATGAGTCCTTGTTATTTAGTTGTTTTCAGCCAATTTTCTGGATTTTTGAAAATTTCACTTTTTTGTGACAATATCCACTAAATGAGGGAATAATATGTGTGAGGGTACCCCAGGAGAGTTCCAAATGTGTGTGGGAAGAATATATATCCCACGGGGGTAAAATTGAAAAAAGTTGAAAAAAATTTTTTTTTGGACTTAGTCATTTTTCTGGGGTTTATCAGACTTTAAGATAGGGGAAATGTCAGTGAGCATTCCCATTTCAGTTCCAGAGCGATTCGCCCAATGAGTCCTTGATATTTAGTCGTTTTCAGCCAATTTTCTGGATTTTTGAAAATTTCCCTTTTTTGTGAAAATATCCATTAAATGAGGGAATAATATGTATGAGCGTACCCCAGGAGAGTTCCAAATGTGTGTGGGTAGAATATATATCCCACGGGGGTAAAATTGAAAAAAGTTGAAAAGAATTTTTTTGGGACTTAGTCATTTTTCCGGCGTTTATCAGACTTTCAGATAGGGGAAATGTCAGTGAGCATTCTGATTTCAGTTTCAGAGTGATTCGCCCAATGAGTCCTTGATATTTAGTCGTTTTCAGCCAATTTTCTGGATTTTTGAAAATTTCACTTTTTTGTGAAAATATCCACTAAATGAGGGAATAATATGTGTGAGGGTATCGCAGGAGAGGTCCAAATGTTTGTGGGAAGAATATATATCCCACGGGGGTAAAATTGAAAAAATGTGAAAAAAATTTTTTTTTGGACTTAGTCATTTTTCCGCCGTTTATCAGACTTTCAGATAGGGGAAATGTCAGTGAGTGTTCCGATTTCAGTTCCAGAGCGATTCTCCCAATGAATCCTTGATATTTAGTCGTTTTCAGCCAATTTTCTTGATTTTTGAAAATTTCCCTTTTTTGTGAAAATATCCACTAAATGAGGGAATAATATGTGTGAGGGTACCCCAGGAGAGTTCCAAATGTGTGTGGGTAACATAGATATCCCATGGGGGTAAAATTGAAAAAAGTTGAAAAAAATTTTTTTTTGGACTTAGTCATTTTTCCGGCGTTTATCAGACTTTCAGATAGGGGAAATGTCAGTGAGCGTTGCGATTTCAGTTCCAGAGCGATTCGCCCAATAAGTCCTTGATATTTAGTCGTTTTCAGAGAATTTTTCTTGATTTTTGAAAATTTCACTTTTTTGTGAAAATATCCACTAAATGAGGGAATAATATGTGTGAGGGTACCCCACTAGAGTTCCAAATGTGTGTGGGTAGAATATATATCCCACGGGGGTAAAATTGAAAAAAGTTGAAAAAATTTTTTTTTGGACTTAGTCATTTTTCCGGCGTTTATCAGACTTTAACGCAGGGGAAATGTCAGTGAGCATTCCCATTTCAGTTCCAGAGCGATTCGCCAAATGAGTCTTTGATATTTAGTCATTTTCAGCCAATTTTCTGGATTTTTGAAAATTTCACTTTTTTGTGAAAATATCCACTAAATGAGGGAATAATATGTGTGAGGGTACCGAAGGAGAGTTCCAAATTTGTGTGGGTAGAATATATATCCCACGGGGGTAAAATTGAAAAAAGTTTTAAAAAAATTTTTTTTGGACTTAGTCATTTTTCCGACGTTTATCAGACTTTCAGATAGGGGAAATGTCAGTGAGCGTTCTGATTTCAGTTCCAGAGCGATTCGCCCAATGAGTCCTTGATAATTAGTCGTTTTCAGCCAATTTTCTGGATTTTTGAAAATTTCACTTCTTTGTGAAAATATCCACTAAATGAGGGAATAATATGTGTGAGGATACCCCAGGAGAGTTCCAAATGTGTGTGGGTAGAATATATATCCCACGGGGGTAAAATTGAAAAAAGTTTAAAAAAATTTTTTTTTGGACTTAGTCATTTTTCGGGGGTTTATCAGACTTTCAGATAGGGCAAATATCAGTGAGCATTCCGATTTCAGTTCCAGAGCGATTCGCCCAATGAGTCCTTGATATTTAGTCGTTTTCAGCCAATTTTCTGGATTTTTGAAAATTTCACTTTTTTGTGAAAATATCCACTAAATGAGGGAATAATATGTGTGAGGGTATCGCAGGAGAGGTCCAAATGTTTGTGGGAAGAATATATATCCCACGGGGGTATAATTGAAAAAATGTGAAAAAAATTTTTTTTTGGACTTAGTCATTTTTCCGCCGTTTATCAGACTTTCAGATAGGGGAAATGTCAGTGAGTGTTCCGATTTCAGTTCCAGAGCGATTCTCCCAATGAATCCTTGATATTTAGTCGTTTTCAGCCAATTTTCTTGATTTTTGAAAATTTCACTTTTTTGTGAAAATATCCACTAAATGAGGGAATAATATGTGTGAGGGTACCCCAGGAGAGTTCCAAATGTGTGTGGGTAACATAGATATCCCATGGGGGTAAAATTGAAAAAAGTTGAAAAAAATTTTTTTTTGGACTTAGTCATTTTTCCGGCGTTTATCAGACTTTCAGATAGGGGAAATGTCAGTGAGCGTTGCGATTTCAGTTCCAGAGCGATTCGCCCAATAAGTCCTTGATATTTAGTCGTTTTCAGAGAATTTTTCTTGATTTTTGAAAATTTCACTTTTTTGTGAAAATATCCACTAAATGAGGGAATAATATGTGTGAGGGTACCCCACTAGAGTTCCAAATGTGTGTGGGTAGAATATATATCCCACGGGGGTAAAATTGAAAAAAGTTGAAAAAATTTTTTTTTGGACTTAGTCATTTTTCCGGCGTTTATCAGACTTTAACGCAGGGGAAATGTCAGTGAGCATTCCCATTTCAGTTCCAGAGCGATTCGCCAAATGAGTCTTTGATATTTAGTCGTTTTCAGCCAATTTTCTGGATTTTTGAAAATTTCACTTTTTTGTGAAAATATCCACTAAATGAGGGAATAATATGTGTGAGGGTACCGAAGGAGAGTTCCAAATTTGTGTGGGTAGAATATATATCCCACGGGGGTAAAATTGAAAAAAGTTTAAAAAAAATTTTTTTTGGACTTAGTCATTTTTCCGACGTTTATCAGACTTTCAGATAGGGGAAATGTCAGTGAGCGTTCTGATTTCAGTTCCAGAGCGATTCGCCCAATGAGTCCTTGATAATTAGTCGTTTTCAGCCAATTTTCTGGATTTTTGAAAATTTCACTTCTTTGTGAAAATATCCACTAAATGAGGGAATAATATGTGTGAGGATACCCCAGGAGAGTTCCAAATGTGTGTGGGTAGAATATATATCCCACGGGGGTAAAATTGAAAAAAGTTTAAAAAAATTTTTTTTTGGACTTAGTCATTTTTCGGGGGTTTATCAGACTTTCAGATAGGGCAAATATCAGTGAGCATTCCGATTTCAGTTCCAGAGCGATTCGCCCAATGAGTCCTTGATGTTTAGTCGTTTTCAGCCAATTTTCTGGATTTTTGAAAATTTCCCTTTTTTGTGAAAATATCCATTAAATGAGGGAATAATATGTATGAGCGTACCCCAGGAGAGTTCCAAATGTGTGTGGGTAGAATATATATCCCACGGGGGTAAAATTGAAAAAAGTTGAAAAGAATTTTTTTGGGACTTAGTCATTTTTCCGGCGTTTATCAGACTTTCAGATAGGGGAAATGTCAGTGAGCATTCTGATTTCAGTTTCAGAGTGATTCGCCCAATGAGTCCTTGATATTTAGTCGTTTTCAGCCAATTTTCTGGATTTTTGAAAATTTCACTTTTTTGTGAAAATATCCACTAAATGAGGGAATAATATGTGTGAGGGTATCGCAGGAGAGGTCCAAATGTTTGTGGGAAGAATATATATCCCATGGGGGTAAAATTGAAAAAATGTGAAAAAAATTTTTTTTTGGACTTAGTCATTTTTCCGCCGTTTATCAGACTTTCAGATAGGGGAAATGTCAGTGAGTGTTCCGATTTCAGTTCCAGAGCGATTCTCCCAATGAATCCTTGATATTTAGTCGTTTTCAGCCAATTTTCTTGATTTTTGAAAATTTCACTTTTTTGTGAAAATATCCACTAAATGAGGGAATAATATGTGTGAGGGTACCCCAGGAGAGTTCCAAATGTGTGTGGGTAACATAGATATCCCATGGGGGTAAAATTGAAAAAAGTTGAAAAAAATTTTTTTTTGGACTTAGTCATTTTTCCGGCGTTTATCAGACTTTCAGATAGGGGAAATGTCAGTGAGCGTTGCGATTTCAGTTCCAGAGCGATTCGCCCAATAAGTCCTTGATATTTAGTCGTTTTCAGAGAATTTTTCTTGATTTTTGAAAATTTCACTTTTTTGTGAAAATATCCACTAAATGAGGGAATAATATGTGTGAGGGTACCCCACTAGAGTTCCAAATGTGTGTGGGTAGAATATATATCCCACGGGGGTAAAATTGAAAAAAGTTGAAAAAATTTTTTTTTGGACTTAGTCATTTTTCCGGCGTTTATCAGACTTTAACGCAGGGGAAATGTCAGTGAGCATTCCCATTTCAGTTCCAGAGCGATTCGCCAAATGAGTCTTTGATATTTAGTCGTTTTCAGCCAATTTACTGGATTTTTGAAAATTTCACTTTTTTGTGAAAATATCCACTAAATGAGGGAATAATATGTGTGAGGGTACCGAAGGAGAGTTCCAAATTTGTGTGGGTAGAATATATATCCCACGGGGGTAAAATTGAAAAAAGTTTAAAAAAAATTTTTTTTGGACTTAGTCATTTTTCCGACGTTTATCAGACTTTCAGATAGGGGAAATGTCAGTGAGCGTTCTGATTTCAGTTCCAGAGCGATTCGCCCAATGAGTCCTTGATAATTAGTCGTTTTCAGCCAATTTTCTGGATTTTTGAAAATTTCACTTCTTTGTGAAAATATCCACTAAATGAGGGAATAATATGTGTGAGGATACCCCAGGAGAGTTCCAAATGTGTGTGGGTAGAATATATATCCCACGGGGGTAAAATTGAAAAAAGTTTAAAAAATTTTTTTTTTGGACTTAGTCATTTTTCGGGGGTTTATCAGACTTTCAGATAGGGCAAATATCAGTGAGCATTCCGATTTCAGTTCCAGAGCGATTCGCCCAATGAGTCCTTGATGTTTAGTCGTTTTCAGCCAATTTTCTTGATTTTTGAAAATTTCACTTTTTTGTGAAAATATCCACTAAATGAGGGAATAATATGTATGAGAGTACCCCAGGAGAGTTCCAAATGTGTGTGGGTAGAATATATATCCCACGGGGGTAAAATTGAAAAAAGTTAAAAAAATATTTTTTTTGGACTTAGTCATTTTTCTGGCGTTTATCAGACTTTAAGATAGGGGAAATGTCAGTGAGCATTCCCATTTCAGTTCCAGAGCGATTCGCCCAATGAGTCTTTGATATTTAGTCGTTTTCAGCAAATTTTCTGGATTTTTGAAAATTTCACTTTTTTGTGAAAATATCCACTAAATGAGGGAATAATATGTGTGATGGTACCGAAGGATAGTTCCAAATGTGTGTGGGTAGAATATATATCCCACGGGGGTAAAATTGAAAAAAGTTGAAAAAAATTTTTTTGGGGACTTAGTCATTTTTCCGGCGTTTATCAGACTTTCAGATAGGGGAAATGTCAGTGAGCGTTCCGATTTCAGTTCCAGAGCGATTCGCCCAATAAGTCCTTGATATTTAGTCGTTTTCAGCCAATTTTCTGGATTTTTGAAAATTTCACTTTTTTGTGAAAATATCCACTAAATGAGGGAATAATATGTGTGAGGGTACCGAAGGAGAGTTCCAAATTTGTGTGGGTAGAATATATATCCCACGGGGGTAAAATTGAAAAAAGTTTAAAAAAAATTTTTTTTGGACTTAGTCATTTTTCCGGCGTTTATCAGACTTTCAGATAGGGGAAATGTCAGTGAGCGTTCCGATTTCAGTTCCAGAGCGATTCGCCCGATGAGTGCTTGATAATTAGTCGTTTTCAGCCAATTTTCTGGATTTTTGAAAATTTCACTTTTTTGTGAAAATATCCACTAAATGAGGGAATAATATGTATGAGAGTACCCCAGGAGAGTTCCAAATGTGTGTGGGTAGAATATATATCCCACGGGGGTAAAATTGAAAAAAGTTAAAAAAATATTTTTTTTGGACTTAGTCATTTTTCTGGCGTTTATCAGACTTTAAGATAGGGGAAATGTCAGTGAGCATTCCCATTTCAGTTCCAGAGCGATTCGCCCAATGAGTCTTTGATATTTAGTCGTTTTCAGCAAATTTTCTGGATTTTTGAAAATTTCACTTTTTTGTGAAAATATCCACTAAATGAGGGAATAATATGTGTGATGGTACCGAAGGATAGTTCCAAATGTGTGTGGGTAGAATATATATCCCACGGGGGTAAAATTGAAAAAAGTTGAAAAATTTTTTTTTTTGGACTTAGTCATTTTTCCGACGTTTATCAGACTATCAGATAGGAGAAATGTCAGTGAGCGTTTCGATTTCAGTTCCAGAGCGATTCGCCCAATAAGTCCTTGATATTTAGTCGTTTTCAGCCAATTTTCTGGATTTTTGAAAATTTCACTTTTTTGTGAAAATATCCACTAAATGAGGGAATAATATGTGTGAGGGTACCGAAGGAGAGTTCCAAATTTGTGTGGGTAGAATATATATCCCACGGGGGTAAAATTGAAAAAAGTTTAAAAAAAATTTTTTTTGGACTTAGTCATTTTTCCGGCGTTTATCAGACTTTCAGATAGGGGAAATGTCAGTGAGCGTTCCGATTTCAGTTCCAGAGCGATTCGCCCAATGAGTCCTTGTTATTTAGTTGTTTTCAGCCAATTTTCTGGATTTTTGAAAATTTCACTTTTTTGTGACAATATCCACTAAATGAGGGAATAATATGTGTGAGGGTACCCCAGGAGAGTTCCAAATGTGTGTGGGAAGAATATATATCCCACGGGGGTAAAATTGAAAAAAGTTGAAAAAAATTTTTTTTTGGACTTAGTCATTTTTCTGGGGTTTATCAGACTTTAAGATAGGGGAAATGTCAGTGAGCATTCCCATTTCAGTTCCAGAGCGATTCGCCCAATGAGTCCTTGATATTTATTCGTTTTCAGCCAATTTTCTGGATTTTTGAAAATTTCACTTTTTTGTGAAAATATCCATTAAATGAGGGAATAATATGTATGAGCGTACCCCAGGAGAGTTCCAAATGTGTGTGGGAAGAATATATATCCCACGGGGGTAAAATTGAAAAAGTTGAAAAAAATTTTTTTTGGGACTTAGTCATTTTTCCGCCGTTTATCAGACTTTCAGATAGGGGAAATGTCAGTGAGTGTTCCGATTTCAGTTCCAGAGCGATTCTCCCAATGAATCCTTGATATTTAGTCGTTTTCAGCCAATTTTCTTGATTTTTGAAAATTTCACTTTTTTGTGTAAATATCCACTAAATGAGGGAATAATATGTGTGAGGGTACCCCAGGAGAGTTCCAAATGTGTGTGGGTAACATATATATCCCATGGGGGTAAAATTGAAAAAAGTTGAAAAAAATTTTTTTTTGGACTTAGTCATTTTTCCGGCGTTTATCAGACTTTTAGATAGGGGAAATGTCAGTGAGCGTTGCGATTTCAGTTCCAGAGCGATTCGCCCAATAAGTCCTTGATGTTTAGTCGTTTTCAGCCAATTTTCTGGATTCTTGAATATTTCACTTTTTTGTGAAAATATCCACTAAATGAGGGAATAATATGTATGAGGGTACCCCAGGAGAGTTCCAAATGTGTGTGGGTAGAATATATATCCCACGGGGGTAAAATTGAAAAAAGTTGAAAAAATTTTTTTTTGGACTTAGTCATTTTTCCGGCGTTTATCAGACTTTCAGATAGGAGAAATGTCAGTGAGCGTTCCGATTTTAGTTCCAGAGCGATTCGCCCAATGAGTCCTTGTTATTTAGTTGTTTTCAGTCAATTTTCTGGATTTTTGAAAATTTCACTTTTTTGTGAAAATATCCACTAAATGAGGGAATAATATGTGTGAGGGTACCCCAGGAGAGTTCCAAATGTGTGTGGGTAGAATATATATCCCACGGGGGTAAAATTGAAAAAAGTTGAAAAAAAATTTTTTTTGGACTTAGTCATTTTTCCGGCGTTTATCAGACTTTCAGATAGGGGAAATGTCAGTGAGCGTTCCGATTTCAGTTCCAGAGCGATTCGCCCAATGAGTCCTTGATATTTAGTCGTTTTCAGCCAATTTTCTGGATTTTTGAAAATTTCACTTTTTTGTGAAAATATCCACTAAATGAGGGAATAATATGTGTGAGGGTTCCGAAGGAGAGTTCCAAATTTGTGTGGGTAGAACATATATCCCACGGGGGTAAAATTGAAAAAAGTTGAAAAATTTTTTTTTAGGACTTAGTCATTTTTCCGGCGTTTAGCAGACTTTCAGATAGGGGAAATGTCAGTGAGCGTTCCGATTTCATTTCCAGAGCTATTCGCCAAATGAGTCCTTGATATTTAGTTGTTTTCAACCAATTTTCTGGATTTTTGAAAATGTCACTTTTTTGTGAAAATATTCACTAAATGAGGGAATAATATGTGTGAGGGTACCCCAGGAGAGTTCCAAATGTGTGTGGGTAGAATATATATCCCACGGGGGTAAAATTGAAAAAAGTTGAAAAAAATTTTTTTTTGGACTTAGTCATTTTTCTGGCGTTTATCAGACTTTAAGATAGGATAAATGTCAGTGAGCATTCCCATTTCAGTTCCAGAGCGATTCGCCGAATGAGTCTTTGATATTTAGTCGTTTTCAGCCAATTTTCTGGATTTTTGAAAATTTAACTTTTTTGTGAAAGTATCCACTAAATGAGGGAATAATATGTGTGAGGGTACCGAAGGAGAGTTACAAATGTGTGTGGGTAGAATATATATCCGACGGGGGTAAAATTGAAAAAAGTTTAAAAAAATTTTTTTTTGGACTTAGTCATTTTTCCGGCGTGTATCAGTCTTTCAGATAGGGGAAATATCAGTGAGCGTTCCGATTTCAGTTCCACAGCGATTCGCCCAATTAGTCCTTGATAATTAGTCGTTTTCAGCCAATTTTCTGGATTTTTGAAAATTTCACTTCTTTGTGAAAATATCCACTAAATGAGGGAATAATATGTGTGAGGGTACCGAATGAGAGTTCCAAATGTGAGTGGGTAGGATATATATCCCACGGGGGTAAAATTGAAAAAAGTTAAAAAAATTTTTTTTAGGACTTAGTCATTTTTCCGGCGTTTAGCAGACTTTCAGATAGGGGAAATGTCAGTGAGCGTTCCGATTTCATTTCCAGAGCGATTCGCCCAATGAGTCCTTGATATTTATTCGTTTTCAGACAATTTTCTGGATTTTTGAAAATGTCACTTTTTTGTGAAAATATCCACTAAATGAGGGAATAATATGTGTGAGGGTACCCCAGGAGAGTTCCAAATGTGTGTGGGTAGAATATATATCCCACGGGGGTAAAATTGAAAAAAGTTGAAAATATTTTTTTTTGGACTTAGACATTTTTCCGGCGTGTATCAGTCTTTCAGGTAGGGGAAATGTCAGTGAGCGTTCCGATTTCAGTTCCAGAGTGATTCGCCCAATGAGTCTTTGATATTTAGTCGTTTTCAGCCAATTTTCTGGATTTTTGAAAATTTCACTTTTTTGTGAAAATATCCACTAAATGAGGGAATAATATGTGTGAGGGTACCCCAGGAGAGTTCCAAATGTGTGTGGGTAGAATTTATATCCCACGGGGGTAAAATTGAAAAAAGCTGAAAAAATTTTTTTTTGGACTTAGTCATTTTTCCGGCGTTTATCAGACTTTCAGATACGAGAAATGTCAGTGAGCGTTCCGATTTCAGCTCCAGAGCGATACTCCCAATGAGTCTTTGATATTTAGTCGTTTTCAGCCAATTTTCTGGATTTTTGAAAATTTCACTTTTTTGTGAAAGTATCCACTAAATGGGGGAATAATATGTGTGAGGGTACCGAAGGAGAGTTCTAAATGTGAGTGGGTAGAATATATATCCCACGGGGGTAAAATTGAAAAAAGTTGAAAACATTTTTTTTTTTACTTAGTCATTTTTCCGGCGTTTATCAGACTTTAAGATAGGGGAAATGTCAGTGAGCATTCCGATTTCAGTTCCAGAGCGATTCGCCCAATGAGTCTTTGATATTTAGTCGTTTTCAGCCAATTTTCTTGATTTTTGAAAATTTCACTTTTTTTTTTAAATATCCACTAAATGAGGGAATAATATGTGTGAGGGTACCCCAGGAGAGTTCCAAATGTGTGTGGGTAGAATATAAATCTGACGGGGGTAAAATTGAAAAAAGTTGAAAAAAATTATTTTTTGGACTTAGTCATTATTCCTGCGTTTATCAGACTTTCAGATAGGGCAAATGTCAGTGAGCGTTCCGATTTCAGTTCCAGATCGACTCGCCCAATGAGTCCTTGATATTTAGTCGTTTTCAGCCAATTTTCTGCATTTTTGAAAATTTCACTTTTTTGTGAAAATATCCACTAAATGAGGAAATAATATGTGTGAGGGTACCGAAGGAGAGTTCCAAATTTGTGTGGGTAGAATATATATATCCCACGGGGGTAAAATTGAAAAAAGTTGAAAAAATTTTTTTTTTGGACTTAGTCATTTTTCCGACGTTTATCAGACTTTCAGATAGGGCAAATGTCAGTGAGCGTTCCGATTTCAGTTCCAGAGCGATTCGCCCAATGAGTCCTTGTTATTTAGTCGTTTTCAGCCAATTTTCTTGATTTTTGAAAATTTCACTTTTTTTTGAAAATATCCACTAAATGAGGGAATAATATGTGTGAGGGTACCCCAGGAGAGTTCCAAATGTGTGTGGGTAGAATATAAATCCGACGGGGGTAAAATTGAAAAAAGTTTAAAAAAATTTTTTTTTGGACTTAGTCATTTTTCCGGCGTTTATCAGACTTTCAGATAGGGGAAATATCAGTGAGCGTTCCGATTTCAGTTCCACAGCGATTCGCCCAATTAGTCCTTGATAATTAGTCGTTTTCAGCCAATTTTCTGGATTTTTGAAAATTTCACTTCTTTGTGAAAATATCCACTAAATGAGGGAATAATATGTATGAGGGTACCCCAGGAGAGTTCCAAATGTGTGTGGGTAGAATATATATCCCACGGGGGTAAAATTGAAAAAAGTTGAAAAAAAATTTTTTTGGGAGTTAGTCATTTTTCTGGCGTTTATCAGACTTTAAGATAGGGAAATGTCAGTGAGCATTCCCATTTCAGTTCCAGAGCGATTTGCCCAATGAGTCCTTGTTATTTAGTTGTTTTCAGCCAATTTTCTGGATTTTTGAAAATTTCACTTTTTTGTGAAAATATCCACTAAATGAGGGAATAATATGTGTGAGGGTACCCCAGGAGAGTTCCAAATTTTTGTGGGTAGAATATATATCCCACGGGTGTAAAATTGAAAAAAGTTGAAAAAATTTTTATTTGGGACTTAGTCATTTTTCCGGCGTTTATCAGACTTTCAGATAGGGGAAATGTCAGTGAGCGTTCCGATTTTAGTTCCAGAGCGATTCGCCCAATGAGTCCTTGTTATTTAGTCTTTTTCAGCCAATTTTCTGGATTTTTGAAAATTTCACTTTTTTGTGAAAATATCAACTAAATGAGGGAATAATATGTATGAGGGTACCCCAGGAGTGTTCCAAATGTGTGTGGGTAGAATATATATCCCACGGGGGTAAAATTGAAAAAAGTTGAAAAAAAATTTTTTTTGGACTTAGTCATTTTTCTGGCATTTATCAGACTTTAAGATAGGGGAAATGTCAGTGAGCATTCCCATTTCAGTTCCAGAGCGATTCGCCCAATGAGTCTTTGATATTTAGTCGTTTTCAGCCAATTTTCTGGATTTTTGAAAATTTCACTTTTTCGTGAAAATATCCAATAAATGAGGGAATAATATGTGTGAGGTTACCCCAGGAGAGTTCTAAATGTGTGTGGGTAGAATATATATCCCACGGGGGTAAAATTGAAAAAAGTTGAAAAAAAATTTTTTTTGGACTTAGTCATTTTTCTGGCATTTATCAGACTTTAAGATAGGGGAAATGTCAGTGAGCATTTCCATTTCAGTTCCAGAGCGATTCGCCGAATGAGTCTTTGATATTTAGTCGTTTTCAGCCAATTTTCTGGATTTTTGAAAATTTCACTTTTTTGTGAAAATATCCACTAAGTGAGGGAATAATATGTGTGAGGGTACCGAAGGAGAGTTCCAAATTTGTGTGGGTAGAACATATATCCCACGGGGGTAAAATTGAAAAAAGTTGAAAAAATTTTTTTTAGGACTTAGTCATTTTTCCGGCGTTTAGCAGACTTTCAGTTAGGGCAAATGTCAGTGAGCGTTCCGATTTCAGTTCCAGAACAATTCGCCCAATGAGTCCTTGATATTTAGTCGTTTTCAGCCAATTTTCTGGATTTTTGAAAATTTCACTTTTTTGTGAAAATATCCACTAAATGAGGGAATAATATGTGTGAGGGTACCCCAGGAGAGTTCCAAATGTGTGTGGGTAGAATATATATCCCACGGGGGTAAAATTGAAAAAAGTTGAAAAAAATTTTTTTTTGGACTTAGTCATTTTTCCGGCGTTTATCAGACTTTCAGATAGGGGAAATGTCAGTGAGCGTTCCGATTTTAGTTCCAGAGCGATTCGCCCAATGAGTCCTTGTTATTTAGTCGTTTTCAGCCAATTTTCTGGATTTTTGAAAATTTCACTTTTTTGTGAAAATATCCACTAAATGAGGGAATAATATGTGTGAGGGTATCCCAGGAGAGTTCCAAATGTGTGTGGGTAGAATATATATCCCACGGGGGTAAAATTGAAAAAAGTTTAAAAAAATTTTTTTTTGGACTTAGTCATTTTTCCGGCGTTTATCAGACTTTCAGATACGAGAAATGTCAGTGAGCGTTCCGATTTCAGCTCCAGAGCGATACTCCCAATGAGTCTTTGATATTTAGTCGTTTTCAGCCAATTTTCTGGATTTTTGAAAATGGCACTTTTTTGTGAAAATATCCACTAAATGAGGGAATAATATGTGTGAGGGTACCCCAGGAGAGTTCCAAATGTGTGTGGGTAGAATATATATCCCACGGGGGTAAAATTGAAAAAAGTTGAAAACATTTTTTTTTGGACTTAGTCATTTTCCCGGCGTGTATCAGTCTTTCAGATAGGGGAAATATCAGTGAGCGTTCTGATTTCAGTTCCAGAGCGATTCGCCCAATGAGTCCTTGTTATTTAGTCGTTTTCAGCCAATTTTCTTGATTTTTGAAAATTTCACTTTTTTTTGAAAATATCCACTAAATGAGGGAATAATATGTGTGAGGGTACCCCAGGAGAGTTCCAAATGTGTGTGGGTAGAATATAAATCCGACGGGGGTAAAATTGAAAAAAGTTGAAAAAAATTTTTTTTTGGACTTAGTCATTATTCCTGCGTTTATCAGACTTTCAGATAGGGCAAATGTCAGTGAGCGTTCCGATTTCAGTTCCAGATCGACTCGCCCAATGAGTCCTTGATATTTAGTCGTTTTCAGCCAATTTTCTGGATTTTTGAAAATTTCACTTTTTTGTGAAAATATCCACTAAATGAGGGAATAATATGTATGAGGGTACCCCAGGAGAGTTCCAAATGTGTGTGGGTAGAATATATATCCCACGGGGGTAAAATTGAAAAAAGTTGAAAACATTTTTTTTTGGACTTAGTCATTTTCCCGGCGTGTATCAGTCTTTCAGATAGGGGAAATATCAGTGAGCGTTCTGATTTCAGTTCCAGAGCGGTTCGCCCAATGAGTCCTTGTTATTTAGTCGTTTTCAGCCAATTTTCTTGATTTTTGAAAATTTCACTTTTTTTTGAAAATATCCACTAAATGAGGGAATAATATGTGTGAGGGTACCCCAGGAGAGTTTCAAATGTGTGTGAGTAGAATATAAATCCGACGGGGGTAAAATTGAAAAAAGTTGAAAAAAATTTTTTTTTGGACTTAGTCATTATTCCTGCGTTTATCAGACTTTCAGATAGGGCAAATGTCAGTGAGCGTTCCGATTTCAGTTCCAGATCGACTCGCCCAATGAGTCCTTGATATTTAGTCGTTTTCAGCCAATTTTCTGGATTTTTGAAAATTTCACTTTTTTGTGAAAATATCCACTAAATGAGGGAATAATATGTATGAGGGTACCCCAGGAGAGTTAAAAATGTGTATGGGTATAATATATATCCCACGGGGGTAAAATTGAAAAAAGTTGAAAAAAAATTTTTTTTGGACTTAGTCATTTTTCTGGCGTTTATCAGACTTTAAGATAGGGGAAATGTCAGTGAGCATTCCCATTTCAGTTCCACAGCGATTCACCCAATGAGTCTTTGATATTTAGTCATTTTCAGCCAATTTTCTGCATTTTTGAAAATTTCACTTTTTTGTGAAAATATCCACTAAATGAGGGAATAATATGTGTGAGGGTACCGAAGGAGAGTTCCAAATTTGTGTGGGTAGAATATATATCCCACGTGGGTAAAATTGAAAAAAGTTGAAAAAATTTTTTTTTTGGACTTAGTCATTTTTCCGGCGTTTATCAGACTTTCAGATAGGGCAAATGTCAGTGAGCGTTCCGATTTCAGTTCCAGAGCGATTCGCCCAATGAGTCCTTGTTATTTAGTCGTTTTCAGCCAATTTTCTTGATTTTTGAAAATTTCACTTTTTTTTTAAAATATCCACTAAATGAGGGAATAATATGTGTGAGGGTACCCCAGGAGAGTTCCAAATGTGTGTGGGTAGAATATATATCCGACGGGGGTAAAATTGAAAAAAGTTTAAAAAAATTTTTTTTTGGACTTAGTCATTTTTCCGGCGTTTATCAGACTTTCAGATACGAGAAATGTCAGTGAGCGTTCCGATTTCAGCTCCAGAGCGATACTCCCAATGAGTCTTTGATATTTAGTCGTTTTCAGCCAATTTTCTGGATTTTTGAAAATGGCACTTTTTTGTGAAAATATCCACTAAATGAGGGAATAATATGTGTGAGGGTACCCCAGGAGAGTTCCAAATGTGTGTGGGTAGAATATATATCCCACGGGGGTAAAATTGAAAAAAGTTGAAAACATTTTTTTTTGGACTTAGTCATTTTCCCGGCGTGTATCAGTCTTTCAGATAGGGGAAATATCAGTGAGCGTTCTGATTTCAGTTCCAGAGCGATTCGCCCAATGAGTCCTTGTTATTTAGTCGTTTTCAGCCAATTTTCTTGATTTTTGAAAATTTCACTTTTTTTTGAAAATATCCACTAAATGAGGGAATAATATGTGTGAGGGTACCCCAGGAGAGTTCCAAATGTGTGTGGGTAGAATATAAATCCGACGGGGGTAAAATTGAAAAAAGTTGAAAAAAAATTTTTTTTGGACTTAGTCATTATTCCTGCTTTTATCAGACTTTCAGATAGGGCAAATGTCAGTGAGCGTTCCGATTTCAGTTCCAGATCGACTCGCCCAATGAGTCCTTGATATTTAGTCGTTTTCAGCCAATTTTCTGGATTTTTGAAAATTTCACTTTTTTGTGAAAATATCCACTAAATGAGGGAATAATATGTATGAGGGTACCCCAGGAGAGTTCCAAATGTGTGTGGGTAGAATATATATCCCACGGGGGTAAAATTGAAAAAAGTTGAAAACATTTTTTTTTGGACTTAGTCATTTTCCCGGCGTGTATCAGTCTTTCAGATAGGGGAAATATCAGTGAGCGTTCTGATTTCAGTTCCAGAGCGATTCGCCCAATGAGTCCTTGTTATTTAGTCGTTTTCAGCCAATTTTCTTGATTTTTGAAAATTTCACTTTTTTTTGAAAATATCCACTAAATGAGGGAATAATATGTGTGAGGGTACCCCAGGAGAGTTTCAAATGTGTGTGAGTAGAATATAAATCCGACGGGGGTAAAATTGAAAAAAGTTGAAAAAAATTTTTTTTTGGACTTAGTCATTATTCCTGCGTTTATCAGACTTTCAGATAGGGCAAATGTCAGTGAGCGTTCCGATTTCAGTTCCAGATCGACTCGCCCAATGAGTCCTTGATATTTAGTCGTTTTCAGCCAATTTTCTGGATTTTTGAAAATTTCACTTTTTTGTGAAAATATCCACTAAATGAGGGAATAATATGTATGAGGGTACCCCAGGAGAGTTAAAAATGTGTATGGGTATAATATATATCCCACGGGGGTAAAATTGAAAAAAGTTGAAAAAAATTTTTTTTTGGACTTAGTCATTATTCCTGCGTTTATCAGACTTTCAGATAGGGCAAATGTCAGTGAGCGTTCCGATTTCAGTTCCAGATCGACTCGCCCAATGAGTCCTTGATATTTAGTCGTTTTCAGCCAATTTTCTGGATTTTTGAAAATTTCACTTTTTTGTGAAAATATCCACTAAATGAGGGAATAATATGTATGAGGGTACCCCAGGAGAGTTCCAAATGTGTGTGGGTAGAATATATATCCCACGGGGGTAAAATTGAAAAAAGTTGAAAACATTTTTTTTTGGACTTAGTCATTTTCCCGGCGTGTATCAGTCTTTCAGATAGGGGAAATATCAGTGAGCGTTCTGATTTCAGTTCCAGAGCGATTCGCCCAATGAGTCCTTGTTATTTAGTCGTTTTCAGCCAATTTTCTTGATTTTTGAAAATTTCACTTTTTTTTGAAAATATCCACTAAATGAGGGAATAATATGTGTGAGGGTACCCCAGGAGAGTTTCAAATGTGTGTGAGTAGAATATAAATCCGACGGGGGTAAAATTGAAAAAAGTTGAAAAAAATTTTTTTTTGGACTTAGTCATTATTCCTGCGTTTATCAGACTTTCAGATAGGGCAAATGTCAGTGAGCGTTCCGATTTCAGTTCCAGATCGACTCGCCCAATGAGTCCTTGATATTTAGTCGTTTTCAGCCAATTTTCTGGATTTTTGAAAATTTCACTTTTTTGTGAAAATATCCACTAAATGAGGGAATAATATGTATGAGGGTACCCCAGGAGAGTTAAAAATGTGTATGGGTATAATATATATCCCACGGGGGTAAAATTGAAAAAAGTTGAAAAAAATTTTTTTTTGGACTTAGTCATTTTTCTGGCGTTTATCAGACTTTAAGATAGGGGAAATGTCAGTGAGCATTCCCATTTCAGTTCCACAGCGATTCACCCAATGAGTCTTTGATATTTAGTCATTTTCAGCCAATTTTCTGCATTTTTGAAAATTTCACTTTTTTGTGAAAATATCCACTAAATGAGGGAATAATATGTGTGAGGGTACCGAAGGAGAGTTCCAAATGTGTGTGGGTAGAATATATATCCCACGGGGGTAAAATTGAAAAAAGTTGAAAACATTTTTTTTTGGACTTAGTCATTTTCCCGGCGTGTATCAGTCTTTCAGATAGGGGAAATATCAGTGAGCGTTCTGATTTCAGTTCCAGAGCGATTCGCCCAATGAGTCCTTGTTATTTAGTCGTTTTCAGCCAATTTTCTTGATTTTTGAAAATTTCACTTTTTTTTTTAAATATCCACTAAATGAGGGAATAATATGTGTGAGGGTACCCCAGGAGAGTTCCAAATGTGTGTGGGTAGAATATATATCCGACGGGGGTAAAATTGAAAAAAGTTTAAAAAAATTTTTTTTTGGACTTAGTCATTTTTCCGGCGTTTATCAGACTTTCAGATACGAGAAATGTCAGTGAGCGTTCCGATTTCAGCTCCAGAGCGATACTCCCAATGAGTCTTTGATATTTAGTCATTTTCAGCCAATTTTCTGGATTTTTGAAAATGGCACTTTTTTGTGAAAATATCCACTAAATGAGGGAATAATATGTGTGAGGGTACCCCAGGAGAGTTCCAAATGTGTGTGGGTAGAATATATATCCCACGGGGGTAAAATTGAAAAAAGTTGAAAATATTTTTTTTTGGACTTAGTCATTTTCCCGGCGTGTATCAGTCTTTCAGATAGGGGAAATATCAGTGAGCGTTCTGATTTCAGTTCCAGAGCGATTCGCCCAATGAGTCCTTGTTATTTAGTCGTTTTCAGCCAATTTTCTTGATTTTTGAAAATTTCACTTTTTTTTGAAAATATCCACTAAATGAGGGAATAATATGTGTGACGGTACCCCAGGAGAGTTCCAAATGTGTGTGGGTAGAATATAAATCCGACGGGGGTAAAATTGAAAAAAGTTGAAAAAAATTTTTTTTTGGACTTAGTCATTATTCCTGCGTTTATCAGACTTTCAGATAGGGCAAATGTCAGTGAGCGTTCCGATTTCAGTTCCAGATCGACTCGCCCAATGAGTCCTTGACATTTAGTCGTTTTCAGCCAATTTTCTGGATTTTTGAAAATTTCACTTTTTTGTGAAAATATCCACTAAATGAGGGAATAATATGTATGAGGGTACCCCAGGAGAGTTCCAAATGTGTGTGGGTAGAATATATATCCCACGGGGGTAAAATTGAAAAAAGTTGAAAACATTTTTTTTTGGACTTAGTCATTTTCCCCGCGTGTATCAGTCTTTCAGATAGGGGAAATATCAGTGAGCGTTCTGATTTCAGTTCCAGAGCGATTCGCCCAATGAGTCCTTGTTATTTAGTCGTTTTCAGCCAATTTTCTTGATTTTTGAAAATTTCACTTTTTTTTGAAAATATCCACTAAATGAGGGAATAATATGTGTGAGGGTACCCCAGGAGAGTTCCAAATGTGTGTGAGTAGAATATAAATCCGACGGGGGTAAAATTGAAAAAAGTTGAAAAAAATTTTTTTTTGGACTTAGTCATTATTCCTGCGTTTATCAGACTTTCAGATAGGGCAAATGTCAGTGAGCGTTCCGATTTCAGTTCCAGATCGACTCGCCCAATGAGTCCTTGATATTTAGTCGTTTTCAGCCAATTTTCTGGATTTTTGAAAATTTCACTTTTTTGTGAAAATATCCACTAAATGAGGGAATAATATGTATGAGGGTACCCCAGGAGAGTTGAAAATGTGTATGGGTATAATATATATCCCACGGGGGTAAAATTGAAAAAAGTTGAAAAAAATTTTTTTTTGGACTTAGTCATTTTTCTGGCGTTTATCAGACTTTAAGATAGGGGAAATGTCAGTGAGCATTCCCATTTCAGTTCCACAGTGATTCACCCAATGAGTCTTTGATATTTAGTCATTTTCAGCCAATTTTCTGCATTTTTGAAAATTTCACTTTTTTGTGAAAATATCCACTAAATGAGGGAATAATATGTGTGAGGGTACCGAAGGAGAGTTCCAAATTTGTGTGGGTAGAATATATATCCCACGTGGGTAAAATTGAAAAAAGTTGAAAAAATTTTTTTTTGGACTTAGTCATTTTTCCGGCGTTTATCAGACTTTCAGATAGGGCAAATGTCAGTGAGCGTTCCGATTTCAGTTCCAGAGCGATTCGCCCAATGAGTCCTTGTTATTTAGTCGTTTTCAGCCAATTTTCTTGATTTTTGAAAATTTCACTTTTTTTTTTAAATATCCACTAAATGAGGGAATAATATGTGTGAGGGTACCCCAGGAGAGTTCCAAATGTGTGTGGGTAGAATATATATCCGACGGGGGTAAAATTGAAAAAAGTTTAAAAAAATTTTTTTTTGGAATTAGTCATTTTTCCGGCGTTTATCAGACTTTCAGATACGAGAAATGTCAGTGAGCGTTCCGATTTCAGCTCCAGAGCGATACTCCCAATGAGTCTTTGATATTTAGTCGTTTTCAGCCAATTTTCTGGATTTTTGAAAATGGCACTTTTTTGTGAAAATATCCACTAAATGAGGGAATAATATGTGTGAGGGTACCCCAGGAGAGTTCAAATGTGTGTGGGTAGAATATATATCCCACGGGGGTAAAATTGAAAAAAGTTGAAAACATTTTTTTTTGGACTTAGTCATTTTCCCGGCGTGTATCAGTCTTTCAGATAGGGTTAATATCAGTGAGCGTTCTGATTTCAGTTCCAGAGCGATTCGCCCAATGAGTCCTTGTTATTTAGTCGTTTTCAGCCAATTTTCTTGATTTTTGAAAATTTCACTTTTTTTTGAAAATATCCACTAAATGAGGGAATAATATGTGTGAGGGTACCCCAGGAGAGTTCCAAATGTGTGTGGGTAGAATATAAATCCGACGGGGGTAAAATTGAAAAAAGTTGAAAAAAATTTTTTTTTGGACTTAGTCATTATTCCTGCGTTTATCAGACTTTCAGATAGGGCAAATGTCAGTGAGCGTTCCGATTTCAGTTCCAGATCGACTCGCCCAATGAGTCCTTGATATTTAGTCGTTTTCAGCCAATTTTCTGGATTTTTGAAAATTTCACTTTTTTGTGAAAATATCCACTAAATGAGGGAATAATATGTATGAGGGTACCCCAGGAGAGTTCCAAATGTGTGTGGGTAGAATATATATCCCACGGGGGTAAAATTGAAAAAAGTTGAAAACATTTTTTTTTGGACTTAGTCATTTTCCCGGCGTGTATCAGTCTTTCAGATAGGGGAAATATCAGTGAGCGTTCTGATTTCAGTTCCAGAGCGATTCGCCCAATGAGTCCTTGTTATTTAGTCGTTTTCAGCCAATTTTCTTGATTTTTGAAAATTTCACTTTTTTTTGAAAATATCCACTAAATGAGGGAATAATATGTGTGAGGGTACCCCAGGAGAGTTCCAAATGTGTGTGAGTAGAATATAAATCCGACGGGGGTAAAATTGAAAAAAGTTGAAAAAAATTTTTTTTTGGACTTAGTCATTATTCCTGCGTTTATCAGACTTTCAGATAGGGCAAATGTCAGTGAGCGTTCCGATTTCAGTTCCAGATCGACTCGCCCAATGAGTCCTTGATATTTAGTCGTTTTCAGCCAATTTTCTGGATTTTTGAAAATTTCACTTTTTTGTGAAAATATCCACTAAATGAGGGAATAATATGTATGAGGGTACCCCAGGAGAGTTAAAAATGTGTATGGGTATAATATATATCCCACGGGGGTAAAATTGAAAAAAGTTGAAAAAAATTTTTTTTTGGACTTAGTCATTTTTCTGGCGTTTATCAGACTTTAAGATAGGGGAAATGTCAGTGAGCATTCCCATTTCAGTTCCACAGCGATTCACCCAATGAGTCTTTGATATTTAGTCATTTTCAGCCAATTTTCTGCATTTTTGAAAATTTCACTTTTTTGTGAAAATATCCACTAAATGAGGGAATAATATGTGTGAGGGTACCGAAGGAGAGTTCCAAATTTGTGTGGGTAGAATATATATCCCACGTGGGTAAAATTGAAAAAAGTTGAAAAAATTTTTTTTTTGGACTTAGTCATTTTTCCGGCGTTTATCAGACTTTCAGATAGGGCAAATGTCAGTGAGCGTTCCGATTTCAGTTCCAGAGCGATTCGCCCAATGAGTCCTTGTTATTTAGTCGTTTTCAGCCAATTTTCTTGATTTTTGAAAATTTCACTTTTTTTTTTAAATATCCACTAAATGAGGGAATAATATGTGTGAGGGTACCCCAGGAGAGTTCCAAACGTGTGTGGGTAGAATATATATCCCACGGGGGTAAAATTGAAAAAAGTTGAAAAAAATTTTTTTTGGACTTAGTCATTTTTCCGGCGTTTATCAGACTTTCATATATGAGAAATGTCAGTGAGCGTTCCGATTTCAGCTCCAGAGCGATTCGCCCAATGAGTCCTTGATATTTAGTCGTTTTCAGCCAATTTTCTGGATTTTTGAAAATTTCACTTTTTTGTGAAAATATCCACTAAATGAGGGAATAATATGTGTGAGGGTACCCCAGGAGAGTTCCAAATGTGTGTGGGTAGAATATATATCCGACGGGGTAAAATTGAAAAAAGTTTAAAAAAATTTTTTTTTGGACTTAGTCATTTTTCCGGCGTTTATCAGACTTTCAGATAGGGGAAATATCAGTGAGCGTTCCGATTTCAGTTCCACAGCGATTCGCCCAATTAGTCCTTGATAATTAGTCGTTTTCAGCCAATTTTCTGGATTTTTGAAAATTTCACTTCTTTGTGAAAATATCCACTAAATGAGGGAATAATATGTGTGAGGGTACCGAAGGAGAGTTCCAAATGTGAGTGGGTAGAATATATATCCCACGGGGGTAAAATTCAAAAAAGTTGAAAAAAATTTTTTTAGGACTTAGTCATTTTTCCGGCGTTTAGCAGACTTTCAGATAGGGGAAATGTCAGTGAGCGTTCTGATTTTATTTCCAGAGCGATTCGCCCAATGAGTCCTTGATATTTAGTTGTTTTCAGCCAATTTTCTTGATTTTTGAAAATTTCACTTTTTTGTGAAAATATTCACTAAATGAGGGAATAATATGTGTGAGGGTACCCCAGGAGAGTTCCAAATGTGTGTGGGTAGAATATATATCCCACGGGGGTAAAATTGAAAAAAGTTGAAAACATTTTTTTTTGGACTTAGTCATTTTTCCGGCGTTTATCAGACTTTCAGATAGGGCAAATGTCAGTGAGCGTTCCGATTTCAGTTCCAGATCGACTCGCCCAATGAGTCCTTGATATTTAGTCGTTTTCAGCCAATTTTCTGGATTTTTGAAAATTTCACTTTTTTGTGAAAATATCCACTAAATGAGGGAATAATATGTGTGAGGGTACCCCAGGAGAGTTCCAAATGTGTGTGGGTAGAATATAAATCCGACGGGGGTAAAATTGAAAAAAGTTGAAAAAAAATTTTTTTTGGACTTAGTCATTTTTCCGGCGTTTATCAGACTTTCAGATACGAGAAATGTCAGTGAGCGTTCCGATTTCAGCTCCAGAGCGATTCGCCCAATGAGTCCTTGATATTTAGTTGTTTTCAGCCAATTTTCTGGATTTTTGAAAATTTCACTTTTTTGTGAAAATATTCACTAAATGAGGGAATAATATGTGTGAGGGTACCCCAGGAGAGTTCCAAATGTGTGTGGGTAGAATACATATCCCACGGGGGTAAAATTGAAAAAAGTTGAAAAAAAATTTTTTTGGAGTTAGTCATTTTTCTGGCGTTTATCAGACTTTAAGATAGGGAAATGTCAGTGAGCATTCCCATTTCAGTTCCAGAGCGATTCGCCCAATGAGTCCTTGTTATTTAGTTGTTTTCAGCCAATTTTCTGGATTTTTGAAAATTTCACTTTTTTGTAAAAATATCCACTAAATGAGGGAATAATATGTGTGAGGGTACCCCAGGAGAGTTCCAAATTTTTGTGGGTAGAATATATATCCCACGGGTGTAAAATTGAAAAAAGTTGAAAAAAATATTATTTGGGACTTAGTCATTTTTCCGGCGTTTATCAGACTTTCAGATAGGGGAAATGTCAGTGAGCGTTCCGATTTTAGTTCCAGAGCGATTCGCCCAATGAGTCCTTGTTATTTAGTCTTTTTCAGCCAATTTTCTGGATTTTTGAAAATTTCACTTTTTTGTGAAAATATCCACTAAATGAGGGAATAATATGTATGAGGGTACCCCAGGAGAGTTCCAAATGTGTGTGGGTAGAATATATATCCCACGGGGGTAAAATTGAAAAAAGTTGAAAAAAATTTTTTTTTGGACTTAGTCATTTTTCTGGCATTTATCAGACTTTAAGATAGGGGAAATGTCAGTGAGCATTCCCATTTCAGTTACAGAGCGATTCGCCCAATGAGTCTTTGATATTTAGTCGTTTTCAGCCAATTTTCTGGATTTTTGAAAATTTCACTTTTTTGTGAAAATATCCAATAAATGAGGGAATAATATGTGTGAGGTTACCCCAGGAGAATTCTAAATGTGTGCGGGAAGAATATATATCCCACGGGGGTAAAATTGTAAAAAGTTGAAAAAATTTTTTTTTTGGACTTAGTCATTTTTCCGGCGTTTATCAGACTTTCAGATAGGGCAAATGTCAGGGAGCGCTCCGATTTCAGTTCCAGATCGACTCGCCCAATGAGTCCTTGATATTTAGTCGTTTTCAGCCAATTTTCTGGATTTTTGAAAATTTCACTTTTTTATGAAAATATCCACTAAATGAGGGAATAATATGTGTGAGGGTACCGAAGGAGAATTCCAAATTTGTGTGGGTAGAAAATATATCCCACGGGGGTAAAATTGAAAAAAGTTGAAAAAATTTTTTTTTGGGACTTTGTCATTTTTCCGGCGTTTATCAGACTTTCAGATAGGGGAAATGTCAGTGAGCGTTCCGATTTTAGTTCCAGAGCGATTCGCCCAATGAGTCCTTGTTATTTAGTCTTTTTCAGCCAATTTTCTGGATTTTTGAAAATTTCACTTTTTTTGTGAAAATATCCACTAAATGAGGGAATAATATGTATGAGGGTACCCCAGGAGAGTTCCAAATGTGTGTGGGTAGAATATATATCCCACGGGGGTAAAATTGAAAAAAGTTGAAAAAAATTTTTTTTTGGACTTAGTCATTTTTCTGGCATTTATCAGACTTTAAGATAGGGGAAATGTCAGTGAGCATTCCCATTTCAGTTCCAGAGCGATTCGCCCAATGAGTCTTTGATATTTAGTCGTTTTCAGCCAATTTTCTGGATTTTTGAAAATTTCACTTTTTTGTGAAAATATCCAATAAATGAGGGAATAATATGTGTGAGGTTACCCCAGGAGAGTTCTAAATGTGTGTGGGAAGAATATATATCCCACGGGGGTAAAATTGTAAAAAGTTGAAAAAATTTTTTTTTTGGACTTAGTCATTTTTCCGGCGTTTATCAGACTTTCAGATAGGGCAAATGTCAGGGAGCGTTCCGATTTCAGTTCCAGATCGACTCGCCCAATGAGTCCTTGATATTTAGTCGTTTTCAGCCAATTTTCTGGATTTTTGAAAATTTCACTTTTTTATGAAAATATCCACTAAATGAGGGAATAATATGTGTGAGGGTACCGAAGGAGAGTTCCAAATTTGTGTGGGTAGAAAATATATCCCACGGGGGTAAAATTGAAAAAAGTTGAAAAAATTTTTTTTTGGGACTTTGTCATTTTTCCGGCGTTTATCAGACTTTCAGATAGGGGAAATGTCAGTGAGCGTTCCGATTTTAGTTCCAGAGCTATTCGCCCAATGAGTCCTTGTTATTTAGTCTTTTTCAGCATATTTTCTGGATTTTTGAAAATTTTACTTTTTTGTGAAAATATCCACTAAATGAGGGAATAATATGTATGAGGGTACCCCAGGAGAGTTCCAAATGTCTGTGGGTAGAATATATATCCCACGGGGGTAAAATTGAAAAAAGTTGAAAAAAATTTTTTTTTGGACTTAGTCATTTTTCTGGCGTTTATCAGACTTTCAGATAGGGGAAATGTCAGTGAGCATTCCCATTTCAGTTCCAGAGCGATTCGCCCAATGAGTCTTTGATATTTAGTCGTTTTCAGCCAATTTTCTGGATTTTTGAAAATTTCACTTTTTTGTGAAAATATCCAATAAATGAGGGAATAATATGTGTGAGGTTACCCCAGGAGAGTTCTAAATGTGTGTGGGAAGAATATATATCCCACGGCGGTAAAATTGAAAAAAGTTGAAAAAATTTTTTTTTTGGACTTAGTCATTTTTCCGGCGTTTATCAGACTTTCAGATAGGGGAAATGTCAGTGAGCATTCCGATTTCAGTTCCAGAGCGATTCGCCCAATGAGTCCTTGTTATTTAGTTGTTTTCAGCCAATTTTCTGGATTTTTGAAAATTTCACTTTTTTGTGAAAATATCCACTAAATGAGGGAATAATATGTGTGAGGGTACCCCAGGAGAGTTCTAAATGTGTGTGGGAAGAATATATATCCCACGGGGGTAAAATTGAAAAAAGTTGAAAAAAATTTTTTTTTGGACTTAGTCATTTTTCTGGCGTTTATCAGACTTTAAGATAGGGGAAATGTCAGTGAGCATTCCCATTTCAGTTCCAGAGCGATTCACCCAATGAGTCTTTGATATTTAGTCGTTTTCAGCCAATTTTCTGCATTTTTGAAAATTTCACTTTTTTGTGAAAATATCCACTAAATGAGGGAATAATATGTGTGAGGGTACCGAAGGAGAGTTCCAAATTTGTGTGGGTAGAATATATATCCCACGGGTGTAAAATTGAAAAAAGTTGAAAAAATTTTTATTTGGGACTTAGTCATTTTTCCGGCGTTTATCAGACTTTCAGATAGGGCAAATGTCAGTGAGCGTTCCGATTTCAGTTCCAGATCGACTCGCCCAATGAGTCCGTGATATTTAGTCGTTTTCAGCCAATTTTCTGGATTTTTGAAAATTTCACTTTTTTGTGAAAATATCCACTAAATGAGGGAATAATATGTGTGAGGGTACCCCAGGAGAGTTCCAAATGTGTGTGGGTAGAATATATATCCGACGGGGTAAAATTGAAAAAAGTTTAAAAAAATTTTTTTTTGGACTTAGTCATTTTTCCGGCGTTTATCAGACTTTCAGATAGGGGAAATATCAGTGAGCGTTCCGATTTCAGTTCCACAGCGATTCGCCCAATTAGTCCTTGATAATTAGTCGTTTTCAGCCAATTTTCTGGATTTTTGAAAATTTCACTTCTTTGTGAAAATATCCACTAAATGAGGGAATAATATGTGTGAGGGTACCGAAGGAGAGTTCCAAATGTGAGTGGGTAGAATATATATCCCACGGGGGTAAAATTCAAAAAAGTTGAAAAAAATTTTTTTAGGACTTAGTCATTTTTCCGGCGTTTAGCAGACTTCCAGATAGGGGAAATGTCAGTGAGCGTTCTGATTTTATTTCCAGAGCGATTCGCCCAATGAGTCCTTGATATTTAGTTGTTTTCAGCCAATTTTCTGGATTTTTGAAAATTTCACTTTTTTGTGAAAATATTCACTAAATGAGGGAATAATATGTGTGAGGGTACCCCAGGAGAGTTCCAAATGTGTGTGGGTAGAATATATATCCCACGGGGGTAAAATTGAAAAAAGTTGAAAACATTTTTTTTTGGACTTAGTCATTTTTCCGGCGTTTATCAGACTTTCAGATAGGGTAAATGTCAGTGAGCGTTCCGATTTCAGTTCCAGATCGACTCGCCCAATGAGTCCTTGATATTTAGTCGTTTTCAGCCAATTTTCTGGATTTTTGAAAATTTCACTTTTTTGTGAAAATATCCACTAAATGAGGGAATAATATGTGTGAGGGTACCCCAGGAGAGTTCCAAATGTGTGTGGGTAGAATATAAATCCGACGGGGGTAAAATTGAAAAAAGTTGAAAAAAAATTTTTTTTGGACTTAGTCATTTTTCCGGCGTTTATCAGACTTTCAGATACGAGAAATGTCAGTGAGCGTTCCGATTTCAGCTCCAGAGCGATTCGCCCAATGAGTCCTTGATATTTAGTTGTTTTCAGCCAATTTTCTGGATTTTAGAAAATTTCACTTTTTTGTGAAAATATTCACTAAATGAGGGAATAATATGTGTGAGGGTACCCCAGGAGAGTTCCAAATGTGTGTGGGTAGAATACATATCCCACGGGGGTAAAATTGAAAAAAGTTGAAAAAAAATTTTTTTGGAGTTAGTCATTTTTCTGGCGTTTATCAGACTTTAAGATAGGGAAATGTCAGTGAGCATTCCCATTTCAGTTCCAGAGCGATTCGCCCAATGAGTCCTTGTTATTTAGTTGTTTTCAGCCAATTTTCTGGATTTTTGAAAATTTCACTTTTTTGTGAAAATATCCACTAAATGAGGGAATAATATGTGTGAGGGTACCCCAGGAGAGTTCCAAATTTTTGTGGGTAGAATATATATCCCACGGGTGTAAAATTGAAAAAAGTTGAAAAAAATATTATTTGGGACTTAGTCATTTTTCCGGCGTTTATCAGACTTTCAGATAGGGGAAATGTCAGTGAGCGTTCCGATTTTAGTTCCAGAGCGATTCGCCCAATGAGTCCTTGTTATTTAGTCTTTTTCAGCCAATTTTCTGGATTTTTGAAAATTTCACTTTTTTGTGAAAATATCCACTAAATGAGGGAATAATATGTATGAGGGTACCCCAGGAGAGTTCCAAATGTGTGTGAGTAGAATATATATCCCACGGGGGTAAAATTGAAAAAAGTTGAAAAAAAATTTTTTTTGGACTTAGTCATTTTTCTGGCATTTATCAGACTTTAAGATAGGGGAAATGTCAGTGAGCATTCCCATTTCAGTTACAGAGCGATTCGCCCAATGAGTCTTTGATATTTAGTCGTTTTCAGCCAATTTTCTGGATTTTTGAAAATTTCACTTTTTTGTGAAAATATCCAATAAATGAGGGAATAATATGTGTGAGGTTACCCCAGGAGAGTTCTAAATGTGTGTGGGAAGAATATATATCCCACGGGGGTAAAATTGTAAAAAGTTGAAAAAATTTTTTTTTTGGACTTAGTCATTTTTACGGCATTTATCAGACTTTCAGATAGGGCAAATGTCAGGGAGCGCTCCGATTTCAGTTCCAGATCGACTCGCCCAATGAGTCCTTGATATTTAGTCGTTTTCAGCCAATTTTCTGGATTTTTGAAAATTTCACTTTTTTATGAAAATATCCACTAAATGAGGGAATAATATGTGTGAGGGTACCGAAGGAGAGTTCCAAATTTGTGTGGGTAGAAAATATATCCCACGGGGGTAAAATTGAAAAAAGTTGAAAAAATTTTTTTTTGGGACTTTGTCATTTTTCCGGCGTTTATCAGACTTTCAGATAGGGGAAATGTCAGTGAGCGTTCCGATTTTAGTTCCAGAGCGATTCGCCCAATGAGTCCTTGTTATTTAGTCTTTTTCAGCCAATTTTCTGGATTTTTGAAAATTTCACTTTTTTTGTGAAAATATCCACTAAATGAGGGAATAATATGTATGAGGGTACCCCAGGAGAGTTCCAAATGTGTGTGGGTAGAATATATATCCCACGGGGGTAAAATTGAAAAAAGTTGAAAAAAATTTTTTTTTGGACTTAGTCATTTTTCTGGCATTTATCAGACTTTAAGATAGGGGAAATGTCAGTGAGCATTCCCATTTCAGTTCCAGAGCGATTCGCCCAATGAGTCTTTGATATTTAGTCGTTTTCAGCCAATTTTCTGGATTTTTGAAAATTTCACTTTTTTGTGAAAATATCCAATAAATGAGGGAATAATATGTGTGAGGTTACCCCAGGAGAGTTCTAAATGTGTGTGGGAAGAATATATATCCCACGGGGGTAAAATTGTAAAAAGTTGAAAAAATTTTTTTTTTGGACTTAGTCATTTTTCCGGCGTTTATCAGACTTTCAGATAGGGCAAATGTCAGGGAGCGTTCCGATTTCAGTTCCAGATCGACTCGCCCAATGAGTCCTTGATATTTAGTCGTTTTCAGCCAATTTTCTGGATTTTTGAAAATTTCACTTTTTTATGAAAATATCCACTAAATGAGGGAATAATATGTGTGAGGGTACCGAAGGAGAGTTCCAAATTTGTGTGGGTAGAAAATATATCCCACGGGGGTAAAATTGAAAAAAGTTGAAAAAATTTTTTTTTGGGACTTTGTCATTTTTCCGGCGTTTATCAGACTTTCAGATAGGGGAAATGTCAGTGAGCGTTCCGATTTTAGTTCCAGAGCTATTCGCCCAATGAGTCCTTGTTATTTAGTCTTTTTCAGCATATTTTCTGGATTTTTGAAAATTTTACTTTTTTGTGAAAATATCCACTAAATGAGGGAATAATATGTATGAGGGTACCCCAGGAGAGTTCCAAATGTGTGTGGGTAGAATATATATCCCACGGGGGTAAAATTGAAAAAAGTTGAAAAAAATTTTTTTTTGGACTTAGTCATTTTTCTGGCGTTTATCAGACTTTCAGATAGGGGAAATGTCAGTGAGCATTCCCATTTCAGTTCCAGAGCGATTCGCCCAATGAGTCTTTGATATTTAGTCGTTTTCAGCCAATTTTCTGGATTTTTGAAAATTTCACTTTTTTGTGAAAATATCCAATAAATGAGGGAATAATATGTGTGAGGTTACCCCAGGAGAGTTCTAAATGTGTGTGGGAAGAATATATATCCCACGGGGGTAAAATTGAAAAAAGTTGAAAAAATTTTTTTTTTGGACTTAGTCATTTTTCCGGCGTTTATCAGACTTTCAGATAGGGGAAATGTCAGTGAGCATTCCGATTTCAGTTCCAGAGCGATTCGCCCAATGAGTCCTTGTTATTTAGTTGTTTTCAGCCAATTTTCTGGATTTTTGAAAATTTCACTTTTTTGTGAAAATATCCACTAAATGAGGGAATAATATGTGTGAGGGTACCCCAGGAGAGTTCTAAATGTGTGTGGGAAGAATATATATCCCACGGGGGTAAAATTGAAAAAAGTTGAAAAAAATTTTTTTTTGGACTTAGTCATTTTTCTGGCGTTTATCAGACTTTAAGATAGGGGAAATGTCAGTGAGCATTCCCATTTCAGTTCCAGAGCGATTCACCCAATGAGTCTTTGATATTTAGTCGTTTTCAGCCAATTTTCTGCATTTTTGAAAATTTCACTTTTTTGTGAAAATATCCACTAAATGAGGGAATAATATGTGTGAGGGTACCGAAGGAGAGTTCCAAATTTGTGTGGGTAGAAAATATATCCCACGGTGGTAAAATTGAAAAAAGTTGAAAAAAATTTTTTTTGGGACTTTGTCATTTTTCCGGCGTTTATCAGACTTTCAGATAGGGGAAATGTCAGTGAGCGTTCCGATTTTAGTTCCAGAGCGATTCGCCCAATGAGTCCTTGTTATTTAGTCTTTTTCAGCCAATTCTCTGGATTTTTGAAAATTTCACTTTTTTGTGAAAATATCCACTAAACGAGGGAATAATATGTATGAGGGTACCCCTGGAGAGTTCCAAATGTGTGTGGGTAGAATATATATCCCACGGGGGTAAAATTGAAAAAAGTTGAAAAAAATTTTTTTTTGGACTTAGTCATTTTTCTGGCATTTATCAGACTTTAAGATAGGGGAAATGTCAGTGAGCGTTCCGATTTCGGTTCCACAGCGATTCGCCCAATGAGTCCTTGTTATTTAGTTGTTTTCAGCCAATTTTCTGGATTTTTGAAAATTTCACTTTTTTGTGAAAATATCCACTAAATGAGGGAATAATATGTGTGAGGGTACCCCAGGAGAGTTCTAAATGTGTGTGGGAAGAATATATATCCCACGGGGGTAAAATTGAAAAAAGTTGAAAAAATTTTTTTTTTGGACTTAGTCATTTTTCCGGCGTTTATCAGACTTTCAGATAGGGCAAATGTCAGTGAGCGTTCCGATTTCAGTTCCAGAACAATTCGCCCAATGAGTCCTTGATATTTAGTCGTTTTCAGCCAATTTTCTGGATTTTTGAAAATTTCACTTTTTTGTGAAAATATCCACTAAATGAGGGAATAATATGTGTGAGGGTACCGAAGGAGAGTTCCAAATTTGTGTGGGTAGAATATATATCCCACGGGTGTAAAATTGAAAAAAGTTGAAAAAATTTTTATTTGGGACTTAGTCATTTTTCCGGCGTTTATCAGACTTTCAGATAGGGCAAATGTCAGTGAGCGTTCCGATTTCAGTTCCAGATCGACTCGCCCAATGAGTCCGTGATATTTAGTCGTTTTCAGCCAATTTTCTGGATTTTTGAAAATTTCACTTTTTTGTGAAAATATCCACTAAATGAGGGAATAATATGTGTGAGGGTACCCCAGGAGAGTTCTAAATGTGTGTGGGAAGAATATATATCCCACGGGGGTAAAATTGAAAAAAGTTGAAAAATTTTTTTTTTGGACTTAGTCATTTTTCCGGCGTTTATCAGACTTTCAGATACGGCAAATGTCAGTGAGCGTTCCGATTTCAGTTCCAGAACAATTCGCCCAATGAGTCCTTGATATTTAGTCGTTTTCAGCCAATTTTCTGGATTTTTGAAAATTTCACTTTTTTGTGAAAATATCCACTAAATGAGGGAATAATATGTGTGAGGGTACCGAAGGAGAGTTCCAAATTTGTGTGGGTAGAATATATATCCCACGGGTGTAAAATTGAAAAAAGTTGAAAAAAATTTTATTTGGGACTTAGTCATTTTTCCGGCGTTTATCAGACTTTCAGATAGGGCAAATGTCAGTGAGCGTTCCGATTTCAGTTCCAGATCGACTCGCCCAATGAGTCCGTGATATTTAGTCGTTTTCAGCCAATTTTCTGGATTTTTGAAAATTTCACTTTTTTGTGAAAATATCCAGTAAATGAGGGAATAATATGTGTGAGGGTACCCCAGGAGAGTTCTAAATGTGTGTGGGAAGAATATATATCCCACGGGGGTAAAATTGAAAAAAGTTGAAAAAAATTTTTTTTTTGGACTTCGTCATTTTTCCGGCGTTTATCAGACTTTCAGATAGGGGAGATGTCAGTGAGCGTTCCGATTTCAGTTCCAGAGCGATTCGCCCAATGAGTCCTTGATACTTAGTCGTTTTCACCCAATTTTCTGGATTTTTGAAAATTTCACTTCTTTGTGAAAATATCCACTAAATGAGGGAATAATATGTATGAGGGTACCCCAGGAGAGTTCCAAATGTGTGTGGCTAGAATATATATCCCACGGGGGTAAAATTGAAAAAAGTTGAAAAAATTTTTTTTTGGGACTTAGTCATTTTTCCGGCGTTTATCAGACTTTCAGATAGGGGAAATGTCAGTGAGCGTTCCGATTTCAGTTCCAGAGCGATTCGCCCAATGAGTCCTTGATACTTAATCGTTTTCAGCCAATTTTCTGGATTGTTGAAAATTTCACTTCTTTGTGAAAATGTCCACTAAATGAGGGAATAATATGTGTGCGGGTACCCCAGGAGAGTTCTAAATGTGTGTGGGAAGAATATATATCCCACAGGGGAAAAATTGAAAAAAGTTGAAAAAAATTTTTTTTTTGGAGTTAGTCATTTTTCTGGCGTTTATCAGACTTTAAGATAGAGGAAATGTCAGTGAGCATTCCCATTTCAGTTCCAGAGCGATTCGCCCAATGAGTCTTTGATATTTAGTCGTTTTCAGCCAATTTTCTGGATTTTTGAAAATTTCACTTTTTTGTGAAAATATCCACTAAATGAGGGAATAATATGTGTGAGGGTACCGAAGGAGAGTTCCAAATTTGTGTGGGTAGAATATATATCCCACGGGGGTAAAATTGAAAAAAGTCTAAAAAAATTTTTTTTTGGGACTTCGTCATTTTTCCGGCGTTTATCAGACTTTCAGATAGGGGAAATGTCAGTGAGCGTTCCGATTTCAGTTCTTGAGAGATTCGCCCAATGAGTCCTTGATACTTAGTCGTTTTCAGCCAATTTTCTGGATTTTTGAAAATTTCACTTCTTCGTGAAAATATCCACTAAATGAGGGAATAATATGTGTGAGGGTACCCCAGGAGAGTTCCAAATGTGTGTGGGTAGAATATATATCCCACGGGGGTAAAATTGAAAAAAGTCTAAAAAAATTTTTTTTTGGACTTAGTCATTTTTCCGGCGTTTATCAGACTTTCAGATAGGGGAAATGTCAGTGAGCATTCCGATTTCAGTTCCAGAGCGATTCGCCCCATGAGTCCTTGTTATTTAGTTGTTTTCAGCCAATTTTCTGGATTTTTGAAAATTTCACTTTTTTGTGAAAATATCCACTAAATGAGGGAATAATATGTGTGAGGGTACCCCAGGAGAGTTCTAAATGTGTGTGCATAGAATATATATCCCACGGGTGTAAAATTGAAAAAAGTTGAAAAAATATTTATTTGGGACTTAGTCATTTTTCCGGCGTTTATCAGACTTTCAGATAGGGCAAATGTCAGTGAGCATTCCGATTTCAGTTCCAGATCGACTCGCCCAATGAGTCCTTGATATTTAGTCGTTTTCAGCCAATTTTCTGGATTTTTTAAAATTTCACTTTTTTATGAAAATATCCACTAAATGAGGGAATAATATGTATGAGGGTACCCCAGGAGAGTTCCAAATGTGTGTGGGTAGAATATATATCCCACGGGGGTAAAATTGAAAAAAGTTGAAAAAAATTTTTTTTTGGACTTAGTCATTTTTCTGGCGTTTATCAGACTTTAAGATAGGGAAAATGTCAGTGAGCATTCCCATTTCAGTTCCAGAGCGATTCACCCAATGAGTCTTTGATATTTAGTCGTTTTCAGCCAATTTTCTGCATTTTTGAAAATTTCACTTTTTTGTGAAAATATCCACTAAATGAGGGAATAATATGTGTGAGGGTACCGAAGGAGAGTTCCAAATTTGTGTGGGTAGAAAATATATCCCACGGTGGTAAAATTGAAAAAAGTTGAAAAAATTTTTTTTTGGGACTTTGTCATTTTTCCGGCGTTTATCAGACTTTCAGATAGGGGAAATGTCAGTGAGCGTTCCGATTTTAGTTCCAGAGCGATTCGCCCAATGAGTCCTTGTTATTTAGTCTTTTTCAGCCAATTCTCTGGATTTTTGAAAATTTCACTTTTTTGTGAAAATATCCACTAAATGAGGGAATAATATGTATGATTGTACCCCTGGAGAGTTCCAAATGTGTGTGGGTAGAATATATATCCCACGGGGGTAAAATTGAAAAAAGTTGAAAAAAATTTTTTTTTGGACTTAGTCATTTTTCTGGCATTTATCAGACTTTACGATAGGGGAAATGTCAGTGAGCGTTCCGATTTCAGTTCCACAGCGATTCGCCCAATGAGTCCTTGTTATTTAGTTGTTTTCAGCCAATTTTCTGGATTTTTGAAAATTTCACTTTTTTGTGAAAATATCCACTAAATGAGGGAATAATATGTGTGAGGGTACCAAAGGAGAGTTCTAAATGTGTGTGGGAAGAATATATATCCCACGGGGGTAAAATTGAAAAAAGTTGAAAAAATTTTTTTTTTGGACTTAGTCATTTTTCCGGCGTTTATCAGACTTTCAGATAGGGCAAATGTCAGTGAGCGTTCCGATTTCAGTTCCAGAACAATTCGCCCAATGAGTCCTTGATATTTAGTCGTTTTCAGCCAATTTTCTGGATTTTTGAAAATTTCACTTTTTTGTGAAAATATCCACTAAATGAGGGAATAATATGTGTGAGGGTACCCCAGGAGAGTTCCAAATGTGTGTGGGTAGAATATATATCCCACGGGGGTAAAATTGAAAAAAGTTGAAAAAAATTTTTTTTTGGACTGTCATTTTTCCGGCGTTTATCAGACTTTCAGATAGGGGAAATATCAGTGAGCGTTCCGAATTTAGTTCCAGAGCGATTCGCCCAATGAGTCCTTGTTATTTAGTCGTTTTCAGCCAATTTTCTGGATTTTTGAAAATTTCACTTTTTTGTGAAAATATCCACTAAATGAGGGAATAATATGTGTGAGGGTACCGAAGGAGAGTTCCAAATTTGTGTGGGTAGAATATATATCCCACGGGTGTAAAATTGAAAAAAGTTGAAAAAAATTTTATTTGGGACTTAGTCATTTTTCCGGCGTTTATCAGACTTTCAGATAGGGCAAATGTCAGTGAGCGTTCCGATTTCAGTTCCAGATCGACTCGCCCAATGAGTCCGTGATATTTAGTCGTTTTCAGCCAATTTTCTGGATTTTTGAAAATTTCACTTTTTTGTGAAAATATCCACTAAATGAGGGAATAATATGTGTGAGGGTACCCCAGGAGAGTTCTAAATGTGTGTGGGAAGAATATATATCCCACGGGGGTAAAATTGAAAAAAGTTGAAAAAATTTTTTTTTTGGACTTCGTCATTTTTCCGGCGTTTATCAGACTTTCAGATAGGGCAAATGTCAGTGAGCGTTCCGATTTCAGTTCCAGAACAATTCGCCCAATGAGTCCTTGATATTTTGTCGTTTTCAGCCAATTTTCTGGATTTTTGAAAATTTCACTTTTTTGTGAAAATATCCACTAAATGAGGGAATAATATGTATGAGGGTACCCCAGGAGAGTTCCAAATGTGTGTGGGTAGAATATATATCCCACGGGGGTAAAATTGAAAAAAGTTGAAAAAAATTTTTTTTTGGACTTAGTCATTTTTCCGGCGTTTATCAGACTTTCAGATAGGGCAAATGTCAGTGAGCGTTCCGATTTCAGTTCCAGAGCGATTCGCCCAATGAGTCCTTGTTATTTAGTCGTTTTCAGCCAATTTTCTGGATTTTTGAAAATTTCACTTTTTTGTGAAAATATCCACTAAATGAGGGAATAATATGTGTGAGGGTACCCCAGGAGAGTTCTAAATGTGTGTGGGAAGAATATATATCCCACGGGGGTAAAATTGAAAAAAGTTGAAAAAATTTTTTTTTGGACTTAGTCATTTTTCCGGCGTTTATCAAACTTTCATATACGAGAAATGTCAGTGAGCGTTCCCATTTCAGTTCCAGAGCGATTCGCCCAATGAGTCTTTGATATTTAGTCGTTTTCAGCCAATTTTCTGGATTTTTGAAAATTTCACTTTTTTGTGAAAATATCCAATAAATGAGGGAATAATATGTGCGAGGTTACCCCAGGAGAGTTCTAAATGTGTGTGGGAAGAATATATATCCCACGGGGGTAAAATTGAAAAAAGTTGAAAAAAAATTTTTTTGGACTTAGTCATTTTTCCGGCGTTTATCAGACTTTCAGATAGGGGAAATGTCAGTGAGCGTTCCGATTTCAGTTCCAGAGCGATTCGCCCAATGAGTCCTTGTTATTTAGTTGTTTTCAGCCAATTTTCTGGATTTTTGAAAATTTCACTTTTTTGTGAAAATATCCACTAAATGAGGGAATAATATGTGTGAGGGTACCCCAGGAGAGTTCTAAATGGGTGTGGGAAGAATATATATCCCACGTGGGTAAAATTGAAAAAAGTTGAAAACATTTTTTTTTGGACTTAGTCATTTTTCCGGCGTTTATCAGACTTTCAGATAGGGCAAATGTCAGTGAGCGTTCCGATTTCAGTTCCAGAACAATTCGCCCAATGAGTCCTTGATATTTAGCCGTCTTCAGCCAATTTTCTGGATTTTTGAAAATTTCACTTTTTTGTGAAAATATCCACTAAATGAGGGAATAATATGTGTGAGGGTACCCCAGGAGAGTTCCAAATGTGTGTGGGTAGAATATATATCCCACAGGGGTAAAATTGATAAAAGTCTAAAAAAAATTTTTTTTGGACTTAGTCATTTTTCCGGTGTTTATCAGACTTTCAGATAGGGGAAATGTGTGTGAGCATTCCGATTTTAGTTCCAGAGCGATTCGCCCAATGAGTCCTTGTTATTTAGTTGTTTTCAGCCAATTTTCTGGATTTTTGAAAATTTCACTTTTTTGTGAAAATATCCACTAAATGAGGGAATAATATGTGTGAGGGTACCCCAGGAGAGTTCTAAATGTGTGTGGGAAGAATATATATCCCACGGGGTTAAAATTGAAAAAAGTTGAAAAAATTTTTTTTTTTGGAGTTAGTCATTTTTCTGGCGTTTATCAGACTTTAAGATAGGGGAAATGTCAGTGAGCATTCCCATTTCAGTTCCAGAGTGATTCGCCCAATGAGTCTTTGATATTTAGTCGTTTTCAGCCAATTTTCTGGATTTTTGAAAATTTCACTTTTTTGTGAAAATATCCACTAAATGAGGGAATAATATGTGTGAGGGTACCCCAGGAGAGTTCTAAATGGGTGTGGGAAGAATATATATCCCACGGGGGTAAAATTGAAAAAAGTTGAAAAAATTTTTTTTTTGGACTTAGTCATTTTTCCGGCGTTTATCAGACTTTCAGATAGGGCAAATGTCAGTGAGCGTTCCGATTTCAGTTCCAGAACAATTCGCCCAATGAGTCCTTGATATTTAGTCGTCTTCAGCCAATTTTCTGGATTTTTGAAAATTTCACTTTTTTGTGAAAATATCCACTAAATGAGGGAATAATATGTGTGAGGGTACCCCAGGAGAGTTCCAAATGTGTGTGGGTAGAATATATATCCCACGGGGGTAAAATTGAAAAAAGTTGAAAAAATTTTTTTTTTGGACTTAGTCATTTTTCCGGCGTTTATCAGACTTTCAGATAGGGCAAATGTCAGTGAGCGTTCCGATTTCAGTTCCAGAGCAATTCGCCCAATGAGTCTTTGATATTTAGTCGTTTTCAGCAAATTTTCTGGATTTTTGAAAATTTCACTTTTTTGTGAAAATATCCACTAAATGAGGGAATAATATGTGTGAGGGTACCGAAGGAGAGTTCCAAATTTGTGTGGGTAGAATATATATCCCACGGGTGTAAAATTGAAAAAAGTTGAAAAAAAATTTATTTGGGACTTAGTCATTTTTCCGGCATTTATCAGACTTTCAGATAGGGGAGATGTCAGTGAGCGTTCCTATTTCAGTTCCAGAGCGATTCGCCCAATGAGTCCTTGATACTTAGTCGTTTTCAGCCAATTTTCTGGATTTTTGAAAATTTCACTTCTTTGTGAAAATATCCACTAAATGAGGGAATGATATGTGTGAGGGTACCCCAGGAGAGTTCCAAATGTGTGTGGGTAGAATATATATCCCACGGGGGTAAAATTGAAAAAAGGTGAAAAAAATTTTTTTTGGGACTTAGTCATTTTTCCGGTGTTTATCAGACTTTCAGATAGGGGAAATGTGTGTGAGCGTTCCGATTTTAGTTCCAGAGCGATTCGCCCAATGAGTCCTTGTTATTTAGTTGTTTTCAGCCAATTTTCTGGATTTTTGAAAATTTCACTTTTTTGTGAAAATATCCACTAAATGAGGGAATAATATGTGTGAGGGTACCCCAGGAGAGTTCTAAATGTGTGTGGGAAGAATATATATCCCACGGGGGTAAAATTGAAAAAAGTTGAAAAAAATTTTTTTTTTGGAGTTAGTCATTTTTCTGGCGTTTATCAGACTTTAAGATAGGGAAATGTCAGTGAGCATTCCCATTTCAGTTCCAGAGCGATTCGCCCAATGAGTCTTTGATATTTAGTCGTTTTCAGCCAATTTTCTGGATTTTTGAAAATTTCACTTTTTTGTGAAAATATCCACTAAATGAGGGAATAATATGTGTGAGGGTACCGAAGGAGAGTTCCAAATTTGTGTGGGTAGAATATATATCCCACGGGTGTAAAATTGAAAAAAGTCTAAAAAAATTTTTTTTTGGGACTAAGTCATTTTTCCGGCGTTTATCAGACTTTCAGATAGGGGAGATGTCAGTGAGCGTTCCGATTTCAGTTCCAGAGCGATTCGCCCAATGAGTCCTTGATACTGAGTCGTTTTCACCCAATTTTCTGGATTTTTGAAAATTTCACTTTTTTGTGAAAATATCCACTAAATGAGGGAATAATATGTGTGAGGGTACCCCAGGAGAGTTCCAAATGTGTTTGGGTAGAATATATATCCCACGGGGGTAAAATTGAAAAAAGTTGAAAAAAATTTTTTTTTGGACTTAGTCATTTTTCCGGCGTTTATCAGACTTTCAGATAGGGCAAATGTCAGAGAGCGTTCCGATTTCAGTTCCAGAGCAATTCGCCCAATGAGTCTTTGATATTTAGTCGTTTTCAGCAAATTTTCTGGATTTTTGAAAATTTCACTTTTTTGTGAAAATATCCACTAAATGAGGGAATAATATGTGTGAGGGTACCCCAGGAGAGTTCCAAATGTGTGTGGGTAGAATATATATCCCACGGGGGTAAAATTGAAAAAAGTTGAAAAAAATTTTTTTTTGGACTTAGTCATTTTTCCGGTGTTTATCAGACTTTCAGATAGGGGAAATGTGTGTGAGCGTTCCGATTTTAGTTCCAGAGCGATTCGCCCAATGAGTCCTTGTTATTTAGTTGTTTTCAGCCAATTTTCTGGATTTTTGAAAATTTCACTTTTTTGTGAAAATATCCACTAAATGAGGGAATAATATGTGTGAGGGTACCCCAGGAGAGTTCCAAATGTGTGTGGGTAGAATATATATCCCACGGGGGTAAAATTGAAAAAAGTCTAAAAAAATTTTTTTTTGGGACTAAATCATTTTTCCGGCGTTTATCAGACTTTCAGATAGGGGAGATGTCAGTGAGCGTTCCTATTTCAGTTCCAAAGCGATTCGCCCAATGAGTCCTTGATACTGAATCATTTTCACAAAAATTTTCTGGATTTTTGAAAATTTCACTTCTTTGTGAAATTATCCACTAAATGAGGGAATAATATGTATGAGGGTACCCCAGGAGAGTTCCAAATGTGTGTGGCTAGAATATATATCCCACGGGGGTAAAATTGAAAAAAGTTGAAAAAAATTTTTTTTGGGACTTAGTCATTTTTCTGGCGTTTATCAGACTTTAAGATAGGGGAAATGTCAGTGAGCATTCCCATTTCAGTTCCAGAGCGATTCGCCCAATGAGTCTTTGATATTTAGACGTTTTCAGCCAATTATCTGGATTTTTTAAAATTTCACTTTTTTGTGAAAATATCCACTAAATGAGGGAATAATATGTATGAGGGTACCCCAGGAGAGTTCCAAATGTGTGTGGCTAGAATATATATCCCACGGGGGTAAAATTGAAAAAAGTTGAAAAAATTTTTTTTTGGGACTTAGTCATTTTTCCGGCGTTTATCAGACTTTCAGATAGGGGAAATGTCAGTGAGCGTTCCGATTTCAGTTCCAGAGCGATTCGCCCAATGAGTCCTTGATACTTAATCGTTTTCAGCCAATTTTCTGGATTGTTGAAAATTTCACTTCTTTGTGAAAATGTCCACTAAATGAGGGAATAATATGTGTGCGGGTACCCCAGGAGAGTTCTAAATGTGTGTGGGAAGAATATATATCCCACAGGGGAAAAATTGAAAAAAGTTGAAAAAAATTTTTTTTTTGGAGTTAGTCATTTTTCTGGCGTTTATCAGACTTTAAGATAGAGGAAATGTCAGTGAGCATTCCCATTTCAGTTCCAGAGCGATTCGCCCAATGAGTCTTTGATATTTAGTCGTTTTCAGCCAATTTTCTGGATTTTTGAAAATTTCACTTTTTTGTGAAAATATCCACTAAATGAGGGAATAATATGTGTGAGGGTACCGAAGGAGAGTTCCAAATTTGTGTGGGTAGAATATATATCCCACGGGGGTAAAATTGAAAAAAGTCTAAAAAAATTTTTTTTTGGGACTTCGTCATTTTTCCGGCGTTTATCAGACTTTCAGATAGGGGAAATGTCAGTGAGCGTTCCGATTTCAGTTCTTGAGAGATTCGCCCAATGAGTCCTTGATACTTAGTCGTTTTCAGCCAATTTTCTGGATTTTTGAAAATTTCACTTCTTCGTGAAAATATCCACTAAATGAGGGAATAATATGTGTGAGGGTACCCCAGGAGAGTTCCAAATGTGTGTGGGTAGAATATATATCCCACGGGGGTAAAATTGAAAAAAGTCTAAAAAAATTTTTTTTTGGACTTAGTCATTTTTCCGGCGTTTATCAGACTTTCAGATAGGGGAAATGTCAGTGAGCATTCCGATTTCAGTTCCAGAGCGATTCGCCCCATGAGTCCTTGTTATTTAGTTGTTTTCAGCCAATTTTCTGGATTTTTGAAAATTTCACTTCTTTGTGAAAATATCCACTAAATGAGGGAATAATATGTGTGAGGGTACCCCAGGAGAGTTCCAAATGTGTGTGGGTAGAATATATATCCCACGGGGGTAAAATTGAAAAAAGTTGAAAAAAATTTTTTTTGGACTTAGTCATTTTTCCGGCGTTTATCAGACTTTCAGATAGGGGAAATGTCAGTGAGCGTTCCGATTTCAGTTCCAGAGCGATTCGCCCAATGAGTCCTTGTTATTTAGTTGTTTTCAGCCAATTTTCTGGATTTTTGAAAATTTCACTTTTTTGTGAAAATATCCACTAAATGAGGGAATAATATGTGTGAGGGTACCCCAGGAGAGTTCCAAATGTGTGTGGGTAGAATATATATCCCACGGGGGTAAAATTGAAAAAAGTCTAAAAAAATTTTTTTTTTGGGACTTAGTCATTTTTCCGGCGTTTATCAGACTTTCAGATCGGGGAAATGTCAGTGAGCGTTCCGATTTCAGTTCCAGAGTGATTCGCCCAATGAGTCCTTGATACTTAGTCGTTTTCAGCCAATTTTCTGGATTTTTGAAAATTTCACTTCTTTGTGAAAATATCCACTAAATGAGGGAATGATATGTGTGAGGGTACCCCAGGAGAGTTCCAAATGTGTGTGGGTAGAATATATATCCCACGGGGGTAAAATTGAAAAAAGTTGAAAAAAATTTTTTTTGGGACTTAGTCATTTTTCTGGCGTTTATCAGACTTTAAGATAGGGGAAATGTCAGTGAGCATTCCCATTTCAGTTCCAGAGCGATTCGCCCAATGAGTCTTTGATATTTAGACGTTTTCAGCCAATTATCTGGATTTTTTAAAATTTCACTTTTTTGTGAAAATATCCACTAAATGAGGGAATAATATGTGTGAGTGTATCCCAGGAGAGTTCCAAATGTGTGTGGGTAGAATATATATCCCACGGGGGTAAAATTGAAAAAAGTCTAAAAAAATTTTTTTTTGGGACTTCGTCATTTTTCCGGCGTTTATCAGACTTTCAGATAGGGGAGATGTCAGTGAGCGTTCCGATTTCAGTTCCAGAGCGATTCGCCCAATGAGTCCTTGATACTTAGTCGTTTTCACCCAATTTTCTGGATTTTTGAAAATTTCACTTCTTTGTGAAAATATCCACTAAATGAGGGAATAATATGTATGAGGGTACCCCAGGAGAGTTCCAAATGTGTGTGGCTAGAATATATATCCCACGGGGGTAAAATTGAAAAAAGTTGAAAAAATTTTTTTTTGGGACTTAGTCATTTTTCCGGCGTTTATCAGACTTTCAGATAGGGGAAATGTCAGTGAGCGTTCCGATTTCAGTTCCAGAGCGATTCGCCCAATGAGTCCTTGATACTTAATCGTTTTCAGCCAATTTTCTGGATTGTTGAAAATTTCACTTCTTTGTGAAAATGTCCACTAAATGAGGGAATAATATGTGTGCGGGTACCCCAGGAGAGTTCTAAATGTGTGTGGGAAGAATATATATCCCACAGGGGAAAAATTGAAAAAAGTTGAAAAAAATTTTTTTTTTGGAGTTAGTCATTTTTCTGGCGTTTATCAGACTTTAAGATAGAGGAAATGTCAGTGAGCATTCCCATTTCAGTTCCAGAGCGATTCGCCCAATGAGTCTTTGATATTTAGTCGTTTTCAGCCAATTTTCTGGATTTTTGAAAATTTCACTTTTTTGTGAAAATATCCACTAAATGAGGGAATAATATGTGTGAGGGTACCGAAGGAGAGTTCCAAATTTGTGTGGGTAGAATATATATCCCACGGGGGTAAAATTGAAAAAAGTCTAAAAAAATTTTTTTTTGGGACTTCGTCATTTTTCCGGCGTTTATCAGACTTTCAGATAGGGGAAATGTCAGTGAGCGTTCCGATTTCAGTTCTTGAGAGATTCGCCCAATGAGTCCTTGATACTTAGTCGTTTTCAGCCAATTTTCTGGATTTTTGAAAATTTCACTTCTTCGTGAAAATATCCACTAAATGAGGGAATAATATGTGTGAGGGTACCCCAGGAGAGTTCCAAATGTGTGTGGGTAGAATATATATCCCACGGGGGTAAAATTGAAAAAAGTCTAAAAAAATTTTTTTTTGGACTTAGTCATTTTTCCGGCGTTTATCAGACTTTCAGATAGGGGAAATGTCAGTGAGCATTCCGATTTCAGTTCCAGAGCGATTCGCCCCATGAGTCCTTGTTATTTAGTTGTTTTCAGCCAATTTTCTGGATTTTTGAAAATTTCACTTCTTTGTGAAAATATCCACTAAATGAGGGAATAATATGTGTGAGGGTACCCCAGGAGAGTTCCAAATGTGTGTGGGTAGAATATATATCCCACGGGGGTAAAATTGAAAAAAGTTGAAAAAAATTTTTTTTTGGACTTAGTCATTTTTCCGGCGTTTATCAGACTTTCAGATAGGGGAAATGTCAGTGAGCGTTCCGATTTCAGTTCCAGAGCGATTCGCCCAATGAGTCCTTGTTATTTAGTTGTTTTCAGCCAATTTTCTGGATTTTTGAAAATTTCACTTTTTTGTGAAAATATCCACTAAATGAGGGAATAATATGTGTGAGGGTACCCCAGGAGAGTTCCAAATGTGTGTGGGTAGAATATATATCCCACGGGGGTAAAATTGAAAAAAGTCTAAAAAAATTTTTTTTTTGGGACTTAGTCATTTTTCCGGCGTTTATCAGACTTTCAGATCGGGGAAATGTCAGTGAGCGTTCCGATTTCAGTTCCAGAGTGATTCGCCCAATGAGTCCTTGATACTTAGTCGTTTTCAGCCAATTTTCTGGATTTTTGAAAATTTCACTTCTTTGTGAAAATATCCACTAAATGAGGGAATGATATGTGTGAGGGTACCCCAGGAGAGTTCCAAATGTGTGTGGGTAGAATATATATCCCACGGGGGTAAAATTGAAAAAAGTTGAAAAAAATTTTTTTTTGGACTTAGTCATTTTTCTGGCGTTTATCAGACTTTAAGATAGGGGAAATGTCAGTGAGCATTCCCATTTCAGTTCCAGAGCGATTCGCCCAATGAGTCTTTGATATTTAGACGTTTTCAGCCAATTATCTGGATTTTTTAAAATTTCACTTTTTTGTGAAAATATCCACTAAATGAGGGAATAATATGTGTGAGGGTACCCCAGGAGAGTTCCAAATGTGTGTGGGTAGAATATATAACCCACGGGGGTAAAATTGAAAAAAGTCTAAAAAAATTTTTTTTTGGGACTTCGTCATTTTTCCGGCGTTTATCAGACTTTAAGATAGGGGAAATGTCAGTGAGCATTCCCATTTCAGTTCCAGAGCGATTCGCCCAATGAGTCCTTGTTATTTAGTTGTTTTCAGCCAATTTTCTGGATTTTTGAAAATTTCACTTTTTTGTGAAAATATCCACTAAATGAGGGAATAATATGTGTGCGGGTACCCCAGGAGAGTTCTAAATGTGTGTGGGAAGAATATATATCCCACAGGGGAAAAATTGAAAAAAGTTGAAAAAAATTTTTTTTTTGGAGTTAGTCATTTTTCTGGCGTTTATCAGACTTTAAGATAGAGGAAATGTCAGTGAGCATTCCCAATTCAGTTCCAGAGCGATTCGCCCAATGAGTCTTTGATATTTAGTCGTTTTCAGCCAATTTTCTGGATTTTTGAAAATTTCACTTTTTTGTGAAAATATCCACTAAATGAGGGAATAATATGTGTGAGGGTACCGAAGGAGAGTTCCAAATTTGTGTGGGTAGAATATATATCCCACGGGGGTAAAATTGAAAAAAGTCTAAAAAAATTTTTTTTTGGGACTTCGTCATTTTTCCGGCGTTTATCAGACTTTCAGATAGGGCAAATGTCAGTGAGCGTTCCGATTTCAGTTCCAGAACAATTCGCCCAATGAGTCCCTGATATTTAGTCGTCTTCAGCCAATTTTCTGGATTTTTGAAAATTTCACTTTTTTGTGAAAATATCCACTAAATGAGGGAATAATATGTGTGAGGGTACCCCAGGAGAGTTCCAAATGTGTGTGGGTAGAATATATATCCCACGGGGGTAAAATTGAAAAAAGTTGAAAAAAATTTTTTTTTGGACTTAGTCATTTTTCCGGCGTTTATCAGACTTTCAGATAGGGCAAATGTCAGTGAGCGTTCCGATTTCAGTTCCAGAGCAATTCGCCCAATGAGTCTTTGATATTTAGTCGTTTTCAGCAAATTTTCTGGATTTTTGAAAATTTCACTTTTTTGTGAAAATATCCACTAAATGAGGGAATAATATGTGTGAGGGTACCCCAGGAGAGTTCCAAATGTGTGTGGGTAGAATATATATCCCACGGGGGTAAAATTGAAAAAAGTTGAAAAAAATTTTTTTTTGGACTTAGTCATTTTTCCGGTGTTTATCAGACTTTCAGATAGGGGAAATGTGTGTGAGCGTTCCGATTTTAGTTCCAGAGCGATTCGCCCAATGAGTCCTTGTTATTTAGTTGTTTTCAGCCAATTTTCTGGATTTTTGAAAATTTCACTTTTTTGTGAAAATATCCACTAAATGAGGGAATAATATGTGTGAGGGTACCCCAGGAGAGTTCCAAATGTGTGTGGGTAGAATATATATCCCACGGGGGTAAAATTGAAAAAAGTCTAAAAAAATTTTTTTTTGGGACTAAGTCATTTTTCCGGCGTTTATCAGACTTTCAGATAGGGGAGATGTCAGTGAGCGTTCCTATTTCAGTTCCAAAGCGATTCGCCCAATGAGTCCTTGATACTGAATCATTTTCACCCAATTTTCTGGATTTTTGAAAATTTCACTTCTTTGTGAAATTATCCACTAAATGAGGGAATAATATGTATGAGGGTACCCCAGGAGAGTTCCAAATGTGTGTGGCTAGAATATATATCCCACGGGGGTAAAATTGAAAAAAGTTGAAAAAAATTTTTTTTGGGACTTAGTCATTTTTCTGGCGTTTATCAGACTTTAAGATAGGGGAAATGTCAGTGAGCATTCCCATTTCAGTTCCAGAGCGATTCGCCCAATGAGTCTTTGATATTTAGACGTTTTCAGCCAATTATCTGGATTTTTTAAAATTTCACTTTTTTGTGAAAATATCCACTAAATGAGGGAATAATATGTGTGAGTGTATCCCAGGAGAGTTCCAAATGTGTGTGGGTAGAATATATATCCCACGGGGGTAAAATTGAAAAAAGTCTAAAAAAAATTTTTTTTGGGACTTCGTCATTTTTCCGGCGTTTATCAGACTTTCAGTTAGGGGAGATGTCAGTGAGCATTCCGATTTCAGTTCCAGAGCGATTCGCCCAATGAGTCCTTGTTATTTAGTTGTTTTCAGCCAATTTTCTAGATTTTTGAAAATTTCACTTTTTTGTGAAAATATCCACTAAATGAGGGAATAATATGTGTGCGGGTACCCCAGGAGAGTTCTAAATGTGTGTGGGAAGAATATATATCCCACAGGGGAAAAATTGAAAAAAGTTGAAAAAAATTTTTTTTTTGGAGTTAGTCATTTTTCCGGCGTTTATCAGACTTTCAGATAGGGGAAATGTCAGTGAGCGTTCCGATTTCAGTTCTTGAGAGATTCGCCCAATGAGTCCTTGATACTTAGTCGTTTTCAGCCAATTTTCTGGATTTTTGAAAATTTCACTTCTTCGTGAAAATATCCACTAAATGAGGGAATAATATGTGTGAGGGTACCCCAGGAGAGTTCCAAATGTGTGTGGGTAGAATATATATCCCACGGGGGTAAAATTGAAAAAAGTCTAAAAAAATTTTTTTTTGGACTTAGTCATTTTTCCGGCGTTTATCAGACTTTCAGATAGGGGAAATGTCAGTGAGCGTTCCGATTTCAGTTCTTGAGAGATTCGCCCAATGAGTCCTTGATACCTAGTCGTTTTCAGCCAATTTTCTGGATTTTTGAAAATTTCACTTCTTTGTGAAAATATCCACTAAATGAGGGAATGATATGTGTGAGGGTACCCCAGGAGAGTTCCAAATGTGTGTGGGTAGAATATATATCCCACGGGGGTAAAATTGAAAAAAGTTGAAAAAAATTTTTTTTTGGACTTAGTCATTTTTCTGGCGTTTATCAGACTTTAAGATAGGGGAAATGTCAGTGAGCATTCCCATTTCAGTTCCAGAGCGATTCGCCCAATGAGTCTTTGATATTTAGACGTTTTCAGCCAATTATCTGGATTTTTTAAAATTTCACTTTTTTGTGAAAATATCCACTAAATGAGGGAATAATATGTGTGAGGGTACCCCAGGAGAGTTCCAAATGTGTGTGGGTAGAATATATAACCCACGGGGGTAAAATTGAAAAAAGTCTAAAAAAATTTTTTTTTGGGACTTCGTCATTTTTCCGGCGTTTATCAGACTTTAAGATAGGGGAAATGTCAGTGAGCATTCCCATTTCAGTTCCAGAGCGATTCGCCCAATGAGTCCTTGTTATTTAGTTGTTTTCAGCCAATTTTCTGGATTTTTGAAAATTTCACTTTTTTGTGAAAATATCCACTAAATGAGGGAATAATATGTGTGCGGGTACCCCAGGAGAGTTCTAAATGTGTGTGGGAAGAATATATATCCCACAGGGGAAAAATTGAAAAAAGTTGAAAAAAATTTTTTTTTTGGAGTTAGTCATTTTTCTGGCGTTTATCAGACTTTAAGATAGAGGAAATGTCAGTGAGCATTCCCAATTCAGTTCCAGAGCGATTCGCCCAATGAGTCTTTGATATTTAGTCGTTTTCAGCCAATTTTCTGGATTTTTGAAAATTTCACTTTTTTGTGAAAATATCCACTAAATGAGGGAATAATATGTGTGAGGGTACCGAAGGAGAGTTCCAAATTTGTGTGGGTAGAATATATATCCCACGGGGGTAAAATTGAAAAAAGTCTAAAAAAATTTTTTTTTGGGACTTCGTCATTTTTCCGGCGTTTATCAGACTTTCAGATAGGGCAAATGTCAGTGAGCGTTCCGATTTCAGTTCCAGAACAATTCGCCCAATGAGTCCCTGATATTTAGTCGTCTTCAGCCAATTTTCTGGATTTTTGAAAATTTCACTTTTTTGTGAAAATATCCACTAAATGAGGGAATAATATGTGTGAGGGTACCCCAGGAGAGTTCCAAATGTGTGTGGGTAGAATATATATCCCACGGGGGTAAAATTGAAAAAAGTTGAAAAAAATTTTTTTTTGGACTTAGTCATTTTTCCGGCGTTTATCAGACTTTCAGATAGGGCAAATGTCAGTGAGCGTTCCGATTTCAGTTCCAGAGCAATTCGCCCAATGAGTCTTTGATATTTAGTCGTTTTCAGCAAATTTTCTGGATTTTTGAAAATTTCACTTTTTTGTGAAAATATCCACTAAATGAGGGAATAATATGTGTGAGGGTACCCCAGGAGAGTTCCAAATGTGTGTGGGTAGAATATATATCCCACGGGGGTAAAATTGAAAAAAGTTGAAAAAAATTTTTTTTTGGACTTAGTCATTTTTCCGGTGTTTATCAGACTTTCAGATAGGGGAAATGTGTGTGAGCGTTCCGATTTTAGTTCCAGAGCGATTCGCCCAATGAGTCCTTGTTATTTAGTTGTTTTCAGCCAATTTTCTGGATTTTTGAAAATTTCACTTTTTTGTGAAAATATCCACTAAATGAGGGAATAATATGTGTGAGGGTACCCCAGGAGAGTTCCAAATGTGTGTGGGTAGAATATATATCCCACGGGGGTAAAATTGAAAAAAGTCTAAAAAAATTTTTTTTTGGGACTAAGTCATTTTTCCGGCGTTTATCAGACTTTCAGATAGGGGAGATGTCAGTGAGCGTTCCTATTTCAGTTCCAAAGCGATTCGCCCAATGAGTCCTTGATACTGAATCATTTTCACCCAATTTTCTGGATTTTTGAAAATTTCACTTCTTTGTGAAATTATCCACTAAATGAGGGAATAATATGTATGAGGGTACCCCAGGAGAGTTCCAAATGTGTGTGGCTAGAATATATATCCCACGGGGGTAAAATTGAAAAAAGTTGAAAAAAATTTTTTTTGGGACTTAGTCATTTTTCTGGCGTTTATCAGACTTTAAGATAGGGGAAATGTCAGTGAGCATTCCCATTTCAGTTCCAGAGCGATTCGCCCAATGAGTCTTTGATATTTAGACGTTTTCAGCCAATTATCTGGATTTTTTAAAATTTCACTTTTTTGTGAAAATATCCACTAAATGAGGGAATAATATGTGTGAGTGTATCCCAGGAGAGTTCCAAATGTGTGTGGGTAGAATATATATCCCACGGGGGTAAAATTGAAAAAAGTCTAAAAAAAATTTTTTTTGGGACTTCGTCATTTTTCCGGCGTTTATCAGACTTTCAGTTAGGGGAGATGTCAGTGAGCGTTCCGATTTCAGTTCCAGAGCGATTCGCCCAATGAGTCCTTGTTATTTAGTTGTTTTCAGCCAATTTTCTAGATTTTTGAAAATTTCACTTTTTTGTGAAAATATCCACTAAATGAGGGAATAATATGTGTGCGGGTACCCCAGGAGAGTTCTAAATGTGTGTGGGAAGAATATATATCCCACAGGGGAAAAATTGAAAAAAGTTGAAAAAAATTTTTTTTTTGGAGTTAGTCATTTTTCCGGCGTTTATCAGACTTTCAGATAGGGGAAATGTCAGTGAGCGTTCCGATTTCAGTTCTTGAGAGATTCGCCCAATGAGTCCTTGATACTTAGTCGTTTTCAGCCAATTTTCTGGATTTTTGAAAATTTCACTTCTTCGTGAAAATATCCACTAAATGAGGGAATAATATGTGTGAGGGTACCCCAGGAGAGTTCCAGATGTGTGTGGGTAGAATATATATCCCACGGGGGTAAAATTGAAAAAAGTCTAAAAAAATTTTTTTTTGGACTTAGTCATTTTTCCGGCGTTTATCAGACTTTCAGATAGGGGAAATGTCAGTGAGCGTTCCGATTTCAGTTCTTGAGAGATTCGCCCAATGAGTCCTTGATACCTAGTCGTTTTCAGCCAATTTTCTGGATTTTTGAAAATTTCACTTCTTCGTGAAAATATCCACTAAATGAGGGAATAATATGTGTGAGGGTACCCCAGGAGAGTTCCAAATGTGTGTGGGTAGAATATATATCCCACGGGGGTAAAATTGAAAAAAGTCTAAAAAAATTTTTTTTTGGACTTAGTCATTTTTCCGGCGTTTATCAGACTTTCAGATAGGGGAAATGTCAGTGAGCATTCCGATTTCAGTTCCAGAGCGATTCGCCCAATGAGTCCTTGTTATTTAGTTGTTTTCAGCCAATTTTCTGGATTTTTGAAAATTTCACTTTTTTGTGAAAATATCCACTAAATGAGGGAATAATATGTGTGAGGGTACCCCAGGAGAGTTCCAAATGTGTGTGGGTAGAATATATATCCCACGGGGGTAAAATTGAAAAAAGTCTAAAAAAATTTTTTTTTTGGGACTTATTCATTTTTCCGGCGTTTATCAGACTTTCAGATAGGGGAGATGTCAGTGAGCGTTCCGATTTCAGTTCCAGAGCGATTCGCCCAATGAGTCCTTGTTATTTAGTTGTTTCCAGCCAATTTTCTGGATTTTTGAAAATTTCACTTCTTTGTGAAAATATCCACTAAATGAGGGAATAATATGTATGAGGGTACCCCAGGAGAGTTCCAAATGTGTGTGGCTAGAATATATATCCCACGGGGGTAAAATTGAAAAAAGTTGAAAAAAATTTTTTTTTGGACTTAGTCATTTTTCTGGCGTTTATCAGACTTTAACATAGGGGAAATGTCAGTGAGCATTCCCATTTCAGTTCCAGAGTGATTCGCATAATGAGTCTTTGATTTTTAGTCGTTTTCAGCCAATTATCTGGATTTTTGAAAATTTCACTTTTTTGTGAAAATATCCACTAAATGAGGGAATAATATGTGTGAGGGTACCCCAGGAGAGTTCCAAATGTGTGTGGGTAGAATATATATCCCACGGGGGTAAAATTGAAAAAAGTCTAAAAAAATTTTTTTTTGGGACTTCGTCATTTTTCCGGCATTTAGCAGACTTTCAGATAGGGGAAATGTCAGTGAGCGTTCCGATTTCAGTTCCAGAGCGATTCGCCCAATGAGTCCTTGATACTTAGTCGTTTTCAGCCAATTTTCTGGATTTTTGAAAATTTCACTTCTTTGTGAAAATATCCACTAAATGAGGGAATAATATGTGTGAGGGTACCCCAGGAGAGTTCCAAATGTGTGTGGGTAGAATATATATCCCACGGGGGTAAAATTGAAAAAAGTTGAAAAAAATTTTTTTTTGGACTTAGTCATTTTTCCGGCGTTTATCAGACTTTCAGATAGGGGAAATGTCAGTGAGCATTCCGATTTAAGTTCTTGAGCGATTCGCCCAATGAGTCCTTGATACTTAGTCGTTTTCAGCCAATTTTCTGGATTTTTGAAAATTTCACTTCTTTGTGAAAATATCCACTAAATGAGGGAATAATATGTGTGAGGGTACCCCAGGAGAGTTCCAAATGTGTGTGGGTAGAATATATATCCCACGGGGGTAAAATTGAAAAAAGTCTAAAAAAATTTTTTTTTGGACTTAGTCATTTTTCTTTCGTTTATCAGACTTTCAGAAAGGGGAAATGTCAGTGAGCATTCCGATTTCAGTTCCAAAGCGATTCGCCCAATGAGTCCTTGATACTTAGTCGTTTTTAGCCAATTTTCTGGATTTTTTAAAATTTCACTTCTTTGTGAAAATATCCACTAAATGAGGGAATGATATGTGTGAGGGTACCCCAGGAGAGTTCCAAATGTGTGTGGGTAGAATATATATCCCACGGGGGTAAAATTGAAAAAAGTTGAAAAAAATTTTTTTTTGGACTTAGTCATTTTTCCGGCGTTTATCAGATTTTCAGATAGGGCAAATGTCAGTGAGCGTTCTGATTTCAGTTCCAGATCAATTCGCCCAATGAGTCTTTGATATTTAGTCGTTTTCAGCCAATTTTCTGGATTTTTGAAAATTTCACTTTTTTGTGAAAATATCCACTAAATGAGGGAATAATATGTGTGAGGGTACCGAAGGAGAGTTCCAAATTTGTGTGGGTAGAATATATATCCCACGGGGGTAAAATTGAAAAAAGTTGCAAAAAATTTTTTTTGGGACTTATTCATTTTTCCGGCGTTTAACAGACTTTCAGATAGGGCAAATGTCAGTGAGCGTTCCGATTTCAGTTCCAGAGCGATTCGCCCAATAAGTCCTTGATATTTAGTCGTTTTCAGCCAATTTTCTGGATTTTTGAAAATTTCACTTTTTTGTGAAAATATCCACTAAATGAGGGAATAATATGTGTGAGGGTACCCCAGGAGAGTTTCAAATGTGTGTGGGAAGAATATATATCCCACGGGGGTAAAATTGAAAAAAGTTGAAAAAAATTTTTTTTTGGACTTAGTCATTTTTACGGCGTTTATCAGACTTTCAGATAGGGGAAATGTCAGTGAGCGTTCCGATTTCAGTTCTTGAGCGATTCTCCCAATGAGTCCTTGATACTTAGTCGTTTTCAGCCAATTTTCTGGATTTTTGAAAATTTCAGTTCTTTGTGAAAATATCCACTAAATGAGGGAATAATATGTGTGAGGTTACCCCAGGAGAGTTCCAAATGTGTGTGGGTAGAATATATATCCCACGGGGGTAAAATTGAAAAAAGTCTAAAAAAAATTTTTTTTGGACTTAGTCATTTTTCCGGCGTTTATTAGACTTTCAGATAGGGGAAATGTCAGTGAGCGTTCCGATTTTAGTTCTAGAGCGATTCGCCCAATGAGTCCTTGTTATTTAGTCTTTTTCAGCCAATTTTCTTGATTTTTGAAAATTTCACTTTTTTGTGAAAATATCCACTAAATGAGGGAATAATATGTGTGAGGTTACCCCAGGAGAGTTCTAAATGTGTGTGGGAAGAATATATATCCCACGGGGGTAAAATTGAAAAAAGTTGAAACAAATTTTTTTTGGGACTTAGTCATTTTTCCGGCGTTTATCAGACTTTCAGATAGGGGAAATGTCAGTGAGTGTTCCGATTTCAGTTCCAGAGCGATTCGCCCAATGAGTCCTTGTTATTTAGTTGTTTTCAGCCAATTTTCAGGATTTTTGAAAATTTCACTTTTTTGTGAAAATATCCACTAAATGAGGGAATAATATGTGTGAGGGTACCCCAGGAGAGTTCTAAATGTGTGTGGGAAGAATATATATCCCACGGGGGTAAAATTGAAAAAAGTTGCAAAAAATTTTTTTTGGGACTTATTCATTTTTCCGGCGTTTATCAGACTTTCAGATAGGGGAAATGTCAGTGAGCGTTCCGATTTCAGTTCTTGAGCGATTCGCCCAATGAGTCCTTGATACTTAGTCGTTTTCAGCCAATTTTCTGGATTTTTGAAAATTTCACTTTTTTGTGAAAATATCCACTAAATGAGGGAATAATATGTGTGAGGGTACCCCAGGAGAGTTCCAAATGTGTGTGGGTAGAATATATATCCCGCGGGGGTAAAATTGAAAAAAGTCTAAAAAAATTTTTTTTTGGGACTTCGTCATTTTTCCGGCATTTATCAGACTTTCAGATAGGGGAAATGTCAGTGAGCGTTCCGATTTCAGTTCCAGAGCGATTCGCCCAATGAGTCCTTGATACTTAGTCGTTTTCAGCCAATTTTCTGGATTTTTGAAAATTTCACTTCTTTGTGAAAATATCCACTAAATGAGGGAATAATATGTGTGAGGGTACCCCAGGAGAGTTCCAAATGTGTGTGGGTAGAATATATATCCCACGGGGGTAAAATTGAAAAAAGTTGAAAAAATTTTTTTTTTGGACTTAGTCATTTTTCCGGCGTTTATCAGACTTTCAGATCGGGGAAATGTCAGTGAGCGTTCCGATTTCAGTTCCAGAGCAATTCGCCCAATGAGTCCTTGATACTTAGTCGTTTTCAGCCAATTTTCTGGATTTTTGAAAATTTCACTTCTTTGTGAAAATATCCACTAAATGAGGGAATGATATGTGTGAGGGTACCCCAGGAGAGTTCCAAATGTGTGTGGGTAGAATATATATCCCACGGGGGTAAAATTGAAAAAAGTTGAAAAAAAATTTTTTTTGGACTTAGTCATTTTTCTGGCGTTTATCAGATTTTCAGATAGGGCAAATGTCAGTGAGCGTTCTGATTTCTGTTCCAGATCAATTCGCCCAATGAGTCTTTGATATTTAGTCGTTTTCAGCCAATTTTCTGGATTTTTGAAAATTTCACTTTTTTGTGAAAATATCCACTAAATGAGGGAATAATATGTGTGAGGGTACCCCAGGAGAGTTCCAAATGTGTGTGGGTAGAATATATATCCCACAGGGGTAAAAATGAAAAAAGTCTAAAAAAATTTTTTTTTGGACTTAGTCATTTTTCCGGCGTTTATCAGACTTTCAGATAGGGGAAATGTCTGTGAGCATTCCGATTTTAGTTCCAGAGCGATTCGCCCAATGAGTTCTTGTTATTTAGTTGTTTTCAGCCAATTTTCTGGATTTTTGATAATTTCACTTTTTTGTGAAAATATCCACTAAATGAGGGAATAATATGTGTGAGGGTACCCCAGGAGAGTTCTAAATGTGTGTGGGAAGAATATATATCCCACGGGGGTAAAATTGAAAAAAGTTGAAAAAAAATTTTTTTTGGAGTTAGTCATTTTTCTGGCGTTTATCAGACTTTAAGATAGGGGAAATGTCAGTGAGCATTCCCATTTCAGTTCCAGAGCGATTCGCCCAATGAGTCTTTGATATTTAGTCGTTTTCATCCAATTTTCTGGATTTTTGAAAATTTCACTTTTTTGTGAAAATATCCACTAAATGAGGGAATAATATGTGTGAGGGTACCGAAGGAGAGTTCCAAATTTGTGTGGGTAGAATATATATCCCACGGGGGTAAAATTGAAAAAAGTTGCAAAAAATTTTTTTTGGGACTTATTCATTTTTCCGGCGTTTATCAGACTTTCAGATAGGGGAAATGTCAGTGAGCGTTCCGATTTCAGTTCTTGAGCGATTCTCCCAATGAGTCCTTGATACTTAGTCGTTTTCAGCCAATTTTCTGGATTTTTGAAAATTTCAGTTCTTTGTGAAAATATCCACTAAATGAGGGAATAATATGTGTGAGGTTACCCCAGGAGAGTTCCAAATGTGTGTGGGTAGAATATATATCCCACGGGGGTAAAATTGAAAAAAGTCTAAAAAAATTTTTTTTTGGACTTAGTCATTTTTCCGGCGTTTATCAGACTTTCAGATAGGGGAAATGTCAGTGAGCGTTCCGATTTTAGTTCTAGAGCGATTCGCCCAATGAGTCCTTGTTATTTAGTCTTTTTCAGCCAATTTTCTTGATTTTTGAAAATTTCACTTTTTTGTGAAAATATCCACTAAATGAGGGAATAATATGTATGAGGGTACCCCAGGAGAGTTCCAAATGTGTGTGGGTAGAATATATATCCCACGGGTGTAAAATTGAAAAAAGTTGAAAAAAATTTTTTTTGGGACTTAGTCATTTTTCCGGCGTTTATCAGACTTTCAGATAGGGGAAATGTCAGTGAGCGTTCCGATTTCAGTTCCAGAGCGATTCGCCCAATGAGTCCTTGTTATTTAGTTGTTTTCAGCCAATTTTTTGGACTTTTGAAAATTTCACTTTTTTGTGAAAATATCCACTAAATGAGGGAATAATATGTGTGAGGTTACCCCAGGAGAGTTCTAAATGTGTGTGGGAAGAATATATATCCCACGTGGGTAAAATTGAAAAAAGTTGAAAAAAATTTTTTTTTGGAGTTAGTCATTTTTCTGGCGTTTATCAGACTTTAAGATAGGGGAAATGTCAGTGAGCATTCCCATTTCAGTTCCAGAGCGATTCGCCCAATGAGTCTTTGATATTTAGTCGTTTTCAGCCAATTTGCTGGATTTTTGAAAATTTCACTTTTTTGTGAAAATATCCACTAAATGAGGGAATAATATGTGTGAGGGTACCGAAGGAGAGTTCCAAATTTGTGTGGGTAGAATATATATCCCACGGGGGTAAAATTGAAAAAAGTTGCAAAAAATTTTTTTTGGGACTTATTCATTTTTCCGGCGTTTATCAGACTTTCAGATAGGGGAAATGTCAGTGAGCGTTCCGATTTCAGTTCTTGAGCGATTCGCCCAATGAGTCCTTGATACTTAGTCGTTTTCAGCCAATTTTCTGGATTTTTGAAAATTTCACTTTTTTGTGAAAATATCCACTAAATGAGGGAATAATATGTGTGAGGGTACCCCAGGAGAGTTCCAAATGTGTGTGGGTAGAATATATATCCCGCGGGGGTAAAATTGAAAAAAGTCTAAAAAAATTTTTTTTTGGGACTTCGTCATTTTTCCGGCATTTATCAGACTTTCAGATAGGGGAAATGTCAGTGAGCGTTCCGATTTCAGTTCCAGAGCGATTCGCCCAATGAGTCCTTGATACTTAGTCGTTTTCAGCCAATTTTCTGGATTTTTGAAAATTTCACTTCTTTGTGAAAATATCCACTAAATGAGGGAATAATATGTGTGAGGGTACCCCAGGAGAGTTCCAAATGTGTGTGGGTAGAATATATATCCCACGGGGGTAAAATTGAAAAAAGTTGAAAAAATTTTTTTTTTGGACTTAGTCATTTTTCCGGCGTTTATCAGACTTTCAGATCGGGGAAATGTCAGTGAGCGTTCCGATTTCAGTTCCAGAGCAATTCGCCCAATGAGTCCTTGATACTTAGTCGTTTTCAGCCAATTTTCTGGATTTTTGAAAATTTCACTTCTTTGTGAAAATATCCACTAAATGAGGGAATGATATGTGTGAGGGTACCCCAGGAGAGTTCCAAATGTGTGTGGGTAGAATATATATCCCACGGGGGTAAAATTGAAAAAAGTTGAAAAAAATTTTTTTTTGGACTTAGTCATTTTTCCGGCGTTTATCAGATTTTCAGATAGGGCAAATGTCAGTGAGCGTTCTGATTTCTGTTCCAGATCAATTCGCCCAATGAGTCTTTGATATTTAGTCGTTTTCAGCCAATTTTCTGGATTTTTGAAAATTTCACTTTTTTGTGAAAATATCCACTAAATGAGGGAATAATATGTGTGAGGGTACCCCAGGAGAGTTCCAAATGTGTGTGGGTAGAATATATATCCCACAGGGGTAAAAATGAAAAAAGTCTAAAAAAATTTTTTTTTGGACTTAGTCATTTTTCCGGCGTTTATCAGACTTTCAGATAGGGGAAATGTCTGTGAGCATTCCGATTTTAGTTCCAGAGCGATTCGCCCAATGAGTTCTTGTTATTTAGTTGTTTTCAGCCAATTTTCTGGATTTTTGATAATTTCACTTTTTTGTGAAAATATCCACTAAATGAGGGAATAATATGTGTGAGGGTACCCCAGGAGAGTTCTAAATGTGTGTGGGAAGAATATATATCCCACGGGGGTAAAATTGAAAAAAGTTGAAAAAAAATTTTTTTTGGAGTTAGTCATTTTTCTGGCGTTTATCAGACTTTAAGATAGGGGAAATGTCAGTGAGCATTCCCATTTCAGTTCCAGAGCGATTCGCCCAATGAGTCTTTGATATTTAGTCGTTTTCATCCAATTTTCTGGATTTTTGAAAATTTCACTTTTTTGTGAAAATATCCACTAAATGAGGGAATAATATGTGTGAGGGTACCGAAGGAGAGTTCCAAATTTGTGTGGGTAGAATATATATCCCACGGGGGTAAAATTGAAAAAAGTTGCAAAAAATTTTTTTTGGGACTTATTCATTTTTCCGGCGTTTATCAGACTTTCAGATAGGGGAAATGTCAGTGAGCGTTCCGATTTCAGTTCTTGAGCGATTCTCCCAATGAGTCCTTGATACTTAGTCGTTTTCAGCCAATTTTCTGGATTTTTGAAAATTTCAGTTCTTTGTGAAAATATCCACTAAATGAGGGAATAATATGTGTGAGGTTACCCCAGGAGAGTTCCAAATGTGTGTGGGTAGAATATATATCCCACGGGGGTAAAATTGAAAAAAGTCTAAAAAAATTTTTTTTTGGACTTAGTCATTTTTCCGGCGTTTATCAGACTTTCAGATAGGGGAAATGTCAGTGAGCGTTCCGATTTTAGTTCTAGAGCGATTCGCCCAATGAGTCCTTGTTATTTAGTCTTTTTCAGCCAATTTTCTTGATTTTTGAAAATTTCACTTTTTTGTGAAAATATCCACTAAATGAGGGAATAATATGTATGAGGGTACCCCAGGAGAGTTCCAAATGTGTGTGGGTAGAATATATATCCCACGGGTGTAAAATTGAAAAAAGTTGAAAAAAATTTTTTTTGGGACTTAGTCATTTTTCCGGCGTTTATCAGACTTTCAGATAGGGGAAATGTCAGTGAGCGTTCCGATTTCAGTTCCAGAGCGATTCGCCCAATGAGTCCTTGTTATTTAGTTGTTTTCAGCCAATTTTTTGGACTTTTGAAAATTTCACTTTTTTGTGAAAATATCCACTAAATGAGGGAATAATATGTGTGAGGTTACCCCAGGAGAGTTCTAAATGTGTGTGGGAAGAATATATATCCCACGTGGGTAAAATTGAAAAAAGTTGAAAAAATTTTTTTTTTGGACTTAGTCATTTTTCCGGCGTTTATCAGACTTTCAGATAGGGGAAATGTCAGTGAGCGTTCCGATTTCAGTTCTTGAGCGATTCGCCCAATGAGTCCTTGATACTTCGTCGTTTTCAGCCAATTTTCTGGATTTTTGAAAATTTCACTTCTTTGTGAAAATATCCACTAAATGAGGGAATAATATGTGTGAGGGTACCCCAGGAGAGTTCCAAATGTGTGTGGGTAGAATATATATCCCACGGGGGTAAAATTGAAAAAAGTTGAAACAAATTTTTTTTGGGACTTAGTCATTTTTCCGGCGTTTATCAGACTTTCAGATAGGGGAAATGTCAGTGAGTGTTCCGATTTCAGTTCCAGAGCGATTCGCCCAATGAGTCCTTGTTATTTAGTTGTTTTCAGCCAATTTTCAGGATTTTTGAAAATTTCACTTTTTTGTGAAAATATCCACTAAATGAGGGAATAATATGTGTGAGGGTACCCCAGGAGAGTTCTAAATGTGTGTGGGAAGAATATATATCCCACGGGGGTAAAATTGAAAAAAGTTGAAAAAAATTTTTTTTTGGAGTTAGTCATTTTTCTGGCGTTTATCAGACTTTAAGATAGGGGAAATGTCAGTGAGCATTCCCATTTCAGTTCCAGAGCGATTCGCCCAATGAGTCTTTGATATTTAGTCGTTTTCAGCCAATTTGCTGGATTTTTGAAAATTTCACTTTTTTGTGAAAATATCCACTAAATGAGGGAATAATATGTGTGAGGGTACCGAAGGAGAGTTCCAAATTTGTGTGGGTAGAATATATATCCCACGGGGGTAAAATTGAAAAAAGTTGCAAAAAATTTTTTTTGGGACTTATTCATTTTTCCGGCGTTTATCAGACTTTCAGATAGGGGAAATGTCAGTGAGCGTTCCGATTTCAGTTCTTGAGCGATTCGCCCAATGAGTCCTTGATACTTAGTCGTTTTCAGCCAATTTTCTGGATTTTTGAAAATTTCACTTTTTTGTGAAAATATCCACTAAATGAGGGAATAATATGTGTGAGGGTACCGAAGGAGAGTTCCAAATGTGTGTGGGTAGAATATATATCCCACGGGGGTAAAATTGAAAAAAGTTGAAAAAAATTTTTTTTTGGACTTAGTCATTTTTCCGGCGTTTATCAGACTTTCAGATAGGGGAAATGTCAGTGAGTGTTCCGATTTCAGTTCCAGAGCGATTCGCCCAATGAGTCCTTGTTATTTAGTTGTTTTCAGCCAATTTTCTGGACTTTTGAAAATTTCACTTTTTTGTGAAAATATCCACTAAATGAGGGAATAATATGTGTGAGGTTACCCCAGGAAAGTTCTAAATGTGTGTGGGAAGAATATATATCCCAGGGGGTAAAATTGAAAAAAGTTGAAAAAATTTTTTTTTTGGACTTAGTCATTTTTCCGTCGTTTATCAGACTTTCAGATAGGGGAAATGTCAGTGAGCGTTCCGATTTCAGTTCCAGAGCGATTCGCCCATTGAGTCCTTGATACTTAGTCGTTTTCACCCAATTTTCTGGATTTTTGAAAATTTCACTTCTTTGTGAAAATATCCACTAAATGAGGGAATAATATGTATGAGGGTACCCCAGGAGAGTTCCAAATGTGTGTGGCTAGAATATATATCCCACGGGGGTAAAATTGAAAAAAGTTGAAAAAAATTTTTTTTTGGACTTAGTCATTTTTCTGGCGTTTATCAGACTTTCAGATAGGGGAAATGTCAGTGAGCGTTCCGATTTCAGTTCTTGAGCGATTCGCCCAATGAGTCCTTGATACTTAGTCGTTTTCAGCCAATTTTCTGGATTTTTGAAAATTTCAGTTCTTTGTGAAAATATCCACTAAATGAGGGAATAATATGTGTGAGGTTACCCCAGGAGAGTTCCAAATGTGTGTGGGTAGAATATATATCCCACGGGGGTAAAATTGAAAAAAGTCTAAAAAAATTTTTTTTTGGACTTAGTCATTTTTCCGGCGTTTATCAGACTTTCAGATAGGGGAAATGTCAGTGAGCGTTCCGATTTCAGTTCCAGAGCGATTCGCCCAATGAGTCCTTGTTATTTAGTTGTTTTCAGCCAATTTTCTGGACTTTTGAAAATTTCACTTTTTTGTGAAAATATCCACTAAATGAGGGAATAATATGTGTGAGGTTACCCCAGGAGAGTTCTAAATGTGTGTGGGAAGAATATATATCCCACGGGGGTAAAATTGAAAAAAGTTGAAAAAATTTTTTTTTTGGACTTAGTCATTTTTCCGGCGTTTATCAGACTTTCAGATAGGGGAAATGTCAGTGAGTGTTCCGATTTCAGTTCCAGAGCGATTCGCCCAATGAGTCCTTGTTATTTAGTTGTTTTCAGCCAATTTTCTGGATATTTAAAAATTTCACTTCTTTGTGAAAATATCCACTAAATGAGGGAATAATATGTATGAGGGTACCCCAGGAGAGTTCCAAATGTGTGTGGCTAGAATATATATCCCACGGGGGTAAAATTGAAAAAAGTTGAAAAAAATTTTTTTTTGGACTTAGTCATTTTTCTGGCGTTTATCAGACTTTAACATAGGGGAAATGTCAGTGAGCATTCCCATTTCAGTTCCAGAGTGATTCGCCCAATGAGTCTTTGATTTTTAGTCGCTTTCAGCCAATTATCTGGATTTTTGAAAATTTCACTTTTTTGTGAAAATATCCACTAAATGAGGGAATAATATGTGTGAGGGTACCCCAGGAGAGTTCTAAATGTGTGTGGGAAGAATATATATCCCACGGGGGTAAAATTGAAAAAAGTTGCAAAAAATTTTTTTTGGGACTTATTCATTTTTCCGGCGTTTATCAGACTTTCAGATAGGGCAAATGTCAGTGAGCGTTACGATTTCAGTTCCAGAGCGATTCGCCCAATGAGTCCTTGATATTTAGTCGTTTTCAGCCAATTTTCTGGATTTTTGAAAATTTCACTTTTTTGTGAAAATATCCACTAAATGAGGGAATAACATGTGTGAGGGTACCCCAGGAGAGTTCCAAATGTGTGTGGGTAGAATATATATCCCACGGGGGTAAAATTGAAAAAAGTTGAAAAAAATTTTTTTTTCGACTTAGTCATTTTTACGGCGTTTATCAGACTTTCAGATAGGGGAAATGTCAGTGAGCATTCCGATTTCAGTTCTTGAGCGATTCGCCCAATGAGTCCTTGTTATTTAGTTGTTTTCAGCCAATTTTCTGGACTTTTGAAAATTTCACTTTTTTGTGAAAATATCCACTAAATGAGGGAATAATATGTGTGAGGTTACCCCAGGAGAGTTCTAAATGTGTGTGGGAAGAATATATATCCCACGGGGGTAAAATTGAAAAAAGTTGAAAAAATTTTTTTTTGGGACTTAGTCATTTTTCCGGCGTTTATCAGACTTTCAGATAGGGGAAATGTCAGAGAGCGTTCCGATTTCAGTTCCAGAGCGATTCGCCCAATGAGTCCTTGATACTTAGTCGTTTTCAGCCAATTTTCTGGATGTTTGAAAATTTCACTTTTTTGTGAAAATATCCACTAAATGAGGGAATAATATGTGTGAGGGTACCCCAGGAGAGTTCCAAATGTGTGTGGGTAGAATATATTTCCCACGGGGGTAAAATTGAAAAAAGTCTAAAAAAATTTTTTTTTGGACTTAGTCATTTTTCCGGCGTTTATCAGACTTTCAGATAGGGGAAATGTCAGAGAGCGTTCCGATTTCAGTTCCAGAGCGATTCGCCCAATGAGTCCTTGATACTTAGTCGTTTTCAGCCAATTTTCTGGATGTTTGAAAATTTCACTTTTTTGTGAAAATATCCACTAAATGAGGGAATAATATGTGTGAGGGTACCCCAGGAGAGTTCTAAATGTGTGTGGGAAGAATATATATCCCACGGGGGTAAAATTGAAAAAAGTTGAAAAAAATTTTTTTTTGGACTTAGTCATTTTTCTGGCGTTTATCAGACTTTAAGATAGGGGAAATGTCAGTGAGCATTCCCATTTCATTTCCAGAGCGATTCGCCCAATGAGTCTTTGATATTTAGTCGTTTTCAGACAATTTTCAGGATTTTTGAAAATTTCACTTTTTTGTGAAAATAATCACTAAATGAGGGAATGATATGTGTGAGGGTACCCCAGGAGAGTTCCAAATGTGTGTGGGTAGAATATATATCCCACGGGGGTAAAATTGAAAAAAGTTGAAACTAATTTTTTTTTGGACTTAGTCATTTTTCCGGCGTTTATCAGACTTTCAGATAGGGGAAATGTCAGTGAGCATTCCCATTTCAGTTCCAGAGCGATTCGCCCAATGAGTCTTTGATATTTAGTCGTTTTCAGCCAATTTTCTGGATTTTTGAAAATTTCACTTTTTTGTGAAAATATCCACTAAATGAGGGAATAATATGTGTGAGGGTACCGAAGGAGAGTTCCAAATTTGTGTGGGTAGAATATATATCCCACGGGTGTAAAATTGAAAAAAGTTGAAAAAATTTTTTTTTGGGACTTAGTCATTTTTCCGGCGTTTATCAGACTTTCAGATAGGGGAAATGTCAGAGAGCGTTCCGATTTCAGTTCCAGAGCGATTCGCCCAATGAGTCCTTGATACTTAGTCGTTTTCAGCCAATTTTCTGGATGTTTGAAAATTTCACTTTTTTGTGAAAATATCCACTAAATGAGGGAATAATATGTGTGAGGGTACCCCAGGAGAGTTCCAAATGTGTGTGGCTAGAATATATATCCCACGGGGGTAAAATTGAAAAAAGTTGAAAAAAATTTTTTTTTGGACTTAGTCATTTTTCTGGCGTTTATCAGACTTTCAGATAGGGGAAATGTCAGTGAGCGTTCCGATTTCAGTTCTTGAGCGATTCGCCCAATGAGTCCTTGATACTTAGTCGTTTTCAGCCAATTTTCTGGATTTTTGAAAATTTCAGTTCTTTGTGAAAATATCCACTAAATGAGGGAATAATATGTGTGAGGTTACCCCAGGAGAGTTCCAAATGTGTGTGGGTAGAATATATATCCCACGGGGGTAAAATTGAAAAAAGTCTAAAAAAATTTTTTTTTGGACTTAGTCATTTTTCCGGCGTTTATCAGACTTTCAGATAGGGGAAATGTCAGTGAGCGTTCCGATTTCAGTTCCAGAGCGATTCGCCCAATGAGTCCTTGTTATTTAGTTGTTTTCAGCCAATTTTCTGGACTTTTGAAAATTTCACTTTTTTGTGAAAATATCCACTAAATGAGGGAATAATATGTGTGAGGTTACCCCAGGAGAGTTCTAAATGTGTGTGGGAAGAATATATATCCCACGGGGGTAAAATTGAAAAAAGTTGAAAAAATTTTTTTTTGGGACTTAGTCATTTTTCCGGCGTTTATCAGACTTTCAGATAGGGGAAATGTCAGAGAGCGTTCCGATTTCAGTTCCAGAGCGATTCGCCCAATGAGTCCTTGATACTTAGTCGTTTTCAGCCAATTTTCTGGATGTTTGAAAATTTCACTTTTTTGTGAAAATATCCACTAAATGAGGGAATAATATGTGTGAGGGTACCCCAGGAGAGTTCCAAATGTGTGTGGGTAGAATATATTTCCCACGGGGGTAAAATTGAAAAAAGTCTAAAAAAATTTTTTTTTGGACTTAGTCATTTTTCCGGCGTTTATCAGACTTTCAGATAGGGGAAATGTCAGAGAGCGTTCCGATTTCAGTTCCAGAGCGATTCGCCCAATGAGTCCTTGATACTTAGTCGTTTTCAGCCAATTTTCTGGATGTTTGAAAATTTCACTTTTTTGTGAAAATATCCACTAAATGAGGGAATAATATGTGTGAGGGTACCCCAGGAGAGTTCTAAATGTGTGTGGGAAGAATATATATCCCACGGGGGTAAAATTGAAAAAAGTTGAAAAAAATTTTTTTTTGGACTTAGTCATTTTTCTGGCGTTTATCAGACTTTAAGATAGGGGAAATGTCAGTGAGCATTCCCATTTCATTTCCAGAGCGATTCGCCCAATGAGTCTTTGATATTTAGTCGTTTTCAGACAATTTTCAGGATTTTTGAAAATTTCACTTTTTTGTGAAAATAATCACTAAATGAGGGAATGATATGTGTGAGGGTACCCCAGGAGAGTTCCAAATGTGTGTGGGTAGAATATATATCCCACGGGGGTAAAATTGAAAAAAGTTGAAACTAATTTTTTTTTGGACTTAGTCATTTTTCCGGCGTTTATCAGACTTTCAGATAGGGGAAATGTCAGTGAGCATTCCCATTTCAGTTCCAGAGCGATTCGCCCAATGAGTCTTTGATATTTAGTCGTTTTCAGCCAATTTTCTGGATTTTTGAAAATTTCACTTTTTTGTGAAAATATCCACTAAATGAGGGAATAATATGTGTGAGGGTACCGAAGGAGAGTTCCAAATTTGTGTGGGTAGAATATATATCCCACGGGTGTAAAATTGAAAAAAGTTGAAAAAATTTTTTTTTGGGACTTAGTCATTTTTCCGGCGTTTATCAGACTTTCAGATAGGGGAAATGTCAGAGAGCGTTCCGATTTCAGTTCCAGAGCGATTCGCCCAATGAGTCCTTGATACTTAGTCGTTTTCAGCCAATTTTCTGGATGTTTGAAAATTTCACTTTTTTGTGAAAATATCCACTAAATGAGGGAATAATATGTGTGAGGGTACCCCAGGAGAGTTCCAAATGTGTGTGGCTAGAATATATATCCCACGGGGGTAAAATTGAAAAAAGTTGAAAAAAATTTTTTTTTGGACTTAGTCATTTTTCTGGCGTTTATCAGACTTTCAGATAGGGGAAATGTCAGTGAGCGTTCCGATTTCAGTTCTTGAGCGATTCGCCCAATGAGTCCTTGATACTTAGTCGTTTTCAGCCAATTTTCTGGATTTTTGAAAATTTCAGTTCTTTGTGAAAATATCCACTAAATGAGGGAATAATATGTGTGAGGTTACCCCAGGAGAGTTCCAAATGTGTGTGGGTAGAATATATATCCCACGGGGGTAAAATTGAAAAAAGTCTAAAAAAATTTTTTTTTGGACTTAGTCATTTTTCCGGCGTTTATCAGACTTTCAGATAGGGGAAATGTCAGTGAGCGTTCCGATTTCAGTTCCAGAGCGATTCGCCCAATGAGTCCTTGTTATTTAGTTGTTTTCAGCCAATTTTCTGGACTTTTGAAAATTTCACTTTTTTGTGAAAATATCCACTAAATGAGGGAATAATATGTGTGAGGTTACCCCAGGAGAGTTCTAAATGTGTGTGGGAAGAATATATATCCCACGGGGGTAAAATTGAAAAAAGTTGAAAAAATTTTTTTTTTGGACTTAGTCATTTTTCCGGCGTTTATCAGACTTTCAGATAGGGGAAATGTCAGTGAGTGTTCCGATTTCAGTTCCAGAGCGATTCGCCCAATGAGTCCTTGTTATTTAGTTGTTTTCAGCCAATTTTCTGGATATTTAAAAATTTCACTTCTTTGTGAAAATATCCACTAAATGAGGGAATAATATGTATGAGGGTACCCCAGGAGAGTTCCAAATGTGTGTGGCTAGAATATATATCCCACGGGGGTAAAATTGAAAAAAGTTGAAAAAAATTTTTTTTTGGACTTAGTCATTTTTCTGGCGTTTATCAGACTTTAACATAGGGGAAATGTCAGTGAGCATTCCCATTTCAGTTCCAGAGTGATTCGCCCAATGAGTCTTTGATTTTTAGTCGCTTTCAGCCAATTATCTGGATTTTTGAAAATTTCACTTTTTTGTGAAAATATCCACTAAATGAGGGAATAATATGTGTGAGGGTACCCCAGGAGAGTTCTAAATGTGTGTGGGAAGAATATATATCCCACGGGGGTAAAATTGAAAAAAGTTGCAAAAAATTTTTTTTGGGACTTATTCATTTTTCCGGCGTTTATCAGACTTTCAGATAGGGCAAATGTCAGTGAGCGTTACGATTTCAGTTCCAGAGCGATTCGCCCAATGAGTCCTTGATATTTAGTCGTTTTCAGCCAATTTTCTGGATTTTTGAAAATTTCACTTTTTTGTGAAAATATCCACTAAATGAGGGAATAACATGTGTGAGGGTACCCCAGGAGAGTTCCAAATGTGTGTGGGTAGAATATATATCCCACGGGGGTAAAATTGAAAAAAGTTGAAAAAAATTTTTTTTTCGACTTAGTCATTTTTACGGCGTTTATCAGACTTTCAGATAGGGGAAATGTCAGTGAGCATTCCGATTTCAGTTCTTGAGCGATTCGCCCAATGAGTCCTTGTTATTTAGTTGTTTTCAGCCAATTTTCTGGACTTTTGAAAATTTCACTTTTTTGTGAAAATATCCACTAAATGAGGGAATAATATGTGTGAGGTTACCCCAGGAGAGTTCTAAATGTGTGTGGGAAGAATATATATCCCACGGGGGTAAAATTGAAAAAAGTTGAAAAAATTTTTTTTTGGGACTTAGTCATTTTTCCGGCGTTTATCAGACTTTCAGATAGGGGAAATGTCAGAGAGCGTTCCGATTTCAGTTCCAGAGCGATTCGCCCAATGAGTCCTTGATACTTAGTCGTTTTCAGCCAATTTTCTGGATGTTTGAAAATTTCACTTTTTTGTGAAAATATCCACTAAATGAGGGAATAATATGTGTGAGGGTACCCCAGGAGAGTTCCAAATGTGTGTGGGTAGAATATATTTCCCACGGGGGTAAAATTGAAAAAAGTCTAAAAAAATTTTTTTTTGGACTTAGTCATTTTTCCGGCGTTTATCAGACTTTCAGATAGGGGAAATGTCAGTGAGCGTTCCGATTTCAGTTCTTGAGCGATTCGCCCAATGAGTCCTTGATACTTAGTCGTTTTCAGCCAATTTTCTGGATTTTTGAAAATTTCACTTTTTTGTGAAAATATCCACTAAATGAGGGAATAATATGTGTGAGGGTACCGAAGGAGAGTTCCAAATGTGTGTGGGTAGAATATATATCCCACGGGGGTAAAATTGAAAAAAGTTGAAAAAAATTTTTTTTTGGACTTAGTCATTTTTCCGGCGTTTATCAGACTTTCAGATAGGGGAAATGTCAGTGAGTGTTCCGATTTCAGTTCCAGAGCGATTCGCCCAATGAGTCCTTGTTATTTAGTTGTTTTCAGCCAATTTTCTGGACTTTTGAAAATTTCACTTTTTTGTGAAAATATCCACTAAATGAGGGAATAATATGTGTGAGGTTACCCCAGGAAAGTTCTAAATGTGTGTGGGAAGAATATATATCCCAGGGGGTAAAATTGAAAAAAGTTGAAAAAATTTTTTTTTTGGACTTAGTCATTTTTCCGTCGTTTATCAGACTTTCAGATAGGGGAAATGTCAGTGAGCGTTCCGATTTCAGTTCCAGAGCGATTCGCCCATTGAGTCCTTGATACTTAGTCGTTTTCACCCAATTTTCTGGATTTTTGAAAATTTCACTTCTTTGTGAAAATATCCACTAAATGAGGGAATAATATGTATGAGGGTACCCCAGGAGAGTTCCAAATGTGTGTGGCTAGAATATATATCCCACGGGGGTAAAATTGAAAAAAGTTGAAAAAAATTTTTTTTTGGACTTAGTCATTTTTCTGGCGTTTATCAGACTTTCAGATAGGGGAAATGTCAGTGAGCGTTCCGATTTCAGTTCTTGAGCGATTCGCCCAATGAGTCCTTGATACTTAGTCGTTTTCAGCCAATTTTCTGGATTTTTGAAAATTTCAGTTCTTTGTGAAAATATCCACTAAATGAGGGAATAATATGTGTGAGGTTACCCCAGGAGAGTTCCAAATGTGTGTGGGTAGAATATATATCCCACGGGGGTAAAATTGAAAAAAGTCTAAAAAAATTTTTTTTTGGACTTAGTCATTTTTCCGGCGTTTATCAGACTTTCAGATAGGGGAAATGTCAGTGAGCGTTCCGATTTCAGTTCCAGAGCGATTCGCCCAATGAGTCCTTGTTATTTAGTTGTTTTCAGCCAATTTTCTGGACTTTTGAAAATTTCACTTTTTTGTGAAAATATCCACTAAATGAGGGAATAATATGTGTGAGGTTACCCCAGGAGAGTTCTAAATGTGTGTGGGAAGAATATATATCCCACGGGGGTAAAATTGAAAAAAGTTGAAAAAATTTTTTTTTTGGACTTAGTCATTTTTCCGGCGTTTATCAGACTTTCAGATAGGGGAAATGTCAGTGAGTGTTCCGATTTCAGTTCCAGAGCGATTCGCCCAATGAGTCCTTGTTATTTAGTTGTTTTCAGCCAATTTTCTGGATATTTAAAAATTTCACTTCTTTGTGAAAATATCCACTAAATGAGGGAATAATATGTATGAGGGTACCCCAGGAGAGTTCCAAATGTGTGTGGCTAGAATATATATCCCACGGGGGTAAAATTGAAAAAAGTTGAAAAAAATTTTTTTTTGGACTTAGTCATTTTTCTGGCGTTTATCAGACTTTAACATAGGGGAAATGTCAGTGAGCATTCCCATTTCAGTTCCAGAGTGATTCGCCCAATGAGTCTTTGATTTTTAGTCGCTTTCAGCCAATTATCTGGATTTTTGAAAATTTCACTTTTTTGTGAAAATATCCACTAAATGAGGGAATAATATGTGTGAGGGTACCCCAGGAGAGTTCTAAATGTGTGTGGGAAGAATATATATCCCACGGGGGTAAAATTGAAAAAAGTTGCAAAAAATTTTTTTTGGGACTTATTCATTTTTCCGGCGTTTATCAGACTTTCAGATAGGGCAAATGTCAGTGAGCGTTACGATTTCAGTTCCAGAGCGATTCGCCCAATGAGTCCTTGATATTTAGTCGTTTTCAGCCAATTTTCTGGATTTTTGAAAATTTCACTTTTTTGTGAAAATATCCACTAAATGAGGGAATAACATGTGTGAGGGTACCCCAGGAGAGTTCCAAATGTGTGTGGGTAGAATATATATCCCACGGGGGTAAAATTGAAAAAAGTTGAAAAAAATTTTTTTTTCGACTTAGTCATTTTTACGGCGTTTATCAGACTTTCAGATAGGGGAAATGTCAGTGAGCATTCCGATTTCAGTTCTTGAGCGATTCGCCCAATGAGTCCTTGTTATTTAGTTGTTTTCAGCCAATTTTCTGGACTTTTGAAAATTTCACTTTTTTGTGAAAATATCCACTAAATGAGGGAATAATATGTGTGAGGTTACCCCAGGAGAGTTCTAAATGTGTGTGGGAAGAATATATATCCCACGGGGGTAAAATTGAAAAAAGTTGAAAAAATTTTTTTTTGGGACTTAGTCATTTTTCCGGCGTTTATCAGACTTTCAGATAGGGGAAATGTCAGAGAGCGTTCCGATTTCAGTTCCAGAGCGATTCGCCCAATGAGTCCTTGATACTTAGTCGTTTTCAGCCAATTTTCTGGATGTTTGAAAATTTCACTTTTTTGTGAAAATATCCACTAAATGAGGGAATAATATGTGTGAGGGTACCCCAGGAGAGTTCCAAATGTGTGTGGGTAGAATATATTTCCCACGGGGGTAAAATTGAAAAAAGTCTAAAAAAATTTTTTTTTGGACTTAGTCATTTTTCCGGCGTTTATCAGACTTTCAGATAGGGGAAATGTCAGTGAGCATTCCAATTTCAGTTCCAGAGCGATTCGCCCAAATGAGTCCTTGTTATTTAGTCGTTTTCAGCCAATTTTCTGGATATTTGAAAATTTCACTTCTTTGTGAAAATATCCACTAAATGAGGGAATAATATGTGTGAGGGTACCCCAGGAGAGTTCTAAATGTGTGTGGGAAGAATATATATCCCACGGGGGTAAAATTGAAAAAAGTTGAAAAAAATTTTTTTTTGGACTTAGTCATTTTTCTGGCGTTTATCAGACTTTAAGATAGGGGAAATGTCAGTGAGCATTCCCATTTCACTTCCAGAGCGATTCGGCCAATGAGTCTTTGATATTTAGTCGTTTTCAGCCAATTTTCTGGATTTTTGAAAATTTCACTTTTTTGTGAAAATATCCACTAAATGAGGGAATAATATGTGTGAGGGTACCCCAGGAGAGTTCCAAATGTGTGTGGGTAGAATATATTTCCCACGGGGGTAAAATTGAAAAAAGTCTAAAAAAATTTTTTTTTGGACTTAGTCATTTTTCCGGCGTTTATCAGACTTTCAGACAGGGGAAATGTCAGTGAGCATTCCGATTTCAGTTCCAGAGCGATTCGCCCAATGAGTCCTTGTTATTTAGTCGTTTTCAGCCAATTTTCTGGATATTTGAAAATTTCACTTCTTTGTGAAAATATCCACTAAATGAGGGAATAATATGTGTGAGGGTACCGAAGGAGAGTTCCAAATTTGTGTGGGTAGAATATATATCCCACGGGTGTAAAATTGAAAAAAGTTGAAAAAATTTTTTTTTGGGACTTAGTCATTTTTCCGGCGTTTATCAGACTTTCAGATAGGGGAAATGTCAGAGAGCGTTCCGATTTCAGTTCCAGAGCGATTCGCCCAATGAGTCCTTGATACTTAGTCGTTTTCAGCCAATTTTCTGGATGTTTGAAAATTTCACTTTTTTGTGAAAATATCCACTAAATGAGGGAATAATATGTGTGAGGGTACCCCAGGAGAGTTCTAAATGTGTGTGGGAAGAATATATATCCCACGGGGGTAAAATTGAAAAAAGTTGAAAAAAATTTTTTTTTGGACTTAGTCATTTTTCTGGCGCTTATCAGACTTTAAGATAGGGGAAATGTCAGTGAGCATTCCCATTTCATTTCCAGAGCGATTCGCCCAATGAGTCTTTGATATTTAGTCGTTTTCAGACAATTTTCAGGATTTTTGAAAATTTCACTTTTTTGTGAAAATAATCACTAAATGAGGGAATGATATGTGTGAGGGTACCCCAGGAGAGTTCCAAATGTGTGTGGGTAGAATATATATCCCACGGGGGTAAAATTGAAAAAAGTTGAAACTAATTTTTTTTTGGACTTAGTCATTTTTCCGGCGTTTATCAGACTTTCAGATAGGGGAAATGTCAGTGAGCATTCCCATTTCAGTTCCAGAGCGATTCGCCCAATGAGTCTTTGATATTTAGTCGTTTTCAGCCAATTTTCTGGATTTTTGAAAATTTCACTTTTTTGTGAAAATATCCACTAAATGAGGGAATAATATGTGTGAGGGTACCGAAGGAGAGTTCCAAATTTGTGTGGGTAGAATATATATCCCACGGGTGTAAAATTGAAAAAAGTTGAAAAAATTTTTTTTTGGGACTTAGTCATTTTTCCGGCGTTTATCAGACTTTCAGATAGGGGAAATGTCAGAGAGCGTTCCGATTTCAGTTCCAGAGCGATTCGCCCAATGAGTCCTTGATACTTAGTCGTTTTCAGCCAATTTTCTGGATGTTTGAAAATTTCACTTTTTTGTGAAAATATCCACTAAATGAGGGAATAATATGTGTGAGGGTACCCCAGGAGAGTTCCAAATGTGTGTGGCTAGAATATATATCCCACGGGGGTAAAATTGAAAAAAGTTGAAAAAAATTTTTTTTTGGACTTAGTCATTTTTCTGGCGTTTATCAGACTTTCAGATAGGGGAAATGTCAGTGAGCGTTCCGATTTCAGTTCTTGAGCGATTCGCCCAATGAGTCCTTGATACTTAGTCGTTTTCAGCCAATTTTCTGGATTTTTGAAAATTTCAGTTCTTTGTGAAAATATCCACTAAATGAGGGAATAATATGTGTGAGGTTACCCCAGGAGAGTTCCAAATGTGTGTGGGTAGAATATATATCCCACGGGGGTAAAATTGAAAAAAGTCTAAAAAAATTTTTTTTTGGACTTAGTCATTTTTCCGGCGTTTATCAGACTTTCAGATAGGGGAAATGTCAGTGAGCGTTCCGATTTCAGTTCCAGAGCGATTCGCCCAATGAGTCCTTGTTATTTAGTTGTTTTCAGCCAATTTTCTGGACTTTTGAAAATTTCACTTTTTTGTGAAAATATCCACTAAATGAGGGAATAATATGTGTGAGGTTACCCCAGGAGAGTTCTAAATGTGTGTGGGAAGAATATATATCCCACGGGGGTAAAATTGAAAAAAGTTGAAAAAATTTTTTTTTTGGACTTAGTCATTTTTCCGGCGTTTATCAGACTTTCAGATAGGGGAAATGTCAGTGAGTGTTCTGATTTCAGTTCCAGAGCGATTCGCCCAATGAGTCCTTGTTATTTAGTTGTTTTCAGCCAATTTTCTGGATATTTAAAAATTTCACTTCTTTGTGAAAATATCCACTAAATGAGGGAATAATATGTATGAGGGTACCCCAGGAGAGTTCCAAATGTGTGTGGCTAGAATATATATCCCACGGGGGTAAAATTGAAAAAAGTTGAAAAAAATTTTTTTTTGGACTTAGTCATTTTTCTGGCGTTTATCAGACTTTAACATAGGGGAAATGTCAGTGAGCATTCCCATTTCAGTTCCAGAGTGATTCGCCCAATGAGTCTTTGATTTTTAGTCGCTTTCAGCCAATTATCTGGATTTTTGAAAATTTCACTTTTTTGTGAAAATATCCACTAAATGAGGGAATAATATGTGTGAGGGTACCCCAGGAGAGTTCTAAATGTGTGTGGGAAGAATATATATCCCACGGGGGTAAAATTGAAAAAAGTTGCAAAAAATTTTTTTTGGGACTTATTCATTTTTCCGGCGTTTATCAGACTTTCAGATAGGGCAAATGTCAGTGAGCGTTACGATTTCAGTTCCAGAGCGATTCGCCCAATGAGTCCTTGATATTTAGTCGTTTTCAGCCAATTTTCTGGATTTTTGAAAATTTCACTTTTTTGTGAAAATATCCACTAAATGAGGGAATAACATGTGTGAGGGTACCCCAGGAGAGTTCCAAATGTGTGTGGGTAGAATATATATCCCACGGGGGTAAAATTGAAAAAAGTTGAAAAAAATTTTTTTTTCGACTTAGTCATTTTTACGGCGTTTATCAGACTTTCAGATAGGGGAAATGTCAGTGAGCATTCCGATTTCAGTTCTTGAGCGATTCGCCCAATGAGTCCTTGTTATTTAGTTGTTTTCAGCCAATTTTCTGGACTTTTGAAAATTTCACTTTTTTGTGAAAATATCCACTAAATGAGGGAATAATATGTGTGAGGTTACCCCAGGAGAGTTCTAAATGTGTGTGGGAAGAATATATATCCCACGGGGGTAAAATTGAAAAAAGTTGAAAAAATTTTTTTTTGGGACTTAGTCATTTTTCCGGCGTTTATCAGACTTTCAGATAGGGGAAATGTCAGAGAGCGTTCCGATTTCAGTTCCAGAGCGATTCGCCCAATGAGTCCTTGATACTTAGTCGTTTTCAGCCAATTTTCTGGATGTTTGAAAATTTCACTTTTTTGTGAAAATATCCACTAAATGAGGGAATAATATGTGTGAGGGTACCCCAGGAGAGTTCCAAATGTGTGTGGGTAGAATATATTTCCCACGGGGGTAAAATTGAAAAAAGTCTAAAAAAATTTTTTTTTGGACTTAGTCATTTTTCCGGCGTTTATCAGACTTTCAGATAGGGGAAATGTCAGTGAGCATTCCAATTTCAGTTCCAGAGCGATTCGCCCAAATGAGTCCTTGTTATTTAGTCGTTTTCAGCCAATTTTCTGGATATTTGAAAATTTCACTTCTTTGTGAAAATATCCACTAAATGAGGGAATAATATGTGTGAGGGTACCCCAGGAGAGTTCTAAATGTGTGTGGGAAGAATATATATCCCACGGGGGTAAAATTGAAAAAAGTTGAAAAAAATTTTTTTTTGGACTTAGTCATTTTTCTGGCGTTTATCAGACTTTAAGATAGGGGAAATGTCAGTGAGCATTCCCATTTCACTTCCAGAGCGATTCGGCCAATGAGTCTTTGATATTTAGTCGTTTTCAGCCAATTTTCTGGATTTTTGAAAATTTCACTTTTTTGTGAAAATATCCACTAAATGAGGGAATAATATGTGTGAGGGTACCCCAGGAGAGTTCCAAATGTGTGTGGGTAGAATATATTTCCCACGGGGGTAAAATTGAAAAAAGTCTAAAAAAATTTTTTTTTGGACTTAGTCATTTTTCCGGCGTTTATCAGACTTTCAGACAGGGGAAATGTCAGTGAGCATTCCGATTTCAGTTCCAGAGCGATTCGCCCAATGAGTCCTTGTTATTTAGTCGTTTTCAGCCAATTTTCTGGATATTTGAAAATTTCACTTCTTTGTGAAAATATCCACTAAATGAGGGAATAATATGTGTGAGGGTACCGAAGGAGAGTTCCAAATTTGTGTGGGTAGAATATATATCCCACGGGTGTAAAATTGAAAAAAGTTGAAAAAATTTTTTTTTGGGACTTAGTCATTTTTCCGGCGTTTATCAGACTTTCAGATAGGGGAAATGTCAGAGAGCGTTCCGATTTCAGTTCCAGAGCGATTCGCCCAATGAGTCTTTGATATTTAGTCGTTTTCAGACAATTTTCAGGATTTTTGAAAATTTCACTTTTTTGTGAAAATAATCACTAAATGAGGGAATAATATGTGTGAGGGTACCGAAGGAGAGTTCCAAATTTGTGTGGGTAGAATATATATCCCACGGGTATAAAATTGAAAAAAGTTGAAAAAATTTTTTTTTGGGACTTAGTCACTTTTCCGGCGTTTATCAGACTTTCAGATAGGGGAAATGTCAGTGAGCATTCCAATTTCAGTTCCAGAGCGATTCGCCCAATGAGTCCTTGTTATTTAGTCGTTTTCAGCCAATTTTCTGGATATTTGAAAATTTCACTTCTTTGTGAAAATATCCACTAAATGAGGGAATAATATGTGTGAGGGTACCCCAGGAGAGTTCTAAATGTGTGTGGGAAGAATATATATCCCACGGGGGTAAAATTGAAAAAAGTTGAAAAAAATTTTTTTTTGGACTTAGTCATTTTTCTGGCGTTTATCAGACTTTAAGATAGGGGAAATGTCAGTGAGCATTCCCATTTCATTTCCAGAGCGATTCGCCCAATGAGTCTTTGATATTTAGTCGTTTTCAGACAATTTTCAGGATTTTTGAAAATTTCACTTTTTTGTGAAAATAATCACTAAATGAGGGAATAATATGTGTGAGGGTACCGAAGGAGAGTTCCAAATTTGTGTGGGTAGAATATATTTCCCACGGGGGTAAAATTGAAAAAAGTCTAAAAAAATTTTTTTTTGGACTTAGTCATTTTTCCGGCGTTTATCAGACTTTCAGATAGGGGAAATGTCAGTGAGCATTCCAATTTCAGTTCCAGAGCGATTCGCCCAAATGAGTCCTTGTTATTTAGTCGTTTTCAGCCAATTTTCTGGATATTTGAAAATTTCACTTCTTTGTGAAAATATCCACTAAATGAGGGAATAATATGTGTGAGGGTACCCCAGGAGAGTTCTAAATGTGTGTGGGAAGAATATATATCCCACGGGGGTAAAATTGAAAAAAGTTGAAAAAAATTTTTTTTTGGACTTAGTCATTTTTCTGGCGTTTATCAGACTTTAAGATAGGGGAAATGTCAGTGAGCATTCCCATTTCACTTCCAGAGCGATTCGGCCAATGAGTCTTTGATATTTAGTCGTTTTCAGCCAATTTTCTGGATTTTTGAAAATTTCACTTTTTTGTGAAAATATCCACTAAATGAGGGAATAATATGTGTGAGGGTACCCCAGGAGAGTTCCAAATGTGTGTGGGTAGAATATATTTCCCACGGGGGTAAAATTGAAAAAAGTCTAAAAAAATTTTTTTTTGGACTTAGTCATTTTTCCGGCGTTTATCAGACTTTCAGACAGGGGAAATGTCAGTGAGCATTCCGATTTCAGTTCCAGAGCGATTCGCCCAATGAGTCCTTGTTATTTAGTCGTTTTCAGCCAATTTTCTGGATATTTGAAAATTTCACTTCTTTGTGAAAATATCCACTAAATGAGGGAATAATATGTGTGAGGGTACCGAAGGAGAGTTCCAAATTTGTGTGGGTAGAATATATATCCCACGGGTGTAAAATTGAAAAAAGTTGAAAAAATTTTTTTTTGGGACTTAGTCATTTTTCCGGCGTTTATCAGACTTTCAGATAGGGGAAATGTCAGAGAGCGTTCCGATTTCAGTTCCAGAGCGATTCGCCCAATGAGTCCTTGATACTTAGTCGTTTTCAGCCAATTTTCTGGATGTTTGAAAATTTCACTTTTTTGTGAAAATATCCACTAAATGAGGGAATAATATGTGTGAGGGTACCCCAGGAGAGTTCTAAATGTGTGTGGGAAGAATATATATCCCACGGGGGTAAAATTGAAAAAAGTTGAAAAAAATTTTTTTTTGGACTTAGTCATTTTTCTGGCGCTTATCAGACTTTAAGATAGGGGAAATGTCAGTGAGCATTCCCATTTCATTTCCAGAGCGATTCGCCCAATGAGTCTTTGATATTTAGTCGTTTTCAGACAATTTTCAGGATTTTTGAAAATTTCACTTTTTTGTGAAAATAATCACTAAATGAGGGAATGATATGTGTGAGGGTACCCCAGGAGAGTTCCAAATGTGTGTGGGTAGAATATATATCCCACGGGGGTAAAATTGAAAAAAGTTGAAACTAATTTTTTTTTGGACTTAGTCATTTTTCCGGCGTTTATCAGACTTTCAGATAGGGGAAATGTCAGTGAGCATTCCCATTTCAGTTCCAGAGCGATTCGCCCAATGAGTCTTTGATATTTAGTCGTTTTCAGCCAATTTTCTGGATTTTTGAAAATTTCACTTTTTTGTGAAAATATCCACTAAATGAGGGAATAATATGTGTGAGGGTACCGAAGGAGAGTTCCAAATTTGTGTGGGTAGAATATATATCCCACGGGTGTAAAATTGAAAAAAGTTGAAAAAATTTTTTTTTGGGACTTAGTCATTTTTCCGGCGTTTATCAGACTTTCAGATAGGGGAAATGTCAGAGAGCGTTCCGATTTCAGTTCCAGAGCGATTCGCCCAATGAGTCCTTGATACTTAGTCGTTTTCAGCCAATTTTCTGGATGTTTGAAAATTTCACTTTTTTGTGAAAATATCCACTAAATGAGGGAATAATATGTGTGAGGGTACCCCAGGAGAGTTCCAAATGTGTGTGGCTAGAATATATATCCCACGGGGGTAAAATTGAAAAAAGTTGAAAAAAATTTTTTTTTGGACTTAGTCATTTTTCTGGCGTTTATCAGACTTTCAGATAGGGGAAATGTCAGTGAGCGTTCCGATTTCAGTTCTTGAGCGATTCGCCCAATGAGTCCTTGATACTTAGTCGTTTTCAGCCAATTTTCTGGATTTTTGAAAATTTCAGTTCTTTGTGAAAATATCCACTAAATGAGGGAATAATATGTGTGAGGTTACCCCAGGAGAGTTCCAAATGTGTGTGGGTAGAATATATATCCCACGGGGGTAAAATTGAAAAAAGTCTAAAAAAATTTTTTTTTGGACTTAGTCATTTTTCCGGCGTTTATCAGACTTTCAGATAGGGGAAATGTCAGTGAGCGTTCCGATTTCAGTTCCAGAGCGATTCGCCCAATGAGTCCTTGTTATTTAGTTGTTTTCAGCCAATTTTCTGGACTTTTGAAAATTTCACTTTTTTGTGAAAATATCCACTAAATGAGGGAATAATATGTGTGAGGTTACCCCAGGAGAGTTCTAAATGTGTGTGGGAAGAATATATATCCCACGGGGGTAAAATTGAAAAAAGTTGAAAAAATTTTTTTTTTGGACTTAGTCATTTTTCCGGCGTTTATCAGACTTTCAGATAGGGGAAATGTCAGTGAGTGTTCTGATTTCAGTTCCAGAGCGATTCGCCCAATGAGTCCTTGTTATTTAGTTGTTTTCAGCCAATTTTCTGGATATTTAAAAATTTCACTTCTTTGTGAAAATATCCACTAAATGAGGGAATAATATGTATGAGGGTACCCCAGGAGAGTTCCAAATGTGTGTGGCTAGAATATATATCCCACGGGGGTAAAATTGAAAAAAGTTGAAAAAAATTTTTTTTTGGACTTAGTCATTTTTCTGGCGTTTATCAGACTTTAACATAGGGGAAATGTCAGTGAGCATTCCCATTTCAGTTCCAGAGTGATTCGCCCAATGAGTCTTTGATTTTTAGTCGCTTTCAGCCAATTATCTGGATTTTTGAAAATTTCACTTTTTTGTGAAAATATCCACTAAATGAGGGAATAATATGTGTGAGGGTACCCCAGGAGAGTTCTAAATGTGTGTGGGAAGAATATATATCCCACGGGGGTAAAATTGAAAAAAGTTGCAAAAAATTTTTTTTGGGACTTATTCATTTTTCCGGCGTTTATCAGACTTTCAGATAGGGCAAATGTCAGTGAGCGTTACGATTTCAGTTCCAGAGCGATTCGCCCAATGAGTCCTTGATATTTAGTCGTTTTCAGCCAATTTTCTGGATTTTTGAAAATTTCACTTTTTTGTGAAAATATCCACTAAATGAGGGAATAACATGTGTGAGGGTACCCCAGGAGAGTTCCAAATGTGTGTGGGTAGAATATATATCCCACGGGGGTAAAATTGAAAAAAGTTGAAAAAAATTTTTTTTTCGACTTAGTCATTTTTACGGCGTTTATCAGACTTTCAGATAGGGGAAATGTCAGTGAGCATTCCGATTTCAGTTCTTGAGCGATTCGCCCAATGAGTCCTTGTTATTTAGTTGTTTTCAGCCAATTTTCTGGACTTTTGAAAATTTCACTTTTTTGTGAAAATATCCACTAAATGAGGGAATAATATGTGTGAGGTTACCCCAGGAGAGTTCTAAATGTGTGTGGGAAGAATATATATCCCACGGGGGTAAAATTGAAAAAAGTTGAAAAAATTTTTTTTTGGGACTTAGTCATTTTTCCGGCGTTTATCAGACTTTCAGATAGGGGAAATGTCAGAGAGCGTTCCGATTTCAGTTCCAGAGCGATTCGCCCAATGAGTCCTTGATACTTAGTCGTTTTCAGCCAATTTTCTGGATGTTTGAAAATTTCACTTTTTTGTGAAAATATCCACTAAATGAGGGAATAATATGTGTGAGGGTACCCCAGGAGAGTTCCAAATGTGTGTGGGTAGAATATATTTCCCACGGGGGTAAAATTGAAAAAAGTCTAAAAAAATTTTTTTTTGGACTTAGTCATTTTTCCGGCGTTTATCAGACTTTCAGATAGGGGAAATGTCAGTGAGCATTCCAATTTCAGTTCCAGAGCGATTCGCCCAAATGAGTCCTTGTTATTTAGTCGTTTTCAGCCAATTTTCTGGATATTTGAAAATTTCACTTCTTTGTGAAAATATCCACTAAATGAGGGAATAATATGTGTGAGGGTACCCCAGGAGAGTTCTAAATGTGTGTGGGAAGAATATATATCCCACGGGGGTAAAATTGAAAAAAGTTGAAAAAAATTTTTTTTTGGACTTAGTCATTTTTCTGGCGTTTATCAGACTTTAAGATAGGGGAAATGTCAGTGAGCATTCCCATTTCACTTCCAGAGCGATTCGGCCAATGAGTCTTTGATATTTAGTCGTTTTCAGCCAATTTTCTGGATTTTTGAAAATTTCACTTTTTTGTGAAAATATCCACTAAATGAGGGAATAATATGTGTGAGGGTACCCCAGGAGAGTTCCAAATGTGTGTGGGTAGAATATATTTCCCACGGGGGTAAAATTGAAAAAAGTCTAAAAAAATTTTTTTTTGGACTTAGTCATTTTTCCGGCGTTTATCAGACTTTCAGACAGGGGAAATGTCAGTGAGCATTCCGATTTCAGTTCCAGAGCGATTCGCCCAATGAGTCCTTGTTATTTAGTCGTTTTCAGCCAATTTTCTGGATATTTGAAAATTTCACTTCTTTGTGAAAATATCCACTAAATGAGGGAATAATATGTGTGAGGGTACCGAAGGAGAGTTCCAAATTTGTGTGGGTAGAATATATATCCCACGGGTGTAAAATTGAAAAAAGTTGAAAAAATTTTTTTTTGGGACTTAGTCATTTTTCCGGCGTTTATCAGACTTTCAGATAGGGGAAATGTCAGAGAGCGTTCCGATTTCAGTTCCAGAGCGATTCGCCCAATGAGTCTTTGATATTTAGTCGTTTTCAGACAATTTTCAGGATTTTTGAAAATTTCACTTTTTTGTGAAAATAATCACTAAATGAGGGAATAATATGTGTGAGGGTACCGAAGGAGAGTTCCAAATTTGTGTGGGTAGAATATATATCCCACGGGTATAAAATTGAAAAAAGTTGAAAAAATTTTTTTTTGGGACTTAGTCACTTTTCCGGCGTTTATCAGACTTTCAGATAGGGGAAATGTCAGTGAGCATTCCAATTTCAGTTCCAGAGCGATTCGCCCAATGAGTCCTTGTTATTTAGTCGTTTTCAGCCAATTTTCTGGATATTTGAAAATTTCACTTCTTTGTGAAAATATCCACTAAATGAGGGAATAATATGTGTGAGGGTACCCCAGGAGAGTTCTAAATGTGTGTGGGAAGAATATATATCCCACGGGGGTAAAATTGAAAAAAGTTGAAAAAAATTTTTTTTTGGACTTAGTCATTTTTCTGGCGTTTATCAGACTTTAAGATAGGGGAAATGTCAGTGAGCATTCCCATTTCATTTCCAGAGCGATTCGCCCAATGAGTCTTTGATATTTAGTCGTTTTCAGACAATTTTCAGGATTTTTGAAAATTTCACTTTTTTGTGAAAATAATCACTAAATGAGGGAATAATATGTGTGAGGGTACCGAAGGAGAGTTCCAAATTTGTGTGGGTAGAATATATATCCCACGGGTATAAAATTGAAAAAAGTTGAAAAAATTTTTTTTTGGGACTTAGTCACTTTTCCGGCGTTTATCAGACTTTCAGATAGGGGAAATGTCAGTGAGCATTCCAATTTCAGTTCCAGAGCGATTCGCCCAATGAGTCCTTGTTATTTAGTCGTTTTCAGCCAATTTTCTGGATATTTGAAAATTTCACTTCTTTGTGAAAATATCCACTAAATGAGGGAATAATATGTGTGAGGGTACCCCAGGAGAGTTCTAAATGTGTGTGGGAAGAATATATATCCCACGGGGGTAAAATTGAAAAAAGTTGAAAAAAATTTTTTTTTGGACTTAGTCATTTTTCTGGCGTTTATCAGACTTTAAGATAGGGGAAATGTCAGTGAGCATTCCCATTTCACTTCCAGAGCGATTCGGGCAATGAGTCTTTGATATTTAGTCGTTTTCAGCCAATTTTCTGGATTTTTGAAAATTTCACTTTTTTGTGAAAATATCCACTAAATGAGGGAATAATATGTGTGAGGGTACCCCAGGAGAGTTCCAAATGTGTGTGGGTAGAATATATTTCCCACGGGGGTAAAATTGAAAAAAGTCTAAAAAAATTTTTTTTTGGACTTAGTCATTTTTCCGGCGTTTATCAGACTTTCAGACAGGGGAAATGTCAGTGAGCATTCCGATTTCAGTTCCAGAGCGATTCGCCCAATGAGTCCTTGTTATTTAGTCGTTTTCAGCCAATTTTCTGGATATTTGAAAATTTCACTTCTTTGTGAAAATATCCACTAAATGAGGGAATAATATGTATGAGGGTACCCCAGGAGAGTTCCAAATGTGTGTGGGTAGAATATATATCCCACGGGGGTAAAATTGAAAAAAGTTGAAAAAAATTTTTTTTTGGACTTACTTATTTTTCTAGCGTTTACAGACTTTAAGATAGGGGAAATGTCAGTGAGCATTCCCATTTCAGTTCCAGAGCGATTCGCCCAATGAGTCTTTGATATTTAGTCGTTTTCAGCCAATTTTCTGGATTTTTGAAAATTTCACTTTTTTGTGAAAATATCCACTAAATGAGGGAATGATATGTGTGAGGGTACCCCAGGAGAGTTCCAAATGTGTGTGGGTAGAATATATATCCCACGGGGGTAAAATTGAAAAAAGTTGAAACTAATTTTTTTTTGGACTTAGTCATTTTTCCGGCGTTTATCAGACTTTCAGATAGGGGAAATGTCAGTGAGCATTCCCATTTCAGTTCCAGAGCGATTCGCCCAATGAGTCTTTGATATTTAGTCGTTTTCAGCCAATTTTCTGGATTTTTGAAAATTTCACTTTTTTGTGAAAATATCCACTAAATGAGGGAATAATATGTGTGAGGGTACCGAAGGAGAGTTCCAAATTTGTGTGGGTAGAATATATATCCCACGGGTGTAAAATTGAAAAAAGTTGAAAAAATTTTTTTTTGGGACTTAGTCATTTTTCCGGCGTTTATCAGACTTTCAGATAGGGGAAATGTCAGAGAGCGTTCCGATTTCAGTTCCAGAGCGATTCGCCCAATGAGTCCTTGATACTTAGTCGTTTTCAGCCAATTTTCTGGATGTTTGAAAATTTCACTTTTTTGTGAAAATATCCACTAAATGAGGGAATAATATGTGTGAGGGTACCCCAGGAGAGTTCTAAATGTGTGTGGGAAGAATATATATCCCACGGGGGTAAAATTGAAAAAAGTTGAAAAAAATTTTTTTTTGGAGTTAGTTATTTTTCTGGCGTTTATCAGACTTTAAGATAGGGGAAATGTCAGTGAGCATTCCCATTTCAGTTCCAGAGCGATTCGCCCAATGAGTCTTTGATATTTAGTCGTTTTCAGCCAATTTTCTGGATTTTTGAAAATTTCACTTTTTTGTGAAAATATCCACTAAATGAGGGAATAATATGTGTGAGGGTACCGAAGGAGAGTTCCAAATTTGTGTGGGTAGAATATATATCCCACGGGGGTAAAATTGAAAAAAGTTGCAAAAAATTTTTTTTGGGACTTATTCATTTTTCCGGCGTTTATCAGACTTTCAGATAGGGGAAATGTCAGTGAGCGTTCCGATTTCAGTTCTTGAGCGATTCGCCCAATGAGTCCTTGATACTTAGTCGTTTTCAGCCAATTTTCTGGATTTTTGAAAATTTAACTTTTTTGTGAAAATATCCACTAAATGAGGGAATAATATGTGTGAGGTTACCCCAGGAAAGTTCTAAATGTGTGTGGGAAGAATATATATCCCACGGGGGTAAAATTGAAAAAAGTTGAAAAAATTTTTTTTTTTGACTTAGTCATTTTTCCGTCGTTTATCAGACTTTCAGATAGGGGAAATGTCAGTGAGCGTTCCGATTTCAGTTCCAGAGCGATTCGCCCAATGAGTCCTTGATACTTAGTCGTTTTCAGCCAATTTTCTGGATTTTTGAAAATTTCACTTCTTTGTGAAAATATCCACTAAATGAGGGAATGATATGTGTGAGGGTACCCCAGGAGAGTTCCAAATGTGTGTGGGTAGAATATATATCCCACGGGGGTAAAATTGAAAAAAGTTGAAACAAATTTTTTTTTGGACTTAGTCATTTTTCCGGCGTTTATCAGACTTTCAGATAGGGGAAATGTCAGTGAGCATTCCCATTTCAGTTCCAGAGCGATTCGCCCAATGAGTCTTTGATATTTAGTCGTTTTCAGCCAATTTTCTGGATTTTTGAAAATTTCACTTTTTTGTGAAAATATCCACTAAATGAGGGAATAATATGTGTGAGGGTACCGAAGGAGAGTTCCAAATTTGTGTGGGTAGAATATATATCCCACGCGTGTAAAATTGAAAAAAGTTAAAAAAATTTTTTTTTGGACTTAGTCATTTTTCCGGCGTTTATCAGACTTTCAGACAGGGGAAATGTCAGTGAGCATTCCCATTTCAGTTCCAGAGCGATTCGCCCAATGAGTCCTTGTTATTTAGTCGTTTTCAGCCAATTTTCTGGATATTTGAAAATTTCACTTCTTTGTGAAAATATCCACTAAATGAGGGAATAATATGTGTGAGGGTACCCCAGGAGAGTTCCAAATGTGTGTGGGTAGAATATATTTCCCACGGGGGTAAAATTGAAAAAAGTCTAAAAAAATTTTTTTTTGGACTTAGTCATTTTTCCGGCGTTTATCAGACTTTCAGATAGGGGAAATGTCAGTGAGCATTCCCATTTCATTTCCAGAGCGATTCGCCCAATGAGTCTTTGATATTTAGTCGTTTTCAGACAATTTTCAGGATTTTTGAAAATTTCACTTTTTTGTGAAAATAATCACTAAATGAGGGAATAATATGTGTGAGGGTACTGAAGGAGAGTTCCAAATTTGTGTGGGTAGAATATATATCCCACGGGTATAAAATTGAAAAAAGTTGAAAAAATTTTTTTTTGGGACTTAGTCACTTTTCCGGCGTTTATCAGACTTTCAGATAGGTCAAATGTCAGTGAGCGTTCCGATTTCAGTTCCAGATCGATTCGCCCAATGAGTCCTTGATACTTAGTCGTTTTCAGCCAATTTTCTGGATTTTTAAAAATGTCACTTTTTTGTGAAAATATCCACTAAATGAGGGAATAATATGTGTGAGGGTACCGAAGGAGAGTTCCAAATTTGTGTGGGTAGAATATATATCCCACGGGGGTAAAATTGAAAAAAGTTGAAAAAATTTTTTTTTGTGACTTATTCATTTTTCCGGCGTTTATCAGACTTTCAGATAGGGCAAATGTCAGTGAGCATATCGATTTCAGTTCCAGAGCAATTCGCCCAATGAGTCCTTGATATTTAGTCGTTTTCAGCCAATTTTCTGGATTTTTGAAAATTTCACTTTTTTGTGAAAATATCCACTAAATGAGGGAATAATATTTGTGAGGGTACCCCAGAAGAGTTCCAAATGTGTGTGGGTAGAATATATATCCGACGGAGGTAAAATTGAAAAAAGTTAAATAAAAATTTTTTTTGGACTTAGTCATTTTTCTGGTGTTGATCAGACTTTCAGATAGGGGAAATGTCAGTGAGCATTCCGATTTCAGTTCCAGAGCGATACAACCAATGAGTCCTTGATATTTAGTCGTTTTCAGCCAATTTTCTGGATTTTTGAAAATTTCACTTTTTTGTAAAAATATCCACTAAATGATGGAATAATATGTGTGAGGGTACCCCAGGAGAGTTCCAAATGTGTGTGGGTAGAATATATATCAAACGGGGGTAAAATTGAAAAAAGCTGAAAAAATTTTTTTTTGGACTTAGTAATTTTTCCGGCGTTTATCCGACTTTCACATACGAGAAATGTCAGTGAGCGTTCCGATTTCAGCTCCAGAGCGATTCGCCCAATGAGTCCTTGATATTTAGTCGTTTTCAGCCAATTTTCTGGATTTTTGAAAATTTCACTTTTTTGTGAAAATATCCACTAAATGAGGGAATAATAAGTGTGAGGGTACCCCAGAACAGTTCCAAATGTGTGTGGGAAGATTATATATCCCACGGGGGTAAAATTGAAAAATGTTAAAAAAAATTTTTTTTGGACTTAGTAATTTTTCCGGTGTTTATCAGACTCTCAGATACGAGAAATGTCAGTGAGCATTCCGATTTCAGCTCCAGAGCAATTCGCACAATGAGTCCTTGATATTTAGTCGTTTTCAGCCAATTTTCTGGATTTTTGAAAATTTCACTTTTTTGTGAAAATATCCACTAAATGATGGAATAATATGTGTGAGGGTACCGCAGAAGAGTATCAAATGTGTTTGGGAAGAATATATATCCCACGGGGGTAAAATTGAAAAAAGTTGAAAAAAATTTTTTTTTGGACTTAGTCATTTTTCCGGCGTTTATCAGACTTTCAGATAGGGGAAATGTCAGTGAGCATTCCCATTTCAGTTCCAGAGCGATTTGCCCAATGAATCTTTGATATTTAGTCGTTTTCAGCCAATTTTCTGGATTTTTGAAAATTTCACTTTTTTGTGAAAATATCCACTAAATGAGGGAATAATATGTGTGAGGGTAACCCAGGAGAGTTCCAAATGTGTGTGGGTAGAATATATATCCCACGGGGGTAAAATTGAAAAAAGTTGAAAAAAATTTTTTTTTGGACTTAGTCATTTTTCCGGCGTTTATCAGACTTTCAGATAGGGGAAATGTCAGTGAGCATTCCGATTTCAGTTCCAGAGCGATTCGCCCAATGAGTCCTTGATATTTAGTTGTTTTTAGCCAATTTTCTGGATTTTTGAAAATTTCACTTTTTTGTGAAAATATTCACTAAATGAGGGAATAATATGTGTGAGGGTACCCCAGGAGAGTTCCAAATGTGTGTGGGTAGAATATATATCCCACGGAGGTAAAATTGAAAAAAGTTGAAACAAATTTTTTTTTGGACTTAGTCATTTTTCCGGCGTTTATCAGACTTTCAGATAGGGGAAATGTCAGTGAGCGTTCCGATTTTAGTTCTAGAGCGATTCGCCCAATGAGTCCTTGTTATTTAGTCTTTTTCAGCCAATTTTCTTGATTTTTGAAAATTTCACTTTTTTGTGAAAATATCCACTAAATGAGGGAATAATATGTATGAGGGTACCCCAGGAGAGTTCCAAATGTGTGTGGGTAGAATATATATCCCACGGGGGTAAAATTGAAAAAAGTTGAAAAAAATTTTTTTTTGGACTTAGTCATTTTTCTGGCGTTTATCAGACTTTAAGATAGGGGAAATGTCAGTGAGCATTCCCATTTCAGTTCCAGAGCGATTCGCCCAATGAGTCTTTGATATTTAGTCGTTTTCAGCCAATTTTCTGGATTTTTGAAAATTTCACTTTTTTGTGAAAATATCCACTAAATGAGGGAATAAAATGTGTGAGGGTACCGAAGGAGAGTTCCAAATTTGTGTGGGTAGAATATATATCCCACGGGGGTAAAATTGAAAAAAGTTGAAAAAAATTTTTTTTTGGAGTTAGTCATTTTTCTGCCGTTTATCAGACTTTAAGATAGGGGAAATGTCAGTGAGCGTTCCGATTTCAGTTCTTGAGCGATTCGCCCAATGAGTCCTTGATACTTAGTCGTTTTCAGCCAATTTTCTGGATTTTTGAAAATTTCAGTTCTTTTTGAAAATATCCACTAAATGAGGGAATAATTTGTGTGAGGTTACCCCAGGAGAATTCCAAATGTGTGTGGGTAGAATATATATCCCACGGGGGTAAAATTGAAAAAAGTCTAAAAAAATTTTTTTTTGGACTTAGTCATTTTTCCGGCGTTTATCAGATAGGGGAAATGTCAGTGAGCGTTCCGATTTTAGTTCTAGAGCGATTCGCCCAATGAGTCCTTGTTATTTAGTCTTTTTCAGCCAATTTTCTTGATTTTTGAAAATTTCACTTTTTTGTGAAAATATCCACTAAATGAGGGAATAATATGTATGAGGGTACCCCAGGAGAGTTCCAAATGTGTGTGGGTAGAATATATATCCCACGGGGTAAAATTGAAAAAAGTTGAAAAAAATTTTTTTTTGGACTTAGTCATTTTTCTGGCGTTTATCAGACTTTAAGATAGGGGAAATGTCAGTGAGCATTCCCATTTCAGTTCCAGAGCGATTCGCCCAATGAGTCTTTGATATTTAGTCGTTTTCAGCCAATTTTCTGGATTTTTGAAAATTTCACTTTTTTGTGAAAATATCCACTAAATGAGGGAATAATATGTGTGAGGGTACCGAAGGAGAGTTCCAAATTTGTGTGGGTAGAATATATATCCCACGGGTGTAAAATTGAAAAAAGTTGAAAAAAATTTTTTTTGGGACTTAGTCATTTTTCCGGCGTTTATCAGACTTTCAGATAGGGGAAATGTCAGTGAGCGTTCCGATTTCAGTTCCAGAGCGATTCGCCCAATGAGTCCTTGTTATTTAGTTGTTTTCAGCCAATTTTCTGGACTTTTGAAAATTTCACTTTTTTGTGAAAATATCCACTAAATGAGGGAATAATATGTGTGAGGTTACCCCAGGAGAGTTCTAAATGTGTGTGGGAAGAATATATATCCCACGGGGGTAAAATTGAAAAAAGTTGAAAAAAATTTTTTTTTGGACTTAGTCATTTTTCCGGCGTTTATCAGACTTTCAGATAGGGGACATGTCAGTGAGCATTCCGATTTCAGTTCCAGAGCGATTCGCCCAATGAGTCCTTGATATTTAGTTGTTTTTAGCCAATTTTCTGGATTTTTGAAAATTTCACTTTTTTGTGAAAATATTCACTAAATGAGGGAATAATATGTGTGAGGGTACCCCAGGAGAGTTCTAAATGTGTTTGGGAAGAATATATATCCCACGGGGGTAAAATTGAAAAAAGTTGAAAAAAAATTTTTTTTGGACTTAGTCATTTTTCTGGCGTTGAACAGACTTTCAGATAGGGGAAATGTCAGTGAGCGTTCCGATTTCAGTTCCAGAGCGATTCGCCCAATGAGTCTTTGATATTTAGTCATTTTCAGCCAATTTTATGGATTTTTGAAAATTTCACTTTTTTGTGAAAATATCCACTAAATGAGGGAATAATATGTGTGAGGTTACCCCAGGAGAGTTCTAAATGTGTGTGGGAAGAATATATATCCCACGGGGGTAAAATTGAAAAAAGTTGAAAAAATTTTTTTTTTGGACTTAGTCATTTTTCCGGCGTTTATCAGACTTTCAGATAGGGGAAATGTCAGTGAGCGTTCCGATTTCAGTTCTTGAGCGATTCGCCCAATGAGTCCTTGATACTTAGTCGTTTTCAGCCAATTTTCTGGATTTTTGAAAATTTCACTTCTTTGTGAAAATATCCACTAAATGAGGGAATAATATGTGTGAGGGTACCCCAGGAGAGTTCCAAATGTGTGTGGGTAGAATATATATCCCACGGAGGTAAAATTGAAAAAAGTTGAAACAAATTTTTTTTTGGACTTAGTCATTTTTCCGGCGTTTATCAGACTTTCAGATAGGGGAAATGTCAGTGAGTGTTCCGATTTCAGTTCCAGAGCGATTCGCCCAATGAGTCCTTGTTATTTAGTTGTTTTCAGCCAATTTTCAGGATTTTTGAAAATGTCACTTTTTTGTGAAAATATCCACTAAATGAGGGAATAATATGTGTGAGGGTACCCCAGGAGAGTTCCAAATGTGTGTGGGTAGAATATATATCCCACGGGGTAAAATTGAAAAAAGTTGAAAAAAATTTTTTTTGGGACTTAGTCATTTTTCTGGCGTTTATCAGACTTTAAGATAGGGGAAATGTCAGTGAGCATTCCCATTTCAGTTCCAGAGCGATTCGCCCAATGAGTCTTTGATATTTAGTCGTTTTCAGCCAATTTTCTGGATTTTTGAAAATTTCACTTTTTTGTGAAAATATCCACTAAATGAGGGAATAATATGTGTGAGGTTACCCCAGGAAAGTTCTAAATATGTGTGGGAAGAATATATATCCCACGGGGGTAAAATTGAAAAAAGTTGAAAAAAATTTTTTTTTGGACTTAGTCATTTTTCCGTCGTTTATCAGACTTTCAGAGAGGGGAAATGTCAGTGAGCGTTCCGATTTCAGTTCCAGAGCGATTCGCCCAATGGGTCCTTGATACTTAGTCGTTTTCAGCCAATTTTCTGGATTTTTGAAAATTTCACTTCTTTGTGAAAATATCCACTAAATGAGGGAATGATATGTGTGAGGGTACCCCAGGAGAGTTCCAAATGTGTGTGGGTAGAATATATATCCCACGAGGGTAAAATTGAAAAAAGTTGAAAAAAATTTTTTTTGGGACTTAGTCATTTTTCTGGCGTTTATCAGACTTTAAGATAGGGGAAATGTCAGTGAGCATTCCCATTTCAGTTCCAGAGCGATTCGCCCAATGAGTCTTTGATATTTAGTCGTTTTCAGCCAATTTTCTGGATTTTTGAAAATTTCACTTTTTTGTGAAAATATCCACTAAATGAGGGAATAATATGTGTGAGGTTACCCCAGGAAAGTTCTAAATATGTGTGGGAAGAATATATATCCCACGGGGGTAAAATTGAAAAAAGTTGAAAAAAAATTTTTTTTGGACTTAGTCATTTTTCCGTCGTTTATCAGACTTTCAGAGAGGGGAAATGTCAGTGAGCGTTCCGATTTCAGTTCCAGAGCGATTCGCCCAATGAGTCCTTGATACTTAGTCGTTTTCAGCCAATTTTCTGGATTTTTGAAAATTTCACTTCTTTGTGAAAATATCCACTAAATGAGGGAATGATATGTGTGAGGGTACCCCAGGAGAGTTCCAAATGTGTGTGGGTAGAATATATATCCCACGAGGGTAAAATTGAAAAAAGTTGAAACAAATTTTTTTTTGGACTTAGTCATTTTTCCGGCGTTTATCAGACTTTCAGATAGGGGAAATGTCAGTGAGCATTCCCATTTCAGTTCCAGAGCGATTCGCCCAATGAGTCTTTGATATTTAGTCGTTTTCAGCCAATTTTCTGGATTTTTGAAAATTTCACTTTTTTGTGAAAATATCCACTAAATGAGGGAATAATATGTGTGAGGGTACCCCAGGAGAGTTCTAAATGTGTGTGGGAAGAATATATATCCCACGGGGGTAAAATTGAAAAAAGTTGAAAAAATTTTTTTTTTCGACTTAGTCATTTTTCCGGCGTTTATCAGACTTTCAGATAGGGGAAATGTCAGTGAGCGTTCCGATTTCAGTTCTTGAGCGATTCGCCCAATGAGTCCTTGATACTTAGTCGTTTTCAGCCAAATTTCTGGATTTTTGAAAATTTCAGTTCTTTGTGAAAATATCCACTAAATGAGGGAATAATATGTGTGAGGTTAACCCAGGAGAGTTCCAAATGTGTGTGGGTAGAATATATATCCCACGGGGGTAAAATTGAAAAAAGTCTAAAAAAATTTTTTTTTGGACTTAGTCATTTTTCCGGCGTTTATCAGACTTTCAGATAGGGGAAATGTCAGTGAGCGTTCCGATTTTAGTTCTAGAGCGATTCGCCCAATGAGTCCTTGTTATTTAGTCTTTTTCAGCCAATTTTCTTGATTTTTGAAAATTTCACTTTTTTGTGAAAATATCCACTAAATGAGGGAATAATATGTATGAGGGTACCCCAGGAGAGTTCCAAATGTGTGTGGGTAGAATATATATCCGACGGGGGTAAAATTGAAAAAAGTTGAAAAAAATTTTTTTTTGGACTTAGTCATTTTTCTGGCGTTTATCAGACTTTAAGATAGGGGAAATGTCAGTGAGCATTCCCATTTCAGTTCCAGAGCGATTCGCCCAATGAGTCTTTGATATTTAGTCGTTTTCAGCCAATTTTCTGGATTTTTGAAAATTTCACTTTTTTGTGAAAATATCCACTAAATGAGGGAATAAAATGTGTGAGGGTACCGAAGGAGAGTTCCAAATTTGTGTGGGTAGAATATATATCCCACGGGGGTAAAATTGAAAAAAGTTGAAAAAAATTTTTTTTTGGAGTTAGTCATTTTTCTGCCGTTTATCAGACTTTAAGATAGGGGAAATGTCAGTGAGCGTTCCGATTTCAGTTCTTGAGCGATTCGCCCAATGAGTCCTTGATACTTAGTCGTTTTCAGCCAATTTTCTGGATTTTTGAAAATTTCAGTTCTTTGTGAAAATATCCACTAAATGAGGGAATAATTTGTGTGAGGTTACCCCAGGAGAGTTCCAAATGTGTGTGGGTAGAATATATATCCCACGGGGGTAAAATTGAAAAAAGTCTAAAAAAATTTTTTTTTGGACTTAGTCATTTTTCCGGCGTTTATCAGATAGGGGAAATGTCAGTGAGAGTTCCGATTTTAGTTCTAGAGCGATTCGCCCAATGAGTCCTTGTTATTTAGTCTTTTTCAGCCAATTTTCTTGATTTTTGAAAATTTCACTTTTTTGTGAAAATATCCACTAAATGAGGGAATAATATGTATGAGGGTACCCCAGGAGAGTTCCAAATGTGTGTGGGTAGAATATATATCCCACGGGGTAAAATTGAAAAAAGTTGAAAAAAATTTTTTTTTGGACTTAGTCATTTTTCTGGCGTTTATCAGACTTTAAGATAGGGGAAATGTCAGTGAGCATTCCCATTTCAGTTCCAGAGCGATTCGCCCAATGAGTCTTTGATATTTAGTCGTTTTCAGCCAATTTTCTGGATTTTTGAAAATTTCACTTTTTTGTGAAAATATCCACTAAATGAGGGAATAATATGTGTGAGGTTACCCCAGGAAAGTTCTAAATATGTGTGGGAAGAATATATATCCCACGGGGGTAAAATTGAAAAAAGTTGAAAAAAATTTTTTTTTGGACTTAGTCATTTTTCCGTCGTTTATCAGACTTTCAGAGAGGGGAAATGTCAGTGAGCGTTCCGATTTCAGTTCCAGAGCGATTCGCCCAATGAGTCCTTGATACTTAGTCGTTTTCAGCCAATTTTCTGGATTTTTGAAAATTTCACTTCTTTGTGAAAATATCCACTAAATGAGGGAATGATATGTGTGAGGGTACCCCAGGAGAGTTCCAAATGTGTGTGGGTAGAATATATATCCCACGAGGGTAAAATTGAAAAAAGTTGAAACAAATTTTTTTTTGGACTTAGTCATTTTTCCGGCGTTTATCAGACTTTCAGATAGGGGAAATGTCAGTGAGCATTCCCATTTCAGTTCCAGAGCGATTCGCCCAATGAGTCTTTGATATTTAGTCGTTTTCAGCCAATTTTCTGGATTTTTGAAAATTTCACTTTTTTGTGAAAATATCCACTAAATGAGGGAATAATATGTGTGAGGGTACCCCAGGAGAGTTCTAAATGTGTGTGGGAAGAATATATATCCCACGGGGGTAAAATTGAAAAAAGTTGAAAAAAATTTTTTTTTGGACTTAGTCATTTTTCTGGCGTTTATCAGACTTTAAGATAGTGGAAATGTCAGTGAGCATTCCCATTTCACTTCCAGAGCGATTCGGCCAATGAGTCTTTGATATTTAGTCGTTTTCAGCCAATTTTCTGGATTTTTGAAAATTTCACTTTTTTGTGAAAATATCCACTAAATGAGGGAATAATATGTGTGAGGGTACCCCAGGAGAGTTCCAAATGTGTGTGGGTAGAATATATTTCCCACGGGGGTAAAATTGAAAAAAGTCTAAAAAAATTTTTTTTTGGACTTAGTCATTTTTCCGGCGTTTATCAGACTTTCAGACAGGGGAAATGTCAGTGAGCATTCCGATTTCAGTTCCAGAGCGATTCGCCCAATGAGTACTTGTTATTTAGTCGTTTTCAGCCAATTTTCTGGATATTTGAAAATTTCACTTCTTTGTGAAAATATCCACTAAATGAGGGAATAATATGTGTTAGGGTACCGAAGGAGAGTTCCAAATTTGTGTGGGTAGAATATGTATCCCACGGGGGTAAAATTGAAAAAAGTTGAAAAAAATTTTTTTTGTGACTTATTCATTTTTCTGGCGTTTATCAGACTTTCAGATAGGGCAAATGTCAGTGAGCGTTCTGATTTCAGTTCCAGAGCGATTCGCCCAATGAGTCCTTGATATTTAGTCGTTTTCAGCCAATTTTCTGGATTTTTGAAAATTTCACTTTTTTGTGAAAATATCCACTAAATGAGGGAATAATATGTGTGAGGGTACCGAAGGAGAGTTCCAAATTTGTGTGGGTAGAATATATATCCCACGGGTGTAAAATTGAAAAAAGTTGAAAAAAATTTTTTTTTGGACTTACTCATTTTTCTAGCGTTTACAGACTTTCAGATAGGGGAAATGTCAGTGAGCGTTCCGATTTCAGTTCCAGAGCGATTCGCCCAATGAGTCCTTGTTATTTAGTTGTTTTCAGCCAATTTTCTGGATTTTTGAAAATTTCACTTTTTTGTGAAAATATCCACTAAATGAGGGAATAATATGTGTGAGGGTACCGAAGGAGAGTTCCAAATTTGAGTGGGTAGAATATATATCCCACGGGTGTAAAATTGAAAAAAGTTGAAAAAATTTTTTTTTCGGACTTAGTCATTTTTCCGGCGTTTATCAGACTTTCAGATAGGGGAAATGTCAGTGAGCGTTCCAATTTCAGTTCCAGAGCAATTCGCCCAATGAGTCCTTGATACTTAGTCGTTTTCAGCCAATTTTCTGGATTTTTGAAAATTTCACTTCTTTGTGAAAATATCCACTAAATGAGGGAATAATATGTGTGAGGGTACCCCAGGAGAGTTCCAAATGTGTGTGGGTAGAATATATATCCCACGGGGGTAAAATTGAAAAAAGTCTAAAAAAATTTTTTTTTGGACTTAGTCATTTTTCCTGCGTTTATCAGACTTTCAGATAGGGGAAATGTCAGTGAGTGTTCCAATTTCAGTTCCAGAGCGATTCGCCCAATGAGTCCTTGTTATTTAGTTGTTTTCAGCCAATTTTCAGGATTTTTGAAAATTTCACTTTTTTGTGAAAATATCCACTAAATGAGGGAATAATATGTGTGAGGGTACCCCAGGAGAGTTCTAAATGTGTGTGGGAAGAATATATATCCCACGGGGGGTAAAATTGAAAAAAGTTGAAAAAAATTTTTTTTTGGAGTTAGTTATTTTTCTGGCGTTTATCAGACTTTAAGATAGGGGAAATGTCAGTGAGCATTCCCATTTCAGTTCCAGAGCGATTCGCCCAATGAGTCTTTGATATTTAGTCGTTTTCAGCCAATTTTCTAGATTTTTGAAAATTTCACTTTTTTGTGAAAATATCCACTAAATGAGGGAATAATATGTGTGAGGGTACCGAAGGAGAGTTCCAAATTTGTGTGGGTAGAATATATATCCCACGGGGGTAAAATTGAAAAAAGTTGCAAAAAATTTTTTTTGGGACTTATTCATTTTTCCGGCGTTTATCAGACTTTCAGATAGGGGAAATGTCAGTGAGCGTTCCGATTTCAGTTCTTGAGCGATTCGCCCAATGAGTCCTTGATACTTAGTCGTTTTCAGCCAATTTTCTGGATTTTTGAAAATTTCAGTTCTTTGTGAAAATATCCACTAAATGAGGGAATAATTTGTGTGAGGTTACCCCAGGAGAGTTCCAAATGTGTGTGGGTAGAATATATATCCCACGGGGGTAAAATTGAAAAAAGTCTAAAAAAATTTTTTTTGGGACTTATTCATTTTTCCGGCGTTTATCAGACTTTCAGATAGGGGAAATGTCAGTGAGCGTTCCGATTTTAGTTCTAGAGCGATTCGCCCAATGAGTCCTTGTTATTTAGTCTTTTTCAGCCAATTTTCTTGATTTTTGAAAATTTCACTTTTTTGTGAAAATATCCACTAAATGAGGGAATAATATGTGTGAGGGTACCGAAGGAGAGTTCCAAATTTGTGTGGGTAGAATATATAACCCACGGGTGTAAAATTGAAAAAAGTTGAAAAAAATTTTTTTTGGGACTTAGTCATTTTTCCGGCGTTTATCAGACTTTCAGATAGGGGAAATGTCAGTGAGCGTTCCGATTTCAGTTCCAGAGCGATTCGCCCAATGAGTCCTTGTTATTTAGTTGTTTTCAGCCAATTTTCTGGACTTTTGAAAATTTCACTTTTTTGTGAAAATATCCACTAAATGAGGGAATAATATGTGTGAGGTTACCCCAGGAGAGTTCTAAATGTGTGTGGGAAGAATATATATCCCACGGGGGTAAAATTGAAAAAAGTTGAAAAAAATTTTTTTTTGGACTTAGTCATTTTTCCGTCGTTTATCAGACTTTCAGAGAGGGGAAATGTCAGTGAGCGTTCCGATTTCAGTTCCAGAGCGATTCGCCCAATGAGTCCTTGATACTTAGTCGTTTTCAGCCAATTTTCTGGATTTTTGAAAATTTCACTTCTTTGTGAAAATATCCACTAAATGAGGGAATGATATGTGTGAGGGTACCCCAGGAGAGTTCCAAATGTGTGTGGGTAGAATATATATCCCACGGGGGTAAAATTGAAAAAAGTTGAAACAAATTTTTTTTTGGACTTAGTCATTTTTCCGGCGTTTATCAGACTTTCAGATAGGGGAAATGTCAGTGAGCATTCCCATTTCAGTTCCAGAGCGATTCGCCCAATGAGTCTTTGATATTTAGTCGTTTTCAGCCAATTTTCTGGATTTTTGAAAATTTCACTTTTTTGTGAAAATATCCACTAAATGAGGGAATAATATGTGTGAGGGTACCCCAGGAGAGTTCTAAATGTGTGTGGGAAGAATATATATCCCACGGGGGTAAAATTGAAAAAAGTTGAAAAAAATTTTTTTTTTACTTAGTCATTTTTCTGGCGTTTATCAGACTTTAAGATAGGGGAAATGTCAGTGAGCATTCCCATTTCAGTTCCAGAGCGATTCGGCCAATGAGTCTTTGATATTTAGTCGTTTTCAGCCAATTTTCTGGATTTTTGAAAATTTCACTTTTTTGTGAAAATATCCACTAAATGAGGGAATAATATGTGTGAGGGTACCCCAGGAGAGTTCCAAATGTGTGTGGGTAGAATATATTTCCCACGGGGGTAAAATTGAAAAAAGTCTAAAAAAATTTTTTTTTGGACTTAGTCATTTTTCCGGCGTTTATCAGACTTTCAGACAGGGGAAATGTCAGTGAGCATTCCGATTTCAGTTCCAGAGCGATTCGCCCAATGAGTCCTTGTTATTTAGTCGTTTTCAGCCAATTTTCTGGATATTTGAAAATTTCACTTCTTTGTGAAAATATCCACTAAATGAGGGAATAATATGCGTGAGGGTACCGAAGGAGAGTTCCAAATGTGTGTGGGTAGAATATATATCCGACGGAGGTAAAATTGAAAAAAGTTAAATAAAAATTTTTTTTGGACTTAGTCATTTTTCTGGTGTTGATCAGACTTTCAGATAGGGGAAATGTCAGTGAGCATTCCGATTTCAGTTCCAGAGCGATACAACCAATGAGTCCTTGATATTTAGTCGTTTTCAGCCAATTTTCTGGATTTTTGAAAATTTCACTTTTTTGTGAAAATATTCACTAAATGAGGGAATAATATGTGTGAGGGTACCCCAGGAGAGTTCTAAATGTGTTTGGGAAGAATATATATCCCACGGGGGTAAAATTGAAAAAAGTTGAAAAAAAATTTTTTTTGGACTTAGTCATTTTTCTGGCGTTGAACAGACTTTCAGATAGGGGAAATGTCAGTGAGCGTTCCGATTTCAGTTCCAGAGCGATTCGCCCAATGAGTCTTTGATATTTAGTCATTTTCAGCCAATTTTATGGATTTTTGAAAATTTCACTTTTTTGTGAAAATATCCACTAAATGAGGGAATAATAAGGGTGAGGGTACCCCAGAAGAGTTCCAAATGTGTGTGGGTAGAATATATATCCGACTGAGGTAAAATTGAAAAAAGTTGAAAAAAAGTTTTTTTTGGACTTAATCATTTTTCTGGCGTTGATCAGACTTTCAGATAGGGGAAATGTCAGTGAGCGTTCCGATTTCAGTTCCAGAGCGATACGCCCAATGAGTCCTTGATATTTAGTCGTTTTCAGACAATTTTCTGGATTTTTGAAAATTTCACTTTTTTGTGAACATATCCACTAAGTGAGGGAATAATATGTGTTAGGGAACCCCAGGAGAGTTCCAAATGTGTGTGGGTAGAATATATATCCCACGGGGGTAAAATTGAAAAAAGCTGAAAAATTTTTTTTTTGGACTTAGTCATTTTTCTGGCGTTTATCAGACTTTCAGATAGGGGAAATGTCAGTGAGCGTTCCGATTTCAGTTCCAGAGCGATTCGCCCAATGAGTCCTTAATATTTAGTTGTTTTCAGCCAATTTTCTGGATTTTTGAAAATTTTACTTTTTTGTGAAAATATCCACTAAATGAGGGAATATTATGTGTGAGGGTACCCCAGGAGAGCTCTAAATGTGTGTGGGAAAAATATATATCCCACGGGGGTAAAATTGAAAAAAGTTGAAAAAAATTTTTTTTTGGACTTAGTCATTTTTCCGGCGTTTATCAGACTTTCAGATAGGGGAAATGTCAGTGAGCATTCCGATTTCAGTTCCAGAGCGATTTGCCCAATGAGTCCTTGATATTTAGTTGTTTTCAGCCAATTTTCTGGATTTTTGAAAATTTCACTTTTTTGTGAAAATATCCACTAAATGAGGGAATAATAAGTGTGAGGGTACCCCAGAAGAGTTCCAAATGTGTGTGGGTAGAATATATATCCGACTGAGGTAAAATTGAAAAAAGTTGAAAAAAAATTTTTTTTGGACTTAATCATTTTTCTGGCGTTGATCAAACTTTCAGATAGGGGAAATGTCAGTGAGCGTTCCGATTTCAGTTCCAAAGCGATACGCCCAATGAGTCCTTGATGTTTAGTCGTTTTCAGACAATTTTCTGGATTTTTGAAAATTTCACTTTTTTGTGAAAATATCCACTAAAGGAGGGAATAATATTTGTGAGGGTACCCCAGGAGAGTCCCAAAAGTGTGTGGGAAGAATATATATCCCACGGGGGTAAAATTGAAAAAAGTTGAAAAAAAATTTTTTTTGGACTGTCATTTTTCTGGCGTTTATCAGACTTTCAGATAGGGGAAATGTCAGTGAGCGTTCCGATTTCAGTTCCAGAGTGATTCGCCCAATGAGTCCTTGATATTTAGTCGTTTTCAGCCAATTTTCTAGATTTTTGAAAATTTCACTTTTTTGTGAAAATATCCACTAAATGAAGGAATAATATGTGTGAGGGTACCCCAGGAGAGTTCCAAATGTGTGTGGGTAGAATATATATCCCACGGGGTTAAAAGTGAAAAAAGTTGAAAACATTTTTTTTTTGGACTTAGTCATTTTTACGGCGTTTATCAGACTTTCAGATATGTCACATGTCAGTGAGCGTTCCAATTTCAGTTCCAGAGCGATACGCCCAATGAGTCTTTGATATTTACTCGTTTTCAGCCAATTTTCTGGATTTTTGAAAATTTCACTTTTTTGTGAAAATATCCACTAAATGAGGGAATAATATGTGTGAGGGTACTGAAGGAGAGCTCCAAATGTGTGTGGGTAGAATATATATCCCACGGGGGTAAAATTGAAAAAAGTTGAAAACATTTTTTTTTTGGACGTAGTCATTTTTCCGGCGTTTATCAGACTTTCAGATAGGGGAAATGTCAGTGAGCATTCCGATTTCAGTTCCAGAGCGATACGCCCAATGAGTCCTTGATATTTAGTCGTTTTCAGCCACTTTTCTGGATTTTTGAAAATTTCACTTTTTTGTGAAAATATCCACTAAATGAGGGAATAATAAGTGTGAGGGTACCCCAGAAGAGTTCCAAATGTGTGTGGGTAGAATATATATCCGACTGAGGTAAAATTGAAAAAAGTTGAAAAAAATTTTTTTTTGGACTTAATCATTTTTCTGGCGTTGATCAGACTTTCAGATAGGGGAAATGTCAGTGAGCGTTCCGATTTCAGTTCCAAAGCGATACGCCCAATGAGTCCTTGATGTTTAGTCGTTTTCAGACAATTTTCTGGATTTTTGAAAATTTCACTTTTTTGTGAAAATATCCACTAAATGAAGGAATAATATGTGTGAGGGTACCCCAGGAGAGTTCCAAATGTGTGTGGGTAGAATATATATCCGACGGAGGTAAAATTGAAAAAAGTTGAAAAAAAATTTTTTTTGGACTTAGTCATTTTTCTGGCGTTGATCAGACTTTCAGATAGGGGAAATGTCAGTGAGCATTCCGATTTCAGTTCCAGAGCGATACGCCCAATGAGTCCTTGATATTTAGTCGTTTTCAGCCAATTTTCTGGATTTTTGAAAATTTCACTTTTTTGTGAAAATATTCACTAAATGAGGGAATAATTCTAAATGTGTGTGGGAAGAATATATATCCCACGGGGGTAAAATTGAAAAAAGTTAAAAAAAATTTTTTTTTGGACTTAGTCATTTTTCCGGCGTTGATCAGACTTTCAAATACGAGAAATGTCAGTGAGCATTCCGATTTCAGCTCCAGAGCGATTCGGCCAATGAGTCCTTGATATTTAGTCATTTTCAGCCAATTTTCTGGATTTTTGAAAATTTCACTTTTTTGTGAAAATATCCACTAAATGAGGGAATAATATGTGTGAGGGTAACTCAGGAGAGTTCCAAATGTGTGTGGGTAGAATATATATCCCACGGGGGTAAAATTGAAAAAATTTGAAAAAAATTTTTTTTTGGACTTAAGTCATTTTTCTGCCGTTGAACAGACTTTCAGATAGGGGAAATGTCAGTGAGCGTTCCAATTTCAGTTCCAGAGCGATTCGCCCAATGAGTCTTTGATATTTAGTCGCTTTCAGCCAATTTTCTGGATTTTTGAAAATTTCACTTTTTTGTGAAAATATCCACTAAATGAGGGAATAATATTTGTGAGGGTACCCCAGGAGAGTCCCAAAAGTGTGTGGGAAGAATATATATCCCACGGGGGTAAAATTGAAAAAAGTTGAAAAAAAATTTTTTTTGGACTGTCATTTTTCTGGCGTTTATCAGACTTTCAGATAGGGGAAATGTCAGTGAGCGTTCCGATTTCAGTTCCAGAGCAATTCGCCCAATGAGTCCTTGATATTTAGTCGTTTTCAGCCAATTTTCTAGATTTTTGAAAATTTCACTTTTTTGTGAAAATATCCACTAAATGAAGGAATATGTGTGAGGGTACCCCAGGAGAGTTCCAAATGTGTGTGGGTAGAATATATATCCCACGGGGTTAAAAGTGAAAAAAGTTGAAAACATTTTTTTTTTGGACTTAGTCATTTTTACGGCGTTTATCAGACTTTCAGATATGTCAAATGTCAGTGAGCGTTCCAATTTCAGTTCCAGAGCGATACGCCCAATGAGTCTTTGATATTTACTCGTTTTCAGCCAATTTTCTGGATTTTTGAAAATTTCACTTTTTTGTGAAAATATCCACTAAATGAGGGAATAATATGTGTGAGGGTACTGAAGGAGAGCTCCAAATGTGTGTGGGTAGAATATATATCCCACGGGGGTAAAATTGAAAAAAGTTGAAAACATTTTTTTTTTGGACGTAGTCATTTTTCCGGCGTTTATCAGACTTTCAGATAGGGGAAATGTCAGTGAGCATTCCGATTTCAGTTCCAGAGCGATACGCCCAATGAGTCCTTGATATTTAGTTTCGTTTTCAGCCACTTTTCTGGATTTTTGAAAATTTCACTTTTTTGTGAAAATATCCACTAAATGAGGGAATAATAAGTGTGAGGGTACCCAAGAAGAGTTCCAAATGTGTGTGGGTAGAATATATATCCGACTGAGGTAAAATTGAAAAAAGTTGAAAAAAATTTTTTTTTGGACTTAATCATTTTTCTGGCGTTGATCAGACTTTCAGATAGGGGAAATGTCAGTGAGCGTTCCGATTTCAGTTCCAAAGCGATACGCCCAATGAGTCCTTGATGTTTAGTCGTTTTCAGACAATTTTCTGGATTTTTGAAAATTTCACTTTTTTGTGAAAATATCCACTAAATGAGGGAATAATATGTGTGAGGGTACCCCAGGAGATCTCTAAATGTGTGTGGGAAGAATATATATCCCACGGGGGTAAAATTGAAAAAAGTTAAAAAAAATTTTTTTTTGGACTTAGTCATTTTTCCGGCGTTTATCAGACTTTCAGATAGGGCAAATGTCAGTGAGCATTCCAATTTCAGTTCCAGAGCGATTCGCCCAATGAGTCTTTGATATTTAGTCGTTTTCAGCCAATTTTCTGGATTTTTGAAAATTTCACTTTTTTGTGAAAATATCCACTAAATGAGGGAATAATATGTGTGAGGGTAACCCAGGAGAGTTCCAAATGTGTGTGGGTAGAATATATATCCCACAGGGGTTAAATTGAAAAAAGTTGAAAAAAAATTTTTTGGGGACTTAGTCATTTTTCCGGCGTTTATCAGACTTTCAGATAGGGGAAATGTCAGTGAGCGTTCCGATTTCAGTTCCAGAGCGATTCGCCCAATGAGTCCTTGATATTTAGTCTTTTTCAGCCAATATTTTGGATTTTTGAAAATTTCACATTTTTTGTGAAAATATCCACTAAATGAGGGAATAATATGTGTGAGGGTACCCCAGGAGAGTTCCAAATGTGTGTGGGTAGAATATATATCCCATTGGGGTAAATTTGAAAAAAGTTGAAAACATTTTTTTTTTGGACTTAGTCATTTTTCGGGCGTTTATCAGACTTTCAGATAGGGCAAATGTCAGTGAGCGTTCCGATTTCAGTTCCAGAGCGATTCGACCAATGAGTCCTTGATATTTAGTCGTTTTCAGCCAATATTTTGGATTTTGAAAATTTCACTTTTTTTGTGAAAATATCCACTAAATGAGGGAATAATATGTGTGAGGGTACCCCAGGAGAGTTCCAAATGTGTGTGGGTAGAATATATATCCCACGGGGGTAAAATTCAAAAAAGTTGAAAAATTTTTTGTTTTTGGACTTAGCCATTTTTCCGGCGTTTATCAGACTTTCAGATAGGGAAATGTCAGTGAGCGTTCCGATTTCAGTTCCAGAGCGATTCGCCCAATGAGTCCTTGATATTTAGTCATTTTCAGCCAATCTTCTAGATTTTTGAAAATTTCACTTTTTTTGTGAAAATATCCACTAAATGAGGGAATAATATGTGTGAGGGTACCACAGGAGAGTTCAAAATGTACGTGGGTAGAATATATATACCACGGGGGTAAAATTGAAAAAAGTTGAAAAAATTTTTTTTTGGACTTAGTCATTTTTCCGGCGTTTATCAGACTTTCAGATAAGGGAAATGTCAGTGAGCATTCCGATTTAAGTTCCAGAGCGATTCGCCAAATGAGTACTTGATATTTAGTCGTTTTCAGCCAATCTTCTGGATTTTTGAAAATTTCACATTTTTTGTGAAAATATCCACTAAATGAGGGAATAATATGTGTGAGGGTACCCCAGGAGAGTTCCAAATGTGTGTGGGTAGAATATATATCCCACGGGGGTAAATTTGAAAAAAGTTGAAATTTTTTTATTTTGGACTAAGTCAATTTTCTGGCGTTTATCAGACTTTCAGATAGGGGAAATGTCAGTGAGCGTTCCCATTTCAGTTCCAGAGCGATTCGCCCAATGAGTCCTTGATATTTAGTCGTTTTCAGCCAATTTTCTGGATGTTTGAAAATTTCACTTTTTTTGTGAAAATATCCACTAAATGAGGGAATAATATGTGTGAGGATACCCCAGGAGAGTTCCAAATGTGTCTGGGTAGAATATATATCCCACGGGGGTAAAATTGAAAAAAGTTGAAAACATTTTTTTTTTTGGACTTAGTCATTTTTCGGGCGTTTATCAGACTTTCAGATAGGGCAAATGTCAGTGAGCGTTCCGATTTCAGTTCCAGAGCGATTCGCCCAATAAGTCCTTGATATTTAGTCTTTTTCAGCCAATATTTTGGATTTTTGAAAATTTCACTTTTTGTGAAAATATCCACTAAATGAGGGAATAATATGTGTGAGGGTACCACAGGAGAGTTCCAAATGTACGTGGGTAGAATATATATACCACGGGGGTAAAATTGAAAAAAGTTAAAAAAATTTTTTTTTGGACTTAGTCATTTTTCCGGCGTTTATCAGACTTTCAGATAAGGGAAATGTCAGTGAGCATTCCGATTTAAGTTCCAGAGCGATTCGCCAAATGAGTACTTGATATTTAGTCGTTTTCAGCCAATTTTCTGGATTTTTGAAAATTTCACATTTTTTGTGAAAATATCCACTAAATGAGGGAATAATATGTGTGAGGGTACCCCACAAGAGTCCCAAATGTGTGTGGGTAGAATATATATCCCACGGGGGTAAAATTGAAAAAAGTTGAAAACATTTTTTTTTTGGACTTAGTCATTTTTCGGGCGTTTATCAGACTTTCAGAGAGGGGAAATGTCAGTGAGCGTTCCGATTTCAGTTCCAGAGCGATTCGCCCAATGAGTCCTTTATATTTAGTCGTTTTCAGCCAATTTTCTGGATTTTTGAAAATTTCACTTTTTTTGTGAAAATATCCACTAAATGAGGGAATAATATGTGTGAGGGTACCCCAGGAGAGTTCCAAATGTGTGTGGGTAGAATATATATCCCACGGGGGTAAAATTGAAAAAAGTTGAAATTTTTTTATTTTGGACTAAGTCAATTTTCTGGTGTTTATCAGCCTTTCAGATAGGGGAAATGTCAGTGAGCGTTCCGATTTCAGTTCCAGAGCGATTCGCCCAAAGAGTCCTTGATATTTAGTCGTTTTCAGCCAATTTTCTGGATTTTGGAAAATTTCACTTTTTTTGTGAAAATATCCACTAAATGATTAAATAATATGTGTGAGGGTACCCCAGGAGAGTTCCAAATGTGTCTGGGTAGAATATATATCCCACGGGGGTAAAATTGAAAAAAGTTGAAAACATTTTTTTTTTTGGACTTAGTCATTTTTCGGACGTTTATCAGACTTTCAGATAGGGCAAATGTCAGTGAGCGTTCCGATTTCAGTTCCAGAGCGATTCGCCCAATGAGTCCTTGATATTTAGTCTTTTTCAGCCAATATTTTGGATTTTTGAAAATTTCACTTTTTGTGAAAATATCCACTAAATGAGGGAATAATATGTGTGAGGGTACCACAGGAGAGTTCCAAATGTACGTGGGTAGAATATATATACCACGGGGGTAAAATTGAAAAAAGTTAAAAAAATTTTTTTTTGGACTTAGTCATTTTTCCGGCGTTTATCAGACTTTCAGATAAGGGAAATGTCAGTGAGCATTCCGATTTAAGTTCCAGAGCGATTCGCCAAATGAGTCCTTGATATTTAGTCTTTTTCAGCCAATATTTTGGATTTTTGAAAATTTCACATTTTTTGTGAAAATATCCACTAAATGAGGGAATAATATGTGTGAGGGTACCCCAGGAGAGTTCCAAATGTGTGTGGGTAGAATATATATCCCATTGGGGTAAATTTGAAAAAAGTTGAAAACATTTTTTTTTTGGACTTAGTCATTTTTCGGGCGTTTATCAGACTTTCAGATAGGGCAAATGTCAGTGAGCATTCCGATTTCAGTTCCAGACCGATTCGACCAATGAGTCCTTGATATTTAGTCGTTTTCAGCCAATATTTTGGATTTTGAAAATTTCACTTTTTTTGTGAAAATATCCACTAAATGAGGGAATAATATGTGTGAGGGTACCCCAGGAGAGTTCCAAATGTGTGTGGGTAGAATATATATCCCACGGGGGTAAATTTGAAAAAAGTTGAAATTTTTTTATTTTGGACTAAGTCAATTTTCTGGCGTTTATCAGACTTTCAGATAGGGGAAATGTCAGTGAGCGTTCCCATTTCAGTTCCAGAGCGATTCGCCCAATGAGTCCTTGATATTTAGTCGTTTTCAGCCAATTTTCTGGATGTTTGAAAATTTCACTTTTTTGTGAAAATATCCACTAAATGAGGGAATAATATGTGTGAGGGTACCCCAGGAGAGTTCCAAATGTGTGTGGGTAGAATATATATCCCACGGGGGTAAAATTGAAAAAAGTTGAAAAAAATTTTTTTTTTGGACTTAGTCATTTTTCCGGCGTTAATCAGACTTTCAGAGAGGGGAAATGTCAGTGAGCATTCCGATTTCAGTTCCAGAGCGATTCGCCCAATGAGTCTTTGATATTTAGTCGTTTTCAGCCAATATTTTGGATTTTTGAAAATTTCACTTTTTTGTGAAAATATCCACTAAATGAGGAAATAATATGTGTGAGGGTACCCCACAAGAGTCCCAAATGTGTTTGGGTAGAATATATATAACACGGGGATAAAATTGAAAAAAGTTGAAAAAATTTTTTTTTGGACTTAGTCATTTTTCGGGCGTTTATCAGACTTTCAGATAGGGCAAATGTCAGTGAGCGTTCCGATTTCAGTTCCAGAGCGATTCGCCCAATGAGTCCTTGATATTTAGTCGTTTTCAGCCAATTTTCTGGATTTTTGAAAATTTCACTTTTTTTGTGAAAATATCCACTAAATGAGGGAATAATATGTGTGAGGATACCCCAGGAGAGTTCCAAATGTGTGTGGGTAGAATATATATCCCATGGGGGTAAAATTGAAAAAAGTTGATATTTTTTTATTTTGGATTAAGTCAATTTTTTGGCGTTTATCAGACTTTCAGATAGGGGAAATGTCAGTGAGCGTTCCGATTTCAGTTCCAGAGCGATTCGCCCAATGAGTCCTTGATATTTAGTCGTTTTCAGCCAATATTTTGGATTTTTGAAAATTTCACTTTTTTGTGAAAATATCCACTAAATGAGGGAATAATATGTGTGAGGGTACCCCAGGAGATCTCTAAATGTGTGTGGGAAGAATATATATCCCACGGGGGTAAAATTGAAAAAAGTTAAAAAAATTTTTTTTTTGGACTTAGTCATTTTTCCGGCGTTTATCAGACTTTCAGATAGGGCAAATGTCAGTGAGCATTCCAATTTCAGTTCCAGAGCGATTCGCCCAATGAGTCTTTGATATTTAGTCGTTTTCAGCCAATTTTCTGGATTTTTGAAAATTTCACTTTTTTGTGAAAATATCCACTAAATGAGGGAATAATATGTGTGAGGGTAACCCAGGAGAGTTCCAAATGTGTGTGGGTAGAATATATATCCCACAGGGGTTAAATTGAAAAAAGTTGAAAAAAAATTTTTTGGGGACTTAGTCATTTTTCCGGCGTTTATCAGACTTTCAGATAGGGGAAATGTCAGTGAGCGTTCCGATTTCAGTTCCAGAGCGATTCGCCCAATGAGTCCTTGATATTTAGTCTTTTTCAGCCAATATTTTGGATTTTTGAAAATTTCACATTTTTTGTGAAAATATCCACTAAATGAGGGAATAATATGTGTGAGGGTACCCCAGGAGAGTTCCAAATGTGTGTGGGTAGAATATATATCCCATTGGGGTAAATTTGAAAAAAGTTGAAAACATTTTTTTTTTGGACTTAGTCATTTTTCGGGCGTTTATCAGACTTTCAGATAGGGCAAATGTCAGTGAGCGTTCCGATTTCAGTTCCAGAGCGATTCGACCAATGAGTCCTTGATATTTAGTCGTTTTCAGCCAATATTTTGGATTTTGAAAATTTCACTTTTTTTGTGAAAATATCCACTAAATGAGGGAATAATATGTGTGAGGGTACCCCAGGAGAGTTCCAAATGTGTGTGGGTAGAATATATATCCCACGGGGGTAAAATTCAAAAAAGTTGAAAAATTTTTTGTTTTTGGACTTAGCCATTTTTCCGGCGTTTATCAGACTTTCAGATAGGGAAATGTCAGTGAGCGTTCCGATTTCAGTTGCAGAGCGATTCGCCCAATGAGTCCTTGATATTTAGTCATTTTCAGCCAATCTTCTAGATTTTTGAAAATTTCACTTTTTTTGTGAAAATATCCACTAAATGAGGGAATAATATGTGTGAGGGTACCACAGGAGAGTTCAAAATGTACGTGGGTAGAATATATATACCACGGGGGTAAAATTGAAAAAAGTTGAAAAAATTTTTTTTTGGACTTAGTCATTTTTCCGGCGTTTATCAGACTTTCAGATAAGGGAAATGTCAGTGAGCATTCCGATTTAAGTTCCAGAGCGATTCGCCAAATGAGTACTTGATATTTAGTCGTTTTCAGCCAATCTTCTGGATTTTTGAAAATTTCACATTTTTTGTGAAAATATCCACTAAATGAGGGAATAATATGTGTGAGGGTACCCCAGGAGAGTTCCAAATGTGTGTGGGTAGAATATATATCCCACGGGGGTAAATTTGAAAAAAGTTGAAATTTTTTTATTTTGGACTAAGTCAATTTTCTGGCGTTTATCAGACTTTCAGATAGGGGAAATGTCAGTGAGCGTTCCCATTTCAGTTCCAGAGCGATTCGCCCAATGAGTCCTTGATATTTAGTCGTTTTCAGCCAATTTTCTGGATGTTTGAAAATTTCACTTTTTTTGTGAAAATATCCACTAAATGAGGGAATAATATGTGTGAGGATACCCCAGGAGAGTTCCAAATGTGTCTGGGTAGAATATATATCCCACGGGGGTAAAATTGAAAAAAGTTGAAAACATTTTTTTTTTTGGACTTAGTCATTTTTCGGGCGTTTATCAGACTTTCAGATAGGGCAAATGTCAGTGAGCGTTCCGATTTCAGTTCCAGAGCGATTCGCCCAATAAGTCCTTGATATTTAGTCTTTTTCAGCCAATATTTTGGATTTTTGAAAATTTCACTTTTTGTGAAAATATCCACTAAATGAGGGAATAATATGTGTGAGGGTACCACAGGAGAGTTCCAAATGTACGTGGGTAGAATATATATACCACGGGGGTAAAATTGAAAAAAGTTAAAAAAATTTTTTTTTGGACTTAGTCATTTTTCCGGCGTTTATCAGACTTTCAGATAAGGGAAATGTCAGTGAGCATTCCGATTTAAGTTCCAGAGCGATTCGCCAAATGAGTACTTGATATTTAGTCGTTTTCAGCCAATTTTCTGGATTTTTGAAAATTTCACATTTTTTGTGAAAATATCCACTAAATGAGGGAATAATATGTGTGAGGGTACCCCACAAGAGTCCCAAATGTGTGTGGGTAGAATATATATCCCACGGGGGTAAAATTGAAAAAAGTTGAAAACATTTTTTTTTTGGACTTAGTCATTTTTCGGGCGTTTATCAGACTTTCAGAGAGGGGAAATGTCAGTGAGCGTTCCGATTTCAGTTCCAGAGCGATTCGCCCAATGAGTCCTTTATATTTAGTCGTTTTCAGCCAATTTTCTGGATTTTTGAAAATTTCACTTTTTTTGTGAAAATATCCACTAAATGAGGGAATAATATGTGTGAGTATACCCCAGGAGAGTTCCAAATGTGTGTGGGTAGAATATATATCCCACGGGGGTAAAATTGAAAAAAGTTGAAATTTTTTTATTTTGGACTAAGTCAATTTTCTGGTGTTTATCAGCCTTTCAGATAGGGGAAATGTCAGTGAGCGTTCCGATTTCAGTTCCAGAGCGATTCGCCCAAAGAGTCCTTGATATTTAGTCGTTTTCAGCCAATTTTCTGGATTTTGGAAAATTTCACTTTTTTTGTGAAAATATCCACTAAATGATTAAATAATATGTGTGAGGGTACCCCAGGAGAGTTCCAAATGTGTCTGGGTAGAATATATATCCCACGGGGGTAAAATTGAAAAAAGTTGAAAACATTTTTTTTTTTGGACTTAGTCATTTTTCGGACGTTTATCAGACTTTCAGATAGGGCAAATGTCAGTGAGCGTTCCGATTTCAGTTCCAGAGCGATTCGCCCAATGAGTCCTTGATATTTAGTCTTTTTCAGCCAATATTTTGGATTTTTGAAAATTTCACTTTTTGTGAAAATATCCACTAAATGAGGGAATAATATGTGTGAGGGTACCACAGGAGAGTTCCAAATGTACGTGGGTAGAATATATATACCACGGGGGTAAAATTGAAAAAAGTTAAAAAAATTTTTTTTTGGACTTAGTCATTTTTCCGGCGTTTATCAGACTTTCAGATAAGGGAAATGTCAGTGAGCATTCCGATTTAAGTTCCAGAGCGATTCGCCAAATGAGTCCTTGATATTTAGTCTTTTTCAGCCAATATTTTGGATTTTTGAAAATTTCACATTTTTTGTGAAAATATCCACTAAATGAGGGAATAATATGTGTGAGGGTACCCCAGGAGAGTTCCAAATGTGTGTGGGTAGAATATATATCCCATTGGGGTAAATTTGAAAAAAGTTGAAAACATTTTTTTTTTGGACTTAGTCATTTTTCGGGCGTTTATCAGACTTTCAGATAGGGCAAATGTCAGTGAGCATTCCGATTTCAGTTCCAGACCGATTCGACCAATGAGTCCTTGATATTTAGTCGTTTTCAGCCAATATTTTGGATTTTGAAAATTTCACTTTTTTTGTGAAAATATCCACTAAATGAGGGAATAATATGTGTGAGGGTACCCCAGGAGAGTTCCAAATGTGTGTGGGTAGAATATATATCCCACGGGGGTAAATTTGAAAAAAGTTGAAATTTTTTTATTTTGGACTAAGTCAATTTTCTGGCGTTTATCAGACTTTCAGATAGGGGAAATGTCAGTGAGCGTTCCCATTTCAGTTCCAGAGCGATTCGCCCAATGAGTCCTTGATATTTAGTCGTTTTCAGCCAATTTTCTGGATGTTTGAAAATTTCACTTTTTTGTGAAAATATCCACTAAATGAGGGAATAATATGTGTGAGGGTACCCCAGGAGAGTTCCAAATGTGTGTGGGTAGAATATATATCCCACGGGGGTAAAATTGAAAAAAGTTGAAAAAAATTTTTTTTTTGGACTTAGTCATTTTTCCGGCGTTAATCAGACTTTCAGAGAGGGGAAATGTCAGTGAGCATTCCGATTTCAGTTCCAGAGCGATTCGCCCAATGAGTCTTTGATATTTAGTCGTTTTCAGCCAATATTTTGGATTTTTGAAAATTTCACTTTTTTGTGAAAATATCCACTAAATGAGGAAATAATATGTGTGAGGGTACCCCACAAGAGTCCCAAATGTGTTTGGGTAGAATATATATAACACGGGGATAAAATTGAAAAAAGTTGAAAAAATTTTTTTTTGGACTTAGTCATTTTTCGGGCGTTTATCAGACTTTCAGATAGGGCAAATGTCAGTGAGCGTTCCGATTTCAGTTCCAGAGCGATTCGCCCAATGAGTCCTTGATATTTAGTCGTTTTCAGCCAATTTTCTGGATTTTTGAAAATTTCACTTTTTTTGTGAAAATATCCACTAAATGAGGGAATAATATGTGTGAGGATACCCCAGGAGAGTTCCAAATGTGTGTGGGTAGAATATATATCCCATGGGGGTAAAATTGAAAAAAGTTGATATTTTTTTATTTTGGATTAAGTCAATTTTTTGGCGTTTATCAGACTTTCAGATAGGGGAAATGTCAGTGAGCGTTCCGATTTCAGTTCCAGAGCGATTCGCCCAATGAGTCCTTGATATTTAGTCGTTTTCAGCCAATATTTTGGATTTTTGAAAATTTCACTTTTTTGTGAAAATATTATTATTATTATTATTTATTATTATAGCGCCATTTATTCCATGGCGCTTTACATGTGATAGGGATATACATAACAAAAGCATTTACATAATCTTAACAAAACGAGTCAGCGACTGGTACAGGAGGAGCGAGGACCCTGCCCGCCAGGGCTCACAGTCTACAAGGGATGGGTGAGGATACAGTAGGTGAGGGTAGAGCTGGTCGTGCAGTGGTGTTTACTGCAGGTTGTAGGCTTGTCGGAGGAGGTGGGTCTTCAGGTTCCTTTTGAAGGTTTCCACAGTCGGCGAGAGTCTGATATGTTGGGGTAGAGAGTTCCAGAGTAGGGGGGAAGCACGGGAGAAATCTTGTATACGATTGTGGGAGGAGGAGATAAGAGGGGAGTAGAGCAGGAGATCTTGTGAGGATCGGAGGTTGCGTGCAGGTAAGTACCGGGAGACTAGGTCACAGATGTATGGGGGAGACAGGTTGTGGATGGCTTTGTATGCCATGGTTAGAGTTTTGAACTGAATTCTCTGGGCAATGGGGAGCCAGTGAAGGGATTGACAGAGAGGAGAGGCCGGGGAATAGTGGGGGGACAGGTGGATTAGTCGAGCAGCAGAGTTTAGGATAGATTGGAGAGGTGCAAGAGTGTTGGAAGGGATGCCACGGAGCAGGAGGTTGCAGTAGTCGAGGCGGGATATGATGAGGGCATGCACTAGTGTTTTTGCAGAGTCTTTGCTGAAGAATGCACGGATCCGGGAGATGTTTTTGAGTTGGAGTCGGCAGGAGGTGGAAAGGGCTTGAATATGTGGCTTGAAGGAGAGATCAGAGTCCAGGGTTACCCCAAGGCAGCGAGCTTGTGGGACTGGGGAGAGTGAACAGCCATTGACGTTGATGGATAGGTCGGATGGGGGATGTGAATGAGAGGGTGGAAAGATGATGAACTCTGTTTTATCCATGTTGAGTTTTAGAAACCTGTCGGAGAAGAAGGATGAGATGGCGGACAGACATTGTGGGATTCTGGTTAGTAGGGAGGAGATATCGGGTCCAGAGAGGTAGATCTGTGTGTCGTCAGCATAGAGGTGATACTGAAAGCCGTGAGACTCTATGAGCTGTCCCAGGCCGAAGGTGTAGATGGAGAAGAGCAGAGGTCCTAGAACTGAACCTTGGGGGACACCGACAGATAGGGGGTGGCGAGATGAGGAGGTGGTGCGTGAGTGGGAGACGCTGAATGTCCTGTCTGTTAAGTATGAGGAGATCCAAGATAGAGCCAAGTCCGTGATGCCAAGAGATGAGAGAATCTGGAGTAAGAGGGAATGGTCCACTGTGTCAAAGGCAGATGACAGGTCCAGAAGGAGGAGGATGGAGTAGTGTCGCTTGGATTTGGCATTTAGTAGGTCGTTGGTGACTTTGGTCAGGGCAGTTTCAGTCGAGTGATGCGGTCGGAAGCCAGATTGTAGACGGTCGAAGAGGGAGCAGGAGGAGAGGTGGGAGGACAGTTCAAGGTGGACATGTTGTTCTAGAAGTTTTGAGGCAAAGGGGAGGAGTGATATGGGGCGGTAGCTGGTCAGAGAGGAAGGGTCAAGGGAGGGCTTTTTGAGGAAGGGTGTGATTGCGGCATGTTTGAAACATGAGGGGAAGACTCCGGTTGTTAGTGATAGATTGAAGAGGTGGGTTAGGGTTGGGATAAAGACTGTGGTGAGGTTAGTGATGAGGTGGGATGGGATTGGGTCAAGTTCGCAGGTGGTGAGGTGTGATTTGGAGAGTAAAGAGGAGACTTGACCTTTTGTAATGGTGGAGAAGTGGGGTTTGGAGGAGGAGGGTTGAGTAGATATGAGGAGGGGTTGTGTGGACTTTAGGCCAAAGTTTTGTCTGATGGTGTCAATCTTCTGTTTGAAGAATGAGGCAAAGTCGTCGGCTGAGATGAGAGAAGAGGGAGGAGGTGCTGGAGGACGAAGGAGAGAGTTGAAAGTGTTAAATAGCTGTTTAGGGTTGTGAGATAGGGAGGATATGAGAGATGAGAAATAGGTTTGTTTTGCTGTAGTGAGTGCGGACTTGAAATTAGTGAGGGATTGCTTGAATGCGATGAAGTGCTCGATGGAGTGAGACTTTTTCCATCTCCGCTCCGCAACCCTGGAGGCCCGGCGCAGTTCTTTGGTAAGTTTAGTGCGCCAGGGTTGCCTGTTGAATGTGCGAGGTGTGGTGTGTGTGAGAGGTGCGATCGAGTCTAGAGCTGAAGCTATTGCGGTGTTATATGAAGCAGCAGCAACGTCTGCATCGTGCAAGGAATTTATGTCTGTGAGAGGAAGGAGGGATTCAGAGAGAGAGTGTAGGTCAAGGTGCTTGAGATTTCTGCGAGGGTGTGTGAGTTTGTGGAGTGGGGATTGTGCACCCGGAGAGGGTAGAGAATGTGAGGAGGTTATGTTCAGAGAGAGGGAGTGGTGAGTTAGAGAGGTTAGATAGGGAACAGAGGCGGGTGAAGATGAAGTCCAGTGTGTGGCCATCTTTGTGGGTGGGTGTGGAAGACCATTGAGTGAGTCCAAAGGAGGAAGTGAGGGATAGGAGCTTAGAGACAGACGAGTGGGGAGTGTCAATGGGGATGTTGAAGTCACCCATTATGATAGTGGGGATGTCAGTGGAAAGGAAGTGAAGCAGCCAGGTAGTGAAATGGTCTAAGAAGGTGGTGGCTTGCCCTGGGGGTCGGTAAATGACGGCCAGTTGGAGGTTGGAGGGGGAAGAGATACGCACACAGTGCACCTCAAAAGAGGGGAGTGTAACGGAGGGTGGCAGTGGGATTTTGGTGAAAGCACAGAGTTCTGATAGGAGGAAACCTACGCCTCCACCATGTTTGCCATTGGGGCGGGGGGTGTGGGAAAGGTGGAATCCGCCATATGAAAGGGCAGCTGGGGAGGCTGTGTCAGAGGGGGTGAGCCAGGTTTCGGTGATGGCGAGGAAGGAGAGTTTGTTTGTAATGAAAAGATCGTGGATGAAGGAAAGTTTGTTGCAGACAGACCGAGCGTTCCATAGAGCTCCTGTTAGTATAGCTAAGGAGGTGGGTATTAGTTGGATGGGTATGAGGTTAGAAGGGTTGCGACAGATTGAGGAAGGTCGTGGATAGGAGGTAGAAGTAACTGTGGGGATATGGCGAGGAGGACCAGGATTTGGAGAGATATCTCCAGCAGTGAGGAGGAGCAGAGAAAGTGTTAGCAGGTGGGAGCAAGAGAGAGCATGAGGTGGCTGTCTGTGTTTGGAGATCCAGGATTGAATGTTGAGGAATAATTTGGAGGAGGAGGTGAGATGAATGGGGAGGATAGAGGGAGAGATGAAGAGTTTCTTACTTGGTGTAGGGATTTGAGGGGTTATTAGAAAGTGGAGGACTATAGATGAAAAAGTGAGAGCTAACAGAAACATAGTTAAAGGAGAGTAAGTGGTCAAAGTGTTTGTTACCTGACTCCTGCCTTGACTAACTGCCTCTGAAATAACTGCCACTTCTCTCCGAAGCCACTTTGCACAAGAAGACGCGTGCACACCCCAGCACGCATGCACCCCTTACAGAGAGTCTAAATATATAGGCCACATTAAACTATATCAGGTGTAGGGCATTGTGGGAACGGCTTGTGGATAAATTAACAGCTGGTCATTTCAACAGGAGATGGCTGGGTGATCAAAGACAGAGCCAGGACGCAAGTCTCTGCAGTTTAGCACCTCTAAAAATCAGATAAGGTATATAGTGGGGAAAGGACAAACATATGTGAATATTGATTGGAGTGGGACAGATGAAGCAGGGGAATTATGCAGAGCATGTACCAGAGAGATGGGTCAGCAGAGCATTAGATGACAGCATACATAGGAGCAGGGGAATTATGCAGAGCATGTACCAGAGAGATGGGTCAGCAGAGCATTAGATGACAGCATACATAGGAGCAGGGGAATTATGCAGAGCATGTACCAGAGAGATGGGTCAGCAGAGCATTAGATGACAGCATACATAGGAGCAGGGGAATTATGCAGAGCATGTACCAGAGAGATGGGTCAGCAGAGCATTAGATGACAGCATACATAGGAGCAGGGGAATTATGCAGAGCATGTACCAGAGAGATGGGTCAGCAGAGCATTAGATGACAGCATACATAGGAGCAGGGGAATTATGCAGAGCATGTACCAGAGAGATGGGTCAGCAGAGCATTAGATGACAGCATACATAGGAGCAGGGGAATTATGCAGAGCATGTACCAGAGAGATGGGTCAGCAGAGCATTAGATGACAGCATACATAGGAGCAGGGGAATTATGCAGAGCATGTACCTGTGGAAAGAGAAGAAGAAGACGAATGTTAGTCCATGGCCTCTGAAATAACTGCCACTTCTCTCCGAAGCCACTTTGCACAAGAAGACGCGATATCCACAAAATGAGGGAATAATATGTGTGAGGTTACCACAGGAGAGTTCCAAATGTACGTGGGTAGAATATATATCCCACGGGGGTAAAATTGAAAAAAGTTGAAAAAAAATTTTTTTTGGACTTGTCATTTTTCTGGCGTTTATCAGACTTTCAGATAGGGCAAATGTCAGTGAGCGTTCCGATTTCAGTTCCAGAGCGATTCGCCCAATGAGTCCTTGATATTTAGTCGTTTTCAGCCAATTTTCTGGATTTTGGAAAATTTCACTTTTTTTGTGAAAATATACACTAAATGAGGAAATAATATGTGTGAGGGTACCCCAGGAGAGTTCCAAATGTGTGTGGGTAGAATATATATCCCACGGGGGTAAAATTGAAAGAAGTTGAAAAAAATTTTTTTTTGGACTTAGTCATATTTCGGGCATTTATCAGACTTTCAGATAGGGCAAATGTCAGTGAGCGTTCCGATTTCAGTTCCAGAGCGATTCACCCAATAAGTCCTTGATATTTAGTCGTTTTCAGCCAGTATTTTGGATTTTTGAAAATTTCACTTTTTTGTGAAAATATCCACTAAATGAGGGAATAATATGTGTGAGGGTACTCCAGGAGAGTTCCAAATGTGTGTGGGTAGAATATATATCCCACGGGGGTAAAATTGAAAAAAGTCTAAAAAAATTTTTTTCTGGCGTTTATCAGACTTTCAGATAGGGAAATGTCAGTGAGCGTTCCGATTTCAGTTCCAGAGTGATTCGCCCAATGAGTCCTTGATATTTAGTCGTTTTCAGCCAATTTTCTGGATTTTTGAAAATTTCACTTTTTTTGTGAAAAATATCCACTAAATGAGGGAATAATATGTGTGAGGGTACCCCAGGAGAGTTCCAAATGTGTGTGGGTAGAATATATATCCCACGGGGGTAAAATAGAAAAAAGTTGAAAAAATTTTTTTTTTGGACTTAGTCATTTTTCCGGCGTTTATCAGATTTTCAGATAGGGGAAATGTCAGTGAGCGTTCCGATTTCAGTTCCAGAGTGATTCGCCCAATGAGTCTTAGATATTTAGTCGTTTTCAGCCAATTTTCTGGATTTTTGAAAATTTCACTTTTTTGTGAAAATATCCACTAAATGAGGGAATAATATGTGTGAGGGTACCCCAGGAGAGTTCCAAATGTGTTTGGTTAGAATATATATCCCACGGGGGTAAAATTGAAAAAAGTTGAAATTTTTTTATTTTGGACTAAGTCAATTTTCTGGCGTTTATCAGACTTTCAGATAGGGGATATGTCAGTGAGCGTTCCGATTTCAGTTCCAGAGCAATTCGCCGAATGAGTCCTTGATATTTTGTCGTTTTCAGCCAATTTTCTGGATTTTGGAAAATTTCACTTTTTTTGTGAAAATATCCACTAAATTAGGAAATAATATGTGTGAGGGTACCCCAGGAGAGTTCCAAATGTGTGTGGGTAGAATATATATCCCACGGGGGTAAAATTGAAAAAAGTCGAAAAAAATTTTTTTTCCGGCATTTATCAGACTTTCAGATAGGGAAATGTCAGTGAGCGTTCCGATTTCAGTTCCACAGTGATTCGCCCAATGAGTCCTTGATATTTAGTCGTTTTCAGCCAATTTTCTGGATTTTTGAAAATTTCAATTTTTTAGTGAAAATATCCACTAAATGAGGGAATAATATGTGTGAGGGTACCCCAGGAGAGTTCCAAATGTGTGTGGGTAGAATATATATCCCACGGGGGTAAAATAGAAAAAAGTTGAAAAAATTTTTTTTTTTGGACTTAGTCATTTTTCCGGCGTTTATCAGATTTTCAGATAGGGGAAATGACAGTGAGCATTCCGATTTCAGTTCCAGAGTGATTCGCCCAATGAGTCTTAGATATTTAGTCGTTTTCAGCCAATTTTCTGGATTTTTGAAAATTTCACTTTTTTGTGAAAATATCCACTAAATGAGGGAATAATATGTGTGAGGGTACCCCAGGAGAGTTCCAAATGTGTGTTTGAAGAATATATATCCCACGGGGGTAAAATAGAAAAAAGTTGAAAAAAATTTTTTTTGGACTTAGTCATTTTTCCGGCGTTTATCAGACTTTCACATAGGGGAAATGTCAGTGAGCATTCCGATTTCAGTTCCAGAGCGATTCTCCCAATGATTCCTTGATATTTAGTCATTTTCAGCCAATTTTCTGGATTTTTGAAAATTTCAATTTTTTAGTGAAAATATCCACTAAATGAGGGAATAATATGTGTGAGGGTACCCCAGGAGAGTTCCAAATGTGTGTGGGTAGAATATATATCCCACGGGGGTAAAATAGAAAAAAGTTGAAAAAATTTTTTTTTTGGACTTAGTCATTTTTCCGGCGTTTATCAGATTTTCAGATAGGGGAAATGTCAGTGAGCATTCCGATTTCAGTTCCAGAGTGATTCGACCAATGAGTCTTAGATATTTAGTCGTTTTCAGCCAATTTTCTGGATTTTTGAAAATTTCACTTTTTTGTGAAAATATCCACTAAATGAGGGAATAATATGTGTGAGGGTACCCCAGGAGAGTTCCAAATGTGTGTTTGTAGAATATATATCCCACGGGGTAAAATAGAAAAAAGTTGAAAAAATTTTTTTTTGGACTTAGTCATTTTTCCGGCGTTTATCAGACTTTCACATAGGGGAAATGTCAGTGAGCATTCCGATTTCAGTTCCAGAGCGATTCTCCCAATGATTCCTTGATATTTAGTCATTTTCAGCCAATTTTCTGGATTTTTGAAAATTTCACTTTTTTGTGAAAATATCCACTAAATGAGGAAATAATATGTGTGAGGGTACCCCAGGAGAGTTCCAAATGTGTGTGGGTAGAATCCATATCCCACGGGGGTAAAATTTGAAAAAAGTTGAAAACATTTTTTTTTTGGACTTATTCATTTTTTGGGCGTTTATCAGACTTTCAGATAGGGCAAATGTCAGTGAGCGTTCCGATTTTAGTTCCAGAGCGATTCGCCAATGAGTCCTTGATATTTAGTCGTTTTCAGCCAATATTTTGGATTTTTGAAAATTTCACTTTTTTGTGAAAATATCCACTAAAAGAGGGAATAATATGTGTGAGGGTACCACAGTAGAGTTACAAATGTACGTGGGTAGAATATATATCCCACGGGGGTAAAATTGAAAAAAGTTTAAAAAATTTTTTTTTGGACTTAGTCATTTTTCTGGCGTTTATCAAACTTTCAGATAAGGGAAATGTCAGTGAGCATTCCCATTTAAGTTCCAGAGCGATTCGCCCAATGAGTCCTTGATATTTAGTCGTTTTCAGCCAATTTTCTGGATTTTTGAAAATTTCACTTTTTTTGTGAAAATATCCACTAAATGAGGGAATAATATGTGTGAGGGTACCCCAGGAGAGTTCCAAATGTGTGTGGGTAGAATATATATCCCACGGGGGTAAAATTGAAAGAAGTTGAAAAAAATTTTTTTTTTGGACTTAGTCATTTTTCCGGCGTTTATCAGACTTTCAGATAGGGGAAATGTCAGTGAGCATTCCGATTTCAGTTCCAGAGCGATTCGCCCAATGAGTCCTTGATATTTAGTCGTTTTCAGCCAATATTTTGGATTTTTGAAAATTTCACTTTTTTGTGAAAATATCCACTAAATGAGGGAATAATATGTGTGAGGATACCCCAGGAGAGTTCCAAATGTGTGTGGGTAGAATATATATCACACCGGGGTAAAATTGAAAAAAGTTGAAATTTTTTTATTTTGGACTAAGTCAATTTTCTGGCGTTTATCAGACTTTGAGATAAGGCAAATGTCAGTGAGTATTCCGATTTCAGTTCCAGAGCGATTCGCCCAATGAGTCCTTGATACTTATTCATTTTCAGCCAATATTTTGGATTTTTGAAAATTTCACTTTTTTGTGAAAATATCCACTAAAAGAGGGAATAATATGTGTGAGGGTACCACAGTAGAGTTACAAATGTACGTGGGTAGAATATATATCCCACGGGGGTAAAATTGAAAAAAGTTTAAAAAATTTTTTTTTGGACTTAGTCATTTTTCTGGCGTTTATCAAACTTTCAGATAAGGGAAATGTCAGTGAGCATTCCCATTTAAGTTCCAGAGCGATTCGCCCAATGAGTCCTTGATATTTAGTCGTTTTCAGCCAATTTTCTGGATTTTTGAAAATTTCACTTTTTTTGTGAAAATATCCACTAAATGAGGGAATAATATGTGTGAGGGTACCCCAGGAGAGTTCCAAATGTGTGTGGGTAGAATATATATCCCACGGGGGTAAAATTGAAAGAAGTTGAAAAAAATTTTTTTTTTGGACTTAGTCATTTTTCCGGCGTTTATCAGACTTTCAGATAGGGGAAATGTCAGTGAGCATTCCGATTTCAGTTCCAGAGCGATTCGCCCAATGAGTCCTTGATATTTAGTCGTTTTCAGCCAATATTTTGGATTTTTGAAAATTTCACTTTTTTGTGAAAATATCCACTAAATGAGGGAATAATATGTGTGAGGATACCCCAGGAGAGTTCCAAATGTGTGTGGGTAGAATATATATCCCACCGGGGTAAAATTGAAAAAAGTTGAAATTTTTTTATTTTGGACTAAGTCAATTTTCTGGCGTTTATCAGACTTTGAGATAGGGTAAATGTCAGTGAGCATTCCGATTTCAGTTCCAGAGCGATTCGCCCAATGAGTCCTTGATATTTATTCATTTTCAGCCAATATTTTGGATTTTTGAAAATTTCACTTTTTTGTGAAAATATCCACTAAAAGAGGGAATAATATCTGTGAGGGTACCACAGGAGAGTTACAAATGTACGTGGGTAGAATATATATCCCACGGTGGTAAAATTGAAAAAAAGATGAAATTTTTTTATTTTGGACTAAGTCAATTTTCTGGCGTTTATCTTACTTTCAGATAGGGGAAATGTCAGTGAGCGTTCCGATTTCAGTTCCAGAGCGATTCGCCCAATGAGTTCTTGATATTTAGTCGTTTTCAGCCAATTTTCTGGATTTTGGAAAGTTTCACTTTTTTTGTGAAAATATCCACTAAATGAGGGAATAATATGTGTGAGGGTACCCCAGGAGAGTTCCAAATGTGTGTGGATAGAATATATATCCCACCGGGGTAAATTTAAAAAAAGTTGAAAAAAATATTTTTTTTGGACTTAGTCATTTTTCGGGCGTTTATCAGACTTTCAGATAGGGCAAATGTCAGTGAGCGTTCCGATTTCAGTTCCAGAGCGATTCGCCCAATGAGTCCTTGATATTTAGTCGTTTTCAGCCAATATTTTGGATTTTTGAAAATTTCACTTTTTTGTGAAAATATCCACTAAATGAGGGAATAATATGTGTGAGGGTACCCCAGGAGAGTTCCAAATGTGTGTGGGTAGAATATATATCCCACAGGGGTAAAATTGAAAAAAGTTGAAAACATTTTTTTTTTGGACTTAGTCATTTTTCGGGCGTTTATCAGACTTTCAGATAGGGAAATGTCAGTGAGCGTTCCGATTTCAGTTCCAGAGCGATTCGCCCAATGAGTCCTTGATATTTAGTTGTTTTCAGCCAATATTTTGGATTTTTGAAAATTTCACTTTTTTGTGAAAATATCCACTAAATGAGGGAATAATATGTGTGAGGGTACCCCAGTAGAGTTCCAAATGTGTGTGGGTAGAATATATATCCCACGGGGGTAAAATTGAAAAAAGTTGAAAACATTTTTTTTTGGACTTAGTCATTTTTTGGGCGTTTATCAGACTTTCAGATAGGACATATGTCAATGAGCGTTCCGATTTCAGTTCCAGAGCGATTCGCCCAATGAGTCCTTGATATTTAGTCGTTTTCAGCCAATATTTTGGATTTTTGAAAATTTCACTTTTTTGTGAAAATATCCACTAAATGAGGGAATAATATGTGTGAGGGTACCCCAGGAGAGTTCCAAATGTGTTTTGGTAGAATATATATAACACGGGGATAAAATTGAAAAAAGTTTAAAAAATTTTTTTTTGGACTTAGTCATTTTTCCGGCGTTTATCAGACTTTCAGATAGGGGAAATGTCAGTGAGCATTCCGATTTCAGTTCCAGAGCGATTCGCCCAATGAGTCTTTGATATTTCATCGTTTTCAGCCAATTTTCTGGATTTTTGAAATTTTCACTTTTTTTGTGAAAATATCCACTAAATGAGGGAATAATATGTGTGAGGGTACCCCAGGAGAGTTCCAAATGTGTATGGGTAGAATATATATCCCACGGGGGTAAATTTGAAAAAAGTTGAAAAAAATTTTTTTTTTGGACTTAGTCATTTTTTCGGTGTTTATCAGACTTTCAGATAGGGCAAATGTCAGTGAGCATTCCGATTTCAGTTCCAGAGCGATTCGCCCAATGAGTCCTTGATATTTAGTCGTTTTCAGCCAATTTTCTGGATTTTTGAAAATTTCCCTTTTTTTGTGAAAATATCCACTAAATGAGGGAATAATATGTGTGGGGATACCCCAGGAGAGTTCCAAATGTGTGTGGGTAGAATATATCTCCCACGGGGGTAAAATTGAAAAAAGTTGAAATTTTTTTATTTTGGACTAAGTCAATTTTCGGGCGTTTATCAGACTTTCAGATAGGGGAAATGTCAGTAAGCGTTCCGATTTCAGTTCCAGAGCGATTCGCCCAATGAGTCCTTGATATTTAGTCGTTTTCAGCCAATTTTCTGGATTTTTGAAAATTTCACTTTTTTTGAAAATATCCACTAAATGAGGGAATAGTATGTGTGAGGGTACCCCAGGAGAGTTCCAAATGTGTGTGGGTAGAATATATATCCCACGGGGGAAAAATTGAAAAAAGTTGAATTTTTTTTATTTTGGACTAAGTCAATTTTCTGGCGTTTATCAGACTTTCAGATAGGGGAAATGTCAGTAAGCGTTCCGATTTCAGTTCCAGAGCGATTCGCCCAATGAGTCCTTGATATTTAGTCGTTTTCAGCCAATTTTCTGGATTTTTGAAAATTTCACTTTTTTTGAAAATATCCACTAAATGAGGGAATAGTATGTGTGAGGGTACCCCAGGAGAGTTCCAAATGTGTGTGGGTAGAATATACATCCCACGGGGGTAAAATTGAAAGAAGTTGAAAAAAATTTTTTTTTGGACTTAGTCATTTTTCCGGCGTTTATCAGACTTTCAGATAGGGAAATGTCAGTGAGCGTTCCGATTTAAGTTCCAGAGCGATTCGCCCAATGAGTCCTTTATATTTAGTCGTTTTCAGCCAATATTTTGGATTTTTGAAAATTTCACTTTTTTGTGAAAATATCCACTAAATGAGGGAATAATATGTGTGAGGGTACCCCAGGAGAGTTCCAAATGTGTTTGGGTAGAATATATATCCCACGGGGGTAAAATTGAAAAAAGTTGAAAAATTTTTTTTTTTTGGACTTAGTCATTTTTCCGGCGTTTATCAGACTTTCAGATAGGGAAATGTCAGGGAGCGTTCCGATTTCAGTTCCAGAGCGATTCGCCCAATGAGTCCTTGATATTTAGTCGTTTTCAGCCAATTTTCTGGATTTTTGAAAATTTCACTTTTTTTGTGAAAATATCCACTAAATGAGGGAATAATATGTGTGAGGATACCCCAGGAGAGTTCCAAATGTGTGTGGGTAGAATATATATCCCAAAGGGGTAAAATAGAAAAAAGTTGAAAAAATTTTTTTTTGGACTTAGTTATTTTTCGGGCGTTTATCAGACTTTCAGATAAGGGAAATGTCAGTGAGCATTCCGATTTAAGTTCTAGAGCGATTCGCCAAATGAGTACTTGATATTTAGTCGTTTTCAGCCAATTTTCTGGATTTTTGAAAATTTTACTTTTTTTGTGAAAATATCCGCTAAATGAGGGAATAATATGTGTGAGGGTACCCCAGGAGAGTTCCAAATGTGTGTGGGTAGAATATATATCCCACGGGGCTAAATTTGAAAAAAGTTGAAAAAAATTTTTTTTTGGACTTAGTCATTTTTCGGGCGTTTATCAGACTTTCAGATAGAGCAAATGCCAGTAAGCGTTCCGATTTCAGTTCCAGAGCGATTCGCTCAATGAGTCCTTGATATTTAGTCGTTTTCAGCCAATATTTTTGATTTTTGAAAATTTCACTTTTTTGTGAAAATATCCACTAAATGAGGGAAAAATATGTGTGAGGGTACCCCAGGAGAGTTCCAAATGTGTGTGGGTAGAATATATATCCCACGGGGCTAAAATAGAAAAAAGTTGAAAAAATTTTTTTTTTGGACTTAGTCATTTTTCCAGTGTTTATCAGACTTTCAGATAGGGGAAATGTCAATGAGCATTCCGATTTCAGTTCCAGAGCGATTCGTCCAATGAGTCCTTGATATTTAGTCGTTTTCAGCCAATATTTTGGATTTTTTTAAATTTCACTTTTTTGTGAAAATATCAACTAAATGAGGGAATAATATGTGTGAGGGTACCCCAGGAGAGATCCAAATGTGTATAGGTAGAATATATATCCCACGGGGGTAGAATTGAAAAAAGTTGAAAACATTTTTTTTTTGGACTTAGTTATTTTTCTGGCGTTTATCAGACTTTCAGATAGGGGAAATGTCAGTGAGCGTTCCGATTTCAGTTCCAGAGCGATTCGCCCAATGAGTCCTTGATATTTAGTTGTTTTCAGCCAATATTTTGGATTTTTGAAAATTTCACTTTTTTGTGAAAATATCCACTAAATGAGGGAATAATATGTGTGAGGGTACCCCAGGAGAGTTCCAAATGTGTTTGGGTAGAATATATATAACACGGGGATAAAATTGAAAAAAGTTTAAAAAAATTTTTTTTGGACTTAGTCGTTTTTCCGGCGTTTATCAGACTTTCAGATAGGGAAATGTCAGTGAGCGTTCTGATTTCAGTTCCAGAGCGATTCGCCCAATGAGTCTTTGATATTTCGTCGTTTTCAGCCAATTTTCTGGATTTTGGAAAATTTCACTTTTTTGTGAAAATATCCACTAAATGAGGGAATAATATGTGTGAGGGTACCCCAGGAGAGTTCCAAAAGTGTATTGGTAGAATATATATAACACGGGGATAAAATTGAAAAAAGTTTAAAAAAATTTTTTTTGGACTTAGTCGTTTTTCCGGCGTTTATCAGACTTTCAGATAGGGAAATGTCAGTGAGCGTTCCGATTTCAGTTCCAGAGCGATTCGCCCAATAAGTCCTTGATATTTAGTCGTTTTCAGCCAATTTTCTGGATTTTTGAAAATTTCACTTTTTTTGTGAAAATATCCACTAAATGAGGGAATAATATGTGTGAGGGTACCCCAGGAGAGTTCCAAATGTGTGTGGGTAGAATATATATCCCACGGGGGTAAAATTGAAAGAAGTTGAAAAAAAATTTTTTTTTGGACTTAGTCATTTTTCCGGCGTTTATCAGACTTTCAGATAGGGGAAATGTCAATGAGCATTCCGATTTCAGTTCCAGAGCGATTCGTCCAATGAGTCCTTGATATTTAGTCGTTTTCAGCCAATATAATAATAATCAGACTTTCAGATAGGGCAAATGTCAGTGAGCGTTCCGATTTCAGTTCCAGAGCGATTCGCCCAATGAGTACTTGATATTTAGTCGTTTTCAGCCAATTTTCTGGATTTTTGAAAATTTTACTTTTTTTGTGAAAATATCCGCTAAATGAGGGAATAATATGTGTGAGGGTACCCCAGGAGAGTTCCAAATGTGTGTGGGTAGAATATATATCCCACGGGGGTAAATTTGAAAAAAGTTGAAAAAAATTTTTTTTTGCACTTAGTCATTTTTTGGGCGTTTATCAGACTGTCAGTGAGCGTTCCGATTTCAGTTCCAGAGCGATTCGCTCAATGAGTCCTTGATATTTAGTCGTTTTCAACCAATATTTTTGATTTTTGAAAATTTCACTTTTTTGTGAAAATATCCACTAAATGAGGGAATAATATGTGTGAGGGTACCCCAGGAGAGTTCCAAATCTGTATAGGTAGAATGTATATCCCACGGGGGTAGAATTGAAAAAAGTTGAAAACATTTTTTTTTTGGACTTAGTTATTTTTCTGGCGTTTATCAGACTTTCAGATAGGGGAAATGTCAATGAGCATTCCGATTTCAGTTCCAGAGCGATTCGTCCAATGAGTCCTTGATATTTAGTCGTTTTCAGCCAATATAATAATAATCAGACTTTCAGATAGGGCAAATGTCAGTAAGAGTTCCGATTTCAGTTCCAGAGCGATTCGCCCAATGAGTACTTGATATTTAGTCGTTTTCAGCCAATTTTCTGGATTTTTGAAAATTTTACTTTTTTTGTGAAAATATCCGCTAAATGAGGGAATAATATGTGTGAGGGTACCCCAGGAGAGTTCCAAATGTGTGTGGGTAGAATATATATCCCACGGGGGTAAAGTTGAAAAAAGTTGAAAAAAATTTTTTTTTGGACTTAGTCATTTTTCGGGCGGTTATCAGACTGTCAGTGAGCGTTCCGATTTCAGTTCCAGAGCGATTCGCCCAATGAGTACTTGATATTTAGTCGTTTTCAGCCAATTTTCTGGATTTTTGAAAATTTTACTTTTTTTGTGAAAATATCCGCTAAATGAGGGAATAATATGTGTGAGGGTACCCCAGGAGAGTTCCAAATGTGTATAGGTAGAATGTATATCCCACGGGGGTAGAATTGAAAAAAGTTGAAAACATTTTTTTTTTGGACTTAGTTATTTTTCTGGCGTTTATCAGACTTTCAGAAAGGGCAAATGTCAGTGAGCGTTCCGATTTCAGTTCCAGAGCGATTCGCTCAATGAGTCCTTGATATTTAGTCGTTTTCAGCCAATATTTTCTGGATTTTTGAAAATTTCACTTTTTTGTGAAAATATCCACTAAATGAGGGAATAATATGTGTGAGGGTACTCCAGGAGAGTTCTAAATGTGTGTGGGTAGAATATATATCCCACGGGGGTAAAATTGAAGGAAGTTGAAAAAAATTTTTTTTTTGGACTTAGTCATTTTTCCGGCGTTTATCAGACTTTCAGATAGGTGAAATGTCAATGAGCATTCCGATTTCAGTTCCAGAGCGATTCGTCCAATGAGTCCTTGATATTTAGTCGTTTTCAGCCAATATTTTGGATTTTTTAAAATTTCACTTTTTTGTGAAAATATCAACTAAATGAGGGAATAATATGTGTGAGGGTACCCCAGGAGAGTTCCAAATGTGTATAGGTAGAATATATATCCCACGGGGGTAGAATTGAAAAAAGTTGAAAACATTTTTTTTTTGGACTTAGTTATTTTTCGGGCGTTTATCAGACTTTCAGATAAGGGAAATGTCAGTGAGCATTCCGATTTAAGTTCCAGAGCGATTCGCCCAATGAGTCTTTGATATTTAGTCGTTTTCAGCCAATATTTTGGATTTTGAAAATTTCACTTTTTTGTGAAAATATCCACTAAATGAGGGAATAATATGTGTGAGGGTACCCCAGGAGAGTTCCAAATGTGTGTGGGTACAATATATATCCCACGGGGGTAAAATTGAAAAAAGTTTAAAAAATTTTTTTTTGGACTTATTCATTTTTCGGGCGTTTATCAGACTTTCAGATAGGGCAAATGTCAGTGAGCGTTCCGATTTCAGTTCCAGAGCGATTCTCTCAATGAGTCCTTGATATTTAGTCGTTTTCAGCCAATATTTTTGATTTTTGAAAATTTCACTTTTTTGTGAAAATATCCACTAAATGAGGGAATAATATGTGTGAGGGTACCCCAGGAGCATTCCAATTGTGTGTGGGTAGAATATATATCCCACGGGGGTAAATTTGAAAAAAGTTTAAAAAAATTTTTTGGGGACTTAGTCATTTTTCGGGCATTTATCAGACTTTCAGATAGGGCAAATGTCAGTGAGCTTTCCCATTTCAGTTCCAGAGCGATTCGCCCAATAAGTCCTTGATATTTAGTCATTTTCAGCCAATTTTCTGGATTTTTGAAAATTTCACTTTTTTGTGAAAATATCCACTAAATGAGGGAATAATATGTGTGAGGGTACCCCAGGAGAGTTCCAAATGTGTGTGGGTAGAATATATATCCCACGGGGGTAAAATTGAAAGAAGTTGAAAAAAATTTTTTTTTGGACTTAGTCATTTTTCCGGCGTTTATCAGACTTTCAGAGAGGGGAAATGTCAGTGAGCGTTCCGATTTCAGTTCCAGAGCGATTCGCCCAATGAGTCTTTGATATTTAGTCGTTTTCAGCCAATATTTTGGATTTTTGAAAATTTCACTTTTTTGTGAAAATATCAACTAAATGAGGGAATAATATGTGTGAGGGTACCCCAGCAGAGTTCCAAATGTGTACGGGTAGAATATATATCCCACGGGGGTAAAATAGAAAAAGGTTGAAAAATGTTTTTTTGGACTTAGTCATTTTTCCGGCGTTTATCAGAATTTCAGAAAGGGGAAATGTCAGTGAGGATTCCAATTTCAGTTCCAGAGCGATTCTCCCAATGATTCCTTGATATTTAGTAATTTTCAGCCAATTTTCTGGATTTTTGAAAATTTCACTTTTTTGTGAAAATATCCACTAAATGAAGGAATAAGATGTGTGAGGGTACCCCAGGAGAGTTCCAAATGTGTGTGGGTAGAATATATATCCCACGGTGGTAAAATTGAAAGAAGTTGAAAAAAATTTTTTTTTTGTCTTAGTAATTTTTCCGGTGTTTATCAGACTTTCAGATAGGGGAAATGTCAGTGAGCGTTCATATTTCAGTTCCAGAGCAATTCGCAAAATGAGCCTTTGATATTTAGTCGTTTTCAGCCAATTTTCTGGATTTTTGAAATTTTCACTTTTTTTGTGAAAATATCCACTAACTGAGGGAATAATATGTGTGAGGGTACCCCAGGAGAGTTCCAAATGTGTGTGGGTAGAATATATATCCCACAGGGGTAAAATCGAAAGAAGTTGAAAAATATATTTTTTTGGACTTAGTCATTTTTCCGGCGTTTATCAGACTTTCAGATAGGGGAAATGTCAGTGAGCGTTCCGATTTCAGTTCCAGAGCGATTGTCCCAATGATTCCTTGATATTTAGTCATTTTCAGCCAATTTTCTGGATTTTTGAAAATTTCACTTTTTTGTGAAAATATCCACTAAATGAGGGAATAATATGTGTGAGGGTACCCCAGGAGAGTTCCAAATGTGTATGGGTAGAATATATATCCCACGGGGGTAAAATTGAAAAAAGTTGAAATTTTTTTATTTTGGACTAAGTCAATTTTCTGGCGTTTATCAGACTTTCAGATAGGGGAAATATCAGTGAGCGTTCCGATTTCAGTTCCAGAGCGATTCGCCCAATGAGTCTTTTATATTTAGTCGTTTTCAGCCAATTTTCTGGATTTTTGAAAATTTCACTTTTTTGTGAAAATATCCACTAAATGAGGGAATAATATGTGTGAGAGTACCCCAGGAGAGTTCCAAATGTGTGTTTGTAGAATATATATCCCACGGGGGTACAATAGAAAAAAGTTGAAAAAATTATTTTTTGGACTTAGTTTTCGGGCATTTATCAGACTTTCAGATAGGGCAAATGTCAGTGAGCGTTCCGATTTCAGTTCCAGAGCGATTCGCCCAATGAGTCTTTGATATTTAGTCGTTTTCAGCCAATTTTCTGGATTTTTGAAAATTTCACTTTTTTGTGAAAATATCCACTAAATGAGGGAATAATATGTGTGAGGGTACCCCAGGAGAGTTCCAAATGTGTGTTTGTAGAATATATATCCCACGGGGGTAAAATAGAAAAAAGTTGAAAAAATTTTTTTTGGACTTAGTCATTTTTCCGGCGTTTATCAGACTTTCAGATAGGGGAAATGTCAGTGAGCATTTCGATTTCAGTTCCAGAGCGATTCGCCCAATAAGTCCTTGATATTTAGTCGTTTTCAGCCAATTTTCTGGATTTTTGAAAATTTCACTTTTTTGTCAAAATATCCACTAAATGAGGGAATAATATGTGTGAGGGTATCCCAGGAGAGTTCCAAATGTGTTTGGGTAGAATATATATAACACGGGGATAAAATTGAAAAAAGGTGAAAAATTTTTTTTTTTTGGACTAAGTCAATTTTCTGGCGTTTATCAGACTTTCAGATAGGGGAAATGTCACTGAGCGTTCCGATTTCAGTTCCAGAGCGATTCGCCCAATGAGTCTTTGATATTTAGTCGTTTTCAGCCAATTTTCTGGATTTTTGAAAATTTCACTTTTTTGTGAAAATATCCACTAAATGAGGGAATAATATGTGTGAGGGTACCCCAGGAGAGTTCCAAATGTGTGTTTGTAGAATATATATCCCACGGGGGTAAAATAGAAAAAAGTTGAAAACATTTTTTTTTGGACTTAGTCATTTTTCCGGCGTTTATCAGACTTTCAGATAGGGGAAATGTCAGTGAGCATTTCGATTTCAGTTCCAGAGCGATTCGCCCAATAAGTCCTTGATATTTAGTCGTTTTCAGACAATTTTCTGGATTTTTGAAAATTTCACTTTTTTGTGAAAATATCCACTAAATGAGGGAATAATATGTGTGAGGGTATCCCAGGAGAGTTCCAAATGTGTGTGGGTAGAATATATATCCCACGGGGGTAAAATTGAAAAAGTTGAAATTTTTTTATTTTGGACTAAGTCAATTTTCTGGCGTTTATCAGACTTTCAGATAGGGGAAATATCAGTGAGCGTTCCGATTTCAGTTCCAGAGCGATTCGCCCAATGAGTCTTTGATATTTAGTCGTTTTCAGCCAATTTTCTGGATTTTTGAAAATTTCACTTTTTTGTGAAAATATCCACTAAATGAGGGAATAATATGTGTGAGGGTACCCCAGGAGAGTTCCAAATGTGTGTTTGTAGAATATATATCCCACGGGGGTAAAATAGAAAAAAGTTTAAAAAATTTTTTTTTGGACTTAGTCATTTTTCCGGCGTTTATCAGACTTTCAGAGAGCGGAAATGTCAGTGAGCATTTCGATTTCAGTTCCAGAGCGATTCGCCCAATAAGTCCTTGATATTTAATCGTTTTCAGCCAATTTTCTGGATTTTTGAAAATTTCACTTTTTTGTCAAAATATCCACTAAATGAGGGAATAATATGTGTGAGGGTATCCCAGGAGAGTTCCAAATGTGTTTGGGTAGAATATATATAACACGGGGATAAAATTGAAAAAAGGTGAAAAATTATTTTTTTTTGGACTAAGTCAATTTTCTGACGTTTATCAGACTTTCAGATAGGGGAAATGTCAGTGAGCATTCCGATTTCAGTTCCAGAGCGATTCGCCCAATGAGTCCTTGATATTTAATCGTTTTCAGCCAATTTTCTGGATTTTTGAAAATTTCACTTTTTTGTGAAAATATCCACTAAATGAGGGAATAGTATGTGTGAGGGTACCCCAGGAGAGTTCCAAATGTGTATGGGTAGAATATATATCGAACGGGGGTAAATTTGAAAAAAGTTGAAAAAAATGTTTTTTTGGACTTAGTTTTCTGGCGTTTATCAGACTTTCAGATAGGGGAAATATCAGTGAGCGTTCCGATTTCAGTTCCAGAGCGATTCGCCCAATGAGTCTTTGATATTTAGTCGTTTTCAGCCAATTTTCTGGATTTTTGAAAATTTCACTTTTTTGTGAAAATATCCACTAAATGAGGGAATAATATGTGTGAGGGTACCCCAGGAGAGTTCCAAATGTGTGTTTGTAGAATATATATCCCACGGGGGTACAATAGAAAAAAGTTGAAAAAATTATTTTTTGGACTTAGTCATTTTTCCGGCGTTTATCAGACTTTCAGATAGGGGAAATGTCAGTGAGCATTCCGATTTCAGTTCCAGAGCGATTCGCCCAATGAGTCCTTGATATTTAGTCGTTTTCAGCCAATTTTCTGGATTTTTGAAAATTTCACTTTTTTGTGAAAATATCCACTAAATGAGGGAATAATATGTGTGAGGGTACCCCAGGAGAGTTCCAAATGTGTTTGGGTAGAATATATATAACACGGGGATAAAATTGAAAAAAGTTGAAAAAAATTTTTTTTTTGGACTAAGTCAATTTTCTGACGTTTATCAGACTTTCAGATAGGGCAAATGTCACTGAGCGTTCCGATTTCAGTTGCAGAGCGATTCGCCCAATAAGTCCTTGATATTTAGTCATTTTCAGCCAATTTTCTGGATTTTTGAAAATTTCACTTTTTTGTGAAAATATCCACTAAATGAGGGAATAATATGTGTGAGGGTACCCCAGGAGAGTTCCAAATGTGTGTGGGTAGAATATATATCCCACGGGGGTAAAATTGAAAAAGTTGAAATTTTTTTATTTTGGACTAAGTCAATTTTCTGGCGTTTATCAGACTTTCAGATAGGGGAAATATCAGTGAGCGTTCCGATTTCAGTTCCAGAGCGATTCGCCCAATGAGTCTTTAATATTTAGTCGTTTTCAGCCAATTTTCTGGATTTTTGAAAATTTCACTTTTTTGTGAAAATATCCACTAAATGAGGGAATAATATGTGTGAGGGTATCCCAGGAGAGTTCCAAATGTGTTTGGGTAGAATATATATAACACGGGGATAAAATTGAAAAAAGTTTAAAAAAATTTTTTTTTTGGACTAAGTCAATTTTCTGACGTTTATCAGACTTTCAGATAGGGCAAATGTCACTGAGCGTTCCGATTTCAGTTCCAGAGCGATTCGCCCAGTGGGTCCTTGATATTTAGTCGTTTTCAGCCAATTTTCTGGATTATTGAAAATTTCACTTTTTTGTGAAAATATCCACTAAATGAGGGAATACTATGTGTGAGGGTACCCCAGGAGAGTTCCAAATGTGTGTGGGTAGAATATATATCCCACGGGGGTAAAATAGAAAAAAGTTGAAATACATTTTTTTTGGACTTAGTCATTTTTCCGGCGCTTATCAGACTTTCAGATAGGGCAAATGTCATTGAGCGTTCCGATTTCAGTTCCAGAGCGATTCACCCAATGAGTCCTTGATATTTAGTCATTTTCAGCCAATTTTCTGGATTTTTGAAAATTTCACTTTTTTGTGAAAATATCCACTAAATGAGGGAATAATATGTGTGAGGGTACCCCAGGAGAGTTCCAAATGTGTGTGGGTAGAATATATATCCCACGGGGGTAAAATTGAAAAAAGTTGAAATTTTTTTATTTTGGACTAAGTCAATTTTCTGGTGTTTATCAGACTTTCAGATAGGGGAAATATCAGTGAGCGTTCCGATTTCAGTTCCAGAGCGATTCGCCCAATGAGTCTTTGATATTTAGTCGTTTTCAGCCAATTTTCTGGATTTTTGAAAATTTCACTTTTTTTGTGAAAATATCCACTAAATGAGGGAATAATATGTGTGAGGGTATCCCAGGAGAGTTCCAAATGTGTTTGGGTAGAATATATATAACACGGGGATAAAATTGAAAAAAGTTGAAAAAAAATTTTTTTTTAGACTAAGTCAATTTTCTGACGTTTATCAGACTTTCAGATAGGGCAAATGTCACTGAGCATTCCGATTTCAGTTCCAGAGCGATTCGCCCAATGAGTCCTTGATATTTAGTCGTTTTCACCCAATTTTCTGGATTTTTGAAAATTTCACTTTTTTGTGAAAATATCCACTAAATGAGGGAATAATATGTGTGAGGGTATCCCAGGAGAGTTCCAAATGTGTTTGGGTAGAATATATATAACACGGTGATAAAATTGAAAAAAGGTGAAAAATTTTTTTTTTTTGGACTAAGTCAATTTTCTGACGTTTATTAAACTTTCAGATAGGGCAAATGTCATTGAGCGTTCCGATTTCAGTTCCAGAGCGATTCGCCCAATGAGTCCTTGATATTTAGTCGTTTTCAGCCAATTTTCTGGATTTTGGAAAATTTCACTTTTTTTGTGAAAATATCCACTAAATGAGGGAATAATATGTGTGAGGGTACCCCAGGAGAGTTTCAAATGTGTGTGGGTAGAATATATATCCCACGGAGGTAAAATTGAAAAAGTTGAATTTTTTTTATTTTGGACTAAGTCAATTTTCTGGTGTTTATCAGACTTTCAGATAGGGGAAATATCAGTGAGCGTTCCGATTTCAGTTCCAGAGCGATTCGCCCAATGAGTCTTTGATATTTAGTCGTTTTCAGCCAATTTTCTGGATTTTTGAAAATTTCACTTTTTTGTGAAAATATCCACTAAATGAGGGAATAATATGTGTGAGGGTATCCCAGGAGAGTTCTAAATGTGTTTGGGTAGAATATATATAACACGGGGATAAAATTGAAAAAAGTTGAAAAAAATTTTTTTTTTGGACTAAGTCAGTTTTCGGGCATTTATCAGACTTTCAGATAGGGCAAATGTCAGTGAGCGTTCCGATTTCAGTTCCAGAGCGATTCACCCAATGAGTCCTTGATATTTAGTCATTTTCAGCCGATTTTCTGGATTTTTGAAAATTTCACTTTTTTGTGAAAATATCCACTAAATGAGGGAATACTATGTGTGAGGGTACCCCAGGAGAGTTCCAAATGTATGTGGGTAGAATATATATCCCACGGGGGTAAAATAGAAAAAAGTTGAAAAAAATTTTTTTTGGACTTAGTCATTTTTCCGGCGTTTATCAGACTTTCAGATAGGGGAAATGTCAGTGAGCATTTCGATTTCAGTTCCAGTGCGATTCGCCCAATAAGTCCTTGATATTTAGCCGTTTTCAGCCAATTTTCTGGATTTTTGAAAATTTCACTTTTTTGTGAAAATATCCACTATATGAGGGAATAATATGTGTGAGGGTATCCCAGGAGAGTTCCAAATGTGTTTGGGTAGAATATATATAACACGGTGATAAAATTGAAAAAAGGTGAAAAAATTATTTTTTTTGGACTAAGTCAATTTTCTGACGTTTATCAGACTTTCAGATAGGGCAAATGTCACTGAGCGTTCCGATTTCAGTTCCAGAGCGATTCGCCCAATGAGTCCTTGATATTTAGTCGTTTTCAGGCAATTTTCTGGATTTTGGAAAATTTCACTTTTTTTGTGAAAATATCCACTAAATGAGGGAATAATATGTGTGAGGGTACCCCAGGAGAGTTCCAAATGTGTGTGGGTAGAATATATATCCCACGGGGGTAAAATTGAAAAGTTGAAATTTTTTTATTTTGGACTAAGTCAATTTTCTGGCGTTTATCAGACTTTCAGATAGGGGAAATATCAGTGAGTGTTCCGATTTCAGTTACAGAGCGATTCGCCCAATGAGTCTTTGATATTTATTCGTTTTCAGCCAATTTTCTGGATTTTTGAAAATTTCACTTTTTTTGTGAAAATATCCACTAAATGAGGGAATAATATGTGTGAGGGTACCCCAGGAGAGTTCCAAATGTGTGTTTGTAGAATATATATCCCACGGGGGTACAATAGAAAAAAGTTGAAAAAATTGTTTTTTGGACTTAGTCATTTTTCCGGCGTTTATCAGACTTTCAGATAGGGGAAATGTCAGTGAGCATTCCGATTTCAGTTCCAGAGCGATTCGCCCAATGGTTCCTTGATATTTAGTCGTTTTCAGCTAATTTTCTGGATTTTTGAAAATTTCACTTTTTTGTGAAAATATCCACTAAATGAGGGAATAATATGTGTGAGGGTACCCCAGGAGAGTTCCAAATGTGTGTTTGTAGAAAATATATCCCACAGGGGTAAAATAGAATAAAAGTTGAAAAAATTGTTTTTTGGACTTAGTCATTTTTCCGGCGTTTATCAGACTTTCAGATATGGGAAATGTCAGTTAGCGTTCCGATTTCAGTTCCAGAGCGATTCGCATAATGAGTCCTTGATATTTAGTCGTTTTCAGCCAATTTTCTGGATTTTTGAAAATTTCACTTTTTTGTGAAAATATCCACTAAATGAGGGAATAATATGTGTGAGGGTACGCCAGGAGAGTTCCAAATGTGTGTGGGTAGAATATATATCCCACGGGGGTAAAATTGAAAGAAGTTGAAAAAAATTTTTTTTTGGACTTAGTCATTTTTCCGGCGTTTATCAGACTTTCAGATAGGGGAAATGTCAGTGATCGTTCCGATTTCAGTTCCAGAGCGATTCGCCCAATGAGTCTTTGATATTTAGTCGTTTTCAGAAAATTTTCTGGATTTTTGAAAATTTCACTTTTTTGTGAAAATATCCACTAAATGAGGGAATAATATGTGTGAGGGTACCCCAGGAGAGTTTCAAATGTGTATGGGAAGAATATATATCCCACGGGGGTAAAATGGAAAAAAGTTGAAATTTTTTTATTTTGGACTAAGTCAATTTTCTGGCGTTTATCAGACTTTCAGATAGTGGAAATATCAGTGAGCGTTCCGATTTCAGTTCCAGAGCGATTCTCCCAATGATTCCTGGATATTTAGTCATTTTCAGCCAATTTTCTGGATTTTTGAAAATTTTACTTTTTTGTGAAAATATCCACTAAATGAGGGAATAATATGTGTGAGGGTACACCAGGAGAGTTGCAAATGTGTGTTTGTAGAATATATATCCCACGGGGGTAAAATTGAAAAAAGTTGAAATTTTTTTATTTTGGACTAAGTCAATTTTCTGGCGTTTATCAGACTTTCAGATAGGGGAAATGTCAGTGAGCATTCCGATTTCAGTTCCAGAGCGATTCGCTCAATGAGTCCTTGATATTTAGTCGTTTTCAGCCAATTTTCTGGATTTTTGGAAAATTTCACTTTTTTTGTGAAAATATCCACTAAATGAGGAAATAATATGTGTGAGGGTACCCCAGGAGAGTTCCAAATGTGTGTGGGTAGAATATATATCCCACGGGGGTAAAATTGAAAAAAGTTGAAAACATTTTTTTTTTGGACTTAGTCATTTTTCCGGCGTTTATCAGACTTTCAGATAGGGGAAATGTCAGTGAGCATTCCGATTTCAGTTCCAGAGCGATTCGCCCAATGAGTCCTTGATATTTAGTCATTTTCAGCCAATTTTCTGGATTTTTGAAAATTTCACTTTTTTGTGAAAATATCCACTAAATGAGGGAATAATATGCGTGTGGGTACCCCAGGAGAGTTCCAAATGTGTGTGGGTAGAGTATATATCCCACGGGGGTAAAATTGAAAGAAGTTGAAAAAAATTTTTTTTTGGACTTAGTCATTTTTCCGGCGTTTATCAGACTTTCAGATAGGGGAAATGTCAGTGAGCGTTCCGATTTCAGTTCCAGAGCGATTCGCCCAATGAGTCTTTGATATTTAGTCGTTTTCAGCCAATTTTCAGGATTTTTGAAAATTTCTCTTTTTTGTGAAAATATCCACTAAATGAGGGAATAATATGTGTGAGGGTACCACAGGAGAGTTCCAAATGTGTGTGGGTAGAATATATATCCCACGGGGGTAACATTGATAAAAGTTGAAATTTTTTTATTTTGGACTAAGTCAATTTTCTGGCGTTTATCAGACTTTCAGATAGGGGAAATGTCAGTGAGCGTTCCGATTTCAGTTCCAGAGCGATTCGCCCAATGAGTCCTTGATATTTAGTTGTTTTCAGCCAATTTTCTGAATTTTGGAAAATTTCACTTTTTTTGTGAAAATATCAACTAAATGAGGAAATAATATGTGTGAGGGTACCCCAGGAGAGTTCCAAATGTGTCTGGGTAGAGTATATATCCCACGGGGTAAAATTGAAAAAAGTTGAAAACATTTTTTTTTTGGATTTAGTCATTTTTCCGGCGTTTATCAGACTTTCAGATAGGAGAAATGTCAGTGAGCGTTCCAATTTCAGTTCCAGAGCAATTCGCCCAATGAGTCTATGATATTTAGTCGTTTTCAGACAATTATCTGAATTTTGGAAAATGTAACTTTTTTTGTGAAAATATCAACTAAATGAGGAAATAATATGTGTGAGGGTACCCCAGGAGAGTTCCAAATGTGTGTGGGTAGAATATATATCCCACGGGGTAAAATTGAAAAAAGTTGAAAACATTTTTTTTTTGGATTTAGTCATTTTTCCGGCGTTTATCAGACTTTCAGATAGGGCAAATGTCAGTGAGAGTTCCGATTTCAGTTCCAGAGCGATTCACGCAATGAGTCCTTGATATTTAGTCGTTTTCAGCCAATATTTTGGATTTTTGAAAATTTCACTTTTTTGTGAAAATATCCACTAAATGAGGGAATAATATGTGTGAGGGTACCACAGGAGAGTTCCAAATGTGTGTGGGTAGAATATATATCCCACGCGGGTAACATTGATAAAAGTTGAAATTTTTTTATTTTGGACTAAGTCAATTTTCCGGCGTTTATCAGACTTTCAGATAGGGGAAATGTCAGTGAGCGTTCCGATTTCAGTTCCAGAGCGATTCGCCCAATGAGTCCTTGATATTTAGTTGTTTTCAGCCAATTTTCTGAATTTTGGAAAATTTCACTTTTTTTGTGAAAATATCAACTAAATGAGGAAATAATATGTGTGAGGGTACCCCAGGAGAGTTCCAAATGTGTGTGGGTAGAATATATATCCCACGGGGTAAAATTGAAAAAAGTTGAAAACATTTTTTTTTTGGATTTAGTCATTTTTCCGGCGTTTATCAGACTTTCAGATAGGAGAAATGTCAGTGAGCGTTCCAATTTCAGTTCCAGAGCAATTCGCCCAATGAGTCTATGATATTTAGTCGTTTTCAGACAATTATCTGAATTTTGGAAAATGTAACTTTTTTTGTGAAAATATCAACTAAATGAGGAAATAATATGTGTGAGGGTACCCCAGGAGAGTTCCAAATGTGTGTGGGTAGAATATATATCCCACGGGGTAAAATTGAAAAAAGTTGAAAACATTTTTTTTTTGGATTTAGTCATTTTTCCGGCGTTTATCAGACTTTCAGATAGGGGAAATGTCAGTGAGAGTTCCGATTTCAATTCCAGAGCGATTCGCCCAATGAGTCCTTGATATTTAGTCGTTTTCAGCCAATATTTTGGATTTTTGAAAATTTCACTTTTTTATGAAAATATCCACTAAATGAGGGAATAATATGTGTGAGGGTACCCCAGGAGAGTTCCAAATGTGTGTGGGTAGAATATATATCCCACGGGGGTAAAATTGAAAGAAGTAGAAAAAATTTTTTTTTTAGACTTAGTCATTTTTCCGGCGTTTATCAGACTTTCAGATAGGGGAAATGTCAGTGTGCGTTCCGATTTCAGTTCCAGAGCGATTCGCCCAATGAGTCCTTGATATTTAGTCGTTTTCAGCCAATTTTCTGAATTTTGGAAAATTTCACTTTTTTTGTGAAAATATCTACTAAATGAGGGAATAATATGTGTGAGGGTACCCCAGGAGAGCTCCAATTGTGTGTGGGTAGAATATATATCCCACGGGGGTGAATTTGAAAAAAGTTGAAAAAATTTTTTTTTTGAACTTAGTCATTTTTCGGGCATTTATCAGACTTTCAGATAGGGCAAATGTCAGTGAGCGTTCCGATTTCAGTTCCAGAGCGATTCACGCAATGAGTCCTTGATATTTAGTCGTTTTCAGCCAATTTTCTGGATTTTTGAAAATTTCACTTTTTTGTGAAAATATCCACTAAATGAGGGAATAATATGTGTGAGTGTACCCCAGGAGAGTTCCAAATGCGTGTGGGTAGAATATATATCCCACGGGGGGAAAATTGAAAGAAGATGAAAACATTTTTATTTTGGACTTAGTCATTTTTCCGGCGTTTATCAGACTTTCAGATAGGGGAAATGTCAGTGAGCGTTCCGATTTCTGTTCCAGAGCGATTCACCCAATGAGTCTTTGATATTTAGTCGTTTTCAGACAATTTTCTGGATTTTTGAAAATTTCACTTTTTTGTGAAAATATCCACTAAATGAGGGAATAATATGTGTGAGGGTACCCCAGGAGAGTTCCAAATGTGTGTGGGTAGAATATATATCCCACGGGGGTAAAAAATTGAAAGAAGTTGAAAAAATTTTTTTTTGGACTTAGTCATTTTTCCGGCGTTTATCAGACTTTCAGATAGGGGAAATGTCAGTGAGGATTTCGATTTCAGTTCCAGAGCGATTCGCCCAATGAGTCCTTGATATTTAGTCGTTTTCAGCCAATTTTCTGGATTTTTGAAAATTTCACTTTTTTGTGAAAATATCCACTAAATGAGGGAATAATATGTGTGAGGGTACCCCAGGAGAGTTCCAATTGTGTTTGGGTAGAATATATATCCCACGGGGGTAAATTTGAAAAAAGTTGAAAAAAATTTTTTTTTGGACTTAGTCATTTTTCGGGCATTCATCAGACTTTCAGATAGGGCAAATGTCAGTGAGCGTTCCATTTTCAGTTCCAGAGCGATTCACCCAATGAGTCCTTGATATTTAGTCGTTTTCAGCCAATATTTTGGATTTTTGAAAATTTCACTTTTTTGTGAAAATATCCACTAAATGAGGGAATAATATGTGGGAGGGTACCCCAGGAGAGTTCCAAATGTGTGTGGGTAGAATATATATCCCACGGGGGTAAAATTGAAAGAAGTTGAAAAAAATTTTTTTTTAGACTTAGTCATTTTTCCGGCATTTATCAGACTTTCAGATAGGGGAAATGTCAGTGAGCGTTCCAATTTCAGTTCCAGAGCAATTCGCCAAATGAGTCTATGATATTTAGTCGTTTTCAGACAATTATCTGAATTTTGGAAAATTTAACTTTTTTTGTGAAAATATCAACTAAATGAGGAAATAATATGTGTGAGGGTACCCCAGGAGAGTTCCAAATGTGTGTGGGTAGAATATATATCCCACGGGGGTAAAATTGAAAAAAGTTGAAAACATTTTTTTTTTGGACTTAGTCATTTTTCCAGCGTTTATCAGACTTTCAGAAAGGGGAAATGTCATTGAGTGTTCCGATTTCAGTTCCAGAGCGATTCACGCAATGAGTCCTTGATATTTAGTCGTTTTCAGCCAATTTTTTGGATTTTTGAAAATTTCACTTTTTCGTGAAAATATCCACTAAATGAGGGAATAATATGTGTGAGGGTACCACAGGAGAGTTCCAAATGTGTGTGGGTAGAATATATATCCCACGGGGGTAACATTGATAAAAGTTGACATTTTTTTATTTTGGACTAAGTCAATTTTCTGGCGTTTATCAGACTTTCAGATAGGGGAAATGTCAGTGAGCGTTCCGATTTCAGTTCCAGAGCGATTCGCTCAATGAGTCCTTGATATTTAGTTGTTTTCAGCCAATTTTCTGAATTTTGGAAAATTTCACTTTTTTTGTGAAAATATCAACTAAATAAGGAAATAATATGTGTGAGGGTACCCCAGGAGAGTTCCAAATGTGTGTGGGTAGAATATATATCCCACGGGGTAAAATTGAAAAAAGTTGAAAACATTTTTTTTTTGGATTTAGTAATTTTTCCGGCGTTTATCAGACTTTCAGATAGGGGAAATGTCAGTGAGTGTTCCGATTTCAGTTCCAGAGCGATTCGTCCAATGATTCCTTTATATTTAGTCATTTTCAGCCAATTTTCTGGATTTTTGAAAATTTCACTTTTTTGTGAAAACATCCACTAAATGAGGGAATAATATGTGTGAGGGTACCCCAGGAGAGTTCCAAATGTGTGTGGGTAGAATATATATCCCACGGGGGTAAAAAATTGAAAGAAGTTGAAAAACATTTTTTTTTGGACTTAGTCATTTTTCCGGCGTTTATCAGACTTTCAGATAGGGGAAATGTCAGTGAGCATTCCGATTTCAATTCCAGAGCGATTCGCCCAATGAGTCCTTGATATTTAGTCGTTTTCAGCCAATTTTCTGAATTTTGGAAAATTTCACTTTTTTTGTGAAAATATCCACTAAATGAGGAAATAATATGTGTGAGGGTACCCCAGGAGAGTTCCAAATGTGTGTGGGTAGAATATATATCCCACGAGGGTAAATTTGAAAAAAGTTGAAAAAATTTTTTTTTTGGACTTAGTCATTTTTCGGGCGTTTATCAGACTTTCAGATAGGGGAAATGTCATTGAGTGTTCCGATTTCAGTACCAGAGCGATTCGTCCAATGATTCCTTGATATTTAGTCGTTTTCAGCCAATATTTTGGATTTTTGAAAATTTCACTTTTTTGTGAAAATATCTACTAAATGAGGGAATAATATGTGTGAGGGTACCCCAGGAGAGTTCCAAATGTGTGTGGGTAGAACATATATCCCACGGGGGTAAAATAGAAAAAAGTTGAAAAAATTTTTTTTTGGACTTAGTCATTTTTCCGGCGTTTATCAGACTTTCAGATAGGGCAAATGTCAGTGAGCGTTCCGATTTCAGTTCCAGAGCGATTCACGCAATGAGTCCTTGATATTTAGTCGTTTTCAGCCAATATTTTGGATTTTTGAAAATTTCACTTTTTTGTGAAAATATCCACTAAATGAGGGAATAATATGTGTGAGGGTACCACAGGAGAGTTCCAAATGTGTGTGGGTAGAATATATATCCCACGGGGGTAAAATAGAAAAAAGTTGAAAAAAATTTTTTTTGAACTTAGTCATTTTTCCGGCGTTTATCAGACTTTCAGTTGGGGAAATGTCAGTGAGCATTCCGATTTCAGTTCCAGAGCGATTCTCCCAATGATTCCTTGATATTTAGTCATTTTCAGCCAATTTTCTGGATTTTTGAAAATTTCACTTTTTTGTGAAAATATCCACTAAATGAGGGAATAATATGTGTGAGGGTTCCCCAGAATAGTTCCAAATGTGTGTGGGTAGAATACATATCCCACGGGGGTAACATTGATAAAAGTTGAAATTTTTTTATTTTGGACTAAGTCAATTTTCTGGCGTTTATCAGACTTTCAGATAGGGGAAATGTCAGTGAGCGTTCCGATTTCAGTTCCAGAGCGATTCGCCCAATGAGTCCTTGATATTTAGTTGTTTTCAGTCAATTTTCTGAATTTTGGAAAATTTCACTTTTTTTGTGAAAATATCAACTAAATGAGGAAATAATATGTGTGAGGGTACCCCAGGAGAGTTCCAAATGTGTGTGGGTAGAATATATATCCCACGGGGTAAAATTGAAAAAAGTTGAAAACATTTTTTTTTTGGATTTAGTCATTTTTCCGGCGTTTATCAGACTTTCAGATAGGGGAAATGTCAGTGAGTGTTCCGATTTCAGTTCCAGAGCGATTCGTCCAATGATTCCTTTATATTTAGTCATTTTCAGCCAATTTTCTGGATTTTTGAAAATTTCACTTTTTTGTGAAAATATCCACTAAATGAGGGAATAATATGTGTGAGGGTACCCCAGGAGAGTTCCAAATGTGTGTGGGTAGAATATATATCCCACGGGGGGAAAATTGAAAGAAGATGAAAAAATTTTTATTTTGGACTTAGTCATTTTTCCGGCGTTTATCAGACTTTCAGATAGGGGAAATGTCAGTGAGCGTTCCGATTTCAGTTCCAGAGCGATTCACCCAATGAGTCTTTGATATTTAGTCGTTTTCAGCCAATTTTCTGGATTTTTGAAAATTTCACTTTTTTTGTGAAAATATCCACTAAATGAGGGAATAATATGTGTGAGGGTACCCCAGGAGAGTTCCAAATGTGTGTGGGTAGAATATATATCCCACGGGGGTAAAAAATTGAAAGAAGTTGAAAAACATTTTTTTTGGACTTAGTCATTTTTCCGGCGTTTATCAGACTTTCAGATAGGGGAAATGTTAGTGAGGATTTCGATTTCAGTTCCAGAGCGATTCGCCCAATGAGTCCTTGATATTTAGTCGTTTTCAGCCAATTTTCTGGATTTTTGAAAATTTCACTTTTTTGTGAAAATATCCACTAAATGAGGGAATAATATGTGTGAGGGTACCCCAGGAGAGTTCCAATTGTGTTTGGGTAGAATATATATCCCACGGGGGTAAATTTGAAAAAAGTTGAAAAAAATTTTTTTTTGGACTTAGTCATTTTTCGGGCATTCATCAGACTTTCAGATAGGGCAAATGTCAGTGAGCGTTCCACTTTCAGTTCCAGAGCGATTCACCCAATGAGTCCTTGATATTTAGTCGTTTTCAGCCAATATTTTGGATTTTTGAAAATTTCACTTTTTTGTGAAAATATCTACTAAATGAGGGAATAATATGTGTGAGGGTACCCCAGGAGAGCTCCAATTGTGTGTGGGTAGAATATATATCCCACGGGGGTAAATTTGAAAAAAGTTGAAAAATTTTTTTTTTTGGACTTAGTCATTTTTCGGGCATTTATCAGACTTTCAGATAGGGCAAATGTCAGTGAGCGTTCCGATTTCAGTTCCAGAGCGATTCACGCAATGAGTCCTTGATATTTAGTCGTTTTCAGCCAATATTTTGGATTTTTGAAAATTTCACTTTTTTGTGAAAACATCCACTAAATGAGGGAATAATATGTGTGAGGGTACCACAGGAGAGTTCCAAATGTGTGTGGGTAGAATATATATCCCACGGGGGTAACATTGATAAAAGTTGAAATTTTTTTATTTTGGAATAAGTCAATTTTCTGGCGTTTATCAGACTTTCAGATAGGGGAAATGTCAGTGAGCGTTCCGATTTCAGTTCCAGAGCGATTCGCCCAATGAGTCCTTGATATTTAGTTGTTTTCAGCCAATTTTCTGAATTTTGGAAAATTTCACTTTTTTTGTGAAAATATCAACTAAATGAGGAAATAATATGTGTGAGGGTACCCCAGGAGAGTTCCAAATGTGTGTGGGTAGAATATATATCCCACGGGGGTAAAATTGAAAAAAGGTGAAAACATTTTTTTTTTGGACTTAGTCATTTTTCCAGCGTTTATCAGACTTTCAGAAAGGGGAAATGTCATTGAGTGTTCCGATTTCAGTTCCAGAGCGATTCGTCCAATGATTCCTTGATATTTAGTCGTTTTCAGCCAATATTTTGGATTTTTGAAAATTTCACTTTTTTGTGAAAATATCTACTAATGAGGGAATAATATGTGTGAGGGTACCCCAGGAGAGCTCCAATTGTGTGTGGGTAGAATATATATCCCACGTGGTAAAATTGAAAAAAGTTGAAAACATTTTTTTTTTGGATTTAGTCATTTTTCCAGCGTTTATCAGACTTTCAGAAAGGGGAAATGTCAGTGAGCGTTCCGATTTCAGTTCCAGAGCGATTCACGCAATGAGTCCTTGATATTTAGTCGTTTTCAGCCAATATTTTGGATTTTTGAAAATTTCACTTTTTTGTGAAAATATCCACTAAATGAGGGAATAATATGTGTGAGGGTACCCCAGGAGAGCTCCAATTGTGTGTGGGTAGAATATATATCCCACGGGGGTAAAATTGAAAAAAGGTGAAAACATTTTTTTTTTGGACTTAGTCATTTTTCCAGCGTTTATCAGACTTTCAGAAAGGGGAAATGTCATTGAGTGTTCCGATTTCAGTTCCAGAGCGATTCGTCCAATGATTCCTTGATATTTAGTCGTTTTCAGCCAATATTTTGGATTTTTGAAAATTTCACTTTTTTGTGAAAATATCTACTAATGAGGGAATAATATGTGTGAGGGTACCCCAGGAGAGCTCCAATTGTGTGTGGGTAGAATATATATCCCACGTGGTAAAATTGAAAAAAGTTGAAAACATTTTTTTTTTGGATTTAGTCATTTTTCCAGCGTTTATCAGACTTTCAGAAAGGGGAAATGTCAGTGAGCGTTCCGATTTCAGTTCCAGAGCGATTCACGCAATGAGTCCTTGATATTTAGTTGTTTTCAGCCAATATTTTGGATTTTTGAAAATTTCACTTTTTTGTGAAAATATCCACTAAATGAGGGAATAATATGTGTGAGGGTACCACAGGAGAGTTCCAAATGTGTGTGGGTAGAATATATATCCCACGGGGGTAACATTGATAAAAGTTGAAATTTTTTTTTTTGGACTAAGTCAATTTTCTGGCGTTTATCAGACTTTCAGATAGGGGAAATGTCAGTGAGCGTTCCGATTTCAGTTCCAGAGCGATTCGTCCAATGATTCCTTTATATTTAGTCATTTTCAGCCAATTTTCTGGATTTTTGAAAATTTCACTTTTTTGTGAAAATATCCACTAAATGAGGGAATAATATGTGTGAGGGTACCCCAGGAGAGTTCCAAATGTGTGTGGGTAGAATATATATCCCACGGGGGTAAAAAATTGAAAGAAGTTGAAAAACATTTTTTTTTGGACTTAGTCATTTTTCGGGCGTTTATCAGACTTTCAGATAGGGGAAATGTCATTGAGTGTTCCGATTTCAGTTCCAGAGCGATTCTCCCAATGATTCCTTGATATTTAGTCATTTTCAGCCAATTTTCTGGATTTTTGAAAATTTCACTTTTTTGTGAAAATATCCACTAAATGAGGGAATAATATGTGTGAGGGTACCACAGGAGAGTTCCAAATGTGTATGGGTAGAATATATATCCCACCGGGGTAAAATTGAAAAAAGTTGAAATTTTTTTATTTTGGACTAAGTCAATTTTCTGGCGTTTATCAGACTTTCAGATAGGGGAAATGTCAGTGAGCGTTCCGATTTCAGTTCCAGAGCGATTCGCCCAATGAGTCCTTGATATTTAGTTGTTTTCAGCCAATTTTCTGAATTTTGGAAAATTTCACTTTTTTTGTGAAAATATCCACTAAATGAGGAAATAATATGTGTGAGGGTACCCCAGGAGAGTTCCAAATGTGTGTGGGTAGAATATATATCCCACGAGGGTAAATTTGAAAAAAGTTGAAAAAATTTTTTTTTTGGACTGTCATTTTTCGGGCGTTTATCAGACTTTCAGATAGGGCAAATGTCAGTGAGCATTCCGATTTCAGTTTCAGAGCGATTCTCCCAATGAGTCCTTGATATTTAGTCGTTTTCAGCCAATATTTTGGATTTTTGAAAATTTCACTTTTTTGTGAAAATATCCACTAAATGAGGGAATAATATGTGTGAGGGTACCCCAGGAGTGCTCCAAATGTGTTTGGGTAGAATATATATAACACGGGGATAAAATTGAAAAAAGTAGAAAACATTTTTTTTTAGATTTCGTCATTTTTCCGGCGTTTATCAGACTTTCAGATAGGGAAATGTCAGTGAGCGTTCCGATTTCAGTTCCAGAGCGATTCGCCCAATGAGTCCTTGATATTTAGTCGTTTTCAGCCAATATTTTGGATTTTTGAAAATTTCACTTTGTTGTGAAAATATCCACTAAATGAGGGAATAATATGTGTGAGGGTACCCCAGGAGAGTTACAAATGTGTTTGGGTAGAATATATATAACACGGGGATAAAATTGAAAAAAGTTGAAAAATTTTTCTTTTGAACTTAGTCATTTTTCGGGCGTTTATCAGACTTTCAGATAGGGCAAATGTCAGTGAGCATTCCGATTTCAGTTCCAGAGCGATTCTCCCAATGAGTCCTTGATATTTAGTCGTTTTCAGCCAATATTTTGGACTTTGGAAAATTTCACTTTTTTGTGAAAATATCCACTAAATGAGGGAATAATATGTGTGAGGGTACCCCAGGAGAGTTCCAAATGTGTGTGGGTAGAATATATATCCCACGGGGGTAAAATAGAAAAAAGTTGAAAAATTTTTTTTTTGTACTTAGTCATTTTTCCGGCGTTAATCAGACTTTCAGAAAGGGGAAATGTCAGTGAGCATTCCGCTTTCAGTTCCAGAGCGATTCTCCCAATGATTCCTTGATATTTAGCCATTTTCAGCCAATTTTCTGGATTTTTTAAAATTTCACTTTTTTGTGAAAATATCCACTAAATGAGCTAATCATATGTGTGAGGGTACCCCAGGAGAGTTCCACTTGTGTGTTGGTAGAATATATATCCCACGGGGGTAAAATTGAAAAAAGTTGGAATTTTTTTATTTTGGACTAAGTCAATTTTCTGGCGTTTATCAGACTTTCAGATAGGGGAAATGTCAGTGAGCGTTCTGATTTCAGTTCCAGAGCGATTCGCCCAATGAGTACTTGATATTTAGTCGTTTTCAGCCAATTTTCTGAATTTTGGAAAATTTCACTTTTTTTGTGAAAATATCCACTAAATGAGGAAATAATATGTGTGAGGGTACCACAGGAGAGTTCCAAATGTGTGTGGGTAGAATATATATCCCACGGGGGTAAAATTGAAAAAAGTTGAAATTTTTTTATTTTTGACTAAGTCAATTTTCTGGCGTTTATCAGACTTTCAGATAGGGCAAATGTCAGTGAGCCTTCCGATTTCAGTTCCAGAGCAATTCGCCCAATGAGTCCTTGATATTTAGTCGTTTTCAGCCAATATTTTGGATTTTTGAAAATTTCACTTTTTTGTGAAAATATCCACTAAATGAGGGAATAATATGTGTGAGGGTACCCCAGGAGAGTTCCAAATGTGTGTGGGTAGAATATATATCCCACGGGGGTAAAATAGAAAAAAGTTGAAAAATTTTTTTTTTGGACTTAGTCATTTTTCCAGCATTTATCAGACTTTCAGATAGGGGAAATGTAAGTGAGCATTCCGATTTCAGTTCCAGAGCGATTCTCCCAATGATTCCTTGATATCTCCCAATGATTCCTTGATATTTAGACATTTTCAGCCAACCTTCTGGATTTTTGAAAATTTCACTTTTTTGTGAAAATATCCACTAAATGAGGGAATAATATGTGTGAGGGTACCCCAGGAGAGTTCCAATTGTGTGTGGGTAGAATATATATCCCACGGGGGTAAAATGGAAAGAAGTTGAAAAAAATTTTTTTTTTGGACTTAGTCATTTTTCGGCGTTTATCAGACTTTCAGATAGGAGAAATGTCAGTGAGCATTCCAATTTCAGTTCCAGAGCGATTCGCCCAATGAGTCTTTGATATTTAGTCGTTTTCAGCCAATTTTCTGGATTTTTGAAAATTTCACTTTTTTGTGAAAATATCCACTAAATGAGGGAATAATATGTGTGAGGGTACCCCAGGAGAGTTCCCAATGTGTTTGGGTAGAATATATATAACAGGGATAAAATTGAAAAAAGTTGAAAACATTTTTTTTAGACTTAGTCATTGTTCCGGCGTTTATCAGACTTTCAGATAGGGAAATGTCAGTGAGCGTTCCGATTTCAGTTCCAGAGCGATTCGCCCAATGAGTCCTTGATATTTAGTCATTTTCAGCCAATTTTCTGGATTTTTGAAAATTTCACTTTTTTTGTGAAAATATCCACTAAATGAGGGAATAATATGTGTGAGGGTACCCCAGGAGAGTTCCAAATGTGTGTGGGTAGAATATATATCCCAAGGAGGTAAAATTGAAAGAAGTTGAAAAAATTTTTTTTTTGGACATAGTCATTTTTCCGGAGTTTATCAGACTTTCAGATAGGGCAAATGTCAGTGAGCGTTCCGATTTCAGTTCCAGAGCGATTCGCCCAATGAGTCCTTGATATTTAGTCGTTTTCAGCCAATTTTCTGGATTTTTGAAAATTTCACTTTTTTTGTGAAAATATCCACTAAATGAAGGAATAATATGTGTGAGGATACCCTAGGAGAATTCCAAATGTGTGTGGGTAGAATATATATCCCACGGGGGTAAAATTGAAAAAAGTTGAAATTTTTTTATTTTTGACTAAGTCAATTTTCTTGCGTTTATCAGACTTTCAGATAGGGGAAATGTCAGTGAGCGTTCTGATTTCAGTTCCAGAGCGATTCGCCCAGTGAGTCCTTGATATTTATTCGTTTTCAGCCAATTTTCTGAATTTTGGAAAATGTCACTTTTTTTGTGAAAATATCCACTAAATGAGGAAATAATATGTGTGAGGGTACCCCAGGAGAGTTCCAAATGTGTGTGGGTAGCATATATATCCCACGGGGGTAAAATTGAAAAAAGTTGAAAACATTTTTTTTTTGGACTTAGTCATTTTTCCAGCGTTTATCAGACTTTCAGATAGGGCAAATGTCAGTGAGCGTTCCGATTTCAGTTCCAGAGCCATTCGCCCAATGAGTCCTTGATATTTAGTCATTTTCAGCCAATTTTCTGGATTTTTGAAAATTTCACTTTTTTTGTGAAAATATCCACTAAATGAGGGAATAATATTTGTGAGGGTACCCCAGGAGAGTTCCAAATGTGTGTGGGTAGAATATATTTCCCAAGGGGGTAAAATTGAATGAAGTTGAAAAAATTTTTTTTTGGACATAGTCATTTTTCCGGCGTTTATCAGACTTTCAGATAGGGCAAATGTCAGTGAGCGTTCCGATTTCAGTTCCAGAGCTATTCGCCCAATGAGTCCTTGATATTTAGTCGTTTTCAGCCAATTTTCTGGATTTTTGAAAATTTCCCTTTTTTTGTGAAAATATCCACTAAATGAGGGAATAATATGTGTGAGGATACCCCAGGAGAGTTCCAAATGTGTGTCGGAAGAATATATATCCCACGGGGGTAAAATTGAAAAAAGTTGAAATTTTTTTATTTTGGACTAAGTCGATTTTCTGGCGTTTATCAGACTTTCAGATAGGGGAAATGTCAGTGAGCATTCCGATTTCAGTTCCAGAGCGGTTCGCCCAATGAGTCCTTGATATTTAGTCGTTTTCAGCCAATTTTCTGAATTTTGGGAAATTTCACTTTTTTTGTGAAAATATCGACTAAATGAGGAAATAATATGTGTGAGAGTACCCCAGGAGAGTTCAAAATGTGTGTTGGTAGAATATATATCCCACGGGGGTAAAATTGAAAAAAGTTGGAATTTTTTTATTTTGGACTAAGTCAATTTTCTGGCGTTTATCAGACTTTCAGATAGGGGAAATGTCAGTGAGCGTTCTGATTTCAGTTCCAGAGCGATTCGCCCAATGAGTCCTTGATATTTAGTCGTTTTCAGCCAATTTTCTGAATTTTGGAAAATTTCACTTTTTTTGTGAAAATATCCACTAAATGAGGAAATAATATGTGTGAGGGTGCCCCAGGAGAGTTCCAAATGTGTGTGGGTAGAATAGATATCCCACGGGGGTAAAATTGAAAAAAGTTGAAAACATTATTTTTTTTGGACTCAGTCATTTTTCCGGCGTTTATCAGACTTTCAGATATGGGAAATGTCAGTGAGCGTTCCGATTTCAGTTCCGGAGCGATTCGCCCAATGAGTCCTTGATAACTAGTAGTTTTCAGCCAATTTTCTGGATTTTTTAAAATTTCACTTTTTTGTGAAAATATCCACTAAATGAGGGAATAATATGTGTGAGGGTACCCCAGGAGAGTTCCAAATGTGTGTGGGTAGAATATATATCCCACGGGGGTAAAATTGGAAAAAGTTGAAAAGATTTTTTTTTTGGACTTAGTCATTTTTCCGGCGTTTATCAGACTTTCAGATAGGGCAAATGTCAGTGAGCGTTCTGATTTCAGTTCCAGAGCGATTCGCCCAATGAGTCCATGATATTAAGTCGTTTTCAGCCAATATTTTGGATTTTTGAAAATTTCACTCTTTTGTTAAAATATCCACTAAATGAGGGAATAATATGTGTGAGGCTACCCCAGGAGAGTTCCAAATGTGTGTGGGTAGAATGTATATCCCACGGGGGTAAAATTGAAAAAAGTTGAAAAAATTTTTTTTTTGGACTTTGTCCTTTTTCCGGCGTTTATCAGACTTTCAGATAGGGCAAATGTCAGTGAGCGTTCCGATTTCAGTTCCAGAGCGGTTCGCCCAATGAGTCTTTGATATTTAGTCGTTTTCAGCCAATTTTCTGGATTTTTGAAAATTTCACTTTTTTGTGAAAATATCCACTAAATGAGGGAATAATATGTGTGAGGGTACCCCAGGAGAGCTCCAAATGTGTGTGGGTAGAATATATATCTGACGGGGGTAAAATTGAAAGAAGTTGAAAAAAATTTTTTTTTGGACTTGGTCATTTTTCCGGCGTTTATCAAACTTTCAGATAGGGGAAATGTCAGTGAGCATTCCGATTTCAGTTCCAGAGCGATTCGCCCAATGAGTCCATGATATTAAGTCGTTTTCAGCCAATATTTTGGATTTTTGAAAATTTCACTCTTTTGTTAAAATATCCACTAAATGAGGGAATAATATGTGTGAGGCTACCCCAGGAGAGTTCCAAATGTGTGTGGGTAGAATATATATCCCACGGGGGTAAATTTGAAAAAAGTTGAAAACATTTTTTTTTGGACTTAGTCATTTTTCCGGCGTTTATCAGACTTTCAGATAGGGGAAATGTCAGTGAGCGTTCCGATTTCAGTTCCAGAGCGGTTCGCCCAATGAGTCTTTGATATTTAGTCGTTTTCAGCCAATTTTCTGGATTTTTGAAAATTTCACTTTTTTGTGAAAATATCCACTAAATGAGGGAATAATATGTGTGAGGTTACCCCAGGAAAGTTCCAATTGTGTGTGGGTAGAATATATATCCCAAGGCGGTAAATTTGAAAAAAGTTGAAAAATTTTTTTTTTTGGACTTACTGATTTTTCGGGCGTTTATCAGACTTTCAGATAGGGCAAATGTCAGTGAGCGTTCCAATTTCAGTTCCAGAGCGACTCGCCCAATGAGTCCTTGATATTTAGTCATTTTCAGCCAATATTTAGGATTTTTGAAAATTTCACTTTTTTGTAAAAGTATCCACTAAATGAGGGAATAATATGTGTGAGGGTACCCCAGGAGAGTTCCAAATGTGTATGGGTAGAATATATATCCCACGGGGGTAAAATTGAAAAAAGTTGAAAACATTTTTTTTTGGACTTAGTCATTTTTCCGGCGTTTATCAGACTTTCAGATAGGGGAAATGTCAGTGAGCGTTCCGATTTCAGTTCCAGAGCGGTTCGCCCAATGAGTCTTTGATATTTAGTCGTTTTCAGCCAATTTTCTGGATTTTTGAAAATTTCACTTTTTTGTGAAAATATCCACTAAATGAGGGAATAATATGTGTGAGGGTACCCCAGGAGAGTTCCAAATGTGTGTGGGTAGAATATATATCCCACGGGGGTAAAATTGAAAAAAGTTGAAATCATTTTTTTTTGGACTTAGTCATTTTTCCGGCGTTTATCAGACTTTCAGATAGGGGAAATGTCAGTGAGCGTTCCGATTTCAGTTCCAGAGCGGTTCGCCCAATGAGTCTTTGATATTTAGTCGTTTTCAGCCAATTTTCTGGATTTTTGAAAATTTCACTTTTTTGTGAAAATATCCACTAAATGAGGGAATAATATGTGTGAGGGTACCCCAGGAAAGTTCCAATTGTGTGTGGGTAGAATATATATCCCAAGGCGGTAAATTTGAAAAAAGTTGAAAAATTTTTTTTTTTGGACTTACTGATTTTTCGGGCGTTTATCAGACTTTCAGATAGGGCAAATGTCAGTGAGCGTTCCAATTTCAGTTCCAGAGCGACTCGCCCAATGAGTCCTTGATATTTAGTCGTTTTCAGCCAATATTTTGGATTTTTGAAAATTTCACTTTTTTGTGAAAATATCCACTAAATGAGGGAATAATATGTGTGAGGGTACCCCAGGAGAGTTCCAAATGTGTGTGGGTAGAATATATATCTGACGAGGGTAAAATTGAAAAAAGTTGAAAAAAATTTTTTTTTGGACTTAGTCATTTTTCCGGCGTTTATCAGACTTTCAGATAGGGAAAATGTCAGTGAGCGTTCCGATTTCAGTTCCAGAGCGATTCGCCCAATGAGTCCTTGATATTTAGTCGTTTTCAGCCAATTTTCTGGATTTTTGAAAATTTCACTTTTTTGTGAAATATCCACTAAATGAGGAAATAATATGTGTGAGGGTACCCCAGGAGAGTTCCAAATGTGTGTGGGTAGAATATATATCCCACGGGGGTAAAATTGAAAAAAGTTGAAAATTTTTTATTTTGGACTAAGTCAATTTTCTGGAGTTTATCAGACTTTCAGATAGGGGAGATGTCAGTGAGCGTTCCGATTTCAGTTCCAGAGTGATTCTCCCAATGAGTCCTTGATATTTAGTCGTTTTCAGCCAATTTTCTGGATTTTTGAAAATTTCACTTTTTTGTGAAAATATCCACTAAATGAGGAAATAATATGTGCGAGTGTACCCCAGGAGAGTTCCAAATGTGTGTGGGTAGAATATATATCTGACGGGGGTAAAATTGAAAGAAGTTGAAAAAAATTTTTTTTTGGACTTGGTCATTTTTCCGGCGTTTATCAAACTTTCAGATAGGGGAAATGTCAGTGAGCATTCCGATTTCAGTTCCAGAGCGATTCGCCCAATGAGTCCATGATATTAAGTCGTTTTCAGATAATATTTTGGATTTTTGAAAATTTCACTTTTTTGTGAAAATATCCACTAAATGAGGGAATAATATGTGTGAGGGTACCCCAGGAGAGTTCCAAATGTGTGTGGGTAGAATATATATCCCACGGGGTAAAATTGAAAAAAGTTGAAATCATTTTTTTTTGGACTTGGTCATTTTTCCGGCGTTTATCAGACTTTCAGATAGGGGAAATGTCAGTGAGCGTTCCGATTTCAGTTCCAGAGCGGTTCGCCCAATGAGTCTTTGATATTTAGTCGTTTTTAGCCAATTTTCTGGATTTTTGAAAATTTCACTTTTTTGTGAAAATATCCACTAAATGAGGGAATAATATGTGTGAGGGTACCCCAGGAGAGTTCCAAATGTGTGTGGGTAGAATATATATCCCACGGGGTAAAATTGAAAAAAGTTGAAATCATTTTTTTTTGGACTTAGTCATTTTTCCGGCATTTATCAGACTTTCAGATAGGGGAAATGTCAGTGAGCGTTCCGATTTCAGTTCCAGAGCGGATCGCCCAATGAGTTTTTGATATTTAGTCGTTTTCAGCCAAATTTCTGGATTTTTGAAAATTTCACTTTTTTGTGAAAATATCCACTAAATGAGGGAATAATATGTGTGAGGGTACCCCAGGAGAGTTCCAAATGTGTGTGGGTAGAATATATATCCCACGGGGGTAAAATTGAAAAAAGTTGAAAATTTTTTATTTTGGACTAAGTCAATTTTCTGGAGTTTATCAGACTTTCAGATAGGGCAAATGTCAGTGAGCGTTCCGATTTCAGTTCCAGAGCGATTCGCCCAATGAGTCCTTGAAATTTAGTCGTTTTCAGCCAATTTTCTGGATTTTTGAAAATTTCACTTTTTTGTGAAATATCCACTAAATGAGGAAATAATATGTGTGAGGGTACCCCAGGAGAGTTCCAAATGTGTGTGGGTAGAATATATATCCCACGGGGGTAAAATTGAAAAAAGTTGAAAATTTTTTATTTTGGACTAAGTCAATTTTCTGGAGTTTATCAGACTTTCAGATAGGGGAGATGTCAGTGAGCGTTCCGATTTCAGTTCCAGAGTGATTCTCCCAATGAGTCCTTGATATTTAGTCGTTTTCAGCCAATTTTCTGGATTTTTGAAAATTTCACTTTTTTGTGAAAATATCCACTAAATGAGGAAATAATATGTGCGAGTGTACCCCAGGAGAGTTCCAAATGTGTGTGGGTAGAATATATATCTGACGGGGGTAAAATTGAAAGAAGTTGAAAAAAATTTTTTTTTGGACTTGGTCATTTTTCCGGCGTTTATCAAACTTTCAGATAGGGGAAATGTCAGTGAGCATTCCGATTTCAGTTCCAGAGCGATTCGCCCAATGAGTCCATGATATTAAGTCGTTTTCAGATAATATTTTGGATTTTTGAAAATTTCACTTTTTTGTGAAAATATCCACTAAATGAGGGAATAATATGTGTGAGGGTACCCCAGGAGAGTTCCAAATGTGTGTGGGTAGAATATATATCCCACGGGGTAAAATTGAAAAAAGTTGAAATCATTTTTTTTTGGACTTGGTCATTTTTCCGGCGTTTATCAGACTTTCAGATAGGGGAAATGTCAGTGAGCGTTCCGATTTCAGTTCCAGAGCGGTTCGCCCAATGAGTCTTTGATATTTAGTCGTTTTTAGCCAATTTTCTGGATTTTTGAAAATTTCACTTTTTTGTGAAAATATCCACTAAATGAGGGAATAATATGTGTGAGGGTACCCCAGGAGAGTTCCAAATGTGTGTGGGTAGAATATATATCCCACGGGGTAAAATTGAAAAAAGTTGAAATCATTTTTTTTTGGACTTAGTCATTTTTCCGGCATTTATCAGACTTTCAGATAGGGGAAATGTCAGTGAGCGTTCCGATTTCAGTTCCAGAGCGGATCGCCCAATGAGTTTTTGATATTTAGTCGTTTTCAGCCAAATTTCTGGATTTTTGAAAATTTCACTTTTTTGTGAAAATATCCACTAAATGAGGGAATAATATGTGTGAGGGTACCCCAGGAGAGTTCCAAATGTGTGTGGGTAGAATATATATCCCACGGGGGTAAAATTGAAAAAAGTTGAACATTTTTTATTTTGGACTAAGTCAATTTTCTGGAGTTTATCAGACTTTCAGATAGGGGAGATGTCAGTGAGCGTTCCGATTTCAGTTCCAGAGCGAATCTCCCAATGAGTCCTTGATATTTAGTCGTTTTCAGCCAATTTTCTGGATTTTTGAAAATTTCACTTTTTTGTGAAAATATCCACTAAATGAGGAAATAATATGTGCGAGTGTACCCCAGGAGAGTTCCAAATATGTGTGGGTAGAATATATATCCCACGGGGGTAAAATTGAAAAAAGTTGAAAACATTTTTTTTTGGACTTAGTCATTTTTCCGGCGTTTATCAGACTTTCAGATAGGGGAAATGTCAGTGAGCGTTCCGATTTCAGTTCCAGAGCGGTTCGCCCAATGAGTCTTTGATATTTAGTCGTTTTCAGCCAATTTTCTGGATTTTTGAAAATTTCACTTTTTTGTGAAAATATCCACTAAATGAGGGAATAATATGTGTGAGGGTACCCCAGGAGAGTTTCAAATGTGTGTGGGTAGAATATATATCCCATGGGGGTAAAATTGAAAAAAGTTGAAAACATTTTTTTTTGGACTTAGTCATTTTTCCGGCGTTTATCAGACTTTCAGATAGGGGAAATGTCAGTGAGCGTTCCGATTTCAGTTCCAGAGCGGTTCGCCCAATGAGTCTTTGATATTTAGTCGTTTTCAGACAATTTTCTGGATTTTTGAAAATTTCACTTTTTTGTGAAAATATCCACTAAATGAGGGAATAATATGTGTGAGGGTACCCCAGGAGAGTTCCAAATGTGTGTGGGTAGAATATATATCCCACGGGGGTAAAATTGAAAAAAGTTGAAATCATTTTTTTTTGGACTTAGTCATTTTTCCAGCGTTTATCAGACTTTCAGATAGGGGAAATGTCAGTGAGCGTTCCGATTTCAGTTCCAGAGCGGTTCGCCCAATGAGTTTTTGATATTTAGTCGTTTTCAGCCAAATTTCTGGATTTTTGAAAATTTCACTTTTTTGTGAAAATATCCACTAAATGAGGGAATAATATGTGTGAGGGTACCCCAGGAGAGTTCCAAATGTGTGTGGGTAGAATATATATCCCACGGGGGTAAAATTGAAAAAAGTTGAACATTTTTTATTTTGGACTAAGTCAATTTTCTGGAGTTTATCAGACTTTCAGATAGGGGAGATGTCAGTGAGCGTTCCGATTTCAGTTCCAGAGCGATTCGCCCAATGAGTCCATGATATTAAGTCGTTTTCAGATAATATTTTGGATTTTTGAAAATTTCACTTTTTTGTGAAAATATCCACTAAATGAGGGAATAATATGTGTGAGGGTACCCCAGGAGAGTTCCAAATGTGTGTGGGTAGAATATATATCCCACGGGGTAAAATTGAAAAAAGTTGAAATCATTTTTTTTTGGACTTGGTCATTTTTCCGGCGTTTATCAGACTTTCAGATAGGGCAAATGTCAGTGAGCGTTCCGATTTCAGTTCCAGAGCGATTCGCCCAATGAGTCCTTGAAATTTAGTCGTTTTCAGCCAATTTTCTGGATTTTTGAAAATTTCACTTTTTTGTGAAATATCCACTAAATGAGGAAATAATATGTGTGAGGGTACCCCAGGAGAGTTCCAAATGTGTGTGGGTAGAATATATATCCCACGGGGGTAAAATTGAAAAAAGTTGAAAATTTTTTATTTTGGACTAAGTCAATTTTCTGGAGTTTATCAGACTTTCAGATAGGGGAGATGTCAGTGAGCGTTCCGATTTCAGTTCCAGAGTGATTCTCCCAATGAGTCCTTGATATTTAGTCGTTTTCAGCCAATTTTCTGGATTTTTGAAAATTTCACTTTTTTGTGAAAATATCCACTAAATGAGGAAATAATATGTGCGAGTGTACCCCAGGAGAGTTCCAAATGTGTGTGGGTAGAATATATATCTGACGGGGGTAAAATTGAAAGAAGTTGAAAAAAATTTTTTTTTGGACTTGGTCATTTTTCCGGCGTTTATCAAACTTTCAGATAGGGGAAATGTCAGTGAGCGTTCCGATTTCAGTTCCAGAGCGGTTCGCCCAATGAGTCTTTGATATTTAGTAGTTTTCAGCCAATTTTCTGGATTTTTGAAAATTTCACTTTTTTGTGAAAATATCCACTAAATGAGGGAATAATATGTGTGAGGGTACCCCAAGAGAGTTCCAAATGTGTGTGGGTAGAATATATATCCCACGGGGGTAAAATTGAAAAAAGTTGAAATCATTTTTTTTTGGACTTAGTCATTTTTCCAGCGTTTATCAGACTTTCAGATAGGGGAAATGTCAGTGAGCGTTCCGATTTCAGTTCCAGAGCGGTTCGCCCAATGAGTTTTTGATATTTAGTCGTTTTCAGCCAAATTTCTGGATTTTTGAAAATTTCACTTTTTTGTGAAAATATCCACTAAATGAGGGAATAATATGTGTGAGGGTACCCCAGGAGAGTTCCAAATGTGTGTGGGTAGAATATATATCCCACGGGGGTAAAATTGAAAAAAGTTGAACATTTTTTATTTTGGACTAAGTCAATTTTCTGGAGTTTATCAGACTTTCAGATAGGGGAGATGTCAGTGAGCGTTCCGATTTCAGTTCCAGAGCGATTCGCCCAATGAGTCCATGATATTAAGTCGTTTTCAGATAATATTTTGGATTTTTGAAAATTTCACTTTTTTGTGAAAATATCCACTAAATGAGGGAATAATATGTGTGAGGGTACCCCAGGAGAGTTCCAAATGTGTGTGGGTAGAATATATATCCCACGGGGTAAAATTGAAAAAAGTTGAAATCATTTTTTTTTGGACTTGGTCATTTTTCCGGCGTTTATCAGACTTTCAGATAGGGGAAATGTCAGTGAGCGTTCCGATTTCAGTTCCAGAGCGGTTCGCCCAATGAGTCTTTGATATTTAGTCGTTTTTAGCCAATTTTCTGGATTTTTGAAAATTTCACTTTTTTGTGAAAATATCCACTAAATGAGGGAATAATATGTGTGAGGGTACCCCAGGAGAGTTCCAAATGTGTGTGGGTAGAATATATATCCCACGGGGTAAAATTGAAAAAAGTTGAAATCATTTTTTTTTGGACTTAGTCATTTTTCCGGCATTTATCAGACTTTCAGATAGGGGAAATGTCAGTGAGCGTTCCGATTTCAGTTCCAGAGCGGATCGCCCAATGAGTTTTTGATATTTAGTCGTTTTCAGCCAAATTTCTGGATTTTTGAAAATTTCACTTTTTTGTGAAAATATCCACTAAATGAGGGAATAATATGTGTGAGGGTACCCCAGGAGAGTTCCAAATGTGTGTGGGTAGAATATATATCCCACGGGGGTAAAATTGAAAAAAGTTGAAAATTTTTTATTTTGGACTAAGTCAATTTTCTGGAGTTTATCAGACTTTCAGATAGGGGAGATGTCAGTGAGCGTTCCGATTTCAGTTCCAGAGCGAATCTCCCAATGAGTCCTTGATATTTAGTCGTTTTCAGCCAATTTTCTGGATTTTTGAAAATTTCACTTTTTTGTGAAAATATCCACTAAATGAGGAAATAATATGTGCGAGTGTACCCCAGGAGAGTTCCAAATATGTGTGGGTAGAATATATATCCCACGGGGGTAAAATTGAAAAAAGTTGAAAACATTTTTTTTTGGACTTAGTCATTTTTCCGGCGTTTATCAGACTTTCAGATAGGGGAAATGTCAGTGAGCGTTCCGATTTCAGTTCCAGAGCGGTTCGCCCAATGAGTCTTTGATATTTAGTCGTTTTCAGCCAATTTTCTGGATTTTTGAAAATTTCACTTTTTTGTGAAAATATCCACTAAATGAGGGAATAATATGTGTGAGGGTACCCCAGGAGAGTTTCAAATGTGTGTGGGTAGAATATATATCCCATGGGGGTAAAATTGAAAAAAGTTGAAAACATTTTTTTTTGGACTTAGTCATTTTTCCGGCGTTTATCAGACTTTCAGATAGGGGAAATGTCAGTGAGCGTTCCGATTTCAGTTCCAGAGCGGTTCGCCCAATGAGTCTTTGATATTTAGTCGTTTTCAGACAATTTTCTGGATTTTTGAAAATTTCACTTTTTTGTGAAAATATCCACTAAATGAGGGAATAATATGTGTGAGGGTACCCCAGGAGAGTTTCAAATGTGTGTGGGTAGAATATATATCCCATGGGGGTAAAATTGAAAAAAGTTGAAAACATTTTTTTTTGGACTTAGTCATTTTTCCGGCGTTTATCAGACTTTCAGATAGGGGAAATGTCAGTGAGCGTTCCGATTTCAGTTCCAGAGCGGTTCGCCCAATGAGTCTTTGATATTTAGTCGTTTTCAGACAATTTTCTGGATTTTTGAAAATTTCACTTTTTTGTGAAAATATCCACTAAATGAGGGAATAATATGTGTGAGGGTACCCCAGGAGAGTTCCAAATGTGTGTGGGTAGAATATATATCCCACGGGGGTAAAATTGAAAAAAGTTGAAATCATTTTTTTTTGGACTTAGTCATTTTTCCAGCGTTTATCAGACTTTCAGATAGGGGAAATTTCAGTGAGCGTTCCGATTTCAGTTCCAGAGCGGTTCGCCCAATGAGTTTTTGATATTTAGTCGTTTTCAGCCAAATTTCTGGATTTTTGAAAATTTCACTTTTTTGTGAAAATATCCACTAAATGAGGGAATAATATGTGTGAGGGTACCCCAGGAGAGTTCCAAATGTGTGTGGGTAGAATATATATCCCACGGGGGTAAAATTGAAAAAAGTTGAAAATTTTTTATTTTGGACTAAGTCAATTTTCTGGAGTTTATCAGACTTTCAGATAGGGGAGATGTCAGTGAGCGTTCCGATTTCAGTTCCAGAGCGATTCTCCCAATGAGTCCTTGATATTTAGTCGTTTTCAGCCAATTTTCTGGATTTTTGAAAATTTCACTTTTTTGTGAAAATATCCACTAAATGAGGAAATAATATGTGCGAGTGTACCCCAGGAGAGTTCCAAATATGTGTGGGTAGAATATATATCCCACGGGGGTAAAATTGAAAAAAGTTGATAAAATTTTTTTTTTGGACTTAGTCATTTTTTCCGGCTTTTATCAGACTTTCAGATAGAGGAAATGTCAGTGAGCATTCTGATTTCAATTCCAGAGCGATTCGCCCAATGAGTCCTTGATATTTAGTCGTTTTCAGCCAATATTTTGGATTTTTGAAAATTTCACTCTTTTGTGAAAATATCCACTAAATGAGGGAATAATATGTGTGAGGCTACCCCAGGAGAGTTCCAAATGTGTGTGGGTAGAATATATATCCCACGTGGGTAAATTTGAAAAAAGTTGAAAAATTTTTTTTTTTGGACTTGGTCATTTTTCCGGCGTTTATCAAACTTTCAGATAGGGGAAATGTCAGTGAGCATTCCGATTTCAGTTCCAGAGCGATTCGCCCAATGAGTCCATGATATTAAGTCGTTTTCAGCCAATATTTTGGATTTTTGAAAATTTCACTCTTTTGTTAAAATATCCACTAAATGAGGGAATAATATGTGTGAGGCTACCCCAGGAGAGTTCCAAATGTGTGTGGGTAGAATATATATCCCACGGGGGTAAAATTGAAAAAAGTTGAAAAAAATTTTTTTTTGGACTTTGTCCTTTTTCCGGCGTTTATCAGACTTTCAGAGAGGGCAAATGTCAGTGAGCGTTCCGATTTCAGTTCCAGAGCGATTCGCCCAATGAGTCCTTGATATTTAGTTGTTTTCAGCCAATATTTTGGATTTTTGAAAATTTCACTTTTTTGTGAAAATATCCACTAAATGAGGGAATAATATGTGTGAGGGTACCCCAGGAGAGTTCCAAATGTGTGTGGGTAGAATATATATCCCACGGGGGTAAATTTGAAAAAAGTTGAAAAATTTTTTTTTTTGGACTTAGTCATTTTTCGGGCGTTTATCACACTTTCAGATAGGGGAAATGTCAGTGAGCATTCCGATTTCAGTTCCAGAGCGATTCGCCCAATGAGTCCTTGATATTTAGTTGTTTTCAGCCAATATTTTGGATTTTTGAAAATTTCACTTTTTTGTGAAAATATCCACTAAATGAGGGAATAATATGTGTGAGGGTACCACAGGAGAGTTCCAAATATGTGTGGGTAGAATATATATCCCACGGGGGTAAAATTGAAAAAAGTTGAAAATTTTTTATTTTGGACTAAGTCAATTTTCTGGCGTTTATCAGACTTTAAGATAGGGGAAATGTCAGTAAGCGTTCCGATTTCAGTTCCAGAGCGATTCGCCCAATGAGTCCTTGATATTTAGTCGTTTTCAGCCAATATTTTGGATTTTTGAAAATTTCACTTTTTTGTGAAAATATCCACTAAATGAGGGAATAATATGCGTGAGGGTACCCCAGGAGAGTTCCAAATGTGTGTGGGTAGAATATATATCCCACGGGGGTAAAATTGAAAAAAGTTGAAAATTTTTTATTTTGGACTAAGTCAATTTTCTGGAGTTTATCAGACTTTCAGATAGGGGAGATGTCAGTGAGCGTTCCGATTTCAGTTCCAGAGCGATTTGCCCAATGAGTCCTTAATATTTAGTCGTTTTCAGCCAATTTTCTGGATTTTTGAAAATTTCACTTTTTTGTGAAAATATCCACTAAATGAGGGAATAATATGTGTGAGGGTACCCCAAGAGAGTTCCAAATGTGTGTGGGTAGAATATATATCCCACGGGGGTAAAATTGAAGAAAGTTGAAAAAAATTTTTTTTGTACTTAGTCATTTTTCCGGCGTTTTCAGACTTTCAGATAGGGCAAATGTCTGTGAGCATTCCGATTTCAGTTCCAGAGCGATTCGCCTAATGAGTCATAGATATTTAGTCGTTTTTAGCCAATTTTCTTGATTTTTGAAAATTTCACTTTTTTTGTGAAAATATCCACTAAATGAGGGAATAATATGTGTGAGGGTACCCCAGGAGAGTTGCAAATGTGTGTGGGTAGAATATATATCCCACGGGGGTAAAATTGAAAAAAGTTGAAAACATTTTTTTCTTGGACTTAGTCATTTTTCCGGCGTTTATCAGACTTTCAGATAGGGGAAATGTCAGTGAGCATTCTAATTTCAGTTCCAGAGCGATTCACCCAATGAGTAATTGATATTTAGTCGTTTTCAGCCAATTTTCTGGATTTTTTGAAAATTTCACTTTTTTGTGAAAATATCCACTAAATGAGGGAATAATATGTGTGAGGGTACCCCAGGAGGGTTCCAAATGTGTGTGGGTAGAATATATATCCCACGGGGGTAAAATTGAAAAAAGTTGAAAACATTTTTTTCTTGGACTTAGTCATTTTTCCGGCGTTTATCAGACTTTCAGATAGGGCAAATGTCTGTGAGCATTTCGATTTCAGTTCCAGAGCGATTCGCCCAATGAGTCCTTGATATTTAGTCGTTTTCAGCCAATTTTCTGGATTTTTGAAAATTTCACTTTTTTGTGAAAATATCCACTAAATGAGGGAATAATATGTGTGAGGGTACCCCAGGAGAGTTCCAAATGTGTGTGGGTAGAATATATATCCCACGGGGGTAAAATTGAAGAAAGTTGAAAAAAAATTTTTTTTGGACTTAGTCATTTTTCCGGCGTTTATCAGACTTTCATATAGGGGAAATGTCAGTGAGCGTTCCAATTTCAGTTCCAGAGCGATTTGCCCAATGAGTCCTTAATATTTAGTCGTTTTCAGCCAATTTTCTGGATTTTTGAAATTTTCACTTTTTTGTGAAAATATCCACTAAATGAGGGAATAATATGTGTGAGGGTACCCAAGAGAGTTCCAAATGTGTGTGGGTAGAATATATATCCCACGGGGGTAAAATTGAAGAAAGTTGAAAAAAATTTTTTTTGTACTTAGTCATTTTTCCGGCGTTTATCAGACTTTCAGATAGGGCAAATGTCTGTGAGCATTCCGATTTCAGTTCCAGAGCGATTCGCCCAATGAGTAATTGATATTTAGTCGTTTTCAGCCAATTTTCTGGATTTTTTGAAAATTTTACTTTTTTGTGAAAATATCCACTAAATGAGGGAATAATATGTGTGAGGGTACCCCAGGAGGGTTCCAAATGTGTGTGGGTAGAATATATATCCCACGGGGGTAAAATTGAAAAAAGTTGAAAACATTTTTTTTTGGACTTAGTCATTTTTCCGGCGTATATCAGACTTTCAGATAGGGGAAATGTCAGTTAGCGTCCCGATTTCAGTTCCAGAGAGATTTGCCCAATGAGTCCTTAATATTTAGTCATTTTCAGCCAATTTTCTGGATTTTTGAAAATTTCACTTTTTTTGTGAAAATATCCACTAAATGAGGGAATAATATATGTGAGGGTACCCCAGGAGGGTTCCAAATGTGTGTGGGTAGAATATATATCCCACAGGGGTAAAATTGAAAAAAGTTGAAAAAAATTTTTTCTTGGACTTAGTCATTTTTCGGGCGTTTATCAGACTTTCAGATAGGGGAAATGTCAGTGAGCGTTACGATTTCAGTTCCAGAGCGATTTGCCCAATGAGTCCTTAATATTTAGTCGTTTTCAGCCAATTTTCTGGATTTTTGAAAATTTCACTTTTTTGTGAAAATATCCACTAAATGAGGGAATAATATGTGTGAGGGTACCCCAAGAGAGTTCCAAATGTGTGTGGGTAGAATATATATCCCACGGGGGTAAAATTGAAGAAAGTTGAAAAAAAAATTTTTTTGACTTAGTCATTTTTCCGGCGTTTATCAGACTTTCATATAGGGCAAATGTCTGTGAGCATTCCGGTTTCAGTTCCAGAGCGATTCGCCTAATGAGTCCTTGATATTTAGTCGTTTTTAGCCAATTTTCTGGATTTTTGAAAATTTCACTTTTTTGTGAAAATATCCACTAAATGAGGGAATAATATGTGTGAGGGTACCCCAGGAGAGTTCCAAATGTGTGTGGGTAGAATATATATCCCACGGGGGTAAAATTGAAAAAAGTTGAAAAATTTTTTTTCTTGGACTTAGTAATTTTTCCGGCGTTTATCAGACTTTCAGATAGGGCAAATGTCAGTGAGCGTTCCGATTTCAGTTCAAAGAGCGATTTGCCCAATAAGTCCTTAATATTTAGTCGTTTTCAGCCAATTTTCTGGATTTTTGAAAATTTCACTTTTTTGTGAAAATATCCACTAAATGAGGGAATAATATGTGTGAGGGTACCCCAGGAGAGTTCCAAATGTGTGTGGGTAGAATATATATCCCACGGGGGTAAAATTGAAAAAGTTGAAAAAAAATTTTTCTTGGACTAAGTCATTTTTCCGGCGTCTATCAGACTTTCAGATAGGGGAAATGTCAGTGAGCATTCCGATTTCAGTTCCAGAGCGATTCTCTCATTTAGTCCTTGATATTTAGTCGTTTTCAGCCAATTTTCTGGATTTTTTGAAAATTTCACTTTTTTGTGAAAATATCCACTAAATGAGGGAATAATATGTGTGAGGGTACCCCAGGAGAATTCTAAATGTGTGTGAGTAAAATATATATCCCACGGGGGTAAAATTGAGAAAAGTTGAAAAAATTTTTTTCTTGGACTGAGTCATTTTTCCGGCGTCTATCAGACTTTCAGATAGGGGAAATGTCAGTGAGCATTCCGATTTCAGTTCCAGAGCGATTCGCTCAATGAGTCCTTGATATTTAGTCGTTTTCAGCCAATTTTCTGGATTTTTTGAAAATTTCACTTTTTTGTGAAAATATCCACTAAATGAGGGAATAATATGTGTGAGGGTACCCCAGGAGAGTTCCAAATGTGTGTGGGTAGAATATATATCCCACGGGGGTAAAATTGAGAAAAGTTAAAAAAAAAATTTTTTTTGACGTAGTAATTTTTCCGGCGTTTATCAGACTTTCAGATAGGGGAAATGTCAGTGAGCGTTCCGATTTCAGTTCCAGAGCGATTCGCCCAATGACTCCTTGATATTTAGTCATTTTCATCCAATTTTCTGGATTTTTGAAAATTTCACTTTTTTGTGAAAATATCCACTAAATGAGTTAATAATATGTGTGAGGGTACCCCAGGAGGGTTCCAAATGTGTGTGGGTAGAATATATATCCCACGGGGGTAAAATTGAAAAAAGTTGAAAAAATTTTTTTCTTGGACTTAGTCATTTTTCCGGCGTTTATCAGACTTTCAGATAGGGGAAATGTCAGTGAGCGTTCCGATTTCAGTTCCAGAGCAATTCTCCCAAAGAGTCCTTGATATTTAGTCGTTTTCAGCCAATTTTCTGGATTTTGAAAATTTCACTTTTTTGTGAAAATATCCACTAAATGAGGGAATAATATGTGTGAGGGTACCCCAGGAGAGTTCCAAATGTGTGTGGGTAGAATATATATCCCACGGGGGTAAAATTGAAAAAAGTTGAAAAAATTTTTTTTGGGAGTTAGTCATTTTTCCGGCGTTTATCAGACTTTCAGATAGGGGAAATGTCAGTGAGCATCCCGATTTCAGTTCCAGAGCAATTTGCCCAATGAGTCCTTAATATTTAGTCGTTTTCAGCCAGATTTCTGGATTTTTGAAAATTTCACTTTTTTGTGAAAATATCCACTAAATGAGGGAATAATATATGTGAGGGTACCCCAGGAGGGTTCCAAATGTGTGTGGGTAGAATATATATCCCACGGGGGTAAAATTAAAAAAAGTTGAAAAAAAAATTTTTTTGGACTTAGTCATTTTTCCGGCGTTTATCAGACTTTCAGATAGGGGAAATGTCAGTGAGCGTTCCGATTTCAGTTCCAGAGCAATTCGCCCAAAGAGTCCTTGATATTTAGTCGTTTTCAGCCAATTTTCTGGATTTTTGAAAATTTCACTTTTTTGTGAAAATATCCACTAAATGAGGGAATAATATGTGTGAGGGTACCCCAGGAGAGTTCCAAATGTGTGTGGATAGAATATATATCCCACGGGGGTAAAATTGAAAAAAGTTGAAAAAATTTTTTTTGGGAGTTAGTCATTTTTCCGGCGTTTATCAGACTTTCAGATAGGGCAACTGTCAGTGAGCGTTCTGATTTCAGTTCCAGAGTGATTCGCCCAATGAGTCCTTGATATTTAGTCGCTTTCAGCCAATTTTCTGGATTTTTGAAAATTTCACTTTTTTTGTGAAAATATCCACTAAATGAGGGAATAATATGTGTGAGGGTACCCCAGGAGAGTTCCAAATGTGTGTGGGTATAATATATATCCCACGGGGGTAAAATTGAAAAAAGTTGAAAACATTTTTTTCTTGGACTTAGTCATTTTTCTGGCGTTTATCAGACTTTCAGATAGGGGAAATGTCAGTGAGCATTCTTATTTCAGTTCCAGAGCGATTCGCCCAATGAGTAATTGATATTTAGTCGTTTTCAGCCAATTTTCTGGATTTTTTGAAAATTTCACTTTTTTGTGAAAATATCCACTAAATGAGGGAATAATATGTGTGAGGGTACCCCAGGAGGGTTCCAAATGTGTGTGGGTAGAATATATATCCCACGGGGGTAAAATTGAAAAAAGTTGAAAACATTTTTTTCTTGGACTTACTCATTTTTCCGGCGTTTATCAGACTTTCAGATAGGGCAAATGTCTGTGAGCATTTCGATTTCAGTTCCAGAGCGATTCGCCCAATGAGTCCTTGATATTTAGTCGTTTTCAGCCAATTTTCTGGATTTTTGAAAATTTCACTTTTTTGTGAAAATATCCACTAAATGAGGGAATAATATGTGTGAGGGTACCCCAGGAGAGTTCCAAATGTGTGTGGGTAGAATATATATCCCACGGGGGTAAAATTGAAGAAAGTTGAAAAAAAATTTTTTTTGGAGTTAGTCATTTTTCCGGCGTTTATCAGACTTTCAGATAGGGCAACTGTCAGTGAGCGTTCCGATTTCAGTTCCAGAGTGATTCGCCCAATGAGTCCTTGATATTTAGTCGCTTTCAGCCAATTTTCTGGATTTTTGAAAATTTCACTTTTTTTGTGAAAATATCCACTAAATGAGGGAATAATATGTGTGAGAGTACCCCAGGAGAGTTCCAAATGTGTGTGGGTATAATATATATCCCACGGGGGTAAAATTGAAAAAAGTTGAAAAAATTTTTTTCTTGGACTTAGTCATTTTTCCGGCGTTTATCAGACTTTCAGATAGGGGAAATGTCAGTGAGCGTTCCGATTTCAGTTCCAGAGCAATTCTCCCAAAGAGTCCTTGATATTTAGTCGTTTTCAGCCAATTTTCTGGATTTTGAAAATTTCACTTTTTTGTGAAAATATCCACTAAATGAGGGAATAATATGTGTGAGGGTACCCCAGGAGAGTTCCAAATGTGTGTGGGTAGAATATATATCCCACGGGGGTAAAATTGAAAAAAGTTGAAAAAATTTTTTTTGGGAGTTAGTCATTTTTCCGGCGTTTATCAGACTTTCAGATAGGGGAAATGTCAGTGAGCATCCCGATTTCAGTTCCAGAGCAATTTGCCCAATGAGTCCTTAATATTTAGTCGTTTTCAGCCAGATTTCTGGATTTTTGAAAATTTCACTTTTTTGTGAAAATATCCACTAAATGAGGGAATAATATATGTGAGGGTACCCCAGGAGGGTTCCAAATGTGTGTGGGTAGAATATATATCCCACGGGGGTAAAATTAAAAAAAGTTGAAAAAAAAATTTTTTTGGACTTAGTCATTTTTCCGGCGTTTATCAGACTTTCAGATAGGGGAAATGTCAGTGAGCGTTCCGATTTCAGTTCCAGAGCAATTCGCCCAAAGAGTCCTTGATATTTAGTCGTTTTCAGCCAATTTTCTGGATTTTTGAAAATTTCACTTTTTTGTGAAAATATCCACTAAATGAGGGAATAATATGTGTGAGGGTACCCCAGGAGAGTTCCAAATGTGTGTGGGTAGAATATATATCCCACGGGGGTAAAATTGAAAAAAGTTGAAAAAATTTTTTTTGGGAGTTAGTCATTTTTCCGGCGTTTATCAGACTTTCAGATAGGGCAACTGTCAGTGAGCGTTCTGATTTCAGTTCCAGAGTGATTCGCCCAATGAGTCCTTGATATTTAGTCGCTTTCAGCCAATTTTCTGGATTTTTGAAAATTTCACTTTTTTTGTGAAAATATCCACTAAATGAGGGAATAATATGTGTGAGGGTACCCCAGGAGAGTTCCAAATGTGTGTGGGTATAATATATATCCCACGGGGGTAAAATTGAAAAAAGTTGAAAACATTTTTTTCTTGGACTTAGTCATTTTTCTGGCGTTTATCAGACTTTCAGATAGGGGAAATGTCAGTGAGCATTCTTATTTCAGTTCCAGAGCGATTCGCCCAATGAGTAATTGATATTTAGTCGTTTTCAGCCAATTTTCTGGATTTTTTGAAAATTTCACTTTTTTGTGAAAATATCCACTAAATGAGGGAATAATATGTGTGAGGGTACCCCAGGAGGGTTCCAAATGTGTGTGGGTAGAATATATATCCCACGGGGGTAAAATTGAAAAAAGTTGAAAACATTTTTTTCTTGGACTTACTCATTTTTCCGGCGTTTATCAGACTTTCAGATAGGGCAAATGTCTGTGAGCATTTCGATTTCAGTTCCAGAGCGATTCGCCCAATGAGTCCTTGATATTTAGTCGTTTTCAGCCAATTTTCTGGATTTTTGAAAATTTCACTTTTTTGTGAAAATATCCACTAAATGAGGGAATAATATGTGTGAGGGTAAACCAGGAGAGTTCCAAATGTGTGTGGGTAGAATATATATCCCACGGGGGTAAAATTGAAGAAAGTTGAAAAAAAATTTTTTTTGGAGTTAGTCATTTTTCCGGCGTTTATCAGACTTTCAGATAGGGCAACTGTCAGTGAGCGTTCCGATTTCAGTTCCAGAGTGATTCGCCCAATGAGTCCTTGATATTTAGTCGCTTTCAGCCAATTTTCTGGATTTTTGAAAATTTCACTTTTTTTGTGAAAATATCCACTAAATGAGGGAATAATATGTGTGAGAGTACCCCAGGAGAGTTCCAAATGTGTGTGGGTATAATATATATCCCACGGGGGTAAAATTGAAAAAAGTTGAAAACATTTTTTTCTTGGACTTAGTCATTTTTCCGGCGTTTATCAGACTTTCAGATAGGGGAAATGTCAGTGAGCATTCTTATTTCAGTTCCAGAGCGATTCGCCCAATGAGTAATTGATATTTAGTCGTTTTCAGCCAATTTTCTGGATTTTTTGAAAATTTCACTTTTTTGTGAAAATATCCACTAAATGAGGGAATAATATGTGTGAGGGTACCCCTGGAGAGTTCCAAATGTGTGTGGGTAGAATATATATCCCACGGGGGTAAAATTGAAGAAAGTTGAAAAAAAATTTTTTTTGGACTTAGTCATTTTTCCGGCGTTTATCAGACTTTCAGATAGGGGAAATGTCAGTGAGCGTCCCGATTTCAGTTCCAGAGAGATTTGCCCAATGAGTCCTTAATATTTAGTCATTTTCAGCCAATTTTCTGGATTTTTGAAAATTTCACTTTTTTTGTGAAAATATCCACTAAATGAGGGAATAATATATGTGAGGGTACCCCAGGAGGGTTCCAAATGTGTGTGGGTAGAATATATATCCCACAGGGGTAAAATTGAAAAAAGTTGAAAAAAATTTTTTCTTGGACTTAGTCATTTTTCGGGCGTTTATCAGACTTTCAGATAGGGGAAATGTCAGTGAGCGTTGAAATGTCAGTGAGCGTTCCTATTTCAGTTCCAGAGCGATTTGCCCAATGAGTCCTTAATATTTAGTCGTTTTCAGCCAATTTTCTGGATTTTTGAAAATTTCACTTTTTTGTGAAAATATCCACTAAATGAGGGAATAATATGTGTGAGGGTACCCCAAGAAAGTTCCAAATGTGTGTGGGTAGAATATATATCCCACGGGGGTAAAATTGAAGAAAGTTGAAAAAAAAATTTTTTGGACTTAGTCATTTTTCCGGCGTTTATCAGACTTTCAGATAGGGCAAATGTCTGTGAGCATTCCGATTTCAGTTCCAGAGCGATTCGCCTAAAGAGTCCTTGATATTTAGTCGTTTTTAGCCAATTTTCTGGATTTTTGAAAATTTCACTTTTTTGTGAAAATATCCACTAAATGAGGGAATAATATGTGTGAGGGTACCCCAGGAGAGTTGCAAATGTGTGTGGGTAGAACATATATCCCACGGGGGTAAAATTGAGAAAAGTTGAAAAAAATTTTTTCTTGGACTGAGTCATTTTTCCGGCGTCTATCAGACTTTCAGATAGGGGAAATGTCAGTGAGCATTCCGATTTCAGTTCCAGAGCGATTCGCTCAATGAGTCCTTGACATTTAGTCGTTTTCAGCCAATTTTCTGGATTTTTTGAAAATTTCACTTTTTTGTGAAAATATCCACTAAATGAGGGAATAATATGTGTGAGGGTACCCCAGGAGAGTTCCAAATGTGTGTGGGTAGAATATATATCCCACGGGGGTAAAATTGAGAAAAGTTTAAAAAAAATTTTTTTTTGACGTAGTAATTTTTCCGGCGTCTATCAGACTTTCAGATAGGGGAAATGTCAGTGAGCATTCCGATTTCAGTTCCAGAGCGATTCGCTCAATGAGTCCTTGACATTTAGTCGTTTTCAGCCAATTTTCTGGATTTTTTGAAAATTTCACTTTTTTGTGAAAATATCCACTAAATGAGTTAATAATATGTGTGAGGGTACGCCAGGAGGGTTCCAAATGTGTGTGGGTAGAATATATATCCCACGGGGGTAAAATTGAAAAAAGTTGAAAAAAATTTTTTTTGGAGTTAGTCATTTTTCCGGCGTTTATCAGACTTTCAGATAGGGCAAATGTCTGAGAGCGTTTCGATTTCAGTTCCAGAGCGATTCGCCCAATGAGTCCTTGATATTTAGTCGTTTTCAGCCAATTTTCTGGATTTCTGAAAATTTCACTTTTTTGTGAAAATATCCACTAAATGAGGGAATAATATGTGTGAGGGTACCCCAGGAGAGTTCCAAATGTGTGTGGGTAGAATATATATCCCACGGGGGTAAAATTGAAGAAAGTTGAAAAAAATTTTTTTTGGGACTTAGTCATTTTTCCGGCGTTTATCAGACTTTCAGATAAGGGAAATGTCAGTGAGCGTTCCGATTTCAGTTCCAGAGCAATTTGCCCAATGAGTCCTTAATATTTAGTCGTTTTCAGCCAATTTTCTGGATTTTTGAAAATTTCACTTTTTTGTGAAAATATCCACTAAATGAGGAAATAATATGTGTGAGGGTGCCCCAGGAGGGTTCCAAATGTGTGTGGGTAGAATATATATCCCACGGGGGTAAAATTGAAGAAAGTTGAAAAAAAAATTTTTTTTGGACTTAGTCATTTTTCCGGCGTTTATCAGACTTTCAGATAGGGGAAATGTCAATGAGCATCCCGATTTCAGTTCCAGAGCGATTTGCCCAATGAGTCCTTAATATTTAGTCGTTTTCAGCCAGATTTCTGGATTTTTGAAAATTTCACTTTTTTGTGAAAATATCCACTAAATGAGGGAATAATATGTGTGAGGGTACTCCAGGAGAGTTCCAAATGTGTGTGGGTAGAATATATATCCCACGGGGGTAAAATTAAAAAAAGTTGAAAAAAATTTTTTTTTGGACTTAGTCATTTTTCCGGCGTATATCAGACTTTCAGATAGGGGAAATGTCAGTGAGCGTCCCGATTTCAGTTCCAGAGAGATTTGCCCAATGAGTCCTTAATATTTAGTCATTTTCAGCCAATTTTCTGGATTTTTGAAAATTTCACTTTTTTGTGAAAATATCCACTAAATGAGGGAATAATATATGTGAGGGTACCCCAGGAGGGTTCCAAATGTGTGTGGGTAGAATATATATCCCACGGGGGTAAAATTGAAAAAAGTTGAAAAAAATTTTTTTTGGACTTAGTCATTTTTTCGGCGTTTATCAGACTTTCAGATAGGGCAAATGTCTGTGAGCATTCCGATTTCAGTTCCAGAGCGATTTGCGTAATGAGTCCTTGATATTTATTCGTTTTTAGCCAATTTTCTGGATTTTTGAAAATTTCACTTTTTTGTGAAAATATCCTCTAAATGTGGGAATAATATGTGTGAGGGTACCCCAGGAGAGTTGCAAATGTGTGTGGGTAGAATATATATCCCACGGGGGTAAAATTGAAGAAAGTTGAAAAAAAATTTTTTTTGGACTTAGTCATTTTTCCGGCGTTTATCAGACTTTCAGATAGGGCAAATGTCTGTGAGCATTCTGATTTCAGTTCCAGAGCGATTTGCCTAATGAGTCCTTGATATTTATTCGTTTTTAGCCAATTTTCTGGATTTTTGAAAATTTCACTTTTTTGTGAAAATATCCACCAAATCAGGGAATAATATGTGTGAGGGTACCCCAAGAAAGTTCCAAATGTGTGTGGGTAGAATATATATCCCACGGGGGTAAAATTGAAGAAAGTTGAAAAAAAATTTTTTTGGACTTAGTCATTTTTCCGGCGTTTATCAGACTTTCAGATAGGGCAAATGTCTGTGAGCATTCCGATTTCAGTTCCAGAGCGATTCGCCTAATGAGTCCTTGATATTTAGTCGTTTTTAGCCAATTTTCTGGATTTTTGAAAATTTCACTTTTTTGTGAAAATATCCACTAAATGAGGGAATAATATGTGTGAGGGTACCCCAGGAGAGTTCCAAATGTGTGTGGGTAGAATATATATCCCACGGGGGTAAAATTGAAAAAAGTTGAAAAAATTTTTTTCTTGGACTGAGTCATTTTTCCGGCGTCTATCAGACTTTCAGATAGGGGAAATGTCAGTGAGCATTCCGATTTCAGTTCCAGAGCGATTCGCTCAATGAGTCCTTGACATTTAGTCGTTTTCAGCCAATTTTCTGGATTTTTTGAAAATTTCACTTTTTTGTGAAAATATCCACTAAATGAGGGAATAATATGTGTGAGGGTACCCCAGGAGAGTTCCAAATGTGTGTGGGTAGAATATATATCCCACGGGGGTAAAATTGAAAAAAGTTGAAAAAATTTTTTTTTGGAGTTAGTCATTTTTCCGGCGTTTATCAGACTTTCAGATAGGGCAAATGTCTGTGAGCGTTTCGATTTCAGTTCCAGAGCGATTCGCCCAATGAGTCCTTGATATTTAGTCGTTTTCAGCCAATTTTCTGGATTTTTGAAAATTTCACTTTTTTGTGAAAATATCCACTAAATGAGGGAATAATATGTGTGAGGGTACCCCAGGAGAGTTCCAAATGTGTGTGGGTAGAATATATATCCCACGGGGGTAAAATTGAAGAAAGTTGAAAAAAATTTTTTTGGGGACTTAGTCATTTTTCCGGCGTTTATCAGACTTTCAGATAAGGGAAATGTCAGTGAGCGTTCCGATTTCAGTTCCAGAGCAATTTGCCCAATGAGTCCTTAATATTTAGTCGTTTTCAGCCAATTTTCTGGATTTTTGAAAATTTCACTTTTTTGTGAAAATATCCACTAAATGAGGAAATAATATGTGTGAGGGTACCCCAGGAGAGTTCCAAATGTGTGTGGGTAGAATATATATCCCACAGGGGTAAAATTGAAGAAAGTTGAAAAAAAATTTTTTTTGGACTTAGTCATTTTTCCGGCGTTTATCAGACTTTCAGATAGGGGAAATGTCAGTGAGCGTCACGATTTCAGTTCCAGAGAGATTTGCCCAATGAGTCCTTAATATTTAGTCATTTTCAGCCAATTTTCTGGATTTTTGAAAATTTCACTTTTTTTGTGAAAATATCCACTAAATGAGGGAATAATATGTGTGAGGGTACCCCAGGAGAGTTCCAAATGTGTGTGGGTAGAATATATATCCCACGGGGGTAAAATTGAAAAAAGTTGAAAAAATTTTTTTCTTGGACTTAGTAATTTTTCCTGCGTTTATCAGACTTTCAGATAGGGGAAATGTCAGTGAGCGTTCCGATTTCAGTTCCAGAGCAATTCGCCCAATGAGTCCTTGATATTTAGTCGTTTTCAGCCAATTTTCTGGATTTTTTGAAAATTTCACTTTTTTGTGAAAATATCCACTAAATGAGGGAATAATATGTGTGAGGGTACCCCAGGAGGGTTCCAAATGTGTGTGGGTAGAATATATATCCCACGGGGGTAAAATTGAAAAAAGTTGAAAACATTTTTTTCTTGGACTTAGTCATTTTTCCGGCGTTTATCAGACTTTCAGATAGGGCAAATGTCTGTGAGCATTTCGATTTCAGTTCCAGAGCGATTCGCCCAATGAGTCCTTGATATTTAGTCGTTTTCAGCCAATTTTCTGGATTTTTGAAAATTTCACTTTTTTGTGAAAATATCCACTAAATGAGGGAATAATATATGTGAGGGTACCCCAGGAGGGTTCCAAATGTGTGTGGGTAGAATATATATCCCACAGGGGTAAAATTGAAAAAAGTTGAAAAAAATTTTTTCTTGGACTTAGTCATTTTTCGGGCGTTTATCAGACTTTCAGATAGGGGAAATGTCAGTGAGCGTTCCGATTTCAGTTCCAGAGCGATTTGCCCAATGAGTCCTTAATATTTAGTCGTTTTCAGCCAATTTTCTGGATTTTTGAAATTTTCACTTTTTTGTGAAAATATCCACTAAATGAGGGAATAATATGTGTGAGGGTACCCCAAGAGAGTTCCAAATGTGTGTGGGTAGAATATATATCCCACGGGGGTAAAATTGAAAAAAGTTGAAAAAAATTTTTTCTTGGACTTAGTAATTTTTCCTGCGTTTATCAGACTTTCAGATAGGGGAAATGTCAGTGAGCGTTCCGATTTCAGTTCCAGAGCAATTCGCCCAATGAGTCCTTGATATTTAGTCGTTTTCAGCCAATTTTCTGGATTTTTGAAAATTTCACTTTTTTGTGAAAATATCCACTAAATGAGGGAATAATATGTGTGAGGGTACCCCAGGAGAGTTCCAAATGTGTGTGGGTAGAATATATATCCCACGGGGGTAAAATTGAAAAAACTTGAAAAAATTTTTTTTTGGAGTTAGTAATTTTTCCGGCGTTTATCAGACTTTCAGATAGGGCAACTGTCAGTGAGCGTTCCGATTTCAGTTCCAGAGTGATTCGCCCAATGAGTCCTTGATATTTAGTCGCTTTCAGCCAATTTTCTGGATTTTTTAAAATTTCACTTTTTTTGTGAAAATATCCACTAAATGAGGGAATAATATGTGTGAGGGTACCCCAGGAGAGTTCCAAATGTGTGTGGGTATAATATATATCCCACGGAGGTAAAATTTAAAAAAGTTGAAAACATTTTTTTCTTGGACTTAGTCATTTTTCCGGCGTTTATCAGACTTTCAAATAGGGGAAATGTCAGTGAGCATTCTTATTTCAGTTCCAGAGCGATTCGCCCAATGAGTAATTGATATTTAGTCGTTTTCAGCCAATTTTCTGGATTTTTTGAAAATTTCACTTTTTTGTGAAAATATCCACTAAATGAGGGAATAATATGTGTGAGGGTACCCCAGGAGGGTTCCAAATGTGTGTGGGTAGAATATATATCCCACGGGGGTAAAATTGAAAAAAGTTGAAAACATATTTTTCTTGGACTTAGTCATTTTTCCGGCGTTTATCAGACTTTCAGATAGGGCAAATGTCTGTGAGCATTTCGATTTCAGTTCCAGAGCGATTTGCCCAATGAGTCCTTGATATTTATTCGTTTTCAGCCAATTTTCTGGATTTTTGAAAATTTCACTTTTTTGTGAAAATATCCACTAAATGAGGGAATAATATGTGTGAGGGTACCCCAGGAGAGTTCCAAATGTGTGTGGGTAGAATATATATCCCACGGGGGTAAAATTGAAGAAAGTTGAAAAAAAATTTTTTTTGGACTTAGTCATTTTTCCGGCGTTTATCAGACTTTCAGATAGGGGAAATGTCAGTGAGCATCCCGATTTCAGTTCCAGAGCGATTTGCCCAATGAGTCCTTAATATTTAGTCGTTTTCAGCCAATTTTCTGGATTTTTGAAAATTTCACTTTTTTTGTGAAAATATCCACTAAATGAGGGAATAATATATGTGAGGGTACCCCAGGAGGGTTCCAAATGTGTGTGGGTAGAATATATATCCCACAGGGGTAAAATTGAAAAAAGTTGAAAAAAATTTTTTCTTGGACTTAGTAATTTTTCCTGCGTTTATCAGACTTTCAGATAGGGGAAATGTCAGTGAGCGTTCCGATTTCAGTTCCAGAGCAATTCGCCCAATGAGTCCTTGTTATTTAGTCGTTTTCAGCCAATTTTCTGGATTTTTGAAAATTTCACTTTTTTGTGAAAATATCCACTAAATGAGGGAATAATATGTGTGAGGGTACCCCAGGAGAGTTCCAAATGTGTGTGGGTAGAATATATATCCCACGGGGGTAAAATTGAAAAAACTTGAAAAAATTTTTTTTTGGAGTTAGTAATTTTTCCGGCGTTTATCAGACTTTCAGATAGGGCAACTGTCAGTGAGCGTTCCGATTTCAGTTCCAGAGTGATTCGCCCAATGAGTCCTTGATATTTAGTCGCTTTCAGCCAATTTTCTGGATTTTTGAAAATTTCACTTTTTTTGTGAAAATATCCACTAAATGAGGGAATAATATGTGTGAGGGTACCCCAGGAGAGTTCCAAATGTGTGTGGGTATAATATATATCCCACGGAGGTAAAATTTAAAAAAGTTGAAAACATTTTTTTCTTGGACTTAGTCATTTTTCCGGCGTTTATCAGACTTTCAGATAGGGGAAATGTCAGTGAGCATTCTTATTTCAGTTCCAGAGCGATTCGCCCAATGAGTAATTGATATTTAGTCGTTTTCAGCCAATTTTCTGGATTTTTTGAAAATTTCACTTTTTTGTGAAAATATCCACTAAATGAGGGAATAATATGTGTGAGGGTACCCCAGGAGGGTTCCAAATGTGTGTGGGTAGAATATATATCCCACGGGGGTAAAATTGAAAAAAGTTGAAAACATTTTTTTCTTGGACTTAGTCATTTTTCCGGCGTTTATCAGACTTTCAGATAGGGCAAATGTCTGTGAGCATTTCGATTTCAGTTCCAGAGCGATTCGCCCAATGAGTCCTTGATATTTAGTCGTTTTCAGCCAATTTTCTGGATTTTTGAAAATTTCACTTTTTTGTGAAAATATCCACTAAATGAGGGAATAATATGTGTGAAGGTACCCCAGGAGAGTTCCAAATGTGTGTGGGTAGAATATATATCCCACGGGGGTAAAATTGAAGAAAGTTGAAAAAAAATTTTTTTTGGACTTAGTCATTTTTCCGGCGTTTATCAGACTTTCAGATAAGGGAAATGTCAGTGAGCATCCCGATTTCAGTTCCAGAGCGATTTGCCCAATGAGTCCTTAATATTTAGTCGTTTTCAGCCAATTTTCTGGATTTTTGAAAATTTCACTTTTTTTGTGAAAATATCCACTAAATGAGGGAATAATATATGTGAGGGTACCCCAGGAGGGTTCCAAATGTGTGTGGGTAGAATATATATCCCACAGGGGTAAAATTGAAAAAAGTTGAAAAAAATTTTTTCTTGGACTTAGTCATTTTTCGGGCGTTTATCAGACTTTCAGATAGGGGAAATGTCAGTGAGCGTTCCGATTTCAGTTCCAGAGTGATTTGCCCAATGAGTCCTTAATATTTAGTCGTTTTCAGCCAATTTTCTGGATTTTTGAAATTTTCACTTTTTTGTGAAAATATCCACTAAATGAGGGAATAATATGTGTGAGGGTACCCCAAGAGAGTTCCAAATGTGTGTGGGTAGAATATATATCCCACGGGGGTAAAATTGAAAAAACTTGAAAAAAATTTTTTCTTGGACTTAGTCATTTTTCGGGCGTTTATCAGACTTTCAGATAGGGGAAATGTCAGTGAGCGTTCCGATTTCAGTTCCAGAGCGATTTGCCCAATGAGTCCTTAATATTTAGTCGTTTTCAGCCAATTTTCTGGATTTTTGAAATTTTCACTTTTTTGTGAAAATATCCACTAAATGAGGGAATAATATGTGTGAGGGTACCCCAAGAGAGTTCCAAATGTGTGTGGGTAGAATATATATCCCACGGGGGTAAAATTGAAAAAAGTTGAAAAAAATTTTTTCTTGGACTTAGTAATTTTTCCTGCGTTTATCAGACTTTCAGATAGGGGAAATGTCAGTGAGCGTTCCGATTTCAGTTCCAGAGCAATTCGCCCAATGAGTCCTTGATATTTAGTCGTTTTCAGCCAATTTTCTGGATTTTTGAAAATTTCACTTTTTTGTGAAAATATCCACTAAATGAGGGAATAATATGTGTGAGGGTACCCCAGGAGAGTTCCAAATGTGTGTGGGTAGAATATATATCCCACGGGGGTAAAATTGAAAAAACTTGAAAAAATTTTTTTTTGGAGTTAGTAATTTTTCCGGCGTTTATCAAACTTTCAGATAGGGCAACTGTCAGTGAGCGTTCCGATTTCAGTTCCAGAGTGATTCGCCCAATGAGTCCTTGATATTTAGTCGCTTTCAGCCAATTTTCTGGATTTTTTAAAATTTCACTTTTTTTGTGAAAATATCCACTAAATGAGGGAATAATATGTGTGAGGGTACCCCAGGAGAGTTCCAAATGTGTGTGGGTATAATATATATCCCACGGAGGTAAAATTTAAAAAAGTTGAAAACATTTTTTTCTTGGACTTAGTCATTTTTCCGGCGTTTATCAGACTTTCAAATAGGGGAAATGTCAGTGAGCATTCTTATTTCAGTTCCAGAGCGATTCGCCCAATGAGTAATTGATATTTAGTCGTTTTCAGCCAATTTTCTGGATTTTTTGAAAATTTCACTTTTTTGTGAAAATATCCACTAAATGAGGGAATAATATGTGTGAGGGTACCCCAGGAGGGTTCCAAATGTGTGTGGGTAGAATATATATCCCACGGGGGTAAAATTGAAAAAAGTTGAAAACATATTTTTCTTGGACTTAGTCATTTTTCCGGCGTTTATCAGACTTTCAGATAGGGCAAATGTCTGTGAGCATTTCGATTTCAGTTCCAGAGCGATTCGCCCAATGAGTCCTTGATATTTATTCGTTTTCAGCCAATTTTCTGGATTTTTGAAAATTTCACTTTTTTGTGAAAATATCCACTAAATGAGGGAATAATATGTGTGAGGGTACCCCAGGAGAGTTCCAAATGTGTGTGGGTAGAATATATATCCCACGGGGGTAAAATTGAAGAAAGTTGAAAAAAAATTTTTTTTGGACTTAGTCATTTTTCCGGCGTTTATCAGACTTTCAGATAGGGGAAATGTCAGTGAGCATCCCGATTTCAGTTCCAGAGCGATTTGCCCAATGAGTCCTTAATATTTAGTCGTTTTCAGCCAATTTTCTGGATTTTTGAAAATTTCACTTTTTTTGTGAAAATATCCACTAAATGAGGGAATAATATATGTGAGGGTACCCCAGGAGGGTTCCAAATGTGTGTGGGTAGAATATATATCCCACAGGGGTAAAATTGAAAAAAGTTGAAAAAAATTTTTTCTTGGACTTAGTCATTTTTCGGGCGTTTATCAGACTTTCAGATAGGGGAAATGTCAGTGAGCGTTCCGATTTCAGTTCCAGAGCGATTTGCCCAATGAGTCCTTAATATTTAGTCGTTTTCAGCCAATTTTCTGGATTTTTGAAATTTTCACTTTTTTGTGAAAATATCCACTAAATGAGGGAATAATATGTGTGAGGGTACCCCAAGAGAGTTCCAAATGTGTGTGGGTAGAATATATATCCCACGGGGGTAAAATTGAAAAAAGTTGAAAAAAATTTTTTCTTGGACTTAGTAATTTTTCCTGCGTTTATCAGACTTTCAGATAGGGGAAATGTCAGTGAGCGTTCCGATTTCAGTTCCAGAGCAATTCGCCCAATGAGTCCTTGTTATTTAGTCGTTTTCAGCCAATTTTCTGGATTTTTGAAAATTTCACTTTTTTGTGAAAATATCCACTAAATGAGGGAATAATATGTGTGAGGGTACCCCAGGAGAGTTCCAAATGTGTGTGGGTAGAATATATATCCCACGGGGGTAAAATTGAAAAAACTTGAAAAAATTTTTTTTTGGAGTTAGTAATTTTTCCGGCGTTTATCAGACTTTCAGATAGGGCAACTGTCAGTGAGCGTTCCGATTTCAGTTCCAGAGTGATTCGCCCAATGAGTCCTTGATATTTAGTCGCTTTCAGCCAATTTTCTGGATTTTTGAAAATTTCACTTTTTTTGTGAAAATATCCACTAAATGAGGGAATAATATGTGTGAGGGTACCCCAGGAGAGTTCCAAATGTGTGTGGGTATAATATATATCCCACGGAGGTAAAATTTAAAAAAGTTGAAAACATTTTTTTCTTGGACTTAGTCATTTTTCCGGAGTTTATCAGACTTTCAGATAGGGGAAATGTCAGTGAGCATTCTTATTTCAGTTCCAGAGCGATTCGCCCAATGAGTAATTGATATTTAGTCGTTTTCAGCCAATTTTCTGGATTTTTTGAAAATTTCACTTTTTTGTGAAAATATCCACTAAATGAGGGAATAAAATGTGTGAGGGTACCCCAGGAGGGGTCCAAATGTGTGTGGGTAGAATATATATCCCACGGGGGTAAAATTGAAAAAAGTTGAAAACATTTTTTTCTTGGACTTAGTCATTTTTCCGGCGTTTATCAGACTTTCAGATAGGGCAAATGTCTGTGAGCATTTCGATTTCAGTTCCAGAGCGATTCGCCCAATGAGTCCTTGATATTTAGTCGTTTTCAGCCAATTTTCTGGATTTTTGAAAATTTCACTTTTTTGTGAAAATATCCACTAAATGAGGGAATAATATGTGTGAAGGTACCCCAGGAGAGTTCCAAATGTGTGTGGGTAGAATATATATCCCACGGGGGTAAAATTGAAGAAAGTTGAAAAAAAATTTTTTTTGGACTTAGTCATTTTTCCGGCGTTTATCAGACTTTCAGATAGGGGAAATGTCAGTGAGCATCCCGATTTCAGTTCCAGAGCGATTTGCCCAATGAGTCCTTAATATTTAGTCGTTTTCAGCCAATTTTCTGGATTTTTGAAAATTTCACTTTTTTTGTGAAAATATCCACTAAATGAGGGAATAATATATGTGAGGGTACCCCAGGAGGGTTCCAAATGTGTGTGGGTAGAATATATATCCCACAGGGGTAAAATTGAAAAAAGTTGAAAAAATTTTTTTCTTGGACTTAGTCATTTTTCGGGCGTTTATCAGACTTTCAGATAGGGGAAATGTCAGTGAGCGTTCCGATTTCAGTTCCAGAGCGATTTGCCCAATGAGTCCTTAATATTTAGTCGTTTTCAGCCAATTTTCTGGATTTTTGAAATTTTCACTTTTTTGTGAAAATATCCACTAAATGAGGGAATAATATGTGTGAGGGTACCCCAAGAGAGTTCCAAATGTGTGTGGGTAGAATATATATCCCACGGGGGTAAAATTGAAAAAAGTTGAAAAAAAATTTTTCTTGGACTTAGTAATTTTTCCTGCGTTTATCAGACTTTCAGATAGGGGAAATGTCAGTGAGCGTTCCGATTTCAGTTCCAGAGCAATTTGCCCAATGAGTCCTTGATATTTAGTCGTTTTCAGCCAATTTTCTGGATTTTTGAAAATTTCACTTTTTTGTGAAAATATCCACTAAATGAGGGAATAATATGTGTGAGGGTACCCCAGGAGAGTTCCAAATGTGTGTGGGTAGAATATATATCCCACGGGGGTAAAATTGAAAAAACTTGAAAAAATTTTTTTTTGGAGTTAGTAATTTTTCCGGCGTTTATCAGACTTTCAGATAGGGCAACTGTCAGTGAGCGTTCCGATTTCAGTTCCAGAGTGATTCGCCCAATGAGTCCTTGATATTTAGTCGCTTTCAGCCAATTTTCTGGATTTTTGAAAATTTCACTTTTTTTGTGAAAATATCCACTAAATGAGGGAATAATATGTGTGAGGGTACCCCAGGAGAGTTCCAAATGTGTGTGGGTATAATATATATCCCACGGAGGTAAAATTTAAAAAAGTTGAAAACATTTTTTTCTTGGACTTAGTCATTTTTCCGGCGTTTATCAGACTTTCAGATAGGGGAAATGTCAGTGAGCATTCTTATTTCAGTTTCAGAGCGATTCGCCCAATGAGTAATTGATATTTAGTCGTTTTCAGCCAATTTTCTGGATTTTTTGAAAATTTCACTTTTTTGTGAAAATATCCACTAAATGAGGGAATAATATGTGTGAGGGTACCCCAGGAGGGTTCCAAATGTGTGTGGGTAGAATATATATCCCACGGGGGTAAAATTGAAAAAAGTTGAAAACATTTTTTTCTTGGACTTAGTCATTTTTCCGGCGTTTATCAGACTTTCAGATAGGGGAAATGTCAGTGAGCATCCCGATTTCAGTTCCAGAGCGATTTGCCCAATGAGTCCTTAATATTTAGTCGTTTTCAGCCAATTTTCTGGATTTTTGAAAATTTCACTTTTTTTGTGAAAATATCCACTAAATGAGGGAATAATATATGTGAGGGTACCCCAGGAGGGTTCCAAATGTGTGTGGGTAGAATATATATCCCACGGGGGTAAAATTGAAGAAAGTTGAAAAAAAATTTTTTTGGAGTTAGTAATTTTTCCGGCGTTTATCAGACTTTCAGATAGGGCAACTGTCAGTGAGCGTTCCAATTTCAGTTCCAGAGTGATTCGCCCAATGAGTCCTTGATATTTAGTCGCTTTCAGCCAATTTTCTGGATTTTTGAAAATTTCACTTTTTTTGTGAAAATATCCACTAAATGAGGGAATAATATGTGTGAGGGTACCCCAGGAGAGTTCCAAATGTGTGTGGGTATAATATATATCCCACGGAGGTAAAATTTAAAAAAGTTGAAAACATTTTTTTCTTGGACTTAGTCATTTTTCCGGCGTTTATCAGACTTTCAGATAGGGGAAATGTCAGTGAGCATTCTTATTTCAGTTCCAGAGCGATTCGCCCAATGAGTAATTGATATTTAGTCGTTTTCAGCCAATTTTCTGGATTTTTTGAAAATTTCACTTTTTTGTGAAAATATCCACTAAATGAGGGAATAATATGTGTGAGGGTACCCCAGGAGGGTTCCAAATGTGTGTGGGTAGAATATATATCCCACGGGGGTAAAATTGAAAAAAGTTGAAAAAATTTTTTTCTTGGACTTAGTAATTTTTCCTGCGTTTATCAGACTTTCAGATAGGGGAAATGTCAGTGAGCGTTCCGATTTCAGTTCCAGAGCAAGTCGCCCAATGAGTCCTTGATATTTAGTCGTTTTCAGCCAATTTTCTGGATTTTTGAAAATTTCACTTTTTTGTGAAAATATCCACTAAATGAGGGAATAATATGTGTGAGGGTACCCCAGGAGAGTTCCAAATGTGTGTGGGTAGAATATATATCCCACGGGGGTAAAATTGAAAAAACTTGAAAAAATTTTTTTTTGGAGTTAGTAATTTTTCCGGCGTTTATCAGACTTTCAGATAGGACAACTGTCAGTGAGCGTTCCGATTTCAGTTCCAGAGCGATTCGCCCAATGAGTAATTGATATTTAGTCGTTTTCAGCCAATTTTCTGGATTTTTTGAAAATTTCACTTTTTTGTGAAAATATCCACTAAATGAGGGAATAATATGTGTGAGGGTACCCCAGGAGGGTTCCAAATGTGTGTGGGTAGAATATATATCCCACGGGGGTAAAATTGAAAAAAGTTGAAAACATTTTTTTCTTGGACTTAGTCATTTTTCCGGCGTTTATCAGACTTTCAGATAGGGCAAATGTCTGTGAGCATTTCGATTTCAGTTCCAGAGCGATTCGCCCAATGAGTAATTGATATTTAGTCGTTTTCAGCCAATTTTCTGGATTTTTTGAAAATTTCACTTTTTTGTGAAAATATCCACTAAATGAGGGAATAATATGTGTGAGGGTACCCCAGGAGGGTTCCAAATGTGTGTGGGTAGAATATATATCCCACGGGGGTAAAATTGAAAAAGTTGAAAACATTTTTTTCTTGGACTTAGTCATTTTTCCGGCGTTTATCAGACTTTCAGAGAGGGCAAATGTCTGTGAGCATTTCGATTTCAGTTCCAGAGCGATTCGCCCAATGAGTCCTTGATATTTAGTCGTTTTTAGCCAATTTTCTGGATTTTTGAAAATTTCACTTTTTTGTGAAAATATCCACTAAATGAGGAAATAATATGTGTGAGGGTACCCCAGGAGAGTTCCAAATGTGTGTGGGTAGAATATATATCCCACGGGGGTAAAATTGAAAAAAGTTTAAAAAAAATTTTTCTTGGACTTAGTCATTTTTCCGGCGTTTATCAGACTTTCAGATAGGGGAAATGTCAGTGAGCATTCCGATTTCAGTTCCAGAGCGATTTGCCCAATGAGTCCTTAATATTTAGTCGTTTTCAGCCAATTTTCTGGATTTTTGAAAATTTCACTTTTTTGTGAAAATATCCACTAAATGAGGGAATAATATGTGTGAGGGTACCCCAGGAGAGTTCCAAATGTGTGTGGGTAGAATATATATCCCACAGGGGTAAAATAGAAAAAAGTTGAAAAAATTTTTTTCTTCGACTTAGTCATTTTTCCGGCGTTTATCAGACTTTCAGATAGGGGAAATGTGAGTGAGCATTCCGATTTCAGTTCCAGAGCGATTCGCCCAATGAGTCCTTGATATTTAGTCGTTTTCAGCCAATTTTCGGGATTTTTGAAAATTTCACTATTTTGTGAAAATATCCACTAAATGAGGGAATAATATGTGTGAGGGTACCCCAGGAGGGTTCCAAATGTGTGTGGGTAGAATATATATCCCACGGGGGTAAAATTGAAAAAAGTTGAAAAAATTTTTTTCTTGGACTTAGTCATTTTTCCGGCGTTTATCAGACTTTCAGATAGGGGAAATGTCAGTGAGCATTCCGATTTCAGTTCAAGAGCGATTCGCCCAATGAGTCCTTGATATTTAGTCGTTTTCAGCCAATTTTCGGGATTTTTGAAAATTTCACTATTTTGTGAAAATATCCACTAAATGAGGGAATAATATGTGTGAGGGTACCCCAGGAGGGTTCCAAATGTGTGTGGGTAGAATATATATCCCACGGGGGTAAAATTGAAAAAAGTTGAAAAAATTTTTTTCTTGGACTTAGTCATTTTTCCGGCGTTTCTCAGACTTTCAGATAGGGGAAATGTCAGTGAGCATTCCGATTTCAGTTCCAGAGCGATTCGCCTAATGAGTCCTTGATATTTAGTCGTTTTTAGCCAATTTTCGGGATTTTTGAAAATTTCACTTTTTTGTGAAAATATCCACTAAATGAGGGAATAATATGTGTGAAGGTACCCCAGGAGAGTTCCAAATGTGTGTGGGTAGAATATATATCCCACGGGGGTAAAATAGAAAAAAGTTGAAAACATTTTTTTCTTCGACTTAGTCATTTTTCCGGCGTTTATCAGACTTTCAGATAGGGGAAATGTCAGTGAGCATTCCGATTTCAGTTCCAGAGCGATTTGCCCAATGAGTCCTTAATATTTAGTCGTTTTCAGCCAATTTTCTGGATTTTTGAAAATTTCACTTTTTTGTGAAAATATCCACTAAATGAGGGAATAATATGTGTGAGGGTACCCCAGGAGAGTTGCAAATGTGTGTGGGTAGAATATATATCCCACAGGGGTAAAATAGAAAAAAGTTGAAAAAATTTTTTTCTTCGACTTAGTCATTTTTCCGGCGTTTATCAGACTTTCAGATAGGGCAAATGTCAGTGAGCATTCCGATTTCAGTTCCAGAGCGATTCGCCTAATGAGTCCTTGATATTTAGTCGTTTTTAGCCAATTTTCGGGATTTTTGAAAATTTCACTTTTTTGTGAAAATATCCACTAAATGAGGGAATAATATGTGTGAAGGTACCCCAGGAGGGTTCCAAATGTGTGTGGGTAGAATATATATCCCACGGGGGTAAAATTGAAAAAAGTTGAAAAAAATTTTTTCTTGGACTTAGTCATTTTTCCGGCGTTTATCAGACTTTCAGATAGGGGAAATGTCAGTGAGAATTCCGATTTCAGTTCCAGAGCGATTTGCCCAATGAGTCCTTAATATTTAGTCGTTTTCAGCCAATTTTCTGGATTTTTGAAAATTTCACTTTTTTGTGAAAATATCCACTAAATGAGGGAATAATATGTGTGAGGGTACCCCAGGAGAGTTCCAAATGTGTGTGGGTAGAATATATATCCCACAGGGGTAAAATAGAAAAAAGTTGAAAAAATTTTTTTCTTCGACTTAGTCATTTTTCCGGCGTTTATCAGACTTTCAGATAGGGCAAATGTCAGTGAGCATTCCGATTTCAGTTCCAGAGCGATTCGCCTAATGAGTCCTTGATATTTAGTCGTTTTTAGCCAATTTTCGGGATTTTTGAAAATTTCACTTTTTTGTGAAAATATCCACTAAATGAGGGAATAATATGTGTGAAGGTACCCCAGGAGAGTTCCAAATGTGTGTGGGTAGAATATATATCCCACGGGGGTAAAATAGAAAAAAGTTGTAAAAATTTTTTTCTTCGACTTAGTCATTTTTCCAGCGTTTATCAGACTTTCAGATAGGGGAAATGTCAGTGAGCGTTCCGATTTCAGTTCCAGAGCGATTTGCCCAATGAGTCCTTAATATTTAGTCGTTTTCAGCCAATTTTCTGGATTTTTGAAAATTTCACTTTATTGTGAAAATATCCACTAAATGAGGGAATAATATGTGTGAGGGTACCCCAGGAGAGTTCCAAATGTGTGTGGGTAGAATATATATCCCACGGGGGTAAAATTGAAAAAAGTTGAAAAAAATTTTTTCTTGGACTTAGTAATTTTTCCGGCGTTTATCAGACTTTCAGATAGGGCAAATGTCTGTGAGCATTCCGATTTCAGTTCCAGAGCGATTCGCCTAATGAGTCATAGATATTTAGTCGTTTTTAGCCAATTTTCTGGATTTTTGAAAATTTCACTTTTTTGTGAAAATATCCACTAAATGAGGGAATAATATGTGTGAGGGTACCCCAGGAGAGTTGCAAATGTGTGTGGGTAGAATATATATCCCACAGGGGTAAAATAGAAAAAAGTTGAAAAAATTTTTTTCTTCGACTTAGTCATTTTTCCGGCGTTTATCAGACTTTCAGATAGGGCAAATGTCAGTGAGCATTCCGATTTCAGTTCCAGAGCGATTCACCTAATGAGTCCTTGATATTTAGTCGTTTTTAGCCAATTTTCGGGATTTTTGAAAATTTCACTTTTTTGTGAAAATATCCACTAAATGAGGGAATAATATGTGTGAAGGTACCCCAGGAGAGTTCCAAATGTGTGTGGGTAGAATATATATCCCACGGGGGTAAAATAGAAAAAAGTTGAAAAAATTTTTTTCTTCGACTTAGTCATTTTTCCAGCGTTTATCAGACTTTCAGATAGGGGAAATGTGAGTGAGCGTTCCGATTTCAGTTCCAGAGCGATTCGCCCAATGAGTCGTTGATATTTAGTCGTTTTCAGCCAATTTTCTGGATTTTTGAAAATTTCACTTTTTTGTGAAAATATCCACTAAATGAGGGAATAATATGTGTGAGGGTACCCCAGGAGAGTTCCAAATGTGTGTGGGTAGAATATATATCCCACGGGGGTAAAATAGAAAAAAGTTGAAAAAATTTTTTTCTTCGACTTAGTCATTTTTCCGGCGTTTATCAGACTTTCAGATAGGGCAAATGTCAGTGAGCATTCCGATTTCAGTTCCAGAGCGATTCGCCCAATGAGTCCTTGATATTTAGTCGTTTTCAGCCATTTTTCGGGATTTTTGAAAATTTCACTATTTTGTGAAAATATCCACTAAATGAGGGAATAATATGTGTGAGGGTGCCCCAGGAGGGTTCCAAATGTGTGTGGGTAGAATATATATCCCACGGGGGTAAAATTGAAAAAAGTTGAAAAAAATTTTTTCTTGGACTTAGTCATTTTTCCGGCGTTTATCAGACTTTCAGATAGGGGAAATGTCAGTGAGCATTCCGATTTCAGTTCCAGAGCGATTTGCCCAATGAGTCCTTAATATTTAGTCGTTTTCAGCCAATTTTCTGGATTTTTGAAAATTTCACTTTTTTGTGAAAATATCCACTAAATGAGGGAATAATATGTGTGAGGGTACCCCAGGAGAGTTCCAAATGTGTGTGGGTAGAATATATATCCCACAGGGGTAAAATAGAAAAAAGATGAAAAAATTTTTTTCTTCGACTTAGTCATTTTTCCGGCGTTTATCAGACTTTCAGATAGGGCAAATGTCAGTGAGCATTCCGATTTCAGTTCCAGAGCGATTCGCCTAATGAGTCCTTGATATTTAGTCGTTTTTAGCCAATTTTCGGGATTTTTGAAAATTTCACTTTTTTGTGAAAATATCCACTAAATGAGGGAATAATATGTGTGAAGGTACCCCAGGAGAGTTCCAAATGTGTGTGGGTAGAATATATATCCCACGGGGGTAAAATAGAAAAAAGTTGAAAAAATTTTTTTCTTCGACTTAGTCATTTTTCCAGCGTTTATCAGACTTAAAGATAGGGGAAATGTCAGTGAGCGTTCCGATTTCAGTTCCAGAGCGATTTGCCCAATGAGTCCTTAATATTTAGTCGTTTTCAGCCAATTTTCTGGATTTTTGAAAATTTCACTTTTTTGTGAAAATATCCACTAAATGAGGGAATAATATGTGTGAGGGTACCCCAGGAGAGTTCCAAATGTGTGTGGGTAGAATATATATCCCACGGGGGTAAAATTGAAGAAAGTTTAAAAAAATTTTTTTTTGGACTTAGTTATTTTTCCGGCGTTTATCAGACTTTCAGATAGGGGAAATGTCAGTGAGCGTTCCGATTTCAGTTCCAGAGCGACTCGCCCAATGAGTCCTTGATATTTAGTCGTTTTCAGTCATTTTTCGGGATTTTTGAAAATTTCACTATTTTGTGAAAATATCCACTAAATGAGGGAATAATATGTGTGAGGGTACCCCAGGAGGGTTCCAAATGTGTGTGGGTAGAATATATATCCCACGGGGGTAAAATTGAAAAAAGTTGAAAAAAATTTTTTCTTGGACTTAGTCATTTTTCCGGCGTTTATCAGACTTTCAGATAGGGCAAATGTCAGTGAGCATTCCGATTTCAGTTCCAGAGCGATTCGCCTATTGAGTCCTTGATATTTAGTCGTTTTTAGCCAATTTTCGGGATTTTTGAAAATTTCACTTTTTTGTGAAAATATCCACTAAATGAGGGAATAATATGTGTGAAGGTACCCCAGGAGAGTTCTAAATGTGTGTGGGTAGAATATATATACCACGGGGGTAAAATAGAAAAAAGTTGAAAAAATTTTTTTCTTCGACTTAGTCATTTTTCCACCGTTTATCAGACTTTCAGATAGGGGAAATGTCAGTGAGCGTTCCGATTTCAGTTCCAGAGCGATTTGCCCAATGAGTCCTTAATATTTAGTCGTTTTCAGCCAATTTTCTGGATTTTTGAAAATTTCACTTTATTTAGAAAATATCCACTAAATGAGGGAATAATATGTGTGAGGGTACCCCAGGAGAGTTCCAAATGTGTGTGGGTAGAATATATATCCCACTGGGGTAAAATTGAAGAAAGTTGAAAAAAATTTTTTTTTGGACTTAAGTCATTTTTCCGGCGTTTATCAGACTTTCAGATAGGGGAAATGTCAGTGAGCGTTCCGATTTCAGTTCCAGAGCGATTCGCCCAATGAGTCGTTGATATTTAGTCGTTTTCAGCCAATTTTCTGGATTTTTGAAAATTTCACTATTTTGTGAAAATATCCACTAAATGAGGGAATAATATGTGTGAGGGTACCCCAGGAGAGTTCCAAATGTGTGTGGGTAGAATATATATCCCACGGGAGTAAAATAGAAAAAAGTTGAAAAAAATTTTTTCTTGGACTTAGTAATTTTTCCGGCGTTTATCAGACTTTCAGATAGGGCAAATGTCAGTGAGCATTCCGATTTCAGTTCCAGAGCGATTCGCCTAATGAGTCCTTGATATTTAGTCGTTTTTAGCCAATTTTCGGGATTTTTGAAAATTTCACTTTTTTGTGAAAATATCCACTAAATGAGGGAATAATATGTGTGAGGGTACCCCAGGAGAGTTCCAAATGTGTGTGGGTAGAATATATATCCCACGGGGGTAAAATAGAAAAAAGTTGAAAAAATTTTTTTCTTCGACTTAGTCATTTTTCCGGCGTTTATCAGACTTTCAGATAGGGGAAATGTCAGTGAGCGTCCCGATTTCAGTTCCAGAGCGGTTTGCCCAATGAGTCCTTAATATTTAATCGTTTTCAGCCAATTTTCTGGATTTTTGAAAATTTCACTTTTTTGTGAAAATATCCACTAAATGAGAGAATAATATGTGTGAGGGTACCCCAGGAGAGTTCCAAATGTGTGTGGGTAGAATATATATCCCACGGGGGTAAAATTAAAAAAAGTTGAAAAAATTTTTTTTTGGGACTTAGTCATTTTTCCGGCGTTTATCAGACTTTCAGATAGGGGAAATGTGAGTGAGCGTTCCGATTTCAGTTCCAGAGCGATTCGCCCAATGAGTCGTTGATATTGAGTCGTTTTCAGCCAATTTTCTGGATTTTTGAAAATTTCACTTTTTTGTGAAAATATCCACTAAATGAGGGAATAATATGTGTGAGGGTACCCCAGGAGGGTTCCAAATGTGTGTGGGTAGAATATATATCCCACGGGGGTAAATTTGTAAAAAGTTTAAAAAAAATTTTTCTTGGACTTAGTTATTTTTCCGGCGTTTATCAGACTTTCAGATAGGGGAAATGTCAGTGAGCGTTCCGATTTCAGTTCCAGAGCGATTTGCCCAATGAGTCCTTAATATTTAGTCGTTTTCAGCCAATTTTATGGATTTTTGAAAATTTCACTTTTTTGTGAAAATATCCACTAAGTGAGGAAATAATATGTGTGAGGGTACCCCAGGAGAGTTCCAAATGTGTGTGGGTAGAATATATATCCCACGGGGGTAAAATTGAAGAAAGTTGAAAAAAAATTTTTTTGGACTTAGTCATTTTTCCGGCGTTTATCAGACTTTCAGATAGGGCAAATGTCTGCGAGCATTCCGATTTCAGTTCCAGAGCGATTCGCCTAATGAGTCCTTGATATTTAGTCATTTTTAGCCAATTTTCTGGATTTTTGAAAATTTCACTTTTTTGTGAAAATATCCACTAAATGAGGGAATAATATGTGTGAGGGTACCCCAGGAGAGTTCCAAATGTGTGTGGGTAGAATATATATCCCACGGGGGTAAAATAGAAAAAAGTTGAAAAAATTTTTTTCTTCGACTTAGTCATTTTTCTGGCGTTTATCAGACTTTCAGATAGGGCAAATGTCAGTGAGCATTCCGATTTCAGTTCCAGAGCGATTCGCCCAATGCGTCCTTGATATTTAGTCGTTTTCAGCCATTTTTCGGGATTTTTGAAAATTTCACTATTTTGTGAAAATATCCACTAAATGAGGGAATAATATGTGTGAGGGTACCCCAGGAGGGTTCCAAATGTGTGTGGGTAGAATATATATCCCACGGGGGTAAAATTGAAAAAAGTTGAAAAAATTTTTTTCTTGGACTTAGTCATTTTTCCGGCGTTTATCAGACTTTCAAATAGGGGAAATGTCAGTGAGCATTCCGATTTCAGTTCCAGAGCGATTTGCCCAATGAGTACTTAATATTTAGTCGTTTTCTACCAATTTTCTGGATTTTTGAAAATTTCACTTTTTTGTGAAAATATCCACTAAATGAGGGAATAATATGTGTGAGGGTACCCCAGGAGAGTTCCAAATGTGTGTGGGTAGAATATATATCCCACAGGGGTAAAATAGAAAAAAGTTGAAAAAATTTTTTTCTTCGACTTAGTCATTTTTCCGGCGTTTATCAGACTTTCAGATAGGGCAAATGTCAGTGAGCATTCCGATTTCAGTTCCAGAGCGATTCGCCTATTGAGTCCTTGATATTTAGTCGTTTTTAGCCAATTTTCGGGATTTTTGAAAATTTCACTTTTTTGTGAAAATATCCACTAAATGAGGGAATAATATGTGTGAAGGTACCCCAGGAGAGTTCCAAATGTGTGTGGGTAGAATATATATACCACGGGGGTAAAATAGAAAAAAGTTGAAAAAATGTTTTTCTTCGACTTAGTCATTTTTCCAGCGTTTATCAGACTTTCAGATAGGGGAAATGTCAGTGAGCGTTCCGATTTCAGTTCCAGAGCGATTTGCCCAATGAGTCCTTAATATTTAGTCGTTTTCAGCCAATTTTCTGGATTTTTGAAAATTTCACTTTATTGTGAAAATATCCACTAAATGAGGGAATAATATGTGTGAGGGTACCCCAGGAGAGTTCCAAATGTTTGTGGGTAGAATATATATCCCACGGGGGTAAAATTGAAGAAAGTTGAAAAAAATTTTTTTTTGGACTTAAGTCATTTTTCCGGCGTTTATCAGACTTTCAGATAGGGGAAATGTCAGTGAGCGTTCCGATTTCAGTTCCAGAGCGATTCGCCCAATGAGTCGTTGATATTTAGTCGTTTTCAGCCAATTTTCTGGATTTTGGAAAATTTCACTATTTTGTGAAAATATCCACTAAATGAGGGAATAATATGTGTGAGGGTACCCCAGGAGAGTTCCAAATGTGTGTGGGTAGAATATATATCCCACGGGGGTAAAATAGAAAAAAGTTGAAAAAATTTTTTTCTTCGACTTAGTCATTTTTCCGTCGTTTATCAGACTTTCAGATAGGGGAAATGTCAGTGAGCGTTCCGATTTCAGTTCCAGAGCGATTTGCCCAATGAGTCCTTAATATTTAGTCGTTTTCAGCCAATTTTCTGGATTTTTGAAAATTTCACTTTTTTGTGAAAATATCCACTAAATGAGAGAATAATATGTGTGAGGGTACCCCAGGAGAGTTCCAAATGTGTGTGGGTAGAATATATATCCCACGGGGGTAAAATTAAAAAAAGTTGAAAAAAATTTTTTTTGGGACTTAGTCATTTTTCCGGCGTTTATCAGACTTTCAGATAGGGGAAATGTGAGTGAGCGTTCCGATTTCAGTTCCAGAGCGATTCGCCCAATGAGTCGTTGATATTGAGTCGTTTTCAGCCAATTTTCTGGATTTTTGAAAATTTCACTTTTTTGTGAAAATATCCACTAAATGAGGGAATAATATGTGTGAGGGTACCCCAGAAGAGTTCCAAATGTGTGTGAGTAGAATATATATCCCACGGGGGTAAAATAGAAAAAAGTTGAAAAAAATTTTTTTTGGGACTTAGTCATTTTTCCGGCGTTTATCAGACTTTCAGATAGGGGAAATGTGAGTGAGCGTTCCGATTTCAGTTCCAGAGCGATTCGCCCAATGAGTCGTTGATATTTAGTCGTTTTCAGCCAATTTTCTGGATTTTTGAAAATTTCACTTTTTTGTGAAAATATCCACTAAATGAGGGAATAATATGTGTGAGGGTACCCCAGAAGAGTTCAAAATGTGTGTGAGTAGAATATATATCCCACGGGGGTAAAATAGAAAAAAGTTGAAAAAAATTTTTTCTTCGACTTAGTCATTTTTCCGGCATTTATCAGACTTTCAGATAGGGCAAATGTCAGTGAGCATTGCGATTTCAGTTCCAGAGCGATTCGCCCAATGAGTCCTTGATATTTAGTCGTTTTCAGCCATTTTTCTGGATTTTTGAAAATTTCACTATTTTGTGAAAATATCCACTAAATGAGGGAATAATATGTGTGAGGGTACCCCAGGAGGGTTCCAAATGTGTGTGGGTAGAATATATATCCCACGGGGGTAAAATTGAAGAAAGTTGAAAACATTTTTTTCTTGGACTTAGTCATTTTTCCGGCGTTTATCAGACTTTCAGATAGGGCAAATGTCAGTGAGCGTTCAGATTTCAGTTCCAGAGCGATTCGCCCAATGAGTCCTTGATATTTAGTCATTTTCAGCCAATTTTTATGGATTTTTGAAAATTTCACTTTTTTGTGAAAATATCCACTAAATGAGGGAATAATATGTGTGAGGGTACCCCAGGAGGGTTCCAAATATGTGTGGGTAGAATATATATCCCACGGGGGTAAAATTGTAAAAAGTTGAAAAAAAATTTTTCTTGGACTTAGTTATTTTTCCGGCGTTTATCAGACTTTCAGATAGGGCAAATGTCTGCGAGCATTCCGATTTCAGTTCCAGAGCGATTCGCCCAATGAGTCCTTGATATTTAGTCGTTTTCAGCCATTTTTCGGGATTTTTGAAAATTTCACTATTTTGTGAAAATATCCACTAAATAAGGGAATAATATGTGTGAGGGTACCCCAGGAGGGTTCCAAATGTGTGTGGGTAGAATATATATCCCACGGGGGTAAAATTGAAGAAAGTTGAAGAAAATTTTTTTTGGACTTAGTCATTTTTCCGGCGTTTATCAGACTTTCAGATAGGGCAAATGTCTGTGAGCATTCCGATTTCAGTTCCAGAGCGATTCGCCTAATGAGTCCTTGATATTTAGTCGTTTTTAGCCAATTTTCTAGATTTTTGAAAATTTCACTTTTTTGTGAAAATATCCACTAAATGAGGGAATAATATGTGTGAGGGTACCCCAGGAGAGTTCCAAATGTGTGTGGGTAGAATATATATCCCACGGGGGTAAAATTGAAGAAAGTTGAAAACATTTTTTTCTTGGACTTAGTCATTTTTCCGGCGTTTATCAGACTTTCAGATAGGGGAAATGTCAGTGAGCGTCCCGATTTCAGTTCCAGAGCGATTTGCCCAATGAGTCCTTGATATTTAGTCGTTTTCAGCCAATTTTCTGGATTTTTGAAAATTTCACTTTTTTGTGAAAATATCCACTAAATGAGGAAATAATATGTGTGAGGGTACCCCAGGAGAGTTCCAAATGTGTGTGGGTAGAATATATATCCCACGGGGGTAAAATTGAAAAAAGTTGAAAAAATTTTTTTCTTGGACTTAGTCATTTTTCCGGCGTTTATCAGACTTTCAGATAGGGGAAATGTCAGTGAGCATTCCGATTTCAGTTCCAGAGCGATTCGCCCAATGAGTCCTTGATATTTAGTCGTTTTCAGCCAATTTTTCGGATTTTTGAAAATTTCACTATTTTGTGAAAATATCCACTAAATGAGGGAATAATATGTGTGAGGGTACCCCAGGAGGGTTCCAAATGTGTGTGGGTAGAATATATATCCCGCGGGGGTAAAATTGAAAAAAGTTGAAAAAAATTTTTTCTTCGACTTAGTCATTTTTCCGGTGTTTATCAGACTTTCAGATAGGGGAAATGTCAGTGAGTGTTTTGATTTCAGTTCCAGAGCGATTTGCCCAATGAATCCATAATATTTAGTCGTTTTCAGCCAATTTTCTGGATTTTTGAAAATTTCACTTTTTTGTGAAAATATCCACTAAATGAGGGAATAATATGTGTGAGGGTACCCCAGGAGAGTTGCAAATGTGTGTGGGTAGAATATATATCCCACGGGGGTAAAATTGAAGAAAGTTAAAAAAAATTTTTTTGGGACTTAGTCATTTTTCCGGCGTTTATCAGACTTTCAGATAGGGCAAATGTCTGTGAGCATTCCGATTTCAGTTCCAGAGCGATTCGCCTAATGAGTCCTTGATATTTAGTCGTTTTTAGCCAATTTTCTGGATTTTTGAAAATTTCACTTTTTTGTGAAAATATCCACTAAATGAGGGAATAATATGTGTGAGGGTACCCCAGGAGAGTTCCAAATGTGTGTGGGTAGAATATATATCCCACTGGGGTAAAATTGAAAAAAGTTGAAAAAATTTTTTTCTTGGACTTAGTCATATTTCCGGCGTTTATCAGACTTTCAGATAGGGGAAATGTCGGTGAGCATTCCGATTTCAGTTCCAGAGCGATTCGCCCAATGAGTCCTTGATATTTAGTCGTTTTCAGCCAATTTTTCGGATTTTTGAAAATTTCACTATTTTGTGAAAATATCCTCTAAATGAGGGAATAATATGTGTGAGTGTACCCCAGGAGAGTTCCAAATGTGTGTGGGTAGAATATATATCCCACGGGGGTAAAATTGAAAAAAGTTTAAAAATTTTTTTTCTTGGACTTAGTCATTTTTCCGGCGTTTATCAGACTTTCAGATAGGGGAAATGTCAGTGAGCGTTCCGATTTCAGTTCCAGAGCGATTCGCCCAATGAGTCCTTGATATTTAGTCGTTTTCAGCCATTTTTCTGGATTTTTGAAAATTTCACTATTTTGTGAAAATATCCACTAAATGAGGGAATAATATGTGTGAGGGTACCCCAGGAGGGTTCCAAATGTGTGTGGGTAGAATATATATCCCACGGGGGTAAAATTGAAGAAAGTTGAAAACATTTTTTTCTTGGACTTAGTCATTTTTCCGGCGTTTATCAGACTTTCAGATAGGGCAAATGTCAGTGAGCGTTCAGATTTCAGTTCCAGAGCGATTCGCCCAATGAGTCCTTGATATTTAGTCATTTTCAGCCAATTTTTATGGATTTTTGAAAATTTCACTTTTTTGTGAAAATATCCACTAAATGAGGGAATAATATGTGTGAGGGTACCCCAGGAGGGTTCCAAATATGTGTGGGTAGAATATATATCCCACGGGGGTAAAATTGTAAAAAGTTGAAAAAAAATTTTTCTTGGACTTAGTTATTTTTCCGGCGTTTATCAGACTTTCAGATAGGGCAAATGTCTGCGAGCATTCCGATTTCAGTTCCAGAGCGATTCGCCCAATGAGTCCTTGATATTTAGTCGTTTTCAGCCATTTTTCGGGATTTTTGAAAATTTCACTATTTTGTGAAAATATCCACTAAATAAGGGAATAATATGTGTGAGGGTACCCCAGGAGGGTTCCAAATGTGTGTGGGTAGAATATATATCCCACGGGGGTAAAATTGAAGAAAGTTGAAGAAAATTTTTTTTGGACTTAGTCATTTTTCCGGCGTTTATCAGACTTTCAGATAGGGCAAATGTCTGTGAGCATTCCGATTTCAGTTCCAGAGCGATTCGCCTAATGAGTCCTTGATATTTAGTCGTTTTTAGCCAATTTTCTAGATTTTTGAAAATTTCACTTTTTTGTGAAAATATCCACTAAATGAGGGAATAATATGTGTGAGGGTACCCCAGGAGAGTTCCAAATGTGTGTGGGTAGAATATATATCCCACGGGGGTAAAATTGAAGAAAGTTGAAAACATTTTTTTCTTGGACTTAGTCATTTTTCCGGCGTTTATCAGACTTTCAGATAGGGGAAATGTCAGTGAGCGTCCCGATTTCAGTTCCAGAGCGATTTGCCCAATGAGTCCTTGATATTTAGTCGTTTTCAGCCAATTTTCTGGATTTTTGAAAATTTCACTTTTTTGTGAAAATATCCACTAAATGAGGAAATAATATGTGTGAGGGTACCCCAGGAGAGTTCCAAATGTGTGTGGGTAGAATATATATCCCACGGGGGTAAAATTGAAAAAAGTTGAAAAAATTTTTTTCTTGGACTTAGTCATTTTTCCGGCGTTTATCAGACTTTCAGATAGGGGAAATGTCAGTGAGCATTCCGATTTCAGTTCCAGAGCGATTCGCCCAATGAGTCCTTGATATTTAGTCGTTTTCAGCCAATTTTTCGGATTTTTGAAAATTTCACTATTTTGTGAAAATATCCACTAAATGAGGGAATAATATGTGTGAGGGTACCCCAGGAGGGTTCCAAATGTGTGTGGGTAGAATATATATCCCGCGGGGGTAAAATTGAAAAAAGTTGAAAAAAATTTTTTCTTCGACTTAGTCATTTTTCCGGTGTTTATCAGACTTTCAGATAGGGGAAATGTCAGTGAGTGTTTTGATTTCAGTTCCAGAGCGATTTGCCCAATGAATCCATAATATTTAGTCGTTTTCAGCCAATTTTCTGGATTTTTGAAAATTTCACTTTTTTGTGAAAATATCCACTAAATGAGGGAATAATATGTGTGAGGGTACCCCAGGAGAGTTGCAAATGTGTGTGGGTAGAATATATATCCCACGGGGGTAAAATTGAAGAAAGTTAAAAAAAATTTTTTTGGGACTTAGTCATTTTTCCGGCGTTTATCAGACTTTCAGATAGGGCAAATGTCTGTGAGCATTCCGATTTCAGTTCCAGAGCGATTCGCCTAATGAGTCCTTGATATTTAGTCGTTTTTAGCCAATTTTCTGGATTTTTGAAAATTTCACTTTTTTGTGAAAATATCCACTAAATGAGGGAATAATATGTGTGAGGGTACCCCAGGAGAGTTCCAAATGTGTGTGGGTAGAATATATATCCCACTGGGGTAAAATTGAAAAAAGTTGAAAAAATTTTTTTCTTGGACTTAGTCATATTTCCGGCGTTTATCAGACTTTCAGATAGGGGAAATGTCGGTGAGCATTCCGATTTCAGTTCCAGAGCGATTCGCCCAATGAGTCCTTGATATTTAGTCGTTTTCAGCCAATTTTTCGGATTTTTGAAAATTTCACTATTTTGTGAAAATATCCTCTAAATGAGGGAATAATATGTGTGAGTGTACCCCAGGAGAGTTCCAAATGTGTGTGGGTAGAATATATATCCCACGGGGGTAAAATTGAAAAAAGTTTAAAAATTTTTTTTCTTGGACTTAGTCATTTTTCCGGCGTTTATCAGACTTTCAGATAGGGGAAATGTCAGTGAGCGTTCCGATTTCAGTTCCAGAGCGATTCGCCCAATGAGTCCTTGATATTTGGTCGTTTTCAGCCAATTTTCTGGATTTTTGAAAATTTCACTTTTTTGTGAAAATATCCACTAAATGAGGGAATAATATGTGTGAGGGTACCCCAGGAGGGTTCCAAATGTGTGTGGGTAGAATATATATCCCGCGGGGGTAAAATTGAAGAAAGTTGAAAACATTTTTTTCTTGGACTTAGTCATTTTTCCGGCGTTTATCAGACTTTCAGATAGGGCAAATGTCAGTGAGCGTTCAGATTTCAGTTCCAGAGCGATTCGCCCAATGAGTCCTTGATATTAAGTCATTTTCAGCCAATTTTCGGGATTTTTGAAAATTTCACTATTTTGTGAAAATATCCTCTAAATGAGGGAATAATATGTGTGAGTGAACCCCAGGAGAGTTCTAAATGTGTGTGGGTAGAATATATATCCCACGGGGGTAAAATTGAAAAAAGTTGAAAAAAAATTTTTCTTGGACTTAGTAATTTTTCCGGCGTTTATCAGTCTTTCAGATAGGGGAAATGTCAGTGAGCGTCCCGATTTCAGTTCCAGAGCGATTTGCCCAATGAGTCCTTAATATTTAGTCGTTTTCAGCCAATTTTCAGGATTTTTGAAAATTTCACTTTTTTGTGAAAATATCCACTAAATGAGGGAATAATATGTGTGAGGGTACCCCAGGAGAGTTCCAAATGTGTGTGGGTAGAATATATATCCCACGGGGGTAAAATTGAAGAAAGTTGAAAAAAAATTTTTTTGGACTTAGTCATTTTTCCGGCGTTTATCAGACTTTCAGATAGGGGAAATGTCAGTGAGCGTTCCGATTTCAGTTCCAGAGCGATTCGCCCAATGAGTCCTTGATATTTAGTCGTTTTCAGCCAATTTTCGGGATTTTTGAAAATTTCACTATTTTGTGAAAATATCCTCTAAATGAGGGAATAATATGTGTGAGTGTACCCCAGGAGAGTTCCAAATGTGTGTGGGTAGAATATATATCCCACGGGGGTAAAATTGAAAAAAGTTTAAAAAAAATTTTTCTTGGACTTAGTCATTTTTCCGGCGTTTATCAGACTTTCAGATAGGGGAAATGTCAGTGAGCGTTCCGATTTCAGTTCCAGAGCGATTCGCCCAATGAGTCCTTGATATTTGGTCGTTTTCAGCCAATTTTCTGGATTTTTGAAAATTTCACTTTTTTGTGAAAATATCCACTAAATGAGGGAATAATATGTGTGAGGGTACCCCAGGATAGTTCCAAATGTGTGTGGGTAGAATATATATCCCACGGGGGTAAAATTGAAGAAAGTTGAAGAAAATTTATTTTGGACTTAGTCATTTTTCCGGCGTTTATCAGACTTTCAGATAGGGGAAATGTCAGTGAGCGTTCCCATTTCAGTTCAAGAGCGATTCGCCCAATGAGTCCTTGATATTTAGTCGTTTTCAGCCAATTTTCTGGATTTTTGTAAATTTCACTTTTTTGTGAAAATATCCACTAAATGAGGGAATAATATGTGTGAGGGTACCCCAGGAGGGTTCCAAATGTGTGTGGGTAGAATATATATCCCACGGGGGTAAAATTGAAGAAAGTTGAAAACATTTTTTTCTTGGACTTAGTCATTTTTCCGGCGTTTATCAGACTTTCAGATAGGGCATATGTCAGTGAGCGTTCAGATTTCAGTTCCAGAGCGATTCGCCCAATGAGTCCTTGATATTAAGTCATTTTCAGCCAATTTTCGGGATTTTTGAAAATTTCACTATTTTGTGAAAATATCCTCTAAATGAGGGAATAATATGTGTGAGTGAACCCCAGGAGAGTTCTAAATGTGTGTGGGTAGAATATATATCCCACGGGGGTAAAATTGAAAAAAGTTGAAAAAAATTTTTTCTTGGACTTAGTCATTTTTCCGGCGTTTATCAGACTTTCAGATAGGGGAAATGTCAGTGAGCGTCCCGATTTCAGTTCCAGAGCGATTTGCCCAATGAGTCCTTAATATATAGTCGTTTTCAGCCAATTTTCTGGATTTTTGAAAATTTCACTTTTTTGTGAAAATATCCACTAAATGAGGGAATAATATGTGTGAGGGTACCCCAGGAGAGTTCCAAATGTGTGTGGGTAGAATATATATCCCACGGGGGTAAAATTGAAAAAAGTTGAAAAAAATTTTTTCTTCGACTTAGTCATTTTTCCGGCGTTTATCAGACTTTCAGATAGGGCAAATGTCAGTGAGCATTCCGATTTCAGTTCCAGAGCGATTCGCCCAATGAGTCCTTGATATTTAGTCGTTTTCAGCCATTTTTCGGGATTTTTGAAAATTTCACTATTTTGTGAAAATATCCACTAAATGAGGGAATAATATGTGTGAGGGTACCCCAGGAGGGTTCCAAATGTGTGTGGGTAGAATATATATCCCACGGGGGTAAAATTGAAGAAAGTTGAAGAAAATTTATTTTGGACTTAGTCATTTTTCCGGCGTTTATCAGACTTTCAGATAGGGCAAATGTCTGTGAGCATTCCAATTTCAGTTCCAGAGCGATTCGCCTAATGAGTCCTTGATATTTAGTCGTTTTTAGCCAATTTTCTGGATTTTTGAAAATTTCACTTTTTTGTGAAAATATCCACTAAATGAGGGAATAGTATGTGTGAGGGTACCCCAGGAGAGTTGCAAATGTGTGTGGGTAGAATATATATCCCACGGGGGTAAAATTGAAGAAAGTTGAAAAAAAATTTTTTTTGGACTTAGTCATTTTTCCGACGTTTATCAGATTTTCAGATAGGGGAAATGTCAGTGAGCGTTCCCATTTCAGTTCAAGAGCGATTCGCCCAATGAGTCCTTGATATTTAGTCGTTTTCAGCCAATTTTCTGGATTTTTGTAAATTTCACTTTTTTGTGAAAATATCCACTAAATGAGGGAATAATATGTGTGAGGGTACCCCAGGAGGGTTCCAAATGTGTGTGGGTAGAATATATATCCCACGGGGGTAAAATTGAAGAAAGTTGAAAACATTTTTTTCTTGGACTTAGTCATTTTTCCGGCGTTTATCAGACTTTCAGATAGGGCAAATGTCAGTGAGCGTTCAGATTTCAGTTCCAGAGCGATTCGCCCAATGAGTCCTTGATATTAAGTCATTTTCAGCCAATTTTCGGGATTTTTGAAAATTTCACTATTTTGTGAAAATATCCTCTAAATGAGGGAATAATATGTGTGAGTGAACCCCAGGAGAGTTCTAAATGTGTGTGGGTAGAATATATATCCCACGGGGGTAAAATTGAAAAAAGTTGAAAAAATTTTTTTCTTGGACTTAGTCATTTTTCCGGCGTTTATCAGACTTTCAGATAGGGGAAATGTCAGTGAGCATTCCGATTTCAGTTCCAGAGCGATTCGCCCAATGAGTCCTTGATATTTAGTCGTTTTCAGCCAATTTTTCGGATTTTTGAAAATTTCACTATTTTGTGAAAATATCCACTAAATGAGGGAATAATATGTGTGAGGGTACCCCAGGAGGGTTCCAAATGTGTGTGGGTAGAATATATATCCCGCGGGGGTAAAATTGAAAAAAGTTGAAAAAAATTTTTTCTTCGACTTAGTCATTTTTCCGGTGTTTATCAGACTTTCAGATAGGGGAAATGTCAGTGAGTGTTTTGATTTCAGTTCCAGAGCGATTTGCCCAATGAATCCATAATATTTAGTCGTTTTCAGCCAATTTTCTGGATTTTTGAAAATTTCACTTTTTTGTGAAAATATCCACTAAATGAGGGAATAATATGTGTGAGGGTACCCCAGGAGAGTTGCAAATGTGTGTGGGTAGAATATATATCCCACGGGGGTAAAATTGAAGACAGTTAAAAAAAATTTTTTTGGGACTTAGTCATTTTTCCGGCGTTTATCAGACTTTCAGATAGGGCAAATGTCTGTGAGCATTCCGATTTCAGTTCCAGAGCGATTCGCCTAATGAGTCCTTGATATTTAGTCGTTTTTAGCCAATTTTCTGGATTTTTGAAAATTTCACTTTTTTGTGAAAATATCCACTAAATGAGGGAATAATATGTGTGAGGGTACCCCAGGAGAGTTCCAAATGTGTGTGGGTAGAATATATATCCCACGGGGGTAAAATTGAAAAAAGTTGAAAAAATTTTTTTCTTGGACTTAGTCATATTTCCGGCGTTTATCAGACTTTCAGATAGGGGAAATGTCGGTGAGCATTCCGATTTCAGTTCCAGAGCGATTCGCCCAATGAGTCCTTGATATTTAGTCGTTTTCAGCCAATTTTTCGGATTTTTGAAAATTTCACTATTTTGTGAAAATATCCTCTAAATGAGGGAATAATATGTGTGAGTGTACCCCAGGAGAGTTCCAAATGTGTGTGGGTAGAATATATATCCCACGGGGGTAAAATTGAAAAAAGTTTAAAAAAATTTTTTCTTGGACTTAGTCATTTTTCCGGCGTTTATCAGACTTTCAGATAGGGGAAATGTCAGTGAGCGTTCCGATTTCAGTTCCAGAGCGATTCGCCCAATGAGTCCTTGATATTTGGTCGTTTTCAGCCAATTTTCTGGATTTTTGAAAATTTCACTTTTTTGTGAAAATATCCACTAAATGAGGGAATAATATGTGTGAGGGTACCCCAGGAGGGTTCCAAATGTGTGTGGGTAGAATATATATCCCGCGGGGGTAAAATTGAAGAAAGTTGAAAACATTTTTTTCTTGGACTTAGTCATTTTTCCGGCGTTTATCAGACTTTCAGATAGGGCAAATGTCAGTGAGCGTTCAGATTTCAGTTCCAGAGCGATTCGCCCAATGAGTCCTTGATATTAAGTCATTTTCAGCCAATTTTCGGGATTTTTGAAAATTTCACTATTTTGTGAAAATATCCTCTAAATGAGGGAATAATATGTGTGAGTGAACCCCAGGAGAGTTCTAAATGTGTGTGGGTAGAATATATATCCCACGGGGGTAAAATTGAAAAAAGTTGAAAAAAAATTTTTCTTGGACTTAGTCATTTTTCCGGCGTTTATCAGTCTTTCAGATAGGGGAAATGTCAGTGAGCGTCCCGATTTCAGTTCCAGAGCGATTTGCCCAATGAGTCCTTAATATTTAGTCGTTTTCAGCCAATTTTCAGGATTTTTGAAAATTTCACTTTTTTGTGAAAATATCCACTAAATGAGGGAATAATATGTGTGAGGGTACCCCAGGAGAGTTCCAAATGTGTGTGGGTAGAATATATATCCCACGGGGGTAAAATTGAAGAAAGTTGAAAAAAAATTTTTTTGGACTTAGTCATTTTTCCGGCGTTTATCAGACTTTCAGATAGGGGAAATGTCAGTGAGCGTTCCGATTTCAGTTCCAGAGCGATTCGCCCAATGAGTCCTTGATATTTAGTCGTTTTCAGCCAATTTTCGGGATTTTTGAAAATTTCACTATTTTGTGAAAATATCCTCTAAATGAGGGAATAATATGTGTGAGTGTACCCCAGGAGAGTTCCAAATGTGTGTGGGTAGAATATATATCCCACGGGGGTAAAATTGAAAAAAGTTTAAAAAAAAATTTTCTTGGACTTAGTCATTTTTCCGGCGTTTATCAGACTTTCAGATAGGGGAAATGTCAGTGAGCGTTCCGATTTCAGTTCCAGAGCGATTCGCCCAATGAGTCCTTGATATTTGGTCGTTTTCAGCCAATTTTCTGGATTTTTGAAAATTTCACTTTTTTGTGAAAATATCCACTAAATGAGGGAATAATATGTGTGAGGGTACCCCAGGATAGTTCCAAATGTGTGTGGGTAGAATATATATCCCACGGGGGTAAAATTGAAGAAAGTTGAAGAAAATTTATTTTGGACTTAGTCATTTTTCCGGCGTTTATCAGACTTTCAGATAGGGGAAATGTCAGTGAGCGTTCCCATTTCAGTTCAAGAGCGATTCGCCCAATGAGTCCTTGATATTTAGTCGTTTTCAGCCAATTTTCTGGATTTTTGTAAATTTCACTTTTTTGTGAAAATATCCACTAAATGAGGGAATAATATGTGTGAGGGTACCCCAGGAGGGTTCCAAATGTGTGTGGGTAGAATATATATCCCACGGGGGTAAAATTGAAGAAAGTTGAAAACATTTTTTTCTTGGACTTAGTCATTTTTCCGGCGTTTATCAGACTTTCAGATAGGGCAAATGTCAGTGAGCGTTCAGATTTCAGTTCCAGAGCGATTCGCCCAATGAGTCCTTGATATTAAGTCATTTTCAGCCAATTTTCGGGATTTTTGAAAATTTCACTATTTTGTGAAAATATCCTCTAAATGAGGGAATAATATGTGTGAGTGAACCCCAGGAGAGTTCTAAATGTGTGTGGGTAGAATATATATCCCACGGGGGTAAAATTGAAAAAAGTTGAAAAAAATTTTTTCTTGGACTTAGTCATTTTTCCGGCGTTTATCAGACTTTCAGATAGGGGAAATGTCAGTGAGCGTCCCGATTTCAGTTCCAGAGCGATTTGCCCAATGAGTCCTTAATATATAGTCGTTTTCAGCCAATTTTCTGGATTTTTGAAAATTTCACTTTTTTGTGAAAATATCCACTAAATGAGGGAATAATATGTGTGAGGGTACCCCAGGAGAGTTCCAAATGTGTGTGGGTAGAATATATATCCCACGGGGGTAAAATTGAAAAAAGTTGAAAAAAATTTTTTCTTCGACTTAGTCATTTTTCCGGCGTTTATCAGACTTTCAGATAGGGCAAATGTCAGTGAGCATTCCGATTTCAGTTCCAGAGCGATTCGCCCAATGAGTCCTTGATATTTAGTCGTTTTCAGCCATTTTTCGGGATTTTTGAAAATTTCACTATTTTGTGAAAATATCCACTAAATGAGGGAATAATATGTGTGAGGGTACCCCAGGAGGGTTCCAAATGTGTGTGGGTAGAATATATATCCCACGGGGGTAAAATTGAAGAAAGTTGAAGAAAATTTATTTTGGACTTAGTCATTTTTCCGGCGTTTATCAGACTTTCAGATAGGGCAAATGTCTGTGAGCATTCCAATTTCAGTTCCAGAGCGATTCGCCTAATGAGTCCTTGATATTTAGTCGTTTTTAGCCAATTTTCTGGATTTTTGAAAATTTCACTTTTTTGTGAAAATATCCACTAAATGAGGGAATAGTATGTGTGAGGGTACCCCAGGAGAGTTGCAAATGTGTGTGGGTAGAATATATATCCCACGGGGGTAAAATTGAAGAAAGTTGAAAAAAAATTTTTTTTGGACTTAGTCATTTTTCCGACGTTTATCAGACTTTCAGATAGGGGAAATGTCAGTGAGCGTTCCCATTTCAGTTCAAGAGCGATTCGCCCAATGAGTCCTTGATATTTAGTCGTTTTCAGCCAATTTTCTGGATTTTTGTAAATTTCACTTTTTTGTGAAAATATCCACTAAATGAGGGAATAATATGTGTGAGGGTACCCCAGGAGGGTTCCAAATGTGTGTGGGTAGAATATATATCCCACGGGGGTAAAATTGAAGAAAGTTGAAAACATTTTTTTCTTGGACTTAGTCATTTTTCCGGCGTTTATCAGACTTTCAGATAGGGCAAATGTCAGTGAGCGTTCAGATTTCAGTTCCAGAGCGATTCGCCCAATGAGTCCTTGATATTAAGTCATTTTCAGCCAATTTTCGGGATTTTTGAAAATTTCACTATTTTGTGAAAATATCCTCTAAATGAGGGAATAATATGTGTGAGTGAACCCCAGGAGAGTTCTAAATGTGTGTGGGTAGAATATATATCCCACGGGGGTAAAATTGAAAAAAGTTGAAAAAAAATTTTTCTTGGACTTAGTCATTTTTCCGGCGTTTATCAGACTTTCAGATAGGGGAAATGTCAGTGAGCGTCCCGATTTCAGTTCCAGAGCGATTTGCCCAATGAGTCCTTAATATTTAGTCGTTTTCAGACAATTTTCTGGATTTTTGAAAATTTCACTTTTTTGTGAAAATATCCACTAAATGAGGGAATAATATGTGTGAGGGTACCCCAGGAGAGTTCCAAATGTGTGTGGGTAGAATATATATCCCACGGGGGTAAAATTGAAAAAAGTTGAAAAAAATTTTTTCTTCGACTTAGTCATTTTTCCGGCGTTTATCAGACTTTCAGATAGGGCAAATGTCAGTGAGCATTCCGATTTCAGTTCCAGAGCGATTCGCCCAATGAGTCCTTGATATTTAGTCGTTTTCAGCCATTTTTCGGGATTTTTGAAAATTTCACTATTTTGTGAAAATATCCACTAAATGAGGGAATAATATGTGTGAGGGTACCCCAGGAGGGTTCCAAATGTGTGTGGGTAGAATATATATCCCACGGGGGTAAAATTGAAGAAAGTTGAAGAAAATTTATTTTGGACTTAGTCATTTTTCCGGCGTTTATCAGACTTTCAGATAGGGCAAATGTCTGTGAGCATTCCGATTTCAGTTCCAGAGCGATTCGCCTAATGAGTCCTTGATATTTAGTCGTTTTTAGCCAATTTTCTGGATTTTTGAAAATTTCACTTTTTTGTGAAGATATCCACTAAATGAGGGAATAGTATGTGTGAGGGTACCCCAGGAGAGTTGCAAATGTGTGTGGGTAGAATATATATCCCACGGGGGTAAAATTGAAGAAAGTTGAAAAAAAATTTTTTTTGGACTTAGTCATTTTTCCGACGTTTATCAGACTTTCAGATAGGGGAAATGTCAGTGAGCGTTCCGATTTCAGTTCAAAAGCGATTCACCCAATGAGTCGTTGATATTTAGTCGTTTTCAGCCAATTTTTATGGATTTTTGAAAATTTCACTTTTTTGTGAAAATATCCACTAAATGAGCGAATAATATGTGTGAGGGTACCCCAGGAGGGTTCCAAATGTGTGTGGGTAGAATATATATCCCACGGGGGTAAAATTGAAGAAAGTTTAAAACATTTTTTTCTTGGACTTAGTCATTTTTCCGGCGTTTATCAGACTTTCAGATAGGGCAAATGTCAGTGAGCGTTCCGATTTCAGTTCCAGAGCGATTCGCCCAATGAGTCCTTGATATTTATTCGTTTTCAGCCAATTTTCGGGATTTTTGAAAATTTCACTATTTTGTGAAAATATCCTCTAAATGAGGGAATAATATGTGTGAGTGAACCCCAGGAGAGTTCCAAATGTTTGTGGGTAGAATATATATCCCACGGGGGTAAAATTGAAAAAAGTTGAAAAAATTTTTTTTTTGGACTTAGTCATTTTTCCGGCGTTTATTAGACTTTCAGATAGGGGAAATGTCAGTGAGCGTCCCGATTTCAGTTCCAGAGCTATTTGCCCAATGAGTCCTTGATATTTAGTCGTTTTCAGCCTATTTTCTGGATTTTTGAAAATTTCACTTTTTTGTGAAAATATCCACTAAATGAGGGAATAATATGTGTGAGGGTACCCCAGGAGAGTTCCAAATGTGTGTGGGTAGAATATATATCCCACGGGGGTAAAATTAAAAAAAGTTGAAAAAATTTTTTTATTCGACTTAGTCATTTTTCCGGCGTTTATCAGACTTTCAGATAGGGCAAATGTCAGTGAGCATTCCGATTTCAGTTGCAGAGCGATTCACCCAATGAGTCCTTGATATTTAGTCGTTTTCAGCCATTTTTCGGGATTTTTGAAAATTTCACTATTTTGTGAAAATATCTACTAAATGAGGGAATAATATTTGTGAGGGTACCCCAGGAGAGTTCCAAATGTGTGTGGGTAGAATATATATCCCACGGGGGTAAAATAGAAAAAAGTTGAAAACATTTTTTTCTTCGACTTAGTCATTTTTCCGGCGTTTATCAGACTTTCAGTTAGGGCAAATGTCAGTGAGCATTCCGATTTCAGTTCCAGAGCGATTCGCCCAATGAGTCCTTGATATTTAGTCGTTTTCAGCCTATTTTCTGGATTTTTGAAAATTTCACTTTTTTGTGAAAATATCCACTAAATGAGGGAATAATATGTGTGAGGGTACCCCAGGAGAGTTCCAAATGTGTATGGGTAGAATATATATCCCACGGGGGTAAAATTAAAAAAAGTTGAAAAAAATTTTTTTTTGGACTTAGTCATTTTTCCGGCGTTTATCAGACTTTCAGATAGGGGAAATGTGAGTGAGCGTTCCGATTTCAGTTCCAGAGCGATTCGCCCAATGAGTCGTTGATATTTAGTCGTTTTCAGCCAATTTTCTGGATTTTTGAAAATTTCACTTTTTTGTGACAATATCCACTAAATGAGGGAATAATATGTGTGAGGGTACCCCAGGAGAGTTCCAAATGTGTGTGGGTAGAATATATATCCCACGGGGGTAAAATAGAAAAAAGTTGAAAAAATGTTTTTCTTCGACTTAGTCATTTTTCCGGCGTTTATCAGACTTTCAGATAGGGCAAATGTCAGTGAGCATTCCGATTTCAGTTCCAGAGCGATTCGCCCAATGAGTCCTTGATATTTAGTCGTTTTCAGCCATTTTTCGGGTTTGTTGAAAATTTCACTATTTTGTGAAAATATCCACTAAATGAGGGAATAATATGTGTGAGGGTACCCCAGGAGGGTTCCAAATGTGTGTGGGTAGAATATGTATCCCAAGGGGGTAAAATTGAAAAAAGTTAAAAAAAATTTTTTCTTGGACTTAGTCATTTTTCCGGCGTTTATCAGACTTTCAGATAGGGGAAATGTCAGTGAGCATTCCGATTTCAGTTCCAGAGCGATTTGCCCAATGAGTCCTTCATATTTAGTCGTTTTTGAGCCAATTTTCTGGATTTTTGAAAATTTCACTTTTTTGTGAAAATATCCACTAAATGAGGGAATAATATGTGTGAGGGTACCCCAGGAGAGTTCCAAATGTGTGTGGGTAGAATATATATCCCATGGGGGTAAAATTAAAGAAAGTTGAAAAAAAAATTTTTTTGGACTTAGTCATTTTTCCGGCGTTTATCAGACTTTCAGATAGGGCAAATGTCTGTGAGCATTCCGATTTCAGTTCCAGAGCGATTCGCCTAATGAGTCCTTGATATTTAGTCGTTTTTAGCCAATTTTCTGGATTTTTGAAAATTTCACTTTTTTGTGAAAATATCCACTAAATGAGGGAATAATATGTGTGAGGGTACCCCAGGAGAGTTCCAAATGTGTGTGGGTAGAATATATATGCCACGGGGGTAAAGTTGAAAAAAGTTGAAAAATTTTTTTTCTTGGACTTAGTCATTTTTCCGACGTTTATCAGACTTTCAGATAGGGGAAATGTCAGTGAGCGTTCCGATTTCAGTTCAAAAGCGATTCACCCAATGAGTCGTTGATATTTAGTCGTTTTCAGCCAATTTTTATGGATTTTTGAAAATTTCACTTTTTTGTGAAAATATCCACTAAATGAGCGAATAATATGTGTGAGGGTACCCCAGGAGGGTTCCAAATGTGTGTGGGTAGAATATATATCCCACGAGGGTAAAATTGAAGAAAGTTTAAAACATTTTTTTCTTGGACTTAGTCATTTTTCCGGCGTTTATCAGACTTTCAGATAGGGCAAATGTCAGTGAGCGTTCCGATTTCAGTTCCAGAGCGATTCGCCCAATGAGTCCTTGATATTTATTCGTTTTCAGCCAATTTTCGGGATTTTTGAAAATTTCACTATTTTGTGAAAATATCCTCTAAATGAGGGAATAATATGTGTGAGTGAACCCCAGGAGAGTTCCAAATGTGTGTGGGTAGAATATATATCCCACGGGGGTAAAATTGAAAAAAGTTGGAAAAATTTTTTTCTTGGACTTAGTCATTTTTCCGGCGTTTATCAGACTTTCAGATAGGGGAAATGTCAGTGAGCGTCCCGATTTCAGTTCCAGAGCTATTTGCCCAATGAGTCCTTGATATTTAGTCGTTTTCAGCCTATTTTCTGGATTTTTGAAAATTTCACTTTTTTGTGAAAATATCCACTAAATGAGGGAATAATATGTGTGAGGGTACCCCAGGAGAGTTCCAAATGTGTGTGGGTAGAATATATATCCCACGGGGGTAAAATTAAAAAAAGTTGAAAAAATTTTTTTATTCGACTTAGTCATTTTTCCGGCGTTTATCAGACTTTCAGATAGGGCAAATGTCAGTGAGCATTCCGATTTCAGTTGCAGAGCGATTCACCCAATGAGTCCTTGATATTTAGTCGTTTTCAGCCATTTTTCAGGATTTTTGAAAATTTCACTATTTTGTGAAAATATCTACTAAATGAGGGAATAATATTTGTGAGGGTACCCCAGGAGAGTTCCAAATGTGTGTGGGTAGAATATATATCCCACGGGGGTAAAATAGAAAAAAGTTGAAAACATTTTTTTCTTCGACTTAGTCATTTTTCCGGCGTTTATCAGACTTTCAGATAGGGCAAATGTCAGTGAGCATTCCGATTTCAGTTCCAGAGCGATTCGCCCAATGAGTCCTTGATATTTAGTCGTTTTCAGCCAATTTTCTGGATTTTTGAAAATTTCACTTTTTTGTGAAAATATCCACTAAGTGAGGGAATAATATGTGTGAGGGTACCCCAGGAGAGTTCCAAATGTGTATGGGTAGAATATATATCCCACGGGGGTAAAATTAAAAAAAGTTGAAAAAAATTTTTTTTTGGACTTAGTCATTTTTCCGGCGTTTATCAGACTTTCAGATAGGGGAAATGTGAGTGAGCGTTCCGATTTCAGTTCCAGAGCGATTCGCCCAATGAGTCGTTGATATTTAGTCGTTTTCAGCCAATTTTCTGGATTTTTGAAAATTTCACTTTTTTGTGACAATATCCACTAAATGAGGGAATAATATGTGTGAGGGTACCCCAGGAGAGTTCCAAATGTGTGTGGGTAGAATATATATCCCACGGGGGTAAAGTTGAAAAAAGTTGAAAAATTTTTTTTCTTGGACTTAGTCCTTTTTCCGGCGTTTATCAGACTTTCAGATAGGGGAAATGTCAGTGAGCGTTCCGATTTCAGTTCCAGAGCGATTCGCCCAATGAGTCCTTGATATTTAGTCGTTTTCAGCCAATTTTCGGGATTTTTGAAAATTTCACTATTTTGTGAAAATATCCTCTAAATGAGGGAATAATATGTGTGAGTGTACCCCAGGAGAGTTCCAAATGTGTGTGGGTAGAATATATATCCCACGGGGGTAAAATTGAAAAAAGCTTAAAAAATTTTTTTCTTGGACTTAGTCATTTTTCCGGCGTTTATCAGACTTTCAGATAGGGGAAATGTCAGTGAGCATTCCGATTTCAGTTCCAGAGCGATTTGCCCAATGAGTCCTTAATATTTAGCCGTTTTCAGCCAATTTTCTGGATTTTTGAAAATTTCACTTTTTTGTGAAAATATCCACTAAATGAGGGAATAATATGTGTGAGGGTACCCCAGGAGAGTTCCAAATGTGTGTGGGTAGAATATATATCCCACGGGGGTAAAATTAAAAAAAGTTGAAAAAAATTTTTTTTTGTACTTAGTTATTTTTCCGGCGTTTATCAGACTTTCAGATAGGGCAAACGTCTGTGAGCATTCCGATTTCAGTTCCAGAGCGATTCGCCTAATGAGTCCTTGATATTTAGTCGTTTTTAGCCAATTTTCTGGATTTTTGAAAATTTCACTTTTTTGTGAAAATATCCACTAAATGAGGGAATAATATGTGTGAGGGTACCCCAGGAGAGTTCCAAATGTGTGTGGGTAGAATATATATGCCACGGGGGTAAAATTGAAAAAAGTTGAAAAAATTTTTTTCTTGGACTTAGTCCTTTTTCCGGCGTTTATCAGACTTTCAGATAGGGGAAATGTCAGTGAGCGTTCCGATTTCAGTTCCAGAGCGATTCGCCCAATGAGTCCTTGATATTTAGTCGTTTTCAGCCAATTTTCGGGATTTTTGAAAATTTCACTATTTTGTGAAAATATCCTCTAAATGAGGGAATAATATGTGCGAGTTTACCCCAGGAGAGTTCCAAATGGGTGTGGGTAGAATATATATCCCACGGGGGTAAAATTGAAAAAAGTTTAAAAAAATTTTTTCTTGGACTTAGTCATTTTTCCGGCGTTTATCAGACTTTCAGATAGGGGAAATGTCAGTGAGCATTCCGATTTCAGTTCCAGAGCGATTTGCCCAATGAGTCCTTAATATTTAGCAATTTTCAGCCAATTTTCTGGATTTTTGAAAATTTCACTTTTTTGTGAAAATATCCACTAAATGAGGGAATAATATGTGTGAGGGTACCCCAGGAGAGTTCCAAATGTGTGTGGGTAGAATATATATCCCACGGGGGTAAAATTAAAAAAAGTTGAAAAAATATTTTTTTTGTACTTAGTTATTTTTCCGGCGTTTATCAGACTTTCAGATAGGGCAAATGTCTGTGAGCGTTCCGATTTCAGTTCCAGAGCGATTCGCCTAATGAGTCTTTGATATTTAGTCGTTTTTAGCCAATTTTCTGGATTTTTGAAAATTTCACTTTTTTGTGAAAATATCCACTAAATGAGGGAATAATATGTGTGAGGGTACCGAATGAGAGTTCCAAATGTGTGTGGGTAGAATATATATCCCACGGGGGTAAAATTGAAAAAAGTTGAAAAAAATTTTTTCTTGGACTTAGTCCTTTTTCCGGCGTTTATCAGACTTTCAGATAGGGGAAATGTCAGTGAGCGTTCCGATTTCAGTTCCAGAGCGATTCGCCCAATGAGTCCTTGATATTTAGTCGTCTTCAGCCAATTTTCGGGATTTTTGAAAATTTCACTATTTTGTGAAAATATCATCTAAATGAGGGAATAATATGTGTGAGTGTACCCCAGGAGAGTTCCAAATGTGTGTGGGTAGAATATATATCCCACGGGGGTAAAATTGAAAAAAGTTTAAAAAATTTTTTTCTTGGACTTAGTCATTTTTCCGGCGTTTATCAGACTTTCAGATAGGGGAAATGTCAGTGAGCATTCCGATTTCAGTTCCAGAGCGATTTGCCCAATGAGTCCTTAATATTTAGTCGTTTTCAGCCAATTTTCTGGATTTTTGAAAATTTCACTTTTTTGTGAAAATATCCACTAAATGAGGGAATAATATGTGTGAGGGTACCCCAGGAGAGTTCCAAATGTGTGTGGGTAGAATATATATGCCACGGGGGTAAAATTGAAAAAAGTTGAAAAAATTTTTTTCTTGGACTTAGTCCTTTTTCCGGCGTTTATCAGACTTTCAGATAGGGGAAATGTCAGTGAGCGTTCCGATTTCAGTTCCAGAGCGATTCGCCCAATGAGTCCTTGATATTTAGTCGTTTTCAGCCAATTTTCGGGATTTTTGAAAATTTCACTATTTTGTGAAAATATCCTCTAAATGAGGGAATAATATGTGTGAGTGTACCCCAGGAGAGTTCCAAATGTGTGTGGGTAGAATATATATCCCACGGGGGTAAAATTGAAAAAAGTTTAAAAAAATTTTTTCTTGGACTTAGTCATTTTTCCGGCGTTTATCAGACTTTCAGATAGGGGAAATGTCAGTGAGCATTCCGATTTCAGTTCCAGAGCGATTTGCCCAATGAGTCCTTAATATTTAGTCGTTTAAAGCCAATTTTCTGGATTTTTGAAAATTTCACTTTTTTGTGAAAATATCCACTAAATGAGGGAATAATATGTGTGAGGGTACCCCAGGAGAGTTCCAAATGTGTGTGGGTAGAATATATATCCCACGGGGGCAAAATTAAAAAAAGTTGAAAAAAATTTTTTTTTGTACTTAGTTATTTTTCCGGCGTTTATCAGACTTTCAGATAGGGCAAATGTCTGTGAGCATTCCGATTTCAGTTCCAGAGCGATTCGCCCAATGAGTCCTTGATATTTAGTCGTCTTCAGCCAATTTTCGGGATTTTTGAAAATTTCACTATTTTGTGAAAATATCCTCTAAATGAGGGAATAATATGTGTGAGTGTACCCCAGGAGAGTTCCAAATGTGTGTGGGTAGAATATATATCCCACGGGGGTAAAATTGAAAAAAGTTAAAACAATTTTTTTCTTGGACTTAGTCATTTTTCCGGCGTTTATCAGACTTTCAGATAGGGGAAATGTCAGTGAGCATTCCGATTTCAGTTCCAGAGCGATTTGCCCAATGAGTCCTTAATATTTAGTCGTTTTCAGCCAATTTTCTGGATTTTTGAAAATTTCACTTTTTTGTGAAAATATCCACTAAATGAGGGAATAATATGTGTGAGGGTACCCCAGGAGAGTTCCAAATGTGTGTGGGTAGAATATATATCCCACGGGGGTAAAATTGAAAAAAGTTTAAAAATTTTTTTTCTTGGACTTAGTCATTTTTCCGGCGTTTATCAGACTTTCAGATAGGGGAAATGTCAGTGAGCGTTCCGATTTCAGTTCCAGAGCGATTCGCCCAATGAGTCCTTGATATTTAGTCGTTTTCAGCCAATTTTCTGGATTTTTGAAAATTTCACTTTTTTGTGAAAATATCCACTAAATGAGGGAATAATAGGTGTGAGGGTACCCCAGGAGGGTTCCAAATGTGTGTGGGTAGAATATATATCCCACGGGGGTAAAATTGAAAAAAGTTGAAAACATTTTTTTCTTGGACTTAGTCATTTTTCCGGCGTTTATCAGACTTTCAGATAGGGCAAATGTCAGTGAGCGTTCCCATTTCAGTTCCAGAGCGATTTGCCCAATGAGTCCTTGATATTTAGGCGTTTTCAGCCAATTTTCGGGATTTTTGAAAATTTCACTATTTTGTGAAAATATCCTCTAAATGAGGGAATAATATGTGCGAGTGTACCCCAGGAGAGTTCCAAATGTGTGTGGGTAGAATATATATCCCACGGGGGTAAAATTGAAAAAAGTTTAAAAAAATTTTTTCTTGGACTTAGTCATTTTTCCGGCGTTTATCAGACTTTCAGATAGGGGAAATGTCAGTGAGCATTCCGATTTCAGTTCCAGAGCGATTTGCCCAATGAGTCCTTAATATTTAGCAATTTTCAGCCAATTTTCTGGATTTTTGAAAATTTCACTTTTTTGTGAAAATATCCACTAAATGAGGGAATAATATGTGTGAGGGTACCCCAGGAGAGTTCCAAATGTGTGTGGGTAGAATATATATCCCACGGGGGTAAAATTAAAAAAAGTTGAAAAAATATTTTTTTTGTACTTAGTTATTTTTCCGGCGTTTATCAGACTTTCAGATAGGGCAAATGTCTGTGAGCGTTCCGATTTCAGTTCCAGAGCGATTCGCCTAATGAGTCCTTGATATTTAGTCGTTTTTAGCCAATTTTCTGGATTTTTGAAAATTTCACTTTTTTGTGAAAATATCCACTAAATGAGGGAATAATATGTGTGAGGGTACCCCAGGAGGGTTCCAAATGTGTGTGGGTAGAATATATATCCCACGGGGGTAAAATTGAAAAAAGTTGAAAAAAATTTTTTCTTGGACTTAGTCCTTTTTCCGGCGTTTATCAGACTTTCAGATAGGGGAAATGTCAGTGAGCGTTCCGATTTCAGTTCCAGAGCGATTCGCCCAATGAGTCCTTGATATTTAGTCGTCTTCAGCCAATTTTCGGGATTTTTGAAAATTTCACTATTTTGTGAAAATATCATCTAAATGAGGGAATAATATGTGTGAGTGTACCCCAGGAGAGTTCCAAATGTGTGTGGGTAGAATATATATCCCACGGGGGTAAAATTGAAAAAAGTTTAAAAAAATTTTTTCTTGGACTTAGTCATTTTTCCGGCGTTTATCAGACTTTCAGATAGGGGAAATGTCAGTGAGCATTCCGATTTCAGTTCCAGAGCGATTTGCCCAATGAGTCCTTAATATTTAGTCGTTTTCAGCCAATTTTCTGGATTTTTGAAAATTTCACTTTTTTGTGAAAATATCCACTAAATGAGGGAATAATATGTGTGAGGGTACCCCAGGAGAGTTCCAAATGTGTGTGGGTAGAATATATATGCCACGGGGGTAAAATTGAAAAAAGTTGAAAAAATTTTTTTCTTGGACTTAGTCCTTTTTCCGGCGTTTATCAGACTTTCAGATAGGGGAAATGTCAGTGAGCGTTCCGATTTCAGTTCCAGAGCGATTCGCCCAATGAGTCCTTGATATTTAGTCGTTTTCAGCCAATTTTCGGGATTTTTGAAAATTTCACTATTTTGTGAAAATATCCTCTAAATGAGGGAATAATATGTGTGAGTGTACCCCAGGAGAGTTCCAAATGTGTGTGGGTAGAATATATATCCCACGGGGGTAAAATTGAAAAAAGTTTAAAAAAATTTTTTCTTGGACTTAGTCATTTTTCCGGCGTTTATCAGACTTTCAGATAGGGGAAATGTCAGTGAGCATTCCGATTTCAGTTCCAGAGCGATTTGCCCAATGAGTCCTTAATATTTAGTCGTTTAAAGCCAATTTTCTGGATTTTTGAAAATTTCACTTTTTTGTGAAAATATCCACTAAATGAGGGAATAATATGTGTGAGGGTACCCCAGGAGAGTTCCAAATGTGTGTGGGTAGAATATATATCCCACGGGGGCAAAATTAAAAAAAGTTGAAAAAAATTTTTTTTTGTACTTAGTTATTTTTCCGGCGTTTATCAGACTTTCAGATAGGGCAAATGTCTGTGAGCATTCCGATTTCAGTTCCAGAGCGATTCGCCCAATGAGTCCTTGATATTTAGTCGTCTTCAGCCAATTTTCGGGATTTTTGAAAATTTCACTATTTTGTGAAAATATCCTCTAAATGAGGGAATAATATGTGTGAGTGTACCCCAGGAGAGTTCCAAATGTGTGTGGGTAGAATATATATCCCACGGGGGTAAAATTGAAAAAAGTTAAAACAATTTTTTTCTTGGACTTAGTCATTTTTCCGGCGTTTATCAGACTTTCAGATAGGGGAAATGTCAGTGAGCATTCCGATTTCAGTTCCAGAGCGATTTGCCCAATGAGTCCTTAATATTTAGTCGTTTTCAGCCAATTTTCTGGATTTTTGAAAATTTCACTTTTTTGTGAAAATATCCACTAAATGAGGGAATAATATGTGTGAGGGTACCCCAGGAGAGTTCCAAATGTGTGTGGGTAGAATATATATCCCACGGGGGTAAAATTGAAAAAAGTTTAAAAATTTTTTTTCTTGGACTTAGTCATTTTTCCGGCGTTTATCAGACTTTCAGATAGGGGAAATGTCAGTGAGCGTTCCGATTTCAGTTCCAGAGCGATTCGCCCAATGAGTCCTTGATATTTAGTCGTTTTCAGCCAATTTTCTGGATTTTTGAAAATTTCACTTTTTTGTGAAAATATCCACTAAATGAGGGAATAATAGGTGTGAGGGTACCCCAGGAGGGTTCCAAATGTGTGTGGGTAGAATATATATCCCACGGGGGTAAAATTGAAAAAAGTTGAAAACATTTTTTTCTTGGACTTAGTCATTTTTCCGGCGTTTATCAGACTTTCAGATAGGGCAAATGTCAGTGAGCGTTCCCATTTCAGTTCCAGAGCGATTTGCCCAATGAGTCCTTGATATTTAGGCGTTTTCAGCCAATTTTCGGGATTTTTGAAAATTTCACTATTTTGTGAAAATATCCTCTAAATGAGGGAATAATATGTGTGAGGGTACCCCACGAGAGTTCCAAATGTGTGTGGGTAGAATATATATCCCACGGGGGTAAAATTGAAAAAAGTTGAAAACATTTTTTTCTTGGACTTAGTCATTTTTCCGGCGTTTATCAGACTTTCAGATAGGGGAAATGTCAGTGAGCGTTCCGATTTCAGTTCCAGAGCGATTCGCCCAATGAGTCCTTGATATTTAGTCGTTTTCGGCCAATTTTCTGGATTTTTGAAAATTTCACTATTTTGTGAAAATATCCTCTAAATGAGGGAATAATATGTGTGAGGGTACCCCACGAGAGTTCCAAATGTGTGTGGGTAGAATATATATCCCACGGGGGTAAAATTGAAAAAAGTTGAAAACATTTTTTTCTTGGACTTAGTCATTTTTCCGGCGTTTATCAGACTTTCAGATAGGGGAAATGTCAGTGAGCGTTCTTATTTCAGTTCCAGAGCGATTCGCCCAATGAGTCCTTAATATTTAGTCGTTTTCAGACAATTTTCTGGATTTTTGAAAATTTCACTTTTTTGTGAAAATATCCACTAAATGAGGGAATAATATGTGTGAGGGTACCCCAGGAGAGTTCCAAATGTATGTGGGTAGAATATATATCCCACGGGAGTAAAATTGAAAAAAGTTTAAATTTTTTTTTCTTGGACTAAGTCATTTTTCCGGCGTTTATCAGACTTTCAGATAGGGGAAATGTCAGTGAGCGTTCCGATTTCAGTTCCAGAGCGATTCGCCCAATGAGTCCTTAATATTGAGTCATTAATATTTAGTCGTTTTTAGCCAATTTTCTGGATTTTTGAAAATTTCACTTTTTTGTGAAAATATCCACTAAGTGAGGGAATAATATGTGTGAGTGTACCCCAGGAGAGTTCCAAATGTGTGTGGGTAGAATATATATCCCACGGGGGTAAAATTGAAAAAAGTTTAAAAAAATTTTTTCTTGGACTTAGTCATTTTTCCGGCGTTTATCAGACTTTCAGATAGGGGAAATGTCAGTGAGCGTTCCGATTTCAGTTCCAGAGCGATTCACCCAATGAGTACTTGATATTTAGTCGTTTTCGGCCAATTTTCTGGATTTTTGAAAATTTCACTTTTTTGTGAAAATATCCACTAAATGAGGGAATAATATGTGTGAGGGTACCCCAGGAAGGTTCCAAATGTGTGTGGGTTGAAGATATATCCCACGGGGGTAAAATTGAAAAAAGTTGAAAAAATTTTTTTCTTGGACTTAGTCCTTTTTCCGGCGTTTATCAGACTTTCAGATAGGGGAAATGTCAGTGAGCGTTCCGATTTCAGTTCCAGAGCGATTCGCCCAATGAGTCCTTGATATTTAGTCGTCTTCAGCCAATTTTCTGGATTTTTGAAAATTTCACTTTTTTGTGAAAATATCCACTAAATGAGGGAATAATATGTGTGAGGGTACCCCAGGAGGGTTCCAAATGTGTGTGGGTAGAATATATATCCCACGGGGGTAAAATTGAAAAAAGTTGAAAACATTTTTTTCTTGGACTTAGTCATTTTTCCGGCGTTTATCAGACTTTCAGATAGGGGAAATGTCAGTGAGCGTTCTTATTTCAGTTCCAGAGCGATTCGCCCAATGAGTACTTGATATTTAGTCGTTTTCGGCCAATTTTCTGGATTTTTGAAAATTTCACTTTTTTGTGAAAATATCCACTAAATGAGGGAATAATATGTGTGAGGGTACCCCAGGAAGGTTCCAAATGTGTGTGGGTAGAAGATATATCCCACGGGGGTAAAATTGAAAAAAGTTGAAAAAATTTTTTTCTTGGACTTAGTCCTTTTTCCGGCGTTTATCAGACTTTCAGATAGGAGAAATGTGAGTGAGCGTTCCGATTTCAGTTCCAGAGCGATTCGCCCAATGAGTCGTTGATATTTAGTCGTTTTCAGCCAATTTTCTGGATTTTTGAAAATTTCACTTTTTTGTGACAATATCCACTAAATGAGGGAATAATATGTGTGAGGGTACCCCAGGAGAGTTCCAAATGTGTGTGGGTAGAATATATATCCCACGGGGGTAAAATAGAAAAAAGTTGAAAAAATGTTTTTCTTCGACTTAGTCATTTTTCCGGCGTTTATCAGACTTTCAGATAGGGCAAATGTCAGTGAGCATTCCGATTTCAGTTCCAGAGCGATTCGCCCAATGAGTCCTTGATATTTAGTCGTTTTCAGCCATTTTTCGGGTTTTTTGAAAATTTCACTATTTTGTGAAAATATCCACTAAATGAGGGAATAATATGTGTGAGGGTACCCCAGGAGGGTTCCAAATGTGTGTGGGTAGAATATATATCCCAAGGGGGTAAAATTGAAAAAAGTTGAAAAAAATTTTTTCTTGGACTTAGTCATTTTTCCGGCGTTTATCAGACTTTCAGATAGGGGAAATGTCAGTGAGCATTCCGATTTCAGTTCCAGAGCGATTTGCCCAATGAGTCCTTCATATTTAGTCGTTTTTGAGCCAATTTTCTGGATTTTTGAAAATTTCACTTTTTTGTGAAAATATCCACTAAATGAGGGAATAATATGTGTGAGGGTACCCCAGGAGAGTTCCAAATGTGTGTGGGTAGAATATATATCCCATGGGGGTAAAATTAAAGAAAGTTGAAAAAAAATTTTTTTTGGACTTAGTCATTTTTCCGGCGTTTATCAGACTTTCAGATAGGGCAAATGTCTGTGATCATTCCGATTTCAGTTCCAGAGCGATTCGCCTAATGAGTCCTTGATATTTAGTCGTTTTTAGCCAATTTTCTGGATTTTTGAAAATTTCACTTTTTTGTGAAAATATCCACTAAATGAGGGAATAATATGTGTGAGGGTACCCCAGGAGAGTTCCAAATGTGTGTGGGTAGAATATATATCCCACGGGGGTAAAATTGAAAAAAGTTGAAAAAAATTTTTTCTTGGACTTAGTCATTTTTCCGGCGTTTATCAGACTTTCAGATAGGGGAAATGTCAGTGAGCATTCCGATTTCAGTTCCAGAGCGATTTGCCCAATGAGTCCTTAATATTTAGCCGTTTTCAGCCAATTTTCTGGATTTTTGAAAATTTCACTTTTTTGTGAAAATATCCACTAAATGAGGGAATAATATGTGTGAGGGTACCCCAGGAGGGTTCCAAATGTGTGTGGGTAGAATATATATCCCACGGGGGTAAAATTGAAAAAAGTTGAAAAAAATTTTTTCTTGGACTTAGTCCTTTTTCCGGCATTTATCAGACTTTCAGATAGGGGAAATGTCAGTGAGCTTTCCAATTTCAGTTCCAGAGCGATTCGCCCAATGAGTCCTTGATATTTAGTCGTCTTCAGCCAATTTTCGGGATTTTTGAAAATTTCACTATTTTGTGAAAATATCCTCTAAATGAGGGAATAATATGTGTGAGTGTACCCCAGGAGAGTTCCAAATGTGTGTGGGTAGAATATATATCCCACGGGGGTAAAATTGAAAAAAGTTTAAAAAAAATTTTTCTTGGACTTAGTCATTTTTCCGGCGTTTATCAGACTTTCAGATAGGGGAAATGTCAGTGAGCATTCCGATTTCAGTTCCAGAGCGATTTGCCCAATGAGTCCTTAATATTTAGTGGTTTTCAGCCAATTTTCTGGATTTTTGAAAATTTGACTTTTTTGTGAAAATATCCACTAAATGAGGGAATAATATGTGTGAGGGTACCCCAGGAGAGTTCCAAATGTGTGTGGGTAGAATATATATGCCACGGGGGTAAAATTGAAAAAAGTTGAAAAAATTTTTTTCTTGGACTTAGTCCTTTTTCCGGCGTTTATCAGACTTTCAGATAGGGGAAATGTCAGTGAGCGTTCCGATTTCAGTTCCAGAGCGATTCGTCCAATGAGTCCTTGATATTTAGTCGTTTTCAGCCAATTTTCGGGATTTTTGAAAATTTCACTATTTTGTGAAAATATCCTCTAAATGAGGGAATAATATGTGTGAGTGTACCCCAGGAGAGTTCCAAATGTGTGTGGGTAGAATATATATCCCACGGGGGTAAAATTGAAAAAAGTTTAAAAAAAATTTTTCTTGGACTTAGTCATTTTTCCGGCGTTTATCAGACTTTCAGATAGGGCAAATGTCAGTGAGCGTTCCGATTTCAGTTCCAGAGCGATTTGCCCAATGAGTCCTTGATATTTAGGCGTTTTCAGCCAATTTTCGGGATTTTTGAAAATTTCATTATTTTGTGAAAATATCCTCTAAATGAGGGAATAATATGTGTGAGGGTACCCCACGAGAGTTCCAAATGTATGTGGGTAGAATATATATCCCACGGAAGTAAAATTGAAAAAAGTTTAAATTTTTTTTTCTTGGACTAAGTCATTTTTCCGGCGTTTATCAGACTTTCAGATAGGGGAAATGTCAGTGAGCGTTCCGATTTCAGTTCCAGAGCGATTCGCCCAATGAGTCCTTAATATTGAGTCCTTAATATTTAGTCGTTTTTAGCCAATTTTCTGGATTTTTGAAAATTTCACTTTTTTGTGAAAATATCCACTAAATGAGGGAATAATATGTGTGAGTGTACCCCAGGAGAGTTCCAAATGTGTATGGGTAGAATATATATCCCACGGGGGTAAAATTGAAAAAAGTTTAAAAATTTTTTTTCTTGGACTGTCATTTTTCCGGCGTTTATCAGACTTTCAGATAGGGGAAATGTCAGTGAGCGTTCCGATTTCAGTTCCAGAGCGATTCGCCCAATGAGTCCTTGATATTTAGTCGTCTTCAGCCAATTTTCGGGATTTTTGAAAATTTCACTATTTTGTGAAAATATCCTCTAAATGAGGGAATAATATGTGTGAGTGTACCCCAGGAGAGTTCCAAATGTGTGTGGGTAGAATATATATCCCACGGGGGTAAAATTGAAAAAAGTTAAAACAATTTTTTTCTTGGACTTAGTCATTTTTCTGGCGTTTATCAGACTTTCAGATAGGGGAAATGTCAGTGAGCATTCCGATTTCAGTTCCAGAGCGATTCGCCCAATGAGTCCTTGATATTTAGTCGTTTTCAGCCAATTTTCTGGATTTTTGAAAATTTCACTTTTTTGTGAAAATATCCACTAAATGAGGGAATAATAGGTGTCAGGGTACCCCAGGAGGGTTCCAAATGTGTGTGGGTAGAATATATATCCCACGGGGGTAAAATTGAAAAAAGTTGAAAACATTTTTTTCTTGGACTTAGTCATTTTTCCGGCGTTTATCAGACTTTCAGATAGGGCAAATGTCAGTGAGCGTTCCGATTTCAGTTCCAGAGCGATTTGCCCAATGAGTCCTTGATATTTAGGCGTTTTCAGCCAATTTTCGGGATTTTTGAAAATTTCATTATTTTGTGAAAATATCCTCTAAATGAAGGAATAATATGTGTGAGGGTACCCCACGAGAGTTCCAAATGTATGTGGGTAGAATATATATCCCACGGGAGTAAAATTGAAAAAAGTTTAAATTTTTTTTTCTTGGACTAAGTCATTTTTCCGGCGTTTATCAGACTTTCAGATAGGGGAAATGTCAGTGAGCGTTCCGATTTCAGTTCCAGAGCGATTCGCCCAATGAGTCCTTAATATTGAGTGCTTAATATTTAGTCGTTTTTAGCCAATTTTCTGGATTTTTGAAAATTTCACTTTTTTGTGAAAATATCCACTAAATGAGGGAATAATATGTGTGAGTGTACCCCAGGAGAGTTCCAAATGTGTATGGGTAGAATATATATCCCACGGGGGTAAAATTGAAAAAAGTTTAAAAAATTTTTTTCTTGGACTTAGTCATTTTTCCGGCGTTTATCAGACTTTCAGATAGGGGAAATGTCAGTGAGCGTTCCGATTTCAGTTCCAGAGCGATTCGCCCAATGAGTCCTTGATATTTAGTCGTTTTCGGCCAATTTTCTGGATTTTTGAAAATTTCACTATTTTGTGAAAATATCCTCTAAATGAGGGAATAATATGTGTGAGGGTACCCCACGAGAGTTCCAAATGTGTGTGGGTAGAATATATATCCCACGGGGGTAAAATTGAAAAAAGTTGAAAACATTTTTTTCTTGGACTTAGTCATTTTTCCGGCGTTTATCAGACTTTCAGATAGGGGAAATGTCAGTGAGCGTTCTTATTTCAGTTCCAGAGCGATTCGCCCAATGAGTCCTTAATATTTAGTCGTTTTCAGACAATTTTCTGGATTTTTGAAAATTTCACTTTTTTGTGAAAATATCCACTAAATGAGGGAATAATATGTGTGAGGGTACCCCAGGAGAGTTCCAAATGTATGTGGGTAGAATATATATCCCACGGGAGTAAAATTGAAAAAAGTTTAAATTTTTTTTTCTTGGACTAAGTCATTTTTCCGGCGTTTATCAGACTTTCAGATAGGGGAAATGTCAGTGAGCATTCCGATTTCAGTTCCAGAGCGATTCGCCCAATGAGTCCTTAATATTGAGTCATTAATATTTAGTCGTTTTTAGCCAATTTTCTGGATTTTTGAAAATTTCACTTTTTTGTGAAAATATCCACTAAATGAGGGAATAATATGTGTGAGTGTACCCCAGGAGAGTTCCAAATGTGTGTGGGTAGAATATATATCCCACGGGGGTAAAATTGAAAAAAGTTTAAAAAAAATTTTTCTTGGACTTAGTCATTTTTCCGGCGTTTATCAGACTTTCAGATAGGGGAAATGTCAGTGAGCGTTCCGATTTCAGTTCCAGAGCGATTCACCCAATGAGTACTTGATATTTAGTCGTTTTCGGCCAATTTTCTGGATTTTTGAAAATTTCACTTTTTTGTGAAAATATCCACTAAATGAGGGAATAATATGTGTGAGGGTACCCCAGGAAGGTTCCAAATGTGTGTGGGTTGAAGATATATCCCACGGGGGTAAAATTGAAAAAAGTTGAAAAAATTTTTTTCTTGGACTTAGTCCTTTTTCCGGCGTTTATCAGACTTTCAGATAGGGGAAATGTCAGTGAGCGTTCCGATTTCAGTTCCAGAGCGATTCGCCCAATGAGTCCTTGATATTTAGTCGTCTTCAGCCAATTTTCTGGATTTTTGAAAATTTCACTTTTTTGTGAAAATATCCACTAAATGAGGGAATAATATGTGTGAGGGTACCCCAGGAGAGTTCCAAATGTGTGTGGGTAGAATATATATCCCACGGGGGTAAAATAGAAAAAAGTTGAAAAAATGTTTTTCTTCGACTTAGTCATTTTTCCGGCGTTTATCAGACTTTCAGATAGGGCAAATGTCAGTGAGCATTCCGATTTCAGTTCCAGAGCGATTCGCCCAATGAGTCCTTGATATTTAGTCGTTTTCAGCCATTTTTCGGGTTTTTTGAAAATTTCACTATTTTGTGAAAATATCCACTAAATGAGGGAATAATATGTGTGAGGGTACCCCAGGAGGGTTCCAAATGTGTGTGGGTAGAATATATATCCCAAGGGGGTAAAATTGAAAAAAGTTGAAAAAAATTTTTTCTTGGACTTAGTCATTTTTCCGGCGTTTATCAGACTTTCAGATAGGGGAAATGTCAGTGAGCATTCCGATTTCAGTTCCAGAGCGATTTGCCCAATGAGTCCTTCATATTTAGTCGTTTTTGAGCCAATTTTCTGGATTTTTGAAAATTTCACTTTTTTGTGAAAATATCCACTAAATGAGGGAATAATATGTGTGAGGGTACCCAAGGAGAGTTCCAAATGTGTGTGGGTAGAATATATATCCCATGGGGGTAAAATTAAAGAAAGTTGAAAAAAAATTTTTTTTGGACTTAGTCATTTTTCCGGCGTTTATCAGACTTTCAGATAGGGCAAATGTCTGTGATCATTCCGATTTCAGTTCCAGAGCGATTCGCCTAATGAGTCCTTGATATTTAGTCGTTTTTAGCCAATTTTCTGGATTTTTGAAAATTTCACTTTTTTGTGAAAATATCCACTAAATGAGGGAATAATATGTGTGAGGGTACCCCAGGAGAGTTCCAAATGTGTGTGGGTAGAATATATATCCCACGGGGGTAAAATTGAAAAAAGTTGAAAAAAATTTTTTCTTGGACTTAGTCATTTTTCCGGCGTTTATCAGACTTTCAGATAGGGGAAATGTCAGTGAGCATTCCGATTTCAGTTCCAGAGCGATTTGCCCAATGAGTCCTTAATATTTAGCCGTTTTCAGCCAATTTTCTGGATTTTTGAAAATTTCACTTTTTTGTGAAAATATCCACTAAATGAGGGAATAATATGTGTGAGGGTACCCCAGGAGAGTTACAAATGTGTGTGGGTAGAATATATATCCCACGGGGGTAAAATTAAAAAAAGTTGAAAAAATATTTTTTTTGTACTTAGTTATTTTTCCGGCGTTTATCAGACTTTCAGATAGGGCAAATGTCTGTGAGCGTTCCGATTTCAGTTCCAGAGCGATTTGCCTAATGAGTCCTTGATATTTAGTCGTTTTTAGCCAATTTTCTGGATTTTTGAAAATTTCACTTTTTTGTGAAAATATCCACTAAATGAGGGAATAATATGTGTGAGGGTACCCCAGGAGGGTTCCAAATGTGTGTGGGTAGAATATATATCCCACGGGGGTAAAATTGAAAAAAGTTGAAAAAAATTTTTTCTTGGACTTAGTCCTTTTTCCGGCATTTATCAGACTTTCAGATAGGGGAAATGTCAGTGAGCTTTCCAATTTCAGTTCCAGAGCGATTCGCCCAATGAGTCCTTGATATTTAGTCGTCTTCAGCCAATTTTCGGGATTTTTGAAAATTTCACTATTTTGTGAAAATATCCTCTAAATGAGGGAATAATATGTGTGAGTGTACCCCAGGAGAGTTCCAAATGTGTGTGGGTAGAATATATATCCCACGGGGGTAAAATTGAAAAAAGTTTAAAAAAAATTTTTCTTGGACTTAGTCATTTTTCCGGCGTTTATCAGACTTTCAGATAGGGGAAATGTCAGTGAGCATTCCGATTTCAGTTCCAGAGCGATTTGCCCAATGAGTCCTTAATATTTAGTGGTTTTCAGCCAATTTTCTGGATTTTTGAAAATTTGACTTTTTTGTGAAAATATCCACTAAATGAGGGAATAATATGTGTGAGGGTACCCCAGGAGAGTTCCAAATGTGTGTGGGTAGAATATATATGCCACGGGGGTAAAATTGAAAAAAGTTGAAAAAATTTTTTTCTTGGACTTAGTCCTTTTTCCGGCGTTTATCAGACTTTCAGATAGGGGAAATGTCAGTGAGCGTTCCGATTTCAGTTCCAGAGCGATTCGCCCAATGAGTCCTTGATATTTAGTCGTTTTCAGCCAATTTTCGGGATTTTTGAAAATTTCACTATTTTGTGAAAATATCCTCTAAATGAGGGAATAATATGTGTGAGTGTACCCCAGGAGAGTTCCAAATGTGTGTGGGTAGAATATATATCCCACGGGGGAAAAATTGAAAAAAGTTTAAAAAAATTTTTTCTTGGACTTAGTCATTTTTCCGGCGTTTATCAGACTTTCAGATAGGGCAAATGTCAGTGAGCATTCCGATTTCAGTTCCAGAGCGATTCGCCCAATGAGTCCTTGATATTTAGTCGTTTTCAGCCATTTTTCGGGTTTTTTGAAAATTTCACTATTTTGTGAAAATATCCACTAAATGAGGGAATAATATGTGTGAGGGTACCCCAGGAGGGTTCCAAATGTGTGTGGGTAGAATATATATCCCAAGGGGGTAAAATTGAAAAAAGTTGAAAAAAATTTTTTCTTGGACTTAGTCATTTTTCCGGCGTTTATCAGACTTTCAGATAGGGGAAATGTCAGTGAGCATTCCGATTTCAGTTCCAGAGCGATTTGCCCAATGAGTCCTTCATATTTAGTCGTTTTTGAGCCAATTTTCTGGATTTTTGAAAATTTCACTTTTTTGTGAAAATATCCACTAAATGAGGGAATAATATGTGTGAGGGTACCCCAGGAGAGTTCCAAATGTGTGTGGGTAGAATATATATCCCATGGGGGTAAAATTAAAGAAAGTTGAAAAAAAATTTTTTTTGGACTTAGTCATTTTTCCGGCGTTTATCAGACTTTCAGATAGGGCAAATGTCTGTGATCATTCCGATTTCAGTTCCAGAGCGATTCGCCTAATGAGTCCTTGATATTTAGTCGTTTTTAGCCAATTTTCTGGATTTTTGAAAATTTCACTTTTTTGTGAAAATATCCACTAAATGAGGGAATAATATGTGTGAGGGTACCCCAGGAGAGTTACAAATGTGTGTGGGTAGAATATATATCCCACGGGGGTAAAATTAAAAAAAGTTGAAAAAATATTTTTTTTGTACTTAGTTATTTTTCCGGCGTTTATCAGACTTTCAGATAGGGCAAATGTCTGTGAGCGTTCCGATTTCAGTTCCAGAGCGATTTGCCTAATGAGTCCTTGATATTTAGTCGTTTTTAGCCAATTTTCTGGATTTTTGAAAATTTCACTTTTTTGTGAAAATATCCACTAAATGAGGGAATAATATGTGTGAGGGTACCCCAGGAGGGTTCCAAATGTGTGTGGGTAGAATATATATCCCACGGGGGTAAAATTGAAAAAAGTTGAAAAAATTTTTTTCTTGGACTTAGTCCTTTTTCCGGCATTTATCAGACTTTCAGATAGGGGAAATGTCAGTGAGCTTTCCAATTTCAGTTCCAGAGCGATTCGCCCAATGAGTCCTTGATATTTAGTCGTCTTCAGCCAATTTTCGGGATTTTTGAAAATTTCACTATTTTGTGAAAATATCCTCTAAATGAGGGAATAATATGTGTGAGTGTACCCCAGGAGAGTTCCAAATGTGTGTGGGTAGAATATATATCCCACGGGGGTAAAATTGAAAAAAGTTTAAAAAAAATTTTTCTTGGACTTAGTCATTTTTCCGGCGTTTATCAGACTTTCAGATAGGGGAAATGTCAGTGAGCATTCCGATTTCAGTTCCAGAGCGATTTGCCCAATGAGTCCTTAATATTTAGTGGTTTTCAGCCAATTTTCTGGATTTTTGAAAATTTGACTTTTTTGTGAAAATATCCACTAAATGAGGGAATAATATGTGTGAGGGTACCCCAGGAGAGTTCCAAATGTGTGTGGGTAGAATATATATGCCACGGGGGTAAAATTGAAAAAAGTTGAAAAAAATTTTTTCTTGGACTTAGTCCTTTTTCCGGCGTTTATCAGACTTTCAGATAGGGGAAATGTCAGTGAGCGTTCCGATTTCAGTTCCAGAACGATTCGCCCAATGAGTCCTTGATATTTAGTCGTTTTCAGCCAATTTTCGGGATTTTTGAAAATTTCACTATTTTGTGAAAATATCCTCTAAATGAGGGAATAATATGTGTGAGTGTACCCCAGGAGAGTTCCAAATGTGTGTGGGTAGAATATATATCCCACGGGGGTAAAATTGAAAAAAGTTTAAAAAAAATTTTTCTTGGACTTAGTCATTTTTCCGGCGTTTATCAGACTTTCAGATAGGGAAAATGTCAGTGAGCATTCCGATTTCAGTTCCAGAGCGATTTGCCCAATGAGTCCTTAATATTTAGTCGTTTAAAGCCAATTTTCTGGATTTTTGAAAATTTCACTTTTTTGTGAAAATATCCACTAAATGAGGGAATAATATGTGTGAGGGTACCCCAGGAGAGTTCCAAATGTGTGTGGGTAGAATATATATCCCACGGGGGCAAAATTAAAAAAAGTTGAAAAAAAATTTTTTTTGTACTTAGTTATTTTTCCGGCGTTTATCAGACTTTCAGATAGGGCAAATGTCTGTGAGCATTCCGATTTCAGTTCCAGAGCGATTCGCCTAATGAGTCCTTGATATTTAGTCGTTTTTAGCCAATTTTCTGGATTTTTGAAAATTTCACTTTTTTGTGAAAATATCCACTAAATGAGGGAATAATATGTGTGAGTGTACCCCAGGAGAGTTCCAAATGTGTGTGGATAGAATATATATCCCACGGGGGTAAAATTGAAAAAAGTTTAAAAAATTTTTTTCTTGGACTTAGTCATTTTTCCGGCGTTTATCAGACTTTCAGATAGGGGAAATGTCAGTGAGCGTTCCGATTTCAGTTCCAGAGCGATTCGCCCAATGAGTCCTTGATATTTAGTCGTTTTCAGCCAATTTTCTGGATTTTTGAAAATTTCACTTTTTTGTGAAAATATCCACTAAATGAGGGAATAATAGGTGTGAGGGTACCCCAGGAGGGTTCCAAATGTGCGTGGGTAGAATATATATCCCACGGGGGTAAAATTGAAAAAAGTTGAAAACATTTTTTTCTTGGACTTAGTCATTTTTCCGGCGTTTATCAGACTTTCAGATAGGGCAAATGTCAGTGAGCGTTCCGATTTCAGTTCCAGAGCGATTTGCCCAATGAGTCCTTGATATTTAGGCGTTTTCAGCCAATTTTCGGGATTTTTGAAAATTTCATTATTTTGTGAAAATATCCTCTAAATGAGGGAATAATATGTGTGAGGGTACCCCACGAGAGTTCCAAATGTATGTGGGTAGAATATATATCCCACGGAAGTAAAATTGAAAAAAGTTTAAATTTTTTTTTCTTGGACTAAGTCATTTTTCCGGCGTTTATCAGACTTTCAGATAGGGGAAATGTCAGTGAGCGTTCCGATTTCAGTTCCAGAGCGATTCGCCCAATGAGTCCTTAATATTGAGTCCTTAATATTTAGTCGTTTTTAGCCAATTTTCTGGATTTTTGAAAATTTCACTTTTTTGTGAAAATATCCACTAAATGAGGGAATAATATGTGTGAGTGTACCCCAGGAGAGTTCCAAATGTGTATGGGTAGAATATATATCCCACGGGGGTAAAATTGAAAAAAGTTTAAAAATTTTTTTTCTTGGACTGTCATTTTTCCGGCGTTTATCAGACTTTCAGATAGGGGAAATGTCAGTGAGCGTTCCGATTTCAGTTCCAGAGCGATTCGCCCAATGAGTCCTTGATATTTAGTCGTCTTCAGCCAATTTTCGGGATTTTTGAAAATTTCACTATTTTGTGAAAATATCCTCTAAATGAGGGAATAATATGTGTGAGTGTACCCCAGGAGAGTTCCAAATGTGTGTGGGTAGAATATATATCCCACGGGGGTAAAATTGAAAAAAGTTAAAACAATTTTTTTCTTGGACTTAGTCATTTTTCTGGCGTTTATCAGACTTTCAGATAGGGGAAATGTCAGTGAGCGTTCCGATTTCAGTTCCAGAGCGATTCGCCCAATGAGTCCTTGATATTTAGTCGTTTTCAGCCAATTTTCTGGATTTTTGAAAATTTCACTTTTTTGTGAAAATATCCACTAAATGAGGGAATAATAGGTGTCAGGGTACCCCAGGAGGGTTCCAAATGTGTGTGGGTAGAATATATATCCCACGGGGGTAAAATTGAAAAAAGTTGAAAACATTTTTTTCTTGGACTTAGTCATTTTTCCGGCGTTTATCAGACTTTCAGATAGGGCAAATGTCAGTGAGCGTTCCGATTTCAGTTCCAGAGCGATTTGCCCAATGAGTCCTTGATATTTAGGCGTTTTCAGCCAATTTTCGGGATTTTTGAAAATTTCATTATTTTGTGAAAATATCCTCTAAATGAAGGAATAATATGTGTGAGGGTACCCCACGAGAGTTCCAAATGTATGTGGGTAGAATATATATCCCACGGGAGTAAAATTGAAAAAAGTTTAAATTTTTTTTTCTTGGACTAAGTCATTTTTCCGGCGTTTATCAGACTTTCAGATAGGGGAAATGTCAGTGAGCGTTCCGATTTCAGTTCCAGAGCGATTCGCCCAATGAGTCCTTAATATTGAGTGCTTAATATTTAGTCGTTTTTAGCCAATTTTCTGGATTTTTGAAAATTTCACTTTTTTGTGAAAATATCCACTAAATGAGGGAATAATATGTGTGAGTGTACCCCAGGAGAGTTCCAAATGTGTATGGGTAGAATATATATCCCACGGGGGTAAAATTGAAAAAAGTTTAAAAATTTTTTTTCTTGGACTTAGTCATTTTTCCGGCGTTTATCAGACTTTCAGATAGGGGAAATGTCAGTGAGCGTTCCGATTTCAGTTCCAGAGCGATTCGCCCAATGAGTCCTTGATATTTAGTCGTTTTCGGCCAATTTTCTGGATTTTTGAAAATTTCACTATTTTGTGAAAATATCCTCTAAATGAGGGAATAATATGTGTGAGGGTACCCCACGAGAGTTCCAAATGTGTGTGGGTAGAATATATATCCCACGGGGGTAAAATTGAAAAAAGTTGAAAATATTTTTTTCTTGGACTTAGTCATTTTTCCGGCGTTTATCAGACTTTCAGATAGGGGAAATGTCAGTGAGCGTTCTTATTTCAGTTCCAGAGCGATTCGCCCAATGAGTCCTTAATATTTAGTCGTTTTCAGACAATTTTCTGGATTTTTGAAAATTTCACTTTTTTGTGAAAATATCCACTAAATGAGGGAATAATATGTGTGAGGGTACCCCAGGAGAGTTCCAAATGTATGTGGGTAGAATATATATCCCACGGGAGTAAAATTGAAAAAAGTTTAAATTTTTTTTTCTTGGACTAAGTCATTTTTCCGGCGTTTATCAGACTTTCAGATAGGGGAAATGTCAGTGAGCATTCCGATTTCAGTTCCAGAGCGATTCGCCCAATGAGTCCTTAATATTGAGTCATTAATATTTAGTCGTTTTTAGCCAATTTTCTGGATTTTTGAAAATTTCACTTTTTTGTGAAAATATCCACTAAATGAGGGAATAATATGTGTGAGTGTACCCCAGGAGAGTTCCAAATGTGTGTGGGTAGAATATATATCCCACGGGGGTAAAATTGAAAAAAGTTTAAAAAATTTTTTTCTTGGACTTAGTCCTTTTTCCGGCGTTTATCAGACTTTCAGATAGGGGAAATGTCAGTGAGCGTTCCGATTTCAGTTCTAGAGCGATTCGCCCAATGAGTACTTGATATTTAGTCGTTTTCGGCCAATTTTCTGGATTTTTGAAAATTTCACTTTTTTGTGAAAATATCCACTAAATGAGGGAATAATATGTGTGAGGGTACCCCAGGAGGGTTCCAAATGTGTGTGGGTAGAATATATATCCCACGGGGGTAAAATTGAAAAAAGTTTAAAAAAATTTTTTCTTGGACTTAGTCATTTTTCCGGCGTTTATCCGACTTTCAGATAGGGGAAATGTCAGTGAGCGTTCCGATTTCAGTTCCAGAGCGATTCGCCCAATGAGTCCTTGATATTTAGTCGTTTTCAGCCAATTTTCTGGATTTTTGAAAATTTCACTTTTTTGTGAAAATATCCACTAAATGAGGGAATAATATGTGTGAGGGTACCCCAGGAGGGTTCCAAATGTGTGTGGGTAGAATATATATCCCACGGGGGTAAAATTGAAAAAAGTTGAAAACATTTTTTTCTTGGACTAAGTCATTTTTCCGGCGTTTATCAGACTTTCAGATAGGGGAAATGTCAGTGAGCGTTCCGATTTCAGTTCCAGAGCGATTCGCCCAATGAGTCCTTGATATTTAGTCGTCTTCAGCCAATTTTCGGGATTTTTGAAAATTTCACTATTTTGTGAAAATATCCTCTAAATGAGGGAATAATATGTGTGAGTGTACCCCAGGAGAGTTCCAAATGTGTGTGGGTAGAATATATATCCCACGAGGGTAAAATTGAAAAAAGTTAAAACAATTTTTTTCTTGGACTTAGTCATCTTTCCGGCGTTTATCAGACTTTCAGATAGGGGAAATGTCAGTGAGCATTCCGATTTCAGTTCCAGAGCGATTTGCCCAATGAGTCCTTAATATTTAGTCGTTTTCAGCCAATTTTCTGGATTTTTGAAAATTTCACTTTTTTGTGAAAATATCCACTAAATGAGGGAATAATATGTGTGAGGGTACCCCAGGAGAGTTCCAAATGTGTGTGGGTAGAATATATATCCCACGGGGGTAAAATTGAAAAAAGTTTAAAAAATTTTTTTCTTGGACTTAGTCATTTTTCCGGCGTTTATCAGACTTTCAGATAGGGCAAATGTCAGTGAGCGTTCCGATTTCAGTTCCAGAGCGATTTGCCCAATGAGTCCTTGATATTTAGGCGTTTTCAGCCAATTTTTGGGATTTTTGAAAATTTCACTATTTTGTGAAAATATCCTCTAAATGAGGGAATAATATGTGTGAGGGTACCCCACGAGAGTTCCAAATGTGTATGGGTAGAATATATATCCCACGGGGGTAAAATTGAAAAAAGTTGAAAACATTTTTTTCTTGGACTTAGTCATTTTTCCGGCGTTTATCAGACTTTCAGATAGGGGAAATGTCAGTGAGCGCTCTTATTTCAGTTCCAGAGCGATTCGCCCAATGAGTCCTTAATATTTAGTCGTTTTCAGAAAATTTTCTGGATTTTTGAAAATTTCACTTTTTTGTGAAAATATCCACTAAATGAGGGAATAATATGTGTGAGGGTACCCCAGGAGAGTTCCAAATGTATGTGGGTAGAATATATATCCCACGGGAGTAAAATTGAAAAAAGTTTAAATTTTTTTTCTTGGACTAAGTCATTTTTCCGGCGTTTATCAGACTTTCAGATAGGGGAAATGTCAGTGAGCGTTCCGATTTCAGTTCCAGAGCGATTCGCCCAATGAGTCCTTAATATTGAGTCATTAATATTTAGTCGTTTTTAGCCAATTTTCTGGATTTTTGAAAATTTCACTTTTTTGTGAAAATATCCACTAAATGAGGGAATAATATGTGTGAGTGTACCCCAGGAGAGTTCCAAATGTGTGTGGGTAGAATATATATCCCACGGGGGTAAAATTGAAAAAGGTTTAAAAAAATTTTTTCTTGGACTTAGTCATTTTTCCGGCGTTTATCAGACTTTCAGATAGGGGAAATGTCAGTGAGCGTTCCGATTTCAGTTCCAGAGCGATTCGCCCAATGAGTACTTGATATTTAGTCGTTTTCGGCCAATTTTCTGGATTTTTGAAAATTTCACTTTTTTGTGAAAATATCCTCTAAATGAGGGAATAATATGTGTGAGGGTACCCCACGAGAGTTCCAAATGTGTGTGGGTAGAATATATATCCCACGGGGGTAAAATTGAAAAAAGTTGAAAACATTTTTTTCTTGGACTTAGTCATTTTTCCGGCGTTTATCAGACTTTCAGATAGGGGAAATGTCAGTGAGCGCTCTTATTTCAGTTCCAGAGCGATTCGCCCAATGAGTCCTTAATATTTAGTCGTTTTCAGACAATTTTCTGGATTTTTGAAAATTTCACTTTTTTGTGAAAATATCCACTAAATGAGGGAATAATATGTGTGAGGGTACCCCAGGAGAGTTCCAAATGTGTGTGGGTAGAATATATATCCCACGGGGGTAAAATTGAAAAAAGTTGAAATTTTTTTTTTTCGGACTTAGTCATTTTTCCGGCGTTTATCAGACTTTCAGATAGGGGAAATGTCAGTGGGCATTACTGTTTCACTTCCAGAGCGATTCGCCCAATGTATCCTTGATATTTAGTCGTTTTCAGCCAATTTTCTGGATTTTTTGAAAATTTCACTTTTTTGTGAAAATATCCACTAAATGAGGGAATAATATGTGTGAGGGTACCCCAGGAGAGTTCCAAATGTGTGTGGGAAGAATATATATCCCACGGGAGTAAAATTGAAAAAAGTTTACATTTTTTTTTCTTGGACTAAGTCATTTTTCCGGCGTTTATCAGACTTTCAGATAGGGGAAATGTCAGTGAGCGTTCCGATTTCAGTTCCAGAGCGATTCGCCCAATGAGTCCTTAATATTGAGTCCTTAATATTTAGTCGTTTTCAGCCAATTTTCTGGATTTTTGAAAATTTCACTTTTTTGTGAAAATATCCACTAAATGAGGGAATAATATGTGTGAGGGTACCCCAGGAGAGTTCCAAATGTGTGTGGGTAGAATATATATCCCACGGGGGTAAAATTGAAAAAAGTTGAAAACAATTTTTTCTTGGACTTAGTCATTTTTCCGGCGTTTATCAGACTTTCAGATAGGGCAAATGTCAGTGAGCGTTCCGATTTCAGTTCCAGAGCGATTTGCCCAATGAGTCCTTGATATTTAGGCGTTTTCAGCCAATTTTCGGGATTTTTGAAAATTTCACTATTTTGTGAAAATATCCTCTAAATGAGGGAATAATATGTGTGAGGGTACCCCACGAGAGTTCCAAATGTGTGTGGGTAGAATATATATCCCACGGGGGTAAAATTGAAAAAAGTTGAAAACATTTGTTTCTTGGACTTAGTCATTTTTCCGGCGTTTATCAGACTTTCAGATAGTGGAAATGTCAGAGAGCGTTCCGATTTCAGTTCCAGAGCGATGTGCCCAATGAGTCCTTAATATTTAGTCGTTTTCAGCCAATGTTCTGGATTTTTGAAAATTTCACTTTTTTGTGAAAATATCCACTAAATGAGGGAATAATATGTGTGAGGGTACCCCAGGAGAGTTCCAAATGTGTGTGGGTAGAATATATATCCCACGGGGGTAAAATTGAAAAAAGTTGAAATTTTTTTTTTTCGGACTTAGTCATTTTTCCGGCGTTTATCAGACTTTCAGATAGGGGAAATGTCAGTGGGCATTACTGTTTCACTTCCAGAGCGATTCGCCCAATGTATCCTTGATATTTAGTCGTTTTCAGCCAATTTTCTGGATTTTTTGAAAATTTCACTTTTTTGTGAAAATATCCACTAAATGAGGGAATAATATGTGTGAGGGTACCCCAGGAGAGTTCCAAATGTGTGTGGGAAGAATATATATCTCACGGGGGTAAAATTGAAAAAAGTTGAAAACATTTTTTTCTTGGACTTAGTCATTTTTCCGGCGTTTATCAGACTTTCAGATAGAGCAAATTTCAGTGAGCGTTCCGATTTCAGTTCCAGAGCGATTTGCCCAATGAGTCCTTAATATTTAGTCGTTTTCAGCCAATTTTCTGGATTTTTGAAAATTTCACTTTTTTGTGAAAATGTCCACTAAATGAGGGAATAATATGTGTGAGGGTTCCCCAGGAGAGTTCCAAATGTGTGTGGGTAGAATATATATGCCACGGGGGTAAAATTGAAAAAAGTTGAAAAAATTTTTTTCTTGGACTTAGTCCTTTTTCCAGCGTTTATCAGACTTTCAGATAGGGGAAATGTTAGTGAGCGTTCCGATTTCAGTTCCAGAGCGATTCGCCCAATGTGTCCTTGATATTTAGTCGTTTTCAGCCAATTTTCGGGATTTTTGAAAATTTCACTATTTTGTGAAAATATCCTCTAAATGAGGGAATAATATGTGTGAGTGTACCCCAGGAGAGTTCCAAATGTGTGTGGGTAGAATATATATCCCACGGGGGTAAAATTGAAAAAAGTTTAAAAAAATTTTTTCTTGGACTTAGTCATTTTTCCGGCGTTTATCAGACTTTCAGATAGGGGAAATGTCAGTGAGCATTCCGATTTCAGTTCCAGAGCGATTTGCCCAATGAGTCCTTAATATTTAGTCGTTTTCAGCCAATTTTCTGGATTTTTGAAAATTTCACTTTTTTGTGAAAATATCCACTAAATGAGGGAATAATATGTGTGAGGGTACCCCAGGAGAGTTCCAAATGTGTGTGGGTAGAATATATATCCCACGGGGTAAAATTAAAAAAAGTTGAAAAAATTTTTTTTTTGTACTTAGTTATTTTTCCGGCGTTTATCAGACTTTCAGATAGGGCAAATGTCTGTGAGCGTTCCGATTTCAGTTCCAGAGCGATTTGCCCAATGAGTCCTTGATATTTAGGCGTTTTCAGCCAATTTTTGGGATTTTTGAAAATTTCACTATTTTGTGAAAATATCCTCTAAATGAGGGAATAATATGTGTGAGGGTACCCCACGAGAGTTCCAAATGTGTGTGGGTAGAATATATATCCCACGGGGGTAAAATTGAAAAAAGTTGAAAATATTTTTTTCTTGGACTTAGTCATTTTTCCGGCGTTTATCAGACTTTCAGATAGGGGAAATGTCAGTGAGCGTTCTTATTTCAGTTCCAGAGCGATTCGCCCAATGAGTCCTTAATATTTAGTCGTTTTCAGACAATTTTCTGGATTTTTGAAAATTTCACTTTTTTGTGAAAATATCCACTAAATGAGGGAATCATATGTGTGAGGGTACCCCAGGAGAGTTCCAAATGTGTGTGGGTAGAATATATATCCCACGGGGGTAAAATTTAAAAAAGTTGAAAATTTTTTTTTCTTGGACTGAGTCATTTTTCCGGCGATTATTAGACTTTCAGATAGGGGAAATGTCAGTGAGCATTCCGATTTCAGTTCCAGAGCGATTCGCCCAATGAGTCCTTGATATTTAGTCGTTTTCAGCCAATTTTCTGGATTTTTTGAAAATTTAACTTTTTTGTGAAAATATCCACTAAATGAGGGAATAATATGTGTGAGGGTACCCGAGGAGAGTTACAAATGTGTGTGGGTAAAATATATATCCCACGGGGGTAAACTTGAAAAAAGTTGAAAAAATTTTTTTTTTTGGACTTAGTCATTTTTCCGGCGTTTATCAGACTTTCAGATAGGGCAAATGTCAGTGAGCATTCCAATTTCAGTTCCAGAGCGATTTGCCCAATAAGTCCTTAATATTTAGTCGTTTTCAGCCAATTTTCTGGATTTTTGAAAATTTCACTTTTTTGTGAAAATATCCACTAAATGAGGGAATCATATGTGTGAGGGTACCCCAGGAGAGTTCCAAATGTGTGTGGGTAGAATATATATCCCACGGGGGTAAAATTGAAAAAAGTTGAAAACATTTTTTTCTTGGACTTAGTCATTTTTCCGGCGTTTATCATACTTTCAGATAGGGGAAATGTCAGTGAGCGTTCTTATTTCAGTTCCAGAGCGATTCGCCCAATGAGTCCTTAATATTTAGTCGTTTTCAGACAATTTTCTGGATTTTTGAAAATTTCACTTTTTTGTGAAAATATCCACTAAATGAGGGAATAATATGTGTGAGGGTACCCCAGGAGAGTTCGAAATGTATGTGGGTAGAATATATATCCCACGGGAGTAAAATTGAAAAAAGTTTAAATTTTTTTTTCTTGGACTAAGTCATTTTTCCGGCGTTTATCAGACTTTCAGATAGGGGAAATGTCAGTGAGCGTTCCGATTTCAGTTCCAGAGCGATTCGCCCAATGAGTCCTTAATATTGAGTCATTAATATTTAGTCGTTTTCAGCCAATTTTCTGGATTTTTGAAAATTTCACTTTTTTGTGAAAATATCCACTAAATGAGGGAATCATATGTGTGAGGGTACCCCAGGAGAGTTCCAAATGTGTGTGGGTAGAATATATATCCCACGGGGGTAAAATTTAAAAAAGTTGAAATTTTTTTTTTCTTGGACTGAGTCATTTTTCCGGCGTTTATTAGACTTTCAGATAGGGGAAATGTCAGTGAGCATTCCGATTTCAGTTCCAGAGCGATTCGCCCAATGAGTCCTTGATATTTAGTCGTTTTCAGCCAATTTTCTGGATTTTTTGAAAATTTCACTTTTTTGTGAAAATATCCACTAAATGAGGGAATAATATGTGTGAGGGTACCCCAGGAGAGTTCCAAATGTGTGTGGGTAGAATATATATCCCACGGGGTAAAATTGAAAAAAGTTGAAATTTTTTTTTTTCGGACTTAGTCATTTTTCCGGCGTTTATCAGACTTTCAGATAGGGGAAATGTCAGAGAGCGTTCCGATTTCAGTTCCAGAGTGATTCGCCCAATGAGTCCTTGATATTTAGTCGTTTTCAGCCAATTTTCTGGATTTTTGAAAATTTCACTTTTTTGTGATAATGTCCACTAAATGAGGGAATAATATGTGTCAGGGTTCCCCAGGAGAGTTCCAAATGTGTGTGGGTAGAATATATATCGCACGGGGGTAAAGTTAAAAAAAGTTGAAAAAAATTTTTCTTGGGACTTAGACATTTTTCCGGCGTTTATCAGACTTTCAGATAGGGGAAATGTCAGTGAGGGTTCCGATTTCAGTTCCAGAGTGATTCGCCCAATGAGTCCTTGATATTTAGTCGTTTTCAGCCAATTTTCTGGATTTTTGAAAATTTCACTTTTTTGTGAAAATATCCACTAAATGAGGGAATAATATGTGTGAGGGTACGCCACGAGAGTTCCAAATGTGTGTGGGTAGAATATATATCCCACGGGGGTAAAATTGAAAAAAGTTGAAAACATTTTTTTCTTGAACTTAGTCATTTTTCCGGCGTTTATCATACTTTCAGATAGGGGAAATGTCAGTGAGCGTTCTTATTTCAGTTCCAGAGCGATTCGCCCAATGAGTCCTTAATATTTAGTCGTTTTCAGACAATTTTCTGGATTTTTGAAAATTTCACTTTTTTGTGAAAATATCCACTAAATGAGGGAATAATATGTGTGAGGGTACCCCAGGAGAGTTCGAAATGTATGTGGGTAGAATATATATCCCACGGGAGTAAAATTGAAAAAAGTTTAAATTTTTTTTTCTTGGACTAAGTCATTTTTCCGGCGTTTATCAGACTTTCAGATAGGGGAAATGTCAGTGAGCGATTCGCCCAATGAGTCCTTAATATTGAGTCCTTAATATTTAGTCGTTTTCAGCCAATTTTCTGGATTTTTGAAAATTTCACTTTTTTGTGAAAATATCCACTAAATGAGGGAATCATATGTGTGAGGGTACCCCAGGAGAGTTCCAAATGTGTGTGGGTAGAATATATATCCCACGGGGGTAAAATTTAAAAAAGTTGAAATTTTTTTTTTCTTGGACTGAGTCATTTTTCCGGCGTTTATTAGACTTTCAGATAGGGGAAATGTCAGTGAGCATTCCGATTTCAGTTCCAGAGCGATTCGCCCAATGAGTCCTTGATATTTAGTCGTTTTCAGCCAATTTTCTGGATTTTTTGAAACTTTCACTTTTTTGTGAAAATATCCACTAAATGAGGGAATAATATGTGTGAGGGTACCCCAGGAGAGTTCCAAATGTGTGTGGGTAGAATATATATCCCACGGGGTAAAATTGAAAAAAGTTGAAATTTTTTTTTTTCGGACTTAGTCATTTTTCCGGCGTTTATCAGACTTTCAGATAGGGGAAATGTCAGTGAGCGTTACGATTTCAGTTCCAGAGCGATTCGCCCAATGAGTCCTTGATATTTAGTCATTTTCAGCCAATTTTCTGGATTTTTTGAAAATTTCACTTTTTTGTGAAAATATAAACTAAATGAGGGAATAATATGTGTGACGGTACCCCAGGAGAGTTCCAAATGTGTGTGGGTAAAATATACATCCCACGGGGGTAAAATTGAGAAAAGTTGAAAATTTTTTTTTTTTTTATTTAGTCATTTTTCCGGCGTTTATCAGACTTTCAGATAGGGGAAATGTCAGTGGGCGTTACTGTTTCAGTTCCAGAGCGATTCGCCCAATGTATCCTTGATATTTAGTCGTTTTCAGCCAATTTTCTGGATTTTTTGAAAATTTCACTTTTTTGTGAAAATATCCACTAAATGAGGGAATAATATGTGTGAGGGTACCCCAGGAGAGTTCCAAATGTGTGTGGGTAGAATATATATCTCACGGGGGTAAAATTGAAAAAAGTTGAAAACATTTTTTTCTTGGACTTAGTCATTTTTCCGGCGTTTATCAGACTTTCAGATAGAGCAAATGTCAGTGAGCGTTCCGATTTCAGTTCCAGAGCGATTTGCCCAATGAGTCCTTAATATTTAGTCGTTTTCAGCCAATTTTCTGGATTTTTGAAAATTTCACTTTTTTGTGAAAATGTCCACTAAATGAGGGAATAATATGTGTGAGGGTTCCCCAGGAGAGTTCCAAATGTGTGTGGGTAGAATATATATCCCACGGGGGTAAAAATAAAAAAAGTTGAAAAAAATTTTTTTTTGGACTTAGTCATTTTTCCGGCGTTTATCAGACTTTCAGATAGGGGAAATGTCAGTGGGCGTTACTCTTTCAGTTCCAGAGCGATTCGCCCAATGTATCCTTGATATTTAGTCGTTTTCAGCCAATTTTCTGGATTTTTGAAAATTTCACTTTTTTGTGATAATGTCCACTAAATGAGGGAATAATATGTGTCAGGGTTCCCCAGGAGAGTTCCAAATGTGTGTGGGTAGAATATATATCGCACGGGGGTAAAATTAAAAAAAGTTGAAAAAAATTTTTCTTGGGACTTAGACATTTTTCCGGCGTTTATCAGACTTTCAGATAGGGGAAATGTCAGTGAGGGTTCCGATTTCAGTTCCAGAGTGATTCGCCCAATGAGTCCTTGATATTTAGTCGTTTTCAGCCAATTTTCTGGATTTTTGAAAATTTCACTTTTGTGTGAAAATATCCACTAAATGAGGGAATAATATGTGTGAGGGTACGCCACGAGAGTTCCAAATGTGTGTGGGTAGAATATATATCCCGCGGGGGTAAAATTGAAAAAAGTTGAAAACATTTTTTTCTTGGACTTAGTCATTTTTCCGGCGTTTATCATACTTTCAGATAGGGGAAATGTCAGTGAGCGTTCTTATTTCAGTTCCAGAGCGATTCGCCCAATGAGTCCTTAATATTTAGTCGTTTTCAGACAATTTTCTGGATTTTTGAAAATTTCACTTTTTTGTGAAAATATCCACTAAATGAGGGAATAATATGTGTGAGGGTACCCCAGGAGAGTTCGAAATGTATGTGGGTAGAATATATATCCCACGGGAGTAAAATTGAAAAAAGTTTAAATTTTTTTTTCTTGGACTAAGTCATTTTTCCGGCGTTTATCAGACTTTCAGATAGGGGAAATGTCAGTGAGCGTTCCGATTTCAGTTCCAGAGCGATTCGCCCAATGAGTCCTTAATATTGAGTCCTTAATATTTAGTCGTTTTCAGCCAATTTTCTGGATTTTTGAAAATTTCACTTTTTTGTGAAAATATCCACTAAATGAGGGAATCATATGTGTGAGGGTACCCCAGGAGAGTTCCAAATGTGTGTGGGTAGAATATATATCCCACGGGGGTAAAATTTAAAAAAGTTGAAATTTTTTTTTTCTTGGACTGAGTCATTTTTCCGGCGTTTATTAGACTTTCAGATAGGGGAAATGTCAGTGAGCATTCCGATTTCAGTTCCAGAGCGATTCGCCCAATGAGTCCTTGATATTTAGTCGTTTTCAGCCAATTTTCTGGATTTTTTGAAAATTTCACTTTTTTGTGAAAATATCCACTAAATGAGGGAATAATATGTGTGAGGGTACCCCAGGAGAGTTCCAAATGTGTGTGGGTAGAATATATATCCCACGGGGTAAAATTGAAAAAAGTTGAAATTTTTTTTTTTCGGACTTAGTCATTTTTCCGGCGTTTATCAGACTTTCAGATAGGGGAAATGTCAGTGAGCGTTACGATTTCAGTTCCAGAGCGATTCGCCCAATGAGTCCTTGATATTTAGTCATTTTCAGCCAATTTTCTGGATTTTTTGAAAATTTCACTTTTTTGTGAAAATATAAACTAAATGAGGGAATAATATGTGTGACGGTACCCCAGGAGAGTTCCAAATGTGTGTGGGTAAAATATACATCCCACGGGGGTAAAATTGAGAAAAGTTGAAAAATTTTTTTTTTTTTATTTAGTCATTTTTCCGGCGTTTATCAGACTTTCAGATAGGGGAAATGTCAGTGGGCGTTACTGTTTCAGTTCCAGAGCGATTCGCCCAATGTATCCTTGATATTTAGTCGTTTTCAGCCAATTTTCTGGATTTTTTGAAAATTTCACTTTTTTGTGAAAATATCCACTAAATGAGGGAATAATATGTGTGAGGGTACCCCAGGAGAGTTCCAAATGTGTGTGGGTAGAATATATATCTCACGGGGGTAAAATTGAAAAAAGTTGAAAACATTTTTTTCTTGGACTTAGTCATTTTTCCGGCGTTTATCAGACATTCAGATAGAGCAAATGTCAGTGAGCGTTCTGATTTCAGTTCCAGAGCGATTTGCCCAATGAGTCCTTAATATTTAGTCGTTTTCAGCCAATTTTCTGGATTTTTGAAAATTTCACTTTTTTGTGAAAATGTCCACTAAATGAGGGAATAATATGTGTGAGGGTTCCCCAGGAGAGTTCCAAATGTGTGTGGGTAGAATATATATCCCACGGGGGTAAAAATAAAAAAAGTTGAAAAAAATTTTTTTTTGGACTTAGTCATTTTTCCGGCGTTTATCAGACTTTCAGATAGGGGAAATGTCAGTGGGCATTACTCTTTCAGTTCCAGAGCGATTCGCCCAATGTATCCTTGATATTTAGTCGTTTTCAGCCAATTTTCTGGATTTTTGAAAATTTCACTTTTTTGTGATAATGTCCACTAAATGAGGGAATAATATGTGTCAGGGTTCCCCAGGAGAGTTCCAAATGTGTGTGGGTAGAATATATATCGCACGGGGGTAAAATTAAAAAAAGTTGAAAAAAATTTTTCTTGGGACTTAGACATTTTTCCGGCGTTTATCAGACTTTCAGATAGGGGAAATGTCAGTGAGGGTTCCGATTTCAGTTCCAGAGTGATTCGCCCAATGAGTCCTTGATATTTAGTCGTTTTCAGCCAATTTTCGGGATTTTTGAAAATTTCACTATTTTGTGAAAATATCCTCTAAATGAGGGAATAATATGTGTGAGGGTACCCCAGGAGAGTTCCAAATGTGTGTGGGTAGAATATATATCCCACGGGGGTAAAATTGAAAAAAGTTGAAAACATTTTTTTCTTGGACTTAGTCATTTTTCCGGCGTTTATCAGACTTTCAGATAGAGCAAATGTCAGTGAGCGTTCCGATTTCAGTTCCAGAGCGATTTGCCCAATGAGTCCTTAATATTTAGTCGTTTTCAGCCAATTTTCTGGATTTTTGAAAATTTCACTTTTTTGTGAAAATGTCCACTAAATGAGGGAATAATATGTGTGAGGGTTCCCCAGGAGAGTTCCAAATGTGTGTGGGTAGAATATATATCCCACGGGGGTAAAATTGAAAAAAGTTGAAAACATTTTTTTCTTGGACTTAGTCATTTTTCCGGCGTTTATCATACTTTCAGATAGGGGAAATGTCAGTGAGCGTTCTTATTTCAGTTCCAGAGCGATTCGCCCAATGAGTCCTTAATATTTAGTCGTTTTCAGACAATTTTCTGGATTTTTGAAAATTTCACTTTTTTGTGAAAATATCCACTAAATGAGGGAATAATATGTGTGAGGGTACCCCAGGAGAGTTCGAAATGTATGTGGGTAGAATATATATCCCACGGGAGTAAAATTGAAAAAAGTTTAAATTTTTTTTTCTTGGACTAAGTCATTTTTCCGGCGTTTATCAGACTTTCAGATAGGGGAAATGTCAGTGAGCGTTCCGATTTCAGTTCCAGAGCGATTCGCCCAATGAGTCCTTAATATTGAGTCCTTAATATTTAGTCGTTTTCAGCCAATTTTCTGGATTTTTGAAAATTTCACTTTTTTGTGAAAATATCCACTAAATGAGGGAATCATATGTGTGAGGGTACCCCAGGAGAGTTCCAAATGTGTGTGGGTAGAATATATATCCCACGGGGGTAAAATTTAAAAAAGTTGAAATTTTTTTTTTCTTGGACTGAGTCATTTTTCCGGCGTTTATTAGACTTTCAGATAGGGGAAATGTCAGTGAGCATTCCGATTTCAGTTCCAGAGCGATTCGCCCAATGAGTCCTTGATATTTAGTCGTTTTCAGCCAATTTTCTGGATTTTTTGAAAATTTCACTTTTTTGTGAAAATATCCACTAAATGAGGGAATAATATGTGTGAGGGTACCCCAGGAGAGTTCCAAATGTGTGTGGGTAGAATATATATCCCACGGGGTAAAATTGAAAAAAGTTGAATTTTTTTTTTTTCGGACTTAGTCATTTTTCCGGCGTTTATCAGACTTTCAGATAGGGGAAATGTCAGTGAGCGTTACGATTTCAGTTCCAGAGCGATTCGCCCAATGAGTCCTTGATATTTAGTCATTTTCAGCCAATTTTCTGGATTTTTTGAAAATTTCACTTTTTTGTGAAAATATAAACTAAATGAGGGAATAATATGTGTGACGGTACCCCAGGAGAGTTCCAAATGTGTGTGGGTAAAATATACATCCCACGGGGGTAAAATTGAGAAAAGTTGAAAAAATTTTTTTTTTTTATTTAGTCATTTTTCCGGCGTTTATCAGACTTTCAGATAGGGGAAATGTCAGTGGGCGTTACTGTTTCAGTTCCAGAGCGATTCGCCCAATGTATCCTTGATATTTAGTCGTTTTCAGCCAATTTTCTGGATTTTTTGAAAATTTCACTTTTTTGTGAAAATATCCACTAAATGAGGGAATAATATGTGTGAGGGTACCCCAGCAGAGTTCCAAATGTGTGTGGGTAGAATATATATCTCACGGGGGTAAAATTGAAAAAAGTTGAAAACATTTTTTTCTTGGACTTAGTCATTTTTCCGGCGTTTATCAGACTTTCAGATAGAGCAAATGTCAGTGAGCGTTCCGATTTCAGTTCCAGAGCGATTTGCCCAATGAGTCCTTAATATTTAGTCGTTTTCAGCCAATTTTCTGGATTTTTGAAAATTTCACTTTTTTGTGAAAATGTCCACTAAATGAGGGAATAATATGTGTGAGGGTTCCCCAGGAGAGTTCCAAATGTGTGTGGGTAGAATATATATCCCACGGGGGTAAAAATAAAAAAAGTTGAAAAAAATTTTTTTTTGGACTTAGTCATTTTTCCGGCGTTTATCAGACTTTCAGATAGGGGAAATGTCAGTGGGCGTTACTCTTTCAGTTCCAGAGCGATTCGCCCAATGTATCCTTGATATTTAGTCGTTTTCAGCCAATTTTCTGGATTTTTGAAAATTTCACTTTTTTGTGATAATGTCCACTAAATGAGGGAATAATATGTGTCAGGGTTCCCCAGGAGAGTTCCAAATGTGTGTGGGTAGAATATATATCGCACGGGGGTAAAATTAAAAAAAGTTGAAAAAAATTTTTCTTGGGACTTAGACATTTTTCCGGCGTTTATCAGACTTTCAGATAGGGGAAATGTCAGTGAGGGTTCCGATTTCAGTTCCAGAGTGATTCGCCCAATGAGTCCTTGATATTTAGTCGTTTTCAGCCAATTTTCGGGATTTTTGAAAATTTCACTATTTTGTGAAAATATCCTCTAAATGAGGGAATAATATGTGTGAGGGTACCCCAGGAGAGTTCCAAATGTGTGTGGGTAGAATATATATTCCACGGGGGTAAAATTGAAAAAAGTTGAAATTTTTTTTTTCGGACTTAGTCATTTTTCCGGCGTTTATCAGACTTTCAGATAGGGGAAATGTCAGTGAGCGTTCCGATTTCAGTTCCAGAGCGATTCGCCCAATGAGTCCTTGATATTTAGTCGTTTTCAGCCAATTTTCTGGATTTTTTGAAAATTTCACTTTTTTGTGAAAATATCCACTAAATGAGGGAGGGTACCCCAGGAGAGTTCCAAATGTGTGTGGGTAGAATATATATCTCACGGGGGTAAAATTGAAAAAAGTTGAAAACATTTTTTTCTTGGACTTAGTCATTTTTCCGGCGTTTATCAGACTTTCAGATAGAGCAAATGTCAGTGAGCGTTCCGATTTCAGTTCCAGAGCGATTTGCCCAATGAGTCCTTAATATTTAGTCGTTTTCAGCCAATTTTCTGGATTTTTGAAAATTTCACTTTTTTGTGAAAATATCCACTAAATGAGGGAATAATATGTGTGAGGGTACCCCAGTAGAGTTCCAAATGTGTGTGGGTAGAATATATATCCCACGGGGGTAAAATTAAAAAAAGTTGAAAAAAATTTTTTTGGGGATTTAGTCATTTTTCCGGCGTTTATCAGACTTTCAGATAGGGGAAATGTCAGTGAGCGTTCCGATTTCAGTTCCAGAGCGATTCGCCCAATGAGTCCTTGATATTTAGTTGTTTTCAGCCAATTTTCTGGATTTTTTGAAAATTTCACTTTTTTGTGAAAATATCCACTAAATGAGGGAATAATATGTGTGAGGGTACCCCAGGAGAGTTCCAAATGTGTGTGGGTAGAATATATATCCCACGGGGGTAAAATTGAAAAAAGTTGAAATTTTTTTTTTTCGGACTTAGTCATTTTTCCGGCGTTTATCAGACTTTCAGATAGGGGAAATGTCAGTGAGCATTACGATTTCAGTTCCAGAGCGATTCGCCCAATGAGTCCTTGATATTTAGTCGTTTTCAGCCAATTTTCTGGATTTTTTGAAAATTTCACTTTTTTGTGAAAATATAAACTAAATGAGGGAATAATATGTGTGACGGTACCCCAGGAGAGTTCCAAATGTGTGTGGGTAAAATATACATCCCACGGGGGTAAAATTGAGAAAAGTTGAAAAAAAATTTTTTCTTGGACTTAGTCATTTTTCCGGCGTTTATCAGACTTTCAGATAGAGCAAATGTCAGTGAGCGTTCCGATTTCAGTTCCAGAGCGATTTGCCCAATGAGTCCTTAATATTTAGTCGTTTTCAGCCAATTTTCTGGATTTTTGAAAATTTCACTTTTTTGTGAAAATATCCACTAAATGATTGAATAATATGTGTGAGGGTACTCCAGGAGAGTTCCAAATGTGTGTGGGTAGAATATGTATCTCACGGGGGTAAAATTGAAAAAAGTTGAAAACATTTTTTTCTTGGACTTAGTCATTTTTCCGGCGTTTATCAGACTTTCAGATAGAGCAAATGTCAGTGAGCGTTCCGATTTCAGTTCCAGAGCGATTTGCCCAATGAGTCCTTAATATTTAGTCGTTTTCAGCCAATTTTCTGGATTTTTGAAAATTTCACTTTTTTGTGAAAATGTCTGCTAAATGAGGGAATAATATGTGTGAGGGTTCCCCCAGGAGAGTTCCAAATGTGTGTGGGTAGAATATATATCCCACGGGGGTAAAATTAAAAAAAGTTGAAAAAAATTTTTTTTGGATTTAGTCATTTTTCCGGCGTTTATCAGACTTTCACATAGGGGAAATGTCAGTGGGCGTTACTCTTTCAGTTCCAGAGCGATTCGCCCAATGTATCCTTGATATTTAGTCGTTTTCAGCCAATTTTCTGGATTTTTTGAAAATTTCACTTTTTTGTGAAAATATCCACTAAATAATGGAATAATATGTGTGAGGGTACCCCAGGAGAGTTGCAAATGTGTGTGGGTAGGATATATATCCCACGGGGGTAAAATTGAAGAAAGTTGAAAAAAAATTTTTTTTGGACTTAGTCATTTTTCCGGCGTTTATCAGACTTTCAGATAGGGCAAATGTCTGTGAGCATTCCGATTTCAGTTCCAGAGCGATTCGCCTAATGAGTCCTTGATATTTAGTCGTTTTTAGCCAATTTTCTGGATTTTTGAAAATTTCACTTTTTTGTGAAAATATCCACTAAATGAGGGAATAATATGTGTGAGGGTACCCCAGGAGAGTTCCAAATGTGTGTGGGTAGAATATATATCCCACGGGGGTAAAATTGAAAAAAGTTGAAATTTTTTTTTTTCGGACTTAGTCATTTTTCCAGCGTTTATCAGACTTTCAGATAGGGAAAATGTCAGTGAGCGTTCCGATTTCAGTTCCAGAGTGATTCGCCCAATGAGTCCTTGATATTTAGTTGTTTTCAGCCAATTTTCTGGATTTTTTGAAAATTTCACTTTTTTGTGAAAATATCCACTAAATGAGGGAATAATATGTGTGAGGGTACCCCAGGAGAGTTCCAAATGTGTGTGGGTAGAATATATATCCCACGGGGGTAAAATTGAAAAAAGTTGAAATTTTTTTTTTTCGGACTTAGTCATTTTTCCGGCGTTTATCAGACTTTCAGATAGGGGAAATGTCAGTGAGCGTTACGATTTCAGTTCCAGAGCGATTCGCCCAATGAGTCCTTGATATTTAGTCGTTTTCAGCCAATTTTCTGGATTTTTTGAAAATTTCACTTTTTTGTGAAAATATAAACTAAATGAGGGAATAATATGTGTGACGGTACCCCAGGAGAGTTCCAAATGTGTGTGGGTAAAATATACATCCCACGGGGGTAAAATTGAGAAAAGTTGAAAAAAAATTTTTTCTTGGACTTAGTCATTTTTCCGGCGTTTATCAGACTTTCAGATAGAGCAAATGTCAGTGAGCGTTCCGATTTCAGTTCCAGAGCGATTTGCCCAATGAGTCCTTAATATTTAGTCGTTTTCAGCCAATTTTCTGGATTTTTGAAAATTTCACTTTTTTGTGAAAATATCCACTAAATGAGGGAATAATATGTGTGAGGGTACCCCAGGAGAGTTCCAAATGTGTGTGGGTAGAATATGTATCTCACGGGGGTAAAATTGAAAAAAGTTGAAAACATTTTTTTCTTGGACTTAGTCATTTTTCCGGCGTTTATCAGACTTTCAGATAGAGCAAATGTCAGTGAGCGTTCCGATTTCAGTTCCAGAGCGATTTGCCCAATGAGTCCTTAATATTTAGTCGTTTTCAGCCAATTTTCTGGATTTTTGAAAATTTCACTTTTTTGTGAAAATGTCCGCTAAATGAGGGAATAATATGTGTGAGGGTTCCCCCAGGAGAGTTCCAAATGTGTGTGGGTAGAATATATATCCCACGGGGGTAAAATTAAAAAAAGTTGAAAAAAATTTTTTTTGGATTTAGTCATTTTTCCGGCGTTTATCAGACTTTCACATAGGGGAAATGTCAGTGGGCGTTACTGTTTCAGTTCCAGAGCGATTCGCCCAATGTATCCTTGATATTTAGTCGTTTTCAGCCAATTTTCTGGATTTTTTGAAAATTTCACTTTTTTGTGAAAATATCCACTAAATAATGGAATAATATGTGTGAGGGTACCCCAGGAGAGTTGCAAATGTGTGTGGGTAGGATATATATCCCACGGGGGTAAAATTGAAGAAAGTTGAAAAAAAATTTTTTTTGGACTTAGTCATTTTTCCGGCGTTTATCAGACTTTCAGATAGGGCAAATGTCTGTGAGCATTCCGATTTCAGTTCCAGAGCGATTCGCCTAATGAGTCCTTGATATTTAGTCGTTTTTAGCCAATTTTCTGGATTTTTGAAAATTTCACTTTTTTGTGAAAATATCCACTAAATGAGGGAATAATATGTGTGAGGGTACCCCAGGAGAGTTCCAAATGTGTGTGGGTAGAATATATATCCCACGGGGGTAAAATTGAAAAAAGTTGAAATTTTTTTTTTTCGGACTTAGTCATTTTTCCGGCGTTTATCAGACTTTCAGATAGGGGAAATGTCAGTGAGCGTTCCGATTTCAGTTCCAGAGCGATTCGCCCAATGAGTCCTTGATATTTAGTCGTTTTCAGCCAATTTTCTGGATTTTTTGAAAATTTCACTTTTTTATGAAAATATCCACTAAATGAGGGAGGGTACCCCAGGAGAGTTCCAAATGTGTGTGGGTAGAATATATATCTCACGGGGGTAAAATTGAAAAAAGTTGAAAACATTTTTTTCTTGGACTTAGTCATTTTTCCGGCGTTTATCAGACTTTCAGATAGAGCAAATGTCAGTGAGCGTTCCGATTTCAGTTCCAGAGCGATTTGCCCAATGAGTCCTTAATATTTAGTCGTTTTCAGCCAATTTTCTGGATTTTTGAAAATTTCACTTTTTTGTGAAAATATCCACTAAATGAGGGAATAATATGTGTGAGGGTACCCCAGTAGAGTTCCAAATGTGTGTGGGTAGAATATATATCCCACGGGGGTAAAATTAAAAAAAGTTGAAAAATTTTTTTTTTGGGATTTAGTCATTTTTCCAACGTTTATCAGACTTTCAGATAGGGCAAATGTCAGTGAGCATTCCAATTTCAGTTCCAGAGCGATTTGCCCAATGTATCCTTGATATTTAGTCGTTTTCAGCCAATTTTCTGGATTTTTTTAAAATTTCACTTTTTTGTGAAAATATCCACTAAATGAGGGAATAATATGTGTGAGGGTACCCCAGGAGAGTTCCAAATGTGTGTGGGTAAAATATACATCCCACGGGGGTAAAATTGAGAAAAGTTGAAAAAAATTTTTTTTTTTACTTAGTCATTTTTCCGGCGTTTATCAGACTTTCACATAGGGGAAATGTCTGTGAGCACTCCGATTTCAGATCCAGAGCGATTCGCCTAATGAGTCCTTGATATTTAGTCGTTTTTAGCCAATTTTCTGGATTTTTGAAAATTTCACTTTTTTGTGAAAATATCCACTAAATGAGGGAATAATATGTGTGAGGGTACCCCAGGAGAGTTCCAAATGTGTGTGGGTAGAATATATATCCCACGGGGGTAAAATTGAAAAAAGTTGAAAACATTTTTTTCTTGGACTTAGTCATTTTTCCGGCGTTTATCAGACTTTCAGATAGGGGAAATGTCAGTGAGCGTTCTTATTTCAGTTCCAGAGCGATTCGCCCAATGAGTCCATAATATTTAGTCGTTTTCAGCCAATTTTCTGGATTTTTGAAAATTTCACTTTTTTGTGAAAATATCCACTAAATGAGAGAATAATATGTGTGAGGGTACCCCAGGAGAGTTCCAAATGTGTGTGGGTAGAATATATATCCCACGGGGGTAAAATTGAAAAAAGTTGAACATTTTTTTTTTCGTACTTAGTCATTTTTCCGGCGTTTATCAGACTTTCAGATAGGGGAAATGTCAGTGAGCGTTCCGATTTCAGTTCCAGAGCGATTCGCCTAATGAGTCCTTGATATTTAGTAGTTTTCAGCCAATTTTCTGGATTTTTTGAAAATTTCACTTTTTTGTGAAAATATCCACTAAATGAGGGAATAATATGTGTGAGGGTACCCCAGTAGAGTTCCAATTGTGTGTGGGTAGAATATATATCCCACGGGGGTAAAATTAAAAAAAGTTGAAAAATTTTTTTGGGGGGATTTAGTCATTTTTCCGGCGTTTATCAGACTTTCAGATAGGGGAAATGTCAGTGAGCGTTCCGATTTCAGTTCCAGAGCGATTCGCCCAATGAGTCCTTGATATTTAGTCGTTTTCAGCCAATTTTCTGGATTTTTTTAAAATTTCACTTTTTTGTGAAAATATCCACTAAATGAGGGAATAATATGAGTGAGGGTACCCCAGGAGAGTTCCAAATGTGTGTGGATAAAATATACATCTCACGGGGGTAAAATTGAGAAAAGTTGAAAAAATTTTTTTTTTTTACTTAGTTATTTTTCCAGCGTTTATCAGACTTTCAGATAGGGGAAATGTCAGTGGGCGTTACTGTTTCAGTTTCAGAGCGATTCGCCCAATGTATCCTTGATATTTAGTCGTTTTCAGCCAATTTTCTGGATTTTTTGAAAATTTCACTTTTTTGTGAAAATATCCACTAAATGAGGGAGGGTACCCCAGGAGAGTTCCAAATGTGTGTGGGTAGAATATATATCTCACGGGGGTAAAATTGAAAAAAGTTGAAAACATTTTTTTCTTGGACTTAGTCATTTTTCCGGCGTTTATCAGACTTTCAGATAGAGCAAATATCAGTGAGCGTTCCGATTTCAGTTCCAGAGCGATTTGCCCAATGAGTCCTTAATATTTAGTCGTTTTCAGCCAATTTTCTGGATTTTTGAAAATTTCACTTTTTTTGTGAAAATATCCACTAAATGAGGGAATAATATGTGTGAGGGTACCCCAGTAGAGTTCCAAATGTGTGTGGGTAGAATATATATCCCACGGGGGTAAAATTAAAAAAAGTTGAAAAATTTTTTTGGGGGGATTTAGTCATTTTTCCGGCGTTTATCAGACTTTCAGATAGGGGAAATGTCAGTGAGCGTTCCGATTTCAGTTCCAGAGCGATTCGCCCAATGAGTCCTTGATATTTAGTTGTTTTCAGCCAATTTTCTGGATTTTTTGAAAATTTCACTTTTTTGTGAAAATATCCACTAAATGAGGGAATAATATGTATGACGGTACCCCAGGAGAGTTCCAAATGTGTGTGGGTAAAATATACATCCCACGGGGGTAAAATTGAGAAAAGTTGAAAAAAATTTTTTTTTTTACTTAGTCATTTTTCCGGCGTTTATCAGACTTTCACATAGGGGAAATGTCAGTGGGCGTTACTGTTTCAGTTCCAGAGCGATTCGCCCAATGTATCCTTGATATTTAGTCGTTTTCAGCCAATTTTCTGGATTTTTGAAAATTTCACTTTTTTGTGAAAATATCCACTAAATGAGGGAATAATATGTGTGAGGGTACCCCAGGAGAGTTCCAAATGTGTGTGGGTAGAATATATATCCCACGGGGGTAAAATTGAAAAAAGTTGAAAACATTTTTTTCTTGGACTTAGTCATTTTTCCGGCGTTTATCAGACTTTCAGATAGGGGAAATTTCAGTGAGCGTTCTTATTTCAGTTCCAGAGCGATTCGCCCAATGAGTCCATAATATTTAGTCGTTTTCAGCCAATTTTCTGGATTTTTGAAAATTTCACTTTTTTGTGAAAATATCCACTAAATGAGAGAATAATATGTGTGAGGGTACCCCAGGAGAGTTCCAAATGTGTGTGGGTAGAATATATATCCCACGGGGGTAAAATTGAAAAAAGTTGAACATTTTTTTTTTCGGACTTAGTCATTTTTCCGGCGTTTATCAGACTTTCAGATAGGGGAAATGTCAGTGAGCGTTCCTATTTCAGTTCCAGAGCGATTCGCCCAATGAGTCCTTGATATTTAGTCGTTTTCAGACAATTTTCGGGATTTTTGAAAATTTCACTTTTTTGTGAAAATATCCTCTAAATGAGGGAATAATATGTGTGAGGGTACCCCAGGAGAGTTCCAAATGTGTGTGGATAGAATATATATCCCACGGGGGTAAAATTGAAAAAAGTTGAAAAAATTTTTTTCTTGGACTTAGTCATTTTTCCGGCGTTTATCAGACTTTCAGATAGGGCAACTGTCAGTGAGCGTTCCAATTTCAGTTCCAGAGCGATTCGCCCAATGAGTCCTTGATATTTAGTCGTTTTCAGCCATTTTTCTGGATTTTTGAAAATTTCACTTTTTTGTGAAAATATCCACTAAATGAGGGAATAATATGTGTGAGGGTACCCCAGGAGAGTTCCAAATGTGTGTGGGTAGAATATATATCCCACGGGGGTAAAATTGAAAAAAGTTGAAAACATTTTTTTCTTGGACTTAGTCATTTTTCCGGCGTTTATCAGACTTTCAGATAGGGGAAATGTCAGTGAGCGTTCTTATTTCAGTTCCAGAGCGATTCGCCCAATGAGTCCTTGATATTTAGTCGTTTTCAGCCAATTTTCTGGATTTTTTGAAAATTTCACTTTTTTATGAAAATATCCACTAAATGAGGGAGGGTACCCCAGGAGAGTTCCAAATGTGTGTGGGTAGAATATATATCTCACGGGGGTAAAATTGAAAAAAGTTGAAAACATTTTTTTCTTGGACTTAGTCATTTTTCCGGCGTTTATCAGACTTTCAGATAGAGCAAATGTCAGTGAGCGTTCCGATTTCAGTTCCAGAGCGATTTGCCCAATGAGTCCTTAATATTTAGTCGTTTTCAGCCAATTTTCTGGATTTTTGAAAATTTCACTTTTTTGTGAAAATATCCACTAAATGAGGGAATAATATGTGTGAGGGTACCCCAGTAGAGTTCCAAATGTGTGTGGGTAGAATATATATCCCACGGGGGTAAAATTAAAAAAAGTTGAAAAATTTTTTTTTTGGGATTTAGTCATTTTTCCAACGTTTATCAGACTTTCAGATAGGGCAAATGTCAGTGAGCATTCCAATTTCAGTTCCAGAGCGATTTGCCCAATGTATCCTTGATATTTAGTCGTTTTCAGCCAATTTTCTGGATTTTTTTAAAATTTCACTTTTTTGTGAAAATATCCACTAAATGAGGGAATAATATGTGTGAGGGTACCCCAGGAGAGTTCCAAATGTGTGTGGGTAAAATATACATCCCACGGGGGTAAAATTGAGAAAAGTTGAAAAAAATTTTTTTTTTTACTTAGTCATTTTTCCGGCGTTTATCAGACTTTCACATAGGGGAAATGTCTGTGAGCACTCCGATTTCAGATCCAGAGCGATTCGCCTAATGAGTCCTTGATATTTAGTCGTTTTTAGCCAATTTTCTGGATTTTTGAAAATTTCACTTTTTTGTGAAAATATCCACTAAATGAGGGAATAATATGTGTGAGGGTACCCCAGGAGAGTTCCAAATGTGTGTGGGTAGAATATATATCCCACGGGGGTAAAATTGAAAAAAGTTGAAAACATTTTTTTCTTGGACTTAGTCATTTTTCCGGCGTTTATCAGACTTTCAGATAGGGGAAATGTCAGTGAGCGTTCTTATTTCAGTTCCAGAGCGATTCGCCCAATGAGTCCATAATATTTAGTCGTTTTCAGCCAATTTTCTGGATTTTTGAAAATTTCACTTTTTTGTGAAAATATCCACTAAATGAGAGAATAATATGTGTGAGGGTACCCCAGGAGAGTTCCAAATGTGTGTGGGTAGAATATATATCCCACGGGGGTAAAATTGAAAAAAGTTGAACATTTTTTTTTTCGTACTTAGTCATTTTTCCGGCGTTTATCAGACTTTCAGATAGGGGAAAAGTCAGTGAGCGTTCCGATTTCAGTTCCAGAGCGATTCGCCTAATGAGTCCTTGATATTTAGTAGTTTTCAGCCAATTTTCTGGATTTTTTGAAAATTTCACTTTTTTGTGAAAATATCCACTAAATGAGGGAATAATATGTGTGAGGGTACCCCAGTAGAGTTCCAATTGTGTGTGGGTAGAATATATATCCCACGGGGGTAAAATTAAAAAAAGTTGAAAAATTTTTTTGGGGGGATTTAGTCATTTTTCCGGCGTTTATCAGACTTTCAGATAGGGGAAATGTCAGTGAGCGTTCCGATTTCAGTTCCAGAGCGATTCGCCCAATGAGTCCTTGATATTTAGTCGTTTTCAGCCAATTTTCTGGATTTTTTTAAAATTTCACTTTTTTGTGAAAATATCCACTAAATGAGGGAATAATATGAGTGAGGGTACCCCAGGAGAGTTCCAAATGTGTGTGGATAAAATATACATCTCACGGGGGTAAAATTGAGAAAAGTTGAAAAAATTTTTTTTTTTTACTTAGTTATTTTTCCAGCGTTTATCAGACTTTCAGATAGGGGAAATGTCAGTGGGCGTTACTGTTTCAGTTTCAGAGCGATTCGCCCAATGTATCCTTGATATTTAGTCGTTTTCAGCCAATTTTCTGGATTTTTTGAAAATTTCACTTTTTTGTGAAAATATCCACTAAATGAGGGAGGGTACCCCAGGAGAGTTCCAAATGTGTGTGGGTAGAATATATATCTCACGGGGGTAAAATTGAAAAAAGTTGAAAACATTTTTTTCTTGGACTTAGTCATTTTTCCGGCGTTTATCAGACTTTCAGATAGAGCAAATATCAGTGAGCGTTCCGATTTCAGTTCCAGAGCGATTTGCCCAATGAGTCCTTAATATTTAGTCGTTTTCAGCCAATTTTCTGGATTTTTGAAAATTTCACTTTTTTTGTGAAAATATCCACTAAATGAGGGAATAATATGTGTGAGGGTACCCCAGTAGAGTTCCAAATGTGTGTGGGTAGAATATATATCCCACGGGGGTAAAATTAAAAAAAGTTGAAAAATTTTTTTGGGGGGATTTAGTCATTTTTCCGGCGTTTATCAGACTTTCAGATAGGGGAAATGTCAGTGAGCGTTCCGATTTCAGTTCCAGAGCGATTCGCCCAATGAGTCCTTGATATTTAGTTGTTTTCAGCCAATTTTCTGGATTTTTTGAAAATTTCACTTTTTTGTGAAAATATCCACTAAATGAGGGAATAATATGTATGACGGTACCCCAGGAGAGTTCCAAATGTGTGTGGGTAAAATATACATCCCACGGGGGTAAAATTGAGAAAAGTTGAAAAAAATTTTTTTTTTTACTTAGTCATTTTTCCGGCGTTTATCAGACTTTCACATAGGGGAAATGTCAGTGGGCGTTACTGTTTCAGTTCCAGAGCGATTCGCCCAATGTATCCTTGATATTTAGTCGTTTTCAGCCAATTTTCTGGATTTTTGAAAATTTCACTTTTTTGTGAAAATATCCACTAAATGAGGGAATAATATGTGTGAGGGTACCCCAGGAGAGTTCCAAATGTGTGTGGGTAGAATATATATCCCACGGGGGTAAAATTGAAAAAAGTTGAAAACATTTTTTTCTTGGACTTAGTCATTTTTCCGGCGTTTATCAGACTTTCAGATAGGGGAAATTTCAGTGAGCGTTCTTATTTCAGTTCCAGAGCGATTCGCCCAATGAGTCCATAATATTTAGTCGTTTTCAGCCAATTTTCTGGATTTTTGAAAATTTCACTTTTTTGTGAAAATATCCACTAAATGAGAGAATAATATGTGTGAGGGTACCCCAGGAGAGTTCCAAATGTGTGTGGGTAGAATATATATCCCACGGGGGTAAAATTGAAAAAAGTTGAACATTTTTTTTTTCGGACTTAGTCATTTTTCCGGCGTTTATCAGACTTTCAGATAGGGGAAATGTCAGTGAGCGTTCCTATTTCAGTTCCAGAGCGATTCGCCCAATGAGTCCTTGATATTTAGTCGTTTTCAGACAATTTTCGGGATTTTTGAAAATTTCACTTTTTTGTGAAAATATCCTCTAAATGAGGGAATAATATGTGTGAGGGTACCCCAGGAGAGTTCCAAATGTGTGTGGATAGAATATATATCCCACGGGGGTAAAATTGAAAAAAGTTGAAAAAATTTTTTTCTTGGACTTAGTCATTTTTCCGGCGTTTATCAGACTTTCAGATAGGGCAACTGTCAGTGAGCGTTCCAATTTCAGTTCCAGAGCGATTCGCCCAATGAGTCCTTGATATTTAGTCGTTTTCAGCCATTTTTCTGGATTTTTGAAAATTTCACTTTTTTGTGAAAATATCCACTAAATGAGGGAATAATATGTGTGAGGGTACCCCAGTAGAGTTCCAAATGTGTGTGGGTAGAATATATATCCCACGGGGGTAAAATTAAAAAAAGTTGAAAAAATTTTTTTTTGGGATTTAGTCATTTTTCCAACGTTTATCAGACTTTCAGATAGGGCAAATGTCAGTGAGCATTCCAATTTCAGTTCCAGAGCGATTTGCCCAATGTATCCTTGATATTTAGTCGTTTTCAGCCAATTTTCTGGATTTTTTTAAAATTTCACTTTTTTGTGAAAATATCCACTAAATGAGGGAATAATATGTGTGAGGGTACCCCAGGAGAGTTCCAAATGTGTGTGGGTAAAATATACATCCCACGGGGGTAAAATTGAGAAAAGTTGAAAAAAATTTTTTTTTTTACTTAGTCATTTTTCCGGCGTTTATCAGACTTTCACATAGGGGAAATGTCTGTGAGCACTCCGATTTCAGATCCAGAGCGATTCGCCTAATGAGTCCTTGATATTTAGTCGTTTTTAGCCAATTTTCTGGATTTTTGAAAATTTCACTTTTTTGTGAAAATATCCACTAAATGAGGGAATAATATGTGTGAGGGTACCCCAGGAGAGTTCCAAATGTGTGTGGGTAGAATATATATCCCACGGGGGTAAAATTGAAAAAAGTTGAAAACATTTTTTTCTTGGACTTAGTCATTTTTCCGGCGTTTATCAGACTTTCAGATAGGGGAAATGTCAGTGAGCGTTCTTATTTCAGTTCCAGAGCGATTCGCCCAATGAGTCCATAATATTTAGTCGTTTTCAGCCAATTTTCTGGATTTTTGAAAATTTCACTTTTTTGTGAAAATATCCACTAAATGAGAGAATAATATGTGTGAGGGTACCCCAGGAGAGTTCCAAATGTGTGTGGGTAGAATATATATCCCACGGGGGTAAAATTGAAAAAAGTTGAACATTTTTTTTTTCGTACTTAGTCATTTTTCCGGCGTTTATCAGACTTTCAGATAGGGGAAATGTCAGTGAGCGTTCCGATTTTAGTTCCAGAGCGATTCGCCTAATGAGTCCTTGATATTTAGTAGTTTTCAGCCAATTTTCTGGATTTTTTGAAAATTTCACTTTTTTGTGAAAATATCCACTAAATGAGGGAATAATATGTGTGAGGGTACCCCAGTAGAGTTCCAATTGTGTGTGGGTAGAATATATATCCCACGGGGGTAAAATTAAAAAAAGTTGAAAAATTTTTTTGGGGGGATTTAGTCATTTTTCCGGCGTTTATCAGACTTTCAGATAGGGGAAATGTCAGTGAGCGTTCCGATTTCAGTTCCAGAGCGATTCGCCCAATGAGTCCTTGATATTTAGTCGTTTTCAGCCAATTTTCTGGATTTTTTTAAAATTTCACTTTTTTGTGAAAATATCCACTAAATGAGGGAATAATATGAGTGAGGGTACCCCAGGAGAGTTCCAAATGTGTGTGGATAAAATATACATCTCACGGGGGTAAAATTGAGAAAAGTTGAAAAAATTTTTTTTTTTTACTTAGTTATTTTTCCAGCGTTTATCAGACTTTCAGATAGGGGAAATGTCAGTGGGCGTTACTGTTTCAGTTTCAGAGCGATTCGCCCAATGTATCCTTGATATTTAGTCGTTTTCAGCCAATTTTCTGGATTTTTTGAAAATTTCACTTTTTTGTGAAAATATCCACTAAATGAGGGAGGGTACCCCAGGAGAGTTCCAAATGTGTGTGGGTAGAATATATATCTCACGGGGGTAAAATTGAAAAAAGTTGAAAACATTTTTTTCTTGGACTTAGTCATTTTTCCGGCGTTTATCAGACTTTCAGATAGAGCAAATATCAGTGAGCGTTCCGATTTCAGTTCCAGAGCGATTTGCCCAATGAGTCCTTAATATTTAGTCGTTTTCAGCCAATTTTCTGGATTTTTGAAAATTTCACTTTTTTTGTGAAAATATCCACTAAATGAGGGAATAATATGTGTGAGGGTACCCCAGTAGAGTTCCAAATGTGTGTGGGTAGAATATATATCCCACGGGGGTAAAATTAAAAAAAGTTGAAAAATTTTTTTTGGGGGGATTTAGTCATTTTTCCGGCGTTTATCAGACTTTCAGATAGGGGAAATGTCAGTGAGCGTTCCGATTTCAGTTCCAGAGCGATTCGCCCAATGAGTCCTTGATATTTAGTTGTTTTCAGCCAATTTTCTGGATTTTTTGAAAATTTCACTTTTTTGTGAAAATATCCACTAAATGAGGGAATAATATGTGTGACGGTACCCCAGGAGAGTTCCAAATGTGTGTGGGTAAAATATACATCCCACGGGGGTAAAATTGAGAAAAGTTTAAAAAAATTTTTTTTTTTACTTAGTCATTTTTCCGGCGTTTATCAGACTTTCACATAGGGGAAATGTCAGTGGGCGTTACTGTTTCAGTTCCAGAGCGATTCGCCCAATGTATCCTTGATATTTAGTCGTTTTCAGCCAATTTTCTGGATTTTTGAAAATTTCACTTTTTTGTGAAAATATCCACTAAATGAGGGAATAATATGTGTGAGGGTACCCCAGGAGAGTTCCAAATGTGTGTGGGTAGAATATATATCCCACGGGGGTAAAATTGAAAAAAGTTGAAAACATTTTTTTCTTGGACTTAGTCATTTTTCCGGCGTTTATCAGACTTTCAGATAGGGGAAATTTCAGTGAGCGTTCTTATTTCAGTTCCAGAGCGATTCGCCCAATGAGTCCATAATATTTAGTCGTTTTCAGCCAATTTTCTGGATTTTTGAAAATTTCACTTTTTTGTGAAAATATCCACTAAATGAGAGAATAATATGTGTGAGGGTACCCCAGGAGAGTTCCAAATGTGTGTGGGTAGAATATATATCCCACGGGGGTAAAATTGAAAAAAGTTGAACATTTTTTTTTTCGGACTTAGTCATTTTTCTGGCGTTTATCAGACTTTCAGATAGGGGAAATGTCAGTGAGCGTTCCTATTTCAGTTCCAGAGCGATTCGCCCAATGAGTCCTTGATATTTAGTCGTTTTCAGACAATTTTCGGGATTTTTGAAAATTTCACTTTTTTGTGAAAATATCCTCTAAATGAGGGAATAATATGTGTGAGGGTACCCCAGGAGAGTTCCAAATGTGTGTGGATAGAATATATATCCCACGGGGGTAAAATTGAAAAAAGTTGAAAAAATTTTTTTCTTGGACTTAGTCATTTTTCCGGCGTTTATCAGACTTTCTGATCGGAGAAATGTCAGTGAGCATTCCGATTTCAGTTCCAGAGCGATTTGCCCAATGAGTCCTTAATATTTAGTCGTTTTCAGCCAATTTTCTGGATTTTTGAAAATTTCACTTTTTTGTGAAAATATCCACTAAATGAGAGAATAATATGTGTGAGGGTACCCCAGGAGAGTTCCAAATGTGTGTGGGTAGAACATATATCCCACGGGGGTAAAATTGAAGAAAGTTGAAAAAAAATTTTATTTGGACTTAGTCATTTTTCCGGCGTTTATCAGACTTTCAGATAGGGCAACTGTCAGTGAGCGTTCCAATTTCAGTTCCAGAGCGATTCGCCCAATGAGTCCTTGATATTTAGTCGTTTTCAGCCATTTTTCTGGATTTTTGAAAATTTCACTTTTTTGTGAAAATATCCACTAAATGAGGGAATAATATGTGTGAGGGTACCCCAGGAGAGTTCCAAATGTGTGTGGGTAGAATATATATCCCACGGGGGTAAAATTGAAAAAAGTTGAAAACATTTTTTTCTTGGACTTAGTCATTTTTCCGGCGTTTATCAGACTTTCAGATAGGGGAAATGTCAGTGAGCGTTCTTATTTCAGTTCCAGAGCGATTCGCCCAATGAGTCCATAATATTTAGTCGTTTTCAGCCAATTTTCTGGATTTTTGAAAATTTCACTTTTTTGTGAAAATATCCACTAAATGAGAGAATAATATGTGTGAGGGTACCCCAGGAGAGTTCCAAATGTGTGTGGGTAGAATATATATCCCACGGGGGTAAAATTGAAAAAAGTTGAACATTTTTTTTTTCGTACTTAGTCATTTTTCCGGAGTTTATCAGACTTTCAGATAGGGGAAATGTCAGTGAGCGTTCCGATTTCAGTTCCAGAGCGATTCGCCTAATGAGTCCTTGATATTTAGTAGTTTTCAGCCAATTTTCTGGATTTTTTGAAAATTTCACTTTTTTGTGAAAATATCCACTAAATGAGGGAATAATATGAGTGAGGGTACCCCAGGAGAGTTCCAAATGTGTGTGGGTAAAATATATATCCCACGGGGGTAAAATTGAAAAAAGTTGAAAAAATTTTTTTTTTGGACTTAGTCATTTTTCCGGCGTTTATCAGACTTTCAGATAGGGCAGATGTCAGTGAGCATTCCAATTTCAGTTCCAGAGCGATTTGCCCAATGTATCCTTGATATTTAGTCGTTTTCAGCCAATTTTCTGGATTTTTTTAAAATTTCACTTTTTTGTGAAAATATCCACTAAATGAGGGAATAATATGAGTGAGGGTACCCCAGGAGAGTTCCAAATGTGTGTGGATAAAATATACATCTCACGGGGGTAAAATTGAGAAAAGTTGAAAAAAATTTTTTTTTTTACTTAGTCATTTTTCCAGCGTTTATCAGACTTTCAGATAGGGGAAATGTCAGTGGGCGTTACTGTTTCAGTTCCAGAGCGATTCGCCCAATGTATCCTTGATATTTAGTCGTTTTCAGCCAATTTTCTGGATTTCTTGAAAATTTCACTTTTTTGTGAAAATATCCACTAAATGAGGGAGGGTACCCCAGGAGAGTTCCAAATGTGTGTGGGTAGAATATATATCTCACGGGGGTAAAATTGAAAAAAGTTGAAAACATTTTTTTCTTGGACTTAGTCATTTTTCTGGCGTTTATCAGACTTTCAGATAGAGCAAATATCAGTGAGCGTTCCGATTTCAGTTCCAGAGCGATTTGCCCAATGAGTCCTTAATATTTAGTCGTTTTCAGCCAATTTTCTGGATTTTTGAAAATTTCACTTTTTTTGTGAAAATATCCACTAAATGAGGGAATAATATGTGTGAGGGTACCCCAGTAGGGTTCCAATTGTGTGTGGGTAGAATATATATCCCACGGGGGTAAAATTAAAAAAAGTTGAAAATTTTTTTTGGGGGGATTTAGTCATTTTTCCGGCGTTTATCAGACTTTCAGATAGGGGAAATGTCAGTGAGCATTCCGATTTCAGTTCCAGAGCGATTCGCCCAATGAGTCCTTAATATTTAGTCGTTTTCAGCCAATTTTCTGGATTTTTGAAAATTTCACTTTTTTTGTGAAAATATCCACTAAATGAGGGAATAATATGTGTGACGGTACCCCAGTAGAGTTCCAAATGTGTGTGGGTAGAATATATATCCCACGGGGGTAAAATTAAAAAAAGTTGAAAAAAATTTTTTTGGGGATTTAGTCATTTTTCCGGCGTTTATCAGACTTTCAGATAGGGGAAATGTCAGTGAGCGTTCCGATTTCAGTTCCAGAGTGATTCGCCCAATGAGTCCTTGATATTTAGTTGTTTTCAGCCAATTTTCTGGATTTTTTGAAAATTTCACTTTTTTGTGAAAATATCCACTAAATGAGGGAATAATATGTGTGACGGTACCCCAGGAGAGTTCCAAATGTGTGTGGGTAAAATATACATCCCACGGGGGTAAAATTGAGAAAAGTTGAAAAAAATTTTTATTTTTACTTAGTCATTTTTCTGGCGTTTATCAGACTTTCACATAGGGGAAATGTCAGTGGGCGTTACTGTTTCAGTTCCAGAGTGATTCGCCCAATGTATCCTTGATATTTAGTCGTTTTCAGCCAATTTTCTGGATTTTTGAAAATTTCACTTTTTTGTGAAAATATCCACTAAATGAGGGAATAATATGTGTGAGGGTACCCCAGGAGAGTTCCAAATGTGTGTGGGTAGAATATATATCCCACGGGGGTAAAATTGAAAAAAATTGAAAACATTTTTTTCTTGGACTTAGTCATTTTTCCGGCGTTTATCAGACTTTCAGATAGGGGAAATTTCAGTGAGCGTTCTTATTTCAGTTCCAGAGCGATTCGCCCAATGAGTCCATAATATTTTGTCGTTTTCAGCCAATTTTCTGGATTTTTGAAAATTTCACTTTTTTGTGAAAATATCCACTAAATGAGAGAATAATATGTGTGAGGGTACCCCAGGAGAGTTCCAAATGTGTGTGGGTAGAACATATATCCCACGGGGGTAAAATTGAAGAAAGTTGAAAAAAAATTTCTTTTGGACTTAGTCATTTTTCCGGCGTTTATCAGACTTTCAGATAGGGCAACTGTCAGTGAGCGTTCCAATTTCAGTTCCAGAGCGATTCGCCCAATGACTCCTTGATATTTAGTCGTTTTCAGCCATTTTTCTGGATTTTTGAAAATTTCACTTTTTTTGTGAAAATATCCACTAAATGAGGGAATAATATGTGTGAGGGTTCCCCAGGAGAGTTCCAAATGTGTGTGGGTAGAATATATATCCCACGGGGGTAAAATTGAAAAAAGTTGAAAATTTTTTTTTTCTTGGACTGTCATTTTTCCGGCGTTTATCAGACTTTCAAATAGGGCAACTGTCAGTGAGCGTTCCGATTTCAGTTCCAGAGCGATTCGCCCAATGAGTCCTTGATATTTAGTCGTTTTCAGACAATTTTCGGGATTTTTGAAAATTTCACTTTTTTGTGAAAATATCCTCTAAATGAAGGAATAATATGTGTGAGGGTACCCCAGGAGAGTTCCAAATGTGTGTGGATAGAATATATATCCCACGGGGGTAAAATTGAAAAAAGTTGAAAAAATTTTTTTCTTGGACTTAGTCATTTTTCCGGCGTTTATCAGACTTTCTGATCGGAGAAATGTCAGTGAGCATTCCGATTTCATTTCCAGAGCGATTTGCCCAATGTATCCTTGATATTTAGTCGTTTTCAGCCATTTTTCTGGATTTTTGAAAATTTCACTTTTTTTGTGAAAATATCCACTAAATGAGGGAATAATATGTGTGAGGGTACCGAATGAGAGTTCCAAATGTGTGTGGGTAGAATATATATCCCACGGGGGTAAAATTGAAAAAAGTTGAAAAAAAATTTTTTTTGGACTTAGTCATTTTTCCGGCGTTTATCAGACTTTCAGATAGGGGAAATGTCAGTGAGCGTTCCAATTTCAGTTCCAGGGTGATTCGCCCAATGAGTCCTTGTTATTTAGTTGTTTTCAGCCAATTTTCTGGATTTTTGAAAATTTCACTTTTTTGTGAAAATATCCACTAAATGAGGGAATAATATGTGTGAGGGTACCCCAGGAGAGTTCCAAATGTGTGTGGGTAGAATATATATCCCACGGGGGTAAAATTGAAAAAAGTTGAAAAAAAATATTTTTTGGACTTAGTCATTTTTCTGGCGTTTATCAGACTTTCAGATAGGGGAAATGTCAGTGAGCGTTCCGATTTCAGTTCCAGAGCGATTCGCCGAATGAGTCCTTGATATTTAGTCGTTTTCAGCCAATTTTCTGGATTTTTGAAAATTTCACTTTTTTGTGAAAATATCCACTAAATGAGGGAATAATATGTGTGAGTGTACCCCAGGAGAGTTCCAAATGTGTGTGGGAAAAATATATATCCCACGGGGGTAAAATTGAAAAAAGTTTAAAAAATTTTTTTTGGACTTAGTCGTTTTTCCGACGTTTATCAGACTTTCAGATAGGGGAAATGTCAGTGAGCGTTCCGATTTCAGTTCCAGAGTGATTCGCCCAATGAGTCCTTGTTATTTAGTCGTTTTCAGCCAATTTTCTGGATTTTTGAAAATTTCACTTTTTTGTGAAAATATCCACTAAATGAGGGAATAATATGTGTGAGGGTACCCCAGGAGAGTTCCAAATGTGTGTGGGAAGAATATATATCCCACGGGGGTAAAATTGAAAAAAGTTGAAAAAATTTTTTTTTTGGACTTAGTCATTTTTCCGGCGTTTATCAGACTTTTAGATAGGGAAAATGGCAGTTAGCGTTCCGATTTCAGTTCCAGAGCGATTCACCCAATGATTCCTTGATATTTAGTCATTTTCAGCCAATTTTCTGGATTTTTGAAAATTTCACTTTTTTGTGAAAATATCCACTAAATGAGGGAATAATATGTGTGAGGGTACCCCAGGAGAGTTCCAAATGTGTGTGGCAAGAATATATATCCCACGGGGGTAAAATTGAAGAAAGTTGAAAAAAAATTTTTTTTGGACTTAGTCATTTTTCCGGCGTTTATCAGACTTTCAGATAGGGGAAATGTCAGTGAGCGTTCCGATTTCAGTTCCAGAGCGATTTGCCCAATGAGTCCTTGATATTTAGTCGTTTTCAGCCAATTTTCTGGATTTTTGAAAATTTCACTTTTTTGTGAAAATATCCACTAAATGAGGGAATAATATGTGTGAGGGTACCCCAGGAGAGTTACAAATGTGTGTGGGAAGAATATATATCCCACAGGGGTAAAATTGAAGAAAGTTGAAAAAAAATTTTTTTGGACTTAGTCATTTTTCCGGCGTTTATCAGACTTTCAGATAGGGGAAATGTCAGTGAGCATTCCGATTTCAGTTCCAGAGTGATTCGCCCAATGAGTCCTTGTTATTTAGTCGTTTTCAGACAATTTTCTGGATTTTTGAAAATTTCACTTTTTTGTGAAAATATCCACTAAATGAGGGAATAATATGTGTGAGGGTACCCCAGGAGAGTTCCAAATGTTTGTGGGTAGAATATATATCCCACGGGGGTAAAATTGAAAAAAGTAGAAAAAATTTTTTTTTGGACTTAGTCATTTTTCCGGCGTTTATCAGACTTTAAGATAGGGGAAATGTCAGTGAGCGTTCCGATTTCAGTTCCAGAGCGATTCGCCGAATGAGTCCTTGATATTTAGTCGTTTTCAGCCAATTTTCTGGATTTTTGAAAATTTCACTTTTTTGTGAAAATATCCACTAAATGAGGGAATAATATGTGTGAGGGTACCCCAGGAGAGTTCCAAATGTGTGTGGGTAGAATATATATCCCACGGGGGTAGAATTGAAAAAAGTTGAAAAAAAATTTTTTTTGGACTTAGTCGTTTTTCCGACGTTTATCAGACTTTCAGATAGGGGAAATGTCAGTGAGCGTTCCGATTTCAGTTCCAGAGTGATTCGCCCAATGAGTCCTTGTTATTTAGTCGTTTTCAGCCAATTTTCTGGATTTTTGAAAATTTCACTTTTTTGTGAAAATATCCACTAAATGAGGGAATAATATGTGTGAGGGTACCGAATGAGAGTTCCAAATGTGTGTGGGTAGAATATATATCCCACGGGGGTAAAATTGAAAAAAGTTGAAAAAAAATTTTTTTTGGACTTAGTCATTTTTCCGGCGTTTATCAGACTTTCAGATAGGGGAAATGTCAGTGAGCGTTCCAATTTCAGATCCAGGGTGATTCGCCCAATGAGTCCTTGTTATTTAGTTGTTTTCAGCCAATTTTCTGGATTTTTGAAAATTTCACTTTTTTGTGAAAATATCCACTAAATGAGGGAATAATATGTGTGAGGGTACCCCAGGAGAGTTCCAAATGTGTGTGGGTAGAATATATATCCCACGGGGGTAAAATTGAAAAAAGTTGAAAAAAAATATTTTTTGGACTTAGTCATTTTTCTGGCGTTTATCAGACTTTCAGATAGGGGAAATGTCAGTGAGCGTTCCGATTTCAGTTCCAGAGCGATTCGCCGAATGAGTCCTTGATATTTAGTCGTTTTCAGCCAATTTTCTGGATTTTTGAAAATTTCACTTTTTTGTGAAAATATCCACTAAATGAGGGAATAATATGTGTGAGTGTACCCCAGGAGAGTTCCAAATGTGTGTGGGAAAAATATATATCCCACGGGGGTAAAATTGAAAAAAGTTTAAAAAATTTTTTTTGGACTTAGTCGTTTTTCCGACGTTTATCAGACTTTCAGATAGGGGAAATGTCAGTGAGCGTTCCGATTTCAGTTCCAGAGTGATTCGCCCAATGAGTCCTTGTTATTTAGTCGTTTTCAGCCAATTTTCTGGATTTTTGAAAATTTCACTTTTTTGTGAAAATATCCACTAAATGAGGGAATAATATGTGTGAGGGTACCCCAGGAGAGTTCCAAATGTGTGTGGGAAGAATATATATCCCACGGGGGTAAAATTGAAAAAAGTTGAAAAAATTTTTTTTTTGGACTTAGTCATTTTTCTGGCATTTATCAGACTTTCCCATAGGGGAAATGTCAGTGAGCATTCCGATTTCAGTTCCAGAGCGATTCGCCCAATGAGTCCTTGATATTTAGTTGTTTTCAGCCAATTTTCTGGATTTTTGAAAATGTAACTTTTTTGTGAAAATATCCACTAAATGAGGGAATAATATGTGTGAGGGTACCCCAGGAGAGTTCCAAATGTGTGTGGCAAGAATATATATCCCACGGGGGTAAAATTGAAGAAAGTTGAAAAAAAATTTTTTTTGGACTTAGTCATTTTTCCGGCGTTTATCAGACTTTCAGATAGGGGAAATGTCAGTGAGCGTTCCGATTTCAGTTCCAGAGCGATTTGCCCAATGAGTCCTTGATATTTAGTCGTTTTCAGCCAATTTTCTGGATTTTTGAAAATTTCACTTTTTTGTGAAAATATCCACTAAATGAGGGAATAATATGTGTGAGGGTACCCCAGGAGAGTTACAAATGTGTGTGGGAAGAATATATATCCCACAGGGGTAAAATTGAAGAAAGTTGAAAAAAAATTTTTTTGGACTTAGTCATTTTTCCGGCGTTTATCAGACTTTCAGATAGGGGAAATGTCAGTGAGCATTCCGATTTCAGTTCCAGAGTGATTCGCCCAATGAGTCCTTGTTATTTAGTCGTTTTCAGACAATTTTCTGGATTTTTGAAAATTTCACTTTTTTGTGAAAATATCCACTAAATGAGGGAATAATATGTGTGAGGGTACCCCAGGAGAGTTCCAAATGTTTGTGGGTAGAATATATATCCCACGGGGGTAAAATTGAAAAAAGTAGAAAAATTTTTTTTTTGGACTTAGTCATTTTTCCGGCGTTTATCAGACTTTAAGATAGGGGAAATGTCAGTGAGTGTTCCGATTTCAGTTCCAGAGCGATTCGCCCAATGAGTCCTTGATATTTAGTTGTTTTCAGCCAATTTTCTGGATTTTTGAAAATGTAACTTTTTTGTGAAAATATCCACTAAATGAGGGAATAATATGTGTGAGGGTACCCCAGGAGAGTTCCAAATGTGTGTGGCAAGAATATATATCCCACGGGGGTAAAATTGAAGAAAGTTGAAAAAAAAATTTTTTTGGACTTAGTCATTTTTCCGGCGTTTATCAGACTTTCAGATAGGGGAAATGTCAGTGAGCGTTCCGATTTCAGTTCCAGAGAGATTTGCCCAATGAGTCCTTGATATTTAGTCGTTTTCAGCCAATTTTCTGGATTTTTGAAAATTTCACTTTTTTGTGAAAATATCCACTAAATGAGGGAATAATATGTGTGAGGGTACCCCAGGAGAGTTCCAAATGTGTGTGGGAAGAATATATATCCCACAGGGGTAAAATTGAAGAAAGTTGAAAAAAAATTTTTTTGGACTTAGTCATTTTTCCGGCGTTTATCAGACTTTCAGATAGGGGAAATGTCAGTGAGCATTCCGATTTCAGTTCCAGAGTGATTCGCCCAATGAGTCCTTGTTATTTAGTCGTTTTCAGACAATTTTCTGGATTTTTGAAAATTTCACTTTTTTGTGAAAATATCCACTAAATGAGGGAATAATATGTGTGAGGGTACCCCAGGAGAGTTCCAAATGTTTGTGGGTAGAATATATATCCCACGGGGGTAAAATTGAAAAAAGTAGAAAAATTTTTTTTTTGGACTTAGTCATTTTTCCGGCGTTTATCAGACTTTAAGATAGGGGAAATGTCAGTGAGTGTTCCGATTTCAGTTCCAGAGCGATTCGCCCAATGAGTCTTTGATATTTAGTCGTTTTCAGCCAATTTTCTGGATTTTTCTAAATTTCACTTTTTTGTGAAAATATCCACTAAATGAGGGAATAATATGTGTGAGGGTACCCCAGGAGAGTTCCAAATGTGTGTGGGTAGAATATATATCCCACGGGGTAAAATTGAAAAAAGTTGAAAAAAAATTTTTTTTGGACTTAGTCGTTTTTCCGACGTTTATCAGACTTTCAGATAGGGGAAATGTCAGTGAGCGTTCCGATTACAGTTCCAGAGCGATTCGCCCAATGAGTCCTTGATATTTAGTCGTTTTCAGCCAATTTTCTGGATTTTTGAAAATTTAACTTTTTTGTGAAAATATCCACTAAATGAGGGAATAATATGTGTGAGGGTACAGAATGAGAGTTCCAAATGTGTGTTGGTAAAATATATATCCCACGGGGGTAAAATTGAAAAAAGTTGAAAAAAATTATTTTTTGGACTTAGTCATTTTTCTGGCGTTTATCAGACTTTCAGATAGGGGAAATGTCAGTGAGCGTTCCGATTTCAGTTCCAGAGCGATTCGCCCAATGAGTCCTTGATACTAAGTCGTTTTCAGCCAATTTTCTGGATTTTTGAAAATTTAACTTTTTGGTGAAAATATCCACTAAATGAGGGAATAATATGTGTGAGGGTACCCCAGGAGAGTTCCAAATGTGTGTGGGAAGAAAATATATCCCACGGGGGTAAAATTGAAGAAAGTTGAAAAAATATTTTTTTTGGACTTAGTCATTTTTCCAGCGTTTATCAGACTTTCAGATAGGGGAAATGTCAGTGAGCATTCCGATTTCAGTTCCAGAGCGATTCGCCCAATGAGTCCTTGTTATTTAGTCGTTTTCAGCCAATTTTCTGGATTTTTGAAAATTTCACTTTTTTGTGAAAATATCCACTAAATGAGGGAATAATATGTGTGAGGGTACAGAATGAGAGTTCCAAATGTGTGTTGGTAAAATATATATCCCACGGGGGTAAAATTGAAAAAAGTTGAAAAAAAATTTTTTTTGGACTTAGTCATTTTTCCGGCGTCTATCAGACTTTCAGATATGGGAATTGTCAGTGAGCGTTCCAATTTCAGTTCCAGGATGATTCGCCCAATGAGTCCTTGTTATTTAGTTGTTTTCAGACAATTTTCTGGATTTTTGAAAATTTCACTTTTTTGTGAAAATATCCACTAAATGAGGGAATAATATGTGTGAGGGTACCCCAGGAGAGTTCCAAATGTGTGTGGGAAGAAAATATATCCCACGGGGGTAAAATTGAAAAAAGTTGAAAAAAATTATTTTTTGGACTGTCATTTTTCTGGCGTTTATCAGACTTTCAGATAAGGGAAATGTCAGTGAGCGTTCCGATTTCAGTTCCAGAGCGATTCGCCCAATGAGTCCTTGATATTTAGTCGTTTTCAGCCAATTTTCTGGATTTTTGAAAATTTCACTTTTTTGTGAAAATATCCACTAAATGAGGGAATAATATGTGTGAGGGTACCCCAGGAGAGTTCCAAATGTGTGTGGGTAGAATATATATCCCACGGGGGTAAAATTGAAAAAAGTTGAAAAAAATTATTTTTTGGACTTAGTCATTTTTCTGGCGTTTATCAGACTTTCAGATAGGGGAAATGTCAGTGAGCGTTCCGATTTCAGTTCCAGAGCGATTCGCCCAATGAGTCCTTGATACTAAGTCGTTTTCAGCCAATTTTCTGGATTTTTGAAAATTTAACTTTTTGGTGAAAATATCCACTAAATGAGGGAATAATATGTGTGAGGGTACCCCAGGAGAGTTCCAAATGTGTGTGGGAAGAAAATATATCCCACGGGGGTAAAATTGAAGAAAGTTGAAAAAATATTTTTTTTGAACTTAGTCATTTTTCCGGCGTTTATCAGACTTTCAGATAGGGGAAATGTCAGTGAGCATTCCGATTTCAGTTCCAGAGCGATTCGCCCAATGAGTCCTTGTTATTTAGTCGTTTTCAGCCAATTTTCTGGATTTTTGAAAATTTCACTTTTTTGTGAAAATATCCACTAAATGAGGGAATAATATGTGTGAGGGTACAGAATGAGAGTTCCAAATGTGTGTTGGTAAAATATATATCCCACGGGGGTAAAATTGAAAAAAGTTGAAAAAAAATTTTTTTTGGACTTAGTCATTTTTCCGGCGTCTATCAGACTTTCAGATATGGGAAATGTCAGTGAGCGTTCCAATTTCAGTTCCAGGGTGATTCGCCCAATGAGTCCTTGTTATTTAGTTGTTTTCAGCCAATTTTCTGGATTTTTGAAAATTTCACTTTTTTGTGAAAATATCCACTAAATGAGGGAATAATATGTGTGAGGGTACCCCAGGAGAGTTCCAAATGTGTGTGGGTAGAATATATATCCCACGGGGGTAAAATTGAAAAAAGTTGAAAAAAATTATTTTTTGGACTTAGTCATTTTTCTGGCGTTTATCAGACTTTCAGATAGGGGAAATGTCAGTGAGCGTTCCGATTTCAGTTCCAGAGCGATTCGCCCAATGAGTCCTTGATATTTAGTCGTTTTCAGCCAATTTTCTGGATTTTTGAAAATTTCACTTTTTTGTGAAAATATCCACTAAATGAGGGAATAATATGTGTGAGGGTACCGAATGAGAGTTCCAAATGTGTGTGGGTAGAATATATATCCCACGGGGGTAAAATTGAAAAAAGTTGAAAAAAATTTTTTTTTGGACTTAGTCATTTTTCCGGCGTTTATCAGACTTTCAGATTGGGGAAATGTCAGTGAGCGTTACAATTTCAGTTCCAGGGTGATTCGCCCAATGAGTCCTTGTTATTTAGTTGTTTTCAGCCAATTTTCTGGATTTTTGAAAATTTCACTTTTTTGTGAAAATATCCACTAAATGAGGGAATAATATGTGTGAGGGTACCCCAGGAGAGTTCCAAATGTGTGTGGGTAGAATATATATCCCACGGGGGTAAAATTGAAAAAAGTTGAAAAAAATTATTTTTTGGACTTAGTCATTTTTCTGGCGTTTATCAGACTTTCAGATAGGGGAAATGTCAGTGAGCGTTCAGATTTCAGTTCCAGAGCGATTCGCCCAATGAGTCTTTGATATTTAGTCGTTTTCAGCCAATTTTCTGGATTTTTGAAAATTTAACTTTTTGGTGAGAATATCCACTAAATGAGGGAATAATATGTGTGAGGGTACCCCAGGAGAGTTCCAAATGTGTGTGGGACGAAAATATATCCCACGGGGGTAAAATTGAAGAAAGTTGAAAAAAAAATTTTTTTGGACTTAGTCATTTTTCCGGCGTTTATCAGACTTTCAGATAGGGGAAATGTCAGTGAGCGTTCCGATTTCAGTTCCAAAGTGATTCGCCCAATGAGTCCTTGATATTTAGTCGTTTTCAGCCAATTTTCTGGATTTTTGAAAATTTCACTTTTTTGTGAAAATATCCACTAAATGAGGGAATAATATGTGTGAGGGTACCGAATGAGAGTTCCAAATGTGTGTGGGTAGAATATATATCCCACGGGGGTAAAATTGAAAAAAGTTGAAAAAAAATTTTTTTTGGACTTAGTCATTTTTCCGGCGTTTATCAGACTTTCAGATAGGGGAAATGTCAGTGAGCGTTCCAATTTCAGTTCCAGGGTGATTCGCCCAATGAGTCCTTGTTATTTAGTTGTTTTCAGCCAATTTTCTGGATTTTTGAAAATTTCACTTTTTTTGTGAAAATATCCACTAAATGAGGGAATAATATGTGTGAGGGTACCCCAGGAGAGTTCCAAATGTGTGTGGGAAGAAAATATATCCCACGGGGGTAAAATTGAAAAAAGTTGAAAAAAATTATTTTTTGGACTGTCATTTTTCTGGCGTTTATCAGACTTTCAGATAGGGGAAATGTCAGTGAGCGTTCCGATTTCAGTTCCAGAGCGATTCGCCCAATGAGTCCTTGATATTTAGTCGTTTTCAGCCAATTTTCAGGATTTTTGAAAATTTCACTTTTTTGTGAAAATATCCACTAAATGAGGGAATAATATGTGTGAGGGTACCGAATGAGAGTTCCAAATGTGTGTGGGTAGAATATATATCCCACGGGGGTAAAATTGAAAAAAGTTGAAAAAAATTATTTTTTGGACTTAGTCATTTTTCTGGCGTTTATCAGACTTTCAGATAGGGGAAATGTCAGTGAGCGTTCCGATTTCAGTTCCAGAGCGATTCGCCCAATGAGTCCTTGATACTAAGTCGTTTTCAGCCAATTTTCTGGATTTTTGAAAATTTAACTTTTTGGTGAAAATATCCACTAAATGAGGGAATAATATGTGTGAGGGTACCCCAGGAGAGTTCCAAATGTGTGTGGGAAGAAAATATATCCCACGGGGGTAAAATTGAAGAAAGTTGAAAAAATATTTTTTTTGAACTTAGTCATTTTTCCGGCGTTTATCAGACTTTCAGATAGGGGAAATGTCAGTGAGCGTTCCAATTTCAGTTCCAGGGTGATTCGCCCAATGAGTCCTTGTTATTTAGTTGTTTTCAGCCAATTTTCTGGATTTTTGAAAATTTCACTTTTTTGTGAAAATATCCACTAAATGAGGGAATAATATGTGTGAGGGTACCCCAGGAGAGTTCCAAATGTGTGTGGGTAGAATATATATCCCACGGGGGTAAAATTGAAAAAAGTTGAAAAAAATTATTTTTTGGACTTAGTCATTTTTCTGGCGTTTATCAGACTTTCAGATAGGGGAAATGTCAGTGAGCGTTCCGATTTCAGTTCCAGAGCGATTCGCCCAATGAGTCCTTGATATTTAGTCGTTTTCAGCCAATTTTCTGGATTTTTGAAAATTTCACTTTTTTGTGAAAATATCCACTAAATGAGGGAATAATATGTGTGAGGGTACCGAATGAGAGTTCCAAATGTGTGTGGGTAGAATATATATCCCACGGGGGTAAAATTGAAAAAAGTTGAAAAAAATTTTTTTTTGGACTTAGTCATTTTTCCGGCGTTTATCAGACTTTCAGATTGGGGAAATGTCAGTGAGCGTTACAATTTCAGTTCCAGGGTGATTCGCCCAATGAGTCCTTGTTATTTAGTTGTTTTCAGCCAATTTTCTGGATTTTTGAAAATTTCACTTTTTTGTGAAAATATCCACTAAATGAGGGAATAATATGTGTGAGGGTACCCCAGGAGAGTTCCAAATGTGTGTGGGTAGAATATATATCCCACGGGGGTAAAATTGAAAAAAGTTGAAAAAAATTATTTTTTGGACTTAGTCATTTTTCTGGCGTTTATCAGACTTTCAGATAGGGGAAATGTCAGTGAGCGTTCAGATTTCAGTTCCAGAGCGATTCGCCCAATGAGTCTTTGATATTTAGTCGTTTTCAGCCAATTTTCTGGATTTTTGAAAATTTAACTTTTTGGTGAGAATATCCACTAAATGAGGGAATAATATGTGTGAGGGTACCCCAGGAGAGTTCCAAATGTGTGTGGGACGAAAATATATCCCACGGGGGTAAAATTGAAGAAAGTTGAAAAAAAAATTTTTTTGGACTTAGTCATTTTTCCGGCGTTTATCAGACTTTCAGATAGGGGAAATGTCAGTGAGCGTTCCGATTTCAGTTCCAAAGTGATTCGCCCAATGAGTCCTTGATATTTAGTCGTTTTCAGCCAATTTTCTGGATTTTTGAAAATTTCACTTTTTTGTGAAAATATCCACTAAATGAGGGAATAATATGTGTGAGGGTACCGAATGAGAGTTCCAAATGTGTGTGGGTAGAATATATATCCCACGGGGGTAAAATTGAAAAAAGTTGAAAAAAAATTTTTTTTGGACTTAGTCATTTTTCCGGCGTTTATCAGACTTTCAGATAGGGGAAATGTCAGTGAGCGTTCCAATTTCAGTTCCAGGGTGATTCGCCCAATGAGTCCTTGTTATTTAGTTGTTTTCAGCCAATTTTCTGGATTTTTGAAAATTTCACTTTTTTGTGAAAATATCCACTAAATGAGGGAATAATATGTGTGAGGGTACCCCAGGAGAGTTCCAAATGTGTGTGGGAAGAAAATATATCCCACGGGGGTAAAATTGAAAAAAGTTGAAAAAAATTATTTTTTGGACTGTCATTTTTCTGGCGTTTATCAGACTTTCAGATAGGGGAAATGTCAGTGAGCGTTCCGATTTCAGTTCCAGAGCGATTCGCCCAATGAGTCCTTGATATTTAGTCGTTTTCAGCCAATTTTCAGGATTTTTGAAAATTTCACTTTTTTGTGAAAATATCCACTAAATGAGGGAATAATATGTGTGAGGGTACCGAATGAGAGTTCCAAATGTGTGTGGGTAGAATATATATCCCACGGGGGTAAAATTGAAAAAAGTTGAAAAAAATTATTTTTTGGACTTAGTCATTTTTCTGGCGTTTATCAGACTTTCAGATAGGGGAAATGTCAGTGAGCGTTCCGATTTCAGTTCCAGAGCGATTCGCCCAATGAGTCCTTGATACTAAGTCGTTTTCAGCCAATTTTCTGGATTTTTGAAAATTTAACTTTTTGGTGAAAATATCCACTAAATGAGGGAATAATATGTGTGAGGGTACCCCAGGAGAGTTCCAAATGTGTGTGGGAAGAAAATATATCCCACGGGGGTAAAATTGAAGAAAGTTGAAAAAATATTTTTTTTGAACTTAGTCATTTTTCCGGCGTTTATCAGACTTTCAGATAGGGGAAATGTCAGTGAGCATTCCGATTTCAGTTCCAGAGCGATTCGCCCAATAAGTCCTTGTTATTTAGTCGTTTTCAGCCAATTTTCTGGATTTTTGAAAATTTCACTTTTTTGTGAAAATATCCACTAAATGAGGGAATAATATGTGTGAGGGTACCGAATGAGAGTTCCAAATGTGTGTGGGTAGAATATATATCCCACGGGGGTAAAATTGAAAAAAGTTGAAAAAAATTTTTTTTTGGACTTAGTCATTTTTCCGGCGTTTATCAGACTTTCAGATTGGGGAAATGTCAGTGAGCGTTCCAATTTCAGTTCCAGGGTGATTCGCCCAATGAGTCCTTGTTATTTAGTTGTTTTCAGCCAATTTTCTGGATTTTTGAAAATTTCACTTTTTTGTGAAAATATCCACTAAATGAGGGAATAATATGTGTGAGGGTACCCCAGGAGAGTTCCAAATGTGTGTGGGTAGAATATATATCCCACGGGGGTAAAATTGAAAAAAGTTGAAAAAAATTATTTTTTGGACTTAGTCATTTTTCTGGCGTTTATCAGACTTTCAGATAGGGGAAATGTCAGTGAGCGTTCCGATTTCAGTTCCAGAGCGATTCGCCCAATGAGTCTTTGATATTTAGTCGTTTTCAGCCAATTTTCTGGATTTTTGAAAATTTAACTTTTTGGTGAGAATATCCACTAAATGAGGGAATAATATGTGTGAGGGTACCCCAGGAGAGTTCCAAATGTGTGTGGGACGAAAATATATCCCACGGGGGTAAAATTGAAGAAAGTTGAAAAAAAAATTTTTTTGGACTTAGTCATTTTTCCGGCGTTTATCAGACTTTCAGATAGGGGAAATGTCAGTGAGCGTTCCGATTTCAGTTCCAGGGTGATTCGCCCAATGAGTCCTTGTTATTTAGTCGTTTTCAGCCAATTTTCTGGATTTTTGAAAATTTCACTTTTTTGTGAAAATATCCACTAAATGAGGGAATAATATGTGTGAGGGTACCCCAGGAGAGTTCCAAATGTGTGTGGGAAGAAAATATATCCCACGGGGGTAAAATTGAAAAAAGTTGAAAAAAATTATTTTTTGGACTGTCATTTTTCTGGCGTTTATCAGACTTTCAGATAGGGGAAATGTCAGTGAGCGTTCCGATTTCAGTTCCAGAGCGATTCGCCCAATGAGTCCTTGATATTTAGTCGTTTTCAGCCAATTTTCTGGATTTTTGAAAATTTCACTTTTTTGTGAAAATATCCACTAAATGAGGGAATAATATGTGTGAGGGTACCCCAGGAGAGTTCCAAATGTGTGTGGGTAGAATATATATCCCACGGGGGTAAAATTGAAAAAAGTTGAAAAAAATTATTTTTTGGACTTAGTCATTTTTCTGGCGTTTATCAGACTTTCAGATAGGGGAAATGTCAGTGAGCGTTCCGATTTCAGTTCCAGAGCGATTCGCCCAATGAGTCCTTGATACTAAGTCGTTTTCAGCCAATTTTCTGGATTTTTGAAAATTTAACTTTTTGGTGAAAATATCCACTAAATGAGGGAATAATATGTGTGAGGGTACCCCAGGAGAGTTCCAAATGTGTGTGGGAAGAAAATATATCCCACGGGGGTAAAATTGAAGAAAGTTGAAAAAATATTTTTTTTGAACTTAGTCATTTTTCCGGCGTTTATCAGACTTTCAGATAGGGGAAATGTCAGTGAGCATTCCGATTTCAGTTCCAGAGCGATTCGCCCAATGAGTCCTTGTTATTTAGTCGTTTTCAGCCAATTTTCTGGATTTTTGAAAATTTCACTTTTTTGTGAAAATATCCACTAAATGAGGGAATAATATGTGTGAGGGTACAGAATGAGAGTTCCAAATGTGTGTTGGTAAAATATATATCCCACGGGGGTAAAATTGAAAAAAGTTGAAAAAAAATTTTTTTTGGACTTAGTCATTTTTCCGGCGTCTATCAGACTTTCAGATATGGGAAATGTCAGTGAGCGTTCCAATTTCAGTTCCAGGGTGATTCGCCCAATGAGTCCTTGTTATTTAGTTGTTTTCAGCCAATTTTCTGGATTTTTGAAAATTTCACTTTTTTGTGAAAATATCCACTAAATGAGGGAATAATATGTGTGAGGGTACCCCAGGAGAGTTCCAAATGTGTGTGGGTAGAATATATATCCCACGGGGGTAAAATTGAAAAAAGTTGAAAAAAATTATTTTTTGGACTTAGTCATTTTTCTGGCGTTTATCAGACTTTCAGATAGGGGAAATGTCAGTGAGCGTTCCGATTTCAGTTCCAGAGCGATTCGCCCAATGAGTCCTTGATATTTAGTCGTTTTCAGCCAATTTTCTGGATTTTTGAAAATTTCACTTTTTTGTGAAAATATCCACTAAATGAGGGAATAATATGTGTGAGGGTACAGAATGAGAGTTCCAAATGTGTGTTGGTAAAATATATATCCCACGGGGGTAAAATTGAAAAAAGTTGAAAAAAAATTTTTTTTGGACTTAGTCATTTTTCCGGCGTCTATCAGACTTTCAGATATGGGAATTGTCAGTGAGCGTTCCAATTTCAGTTCCAGGGTGATTCGCCCAATGAGTCCTTGTTATTTAGTTGTTTTCAGACAATTTTCTGGATTTTTGAAAATTTCACTTTTTTGTGAAAATATCCACTAAATGAGGGAATAATATGTGTGAGGGTACCCCAGGAGAGTTCCAAATGTGTGTGGGAAGAAAATATATCCCACGGGGGTAAAATTGAAAAAAGTTGAAAAAAATTATTTTTTGGACTGTCATTTTTCTGGCGTTTATCAGACTTTCAGATAAGGGAAATGTCAGTGAGCGTTCCGATTTCAGTTCCAGAGCGATTCGCCCAATGAGTCCTTGATATTTAGTCGTTTTCAGCCAATTTTCTGGATTTTTGAAAATTTCACTTTTTTGTGAAAATATCCACTAAATGAGGGAATAATATGTGTGAGGGTACCCCAGGAGAGTTCCAAATGTGTGTGGGTAGAATATATATCCCACGGGGGTAAAATTGAAAAAAGTTGAAAAAAATTATTTTTTGGACTTAGTCATTTTTCTGGCGTTTATCAGACTTTCAGATAGGGGAAATGTCAGTGAGCGTTCCGATTTCAGTTCCAGAGCGATTCGCCCAATGAGTCCTTGATACTAAGTCGTTTTCAGCCAATTTTCTGGATTTTTGAAAATTTAACTTTTTGGTGAAAATATCCACTAAATGAGGGAATAATATGTGTGAGGGTACCCCAGGAGAGTTCCAAATGTGTGTGGGAAGAAAATATATCCCACGGGGGTAAAATTGAAGAAAGTTGAAAAAATATTTTTTTTGAACTTAGTCATTTTTCCGGCGTTTATCAGACTTTCAGATAGGGGAATTGTCAGTGAGCATTCCGATTTCAGTTCCAGAGCGATTCGCCCAATGAGTCCTTGTTATTTAGTCGTTTTCAGCCAATTTTCTGGATTTTTGAAAATTTCACTTTTTTGTGAAAATATCCACTAAATGAGGGAATAATATGTGTGAGGGTACAGAATGAGAGTTCCAAATGTGTGTTGGTAAAATATATATCCCACGGGGGTAAAATTGAAAAAAGTTGAAAAAAAATTTTTTTTGGACTTAGTCATTTTTCCGGCGTCTATCAGACTTTCAGATATGGGAAATGTCAGTGAGCGTTCCAATTTCAGTTCCAGGGTGATTCGCCCAATGAGTCCTTGTTATTTAGTTGTTTTCAGCCAATTTTCTGGATTTTTGAAAATTTCACTTTTTTGTGAAAATATCCACTAAATGAGGGAATAATATGTGTGAGGGTACCCCAGGAGAGTTCCAAATGTGTGTGGGTAGAATATATATCCCACGGGGGTAAAATTGAAAAAAGTTGAAAAAAATTATTTTTTGGACTTAGTCATTTTTCTGGCGTTTATCAGACTTTCAGATAGGGGAAATGTCAGTGAGCGTTCCGATTTCAGTTCCAGAGCGATTCGCCCAATGAGTCCTTGATATTTAGTCGTTTTCAGCCAATTTTCTGGATTTTTGAAAATTTCACTTTTTTGTGAAAATATCCACTAAATGAGGGAATAATATGTGTGAGGGTACCGAATGAGAGTTCCAAATGTGTGTGGGTAGAATATATATCCCACGGGGGTAAAATTGAAAAAAGTTGAAAAAAATTTTTTTTTGGACTTAGTCATTTTTCCGGCGTTTATCAGACTTTCAGATTGGGGAAATGTCAGTGAGCGTTACAATTTCAGTTCCAGGGTGATTCGCCCAATGAGTCCTTGTTATTTAGTTGTTTTCAGCCAATTTTCTGGATTTTTGAAAATTTCACTTTTTTGTGAAAATATCCACTAAATGAGGGAATAATATGTGTGAGGGTACCCCAGGAGAGTTCCAAATGTGTGTGGGTAGAATATATATCCCACGGGGGTAAAATTGAAAAAAGTTGAAAAAAATTATTTTTTGGACTTAGTCATTTTTCTGGCGTTTATCAGACTTTCAGATAGGGGAAATGTCAGTGAGCGTTCAGATTTCAGTTCCAGAGCGATTCGCCCAATGAGTCTTTGATATTTAGTCGTTTTCAGCCAATTTTCTGGATTTTTGAAAATTTAACTTTTTGGTGAGAATATCCACTAAATGAGGGAATAATATGTGTGAGGGTACCCCAGGAGAGTTCCAAATGTGTGTGGGACGAAAATATATCCCACGGGGGTAAAATTGAAGAAAGTTGAAAAAAAAATTTTTTTGGACTTAGTCATTTTTCCGGCGTTTATCAGACTTTCAGATAGGGGAAATGTCAGTGAGCGTTCCGATTTCAGTTCCAAAGTGATTCGCCCAATGAGTCCTTGATATTTAGTCGTTTTCAGCCAATTTTCTGGATTTTTGTAAATTTCACTTTTTTGTGAAAATATCCACTAAATGAGGGAATAATATGTGTGAGGGTACCGAATGAGAGTTCCAAATGTGTGTGGGTAGAATATATATCCCACGGGGGTAAAATTGAAAAAAGTTGAAAAAAAATTTTTTTTGGACTTAGTCATTTTTCCGGCGTTTATCAGACTTTCAGATAGGGGAAATGTCAGTGAGCGTTCCAATTTCAGTTCCAGGGTGATTCGCCCAATGAGTCCTTGTTATTTAGTTGTTTTCAGCCAATTTTCTGGATTTTTGAAAATTTCACTTTTTTGTGAAAATATCCACTAAATGAGGGAATAATATGTGTGAGGGTACCCCAGGAGAGTTCCAAATGTGTGTGGGAAGAAAATATATCCCACGGGGGTAAAATTGAAAAAAGTTGAAAAAAATTATTTTTTGGACTGTCATTTTTCTGGCGTTTATCAGACTTTCAGATAGGGGAAATGTCAGTGAGCGTTCCGATTTCAGTTCCAGAGCGATTCGCCCAATGAGTCCTTGATATTTAGTCGTTTTCAGCCAATTTTCAGGATTTTTGAAAATTTCACTTTTTTGTGAAAATATCCACTAAATGAGGGAATAATATGTGTGAGGGTACCGAATGAGAGTTCCAAATGTGTGTGGGTAGAATATATATCCCACGGGGGTAAAATTGAAAAAAGTTGAAAAAAATTATTTTTTGGACTTAGTCATTTTTCTGGCGTTTATCAGACTTTCAGATAGGGGAAATGTCAGTGAGCGTTCCGATTTCAGTTCCAGAGCGATTCGCCCAATGAGTCCTTGATACTAAGTCGTTTTCAGCCAATTTTCTGGATTTTTGAAAATTTAACTTTTTGGTGAAAATATCCACTAAATGAGGGAATAATATGTGTGAGGGTACCCCAGGAGAGTTCCAAATGTGTGTGGGAAGAAAATATATCCCACGGGGGTAAAATTGAAGAAAGTTGAAAAAATATTTTTTTTGAACTTAGTCATTTTTCCGGCGTTTATCAGACTTTCAGATAGGGGAAATGTCAGTGAGCATTCCGATTTCAGTTCCAGAGCGATTCGCCCAATAAGTCCTTGTTATTTAGTCGTTTTCAGCCAATTTTCTGGATTTTTGAAAATTTCACTTTTTTGTGAAAATATCCACTAAATGAGGGAATAATATGTGTGAGGGTACAGAATGAGAGTTCCAAATGTGTGTTGGTAAAATATATATCCCACGGGGGTAAAATTGAAAAAAGTTGAAAAAAAATTTTTTTTGGACTTAGTCATTTTTCCGGCGTCTATCAGACTTTCAGATATGGGAAATGTCAGTGAGCGTTCCAATTTCAGTTCCAGGTTGATTCGCCCAATGAGTCCTTGTTATTTAGTTGTTTTCAGCCAATTTTCTGGATTTTTGAAAATTTCACTTTTTTGTGAAAATATCCACTAAATGAGGGAATAATATGTGTGAGGGTACCCCAGGAGAGTTCCAAATGTGTGTGGGTAGAATATATATCCCACGGGGGTAAAATTGAAAAAAGTTGAAAAAAATTATTTTTTGGACTTAGTCATTTTTCTGGCGTTTATCAGACTTTCAGATAGGGGAAATGTCAGTGAGCGTTCCGATTTCAGTTCCAGAGCGATTCGCCCAATGAGTCCTTGATATTTAGTCGTTTTCAGCCAATTTTCTGGATTTTTGAAAATTTCACTTTTTTGTGAAAATATCCACTAAATGAGGGAATAATATGTGTGAGGGTACCGAATGAGAGTTCCAAATGTGTGTGGGTAGAATATATATCCCACGGGGGTAAAATTGAAAAAAGTTGAAAAAAATTTTTTTTTGGACTTAGTCATTTTTCCGGCGTTTATCAGACTTTCAGATTGGGGAAATGTCAGTGAGCGTTCCAATTTCAGTTCCAGGGTGATTCGCCCAATGAGTCCTTGTTATTTAGTTGTTTTCAGCCAATTTTCTGGATTTTTGAAAATTTCACTTTTTTGTGAAAATATCCACTAAATGAGGGAATAATATGTGTGAGGGTACCCCAGGAGAGTTCCAAATGTGTGTGGGTAGAATATATATCCCACGGGGGTAAAATTGAAAAAAGTTGAAAAAAATTATTTTTTGGACTTAGTCATTTTTCTGGCGTTTATCAGACTTTCAGATAGGGGAAATGTCAGTGAGCGTTCCGATTTCAGTTCCAGAGCGATTCGCCCAATGAGTCTTTGATATTTAGTCGTTTTCAGCCAATTTTCTGGATTTTTGAAAATTTAACTTTTTGGTGAGAATATCCACTAAATGAGGGAATAATATGTGTGAGGGTACCCCAGGAGAGTTCCAAATGTGTGTGGGACGAAAATATATCCCACGGGGGTAAAATTGAAGAAAGTTGAAAAAAAAATTTTTTTGGACTTAGTCATTTTTCCGGCGTTTATCAGACTTTCAGATAGGGGAAATGTCAGTGAGCGTTCCGATTTCAGTTCCAGGGTGATTCGCCCAATGAGTCCTTGTTATTTAGTCGTTTTCAGCCAATTTTCTGGATTTTTGAAAATTTCACTTTTTTGTGAAAATATCCACTAAATGAGGGAATAATATGTGTGAGGGTACCCCAGGAGAGTTCCAAATGTGTGTGGGAAGAAAATATATCCCACGGGGGTAAAATTGAAAAAAGTTGAAAAAAATTATTTTTTGGACTGTCATTTTTCTGGCGTTTATCAGACTTTCAGATAGGGGAAATGTCAGTGAGCGTTCCGATTTCAGTTCCAGAGCGATTCGCCCAATGAGTCCTTGATATTTAGTCGTTTTCAGCCAATTTTCTGGATTTTTGAAAATTTCACTTTTTTGTGAAAATATCCACTAAATGAGGAATAATATGTGTGAGGGTACCCCAGGAGAGTTCCAAATGTGTGTGGGTAGAATATATATCCCACGGGGGTAAAATTGAAAAAAGTTGAAAAAAATTATTTTTTGGACTTAGTCATTTTTCTGGCGTTTATCAGACTTTCAGATAGGGGAAATGTCAGTGAGCGTTCCGATTTCAGTTCCAGAGCGATTCGCCCAATGAGTCCTTGATACTAAGTCGTTTTCAGCCAATTTTCTGGATTTTTGAAAATTTAACTTTTTGGTGAAAATATCCACTAAATGAGGGAATAATATGTGTGAGGGTACCCCAGGAGAGTTCCAAATGTGTGTGGGAAGAAAATATATCCCACGGGGGTAAAATTGAAGAAAGTTGAAAAAATATTTTTTTTGAACTTAGTCATTTTTCCGGCGTTTATCAGACTTTCAGATAGGGGAAATGTCAGTGAGCATTCCGATTTCAGTTCCAGAGCGATTCGCCCAATGAGTCCTTGTTATTTAGTCGTTTTCAGCCAATTTTCTGGATTTTTGAAAATTTCACTTTTTTGTGAAAATATCCACTAAATGAGGGAATAATATGTGTGAGGGTACAGAATGAGAGTTCCAAATGTGTGTTGGTAAAATATATATCCCACGGGGGTAAAATTGAAAAAAGTTGAAAAAAAATTTTTTTTGGACTTAGTCATTTTTCCGGCGTCTATCAGACTTTCAGATATGGGAAATGTCAGTGAGCGTTCCAATTTCAGTTCCAGGGTGATTCGCCCAATGAGTCCTTGTTATTTAGTTGTTTTCAGCCAATTTTCTGGATTTTTGAAAATTTCACTTTTTTGTGAAAATATCCACTAAATGAGGGAATAATATGTGTGAGGGTACCCCAGGAGAGTTCCAAATGTGTGTGGGTAGAATATATATCCCACGGGGGTAAAATTGAAAAAAGTTGAAAAAAATTATTTTTTGGACTTAGTCATTTTTCTGGCGTTTATCAGACTTTCAGATAGGGGAAATGTCAGTGAGCGTTCCGATTTCAGTTCCAGAGCGATTCGCCCAATGAGTCCTTGATATTTAGTCGTTTTCAGCCAATTTTCTGGATTTTTGAAAATTTCACTTTTTTGTGAAAATATCCACTAAATGAGGGAATAATATGTATGAGGGTACCGAATGAGAGTTCCAAATGTGTGTGGGTAGAATATATATCCCACGGGGGTAAAATTGAAAAAAGTTGAAAAAAATTATTTTTTGGACTTAGTCATTTTTCTGGCGTTTATCAGACTTTCAGATAGGGGAAATGTCAGTGAGCGTTCCGATTTCAGTTCCAGAGCGATTCGCCCAATGAGTCTTTGATATTTAGTCGTTTTCAGCCAATTTTCTGGATTTTTGAAAATTTAACTTTTTGGTGAGAATATCCACTAAATGAGGGAATAATATGTGTGAGGGTACCCCAGGAGAGTTCCAAATGTGTGTGGGACGAAAATATATCCCACGGGGGTAAAATTGAAGAAAGTTGAAACAAAAATTTTTTTGGACTTAGTCATTTTTCCGGCGTTTATCAGACTTTCAGATAGGGGAAATGTCAGTGAGCGTTCCGATTTCAGTTCCAAAGTGATTCGCCCAATGAGTCCTTGATATTTAGTCGTTTTCAGCCAATTTTCTGGATTTTTGAAAATTTCACTTTTTTGTGAAAATATCCACTAAATGAGGGAATAATATGTGTGAGGGTACTGAATGAGAGTTCCAAATGTGTGTGGGTAGAATATATATCCCACGGGGGTAAAATTGAAAAAAGTTGAAAAAAAATTTTTTTTGGACTTAGTCATTTTTCCGGCGTTTATCAGACTTTCAGATAGGGGAAATGTCAGTGAGCGTTCCGATTTCAGTTCCAGAGCGATTCGCCGAATGAGTCCATGATATTTAGTCGTTTTCAGCCAATTTTCTGGATTTTTGAAAATTTCACTTTTTTGTGAAAATATCCACTAAATGAGGGAATAATATGTGTGAGGGTACCCCAGGAGAGTTCCAAATGTGTGTGGGTAGAATATATATCCGACGGGGGTAAAATTGAAAAAAGTTGAAAAAAATTTTTTTTTGGACTTAGTCGTTTTTCCGACGTTTATCAGACTTTCAGATAGGGGAAATGTCAGTGAGCATTCCGATTTCAGTTCCAGAGCGATTCGCCCAATGAGTCCTTGTTATTTAGTCGTTTTCAGCCAATTTTCTGGATTTTTGAAAATTTCACTTTTTTGTGAAAATATCCACTAAATGAGGGAATAATATGTGTGAGGGTACAGAATGAGAGTTCCAAATGTGTGTTGGTAAAATATATATCCCACGGGGGTAAAATTGAAAAAAGTTGAAAAAAAATTTTTTTTGGACTTAGTCATTTTTCCGGCGTCTATCAGACTTTCAGATATGGGAAATGTCAGTGAGCGTTCCAATTTCAGTTCCAGGGTGATTCGCCCAATGAGTCCTTGTTATTTAGTTGTTTTCAGCCAATTTTCTGGATTTTTGAAAATTTCACTTTTTTGTGAAAATATCCACTAAATGAGGGAATAATATGTGTGAGGGTACCCCAGGAGAGTTCCAAATGTGTGTGGGAAGAAAATATATCCCACGGGGGTAAAATTGAAAAAAGTTGAAAAAAATTATTTTTTGGACTGTCATTTTTCTGGCGTTTATCAGACTTTCAGATAGGGGAAATGTCAGTGAGCGTTCCGATTTCAGTTCCAGAGCGATTCGCCCAATGAGTCCTTGATACTAAGTCGTTTTCAGCCAATTTTCTGGATTTTTGAAAATTTCACTTTTTTGTGAAAATATCCACTAAATGAGGGAATAATATGTGTGAGGGTACCGAATGAGAGTTCCAAATGTGTGTGGGTAGAATATATATCCCACGGGGGTAAAATTGAAAAAAGTTGAAAAAAATTTTTTTTTGGACTTAGTCATTTTTCCGGCGTTTATCAGACTTTCAGATAGGGAAAATGTCAGTGAGCGTTCCAATTTCAGTTCCAGAGCGATTCGCCGAATGAGTCCATGATATTTAGTCGTTTTCAGCCAATTTTCTGGATTTTTGAAAATTTCACTTTTTTGTGAAAATATCCACTAAATGAGGGAATAATATGTGTGAGGGTACCCCAGGAGAGTTCCAAATGTGTGTGGGTAGAATATATATCCGACGGGGGTAAAATTGAAAAAAGTTGAAAAAAATTTTTTTTTGGACTTAGTCGTTTTTCCGACGTTTATCAGACTTTCAGATAGGGGAAATGTCAGTGAGCATTCCGATTTCAGTTCCAGAGCGATTCGCCCAATGAGTCCTTGTTATTTAGTCGTTTTCAGCCAATTTTCTGGATTTTTGAAAATTTCACTTTTTTGTGAAAATATCCACTAAATGAGGGAATAATATGTGTGAGGGTACAGAATGAGAGTTCCAAATGTGTGTTGGTAAAATATATATCCCACGGGGGTAAAATTGAAAAAAGTTGAAAAAAAATTTTTTTTGGACTTAGTCATTTTTCCGGCGTCTATCAGACTTTCAGATATGGGAAATGTCAGTGAGCGTTCCAATTTCAGTTCCAGGGTGATTCGCCCAATGAGTCCTTGTTATTTAGTTGTTTTCAGCCAATTTTCTGGATTTTTGAAAATTTCACTTTTTTGTGAAAATATCCACTAAATGAGGGAATAATATGTGTGAGGGTATCCCAGGAGAGTTCCAAATGTGTGTGGGAAGAAAATATATCCCACGGGGGTAAAATTGAAAAAAGTTGAAAAAAATTATTTTTTGGACTGTCATTTTTCTGGCGTTTATCAGACTTTCAGATAGGGGAAATGTCAGTGAGCGTTCCGATTTCAGTTCCAGAGCGATTCGCCCAATGAGTCCTTGATATTTAGTCGTTTTCAGCCAATTTTCTGGATTTTTGAAAATTTCACTTTTTTGTGAAAATATCCACTAAATGAGGGAATAATATGTGTGAGGGTACCGAATGAGAGTTCCAAATGTGTGTGGGTAGAATATATATCCCACGGGGGTAAAATTGAAAAAAGTTGAAAAAAAATTTTTTTTGGACTTAGTCATTTTTCCGGCGTTTATCAGACTTTCAGATAGGGGAAATGTCAGTGAGCGTTCCAATTTCAGTTCCAGGGTGATTCGCCCAATGAGTCCTTGTTATTTAGTTGTTTTCAGCCAATTTTCTGGATTTTTGAAAATTTCACTTTTTTGTGAAAATATCCACTAAATGAGGGAATAATATGTGTGAGGGTACCCCAGGAGAGTTCCAAATGTGTTTGGGTAGAATATATATCCCACGGGGGTAAAATTGAAAAAAGTTGAAAAAAATTATTTTTTGGACTTAGTCATTTTTCTGGCGTTTATCAGACTTTCAGATAGGGGAAATGTCAGTGAGCGTTCCGATTTCAGTTCCAGAGCGATTCGCCGAATGAGTCCTTGATATTTAGTCGTTTTCAGCCAATTTTCTGGATTTTTGAAAATTTCACTTTTCTGTGAAAATATCCACTAAATGAGGGAATAATATGTGTGAGGGTACCCCAGGAGAGTTCCAAATGTGTTTGGGTAGAATATATATCCCACGGGGGTAAAATTGAAAAAAGTTGAAAAAAATTTTTTTTTGGACTTAGTCGTTTTTCTGACGTTTATCAGACTTTCAGATAGGGGAAATGTCAGTGAGCATTCTGATTTCAGTTCCAGAGCGATTCGCCCAATGAGTCCTTGTTATTTAGTCGTTTTCAGCCAATTTTCTGGATTTTTGAAAATTTCACTTTTTTGTGAAAATATCCACTAAATGAGGGAATAATATGTGTGAGGGTACAGAATGAGAGTTCCAAATGTGTGTGGGTAGAATATATATCCCACGGGGGTAAAATTGAAAAAAGTTGAAAAAAAAATTTTTTTGGACTTAGTCGTTTTTCCGGTGTTTATCAGACTTTCAGATATGGGAAATGTCAGTGAGCGTTCCAATTTCAGTTCCAGGGTGATTCGCCCAATGAGTCCTTGTTATTTAGTCGTTTTCAGCCAATTTTCTGGATTTTTGAAAATTTCACTTTTTTGTGAAAATATCCACTAAATGAGGGAATAATATGTGTGAGGGTACCACAGGAGAGTTCCAAATGTGTGTGGGAAGAAAATATATCCCACGGGGGTAAAATTGAAAAAAGTTGAAAAAAATTATTTTTTGGACTTAGTCATTTTTTTGGCGTTTATCAGACTTTCAGATAGGGGAAATGTCAGTGAGCGTTCCGATTTCAGATCCAGAGCGATTCGCCCAATGAGTCCTTGATATTTAGTCGTTTTCAGCCAATTTTCTGGATTTTTGGAAATTTAACTTTTTTGTGAAAATATCCACTAAATGAGGGAATAATATGTGTGAGGGTACCCCAGGAGAGTTCTAAATGTGTGTGGGTAGAATATATATCCCACGGGGGTAAAATTGAAAAAAGTTGAAAAAAATTATTTTTTGGACTTAGTCATTTTTCTGGCGTTTATCAGACTTTCAGATAGGGGAAATGTCAGTGAGCGTTCCGATTTCAGTTCCAGAGTGATTCGCCCAATGAGTCCTTGTTATTTAGTCGTTTTCAGCCAATTTTCTGGATTTTTGAAAATTTCACTTTTTTGTGAAAATATCCACTAAATGAGGGAATAATATGTGTGAGGGTACCACAGGAGAGTTCCAAATGTGTGTGGGAAGAAAATATATCCCACGGGGGTAAAATTGAAAAAAGTTGAAAAAAATTATTTTTTGGACTTAGTCATTTTTTTGGCGTTTATCAGACTTTCAGATAGGGGAAATGTCAGTGAGCGTTCCGATTTCAGTTCCAGAGCGATTCGCCCAATGAGTCCTTGATATTTAGTCGTTTTCAGCCAATTTTCTGGATTTTTGAAAATTTAATTTTTTGGTGAGAATATCCACTAAATGAGGGAATAATATGTGTGAGGGTACCCCAGGAGAGTTCCAAATGTGTGTGGGAAGTAAATATATCCCACGGGGGTAAAATTGAAGAAAGTTGAAAAAAAAATTTTTTTGGACTTAGTCATTTTTCCGGCGTTTATCAGACTTTCAGATAGGGGAAATGTCAGTGAGCGTTCCGATTTCAGTTCCAAAGTGATTCGCCCAATGAGTCCTTGATATTTAGTCGTTTTCAGCCAATTTTCTGGATTTTTGAAAATTTCACTTTTTTGTGAAAATATCCACTAAATGAGGGAATAATATGTGTGAGGGAACCGAATGAGAGTTCCAAATGTGTGTGGGTAGAATATATATCCCACGGGGGTAAAATTGAAAAAAGTTGAAAAAAAATTTTTTTTGGACTTAGTCATTTTTCCGGCGTTTATCAGACTTTCAGATAGGGGAAATGTCAGTGAGCGTTCCAATTTCAGTTCCAGGGTGATTCGCCCAATGAGTCCTTGTTATTTAGTTGTTTTCAGCCAATTTTCTGGATTTTTGAAAATTTCACTTTTTTGTGAAAATATCCACTAAATGAGGGAATAATATGTGTGAGGGTACCCCAGGAGAGTTCCAAATGTGTTTGGGTAGAATATATATCCCACGGGGGTAAAATTGAAAAAAGTTGAAAAAAATTATTTTTTGGACTTAGTCATTTTTCTGGCGTTTATCAGACTTTCAGATAGGGGAAATGTCAGTGAGCGTTCCGATTTCAGTTCCAGAGCGATTCGCCGAATGAGTCCTTGATATTTAGTCGTTTTCAGCCAATTTTCTGGATTTTTGAAAATTTCACTTTTTTGTGAAAATATCCACTAAATGAGGGAATAATATGTGTGAGGGTACCCCAGGAGAGTTCCAAATGTGTGTGGGTAGAATATATATCCGACGGAGGTAAAATTGAAAAAAGTTGAAAAAAATTTTTTTTTGGACTTAGTCGTTTTTCCGACGTTTATCAGACTTTCAGATAGGGGAAATGTCAGTGAGCATTCTGATTTCAGTTCCAGAGCGATTCGCCCAATGAGTCCTTGATATTTAGTCGTTTTCAGCCAATTTTCTGGATTTTTGAAAATTTCACTTTTTTGTGAAAATATCCACTAAATGAGGGAATAATATGTGTGAGGGTACCGAATGAGAGTTCCAAATGTGTGTGGGTAGAATATATATCCCACGGGGGTAAAATTGAAAAAAGTTGAAAAAAATTTTTTTTTGGACTTAGTCATTTTTCCGGCGTTTATCAGACTTTCAGATAGGGGAAATGTCAGTGAGCGTTCCAATTTCAGTTCCAGGGTGATTCGCCCAATGAGTCCTTGTTATTTAGTTGTTTTCAGCCAATTTTCTGGATTTTTGAAAATTTCACTTTTTTGTGAAAATATCCACTAAATGAGGGAATAATATGTGTGAGGGTACCCCAGGAGAGTTCCAAATGTGTGTGGGACGAAAATATATCCCACGGGGGTAAAATTGAAGACAGTTGAAAAAAAAATTTTTTTGGACTTAGTCATTTTTCCGGCGTTTATCAGACTTTCAGATAGGGGAAATGTCAGTGAGCGTTCCGATTTCAGTTCCAGAGCGATTTGCCGAATGAGTCCATGATATTTAGTCGTTTTCAGCCAATTTTCTGGATTTTTGAAAATTTCACTTTTTTGTGAAAATATCCACTAAATGAGGGAATAATATGTGTGAGGGTACCCCAGGAGAGTTCCAAATGTGTGTGGGTAGAATATATATCCGACGCGGGTAAAATTGAAAAAAGTTGAAAAAAAATTTTTTTTGGACTTAGTCGTTTTTCCGACGTTTATCAGACTTTCAGATAGGGGAAATGTCAGTGAGCATTCCGATTTCAGTTCCAGAGTGATTCGCCCAATGAGTCCTTGTTATTTAGTCGTTTTCAGCCAATTTTCTGGATTTTTGAAAATTTCACTTTTTTGTGAAAATATCCACTAAATGAGGGAATAATATGTGTGAGGGTACAGAATGAGAGTTCCAAATGTGTGTTGGTAAAATATATATCCCACGGGGGTAAAATTGATAAAAGTTGAAAAAAAATTTTTTTTGGACTTAGTCATTTTTCCGGCGTTTATCAGACTTTCAGATAGGGGAAATGTCAGTGAGCGTTCCAATTTCAGTTCCAGGGTGATTCGCGCAATGAGTCCTTGTTATTTAGTTGTTTTCAGCCAATTTTCTGGATTTTTGAAAATTTCACTTTTTTGTGAAAATATCCACTAAATGAGGGAATAATATGTGTGAGGGTACCCCAGGAGAGTTCCAAATGTGTGTGGGTAGAATATATGTCCCACGGGGGTAAAATTTAAAAAAGTTGAAAAAAATTATTTTTTGGACTTAGTCATTTTTCTGGCGTTTATCAGACTTTCAGATAGGGGAAATGTCAGTGAGCATTCCGATTTCAGTTCCAGAGCGATTCGCCCAATGAGTCTTTGATATTTAGTCGTTTTCAGCCAATTTTCTGGATTTTTGAAAATTTAACTTTTTTGTGAAAATATCCACTAAATGAGGGAATAATATGTGTGAGGGTACCACAGGAGAGTTCCAAATGTGTGTGGGAAGAAAATATATCCCACGGGGGTAAAATTGAAAAAAGTTGAAAAAAATTATTTTTTGGACTTAGTCATTTTTTTGGCGTTTATCAGACTTTCAGATAGGGGAAATGTCAGTGAGCGTTCCGATTTCAGATCCAGAGCGATTCGCCCAATGAGTCCTTGATATTTAGTCGTTTTCAGCCAATTTTCTGGATTTTTGGAAATTTAACTTTTTTGTGAAAATATCCACTAAATGAGGGAATAATATGTGTGAGGGTACCCCAGGAGAGTTCCAAATGTGTTTGGGTAGAATATATATCCCACGGGGGTAAAATTGAAAAAAGTTGAAAAAAATTATTTTTTGGACTTAGTCATTTTTCTGGCGTTTATCAGACTTTCAGATAGGGTAAATGTCAGTGAGCGTTCCGATTTCAGTTCCAGAGTGATTCGCCCAATGAGTCCTTGTTATTTAGTCGTTTTCAGCCAATTTTCTGGATTTTTGAAAATTTCACTTTTTTGTGAAAATATCCACTAAATGAGGGAATAATATGTGTGAGGGTACCACAGGAGAGTTCCAAATGTGTGTGGGAAGAAAATATATCCCACGGGGGTAAAATTGAAAAAAGTTGAAAAAAATTATTTTTTGGACTTAGTCATTTTTTTGGCGTTTATCAGACTTTCAGATAGGGGAAATGTCAGTGAGCGTTCCGATTTCAGTTCCAGAGCGATTCGCCCAATGAGTCCTTGATATTTAGTAGTTTTCAGCCAATTTTCTGGATTTTTGAAAATTTCACTTTTTTGTGAAAATATCCACTAAATGAGGGAATAATATGTGTGAGGGAACCGAATGAGAGTTCCAAATGTGTGTGGGTAGAATATATATCCCACGGGGGTAAAATTGAAAAAAGTTGAAAAAAAATTTTTTTTGGACTTAGTCATTTTTCCGGCGTTTATCAGACTTTCAGATAGGGGAAATGTCAGTGAGCGTTCCAATTTCAGTTCCAGGGTGATTCGCCCAATGAGTCCTTGTTATTTAGTTGTTTTCAGCCAATTTTCTGGATTTTTGAAAATTTCACTTTTTTGTGAAAATATCCACTAAATGAGGGAATAATATGTGTGAGGGTACAGAATGAGAGTTCCAAATGTGTGTGGGTAGAATATATATCCCACGGGGGTAAAATTGAAAAAAGTTGAAAAAAAAATTTTTTTGGACTTAGTCGTTTTTCCGGTGTTTATCAGACTTTCAGATATGGGAAATGTCAGTGAGCGTTCCAATTTCAGTTCCAGGGTGATTCGCCCAATGAGTCCTTGTTATTTAGTCGTTTTCAGCCAATTTTCTGGATTTTTGAAAATTTCACTTTTTTGTGAAAATATCCACTAAATGAGGGAATAATATGTGTGAGGGTACCACAGGAGAGTTCCAAATGTGTGTGGGAAGAAAATATATCCCACGGGGGTAAAATTGAAAAAAGTTGAAAAAAATTATTTTTTGGACTTAGTCATTTTTTTGGGGTTTATCAGACTTTCAGATAGGGGAAATGTCAGTGAGCGTTCCGATTTCAGATCCAGAGCGATTCGCCCAATGAGTCCTTGATATTTAGTCGTTTTCAGCCAATTTTCTGGATTTTTGAAAATTTAACTTTTTTGTGAAAATATCCACTAAATGAGGGAATAATATGTGTGAGGGTACCCCAGGAGAGTTCCAAATGTGTGTGGGTAGAATATATATCCCACGGGGGTAAAATTGAAAAAAGTTGAAAAAAATTATTTTTTGGACTTAGTCATTTTTCTGGCGTTTATCAGACTTTCAGATAGGGGAAATGTCAGTGAGCGTTCCGATTTCAGTTCCAGAGTGATTCGCCCAATGAGTCCTTGTTATTTAGTTGTTTTCAGCCAATTTTCTGGATTTTTGAAAATTTCACTTTTTTGTGAAAATATCCACTAACTGAGGGAATAATATGTGTGAGGGTACCCCAGGAGAGTTCTAAATGTGTGTGGGTAGAATATATATCCCACGGGGGTAAAATTGAAAAAAGTTGAAAAAAATTATTTTTTGGACTTAGTCATTTTTCTGGCGTTTATCAGACTTTCAGATAGGGGAAATGTCAGTGAGCGTTCCGATTTCAGTTCCAGAGCGATTCGCCCAATGAGTCCTTGATATTTAGTAGTTTTCAGCCAATTTTCTTGATTTTTGAAAATTTCACTTTTTTGTGAAAATGTCCACTAAATGAGGGAATAATATGTGTGAGGGTACCCCAGGAGAGTTCCAAATGTTTGTGGGTAGAATATATATCCCACGGGGGTAAAATTGAAAAAAGTTGAAAAAAAATTTTTTTTGGACTTAGTCATTTTTCTGGCATTTATCAGACTTTCCCATAGGGGAAATGTCAGTGAGCATACCGATTTCAGTTCCAGAGTGATTCGCCCAATGAGTCCTTGTTATTTAGTTGTTTTCAGCCAATTTTCTGGATTTTTGAAAATTTCACTTTTTTGTGAAAATATCCACTAAATTAGGGAATAATATGTGTGAGGGTACCCCAGGAGAGTTCCAAATGTGTGTGGGAAGAATATATATCCCACGGGGGTAAAATTGAAAAAAGTTGAAAAAGATTATTTTTTGGACTTAGTAATTTTTCTGGCGTTTATCAGACTTTCAGATAGGGGAAATATCAGTGAGCGTTCCGATTTCAGTTCCAGAGCGATTCGCCCAATGAGTCCTTGATATTTAGTCATTTTCAGCCAATTTTCTGGATTTTTGAAAATTTCACTTTTTTGTGAAAATATCCACTAAATGAGGGAATAAGTACCCCAGGAGAGTTCCAAATGTGTGTGGGAAGAATATATATCCCACGGGGGTAAAATTGAAAAAAGTTGAAAAAAATTTTTTTTTGGACTTAGTCATTTTTCCGGAGTTTATCAGACTTTCAGATAGGGGAAATGTCAGTGAGCGTTCCGATTTCAGTTCCAGAGCGATTCGCCCAATGAGTCCTTGATATTTAGTCGTTTTCAGCCAATTTTCTGGATTTTTGAAAATTTAACTTTTTTGTGAAAATATCCACTAAATGAGGGAATAATATGTGTGAGGGTACCCCAGGAGAGTTCCATATGTGTGTGGGAAGAAAATATATCCCACGGGGGTAAAATTGAAGAAAGTTGAAAAAAAATTTTTTTTGGACTTAGTCATTTTTCCGGCGTTTATCAGACTTTCAGATAGGGGAAATGTCAGTGAGCGTTCCGATTTCAGTTCCAGAGTGATTCGCCCAATGAGTCCTTGTTATTTAGTTGTTTTCAGCCAATTTTCTGGATTTTTGAAAATTTAACTTTTTTGTGAAAATATCCACTAAATGAGGGAATAATATGTGTGAGGGTACCCCAGGAGAGTTCCAAATGTGTGTGGGAAGAATATATATCCCACGGGGGTAAAATTGAAAAAAGTTGAAAAAAATTATTTTTTGGACTTAGTCATTTTTCTGGCGTTTATCAGACTTTCAGATAGGGGAAATGTCAGTGAGCGTTCCGATTTCAGTTCCAGAGCGATTCGCCCAATGAGTCCTTGATATTTAGTCGTTTTCAGCCAATTTTCTGGATTTTTGGAAATTTAACTTTTTTGTGAAAATATCCACTAAATGAGGGAATAATATGTGTGAGGGTACCCCAGGAGAGTTCCAAATGTGTGTGGGTAGAATATATATCCCACGGGGGTAAAATTGAAAAAAGTTGAAAAAAATTATTTTTTGGACTTAGTCATTTTTCTGGCGTTTATCAGACTTTCAGATAGGGGAAATGTCAGTGAGCGTTCCGATTTCAGATCCAGAGCGATTCGCCCAATGAGTCCTTGATATTTAGTCGTTTTCAGCCAATTTTCTGGATTTTTGAAAATTTCACTTTTTTGTGAAAATATCCACTAAATGAGGGAATAATATGTGTGAGGGTACCACAGGAGAGTTCCAAATGTGTGTGGGAAGAAAATATATCCCACGGGGGTAAAATTGAAAAAAGTTGAAAAAAATTATTTTTTGGACTTAGTCATTTTTTTGGCGTTTATCAGACTTTCAGATAGGGGAAATGTCAGTGAGCGTTCCGATTTCAGTTCCAGAGCGATTCGCCCAATGAGTCCTTGATATTTAGTCGTTTTCAGCCAATTTTCTGGATTTTTGAAAATTTAATTTTTTGGTGAGAATATCCACTAAATGAGGGAATAATATGTGTGAGGGTACCCCAGGAGAGTTCCAAATGTGTGTGGGAAGAAAATATATCCCACGGGGGTAAAATTGAAGAAAGTTGAAAAAAAAATTTTTTTGGACTTAGTCATTTTTCCGGCGTTTATCAGACTTTCAGATAGGGGAAATGTCAGTGAGCGTTCCGATTTCAGTTCCAAAGTGATTCGCCCAATGAGTCCTTGATATTTAGTCGTTTTCAACCAATTTTCTGGATTTTTGAAAATTTCACTTTTTTGTGAAAATATCCACTAAATGAGGGAATAATATGTGTGAGGGAACCGAATGAGAGTTCCAAATGTGTGTGGGTAGAATATATATCCCACGGGGGTAAAATTGAAAAAAGTTGAAAAAAAATTTTTTTTGGACTTAGTCATTTTTCTGGCGTTTATCAGACTTTCAGATAGGGGAAATGTCAGTGAGCGTTCCAATTTCAGTTCCAGGGTGATTCGCCCAATGAGTCCTTGTTATTTAGTTGTTTTCAGCCAATTTTCTGGATTTTTGAAAATTTCACTTTTTTGTGAAAATATCCACTAAATGAGGGAATAATATGTGTGAGGGTACCCCAGGAGAGTTCCAAATGTGTTTGGGTAGAATATATATCCCACGGGGGTAAAATTGAAAAAAGTTGAAAAAAATTATTTTTTGGACTTAGTCATTTTTCTGGCGTTTATCAGACTTTCAGATAGGGGAAATGTCAGTGAGCGTTCCGATTTCAGTTCCAGAGCGATTCGCCGAATGAGTCCTTGATATTTAGTCGTTTTCAGCCAATTTTCTGGATTTTTGAAAATTTCACTTTTTTGTGAAAATATCCACTAAATGAGGGAATAATATGTGTGAGGGTACCCCAGGAGAGTTCCAAATGTGTGTGGGTAGAATATATATCCGACGGGGGTAAAATTGAAAAAAGTTGAAAAAAATTTTTTTTTGGACTTAGTCGTTTTTCCGACGTTTATCAGACTTTCAGATAGGGGAAATGTCAGTGAGCATTCTGATTTCAGTTCCAGAGCGATTCGCCCAATGAGTCCTTGTTATTTAGTCGTTTTCAGCCAATTTTCTGGATTTTTGAAAATTTCACTTTTTTGTGAAAATATCCACTAAATGAGGGAATAATATGTGTGAGGGTACAGAATGAGAGTTCCAAATGTGTGTGGGTAGAATATATATCCCACGGGGGTAAAATTGAAAAAAGTTGAAAAAAAAATTTTTTTGGACTTAGTCGTTTTTCCGGTGTTTATCAGACTTTCAGATATGGGAAATGTCAGTGAGCGTTCCAATATCAGTTCCAGGGTGATTCGCCCAATGAGTCCTTGTTATTTAGTCGTTTTCAGCCAATTTTCTGGATTTTTGAAAATTTCACTTTTTTGTGAAAATATCCACTAAATGAGGGAATAATATGTGTGAGGGTACCACAGGAGAGTTCCAAATGTGTGTGGGAAGAAAATATATCCCACGGGGGTAAAATTGAAAAAAGTTGAAAAAAATTATTTTTTGGACTTAGTCATTTTTTTGGCGTTTATCAGACTTTCAGATAGGGGAAATGTCAGTGAGCGTTCCGATTTCAGATCCAGAGCGATTCGCCCAATGAGTCCTTGATATTTAGTCGTTTTCAGCCAATTTTCTGGATTTTTGAAAATTTAACTTTTTTGTGAAAATATCCACTAAATGAGGGAATAATATGTGTGAGGGTACCCCAGGAGAGTTCCAAATGTGTGTGGGTAGAATATATATCCCACGGGGGTAAAATTGAAAAAAGTTGAAAAAAATTATTTTTTGGACTTAGTCATTTTTCTGGCGTTTATCAGACTTTCAGATAGGGGAAATGTCAGTGAGCGTTCCGATTTCAGTTCCAGAGTGATTCGCCCAATGAGTCCTTGTTATTTAGTTGTTTTCAGCCAATTTTCTGGATTTTTGAAAATTTCACTTTTTTGTGAAAATATCCACTAACTGAGGGAATAATATGTGTGAGGGTACCCCAGGAGAGTTCTAAATGTGTGTGGGTAGAATATATATCCCACGGGGGTAAAATTGAAAAAAGTTGAAAAAAATTATTTTTTGGACTTAGTCATTTTTCTGGCGTTTATCAGACTTTCAGATAGGGGAAATGTCAGTGAGCGTTCCGATTTCAGTTCCAGAGCGATTCGCCCAATGAGTCCTTGATATTTAGTAGTTTTCAGCCAATTTTCTGGATTTTTGAAAATTTCACTTTTTTGTGAAAATGTCCACTAAATGAGGGAATAATATGTGTGAGGGTACCCCAGGAGAGTTCCAAATGTTTGTGGGTAGAATATATATCCCACGGGGGTAAAATTGAAAAAAGTTGAAAAAAAATTTTTTTTGGACTTAGTCATTTTTCTGGCATTTATCAGACTTTCCCATAGGGGAAATGTCAGTGAGCATACCGATTTCAGTTCCAGAGTGATTCGCCCAATGAGTCCTTGTTATTTAGTTGTTTTCAGCCAATTTTCTGGATTTTTGAAAATTTCACTTTTTTGTGAAAATATCCACTAAATGAGGGAATAATATGTGTGAGGGTACCCCAGGAGAGTTCCAAATGTGTGTGGGAAGAATATATATCCCACGGGGGTAAAATTGAAAAAAGTTGAAAAAGATTATTTTTTGGACTTAATAATTTTTCTGGCGTTTATCAGACTTTCAGATAGGGGAAATATCAGTGAGCGTTCCGATTTCAGTTCCAGAGCGATTCGCCGAATGAGTCCTTGATATTTAGTCGTTTTCAGCCAATTTTCTGGATTTTTGAAAATTTCACTTTTTTGTGAAAATATCCACTAAATGAGGGAATAATATGTGTGAGGGTACCCCAGGAGAGTTCCAAATGTGTGTGGGTAGAATATATATCCGACGGGGGTAAAATTGAAAAAAGTTGAAAAAAATTTTTTTTTGGACTTAGTCGTTTTTCCGACGTTTATCAGACTTTCAGATAGGGGAAATGTCAGTGAGCATTCTGATTTCAGTTCCAGAGCGATTCGCCCAATGAGTCCTTGTTATTTAGTCGTTTTCAGCCAATTTTCTGGATTTTTGAAAATTTCACTTTTTTGTGAAAATATCCACTAAATGAGGGAATAATATGTGTGAGGGTACAGAATGAGAGTTCCAAATGTGTGTGGGTAGAATATATATCCCACGGGGGTAAAATTGAAAAAAGTTGAAAAAAAAATTTTTTTGGACTTAGTCGTTTTTCCGGTGTTTATCAGACTTTCAGATATGGGAAATGTCAGTGAGCGTTCCAATATCAGTTCCAGGGTGATTCGCCCAATGAGTCCTTGTTATTTAGTCGTTTTCAGCCAATTTTCTGGATTTTTGAAAATTTCACTTTTTTGTGAAAATATCCACTAAATGAGGGAATAATATGTGTGAGGGTACCACAGGAGAGTTCCAAATGTGTGTGGGAAGAAAATATATCCCACGGGGGTAAAATTGAAAAAAGTTGAAAAAAATTATTTTTTGGACTTAGTCATTTTTTTGGCGTTTATCAGACTTTCAGATAGGGGAAATGTCAGTGAGCGTTCCGATTTCAGATCCAGAGCGATTCGCCCAATGAGTCCTTGATATTTAGTCGTTTTCAGCCAATTTTCTGGATTTTTGAAAATTTAACTTTTTTGTGAAAATATCCACTAAATGAGGGAATAATATGTGTGAGGGTACCCCAGGAGAGTTCCAAATGTGTGTGGGTAGAATATATATCCCACGGGGGTAAAATTGAAAAAAGTTGAAAAAAATTATTTTTTGGACTTAGTCATTTTTCTGGCGTTTATCAGACTTTCAGATAGGGGAAATGTCAGTGAGCGTTCCGATTTCAGTTCCAGAGTGATTCGCCCAATGAGTCCTTGTTATTTAGTTGTTTTCAGCCAATTTTCTGGATTTTTGAAAATTTCACTTTTTTGTGAAAATATCCACTAACTGAGGGAATAATATGTGTGAGGGTACCCCAGGAGAGTTCTAAATGTGTGTGGGTAGAATATATATCCCACGGGGGTAAAATTGAAAAAAGTTGAAAAAAATTATTTTTTGGACTTAGTCATTTTTCTGGCGTTTATCAGACTTTCAGATAGGGGAAATGTCAGTGAGCGTTCCGATTTCAGTTCCAGAGCGATTCGCCCAATGAGTCCTTGATATTTAGTAGTTTTCAGCCAATTTTCTGGATTTTTGAAAATTTCACTTTTTTGTGAAAATGTCCACTAAATGAGGGAATAATATGTGTGAGGGTACCCCAGGAGAGTTCCAAATGTTTGTGGGTAGAATATATATCCCACGGGGGTAAAATTGAAAAAAGTTGAAAAAAAATTTTTTTTGGACTTAGTCATTTTTCTGGCATTTATCAGACTTTCCCATAGGGGAAATGTCAGTGAGCATACCGATTTCAGTTCCAGAGTGATTCGCCCAATGAGTCCTTGTTATTTAGTTGTTTTCAGCCAATTTTCTGGATTTTTGAAAATTTCACTTTTTTGTGAAAATATCCACTAAATGAGGGAATAATATGTGTGAGGGTACCCCAGGAGAGTTCCAAATGTGTGTGGGAAGAATATATATCCCACGGGGGTAAAATTGAAAAAAGTTGAAAAAGATTATTTTTTGGACTTAGTAATTTTTCTGGCGTTTATCAGACTTTCAGATAGGGGAAATATCAGTGAGCGTTCCGATTTCAGTTCCAGAGCGATTCGCCCAATGAGTCCTTGATATTTAGTCATTTTCAGCCAATTTTCTGGATTTTTGAAAATTTCACTTTTTTGTGAAAATATCCACTAAATGAGGGAATAAGTACCCCAGGAGAGTTCCAAATGTGTGTGGGAAGAATATATATCCCACGGGGGTAAAATTGAAAAAAGTTGAAAAAAATTTTTTTTTGGACTTAGTCATTTTTCCGGCGTTTATCAGACTTTCACATAGGGGAAATGTCAGTGAGCGTTCCGATTTCAGTTCCAGAGTGATTCGCCCAATGAGTCCTTGTTATTTAGTTGTTTTCAGCCAATTTTCTGGACTTTTGAAAATTTCACTTTTTTGTGAAAATATCCACTAAATGAGGGAATAATATGTGTGAGGGTACCACAGGAGAGTTCCAAATGTGTGTGGGAAGAATATATATCCCACGGGGGTAAAATTGAAAAAAGTTGAAAAAAATTATTTTTTGGACTTAGTCATTTTTCTGGCGTTTATCAGACTTTCAGATAGGGGAAATGTCAGTGAGCGTTCCGATTTCAGTTCCAGAGCGATTCGCCGAATGAGTCCATGATATTTAGTCGTTTTCAGCCAATTTTCTGGATTTTTGAAAATTTCACTTTTTTGTGAAAATATCCACTAAATGAGGGAATAATATGTGTGAGGGTACCCCAGGAGAGTTCCAAATGTGTGTGGGTAGAATATATATCCCACGGGGGTAAAATTGAAAAAAGTTGAAAAAAATTTTTTTTTGGACTTAGTCGTTTTTCCGACGTTTATCAGACTTTCAGATAGGGGAAATGTCAGTGAGCATTCTGATTTCAGTTCCAGAGCGATTCGCCCAATGAGTCCTTGTTATTTAGTCGTTTTCAGCCAATTTTCTGGATTTTTGAAAATTTCACTTTTTTGTGAAAATATCCACTAAATGAGGGAATAATATGTGTGAGGGTACAGAATGAGAGTTCCAAATGTGTGTGGGTAGAATATATATCCCACGGGGGTAAAATTGAAAAAAGTTGAAAAAAAAATTTTTTTGGACTTAGTCGTTTTTCCGGTGTTTATCAGACTTTCAGATATGGGAAATGTCAGTGAGCGTTCCAATTTCAGTTCCAGGGTGATTCGCCCAATGAGTCCTTGTTATTTAGTCGTTTTCAGCCAATTTTCTGGATTTTTGAAAATTTCACTTTTTTGTGAAAATATCCACTAAATGAGGGAATAATATGTGTGAGGGTACCACAGGAGAGTTCCAAATGTGTGTGGGAAGAAAATATATCCCACGGGGGTAAAATTGAAAATAGTTGAAAAAAATTATTTTTTGGACTTAGTCATTTTTTTGGCGTTTATCAGACTTTCAGATAGGGGAAATGTCAGTGAGCGTTCCGATTTCAGATCCAGAGCGATTCGCCCAATGAGTCCTTGATATATAGTCGTTTTCAGCCAATTTTCTGGATTTTTGAAAATTTAACTTTTTTGTGAAAATATCCACTAAATGAGGGAATAATATGTGTGAGGGTACCCCAGGAGAGTTCCAAATGTGTGTGGGTAGAATATATATCCCACGGGGGTAAAATTGAAAAAAGTTGAAAAAAATTATTTTTTGGACTTAGTCATTTTTCTGGCGTTTATCAGACTTTCAGATAGGGGAAATGTCAGTGAGCGTTCCGATTTCAGTTCCAGAGCGATTCGCCCAATGAGTCCTTGATATTTAGTAGTTTTCAGCCAATTTTCTGGATTTTTGAAAATTTCACTTTTTTGTGAAAATGTCCACTAAATGAGGGAATAATATGTGTGAGGGTACCCCAGGAGAGTTCCAAATGTTTGTGGGTAGAATATATATCCCACGGGGGTAAAATTGAAAAAAGTTGAAAAAAAATTTTTTTTGGACTTAGTCATTTTTCTGGCATTTATCAGACTTTCCCATAGGGGAAATGTCAGTGAGCATACCGATTTCAGTTCCAGAGTGATTCGCCCAATGAGTCCTTGTTATTTAGTTGTTTTCAGCCAATTTTCTGGATTTTTGAAAATTTCACTTTTTTGTGAAAATATCCACTAAATGAGGGAATAATATGTGTGAGGGTACCCCAGGAGAGTTCCAAATGTGTGTGGGAAGAATATATATCCCACGGGGGTAAAATTGAAAAAAGTTGAAAAAGATTATTTTTTGGACTTAGTAATTTTTCTGGCGTTTATCAGACTTTCAGATAGGGGAAATATCAGTGAGCGTTCCGATTTCAGTTCCAGAGCGATTCGCCCAATGAGTCCTTGATATTTAGTCATTTTCAGCCAATTTTCTGGATTTTTGAAAATTTCACTTTTTTGTGAAAATATCCACTAAATGAGGGAATAAGTACCCCAGGAGAGTTCCAAATGTGTGTGGGAAGAATATATATCCCACGGGGGTAAAATTGAAAAAAGTTGAAAAAAATTTTTTTTTGGACTTAGTCATTTTTCCGGCGTTTATCAGACTTTCACATAGGGGAAATGTCAGTGAGCGTTCCGATTTCAGTTCCAGAGTGATTCGCCCAATGAGTCCTTGTTATTTAGTTGTTTTCAGCCAATTTTCTGGACTTTTGAAAATTTCACTTTTTTGTGAAAATATCCACTAAATGAGGGAATAATATGTGTGAGGGTACCACAGGAGAGTTCCAAATGTGTGTGGGAAGAATATATATCCCACGGGGGTAAAATTGAAAAAAGTTGAAAAAAATTATTTTTTGGACTTAGTCATTTTTCTGGCGTTTATCAGACTTTCAGATAGGGGAAATGTCAGTGAGCGTTCCGATTTCAGTTCCAGAGCGATTCGCCCAATGAGTCCTTGATATTTAGTCGTTTTCAGCCAATTTTCTGGATTTTTGAAAATTTAACTTTTTTGTGAAAATATCCACTAAATGAGGGAATAATATGTGTGAGGGTACCCCAGGAGAGTTCCATATGTGTGTGGGAAGAAAATATATCCCACGGGGGTAAAATTGAAGAAAGTTGAAAAAAAATTTTTTTTGGACTTAGTCATTTTTCTGGCGTTTATCAGACTTTCAGATAGGGGAAATGTCAGTGAGCGTTCCGATTTCAGTTCCAGAGCGATTCGCCCAATGAGTCCTTGATATTTAGTCGTTTTCAGCCAATTTTCTGGATTTTTGAAAATTTCACTTTTTTGTGAAAATATCCACTAAATGAGGGAATAAGTACCCCAGGAGAGTTCCAAATGTGTGTGGGAAGAATATATATCCCACGGGGGTAAAATTGAAAAAAAAATTTTTTTGGACTTGGTCATTTCTCCGGCGTTTATCAGACTTTCAGATAGGGGAAATGTCAGTGAGCGTTCCGATTTCAGTTCCAGAGTGATTCGCCCAATCAGTCCTTGTTATTTAGTTGTTTTCAGCCAATTTTCTAGATTTTTGAAAATTTCACTTTTTTGTGAAAATATCCACTAAATGAGGGAATAATATGTGTGAGGGTACCCCAGGAGAGTTCCAAATGTGTGTGGGAAGAATATATATCCCACGGGGGTAAAATTGAAAAAAGTTGAAAAAAATTTTTTTTTGGACTTAGTCATTTTTCCGGCGTTTATCAGACTTTCACATAGGGGAAATGTCAGTGAGCGTTCCGATTTCAGTTCCAGAGCGATTCGCCCAATGAGTCCTTGATATTTAGTCGTTTTCAGCCAATTTTCTGGATTTTTGAAAATTTAACTTTTTTGTGAAAATATCCACTAAATGAGGGAATAATATGTGTGAGGGTACCCCAGGAGAGTTCCATATGTGTGTGGGAAGAAAATATATCCCAGGGGGGTAAAATTGAAGAAAGTTGAAAAAAAATTTTTTTTGGACTTAGTCATTTTTCCGGCGTTTATCAGACTTTCAGATAGGGGAAATGTCAGTGAGCGTTCCGATTTCAGTTCCAGAGTGATTCGCCCAATGAGTCCTTGTTATTTAGTTGTTTTCAGCCAATTTTCTGGATTTTTGAAAATTTCACTTTTTTGTGAAAATATCCACTAAATGAGGGAATAATATGTGTGAGGGTACCCCAGGAGAGTTCCATATGTGTGTGGGAAGAAAATATATCCCACGGGGGTAAAATTGAAGAAAGTTGAAAAAAAATTTTTTTGGACTTAGTCATTTTTCCGGCGTTTATCAGACTTTCAGATAGGGGAAATGTCAGTGAGCATTCCGATTTCAGTTCCAGAGTGATTCGCCCAATGAGTCCTTGTTATTTAGTTGTTTTCAGCCAATTTTCTGGATTTTTGAAAATTTCACTTTTTTGTGAAAATATCCACTAAATGAGGGAATAATATGTGTGAGGGTACCCCAGGAGAGTTCCAAATGTGTGTGGGAAGAATATATATCCCACGGGGGTAAAATTGAAAAAAGTTGAAAAAGATTATTTTTTGGACTTAGTCATTTTTCTGGCGTTTATCAGACTTTCAGATAGGGGAAATATCAGTGAGCGTTCCGATTTCAGTTCCAGAGTGATTCGCCCAATGAGTCCTTGTTATTTAGTTGTTTTCAGCCAATTTTCTGGATTTTTGAAAATTTAACTTTTTTGTGAAAATATCCACTAAATGAGGGAATAATATGTGTGAGGGTACCCCAGGAGAGTTCCAAATGTGTTTGGGTAGAATATATATCCCACGGGGGTAAAATTGAAAAAAGTTGAAAAAAATTATTTTTTGGACTTAGTCATTTTTCTGGCGTTTATCAGACTTTCAGATAGGGGAAATGTCAGTGAGCGTTCCGATTTCAGTTCCAGAGTGATTCGCCCAATGAGTCCTTGTTATTTAGTTGTTTTCAGCCAATTTTCTGGATTTTTGAAAATTTCACTTTTTTGTGAAAATATCCACTAACTGAGGGAATAATATGTGTGAGGGTACCCCAGGAGAGTTCCAAATGTGTGTGGGTAGAATATATATCCCACGGGGGTAAAATTGAAAAAAGTTGAAAAAAATTATTTTTTGGACTTAGTCATTTTTCTGGCGTTTATCAGACTTTCAGATAGGGGAAATGTCAGTGAGCGTTCCGATTTCAGTTCCAGAGCGATTCGCCCAATGAGTCCTTGATATTTAGTCGTTTTCAGCCAATTTTCTGGATTTTTGAAAATTTCTTTTTTTTGTGAAAATGTCCACTAAATGAGGGAATAATATGTGTGAGGGTACCCCAGGAGAGTTCCAAATGTTTGTGGGTAGAATATATATCCCACGGGGGTAAAATTGAAAAAAGTTGAAAAAAAATTTTTTTGGGACTTAGTCATTTTTCTGGCATTTATCAGACTTTCCCATAGGGGAAATGTCAGTGAGCATTCCGATTTCAGTTCCAGAGTGATTCGCCCAATGAATCCTTGTTATTTAGTTGTTTTCAGCCAATTTTCTGGATTTTTGAAAATTTCACTTTTTTGTGAAAATATCCACTAAATGAGGGAATAATATGTGTGAGGGTACCCCAGGAGAGTTCCAAATGTGTGTGAGAAGAATATATATCCCACGGGGGTAAAATTAAAAAAAGTTGAAAAAGATTATTTTTTGGACTTAGTCATTTTTCTGGCGTTTATCAGACTTTCAGATAGGGGAAATATCAGTCAGCGTTCCAATTTCAGTTCCAGAGCGATTCGCCCAATGAGTCCTTGATATTTAGTCGTTTTCAGCCAATTTTCTGGATTTTTGAAAATTTAACTTTTTTGTGAAAATATCCACTAAATGAGGGAATAAGTACCCCAGGAGAGTACCAAATGTGTGTGGGAAGAATATATATCCCACGGGGGTAAAATTGAAAAAAAAATTTTTTTGGACTTAGTCATTTCTCCGGCGTTTATCAGACTTTCAGATAGGGGAAATGTCAGTGAGCGTTCCGATTTCAGTTCCAGAGTGATTCGCCCAATGAGTCCTTGTTATTTAGTTGTTTTCAGCCAATTTTCTGGATTTTTGAAAATTTCACTTTTTTGTGAAAATATCCACTAAATGAGGGAATAATATGTGTGAGGGTACCCCAGGAGAGTTCCAAATGTGTGTGGGAAGAATATATATCCCACGGGGGTAAAATTGAAAAAAGTTGAAAAAAATTATTTTTTGGACTTAGTCATTTTTCTGGCGTTTATCAGACTTTCAGATAGGGGAAATGTCAGTGAGCGTTCCGATTTCAGTTCCAGAGCGATTCGCCCAATGAGTCCTTGATATTTAGTCGTTTTCAGCCAATTTTCTGGATTTTTGAAAATTTAACTTTTTTGTGAAAATATCCACTAAATGAGGGAATAATATGTGTGAGGGTACCCCAGGAGAGTTCCATATGTGTGTGGGAAGAAAATATATCCCACGGGGGTAAAATTGAAAAAAGTTGAAAAAGATTATTTTTTGGACTTAGTCATTTTTCTGGCGTTTATCAGACTTTCAGATAGGGGAAATATCAGTGAGCGTTCCGATTTCAGTTCCAGAGTGATTCGCCCAATGAGTCCTTGTTATTTAGTTGTTTTCAGCCAATTTTCTGGATTTTTGAAAATTTAACTTTTTTGTGAAAATATCCACTAAATGAGGGAATAATATGTGTGAGGGTACCCCAGGAGAGTTCCAAATGTGTTTGGGTAGAATATATATCCCACGGGGGTAAAATTGAAAAAAGTTGAAAAAAATTATTTTTTGGACTTAGTCATTTTTCTGGCGTTTATCAGACTTTCAGATAGGGGAAATGTCAGTGAGCGTTCCGATTTCAGTTCCAGAGTGATTCGCCCAATGAGTCCTTGTTATTTAGTTGTTTTCAGCCAATTTTCTGGATTTTTGAAAATTTCACTTTTTTGTGAAAATATCCACTAACTGAGGGAATAATATGTGTGAGGGTACCCCAGGAGAGTTCCAAATGTGTGTGGGTAGAATATATATCCCACGGGGGTAAAATTGAAAAAAGTTGAAAAAAATTATTTTTTGGACTTAGTCATTTTTCTGGCGTTTATCAGACTTTCAGATAGGGGAAATGTCAGTGAGCGTTCCGATTTCAGTTCCAGAGCGATTCGCCCAATGAGTCCTTGATATTTAGTCGTTTTCAGCCAATTTTCTGGATTTTTGAAAATTTCTTTTTTTTGTGAAAATGTCCACTAAATGAGGGAATAATATGTGTGAGGGTACCCCAGGAGAGTTCCAAATGTTTGTGGGTAGAATATATATCCCACGGGGGTAAAATTGAAAAAAGTTGAAAAAAAATTTTTTTGGGACTTAGTCATTTTTCTGGCATTTATCAGACTTTCCCATAGGGGAAATGTCAGTGAGCATTCCGATTTCAGTTCCAGAGTGATTCGCCCAATGAATCCTTGTTATTTAGTTGTTTTCAGCCAATTTTCTGGATTTTTGAAAATTTCACTTTTTTGTGAAAATATCCACTAAATGAGGGAATAATATGTGTGAGGGTACCCCAGGAGAGTTCCAAATGTGTGTGAGAAGAATATATATCCCACGGGGGTAAAATTGAAAAAAGTTGAAAAAGATTATTTTTTGGACTTAGTCATTTTTCTGGCGTTTATCAGACTTTCAGATAGGGGAAATATCAGTCAGCGTTCCAATTTCAGTTCCAGAGCGATTCGCCCAATGAGTCCTTGATATTTAGTCGTTTTCAGCCAATTTTCTGGATTTTTGAAAATTTAACTTTTTTGTGAAAATATCCACTAAATGAGGGAATAAGTACCCCAGGAGAGTACCAAATGTGTGTGGGAAGAATATATATCCCACGGGGGTAAAATTGAAAAAAAAATTTTTTTGGACTTAGTCATTTCTCCGGCGTTTATCAGACTTTCAGATAGGGGAAATGTCAGTGAGCGTTCCGATTTCAGTTCCAGAGTGATTCGCCCAATGAGTCCTTGTTATTTAGTTGTTTTCAGCCAATTTTCTGGATTTTTGAAAATTTCACTTTTTTGTGAAAATATCCACTAAATGAGGGAATAATATGTGTGAGGGTACCCCAGGAGAGTTCCAAATGTGTGTGGGAAGAATATATATCCCACGGGGGTAAAATTGAAAAAAGTTGAAAAAAATTATTTTTTGGACTTAGTCATTTTTCTGGCGTTTATCAGACTTTCAGATAGGGGAAATGTCAGTGAGCGTTCCGATTTCAGTTCCAGAGCGATTCGCCCAATGAGTCCTTGATATTTAGTCGTTTTCAGCCAATTTTCTGGATTTTTGAAAATTTAACTTTTTTGTGAAAATATCCACTAAATGAGGGAATAATATGTGTGAGGGTACCCCAGGAGAGTTCCATATGTGTGTGGGAAGAAAATATATCCCACGGGGGTAAAATTGAAGAAAGTTGAAAAAAATTTTTTTTTGGACTTAGTCATTTTTCCGGCGTTTATCAGACTTTCAGATAGGGGAAATGTCAGTGAGCGTTCCGATTTCAGTTCCAGAGTGATTCGCCCAATGAGTCCTTGTTATTTAGTTGTTTTCAGCCAATTTTCTGGATTTTTGAAAATTTAACTTTTTTGTGAAAATATCCACTAAATGAGGGAATAATATGTGTGAGGGTACCACAGGAGAGTTCCAAATGTGTGTGGGAAGAATATATATCCCACGGGGGTAAAATTGAAAAAAGTTGAAAAAAATTATTTTTTGGACTTAGTCATTTTTCTGGCGTTTATCAGACTTTCAGATAGGGGAAATGTCAGTGAGCGTTCCGATTTCAGTTCCAGAGCGATTCGCCCAATGAGTCCTTGATATTTAGTCGTTTTCAGCCAATTTTCTGGATTTTTGAAAATTTAACTTTTTTGTGAAAATATCCACTAAATGAGGGAATAATATGTGTGAGGGTACCCCAGGAGAGTTCCATATGTGTGTGGGAAGAAAATATATCCCACGGGGGTAAAATTGAAGAAAGTTGAAAAAAAATTTTTTTTGGACTTAGTCATTTTTCCGGCGTTTATCAGACTTTCAGATAGGGGAAATGTCAGTGAGCGTTCCGATTTCAGTTCCAGAGTGATTCGCCCAATGAGTCCTTGTTATTTAGTTGTTTTCAGCCAATTTTCTGGATTTTTGAAAATTTAACTTTTTTGTGAAAATATCCACTAAATGAGGGAATAATATGTGTGAGGGTACCCCAGGAGAGTTCCAAATGTGTGTGGGAAGAATATATATCCCACGGGGGTAAAATTGAAAAAAGTTGAAAAAAATTATTTTTTGGACTTAGTCATTTTTCTGGCGTTTATCAGACTTTCAGATAGGGGAAATGTCAGTGAGCGTTCCGATTTCAGTTCCAGAGCGATTCGCCCAATGAGTCCTTGATATTTAGTCGTTTTCAGCCAATTTTCTGGATTTTTGAAAATTTCACTTTTTTGTGAAAATATCCACTAAATGAGGGAATAAGTACCCCAGGAGAGTTCCAAATGTGTGTGGGAAGAATATATATCCCACGGGGGTAAAATTGAAAAAAAAATTTTTTTGGACTTGGTCATTTCTCCGGCGTTTATCAGACTTTCAGATAGGGGAAATGTCAGTGAGCGTTCCGATTTCAGTTCCAGAGTGATTCGCCCAATCAGTCCTTGTTATTTAGTTGTTTTCAGCCAATTTTCTAGATTTTTGAAAATTTCACTTTTTTGTGAAAATATCCACTAAATGAGGGAATAATATGTGTGAGGGTACCCCAGGAGAGTTCCAAATGTGTGTGGGAAGAATATATATCCCACGGGGGTAAAATTGAAAAAAGTTGAAAAAAATTTTTTTTTGGACTTAGTCATTTTTCCGGCGTTTATCAGACTTTCACATAGGGGAAATGTCAATGAGCGTTCCGATTTCAGTTCCAGAGCGATTCGCCCAATGAGTCCTTGATATTTAGTCGTTTTCAGCCAATTTTCTGGATTTTTGAAAATTTAACTTTTTTGTGAAAATATCCACTAAATGAGGGAATAATATGTGTGAGGGTACCCCAGGAGAGTTCCATATGTGTGTGGGAAGAAAATATATCCCAGGGGGGTAAAATTGAAGAAAGTTGAAAAAAAATTTTTTTTGGACTTAGTCATTTTTCCGGCGTTTATCAGACTTTCAGATAGGGGAAATGTCAGTGAGCGTTCCGATTTCAGTTCCAGAGTGATTCGCCCAATGAGTCCTTGTTATTTAGTTGTTTTCAGCCAATTTTCTGGATTTTTGAAAATTTCACTTTTTTGTGAAAATATCCACTAAATGAGGGAATAATATGTGTGAGGGTACCCCAGGAGAGTTCCATATGTGTGTGGGAAGAAAATATATCCCACGGGGGTAAAATTGAAGAAAGTTGAAAAAAAATTTTTTTTGGACTTAGTCATTTTTCCGGCGTTTATCAGACTTTCAGATAGGGGAAATGTCAGTGAGCGTTCCGATTTCAGTTCCAGAGTGATTCGCCCAATGAGTCCTTGTTATTTAGTTGTTTTCAGCCAATTTTCTGGATTTTTGAAAATTTCACTTTTTTGTGAAAATATCCACTAAATGAGGGAATAATATGTGTGAGGGTACCCCAGGAGAGTTCCAAATGTGTGTGAGAAGAATATATATCCCACGGGGGTAAAATTGAAAAAAGTTGAAAAAGATTATTTTTTGGACTTAGTCATTTTTCTGGCGTTTATCAGACTTTCAGATAGGGGAAATATCAGTCAGCGTTCCAATTTCAGTTCCAGAGCGATTCGCCCAATGAGTCCTTGATATTTAGTCGTTTTCAGCCAATTTTCTGGATTTTTGAAAATTTAACTTTTTTGTGAAAATATCCACTAAATGAGGGAATAAGTACCCCAGGAGAGTACCAAATGTGTGTGGGAAGAATATATATCCCACGGGGGTAAAATTGAAAAAAAAATTTTTTTGGACTTAGTCATTTCTCCGGCATTTATCAGACTTTCAGATAGGGGAAATGTCAGTGAGCGTTCCGATTTCAGTTCCAGAGTGATTCGCCCAATGAGTCCTTGTTATTTAGTTGTTTTCAGCCAATTTTCTGGATTTTTGAAAATTTCACTTTTTTGTGAAAATATCCACTAAATGAGGGAATAATATGTGTGAGGGTACCCCAGGAGAGTTCCAAATGTGTGTGGGAAGAATATATATCCCACGGGGGTAAAATTGAAAAAAGTTGAAAAAAATTATTTTTTGGACTTAGTCATTTTTCTGGCGTTTATCAGACTTTCAGATAGGGGAAATGTCAGTGAGCGTTCCGATTTCAGTTCCAGAGCGATTCGCCCAATGAGTCCTTGATATTTAGTCGTTTTCAGCCAATTTTCTGGATTTTTGAAAATTTAACTTTTTTGTGAAAATATCCACTAAATGAGGGAATAATATGTGTGAGGGTACCCCAGGAGAGTTCCATATGTGTGTGGGAAGAAAATATATCCCACGGGGGTAAAATTGAAGAAAGTTGAAAAAAAATTTTTTTTGGACTTAGTCATTTTTCCGGCGTTTATCAGACTTTCAGATAGGGGAAATGTCAGTGAGCGTTCCGATTTCAGTTCCAGAGTGATTCGCCCAATGAGTCCTTGTTATTTAGTTGTTTTCAGCCAATTTTCTGGATTTTTGAAAATTTAACTTTTTTGTGAAAATATCCACTAAATGAGGGAATAATATGTGTGAGGGTACCCCAGGAGAGTTCCAAATGTGTGTGGGAAGAATATATATCCCACGGGGGTAAAATTGAAAAAAGTTGAAAAAGATTATTTTTTGGACTTAGTCATTTTTCTGGCGTTTATCAGACTTTCAGATAGGGGAAATATCAGTGAGCGTTCCTATTTCAGTTCCAGAGTGATTCGCCCAATGAGTCCTTGTTATTTAGTTGTTTTCAGCCAATTTTCTGGATTTTTGAAAATTTAACTTTTTTGTGAAAATATCCACTAAATGAGGGAATAATATGTGTGAGGGTACCCCAGGAGAGTTCCAAATGTGTGTGGGAAGAATATATATCCCACGGGGGTAAAATTGAAAAAAGTTGAAAAAAATTATTTTTGGACTTAGTCATTTTTCTGGCGTTTATCAGACTTTCAGATAGGGGAAATGTCAGTGAGCGTTCCGATTTCAGTTCCAGAGTGATTCGCCCAATGAGTCCTTGTTATTTAGTTGTTTTCAGCCAATTTTCTGGATTTTTGAAAATTTCACTTTTTTGTGAAAATATCCACTAAATGAGGGAATAATATGTGTGAGGGTACCCCAGGAGAGTTCCAAATGTGTGTGGGAAGAATATATATCCCACGGGGGTAAAATTGAAAAAAGTTGAAAAAGATTATTTTTTGGACTTAGTCATTTTTCTGGCGTTTATCAGACTTTCAGATAGGGGAAATATCAGTGAGCGTTCCGATTTCAGTTCCAGAGTGATTCGCCCAATGAGTCCTTGTTATTTAGTTGTTTTCAGCCAATTTTCTGGATTTTTGAAAATTTAACTTTTTTGTGAAAATATCCACTAAATGAGGGAATAATATGTGTGAGGGTACCCCAGGAGAGTTCCAAATGTGTGTGGGTAGAATATATATCCCACGGGGGTAAAATTGAAAAAAGTTGAAAAAAATTATTTTTTGGACTTAGTCATTTTTCTGGCGTTTATCAGACTTTCAGATAGGGGAAATGTCAGTGAGCGTTCCGATTTCAGTTCCAGAGTGATTCGCCCAATGAGTCCTTGTTATTTAGTTGTTTTCAGCCAATTTTCTGGATTTTTGAAAATTTCACTTTTTTGTGAAAATATCCACTAACTGAGGGAATAATATGTGTGAGGGTACCCCAGGAGAGTTCCAAATGTGTGTGGGTAGAATATATATCCCACGGGGGTAAAATTGAAAAAAGTTGAAAAAAATTATTTTTTGGACTTAGTCATTTTTCTGGCGTTTATCAGACTTTCAGATAGGGGAAATGTCAGTGAGCGTTCCGATTTCAGTTCCAGAGCGATTCGCCCAATGAGTCCTTGATATTTAGTCGTTTTCAGCCAATTTTCTGGATTTTTGAAAATTTCTTTTTTTTGTGAAAATGTCCACTAAATGAGGGAATAATATGTGTGAGGGTACCCCAGGAGAGTTCCAAATGTTTGTGGGTAGAATATATATCCCACGGGGGTAAAATTGAAAAAAGTTGAAAAAAAATTTTTTTGGGACTTAGTCATTTTTCTGGCATTTATCAGACTTTCCCATAGGGGAAATGTCAGTGAGCATTCCGATTTCAGTTCCAGAGTGATTCGCCCAATGAATCCTTGTTATTTAGTTGTTTTCAGCCAATTTTCTGGATTTTTGAAAATTTCACTTTTTTGTGAAAATATCCACTAAATGAGGGAATAAGTACCCCAGGAGAGTACCAAATGTGTGTGGGAAGAATATATATCCCACGGGGGTAAAATTGAAAAAAAAATTTTTTTGGACTTAGTCATTTCTCCGGCGTTTATCAGACTTTCAGATAGGGGAAATGTCAGTGAGCGTTCCGATTTCAGTTCCAGAGTGATTCGCCCAATGAGTCCTTGTTATTTAGTTGTTTTCAGCCAATTTTCTGGATTTTTGAAAATTTCACTTTTTTGTGAAAATATCCACTAAATGAGGGAATAATATGTGTGAGGGTACCCAAGGAGAGTTCCATATGTGTGTGGGAAGAAAATATATCCCACGGGGGTAAAATTGAAGAAAGTTGAAAAAAAATTTTTTTTGGACTTAGTCATTTTTCCGGCGTTTATCAGACTTTCAGATAGGGGAAATGTCAGTGAGCGTTCCGATTTCAGTTCCAGAGTGATTCGCCCAATGAGTCCTTGTTATTTAGTTGTTTTCAGCCAATTTTCTGGATTTTTGAAAATTTTACTTTTTTGTGAAAATATCCACTAAATGAGGGAATAATATGTGTGAGGGTACCCCAGGAGAGTTCCAAATGTGTGTGGGAAGAATATATATCCCACGGGGGTAAAATTGAAAAAAGTTGAAAAAGATTATTTTTTGGACTTAGTCATTTTTCTGGCGTTTATCAGACTTTCAGATAGGGGAAATATCAGTCAGCGTTCCAATTTCAGTTCCAGAGCGATTCGCCCAATGAGTCCTTGATATTTAGTCGTTTTCAGCCAATTTTCTGGATTTTTGAAAATTTCACTTTTTTGTGAAAATATCCACTAAATGAGGGAATAAGTACCCCAGGAGAGTTCCAAACGTGTGTGGGAAGAATATATATCCCACGGGGGTAAAATTGAAAAAAAAATTTTTTTGGACTTAGTCATTTCTCCGGCGTTTATCAGACTTTCAGATAGGGGAAATGTCAGTGAGCGTTCCGATTTCAGTTCCAGAGTGATTCGCCCAATGAGTCCTTGTTATTTAGTTGTTTTCAGCCAATTTTCTGGATTTTTGAAAATTTAACTTTTTTGTGAAAATATCCACTAAATGAGGGAATAATATGTGTGAGGGTACCCCAGGAGAGTTCCAAATGTGTGTGGGAAGAATATATATCCCACGGGGGTAAAATTGAAAAAAGTTGAAAAAAATTATTTTTTGGACTTAGTCATTTTTCTGGCGTTTATCAGACTTTCAGATAGGGGAAATGTCAGTGAGCGTTCCGATTTCAGTTCCAGAGCGATTCGCCCAATGAGTCCTTGATATTTAGTCGTTTTCAGCCAACTTTCTGGATTTTTGAAAATTTAACTTTTTTGTGAAAATATCCACTAAATGAGGGAATAATATGTGTGAGGGTACCCCAGGAGAGTTCCATATGTGTGTGGGAAGAAAATATATCCCACGGGGGTAAAATTGAAGAAAGTTGAAAAAAAATTTTTTTTGGACTTAGTCATTTTTCCGGCGTTTATCAGACTTTCAGATAGGGGAAATGTCAGTGAGCGTTCCGATTTCAGTTCCAGAGTGATTCGCCCAATGAGTCCTTGTTATTTAGTTGTTTTCAGCCAATTTTCTGGATTTTTGAAAATTTCACTTTTTTGTGAAAATATCCACTAAATGAGGGAATAATATGTGTGAGGGTACCACAGGAGAGTTCCAAATGTGTGTGGGAAGAATATATATCCCACGGGGGTAAAATTGAAAAAAGTTGAAAAAAATAATTTTTTGGACTTAGTCATTTTTCTGGCGTTTATCAGACTTTCAGATAGGGGAAATGTCAGTGAGCGTTCCGATTTCAGTTCCAGAGTGATTCGCCCAATGAGTCCTTGTTATTTAGTTGTTTTCAGCCAATTTTCTGGATTTTTGAAAATTTAACTTTTTTGTGAAAATATCCACTAAATGAGGGAATAAGTACCCCAGGAGAGTACCAAATGTGTGTGGGAAGAATATATATCCCACGGGGGTAAAATTGAAAAAAAAATTTTTTTGGACTTAGTCATTTCTCTGGCGTTTATCAGACTTTCAGATAGGGGAAATGTCAGTGAGCGTTCCGATTTCAGTTCCAGAGTGATTCGCCCAATGAGTCCTTGTTATTTAGTTGTTTTCAGCCAATTTTCTGGATTTTTGAAAATTTCACTTTTTTGTGAAAATATCCACTAAATGAGGGAATAATATGTGTGAGGGTACCCCAGGAGAGTTCCAAATGTGTGTGGGAAGAATATATATCCCACGGGGGTAAAATTGAAAAAAGTTGAAAAAAATTATTTTTTGGACTTAGTCATTTTTCTGGCGTTTATCAGACTTTCAGATAGGGGAAATGTCAGTGAGCGTTCCGATTTCAGTTCCAGAGCGATTCGCCCAATGAGTCCTTGATATTTAGTCGTTTTCAGCCAATTTTCTGGATTTTTGAAAATTTAACTTTTTTGTGAAAATATCCACTAAATGAGGGAATAATATGTGTGAGGGTACCCCAGGAGAGTTCCATATGTGTGTGGGAAGAAAATATATCCCACGGGGGTAAAATTGAAGAAAGTTGAAAAAAAATTTTTTTTGGACTTAGTCATTTTTCCGGCGTTTATCAGACTTTCAGATAGGGGAAATGTCAGTGAGCGTTCCGATTTCAGTTCCAGAGTGATTCGCCCAATGAGTCCTTGTTATTTAGTTGTTTTCAGCCAATTTTCTGGATTTTTGAAAATTTCACTTTTTTGAGAAAATATCCACTAAATGAGGGAATAATATGTGTGAGGGTACCCCAGGAGAGTTCCAAATGTGTGTGAGAAGAATATATATCCCACGGGGGTAAAATTGAAAAAAGTTGAAAAAGATTATTTTTTGGACTTAGTCATTTTTCTGGCGTTTATCAGACTTTCAGATAGGGGAAATATCAGTCAGCGTTCCAATTTCAGTTCCAGAGCGATTCGCCCAATGAGTCCTTGATATTTAGTCGTTTTCAGCCAATTTTCTGGATTTTTGAAAATTTAACTTTTTTGTGAAAATATCCACTAAATGAGGGAATAAGTACCCCAGGAGAGTACCAAATGTGTGTGGGAAGAATATATATCCCACGGTGGTAAAATTGAAAAAAAAATTTTTTTGGACTTAGTCATTTCTCCGGCGTTTATCAGACTTTCAGATAGGGGAAATGTCAGTGAGCGTTCCGATTTCAGTTCCAGAGTGATTCGCCCAATGAGTCCTTGTTATTTAGTTGTTTTCAGCCAATTTTCTGGATTTTTGAAAATTTCACTTTTTTGTGAAAATATCCACTAAATGAGGGAATAATATGTGTGAGGGTACCCCAGGAGAGTTCCATATGTGTGTGGGAAGAATATATATCCCACGGGGGTAAAATTGAAAAAAGTTGAAAAAAATTATTTTTTGGACTTAGTCATTTTTCTGGCGATTATCAGACTTTCAGATAGGGGAAATGTCAGTGAGCGTTCCGATTACAGTTCCAGAGCGATTCGCCCAATGAGTCCTTGATATTTAGTCGTTTTCAGCCAATTTTCTGGATTTTTGAAAATTTAACTTTTTTGTGAAAATATCCACTAAATGAGGGAATAATATGTGTGAGGGTACCCCAGGAGAGTTCCATATGTGTGTGGGAAGAAAATATATCCCACGGGGGTAAAATTGAAGAAAGTTGAAAAAAAATTTTTTTTGGACTTAGTCATTTTTCCGGCGTTTATCAGACTTTCAGATAGGGGAAATGTCAGTGAGCGTTCCGATTTCAGTTCCAGAGTGATTCGCCCAATGAGTCCTTGTTATTTAGTTGTTTTCAGCCAATTTTCTGGATTTTTGAAAATTTAACTTTTTTGTGAAAATATCCACTAAATGAGGGAATAATATGTGTGAGGGTACCCCAGGAGAGTTCCAAATGTGTGTGGGAAGAATATATATCCCACGGGGGTAAAATTGAAAAAAGTTGAAAAAGATTATTTTTTGGACTTAGTCATTTTTCTGGCGTTTATCAGACTTTCAGATAGGGGAAATATCAGTGAGCGTTCCTATTTCAGTTCCAGAGTGATTCGCCCAATGAGTCCTTGTTATTTAGTTGTTTTCAGCCAATTTTCTGGATTTTTGAAAATTTAACTTTTTTGTGAAAATATCCACTAAATGAGGGAATAATATGTGTGAGGGTACCCCAGGAGAGTTCCAAATGTGTGTGGGAAGAATATATATCCCACGGGGGTAAAATTGAAAAAAGTTGAAAAAAATTATTTTTGGACTTAGTCATTTTTCTGGCGTTTATCAGACTTTCAGATAGGGGAAATGTCAGTGAGCGTTCCGATTTCAGTTCCAGAGCGATTCGCCCAATGAGTCCTTGATATTTAGTCGTTTTCAGCCAATTTTCTGGATTTTTGAAAATTTCACTTTTTTGTGAAAATATCCACTAAATGAGGGAATAAGTACCCCAGGAGAGTTCCAAACGTGTGTGGGAAGAATATATATCCCACGGGTGTAAAATTGAAAAAAAAATTTTTTTGGACTTAGTCATTTCTCCGGCGTTTATCAGACTTTCAGATAGGGGAAATGTCAGTGAGCGTTCCGATTTCAGTTCCAGAGTGATTCGCCCAATGAGTCCTTGTTATTTAGTTGTTTTCAGCCAATTTTCTGAATTTTTGAAAATTTAACTTTTTTGTGAAAATATCCACTAAATGAGGGAATAATATGTGTGAGGGTACCCCAGGAGAGTTCCAAATGTGTGTGGGAAGAATATATATCCCACGGGGGTAAAATTGAAAAAAGTTGAAAAAAATTATTTTTTGGACTTAGTCATTTTTCTGGCGTTTATCAGACTTTCAGATAGGGGAAATGTCAGTGAGCGTTCCGATTTCAGTTCCAGAGTGATTCGCCCAATGAGTCCTTGTTATTTAGTTGTTTTCAGCCAATTTTCTGGATTTTTGAAAATTTAACTTTTTTGTGAAAATATCCACTAAATGAGGGAATAATATGTGTGAGGGTACCCCAGGAGAGTTCCAAATGTGTGTGGGAAGAATATATATCCCACGGGGGTAAAATTGAAAAAAGTTGAAAAAGATTATTTTTTGGACTTAGTCATTTTTCTGGCGTTTATCAGACTTTCAGATAGGGGAAATATCAGTGAGCGTTCCTATTTCAGTTCCAGAGTGATTCGCCCAATGAGTCCTTGTTATTTAGTTGTTTTCAGCCAATTTTCTGGATTTTTGAAAATTTAACTTTTTTGTGAAAATATCCACTAAATGAGGGAATAATATGTGTGAGGGTACCCCAGGAGAGTTCCAAATGTGTGTGGGAAGAATATATATCCCACGGGGGTAAAATTGAAAAAAGTTGAAAAAAATTATTTTTGGACTTAGTCATTTTTCTGGCGTTTATCAGACTTTCAGATAGGGGAAATGTCAGTGAGCGTTCCGATTTCAGTTCCAGAGCGATTCGCCCAATGAGTCCTTGATATTTAGTCGTTTTCAGCCAATTTTCTGGATTTTTGAAAATTTCACTTTTTTGTGAAAATATCCACTAAATGAGGGAATAAGTACCCCAGGAGAGTTCCAAACGTGTGTGGGAAGAATATATATCCCACGGGTGTAAAATTGAAAAAAAAATTTTTTTGGACTTAGTCATTTCTCCGGCGTTTATCAGACTTTCAGATAGGGGAAATGTCAGTGAGCGTTCCGATTTCAGTTCCAGAGTGATTCGCCCAATGAGTCCTTGTTATTTAGTTGTTTTCAGCCAATTTTCTGAATTTTTGAAAATTTAACTTTTTTGTGAAAATATCCACTAAATGAGGGAATAATATGTGTGAGGGTACCCCAGGAGAGTTCCAAATGTGTGTGGGAAGAATATATATCCCACGGGGGTAAAATTGAAAAAAGTTGAAAAAAATTATTTTTTGGACTTAGTCATTTTTCTGGCGTTTATCAGACTTTCAGATAGGGGAAATGTCAGTGAGCGTTCCGATTTCAGTTCCAGAGCGATTCGCCCAATGAGTCCTTGATATTTAGTCGTTTTCAGCCAATTTTCTGGATTTTTGAAAATTTAACTTTTTTGTGAAAATATCCACTAAATGAGGGAATAATATGTGTGAGGGTACCCCAGGAGAGTTCCATATGTGTGTGGGAAGAAAATATATCCCACGGGGGTAAAATTGAAGAAAGTTGAAAAAAAATTTTTTTTGGACTTAGTCATTTTTCCGGCGTTTATCAGACTTTCAGATAGGGGAAATGTCAGTGAGCGTTCCGATTTCAGTTCCAGAGTGATTCGCCCAATGAGTCCTTGTTATTTAGTTGTTTTCAGCCAATTTTCTGGATTTTTGAAAATTTCACTTTTTTGTGAAAATATCCACTAAATGAGGGAATAATATGTGTGAGGGTACCACAGGAGAGTTCCAAATGTGTGTGGGAAGAATATATATCCCACGGGGGTAAAATTAAAAAAAGTTGAAAAAAATTATTTTTTGGACTTAGTCATTTTTCTGGCGTTTATCAGACTTTCAGATAGGGGAAATGTCAGTGAGCGTTCCGATTTCAGTTCCAGAGTGATTCGCCCAATGAGTCCTTGTTATTTAGTTGTTTTCAGCCAATTTTCTGGATTTTTGAAAATTTAACTTTTTTGTGAAAATATCCACTAAATGAGGGAATAATATGTGTGAGGGTACCCCAGGAGAGTTCCATATGTGTGTGGGAAGAAAATATATCCCACGGGGGTAAAATTGAAGAAAGTTGAAAAAAAATTTTTTTTGGACTTAGTCATTTTTCCGGCGTTTATCAGACTTTCAGATAGGGGAAATGTCAGTGAGCGTTCCGATTTCAGTTCCAGAGTGATTCGCCCAATGAGTCCTTGTTATTTAGTTGTTTTCAGCCAATTTTCTGGATTTTTGAAAATTTCACTTTTTTGTGAAAATATCCACTAAATGAGGGAATAATATGTGTGAGGGTACCACAGGAGAGTTCCAAATGTGTGTGGGAAGAATATATATCCCACGGGGGTAAAATTGAAAAAAGTTGAAAAAAATAATTTTTTGGACTTAGTCATTTTTCTGGCGTTTATCAGACTTTCAGATAGGGGAAATGTCAGTGAGCGTTCCGATTTCAGTTCCAGAGTGATTCGCCCAATGAGTCCTTGTTATTTAGTTGTTTTCAGCCAATTTTCTGGATTTTTGAAAATTTAACTTTTTTGTGAAAATATCCACTAAATGAGGGAATAAGTACCCCAGGAGAGTACCAAATGTGTGTGGGAAGAATATATATCCCACGGGGGTAAAATTGAAAAAAAAATTTTTTTGGACTTAGTCATTTCTCTGGCGTTTATCAGACTTTCAGATAGGGGAAATGTCAGTGAGCGTTCCGATTTCAGTTCCAGAGTGATTCGCCCAATGAGTCCTTGTTATTTAGTTGTTTTCAGCCAATTTTCTGGATTTTTGAAAATTTCACTTTTTTGTGAAAATATCCACTAAATGAGGGAATAATATGTGTGAGGGTACCCCAGGAGAGTTCCAAATGTGTGTGGGAAGAATATATATCCCACGGGGGTAAAATTGAAAAAAGTTGAAAAAAATTATTTTTTGGACTTAGTCATTTTTCTGGCGTTTATCAGACTTTCAGATAGGGGAAATGTCAGTGAGCGTTCCGATTTCAGTTCCAGAGCGATTCGCCCAATGAGTCCTTGATATTTAGTCGTTTTCAGCCAATTTTCTGGATTTTTGAAAATTTAACTTTTTTGTGAAAATATCCACTAAATGAGGGAATAATATGTGTGAGGGTACCCCAGGAGAGTTCCATATGTGTGTGGGAAGAAAATATATCCCACGGGGGTAAAATTGAAGAAAGTTGAAAAAAAATTTTTTTTGGACTTAGTCATTTTTCCGGCGTTTATCAGACTTTCAGATAGGGGAAATGTCAGTGAGCGTTCCGATTTCAGTTCCAGAGTGATTCGCCCAATGAGTCCTTGTTATTTAGTTGTTTTCAGCCAATTTTCTGGATTTTTGAAAATTTCACTTTTTTGAGAAAATATCCACTAAATGAGGGAATAATATGTGTGAGGGTACCCCAGGAGAGTTCCAAATGTGTGTGAGAAGAATATATATCCCACGGGGGTAAAATTGAAAAAAGTTGAAAAAGATTATTTTTTGGACTTAGTCATTTTTCTGGCGTTTATCAGACTTTCAGATAGGGGAAATATCAGTCAGCGTTCCAATTTCAGTTCCAGAGCGATTCGCCCAATGAGTCCTTGATATTTAGTCGTTTTCAGCCAATTTTCTGGATTTTTGAAAATTTAACTTTTTTGTGAAAATATCCACTAAATGAGGGAATAAGTACCCCAGGAGAGTACCAAATGTGTGTGGGAAGAATATATATCCCACGGTGGTAAAATTGAAAAAAAAATTTTTTTGGACTTAGTCATTTCTCCGGCGTTTATCAGACTTTCAGATAGGGGAAATGTCAGTGAGCGTTCCGATTTCAGTTCCAGAGTGATTCGCCCAATGAGTCCTTGTTATTTAGTTGTTTTCAGCCAATTTTCTGGATTTTTGAAAATTTCACTTTTTTGTGAAAATATCCACTAAATGAGGGAATAATATGTGTGAGGGTACCCCAGGAGAGTTCCATATGTGTGTGGGAAGAATATATATCCCACGGGGGTAAAATTGAAAAAAGTTGAAAAAAATTATTTTTTGGACTTAGTCATTTTTCTGGCGATTATCAGACTTTCAGATAGGGGAAATGTCAGTGAGCGTTCCGATTACAGTTCCAGAGCGATTCGCCCAATGAGTCCTTGATATTTAGTCGTTTTCAGCCAATTTTCTGGATTTTTGAAAATTTAACTTTTTTGTGAAAATATCCACTAAATGAGGGAATAATATGTGTGAGGGTACCCCAGGAGAGTTCCATATGTGTGTGGGAAGAAAATATATCCCACGGGGGTAAAATTGAAGAAAGTTGAAAAAAAATTTTTTTTGGACTTAGTCATTTTTCCGGCGTTTATCAGACTTTCAGATAGGGGAAATGTCAGTGAGCGTTCCGATTTCAGTTCCAGAGTGATTCGCCCAATGAGTCCTTGTTATTTAGTTGTTTTCAGCCAATTTTCTGGATTTTTGAAAATTTAACTTTTTTGTGAAAATATCCACTAAATGAGGGAATAATATGTGTGAGGGTACCCCAGGAGAGTTCCAAATGTGTGTGGGAAGAATATATATCCCACGGGGGTAAAATTGAAAAAAGTTGAAAAAGATTATTTTTTGGACTTAGTCATTTTTCTGGCGTTTATCAGACTTTCAGATAGGGGAAATATCAGTGAGCGTTCCTATTTCAGTTCCAGAGTGATTCGCCCAATGAGTCCTTGTTATTTAGTTGTTTTCAGCCAATTTTCTGGATTTTTGAAAATTTAACTTTTTTGTGAAAATATCCACTAAATGAGGGAATAATATGTGTGAGGGTACCCCAGGAGAGTTCCAAATGTGTGTGGGAAGAATATATATCCCACGGGGGTAAAATTGAAAAAAGTTGAAAAAAATTATTTTTGGACTTAGTCATTTTTCTGGCGTTTATCAGACTTTCAGATAGGGGAAATGTCAGTGAGCGTTCCGATTTCAGTTCCAGAGCGATTCGCCCAATGAGTCCTTGATATTTAGTCGTTTTCAGCCAATTTTCTGGATTTTTGAAAATTTCACTTTTTTGTGAAAATATCCACTAAATGAGGGAATAAGTACCCCAGGAGAGTTCCAAACGTGTGTGGGAAGAATATATATCCCACGGGTGTAAAATTGAAAAAAAAATTTTTTTGGACTTAGTCATTTCTCCGGCGTTTATCAGACTTTCAGATAGGGGAAATGTCAGTGAGCGTTCCGATTTCAGTTCCAGAGTGATTCGCCCAATGAGTCCTTGTTATTTAGTTGTTTTCAGCCAATTTTCTGAATTTTTGAAAATTTAACTTTTTTGTGAAAATATCCACTAAATGAGGGAATAATATGTGTGAGGGTACCCCAGGAGAGTTCCAAATGTGTGTGGGAAGAATATATATCCCACGGGGGTAAAATTGAAAAAAGTTGAAAAAAATTATTTTTTGGACTTAGTCATTTTTCTGGCGTTTATCAGACTTTCAGATAGGGGAAATGTCAGTGAGCGTTCCGATTTCAGTTCCAGAGTGATTCGCCCAATGAGTCCTTGTTATTTAGTTGTTTTCAGCCAATTTTCTGGATTTTTGAAAATTTAACTTTTTTGTGAAAATATCCACTAAATGAGGGAATAATATGTGTGAGGGTACCCCAGGAGAGTTCCAAATGTGTGTGGGAAGAATATATATCCCACGGGGGTAAAATTGAAAAAAGTTGAAAAAGATTATTTTTTGGACTTAGTCATTTTTCTGGCGTTTATCAGACTTTCAGATAGGGGAAATATCAGTGAGCGTTCCTATTTCAGTTCCAGAGTGATTCGCCCAATGAGTCCTTGTTATTTAGTTGTTTTCAGCCAATTTTCTGGATTTTTGAAAATTTAACTTTTTTGTGAAAATATCCACTAAATGAGGGAATAATATGTGTGAGGGTACCCCAGGAGAGTTCCAAATGTGTGTGGGAAGAATATATATCCCACGGGGGTAAAATTGAAAAAAGTTGAAAAAAATTATTTTTGGACTTAGTCATTTTTCTGGCGTTTATCAGACTTTCAGATAGGGGAAATGTCAGTGAGCGTTCCGATTTCAGTTCCAGAGCGATTCGCCCAATGAGTCCTTGATATTTAGTCGTTTTCAGCCAATTTTCTGGATTTTTGAAAATTTCACTTTTTTGTGAAAATATCCACTAAATGAGGGAATAAGTACCCCAGGAGAGTTCCAAACGTGTGTGGGAAGAATATATATCCCACGGGTGTAAAATTGAAAAAAAAATTTTTTTGGACTTAGTCATTTCTCCGGCGTTTATCAGACTTTCAGATAGGGGAAATGTCAGTGAGCGTTCCGATTTCAGTTCCAGAGTGATTCGCCCAATGAGTCCTTGTTATTTAGTTGTTTTCAGCCAATTTTCTGAATTTTTGAAAATTTAACTTTTTTGTGAAAATATCCACTAAATGAGGGAATAATATGTGTGAGGGTACCCCAGGAGAGTTCCAAATGTGTGTGGGAAGAATATATATCCCACGGGGGTAAAATTGAAAAAAGTTGAAAAAAATTATTTTTTGGACTTAGTCATTTTTCTGGCGTTTATCAGACTTTCAGATAGGGGAAATGTCAGTGAGCGTTCCGATTTCAGTTCCAGAGCGATTCGCCCAATGAGTCCTTGATATTTAGTCGTTTTCAGCCAATTTTCTGGATTTTTGAAAATTTAACTTTTTTGTGAAAATATCCACTAAATGAGGGAATAATATGTGTGAGGGTACCCCAGGAGAGTTCCATATGTGTGTGGGAAGAAAATATATCCCACGGGGGTAAAATTGAAGAAAGTTGAAAAAAAATTTTTTTTGGACTTAGTCATTTTTCCGGCGTTTATCAGACTTTCAGATAGGGGAAATGTCAGTGAGCGTTCCGATTTCAGTTCCAGAGTGATTCGCCCAATGAGTCCTTGTTATTTAGTTGTTTTCAGCCAATTTTCTGGATTTTTGAAAATTTCACTTTTTTGTGAAAATATCCACTAAATGAGGGAATAATATGTGTGAGGGTACCACAGGAGAGTTCCAAATGTGTGTGGGAAGAATATATATCCCACGGGGGTAAAATTAAAAAAAGTTGAAAAAAATTATTTTTTGGACTTAGTCATTTTTCTGGCGTTTATCAGACTTTCAGATAGGGGAAATGTCAGTGAGCGTTCCGATTTCAGTTCCAGAGTGATTCGCCCAATGAGTCCTTGTTATTTAGTTGTTTTCAGCCAATTTTCTGGATTTTTGAAAATTTAACTTTTTTGTGAAAATATCCACTAAATGAGGGAATAATATGTGTGAGGGTACCCCAGGAGAGTTCCATATGTGTGTGGGAAGAAAATATATCCCACGGGGGTAAAATTGAAGAAAGTTGAAAAAAAATTTTTTTTGGACTTAGTCATTTTTCCGGCGTTTATCAGACTTTCAGATAGGGGAAATGTCAGTGAGCGTTCCGATTTCAGTTCCAGAGTGATTCGCCCAATGAGTCCTTGTTATTTAGTTGTTTTCAGCCAATTTTCTGGATTTTTGAAAATTTCACTTTTTTGTGAAAATATCCACTAAATGAGGGAATAATATGTGTGAGGGTACCCCAGGAGAGTTCCAAATGTGTGTGGGAAGAATATATATCCCACGGGGGTAAAATTGAAAAAAGTTGAAAAAGATTATTTTTTGGACTTAGTCATTTTTCTGGCGTTTATCAGACTTTCAGATAGGGGAAATATCAGTGAGCGTTCCGATTTCAGTTCCAGAGTGATTCGCCCAATGAGTCCTTGTTATTTAGTTGTTTTCAGCCAATTTTCTGGATTTTTGAAAATTTAACTTTTTTGTGAAAATATCCACTAAATGAGGGAATAATATGTGTGAGGGTACCCCAGGAGAGTTCCAAATGTGTGTGGGTAGAATATATATCCCACGGGGGTAAAATTGAAAAAAGTTGAAAAAAATTATTTTTTGAACTTAGTCATTTTTCTGGCGTTTATCAGACTTTCAGATAGGGGAAATGTCAGTGAGCGTTCCGATTTCAGTTCCAGAGCGATTCGCCCAATGAGTCCTTGATATTTAGTCGTTTTCAGCCAATTTTCTGGATTTTTGAAAATTTCTTTTTTTTGTGAAAATGTCCACTAAATGAGGGAATAATATGTGTGAGGGTACCCCAGGAGAGTTCCAAATGTTTGTGGGTAGAATATATATCCCACGGGGGTAAAATTGAAAAAAGTTGAAAAAAAATTTTTTGGGGACTTAGTCATTTTTCTGGCATTTATCAGACTTTCCCATAGGGGAAATGTCAGTGAGCATTCCGATTTCAGTTCCAGAGTGATTCGCCCAATGAATCCTTGTTATTTAGTTGTTTTCAGCCAATTTTCTGGATTTTTGAAAATTTCACTTTTTTGTGAAAATATCCACTAAATGAGGGAATAATATGTGTGAGGGTACCCCAGGAGAGTTCCAAATGTGTGTGAGAAGAATATATATCCCACGGGGGTAAAATTGAAAAAAGTTGAAAAAGATTATTTTTTGGACTTAGTCATTTTTCTGGCGTTTATCAGACTTTCAGATAGGGGAAATATCAGTCAGCGTTCCAATTTCAGTTCCAGAGCGATTCGCCCAATGAGTCCTTGATATTTAGTCGTTTTCAGCCAATTTTCTGGATTTTTGAAAATTTAACTTTTTTGTGAAAATATCCACTAAATGAGGGAATAAGTACCCCAGGAGAGTACCAAATGTGTGTGGGAAGAATATATATCCCACGGGGGTAAAATTGAAAAAAAAATTTTTTTGGACTTAGTCATTTCTCCGGCGTTTATCAGACTTTCAGATAGGGGAAATGTCAGTGAGCGTTCTGATTTCAGTTCCAGAGTGATTCGCCCAATGAGTCCTTGTTATTTAGTTGTTTTCAGCCAATTTTCTGGATTTTTGAAAATTTCACTTTTTTGTGAAAATATCCACTAAATGAGGGAATAATATGTGTGAGGGTACCCCAGGAGAGTTCCAAATGTGTGTGGGAAGAATATATATCCCACGGGGGTAAAATTGAAAAAAGTTGAAAAAAATTATTTTTTGGACTTAGTCATTTTTCTGGCGTTTATCAGACTTTCAGATAGGGGAAATGTCAGTGAGCGTTCCGATTTCAGTTCCAGAGCGATTCGCCCAATGAGTCCTTGATATTTAGTCGTTTTCAGCCAATTTTCTGGATTTTTGAAAATTTCACTTTTTTGTGAAAATATCCACTAAATGAGGGAACAATATGTGTGAGGGTACCCCAGGAGAGTTCCATATGTGTGTGGGAAGAAAATATATCCCACGGGGGTAAAATTGAAGAAAGTTGAAAAAAAATTTTTTTTGGACTTAGTCATTTTTCCGGCGTTTATCAGACTTTCAGATAGGGGAAATGTCAGTGAGCGTTCCGATTTCAGTTCCAGAGTGATTCGCCCAATGAGTCCTTGTTATTTAGTTGTTTTCAGCCAATTTTCTGGATTTTTGAAAATTTAACTTTTTTGTGAAAATATCCACTAAATGAGGGAATAATATGTGTGAGGGTACCCCAGGAGAGTTCCAAATGTGTGTGGGAAGAATATATATCCCACGGGGGTAAAATTGAAAAAAGTTGAAAAAGATTATTTTTTGGACTTAGTCATTTTTCTGGCGTTTATCAGACTTTCAGATAGGGGAAATGTCAGTGAGCGTTCCGATTTCAGTTCCAGAGCGATTCGCCCAATGAGTCCTTGATATTTAGTCGTTTTCAGCCAATTTTCTGGATTTTTGAAAATTTCACTTTTTTGTGAAAATATCCACTAAATGAGGGAATAAGTACCCCAGGAGAGTTCCAAACGTGTGTGGGAAGAATATATATCCCACGGGGGTAAAATTGAAAAAAAAATTTTTTTGGACTTAGTCATTTCTCCGGCGTTTATCAGACTTTCAGATAGGGGAAATGTCAGTGAGCGTTCCGATTTCAGTTCCAGAGTGATTCGCCCAATGATTCCTTGTTATTTAGTTGTTTTCAGCCAATTTTCTGGATTTTTGAAAATTTAACTTTTTTGTGAAAATATCCACTAAATGAGGGAATAATATGTGTGAGGGTACCCCAGGAGAGTTCCAAATGTGTGTGGGAAGAATATATATCCCACGGGGGTAAAATTGAAAAAAGTTGAAAAAAATTATTTTTTGGACTTAGTCATTTTTCTGGCGTTTATCAGACTTTCAGATAGGGGAAATGTCAGTGAGCGTTCCGATTTCAGTTCCAGAGCGATTTGCCCAATGAGTCCTTGATATTTAGTCGTTTTCAGCCAATTTTCTGGATTTTTGAAAATTTCACTTTTTTGTGAAAATATCCACTAAATGAGGGAATAAGTACCCCAGGAGAGTTCCAAATGTGTGTGGGAAGAATATATATCCCACGGGGGTAAAATTGAAAAAAAAATTTTTTTGGACTTAGTCATTTCTCCAGCGTTTATCAGACTTTCAGATAGGGGAAATGTCAGTGAGCGTTCCGATTTCAGTTCCAGAGTGATTCGCCCAATGAGTCCTTGTTATTTAGTTGTTTTCAGCCAATTTCCTGGATTTTTGAAAATTTCACTTTTTTTGTGAAAATATCCACTAAATGAGGGAATAATATGTGTGAGGGTACCCCAGGAGAGTTCCAAATGTGTGGGAAGAATATATATCCCACGGGGGTAAAATTGAAAAAACTTGAAAAAAATTATTTTTTGGACTTAGTCATTTTTCTGGCGTTTATCAGACTTTCAGATAGGGGAAATGTCAGTGAGCGTTCCGATTTCAGTTCCAGAGCGATTTGCCCAATGAGTCCTTGATATTTAGTCGTTTTCAGCCAATTTTCTGGATTTTTGAAAATTTCACTTTTTTGTGAAAATATCCACTAAATGAGGGAATAAGTACCCCAGGAGAGTTCCAAATGTGTGTGGGAAGAATATATATCCCACGGGGGTAAAATTGAAAAAAAAATTTTTTTGGACTTAGTCATTTCTCCGGCGTTTATCAGACTTTCAGATAGGGGAAATGTCAGTGAGCGTTCCGATTTCAGTTCCAGAGTGATTCGCCCAATGAGTCCTTGTTATTTAGTTGTTTTCAGCCAATTTTCTGGATTTTTGAAAATTTCACTTTTTTGTGAAAATATCCACTAAATGAGGGAATAATATGTGTGAGGGTACCCCAGGAGAGTTCCAAATGTGTGTGGGAAGAATATATATCCCACGGGGGTAAAATTGAAAAAAGTTGAAAAAAATTTTTTTTTGGACTTAGTCATTTTTCCGGCGTTTATCAGACTTTCACATAGGGGAAATGTCAGTGAGCGTTCCCATTTCAGTTCCAGAGTGATTCGCCCAATGAGTCCTTGTTATTTAGTTGTTTTCAGCCAATTTTCTGGATTTTTGAAAATTTCACTTTTTTGTGAAAATATCCACTAAATGAGGGAATAATATGTGTGAGGGTACCACAGGAGAGTTCCAAATGTGTGTGGGAAGAATATATATCCCACGGGGGTAAAATTGAAAACAGTTGAAAAAAATTATTTTTTGGACTTAGTCATTTTTCTGGCGTTTATCAGACTTTCAGATAGGGGAAATGTCAGTGAGCGTTCCGATTTCAGTTCCAGAGCGATTCGCCCAATGAGTCCTTGATATTTAGTCGTTTTCAGCCAATTTTCTGGATTTTTGAAAATTTCACTTTTTTGTGAAAATATCCACTAAATGAGGGAATAATATGTGTGAGGGTACCCCAGGAGAGTTCCAAATGTGTGTGGGAAGAATATATATCCCACGGGGGTAAAATTGAAAAAAGTTGAAAAAAATTATTTTTTGGACTTAGTCATTTTTCCGGCGTTTATCAGACTTTCAGATAGGGGAAATGTCAGTGAGCGTTCCGATTTCAGTTCCAGAGCGATTCGCCCAATGAGTCCTTGTTATTTAGTTGTTTTCAGCCAATTTTCTGGATTTTTGAAAATTTCACTTTTTTGTGAAAATATCCACTAAATGAGGGAATAATATGTGTGAGGGTACCCCAGGAGAGTTCCAAATGTGTGTGGGAAGAATATATATCCCACGTGGGTAAAATTGAAAAAAGTTGAAAAAAATTTTTTTTTGGACTTAGTAATTTTTCCGGCGTTTATCAGACTTTCAGATAGGGGAAATGTCAGTGAGCGTTCCGATTTCAGTTCCAGAGTGATTCGCCCAATGAGTCCTTGATATTTAGTCATTTTCAGCCAGTTTTCTGGATTTTTGAAAATTTCACTTTTTTGTGAAAATATCCATTAATGAGGGAATAATATGTGTGAGTGTACCCCAGGAGAGTTCCAAATGTTTGTGGGTAGAATATATATCCCACAGGGGTAAAATTGAAGAAAGTTGAAAAAAAATTTTTTTTGGACTTAGTCATTTTTCCGGCGTTTATTAGACTTTCAGATAGGGGAAATGTCAGTGAGCGTTCCGATTTCAGTTCCAGAGTGATTCGCCCAATGAGTCCTTGTTATTTAGTTGTTTTCAGCCAATTTTCTGGATTTTTGAAAATTTCACTTTTTTGTGAAAATATCCACTAAATGAAGGAATAATATGTGTGAGGGTACCCCAGGAGAGTTCCAAATGTGTGTGGGTAGAATATATATCCGACGGGGTAAAACTGAAAAAAGTTGAAAAAAAATTTTTTTTGGACATAGTTGTTTTTCCGACGTTTATCAGACTTTCAGATAGGGGAAATGTCAGTGAGCATTCCGATTTCAGTTCCAGAGCGATTCGCCCAATGAGTCCTTGTTATTTAGTTGTTTTCAGCCAATTTTCTGGATTTTTGAAAATTTAACTTTTTTGTGAAAATATCCACTAAATGAGGGAATAATATGTGTGAGGGTACCCCAGGAGAGTTCCAAATGTGTGTGGGAAGAATATATATCCCACGGGGGTAAAATTGAAAAAAGTTGAAAAAAATTATTTTTTGGACTTAGTCATTTTTCTGGCGTTTATCAGACTTTCAGATAGGGGAAATGTCAGTGAGCGTTCCGATTTCAGTTCCAGAGCGATTCGCCCAATGAGTCCTTGATATTTAGTCGTTTTCAGCCAATTTTCTGGATTTTTGAAAATTTAACTTTTTTGTGAAAATATCCACTAAATGAGGGAATAATATGTGTGAGGGTACCCCAGGAGAGTTCCATATGTGTGTGGGAAGAAAATATATCCCACGGGGGTAAAATTGAAGAAAGTTGAAAAAAAAATTTTTTTGGACTTAGTCATTTTTCCGGCGTTTATCAGACTTTCAGATAGGGGAAATGTCAGTGAGCGTTCCGATTTCAGTTCCAGAGTGATTCGCCCAATGAGTCCTTGTTATTTAGTTGTTTTCAGCCAATTTTCTGGATTTTTGAAAATTTCACTTTTTTGTGAAAATATCCACTAAATGAGGGAATAATATGTGTGAGGGTACCCCAGGAGAGTTCCAAATGTGTGTGGGTAGAATATATATCCGACGGGGTAAAACTGAAAAAAGTTGAAAAAAAATTTTTTTTTACATAGTCGTTTTTCCGTCGTTTATCAGACTTTCAGATAGGGGAAATGTCAGTGAGCATTCCGATTTCAGTTCCAGAGCGATTTGCCCAATGAGTCCTTGTTATTTAGTCGTTTTCAGCCAATTTTCTGGATTTTTGAAAATTTCACTTTTTTGTGAAAATATCCACTAAATGAGGGAATAAGTACCCCAGGAGAGTTCCAAATGTGTGTGGGAAGAATATATATCCCACGGGGGTAAAATTGAAAAAAAATTTTTTTTGGACTTAGTCATTTTTCCGGCGTTTATCAGACTTTCAGATAGGGGAAATGTCAGTGAGCGTTCCGATTTCAGTTCCAGAGTGATTCGCCCAATGAGTCCTTGTTATTTAGTTGTTTTCAGCCAATTTTCTGGATTTTTGAAAATTTCACTTTTTTGTGAAAATATCCACTAAATGAGGGAATAATATGTGTGAGGGTACCCCAGGAGAGTTCCAAATGTGTGTGGGAAGAATATATATCCCACGGGGGTAAAATTGAAAAAAGTTTAAAAAAATTTTTTTTTGGACTTAGTCATTTTTCCGGCGTTTATCAGACTTTCACATAGGGGAAATGTCAGTGAGCGTTCCGATTTCAGTTCCAGAGTGATTCGCCCAATGAGTCCTTGTTATTTAGTTGTTTTCAGACAATTTTCTGGATTTTTGAAAATTTCACTTTTTTGTGAAAATATCCACTAAATGAGGGAATAATATGTGTGAGGGTACCCCAGGAGAGTTCCAAATGTGTGTGGGTAGAATATATATCCCACGGGGGTAAAATTGAAAAAGGTTGAAAAAAATTTTTTTTTGGACTTAGTCATTTTTCCGGCGTTTATCAGACTTTCAGATAGGGGAAATGTCAATGAGCGTTCCGATTTCAGTTCCAGAGTGATTCGCCCAATGAGTCCTTGTTATTTAGTTGTTTTCAGCCAATTTTCTGGATTTTTGAAAATTTCACTTTTTTGTGAAAATATCCACTAAATGAGGGAATAATATGTGTGAGGGTACCCCAGGAGAGTTCCAAATGTGTGTGGGAAGAATATATATCCCACGGGGGTAAAATTGAAAAAAATTTTTTTTTGGACTTAGTCATTTTTCCGGCGTTTATCAGACTTTCAGATAGGGGAAATGTCAGTGAGTGTTCCGATTTCAGTTCCAGAGCGATTCGCCCAATGAGTCCTTGTTATTTAGTTGTTTTCAGCCAATTTTCTGGATTTTTGAAAATTTCACTTTTTTGTGAAAATATCCACTAAATGAGGGAATAATATGTGTGAGGGTACCCCAGGAGAGTTCCAAATGTGTGTGGGTAGAATATATATCCCACGGGGGTAAAATTGAAAAAGGTTGAAAAAAATTTTTTTTTGGACTTAGTCATTTTTCCGGCGTTTATCAGACTTTCAGATAGGGGAAATGTCAGTGAGCGTTCCGATTTCAGTTCCAGAGCGATTCGCCCAATGAGTCCTTGTTATTTAGTTGTTTTCAGCCAATTTTCTGGATTTTTGAAAATTTCACTTTTTTGTGAAAATATCCACTAAATGAGGGAATAATATGTGTGAGGGTACCCCGGAAGAGTTCCAAATGTGTGTGGGAAGAATATATATCCCACGGGGGTAAAATTGAAAAAAGTTGAAAAAAAAATTTTTTTGGACTTAGTCATTTTTCCGGCATTTATCAGACTTTCACATAGGGGAAATGTCAGTGAGCATTCCGATTTCAGTTCCAGAGTGATTCGCCCAATGAGTCCTTGTTATTTAGTTGTTTTCAGCCAATTTTCTGGATTTTTGAAAATTTCACTTTTTTGTGAAAATATCCACTAAATGAGGGAATAATATGTGTGAGGGTACCCCAGGAGAGTTCCAAATGTGTGTGGGTAGAATATATATCCCACGGGGGTAAAATTGAAAAAAGTTGAAAAAAATTATTTTTTGGACTTAGTCATTTTTCTGGCGTTTATCAGACTTTCAGATAGGGGAAATGTCAGTGAGCGTTCCGATTTCAGTTCCAGAGCGATTCGCCCAATGAGTCCTTGATATTTAGCCGTTTTCAGCCAATTTTCTGGATTTTTGAAAATTTAACTTTTTTGTGAAAATATCCACTAAATGAGGGAATAATATGTGTGAGGGTACCCCAGGAGAGTTCCTTATGTGTGTGGGAAGAAAATATATCCCACGGGGGTAAAATTGAAGAAAGTTGAAAAAAAAATTTTTTTGGACTTAGTCATTTTTCCGGCGTTTATCAGACTTTCAGATAGGGGAAATGTCAGTGAGCGTCCCGATTTCAGTTCCAGAGTGATTCGCCCAATGAGTCCTTGTTATTTAGTTGTTTTCAGCCAATTTTCTGGATTTTTGAAAATTTCACTTTTTTGTGAAAATATCCACTAAATGAGGGAATAATATGTGTGAGGGTACCCCAGGAGAGTTCCAAATGTGTGTGGGAAGAATATATATCCCACGGGGGTAAAATTGAAAAAGGTTGAAAAAAATTTTTTTTTGGACTTAGTCATTTTTCCGGCGTTTATCAGACTTTCAGATAGGGGAAATGTCAGTGAGCGTTCCGATTTCAGTTCCAGAGCGATTCGCCCAATGAGTCCTTGTTATTTAGTTGTTTTCAGCCAATTTTCTGGATTTTTGAAAATTTCACTTTTTTGTGAAAATATCCACTAAATGAGGGAATAATATGTGTGAGGGTACCCCGGAAGAGTTCCAAATGTGTGTGGGAAGAATATATATCCCACGGGGGTAAAATTGAAAAAAGTTGAAAAAAAAATTTTTTTGGACTTAGTCATTTTTCCGGCATTTATCAGACTTTCACATAGGGGAAATGTCAGTGAGCATTCCGATTTCAGTTCCAGAGTGATTCGCCCAATGAGTCCTTGTTATTTAGTTGTTTTCAGCCAATTTTCTGGATTTTTGAAAATTTCACTTTTTTGTGAAAATATCCACTAAATGAGGGAATAATATGTGTGAGGGTACCCCAGGAGAGTTCCAAATGTGTGTGGGTAGAATATATATCCCACGGGGGTAAAATTGAAAAAAGTTGAAAAAAATTATTTTTTGGACTTAGTCATTTTTCTGGCGTTTATCAGACTTTCAGATAGGGGAAATGTCAGTGAGCGTTCCGATTTCAGTTCCAGAGCGATTCGCCCAATGAGTCCTTGATATTTAGCCGTTTTCAGCCAATTTTCTGGATTTTTGAAAATTTAACTTTTTTGTGAAAATATCCACTAAATGAGGGAATAATATGTGTGAGGGTACCCCAGGAGAGTTCCTTATGTGTGTGGGAAGAAAATATATCCCACGGGGGTAAAATTGAAGAAAGTTGAAAAAAAAATTTTTTTGGACTTAGTCATTTTTCCGGCGTTTATCAGACTTTCAGATAGGGGAAATGTCAGTGAGCGTCCCGATTTCAGTTCCAGAGTGATTCGCCCAATGAGTCCTTGTTATTTAGTTGTTTTCAGCCAATTTTCTGGATTTTTGAAAATTTCACTTTTTTGTGAAAATATCCACTAAATGAGGGAATAATATGTGTGAGGGTACCCCAGGAGAGTTCCAAATGTGTGTGGGAAGAATATATATCCCACGGGGGTAAAATTGAAGAAAGTTGAAAAAAAAATTTTTTTGGACTTAGTCATTTTTCCGGCGTTTATCAGACTTTCAGATAGGGGAAATGTCAGTGAACGTTCCGATTTCAGTTCCAGAGTTATTCGCCCAATGAGTCCTTGTTATTTAGTTGTTTTCAGCCAATTTTCTGGATTTTTGAAAATTTCACTTTTTTGTGAAAATATCCACTAAATGAGGGAATAATATGTGTGAGGGTACCCCAGGAGAGTTCCAAATGTGTGTGGGTAGAATATATATCCGACGGGGTAAAACTGAAAAAAGTTGAAAAAAAATTTTTTTTTACATAGTCGTTTTTCCGACGTTTATCAGACTTTTAGATAGGGGAAATGTCAGTGAGCATTCCGATTTCAGTTCCAGAGCGATTCGCCCAATGAGTCCTTGTTATTTAGTCGTTTTCAGCCAATTTTCTGGATTTTTGAAAATTTCACTTTTTTGTGAAAATATCCACTAAATGAGGGAATAAGTACCCCAGGAGAGTTCCAAATGTGTGTGGGAAGAATATATATCCCACGGGGGTAAAATTGAAAAAAAATTTTTTTTGGACTTAGTCATTTTTCCGGCGTTTATCAGACTTTCAGATAGGGGAAATGTCAGTGAGCGTTCCGATTTCAGTTCCAGAGTGATTCGCCCAATGAGTCCTTGTTATTTAGTTGTTTTCAGCCAATTTTCTGGATTTTTGAAAATTTCACTTTTTTGTGAAAATATCCACTAAATGAGGGAATAATATGTGTGAGGGTACCCCAGGAGAGTTCCAAATGTGTGTGGGAAGAATATATATCCCACGGGGGTAAAATTGAAAAAAGTTTAAAAAAATTTTTTTTTGGACTCAGTCATTTTTCCGGCGTTTATCAGACTTTCACATAGGGGAAATGTCAGTGAACGTTCCGATTTCAGTTCCAGAGTGATTCGCCCAATGAGTCCTTGTTATTTAGTGGTTTTCAGCCAATTTTCTGGATTTTTGAAAATTTCACTTTTTTGTAAAAATATCCACTAAATGAGGGAATAATATGTGTGAGGGTACCCCAGGAGAGTTCCAAATGTGTGTGGGAAGAATATATATCCCACGGGGGTAAAATTGAAAAAAATTTTTTTTTGGACTTAGTCATTTTTCCGGCGTTTATCAGACTTTCACATAGGGGAAATGTCAGTGAGCATTCCAATTTCAGTTCCAGAGCGATTCGCCCAATGAGTCCTTGATATTTAGTCGTTTTCAGCCAATTTTCTGGATTTTTGAAAATTTCACTTTTTTGTGAAAATATCCACTAAATGAGGGAATAATATGTGTGAGGGTACCCCAGGAGAGTTCCAAATGTGTGTGGGAAGAATATATATCCCACGGGGGTAAAATTGAAAAAAGTTGAAAAAAAATTTTTTTTGGACTTAGTCATTTTTCTGGCGTTTATCAGACTTTCAGATAGGGGAAATGTCAGTGAGCGTTCCGATTTCAGTTCCAGAGCGTTTCGCCCAATGAGTCCTTGATATTTAGTCGTTTTCAGCCAATTTTCTGGATTTTTGAAAATTTCACTTTTTTGTGAAAATATCCACTAAATGAGGGAATAATATGTGTGAGGGTACCCCAGGAGAGTTCCAAATGTGTGTGGGTAGAATATATATCCCACGGGGGTAAAATTGAAAAAGGTTGAAAAAAATTTTTTTTTGGACTTAGTCATTTTTCCGGCGTTTATCAGACTTTCAGATAGGGGAAATGTCAATGAGCGTTCCGATTTCAGTTCCAGAGTGATTCGCCCAATGAGTCCTTGTTATTTAGTTGTTTTCAGCCAATTTTCTGGATTTTTGAAAATTTCACTTTTTTGTGAAAATATCCACTAAATGAGGGAATAATATGTGTGAGGGTACCCCAGGAGAGTTCCAAATGTGTGTGGGAAGAATATATATCCCACGGGGGTAAAATTGAAAAAAGTTGAAAAAAATTTTTTTTTGGACTTAGTCATTTTTCTGGCGTTTATCAGACTTTCAGATAGGGGAAATGTCAGTGAGCGTTCCGATTTCAGTTCCAGAGCGTTTCACCCAATGAGTCCTTGATATTTAGTCGTTTTCAGCCAATTTTCTGGATTTTTGAAAATTTCACTTTTTTGTGAAAATATCCACTAAATGAGGGAATAATATGTGTGAGGGTACCCCAGGAGAGTTCCAAATGTGTGTGGGAAGAATATATATCCCACGGGGGTAAAATTGAAAAAAGTTGAAAAAAATTTTTTTTTGGACTTAGTCATTTTTCCGGCGTTTATCAGACTTTCAGATAGGGGAAATGTCAGTGAGCGTTCCGATTTCAGTTCCAGAGCGATTCGCCCAATGAGTCCTTGTTATTTAGTCATTTTCAGCCAATTTTCTGGATTTTTGAAAATTTCACTTTTTTGTGAAAATATCCACTAAATGAGGGAATAAGTACCCCAGGAGAGTTCCAAATGTGTGTGGGAAGAATATATATCCCACGGGGGTAAAATTGAAAAAAAATTTTTTTTGGACTTAGTCATTTTTCCGGCGTTTATCAGACTTTCAGATAGGGGAAATGTCAGTGAGCGTTCCGATTTCAGTTCCAGAGTGATTCGCCCAATGAGTCCTTGTTATTTAGTTGTTTTCAGCCAATTTTCTGGATTTTTGAAAATTTCACTTTTTTGTGAAAATATCCACTAAATGAGGGAATAATATGTGTGAGGGTACCCCAGGAGAGTTCCAAATGTGTGTGGGAAGAATATATATCCCACGGGGGTAAAATTGAAAAAAGTTTAAAAAAATTTTTTTTTGGACTTAGTCATTTTTCCGGCGTTTATCAGACTTTCACATAGGGGAAATGTCAGTGAGCGTTCCGATTTCAGTTCCAGAGTGATTCGCCCAATGAGTCCTTGTTATTTAGTTGTTTTCAGACAATTTTCTGGATTTTTGAAAATTTCACTTTTTTGTGAAAATATCCACTAAATGAGGGAATAATATGTGTGAGGGTACCCCAGGAGAGTTCCAAATGTGTGTGGGTAGAATATATATCCCACGGGGGTAAAATTGAAAAAGGTTGAAAAAAATTTTTTTTTGGACTTAGTCATTTTTCCGGCGTTTATCAGACTTTCACATAGGGGAAATGTCAGTGAGCATTCCAATTTCAGTTCCAGAGCGATTCGCCCAATGAGTCCTTGATATTTAGTCGTTTTCAGCCAATTTTCTGGATTTTTGAAAATTTCACTTTTTTGTGAAAATATCCACTAAATGAGGGAATAATATGTGTGAGGGTACCCCAGGAGAGTTCCAAATGTGTGTGGGAAGAATATATATCCCACGGGGGTAAAATTGAAAAAAGTTGAAAAAAAATTTTTTTTGGACTTAGTCATTTTTCTGGCGTTTATCAGACTTTCAGATAGGGGAAATGTCAGTGAGCGTTCCGATTTCAGTTCCAGAGCGTTTCACCCAATGAGTCCTTGATATTTAGTCGTTTTCAGCCAATTTTCTGGATTTTTGAAAATTTCACTTTTTTGTGAAAATATCCACTAAATGAGGGAATAATATGTGTGAGGGTACCCCAGGAGAGTTCCAAATGTGTGTGGGAAGAATATATATCCCACGGGGGTAAAATTGAAAAAAGTTGAAAAAAATTTTTTTTTGGACTTAGTCATTTTTCCGGCGTTTATCAGACTTTCAGATAGGGGAAATGTCAGTGAGCGTTCCGATTTCAGTTCCAGAGCGATTCGCCCAATGAGTCCTTGATATTTAGTCGTTTTCAGCCAATTTTCTGGATTTTTGAAAATTTCACTTTTTTGTGAAAATATCCACTAAATGAGGGAATAAGTACCCCAGGAGAGTTCAAAATGTGTGTGGGAAGCATATATATCCCACGGGGGTAAAATTGAAAAAAAATTTTTTTTGGACTTAGTCATTTTTCCGGCGTTTATCAGACTTTCAGATAGGGGAAATGTCAGTGAGCATTCCGATTTCAATTCCAGAGTGATTCGCCCAATGAGTCCTTGTTATTTAGTTGTTTTCAGCCAATTTTCTGGATTTTTGAAAATTTCACTTTTTTGTGAAAATATCCACTAAATGAGGGAATAATATGTGTGAGGGTACCCCAGAAGCGTTCCAAATGTGTGTGGGAAGAATATATATCCCACGGGGGTAAAATTGAAAAAAGTTGAAAAATTTTTTGGGGGGGATTTAGTCATTTTTCCGGCGTTTATCAGACTTTCAGATAGGGGAAATGTCAGTGAGTGTTCCGATTTCAGTTCCAGAGCGATTCGCCCAATGAGTCCTTGTTATTTAGTTGTTTTCAGCCAATTTTCTGGATTTTTCAAAATTTCACTTTTTTGTGAAAATATCCACTAAATGAGGGAATAATATGTGTGAGGGTACCCCGGAAGAGTTCCAAATGTGTGTGGGAAGAATATATATCCCACGGGGGTAAAATTGAAAAAAGTTGAAAAAAAAATTTTTTTGGACTTAGTCATTTTTCCGGCATTTATCAGACTTTCACATAGGGGAAATGTCATTGAGCATTCCGATTTCAGTTCCAGGGTGATTCGCCCAATGAGTCCTTGTTATTTAGTTGTTTTCAGCCAATTTTATGGATTTTTGAAAATTTCACTTTTTTGTGAAAATATCCACTAAATGAGGGAATAATATGTGTGAGGGTACCCCAGGAGAGTTCCAAATGTGTGTGGGTAGAATATATATCCCGCGGGGGTAAAATTGAAAAAAGTTGAAAATTTTTTTTAGGGGGATTTAGTCATTTTTCCGGCGTTTATCAGACTTTCAGATAGGGGAAATGTCAGTGAGCGTTCCGATTTCAGTTCCAGAGTGATTCGCCCAATGAGTCCTTGTTATTTAGTTGTTTTCAGCCAATTTTCTGGATTTTTGAAAATTTCACTTTTTTGTGAAAATATCCACTAAATGAGGGAATAATATGTGTGAGGGTACCCCAGGAGAGTTCCAAATGTGTGTGGGAAGAATATATATCCCACGGGGGTAAAATTGAAAAAAATTTTTTTTTGGACTTAGTCATTTTTCCGGCGTTTATCAGACTTTCACATAGGGGAAATGTCAGTGAGCGTTCCGATTTCAGTTCCAGAGTGATTCGCCCAATGAGTCCTTGTTATTTAGTTGTTTTCAGCCAATTTTCTGGATTTTTGAAAATTTCACTTTTTTGTGAAAATATCCACTAAATGAGGGAATAATATGTGTGAGGGTACCCCAGGAGAGTTCCAAATATGTGTGGGAAGAATATATATCCCGCGGGGGTAAAATTGAAAGAAGTTGAAAAAATTTGTTTGGGGGATTTAGTCATTTTTCCGGTGTTTATCAGACTTTCAGATAGGGGAAATGTCAGTGAGTGTTCCGATTTCAGTTCCAGAGCGATTCGCCCAATGAGTCCTTGTTATTTAGTCGTTTTCAGCCAATTTTCTGGATTTTTGAAAATTTCACTTTTTTGTGAAAATATCCACTAAATGAGGGAATAATATGTGTGAGGGTACCCCAGGAGAGTTCCAAATGTGTGTGGGTAGAATATATATCCCACGGGGGTAAAATTGAAAAAGGTTGAAAAAATTTTTTTTTTGGACTTAGTCATTTTTCCGGAGTTTATCATAGTTTCAGATAGGGGAAATGTCAGTGAGCGTTCCAATTTCAGTTCCAGAGCGATTCGCCCAATGAGTCCTTGATATTTAGTCGTTTTCAGCCAATTTTCTGGATTTTTGAAAATTTCACTTTTTTGTGAAAATATCCACTAAATGAGGGAATAAGTACCCCAGGAGAGTTCAAAATGTGTGTGGGAAGCATATATATCCCACGGGGGTAAAATTGAAAAAAAATTTTTTTTGGACTTAGTCATTTTTCCGGCGTTTATCAGACTTTCAGATAGGGGAAATGTCAGTGAGCGTTCCGATTTCAGTTCCAGAGTGATTCGCCCAATGAGTCCTTGTTATTTAGTTGTTTTCAGCCAATTTTCTGGATTTTTGAAAATTTCACTTTTTTGTGAAAATATCCACTAAATGAGGGAATAATATGTGTGAGGGTACCCCAGAAGCGTTCCAAATGTGTGTGGGAAGAATATATATCCCACGGGGGTAAAATTGAAAAAAGTTTAAAAAAATTTTTTTTTGGACTTAGTCATTTTTCCGGCGTTTATCAGACTTTCACATAGGGGAAATGTCAGTGAGCGTTCCGATTTCAGTTCCAGAGTGATTCGCCCAATGAGTCCTTGTTATTTAGTTGTTTTCAGACAATTTTCTGGATTTTTGAAAATTTCACTTTTTTGTGAAAATATCCACTAAATGAGGGAATAATATGTGTGAGGGTACCCCAGGAGAGTTCCAAATGTGTGTGGGAAGAATATATATCCCACGGGGGTAAAATTGAAAAAAGTTGAAAAATATTTTTTTTTGGACTTAGTCATTTTTCCGGCGTTTATCAGACTTTCAGATAGGGCGAATGTCAGTGAGCGTTCCGATTTCAGTTCCAGAGCGATTCGCCCAATGAGTCCTTGATATTTAGTCATTTTCAGCCAATTTTCTGGATTTTTGAAAATTTCACTTTTTTATGAAAATATTCACTAAATGAGGGAATAATATGTGTGAGGGTACCCCAGGAGAGTTCCAAATGTGTGTGGGTAGAATATATATCCCGCGGGGGTAAAATTGAAAAAAGTTGAAAAATTTTTTTGGGGGGATTTAGTAATTTTTCCGGTGTTTATCAGACTTTCAGATAGGGGAAATGTCAGTGAGTGTTCCGATTTCAGTTCCAGAGCGATTCGCCCAATGAGTCCTTGTTATTTAGTCGTTTTCAGCCAATTTTCTGGATTTTTGAAAATTTCACTTTTTTGTGAAAATATCCACTAAATGAGGGAATAATATGTGTGAGGGTACCCCAGGAGAGTTCCAAATGTGTGTGGGTAGAATATATATCCCACGGGGGTAAAATTGAAAAAGGTTTAAAAAAATTTTTTTTTGGACTTAGTCATTTTTCCGGCGTTTATCATACTTTCAGATAGGGGAAATGTCAGTGAGCGTTCCAATTTCAGTTCCAGAGCGATTCGCCCAATGAGTCCTTGATATTTAGTCGTTTTCAGCCAATTTTCTGGATTTTTGAAAATTTCACTTTTTTGTGAAAATATCCACTAAATGAGGGAATAATATGTGTGAGGGTACCCCAGGAGAGTTCCAAATGTGTGTGGGTAGAATATATATCCCACGGGGGTAAAATTGAAAAAGGTTGAAAAAAATTTTTTTTTGGACTTAGTCATTTTTCCGGCGTTTATCATACTTTCAGATAGGGGAAATGTCAGTGAGCGTTCCAATTTCAGTTCCAGAGCGATTCGCCCAATGAGTCCTTGATATTTAGTCGTTTTCAGCCAATTTTCTGGATTTTTGAAAATTTCACTTTTTTGTGAAAATATCCACTAAATGAGGGAATAATATGTGTGAGGGTACCCCAGGAGAGTTCCAAATGTGTGTGGGAAGAATATATATCCCACGGGGGTAAAATTGAAAAAAGTTGAAAAAAATTATTTTTTGGACTTAGTCATTTTTCTGGCGTTTATCAGACTTTCAGATAGGGGAAATGTCAGTGAGCGTTCCGATTTCAGTTCCAGAGCGATCCGCCCAATGAGTCCTTGTTATTTAGTTGTTTTCAGCCAATTTTCTGGATTTTTGAAAATTTCACTTTTTTGTGAAAATATCCACTAAATGAGGGAATAATATGTGTGAGGGTACCCCAGAAGAGTTCCAAATGTGTGTGGGAAGAATATATATCCCACGGGGGTAAAATTGAAAAAAGTTGAAAAAAAATTTTTTTTGGACTTAGTCATTTTTCCGGCGTTTATCAGACTTTCACATAGGGGAAATGTCAGTGAGCGTTCCGATTTCAGTTCCAGAGTGATTCGCCCAATGAGTCCTTGTTATTTAGTTGTTTTCAGCCTATTTTCTGGATTTTTGAAAATTTCACTTTTTTGTGAAAATATCCACTAAATGAGGGAATAATATGTGTGAGGGTACCCCAGGAGAGTTCCAAATGTGTGTGGGAAGAATATATATCCCACGGGGGTAAAATTGAAAAAAGTTGAAAAAATTTTTTTTTTCGACTTAGTCATTTTTCCGGCGTTTATCAGACTTTCAGATAGGGCGAATGTCAGTGAGCGTTCCGATTTCAGTTCCAGAGCGATTCGCCCAATGAGTCCTTGATATTCAGTCATTTTCAGCCAATTTTCTGGATTTTTGAAAATTTCACTTTTTTGTGAAAATATCCACTAAATGAGGGAATAATATGTGTGAGGGTACCCCAGGAGAGTTCCAAATGTGTGTGGGTAGAATATATATCCCACGGGGGTAAAATTGAAAAAGGTTGAAAAAAAATTTTTTTTGGACTTAGTCATTTTTCCGGCGTTTATCAGACTTTCAGATAGGGGAAATGTCAGTGAGCGTTCCGATTTCAGTTCCAGAGCGATTCGCCCAATGAGTCCTTGTTATTTAGTTGTTTTCAGCAAATTTTCTGGATTTTTGAAAATTTCACTTTTTTGTGAAAATATCCACTAAATGAGGGAATAATATGTGTGAGGGTACCCCAGGAGAGTTCCAAATGTGTGTGGGAAGAATATATATCCCACGGGGGTAAAATTGAAAAAAGTTTAAAAATTTTTTTTTTTGAGCTTAATCATTTTTCCGGCGTTTATCAGACTTTCAGATAGGGCGAATGTCAGTGAGCTTTCCGATTTCAGTTCCAGAGCGATTCGCCCAATGAGTCCTTGATATTTAGTCATTTTCAGCCAATTTTCTGGATTTTTGAAAATTTCACTTTTTTGTGAAAATATTCACTAAATGAGGGAATAATATGTGTGAGGGTACCCCAGGAGAGTTCCAAATGTGTGTGGGTAGAATATATATCCCGCGGGGGTAAAATTGAAAAAAGTTGAAAAAATTTGTTTGGGGGATTTAGTCATTTTTCCGGTGTTTATCAGACTTTCAGATAGGGGAAATGTCAGTGAGTGTTCCGATTTCAGTTCCAGAGCGATTCGCCCAATGAGTCCTTGTTATTTAGTTGTTTTCAGCCAATTTTCTGGATTTTTGAAAATTTCACTTTTTTGTGAAAATATCCACTAAATGAGGGAATAATATGTGTGAGGGTACCCCAGGAGAGTTCCAAATGTGTGTGGGTAGAATATATATCCCACGGGGGTAAAATTGAAAAAGGTTGAAAAAAATTTTTTTTTGGACTTAGTCATTTTTCCGGCGTTTATCATACTTTCAGATAGGGGAAATGTCAGTGAGCGTTCCAATTTCAGTTCCAGAGCAATTCACCCAATGAGTCCTTGATATTTAGTCGTTTTCAGCCAATTTTCTGGATTTTTGAAAATTTCACTTTTTTGTGAAAATATCCACTAAATGAGGGAATAATATGTGTGAGGGTACCCCAGGAGAGTTCCAAATGTGTGTGGGTAGAATATATATCCCGCGGGGGTAAAATTGAAAAAAGTTGAAAAAATTTGTTTGGGGGATTTAGTCATTTTTCCGGTGTTTATCAGACTTTCAGATAGGGTAAATGTCAGTGAGTGTTCCGATTTCAGTTCCAGAGCGATTCGCCCAATGAGTCCTTGTTATTTAGTTGTTTTCAGCCAATTTTCTGGATTTTTGAAAATTTCACTTTTTTGTGAAAATATCCACTAAATGAGGGAATAATATGTGTGAGGGTACCCCAGGAGAGTTCCAAATGTGTGTGGGTAGAATATATATCCCACGGGGGTAAAATTGTAAAAGGTTGAAAAAAATTTTTTTTTGGATCTAGTCATTTTTCCGGCGTTTATCAGACTTTCAGATAGGGGAAATGTCAGTGAGCGTTCCAATTTCAGTTCCAGAGTGATTCGCCCAATGAGTCCTTGATATTTAGTCGTTTTCAGCCAATTTTCTGGATTTTTGAAAATTTCACTTTTTTGTGAAAATATCCACTAAATGAGGGAATAATATGTGTGAGGGTACTCCAGGAGAGTTCCAAATGTGTGTGGGAAGAATATATATCCCACGAGGGTAAAATTGAAAAAAGTTGAAAAAAATTATTTTTTGGACTTAGTCATTTTTCTGGCGTTTATCAGACTTTCAGATAGGGGAAATGTCAGTGAGCGTTCCGATTTCAGTTCCAGAGTGCTTCGCCCAATGAGTCCTTGTTATTTAGTTGTTTTCAGCCAATTTTCTGGATTTTTGAAAATTTCACTTTTTTGTGAAAATATCCACTAAATGAGGGAATAATATGTGTGAGGGTACCCCAGGAGAGTTCCAAATGTGTGTGGGAAGAATGTATATCCCACGGGGGTAAAATTGAAAAAAGTTGAAAAAATTTTTTTTTTGGACTTAGTCATTTTTCCGGCGTTTATCAGACTTTCAGATAGGGCGAATGTCAGTGAGCGTTCCGATTTCAGTTCCAGAGCGATTCGCCCAATGAGTCCTTGATATTTAGTCATTTTCAGCCAATTTTCTGGATTTTTGAAAATTTCACTTTTTTGTGAAAATATCCACTAAATGAGGGAATAATATGTGTGAGGGTACCCCAGGAGAGTTCCAAATGTGTGTGGGTAGAATATATATCCCACGGCGGTAAAATTGAAAAAGGTTGAAAAAAAATTTTTTTTGGACTTAGTCATTTTTCCGGCGTTTATCAGACTTTCAGATAGGGGAAATGTCAGTGAGCGTTCCGATTTCAGTTCCAGAGTGATTCGCCCAATGAGTCCTTGTTATTTAGTTGTTTTCAGCCAATTTTCTGGATTTTTGAAAATTTCACTTTTTTGTGAAAATATCCACTAAATGAGGGAATAATATGTGTGAGGGTACCCCAGGAGAGTTCCAAATGTGTGTGGGAAGAATATATATCCCACGGGGGTAAAATTGAAAAAAGTTGAAAAAAATTTTTTTTTGGACTTAGTCATTTTTCTGGCATTTATCAGACTTTCCCATAGGGGAAATGTCAGTGAGCGTTACGATTTCAGTTCCAGAGTGATTCGCCCAATGAGTCCTTGTTATTTAGTTGTTTTCAGCCAATTTTCTGGATTTTTGAACATTTCACTTTTTTGTGAAAATATCCACTAAATGAGGGAAAAATATGTGTGAGGGTACCCCAGGAGAGTTCCAAATGTGTGTGGGAAGAATATATATCCCACGGGGGTAAAATTGAAAAAAGTTGAAAAAAATTTTTTTTTGGACTTAGTCATTTTTCCGGCGTTTATCAGACTTTCAGATAGGGCGAATGTCAGTGAGCGTTCCGCTTTCAGTTCCAGAGCGATTCGCCCAATGAGTCCTTGATATTTAGTCATTTTCAGCCAATTTTCTGGATTTTTGAAAATTTCACTTTTTTGTGAAAATATCCACTAAATGAGGGAATAATATGTGTGAGGGTACCCCAGGAGAGTTCCAAATGTGTGTGGGTAGAATATATATCCCACGGGGGTAAAATTGAAAAAGGTTGAAAAAAAATTTTTTTTGGACTTAGTCATTTTTCCGGCGTTTATCAGACTTTCAGATAGGGGAAATGTCAGTGAGCGTTCCGATTTCAGTTCCAGAGTGATTCGCCCAATGAGTCCTTGTTATTTAGTTGTTTTCAGCCAATTTTCTGGATTTTTGAAAATTTCACTTTTTTGTGAAAATATCCACTAAATGAGGGAATAATATGTGTGAGGGTACCCCAGGAGAGTTCCAAATGTGTGTGGGAAGAATATATATCCCACGGGGGTAAAATTGAAAAAAGTTTAAAAAATTTTTTTTTTGAGCTTAATCATTTTTCCGGCGTTTATCAGACTTTCAGATAGGGCGAATGTCAGTGAGCTTTCCGATTTCAGTTCCAGAGCGATTCGCCCAATGAGTCCTTGATATTTAGTCATTTTCAGCCAATTTTCTGGATTTTTGAAAATTTCACTTTTTTGTGAAAATATTCACTAAATGAGGGAATAATATGTGTGAGGGTACCCCAGGAGAGTTCCAAATGTGTGTGGGTAGAATATATATCCCGCGGGGGTAAAATTGAAAAAAGTTGAAAAAATTTGTTTGGGGGATTTAGTCATTTTTCCGGTGTTTATCAGACTTTCAGATAGGGGAAATGTCAGTGAGTGTTCCGATTTCAGTTCCAGAGCGATTCGCCCAATGAGTCCTTGTTATTTAGTTGTTTTCAGCCAATTTTCTGGATTTTTGAAAATTTCACTTTTTTGTGAAAATATCCACTAAATGAGGGAATAATATGTGTGAGGGTACCCCAGGAGAGTTCCAAATGTGTGTGGGTAGAATATATATCCCACGGGGGTAAAATTGAAAAAGGTTGAAAAAAATTTTTTTTTGGACTTAGTCATTTTTCCGGCGTTTATCATACTTTCAGATAGGGGAAATGTCAGTGAGCGTTCCAATTTCAGTTCCAGAGCAATTCACCCAATGAGTCCTTGATATTTAGTCGTTTTCAGCCAATTTTCTGGATTTTTGAAAATTTCACTTTTTTGTGAAAATATCCACTAAATGAGGGAATAATATGTGTGAGGGTACCCCAGGAGAGTTCCAAATGTGTGTGGGTAGAATATATATCCCGCGGGGGTAAAATTGAAAAAAGTTGAAAAAATTTGTTTGGGGGATTTAGTCATTTTTCCGGTGTTTATCAGACTTTCAGATAGGGTAAATGTCAGTGAGTGTTCCGATTTCAGTTCCAGAGCGATTCGCCCAATGAGTCCTTGTTATTTAGTTGTTTTCAGCCAATTTTCTGGATTTTTGAAAATTTCACTTTTTTGTGAAAATATCCACTAAATGAGGGAATAATATGTGTGAGGGTACCCCAGGAGAGTTCCAAATGTGTGTGGGAAGAATATATATCCCACGGGGGTAAAATTGAAAAAAGTTGAAAAAAATTATTTTTTGGACTTAGTCATTTTTCTGGCGTTTATCAGACTTTCAGATAGGGGAAATGTCAGTGAGCGTTCCGATTTCAGTTCCAGAGCGATTCGCCCAATGAGTCCTTGTTATTTAGTTGTTTTCAGCCAATTTTCTGGATTTTTGAAAATTTCACTTTTTTGTGAAAATATCCACTAAATGAGGGAATAATATGTGTGAGGGTACCCCAGGAGAGTTCCAAATGTGTGTGGGAAGAATATATATCCCACGGGGGTAAAATTGAAAAAAGTTTAAAAAATTTTTTTTTTGAGCTTAATCATTTTTCCGGCGTTTATCAGACTTTCAGATAGGGTGAATATCAGTGAGCTTTCCGATTTCAGTTCCAGAGCGATTCGCCCAATGAGTCCTTGATATTTAGTCATTTTCAGCCAATTTTCTGGATTTTTGAAAATTTCACTTTTTTGTGAAAATATTCACTAAATGAGGGAATAATATGTGTGAGGGTACCCCAGGAGAGTTCCAAATGTGTGTGGGTAGAATATATATCCCGCGGGGGTAAAATTGAAAAAAGTTGAAAAAATTTGTTTGGGGGATTTAGTCATTTTTCCGGTGTTTATCAGACTTTCAGATAGGGGAAATGTCAGTGAGTGTTCCGATTTCAGTTCCAGAGCGATTCGCCCAATGAGTCCTTGTTATTTAGTTGTTTTCAGCCAATTTTCTGGATTTTTGAACATTTCACTTTTTTGTGAAAATATCCACTAAATGAGGGAATAATATGTGTGAGGGTACCCCAGGAGAGTTCCAAATGTGTGTGGGTAGAATATATATCCCACGGGGGTAAAATTGAAAAAGGTTGAAAAAAATTTTTTTTTGGACTTAGTCATTTTTCCGGCGTTTATCATACTTTCAGATAGGGGAAATGTCAGTGAGCGTTCCAATTTCAGTTCCAGAGCGATTCACCCAATGAGTCCTTGATATTTAGTCGTTTTCAGCCAATTTTCTGGATTTTTGAAAATTTCACTTTTTTGTGAAAATATCCACTAAATGAGGGAATAATATGTGTGAGGGTACCCCAGGAGAGTTCCAAATGTGTGTGGGTAGAATATATATCCCGCGGGGGTAAAATTGAAAAAAGTTGAAAAAATTTTTTGGGGGGATTTAGTCATTTTTCCGGCGTTTATCAGACTTTCAGATAGGGGAAATGTCAGTGAGTGTTCCGATTTCAGTTCCAGAGCGATTCGCCCAATGAGTCCTTGTTATTTAGTTGTTTTCAGCCAATTTTCTGGATTTTTGAAAATTTCACTTTTTTGTGAAAATATCCACTAAATGAGGGAATAATATGTGTGAGGGTACCCCAGGAGAGTTCCAAATGTGTGTGGGAAGAATATATATCCCACGGGGGTAAAATTGAAAAAAGTTGAAAAAATTTTTTTTTTGGACTTAGTCATTTTTCTGGAGTTTATCAGACTTTCAGATAGGGGAAATGTCAGTGAGCGTTCCGATTTCAGTTCCAGAGCGATTCGCCCAATGAGTCCTTGATATTTAGTCGTTTTCAGCCAATTTTCTGGATTTTTGATAATTTCACTTTTTTGTGAAAATATCCACTAAATGAGGGAGTAATATGTGTGAGGGTACCCCAGGAGAGTTCCAAATGTGTGTGGGAAGAATATATATCCCACGGAGGTAAAATTGAAAAGAGTTGAAAAAAAATTTTTTTTGGACTTAGTCATTTTTCCGGCGTTTATCAGACTTTCAGATAGGGCGAATGTCAGTGAGCGTTCCGATTTCAGTTCCAGAGCGATTCGCCCAATCCTTGATATTTAGTCATTTTCAGCCAATTTTCTGGATTTTTGAAAATTTCACTTTTTTGTGAAAATATCCACTAAATGAGGGAATAATATGTGTGAGGGTACCCCAGGAGAGTTCCAAATGTGTGTGGGTAGAATATATATCCCACGGGGGTAAAATTGAAAAAGGTTGAAAAAAAATTTTTTTTGGACTTAGTCATTTTTCCGGCGTTTATCAGACTTTCAGATAGGGGAAATGTCAGTGAGCGTTCCGATTTCAGTTCCAGAGTGATTCGCCCAATGAGTCCTTGTTATTTAGTTGTTTTCAGCCAATTTTCTGGATTTTTGAAAATTTCACTTTTTTGTGAAAATATCCACTAAATGAGGGAATAATATGTGTGAGGGTACCCCAGGAGAGTTCCAAATGTGTGTGGGAAGAATATATATCCCACGGGGGTAAAATTGAAAAAAGTTTAAAAAATTTTTTTTTTGAGCTTAATCATTTTTCCGGCGTTTATCAGACTTTCAGATAGGGCGAATGTCAGTGAGCTTTCCGATTTCAGTTCCAGAGCGATTCGCCCAATGAGTCCTTGATATTTAGTCATTTTCAGCCAATTTTCTGGATTTTTGAAAATTTCACTTTTTTGTGAAAATATTCACTAAATGAGGGAATAATATGTGTGAGGGTACCCCAGGAGAGTTCCAAATGTGTGTGGGTAGAATATATATCCCGCGGGGGTAAAATTGAAAAAAGTTGAAAAAATTTGTTTGGGGGATTTAGTCATTTTTCCGGTGTTTATCAGACTTTCAGATAGGGGAAATGTCAGTGAGTGTTCCGATTTCAGTTCCAGAGCGATTCGCCCAATGAGTCCTTGTTATTTAGTTGTTTTCAGCCAATTTTCTGGATTTTTGAAAATTTCACTTTTTTGTGAAAATATCCACTAAATGAGGGAATAATATGTGTGAGGGTACCCCAGGAGAGTTCCAAATGTGTGTGGGTAGAATATATATCCCACGGGGGTAAAATTGAAAAAGGTTGAAAAAAATTTTTTTTTGGACTTAGTCATTTTTCCGGCGTTTTTCATACTTTCAGATAGGGGAAATGTCAGTGAGCGTTCCAATTTCAGTTCCAGAGCAATTCACCCAATGAGTCCTTGATATTTAGTCGTTTTCAGCCAATTTTCTGGATTTTTGAAAATTTCACTTTTTTGTGAAAATATCCACTAAATGAGGGAATAATATGTGTGAGGGTACCCCAGGAGAGTTCCAAATGTGTGTGGGTAGAATATATATCCCGCGGGGGTAAAATTGAAAAAAGTTGAAAAAATTTGTTTGGGGGATTTAGTCATTTTTCCGGTGTTTATCAAACTTTCAGATAGGGGAAATGTCAGTGAGTGTTCCGATTTCAGTTCCAGAGCGATTCGCCCAATGAGTCCTTGTTATTTAGTTGTTTTCAGCCAATTTTCTGGATTTTTGAAAATTTCACTTTTTTGTGAAAATATCCACTAAATGAGGGAATAATATGTGTGAGGGTACCCCAGGAGAGTTCCAAATGTGTGTGGGTAGAATATATATCCCACGGGGGTAAAATTGAAAAAGGTTGAAAAAAATTTTTTTTTGGACTTAGTCATTTTTCCGGCGTTTATCATACTTTCAGATAGGGGAAATGTCAGTGAGCGTTCCAATTTCAGTTCCAGAGCGATTCACCCAATGAGTCCTTGATATTTAGTCGTTTTCAGCCAATTTTCTGGATTTTTGAAAATTTCACTTTTTTGTGAAAATATCCACTAAATGAGGGAATAATATGTGTGAGGGTACCCCAGGAGAGTTCCAAATGTGTGTGGGTAGAATATATATCCCGCGGGGGTAAAATTGAAAAAAGTTGAAAAAATTTTTTGGGGGGATTTAGTCATTTTTCCGGCGTTTATCAGACTTTCAGATAGGGGAAATGTCAGTGAGTGTTCCGATTTCAGTTCCAGAGCGATTCGCCCAATGAGTCCTTGTTATTTAGTTGTTTTCAGCCAATTTTCTGGATTTTTGAAAATTTCACTTTTTTGTGATAATATCCACTAAATGAGGGAATAATATGTGTGAGGGTACCCCAGGAGAGTTCCAAATGTGTGTGGGTAGAATATATATCCCACGGGGGTAAAATTGTAAAAGGTTGAAAAAAAATTTTTTTTGGACTTAGTCATTTTTCTGGCGTTTATCAGACTTTCAGATAGGGGAAATGTCAGTGAGCGTTCCGATTTCAGTTCCAGAGCAATTCGCCCAATGAGTCCTTGTTATTTAGTTGTTTTCAGCCAATTTTCTGGATTTTTGAAAATTTCACTTTTTTGTGAAAATATCCACTAAATGAGGGAATAATATGTGTGAGGGTACCCCAGGAGAGTTCCAAATGTGTGTGGGAAGAATATATATCCCACGGGGGTAAAATTGAAAAAAGTTGAAAAAATTTTTTTTTTGGACTTAGTCATTTTTCTGGAGTTTATCAGACTTTCAAATAGGGGAAATGTCAGTGAGCGTTCCGATTTCAGTTCCAGAGCGATTCGCCCAATGAGTCCTTGATATTTAGTCGTTTTCAGCCAATTTTCTGGATTTTTGATAATTTCACTTTTTTGTGAAAATATCCACTAAATGAGGGAATAATATGTGTGAGGGTACCCCAGGAGAGTTCCAAATGTGTGTGGGAAGAATATATATCCCACGGAGGTAAAATTGAAAAGAGTTGAAAAAAAATTTTTTTTGGACTTAGTCATTTTTCCGGCGTTTATCAGACTTTCAGATAGGGCGAATGTCAGTGAGCGTTCCGATTTCAGTTCCAGAGCGATTCGCCCAATGAGTCCTTGATATTTAGTCATTTTCAGCCAATTTTCTGGATTTTTGAAAATTTCACTTTTTTGTGAAAATATCCACTAAATGAGGGAATAATATGTGTGAGGGTACCCCAGGAGAGTTCCAAATGTGTGTGGGTAGAATATATATCCCACGGGGGTAAAATTGAAAAAGGTTGAAAAAAAATTTTTTTTGGACTTAGTCATTTTTCCGGCGTTTATCAGACTTTCAGATAGGGGAAATGTCAGTGAGCGTTCCGATTTCAGTTCCAGAGTGATTCGCCCAATGAGTCCTTGTTATTTAGTTGTTTTCAGCCAATTTTCTGGATTTTTGAAAATTTCACTTTTTTGTGAAAATATCCACTAAATGAGGGAATAATATGTGTGAGGGTACCCCAGGAGAGTTCCAAATGTGTGTGGGAAGAATATATATCCCACGGGGGTAAAATTGAAAAAAGTTTAAAAAATTTTTTTTTTGAGCTTAATCATTTTTCCGGCGTTTATCAGACTTTCAGATAGGGCGAATGTCAGTGAGCTTTCCGATTTCAGTTCCAGAGCGATTCGCCCAATGAGTCCTTGATATTTAGTCATTTTCAGCCAATTTTCTGGATTTTTGAAAATTTCACTTTTTTGTGAAAATATTCACTAAATGAGGGAATAATATGTGTGAGGGTACCCCAGGAGAGTTCCAAATGTGTGTGGGTAGAATATATATCCCGCGGGGGTAAAATTGAAAAAAGTTGAAAAAATTTGTTTGGGGGATTTAGTCATTTTTCCGGTGTTTATCAGACTTTCAGATAGGGGAAATGTCAGTGAGTGTTCCGATTTCAGTTCCAGAGCGATTCGCCCAATGAGTCCTTGTTATTTAGTTGTTTTCAGCCAATTTTCTGGATTTTTGAAAATTTCACTTTTTTGTGAAAATATCCACTAAATGAGGGAATAATATGTGTGAGGGTACCCCAGGAGAGTTCCAAATGTGTGTGGGTAGAATATATATCCCACGGGGGTAAAATTGAAAAAGGTTGAAAAAAATTTTTTTTTGGACTTAGTCATTTTTCCGGCGTTTATCATACTTTCAGATAGGGGAAATGTCAGTGAGCGTTCCAATTTCAGTTCCAGAGCAATTCACCCAATGAGTCCTTGATATTTAGTCGTTTTCAGCCAATTTTCTGGATTTTTGAAAATTTCACTTTTTTGTGAAAATATCCACTAAATGAGGGAATAATATGTGTGAGGGTACCCCAGGAGAGTTCCAAATGTGTGTGGGTAGAATATATATCCCGCGGGGGTAAAATTGAAAAAAGTTGAAAAAATTTGTTTGGGGGATTTAGTCATTTTTCCGGTGTTTATCAGACTTTCAGATAGGGTAAATGTCAGTGAGTGTTCCGATTTCAGTTCCAGAGCGATTCGCCCAATGAGTCCTTGTTATTTAGTTGTTTTCAGCCAATTTTCTGGATTTTTGAAAATTTCACTTTTTTGTGAAAATATCCACTAAATGAGGGAATAATATGTGTGAGGGTACCCCAGGAGAGTTCCAAATGTGTGTGGGAAGAATATATATCCCACGGAGGTAAAATTGAAAAGAGTTGAAAAAAAATTTTTTTTGGACTTAGTCATTTTTCCGGCGTTTATCAGACTTTCAGATAGGGGAAATGTCAGTGAGCGTTCCGATTTCAGTTCCAGAGTGATTCGCCCAATGAGTCCTTGTTATTTAGTTGTTTTCAGCCAATTTTCTGGATTTTTGAAAATTTCACTTTTTTGTGAAAATATCCACTAAATGAGGGAATAATATGTGTGAGGGTACCCCAGGAGAGTTCCAAATGTGTGTGGGAAGAATATATATCCCACGGGGGTAAAATTGAAAAAAATTTTTTTTTGGACTTAGTCATTTTTCCGGCGTTTATCAGACTTTCAGATAGGGGAAATGTCAGTGAGCGTTCCAATTTCAGTTCCAGAGTGATTCGCCCAATGAGTCCTTGATATTTAGTCGTTTTCAGCCAATTTTCTGGATTTTTGAAAATTTCACTTTTTTGTGAAAATATCCACTAAATGAGGGAATAATATGTGTGAGTGTACCCCAGGAGAGTTCCAAATGTGTGTGGGAAGAATATATATCCCACGGGGGTAAAATTGAAAAAAGTTTAAAAATTTTTTTTTTTGAGCTTAATCAATTTTCCGGCGTTTATCAGACTTTCAGATAGGGCGAATGTCAGTGAGCTTTCCGATTTCAGTTCCAGAGCGATTCGCCCAATGAGTCCTTGATATTTAGTCATTTTCAGCCAATTTTCTGGATTTTTGAAAATTTCACTTTTTTGTGAAAATATTCACTAAATGAGGGAATAATATGTGTGAGGGTACCCCAGGAGAGTTCCAAATGTGTGCGGGTAGAATATATATCCCGCGGGGGTAAAATTGAAAAAAGTTGAAAAATTTTTTTGGGGGGATTTAGTCATTTTTCCGGCGTTTATCAGACTTTCAGATAGGGGAAATGTCAGTGAGTGTTCCGATTTCAGTTCCAGAGCGATTCGTCCAATGAGTCCTTGTTATTTAGTTGTTTTCAGCCAATTTTCTGGATTTTTGAAAATTTCACTTTTTTGTGAAAATATCCACTAAATGAGGGAATAATATGTGTGAGGGTACCCCAGGAGAGTTCCAAATGTGTGTGGGTAGAATATATATCCCACGGGGGTAAAATTGTAAAAGGTTGAAAAAAATTTTTTTTTGGACTTAGTCATTTTTCCGGCGTTTATCAGACTTTCAGATAGGGGAAATGTCAGTGAGCGTTCCAATTTCAGTTCCAGAGTGATTCGCCCAATGAGTCCTTGATATTTAGTCGTTTTCAGCCAATTTTCTGGATTTTTGAAAATTTCACTTTTTTGTGAAAATATCCACTAAATGAGGGAATAATATGTGTGAGTGTACCCCAGGAGAGTTCCAAATGTGTGTGGGAAGAATATATATCCCACGGGGGTAAAATTGAAAAAAGTTTAAAAATTTTTTTTTTTGAGCTTAATCAATTTTCCGGCGTTTATCAGACTTTCAGATAGGGCGAATGTCAGTGAGCTTTCCGATTTCAGTTCCAGAGCGATTCGCCCAATGAGTCCTTGATATTTAGTCATTTTCAGCCAATTTTCTGGATTTTTGAAAATTTCACTTTTTTGTGAAAATATTCACTAAATGAGGGAATAATATGTGTGAGGGTACCCCAGGAGAGTTCCAAATGTGTGCGGGTAGAATATATATCCCGCGGGGGTAAAATTGAAAAAAGTTGAAAAATTTTTTTGGGGGGATTTAGTCATTTTTCCGGCGTTTATCAGACTTTCAGATAGGGGAAATGTCAGTGAGTGTTCCGATTTCAGTTCCAGAGCGATTCGTCCAATGAGTCCTTGTTATTTAGTTGTTTTCAGCCAATTTTCTGGATTTTTGAAAATTTCACTTTTTTGTGAAAATATCCACTAAATGAGGGAATAATATGTGTGAGGGTACCCCAGGAGAGTTCCAAATGTGTGTGGGTAGAATATATATCCCACGGGGGTAAAATTGTAAAAGGTTGAAAAAAATTTTTTTTGGGACTTAGTCATTTTTCCGGCGTTTATCAGACTTTCAGATAGGGGAAATGTCAGTGAGCGTTCCAATTTCAGTTCCAGAGTGATTCGCCCAATGAGTCCTTGATATTTAGTCGTTTTCAGCCAATTTTCTGGATTTTTGAAAATTTCACTTTTTTGTGAAAATATCCACTAAATGAGGGAATAATATGTGTGAGGGTACCCCAGGAGAGTTCCAAATGTGTGTGGGAAGAATATATATCCCACGGGGGTAAAATTGAAAAAAGTTGAAAAAATTTTTTTTTGGACTTAGTCATTTTTCCGGCGTTTATCAGACTTTCAGATAGGGCGAATGTCAGTGAGCGTTCCGATTTCAGTTCCAGAGCGATTCGCCCAATGAGTCCTTGTTATTTAGTTGTTTTCAGCCAATTTTCTGGATTTTTGAAAATTTCACTTTTTTGTGAAAATATCCACTAAATGAGGGAATAATATGTGTGAGGGTACCCCAGGAGAGTTCTAAATGTGTGTGGGAAGAATATATATCCCACGGGGGTAAAATTGAAAAAAGTTTAAAAAATTTTTTTTTTGAGCTTAATCAATTTTCCGGCGTTTATCAGACTTTCAGATAGGGCGAATGTCAGTGAGCTTTCCGATTTCAGTTCCAGAGCGATTCGCCCAATGAGTCCTTGATATTTAGTCATTTTCAGCCAATTTTCTGGATTTTTGAAAATTTCACTTTTTTGTGAAAATATTCACTAAATGAGGGAATAATATGTGTGAGGGTACCCCAGGAGAGTTCCAAATGTGTGTGGGTAGAATATATATCCCGCGGGGGTAAAATTGAAAAAAGTTGAAAAAATTTGTTTGGGGGATTTAGTCATTTTTCCGGTGTTTATCAGACTTTCAGATAGGGGAAATGTCAGTGAGTGTTCCGATTTCAGTTCCAGAGCGATTCGCCCAATGAGTCCTTGTTATTTAGTTGTTTTCAGCCAATTTTCTGGATTTTTGAAAATTTCACTTTTTTGTGAAAATATCCACTAAATGAGGGAATAATATATGTGAGGGTACCCCAGGAGAGTTCCAAATGTGTGTGGGTAGAATATATATCCCACGGGGGTAAAATTGAAAAAGGTTGAGAAAATTTTTTTTTTGGACTTAGTCATTTTTCTGGCGTTTATCATACTTTCAGATAGGGGAAATGTCAGTGAGCGTTCCAATTTCAGTTCCAGAGCGATTCGCCCAATGAGTCCTTGATATTTAGTCGTTTTCAGCCAATTTTCTGGATTTTTGAAAATTTCACTTTTTTGTGAAAATATCCACTAAATGAGGGAATAATATGTGTGAGGGTACCCCAGGAGAGTTCCAAATGTGTGTGGGAAGAATATATATCCCACGGGGGTAAAATTGAAAAAAGTTGAAAAAAATTTTTTTTTGGACTTAGTCATTTTTCTGGCATTTATCAGACTTTCCCATAGGGGAAATGTCAGTGAGCGTTCCGATTTCAGTTCCAGAGTGATTCGCCCAATGAGTCCTTGTTATTTAGTTGTTTTCAGCCAATTTTCTGGATTTTTGAACATTTCTCTTTTTTGTGAAAATATCCACTAAATGAGGGAATAATATGTGTGAGGGTACCCCAGGAGAGTTCCAAATGTGTGTGGGTAGAATATATATCCCACGGGGGTAAAATTGAAAAAGGTTGAAAAAAAATTTTTTTTGGACTTAGTCATTTTTCCGGCGTTTATCAGACTTTCAGATAGGGGAAATGTCAGTGAGCGTTCCGATTTCAGTTCCAGAGTGATTCGCCCAATGAGTCCTTGTTATTTAGTTGTTTTCAGCCAATTTTCTGGATTTTTGAAAATTTCACTTTTTTGTGAAAATATCCACTAAATGAGGGAATAATATGTGTGAGGGTACCCCAGGAGAGTTCCAAATGTGTGTGGGAAGAATATATATCCCACGGGGGTAAAATTGAAAAAAATTTTTTTTTGGACTTAGTCATTTTTCCGGCGTTTATCAGACTTTCACATAGGGGAAATGTCAGTGAGCGTTCCGATTTCAGTTCCAGAGTGATTCGCCCAATGAGTCCTTGTTATTTAGTTGTTTTCAGCCAATTTTCTGGATTTTTGAAAATTTCACTTTTTTGTGAAAATATCCACTAAATGAGGGAATAATATGTGTGAGGGTACCCCAGGAGAGTTCCAAATGTGTGTGGGAAGAATATATATCCCACGGGGGTAAAATTGAAAAAAGTTGAAAAAAATTTTTTTTTGGACTTAGTCATTTTTCTGGCATTTATCAGACTTTCCCATAGGGGAAATGTCAGTGAGCGTTCCGATTTCAGTTCCAGAGTGATTCGCCCAATGAGTCCTTGTTATTTAGTTGTTTTCAGCCAATTTTCTGGATTTTTGAACATTTCTCTTTTTTGTGAAAATATCCACTAAATGAGGGAATAATATGTGTGAGGGTACCCCAGGAGAGTTCCAAATGTGTGTGGGTAGAATATATATCCCACGGGGGTAAAATTGAAAAAGGTTGAAAAAAAATTTTTTTTGGACTTAGTCATTTTTCCGGCGTTTATCAGACTTTCAGATAGGGGAAATGTCAGTGAGCGTTCCGATTTCAGTTCCAGAGTGATTCGCCCAATGAGTCCTTGTTATTTAGTTGTTTTCAGCCAATTTTCTGGATTTTTGAAAATTTCACTTTTTTGTGAAAATATCCACTAAATGAGGGAATAATATGTGTGAGGGTACCCCAGGAGAGTTCCAAATGTGTGTGGGAAGAATATATATCCCACGGGGGTAAAATTGAAAAAAATTTTTTTTTGGACTTAGTCATTTTTCCGGCGTTTATCAGACTTTCACATAGGGGAAATGTCAGTGAGCGTTCCGATTTCAGTTCCAGAGTGATTCGCCCAATGAGTCCTTGTTATTTAGTTGTTTTCAGCCAATTTTCTGGATTTTTGAAAATTTCACTTTTTTGTGAAAATATCCACTAAATGAGGGAATAATATGTGTGAGTGTACCCCAGGAGAGTTCCAAATGTGTGTGGGAAGAATATATATCCCACGGGGGTAAAATTGAAAAAAGTTAAAAAAAATTTTTTTTTGAGCTTAGTCATTTTTCCGGCGTTTATCAGACTTTCAGATAGGGCGAATGTCAGTGAGCTTTCCGATTTCAGTTCCAGAGCGATTCGCCCAATGAGTCCTTGATATTTAGTCATTTTCAGCCAATTTTCTGGATTTTTGAAAATTTCACTTTTTTGTGAAAATATTCACTAAATGAGGGAATAATATGTGTGAGGGTACCCCAGGAGAGTTCCAAATGTGTGTGGGTAGAATATATATCCCGCGGGGGTAAAATTGAAAAAAGTTGAAAAAATTTGTTTGGGGGATTTAGTCATTTTTCCGGTGTTTATCAGACTTTCAGATAGGGGAAATGTCAGTGAGTGTTCCGATTTCAGTTCCAGAGCGATTCGCCCAATGAGTCCTTGTTATTTAGTTGTTTTCAGCCAATTTTCTGGATTTTTGAAAATTTCACTTTTTTGTGAAAATATCCACTAAATGAGGGAATAATATGTGTGAGGGTACAGAATGAGAGTTCCAAATGTGTGTGGGAGGAATATATATCCCACGGGGGTAAAATTGAAAAAAGTTGAAAAAAAATTTTTTTTGGACTTAGTCATTTTTCTGGCGTTTATCAGACTTTCAGATAGGGGAAATGTCAGTGAGCGTTCCGATTTCAGTTCCAGAGCGTTTCGCCCAATGAGTCCTTGATATTTAGTCTTTTTCAGCCAATTTTCTGGATTTTTGAAAATTTCACTTTTTTGTGAAAATATCCACTAAATGAGGGAATAATATGTGTGAGGGTACCCCAGGAGAGTTCCAAATGTGTGTGAGAAGAATATATATCCCACGGGGGTAAAATTGAAAAAAGTTGAAAAAAATTATTTTTTGGACTTAGTCATTTTTCTGGCGTTTATCAGACTTTCAGATAGGGGAAATGTCAGTGAGCATTCCGATTTCAGTTCCAGAGCGATTCGCCCAATGAGTCCTTGATATTTAGTCGTTTTCAGCCAATTTTCTGGATTCTTGAAAATTTCACTTTTTTGTGAAAATATTCACTAATCGAGGGAATAATATGTGTGAGGGTACCCCAGGAGAGTTCCAAATGTGTGAGGGTAGAATATATATCCCGCGGGGGTAAAATTGAAAAAAGTTGAAAAATTTTTTTGGGGGGATTTAGTCATTTTTCCGGCGTTTATCAGACTTTCAGATAGGGGAAATGTCAGTGAGTGTTCCGATTTCAGTTCCAGAGTGATTCGCCCAATGAGTCCTTGTTATTTAGTTGTTTTCAGCCAATTTTCTGGATTTTTGAACATTTCACTTTTTTGTGAAAATATCCACTAAATGAGGGAATAATATGTGTGAGGGTACCCCAGGAGAGTTCCAAATGTGTGTGGGAAGAATATATATCCCACGGGGGTAAAATTGAAAAAAGTTGAAAAAAATTATTTTTTGGACTTAGTCATTTTTCTGGCATTTATCAGACTTTCCCATAGGGGAAATGTCAGTGAGCGTTCCGATTTCAGTTCCAGAGTTATTCGCCCAATGAGTCATTGTTATTTAGTTGTTTTCAGCCAATTTTCTGGATTTTTGAACATTTCACTTTTTTGTGAAAATATCCACTAAATGAGGGAATAATATGTGTGAGGGTACCCCAGGAGAGTTCCAAATGTGTGTGGGAAGAATATATATCCCACGGGGGTAAAATTGAAAAAAGTTGAAAAAAATTATTTTTTGGACTTAGTCATTTTTCTGGCGTTTATCAGACTTTCAGATAGGGGAAATGTCAGTGAGCGTTCCGATTTCAGTTCCAGAGCGATTCGCCCAATGAGTCCTTGTTATTTAGTTGTTTTCAGCCAATTTTCTGGATTTTTGAAAATTTCATTTTTTTGTGAAAGTATCCACTAAATGAGGGAATAATATGTGTGAGGGTACCCCAGGAGAGTTCCAAATGTGTGTGGGAAGAATATATATCCCACGGGGGTAAAATTGAAAAAAGTTGAAAAAAAATATTTTTTGGACTTAGTCATTTTTCTGGAGTTTATCAGACTTTCAGATAGGGGAAATGTCAGTGAGCGTTCCGATTTCAGTTCCAGAGCGATTCGCCCAATGAGTCCTTGATATTTAGTCGTTTTCAGCCAATTTTCTGATTTTCTGGATTTTTGAAAATTTAACTTTTTTGTGAAAATATCCACTAAATGAGGGAATAATATGTGTGAGGGTACATCAGGAGAGTTCCAAATGTGTGTGGGAAGAATATATATCCCACGGGGGTAAAATTGAAAAAAGTTGAAAAAAATTATTTTTTGGACTTAGTCATTTTTCCGGCGTTTATCAGACTTTCAGATAGGGCGAATGTCAGTGAGCGTTCCGATTTCAGTTCCAGAGTGATTCGCCCAATGAGTCCTTGATATGTAGTCATTTTCAGCCAATTTTCTGGATTTTTGAAAATTTCACTTTTTTGTGAAAATATTCACTAAATGAGGGAATAATATGTGTGAGGGTACCCCAGGAGAGTTCCAAATGTGTGTGGGAAGAATATATCCCACGGAGGTAAAATTGAAAAGAGTTGAAAAAAAATTTTTTTTGGACTTAGTCATTTTTCCGGCGTTTACCAGACTTTCAGATAGGGGAAATGTCAGTGAGCGTTCCAATTTCAGTTCCAGAGTGATTCGCCCAATGAGTCCTTGTTATTTAGTTGTTTTCAGCCAATTTTCTAGATTTTTGAAAATTTCACTTTTTTGTGAAAATATCCACTAAATGAGGGAATAATATGTGTGAGGGTACCCCAGGAGAGTTCCAAATGTGTGTGGGAAGAATATATATCCCACGGGGGTAAAATTGAAAAAAGTTGAAAAAAATTATTTTTTGGACTTAGTCATTTTTCTGGCGTTTATCAGACTTTCAGATAGGGGAAATGTCAGTGAGCATTCCGATTTCAGTTCCAGAGCGATTCGCCCAATGAGTCCTTGATATTTAGTCGTTTTCAGCCAATTTTCTGGATTTTTGAAAATTTCACTTTTTAGTGAAAATATCCACTAAATGAGGGAATAATATGTGTGAGGGTACCCCAGGAGAGTTCCAAATGTGTGTGGGTAGAATATATATCCCGCGGGGGTAAAATTGAAAAAAGTTGAAAAAATTTGTTTGGGGGATTTAGTCATTTTTCCGGCGTTTATCAGACTTTCAGATACGGGAAATGTCAGTGAGTGTTCCGATTTCAGTTCCAGAGCGATTCGCCCAATGAGTCCTTGATATTTAGTCGTTTTCAGCCAATTTTCTGGATTTTTGAAAATTTCACTTTTTTGTGAAAATATCCACTAAATGAGGGAATAATATGTATGAGGGTACTCCAGGAGAGTTCCAAATGTGTGTGGGAAGAATATATATCCCACGGGGGTAAAATTGAAAAAAGTTGAAAAAAATTTTTTTTTGGACTTAGTCATTTTTCTGGCGTTTATCAGACTTTCAGATAGGGGAAATGTCAGTGAGCGTTCCGATTTCAGTTCCAGAGCGTTTCGCCCAATGAGTCCTTGATATTTAGTCGTTTTCAGCCAATTTTCTGGATTTTTGAAAATTTCTCTTTTTTGTGAAAATATCCACTAAATGAGGGAATAATATGTGTGAGGGTACCCCAGGAGAGTTCCAAATGTGTGTCGGAAGAATATATATCCCACGGGGGTAAAATTGAAAAAAATTTTTTTTTGGACTTAGTCATTTTTCCGGCGTTTATCAGACTTTCACATAGGGGAAATGTCAGTGAGCGTTCCGATTTCAGTTCCAGAGTGATTCGCCCTATGAGTCCTTGTTATTTAGTCGTTTTCAGCCAATTTTCTGGATTTTTGAAAATTTAACTTTTTTGTGAAAATATCCACTAAATGAGGGAATAATATGTGTGAGGGTACCCCAGGAGAGTTCCAAATGTGTGTGGGAAGAATATATATCCCACGGGGGTAAAATTGAAAAAAGTTGAAAAAAATTATTTTTTGGACTTAGTCATTTTTCCGGCGTTTATCAGACTTTCAGATAGGGCGAATGTCAGTGAGCGTTCCGATTTCAGTTCCAGAGTGATTCGCCCAATGAGTCCTTGATATGTAGTCATTTTCAGCCAATTTTCTGGATTTTTGAAAATTTCACTTTTTTGTGAAAATATTCACTAAATGAGGGAATAATATGTGTGAGGGTACCCCAGGAGAGTTCCAAATGTGTGTGGGTAGAATATATATCCCGCGGGGGTAAAATTGAAAAAAGCTGAAAACATTTTTTTGGGGGATTTAGTCATTTTTCCGGCGTTAATCAGACTTTCACATAGGGGAAATGTCAGTGAGCGTTCCGATTTCAGTTCCAGAGTGATTCGCCCAATGAGTCCTTGTTATTTAGTTGTTTTCAGCCAATTTTCTGGATTTTTGAAAATTTCACTTTTTTGTGAAAATATCCACTAAATGAGGGAATAATATGTGTGAGGGTACCCCAGGAGAGTTCCAAATGTGTGTGGGAAGAATATATATCCCGCGGGGGTAAAATTGAAAAAAGTTGAAAAAAATTATTTTTTGGACTTAGTCATTTTTCTGGAGTTTATCAGACTTTCAGATAGGGGAAATGTCAGTGAGCGTTCCGATTTCAGTTCCAGAGCGATTCGCCCAATGAGTCCTTGATATTTAGTCGTTTTCAGCCAATTTTCTGGATTTTTGAAAATTTCACTTTTTAGTGAAAATATCCACTAAATGAGGGAATAATATGTGTGAGGGTACCCCAGGAGAGTTCCAAATGTGTGTGGGAAGAATATATCCCACGGAGGTAAAATTGAAAAGAGTTGAAAAAAAATTTTTTTTGGACTTAGTCATTTTTCCGGCGTTTACCAGACTTTCAGATAGGGGAAATGTCAGTGAGCGTTCCAATTTCAGTTCCAGAGTGATTCGCCCAATGAGTCCTTGTTATTTAGTTGTTTTCAGCCAATTTTCTAGATTTTTGAAAATTTCACTTTTTTGTGAAAATATCCACTAAATGAGGGAATAATATGTGTGAGGGTACCCCAGGAGAGTTCCAAATGTGTGTGGGAAGAATATATATCCCACGGGGGTAAAATTGAAAAAAGTTGAAAAAAATTATTTTTTGGACTTAGTCATTTTTCTGGCGTTTATCAGACTTTCAGATAGGGGAAATGTCAGTGAGCATTCCGATTTCAGTTCCAGAGCGATTCGCCCAATGAGTCCTTGATATTTAGTCGTTTTCAGCCAATTTTCTGGATTTTTGAAAATTTCACTTTTTAGTGAAAATATCCACTAAATGAGGGAATAATATGTGTGAGGGTACCCCAGGAGAGTTCCAAATGTGTGTGGGTAGAATATATATCCCGCGGGGGTAAAATTGAAAAAAGTTGAAAAAATTTGTTTGGGGGATTTAGTCATTTTTCCGGCGTTTATCAGACTTTCAGATAGGGGAAATGTCAGTGAGTGTTCCGATTTCAGTTCCAGAGCGGTTTGCCCAATGAGTCCTTGATATTTAGTCGTTTTCAGCCAATTTTCTGGATTTTTGAAAATTTCACTTTTTTGTGAAAATATCCACTAAATGAGGGAATAATATGTGTGAGGGTACCCCAGGAGAGTTCCAAATGTGTGTGGGAAGAATATATATCCCACGGGGGTAAAATTGAAAAAAGTTGAAAAAAATTTTTTTTTGGACTTAGTCATTTTTCTGGCGTTTATCAGACTTTCAGATAGGGGAAATGTCAGTGAGCGTTCCGATTTCAGTTCCAGAGCGTTTCGCCCAATGAGTCCTTGATATTTAGTCGTTTTCAGCCAATTTTCTGGATTTTTGAAAATTTCTCTTTTTTGTGAAAATATCCACTAAATGAGGGAATAATATGTGTGAGGGTACCCCAGGAGAGTTCCAAATGTGTGTCGGAAGAATATATATCCCACGGGGGTAAAATTGAAAAAAATTTTTTTTTGGACTTAGTCATTTTTCCGGCGTTTATCAGACTTTCACATAGGGGAAATGTCAGTGAGCGTTCCGATTTCAGTTCCAGAGTGATTCGCCCTATGAGTCCTTGTTATTTAGTTGTTTTCAGCCAATTTTCTGGATTTTTGAAAATTTCACTTTTTTGTGAAAATATCCACTAAATGAGGGAATAATATGTGTGAGGGTACCCCAGGAGAGTTCCAAATGTGTGTGGGAAGAATATATATCCCACGGGGGTAAAATTGAAAAAAGTTGAAAAAAATTTTTTTTTGGACTTAGTCATTTTTCTGGCATTTATCAGACTTTCCCATAGGGGAAATGTCAGTGAGCGTTCCGATTTCAGTTCCAGAGTGATTCGCCCAATGAGTCCTTGTTATTTAGTTGTTTTCAGCCAATTTTCTGGATTTTTGAACATTTCTCTTTTTTGTGAAAATATCCACTAAATGAGGGAATAATATGTGTGAGGGTACCCCAGGAGAGTTCCAAATGTGTGTGGGTAGAATATATATCCCACGGGGGTAAAATTGAAAAAGGTTGAAAAAAAATTTTTTTTGGACTTAGTCATTTTTCCGGCGTTTATCAGACTTTCAGATAGGGGAAATGTCAGTGAGCGTTCCGATTTCAGTTCCAGAGTGATTCGCCCAATGAGTCCTTGTTATTTAGTTGTTTTCAGCCAATTTTCTGGATTTTTGAAAATTTCACTTTTTTGTGAAAATATCCACTAAATGAGGGAATAATATGTGTGAGGGTACCCCAGGAGAGTTCCAAATGTGTGTGGGAAGAATATATATCCCACGGGGGTAAAATTGAAAAAAATTTTTTTTTGGACTTAGTCATTTTTCCGGCGTTTATCAGACTTTCACATAGGGGAAATGTCAGTGAGCGTTCCGATTTCAGTTCCAGAGTGATTCGCCCAATGAGTCCTTGTTATTTAGTTGTTTTCAGCCAATTTTCTGGATTTTTGAAAATTTCACTTTTTTGTGAAAATATCCACTAAATGAGGGAATAATATGTGTGAGTGTACCCCAGGAGAGTTCCAAATGTGTGTGGGAAGAATATATATCCCACGGGGGTAAAATTGAAAAAAGTTAAAAAAAATTTTTTTTTGAGCTTAGTCATTTTTCCGGCGTTTATCAGACTTTCAGATAGGGCGAATGTCAGTGAGCTTTCCGATTTCAGTTCCAGAGCGATTCGCCCAATGAGTCCTTGATATTTAGTCATTTTCAGCCAATTTTCTGGATTTTTGAAAATTTCACTTTTTTGTGAAAATATTCACTAAATGAGGGAATAATATGTGTGAGGGTACCCCAGGAGAGTTCCAAATGTGTGTGGGTAGAATATATATCCCGCGGGGGTAAAATTGAAAAAAGTTGAAAAAATTTGTTTGGGGGATTTAGTCATTTTTCCGGTGTTTATCAGACTTTCAGATAGGGGAAATGTCAGTGAGTGTTCCGATTTCAGTTCCAGAGCGATTCGCCCAATGAGTCCTTGTTATTTAGTTGTTTTCAGCCAATTTTCTGGATTTTTGAAAATTTCACTTTTTTGTGAAAATATCCACTAAATGAGGGAATAATATGTGTGAGGGTACAGAATGAGAGTTCCAAATGTGTGTGGGAGGAATATATATCCCACGGGGGTAAAATTGAAAAAAGTTGAAAAAAAATTTTTTTTGGACTTAGTCATTTTTCTGGCGTTTATCAGACTTTCAGATAGGGGAAATGTCAGTGAGCGTTCCGATTTCAGTTCCAGAGCGTTTCGCCCAATGAGTCCTTGATATTTAGTCTTTTTCAGCCAATTTTCTGGATTTTTGAAAATTTCACTTTTTTGTGAAAATATCCACTAAATGAGGGAATAATATGTGTGAGGGTACCCCAGGAGAGTTCCAAATGTGTGTGAGAAGAATATATATCCCACGGGGGTAAAATTGAAAAAAGTTGAAAAAAATTATTTTTTGGACTTAGTCATTTTTCTGGCGTTTATCAGACTTTCAGATAGGGGAAATGTCAGTGAGCATTCCGATTTCAGTTCCAGAGCGATTCGCCCAATGAGTCCTTGATATTTAGTCGTTTTCAGCCAATTTTCTGGATTCTTGAAAATTTCACTTTTTTGTGAAAATATTCACTAATCGAGGGAATAATATGTGTGAGGGTACCCCAGGAGAGTTCCAAATGTGTGAGGGTAGAATATATATCCCGCGGGGGTAAAATTGAAAAAAGTTGAAAAATTTTTTTGGGGGGATTTAGTCATTTTTCCGGCGTTTATCAGACTTTCAGATAGGGGAAATGTCAGTGAGTGTTCCGATTTCAGTTCCAGAGTGATTCGCCCAATGAGTCCTTGTTATTTAGTTGTTTTCAGCCAATTTTCTGGATTTTTGAACATTTCACTTTTTTGTGAAAATATCCACTAAATGAGGGAATAATATGTGTGAGGGTACCCCAGGAGAGTTCCAAATGTGTGTGGGAAGAATATATATCCCACGGGGGTAAAATTGAAAAAAGTTGAAAAAAATTATTTTTTGGACTTAGTCATTTTTCTGGCATTTATCAGACTTTCCCATAGGGGAAATGTCAGTGAGCGTTCCGATTTCAGTTCCAGAGTTATTCGCCCAATGAGTCATTGTTATTTAGTTGTTTTCAGCCAATTTTCTGGATTTTTGAACATTTCACTTTTTTGTGAAAATATCCACTAAATGAGGGAATAATATGTGTGAGGGTACCCCAGGAGAGTTCCAAATGTGTGTGGGAAGAATATATATCCCACGGGGGTAAAATTGAAAAAAGTTGAAAAAAATTATTTTTTGGACTTAGTCATTTTTCTGGCGTTTATCAGACTTTCAGATAGGGGAAATGTCAGTGAGCGTTCCGATTTCAGTTCCAGAGCGATTCGCCCAATGAGTCCTTGTTATTTAGTTGTTTTCAGCCAATTTTCTGGATTTTTGAAAATTTCATTTTTTTGTGAAAGTATCCACTAAATGAGGGAATAATATGTGTGAGGGTACCCCAGGAGAGTTCCAAATGTGTGTGGGAAGAATATATATCCCACGGGGGTAAAATTGAAAAAAGTTGAAAAAAAATATTTTTTGGACTTAGTCATTTTTCTGGAGTTTATCAGACTTTCAGATAGGGGAAATGTCAGTGAGCGTTCCGATTTCAGTTCCAGAGCGATTCGCCCAATGAGTCCTTGATATTTAGTCGTTTTCAGCCAATTTTCTGATTTTCTGGATTTTTGAAAATTTAACTTTTTTGTGAAAATATCCACTAAATGAGGGAATAATATGTGTGAGGGTACATCAGGAGAGTTCCAAATGTGTGTGGGAAGAATATATATCCCACGGGGGTAAAATTGAAAAAAGTTGAAAAAAATTATTTTTTGGACTTAGTCATTTTTCCGGCGTTTATCAGACTTTCAGATAGGGCGAATGTCAGTGAGCGTTCCGATTTCAGTTCCAGAGTGATTCGCCCAATGAGTCCTTGATATGTAGTCATTTTCAGCCAATTTTCTGGATTTTTGAAAATTTCACTTTTTTGTGAAAATATTCACTAAATGAGGGAATAATATGTGTGAGGGTACCCCAGGAGAGTTCCAAATGTGTGTGGGAAGAATATATCCCACGGAGGTAAAATTGAAAAGAGTTGAAAAAAAATTTTTTTTGGACTTAGTCATTTTTCCGGCGTTTACCAGACTTTCAGATAGGGGAAATGTCAGTGAGCGTTCCAATTTCAGTTCCAGAGTGATTCGCCCAATGAGTCCTTGTTATTTAGTTGTTTTCAGCCAATTTTCTAGATTTTTGAAAATTTCACTTTTTTGTGAAAATATCCACTAAATGAGGGAATAATATGTGTGAGGGTACCCCAGGAGAGTTCCAAATGTGTGTGGGAAGAATATATATCCCACGGGGGTAAAATTGAAAAAAGTTGAAAAAAATTATTTTTTGGACTTAGTCATTTTTCTGGCGTTTATCAGACTTTCAGATAGGGGAAATGTCAGTGAGCATTCCGATTTCAGTTCCAGAGCGATTCGCCCAATGAGTCCTTGATATTTAGTCGTTTTCAGCCAATTTTCTGGATTTTTGAAAATTTCACTTTTTAGTGAAAATATCCACTAAATGAGGGAATAATATGTGTGAGGGTACCCCAGGAGAGTTCCAAATGTGTGTGGGTAGAATATATATCCCGCGGGGGTAAAATTGAAAAAAGTTGAAAAAATTTGTTTGGGGGATTTAGTCATTTTTCCGGCGTTTATCAGACTTTCAGATACGGGAAATGTCAGTGAGTGTTCCGATTTCAGTTCCAGAGCGATTCGCCCAATGAGTCCTTGATATTTAGTCGTTTTCAGCCAATTTTCTGGATTTTTGAAAATTTCACTTTTTTGTGAAAATATCCACTAAATGAGGGAATAATATGTATGAGGGTACTCCAGGAGAGTTCCAAATGTGTGTGGGAAGAATATATATCCCACGGGGGTAAAATTGAAAAAAGTTGAAAAAAATTTTTTTTTGGACTTAGTCATTTTTCTGGCGTTTATCAGACTTTCAGATAGGGGAAATGTCAGTGAGCGTTCCGATTTCAGTTCCAGAGCGTTTCGCCCAATGAGTCCTTGATATTTAGTCGTTTTCAGCCAATTTTCTGGATTTTTGAAAATTTCTCTTTTTTGTGAAAATATCCACTAAATGAGGGAATAATATGTGTGAGGGTACCCCAGGAGAGTTCCAAATGTGTGTCGGAAGAATATATATCCCACGGGGGTAAAATTGAAAAAAATTTTTTTTTGGACTTAGTCATTTTTCCGGCGTTTATCAGACTTTCACATAGGGGAAATGTCAGTGAGCGTTCCGATTTCAGTTCCAGAGTGATTCGCCCTATGAGTCCTTGTTATTTAGTCGTTTTCAGCCAATTTTCTGGATTTTTGAAAATTTAACTTTTTTGTGAAAATATCCACTAAATGAGGGAATAATATGTGTGAGGGTACCCCAGGAGAGTTCCAAATGTGTGTGGGAAGAATATATATCCCACGGGGGTAAAATTGAAAAAAGTTGAAAAAAATTATTTTTTGGACTTAGTCATTTTTCCGGCGTTTATCAGACTTTCAGATAGGGCGAATGTCAGTGAGCGTTCCGATTTCAGTTCCAGAGTGATTCGCCCAATGAGTCCTTGATATGTAGTCATTTTCAGCCAATTTTCTGGATTTTTGAAAATTTCACTTTTTTGTGAAAATATTCACTAAATGAGGGAATAATATGTGTGAGGGTACCCCAGGAGAGTTCCAAATGTGTGTGGGTAGAATATATATCCCGCGGGGGTAAAATTGAAAAAAGCTGAAAACATTTTTTTGGGGGATTTAGTCATTTTTCCGGCGTTAATCAGACTTTCACATAGGGGAAATGTCAGTGAGCGTTCCGATTTCAGTTCCAGAGTGATTCGCCCAATGAGTCCTTGTTATTTAGTTGTTTTCAGCCAATTTTCTGGATTTTTGAAAATTTCACTTTTTTGTGAAAATATCCACTAAATGAGGGAATAATATGTGTGAGGGTACCCCAGGAGAGTTCCAAATGTGTGTGGGAAGAATATATATCCCGCGGGGGTAAAATTGAAAAAAGTTGAAAAAAATTATTTTTTGGACTTAGTCATTTTTCTGGAGTTTATCAGACTTTCAGATAGGGGAAATGTCAGTGAGCGTTCCGATTTCAGTTCCAGAGCGATTCGCCCAATGAGTCCTTGATATTTAGTCGTTTTCAGCCAATTTTCTGGATTTTTGAAAATTTCACTTTTTAGTGAAAATATCCACTAAATGAGGGAATAATATGTGTGAGGGTACCCCAGGAGAGTTCCAAATGTGTGTGGGAAGAATATATCCCACGGAGGTAAAATTGAAAAGAGTTGAAAAAAAATTTTTTTTGGACTTAGTCATTTTTCCGGCGTTTACCAGACTTTCAGATAGGGGAAATGTCAGTGAGCGTTCCAATTTCAGTTCCAGAGTGATTCGCCCAATGAGTCCTTGTTATTTAGTTGTTTTCAGCCAATTTTCTAGATTTTTGAAAATTTCACTTTTTTGTGAAAATATCCACTAAATGAGGGAATAATATGTGTGAGGGTACCCCAGGAGAGTTCCAAATGTGTGTGGGAAGAATATATATCCCACGGGGGTAAAATTGAAAAAAGTTGAAAAAAATTATTTTTTGGACTTAGTCATTTTTCTGGCGTTTATCAGACTTTCAGATAGGGGAAATGTCAGTGAGCATTCCGATTTCAGTTCCAGAGCGATTCGCCCAATGAGTCCTTGATATTTAGTCGTTTTCAGCCAATTTTCTGGATTTTTGAAAATTTCACTTTTTAGTGAAAATATCCACTAAATGAGGGAATAATATGTGTGAGGGTACCCCAGGAGAGTTCCAAATGTGTGTGGGTAGAATATATATCCCGCGGGGGTAAAATTGAAAAAAGTTGAAAAAATTTGTTTGGGGGATTTAGTCATTTTTCCGGCGTTTATCAGACTTTCAGATAGGGGAAATGTCAGTGAGTGTTCCGATTTCAGTTCCAGAGCGGTTTGCCCAATGAGTCCTTGATATTTAGTCGTTTTCAGCCAATTTTCTGGATTTTTGAAAATTTCACTTTTTTGTGAAAATATCCACTAAATGAGGGAATAATATGTGTGAGGGTACCCCAGGAGAGTTCCAAATGTGTGTGGGAAGAATATATATCCCACGGGGGTAAAATTGAAAAAAGTTGAAAAAAATTTTTTTTTGGACTTAGTCATTTTTCTGGCGTTTATCAGACTTTCAGATAGGGGAAATGTCAGTGAGCGTTCCGATTTCAGTTCCAGAGCGTTTCGCCCAATGAGTCCTTGATATTTAGTCGTTTTCAGCCAATTTTCTGGATTTTTGAAAATTTCTCTTTTTTGTGAAAATATCCACTAAATGAGGGAATAATATGTGTGAGGGTACCCCAGGAGAGTTCCAAATGTGTGTCGGAAGAATATATATCCCACGGGGGTAAAATTGAAAAAAATTTTTTTTTGGACTTAGTCATTTTTCCGGCGTTTATCAGACTTTCACATAGGGGAAATGTCAGTGAGCGTTCCGATTTCAGTTCCAGAGTGATTCGCCCTATGAGTCCTTGTTATTTAGTTGTTTTCAGCCAATTTTCTGGATTTTTGAAAATTTCACTTTTTTGTGAAAATATTCACTAAATGAGGGAATAATATGTGTGAGGGTACCCCAGGATAGTTCCAAATGTGTGTGGGTAGAATATATATCCCGCGGGGGTAAAATTGAAAAAAGTTGAAAAAATTTGTTTGGGGGATTTAGTCATTTTTCCGGCGTTTATCAGACTTTCAGATAGGGGAAATGTCAGTGAGTGTTCCGATTTCAGTTCCAGAGCGATTCGCCCAATGAGTCCTTGTTATTTAGTTGTTTTCAGCCAATTTTCTGGATTTTTGAAAATTTCACTTTTTTGTGAAAATATCCACTAAATGAGGGAATAATATGTGTGAGGGTACCCCAGGAGAGTTCCAAATGTGTGTGGGTAGAATATATATCCCACAGGGGTAAAATTGAAAAAATTTGAAAAAAATTTTTTTTTGGACTTAGTCATTTTTCTGGCGTTTATCAGACTTTCAGATAGGGGAAATGTCAGTGAGCGTTCCGATTTCAGTTCCAGAGCATTTCGCCCAATGAGTCCTTGATATTTAGTCGTTTTCAGCCAATTTTCTGGATTTTTGAAAATTTCACTTTTTTGTGAAAATATCCACTAAATGAGGGAATAATATGTGTGAGGGTACCCCAGGAGAGTTCCAAATGTGTGTGGGAAGAATATATATCCCACGGGGGTAAAATTGAAAAAAGTTGAAAAAAATTTTTTTTTGGACTTAGTCATTTTTCTGGCATTTATCAGACTTTCCCATAGGGGAAATGTCAGTGAGCGTTCCGATTTCAGTTCCAGAGCGATTCGCCCAATGAGTCCTTGATATTTAGTCGTTTTCAGCCAATTTTCTGGATTTTTGAAAATTTCACTTTTTTGTGAAAATATCCACTAAATGAGGGAATAATATGTGTGAGGGTACCCCAGGAGAGTTCCAAATGTGTGTGGGAAGAATATATATCCCACGGGGGTAAAATTGAAAAAAGTTGAAAAAAATTTTTTTTTGGACTTAGTCATTTTTCTGGCATTTATCAGACTTTCCCATAGGGGAAATGTCAGTGAGCGTTCCGATTTCAGTTCCAGAGCGATTCGCCCAATGAGTCCTTGTTATTTAGTTGTTTTCAGCCAATTTTTTGGATTTTTGAAAATTTCACTTTTTTGTGAAAATATCCACTAAATGAGGGAATAATATGTGTGATGGTACCCCAGGAGAGTTCCAAATGTGTGTGGGAAGAATATATATCCCACGGGGGTAAAATTGAAAAAAGTTGAAAAAAATTTTTTTTTGGACTTAGTCATTTTTCTGGCATTTATCAGACTTTCCCATAGGGGAAATGTCAGTGAGCGTTCCGATTTCAGTTCCAGAGTGATTCGCCCAATGAGACCTTGTTATTTAGTTTTCAGCCAATTTTCTGGATTTTTGAAAATTTCACTTTTTTGTGAAAATATCCACTAAATGAGGGAATAATATGTGTGAGGGTACCCCAGGAGAGTTCCAAATGTGTGTGGGAAGAATATATATCCCACGGGGGTAAAATTGAAAAAAGTTGAAAAAAATTTTTTTTTGGACTTAGTCATTTTTCTGGAGTTTATCAGACTTTCAGATAGGGGAAATGTCAGTGAGCGTTCCGATTTCAGTTCCAGAGCGATTCGCCCAATGAGTCCTTGATATTTAGTCGTTTTCAGCCAATTTTCTGGATTTTTGAAAATTTCACTTTTTTGTGAAAATATCCACTAAATGAGGGAATAATATGTGTGAGGGTACCCCAGGAGAGTTCCAAATGTGTGTGGGAAGAATATATATCCCACGGAGGTAAAATTGAAAAGAGTTAAAAAAAAATTTTTTTTGGACTTAGTCATTTTTCCGGCGTTTATCAGACTTTCAGATAGGGGAAATGTCAGTGAGCGTTCCAATTTCAGTTCCAGAGTGATTCGCCCAATGAGTCCTTGTTATTTAGTTGTTTTCAGCCAATTTTCTGGATTTTTGAAAATTTCACTTTTTTTGTGAAAATATCCACTAAATGAGGGAATAATATGTGTGAGGGTACCCCAGGAGAGTTCCAAATGTGTGTGGGAAGAATATATATCCCACAGGGGTAAAATTGAAAAAAGTTGAAAAAAATTATTTTTTGGACTTAGTCATTTTTCTGGCGTTTATCAGACTTTCAGATAGGGGAAATGTCAGTGAGCGTTCCGATTTCAGTTCCAGAGCGATTCGCCCAATGAGTCCTTGATATTTAGTCGTTTTCAGCCAATTTTCTGGATTTTTGAAAATTTCACTTTTTTGTGAAAATATTCACTAAATGAGGGAATAATATGTGTGAGGGTACCCCAGGAGAGTTCCAAATGTGTGTGGGTAGAATATATATCCCGCGGGGGTAAAATTGAAAAAAGTTGAAAAAATTTTTTGGGGGGATTTAGTCATTTTTCCGGCGTTTATCAGACTTTCAGATAGGGGAAATGTCAGTGAGCGTTCCAATTTCAGTTCCAGAGTGATTCGCCCAATGAGTCCTTGATATTTAGTCGTTTTCAGCCAATTTTCTGGATTTTTGAAAATTTCACTTTTTTGTGAAAATATCCACTAAATGAGGGAATAATATGTGTGAGGGTACCCCAGGAGAGTTCCAAATGTGTGTGGGAAGAATATATATCCCACGGGGGTAAAATTGAAAAAAGTTGAAAAAAATTTTTTTTTGGACTTAGTCATTTTTCTGGCGTTTATCAGACTTTCAGATAGGGGAAATGTCAGTGAGCGTTCCGATTTCAGTTCCAGAGCGTTTCGCCCAATGAGTCCTTGATATTTAGTCGTTTTCAGCCAATTTTCTGGATTTTTGAAAATTTCACTTTTTTGTGAAAATATCCACTAAATGAGGGAATAATATGTGTGAGGGTACCCCAGGAGAGTTCCAAATGTGTGTGGGTAGAATATATATCCCACAGGGGTAAAATTGAAAAAGGTTGAAAAAAATTTTTTTTTGGACTTAGTCATTTTTCTGGCGTTTATCAGACTTTCAGATAGGGGAAATGTCAGTGAGCGTTCCGATTTCAGTTCCAGAGCATTTCGCCCAATGAGTCCTTGATATTTAGTCGTTTTCAGCCAATTTTCTGGATTTTTGAAAATTTCACTTTTTTGTGAAAATATCCACTAAATGAGGGAATAATATGTGTGAGGGTACCCCAGGAGAGTTCCAAATGTGTGTGGGAAGAATATATATCCCACGGGGGTAAAATTGAAAAAAGTTGAAAAAAATTTTTTTTTGGACTTAGTCATTTTTCTGGCATTTATCAGACTTTCCCATAGGGGAAATGTCAGTGAGCGTTCCGATTTCAGTTCCAGAGCGATTCGCCCAATGAGTCCTTGTTATTTAGTTGTTTTCAGCCAATTTTTTGGATTTTTGAAAATTTCACTTTTTTGTGAAAATATCCACTAAATGAGGGAATAATATGTGTGAGGGTACCCCAGGAGAGTTCCAAATGTGTGTGGGAAGAATATATATCCCACGGGGGTAAAATTGAAAAAAGTTGAAAAAAATTTTTTTTTGGACTTAGTCATTTTTCTGGCATTTATCAGACTTTCCCATAGGGGAAATGTCAGTGAGCGTTCCGATTTCAGTTCCAGAGTGATTCGCCCAATGAGACCTTGTTATTTAGTTTTCAGCCAATTTTCTGGATTTTTGAAAATTTCACTTTTTTGTGAAAATATCCACTAAATGAGGGAATAATATGTGTGAGGGTACCCCAGGAGAGTTCCAAATGTGTGTGGGAAGAATATATATCCCACGGGGGTAAAATTGAAAAAAGTTGAAAAAAATTTTTTTTTGGACTTAGTCATTTTTCTGGAGTTTATCAGACTTTCAGATAGGGGAAATGTCAGTGAGCGTTCCGATTTCAGTTCCAGAGCGATTCGCCCAATGAGTCCTTGATATTTAGTCGTTTTCAGCCAATTTTCTGGATTTTTGAAAATTTCACTTTTTTGTGAAAATATCCACTAAATGAGGGAATAATATGTGTGAGGGTACCCCAGGAGAGTTCCAAATGTGTGTGGGAAGAATATATATCCCACGGAGGTAAAATTGAAAAGAGTTAAAAAAAAATTTTTTTTGGACTTAGTCATTTTTCCGGCGTTTATCAGACTTTCAGATAGGGGAAATGTCAGTGAGCGTTCCAATTTCAGTTCCAGAGTGATTCGCCCAATGAGTCCTTGTTATTTAGTTGTTTTCAGCCAATTTTCTGGATTTTTGAAAATTTCACTTTTTTTGTGAAAATATCCACTAAATGAGGGAATAATATGTGTGAGGGTACCCCAGGAGAGTTCCAAATGTGTGTGGGAAGAATATATATCCCACGGGGGTAAAATTGAAAAAAGTTGAAAAAAATTATTTTTTGGACTTAGTCATTTTTCTGGCGTTTATCAGACTTTCAGATAGGGGAAATGTCAGTGAGCGTTCCGATTTCAGTTCCAGAGCGATTCGCCCAATGAGTCCTTGATATTTAGTCGTTTTCAGCCAATTTTCTGGATTTTTGAAAATTTCACTTTTTTGTGAAAATATTCACTAAATGAGGGAATAATATGTGTGAGGGTACCCCAGGAGAGTTCCAAATGTGTGTGGGTAGAATATATATCCCGCGGGGGTAAAATTGAAAAAAGTTGAAAAAATTTTTTGGGGGGATTTAGTCATTTTTCCGGCGTTTATCAGACTTTCAGATAGGGGAAATGTCAGTGAGCGTTCCAATTTCAGTTCCAGAGTGATTCGCCCAATGAGTCCTTGATATTTAGTCGTTTTCAGCCAATTTTCTGGATTTTTGAAAATTTCACTTTTTTGTGAAAATATCCACTAAATGAGGGAATAATATGTGTGAGGGTACCCCAGGAGAGTTCCAAATGTGTGTGGGAAGAATATATATCCCACGGGGGTAAAATTGAAAAAAGTTGAAAAAAATTTTTTTTTGGACTTAGTCATTTTTCTGGCGTTTATCAGACTTTCAGATAGGGGAAATGTCAGTGAGCGTTCCGATTTCAGTTCCAGAGCGTTTCGCCCAATGAGTCCTTGATATTTAGTCGTTTTCAGCCAATTTTCTGGATTTTTGAAAATTTCACTTTTTTGTGAAAATATCCACTAAATGAGGGAATAATATGTGTGAGGGTACCCCAGGAGAGTTCCAAATGTGTTTGGGAAGAATATATATCCCACAGGGGTAAAATTGAAAAAAGTTGAAAAAAATTTTTTTTTGGACTTAGTCATTTTTCTGGCATTTATCAGACTTTCCCATAGGGGAAATGTCAGTGAGCGTTCCGATTTCAGTTCCAGAGTGATTCGCCCAATGAGTCCTTGTTATTTAGTTTTCAGCCAATTTTCTGGATTTTTGAAAATTTCACTTTTTTGTGAAAATATCCACTAAATGAGGGAATAATATGTGTGAGGGTACCCCAGGAGAGTTCCAAATGTGTGTGGGAAGAATATATATCCCACGGGGGTAAAATTGAAAAAAGTTGAAAAAAATTATTTTTTGGACTTAGTCATTTTTCTGGCGTTTATCAGACTTTCAGATAGGGGAAATGTCAGTGAGCGTTCTGATTTCAGTTCCAGAGCGATTCGCCCAATGAGTCCTTGTTATTTAGTTGTTTTCAGCCAATTTTCTGGATTTTTGAAAATTTCACTTTTTTGTGAAAATATCCACTAAATGAGGGAATAATATGTGTGAGGGTACCCCAGGAGAGTTCCAAATGTGTGTGGGAAGAATATATATCCCACGGGGGTAAAATTGAAAAAAGTTGAAAAAATTTTTTATTTGGACTTAGTCATTTTTCTGGCATTTATCAGACTTTCCCATAGGGGAAATGTCAGTGAGCGTTCCGATTTCAGTTCCAGAGTGATTCGCCCAATGAGTCCTTGTTATTTAGTTTTCAGCCAATTTTCTGGATTTTTGAAAATTTCACTTTTTTGTGAAAATATCCACTAAATGAGGGAATAATATGTGTGAGGGTACCCCAGGAGAGTTCCAAATGTGTGTGGGAAGAATATATATCCCACGGGGGTAAAATTGAAAAAAGTTGAAAAAAATAATTTTTTGGACTTAGTCATTTTTCTGGCGTTTATCAGACTTTCAGATAGGGGAAATGTCAGTGAGCGTTCCGATTTCAGTTCCAGAGCGATTCGCCCAATGAGTCCTTGATATTTAGTCGTTTTCAGCCAATTTTCTGGATTTTTGAAAATTTCACTTTTTTGTGAAAATATCCACTAAATGAGGGAATAATATGTGTGAGGGTACCCCAGGAGAGTTCCAAATGTGTGTGGGAAGAATATATATCCCACGGAGGTAAAATTGAAAAGAGTTGAAAAAAAATTTTTTTTGGACTTAGTCATTTTTCCGGCGTTTATCAGACTTTCAGATAGGGGAAATGTCAGTGAGCGTTCCAATTTCAGTTCCAGAGTGATTCGCCCAATGAGTCCTTGTTATTTAGTTGTTTTCAGCCAATTTTCTGGATTTTTGAAAATTTCACTTTTTTGTGAAAATATCCACTAAATGAGGGAATAATATGTGTGAGGGTACCCCAGGAGAGTTCCAAATGTGTGTAGGAAGAATATATATCCCACGGGGGTAAAATTGAAAAAAGTTGAAAAAAATTTTTTTTTGGACTTAGTCATTTTTCTGGCATTTATCAGACTTTCCCATAGGGGAAATGTCAGTGAGCGTTCCGATTTCAGTTCCAGAGTTATTCGCCCAATGAGTCCTTGTTATTTAGTTGTTTTCAGCCAATTTTCTGGATTTTTGAACATTTCACTTTTTTGTGAAAATATCCACTAAATGAGGGAATAATATGTGTGAGGGTACCCCAGGAGAGTTCCAAATGTGTGTGGGAAGAATATATATCCCACGGGGGTAAAATTGAAAAAAGTTGAAAAAAAATTTTTTTTGGACTTAGTCATTTTTCTGGCATTTATCAGACTTTCCCATAGGGGAAATGTCAGTGAGCGTTCCGATTTCAGTTCCAGAGTGATTCGCCCAATGAGTCCTTGTTATTTAGTTTTCAGCCAATTTTCTGGATTTTTGAAAATTTCACTTTTTTGTGAAAATATCCACTAAATGAGGGAATAATATGTGTGAGGGTACCCCAGGAGAGTTCCAAATGTGTGTGGGAAGAATATATATCCCACGGGGGTAAAATTGAAAAAAGTTGAAAAAAATTATTTTTTGGACTTAGTCATTTTTCTGGCGTTTATCAGACTTTCAGATAGGGGAAACGTCAGTGAGCGTTCCGATTTCAGTTCCAGAGCGATTCGCCCAATGAGTCCTTGATATTTAGTCGTTTTCAGCCAATTTTCTGGATTTTTGAAAATTTCACTTTTTTGTGAAAATATCCACTAAATGAGGGAATAATATGTGTGAGGGTACCCCAGGAGAGTTCCAAATGTGTGTGGGAAGAATATATATCCCACGGGGGTAAAATTGAAAAAAGTTGAAAAAAATTTTTTTTTGGACTTAGTCATTTTTCCGGCGTTTATCAGACTTTCAGATAGGGGAAATGTCAGTGAGCGTTTCAATTTCAGTTCCAGAGTGATTCGCCCAATGAGTCCTTGTTATTTAGTTGTTTTCAGCCAATTTTCTGGATTTTTGAAAATTTCACTTTTTTGTAAAAATATCCACTAAATGAGGGAATAATATGTGTGAGGGTACCCCAGGAGAGTTCCAAATGTGTGTAGGAAGAATATATATCCCACGGGGGTAAAATTGAAAAAAGTTGAAAAAAAAATTTTTTTGGACTTAGTCATTTTTCTGGCATTTATCAGACTTTCCCATAGGGGAAATGTCAGTGAGCGTTCCGATTTCAGTTCCAGAGTTATTCGCCCAATGAGTCCTTGTTATTTAGTTGTTTTCAGCCAATTTTCTGGATTTTTGAACATTTCACTTTTTTGTGAAAATATCCACTAAATGAGGGAATAATATGTGTGAGGGTACCCCAGGAGAGTTCCAAATGTGTGTGGGAAGAATATATATCCCACGGGGGTAAAATTGAAAAAAGTTGAAAAAAAATTTTTTTTGGACTTAGTCATTTTTCTGGCATTTATCAGACTTTCCCATAGGGGAAATGTCAGTGAGCGTTCCGATTTCAGTTCCAGAGTGATTCGCCCAATGAGTCCTTGTTATTTAGTTTTCAGCCAATTTTCTGGATTTTTGAAAATTTCACTTTTTTGTGAAAATATCCACTAAATGAGGGAATAATATGTGTGAGGGTACCCCAGGAGAGTTCCAAATGTGTGTGGGAAGAATATATATCCCACGGGGGTAAAATTGAAAAAAGTTGAAAAAAAATATTTTTTGGACTTAGTCATTTTTCTGGCGTTTACCAGACTTTCAGATAGGGGAAATGTCAGTGAGCGTTCCGATTTCAGTTCCAGAGCGATTCGCCCAATGAGTCCTTGATATTTAGTCGTTTTCAGCCAATTTTCTGGATTTTTGAAAATTTCACTTTTTTGTGAAAATATCCACTAAATGAGGGAATAATATGTGTGAGGGTACCCCAGGAGAGTTCCAAATGTGTGTGGGAAGAATATATATCCCAAGGAGGTAAAATTGAAAAGAGTTGAAAAAAAATTTTTTTTGGACTTAGTCATTTTTCCGGCGTTTATCAGACTTTCAGATAGGGGAAATGTCAGTGAGCGTTCCAATTTCAGTTCCAGAGTGATTCGCCCAATGAGTCCTTGTTATTTAGTTGTTTTCAGCCAATTTTCTGGATTTTTGAAAATTTCACTTTTTTGTGAAAATATCCACTAAATGAGGGAATAATATGTGTGAGGGAACCCCAGGAGAGTTCCAAATGTGTGTGGGAAGAATATATATCCCACGGGGGTAAAATTGAATAAAGTTGAAAAAAATTATTTTTTCGACTTAGTCATTTTTCTGGCGTTTATCAGACTTTCAGATAGGGGAAATGTCAGTGAGCGTTCCGATTTCAGTTCCAGAGCGATTCGCCCAATGAGTCCTTGTTATTTAGTTGTTTTCAGCCAATTTTCTGGATTTTTGAAAATTTCACTTTTTTGTGAAAATATCCACTAAATGAGGGAATAATATGTGTGAGGGTACCCCAGGAGAGTTACAAATGTGTGTGGGAAGAATATATATCCCACGGGGGTAAAATTGAAAAAAGTTGAAAAAAATTTTTTTTTGTACTTAGTCATTTTTCTGGCATTTATCAGACTTTCCCATAGGGGAAATGTCAGTGAGCGTTCCGATTTCAGTTAAAGAGTTATTCGCCCAATGAGTCCTTGTTATTTAGTTGTTTTCAGCCAATTTTCTGGATTTTTGAACATTTCACTTTTTTGTGAAAATATCCACTAAATGAGGGAATAATATGTGTGAGGGTACCCCAGGAGAGTTTCAAATGTGTGTGGGAAGAATATATATCCCACGGGGGTAAAATTGAAAAAAGTTGAAAAAAATTATTTTTTGGACTTAGTCATTTTTCTGGCGTTTATCAGACTTTCAGATAGGGGAAATGTCAGTGAGCGTTCCGATTTCAGTTCCAGAGCGATTCGCCCAATGAGTCCTTGTTATTTAATTGTTTTCAGCCAATTTTCTGGATTTTTGAAAATTTCACTTTTTTGTGAAAATATCCACTAAATGAGGGAATAATATGTGTGAGGGTACCCCAGGAGAGTTCCAAATGTGTGTGGGAAGAATATATATCCCACGGGGGTAAAATTGAAAAAAGTTGAAAAAAATTATTTTTTGGACTTAGTCATTTTTCTGGCGTTTATCAGACTTTCAGATAGGGGAAATGTCAGTGAGCGTTCCGATTTCAGTTCCAGAGCGATTCGCCCAATGAGTCCTTGATATTTAGTCGTTTTCAGCCAATTTTCTGGATTTTTGAAAATTTCACTTTTTTGTGAAAATATCCACTAAATGAGGGAATAATATGTGTGAGGGTACCCCAGGAGAGTTCCAAATGTGTGTGGGAAGAATATATATCCCACGGAGGTAAAATTGAAAAGAGTTGAAAAAAAATTTTTTTTGGACTTAGTCATTTTTCCGGCGTTTATCAGACTTTCAGATAGGGGAAATGTCAGTGAGCGTTCCGATTTCAGTTCCAGAGTGATTCACCCAATGAGTCCTTGTTATTTAGTTGTTTTAAGCCAATTTTCTGGATTTTTGAAAATTTCACTTTTTTGTGAAAATATCCACTAAATGAGGGAATAATATGTGTGAGGGTACCCCAGGAGAGTTCCAAATGTGTGTGGGAAGAATATATATCCCACGGAGGTAAAATTGAAAAAAGTTGAAAAAAATTTTTTTTTGGACTTAGTCATTTTTCTGGCATTTATCAGATTTTCCCATAGGGGAAATGTCAGTGAGCGTTCCGATTTCAGTTCCAGAGTGATTCACCCAATGAGTCCTTGTTATTTAGTTGTTTTAAGCCAATTTTCTGGATTTTTGAAAATTTCACTTTTTTGTGAAAATATCCACTAAATGAGGGAATAATATGTGTGAGGGTACCCCAGGAGAGTTCCAAATGTGTGTGGGAAGAATATATATCCCACGGAGGTAAAATTGAAAAGAGTTGAAAAAAAATTTTTTTTGGACTTAGTCATTTTTCCGGCGTTTATCAGACTTTCAGATAGGGGAAATGTCAGTGAGCGTTCCAATTTCAGTTCCAGAGTGATTCGCCCAATGAGTCCTTGTTATTTAGTTGTTTTCAGCCAATTTTCTGGATTTTTGAAAATTTCACTTTTTTGTGAAAATATCCACTAAATGAGGGAATAATATGTGTGAGGGTACCCCAGGAGAGTTCCAAATGTGTGTGGGAAGAATATATATCCCACGGGGGTAAAATTGAAAAAAGTTGAAAAAAATTTTTTTTTGGACTTAGTCATTTTTCTGGCATTCATCAGACTTTCCCATAGGGGAAATGTCAGTGAGCGTTCCGATTTCAGTTCCAGAGTTATTCGCCCAATGAGTCCTTGTTATTTAGTTTTCAGCCAATTTTCTGGATTTTTGAAAATTTCACTTTTTTGTGAAAATATCCACTAAATGAGGGAATAATATGTGTGAGGGTACCCCAGGAGAGTTCCAAATGTGTGTGGGAAGAATATATATCCCACGGAGGTAAAATTGAAAAGAGTTGAAAAAAAATTTTTTTTGGACTTAGTCATTTTTCCGGCATTTATCAGACTTTCAGATAGGGGAAATGTCAGTGAGCGTTCCAATTTCAGTTCCAGAGTGATTCGCCCAATGAGTCCTTGTTATTTAGTTGTTTTCAGCCAATTTTCTGGATTTTTGAAAATTTCACTTTTTTGTGAAAATATCCACTAAATGAGGTAATAATATGTGTGAGGGTACCCCAGGAGAGTTCCAAATGTGTGTGGGAAGAATATATATCCCACGGGGGTAAAATTGAAAAAAGTTGAAAAAAATTATTTTTTGGACTTAGTCATTTTTCTGGCGTTTATAAGACTTTCAGATAGGGGAAATGTCAGTGAGCGTTCCGATTTCAGTTCCAGAGCGATTCGCCCAATGAGTCCTTGTTATTTAGTTGTTTTCAGCCAATTTTCTGGATTTTTGAAAATTTCACTTTTTTGTGAAAATATCCACTAAATGAGGGAATAATATGTGTGAGGGTACCCCAGGAGAGTTCCAAATGTGTGTGGGAAGAATATATATCCCACGGGGGTAAAATTGAAAAAAGTTGAAAAAAATTTTTTTTTGGACTTAGTCATTTTTCTGGCATTTATCAGACTTTCCCATAGGGGAAATGTCAGTGAGCGTTCCGATTTCAGTTCCAGAGTTATTCGCCCAATGAGTCCTTGTTATTTAGTTGTTTTCAGCCAATTTTCTGGATTTTTGAACATTTCACTTTTTTGTGAAAATATCCACTAAATGAGGGAATAATATGTGTGAGGGTACGGTACGCCAGGAGAGTTCCAAATGTGTGTGGGAAGAATATATATCCCACAGGGGTAAAATTGAAAAAAGTTGAAAAAAATTATTTTTTGGACTTAGTCATTTTTCTGGCGTTTATCAGACTTTCAGATAGGGGAAATGTCAGTGAGCGTTCCGATTTCAGTTCCAGAGCGATTCGCCCAATGAGTCCTTGATATTTAGTCGTTTTCAGCCAATTTTCTGGATTTTTGAAAATTTCACTTTTTTGTGGAAATATCCACTAAATGAGGGAATAATATGTGTGAGGGTACCCCAGGAGAGTTCCAAATGTGTGTGGGAAGAATATATATCCCACGGAGGTAAAATTGAAAAGAGTTGAAAAAAAATTATTTTTTGGACTTAGTCATTTTTCTGGCGTTTATCAGACTTTCAGATAGGGGAAATGTCAGTGAGCGTTCCAATTTCAGTTCCAGAGTGATTCGCCCAATGAGTCCTTGTTATTTAGTTGTTTTCAGCCAATTTTCTGGATTTTTGAAAATTTCACTTTTTTGTGAAAATATCCACTAAATGAGGGAATAATATGTGTGAGGGTACCCCAGGAGAGTTCCAAATGTGTGTGGGAAGAATATATATCCCACGGGGGTAAAATTGAAAAAAGTTGAAAAAAATTTTTTTTTGGACTTAGTCATTTTTCTGGCATTTATCAGACTTTCCCATAGGGGAAATGTCAGTGAGCGTTCCGATTTCAGTTCCAGAGTTATTCGCCCAATGAGTCCTTGTTATTTAGTTGTTTTTAGCCAATTTTCTGGATTTTTGAACATTTCACTTTTTTGTGAAAATATCCACTAAATGAGGGAATAATATGTGTGAGGGTACCCCAGGAGAGTTCCAAATGTGTGTGGGAAGAATATATATCCCACAGGGGTAAAATTGAAAAAAGTTGAAAAAAATTTTTTTTTGGACTTAGTCATTTTTCTGGCGTTTATCAGACTTTCAGATAGGGGAAATGTCAGTGAGCGTTCCGATTTCAGTTCCAGAGCGATTCGCCCAATGAGTCCTTGTTATTTAGTTGTTTTCAGCCAATTTTCTGGATTTTTGAAAATTTCACTTTTTTGTGAAAATATCCACTAAATGAGGGAATAATATGTGTGAGGGTACCCCAGGAGAGTTCCAAATGTGTGTGGGAAGAATATATATCCCACGGGGGTAAAATTGAAAAAAGTTGAAAAAAATTTTTTTTTGGACTTAGTCATTTTTCTGGCATTTATCAGACTTTCCCATAGGGGAAATGTCAGTGAGCGTTCCGATTTCAGTTCCAGAGTGATTCGCCCAATGAGTCCTTGTTATTTAGTTGTTTTCAGCCAATTTTCTGGATTTTTGAAAATTTCACTTTTTTGTGAAAATATCCACTAAATGAGGGAATAATATGTGTGAGGGTACCCCAGGAGAGTTCCAAATGTGTGTGGGTAGAATATATATCCCGCGGGGGTAAAATTGAAAAAAGTTGAAAAATTTTTTGGGGGGGATTTAGTCATTTTTCTGGCGTTTATCAGACTTTCAGATAGGGGAAATGTCAGTGAGTGTTCCGATTTCAGTTCCAGAGCGATTCGCCCAATGAGTCCTTGTTATTTAGTTGTTTTCAGCCAATTTTCTGGATTTTTGAAAATTTCACTTTTTTGTGAAAATATCCACTAAATGAGGGAATAATATGTGTGAGGGTACCCCATGAGAGTTCCAAATGTGTGTGGGTAGAATATATATCCCACGGGGGTAAAATTGAAAAAGGTTGAAAAAAATTTTTTTTTGGACTTAGTCATTTTTCCGGCGTTTATCAGACTTTCAGATAGGGGAAATGTCAGTGAGCGTTCCAATTTCAGTTCCAGAGCGATTCGCCCAATGAGTCCTTGATATTTAGTCGTTTTCAGCCAATTTTCTGGATTTTTGAAAATTTCACTTTTTTGTAAAAATATCCATTAAATGAGGGAATAATATGTGTGAGGGTACCCCAGGACAGTTCCAAATGTGTGTGGGTAGAATATATATCCCACGGGGGTAAAATTGAAAAAAGTAGAAAAAATTTTTTTTTTGGACTTAGTCATTTTTCCGGCGTTTATCAGACTTTCAGATAGGGGAAATGTCAGTGAGCATTCTGATTTCAGTTCCAGAGCGATTCGCCCAATGAGTCCTTGATATTTAGTCGTTTTCTGCCAATTTTCTGGATTTTTGAAAATTTCACTTTTTTGTAAAAATATCCACTAAATGAGGGAATAATATGTGTGAGGGTACCCCAGGAGAGTTCCAAATGTGTGTGGGTAGAATATATATCCCAAGGGGGGTAAAATTGAAAAAAGTATAAAAAATTTTTTTTTTTGGACTTAGTCATTTTTCGGGGGTTTATCAGACTTTCAGATAGGGCAAATGTCAGTTAGCGTTCCGATTTCAGTTCCAGAGCGATTCGCCCAATGAGTCCTTGATATTTATTCGTTATCAGCCAATTTTCTGGATTTTTGAAAATTTCACTTTTTTGTGAAAATGTCCACTAAATGAGGAATAATATGTGTGAGGGTACCACAGAAGAGTTCCAAATGTGTGTGGGTAGAATATATATCCCGCGGGGGTAAAATTGAAAAAAGTTGAAAAATTTTTTTGGGGGGGATTTAGTCATTTTTCCGGCGTTTATCAGACTTTCAGATAGGGGAAATGTTAGTGAGTGTTCCGATTTCAGTTCCAGAGTGATTCGCCCAATGAGTCCTTGTTATTTAGTTGTTTTCAGCCAATTTTCTGGATTTTTGAAAATTTCACTTTTTTGTGAAAATATCCACTAAATGAGGGAATAATATGTGTGAGGGTACCCCAGGAGAGTTCCAAATGTGTGTGGGAATAATATATATCCCACGGGGGTAAAATTGAAAAAAGTTGAAAAAAATTTTTTTTTGGACTTAGTCATTTTTCTGGCATTTATCAGACTTTCCCATAGGGGAAATGTCAGTGAGCGTTCCGATTTCAGTTCCAGAGTTATTCGCCCAATGAGTCCTTGTTATTTAGTTTTCAGCCAATTTTCTGGATTTTTGAAAATTTCACTTTTTTGTGAAAATATCCACTAAATGAGGTAATAATATGTGTGAGGGTACCCCAGGAGAGTTCCAAATGTGTGTGGGAAGAATATATATCCCACGGGGGTAAAATTGAAAAAAGTTGAAAAAAATTATTTTTTGGACTTAGTCATTTTTCTGGCGTTTATAAGACTTTCAGATAGGGGAAATGTCAGTGAGCGTTCCGATTTCAGTTCCAGAGCGATTCGCCCAATGAGTCCTTGTTATTTAGTTGTTTTCAGCCAATTTTCTGGATTTTTGAAAATTTCACTTTTTTGTGAAAATATCCACTAAATGAGGGAATAATATGTGTGAGGGTACCCCAGGAGAGTTCCAAATGTATGTGGGAAGAATATATATCCCACGGGGGTAAAATTGAAAAAAGTTGAAAAAAATTTTTTTTTGGACTTAGTCATTTTTCTGGCATTTATCAGACTTTCCCATAGGGGAAATGTCAGTGAGCGTTCCGATTTCAGTTCCAGAGTTATTCGCCCAATGAGTCCTTGTTATTTAGTTGTTTTCAGCCAATTTTCTGGATTTTTGAAAATTTCACTTTTTTGTGAAAATATCCACTAAATGAGGGAATAATATGTGTGAGGGTACCCCAGGAGAGTTCCAAATGTGTGTGGGTAGAATATATATCCCGCGGGGGTAAAATTGAAAAAAGTTGAAAAATTTTTTGGGGGGGATTTAGTCATTTTTCTGGCGTTTATCAGACTTTCAGATAGGGGAAATGTCAGTGAGTGTTCCGATTTCAGTTCCAGAGCGATTCGCCCAATGAGTCCTTGTTATTTAGTTGTTTTCAGCCAATTTTCTGGATTTTTGAAAATTTCACTTTTTTGTGAAAATATCCACTAAATGAGGGAATAATATGTGTGAGGGTACCCCAGGAGAGTTCCAAATGTGTGTGGGAAGAATATATATCCCACGGGGGTAAAATTGAAAAAAGTTGAAAAAAATTATTTTTTGGACTTAGTCATTTTTCTGGCATTTATCAGACTTTCAGATAGGGGAAATGTCAGTGAGCGTTCCGATTTCAGTTCCAGAGCGATTCGCCCAATGAGTCCTTGATATTTAGTCGTTTTCAGCCAATTTTCTGGATTTTTGAAAATTTCACTTTTTTGTGAAAATATCCACTAAATGAGGGAATAATATGTGTGAGGGTACCCCAGGAGAGTTCCAAATGTGTGTGGGAAGAATATATATCCCACGGAGGTAAAATTGAAAAGAGTTGAAAAAAAATTTTTTTTGGACTTAGTCATTTTTCCGGCGTTTATCAGACTTTCAGATAGGGGAAATGTCAGTGAGCGTTCCAATTTCAGTCCCAGAGTGATTCACCCAATGAGTCCTTGTTATTTAGTTGTTTTAAGCCAATTTTCTGGATTTTTGAAAATTTCACTTTTTTGTGAAAATATCCACTAAATGAGGGAATAATATGTGTGAGGGTACCCCAGGAGAGTTCCAAATGTGTGTGGGAAGAATATATATCCCACGGGGGTAAAATTGAAAAAAGTTGAAAAAAATTATTTTTTGGACTTAGTCATTTTTCTGGCGTTTATCAGACTTTCAGATAGGGGAAATGTCAGTGAGTGTTCCGATTTCAGTTCCAGAGCGATTCGCCCAATGAGTCCTTGTTATTTAGTTGTTTTCAGCCAATTTTCTGGATTTTTGAAAATTTCACTTTTTTGTGAAAATATCCACTAAATGAGGGAATAATATGTGTGAGGGTACCCCAGGAGAGTTCCAAATGTGTGTGGGTAGAATATATATCCCGCGGGGGTAAAATTGAAAAAAGTTGAAAAATTTTTTGGGGGGGATTTAGTCATTTTTCTGGCGTTTATCAGACTTTCAGATAGGGGAAATGTCAGTGAGTGTTCCGATTTCAGTTCCAGAGCGATTCGCCCAATGAGTCCTTGTTATTTAGTTGTTTTCAGCCAATTTTCTGGATTTTTGAAAATTTCACTTTTTTGTGAAAATATCCACTAAATGAGGGAATAATATGTGTGAGGGTACCCCATGAGAGTTCCAAATGTGTGTGGGTAGAATATATATCCCACGGGGGTAAAATTGAAAAAGGTTGAAAAAAATTTTTTTTTGGACTTAGTCATTTTTCCGGCGTTTATCAGACTTTCAGATAGGAGAAATGTCAGTGAGCGTTCCAATTTCAGTTCCAGAGCGATTCGCCCAATGAGTCCTTGATATTTAGTCGTTTTCAGCCAATTTTCTGGATTTTTGAAAGTTTCACTTTTTTGTAAAAATATCCATTAAATGAGGGAATAATATGTGTGAGGGTACCCCAGGACAGTTCCAAATGTGTGTGGGTAGAATATATATCCCACGGGGGTAAAATTGAAAAAAGTAGAAAAAAATTTTTTTTTGGACTTAGTCATTTTTCCGGCGTTTATCAGACTTTCAGATAGGGGAAATGTCAGTGAGCATTCTGATTTCAGTTCCAGAGCGATTCGCCCAATGAGTCCTTGATATTTAGTCGTTTTCTGCCAATTTTCTGGATTTTTGAAAATTTCACTTTTTTGTAAAAATATCCACTAAATGAGGGAATAATATGTGTGAGGGTACCCCAGGAGAGTTCCAAATGTGTGTGGGTAGAATATATATCCCAAGGGGGGTAAAATTGAAAAAAGTATAAAAAATTTTTTTTTTTGGACTTAGTCATTTTTCGGGGGTTTATCAGACTTTCAGATAGGGCAAATGTCAGTTAGCGTTCCGATTTCAGTTCCAGAGCGATTCGCCCAATGAGTCCTTGATATTTATTCGTTTTCAGCCAATTTTCTGGATTTTTGAAAATTTCACTTTTTTGTGAAAATGTCCACTAAATGAGGAATAATATGTGTGAGGGTACCACAGAAGAGTTCCAAATGTGTGTGGGTAGAATATATATCCCGCGGGGGTAAAATTGAAAAAAGTTGAAAAATTTTTTTGGGGGGGATTTAGTCATTTTTCCGGCGTTTATCAGACTTTCAGATAGGGGAAATGTTAGTGAGTGTTCCGATTTCAGTTCCAGAGTGATTCGCCCAATGAGTCCTTGTTATTTAGTTGTTTTCAGCCAATTTTCTGGATTTTTGAAAATTTCACTTTTTTGTGAAAATATCCACTAACTGAGGGAATAATATGTGTGAGGGTACCCCAGGAGAGTTCCAAATGTGTGTGGTTAGAATATATATCCCACGGGGGTAAAATTGAAAAAGTTAGAAAAAAATTTTTTTTTGGACTAAGTCATTTTTCCGGCGTTTATCAGACTTTCAGATAGGGGAAATGTCAGTGAGGGTTCCAATTTCAGTTCCAGAGCGATTCGCCCAATGAGTCCTTGATATTTAGTCGTTTTCAGCCAATTTTCTGGATTTTTGAAAATTTCACTTTTTTGTGAAAATATCCACTAAATGAGGGAATAATATGTGTGAGGGTACCCCAGGAGAGTTCCAAATGTGTGTGGGTAGAATATATATCCCACGGGGGTAAAATTGAAAAAAGGTTGAAAAAAATTTTTTTTTGGACTTAGTCATTTTTCCGGCGTTTATCAGACTTTCAGATAGGGGAAATGTCAGTGAGCGTTCCAATTTCAGTTCCAGAGCGATTCGCCCAATGAGTCCGTGATATTTAGTCGTTTTCAGCCAATTTTCTGGATTTTTGAAAATTTCACTTTTTTGTGAAAATATCCACTAAATGAGGGAATAATATGTGTGAGGGTACCCCAGAAGAGTTCCAAATGTGTGTGGGTAGAATATATATCCCACGGGGGTAAAATTTAAAAAAGTTGAAAACATTTTTTTTTTGGACTTAGTCATTTTTCCGGCATTTATCAGAGTTTCAGATAGGGCGAATGTCAGTGAGTGTTCCGATTTCAGTTCCAGAGCGATTCGCCCAATGAGTCCTTCATATTTAGTCGTTTTCAGCCAATTTTCTGGATTTTTGAAAATTTCACTTTTTTGTGAAAATATCCATTAAATGAGGGAATAATATGTGTGAGGGTACCCCAGGACAGATCCAAATGTGTGTGGGTAGAATATATATCCCACGGGGGTAAAATTGAAAAAAGTAGAAAAAAATTTTTTTTTGGACTTAGTCATTTTTCCGGCGTTTATCAGACTTTCAGATAGGGCAAATGTCAGTGAGCGTTCCAATTTCAGTCCCAGAGTGATTCACCCAATGAGTCCTTGTTATTTAGTTGTTTTAAGCCAATTTTCTGGATTTTTGAAAATTTCACTTTTTTGTGAAAATATCCACTAAATGAGGGAATAATATGTGTGAGGGTACCCCAGGAGAGTTCCAAATGTGTGTGGGAAGAATATATATCCCACGGGGGTAAAATTGAAAAAAGTTGAAAAAAATTATTTTTTGGACTTAGTCATTTTTCTGGCGTTTATCAGACTTTCAGATAGGGGAAATGTCAGTGAGTGTTCCGATTTCAGTTCCAGAGCGATTCGCCCAATGAGTCCTTGTTATTTAGTTGTTTTCAGCCAATTTTCTGGATTTTTGAAAATTTCACTTTTTTGTGAAAATATCCACTAAATGAGGGAATAATATGTGTGAGGGTACCCCAGGAGAGTTCCAAATGTGTGTGGGTAGAATATATATCCCGCGGGGGTAAAATTGAAAAAAGTTGAAAAAATTTTGGGGGGGGGTTTAGTCATTTTTCCGGCGTTTATCAGACTTTCAGATAGGGGAAATGTCAGTGAGTGTTTCGATTTCAGTTCCAGAGCGATTCGCCCAATGAGTCCTTGTTATTTAGTTGTTTTCAGCCAATTTTCTGGATTTTTGAAAATTTCACTTTTTTGTGAAAATATCCACTAAATGAGGGAATAATATGTGTGAGGGTACCCCAGGAGAGTTCCAAATGTGTGTGGGTAGAATATATATCCCGCGGAGGTAAAATTGAAAAAAGTTGAAAAATTTTTTGGGGGGGATTTAGTCATTTTTCTGGCGTTTATCAGACTTTCAGATAGGGGAAATGTCAGTGAGTGTTCCGATTTCAGTTCCAGAGCGATTCGCCCAATGAGTCCTTGTTATTTAGTTGTTTTCAGCCAATTTTCTGGATTTTTGAAAATTTCACTTTTTTGTGAAAATATCCACTAAATGAGGGAATAATATGTGTGAGGGTACCCCATGAGAGTTCCAAATGTGTGTGGGTAGAATATATATCCCACGGGGGTAAAATTGAAAAAGGTTGAAAAAAATTTTTTTTTGGACTTAGTCATTTTTCCGGCGTTTATCAGACTTTCAGATAGGGGAAATGTCAGTGAGCGTTCCAATTTCAGTTCCAGAGCGATTCGCCCAATGAGTCCTTGATATTTAGTCGTTTTCAGCCAATTTTCTGGATTTTTGAAAATTTCACTTTTTTGTAAAAATATCCATTAAATGAGGGAATAATATGTGTGAGGGTACCCCAGGACAGTTCCAAATGTGTGTGGGTAGAATATATATCCCACGGGGGTAAAATTGAAAAAAGTAGAAAAAATTTTTTTTTTGGACTTAGTCATTTTTCCGGCGTTTATCAGACTTTCAGATAGGGGAAATGTCAGTGAGCATTCTGATTTCAGTTCCAGAGCGATTCGCCCAATGAGTCCTTGATATTTAGTCGTTTTCTGCCAATTTTCTGGATTTTTGAAAATTTCACTTTTTTGTAAAAATATCCACTAAATGAGGGAATAATATGTGTGAGGGTACCCCAGGAGAGTTCCAAATGTGTGTGGGTAGAATATATATCCCAAGGGGGGTAAAATTGAAAAAAGTATAAAAAATTTTTTTTTTTGGACTTAGTCATTTTTCGGGGGTTTATCAGACTTTCAGATAGGGCAAATGTCAGTTAGCGTTCCGATTTCAGTTCCAGAGCGATTCGCCCAATGAGTCCTTGATATTTATTCGTTTTCAGCCAATTTTCTGGATTTTTGAAAATTTCACTTTTTTGTGAAAATGTCCACTAAATGAGGAATAATATGTGTGAGGGTACCACAGAAGAGTTCCAAATGTGTGTGGGTAGAATATATATCCCGCGGGGGTAAAATTGAAAAAAGTTGAAAAATTTTTTTGGGGGGGATTTAGTCATTTTTCCGGCGTTTATCAGACTTTCAGATAGGGGAAATGTTAGTGAGTGTTCCGATTTCAGTTCCAGAGTGATTCGCCCAATGAGTCCTTGTTATTTAGTTGTTTTCAGCCAATTTTCTGGATTTTTGAAAATTTCACTTTTTTGTGAAAATATCCACTAACTGAGGGAATAATATGTGTGAGGGTACCCCAGGAGAGTTCCAAATGTGTGTGGTTAGAATATATATCCCACGGGGGTAAAATTGAAAAAGTTAGAAAAAAATTTTTTTTTGGACTAAGTCATTTTTCCGGCGTTTATCAGACTTTCAGATAGGGGAAATGTCAGTGAGGGTTCCAATTTCAGTTCCAGAGCGATTCGCCCAATGAGTCCTTGATATTTAGTCGTTTTCAGCCAATTTTCTGGATTTTTGAAAATTTCACTTTTTTGTGAAAATATCCACTAAATGAGGGAATAATATGTGTGAGGGTACCCCAGGAGAGTTCCAAATGTGTGTGGGTAGAATATATATCCCACGGGGGTAAAATTGAAAAAAGGTTGAAAAAAATTTTTTTTTGGACTTAGTCATTTTTCCGGCGTTTATCAGACTTTCAGATAGGGGAAATGTCAGTGAGCGTTCCAATTTCAGTTCCAGAGCGATTCGCCCAATGAGTCCGTGATATTTAGTCGTTTTCAGCCAATTTTCTGGATTTTTGAAAATTTCACTTTTTTGTGAAAATATCCACTAAATGAGGGAATAATATGTGTGAGGGTACCCCAGAAGAGTTCCAAATGTGTGTGGGTAGAATATATATCCCACGGGGGTAAAATTTAAAAAAGTTGAAAACATTTTTTTTTTGGACTTAGTCATTTTTCCGGCATTTATCAGAGTTTCAGATAGGGCGAATGTCAGTGAGTGTTCCGATTTCAGTTCCAGAGCGATTCGCCCAATGAGTCCTTCATATTTAGTCGTTTTCAGCCAATTTTCTGGATTTTTGAAAATTTCACTTTTTTGTGAAAATATCCATTAAATGAGGGAATAATATGTGTGAGGGTACCCCAGGACAGATCCAAATGTGTGTGGGTAGAATATATATCCCGCGGGGGTAAAATTGAAAAAAGTTTAAAAAATTTTTTGGGGGGATTTAGTCATTTTTCCAGCGTTTATCAGACTTTCAGATAGGGCGAATGTCAGTGAGCGTTCCGATTTCAGTTCCAGAGCGATTCGCCCAATGAGTCCTTGATATTTAGTCGTTTTCAGCAAATTTTCTGGATTTTTGAAAATTTCTCTTTTTTGTGAAAATATTCACTAAATGAGGGAATAATATGTGTGAGGGTACCCCAGGAGAGTTCCAAATGTGTGTGGGAAGAATATATATCCCACGGGGGTAAAATTGAAGAAAGTTGAAAAAAAATTTTTTTTGGACTTAGTCATTTTTCCGGCGTTTATCAGACTTTCAGATAGGGGAAATGTCAGGGAGCGTTCCGATTTCAGTTCCAGAGCGATTCTCCCAATGAGTCCTTGATATTTAGTCGTTTTCAGCCAATTTTCTGGATTTTTGAAAATTTCACTTTTTTGTGAAAATATTCACTAAATGAGGGAATAATATGTGTGAGGGTACCCCAGGAGAGTTCCAAATGTGTGTGGGTAGAATATATATCCCGCGGGGGTAAAATTGAAAAAAGTTTAAAAATTTTTTGGGGAGGATTTAGTCATTTTTCTGGCGTTTATCAGACTTTCAGAGAGGGGAAATGTCAGTGAGTGTTCCGATTTCAGTTCCAGAGCGATTCGCCCAATGAGTTCTTGTTATTTAGTTGTTTTCAGCCAATTTTCTGGATTTTTGAAAATTTCACTTTTTTGTGAAAATATCCACTAACTGAGGGAATAATATGTGTGAGGGTACCCCAGGAGAGTTCCAAATGTGTGTGGTTAGAATATATATCCCACGGGGGTAAAATTGAAAAAGTTTGAAAAAAAATTTTTTTGGACTTAGTCATTTTTCCGGCGTTTATCAGACTTTCAGATAGGGGAAATGTCAGTGAGCATTCCGATTTCAGTTCCAGAGCGATTCGCCCAATGAGTCCTTGATATTTAGTCGTTTTCTGCCAATTTTCTGGATTTTTGAAAATTTCAATTTTTTGTAAAAATATCCACTAAATGAGGGAATAATATGTGTAAGGGTACCCCAGGAGAGTTCCAAATGTGTGTGGGTAGAATATATATCCCACGGGGGGTAAAATTGAAAAAAGTATAAAATTTTTTTTTTTTGGACTTAGTCATTTTTCGGGGTTTATCAGACTTTCAGATAGGGCAAATGCCAGTTAGCGTTCCGATTTCAGTTCCAGAGCGATTCGCCCAATGAGTCGTTGATATTTATTCGTTTTCAGCCAATTTTCTGGATTTTTGAAAATTTCACTTTTTTGTGAAAATGTTCACTAAATGAGGGAATAATATGTGTGAGGGTACCACAGAAGAGTTCCAAATGTGTGTGGGTAGAATATATATCCCGCGGAGGTAAAATTGAAAAAAGTTGAAAAATTTTTTTGGGGGGGATTTAGTCATTTTTCCGGCGTTTATCAGACTTTCAGATAGGGGAAATGTCAGTGAGTGTTACGATTTCAGTTCCAGAGCGATTCGCCCAATGAGTCCTGAGTCCTTGATATTTAGTCGTTTTCAGCCAATTTTCTGGATTTTTGAAAATTTCACTTTTTTGTGAAAATATTCACTAAATGAGGGAATAATATGTGTGAGGGTACCCCAGGAGAGTTCCAAATGTGTGTGGGTAGAATATATATCCCGCGTGGGTAAAATTGAAAAAAGTTTAAAAATTTTTTGGGGGGGATTTAGTCATTTTTCCGGCGTTCATCAGACTTTCAGAGAGGGGAAATGTCAGTGAGTGTTCCGATTTCAGTTCCAGAGCGATTCGCCCAATGAGTCCTTGTTATTTAGTTGTTTTCAGCCAATTTTCTGGATTTTTGAAAATTTCACTTTTTTGTGAAAATATCCACTAAATGAGGGAATAATATGTGTGAGGGTACCCCAGGAGAGTTCCAAATGTGTGTGGGTAGAATATATATCCCACGGGGTAAAATTGAAAAATTTGAAAAAAATTTTTTTTTGGACTTAGTCATTTTTCCGGCGTTTATCAGACTTTCAGATAGGGGAAATGTCAGTGAGCGTTCCAATTTCAGTTCCAGAGCGATTCGCCCCATGAGTCCTTGATATTTAGTCGTTTTCAGCCAATTTTCTGGATTTTTGAAAATTTCACTTTTTTGTGAAAATATCCACTAAATGAGGGAATAATATGTGTGAGGGTACCCCAGGAGAGTTCCAAATGTGTGTGGGAAGAATATATATCCCACGGGGGTAAAATTGAAGAAAGTTAAAAAAAAATTTTTTTTGGACTTAGTCATTTTTCCGGCGTTTATCAGACTTTCAGATAGGGGAAATGTCAGTGAGCATTCTGATTTCAGTTCCAGAGCGATTCGCCCAATGAGTCCTTGATATTTAGTCGTTTTCTGCCAATTTTCTGGATTTTTGAAAATTTCACTTTTTTGTAAAAATATCCACTAAATGAGGGAATAATATGTGTGAGGGTACCCCAGGAGAGTTCCAATTGTGTGTGGGTAGAATATATATCCCAAGGGGGGTAAAATTGAAAAAAGTATAAAAAATTTTTTTTTTTGGACTTAGTCATTTTTCGGGGGTTTATCAGACTTTCACATAGGGCAAATGTCAGTTAGCGTTCCGATTTCAGTTCCAGAGCGATTCGCCCAATGAGTCCTTGATATTTATTCGTTTTCAGCCAATTTTCTGGATTATTGAAAATTTCACTTTTTTGTGAAAATGTCCACTAAATGAGGGAATAATATGTGTGAGGGTACCACAGAAGAGTTCCAAATGTGTGTGGGTAGAATATATATCCCGCGGGGGTAAAATTGAAAAAAGTTGAAAAATTTTTTTGGGGGGGATTTAGTCATTTTTCCGGCGTTTATCAGACTTTCAGATAGGGGAAATGTTAGTGAGTGTTCCGATTTCAGTTCCAGAGTGATTCGCCCAATGAGTCCTTGTTATTTAGTTGTTTTCAGCCAATTTTCTGGATTTTTGAAAATTTCACTTTTTTGTGAAAATATCCACTAACTGAGGGAATAATATGTGTGAGGGTACCCCAGGAGAGTTCCAAATGTGTGTGGTTAGAATATATATCCCACGGGGGTAAAATTGAAAAAGTTAGAAAAAAATTTTTTTTTGGACTAAGTCATTTTTCCGGCGTTTATCAGACTTTCAGATAGGGGAAATGTCAGTGAGGGTTCCAATTTCAGTTCCAGAGCGATTCGCCCAATGAGTCCTTGATATTTAGTCGTTTTCAGCCAATTTTCTGGATTTTTGAAAATTTCACTTTTTTGTGAAAATATCCACTAAATGAGGGAATAATATGTGTGAGGGTACCCCAGGAGAGTTCCAAATGTGTGTGGGTAGAATATATATCCCACGGGGGTAAAATTGAAAAAGGTTGAAAAAAATTTTTTTTTGGACTTAGTCATTTTTCCGGCGTTTATCAGACTTTCAGATAGGGGAAATGTCAGTGAGCGTTCCAATTTCAGTTCCAGAGCGATTCGCCCAATGAGTCCGTGATATTTAGTCGTTTTCAGCCAATTTTCTGGATTTTTGAAAATTTCACTTTTTTGTGAAAATATCCACTAAATGAGGGAATAATATGTGTGAGGGTACCCCAGAAGAGTTCCAAATGTGTGTATGTAGAATATATATCCCACGGGGGTAAAATTTAAAAAAGTTGAATACATTTTTTTTTTGGACTTAGTCATTTTTCCGGCATTTATCAGAGTTTCAGATAGGGCGAATGTCAGTGAGTGTTCCGATTTCAGTTCCAGAGCGATTCGCCCAATGAGTCCTTCATATTTAGTCGTTTTCAGCCAATTTTCTGGATTTTTGAAAATTTCACTTTTTTGTGAAAATATCCATTAAATGAGGGAATAATATGTGTGAGGGTACCCCAGGACAGTTCCAAATGTGTGTGGGTAGAATATATATCCCACGGGGGTAAAATTGAAAAAAGTAGAAAAAAATTTTTTTTTGGACTTAGTCATTTTTCCGGCGTTTATCAGACTTTCAGATAGGGCAAATGTCAGTGAGCGTTCCGATTTCAGTTCCAGAGCGATTCGCCCAATGAGTCCTTGATATTTAGTCGTTTTCTGCCAATTTTCTGGATTTTTGAAAATTTAACTTTTTTGTGAAAATATCCACTAAATGAGGGAATAATATGTGTGAGGGTACCCCAGTAGAGTACCAAATCTGTGTGGGTAGAATATATATCCCACGGGGGTAAAATTGAAAAAAGTTGAAAAAAATTTTTTTTTGGACTTAGTCATTTTTCCGGCGTTTATCAGACTTTCAGATAGGGCGAATGTCAGTGAGCGTTCTGATTTCAGTTCCAGAGCGATTCGCCCAATGAGTCCTTGATATTTAGTCGTTTTCAGCCAATTTTCTGGATTTTTGAAAATTTCACTTTTTTGTGAAAATATCCACTAAATGAGGGAATAATATGTGTGAGGGTACCCCAGGAGAGTTCCAAATGTGTGTGGGTAGAATATATATCCCGCGGGGGTAAAATTGAAAAAAGTTTAAAAAATTTTTTGGGGGGATTTAGTCATTTTTCCAGCGTTTATCAGACTTTCAGATAGGGCGAATGTCAGTGAGCGTTCCGATTTCAGTTCCAGAGCGATTCGCCCAATGAGTCCTTGATATTTAGTCGTTTTCAGCAAATTTTCTGGATTTTTGAAAATTTCTCTTTTTTGTGAAAATATTCACTAAATGAGGGAATAATATGTGTGAGGGTACCCCAGGAGAGTTCCAAATGTGTGTGGGTAGAATATATATCCCGCGGGGGTAAAATTGAAAAAAGTTTAAAAATTTTTTGGGGAGGATTTAGTCATTTTTCTGGCGTTTATCAGACTTTCAGAGAGGGGAAATGTCAGTGAGTGTTCCGATTTCAGTTCCAGAGCGATTCGCCCAATGACTTCTTGTTATTTAGTTGTTTTCAGCCAATTTTCTGGATTTTTGAAAATTTCACTTTTTTGTGAAAATATCCACTAACTGAGGGAATAATATGTGTGAGGGTACCCCAGGAGAGTTCCAAATGTGTGTGGTTAGAATATATATCCCACGGGGGTAAAATTGAAAAAGTTTGAAAAAAATTTTTTTTGGACTTAGTCATTTTTCCGGCGTTTATCAGACTTTCAGATAGGGGAAATGTCAGTGAGCATTCCGATTTCAGTTCCAGAGCGATTCGCCCAATGAGTCCTTGATATTTAGTCGTTTTCTGCCAATTTTCTGGATTTTTGAAAATTTCACTTTTTTGTAAAAATATCCACTAAATGAGGGAATAATATGTGTGAGGGTACCCCAGGAGAGTTCCAAATGTGTGTGGGTAGAATATATATCCCACGGGGGGTAAAATTGAAAAAAGTATAAAATTTTTTTTTTTTTGGACTTAGTCATTTTTCGGGGGTTTATCAGACTTTCAGATAGGGCAAATGCCAGTTAGCGTTCCGATTTCAGTTCCAGAGCGATTCGCCCAATGAGTCGTTGATATTAATTCGTTTTCAGCCAATTTTCTGGATTTTTGAAAATTTCACTTTTTTGTGAAAATGTTCACTAAATGAGGGAATAATATGTGTGAGGGTACCACAGAAGAGTTCCAAATGTGTGTGGGTAGAATATATATCCCGCGGAGGTAAAATTGAAAAAAGTTGAAAAATTTTTTTGGGGGGGATTTAGTCATTTTTCCGGCGTTTATCAGACTTTCAGATAGGGGAAATGTCAGTGAGTGTTCCGATTTCAGTTCCAGAGCGATTCGCCCAATGAGTCCTGAGTCCTTGATATTTAGTCGTTTTCAGCCAATTTTCTGGATTTTTGAAAATTTCACTTTTTTGTGAAAATATTCACTAAATGAGGGAATAATATGTGTGAGGGTACCCCAGGAGAGTTCCAAATGTGTGTGGGTAGAATATATATCCCGCGTGGGTAAAATTGAAAAAAGTTTAAAAATTTTTTGGGGGGGATTTAGTCATTTTTCCGGCGTTCATCAGACTTTCAGAGAGGGGAAATGTCAGTGAGTGTTCCGATTTCAGTTCCAGAGCGATTCGCCCAATGAGTCCTTGTTATTTAGTTGTTTTCAGCCAATTTTCTGGATTTTTGAAAATTTCACTTTTTTGTGAAAATATCCACTAAATGAGGGAATAATATGTGTGAGGGTACCCCAGGAGAGTTCCAAATGTGTGTGGGTAGAATATATATCCCACGGGGTAAAATTGAAAAATTTGAAAAAAATTTTTTTTTGGACTTAGTCATTTTTCCGGCGTTTATCAGACTTTCAGATAGGGGAAATGTGAGTGAGCGTTCCAATTTCAGTTCCAGAGCGATTCGCCCCATGAGTCCTTGATATTTAGTCGTTTTCAGCCAATTTTCTGGATTTTTGAAAATTTCACTTTTTTGTGAAAATATCCACTAAATGAGGGAATAATATGTGTGAGGGTACCCCAGGAGAGTTCCAAATGTGTGTGGGAAGAATATATATCCCACGGGGGTAAAATTGAAGAAAGTTAAAAAAAAATTTTTTTTGGACTTAGTCATTTTTCCAGCGTTTATCAGACTTTCAGATAGGGGAAATGTCAGTGAGCATTCCGATTTCAGTTCCAGAGCGATTCGCCCAATGAGTCCTTGATATTTAGTCGTTTTCTGCCAATTTTCTGGATTTTTGAAAATTTCACTTTTTTGTGAAAATGTCCACTAAATGATGGAATAATATGTGTGAGGGTACCACAGAAGAGTTCCAAATGTGTTTGGGTAGAATATATATCCCGCGGGGGTAAAATTGAAAAAAGTTGAAAATTTTTTTGGGGGGGGATTTAGTCATTTTTCCGGCGTTTATCAGACTTTCAGATAGGGGAAATGTCAGTGAGTGTTCCGATTTCAGTTCCAGAGCGATTCGCCCAATGAGTCCTTGTTATTTAGTTGTTTTCAGCCAATTTTCTGGATTTTTGAAAATTTCACTTTTTTGTGAAAATATCCACTAAATGAGGGAATAATATATGTGAGGGTACCCCAGGAGAGTTCCAAATGTGTGTGGGTAGAATATTTATCCCACGGGGGTAAAATTGAAAAAAGTTTAAAAAAAATTTTTTTTGGACTTAGTCATTTTTCCGGCGTTTATCAGACTTTCAGATAGGGGAAATGTCAGTGAGCGTTCCAATTTCAGTTCCAGAGCGATTCACCCAATGAGTCCTTGATATTTAGTCATTTTCAGCCAATTTTCTGGATTTTTGAAAATTTCACTTTTTTGTGAAAATATCCACTTAATGAGGGAATAATATGTGTGAGGGTACCCCAGGAGAGTTCCAAATGTGTGTGGGAAGAATATATATCCCACGGGGGTAAAATTGAAGAAAGTTAAAAAAAAATTTTTTTTGGACTTAGTCATTTTTCCGGCGTTTATCAGACTTTCAGATAGGGGAAATGTCAGTGAGCATTCCGATTTCAGTTCCAGAGCGATTCGCCCAATGAGTCCTTGCTATTTAGTCGTTTTCTGCCAATTTTCTGGATTTTTGAAAATTTCACTTTTTTGTGAAAATATCCACTAAATGAGGGAATAATATGTGTGAGGGTACCCCAGGAGAGTTCCAAATGTGTGTGGGAAGAATATATATCCCACGGGGGTAAAATTGAAAAAAGTTGAAAAAATTTTTTTTTTGGACTTAGTCATTTTTCCGGCGTTTATCAGACTTTCAGATAGGGCGAATGTCAGTGAGCGTTCCGATTTCAGTTCCAGAGCGATTCGCCCAATGAGTCCTTGATATTTAGTCGTTTTCAGCCAATTTTCTGGATTTTTGAAAATTTCACTTTTTTGTGAAAATATCCACTTAATGAGGGAATAATATGTGTGAGGGTACCCCAGGAGACTTCCAAATGTGTGTGGGTAGAATATATATCCCGCGGGGGTAAAATTGAAAAAAGTTTAAAAAATTTTTTGGGGGGATTTAGTCATTTTTCCGGCGTTTATCAGACTTTCAGAGAGGGGAAATGTCAGTGAGTGTTCCGATTTCAGTTCCAGAGCGATTCGCCCAATGAGTCCTTGTTATTTAGGTGTTTTCAGCCAATTTTCTGGATTTTTGAAAATTTCACTTTTTTGTGAAAATATCCACTAAATGAGGGAATAATATGTGTGAGGGTACCCCAGGAGAGTTCCAAATGTGTGTGGGAAGAATATATATCCCACGGGGTAAATTTTTTTGGACTTAGTCATTTTTCCGGCGTTTATCAGACTTTCAGATAGGGGAAATGTCAGTGAGCATTCCGATTTCAGTTCCAGAGCGATTCGCCCAATGAGTCCTTGATATTTAGTCGTTTTCTGCCAATTTTCTGGATTTTTGAAAATTTCACTTTTTTGTAAAAATATCCACTAAATGAGGGAATAATATGTGTGAGGGTACCCCAGGAGAGTTCCAAATGTGTGTGGGTAGAATATATATCCCACAGGGGGTAAAATTGAAAAAAGTATAAAAAATTTTTTTTTTTGGACTTAGTCATTTTTCGAGGGTTTATCAGACTTTCAGATAGGGCAAATGTCAGTTAGCGTTCCGATTTCAGTTCCAGAGCGATTCGCCCAATGAGTGCTTGATATTTATTCGTTTTCAGCCAATTTTCTGGATTTTTGAAAATTTCACTTTTTTGTGAAAATGTCCACTAAATGATGGAATAATATGTGTGAGGGTACCACAGAAGAGTTCCAAATGTGTTTGGGTAGAATATATATCCCGCGGGGGTAAAATTGAAAAAAGTTGAAAATTTTTTTTGGGGGGGATTTAGTCATTTTTCCGGCGTTTATCAGACTTTCAGATAGGGGAAATGTCAGTGAGTGTTCCGATTTCAGTTCCAGAGCGATTCGCCCAATGAGTCCTTGTTATTTAGTTGTTTTCAGCCAATTTTCTGGATTTTTGAAAATTTCACTTTTTTGTGAAAATATCCACTAAATGAGGGAATAATATATGTGAGGGTACCCCAGGAGAGTTCCAAATGTGTGTGGGTAGAATATTTATCCCACGGGGGTAAAATTGAAAAAAGTTGAAAAAAAATTTTTTTTGGACTTAGTCATTTTTCCGGCGTTTATCAGACTTTCAGATAGGGGAAATGTCAGTGAGCGTTCCAATTTCAGTTCCAGAGCGATTCACCCAATGAGTCCTTGATATTTAGTCATTTTCAGCCAATTTTCTGGATTTTTGAAAATTTCACTTTTTTGTGAAAATATCCACTTAATGAGGGAATAATATGTGTGAGGGTACCCCAGGAGAGTTCCAAATGTGTGTGGGAAGAATATATATCCCACGGGGGTAAAATTGAAGAAAGTTAAAAAAAAATTTTTTTTGGACTTATTCATTTTTCCGGCGTTTATCAGACTTTCAGATAGGGGAAATGTCAGTGAGCATTCCGATTTCAGTTCCAGAGCGATTCGCCCAATGAGTCCTTGCTATTTAGTCGTTTTCTGCCAATTTTCTGGATTTTTGAAAATTTCACTTTTTTGTGAAAATATCCACTAAATGAGGGAATAATATGTGTGAGGGTACCCCAGGAGAGTTCCAAATGTGTGTGGGAAGAATATATATCCCACGGGGGTAAAATTGAAAAAAGTTGAAAAAATTTTTTTTTTGGACTTAGTCATTTTTCCGGCGTTTATCAGACTTTCAGATAGGGCGAATGTCAGTGAGCGTTCCGATTTCAGTTCCAGAGCGATTCGCCCAATGAGTCCTTGATATTTAGTCGTTTTCAGCCAATTTTCTGGATTTTTGAAAATTTCACTTTTTTGTGAAAATATCCACTTAATGAGGGAATAATATGTGTGAGGGTACCCCAGGAGACTTCCAAATGTGTGTGGGTAGAATATATATCCCGCGGGGGTAAAATTGAAAAAAGTTTAAAAAATTTTTTGGGGGGATTTAGTCATTTTTCCGGCGTTTATCAGACTTTCAGAGAGGGGAAATGTCAGTGAGTGTTCCGATTTCAGTTCCAGAGCGATTCGCCCAATGAGTCCTTGTTATTTAGGTGTTTTCAGCCAATTTTCTGGATTTTTGAAAATTTCACTTTTTTGTGAAAATATCCACTAAATGAGGGAATAATATGTGTGAGGGTACCCCAGGAGAGTTCCAAATGTGTGTGGGAAGAATATATATCCCACGGGGTAAATTTTTTTGGACTTAGTCATTTTTCCGGCGTTTATCAGACTTTCAGATAGGGGAAATGTCAGTGAGCATTCCGATTTCAGTTCCAGAGCGATTCGCCCAATGAGTCCATGATATTTAGTCGTTTTCTGCCAATTTTCTGGATTTTTGAAAATTTCACTTTTTTGTAAAAATATCCACTAAATGAGGGAATAATATGTGTGAGGGTACCCCAGGAGAGTTCCAAATGTGTGTGGGTAGAATATATATCCCACAGGGGGTAAAATTGAAAAAAGTATAAAAAATTTTTTTTTTTGGACTTAGTCATTTTTCGGGGGTTTATCAGACTTTCAGATAGGGCAAATGTCAGTTAGCGTTCCGATTTCAGTTCCAGAGCGATTCGCCCAATGAGTGCTTGATATTTATTCGTTTTCAGCCAATTTTCTGGATTTTTGAAAATTTCACTTTTTTGTGAAAATGTCCACTAAATGATGGAATAATATGTGTGAGGGTACCACAGAAGAGTTCCAAATGTGTTTGGGTAGAATATATATCCCGCGGGGGTAAAATTGAAAAAAGCAGAAAATTTTTTTTGGGGGGGATTTAGTCATTTTTCCGGCGTTTATCAGACTTTCAGATAGGGGAAATGTCAGTGAGCGTTCCAATTTCAGTTCCAGAGCGATTCACCCAATGAGTCCTTGATATTTAGTCATTTTCAGCCAATTTTCTGGATTTTTGAAAATTTCACTTTTTTGTGAAAATATCCACTTAATGAGGGAATAATATGTGTGAGGGTACCCCAGGAGAGTTCCAAATGTGTGTGGGAAGAATATATATCCCACGGGGGTAAAATTGAAGAAAGTTAAAAAAAAATTTTTTTTGGACTTAGTCATTTTTCCGGCGTTTATCAGACTTTCAGATAGGGAAAATGTCAGTGAGCATTCCGATTTCAGTTCCAGAGCGATTCGCCCAATGAGTCCTTGCTATTTAGTCGTTTTCTGCCAATTTTCTGGATTTTTGAAAATTTCACTTTTTTGTGAAAATATCCACTAAATGAGGGAATAATATGTGTGAGGGTACCCCAGGAGACTTCCAAATGTGTGTGGGTAGAATATATATCCCGCGGGGGTAAAATTGAAAAAAGTTTAAAACATTTTTTGGGGGGATTTAGTCATTTTTCCGGCGTTTATCAGACTTTCAGAGAGGGGAAATGTCAGTGAGTGTTCCGATTTCAGTTCCAGAGCGATTCGCCCAATGAGTCCTTGTTATTTAGGTGTTTTCAGCCAATTTTCTGGATTTTTGAAAATTTCACTTTTTTGTGAAAATATCCACTAAATGAGGGAATAATATGTGTGAGGGTACCCCAGGAGAGTTCCAAATGTGTGTGGGAAGAATATATATCCCACGGGGTAAATTTTTTTGGACTTAGTCATTTTTCCGGCGTTTATCAGACTTTCAGATAGGGGAAATGTCAGTGAGCATTCCGATTTCAGTTCCAGAGTGATTCGCCCAATGAGTCCTTGATATTTAGTCGTTTTCTGCCAATTTTCTGGATTTTTGAAAATTTCACTTTTTTGTAAAAATATCCACTAAATGAGGGAATAATATGTGTGAGGGTACCCCAGGAGAGTTCCAAATGTGTGTGGGTAGAATATATATCCCACAGGGGGTAAAATTGAAAAAAGTATAAAAAATTTTTTTTTTTGGACTTAGTCATTTTTCGGGGGTTTATCAGACTTTCAGATAGGGCAAATGTCAGTTAGCGTTCCGATTTCAGTTCCAGAGCGATTCGCCCAATGAGTGCTTGATATTTATTCGTTTTCAGCCAATTTTCTGGATTTTTGAAAATTTCACTTTTTTGTGAAAATGTCCACTAAATGATGGAATAATATGTGTGAGGGTACCACAGAAGAGTTCCAAATGTGTTTGGGTAGAATATATATCCCGCGGGGGTAAAATTGAAAAAAGCTGAAAATTTTTTTTGGGGGGGATTTAGTCATTTTTCCGGCGTTTATCAGACTTTCAGATAGGGGAAATGTCAGTGAGTGTTCCGATTTCAGTTCCAGAGCGATTCGCCCAATGAGTCCTTGTTATTTAGTTGTTTTCAGCCAATTTTCTGGATTTTTGAAAATTTCACTTTTTTGTGAAAATATCCACTAAATGAGGGAATAATATATGTGAGGGTACCCCAGGAGAGTTCCAAATGTGTGTGGGTAGAATATATATCCCACGGGGGTAAAATTGAAGAAAGTTAAAAAAAAATTTTTTTTGGACTTAGTCATTTTTCCGGCGTTTATCAGACTTTCAGATAGGGAAAATGTCAGTGAGCATTCCGATTTCAGTTCCAGAGCGATTCGCGCAATGAGTCCTTGCTATTTAGTCGTTTTCTGCCAATTTTCTGGATTTTTGAAAATTTCACTTTTTTGTGAAAATATCCACTAAATGAGGGAATAATATGTGTGAGGGTACCCCAGGAGAGTTCCAAATGTGTGTGGGAAGAATATATATCCCGCGGGGGTAAAATTGAAAAAAGTAAAAAAAAATTTTTGGGGGGATTTAGTCATTTTTCCGGCGTTTATCAGACTTTCAGAGAGGGGAAATGTCAGTGAGTGTTCCGATTTCAGTTCCAGAGCGATTCGCCCAATGAGTCCTTGTTATTTAGGTGTTTTCAGCCAATTTTCTGGATTTTTGAAAATTTCACTTTTTTGTGAAAATATTCACTAAATGAGGGAATAATATGTGTGAGGGTACCCCAGGAGAGTTCCAAATGTGTGTGGGTAGAATGTATATCCCACGGGGGTAAAATTGAAAAAGGTTGAAAAAAAATTTTTTTTGGACTTAGTCATTTTTCCGGCGTTTATCAGACTTTCAGATAGGGGAAATGTCAGTGAGCGTTCCAATTTCAGTTCCAGAGCGATTCACCCAATGAGTCCTTGATATTTAGTCATTTTCAGCCAATTTTCTGGATTTTTGAAAATTTCACTTTTTTGTGAAAATATCCACTTAATGAGGGAATAATATGTGTGAGGGTACCCCAGGAGAGTTCCAAATGTGTGTGGGAAGAATATATATCCCACGGGGGTAAAATTGAAAAAAGTTGAAAAAAATTTTTTTTTTGACTTAGTCATTTTTCCGGCGTTTATCAGACTTTCAGATAGGGGAAATGTCAGTGAGCGTTCCGATTTCAGTTCCAGAGCGATTCGCCCAATGAGTCCTTGATATTTAGTCGTTTTCTGCCAATTTTCTGGATTTTTGAAAATTTCACTTTTTTGTGAAAATGTCCACTAAATGAGGGAATAATATGTGTGAGGGTACCACAGAAGAGTTCCAAATGTGTGTGGGTAGAATATATATCCCGAGGGGGTAAAATTGAAAAAAGTTGAAAAAATTTTTTGGGGGGGATTTAGTCATTTTTCCGGCGTTTATCAGACTTTCAGATAGGGGAAATGTCAGTGAGTGTTCCGATTTCAGTTCCAGAGCGATTCGCCCAATGAGTCCTTGTTATTTAGTTGTTTTCAGCCAATTTTCTGGATTTTTGAAAATTTCACTTTTTTGTGAAAATATCTACTAAATGAGGGAATAATATATGTGAGGGTACCCCAGGAGAGTTCCAAATGTGTGTGGGTAGAATATATATCCCACGGGGGTAAAATTGAAAAAAGTTGAAAAAAAATTTTTTTTGGACTTAGTCATTTTTCCGGCGTTTATCAGACTTTCAGATAGGGGAAATGTCAGTGAGCGTTCCGATTTCAGTTCCAGAGCGATTCGCCCAATGAGTCCTTGATATTTAGTCGTTTTCTGCCAATTTTCTGGATTTTTGAAAATTTCACTTTTTTGTGAAAATGTCCACTAAATGAGGGAATAATATGTGTGAGGGTACCACAGAAGAGTTCCAAATGTGTGTGGGAAGAATATATATCCCACGGGGGTAAAATTGAAAAAAGTTGAAAAAATTTTTTTTTTGGACTTAGTCATTTTTCCGGCGTTTATCAGACTTTCAGATAGGGGAAATGTCAGTGAGCGTTCCGATTTCAGTTCCAGAGCGATTCGCCCAATGAGTCCTTGATATTTAGTCGTTTTCTGCCAATTTTCTGGATTTTTGAAAATTTCACTTTTTTGTGAAAATGTCCACTAAATGAGGGAATAATATGTGTGAGGGTACCACAGAAGAGTTCCAAATGTGTGTGGGTAGAATATATATCCCGCGGGGGTAAAATTGAAAAAAGTTGAAAAAATTTTTTGGGGGGGATTTAGTCATTTTTCCGGCGTTTATCAGACTTTCAGATAGGGGAAATGTCAGTGAGCATTCCGATTTCAGTTCCAGAGCGATTCGCCCAATGAGTCCTTGATATTTAGTCGTTTTCTGCCAATTTTCTGGATTTTTGAAAATTTCACTTTTTTGTGAAAATATCCACTAAATGAGGGAATAATATGTGTGAGGGTACCCCAGGAGAGTTCCAAATGTGTGTGGGAAGAATATATATCCCACGGGGGTAAAATTGAAAAAAGTTGAAAAAATTTTTTTTTTGGACTTAGTCATTTTTCCGGCGTTTATCAGACTTTCAGATAGGGGAAATGTCAGTGAGCGTTCCGATTTCAGTTCCAGAGCGATTCGCCCAATGAGTCCTTGATATTTAGTCGTTTTCTGCCAATTTTCTGGATTTTTGAAAATTTCACTTTTTTGTGAAAATGTCCACTAAATGAGGGAATAATATGTGTGAAGGTACCCCAGGAGAGTTCCAAATGTGTGTGGGTAGAATATATATCCCACAGGGGGTAAAATTGAAAAAAGTTTAAAAAATTTTTTTTTTTGGACTTAGTCATTTATCGGGGGTTTATCAGACTTTCAGATAGGGCAAATGTCAGTTAGCGTTCCGATTTCAGTTCCAGAGCGATTCGCCCAATGAGTGCTTGATATTTATTCGTTTTCAGCCAATTTTCTGGATTTTTGAAAATTTCACTTTTTTGTGAAAATGTCCACTAAATGATGGAATAATATGTGTGAGGGTACCACAGAAGAGTTCCAAATGTGTTTGGGTAGAATATATATCCCGCGGGGGTAAAATTGAAAAAAGTTGAAAATTTTTTTTGGGGGGGATTTAGTCATTTTTCCGGCGTTTATCAGACTTTCAGAGAGGGGAAATGTCAGTGAGTGTTCCGATTTCAGTTCCAGAGCGATTCGCCCAATGAGTCCTTGTTATTTAGGTGTTTTCAGCCAATTTTCTGGATTTTTGAAAATTTCACTTTTTTGTGAAAATATTCACTAAATGAGGGAATAATATGTGTGAGGGTACCCCAGGAGAGTTCCAAATGTGTGTGGGAAGAATATATATCCCACGGGGGTAAAATTGAAAAAAGTTGAAAAAATTTTTTTTTTGGACTTAGTCATTTTTCCGGCGTTTATCAGACTTTCAGATAGGGGAAATGTCAGTGAGCGTTCCGATTTCAGTTCCAGAGCGATTCGCCCAATGAGTCCTTGATATTTAGTCGTTTTCTGCCAATTTTCTGGATTTTTGAAAATTTCACTTTTTTGTGAAAATGTCCACTAAATGAGGGAATAATATGTGTGAGGGTACCACAGAAGAGTTCCAAATGTGTGTGGGTAGAATATATATCCCGCGGGGGTAAAATTGAAAAAAGTTGAAAAAATTTTTTGGGGGGGATTTAGTCATTTTTCCGGCGTTTATCAGACTTTCAGATAGGGGAAATGTCAGTGAGTGTTCCGATTTCAGTTCCAGAGCGATTCGCCCAATGAGTCCTTGTTATTTAGTTGTTTTCAGCCAATTTTCTGGATTTTTGAAAATTTCACTTTTTTGTGAAAATATCTACTAAATGAGGGAATAATATATGTGAGGGTACCCCAGGAGAGTTCCAAATGTGTGTGGGTAGAATATATATCCCACGGGGGTAAAATTGAAAAAAGTTGAAAAAAAATTTTTTTTGGACTTAGTCATTTTTCCGGCGTTTATCAGACTTTCAGATAGGGGAAATGTCAGTGAGCGTTCCGATTTCAGTTCCAGAGCGATTCGCCCAATGAGTCCTTGATATTTAGTCGTTTTCTGCCAATTTTCTGGATTTTTGAAAATTTCACTTTTTTGTGAAAATATCCACTAAATGAGGGAATAATATGTGTGAGGGTACCCCAGGAGAGTTCCAAATGTGTGTGGGAAGAATATATATCCCACGGGGGTAAAATTGAAAAAAGTTGAAAAAATTTTTTTTTTGGACTTAGTCATTTTTCCGGCGTTTATCAGACTTTCAGATAGGGGAAATGTCAGTGAGCGTTCCGATTTCAGTTCCAGAGTGATTCGCCCAATGAGTCCTTGATATTTAGTCGTTTTCTGCCAATTTTCTGGATTTTTGAAAATTTCACTTTTTTGTGAAAATGTCCACTAAATGAGGGAATAATATGTGTGAGGGTACCACAGAAGAGTTCCAAATGTGTGTGGGAAGAATATATATCCCGCGGGGGTAAAATTGAAAAAAGTTGAAAAAATTTTTTGGGGGGGATTTAGTCATTTTTCCGGCGTTTATCAGACTTTCAGATAGGGGAAATGTCAGTGAGTGTTCCGATTTCAGTTCCAGAGCGATTCGCCCAATGAGTCCTTGTTATTTAGTTGTTTTCAGCCAATTTTCTGGATTTTTGAAAATTTCACTTTTTTGTGAAAATATCTACTAAATGAGGGAATAATATATGTGAGGGTACCCCAGGAGAGTTCCAAATGTGTGTGGGTAGAATATATATCCCACGGGGGTAAAATTGAAAAAAGTTGAAAAAAAATTTTTTTTGGACTTAGTCATTTTTCCGGCGTTTATCAGACTTTCAGATAGGGGAAATGTCAGTGAGCGTTCCGATTTCAGTTCCAGAGCGATTCGCCCAATGAGTCCTTGATATTTAGTCGTTTTCTGCCAATTTTCTGGATTTTTGAAAATTTCACTTTTTTGTGAAAATATCCACTAAATGAGGGAATAATATGTGTGAGGGTACCCCAGGAGAGTTCCAAATGTGTGTGGGAAGAATATATATCCCACGGGGGTAAAATTGAAAAAAGTTGAAAAAATTTTTGGGGGGGATTTAGTCATTTTTCCGGCGTTTATCAGACTTTCAGATAGGGGAAATGTCAGTGAGTGTTCCGATTTCAGTTCCAGAGCGATTCGCCCAATGAGTCCTTGTTATTTAGTTGTTTTCAGCCAATTTTCTGGATTTTTGAAAATTTCACTTTTTTGTGAAAATATCTACTAAATGAGGGAATAATATATGTGAGGGTACCCCAGGAGAGTTCCAAATGTGTGTGGGAAGAATATATATCCCACGGGGGTAAAATTGAAAAAAGTTGAAAAAATTTTTTTTTTGGACTTAGTCATTTTTCCGGCGTTTATCAGACTTTCAGATAGGGCGAATGTCAGTGAGCGTTCCGATTTCAGTTCCAGAGCGATTCGCCCAATGAGTCCTTGATATTTAGTCGTTTTCAGCCAATTATCTGGATTTTTGAAAATTTCACTTTTTTGTGAAAATATTCACTAAATGAGGGAATAATATGTGTGAGGGTACCCCAGGAGAGTTCCAAATGTGTGTGGGTAGAATATATATCCCACGGGGGTAAAATTGAAAAAAGTTTAAACATTTTTTTGGGGGGATTTAGTCATTTTTCTGGCGTTTATCAGACTTTCAGAGAGGGGAAATGTCATTGAGTGTTCCGATTTCAGTTCCAGAGCGATTCGCCCAATGAGTCCTTGTTATTTAGGTGTTTTCAGCCAATTTTCTGGATTTTTGAAAATTTCACTTTTTTGTGAAAATATCCACTAAATGAGGGAATAATATGTGTGAGGGTACCCCAGGAGAGTTCCAAATGTGTGTGGGTAGAATGTATATCCCACGGGGGTAAAATTGAAAAAGGTTGAAAAAAAACTTTTTTGGACTTAGTCATTTTTCCGGCGTTTATCAGACTTTCAGATAGGGGAAATGTCAGTGAGCGTTCCAATTTCAGTTCCAGAGCGATTCGCCCCATGAGTCCTTGATATTTAGTCGTTTTCAGCCAATTTTCTGGATTTTTGAAAATTTCACTTTTTTGTGAAAATATTCACTAAATGAGGGAATAATATGTGTGAGGGTACCCCAGGAGAGTTCCAAATGTGTGTGGGTAGAATGTATATCCCACGGGGGTAAAATTGAAAAAGGTTGAAAAAAAACTTTTTTGGACTTAGTCATTTTTCCGGCGTTTATCAGACTTTCAGATAGGGGAAATGTCAGTGAGCGTTCCAATTTCAGTTCCAGAGCGATTCGCCCCATGAGTCCTTGATATTTAGTCGTTTTCAGCCAATTTTCTGGATTTTTGAAAATTTCACTTTTTTGTGAAAATGTCCACTAAATGAGGGAATAATATGTGTGAGGGTACCACGAAAGAGTTCCAAATGTGTGTGGGTAGAATATATATCCCGCGGGGGTAAAATTGAAAAAAGTTGAAAAAAATTTTTGGGGGGGATTTAGTCATTTTTCCGGCGTTTATCAGACTTTCAGATAGGGGAAATGTCAGTGAGCGTTCCAATTTCAGTTCCAGAGCGATTCGCCCCATGAGTCCTTGATATTTAGTCGTTTTCAGCCAATTTTCTGGATTTTTGAAAATTTCACTTTTTTGTGAAAATATCCACTAAATGAGGGAATAATATGTGTGAGGGTACCCCAGGAGAGTTCCAAATGTGTGTGGGTAGAATATATATCCCGCGGGGGTAAAATTGAAAAAAGTTTAAAAATTTTTTGGGTGGGATTTAGTCATTTTTCCGGCGTTTATCAGACTTTCGGATAGGGGAAATGTCAGTGAGCGTTCCAATTTCAGTTCCAGAGCGATTCGCCCCATGATTCCTTGATATTTAGTCGTTTTCAGCCAATTTTCTGGATTTTTGAAAATTTCACTTTTTTGTGAAAATATCCACTAAATGAGGGAATAATATGTGTGAGGGTACCCCAGGAGAGTTCCAAATGTGTGTGGGTAGAATATATATCCCGCGGGGGTAAAATTGAAAAAAGTTTAAAAATTTTTTGGGTGGGATTTAGTCATTTTTCCGGCGTTTATCAGACTTTCAGATAGGGGAAATGTCAGTGAGCGTTCCAATTTCAGTTCCAGAGCGATTCGCCCCATGATTCCTTGATATTTAGTCGTTTTCAGCCAATTTTCTGGATTTTTGAAAATTTCACTTTTTTGTGAAAATATCCACTAAATGAGGGAATAATATGTGTGAGGGTACCCCAGGAGAGTTCCAAATGTGTGTGGGAAGAATATATATCCCACGGGGGTAAAATTGAAGAAAGTTAAAAAATTTTTTTTTTTTGGACTTAGTCATTTTTCGGGGGTTTATCAGACTTTCAGATAGGGCAAATGTCAGTTAGCGTTCCGATTTCAGTTCCAGAGCGATTCGCCCAATGAGTCCTTGATATTTAGTCGTTTTCTGCCAATTTTCTGGATTTTTGAAAATTTCACTTTTTTGTGAAAATATCCACTAAATGAGGGAATAATATGTGTGAGGGTACCACGAAAGAGTTCCAAATGTGTGTGGGTAGAATATATATCCCGCGGGGGTAAAATTGAAAAAAGTTGAAAAAATTTTTTGGGGGGGATTTAGTCATTTTTCCGGCGTTTATCAGACTTTCAGATAGGGGAAATGTCAGTGAGTGTTCCGATTTCAGTTCCAGAGCGATTCGCCCAATGAGTCCTTGTTATTTAGTTGTTTTCAGCCAATTTTCTGGATTTTTGAAAATTTCACTTTTTTGTGAAAATATCTACTAAATGAGGGAATAATATATGTGAGGGTACCCCAGGAGAGTTCCAAATGTGTGTGGGTAGAATATATATCCCGCGGGGGTAAAATTGAAAAAAGTTTAAAAAATTTTTTGGGGGGATTTAGTCATTTTTCCGGCGTTTATCAGACTTTCAGAGAGGGGAAATGTCAGTGAGTGTTCCGATTTCAGTTCGAGAGCGATTCGCCCAATGAGTCCTTGTTATTTAGGTGTTTTCAGCCAATTTTCTGGATTTTTGAAAATTTCACTTTTTTGTGAAAATATCCACTAAATGAGGGAATAATATGTGTGAGGGTACCCCAGGAGAGTTCCAAATGTGTGTGGGTAGAATGTATATCCCACGGGGGTAAAATTGAAAAAGGTTGAAAAAAAACTTTTTTGGACTTAGTCATTTTTCCGGCGTTTATCAGACTTTCAGATAGGGGAAATGTCAGTGAGCGTTCCAATTTCAGTTCCAGAGCGATTCGCCCCATGAGTCCTTGATATTTAGTCGTTTTCAGCCAATTTTCTGGATTTTTGAAAATTTCACTTTTTTGTGAAAATATCCACTAAATGAGGGAATAATATGTGTGAGGGTACCCCAGGAGAGTTCCAAATGTGTGTGGGTAGAATATATATCCCGCGGGGGTAAAATTGAAAAAAGTTTAAAAATTTTTTGGGTGGGATTTAGTCATTTTTCCGGCGTTTATCAGACTTTCGGATAGGGGAAATGTCAGTGAGCGTTCCAATTTCAGTTCCAGAGCGATTCGCCCCATGATTCCTTGATATTTAGTCGTTTTCAGCCAATTTTCTGGATTTTTGAAAATTTCACTTTTTTGTGAAAATATCCACTAAATGAGGGAATAATATGTGTGAGGGTACCCCAGGAGAGTTCCAAATGTGTGTGGGTAGAATATATATCCCGCGGGGGTAAAATTGAAAAAAGTTTAAAAATTTTTTGGGTGGGATTTAGTCATTTTTCCGGCGTTTATCAGACTTTCAGATAGGGGAAATGTCAGTGAGCGTTCCAATTTCAGTTCCAGAGCGATTCGCCCCATGATTCCTTGATATTTAGTCGTTTTCAGCCAATTTTCTGGATTTTTGAAAATTTCACTTTTTTGTGAAAATATCCACTAAATGAGGGAATAATATGTGTGAGGGTACCCCAGGAGAGTTCCAAATGTGTGTGGGAAGAATATATATCCCACGGGGGTAAAATTGAAGAAAGTTAAAAATTTTTTTTTTTTTGGACTTAGTCATTTTTCGGGGGTTTATCAGACTTTCAGATAGGGCAAATGTCAGTTAGCGTTCCGATTTCAGTTCCAGAGCGATTCGCCCAATGAGTCCTTGATATTTAGTCGTTTTCTGCCAATTTTCTGGATTTTTGAAAATTTCACTTTTTTGTGAAAATATCCACTAAATGAGGGAATAATATGTGTGAGGGTACCCCAGGAGAGTTCCAAATGTGTGTGGGAAGAATATATATCCCACGGGGGTAAAATTGAAAAAAGTTGAAAAAATTTTTTTTTTTGGACTTAGTCATTTTTCCGGCGTTTATCAGACTTTCAGATAGGGGAAATGTCAGTGAGCGTTCCGATTTCAGTTCCAGAGTGATTCGCCCAATGAGTCCTTGATATTTAGTCGTTTTCTGCCAATTTTCTGGATTTTTGAAAATTTCACTTTTTTGTGAAAATGTCCACTAAATGAGGGAATAATATGTGTGAGGGTACCACAGAAGAGTTCCAAATGTGTGTGGGTAGAATATATATCCCGCGGGGGTAAAATTGAAAAAAGTTGAAAAAATTTTTTGGGGGGGATTTAGTCATTTTTCCGGCGTTTATCAGACTTTCAGATAGGGGAAATGTCAGTGAGTGTTCCGATTTCAGTTCCAGAGCGATTCGCCCAATGAGTCCTTGTTATTTAGTTGTTTTCAGCCAATTTTCTGGATTTTTGAAAATTTCACTTTTTTGTGAAAATATCTACTAAATGAGGGAATAATATATGTGAGGGTACCCCAGGAGAGTTCCAAATGTGTGTGGGTAGAATATATATCCCGCGGGGGTAAAATTGAAAAAAGTTTAAAAAATTTTTTGGGGGGATTTAGTCATTTTTCCGGCGTTTATCAGACTTTCAGAGAGGGGAAATGTCAGTGAGTGTTCCGATTTCAGTTCCAGAGCGATTCGCCCAATGAGTCCTTGTTATTTAGGTGTTTTCAGCCAATTTTCTGGATTTTTGAAAATTTCACTTTTTTGTGAAAATATCCACTAAATGAGGGAATAATATGTGTGAGGGTACCCCAGGAGAGTTCCAAATGTGTGTGGGTAGAATGTATATCCCACGGGGGTAAAATTGAAAAAGGTTGAAAAAAAACTTTTTTGGACTTAGTCATTTTTCCGGCGTTTATCAGACTTTCAGATAGGGGAAATGTCAGTGAGCGTTCCAATTTCAGTTCCAGAGCGATTCGCCCCATGAGTCCTTGATATTTAGTCGTTTTCAGCCAATTTTCTGGATTTTTGAAAATTTCACTTTTTTGTGAAAATATCCACTAAATGAGGGAATAATATGTGTGAGGGTACCCCAGGAGAGTTCCAAATGTGTGTGGGTAGAATATATATCCCGCGGGGGTAAAATTGAAAAAAGTTTAAAAATTTTTTGGGTGGGATTTAGTCATTTTTCCGGCGTTTATCAGACTTTCAGATAGGGGAAATGTCAGTGAGCGTTCCAATTTCAGTTCCAGAGCGATTCGCCCCATGATTCCTTGATATTTAGTCGTTTTCAGCCAATTTTCTGGATTTTTGAAAATTTCACTTTTTTGTGAAAATATCCACTAAATGAGGGAATAATATGTGTGAGGGTACCCCAGGAGAGTTCCAAATGTGTGTGGGAAGAATATTTATCCCACGGGGGTAAAATTGAAGAAAGTTAAAAAATTTTTTTTTTTTGGACTTAGTCATTTTTCGGGGGTTTATCAGACTTTCAGATAGGGCAAATGTCAGTTAGCGTTCCGATTTCAGTTCCAGAGCGATTCGCCCAATGAGTCCTTGATATTTAGTCGTTTTCTGCCAATTTTCTGGATTTTTGAAAATTTCACTTTTTTGTGAAAATATCCACTAAATGAGGGAATAATATGTGTGAGGGTACCCCAGGAGAGTTCCAAATGTGTGTGGGAAGAATATATATCCCACGGGGGTAAAATTGAAAAAAGTTGAAAACAATTTTTTTTTGGACTTAGTCATTTTTCCGGCGTTTATCAGACTTTCAGATAGGGGAAATGTCAGTGAGCGTTCCGATTTCAGTTCCAGAGTGATTCGCCCAATGAGTCCTTGATATTTAGTCGTTTTCTGCCAATTTTCTGGATTTTTGAAAATTTCACTTTTTTGTGAAAATGTCCACTAAATGAGGGAATAATATGTGTGAGGGTACCACAGAAGAGTTCCAAATGTGTGTGGGTAGAATATATATCCCGCGGGGGTAAAATTGAAAAAAGTTGAAAAAATTTTTTGGGGGGGATTTAGTCATTTTTCCGGCGTTTATCAGACTTTCAGATAGGGGAAATGTCAGTGAGTGTTCCGATTTCAGTTCCAGAGCGATTCGCCCAATGAGTCCTTGTTATTTAGTTGTTTTCAGCCAATTTTCTGGATTTTTGAAAATTTCACTTTTTTGTGAAAATATCTACTAAATGAGGGAATAATATATGTGAGGGTACCCCAGGAGAGTTCCAAATGTGTGTGGGTAGAATATATATCCCACGGGGGTAAAATTGAAAAAAGTTGAAAAAAAATTTTTTTTGGACTTAGTCATTTTTCCGGCGTTTATCAGACTTTCAGATAGGGGAAATGTCAGTGAGCGTTCCGATTTCAGTTCCAGAGCGATTCGCCCAATGAGTCCTTGATATTTAGTCGTTTTCTGCCAATTTTCTGGATTTTTGAAAATTTCACTTTTTTGTGAAAATATCCACTAAATGAGGGAATAATATGTGTGAGGGTACCCCAGGAGAGTTCCAAATGTGTGTGGGAAGAATATATATCCCACGGGGGTAAAATTGAAAAAAGTTGAAAAAAATTTTTTTTTGGACTTAGTCATTTTTCCGGCGTTTATCAGACTTTCAGATAGGGGAAATGTCAGTGAGCGTTCCGATTTCAGTTCCAGAGCGATTCGCCCAATGAGTCATTGATATTTAGTCGTTTTCTGCCAATTTTCTGGATTTTTGAAAATTTCACTTTTTTGTGAAATTGTCCAGTAAATGAGGGAATAATATGTGTGAGGGTACCACAGAAGAGTTCCAAATGTGTGTGGGTAGAATATATATCCCGCGGGGGTAAAATTGAAAAAAGTTGAAAAAATTTTTTGGGGGGGATTTAGTCATTTTTCCGGCGTTTATCAGACTTTCAGATAGGGGAAATGTCAGTGAGTGTTCCGATTTCAGTTCCAGAGCGATTCGCCCAATGAGTCCTTGTTATTTAGTTGTTTTCAGCCAATTTTCTGGATTTTTGAAAATTTCACTTTTTTGTGAAAATATCTACTAAATGAAGGAATAATATATGTGAGGGTACCCCAGGAGAGTTCCAAATGTGTGTGGGTAGAATATATATCCCACGGGGGTAAAATTGAAAAAAGTTGAAAAAAATTTTTTTTTGGACTTAGTCATTTTTCCGGCGTTTATCAGACTTTCAGATAGGGGAAATGTCAGTGAGCGTTCCGATTTCAGTTCCAGAGCGATTCGCCCAATGAGTCCTTGATATTTAGTCGTTTTCTGCCAATTTTCTGGATTTTTGAAAATTTCACTTTTTTGTGAAAATATCCACTAAATGAGGGAATAATATGTGTGAGGGTACCCCAGGAGAGTTCCAAATGTGTGTGGGAAGAATATATATCCCACGGGGGTAAAATTGAAAAAAGTTGAAAAAATTTTTTTTTTGGACTTAGTCATTTTTCCGGCGTTTATCAGACTTTCAGATAGGGCGAATGTCAGTGAGCGTTCCGATTTCAGTTCCAGAGCGATTCGCCCAATGAGTCCTTGATATTTAGTCGTTTTCAGCCAATTTTCTGGATTTTTGAAAATTTCACTTTTTTGTGAAAATATTCACTAAATGAGGGAATAATATGTGTGAGGGTACCCCAGGAGAGTTCCAAATGTGTGTGGGTAGAATATATATCCCGCGGGGGTAAAATTGAAAAAAGTTTAAAAAATTTTTGGGGGGGATTTAGTCATTTTTCCGGCGTTTATCAGACTTTCAGAGAGGGGAAATGTCAGTGAGTGTTCCGATTTCAGTTCCAGAGCGATTCGCCCAATGAGTCCTTGTTATTTAGGTGTTTTCAGCCAATTTTCTGGATTTTTGAAAATTTCACTTTTTTGTGAAAATATCCACTAAATGAGGGAATAATATGTGTGAGGGTACCCCAGGAGAGTTCCAAATGTGTGTGGGTAGAATGTATATCCCACGGGGGTAAAATTGAAAAAGGTTGAAAAAAAACTTTTTTGGACTGTCATTTTTCCGGCGTTTATCAGACTTTCAGATAGGGGAAATGTCAGTGAGCGTTCCGATTTCAGTTCCAGAGCGATTCGCCCAATGAGTCCTTGTTATTTAGTTGTTTTCAGCCAATTTTCTGGATTTTTGAAAATTTCACTTTTTTGTGAAAATATCTACTAAATGAGGGAATAATATATGTGAGGGTACCCCAGGAGAGTTCCAAATGTGTGTGGGTAGAATATATATCCCACGGGGGTAAAATTGAAAAAAGTTGAAAAAATTTTTTTTTTTGGACTTAGTCATTTTTCCGGCGTTTATCACACTTTCAGATAGGGCGAATGTCAGTGATCGTTCCGATTTCAGTTCCAGAGCGATTCGCCCAATGAGTCCTTGATATTTAGTCGTTTTCTGCCAATTTTCTGGATTTTTGAAAATTTCACTTTTTTGTGAAAATATTCACTAAATGAGGGAATAATATGTGTGAGGGTACCCCAGGAGAGTTCCAAATGTGTGTGGGTAGAATATATATCCCGCGGGGGTAAAATTGAAAAAAGTTTAAAAATTTTTTGGGTGGGATTTAGTCATTTTTCCGGCGTTTATCAGACTTTCAGATAGGGGAAATGTCAGTGAGCGTTCCAATTTCAGTTCCAGAGCGATTCGCCCCATGATTCCTTGATATTTAGTCGTTTTCAGCCAATTTTCTGGATTTTTGAAAATTTCACTTTTTTGTGAAAATATCCACTAAATGAGGGAATAATATGTGTGAGGGTACCACAGAAGAGTTCCAAATGTGTGTGGGTAGAATATATATCCCGCGGGGGTAAAATTGAAAAAAGTTGAAAAAATTTTTTGGGGGGGATTTAGTCATTTTTCCGGCGTTTATCAGACTTTCAGATAGGGGAAATGTCAGTGAGCATTCCGATTTCAGTTCCAGAGCGATTCGCCCAATGAGTCCTTGATATTTTGTCGTTTTCTGCCAATTTTCTGGATTTTTGAAAATTTCACTTTTTTGTGAAAATATCCACTAAATGAGGGAATAATATGTGTGAGGGTACCCCAGGAGAGTTCCAAATGTGTGTCGGAAGAATATATATCCCACGGGGGTAAAATTGAAGAAAGTTGAAAAAAAATTTTTTTTGACTTAGTCATTTTTCCGGCGTTTATCAGACTTTCAGATAGGGCGAATGTCAGTGAGCGTTCTGATTTCAGTTCCAGAGCGATTCGCCCAATGAGTCCTTGATATTTAGTCGTTTTCAGCCAATTTTCTGGATTTTTGAAAATTTCACTTTTTTGTGAAAATATTCACTAAATGAGGGAATAATATGTGTGAAGGTACCCCAGGAGAGTTCCAAATGTGTGTGGGTAGAATATATATCCCGCGGGGGTAAAATTGAAAAAAGTTTAAAAAATTTTTGCGGGGGATTTAGTCATTTTTCCGGCGTTTATCAGACTTTCAGAGAGGGGAAATGTCAGTGAGTGTTCCGATTTCAGTTCCAGAGCGATTCGCCCATTGAGTCCTTGTTATTTAGTTGTTTTCAGCCAATTTTCTGGATTTTTGAAAATTTCACTTTTTTGTGAAAATATCCACTAAATGAGGGAATAATATGTGTGAGGGTACCCCAGGAGAGTTCCAAATGTGTGTGGGTAGAATGTATATCCCACGGGGGTAAAATTGAAAAAAGTTGAAAAATTTTTTTTGGACTTAGTCATTTTTCCGGCGTTTATCAGACTTTCAGATAGGGGAAATGTCAGTGAGCGTTCCAATTTCAGTTCCAGAGCGATTCGCCCAATGAGTCCTTGATATTTAGTCATTTTCAGCCAATTTTCTGGATTTTTGAAAATTTCACTTTTTTGTGAAAATATCCACTTAATGAGGGAATAATATGTGTGAGGGTACCCCAGGACAGTTCCAAATGTGTGTGGGAAGAATATATATCCCACGGGGGTAAAATTGAAAAAAGTTGAAAAAATTTTTTTTTTTGGAATAAGTCATTTTTCGGGGGTTTATCAGACTTTCAGATAGGGGAAATGTCAGTGAGCGTTCCGATTTCAGTTCCAGAGCGATTCGCCCAATGAGTCATTGATATTTAGTCGTTTTCTGCCAATTTTCTGGATTTTTGAAAATTTCACTTTTTTGTGAAAATGTCCACTAAATGAGGGAATAATATGTGTGAGGGTACCACAGAAGAGTTCCAAATGTGTGTGGGTAGAATATATATCCCGCGGGGGTAAAATTGAAAAAAGTTGAAAAAATTTTTTGGGGGGGATTTAGTCATTTTTCCGGCGTTTATCAGACTTTCAGATAGGGGAAATGTCAGTGAGTGTTCCGATTTCAGTTCCAGAGCGATTCGCCCAATGAGTCCTTGTTATTTAGTTGTTTTCAGCCAATTTTCTGGATTTTTGAAAATTTCACTTTTTTGTGAAAATATCTACTAAATGAGGGAATAATATATGTGAGGGTACCACAGGAGAGTTCCAAATGTGTGTGGGTAGAATATATATCCCACGGGGGTAAAATTGAAAAAAGTTGAAAAAAAATTTTTTTTGGACTTAGTCATTTTTCCGGCGTTTATCAGACTTTCAGATAGGGGAAATGTCAGTGAGCGTTCCGATTTCAGTTCCAGAGCGATTCGCCCAATGAGTCATTGATATTTAGTCGTTTTCTGCCAATTTTCTGGATTTTTGAAAATTTCACTTTTTTGTGAAAATGTCCACTAAATGAGGGAATAATATGTGTGAGGGTACCACAGAAGAGTTCCAAATGTGTGTGGGTAGAATATATATCCCGCGGGGGTAAAATTGAAAAAAGTTGAAAAAATTTTTTGGGGGGGATTTAGTCATTTTTCCGGCGTTTATCAGACTTTCAGATAGGGGAAATGTCAGTGAGTGTTCCGATTTCAGTTCCAGAGCGATTCGCCCAATGAGTCCTTGATATTTAGTCGTTTTCTGCCAATTTTCTGGATTTTTGAAAATTTCACTTTTTTGTGAAAATATCCACTAAATGAGGGAATAATATGTGTGAGGGTACCCCAGGAGAGTTCCAAATGTGTGTGGGAAGAATATATATCCCACGGGGGTAAAATTGAAAAAAGTTGAAAAAATTTTTTTTTTGGACTTAGTCATTTTTCCGGCGTTTATCAGACTTTCAGATAGGGCGAATGTCAGTGAGCCTTCCGATTTCAGTTCCAGAGCGATTCGCCCAATGAGTCCTTGATATTTAGTCGTTTTCAGCCAATTTTCTGGATTTTTGAAAATTTCACTTTTTTGTGAAAATATTCACTAAATGAGGGAATAATATGTGTGAGGGTACCCCAGGAGAGTTCCAAATGTGTGTGGGTAGAATATATATCCCGCGGGGGTAAAATTGAAAAAAGTTTAAAAAATTTTTTGGGGGGATTTAGTCATTTTTCCGGCGTTTATCAGACTTTCAGAGAGGGGAAATGTCAGTGAGTGTTCCAATTTCAGTTCCAGAGCGATTCGCCCAATGAGTCCTTGTTATTTAGGTGTTTTCAGCCAATTTTCTGGATTTTTGAAAATTTCACTTTTTTGTGAAAATATCCACTAAATGAGGGAATAATATGTGTGAGGGTACCCCAGGAGAGTTCCAAATGTTTGTGGGTAGAATTTATATCCCACGGGGGTAAAATTGAAAAAGGTTGAAAAAAAACTTTTTTGGACTTAGTCATTTTTCCGTCGTTTATCAGAATTTCAGATAGGGGAAATGTCAGTGAGCGTTCCAATTTCAGTTCCAGAGCGATTCGCCCCATGAGTCCTTGATATTTAGTCGTTTTCAGCCAATTTTCTGGATTTTTGAAAATTTCACTTTTTTGTGAAAATATCCACTAAATGAGGGAATAATATGTGTGAGGGTTCCCCAGGAGAGATCCAAATGTGTGTGGGAAGAATATATATCCCACGGGGGTAAAATTGAAAAAAGTTGAAAAAATTTTTTTTTTGGACTTAGTCATTTTTCCGGCGTTTATCAGACTTTCAGATAGGGGAAATGTCAGTGAGCGTTCCGATTTCAGTTCCAGAGCGATTCGCCCAATGAGTCCTTGATATTTAGTCGTTTTCTGCCAATTTTCTGGATTTTTGAAAATTTCACTTTTTTGTGAAAATGTCCACTAAATGAGGGAATAATATGTGTGAGGGTACCACAGAAGAGTTCCAAATGTGTGTGGGTAGAATATATATCCCGCGGGGGTAAAATTGAAAAAAGTTGAAAATTTTTTTGGGGGGGGATTTAGTCATTTTTCCGGCGTTTATCAGACTTTCAGATAGGGGAAATGTCAGTGAGCGTTCCAATTTCAGTTCCAGAGCGATTCGCCCCATGATTCCTTGATATTTAGTCGTTTTCAGCCAATTTTCTGGCTTTTTGAAAATTTCACTTTTTTGTGAAAATATCCACTAAATGAGGGGATAATATGTGTGAGGGTACCCCAGGAGAGTGCCAAATGTGTGTGGGAAGAATATATATCCCACGGGGGTAAAATTGAAGAAAGTTAAAAAATTTTTTTTTTTTGGACTTAGTCATTTTTCGGGGGTTTATCAGACTTTCAGATAGGGCAAATGTCAGTTAGCGTTCCGATTTCAGTTCCAGAGCGATTCGCCCAATGAGTCCTTGATATTTATTCGTTTTCAGCAAATTTTCTGGATTTTTGAAAATTTCACTTTTTTGTGAAAATGTCCACTAAATGAGGGAATAATATGTGTGAGGGTACCACAGAAGAGTTCCAAATGTGTGTGGGTAGAATATATATCCCGCGGGGGTAAAATTGAAAAAAGTTGAAAAAATTTTTTGGGGGGGATTTAGTCATTTTTCCAGCGTTTATCAGACTTTCAGATAGGGGAAATGTCAGTGAGTGTTCCGATTTCAGTTCCAGAGCGATTCGCCCAATGAGTCCTTGTTATTTAGTTGTTTTCAGCCAATTTTCTGGATTTTTGAAAATTTCACTTTTTTGTGAAAATATCCACTAAATGAGGGAATAATATGTGTGAGGGTACCCCAGGAGAGTTCCAAATGTGTGTGGGTAGAATATATATCCCGCGGGGGTAAAATTGAAAAAAGTTGAAAAAAAAATTTTTTTTTGACTTAGTCATTTTTCCGGCGTTTATCAGACTTTCAGATAGGGGAAATGTCAGTGAGCATTCCGATTTCAGTTCCAGAGCGATTCGCCCAATGAGTCCTTGATATTTTGTCGTTTTCTGCCAATTTTCTGGATTTTTGAAAATTTCACTTTTTTGTGAAAATATCCACTAAATGAGGGAATAATATGTGTGAGGGTACCCCAGGAGAGTTCCAAATGTGTGTCGGAAGAATATATATCCCACGGGGGTAAAATTGAAGAAAGTTGAAAAAAAATTTTTTTTTGACTTAGTCATTTTTCCGGCGCTTATCAGACTTTCAGATAGGGCGAATGTCAGTGAGCGTTCCGATTTCAGTTCCAGAGCGATTCGCCCAATGAGTCCTTGATATTTAGTCGTTTTCAGCCAATTTTCTGGATTTTTGAAAATTTCACTTTTTTGTGAAAATATTCACTAAATGAGGGAATAATATGTGTGAGGGTACCCCAGGAGAGTTCCAAATGTGTGTGGGTAGAATATATATCCCGCGGGGGTAAAATTGAAAAAAGTTTAAAAAATTTTTGCGGGGGATTTAGTCATTTTTCCGGCGTTTATCAGACTTTCAGATAGGGGAAATGTCAGTGAGCGTTCCGATTTCAGTTCCAGAGCGATTCGCCCAATGAGTCCTTGATATTTAGTCGTTTTCTGCCAATTTTCTGGATTTTTGAAAATTTCACTTTTTTGTGAAAATGTCCACTAAATGAGGGAATAATATGTGTGAGGGTACCACAGAAGAGTTCCAAATGTGTGTGGGAAGAATATATATCCCACGGGGGTAAAATTGAAAAAAGTTGAAAAAAATTTTTTTTTGGACTTAGTCATTTTTCCGGCGTTTATCAGACTTTCAGATAGGGGAAATGTCAGTGAGCGTTCCGATTTCAGTTCCAGAGCGATTCGCCCAATGAGTCCTTGATATTTAGTCGTTTTCTGCCAATTTTCTGGATTTTTGAAAATTTCACTTTTTTGTGAAAATGTCCACTAAATGAGGGAATAATATGTGTGAGGGTACCACAGAAGAGTTCCAAATGTGTGTGGGTAGAATATATATCCCGCGGGGGTAAAATTGAAAAAAGTTGAAAAAATTTTTTGGGGGGGATTTAGTCATTTTTCCGGCGTTTATCAGACTTTCAGATAGGGGAAATGTCAGTGAGCATTCCGATTTCAGTTCCAGAGCGATTCGCCCAATGAGTCCTTGATATTTAGTCGTTTTCTGCCAATTTTCTGGATTTTTGAAAATTTCACTTTTTTGTGAAAATATCCACTAAATGAGGGAATAATATGTGTGAGGGTACCCCAGGAGAGTTCCAAATGTGTGTGGGAAGAATATATATCCCACGGGGGTAAAATTGAAAAAAGTTGAAAAAATTTTTTTTTTGGACTTAGTCATTTTTCCGGCGTTTATCAGACTTTCAGATAGGGGAAATGTCAGTGAGCGTTCCGATTTCAGTTCCAGAGCGATTCGCCCAATGAGTCCTTGATATTTAGTCGTTTTCTGCCAATTTTCTGGATTTTTGAAAATTTCACTTTTTTGTGAAAATATCCACTAAATGAGGGAATAATATGTGTGAGGGTACCCCAGGAGACTTCCAAATGTGTGTGGGTAGAATATATATCCCGCGGGGGTAAAATTGAAAAAAGTTTAAAACATTTTTTGGGGGGATTTAGTCATTTTTCCGGCGTTTATCAGACTTTCAGAGAGGGGAAATGTCAGTGAGTGTTCCGATTTCAGTTCCAGAGCGATTCGCCCAATGAGTCCTTGTTATTTAGGTGTTTTCAGCCAATTTTCTGGATTTTTGAAAATTTCACTTTTTTGTGAAAATATCCACTAAATGAGGGAATAATATGTGTGAGGGTACCCCAGGAGAGTTCCAAATGTGTGTGGGAAGAATATATATCCCACGGGGTAAATTTTTTTGGACTTAGTCATTTTTCCGGCGTTTATCAGACTTTCAGATAGGGGAAATGTCAGTGAGCATTCCGATTTCAGTTCCAGAGCGATTCGCCCAATGAGTCCTTGATATTTAGTCGTTTTCTGCCAATTTTCTGGATTTTTGAAAATTTCACTTTTTTGTAAAAATATCCACTAAATGAGGGAATAATATGTGTGAGGGTACCCCAGGAGAGTTCCAAATGTGTGTGGGTAGAATATATATCCCACAGGGGGTAAAATTGAAAAAAGTATAAAAAATTTTTTTTTTTGGACTTAGTCATTTTTCGGGGGTTTATCAGACTTTCAGATAGGGCAAATGTCAGTTAGCGTTCCGATTTCAGTTCCAGAGCGATTCGCCCAATGAGTGCTTGATATTTATTCGTTTTCAGCCAATTTTCTGGATTTTTGAAAATTTCACTTTTTTGTGAAAATGTCCACTAAATGATGGAATAATATGTGTGAGGGTACCACAGAAGAGTTCCAAATGTGTTTGGGTAGAATATATATCCCGCGGGGGTAAAATTGAAAAAAGCTGAAAATTTTTTTTGGGGGGGATTTAGTCATTTTTCCGGCGTTTATCAGACTTTCAGATAGGGGAAATGTCAGTGAGTGTTCCGATTTCAGTTCCAGAGCGATTCGCCCAATGAGTCCTTGTTATTTAGTTGTTTTCAGCCAATTTTCTGGATTTTTGAAAATTTCACTTTTTTGTGAAAATATCCACTAAATGAGGGAATAATATATGTGAGGGTACCCCAGGAGAGTTCCAAATGTGTGTGGGTAGAATATATATCCCACGGGGGTAAAATTGAAGAAAGTTAAAAAAAAATATTTTTTGGACTTAGTCATTTTTCCGGCGTTTATCAGACTTTCAGATAGGGAAAATGTCAGTGAGCATTCCGATTTCAGTTCCAGAGCGATTCGCGCAATGAGTCCTTGCTATTTAGTCGTTTTCTGCCAATTTTCTGGATTTTTGAAAATTTCACTTTTTTGTGAAAATATCCACTAAATGAGGGAATAATATGTGTGAGGGTACCCCAGGAGAGTTCCAAATGTGTGTGGGAAGAATATATATCCCGCGGGGGTAAAATTGAAAAAAGTAAAAAAAAATTTTTGGGGGGATTTAGTCATTTTTCCGGCGTTTATCAGACTTTCAGAGAGGGGAAATGTCAGTGAGTGTTCCGATTTCAGTTCCAGAGCGATTCGCCCAATGAGTCCTTGTTATTTAGGTGTTTTCAGCCAATTTTCTGGATTTTTGAAAATTTCACTTTTTTGTGAAAATATTCACTAAATGAGGGAATAATATGTGTGAGGGTACCCCAGGAGAGTTCCAAATGTGTGTGGGTAGAATGTATATCCCACGGGGGTAAAATTGAAAAAGGTTGAAAAAAAATTTTTTTTGGACTTAGTCATTTTTCCGGCGTTTATCAGACTTTCAGATAGGGGAAATGTCAGTGAGCGTTCCAATTTCAGTTCCAGAGCGATTCACCCAATGAGTCCTTGATATTTAGTCATTTTCAGCCAATTTTCTGGATTTTTGAAAATTTCACTTTTTTGTGAAAATATCCACTTAATGAGGGAATAATATGTGTGAGGGTACCCCAGGAGAGTTCCAAATGTGTGTGGGAAGAATATATATCCCACGGGGGTAAAATTGAAAAAAGTTGAAAAAATTTTTTTTTTTGACTTAGTCATTTTTCCGGCTTTTATCAGACTTTCAGATAGGGGAAATGTCAGTGAGCGTTCCGATTTCAGTTCCAGAGCGATTCGCCCAATGAGTCCTTGATATTTAGTCGTTTTCTGCCAATTTTCTGGATTTTTGAAAATTTCACTTTTTTGTGAAAATGTCCACTAAATGAGGGAATAATATGTGTGAGGGTACCACAGAAGAGTTCCAAATGTGTGTGGGTAGAATATATATCCCGAGGGGGTAAAATTGAAAAAAGTTGAAAAAATTTTTTGGGGGGGATTTAGTCATTTTTCCGGCGTTTATCAGACTTTCAGATAGGGGAAATGTCAGTGAGTGTTCCGATTTCAGTTCCAGAGCGATTCGCCCAATGAGTCCTTGTTATTTAGTTGTTTTCAGCCAATTTTCTGGATTTTTGAAAATTTCACTTTTTTGTGAAAATATCTACTAAATGAGGGAATAATATATGTGAGGGTACCCCAGGAGAGTTCCAAATGTGTGTGGGTAGAATATATATCCCACGGGGGTAAAATTGAAAAAAGTTGAAAAAAAATTTTTTTTGGACTTAGTCATTTTTCCGGCGTTTATCAGACTTTCAGATAGGGGAAATGTCAGTGAGCGTTCCGATTTCAGTTCCAGAGCGATTCGCCCAATGAGTCCTTGATATTTAGTCGTTTTCTGCCAATTTTCTGGATTTTTGAAAATTTCACTTTTTTGTGAAAATGTCCACTAAATGAGGGAATAATATGTGTGAGGGTACCACAGAAGAGTTCCAAATGTGTGTGGGAAGAATATATATCCCACGGGGGTAAAATTGAAAAAAGTTGAAAAAATTTTTTTTTTGGACTTAGTCATTTTTCCGGCGTTTATCAGACTTTCAGATAGGGGAAATGTCAGTGAGCGTTCCGATTTCAGTTCCAGAGCGATTCGCCCAATGAGTCCTTGATATTTAGTCGTTTTCTGCCAATTTTCTGGATTTTTGAAAATTTCACTTTTTTGTGAAAATGTCCACTAAATGAGGGAATAATATGTGTGAGGGTACCACAGAAGAGTTCCAAATGTGTGTGGGTAGAATATATATCCCGCGGGGGTAAAATTGAAAAAAGTTGAAAAAATTTTTTGGGGGGGATTTAGTCATTTTTCCGGCGTTTATCAGACTTTCAGATAGGGGAAATGTCAGTGAGCATTCCGATTTCAGTTCCAGAGCGATTCGCCCAATGAGTCCTTGATATTTAGTCGTTTTCTGCCAATTTTCTGGATTTTTGAAAATTTCACTTTTTTGTGAAAATATCCACTAAATGAGGGAATAATATGTGTGAGGGTACCCCAGGAGAGTTCCAAATGTGTGTGGGAAGAATATATATCCCACGGGGGTAAAATTGAAAAAAGTTGAAAAAATTTTTTTTTTGGACTTAGTCATTTTTCCGGCGTTTATCAGACTTTCAGATAGGGGAAATGTCAGTGAGCGTTCCGATTTCAGTTCCAGAGCGATTCGCCCAATGAGTCCTTGATATTTAGTCGTTTTCTGCCAATTTTCTGGATTTTTGAAAATTTCACTTTTTTGTGAAAATGTCCACTAAATGAGGGAATAATATGTGTGAAGGTACCCCAGGAGAGTTCCAAATGTGTGTGGGTAGAATATATATCCCACAGGGGGTAAAATTGAAAAAAGTTTAAAAAATTTTTTTTTTTGGACTTAGTCATTTATCGGGGGTTTATCAGACTTTCAGATAGGGCAAATGTCAGTTAGCGTTCCGATTTCAGTTCCAGAGCGATTCGCCCAATGAGTGCTTGATATTTATTCGTTTTCAGCCAATTTTCTGGATTTTTGAAAATTTCACTTTTTTGTGAAAATGTCCACTAAATGATGGAATAATATGTGTGAGGGTACCACAGAAGAGTTCCAAATGTGTTTGGGTAGAATATATATCCCGCGGGGGTAAAATTGAAAAAAGTTGAAAATTTTTTTTGGGGGGGATTTAGTCATTTTTCCGGCGTTTATCAGACTTTCAGAGAGGGGAAATGTCAGTGAGTGTTCCGATTTCAGTTCCAGAGCGATTCGCCCAATGAGTCCTTGTTATTTAGGTGTTTTCAGCCAATTTTCTGGATTTTTGAAAATTTCACTTTTTTGTGAAAATATTCACTAAATGAGGGAATAATATGTGTGAGGGTACCCCAGGAGAGTTCCAAATGTGTGTGGGAAGAATATATATCCCACGGGGGTAAAATTGAAAAAAGTTGAAAAAATTTTTTTTTTGGACTTAGTCATTTTTCCGGCGTTTATCAGACTTTCAGATAGGGGAAATGTCAGTGAGCGTTCCGATTTCAGTTCCAGAGCGATTCGCCCAATGAGTCCTTGATATTTAGTCGTTTTCTGCCAATTTTCTGGATTTTTGAAAATTTCACTTTTTTGTGAAAATGTCCACTAAATGAGGGAATAATATGTGTGAGGGTACCACAGAAGAGTTCCAAATGTGTGTGGGTAGAATATATATCCCGCGGGGGTAAAATTGAAAAAAGTTGAAAAAATTTTTTGGGGGGGATTTAGTCATTTTTCCGGCGTTTATCAGACTTTCAGATAGGGGAAATGTCAGTGAGTGTTCCGATTTCAGTTCCAGAGCGATTCGCCCAATGAGTCCTTGTTATTTAGTTGTTTTCAGCCAATTTTCTGGATTTTTGAAAATTTCACTTTTTTGTGAAAATATCTACTAAATGAGGGAATAATATATGTGAGGGTACCCCAGGAGAGTTCCAAATGTGTGTGGGTAGAATATATATCCCACGGGGGTAAAATTGAAAAAAGTTGAAAAAAAATTTTTTTTGGACTTAGTCATTTTTCCGGCGTTTATCAGACTTTCAGATAGGGGAAATGTCAGTGAGCGTTCCGATTTCAGTTCCAGAGCGATTCGCCCAATGAGTCCTTGATATTTAGTCGTTTTCTGCCAATTTTCTGGATTTTTGAAAATTTCACTTTTTTGTGAAAATATCCACTAAATGAGGGAATAATATGTGTGAGGGTACCCCAGGAGAGTTCCAAATGTGTGTGGGAAGAATATATATCCCACGGGGGTAAAATTGAAAAAAGTTGAAAAAATTTTTTTTTTGGACTTAGTCATTTTTCCGGCGTTTATCAGACTTTCAGATAGGGGAAATGTCAGTGAGCGTTCCGATTTCAGTTCCAGAGTGATTCGCCCAATGAGTCCTTGATATTTAGTCGTTTTCTGCCAATTTTCTGGATTTTTGAAAATTTCACTTTTTTGTGAAAATGTCCACTAAATGAGGGAATAATATGTGTGAGGGTACCACAGAAGAGTTCCAAATGTGTGTGGGAAGAATATATATCCCGCGGGGGTAAAATTGAAAAAAGTTGAAAAAATTTTTTGGGGGGGATTTAGTCATTTTTCCGGCGTTTATCAGACTTTCAGATAGGGGAAATGTCAGTGAGTGTTCCGATTTCAGTTCCAGAGCGATTCGCCCAATGAGTCCTTGTTATTTAGTTGTTTTCAGCCAATTTTCTGGATTTTTGAAAATTTCACTTTTTTGTGAAAATATCTACTAAATGAGGGAATAATATATGTGAGGGTACCCCAGGAGAGTTCCAAATGTGTGTGGGTAGAATATATATCCCACGGGGGTAAAATTGAAAAAAGTTGAAAAAAAATTTTTTTTGGACTTAGTCATTTTTCCGGCGTTTATCAGACTTTCAGATAGGGGAAATGTCAGTGAGCGTTCCGATTTCAGTTCCAGAGCGATTCGCCCAATGAGTCCTTGATATTTAGTCGTTTTCTGCCAATTTTCTGGATTTTTGAAAATTTCACTTTTTTGTGAAAATATCCACTAAATGAGGGAATAATATGTGTGAGGGTACCCCAGGAGAGTTCCAAATGTGTGTGGGAAGAATATATATCCCACGGGGGTAAAATTGAAAAAAGTTGAAAAAATTTTTGGGGGGGATTTAGTCATTTTTCCGGCGTTTATCAGACTTTCAGATAGGGGAAATGTCAGTGAGTGTTCCGATTTCAGTTCCAGAGCGATTCGCCCAATGAGTCCTTGTTATTTAGTTGTTTTCAGCCAATTTTCTGGATTTTTGAAAATTTCACTTTTTTGTGAAAATATCTACTAAATGAGGGAATAATATATGTGAGGGTACCCCAGGAGAGTTCCAAATGTGTGTGGGTAGAATATATATCCCACGGGGGTAAAATTGAAAAAAGTTGAAAAAAAATTTTTTTTGGACTTAGTCATTTTTCCGGCGTTTATCAGACTTTCAGATAGGGGAAATGTCAGTGAGCGTTCCGATTTCAGTTCCAGAGCGATTCGCCCAATGAGTCCTTGATATTTAGTCGTTTTCTGCCAATTTTCTGGATTTTTGAAAATTTCACTTTTTTGTGAAAATGTCCACTAAATGAGGGAATAATATGTGTGAGGGTACCACAGAAGAGTTCCAAATGTGTGTGGGAAGAATATATATCCCACGGGGGTAAAATTGAAAAAAGTTGAAAAAATTTTTTTTTTGGACTTAGTCATTTTTCCGGCGTTTATCAGACTTTCAGATAGGGGAAATGTCAGTGAGCGTTCCGATTTCAGTTCCAGAGCGATTCGCCCAATGAGTCCTTGATATTTAGTCGTTTTCTGCCAATTTTCTGGATTTTTGAAAATTTCACTTTTTTGTGAAAATGTCCACTAAATGAGGGAATAATATGTGTGAGGGTACCACAGAAGAGTTCCAAATGTGTGTGGGTAGAATATATATCCCGCGGGGGTAAAATTGAAAAAAGTTGAAAAAATTTTTTGGGGGGGATTTAGTCATTTTTCCGGCGTTTATCAGACTTTCAGATAGGGGAAATGTCAGTGAGCATTCCGATTTCAGTTCCAGAGCGATTCGCCCAATGAGTCCTTGATATTTAGTCGTTTTCTGCCAATTTTCTGGATTTTTGAAAATTTCACTTTTTTGTGAAAATATCCACTAAATGAGGGAATAATATGTGTGAGGGTACCCCAGGAGAGTTCCAAATGTGTGTGGGAAGAATATATATCCCACGGGGGTAAAATTGAAAAAAGTTGAAAAAATTTTTTTTTTGGACTTAGTCATTTTTCCGGCGTTTATCAGACTTTCAGATAGGGGAAATGTCAGTGAGCGTTCCGATTTCAGTTCCAGAGCGATTCGCCCAATGAGTCCTTGATATTTAGTCGTTTTCTGCCAATTTTCTGGATTTTTGAAAATTTCACTTTTTTGTGAAAATGTCCACTAAATGAGGGAATAATATGTGTGAAGGTACCCCAGGAGAGTTCCAAATGTGTGTGGGTAGAATATATATCCCACAGGGGGTAAAATTGAAAAAAGTTTAAAAAATTTTTTTTTTTGGACTTAGTCATTTATCGGGGGTTTATCAGACTTTCAGATAGGGCAAATGTCAGTTAGCGTTCCGATTTCAGTTCCAGAGCGATTCGCCCAATGAGTGCTTGATATTTATTCGTTTTCAGCCAATTTTCTGGATTTTTGAAAATTTCACTTTTTTGTGAAAATGTCCACTAAATGATGGAATAATATGTGTGAGGGTACCACAGAAGAGTTCCAAATGTGTTTGGGTAGAATATATATCCCGCGGGGGTAAAATTGAAAAAAGTTGAAAATTTTTTTTGGGGGGGATTTAGTCATTTTTCCGGCGTTTATCAGACTTTCAGAGAGGGGAAATGTCAGTGAGTGTTCCGATTTCAGTTCCAGAGCGATTCGCCCAATGAGTCCTTGTTATTTAGGTGTTTTCAGCCAATTTTCTGGATTTTTGAAAATTTCACTTTTTTGTGAAAATATTCACTAAATGAGGGGATAATATGTGTGAGGGTACCCCAGGAGAGTTCCAAATGTGTGTGGGAAGAATATATATCCCACGGGGGTAAAATTGAAAAAAGTTGAAAAAATTTTTTTTTTGGACTTAGTCATTTTTCCGGCGTTTATCAGACTTTCAGATAGGGGAAATGTCAGTGAGCGTTCCGATTTCAGTTCCAGAGCGATTCGCCCAATGAGTCCTTGATATTTAGTCGTTTTCTGCCAATTTTCTGGATTTTTGAAAATTTCACTTTTTTGTGAAAATGTCCACTAAATGAGGGAATAATATGTGTGAGGGTACCACAGAAGAGTTCCAAATGTGTGTGGGTAGAATATATATCCCGCGGGGGTAAAATTGAAAAAAGTTGAAAAAATTTTTTGGGGGGGATTTAGTCATTTTTCCGGCGTTTATCAGACTTTCAGATAGGGGAAATGTCAGTGAGTGTTCCGATTTCAGTTCCAGAGCGATTCGCCCAATGAGTCCTTGTTATTTAGTTGTTTTCAGCCAATTTTCTGGATTTTTGAAAATTTCACTTTTTTGTGAAAATATCTACTAAATGAGGGAATAATATATGTGAGGGTACCCCAGGAGAGTTCCAAATGTGTGTGGGTAGAATATATATCCCACGGGGGTAAAATTGAAAAAAGTTGAAAAAAAATTTTTTTTGGACTTAGTCATTTTTCCGGCGTTTATCAGACTTTCAGATAGGGGAAATGTCAGTGAGCGTTCCGATTTCAGTTCCAGAGCGATTCGCCCAATGAGTCCTTGATATTTAGTCGTTTTCTGCCAATTTTCTGGATTTTTGAAAATTTCACTTTTTTGTGAAAATATCCACTAAATGAGGGAATAATATGTGTGAGGGTACCCCAGGAGAGTTCCAAATGTGTGTGGGAAGAATATATATCCCACGGGGGTAAAATTGAAAAAAGTTGAAAAAATTTTTTTTTTGGACTTAGTCATTTTTCCGGCGTTTATCAGACTTTCAGATAGGGGAAATGTCAGTGAGCGTTCCGATTTCAGTTCCAGAGTGATTCGCCCAATGAGTCCTTGATATTTAGTCGTTTTCTGCCAATTTTCTGGATTTTTGAAAATTTCACTTTTTTGTGAAAATGTCCACTAAATGAGGGAATAATATGTGTGAGGGTACCACAGAAGAGTTCCAAATGTGTGTGGGAAGAATATATATCCCGCGGGGGTAAAATTGAAAAAAGTTGAAAAAATTTTTTGGGGGGGATTTAGTCATTTTTCCGGCGTTTATCAGACTTTCAGATAGGGGAAATGTCAGTGAGTGTTCCGATTTCAGTTCCAGAGCGATTCGCCCAATGAGTCCTTGTTATTTAGTTGTTTTCAGCCAATTTTCTGGATTTTTGAAAATTTCACTTTTTTGTGAAAATATCTACTAAATGAGGGAATAATATATGTGAGGGTACCCCAGGAGAGTTCCAAATGTGTGTGGGTAGAATATATATCCCACGGGGGTAAAATTGAAAAAAGTTGAAAAAAAATTTTTTTTGGACTTAGTCATTTTTCCGGCGTTTATCAGACTTTCAGATAGGGGAAATGTCAGTGAGCGTTCCGATTTCAGTTCCAGAGCGATTCGCCCAATGAGTCCTTGATATTTAGTCGTTTTCTGCCAATTTTCTGGATTTTTGAAAATTTCACTTTTTTGTGAAAATATCCACTAAATGAGGGAATAATATGTGTGAGGGTACCCCAGGAGAGTTCCAAATGTGTGTGGGAAGAATATATATCCCACGGGGGTAAAATTGAAAAAAGTTGAAAAAATTTTTGGGGGGGATTTAGTCATTTTTCCGGCGTTTATCAGACTTTCAGATAGGGGAAATGTCAGTGAGTGTTCCGATTTCAGTTCCAGAGCGATTCGCCCAATGAGTCCTTGTTATTTAGTTGTTTTCAGCCAATTTTCTGGATTTTTGAAAATTTCACTTTTTTGTGAAAATATCTACTAAATGAGGGAATAATATATGTGAGGGTACCCCAGGAGAGTTCCAAATGTGTGTGGGAAGAATATATATCCCACGGGGGTAAAATTGAAAAAAGTTGAAAAAATTTTTTTTTTGGACTTAGTCATTTTTCCGGCGTTTATCAGACTTTCAGATAGGGCGAATGTCAGTGAGCGTTCCGATTTCAGTTCCAGAGCGATTCGCCCAATGAGTCCTTGATATTTAGTCGTTTTCAGCCAATTATCTGGATTTTTGAAAATTTCACTTTTTTGTGAAAATATTCACTAAATGAGGGAATAATATGTGTGAGGGTACCCCAGGAGAGTTCCAAATGTGTGTGGGTAGAATATATATCCCACGGGGGTAAAATTGAAAAAAGTTTAAACATTTTTTTGGGGGGATTTAGTCATTTTTCTGGCGTTTATCAGACTTTCAGAGAGGGGAAATGTCATTGAGTGTTCCGATTTCAGTTCCAGAGCGATTCGCCCAATGAGTCCTTGTTATTTAGGTGTTTTCAGCCAATTTTCTGGATTTTTGAAAATTTCACTTTTTTGTGAAAATATCCACTAAATGAGGGAATAATATGTGTGAGGGTACCCCAGGAGAGTTCCAAATGTGTGTGGGTAGAATGTATATCCCACGGGGGTAAAATTGAAAAAGGTTGAAAAAAAACTTTTTTGGACTTAGTCATTTTTCCGGCGTTTATCAGACTTTCAGATAGGGGAAATGTCAGTGAGCGTTCCAATTTCAGTTCCAGAGCGATTCGCCCCATGAGTCCTTGATATTTAGTCGTTTTCAGCCAATTTTCTGGATTTTTGAAAATTTCACTTTTTTGTGAAAATATCCACTAAATGAGGGAATAATATGTGTGAGGGTACCCCAGGAGAGTTCCAAATGTGTGTGGGTAGAATATATATCCCGCGGGGGTAAAATTGAAAAAAGTTTAAAAATTTTTTGGGTGGGATTTAGTCATTTTTCCGGCGTTTATCAGACTTTCAGATAGGGGAAATGTCAGTGAGCGTTCCAATTTTAGTTCCAGAGCGATTCGCCCCATGATTCCTTGATATTTAGTCGTTTTCAGCCAATTTTCTGGATTTTTGAAAATTTCACTTTTTTGTGAAAATATCCACTAAATGAGGGAATAATATGTGTGAGGGTACCCCAGGAGAGTTCCAAATGTGTGTGGGTAGAATATATATCCCGCGGGGGTAAAATTGAAAAAAGTTTAAAAATTTTTTGGGTGGGATTTAGTCATTTTTCCGGCGTTTATCAGACTTTCAGATAGGGGAAATGTCAGTGAGCGTTCCGATTTCAGTTCCAGAGCGATTCGCCCAATGAGTCCTTGATATTTAGTCGTTTTCTGCCAATTTTCTGGATTTCTGAAAATTTCACTTTTTTGTGAAAATATCCACTAAATGAGGGAATAATATGTGTGAGGGTACCCCAGGAGAGTTCCAAATGTGTGTGGGAAGAATGTATATCCCACGGGGGTAAAATTGAAAAAAGTTGAAAAAATTTTTTTTTTGGACTTAGTCATTTTTCCGGCGTTTATCAGACTTTCAGATAGGGGAAATGTCAGTGAGCGTTCCGATTTCAGTTCCAGAGCGATTCGCCCAATGAGTCCTTGATATTTAGTCGTTTTCTGCCAATTTTTCTGGATTTTTGAAAATTTCACTTTTTTGTGAAAATGTCCACTAAATGAGGGAATAATATGTGTGAGGGTACCACAGAAGAGTTCCAAATGTGTGTGGGTAGAATATATATCCCGCGGGGGTAAAATTGAAAAAAGTTGAAAAAATTTTTGGGGGGGGATTTAGTCATTTTTCCGGCGTTTATCAGACTTTCAGATAGGGGAAATGTCAGTGAGTGTTCCGATTTCAGTTCCAGAGCGATTCGCCCAATGAGTCCTTGTTATTTAGTTGTTTTCAGCCAATTTTCTGGATTTTTGAAAATTTCACTTTTTTGTGAAAATATCTACTAAATGAGGTAATAATATATGTGAGGGTACCCCAGGAGAGTTCCAAATGTGTGTGGGTAGAATATATATCCCACGGGGGTAAAATTGAAAAAAGTTGAAAAAAATTTTTTTTTGGACTTAGTCATTTTTCCGGCGTTTATCAGACTTTCAGATAGGGGAAATGTCAGTGAGCGTTCCGATTTCAGTTCCAGAGCGATTCGCCCAATGAGTCCTTGATATTTAGTCGTTTTCAGCCAATTATCTGGATTTTTGAAAATTTCACTTTTTTGTGAAAATATTCACTAAATGAGGGAATAATATGTGTGAGGGTACCCCAGGAGAGTTCCAAATGTGTGTGGGTAGAATATATATCCCACGGGGGTAAAATTGAAAAAAGTTTAAACATTTTTTTGGGGGGATTTAGTCATTTTTCTGGCGTTTATCAGACTTTCAGAGAGGGGAAATGTCATTGAGTGTTCCGATTTCAGTTCCAGAGCGATTCGCCCAATGAGTCCTTGTTATTTAGGTGTTTTCAGCCAATTTTCTGGATTTTTGAAAATTTCACTTTTTTGTGAAAATATCCACTAAATGAGGGAATAATATGTGTGAGGGTACCCCAGGAGAGTTCCAAATGTGTGTGGGTAGAATGTATATCCCACGGGGGTAAAATTGAAAAAGGTTGAAAAAAAACTTTTTTGGACTTAGTCATTTTTCCGGCGTTTATCAGACTTTCAGATAGGGGAAATGTCAGTGAGCGTTCCAATTTCAGTTCCAGAGCGATTCGCCCCATGAGTCCTTGATATTTAGTCGTTTTCAGCCAATTTTCTGGATTTTTGAAAATTTCACTTTTTTGTGAAAATATCCACTAAATGAGGGAATAATATGTGTGAGGGTACCCCAGGAGAGTTCCAAATGTGTGTGGGTAGAATATATATCCCGCGGGGGTAAAATTGAAAAAAGTTTAAAAATTTTTTGGGTGGGATTTAGTCATTTTTCCGGCGTTTATCAGACTTTCAGATAGGGGAAATGTCAGTGAGCGTTCCAATTTTAGTTCCAGAGCGATTCGCCCCATGATTCCTTGATATTTAGTCGTTTTCAGCCAATTTTCTGGATTTTTGAAAATTTCACTTTTTTGTGAAAATATCCACTAAATGAGGGAATAATATGTGTGAGGGTACCCCAGGAGAGTTCCAAATGTGTGTGGGTAGAATATATATCCCGCGGGGGTAAAATTGAAAAAAGTTTAAAAATTTTTTGGGTGGGATTTAGTCATTTTTCCGGCGTTTATCAGACTTTCAGATAGGGGAAATGTCAGTGAGCGTTCCGATTTCAGTTCCAGAGCGATTCGCCCAATGAGTCCTTGATATTTAGTCGTTTTCTGCCAATTTTCTGGATTTCTGAAAATTTCACTTTTTTGTGAAAATATCCACTAAATGAGGGAATAATATGTGTGAGGGTACCCCAGGAGAGTTCCAAATGTGTGTGGGAAGAATGTATATCCCACGGGGGTAAAATTGAAAAAAGTTGAAAAAATTTTTTTTTTGGACTTAGTCATTTTTCCGGCGTTTATCAGACTTTCAGATAGGGGAAATGTCAGTGAGCGTTCCGATTTCAGTTCCAGAGCGATTCGCCCAATGAGTCCTTGATATTTAGTCGTTTTCTGCCAATTTTTCTGGATTTTTGAAAATTTCACTTTTTTGTGAAAATGTCCACTAAATGAGGGAATAATATGTGTGAGGGTACCACAGAAGAGTTCCAAATGTGTGTGGGTAGAATATATATCCCGCGGGGGTAAAATTGAAAAAAGTTGAAAAAATTTTTGGGGGGGGATTTAGTCATTTTTCCGGCGTTTATCAGACTTTCAGATAGGGGAAATGTCAGTGAGTGTTCCGATTTCAGTTCCAGAGCGATTCGCCCAATGAGTCCTTGTTATTTAGTTGTTTTCAGCCAATTTTCTGGATTTTTGAAAATTTCACTTTTTTGTGAAAATATCTACTAAATGAGGTAATAATATATGTGAGGGTACCCCAGGAGAGTTCCAAATGTGTGTGGGTAGAATATATATCCCACGGGGGTAAAATTGAAAAAAGTTGAAAAAAATTTTTTTTTGGACTTAGTCATTTTTCCGGCGTTTATCAGACTTTCAGATAGGGGAAATGTCAGTGAGCGTTCCGATTTCAGTTCCAGAGCGATTCGCCCAATGAGTCCTTGATATTTAGTCGTTTTCTGCCAATTTTCTGGATTTTTGAAAACTTCACTTTTTGGTGAAAATATCCACTAAATGAGGGAATAATATGTGTGAGGGTACCCCAGGAGAGTTCCAAATGTGTGTGGGAAGAATATATATCCCACGGGGGTAAAATTGAAAAAAGTTGAAAAAATTTTTTTTTTGGACTTAGTCATTTTTCCGGCGTTTATCAGACTTTCAGATAGGGGAAATGTCAGTGAGCGTTCCGATTTCAGTTCCAGAGCGATTCGCCCAATGAGTCCTTGATATTTAGTCGTTTTCTGCCAATTTTCTGGATTTTTGAAAATTTCACTTTTTTGTGAAAATATCCACTAAATGAGGGAATAATATGTGTGAGGGTACCCCAGGAGAGTTCCAAATGTGTGTGGGAAGAATATATATCCCACGGGGGTAAAATTGAAAAAAGTTGAAAAAATTTTTTTTTTGGACTTAGTCATTTTTCCGGCGTTTATCAGACTTTCAGATAGGGGAAATGTCAGTGAGCGTTCCGATTTCAGTTCCAGAGTGATTCGCCCAATGAGTCCTTGATATTTAGTCGTTTTCTGCCAATTTTCTGGATTTTTGAAAATTTCACTTTTTTGTGAAAATGTCCACTAAATGAGGGAATAATATGTGTGAGGGTACCACAGAAGAGTTCCAAATGTGTGTGGGAAGAATATATATCCCGCGGGGGTAAAATTGAAAAAAGTTGAAAAAATTTTTTGGGGGGGATTTAGTCATTTTTCCGGCGTTTATCAGACTTTCAGATAGGGGAAATGTCAGTGAGTGTTCCGATTTCAGTTCCAGAGCGATTCGCCCAATGAGTCCTTGTTATTTAGTTGTTTTCAGCCAATTTTCTGGATTTTTGAAAATTTCACTTTTTTGTGAAAATATCTACTAAATGAGGGAATAATATATGTGAGGGTACCCCAGGAGAGTTCCAAATGTGTGTGGGTAGAATATATATCCCACGGGGGTAAAATTGAAAAAAGTTGAAAAAAAATTTTTTTTGGACTTAGTCATTTTTCCGGCGTTTATCAGACTTTCAGATAGGGGAAATGTCAGTGAGCGTTCCGATTTCAGTTCCAGAGCGATTCGCCCAATGAGTCCTTGATATTTAGTCGTTTTCTGCCAATTTTCTGGATTTTTGAAAATTTCACTTTTTTGTGAAAATATCCACTAAATGAGGGAATAATATGTGTGAGGGTACCCCAGGAGAGTTCCAAATGTGTGTGGGAAGAATATATATCCCACGGGGGTAAAATTGAAAAAAGTTGAAAAAATTTTTGGGGGGGATTTAGTCATTTTTCCGGCGTTTATCAGACTTTCAGATAGGGGAAATGTCAGTGAGTGTTCCGATTTCAGTTCCAGAGCGATTCGCCCAATGAGTCCTTGTTATTTAGTTGTTTTCAGCCAATTTTCTGGATTTTTGAAAATTTCACTTTTTTGTGAAAATATCTACTAAATGAGGGAATAATATATGTGAGGGTACCCCAGGAGAGTTCCAAATGTGTGTGGGAAGAATATATATCCCACGGGGGTAAAATTGAAAAAAGTTGAAAAAATTTTTTTTTTGGACTTAGTCATTTTTCCGGCGTTTATCAGACTTTCAGATAGGGCGAATGTCAGTGAGCGTTCCGATTTCAGTTCCAGAGCGATTCGCCCAATGAGTCCTTGATATTTAGTCGTTTTCAGCCAATTATCTGGATTTTTGAAAATTTCACTTTTTTGTGAAAATATTCACTAAATGAGGGAATAATATGTGTGAGGGTACCCCAGGAGAGTTCCAAATGTGTGTGGGTAGAATATATATCCCACGGGGGTAAAATTGAAAAAAGTTTAAACATTTTTTTGGGGGGATTTAGTCATTTTTCTGGCGTTTATCAGACTTTCAGAGAGGGGAAATGTCATTGAGTGTTCCGATTTCAGTTCCAGAGCGATTCGCCCAATGAGTCCTTGTTATTTAGGTGTTTTCAGCCAATTTTCTGGATTTTTGAAAATTTCACTTTTTTGTGAAAATATCCACTAAATGAGGGAATAATATGTGTGAGGGTACCCCAGGAGAGTTCCAAATGTGTGTGGGTAGAATGTATATCCCACGGGGGTAAAATTGAAAAAGGTTGAAAAAAAACTTTTTTGGACTTAGTCATTTTTCCGGCGTTTATCAGACTTTCAGATAGGGGAAATGTCAGTGAGCGTTCCAATTTCAGTTCCAGAGCGATTCGCCCCATGAGTCCTTGATATTTAGTCGTTTTCAGCCAATTTTCTGGATTTTTGAAAATTTCACTTTTTTGTGAAAATATCCACTAAATGAGGGAATAATATGTGTGAGGGTACCCCAGGAGAGTTCCAAATGTGTGTGGGTAGAATATATATCCCGCGGGGGTAAAATTGAAAAAAGTTTAAAAATTTTTTGGGTGGGATTTAGTCATTTTTCCGGCGTTTATCAGACTTTCAGATAGGGGAAATGTCAGTGAGCGTTCCAATTTTAGTTCCAGAGCGATTCGCCCCATGATTCCTTGATATTTAGTCGTTTTCAGCCAATTTTCTGGATTTTTGAAAATTTCACTTTTTTGTGAAAATATCCACTAAATGAGGGAATAATATGTGTGAGGGTACCCCAGGAGAGTTCCAAATGTGTGTGGGTAGAATATATATCCCGCGGGGGTAAAATTGAAAAAAGTTTAAAAATTTTTTGGGTGGGATTTAGTCATTTTTCCGGCGTTTATCAGACTTTCAGATAGGGGAAATGTCAGTGAGCGTTCCGATTTCAGTTCCAGAGCGATTCGCCCAATGAGTCCTTGATATTTAGTCGTTTTCTGCCAATTTTCTGGATTTCTGAAAATTTCACTTTTTTGTGAAAATGTCCACTAAATGAGGGAATAATATGTGTGAGGGTACCCCAGGAGAGTTCCAAATGTGTGTGGGAAGAATGTATATCCCACGGGGGTAAAATTGAAAAAAGTTGAAAAAATTTTTTTTTTGGACTTAGTCATTTTTCCGGCGTTTATCAGACTTTCAGATAGGGGAAATGTCAGTGAGCGTTCCGATTTCAGTTCCAGAGCGATTCGCCCAATGAGTCCTTGATATTTAGTCGTTTTCTGCCAATTTTTCTGGATTTTTGAAAATTTCACTTTTTTGTGAAAATGTCCACTAAATGAGGGAATAATATGTGTGAGGGTACCACAGAAGAGTTCCAAATGTGTGTGGGTAGAATATATATCCCGCGGGGGTAAAATTGAAAAAAGTTGAAAAAATTTTTGGGGGGGGATTTAGTCATTTTTCCGGCGTTTATCAGACTTTCAGATAGGGGAAATGTCAGTGAGTGTTCCGATTTCAGTTCCAGAGCGATTCGCCCAATGAGTCCTTGTTATTTAGTTGTTTTCAGCCAATTTTCTGGATTTTTGAAAATTTCACTTTTTTGTGAAAATATCTACTAAATGAGGTAATAATATATGTGAGGGTACCCCAGGAGAGTTCCAAATGTGTGTGGGTAGAATATATATCCCACGGGGGTAAAATTGAAAAAAGTTGAAAAAAATTTTTTTTTGGACTTAGTCATTTTTCCGGCGTTTATCAGACTTTCAGATAGGGGAAATGTCAGTGAGCGTTCCGATTTCAGTTCCAGAGCGATTCGCCCAATGAGTCCTTGATATTTAGTCGTTTTCTGCCAATTTTCTGGATTTTTGAAAACTTCACTTTTTGGTGAAAATATCCACTAAATGAGGGAATAATATGTGTGAGGGTACCCCAGGAGAGTTCCAAATGTGTGTGGGAAGAATATATATCCCACGGGGGTAAAATTGAAAAAAGTTGAAAAAATTTTTTTTTTGGACTTAGTCATTTTTCCGGCGTTTATCAGACTTTCAGATAGGGCGAATGTCAGTGAGCGTTCCGATTTCAGTTCCAGAGCGATTCGCCCAATGAGTCCTTGATATTTAGTCGTTTTCAGCCAATTTTCTGGATTTTTGAAAATTTCACTTTTTTGTGAAAATATTCACTAAATGAGGGAATAATATGTGTGAGGGTACCCCAGGAGAGTTCCAAATGTGTGTGGGTAGAATATATATCCCGCGGGGGTAAAATTGAAAAAAGTTTAAAAAAATTTTTGGGGGGATTTAGTCATTTTTCCGGCGTTTATCAGACTTTCAGAGAGGGGAAATGTCAGTGAGTGTTCCGATTTCAGTTCCAGAGCGATTCGCCCAATGAGTCCTTGTTATTTAGGTGTTTTCAACCAATTTTCTGGATTTTTGAAAATTTCACTTTTTTGTGAAAATATCCACTAAATGAGGGAATAATATGTGTGAGGGTACCCCAGGAGAGTTCCAAATGTGTGTGGGAAGAATATATATCCCACGGGGGTAAAATTGAAAAAAGTTGAAAAAATTTTTTTTTTGGACTTAGTCATTTTTCCGGCGTTTATCAGACTTTCAGATAGGGGAAATGTCAGTGAGCGTTCCGATTTCAGTTCCAGAGTGATTCGCCCAATGAGTCCTTGATATTTAGTCGTTTTCTGCCAATTTTCTGGATTTTTGAAAATTTCACTTTTTTGTGAAAATGTCCACTAAATGAGGGAATAATATGTGTGAGGGTACCACGAAAGAGTTCCAAATGTGTGTGGGTAGAATATATATCCCGCGGGGGTAAAATTGAAAAAAGTTGAAAAAAATTTTTGGGGGGGATTTAGTCATTTTTCCGGCGTTTATCAGACTTTCAGATAGGGGAAATGTCAGTGAGCGTTCCAATTTCAGTTCCAGAGCGATTCGCCCCATGAGTCCTTGATATTTAGTCGTTTTCAGCCAATTTTCTGGATTTTTGAAAATTTCACTTTTTTGTGAAAATATCCACTAAATGAGGGAATAATATGTGTGAGGGTACCCCAGGAGAGTTCCAAATGTGTGTGGGTAGAATATATATCCCGCGGGGGTAAAATTGAAAAAAGTTTAAAAATTTTTTGGGTGGGATTTAGTCATTTTTCCGGCGTTTATCAGACTTTCGGATAGGGGAAATGTCAGTGAGCGTTCCAATTTCAGTTCCAGAGCGATTCGCCCCATGATTCCTTGATATTTAGTCGTTTTCAGCCAATTTTCTGGATTTTTGAAAATTTCACTTTTTTGTGAAAATATCCACTAAATGAGGGAATAATATGTGTGAGGGTACCCCAGGAGAGTTCCAAATGTGTGTGGGTAGAATATATATCCCGCGGGGGTAAAATTGAAAAAAGTTTAAAAATTTTTTGGGTGGGATTTAGTCATTTTTCCGGCGTTTATCAGACTTTCAGATAGGGGAAATGTCAGTGAGCGTTCCAATTTCAGTTCCAGAGCGATTCGCCCCATGATTCCTTGATATTTAGTCGTTTTCAGCCAATTTTCTGGATTTTTGAAAATTTCACTTTTTTGTGAAAATATCCACTAAATGAGGGAATAATATGTGTGAGGGTACCCCAGGAGAGTTCCAAATGTGTGTGGGAAGAATATATATCCCACGGGGGTAAAATTGAAGAAAGTTAAAAAATTTTTTTTTTTTGGACTTAGTCATTTTTCGGGGGTTTATCAGACTTTCAGATAGGGCAAATGTCAGTTAGCGTTCCGATTTCAGTTCCAGAGCGATTCGCCCAATGAGTCCTTGATATTTAGTCGTTTTCTGCCAATTTTCTGGATTTTTGAAAATTTCACTTTTTTGTGAAAATATCCACTAAATGAGGGAATAATATGTGTGAGGGTACCACGAAAGAGTTCCAAATGTGTGTGGGTAGAATATATATCCCGCGGGGGTAAAATTGAAAAAAGTTGAAAAAATTTTTTGGGGGGGATTTAGTCATTTTTCCGGCGTTTATCAGACTTTCAGATAGGGGAAATGTCAGTGAGTGTTCCGATTTCAGTTCCAGAGCGATTCGCCCAATGAGTCCTTGTTATTTAGTTGTTTTCAGCCAATTTTCTGGATTTTTGAAAATTTCACTTTTTTGTGAAAATATCTACTAAATGAGGGAATAATATATGTGAGGGTACCCCAGGAGAGTTCCAAATGTGTGTGGGTAGAATATATATCCCGCGGGGGTAAAATTGAAAAAAGTTTAAAAAATTTTTTGGGGGGATTTAGTCATTTTTCCGGCGTTTATCAGACTTTCAGAGAGGGGAAATGTCAGTGAGTGTTCCGATTTCAGTTCGAGAGCGATTCGCCCAATGAGTCCTTGTTATTTAGGTGTTTTCAGCCAATTTTCTGGATTTTTGAAAATTTCACTTTTTTGTGAAAATATCCACTAAATGAGGGAATAATATGTGTGAGGGTACCCCAGGAGAGTTCCAAATGTGTGTGGGTAGAATGTATATCCCACGGGGGTAAAATTGAAAAAGGTTGAAAAAAAACTTTTTTGGACTTAGTCATTTTTCCGGCGTTTATCAGACTTTCAGATAGGGGAAATGTCAGTGAGCGTTCCAATTTCAGTTCCAGAGCGATTCGCCCCATGAGTCCTTGATATTTAGTCGTTTTCAGCCAATTTTCTGGATTTTTGAAAATTTCACTTTTTTGTGAAAATATCCACTAAATGAGGGAATAATATGTGTGAGGGTACCCCAGGAGAGTTCCAAATGTGTGTGGGTAGAATATATATCCCGCGGGGGTAAAATTGAAAAAAGTTTAAAAATTTTTTGGGTGGGATTTAGTCATTTTTCCGGCGTTTATCAGACTTTCGGATAGGGGAAATGTCAGTGAGCGTTCCAATTTCAGTTCCAGAGCGATTCGCCCCATGATTCCTTGATATTTAGTCGTTTTCAGCCAATTTTCTGGATTTTTGAAAATTTCACTTTTTTGTGAAAATATCCACTAAATGAGGGAATAATATGTGTGAGGGTACCCCAGGAGAGTTCCAAATGTGTGTGGGTAGAATATATATCCCGCGGGGGTAAAATTGAAAAAAGTTTAAAAATTTTTTGGGTGGGATTTAGTCATTTTTCCGGCGTTTATCAGACTTTCAGATAGGGGAAATGTCAGTGAGCGTTCCAATTTCAGTTCCAGAGCGATTCGCCCCATGATTCCTTGATATTTAGTCGTTTTCAGCCAATTTTCTGGATTTTTGAAAATTTCACTTTTTTGTGAAAATATCCACTAAATGAGGGAATAATATGTGTGAGGGTACCCCAGGAGAGTTCCAAATGTGTGTGGGAAGAATATATATCCCACGGGGGTAAAATTGAAGAAAGTTAAAAATTTTTTTTTTTTTGGACTTAGTCATTTTTCGGGGGTTTATCAGACTTTCAGATAGGGCAAATGTCAGTTAGCGTTCCGATTTCAGTTCCAGAGCGATTCGCCCAATGAGTCCTTGATATTTAGTCGTTTTCTGCCAATTTTCTGGATTTTTGAAAATTTCACTTTTTTGTGAAAATATCCACTAAATGAGGGAATAATATGTGTGAGGGTACCCCAGGAGAGTTCCAAATGTGTGTGGGAAGAATATATATCCCACGGGGGTAAAATTGAAAAAAGTTGAAAAAATTTTTTTTTTGGACTTAGTCATTTTTCCGGCGTTTATCAGACTTTCAGATAGGGGAAATGTCAGTGAGCGTTCCGATTTCAGTTCCAGAGTGATTCGCCCAATGAGTCCTTGATATTTAGTCGTTTTCTGCCAATTTTCTGGATTTTTGAAAATTTCACTTTTTTGTGAAAATGTCCACTAAATGAGGGAATAATATGTGTGAGGGTACCACAGAAGAGTTCCAAATGTGTGTGGGTAGAATATATATCCCGCGGGGGTAAAATTGAAAAAAGTTGAAAAAATTTTTTGGGGGGGATTTAGTCATTTTTCCGGCGTTTATCAGACTTTCAGATAGGGGAAATGTCAGTGAGTGTTCCGATTTCAGTTCCAGAGCGATTCGCCCAATGAGTCCTTGTTATTTAGTTGTTTTCAGCCAATTTTCTGGATTTTTGAAAATTTCACTTTTTTGTGAAAATATCTACTAAATGAGGGAATAATATATGTGAGGGTACCCCAGGAGAGTTCCAAATGTGTGTGGGTAGAATATATATCCCGCGGGGGTAAAATTGAAAAAAGTTTAAAAAATTTTTTGGGGGGATTTAGTCATTTTTCCGGCGTTTATCAGACTTTCAGAGAGGGGAAATGTCAGTGAGTGTTCCGATTTCAGTTCCAGAGCGATTCGCCCAATGAGTCCTTGTTATTTAGGTGTTTTCAGCCAATTTTCTGGATTTTTGAAAATTTCACTTTTTTGTGAAAATATCCACTAAATGAGGGAATAATATGTGTGAGGGTACCCCAGGAGAGTTCCAAATGTGTGTGGGTAGAATGTATATCCCACGGGGGTAAAATTGAAAAAGGTTGAAAAAAAACTTTTTTGGACTTAGTCATTTTTCCGGCGTTTATCAGACTTTCAGATAGGGGAAATGTCAGTGAGCGTTCCAATTTCAGTTCCAGAGCGATTCGCCCCATGAGTCCTTGATATTTAGTCGTTTTCAGCCAATTTTCTGGATTTTTGAAAATTTCACTTTTTTGTGAAAATATCCACTAAATGAGGGAATAATATGTGTGAGGGTACCCCAGGAGAGTTCCAAATGTGTGTGGGTAGAATATATATCCCGCGGGGGTAAAATTGAAAAAAGTTTAAAAATTTTTTGGGTGGGATTTAGTCATTTTTCCGGCGTTTATCAGACTTTCAGATAGGGGAAATGTCAGTGAGCGTTCCAATTTCAGTTCCAGAGCGATTCGCCCCATGATTCCTTGATATTTAGTCGTTTTCAGCCAATTTTCTGGATTTTTGAAAATTTCACTTTTTTGTGAAAATATCCACTAAATGAGGGAATAATATGTGTGAGGGTACCCCAGGAGAGTTCCAAATGTGTGTGGGAAGAATATTTATCCCACGGGGGTAAAATTGAAGAAAGTTAAAAAATTTTTTTTTTTTGGACTTAGTCATTTTTCGGGGGTTTATCAGACTTTCAGATAGGGCAAATGTCAGTTAGCGTTCCGATTTCAGTTCCAGAGCGATTCGCCCAATGAGTCCTTGATATTTAGTCGTTTTCTGCCAATTTTCTGGATTTTTGAAAATTTCACTTTTTTGTGAAAATATCCACTAAATGAGGGAATAATATGTGTGAGGGTACCCCAGGAGAGTTCCAAATGTGTGTGGGAAGAATATATATCCCACGGGGGTAAAATTGAAAAAAGTTGAAAACAATTTTTTTTTGGACTTAGTCATTTTTCCGGCGTTTATCAGACTTTCAGATAGGGGAAATGTCAGTGAGCGTTCCGATTTCAGTTCCAGAGTGATTCGCCCAATGAGTCCTTGATATTTAGTCGTTTTCTGCCAATTTTCTGGATTTTTGAAAATTTCACTTTTTTGTGAAAATGTCCACTAAATGAGGGAATAATATGTGTGAGGGTACCACAGAAGAGTTCCAAATGTGTGTGGGTAGAATATATATCCCGCGGGGGTAAAATTGAAAAAAGTTGAAAAAATTTTTTGGGGGGGATTTAGTCATTTTTCCGGCGTTTATCAGACTTTCAGATAGGGGAAATGTCAGTGAGTGTTCCGATTTCAGTTCCAGAGCGATTCGCCCAATGAGTCCTTGTTATTTAGTTGTTTTCAGCCAATTTTCTGGATTTTTGAAAATTTCACTTTTTTGTGAAAATATCTACTAAATGAGGGAATAATATATGTGAGGGTACCCCAGGAGAGTTCCAAATGTGTGTGGGTAGAATATATATCCCACGGGGGTAAAATTGAAAAAAGTTGAAAAAAAATTTTTTTTGGACTTAGTCATTTTTCCGGCGTTTATCAGACTTTCAGATAGGGGAAATGTCAGTGAGCGTTCCGATTTCAGTTCCAGAGCGATTCGCCCAATGAGTCCTTGATATTTAGTCGTTTTCTGCCAATTTTCTGGATTTTTGAAAATTTCACTTTTTTGTGAAAATATCCACTAAATGAGGGAATAATATGTGTGAGGGTACCCCAGGAGAGTTCCAAATGTGTGTGGGAAGAATATATATCCCACGGGGGTAAAATTGAAAAAAGTTGAAAAAAATTTTTTTTTGGACTTAGTCATTTTTCCGGCGTTTATCAGACTTTCAGATAGGGGAAATGTCAGTGAGCGTTCCGATTTCAGTTCCAGAGCGATTCGCCCAATGAGTCATTGATATTTAGTCGTTTTCTGCCAATTTTCTGGATTTTTGAAAATTTCACTTTTTTGTGAAATTGTCCAGTAAATGAGGGAATAATATGTGTGAGGGTACCACAGAAGAGTTCCAAATGTGTGTGGGTAGAATATATATCCCGCGGGGGTAAAATTGAAAAAAGTTGAAAAAATTTTTTGGGGGGGATTTAGTCATTTTTCCGGCGTTTATCAGACTTTCAGATAGGGGAAATGTCAGTGAGTGTTCCGATTTCAGTTCCAGAGCGATTCGCCCAATGAGTCCTTGTTATTTAGTTGTTTTCAGCCAATTTTCTGGATTTTTGAAAATTTCACTTTTTTGTGAAAATATCTACTAAATGAGGGAATAATATATGTGAGGGTACCCCAGGAGAGTTCCAAATGTGTGTGGGTAGAATATATATCCCACGGGGGTAAAATTGAAAAAAGTTGAAAAAAAATTTTTTTTGGACTTAGTCATTTTTCCGGCGTTTATCAGACTTTCAGATAGGGGAAATGTCAGTGAGCGTTCCGATTTCAGTTCCAGAGCGATTCGCCCAATGAGTCCTTGATATTTAGTCGTTTTCTGCCAATTTTCTGGATTTTTGAAAATTTCACTTTTTTGTGAAAATATCCACTAAATGAGGGAATAATATGTGTGAGGGTACCCCAGGAGAGTTCCAAATGTGTGTGGGAAGAATATATATCCCACGGGGGTAAAATTGAAAAAAGTTGAAAAAATTTTTTTTTTGGACTTAGTCATTTTTCCGGCGTTTATCAGACTTTCAGATAGGGCGAATGTCAGTGAGCGTTCCGATTTCAGTTCCAGAGCGATTCGCCCAATGAGTCCTTGATATTTAGTCGTTTTCAGCCAATTTTCTGGATTTTTGAAAATTTCACTTTTTTGTGAAAATATTCACTAAATGAGGGAATAATATGTGTGAGGGTACCCCAGGAGAGTTCCAAATGTGTGTGGGTAGAATATATATCCCGCGGGGGTAAAATTGAAAAAAGTTTAAAAAATTTTTGGGGGGGATTTAGTCATTTTTCCGGCGTTTATCAGACTTTCAGAGAGGGGAAATGTCAGTGAGTGTTCCGATTTCAGTTCCAGAGCGATTCGCCCAATGAGTCCTTGTTATTTAGGTGTTTTCAGCCAATTTTCTGGATTTTTGAAAATTTCACTTTTTTGTGAAAATATCCACTAAATGAGGGAATAATATGTGTGAGGGTACCCCAGGAGAGTTCCAAATGTGTGTGGGTAGAATGTATATCCCACGGGGGTAAAATTGAAAAAGGTTGAAAAAAAACTTTTTTGGACTGTCATTTTTCCGGCGTTTATCAGACTTTCAGATAGGGGAAATGTCAGTGAGCGTTCCGATTTCAGTTCCAGAGCGATTCGCCCAATGAGTCCTTGTTATTTAGTTGTTTTCAGCCAATTTTCTGGATTTTTGAAAATTTCACTTTTTTGTGAAAATATCTACTAAATGAGGGAATAATATATGTGAGGGTACCCCAGGAGAGTTCCAAATGTGTGTGGGTAGAATATATATCCCACGGGGGTAAAATTGAAAAAAGTTGAAAAAATTTTTTTTTTTGGACTTAGTCATTTTTCCGGCGTTTATCACACTTTCAGATAGGGCGAATGTCAGTGATCGTTCCGATTTCAGTTCCAGAGCGATTCGCCCAATGAATCCTTGATATTTAGTCGTTTTCTGCCAATTTTCTGGATTTTTGAAAATTTCACTTTTTTGTGAAAATATTCACTAAATGAGGGAATAATATGTGTGAGGGTACCCCAGGAGAGTTCCAAATGTGTGTGGGTAGAATATATATCCCGCGGGGGTAAAATTGAAAAAAGTTTAAAAATTTTTTGGGTGGGATTTAGTCATTTTTCCGGCGTTTATCAGACTTTCAGATAGGGGAAATGTCAGTGAGCGTTCCAATTTCAGTTCCAGAGCGATTCGCCCCATGATTCCTTGATATTTAGTCGTTTTCAGCCAATTTTCTGGATTTTTGAAAATTTCACTTTTTTGTGAAAATATCCACTAAATGAGGGAATAATATGTGTGAGGGTACCACAGAAGAGTTCCAAATGTGTGTGGGTAGAATATATATCCCGCGGGGGTAAAATTGAAAAAAGTTGAAAAAATTTTTGGGGGGGGATTTAGTCATTTTTCCGGCGTTTATCAGACTTTCAGATAGGGGAAATGTCAGTGAGCATTCCGATTTCAGTTCCAGAGCGATTCGCCCAATGAGTCCTTGATATTTTGTCGTTTTCTGCCAATTTTCTGGATTTTTGAAAATTTCACTTTTTTGTGAAAATATCCACTAAATGAGGGAATAATATGTGTGAGGGTACCCCAGGAGAGTTCCAAATGTGTGTCGGAAGAATATATATCCCACGGGGGTAAAATTGAAGAAAGTTGAAAAAAAATTTTTTTTGACTTAGTCATTTTTCCGGCGTTTATCAGACTTTCAGATAGGGCGAATGTCAGTGAGCGTTCTGATTTCAGTTCCAGAGCGATTCGCCCAATGAGTCCTTGATATTTAGTCGTTTTCAGCCAATTTTCTGGATTTTTGAAAATTTCACTTTTTTGTGAAAATATTCACTAAATGAGGGAATAATATGTGTGAAGGTACCCCAGGAGAGTTCCAAATGTGTGTGGGTAGAATATATATCCCGCGGGGGTAAAATTGAAAAAAGTTTAAAAAATTTTTGCGGGGGATTTAGTCATTTTTCCGGCGTTTATCAGACTTTCAGAGAGGGGAAATGTCAGTGAGTGTTCCGATTTCAGTTCCAGAGCGATTCGCCCATTGAGTCCTTGTTATTTAGTTGTTTTCAGCCAATTTTCTGGATTTTTGAAAATTTCACTTTTTTGTGAAAATATCCACTAAATGAGGGAATAATATGTGTGAGGGTACCCCAGGAGAGTTCCAAATGTGTGTGGGTAGAATGTATATCCCACGGGGGTAAAATTGAAAAAAGTTGAAAAATTTTTTTTGGACTTAGTCATTTTTCCGGCGTTTATCAGACTTTCAGATAGGGGAAATGTCAGTGAGCGTTCCAATTTCAGTTCCAGAGCGATTCGCCCAATGAGTCCTTGATATTTAGTCATTTTCAGCCAATTTTCTGGATTTTTGAAAATTTCACTTTTTTGTGAAAATATCCACTTAATGAGGGAATAATATGTGTGAGGGTACCCCAGGACAGTTCCAAATGTGTGTGGGAAGAATATATATCCCACGGGGGTAAAATTGAAAAAAGTTGAAAAAATTTTTTTTTTTGGAATAAGTCATTTTTCGGGGGTTTATCAGACTTTCAGATAGGGGAAATGTCAGTGAGCGTTCCGATTTCAGTTCCAGAGCGATTCGCCCAATGAGTCATTGATATTTAGTCGTTTTCTGCCAATTTTCTGGATTTTTGAAAATTTCACTTTTTTGTGAAAATGTCCACTAAATGAGGGAATAATATGTGTGAGGGTACCACAGAAGAGTTCCAAATGTGTGTGGGTAGAATATATATCCCGCGGGGGTAAAATTGAAAAAAGTTGAAAAAATTTTTTGGGGGGGATTTAGTCATTTTTCCGGCGTTTATCAGACTTTCAGATAGGGGAAATGTCAGTGAGTGTTCCGATTTCAGTTCCAGAGCGATTCGCCCAATGAGTCCTTGTTATTTAGTTGTTTTCAGCCAATTTTCTGGATTTTTGAAAATTTCACTTTTTTGTGAAAATATCTACTAAATGAGGGAATAATATATGTGAGGGTACCACAGGAGAGTTCCAAATGTGTGTGGGTAGAATATATATCCCACGGGGGTAAAATTGAAAAAAGTTGAAAAAAAATTTTTTTTGGACTTAGTCATTTTTCCGGCGTTTATCAGACTTTCAGATAGGGGAAATGTCAGTGAGCGTTCCGATTTCAGTTCCAGAGCGATTCGCCCAATGAGTCATTGATATTTAGTCGTTTTCTGCCAATTTTCTGGATTTTTGAAAATTTCACTTTTTTGTGAAAATGTCCACTAAATGAGGGAATAATATGTGTGAGGGTACCACAGAAGAGTTCCAAATGTGTGTGGGTAGAATATATATCCCGCGGGGGTAAAATTGAAAAAAGTTGAAAAAATTTTTTGGGGGGGATTTAGTCATTTTTCCGGCGTTTATCAGACTTTCAGATAGGGGAAATGTCAGTGAGTGTTCCGATTTCAGTTCCAGAGCGATTCGCCCAATGAGTCCTTGTTATTTAGTTGTTTTCAGCCAATTTTCTGGATTTTTGAAAATTTCACTTTTTTGTGAAAATATCTACTAAATGAGGGAATAATATATGTGAGGGTACCCCAGGAGAGTTCCAAATGTGTGTGGGTAGAATATATATCCCACGGGGGTAAAATTGAAAAAAGTTGAAAAAAAATTTTTTTTGGACTTAGTCATTTTTCCGGCGTTTATCAGACTTTCAGATAGGGGAAATGTCAGTGAGCGTTCCGATTTCAGTTCCAGAGCGATTCGCCCAATGAGTCCTTGATATTTAGTCGTTTTCTGCCAATTTTCTGGATTTTTGAAAATTTCACTTTTTTGTGAAAATATCCACTAAATGAGGGAATAATATGTGTGAGGGTACCCCAGGAGAGTTCCAAATGTGTGTGGGAAGAATATATATCCCACGGGGGTAAAATTGAAAAAAGTTGAAAAAATTTTTTTTTTGGACTTAGTCATTTTTCCGGCGCTTATCAGACTTTCAGATAGGGCGAATGTCAGTGAGCCTTCCGATTTCAGTTCCAGAGCGATTCGCCCAATGAGTCCTTGATATTTAGTCGTTTTCAGCCAATTTTCTGGATTTTTGAAAATTTCACTTTTTTGTGAAAATATTCACTAAATGAGGGAATAATATGTGTGAGGGTACCCCAGGAGAGTTCCAAATGTGTGTGGGTAGAATATATATCCCGCGGGGGTAAAATTGAAAAAAGTTTAAAAAATTTTTTGGGGGGATTTAGTCATTTTTCCGGCGTTTATCAGACTTTCAGAGAGGGGAAATGTCAGTGAGTGTTCCAATTTCAGTTCCAGAGCGATTCGCCCAATGAGTCCTTGTTATTTAGGTGTTTTCAGCCAATTTTCTGGATTTTTGAAAATTTCACTTTTTTGTGAAAATATCCACTAAATGAGGGAATAATATGTGTGAGGGTACCCCAGGAGAGTTCCAAATGTTTGTGGGTAGAATTTATATCCCACGGGGGTAAAATTGAAAAAGGTTGAAAAAAAACTTTTTTGGACTTAGTCATTTTTCCGTCGTTTATCAGAATTTCAGATAGGGGAAATGTCAGTGAGCGTTCCAATTTCAGTTCCAGAGCGATTCGCCCCATGAGTCCTTGATATTTAGTCGTTTTCAGCCAATTTTCTGGATTTTTGAAAATTTCACTTTTTTGTGAAAATATCCACTAAATGAGGGAATAATATGTGTGAGGGTTCCCCAGGAGAGATCCAAATGTGTGTGGGAAGAATATATATCCCACGGGGGTAAAATTGGAAAAAGTTGAAAAAATTTTTTTTTTGGACTTAGTCATTTTTCCGGCGTTTATCAGACTTTCAGATAGGGGAAATGTCAGTGAGCGTTCCGATTTCAGTTCCAGAGCGATTCGCCCAATGAGTCCTTGATATTTAGTCGTTTTCTGCCAATTTTCTGGATTTTTGAAAATTTCACTTTTTTGTGAAAATGTCCACTAAATGAGGGAATAATATGTGTGAGGGTACCACAGAAGAGTTCCAAATGTGTGTGGGTAGAATATATATCCCGCGGGGGTAAAATTGAAAAAAGTTGAAAATTTTTTTGGGGGGGGATTTAGTCATTTTTCCGGCGTTTATCAGACTTTCAGATAGGGGAAATGTCAGTGAGCGTTCCAATTTCAGTTCCAGAGCGATTCGCCCCATGATTCCTTGATATTTAGTCGTTTTCAGCCAATTTTCTGGCTTTTTGAAAATTTCACTTTTTTGTGAAAATATCCACTAAATGAGGGGATAATATGTGTGAGGGTACCCCAGGAGAGTGCCAAATGTGTGTGGGAAGAATATATATCCCACGGGGGTAAAATTGAAGAAAGTTAAAAAATTTTTTTTTTTTGGACTTAGTCATTTTTCGGGGGTTTATCAGACTTTCAGATAGGGCAAATGTCAGTTAGCGTTCCGATTTCAGTTCCAGAGCGATTCGCCCAATGAGTCCTTGATATTTATTCGTTTTCAGCAAATTTTCTGGATTTTTGAAAATTTCACTTTTTTGTGAAAATGTCCACTAAATGAGGGAATAATATGTGTGAGGGTACCACAGAAGAGTTCCAAATGTGTGTGGGTAGAATATATATCCCGCGGGGGTAAAATTGAAAAAAGTTGAAAAAATTTTTTGGGGGGGATTTAGTCATTTTTCCAGCGTTTATCAGACTTTCAGATAGGGGAAATGTCAGTGAGTGTTCCGATTTCAGTTCCAGAGCGATTCGCCCAATGAGTCCTTGTTATTTAGTTGTTTTCAGCCAATTTTCTGGATTTTTGAAAATTTCACTTTTTTGTGAAAATATCCACTAAATGAGGGAATAATATGTGTGAGGGTACCCCAGGAGAGTTCCAAATGTGTGTGGGTAGAATATATATCCCGCGGGGGTAAAATTGAAAAAAGTTGAAAAAAAAATTTTTTTTTGACTTAGTCATTTTTCCGGCGTTTATCAGACTTTCAGATAGGGGAAATGTCAGTGAGCATTCCGATTTCAGTTCCAGAGCGATTCGCCCAATGAGTCCTTGATATTTTGTCGTTTTCTGCCAATTTTCTGGATTTTTGAAAATTTCACTTTTTTGTGAAAATATCCACTAAATGAGGGAATAATATGTGTGAGGGTACCCCAGGAGAGTTCCAAATGTGTGTCGGAAGAATATATATCCCACGGGGGTAAAATTGAAGAAAGTTGAAAAAAAATTTTTTTTTGACTTAGTCATTTTTCCGGCGTTTATCAGACTTTCAGATAGGGCGAATGTCAGTGAGCGTTCCGATTTCAGTTCCAGAGCGATTCGCCCAATGAGTCCTTGATATTTAGTCGTTTTCAGCCAATTTTCTGGATTTTTGAAAATTTCACTTTTTTGTGAAAATATTCACTAAATGAGGGAATAATATGTGTGAGGGTACCCCAGGAGAGTTCCAAATGTGTGTGGGTAGAATATATATCCCGCGGGGGTAAAATTGAAAAAAGTTTAAAAAATTTTTGCGGGGGATTTAGTCATTTTTCCGGCGTTTATCAGACTTTCAGAGAGGGGAAATGTCAGTGAGTGTTCCGATTTCAGTTCCAGAGCGATTCGCCCATTGAGTCCTTGTTATTTAGTTGTTTTCAGCCAATTTTCTGGATTTTTGAAAATTTCACTTTTTTGTGAAAATATCCACTAAATGAGGGAATAATATGTGTGAGGGTACCCCAGGAGAGTTCCAAATGTGTGTGGGTAGAATGTATATCCCACGGGGGTAAAATTGAAAAAAGTTGAAAAATTTTTTTTGGACTTAGTCATTTTTCCGGCGTTTATCAGACTTTCAGATAGGGGAAATGTCAGTGAGCGTTCCAATTTCAGTTCCAGAGCGATTCGCCCAATGATTCCTTGATATTTAGTCATTTTCAGCCAATTTTCTGGATTTTTGAAAATTTCACTTTTTTGTGAAAATATCCACTTAATGAGGGAATAATATGTGTGAGGGTACCCCAGGACAGTTCCAAATGTGTGTGGGAAGAATATATATCCCACGGGGGTAAAATTGAAAAAAGTTGAAAAAAATTTTTTTTTTGGAATAAGTCATTTTTCGGGGGTTTATCAGACTTTCAGATAGGGCAAATGTCAGTTAGCGTTCCGATTTCAGTTCCAGAGTGATTCGCCCAATGAGTCCTTGATATTTAGTCATTTTCAGCCAATTTTCTGGATTTTTGAAAATTTCACTTTTTTGTGAAAATGTCCACTAAATGAGGGAATAATATGTGTGAGGGTACCACAGAAGAGTTCCAAATGTGTGTGGGTAGAATATATATCCCGCGGGGGTAAAATTGAAAAAAGTTGAAAAATTTTTTTGGGGGGATTTAGTCATTTTTCCGGCGTTTATCAGACTTTCAGATAGGGGAAATGTCAGTGAGTGTACCGATTTCAGTTCCAGAGCGATTCGCCCAATGAGTCCTTGTTATTTAGTTGTTTTCAGCCAATTTTCTGGATTTTTGAAAATTGCACTTTTTTGTGAAAATATCCACTAAATGAGGGAATAATATGTGTGAGGGTACCCCAGGAGAGTTCCAAATGTGTGTGGGTAGAATATATATCCCGCGGGGGTAAAATTGAAAAAAGTTGAAAATTTTTTTTTGGAATTAGTCATTTTTCCGGCGTTTATCAGACTTTCAGATGGGGGAAATGTCAGTGAGCGTTCCAATTTCAGTTCCAGAGCGATTCGCCCAATGAGTCCTTGATATTTAGTCATTTTCAGCCAATTTTCTGGATTTTTGAAAATTTCACTTTTTTGTGAAAATATCCACTTAATGAGGGAATAATATGTGTGAGGGTACCCCAGGACAGTTCCAAATGTGTGTAGGAAGAATATATATCCCACGGGGGTAAAATTGAAGAAAATTAAAAAAAATTTTTTTTTGGACTTAGTCATTTTTCCGGCATTTATCAGACTTTCAGATAGGGGAAATGTCAGTGAGCATTCCGATTTCAGTTCGAGAGCGATTCGCCCAATGAGTCCTTGATATTTTGTCGTTTTCTGCCAATTTTCTGGATTTTTGAAAATTTCACTTTTTTGTGAAAATATCCACTAAATGAGGGAATAATATGTGTGAGGGTACCCCAGGAGAGTTCCAAATGTGTGTCGGAAGAATATATATCCCACGGGGGTAAAATTGAAGAAAGTTGAAAAAAAAATTTTTTTTGACTTAGTCATTTTTCCGGCGTTTATCAGACTTTCAGATAGGGCGAATGTCAGTGAGCGTTCCGATTTCAGTTCCAGAGCGATTCGCCCAATGAGTCCTTGACATTTAGTCGTTTTCAGCCAATTTTCTGGATTTTTGAAAATTTCACTTTTTTGTGAAAATATTCACTAAATGAGGGAATAATATGTGTGAGGGTACCCCAGGAGAGTTCCAAATGTGTGTGGGTAGAATATATATCCCGCGGGGGTAAAATTGAAAAAAGTTTAAAAAAATTTTGCGGGGGATTTAGTCATTTTTCCGGCGTTTATCAGACTTTCAGAGAGGGGAAATGTCAGTGAGTGTTCCGATTTCAGTTCCAGAGCGATTCGCCCATTGAGTCCTTGTTATTTAGTTGTTTTCAGCCAATTTTCTGGATTTTTGAAAATTTCACTTTTTTGTGAAAATATCCACTAAATGAGGGAATAATATGTGTGAGGGTACCCCAGGAGAGTTCCAAATGTGTGTGGGTAGAATGTATATCCCACGGGGGTAAAATTGAAAAAGGTTGAAAAAAATTATTTTTTGGACTTAGTCATTTTTCCGGCGTTTATCAGACTTTCAGATAGGGGAAATGTCAGTGAGCGTTCCAATTTCAGTTCCAGAGCGATTCGCCCCATGAGTCCTTGATATTTAGTCGTTTTCAGCCAATTTTCTGGATTTTTGAAAATTTCACTTTTTTGTGAAAATATCCACTAAATGAGGGAATAATATGTGTGAGGGTACCCCAGGAGAGTTCCAAATGTGTGTGGGAAGAATATATATCCCACGGGGGTAAAATTGAAGAAAGTTAAAAAAAAAATTTTTTTGTACTTAGTAATTTTTCCGGCGTTTATCAGACTTTCAGATAGGGGAAATGTCAGTGAGCGTTCCAATTTCAGTTCCAGAGCGATTCGCCCAATGATTCCTTGATATTTAGTCATTTTCAGCCAATTTTCTGGATTTTTGAAAATTTCACTTTTTTGTGAAAATATCCACTTAATGAGGGAATAATATGTGTGAGGGTACCCCAGGACAGTTCCAAATGTGTGTGGGAAGAATATATATCCCACGGGGGTAAAATTGAAAAAAGTTGAAAAAATTTTTTTTTTTGGAATAAGTCATTTTTCGGGGGTTTATCAGACTTTCAGATAGGGCAAATGTCAGTTAGCGTTCCGATTTCAGTTCCAGAGTGATTCGCCCAATGAGTCCTTGATATTTAGTCATTTTCAGCCAATTTTCTGGATTTTTGAAAATTTCACTTTTTTGTGAAAATGTCCACTAAATGAGGGAATAATATGTGTGAGGGTACCACAGAAGAGTTCCAAATGTGTGTGGGTAGAATATATATCCCGCGGGGGTAAAATTGAAAAAAGTTGAAAAATTTTTTTGGGGGGATTTAGTCATTTTTCCGGCGTTTATCAGACTTTCAGATAGGGGAAATGTCAGTGAGTGTTCCGATTTCAGTTCCAGAGCGATTCGCCCAATGAGTCCTTGTTATTTAGTTGTTTTCAGCCAATTTTCTGGATTTTTGAAAATTGCACTTTTTTGTGAAAATATCCACTAAATGAGGGAATAATATGTGTGAGGGTACCCCAGGAGAGTTCCAAATGTGTGTGGGTAGAATATATATCCCGCGGGGGTAAAATTGAAAAAAGTTGAAAATTTTTTTTTGGAATTAGTCATTTTTCCGGCGTTTATCAGACTTTCAGATAGGGGAAATGTCAGTGAGCGTTCCAATTTCAGTTCCAGAGCGATTCGCCCAATGAGTCCTTGATATTTAGTCATTTTCAGCCAATTTTCTGGATTTTTGAAAATTTCACTTTTTTGTGAAAATATCCACTTAATGAGGGAATAATATGTGTGAGGGTACCCCAGGACAGTTCCAAATGTGTGTGGGAAGAATATATATCCCACGGGGGTAAAATTGAAGAAAATTAAAAAAAATTTTTTTTTGGACTTAGTCATTTTTCCGGCATTTATCAGACTTTCAGATAGGGGAAATGTCAGTGAGCATTCCGATTTCAGTTCGAGAGCGATTCGCCCAATGAGTCCTTGATATTTTGTCGTTTTCTGCCAATTTTCTGGATTTTTGAAAATTTCACTTTTTTGTGAAAATATCCACTAAATGAGGGAATAATATGTGTGAGGGTACCCCAGGAGAGTTCCAAATGTGTGTCGGAAGAATATATATCCCACGGGGGTAAAATTGAAGAAAGTTAAAAAAAAAATTTTTTTTGACTTAGTCATTTTTCCGGCGTTTATCAGACTTTCAGATAGGGCGAATGTCAGTGAGCGTTCCGATTTCAGTTCCAGAGCGATTCGCCCAATGAGTCCTTGACATTTAGTCGTTTTCAGCCAATTTTCTGGATTTTTGAAAATTTCACTTTTTTGTGAAAATATTCACTAAATGAGGGAATAATATGTGTGAGGGTACCCCAGGAGAGTTCCAAATGTGTGTGGGTAGAATATATATCCCGCGGGGGTAAAATTGAAAAAAGTTTAAAAAAATTTTGCGGGGGATTTAGTCATTTTTCCGGCGTTTATCAGACTTTCAGAGAGGGGAAATGTCAGTGAGTGTTCCGATTTCAGTTCCAGAGCGATTCGCCCATTGAGTCCTTGTTATTTAGTTGTTTTCAGCCAATTTTCTGGATTTTTGAAAATTTCACTTTTTTGTGAAAATATCCACTAAATGAGGGAATAATATGTGTGAGGGTACCCCAGGAGAGTTCCAAATGTGTGTGGGTAGAATGTATATCCCACGGGGGTAAAATTGAAAAAGGTTGAAAAAAATTATTTTTTGGACTTAGTCATTTTTCCGGCGTTTATCAGACTTTCAGATAGGGGAAATGTCAGTGAGCGTTCCAATTTCAGTTCCAGAGCGATTCGCCCCATGAGTCCTTGATATTTAGTCGTTTTCAGCCAATTTTCTGGATTTTTGAAAATTTCACTTTTTTGTGAAAATATCCACTAAATGAGGGAATAATATGTGTGAGGGTACCCCAGGAGAGTTCCAAATGTGTGTGGGAAGAATATATATCCCACGGGGGTAAAATTGAAGAAAGTTAAAAAAAAAATTTTTTTGTACTTAGTAATTTTTCCGGCGTTTATCAGACTTTCAGATAGGGGAAATGTCAGTGAGAATTCCGATTTCAGTTCCAGAGCGATTCGCCCAATGATTCCTTGATATTTAGTCGTTTTCTGCCAATTTTCTGGATTCTTGAAAATTTCACTTTTTTGTAAAAATATCCACTAAATGAGGGAATAATATGTGTGAGGGTACCCCAGGAGAGTTCCAAATGTGTGTGGGTAGAATATATATCCCACGGGGGGTAAAATTGAAAAAAGTATAAAAAATTTTTTTTTTTGGACTTAGTCATTTTTCGGGGGTTTATCAGACTTTCAGATAGGGCAAATGTCAGTTAGCGTTCCGATTTCAGTTCCAGAGCGATTCGCCCAATGAGTCCTTGATATTTATTCGTTTTCAGCAAATTTTCTGGATTTTTGAAAATTTCACTTTTTTGTGAAAATGTCCACTAAATGAGGGAATAATATGTGTGAGGGTACCACAGAAGAGTTCCAAATGTGTGTGGGTAGAATATATATCCCGCGGGGGTAAAATTTAAAAAAGTTGAAAATTTTTTTGGGGGGGATTTAGTCATTTTTCCGGCGTTTATCAGACTTTCAGATAGGGGAAATGTCAGTGAGTGTTCCGATTTCAGTTCCAGAGCGATTCGCCCAATGAGTCCTTCTTATTTAGTTGTTTTCAGCCAATTTTCTGGATTTTTGAAAATTTCACTTTTTTGTGAAAATATCCACTAAATGAGGGAATAATATGTGTGAGGGTACCCCAGGAGAGTTCCAAATGTGTGTGGGAAGAATATATATCCCACGGGGGTAAAATTGAAGAAAGTTAAAAAAAAATTTTTTTTGGACTTAGTAATTTTTCCGGCGTTTATCAGACTTTCAGATAGGGGAAATGTCAGTGAGAATTCCGATTTCAGTTCCAGAGCGATTCGCCCAATGAGTCCTTGATATTTAGTCGTTTTCTGCCAATTTTCTGGATTTTTGAAAATTTCACTTTTTTGTAAAAATATCCACTAAATGAGGGAATAATATGTGTGAGGGTACCCCAGGAGAGTTCCAAATGTGTGTGGGTAGAATATATATCCCACGGGGGTAAAATTGAAAAAAGTATAAAAAATTTTTTTTTTTGGACTTAGTCATTTTTCGGGGGTTTATCAGTAGTGTTGAGCCACCCCCGTAGTGTTCGAGTTCGGTTCGGTTCGTCGAACACCCGTGTGTTCGCCGAACTGTTCGTCGAACTGTTCGTCGAACACCTTCGAACACCGTTAAAACCAATGGCAGGCAAACAAAAACACATAGAAACACATAGAAAACACCTTCAAAGGTGTCCAAAAGCTGACAAACTGCTCAGAAGACACAACTAACACATGGAAAAGTGACAAGTACATATAGTCATGCGAAAAGAAAAGAGGTGGAGGAGTAAAAGGAGGGGGAGACACAGATATAGGCATGTCATGCCCTTCTAAAATCCAAAAAGTGAGAAGCCGACACGGCCAGTCCGCTCTTGCCCGTGCCACCTCCGTGTCGCCGGGTTTGTGCCAGAGCCGCGGTGAACCCTGACGGCCAGCCCCCCTCTCCCAATACTGGTGCCTGTCCGCTGGTGGGTCGAGAGAGCCCCCCTGTGGTGGAGGCAGCTCTAAGCTTTTTAATTTAAATTGTCCCTCTAATTTGAATGAATACACTTTAAATCCATTTACAAGGATCTATTGGAGGGCAAGTCTCATGCCAGCAGCCGCGTAATTCCAGCTCCAGTAGCGTCCACTAAAGCTGCTGCAGTTAAAAAGCTTTTATAAGGATCGAGCTCGGCTGTCCACCGCAAGGCATCCTAGTGCCAGTCCCAGCCCCTATGCCTTGGGGTGCCTCCTGATGCTCTTCACTAAGTATCCCGTGGTCCCGAAGCATTTCCTTTGAAAAAATTAAGTGTCCAAACTACAGGTGGTGTAGCTTGCTTAACAGCCGGGATAATCCGCTGACTAGCAGACACTGCTACTAGGCACAAAGTATTTCCTGGGCTAGATGCAGTTAAAAATTTGTAAGTAGATACTCTCATTGGATGCTGAGAAAGCATTCCATAGAGTCTCCTGGCACGCCATATATGATTCTCTTAAAAAGCTTGGGGTAGGGGTCTAGGGGACCCTTTTATAGCCAAAATCACGGCCCTGTATCACAATACGTCACCTAGGCTGAAGATAAATGGAACTGTAGCACCGAGGGCTCGGTTGCTACAGACGTATTGCACCTCACCCAGAGGTGTGATATCTCACTCTCAGATAAGGATGGAGTGTGGATCAGGACCCGACACCTGCATGCATTACACCACATTGCCGTGGGGCTGGGCGACCAATATGCAGCTGAGATGGGCACGACAGTCCCTGTCCCTGGCTGGAGTGGGGGGAGGGAACACTGAGGAAGGGGAACCCTGCAGTGCAGGAGCAGGGAGGAAGCAGTTCCTGGGTGCATTGAGAAGGGAGTATAAAAGGTGGGCACCATCTTAGTTCAGTGCAGAGAAGTCTGAGCAGAAGTGGCAGGGAGCAGGGGCTCTGCATGAGCTCTGCTCCGGAGGCGGGCCTAGTAACAGAGGCCCAGGCCTGCAAGAGGGAGAAGGAAGGAAGAGGAGCGGAGAAGGCTCCAGGAACGAGGAATGAAGGGATCCCAGGGGTGCGGACGGGCGAGTCGCCACCGCACGCCCGAATCCACCTGCGTGGATGAGTCAGGCCAAAGGGGGAGACCGGTCCCCGAACTAGTGGAGGCAGGAAACGACCCTCAGCTAGAAACCGGAGGCTCTGACATTTTATGTGGCGCAGCCCCTTGCTCCACCCGCTAGGAAGGCACCACATAGGGTCAGGGAAACTGGCGCCAAGTTTACCAAGAGGAGGCCCGAGGCAGCCGGACAGAAGTGTTGGTAAGAAAGGCCAGACAAAGGACACACAAAGGGGGTCCTGTGAAGCGCTCCAAAGTTATCTGGGAGTTGTCTGAGCCCCTCACCTGATGAGCACAGTACGACGTGGGCAGCCGTTACCTGCAGACGTGGTCTGGATAATAAGAACTGTGAGTAAAGGCCCTGAACTGCATCACTGACTCCGTGTCGTTACTGCTGCTGCCCTGCACCATCACCCCCATCCTCCGCATACACTGCCCTGAGGCTATACTCCTCCCGTGGGGAGTTATGCTACGCTCTGCTGCACCCACAACACCAGCCTTAGCGGTCTGCCCTGTAGCGGCGGTTCACTCTGACCGCAATCCACGGGTGGCGTAGTCGGACATTTAAACATCAAAACCACATAAATAGTTCCGCCACTGGTTTGACCGCCCTGAGCCACGGAACCGGATCGCCGCCACGAAGACTACAACCACCAGCATCCACCAAAAAGGGTCCGGCTCCGGGTGTCCCAAGGCCCAGGGGGTGCGTCAGAACATTTTCATCACCTTTCACAATCACCAATGGGACAAGGCAGGGATGTCCTCTGTCCCCTCTCTTATACATCCTAGTGACGGAGCACCTGCTCTCATCAATTCGCCATAACCCCAATATTAGGTGGATTGAGGTGGGAGGCACCGAGTACAAGTGCTCTCTATTTGCTGATGATGTCCTAGTATATATCACTCAATCACATATATCCATCCCTGCTGTTATGGCTGAAATAGATCACTTTGTTACATGGTAAAATTTTAAAATCAATGCAGCGAAGTCTGAGACCCTCGATGTCTCCCTCCCTAAATCCATATAGGATTCCATCCAGTCCAACTTTCCCTTTGCCTGGCCCTCACAGGGTATCAAATACTTAGGAATTCGTATTCATAGAGACCTCTCCCATCTATGTTATCTTAATTTTGGGCCCTTTATTGAACAATTCCATACAGACCACGGTTGGCAAGTTAGAACTGTAAGATTCACTACGTGAACCACTGGTGTTTTGTGGAAAAGCACATGTACACCGCGTTCCAAATTATTATGCAAAAAGTGTTTAGGAGTGATAAGGGAAGAATTTGTTTGTTTGTCAGTTAAACTCATTGATGGTGATGTGTGTCAGGGCTCTTTATATCACTGTAAGCAATTGCAGACACCTGTGCTAATTAGTTTGGCAGGTGTGTCCAATGAAAGGCAAGACTACTTAAGAAGGCTCTCTCACATTATTAAGCAGCCTACATTTTCTGCCAAAATGGGAAAGAAAAAGGATGTGTCGGCTGCTGAGAAGCAACAAATTGTGGAGTGTTTAGGTCAAGGCATGACTACAATCAACATTGTGCGATGATCAGGATGAAGTGTCTTGGCAATCAAGAAGTATGTAGCTGATTCACAGTACACACGTGTGCGTGCTGATAAGGGCAAATTGAGGACTCTTTCCTACAGGCAATTACGTCAGGTTGAAAGAGCAGCGGCAAAAAAGCCTTGTCATAGCAGCAGACAAGTTTTTGAAGCTGCTTGTGCCTCCAACGTCCCCCGAACAACAAGATGCAGGGTCCTTCAGAGGTTTGCAGCTGTGCATACGCCATCCTGTCGACCTCCTCTATCCACTTCACACAAGCAGAAATGGCTCCAGTGGGCCAAACATTACATGAAGACTGATTTCAAAACTGTTTTGTTCACGGATGAGTGCCGTGCAGCGCTCGATGGTCCAGATGAATGGAGTGGAGGATGGCTGGTTGATGGACACCCCACGCAAACACGGCTACAGCGCCAACAAGGAGGAGGTGGAGTAATGTTTTGGGCTGGAATCATGGGGAGAGAGATTGTCGGCCCCTTTAGGATCCCTGAAGGCGCTAAAGATGAACTCCATAATGTATGTGGATTTTCTCAAACAGCACTTCCTGCCATGGTTCAAGAAGAAGAACCGTGTATTTCACAGCAAGATCATTTTTCTGCATGATAATGCACCATCTCATGCTGCACATAAAACATCTGCATCTCTGGCTGATATGGGCATAAAAGGGGACAAACTTATGGTGTGACCCCCATGCTCCCCTGACCTCTACCCCATTCAGAACCTTTGGAGCATCATTAAAAGGAGTGTCTATGATGGCGGGAGGCAGTTCACATCTAAGCAACAGCTCTGGGAGGGTATTCTGTCCTCATGCAAAACAATTGAAGCAGAAACCATCCAAAACCTGACAAATTCAATGGACGAGAGAGTTCAGAAGCTCCTTTCGAACAAGGGGTCCTATGTGAAAATGTAACATCACCTAGAATAAAGTTTTGAGTTGAAAACTGTTTGATTTCAGTTTCTAACAACCTGCTAATGCTTATAATTTCAAAAATGACCATTTTTTTGGTCTTTATTAAAATGAAAAGGTTGATCGAAAAGTTTGGGGGATCTAAGAGTGTGGCAACCCAGTAGTCATGATTACTTCGAATTCTGACAATATGAGGGTCATGCTGCAGGTAGTGCAGCAAGAAGGCACTTATGTGTCTTGCGCATCTCGGAGCCCCAAAATTATTTTCCGGGCTAGATGCAGCTAAAAATTATTTTTAATTTTAAATCTGGTGAAGCTTATTATAGATGGCCTAATAGGATCAGTGCTGCACACTGCTACAAAGCCCAAATTATTTTCCAGTCAAGATACAGATAAACATGATTAGTAATTTGAAAGCTTAAAACGGTTGGTAGGGTGATTTTAACCAATCATCAAGCTTTTACTCTCCCCAGGATGACACAGGGGTAGAAAAGTCGTCTCGGATCCATGATTTGTTCATCTTTATGAACGTGAGTCTGTCTACATTATCAGTGGAGAGCCGCGTGCGCTTATCTGTCAGCACACCACCAGCAGCGCTGAACACACGTTCAGACAGAACGCTGGCTGCGGGGCATGACAAGATCTCCAAGGCGTAAGTGGCTAGCTCCGGCCATTTATCCAGATTGGAAGCCCAAAAAGAGCAAGGGTCCAGTGACACAGTCGTGGCTTCAATGTTTACTTGGAGATACTCCTGTACCATCGTCTCTAGGCGTTGACTATGTGTCAGACTTCTTGTCTCCTGTGGCCTTGCAAAGGATGGGCTAAAAAAGTGGTGAAATGATTCCGCAAAATTGATGTTACCAGCAGATACTGTGGTTCTGTTACGGTTTGAGTGCTGAACACTTGACGGTCCCACGGTTGGCAAGTTGGAACTGTGAGATTCACTACGTGCACCACTGGTATTTTGTGGAAAAGCACATGTAAGATTCTGCAACAGTCTCTGCTGATACTCCTGCATGCGTGCATCCCTTTCTATGGCAGGAATAATTTCTGCAAATTTACTTTTGTACCGGGGATCTAACAGTGTGGCAACCCAGTAGTCAGGATTATTTCTAATTCTCACAATTCGAGGGTCATGTTGCAGGTAGTGCAGCAAGAAGGCACTCATGTGTGTTGCGCATCCAGGAGCACCAAGTCCCTGTTGTGTTGGTGGCGAGGTAACAATCATGCTTCCTTCCTCTGTCCTCTCCCCCCAACCTCGCACAACAGAAATGTGATCAAGGTCTCCCTCATCTGATGAGTCTTCCATCAGTTCGTCCTCCACTTCTTCCTTGGCTCCTGCACCTTCCTCACTAGTTTGGCTGCTACCATGCGCCCTGGTAAAATCATCTCCCCCACCCTCACATGCCTGCCGCCCTGGTGCTGCCGACCGTCTGGACCTTGCAGATGTTAGCCCTTCCGCATACAACTCCTCCTCCTCTACTTCCTCCACCTCCTCTTGTGCCACCACCTGACTCCGAATTCTGTTTAACATGTGCTCCAGCATGTAAATCACCGGAATAGTCATGCTGATAATGGCATCGTCAGCACTAAACATCTTCGTCGCCATTTCAAAACCGTGCAGAAGGGTGCATAGGTCCCTGATCTGAGACCACTCCTCCAGCGTGATTTGCCCCACCTCTGAATCTCGTTGGCCCAGGCTATACATCAGAACGTATTGCACCAGGGCTTGTCGGTGCTGCCACAGTCGCTGCAACATGTGCAGAGTTGAATTCCACCGGGTAGGCACATCGCATTTTAGCCGGTGAAGTGGCAGGCCCAACGACTTCTGTAGAGATGTAAGTCGCTGAGCTGCGGGATGCGAACGGTGGAAGTGAGCACACAGCGACCGTGCCCTCTGCAGAAGGCCATCTAGTCTGGGATAGTGGGCTAAAAATTGCTGGACAACCAGGTTCAACACGTGAGCCATACAAGGCACGTGTGTGACATTGCCCCGGCGAAGGGCCGCACCCAGGTTTGCAGCATTGTCGCACACGGCCTTCCCTGGTTTCAGGTCCAGTGGAGACAACCATTCATGAAATTGGTTCTCCAGAGCTGACCACAACTCCTCAGCTGTGTGACTCACATTTCCCAGACATTTCAATGTAAAAACCGCCTGATGACGTTGAGCCCTACTGCCAGCATAGTAAGGAGGTGTGCAGGATCCCTTCTGCGCAGTTAGAAAGCTTGTGGCATGACCAGACAGGCTTTGGGTGCAGGTGGAAGACCGAGAGGAGGTTGAGGAGGCAGAAGCAGTGGAGGAAAAATGACATAAAGAGGATTGACGCACAACTCGTGGGGACGGCAAGACTTGGACAGCAGCCCCTTGTCCTGCTGTCACCATAGTTACCCAGTGCCCAGTCAGCGACATGTAACGCCCCTGTCCATGCCTACTCGTCCAAGTGTCTGTGGTGAAATGCACCCTGTCACACACAGAGTTTCTCAAAGAAGCGGTGATGTTGTGTGCGACATGCTGGTGGAGCGCAGGCACACCTTTCTTTGAGAAGTAGTGCCGACTGGGCATCTGGTACTGGGGCACTGCGACGGACATAAGGTCTCGAAAATCCTCTGTGTCCACCAGGCGGAAAGGCAGCATTTCTGTAGCCAAGAGCTTGCAGATGGTGAAATTCAACCTCTTAGCTTTCTCATGGCTAGGAGGAAATGGTCTTTTACTTGTCCACATCTGAGGGACCGAGGGCTGGCTATTGTGCTTAGACGGGGTTGATAAGGGTGTCCCCGGCAAACTGCCGGTCTGTGAGGAAGATGCAGGCGGACATGTTAGGTTGCCTTGATCCAAAGGTGGTGCTATCGATGTCGGACAGCGCTCAAGACCAGCTGGTGTTCCCACCTCCAAAGAAAATGATGACCTGCCAATCACGCTGGCTGTTGCGGGTAAAGAGGTGGCAGGTCTGCGCCCCAAAACAGGTGTGACTGCTGTCCCCCCAGTCACAGAGGATGAAGAGGCCGCGGATGCACAAGATATGGCAGACGGTGGTTGGCCCGGCCGGCTAGACCGCATTGTAGCACACTGAGCTTCCCACTGCAACTTATGCTTCATGTCCATGTGCCGGTTCATGCATGAAGTACTCAAACTATGTATTTTTTGGCCTCTACTTAGCTTTTGCTGACAAATGTTACAGATAACACGAGTTGGGTCATCTTTATCGATCTGAAAAAATGCCCAGGCTATGCAAGGCTTAGCACCCATGCGACCTGAAGAGCCACCACGACTTGTGGTGAGAGGCAGAGTTGTGTTTGAGGATGCAGTTGTTGACGTGCTTCCAGTACTACGTCTCTGTCCAGGAAGGCGCAACCTGACCTCGTCGTCACTAGCATCTTCCTCCACCTCCTCTGCTGACCTCATCTCTTGGCTGACTGTGGGTTGACAGTAAGTGGGATCTCCGACCTCATCATCATCACCCTGTGCGTTATCACACCCGTCGTCCTCAAAGCCAACCTGTTCCTGCCCTGACAAAAAACTAAAGTTGTCGCTCCAATCAGGTATTTGAGTCTTATCATCGTCTTCCTCATTGTCTCCACCAACAGGAGTTACAGTTTGGGAATGAGGGTCTACATTATGGTCAGAACCTTCTGCGTCTGGTCCTGGATCCGACTCATAAAGATTCTGGGCATCAGTGCAGATCATTTCCTCGTCTGGATTCACAGAAGCGCTGGAGTCGACCTCTGATTCCCAGGCTATAGTATGAGTAAACAGCTCTGCAGACTCAACCATCTGTTCTACCTCATACTCAGACGGGCAGCTGGAGATTTGGGAGCTGTGAGGAAGCAAGTGCGATTTGGGTGACACCTTTGAGGACTGGAGTATTTGTGATGTTGAAGTTGATGTGGAGGAGAGCCCACTTAAAGGAGCACTTGATATCCGTTGAAGCACCTGCTGTTTTTGTGCCTCATCTGGAATTTGTAGCGATTGGCGTGGCCGTAAGAAAGGGATCTTATCACATTGTCCGCTAAAAGAAGTAGACATTTTAGTTTGGCTGGAAGATGGTCTTTCTTCTGCACCTACCCCACGGACACAACCTTTTTTCCCCTTCCCAACACGCCTATTCCCCTTTCCACCAGCAGCAGGCCTTTTTCCACTCATTTTGGTGGTTAACTAATTCACAACTCTGGAGTTGTTTGCACAAAAAAACAATGGATGGTAACCGAGCAGAGCTGAGTGGCCAAACTGTGGTATTAGGCCAAAACTATTGGCTGGGTTAGATGCAGAAAAAAATTATTTTTAATTTGCAACCTGATGGAGGTCAGTATAGATGGACTAATAGACCAAGTCCCACACACTGCTAGAAGCCCAAATATTTTTTCAGAGCTAGATGCAGAAAAAAATTATTTTTAATTTGCAACCTGATGGAGGTCAGTATAGATGGACTAATAGACCAAGTCCCACACACTGCTAGAAGCCCAAATATTTTTTCAGAGCTAGATGCAGAAAAAAATTATTTTTAATTTGCAACCTGATGGAGGTCAGTATAGATGGACTAATAGACCAAGTCCCACACACTGCTAGAAGCCCAAATATTTTTTCAGAGCTAGATGCAGAAAAAAATTATATTCAATTTGCAACCTGCTGGACGTCAGTATAGAAGGACTGATAGAACAAGTCCCACACACTGCTAGAAGCCCAAATATTTTTTCAGAGCTAAATGAAGAAAAAAATTATTTTTAATTTGCAACCTGATGGAGGTCAGTATAGATGGACTAATAGACCAAGTCCCACACACTGCTAGAAGCCCAAATATATTTTCAGAGCTAGATGCAGAAAAAAATTATTTTTAATTTGCAACCTGATGGAGGTCAGTATAGATGGACTAATAGACCAAGTCCCACACACCGCTAGAAGCCCAAATATTTTTTCAGAGCTAGATGCAGAAAATTTTTTTATTCAATTTGCAACCTGATGGAGGTCAGTATAGATGGACTAATAGACCAAGTCCCACACACCGCTAGAAGCTCAAATATTTTTTCAGAGCTAGATGCAGAAATTTTTTTTATTCAATTTGCAACCTGATGGAGGTCAGTATAGATGGACTAATAGACCAAGTCCCACACACTGCTAGAAGCCCAAATATTTTTTCAGAGCTAGATGCAGAAAAAAATTATTTTTAATTTGCAACCTGATGGAGGTCAGTATAGATGGACTAATAGACCAAGTCCCACACACTGCTAGAAGCCCAAATATTTTTTCAGAGCTAGATGCAGAAAAAAATTATTTTTAATTTGCAACCTGATGGAGGTCAGTATAGATGGACTAATAGAACAAGTCCCACACGCTGCTAGAAGCCCAAATATTTTTTCAGAGATAAATGAAGAAAAAAATTATTTTTAATTTGCAACCTGATGGAGGTCAGTATAGATGGACTAATAGACCAAGTCCCACACACTGCTAGAAGCCCAAATATTTTTTCAGAGCTAGATGCAGAAAAAAAATATTTTTAATTTGCAACCTGATGGAGGTCAGTATAGATGGACTAATAGACCAAGTCCCACACACCGCTAGAAGCCCAAATATTTTTTCAGAGCTAGATGCAGAAAAAAATTATATTCAATTTGCAACCTGCTGGAGGTCAGTATAGAAGGACTAATAGAACAAGTCCCACACACTGCTAGAAGCCCAAATATTTTTTCAGAGCTAAATGAAGAAAAAAATTATTTTTAATTTGCAACCTGATGGAGGTCAGTATAGATGGACTAATAGACCAAGTCCCACACACTGCTAGAAGCCCAAATATTTTTTCAGAGCTAGATGCAGAAAAAAATTATATTCAGTTTGCAACCTGATGGAGGTCAGTATAGATGGACTAATAGAATGATGCTATGCCCAAAAGATTTTACTTCACTAGGTGCAGTAAAAAAATTGGTATTCTATACACAGGTGGTATATCTTGCAACACAGATAGGCTACTCCACTGACTAACACACTCTGCAATAAGCCAAAAAGGATTAGCTTTGCTAGATTCAGCCAAATGCTGTGAAAAAAACTTGCACAGCACTGGCACAGACCTGCCTGGCAAAAACTGATAGGAACTGATGTAACCTAGTCCTGAAAAGGACTCCAATTACAATTAGTCTTTACTCCCACAATCTATCTATTTAAGAGCACAGACCTGCCTGATAAAAGTCGTAGGAAATGCTGTAACCTAGTCCTTAAAAGGACTGCAATCACAACTATTCCCTACTCCCAAGCTATCTGTATATTTGTGCGAAAATTGGCTTGAAATTAACAAGGTATAGCGCACACAGCAACAGTGGTGCCGTCTAACACGCAGCTGCAGCAGTGAGAAAATGGTGGCGACGGGGAAAATAGCTTGGTCTTATAGGGCAAGGACATGTGACATACACTGCCAATCACACATGCCCTTGCTTGTGTGAAAAAAAGCACTTCGCTCCGTGTGTGCGCTGCATTTAGGCTGACAGATTGCACCTCCCCACTGCAAATGCGGGAAAGAGAAAAAAAAATGGAGATCTTCATTGTTCCTGCAGAGATCCATCCCCTGCCCCTCCCCCCGCCCCGCTGTACACTCAAACTGCGTATTAACATTAATTTTCATCATTACTGAGAAAAAATCCAGTTATGATTTTGGTGCACGAACAGTTATCGAACATAACCTCGAACAGCCAAATTTTTCTCAAATTGTTCGTGTTCGCCGACCGGCTCGAACACCGTCCAAAACAGCTCGAATTTGAGATTGGCGAACAGTTCGAGTAGAACAACGCTCATCTCTATTTATCAGACTTTCAGATAGGGCAAATGTCAGTTAGCGTTCCGATTTCAGTTCCAGAGCGATTCGCCCAATGAGTCCTTGATATTTAGTCGTTTTCAGCCAATTTTCTGGATTTTTGAAAATTTCACTTTTTTGTGAAAATATCCACTAAATGAGGGAATAATATGTGTGAGGGTACCCCAGGAGAGTTCCAAATGTGTGTGGGTAGAATATATATCCCGCGGGGGTAAAATTGAAAAAAGTTGAAAATTTTTTTTTTGGGGATTTAGTCATTTTTCCGGCGTTTATCAGACTTTCAGATAGGGGAAATGTCAGTGAGCGTTCCGATTTCAGTTCCAGAGCGATTCGCCCAATGTGTCCTTGATATTTAGTCGTTTTCAGTCAATTTTCTGGATTTTTGAAAATTTCACTTTTTTGTGAAAATATCCACTAAATGAGGGAATAATATGTGTGAGGGTACCCCAGGAGAGTTCCAAATGTGTGTGGGTAGAATATATATCCCACGGGGGTAAAATTGAAAAAAGTAGAAAAAATTTTTTTTTTGGACTTAGTCATTTTTCCGGTGTTTATCAGAATTTCATATAGGGGAAATGTCAGTGAGCGTTCCGATTTCAGTTCCAGAGTGATTCGCCCAATGAGTCCTTGTTATTTTGTTGTTTTCAGCCAATTTTCTGGATTTTTGAAAATTTCACTTTTTTGTGAAAATATCCACTAAATGAGGGAATAATATGTGTGAGGGCACCCCAGGAGAGTTCCAAATGTGTGTGGGAAGAATATATATCCCACGGGGGTAAAATTGAAAAAAGTGGAAAAAAAATTTTTTTGGGACTTAGTCATTTTTCCAGCGTTTATCAGACTTTCAGATAGGGCAAATTTCAGTGAGCGTTCCGATTTCAGTTAGAGAGCGATTCGCCAATGAGTCCTTGATATTTAGTCGTTTTCAGCCAATTTTCTGGATTTTTGAAAATTTCACTTTTTTGTGAAAATATCCACTAAATGAAGGAATAATATGTGTGAGGGTACCCCAGGAGAGTTCCAAATGTGTGTGGGTAGAATATATATCCCGCGGCGGTAAAATTGAAAAAAAATTTTTTTTGGACTTAGTCATTTTTCCGGCGTTTATCAGACTTTCAGATAGGTCAAATGTCAGTGAGCGTTCCGATTTCAGTTCCAGAGCGATTCGCCCAATGAGTCCTTGATATTTAGTCGTTTTCAGCCAATTTTCTGGATTTTTGAAAATTTCACTTTTTTTGTGAAAATATCCACTAAATGAGGGAATAATATGTGTGAGGGTACCCCAGGAGAGTTCCAAATGTGTGTGGGTAGAATATATATCCCACGGGGGTAAAATTGAAAAAATTTGAAAAAAATGTTTTTTTGGACTTAGTCATTTTTCCGGCGTTTATCAGACTTTCACATAGGGGAAATGTCAGTGAGCGTTCCGATTTCAGTTGCAGAGCGATTCGCCCAATGAGTCTTTGATATTTAGTCGTTTTCAGCCAATTTTCTGGATTTTTGAAAATTTTACTTTTTTGTGAAAATATCCCCTAAATGAAGGAATAATATGTGTGAGGGTACCCCAGGAAAGTTCCAAATGTGTGTGGGAAGAATATATATCCCACGGTGGTAAAATTGAAAAAAGTTGAAAAAAATTTATTTTTGGACTTAGTCATTTTTCCGGCGTTTATCAGACTTTCAGATAGGGGAAATTTCAGTGAGCGTTCCGATTTTAGTTCCAGAGCAATTCGCCCAATGAGTCCTTGATATTTAGTCGTTTTCAGCCAATTTTCTGGATTTTTGAAAATTTCACTTTTTTGTGAAAATATCCATTAAATGAGGGAATAATATGTGTGAGGGTACCCCAGGAGAGTTCCAAATGTGTGTGGGTAGAATATATATCCCACGGGGGTAAAATTGAAAAAAATAAAAAAATAAAAATTTTTTTGGACTTAGTGATTTTTCTGGCGTTTATCAGACTTTCAGATAGGGGAAATGTCAGTGACCGTTCCGATTTCAGTTCCAGAGCGATTCGCCCAATGAGTCCTTGTTATTTAGTCGATTTCAGCCAATTTTCTGTATTTTTGAAAATTTCACTTTTTTGTGAAAATATCCAGTAAATGAGGGAATAATATGTGTGAGGGTACCCCAGGAGAGTTCCAAATGTGTGTGGGTAGAATATATATCCCGCGGGGGTAAAATTGAAAAAAATTGTTTTTTGGACTTAGTCATTTTTCCAGCGTTTATCAGACTTTCACATAGGGGAAATGTCAGTGAGCGTTCTGATTTCAGTTCCAGAGTGATTCGCCCAATGAGTCCTTGTTACTTAGTTGTTTTCAGCCAATTTTCAGGATTTTTGAAAATTTCACTTTTTTGTGAAAATATCCACTAAATGAGGGAATAATATGTGTGAGGGTACCCCAGGAGAGTTCCAAATGTGCGTGGGAAGAATATATATCCCACGGGGGTAAAATTGAAAAAAGTTGAAAAATTTTTTGGGGGGGATTTAGTCATTTTTCCGGCGTTTATAAGACTTTCAGATAGGGGAAATGTCAGTGAGTGTTCCAATTTCAGTTCCAGAGCGATTCGCCCAATGAATCCTTGTTATTTAGTCGTTTTCAGCCAATTTTCTGGATTTTTGAAAATGTCACTTTTTTGTGAAAATATCCACTAAATGAGGGAATAATATGTGTGAGGGTACACCAGGAGAGTTCCAAATGTGTGTGGGTAGAATATATATCCCACGGGGGAAAAATTGAAAAAAGTTGAAAACATTTTTTTTTGGACTTAGTCATTTTTCCAGCGTTTATCAGACTTTCAGTTAGGGGAAATGTCAGTGAGCGTTCCGATTTCAGTTCCAGAGCGATTCGCCCAGAGTCCTTGATATTTAGTAGTTTTCAGCCAATTTTCTGGATTTTTGAAAATTTCACTTTTTTTGTGAAAATATCCAGTAAATGAGGGAATAATATGTGTGAGGGTACCCCAGGAGAGTTCCAAATGTGTGTGGGTAGAATATATATCCCACGGGGGAAAAATTGAAAAAAGTTGAAAACATTTTTTTTTGGACTTAGTCATTTTTCCGGCGTTTATCAGACTTTCAGATAGGGCAAATGTCAGTGAGCGTTCCGATTTCAGTTCCAGAGCGATTCGCCCAATGAGTCCTTGATATTTAGTCATTTTCAGCCAATTTTTTGGATTTTTGAAAATTTCACTTTTTTGTCATAATATCCACTAAATGAGGGAATAATATGTGTGAGGGTACCCCAGGAGAGTACCCAATGTGTGTGGGTAGAATATATATCCCATGGGAGTAAAATTGAAAAAAGTTAAAAAAAATTTTCTTTGGACTTCGTGAATTTTCCGACGTTTATCAGACTTTCAGATAGGGGAAATGTCAGTGAGCATTCCGATTTCAGTTCCAGAGCGATTCGCCTATTGAGTCCTTGTTATTTAGTCGTTTGCAGCCAATTTTCTGGATTTTTGAAAATTTCACTTTTTTGAGAAAATATCCACTAAATGAGGGAATAATATGTGTGAGGGTACCCCAGGAGAGTTCCAAATGTGTCGGTAGAATATATATCCCACGGGGGTAAAATTGAAAAAAGTTGAAAAAAATTTTTTTTTGGACTTAGTCATTTTTCTGCCGTTTATCAGACTTTCAGATAGGGGAAATGTCAGTGAGCATTCTGATTTCAGTTCCAGAGTGATTCGCCCAATGAGTCCTTGATATTTAGTCGTTTTCAGCCAATTTTTTGGATTTTTTAAAATTTCACTTTTTTGTGAAAATATCCACTAAATGAGGGAATAATATGTGTGAGGGTACCCCAGGAGAGTTCCAAATGTGTGTGGGTAGAATATATAGCCCACGGGGGTAAAATTGAAAAAAGTTGAAAAAAAATTTTTTTTGGACTTAGTCATTTTTCCGGCGTTTATCAGACTTTCAGATAGGGGAAATGTCAGTGAGCATTCCGATTTCAGTTCCAGAGTGATTCTCCCAATGAGTCCTTGTTATTTAGTCGTTTTCAGCCAATTTTCTGGATTTTTGAAAATTTCACTTTTTTGTGAAAATATCCACTAAATGAGGGAATAATATGCGTGGGGGTACCCCAGGAGAGTTCCAAATGTGTGTGGGTAGAATATATATCCCACGGGGGTAAAATTTAAAAAAGTTGAAAAAAAATTTTTTTTGGACTTAGTGATTTTTCTGGCGTTTATCAGACTTTCAGATAGGGGAAATGTCAGTGAGCGTTTCGATTTCCGTTCCAGAGCAATTCGCCCAATGACTCCTTGTTATTTAGTCGTTTTCAGCCAATTTTCTGGACTTTTGAAAATTTCACTTTTTTGTGGAAATATCCACTAAATGAGGGAATAATATGTGTGAGGGTACCCCAGGAGAGTACCAAATGTGTGTGGGTAGAATATATATCCCACGGGAGTAAAATTGAAAAAAGTAAAAAAAAAATTTTTTTTGGACTTAGTGAATTTTCCGACGTTTATCAGACTTTCAGATAGGGGAAATGTCAGTGAGCATTCCGATTTCAGTTCCAGAGTGATTAACCCAATGAGTCCTTGATATTTAGTCGTTTTCAGCCAATTTTCTGGATTTTTGAAAATTTCACATTTTTGTGAAAATATCCACTAAATGATGGAATAATATGTGTGAGGGTACCCCAGGAAAGTTCCAAATGTGTGTGGGTAGAATATATATCCCACGGGGGTAAAATTGAAAAAAGTTGAAAAAATTTTTTTTTTGGACTTAGTCATTTTTCTGGCGTTTATCAGACTTTCAGATAGGGGAAAAGTCAGTGAGCGTTCCGATTTCAGTTCCAGAGCGATTCGCCCAATGAGTCATTGTTATTTATTCGTTTTCAGCCAATTTTCTGGATTTTTGAAAATTTCACTTTTTTGTGAAAATATCCACTAAATGAGGGAATAATATGTGTGAGGGTACCCCAGGAGAGTTCCAAATGTGTGTGGGAAGAATATATATCCCACGGGGGTAAAATTGAAAAAAGTAGAAAAAAAATTTTTCTGGACTTAGTCATTTTTCCGGCGTTTATCAGACTCTCAGATAGGGGAAATGTCAGTGAGCGTTCCAATTTCAGTTCCAGAGTGATTCGCCCAATGAGTCCTTGATATTTAGTCATTTTCAGCCCATTTTCTGGATTTTTGAAAATGTCACTTTTTTGTGAAAATATCCACTAAATGAGGGAATAATATGTGTGAGGGTACCCCAGGAGAGTTCCAAATGTGTGTGGGTAGAATATACAGTGCCTACAAGTAGTATTCAACCCCCTGCAGATTTAGCTGGTTTGATAAGATGCAAATAAGTTAGAGCCTTCAAACTGCAAACGAGAGTAGGATTTATGAACAGAAGCATAAATCTTACAAACCAAAAAGTTTGTTGCACAGTTGAATTTTATGAAATTTTAAACATAAAAGTGTGGGTCAATTATTATACAACCCCTATGTTTAATATTTTGTGGAATAACCCTTGTTTGCAATTACAGCTAATAATCGTCTTTTATAAGACCTGATCAGGCCGGCACAGGTCTGTGGAGTTATCTTGGCCCACTCCTCCATGCAGATCTTCTCCAAGTTATCTAGGTTCTTTGGGTGTCTCATGTGGACTTTATTCTTGAGCTCCTTCCACAAGTTTTCAATTGGGTTAAGGTCAGGAGACTGACTAGGCCACTCCAACACCTTGACTTTTTCCCTCTTGAACCAGGCTTTGGTTTTCTTGGCTGTATGCTTTAGGTCGTTGTCTTGTTGGAAGATGAAATTACGACCCATCTTAAGATCCTTGATGGAGGAGCGGAGGTTCTTGGCCAAAATATCCAGGTAGGCCGTGCTATCCATCTTCCCATGGATGCGGACCAGATGGCCAGGCCCCTTGGCTAAGAAATAGCCCCACAGCATGATGCTGCCACCACCATGCTTGACTGTAGGGATGGTATTCTTGGGGTCGTATGCAGTGCCATCCAGTCTCCAAACATCACGTGTGTGGTTGGCACCAAAGATCTCGATCTTGGTCTCATCAGACCATAGAACCTTGAACCAGTCTGTCTCAGAGTCCTCCAAGTGATCATGAGCAAACTGTAGACGAACCTTGACATGACGCTTTGAAAGTAAAGGTACCTTACGGGCTCGTCTGGAACGGAGACCATTGCGGTGGAGTACGTTACTTATGGTATTGACTGAAACCAATGTCCCCATTGCCATGAGATCTTCCCGGAGCTCCTTCCTTGTTGTCCTTGGGTTAGCCTTGACTCTTCGGACAAGCCTGGCCTCGGCACGGGAGGACACTTTCAAAGGCTGTCCAGGCCGTGGAAGGCTAACAGTAGTTCCATAAGCCTTCCACTTACGGATGATGCCCCCAACAGTGGAGACAGGTAGGCCCAACTCCTTGTAAAGGGTTTTGTACCCCTTGCCAGCCTTGTGACCCTCCACGATCTTGTCTCTGATGGCCTTGGAATGCTCCTTTGTCTTTCCCATGTTGACCATGTCTGAGTGCTGTTCACAAGTTTGGGGAGGGTCTTAAATAGTCAGAAAAGGCTGGCAAAAGAGTTCTTTAATCCACACATGTGAAGCTCATTATTCTTGGTGCCTGTACTACTTCTTAATACTTTAGGGGGATCAAACAGAATTCTTGTGGTTTGAGGAGTTGAATAATAAATGACACTCTGAATTAACTTTTAACGTTTTAAAAAAAATATATATATATTTGCTGCAGTGCATTTCCCACTTCCAGACTGATCTACAGTACAAATGTCACAATGCCAAGTTAATTCCGCATGTGTCAACCAGCTAAATCTGCAGGGGGTTGAATACTACTTGTAGGCTCTGTATATCCCACGGGGGTAAAATTGAAAAAAGTTGAAAAAAATTTTTTTTTTGGACTTAGTCATTTTTCCTGCGTTTATCAGACTTTCAGATAGGGCAAATGTCAGTGAGCGTTCCGATTTCAGTTCCAGAGCGATTCGCCCAATGAGTCCTTGATATTTAGTCGTTTTCAGCCAATTTTTTGGATTTTTTAAAATTTCACTTTTTTGTGAAAATATCCACTAAATGAGGGAATAATATGTGTGAGGGTACCCCAGGAGAGTTCCAAATGTGTGTGGGAAGAATATATATCCCACGGGGGTAAATTTGAAAAAAGTTGAAAAAATTTTTTTCTTGGACTTAGTGATTCTTCTGGCGTTTATCAGACTTTCAGATAGTGGAAATGTCAGTGAGCGTTCCGATTTCAGTTCCAGAGCGATTCGCCCAATGAGTCCTTGATATTTAGGCGTTTTCAGCCAATTTTCTGGATTTTTGAAAATTTCACTTTTTTGTGAAAATATCCACTAAATGAGGGAATAATATGTATGAGGGTACCCCAGGAGAGTTCCAAATGTGTGTGGGTAGAATATATATCCCACGGGGGTAAAATTGAAAAAAGTTGAAAAAATTTTTTTTTTTTGGACTTAGTCATTTTTCCGGCGTTTATCAGACTTTCAGATAGGGGAAATGTCAGTGAGCATTCTGATTTCAGTTCCAGAGTGATTCGCCCAATGAGTCCTTGATATTTAGTCGTTTTCAGCTAATTTTCTGGATTTTTCAAAAAATTTCACTTTTTTGTGAAAATATCCACTAAATGAGGGAATACTATGTATGAGGGTACCCCAGGAGAGTTCCAAATGTGTGTGGGTAGAATATATATCCCATGGGGGTAAAATTGAAAAAAGTTGAAAAAAATTTTATTTTGTATTTAGTCATTTTTCTGGCGTTTATCAGACTTTAAGATAGGGGAAATGTCAGTGAGTGTTCTGATTTCAGTTCCAGAGTGATTCGCCCAATGAGTCCTTGATATTTAGTAGTTTTCAGCCAATTTTCTGGATGTTTGAAAATTTCACTTTTTTGTGAAAATATCCACTAAATGAGGGAATAATATGTATGACGGTACCCCAAGAGAGTTCCAAATGTGTGTGGGTAGAATATTTATCTGACGGGGGTAAAATTGAAAAAAGTTGAAAAAAAATTTTTTTTGGACTTAGTCATTTTTTTGACGTTTATCAGACTTTCAGATAGGGGAAATGTCAGTGAGCATTCCGATTTCAGTTCCAGAGCGATTCGCCCAATGAGTCCTTGTTATTTAGTCGTTTTCAGCCAATTTTCTGGATTTTTGAAAATTTCACTTTTTTGTCAAAATATCCACTAAATGAGGGAATAATATGTGTGAGGGTACCCCAGGAGAGTTCTAAATGTGTGTGGGTAGAATATATATCCCACAGGGGTAAAATTTAAAAAAGTTGAAAAAAATTTTTTCTTGGACTTAGTGATTTTTCTGGCGTTTATCAGACTTTCAGATAGGGGAAATGTCAGTGAGAGTTCCGATTTCAGTTCCAGAGTGATTAACTCAATGAGTCCTTGATATTTAGTCGTTTTCAGCCAATTTTATGGATTTTTGAAAATTTCACTTTTTTGTGAAAATATCCACTAAATGAGGGAATAATATGTGTGAGGGTACCCCAGGAGAGTACCAAATGTGTGTGGGTAGAATATATATCCCACGGGAGTAAAATTGAAAAAAGTAAAAAAAAAATTTTTTTTGGACTTAGTGAATTTTCCGACGTTTATCAGACTTTCAGATAGGGGAAATGTCAGTGAGCGTTCTGATTTCAGTTCCAGAGCGATTCGCCCAATGATTCCTTGATATTTAGTCGTTTTCAGCCAATTTTCTGGATTTTTGAAAATGTCACTTTTTTGTGAAAATATCCACTAAATGAGGGAATAATATGTGTGAGGGTACCCCAGGAGAGTTCCAAATGTGTGTGGGTAGAATATATATCCCACGGGGGTAAAATTGAAAAAAGTTGAAAAAAATTTTTTTTTTGGACTTAGTCATTTTTCTACCGTTTATCAGACTTTCAGATAGGGGAAATGTCAGTGAGCGTTCCGATTTCAGTTCCAGAGTGATTCTCCCAATGAGTCCTTGTTATTTAGTCGTTTTCAGCCAATTTTCTGGATTTGTGAAAATTTCACTTTTTTGTGAAAATATCCACTAAATGAGGGAATAATATGTATGAGGGTACCCCAGGAGAGTTCCAAATGTGTGTGGGTAGAATATATATCCCATGGGGGTAAAATTCAAAAAAGTTGAAAAATTTTTTTGGGGGGATTTAGTCATTTTTCTGGCGTTTATCAGACTTTAAGATAGGGGAAATGTCAGTGAGCGTTCCCATTTCAGTTGCAGAGCGATTCGCCCAATGAGTCTTTGATATTTAGTCGTTTTCAGCCAATTTTTTGGATTTTTTAAAATTTCACTTTTTTGTGAAAATATCCACTAAATGAGGGAATAATATGTGTGAGGGTACCCCAGGAGAGTTCCAAATGTGTGTGGGTAGAATATATAGCCCACGGGGGTAAAATTGAAAAAAGTTGAAAAAAATTTTTTTTTGGACTTAGTCATTTTTCCGGCGTTTATCAGACTTTCAGATAGGGGAAATGTCAGTGAGCGTTCCGATTTCAGTTCCAGAGTGATTTTCCCAATGAGTCCTTGTTATTTAGTCGTTTTCAGCCAATTTTATGGATTTTTGAAAATTTCACTTTTTTGTGAAAATATCCACTAAATGAGGGAATAATATGTGTGAGGGTACCCCAGGAGAGTTCCAAATGTGTGTGGGTAGAATATATATCCCACGGGGGTAAAATTGAAAAAAGTTTAAAAAAAATTTTTTTTGGACTTAGTCTTTTTTCCGGCTTTTATCAGACTTTCAGATAGGGGAAATGGCAGTGAGCGTTCCGATTTCAGTTCCAGACTGCTTCTCCCAATGAGTCCTTGTTATTTAGTCGTTTTCAGCCAATTTTCTGGATTTTTTAAAATTTCACTTTTTTGTGAAAATATCCACTAAATGAGGGAATAATATGTGTGAGGGTACCCCAGGAGAGTTCCAAATGTGTGTGGGAAGAATATATATCCCACGGGGGTAAATTTGAAAAAAGTTGAAAAAATTTTTTTCTTGGACTTAGTGATTTTTCTGGCGTTTATCAGACTTTCAGATAGGGGAAATGTCAGTGAGAGTTCCGATTTCAGTTCCAGAGTGATTAACCCAATGAGTCCTTGATATTTAGTCGTTTTCAGCCAATTTTTTGGATTTTTGAAAATTTCACTTTTTTGTGAAAATATCCACTAAATGAGGGAATAATATGTGTGAGGGTACCCCAGGAGAGTTCCAAATGTGTGTGGGTAGAATATATATCCCACGGGGGTAAAATTGAAAAAAGTTGAAAAAAATTTTTTTTTGGACTTACTCATTTTTCTACCGTTTATCAGACTTTCAGATAGGGGAAATGTCAGTGAGCGTTCCGATTTCAGTTCCAGAGTGATTCTCCCAATGAGTCCTTGTTATTTAGTCGTTTTCAGCCAATTTTATGGATTTTTGAAAATTTCACTTTTTTGTGAAAATATCCACTAAATGAGGGAATAATATGTGTGAGGGTACCCCAGGAGAGTACCAAATGTGTGTGGGTAGAATATATATCCCACGGGAGTAAAATTGAAAAAAGTAAAAAAAAAATTTTTTTGGGACTTAGTGATTTTTCTGGCGTTTATCAGACTTTCAGATAGGGGAAATGTCAGTGAGCGTACCGATTTCAGTTCCAGATCAATTCGCCCAATCACTCCTTGTTATTTAGTCATTTTCAGCCAATTTTCTGGATTTTTGAAAATTTAACTTTTTTGTGAAAATATCCACTAAATGAGGGAATAATATGTGTCAGGGTATCCCAGGAGAGTTCCAAATGTGTGTGGGTAGAATATATATCCCACGGGGGTAAAATTGAAAAAAGTTGAAAAAAATTTTTTTTTGGACTTAGTCATTTTTCTGGCGTTTATCAGACTTTCAGATAGGGGAAATGTCAGTGAGCATTCCAATTTCAGTTCCAGAGCGATTCACCCAATGAGTCCTTGATATTTAGTCGTTTTCAGTCAATTTTCTGGATTTTTGAAAATTTCACTTTTTTGTGAAAATATGCACTAAATGAGGGAATAATATGTGTGAGGGTACCCCAGGAGAGTTCCAAATGTGTGTGGAAAGAATATATATCCCTCGGGGGTAAAATTGAAAAAAGTTGAAAATTTTTTTTTTTGGACTTAGTCATTTTTCCAGCGTTTATCAGACTTTCAGATAGGGGAAATGTCAGTGAGCGTTCCGATTTCAGTTCCAGAGCGATTCGCCCGATGAGTCCTTGATATTTAGTCGTTTTCAGCCAGTTTTCTGGATTTTTGAAAATTTCACTTTTTTGTGAAAATATCCACTAAATGAGGGAATAATATGCGTGGGGGTACCCCAGGAGAGTTCCAAATGTGTGTGGGTAGAATATATATCCCACGGGGGTAAAATTTAAAAAAGTTGAAAAAAAATTTTTTTTTTGACTTAGTCATTTCTCTGGCGTTTATCAGACTTTCAGATAGGGGAAATGTCAGTGAGCATTCCGATTTCAGTTCCAGAGCGATTCGCCCAATGAGTCCTTGCTATTTAGTCGTTTTCAGCCAATTTTCTGGATTTTTGAAAATTTCACTTTTTTGTGAAAATATCCACTAAATGATGGAATAATATGTGTGAGGGTACCCCAGGAAAGTTCCAAATGTGTGTGGGTAGAATATATATCCCACGGGGGTAAAATTGAAAAAAGCTGAAAAAAATTTTTTTTTGGACTTAGTCATTTTTCCGGCGTTTATCAGACTCTCAGATAGGGGAAATGTCAGTGAGCGTTCCAATTTCAGTTCCAGAGCGATTCGCCCAATGAGTCCTTGATATTTAGTCATTTTCAGCCCATTTTCTGGATTTTTGAAAATGTCACTTTTTTGTGAAAATATCCACTAAATGAGGGAATAATATGTGTGAGGGTACCCCAGGAGAGTTCCAAATGTGTGTGGGTAGAATATACAGTGCCTACAAGTAGTATTCAACCCCCTGCAGATTTAGCTGGTTTGATAAGATGCAAATAAGTTAGAGCCTTCAAACTGCAAACGAGAGTAGGATTTATGAACAGAAGCATAAATCTTACAAACCAAAAAGTTTGTTGCACAGTTGAATTTTATTAAATTTTAAACATAAAAGTGTGGGTCAATTATTATACAACCCCTATGTTTAATATTTTGTGGAATAACCCTTGTTTGCAGTTACAGCTAATAATCGTCTTTTATAAGACCTGATCAGGCCGGCACAGGTCTGTGGAGTTATCTTGGCCCACTCCTCCATGCAGATCTTCTCCAAGTTATCTAGGTTCTTTGGGTGTCTCATGTGGACTTTATTCTTGAGCTCCTTCCACAAGTTTTCAATTGGGTTAAGGTCAGGAGACTGACTAGGCCACTCCAACACCTTGACTTTTTCCCTCTTGAACCAGGCTTTGGTTTTCTTGGCTGTATGCTTTAGGTCGTTGTCTTGTTGGAAGATGAAATTACGACCCATCTTAAGATCCTTGATGGAGGAGCGGAGGTTCTTGGCCAAAATATCCAGGTAGGCCGTGCTATCCATCTTCCCATGGATGCGGACCAGATGGCCAGGCCCCTTGGCTAAGAAATAGCCCCACAGCATGATGCTGCCACCACCATGCTTGACTGTAGGGATGGTATTCTTGGGGTCGTATGCAGTGCCATCCAGTCTCCAAACATCACGTGTGTGGTTGGCACCAAAGATCTCGATCTTGGTCTCATCAGACCATAGAACCTTGAACCAGTCTGTCTCAGAGTCCTCCAAGTGATCATGAGCAAACTGTAGACGAACCTTGACATGACGCTTTGAAAGTAAAGGTACCTTACGGGCTCGTCTGGAACGGAGACCATTGCGGTGGAGTACGTTACTTATGGTATTGACTGAAACCAATGTCCCCATTGCCATGAGATCTTCCCGGAGCTCCTTCCTTGTTGTCCTTGGGTTAGCCTTGACTCTTCGGACAAGCCTGGCCTCGGCACGGGAGGACACTTTCAAAGGCTGTCCAGGCCGTGGAAGGCTAACAGTAGTTCCATAAGCCTTCCACTTACGGATGATGCCCCCAACAGTGGAGACAGGTAGGCCCAACTCCTTGGAAAGGGTTTTGTACCCCTTGCCAGCCTTGTGACCCTCCACGATCTTTTCTCTGATGGCTTTGGAATGCTCCTTTGTCTTTCCCATGTTGACCATGTCTGAGTGCTGTTCACAAGTTTGGGGAGGGTCTTAAATAGTCAGAAAAGGCTGGCAAAAGAGTTCTTTAATCCACACATGTGAAGCTCATTATTCTTGGTGCCTGTACTACTTCTTAATACTTTAGGGGGACCAAACAGAATTCTTGTGGTTTGAGGAGTTGAATAATAAATGACACTCTGAATTAACTTTTAACGTTTTAAAAAAAAAATGTAAATATTTGCTGCAGTGCATTTCCCACTTCCAGACTGATCTACAGTACAAATGTCACAATGCCAAGTTAATTCCGCATGTGTCAACCAGCTAAATCTGCAGGGGGTTGAATACTACTTGTAGGCTCTGTATATCCCACGGGGGTAAAATTGAAAAAAGTTGAAAAAAATTTTTTTTTTGGACTTAGTCATTTTTCCTGCGTTTATCAGACTTTCAGATAGGGCAAATGTCAGTGAGCGTTCCGATTTCAGTTCCAGAGCGATTCGCCCAATGAGTCCTTGATATTTAGTCGTTTTCAGCCAATTTTTTGGACTTTTTAAAATTTCACTTTTTTGTGAAAATATCCACTAAATGAGGGAATAATATGTGTGAGGGTACCCCAGGAGAGTTCCAAATGTGTGTGGGAAGAATATATATCCCACGGGGGTAAATTTGAAAAAAGTTGAAAAAATTTTTTTCTTGGACTTAGTGATTCTTCTGGCGTTTATCAGACTTTCAGATAGTGGAAATGTCAGTGAGCGTTCCGATTTCAGTTCCAGAGCGATTCGCCCAATGAGTCCTTGATATTTAGGCGTTTTCAGCCAATTTTCTGGATTTTTGAAAATTTCACTTTTTTGTGAAAATATCCACTAAATGAGGGAATAATATGTATGAGGGTACCCCAGGAGAGTTCCAAATGTGTGTGGGTAGAATATATATCCCACGGGGGTAAAATTGAAAAAAGTTGAAAAAATTTTTTTTTTTTGGACTTAGTCATTTTTCCGGCGTTTATCAGACTTTCAGATAGGGGAAATGTCAGTGAGCATTCTGATTTCAGTTCCAGAGTGATTCGCCCAATGAGTCCTTGATATTTAGTCGTTTTCAGCTAATTTTCTGGATTTTTCAAAAAATTTCACTTTTTTGTGAAAATATCCACTAAATGAGGGAATACTATGTATGAGGGTACCCCAGGAGAGTTCCAAATGTGTGTGGGTAGAATATATATCCCATGGGGGTAAAATTGAAAAAAGTTGAAAAAAATTTTATTTTGTATTTAGTCATTTTTCTGGCGTTTATCAGACTTTAAGATAGGGGAAATGTCAGTGAGTGTTCTGATTTCAGTTCCAGAGTGATTCGCCCAATGAGTCCTTGATATTTAGTAGTTTTCAGCCAATTTTCTGGATTTTTGAAAATTTCACTTTTTTGTGAAAATATCCACCAAATGAGGGAATAATATGTATGACGGTACCCCAAGAGAGTTCCAAATGTGTGTGGGTAGAATATTTATCTGACGGGGGTAAAATTGAAAAAAGTTGAAAAAAAATTTTTTTTGGACTTAGTCATTTTTCCGACGTTTATCAGACTTTCAGATAGGGGAAATGTCAGTGAGCATTCCGATTTCAGTTCCAGAGCGATTCGCCCAATGAGTCCTTGTTATTTAGTCGTTTTCAGCCAATTTTCTGGATTTTTGAAAATTTCACTTTTTTGTCAAAATATCCACTAAATGAGGGAATAATATGTATGATGGTACCCCAGGAGAGTTCCAAATGTGTGTGGGTAGAATATATATCCCACGGGGGTAAAATTGAAAACATTTTTTTTTTTGGACTTAGTGATTTTTCCGACGTTTATTAGACTTTCAGATAGGGGAAATGTCAGTGAGCGTTCCGATTTCTGTTCCAGAGCGATTCGCCCAATGAGTCCTTGATATTTAGTCGTTTTCAGCCAATTTTCTGGATTTGTGAAAATTTCACTTTTTTGTGAAAATATCCACTAAATGAGGGAATAATATGTATGAGGGTAACCCAGGAGAGTTCCAAATGTGTGTGGGTAGAATATATATCCCATGGGGGTAAAATTCAAAAAAGTTGAAAAAATTTTTTGGGGGGATTTAGTCATTTTTCTTGCGTTTATCAGACTTTAAGATAGGGGAAATGTCAGTGAGCGTTCCGATTTCAGTTCCAGAGCGATTCGCCCAATGAGTCTTTGATATTTAGTCGTTTTCAGCCAATTTTTTGGATTTTTTCAAATTTCACTTTTTTGTGAAAATATCCACTAAATGAGGGAATAATATGTGTGAGGGTACCCCAGGAGAGTTCCAAATGTGTGTGGGTAGAATATATATCCCACGGGGGTAAAATTGAAAAAAGTTTAAAAAAAATTTTTTTTGGACTTAGTCATTTTTCCGGCGTTTATCAGACTTTCAGATAGGGGAAATGTCAGTGAGCGTTCCGATTTCAGTTCCAGACTGCTTCTCCCAATGAGTCCTTGTTATTTAGTCGTTTTCAGCCAATTTTCTGGATTTTTTAAAATTTCACTTTTTTGTGAAAATATCCACTAAATGAGGGAATAATATGTGTGAGGGTACCCCAGGAGAGTTCCAAATGTGTGTGGGAAGAATATATATCCCACGGGGGTAAATTTGAAAAAAGTTGAAAAAAATTTTTTTTTGGACTTAGTTATTTTTCCGGCGTTTATCAGACTTTCAGATAGGGGAAATGTCAGTGAGCGTTCCGATTTCAGTTCCAGAGCGATTCGCCCAATGAGTCCTTGATATTTAGTCGTTTTCAGCCAATTTTCTGGATTTTTGAAAATTTCACTTTTTTGTGAAAATATCCACTAAATGAGGGAATATTATGTGTGATGGTACCCCAGGAGAGTTCCAAATGTGTGTGGGAAGAATATATATCCCACGGGGGTAAAATTGAAAAAAGTTGAAAAACATTTTTTTTTGGACTTAGTTATTTTTCCGGCGTTTATCAGACTTTCAGATAGGGGAAATGTCAGTGAGCGTTACGATTTCAGTTCCAGAGCGATTCGCCCAATGAGTCCTTGATATTTAGTCGTTTTCAGCCAATTTTCTGGATTTTTGAAAACTTCACTTTTTTGTGAAAATATCCACTAAATGAGGGAATAATATGTGTGAGGGTACACCAGGAGAGTTCCAAATGTGTGTGGGTAGAATATATATCCCACGGGGGTAAAATTGAAAAAAGTTGAAAAAAATTTTTTTTTGGACTTGGTCATTTTTCTGGCGTTTATCAGACTTTAAGATAGGGAAATGTCAGTGAGCGTTCCGATTTCAGTTCCAGAGTGATTCGCCCAATGAGTCTTTGATATTTAGTCGTCTTCAGCCAATTTTTTGGATTTTTGAAAATTTCACTTTTTTGTCAAAATATCCACTAAATGAGGGAATAATATGTGTGAGGGTACCCCAGGAGAGTTCTAAATGTGTGTGGGAAGAATATATATCCCACAAGGGTAAAATTGAAAAAAGTTGAAAAAAAATTTTTTTTGGACTTAGTCATTTTTCCGGCGTTTATCAGACTTTCAGATAGGGGAAATGTCAGTGAGCATTCTGATTTCAGTTCCAGAGTGATTCGCCCAATGAGTCCTTGATATTTAGTCGTTTTCAGCCAATTTTCTGGATTTTTCAAAAAATTTCACTTTTTTGTGAAAATATCCACTAAATGAGGGAATAATATGTATGAGGGTACCCCAGGAGAGTTCCAAATGTGCGTGGGTAGAATATATATCCCATGGGGGTAAAATTGAAAAAAGTTGAAAAAAATTTTATTTTGTATTTAGTCATTTTTCTGGCGTTTATCAGACTTTAAGATAGGGGAAATGTCAGTGAGTGTTCTGATTTCAGTTCCAGAGTGATTCGCCCAATGAGTCCTTGATATTTAGTAGTTTTCAGCCAATTTTCTGGATTTTTGAAAATTTCACTTTTTTGTGAAAATATCCACTAAATGAGGGAATATTATGTGTGATGGTACCCCAGGAGAGTTCCAAATGTGTGTGGGAAGAATATATATCCCACGGGGGTAAAATTGAAAAAAGTTGAAAAACATTTTTTTTTGGACTTAGTCATTTTTCCGACGTTTATCAGACTTTCAGATAGGGGAAATGTCAGTGAGCATTCCGATTTCAGTTCCAGAGCAATTCGCCCAATGACTCCTTGTTATTTAGTCGTTTTCAGCCAATTTTCTGGATTTTTGAAAATTTCACTTTTTTGTCAAAATATCCACTAAATGAGGGAATAATATGTGTGAGGGTACCCCAGGAGAGTTCTAAATGTGTGTGGGTAGAATATATATCCCACAGGGGTAAAATTTAAAAAAGTTGAAAAAAATTTTTTTTTGGACTTAGTTATTTTTCCAGCGTTTATCAGACTTTCAGATAGGGGAAATGTCAGTGAGCGTTCCAATTTCAGTTACAGAGTGATTCGCCCAATGAGTCCTTGATATTTAGTCGTTTTCAGCCAATATTCTGGATTTTTGAAAATTTCACTTTTTTTGTGAAAATATCCACTAAATGAGGGAATAATATGTATGATGGTACCCCAGGAGAGTTCCAAATGTGTGTGGGTAGAATATATATCCCACGGGGGTAAAATTGAAAACATTTTTTTTTTGGACTTAGTCATTTTTCCGACGTTTATTAGACTTTCAGATAGGGGAAATGTCAGTGAGCGTTCCGATTTATGTTCCAGAGCGATTCGCCCAATGAGTCCTTGATATTTAGTCGTTTTCAGCCAATTTTCTGGATTTTTGAAAATTTCACTTTTTTGTGAAAATATCCACTAAATGAGGGAATAATATGTATGAGGGTACCCCAGGAGAGTTCCAAATGTGTGTGGGTAGAATATATATCCCATGGGGGTAAAATTCAAAAAAGTTGAAAAATTTTTTTGGGGGGATTTAGTCATTTTTCTGGCGTTTATCAGACTTTAAGATAGGGGAAATGTCAGTGAGCGTTCCGATTTCAGTTCCAGAGCGATTCGCCCAATGAGTCTTTGATATTTAGTCGTTTTCAGCCAATTTTTTGGATTTTTTAAAATTTCACTTTTTTGTGAAAATATCCACTAAATGAGGGAATAATATGTGTGAGGGTACCCCAGGAGAGTTCCAAATGTGTGTGGGTAGAATATATAGCCCACGGGGGTAAAATTGAAAAAAGTTGAAAAAAATTTTTTTTTGGACTTAGTCATTTTTCCGGCGTTTATCAGACTTTCAGATAGGGGAAATGTCAGTGAGCGTTCTGATTTCAGTTCCAGAGTGATTCTCCCAATGAGTCCTTGTTATTTAGTCGTTTTCAGCCAATTTTATGGATTTTTGAAAATTTCACTTTTTTGTGAAAATATCCACTAAATGAGGGAATAATATGTGTGAGGGTACCCCAGGAGAGTTCCAAATGTGTGTGGGTAGAATATATATCCCACGGGGGTAAAATTGAAAAAAGTTTTAAAAAAATTTTTTTTGGACTTAGTCTTTTTTCCGGCGTTTATCAGACTTTCAGATAGGGGAAATGGCAGTGAGCGTTCCGATTTCAGTTCCAGACTGCTTCTCCCAATGAGTCCTTGTTATTTAGTCGTTTTCAGCCAATTTTCTGGATTTTTTAAAATTTCACTTTTTTGTGAAAATATCCACTAAATGAGGGAATAATATGTGTGAGGGTACCCCAGGAGAGTTCCAAATGTGTGTGGGAAGAATATATATCCCACGGGGGTAAATTTGAAAAAAGTTGAAAAAATTTTTTTCTTGGACTTAGTGATTTTTCTGGCGTTTATCAGACTTTCAGATAGGGGAAATGTCAGTGAGAGTTCCGATTTCAGTTCCAGAGTGATTAACCCAATGAGTCCTTGATATTTAGTCGTTTTCAGCCAATTTTTTGGATTTTTGAAAATTTCACTTTTTTGTGAAAATATCCACTAAATGAGGGAATAATATGTGTGAGGGTACCCCAGGAGAGTTCCAAATGTGTGTGGGTAGAATATATATCCCACGGGGGTAAAATTGAAAAAAGTTGAAAAAAATTTTTTTTTGGACTTACTCATTTTTCTACCGTTTATCAGACTTTCAGATAGGGGAAATGTCAGTGAGCGTTCCGATTTCAGTTCCAGAGTGATTCTCCCAATGAGTCCTTGTTATTTAGTCGTTTTCAGCCAATTTTATGGATTTTTGAAAATTTCACTTTTTTGTGAAAATATCCACTAAATGAGGGAATAATATGTGTGAGGGTACCCCAGGAGAGTACCAAATGTGTGTGGGTAGAATATATATCCCACGGGAGTAAAATTGAAAAAAGTAAAAAAAAATTTTTTTTGGACTTAGTGAATTTTCCGACGTTTATCAGACTTTCAGATAGGGGAAATGTCAGTGAGCGTTCTGATTTCAGTTCCAGAGCGATTCGCCCAATGATTCCTTGATATTTAGTCGTTTTCAGCCAATTTTCTGGATTTTTGAAAATGTCACTTTTTTGTGAAAATATCCACTAAATGAGGGAATAATATGTGTGAGGGTACCCCAGGAGAGTTCCAAATGTGTGTGGGTAGAATATATATCCCACGGGGGTAAAATTGAAAAAAGTTGAAAAAAATTTTTTTTTGGACTTAGTCATTTTTCTACCGTTTATCAGACTTTCAGATAGGGGAAATGTCAGTGAGCGTTCCGATTTCAGTTCCAGAGTGATTCTCCCAATGAGTCCTTGTTATTTAGTCGTTTTCAGCCAATTTTATGGATTTTTGAAAATTTCACTTTTTTGTGAAAATATCCACTAAATGAGGGAATAATATGTGTGAGGGTACCCCAGGAGAGTTCCAAATGTGTGTGGGTAGAATATATATCCCACGGGGGTAAATTTGAAAAAAGTTGAAAAAATTTTTTTCTTGGACTTAGTGATTTTTCTGGCGTTTATCAGACTTTCAGATAGGGGAAATGTCAGTGAGAGTTCCGATTTCAGTTCCAGAGTGATTAACCCAATGAGTCCTTGATATTTAGTCGTTTTCAGCCAATTTTTTGGATTTTTGAAAATTTCACTTTTTTGTGAAAATATCCACTAAATGAGGGAATAATATGTGTGAGGGTACCCCAGGAGAGTTCCAAATGTGTGTGGGTAGAATATATATCCCACGGGGGTAAAATTGAAAAAAGTTGAAAAAAATTTTTTTTTGGACTTACTCATTTTTCTACCGTTTATCAGACTTTCAGATAGGGGAAATGTCAGTGAGCGTTCCGATTTCAGTTCCAGAGTGATTCTCCCAATGAGTCCTTGTTATTTAGTCGTTTTCAGCCAATTTTATGGATTTTTGAAAATTTCACTTTTTTGTGAAAATATCCACTAAATGAGGGAATAATATATGTGAGGGTACCCCAGGAGAGTACCAAATGTGTGTGGGTAGAATATATATCCCACGGGAGTAAAATTTAAAAAAGTAAAAAAAAAATTTTTTTTGGACTTAGTGATTTTTCTGGCGTTTATCAGACTTTCAGATAGGGGAAATTTCAGTGAGCGTACCGATTTCAGTTCCAGATCAATTCGCCCAATCACTCCTTGTTATTTAGTCATTTTCAGCCAATTTTCTGGATTTTTGAAAATTTAACTTTTTTGTGAAAATATCCACTAAATGAGGGAATAATATGTGTCAGGGTATCCCAGGAGAGTTCCAAATGTGTGTGGGTAGAATATATATCCCACGGGGGTAAAATTGAAAAAAGTTGAAAAAAATTTTTTTTTGGACTTAGTCATTTTTCTGGCGTTTGTCAGACTTTCAGATAGGGGAAATGTCAGTGAGCATTCCAATTTCAGTTCCAGAGCGATTCACCCAATGAGTCCTTGATATTTAGTCGTTTTCAGTCAATTTTCTGGATTTTTGAAAATTTCACTTTTTTATGAAAATATGCACTAAATGAGGGAATAATATGTGTGAGGGTACCCCAGGAGAGTTCCAAATGTGTGTGGAAAGAATATATATCCCTCGGGGGTAAAATTGAAAAAAGTTGAAAATTTTTTTTTTTGGACTTAGTCATTTTTCCAGCGTTTATCAGACTTTCAGATAGGGGAAATGTCAGTGAGCGTTCCGATTTCAGTTCCAGAGCGATTCGCCCGATGAGTCCTTGATATTTAGTCGTTTTCAGCCAGTTTTCTGGATTTTTGAAAATTTCACTTTTTTGTGAAAATATCCACTAAATGAGGGAATAATATGCGTGGGGGTACCCCAGGAGAGTTCCAAATGTGTGTGGGTAGAATATATATCCCACGGGGGTAAAATTTAAAAAAGTTGAAAAAAATTTTTTTTTTTGACTTAGTCATTTCTCTGGCGTTTATCAGACTTTCAGATAGGGGAAATGTCAGTGAGCATTCCGATTTCAGTTCCAGAGCGATTCGCCCAATGAGTCCTTGCTATTTAGTCGTTTTCAGCCAATTTTCTGGATTTTTGAAAATTTCACTTTTTTGTGAAAATATCCACTAAATGATGGAATAATATGTGTGAGGGTACCCCAGGAAAGTTCCAAATGTGTGTGGGTAGAATATATATCCCACGGGGGTAAAATTGAAAAAAGTTGAAAAAATTTTTTTTTTGGACTTAGTCATTTTTCTGGCGTTTATCAGACTTTCAGATAGGAGAAAAGTCAGTGAGCGTTCCGATTTCAGTTCCAGAGCGATTCGCCCAATGAGTCATTGTTATTTAGTCGTTTTCAGCCAATTTTCTGGATTTTTGAAAATTTCACTTTTTTGTGAAAATATCCACTAAATGAGGGAATAATATGTGTGAGGGTACCCCAGGAGAGTTCCAAATGTGTGTGGGAAGAATATATATCCCACGGGGGCAAAATTGAAAAAAGTTGAAAAAAAATTTTTTGGGGACTTAGTCATTTTTCTAGCGTTTATCAGACTCTCAGATAGGGGAAATGTCAGTGAGCGTTCCGATTTCAGTTCCAGAGCGATTCGCCCAATGAGTCCTTGATATTTAGTCGTTTTCAGCCAGTTTTCTGGATTTTTGAAAATTTCACTTTTTTGTGAAAATATCCACTAAATGAGGGAATAATATGCGTGGGGGTACCCCAGGAGAGTTCCAAATGTGTGTGGGTAGAATATATATCCCACGGGGGTAAAATTTAAAAAAGTTGAAAAAAAATTTTTTGGGGACTTAGTCATTTTTCTGGCATTTATCAGACTTTCAGATAGGGGAAATGTCAGTGAGCATTCCGATTTCAGTTCCAGAGCGATTCGCCCAATGAGTCCTTGATATTTAGTCGTTTTCAGCCAATTTTCTGGATTTTTGAAAATTTCACTTTTTTGTGAAAATATCCACTAAATGAGGGAATAATATGTGTGAGGGTACCCCAGGAGAGTTCCAAGTGTGTGTGCGTAGAATATATATTCCACGGGGGAAAAATTGAAAAAAGTTGAAAAAATTTTTTTTTTGGACTTAGTCATTTTTCCAGCGTTTATCAGACTTTCAGATAGGGGAAATGTCAATGAGCAATCCGATTTCAGTTCCAGAGCGATTCGCCCAATGAGTCCTTGATATTTAGTTTTTTTCAGCCAATTTTCTGGATTTTTGAAAATTTCACTTTTTTGTGAAAATATCCACTAAATGAGGGAATAATATGTGTGAGGGTACCCCAGGAGAGTTCCAAATGTGTGTGGGTAGAATATATATCCCACGGGGGTAAAATTTAAAAAAGTTGAAAAAAATTTTTTTTTGGACTTAGTCATTTCTCTGGCGTTTATCAGACTTTCAGATAGGGGAAATGTCAGTGAGCGTTCCGATTTCAGTTCCAGAGCGATTCGCCCAATGAGTCATTGTTATTTATTCGTTTTCAGCCAATTTTCTGGATTTTTGAAAATTTCACTTTTTTGTCAAAATATCCACTAAATGAGGGAATAATATGTGTGAGGGTACCCCAGGAGAGTTCCAAATGTGTGTGGGAAGAATATATATCCCACGGGGGTAAAATTGAAAAAAGTAGAAAAAATTTTTTTCTGGACTTAGTCATTTTTCCGGCGTTTATCAGACTCTCAGATAGGGGAAATGTCAGTGAGCGTTCCAATTTCAGTTCCAGAGCGATTCGCCCAATGAGTCCTTGATATTTAGTCATTTTCAGCCCATTTTCTGGATTTTTGAAAATGTCACTTTTTTGTGAAAATATCCACTAAATGAGGGAATAATATGTGTGAGGGTACCCCAGGAGAGTTCCAAATGTGTGTGGGTAGAATATACAGTGCCTACAAGTAGTATTCAACCCCCTGCAGATTTAGCTGGTTTGATAAGATGCAAATAAGTTAGAGCCTTCAAACTGCAAACGAGAGTAGGATTTATGAACAGAAGCATAAATCTTACAAACCAAAAAGTTTGTTGCACAGTTGAATTTTATTAAATTTTAAACATAAAAGTGTGGGTCAATTATTATACAACCCCTATGTTTAATATTTTGTGGAATAACCCTTGTTTGCAGTTACAGCTAATAATCGTCTTTTATAAGACCTGATCAGGCCGGCACAGGTCTGTGGAGTTATCTTGGCCCACTCCTCCATGCAGATCTTCTCCAAGTTATCTAGGTTCTTTGGGTGTCTCATGTGGACTTTATTCTTGAGCTCCTTCCACAAGTTTTCAATTGGGTTAAGGTCAGGAGACTGACTAGGCCACTCCAACACCTTGACTTTTTCCCTCTTGAACCAGGCTTTGGTTTTCTTGGCTGTATGCTTTAGGTCGTTGTCTTGTTGGAAGATGAAATTACGACCCATCTTAAGATCCTTGATGGAGGAGCGGAGGTTCTTGGCCAAAATATCCAGGTAGGCCGTGCTATCCATCTTCCCATGGATGCGGACCAGATGGCCAGGCCCCTTGGCTAAGAAATAGCCCCACAGCATGATGCTGCCACCACCATGCTTGACTGTAGGGATGGTATTCTTGGGGTCGTATGCAGTGCCATCCAGTCTCCAAACATCACGTGTGTGGTTGGCACCAAAGATCTCGATCTTGGTCTCATCAGACCATAGAACCTTGAACCAGTCTGTCTCAGAGTCCTCCAAGTGATCATGAGCAAACTGTAGACGAACCTTGACATGACGCTTTGAAAGTAAAGGTACCTTACGGGCTCGTCTGGAACGGAGACCATTGCGGTGGAGTACGTTACTTATGGTATTGACTGAAACCAATGTCCCCATTGCCATGAGATCTTCCCGGAGCTCCTTCCTTGTTGTCCTTGGGTTAGCCTTGACTCTTCGGACAAGCCTGGCCTCGGCACGGGAGGACACTTTCAAAGGCTGTCCAGGCCGTGGAAGGCTAACAGTAGTTCCATAAGCCTTCCACTTACGGATGATGCCCCCAACAGTGGAGACAGGTAGGCCCAACTCCTTGGAAAGGGTTTTGTACCCCTTGCCAGCCTTGTGACCCTCCACGATCTTGTCTCTGATGGCTTTGGAATGCTCCTTTGTCTTTCCCATGTTGACCATGTCTGAGTGCTGTTCACAAGTTTGGGGAGGGTCTTAAATAGTCAGAAAAGGCTGGCAAAAGAGTTCTTTAATCCACACATGTGAAGCTCATTATTCTTGGTGCCTGTACTACTTCTTAATACTTTAGGGGGACCAAACAGAATTCTTGTGGTTTGAGGAGTTGAATAATAAATGACACTCTGAATTAACTTTTAACGTTTTAAAAAAAAAATGTAAATATTTGCTGCAGTGCATTTCCCACTTCCAGACTGATCTACAGTACAAATGTCACAATGCCAAGTTAATTCCGCATGTGTCAACCAGCTAAATCTGCAGGGGGTTGAATACTACTTGTAGGCTCTGTATATCCCACGGGGGTAAAATTGAAAAAAGTTGAAAAAAATTTTTTTTTTGGACTTAGTCATTTTTCCTGCGTTTATCAGACTTTCAGATAGGGCAAATGTCAGTGAGCGTTCCGATTTCAGTTCCAGAGCGATTCGCCCAATGAGTCCTTGATATTTAGTCGTTTTCAGCCAATTTTTTGGATTTTTTAAAATTTCACTTTTTTGTGAAAATATCCACTAAATGAGGGAATAATATGTGTGAGGGTACCCCAGGAGAGTTCCAAATGTGTGTGGGAAGAATATATATCCCACGGGGGTAAATTTGAAAAAAGTTGAAAAAATTTTTTTCTTGGACTTAGTGATTCTTCTGGCGTTTATCAGACTTTCAGATAGTGGAAATGTCAGTGAGCGTTCCGATTTCAGTTCCAGAGCGATTCGCCCAATGAGTCCTTGATATTTAGGCGTTTTCAGCCAATTTTCTGGATTTTTGAAAATTTCACTTTTTTGTGAAAATATCCACTAAATGAGGGAATAATATGTATGAGGGTACCCCAGGAGAGTTCCAAATGTGTGTGGGTAGAATATATATCCCACGGGGGTAAAATTGAAAAAAGTTGAAAAAAATTTTTTTTTTTGGACTTAGTCATTTTTCCGGCGTTTATCAGACTTTCAGATAGGGGAAATGTCAGTGAGCATTCTGATTTCAGTTCCAGAGTGATTCGCCCAATGAGTCCTTGATATTTAGTCGTTTTCAGCTAATTTTCTGGATTTTTCAAAAAATTTCACTTTTTTGTGAAAATATCCACTAAATGAGGGAATACTATGTATGAGGGTACCCCAGGAGAGTTCCAAATGTGTGTGGGTAGAATATATATCCCATGGGGGTAAAATTGAAAAAAGTTGAAAAAATTTTTATTTTGTATTTAGTCATTTTTCTGGCGTTTATCAGACTTTAAGATAGGGGAAATGTCAGTGAGTGTTCTGATTTCAGTTCCAGAGTGATTCGCCCAATGAGTCCTTGATATTTAGTCGTTTTCAGCCAATTTTCTGGATTTTTGAAAATTTCACTTTTTTGTCAAAATATCCACTAAATGAGGGAATAATATGTATGATGGTACCCCAGGAGAGTTCCAAATGTGTGTGGGTAGAATATATATCCCACGGGGGTAAAATTGAAAACATTTTATTTTTTGGACTTAGTGATTTTTCCGACGTTTATTAGACTTTCAGATAGGGGAAATGTCAGTGAGCGTTCCGATTTCTGTTCCAGAGCGATTCGCCCAATGAGTCCTTGATATTTAGTCGTTTTCAGCCAATTTTCTGGATTTGTGAAAATTTCACTTTTTTGTGAAAATATCCACTAAATGAGGGAATAATATGTATGAGGGTACCCCAGGAGAGTTCCAAATGTGTGTGGGTAGAATATATATCCCATGGGGGTAAAATTCAAAAAAGTTGAAAAAATTTTTTGGGGGGATTTAGTCATTTTTCTGGCGTTTATCAGACTTTAAGATAGGGGAAATGTCAGTGAGCGTTCCGATTTCAGTTCCAGAGCGATTCGCCCAATGAGTCTTTGATATTTAGTCGTTTTCAGCCAATTTTTTGGATTTTTTCAAATTTCACTTTTTTGTGAAAATATCCACTAAATGAGGGAATAATATGTGTGAGGGTACCCCAGGAGAGTTCCAAATGTGTGTGGGTAGAATATATATCCCACGGGGGTAAAATTGAAAAAAGTTTAAAAAAAATTTTTTTTGGACTTAGTCATTTTTCCGGCGTTTATCAGACTTTCAGATAGGGGAAATGTCAGTGAGCGTTCCGATTTCAGTTCCAGACTGCTTCTCCCAATGAGTCCTTGTTATTTAGTCGTTTTCAGCCAATTTTCTGGATTTTTTAAAATTTCACTTTTTTGTGAAAATATCCACTAAATGAGGGAATAATATGTGTGAGGGTACCCCAGGAGAGTTCCAAATGTGTGTGGGAAGAATATATATCCCACGGGGGTAAATTTGAAAAAAGTTGAAAAAAATTTTTTTTTGGACTTAGTTATTTTTCCGGCGTTTATCAGACTTTCAGATAGGGGAAATGTCAGTGAGCGTTCCGATTTCAGTTCCAGAGCGATTCGCCCAATGAGTCCTTGATATTTAGTCGTTTTCAGCCAATTTTCTGGATTTTTGAAAATTTCACTTTTTTGTGAAAATATCCACTAAATGAGGGAATATTATGTGTGATGGTACCCCAGGAGAGTTCCAAATGTGTGTGGGAAGAATATATATCCCACGGGGGTAAAATTGAAAAAAGTTGAAAAACATTTTTTTTTGGACTTAGTTATTTTTCCGGCGTTTATCAGACTTTCAGATAGGGGAAATGTCAGTGAGCGTTCCGATTTCAGTTCCAGAGCGATTCGCCCAATGAGTCCTTGATATTTAGTCGTTTTCAGCCAATTTTCTGGATTTTTGAAAACTTCACTTTTTTGTGAAAATATCCACTAAATGAGGGAATAATATGTGTGAGGGTACACCAGGAGAGTTCCAAATGTGTGTGGGTAGAATATATATCCCACGGGGGTAAAATTGAAAACATTTTTTTTTTGGACTTAGTCATTTTTCCGACGTTTATTAGACTTTTAGATAGGGGAAATGTCAGTGAGCGTTCCGATTTCTGTTCCAGAGTGATTCGCCCAATGAGTCCTTGATATTTAGCCGTTTTCAGCCAATTTTCTGGATTTTTGAAAACTTCACTTTTTTGTGAAAATATCCAGTAAATGAGGGAATAATATGTGTGAGGGTACACCAGGAGAGTTCCAAATGTGTGTGGGTAGAATATATATCCCACGGGGGTAAAATTGAAAAAAGTTGAAAAAAATTTTTTTTTGGACTTGGTCATTTTTCTGGCGTTTATCAGACTTTAAGATAGGGAAATGTCAGTGAGCGTTCCGATTTCAGTTCCAGAGTGATTCGCCCAATGAGTCTTTGATATTTAGTCGTCTTCAGCCAATTTTTTGGATTTTTGAAAATTTCACTTTTTTGTCAAAATATCCACTAAATGAGGGAATAATATGTGTGAGGGTACCCCAGGAGAGTTCTAAATGTGTGTGGGAAGAATATATATCCCACAAGGGTAAAATTGAAAAAAGTTGAAAAAAAATTTTTTTTGGACTTAGTCATTTTTCCGGCGTTTATCAGACTTTCAGATAGGGAAAATGTCAGTGAGCATTCTGATTTCAGTTCCAGAGTGATTCGCCCAATGAGTCCTTGATATTTAGTCGTTTTCAGCCAATTTTCTGGATTTTTCAAAAAATTTCACTTTTTTGTGAAAATATCCACTAAATGAGGGAATAATATGTATGAGGGTACCCCAGGAGAGTTCCAAATGTGTGTGGGTAGAATATATATCCCATGGGGGTAAAATTGAAAAAAGTTGAAAAAAATTTTATTTTGTATTTAGTCATTTTTCTGGCGTTTATCAGACTTTAAGATAGGGGAAATGTCAGTGAGTGTTCTGATTTCAGTTCCAGAGTGATTCGCCCAATGAGTCCTTGATATTTAGTAGTTTTCAGCCAATTTTCTGGATTTTTGAAAATTTCACTTTTTTGTGAAAATATCCACTAAATGAGGGAATATTATGTGTGATGGTACCCCAGGAGAGTTCCAATTGTGTGTGGGAAGAATATATATCCCACGGGGGTAAAATTGAAAAAAGTTGAAAAACATTTTTTTTTGGACTTAGTCATTTTTCCGACGTTTATCAGACTTTCAGATAGGGGAAATGTCAGTGAGCATTCCGATTTCAGTTCCAGAGCAATTCGCCCAATGACTCCTTGTTATTTAGTCGTTTTCAGCCAATTTTCTGGATTTTTGAAAATTTCACTTTTTTGTCAAAATATCCACTAAATGAGGGAATAATATGTGTGAGGGTACCCCAGGAGAGTTCTAAATGTGTGTGGGTAGAATATATATCCCACAGGGGTAAAATTTAAAAAAGTTGAAAAAAATTTTTTTTTGGACTTAGTTATTTTTCCGGCGTTTATCAGACTTTCAGATAGGGGAAATGTCAGTGAGCGTTCCAATTTCAGTTACAGAGTGATTCGCCCAATGAGTCCTTGATATTTAGTCGTTTTCAGCCAATATTCTGGATTTTTGAAAATTTCACTTTTTTTGTGAAAATATCCACTAAATGAGGGAATAATATGTATGATGGTACCCCAGGAGAGTTCCAAATGTGTGTGGGTAGAATATATATCCCACGGGGGTAAAATTGAAAACATTTTTTTTTTGGACTTAGTCATTTTTCCGACGTTTATTAGACTTTCAGATAGGGGAAATGTCAGTGAGCGTTCCGATTTCTGTTCCAGAGCGATTCGCCCAATGAGTCCTTGATATTTAGTCGTTTTCAGCCAATTTTCTGGATTTTTGAAAATTTCACTTTTTTGTGAAAATATCCACTAAATGAGGGAATAATATGTATGAGGGTACCCCAGGAGAGTTCCAAATGTGTGTGGGTAGAATATATATCCCATGGGGGTAAAATTCAAAAAAGTTGAAAAATTTTTTTTGGGGGATTTAGTCATTTTTCTGGCGTTTATCAGACTTTAAGATAGGGGAAATGTCAGTGAGCGTTCCGATTTCAGTTCCAGAGCGATTCGCCCAATGAGTCTTTGATATTTAGTCGTTTTCAGCCAATTTTTTGGATTTTTTAAAATTTCACTTTTTTGTGAAAATATCCACTAAATGAGGGAATAATATGTGTGAGGGTACCCCAGGAGAGTTCCAAATGTGTGTGGGTAGAATATATATCCCACGGGGGTAAAATTGAAAAAAGTTTAAAAAAAATTTTTTTTGGACTTAGTCATTTTTCCGGCGTTTATCAGACTTTCAGATAGGGGAAATGTCAGTGAGCGTTCCGATTTCAGTTCCAGACTGCTTCTCCCAATGAGTCCTTGTTATTTAGTCGTTTTCAGCCAATTTTCTGGATTTTTTAAAATTTCACTTTTTTGTGAAAATATCCACTAAATGAGGGAATAATATGTGTGAGGGTACCCCAGGAGAGTTCCAAATGTGTGTGGGAAGAATATATATCCCACGGGGGTAAATTTGAAAAAAGTTGAAAAAAATTTTTTTTTGGACTTAGTTATTTTTCCGGCGTTTATCAGACTTTCAGATAGGGGAAATGTCAGTGAGCGTTCCGATTTCAGTTCCAGAGCGATTCGCCCAATGAGTCCTTGATATTTAGTCGTTTTCAGCCAATTTTCTGGATTTTTGAAAATTTCACTTTTTTGTGAAAATATCCACTAAATGAGGGAATATTATGTGTGATGGTACCCCAGGAGAGTTCCAAATGTGTGTGGGAAGAATATATATCCCACGGGGGTAAAATTGAAAAAAGTTGAAAAACATTTTTTTTTGGACTTAGTTATTTTTCCGGCGTTTATCAGACTTTCAGATAGGGGAAATGTCAGTGAGCGTTCCGATTTCAGTTCCAGAGCGATTCGCCCAATGAGTCCTTGATATTTAGTCGTTTTCAGCCAATTTTCTGGATTTTTGAAAACTTCACTTTTTTGTGAAAATATCCACTAAATGAGGGAATAATATGTGTGAGGGTACACCAGGAGAGTTCCAAATGTGTGTGGGTAGAATATATATCCCACGGGGGTAAAATTGAAAACATTTTTTTTTTGGACTTAGTCATTTTTCCGACGTTTATTAGACTTTTAGATAGGGGAAATGTCAGTGAGCGTTCCGATTTCTGTTCCAGAGTGATTCGCCCAATGAGTCCTTGATATTTAGCCGTTTTCAGCCAATTTTCTGGATTTTTGAAAACTTCACTTTTTTGTGAAAATATCCACTAAATGAGGGAATAATATGTGTGAGGGTACACCAGGAGAGTTCCAAATGTGTGTGGGTAGAATATATATCCCACGGGGGTAAAATTGAAAAAAGTTGAAAAAAATTTTTTTTTGGACTTGGTCATTTTTCTGGCGTTTATCAGACTTTAAGATAGGGAAATGTCAGTGAGCGTTCCGATTTCAGTTCCAGAGTGATTCGCCCAATGAGTCTTTGATATTTAGTCGTCTTCAGCCAATTTTTTGGATTTTTGAAAATTTCACTTTTTTGTCAAAATATCCACTAAATGAGGGAATAATATGTGTGAGGGTACCCCAGGAGAGTTCTAAATGTGTGTGGGAAGAATATATATCCCACAAGGGTAAAATTGAAAAAAGTTGAAAAAAAATTTTTTTTGGACTTAGTCATTTTTCCGGCGTTTATCAGACTTTCAGATAGGGAAAATGTCAGTGAGCATTCTGATTTCAGTTCCAGAGTGATTCGCCCAATGAGTCCTTGATATTTAGTCGTTTTCAGCCAATTTTCTGGATTTTTCAAAAAATTTCACTTTTTTGTGAAAATATCCACTAAATGAGGGAATAATATGTATGAGGGTACCCCAGGAGAGTTCCAAATGTGTGTGGGTAGAATATATATCCCATGGGGGTAAAATTGAAAAAAGTTGAAAAAAATTTTATTTTGTATTTAGTCATTTTTCTGGCGTTTATCAGACTTTAAGATAGGGGAAATGTCAGTGAGTGTTCTGATTTCAGTTCCAGAGTGATTCGCCCAATGAGTCCTTGATATTTAGTAGTTTTCAGCCAATTTTCTGGATTTTTGAAAATTTCACTTTTTTGTGAAAATATCCACTAAATGAGGGAATAATATGTATGACGGTACCCCAAGAGAGTTCCAAATGTGTGTGGGTAGAATATTTATCTGACGGGGGTAAAATTGAAAAAAGTTTAAAAAAATTTTTTTTTGGACTTAGTCATTTTTCCGACGTTTATCAGACTTTCAGATAGGGGAAATGTCAGTGAGCATTCCGATTTCAGTTCCAGAGCGATTCGCCCAATGAGTCCTTGTTATTTAGTCGTTTTCAGCCAATTTTCTGGATTTTTGAAAATTTCACTTTTTTGTCAAAATATCCACTAAATGAGGGAATAATATGCGTGAGGGTACCCCAGGAGAGTTCTAAATGTGTGTGGGTAGAATATATATCCCACAGGGGTAAAATTTAAAAAAGTTGAAAAAAATTTTTTTTTGGACTTAGTTATTTTTCCGGCGTTTATCAGACTTTCAGATAGGGGAAATGTCAGTGAGCGTTCCAATTTCAGTTCCAGAGTGATTCGCCCAATGAGTCCTTGATATTTAGTCGTTTTCAGCCAATATTCTGGATTTTTGAAAATTTCACTTTTTTTGTGAAAATATCCACTAAATGAGGGAATAATATGTATGATGGTACCCCAGGAGAGTTCCAAATGTGTGTGGGTAGAATATATATCCCACGGGGGTAAAATTGAAAACATTTTTTTTTTGGACTTAGTCATTTTTCCGACGTTTATTAGACTTTCAGATAGGGGAAATGTCAGTGAGCGTTCCGATTTCTGTTCCAGAGCGATTCGCCCAATGAGTCCTTGATATTTAGTCGTTTTCAGCCAATTTTCTGGATTTTTGAAAATTTCACTTTTTTGTGAAAATATCCACTAAATGAGGGAATAATATGTATGAGGGTACCCCAGGAGAGTTCCAAATGTGTGTGGGTAGAATATATATCCCATGGGGGTAAAATTCAAAAAAGTTGAAAAATTTTTTTTGGGGGATTTAGTCATTTTTCTGGCGTTTATCAGACTTTAAGATAGGGGAAATGTCAGTGAGCGTTCCGATTTCAGTTCCAGAGCGATTCGCCCAATGAGTCTTTGATATTTAGTCGTTTTCAGCCAATTTTTTGGATTTTTTAAAATTTCACTTTTTTGTGAAAATATCCACTAAATGAGGGAATAATATGTGTGAGGGTACCCCAGGAGAGTTCCAAATGTGTGTGGGTAGAATATATATCCCACGGGGGTAAAATTGAAAAAAGTTTAAAAAAAATTTTTTTTGGACTTAGTCATTTTTCCGGCGTTTATCAGACTTTCAGATAGGGGAAATGTCAGTGAGCGTTCCGATTTCAGTTCCAGACTGCTTCTCCCAATGAGTCCTTGTTATTTAGTCGTTTTCAGCCAATTTTCTGGATTTTTTAAAATTTCACTTTTTTGTGAAAATATCCACTAAATGAGGGAATAATATGTGTGAGGGTACCCCAGGAGAGTTCCAAATGTGTGTGGGAAGAATATATATCCCACGGGGGTAAATTTGAAAAAAGTTGAAAAAAATTTTTTCTTGGACTTAGTGATTTTTCTGGCGTTTATCAGACTTTCAGATAGGGGAAATGTCAGTGAGAGTTCCGATTTCAGTTCCAGAGCGATTCGCCCAATGAGTCCTTGATATTTAGTCGTTTTCAGCCAATTTTCTGTATTTTTGAAAATTTCACTTTTTTGTGAAAATATCCACTAAATGAGGGAATATTATGTGTGATGGTACCCCAGGAGAGTTCCAAATGTGTGTGGGAAGAATATATATCCCACGGGGGTAAAATTGAAAAAAGTTGAAAAACATTTTTTTTTGGACTTAGTTATTTTTCCGGCGTTTATCAGACTTTCAGATAGAGGAAATGTCAGTGAGCGTTCCGATTTCAGTTCCAGAGCGATTCGCCCAATGAGTCCTTGATATTTAGTCGTTTTCAGCCAATTTTCTGGATTTTTGAAAACTTCACTTTTTTGTGAAAATATCCACTAAATGAGGGAATAATATGTGTGAGGGTACACCAGGAGAGTTCCAAATGTGTGTGGGTAGAATATATATCCCACGGGGGTAAAATTGAAAACATTTTTTTTTTGGACTTAGTCATTTTTCCGACGTTTATTAGACTTTTAGATAGGGGAAATGTCAGTGAGCGTTCCGATTTCTGTTCCAGAGTGATTCGCCCAATGAGTCCTTGATATTTAGTCGTTTTCAGCCAATTTTCTGGATTTTTCAAAAAATTTCACTTTTTTGTGAAAATATCCACTAAATGAGGGAATAATATGTATGAGGGTACCCCAGGAGAGTTCCAAATGTGTGTGGGTAGAATATATATCCCATGGGGGTAAAATTGAAAAAAGTTGAAAAAAATTTTATTTTGTATTTAGTCATTTTTCTGGCGTTTATCAGACTTTAAGATAGGGGAAATGTCAGTGAGTGTTCTGATTTCAGTTCCAGAGTGATTCGCCCAATGAGTCCTTGATATTTAGTAGTTTTCAGCCAATTTTCTGGATTTTTGAAAATTTCACTTTTTTGTGAAAATATCCACTAAATGAGGGAATAATATGTATGACGGTACCCCAAGAGAGTTCCAAATGTGTGTGGGTAGAATATTTATCTGACGGGGGTAAAATTGAAAAAAGTTTAAAAAAATTTTTTTTTGGACTTAGTCATTTTTCCGACGTTTATCAGACTTTCAGATAGGGGAAATGTCAGTGAGCATTCCGATTTCAGTTCCAGAGCGATTCGCCCAATGAGTCCTTGTTATTTAGTCGTTTTCAGCCAATTTTCTGGATTTTTGAAAATTTCACTTTTTTGTCAAAATATCCACTAAATGAGGGAATAATATGCGTGAGGGTACCCCAGGAGAGTTCTAAATGTGTGTGGGTAGAATATATATCCCACAGGGGTAAAATTTAAAAAAGTTGAAAAAAATTTTTTTTTGGACTTAGTTATTTTTCCGGCGTTTATCAGACTTTCAGATAGGGGAAATGTCAGTGAGCGTTCCAATTTCAGTTCCAGAGTGATTCGCCCAATGAGTCCTTGATATTTAGTCGTTTTCAGCCAATATTCTGGATTTTTGAAAATTTCACTTTTTTTGTGAAAATATCCACTAAATGAGGGAATAATATGTATGATGGTACCCCAGGAGAGTTCCAAATGTGTGTGGGTAGAATATATATCCCACGGGGGTAAAATTGAAAACATTTTTTTTTTGGACTTAGTCATTTTTCCGACGTTTATTAGACTTTCAGATAGGGGAAATGTCAGTGAGCGTTCCGATTTCTGTTCCAGAGCGATTCGCCCAATGAGTCCTTGATATTTAGTCGTTTTCAGCCAATTTTCTGGATTTTTGAAAATTTCACTTTTTTGTGAAAATATCCACTAAATGAGGGAATAATATGTATGAGGGTACCCCAGGAGAGTTCCAAATGTGTGTGGGTAGAATATATATCCCATGGGGGTAAAATTCAAAAAAGTTGAAAAATTTTTTTTGGGGGATTTAGTCATTTTTCTGGCGTTTATCAGACTTTAAGATAGGGGAAATGTCAGTGAGCGTTCCGATTTCAGTTCCAGAGCGATTCGCCCAATGAGTCTTTGATATTTAGTCGTTTTCAGCCAATTTTTTGGATTTTTTAAAATTTCACTTTTTTGTGAAAATATCCACTAAATGAGGGAATAATATGTGTGAGGGTACCCCAGGAGAGTTCCAAATGTGTGTGGGTAGAATATATATCCCACGGGGGTAAAATTGAAAAAAGTTTAAAAAAAATTTTTTTTGGACTTAGTCATTTTTCCGGCGTTTATCAGACTTTCAGATAGGGGAAATGTCAGTGAGCGTTCCGATTTCAGTTCCAGACTGCTTCTCCCAATGAGTCCTTGTTATTTAGTCGTTTTCAGCCAATTTTCTGGATTTTTTAAAATTTCACTTTTTTGTGAAAATATCCACTAAATGAGGGAATAATATGTGTGAGGGTACCCCAGGAGAGTTCCAAATGTGTGTGGGAAGAATATATATCCCACGGGGGTAAATTTGAAAAAAGTTGAAAAAATTTTTTTCTTGGACTTAGTGATTTTTCTGGCGTTTATCAGACTTTCAGATAGGGGAAATGTCAGTGAGAGTTCCGATTTCAGTTCCAGAGCGATTCGCCCAATGAGTCCTTGATATTTAGTCGTTTTCAGCCAATTTTCTGTATTTTTGAAAATTTCACTTTTTTGTGAAAATATCCACTAAATGAGGGAATATTATGTGTGATGGTACCCCAGGAGAGTTCCAAATGTGTGTGGGAAGAATATATATCCCACGGGGGTAAAATTGAAAAAAGTTGAAAAACATTTTTTTTTGGACTTAGTTATTTTTCCGGCGTTTATCAGACTTTCAGATAGAGGAAATGTCAGTGAGCGTTCCGATTTCAGTTCCAGAGCGATTCGCCCAATGAGTCCTTGATATTTAGTCGTTTTCAGCCAATTTTCTGGATTTTTGAAAACTTCACTTTTTTGTGAAAATATCCACTAAATGAGGGAATAATATGTGTGAGGGTACACCAGGAGAGTTCCCAATGTGTTTGGGTAGAATATATATAACAGGGATAAAATTGAAAAAAGTTGAAAAAAATTTTTTTTTGGACTTGGTCATTTTTCTGGCGTTTATCAGACTTTAAGATAGGGAATTGTCAGTGAGCGTTCCGATTTCAGTTCCAGAGTGATTCGCCCAATGAGTCTTTGATATTTAGTCGTTTTCAGCCAATTTTCTGGATTTTTCAAAAAATTTCACTTTTTTGTGAAAATATCCACTAAATGAGGGAATAATATGTATGAGGGTACCCCAGGAGAGTTCCAAATGTGTGTGGGTAGAATATATATCCCATGGGGGTAAAATTGAAAAAAGTTGAAAAAAATTTTATTTTGTATTTAGTCATTTTTCTGGCGATTATCAGACTTTAAGATAGGGGAAATGTCAGTGACTGTTCTGATTTCAGTTCCAGAGTGATTCGCCCAATGAGTCCTTGATATTTAGTAGTTTTCAGCCAATTTTCTGGATTTTTGAAAATTTCACTTTTTTGTGAAAATATCCACTAAATGAGGGAATAATATGTATGACGGTACCCCAAGAGAGTTCCAAATGTGTGCGGGTAGAATATATATCCCACAGGGGTAAAATTTAAAAAAGTTGAAAAAAATTTTTTTTTGGACTTAGTCATTTTTCCGGCGTTTATCAGACTTTCAGATAGGGGAAATGTCAGTGAGCGTTCCAATTTCAGTTCCAGAGTGATTCGCCCAATGAGTCCTTGATATTTAGTCGTTTTCAGCCAATTTTCTGGATTTTTGAAAATTTCACTTTTTTTGGCAAAATATCCACTAAATGAGGGAATAATATGTATGAGGGTACCCCAGGAGAGTTCCAAATGTGTGTGGGTAGAATATATATCCCATGGGGGTAAAATTGAAAAAAGTTTAAAAAAATTTTTTTTGGGATTTAGTCATTTTTCTGGCGTTTATCAGACTTTAAGATAGGGGAAATGTCAGTGAGTGTTCTGATTTCAGTTCCAGAGTGATTCGCCCAATGAGTCCTTGATATTTAGTAGTTTTCAGCCAATTTTCTGGATTTTTGAAAATTTCACTTTTTTGTGAAAATATCCACTAAATGAGGGAATATTATGTGTGATGGTACCCCAGGAGAGTTCCAAATGTGTGTGGGAAGAATATATATCCCACGGCGGTAAAATTGAAAAAAGTTGAAAAACATTTTTTTTTGGACTTAGTTATTTTTCCGGCGTTTATCAGACTTTCAGATAGGGGAAATGTCAGTGAGCGTTCCGATTTCAGTTCCAGAGCGATTCGCCCAATGAGTCCTTGATATTTAGTCGTTTTCAGCCAATTTTCTGGATTTTTGAAAACTTCACTTTTTTGTGAAAATATCCACTAAATGAGGGAATAATATGTGTGAGGGTACACCAGGAGAGTTCCAAATGTGTGTGGGTAGAATATATATCCCACGGGGGTAAAATTGAAAACATTTTTTTTTTGGACTTAGTCATTTTTCCGACGTTTATTAGACTTTTAGATAGGGGAAATGTCAGTGAGCGTTCCGATTTCTGTTCCAGAGTGATTCGCCCAATGAGTCCTTGATATTTAGCCGTTTTCAGCCAATTTTCTGGATTTTTGAAAACTTCACTTTTTTGTGAAAATATCCACTAAATGAGGGAATAATATGTGTGAGGGTACACCAGGAGAGTTCCAAATGTGTGTGGGTAGAATATATATCCCACGGGGGTAAAATTGAAAAAAGTTGAAAAAAATTTTTTTTTGGACTTGGTCATTTTTCTGGCGTTTATCAGACTTTAAGATAGGGAAATGTCAGTGAGCGTTCCGATTTCAGTTCCAGAGTGATTCGCCCAATGAGTCTTTGATATTTAGTCGTCTTCAGCCAATTTTTTGGATTTTTGAAAATTTCACTTTTTTGTCAAAATATCCACTAAATGAGGGAATAATATGTGTGAGGGTACCCCAGGAGAGTTCTAAATGTGTGTGGGAAGAATATATATCCCACAAGGGTAAAATTGAAAAAAGTTGAAAAAAAATTTTTTTTGGACTTAGTCATTTTTCCGGCGTTTATCAGACTTTCAGATAGGGAAAATGTCAGTGAGCATTCTGATTTCAGTTCCAGAGTGATTCGCCCAATGAGTCCTTGATATTTAGTCGTTTTCAGCCAATTTTCTGGATTTTTCAAAAAATTTCACTTTTTTGTGAAAATATCCACTAAATGAGGGAATAATATGTATGAGGGTACCCCAGGAGAGTTCCAAATGTGTGTGGGTAGAATATATATCCCATGGGGGTAAAATTGAAAAAAGTTGAAAAAAATTTTATTTTGTATTTAGTCATTTTTCTGGCGTTTATCAGACTTTAAGATAGGGGAAATGTCAGTGAGTGTTCTGATTTCAGTTCCAGAGTGATTCGCCCAATGAGTCCTTGATATTTAGTAGTTTTCAGCCAATTTTCTGGATTTTTGAAAATTTCACTTTTTTGTGAAAATATCCACTAAATGAGGGAATAATATGTATGACGGTACCCCAAGAGAGTTCCAAATGTGTGTGGGTAGAATATTTATCTGACGGGGGTAAAATTGAAAAAAGTTTAAAAAAATTTTTTTTTGGACTTAGTCATTTTTCCGACGTTTATCAGACTTTCAGATAGGGGAAATGTCAGTGAGCATTCCGATTTCAGTTCCAGAGCGATTCGCCCAATGAGTCCTTGTTATTTAGTCGTTTTCAGCCAATTTTCTGGATTTTTGAAAATTTCACTTTTTTGTCAAAATATCCACTAAATGAGGGAATAATATGCGTGAGGGTACCCCAGGAGAGTTCTAAATGTGTGTGGGTAGAATATATATCCCACAGGGGTAAAATTTAAAAAAGTTGAAAAAAATTTTTTTTTGGACTTAGTTATTTTTCCGGCGTTTATCAGACTTTCAGATAGGGGAAATGTCAGTGAGCGTTCCAATTTCAGTTCCAGAGTGATTCGCCCAATGAGTCCTTGATATTTAGTCGTTTTCAGCCAATATTCTGGATTTTTGAAAATTTCACTTTTTTTGTGAAAATATCCACTAAATGAGGGAATAATATGTATGATGGTACCCCAGGAGAGTTCCAAATGTGTGTGGGTAGAATATATATCCCACGGGGGTAAAATTGAAAACATTTTTTTTTTGGACTTAGTCATTTTTCCGACGTTTATTAGACTTTCAGATAGGGGAAATGTCAGTGAGCGTTCCGATTTCTGTTCCAGAGCGATTCGCCCAATGAGTCCTTGATATTTAGTCGTTTTCAGCCAATTTTCTGGATTTTTGAAAATTTCACTTTTTTGTGAAAATATCCACTAAATGAGGGAATAATATGTATGAGGGTACCCCAGGAGAGTTCCAAATGTGTGTGGGTAGAATATATATCCCATGGGGGTAAAATTCAAAAAAGTTGAAAAATTTTTTTGGGGGGATTTAGTCATTTTTCTGGCGTTTATCAGACTTTAAGATAGGGGAAATGTCAGTGAGCGTTCCGATTTCAGTTCCAGAGCGATTCGCCCAATGAGTCTTTGATATTTAGTCGTTTTCAGCCAATTTTTTGGATTTTTTAAAATTTCACTTTTTTGTGAAAATATCCACTAAATGAGGGAATAATATGTGTGAGGGTACCCCAGGAGAGTTCCAAATGTGTGTGGGTAGAATATATATCCCACGGGGGTAAAATTGAAAAAAGTTTAAAAAAAAATTTTTTTGGACTTAGTCATTTTTCCGGCGTTTATCAGACTTTCAGATAGGGGAAATGTCAGTGAGCGTTCCGATTTCAGTTCCAGACTGCTTCTCCCAATGAGTCCTTGTTATTTAGTCGTTTTCAGCCAATTTTCTGGATTTTTTAAAATTTCACTTTTTTGTGAAAATATCCACTAAATGAGGGAATAATATGTGTGAGGGTACCCCAGGAGAGTTCCAAATGTGTGTGGGAAGAATATATATCCCACGGGGGTAAATTTGAAAAAAGTTGAAAAAAATTTTTTCTTGGACTTAGTGATTTTTCTGGCGTTTATCAGACTTTCAGATAGGGGAAATGTCAGTGAGAGTTCCGATTTCAGTTCCAGAGCGATTCGCCCAATGAGTCCTTGATATTTAGTCGTTTTCAGCCAATTTTCTGTATTTTTGAAAATTTCACTTTTTTGTGAAAATATCCACTAAATGAGGGAATATTATGTGTGATGGTACCCCAGGAGAGTTCCAAATGTGTGTGGGAAGAATATATATCCCACGGGGGTAAAATTGAAAAAAGTTGAAAAACATTTTTTTTTGGACTTAGTTATTTTTCCGGCGTTTATCAGACTTTCAGATAGAGGAAATGTCAGTGAGCGTTCCGATTTCAGTTCCAGAGCGATTCGCCCAATGAGTCCTTGATATTTAGTCGTTTTCAGCCAATTTTCTGGATTTTTGAAAACTTCACTTTTTTGTGAAAATATCCACTAAATGAGGGAATAATATGTGTGAGGGTACACCAGGAGAGTTCCAAATGTGTGTGGGTAGAATATATATCCCACGGGGGTAAAATTGAAAACATTTTTTTTTTGGACTTAGTCATTTTTCCGACGTTTATTAGACTTTTAGATAGGGGAAATGTCAGTGAGCGTTCCGATTTCTGTTCCAGAGTGATTCGCCCAATGAGTCCTTGATATTTAGTCGTTTTCAGCCAATTTTCTGGATTTTTGAAAACTTCACTTTTTTGTGAAAATATCCACTAAATGAGGGAATAATATGTGTGAGGGTACACCAGGAGAGTTCCAAATGTGTGTGGGTAGAATATATATCCCACGGGGGTAAAATTGAAAAAAGTTGAAAAAAATTTTTTTTTGGACTTGGTCATTTTTCTGGCGTTTATCAGACTTTAAGATAGGGAATTGTCAGTGAGCGTTCCGATTTCAGTTCCAGAGTGATTCGCCCAATGAGTCTTTGATATTTAGTCGTTTTCAGCCAATTTTCTGGATTTTTCAAAAAATTTCACTTTTTTGTGAAAATATCCACTAAATGAGGGAATAATATGTATGAGGGTACCCCAGGAGAGTTCCAAATGTGTGTGGGTAGAATATATATCCCATGGGGGTAAAATTGAAAAAAGTTGAAAAAAATTTTATTTTGTATTTAGTCATTTTTCTGGCGATTATCAGACTTTAAGATAGGGGAAATGTCAGTGACTGTTCTGATTTCAGTTCCAGAGTGATTCGCCCAATGAGTCCTTGATATTTAGTAGTTTTCAGCCAATTTTCTGGATTTTTGAAAATTTCACTTTTTTGTGAAAATATCCACTAAATGAGGGAATAATATGTATGACGGTACCCCAAGAGAGTTCCAAATGTGTGCGGGTAGAATATATATCCCACAGGGGTAAAATTTAAAAAAGTTGAAAAAAATTTTTTTTTGGACTTAGTCATTTTTCCGGCGTTTATCAGACTTTCAGATAGGGGAAATGTCAGTGAGCGTTCCAATTTCAGTTCCAGAGTGATTCGCCCAATGAGTCCTTGATATTTAGTCGTTTTCAGCCAATTTTCTGGATTTTTGAAAATTTCACTTTTTTTGGCAAAATATCCACTAAATGAGGGAATAATATGTATGAGGGTACCCCAGGAGAGTTCCAAATGTGTGTGGGTAGAATATATATCCCATGGGGGTAAAATTGAAAAAAGTTTAAAAAAATTTTTTTTGGGATTTAGTCATTTTTCTGGCGTTTATCAGACTTTAAGATAGGGGAAATGTCAGTGAGTGTTCTGATTTCAGTTCCAGAGTGATTCGCCCAATGAGTCCTTGATATTTAGTAGTTTTCAGCCAATTTTCTGGATTTTTGAAAATTTCACTTTTTTGTGAAAATATCCACTAAATGAGGGAATATTATGTGTGATGGTACCCCAGGAGAGTTCCAAATGTGTGTGGGAAGAATATATATCCCACGGCGGTAAAATTGAAAAAAGTTGAAAAACATTTTTTTTTGGACTTAGTTATTTTTCCGGCGTTTATCAGACTTTCAGATAGGGGAAATGTCAGTGAGCGTTCCGATTTCAGTTCCAGAGCGATTCGCCCAATGAGTCCTTGATATTTAGTCGTTTTCAGCCAATTTTCTGGATTTTTGAAAACTTCACTTTTTTGTGAAAATATCCACTAAATGAGGGAATAATATGTGTGAGGGTACACCAGGAGAGTTCCAAATGTGTGTGGGTAGAATATATATCCCACGGGGGTAAAATTGAAAACATTTTTTTTTTGGACTTAGTCATTTTTCCGACGTTTATTAGACTTTTAGATAGGGGAAATGTCAGTGAGCGTTCCGATTTCTGTTCCAGAGTGATTCGCCCAATGAGTCCTTGATATTTAGTAGTTTTCAGCCAATTTTCTGGATTTTTGAAAATTTCACTTTTTTGTGAAAATATCCACTAAATGAGGGAATAATATGTATGACGGTACCCCAAGAGAGTTCCAAATGTGTGTGGGTAGAATATTTATCTGACGGGGGTAAAATTGAAAAAAGTTTAAAAAAATTTTTTTTTGGACTTAGTCATTTTTCCGACGTTTATCAGACTTTCAGATAGGGGAAATGTCAGTGAGCATTCCGATTTCAGTTCCAGAGCGATTCGCCCAATGAGTCCTTGTTATTTAGTCGTTTTCAGCCAATTTTCTGGATTTTTGAAAATTTCACTTTTTTGTCAAAATATCCACTAAATGAGGGAATAATATGCGTGAGGGTACCCCAGGAGAGTTCTAAATGTGTGTGGGTAGAATATATATCCCACAGGGGTAAAATTTAAAAAAGTTGAAAAAAATTTTTTTTTGGACTTAGTTATTTTTCCGGCGTTTATCAGACTTTCAGATAGGGGAAATGTCAGTGAGCGTTCCAATTTCAGTTCCAGAGTGATTCGCCCAATGAGTCCTTGATATTTAGTCGTTTTCAGCCAATATTCTGGATTTTTGAAAATTTCACTTTTTTTGTGAAAATATCCACTAAATGAGGGAATAATATGTATGATGGTACCCCAGGAGAGTTCCAAATGTGTGTGGGTAGAATATATATCCCACGGGGGTAAAATTGAAAACATTTTTTTTTTGGACTTAGTCATTTTTCCGACGTTTATTAGACTTTCAGATAGGGGAAATGTCAGTGAGCGTTCCGATTTCTGTTCCAGAGCGATTCGCCCAATGAGTCCTTGATATTTAGTCGTTTTCAGCCAATTTTCTGGATTTTTGAAAATTTCACTTTTTTGTGAAAATATCCACTAAATGAGGGAATAATATGTATGAGGGTACCCCAGGAGAGTTCCAAATGTGTGTGGGTAGAATATATATCCCATGGGGGTAAAATTCAAAAAAGTTGAAAATTTTTTTTTGGGGGATTTAGTCATTTTTCTGGCGTTTATCAGACTTTAAGATAGGGGAAATGTCAGTGAGCGTTCCGATTTCAGTTCCAGAGCGATTCGCCCAATGAGTCTTTGATATTTAGTCGTTTTCAGCCAATTTTTTGGATTTTTTAAAATTTCACTTTTTTGTGAAAATATCCACTAAATGAGGGAATAATATGTGTGAGGGTACCCCAGGAGAGTTCCAAATGTGTGTGGGTAGAATATATATCCCACGGGGGTAAAATTGAAAAAAGTTTAAAAAAAATTTTTTTTGGACTTAGTCATTTTTCCGGCGTTTATCAGACTTTCAGATAGGGGAAATGTCAGTGAGCGTTCCGATTTCAGTTCCAGACTGCTTCTCCCAATGAGTCCTTGTTATTTAGTCGTTTTCAGCCAATTTTCTGGATTTTTTAAAATTTCACTTTTTTGTGAAAATATCCACTAAATGAGGGAATAATATGTGTGAGGGTACCCCAGGAGAGTTCCAAATGTGTGTGGGAAGAATATATATCCCACGGGGGTAAATTTGAAAAAAGTTGAAAAAAATTTTTTCTTGGACTTAGTGATTTTTCTGGCGTTTATCAGACTTTCAGATAGGGGAAATGTCAGTGAGAGTTCCGATTTCAGTTCCAGAGCGATTCGCCCAATGAGTCCTTGATATTTAGTCGTTTTCAGCCAATTTTCTGTATTTTTGAAAATTTCACTTTTTTGTGAAAATATCCACTAAATGAGGGAATATTATGTGTGATGGTACCCCAGGAGAGTTCCAAATGTGTGTGGGAAGAATATATATCCCACGGGGGTAAAATTGAAAAAAGTTGAAAAACATTTTTTTTTGGACTTAGTTATTTTTCCGGCGTTTATCAGACTTTCAGATAGAGGAAATGTCAGTGAGCGTTCCGATTTCAGTTCCAGAGCGATTCGCCCAATGAGTCCTTGATATTTAGTCGTTTTCAGCCAATTTTCTGGATTTTTGAAAACTTCACTTTTTTGTGAAAATATCCACTAAATGAGGGAATAATATGTGTGAGGGTACACCAGGAGAGTTCCAAATGTGTGTGGGTAGAATATATATCCCACGGGGGTAAAATTGAAAACATTTTTTTTTTGGACTTAGTCATTTTTCCGACGTTTATTAGACTTTTAGATAGGGGAAATGTCAGTGAGCGTTCCGATTTCTGTTCCAGAGTGATTCGCCCAATGAGTCCTTGATATTTAGTCGTTTTCAGCCAATTTTCTGGATTTTTGAAAACTTCACTTTTTTGTGAAAATATCCACTAAATGAGGGAATAATATGTGTGAGGGTACACCAGGAGAGTTCCAAATGTGTGTGGGTAGAATATATATCCCACGGGGGTAAAATTGAAAAAAGTTGAAAAAAATTTTTTTTTGGACTTGGTCATTTTTCTGGCGTTTATCAGACTTTAAGATAGGGAATTGTCAGTGAGCGTTCCGATTTCAGTTCCAGAGTGATTCGCCCAATGAGTCTTTGATATTTAGTCGTTTTCAGCCAATTTTCTGGATTTTTCAAAAAATTTCACTTTTTTGTGAAAATATCCACTAAATGAGGGAATAATATGTATGAGGGTACCCCAGGAGAGTTCCAAATGTGTGTGGGTAGAATATATATCCCATGGGGGTAAAATTGAAAAAAGTTGAAAAAAATTTTATTTTGTATTTAGTCATTTTTCTGGCGATTATCAGACTTTAAGATAGGGGAAATGTCAGTGACTGTTCTGATTTCAGTTCCAGAGTGATTCGCCCAATGAGTCCTTGATATTTAGTAGTTTTCAGCCAATTTTCTGGATTTTTGAAAATTTCACTTTTTTGTGAAAATATCCACTAAATGAGGGAATAATATGTATGACGGTACCCCAAGAGAGTTCCAAATGTGTGCGGGTAGAATATATATCCCACAGGGGTAAAATTTAAAAAAGTTGAAAAAAATTTTTTTTTGGACTTAGTCATTTTTCCGGCGTTTATCAGACTTTCAGATAGGGGAAATGTCAGTGAGCGTTCCAATTTCAGTTCCAGAGTGATTCGCCCAATGAGTCCTTGATATTTAGTCGTTTTCAGCCAATTTTCTGGATTTTTGAAAATTTCACTTTTTTTGGCAAAATATCCACTAAATGAGGGAATAATATGTATGAGGGTACCCCAGGAGAGTTCCAAATGTGTGTGGGTAGAATATATATCCCATGGGGGTAAAATTGAAAAAAGTTTAAAAAAATTTTTTTTGGGATTTAGTCATTTTTCTGGCGTTTATCAGACTTTAAGATAGGGGAAATGTCAGTGAGTGTTCTGATTTCAGTTCCAGAGTGATTCGCCCAATGAGTCCTTGATATTTAGTCGTTTTCAGCCAATTTTCTGGATTTTTGAAAATTTCACTTTTTTGTGAAAATATCCACTAAATGAGGGAATATTATGTGTGATGGTACCCCAGGAGAGTTCCAAATGTGTGTGGGAAGAATATATATCCCACGGCGGTAAAATTGAAAAAAGTTGAAAAACATTTTTTTTTGGACTTAGTTATTTTTCCGGCGTTTATCAGACTTTCAGATAGGGGAAATGTCAGTGAGCGTTCCGATTTCAGTTCCAGAGCGATTCGCCCAATGAGTCCTTGATATTTAGTCGTTTTCAGCCAATTTTCTGGATTTTTGAAAACTTCACTTTTTTGTGAAAATATCCACTAAATGAGGGAATAATATGTGTGAGGGTACACCAGGAGAGTTCCAAATGTGTGTGGGTAGAATATATATCCCACGGGGGTAAAATTGAAAACATTTTTTTTTTGGACTTAGTCATTTTTCCGGCGTTTATCAGACTTTCAGATAGGGGAAATGTCAGTGAGCGTTCCAATTTCAGTTCCAGAGTGATTCGCCCAATGAGTCCTTGATATTTAGTCGTTTTCAGCCAATTTTCTGGATTTTTGAAAATTTCACTTTTTTTGGCAAAATATCCACTAAATGAGGGAATAATATGTATGAGGGTACCCCAGGAGAGTTCCAAATGTGTGTGGGTAGAATATATATCCCATGGGGGTAAAATTGAAAAAAGTTTAAAAAAATTTTTTTTGGGATTTAGTCATTTTTCTGGCGTTTATCAGACTTTAAGATAGGGGAAATGTCAGTGAGTGTTCTGATTTCAGTTCCAGAGTGATTCGCCCAATGAGTCCTTGATATTTAGTAGTTTTCAGCCAATTTTCTGGATTTTTGAAAATTTCACTTTTTTGTGAAAATATCCACTAAATGAGGGAATATTATGTGTGATGGTACCCCAGGAGAGTTCCAAATGTGTGTGGGAAGAATATATATCCCACGGCGGTAAAATTGAAAAAAGTTGAAAAACATTTTTTTTTGGACTTAGTTATTTTTCCGGCGTTTATCAGACTTTCAGATAGGGGAAATGTCAGTGAGCGTTCCGATTTCAGTTCCAGAGCGATTCGCCCAATGAGTCCTTGATATTTAGTCGTTTTCAGCCAATTTTCTGGATTTTTGAAAACTTCACTTTTTTGTGAAAATATCCACTAAATGAGGGAATAATATGTGTGAGGGTACACCAGGAGAGTTCCAAATGTGTGTGGGTAGAATATATATCCCACGGGGGTAAAATTGAAAACATTTTTTTTTTGGACTTAGTCATTTTTCCGACGTTTATTAGACTTTTAGATAGGGGAAATGTCAGTGAGCGTTCCGATTTCTGTTCCAGAGTGATTCGCCCAATGAGTCCTTGATATTTAGTCGTTTTCAGCCAATTTTCTGGATTTTTGAAAACTTCACTTTTTTGTGAAAATATCCACTAAATGAGGGAATACTATGTATGAGGGTACCCCAGGAGAGTTCCAAATGTGTGTGGATAGAATATATATCCCATGGGGGTAAAATTGAAAAAAGTTGAAAAAAAATTTATTTTGTATTTAGTCATTTTTCTGGCGTTTATCAGACTTTAAGATAGGGGAAATGTCAGTGAGTGTTCTGATTTCAGTTCCAGAGTGATTCGCCCAATGAGTTCTTGATATTTAGTAGTTTTCAGCCAATTTTCTGGATTTTTGAAAATTTCACTTTTTTGTGAAAATATCCACTAAATGAGGGAATAATATGTATGACGGTACCCCAAGAGAGTTCCAAATGTGTGTGGGTAGAATATTTATCTGACGGGGGTAAAATTGAAAAAAGTTTAAAAAAATTTTTTTTTGGACTTAGTCATTTTTCCGACGTTTATCAGACTTTCAGATAGGGGAAATGTCAGTGAGCATTCCGATTTCAGTTCCAGAGCGATTCGCCCAATGAGTCCTTGTTATTTAGTCGTTTTCAGCCAATTTTCTGGATTTTTGAAAATTTCACTTTTTTGTCAAAATATCCACTAAATGAGGGAATAATATGCGTGAGGGTACCCCAGGAGAGTTCTAAATGTGTGTGGGTAGAATATATATCCCACAGGGGTAAAATTTAAAAAAGTTGAAAAAAATTTTTTTTTGGACTTAGTTATTTTTCCGGCGTTTATCAGACTTTCAGATAGGGGAAATGTCAGTGAGCGTTCCAATTTCAGTTCCAGAGTGATTCGCCCAATGAGTCCTTGATATTTAGTCGTTTTCAGCCTATATTCTGGATTTTTGAAAATTTCACTTTTTTTGTGAAAATATCCACTAAATGAGGGAATAATATGTATGATGGTACCCCAGGAGAGTTCCAAATGTGTGTGGGTAGAATATATATCCCACGGGGGTAAAATTGAAAACATTTTTTTTTTGGACTTAGTCATTTTTCCGACGTTTATTAGACTTTCAGATAGGGGAAATGTCAGTGAGCGTTCCGATTTCTGTTCCAGAGCGATTCGCCCAATGAGTCCTTGATATTTAGTCGTTTTCAGCCAATTTTCTGGATTTTTGAAAATTTCACTTTTTTGTGAAAATATCCACTAAATGAGGGAATAATATGTATGAGGGTACCCCAGGAGAGTTCCAAATGTGTGTGGGTAGAATATATATCCCATGGGGGTAAAATTCAAAAAAGTTGAAAAATTTTTTTGGGGGGATTTAGTCATTTTTCTGGCGTTTATCAGACTTTAAGATAGGGGAAATGTCAGTGAGCGTTCCGATTTCAGTTCCAGAGCGATTCGCCCAATGAGTCTTTGATATTTAGTCGTTTTCAGCCAATTTTTTGGATTTTTTAAAATTTCACTTTTTTGTGAAAATATCCACTAAATGAGGGAATAATATGTGTGAGGGTACCCCAGGAGAGTTCCAAATGTGTGTGGGTAGAATATATAGCCCACGGGGGTAAAATTGAAAAAAGTTGAAAAAATTTTTTTTTGGACTTAGTCATTTTTCCGGCGTTTATCAGACTTTCAGATAGGGGAAATGTCAGTGAGCGTTCCGATTTCAGTTCCAGAGTGATTCTCCCAATGAGTCCTTGTTATTTAGTCGTTTTCAGCCAATTTTATGGATTTTTGAAAATTTCACTTTTTTGTGAAAATATCCACTAAATGAGGGAATAATATGTGTGAGGGTACCCCAGGAGAGTTCCAAATGTGTGTGGGTAGAATATATATCCCACGGGGGTAAAATTGAAAAAAGTTTAAAAAAAATTTTTTTTGGACTTAGTCATTTTTCCGGCGTTTATCAGACTTTCAGATAGGGGAAATGTCAGTGAGCGTTCCGATTTCAGTTCCAGACTGCTTCTCCCAATGAGTCCTTGTTATTTAGTCGTTTTCAGCCAATTTTCTGGATTTTTTAAAATTTCACTTTTTTGTGAAAATATCCACTAAATGAGGGAATAATATGTGTGAGGGTACCCCAGGAGAGTTCCAAATGTGTGTGGGTAGAATATATATCCCATGGGGGTAAAATTCAAAAAAGTTTAAAAAAATTTTTTTTGGGATTTAGTCATTTTTCTGGCGTTTCTCAGACTTTAAGATAGGGGAAATGTTAGTGAGCGTTCCGATTTCAGTTCCAGAGCGATTCGCCCAATGAGTCTTTGATATTTAGTCGTTTTCAGCCAATTTTCTGGATTTTTGAAAATTTCACTTTTTTGTGAAAATATCCACTAAATGAGGGAATAATATGTATGAGGGTACCCCAGGAGAGTTCCAAATGTGTGTGGGTAGAATATATATCCCATGGGGGTAAAATTGAAAAAAGTTGAAAACATTTTTTTTTTGGATTTAGTCATTTTTCTGGCGTTTATCAGACTTTAAGATAGGGGAAATGTCAGTGAGTGTTCTGATTTCAGTTCCAGAGTGATTCGCCCAATGAGTCCTTGATATTTAGTCGTTTTCAGCCAATTTTCTGGATTTTTGAAAATTTCACTTTTTTGTCAAAATATCCACTAAATGAGGGAATAATATGTGTGAGGGTACCCCAGGAGAGTTCTAAATGTGTGTGGGTAGAATATATATCCCACAGAGGTAAAATTTAAAAAAGTTGAAAAAAAATTTTTTTTGGACTTAGTCATTTTTCCGGCGTTTATCAGACTTTCAGATAGGGGAAATGTCAGTGAGCGTTCCAATTTCACTTCTAGAGTGATTCGCCCAATGATTCCTTGATATTTAGTCGTTTTCAGCCAATTTTCTGGATTTTTGAAAATTTCACTTTTTTTGTGAAAATATCCACTAAATGAGGGAATAATATGTATGATGGTACCCCAGGAGAGTTCCAAATGTGTGTGGGTAGAATATATATCCCACGGGGGTAAAATTGAAAACATTTTTTTTTTTGGACTTAGTCATTTTTCCGACGTTTATTAGACTTTCAGATAGGGGAAATGTCAGTTAGCGTTCCGATTTCTGTTCCAGAGCGATTCGCCCAATGAGTCCTTGATATTTAGTCGTTTTCAGCCAATTTTCTGGATTTTTGAAAATTTCACTTTTTTGTGAAAATATCCACTAAATGAGGGAATAATATGTATGAGGGTACCCAGGGAGAGTTCCAAATGTGTGTGGGTAGAATATATATCCCATGGGGGTAAAATTCAAAAAAGTTGAAAAAATTTTTTTTGGGGATTTAGTCATTTTTCTGGCGTTTATCAGACTTTAAGATAGGGGAAATGTCAGTGAGCGTTCCGATTTCAGTTCCAGAGCGATTCGTCCAATGAGTCTTTGATATTTAGTCGTTTTCAGCCAATTTTCTGGATTTTTGAAAATTTCACTTTTTTGTGAAAATATCCACTAAATGAGGGAATAATATGTATGAGGGTACCCCAGGAGAGTTCCAAATGTGTGTGGGTAGAATATATATCCCATGGGGGTAAAATTGAAAAAAGTTTAAAAAATTTTTTTTTTGGATTTAGTCATTTTTCTGGCGTTTATCAGACTTTAAGATAGGGGAAATGTCAGTGAGTGTTCTGATTTCAGTTCCAGAGTGATTCGCCCAATGAGTCCTTGATATTTAGTCGTTTTCAGCCAATTTTCTGGATTTTTGAAAATTTCACTTTTTTGTGAAAATATCCACTAAATGAGGGAATAATATGCATGACGGTACCCCAAGAGAGTTCCAAATGTGTGTGAGTAGAATATTTATCTGACGGGGGTAAAATTGAAAAAAGTTGAAAAAAAATTTTTTGGGACTTAGTCATTTTTCCGGCGTTTATCAGACTTTCAGATAGGGGAAATGTCAGAGAGCATTCTGATTTCAGTTCCAGAGTGATTCGCCCAATGAGTCCTTGATATTTAGTCGTTTTCAGCCAATTTTCTGGATTTTTGAAAATTTCACTTTTTTGTGAAAATATCCACTAAATGAGGGAATAATATGTATGAGGGTACCCCAGGAGAGTTCCAAATGTGTGTGGGTAGAATATTTATCTGACGGGGTAAAATTGAAAAAAGTTTAAAAAAAATTTTTTTTGGACTTAGTCATTTTTCCGACGTTTATCAGACTTTCAGATAGGGGAAATGTCAGTGAGCATTCCTTTTTCAGTTCCAGAGCGATTCGCCCAATGAGTCCTTGTTATTTAGTCGTTTTCAGCCAATTTTCTGGATTTTTGAAAATTTCACTTTTTTGTCAAAATATCCACTAAATGAGGGAATAATATGCGTGAGGGTACCCCAGGAGAGTTCTAAATGTGTGTGGGTAGAATATATATCCCACAGGGGTAAAATTTAAAAAAGTTGAAAAAAATTTTTTTTTGGACTTAGTTATTTTTCCGGCGTTTATCAGACTTTCAGATAGGGGAAATGTCAGTGAGCGTTCCAATTTCAGTTCCAGAGTGATTCGCCCAATGAGTCCTTGATATTTAGTCGTTTTCAGCCAATATTCTGGATTTTTGAAAATTTCACTTTTTTTGTGAAAATATCCACTAAATGAGGGAATAATATGTATGATGGTACCCCAGGAGAGTTCCAAATGTGTGTGGGTAGAATATATATCCCACGGGGGTAAAATTGAAAACATTTTTTTTTTGGACTTAGTCATTTTTCCGACGTTTATTAGACTTTCAGATAGGGGAAATGTCAGTGAGCGTTCCGATTTCTGTTCCAGAGCGATTCGCCCAATGAGTCCTTGATATTTAGTCGTTTTCAGCCAATTTTCTGGATTTTTGAAAATTTCACTTTTTTGTGAAAATATCCACTAAATGAGGGAATAATATGTATGAGGGTACCCCAGGAGAGTTCCAAATGTGTGTGGGTAGAATATATATCCCATGGGGGTAAAATTCAAAAAAGTTGAAAAATTTTTTTGGGGGGATTTAGTCATTTTTCTGGCGTTTATCAGACTTTAAGATAGGGGAAATGTCAGTGAGCGTTCCGATTTCAGTTCCAGAGCGATTCGCCCAATGAGTCTTTGATATTTAGTCGTTTTCAGCCAATTTTTTGGATTTTTTAAAATTTCACTTTTTTGTGAAAATATCCACTAAATGAGGGAATAATATGTGTGAGGGTACCCCAGGAGAGTTCCAAATGTGTGTGGGTAGAATATATAGCCCACGGGGGTAAAATTGAAAAAAGTTGAAAAAATTTTTTTTTGGACTTAGTCATTTTTCCGGCGTTTATCAGACTTTCAGATAGGGGAAATGTCAGTGAGCGTTCCGATTTCAGTTCCAGAGTGATTCTCCCAATGAGTCCTTGTTATTTAGTCGTTTTCAGCCAATTTTATGGATTTTTGAAAATTTCACTTTTTTGTGAAAATATCCACTAAATGAGGGAATAATATGTGTGAGGGTACCCCAGGAGAGTTCCAAATGTGTGTGGGTAGAATATATATCCCACGGGGGTAAAATTGAAAAAAGTTTAAAAAAAATTTTTTTTGGACTTAGTCATTTTTCCGGCGTTTATCAGACTTTCAGATAGGGGAAATGTCAGTGAGCGTTCCGATTTCAGTTCCAGACTGCTTCTCCCAATGAGTCCTTGTTATTTAGTCGTTTTCAGCCAATTTTCTGGATTTTTTAAAATTTCACTTTTTTGTGAAAATATCCACTAAATGAGGGAATAATATGTGTGAGGGTACCCCAGGAGAGTTCCAAATGTGTGTGGGTAGAATATATATCCCATGGGGGTAAAATTCAAAAAAGTTTAAAAAAATTTTTTTTGGGATTTAGTCATTTTTCTGGCGTTTCTCAGACTTTAAGATAGGGGAAATGTTAGGGAGCGTTCCGATTTCAGTTCCAGAGCGATTCGCCCAATGAGTCTTTGATATTTAGTCGTTTTCAGCCAATTTTCTGGATTTTTGAAAATTTCACTTTTTTGTGAAAATATCCACTAAATGAGGGAATAATATGTATGAGGGTACCCCAGGAGAGTTCCAAATGTGTGTGGGTAGAATATATATCCCATGGGGGTAAAATTGAAAAAAGTTGAAAACATTTTTTTTTTGGATTTAGTCATTTTTCTGGCGTTTATCAGACTTTAAGATAGGGGAAATGTCAGTGAGTGTTCTGATTTCAGTTCCAGAGTGATTCGCCCAATGAGTCCTTGATATTTAGTCGTTTTCAGCCAATTTTCTGGATTTTTGAAAATTTCACTTTTTTGTCAAAATATCCACTAAATGAGGGAATAATATGTGTGAGGGTACCCCAGGAGAGTTCTAAATGTGTGTGGGTAGAATATATATCCCACAGAGGTAAAATTTAAAAAAGTTGAAAAAAAATTTTTTTTGGACTTAGTCATTTTTCCGGCGTTTATCAGACTTTCAGATAGGGGAAATGTCAGTGAGCGTTCCAATTTCACTTCTAGAGTGATTCGCCCAATGATTCCTTGATATTTAGTCGTTTTCAGCCAATTTTCTGGATTTTTGAAAATTTCACTTTTTTTGTGAAAATATCCACTAAATGAGGGAATAATATGTATGATGGTACCCCAGGAGAGTTCCAAATGTGTGTGGGTAGAATATATATCCCACGGGGGTAAAATTGAAAACATTTTTTTTTTTGGACTTAGTCATTTTTCCGACGTTTATTAGACTTTCAGATAGGGGAAATGTCAGTTAGCGTTCCGATTTCTGTTCCAGAGCGATTCGCCCAATGAGTCCTTGATATTTAGTCGTTTTCAGCCAATTTTCTGGATTTTTGAAAATTTCACTTTTTTGTGAAAATATCCACTAAATGAGGGAATAATATGTATGAGGGTACCCCAGGAGAGTTCCAAATGTGTGTGGGTAGAATATATATCCCATGGGGGTAAAATTCAAAAAAGTTGAAAAATTTTTTTGGGGGGATTTAGTCATTTTTCTGGCGTTTATCAGACTTTAAGATAGGGGAAATGTCAGTGAGCGTTCCGATTTCAGTTCCAGAGCGATTCGCCCAATGAGTCTTTGATATTTAGTCGTTTTCAGCCAATTTTTTGGATTTTTTAAAATTTCACTTTTTTGTGAAAATATCCACTAAATGAGGGAATAATATGTGTGAGGGTACCCCAGGAGAGTTCCAAATGTGTGTGGGTAGAATATATAGCCCACGGGGGTAAAATTGAAAAAAGTTGAAAAAATTTTTTTTTGGACTTAGTCATTTTTCCGGCGTTTATCAGACTTTCAGATAGGGGAAATGTCAGTGAGCGTTCCGATTTCAGTTCCAGAGTGATTCTCCCAATGAGTCCTTGTTATTTAGTCGTTTTCAGCCAATTTTATGGATTTTTGAAAATTTCACTTTTTTGTGAAAATATCCACTAAATGAGGGAATAATATGTGTGAGGGTACCCCAGGAGAGTTCCAAATGTGTGTGGGTAGAATATATATCCCACGGGGGTAAAATTGAAAAAAGTTTAAAAAAAATTTTTTTTGGACTTAGTCATTTTTCCAGCGTTTATCAGACTTTCAGATAGGGGAAATGTCAGTGAGCGTTCCGATTTCAGTTCCAGACTGCTTCTCCCAATGAGTCCTTGTTATTTAGTCGTTTTCAGCCAATTTTCTGGATTTTTTAAAATTTCACTTTTTTGTGAAAATATCCACTAAATGAGGGAATAATATGTGTGAGGGTACCCCAGGAGAGTTCCAAATGTGTGTGGGTAGAATATATATCCCATGGGGGTAAAATTCAAAAAAGTTTAAAAAAATTTTTTTTGGGATTTAGTCATTTTTCTGGCGTTTCTCAGACTTTAAGATAGGGGAAATGTTAGTGAGCGTTCCGATTTCAGTTCCAGAGCGATTCGCCCAATGAGTCTTTGATATTTAGTCGTTTTCAGCCAATTTTCTGGATTTTTGAAAATTTCACTTTTTTGTGAAAATATCCACTAAATGAGGGAATAATATGTATGAGGGTACCCCAGGAGAGTTCCAAATGTGTGTGGGTAGAATATATATCCCATGGGGGTAAAATTGAAAAAAGTTGAAAACATTTTTTTTTTGGATTTAGTCATTTTTCTGGCGTTTATCAGACTTTAAGATAGGGGAAATGTCAGTGAGTGTTCTGATTTCAGTTCCAGAGTGATTCGCCCAATGAGTCCTTGATATTTAGTCGTTTTCAGCCAATTTTCTGGATTTTTGAAAATTTCACTTTTTTGTCAAAATATCCACTAAATGAGGGAATAATATGTGTGAGGGTACCCCAGGAGAGTTCTAAATGTGTGTGGGTAGAATATATATCCCACAGAGGTAAAATTTAAAAAAGTTGAAAAAAAATTTTTTTTGGACTTAGTCATTTTTCCGGCGTTTATCAGACTTTCAGATAGGGGAAATGTCAGTGAGCGTTCCAATTTCACTTCTAGAGTGATTCGCCCAATGATTCCTTGATATTTAGTCGTTTTCAGCCAATTTTCTGGATTTTTGAAAATTTCACTTTTTTTGTGAAAATATCCACTAAATGAGGGAATAATATGTATGATGGTACCCCAGGAGAGTTCCAAATGTGTGTGGGTAGAATATATATCCCACGGGGGTAAAATTGAAAACATTTTTTTTTTTGGACTTAGTCATTTTTCCGACGTTTATTAGACTTTCAGATAGGGGAAATGTCAGTTAGCGTTCCGATTTCTGTTCCAGAGCGATTCGCCCAATGAGTCCTTGATATTTAGTCGTTTTCAGCCAATTTTCTGGATTTTTGAAAATTTCACTTTTTTGTGAAAATATCCACTAAATGAGGGAATAATATGTATGAGGGTACCCAGGGAGAGTTCCAAATGTGTGTGGGTAGAATATATATCCCATGGGGGTAAAATTCAAAAAAGTTGAAAAAATTTTTTTTGGGGATTTAGTCATTTTTCTGGCGTTTATCAGACTTTAAGATAGGGGAAATGTCAGTGAGCGTTCCGATTTCAGTTCCAGAGCGATTCGTCCAATGAGTCTTTGATATTTAGTCGTTTTCAGCCAATTTTCTGGATTTTTGAAAATTTCACTTTTTTGTGAAAATATCCACTAAATGAGGGAATAATATGTATGAGGGTACCCCAGGAGAGTTCCAAATGTGTGTGGGTAGAATATATATCCCATGGGGGTAAAATTGAAAAAAGTTTAAAAAATTTTTTTTTTGGATTTAGTCATTTTTCTGGCGTTTATCAGACTTTAAGATAGGGGAAATGTCAGTGAGTGTTCTGATTTCAGTTCCAGAGTGATTCGCCCAATGAGTCCTTGATATTTAGTCGTTTTCAGCCAATTTTCTGGATTTTTGAAAATTTCACTTTTTTGTGAAAATATCCACTAAATGAGGGAATAATATGCATGACGGTACCCCAAGAGAGTTCCAAATGTGTGTGGGTAGAATATTTATCTGACGGGGGTAAAATTGAAAAAAGTTGAAAAAAAATTTTTTGGGACTTAGTCATTTTTCCGGCGTTTATCAGACTTTCAGATAGGGGAAATGTCAGAGAGCATTCTGATTTCAGTTCCAGAGTGATTCGCCCAATGAGTCCTTGATATTTAGTCGTTTTCAGCCAATTTTCTGGATTTTTGAAAATTTCACTTTTTTGTGAAAATATCCACTAAATGAGGGAATAATATGTATGAGGGTACCCCAGGAGAGTTCCAAATGTGTGTGGGTAGAATATTTATCTGACGGGGTAAAATTGAAAAAAGTTTAAAAAAAATTTTTTTTGGACTTAGTCATTTTTCCGACGTTTATCAGACTTTCAGATAGGGGAAATGTCAGTGAGCATTCCTTTTTCAGTTCCAGAGCGATTCGCCCAATGAGTCCTTGTTATTTAGTCGTTTTCAGCCAATTTTCTGGATTTTTGAAAATTTCACTTTTTTGTCAAAATATCCACTAAATGAGGGAATAATATGCGTGAGGGTACCCCAGGAGAGTTCTAAATGTGTGTGGGTAGAATATATATCCCACAGGGGTAAAATTTAAAAAAGTTGAAAAAAATTTTTTTTTGGACTTAGTTATTTTTCCGGCGTTTATCAGACTTTCAGATAGGGGAAATGTCAGTGAGCGTTCCAATTTCAGTTCCAGAGTGATTCGCCCAATGAGTCCTTGATATTTAGTCGTTTTCAGCCAATATTCTGGATTTTTGAAAATTTCACTTTTTTTGTGAAAATATCCACTAAATGAGGGAATAATATGTATGATGGTACCCCAGGAGAGTTCCAAATGTGTGTGGGTAGAATATATATCCCACGGGGGTAAAATTGAAAACATTTTTTTTTTGGACTTAGTCATTTTTCCGACGTTTATTAGACTTTCAGATAGGGGAAATGTCAGTGAGCGTTCCGATTTCTGTTCCAGAGCGATTCGCCCAATGAGTCCTTGATATTTAGTCGTTTTCAGCCAATTTTCTGGATTTTTGAAAATTTCACTTTTTTGTGAAAATATCCACTAAATGAGGGAATAATATGTATGAGGGTACCCCAGGAGAGTTCCAAATGTGTGTGGGTAGAATATATATCCCATGGGGGTAAAATTCAAAAAAGTTGAAAAATTTTTTTGGGGGGATTTAGTCATTTTTCTGGCGTTTATCAGACTTTAAGATAGGGGAAATGTCAGTGAGCGTTCCGATTTCAGTTCCAGAGCGATTCGCCCAATGAGTCTTTGATATTTAGTCGTTTTCAGCCAATTTTTTGGATTTTTTAAAATTTCACTTTTTTGTGAAAATATCCACTAAATGAGGGAATAATATGTGTGAGGGTACCCCAGGAGAGTTCCAAATGTGTGTGGGTAGAATATATAGCCCACGGGGGTAAAATTGAAAAAAGTTGAAAAAATTTTTTTTTGGACTTAGTCATTTTTCCGGCGTTTATCAGACTTTCAGATAGGGGAAATGTCAGTGAGCGTTCCGATTTCAGTTCCAGAGTGATTCTCCCAATGAGTCCTTGTTATTTAGTCGTTTTCAGCCAATTTTATGGATTTTTGAAAATTTCACTTTTTTGTGAAAATATCCACTAAATGAGGGAATAATATGTGTGAGGGTACCCCAGGAGAGTTCCAAATGTGTGTGGGTAGAATATATATCCCACGGGGGTAAAATTGAAAAAAGTTTAAAAAAAATTTTTTTTGGACTTAGTCATTTTTCCGGCGTTTATCAGACTTTCAGATAGGGGAAATGTCAGTGAGCGTTCCGATTTCAGTTCCAGACTGCTTCTCCCAATGAGTCCTTGTTATTTAGTCGTTTTCAGCCAATTTTCTGGATTTTTTAAAATTTCACTTTTTTGTGAAAATATCCACTAAATGAGGGAATAATATGTGTGAGGGTACCCCAGGAGAGTTCCAAATGTGTGTGGGTAGAATATATATCCCATGGGGGTAAAATTCAAAAAAGTTTAAAAAAATTTTTTTTGGGATTTAGTCATTTTTCTGGCGTTTCTCAGACTTTAAGATAGGGGAAATGTTAGTGAGCGTTCCGATTTCAGTTCCAGAGCGATTCGCCCAATGAGTCTTTGATATTTAGTCGTTTTCAGCCAATTTTCTGGATTTTTGAAAATTTCACTTTTTTGTGAAAATATCCACTAAATGAGGGAATAATATGTATGAGGGTACCCCAGGAGAGTTCCAAATGTGTGTGGGTAGAATATATATCCCATGGGGGTAAAATTGAAAAAAGTTGAAAACATTTTTTTTTTGGATTTAGTCATTTTTCTGGCGTTTATCAGACTTTAAGATAGGGGAAATGTCAGTGAGTGTTCTGATTTCAGTTCCAGAGTGATTCGCCCAATGAGTCCTTGATATTTAGTCGTTTTCAGCCAATTTTCTGGATTTTTGAAAATTTCACTTTTTTGTCAAAATATCCACTAAATGAGGGAATAATATGTGTGAGGGTACCCCAGGAGAGTTCTAAATGTGTGTGGGTAGAATATATATCCCACAGAGGTAAAATTTAAAAAAGTTGAAAAAAAATTTTTTTTGGACTTAGTCATTTTTCCGGCGTTTATCAGACTTTCAGATAGGGGAAATGTCAGTGAGCGTTCCAATTTCACTTCTAGAGTGATTCGCCCAATGATTCCTTGATATTTAGTCGTTTTCAGCCAATTTTCTGGATTTTTGAAAATTTCACTTTTTTTGTGAAAATATCCACTAAATGAGGGAATAATATGTATGATGGTACCCCAGGAGAGTTCCAAATGTGTGTGGGTAGAATATATATCCCACGGGGGTAAAATTGAAAACATTTTTTTTTTTGGACTTAGTCATTTTTCCGACGTTTATTAGACTTTCAGATAGGGGAAATGTCAGTTAGCGTTCCGATTTCTGTTCCAGAGCGATTCGCCCAATGAGTCCTTGATATTTAGTCGTTTTCAGCCAATTTTCTGGATTTTTGAAAATTTCACTTTTTTGTGAAAATATCCACTAAATGAGGGAATAATATGTATGAGGGTACCCAGGGAGAGTTCCAAATGTGTGTGGGTAGAATATATATCCCATGGGGGTAAAATTCAAAAAAGTTGAAAAAATTTTTTTTGGGGATTTAGTCATTTTTCTGGCGTTTATCAGACTTTAAGATAGGGGAAATGTCAGTGAGCGTTCCGATTTCAGTTCCAGAGCGATTCGTCCAATGAGTCTTTGATATTTAGTCGTTTTCAGCCAATTTTCTGGATTTTTGAAAATTTCACTTTTTTGTGAAAATATCCACTAAATGAGGGAATAATATGTATGAGGGTACCCCAGGAGAGTTCCAAATGTGTGTGGGTAGAATATATATCCCATGGGGGTAAAATTGAAAAAAGTTTAAAAAATTTTTTTTTTGGATTTAGTCATTTTTCTGGCGTTTATCAGACTTTAAGATAGGGGAAATGTCAGTGAGTGTTCTGATTTCAGTTCCAGAGTGATTCGCCCAATGAGTCCTTGATATTTAGTCGTTTTCAGCCAATTTTCTGGATTTTTGAAAATTTCACTTTTTTGTGAAAATATCCACTAAATGAGGGAATAATATGCATGACGGTACCCCAAGAGAGTTCCAAATGTGTGTGGGTAGAATATTTATCTGACGGGGGTAAAATTGAAAAAAGTTGAAAAAAAATTTTTTGGGACTTAGTCATTTTTCCGGCGTTTATCAGACTTTCAGATAGGGGAAATGTCAGAGAGCATTCTGATTTCAGTTCCAGAGTGATTCGCCCAATGAGTCCTTGATATTTAGTCGTTTTCAGCCAATTTTCTGGATTTTTGAAAATTTCACTTTTTTGTGAAAATATCCACTAAATGAGGGAATAATATGTATGAGGGTACCCCAGGAGAGTTCCAAATGTGTGTGGGTAGAATATTTATCTGACGGGGTAAAATTGAAAAAAGTTTAAAAAAAATTTTTTTTGGACTTAGTCATTTTTCCGACGTTTATCAGACTTTCAGATAGGGGAAATGTCAGTGAGCATTCCTTTTTCAGTTCCAGAGCGATTCGCCCAATGAGTCCTTGTTATTTAGTCGTTTTCAGCCAATTTTCTGGATTTTTGAAAATTTCACTTTTTTGTCAAAATATCCACTAAATGAGGGAATAATATGTGTGAGGGTACCCCAGGAGAGTTCTAAATGTGTGTGGGTAGAATATATATCCCACAGGGGTAAAATTTAAAAAAGTTGAAAAAAAATTTTTTTTGGACTTAGTCATTTTTCCAGCGTTTATCAGACTTTCAGATAGGGGAAATGTCAGTGAGCGTTCCAATTTCAGTTCCAGAGTGATTCGCCCAATGAGTCCTTGATATTTAGTCGTTTTCAGCCAATTTTCTGGATTTTTGAAAATTTCACTTTTTTTGTGAAAATATCCACTAAATGAGGGAATAATATGTATGATGCTACCCCAGGAGAGTTCCAAATGTGTGTGGGTAGAATATATATCCCACGGGGGTAAAATTGAAAACATTTTTTTTTTTGGACTTAGTCATTTTTCCGACGTTTATTAGACTTTCAGATAGGGGAAATGTCAGTGAGCATTCCGATTTCTGTTCCAGAGCGATTCGCCCAATGAGTCCTTGATATTTAGTCGTTTTCAGCCAATTTTCTGGATTTTTGAAAATTTCACTTTTTTGTGAAAATATCCACTAAATGAGGGAATAATATGTATGAGGGTACCCAGGGAGAGTTCCAAATGTGTGTGGGTAGAATATATATCCCATGGGGGTAAAATTCAAAAAAGTTGAAAAAATTTTTTTTGGGGATTTAGTCATTTTTCTGGCGTTTATCAGACTTTAAGATAGGGGAAATGTCAGTGAGCGTTCCGATTTCAGTTCCAGAGCGATTCGTCCAATGAGTCTTTGATATTTAGTCGTTTTCAGCCAATTTTCTGGATTTTTGAAAATTTCACTTTTTTGTGAAAATATCCACTAAATGAGGGAATAATATGTATGAGGGTACCCCAGGAGAGTTCCAAATGTGTGTGGGTAGAATATTTATCTGACGGGGGTAAAATTGAAAAAAGTTGAAAAAAAATTTTTTGGGACTTAGTCATTTTTCCGGCGTTTATCAGACTTTCAGATAGGGGAAATGTCAGAGAGCATTCTGATTTCAGTTCCAGAGTGATTCGCCCAATGAGTCCTTGATATTTAGTCGTTTTCAGCCAATTTTCTGGATTTTTGAAAATTTCACTTTTTTGTGAAAATATCCACTAAATGAGGGAATAATATGTATGAGGGTACCCAGGGAGAGTTCCAAATGTGTGTGGGTAGAATATATATCCCATGGGGGTAAAATTCAAAAAAGTTGAAAAAATTTTTTTTGGGGATTTAGTCATTTTTCTGGCGTTTATCAGACTTTAAGATAGGGGAAATGTCAGTGAGCGTTCCGATTTCAGTTCCAGAGCGATTCGCCCAATGAGTCTTTGATATTTAGTCGTTTTCAGCCAATTTTCTGGATTTTTGAAAATTTCACTTTTTTGTGAAAATATCCACTAAATGAAGGAATAATATGTTTGAGGGTACCCCAGGAGAGTTCCAAATGTGTGTGGGTAGAATATATATCCCATGGGGGTAAAATTCAAAAAAGTTGAAAAAAAATTTTTTTTGGACTTAGTCATTTTTCCGGCGTTTATCAGACTTTCAGATAGGGGAAATGTCAGTGAGCATTCTGATTTCAGTTCCAGAGTGATTCGCCCAATGAGTCCTTGATATTTAGTCGTTTTCAGCCAATTTTCTGGATTTTTTAAAATTTCACTTTTTTGTGAAAATATCCACTAAATGAGGGAATAATATGTGTGAGGGTACCCCAGGAGAGTTCCAAATGTGTGTGGGAAGAATATATATCCCACGGGGGTAAATTTGAAAAAAGTTGAAAAAAATTTTTTCTTGGACTTAGTGATTTTTCTGGCGTTTATCAGACTTTCAGATAGGGGAAATGTCAGTGAGCGTTCCAATTTCAGTTCCAGAGTGATTCGCCCAATGAGTCCTTGATATTTAGTCGTTTTCAGCCAATTTTCTGGATTTTTGAAAATTTCACTTTTTTTGGCAAAATATCCACTAAATGAGGGAATAATATGTATGAGGGTACCCCAGGAGAGTTCCAAATGTGTGTGGGTAGAATATATATCCCATGGGGGTAAAATTCAAAAAAGTTTAAAAAAATTTTTTTTGGGATTTAGTCATTTTTCTGGCGTTTCTCAGACTTTAAGATAGGGGAAATGTTAGTGAGCGTTCCGATTTCAGTTCCAGAGCGATTCGCCCAATGAGTCTTTGATATTTAGTCGTTTTCAGCCAATTTTCTGGATTTTTGAAAATTTCACTTTTTTGTGAAAATATCCACTAAATGAGGGAATAATATGTATGAGGGTACCCCAGGAGAGTTCCAAATGTGTGTGGGTAGAATATATATCCCATGGGGGTAAAATTGAAAAATGTTGAAAACATTTTTTTTTTGGATTTAGTCATTTTTCTGGCGTTTATCAGACTTTAAGATAGGGGAAATGTCAGTGAGTGTTCTGATTTCAGTTCCAGAGTGATTCGCCCAATGAGTCCTTGATATTTAGTCGTTTTCAGCCAATTTTCTGGATTTTTGAAAATTTCACTTTTTTGTCAAAATATCCACTAAATGAGGGAATAATATGTGTGAGGGTACCCCAGGAGAGTTCTAAATGTGTGTGGGTAGAATATATATCCCACAGAGGTAAAATTTAAAAAAGTTGAAAAAAAATTTTTTTTGGACTTAGTCATTTTTCCGGCGTTTATCAGACTTTCAGATAGGGGAAATGTCAGTGAGCGTTCCAATTTCACTTCTAGAGTGATTCGGCCAATGATTCCTTGATATTTAGTCGTTTTCAGCCAATTTTCTGGATTTTTGAAAATTTCACTTTTTTTGTGAAAATATCCACTAAATGAGGGAATAATATGTATGATGGTACCCCAGGAGAGTTCCAAATGTGTGTGGGTAGAATATATATCCCACGGGGGTAAAATTGAAAACATTTTTTTTTTTGGACTTAGTCATTTTTCCGACGTTTATTAGACTTTCAGATAGGGGAAATGTCAGTTAGCGTTCCGATTTCTGTTCCAGAGCGATTCGCCCAATGAGTCCTTGATATTTAGTCGTTTTCAGCCAATTTTCTGGATTTTTGAAAATTTCACTTTTTTGTGAAAATATCCACTAAATGAGGGAATAATATGTATGAGGGTACCCAGGGAGAGTTCCAAATGTGTGTGGGTAGAATATATATCCCATGGGGGTAAAATTCAAAAAAGTTGAAAAAATTTTTTTTGGGGATTTAGTCATTTTTCTGGCGTTTATCAGACTTTAAGATAGGGGAAATGTCAGGGAGCGTTCCGATTTCAGTTCCAGAGCGATTCGTCCAATGAGTCTTTGATATTTAGTCGTTTTCAGCCAATTTTCTGGATTTTTGAAAATTTCACTATTTTGTGAAAATATCCACTAAATGAGGGAATAATATGTATGAGGGTACCCCAGGAGAGTTCCAAATGTGTGTGGGTAGAATATATATCCCATGGGGGTAAAATTGAAAAAAGTTTAAAAAATTTTTTTTTTGGATTTAGTCATTTTTCTGGCGTTTATCAGACTTTAAGATAGGGGAAATGTCAGTGAGTGTTCTGATTTCAGTTCCAGAGTGATTCGCCCAATGAGTCCTTGATATTTAGTCGTTTTCAGCCAATTTTCTGGATTTTTGAAAATTTCACTTTTTTGTGAAAATATCCACTAAATGAGGGAATAATATGTATGACGGTACCCCAAGAGAGTTCCAAATGTGTGTGGGTAGAATATTTATCTGACGGGGGTAAAATTGAAAAAAGTTGAAAAAAAATTTTTTGGGACTTAGTCATTTTTCCGGCGTTTATCAGACTTTCAGATAGGGGAAATGTCAGAGAGCATTCTGATTTCAGTTCCAGAGTGATTCGCCCAATGAGTCCTTGATATTTAGTCGTTTTCAGCCAATTTTCTGGATTTTTGAAAATTTCACTTTTTTGTGAAAATATCCACTAAATGAGGGAATAATATGTATGAGGGTACCCCAGGAGAGTTCCAAATGTGTGTGGGTAGAATATTTATCTGACGGGGGTAAAATTGAAAAAAGTTTAAAAAAAATTTTTTTTGGACTTAGTCATTTTTCCGACGTTTATCAGACTTTCAGATAGGGGAAATGTCAGTGAGCATTCCGATTTCAGTTCCAGAGCGATTCGCCCAATGAGTCCTTGTTATTTAGTCGTTTTCAGCCAATTTTCTGGATTTTTGAAAATTTCACTTTTTTGTCAAAATATCCACTAAATGAGGGAATAATATGTGTGAGGGTACCCCAGGAGAGTTCTAAATGTGTGTGGGTAGAATATATATCCCACAGGGGTAAAATTTAAAAAAGTTGAAAAAAAATTTTTTTTGGACTTAGTCATTTTTCCAGCGTTTATCAGACTTTCAGATAGGGGAAATGTCAGTGAGCGTTCCAATTTCAGTTCCAGAGTGATTCGCCCAATGAGTCCTTGATATTTAGTCGTTTTCAGCCAATTTTCTGGATTTTTGAAAATTTCACTTTTTTTGTGAAAATATCCACTAAATGAGGGAATAATATGTATGATGCTACCCCAGTAGAGTTCCAAATGTGTGTGGGAAGAATATATATCCCACGGGGGTAAAATTGAAAACATTTTTTTTTTGGACTTAGTCATTTTTCCGACGTTTATTAGACTTTCAGATAGGGGAAATGTCAGTGAGCGTTCCGATTTCTGCTCCAGAGCGATTCGTCCAATGAGTCCTTGAAATTTAGTCGTTTTCAGCCAATTTTCTGGATTTTTGAAAATTTCACTTTTTTGTGAAAATATCCACTAAATGAGGGAATAATATGTATGAGGGTACCCCAGGAGAGTTCCACATGTGTGTGGGTAGAATATATATCCCATGGGGGTAAAATTGAAAAAAGTTGAAAAAAATTTTTTTTTTGATTTAGTCATTTTTCTGGCGTTTATCAGACGATAAGATAGGGGAAATGTCAGTGAGCGTTCCGATTTCAGTTCCAGAGCTATTCGCCCAATGAGTCTTTGATATTTAGTCGTTTTCAGCCAATTTTCTGGATTTTTGAAAATTTCACTTTTTTGTGAAAATATCCACTAAATGAGGGAATAATATGTATGAGGGTACCCCAGTAGAGTTCCAAATGTGTGTTGGTAGAATACATATCTGACGGGGGTAAAATTGAAAAAAGTTGAAAAAAATTTTTTTTTGGACTTAGTCATTTTTCCGACGTTTATCAGACTTTCAGATAGGGGAAATGTCAGTGAGCATTCCAATTTCAGTTCCAGAGCGATTCGCCCAATGAGTCCTTGATATTTAGTCGTTTTCAGCCAATTTTCTTGATTTTTGAAAATTTCACTTTTTTGTGAAAATATCCACTAAATGAGGGAATAATATGTGTGAGGGTATCGCAGGAGAGTTCCAAATTTGTGTGGGTAGAATATATATCCCACGGGGGTAAAATTGAAAAAAGTTGAAAAAAATTTTTTTTTTGGACTTAGTCATTTTTCCAGCGTTTATCAGACTTTAAGATAGGGGAGATGTCAGTGAGCGTTCCGATTTCAGTTCCAGAGCGATTCGCCCAATGAGTCCTTGATATTTAGTCGTTTTCAGCCAATTTTCTGGCTTTTTAAAAATTTCACTTTTTTTTTTAAACATCCACTAAATGAGGGAATAATATGTGTGAGGGTACCCCAGGAGAGGTCCAAATGTGTGTGGGAAGAATATATATCCCACGGGGGTAAAATTGAAAACATTTTTTTTTTGGACTTAGTCATTTTTCCGACGTTTATTAGACTTTAAGATAGGGGAAATGTCAGTGAGCGTTCCGATTTCTGCTCCAGAGCGATTCGTCCAATGAGTCCTTGATATTTAGTCGTTTTCAGCCAATTTTCTGGATTTTTGAAAATTTCACTTTTTTGTGAAAATATCCACTAAATGAGGGAATAATATGTATGAGGGTACCCCAGGAGAGTTCCAAATGTGTGTGGGTAGAATATATATCCCATGGGGGTAAAATTGAAAAAAGTTTAAAAATTTTTTTTTTGGAATTTAGTCATTTTTCTGGCGTTTATCAGACTTTAAGATAGGGGAAATGTCAGTGAGCGTTCCGATTTCAGTTCCAGAGCGATTCGCCCAATGAGTCTTTGATATTTAGTCGTTTTCAGCCAATTTTCTGGATTTTTGAAAATTTCACTTTTTTGTGAAAATATCCACTAAATGAGGGAATAATATGTATGAGGGTACCCCAGGAGAGTTCCAAATGTGTGTGGGTAGAATATATATCCCACAGGGGTAAAATTTAAAAAAGTTGAAAAAAAATTTTTTTGGGACTTAGTCATTTTTCCGGCGTTTATCAGACTTTCAGATAGGGGAAATGTCAGTGAGCGTTCCAATTTCAGTTCCAGAGTGATTCGCCCAATGAGTCCTTGATATTTAGTCGTTTTCAGCCAATTTTCTGGATTTTTGAAAATTTCACTTTTTTTGTGAAAATATCCACTAAATGAGGGAATAATATGTATGATGGTACCCCAGGAGAGTTCCAAATGTGTGTGGGTAGAATATATATCCCACGGGGGTAAAATTGAAAACATTTTTTTTTTTGGACTTAGTCATTTTTCCGACGTTTATTAGACTTTCAGATAGGGGAAATGTCAGTGAGCGTTCCGATTTCTGTTCCAGAGCGATTCGCCCAATGAGTCCTTGATATTTAGTCGTTTTCAGCCAATTTTCTGGATTTTTGAAAGTTTCACTTTTTTGTGAAAATATCCACTAAATGAGGGAATAATATGTGTGAGGGTACCCCAGGAGAGTTCCAAATGTGTGTGGGTAGAATATATATCCCACGGGGGTAAAATTGAAAAAAGTTGAAAAAAATTTTTTTGGGACTTAGTCATTTTTCCGGCGTTTATCAGACTTTCAGATAGGGGAAATGTCAGTGAGCATTCTGATTTCAGTTCCAGAGTGATTCGCCCAATGAGTCCTTGATATTTAGTCGTTTTCAGCCAATTTTCTGGATTTTTGAAAATTTCACTTTTTTGGGAAAATATCCACTAAATGAGGGAATAATATGTATGAGGGTACCCCAGGAGAGTTCCAAATGTGTGTGGGTAGAATATATATCCCATGGGGGTAAAATTGAAAAAAGTTTAAAAATTTTTTTTTTGGAATTTAGTCATTTTTCTGGCGTTTATCAGACTTTAAGATAGGGGAAATGTCAGTGAGTGTTCCAATTTCAGTTCCAGAGCGATTCGCCCAATGAGTCCTTGATATTTAGTCGTTTTCAGCCAATTTTCTGGCTTTTTAAAAATTTCACTTTTTTTTTAAAATATCCACTAAATGAGGGAATAATATGTGTGAGGGTACCCCAGGAGAGGTCCAAATGTGTGTGGGTAGAATATATATCCCACGGGGGTAAAATTGAAAACATTTTTTTTTTTTGGACTTAGTCATTTTTCTGACGTTTATTAGACTTTCAGATAGGGGAAATGTCAGTGAGCGTTCCGATTTCTGCTCCAGAGCGATTCGCCCAATGAGTCCTTGATATTTAGTCGTTTTCAGCCAATTTTCTGGATTTTAGAAAATTTCACTTTTTTGTGAAAATATCCACTAAATGAGGGAATAATATGTATGAGGGTACCCCAGGAGAGTTCCACATGTGTGTGGGTAGAATATATATCCCATGGGGGTAAAATTGAAAAAAGTTGAAAAAAAATTTTTTTTGGAATTTAGTCATTTTTCTGGCGTTTATCAGACTTTAAGATAGGGGAGATGTCGTTCCGATTTCAGTTCCAGAGCGATTCGCCCAATGAGTCCTTGATATTTAGTCGTTTTCAGCCAATTTTCTGGCTTTTTAAAAATTTCACTTTTTTTTTTAAATATCCACTAAATGAGGGAATTATATGTGTGAGGGTACCCCAGGAGAGGTCCAAATGTGTGTGGGAAGAATATATATCCCACGGGGGTAAAATTGAAAACATTTTTTTTTTTTGGACTTAGTCATTTTTCCGACGTTTATCAGACTTTCAGATAGGGGAAATGTCAGTGAGCGTTCCGATTTCAGTTCCAGAGCGATTCGCCCAATGAGTCCTTGTTATTTAGTCGTTTTCAGCCAATTTTCTGGATTTTTGAAAATTTCACTTTTTTGTGAAAATATCCGCTAAATGAGGGAATAATATGTGTGAGGGTACCCCAGGAGAGTTCTAAATGTGTGTGGGAAGAATATATATCTCACGGGGGTAAAATTGAAAAAATGTGAAAAAAATTTTTTTTGGACTTAGTCATTTTTCTGGCTTTTATCAGACTTTAAGATAGGGGAAATGTCAGTAAGCATTCCCATTTCAGTTCCAGAGTGATTCGCCCAATGAGTCCTTGATATTTAGTCGTTTTCAGCCAATTTTCTGGATTTTTGAAAATTTCACTTTTTTGTGAAAATATCCACTAAATTAGGGAATAATAAGTGTGAGGGTACCCCAGGAGAGTTCCAAATGTGTGTGGGAAGAATATATATCCCACGGGGGTAAAATTGAAAAAGTTGAAAAAAAATTTTTTTTGGACTTAGTCATTTTTCCGCCGTTTATCATACTTTCAGATAGGGGAAATGTCATTGAGCATTCCGATTTCAGTTCCAGAGCGATTCGCCCAATGAGTCCTTGTTATTTAGTCGTTTTCAGCCAATTTTCTGGATTTTTGAAAATTTCACTTTTTTGTGAAAATATCCGCTAAATGAGGGAATAATATGTGTGAGGGTACCCTAGGAGAGTTCTAAATGTGTGTGGGAAGAATATATATCTCACGGGGGTAAAATTGAAAAAATGTGAAAAAAATTTTTTTTGGACTTAGTCATTTTTCCGCCTTTTATCAGACTTTCAGATAGGGGAAATGTCAGTGAGCGTTCCGATTTCAGTTCCAGAGCGATTCGCCCAATGAGTCCTTGTTATTTTGTCGTTTTCAGCCAATTTTCTGGATTTTTGAAAATTTCACTTTATTGTGAAAATATCCACTAAATGAGGGAATAATATGTATGATGGTACCCCAGGAGAGTTCCAAATGTGTGTGGGTAGAATATATATCCCACAAGGGTAAAATTGAAAACATTTTTTTTTTTTGGACTTAGTCATTTTTCCGCCTTTTATCTGACTTTCAGATAGGGGAAATGTCAGTGAGCGTTCCGATTTCAGTTCCAGAGCGACTCGCCCAATGAGTCCTTGATATTTAGTCGTTTTCAGCCAATATTTTGGATTTTTGAAAATTTCACTTTTTGTGAAAATATCCACTAAATGAGGGAATAATAAGTGTGAGGGTACCCCAGGAGAATTCCAAATGTGTGTGGGTAAAATATATATCCCACGGGGGTAAAATTGAAAAAAGTTGAAAAAAATTTTTTTGGGGATTTAGTCATTTTTCTGGCGTTTATCAGACGTTAAGATAGGGTAAATGTCAGTGAGCGTTCCGATTTCAGTTCCAGAGCGATTCGCCCAATGAGTCTTTGATATTTAGTCGTTTTCAGCCAATTTTCTGGATTTTTGAAAATTTCACTTTTTTGTGAAAATATCCACTAAATGAGGGAATAATATGTATGAGGGTACCCCAGTAGAGTTCCAAATGTGTGTTGGTAGAATACATATCTGACGGGGGTAAAATTGAAAAAAGTTGAAAAAAAATTTTTTTTGGACTTAGTCATTTTTCCGACGTTTATCAGACTTTCAGATAGGGGAAATGTCAGTGAGCATTCCGATTTCAGTTCCAGAGCGATTCGCCCAATGAGTCCTTGATATTTAGTCGTTTTCAGCCAATTTTCTTGATTTTTAAAAATTTCACTTTTTTTTTGAAATATCCACTAAATGAGGGAATAATATGTGTGAGGGTACCCCAGGAGAGGTCCAAATGTGTGTGGGTAGAATATATATCCCACGGGGGTAAAATTGAAAACATTTTTTTTTTTTGGACTTAGTCATTTTTCCGACGTTTATTAGACTTTCAGATAGGGGAAATGTCAGTGAGCGTTCCGATTTCTGCTCCAGAGCGATTCGCCCAATGAGTCCTTGATATTTAGTCGTTTTCAGCCAATTTTCTGGATTTTTGAAAATTTCACTTTTTTGTGAAAATATCCACTAAATGAGGGAATAATATGTATGAGGGTACCCCAGTAGAGTTCCAAATGTGTGTGGGTAGAATATATATACCATGGGGGTAAAATTGAAAAAAGTTTAAAAATTTTTTTTTTGGAATTTAGTCATTTTTTTGGCGTTTATCAGACTTTAAGATAGGGGAAATGTCAGTGAGCGTTCCGATTTCAGTTCCAGAGCGATTCGCCCAATGAGTCCTTGATATTTAGTCGTTTTCAGCCAATTTTCTGGATTTTTGAAAATTTCACTTTTTTGTGAAAATATCCACTAAATTAGGGAATAATAAGTGTGAGGGTACCCCAGGAGAGTTCCAAATGTGTGTGGGAAGAATATATATCCCACGGGGGTAAAATTGAAAAAGTTGAAAAAAATTTTTTTTTGGACTTAGTCATTTTTCCGCCGTTTATCATACTTTCAGATAGGGGAAATGTCATTGAGCGTTCCGATTTCAGTTCCACAGCAATTCGCCCAATGAATCCTTGATATTTAGTAGTTTTCAGCCAATTTTCTTGATTTTTGAAAATTTCACTTTTTTGTGAAAATATCCACTAAATGAGGGAATAATATGTGTGAGGGTACCCCAGGAGAGTTCCAAATGTGTGTGGGTAAAATATATATCCCATGGGGGTAAAATTGAAAAAAGTTGAAAAAAATTTTTTTTTGGACTTAGTCATTTTTCCGGCGTTTATCAGACTTTCAGATAGGGGAAATGTCAGTGAGCATTCCGATTTCAGTTCCAGAGCGATTCGCCCAATGAGTCCTTGTTATTTAGTCGTTTTCAGCCAATTTTCTGGATTTTTGAAAATTTCACTTTTTTGTGAAAATATCCGCTAAATGAGGGAATAATATGTGTGAGGGTACCCTAGGAGAGTTCTAAATGTGTGTGGGAAGAATATATATCTCACGGGGGTAAAATTGAAAAAATGTGAAAAAAATTTTTTTTGGACTTAGTCATTTTTCCGCCTTTTATCAGACTTTCAGATAGGGGAAATGTCAGTGAGCGTTCCGATTTCAGTTCCAGAGCGATTCGCCCAATGAGTCCTTGTTATTTTGTCGTTTTCAGCCAATTTTCTGGATTTTTGAAAATTTCACTTTATTGTGAAAATATCCACTAAATGAGGGAATAATATGTATGATGGTACCCCAGGAGAGTTCCAAATGTGTGTGGGTAGAATATATATCCCACGGGGGTAAAATTGAAAACATTTTTTTTTTTTGGACTTAGTCATTTTTCCGCCTTTTATCTGACTTTCAGATAGGGGAAATGTCAGTGAGCGTTCCGATTTCAGTTCCAGAGCGATTCGCCCAATGAGTCCTTGATATTTAGTCGTTTTCAGCCAATTTTCTGGCTTTTTAAAAATTTCACTTTTTTTTTAAAATATCCACTAAATGAGGGAATAATATGTGTGAGGGTACCCCAGGAGAGGTCCAAATGTGTTTGGGAAGAATATATATCCCACGGGGGTAAAATTGAAAAAAGTTTAAAAATTTTTTTTTTGGAATTTAGTCATTTTTCTGGCGTTTATCAGACTTTAAGATAGGGGAAATGTCAGTGAGCGTTCCGATTTCAGTTCCAGAGCGATTCGCCCAATGAGTCTTTGATATTTAGTCGTTTTCAGCCAATTTTCTGGATTTTTGAAAATTTCACTTTTTTGTGAAAATATCCACTAAATGAGGGAATAATATGTATGAGGGTACCCCAGGAGAGTTCCAAATGTGTGTGGGTAGAATATATATCCCACGGGGGTAAAATTGAAAAAAGTTGAAAAGAATTTTTTTGTAATTTAGTCATTTTTCTGGCGTTTATCAGACTTTAAGATAGGGGAAATGTCAGTGAGCGTTCTGATTTCAGTTCCAGAGCGATTCGCCCAATGAGTCTTTGATATTTAGTTGTTTTCAGCCAATTTTCTGGATTTTTGAAAATTTCACTTTTTTGTAAAAATATCCACTAAATGAGGGAATAATATGTATGAGGGTACCCCAGGAGAGTTCCAAATGTGTGTGGGTAGAATATATATACCATAGGGGTAAAATTGAAAAAAGTTTAAAAAATTTTTTTTTGGAATTTAGTCATTTTTTTGGCGTTTATCAGACTTTAAGATAGGGGAAATGTCAGTGAGCGTTCCGATTTCAGTTCCAGAGCGATTCGCCCAATGAGTCCTTGATATTTAGTCGTTTTCAGCCAATTTTCTGGATTTTTGAAAATTTCACTTTTTTGTGAAAATATCCACTAAATTAGGGAATAATAAGTGTGAGGGTACCCCAGGAGAGTTCCAAATGTGTGTGGGAAGAATATATATCCCACAGGGGTAAAATTGAAAAAGTTGAAAAAAATTTATTTTTGGACTTAGTCATTTTTCCGGCGTTTATCAGACTTTCAGATAGGGGAAATGTCAGTGAGCATTCCGATTTCAGTTCCAGAGCGATTCGCCCAATGAGTCCTTGTTATTTAGTCGTTTTCAGCCAATTTTCTGGATTTTTGAAAATTTCACTTTTTTGTGAAAATATCCGCTAAATGAGGGAATAATATGTGTGAGGGTACCCCAGGAGAGTTCTAAATGTGTGTGGGAAGAATATATATCTCACGGGGGTAAAATTGAAAAAATGTGAAAAAAATTTTTTTTGGACTTAGTCATTTTTCCGCCTTTTATCAGACTTTCAGATAGGGGAAATGTCAGTGAGCGTTCCGATTTCAGTTCCAGAGCGATTCGCCCAATGAGTCCTTGTTATTTTGTCGTTTTCAGCCAATTTTCTGGATTTTTGAAAATTTCACTTTTTTGTGAAAATATCCACTAAATGAGGGAATAATATGTATGAGAGTACCCCAGGAGAGTTCCAAATGTGTGTGGGTAGAATATATATCCCACGGGGGTAAAATTGAAAAAAGTTGAAAAAATATTTTTTTTGGACTTAGTCATTTTTCTGGCGTTTATCAGACTTTAAGATAGGGGAAATGTCAGTGAGCATTCCCATTTCAGTTCCAGAGCGACTCGCCCAATGAGTCCTTGATATTTAGTCGTTTTCAGCCAATATTTTGGATTTTTGAAAATTTCACTTTTTGTGAAAATATCCACTAAATGAGGGAATAATAAGTGTGAGGGTACCCCAGGAGAGTTCCAAATGTGTGTGGGTAAAATATATATCCCACGGGGGTAAAATTGAAAAAAGTTGAAAAAAAATTTTTTTTGGACTTAGTCATTTTTCCGGCGTTTATCAGACTTTCAGATAGGGCAAATATCAGTGAGCATTCCGATTTCAGTTCCAGAGCGATTCGCCCAATGAGTCCTTGATATTTAGTCATTTTCAGCCAATTTTCTGGATTTTTGAAAATTTCACTTTTTGTGAAAATATCCACTAAATGAGGGAATAATAAGTGTGAGGGTACCCCAGGAGAGTTCCAAATGTGTGTGGGTAAAATATATATCCCACGGGGGTAAAATTGAAAAAAGTTGAAAAAAATTTTTTTTTGGACTTAGTCATTTTTCCGGCGTTTATCAGACTTTCAGATAGGGGAAATGTCAGTGAGCATTCCCATTTCAGTTCCAGAGCGATTCGCCCAATGAGTCTTTGATATTTAGTCGTTTTCAGCCAATTTTCTGGATTTTTGAAAATTTCACTTTTTTGTGAAAATATCCACTAAATGAGGGAATAATATGTGTGAAGGTACCCCAGGAGAGTTCCAAATGTGTGTGGGTAAAATATATATCCCACGGGGGTAAAATTGAAAAAAGTTAAAAAAAAATTTTTTTTGCACTTAGTCATTTTTCCGGCGTTTATCAGACTTTCAGATAGGGGAAATGTCAGTGAGCATTCCGATTTCAGTTCCAGAGCGATTCGCCCAATGAGTCCTTGTTATTTAGTCGTTTTCAGCCAATTTTCTGGATTTTTGAAAATTTCACTTTTTTGTGAAAATATCCGCTAAATGAGGGAATAATATGTGTGAGGGTACCCCAGGAGAGTTCTAAATGTGTGTGGGAAGAATATATATCTCACGGGGGTAAAATTGAAAAAATGTGAAAAAAAATTTTTTTGGACTTAGTCATTTTTCCGCCTTTTATCAGACTTTCAGATAGGGGAAATGTCAGTGAGCGTTCCGATTTCAGTTCCAGAGCGATTCGCCCAATGAGTCCTTGTTATTTTGTCGTTTTCAGCCAATTTTCTGGATTTTTGAAAATTTCACTTTATTGTGTAAATATCCACTAAATGAGGGAATAATATGTATGATGGTACCCCAGGAGAGTTCCAAATGTGTGTGGGTAGAATATATATCCCACGGGGGTAAAATTGAAAACATTTTTTTTTTTGGACTTAGTCATTTTTCCGACGTTTATTAGACTTTCAGATAGGGGAAATGTCAGTGAGCGTTCCGATTTCTGCTCCAGAGCGATTCGCCCAATGAGTCCTTGATATTTAGTCGTTTTCAGCCAATTTTCTGGATTTTTGAAAATTTCACTTTTTTGTGAAAATATCCACTAAATGAGGGAATAATATGTATGAGGGTACCCCAGGAGAGTTCCAAATGTGTGTGGGTAGTATATATATCCCATGGGGGTAAAATTCAAAAAAGTTGAAAAAAATTTTTTTTTGGATTTAGTCATTTTTCTGGCGTTTATCAGACTTTAAGATAGGGGAAATGTCAGTGAGCATTCCCATTTCAGTTCCAGAGCGACTCGCCCAATGAGTCCTTGATATTTAGTCGTTTTCAGCCAATTTTCCGGATTTTTGAAAATGTCACTTTTTTGTGAAAATATCCACTAAATGAGGGAATAATAAGTGTGAGGGTAGCCCAGGAGAGTTCCAAATGTGTGTGGGTAAAATATATATCCCACGGGGGTAAAATTGAAAAAAGTTGAAAAAAATTTTTTTTTGGACTTAGTCATTTTTCCGGCGTTTATCAGACTTTCAGAAAGGGCAAATATCAGTGAGCATTCCGATTTCAGTTCCAGAGCGATTCGCCCAATGAGTCCTTGATATTTAGTCATTTTCAGCCAATTTTCTGGATTTTTGAAAATTTCACTTTTTGTGAAAATATCCACTAAATGAGGGAATAATATGTGTGAGGGTTCCCCACTAGAGTTCCAAATGTGTGTGGGTAGAATATATATCCCACGGGGGTAAAATTGAAAAAATGTGAAAAAATTTTTTTTTTTGGACTTAATCATTTTTCCGCCTTTTATCAGACTTTCAGATAGGGGAAATGTCAGTGAGCGTTCCGATTTCAGTTCCAGAGCGATTCGCCCAATGAGTCCTTGATATTTAGTCGTTTTCAGCCAATTTTCTGGATTTTTGAAAATTTCACTTTTTTTGTGAAAATATCCACTAAATGAGGGAATAATATGTATGAGGGTACCCCAGGAGAGTTCCAAATGTGTGTGGGTAGAATATATATCCCACGGGGGTAAAATTGAAAAAAGTTGAAAAAAATTTTTTTTTGGACTTAGTCATTTTTCTGGCGTTTATCAGACTTTAAGATAGGGGAAATGTCAGTGAGCATTCCGATTTCAGTTCCAGAGCGATTCGCCCAATGAGTCCTTGTGATTTAGTTGTTTTCAGCCAATTTTCTGGATTTTTGAAAATTTCACTTCTTTGTGAAAATATCCACTAAATGAGGGAATAATATGTGTGAGGGAACCGAAGGAGAGTTCCAAATGTGTGTGGGTAGAATATGTATCCCACGGGGGTAAAATTGAAAATAGTTAAAAAAAATTTTTTTTTTGACTGTCATTTTTCTGGCGTTTATCAGACTTTAAGACAGGGGAAATGTCAGTGAGCATTCCCATTTCAGTTCCAGAGCGATTCGCCCAATGAGTCTTTGATATTTAGTCGTTTTCAGCCAATTTTCTGGATTTTTGAAAATTTCACTTTTTTGTGAAAATATCCACTAAATGAGGGAATAATATGTGTGAGGGTACCGAAGGAGAGTTCCAAATGTGTGTGGGTAGATTATATATCCCACGGGGGTAAAATTGAAAAAAGTTGAAAACAATTTTTTTTGGACTTAGTCATTTTTCCGGCGTTTATCAGACTTTGAGATAGGGCAAATATCAGTGAGCATTCCGATTTCAGTTCCAGAGCGATTCGCCCAATGAGTCCTTGATATTTAGTCATTTTCAGCCAATTTTCTGGATTCTTGAAAATTTCACTTTTTTGTGAAAATATCCACTAAATGAGGGAATAATATGTATGAGGGTACCCCAGGAGAGTTCCAAATGTGTGTGGGTAGAATATATATCCCACGGGGGTAAAATTGAAAAAAGTTTAAAAAAATTTTTTTTTGGACTTAGTCATTTTTCTGGCGTTTATCAGACTTTAAGATAGGGGAAATGTCAGTGAGCATTCCCATTTCAGTTCCAGAGCGATTCGCCCAATGAGTCTTTGATATTTAGTCGTTTTCAGCCAATTTTCTGGATTTTTGAAAATTTCACTTTTTTGTGAAAATATCCACTAAATGAGGGAATAATATGTGTGAGGGTACCCCAGGAGAGTTCTAAATATGTGTGGCTAGAATATATATCTGACAGGGGTAAAATTGAAAAAAGTTGAAAAAAATTTTTTTTTGGACTTAGTCATTTTTCTGGCGTTTATCAGACTTTCAGATAGGAGAAATGTCAGTGAGCGTTTCGATTTCAGTTCCAGAGCGATTCGACCAATGATTCCTTGTTATTTAGTCGTTTTCAGACAATTTTCTTGATTTTTGAAAATTTCACTTTTTTGTGAAAATATCCACTAAATGAGGGAATAATATGTGTGAGGGTACCCCAGGAGAGTTCCAAATGTGTGTGGGTAAAATATATATCCCACGGGGGTAAAATTGAAAAAAGTTAAAAAAAAAATTTTTTTGCACTTAGTCATTTTTCCGGCGTTTATCAGACTTTCAGATAGGGGAAATGTCAGTGAGTGTTCCGATTTCAGTTCCAGAGCGATTCGCCCAATGAGTCCTTGATATTTAGTTGTTTTCAGCCAAATTTTGGATTTTTCAAAATTTCACTTTTTTGTGAAAATATCCACTAAATGAGGGAATAATATGTGTGAGGGTTCCCCACTAGAGTTCCAAATGTGTGTGGGTAGAATATATATCCCACGGGGGTAAAATTGAAAAAATGTGAAAAAAATTTTTTTTTTGGACTTAATCATTTTTCCGCCTTTTATCAGACTTTCAGATAGGGGAAATGTCAGTGAGCGTTCCGATTTCAGTTCCAGAGCGATTCGCCCAATGAGTCCTTGATATTTAGTCGTTTTCAGCCAATTTTCTGGATTTTTGAAAATTTCACTTTTTTTGTGAAAATATCCACTAAATGAGGGAATAATATGTATGAGGGTACCCCAGGAGAGTTCCAAATGTGTGTGGGTAGAATATATATCCCACGGGGGTAAAATTGAAAAAAGTTGAAAAAAATTTTTTTTTGGACTTAGTCATTTTTCTGGCGTTTATCAGACTTTAAGATAGGGGAAATGTCAGTGAGCATTCCGATTTCAGTTCCAGAGCGATTCGCCCAATGAGTCCTTGTGATTTAGTTGTTTTCAGCCAATTTTCTGGATTTTTGAAAATTTCACTTTTTTGTGAAAATATCCACTAAATGAGGGAATAATATGTGTGAGGGTACCGAAGGAGAGTTCCAAATGTGTGTGGGTAGAATATGTATCCCACGGGGGTAAAATTGAAAATAGTTAAAAAAAATTTTTTTTTTGACTGTCATTTTTCTGGCGTTTATCAGACTTTAAGACAGGGGAAATGTCAGTGAGCATTCCCATTTCAGTTCCAGAGCGATTCGCCCAATGAGTCTTTGATATTTAGTCGTTTTCAGCCAATTTTCTGGATTTTTGAAAATTTCACTTTTTTGTGAAAATATCCACTAAATGAGGGAATAATATGTGTGAGGGTACCGAAGGAGAGTTCCAAATGTGTGTGGGTAGAATATATATCCCACGGGGGTAAAATTGAAAAAAGTTGAAAAACATTTTTTTTTGGACTTAGTCATTTTTCTGGCGTTTATCAGACTTTAAGATAGGGGAAATGTAAGTGAGCATTCCCATTTCAGTTCCAGAGCGACTCGCCCAATGAGTCCTTGATATTTAGTCGTTTTCAGCCAATATTTTGGATTTTTGAAAATTTCACTTTTTGTGAAAATATCCACTAAATGAGGGAATAATAAGTGTGAGGGTACCCCAGGAGAGTTCCAAATGTGTGTGGGTAAAATATATATCTCACGGGGGTAAAATTGAAAAAATGTGAAAAAAATTTTTTTTGGACTTAGTCATTTTTCCGCCTTTTATCAGACTTTCAGATAGGGGAAATGTCAGTGAGCGTTCCGATTTCAGTTCCAGAGCGATTCGCCCAATGAGTCCTTGTTATTTTGTCGTTTTCAGCCAATTTTCTGGATTTTTGAAAATTTCACTTTATTGTGTAAATATCCACTAAATGAGGGAATAATATGTATGATGGTACCCCAGGAGAGTTCCAAATGTGTGTGGGTAGAATATATATCCCACGGGGGTAAAATTGAAAACATTTTTTTTTTTTTGGACTTAGTCATTTTTCCGACGTTTATTAGACTTTCAGATAGGGGAAATGTCAGTGAGCGTTCCGATTTCTGCTCCAGAGCGATTCGCCCAATGAGTCCTTGATATTTAGTCGTTTTCAGCCAATTTTCTGGATTTTTGAAAATTTCACTTTTTTGTGAAAATATCCACTAAATGAGGGAATAATATGTATGAGGGTACCCCAGGAGAGTTCCAAATGTGTGTGGGTAGTATATATATCCCATGGGGGTAAAATTCAAAAAAGTTGAAAAAAAATTTTTTTTGGATTTAGTCATTTTTCTGGCGTTTATCAGACTTTAAGATAGGGGAAATGTCAGTGAGCGTTCTGATTTCAGTTCCAGAGCGATTCGCCCAATGAGTCTTTGATATTTAGTTGTTTTCAGCCAATTTTCTGGATTTTTGAAAATTTCACTTTTTTGTAAAAATATCCACTAAATGAGGGAATAATATGTATGAGGGTACCCCAGGAGAGTTCCAAATGTGTGTGGGTAGAATATATATACCATGGGGGTAAAATTGAAAAAAGTTTAAAAAATTTTTTTTTGGAATTTAGTCATTTTTTTGGCGTTGATCAGACTTTAAGATAGGGGAAATGTCAGTGAGCGTTCCGATTTCAGTTCCAGAGCGATTCGCCCAATGAGTCCTTGATATTTAGTCGTTTTCAGCCAATTTTCTGGATTTTTGAAAATTTCACTTTTTTGTGAAAATATCCACTAAATTAGGGAATAATAAGTGTGAGGGTACCCCAGGAGAGTTCCAAATGTGTGTGGGAAGAATATATATCCCACAGGGGTAAAATTGAAAAAGTTGAAAAAAATTTATTTTTGGACTTAGTCATTTTTCCGGCGTTTATCAGACTTTCAGATAGGGGAAATGTCAGTGAGCATTCCGATTTCAGTTCCAGAGCGATTCGCCCAATGAGTCCTTGTTATTTCGTCGTTTTCAGCCAATTTTCTGGATTTTTGAAAATTTCACTTTTTTGTGAAAATATCCGCTAAATGAGGGAATAATATGTGTGAGGGTACCCCAGGAGAGTTCTAAATGTGTGTGGGAAGAATATATATCTCACGGGGGTAAAATTGAAAAAATGTGAAAAAAATTTTTTTTGGACTTAGTCATTTTTCCGCCTTTTATCAGACTTTCAGATAGGGGAAATGTCAGTGAGCGTTCCGATTTCAGTTCCAGAGCGATTCGCCCAATGAGTCCTTGTTATTTTGTCGTTTTCAGCCAATTTTCTGGATTTTTGAAAATTTCACTTTTTTGTGAAAATATCCACTAAATGAGGGAATAATATGTATGATGGTACCCCAGGAGAGTTCCAAATGTGTGTGGGTAGAATATATATCCCACGGGGGTAAAATTGAAAAAAGTTTAAAAAAATTTTTTTTTGGACTTAGTCATTTTTCTGGCGTTTATCAGACTTTAAGATAGGGGAAATGTAAGTGAGCATTCCCATTTCAGTTCCAGAGCGACTCGCCCAATGAGTCCTTGATATTTAGTCGTTTTCAGCCAATATTTTGGATTTTTGAAAATTTCACTTTTTGTGAAAATATCCACTAAATGAGGGAATAATAAGTGTGAGGGTACCCCAGGAGAGTTCCAAATGTGTGTGGGTAAAATATATATCTCACGGGGGTAAAATTGAAAAAATGTGAAAAAAATTTTTTTTGGACTTAGTCATTTTTCCGCCTTTTATCAGACTTTCAGATAGGGGAAATGTCAGTGAGCGTTCCGATTTCAGTTCCAGAGCGATTCGCCCAATGAGTCCTTGTTATTTTGTCGTTTTCAGCCAATTTTCTGGATTTTTGAAAATTTCACTTTATTGTGTAAATATCCACTAAATGAGGGAATAATATGTATGATGGTACCCCAGGAGAGTTCCAAATGTGTGTGGGTAGAATATATATCCCACGGGGGTAAAATTGAAAACATTTTTTTTTTTTTGGACTTAGTCATTTTTCCGACGTTTATTAGACTTTCAGATAGGGGAAATGTCAGTGAGCGTTCCGATTTCTGCTCCAGAGCGATTCGCCCAATGAGTCCTTGATATTTAGTCGTTTTCAGCCAATTTTCTGGATTTTTGAAAATTTCACTTTTTTGTGAAAATATCCACTAAATGAGGGAATAATATGTATGAGGGTACCCCAGGAGAGTTCCAAATGTGTGTGGGTAGTATATATATCCCATGGGGGTAAAATTCAAAAAAGTTGAAAAAAATTTTTTTTTGGATTTAGTCATTTTTCTGGCGTTTATCAGACTTTAAGATAGGGGAAATGTCAGTGAGCGTTCTGATTTCAGTTCCAGAGCGATTCGCCCAATGAGTCTTTGATATTTAGTTGTTTTCAGCCAATTTTCTGGATTTTTGAAAATTTCACTTTTTTGTAAAAATATCCACTAAATGAGGGAATAATATGTATGAGGGTACCCCAGGAGAGTTCCAAATGTGTGTGGGTAGAATATATATACCATGGGGGTAAAATTGAAAAAAGTTTAAAAAATTTTTTTTTGGAATTTAGTCATTTTTTTGGCGTTGATCAGACTTTAAGATAGGGGAAATGTCAGTGAGCGTTCCGATTTCAGTTCCAGAGCAATTCGCCCAATGAGTCCTTGATATTTAGTCGTTTTCAGCCAATTTTCTGGATTTTTGAAAATTTCACTTTTTTGTGAAAATATCCACTAAATTAGGGAATAATAAGTGTGAGGGTACCCCAGGAGAGTTCCAAATGTGTGTGGGAAGAATATATATCCCACAGGGGTAAAATTGAAAAAGTTGAAAAAAAATTATTTTTGGACTTAGTCATTTTTCCGGCGTTTATCAGACTTTCAGATAGGGGAAATGTCAGTGAGCATTCCGATTTCAGTTCCAGAGCGATTCGCCCAATGAGTCCTTGTTATTTCGTCGTTTTCAGCCAATTTTCTGGATTTTTGAAAATTTCACTTTTTTGTGAAAATATCCGCTAAATGAGGGAATAATATGTGTGAGGGTACCCCAGGAGAGTTCTAAATGTGTGTGGGAAGAATATATATCTCACGGGGGTAAAATTGAAAAAATGTGAAAAAAATTTTTTTTGGACTTAGTCATTTTTCCGCCTTTTATCAGACTTTCAGATAGGGGAAATGTCAGTGAGCGTTCCGATTTCAGTTCCAGAGCGATTCGCCCAATGAGTCCTTGTTATTTTGTCGTTTTCAGCCAATTTTCTGGATTTTTGAAAATTTCACTTTTTTGTGAAAATATCCACTAAATGAGGGAATAATATGTATGATGGTACACCAGGAGAGTTCCAAATGTGTGTGGGTAGAATATATATCCCACGGGGGTAAAATTGAAAAAAGTTTAAAAAAATTTTTTTTTGGACTTAGTCATTTTTCTGGCGTTTATCAGACTTTAAGATAGGGGAAATGTCAGTGAGCATTCCCATTTCAGTTCCAGAGCGATTCGCCCAATGAGTCTTTGATATTTAGTCGTTTTCAATCAATTTTCTGGATTTTTGAAAATTTCACTTTTTTGTGAAAATATCCACTAAATGAGGGAATAATATGTGTGAGGGTACCCCAGGAGAGTTCTAAATATGTGTGGCTAGAATATATATCTGACAGGGGTAAAATTGAAAAAAGTTGAAAAAAATTTTTTTTTGGACTTAGTCATTTTTCTGGCGTTTATCAGACTTTCAGATAGGAGAAATGTCAGTGAGCGTTTCGATTTCAGTTCCAGAGCGATTCGACCAATGAGTCCTTGTTATTTAGTCGTTCTCAGACAATTTTCTTGATTTTTGAAAATTTCACTTTTTTGTGAAAATATCCACTAAATGAGGGAATAATAAGTGTGAGGGTACCCCAGGAGAGTTCCAAATGTGTGTGGGTAAAATATATATCCCACGGGGGTAAAATTGAAAAAAGTTGAAAAAAATTTTTTTTTGGACTTAGTCATTTTTCCGGCGTTTATCAGACTTTCAGATAGGGCAAATATCAGTGAGCATTCCGATTTCAGTTCCAGAGCGATTCGCCCAATGAGTCCTTGATATTTAGTCATTTTCAGCCAATTTTCTGGATTCTTGAAAATTTCACTTTTTTGTGAAAATATCCACTAAATGAGGGAATAATATGTATGATGGTACCCCAAGAGAGTTCCAAATGTGTGTGGGTAGAATATATATCCCACGGGGGTAAAATTGAAAAAAGTTTAAAAAAATTTTTTTTTGGACATAGTCATTTTTCTGGCGTTTATCAGACTTTAAGATAGGGGAAATGTCAGTGAGCATTCCCATTTCAGTTCCAGAGCGATTCGCCCAATGAGTCTTTGATATTTAGTCGTTTTCAATCAATTTTCTGGATTTTTGAAAATTTCACTTTTTTGTGAAAATATCCACTAAATGAGGGAATAATATGTGTGAGGGTACCCCAGGAGAGTTCTAAATATGTGTGGCTAGAATATATATCTGACAGGGGTAAAATTGAAAAAAGTTGAAAAAAATTTTTTTTTGGACTTAGTCATTTTTCTGGCGTTTATCAGACTTTCAGATAGGAGAAATGTCAGTGAGCGTTTCGATTTCAGTTCCAGAGCGATTCGACCAATGAGTCCTTGTTATTTAGTCGTTCTCAGACAATTTTCTTGATTTTTGAAAATTTCACTTTTTTGTGAAAATATCCACTAAATGAGGGAATAATATGTGTGAGGGTACCCCAGGAGAGTTCCAAATGTGTGTGGGTAAAATATATATCCCACGGGGGTAAAATTGAAAAAAGTTAAAAAAAAATTTTTTTTGCACTTAGTCATTTTTCTGGCGTTTATCAGACTTTCAGATAGGGGAAATGTCAGTGAGTGTTCCGATTTCAGTTCCAGAGCGATTCACCCAATGAGTCCTTGATATTTAGTCATTTTCAGCCAATTTTCTGGATTCTTGAAAATTTCACTTTTTTGTGAAAATATCCACTAAATGAGGGAATAATATGTATGAGGGTACCCCAGGAGAGTTCCAAATGTGTGTGGGTAGAATATATATCCCACGGGGGTAAAATTGAAAAAATTTAAAAAAATTTTTTTTTGGACTTAGTCATTTTTCTGGCGTTTATCAGACTTTAAGATAGGGGAAATGTCAGTGAGCATTCCCATTTCAGTTCCAGAGCGATTTGCCCAATGAGTCTTTGATATTTAGTCGTTTTCAATCAATTTTCTGGATTTTTGAAAATTTCACTTTTTTGTGAAAATATCCACTAAATGAGGGAATAATATGTGTGAGGGTACCCCAGGAGAGTTCTAAATATGTGTGGCTAGAATATATATCTGACAGGGGTAAAATTGAAAAAAGTTGAAAAAATTTTTTTTTTGGACTTAGTCATTTTTCTGGCGTTTATCAGACTTTCAGATAGGAGAAATGTCAGTGAGCGTTTCGATTTCAGTTCCAGAGCGATTCGACCAATGAGTCCTTGTTATTTAGTCGTTTTCAGACAATTTTCTTGATTTTTGAAAATTTCACTTTTTTGTGAAAATATCCACTAAATGAGGGAATAATATGTGTGAGGGTACCCCAGGAGAGTTCCAAATGTGTGTGGGTAAAATATATATCCCACGGGGGTAAAATTGAAAAAAGTTGAAAAAAATATTTTTTTGGACTTAGTCATTTTTCCGGCATTTATCAGATTTTCAGATAGGGGAAATGTTAGTGAGCGTTCCGATTTCAGTTCCAGAGCGATTCGCCCATTGAGTCCTTGTTATTTAGTTGTTTTCAGCCAATTATCTGGATTTTTGAAAATTTCACTTTTTTGTGAAAATATCCACTAAATGAGGGAATAATATGTGTGAGGGTACCGAAGGAGAGTTCCAAATTTGTGTGGGTAGAATATATATCCCACGGGGGTAAAATTGAAAAAAGTTCTAAAAAAAATTTTTTTGGACTTAGTCATTTTTCCGGCGTTTATCAGACTTTCAGATAGGGGAAATGTCAGTGAGCGTTCCGATTTCAGTTCCAGAGCGATTCGCCCAATGAGTCCTTGATAATTAGTCGTTTTCAGCCAATTTTCTGGATTTTTGAAAATTTCACTTCTTTGTGAAAATATCCACTAAATGAGGGAATAATATGTGTGAGGGTACCGAAGGAGAGTTCCAAATGTGTGTGGGTAGAATATATATCCCACGGGGGTAAAATTGAAAAAAGTTGAAAAAATTTTTTTTTGGGACTTAGTCATTTTTCCGGCGTTTATCAGACTTTCAGATAGGGGAAATGTCAGTGAGCGTTCCGATTTCAGTTCCAGAGCGATTCGCCCAATGAGTCCTTGTTATTTAGTTGTTTTCAGCCAATTTTCTGGATTTTTGAAAATTTCACTTTTTTGTGACAATATCCACTAAATGAGGGAATAATATGTGTGAGGGTACCCCAGGAGAGTTCCAAATGTGTGTGGGTAGAATATATATCCCACGGGGGTAAAATTGAAAAAAGTTGAAAAAAATATTTTTTTGGACTTGGTCATTTTTCCGGCGTTTATCAGACTTTCAGATAGGGCAAATGTTAGTGAGCGTTCTGATTTCAGTTCCAGAGCGATTCGCCCAATGAGTCCTTGTTATTTAGTTGTTTTCAGCCAATTATCTGGATTTTTGAAAATTTCACTTTTTTGTGAAAATATCCACTAAATGAGGGAATAATATGTGTGAGGGTACCGAAGGAGAGTTCCAAATGTGTGTGGGTAGAATATATATCCCACGGGGGTAAAATTGAAAAAAGACAAAAAAAATTTTTTTTTTGATTGTCATTTTTCTGGCGTTTATCAGACTTTAAGACAGGGGAAATGTCAGTGAGCATTCCCATTTCAGTTCCAGAGCGATTCGCCCAATGAGTCTTTGGTATTTAGTCGTTTTCAGCCAATTTTCTGGATTTTTGAAAATTTCACTTTTTTGTGAAAATATCCACTAAATGAGGGAATAAAATGTATGAGGGTACCGAAGGAGAGTTCCAAATTTGTGTGGGTAGAATATATATCCCACGGGGGTAAAATTGAAAAAAGTTAAAAAAATTTTTTTTTGGGACTTAGTCATTTTTCCGGCGTTTATCAGACTTTCAGATAGGGGAAATGTCAGTGAGCATTCCCATTTCAGTTCCAGAGCGATTCGCCCAATGAGTCCTTGATAATTAGTTGTTTTCAGCCAATTTTCTGGATTTTTGAAAATTTCACTTTTTTGTGAAAATATCCACTAAATGAGGGAATAATATGTGTGAGGGTACCGAAGGAGAGTTCCAAATGTGTGTGGGTAGAATATGTATCCCACGGGGGTAAAATTGAAAATAGTTAAAAAAAAAATTTTTTTTTGACTGTCATTTTTCTGGGGTTTATCAGACTTTCAGATAGGGGAAATGTCAGTGAGCGTTCCGATTTTAGTTCCAGAGCGATTCGCCCAATGAGTCCTTGTTATTTAGTTGTTTTCAGCCAATTTTCTGGATTTTTGAAAATTTCACTTTTTTGTGAAAATATCCACTAAATGAGGGAATAATATGTGTGAGGGTACCCCAGGAGAGTTCTAAATGTGTGTGGGAAGAATATATATCCCATGGGGTTAAAATTGAAAAAAGTTGAAAAAAAATTTTTTTTGGACTTGGTCATTTTTCCGGCGTTTATCAGACTTTCAGATAGGGCAAATGTTAGTGAGCGTTCCGATTTCAGTTCCAGAGCGATTCGCCCAATGAGTCCTTGTTATTTAGTTGTTTTCAGCCAATTATCTGGATTTTTGAAAATTTCACTTTTTTGTGAAAATATCCACTAAATGAGGTAATAATATGTGTGAGGGTACCGAAGGAGAGTTCCAAATTTGTGTGGGTAGAATATATATCCCACGGGGGTAAAATTGAAAAAAGTTTTAAAAAAATTTTTTTTGGACTTAGTCATTTTTCCGGCGTTTATCAGACTTTCAGATAGGGGAAATGTCAGTGAGCATTCCGATTTCAGTTCCATAGCGATTCGCCCAATGAGCCCTTGATATTTAGTCGTTTTCAGCCAATATTTTGGATTTTTGAAAATGTCACTTTTTTGTGAAAATATCCACTAAATGAGGGAATAATATGTGTGAGGGTACCCCAGGAGAGTTCCAAATGTGTGTGGGTAGAATATATATCCCACGGGGGTAAAATTGAAAAAAGTTGAAAAAAATTTTTTTTTTGGACTTAGTCATTTTTCCGGCGTTTATCAGACTTTCAGATAGGGCAAATATCAGTGAGCATTCCGATTTCAGTTCCAGAGCGATTCGCCCAATGAGTCTTTGATATTTAGTCATTTTCAGCCAATTTTCTGGATTCTTGAAAATTTCACTTTTTTGTGAAAACATCCACTAAATGAGGGAATAATATGTATGAGGGTACCCCAGGAGAGTTCCAAATGTGTGTGGGTAGAATATATATCCCACGGGGGTAAAATTGAAAAAAAGTTTAAAAAAATTTTTTTTTGGACTTAGTCATTTTTCTGGCGTTTATCAGACTTTCAGATAGGAGAAATGTCAGTGAGCGTTTCGATTTCAGTTCCAGAGCGATTCGACCAATGAGTCCTTGTTATTTATTCGTTTTCAGACAATTTTCTTGATTTTTGAAAATTTCACTTTTTTGTGAAAATATCCACTAAATGAGAGAATAATATGTGTGAGGGTACCCCAGGAGAGTTCCAAATGTGTGTGGGTAAAATATATATCCCACGGGGGTAAAATTGAAAAAAGTAAAAAAAAAATTTTTTTTGCACTTAGTCATTTTTCTGGCGTTTATCAGACTTTCAGATAGGGGAAATGTCAGTGAGTGTTCCGATTTCAGTTCCAGAGCGATTCGCCCAATGAGTCCTTGATATTTAGTTGTTTTCAGCCAATTTTTTGGATTTTTCAAAATTTGACTTTTTTGTGAAAATATCCACTAAATGAGGGAATAATATGTGTGAGGGTTCCCCACTAGAGTTCCAAATGTGTGTGGGTAGAATATATATCCCATGGGGGTAAAATTGAAAAAAGTTGAAAAAATTTTTTTTTTGGACTTAGTCATTTTTCCGGCGTTTATCACACTTTCAGATAGGGGAAATGTCAGTGAGCATTCCGATTTCAGTTCCAGAGCGATTGGCCCAATGAGTCCTTGATATTTAGTCGTTTTCAGCCAATTTTCTGGATTTTTGAAAATTTCACTTTTTTGTGAAAGTATCCACTAAATGAGGGAATAATATGTGTGAGGGTACCCCAGGAGAGTTCCAAATGTGTGTGGGTAGAATATATATCCCACGGGGGTAAAATTGAAAAAATGTGAAAAAATTTTTTTTTTTGGACTTAATCATTTTTCCGCCTTTTATCAGACTTTCAGATAGGGGAAATATCAGTGAGCATTCCCATTTCAGTTCCAGAGCGATTCGCCCAATGAGTCCTTGATAGTCGTTTTCAGCCAATTTTCTGGATTTTTGAAAATTTCACTTTGTGTAAATATCCACTAAATGAGGGAATAATATGTGTGAGGGTACCCCAGGAGAGTTCCAAATGTGTGTGGGTAGAATATATATCCCACGGGGGTAAAATTGAAAAAAGTCAAAAAAAATTTTTTTTTTGATTGTCATTTTTCTGGCGTTTATCAGACTTTAAGACAGGGGAAATGTCAGTGAGCATTCCCATTTCAGTTCCAGAGCGATTCGCCCAATGAGTCTTTGATATTTAGTCGTTTTCAGCCAATTTTCTGGATTTTTGAAAATTTCACTTTTTTGTGAAAATATCCACTAAATGAGGGAATAATATGTGTGAGGGTACCGAAGGAGAGTTCCAAATTTGTGTGGGTAGAATATATATCCCACGGGGGTAAAATTGAAAAAAGTTTAAAAAAAATTTTTTTTGGACTTAGTCATTTTTCCGGCGTTTATCAGACTTTCAGATAGGGGAAATGTCAGTGAGCGTTCCGATTTCAGTTCCAGAGCGATTCGCCCAATGAGTCCTTGATAATTAGTCGTTTTCAGCCAATTTTCTGGATTTTTGAAAATTTCACTTCTTTGTGAAAATATCCACTAAATGAGGGAATAATATGTGTGAGGGTACCCCAGGAGAGTTCCAAATGTGTGTGGGTAAAATATATATCCCACGGGGGTAAAATTGAAAAAAGTTAAAAAAAAATTTTTTTTGCACTTAGTCATTTTTCTGGCGTTTATCAGACTTTCAGATAGGGGAAATGTCAGTGAGTGTTCCGATTTCAGTTCCAGAGCGATTCACCCAATGAGTCCTTGATATTTAGTCATTTTCAGCCAATTTTCTGGATTCTTGAAAATTTCACTTTTTTGTGAAAATATCCACTAAATGAGGGAATAATATGTATGAGGGTACCCCAGGAGAGTTCCAAATGTGTGTGGGTAGAATATATATCCCACGGGGGTAAAATTGAAAAAATTTAAAAAAATTTTTTTTTGGACTTAGTCATTTTTCTGGCGTTTATCAGACTTTAAGATAGGGGAAATGTCAGTGAGCATTCCCATTTCAGTTCCAGAGCGATTTGCCCAATGAGTCTTTGATATTTAGTCGTTTTCAATCAATTTTCTGGATTTTTGAAAATTTCACTTTTTTGTGAAAATATCCACTAAATGAGGGAATAATATGTGTGAGGGTACCCCAGGAGAGTTCTAAATATGTGTGGCTAGAATATATATCTGACAGGGGTAAAATTGAAAAAAGTTGAAAAAATTTTTTTTTTGGACTTAGTCATTTTTCTGGCGTTTATCAGACTTTCAGATAGGAGAAATGTCAGTGAGCGTTTCGATTTCAGTTCCAGAGCGATTCGACCAATGAGTCCTTGTTATTTAGTCGTTTTCAGACAATTTTCTTGATTTTTGAAAATTTCACTTTTTTGTGAAAATATCCACTAAATGAGGGAATAATATGTGTGAGGGTACCCCAGGAGAGTTCCAAATGTGTGTGGGTAAAATATATATCCCACGGGGGTAAAATTGAAAAAAGTTGAAAAAAATATTTTTTTGGACTTAGTCATTTTTCCGGCATTTATCAGACTTTCAGATAGGGGAAATGTTAGTGAGCGTTCCGATTTCAGTTCCAGAGCGATTCGCCCATTGAGTCCTTGTTATTTAGTTGTTTTCAGCCAATTATCTGGATTTTTGAAAATTTCACTTTTTTGTGAAAATATCCACTAAATGAGGGAATAATATGTGTGAGGGTACCGAAGGAGAGTTCCAAATTTGTGTGGGTAGAATATATATCCCACGGGGGTAAAATTGAAAAAAGTTCTAAAAAAAATTTTTTTGGACTTAGTCATTTTTCCGGCGTTTATCAGACTTTCAGATAGGGGAAATGTCAGTGAGCGTTCCGATTTCAGTTCCAGAGCGATTCGCCCAATGAGTCCTTGATAATTAGTCGTTTTCAGCCAATTTTCTGGATTTTTGAAAATTTCACTTCTTTGTGAAAATATCCACTAAATGAGGGAATAATATGTGTGAGGGTACCGAAGGAGAGTTCCAAATGTGTGTGGGTAGAATATATATCCCACGGGGGTAAAATTGAAAAAAGTTGAAAAAATTTTTTTTTGGGACTTAGTCATTTTTCCGGCGTTTATCAGACTTTCAGATAGGGGAAATGTCAGTGAGCATTCCGATTTCAGTTCCAGAGCGATTCGCCCAATGAGTCCTTGTTATTTAGTTGTTTTCAGCCAATTTTCTGGATTTTTGAAAATTTCACTTTTTTGTGACAATATCCACTAAATGAGGGAATAATATGTGTGAGGGTACCCCAGGAGAGTTCCAAATGTGTGTGGGTAGAATATATATCCCACGGGGGTAAAATTGAAAAAAGTTGAAAAAAATATTTTTTTGGACTTGGTCATTTTTCCGGCGTTTATCAGACTTTCAGATAGGGCAAATGTTAGTGAGCGTTCTGATTTCAGTTCCAGAGCGATTCGCCCAATGAGTCCTTGTTATTTAGTTGTTTTCAGCCAATTATCTGGATTTTTGAAAATTTCACTTTTTTGTGAAAATATCCACTAAATGAGGGAATAATATGTGTGAGGGTACCGAAGGAGAGTTCCAAATGTGTGTGGGTAGAATATATATCCCACGGGGGTAAAATTGAAAAAAGACAAAAAAAATTTTTTTTTTGATTGTCATTTTTCTGGCGTTTATCAGACTTTAAGACAGGGGAAATGTCAGTGAGCATTCCCATTTCAGTTCCAGAGCGATTCGCCCAATGAGTCTTTGGTATTTAGTCGTTTTCAGCCAATTTTCTGGATTTTTGAAAATTTCACTTTTTTGTGAAAATATCCACTAAATGAGGGAATAAAATGTATGAGGGTACCGAAGGAGAGTTCCAAATTTGTGTGGGTAGAATATATATCCCACGGGGGTAAAATTGAAAAAAGTTAAAAAAATTTTTTTTTGGGACTTAGTCATTTTTCCGGCGTTTATCAGACTTTCAGATAGGGGAAATGTCAGTGAGCATTCCCATTTCAGTTCCAGAGCGATTCGCCCAATGAGTCATTGATAATTAGTTGTTTTCAGCCAATTTTCTGGATTTTTGAAAATTTCACTTTTTTGTGAAAATATCCACTAAATGAGGGAATAATATGTGTGAGGGTACCGAAGGAGAGTTCCAAATGTGTGTGGGTAGAATATGTATCCCACGGGGGTAAAATTGAAAATAGTTAAAAAAAAAATTTTTTTTTGACTGTCATTTTTCTGGGGTTTATCAGACTTTCAGATAGGGGAAATGTCAGTGAGCGTTCCGATTTTAGTTCCAGAGCGATTCGCCCAATGAGTCCTTGTTATTTAGTTGTTTTCAGCCAATTTTCTGGATTTTTGAAAATTTCACTTTTTTGTGAAAATATCCACTAAATGAGGGAATAATATGTGTGAGGGTACCCCAGGAGAGTTCTAAATGTGTGTGGGAAGAATATATATCCCATGGGGTTAAAATTGAAAAAAGTTGAAAAAAAATTTTTTTTGGACTTGGTCATTTTTCCGGCGTTTATCAGACTTTCAGATAGGGCAAATGTTAGTGAGCGTTCCGATTTCAGTTCCAGAGCGATTCGCCCAATGAGTCCTTGTTATTTAGTTGTTTTCAGCCAATTATCTGGATTTTTGAAAATTTCACTTTTTTGTGAAAATATCCACTAAATGAGGTAATAATATGTGTGAGGGTACCGAAGGAGAGTTCCAAATTTGTGTGGGTAGAATATATATCCCACGGGGGTAAAATTGAAAAAAGTTTTAAAAAAATTTTTTTTGGACTTAGTCATTTTTCCGGCGTTTATCAGACTTTCAGATAGGGGAAATGTCAGTGAGCATTCCGATTTCAGTTCCATAGCGATTCGCCCAATGAGCCCTTGATATTTAGTCGTTTTCAGCCAATATTTTGGATTTTTGAAAATGTCACTTTTTTGTGAAAATATCCACTAAATGAGGGAATAATATGTGTGAGGGTACCCCAGGAGAGTTCCAAATGTGTGTGGGTAGAATATATATCCCACGGGGGTAAAATTGAAAAAAGTTGAAAAAAATTTTTTTTTTGGACTTAGTCATTTTTCCGGCGTTTATCAGACTTTCAGATAGGGCAAATATCAGTGAGCATTCCGATTTCAGTTCCAGAGCGATTCGCCCAATGAGTCTTTGATATTTAGTCATTTTCAGCCAATTTTCTGGATTCTTGAAAATTTCACTTTTTTGTGAAAACATCCACTAAATGAGGGAATAATATGTATGAGGGTACCCCAGGAGAGTTCCAAATGTGTGTGGGTAGAATATATATCCCACGGGGGTAAAATTGAAAAAAAGTTTAAAAAAATTTTTTTTTGGACTTAGTCATTTTTCTGGCGTTTATCAGACTTTAAGATAGGGGAAATGTCAGTGAGCATTCCCATTTCAGTTCCAGAGCGATTCGCCCAATGAGTCTTTGATATTTAGTCGTTTTCAGCCAATTTTCTGGATTTTTGAAAATTTCACTTTCTTGTGAAAATATCCACTAAATGAGGGAATAATATGTGTGAGGGTACCCCAGGAGAGTTCTAAATATGTGTGGGTAGAATATATATCTGACAGGGGTAAAATTGAAAAAAGTTGAAAAAAATTTTTTTTTGGACTTAGTCATTTTTCTGGCGTTTATCAGACTTTCAGATAGGAGAAATGTCAGTGAGCGTTTCGATTTCAGTTCCAGAGCGATTCGACCAATGAGTCCTTGTTATTTATTCGTTTTCAGACAATTTTCTTGATTTTTGAAAATTTCACTTTTTTGTGAAAATATCCACTAAATGAGAGAATAATATGTGTGAGGGTACCCCAGGAGAGTTCCAAATGTGTGGGTAAAATATATATCCCACGGGGGTAAAATTGAAAAAAGTAAAAAAAAAATTTTTTTTGCACTTAGTCATTTTTCTGGCGTTTATCAGACTTTCAGATAGGGGAAATGTCAGTGAGTGTTCCGATTTCAGTTCCAGAGCGATTCGCCCAATGAGTCCTTGATATTTAGTTGTTTTCAGCCAATTTTTTGGATTTTTCAAAATTTGACTTTTTTGTGAAAATATCCACTAAATGAGGGAATAATATGTGTGAGGGTTCCCCACTAGAGTTCCAAATGTGTGTGGGTAGAATATATATCCCATGGGGGTAAAATTGAAAAAAGTTGAAAAAATTTTTTTTTTGGACTTAGTCATTTTTCCGGCGTTTATCACACTTTCAGATAGGGGAAATGTCAGTGAGCATTCCGATTTCAGTTCCAGAGCGATTGGCCCAATGAGTCCTTGATATTTAGTCGTTTTCAGCCAATTTTCTGGATTTTTGAAAATTTCACTTTTTTGTGAAAGTATCCACTAAATGAGGGAATAATATGTGTGAGGGTACCCCAGGAGAGTTCCAAATGTGTGTGGGTAGAATATATATCCCACGGGGGTAAAATTGAAAAAATGTGAAAAAATTTTTTTTTTTGGACTTAATCATTTTTCCGCCTTTTATCAGACTTTCAGATAGGGGAAATATCAGTGAGCATTCCCATTTCAGTTCCAGAGCGATTCGCCCAATGAGTCCTTGATAGTCGTTTTCAGCCAATTTTCTGGATTTTTGAAAATTTCACTTTGTGTAAATATCCACTAAATGAGGGAATAATATGTGTGAGGGTACCCCAGGAGAGTTCCAAATGTGTGTGGGTAGAATATATATCCCACGGGGGTAAAATTGAAAAAAGTCAAAAAAAATTTTTTTTTTGATTGTCATTTTTCTGGCGTTTATCAGACTTTAAGACAGGGGAAATGTCAGTGAGCATTCCCATTTCAGTTCCAGAGCGATTCGCCCAATGAGTCTTTGATATTTAGTCGTTTTCAGCCAATTTTCTGGATTTTTGAAAATTTCACTTTTTTGTGAAAATATCCACTAAATGAGGGAATAATATGTGTGAGGGTACCGAAGGAGAGTTCCAAATTTGTGTGGGTAGAATATATATCCCACGGGGGTAAAATTGAAAAAAGTTTAAAAAAAATTTTTTTTGGACTTAGTCATTTTTCCGGCGTTTATCAGACTTTCAGATAGGGGAAATGTCAGTGAGCGTTCCGATTTCAGTTCCAGAGCGATTCGCCCAATGAGTCCTTGATAATTAGTCGTTTTCAGCCAATTTTCTGGATTTTTGAAAATTTCACTTCTTTGTGAAAATATCCACTAAATGAGGGAATAATTTGTATGAGGGTACCCCAGGAGAGTTCCAAATGTGTGTGGGTAGAATATATATCCCACGGGGGTAAAATTGAAAAAAGTTGAAAAAATTTTTTTTTGGACTTAGTCATTTTTCTGGCGTTTATCAGACTTTCAGATAGGGGAAATGTCAGTGAACGTTCCGATTTTAGTTCCAGAGCGATTCGCCCAATGAGTCCTTGTTATTTAGTTGTTTTCAGCCAATTTTCTGGATTTTTGAAAATTTCACTTTTTTTGTGAAAATATCCACTAAATGAGGGAATAATATGTGTGAGGGTACCCCAGGAGAGTTCCAAATGTGTGTGGGTAGAATATATATCCCACGGGGGTAAAATTAAAAAAAGTTTAAAAAAAAATTTTTTTGGACTTAGTCATTTTTCCGGCGTTTATCAGACTTTCAGATAGGGGAAATGTCAGTGAGCGTTCCGATTTTAGTTCCAGAGCGATTCGCCCAATGAGTCCTTGTTATTTAGTTGTTTTCAGCCAATTTTCTGGATTTTTGAAAATTTCACTTTTTTGTGAAAATATCCACTAAATGAGGGAATAATATGTCTGAGGGTACCCCAGGAGAGTTCCAAATGTGTGTGGGTAGAATATATATCCCACGGGGGTAAAATTGAAAAAAGTTGAAAAAAATTTTTTTTTGGACTTAGTCATTTTTCCGGCGTTTATCAGACTTTCAGATAGGGGAAATGTCAGTGAGCGTTCCGATTTTAGTTCCAGAGCGATTCGCCCAATGAGTCCTTGTTATTTAGTTGTTTTCAGCCAATTTTCTGGATTTTTGAAAATTTCACTTTTTTGTGAAAATATCCACTAAATGAGGGAATAATATGTGTGAGGGTACCGAAGGAGAGTTCCAAATTTATGTGGGTAGAATATATATCCCACGGGGGTAAAATTGAAAAAAGTTAAAAAAAATTTTTTTTGGGACTTAGTCATTTTACCGGCGTTTATCAGACTTTCAGATAGGGGAAATGTCAGTGAGCATTCCCATTTCAGTTCCAGAGCGATTCGCCCAATGAGTCCTTGATAGTCGTTTTCAGCCAATTTTCTGGATTTTTGAAAATTTCACTTCTTTGTGTAAATATCCACTAAATGAGGGAATAATATGTGTGAGGGTACCCCAGGAGAGTTCCAAATGTGTGTGGGTAGAATATATATCCCACGGGGGTAAAATTGAAAAAAGTCAAAAAAAATTTTTTTTTTGATTGTCATTTTTCTGGCGTTTATCAGACTTTAAGACAGGGGAAATGTCAGTGAGCATTCCCATTTCAGTTCCAGAGCGATTCACCCAATGAGTCTTTGATATTTAGTCGTTTTCAGCCAATTTTCTGGATTTTTGAAAATTTCACTTTTTTGTGAAAATATCCACTAAATGAGGGAATAATATGTGTGAGGGTACCCCAGGAGAGTTCCAAATGTGTGTGGGTAGAATATATATCCCACGGGGGTAAAATTAAAAAAAGTTGAAAAAAAAATTTTTTTGGACTTAGTCATTTTTCCGGTGTTTATCAGACTTTCAGATAGGGGAAATGTCAGTGAGCATTCCGATTTTAGTTCCAGAGCGATTCGCCCAATGAGTCCTTGTTATTTAGTTGTTTTCAGCCAATTTTCTGGATTTTTGAAAATTTCACTTTTTTGTGAAAATATCCACTAAATGAGGGAATAATATGTCTGAGGGTACCCCAGGAGAGTTCCAAATGTGTGTGGGTAGAATATATATCCCACGGGGGTAAAATTGAAAAAAGTTGAAAAAATTTTTTTTTGGACTTAGTCATTTTTCCGGCGTTTATCAGACTTTCAGATAGGGGAAATGTCAGTGAGCGTTCCGATTTTAGTTCCAGAGCGATTCGCCCAATGAGTCCTTGTTATTTAGTTGTTTTCAGCCAATTTTCTGGATTTTTGAAAATTTCACTTTTTTGTGAAAATATCCACTAAATGAGGGAATAATATGTGTGAGGGTACCGAAGGAGAGTTCCAAATTTGTGTGGGTAGAATATATATCCGACGGGGGTAAAATTGAAAAAAGTTTAAAAAAATTTTTTTTGGGACTTAGTCATTTTTTCGGCGTTTATCAGACTTTCAGATAGGGGAAATGTCAGTGAGCGTTCCGATTTCAGTTCCAGAGCAATTCGCCCAATGAGCAATTGTTATTTAGTTGTTTTCAGCCAATTTTCTGGATTTTTGAAAATTTCACTTTTTTGTGAAAATATCCACTAAATGAGGGAATAATATGTGTGAGGGTACCCTAGGAGAGTTCCAAATGTGTGTGGGTAGAATATATATCCCACGGGGGTAAAATTGAAAAAAGTTGAAAAAAATTTTTTTTTGGACTTAGTCATTTTTCCCGCGTTTATCAGACTTTCAGATCGGGGAAATGTCAGTGAGCGTTCCGATTTTAGTTCCAGAGCGATTTGCCTTATGAGTCCTTGTTATTTAGTTATTTTCAGCCAATTTTCTGGATTTTTGAAAATTTCACTTTTTTGTGACAATATCCACTAAATGAGGGAATAATATGTGTGAGGGCACCCCAGGAGAGTTCCAAATGTGTGTGGGTAGAATATATATCCCACGGGGGTAAAATTGAAAAAAGTTGAAAAAAATTTTTTTTTGGACTTAGTCATTTTACCGGCGTTTATCAGACTTTCAGATAGGGGAAATGTCAGTGAGCATTCCCATTTCAGTTCCAGAGCGATTCGCCCAATGAGTCCTTGATAGTCGTTTTCAGCCAATTTTCTGGATTTTTGAAAATTTCACTTCTTTGTGTAAATATCCACTAAATGAGGGAATAATATGTGTGAGGGTACCCCAGGAGAGTTCCAAATGTGTGTGGGTAGAATATATATCCCACGGGGGTAAAATTGAAAAAAGTTGAAAAATTTTTTTTTTGGACTTAGTCATTTTTCTGGCGTTAATCAAACTTTAAGATAGGGGAAATGTCAGTGAGCATTCCCATTTCAGTTCCAGAGCAGTTCGCCCAATGAGTCTTTGATATTTAGTCGTTTTCAGCCAATTTTCTGGATTTTTGAAAATTTCACTTTTTTGTGAAAATATCCACTAAATGAGGGAATAATATGTATCAGGGGACCCCAGGAGAGTTCCAAATGTGTGTGGGTAGAATATATATCCCACGGGGGTAAAATTGAATAAAGTTGAAAAAAATTTTTTTTGGACTTAGTCATTTTTCTGGCGTTTATCAGACTTTCAGATAGGGGAAATGTCAGTGAACGTTCCGATTTTAGTTCCAGAGCAATTCGCCCAATGAGTCCTTGTTATTTAGTTGTTTTCAGCCAATTTTCTGTATTTTTGAAAATTTCACTTTTTTGTGAAAATATCCACTAAATGAGGGAATAATATGTGTGAGGGCACCCCAGGAGAGTTCCAAATGTGTGTGGGTAGAATATATATCCCACGGGGGTAAAATTAAAAAAAGTTGAAAAAAAAATTTTTTTGGACTTAGTCATTTTTCCGGCGTTTATCAGAATTTCAGATAGGGGAAATGTCAGTGAGCGTTCCGATTTTAGTTCCAGAGCGATTCGCCCAATGAGTCCTTGTTATTTAGTTGTTTTCAGCCAATTTTCTGGATTTTTGAAAATTTCACTTTTTTGTGAAAATATCCACTAAATGAGGGAATAATATGTCTGAGGGTACCCCAGGAGAGTTCCAAATGTGTGTGGGTAGAATATATATCCCACGGGGGTAAAATTGAAAAAAGTTGAAAAAAATTTTTTTTTGGACTTAGTCATTTTTCCGGCGTTTATCAGACTTTCAGATAGGGGAAATGTCAAAGAGCGTTTTGATTTCAGTTCCAGAGCGATTCGCCCAATGAGTCCTTGATAATTAGTCGTTTTCAGCCAATTTTCTGGATTTTTGAAAATTTCATTCTTTGTGAAAATATCCACTAAATGAGGGAATAATATGTGTGAGGGTACCCGAGGAGAGTTCCAAATGTGTGTCGGTAGAATATATATCCCACGGGGTAAAATTGAAAAAAGTTGAAAAATTTTTTTTTAGGACTTAGTCATTTTTCCGGCGTTTAGCAGACTTTCAGATAGGGGAAATGTCAGTGAGCGTTCCGATTTCAGTTCCAGAGCGAATCGCCCAATGAATCCTTGATATTTAGTCGTTTTCAGCCAATTTTCTGGATTTTTGAAAATTTCACTTTTTTGTGAAAATATCCACTAAATGAGGGAATAATATGTGTGAGGGTACCGAAGGAGAGTTCCAAATGTGAGTGGGTAGAATATATATCCCACGGGGGTAAAATTGAAAAAAGTTGAAAACATTTTTTTTTGGACTTAGTCTTTTTTCCGGCATTTATCAGGCTTTCAGATAGGGGAAATGTCAGTGAGCATTCCGATTTCAGTTCCAGAGCGATTCGCCCAATGAGTCCTTGATATTTAGTCGTTTTCAGCCAATTTTCTGTATTTTTGAAAATTTCACTTTTTTCTGAAAATATCCACTAAATGAGGGAATAATATGTGTGAGGGTACCCCAGGAGAGTTCCAAATGTGTGTGGGTAGAATATATATCCCACGGGGGTAAAATTGAAAAAAGCTGAAAAATTTTTTTTTGGACTTAGTCATTTTTCCGGCGTTTATCAGACTTTCAGATAAGAGAAATGTCAGTGAGCGTTCCGATTTCAGCTCCAGAGCGATTCGCCCAATGAGTCTTTGTTATTTAGTTATTTTCAGCCAATTTTCTGGATTTTTGAAAATTTCACTTTTTTGTGACAATATCCACTAAATGAGGGAATAATATGTGTGAGGGTACCCCAGGAGAGTTCCAAATGTGTGTGGGTAGATTATATATCCCACGGGGGTAAAATTTAAAAAAGTTGAAAAAAATATTTTTTTGGACTTAGTCATTTTTCCGGCGTTTATCAGACTTTCAGATAGGGGAAATGTCAGTGAGCGTTCCGATTTTAGTTCCAGAGCAATTCGCCCAATGAGTCGTTGTTATTTAGTTGTTTTCAGCCAATTTTCTGGATTTTTGAAAATTTCACTTTTTTGTGAAAATATCCACTAAATGAGGGAATAATATGTGTGAGGGTACCCCAGGAGAGTTCCAAATTTGTGTGGGTAGAATATATATCCCACGGGGGTAAAATTGAAAAAAGTTTAAAAAAAATTTTTTTTGGACTTAGTCATTTTTCCGGCGTTTATCAGACTTTCAGATAGGGGAAATGTCAGTGAGCGTTCCGATTTCAGTTCCAGAGCGATTCGCCCAATGAGTCCTTGATAATTAGTCGTTTTCAGCCAATTTTCTGGATTTTTGAAAATTTCACTTCTTTGTGAAAATATCCACTAAATGAGGGAATAATTTGTATGAGGGTACCCCAGGAGAGTTCCAAATGTGTGTGGGTAGAATATATATCCCACGGGGGTAAAATTAAAAAAAGTTGAAAAAAAAATTTTTTTGGACTTAGTCATTTTTCCGGCGTTTATCAGAATTTCAGATAGGGGAAATGTCAGTGAGCGTTCCGATTTTAGTTCCAGAGCGATTCGCCCAATGAGTCCTTGTTATTTAGTTGTTTTCAGCCAATTTTCTGGATTTTTGAAAATTTCACTTTTTTGTGAAAATATCCACTAAATGAGGGAATAATATGTCTGAGGGTACCCCAGGAGAGTTCCAAATGTGTGTGGGTAGAATATATATCCCACGGGGGTAAAATTGAAAAAAGTTGAAAAAAATTTTTTTTTGGACTTAGTCATTTTTCCGGCGTTTATCAGACTTTCAGATAGGGGAAATGTCAAAGAGCGTTTTGATTTCAGTTCCAGAGCGATTCGCCCAATGAGTCCTTGATAATTAGTCGTTTTCAGCCAATTTTCTGGATTTTTGAAAATTTCATTCTTTGTGAAAATATCCACTAAATGAGGGAATAATATGTGTGAGGGTACCCGAGGAGAGTTCCAAATGTGTGTCGGTAGAATATATATCCCACGGGGTAAAATTGAAAAAAGTTGAAAAATTTTTTTTTAGGACTTAGTCATTTTTCCGGCGTTTAGCAGACTTTCAGATAGGGGAAATGTCAGTGAGCGTTCCGATTTCAGTTCCAGAGCGAATCGCCCAATGAATCCTTGATATTTAGTCGTTTTCAGCCAATTTTCTGGATTTTTGAAAATTTCACTTTTTTGTGAAAATATCCACTAAATGAGGGAATAATATGTGTGAGGGTACCGAAGGAGAGTTCCAAATGTGAGTGGGTAGAATATATATCCCACGGGGGTAAAATTGAAAAAAGTTGAAAACATTTTTTTTTGGACTTAGTCTTTTTTCCGGCATTTATCAGGCTTTCAGATAGGGGAAATGTCAGTGAGCATTCCGATTTCAGTTCCAGAGCGATTCGCCCAATGAGTCCTTGATATTTAGTCGTTTTCAGCCAATTTTCTGGATTTTTGAAAATTTCACTTTTTTCTGAAAATATCCACTAAATGAGGGAATAATATGTGTGAGGGTACCCCAGGAGAGTTCCAAATGTGTGTGGGTAGAATATATATCCCACGGGGGTAAAATTGAAAAAAGCTGAAAAATTTTTTTTTGGACTTAGTCATTTTTCCGGCGTTTATCAGACTTTCAGATAAGAGAAATGTCAGTGAGCGTTCCGATTTCAGCTCCAGAGCGATTCGCCCAATGAGTCTTTGTTATTTAGTTATTTTCAGCCAATTTTCTGGATTTTTGAAAATTTCACTTTTTTGTGACAATATCCACTAAATGAGGGAATAATATGTGTGAGGGTACCCCAGGAGAGTTCCAAATGTGTGTGGGTAGATTATATATCCCACGGGGGTAAAATTTAAAAAAGTTGAAAAAAATATTTTTTTGGACTTAGTGATTTTTCCGGCGTTTATCAGACTTTCAGATAGGGGAAATGTCAGTGAGCGTTCCGATTTTAGTTCCAGAGCAATTCGCCCAATGAGTCGTTGTTATTTAGTTGTTTTCAGCCAATTTTCTGGATTTTTGAAAATTTCACTTTTTTGTGAAAATATCCACTAAATGAGGGAATAATATGTGTGAGGGTACCCCAGGAGAGTTCCAAATTTGTGTGGGTAGAATATATATCCCACGGGGGTAAAATTGAAAAAAGTTTAAAAAAAATTTTTTTTGGACTTAGTCATTTTTCCGGCGTTTATCAGACTTTCAGATAGGGGAAATGTCAGTGAGCGTTCCGATTTCAGTTCCAGAGCGATTCGCCCAATGAGTCCTTGATAATTAGTCGTTTTCAGCCAATTTTCTGGATTTTTGAAAATTTCACTTCTTTGTGAAAATATCCACTAAATGAGGGAATAATTTGTATGAGGGTACCCCAGGAGAGTTCCAAATGTGTGTGGGTAGAATATATATCCCACGGGGGTAAAATTGAAAAAAGTTGAAAAAAATATTTTTTTGGACTTAGTCATTTTTCCGGCGTTTATCAGACTTTCAGATAGGGGAAATGTCAGTGAGCGTTCCGATTTCAGTTCCAGAGCGATTCGCCCAATGAGTCCTTGATAATTAGTCGTTTTCAGCCAATTTTCTGGATTTTTGAAAATTTCACTTCTTTGTGAAAATATCCACTAAATGAGGGAATAATTTGTATGAGGGTACCCCAGGAGAGTTCCAAATGTGTGTGGGTAGAATATATATCCCACGGGGGTAAAATTGAAAAAAGTTGAAAAATTTTTTTTTTGGACTTAGTCATTTTTCTGGCGTTTATCAAACTTTAAGATAGGGGAAATGTCAGTGAGCATTCCCATTTCAGTTCCAGAGCAGTTCGCCCAATGAGTCTTTGATATTTAGTCGTTTTCAGCCAATTTTCTGGATTTTTGAAAATTTCACTTTTTTGTGAAAATATCCACTAAATGAGGGAATAATATGTATCAGGGGACCCCAGGAGAGTTCCAAATGTGTGTGGGTAGAATATATATCCCACGGGGGTAAAATTGAATAAAGTTGAAAAAAATTTTTTTTGGACTTAGTCATTTTTCTGGCGTTTATCAGACTTTCAGATAGGGGAAATGTCAGTGAACGTTCCGATTTTAGTTCCAGAGCAATTCGCCCAATGAGTCCTTGTTATTTAGTTGTTTTCAGCCAATTTTCTGTATTTTTGAAAATTTCACTTTTTTGTGAAAATATCCACTAAATGAGGGAATAATATGTGTGAGGGCACCCCAGGAGAGTTCCAAATGTGTGTGGGTAGAATATATATCCCACGGGGGTAAAATTAAAAAAAGTTGAAAAAAAAATTTTTTTGGACTTAGTCATTTTTCCGGCGTTTATCAGAATTTCAGATAGGGGAAATGTCAGTGAGCGTTCCGATTTTAGTTCCAGAGCGATTCGCCCAATGAGTCCTTGATATTTAGTCGTTTTCAGCCAATTTTCTGGATTTTTGAAAATTTCACTTTTTTGTGAAAATATCCACTAAATGAGGGAATAATATGTGTGAGGGTACCGAAGGAGAGTTCCAAATGTGAGTGGGTAGAATATATATCCCACGGGGGTAAAATTGAAAAAAGTTGAAAACATTTTTTTTTGGACTTAGTCTTTTTTCCGGCGTTGATCAGACTTTCAGATAGGGGAAATGTCAAAGAGCGTTTTGATTTCAGTTCCATAGCGATTCGCCCAATGAGTCCTTGATAATTAGTCGTTTTCAGCCAATTTTCTGGATTTTTGAAAATTTCATTCTTTGTGAAAATATCCACTAAATGAGGGAATAATATGTGTGAGGGTACCCCAGGAGAGTTCCAAGTGTGTGTGGGTAGAATATATATCCCACGGGGGTAAAATTGAAAAAAGTTGAAAAAAATTTTTTTTTGGACTTAGTCTTTTTTCCGGCATTTATCAGGCTTTCAGATAGGGGAAATGTCAGTGAGCATTCCGATTTCAGTTCCAGAGCGATTCGCCCAATGAGTCCTTGATATTTAGTCGTTTTCAGCCAATTTTCTGGATTTTTGAAAATTTCACTTTTTTCTGAAAATATCCACTAAATGAGGGAATAATATGTGTGAGGGTACCCCAGGAGAGTTCCAAATGTGTGTGGGTAGAATATATATCCCACGGGGGTAAAATTGAAAAAAGCTGAAAAATTTTTTTTTGGACTTAGTCATTTTTCCGGCGTTTATCAGACTTTCAGATAAGAGAAATGTCAGTGAGCGTTCCGATTTCAGCTCCAGAGCGATTCGCCCAATGAGTCTTTGTTATTTAGTTATTTTCAGCCAATTTTCTGGATTTTTGAAAATTTCACTTTTTTGTGACAATATCCACTAAATGAGGGAATAATATGTGTGAGGGTACCCCAGGAGAGTTCCAAATGTGTGTGGGTAGATTATATATCCCACGGGGGTAAAATTTAAAAAAGTTGAAAAAAATATTTTTTTGGACTTAGTCATTTTTCCGGCGTTTATCAGACTTTCAGATAGGGGAAATGTCAGTGAGCGTTCCGATTTTAGTTCCAGAGCAATTCGCCTAATGAGTCGTTGTTATTTAGTTGTTTTCAGCCAATTTTCTGGATTTTTGAAAATTTCACTTTTTTGTGAAAATATCCACTAAATGAGGGAATAATATGTGTGAGGGTACCCCAGGAGAGTTCCAAATTTGTGTGGGTAGAATATATATCCCACGGGGGTAAAATTGAAAAAAGTTTAAAAAAAATTTTTTTTGGACTTAGTCATTTTTCCGGCGTTTATCAGACTTTCAGATAGGGGAAATGTCAGTGAGCGTTCCGATTTCAGTTCCAGAGCGATTCGCCCAATGAGTCCTTGATAATTAGTCGTTTTCAGCCAATTTTCTGGATTTTTGAAAATTTCACTTCTTTGTGAAAATATCCACTAAATGAGGGAATAATTTGTATGAGGGTACCCCAGGAGAGTTCCAAATGTGTGTGGGTAGAATATATATCCCACGGGGGTAAAATTGAAAAAAGTTGAAAAAAATATTTTTTTGGACTTAGTCATTTTTCCGGCGTTTATCAGACTTTCAGATAGGGGAAATGTCAGTGAGCGTTCCGATTTCAGTTCCAGAGCGATTCGCCCAATGAGTCCTTGATAATTAGTCGTTTTCAGCCAATTTTCTGGATTTTTGAAAATTTCACTTCTTTGTGAAAATATCCACTAAATGAGGGAATAATTTGTATGAGGGTACCCCAGGAGAGTTCCAAATGTGTGTGGGTAGAATATATATCCCACGGGGGTAAAATTGAAAAAAGTTGAAAAATTTTTTTTTTGGACTTAGTCATTTTTCTGGCGTTTATCAAACTTTAAGATAGGGGAAATGTCAGTGAGCATTCCCATTTCAGTTCCAGAGCAGTTCGCCCAATGAGTCTTTGATATTTAGTCGTTTTCAGCCAATTTTCTGGATTTTTGAAAATTTCACTTTTTTGTGAAAATATCCACTAAATGAGGGAATAATATGTATCAGGGGACCCCAGGAGAGTTCCAAATGTGTGTGGGTAGAATATATATCCCACGGGGGTAAAATTGAATAAAGTTGAAAAAAATTTTTTTTGGACTTAGTCATTTTTCTGGCGTTTATCAGACTTTCAGATAGGGGAAATGTCAGTGAACGTTCCGATTTTAGTTCCAGAGCAATTCGCCCAATGAGTCCTTGTTATTTAGTTGTTTTCAGCCAATTTTCTGTATTTTTGAAAATTTCACTTTTTTGTGAAAATATCCACTAAATGAGGGAATAATATGTGTGAGGGCACCCCAGGAGAGTTCCAAATGTGTGTGGGTAGAATATATATCCCACGGGGGTAAAATTAAAAAAAGTTGAAAAAAAAATTTTTTTGGACTTAGTCATTTTTCCGGCGTTTATCAGAATTTCAGATAGGGGAAATGTCAGTGAGCGTTCCGATTTTAGTTCCAGAGCGATTCGCCCAATGAGTCCTTGTTATTTAGTTGTTTTCAGCCAATTTTCTGGATTTTTGAAAATTTCACTTTTTTGTGAAAATATCCACTAAATGAGGGAATAATATGTCTGAGGGTACCCCAGGAGAGTTCCAAATGTGTGTGGGTAGAATATATATCCCACGGGGGTAAAATTGAAAAAAGTTGAAAAAAATTTTTTTTTGGACTTAGTCATTTTTCCGGCGTTTATCAGACTTTCAGATAGGGGAAATGTCAAAGAGCGTTTTGATTTCAGTTCCAGAGCGATTCGCCCAATGAGTCCTTGATAATTAGTCGTTTTCAGCCAATTTTCTGGATTTTTGAAAATTTCATTCTTTGTGAAAATATCCACTAAATGAGGGAATAATATGTGTGAGGGTACCCGAGGAGAGTTCCAAATGTGTGTCGGTAGAATATATATCCCACGGGGTAAAATTGAAAAAAGTTGAAAATTTTTTTTTTAGGACTTAGTCATTTTTCCGGCGTTTAGCAGACTTTCAGATAGGGGAAATGTCAGTGAGCGTTCCGATTTCAGTTCCAGAGCGAATCGCCCAATGAATCCTTGATATTTAGTCGTTTTCAGCCAATTTTCTGGATTTTTGAAAATTTCACTTTTTTGTGAAAATATCCACTAAATGAGGGAATAATATGTGTGAGGGTACCGAAGGAGAGTTCCAAATGTGAGTGGGTAGAATATATATCCCACGGGGGTAAAATTGAAAAAAGTTGAAAACATTTTTTTTTGGACTTAGTCTTTTTTCCGGCGTTGATCAGACTTTCAGATAGGGGAAATGTCAAAGAGCGTTTTGATTTCAGTTCCATAGCGATTCGCCCAATGAGTCCTTGATAATTAGTCGTTTTCAGCCAATTTTCTGGATTTTTGAAAATTTCATTCTTTGTGAAAATATCCACTAAATGAGGGAATAATATGTGTGAGGGTACCCCAGGAGAGTTCCAAGTGTGTGTGGGTAGAATATATATCCCACGGGGGTAAAATTGAAAAAAGTTGAAAAAAATTTTTTTTTGGACTTAGTCTTTTTTCCGGCATTTATCAGGCTTTCAGATAGGGGAAATGTCAGTGAGCATTCCGATTTCAGTTCCAGAGCGATTCGCCCAATGAGTCCTTGATATTTAGTCGTTTTCAGCCAATTTTCTGGATTTTTGAAAATTTCACTTTTTTCTGAAAATATCCACTAAATGAGGGAATAATATGTGTGAGGGTACCCCAGGAGAGTTCCAAATGTGTGTGGGTAGAATATATATCCCACGGGGGTAAAATTGAAAAAAGCTGAAAAATTTTTTTTTGGACTTAGTCATTTTTCCGGCGTTTATCAGACTTTCAGATAAGAGAAATGTCAGTGAGCGTTCCGATTTCAGCTCCAGAGCGATTCGCCCAATGAGTCTTTGATATTTAGTCGTTTTCAGCCAATTTTCTGGATTTTTGAAAATTTCACTTTTTTGTGAAAATATCCACTAAATGGGGGAATAATATGTGTGGGGGAACCGAAGGAGAGTTCCAAATGTGAGTGGGTAGAATATATATCCCACGGGGGTAAAATTGAAAAAAGTTGAAAAAATTTTTTTTAGGACTTAGTCATTTTTCCGGCGTTTAGCAGACTTTCAGATAGGGGAAATGTCAGTGAGCGTTCCGATTTCATTTCCAGAGCGATTCGCCCAATGAGTCCTTGATATTTATTCGTTTTCAGCCAATTTTCTGGATTTTTGAAAATGTCACTTTTTTGTGAAAATATCCACTAAATGAGGGAATAATATGTGTGAGGGTACCCCAGGAGAGTTCCAACTGTGTGTGGGTAGAATATATATCCCACGGGGGTAAAATTGAAAAAAGTTGAAAATATTTTTTTTTGGACTTAGACATTTTTCCGGCGTGTATCAGTCTTTCAGATAGAGAAAATATCAGGGAGCGTTCCGATTTTAGTTCCAGAGCGATTCGCCTTATGAGTCCTTGTTATTTAGTTATTTTCAGCCAATTTTCTGGATTTTTGAAAATTTCACTTTTTTGTGACAATATCCACTAAATGAGGGAATAATATGTGTGAGGGTACCCCAGGAGAGTTCCAAATGTGTGTGGGTAGATTATATATCCCACGGGGGTAAAATTTAAAAAAGTTGAAAAAAATATTTTTTTGGACTTAGTCATTTTTCCGGCGTTTATCAGACTTTCAGATAGGGGAAATGTCAGTGAGCGTTCCGATTTTAGTTCCAGAGCAATTCGCCCAATGAGTCGTTGTTATTTAGTTGTTTTCAGCCAATTTTCTGGATTTTTGAAAATTTCACTTTTTTGTGAAAATATCCACTAAATGAGGGAATAATATGTGTGAGGGTACCCCAGGAGAGTTCCAAATTTGTGTGGGTAGAATATATATCCCACGGGGGTAAAATTGAAAAAAGTTTAAAAAAAATTTTTTTTGGACTTAGTCATTTTTCCGGCGTTTATCAGACTTTCAGATAGGGGAAATGTCAGTGAGCATTCCGATTTCAGTTCCAGAGCGATTCGCCCAATGAGTCCTTGATAATTAGTCGTTTTCAGCCAATTTTCTGGATTTTTGAAAATTTCACTTCTTTGTGAAAATATCCACTAAATGAGGGAATAATTTGTATGAGGTTACCCCAGGAGAGTTCCAAATGTGTGTGGGTAGAATATATATCCCACGGGGGTAAAATTGAAAAAAGTTGAAAAATTTTTTTTTTGGACATAGTAATTTTTCTGGCGTTTATCAAACTTTAAGATAGGGGAAATGTCAGTGAGCATTCCCATTTCAGTTCCAGAGCAATTCGCCCAATGAGTCTTTGATATTTAGTCGTTTTCAGCCAATTTTCTGGATTTTTGAAAATTTCACTTTTTTGTGAAAATATCCACTAAATGAGGGAATAATATGTATCAGGGGACCCCAGGAGAATTCCAAATGTGTGTGGGTAGAATATATATCCCACGGGGGTAAAATTGAATAAAGTTGAAAAAATTTTTTTTTGGACTTAGTCATTTTTCTGGCGTTTATCAGACTTTCAGATAGGGGAAATGTCAGTGAACGTTCCGATTTTAGTTCCAGAGCGATTCGCCCAATGAGTCCTTGTTATTTAGTTGTTTTCAGCCAATTTTCTGGATTTTTGAAAATTTCACTTTTTTGTGAAAATATCCACTAAATGAGGGAATAATATGTGTGAGGGTACCCCAGGAGAGTTCCAAATGTGTGTGGGTAGAATATATATCCCACGGGGGTAAAATTAAAAAAAGTTGAAAAAAAAATTTTTTTGGACTTATTCATTTTTCCGGCGTTTATCAGACTTTCAGATAGGGGAAATGTCAGTGAGCGTTCCGATTTTAGTTCCAGAGCGATTCGCCCAATGAGTCCTTGTTATTTAGTTGTTTTCAGCCAATTTTCTGGATTTTTGAAAATTTCACTTTTTTGTGAAAATATCCACTAAATGAGGGAATAATATGTCTGAGGGTACCCCAGGAGAGTTCCAAATGTGTGTGGGTAGAATATATATCCCATGGGGGTAAAATTGAAAAAAGTTGATAAAAATTTTTTTTTGGACTTAGTCATTTTTCCGGCGTTTATCAGACTTTCAGATAGGGGAAATGTCAGTGAGCGTTCCGATTTTAGTTCCAGAGCGATTCGCCCAATGAGTCCTTGTTATTTAGTTGTTTTCAGCCAATTTTCTGGATTTTTGAAAATTTCACTTTTTTGTGAAAATATCCACTAAATGAGGGAATAATATGTGTGAGGGTACCGAAGGAGAGTTCCAAATTTGTGTGGGTAGAATATATATCCCACGGGGGTAAAATTGAAAAAAGTTTAAAAAAATTTTTTTTGGGACTTAGTCATTTTTTCGGCGTTTATCAGACTTTCAGATAGGGGAAATGTCAGTGAGCGTTCCGATTTCAGTTCCAGAGCGATTCGCCCAATGAGTCCTTGTTATTTAGTTGTTTTCAGCCAATTTTCTGGATTTTTGAAAATTTCACTTTTTTGTGAAAATATCCACTAAATGAGGGAATAATATGTGTGAGGGTACCCCAGGAGAGTTCTAAATGTGTGTAGGAAGAATATATATCCCACGGGGGTAAAATTGAAAAAAGTTGAAAAAAATTTTTTTTGGGACTTGGTCATTTTTCCGGCGTTTTTCAGACTTTCAGATAGGGCAAATGTTAGTGAGCGTTCCGATTTCAGTTCCAGAGCGATTCGCCCAATGAGTCCTTGTTATTTATTTGTTTTCAGCCAATTATCTGGATTTTTGAAAATTTCACTTTTTTGTGAAAATATCCACTAAATGAGGGAATAATATGTGTGAGGGTACCCCAGGAGAGTTCTAAATGTGTGTGGGAAGAATATATATCCCACGGGGGTAAAATTGAAAAAAGTCAAAAAAAAATTTTTTTTTGATTGTCATTTTTCTGGCGTTTATCAGACTTTAAGACAGGGGAAATGGCAGTGAGCATTCCCATTTCAGTTCCAGAGCGATTCGCCCAATGAGTCTTTGATATTTAGTCGTTTTCAGCCAATTTTCTGGATTTTTGAAAATTTCACTTTTTTGTGAAAATATCCACTAAATGAGGGAATAATATGTGTGAGGGTACCCCAGGAGAGTTCCAAATGTGTGTGGGTAGAATATATATCCCACGGGGGTAAAATTGAAAAAAGTTTAAAAAAATTTTTTTTGGGACTTAGTCATTTTTCCGGCGTTTATCAGACTTTCAGATAGGGGAAATGTCAGTGAGCGTTCCGATTTCAGTTCCAGAGCGATTCGCCCAATGAGTCCTTGTTATTTAGTTGTTTTCAGCCAATTTTCTGGATTTTTGAAAATTTCACTTTTTTGTGAAAATATCCACTAAATGAGGGAATAATATGTGTGAGGGTACCCCAGGAGAGTTCCAAATGTGTGTGGGTAGAATATATATCCCACGGGGGTAAAATTGAAAAAAGTTGAAAAAAATTTTTTTTTGGACTTAGTCATTTTTCCGGCGTTTATCAGACTTTCAGATAGGGGAAATGTCAGTGAGCGTTCCGATTTTAGTTCCAGAGCAATTCGCCCAATGAGTCGTTGTTATTTAGTTGTTTTCAGCCAATTTTCTGGATTTTTGAAAATTTCACTTTTTTGTGAAAATATCCACTAAATGAGGGAATAATATGTGTGAGGGTACCCCAGGAGAGTTCTAAATGTGTGTGGGAAGAATATATATCCCACGGGGGTAAAATTGAAAAAAGTTGAAAAAAATTTTTTTTTGGACTTGGTCATTTTTCCGGCGTTTATCAGACTTTCAGATACGGCAAATGTTAGTGAGCGTTTCGATTTCAGTTCCAGAGCGATTCGCCCAATGAGTCCTTGTTATTTATTTGTTTTCAGCCAATTATCTGGATTTTTGAAAATTTCACTTTTTTGTGAAAATATCCACTAAATGAGGGAATAATATGTGTGACGGTACCCCAGGAGAGTTCTAAATGTGTGTGGGAAGAATATATATCCCATGGGGTTAAAATTGAAAAAAGTTGAAAAAAATTTTTTTTTGGACTTGGTCATTTTTCCGGCGTTTATCAGACTTTCAGATAGGGCAAATGTTAGTGAGCATTCCGATTTCAGTTCCAGAGCGATTCGCCCAATGAGTCCTTGTTATTTAGTTGTTTTCAGCCAATTATCTGGATTTTTGAAAATTTCACTTTTTTGTGAAAATATCCACTAAATGAGGGAATAATATGTGTGAGGGTACCGAAGGAGAGTTCCAAATGTGTGTGGGTAGAATATGTATCCCACGGGGGTAAAATTGAAAATAGTTAAAAAAAAATTTTTTTTTGACTGTCATTTTTCTGGCGTTTATCAGACTTTAAGACAGGGGAAATGTCAGTGAGCAATCCCATTTCAGTTCTAGAGCGATTCGCCCAATGAGTCTTTTATATTTAGTCGTTTTCAGCCAATTTTCTGGATTTTTGAAAATTTCACTTTTTTGTGAAAATATCCACTAAATGAGGGAATAATATGTGTGAGGGTACCGAAGGAGAGTTCCAAATTTGTGTGGGTAGAATATATATCCCACGGGGGTAAAATTGAAAAAAGTTTTAAAAAATTTTTTTTTGGACTTAGTCATTTTTCCGGCGTTTATCAGACTTTAAGATAGGCGAAATGTCAGTGAGCGTTCCAATTTCAGTTCTAGAGCGATTCGCCCAATGAGTCCTTGATATTTAGTCGTTTTCAGCCAATTTTCTGGATTCTTGAAAATTTCACTTTTTTGTGAAAATATCCACTAAATGAGGGAATAATATGTCTGAGGTTACCCCAGGAAAGTTCCAAATGTGTGTGGGTAGAATATATATCCCACGGGGGTAAAATTGAAAAAAGTTGAAAAAAATTATTTTTTTGGACTTAGTCATTTTTCCGGCGTTTATCAGACTTTCAGATAGGGGAAATGTCAGTGAGCGTTCCGATTTTAGTTCCAGAGCGATTCGCCCAATGAGTCCTTGTTATTTAGTTGTTTTCAGCCAATTATCTGGATTTTTGAAAATTTCACTTTTTTGTGAAAATATCCACTAAATGAGGGAATAATATGTATGAGGGTACCCCAGGAGAGTGCCAAATGTGTGTGGGTAGAATATATATCCCACGAGGGTAAAATTGAAAAAAATTGAAAAAATTTTTTTTTGGACTTAGTCATTTTTCTGGCGTTTATCAGACTTTAAGATAGGGGAAATGTCAGTGAGCATTCCCATTTCAGTTCCAGAGCGATGCGCCCAATGAGTCTTTGATATTTAGTCGTTTTCAGCCAATTTTCTGGATTTTTGAAAATTTCACTTTTTTGTGAAAATATCCACTAAATGAGGGAATAATATGTGTGAGGGTACCCCAGAAGAGTTCTAAATGTGTGTGGGAAGAATATATATCCCACGGGGGTAAAATTGAAAAAGTTGAAAAAATTTTTTTTTGGACTTGGTCATTTTTCCGGCGTTTATCAGACTTTCAGATAGGGGAAATGTCAGTGAGCGTTCCGATTTTAGTTCCAGAGCTATTCGCTAAATGAGTCCTTGTTATTTAGTTGTTTTCAGCCAATTTTCTGGATTTTTTAAAATTTCACTTTTTTGTGAAAATATCCACTAAATGAGGGAATAATATGTGTGAGGGTACCCCAGGAGAGTTCCAAATGTGTGTGGGTAGAATATATATCCCACGGGGGTAAAATTGAAAAAAGTTGAAAAAAAATTTTTTTTGGACTTAGTCATTTTTCCGGCGTTTATCAGACTTTCAGATAGGGGAAATGTCAGTGAGCGTTCCGATTTTAGTTCCAGAGCGATTCGCCCAATGAGTCCTTGTTATTTAGTTGTTTTCAGCCAATTATCTGGATTTTTGAAAATTTCACTTTTTTGTGAAAATATCCACTAAATGAGGGAATAATATGTATGAGGGTACCCCAGGAGAGTGCAAAATGTGTGTGGGTAGAATATATATCCCACGGGGGTAAAATTGAAAAAAATTGAAAAAATTTTTTTTTGGACTTAGTCATTTTTCTGGCGTTTATCAGACTTTAAGATAGGGGAAATGTCAGTGAGCATTCCCATTTCAGTTCCAGAGCGATGCGCCCAATGAGTCTTTGATATTTAGTCGTTTTCAGCCAATTTTCTGGATTTTTGAAAATTTCACTTTTTTGTGAAAATATCCACTAAATGAGGGAATAATATGTGTGAGGGTACCCCAGAAGAGTTCTAAATGTGTGTGGGAAGAATATATATCCCACGGGGGTAAAATTGAAAAAGTTGAAAAAAATTTTTTTTGGACTTGGTCATTTTTCCGGCGTTTATCAGACTTTCAGATAGGGGAAATGTCAGTGAGCGTTCCGATTTTAGTTCCAGAGCTATTCGCCCAATGAGTCCTTGTTATTTAGTTGTTTTCAGCCAATTATCTGGATTTTTGAAAATTTCACTTTTTTGTGAAAATATCCACTAAATGAGGGAATAATATGTATGAGGGTACCCCAGGAGAGTGCCAAATGTGTGTGGGTAGAATATATATCCCACGGGGGTAAAATTGAAAAAAATTGAAAAAATTTTTTTTTGGACTTAGTCATTTTTCTGGCGTTTATCAGACTTTAAGATAGGGGAAATGTCAGTGAGCATTCCCATTTCAGTTCCAGAGCGATGCGCCCAATGAGTCTTTGATATTTAGTCGTTTTCAGCCAATTTTCTGGATTTTTGAAAATTTCACTTTTTTGTGAAAATATCCACTAAATGAGGGAATAATATGTGTGAGGGTACCCCAGAAGAGTTCTAAATGTGTGTGGGAAGAATATATATCCCACGGGGGTAAAATTGAAAAAGTTGAAAAAAATTTTTTTTGGACTTGGTCATTTTTCCGGCGTTTATCAGACTTTCAGATAGGGGAAATGTCAGTGAGCGTTCCGATTTTAGTTCCAGAGCTCTTCGCTAAATGAGTCCTTGTTATTTAGTTGTTTTCAGCCAATTATCTGGATTTTTGAAAATTTCACTTTTTTGTGAAAATATCCACTAAATGAGGGAATAATATGTGTGAGGGTACCCCAGGAGAGTTCCAAATGTGTGTGGGTAGAATATATATCCCACGGGGGTAAAATTGAAAAAAGTTGAAAAAAAATTTTTTTTGGACTTAGTCATTTTTCCGGCGTTTCTCAGACTTTCAGATAGGGGAAATGTCAGTGAGCGTTCCGATTTTAGTTCCAGAGCGATTCGCCCAATGAGTCCTTGTTATTTAGTTGTTTTCAGCCAATTATCTGGATTTTTGAAAATTTCACTTTTTTGTGAAAATATCCACTAAATGAGGGAATAATATGTATGAGGGTACCCCAGGAGAGTGCCAAATGTGTGTGGGTAGAATATATATCCCACGGGGGTAAAATTGAAAAAAATTGAAAAAATTTTTTTTTGGACTTAGTCATTTTTCTGGCGTTTATCAGACTTTAAGATAGGGGAAATGTCAGTGAGCATTCCCATTTCAGTTCCAGAGCGATTCGCCCAATGAGTCTTTGATATTTAGTCGTTTTCAGCCAATTTTCTGGATTTTTGAAAATTTCACTTTTTTGTGAAAATATCCACTAAATGAGGGAATAATATGTGTGAGGGTACCCCAGGAGAGTTCTAAATGTGTGTGGGAAGAATATATATCCCACGGGGGTAAAATTGAAAAAAGTTGAAAAAAATTTTTTTGGGGACTTAGTCATTTTTCCGGCGTTTATCAGACTTTCAGATAGGGGAAATGTCAGTGAGCGTTCCGATTTTAGTTCCAGAGCGATTCGCCCAATGAGTCCTTGTTATTTAGTTGTTTTCAGCCAATTTTCTGGATTTTTTAAAATTTCACTTTTTTGTGAAAATATCCACTAAATGAGGGAATAATATGTGTGAGGGTACCCCAGGAGAGTTCCAAATGTGTGTGGGTAGAATATATATCCCACGGGGGTAAAATTGAAAAAAGTTGAAAAAAATTTTTTTTTGGACTTAGTCATTTTTCCGGCGTTTATCAGACTTTCAGATAGGGGAAATGTCAGTGAGCGTTCCGATTTTAGTTCCAGAGCGATTCGCCCAATGAGTCCTTGTTATTTAGTTGTTTTCAGCCAATTATCTGGATTTTTGAAAATTTCACTTTTTTGTGAAAATATCCACTAAATGAGGGAATAATATGTATGAGGGTACCCCAGGAGAGTGCTAAATGTGTGTGGGTAGAATATATATCCCACGGGGGTAAAATTGAAAAAAATTGAAAAAATTTTTTTTTGGACTTAGTCATTTTTCTGGCGTTTATCAGACTTTAAGATAGGGGAAATGTCAGTGAGCATTCCCATTTCAGTTCCAGAGCGATGCGCCCAATGAGTCTTTGATATTTAGTCGTTTTCAGCCAATTTTCTGGATTTTTGAAAATTTCACTTTTTTGTGAAAATATCCACTAAATGAGGGAATAATATGTGTGAGGGTACCCCAGGAGAGTTCTAAATGTGTGTGGGAAGAATATATATCCCACGGGGGTAAAATTGAAAAAAGTTGAAAAAAATTTTTTTGGGGACTTAGTCATTTTTCCGGCGTTTATCAGACTTTCAGATAGGGGAAATGTCAGTGAGCGTTCCGATTTTAGTTCCAGAGCGATTCGCCCAATGAGTCCTTGTTATTTAGTTGTTTTCAGCCAATTTTCTGGATTTTTTAAAATTTCACTTTTTTGTGAAAATATCCACTAAATGAGGGAATAATATGTGTGAGGGTACCCCAGGAGAGTTCCAAATGTGTGTGGGTAGAATATATATCCCACGGGGGTAAAATTTAAAAAAGTTGAAAAAATTTTTTTTTGGACTTAGTCATTTTTCTGGCGTTTATCAGACTTTAAGATAGGGGAAATGTCAGTGAGCATTCCGATTTCAGTTCCAGAGCTATTCGCCCAATGAGTCTTTGATATTTAGTCGTTTTCAGGCAATTTTCTGGATTTTTGAAAATTTCACTTTTTTGTGAAAATATCCACTAAATGAGGGAATAATATGTGTGAGGGTACCGAAGGAGAGTTCCAAATGTGTGTGGGTAGAATATATATCCCACGGGGGTAAAATTGAAAAAAGTTGAAAAAATGTTTTTTTTGAACTTAGTCATTTTTCCGGCGTTTATCAGACTTTCAGATAGAGGAAATGTCAGTGAGCGTTCAGATTTCAGTTCCAGAGCGATTCGCCCAATGAGTCCTTGTTATTTAGTTGTTTTCAGCCAATTTTCTGGATTTTTGAAAATTTCACTTTTTTGTGAAAATATCCACTAAATGAGGGAATAATATGTGTGAGGGTACCCCAGGAGAGTTCCAAATGTGTGTGGGTAGAATATATATCCCACGGGGGTAAAATTGAAAAAAGTTGAAAAAAATTTTTTTTTGGACTTAGTCATTTTTCCTGCGTTTATCAGACTTTCAGATAGGGGAAATGTCAGTGAGCGTTCCGATTTCAGCTCCAGAGCGATTCGCCCAATGAGTCCTTGTTATTTAGTTGTTTTCAGCCAATTTTCTGGATTTTTGAAAATTTCACTTTTTTGTGACAATATCCACTAAATGAGGGAATAATATGTGTGAGGGTACCCCAGGAGAGTTCCAAATGTGTGTGGGTAGAATATGTATCCCACGGGGGTAAAATTTAAAAAAGTTTAAAAAAATATTTTTTTGGACTTAGTCATTTTTCCGGCGTTTATCAGACTTTCATATAGGGGAAATGTCAGTGAGCGTTCCGATTTTAGTTCCAGAGCGATTCGCCCAATGAGTCCTTGTTATTTAGTTGTTTTCAGCCAATTTTCTGGATTTTTGAAAATTTCACTTTTTTGTGAAAATATCCACTAAATGAGGGAATAATATGTGTGAGGGTACCCCAGGAGAGTTCTAAATGTGTGTGGGAAGAATATATATCCCACGGGGGTAAAATTGAAAAAAGTTGAAAAAAATTTTTTTTTGGACTTGGTCATTTTTCCGGCGTTTATCAGACTTTCAGATAGGGCAAATGTTAGTGAGCATTCCGATTTCAGTTCCAAAGCGATTCGCCCAATGAGTCCTTGTTATTTAGTTGTTTTCAGCCAATTATCTGGATTTTTGAAAATTTCACTTTTTTGTGAAAATATCCACTAAATGAGGGAATAATATGTATGAGGGTACCCCAGGAGAGTGCCAAATGTGTGTGGGTAGAATATATATCCCACGGGGGTAAAATTGAAAAAAATTGAAAAAATTTTTTTTTGGACTTGGTCATTTTTCCGGCGTTTATCAGACTTTCAGATAGGGGAAATGTCAGTGAGCGTTCCGATTTTAGTTCCAGAGCTATTCGCTAAATGAGTCCTTGTTATTTAGTTGTTTTCAGCCAATTTTCTGGATTTTTTAAAATTTCACTTTTTTGTGAAAATATCCACTAAATGAGGGAATAATATGTGTGAGGGTACCCCAGGAGAGTTCCAAATGTGTGTGGGTAGAATATATATCCCACGGGGGTAAAATTGAAAAAAGTTGAAAAAAAATTTTTTTGGGACTTAGTCATTTTTCCGGCGTTTATCAGACTTTCAGATAGGGGAAATGTCAGTGAGCGTTCCGATTTTAGTTCCAGAGCGATTCGCCCAATGAGTCCTTGTTATTTAGTTGTTTTCAGCCAATTATCTGGATTTTTGAAAATTTCACTTTTTTGTGAAAATATCCACTAAATGAGGGAATAATATGTATGAGGGTACCCCAGGAGAGTGCCAAATGTGTGTGGGTAGAATATATATCCCACGGGGGTAAAATTGAAAAAAATTGAAAAAATTTTTTTTTGGACTTAGTCATTTTTCTGGCGTTTATCAGACTTTAAGATAGGGGAAATGTCAGTGAGCATTCCCATTTCAGTTCCAGAGCGATGCGCCCAATGAGTCTTTGATAATTAGTCGTTTTCAGCCAATTTTCTGGATTTTTGAAAATTTCACTTTTTTGTGAAAATATCCACTAAATGAGGGAATAATATGTGTGAGGGTACCCCAGAAGAGTTCTAAATGTGTGTGGGAAGAATATATATCCCACGGGGGTAAAATTGAAAAAGTTGAAAAAAATTTTTTTTGGACTTGGTCATTTTTCCGGCGTTTATCAGACTTTCAGATAGGGGAAATGTCAGTGAGCGTTCCGATTTTAGTTCCAGAGCTCTTCGCTAAATGAGTCCTTGTTATTTAGTTGTTTTCAGCCAATTTTCTGGATTTTTTAAAATTTCACTTTTTTGTGAAAATATCCACTAAATGAGGGAATAATATGTGTGAGGGTACCCCAGGAGAGTTCCAAATGTGTGTGGGTAGAATATATATCCCACGGGGGTAAAATTGAAAAAAGTTGAAAAAAAATTTTTTTTGGACTTAGTCATTTTTCCGGCGTTTCTCAGACTTTCAGATAGGGGAAATGTCAGTGAGCGTTCCGATTTTAGTTCCAGAGCGATTCGCCCAATGAGTCCTTGTTATTTAGTTGTTTTCAGCCAATTATCTGGATTTTTGAAAATTTCACTTTTTTGTGAAAATATCCACTAAATGAGGGAATAATATGTATGAGGGTACCCCAGGAGAGTGCCAAATGTGTGTGGGTAGAATATATATCCCACGGGGGTAAAATTGAAAAAAATTGAAAAAATTTTTTTTTGGACTTAGTCATTTTTCTGGCGTTTATCAGACTTTAAGATAGGGGAAATGTCAGTGAGCATTCCCATTTCAGTTCCAGAGCGATTCGCCCAATGAGTCTTTGATATTTAGTCGTTTTCAGCCAATTTTCTGGATTTTTGAAAATTTCACTTTTTTGTGAAAATATCCACTAAATGAGGGAATAATATGTGTGAGGGTACCCCAGGAGAGTTCTAAATGTGTGTGGGAAGAATATATATCCCACGGGGGTAAAATTGAAAAAAGTTGAAAAAAATTTTTTTGGGGACTTAGTCATTTTTCCGGCGTTTATCAGACTTTCAGATAGGGGAAATGTCAGTGAGCGTTCCGATTTTAGTTCCAGAGCGATTCGCCCAATGAGTCCTTGTTATTTAGTTGTTTTCAGACAATTTTCTGGATTTTTTAAAATTTCACTTTTTTGTGAAAATATCCACTAAATGAGGGAATAATATGTGTGAGGGTACCCCAGGAGAGTTCCAAATGTGTGTGGGTAGAATATATATCCCACGGGGGTAAAATTGAAAAAAGTTGAAAAAAATTTTTTTTTGGACTTAGTCATTTTTCCGGCGTTTATCAGACTTTCAGATAGGGGAAATGTCAGTGAGCGTTCCGATTTTAGTTCCAGAGCGATTCGCCCAATGAGTCCTTGTTATTTAGTTGTTTTCAGCCAATTATCTGGATTTTTGAAAATTTCACTTTTTTGTGAAAATATCCACTAAATGAGGGAATAATATGTATGAGGGTACCCCAGGAGAGTGCCAAATGTGTGTGGGTAGAATATATATCCCACGGGGGTAAAATTGAAAAAAATTGAAAAAATTTTTTTTTGGACTTAGTCATTTTTCTGGCGTTTATCAGACTTTAAGATAGGGGAAATGTCAGTGAGCATTCCCATTTCAGTTCCAGAGCGATGCGCCCAATGAGTCTTTGATATTTAGTCGTTTTCAGCCAATTTTCTGGATTTTTGAAAATTTCACTTTTTTGTGAAAATATCCACTGAATGAGGGAATAATATGTGTGAGGGTACCCCAGGAGAGTTCTAAATGTGTGTGGGAAGAATATATATCCCACGGGGGTAAAATTGAAAAAAGTTGAAAAAAATTTTTTTGGGGACTTAGTCATTTTTCCGGCGTTTATCAGACTTTCAGATAGAGGAAATGTCAGTGAGCGTTCAGATTTCAGTTCCAGAGCGATTCGCCCAATGAGTCCTTGTTATTTAGTTGTTTTCAGCCAATTTTCTGGATTTTTGAAAATTTCACTTTTTTGTGAAAATATCCACTAAATGAGGGAATAATATGTGTGAGGGTACCCCAGGAGAGTTCCAAATGTGTGTGGGTAGAATATATATCCCACGGGGGTAAAATTGAAAAAAGTTGAAAAAAATTTTTTTTTGGACTTAGTCATTTTTCCGGCGTTTATCAGACTTTCAGATAGGGGAAATGTCAGTGAGCGTTCCGATTTCAGCTCCAGAGCGATTCGCCCAATGAGTCCTTGTTATTTAGTTGTTTTCAGCCAATTTTCTGGATTTTTGAAAATTTCACTTTTTTGTGACAATATCCACTAAATGAGGGAATAATATGTGTGAGGGTACCCCAGGAGAGTTCCAAATGTGTGTGGGTAGAATATGTATCCCACGGGGGTAAAATTGAAAAAAGTTGAAAAAAATTTTTTTTTGGACTTGGTCATTTTTCCGGCGTTTATCAGACTTTCAGATAGGGCAAATGTTAGTGAGCATTCCGATTTCAGTTCCAGAGCGATTCGCCCAATGAGTCTTTGTTATTTAGTTGTTTTCAGCCAATTATCTGGATTTTTGAAAATTTCACTTTTTTGTGAAAATATCCACTAAATGAGGGAATAATATGTGTGAGGGTACCGAAGGAGAGTTCCAAATGTGTGTGGGTAGAATATATATCCCACGGGGGTAAAATTGAAAAAAGTTGAAAAAAATTTTTTGGGGGACTTAGTCATTTTTCCGGCGTTTATCAGACTTTCAGATAGGGGAAATGTCAGTGAGCGTTCCGATTTTAGTTCCAGAGCGATTTGCCCAATGAGTCCTTGTTATTTAGTTGTTTTCAGCCAATTTTCTGGATTTTTGAAAATTTCACTTTTTTGTGACAATATCCACTAAATGAGGGAATAATATGTGTGAGGGTACCCCAGGAGAGTTCCAAATGTGTGTGGGTAGAATATATATCCCACGGGGGTAAAATTTAAAAAAGTTTAAAAAAATATTTTTTTGGACTTAGTCATTTTTCCGGCGTTTATCAGACTTTCAGATAGGGGAAATGTCAGTGAGCGTTCCGATTTTAGTTCCAGAGCGATTCGCCCAATGAGTCGTTGTTATTTAGTTGTTTTCAGCCAATTTTCTGGATTTTTGAAAATTTCACTTTTTTGTGAAAATATCCACTAAATGAGGGAATAATATGTGTGAGGGTACCCCAGGAGAGTTCCAAATGTGTGTGGGTAGAATATATATATCCCACAAGGGTAAAATTGAAAAAAGTTGAAAAAATTTTTTATTGGACTTAGTCATTTTTCCGGCGTTTATCATACTTTCAGATAGGGGAAATGTCAGTGAGCTTTCCGATTTCAGTTCCAGAGCGATTCGCCCAATGAGTCTTTGATATTTAGTCGTTTTCAGCCAATTTTCTGGATTTTTGAAAATTTCACATTTTTGTGAAAATATTCACTAAATGAGGGAATAATATGTATGAGGGTACCCCAGGAGAGTGCCAAATGTGTGTGGGTAGAATGTAAATCCCACGGGGGTAAAATTGAAAAAAGTTGAAAAAATTTTTTTTGGGACTTAGTCATTTTCCTGGCGTTTATCAGACTTTAAGATAGGGGAAATGTCAGTGAGCATTCCCATTTCAGTTCCAGAGCGATTCGCCCAATGAGTCTTTGATATTTAGTCGTTTTCAGCCAATTTTCTGGATTTTTCAAAATTTCACTTTTTTGTGAAAATATCCACTAAATGAAGGAATAATATGTGTGAGGGTACCGAAGGAGAGTTCCAAATGTGTGTGGGTAGAATATATATCCCACGGGGGTAAAATTGAAAAAAGTTGAAAAAATTTTTTTTTTGGACTTAGTCATTTTTCCGGCGTTTATCAGACTTTCAGATAGGGGAAATGTCAGTGAGCATTCCGATTTCAGTTCCAGAGCGATTCGCCCAATGATTCCTTGTTATTTAGTTGTTTTCAGCCAATTTTCTGGATTTTTGAAAATTTCACTTTTTTGTGAAAATATCCACTAAATGAGGGAATAATATGTATGAGGGTACCCCAGGAGAGTGCCAAATGTGTGTGGGTAGAATATATATCCCACGGGGGTAAAATTGAAAAAAGTTGAAAAAAAATTTTTTTTGGACTTAGTCATTTTTCCGGCGTTTATCAGTCTTTCAGATAGGGGAAATGTCAGTGAGCGTTCCGATTTTAGTTCAAGACCGATTCGCCCAATGAGTCCTTGTTATTTAGTTGTTTTCAGCCAATTTTCTGGATTTTTGAAAATTTCACTTTTTTGTGAAAATATCCACTAAATGAGGGAATAATATGTGTGAGGGTACCCCAGGAGAGTTCCAAATGTGTGTGGGTAGAATATATATCCCACTGGGGTAAAATTGAAAAAAGTTGAAAACATTTTTTTTTTGGACTTAGTCATTTTTCCGGTGTTTATCAGACTTTCAGATAGGGCAAATGTCAGTGAGTGTTCCAATTTCAGTTCCAGAACTATTCGCCCAATGAGTCTATGATATTTAGTCATTTTCAGCCAATTTTCTGGATTTTTGAAAATTTCACTTTTTTGTGAAAATATCCACTAAATGAGGGAATAATATGTGTGAGGGTACCCCAGGAGAGTTCCAAATGTGTGTGGGTAGAATATATATCCCACGGGGGTAAAATTGAAAAAAGTTGAAAACATTTTTTTTTTGGACTTAGTCATTTTTCCGGTGTTTATCAGACTTTCAGATAGGGGAAATGTCAGTGAGCGTTCCGATTTCAGTTCCAGAGCGATTCGCCCAATCAGTCCTTGATATTTAGTCGTTTTCAGCCAATATTTTGGATTTTTGAAAATTTCACTTTTTTGTGATAATATCCACTAAATTAGGGAATAATATGTGTGAGGGTACCCCAGGAGAGTTACAAATGTGTGTGGGTAGAATACATATCCCACTGGGGTAAAATTGAAAAAAGTTGAAAACATTTTTTTTTTGGACTTAGTCATTTTTCCGGCGTTTATCAGACTTTCAGATACGGCAAATGTCAGTGAGTGTTCCAATTTCAGTTCCAGAGCGATTCGCCCAATGAGTCTATGATATTTAATCGTTTTCAGCCAATATTTTGGATTTTTGAAAATTTCACTTTTTTGTGAAAATATCCACTAAATTAGGGAATGATATATGTGAGGGTAACCCAGGAGAGTTCCAAATGTGTGTGGGTAGAATATATATCCCACTTGGGGTAAAATTGAAAAAAGTTGAAAACATTTTTTTTTGGACTTAGTCATTTTTCCGGCGTTTATAAGACTTTCAGATAGGGCAAATGTCAGTGAGTGTTCCAATTTCAGTTCCAGAGCGATTCGCCCAATGAGTCTTTGATATTTAGTCGTTTTCAGCCATTATTTTGGATTTTTGAAAATTTCACTTTTTTGTGAAAATATCCACTTAATGAGGGAATAATATGTGTGAGGGTACCCCAGGAGAGTTCCAAATGTGTGTGGGTAGAATATATATCCCACGGGGGTAAATCTGAAAAAAGTAGAAAAAATTTTTTTTTTGGACTTAGTCATTTTTCCGGCGTTTTTCAGACTTTTACATAGGGGAAATGTCAGTGAGCGTTCCGATTTCAGTTCCAGAGCGATTCTCCCAATGAGTCCTTGATATTTAGTCGTTTTCAGCCAATATTTTGGATTTTTGAAAATTTCACTTTTTTGTGAAAATATCCACTAAATTAGGGAATAATATGTGTGAGGGTACCCCAGGAGAGTTCTAAATGTGTGTGGGAAGAATATATATCCCACGGGGGTAAAATTGAAAAAAGTTGAAAAAAATTTTTTTTTGGACTTAGTCATTTTTCCGGCGTTTATCAGACTTTCAGATAGGGGAAATGTCAGTGAGCGTTCCGATTTCAGTTCCAGAGCGATTCGCCCAATGAGTCCTTGTTATTTAGTTGTTTTCAGCCAATTTTCTGGATTTTTGAAAATTTCACTTTTTTGTGAAAATATCCACTAAATGAGGGAATAATATGTATGAGGGTACCCCAGGAGAGTGCCAAATGTGTGTGGGTAGAATATATATCCCACGGGGGTAAAATTGAAAAAAGTTGAAAAAATTTTTTTTTGGACTTAGTCATTTTTCCGGCGTTTATCAGACTTTCAGATAGGGGAAATGTCAGTGAGCATTCCGATTTCAGTTCCAGAGCGATTCGCCCAATGAGTCCTTGTTATTTAGTTGTTTTCAGGCAATTTTCTGGATTTTTGAAAATTTCACTTTTTTGTGAAAATATCCACTAAATGAGGGAATAATATGTGTGAGGGTACCGAAGGAGAGTTCCAAATGTGTGTGGGTAGAATATATATCCCACGGGGGTAAAATTGAAAAAAGTTGAAAAAATGTTTTTTTTGGACTTAGTCATTTTTCCGGCGTTTATCAGACTTTCAGATAGAGGAAATGTCAGTGAGCGTTCAGATTTCAGTTCCAGAGCGATTCGCCCAATGAGTCCTTGTTATTTAGTTGTTTTCAGCCAATTTTCTGGATTTTTGAAAATTTCACTTTTTTGTGAAAATATCCACTAAATGAGGGAATAATATGTGTGAGGGTACCCCAGGAGAGTTCCAAATGTGTGTGGGTAGAATATATATCCCACGGGGGTAAAATTGAAAAAAGTTGAAAAAAATTTTTTTTTGGACTTAGTCATTTTTCCGGCGTTTATCAGACTTTCAGATAGGGGAAATGTCAGTGAGCGTTCCGATTTCAGCTCCAGAGCGATTCGCCCAATGAGTCCTTGTTATTTAGTTGTTTTCAGCCAATTTTCTGGATTTTTGAAAATTTCACTTTTTTGTGACAATATCCACTAAATGAGGGAATAATATGTGTGAGGGTACCCCAGGTGAGTTCCAAATGTGTGTGGGTAGAATATGTATCCCACGGGGGTAAAATTTAAAAAAGTTTAAAAAAATATTTTTTTGGACTTAGTCATTTTTCCGGCGTTTATCAGACTTTCAGATAGGGGAAATGTCAGTGAGCGTTCCGATTTTAGTTCCAGAGCGATTCGCCCAATGAGTCCTTGTTATTTAGTTGTTTTCAGCCAATTTTCTGGATTTTTGAAAATTTCACTTTTTTGTGAAAATATCCACTAAATGAGGGAATAATATGTGTGAGGGTACCCCAGGAGAGTTCTAAATGTGTGTGGGAAGAATATATATCCCACGGGGGTAAAATTGAAAAAAGTTGAAAAAAATTTTTTTTTGGACTTGGTCATTTTTCCGGCGTTTATCAGACTTTCAGATAGGGCAAATGTTAGTGAGCATTCCGATTTCAGTTCCAGAGCGATTCGCCCAATGAGTCCTTGTTATTTAGTTGTTTTCAGCCAATTATCTGGATTTTTGAAAATTTCACTTTTTTGTGAAAATATCCACTAAATGAGGGAATAATATGTATGAGGGTACCGAAGGAGAGTTCCAAATGTGTGTGGGTAGAATATATATCCCACGGGGGTAAAATTGAAAAAAGTTGAAAAAAATTTTTTTGGGGACTTAGTCATTTTTCCGGCGTTTATCAGACTTTCAGATAGGGGAAATGTCAGTGAGCGTTCCGATTTTAGTTCCAGAGCGATTTGCCCAATGAGTCCTTGTTATTTAGTTGTTTTCAGCCAATTTTCTGGATTTTTGAAAATTTCACTTTTTTGTGAAAATATCCACTAAATGAGGGAATAATATGTGTGAGGGTACCCCAGGAGATTTCCAAATGTGTGTGGGTAGAATATATATATCCCACAAGGGTAAAATTGAAAAAAGTTGAAAAAATTTTTTATTGGACTTAGTCATTTTTCCGGCGTTTATCAGACTTTCAGATAGGGGAAATGTCAGTGAGCGTTCCGATTTCAGCTCCAGAGCGATTTGCCCAATGAGTCCTTGTTATTTAGTTGTTTTCAGCCAATTTTCTGGATTTTTGAAAATTTCACTTTTTTGTGACAATATCCACTAAATGAGGGAATAATATGTGTGAGGGTACCCCAGGAGAGTTCCAAATGTGTGTGGGTAGAATATATATCCCACGGGGGTAAAATTTAAAAAAGTTTAAAAAAATATTTTTTTGGACTTAGTCATTTTTCCGGCGTTTATCAGACTTTCAGATAGGGGAAATGTCAGTGAGCGTTCCGATTTTAGTTCCAGAGCGATTCGCCCAATGAGTCGTTGTTATTTAGTTGTTTTCAGCCAATTTTCTGGATTTTTGAAAATTTCACTTTTTTGTGAAAATATCCACTAAATGAGGGAATAATATGTGTGAGGGTACCCCAGGAGAGTTCCAAATGTGTGTGGGTAGAATATATATATCCCACAAGGGTAAAATTGAAAAAAGTTGAAAAAATTTTTTATTGGACTTAGTCATTTTTCCGGCGTTTATCATACTTTCAGATAGGGGAAATGTCAGTGAGCTTTCCGATTTCAGTTCCAGAGCGATTCGCCCAATGAGTCTTTGATATTTAGTCGTTTTCAGCCAATTTTCTGGATTTTTGAAAATTTCACATTTTTGTGAAAATATTCACTAAATGAGGGAATAATATGTATGAGGGTACCCCAGGAGAGTGCCAAATGTGTGTGGGTAGAATATAAATCCCACGGGGGTAAAATTGAAAAAAGTTGAAAAAATTTTTTTTGGGACTTAGTCATTTTCCTGGCGTTTATCAGACTTTAAGATAGGGGAAATGTCAGTGAGCATTCCCATTTCAGTTCCAGAGCGATTCGCCCAATGAGTCTTTGATATTTAGTCGTTTTCAGCCAATTTTCTGGATTTTTCAAAATTTCACTTTTTTGTGAAAATATCCACTAAATGAAGGAATAATATGTGTGAGGGTACCGAAGGAGAGTTCCAAATGTGTGTGGGTAGAATATATATCCCACGGGGGTAAAATTGAAAAAAGTTGAAAAAATTTTTTTTTTGGACTTAGTCATTTTTCCGGCGTTTATCAGACTTTCAGATAGGGGAAATGTCAGTGAGCATTCCGATTTCAGTTCCAGAGCGATTCGCCCAATGATTCCTTGTTATTTAGTTGTTTTCAGCCAATTTTCTGGATTTTTGAAAATTTCACTTTTTTGTGAAAATATCCACTAAATGAGGGAATAATATGTATGAGGGTACCCCAGGAGAGTGCCAAATGTGTGTGGGTAGAATATATATCCCACGGGGGTAAAATTGAAAAAAGTTGAAAAAAAATTTTTTTTGGACTTAGTCATTTTTCCGGCGTTTATCAGTCTTTCAGATAGGGGAAATGTCAGTGAGCGTTCCGATTTTAGTTCAAGACCGATTCGCCCAATGAGTCCTTGTTATTTAGTTGTTTTCAGCCAATTTTCTGGATTTTTGAAAATTTCACTTTTTTGTGAAAATATCCACTAAATGAGGGAATAATATGTATGAGGGTACCCCAGGAGAGTGCCAAATGTGTGTGGGTAGAATATATATCCCACGGGGGTAAAATTGAAAAAAGTTGAAAAAATTTTTTTTTGGACTTAGTCATTTTTCCGGCGTTTATCAGACTTTCAGATAGGGGAAATGTCAGTGAGCATTCCGATTTCAGTTCCAGAGCGATTCGCCCAATGAGTCCTTGTTATTTAGTTGTTTTCAGCCAATTTTCTGGATTTTTGAAAATTTCACTTTTTTGTGAAAATATCCACTAAATGAGGGAATAATATGTGTGAGTGTACACCAGGAGAGTTCCAAATGTGTGTGGGTAAAATATATATCCCACGGGGGTAAAATTGAAAAAAGTTGAAAAAAATTTTTTTTTGGACTTATTCATTTTTCTGGGGTTTATCAGACTTTCAGATAGGGCAAATGTCAGTGAGTGTTCCAATTTCAGTTCCAGAGCGACTCGCCCAATGAGTCTTTGATATTTAGTCGCTTTCAGCCATTTTTCTGGATTTTTGAAAATTTCACTTTTTTGTGAAAATATCCACTAAATGAGGGAATAATATGTGTGAGGGTACCCCAGGAGAGTTCCAAATGTGTGTGGGTAGAATATATATCCCACTGGGGTAAAATTGAAAAAAGTTGAAAACATTTTTTTTTTGGACTTAGTCATTTTTCCGGTGTTTATCAGACTTTCAGATAGGGCAAATGTCAGTGAGTGTTCCAATTTCAGTTCCAGAACTATTCGCCCAATGAGTCTATGATATTTAGTCATTTTCAGCCAATTTTCTGGATTTTTGAAAATTTCACTTTTTTGTGAAAATATCCACTAAATGAGGGAATAATATGTGTGAGGGTACCCCAGGAGAGTTCCAAATGTGTGTGGGTAGAATATATATCCCACGTGGGTAAAATTGAAAAAAGTTGAAAACATTTTTTTTTTGGACGTAGTCATTTTTCCGGCGTTTATCAGACTTTCAGATAGGGGAAATGTCAGTGAGCGTTCCGATTTCAGTTCCAGAGCGATTCGCCCAATCAGTCCTTGATATTTAGTCGTTTTCAGCCAATATTTTGGATTTTTGAAAATTTCACTTTTTTGTGATAATATCCACTAAATTAGGGAATAATATGTGTGAGGGTACCCCAGGAGAGTTACAAATGTGTGTGGGTAGAATTTATTTCACACGGGGGTAAAATTGAAAAAAGTTGAAAACATTTTTTTTTTGGGACTTAGTCAATTTTCCGGCGTTTATCAGACTTTCAGATAGGGCAAATGTCAGTGAGCATTCCAATTTCAGTTCCAGAGCGATTCGCCCAATGAGTCCTTGATATTTAGTCGTTTTCAGCCATTAATTTGGATTTTTGAAAATTTCACTTTTTTGTGAAAATATCCACTAAATTAGGGAATAATATGTGTGAGTATACCCCATTAGAGTTACAAAAGTGTGTGGGTAGAATATATATCCCATTGGGGTAAAATTGAAAAAAGTTGAAAACATTTTTTTTTTGGACTTAGTCATTCTTCCAGCGTTTATCAGACTTTCAGATAGGGCCAATGTCAGTGAGTGTTCCAATTTCAGTTCCAGAGCGATTCGCCCAATGAGTCTTTGATATTTAGTCGTTTTCTGCCAATTTTCTGGATTTTTGAAAATTTCACTTTTTTGTGAAAATATCCACTAAATGAGGGAATAATATGTGTGAGGGTACCCCAGGAGAGTTCCAAATGTGTGTGGGCAGAATATATATCCCACGGGGGTAAAATTGAAAAAAGTTGAAAACATTTTTTTTTTGGACTTAGTCATTTTTCCGGCGTTTATCAGACTTTCAGATAGGGGAAATGTCAGTGAGCGTTCCGATTTCAGTTCCATAGCGATTCGCCCAATGAGTCTTTGATATTTAGTCGTTTTCAGCCAATATTTTGGATTTTTGAAAATTTCACTTTTTTGTGAAAATATCCACTAAATTAGGGAATAATATGTGTGAGGGTACCCCAGGAGAGTTCCAAATGTGTGTGGGTAGAATATATATCCCACTGGGGTAAAATTGAAAAAAGTTGAAAACATTTTTTTTTTGGACTTAGTCATTTTTCCGGCGTTTATCAGACTTTCAGATAGGGCAAATGTCAGTGAGTGTTCCAATTTCAGTTCCAGAACGATTCGCCCAATGAGTCTATGATATTTAGTCATTTTCAGCCAATTTTCTGGATTTTTGAAAATTTCACTTTTTTGTGAAAATATCCACTAAATGAGGGAATAATATGTGTGAGGGTACCCCAGGAGAGTTCCAAATGTGTGTGGGTAGAATATATATCCCACGGGGGTAAATCTGAAAAAAGTTGAAAACATTTTTTTTTTGGACTTAGTCATTTTTCCGGTGTTTATCAGACTTTCAGATAGGGGAAATGTCAGTGAGCGTTCCGATTTCAGTTCCAGAGCGATTCGCCCAATCAGTCCTTGATATTTAGTCGTTTTCAGCCAATATTTTGGATTTTTGAAAATTTCACTTTTTTGTGAAAATATCCACTAAATTAGGGAATAATATGTGTGAGGGTACCCCAGGAGAGTTACAAATGTGTGTGGGTAGAATACATATCCCACTGGGGTAAAATTGAAAAAAGTTGAAAAAATTTTTTTTGGGACTTAGTCATTTTCCTGGCGTTTATCAGACTTTAAGATAGGGGAAATGTCAGTGAGCATTCCCATTTCAGTTCCAGAGCGATTCGCCCAATGAGTCTTTGATATTTAGTCGTTTTCAGCCAATTTTCTGGATTTTTCAAAATTTCACTTTTTTGTGAAAATATCCACTAAATGAAGGAATAATATGTGTGAGGGTACCGAAGGAGAGTTCCAAATGTGTGTGGGTAGAATATATATCCCACGGGGGTAAAATTGAAAAAAGTTGAAAAAATTTTTTTTTTGGACTTAGTCATTTTTCCGGCGTTTATCAGACTTTCAGATAGGGGAAATGTCAGTGAGCGTTCCGATTTCAGTTCCAGAGCGATTCGCCCAATGAGTCCTTGTTATTTAGTTGTTTTCAGCCAATTTTCTGGATTTTTGAAAATTTCACTTTTTTGTGACAATATCCACTAAATGAGGGAATAATATGTGTGAGGGTACCCCAGGAGAGTTCCAAATGTGTGTGGGTAGAATATATATCCCACGGGGGTAAAATTTAAAAAAGTTGAAAAAATTTTTTTTTGGACTTAGTCATTTTTCTGGCGTTTATCAGACTTTAAGATAGGGGAAATGTCAGTGAGCATTCCGATTTCAGTTCCAGAGCTATTCGCCCAATGAGTCTTTGATATTTAGTCGTTTTCAGGCAATTTTCTGGATTTTTGAAAATTTCACTTTTTTGTGAAAATATCCACTAAATGAGGGAATAATATGTGTGAGGGTACCGAAGGAGAGTTCCAAATGTGTGTGGGTAGAATATATATCCCACGGGGGTAAAATTGAAAAAAGTTGAAAAAAATTTTTTTTTGGACTTAGTCATTTTTCCGGCGTTTATCAGACTTTCAGATAGGGGAAATGTCAGTGAGCGTTCCGATTTCAGCTCCAGAGCGATTTGCCCAATGAGTCCTTGTTATTTAGTTGTTTTCAGCCAATTTTCTGGATTTTTGAAAATTTCACTTTTTTGTGACAATATCCACTAAATGAGGGAATAATATGTGTGAGGGTACCCCAGGAGAGTTCCAAATGTGTGTGGGTAGAATATATATCCCACGGGGGTAAAATTTAAAAAAGTTTAAAAAAATATTTTTTTGGACTTAGTCATTTTTCCGGCGTTTATCAGACTTTCAGATAGGGGAAATGTCAGTGAGCGTTCCGATTTTAGTTCCAGAGCGATTCGCCCAATGAGTCGTTGTTATTTAGTTGTTTTCAGCCAATTTTCTGGATTTTTGAAAATTTCACTTTTTTGTGAAAATATCCACTAAATGAGGGAATAATATGTGTGAGGGTACCCCAGGAGAGTTCCAAATGTGTGTGGGTAGAATATATATATCCCACAAGGGTAAAATTGAAAAAAGTTGAAAAAATTTTTTATTGGACTTAGTCATTTTTCCGGCGTTTATCATACTTTCAGATAGGGGAAATGTCAGTGAGCTTTCCGATTTCAGTTCCAGAGCGATTCGCCCAATGAGTCTTTGATATTTAGTCGTTTTCAGCCAATTTTCTGGATTTTTGAAAATTTCACATTTTTGTGAAAATATTCACTAAATGAGGGAATAATATGTATGAGGGTACCCCAGGAGAGTGCCAAATGTGTGTGGGTAGAATATAAATCCCACGGGGGTAAAATTGAAAAAAGTTGAAAAAAATTTTTTTGGGACTTAGTCATTTTCCTGGCGTTTATCAGACTTTAAGATAGGGGAAATGTCAGTGAGCATTCCCATTTCAGTTCCAGAGCGATTCGCCCAATGAGTCTTTGATATTTAGTCGTTTTCAGCCAATTTTCTGGATTTTTCAAAATTTCACTTTTTTGTGAAAATATCCACTAAATGCAGGAATAATATGTGTGAGGGTACCGAAGGAGAGTTCCAAATGTGTGTGGGTAGAATATATATCCCACGGGGGTAAAATTGAAAAAAGTTGAAAAAATTTTTTTTTTGGACTTAGTCATTTTTCCGGCGTTTATCAGACTTTCAGATAGGGGAAATGTCAGTGAGCATTCCGATTTCAGTTCCAGAGCGATTCGCCCAATGATTCCTTGTTATTTAGTTGTTTTCAGCCAATTTTCTGGATTTTTGAAAATTTCACTTTTTTGTGAAAATATCCACTAAATGAGGGAATAATATGTATGAGGGTACCCCAGGAGAGTGCCAAATGTGTGTGGGTAGAATATATATCCCACGGGGGTAAAATTGAAAAAAGTTGAAAAAAAATTTTTTTTGGACTTAGTCATTTTTCCGGCGTTTATCAGTCTTTCAGATAGGGGAAATGTCAGTGAGCGTTCCGATTTTAGTTCCAGACCGATTCGCCCAATGAGTCCTTGTTATTTAGTTGTTTTCAGCCAATTTTCTGGATTTTTGAAAATTTCACTTTTTTGTGAAAATATCCACTAAATTAGGGAATAATATGTGTGAGGGTACCCCAGGAGAGTTCCAAATGTGTGTGGGTAGAATATATATCCCACTGGGGTAAAATTGAAAAAAGTTGAAAACATTTTTTTTTTGGACTTAGTCATTTTTCCGGCGTTTATCAGACTTTCAGATAGGGCAAATGTCAGTGAGTGTTCCAATTTCAGTTCCAGAACGATTCGCCCAATGAGTCTATGATATTTAGTCATTTTCAGCCAATTTTCTGGATTTTTGAAAATTTCACTTTTTTGTGAAAATATCCACTAAATGAGGGAATAATATGTGTGAGGGTACCCCAGGAGAGTTCCAAATGTGTGTGGGTAGAATATATATCCCACTGGGGTAAATCTGAAAAAAGTTGAAAACATTTTTTTTTTGGACTTAGTCATTTTTCCGGTGTTTATCAGACTTTCAGATAGGGGAAATGTCAGTGAGCGTTCCGATTTCAGTTCCAGAGCGATTCGCCCAATCAGTCCTTGATATTTAGTCGTTTTCAGCCAATATTTTGGATTTTTGAAAATTTCACTTTTTTGTGAAAATATCCACTAAATTAGGGAATAATATGTGTGAGGGTACCCCAGGAGAGTTACAAATGTGTGTGGGTAGAATACATATCCCACTGGGGTAAAATTGAAAAAAGTTGAAAAAATTTTTTTTGGGACTTAGTCATTTTCCTGGCGTTTATCAGACTTTAAGATAGGGGAAATGTCAGTGAGCATTCCCATTTCAGTTCCAGAGCGATTCGCCCAATGAGTCTTTGATATTTAGTCGTTTTCAGCCAATTTTCTGGATTTTTCAAAATTTCACTTTTTTGTGAAAATATCCACTAAATGAAGGAATAATATGTGTGAGGGTACCGAAGGAGAGTTCCAAATGTGTGTGGGTAGAATATATATCCCACGGGGGTAAAATTGAAAAAAGTTGAAAAAATTTTTTTTTTGGACTTAGTCATTTTTCCGGCGTTTATCAGACTTTCAGATAGGGGAAATGTCAGTGAGCGTTCCGATTTCAGTTCCAGAGCGATTCGCCCAATGAGTCCTTGTTATTTAGTTGTTTTCAGCCAATTTTCTGGATTTTTGAAAATTTCACTTTTTTGTGACAATATCCACTAAATGAGGGAATAATATGTGTGAGGGTACCCCAGGAGAGTTCCAAATGTGTGTGGGTAGAATATATATCCCACGGGGGTAAAATTTAAAAAAGTTGAAAAAATTTTTTTTTGGACTTAGTCATTTTTCTGGCGTTTATCAGACTTTAAGATAGGGGAAATGTCAGTGAGCATTCCGATTTCAGTTCCAGAGCTATTCGCCCAATGAGTCTTTGATATTTAGTCGTTTTCAGGCAATTTTCTGGATTTTTGAAAATTTCACTTTTTTGTGAAAATATCCACTAAATGAGGGAATAATATGTGTGAGGGTACCGAAGGAGAGTTCCAAATGTGTGTGGGTAGAATATATATCCCACGGGGGTAAAATTGAAAAAAGTTGAAAAAAATTTTTTTTTGGACTTAGTCATTTTTCCGGCGTTTATCAGACTTTCAGATAGGGGAAATGTCAGTGAGCGTTCCGATTTCAGCTCCAGAGCGATTTGCCCAATGAGTCCTTGTTATTTAGTTGTTTTCAGCCAATTTTCTGGATTTTTGAAAATTTCACTTTTTTGTGACAATATCCACTAAATGAGGGAATAATATGTGTGAGGGTACCCCAGGAGAGTTCCAAATGTGTGTGGGTAGAATATATATCCCACGGGGGTAAAATTTAAAAAAGTTTAAAAAAATATTTTTTTGGACTTAGTCATTTTTCCGGCGTTTATCAGACTTTCAGATAGGGGAAATGTCAGTGAGCGTTCCGATTTTAGTTCCAGAGCGATTCGCCCAATGAGTCGTTGTTATTTAGTTGTTTTCAGCCAATTTTCTGGATTTTTGAAAATTTCACTTTTTTGTGAAAATATCCACTAAATGAGGGAATAATATGTGTGAGGGTACCCCAGGAGAGTTCCAAATGTGTGTGGGTAGAATATATATATCCCACAAGGGTAAAATTGAAAAAAGTTGAAAAAATTTTTTATTGGACTTAGTCATTTTTCCGGCGTTTATCATACTTTCAGATAGGGGAAATGTCAGTGAGCTTTCCGATTTCAGTTCCAGAGCGATTCGCCCAATGAGTCTTTGATATTTAGTCGTTTTCAGCCAATTTTCTGGATTTTTGAAAATTTCACATTTTTGTGAAAATATTCACTAAATGAGGGAATAATATGTATGAGGGTACCCCAGGAGAGTGCCAAATGTGTGTGGGTAGAATATAAATCCCACGGGGGTAAAATTGAAAAAAGTTGAAAAAAATTTTTTTGGGACTTAGTCATTTTCCTGGCGTTTATCAGACTTTAAGATAGGGGAAATGTCAGTGAGCATTCCCATTTCAGTTCCAGAGCGATTCGCCCAATGAGTCTTTGATATTTAGTCGTTTTCAGCCAATTTTCTGGATTTTTCAAAATTTCACTTTTTTGTGAAAATATCCACTAAATGCAGGAATAATATGTGTGAGGGTACCGAAGGAGAGTTCCAAATGTGTGTGGGTAGAATATATATCCCACGGGGGTAAAATTGAAAAAAGTTGAAAAAATTTTTTTTTTGGACTTAGTCATTTTTCCGGCGTTTATCAGACTTTCAGATAGGGGAAATGTCAGTGAGCATTCCGATTTCAGTTCCAGAGCGATTCGCCCAATGATTCCTTGTTATTTAGTTGTTTTCAGCCAATTTTCTGGATTTTTGAAAATTTCACTTTTTTGTGAAAATATCCACTAAATGAGGGAATAATATGTATGAGGGTACCCCAGGAGAGTGCCAAATGTGTGTGGGTAGAATATATATCCCACGGGGGTAAAATTGAAAAAAGTTGAAAAAAAATTTTTTTTGGACTTAGTCATTTTTCCGGCGTTTATCAGTCTTTCAGATAGGGGAAATGTCAGTGAGCGTTCCGATTTTAGTTCCAGACCGATTCGCCCAATGAGTCCTTGTTATTTAGTTGTTTTCAGCCAATTTTCTGGATTTTTGAAAATTTCACTTTTTTGTGAAAATATCCACTAAATTAGGGAATAATATGTGTGAGGGTACCCCAGGAGAGTTCCAAATGTGTGTGGGTAGAATATATATCCCACTGGGGTAAAATTGAAAAAAGTTGAAAACATTTTTTTTTTGGACTTAGTCATTTTTCCGGCGTTTATCAGACTTTCAGATAGGGCAAATGTCAGTGAGTGTTCCAATTTCAGTTCCAGAACGATTCGCCCAATGAGTCTATGATATTTAGTCATTTTCAGCCAATTTTCTGGATTTTTGAAAATTTCACTTTTTTGTGAAAATATCCACTAAATGAGGGAATAATATGTGTGAGGGTACCCCAGGAGAGTTCCAAATGTGTGTGGGTAGAATATATATCCCACTGGGGTAAATCTGAAAAAAGTTGAAAACATTTTTTTTTTGGACTTAGTCATTTTTCCGGTGTTTATCAGACTTTCAGATAGGGGAAATGTCAGTGAGCGTTCCGATTTCAGTTCCAGAGCGATTCGCCCAATCAGTCCTTGATATTTAGTCGTTTTCAGCCAATATTTTGGATTTTTGAAAATTTCACTTTTTTGTGAAAATATCCACTAAATTAGGGAATAATATGTGTGAGGGTACCCCAGGAGAGTTACAAATGTGTGTGGGTAGAATACATATCCCACTGGGGTAAAATTGAAAAAAGTTGAAAAAATTTTTTTTGGGACTTAGTCATTTTCCTGGCGTTTATCAGACTTTAAGATAGGGGAAATGTCAGTGAGCATTCCCATTTCAGTTCCAGAGCGATTCGCCCAATGAGTCTTTGATATTTAGTCGTTTTCAGCCAATTTTCTGGATTTTTCAAAATTTCACTTTTTTGTGAAAATATCCACTAAATGAAGGAATAATATGTGTGAGGGTACCGAAGGAGAGTTCCAAATGTGTGTGGGTAGAATATATATCCCACGGGGGTAAAATTGAAAAAAGTTGAAAAAATTTTTTTTTTGGACTTAGTCATTTTTCCGGCGTTTATCAGACTTTCAGATAGGGGAAATGTCAGTGAGCGTTCCGATTTCAGTTCCAGAGCGATTCGCCCAATGAGTCCTTGTTATTTAGTTGTTTTCAGCCAATTTTCTGGATTTTTGAAAATTTCACTTTTTTGTGACAATATCCACTAAATGAGGGAATAATATGTGTGAGGGTACCCCAGGAGAGTTCCAAATGTGTGTGGGTAGAATATATATCCCACGGGGGTAAAATTTAAAAAAGTTGAAAAAATTTTTTTTTGGACTTAGTCATTTTTCTGGCGTTTATCAGACTTTAAGATAGGGGAAATGTCAGTGAGCATTCCGATTTCAGTTCCAGAGCTATTCGCCCAATGAGTCTTTGATATTTAGTCGTTTTCAGGCAATTTTCTGGATTTTTGAAAATTTCACTTTTTTGTGAAAATATCCACTAAATGAGGGAATAATATGTGTGAGGGTACCGAAGGAGAGTTCCAAATGTGTGTGGGTAGAATATATATCCCACGGGGGTAAAATTGAAAAAAGTTGAAAAAAATTTTTTTTTGGACTTAGTCATTTTTCCGGCGTTTATCAGACTTTCAGATAGGGGAAATGTCAGTGAGCGTTCCGATTTCAGCTCCAGAGCGATTTGCCCAATGAGTCCTTGTTATTTAGTTGTTTTCAGCCAATTTTCTGGATTTTTGAAAATTTCACTTTTTTGTGACAATATCCACTAAATGAGGGAATAATATGTGTGAGGGTACCCCAGGAGAGTTCCAAATGTGTGTGGGTAGAATATATATCCCACGGGGGTAAAATTTAAAAAAGTTTAAAAAAATATTTTTTTGGACTTAGTCATTTTTCCGGCGTTTATCAGACTTTCAGATAGGGGAAATGTCAGTGAGCGTTCCGATTTTAGTTCCAGAGCGATTCGCCCAATGAGTCGTTGTTATTTAGTTGTTTTCAGCCAATTTTCTGGATTTTTGAAAATTTCACTTTTTTGTGAAAATATCCACTAAATGAGGGAATAATATGTGTGAGGGTACCCCAGGAGAGTTCCAAATGTGTGTGGGTAGAATATATATATCCCACAAGGGTAAAATTGAAAAAAGTTGAAAAAATTTTTTATTGGACTTAGTCATTTTTCCGGCGTTTATCATACTTTCAGATAGGGGAAATGTCAGTGAGCTTTCCGATTTCAGTTCCAGAGCGATTCGCCCAATGAGTCTTTGATATTTAGTCGTTTTCAGCCAATTTTCTGGATTTTTGAAAATTTCACATTTTTGTGAAAATATTCACTAAATGAGGGAATAATATGTATGAGGGTACCCCAGGAGAGTGCCAAATGTGTGTGGGTAGAATATAAATCCCACGGGGGTAAAATTGAAAAAAGTTGAAAAAATTTTTTTGGGGACTTAGTCATTTTCCTGGCGTTTATCAGACTTTAAGATAGGGGAAATGTCAGTGAGCATTCCCATTTCAGTTCCAGAGCGATTCGCCCAATGAGTCTTTGATATTTAGTCGTTTTCAGCCAATTTTCTGGATTTTTCAAAATTTCACTTTTTTGTGAAAATATCCACTAAATGAAGGAATAATATGTGTGAGGGTACCGAAGGAGAGTTCCAAATGTGTGTGGGTAGAATATATATCCCACGGGGGTAAAATTGAAAAAAGTTGAAAAAATTTTTTTTTTGGACTTAGTCATTTTTCCGGCGTTTATCAGACTTTCAGATAGGGGAAATGTCAGTGAGCATTCCGATTTCAGTTCCAGAGCGATTCGCCCAATGATTACTTGTTATTTAGTTGTTTTCAGCCAATTTTCTGGATTTTTGAAAATTTCACTTTTTTGTGAAAATATCCACTAAATGAGGGAATAATATGTGTTCGGGTACCCCAGGAGAGTTCCAAATGTGTGTGGGTAGAATATATATCCCACGGGGGTAAAATTGAAAAAAGTTGAAAAAAAATTTTTTTTGGACTTAGTCATTTTTCCGGCGTTTATCAGTCTTTCAGATAGGGGAAATGTCAGTGAGCGTTCCGATTTTAGTTCCAGACCGATTCGCCCAATGAGTCCTTGTTATTTAGTTGTTTTCAGCCAATTTTCTGGATTTTTGAAAATTTCACTTTTTTGTGAAAATATCCACTAAATGAGGGAATAATATGTATGAGGGTACCCCAGGAGAGTGCCAAATGTGTATGGGTAGAATATATATCCCACGGGGGTAAAATAGAAAAAAGTTGAAAAAAATTTTTTTTTGGACTTATTCATTTTTCTGGGGTTTATCAGACTTTCAGATAGGGCAAATGTCAGTGAGTGTTCCAATTTCAGTTCCAGAGCGACTCGCCCAATGAGTCTTTGATATTTAGACGCTTTCAGCCATTTTTCTGGATTTTTGAAAATTTCACTTTTTTGTGAAAATATCCACTAAATGAGGGAATAATATGAGTGAGGGTACCCCAGGAGAGTTCCAAATGTGTGTGGGTAGAATATATATCCCACGTGGGTAAAATTGAAAAAAGTTGAAAACATTTTTTTTTTGGACTTAGTCATTTTTCCGGTGTTTATCAGACTTTCAGATAGGGCAAATGTCAGTGAGTGTTCCAATTTCAGTTCCAGAACTATTCGCCCAATGAGTCTATGATATTTAGTCATTTTCAGCCAATTTTCTGGATTTTTGAAAATTTCACTTTTTTGTGAAAATATCCACTAAATGAGGGAATAATATGAGTGAGGGTACCCCAGGAGAGTTCCAAATGTGTGTGGGTAGAATATATATCCCACGTGGGTAAAATTGAAAAAAGTTGAAAACATTTTTTTTTTGGACGTAGTCATTTTTCCAGCGTTTATCAGACTTTCAGATAGGGGAAATGTCAGTGAGCGTTCCGATTTCAGTTCCAGAGCGATTCGCCCAATGAGTCCTTGATATTTAGTCATTTTCAGCCAATATTTTGGATTTTTGAAAATTTCACTTTTTTGTGAAAATATCCACTAAATGAGGGAATAATATGTGTGAGGGTACCCCAGGAGAGTTCCAAATGTGTGTGGGTAGAATATATATCCCACGTGGGTAAAATTGAAAAAAGTTGAAAACATTTTTTTTTTGGACGTAGTCATTTTTCCGGCGTTTATCAGACTTTCAGATAGGGGAAATGTCAGTGAGCGTTCCGATTTCAGTTCCAGAGCGATTCGCCCAATGAGTCCTTGATATTTAGTCATTTTCAGCCAATATTTTGGATTTTTGAAAATTTCACTTTTTTGTGAAAATATCCACTAAATGAGGGAATAATATGTGTGAGGGTACCCCAGGAGAGTTCCAAATGTGTGTGGGTAGAATATATATCCCACGGGGGTAAAATTGAAAAAAGTTGAAAACATTTTTTTTTTGGACTTAGTCATTTTTCCGGTGTTTATCAGACTTTCAGATAGGGGAAATGTCAGTGAGCGTTCCGATTTCAGTTCCAGAGCGATTCGCCCAATCAGTCCTTGATATTTAGTCGTTTTCAGCCAATATTTTGGATTTTTGAAAATTTCACTTTTTTGTGATAATATCCACTAAATTAGGGAATAATATGTGTGAGGGTACCCCAGGAGAGTTACAAATGTGTGTGGGTAGAATACATATCCCACTGGGGTAAAATTGAAAAAAGTTGAAAACATTTTTTTTTTGGACTTAGTCATTTTTCCGGCGTTTATCAGACTTTCAGATACGGCAAATGTCAGTGAGTGTTCCATTTTCAGTTCCAGAGCGATTCGCCCAATGAGTCTATGATATTTAATCGTTTTCAGCCAATATTTTGGATTTTTGAAAATTTCACTTTTTTGTGAAAATATCCACTAAATTAGGGAATGATATATGTGAGGGTAACCCAGGAGAGTTCCAAATGTGTGTGGGTAGAATATATATCCCACTGGGGTAAAATTGAAAAAAGTTGAAAACATTTTTTTTTGGACTTAGTCATTTTTCCGGCGTTTATAAGACTTTCAGATAGGGCAAATGTCAGTGAGTGTTCCAATTTCAGTTCCAGAGCGATTCGCCCAATGAGTCTTTGATATTTAGTCGTTTTCAGCCATTATTTTGGATTTTTGAAAATTTCACTTTTTTGTGAAAATATCCACTTAATGAGGGAATAATATGTGTGAGGGTACCCCAGGAGAGTTCCAAATGTGTGTGGGTAGAATATATATCCCACGGGGGTAAATCTGAAAAAAGTAGAAAAAATTTTTTTTTTGGACTTAGTCATTTTTCCGGCGTTTTTCAGACTTTCACATAGGGGAAATGTCAGTGAGCGTTCCGATTTCAGTTCCAGAGCGATTCGCCCAATGAGTCCTTGATATTTAGTCGTTTTCAGCCAATATTTTGGATTTTTGAAAATTTCACTTTTTTGTGAAAATATCCACTAAATTAGGGAATAATATGTGTGAGGATACCCCAGGAGAGTTCCAAATGTGTGTGGGTAGAATTTATTTCACACGGGGGTAAAATTGAAAAAAGTTGAAAACATTTTTTTTTTGGGACTTAGTCAATTTTCAGGCGTTTATCAGACTTTCAGATAGGGCAAATGTCAGTGAGTGTTCCAATTTCAGTTCCAGAACGATTCGCCCAATGAGTCTATGATATTTAGTCATTTTCAGCCAATTTTCTGGATTTTTGAAAATTTCACTTTTTTGTGAAAATATCCACTAAATGAGGGAATAATATGTGTGAGGGTACCCCAGGAGAGTTCCAAATGTGTGTGGGTAGAATATATATCCCACGGGGGTAAATCTGAAAAAAGTTGAAAACATTTTTTTTTTGGACTTAGTCATTTTTCCGGTGTTTATCAGACTTTCAGATAGGGGAAATGTCAGTGAGCGTTCCGATTTCAGTTCCAGAGCGATTCGCCCAATCAGTCCTTGATATTTAGTCGTTTTCAGCCAATATTTTGGATTTTTGAAAATTTCACTTTTTTGTGAAAATATCCACTAAATTAGGGAATAATATGTGTGAGGGTACCCCAGGAGAGTTACAAATGTGTGTGGGTAGAATACATATCCCACTGGGGTAAAATTGAAAAAAGTTGAAAAAATTTTTTTTGGGACTTAGTCATTTTCCTGGCGTTTATCAGACTTTAAGATAGGGGAAATGTCAGTGAGCATTCCCATTTCAGTTCCAGAGCGATTCGCCCAATGAGTCTTTGATATTTAGTCGTTTTCAGCCAATTTTCTGGATTTTTCAAAATTTCACTTTTTTGTGAAAATATCCACTAAATGAAGGAATAATATGTGTGAGGGTACCGAAGGAGAGTTCCAAATGTGTGTGGGTAGAATATATATCCCACGGGGGTAAAATTGAAAAAAGTTGAAAAAATTTTTTTTTTGGACTTAGTCATTTTTCCGGCGTTTATCAGACTTTCAGATAGGGGAAATGTCAGTGAGCGTTCCGATTTCAGTTCCAGAGCGATTCGCCCAATGAGTCCTTGTTATTTAGTTGTTTTCAGCCAATTTTCTGGATTTTTGAAAATTTCACTTTTTTGTGACAATATCCACTAAATGAGGGAATAATATGTGTGAGGGTACCCCAGGAGAGTTCCAAATGTGTGTGGGTAGAATATATATCCCACGGGGGTAAAATTTAAAAAAGTTGAAAAAATTTTTTTTTGGACTTAGTCATTTTTCTGGCGTTTATCAGACTTTAAGATAGGGGAAATGTCAGTGAGCATTCCGATTTCAGTTCCAGAGCTATTCGCCCAATGAGTCTTTGATATTTAGTCGTTTTCAGGCAATTTTCTGGATTTTTGAAAATTTCACTTTTTTGTGAAAATATCCACTAAATGAGGGAATAATATGTGTGAGGGTACCGAAGGAGAGTTCCAAATGTGTGTGGGTAGAATATATATCCCACGGGGGTAAAATTGAAAAAAGTTGAAAAAAATTTTTTTTTGGACTTAGTCATTTTTCCGGCGTTTATCAGACTTTCAGATAGGGGAAATGTCAGTGAGCGTTCCGATTTCAGCTCCAGAGCGATTTGCCCAATGAGTCCTTGTTATTTAGTTGTTTTCAGCCAATTTTCTGGATTTTTGAAAATTTCACTTTTTTGTGACAATATCCACTAAATGAGGGAATAATATGTGTGAGGGTACCCCAGGAGAGTTCCAAATGTGTGTGGGTAGAATATATATCCCACGGGGGTAAAATTTAAAAAAGTTTAAAAAAATATTTTTTTGGACTTAGTCATTTTTCCGGCGTTTATCAGACTTTCAGATAGGGGAAATGTCAGTGAGCGTTCCGATTTTAGTTCCAGAGCGATTCGCCCAATGAGTCGTTGTTATTTAGTTGTTTTCAGCCAATTTTCTGGATTTTTGAAAATTTCACTTTTTTGTGAAAATATCCACTAAATGAGGGAATAATATGTGTGAGGGTACCCCAGGAGAGTTCCAAATGTGTGTGGGTAGAATATATATATCCCACAAGGGTAAAATTGAAAAAAGTTGAAAAAATTTTTTATTGGACTTAGTCATTTTTCCGGCGTTTATCATACTTTCAGATAGGGGAAATGTCAGTGAGCTTTCCGATTTCAGTTCCAGAGCGATTCGCCCAATGAGTCTTTGATATTTAGTCGTTTTCAGCCAATTTTCTGGATTTTTGAAAATTTCACATTTTTGTGAAAATATTCACTAAATGAGGGAATAATATGTATGAGGGTACCCCAGGAGAGTGCCAAATGTGTGTGGGTAGAATATAAATCCCACGGGGGTAAAATTGAAAAAAGTTGAAAAAATTTTTTTGGGGACTTAGTCATTTTCCTGGCGTTTATCAGACTTTAAGATAGGGGAAATGTCAGTGAGCATTCCGATTTCAGTTCCAGAGCGATTCGCCCAATGATTCCTTGTTATTTAGTTGTTTTCAGCCAATTTTCTGGATTTTTGAAAATTTCACTTTTTTGTGAAAATATCCACTAAATGAGGGAATAATATGTGTTCGGGTACCCCAGGAGAGTTCCAAATGTGTGTGGGTAGAATATATATCCCACGGGGGTAAAATTGAAAAAAGTTGAAAAAAAATTTTTTTTGGACTTAGTCATTTTTCCGGCGTTTATCAGTCTTTCAGATAGGGGAAATGTCAGTGAGCGTTCCGATTTTAGTTCCAGACCGATTCGCCCAATGAGTCCTTGTTATTTAGTTGTTTTCAGCCAATTTTCTGGATTTTTGAAAATTTCACTTTTTTGTGAAAATATCCACTAAATGAGGGAATAATATGTATGAGGGTACCCCAGGAGAGTGCCAAATGTGTATGGGTAGAATATATATCCCACGGGGGTAAAATAGAAAAAAGTTGAAAAAAATTTTTTTTGGACTTAGTCATTTTTCCGGCGTTTATCAGACTTTCAGATAGGGGAAATGTCAGTGAGCATTCCGATTTCAGTTCCAGAGCGATTCGCCCAATGAGTCCTTGTTATTTAGTTGTTTTCAGCCAATTTTCTGGATTTTTGAAAATTTCACTTTTTTGTGAAAATATCCACTAAATGAGGGAATAATATGTGTGAGTGTACACCAGGAGAGTTCCAAATGTGTGTGGGTAAAATATATATCCCACGGGGGTAAAATTGAAAAAAGTTGAAAAAAATTTTTTTTTGGACTTATTCATTTTTCCGGTGTTTATCAGACTTTCAGATAGGGGAAATGTCAGTGAGCGTTCCGATTTCAGTTCCAGAGCGATTCGCCCAATCAGTCCTTGATATTTAGTCGTTTTCAGCCAATATTTTGGATTTTTGAAAATTTCACTTTTTTGTGAAAATATCCACTAAATTAGGGAATAATATGTGTGAGGGTACCCCAGGAGAGTTACAAATGTGTGTGGGTAGAATACATATCCCACTGGGGTAAAATTGAAAAAAGTTGAAAAAATTTTTTTTGGGACTTAGTCATTTTCCTGGCGTTTATCAGACTTTAAGATAGGGGAAATGTCAGTGAGCATTCCCATTTCAGTTCCAGAGCGATTCGCCCAATGAGTCTTTGATATTTAGTCGTTTTCAGCCAATTTTCTGGATTTTTCAAAATTTCACTTTTTTGTGAAAATATCCACTAAATGAAGGAATAATATGTGTGAGGGTACCGAAGGAGAGTTCCAAATGTGTGTGGGTAGAATATATATCCCACGGGGGTAAAATTGAAAAAAGTTGAAAAAATTTTTTTTTTGGACTTAGTCATTTTTCCGGCGTTTATCAGACTTTCAGATAGGGGAAATGTCAGTGAGCGTTCCGATTTCAGTTCCAGAGCGATTCGCCCAATGAGTCCTTGTTATTTAGTTGTTTTCAGCCAATTTTCTGGATTTTTGAAAATTTCACTTTTTTGTGACAATATCCACTAAATGAGGGAATAATATGTGTGAGGGTACCCCAGGAGAGTTCCAAATGTGTGTGGGTAGAATATATATCCCACGGGGGTAAAATTTAAAAAAGTTGAAAAAATTTTTTTTTGGACTTAGTCATTTTTCTGGCGTTTATCAGACTTTAAGATAGGGGAAATGTCAGTGAGCATTCCGATTTCAGTTCCAGAGCTATTCGCCCAATGAGTCTTTGATATTTAGTCGTTTTCAGGCAATTTTCTGGATTTTTGAAAATTTCACTTTTTTGTGAAAATATCCACTAAATGAGGGAATAATATGTGTGAGGGTACCGAAGGAGAGTTCCAAATGTGTGTGGGTAGAATATATATCCCACGGGGGTAAAATTGAAAAAAGTTGAAAAAAATTTTTTTTTGGACTTAGTCATTTTTCCGGCGTTTATCAGACTTTCAGATAGGGGAAATGTCAGTGAGCGTTCCGATTTCAGCTCCAGAGCGATTTGCCCAATGAGTCCTTGTTATTTAGTTGTTTTCAGCCAATTTTCTGGATTTTTGAAAATTTCACTTTTTTGTGACAATATCCACTAAATGAGGGAATAATATGTGTGAGGGTACCCCAGGAGAGTTCCAAATGTGTGTGGGTAGAATATATATCCCACGGGGGTAAAATTTAAAAAAGTTTAAAAAAATATTTTTTTGGACTTAGTCATTTTTCCGGCGTTTATCAGACTTTCAGATAGGGGAAATGTCAGTGAGCGTTCCGATTTTAGTTCCAGAGCGATTCGCCCAATGAGTCGTTGTTATTTAGTTGTTTTCAGCCAATTTTCTGGATTTTTGAAAATTTCACTTTTTTGTGAAAATATCCACTAAATGAGGGAATAATATGTGTGAGGGTACCCCAGGAGAGTTCCAAATGTGTGTGGGTAGAATATATATATCCCACAAGGGTAAAATTGAAAAAAGTTGAAAAAATTTTTTATTGGACTTAGTCATTTTTCCGGCGTTTATCATACTTTCAGATAGGGGAAATGTCAGTGAGCTTTCCGATTTCAGTTCCAGAGCGATTCGCCCAATGAGTCTTTGATATTTAGTCGTTTTCAGCCAATTTTCTGGATTTTTGAAAATTTCACATTTTTGTGAAAATATTCACTAAATGAGGGAATAATATGTATGAGGGTACCCCAGGAGAGTGCCAAATGTGTGTGGGTAGAATATAAATCCCACGGGGGTAAAATTGAAAAAAGTTGAAAAAATTTTTTTGGGGACTTAGTCATTTTCCTGGCGTTTATCAGACTTTAAGATAGGGGAAATGTCAGTGAGCATTCCCATTTCAGTTCCAGAGCGATTCGCCCAATGAGTCTTTGATATTTAGTCGTTTTCAGCCAATTTTCTGGATTTTTCAAAATTTCACTTTTTTGTGAAAATATCCACTAAATGAAGGAATAATATGTGTGAGGGTACCGAAGGAGAGTTCCAAATGTGTGTGGGTAGAATATATATCCCACGGGGGTAAAATTGAAAAAAGTTGAAAAAATTTTTTTTTTGGACTTAGTCATTTTTCCGGCGTTTATCAGACTTTCAGATAGGGGAAATGTCAGTGAGCATTCCGATTTCAGTTCCAGAGCGATTCGCCCAATGATTCCTTGTTATTTAGTTGTTTTCAGCCAATTTTCTGGATTTTTGAAAATTTCACTTTTTTGTGAAAATATCCACTAAATGAGGGAATAATATGTGTTCGGGTACCCCAGGAGAGTTCCAAATGTGTGTGGGTAGAATATATATCCCACGGGGGTAAAATTGAAAAAAGTTGAAAAAAAATTTTTTTTGGACTTAGTCATTTTTCCGGCGTTTATCAGTCTTTCAGATAGGGGAAATGTCAGTGAGCGTTCCGATTTTAGTTCCAGACCGATTCGCCCAATGAGTCCTTGTTATTTAGTTGTTTTCAGCCAATTTTCTGGATTTTTGAAAATTTCACTTTTTTGTGAAAATATCCACTAAATGAGGGAATAATATGTATGAGGGTACCCCAGGAGAGTGCCAAATGTGTATGGGTAGAATATATATCCCACGGGGGTAAAATAGAAAAAAGTTGAAAAAAATTTTTTTTGGACTTAGTCATTTTTCCGGCGTTTATCAGACTTTCAGATAGGGGAAATGTCAGTGAGCATTCCGATTTCAGTTCCAGAGCGATTCGCCCAATGAGTCCTTGTTATTTAGTTGTTTTCAGCCAATTTTCTGGATTTTTGAAAATTTCACTTTTTTGTGAAAATATCCACTAAATGAGGGAATAATATGTGTGAGTGTACACCAGGAGAGTTCCAAATGTGTGTGGGTAAAATATATATCCCACGGGGGTAAAATTGAAAAAAGTTGAAAAAAATTTTTTTTTGGACTTATTCATTTTTCTGGGGTTTATCAGACTTTCAGATAGGGCAAATGTCAGTGAGTGTTCCAATTTCAGTTCCAGAGCGACTCGCCCAATGAGTCTTTGATATTTAGACGCTTTCAGCCATTTTTCTGGATTTTTGAAAATTTCACTTTTTTGTGAAAATATCCACTAAATGAGGGAATAATATGAGTGAGGGTACCCCAGGAGAGTTCCAAATGTGTGTGGGTAGAATATATATCCCACGTGGGTAAAATTGAAAAAAGTTGAAAACATTTTTTTTTTGGACTTAGTCATTTTTCCGGTGTTTATCAGACTTTCAGATAGGGCAAATGTCAGTGAGTGTTCCAATTTCAGTTCCAGAACTATTCGCCCAATGAGTCTATGATATTTAGTCATTTTCAGCCAATTTTCTGGATTTTTGAAAATTTCACTTTTTTGTGAAAATATCCACTAAATGAGGGAATAATATGAGTGAGGGTACCCCAGGAGAGTTCCAAATGTGTGTGGGTAGAATATATATCCCACGTGGGTAAAATTGAAAAAAGTTGAAAACATTTTTTTTTTGGACGTAGTCATTTTTCCAGCGTTTATCAGACTTTCAGATAGGGGAAATGTCAGTGAGCGTTCCGATTTCAGTTCCAGAGCGATTCGCCCAATGAGTCCTTGATATTTAGTCATTTTCAGCCAATATTTTGGATTTTTGAAAATTTCACTTTTTTGTGAAAATATCCACTAAATGAGGGAATAATATGTGTGAGGGTACCCCAGGAGAGTTCCAAATGTGTGTGGGTAGAATATATATCCCACGTGGGTAAAATTGAAAAAAGTTGAAAACATTTTTTTTTTGGACGTAGTCATTTTTCCGGCGTTTATCAGACTTTCAGATAGGGGAAATGTCAGTGAGCGTTCCGATTTCAGTTCCAGAGCGATTCGCCCAATGAGTCCTTGATATTTAGTCATTTTCAGCCAATATTTTGGATTTTTGAAAATTTCACTTTTTTGTGAAAATATCCACTAAATGAGGGAATAATATGTGTGAGGGTACCCCAGGAGAGTTCCAAATGTGTGTGGGTAGAATATATATCCCACGGGGGTAAAATTGAAAAAAGTTGAAAACATTTTTTTTTTGGACTTAGTCATTTTTCCGGTGTTTATCAGACTTTCAGATAGGGGAAATGTCAGTGAGCGTTCCGATTTCAGTTCCAGAGCGATTCGCCCAATCAGTCCTTGATATTTAGTCGTTTTCAGCCAATATTTTGGATTTTTGAAAATTTCACTTTTTTGTGATAATATCCACTAAATTAGGGAATAATATGTGTGAGGGTACCCCAGGAGAGTTACAAATGTGTGTGGGTAGAATACATATCCCACTGGGGTAAAATTGAAAAAAGTTGAAAACATTTTTTTTTTGGACTTAGTCATTTTTCCGGCGTTTATCAGACTTTCAGATACGGCAAATGTCAGTGAGTGTTCCATTTTCAGTTCCAGAGCGATTCGCCCAATGAGTCTATGATATTTAATCGTTTTCAGCCAATATTTTGGATTTTTGAAAATTTCACTTTTTTGTGAAAATATCCACTAAATTAGGGAATGATATATGTGAGGGTAACCCAGGAGAGTTCCAAATGTGTGTGGGTAGAATATATATCCCACTGGGGTAAAATTGAAAAAAGTTGAAAACATTTTTTTTTGGACTTAGTCATTTTTCCGGCGTTTATAAGACTTTCAGATAGGGCAAATGTCAGTGAGTGTTCCAATTTCAGTTCCAGAGCGATTCGCCCAATGAGTCTTTGATATTTAGTCGTTTTCAGCCATTATTTTGGATTTTTGAAAATTTCACTTTTTTGTGAAAATATCCACTTAATGAGGGAATAATATGTGTGAGGGTACCCCAGGAGAGTTCCAAATGTGTGTGGGTAGAATATATATCCCACGGGGGTAAATCTGAAAAAAGTAGAAAAAATTTTTTTTTTGGACTTAGTCATTTTTCCGGCGTTTTTCAGACTTTCACATAGGGGAAATGTCAGTGAGCGTTCCGATTTCAGTTCCAGAGCGATTCGCCCAATGAGTCCTTGATATTTAGTCGTTTTCAGCCAATATTTTGGATTTTTGAAAATTTCACTTTTTTGTGAAAATATCCACTAAATTAGGGAATAATATGTGTGAGGATACCCCAGGAGAGTTCCAAATGTGTGTGGGTAGAATTTATTTCACACGGGGGTAAAATTGAAAAAAGTTGAAAACATTTTTTTTTTGGGACTTAGTCAATTTTCAGGCGTTTATCAGACTTTCAGATAGGGCAAATGTCAGTGAGCATTCCAATTTCAGTTCCAGAGCGATTCGCCCAATGAGTCCTTGATATTTAGTCGTTTTCAGCCATTAATTTGGATTTTTGAAAATTTCACTTTTTTGTGAAAATATCCACTAAATTAGGGAATAATATGTGTGAGTATACCCCAGGAGAGTTACAAAAGTGTGTGGGTAGAATATATATCCCATTGGGGTAAAATTGAAAAAAGTTGAAAACATTTTTTTTTTGGACTTAGTCATTCTTCCAGCGTTTATCAGACTTTCAGATAGGGCCAATGTCAGTGAGTGTTCCAATTTCAGTTCCAGAGCGATTCGCCCAATGAGTCTTTGATATTTAGTCGTTTTCTGCCAATTTTCTGGATTTTTGAAAATTTCACTTTTTTGTGAAAATATCCACTAAATGAGGGAATAATATGTGTGAGGGTACCCCAGGAGAGTTCCAAATGTGTGTGGGCAGAATATATATCCCACGGGGGTAAAATTGAAAAAAGTTGAAAACATTTTTTTTTTGGACTTAGTCATTTTTCCGGCGTTTATCAGACTTTCAGATAGGGGAAATGTCAGTGAGCGTTCCGATTTCAGTTCCAGAGCGATTCGCCCAATCAGTCCTTGATATTTAGTCGTTTTCAGCCAATATTTTGGATTTTTGAAAATTTCACTTTTTTGTGATAATATCCTCTAAATTAGGGAATAATATGTGTGAGGGTACCCCAGGAGAGTTACAAATGTGTGTGGGTAGAATACATATCCCACTGGGGTAAAATTGAAAAAAGTTGAAAACATTTTTTTTTTGGACTTAGTCATTTTTCCGGCGTTTATCAGACTTTCAGATACGGCAAATGTCAGTGAGTGTTCCAATTTCAGTTCCAGAGCGATTCGCCCAATGAGTCTATGATATTTAATCGTTTTTAGCCAATATTTTGGATTTTTGAAAATTTCACTTTTTTGTGAAAATATCCACTAAATTAGGGAATGATATATGTGAGGGTAACCCAGGAGAGTTCCAAATGTGTGTGGGTAGAATATATATCCCACTGGGGTAAAATTGAAAAAAGTTGAAAACATTTTTTTTTGGACTTAGTCATTTTTCCGGCGTTTATAAGACTTTCAGATAGGGCAAATGTCAGTGAGTGTTCCAATTTCAGTTCCAGAGCGATTCGCCCAATGAGTCTTTGATATTTAGTCGTTTTCAGCCATTATTTTGGATTTTTGAAAATTTCACTTTTTTGTGAAAATATCCACTTAATGAGGGAATAATATGTGTGAGGGTACCCCAGGAGAGTTCCAAATGTGTGTGGGTAGAATATATATCCCACGGGGGTAAATCTGAAAAAAGTAGAAAAAATTTTTTTTTTGGGACTTAGTCAATTTTCCGGCGTTTATCAGACTTTCAGATAGGGCAAATGTCAGTGAGCATTCCAATTTCAGTTCCAGAGCGATTCGCCCAATGAGTCCTTGATATTTAGTCGTTTTCAGCCATTAATTTGGATTTTTGAAAATTTCACTTTTTTGTGAAAATATCCACTAAATTAGGGAATAATATGTGTGAGTATACCCCAGGAGAGTTACAAAAGTGTGTGGGTAGAATATATATCCCATTGGGGTAAAATTGAAAAAAGTTGAAAACATTTTTTTTTTGGACTTAGTCATTCTTCCAGCGTTTATCAGACTTTCAGATAGGGCCAATGTCAGTGAGTGTTCCAATTTCAGTTCCAGAGCGATTCGCCCAATGAGTCTTTGATATTTAGTCGTTTTCTGCCAATTTTCTGGATTTTTGAAAATTTCACTTTTTTGTGAAAATATCCACTAAATGAGGGAATAATATGTGTGAGGGTACCCCAGGAGAGTTCCAAATGTGTGTGGGTAGAATATATATCCCACGGGGGTAAAATTGAAAAAAGTTGAAAACATTTTTTTTTTGGACTTAGTCATTTTTCCGGCGTTTATCAGACTTTCAGATAGGGGAAATGTCAGTGAGCGTTCCGATTTCAGTTCCATAGCGATTCGCCCAATGAGTCTTTGATATTTAGTCGTTTTCAGCCAATATTTTGGATTTTTGAAAATTTCACTTTTTTGTGAAAATATCCACTAAATTAGGGAATAATATGTGTGAGGGTACCCCAGGAGAGTTCCAAATGTGTGTGGGTAGAATATATATCCCACTGGGGTAAAATTGAAAAAAGTTGAAAACATTTTTTTTTTGGACTTAGTCATTTTTCCGGCGTTTATCAGACTTTCAGATAGGGCAAATGTCAGTGAGTGTTCCAATTTCAGTTCCAGAACGATTCGCCCAATGAGTCTATGATATTTAGTCATTTTCAGCCAATTTTCTGGATTTTTGAAAATTTCACTTTTTTGTGAAAATATCCACTAAATGAGGGAATAATATGTGTGAGGGTACCCCAGGAGAGTTCCAAATGTGTGTGGGTAGAATATATATCCCACGGGGGTAAATCTGAAAAAAGTTGAAAACATTTTTTTTTTGGACTTAGTCATTTTTCCGGTGTTTATCAGACTTTCAGATAGGGGAAATGTCAGTGAGCGTTCCGATTTCAGTTCCAGAGCGATTCGCCCAATCAGTCCTTGATATTTAGTCGTTTTCAGCCAATATTTTGGATTTTTGAAAATTTCACTTTTTTGTGAAAATATCCACTAAATTAGGGAATAATATGTGTGAGGGTACCCCAGGAGAGTTACAAATGTGTGTGGGTAGAATACATATCCCACTGGGGTAAAATTGAAAAAAGTTGAAAAAATTTTTTTTGGGACTTAGTCATTTTCCTGGCGTTTATCAGACTTTAAGATAGGGGAAATGTCAGTGAGCATTCCCATTTCAGTTCCAGAGCGATTCGCCCAATGAGTCTTTGATATTTAGTCGTTTTCAGCCAATTTTCTGGATTTTTCAAAATTTCACTTTTTTGTGAAAATATCCACTAAATGAAGGAATAATATGTGTGAGGGTACCGAAGGAGAGTTCCAAATGTGTGTGGGTAGAATATACATCCCACGGGGGTAAAATTGAAAAAAGTTGAAAAAATTTTTTTTTTGGACTTAGTCATTTTTCCGGCGTTTATCAGACTTTCAGATAGGGGAAATGTCAGTGAGCATTCCGATTTCAGTTCCAGAGCGATTCGCCCAATGATTCCTTGTTATTTAGTTGTTTTCAGCCAATTTTCTGGATTTTTGAAAATTTCACTTTTTTGTGAAAATATCCACTAAATGAGGGAATAATATGTGTGAGGGTACCCCAGGAGAGTTCCAAATGTGTGTGGGTAGAATATATATCCCACGGGGGTAAAATTGAAAAAAGTTGAAAAAAAATTTTTTTTGGACTTAGTCATTTTTCCGGTGTTTATCAGACTTTCAGATAGGGGAAATGTCAGTGAGCGTTCCGATTTCAGTTCCAGAGCGATTCGCCCAATCAGTCCTTGATATTTAGTCGTTTTCAGCCAATATTTTGGATTTTTGAAAATTTCACTTTTTTGTGAAAATATCCACTAAATGAGGGAATAATATGTGTGAGTGTACCCCAGGAGAGTTCCAAATATGTGTGGGTAAAATATATATCCCACGGGGGTAAAATTGAAAAAAGTTGAAAAAAATTTTTTTTTGGACTTATTCATTTTTCTGGGGTTTATCAGACTTTCAGATAGGGCAAATGTCAGTGAGTGTTCCAATTTCAGTTCCAGAGCGACTCGCCCAATGAGTCTTTGATATTTAGTCGCTTTCAGCCATTTTTCTGGATTTTTGAAAATTTCACTTTTTTGTGAAAATATCCACTAAATGAGGGAATAATATGTGTGAGGGTACCCCAGGAGAGTTCCAAATGTGTGTGGGTAGAATATATATCCCACTGGGGTAAAATTGAAAAAAGTTGAAAACATTTTTTTTTTGGACTTAGTCATTTTTCCGGTGTTTATTAGACTTTCAGATAGGGCAAATGTCAGTGAGTGTTCCAATTTCAGTTCCAGAACTATTCGCCCAATGAGTCTATGATATTTAGTCATTTTCAGCCAATTTTCTGGATTTTTGAAAATTTCACTTTTTTGTGAAAATATCCACTAAATGAGGGAATAATATGTGTGAGGGTACCCCAGGAGAGTTCCAAATGTGTGTGGGTAGAATATATATCCCACGTGGGTAAAATTGAAAAAAGTTGAAAACATTTTTTTTTTGGACGTAGTCATTTTTCCGGCGTTTATCAGACTTTCAGATAGGGGAAATGTCAGTGAGCGTTCCGATTTCAGTTCCAGAGCGATTCGCCCAATGAGTCCTTGATATTTAGTCATTTTCAGCCAATATTTTGGATTTTTGAAAATTTCACTTTTTTGTGAAAACATCCACTAAATGAGGGAATAATATGTGTGAGGGTACCCCAGGAGAGTTCCATATGTGTGTGGGTAGAATATATATCCCACGGGGGTAAAATTGAAAAAAGTTGAAAACATTTTTTTTTTGGACTTAGTCATTTTTCCGGTGTTTATCAGACTTTCAGATAGGGGAAATGTCAGTGAGCGTTCCGATTTCAGTTCCAGAGCGATTCGCCCAATCAGTCCTTGATATTTAGTCGTTTTCAGCCAATATTTTGGATTTTTGAAAATTTCACTTTTTTGTGATAATATCCACTAAATTAGGGAATTATATGTGTGTGGGTACCCCAGGAGAGTTACAAATGTGTGTGGGTAGAATACATATCCCACTGGGGTAAAATTGAAAAAAGTTGAAAACATTTTTTTTTTGGACTTAGTCATTTTTCCGGCGTTTATCAGACTTTCAGATACGGCAAATGTCAGTGAGTGTTCCAATTTCAGTTCCAGAGCGATTCGCCCAATGAGTCTATGATATTTAATCGTTTTCAGCCAATATTTTGGATTTTTGAAAATTTCACTTTTTTGCGAAAATATCCACTAAATTAGGGAATGATATATGTGAGGGTAACCCAGGAGAGTTCCAAATGTGTGTGGGTAGAATATATATCCCACTGGGGTAAAATTGAAAAAAGTTGAAAACATTTTTTTTTGGACTTAGTCATTTTTCCGGCGTTTAGAAGACTTTCAGATAGGGCAAATGTCAGTGAGTGTTCCAATTTCAGTTCCAGAGCGATTCGCCCAATGAGTCTTTGATATTTAGTCGTTTTCAGCCAATTTTCTGGATTTTTGAAAATTTCACTTTTTTGTGAAAATATCCACTAAATGAGGGAATAATATGTGTGAGGGTACCCCAGGAGAGTTCCAAATGTGTGTGGGTAGAATATATATCCCACGGGGGTAAATCTGAAAAAAGTTGAAAACATTTTTTTTTTGGACTTAGTCATTTTTCCGGTGTTTATCAGACTTTCAGATAGGGGAAATGTCAGTGAGCGTTCCGATTTCAGTTCCAGAGCGATTCGCCCAATCAGTCCTTGATATTTAGTCGTTTTCAGCCAATATTTTGGATTTTTGAAAATTTCACTTTTTTGTGAAAATATCCACTAAATTAGGGAATAATATGTGTGAGGGTACCCCAGGAGAGTTACAAATGTGTGTGGGTAGAATACATATCCCACTGGGGTAAAGATGAAAAAAGTTGAAAACATTTTTTTTTGGACTTAGTCATTTTTCCGGCGTTTATCAGACTTTCAGATAGGGGAAATGTCAGTGAGCGTTCCGATTTCAGTTCCATAGCGATTCGCCCAATGAGTCTTTGATATTTAGTCGTTTTCAGCCAATATTTTGGATTTTTGAAAATTTCACTTTTTTGTGAAAATATCCACTAAATGAGGGAATAATATGTGTGAGGGTACCCCAGGAGAGTTCCAAATGTGTGTGGGTAGAATATATATCCCACTGGGGTAAAATTGAAAAAAGTTGAAAACATTTTTTTTTTGGACTTAGTCATTTTTCCTGTGTTTATCAGACTTTCAGATAGGGCAAATGTCAGTGAGTGTTCCAATTTCAGTTCCAGAACTATTCGCCCAATGAGTCTATGATATTTAGTCATTTTCAGCCAATTTTCTGGATTTTTGAAAATTTCACTTTTTTGTGAAAATATCCACTAAATGAGGGAATAATATGTGTGAGGGTACCCCAGGAGAGTTCCAAATGTGTGTGGGTAGAATATATATCCCACGTGGGTAAAATTGAAAAAAGTTGAATACATTTTTTTTTTGGACGTAGTCATTTTTCCGGCGTTTATCAGACTTTCAGATAGGGGAAATGTCAGTGAGCGTTCCGATTTCAGTTCCAGAGCGATTCGCCCAATGAGTCCTTGATATTTAGTCATTTTCAGCCAATATTTTGGATTTTTGAAAATTTCACTTTTTTGTGAAAATATCCACTAAATGAGGGAATAATATGTGTGAGGGTACCCCAGGAGAGTTCCATATGTGTGTGGGTAGAATATATATCCCACGGGGGTAAAATTGAAAAAAGTTGAAAACATTTTTTTTTTGGACTTAGTCATTTTTCCGGCGTTTATCAGACTTTCAGATAGGGGAAATGTCAGTGAGCATTCCGATTTCAGTTCCAGAGCGATTCGCCCAATGATTACTTGTTATTTAGTTGTTTTCAGCCAATTTTCTGGATTTTTGAAAATTTCACTTTTTTGTGAAAATATCCACTAAATGAGGGAATAATATGTGTTCGGGTACCCCAGGAGAGTTCCAAATGTGTGTGGGTAGAATATATATCCCACGGGGGTAAAATTGAAAAAAGTTGAAAAAAAATTTTTTTTGGACTTAGTCATTTTTCCGGCGTTTATCAGTCTTTCAGATAGGGGAAATGTCAGTGAGCGTTCCGATTTTAGTTCCAGACCGATTCGCCCAATGAGTCCTTGTTATTTAGTTGTTTTCAGCCAATTTTCTGGATTTTTGAAAATTTCACTTTTTTGTGAAAATATCCACTAAATGAGGGAATAATATGTATGAGGGTACCCCAGGAGAGTGCCAAATGTTTTGGGTAGAATATATATCCCACGGGGGTAAAATAGAAAAAAGTTGAAAAAATTTTTTTTTGGACTTAGTCATTTTTCCGGCGTTTATCAGACTTTCAGATAGGGGAAATGTCAGTGAGCATTCCAATTTCAGTTCCAGAGCGATTCGCCCAATGAGTCCTTGTTATTTAGTTGTTTTCAGCCAATTTTCTGGATTTTTGAAAATTTCACTTTTTTGTGAAAATATCCACTAAATGAGGGAATAATATGTGTGAGTGTACCCCAGGAGAGTTCCAAATGTGTGTGGGTAAAATATATATCCCACGGGGGTAAAATTGAAAAAAGTTGAAAAAAATTTTTTTTTGGACTTATTCATTTTTCTGGGGTTTATCAGACTTTCAGATAGGGCAAATGTCAGTGAGTGTTCCAATTTCAGTTCCAGAGCGACTCGCCCAATGAGTCTTTGATATTTAGTCGCTTTCAGCCATTTTTCTGGATTTTTGAAAATTTCACTTTTTTGTGAAAATATCCACTAAATGAGGGAATAATATGTGTGAGGGTACCCCAGGAGAGTTCCAAATGTGTGTGGGTAGAATATATATCCCACTGGGGTAAAATTGAAAAAAGTTGAAAACATTTTTTTTTTGGACTTAGTCATTTTTCCGGTGTTTATCAGACTTTCAGATAGGGCAAATGTCAGTGAGTGTTCCAATTTCAGTTCCAGAACTATTCGCCCAATGAGTCTATGATATTTAGTCATTTTCAGCCAATTTTCTGGATTTTTGAAAATTTCACTTTTTTGTGAAAATATCCACTAAATGAGGGAATAATATGTGTGAGGGTACCCCAGGAGAGTTCCAAATGTGTGTGGGTAGAATATATATCCCACGTGGGTAAAATTGAAAAAAGTTGAAAACATTTTTTTTTTGGACGTAGTCATTTTTCCGGCGTTTATCAGACTTTCAGATAGGGGAAATGTCAGTGAGCGTTCCAATTTCAGTTCCAGAGCGATTCGCCCAATGAGTCCTTGATATTTAGTCATTTTCAGCCAATATTTTGGATTTTTGAAAATTTCACTTTTTTGTGAAAATATCCACTAAATGAGGGAATAATATGTGTGAGGGTACCCCAGGAGAGTTCCAAATGTGTGTGGGTAGAATATATATCCCACGGGGGTAAAATTGAAAAAAGTTGAAAACATTTTTTTTTTGGACTTAGTCATTTTTCCGGTGTTTATCAGACTTTCAGATAGGGGAAATGTCAGTGAGCGTTCCGATTTCAGTTCCAGAGCGATTCGCCCAATCAGTCCTTGATATTTAGTCGTTTTCAGCCAATATTTTGGATTTTTGAAAATTTCACTTTTTTGTGATAATATCCACTAAATTAGGGAATAATATGTGTGTGGGTACCCCAGGAGAGTTACAAATGTGTGTGGGTAGAATACATATCCCACTGGGGTAAAATTGAAAAAAGTTGAAAACATTTTTTTTTTGGACTTAGTCATTTTTCCGGCGTTTATCAGACTTTCAGATACGGCAAATGTCAGTGAGTGTTCCAATTTCAGTTCCAGAGCGATTCGCCCAATGAGTCTATGATATTTAATCGTTTTCAGCCAATATTTTGGATTTTTGAAAATTTCACTTTTTTGTGAAAATATCCACTAAATTAGGGAATGATATATGTGAGGGTAACCCAGGAGAGTTCCAAATGTGTGTGGGTAGAATATATATCCCACTGGGGTAAAATTGAAAAAAGTTGAAAACATTTTTTTTTGGACTTAGTCATTTTTCCGGCGTTTATAAGACTTTCAGATAGGGCAAATGTCAGTGAGTGTTCCAATTTCAGTTCCAGAGCGATTCGCCCAATGAGTCTTTGATATTTAGTCGTTTTCAGCCAATTTTCTGGATTTTTGAAAATTTCACTTTTTTGTGAAAATATCCACTAAATGAGGGAATAATATGTGTGAGGGTACCCCAGGAGAGTTCCAAATGTGTGTGGGTAGAATATATATCCCACGGGGGTAAATCTGAAAAAAGTTGAAAACATTTTTTTTTTGGACTTAGTCATTTTTCCGGTGTTTATCAGACTTTCAGATAGGGGAAATGTCAGTGAGCGTTCCGATTTCAGTTCCAGAGCGATTCGCCCAATCAGTCCTTGATATTTAGTCGTTTTCAGCCAATATTTTGGATTTTTGAAAATTTCACTTTTTTGTGAAAATATCCACTAAATTAGGGAATAATATGTGTGAGGGTACCCCAGGAGAGTTACAAATGTGTGTGGGTAGAATACATATCCCACTGGGGTAAAATTGAAAAAAGTTGAAAACATTTTTTTTTGGACTTAGTCATTTTTCCGGCGTTTATCAGACTTTCAGATACGGCAAATGTCAGTGAGTGTTCCAATTTCAGTTCCAGAACGATTCGCCCAATGAGTCTTTGATATTTAGTCGTTTTCAGCCAATTTTCTGGATTTTTGAAAATTTCACTTTTTTGTGAAAATATCCACTAAATGAGGGAATAATATGTGTGAGGGTACCCCAGGAGAGTTCCAAATGTGTGTGGGTAGAATATATATCCCACGGGGGTAAAATTGAAAAAATTTGAAAAAATTTTTTTTTTGGACTTAGTCATTTTTCTGGCGTTTATCAGACTTTCAGATAGGGGAAATGTCAGTGGGCGTTCCGATTTCAGTTCCAGAGCGATTCGCCCAATGAGTCCTTGATATTTAGTCGTTTTCAGCCATTATTTTGGATTTTTGAAAATTTCACTTTTTTGTGAAAATATCCACTTAATGAGGGAATAATATGTGTGAGGGTACCCCAGGAGAGTTCCAAATGTGTGTGGGTAGAAGATATATCCCACGGGGTAAAATTGAAAAAAGTTGAAAAAATTATTTTTTTGGACTTAGTCATTTTTCCGGCGTTTATCAGTCTTTCAGATAGGGGAAATGTCAGTGAGCGTTCCGATTTTAGTTCCAGACCGATTCGCCCAATGAGTCCTTGTTATTTAGTTGTTTTCAGCCAATTTTCTGGATTTTTGAAAATTTCACTTTTTTGTGAAAATATCCACTAAATGAGGGAATAATATGTGTGAGTGTACCCCAGGAGAGTTCCAAATGTGTGTGGGTAAAATATATATCCCACGGGGGTAAAATTGAAAAAAGTTGAAAAAAATTTTTTTTTGGACTTATTCATTTTTCTGGGGTTTATCAGACTTTCAGATAGGGCAAATGTCAGTGAGTGTTCCAATTTCAGTTCCAGAGCGACTCGCCCAATGAGTCTTTGATATTTAGTCGCTTTCAGCCATTTTTCTGGATTTTTGAAAATTTCACTTTTTTGTGAAAATATCCACTAAATGAGGGAATAATATGTGTGAGGGTACCCCAGGAGAGTTCCAAATGTGTGTGGGTAGAATATATATCCCACTGGGGTAAAATTGAAAAAAGTTGAAAACATTTTTTTTTTGGACTTAGTCATTTTTCCGGTGTTTATCAGACTTTCAGATAGGGCAAATGTCAGTGAGTGTTCCAATTTCAGTTCCAGAACTATTCGCCCAATGAGTCTATGATATTTAGTCATTTTCAGCCAATTTTCTGGATTTTTGAAAATTTCACTTTTTTGTGAAAATATCCACTAAATGAGGGAATAATATGTGTGAGGGTACCCCAGGAGAGTTCCAAATGTGTGTGGGTAGAATATATATCCCACGTGGGTAAAATTGAAAAAAGTTGAAAACATTTTTTTTTTGGACGTAGTCATTTTTCCGGCGTTTATCAGACTTTCAGATAGGGGAAATGTCAGTGAGCGTTCCAATTTCAGTTCCAGAGCGATTCGCCCAATGAGTCCTTGATATTTAGTCATTTTCAGCCAATATTTTGGATTTTTGAAAATTTCACTTTTTTGTGAAAATATCCACTAAATGAGGGAATAATATGTGTGAGGGTACCCCAGGAGAGTTCCAAATGTGTGTGGGTAGAATATATATCCCACGGGGGTAAAATTGAAAAAAGTTGAAAACATTTTTTTTTTGGACTTAGTCATTTTTCCGGTGTTTATCAGACTTTCAGATAGGGGAAATGTCAGTGAGCGTTCCGATTTCAGTTCCAGAGCGATTCGCCCAATCAGTCCTTGATATTTAGTCGTTTTCAGCCAATATTTTGGATTTTTGAAAATTTCACTTTTTTGTGATAATATCCACTAAATTAGGGAATAATATGTGTGTGGGTACCCCAGGAGAGTTACAAATGTGTGTGGGTAGAATACATATCCCACTGGGGTAAAATTGAAAAAAGTTGAAAACATTTTTTTTTTGGACTTAGTCATTTTTCCGGCGTTTATCAGACTTTCAGATACGGCAAATGTCAGTGAGTGTTCCAATTTCAGTTCCAGAGCGATTCGCCCAATGAGTCTATGATATTTAATCGTTTTCAGCCAATATTTTGGATTTTTGAAAATTTCACTTTTTTGTGAAAATATCCACTAAATTAGGGAATGATATATGTGAGGGTAACCCAGGAGAGTTCCAAATGTGTGTGGGTAGAATATATATCCCACTGGGGTAAAATTGAAAAAAGTTGAAAACATTTTTTTTTGGACTTAGTCATTTTTCCGGCGTTTATAAGACTTTCAGATAGGGCAAATGTCAGTGAGTGTTCCAATTTCAGTTCCAGAGCGATTCGCCCAATGAGTCTTTGATATTTAGTCGTTTTCAGCCAATTTTCTGGATTTTTGAAAATTTCACTTTTTTGTGAAAATATCCACTAAATGAGGGAATAATATGTGTGAGGGTACCCCAGGAGAGTTCCAAATGTGTGTGGGTAGAATATATATCCCACGGGGGTAAATCTGAAAAAAGTTGAAAACATTTTTTTTTTGGACTTAGTCATTTTTCCGGTGTTTATCAGACTTTCAGATAGGGGAAATGTCAGTGAGCGTTCCGATTTCAGTTCCAGAGCGATTCGCCCAATCAGTCCTTGATATTTAGTCGTTTTCAGCCAATATTTTGGATTTTTGAAAATTTCACTTTTTTGTGAAAATATCCACTAAATTAGGGAATAATATGTGTGAGGGTACCCCAGGAGAGTTACAAATGTGTGTGGGTAGAATACATATCCCACTGGGGTAAAATTGAAAAAAGTTGAAAACATTTTTTTTTGGACTTAGTCATTTTTCCGGCGTTTATCAGACTTTCAGATACGGCAAATGTCAGTGAGTGTTCCAATTTCAGTTCCAGAACGATTCGCCCAATGAGTCTTTGATATTTAGTCGTTTTCAGCCAATTTTCTGGATTTTTGAAAATTTCACTTTTTTGTGAAAATATCCACTAAATGAGGGAATAATATGTGTGAGGGTACCCCAGGAGAGTTCCAAATGTGTGTGGGTAGAATATATATCCCACGGGGGTAAAATTGAAAAAATTTGAAAAAATTTTTTTTTTGGACTTAGTCATTTTTCTGGCGTTTATCAGACTTTCAGATAGGGGAAATGTCAGTGGGCGTTCCGATTTCAGTTCCAGAGCGATTCGCCCAATGAGTCCTTGATATTTAGTCGTTTTCAGCCATTATTTTGGATTTTTGAAAATTTCACTTTTTTGTGAAAATATCCACTTAATGAGGGAATAATATGTGTGAGGGTACAACAGGAGAGTTCCAAATGTGTGTGGGTAGAAGATATATCCCACGGGGTAAAATTGAAAAAAGTTGAAAAAATTATTTTTTTGGACTTAGTCATTTTTCTGGCGTTTATCAGACTTTCAGATAGGGGAAATGTCAGTGGGCGTTCCGCTTTCAGTTCCAGAGCGATTCGCCCAATGAGTCCTTGATATTTAGTCGTTTTCAGCCAATTTTCTGGATTTTTGAAAATTTCACTTTTTTGTGAAAATATCCACTAAATTAGGGAATAATATGTGTGAGGATACCCCAGGAGAGTTCCAAATGTGTGTGGGTAGAATTTATTTCACACGGGGGTAAAATTGAAAAAAGTTGAAAACATTTTTTTTTTGGGACTTAGTCATTTTTCCGGCGTTTATCAGACTTTCAGATAGGGCAAATGTCAGTGAGCATTCCAATTTCAGTTCCAGAGCGATTCGCCCAATGAGTCCTTGATATTTAGTCGTTTTCAGCCATTAATTTGGATTTCTGAAAATTTCACTTTTTTGTGAAAATATCCACTAAATTAGGGAATAATATGTGTGAGTATACCCCAGGAGAGTTACAAAAGTGTGTGGGTAGAATATATATCCCATTGGGGTAAAATTGAAAAAAGTTGAAAACATTTTTTTTTTGGACTTAGTCATTCTTCCAGCGTTTATCAGACTTTCAGATAGGGCCAATGTCAGTGAGTGTTCCAATTTCAGTTCCAGAGCGATTCGCCCAATGAGTCTTAGATATTTAGTCGATTTCTGCCAATTTTCTGGATTTTTGAAAATTTCACTTTTTTGTGAAAATATCCACTAAATGAGGGAATAATATGTGTGAGGGTACCCCAGGAGAGTTCCAAATGTGTGTGGGTAGAATATATATCCCACGGGGGTAAAATTGAAAAAAGTTGAAAACATTTTTTTTTTGGACTTAGTCATTTTTCCGGTGTTTATCAGACTTTCAGATAGGGGAAATGTCAGTGAGCGTTCCGATTTCAGTTCCAGAGCGATTCGCCCAATGAGTCTATGATATTTAATCGTTTTCAGCCAATATTTTGGATTTTTGAAAATTTCACTTTTTTGTGAAAATATCCACTAAATTAGGGAATGATATATGTGAGGGTAACCCAGGAGAGTTCCAAATGTGTGTGGGTAGAATATATATCCCACTGGGGTAAAATTGAAAAAAGTTGAAAACATTTTTTTTTGGACTTAGTCATTTTTCCGGCGTTTATAAGACTTTCAGATAGGGCAAATGTCAGTGAGTGTTCCAATTTCAGTTCCAGAGCGATTCGCCCAATGAGTCTTTGATATTTAGTCGTTTTCAGCCAATTTTCTGGATTTTTGAAAATTTCACTTTTTTGTGAAAATATCCACTAAATGAGGGAATAATATGTGTGAGGGTACCCCAGGAGAGTTCCAAATGTGTGTGGGTAGAATATATATCCCACGGGGGTAAATCTGAAAAAAGTTGAAAACATTTTTTTTTTGGACTTAGTCATTTTTCCGGTGTTTATCAGACTTTCAGATAGGGGAAATGTCAGTGAGCGTTCCGATTTCAGTTCCAGAGCGATTCGCCCAATCAGTCCTTGATATTTAGTCGTTTTCAGCCAATATTTTGGATTTTTGAAAATTTCACTTTTTTGTGAAAATATCCACTAAATTAGGGAATAATATGTGTGAGGGTACCCCAGGAGAGTTACAAATGTGTGTGGGTAGAATACATATCCCACTGGGGTAAAATTGAAAAAAGTTGAAAACATTTTTTTTTGGACTTAGTCATTTTTCCGGCGTTTATCAGACTTTCAGATACGGCAAATGTCAGTGAGTGTTCCAATTTCAGTTCCAGAACGATTCGCCCAATGAGTCTTTGATATTTAGTCGTTTTCAGCCAATTTTCTGGATTTTTGAAAATTTCACTTTTTTGTGAAAATATCCACTAAATGAGGGAATAATATGTGTGAGGGTACCCCAGGAGAGTTCCAAATGTGTGTGGGTAGAATATATATCCCACGGGGGTAAAATTGAAAAAATTTGAAAAAATTTTTTTTTTGGACTTAGTCATTTTTCTGGCGTTTATCAGACTTTCAGATAGGGGAAATGTCAGTGGGCGTTCCGATTTCAGTTCCAGAGCGATTCGCCCAATGAGTCCTTGATATTTAGTCGTTTTCAGCCATTATTTTGGATTTTTGAAAATTTCACTTTTTTGTGAAAATATCCACTTAATGAGGGAATAATATGTGTGAGGGTACAACAGGAGAGTTCCAAATGTGTGTGGGTAGAAGATATATCCCACGGGGGTAAAATTGAAAAAAGTTGAAAACATTTTTTTTTTGGGACTTAGTCATTTTTCCGGCGTTTATCAGACTTTCAGATAGGGCAAATGTCAGTGAGCATTCCAATTTCAGTTCCAGAGCGATTCGCCCAATGAGTCCTTGATATTTAGTCGTTTTCAGCCATTAATTTGGATTTTTGAAAATTTCACTTTTTTGTGAAAATATCCACTAAATTAGGGAATAATATGTGTGAGTATACCCCAGGAGAGTTACAAAAGTGTGTGGGTAGAATATATATCCCATTGGGGTAAAATTGAAAAAAGTTGAAAACATTTTTTTTTTGGACTTAGTCATTCTTCCAGCGTTTATCAGACTTTCAGATAGGGCCAATGTCAGTGAGTGTTCCAATTTCAGTTCCAGAGCGATTCGCCCAATGAGTCTTAGATATTTAGTCGATTTCTGCCAATTTTCTGGATTTTTGAAAATTTCACTTTTTTGTGAAAATATCCACTAAATGAGGGAATAATATGTGTGAGGGTACCCCAGGAGAGTTCCAAATGTGTGTGGGTAGAATATATATCCCACGGGGGTAAAATTGAAAAAAGTTGAAAACATTTTTTTTTTGGACTTAGTCATTTTTCCGGTGTTTATCAGACTTTCAGATAGGGGAAATGTCAGTGAGCGTTCCGATTTCAGTTCCATAGCGATTCGCCCAATGAGTCTTTGATATTTAGTCGTTTTCAGCCAATATTTTGGATTTTTGAAAATTTCACTTTTTTGAGAAAATATCCACTAAATTAGGGAATAATATGTGTGAGGGTACCCCAGGAGAGTTACAAATGTGTGTGGGTAGAATACATATCCCACTGGGGTAAAATTGAAAAAAGTTGAAAACATTTTTTTTTTGGACTTAGTCATTTTTCCGGCGTTTATCAGACTTTCACATACGGCAAATGTCAGTGAGTGTTCCAATTTCAGTTCCAGAGCGATTCGCCCAATGAGTCTATGATATTTAATCGTTTTCAGCCAATATTTTGGATTTTTGAAAATTTCACTTTTTTGTGAAAATATCCACTAAATTAGGAAATGATATATGTGAGGGTAACCCAGGAGAGTTCCAAATGTGTGTGGGTAGAATATATATCCCACTGGGGTAAAATTGAAAAAAGTTGAAAACATTTTTTTTTGGACTTAGTCATTTTTCCGGCGTTTATAAGACTTTCAGATAGGGCAAATGTCAGTGAGTGTTCCAATTTCAGTTCCAGAGCGATTCGCCCAATGAGTCTTTGATATTTAGTCGTTTTCAGCCAATTTTCTGGATTTTTGAAAATTTCACTTTTTTGTGAAAATATCCACTAAATGAGGGAATAATATGTGTGAGGGTACCCCAGGAGAGTTCCAAATGTGTGTGGGTAGAATATATATCCCACGGGGGTAAAATTGAAAAAATTTGAAAAAATTTTTTTTTTGGACTTAGTCATTTTTCTGGCGTTTATCAGACTTTCAGATAGGGGAAATGTCAGTGGGCGTTCCGATTTCAGTTCCAGAGCGATTCGCCCAATGAGTCCTTGATATTTATTTGTTTTCAGCCAATTTTATGGATTTTTGAAAATTTCACTTTTTTGTGAAAATATTCACTAAATGAGGGAACAATATGTGTGAGGGTACCCCAGGAGAGTTCCAAATGTGTGTGGGTAGAATATATATCCCACGGGGGTAAAATTGAAAAAAGTTGAAAACATTTTTTTTTTTGGACTTAGTCATTTTTCCGGCGTTTATCAGACTTTCAGATAGGGGAAATGTCAGTGAGTGTTCCGATTTCAGTTCCAGAGCGATTCGCCCAATGCGTCCTTGATATTTAGTTGTTTTCAGCCATTATTTTGGATTTTTGAAAATTTCACTTTTTTGTGAAAATATCCACTAAATGAGGGAATAATATGTGTGAGGGTATCCCAGGAGAGTTCCTAATGTGTGTGGGTAGAATATATATCCCATGGGGGTAAAATTGAAAAAAGTTGAAAACATTTTTTTTTTGGACTTAGTCATTTTTCCGGCGTTTATCAGACTTTCACATAGGGGAAATGTCATTGAGCGTTCCGATTTCAGTTCCAGAGCGATTCGCCCAATGAGTCTTTGATATTTAGTCGTTTTCAGCCAATATTCTGGATTTTTTGAAAATTTTACTTTTTTGTGAAAATATCCACTAAATGAGGGAATAATATGTGTGAGGGTACCCCAGGAGAGTTCCTCATGTGTTTGGGTAGAATATATATCCCACGGGGGCAAAACTGAAAAAAGTTGAAAAAAATTTTTTTTTGGACTTAGTCTTTTTTCCGGCGTTTATCAGACTTTCAGATAGGGGAAATGTCAGTGAGCGTTCCGATTTCAGTACCAGAGTGATCCGCCCAATGAGTCTTTGATATTTAGTCGTTTTCAGCCAATTTTCCGGATTTTTGAAAATTTCACTTTTTTGTGAAAATATCCACTAAATGAGGGAATAATATGTGTGAGGGTACCCCAGGAGAGTTCCAAATGTGTGTGGGTAAAATATATATCCCACGGGGGTAAAATTGAAAAAAGTTGAAAACATTTTTTTTTGGACTTAGTCATTTTTCCGGCGTTTATCAGACTTTCAGATAGGGGAAATGTCAGTGAGCGTTCCGATTTCAGTTCCAGAGCGATTCGCCCAATGAGTCGATGATATTTAGCCGTTTTCAGCCATTATTTTGGATTTTTGAAAATTTCACTTTTTTGTGAAAATATCCACTAAATTAGGGAATAATATGTGTGAGTATACCCCAGGAGAGTTACAAATGTGTTTGGGTAGAATATATATCCCATTGGGGTAAAATTGAAAAAAGTTGAAAACATTTTTTTTTTGGACTTAGTCATTCTTCCGGCGTTTATCAGACTTTCAGAAAGTGCAAATGTCAGTGAGTGTTCCAATTTCAGTTCCAGAGCGATTCGCCCAATGAGTCTTTGATATTTAGTCGTTTTCAGCCAATTTTCTGGATTTTTGAAAATTTCAATTTTTTGTGAAAATATCCACTAAATGAGGGAATTATATCTGTGAGGGTACCCCAGGAGAGTTCCAAATGTGTGTGGGTAGAAGATATATCCCACGGGGTAAAATTGAAAAAAGTTGAAAAAATTTTTTTTTTGGACTTAGTAATTTTTCTGGCGTTTATCACACTTTCAGATAGGGGAAATGTCAGTGGGCGTTCCGATTTCAGTTCCAGAGCGATTCGCCCAATGAGTCTTTGATATTTAGTCGTTTTCAGCCAATATTTTGGATTTTTGAAAATTTCACTTTTTTGTGAAAATATCCACTAAATTAGGGAGTAATATGTGTGAGGGTACCCCAGGAGAGTTCCAAATGTGTGTGGGTAGAATATATATCCCACGGGGGTAAAATTGAAAAAAGTTGAAAACATTTTTTTTTTGGACTTAGTCATTTTTCCGGCGTTTATCAGACTTTCAGATAGGGGAAATGTCAGTGAGCGTTCCGATTTCAGTTCCAGAGCGATTCGCCCAATGAGTCGATGATATTTAGCCGTTTTCAGCCATTATTTTGGATTTTTGAAAATTTCACTTTTTTGTGAAAATATCCACTAAATGAGGGAATAATATGTGTGAGGGTACACCAGGAGAGTTCCAAATGTGTATGGGTAGAATATATATCCCACGGGGGTAAAATTGAAAAAAGTTGAAAACATTTTTTTTTTGGACTTAGTCATTTTTCCGGCGTTTATCAGACTTTCAGATAGGGGAAATGTCAGTGAGCGTTCCGATTTCAGTTCCAGAGCGATTCGCCCAATGAGTCCTTGATATTTAGTCTTTTTCAGCCAATATTTTGGATTTTTGAAAATTTCACTTTTTTGTGAAAATATCCACTAAATTAGGGAATAATATGTGTGAGTATACCCCAGGAGAGTTACAAATGTGTTTGGGTAGAATATATATCCCATTGGGGTAAAATTGAAAAAAGTTGAAAACATTTTTTTTTTGGACTTAGTCATTCTTCCGGCGTTTATCAGACTTTCAGAAAGTGCAAATGTCAGTGAGTGTTCCAATTTCAGTTCCAGAGCGATTCGCCCAATGAGTCTTTGATATTTAGTCGTTTTCAGCCAATTTTCTGGATTTTTGAAAATTTCACTTTTTTGTGAAAATATCCACTAAATGAGGGAATTATATCTGTGAGGGTACCCCAGGAGAGTTCCAAATGTGTGTGGGTAGAAGATATATCCCACGGGGTAAAATTGAAAAAAGTTGAAAAAATTTTTTTTTTGGACTTAGTAATTTTTCTGGCGTTTATCACACTTTCAGATAGGGGAAATGTCAGTGGGCGTTCCGATTTCAGTTCCAGAGCGATTCGCCCAATGAGTCTTTGATATTTAGTCGTTTTCAGCCAATATTTTGGATTTTTGAAAATTTCACTTTTTTGTGAAAATATCCACTAAATTAGGGAGTAATATGTGTGAGGGTACCCCAGGAGAGTTCCAAATGTGTGTGGGTAGAATATATATCCCACGGGGGTAAAATTGAAAAAAGTTGAAAACATTTTTTTTTTGGACTTAGTCATTTTTCCGGCGTTTATCAGACTTTCAGATAGGGGAAATGTCAGTGAGCGTTCCGATTTCAGTTCCAGAGCGATTCGCCCAATGAGTCTTTGATATTTAGTCGTTTTCAGCCAATATTTTGGATTTTTGAAAATTTCACTTTTTTGAGAAAATAGCCACTAAATTAGGGAATAATATGTGTGAGGGTACCCCAGGAGAGTTCCAAATGTGTGTGGGTAGAATATATATCCCACGGGGGTAAAATTGAAAGAGGTTGAAAACATTTTTTTTTTTGGACTTCGTCATTTTTCCGGCGTTTATCAGACTTTCAGATAGGGGAAATGTCAGTGAGCATTCCGATTTCAGTTCCAGAGCGATTCGCCCAATGAGTCCTTGATATTTAGTCGTTTTCAGCCAATATTTTGGATTTTTGAAAATTTCACTTTTTTGTGAAAATATCCACTAAATTAGGGAATAATATGTGTGAGGGTACCCCAGGAGAGTTACAAATGTGTGTGGGTAGAATACATATCCCACTGGGGTAAAATTGAAAAAAGTTGAAAACATTTTTTTGTTGGACTTAGTCATTTTTCCGGCGTTTATCAGACTTTCAGATAGGGCAAATGTCAGTGAGTGTTCCAATTTCAGTTCCAGAGCGATTCGCCCAATGAGTCTTTGATATTTAGTCGTTTTCAGCCAATTTTCTGGATTTTTGAAAATTTCACTTTTTTGTGAAAATATCCACTAAATGAGGAAATAATATGTGTGAGGGTACCCCAGGAGAGTTCCAAATGTGTGTGGGTAGAATATATATCCCACGGGGGTAAAATTGAAAAAAGTTGAAAACATCTTTTTTTTGGGACTTAGTCATTTTTCCGGCGTTTATCAGACTTTCAGATAGGGCAAATGTCAGTGAGCATTCCAATTTCAGTTCCAGAGCGATTCGCCCAATGAGTCCTTGATATTTAGTCGTTTTCAGCCAATATTTTGGATTTTTGAAAATTTCACTTTTTTGTGAAAATATCCACTAAATTAGGGAATAATATGTGTGAGTATACCCCAAGAGAGTTACAAATGTGTGTGGGTAGAATATATATCCCATTGGGGTAAAATTGAAAAAAGTTGAAAACATTTTTTTTTTGGACTGTCATTTTTCTGGCGTTTATCAGACTTTCAGATAGAGCAAATGTCAGTGAGTGTTCCAATTTCAGTTCCAGAGCGATTCGCCCAATGAGTCTTTGATATTTAGTCGTTTTCAGTCAATTTTCTGCATTTTTGAAAATTTCACTTTTTTGTGAAAATATCCACTAAATGAGGGAATAATATGTGTGAGGGTACCCCAGGAGAGTTCCAAATGTGTGTGGGTAGAAGATATATCCCACGGGGTAAAATTGAAAAAAGTTGAAAAAATTTTTTTTTTGGACTTAGTAATTTTTCCGGCGTTTATCACACTTTCAGATAGGGGAAATGTCAGTGGGCGTTCCGATTTCAGTTCCAGAGCGATTCGCCCAATGAGTCCTTGATATTTAGTCATTTTCAGCCAATATTTTGGATTTTTGAAAATTTCACTTTTTTGTGAAAATATCCACTAAATGAGGGAATAATATGTCTGAGGGTACCCCAGGAGAGTTCCAAATGTATGTGGGTAGAATTTATATCCCACGGGGGTAAAATTGAAAAAAGTTGAAAACATTTTTTTTTTGGACTTAGTCATTCTTCCGGCGTTTATCAGACTTTCAGAAAGTGCAAATGTCAGTGAGTGTTCCAATTTCAGTTCCAGAGCGATTCGCCCAATGAGTCTTTGATATTTAGTCGTTTTCAGCCAATATTTTGGATTTTTGAAAATTTCACTTTTTTGAGAAAATAGCCACTAAATTAGGGAATAATATGTGTGAGGGTACCCCAGGAGAGTTCCAAATGTGTGTGGGTAGAATATATATCCCACGGGGGTAAAATTGAAAGAGGTTGAAAACATTTTTTTTTTTGGACTTAGTCATTTTTCCGGCGTTTATCAGACTTTCAGATAGGGGAAATGTCAGTGAGCGTTCCAATTTCAGTTCCAGAGCGATTCGCCCAATGAGTCCTTGATATTTAGTCGTTTTCAGCCAATATTTTGGATTTTTGAAAATTTCACTTTTTTGTGAAAATATCCACTAAATTAGGGAATAATATGTGTGAGGGTACCCCAGGAGAGTTACAAATGTGTGTGGGTAGAATACATATCCCACTGGGGTAAAATTGAAAAAAGTTGAAAACATTTTTTTGTTGGACTTAGTCATTTTTCCGGCGTTTATCAGACTTTCAGATAGGGCAAATGTCAGTGAGTGTTCCAATTTCAGTTCCAGAGCGATTCGCCCAATGAGTCTTTGATATTTAGTCGTTTTCAGCCAATTTTCTGGATTTTTGAAAATTTCACTTTTTTGTGAAAATATCCACTAAATGAGGAAATAATATGTGTGAGGGTACCCCAGGAGAGTTCCAAATGTGTGTGGGTAGAATATATATCCCACGGGGGTAAAATTGAAAAAAGTTGAAAACATTTTTTTTTTGGACTTAGACATTTTTCCGGCGTTTATCAGACTTTCAGATAGGGGAAATGTCAGTGAGCGTTCCGATTTCAGTTCCATAGAGATTCGCCCAATGAGTCTTTGATATTCAGTCGTTTTCAGCCAATATTTTGGATTTTTGAAAATTTCACTTTTTTGTGAAAATATCCACTAAATTAGGGAGTAATATGTGTGAGGGTACCCCAGGAGAGTTCCAAATGTGTGTGGGTAGAATATATATCCCACGGGGGTAAAATTGAAAAAAGTTGAAAACATTTTTTTTTTGGACTTAGTCATTTTTCCGGCGTTTATCAGACTTTCAGATAGGGGAAATGTCAGTGAGCGTTCCGATTTCAGTTCCAGAGCGATTCGCCCAATGAGTCTTTGATATTTAGTCGTTTTCAGCCAATTTTCTGGATTTTTGAAAATTTCACTTTTTTGTGAAAATATCCACTAAATGAGGAAATAATATGTGTGAGGGTACCCCAGGAGAGTTCCAAATGTGTGTGGGTAGAATATATATCCCACGGGGGTAAAATTGAAAAAAGTTGAAAACATCTTTTTTTTGGGACTTAGTCATTTTTCCGGCGTTTATCAGACTTTCAGATAGGGCAAATGTCAGTGAGCATTCCAATTTCAGTTCCAGAGCGATTCGCCCAATGAGTCCTTGATATTTAGTCTTTTTCAGCCAATATTTTGGATTTTTGAAAATTTCACTTTTTTGTGAAAATATCCACTAAAATAGGGAATAATATGTGTGAGTATACCCCAAGAGAGTTACAAATGTGTGTGGGTAGAATATATATCCCATTGGGGTAAAATTGAAAAAAGTTGAAAACATTTTTTTTTTGGACTGTCATTTTTCCGGCGTTTATCAGACTTTCAGATAGGGCAAATGTCAGTGAGTGTTTCAATTTCAGTTCCAGAGCGATTCGCCGAATGAGTCTTTGATATTTAGTCGTTTTCAGTCAATTTTCTGCATTTTTGAAAATTTCACTTTTTTGTGAAAATATCCACTAAATTAGGGAATAATATGTGTGAGTATACCCCAAGAGAGTTACAAATGTGTGTGGGTAGAATATATATCCCACGGGGGTAAAATTGAAAAAAGTTGAAAACATTTTTTTTTTGGACGTGGTCATTTTTCCGGCGTTTATCAGACTTTCAGATAGGGGAAATGTCAGTGAGCGTTCCGATTTCAGTTCCATAGCGATTCGACCAATGAGTCCTTGATATTTAGTCGTTTTCAGCCAATATTTTGGATTTTTGAAAATTTCACTTTTTTGTGAAAATATCCACTAAATTAGGGAATAATATGTGTGAGGGTACCCCAGGAGAGTTACAAATGTGTGTGGGTAGAATACATATCCCACTGGGGTAAAATTGAAAAAAGTTGAAAACATTTTTTTTTTGGACTTAGTCATTTTTCCAGCGTTTATCAGACTTTCAGATAGGGCAAATGTCAGTGAGTGTTCCAATTTCAGTTCCAGAGCGATTCGCCCAATGAGTCTTTGATATTTAGTCGTTTTCAGCCAATATTTTGGATTTTTGAAAATTTCACTTTTTTGAGAAAATAGCCACTAAATTAGGGAATAATATGTGTGAGGGTACCCCAGGAGAGTTCCAAATGTGTGTGGGTAGAATATATATCCCACGGGGGTAAAATTGAAAGAGGTTGAAAACATTTTTTTTTTTGGACTTAGTCATTTTTCCGGCGTTTATCAGACTTTCAGATAGGGGAAATGTCAGTGAGCGTTCCAATTTCAGTTCCAGAGCGATTCGCCCAATGAGTCCTTGATATTTAGTCGTTTTCAGCCAATATTTTGGATTTTTGAAAATTTCACTTTTTTGTGAAAATATCCACTAAATTAGGGAATAATATGTGTGAGGGTACCCCAGGAGAGTTACAAATGTGTGTGGGTAGAATACATATCCCACTGGGGTAAAATTGAAAAAAGTTGAAAACATTTTTTTGTTGGACTTAGTCATTTTTCCGGCGTTTATCAGACTTTCAGATAGGGCAAATGTCAGTGAGTGTTCCAATTTCAGTTCCAGAGCGATTCGCCCAATGAGTCTTTGATATTTAGTCGTTTTCAGCCAATTTTCTGGATTTTTGAAAATTTCACTTTTTTGTGAAAATATCCACTAAATGAGGAAATAATATGTGTGAGGGTACCCCAGGAGAGTTCCAAATGTGTGTGGGTAGAATATATATCCCACGGGGGTAAAATTGAAAAAAGTTGAAAACATTTTTTTTTTGGACTTAGACATTTTTCCGGCGTTTATCAGACTTTCAGATAGGGGAAATGTCAGTGAGCGTTCCGATTTCAGTTCCAGAGCGATTCGCCCAATGAGTCTTTGATATTTAGTCGTTTTCAGCCAATTTTCTGGATTTTTGAAAATTTCACTTTTTTGTGAAAATATCCACTAAATGAGGAAATAATATGTGTGAGGGTACCCCAGGAGAGTTCCAAATGTGTGTGGGTAGAATATATATCCCACGGGGGTAAAATTGAAAAAAGTTGAAAACATCTTTTTTTTGGGACTTAGTCATTTTTCCGGCGTTTATCAGACTTTCAGATAGGGCAAATGTCAGTGAGCATTCCAATTTCAGTTCCAGAGCGATTCGCCCAATGAGTCCTTGATATTTAGTCTTTTTCAGCCAATATTTTGGATTTTTGAAAATTTCACTTTTTTGTGAAAATATCCACTAAATTAGGGAATAATATGTGTGAGTATACCCCAAGAGAGTTACAAATGTGTGTGGGTAGAATATATATCCCATTGGGGTAAAATTGAAAAAAGTTGAAAACATTTTTTTTTTGGACTGTCATTTTTCCGGCGTTTATCAGACTTTCAGATAGGGCAAATGTCAGTGAGTGTTTCAATTTCAGTTCCAGAGCGATTCGCCGAATGAGTCTTTGATATTTAGTCGTTTTCAGTCAATTTTCTGCATTTTTGAAAATTTCACTTTTTTGTGAAAATATCCACTAAATTAGGGAATAATATGTGTGAGTATACCCCAAGAGAGTTACAAATGTGTGTGGGTAGAATATATATCCCACGGGGGTAAAATTGAAAAAAGTTGAAAACATTTTTTTTTTGGACGTGGTCATTTTTCCGGCGTTTATCAGACTTTCAGATAGGGGAAATGTCAGTGAGCGTTCCGATTTCAGTTCCATAGCGATTCGACCAATGAGTCCTTGATATTTAGTCGTTTTCAGCCAATATTTTGGATTTTTGAAAATTTCACTTTTTTGTGAAAATATCCACTAAATTAGGGAATAATATGTGTGAGGGTACCCCAGGAGAGTTACAAATGTGTGTGGGTAGAATACATATCCCACTGGGGTAAAATTGAAAAAAGTTGAAAACATTTTTTTGTTGGACTTAGTCATTTTTCCGGCGTTTATCAGACTTTCAGATAGGGCAAATGTCAGTGAGTGTTCCAATTTCAGTTCCAGAGCGATTCGCCCAATGAGTCTTTGATATTTAGTCGTTTTCAGCCAATTTTCTGGATTTTTGAAAATTTCACTTTTTTGTGAAAATATCCACTAAATGAGGAAATAATATGTGTGAGGGTACCCCAGGAGAGTTCCAAATGTGTGTGGGTAGAATATATATCCCACGGGGGTAAAATTGAAAAAAGTTGAAAACATTTTTTTTTTGGACTTAGACATTTTTCCGGCGTTTATCAGACTTTCAGATAGGGGAAATGTCAGTGAGCGTTCCGATTTCAGTTCCATAGAGATTCGCCCAATGAGTCTTTGATATTCAGTCGTTTTCAGCCAATATTTTGGATTTTTGAAAATTTCACTTTTTTGTGAAAATATCCACTAAATTAGGGAGTAATATGTGTGAGGGTACCCCAGGAGAGTTCCAAATGTGTGTGGGTAGAATATATATCCCACGGGGGTAAAATTGAAAAAAGTTGAAAACATTTTTTTTTTGGACTTAGTCATTTTTCCGGCGTTTATCAGACTTTCAGATAGGGGAAATGTCAGTGAGCGTTCCGATTTCAGTTCCAGAGCGATTCGCCCAATGAGTCTTTGATATTTAGTCGTTTTCAGCCAATTTTCTGGATTTTTGAAAATTTCACTTTTTTGTGAAAATATCCACTAAATGAGGAAATAATATGTGTGAGGGTACCCCAGGAGAGTTCCAAATGTGTGTGGGTAGAATATATATCCCACGGGGGTAAAATTGAAAAAAGTTGAAAACATCTTTTTTTTGGGACTTAGTCATTTTTCCGGCGTTTATCAGACTTTCAGATAGGGCAAATGTCAGTGAGCATTCCAATTTCAGTTCCAGAGCGATTCGCCCAATGAGTCCTTGATATTTAGTCTTTTTCAGCCAATATTTTGGATTTTTGAAAATTTCACTTTTTTGTGAAAATATCCACTAAAATAGGGAATAATATGTGTGAGTATACCCCAAGAGAGTTACAAATGTGTGTGGGTAGAATATATATCCCATTGGGGTAAAATTGAAAAAAGTTGAAAACATTTTTTTTTTGGACTGTCATTTTTCCGGCGTTTATCAGACTTTCAGATAGGGCAAATGTCAGTGAGTGTTTCAATTTCAGTTCCAGAGCGATTCGCCGAATGAGTCTTTGATATTTAGTCGTTTTCAGTCAATTTTCTGCATTTTTGAAAATTTCACTTTTTTGTGAAAATATCCACTAAATTAGGGAATAATATGTGTGAGTATACCCCAAGAGAGTTACAAATGTGTGTGGGTAGAATATATATCCCACGGGGGTAAAATTGAAAAAAGTTGAAAACATTTTTTTTTTGGACGTGGTCATTTTTCCGGCGTTTATCAGACTTTCAGATAGGGGAAATGTCAGTGAGCGTTCCGATTTCAGTTCCATAGCGATTCGACCAATGAGTCCTTGATATTTAGTCGTTTTCAGCCAATATTTTGGATTTTTGAAAATTTCACTTTTTTGTGAAAATATCCACTAAATTAGGGAATAATATGTGTGAGGGTACCCCAGGAGAGTTACAAATGTGTGTGGGTAGAATACATATCCCACTGGGGTAAAATTGAAAAAAGTTGAAAACATTTTTTTTTTGGACTTAGTCATTTTTCCAGCGTTTATCAGACTTTCAGATAGGGCAAATGTCAGTGAGTGTTCCAATTTCAGTTCCAGAGCGATTCGCCCAATGAGTCTTTGATATTTAGTCGTTTTCAGCCAATATTTTGGATTTTTGAAAATTTCACTTTTTTGAGAAAATAGCCACTAAATTAGGGAATAATATGTGTGAGGGTACCCCAGGAGAGTTCCAAATGTGTGTGGGTAGAATATATATCCCACGGGGGTAAAATTGAAAGAGGTTGAAAACATTTTTTTTTTTGGACTTAGTCATTTTTCCGGCGTTTATCAGACTTTCAGATAGGGGAAATGTCAGTGAGCGTTCCAATTTCAGTTCCAGAGCGATTCGCCCAATGAGTCCTTGATATTTAGTCGTTTTCAGCCAATATTTTGGATTTTTGAAAATTTCACTTTTTTGTGAAAATATCCACTAAATTAGGGAATAATATGTGTGAGGGTACCCCAGGAGAGTTACAAATGTGTGTGGGTAGAATACATATCCCACTGGGGTAAAATTGAAAAAAGTTGAAAACATTTTTTTGTTGGACTTAGTCATTTTTCCGGCGTTTATCAGACTTTCAGATAGGGCAAATGTCAGTGAGTGTTCCAATTTCAGTTCCAGAGCGATTCGCCCAATGAGTCTTTGATATTTAGTCGTTTTCAGCCAATTTTCTGGATTTTTGAAAATTTCACTTTTTTGTGAAAATATCCACTAAATGAGGAAATAATATGTGTGAGGGTACCCCAGGAGAGTTCCAAATGTGTGTGGGTAGAATATATATCCCACGGGGGTAAAATTGAAAAAAGTTGAAAACATTTTTTTTTTGGACTTAGACATTTTTCCGGCGTTTATCAGACTTTCAGATAGGGGAAATGTCAGTGAGCGTTCCGATTTCAGTTCCAGAGCGATTCGCCCAATGAGTCTTTGATATTTAGTCGTTTTCAGCCAATTTTCTGGATTTTTGAAAATTTCACTTTTTTGTGAAAATATCCACTAAATGAGGAAATAATATGTGTGAGGGTACCCCAGGAGAGTTCCAAATGTGTGTGGGTAGAATATATATCCCACGGGGGTAAAATTGAAAAAAGTTGAAAACATCTTTTTTTTGGGACTTAGTCATTTTTCCGGCGTTTATCAGACTTTCAGATAGGGCAAATGTCAGTGAGCATTCCAATTTCAGTTCCAGAGCGATTCGCCCAATGAGTCCTTGATATTTAGTCTTTTTCAGCCAATATTTTGGATTTTTGAAAATTTCACTTTTTTGTGAAAATATCCACTAAATTAGGGAATAATATGTGTGAGTATACCCCAAGAGAGTTACAAATGTGTGTGGGTAGAATATATATCCCATTGGGGTAAAATTGAAAAAAGTTGAAAACATTTTTTTTTTGGACTGTCATTTTTCCGGCGTTTATCAGACTTTCAGATAGGGCAAATGTCAGTGAGTGTTTCAATTTCAGTTCCAGAGCGATTCGCCGAATGAGTCTTTGATATTTAGTCGTTTTCAGTCAATTTTCTGCATTTTTGAAAATTTCACTTTTTTGTGAAAATATCCACTAAATTAGGGAATAATATGTGTGAGTATACCCCAAGAGAGTTACAAATGTGTGTGGGTAGAATATATATCCCACGGGGGTAAAATTGAAAAAAGTTGAAAACATTTTTTTTTTGGACGTGGTCATTTTTCCGGCGTTTATCAGACTTTCAGATAGGGGAAATGTCAGTGAGCGTTCCGATTTCAGTTCCATAGCGATTCGACCAATGAGTCCTTGATATTTAGTCGTTTTCAGCCAATATTTTGGATTTTTGAAAATTTCACTTTTTTGTGAAAATATCCACTAAATTAGGGAATAATATGTGTGAGGGTACCCCAGGAGAGTTACAAATGTGTGTGGGTAGAATACATATCCCACTGGGGTAAAATTGAAAAAAGTTGAAAACATTTTTTTTTTGGACTTAGTCATTTTTCCAGCGTTTATCAGACTTTCAGATAGGGCAAATGTCAGTGAGTGTTCCAATTTCAGTTCCAGAGCGATTCGCCCATTGATTCTTTGATATTTAGTCGTTTTCAGCCAATTTTCTGGATTTTTGAAAATTTCACTTTTTTTAGAAAATATCCACTAAATGAGGGAATAATATGTGTGAGGGTACCCCAGGAGAGTTCCAAATGTGTGTGGGTAGAATATATATCCCACGGGGGTAAAATTGAAAAAAGTTGAAAACTTTTTTTTTTTGGGACTTAGTCATTTTTCCGGCGTTTATGAGACTTTCAGATAGGGCAAATGTCAGTGAGCATTCCAATTTCAGTTCCAGAGCGATTTGCCCAATGAGTCTTTGATATTTAGTCGTTTTCAGCAAATTTTCTGGATTTTTGAAAATTTCACTTTTTGTGAAAATATCCACAAATGAGGGAATAATATGTGTGAAGGTACCCCAGGAGAGTTCCAAATGTGTGTGGGAAGAATATATATCCCACGGGGGTAAAATTGAAAAAAGTTGAAAACATTTTTTTTTTGGACTTAGTCATTTTTCCGGCGTTTATCAGACTTTCAGATAGGGGAAATGTCAGTGAGCGTTCCGATTTCAGTTCCAGAGCGATTCGCCCAATGAGTCCTTGATATTTAGTCGTTTTCAGCCATTATTTTGGATTTTTGAAAATTTCACTTTTTTGTGAAAATATCCACTAAATGAGGGAATAATATGTGTGAGGGTACCCCAGGAGAGTTCCAAATGTGTGTGGGTAGAATATATATCCCACGGGGGTAAAATTGAAAAAAGTTGAAAAATTTTTTTTTTTGGACGTAGTCATTTTTCTGGCGTTTATCAGACTTTCAGATAGGGGAAATGTCAGTGAGCGTTCCGATTTCAGTTCCATAGCGATTCGCCCAATGAGTCCTTGATATTTAGTCGTTTTCAGCCAATATTTTGGATTTTTGAAAATTTAACTTTTTTGTGAAAATATCCACTAAATGAGGGAATAATATGTGTGAGGGTACCCCAGGAGAGTTCCAAATGTGTGTGGGTAGAATTTATATCCCACGGGGGTAAAATTGAAAAAAGTTGAAAACATCTTTTTTTTGGGACTTAGTCAGTTTTCCGGCGTTTATCAGACTTTCAGATAGGGCAAATGTCAGTGAGCGTTCCGATTTCAGTTCCATAGCGATTCGCCCAATGAGTCCTTGATATTTAGTCGTTTTCAGCCAATATTTTGGATTTTTGAAAATGTCACTTTTTTGTGAAAATATCCACTAAATGAGGGAATAATATGTGTGAGGGTACCCCAGGAGAGTTCCAAATGTGTGTGGGTAGAATATATATCCCACGGGGGTAAAATTGAAAAAAGTTGAAAACATCTTTTTTTTGGGACTTAGTCATTTTTCCGGCGTTTATCAGACTTTCAGATAGGGCAAATGTCAGTGAGCATTCCAATTTCAGTTCCAGAGCGATTCGCCCAATGAGTCCTTGATATTTAGTCTTTTTCAGCCAATATTTTGGATTTTTGAAAATTTCACTTTCTTGTGAAAATATCCACTAAATTAGGGAATAATATGTGTGAGTATACCCCAAGAGAGTTACAAATGTGTGTGGGTAGAATATATATCCCATTGGGGTAAAATTGTAAAAAGTTAAAAACATATTTTTTTTGGACTTAGTCATTTTTCCGGCATTTATCAGACTTTCAGATAGGGCAAATGTCAGTGAGTGTTCCAATTTCAGTTCCATAGCGATTCGCCCAATGAGTCCTTGACATTTAGTCGTTTTCAGCCAATATTTTGGATTTTTGAAAATTTTACTTTTTTGTGAAAATATCCACTAAATTAGGGAATAATATGTGAGAGGGTACCCCAGGAGAGTTACAAATGTGTGTGGGTAGAATACATATCCCACTGGGGTAAAATTGAAAAAAGTTGAAAACATTTTTTTTTTGGACTTAGTCATTTTTCCGGCGTTTATCAGACTTTCAGATAGGGCATATGTCAGTGAGTGTTCCAATTTCAGTTCCAGAGCGATTCGCCCATTGAGTCTTTGATATTTAGTCGTTTTCAGCCAATTTTCTGGATTTTTGAAAATTTCACTTTTTTGTGAAAATATCCACTAAATGAGTTAATAATATGTGTGAGGGTACCCCAGGAGAGTTCCAAATGTGTGTGGGTAGAATATATATCCCACGGGGGTAAAATTGAAAAAAGTTGAAAACATTTTTTTTTTGGGACTTAGTCATTTTTCCGGCGTTTATCAGACTTTCAGATAGGGCAAATGTCAGTGAGCGTTCCGATTTCAGTTCCAGAGCGATTTGCCCAATGAGTCTTTGATATTTAGTCGTTTTCAGCAAATTTTCTGGATTTTTGAAAATTTCACGTTTTTGTGAAAATATCCACTAAATGAGGGAATAATATGTGAGAAGGTACCCCAGGAGAGTTCCAAATGTGTGTGGGAAGAATATATATCCCACGGGGGTAAAATTGAAAAAAGTTGAAAACATTTTTTTTTTGGACTTAGTCATTTTTCCGGCGTTTCTCAGACTTTCAGATAGGGGAAATGTCAGTGAGCGCTCCGATTTCAGTTCCAGAGCGATTCGCCCAATGAGTCCTTGATATTTAGTTGTTTTCAGCCAATTTTCTGGATTTTTGAAAATTTCACTTTTTTGTGAAAATAATCACTAAATGAGGGAAAAATATGTATGAGGGTACCCAAGGAGAGTTCCAAATGTGTGTGGGTAGAATATATATCCCACGGGGGTAAAATTGAAAAAAGTTGAAAAATTTTTTTTTTTGGACGTAGTCATTTTTCCGGCGTTTATCAGACTTTTAGATAGGGGAAATGTCAGTGAGCGTTCCGATTTCAGTTCCATAGCGATTCGCCCAATGAGTCCTTGATATTTAGTCGTTTTCAGCCAATATTTTGGATTTTTGAAAATTTTACTTTTTTGTGAAAATATCCACTAAATGAGGGAATAATATGTGTGAGGGTACCCCAGGAGAGTTCCAAATGTGTGTGGGTAGAATATATATCCCACGGGGGTAAAATTGAAAAAAGTTGAAAACATCTTTTTTTTGGGACTTAGTCATTTTTCCGGCGTTTATCAGACTTTCAGATAGGGCAAATGTCAGTGAGCGTTCCGATTTCAGTTCCATAGCGATTCGCCCAATGAGTCCTTGATATTTAGTCGTTTTCAGCCAATATTTTGGATTTTTGAAAATGTCACTTTTTTGTGAAAATATCCACTAAATGAGGGAATAATATGTGTGAGGGTACCCCAGGAGAGTTCCAAATGTGTGTGGGTAGAATATATATCCCACGGGGGTAAAATTGAAAAAAGTTGAAAACATCTTTTTTTTTGGACTTAGTCATTTTTCCAGCGTTTATCAGACTTTCAGATAGGGCAAATGTCAGTGAGTGTTCCAATTTCAGTTCCAGAGCGATTCGCCCATTGAGTCTTTGATATTTAGTCGTTTTCAGCCAATTTTCTGGATTTTTGAAAATTTCACTTTTTTTAGAAAATATCCACTAAATGAGGGAATAATATGTGTGAGGGTACCCCAGGAGAGTTCCAAATGTGTGTGGGTAGAATATATATCCCACGGGGGTAAAATTGAAAAAAGTTGAAAACTTTTTTTTTTTGGGACTTAGTCATTTTTCCGGCGTTTATGAGACTTTCAGATAGGGCAAATGTCAGTGAGCATTCCAATTTCAGTTCCAGAGCGATTTGCCCAATGAGTCTTTGATATTTAGTCGTTTTCAGCAAATTTTCTGGATTTTTGAAAATTTCACTTTTTGTGAAAATATCCACAAATGAGGGAATAATATGTGTGAAGGTACCCCAGGAGAGTTCCAAATGTGTGTGGGAAGAATATATATCCCACGGGGGTAAAATTGAAAAAAGTTGAAAACATTTTTTTTTTGGACTTAGTCATTTTTCCGGCGTTTATCAGACTTTCAGATAGGGGAAATGTCAGTGAGCGTTCCGATTTCAGTTCCAGAGCGATTCGCCCAATGAGTCCTTGATATTTAGTCGTTTTCAGCCATTATTTTGGATTTTTGAAAATTTCACTTTTTTGTGAAAATATCCACTAAATGAGGGAATAATATGTGTGAGGGTACCCCAGGAGAGTTCCAAATGTGTGTGGGTAGAATATATATCCCACGGGGGTAAAATTGAAAAAAGTTGAAAAATTTTTTTTTTTGGACGTAGTCATTTTTCTGGCGTTTATCAGACTTTCAGATAGGGGAAATGTCAGTGAGCGTTCCGATTTCAGTTCCATAGCGATTCGCCCAATGAGTCCTTGATATTTAGTCGTTTTCAGCCAATATTTTGGATTTTTGAAAATTTAACTTTTTTGTGAAAATATCCACTAAATGAGGGAATAATATGTGTGAGGGTACCCCAGGAGAGTTCCAAATGTGTGTGGGTAGAATTTATATCCCACGGGGGTAAAATTGAAAAAAGTTGAAAACATCTTTTTTTTGGGACTTAGTCAGTTTTCCGGCGTTTATCAGACTTTCAGATAGGGCAAATGTCAGTGAGCGTTCCGATTTCAGTTCCATAGCGATTCGCCCAATGAGTCCTTGATATTTAGTCGTTTTCAGCCAATATTTTGGATTTTTGAAAATGTCACTTTTTTGTGAAAATATCCACTAAATGAGGGAATAATATGTGTGAGGGTACCCCAGGAGAGTTCCAAATGTGTGTGGGTAGAATATATATCCCACGGGGGTAAAATTGAAAAAAGTTGAAAACATCTTTTTTTTGGGACTTAGTCATTTTTCCGGCGTTTATCAGACTTTCAGATAGGGCAAATGTCAGTGAGCATTCCAATTTCAGTTCCAGAGCGATTCGCCCAATGAGTCTTTGATATTTAGTCTTTTTCAGCCAATATTTTGGATTTTTGAAAATTTCACTTTCTTGTGAAAATATCCACTAAATTAGGGAATAATATGTGTGAGTATACCCCAAGAGAGTTACAAATGTGTGTGGGTAGAATATATATCCCATTGGGGTAAAATTGTAAAAAGTTAAAAACATATTTTTTTTGGACTTAGTCATTTTTCCGGCATTTATCAGACTTTCAGATAGGGCAAATGTCAGTGAGTGTTCCAATTTCAGTTCCAGAGCGATTCGCCCAATGAGTCCTTGATATTTAGTCGTTTTCAGTCAATTTTCTGGATTTTTGAAAATTTCACTTTTTTGTGAAAATATCCACTAAATGAGGGAATAATATGTGTGAGGATACCCCAGGAGAGTTCCAAATGTGTGTGGGTAGAATATATATCCCAAGGGGGTAAAATTGAAAAAAGTTGAAAAATTTTTTTTTTTGGACGTAGTCATTTTTCCGGCGTTTATCAGACTTTCAGATAGGGGAAATGTCAGTGAGCGTTCCGATTTCAGTTCCATAGCGATTCGCCCAATGAGTCCTTGACATTTAGTCGTTTTCAGCCAATATTTTGGATTTTTGAAAATTTCACTTTTTTGTGAAAATATCCACTAAATTAGGGAATAATATGTGAGAGGGTACCCCAGGAGAGTTACAAATGTGTGTGGGTAGAATACATATCCCACTGGGGTAAAATTGAAAAAAGTTGAAAACATTTTTTTTTTGGACTTAGTCATTTTTCCGGCGTTTATCAGACTTTCAGATAGGGCATATGTCAGTGAGTGTTCCAATTTCAGTTCCAGAGCGATTCGCCCATTGAGTCTTTGATATTTAGTCGTTTTCAGCCAATTTTCTGGATTTTTGAAAATTTCACTTTTTTGTGAAAATATCCACTAAATGAGTTAATAATATGTGTGAGGGTACCCCAGGAGAGTTCCAAATGTGTGTGGGTAGAATATATATCCCACGGGGGTAAAATTGAAAAAAGTTGAAAACATTTTTTTTTTGGGACTTAGTCATTTTTCCGGCGTTTATCAGACTTTCAGATAGGGCAAATGTCAGTGAGCGTTCCGATTTCAGTTCCAGAGCGATTTGCCCAATGAGTCTTTGATATTTAGTCGTTTTCAGCAAATTTTCTGGATTTTTGAAAATTTCACTTTTTTGTGAAAATATCCACTAAATGAGGGAATAATATGTGAGAAGGTACCCCAGGAGAGTTCCAAATGTGTGTGGGAAGAATATATATCCCACGGGGGTAAAATTGAAAAAAGTTGAAAACATTTTTTTTTTGGACTTAGTCATTTTTCCGGCGTTTCTCAGACTTTCAGATAGGGGAAATGTCAGTGAGCGCTCCGATTTCAGTTCCAGAGTGATTCGCCCAATGAGTCCTTGATATTTAGTTGTTTTCAGCCAATTTTCTGGATTTTTGAAAATTTCACTTTTTTGTGAAAATAATCACTAAATGAGGGAATAATATGTATGAGGGTACCCAAGGAGAGTTCCAAATGTGTGTGGGTAGAATACATATCCCACTGGGGTAAAATTGAAAAAAGTTGAAAACATTTTTTTTTTGGACTTAGTCATTTTTCCGGCGTTTATCAGACTTTCAGATAGGGGAAATGTCAGTGAGCGTTCCGATTTCAGTTCCAGAGCGATTCGCCCAATGAGTCCTTGATATTTAGTCGTTTTCAGCCATTATTTTGGATTTTTGAAAATTTCACTTTTTTGTGAAAATATCCACTAAATGAGGGAATAATATGTGTGAGGGTACCCCAGGAGAGTTCCAAATGTGTGTGGGTAGAATATATATCCCACGGGGGTAAAATTGAAAAAAGTTGAAAAATTTTTTTTTTTGGACGTAGTCATTTTTCCGGCGTTTATCAGACTTTTAGATAGGGGAAATGTCAGTGAGCGTTCCAATTTCAGTTCCAGAGCGATTCGCCCAATGAGTCCTTGATATTTAGTCGTTTTCAGTCAATTTTCTGGATTTTTGAAAATTTCACTTTTTTGTGAAAATATCCACTAAATGAGGGAATAATATGTGTGAGGATACCCCAGGAGAGTTCCAAATGTGTGTGGGTAGAATATATATCCCACGGGGGTAAAATTGAAAAAAGTTGAAAAATTTTTTTTTTTGGACGTAGTCATTTTTCCGGCGTTTATCAGACTTTCAGATAGGGGAAATGTCAGTGAGCGTTCCGATTTCAGTTCCATAGCGATTCGCCCAATGAGTCCTTGACATTTAGTCGTTTTCAGCCAATATTTTGGATTTTTGAAAATTTCACTTTTTTGTGAAAATATCCACTAAATTAGGGAATAATATGTGAGAGGGTACCCCAGGAGAGTTACAAATGTGTGTGGGTAGAATACATATCCCACTGGGGTAAAATTGAAAAAAGTTGAAAATATTTTTTTTTTGGACTTAGTCATTTTTCCGGCGTTTATCAGACTTTCAGATAGGGCATATGTCAGTGAGTGTTCCAATTTCAGTTCCAGAGCGATTCGCCCATTGAGTCTTTGATATTTAGTCGTTTTCAGCCAATTTTCTGGATTTTTGAAAATTTCACTTTTTTGTGAAAATATCCACTAAATGAGGGAATAATATGTGAGAAGGTACCCCAGGAGAGTTCCAAATGTGTGTGGGAAGAATATATATCCCACGGGGGTAAAATTGAAAAAAGTTGAAAACATTTTTTTTTTGGACTTAGTCATTTTTCCGGCGTTTCTCAGACTTTCAGATAGGGGAAATGTCAGTGAGCGTTCCGATTTCAGTTCCAGAGCGATTCGCCCAATGAGTCCTTGATATTTAGTCGTTTTCAGCCATTATTTTGGATTTTTGAAAATTTCACTTTTTTGTGAAAATATCCACTAAATGAGGGAATAATATGTGTGAGGGTACCCCAGGAGAGTTCCAAATGTGTGTGGGTAGAATATATATCCCACGGGGGTAAAATTGAAAAAAGTTGAAAAATTTTTTTTTTTGGACGTAGTCATTTTTCCGGCGTTTATCAGACTTTTAGATAGGGGAAATGTCAGTGAGCGTTCCGATTTCAGTTCCATAGCGATTCGCCCAATGAGTCCTTGATATTTAGTCGTTTTCAGCCAATATTTTGGATTTTTGAAAATTTTACTTTTTTGTGAAAATATCCACTAAATGAGGGAATAATATGTGTGAGGGTACCCCAGGAGAGTTCCAAATGTGTGTGGGTAGAATATATATCCCACGGGGGTAAAATTGAAAAAAGTTGAAAACATCTTTTTTTTGGGACTTAGTCATTTTTCCGGCGTTTATCAGACTTTCAGATAGGGCAAATGTCAGTGAGCGTTCCGATTTCAGTTCCATAGCGATTCGCCCAATGAGTCCTTGATATTTAGTCGTTTTCAGCCAATATTTTGGATTTTTGAAAATGTCACTTTTTTGTGAAAATATCCACTAAATGAGGGAATAATATGTGTGAGGGTACCCCAGGAGAGTTCCAAATGTATGTGGGTAGAATATATATCCCACGGGGGTAAAATTGAAAAAAGTTGAAAACATCTTTTTTTTGGGGCTTAGTCATTTTTCCGGCGTTTATCAGACTTTCAGATAGGGCAAATGTCAGTGAGCATTCCAATTTCAGTTCCAGAGCGATTCGCCCAATGAGTCCTTGATATTTAGTTTTTTTCAGCCAATATTTTGGATTTTTGAAAATTTCACTTTCTTGTGAAAATATCCACTAAATTAGGGAATAATATGTGTGAGTATACCCCAAGAGAGGTACAAATGTGTGTGGGTAGAATATATATCCCATTGGGGTAAAATTGTAAAAAGTTGAAAACATATATTTTTTGGACTTAGTCATTTTTCCGGCATTTATCAGACTTTCAGATAGGGCAAATGTCAGTGAGTGTTCCAATTTCAGTTCCAGAGCGATTCGCCGAATGAGTCTTTGATATTTAGTCGTTTTCAGTCAATTTTCTGGATTTTTGAAAATTTCACTTTTTTGTGAAAATATCCACTAAATGAGGGAATAATATGTGTGAGGATACCCCAGGAGAGTTCCAAATGTGTGTGGGTAGAATATATATCCCACGGGGGTAAAATTGAAAAAAGTTGAAAAATTTTTTTTTTTGGACGTAGTCATTTTTCCGGCGTTTATCAGACTTTCAGATAGGGGAAATGTCAGTGAGCGTTCCGATTTCAGTTCCATAGCGATTCGCCCAATGAGTCCTTGACATTTAGTCGTTTTCAGCCAATATTTTGGAATTTTGAAAATTTCACTTTTTTGTGAAAATATCCACTAAATGAGGGAATAATATGTGTGAGGGTACCCCAGGAGAGTTCCAAATGTGTGTGGGTAGAATATATATCCCACGGGGGTAAAATTGAAAAAAGTTGAAAACATTTTTTTTTTGGGACTTAGTCATTTTTCCGGCGTTTATCAGACTTTCAGATAGGGGAAATGTCAGTGAGCGTTCCGATTTCAGTTCCATAGCGATTCGCCCAATGAGTCCTTGACATTTAGTCGTTTTCAGCCAATATTTTGGATTTTTGAAAATTTCACTTTTTTGTGAAAATATCCACTAAATTAGGGAATAATATGTGAGAGGGTACCCCAGGAGAGTTACAAATGTGTGTGGGTAGAATACATATCCCACTGGGGTAAAATTGAAAAAAGTTGAAAACATTTTTTTTTTGGACTTAGTCATTTTTCCAGCGTTTCTCAGACTTTCAGATAGGGGAAATGTCAGTGAGTGCTCCGATTTCAGTTCCAGAGCGATTCGCCCAATGAGTCCTTGATATTTAGTTGTTTTCAGCCAATTTTCTGGATTTTTGAAAATTTCACTTTTTTGTGAAAATAATCACTAAATGAGGGAATAATATGTATGAGGGTACCCAAGGAGAGTTCCAAATGTGTGTGGGTAGAATACATATCCCACTGGGGTAAAATTGAAAAAAGTTGAAAACATTTTTTTTTTGGACTTAGTCATTTTTCCGGCGTTTATCAGACTTTCAGATAGGGGAAATGTCAGTGAGCGTTCCGATTTCAGTTCCAGAGCGATTCGCCCAATGAGTCCTTGATATTTAGTCGTTTTCAGCCATTATTTTGGATTTTTGAAAATTTCACTTTTTTGTGAAAATATCCACTAAATGAGGGAATAATATGTGTGAGGGTACCCCAGGAGAGTTCCAAATGTGTGTGGGTAGAATATTTATCCCACGGGGGTAAAATTGAAAAAAGTTGAAAAATTTTTTTTTTTGGACGTAGTCATTTTTCCGGCGTTTATCAGACTTTCAGATAGGGGAAATGTCAGTGAGCGTTCCGATTTCAGTTCCATAGCGATTCGCCCAATGAGTCCTTGATATTTAGTCGTTTTCAGCCAATATTTTGGATTTTTGAAAATTTAACTTTTTTGTGAAAATATCCACTAAATGAGGGAATAATATGTGTGAGGGTACCCCAGGAGAGTTCCAAATGTGTGTGGGTAGAATATATATCCCACGGGGGTAAAATTGAAAAAAGTTGAAAACATCTTTTTTTTGGGACTTAGTCATTTTTCCGGCGTTTATCACACTTTCAGATAGGGCAAATGTCAGTGAGCGTTCCGATTTCAGTTCCATAGCGATTCGCCCAATGAGTCCTTGATATTTAGTCTTTTTCAGCCAATATTTTGGATTTTTGAAAATTTCACTTTCTTGTGAAAATATCCACTAAATTAGGGAATAATATGTGTGAGTATACCCCAAGAGAGTTACAAATGTGTGTGGGTAGAATATATATCCCATTGGGGTAAAATTGTAAAAAGTTGAAAACATATTTTTTTTGGACTTAGTCATTTTTCCGGCATTTATCAGACTTTCAGATAGGGCAAATGTCAGTGAGCATTCCAATTTCAATTCCAGAGCGATTCGCCCAATGAGTCCTTGATATTTAGTCGTTTTCAGCCATTATTTTGGATTTTTGAAAATTTCACTTTTTTGTGAAAATATCCACTAAATGAGGGAATAATATGTGAGGGTACCCCAGGAGAGTTCCAAATGTGTGTGGGTAGAATATATATCCCACGGGGGTAAAATTGAAAAAAGTTGAAAACATTTTTTTTTTGGGACTTAGTCATTTTTCCGGCGTTTATCAGACTTTCAGATAGGGCAAATGTCAGTGAGCGTACCGATTTCAGTTCCAGAGCGATTCGCGCAATGAGTCCTTGATATTTAGTCGTTTTCAGCCAATTTTCTGGATTTTTGAAAATTTCACTTTTTTGTGAAAATATCCACGAAATGAGGGAATAATATGTGTGAGGGTACCCTAGGAGAGTTCCAAATGTGTGTGGGTAGAATATATATCCCACGGGGTAAAATTGAAAAAAGTTGAAAACACTTTTTTTTGGACTTAGTCATTTTCCAGTCGTTTTTCAGACTTTCAGATAGGGCAAATGTCAGTGAGCGTTCAGATTTCAGTTCCAGAGCGATTTGCCCAATGAGTCTTTGATATTTAGTCGTTTTCAGCCAATTTTCAGGATTTTTGAAAATTTCACTTTTTTGTACAAATATCCACTAAATGAGGGAATAATATGTGTGAGGGTACCCCAGGAGAGTTCCAAATGTGTGTGGGTAGAATATATATCCCACGGGGGTAAAATTGAAAAAAGTTGAAAACATTTTTTTTTTTTGGACTTAGTCATTTTTCCGGCGTTTATCAGACTTTCAGATAGGGGAAATGTCAGTGAGCGTTCCGATTTCAGTTCCAGAGCGATTCCCCCAATGCGTCCTTGATATTTAGTTGTTTTCAGCCATTATTTTGGATTTTTGAAAATTTCACTTTTTTGTGAAAATATCCACTAAATGAGGGAATAATATGTGTGAGGGTACCCCAGGAGAGTTCCAAATGTGTGTGGGTAGAATATATATCCCACGGGGGTAAAATTGAAAAAAGTTGAAAACATTTTTTTTTTGGACTTAGTCATTTTTCCGGCGTTTATCAGACTTTCAGATAGGTCAAATGTCAGTGAGCGTTCCAATTTCAGTTCCAGAGCGATTCGCCCAATGAGTCTTTGATATTTAGTCGTTTTCAGCCAATATTTTGGATTTTTGAAAATTTCACTTTTTTGTGAAAATATCCACTAAATTAGGGAATAATATGTTTGAGGATACCCCAGGAGAGTTCCAAATGTGTGTGAGTAGAATATATATCACACGGGGGTAAAATTGAAAAAAGTTGAAAACATTTTTTTTTTGGACTTAGTCATTTTTCCGGCGTTTATCAGACTTTCAGATAGGGGAAATGTCAGTGAGCATTCCGATTTCAGTTCCAGAGCGATTCGCCCAATGAGTCCTTATTATTTAGTCGTTTTCAGCCATTATTTTGGATTTTTGAAAATTTCACTTTTTTGTGAAAATATCCACTAAATGAGGGAATAATATGTGTGAGGGTACCCCAGGAGAGTTCCAAATGTGTGTGGGTAGAATATATATCCCACGGGGGTAAAATTGAAAAAAGTTGAAAACATTTTTTTTTTGGGACTTAGTCATTTTTCCGGCGTTTATCAGACTTTCAGATAGGGCAAATGTCAGTGAGCATTCCAATTTCAGTTCCAGAGCGATTCGCCCAATGAGTCTTTGATATTTAGTCGTTTTCAGCCAATTTTCTGGATTTTTGAAAATTTAACTTTTTTGTGAAAATATCCACTAAATGATTGAATAATATGTGTGAGGGTACCCCAGGAGAGTTCCAAATGTGTGTGGGTAGAATATATATCCCACGGGGGTAAAATTGAAAAAAGTTGAAAACATCTTTTTTTTGGGACTTAGTCATTTTTCCGGCGTTTATCAGACTTTCAGATAGGGCAAATGTCAGTGAGCATTCCAATTTCAGTTCCAGAGCGATTCGCCCAATGAGTCCTTGATATTTAGTCTTTTTCAGCCAATATTTTGGATTTTTGAAAATTTCACTTTCTTGTGAAAATATCCACTAAATTAGGGAATAATATGTGTGAGTATACCCCAAGAGAGTTACAAATGTGTGTGGGTAGAATATATATCCCATTGGGGTAAAATTGTAAAAAGTTGAAAACATATTTTTTTTGGACTTAGTCATTTTTCCGGCATTTATCAGACTTTCAGATAGGGCAAATGTCAGTGAGTGTTCCAATTTCAGTTCCAGAGCGATTCGCCCATTGAGTCTTTGATATTTAGTCGTTTTCAGTCAATTTTCTGGATTTTTGAAAATTTCACTTTTTTGTGAAAATATCCACTAAATGAGGGAATAATATGTGTGAGGATACCCCAGGAGCGTTCCAAATGTGTGTGGGTAGAATATATATCCCACGGGGGTAAAATTGAAAAAAGTTGAAAAATTTTTTTTTTTGGACGTAGTCATTTTTCCGGCGTTTATCAGACTTTCTGATAGGGGAAATGTCAGTGAGCGTTCCGATTTCAGTTCCATAGCGATTCGCCCAATGAGTCCTTGACATTTAGTCGTTTTCAGCCAATATTTTGGATTTTTTTTAAATTTCACTTTTTTGTGAAAATATCCACTAAATTAGGGAATAATATGTGAGAGGGTACCCCAGGAGAGTTACAAATGTGTGTGGGTAGAATACATATCCCACTGGGGTAAAATTGAAAAAAGTTGAAAACATTTTTTTTTTGGACTTAGTCATTTTTCCGGCGTTTATCAGACTTTCAGATAGGGCATATGTCAGTGAGTGTTCCAATTTCAGTTCCAGAGCGATTCGCCCATTGAGTCTTTGATATTTAGTCGTTCTCAGCCAATTTTCTGGATTTTTGAAAATTTCACTTTTTTGTGAAAATATCCACTAAATGAGGGAATAATATGTGTGAGGGTACCCCAGGAGAGTTCCAAATGTGTGTGGGTAGAATATATATCCCACGGGGGTAAAATTGAAAAAAGTTGAAAACATTTTTTTTTTGGGACTTAGTCATTTTTCCGGCGTTTATCAGACTTTCAGATAGGGCAAATGTCAGTGAGCGTACCGATTTCAGTTCCAGAGCGATTCGCGCAATGAGTCCTTGATATTTAGTCGTTTTCAGCCAATTTTCTGGATTTTTGAAAATTTCACTTTTTTGTGAAAATATCCACGAAATGAGGGAATAATATGTGTGAGGGTACCCTAGGAGAGTTCCAAATGTGTGTGGGTAGAATATATATCCCACGGGGTAAAATTGAAAAAAGTTGAAAACACTTTTTTTTGGACTTAGTCATTTTCCAGTCGTTTTTCAGACTTTCAGATAGGGCAAATGTCAGTGAGCGTTCAGATTTCAGTTCCAGAGCGATTTGCCCAATGAGTCTTTGATATTTAGTCGTTTTCAGCCAATTTTCAGGATTTTTGAAAATTTCACTTTTTTGTACAAATATCCACTAAATGAGGGAATAATATGTGTGAGGGTACCCCAGGAGAGTTCCAAATGTGTGTGGGTAGAATATATATCCCACGGGGGTAAAATTGAAAAAAGTTGAAAACATTTTTTTTTTTTGGACTTAGTCATTTTTCCGGCGTTTATCAGACTTTCAGATAGGGGAAATGTCAGTGAGCGTTCCGATTTCAGTTCCAGAGCGATTCCCCCAATGCGTCCTTGATATTTAGTTGTTTTCAGCCATTATTTTGGATTTTTGAAAATTTCACTTTTTTGTGAAAATATCCACTAAATGAGGGAATAATATGTGTGAGGGTACCCCAGGAGAGTTCCAAATGTGTGTGGGTAGAATATATATCCCACGGGGGTAAAATTGAAAAAAGTTGAAAACATTTTTTTTTTGGACTTAGTCATTTTTCCGGCGTTTATCAGACTTTCAGATAGGTCAAATGTCAGTGAGCGTTCCAATTTCAGTTCCAGAGCGATTCGCCCAATGAGTCTTTGATATTTAGTCGTTTTCAGCCAATATTTTGGATTTTTGAAAATTTCACTTTTTTGTGAAAATATCCACTAAATTAGGGAATAATATGTTTGAGGATACCCCAGGAGAGTTCCAAATGTGTGTGAGTAGAATATATATCACACGGGGGTAAAATTGAAAAAAGTTGAAAACATTTTTTTTTTGGACTTAGTCATTTTTCCGGCGTTTATCAGACTTTCAGATAGGGGAAATGTCAGTGAGCATTCCGATTTCAGTTCCAGAGCGATTCGCCCAATGAGTCCTTATTATTTAGTCGTTTTCAGCCATTATTTTGGATTTTTGAAAATTTCACTTTTTTGTGAAAATATCCACTAAATGAGGGAATAATATGTGTGAGGGTACCCCAGGAGAGTTCCAAATGTGTGTGGGTAGAATATATATCCCACGGGGGTAAAATTGAAAAAAGTTGAAAACATTTTTTTTTTGGGACTTAGTCATTTTTCCGGCGTTTATCAGACTTTCAGATAGGGCAAATGTCAGTGAGCATTCCAATTTCAGTTCCAGAGCGATTCGCCCAATGAGTCTTTGATATTTAGTCGTTTTCAGCCAATTTTCTGGATTTTTGAAAATTTAACTTTTTTGTGAAAATATCCACTAAATGATTGAATAATATGTGTGAGGGTACCCCAGGAGAGTTCCAAATGTGTGTGGGTAGAATATATATCCCACGGGGGTAAAATTGAAAAAAGTTGAAAACATCTTTTTTTTGGGACTTAGTCATTTTTCCGGCGTTTATCAGACTTTCAGATAGGGCAAATGTCAGTGAGCATTCCAATTTCAGTTCCAGAGCGATTCGCCCAATGAGTCCTTGATATTTAGTCTTTTTCAGCCAATATTTTGGATTTTTGAAAATTTCACTTTCTTGTGAAAATATCCACTAAATTAGGGAATAATATGTGTGAGTATACCCCAAGAGAGTTACAAATGTGTGTGGGTAGAATATATATCCCATTGGGGTAAAATTGTAAAAAGTTGAAAACATATTTTTTTTGGACTTAGTCATTTTTCCGGCATTTATCAGACTTTCAGATAGGGCAAATGTCAGTGAGTGTTCCAATTTCAGTTCCAGAGCGATTCGCCCATTGAGTCTTTGATATTTAGTCGTTTTCAGTCAATTTTCTGGATTTTTGAAAATTTCACTTTTTTGTGAAAATATCCACTAAATGAGGGAATAATATGTGTGAGGATACCCCAGGAGCGTTCCAAATGTGTGTGGGTAGAATATATATCCCACGGGGGTAAAATTGAAAAAAGTTGAAAAATTTTTTTTTTTGGACGTAGTCATTTTTCCGGCGTTTATCAGACTTTCTGATAGGGGAAATGTCAGTGAGCGTTCCGATTTCAGTTCCATAGCGATTCGCCCAATGAGTCCTTGACATTTAGTCGTTTTCAGCCAATATTTTGGATTTTTTTTAAATTTCACTTTTTTGTGAAAATATCCACTAAATTAGGGAATAATATGTGAGAGGGTACCCCAGGAGAGTTACAAATGTGTGTGGGTAGAATACATATCCCACTGGGGTAAAATTGAAAAAAGTTGAAAACATTTTTTTTTTGGACTTAGTCATTTTTCCGGCGTTTATCAGACTTTCAGATAGGGCATATGTCAGTGAGTGTTCCAATTTCAGTTCCAGAGCGATTCGCCCATTGAGTCTTTGATATTTAGTCGTTCTCAGCCAATTTTCTGGATTTTTGAAAATTTCACTTTTTTGTGAAAATATCCACTAAATGAGGGAATAATATGTGTGAGGGTACCCCAGGAGAGTTCCAAATGTGTGTGGGTAGAATATATATCCCACGGGGGTAAAATTGAAAAAAGTTGAAAACATTTTTTTTTTGGGACTTAGTCATTTTTCCGGCGTTTATCAGACTTTCAGATAGGTCAAATGTCAGTGAGCGTTCCGATTTCAGTTCCAGAGCGATTTGCCCAATGAGTCTTTGATATTTAGTCGTTTTCAGCAAATTTTCTGGATTTTTGAAAATTTCACTTTTTTGTGAAAATATCCACTAAATGAGGGAATAATATGTGAGAAGGTACCCCAGGAGAGTTCCAAATGTGTGTGGGAAGAATATATATCCCACGGGGGTAAAATTGAAAAAAGTTGAAAATATTTTTTTTTTGGACTTAGTCATTTTTCCGGCGTTTCTCAGACTTTCAGATAGGGGAAATGTCAGTGAGCGCTCCGATTTCAGTTCCAGAGCGATTCGCCCAATGAGTCCTTGATATTTAGTTGTTTTCAGCCAATTTTCTGGATTTTTGAAAATTTCACTTTTTTGTGAAAATAATCACTAAATGAGGGAATAATATGTATGAGGGTACCCAAGGAGAGTTCCAAATGTGTGTGGGTAGAATACATATCCCACTGGGGTAAAATTGAAAAAAGTTGAAAACATTTTTTTTCTGGGACTTAGTCATTTTTCCGGCGTTTATCAGACTTTCAGATAGGGCAAATGTCAGTGAGTGTTCCAATTTCAGTTCCAGAGCGATTCGCCCAATGAGTCTTTCATATTTGGTCGTTTTCAGCCAATTTTCTGGATTTTTGAAAATTTCACTTTTTTGTGAAAATATCCACTAAATGAGGGAATAATATGTGTGAGGGTACCCCAGGAGAGTTCCAAATGTGTTTGGGTAGAATATATATCCCACGGGGGTAAAATTGAAAAAAGTTGAAAACATTTTTTTTTGGGACTTAGTCATTTTTCCGGCGTTTATCAGACTTTCAGATAGGGCAAATGTCAGTGAGCATTCCAATTTCAATTCCAGAGCGATTCGCCCAATGAGTCCTTGATATTTAGTCGTTTTCAGCCATTATTTTGGATTTTTGAAAATTTCACTTTTTTGTGAAAATATCCACTAAATGAGGGAATAATATGTGAGGGTACCCCAGGAGAGTTCCAAATGTGTGTGGGTAGAATATATATCCCACGGGGGTAAAATTGAAAAAAGTTGAAGAAAATTTTTTTTTTGGACTTAGTCATTTTTCCGGCGTTTATCAGACTTTCAGATAGGGGAAATGTCAGTGAGCATTCCGATTTCAGCTCCAGAGCAATTCGCCCAATGAGTCCTTATTATTTAGTCGTTTTCAGCCATTATTTTGGATTTTTGAAAATTTCACTTTTTTGCGAAAATATCCACTAAATGAGGGAATAATATGTGTGAGGGTACCCCAGGAGAGTTCCAAATGTGTGTGGGTAGAATATATATCCCACGGGGGTAAAATTGAAAAAAGTTGAAAACATTTTTTTTTTTGGACTTAGTCATTTTTCCGGCGTTTATCAGACTTTCAGATAGGTCAAATGTCAGTGAGCATACCGATTTCAGTTCCAGAGCGATTCGCGCAATGAGACCTTGATATTTAGTCGTTTTCAGCCAATTTTCTGGATTTTTGAAAATTTCACTTTTTTGTGAAAATATCCACGAAATGAGGGAATAATATGTGTGAGGGTACCCTAGGAGAGTTCCAAATGTGTGTGGGTAGAATATATATCCCACGGGGTAAAATTGAAAAAAGTTGAAAACATTTTTTTTTGGACTTAGTCATTTTCCAGTCGTTTTTCAGACTTTCAGATAGGGCAAATGTCAGTGAGCGTTCAGATTTCAGTTCCAGAGCGATTTGCCCAATGAGTCTTTGATATTTAGTCGTTTTCAGCCAATTTTCTGGATTTTTGAAAATTTCACTTTTTTGTACAAATATCCACTAAATGAGGGAATAATATGTGTGAGGGTACCCCAGGAGAGTTCCAAATGTGTGTGGGTAGAATATATATCCCACGGGGGTAAAATTGAAAAAAGTTGAAAACATTTTTTTTTTTGGACTTAGTCATTTTTCCGGCGTTTATCAGACTTTCAGATAGGGGAAATGTCAGTGAGCGTTCCGATTTCAGTTCCAGAGCGATTCCCCCAATGCGTCCTTGATATTTAGTTGTTTTCAGCCATTATTTTGGATTTTTGAAAATTTCACTTTTTTGTGAAAATATCCACTAAATGAGGGAATAATATGTGTGAGGGTACCCCAGGAGAGTTCCAAATGTGTGTGGGTAGAATATATATCCCACGGGGGTAAAATTAAAAAAAGTTGAAAAAAATTGTTTTTTGGACTTAGTCATTTTTCCGGCGTTTATCAGACTTTCAGATAGGGGAAATGTCAGTGAGCGTTCCGATTTCAGTTCCAGAGCGATTCCCCCAATGCGTCCTTGATATTTAGTTGTTTTCAGCCATTATTTTGGATTTTTGAAAATTTCACTTTTTTGTGAAAATATCCACTAAATGAGGGAATAATATGTGTGAGGGTACCCCAGGAGAGTTCCAAATGTGTGTGGGTAGAATATATATCCCACGGGGGTAAAATTGAAAAAAGTTGAAAACATTTTTTTTTTGGACTTAGTCATTTTTCCGGCGTTTATCAGACTTTCAGATAGGGGAAATGTCAGTGAGCGTTCCGATTTCAGTTCCAGAGCGATTCGCCCAATGAGTCCTTGATATTTAGTCGTTTTCAGCCAATATTTTGGATTTTTGAAAATTTCACTTTTTTGTGAAAATATCCACTAAATGAGGGAATAATATGTGTGAGGGTACCCCAGGAGAGTTCCAAATGTGTGTGGGTAGAATATATATCCCACGGGGGTAAAATTGAAAAAAGTAGAAAAAATTTTTTTTTTGGACTTAGTCATTTTTCCAGCGTTTATCAGACTTTCAGATAGGTCAAATGTCAGTGAGCGTTCCAATTTCAGTTCCAGAGCGATTCGCCCAATGAGTCTTTGATATTTAGTCGTTTTCAGCCAATATTTTGGATTTTTGAAAATTTCACTTTTTTGTGAAAATATCCACTAAATTAGGGAATAATATGTTTGAGGATACCCCAGGAGAGTTCCAAATGTGTGTGAGTAGAATATATATCACACGGGGGTAAAATTGAAAAAAGTTGAAAACATTTTTTTTTTGGACTTAGTCATTTTTCCGGCGTTTATCAGACTTTCAGATAGGGGAAATGTCAGTGAGCATTCCGATTTCAGTTCCAGAGCGATTCGCCCAATGAGTCCTTATTATTTAGTCGTTTTCAGCCATTATTTTGGATTTTTGAAAATTTCACTTTTTTGTGAAAATATCCACTAAATGAGGGAATAATATGTGTGAGGGTACCCCAGGAGAGTTCCAAATGTGTGTGGGTAGAATATATATCCCACGGGGGTAAAATTGAAAAAAGTTGAAAACATTTTTTTTTTGGAACTTAGTCATTTTTCCGGCGTTTATCAGACTTTCAGATAGGGCAAATGTCAGTGAGCATTCCAATTTCAGTTCCAGAGCGATTCGCCCAATGAGTCTTTGATATTTAGTCGTTTTCAGCCAATTTTCTGGATTTTTGAAAATTTAACTTTTTTGTGAAAATATCCACTAAATGATTGAATAATATGTGTGAGTATACCCCAAGAGAGTTACAAATGTGTGTGGGTAGAATATATATCCCATTGGGGTAAAATTGAAAAAAGTTGAAAACATTTTTTTTTTGGACTGTCATTTTTCCGGCGTTTATCAGACTTTCAGATAGGGCAAATGTCAGTGAGTGTTCCAATTTCAGTTCCAGAGCGATTCGCCGAATGAGTCTTTGATATTTAGTCGTTTTCAGTCAATTTTCTGCATTTTTGAAAATTTCACTTTTTTGTGAAAATATCCACTAAATTAGGGAATAATATGTGTGAGTATACCCCAAGAGAGTTACAAATGTGTGTGGGTAGAATATATATCCCACGGGGGTAAAATTGAAAAAAGTTGAAAACATTTTTTTTTTGGACGTGGTCATTTTTCCGGCGTTTATCAGACTTTCAGATAGGGGAAATGTCAGTGAGCGTTCCGATTTCAGTTCCATAGCGACTCGACCAATGAGTCCTTGATATTTAGTCGTTTTCAGCCAATATTTTGGATTTTTGAAAATTTCACTTTTTTGTGAAAATATCCACTAAATTAGGGAATAATATGTGTGAGGGTACCCCAGGAGAGTTCCAAATGTGTGTGGGTAGAATATATATCCCACGGGGGTAAAATTGAAAAAAGTTGAAAACATTTTTTTTTTGGGACTTAGTCATTTTTCCGGCGTTTATGAGACTTTCAGATAGGGCAAATGTCAGTGAGCATTCCAATTTCAGTTGCAGAGCGATTTGCCCAATGAGTCTTTGATATTTAGTCGTTTTCAGCAAATTTTCTGGATTTTTGAAAATTTCACTTTTTGTGAAAATATCCACTAAATGAGGGAATAATATGTATGAGGGTACCCAAGGAGAGTTCCAAATGTGTGTGGGTAGAATACATATCCCACTGGGGTAAAATTGAAAAAAGTTGAAAACATTTTTTTTTTGGACTTAGTCATTTTTCCGGCGTTTATCAGACTTTCAGATAGGGGAAATGTCAGTGAGCGTTCCGATTTCAGTTCCAGAGCGATTCGCCCAATGAGTCCTTGATATTTAGTCGTTTTCAGCCATTATTTTGGATTTTTGAAAATTTCACTTTTTTGTGAAAATATCCACTAAATGAGGGAATAATATGTGTGAGGGTATCCCAGGAGAGTTCCAAATGTGTGTGGGTAGAATATATATCCCACGGGGGTAAAATTGAAAAAAGTTGAAAAATTTTTTTTTTTGGACGTAGTCATTTTTCCGGCGTTTATCAGACTTTCAGATAGGGCAAATGTCAGTGAGTGTTCCAATTTCAGTTCCAGAGCGATTCGCCCAATGAGTCCTTGACATTTAGTCGTTTTCAGCCAATATTTTGGATTTTTGAAAATTTCACTTTTTTGTGAAAATATCCACTAAATGAGGGAATAATATGTGTGAGGGTACCCCAGGAGAGTTCCAAATGTGTGTGGGTAGAATATATATCCCACGGGGGTAAAATTGAAAAAAGTTGAAAACATTTTTTTTTTGGACTTAGTCATTTTTCCGGCGTTTATCAGACTTTCAGATAGGGGAAATGTCAGTGAGCGTTCCGATTTCAGTTCCAGAGCGATTCGCCCAATGAGTCCTTGATATTTAGTCGTTTTCAGCCAATATTTTGGATTTTTGAAAATTTCACTTTTTTGTGAAAATATCCACTAAATGAGGGAATAATATGTGTGAGGGTACCCCAGGAGAGTTCCAAATGTGTGTGGGTAGAATATATATCCCACGGGGGTAAAATTGAAAAAAGTTGAAAACATCTTTTTTTTGGGACTTAGTCATTTTTCCGGCGTTTATCAGACTTTCAGATAGGGCAAATGTCAGTGAGCATTCCAATTTCAGTTCCAGAGCGATTCGCCCAATGAGTCCTTGATATTTAGTCTTTTTCAGCCAATATTTTGGATTTTTGAAAATTTCACTTTCTTGTGAAAATATCCACTAAATTAGGGAATAATATGTGTGAGTATACCCCAAGAGAGTTACAAATGTGTGTGGGTAGAATATATATCCCATTGGGGTAAAATTGTAAAAAGTTGAAAACATATTTTTTTTGGACTTAGTCATTTTTCCGGCATTTATCAGACTTTCAGATAGGGCAAATGTCAGTGAGTGTTCCAATTTCAGTTCCAGAGCGATTCGCCCAATGAGTCTTTGATATTTAGTCGTTTTCAGTCAATTTTCTGGATTTTTGAAAATTTCACTTTTTTGTGAAAATATCCACTAAATGAGGGAATAATATGTGTGAGGGTACCCCAGGAGAGTTCCAAATGTGTGTGGGTAGAATATATATCCCACGGGGGTAAAATTGAAAAAAGTTGAAAACATTTTTTTTTTGGGACTTAGTCATTTTTCCGGCGTTTCTCAGACTTTCAGATAGGGGAAATGTCAGTGAGAGCTCCGATTTCAGTTCCAGAGCGTTTCGCCCAATGAGTCCTTGATATTTAGTTGTTTTCAGCCAATTTTCTGGATTTTTGAAAATTTCACTTTTTTGTGAAAATAATCACTAAATGAGGGAATAATATGTATGAGGGTACCCCAGGAGAGTTCCAAATGTGTTTGGGTAGAATATATATCCCACGGGGGTAAAATTGAAAAAAGTTGAAAACATTTTTTTTTGGGACTTAGTCATTTTTCCGGCGTTTATCAGACTTTCAGATAGGGCAAATGTCAGTGAGCATTCCAATTTCAATTCCAGAGCGATTCGCCCAATGAGTCCTTGATATTTAGTCGTTTTCAGCCATTATTTTGGATTTTTGAAAATTTCACTTTTTTGTGAAAATATCCACTAAATGAGGGAATAATATGTGAGGGTACCCCAGGAGAGTTCCAAATGTGTGTGGGTAGAATATATATCCCACGGGGGTAAAATTGAAAAAAGTTGAAGAAAATTTTTTTTTTGGACTTAGTCATCTTTCCGGCGTTTATCAGACTTTCAGATAGGGGAAATGTCAGTGAGCGTTCCGATTTCAGTTCCATAGCGATTCACCCAATGAGTCTTTGATATTTAGTCGTTTTCAGCCAATATTTTTAATTTTTGAAAATTTCACTTTTTTGTGAAAATATCCACTAAATTAGGGAATAATATGTGTGAGGGTACCCCAGGAGAGTTCCAAATGTGTGTGGGTAGAATATATATCCCACGGGGGTAAAATTGAAAAAAGTTGAAAACATTTTTTTTTTTGGACTTAGTCATTTTTCCAGTCGTTTTTCAGACTTTCAGATAGGGCAAATGTCAGTGAGCGTTCAGATTTCAGTTCCAGAGCGATTTGCCCAATGAGTCTTTGATATTTAGTCGTTTTCAGCCAATTTTCTGGATTTTTGAAAATTTCACTTTTTTGTACAAATATCCACTAAATGAGGGAATAATATGTGTGAGGGTACCCCAGGAGAGTTCGAAATGTGTGTGGGTAGAATATATATCCCACGGGGGTAAAATTGAAAAAAGTTGAAAACATTTTTTTTTTTGGACTTAGTCATTTTTCCGGCGTTTATCAGACTTTCAGATAGGGGAAATGTCAGTGAGCGTTCCGATTTCAGTTCCAGAGCGATTCCCCCAATGCGTCCTTGATATTTAGTTGTTTTCAGCCATTATTTTGGATTTTTGAAAATTTCACTTTTTTGTGAAAATATCTACTAAATGAGGGAATAATATGTGTGAGGGTACCCCAGGAGAGTTCCAAATGTGTGTGGGTAGAATATATATCCCACGGGGGTAAAATTAAAAAAAGTTGAAAAAAATTGTTTTTTGGACTTAGTCATTTTTCCGGCGTTTATCAGACTTTCAGATAGGGGAAATGTCAGTGAGCGTTCCGATTTCAGTTCCAGAGCGATTCCCCCAATGCGTCCTTGATATTTAGTTGTTTTCAGCCATTATTTTGGATTTTTGAAAATTTCACTTTTTTGTGAAAATATCCACTAAATGAGGGAATAATATGTGTGAGGGTACCCCAGGAGAGTTCCAAATGTGTGTGGGTAGAATATATATCCCACGGGGGTAAAATTGAAAAAAGTTGAAAACATTTTTTTTTTGGACTTAGTCATTTTTCCGGCGTTTATCAGACTTTCAGATAGGGGAAATGTCAGTGAGCGTTCCGATTTCAGTTCCAGAGCGATTCGCCCAATGAGTCCTTGATATTTAGTCGTTTTCAGCCAATATTTTGGATTTTTGAAAATTTCACTTTTTTGTGAAAATATCCACTAAATGAGGGAATAATATGTGTGAGGGTACCCCAGGAGAGTTCCAAATGTGTGTGGGTAGAATATATATCCCACGGGGGTAAAATTGAAAAAAGTAGAAAAAATTTTTTTTTTGGACTTAGTCATTTTTCCAGCGTTTATCAGACTTTCAGATAGGTCAAATGTCAGTGAGCGTTCCAATTTCAGTTCCAGAGCGATTCGCCCAATGAGTCTTTGATATTTAGTCGTTTTCAGCCAATATTTTGGATTTTTGAAAATTTCACTTTTTTGTGAAAATATCCACTAAATTAGGGAATAATATGTTTGAGGATACCCCAGGAGAGTTCCAAATGTGTGTGAGTAGAATATATATCACACGGGGGTAAAATTGAAAAAAGTTGAAAACATTTTTTTTTTGGACTTAGTCATTTTTCCGGCGTTTATCAGACTTTCAGATAGGGGAAATGTCAGTGAGCATTCCGATTTCAGTTCCAGAGCGATTCGCCCAATGAGTCCTTATTATTTAGTCGTTTTCAGCCATTATTTTGGATTTTTGAAAATTTCACTTTTTTGTGAAAATATCCACTAAATGAGGGAATAATATGTGTGAGGGTACCCCAGGAGAGTTCCAAATGTGTGTGGGTAGAATATATATCCCACGGGGGTAAAATTGAAAAAAGTTGAAAACATTTTTTTTTTGGGACTTAGTCATTTTTCCGGCGTTTATCAGACTTTCAGATAGGGCAAATGTCAGTGAGCATTCCAATTTCAGTTCCAGAGCGATTCGCCCAATGAGTCTTTGATATTTAGTCGTTTTCAGCCAATTTTCTGGATTTTTGAAAATTTAACTTTTTTGTGAAAATATCCACTAAATTAGGGAATAATATGTGTGAGGGTACCCCAGGAGAGTTCCAAATGTGTTTGGGTAGAATATATATCCCATGGGGGTAAAACTGAAAAAAATTGAAAACATTTTTTTTTTGGACTTAGTCATTTTTCCGGCGTTTATCAGACTTTCAGATAGGGGAAATGTCAGTGAGCATTCCGATTTCAGTTCCAGAGCGATTCGCCCAATGAGTCCTTATTATTTAGTCGTTTTCAGCCATTATTTTGGATTTTTGAAAATTTCACTTTTTTGCGAAAATATCCACTAAATGAGGGAATAATATGTGTGAGGGTACCCCAGGAGAGTTCCAAATGTGTGTGGGTAGAATATATATCCCACGGGGGTAAAATTGAAAAAAGTTGAAAACATTTTTTTTTTGGGACTTAGTCATTTTTCCGGCGTTTATCAGACTTTCAGATAGGGCAAATGTCAGTGAGCATTCCAATTTCAATTCCAGAGCGATTCGCCCAATGAGTCCTTGATATTTAGTCGTTTTCAGCCATTATTTTGGATTTTTGAAAATTTCACTTTTTTGTGAAAATATCCACTAATTGAGGGAATAATATGTGTGAGGGTACCCCAGGAGAGTTCCAAATGTGTGTGGGTAGAATATATATCCCACGGGGGTAAAATTGAAAAAAGTTGAAAACATTTTTTTTTTTGGACTTAGTCATTTTTCCGGCGTTTATCAGACTTTCAGATAGGTCAAATGTCAGTGAGCGTACCGATTTCAGTTCCAGAGCGATTCGCGCAATGAGTCTTTGATATTTAGTCGTTTTCAGCCAATATTTTGGATTTTTGAAAATTTCACTTTTTTGTGAAAATATCCACTAAATTAGGGAATAATATGTTTGAGGATACCCCAGGAGAGTTCCAAATGTGTGTGAGTAGAATATATATCACACGGGGGTAAAATTGAAAAAAGTTGAAAACATTTTTTTTTTGGACTTAGTCATTTTTCCGGCGTTTATCAGACTTTCAGATAGGGGAAATGTCAGTGAGCATTCCGATTTCAGTTCCAGAGCGATTCGCCCAATGAGTCCTTATTATTTAGTCGTTTTCAGCCATTATTTTGGATTTTTGAAAATTTCACTTTTTTGTGAAAATATCCACTAAATGAGGGAATAATATGTGTGAGGGTACCCCAGGAGAGTTCCAAATGTGTGTGGGTAGAATATATATCCCACGGGGGTAAAATTGAAAAAAGTTGAAAACATTTTTTTTTTGGAACTTAGTCATTTTTCCGGCGTTTATCAGACTTTCAGATAGGGCAAATGTCAGTGAGCATTCCAATTTCAGTTCCAGAGCGATTCGCCCAATGAGTCTTTGATATTTAGTCGTTTTCAGCCAATTTTCTGGATTTTTGAAAATTTAACTTTTTTGTGAAAATATCCACTAAATGATTGAATAATATGTGTGAGTATACCCCAAGAGAGTTACAAATGTGTGTGGGTAGAATATATATCCCATTGGGGTAAAATTGAAAAAAGTTGAAAACATTTTTTTTTTGGACTGTCATTTTTCCGGCGTTTATCAGACTTTCAGATAGGGCAAATGTCAGTGAGTGTTCCAATTTCAGTTCCAGAGCGATTCGCCGAATGAGTCTTTGATATTTAGTCGTTTTCAGTCAATTTTCTGCATTTTTGAAAATTTCACTTTTTTGTGAAAATATCCACTAAATTAGGGAATAATATGTGTGAGTATACCCCAAGAGAGTTACAAATGTGTGTGGGTAGAATATATATCCCACGGGGGTAAAATTGAAAAAAGTTGAAAACATTTTTTTTTTGGACGTGGTCATTTTTCCGGCGTTTATCAGACTTTCAGATAGGGGAAATGTCAGTGAGCGTTCCGATTTCAGTTCCATAGCGACTCGACCAATGAGTCCTTGATATTTAGTCGTTTTCAGCCAATATTTTGGATTTTTGAAAATTTCACTTTTTTGTGAAAATATCCACTAAATTAGGGAATAATATGTGTGAGGGTACCCCAGGAGAGTTCCAAATGTGTGTGGGTAGAATATATATCCCACGGGGGTAAAATTGAAAAAAGTTGAAAACATTTTTTTTTTGGGACTTAGTCATTTTTCCGGCGTTTATGAGACTTTCAGATAGGGCAAATGTCAGTGAGCATTCCAATTTCAGTTGCAGAGCGATTTGCCCAATGAGTCTTTGATATTTAGTCGTTTTCAGCAAATTTTCTGGATTTTTGAAAATTTCACTTTTTGTGAAAATATCCACTAAATGAGGGAATAATATGTATGAGGGTACCCAAGGAGAGTTCCAAATGTGTGTGGGTAGAATACATATCCCACTGGGGTAAAATTGAAAAAAGTTGAAAACATTTTTTTTTTGGACTTAGTCATTTTTCCGGCGTTTATCAGACTTTCAGATAGGGGAAATGTCAGTGAGCGTTCCGATTTCAGTTCCAGAGCGATTCGCCCAATGAGTCCTTGATATTTAGTCGTTTTCAGCCATTATTTTGGATTTTTGAAAATTTCACTTTTTTGTGAAAATATCCACTAAATGAGGGAATAATATGTGTGAGGGTATCCCAGGAGAGTTCCAAATGTGTGTGGGTAGAATATATATCCCACGGGGGTAAAATTGAAAAAAGTTGAAAAATTTTTTTTTTTGGACGTAGTCATTTTTCCGGCGTTTATCAGACTTTCAGATAGGGCAAATGTCAGTGAGTGTTCCAATTTCAGTTCCAGAGCGATTCGCCCAATGAGTCCTTGACATTTAGTCGTTTTCAGCCAATATTTTGGATTTTTGAAAATTTCACTTTTTTGTGAAAATATCCACTAAATGAGGGAATAATATGTGTGAGGGTACCCCAGGAGAGTTCCAAATGTGTGTGGGTAGAATATATATCCCACGGGGGTAAAATTGAAAAAAGTTGAAAACATTTTTTTTTTGGACTTAGTCATTTTTCCGGCGTTTATCAGACTTTCAGATAGGGGAAATGTCAGTGAGCGTTCCGATTTCAGTTCCAGAGCGATTCGCCCAATGAGTCCTTGATATTTAGTCGTTTTCAGCCAATATTTTGGATTTTTGAAAATTTCACTTTTTTGTGAAAATATCCACTAAATGAGGGAATAATATGTGTGAGGGTACCCCAGGAGAGTTCCAAATGTGTGTGGGTAGAATATATATCCCACGGGGGTAAAATTGAAAAAAGTTGAAAACATCTTTTTTTTGGGACTTAGTCATTTTTCCGGCGTTTATCAGACTTTCAGATAGGGCAAATGTCAGTGAGCATTCCAATTTCAGTTCCAGAGCGATTCGCCCAATGAGTCCTTGATATTTAGTCTTTTTCAGCCAATATTTTGGATTTTTGAAAATTTCACTTTCTTGTGAAAATATCCACTAAATTAGGGAATAATATGTGTGAGTATACCCCAAGAGAGTTACAAATGTGTGTGGGTAGAATATATATCCCATTGGGGTAAAATTGTAAAAAGTTGAAAACATATTTTTTTTGGACTTAGTCATTTTTCCGGCATTTATCAGACTTTCAGATAGGGCAAATGTCAGTGAGTGTTCCAATTTCAGTTCCAGAGCGATTCGCCCAATGAGTCTTTGATATTTAGTCGTTTTCAGTCAATTTTCTGGATTTTTGAAAATTTCACTTTTTTGTGAAAATATCCACTAAATGAGGGAATAATATGTGTGAGGGTACCCCAGGAGAGTTCCAAATGTGTGTGGGTAGAATATATATCCCACGGGGGTAAAATTGAAAAAAGTTGAAAACATTTTTTTTTTGGGACTTAGTCATTTTTCCGGCGTTTATCAGACTTTCAGATAGGTCAAATGTCAGTGAGCGTTCCGATTTCAGTTCCAGAGCGATTTGCCCAATGAGTCTTTGATATTTAGTCGTTTTCAGCAAATTTTCTGGATTTTTGAAAATTTCACTTTTTTGTGAAAATATCCACTAAATGAGGGAATAATATGTGAGAAGGTACCCCAGGAGAGTTCCAAATGTGTGTGGGAAGAATATATATCTCACGGGGGTAAAATTGAAAAAAGTTGAAAACATTTTTTTTTTGGACTTAGTCATTTTTCCGGCGTTTCTCAGACTTTCAGATAGGGGAAATGTCAGTGAGCGCTCCGATTTCAGTTCCAGAGCGTTTCGCCCAATGAGTCCTTGATATTTAGTTGTTTTCAGCCAATTTTCTGGATTTTTGAAAATTTCACTTTTTTGTGAAAATAATCACTAAATGAGGGAATAATATGTATGAGGGTACCCCAGGAGAGTTCCAAATGTGTTTGGGTAGAATATATATCCCACGGGGGTAAAATTGAAAAAAGTTGAAAACATTTTTTTTTGGGACTTAGTCATTTTTCCGGCGTTTATCAGACTTTCAGATAGGGCAAATGTCAGTGAGCATTCCAATTTCAATTCCAGAGCGATTCGCCCAATGAGTCCTTGATATTTAGTCGTTTTCAGCCATTATTTTGGATTTTTGAAAATTTCACTTTTTTGTGAAAATATCCACTAAATGAGGGAATAATATGTGAGGGTACCCCAGGAGAGTTCCAAATGTGTGTGCGTAGAATATATATCCCACGGGGGTAAAATTGAAAAAAGTTGAAGAAAATTTTTTTTTTGGACTTAGTCATCTTTCCGGCGTTTATCAGACTTTCAGATAGGGGAAATGTCAGTGAGCGTTCCGATTTCAGTTCCATAGCGATTCACCCAATGAGTCTTTGATATTTAGTCGTTTTCAGCCAATATTTTTAATTTTTGAAAATTTCACTTTTTTGTGAAAATATCCACTAAATTAGGGAATAATATGTGTGAGGGTACCCCAGGAGAGTTCCAAATGTGTGTGGGTAGAATATATATCCCACGGGGGTAAAATTGAAAAAAATTGAAAACATTTTTTTTTTTGGACTTAGTCATTTTTCCAGTCGTTTTTCAGACTTTCAGATAGGGCAAATGTCAGTGAGCGTTCAGATTTCAGTTCCAGAGCGATTTGCCCAATGAGTCTTTGATATTTAGTCGTTTTCAGCCAATTTTCTGGATTTTTGAAAATTTCACTTTTTTGTACAAATATCCACTAAATGAGGGAATAATATGTGTGAGGGTACCCCAGGAGAGTTCGAAATGTGTGTGGGTAGAATATATATCCCACGGGGGTAAAATTGAAAAAAGTTGAAAACATTTTTTTTTTTGGACTTAGTCATTTTTCCGGCGTTTATCAGACTTTCAGATAGGGGAAATGTCAGTGAGCGTTCCGATTTCAGTTCCAGAGCGATTCCCCCAATGCGTCCTTGATATTTAGTTGTTTTCAGCCATTATTTTGGATTTTTGAAAATTTCACTTTTTTGTGAAAATATCCACTAAATGAGGGAATAATATGTGTGAGGGTACCCCAGGAGAGTTCCAAATGTGTGTGGGTAGAATATATATCCCACGGGGGTAAAATTAAAAAAAGTTGAAAAAAATTGTTTTTTGGACTTAGTCATTTTTCCGGCGTTTATCAGACTTTCAGATAGGGGAAATGTCAGTGAGCGTTCCGATTTCAGTTCCAGAGCGATTCCCCCAATGCGTCCTTGATATTTAGTTGTTTTCAGCCATTATTTTGGATTTTTGAAAATTTCACTTTTTTGTGAAAATATCCACTAAATGAGGGAATAATATGTGTGAGGGTACCCCAGGAGAGTTCCAAATGTGTGTGGGTAGAATATATATCCCACGGGGGTAAAATTGAAAAAAGTTGAAAACATTTTTTTTTTGGACTTAGTCATTTTTCCGGCGTTTATCAGACTTTCAGATAGGGGAAATGTCAGTGAGCGTTCCGATTTCAGTTCCAGAGCGATTCGCCCAATGAGTCCTTGATATTTAGTCGTTTTCAGCCAATATTTTGGATTTTTGAAAATTTCACTTTTTTGTGAAAATATCCACTAAATGAGGGAATAATATGTGTGAGGGTACCCCAGGAGAGTTCCAAATGTGTGTGGGTAGAATATATATCCCACGGGGGTAAAATTGAAAAAAGTAGAAAAAATTTTTTTTTTGGACTTAGTCATTTTTCCAGCGTTTATCAGACTTTCAGATAGGTCAAATGTCAGTGAGCGTTCCAATTTCAGTTCCAGAGCGATTCGCCCAATGAGTCTTTGATATTTAGTCGTTTTCAGCCAATATTTTGGATTTTTGAAAATTTCACTTTTTTGTGAAAATATCCACTAAATTAGGGAATAATATGTTTGAGGATACCCCAGGAGAGTTCCAAATGTGTGTGAGTAGAATATATATCACACGGGGGTAAAATTGAAAAAAGTTGAAAACATTTTTTTTTTGGACTTAGTCATTTTTCCGGCGTTTATCAGACTTTCAGATAGGGGAAATGTCAGTGAGCATTCCGATTTCAGTTCCAGAGCGATTCGCCCAATGAGTCCTTATTATTTAGTCGTTTTCAGCCATTATTTTGGATTTTTGAAAATTTCACTTTTTTGTGAAAATATCCACTAAATGAGGGAATAATATGTGTGAGGGTACCCCAGGAGAGTTCCAAATGTGTGTGGGTAGAAAATATATCCCACGGGGGTAAAATTGAAAAAAGTTGAAAACATTTTTTTTTTGGGACTTAGTCATTTTTCCGGCGTTTATCAGACTTTCAGATAGGGCAAATGTCAGTGAGCATTCCAATTTCAGTTCCAGAGCGATTCGCCCAATGAGTCTTTGATATTTAGTCGTTTTCAGCCAATTTTCTGGATTTTTGAAAATTTAACTTTTTTGTGAAAATATCCACTAAATTAGGGAATAATATGTGTGAGGGTACCCCAGGAGAGTTCCAAATGTGTTTGGGTAGAATATATATCCCATGGGGGTAAAACTGAAAAAAATTGAAAACATTTTTTTTTTGGACTTAGTCATTTTTCCGGCGTTTATCAGACTTTCAGATAGGGGAAATGTCAGTGAGCATTCCGATTTCAGTTCCAGAGCGATTCGCCCAATGAGTCCTTATTATTTAGTCGTTTTCAGCCATTATTTTGGATTTTTGAAAATTTCACTTTTTTGCGAAAATATCCACTAAATGAGGGAATAATATGTGTGAGGGTACCCCAGGAGAGTTCCAAATGTGTGTGGGTAGAATATATATCCCACGGGGGTAAAATTGAAAAAAGTTGAAAACATTTTTTTTTGGACTTAGTCATTTTCCAGTCGTTTTTCAGACTTTCAGATAGGGCAAATGTCAGTGAGCGTTCAGATTTCAGTTCCAGAGCGATTTGCCCAATGAGTCTTTGATATTTAGTCGTTTTCAGCCAATTTTCTGGATTTTTGAAAATTTCACTTTTTTGTACAAATATCCACTAAATGAGGGAATAATATGTGTGAGGGTACCCCAGGAGAGTTCCAAATGTGTGTGGGTAGAATATATATCCCACGGGGGTAAAATTGAAAAAAGTTGAAAACAATTTTTTTTTTGGACTTAGTCATTTTTCCGGCGTTTATCAGACTTTCAGATAGGGGAAATGTCAGTGAGCGTTCCGATTTCAGTTCCAGAGCGATTCCCCCAATGCGTCCTTGATATTTAGTTGTTTTCAGCCATTATTTTGGATTTTTGAAAATTTCACTTTTTTGTGAAAATATCCACTAAATGAGGGAATAATATGTGTGAGGGTACCCCAGGAGAGTTCCAAATGTGTGTGGGTAGAATATATATCCCACGGGGGTAAAATTGAAAAAAGTTGAAAACATTTTTTTTTTGGGACTTAGTCATTTTTCCGGCGTTTATCAGACTTTCAGATAGGGCAAATGTCAGTGAGCATTCCAATTTCAATTCCAGAGCGATTCGCCCAATGAGTCCTTGATATTTAGTCGTTTTCAGCCATTATTTTGGATTTTTGAAAATTTCACTTTTTTGTGAAAATATCCACTAAATGAGGGAATAATATGTGAGGGTACCCCAGGAGAGTTCCAAATGTGTGTGCGTAGAATATATATCCCACGGGGGTAAAATTGAAAAAAGTTGAAGAAAATTTTTTTTTTGGACTTAGTCATCTTTCCGGCGTTTATCAGACTTTCAGATAGGGGAAATGTCAGTGAGCGTTCCGATTTCAGTTCCATAGCGATTCACCCAATGAGTCTTTGATATTTAGTCGTTTTCAGCCAATATTTTTAATTTTTGAAAATTTCACTTTTTTGTGAAAATATCCACTAAATTAGGGAATAATATGTGTGAGGGTACCCCAGGAGAGTTCCAAATGTGTGTGGGTAGAATATATATCCCACGGGGGTAAAATTGAAAAAAATTGAAAACATTTTTTTTTTTGGACTTAGTCATTTTTCCAGTCGTTTTTCAGACTTTCAGATAGGGCAAATGTCAGTGAGCGTTCAGATTTCAGTTCCAGAGCGATTTGCCCAATGAGTCTTTGATATTTAGTCGTTTTCAGCCAATTTTCTGGATTTTTGAAAATTTCACTTTTTTGTACAAATATCCACTAAATGAGGGAATAATATGTGTGAGGGTACCCCAGGAGAGTTCGAAATGTGTGTGGGTAGAATATATATCCCACGGGGGTAAAATTGAAAAAAGTTGAAAACATTTTTTTTTTTGGACTTAGTCATTTTTCCGGCGTTTATCAGACTTTCAGATAGGGGAAATGTCAGTGAGCGTTCCGATTTCAGTTCCAGAGCGATTCCCCCAATGCGTCCTTGATATTTAGTTGTTTTCAGCCATTATTTTGGATTTTTGAAAATTTCACTTTTTTGTGAAAATATCCACTAAATGAGGGAATAATATGTGTGAGGGTACCCCAGGAGAGTTCCAAATGTGTGTGGGTAGAATATATATCCCACGGGGGTAAAATTAAAAAAAGTTGAAAAAAATTGTTTTTTGGACTTAGTCATTTTTCCGGCGTTTATCAGACTTTCAGATAGGGGAAATGTCAGTGAGCGTTCCGATTTCAGTTCCAGAGCGATTCCCCCAATGCGTCCTTGATATTTAGTTGTTTTCAGCCATTATTTTGGATTTTTGAAAATTTCACTTTTTTGTGAAAATATCCACTAAATGAGGGAATAATATGTGTGAGGGTACCCCAGGAGAGTTCCAAATGTGTGTGGGTAGAATATATATCCCACGGGGGTAAAATTGAAAAAAGTTGAAAACATTTTTTTTTTGGACTTAGTCATTTTTCCGGCGTTTATCAGACTTTCAGATAGGGGAAATGTCAGTGAGCGTTCCGATTTCAGTTCCAGAGCGATTCGCCCAATGAGTCCTTGATATTTAGTCGTTTTCAGCCAATATTTTGGATTTTTGAAAATTTCACTTTTTTGTGAAAATATCCACTAAATGAGGGAATAATATGTGTGAGGGTACCCCAGGAGAGTTCCAAATGTGTGTGGGTAGAATATATATCCCACGGGGGTAAAATTGAAAAAAGTAGAAAAAATTTTTTTTTTGGACTTAGTCATTTTTCCAGCGTTTATCAGACTTTCAGATAGGTCAAATGTCAGTGAGCGTTCCAATTTCAGTTCCAGAGCGATTCGCCCAATGAGTCTTTGATATTTAGTCGTTTTCAGCCAATATTTTGGATTTTTGAAAATTTCACTTTTTTGTGAAAATATCCACTAAATTAGGGAATAATATGTTTGAGGATACCCCAGGAGAGTTCCAAATGTGTGTGAGTAGAATATATATCACACGGGGGTAAAATTGAAAAAAGTTGAAAACATTTTTTTTTTGGACTTAGTCATTTTTCCGGCGTTTATCAGACTTTCAGATAGGGGAAATGTCAGTGAGCATTCCGATTTCAGTTCCAGAGCGATTCGCCCAATGAGTCCTTATTATTTAGTCGTTTTCAGCCATTATTTTGGATTTTTGAAAATTTCACTTTTTTGTGAAAATATCCACTAAATGAGGGAATAATATGTGTGAGGGTACCCCAGGAGAGTTCCAAATGTGTGTGGGTAGAATATATATCCCACGGGGGTAAAATTGAAAAAAGTTGAAAACATTTTTTTTTTGGGACTTAGTCATTTTTCCGGCGTTTATCAGACTTTCAGATAGGGCAAATGTCAGTGAGCATTCCAATTTCAGTTCCAGAGCGATTCGCCCAATGAGTCTTTGATATTTAGTCGTTTTCAGCCAATTTTCTGGATTTTTGAAAATTTAACTTTTTTGTGAAAATATCCACTAAATTAGGGAATAATATGTGTGAGGGTACCCCAGGAGAGTTCCAAATGTGTTTGGGTAGAATATATATCCCATGGGGGTAAAACTGAAAAAAATTGAAAACATTTTTTTTTTGGACTTAGTCATTTTTCCGGCATTTATCAGACTTTCAGATAGGGGAAATGTCAGTGAGCATTCCGATTTCAGTTCCAGAGCGATTCGCCCAATGAGTCCTTATTATTTAGTCGTTTTCAGCCATTATTTTGGATTTTTGAAAATTTCACTTTTTTGCGAAAATATCCACTAAATGAGGGAATAATATGTGTGAGGGTACCCCAGGAGAGTTCCAAATGTGTGTGGGTAGAATATATATCCCACGGGGGTAAAATTGAAAAAAGTTGAAAACATTTTTTTTTGGACTTAGTCATTTTCCAGTCGTTTTTCAGACTTTCAGATAGGGCAAATGTCAGTGAGCGTTCAGATTTCAGTTCCAGAGCGATTTGCCCAATGAGTCTTTGATATTTAGTCGTTTTCAGCCAATTTTCTGGATTTTTGAAAATTTCACTTTTTTGTACAAATATCCACTAAATGAGGGAATAATATGTGTGAGGGTACCCCAGGAGAGTTCCAAATGTGTGTGGGTAGAATATATATCCCACGGGGGTAAAATTGAAAAAAGTTGAAAACAATTTTTTTTTTGGACTTAGTCATTTTTCCGGCGTTTATCAGACTTTCAGATAGGGGAAATGTCAGTGAGCGTTCCGATTTCAGTTCCAGAGCGATTCCCCCAATGCGTCCTTGATATTTAGTTGTTTTCAGCCATTATTTTGGATTTTTGAAAATTTCACTTTTTTGTGAAAATATCCACTAAATGAGGGAATAATATGTGTGAGGGTACCCCAGGAGAGTTCCAAATGTGTGTGGGTAGAATATATATCCCACGGGGGTAAAATTGAAAAAAGTTGAAAACATTTTTTTTTTGGGACTTAGTCATTTTTCCGGCGTTTATCAGACTTTCAGATAGGGCAAATGTCAGTGAGCATTCCAATTTCAATTCCAGAGCGATTCGCCCAATGAGTCCTTGATATTTAGTCGTTTTCAGCCATTATTTTGGATTTTTGAAAATTTCACTTTTTTGTGAAAATATCCACTAATTGAGGGAATAATATGTGTGAGGGTACCCCAGGAGAGTTCCAAATGTGTGTGGGTAGAATATATATCCCACGGGGGTAAAATTGAAAAAAGTTGAAAACATTTTTTTTTTTGGACTTAGTCATTTTTCCGGCGTTTATCAGACTTTCAGATAGGTCAAATGTCAGTGAGCGTACCGATTGCAGTTCCAGAGCGATTCGCGCAATGAGTCCTTGATATTTAGTCGTTTTCAGCCAATTTTCTGGATTTTTGAAAATTTCACTTTTTTTGTGAAAATATCCACGAAATGAGGGAATAATATGTGTGAGGGTACCCCAGGAGAGTTCCAAATGTGTGTGGGTAGAATATATATCCCACGGGGGTAAAATTGAAAAAAGTAGAAAAAATTTTTTTTTTGGACTTAGTCATTTTTCCAGCGTTTATCAGACTTTCAGATAGGTCAAATGTCAGTGAGCGTTCCAATTTCAGTTCCAGAGCGATTCGCCCAATTAGTCTTTGATATTTAGTCGTTTTCAGCCAATATTTTGGATTTTTGAAAATTTCACTTTTTTGTGAAAATATCCACTAAATTAGGGAATAATATGTTTGAGGATACCCCAGGAGAGTTCCAAATGTGTGTGAGTAGAATATATATCACACGGGGGTAAAATTGAAAAAAGTTGAAAACATTTTTTTTTTGGACTTAGTCATTTTTCCGGCGTTTATCAGACTTTCAGATAGGGGAAATGTCAGTGAGCATTCCGATTTCAGTTCCAGAGCGATTCGCCCAATGAGTCCTTATTATTTAGTCGTTTTCAGCCATTATTTTGGATTTTTGAAAATTTCACTTTTTTGTGAAAATATCCACTAAATGAGGGAATAATATGTGTGAGGGTACCCCAGGAGAGTTCCAAATGTGTGTGGGTAGAATATATATCCCACGGGGGTAAAATTGAAAAAAGTTGAAAACATTTTTTTTTTGGGACTTAGTCATTTTTCCGGCGTTTATCAGACTTTCAGATAGGGCAAATGTCAGTGAGCATTCCAATTTCAGTTCCAGAGCGATTCGCCCAATGAGTCTTTGATATTTAGTCGTTTTCAGCCAATTTTCTGGATTTTTGAAAATTTAACTTTTTTGTGAAAATATCCACTAAATGATTGAATAATATGTGTGAGGGTACCCCAGGAGAGTTCCAAATGTGTTTGGGTAGAATATATATCCCATGGGGGTAAAACTGAAAAAAATTGAAAACATTTTTTTTTTGGACTTAGTCATTTTTCCGGCGTTTATCAGACTTTCAGATAGGGGAAATGTCAGTGAGCATTCCGATTTCAGTTCCAGAGCGATTCGCCCAATGAGTCCTTATTATTTAGTCGTTTTCAGCCATTATTTTGGATTTTTGAAAATTTCACTTTTTTGCGAAAATATCCACTAAATGAGGGAATAATATGTGTGAGGGTACCCCAGGAGAGTTCCAAATGTGTGTGGGTAGAATATATATCCCACGGGGGTAAAATTGAAAAAAGTTGAAAACATTTTTTTTTTGGGACTTAGTCATTTTTCCGGCGTTTATCAGACTTTCAGATAGGGCAAATGTCAGTGAGCATTCCAATTTCAATTCCAGAGCGATTCGCCCAATGAGTCCTTGATATTTAGTCGTTTTCAGCCATTATTTTGGATTTTTGAAAATTTCACTTTTTTGTGAAAATATCCACTAATTGAGGGAATAATATGTGTGAGGGTACCCCAGGAGAGTTCCAAATGTGTGTGGGTAGAATATATATCCCACGGGGGTAAAATTGAAAAAAGTTGAAAACATTTTTTTTTTTGGACTTAGTCATTTTTCCGGCGTTTATCAGACTTTCAGATAGGTCAAATGTCAGTGAGCGTACCGATTGCAGTTCCAGAGCGATTCGCGCAATGAGTCCTTGATATTTAGTCGTTTTCAGCCAATTTTCTGGATTTTTGAAAATTTCACTTTTTTGTGAAAATATCCACGAAATGAGGGAATAATATGTGTGAGGGTACCCTAGGAGAGTTCCAAATGTGTGTGGGTAGAATATATATCCCACGGGGTAAAATTGAAAAAAGTTGAAAACATTTTTTTTTGGACTTAGTCATTTTCCAGTCGTTTTTCAGACTTTCAGATAGGGCAAATGTCAGTGAGCGTTCAGATTTCAGTTCCAGAGCGATTTGCCCAATGAGTCTTTGATATTTAGTCGTTTTCAGCCAATTTTATGGATTTTTGAAAATTTCACTTTTTTGTACAAATATCCACTAAATGAGGGAATAATATGTGTGAGGGTACCCCAGGAGAGTTCCAAATGTGTGTGGGTAGAATATATATCCCACGGGGGTAAAATTGAAAAAAGTTGAAAACATTTTTTTTTTGGGACTTAGTCATTTTTCCGGCGTTTATCAGACTTTCAGATAGGGCAAATGTCAGTGAGCATTCCAATTTCAGTTCCAGAGCGATTCGCCCAATGAGTCTTTGATATTTAGTCGTTTTCAGCCAATTTTCTGGATTTTTGAAAATTTCACTTTTTTGTGAAAATATCCACTAAATGATTGAATAATATGTGTGAGGGTACCCCAGGAGAGTTCCAAATGTGTTTGGGTAGAATATATATCCCATGGGGGTAAAACTGAAAAAAATTGAAAACATTTTTTTTTTGGACTTAGTCATTTTTCCGGCGTTTATCAGACTTTCAGATAGGGGAAATGTCAGTGAGCATTCCGATTTCAGTTCCAGAGCGATTCGCCCAATGAGTCCTTATTATTTAGTCGTTTTCAGCCATTATTTTGGATTTTTGAAAATTTCACTTTTTTGCGAAAATATCCACTAAATGAGGGAATAATATGTGTGAGGGTACCCCAGGAGAGTTCCAAATGTGTGTGGGTAGAATATATATCCCACGGGGGTAAAACTGAAAAAAGTTGAAAACATTTTTTTTTTGGGACTTAGTCATTTTTCCGGCGTTTATCAGACTTTCAGATAGGGCAAATGTCAGTGAGCATTCCAATTTCAATTCCAGAGCGATTCGCCCAATGAGTCCTTGATATTTAGTCGTTTTCAGCCATTATTTTGGATTTTTGAAAATTTCACTTTTTTGTGAAAATATCCACTAATTGAGGGAATAATATGTGTGAGGGTACCCCAGGAGAGTTCCAAATGTGTGTGGGTAGAATATATATCCCACGGGGGTAAAATTGAAAAAAGTTGAAAACATTTTTTTTTTTGGACTTAGTCATTTTTCCGGCGTTTATCAGACTTTCAGATAGGTCAAATGTCAGTGAGCGTACCGATTGCAGTTCCAGAGCGATTCGCGCAATGAGTCCTTGATATTTAGTCGTTTTCAGCCAATTTTCTGGATTTTTGAAAATTTCACTTTTTTGTGAAAATATCCACGAAATGAGGGAATAATATGTGTGAGGGTACCCTAGGAGAGTTCCAAATGTGTGTGGGTAGAATATATATCCCACGGGGTAAAATTGAAAAAAGTTGAAAACATTTTTTTTTGGACTTAGTCATTTTCCAGTCGTTTTTCAGACTTTCAGATAGGGCAAATGTCAGTGAGCGTTCAGATTTCAGTTCCAGAGCGATTTGCCCAATGAGTCTTTGATATTTAGTCGTTTTCAGCCAATTTTATGGATTTTTGAAAATTTCACTTTTTTGTACAAATATCCACTAAATGAGGGAATAATATGTGTGAGGGTACCCCAGGAGAGTTCCAAATGTGTGTGGGTAGAATATATATCCCACGGGGGTAAAATTGAAAAAAGTTGAAAACATTTTTTTTTTTGGACTTAGTCATTTTTCCAGCGTTTATCAGACTTTCAGATAGGGGAAATGTCAGTGAGCGTTCCGATTTCAGTTCCAGAGCGATTCCCCCAATGCGTCCTTGATATTTAGTTGTTTTCAGCCATTATTTTGGATTTTTGAAAATTTCACTTTTTTGTGAAAATATCCACTAAATGAGGGAATAATATGTGTGAGGGTACCCCAGGAGAGTTCCAAATGTGTGTGGGTAGAATATATATCCCACGGGGGTAAAATTAAAAAAAGTTGAAAAAAATAGTTTTTTGGACTTAGTCATTTTTCCGGCGTTTATCAGACTTTCAGATAGGGGAAATGTCAGTGAGCGTTCCGATTTCAGTTCCAGAGCGATTCCCCCAATGCGTCCTTGATATTTAGTTGTTTTCAGCCATTATTTTGGATTTTTGAAAATTTCACTTTTTTGTGAAAATATCCACTAAATGAGGGAATAATATGTGTGAGGGTACCCCAGGAGAGTTCCAAATGTGTGTGGGTAGAATATATATCCCACGGGGGTAAAATTAAAAAAAGTTGAAAACATTTTTTTTTTGGACTTAGTCATTTTTCCGGCGTTTATCAGACTTTCAGATAGGGCAAATGTCAGTGAGCATTCCAATTTCAGTTCCAGAGCGATTCGCCCAATGAGTCTTTGATATTTAGTCGTTTTCAGCCAATTTTCTGGATTTTTGAAAATTTAACTTTTTTGTGAAAATATCCACTAAATGATTGAATAATATGTGTGAGGGTACCCCAGGAGAGTTCCAAATGTGTTTGGGTAGAATATATATCCCATGGGGGTAAAACTGAAAAAAATTGAAAACATTTTTTTTTTGGACTTAGTCATTTTTCCGGCGTTTATCAGACTTTCAGATAGGGGAAATGTCAGTGAGCGTTCCGATTTCAGTTCCAGAGCGATTCGCCCAATGAGTCCTTGATATTTAGTCGTTTTCAGCCAATATTTTGGATTTTTGAAAATTTCACTTTTTTGTGAAAATATCCACTAAATGAGGGAATAATATGTGTGAGGGTACCCCAGGAGAGTTCCAAATGTGTTTGGGTAGAATATATATCCCACGGGGGTAAAATTGAAAAAAGTTGAAAACATTTTTTTTTGGGACTTAGTCATTTTTCCGGCGTTTATCAGACTTTCAGATAGGGCAAATGTCAGTGAGCATTCCAATTTCAATTCCAGAGCGATTCGCCCAATGAGTCCTTGATATTTAGTCGTTTTCAGCCATTATTTTGGATTTTTGAAAATTTCACTTTTTTGTGAAAATATCCACTAAATGAGGGAATAATATGTGAGGGTACCCCAGGAGAGTTCCAAATGTGTGTGGGTAGAATATATATCCCACGGGGGTAAAATTGAAAAAAGTTGAAGAAAATTTTTTTTTTGGACTTAGTCATTTTTCCGGCGTTTATCAGACTTTCAGATAGGGCAAATGTCAGTGAGCATTCCAATTTCAGTTCCAGAGCGATTCGCCCAATGAGTCTTTGATATTTAGTCGTTTTCAGCCAATTTTCTGGATTTTTGAAAATTTAACTTTTTTGTGAAAATATCCACTAAATGATTGAATAATATGTGTGAGGGTACCCCAGGAGAGTTCCAAATGTGTGTGGGTAGAATATATATCCCACGGGGGTAAAATTGAAAAAAGTTGAAAACATCTTTTTTTTGGGACTTAGTCATTTTTCCGGCGTTTATCAGACTTTCAGATAGGGCAAATGTCAGTGAGCATTCCAATTTCAGTTCCAGAGCGATTCGCCCAATGAGTCCTTGATATTTAGTCTTTTTCAGCCAATATTTTGGATTTTTGAAAATTTCACTTTCTTGTGAAAATATCCACTAAATTAGGGAATAATATGTGTGAGTATACCCCAAGAGAGTTACAAATGTGTGTGGGTAGAATATATATCCCATTGGGGTAAAATTGTAAAAAGTTGAAAACATATTTTTTTTGGACTTAGTCATTTTTCCGGCATTTATCAGACTTTCAGATAGGGCAAATGTCAGTGAGTGTTCCAATTTCAGTTCCAGAGCGATTCGCCCAATGAGTCTTTGATATTTAGTCGTTTTCAGTCAATTTTCTGGATTTTTGAAAATTTCACTTTTTTGTGAAAATATCCACTAAATGAGGGAATAATATGTGTGAGGATACCCCAGGAGCCTTCCAAATGTGTGTGGGTAGAATATATATCCCACGGGGGTAAAATTGAAAAAAGTTGAAAAATTTTTTTTTTTGGACGTAGTCATTTTTCCGGCGTTTCTCAGACTTTCAGATAGGGGAAATGTCAGTGAGCGTTCCGATTTCAGTTCCATAGCGATTCGCCCAATGAGTCCTTGACATTTAGTCGTTTTCAGCCAATATTTTGGATTTTTGAAAATTTCACTTTTTTGTGAAAATATCCACTAAATTAGGGAATAATATGTGAGAGGGTACCCCAGGAGAGTTACAAATGTGTGTGGGTAGAATACATATCCCACTGGGGTAAAATTGAAAAAAGTTGAAAACATTTTTTTTTTGGACTTAGTCATTTTTCCGGCGTTTATCAGACTTTCAGATAGGGCATATGTCAGTGAGTGTTCCAATTTCAGTTCCAGAGCGATTCGCCCATTGAGTCTTTGATATTTAGTCGTTCTCAGCCAATTTTCTGGATTTTTGAAAATTTCACTTTTTTGTGAAAATATCCACTAAATGAGGGAATAATATGTGAGAAGGTACCCCAGGAGAGTTCCAAATGTGTGTGGGAAGAATATATATCCCACGGGGGTAAAATTGAAAAAAGTTGAAAACATTTTTTTTTTGGGACTTAGTCATTTTTCCGGCGTTTATCAGACTTTCAGATAGGTCAAATGTCAGTGAGCGTTCCGATTTCAGTTCCAGAGCGATTTGCCCAATGAGTCTTTGATATTTAGTCGTTTTCAGCAAATTTTCTGGATTTTTGAAAATTTCACTTTTTTGTGAAAATATCCACTAAATGAGGGAATAATATGTGAGAAGGTACCCCAGGAGAGTTCCAAATGTGTGTGGGAAGAATATATATCCCACGGGGGTAAAATTGAAAAAAGTTGAAAACATTTTTTTTTTGGACTTAGTCATTTTTCCGGCGTTTCTCAGACTTTCAGATAGGGGAAATGTTAGTGAGCGCTCCGATTTCAGTTCCAGAGCGATTCGCCCAATGAGCCCTTGATATTTAGTTGTTTTCAGCCAATTTTCTGGATTTTTGAAAATTTCACTTTTTTGTGAAAATAATCACTAAATGAGGGAATAATATGTATGAGGGTACCCAAGGAGAGTTCCAAATGTGTGTGGGTAGAATACATATCCCACTGGGGTAAAATTGAAAAAAGTTGAAAACATTTTTTTTTTGGGACTTAGTCATTTTTCCGGCGTTTATCAGACTTTCAGATAGGGCAAATGTCAGTGAGTGTTCCAATTTCAGTTCCAGAGCGATTCGCCCAATGAGTCTTTCATATTTGGTCGTTTTCAGCCAATTTTCTGGATTTTTGAAAATTTCACTTTTTTGTGAAAATATCCACTAAATGAGGGAATAATATGTGTGAGGGTACCCCAGGAGAGTTCCAAATGTGTTTGGGTAGAATATATATCCCACGGGGGTAAAATTGAAAAAAGTTGAAAACATTTTTTTTTGGGACTTAGTCATTTTTCCGGCGTTTATCAGACTTTCAGATAGGGCAAATGTCAGTGAGCATTCCAATTTCAATTCCAGAGCGATTCGCCCAATGAGTCCTTGATATTTAGTCATTTTCAGCCATTATTTTGGATTTTTGAAAATTTCACTTTTTTGTGAAAATATCCACTAAATGAGGGAATAATATGTGAGGGTACCCCAGGAGAGTTCCAAATGTGTGTGGGTAGAATATATATCCCACGGGGGTAAAATTGAAAAAAGTTGAAGAAAATTTTTTTTTTGGACTTAGTCATTTTTCCGGCGTTTATCAGACTTTCAGATAGGGGAAATGTCAGTGAGCATTCCGATTTCAGTTCCAGAGCGATTCGCCCAATGAGTCCTTATTATTTAGTCGTTTTCAGCCATTATTTTGGATTTTTGAAAATTTCACTTTTTTGCGAAAATATCCACTAAATGAGGGAATAATATGTGTGAGGGTACCCCAGGAGAGTTCCAAATGTGTGTGGGTAGAATATATATCCCACGGGGGTAAAATTGAAAAAAGTTGAAAACATTTTTTTTTTGGGACTTAGTCATTTTTCCGGCGTTTATCAGACTTTCAGATAGGGCAAATGTCAGTGAGCATTCCAATTTCAATTCCAGAGCGATTCGCCCAATGAGTCCTTGATATTTAGTCGTTTTCAGCCATTATTTTGGATTTTTGAAAATTTCACTTTTTTGTGAAAATATCCACTAATTGAGGGAATAATATGTGTGAGGGTACCCCAGGAGAGTTCCAAATGTGTGTGGGTAGAATATATATCCCACGGGGGTAAAATTGAAAAAAGTTGAAAACATTTTTTTTTTTGGACTTAGTCATTTTTCCGGCGTTTATCAGACTTTCAGATAGGTCAAATGTCAGTGAGCGTACCGATTTCAGTTCCAGAGCGATTCGCGCAATGAGTCCTTGATATTTAGTCGTTTTCAGACAATTTTCTGGATTTTTGAAAATTTCACTTTTTTGTGAAAATATCCACGAAATGAGGGAATAATATGTGTGAGGGTACCCTAGGAGAGTTCCAAATGTGTGTGGGTAGAATATATATCCCACGGGGTAAAATTGAAAAAAGTTGAAAACATTTTTTTTTGGACTTAGTCATTTTCCAGTCGTTTTTCAGACTTTCAGATAGGGCAAATGTCAGTGAGCGTTCAGATTTCAGTTCCAGAGCGATTTGCCCAATGAGTCTTTGATATTTAGTCGTTTTCAGCCAATTTTCTGGATTTTTGAAAATTTCACTTTTTTGTACAAATATCCACTAAATGAGGGAATAATATGTGTGAGGGTACCGTAGGAGAGTTCCAAATGTGTGTGGGTAGAATATATATCCCACGGGGTAAAATTGAAAAAAGTTGAAAACATTTTTTTTTTGGTCTTAGTCATTTTTCCGGCGTTTATCAGACTTTCAGATAGGGCAAATGTCAGTGAGCGTTCCAATTTCAGTTCCAGAGCGATTCTCCCAATGAGTCTTTGATATTTAGTCGTTTTCAATCCAATATTTTGGATTTTTGAAAATTTCACTTTTTTGTGAAAATATCCACTAAATTAGGGAATAATATGTTTGAGGATACCCCAGGAGAGTTCCAAATGTGTGTGGGTAGAATATATATCACACGGGGGTAAAATTGAAAAAAGTTGAAAACATTTTTTTTTTGGACTTAGTCATTTTTCCGGCGTTTATCAGACTTTCAGATAGGGGAAATGTCAGTGAGCATTCTGATTTCAGTTCCAGAGCGATTCACCCAATGAGTCCTTATTATTTAGTCGTTTTCAGCCATTATTTTGGATTTTTGAAAATTTCACTTTTTTGTGAAAATATCCACTAAATGAGGGAATAATATGTGTGAGGGTACCCCAGGAGAGTTCCAAATGTGTGTGGGTAGAATATATATCCCACGGGGGTAAAATTGAAAAAAGTTGAAAACATTTTTTTTTTGGGACTTAGTCATTTTTCCGGCGTTTATCAGACTTTCAGATAGGGCAAATGTCAGTGAGCATTCCAATTTCAATTCCAGAGCGATTCGCCCAATGAGTCCTTGATATTTAGTCGTTTTCAGCCATTATTTTGGATTTTTGAAAATTTCACTTTTTTGTGAAAATATCCACTAATTGAGGGAATAATATGTGTGAGGGTACCCCAGGAGAGTTCCAAATGTTTGTGGGTAGAATATATATCCCACGGGGGTAAAATTGAAAAAAGTTGAAAACATTTTTTTTTTGGACTTAGTCATTTTTCTGGCGTTTATCAGACTTTCAGATAGGGGAAATGTCAGTGAGCGTTCCGATTTCAGTTGCAGAGCGATTCGCGCAATGAGTCCTTGATATTTAGTCGTTTTCAGCCAATTTTCTGGATTTTTGAAAATTTCACTTTTTTGTGAAAATATCCACGAAATGAGGGAATAATATGTGTGAGGGTACCCCAGGAGAGTTACAAATGTGTGTGGGTAGAATATATATCCCACGGGGGTAAAATTGAAAAAAGTTGAAAAAATTTTTTTTTTTTGGACTTAGTCATTTTTCTGACGTTTATCAGACTTTCAGATTGGGGAAATGTCAGTGAGCGTTCCGATTTCAGTTTCAGAGCGATTCGCCCAATGAGTCCTTGATATTTAGTCGTTTTCAGCCATTATTTTGGATTTTTGAAAATTTCACTTTTTTGTGAAAATATCCACTAAATGAGGGAATAATATGTGTGAGGGTACCCCAGGAGAGTTCCAAATGTGTGTGGGTAGAATATATATCCCACGGGGGTAAAATTGAAAAAAGTTGAAAACATTTTTTTTTTGGACTTAGTCATTTTTCCGGCGTTTATCAGACTTTCAGATAGGGCAAATGTCAGTGAGCGTTCCGATTTCAGTTCCAGAGCGATTCGCCCAATGAGTCTTTGATATTTAGTCGTTTTCAGCCAATTTTCTGGATTTTTGAAAATTTCACTTTTTTGTAAAAATATCCACTAAATGAGGGAATAATATGTGTGAGGGTACCCCAGGAGAGTTCCAAATGTGTGTGGGAAGAATATATATCCCACGGGGGTAAAATTGAAAAAAGTTGAAAACATTTTTTTTTTGGACTTAGTCATTTTTCCGGCGTTTATCAGACTTTCAGATAGGGGAAATGTCAGTGAGCGCTCCGATTTCAGTTCCAGAGCGATTCGCCCAATGAGTCCTTGATATTTAGTCGTTTTCAGCCAATATTTTGGATTTTTGAAAAATTCACTTTTTTGTGAAAATATCCACTAAATTAGGGAATAATATGTGTGAGGGTACCCCAGGAGAGTTCCAAATGTGTGTGGGTAGAATATATATCCCACGGGAGTAAAATTGAAAAAAGTTGAAAACATTTTTTTTTTTGGACTTAGTCATTTTTCTGGCGTTTATCAGACTTTCAGATAGGGCAAATGTCAGTGAGCGTTCCGATTTCAGTTCCAGAGCGATTCGCCCAATGAGTCCTTGATATTTAGTCGTTTTCAGCCAATATTTTGGATTTTTGAAAATTTCCCTTTTTTGTGAAAATATCCACTAAATGAGGGAATAATATGTGTGAGGGTACCCCAGGAGAGTTCCAAATGTGTGTGGGTAGAATATATATCCCACGGGGGTAAAATTGAAAAAAGTTGAAAACTCTTTTTTTTTAGACTTAGTCATTTTTCCGGCGGTTATCAGACTTTCAAACAGGGCAAATGTCATTGAGCGTTCCAATTTCAGTTCCAGAGCGATTCGCCCAATGAGTCTTTGATATTTAGTCGTTTTCAGCCAATTTCCTGGATTTTTTAAAATTTCACTTTTTTGTGAAAATATCCACTAAATGAGGGAATAATATGTGTGAGGGAACCCCAGAAGAGATCCAAATGTGTGTGGGTAGAAGATATATCCCAAGGGGGTAAAATTGAAAAAAGTTGAAAACATTTTTTTTTTGGACTTAGTCATATTCCAGTCGTTTATCAGACTTTCAGATAGGGCAAATGTCAGTGAGCGTTCCGATTTCAATTCCAGAGCGATTCATCCAATGAGTCCTTGATATTTAGTCGTTTTCAGCCAATATTTTGGATTTTTGAAAATTTCCCTTTTTTGTGAAAATATCCACTAAATGAGGGAATAATATGTGTGAGGGTACCCCAGGAGAGTTCCAAATGTGTGTGGGTAGAATATATATCCCACGGGGGTAAAATTGAAAAAAGTTGAAAACATTTTTTTTTTGGGACTTAGTCATTTTTCCGGCGTTTATCAGACTTTCAGATAGGGCAAATGTCAGTGAGCGTTCCGATTTCAGTTACAGAGCGATTCGCCCAATGAGTCCTTGATATTTAGTCGTTTTCAGCCAATTTTCTGGATTTTTGAAAATTTCACTTTTTTGTGAAAATATCCACTAAATTAGGGAATAATATGTGTGAGGGTACCCCAGGAGAGTCCCAAATGTGTGTGGGTAGAATATATATCCCACGTGGGTAAAATTGAAAAAAGTTGAAAACATTTTTTTTTTGGACTTAGTCATTTTTCCGGCGTTAATCAGACTTTCAAATAGGGCAAATGTCATTGAGCATTCCAATTTCAGTTCCAGAGCGAATGGCCCATGAGTCCTTGATATTTAGTCGTTTTCAGCCAATTTTCTAGATTTTTGAAAATTTCACTTTTTTGTGAAAATATCCACTAAATGAGGGAATAATATGTGTGAGGGTACATTAGGATAGTTCCAAATGTGTGTGGGTAGAATATATATCCCACGGGGTAAAATTGAAAAAAGTTGAAAACATTTTTTTTTGAACTTAGTCATTTTCCAGTCGTTTATCAGACTTTCAGATAGGGCAAATGTCAGTGAGCGTTCCGATTTCAGTTCCAGAGCGATTCACCCAATGAGTCTTTGCTATTTAGTCGTTTTCAGCCAATTTTTTTGAATTCTTGAAAATTTCACTTTTTTGTGAAAATATCCACTAAATGAGGGAATAATATGTGTGAGGGTACCCCAGGAGAGTCCCAAATGTGTGTGGGTAGAATATATATCCCACGTGGGTAAAATTGAAAAAAGTTGAAAACATTTTTTTTTTGGACTTAGTCATTTTTCCGGCGTTAATCAGACTTTCAAATAGGGCAAATGTCATTGAGCATTCCAATTTCAGTTCCAGAGCGAATGGCCCATGAGTCCTTGATATTTAGTCGTTTTCAGCCAATTTTCTAGATTTTTGAAAATTTCACTTTTTTGTGAAAATATCCACTAAATGAGGGAATAATATGTGTGAGGGTACCGTAGGAGAGTTCCAAATGTGTGTGGGTAGAATATATATCCCACGGGGTAAAATTGAAAAAAGTTGAAAACATTTTTTTTTTTGGACTTAGTCATTTTTCTGGCGTTTATCAGACTTTCAGATAGGGCAAATGTCAGTGAGCGTTCCGATTTCAGTTCCAGAGCGATTCGCCCAATGAGTCCTTGATATTTAGTCGTTTTCAGCCAATATTTTGGATTTTTGAAAATTTCCCTTTTTTGTGAAAATATCCACTAAATGAGGGAATAATATGTGTGAGGGTACCCCAGGAGAGTTCCAAATGTGTGTGGGTAGAATATATATCCCACGGGGGTAAAATTGAAAAAAGTTGAAAACTCTTTTTTTTTAGACTTAGTCATTTTTCCGGCGGTTATCAGACTTTCAAACAGGGCAAATGTCATTGAGCGTTCCAATTTCAGTTCCAGAGCGATTCGCCCAATGAGTCTTTGATATTTAGTCGTTTTCAGCCAATTTCCTGGATTTTTTAAAATTTCACTTTTTTGTGAAAATATCCACTAAATGAGGGAATAATATGTGTGAGGGAACCCCAGAAGAGATCCAAATGTGTGTGGGTAGAAGATATATCCCAAGGGGGTAAAATTGAAAAAAGTTGAAAACATTTTTTTTTTGGACTTAGTCATATTCCAGTCGTTTATCAGACTTTCAGATAGGGCAAATGTCAGTGAGCGTTCCGATTTCAATTCCAGAGCGATTCACCCAATGAGTCCTTGATATTTAGTCGTTTTCAGCCAATATTTTGGATTTTTGAAAATTTCCCTTTTTTGTGAAAATATCCACTAAATGAGGGAATAATATGTGTGAGGGTACCCCAGGAGAGTTCCAAATGTGTGTGGGTAGAATATATATCCCACGGGGGTAAAATTGAAAAAAGTTGAAAACATTTTTTTTTTGGGACTTAGTCATTTTTCCGGCGTTTATCAGACTTTCAGATAGGGCAAATGTCAGTGAGCGTTCCGATTTCAGTTACAGAGCGATTCGCCCAATGAGTCCTTGATATTTAGTCGTTTTCAGCCAATTTTCTGGATTTTTGAAAATTTCACTTTTTTGTGAAAATATCCACTAAATTAGGGAATAATATGTGTGAGTGTACCCCAGGAGAGTCCCAAATGTGTGTGGGTAGAATATATATCCCACGTGGGTAAAATTGAAAAAAGTTGAAAACATTTTTTTTTTGGACTTAGTCATTTTTCCGGCGTTAATCAGACTTTCAAATAGGGCAAATGTCATTGAGCATTCCAATTTCAGTTCCAGAGCGAATGGCCCATGAGTCCTTGATATTTAGTCGTTTTCAGCCAATTTTCTAGATTTTTGAAAATTTCACTTTTTTGTGAAAATATCCACTATATGAGGGAATAATATGTGTGAGGGTACATTAGGATAGTTCCAAATGTGTGTGGGTAGAATATATATCCCACGGGGTAAAATTGAAAAAAGTTGAAAACATTTTTTTTTGAACTTAGTCATTTTCCAGTCGTTTATCAGACTTTCAGATAGGGCAAATGTCAGTGAGCGTTCCGATTTCAGTTCCAGAGCGATTCACCCAATGAGTCTTTGCTATTTAGTCGTTTTCAGCCAATTTTTTTGAATTCTTGAAAATTTCACTTTTTTGTGAAAATATCCACTAAATGAGGGAATAATATGTGTGAGGGTACCCCAGGAGAGTCCCAAATGTGTGTGGGTAGAATATATATCCCACGTGGGTAAAATTGAAAAAAGTTGAAAACATTTTTTTTTTGGACTTAGTCATTTTTCCGGCGTTAATCAGACTTTCAAATAGGGCAAATGTCATTGAGCATTCCAATTTCAGTTCCAGAGCGAATGGCCCATGAGTCCTTGATATTTAGTCGTTTTCAGGCAATTTTCTAGATTTTTGAAAATTTCACTTTTTTGTGAAAATATCCACTAAATGAGGGAATAATATGTGTGAGGGTACCGTAGGAGAGTTCCAAATGTGTGTGGGTAGAATATATATCCCACGGGGTAAAATTGAAAAAAGTTGAAAACATTTTTTTTTTTGTACTTAGTCATTTTTCCGGCGTTTATCAGACTTTCAGATAGGGCAAATGTCAGTGAACGTTCCGATTTCAGTTACAGAGCGATTCGCCCAATGAGTCCTTGATATTTAGTCGTTTTCAGCCAATTTTCTGGATTTTTGAAAATTTCACTTTTTTGTGAAAATATCCACTAAATTAGGGAATAATATGTGTGAGGGTACCCCAGGAGAGTTCCAAATGTGTGTGGGGAGAATATATATCCCACGGGGGTAAAATTGAAAAAAGTTGAAAACATTTTTTTTTGACTTAGTCATTTTTCCGGCGTTTATCAGACTTTCAGATAGGGGAAATGTCAGTGAGTGCTTTGATTTCAGTTCCAGAGCGATTCGCCCAATGAGTCCTTGATATTTAGTCGTTTTCAGCCAATATTTTGGATTTTTGAAAATTTCACTTTTTTGTGAAAATATCCACTAAATGAGGGAATAATATGTGTGAGGGTACCCCAGGAGAGTCCCAAATGTGTGTGGGTAGAATATATATCCCACGGGGGTAAAATTGAAAAAAGTTGAAAACTCTTTTTTTTTGGACTTAGTCATTTTTCCGGCGTTTATCAGACTTTCAGATAGGGCAAATGTCAGTGAGCATACAGATTTCAGTTCCAGAGCGATTCGCGCAATGAGTCCTTGATATTTAGTCGATTTCAGCCAATTTTCTTGATTTTTGAAAATTTCACTTTTTTGTGAAAATATCCACTAAATGAGGGAATAATATGTGTGAGGGTACCCTAGGATAGTTCCAAATGTGTGTGGGTAGAATATATATCCCACGGGGTAAAATTGAAAAAAGTTGAAAACATTTTTTTTTGAACTTAGTCATTTTCCAGTCGTTTATCAGACTTTCAGATAGGGCAAATGTCAGTGAGCGTTCCGATTTCAGTTCCAGAGCGATTCACCCAATGAGTCTTTACTATTTAGTCGTTTTCAACCAATTTTTTTGAATTCTTGAAAATTTCACTTTTTTGTGAAAATATCCACTAAATGAGGGAATAATATGTGTGAGGGTACCCCAGGAGAGTTCCAAATGTGTGTGGGTAGAATATATATCCCACGGGGGTAAAATAGAAAACAGTTGAAAACTCTTTTTTTTTGGACTTAGTCATTTTTCCGGCGTTTATCAGACTTTCAAACAGGGCAAATGTCATTGAGCGTTCCAATTTCAGTTCCAGAGCGATTCGCCCAATGAGTCCTTGATATTTAGTCGTTTTCAGCCAATATTTTGGATTTTTGAAAATTTCACTTTTTTGTGAAAATATCCACTAAATGAGGGAATAATATGTGTGAGGGTACCCCAGGAGAGTCCCAAATGTGTGTGGGTAGAATATATATCCCACGGGGGTAAAATTGAAAAAAGTTGAAAACTCTTTTTTTTTGGACTTAGTCATTTTTCCGGCGTTTATCAGACTTTCAGATAGGGCAAATGTCAGTGAGCATACAGATTTCAGTTCCAGAGCGATTCGCGCAATGAGTCCTTGATAGTTAGTCGATTTCAGCCAATTTTCTGGATTTTTGAAAATTTCACTTTTTTTGTGAAAATATCCACTAAATGAGGGAATAATATGTGTGAGGGTACCCTAGGATAGTTCCAAATGTGTGTGGGTAGAATATATATCCCACGGGGTAAAATTGAAAAAAGTTGAAAACATTTTTTTTTGAACTTAGTCATTTTCCAGTCGTTTATCAGACTTTCAGATAGGGCAAATGTCAGTGAGCGTTCCGATTTCAGTTCCAGAGCGATTCACCCAATGAGTCTTTGCTATTTAGTCGTTTTCAACCAATTTTTTTGAATTCTTGAAAATTTCACTTTTTTGTGAAAATATCCACTAAATGAGGGAATAATATGTGTGAGGGTACCCTAGGAGAGTTCCAAATGTGTGTGGGTAGAATATATATCCCACGGGGTAAAATTGAAAAAAGTTGAAAACATTTTTTTTTTTAGACTTAGTCATTTTTCCGGCATTTATCAGACTTTCAGATAGGGCAAATGTCAGTGAGCGTTCCAATTTCAGTTCCAGAGCGATTCGCCCAATGAGTCTTTGATATTTAGTCGTTTTCAGCCAATTTCCTGGATTTTTGAAAATTTCACTTTTTTGTGAAAATATCCACTAAATGAGGGAATAATATGTGTGAGGGTACCCCAGGAGAGTTCCAAATGTGTGTGGGTAGAATATATATCCCACGGAGGTAAAATTGAAAAAAGTTGAAAACTCTTTTTTTTTGGACTTAGTCATTTTTCCAGCGTTTATCAGACTTTCAAACAGGGCAAATGTCATTGAGCGTTCCAATTTCAGTTCCAGAGCGATTCACCCAATGAGTCCTTGATATTTAGTCGTTTTCAGCCAATTTTCTGGACATTTGAAAATTTCACTTTTTTGTGAAAATATCCACTAAATGAGGGAATAATATGTGTGAGGGTACCCTAGGAGAGTTCCAAATGTGTGTGGGTAGAATATATATCCCACGGGGTAAAATTGAAAAAAGTTGAAAACATTTTTTTTTTGGACTTAGTCATATTCCAGTCGTTTATCAGACTTTCAGATAGGGCAAATGTCAGTGAGCGTTCCAATTTCAGTTCCAGAGCGATTCACCCAATGAGTCCTTGATATTTAGTCGTTTTCAGCCAATTTTCTGGACATTTGAAAATTTCACTTTTTTGTGAAAATATCCACTAAATGAGGGAATAATATGTGTGAGGGTACCCCAGGAGAGTCCCAAATGTGTGTGGGTAGAATATATATCCCACGTGGGTAAAATTGAAAAAAGTTGAAAACAATTTTTTTTTGGACTTAGTCATTTTTCCGGCGTTTATCAGACTTTCAGATAGGGCAAATGTCAGTGAGCGTTCCGATTTCAGTTACAGAGCGATTCGCCAAATGAGTCCTTGATATTTAGTCGTTTTCAGCCAATTTTCTGGATTTTTGAAAATTTCACTTTTTTGTGAAAATATCCACTAAATTAGGGAATAATATGTGTGAGGGTACCCCAGGAGAGTTCCAAATGTGTGTGGGAAGAATATATATCCCACGGGGGTAAAATTGAAAAAAGTTGAAAACATTTTTTTTTTTGACTTAGTCATTTTTCCGGCATTTATCAGACTTTCAGATAGGGGAAATGTCAGTGAGTGCTTTGATTTCAGTTCCAGAGCGATTCGCCCAATGAGTCCTTGATATTTAGTCGTTTTCAGCCAATATTTTGGATTTTTGAAAATTTCACTTTTTTGTGAAAATATCCACTAAATGAGGGAATAATATGTGTGAGGGTACCCCAGGAGAGATCCAAATGTGTGTGGGTAGAAGATATATCCCACGGGGGTAAAATTGAAAAAAGTTGAAAACATTTTTTTTTTGGGCTTAGTCATATTCCAGTCGTTTATCAGACTTTCAGATAGGGCAAATGTCAGTGAGCGTTCCAATTTCAGTTCCAGAGCGATTCACCCAATGAGTCTTTGATATTTAGTCGTTTTCAGCTAATTTTCTGAATTTTTGAAAATTTCACTTTTTTGTGAAAATATCCACTAAATGAGGGAATAATATGTGTGAGGGTACCGTAGGAGAGTTCCAAATGTGTGTGGGTAGAATATATATCCCACGGGGTAAAATTGAAAAAAGTTGAAAACATTTTTTTTTTGGACTTAGTCATTTTTCCGGCGTTTATCAGACTTTCAGATAGGGGAAATGTCAGTGAGTGCTTTGATTTCAGTTCCAGAGCGATTCGCCCAATGAGTCCTTGATATTTAGTCGTTTTCAGCCAATATTTTGGATTTTTGAAAATTTCACTTTTTTGTGAAAATATCCACTAAATGAGGGAATAATATGTGTGAGGGTACCCCAGGAGAGTTCCAAATGTGTGTGTGTAGAATATATATCCCACGGGTGTAAAATTGAAAAAAGTTGAAAACTCTTTTTTTTTGGACTTAGTCATTTTTCCGGCGTTTATCAGACTTTCAGATAGGGCAAATGTCAGTGAGCATACCGATTTCAGTTCCAGAGCGATTGGCCCATGAGTCCTTGATATTTAGTCGTTTTCAGCCAATTTTCTGGATTTTTGAAAATTTCACTTTTTTGTGAAAATATCCACTAAATGAGGGAATAATATGTGTGAGGGTACCCCAGGAGAGTTCCAAATGTGTGTGGGTAGAATATATATCCCACGGGGGTAAAATAGAAAACAGTTGAAAACTCTTTTTTTTTGGACTTAGTCATTTTTCCGGCGTTTATCAGACTTTCAAACAGGGCAAATGTCATTGAGCGTTCCAATTTCAGTTCCAGAGCGATTCGCCCAATGAGTCCTTGATATTTAGTCGTTTTCAGCCAATATTTTGGATTTTTGAAAATTTCACTTTTTTGTGAAAATATCCACTAAATGAGGGAATAATATGTGTGAGGGTACCCCAGGAGAGTCCCAAATGGGTGTGGGTAGAATATATATCCCACGGGGGTAAAATTGAAAAAAGTTGAAAACTCTTTTTTTTTGGACTTAGTCATTTTTCCGGCGTTTTTCAGACTTTCAGATAGGGCAAATGTCAGTGAGCATACAGATTTCAGTTCCAGAGCGATTCGCGCAATGAGTCCTTGATATTTAGTCGATTTCAGCCAATTTTCTGGATTTTTGAAAATTTCACTTTTTTGTGAAAATATCTACTAAATGAGGGAATAATATGTGTGAGGGTACCCTAGGATAGTTCCAAATGTGTGTGGGTAGAATATATATCCCACGGGGTAAAATTGAAAAAAGTTGAAAACATTTTTTTTTGAACTTAGTCATTTTCCAGTCGTTTATCAGACTTTCAGATAGGGCAAATGTCAGTGAGCGTTCCGATTTCAGTTCCAGAGCGATTCACCCAATGAGTCTTTGCTATTTAGTCGTTTTCAACCAATTTTTTTGAATTCTTGAAAATTTCACTTTTTTGTGAAAATATCCACTAAATGAGGGAATAATATGTGTGAGGGTACCCTAGGAGAGTTCCAAATGTGTGTGGGTAGAATATATATCCCACGGGGTAAAATTGAAAAAAGTTGAAAACATTTTTTTTTTAGACTTAGTCATTTTTCCGGCATTTATCAGACTTTCAGATAGGGCAAATGTCAGTGAGCGTTCCAATTTCAGTTCCAGAACAATTCGCCCAATGAGTCTTTGATATTTAGTCGTTTTCAGCCAATTTCCTGGATTTTTGAAAATTTCACTTTTTTGTGAAAATATCCACTAAATGAGGGAATAATATGTGTGAGGGTACCCCAGGAGAGTTCCAAATGTGTGTGGGTAGAATATATATCCCACGGAGGTAAAATTGAAAAAAGTTGAAAACTCTTTTTTTTTGGACTTAGTCATTTTTCCAGCGTTTATCAGACTTTCAAACATGGCAAATGTCATTGAGCGTTCCAATTTCAGTTCCAGAGCGATTCGCCCAATGAGTCCTTGATATTTAGTCGTTTTCAGCCAATTTTCTGGACATTTGAAAATTTCACTTTTTTGTGAAAATATCCACTAAATGAGGGAATAATATGTGTGAGGGTACCCTAGGAGAGTTCCAAATGTGTGTGGGTAGAATATATATCCCACGGGGTAAAATTGAAAAAAGTTGAAAACATTTTTTTTTTAGACTTAGTCATTTTTCCGGCATTTATCAGACTTTCAGATAGGGCAAATGTCAGTGAGCATTCCAATTTCAGTTCCAGAGCGATTCGCCCAATGAGTCTTTGATATTTAGTCGTTTTCAGCCAATTTCCTGGATTTTTGAAAATTTCACTTTTTTGTGAAAATATCCACTAAATGAGGGAATAATATGTGTGAGGGTACCCCAGGAGAGTTCCAAATGTGTGTGGGTAGAATATATATCCCACGGGTGTAAAATTGAAAAAAGTTGAAAACTCTTTTTTTTTGGACTTAGTCATTTTTCCGGCGTTTATCAGACTTTCAGATAGGGCAAATGTCAGTGAGCATACCGATTTCAGTTCCAGAGCGATTGGCCCATGAGTCCTTGATATTTAGTCGTTTTCAGCCAATTTTCTGGACATGTGAAAATTTCACTTTTTTGTGAAAATATCCACTAAATGAGGGAATAATATGTGTGAGGGTACCCTAGGAGAGTTCCAAATGTGTGTGGGTAGAATATATATCCCACGGGGTAAAATTGAAAAAAGTTGAAAACATTTTTTTTTTAGACTTAGTCATTTTTCCGGCATTTATCAGACTTTCAGATAGGGCAAATGTCAGTGAGCGTTCCAATTTCAGTTCCAGAGCGATTCGCCCAATGAGTCTTTGATATTTAGTCGTTTTCAGCCAATTTCCTGGATTTTTGAAAATTTCACTTTTTTGTGAAAATATCCACTAAATGAGGGAATAATATGTGTGAGGGTACCCCAGGAGAGTTCCAAATGTGTGTGGGTACAATATATATCCCACGGAGGTAAAATTGAAAAAAGTTGAAAACTCTTTTTTTTTGGACTTAGTCATTTTTCCAGCGTTTATCAGACTTTCAAACAGGGCAAATGTCATTGAGCGTTCCAATTTCAGTTCCAGAGCGATTCGCCCAATGAGTCCTTGATATTTAGTCGTTTTCAGCCAATTTTCTGGACATTTGAAAATTTCACTTTTTTGTGAAAATATCCACTAAATGAGGGAATAATATGTGTGAGGGTACCCTAGGAGAGTTCCAAATGTGTGTGGGTAGAATATATATCCCACGGGGTAAAATTGAAAAAAGTTGAAAACATTTTTTTTTTAGACTTCGTCATTTTTCCGGCATTTATCAGACTTTCAGGTAGGGCAAATGTCAGTGAGCGTTCCAATTTCAGTTCCAGAGCGATTCGCCCAATGAGTCTTTGTTATTTAGTCGTTTTCAGCCAATTTCCTGGATTTTTGAAAATTTCACTTTTTTGTGAAAATATCCACTAAATGAGGGAATAATATGTGTGAGGGTACCCCAGGAGAGATCCAAATGTGTGTGGGTAGAAGATATATCCCATGGGGGTAAAATTGAATAAAGTTGAAAACATTTTTTTTTTGGACTTCGTCATATTCCAGTCGTTTATCAGACTTTCAGATAGGGCAAATGTCAGTGAGCGTTCCAATTTCAGTTCCAGAGCGATTCACCCAATGAGTCTTTGATATTTAGTCGTTTTCAGCCAATTTTCTGGATTTTTGAAAATTTCACTTTTTTGTGAAAATATCCACTAAATGAGGGAATAATATGTGTGAGGGTACCCCAGGAGAGTTCCAAATGTGTGTGGGTAGAATATATATCCCACGGAGGTAAAATTGAAAAAAGTTGAAAACTCTTTTTTTTGGACTTAGTCATTTTTCCGGCGTTTATCAGTCTTTCAAACAGGGCAAATGTCATTGAGCGTTCCAATTTCAGTTCCAGAGCGATTCGCCCAATGAGTCTTTGATATTTAGTCGTTTTCAGCCAATTTCCTGGATTTTTGAAAATTTCACTTTTTTGTGAAAATATCCACTAAATGAGGGAATAATATGTGTGAGGGTACCCCAGGAGAGATCCAAATGTGTGTAGGTAGAACATATATCCCACGGGGGTAAAATTGAAAAAAGTTGAAAACATTTTTTTTTTGGACTTAGTCATTTTTCCGGCGTTAATCAGACTTTCAAATAGGGCAAATGTCATTGAGCATTCCAATTTCAGTTCCAGAGCGAATGGCCCATGAGTCCTTGATATTTAGTCGTTTTCAGCCAATTTTCTAGATTTTTGAAAATTTCACTTTTTTGTGAAAATATCCACTAAATGAGGGAATAATATGTGTGAGGGTACCGTAGGAGAGTTCCAAATGTGTGTGGGTAGAATATATATCCCACGGGGTAAAATTGAAAAAAGTTGAAAACATTTTTTTTTTTGGACTTAGTCATTTTTCCGGCGTTTATCAGACTTTCAGATAGGGCAAATGACAGTGAGCGTTCCGATTTCAGTTACAGAGCGATTCACCCAATGAGTCTTTGCTATTTAGTCGTTTTCAACCAATTTTTTTGAATTCTTGAAAATTTCACTTTTTTGTGAAAATATCCACTAAATGAGGGAATAATATGTGTGAGGGTACCCTAGGAGAGTTCCAAATGTGTGTGGGTAGAATATATATCCCACGGGGTAAAATTGAAAAAAGTTGAAAACATTTTTTTTTTAGACTTAGTCATTTTTCCGGCATTTATCAGACTTTCAGATAGGGCAAATGTCAGTGAGCGTTCCAATTTCAGTTCCAGAGCGATTCGCCCAATGAGTCTTTGATATTTAGTCGTTTTCAGCCAATTTCCTGGATTTTTGAAAATTTCACTTTTTTGTGAAAATATCCACTAAATGAGGGAATAATATGTGTGAGGGTACCCCAGGAGAGTTCCAAATGTGTGTGGGTAGAATATATATCCCACGGAGGTAAAATTGAAAAAAGTTGAAAACTCTTTTTTTTTGGACTTAGTCATTTTTCCAGCGTTTATCAGACTTTCAAACAGGGCAAATGTCATTGAGCGTTCCAATTTCAGTTCCAGAGCGATTCACCCAATGAGTCTTTGATATTTAGTCGTTTTCAGCCAATTTTCTGGATTTTTGAAAATTTCACTTTTTTGTGAAAATATCCACTAAATGAGGGAATAATATGTGTGAGGGTACCGTAGGAGAGTTCCAAATGTGTGTGGGTAGAATATATATCCCACGGGGTAAAATTGAAAAAAGTTGAAAACATTTTTTTTTGGACTTAGTCATTTTTCCGGCGTTTATCAGACTTTCAGATAGGGGAAATGTCAGTGAGTGCTTTGATTTCAGTTCCAGAGCGATTCTCCCAATGAGTCCTTGATATTTAGTCGTTTTCAGCCAATATTTTGGATTTTTGAAAATTTCACTTTTTTGTGAAAATATCCACTAAATGAGGGAATAATATGTGTGAGGGTACCCCAGGAGAGATCCAAATGTGTGTGGGTAGAAGATATATCCCACGGGGGTAAAATTGAAAAAAGTTGAAAACATTTTTTTTTTGGGCTTAGTCATATTCCAGTCGTTTATCAGACTTTCAGATAGGGCAAATGTCAGTGAGCGTTCCAATTTCAGTTCCAGAGCGATTCACCCAATGAGTCTTTGATATTTAGTCGTTTTCAGCCAATTTTCTGGATTTTTGAAAATTTCACTTTTTTGTGAAAATATCCACTAAATGAGGGAATAATATGTGTGAGGGTACCGTAGGAGAGTTCCAAATGTGTGTGGGTAGAATATATATCCCACGGGGTAAAATTGAAAAAAGTTGAAAACATTTTTTTTTTGGACTTAGTCATTTTTCCGGCGTTTATCAGACTTTCAGATAGGGGAAATGTCAGTGAGTGCTTTGATTTCAGTTCCAGAGCGATTCGCCCAATGAGTCCTTGATATTTAGTCGTTTTCAGCCAATATTTTGGATTTTTGAAAATTTCACTTTTTTGTGAAAATATCCACTAAATGAGGGAATAATATGTGTGAGGGTACCCCAGGAGAGTTCCAAATGTGTGTGGGTAGAATATATATCCCACGGGTGTAAAATTGAAAAAAGTTGAAAACTCTTTTTTTTTGGACTTAGTCATTTTTCCGGCGTTTATCAGACTTTCAGATAGGGCAAATGTCAGTGAGCATACCGATTTCAGTTCCAGAGCGATTGGCCCATGAGTCCTTGATATTTAGTCGTTTTCAGCCAATTTTCTGGATTTTTGAAAATTTCACTTTTTTGTGAAAATATCCACTAAATGAGGGAATAATATGTGTGAGGGTACCCCAGGAGAGTTCCAAATGTGTGTGGGTAGAATATATATCCCACGGGGGTAAAATAGAAAACAGTTGAAAACTCTTTTTTTTTGGACTTAGTCATTTTTCCGGCGTTTATCAGACTTTCAAACAGGGCAAATGTCATTGAGCGTTCGAATTTCAGTTCCAGAGCGATTCGCCCAATGAGTCCTTGATATTTAGTCGTTTTCAGCCAATATTTTGGATTTTTGAAAATTTCACTTTTTTGTGAAAATATCCACTAAATGAGGGAATAATATGTGTGAGGGTACCCCAGGAGAGTCCCAAATGTGTGTGGGTAGAATATATATCCCACGGGGTAAAATTGAAAAAAGTTGAAAACATTTTTTTTTTAGACTTAGTCATTTTTCCGGCATTTATCAGACTTTCAGATAGGGCAAATGTCAGTGAGCGTTCCAATTTCAGTTCCAGAACAATTCGCCCAATGAGTCTTTGATATTTAGTCGTTTTCAGCCAATTTCCTGGATTTTTGAAAATTTCACTTTTTTGTGAAAATATCCACTAAATGAGGGAATAATATGTGTGAGGGTACCCCAGGAGAGTTCCAAATGTGTGTGGGTAGAATATATATCCCACGGAGGTAAAATTGAAAAAAGTTGAAAACTCTTTTTTTTTGGACTTAGTCATTTTTCCAGCGTTTATCAGACTTTCAAACATGGCAAATGTCATTGAGCGTTCCAATTTCAGTTCCAGAGCGATTCGCCCAATGAGTCCTTGATATTTAGTCGTTTTCAGCCAATTTTCTGGACATTTGAAAATTTCACTTTTTTGTGAAAATATCCACTAAATGAGGGAATAATATGTGTGAGGGTACCCTAGGAGAGTTCCAAATGTGTGTGGGTAGAATATATATCCCACGGGGTAAAATTGAAAAAAGTTGAAAACATTTTTTTTTTAGACTTAGTCATTTTTCCGGCATTTATCAGACTTTCAGATAGGGCACATGTCAGTGAGCGTTCCAATTTCAGTTCCAGAGCGATTCGCCCAATGAGTCTTTGATATTTAGTCGTTTTCAGCCAATTTCCTGGATTTTTGAAAATTTCACTTTTTTGTGAAAATATCCACTAAATGAGGGAATAATATGTGTGAGGGTACCCCAGGAGAGTTCCAAATGTGTGTGGGTAGAATATATATCCCACGGGTGTAAAATTGAAAAAAGTTGAAAACTCTTTTTTTTTGGACTTAGTCATTTTTCCGGCGTTTATCAGACTTTCAGATAGGGCAAATGTCAGTGAGCATACCGATTTCAGTTCCAGAGCGATTGGCCCATGAGTCCTTGATATTTAGTCGTTTTCAGCCAATTTTCTGGATTTTTGAAAATTTCACTTTTTTGTGAAAATATCCACTAAATGAGGGAATAATATGTGTGAGGGTACCCCAGGAGAGTTCCAAATGTGTGTGGGTAGAATATATATCCCACGGGGGTAAAATAGAAAACAGTTGAAAACTCTTTTTTTTTGGACTTAGTCATTTTTCCGGCGTTTATTAGACTTTCAAACAGGGCAAATGTCAGTGAGCGTTCCAATTTCAGTTCCAGAGCGATTCACCCAATGAGTCTTTGATATTTAGTCGTTTTCAGCCAATTTTCTGGATTTTTGAAAATTTCACTTTTTTGTGAAAATATCCACTAAATGAGGGAATAATATGTGTGAGGGTACCCCAGGAGAGTTCCAAATGTGTGTGGGTAGAATATATTTCCCACGGAGGTAAAATTGAAAAAAGTTGAAAACTCTTTTTTTTTGGACTTAGTCATTTTTCCGGCGTTTATCAGTCTTTCAAACAGGGCAAATGTCATTGAGCGTTCCAATTTCAGTTCCAGAGCGATTCGCCCAATGAGTCTTTGATATTTAGTCGTTTTCAGCCAATTTCCTGGATTTTTGAAAATTTCACTTTTTTGTGAAAATATCCACTAAATGAGGGAATAATATGTGTGAGGGTACCCCAGGAGAGATCCAAATGTGTGTAGGTAGAAGATATATCCCACGGGGGTAAAATTGAAAAAAGTTGAAAACATTTTTTTTTTGGACTTAGTCATTTTTCCGGCGTTAATCAGACTTTCAAATAGGGCAAATGTCATTGAGCATTCCAATTTCAGTTCCAGAGCGAATGGCCCATGAGTCCTTGATATTTAGTCGTTTTCAGCCAATTTTCTAGATTTTTGAAAATTTCACTTTTTTGTGAAAATATCCACTAAATGAGGGAATAATATGTGTGAGGGTACCCCAGGAGAGTCCCAAATGTGTGTGGGTAGAATATATATCCCACGTGGGTAAAATTGAAAAAAGTTGAAAACATTTTTTTTTTGGGACTTAGTCATTTTTCCGGCGTTAATCAGACTTTCAAATAGGGCAAATGTCATTGAGCATTCCAATTTCATTTCCAGAGCGAATGTCCCATGAGTCCTTGATATTTAGTTGTTTTCAGCCAATTTTCTGGATTTTTGAAAATTTCACTTTTTTGTGAAAATATCCACTAAATGAGGGAATAATATGTGTGAGGGTACCGTAGGAGAGTTCCAAATGTGTGTGGGTAGAATATATATCCCACGGGGTAAAATTGAAAAAAGTTGAAAACATTTTTTTTTGGACTTAGTCATTTTTCCGGCGTTTATCAGACTTTCAGATAGGGCAAATGTCAGTGAGCGTTCCGATTTCAGTTCCAGAGCGATTCGCCCAATGAGTCTTTGATATTTAGTCGTTTTCAGCCAATTTTCTGGATTTTTGAAAATTTCACTTTTTTGTGAAAATATCCACTAAATGAGGGAATAATATGTGTGAGGGTACCCCAGGAGAGTTCCAAATGTGTGTGGGAAGAATATATATCCCACGGGGGTAAAATTGAAAAAAGTTGAAAACAATTTTTTTTTGGACTTAGTCATTTTTCCGGCGTTTATCAGACTTTCAGATAGGGGAAATGTCAGTGAGCGCTCCGATTTCAGTTCCAGAGCGATTGGCCCATGAGTCCTTGATATTTAGTCGTTTTCAGCCAATTTTCTGGATTTTTGAAAATTTCACTTTTTTGTGAAAATATCCACTAAATGAGGGAATAATATGTGTGAGGGTACCGTAGGAGAGTTCCAAATGTGTGTGGGTAGAATATATATCCCACGGTGCAAAATTGAAAAAAGTTGAAAACATTTTTTTTTTGGAATTAGTCATTTTTCCGGCGTTTATCAGACTTTCAGATAGGGCAAATGTCAGTGAGCGTTCCGATTTCAGTTCCAGAGCGATTCGCCCAATGAGTCTTTGATATTAAGTCGTTTTCAGCCAATTTTCTGGATTTTTGAAAATTTCACTTTTTTGTGAAAATATCCACTAAATGAGGGAATAATATGTGTGAGGGTACCCCAGGAGAGTTCCAAATGTGTGTGGGAAGAATATATATCCCACGGGGGTAAAATTGAAAAAAGTTAAAAACATTTTTTTTTTGGACTTAGTCAATTTTCCGGCGTTTATCAGATTTTCAGATAGGGGAAATGTCAGTGAGCGCTCCGATTTCAGTTCCAGAGCCATTCGCCCAATGAGTCCTTGATATTTAGTCGTTTTCAGCCAATATTTTGGATTTTTGAAAATTTCACTTTTTTGTGAAAATATCCACTAAATTAGGGAATAATATGTGTGAGGGTACCCCAGGAGAGTTCCAAATGTGTTTGGGTAGAATATATGTCCCACGGGAGTAAAATTGAAAAAAGTTGAAAACATTTTTTTTTTTGGACTTAGTCATTTTTCTGGCGTTTATCAGACTTTCAGATAGGGGAAATGTCAGTGAGCCTTCCGATTTCAGTTCCAGAGCGATTCGCCCAATGAGTCCTTGATATTTAGTCGTTTTCAGCCATTATTTTGGATTTTTGAAAATTTCACTTTTTTGTGAAAATATCCACTAAATGAGGGAATAATATGTGTGAGGGTACCCTAGGAAAGTTCCAAATGTGTGTGGGTAGAATATATATCCCACGGGGTAAAATTGAAAAAAGTTGAAAACATTTTTTTTTTAGACTTAGTAATTTTTCCGGCATTTATCAGACTTTCAGATAGGGCAAATGTCAGTGAGCGTTCCAATTTCAGTTCCAGAGCGATTCGCCCAATGAGTCTTTGATATTTAGTCGTTTTCAGCCAATTTCCTGGATTTTTGAAAATTTCACTTTTTTGTGAAAATATCCACTAAATGAGGGAATAAAATGTGTGAGGGTACCCCAGGAGAGATCCAAATGTGTGTGGGTAGAAGATATATCCCACGGAGGTAAAATTGAAAAAAGTTGAAAACATTTTTTTTTTGGACTTAGTCATATTCCAGTCGTTTATCAGACTTTCAGATAGGGCAAATGTCAGTGAGCGTTCCAATTTCAGTTCCAGAGCGATTCACCCAATGAGTCTTTGATATTTAGTCGTTTTCAGCCAATTTTCTGGATTTTTGAAAATTTCACTTTTTTGTGAAAATATCCACTAAATGAGGGAATAATATGTGTGAGGGTACCCTAGGATAGTTCCAAATGTGTGTGGGTAGAATATATATCCCACGGGGTAAAATTGAAAAAAGTTGAAAACATTTTTTTTTTTAACTTAGTCATTTTTCCGACGTTTATTAGACTTTCAGATAGGGGAAATGTCAGTGAGCGTTCCAATTTCAGTTCCAGAGCGATTCGCCCAATGAGTCCTTGATATTTAGTCGTTTTCAGCCAATATTTTGGATTTTTGAAAATGTCACTTTTTTGTGAAAATATCCACTAAATTGGGGAATAATATGTGTGAGGGTACCCCAGGAGAGTTCCAAATGTGTGTGGGTAGAATATATATCCCACGGGGGTAAAATTGAAAAAAGTTGAAAACATTTTTTTTTTGGACTTAGTCATTTTTCCGGCGTTTATCAGACTTTCAGATAGGGGAAATGTCAGTGAACGCTTCGATTTCAGTTCCAGAGCAATTCGCCCAATGAGTCCTTGAAATATAGTCGTTTTCAGCCAATATTTTGGATTTTTGAAAATTTCACTTTTTTGTGAAAATATCCACTAAATTAGGGAATAATATGTGTGAGGGTACCCCAGGAGAGTTCCAAATGTGTGTGGGTAGAATATATATCCCAAGGGGGAAAAATTGAAAAAAGTTGAAAACATTTTTTTTTTTGGACTTAGTCATTTTTCTGGCGTTTATCAGACTTTCAGATAGGGGAAATGTCAGTGAGCATTCCGATTTCAGTTCCAGAGCGATTCGCCCAATGAGTCCTTGATATTTAGTCGTTTTCAGCCAATTTTCTGGATTTTTGAAAATTTCACTTTTTTGTGAAAATATCCACTAAATGAGGGAATAATATGCGTGAGGATACCCCAGGAGAGTTCCAAATGTGTGTGGGTAGAATATATATCCCACGGGTGTAAAATTGAAAAAAGTTGAAAACTCTTTTTTTTTGGACTTAGTCATTTTTCCGGCGTTTATCAGACTTTCAGATAGGGCAAATGTCAGTGAGCGTACCGATTTCAGTTCCAGAGCGATTCGCCCAATGAGTCTTTGATATTTAGTCGTTTTCAGTCAATTTTCTGGATTATTGAAACTTTCACTTTTTTGTGAAAATATCCACTAAATAAGGGAATAATATGTGTGAGGGTACCCTAGGAGAGTTCCAAATGTGTGTGGGTAGAATATATATCCCACGGGGGTAAAATTGAAAAAAGTTGAAAACTCTTTTTTTTTGGACTTAGTCATTTTTCCGGCGTTTATCAGACTTTCAAACAGGGCAAATGTCATTGAGCGTTCCAATTTCAGTTCCAGAGCGATTCGCCCAATGAGTCTTTGATATTTAGTCGTTTTCAGCCAATATTCTGGACTTTTGAAAATTTCACTTTTTTGTGAAAATGTCCACTAAATGAGGGAATAATATGTGTGAGGGTACCCTATGAGAGTTCCAAATGTGTGTGGGTAGAATATATATCCCACGGGGTAAAATTGAAAAAAGTTGAAAACATTTTTTTTTTTAGACTTAGTCATTTTTCCGGCGTTTATCAGACTTTCAGATAGGGGAAATGTCAGTGAACGCTCTGATTTCAGTTCCAGAGCGATTCGCCCAATGAGTCCTTGATATTTAGTCGTTTTCAGCCATTATTTTGGATTTTTGAAAATTTCACTTTTTTGTGAAAATATCCACTAAATGAGGGAATAATATGTGTGAGGGTACCCCAGGAGAGTTCCAAATGTGTGTGGGTAGAATATATATCCCACGGGTGTAAAATTGAAAAAAGTTGAAAACTCTTTTTTTTTGGACTTAGTCATTTTTCCGGCGTTTATCATACTTTCAGATAGGGCAAATGTCAGTGAGCGTATCGATTTCAGTTCCAGAGCGATTCGCGCAATGAGTCCTCGATATTTAGTCGTTTTCAGCCAATTTTCTGGATTTTTGAAAATTTCACTTTTTTGTGAAAATATCCATTAAATGAGGGAATAATATGTGTGAGGGTACCCCAGGAGAGTTCCAAATGTGTGGGGGTAGAATATATATCCCACGGGGGTAAAATTGAAAAATTTGAAAACTCTTTTTTTTTGGACTTAGTCATTTTTCCGGCGTTTATCAGACTTTCAAACAGGGCAAATGTCATTGAGCGTTCCAATTTCAGTTCCAGAGCGATTCGCCCAATGAGTCCTTGATATTTAGTCGTTTTCAGACAATTTTCTGGACTTTTGAAAATTTCACTTTTTTGTGAAAATATCCACTAAATGAGGGAATAATATGTGTGAGGGTACCCTAGGAGAGTTCCAAATGTGTGTGGGTAGAATATACATCCCACGGGGTAAAATTGAAAAAAGTTGAAAACATTTTTTTTTTTAGACTTAGTCATTTTTCCGGCGTTTATCAGACTTTCAAATAGGGCAAATGTCATTGAGCATTCCAATTTCAGTTCCAGAGCAATTGGCCTATGAGTCCTTGATATTTAGTCGTTTTCAGCCAATATTTTGGATTTTTGAAAATTTCACTTTTTTGTGAAAATATCCACTAAATTGGGGAATAATATGTGTGAGGGTACCCCAGGAGAGTTCCAAATGTGTGTGGGTAGAATATATATCCCACGGGGGTAAAATTGAAAAAAGTTGAAAACATTTTTTTTTTGGACTTAGTCATTTTTCCGGTGTTTATCAGACTTTCAGATAGGGGAAATGTCAGTGAACGCTCCGATTTCAGTTCCAGAGCGATTCGCCCAATGCGTCCTTGATATTTAGTCGTTTTCAGCCAATATTTTGGATTTTTGAAAATTTCACTTTTTTGTGAAAATATCCTCTAAATGAGGGAATAATATGTGTGAGGGTACCCCAGGAGAGTTCCAAATGTGTGTGGGTAGAATATATATCCCACGGGTGTAAAATTGAAAAAATTTGAAAACTCTTTTTTTTTGGACTTAGTCATTTTTCCGGCGTTTATCAGACTTTCAGATAGGGCAAATGTCAGTGAGCGTACCGATTTCAGTTCCAGAGCGATTCGCCCAATGAGTCTTTGATATTTAGTCGTTTTCAGCCAATTTTCTGGATTTTTGAAAATTTCACTTTTTTGTGAAAATATCCGCTAAATAAGGGAATAACATGTGTGAGGGTACCCCAGGAGAGTTCCAAATGTGTGTGGGTAGAATATATATCCCACGGGGGTAAAATTGAAAAAAGTTGAAAACTCTTTTTTTTTGGACTTAGTCATTTTTCAGGCGTTTATCAGACTTTCAGATAGGGCAAATGTCAGTGAGCATACCGAGATCAGTTCCAGAGCGATTCGCCCAATGAGTCCTTGATATTTAGTCGTTTTCAGTCATTTTTCTGGATTTTTGAAAATTTCACTTTTTTGTGAAAATATCCACTAAATGAGGGAATAATATGTGTGAGGGTACCCTAGGAGAGTTCCAAATGTGTGTGGGTAGAATATATATCCCACGGGGGTAAAATTGAAAAAAGTTGAAAACTCTTTTTTTTTGGACTTAGTCATTTTTCCGGAGTTTATCAGACTTTCAAACAGGGCAAATGTCATTGAGCGTTCCAATTTCAGTTCCAGAGCGATTCGCCAAATGAGTCGTTGATATTTAGTCGTTTTCAGCCAATTTTCTGGACTTTTGAAAATTTCACTTTTTTGTGAAAATATCCACTAAATGAGGGAATAATATGTGTGAGGGTACCCTATGAGAGTTCCAAATGTGTGTGGGTAGAATATATATCCCACGGGGTAAAATTGAAAAAAGTTGAAAACATTTTTTTTTTTAGACTTAGTCATTTTTCCGGCGTTTATCAGACTTTCAGATAGGGGAAATGTCAGTGAACGCTTCGATTTCAGTTCCAGAGCAATTCGCCCAATGAGTCCTTGAAATTTAGTCGTTTTCAGCCAATATTTTGGATTTTTGAAAATTTCACTTTTTTGTGAAAATATCCACTAAATTAGGGAATAATATGTGTGAGGGTACCCCAGGAGAGTTCCAAATGTGTGTGGGTAGAATATATATCCCAAGGGGGAAAAATTGAAAAAAGTTGAAAACATTTTTTTTTTTGGACTTAGTCATTTTTCTGGCGTTTATCAGACTTTCAGATAGGGGAAATGTCAGTGAGCATTCCGATTTCAGTTCCAGAGCGATTCGCCCAATGAGTCCTTGATATTTAGTCGTTTTCAGCCATTATTTTGGATTTTTGAAAATTTCACTTTTTTGTGAAAATATCCACTAAATGAGGGAATAATATGTGCGAGGGTACCCCAGGAGAGTTCCAAATGTGTGTGGGTAGAATATATATCCCACGGGGGTAAAATTGAAAAAAGTTGAAAACTTTTTTTTTTTGGGACTTAGTCATTTTTCCGGCTTTTATCAGACTTTCAGATAGGGCAAATGTCAGTGAGCATTCCAATTTCAGTTCCAGAGCGATTCGCCCAATGAGTCCTTGATATTTAGTCGTTTTCAGCCAATTTTCTGGATTTTTGAAAATTTCACTTTTTTGTGAAAATATCCACTAAATGAGGGAATAATATGCGTGAGGGTACCCCAGGAGAGTTCCAAATGTGTGTGGGTAGAATATATATCCCACGGGTGTAAAATTGAAAAAAGTTGAAAACTCTTTTTTTTTGGACTTAGTCATTTTTCCGGCGTTTATCAGACTTTCAGATAGGGCAAATGTCAGTGAGCGTACCGATTTCAGTTCCAGAGCGATTCGCCCAATGAGTCTTTGATATTTAGTCGTTTTCAGTCAATTTTCTGGATTATTGAAACTTTCACTTTTTTGTGAAAATATCCACTAAATAAGGGAATAATATGTGTGAGGGTACCCTAGGAGAGTTCCAAATGTGTGTGGGTAGAATATATATCCCACGGGGGTAAAATTGAAAAAAGTTGAAAACTCTTTTTTTTTGGACTTAGTCATTTTTCCGGCGTTTATCAGACTTTCAAACAGGGCAAATGTCATTGAGCGTTCCAATTTCAGTTACAGAGCGATTCGCCCAATGAGTCTTTGATATTTAGTCGTTTTCAGCCAATTTTCTGGACTTTTGAAAATTTCACTTTTTTGTGAAAATGTCCACTAAATGAGGGAATAATATGTGTGAGGGTACCCTATGAGAGTTCCAAATGTGTGTGGGTAGAATATATATCCCACGGGGTAAAATTGAAAAAAGTTGAAAACATTTTTTTTTTTAGACTTAGTCATTTTTCCGGCGTTTATCAGACTTTCAGATAGGGCAAATGTCAGTGAGCGTTCCAATTTCAGTTCCAGAGCGATTCGCCCAATGAGTCTTTGATATTTAGTCGTTTTCATCCAATTTTCTGGATTTTTTAAAATTTCACTTTTTTGTGAAAATATCCACTAAATGAGGGAATAATATGTGTGAGGGTACCCCAGGAGAGTTCCAAATGTGTGTGGGAAGAATATATATCCCACGGGGGTAAAATTGAAAAAAGTTGAAAACATTTTTTTTTTGGACTTAGTCATTTTTCCGGCGTTTATCAGACTTTCAGATAGGGGAAATGTCAGTGAGCGTTCCAATTTCAGTTCCAGAGCGATTCGCCCAATGAGTCCTTGATATTTAGTCGTTTTCAGCCAATATTTTGGATTTTTGAAAATGTCACTTTGTTGTGAAAATATCCACTAAATTAGGGAATAATATGTGTGAGGGTACCCCAGGAGAGTTCCAAATGTGTGTGGGTAGAATATATATCCCACGGGGGTAAAATTGAAAAAAGTTGAAAACATTTTTTTTTTGGACTTAGTCATTTTTCCGGCGTTTATCAGACTTTCAGATAGGGGAAATGTCAGTGAACGCTCTGATTTCAGTTCCAGAGCGATTCGCCCAATGAGTCCTTGATATTTAGTCGTTTTCAGCCATTATTTTGGATTTTTGAAAATTTCACTTTTTTGTGAAAATATCCACTAAATGAGGGAATAATATGTGTGAGGGTACCCCAGGAGAGTTCCAAATGTGTGTGGGTAGAATATATATCCCACGGGTGTAAAATTGAAAAAAGTTGAAAACTCTTTTTTTTTGGACTTAGTCATTTTTCCGGCGTTTATCATACTTTCAGATAGGGCAAATGTCAGTGAGCGTATCGATTTCAGTTCCAGAGCGATTCGCGCAATGAGTCCTCGATATTTAGTCGTTTTCAGCCAATTTTCTGGATTTTTGAAAATTTCACTTTTTTGTGAAAATATCCATTAAATGAGGGAATAATATGTGTGAGGGTACCCCAGGAGAGTTCCAAATGTGTGTGGGTAGAATATATATCCCACGGGGGTAAAATTGAAAAATTTGAAAACTCTTTTTTTTTGGACTTAGTCATTTTTCCGGCGTTTATCAGACTTTCAAACAGGGCAAATGTCATTGAGCGTTCCAATTTCAGTTCCAGAGCGATTCGCCCAATGAGTCCTTGATATTTAGTCGTTTTCAGACAATTTTCTGGACTTTTGAAAATTTCACTTTTTTGTGAAAATATCCACTAAATGAGGGAATAATATGTGTGAGGGTACCCTAGGAGAGTTCCAAATGTGTGTGGGTAGAATATACATCCCACGGGGTAAAATTGAAAAAAGTTGAAAACATTTTTTTTTTTAGACTTAGTCATTTTTCCGGCGTTTATCAGACTTTCAAATAGGGCAAATGTCATTGAGCATTCCAATTTCAGTTAAAGAGCAATTGGCCCATGAGTCCTTGATATTTAGTCGTTTTCAGCCAATTTTCTGGATTTTTGAAAATTTCACTTTTTTGTGAAAATATCCACTAAACGAGGGAATAATATGTGTGAGGGTACCGTAGGAGAGTTCCAAATGTGTGTGGGTAGAATATATATCCCACGGGGGTAAAATTGAAAAAAGTTGAAAACATTTTTTTTTTGGACTTTGTCATTTTTCCGGCGTTTATCAGACTTTCAGATAGGGCAAATGTCAGTGAGCGTTCCAATTTCAGTTCCAGAGCGATTCGCCCAATGAGTCCTTGATATTTAGTCGTTTTCAGCCAATATTTTGGATTTTTGAAAATTTCACTTTTTTGTGAAAATATCCACTAAATTAGGGAATAATATGTGTGAGGGTACCCCAGGAGAGTTCCAAATGTGTGTGGGTAGAATATATATCCCACGGGGGTAAAATTGAAAAAAGTTGAAAACATTTTTTTTTTTGGACTTAGTCATTTTTCTGGCGTTTATCAGACTTTCAGATAGGGGAAATGTCAGTGAGCATTCCGATTTCAGTTCCAGAGCGATTCGCCAATGAGTCCTTGATATTTAGTCGTTTTCAGCCATTATTTTGGATTTTTGAAAATTTCACTTTTTTGTGAAAATATCCACTAAATGAGGGAATAATATGTGCGAGGGTACCCCAGGAGAGTTCCAAATGTGTGTGGGTAGAATATATATCCCACGGGGGTAAAATTTAAAAAAGGTGAAAACATTTTTTTTTTGGGACTTAGTCATTTTTCCGGCGTTTATCAGACTTTCAGATAGGGGAAATGTCAGTGAGCGCTCCGATTTCAGTTCCAGAGCGATTCGCCCAATGAGTCCTTGATATTTAGTCGTTTTCAGCCAATATTTTGGATTTTTGAAAATTTCACTTTTTTGTGAAAATATCCTCTAAATGAGGGAATAATATGTGTGAGGGTACCCCAGGAGAGTTCCAAATGTGTGTGGGTAGAATATATATCCCACGGGTGTAAAATTGAAAAAATTTGAAAACTCTTTTTTTTTGGACTTAGTCATTTTTCCGGCGTTTATCAGACTTTCAGATAGGGCAAATGTCAGTGAGCGTACCGATTTCAGTTCCAGAGCGATTCGCCCAATGAGTCTTTGATATTTAGTCGTTTTCAGCCAATTTTCTGGATTTTTGAAAATTTCACTTTTTTGTGAAAATATCCGCTAAATAAGGGAATAATATGTGTGAGGGTACCCCAGGAGAGTTCCAAATGTGTGTGGGTAGAATATATATCCCACGGGGGTAAAATTGAAAAAAGTTGAAAACTTTTTTTTTGGACTTAGTCATTTTTCAGGCGTTTATCAGACTTTCAGATAGGGCAAATGTCAGTGAGCATACCGAGATCAGTTCCAGAGCGATTCGCCCAATGAGTCCTTGATATTTAGTCGTTTTCAGTCATTTTTCTGGATTTTTGAAAATTTCACTTTTTTGTGAAAATATCCACTAAATGAGGGAATAATATGTGTGAGGGTACCCTAGGAGAGTTCCAAATGTGTGTGGGTAGAATATATATCCCACGGGGGTAAAATTGAAAAAAGTTGAAAACTCTTTTTTTTTGGACTTAGTCATTTTTCCGGAGTTTATCAGACTTTCAAACAGGGCAAATGTCATTGAGCGTTCCAATTTCAGTTCCAGAGCGATTCGCCAAATGAGTCCTTGATATTTAGTCGTTTTCAGCCAATTTTCTGGACTTTTGAAAATTTCACTTTTTTGTGAAAATATCCACTAAATGAGGGAATAATATGTGTGAGGGTACCCTATGAGAGTTCCAAATGTGTGTGGGTAGAATATATATCCCACGGGGTAAAATTGAAAAAAGTTGAAAACATTTTTTTTTTTAGACTTAGTCATTTTTCCGGCGTTTATCAGACTTTCAGATAGGGCAAATGTCAGTGAGCGTTCCAATTTCAGTTCCAGAGCGATTCGCCCAATGAGTCTTTGATATTTAGTCGTTTTCAGCCAATTTTATGGATTTTTGAAAATTTCACTTTTTTGTGAAAATATCCACTAAATTGGGGAATAATATGTGTGAGGGTACCCCAGGAGAGTTCCAAATGTGTGTGGGTAGAATATATATCCCACGGGGGTAAAATTGAAAAAAGTTGAAAACATTTTTTTTTTTGGACTTAGTCATTTTTCCGGCGTTTATCAGACTTTCAGATAGGGAAAATGTCAGTGACCGTTCCGATTTCAGTTCCAGAGCGATTCGCCCAATGAGTCTTTGATATTTAGTCGTTTTCAGCCAATTTTCTGGATTTTTGAAAATTTCACTTTTTTGTGAAAATATCCACTAAATGAGGGAATAATATGTGCGAGGGTACCCCAGGAGAGTTCCAAATGTGTGTGGGTAGAATATATATCCCACGAGGGTAAAATTGAAAAAAGTTGAAAACATTTTTTTTTTTGGACTTAGTCATTTTTCCGGCGTTTATCAGACTTTCAGATAGGGAAAATGTCAGTGACCGTTCCGATTTCAGTTACAGAGCGATTCGCCCAATGAGTCCTTGATATTTAGTCGTTTTCAGCCAATTTTCTGGATTTTTGAAAATTTCACTTTTTTGTGAAAATATCCACTAAATAAGGGAATAATATGTGTGAGGGTACCCCAGGAGAGTTCCAAATGTGTGTGGGAAGAATGTATATCCCACGGGGGTAAAATTGAAAAAAGTTGAAAACATTTTTTTTTTGGACTTAGTCATTTTTCCAGCGTTTATCAGACTTTCAGATAGGAGAAATGTCAGTGAGCGCTCCGATTTAAGTTCCAGAGCGATTCGCCCAATGAGTCCTTGATATTTAGTCGTTTTCAGCCAATATTTTGGATTTTTGAAAATTTCATTTTTTTGTGAAAATATCCACTAAATGAGGGAATAATATGTGTGAGGGTACCCCAGGAGAGTTCCAAATGTGTGTGGGTAGAATACATATCCCACGGGTGTAAAATTGAAAAAAGTTGAAAACTCTTTTTTTTTGGACTTAGTCATTTTTCCGGCGTTTATCAGACTTTCAGATAGGGCACATGTCAGTGAGCGTACCGATTTCAGTTCCAGAGCGATTCGCCCAATGAGTCTTTGATATTTAGTCGTTTTCAGCCAATTTTCTGGATTATTGAAAATTTCACTTTTTTGTGAAAATATCCACTAAATAAGGGAATAATATGTGTGAGGGTACCCCAGGAGAGTTCCAAATGTGTGTGGGTAGAATATATATCCCACGGGGGTAAAATTGAAAAAAGTTGAAAACTCTTTTTTTTTGGACTTAGTCATTTTTCCGGCGTTTATCAGACTTTCAGATAGGGCAAATGTCAGTGAGCATACCGATATCAGTTCCAGAGCGATTCGCCCAATGAGTCCTTGATATTTAGTCGTTTTCAGTCATTTTTCTGGATTTTTGAAAATTTCACTTTTTTGTGAAAATATCCACTAAATGAGGGAATAATATGTGTGAGGGTACCCTAGGAGAGTTCCAAATGTGTGTGGGTAGAATATATATCCCACGGGGGTAAAATTGAAAAAAGTTGAAAACTCTTTTTTTTTGGACTTAGTCATTTTTCCGGCGTTTATCAGACTTTCAAACAGGGCAAATGTCATTGAGCGTTCCAATTTCAGTTCCAGAGCGATTCGCCCAATGAGTCCTTGATATTTAGTCGTTTTCAGCCAATTTTCTGGACTTTTGAAAATTTCACTTTTTTGTGAAAATGTCCACTAAATGAGGGAATAATATGTGTGAGGGTACCCTATGAGAGTTCCAAATGTGTGTGGGTAGAATATATATCCCACGGGGTAAAATTGAAAAAAGTTGAAAACATTTTTTTTTTTAGACTTAGTCATTTTTCAGGCGTTTATCAGACTTTCAGATAGGGCAAATGTCAGTGAGCGTTCCAATTTCAGTTCCAGAGCGATTCGCCCAATGAGTCTTTGATATTTAGTCGTTTTCATCCAATTTTCTGGATTTTTGAAAATTTCACTTTTTTGTGAAAATATCCACTAAATGAGGGAATAATATGTGTGAGGGTACCCCAGGAGAGTTCCAAATGTGTGTGGGAAGAATATATATCCCACGGGGGTAAAATTGAAAAAAGTTGAAAACATTTTTTTTTTGGACTTAGTCATTTTTCCGGCGTTTATCAGACTTTCAGATAGGGGAAATGTCAGTGAACGCTCCGATTTCAGTTCCAGAGCGATTCGCCCAATGAGTCCTTGATATTTAGTCGTTTTCAGCCAATATTTTGGATTTTTGAAAATTTCACTTTTTTTGTGAAAATATCCACTAAATTAGGGAATAATATGTGTGAGGGTACCCCAGGAGAGTTCCAAATGTGTGTGGGTAGAATATATATCCCACGGGGGTATAATTGAAAAAAGTTGAAAACATTTTTTTTTTTGGACTTAGTCATTTTTCTGGCGTTTATCAGACTTTCAGATAGGGGAAATGTCAGTGAGCATTCCGATTTCAGTTCCAGAGCGATTCGCCCAATGAGTCCTTGATATTTAGTCGTTTTCAGCCATTATTTTGGATTTTTGAAAATTTCACTTTTTTGTGAAAATATCCACTAAATGAGGGAATAATATGTGCGAGGGTACCCCAGGAGAGTTCCAAATGTGTGTGGGTAGAATATATATCCCACTGGGGTAAAATTGAAAAAAGTTGAAAACATTTTTTTTTTGGGACTTAGTCATTTTTCCGGCTTTTATCAGACTTTCAGATAGGGCAAATGTCAGTGAGCATTCCAATTTCAGTTCCAGAGCGATTCGCCCAATGAGTCTTTGATATTTAGTCGTTTTCAGCCAATTTTCTGGATTTTTGAAAATTTCACTTTTTTGTGAAAATATCCACTAAATGAGGGAATAATATGTGCGAGGGTACCCCAGGAGAGTTCCAAATGTGTGTGGGTAGAATATATATCCCACGAGGGTAAAATTGAAAAAAGTTGAAAACATTTTTTTTTTTGGACTTAGTCATTTTTCCGGCGTTTATCAGACTTTCAGATAGGGAAAATGTCAGTGACCGTTCCGATTTCAGTTACAGAGCGATTCGCCCAATGAGTCCTTGATATTTAGTCGTTTTCAGCCAATTTTCTGGATTTTTGAAAATTTCACTTTTTTGTGAAAATATCCACTAAATAAGGGAATAATATGTGTGAGGGTACCCCAGGAGAGTTCCAAATGTGTGTGGGAAGAATGTATATCCCACGGGGGTAAAATTGAAAAAAGTTGAAAACATTTTTTTTTTGGACTTAGTCATTTTTCCGGCGTTTATCAGACTTTCAGATAGGAGAAATGTCAGTGAGCGCTCCGATTTAAGTTCCAGAGCGATTCGCCCAATGAGTCCTTGATATTTAGTCGTTTTCAGCCAATATTTTGGATTTTTGAAAATTTCACTTTTTTGTGAAAATATCCACTAAATGAGGGAATAATATGTGTGAGGGTACCCCAGGAGAGTTCCAAATGTGTGTGGGTAGAATACATATCCCACGGGTGTAAAATTGAAAAAAGTTGAAAACTCTTTTTTTTTGGACTTAGTCATTTTTCCGGCGTTTATCAGACTTTCAGATAGGGCAAATGTCAGTGAGCGTACCGATTTCAGTTCCAGAGCGATTCGCCCAATGAGTCTTTGATATTTAGTCGTTTTCAGCCAATTTTCTGGATTATTGAAAATTTCACTTTTTTGTGAAAATATCCACTAAATAAGGGAATAATATGTGTGACGGTACCCCAGGAGAGTTCCAAATGTGTGTGGGTAGAATATATATCCCACGGGGGTAAAATTGAAAAAAGTTGAAAACTCTTTTTTTTTGGACTTAGTCATTTTTCCGGCGTTTATCAGACTTTCAGATAGGGCAAATGTCAGTGAGCATACCGATATCAGTTCCAGAGCGATTCGCCCAATGAGTCCTTGATATTTAGTCGTTTTCAGTCATTTTTCTGGATTTTTGAAAATTTCACTTTTTTGTGAAAATATCCACTAAATGAGGGAATAATATGTGTGAGGGTACCCTAGGAGAGTTCCAAATGTGTGTGGGTAGAATATATATCCCACGGGGGTAAAATTGAAAAAAGTTGAAAACTCTTTTTTTTTGGACTTAGTCATTTTTCCGGCGTTTATCAGACTTTCAAACAGGGCAAATGTCATTGAGCGTTCCAATTTCAGTTCCAGAGCGATTCGCCCAATGAGTCCTTGATATTTAGTCGTTTTCAGCCAATTTTCTGGACTTTTGAAAATTTCACTTTTTTGTGAAAATGTCCACTAAATGAGGGAATAATATGTGTGAGGGTACCCTATGAGAGTTCCAAATGTGTGTGGGTAGAATATATATCCCACGGGGTAAAATTGAAAAAAGTTGAAAACATTTTTTTTTTTAGACTTAGTCATTTTTCAGGCGTTTATCAGACTTTCAGATAGGGCAAATGTCAGTGAGCATTCCGATTTCAGTTCCAGAGCGATTCGCCCAATGAGTCCTTGATATTTAGTCGTTTTCAGCCATTATTTTGGATTTTTGAAAATTTCACTTTTTTGTGAAAATATCCACTAAATGAGGGAATAATATGTGCGAGGGTACCCCAGGAGAGTTCCAAATGTGTGTGGGTAGAATATATATCCCACTGGGGTAAAATTGAAAAAAGTTGAAAACATTTTTTTTTTGGGACTTAGTCATTTTTCCGGCTTTTATCAGACTTTCAGATAGGGCAAATGTCAGTGAGCATTCCAATTTCAGTTCCAGAGCGATTCGCCCAATGAGTCTTTGATATTTAGTCGTTTTCAGCCAATTTTCTGGATTTTTGAAAATTTCACTTTTTTGTGAAAATATCCACTAAATGAGGGAATAATATGCGTGAGGGTACCCCAGGAGAGTTCCAAATGTGTGTGGGTAGAATATATATCCCACGGGCGTAAAATTGAAAAAAGTTGAAAACATTATTTTTTTTGGACTTAGTCATTTTTCCGGCTTTTATCAGACTTTCAGATAGGGCAAATGTCAGTGAGCATTCCAATTTCAGTTCCAGAGCGATTCGCCCAATGAGTCTTTGATATTTAGTCGTTTTCAGCCAATTTTTTGGATTTTTGAAAATTTCACTTTTTTGTGAAAATATCCACTAAATGAGGGAATAATATGCGTGAGGGTACCCCAGGAGAGTTCCAAATGTGTGTGGGTAGAAGATATATCCCACGGGGTAAAATTGAAAAAAGTTGAAAACATTTTTTTTTTTAGACTTAGTCATTTTTCAGGCGTTTATCAGACTTTCAGATAGGGCAAATGTCAGTGAGCGTTCCAATTTCAGTTCCAGAGCGATTCGCCCAATGAGTCTTTGATATTTAGTCGTTTTCATCCAATTTTCTGGATTTTTGAAAATTTCACTTTTTTGTGAAAATATCCACTAAATGAGGGAATAATATGTGTGAGGGTACCCCAGGAGAGTTCCAAATGTGTGTGGGAAGAATATATATCCCACGGGGGTAAAATTGAAAAAAGTTGAAAACATTTTTTTTTTGGACTTAGTCATTTTTCCGGCGTTTATCAGACTTTCAGATAGGGGAAATGTCAGTGAACGCTCCGATTTCAGTTCCAGAGCGATTCGCCCAATGAGTCCTTGATATTTAGTCGTTTTCAGCCAATATTTTGGATTTTTGAAAATTTCACTTTTTTTGTGAAAATATCCACTAAATTAGGGAATAATATGTGTGAGGGTACCCCAGGAGAGTTCCAAATGTGTGTGGGTAGAATATATATCCCACGGGGGTATAATTGAAAAAAGTTGAAAACATTTTTTTTTTTGGACTTAGTCATTTTTCCGGCGTTTATCAGACTTTCAGATAGGGAAAATGTCAGTGACCGTTCCGATTTCAGTTACAGAGCGATTCGCCCAATGAGTCCTTGATATTTAGTCGTTTTCAGCCAATTTTCTGGATTTTTGAAAATTTCACTTTTTTGTGAAAATATCCACTAAATAAGGGAATAATATGTGTGAGGGTACCCCAGGAGAGTTCCAAATGTGTGTGGGAAGAATGTATATCCCACGGGGGTAAAATTGAAAAAAGTTGAAAACTTTTTTTTTTTGGGACTTAGTCATTTTTCCGGCTTTTATCAGACTTTCAGATAGGGCAAATGTCAGTGAGCATTCCAATTTCAGTTCCAGAGCGATTCGCCCAATGAGTCTTTGATATTTAGTCGTTTTCAGCCAATTTTTTGGATTTTTGAAAATTTCACTTTTTTGTGAAAATATCCACTAAATGAGGGAATAATATGCGTGAGGGTACCCCAGGAGAGTTCCAAATGTGTGTGGGTAGAATATATATCCCACGGGCGTAAAATTGAAAAAAGTTGAAAACATTTTTTTTTTTATACTTAGTCATTTTTCCGGCGTTTATCAGACTTTCAGATAGGGAAAATGTCAGTGACCGTTCCAATTTCAGTTACAGAGCGATTCGCCCAATGAGTCCTTGATATTTAGTCGTTTTCAGCCAATTTTCTGGATTTTTGAAAATTTCACTTTTTTGTGAAAATATCCACTAAATAAGGGAATAATATGTGTGAGGGTACCCCAGGAGAGTTCCAAATGTGTGTGGGAAGAATGTATATCCCACGGGGGTAAAATTGAAAAAAGTTGAAAACATTTTTTTTTTGGACTTAGTAATTTTTCCGGCGTTTATCAGACTTTCAGATAGGGGAAATGTCAGTGAGCGCTCCGATTTCAGTTCCAGAGCGATTCGCCCAATGAGTCCTTGATATTTAGTCGTTTTCAGCCAATATTTTGGATTTTTGAAAATTTCACTTTTTTGTGAAAATATCCACTAAATGAGGGAATAATATGTGTGAGGGTACCCCAGGAGAGTTCCAAATGTGTGTGGGTAGAATATATATCCCACGGGTGTAAAATTGAAAAAAGTTGAAAACTCTTTTTTTTTGGACTTAGTCATTTTTCCGGCGTTTATCAGACTTTCAGATAGGGCAAATGTCAGTGAGCGTACCGATTTCAGTTCCAGAGCGATTCGCCCCATGAGTCTTTGATATTTAGTCGTTTTCAGCCAATTTTCTGGATTATTGAAAATTTCACTTTTTTGTGAAAATATCCACTAAATGAGGGAATAATATGTGTGAGGGTACCCTAGGAGAGTTCCAAATGTGTGTGGGTAGAATATATATCCCACGGGGGTAAAATTGAAAAAAGTTGAAAACTCTTTTTTTTTGGACTTAGTCATTTTTCCGGCGTTTATCAGACTTTCAAACAGGGCAAATGTCATTGAGCGTTCCAATTTCAGTTCCAGAGCGATTCGCCCAATGAGTCCTTGATATTTAGTCGTTTTCAGCCAATTTTCTGGACTTTTGAAAATTTCACTTTTTTGTGAAAATGTCCACTAAATGAGGGAATAATATGTGTGAGGGTACCCTATGAGAGTTCCAAATGTGTGTGGGTAGAATATATATCCCACGGGGTAAAATTGAAAAAAGTTGAAAACATTTTTTTTTTTAGACTTAGTCATTTTTCAGGCGTTTATCAGACTTTCAGATAGGGCAAATGTCAGTGAGCGTTCCAATTTCAGTTCCAGAGCGATTCGCCCAATGAGTCTTTGATATTTAGTCGTTTTCATCCAATTTTCTGGATTTTTGAAAATTTCACTTTTTTGTGAAAATATCCACTAAATGAGGGAATAATATGTGTGAGGGTACCCCAGGAGAGTTCCAAATGTGTGTGGGTAGAATATATATCCCACGGGGGTAAAATTGAAAAAAGTTGAAAACATTTTTTTTTTGGGACTTAGTCATTTTTCCGGCTTTTATCAGACTTTCAGATAGGGCAAATGTCAGTGAGCATTCCAATTTCAGTTCCAGAGCGATTCGCCCAATGAGTCTTTGATATTTAGTCGTTTTCAGCCAATTTTCTGGATTTTTGAAAATTTCACTTTTTTGTGAAAATATCCACTAAATGAGGGAATAATATGCATGAGGGTACCCCAGGAGAGTTCCAAATGTGTGTGGGTAGAATATATATCCCACGGGGGTAAAATTGAAAAAAGTTGAAAACATTTTTTTTTTGGACTTAGTCATTTTTCCGGCGTTTATCAGACTTTCAGATAGGGAAAATGTCAGTGACCGTTCCGATTTCAGTTACAGAGCGATTCGCCCAATGAGTCCTTGATATTTAGTCGTTTTCAGCCAATTTTCTGGATTATTGAAAATTTCACTTTTTTGTGAAAATATCCACTAAATAAGGGAATAATATGTGTGAGGGTACCCCAGGAGAGTTCCAAATGTGTGTGGGTAGAATATATATCCCACGGGGGTAAAATTGAAAAAAGTTGAAAACTCTTTTTTTTTGGACTTAGTCATTTTTCCGGCGTTTATCAGACTTTCAGATAGGGCAAATGTCAGTGAGCATACCGATATCAGTTCCAGAGCGATTCGCCCAATGAGTCCTTGATATTTAGTCGTTTTCAGCCAATTTTCTGGACTTTTGAAAATTTCACTTTTTTGTGAAAATGTCCACTAAATGAGGTAATAATATGTGTGAGGGTACCCTATGAGAGTTCCAAATGTGTGTGGGTAGAATATATATCCCACGGGGTAAAATTGAAAAAAGTTGAAAACATTTTTTTTTTGGACTTAGTCATTTTTCTGTCGTTTATCAGACTTTCAGATAGGGCAAATGTCAGTGAGCGTTCCAATTTCAGTTCCAGAGCGATTCGCCCAATGAGTCTTTGATATTTAGTCGTTTTCATCCAATATTTTGGATTTTTGAAAATGTCACTTTTTTGTGAAAATATCCACTAAATTAGGGAATAATATGTGTGAGGGTACCCCAGGAGAGTTCCAAATGTGTGTGGGTAGAATATATATCCCACGGGGGTAAAATTGAAAAAAGTTGAAAACATTTTTTTTTTTGGACTTAGTCATTTTTCTGTCGTTTATCAGACTTTCAGATAGGGGAAATGTCAGTGAGCATTCCGTTTTCAGTTCCAGAGCGATTTGCCCAATGAGTCCTTGATATTTAGTCGTTTTCAGCCATTATTTTGGATTTTTGAAAATTTCACTTTTTTGTGAAAATATCCACTAAATTGGGGAATAATATGTGCGAGGGTACCCCAGGAGAGTTCCAAATGTGTGTGGGTAGAATATATATCCCACGGGGGTAAAATTGAAAAAAGTTGAAAACATTTTTTTTTTTGGACTTAGTCATTTTTCCGGCGTTTATCAGACTTTCAGATAGGGCAAATGCCAGTGAGCGTCTCAATTTCAGTTCCAGAGCGATTCGTCCAATGAGTCTTTGATATTTAGTCGTTTTCAGCCAATTTTCTGGATTTTTGAAAATTTCACTTTTTTGTGAAAATATCCACTAAATGAGGGAATAATATGTGTGAGGGTACCCCAGGAGAGTTCCAAATGTGTGTGGGTAGAATATATATCCCACGGGGTAAAATTGAAAAAAGTTGAAAACATTTTTTTTTTTAGACTTAGTCATTTTTCCGGCGTTTATCAGACTTTCAAATAGGGCAAATGTCATTGAGCATTCCAATTTCAGTTCCAGAGCGATTGGCCCATGAGTCCTTGATATTTAGTCGTTTTCAGCCAATTTTCTGGATTTTTAAAAATTTCACTTTTTTGTGAAAATATCCACTAAACGAGGGAATAATATGTGTGAGGGTACCGTAGGAGAGTTCCAAATGTGTGTGGGTAGAATATATATCCCACGGGGTAAAATTGAAAAAAGTTGAAAAAATTTTTTTTTTTGGACGTAGTCATTTTTCCGGCGTTTATCAGACTATCAGATAGGGCAAATGTCAGTGAGCGTTCCAATTTCAGTTCCAGAGCGATTCGCCCAATGAGTCTTTGATATTTAGTCGTTTTCATCCAATTTTCTGGATTTTTGAAAATTTCACTTTTTTGTGAAAATATCCACTAAATGAGGGAATAATATGTGTGAGGGTACCCCAGGAGAGTTCCAAATGTGTGTGGGAAGAATATATATCCCACGGGGGTAAAATTGAAAAAAGTTGAAAACATTTTTTTTTTGGGACTTAGTCATTTTTCCGGCGTTTATCAGACTTTCAGATAGGGGAAATGTCAGTGAGCGTTCCAGTTTCAGTTCCAGAGCGATTCGCCCAATGAGTCCTTGATATTTAGTCGTTTTCAGCCAATATTTTGGATTTTTGAAAATGTCACTTTTTTGTGAAAATATCCACTAAATTGGGGAATAATATGTGTGAGGGTACCCCAGGAGAGTTCCAAATGTGTGTGGGTAGAATATATATCCCACGGGGGTAAAATTGAAAAAAGTTGAAAACATTTTTTTTTTGGACTTAGTCATTTTTCCGGCGTTTATCAGACTTTCAGATAGGGGAAATGTCAGTAAACGCTCCGATTTCAGTTCCAGAGCGATTCGCCCAATGAGTCCTTGATATTTAGTCGTTTTCAGCCAATATTTTGGATTTTTGAAAATTTCACTTTTTTGTGAAAATATCCACTAAATTAGGGAATAATATGTGTGAGGGTACCCCAGGAGAGTTCCAAATGTGTGTGGGTAGAATATATATCCCACGGGGGTAAAATTGAAAAAAGTTGAAAACATTTTTTTTGTTGGACTTAGTCATTTTTCTGGCGTTTATCAGACTTTCAGATAGGGGAAATGTCAGTGAGCATTCCACTTTCAGTTCCAGAGCGATTCGCCCAATGAATCCTTGATATTTAGTCATTTTCAGCCATTATTTTGGATTTTTGAAAATTTCACTTTTTTGTGAAAATATCCACTAAATGAGGGAATAATATGTGCGAGGGTACCCCAGGAGAGTTCCAAATGTGTGTGGGTAGAATATATATCCCACGGGGGTAAAATTGAAAAAAGTTGAAAACATTTTTTTTTTGGGACTTAGTCATTTTTCCGGCTTTTATCAGACTTTCAGATAGGGCAAATGTCAGTGAGCATTCCAATTTCAGTTCCAGAGCGATTCGCCCAATGAGTCCTTGATATTTAGTCGTTTTCAGCCAATTTTCTGGATTTTTGAAAATTTCACTTTTTGGTGAAAATATCCACTAAATAAGGGAATAATATGTGTGAGGGTACCCCAGGAGAGTTCCAAATGTGTGTGGGAAGAATGTATATCCCACGGGGGTAAAATTGAAAAAAGTTGAAAACATTTTTTTTTTGGACTTAGTCATTTTTCCGGCGTTTATCAGACTTTCAGATAGGGGAAATGTCAGTGAGCACTCCGATTTCAGTTCCAGAGCGATTCGCCCAATGAGTCCTTGATATTTAGTAGTTTTCAGCCAATATTTTGGATTTTTGAAACTTTCACTTTTTTGTGAAAATATCCACTAAATAAGGGAATAATATGTGTGAGGGTACCCCAGGACAGTTCCAAATGTGTGTGGGTAGAATATATATCCCACGGGGGTAAAATTGAAAAAAGTTGAAAACTCTTTTTTTTTGGACTTAGTCATTTTTCCAGCGTTTATCAGACTTTCAGATAGGGCAAATGTCAGTGAGCATACCGATATCAGTTCCAGAGCGATTTGCCCAATGAGTCATTGATATTTACTCGTTTTCAGTCATTTTTCTGGATTTTTGAAAATTTCACTTTTTTGTGAAAATATCCACTAAATGAGGGAATAATATGTGTGAGGGTACCCTTGGAGAGTTCCAAATGTGTGTGGGTAGAATATATATCCCACGGGGGTAAAATTGAAAAAAGTTGAAAACTCTTTTTTTTTGGACTTAGTCATTTTTCCGGCGTTTATCAGACTTTCAAACAGGGCAAATGTCATTGAGCGTTCCAATTTCAGTTCCAGAGCGATTCGCCCAATGAGTCCTTGATATTTAGTCGTTTTCAGCCAATTTTCTGGACTTTTGAAAATTTCACTTTTTTGTGAAAATGTCCACTAAATGAGGGAATAATATGTGTGAGGGTACCCTATGAGAGTTCCAAATGTGTGTGGGTAGAATATATATCCCACGGGGTAAAATTGAAAAAAGTTGAAAACATTTTTTTTTTTAGACTTAGTCATTTTTCAGGCGTTTATCAGACTTTCAGATAGGGCAAATGTCAGTGAGCGTTCCAATTTCAGTTCCAGAGCGATTCGCCCAATGAGTCTTTGATATTTAGTCGTTTTCATCCAATTTTCTGGATTTTTGAAAATTTCACTTTTTTGTGAAAATATCCACTAAATGAGGGAATAATATGTGTGAGGGTACCCCAGGAGAGTTCCAAATGTGTGTGGGTAGAATATATATCCCACGGGGGTAAAATTGAAAAAAGTTGAAAACATTTTTTTTTTGGGACTTAGTCATTTTTCCGGCTTTTATCAGACTTTCAGATAGGGCAAATGTCAGTGAGCATTCCAATTTCAGTTCCAGAGCGATTCGCCCAATGAGTCTTTGATATTTAGTCGTTTTCAGCCAATTTTCTGGATTTTTGAAAATTTCACTTTTTTGTGAAAATATCCACTAAATGAGGGAATAATATGCGTGAGGGTACCCCAGGAGAGTTCCAAATGTGTGTGGGTAGAATATATATCCCACGGGGGTAAAATTGAAAAAAGTTGAAAACATTTTTTTTTTTGGACTTAGTCATTTTTCCGGCGTTTATCAGACTTTCAGATAGGGAAAATGTCAGTGACCGTTCCGATTTCAGTTACAGAGCGATTCGCCCAATGAGTCCTTGATATTTAGTCGTTTTCAGCCAATTTTCTGGATTATTGAAAATTTCACTTTTTTGTGAAAATATCCACTAAATAAGGGAATAATATGTGTGAGGGTACCCCAGGAGAGTTCCAAATGTGTGTGGGTAGAATATATATCCCACGGGGGTAAAATTGAAAAAAGTTGAAAACTCTTTTTTTTTGGACTTAGTCATTTTTCCGGCGTTTATCAGACTTTCAGATAGGGCAAATGTCAGTGAGCATACCGATATCAGTTCCAGAGCGATTCGCCCAATGAGTCCTTGATATTTAGTCGTTTTCAGCCAATTTTCTGGACTTTTGAAAATTTCACTTTTTTGTGAAAATGTCCACTAAATGAGGTAATAATATGTGTGAGGGTACCCTATGAGAGTTCCAAATGTGTGTGGGTAGAATATATATCCCACGGGGTAAAATTGAAAAAAGTTGAAAACATTTTTTTTTTTGGACTTAGTCATTTTTCTGTCGTTTATCAGACTTTCAGATAGGGCAAATGTCAGTGAGCGTTCCAATTTCAGTTCCAGAGCGATTCGCCCAATGAGTCTTTGATATTTAGTCGTTTTCATCCAATATTTTGGATTTTTGAAAATGTCACTTTTTTGTGAAAATATCCACTAAATTAGGGAATAATATGTGTGAGGGTACCCCAGGAGAGTTCCAAATGTGTGTGGGTAGAATATATATCCCACGGGGGTAAAATTGAAAAAAGTTGAAAACATTTTTTTTTTTGGACTTAGTCATTTTTCTGTCGTTTATCAGACTTTCAGATAGGGGAAATGTCAGTGAGCATTCCGTTTTCAGTTCCAGAGCGATTTGCCCAATGAGTCCTTGATATTTAGTCGTTTTCAGCCATTATTTTGGATTTTTGAAAATTTCACTTTTTTGTGAAAATATCCTCTAAATTGGGGAATAATATGTGCGAGGGTACCCCAGGAGAGTTCCAAATGTGTGTGGGTAGAATATATATCCCACGGGGGTAAAATTGAAAAAAGTTGAAAACATTTTTTTTTTTGGACTTAGTCATTTTTCCGGCGTTTATCAGACTTTCAGATAGGGCAAATGCCAGTGAGCGTCTCAATTTCAGTTCCAGAGCGATTCGTCCAATGAGTCTTTGATATTTAGTCGTTTTCAGCCAATTTTCTGGATTTTTGAAAATTTCACTTTTTTGTGAAAATATCCACTAAATGAGGGAATAATATGTGTGAGGGTACCCCAGGAGAGTTCCAAATGTGTGTGGGTAGAATATATATCCCACGGGGGTAAAATTGAAAAATTTGAAAACTCTTTTTTTTTGGACTTAGTCATTTTTCCGGCGTTTATCAGACTTTCAAACAGGGCAAATGTCATTGAGCGTTCCAATTTCAGTTCCAGAGCGATTCGCCCAATGAGTCCTTGATATTTAGTCGTTTTCAGACAATTTTCTGGACTTTTGAAAATTTCACTTTTTTGTGAAAATATCCACTAAATGAGGGAATAATATGTGTGAGGGTACCCTAGGAGAGTTCCAAATGTGTGTGGGTAGAATATATATCCCACGGGGTAAAATTGAAAAAAGTTGAAAACATTTTTTTTTTTAGACTTAGTCATTTTTCCGGCGTTTATCAGACTTTCAAATAGGGCAAATGTCATTGAGCATTCCAATTTCAGTTCCAGAGCGATTGGCCCATGAGTCCTTGATATTTAGTCGTTTTCAGCCAATTTTCTGGATTTTTAAAAATTTCACTTTTTTGTGAAAATATCCACTAAACGAGGGAATAATATGTGTGAGGGTACCGTAGGAGAGTTCCAAATGTGTGTGGGTAGAATATATATCCCACGGGGTAAAATTGAAAAAAGTTGAAAAAATTTTTTTTTTTGGACGTAGTCATTTTTTTCCGGCGTTTATCAGACTATCAGATAGGGCAAATGTCAGTGAGCGTTCCAATTTCAGTTCCAGAGCGATTCGCCCAATGAGTCTTTGATATTTAGTCGTTTTCATCCAATTTTCTGGATTTTTGAAAATTTCACTTTTTTGTGAAAATATCCACTAAATGAGGGAATAATATGTGTGAGGGTACCCCAGGAGAGTTCCAAATGTGTGTGGGAAGAATATATATCCCACGGGGGTAAAATTGAAAAAAGTTGAAAACATTTTTTTTTTGGGACTTAGTCATTTTTCCGGCGTTTATCAGACTTTCAGATAGGGGAAATGTCAGTGAGCGTTCCAGTTTCAGTTCCAGAGCGATTCGCCCAATGAGTCCTTGATATTTAGTCGTTTTCAGCCAATATTTTGGATTTTTGAAAATGTCACTTTTTTGTGAAAATATCCACTAAATTGGGGAATAATATGTGTGAGGGTACCCCAGGAGAGTTCCAAATGTGTGTGGGTAGAATATATATCCCACGGGGGTAAAATTGAAAAAAGTTGAAAACATTTTTTTTTTGGACTTAGTCATTTTTCCGGCGTTTATCAGACTTTCAGATAGGGGAAATGTCAGTAAACGCTCCGATTTCAGTTCCAGAGCGATTCGCCCAATGAGTCCTTGATATTTAGTCGTTTTCAGCCAATATTTTGGATTTTTGAAAATTTCACTTTTTTGTGAAAATATCCACTAAATTAGGGAATAATATGTGTGAGGGTACCCCAGGAGAGTTCCAAATGTGTGTGGGTAGAATATATATCCCACGGGGGTAAAATTGAAAAAAGTTGAAAACATTTTTTTTGTTGGACTTAGTCATTTTTCTGGCCTTTATCAGACTTTCAGATAGGGGAAATGTCAGTGAGCATTCCACTTTCAGTTCCAGAGCGATTCGCCCAATGAATCCTTGATATTTAGTCATTTTCAGCCATTATTTTGGATTTTTGAAAATTTCACTTTTTTGTGAAAATATCCACTAAATGAGGGAATAATATGTGCGAGGGTACCCCAGGAGAGTTCCAAATGTGTGTGGGTAGAATATATATCCCACGGGGGTAAAATTGAAAAAAGTTGAAAACATTTTTTTTTTGGGACTTAGTCATTTTTCCGGCTTTTATCAGACTTTCAGATAGGGCAAATGTCAGTGAGCATTCCAATTTCAGTTCCAGAGCGATTCGCCCAATGAGTCCTTGATATTTAGTCGTTTTCAGCCAATTTTCTGGATTTTTGAAAATTTCACTTTTTGGTGAAAATATCCACTAAATAAGGGAATAATATGTGTGAGGGTACCCCAGGAGAGTTCCAAATGTGTGTGGGAAGAATGTATATCCCACGGGGGTAAAATTGAAAAAAGTTGAAAACATTTTTTTTTTGGACTTAGTCATTTTTCCGGCGTTTATCAGACTTTCAGATAGGGGAAATGTCAGTGAGCACTCCGATTTCAGTTCCAGAGCGATTCGCCCAATGAGTCCTTGATATTTAGTAGTTTTCAGCCAATATTTTGGATTTTTGAAACTTTCACTTTTTTGTGAAAATATCCACTAAATGAGGGAATAATATGTGTGAGGGTACCCCAGGAGAGTTCCAAATGTGTGTGGGTAGAATATATATCCCACGGGGGTAAAATTGAAAAAAGTTGAAAACATTTTTTTTTTTTGGACTTAGTGATTTTTCCGGCGTTTATCAGACTTTCAGATAGGGCAAATGCCAGTGAGCGTTGCAATTTCAGTTCCAGAGCGATTCGTCCAATGAGTCTTTGATATTTAGTCGTTTTCAGCCAATTTTCTGGATTTTTGAAAATTTCACTTTTTTGTGAAAATATCCACTAAATGAGGGAATAATATGTGTGAGGGTACCCCAGGAGAGATCCAAATGTGTGTGGGTAGAATATATATCCCACGGGTGTAAAATTGAAAAAAGTTGAAAACTCTTTTTTTTTGGACTTAGTCATTTTTCCGGCGTTTATCATACTTTCAGATAGGGCAAATGTCAGTGAGCGTTCCGATTTCAGTTCCAGTGCGATTCGCCCAATGATTCTTTGATATTTAGTCGTTTTCAGCCAATTTTCTGGATTTTTGAAAATTTCACTTTTTTGTGAAAATATCCACTAAATGAGGGAATAATATGTGTGAGGGTACCCTAGGAGAGTTCCAAATGTGTGTGGGTAGAATATATATTCCACGGGGTAAAATTGAAAAAAGTTGAAAACATTTTTTTTTTCGGACTTAGTCATTTTTCCGGCGTTTATCAGACTTTCAGATAGGGCAAATGTCAGTGAGCATTCCAATTTCAGTTCCAGAGCGATTCGCCCAATGAGTCTTTGATATTTAGTCGTTTTCAGCCAATTTTCTTGATTTTTGAAAATTTCACTTTTTTGTGAAAATATCCACTAAATGAGGGAATAATATGTGTGAAGGTACCCCAAGAGAGTACTAAATGTGTGTGGTTAGAATATGTATCCCACGGGGGTAAAATTGAAAAAAGTTGAAAAAATTTTTTTTTTCCACTTAGTCATTTTTCTGGCGTTTATCAGACTTTCAGATAGGGGAAATGTCGGTGAGCGTTCAGATTTCAGTTCCAGAGCGATTCGCCCAATGAGTCCATGATATTTAGTCATTTTCAGCCAATTTTCTGGATTTTTGAAAATTTCACTTTTTTGTGAAAATATCCACTAAATGAGAGAATAATATGTGTGAGGGTACCCCAGGAGAATTCCACATGTGTGTGGGTAGAATATATATCCCACGGGGGTAAAATTGAAAAAAGTTGAAAAAAATTTTTTTGGGGGATTTAGTCATTTTTCCGGCGTTTATCAGACTTTCAGATAGGGGAAATGTCAGTGAGCGTTCCGATTTCAGTTCCAGAGCAATTCGCCCAATGAGTCCGTGATATTTAGCCAATTTTCTGGATTTTTGAAAATGTCACTTTTTTGTGAAAATATCCACTAAATGAGAGAATAATATGTGTGAGGGTACCCCAGGAGAGTTCCAAATGTGTGTGGGTAGAATATATATCCCACGGGGGTAAAATTGAAAAAAGTTGAAAACATTTTTTTGGGGGATTTAGTCATTTTTCCGGCGTTTATCAGACTTTCAGATAGGGCAAATGTCAGTGAGCGTTCCGATTTCAGTTCCAGAGCGAGGCGTCCAATGAGTCCTTGATATTTAGTCGTTTTCAGCCAATTTTTTGGATTTTTGAAAATTTCACTTTTTTGTGAAAATATCCACTAAATGACGGAATAGTATGTGTTAGGGTTCCCCAGGAGAGTTCCAAATGTGTGTGGGTAGAATATATATCCCACGGGGGTAAAATTGAAAAAAGTTGAAAACATTTTTTTTTTGGTCTTAGTCATTTTTCCGGCGTTTATCAGACTTTCAGATATTGGAAATGTCAGTGAGCGTTCTGATTTCAGTTCCAGAGCGATTCGCCCAATGAGTCCTTGATATTTAGTCATTTTCAGCCAATTTTCTGGATTTTTGAAAATGTCACTTTTTTGTGAAAATATCCACTAAATGAGAGAATAATATGTGTGAGGGTACCCCAGGAGAGTTCCAAATGTGTGTGGGTAGAATATATATCCCACGGGGGTAAAATTGAAAAAAGTTGAAAAAAATTTTTTTTTCCACTTAGTCATTTTTCTGGCGTTTATCAGACTTTCAGATAGGGCAAATGTCAGTGAGCGTTCCAATTTCAGTTCCAGAGCGATTCGCCCTATTAGTCTTTGATAGTTAGTCGTTTACAGCCAATTTTCTGGATTTTTGAAAATTTCACTTTTTGGTGAAAATATCCACTAAATGAGGGAATAATATGTGTGAGGGTACCCCAGGAGAGTTCCAAATGTGTGTGGGTAGAATATATATCCCACGGGGGTAAAATTGAAAAAAGTTGAAAACATTTTTTTTTGGACTTAGTCATTTTTCCGTCGTTTATCAGACTTTCAGATAGGGCAAATGTCAGTGAGCGTTCCAATTTCAGTTCCAGAGCGATTCGCCCAAAGAGTCTTTGATATTTAGTCGTTTTCAGCCAATTTTCTGGATTTTTGAAAATTTCACTTTTTTGTGAAAATATCCACTAAATGAGGGAATAATATGTGTGAGGGTACCCCAGGAGAGTTCCAAATGTGTGTGGGTAGAATATATATCCCACGGGGGTAAAATTGAAAAATTTGAAAACTCTTTTTTTTTGGACTTAGTCATTTTTCCGGCGTTTATCAGACTTTCAAACAGGGCAAATGTCATTGAGCGTTCCAATTTCAGTTCCAGAGCGATTCGCCCAATGAGTCCTTGATATTTAGTCGTTTTCAGACAATTTTCTGGACTTTTGAAAATTTCACTTTTTTGTGAAAATATCCACTAAATGAGGGAATAATATGTGTGAGGGTACCCTAGGAGAGTTCCAAATGTGTGTGGGTAGAATATATATCCCACGGGGTAAAATTGAAAAAAGTTGAAAAAATTTTTTTTTTTGGACGTAGTCATTTTTCCGGCGTTTATCAGACTATCAGATAGGGCAAATGTCAGTGAGCGTTCCAATTTCAGTTCCAGAGCGATTCGCCCAATGAGTCTTTGATATTTAGTCGTTTTCATCCAATTTTCTGGATTTTTGAAAATTTCACTTTTTTGTGAAAATATCCACTAAATGAGGGAATAATATGTGTGAGGGTACCCCAGGAGAGTTCCAAATGTGTGTGGGTAGAATATATATCCCACGGGGGTAAAATTGAAAAAAGTTGAAAACATTTTTTTTTTGGACTTAGTCATTTTTCCGGCGTTTATCAGACTTTCAGATAGGGGAAATGTCAGTAAACGCTCCGATTTCAGTTCCAGAGCGATTCGCCCAATGAGTCCTTGATATTTAGTCGTTTTCAGCCAATATTTTGGATTTTTGAAAATTTCACTTTTTTGTGAAAATATCCACTAAATTAGGGAATAATATGTGTGAGGGTACCCCAGGAGAGTTCCAAATGTGTGTGGGTAGAATATATATCCCACGGGGGTAAAATTGAAAAAAGTTGAAAACATTTTTTTTGTTGGAATTAGTCATTTTTCTGGCGTTTATCAGACTTTCAGATAGGGGAAATGTCAGTGAGCATTCCACTTTCAGTTCCAGAGCGATTCGCCCAATGAATCCTTGATATTTAGTCATTTTCAGCCATTATTTTGGATTTTTGAAAATTTCACTTTTTTGTGAAAATATCCACTAAATGAGGGAATAATATGTGCGAGGGTACCCCAGGAGAGTTCCAAATGTGTGTGGGTAGAATATATATCCCACGGGGGTAAAATTGAAAAAAGTTGAAAACATTTTTTTTTTGGGACTTAGTCATTTTTCCGGCTTTTATCAGACTTTCAGATAGGGCAAATGTCAGTGAGCATTCCAATTTCAGTTCCAGAGCGATTCGCCCAATGAGTCCTTGATATTTAGTCGTTTTCAGCCAATTTTCTGGATTTTTGAAAATTTCACTTTTTGGTGAAAATATCCACTAAATAAGGGAATAATATGTGTGAGGGTACCCCAGGAGAGTTCCAAATGTGTGTGGGAAGAATGTATATCCCACGGGGGTAAAATTGAAAAAAGTTGAAAACATTTTTTTTTTGGACTTAGTCATTTTTCCGGCGTTTATCAGACTTTCAGATAGGGGAAATGTCAGTGAGCACTCCGATTTCAGTTCCAGAGCGATTCGCCCAATGAGTCCTTGATATTTAGGAGTTTTCAGCCAATATTTTGGATTTTTGAAACTTTCACTTTTTTGTGAAAATATCCACTAAATGAGGGAATAATATGTGTGAGGGTACCCCAGGAGAGTTCCAAATGTGTGTGGGTAGAATATATATCCCACGGGGGTAAAATTGAAAAAAGTTGAAAACATTTTTTTTTTTTGGACTTAGTGATTTTTCCGGCGTTTATCAGACTTTCAGATAGGGCAAATGCCAGTGAGCGTTGCAATTTCAGTTCCAGAGCGATTCGTCCAATGAGTCTTTGATATTTAGTCGTTTTCAGCCAATTTTCTGGATTTTTGAAAATTTCACTTTTTTGTGAAAATATCCACTAAATGAGGGAATAATATGTGTGAGGGTACCCCAGGAGAGATCCAAATGTGTGTGGGTAGAATATATATCCCACGGGTGTAAAATTGAAAAAAGTTGAAAACTCTTTTTTTTTGGACTTAGTCATTTTTCCGGCGTTTATCATACTTTCAGATAGGGCAAATGTCAGTGAGCGTTCCGATTTCAGTTCCAGTGCGATTCGCCCAATGATTCTGTGATATTTAGTCGTTTTCAGCCAATTTTCTGGATTTTTGAAAATTTCACTTTTTTGTGAAAATATCCACTAAATGAGGGAATAATATGTGTGAGGGTACCCTAGGAGAGTTCCAAATGTGTGTGGGTAGAATATATATTCCACGGGGTAAAATTGAAAAAAGTTGAAAACATTTTTTTTTTCGGACTTAGTCATTTTTCCGGCGTTTATCAGACTTTCAGATAGGGCAAATGTCAGTGAGCATTCCAATTTCAGTTCCAGAGCGATTCGCCCAATGAGTCTTTGATATTTAGTCGTTTTCAGCCAATTTTCTTGATTTTTGAAAATTTCACTTTTTTGTGAAAATATCCACTAAATGAGGGAATAATATGTGTGAAGGTACCCCAAGAGAGTACTAAATGTGTGTGGTTAGAATATGTATCCCACGGGGGTAAAATTGAAAAAAGTTGAAAAAATTTTTTTTTTCCACTTAGTCATTTTTCTGGCGTTTATCAGACTTTCAGATAGGGGAAATGTCGGTGAGCGTTCAGATTTCAGTTCCAGAGCGATTCGCCCAATGAGTCCATGATATTTAGTCATTTTCAGCCAATTTTCTGGATTTTTGAAAATTTCACTTTTTTGTGAAAATATCCACTAAATGAGAGAATAATATGTGTGAGGGTACCCCAGGAGAATTCCACATGTGTGTGGGTAGAATATATATCCCACGGGGGTAAAATTGAAAAAAGTTGAAAAAATTTTTTTTGGGGGATTTAGTCATTTTTCCGGCGTTTATCAGACTTTCAGATAGGGGAAATGTCAGTGAGCGTACCGATTTCAGTTCCAGAGCAATTCGCCCAATGAGTCCGTGATATTTAGCCAATTTTCTGGATTTTTGAAAATGTCACTTTTTTGTGAAAATATCCACTAAATGAGAGAATAATATGTGTGAGGGTACCCCAGGAGAGTTCCAAATGTGTGTGGGTAGAATATATATCCCACGGGGGTAAAATTGAAAAAAGTTGAAAACATTTTTTTGGGGGATTTAGTCATTTTTCCGGCGTTTATCAGACTTTCAGATAGGGCAAATGTCAGTGAGCGTTCCGATTTCAGTTCCAGAGCGAGGCGTCCAATGAGTCCTTGATATTTAGTCGTTTTCAGCCAATTTTTTGGATTTTTGAAAATTTCACTTTTTTGTGAAAATATCCACTAAATGACGGAATAGTATGTGTTAGGGTACCCCAGGAGAGTTCCAAATGTGTGTGGGTAGAATATATATCCCACGGGGGTAAAATTGAAAAAAGTTGAAAACATTTTTTTTTTGGTCTTAGTCATTTTTCCGGCGTTTATCAGACTTTCAGATATTGGAAATGTCAGTGAGCGTTCTGATTTCAGTTCCAGAGCGATTCGCCCAATGAGTCCTTGATATTTAGTCATTTTCAGCCAATTTTCTGGATTTTTGAAAATGTCACTTTTTTGTGAAAATATCCACTAAATGAGAGAATAATATGTGTGAGGGTACCCCAGGAGAGTTCCAAATGTGTGTGGGTAGAATATATATCCCACGGGGGTAAAATTGAAAAAAGTTGAAAAAAATTTTTTTTTCCACTTAGTCATTTTTCTGGCGTTTATCAGACTTTCAGATAGGGCAAATGTCAGTGAGCGTTCCAATTTCAGTTCCAGAGCGATTCGCCCTATTAGTCTTTGATAGTTAGTCGTTTACAGCCAATTTTCTGGATTTTTGAAAATTTCACTTTTTGGTGAAAATATCCACTAAATGAGGGAATAATATGTGTGAGGGTACCCCAGGAGAGTTCCAAATGTGTGTGGGTAGAATATATATCCCACGGGGGTAAAATTGAAAAAAGTTGAAAACATTTTTTTTTGGACTTAGTCATTTTTCCGTCGTTTATCAGACTTTCAGATAGGGCAAATGTCAGTGAGCGTTCCAATTTCAGTTCCAGAGCGATTCGCCCAAAGAGTCTTTGATATTTAGTCGTTTTCAGCCAATTTTCTGGATTTTTGAAAATTTCACTTTTTTGTGAAAATATCCACTAAATTAGGGAATAATATGTGTGAGGGTACCCCAGGAGAGTTCCAAATGTGTGTGGGTAGAATATATATCCCACGGGGGTAAAATTGAAAAAAGTTGAAAACATTTTTTTTGTTGGACTTAGTCATTTTTCTGGCGTTTATCAGACTTTCAGATAGGGGAAATGTCAGTGAGCATTCCGATTTCAGTTCCAGAGCGATTCGCCCAATGAATCCTTGATATTTAGTCATTTTCAGCCATTATTTTGGATTTTTGAAAATTTCACTTTTTTGTGAAAATATCCACTAAATGAGGGAATAATATGTGCGAGGGTACCCCAGGAGAGTTCCAAATGTGTGTGGGTAGAATATATATCCCACGGGGGTAAAATTGAAAAAAGTTGAAAACATTTTTTTTTTGGGACTTAGTCAATTTTCCGGCTTTTATCAGACTTTCAGATAGGGCAAATGTCAGTGAGCATTCCAATTTCAGTTCCAGAGCGATTCGCCCAATGAGTCCTTGATATTTAGTCGTTTTCAGCCAATTTTCTGGATTTTTGAAAATTTCACTTTTTGGTGAAAATATCCACTAAATAAGGGAATAATATGTGTGAGGGTACCCCAGGAGAGTTCCAAATGTGTGTGGGAAGAATGTATATCCCACGGGGGTAAAATTGAAAAAAGTTGAAAACATTTTTTTTTTGGACTTAGTCATTTTTCCGGCGTTTATCAGACTTTCAGATAGGGGAAATGTCAGGGAGCACTCCGATTTCAGTTCCAGAGCGATTCGCCCAATGAGTCCTTGATATTTAGTCGTTTTCAGCCAATATTTTGGATTTTTGAAACTTTCACTTTTTTGTGAAAATATCCACTAAATGAGGGAATAATATGTGTGAGGGTACCCCAGGAGAGTTCCAAATGTGTGTGGGTAGAATATATATCCCACGGGCGTAAAATTGAAAAAAGTTGAAAACATTTTTTTTTTTTGGACTTAGTGATTTTTCCGGCGTTTATCAGACTTTCAGATAGGGCAAATGCCAGTGAGCGTTGCAATTTCAGTTCCAGAGCGATTCGTCCAATGAGTCTTTGATATTTAGTCGTTTTCAGCCAATTTTCTGGATTTTTGAAAATTTCACTTTTTTGTGAAAATATCCACTAAATGAGGGAATAATATGTGTGAGGGTACCCCAGGAGAGATCCAAATGTGTGTGGGTAGAATATATATCCCACGGGTGTAAAATTGAAAAAAGTTGAAAACTCTTTTTTTTTGGACTTAGTCATTTTTCCGGCGTTTATCATACTTTCAGATAGGGCAAATGTCAGTGAGCGTTCCGATTTCAGTTCCAGTGCGATTCGCCCAATGATTCTTTGATATTTAGTCGTTTTCAGCCAATTTTCTGGATTTTTGAAAATTTCACTTTTTTGTGAAAATATCCACTAAATGAGGGAATAATATGTGTGAGGGTACCCCAGGAGAGTTCCAAATGTGTGTGGGTAGAATATATATCCCACGGGGGTAAAATTGAAAAAAGTTGAAAACTCTTTTTTTTTGGACTTAATCATTTTTCCGGCGTTTATCAGACTTTCAGATAGGGCAAATGTCAGTGATCGTACCGATATCAGTTCCAGAGCGATTCGCCCAATGAGTCCTTGATATTTAGTCGTTTTCAGTCATTTTTCTGGATTTTTCAAAACTTCACTTTTTTGTGAAGATATCCACTAAATGAGGGAATAATATGTGTGAGGGTACCCTAGGAGAGTTCCAAATGTGTGTGGTTAGAATATGTATCCCACGGGGGTAAAATTGAAAAAAGTTGAAAAAATTTTTTTTTTCCACTTAGTCATTTTTCTGGCGTTTATCAGACTTTCAGATAGGGGAAATGTCAGTGAGCGTTCAGATTTCAGTTCCAGAGCGATTCGCCCAATGAGTCCTTGATATTTAGTCATTTTCAGCCAATTTTCTGGATTTTTGAAAATTTCACTTTTTTGTGAAAATATCCACTAAATGAGAGAATAATATGTGTGAGGGTACCCCAGGAGAATTCCACATGTGTGTGGGTAGAATATATATCCCACGGGGGTAAAATTGAAAAAAGTTGAAAAAAAATTTTTTTTGGACTTAGTCATTTTTCCGGCGTTTATCAGACTTTCAGATAGGGGAAATGTCAGTGAGCGTTCCGATTTCAGTTCCAGAGCGATTCGCCCAATGAGTCCGTGATATTTAGCCAATTTTCTGGATTTTTGAAAATTTCACTTTTTTGTGAAAATATCCACTAAATGAGGGAATAATATGTGTGAGGGTACCCCAGGAGACTTCCAAATGTGTGTGGGTAGAATATATATCCCACGGGGGTAAAATTGAAAAAAGTTGAAAATATTTTTTTTTTGGACTTAGTCATTCTTCCGGCGTATAAAAGACTTTCAGATAGGGCAAATGTCAGTGAGCGTTCCAATTTCAGTTCCAGAGCGATTCGCCCTATTAGTCTTTGATAGTTAGTCGTTTACAGCCAATTTTCTGGATTTTTGAAAATTTCACTTTTTGGTGAAAATATCCACTAAATGAGGGAATAATATGTGTGAGGGTACCCCAGGAGAGTTCCAAATGTGTGTGGGTAGAATATATATCCCACGGGGGTAAAATTGAAAAAATTTGAAAACATTTTTTTTGGACTTAGTCATTTTTCCGTCGTTTATCAGACTTTCAGATAGGGCAAATGTCAGTGAGCGTTCCAATTTCAGTTCCAGAGCGATTCGCCGAAAGAGTCTTTGATATTTAGTCGTTTTCAGCCAATTTTCTGGATTTTTGAAAATTTCACTTTTTTGTGAAAATATCCACTAAATGAGGGAATAATATGTGTGAGGGTACCCCAGGAGAGTTCCAAATGTGTGTGGGTAGAATATATATCCCACGGGGGTAAAATTGAAAAAAGTTTAAAAAAATTTTTTTTTCCACTTAGTCATTTTTCTGGCGTTTATCAGACTTTCAGATAGGGGAAATGTCAGTGAGCATTCAGATTTCAGTTCCAGAGCGATTCGCCCAATGAGTCCTTGATATTTAGTCGTTTTCAGCCAATTTTCTGGATTTTTGAAAATTTCACTTTTTTGTGAAAATATCCACTAAATGAGAGAATAATATGTGTGAGGGTACCCCAGGAGAATTCCACATGTGTGTGGGTAGAATATATATCCCACGGGGGTAAAATTGAAAAAAGTTGAAAAAAATTTTTTTTTTGGACTTAGTCATTTTTCCGGCGTTTATCAGACTTTCAGATAGGGAAAATGTCAGTGAGCGTTCCGATTTCAGTTCCAGAGCGATTCGCCCAATGAGTCCTTGATATTTAGTCGTTTTCAGCCAATATTTTGGATTTTTGAAAATTTCACTTTTTTGTGAAAATATCCACTAAATGAGGGAATAATATGTGTGAGGGTACCCCAGGAGACTTCCAAATGTGTGTGGGTAGAATATATATCCCACGGGGGTAAAATTGAAAAAAGTTGAAAATATATTTTTTTTGGACTTAGTAATTCTTCCGGCGTTTATCAGACTTTCAGATAGGGCAAATGTCAGTGAGCGTTGCAATTTCAGTTCCAGAGCGATTCGCCCAATGAGTCTTTGATAGTTAGTCGTTTTCAGCCAATTTTCTGGATTTTTGAAAATTTCACTTTTTTGTGAAAATATCCACTATATGAGGGAATAATATGTGTGAGGGTACCCCAGGAGCGTTCCAAATGTGTGTGGGTAGAATATATATCCCACGTGGGTAAAATTGAAAAAAGTTGAAAACATTTTTTTTTTGGACTTAGTCATTTTTCCGGCGTTTATCAGACTTTCAGATAGGGGAAATGTCAGTGAGCATTCCGATTTCAGTTCCAGATCGATTCGCCCAATGAGTCCTTGATATTTAGCCAATTTTCTGGATTTTTGAAAATGTCACTTTTTTGTGAAAATATCCACTAAATGAGAGAATAATATGTGTGAGGGTACCCCAGGAGAGTTCCAAATGTGTGTGGGTAGAATATATATCCCACGGGGGTAAAATTGAAAAAAGTTGAAAACATTTTTTTTTTGGATTTAGTCATTTTTCCGGTGTTTATCAGACTTTCAGATAGGGCAAATGTCAGTGAGCGTTCCGATTTCAGTTCCAGAGCGATGCGCCCAATGAGTCCTTGATGTTTAGTCGTTTTCAGCCAATTTTTTGGATTTTTGAAAATTTCACTTTTTTGTGAAAATATCCACTAAATGAGGGAATAGTATGTGTTAGGGTACCCCAGGTGAGTTCCAAATGTGTGTGGGTAGAATATATATCCCACGGGGCTAAAATTGAAAAAAGTTGAAAACATTTTTTTTTTGGTCTTAGTCATTTTTCCGGCGTTTATCAGACTTTCAGATAGGGGAAATGTCAGTGAGCGTTCCGATTTCAGTTCCAGAGCGATTCGCCCAATGAGTCCTTGATATTTAGCCAATTTTCTGGATTTTTGAAAATGTCACTTTTTTGTGAAAATATCCACTAAATGAGAGAATAATATGTGTGAGGGTACCCCAGGAGAGTTCCAAATGTGTGTGGGTAGAATATATATCCCACGGGGGTAAAATTGAAAAAAGTTGAAAACATTTTTTTTTTGACTTAGTCATTTTTCCGTCATTTATCAGACTTTCAGATAGGGCAAATGTCAGTGAGCGTTCCAATTTCAGTTCCAGAGCGATTCGCCCAAAGAGTCTTTGATATTTAGTTGTTTTCAGCCAATTTTCTAGATTTTTGAAAATTTCACTTTTTTGTGAAAATATCCACTAAATGAGGGAATAATATGTGTGAGGGTACCCCAGGAGAGTTCCAAATGTGTGGATAGAATATAGATCCCAAGGGGGTAAAATTGAAAAAAGTTGAAAAAATTTTTTTTTGGACTTAGTCATTTTTCCGGCATTTATCAGATTTTCAGATAGGGGAAATGTCAGTGAGCATTCCGATTTCAGTTCCAGAGCGATTCGCCCAATGAGTCCTTGATATTTAGTAGTTTTCAGCCAATTTTCTGGATTTTTGAAAATTTCACTTTTTTGTGAAAATATCCACTAAATGAGGGAATAATATGTGTGAGGGTACCCCAGGAGAGTTCCAAATGTGTGTGGGAAGAATATATATCCCACGGGGGTAAAATTGAAAAAAGTTGAAAACATTTTTTTTTTGGACTTAGTCATTTTTCCGGCGTTTATCAGACTTTCAGATAGGGGAAATGTCAGTGAGCGTTCCGATTTCAGTTCCAGAGCGATTCGCCCAATGAGTCCTTGATATTTAGCCAATTTTCTGGATTTTTGAAAATGTCACTTTTTTGTGAAAATATCCACTAAATGAGAGAATAATATGTGTGAGGGTACCCCAGGAGAGTTCCAAATGTGTGTGGGTAGAATATATATCCCACGGGGGTAAAATTGAAAAAAGTTGATAACATTTTTTTTTTGGATTTAGTCATTTTTCCGGCGTTTATCAGACTTTCAGATAGGGCAAATGTCAGTGAGCGTTCCGATTTCAGTTCCAGAGCGATGCGCCCAATGAGTCCTTGATATTTAGTCGTTTTCAGCCAATTTTTTGGATTTTTGAAAATTTCACTTTTTTGTGCAAATATCCACTAAATGAGGGAATAGTATGTGTTAGGGTACCCCAGGAGAGTTCCAAATGTGTGTGGGTAGAATATATATCCCACGGGGCTAAAATTGAAAAAAGTTGAAAACATTTTTTTTTTGGTCTTAGTCATTTTTCCGGCGTTTATCAGACTTTCAGATAGGGGAAATGTCAGTGAGCGTTCCGATTTCAGTTCCAGAGCGATTCGCCCAATGAGTCCTTGATATTTAGTCATTTTCAGCCAATTTTCTGGATTTTTGAAAATTTCACTTTTTTGTGAAAATATCCACTAAATGAGGGAATAATATGTGTGAGGGTACCCCAGGAGAGTTCCAAATGTGTGTGGGTAGAATATATATCCCACGGGGGTAAAATTGAAAAAAGTTGAAAACATTTTTTTGGGGGATTTAGTCATTTTTCCGGCGTTTATCAGACTTTCAGATAGGGCAAATGACAGTGAGCGTTCCGATTTCAGTTCCAGAGCGATGCGCCCAATGAGTCCTTGATATTTAATCGTTTTCAGCCAATTTTTTGGATTTTTGAAAATTTCACTTTTTTGTGAAAATATCCACTAAATGAGGGAATAATATGTGTGAGGGTACCTCAGGAGAGTTCCAAATGTGTGTGGGTAGAATATATATCCCACGGGGGTAAAATTGAAAAAAGTTTAAAAAAATTTTTTTTTCCACTTAGTCATTTTTCTGGCGTTTATCAGACTTTCAGATAGGGGAAATGTCAGTGAGCATTCAGATTTCAGTTCCAGAGCGATTCGCCCAATGAGTCCTTGATATTTAGTCGTTTTCAGCCAATATTTTGGATTTTTGAAAATTTCACTTTTTTGTGAAAATATCCACTAAATGAGGGAATAATATGTGTGAGGGTACCCCAGGAGACTTCCAAATGTGTGTGGGTAGAATATATATCCCACGGGGGTAAAATTGAAAAAAGTTGAAAATATTTTTATTTTGGACTTAGTAATTCTTCCGGCGTTTATCAGACTTTCAGATAGGGCAAATGTCAGTGAGCGTTGCAATTTCAGTTCCAGAGCGATTCGCCCAATGAGTCTTTGATAGTTAGTCGTTTTCAGCCAATTTTCTGGATTTTTGAAAATTTCACTTTTTTGTGAAAATATCCACTAAATGAGGGAATAATATGTGTGAGGGTACCCCAGGAGCGTTCCAAATGTGTGTGGGTAGAATATATATCCCATGTGGGTAAAATTGAAAAAAGTTGAAAACATTTTTTTTTTGGACTTAGTCATTTTTCCGGCGTTTATCAGACTTTCAGATAGGGGAAATGTCAGTGAGCATTCCGATTTCAGTTCCAGATCGATTCGCCCAATGAGTCCTTGATATTTAGCCAATTTTCTGGATTTTTGAAAATGTCACTTTTTTGTGAAAATATCCACTAAATGAGAGAATAATATGTGTGAGGGTACCCCAGGAGAGTTCCAAATGTGTGTGGGTAGAATATATATCCCACGGGGGTAAAATTGAAAAAAGTTGAAAACATTTTTTTTTTGGATTTAGTCATTTTTCCGGCGTTTATCAGACTTTCAGATAGGGCAAATGTCAGTGAGCGTTCCGATTTCAGTTCCAGAGCGATGCGCCCAATGAGTCCTTGATGTTTAGTCGTTTTCAGCCAATTTTTTGGATTTTTGAAAATTTCACTTTTTTGTGCAAATATCCACTAAATGAGGGAATAGTATGTGTTAGGGTACCCCAGGTGAGTTCCAAATGTGTGTGGGTAGAATATATATCCCACGGGGCTAAAATTGAAAAAAGTTGAAAACATTTTTTTTTTGGTCTTAGTCATTTTTCCGGCGTTTATCAGACTTTCAGATAGGGGAAATGTCAGTGAGCGTTCCGATTTCAGTTCCAGAGCGATTCGCCCAATGAGTCCTTGATATTTAGTCATTTTCAGCCAATTTTCTGGATTTTTGAAAATTTCACTTTTTTGTGAAAATATCCACTAAATGAGGGAATAATATGTGTGAGGGTACCCCAGGAGAGTTCCAAATGTGTGTGGGTAGAATATAGATCCCAAGGGGGTAAAATTGAAAAAAGTTGAAAAAATTTTTTTTTGGACTTAGTCATTTTTCCGGCATTTATCAGATTTTCAGATAGGGGAAATGTCAGTGAGCATTCAGATTTCAGTTCCAGAGCGATTCGCCCAATGAGTCCTTGATATTTAGTAGTTTTCAGCCAATTTTCTGGATTTTTGAAAATTTCACTTTTTTGTGAAAATATCCACTAAATGAGGGAATAATATGTGTGAGGGTACCCCAGGAGAGTTCCAAATGTGTGTGGGAAGAATATATATCCCACGGGGGTAAAATTGAAAAAAGTTGAAAACATTTTTTTTTTGGACTTAGTCATTTTTCCGGCGTTTATCAGACTTTCAGATAGGGGAAATGTCAGTGAGCGTTTCGATTTCAGTTCCAGAGCGATTCGCCCAATGAGTCCTTGATATTTAGTCATTTTCAGCCAATTTTCTGGATTTTTGAAAATGTCACATTTTATGAAAATATCCACTAAATGAGAGAATAATATGTGTGAGGGTACCACAGGAGAGTTCCAAATGTGTGTGGGTAGAATATATATCCCACGGGGGTAAAATTGAAAAAAGTTGAAAATATTTTTTTTTCGACTTAGTCATTTTTACGGCATTTATCAGACTTTCAGATAGGGGAAATGTCAGTGAGCGTTCCGATTTCTGTTCCAGAGCGATTCGCCCAATGAGTCCTTGATATTAAGTCGTTTTCAGCCAATTTTCTGGATTTTTGAAAATTTCACTTTTTTGTGAAAATATCCACTAAATGAGGGAATAATATATGTGTGAGGGTACCCCAGGAGAGTTCCAAATGTGTGTGGGTAGAATATATATCCCACGGGGGTAAAATTGAAAAAAGTTGAAAACATTTTTTTTTTGGACTTAGTCATTTTTCCGGCGTTTATCAGACTTTCAGATAGGGCAAATGTCAGTGAGCGTTCCGATTTCAGTTCCAGAGCGATGCGCCCAATGAGTCCTTGATATTTAATCGTTTTCAGCCAATTTTTTGGATTTTTGAAAATTTCACTTTTTTGTGAAAATATCCACTAAATGAGGGAATAGTATGTGTTAGGGTACCCCAGGAGAATTCCACATGTGTGTGGGTAGAATATATATCCCACGGGGGTAAAATTGAAAAAAGTTGAAAAAAAATTTTTTTTGGACTTAGTCATTTTTCCGGCGTTTATCAGACTTTCAGATAGGGGAAATGTCAGTGAGCGTTCCGATTTCAGTTCCAGAGCGATTCGCCCAATGAGTCCGTGATATTTAGCCAATTTTCTGGATTTTTGAAAATGTCACTTTTTTGTGAAAATATCCACTAAATGAGAGAATAATATGTGTGAGGGTACCCCAGGAGAGTTCCAAATGTGTGTGGGTAGAATATATATCCCACGGGGGTAAAATTGAAAAAAGTTGAAAACATTTTTTGGGGGGATTTAGTCATTTTTCCGGCGTTTATCAGACTTTCAGATAGGGCAAATGACAGTGAGCGTTCCGATTTCAGTTCCAGAGCGATGCGCCCAATGAGTCCTTGATATTTAATCGTTTTCAGCCAATTTTTTGGATTTTTGAAAATTTCACTTTTTTGTGAAAATATCCACTAAATGAGGGAATAGTATGTGTTAGGGTACCCCAGGAGAATTCCACATGTGTGTGGGTAGAATATATATCCCACGGGGGTAAAATTGAAAAAAGTTGAAAAAAAATTTTTTTTGGACTTAATCATTTTTCCGGCGTTTATCAGACTTTCAGATAGGGGAAATGTCAGTGAGCGTTCCGATTTCAGTTCCAGAGCGATTCGCCCAATGAGTCCGTGATATTTAGCCAATTTTCTGGATTTTTGAAAATGTCACTTTTTTGTGAAAATATCCACTAAATGAGAGAATAATATGTGTGAGGGTACCCCAGGAGAGTTCCAAATGTGTGTGGGTAGAATATATATCCCACGGGGGTAAAATTGAAAAAAGTTGAAAACATTTTTTTGGGGGATTTAGTCATTTTTCCGGCGTTTATCAGACTTTCAGATAGGGCAAATGTCAGTGAGCGTTCCGATTTCAGTTCCAGAGCGAGGCGCCCAATGAGTCCTTGATATTTAGTCGTTTTCAGCCAATTTTTTGGATTTTTGAAAATTTCACTTTTTTGTGAAAATATCCACTAAATGACGGAATAGTATGTGTTAGGGTACCCCAGGAGAGTTCCAAATGTGTGTGGGTAGAATATATATCCCACGGGGGTAAAATTGAAAAAAGTTGAAAACATTTTTTTTTTGGTCTTAGTCATTTTTCCGGCGTTTATCTGACTTTCAGATAGGGGAAATGTCAGTGAGCGTTCCGATTTCAGTTCCAGAGCGATTCGCCCAATGAGTCCTTGATATTTAGTCATTTTCAGCCAATTTTCTGGATTTTTGAAAATGTCACTTTTTTGTGAAAATATCCACTAAATGAGAGAATAATATGTGTGAGGGTACCCCAGGAGAGTTCCAAATGTGTGTGGGTAGAATATATATCCCACGGGGGTAAAATTGAAAAAAGTTGAAAAAAATTTTTTTTTCCACTTAGTCATTTTTCTGGCGTTTATCAGATTTTCAGATAGGGGAAATGTCAGTGAGCATTCAAATTTCAGTTCCAGAGCGATTCGCCCAATGAGTCCTTGATATTTAGTCGTTTTCAGCCAATTTTCTGGATTTTTGAAAATTTCACTTTTTTGTGAAAATATCCACTAAATGAGGGAATAATATGTGTGAGGGTACCCCAGGAGAGTTCCAAATGTGTGTGGGTAGAATATATATCCCACGGGGGTAAAATTGAAAAAAGTTGAAAATATTTTTTTTTTGGACTTAGTCATTCTTCCGGCGTTTAAAAGACTTTCAGATAGGGCAAATGTCAGTGAGCGTTCCAATTTCAGTTCCAGAGCGATTCGCCCTATTAGTCTTTGATAGTTAGTCGTTTACAGCCAATTTTCTGGATTTTTGAAAATTTCACTTTTTGGTGAAAATATCCACTAAATGAGGGAATAATATGTGTGAGGGTACCCCAGGAGAGTTCCAAATGTGTGTGGGTAGAATATATATCCCACGGGGGTAAAATTGAAAAAAGTTGAAAACATTTTTTTTTGGACTTAGTCATTTTTCCGTCGTTTATCAGACTTTCAGATAGGGCAAATGTCAGTGAGCGTTCCAATTTCAGTTCCAGAGCGATTCGCCCAAAGAGTCTTTGATATTTAGTCGTTTTCAGCCAATTTTCTGGATTTTTGAAACTTTCACTTTTTTGTGAAAATATCCACTAAATGAGGGAATAATATGTGTGAGGGTACCCCAGGAGAGTTCCAAATGTGTGTGGGTAGAATATATATCCCACGGGGGTAAAATTGAAAAAAGTTTAAAAAATTTTTTTTTTCCACTTAGTCATTTTTCTGGCGTTTATCAGACTTTCAGATAGGGGAAATGTCAGTGAGCATTCAGATTTCAGTTCCAGAGCGATTCGCCCAATGAGTCCTTGATATTTAGTCGTTTTCAGCCAATTTTCTGGATTTTTGAAAATTTCACTTTTTTGTGAAAATATACACTAAATGAGAGAATAATATGTGTGAGGGTACCCCAGGAGAATTCCACATGTGTGTGGGTAGAATATATATCCCACGGGGGTAAAATTGAAAAAAATTGAAAAAAAATTTTTTTTTGGACTTAGTCATTTTTCCGGCGTTTATCAGACTTTCAGATAGGGAAAATGTCAGTGAGCGTTCCGATTTCAGTTCCAGAGCGATTCGCCCAATGAGTCCTTGATATTTAGTCGTTTTCAGCCAATATTTTGGATTTTTGAAAATTTCTCTTTTTTGTGAAAATATCCACTAAATGAGGGAATAATATGTGTGAGGGTACCCCAGGAGACTTCCAAATGTGTGTGGGTAGAATATATATCCCACGGGGGTAAAATTGAAAAAAGTTGAAAATATTTTTTTTTTGGACTTAGTCATTCTTCCGGCGTTTATCAGACTTTCAGATAGGGCAAATGTCAGTGAGCGTTCCAATTTCAGTTCCAGAGCGATTCGCCCAATGAGTCTTTGATAGTTAGTTGTTTTCAGCCAATTTTCTGGATTTTTGAAAATTTCACTTTTTTGTGAAAATATCCACTAAATGAGGGAATAATATGTGTGAGGGTACCCCAGGAGAGTTCCAAATGTGTGGGTAGAATATAGATCCCAAGGGGGTAAAATTGAAAAAAGTTGAAAAAATTTTTTTTTGGACTTAGTCATTTTTCCGGCATTTATCAGATTTTCAGATAGGGGAAATGTCAGTGAGCATTCCGATTTCAGTTCCAGAGCGATTCGCCCAATGAGTCCTTGATATTTAGTAGTTTTCAGCCAATTTTCTGGATTTTTGAAAATTTCACTTTTTTGTGAAAATATCCACTAAATGAGGGAATAATATGTGTGAGGGTACCCCAGGAGAGTTCCAAATGTGTGTGGGTAGACTATATATCCCACGGGGGTAAAATTGAAAAAAGTTGAAAATATTTTTTTTTTGGACTTAGTCATTCTTCCGGCGTTTATCAGACTTTCAGATAGGGCAAATGTCAGTGAGCGTTCCAATTTCAGTTCCAGAGCGATTCGCCCAATGAGTCTTTGATAGTTAGTCGTTTTCAGCCAATTTTCTGGATTTTTGAAAATTTCACTTTTTTGTGAAAATATCCACTAAATGAGGGAATAATATGTGTGAGGGTACCCCAGGAGAGTTCCAAATGTGTGTGGGTAGAATATATATCCCACGTGGGTAAAATTGAAAAAAGTTGAAAACATTTTTTTTTTGGACTTAGTCATTTTTCCGGCGTTTATCAGACTTTCAGATAGGGGAAATGTCAGTGAGCATTCCGATTTCAGTTCCAGATCGATTCGCCCAATGAGTCCTTGATATTTAGCCAATTTTCTGGATTTTTGAAAATGTCACTTTTTTGTGAAAATATCCACTAAATGAGAGAATAATATGTGTGAGGGTACCCCAGGAGAGTTCCAAATGTGTGTGGGTAGAATATATATCCCACGGGGGTAAAATTGAAAAAAGTTGAAAACATTTTTTTGGGGGATTTAGTCATTTTTTCGGCGTTTATCAGACTTTCAGATAGGGCAAATGTCAGTGAGCGTTCCGATTTCAGTTCCAGAGCGATGCGCCCAATGAGTCCTTGATATTTAGTCGTTTTCAGCCAATTTTTTGGATTTTTGAAAATTTCACTTTTTTGTGAAAATATCCACTAAATAAGGTAATAGTATGTGTTAGGGTACCCCAGGTGAGTTCCAAATGTGTGTGGGTAGAATATATATCCCACGGGGCTAAAATTGAAAAAAGTTGAAAACATTTTTTTTTTGGTATTAGTCATTTTTCCGGCGTTTATCAGACTTTCAGATAGGGGAAATGTCAGTGAGCATTCCGATTTCAGTTCCAGATCGATTCGCCCAATGAGTCCTTGATATTTAGCCAAATTTCTGGATTTTTGAAAATGTCACTTTTTTGTGAAAATATCCCCTAAATGAGAGAATAATATGTGTGAGGGTACCCCAGGAGAGTTCCAAATGTGTGTGGGTAGAATATATATCCCACGGGGGTAAAATTGAAAAAAGTTGAAAACATTTTTTTTTTGGATTTAGTCATTTTTCCGGCGTTTAGCAGACTTTCAGATAGGGCAAATGTCAGTGAGCGTTCCGATTTCAGTTCCAGAGCGATGCGCCCAATGAGTCCTTGATATTTAGTCGTTTTCAGCCAATTTTTTGGATTTTTGAAAATTTCAATTTTTTGTGAAAATATCCACTAAATAAGGTAATAGTATGTGTTAGGGTACCCCAGGTGAGTTCCAAATGTGTGTGGGTAGAATATATATCCCACGGGGCTAAAATTGAAAAAAGTTGAAAACATTTTTTTTTTGGTCTTAGTCATTTTTCCGGCGTTTATCAGACTTTCAGATAGGGGAAATGTCAGTGAGCGTTCCGATTTCAGTTCCAGAGCGATTCGCCCAATGAGTCCTTGATATTTAGCCAATTTTCTGGATTTTTGAAAATGTCACTTTTTTGTGAAAATATCCACTAAATGAGAGAATAATATGTGTGAGGGTACCCCAGGAGAGTTCCAAATGTGTGTGGGTAGAATATATATCCCACGGGGGTAAAATTGAAAAAAGTTGAAAACATTTTTTTTTTTACTTAGTCATTTTTCCGTCGTTTATCAGACTTTCAGATAGGGCAAATGTCAGTGAGCGTTCCAATTTCAGTTCCAGAGCGATTCGCCCAAAGAGTCTTTGATATTTAGTTGTTTTCAGCCAATTTTCTGGATTTTTGAAAATTTCACTTTTTTGTGAAAATATCCACTAAATGAGGGAATAATATGTGTGAGGGTACCCCAGGAGAGTTCCAAATGTGTGGGTAGAATATAGATCCCAAGGGGGTAAAATTGAAAAAAGTTGAAAAAATTTTTTTTTGGACTTAGTCATTTTTCCGGCGTTTATCAGATTTTCAGATAGGGGAAATGTCAGTGAGCGTTCCGATTTCAGTTCCAGAGCGATTCGCCCAATGAGTCCTTGATATTTAGCCAATTTTCTGGATTTTTGAAAATGTCACTTTTTTGTGAAAATATCCACTAAATGAGAGAATAATATGTGTGAGGGTACCCCAGGAGAGTTCCAAATGTGTGTGGGTAGAATATATATCCCACGGGGGTAAAATTGAAAAAAGTTGATAACATTTTTTTTTTGGATTTAGTCATTTTTCCGGCGTTTATCAGACTTTCAGATAGGGCAAATGTCAGTGAGCGTTCCGATTTCAGTTCCAGAGCGATGCGCCCCATGAGTCCTTGATATTTAGTCGTTTTCAGCCAATTTTTTGGATTTTTGAAAATTTCACTTTTTTGTGCAAATATCCACTAAATGAGGGAATAGTATGTGTTAGGGTACCCCAGGAGAGTTCCAAATGTGTGTGGGTAGAATATATATCCCACGGGGCTAAAATTGAAAAAAGTTGAAAACATTTTTTTTTTTGTCTTAGTCATTTTTCCGGCGTTTATCAGACTTTCAGATAGGGGAAATGTCAGTGAGCGTTCCGATTTCAGTTCCAGAGCGATTCGCCCAATGAGTCCTTGATATTTAGTCATTTTCAGCCAATTTTCTGGATTTTTGAAAATTTCACTTTTTTGTGAAAATATCCACTAAATGAGGGAATAATATGTGTGAGGGTACCCCAGGAGAGTTCCAAATGTGTGTGGGTAGAATATATATCCCACGGGGGTAAAATTGAAAAAAGTTGAAAACATTTTTTTTTGGACTTAGTCATTTTTCCGTCGTTTATCAGACTTTCAGATAGGGCAAATGTCAGTGAGCGTTCCAATTTCAGTTCCAGAGCGATTTGCCCAAAGAGTCTTTGATATTTAGTCGTTTTCAGCCAATTTTCTGGATTTTTGAAAATTTCACTTTTTTGTGAAAATATCCACTAAATGAGGGAATAATATGTGTGAGGGTACCCCAGGAGAGTTCCAAATGTGTGTGGGTAGAATATAGATCCCAAGGGGGTAAAATTGAAAAAAGTTGAAAAAATTTTTTTTTGGACTTAGTCATTTTTCCGGCATTTATCAGATTTTCAGATAGGGGAAATGTCAGTGAGCATTCCGATTTCAGTTCCAGAGCGATTCGCCCAATGAGTCCTTGATATTTAGTAGTTTTCAGCCAATTTTCTGGATTTTTGAAAATTTCACTTTTTTGTGAAAATATCCACTAAATGAGGGAATAATATGTGTGAGGGTACCCCAGGAGAGTTCCAAATGTGTGTGGGAAGAATATATATCCCACGGGGGTAAAATTGAAAAAAGTTGAAAACATTTTTTTTTTGGACTTAGTCATTTTTCCGGCGTTTATCAGACTTTCAGATAGGGGAAATGTCAGTGAGCGTTCCGATTTCAGTTCCAGAGCGATGCGCCCAATGAGTCCTTGATATTTAGTCGTTTTCAGTCAATTTTTTGGATTTTTGAAAATTTCACTTTTTTGTGCAAATATCCACTAAATGAGGGAATAGTATGTGTTAGGGTACCCCAGGAGAGTTCCAAATGTGTGTGGGTAGAATATATATCCCACGGGGCTAAAATTGAAAAAAGTTGAAAACATTTTTTTTTTGGTCTTAGTCATTTTTCCGGCGTTTATCAGACTTTCAGATAGGGGAAATGTCAGTGAGCGTTCCGATTTCAGTTCCAGAGCGATTCGCCCAATGAGTCCTTGATATTTAGTCATTTTCAGCCAATTTTCTGGATTTTTGAAAATGTCACATTTTATGAAAATATCCACTAAATGAGAGAATAATATGTGTGAGGGTACCACAGGAGAGTTCCAAATGTCTGTGGGTAGAATATATATCCCACGGGGGTAAAATTGAAAAAAGTTGAAAAAAATTTTTTTTTGGATTTAGTCATTTTTCCGGCGTTTATCAGACTTTCAGATAGGGCAAATGTCAGTGAGCATTCCGATTTCAGTTCCAGAGCGATTCGCCCAATGAGTCCTTGATATTTAGTCGTTTTCAGCCAATTTTTTGGATTTTTGAAAATTTCACTTTTTTGTGAAAATATCCACTAAATGAGGGAAGAATATGTGTGAGGGTACCCCAGGAGAGTTCCAAATGTGTATGGGTAGAATATATATCCCACGAGGGTAAAATTAAAAAAAGTTGAAAACATTTTTTTTTGGACTTAGTCATTTTTCCGGTGTTTATCAGACTTTCAGATAGGGCAAATGTCAGTGAGCGTTCCAATTTCAGTTCCAGAGCGATTCACCCAATGGGTCTTTGATATTTAGTCGTTTTCAGACAATTTTCTGGATTTTTGAAAATTTCACTTTTTTGTGAAAATATCCACTAAATGAGGGAATAATATGTGTGAGGGTAACGAAGGAGAGTTCTAAATGTGTGTGGGAAGAATATATATCCCACGGGGGTAAAATTGAAAAAAGTTGAAAAATATTTTTTTTTCGACTTAGTCATTTTTACGGCATTTATCAGACTTTCAGATAGGGGAAATGTCAGTGAGCGTTCCGATTTCTGTTCCAGAGCGATTCGCCCAATGAGTCCTTGATATTAAGTCGTTTTCAGCCAATTTTCTGGATTTTTGAAAATTTCACTTTTTTGTGAAAATATCCACTAAATGAGGGAATAATATATGTGTGAGGGTACCCCAGGAGAGTTCCAAATGTGTGTGGGTAGAATATATATCCCACGGGGGTAAAATTGAAAAAAGTTGAAAACATTTTTTTTTTGGACTTAGTCATTTTTCCGGCGTTTATCAGACTTTCAGATAGGGCAAATGTCAGTGAGCGTTCCGATTTCAGTTCCAGAGCGATGCGCCCAATGAGTCCTTGATATTTAATCGTTTTCAGCCAATTTTTGGGATTTTTGAAAATTTCACTTTTTTGTGAAAATATCCACTAAATGAGGGAATAGTATGTGTTAGGGTACCCCAGGAGAGTTCCAAATGTGTGTGGGTAGAATATATATCCCACGGGGGTAAAATTGAAAAAAGTTGAAAACATTTTTTTTTCGACTTAGTCATTTTTACGGCGTTTATCAGACTTTCACATAGGGGAAATGTCAGTGAGCATTCCGATTTCAGTTCCAGACCGATTCGCCCAATGAGTCCTTGTTATTTAGTTGTTTTCAGCCAATTTTCGGGATTTTTGAAAATGTCACTTTTTTTGTGAAAATATCCACTAAATGAGGGAATAATATGTGTGAGGGTACCCCAGGAGAGTTCTAAATGTGTTTGGGAAGAATATATATCCCACGGGGGTAAAATTGAAAAAAGTTGAAAAAAATTTTTTTTTTGGACTTAGTCATTTTTACGGCGTTTATCAGACTTTCAGATAGGGGAAATGTCAGTGAGCATTCCGATTTCAGTTCCAGAGCGATTCGCCCAATGAGTCCTTGATATTTAGTCGTCTTCAGCCAATTGTTTGGATTTTTGAAAATTTCACTTTTTTGTGAAAATATCCACTAAATGAGGGAAGAATATGTGTGAGGGTAGAGTTCCAAATGTGTATGGGTAGAATATATATCCCACGAGGGTAAAATTGAAAAAAGTTGAAAACATTTTTTTTTGGACTTAGTCATTTTTCCGGTGTTTATCAGACTTTCAGATAGGGCAAATGTCAGTGAGCGTTCCAATTTCAGTTCCAGAGCGATTCGCCCTATTAGTCTTTGATAGTTAGTCATTTTCAGCCAATTTTCTGGATTTTTGAAAATTTCACTTTTTTGTGAAAATATCCACTAAATGAGGGAATAATATGTGTGAGGGTACCCCAGGAGAGTTCCAAATGTGTGTGGGTAGAATATATATCCCACGGGGGTAAAATTGAAAAAAGTTGAAAACATTTTTTTTTGGACTTAGTCATTTTTCCGTCGTTTATCAGACTTTCAGATAGGGCAAATGTCAGTGAGCGTTCCAATTTCAGTTCCAGAGCGATTCGCCCAAAGAGTCTTTGATATTTAGTCGTTTTCAGCCAATTTTCTGGATTTTTGAAAATTTCACTTTTTTGTGAAAATATCCACTAAATGAGGGAATAATATGTGTGAGGGTACCCCAGAAGAGTTCCAAATGTGTGTGGGAAGAATATATATCCCACGGGGGTAAAATTGAAAAAAGTTGAAAACATTTTTTTTTTGGACTTAGTCATTTTTCCGGCGTTTATCAGACTTTCAGATAGGGGAAATGTCAGTGAGCGTTCCGATTTCAGTTCCAGAGCGATTCGCCCAATGAGTCCTTGATATTTAGCCAATTTTCTGGATTTTTGAAAATGTCACTTTTTTGTGAAAATATCCACTAAATGAGAGAATAATATGTGTGAGGGTACCCCAGGAGAGTTCCAAATGTGTGTGGGTAGAATATATATCCCACGGGGGTAAAATTGAAAAAAGTTGAAAAAATTGTTTTTTTGGATTTAGTCATTTTTCCGGCGTTTATCAGACTTTCAGATAGGGCAATTGTCAGTGAGCATTCCGATTTCAGTTCCAGAGCGATTCGCCCAATGAGTCCTTGATATTTAGTCTTTTTCAGCCAATTTTTTGGATTTTTGAAAATTTCACTTTTTTGTGAAAATATCCACTAAATGAGGGAAGAATATGTGTGAGGGTACCCCAGGAGAGTTCCAAATGTGTATGGGTAGAATATATATCCCACGAGGGTAAAATTGAAAAAAGTTGAAAACATTTTTTTTTGGACTTAGTCATTTTTCCGGTGTTTATCAGACTTTCAGATAGGGCAAATGTCAGTGAGCGTTCCAATTTCAGTTCCAGAGCAATTCACCCAATGGGTCTTTGATATTTAGTCGTTTTCAGACAATTTTCTGGATTTTTGAATATTTCACTTTTTTGTGAAAATATCCACTAAATGAGGGAATAATATATGTGTGAGGGTACCCCAGGAGAGTTCCAAATGTGTGTGGGTAGAATATATATCCCACGGGGGTAAAATTGAAAAAAGTTGAAAACATTTTTTTTTTGGACTTAGTCATTTTTCCGGCGTTTATCAGACTTTCAGATAGGGGAAATGTCAGTGAGCGTTCCGATTTCAGTTCCAGAGCGACGCGCCCAATGAGTCCTTGATATTTAATCGTTTTCAGCCAATTTTTTGGATTTTTGAAAATTTCACTTTTTTGTGAAAATATCCACTAAATGAGGGAATAGTATGTGTTAGGGTACCCCAGGAGAGTTCCAAATGTGTGTGGGTAGAATATATATCCCACGGGGGTAAAATTGAAAAAAGTTGAAAACATTTTTTTTTTGGTCTTAGTCATTTTTCCGGTGTTTATCAGACTTTCAGATAGGGCAAATGTCAATGAGCGTTCCAATTTCAGTTCCAGAGCGATTCACCCAATGGGTCTTTGATATTTAGTCGTTTTCAGACAATTTTCTGGATTTTTGAAAATTTCACTTTTTTGTGAAAATATCCACTAAATGAGGTAATAATATGTGTGAGGGTACCGAAGGAGAGTTCTAAATGTGTGTGGGAAGAATATATATCCCACGGGGGTAAAATTGAAAAAAGTTGAAAAATATTTTTTTTTCGACTTAGTCATTTTTACGGCATTTATCAGACTTTCAGATAGGGGAAATGTCAGTGAGCGTTCCGATTTCTGTTCCAGAGCGATTCGCCCAATGAGTCCTTGATATTAAGTCGTTTTCAGCCAATTTTCTGGATTTTTGAAAATTTCACTTTTTTGTGAAAATATCCACTAAATGAGGGAATAATATATGTGTGAGGGTACCCCAGGAGAGTTACAAATGTGTGTGGGTGGAATATATATCCCACGGGGGTAAAATTGAAAAAAGTTGAAAACATTTTTTTTTTGGACTTAGTCATTTTTCCGGCGTTTATCAGACTTTCAGATAGGGGAAATGTCAGTGAGCGTTCCGATTTCAGTTCCAGAGCGATTCGCCCAATGAGTCCTTGATATTTAGTCGTTTTCAGCCAATTTTTTGGATTTTTGAAAATTTCACTTTTTTGTGAAAATATCCACTAAATGAGGGAAGAATATGTGTGAGGGTACCCCAGGAGAGTTCCAAATGTGTGTGGGTAGAATATATATCCCACGGGGGTAAAATTGAAAAAAGTTGAAAACATTTTTTTTTCGACTTAGTCATTTTTACGGCGTTTATCAGACTTTCACATAGGGGAAATGTCAGTGAGCATTCCGATTTCAGTTCCAGACCGATTCGCCCAATGAGTCCTTGTTATTTAGTTGTTTTCAGCCAATTTTCGGGATTTTTGAAAATGTCACTTTTTTTGTGAAAATATCCACTAAATGAGGGAATAATATGTGTGAGGGTACCCCAGGAGAGTTCTAAATGTGTTTGGGAAGAATATATATCCCACGGGGGTAAAATTGAAAAAAGTTGAAAAAAATTTTTTTTTTGGACTTAGTCATTTTTACGGCGTTTATCAGACTTTCAGATAGGGGAAATGTCAGTGAGCATTCCGATTTCAGTTCCAGAGCGATTCGCCCAATGAGTCCTTGATATTTAGTCGTCTTCAGCCAATTGTTTGGATTTTTGAAAATTTCACTTTTTTGTGAAAATATCCACTAAATGAGGGAAGAATATGTGTGAGGGTAGAGTTCCAAATGTGTATGGGTAGAATATATATCCCACGAGGGTAAAATTGAAAAAAGTTGAAAACATTTTTTTTTGGACTTAGTCATTTTTCCGGTGTTTATCAGACTTTCAGATAGGGCAAATGTCAGTGAGCGTTCCAATTTCAGTTCCAGAGCGATTCGCCCTATTAGTCTTTGATAGTTAGTCATTTTCAGCCAATTTTCTGGATTTTTGAAAATTTCACTTTTTTGTGAAAATATCCACTAAATGAGGGAATAATATGTGTGAGGGTACCCCAGGAGAGTTCCAAATGTGTGTGGGTAGAATATATATCCCACGGGGGTAAAATTGAAAAAAGTTGAAAACATTTTTTTTTGGACTTAGTCATTTTTCCGTCGTTTATCAGACTTTCAGATAGGGCAAATGTCAGTGAGCGTTCCAATTTCAGTTCCAGAGCGATTCGCCCAAAGAGTCTTTGATATTTAGTCGTTTTCAGCCAATTTTCTGGATTTTTGAAAATTTCACTTTTTTGTGAAAATATCCACTAAATGAGGGAATAATATGTGTGAGGGTACCCCAGAAGAGTTCCAAATGTGTGTGGGAAGAATATATATCCCACGGGGGTAAAATTGAAAAAAGTTGAAAACATTTTTTTTTTGGACTTAGTCATTTTTCCGGCGTTTATCAGACTTTCAGATAGGGGAAATGTCAGTGAGCGTTCCGATTTCAGTTCCAGAGCGATTCGCCCAATGAGTCCTTGATATTTAGCCAATTTTCTGGATTTTTGAAAATGTCACTTTTTTGTGAAAATATCCACTAAATGAGAGAATAATATGTGTGAGGGTACCCCAGGAGAGTTCCAAATGTGTGTGGGTAGAATATATATCCCACGGGGGTAAAATTGAAAAAAGTTGAAAAAATTGTTTTTTTGGATTTAGTCATTTTTCCGGCGTTTATCAGACTTTCAGATAGGGCAAATGTCAGTGAGCATTCCGATTTCAGTTCCAGAGCGATTCGCCCAATGAGTCCTTGATATTTAGTCGTTTTCAGCCAATTTTTTGGATTTTTGAAAATTTCACTTTTTTGTGAAAATATCCACTAAATGAGGGAAGAATATGTGTGAGGGTACCCCAGGAGAGTTCCAAATGTGTATGGGTAGAATATATATCCCACGAGGGTAAAATTGAAAAAAGTTGAAAACATTTTTTTTTGGACTTAGTCATTTTTCCGGTGTTTATCAGACTTTCAGATAGGGCAAATGTCAGTGAGCGTTCCAATTTCAGTTCCAGAGCAATTCACCCAATGGGTCTTTGATATTTAGTCGTTTTCAGACAATTTTCTGGATTTTTGAATATTTCACTTTTTTGTGAAAATATCCACTAAATGAGGGAATAATATATGTGTGAGGGTACCCCAGGAGAGTTCCAAATGTGTGTGGGTAGAATATATATCCCACGGGGGTAAAATTGAAAAAAGTTGAAAACATTTTTTTTTTGGACTTAGTCATTTTTCCGGCGTTTATCAGACTTTCAGATAGGGGAAATGTCAGTGAGCGTTCCGATTTCAGTTCCAGAGCGACGCGCCCAATGAGTCCTTGATATTTAATCGTTTTCAGCCAATTTTTTGGATTTTTGAAAATTTCACTTTTTTGTGAAAATATCCACTAAATGAGGGAATAGTATGTGTTAGCGTACCCCAGGAGAGTTCCAAATGTGTGTGGGTAGAATATATATCCCACGGGGGTAAAATTGAAAAAAGTTGAAAACATTTTTTTTTTGGTCTTAGTCATTTTTCCGGTGTTTATCAGACTTTCAGATAGGGCAAATGTCAGTGAGCGTTCCAATTTCAGTTCCAGAGCGATTCACCCAATGGGTCTTTGATATTTAGTCGTTTTCAGACAATTTTCTGGATTTTTGAAAATTTCACTTTTTTGTGAAAATATCCACTAAATGAGGTAATAATATGTGTGAGGGTACCGAAGGAGAGTTCTAAATGTGTGTGGGAAGAATATATATCCCACGGGGGTAAAATTGAAAAAAGTTGAAAAATATTTTTTTTTCGACTTAGTCATTTTTACGGCATTTATCAGACTTTCAGATAGGGGAAATGTCAGTGAGCGTTCCGATTTCTGTTCCAGAGCGATTCGCCCAATGAGTCCTTGATATTAAGTCGTTTTCAGCCAATTTTCTGGATTTTTGAAAATTTCACTTTTTTGTGAAAATATCCACTAAATGAGGGAATAATATATGTGTGAGGGTACCCCAGGAGAGTTACAAATGTGTGTGGGTGGAATATATATCCCACGGGGGTAAAATTGAAAAAAGTTGAAAACATTTTTTTTTTGGACTTAGTCATTTTTCCGGCGTTTATCAGACTTTCAGATAGGGGAAATGTCAGTGAGCATTCCGATTTCAGTTCCAGAGCGATTCGCCCAATGAGTCCTTGATATTTAGCCAATTTTCTGGATTTTTGAAAATGTCACTTTTTTGTGAAAATATCCACTAAATGAGAGAATAATATGTGTGAGGGTACCCCAGGAGAGTTCCAAATGTGTGTGGGTAGAATATATATCCCACGGGGGTAAAATTGAAAAAAGTTGAAAAAATTGTTTTTTTGGATTTAGTCATTTTTCCGGCGTTTATCAGACTTTCAGATAGGGCAAATGTCAGTGAGCATTCCGATTTCAGTTCCAGAGCGATTCGCCCAATGAGTCCTTGATATTTAGTCGTTTTCAGCCAATTTTTTGGATTTTTGAAAATTTCACTTTTTTGTGAAAATATCCACTAAATGAGGGAAGAATATGTGTGAGGGTACCCCAGGAGAGTTCCAAATGTGTATGGGTAGAATATATATCCCACGAGGGTAAAATTGAAAAAAGTTGAAAACATTTTTTTTTGGACTTAGTCATTTTTCCGGTGTTTATCAGACTTTCAGATAGGGCAAATGTCAGTGAGCGTTCCAATTTCAGTTCCAGAGCGATTCACCCAATGGGTCTTTGATATTTAGTCGTTTTCAGACAATTTTCTGGATTTTTGAATATTTCACTTTTTTGTGAAAATATCCACTAAATGAGGGAATAATATGTGTGAGGGTACCGAAGGAGAGTTCTAAATGTGTGTGGGAAGAATATATATCCCACGGGGGTAAAATTGAAAAAAGTTGAAAAATATTTTTTTTTAGACTTAGTCATTTTTACGGCATTTATCAGACTTTCAGATAGGGGAAATGTCAGTGAGCGTTCCGATTTCTGTTCCAGAGCGATTCGCCCAATGAGTCCTTGATATTAAGTCGTTTTCAGCCAATTTTCTGGATTTTTGAAAATTTCACTTTTTTGTGAAAATATCCACTAAATGAGGGAATAATATATGTGTGAGGGTACCCCAGGAGAGTTCCAAATGTGTGTGGGTAGAATATATATCCCACGGGGGTAAAATTGAAAAAAGTTGAAAACATTTTTTTTTTGGACTTAGTCATTTTTCCGGCGTTTATCAGACTTTCAGATAGGGGAAATGTCAGTCAGCGTTCCGATTTCAGTTCCAGAGCGATTCGCCCAATGAGTCCTTCATATTTAGTCGTTTTTAGCCAATTTTTTGGATTTTTGAAAATTTCACTTTTTTGTGAAAATATCCACTAAATGAGGGAAGAATATGTGTGAGGGTACCCCAGGAGAGTTCCAAATGTGTGTGGGTAGAATATATATCCCACGGGGGTAAAATTGAAAAAAGTTGAAAACATTTTTTTTTCGACTTAGTCATTTTTACGGCGTTTATCAGACTTTCACATAGGGGAAATGTCAGTGAGCATTCCGATTTCAGTTCCAGAGCGATTCGCCCAATGAGTCCTTGTTATTTAGTTGTTTTCAGCCAATTTTTGGGATTTTTGAAAATGTCACTTTTTTTGTGAAAATATCCACTAAATGAGGGAATGATATGTGTGAGGGTACCCCAGGAGAGTTCTAAATGTGTTTGGGAAGAATATATATCCCACAGGGGTAAAATTGAAAAAAGTTGAAAAAAAATTTTTTTGGACTTAGTCATTTTTACGGCGTTTATCAGACTTTCAGATAGGGGAAATGTCAGTGAGCATTCCGATTTCAGTTCCAGAGCGATTCGCCCAATGAGTCCTTGATATTTAGTCGTTTTCAGCCAATTTTTTGGATTTTTGAAAATTTCACTTTTTTGTGAAAATATCCACTAAATGAGGGAAGAATATGTGTGAGGGTACCCCAGGAGAGTTCCAAATGTGTATGGGTAGAATATATATCCCACGAGGGTAAAATTGAAAAAAGTTGAAAACATTTTTTTTTGGACTTAGTCATTTTTCCGGTGTTTATCAGACTTTCAGATAGGGCAAATGTCAGTGAGCGTTCCAATTTCAGTTCCAGAGCGATTCACCCAATGGGTCTTTGATATTTAGTCGTTTTCAGACAATTTTCTGGATTTTTGAAAATTTCACTTTTTTGTGAAAATATCCACTAAATGAGGGAATAATATGTGTGAGGGTACCGAAGGAGAGTTCTAAATGTGTGTGGGAAGAATATATATCCCACGGGGGTAAAATTGAAAAAAGTTGAAAAATATTTTTTTTTCGACTTAGTCATTTTTACGGCATTTATCAGACTTTCAGATAGGGGAAATGTCAGTGAGCGTTCCGATTTCTGTTCCAGAGCGATTCGCCCAGTGAGTCCTTGATATTAAGTCGTTTTCAGCCAATTTTCTGGATTTTTGAAAATTTCACTTTTTTGTGAAAATATCCACTAAATGAGGGAATAATATATGTGTGAGGGTACCCCAGGAGAGTTACAAATGTGTGTGGGTGGAATATATATCCCACGGGGGTAAAATTGAAAAAAGTTGAAAACATTTTTTTTTTGGACTTAGTCATTTTTCCGGCGTTTATCAGACTTTCAGATAGGGGAAATGTCAGTGAGCATTCCGATTTCAGTTCCAGAGCGATTCGCCCAATGAGTCCTTGATATTTAGCCAATTTTCTGGATTTTTGAAAATGTCACTTTTTTGTGAAAATATCCACTAAATGAGAGAATAATATGTGTGAGGGTACCCCAGGAGAGTTCCAAATGTGTGTGGGTAGAATATATATCCCACGGGGGTAAAATTGAAAAAAGTTGAAAAAATTGTTTTTTTGGATTTAGTCATTTTTCCGGCGTTTATCAGACTTTCAGATAGGGCAAATGTCAGTGAGCATTCCGATTTCAGTTCCAGAGCGATTCGCCCAATGAGTCCTTGATATTTAGTCGTTTTCAGCCAATTTTTTTGATTTTTGAAAATTTCACTTTTTTGTGAAAATATCCACTAAATGAGGGAAGAATATGTGTGAGGGTACCCCAGGAGAGTTCCAAATGTGTATGGGTAGAATATATATCCCACGAGGGTAAAATTGAAAAAAGTTGAAAACATTTTTTTTTGGACTTAGTCATTTTTCCGGTGTTTATCAGACTTTCAGATAGGGCAAATGTCAGTGAGCGTTCCAATTTCAGTTCCAGAGCGATTCACCCAATGGGTCTTTGATATTTAGTCGTTTTCAGACAATTTTCTGGATTTTTGAATATTTCACTTTTTTGTGAAAATATCCACTAAATGAGGGAATAATATGTGTGAGGGTACCGAAGGAGAGTTCTAAATGTGTGTGGGAAGAATATATATCCCACGGGGGTAAAATTGAAAAAAGTTGAAAAATATTTTTTTTTAGACTTAGTCATTTTTACGGCATTTATCAGACTTTCAGATAGGGGAAATGTCAGTGAGCGTTCCGATTTCTGTTCCAGAGCGATTCGCCCAATGAGTCCTTGATATTAAGTCGTTTTCAGCCAATTTTCTGGATTTTTGAAAATTTCACTTTTTTGTGAAAATATCCACTAAATGAGGGAATAATATATGTGTGAGGGTACCCCAGGAGAGTTCCAAATGTGTGTGGGTAGAATATATATCCCACGGGGGTAAAATTGAAAAAAGTTGAAAACATTTTTTTTTTGGACTTAGTCATTTTTCCGGCGTTTATCAGACTTTCAGATAGGGGAAATGTCAGTCAGCGTTCCGATTTCAGTTCCAGAGCGATTCGCCCAATGAGTCCTTCATATTTAGTCGTTTTTAGCCAATTTTTTGGATTTTTGAAAATTTCACTTTTTTGTGAAAATATCCACTAAATGAGGGAAGAATATGTGTGAGGGTACCCCAGGAGAGTTCCAAATGTGTGTGGGTAGAATATATATCCCACGGGGGTAAAATTGAAAAAAGTTGAAAACATTTTTTTTTCGACTTAGTCATTTTTACGGCGTTTATCAGACTTTCACATAGGGGAAATGTCAGTGAGCATTCCGATTTCAGTTCCAGAGCGATTCGCCCAATGAGTCCTTGTTATTTAGTTGTTTTCAGCCAATTTTTGGGATTTTTGAAAATGTCACTTTTTTTGTGAAAATATCCACTAAATGAGGGAATGATATGTGTGAGGGTACCCCAGGAGAGTTCTAAATGTGTTTGGGAAGAATATATATCCCACAGGGGTAAAATTGAAAAAAGTTGAAAAAAAATTTTTTTGGACTTAGTCATTTTTACGGCGTTTATCAGACTTTCAGATAGGGGAAATGTCAGTGAGCATTCCGATTTCAGTTCCAGAGCGATTCGCCCAATGAGTCCTTGATATTTAGTCGTTTTCAGCCAATTTTTTGGATTTTTGAAAATTTCACTTTTTTGTGAAAATATCCACTAAATGAGGGAAGAATATGTGTGAGGGTACCCCAGGAGAGTTCCAAATGTGTATGGGTAGAATATATATCCCACGAGGGTAAAATTGAAAAAAGTTGAAAACATTTTTTTTTGGACTTAGTCATTTTTCCGGTGTTTATCAGACTTTCAGATAGGGCAAATGTCAGTGAGCGTTCCAATTTCAGTTCCAGAGCGATTCACCCAATGGGTCTTTGATATTTAGTCGTTTTCAGACAATTTTCTGGATTTTTGAAAATTTCACTTTTTTGTGAAAATATCCACTAAATGAGGGAATAATATGTGTGAGGGTACCGAAGGAGAGTTCTAAATGTGTGTGGGAAGAATATATATCCCACGGGGGTAAAATTGAAAAAAGTTGAAAAATATTTTTTTTTCGACTTAGTCATTTTTACGGCATTTATCAGACTTTCAGATAGGGGAAATGTCAGTGAGCGTTCCGATTTCTGTTCCAGAGCGATTCGCCCAGTGAGTCCTTGATATTAAGTCGTTTTCAGCCAATTTTCTGGATTTTTGAAAATTTCACTTTTTTGTGAAAATATCCACTAAATGAGGGAATAATATATGTGTGAGGGTACCCCAGGAGAGTTCCAAATGTGTGTGGGTGGAATATATATCCCACGGGGGTAAAATTGAAAAAAGTTGAAAACATTTTTTTTTTGGACTTAGTCATTTTTCCGGCGTTTATCAGACTTTCAGATAGGGCAAATGTCAGTGAGCGTTCCGATTTCAGTTCCAGAGCGATGCGCCCAATGAGTCCTTGATATTTAATCGTTTTCAGCCAATTTTTTGGATTTTTGAAAATTTCACTTTTTTGTGAAAATATCCACTAAATGAGGGAATAGTATGTGTTAGGGTACCCCAGGAGAGTTCTAAATGTGTGTGGGAAGAATATGTATCCCACGGGGGTAAAATTGAAAAAAGTTGAAAAAATTTTTTTTTTTGGACTTAGTCATTTTTACAGCGTTTATCAGACTTTCAGATAGGGGAAATGTCAGTGAGTGTTCCGATTTCAGTTCCAGAGCGATTCGCCCAATGAGTCCTTGTTATTTAGTTGTTTTCAGCCAATTTTCGGGATTTTTGAAAATGTCACTTTTTTTGTGAAAATATCCACTAAATGAGGGAATAATATGTGTGAGGGTACCCCAGGAGAGTTCTAAATGTGTTTGGGAAGAATATATATCCCACGGGGGTAAAATTGAAAAAAGTTGAAAAAAATATTTTTTTTGGACTTAGTCATTTTTACGGCGTTTATCAGACTTTCAGATAGGGGAAATGTCAGTGAGCATTCAGATTTCAGTTCCAGAGCGATTCGCCCAATGAGTCCTTGATATTTAGTCATTTTCAGCCAATTTTCTGGATTTTTGAAAATGTCACTTTTTGTGAAAATATCCACTAAATGAGAGAATAATATGTGTGAGGGTACCCCAGGAGAGTTCCAAATGTGTGTGGGTAGAATATATATCCCATGGGGGTAAAATTGAAAAAAGTTGAAAACATTTTTTTTTGGACTTAGACATTTTTCCGGCGTTTATCAGACTTTCAGATAGGGCAAATGTCAGTGAGCGTTCCGATTTCAGTTCCAGAGCGATGCGCCCAATGAGTCCTTGATATTTAGTCGTTTTCAGCCAATTTTTTGGATTTTTCAAAATTTCACTTTTTTGTGAAAATATCCACTAAATGAGGGAATAGTATGTGATAGGGTACCCCAGGAGAGTTCTAAATGTGTGTGGGAAGAATATGTATCCCACGGGGGTAAAATTGAAAAAAGTTGAAAAAATTTTTTTTTTTGGACTTAGTCATTTTTACGGCGTTTATCAGACTTTCAGATAGGGGAAATGTCAGTGAGCGTTCCGATTTCAGTTCCAGAGCGATTCGCCCAATGAGTCCTTGATATTTAGTCATTTTCAGCCAATTTTCTGGATTTTTTAAAATGTCACTTTTTGTGAAAATATCCACTAAATGAGAGAATAATATGTGTGAGGGTACCCCAGGAGAGTTCCAAATGTGTGTGGGTAGAATATATATCCCATGGGGGTAAAATTGAAAAAAGTTGAAAACATTTTTTTTTTGGACTTTGACATTTTTCCGGCGTTTATCAGACTTTCAGATAGGGCAAATGTCAGTGAGCGTTCCGATTTCAGTTCCAGAGCGATTCGCCCAATGAGTCCTTGATATTTAGTCGTTTTCAGCCAATTTTCTGGATTTTTGAAAATTTCACTTTTTTGTGAAAATATCCACTAAATGAGGGAATAATATGTATGAGGGTACCCCAGGAGAGTTCCAAATGTGTGTGGGTAGAATATATATCCCACGGGGGTAAAATTGAAAAAAGTTGAAAATTTTTTTTTTGTACTGTCATTTTTCCGGCGTTTATCAGACTTTCACATAGGGGAAATGTCAGTGAGCATTCCGATTTCAGTTCCAGAGCGATTCCCCAATGAGTCCTTGATATATAGTAGTTTTCAGCCAATATTTTGGATTTTTGAAAATTTCACTTTTTTGAGAAAATATCCACTAAATGAGAGAATAATATGTGTGAGGGTACCCCAGGAGAGTTCCAAATGTGTGTGGGTAGAATACATATCCCACGGGGGAAAAATTGAAAAAAGTTGAAAACATTTTTTTTTTGGACTTAGTCATTTTTCCGGCGTTTATCAGACTTTCACATAGGGGAAATGTCATTGAGCGTTCCGATTTCAGTTCCAGAGCGATTCGCCCAATGAGTCCTTGATATTTAGTCGTTTTCAGCCAATTATCTGGATTTTTGAAAATTTCACTTTTTTGTGAAAATATCCACTAAATGAGGGAATAATATATGTGTGAGGGAACCCCAGGAGAGTTCCAAATGTGTGTGGGTAGAATATATATTCCATGGGGGTAAAATTGAAAAAAGTTGAAAACATTTTTTTTTGGACCTAGTCATTTTTCCGGCGTTTATCAGACTTTCAGATAGGGGAAACGTCAGTGAGCGTTACAATTTCAGTTCCAGAGCGATTCGCCCATTGAGTCTTTGATATTTAATAGTTTTCAGCCAATTTTCTGGATTTTTGACAATTTCACTTTTTTGTGAAAATATCCACTAAATGAGGGAATAATATGTGTGAGGGTACCCCAGGAGAGTTAGAAATGTGTGTGGGTAGAATATATATCCCACGGGGGTAAAATTGAAAAAAGTTGAAAAAATAATTTTTCGACTTAGTAATTTTTCCGGCGTTTATCAGACTTTCAGATAGGGGAAATGTCAGTGAGCGTTCCGATTTCAGTTCCAGAGCGATTCGCCCAATGAGTCCTTGATATTTAGTCATTTTCAGACAATTTTCTGGATTTTTGAAAATTTCACTTTTTTGTGAAAATATCCACTAATTGAGCGAATAATATGTGTGATGGTACCCCAGGAGAGTTCCAAATGTGTGTGGGTAGAATATATATCCCACGGGGGTAAAATTGAAAAAAGTTGAAAAAATTTTTTTTTGGACTGTCATTTTTCCGGCGTTTATCAGACTTTCACATAAGGGGAAATGTCAGTGAGCGTTCTGATTTCAGTTCCAGAGCGATTCGCCAAATGAGTCCTTGATATTTAGTCGTTTTCAGCCAATATTTTGGATTTTTGAAAATTTCACTTTTTTGTGAAAATATCCACTAAATGAGAGAATAATATGTGTGAGGGTACCCTAGGAGAGTTCCAAATGTGTGTGGGTAGAATATATATCCCACGGGGGTAAAATTGAAAAAAGTTGAAAAAATTTTTTTTTTGGATTTAGTCATTTTTCCGGTGTTTATCAGACTTTCAGATAGGGCAAATGTCAGTGAGCGTTCCGATTTCAGTTCCAGAGCGATTCGCCCAATGAGTCCTTGATATTTAGTCGTTTTCAGCCAATTTTTTGGATTTTTGAAAATTTCACTTTTTTGTGAAAATATCCACTAAATGAGGGAATAATATGTGTGAGGGTACCCCAGGAGAGTTCCAAATGTGTGTGGGTAGAATATATATCCCACGGGGGTAAAATTGAAAAAAGTTGAAAACATTTTTTTTTGGACTTAGTCATTTTTCCGGCGTTTATCAGACTTTCACATAGGGGAAATTTCAGTGAGCATTCCGATTTCAGTTCCAGAGCGATTCGCCCAATGAGTCCTTGATATTTAGTCGTTTTCAGCCAATATTTTGGCTTTTTGAAAATTTAACTTTTTTTGAAAATATCCACTAAATGAGAGAATAATATGTGTGAGGGTACCCCAGGAGAGTTCCAAATGTATGTGGGTAGAATATATATCCCACGGGGGTAAAATTGAAAAAAGTTGAAAAAATTTTTTTTTGGACTGTCATTTTTCCGGCGTTTATCAGACTTTCACATAAGGGGAAATGTCAGTGAGCGTTCCGATTTCAGTTCCAGAGCGAGTCGCCCAATGAGTCCTTGATTAGAGATGAGCGTTGTTCTACTCGAACTGTTCGCCAATCTCAAATTCGAGCTGTTTTGGGCGGTGTTCGAGCCGATCGGCGAACACGAACAATTTGAGAAAAATTCGGCTGTTCGAGGTTATGTTCGATAACTGTTTGTGCACCAAAATCATAACTGGATTTTTTCTCAGTAATGATGAAAATTAATGTTAATACGCAGTTTGAGTGTACAGCGGGGTGGGGGGAGGGGCAGGGGATGGATCTCTGCAGGAACAATGAAGATCTCCATTTTTTTTTCTCTTTCCCGCATTTGCAGTGGGGAAGTGCAATCTGTCAGCCTATCAGCAGCGCACACACGGAGCGAAGTGCTTTTTTTCACACAAGCAAGGGCATGTGTCATTGGCAGTGTATGTCACATGTCCTTGCCCTATAAGACCAAGCCATTTTCCCCGTCGCCACCATTTTCTCACTGCTGCAGCTGCGTGTTAGACGGCACCGCTGTTGCTTTGTGCGCTATACCTTGTTAATTTCAAGCCAATTTTCGCACAAATATACAGATAGCTTGGGAGTAGGGAATAGTTGTGATTGCAGTCCTTTTAAGGACTAGGTTACAGCATTTCCTACGACTTTTATCAGGGAGGTCTGTGCTCTTAAATAGATAGGTTGTGGGAGTAAAGACTAATTGTAATTGGAGTCCTTTTCAGGACTAGGTTACATGAGTTCCTATCAGTTTTTGCCAGGCAGGTCTGTGCCAGTGCTGTGCAAGTTTTTTTCACAGCATTTGGCTGAATCTCGCAAAGCTAATCCTTTTTGGCCTATTGCAGAGTGTGTTAGTCAGTGGAGTAGCCTATCTGTGTTGCAAGATATACCACCTGTGTATAGAATACCAATTTTTTTACTGCACCTAGTGAAGTAAAATCTTTTGGGCATAGCATCATTCTATTAGTCCATCTATACTGACCTCCATCAGGTTGCAAACTGAATATAATTTTTTTCTGCATCTAGCTCTGAAAAAATATTTGGGCTTCTAGCAGTGTGTGGGACTTGGTCTATTAGTCCATCTATACTGACCTCCATCAGGTTGCAAACTAAAAATAATTTTTTTCTTCATTTAGCTCTGAAAAAATATTTGGGCTTCTAGCAGTGTGTGGGACTTGTTCTATTAGTCCTTCTATACTGACCTCCAGCAGGTTGCAAATTGAATATAATTTTTTTCTGCATCTAGCTCTGAAAAAATAGTTGGGCTTCTAGCGGTGTGTGGGACTTGGTCTATTAGTCCTTCTATACTGACCTCCAGCAGGTTGCAAATTGAATATAATTTTTTTCTGCATCTAGCTCTGAAAAAATAGTTGGGCTTCTAGCGGTGTGTGGGACTTGGTCTATTAGTCCATCTATACTGACCTCCATCAGGTTGCAAATTAAAAATAATTTTTTTCTGCATCTAGCTCTGAAAAAATATTTGGGCTTCTAGCAGTGTGTGGGACTTGGTCTATTAGTCCATCTATACTGACCTCCATCAGGTTGCAAATTAAAAATAATTTTTTTCTTCATTTAGTTCTGAAAAAATATTTGGGCTTCTAGCAGTGTGTGGGACTTGTTCTATTAGTCCTTCTATACTGACCTCCAGCAGGTTGCAAATTGAATATAATTTTTTTCTGCATCTAGCTCTGAAAAAATAGTTGGGCTTCTAGCGGTGTGTGGGACTTGGTCTATTAGTCCATCTATACTGACCTCCATCAGGTTGCAAATTAAAAATAATTTTTTTCTGCATCTAGCTCTGAAAAAATATTTGGGCTTCTAGCAGTGTGTGGGACTTGGTCTATTAGTCCATCTATACTGACCTCCATCAGGTTGCAAATTAAAAATAATTTTTTTCTTCATTTAGCTCTGAAAAAATATTTGGGCTTCTAGCAGTGTGTGGGACTTGTTCTATTAGTCCTTCTATACTGACCTCCAGCAGGTTACAAATTAAAAATAATTTTTATCTGCATCTACAGTACCTCTGAAAAAATATTTGGGCTTCTAGCTGTGTGTGGGACTATTTGTATTAGTCCATCTATACTGACCTCCATCAGGTTGCAAACTGAATATATTTTTTTCTGCTTCTACCTCTGAAAAAATATTTGGCCTTCTAGTAGTGTGTCGGACTTTCTCTATTAGTCCATCTATACTGACCTCCATCAGGTTGCAAATTAAAACTAATTTTTATCTGCATCTACAGTACCTCTGAAAAAATATTTGGGCTTCTAGCTGTGTGTGGGACTATTTGTATTAGTCCATCTATACTGACCTCCATCAGGTTGCAAATTCAAAATAATTTTTTTCTGCATCTAACCCAGCCAATAGTTTTGGCCTAATACCACAGTTTGGCCACTCAGCTCTGCTCGGTTACCATCCATTGTTTTTTTGTGCAAACAACTCCAGAGTTGTGAATTAGTTAACCACCAAAATGAGTGGAAAAAGGCCTGCTGCTGGTGGAAAGGGGAATAGGCGTGTTGGGAAGGGGAAAAAAGGTTGTGTCCGTGGGGTAGGTGTTAAAGCAACAGTAACATCTGCAGAAGAGAGACCATCTTCCAGCCAAACTAAAATGTCTACTTCTTTTAGCGGATAATGTGATAAGATCCCTTTCTTACGGCCACGCCAATCGCTACAAATTCCAGATGAGGCACAAAAACAGCAGGTGCTTCAACGGATATCAAGTGCTCCTTTAAGTGGGCTCTCCTCCACATCAACTTCAACATCACAAATACTCCAGTCCTCAAAGGTGTCACCCAAATCGCACTTGCTTCCTCACAGCTCCCAAATCTCCAGCTACCCGTCTGAGTATGAGGTAGAACAGATGGTTGAGTCTGCAGAGCTGTTTACTCATACTATAGCCTGGGAATCAGAGGTCGACTCCAGCGCTTCTGTGAATCCAGACGAGGAAATGATCTGCACTGATGCCCAGAATCTTTATGAGTCGGATCCAGGACCAGACGCAGAAGGTTCTGACCATAATGTAGACCCTCATTCCCAAACTGTAACTCCTGTTGGTGGAGACAATGAGGAAGACGATGATAAGACTCAAATACCTGATTGGAGCGACAACTTTAGTTTTTTGTCAGGGCAGGAACAGGTTGGCTCTGAGGACGACGGGTGTGATAACGCACAGGGTGATGATGATGAGGTCGGAGATCCCACTTACTGTCAACCCACAGTCAGCCAAGAGATGAGGTCAGCAGAGGAGGTGGAGGAAGATGCTAGTGACGACGAGGTCAGGTTGCGCCTTCCTGGACAGAGACGTAGTACTGGAAGCACGTCAACAACTGCATCCTCAAACACAACTCTGCCTCTCACCACAAGTCGTGGTGGCTCTTCAGGTCGCATGGGTGCTAAGCCTTGCATAGCCTGGGCATTTTTTCAGATCGATAAAGATGACCCAACTCGTGTTATCTGTAACATTTGTCAGCAAAAGCTAAGTAGAGGCCAAAAAATACATAGTTTGAGTACTTCATGCATGAACCGGCACATGGTCATGAAGCATAAGTTGCAGTGGGAAGCTCAGTGTGCTACAATGCGGCCTAGCCGGCCGGGCCAACCACCGTCTGCCATATCTTGTGCATCCGCGGCCTCTTCATTCTCTGTGACTGGGGGGACAGCAGTCACACCTGTTTTGGGGCGCAGACCTGCCACCTCTTTACCCGCAACAGCCAGCGTGATTGGCAGGTCATCATTTTCTTTGGAGGTGGGAACACCAGCTGGTGTTGAGCGCTGTCCGACATCGATAGCACCACCTTTGGATCAAGGCAACCTAACATGTCCGCCTGCATCTTCCTCACAGACCGGCAGTTTGCCGGGGACACCCTTATCAACCCTGTCTAAGCACAATAGCCAGCCCTCGGTCCCTCAGATGTGGACAAGTAAAAGACCATTTCCTCCTAGCCATGAGAAAGCTAAGAGGTTGAATTTCACCATCTGCAAGCTCTTGGCTACAGAAATGCTGCCTTTCCGCCTGGTGGACACAGAGGATTTTCGAGACCTTATGTCCGTCGCAGTGCCCCAGTACCAGATGCCCAGTCGGCACTACTTCTCAAAGAAAGGTGTGCCTGCGCTCCACCAGCATGTCGCACACAACATCACCGCTTCTTTGAGAAACTCTGTGTGTGACAGGGTGCATTTCACCACAGACACTTGGACGAGTAGGCATGGACAGGGGCGTTACATGTCGCTGACTGGGCACTGGGTAACTATGGTGACAGCAGGACAAGGGGCTGCTGTCCAAGTCTTGCCGTCCCCACGAGTTGTGCGTCAATCCTCTTTATGTCAAAGTTCCTCCACTGCTTCTGCCTCCTCAACCTCCTCTCGGTCTTCCACCTGCACCCAAAGCCTGTCTGGTCATGCCACAAGCTTTCTAACTGCGCAGAAGGGATTCTGCACACCTCCATACTATGCTGGCAGTAGGGCTCAACGTCATCAGGCGGTTTTTACATTGAAATGTCTGGGAAATGTGAGTCACACAGCTGAGGAGTTGTGGTCAGCTCTGGAGAACCAATTTCATGAATGGTTGTCTCCACTGGACCTGAAACCAGGGAAGGCCGTGTGCGACAATGCTGCAAACCTGGGTGCGGCCCTTCGCCGGGGCAATGTCACACACGTGCCTTGTATGGCTCACGTGTTGAACCTGGTTGTCCAGCAATTTTTAGCCCACTATCCCAGACTAGATGGCCTTCTGCAGAGGGCACGGTCGCTGTGTGCTCATTTCCGCCGTTCGCATCCCGCAGCTCAGCGACTTACATCTCTACAGAAGTCGTTGGGCCTGCCACTTCACCGGCTAAAATGCGATGTGCCTACCCGGTGGAATTCAACTCTGCACATGTTGCAGCGACTGTGGCAGCACCGACAAGCCCTGGTGCAATACGTTCTGGCGTATAGCCTGGGCCAACGAGATTCAGAGGTGGGGCAAATCACGCTGGAGGAGTGGTCTCAGATCAGGGACCTATGCACCCTTCTGCACAGTTTTGAAATGGCGACGAAGATGTTTAGTGCTGACGATGCCATTATCAGCATGACTATTCCGGTGATTTACATGCTGGAGCACATGTTAAACAGAATTCGGAGTCAGGTGGTGGCACAAGAGGAGGTGGAGGAAGTAGAGGAGGAGGAGTTGTATGCGGAAGGGCTAACATCTGCAAGGTCCAGACGGTCGGCAGCACCAAGGCGGCAGGCATGTGAGGGTGGGGGAGATGGTTTTACCAGGGCGCATGGTAGCAGCCAAACTAGTGAGGAAGGTGCAGGAGCCCAGGAAGAAGTGGAGGACGAACTGATGGAAGACTCATCAGATGAGGGAGACCTTGATCACATTTCTGTTGTGCGAGGTTGGGGGGAGAGGACAGAGGAAGGAAGCATGATTGTTACCTCGCCACCAACACAACAGGGACTTGGTGCTCCTGGATGCGCAACACACATGAGTGCCTTCTTGCTGCACTACCTGCAACATGACCCTCGAATTGTGAGAATTAGAAATAATCCTGACTACTGGGTTGCCACACTGTTAGATCCCCGGTACAAAAGTAAATTTGCAGAAATTATTCCTGCCATAGAAAGGGATGCACGCATGCAGGAGTATCAGCAGAGACTGTTGCAGAATCTTACATGTGCTTTTCCACAAAATACCAGTGGTGCACGTAGTGAATCTCACAGTTCCAACTTGCCAACCGTGGGACCGTCAAGTGTTCAGCACTCAAACCGTAACAGAACCACAGTATCTGCTGGTAACATCAATTTTGCGGAATCATTTCACCACTTTTTTAGCCCATCCTTTGCAAGGCCACAGGAGACAAGAAGTCTGACACATAGTCAACGCCTAGAGACGATGGTACAGGAGTATCTCCAAGTAAACATTGAAGCCACGACTGTGTCACTGGACACTTGCTCTTTTTGGGCTTCCAATCTGGATAAATGGCCGGAGCTAGCCACTTACGCCTTGGAGATCTTGTCATGCCCCGCAGCCAGCGTTCTGTCTGAACGTGTGTTCAGCGCTGCTGGTGGTGTGCTGACAGATAAGCGCACGCGGCTCTCCACTGATAATGTAGACAGACTCACGTTCATAAAGATGAACAAATCATGGATCCGAAACGACTTTTCTACCCCTGTGTCATCCTGGGGAGAGTAAAAGCTTGATGATTGGTTAAAATCACCCTACCAACCGTTTTAAGCTTTCAAATTACTAATCATGTTTATCTGTATCTTGGCTGGAAAATAATTTGGGCTTTGTAGCAGTGTGCAGCACTGATTCTATTAGGCCATCTATAATAAGCTCCACCAGATTTAAAATTACTAATCATGTTTATCTGTATCTTGACTGATCCTATTAGGCCATCTATACTAAAGCTTCACCCGATTTAAAATTAATAATAATTTTTAGCTGCATCTAGCCCGGAAAATAATTTTGGGGCTCCGAGATGCGCAAGACACATAAGTGCCTTCTTGCTGCACTACCTGCAGCATGACCCTCATATTGTCAGAATTCGAAGTAATCATGACTACTGGGTTGCCACACTCTTAGATCCCCCAAACTTTTCGATCAACCTTTTCATTTTAATAAAGACCAAAAAAATTGTCATTTTTGAAATTATAAGCATTAGCAGGTTGTTAGAAACTGAAATCAAAAAGTTTTCAACTCAAAACTTTATTCTAGGTGATGTTACATTTTCACATAGGACCCCTTGTTCGAAAGGAGCTTCTGAACTCTCTCGTCCATTGAATTTGTCAGGTTTTGGATGGTTTCTGCTTCAATTGTTTTGCATGAGGACAGAATACCCTCCCAGAGCTGTTGCTTAGATGTGAACTGCCTCCCGCCATCATAGAGACTCCTTTTAATGATGCTCCAAAGGTTCTGAATGGGGTACAGGTCAGGGGAGCATGGGGGTTACACCATAAGTTTGTCCCCTTTTATGCCCATATCAGCCAGAGATGCAGATGTTTTATGTGCAGCATGAGATGGTGCATTATCATGCAAAAAAATGATCTTGCTGTGAAATACACGGTTCTTCTTCTTGAACCATGGCAGGAAGTGCTGTTTGAGAAAATCCACATACATTATGGAGTTCATCTTTAGCGCCTTCAGGGATCCTAAAGGGGCCGACAATCTCTCTCCCCATGATTCCAGCCCAAAACATTACTCCACCTCCTCCTTGTTGGCGCTGTAGCCGTGTTTGCGTGGGGTGTCCATCAACCAGCCATCCTCCACTCCATCCATCTGGACCATCGAGCGCTGCACGGCACTCATCCGTGAACAAAACAGTTTTGAAATCAGTCTTCATGTAATGTTTGGCCCACTGGAGCCGTTTCTGCTTGTGTGAAGTGGATAGAGGAGGTCGACAGGATGGCGTATGCACAGCTGCAAACCTCTGAAGGACCGTGCATCTTGTTGTTCGGTGGACGTTGGAGGCACAAGCAGCTTCAAAAACTTGTCTGCTGCTATGACAAGGCTTTTTTGCCGCTGCTCTTTCAACCTGACGTAATTGCCTGTAGGAAAGAGTCCTCAATTTGCCCTTATCAGCACGCACACGTGTGTACTGTGAATCAGCTACATACTTCTTGATTGCCAAGACACTTCATCCTGATCATCGCACAATGTTGATTGTAGTCATGCCTTGACCTAAACACTCCACAATTTGTTGCTTCTCAGCAGCCGACACATCCTTTTTCTTTCCCATTTTGGCAGAAAATGTAGGCTGCTTAATAATGTGAGACAGCCTTCTTAAGTAGTCTTGCCTTTCATTGGACACACCTGCCAAACTAATTAGCACAGGTGTCTGCAATTGCTTACAGTGATATAAAGAGCCCTGACACACATCACCATCAATGAGTTTAACTGACAAACAAACAAATTCTTCCCTTATCACTCCTAAACAATTTTTGCATAATAATTTGGAACGCAGTGTACATGTGCTTTTCCACAAAACACCAGTGGTTCACGTAGTGAATCTTACAGTTCTAACTTGCCAACCGTGGTCTGTATGGAGTTGTTCAATAAAGGGCCCAAAATTAAGATAACATAGATGGGAGAGGTCTCTATGAATAGGAATTCCTAAGTATTTGATACCCTGTGAGGGCCAGGCAAAGGGAAAGTTGGACTGGATGGAATCCTATATGGATTTGGGGAGGGAGACATCGAGGGCCTCAGACTACGCTGCATTGATTTTAAAATTTGACCATGTAACAAAGTGATCTATTTCAGCCATAACAGCATGGATGGATATATGTGATTGAGTGATATATACTAGGACATCATCAGCAAATAGAGAGCACTTGTACTCGGTGCCTCCCACCTCAATCCACCTAATATTGGAGTTATGGCGAATTGATGAGAGCAGGTGCTCCGTCACTAGGATGTATAAGAGAGGGGACAGAGGACATCCCTGCCTTGTCCCATTGGTGATTGTGAAAGGTGATGAAAATGTTCTGATGCACCCCCTGGGCCTTGGGACACCCGGAGCCGGACCCTTTTTGGTGGATGCTGGTGGTTGTAGTCTTCGTGGCGGCGACCCGGTTCCGTGGCTCAGGGTGGTCAAACCAGTGGCGGAACTATTTATGTGGTTTTGATGTTTAAATGTCCGACTACGCCACCCGTGGATTGCGGTCAGAGTGAACCGCCGCTGCAGGGCAGACCGCTGAGGCTGGTGTTGTGGGTGCAGCAGAGCGTAGCATAACTCCCCACGGGAGGAATATAGCCTCAGGGCAGTGTATGCGGAGGATGGGGGTGATGGTGCAGGGCAGCAGCAGTAACGACACGGAGTCAGTGTTGCAGTCCAGGGCCTTTACTCACAGTTCTTATTATCCAGACCACGTCTGCAGGTAACGGCTGCCCACGTCGTACTGTGCTCACCAGGTGAGGGGCTCAGACAACTCCTAGATAACTTTGGAGCGCTTCACAGGACCCCCTTTGTGTGTCCTTTGTCTGGCCTTTCTTACCAACCCTTCTGTCCGGCTGCCTCGGGCCTCCTCTTGGTAAACTTGGCGCCAGTTTCCCTGACCCTATGTGGTGCCTTCCTAGCGGGTGTAGCGAGGGGCTGCGCCACATAAAATGTCACAGCCTCCGGTTTCTAGCTGAGGGTCGTTTCCTGCCTCCACTAGTTTCGGGGACCCGTCTCCCCCTTTGGCCTGACCCCTCCACGCAGGTGGATTCGGGCGTGCGGTGGCGACTCGCCCGTCCGCACCCCTGGGATCCCTTCATTCCTCGTTCCTGGAGCCTTCTCCGCTCCTCTTCCTTCCTTCTCCCTCTTCCAGGCCTGGGCCTCTGTTACTAGGCCCGCCTCCGGAGCAGAGCTCATACAGAGCCCCTGCTCCCTGCCACTTCTGCTCAGACTTCTCTGCACTGAACTAAGATGGTGCCCACCTTTTATACTCCCTTCTCAATGCACACAAGAACTGCTTCCTCCCTGCTCCTGCACTACAGGGTTCCCCTTCCTCAGTGTTCCCTCCCCCCACTCCAGCCAGGGACAGGGACTGTCGTGCCCATCTCAGAGGCATATTGGTCGCCCTGCCCCACGGCAATGTGGTGTAATGCATGCAGGTGTCGGGTCCTGATCCACACTCCATCCTTACCTGAGAGTGAGATATCACACCTCTGGGTGAGGTGCAATACCTCTGTAGCAACCGAGCCCTCAGGGTGCTACAGTTCCAATTTATCTTCAGTCCTAGGTGACGTATTGTGATACAGGGCCGTGATTTTGGCTATAAAAGGGTCCCCTAGACCCCTACCCCAAGCTTTTTAAGAGAATCATATATGGCGTGCCAGGAGACTCTATGGAATGCTTTCTCAGCATCCAACGAGAGTATCTAATTACAAATTTTTAACTGCATCTAGCCCAGGAAATACTTTGTGCCTAGTAGCAGTGTCTGCTAGTCAGCGGATTATCCCGGCTGTTAAGCAAGCTACACCACCTGTAGTTTAGACACTTAATTTTTTCAAAGGAAATGCTTCGGGACCATGGGATACTCAGTGAAGAGCATCAGGAGGCACCCCAAGGCATAGGGGCTGGGACTGGCAGTAAGATGCCTTGCGGTGGACAGCCGAGCTCGATCCTTATAAAAGCTTTTTAACTGCAGCAGCTTTAGTGGACGCTACTGGAGCTGGAATTACGCGGCTGCTGGCATGAGACTTGCCCTCCAATAGATCCTTGTAAATGGATTTAAAGTGTATTCATTCAAATTAGAGAGACAATTTAATTTAAAAAGCTTAGAGCTGCCTCCACCACAGGGGGGCTCGCTCGACCCACCAGCGGACAGGCACCAGTATTGGGAGAGGGGGGCTGGCCATCAGGGTTCACCGCGGCTCTGGCACAAACCTGTCGACACGGAGGTGGCACGGGCAGGAGCGGACTGGCCGTGTCGGCTTCTCACTTTTTGGATTTTAGAAGGGCATGACATGCCTATATCTGTGTCTCCCCCTCCTTTTACTCCTCCACCTCTTTTATTTTCGCATGACTATATGTACTTGTCACTTTTCCATGTGTTAGTTGTGTCTTCTGAGCAGTTTGTCAGCTTTTGGACACCTTTGAAGGTGTTTTCTATGTGTTTCTATGTGTTTTTGTTTGCCTGCCATTGGTTTTAACGGTGTTCGAAGGTGTTCGACGAACAGTTCGACGAACAGTTCGGCGAACACACGGGTGTTCGACGAACCGAACCGAACTCGAACACTACGGGGGTGGCTCAACACTATCCTTGATATTTAGTCGTTTTCAGCCAATTTTCTGGATTTTTGAAAATTTCACTTTTTTGTGAAAATATCCACTAAATGACAGAATAATATGTGTGAGGGTACCCCAGGAGAGTTCCAAATGTGTGTGGGTAGAATATATATCCCACGGGGGTAAAATTGAAAAAAGTTGAAAACATTTTTTTTTTGGACTTAGTCATTTTTCCTGCGTTTATCAGACTTTCAGATAGGGGAAATGTCAGTGAGCGTTGCGATTTCAGTTCCAGAGCGATTCGCTCAATGAGTCCTTGATGTTTAGTCGTTTTCAGCCAATTTTCTGGATTTTTGAAAATTTCACTTTTTTTGTGAAAATATCCACTAAATGAGGGAATAATATGTGTGAAGGTACCCCAGGAGAGTTCCAAATGTGTGTGGGTAGAATATATATCCCACGGGGGTAAAATTGAAAAAAGTTTAAAAAAATTTTTTTTTGGACTTAGTAATTTTTCCGGCGTTTATCAGACTTTCAGATAGGGGAAATGTCAGTGAGCGTTCCGATTTCAGTTCCAGAGCGATTCGCTCAAAGAGTCCTTGATATTTAGTCGTTTTCAGCCAATATTTTGGATTTTTGAAAATTTCACTTTTTTGTGAAAATATCCACTAAATGAGAGAATAATATGTGTGAGGGTGCCCCAGGAGAGTTCCAAATGTGTGTGGGTAGAATATATATCAGACGGGGGGTAAAATTGAAAAAAGTTGAAAAAAATTTTTTTTTGGACTTTGTCATGTTTCCGGCGTTTATCAGACTTTCAGATAGTGAGTGAGCTAGGGAGTGAGCGTTCCGAATTCAGTTCCAGAGCGATTCGCCCAATGAGTCCATGATATTTAGTCGTTTTCAGCCAATTTTCTGGATTTTTGAAAATTTCACTTTTTTGTGAAAATGTCCACTAAATGATTGAATAATATGTGTGAGGGTGCCCCAGGAGAGTTCCAAATGTGTGTGGGTAGAATATATATCAGACGGGGGGTAAAATTGAAAAAAGTTGAAAAAAATTTTTTTTTGGACAGTCATTTTTCCGGCGTTTATCAGACTTTCAGATAGTGAGTGAGCTAGGGAGTGAGCGTTCCGATTTCAGTTCCAGAGCGATTCGCCCAATGAGTCCTTGATATTTAGTCGTTTTCAGGCAATTTTCTGGATTTTTGGAAAATTTTACTTTTTTGTGAAAATATCCACTAAATGAGGGAATAATATGTGTGAGGGTACCCCAGGAGAGTTCCAAATGTGTGTGGGTAGAATATATATCCCACGGGGGTAAAATTTAAAAAAGTTGAAAAAATTATTTTTTTGGACTTAGTCATTTTTCCGGCGTTTATCAGACCTTCAGATAGGGGAAATGTTAGTGAGCGTTCCGATTTCAGTTCCAGAGCGATTCGCTCAATGAGTCCTTGATGTTTAGTCGTTTTCAGCCAATTTTCTGGATTTTTGAAAATTTCACTTTTTTGTGAAAATATCCACCAAATGAGGGAATAATATGTGTGAGGGTACCCAGGAGAGTTCCAAATGTGTGTGGGTAGAATATATATCCCACGGGGGTAAAATTGAAAAAAGTTGAAAACATTTTTTTTTGGACTTAGTCATTTTTCCGGCGTTTATCAGACTTTCAGATAGGGCAAATGTCAGTGAGCGTTCCGATTTCAGTTCTAGAGCGATTCGCCCAATGAGTCCTTGATATTTAGTCGTTTTCAGCCAATTTTCTGGATTTTTGACAATTTCACTTTTTTGTGAAAATATCCACTAAATGAGGGAAAAATATGTGTGAGGGTACCCCAGGAGAGTTAGAAATGTGTGTGGGTAGAATATATATCCCACGGGGGTAAAATTGAAAAAAGTTGAAAAAATAATTTTTTGGACTTAGTAATTTTTCCGGCGTTTATCAGACTTTCAGATAGGGGAAATGTCAGTGAGCGTTCTGATTTCAGTTCCAGTGCGATTCGCCCAATGAGTCTTTGATATATAGACGTTTTCAGCCAATATTTTGGATTTTTGAAAATTTCACTTTTTTGTGAAAATATCCACTAAATGAGGGAATAATATGTGTGAGGGTACCACAGGAGAGTTCCAAATGTGTGTGGGTAGAATATATATCTCACGGGGGTAAAATTGAAAAAAGTTGAAAAAATTTTTTTTTGGACTTAGTCATTTTTCCGGCGTTTATCAAACTTTCAGAGAGGGGAAATGTCAGTGAGCGTTCCGATTTCAGTTCCAGAGCGATTCGCTCAATGAGACCTTGATGTTTAGTCGTTTTCAGCCAATTTTCTGGATTTTTGAAAATTTCACTTTTTTGTGAAAATATCCACTAAATGAGGGAATAATATGTGTGAAGGTACCCCAGGAGAGTTCCAAATGTGTGTGGGTAGAATATATATCCCACGGGGGTAAAATTGAAAAAAGTTTAAAAAAATTTTTTTTTGGACTTACTAATTTTTCCGGCGTTTATCAGACTTTCAGATAGGGCAAATGTCAGTGAGCGTTCCAATTTCAGTTCCAGAGCGATTCGTCCATTGAGTATTTGATATTTAATAGTTTTCAGCCAATTTTCTGGATTTTTGACAATTTCACTTTTTTGTGAAAATATCCACTAAATGATTGAAAAATATGTGTGAGGGTACCCCAGGAGAGTTAGAAATGTGTGTGGGTAGAATATATATCCCACGGAGGTAAAATTGAAAAAAGTTGAAAAAATAATTTTTTGGACTTAGTAATTTTTCCGGCGTTTATCAGACTTTCAGATAGGGGAAATGTCAGTGAGCGTTCCGATTTCAGTTCCAGAGCGATTCGCCCAATGAGTCCTTGATATTTAGTCATTTTCAGCCAATTTTCTGGATTTTTGAAAATTTCACTTTTTTGTGAAAATATCCACTAAATGAGAGAATAATATGTGTGAGGGTACCCCAGGAGAGTTCCAAATGTGTGTGGGTAGAATATATATCCCACGGGGGTAAAATTGAAAAAAGTTGAAAACATTTTTTTTTTGGACTTAGTCATTTTTCCGGCGTTTATCAGACCTTCAGATAGGGGAAATGTTAGTGAGCGTTCCGATTTCAGTTCCAGAGCGATTCGCTCAATGAGTCCTTGATGTTTAGTCGTTTTCAGCCAATTTTCTGGATTTTTGAAAATTTCACTTTTTTGTGAAAATATCCACCAAATGAGGGAATAATATGAGTGAGGGTACCCCAGGAGAGTTCCAAATGTGTGTGGGTAGAATATATATCCCACGGGGGTAAAATTGAAAAAAGTTGAAAACATTTTTTTTTTTGGACTTAGTCATTTTTCCGGTGTTTATCAGACTTTCAGATAGGGCAAATGTCAGTGAGCGTTCCGATTTCAATGCCAGAGTGATTTTCCCAATGAGTCCTTGATATTTAGTCGTTTTCAGCCAATTTTCTGGATTTTTGAAAATTTCACTTTTTTGTGAAAATATCCACTAAATGAGGGAATAATATGTGTGAGGGTACCCCAGGAGAGTTCCAAATGTGTGTGCGTAGAATATATATCCCACGGGGGTAAAATTGAAAAAAGTTGAAAAAATAATTTTTTGGACTTAGTAATTTTTCCGGCGTTTATCAGACTTTCAGATAGGGCAAATTTCAGTGAGCATTCCAATTTCAGTTCCAGAGCAATTCGCCCAATGAGTCCTTGACATTTAGTCATTTTCAGCCAATTTTCTGGATTTTTGAAAATTTCACTTTTTTGTGAAAATATCCACTAAATGAGGGAATAATATGTGTGAGGGTACCCCAGGAAAGTTCCAAATGTGTGTGGGTAGAATATATATCAGACGGGGGGTAAAATTGAAAAAAGTTGAAAAAAAATTTTTTTTGGACTTTGTCATTTTTCCGGCGTTTATCAGACTTTCAGATAGTGAGTGAGCTAGGGAGTGAGCGTTCCGATTGCAGTTCCAGAGCGATTCGCCCAATGAGTCCTTGATATTTAGTCATTTTTGGCCAATTTTCAGGATTTTTGAAAATTTCACTTTTTTGTGAAAATATCCACTAAATGAGGGAATAATATGTGTGAGGGTACCCCAGGAGAGTTCCAAATGTGTGTGGGTAGAATATATATCAAACAGGATTAAAATTGAAAAAAGTTGAAAACATTTTTTTTTGGACTTAGTCAGTTTTCCGGTGTTTATCAGACTTTCAGATAGGGTAAATGTCAGTGAGCATTCCGATTTCAGTTCCAGAGCGACTCGCCTAATGAGTCCTTGATATTTAGTCGTTTTCAGCCAATTTTCTGGATTTTTGAAAATTGTACTTTTTTGTGAAAATATCCACTAAATGAGGGAATAATATGTGTGAGGGTACCCCAGGAGAGTTCCAAATGTGTGTGGGTAGAATATATATCCCACGGGGGTAAAATTGTAAAAAGTTGAAAAATTTTTTTTTTGAAATTAGTCATTTTTCCGGCGTTTATCAGACTTTCAGATAGGGAAAATGTCAGTGAGTATTTCGATTTCAGTTCCAGAGCGATTCGCCCCATGAGTCCTTGATATTTAGTCGTTTTCAGCCAATAATTTGGATTTTTGAAGATTTCACTTTTTTGTGAAAACATCCACTAAATGAGGGAATAATATGTGTGAGGGTACCCCAGGAGAGTTCCAAATGTGTGTAGGTAGAATATATATCCCACGGGGTAAAATTGAAAAAAGTTGAAAAAAAATTTTTTTTCGACTTTGTCATTTTTCCGGCGTTTATCAGACTTTCAGATAGGCGAAATGTCAGTGAGCGTTCCGATTTCAGTTCCAGAGCGATTCGCCCAATGAGTTCTTGATATTTAGTCGTTTTCAGCCAATTTTCTGGATTTTTGAAAATTTCACTTTTTTGTGAAAATATCCACTAAATGAGGGAATAATATGTGTGAGGGTACCCCAGGAGAGTTCCAAATGTGTGTGGGTAGAATATATATCCCACGGGGATAAAATTGAAAAAAGTTGAAAACATTTTTTTTTTGGATTTAGTCATTTTTCCGGCGTTTATCAGACTTTCAGATAGGGCAAATTTCAGTGAGCATTCCAATTTCAGTTCCAGAGCGAATCGCCCAATGAGTCCTTGACATTTAGTCATTTTCAGCCAATTTTCTGGATTTTTGAAAATTTCACTTTTTTGTGAAAATATCCACTAAATGAGGGAATAATATGTGTGAGGGTACCCCAGGAGAGTTCCAAATGTGTGTGGGTAGAATATATATCTCACGGTGTAAAATTGAAAAAACTTGAAAAAAATTTTTTTTTGGACTTAGGCATTTTTTCCGGCTTTTATCAGACTTTCAGATAGGGAGTGAGCTAGGGAGTGAGCGTTCCGATTTCAGTTCCAGAGCGATTCGCCCAATGAGTTCTTGATATTTAGTCGTTTTCAGCCAATTTTCTGGATTTTTGAAAATTTCACTTTTTTGTGAAAATATCCACTAAATGATTGAATAATATGTGTGAGGGTGCCCCAGGAGAGTTCCAAATGTATGTGGGTAGAATATATATGAGACGGGGGGTAAAATTGAAAAAAGTTGAAAAAAATTTTTTTTTGGACTTTGTCATTTTTCCGGCGTTTATCAGACTTTCAGATAGTGAGTGAGCTAGGGAGCGAGCGTTCCGATTTCAGTTCCAGAGCGATTCGCCCAATGAGTCCTTGATATTTAGTCGTTTTCAGGCAATTTTCTGGATTTTTGGAAAATTTTACTTTTTTGTGAAAATATCCACTAAATGAGGGAATAATATGTGTGAGGGTACCCCAGGAAAGTTCCAAATGTGTGTGGGTAGAATATATATCTCACGGGGGTAAAATTTAAAAAAGTTGAAAAAATTATTTTTTTGGACTTAGTCATTTTTCCGGCGTTTATCAGACTTTCGGATTGGGGAAATGTCAGTGAGCGTTCCGATTTCAGTTACAGTGCGATTCGCCCAATGAGCCCTTGATATTTAGTCGTTTTCAGCCAATTTTCTGGATTTTTGAAAATTTCACTTTTTTGTGAAAATATCCACTAAATGATTGAATAATATGTGTGAGGGTCCCCCAGGAGAGTTCCAAATGTGTGTGGGTAGAATATATATCAGACGGGGGGTAAAATTGAAAAAAGTTGAAAAATTTTTTTTTTTCGGACTTTGTCATTTTTCCGGCGTTTATCAGACTTTCAGATAGGGGAAATGTCAGTGAGCGTTCCGATTTCAGTTCCAGAGTGATTCGCTCAATGAGTCCTTGATATTTAGTCGTTTTCAGCCAATTTTCTGGATTTTTGAAAATTTCACTTTTTTGTGAAAATATCCACTTAATTAGGGAATAATATGTGTGAGGGTACCCCAGGAGAGTTCCAAATGTGTGTGGGTAGAATATATATCCCACGGGGTAAAATTGAAAAAAGTTGAAAAAAAATTTTTTTTGGACTTTGTCATTTTTCCGGCATTTATCAGACCTTCAGATAGTGAGTGAGCTAGGGAGTGAGCGTTCCGATTTCAGTTCCAGAGCGATTCGCCCAATGAGTCCTTGATATTTAGTCGTTTTCAGGCAATTTTCTGGATTTTTGGAAAATTTTACTTTTTTGTGAAAATATCCACTAAATGAGGGAATAATATGTGTGAGGGTACCCCAGGAAAGTTCCAAATGTGTGTGGGTAGGATATATATCCCACGGGGGTAAAATTTAAAAAAGTTGAAAAAATTATTTTTTTGGACTTAGTCATTTTTCCGTCGTTTATCAGACTTTCAGATTGAGGAAATGTCAGTGAGCGTTTCGATTTCAGTTACAGTGCGATTTGCCCAATGAGCCCTTGATATTTAGTCGTTTTCAGCCAATTTTCTGGATTTTTGAAAATTTCACTTTTTTGTGAAAATACCCACAAAATGATTGAATAATATGTGTGAGGGTGCCCCAGGAGAGTTCCAAATGTGTGTGGGTAGAATATATATCAGATGGGGGGTAAAATTGAAAAAAGTTGAAATAAATTTTTTTTTGGACTTTGTCATTTTTCCGGCGTTTATCAAACTTTCAGATAGTGAGTGAGCTAGGGAGTGAGCGTTCCGATTTCAGTTCCAGAGCGATTCGCCCAATGAGTCCTTGATATTTAGTCGTTTTCAGGCAATTTTCTGGATTTTTGGAAAATTTTACTTTTTTGTGAAAATATCCACTAAATGAGGGAATAATATGTGTGAGGGTACCCCAGGAGAGTTCCAAATGTGTGTGGGTAGAATATATATCCCACGGGTGTAAAATTTAAAAAAGTTGAAAAAATTTTTTTTTGGACTTAGTCATTTTTCCGGCGTTTATCAGACTTTCAGATAGGAGAAATGTCAGTGAGCGTTCCGATTTCAGTTCCAGAGTGATTCACCCAATGAGCCCGTGATATTTAGTCATTTTCAGCCAATTTTCTGGATTTTTGAAAATTTCACTTTTTTGTGAAAATATCCACTAAATGAGGGAATAATATGTGTGAGGGTACCCCAGGAGAGTTCCAAATGTGTGTGGGTAGAATATATATCCCACGGGGGTAAAATTGTAAAAAGTTGAAAAAATTTTTTTTTGGACTTAGTCATTTTTCCGGCGTTTATCAGACTTTCAGGTAGGGGAAATGTCAGTGAGCATTCCGATTTCAGTTCCAGAGCGATTCGCCCCATGAGTCCTTGATATTTAGTCGTTTTCAGCCAATTTTCTGGATTTTTGAAAATTTCACTTTTTTGTGAAAATATCCACTTAAATAGGGAATAATATGTGTAAGGGTACCCCAGGAGAGTTCCAAATGTGTGTGGGTAGAATATATATCCCACGGCGGTAAAATTGAAAAAAAATTTTTTTTGGACCTAGTCATTTTTCCGGCGTTTATCAGACTTTCAGATAGGGGAAATGTCAGTGAGCGTTCCGATTTCAGTTCCAGAGCGATTCGCCCAATGAGCCCTTGATATTTAGTCATTTTCAGCCAATTTTCTTGATTTTTGAAAATTTCACTTTTTTGTGAAAATATCCACTAAATGAGGGAATAATATGTGAGAGGGTACCCCAGGAGAGTTCCAAATGTGTGTGGGTAGAATATATATCCCACGGGGGTAAAATTTAAAAAAGTTGAAAAAATTATTTTTTTGGACTTAGTCATTTTTCCGGCGTTTATCAGACTTTCAGATTGGGGAAATGTCAGTGAGCGTTCCGATTTCAGTTACAGTGCGATTCGCCCAATGAGTCCTTGATATTTAGTCGTTTTCAGCCAATTTTCTGGATTTTTGAAAATTTCACTTTTTTGTGAAAATATCCACTTAAATAGGGAATAATATGTGTAAGGGTACCCCAGGAGAGTTCCAAATGTGTGTGGGTAGAATATATATCCCACGGCGGTAAAATTGAAAAAAAATTTTTTTTGGACCTAGTCATTTTTCCGGCGTTTATCAGACTTTCAGATAGGGGAAATGTCAGTGAGCGTTCCGATTTCAGTTCCAGAGCGATTCGCCCAATGAGTCCTTGATATTTAGTCATTTTCAGCCAATTTTCTGGATTTTTGCAAATTTTACTTTTTTGTGAAAATATCCACTAAATGAGGGAATAATATGTGTGAGGGTACCCCAGGAGAGTTCCAAATGTGTGTGGGTAGAATATATATCCCACGGCGGTAAAATTGAAAAAAAATTTTTTTTGGACCTAGTCATTTTTCCGGCGTTTATCAGACTTTCAGATAGGGGAAATGTCAGTGAGCGTTCCGATTTCAGTTCCAGAGCGATTCGCCCAATGAGTCCTTGATATTTAGTCATTTTCAGCCAATTTTCTGGATTTTTGCAAATTTTACTTTTTTGTGAAAATATCCACTAAATGAGGGAATAATATGTGTGAGGGTACCCCAGGAGAGTTCCAAATGTGTGTGGGTAGAATATATATCAGACAGGGGGTAAAATTTAAAAAAGTTGAAAACATTTTTTTTTTGGACTTAGTCATTTTTGCGGCGCTTATCAGACTTTCAGATTGGGGAAATGACAGTGAGCGTTCCGATTTCAGTTCCAGAGCAATTCGCCCAATGAGTCCTTGATATTTAGTCGTTTTCAGCCAATTTTCTGGATTTTTGGAAAATTTAACTTTTTTGTGAAAATATCCACTAAATGATGGAATAATATGTGTGAGGGTACCCCAGGAGAGTTCCAAATGTGTGTGGGTAGAATATATATCCCACGGGGGCAAAATTGTAAAAAGTTGAAAATATTTATTTTTTGGACTTAGTCATTTTTCCGGCGTTTATCAGACTTTCAGATAGGGGAAATGTCAGTGAGCATTCCGATTTCAGTTCCAGAGCGATTCGCCCCATGAGTCCTTGATATTTAATCGTTTTCAGCCAATATTTTAGATTTTTGAAAATTTCACTTTTTTGTGAAAATATCCACTAAATGAGGGAATATTATGTGTGAGGGTACCCCAGGAGAGTTCCAAATGTGTGTGGGTAGTATATATATCCCACGGGGGTAAAATTGAAATAAAAAATTTTTGGACTTAGTCATTTTTCTGGCGTTTATCAGACTTTCAGATAGGGGAAATGTCAGTGAGCGTTCCGATTTTCAGTTCCAGAGCGATTCGCCCAATGAGGCCTTGATATTTAGTCATTTTCAACCAATTTTCTGGATTTTTGAAAATTTCACTTTTTTGTGAAAATATCCACTAAATGAGGGAATAATATGTGTGAGGGTAACCCAGGAGAGTTCCAAATGTGTGTGGGTAGAATATATATCCCACGGGGGTAAAATTGAAAAAAGTTGAAAAAAAATTTTTTTTGGACTTAGTCATTTTTCTGGCGTTTATCAGACTTTCAGATAGGGGAAATGTCAGTGAGCGTTCCGATTTCAGTTCCAGAGCGATTCGCCCAATGAGTCCTTGATATTTAGTCGTTTTCAGCCAATTTTCTGGATTTTTGAAAATTTCCCTTTTTTGTGAAAATATCCACTAAATGAAGGAATAATATGTGTGAGGGTACCCCAGGAGAGTTCCAAATGTGTGTGGGTAGAATATATATCTCACGGTGTAAAATTGAAAAAAGTTTAAAAAAAATTTTTTTGGACTTAGTCATTTTTCCGGCATTTATCAGACTTTCAGATAGTGAGTGAGCTAGGGAGTGAGCGTTCCGACTTCTGTTCCAGAGCGATTCGCCCAATGAGTCCTTGATATTTCGTCGTTGTCAGGCAATTTTTTTGATTTTTGAAAATTTCACTTTTTTGTGAAAATATCCACTAAATGAGGGAATAATATGTGTGAGGGTACCCCAGGAGAGTTCCAGATGTGTGTGGGTAGAATATATATCCCACGGGGGTAAAATTGAAAAAAAAATTTTTTTGGACATAGTCATTTTGCCGGCGTTTATCAGACTTTCAGATAGGGGAAATGTCAGTGAGCGTTCGGATTTCAATTCCAGAGCGATTCGCCCAATGAGTCCTTGATATTTAGTCGTTTTCAGGCAATTTTCTGGATTTTTGGAAAATGTTACTTTTTTGTGAAAATATCCACTAAATGAGGGAATAATATGTGTGAGGGTACCCCAGGAGAGTTCTAAATGTGTGTGGGTAGAATATATATCAGACGGGGGGTAAAATTGTAAAAAGTTGAAAAATTTTTTTTTGGACTGTCATTTTTCCAACGTTTATCAGACTTTCAGATAGGGGATATGTCAGTGAGCGTTCCGATTTCAGTTACAGTGCGATTCGCCCCATGAGTCCTTGATATTTAGTCGTTTTCAGCCAATTTTCTGGATTTTTGAAAATTTCACTTTTTTGTGAAAATATCCACTAAATGAGGGAATAATATGTGTGAGGGTACCCCAGGAGAGTTCCAAATGTGTGTGGGTAGAATATATATCCCACGGGGGTAAAATTGAAAAAAGTTGAAAAAAATTTTTTTTTGGACTTAGTCATTTTACCGGCGTTTATCAGACTTTCAGATAGGGGAAATGTCAGTGAGCATTCCGATTTCAGTTCCAGAGCGATTTGCCCAATGAGTCCTTGAAATTTAGTCGTTTTCAGCCAATTTTCTGAATTTTTGAAAATTTCACTTTTTTGTGAAAATATCCACTAAATAAGGGAATAATATGTGTGAGGGTACCCCAGGAGAGTTCCAAATGTGTGTGGGTAGAATATATATCCCACGGGGGTAAAATTGAAAAAAAAATTTTTTTGGACTTTGTCATTTTTCCGTCGTTTATCAGACTTTCACATAGGGGAAATGTCAGTGAGCGTTCCGATTTCAGTTCCAGAGCGACTCGCCCAATGAGTCCTTGATGTTTCATCGTTGTCAGGCAATTTTCTGGATTTTTGAAAATTTCACTTTTTTGTGAAAATATCCACTAAATGAGGGAATAATATGTGTGAGGGTACCTCAGGAGAGTTCCATATGTGTGTGGGTAGAATATATATCAGACGGGGGGTAAAATTGAAAAAAGTTGAAAAATTTTTTTTTTGGACTTAGTCATTTTTCCGGCATTTATCAGACTTTCAGAAAGGAGAAATATCAGTGAGCGTTCCGATTTCAGTTCCAGAGCGATTCGCCCAATGAGTCCTTGATATTTAGTCGTTTTCAGCCAATTTTCTGGATTTTTGAAAATTTCACTTTTTTGTGAAAATATCCACTAAATGAGGGAATAATATGTGTGAGGGTACCCCAGGAGAGTTCCAAATGTGTGTGGGTAGAATATATTTCCCACGGGGGTAAAATTGAAAAAAGTTTAAAAATTTTTTCTTTTGGATTTAGTTATTTTTCGGCGTTTATCAGACTTTCAGATAGGGGAAATGTCAGTGAGCATTCCGATTTCAGTTCCAGAGCGTTTCGACCAATGAGTCCTTGATATTTAGTCGTTTTCAGCCAATTTTCTGGATTTTTGAAAATTTTACTTTTTTGTGAAAATATCAACTAAATGAGGGAATATTATGTGTGAGGGTACCCCAGGAGAATTCCAAATGTGTGTGGGTAGAATATATATCCCACGGGGGTAAAATTGAAAAAAAAATTTTTTGGGGACTTAGTCATTTTTCCGGCGTTTATCAGACTTTCAGATTGGGAGTGAGCTAGGGAGTGAGCGTTCTGATTTCAGTTCCAGAGCGATTCGCCCAATGAGTCCTTGATATTTCGTCGTCAGGCAATTTTCAGAATTTTTGATAATTTCACTTTTTCGTGAAAATATTGACTAAATGAGGGAATAATATGTGTGAGGTTACCTCAGGAGAGTTCCAAATGTGTGTGGGTAGAATGTACAGTGCCTACAAGTAGTATTCAAACCCCTGCAGATTTAGCTGGTTTGATAAGATGCAAATAAGTTAGAGCCTTCAAACTGCAAACGAGAGTAGATTTTATGAACAGAAGCATAAATCTTACACACCAAAAAGTTATGTTGCTCAGTTGAATTTTATTAAATTTTAAACATAAAAGTGTGGGTCAATTATTATACAACCCCTATGTTTAATATTTTGTGGAATAACCCTTGTTTGCAATTACAGCTAATAATCGTCTTTTATAAGACCTGATCAGGCCGGCACAGGTCTGTGGAGTTATCTTGGCCCACTCCTCCATGCAGATCTTCTCCAAGTTATCTAGGTTCTTTGGGTGTCTCATGTGGACTTTATTCTTGAGCTCCTTCCACAAGTTTTCAATTGGGTTAAGGTCAGGAGACTGACTAGGCCACTCCAACACCTTGACTATTTCCCTATTGAACCAGGCCTTGGTTTTCTTGGCTGTGTGCTTTGGGTTGTTGTCTTGTTGGAAGATGAAATTATGACCCATCTTAAGATCCTTGATGGAGGAGCGGAGGTTCTTGGCCAAAATCTCCAGGTAGGCCGTGCTATGCATCTTCCCATGGATGCGGACCAGATGGCCAGGCCCCTTGGCAGAGAAACAGCCCCACAGCATGATGCTGCCACCACCATGCTTGACTGTAGAGATGGTATTCTTGGGGTCATATGCAGTGCCATCCAGTCTCCAAACGTCACGTGTGTGGTTGGCACCAAAGATCTCGATCTTGGTCTCATCAGACCATAGAACCTTGAACCAGTCTGTCTCAGAGTCCTCCAAGTGATCATGAGCAAACTGTAGACGTGCCTTGACATGACACTTTGAAAGTAAAGGTACCTTACGGGCTCGTCTGGAACGGAGACCATTGCGGTGGAGTACGTTACTTATGGTATTGCCTGAAACCAATGTCCCCACTGCCATGAGATCTTCCCGGAGCTCCTTCCTTGTTGTCCTTGGGTTAGCCTTGACTCTTCGGACAAGCCTGGCCTCGGCACGGGAGGACACTTTCAAAGGCTGTCCTGGTCGTGGAAGGCTAACAGTAGTTCCATAAGCCTTCCACTTACGGATGATGCTCCCAACAGTGGAGACAGGTAGGCCCAACTCCTTGGAAAGGGTTTTGTACCCCTTGCCAGCCTTGTGACCCTCCACGATCTTGTCTCTGATGGCCTTGGAATGCTCCTTTGTCTTCCCATGTTGACCATGTCTGAGTGCTGTTCACAAGTTTGGGGAGGGTCTTAAATAGTCAGAAAAGGCTGGCAAAAGAGATCTTTAATCCACACATGTGAAGCTCATTATTCTTGTGTCTGAACTACTTCTTAATACTTTAGGGGGACCAAACAGAATTCTTGTGGTTTGAGGGGTTGAATAATAAATGACACTCTAAACTAACTTTTTACGTTTAAAAAAAAAAAAAAAAAAAAAAATTGCTGCAGTGCATTTCCCACTTCCAGGCTGATCTACAGTACAAATGTCACAATGCCAAGTTAATTCCGCATGTGTCAACCAGCTAAATCTGCAGGGGGTTGAATACTACTTGTAGGCACTGAGTGTCCCACGGGGGTAAAATTGAAAAGAGTTGAAAACATTTTTTTTTTTGGACTTAGTCATTTTTCCGGCGTTTATCAGACTTTCAGATAGGGGAAATGTCAGTGAGCGTTCCGATTTCAGTTCCAGAGCGATTCGCCCAATGAGTCCTTGATATTTAGTCGTTTTCAGCCAATTTTCTGGATTTATGAAAATTTCACTTTTTTGTGAAAATATCCACTAAATGAGGGAATAATTTGTGTGAGGGTACCCCAGGAGAGTTCCAAATGTGTGTGGGAAGAATATATATCCCACAGGGTTAAAATTGAAAAAAAAATTTTTTTTTGCACTTAGTCATTTTTCCGTTGTTTATCAGGCTTTCAGATAGGGGAAATGTCAGTAAGCATTCCGATTTCAGTTCCAGAGCGATTCGCCCAATGAGTCCTTGATATTTAGTCGCTTTCAGCCAATTTTCTGGTTTTTCAAAAATTTCACTTTTTTGTGAAAATATTCTCTAAATGAGGGAATAATATGTGTGAGGGTACCCCAGGAGTGTTCCAAATGTGTGTGGGTATAATATATATCCCACGGGGGTAAAATTGAAAAAAGTTGAAAACATTTTTTTTTTGGATTTAGTCATTTTTCCGGCATTTATCAGACTTTTAGATACGGGAAATGTCAGTGAGGGTTCTTATTTCAGTTCCAGAGTGATTCGCTGGATGAGTCCTTGATATTTCGTCGTTTTCAGGCAATTTTCTGGATTTTTGAAAATTTCACTTTTTTGTGAAAATATCCACTAAATGAGGGAGTAATATGTGTGAGGTTACCCCAGGAGAGATCCAAATGTGTGTGGGTAGAATATATATCCCACAGGGTTAATATCCCACAGGGTTAAAATTGAAAATAGTTGAAAAAAAATTTTTTTTTTGTACTTAGTCATTTTTCCGGCGTTTATCAGACTTTCAGATAGGGGAAATGTCAGTGAGCATTCCGATTTCAGTTCCAGAGCGATTCGCCCAATGAGTCCTTGATATTTAGTCGTTTTCAGCCAATTTTCTGGATTTTTGAAAATTTCACTTTTTTGTGAAAATATCCACTAAATGAGGGAATAATATGTGTGAGGGTACCCCAGGAGAGTTCCAAATGTGTGTGGGTAGAATATATATTCAACGGGGGTAAAATTGAAAAAAGTTGAAAAATTTTTTTTTTTGGACTTAGTCATTTTTCCGGCGTTTATCAGACTTTCAGATAGGGGAAATGTCAGTGAGCGTTCCGATTTCAGTTCCAGAGCGATTCGCCCAATGAGTCCTTGATATTTCGTCGTTTTCAGCCAATTTTTTGGATTTTTGAACATTTTACTTTTTTGTGAAAATATCCACTAAATGAGGGAATAATATGTGTGAGGGTACCCCAGGAGAGTTCCAAATGTGTGTGTTTAGAATATATATCCCACGGGGGTAAAATTGAAAAAAGTTGAAAATTTTTTTTTTTGGATTTAGTCATTTTTCTGGCATTTATCAGACTTTCAGATAGGGGAAATGTAAGTGAGCATTCCGATTTCAGTTCCAGAGTGATTCGCCCAATGAGTCCTTGATATTTAGTAGTTTACAGGCAATTTTCTGGATTTTTGAAAATTTCACTTTTTTGTGAAAATATCCACTGAATGAGGGAATAATATGTGTGAGGGTACCCCAGGAGAGTTACAAATGTGTGTGGGTAGAATATATATCCCTCGGGGGTAAAATTGAAAAAAGTTGAAAAATTTTTTTTTTTGGACTTAGTCATTTTTCTGGCGTTTATCAGACTTTCAGATAGGGGAAATGTCAGTGATCGTTCCGATTTCATTTCCAGAGCGATTTGCCCAATGAGTCCTTGATATTTCGTCATTTTCAGCTAATTTTCTGGATTTTTGAAAATTTCACTTTTTTGTGAAAATATCCTCTAAATGAGGGAATAATATGTGTTAGGGTACCCCAGGAGAGTTCCAAATTTGTGTGGGTAGAATATATATCCCACGGGGTAAAATTGAAAAAAGTTTAAAAAAAATTTTTTTTGGACTTAGCCATTTTTCTGGCTTTTATCAGACTTTCAGATAGGGGAAATGTCAGTGAGCATTCCAATTTCAGTTGCAGAGCGATTCGCCCAATGAGTCCTTGATATTTAGTTGTTTTCAGCCAATTTTCTGGATTTTTGAAAATTTCACTTTTTTGTGAAATTATCCACTAAATGAGGGAATAATATGTGTGAGGGTACTCCAGGAGAGTTCCAAATGTGTGTGGTAGAATATATATCCCACGGGGGTAAAATTGAAAAAGTTGAAAAAAATTTTTTTTTGGACTTAGTCATTTTTCCGGCGTTTATCAGACTTTCAGATAGGAGAAATGTCAGTGAGCGTTCCGATTTCAGTTACAGAGCGATTCGCCCAATGAGTCCTTGATATTTAGTCGTTTTCAGGCAATTTTCTGGATTTTTGAAAATTTCACTTTTTTTTTAAAATATCCACTAAATGAGGGAGTAATATGTGTGAGGTTACCCCAGGAGAGATCCAAATGTGTGTGGGTAGAATATATATCCCACAGGGTTAATATCCCACAGGGTTAAAATTGAAAATAGTTGAAAAAAAATTTTTTTTTTGTACTTAGTCATTTTTCCGGCGTTTATCAGACTTTCAGATAGGGGAAATGTCAGTGAGCATTCCGATTTCAGTTCCAGAGCGATTCGCCCAATGAGTCCTTGATATTTAGTCGTTTTCAGGCAATTTTCTGGATTTTTGAAAATGTCACTTTTTTTGTGAAAATATCCACTAAATGAGGGAATAATATCTGTGAGGGTACCCCAGGAGAGTTCCAAATGTGTGTGGGTAGAATATATATCCCACGGGGGTAAAATTGAAAAAAGTTTAAATATTTTTTTTTTTGGATTTAGTCATTTTTCTGGCATTTATCAGACTTTCAGATAGGGGAAATGTAAGTGAACATTCCGATTTCAGTTCCAGAGCGATTCGCCCAATGAGTCCTTGATATTTAGTCGTTTTCAGCCAATTTTCTGGATTTTTGAAAATTTCACTTTTTTGTGAAAATATCCACTAAATGAGGAAATAATATGTGTGAGGGTACCCCAGGAGAGTTCCAAATGTGTGTGGGTAGAATATATATCCCACGGGGGTAAAATTGAAAAAAGTTGAAAAATTTTTTTTTTTGGACTTAGTCATATTTCCGGCATTTATCAGACTTTCACATACGGGAAATGTCAGTGAGCGTTCCGATTTCAGTTCCAGAGCGATTCGCCCAATGAGTCCTTGATATTTAGTCGTTTTCAGGCAATTTTCTGGATTTTTGAAATATTTCACTTTTTTGTGAAAATATCCACTAAATGAGGGAATAATATGTGTGAGGTACCCCAGGAGAGTTCCAAATGTGTGTGGGTAGAATATATATCCCACAGGGTTAAAATTGAAAATAGTTGAAAAAAAATTTTTTTTTGTACTTAGTCATTTTTCCCGCGTTTATCAGACTTTCAGATAGGGGAAATGTCAGTGAGCATTCCGAATTCAGTTCCAGAGCGATTTACCCAATGAGTCCTTGATATTTAGTCGTTTTCAGCCAATTTTCTGGATTTTTGAAAATTTCACTTTTTTGTGAAAATATCCACTAAATGAGGGAATAATATGTGTGAGGGTACCCCAGGAGAGTTCCAAATGTGTGTGGGTAGAATATATATCCCACGGGGGTAAAATTGAAAAAAGTTTAAATATTTTTTTTTTTGGACTTACTCATTTTTCTGGCATTTATCAGACTTTCAGATAGGGGAAATGTAAGTGAGCATTCCGATTTCAGTTCCAGAGCGATTCGCCCAATGAGTCCTTGATATTTAGTCGTTTTCAGCCAATTTTCTGGATTTTTGAAAATTTCACTTTTTTGTGAAAATATCCACTAAATGAGGGAATAATATGTGTGAGGGTACCCCAGGAGAGTTCCAAATGTGTGTGGGTAGAATATATATCCCACAGGGTTAAAATTGAAAATAGTTGAAAAAAAATTTTTTTTTGTAGTTAGTCATTTTTCCCGCGTTTATCAGACTTTCAGATAGGGGAAATGTCAGTGAGCATTCCGAATTCAGTTCCAGAGCGATTTGCCCAATGAGTCCTTGATATTTAGTCGTTTTCAGCCAATTTTCTGGATTTTTGAAAATTTCACTTTTTTGTGAAAATATCCACTAAATGAGGGAATAATATGTGTGAGGGTACCCCAGGAGAGTTCCAAATGTGTGTGGGTAGAATATATATCCCACGGGGGTAAAATTGAAAAAAGTTTAAATATTTTTTTTTTTGGATTTACTCATTTTTCTGGCATTTATCAGACTTTCAGATAGGGGAAATGTAAGTGAGCATTCAGATTTCAGTTCCAGAGCGATTCGCCCAATGAGTCCTTGATATTTCGTGGTTTTCAGCTAATTTTCTGGATTTTTGAAAATTTCACTTTTTTTGTGAAAATATCCACTAAATGAGGGAATAATATGTGTGAAGGTACCCCAGGAGAGTTCCAAATGTGTGTGGGTAGAATATATATCCCACGGGGGTAAAATTGAAAAAAGTTGTAAATTTTTTTTTTTTGGACTTAGTCATATTTCCGGCGTTTATCAGACTTTCACATACGGGAAATGTCAGTGAGCGTTCCGATTTCAGTTCCAGAGCGATTCGCCCAATGAGTCCTTGATATTTAGTCGTTTTCAGCCAATTTTCTGGATTTTTGAAAATTTCACTTTTTTGTGAAAATATCCACTAAATGAGGGAATAATATGTGTGAGGTTACCCCAGGAGAGTTCCAAATGTGTGTGGGTAGAATATATATCCCACGGGGGTAAAATTGAAAAAAGTTAAAATATTTTTTTTTTTGGATTTAGTCATTTTTCTGGCATTTATCAGACTTTCAGATAGGGGAAATGTAAGTGAGCATTCCGATTTCAGTTCCAGAGCGATTCGCCCAATGAGTCCTTGATATTTAGTCGTTTTCAGGCAATTTTCTGGATTTTTGAAAATTTCACTTTTTTGTGAAAATATCCACTAAATGAGGGAATAATATGTGTGAGGGTACCCCAGGAGAGTTCCAAATGTGTGTGGGTAGAATATATATCCCACGGGGGTAAAATTGAAAAAAGTTTAAATATTTTTTTTTTGGACTTAGTCATTTTTCCGGCGCTTATCAGACTTTCAGATAGGGGAAATGTCAGTGAGCATTCCGATTTCAGTTCCAGAGCGATTCGCCCAATCAGTCCTTGATATTTAGTCGTTTTCAGGCAATTTTCTGGATTTTTGAAAATTTCACTTTTTTTTTTAAATATCCACTAAATGAGGGAGTAATATGTGTGAGGTTACCCCAGGAGAGTTCCAAATGTGTGTGGGTAGAATATATATCCCACGGGGGTAAAATTGAAAAAAGTTGAAAAAAATTTTTTTTTGGACTTAGTCATTTTACCGGCGTTTATCAGACTTTCAGATAGGGGAAATGTCAGTGAGCATTCCGATTTCAGTTCCAGAGCGATTTGCCCAATGAGTCCTTGAAATTTAGTCGTTTTCAGCCAATTTTCTGAATTTTTTAAAATTTCACTTTTTTGTGAAAATATCCACTAAATGAGGGAATAATATGTGTGAGGGTACCGAAGGAGAGTTCCAAATGTGTGTGGGTAGAATATATATCCCACGGGGGTAAAATTGAAAAAAGTTGAAAAACATTTTTTTTTGGACTTAGTCATTTTTCTGGCGTTTATCAGACTTTAAGATAGGGGAAATGTAAGTGAGCATTCCCATTTCAGTTCCAGAGCGACTCGCCCAATGAGTCCTTGATATTTAGTCGTTTTCAGCCAATATTTTGGATTTTTGAAAATTTCACTTTTTGTGAAAATATCCACTAAATGAGGGAATAATAAGTGTGAGGGTACCCCAGGAGAGTTGCAAATGTGTGTGGGTAAAATATATATCTCACGGGGGTAAAATTGAAAAAATGTGAAAAAAATTTTTTTTGGACTTAGTCATTTTTCCGCCTTTTATCAGACTTTCAGATAGGGGAAATGTCAGTGAGCGTTCCGATTTCAGTTCCAGAGCGATTCGCCCAATGAGTCCTTGTTATTTTGTCGTTTTCAGCCAATTTTCTGGATTTTTGAAAATTTCACTTTATTGTGTAAATATCCACTAAATGAGGGAATAATATGTATGATGGTACCCCAGGAGAGTTCCAAATGTGTGTGGGTAGAATATATATCCCACGGGGGTAAAATTGAAAACATTTTTTTTTTTTGGACTTAGTCATTTTTCCGACGTTTATTAGACTTTCAGATAGGGGAAATGTCAGTGAGCGTTCCGATTTCTGCTCCAGAGCGATTCGCCCAATGAGTCCTTGATATTTAGTCGTTTTCAGCCAATTTTCTGGATTTTTGAAAATTTCACTTTTTTGTGAAAATATCCACTAAATGAGGGAATAATATGTATGAGGGTACCCCAGGAGAGTTCCAAATGTGTGTGGGTAGTATATATATCCCATGGGGGTAAAATTCAAAAAAGTTGAAAAAAATTTTTTTTTGGATTTAGTCATTTTTCTGGCGTTTATCAGACTTTAAGATAGGGGAAATGTCAGTGAGCGTTCTGATTTCAGTTCCAGAGCGATTCGCCCAATGAGTCTTTGATATTTAGTTGTTTTCAGCCAATTTTCTGGATTTTTGAAAATTTCACTTTTTTGTAAAAATATCCACTAAATTAGGGAATAATAAGTGTGAGGGTACCCCAGGAGAGTTCCAAATGTGTGTGGGAAGAATATATATCCCACAGGGGTAAAATTGAAAAAGTTGAAAAAAATTTATTTTTGGACTTAGTCATTTTTCCGGCGTTTATCAGACTTTCAGATAGGGGAAATGTCAGTGAGCATTCCGATTTCAGTTCCAGAGCGATTCGCCCAATGAGTCCTTGTTATTTCGTCGTTTTCAGCCAATTTTCTGGATTTTTGAAAATTTCACTTTTTTGTGAAAATATCCGCTAAATGAGGGAATAATATGTGTGAGGGTACCCCAGGAGAGTTCTAAATGTGTGTGGGAAGAATATATATCTCACGGGGGTAAAATTGAAAAAATGTGAAAAAAATTTTTTTTGGACTTAGTCATTTTTCCGCCTTTTATCAGACTTTCAGATAGGGGAAATGTCAGTGAGCGTTCCGATTTCAGTTCCAGAGCGATTCGCCCAATGAGTCCTTGTTATTTTGTCGTTTTCAGCCAATTTTCTGGATTTTTGAAAATTTCACTTTTTTGTGAAAATATCCACTAAATGAGGGAATAATATGTATGATGGTACCCCAGGAGAGTTCCAAATGTGTGTGGGTAGAATATATATCCCACGGGGGTAAAATTGAAAAAAGTTTAAAAAAATTTTTTTTTGGACTTAGTCATTTTTCTGGCGTTTATCAGACTTTAAGATAGGGGAAATGTCAGTGAGCATTTCCATTTCAGTTCCAGAGCGATTCGCCCAATGAGTCTTTGATATTTAGTCGTTTTCAATCAATTTTCTGGATTTTTGAAAATTTCACTTTTTTGTGAAAATATCCACTAAATGAGGGAATAATATGTGTGAGGGTACCCCAGGAGAGTTCTAAATATGTGTGGCTAGAATATATATCTGACAGGGGTAAAATTGAAAAAAGTTGAAAAAAATTTTTTTTTGGACTTAGTCATTTTTCTGGCGTTTATCAGACTTTCAGATAGGAGAAATGTCAGTGAGCGTTTCGATTTCAGTTCCAGAGCGATTCGACCAATGAGTCCTTGTTATTTAGTCGTTCTCAGACAATTTTCTTGATTTTTGAAAATTTCACTTTTTTGTGAAAATATCCACTAAATGAGGGAATAATAAGTGTGAGGGTACCCCAGGAGAGTTCCAAATGTGTGTGGGTAAAATATATATCCCACGGGGGTAAAATTGAAAAAAGTTGAAAAAAATTTTTTTTTGGACTTAGTCATTTTTCCGGCGTTTATCAGACTTTCAGATAGGGCAAATATCAGTGAGCATTCCGATTTCAGTTCCAGAGCGATTCGCCCAATGAGTCCTTGATATTTAGTCATTTTCAGCCAATTTTCTGGATTCTTGAAAATTTCACTTTTTTGTGAAAATATCCACTAAATGAGGGAATAATATGTATGATGGTACCCCAAGAGAGTTCCAAATGTGTGTGGGTAGAATATATATCCCACGGGGGTAAAATTGAAAAAAGTTTAAAAAAATTTTTTTTTGGACTTAGTCATTTTTCTGGCGTTTATCAGACTTTAAGATAGGGGAAATGTCAGTGAGCATTCCCATTTCAGTTCCAGAGCGATTCGCCCAATGAGTCTTTGATATTTAGTCGTTTTCAATCAATTTTCTGGATTTTTGAAAATTTCACTTTTTTGTGAAAATATCCACTAAATGAGGGAATAATATGTGTGAGGGTACCCCAGGAGAGTTCTAAATATGTGTGGCTAGAATATATATCTGACAGGGGTAAAATTGAAAAAAGTTGAAAAAAATTTTTTTTTGGACTTAGTCATTTTTCTGGCGTTTATCAGACTTTCAGATAGGAGAAATGTCAGTGAGCGTTTCGATTTCAGTTCCAGAGCGATTCGACCAATGAGTCCTTGTTATTTAGTCGTTCTCAGACAATTTTCTTGATTTTTGAAAATTTCACTTTTTTGTGAAAATATCCACTAAATGAGGGAATAATATGTGTGAGGGTACCCCAGGAGAGTTCCAAATGTGTGTGGGTAAAATATATATCCCACGGGGGTAAAATTGAAAAAAGTTAAAAAAAAATTTTTTTTGCACTTAGTCATTTTTCTGGCGTTTATCAGACTTTCAGATAGGGGAAATGTCAGTGAGTGTTCCGATTTCAGTTCCAGAGCGATTCACCCAATGAGTCCTTGATATTTAGTCATTTTCAGCCAATTTTCTGGATTCTTGAAAATTTCACTTTTTTGTGAAAATATCCACTAAATGAGGGAATAATATGTATGAGGGTACCCCAGGAGAGTTCCAAATGTGTGTGGGTAGAATATATATCCCACGGGGGTAAAATTGAAAAAATTTAAAAAAATTTTTTTTTGGACTTAGTCATTTTTCTGGCGTTTATCAGACTTTAAGATAGGGGAAATGTCAGTGAGCATTCCCATTTCAGTTCCAGAGCGATTTGCCCAATGAGTCTTTGATATTTAGTCGTTTTCAATCAATTTTCTGGATTTTTGAAAATTTCACTTTTTTGTGAAAATATCCACTAAATGAGGGAATAATATGTGTGAGGGTACCCCAGGAGAGTTCTAAATATGTGTGGCTAGAATATATATCTGACAGGGGTAAAATTGAAAAAAGTTGAAAAAATTTTTTTTTTGGACTTAGTCATTTTTCTGGCGTTTATCAGACTTTCAGATAGGAGAAATGTCAGTGAGCGTTTCGATTTCAGTTCCAGAGCGATTCGACCAATGAGTCCTTGTTATTTAGTCGTTTTCAGACAATTTTCTTGATTTTTGAAAATTTCACTTTTTTGTGAAAATATCCACTAAATGAGGGAATAATATGTGTGAGGGTACCCCAGGAGAGTTCCAAATGTGTGTGGGTAAAATATATATCCCACGGGGGTAAAATTGAAAAAAGTTGAAAAAAATATTTTTTTGGACTTAGTCATTTTTCCGGCATTTATCAGACTTTCAGATAGGGGAAATGTTAGTGAGCGTTCCGATTTCAGTTCCAGAGCGATTCGCCCATTGAGTCCTTGTTATTTAGTTGTTTTCAGCCAATTATCTGGATTTTTGAAAATTTCACTTTTTTGTGAAAATATCCACTAAATGAGGGAATAATATGTGTGAGGGTACCGAAGGAGAGTTCCAAATTTGTGTGGGTAGAATATATATCCCACGGGGGTAAAATTGAAAAAAGTTCTAAAAAAAATTTTTTTGGACTTAGTCATTTTTCCGGCGTTTATCAGACTTTCAGATAGGGGAAATGTCAGTGAGCGTTCCGATTTCAGTTCCAGAGCGATTCGCCCAATGAGTCCTTGATAATTAGTCGTTTTCAGCCAATTTTCTGGATTTTTGAAAATTTCACTTCTTTGTGAAAATATCCACTAAATGAGGGAATAATATGTGTGAGGGTACCGAAGGAGAGTTCCAAATGTGTGTGGGTAGAATATATATCCCACGGGGGTAAAATTGAAAAAAGTTGAAAAAATTTTTTTTTGGGACTTAGTCATTTTTCCGGCGTTTATCAGACTTTCAGATAGGGGAAATGTCAGTGAGCGTTCCGATTTCAGTTCCAGAGCGATTCGCCCAATGAGTCCTTGTTATTTAGTTGTTTTCAGCCAATTTTCTGGATTTTTGAAAATTTCACTTTTTTGTGACAATATCCACTAAATGAGGGAATAATATGTGTGAGGGTACCCCAGGAGAGTTCCAAATGTGTGTGGGTAGAATATATATCCCACGGGGGTAAAATTGAAAAAAGTTGAAAAAAATATTTTTTTGGACTTGGTCATTTTTCCGGCGTTTATCAGACTTTCAGATAGGGCAAATGTTAGTGAGCGTTCCGATTTCAGTTCCAGAGCGATTCGCCCAATGAGTCCTTGTTATTTAGTTGTTTTCAGCCAATTATCTGGATTTTTGAAAATTTCACTTTTTTGTGAAAATATCCACTAAATGAGGGAATAATATGTGTGAGGGTACCGAAGGAGAGTTCCAAATGTGTGTGGGTAGAATATATATCCCACGGGGGTAAAATTGAAAAAAGACAAAAAAAATTTTTTTTTTGATTGTCATTTTTCTGGCGTTTATCAGACTTTAAGACAGGGGAAATGTCAGTGAGCATTCCCATTTCAGTTCCAGAGCGATTCGCCCAATGAGTCTTTGGTATTTAGTCGTTTTCAGCCAATTTTCTGGATTTTTGAAAATTTCACTTTTTTGTGAAAATATCCACTAAATGAGGGAATAAAATGTATGAGGGTACCGAAGGAGAGTTCCAAATTTGTGTGGGTAGAATATATATCCCACGGGGGTAAAATTGAAAAAAGTTAAAAAAATTTTTTTTTGGGACTTAGTCATTTTTCCGGCGTTTATCAGACTTTCAGATAGGGGAAATGTCAGTGAGCATTCCCATTTCAGTTCCAGAGCGATTCGCCCAATGAGTCCTTGATAATTAGTCGTTTTCAGCCAATTTTCTGGATTTTTGAAAATTTCACTTCTTTGTGAAAATATCCACTAAATGAGGGAATAATATGTGTGAGGGTACCCCAGGAGAGTTCCAAATGTGTGTGGGTAGAATATGTATCCCACGGGGGTAAAATTGAAAAAAGTTGAAAAAAATATTTTTTTGGACTGTCATTTTTCTGGCATTTATCAGACTTTAAGACAGGGGAAATGTCAGTGAACATTCCCATTTCAGTTCCAGAGCGATTCGCCCAATGAGTCTTTGGTATTTAGTCGTTTTCAGCCAATTTTCTGGATTTTTGAAAATTTCACTTTTTTGTGAAAATATCCACTAAATGAGGGAATAAAATGTATGAGGGTACCGAAGGAGAGTTCCAAATTTGTGTGGGTAGAATATATATCCCACGGGGGTAAAATTGAAAAAAGTTAAAAAAAATTTTTTTTGGGACTTAGTCATTTTTCCGGCGTTTATCAGACTTTCAGATAGGGGAAATGTCAGTGAGCATTCCCATTTCAGTTCCAGAGCGATTCGCCCAATGAGTCCTTGATAATTAGTTGTTTTCAGCCAATTTTCTGGATTTTTGAAAATTTCACTTTTTTGTGAAAATATCCACTAAATGAGGGAATAATATGTGTGAGGGTACCGAAGGAGAGTTCCAAATGTGTGTGGGTAGAATATGTATCCCACGGGGGTAAAATTGAAAATAGTTAAAAAAAAAATTTTTTTTTGACTGTCATTTTTCTGGGGTTTATCAGACTTTCAGATAGGGGAAATGTCAGTGAGCGTTCCGATTTTAGTTCCAGAGCGATTCGCCCAATGAGTCCTTGTTATTTAGTTGTTTTCAGCCAATTTTCTGGATTTTTGAAAATTTCACTTTTTTGTGAAAATATCCACTAAATGAGGGAATAATATGTGTGAGGGTACCCCAGGAGAGTTCTAAATGTGTGTGGGAAGAATATATATCCCATGGGGTTAAAATTGAAAAAAGTTGAAAAAAAATTTTTTTTGGACTTGGTCATTTTTCCGGCGTTTATCAGACTTTCAGATAGGGCAAATGTTAGTGAGCGTTCCGATTTCAGTTCCAGAGCGATTCGCCCAATGAGTCCTTGTTATTTAGTTGTTTTCAGCCAATTATCTGGATTTTTGAAAATTTCACTTTTTTGTGAAAATATCCACTAAATGAGGTAATAATATGTGTGAGGGTACCGAAGGAGAGTTCCAAATTTGTGTGGGTAGAATATATATCCCACGGGGGTAAAATTGAAAAAAGTTTTAAAAAAATTTTTTTTGGACTTAGTCATTTTTCCGGCGTTTATCAGACTTTCAGATAGGGGAAATGTCAGTGAGCATTCCGATTTCAGTACCATAGCGATTCGCCCAATGAGCCCTTGATATTTAGTCGTTTTCAGCCAATATTTTGGATTTTTGAAAATGTCACTTTTTTGTGAAAATATCCACTAAATGAGGGAATAATATGTGTGAGGGTACCCCAGGAGAGTTCCAAATGTGTGTGGGTAGAATATATATCCCACGGGGGTAAAATTGAAAAAAGTTGAAAAAAATTTTTTTTTTGGACTTAGTCATTTTTCCGGCGTTTATCAGACTTTCAGATAGGGCAAATATCAGTGAGCATTCCGATTTCAGTTCCAGAGCGATTCGCCCAATGAGTCTTTGATATTTAGTCATTTTCAGCCAATTTTCTGGATTCTTGAAAATTTCACTTTTTTGTGAAAACATCCACTAAATGAGGGAATAATATGTATGAGGGTACCCCAGGAGAGTTCCAAATGTGTGTGGGTAGAATATATATCCCACGGGGGTAAAATTGAAAAAAAGTTTAAAAAAATTTTTTTTTGGACTTAGTCATTTTTCTGGCGTTTATCAGACTTTAAGATAGGGGAAATGTCAGTGAGCATTCCCATTTCAGTTCCAGAGCGATTCGCCCAATGAGTCTTTGATATTTAGTCGTTTTCAGCCAATTTTCTGGATTTTTGAAAATTTCACTTTCTTGTGAAAATATCCACTAAATGAGGGAATAATATGTGTGAGGGTACCCCAGGAGAGTTCTAAATATGTGTGGGTAGAATATATATCTGACAGGGGTAAAATTGAAAAAAGTTGAAAAAAATTTTTTTTTGGACTTAGTCATTTTTCTGGCGTTTATCAGACTTTCAGATAGGAGAAATGTCAGTGAGCGTTTCGATTTCAGTTCCAGAGCGATTCGACCAATGAGTCCTTGTTATTTATTCGTTTTCAGACAATTTTCTTGATTTTTGAAAATTTCACTTTTTTGTGAAAATATCCACTAAATGAGAGAATAATATGTGTGAGGGTACCCCAGGAGAGTTCCAAATGTGTGTGGGTAAAATATATATCCCACGGGGGTAAAATTGAAAAAAGTTAAAAAAAAATTTTTTTTGCACTTAGTCATTTTTCTGGCGTTTATCAGACTTTCAGATAGGGGAAATGTCAGTGAGTGTTCCGATTTCAGTTCCAGAGCGATTCGCCCAATGAGTCCTTGATATTTAGTTGTTTTCAGCCAATTTTTTGGATTTTTCAAAATTTGACTTTTTTGTGAAAATATCCACTAAATGAGGGAATAATATGTGTGAGGGTTCCCCACTAGAGTTCCAAATGTGTGTGGGTAGAATATATATCCCATGGGGGTAAAATTGAAAAAAGTTGAAAAAATTTTTTTTTTGGACTTAGTCATTTTTCCGGCGTTTATCACACTTTCAGATAGGGGAAATGTCAGTGAGCATTCCGATTTCAGTTCCAGAGCGATTGGCCCAATGAGTCCTTGATATTTAGTCGTTTTCAGCCAATTTTCTGGATTTTTGAAAATTTCACTTTTTTGTGAAAGTATCCACTAAATGAGGGAATAATATGTGTGAGGGTACCCCAGGAGAGTTCCAAATGTGTGTGGGTAGAATATATATCCCACGGGGGTAAAATTGAAAAAATGTGAAAAAATTTTTTTTTTTGGACTTAATCATTTTTCCGCCTTTTATCAGACTTTCAGATAGGGGAAATATCAGTGAGCATTCCCATTTCAGTTCCAGAGCGATTCGCCCAATGAGTCCTTGATAGTCGTTTTCAGCCAATTTTCTGGATTTTTGAAAATTTCACTTTGTGTAAATATCCACTAAATGAGGGAATAATATGTGTGAGGGTACCCCAGGAGAGTTCCAAATGTGTGTGGGTAGAATATATATCCCACGGGGGTAAAATTGAAAAAAGTCAAAAAAAATTTTTTTTTTGATTGTCATTTTTCTGGCGTTTATCAGACTTTAAGACAGGGGAAATGTCAGTGAGCATTCCCATTTCAGTTCCAGAGCGATTCGCCCAATGAGTCTTTGATATTTAGTCGTTTTCAGCCAATTTTCTGGATTTTTGAAAATTTCACTTTTTTGTGAAAATATCCACTAAATGAGGGAATAATATGTGTGAGGGTACCGAAGGAGAGTTCCAAATTTGTGTGGGTAGAATATATATCCCACGGGGGTAAAATTGAAAAAAGTTTAAAAAAAAATTTTTTTGGACTTAGTCATTTTTCCGGCGTTTATCAGACTTTCAGATAGGGGAAATGTCAGTGAGCGTTCCGATTTCAGTTCCAGAGCGATTCGCCCAATGAGTCCTTGATAATTAGTCGTTTTCAGCCAATTTTCTGGATTTTTGAAAATTTCACTTCTTTGTGAAAATATCCACTAAATGAGGGAATAATTTGTATGAGGGTACCCCAGGAGAGTTCCAAATGTGTGTGGGTAGAATATATATCCCACGGGGGTAAAATTGAAAAAAGTTGAAAAAATTTTTTTTTGGACTTAGTCATTTTTCTGGCGTTTATCAGACTTTCAGATAGGGGAAATGTCAGTGAACGTTCCGATTTTAGTTCCAGAGCGATTCGCCCAATGAGTCCTTGTTATTTAGTTGTTTTCAGCCAATTTTCTGGATTTTTGAAAATTTCACTTTTTTGTGAAAATATCCACTAAATGAGGGAATAATATGTGTGAGGGTACCCCAGGAGAGTTCCAAATGTGTGTGGGTAGAATATATATCCCACGGGGGTAAAATTAAAAAAAGTTTAAAAAAAAATTTTTTTGGACTTAGTCATTTTTCCGGCGTTTATCAGACTTTCAGATAGGGGAAATGTCAGTGAGCGTTCCGATTTTAGTTCCAGAGCGATTCGCCCAATGAGTCCTTGTTATTTAGTTGTTTTCAGCCAATTTTCTGGATTTTTGAAAATTTCACTTTTTTGTGAAAATATCCACTAAATGAGGGAATAATATGTGTGAGGGTACCGAAGGAGAGTTCCAAATTTATGTGGGTAGAATATATATCCCACGGGGGTAAAATTGAAAAAAGTTAAAAAAAATTTTTTTTGGGACTTAGTCATTTTACCGGCGTTTATCAGACTTTCAGATAGGGGAAATGTCAGTGAGCATTCCCATTTCAGTTCCAGAGCGATTCGCCCAATGAGTCCTTGATAGTCGTTTTCAGCCAATTTTCTGGATTTTTGAAAATTTCACTTCTTTGTGTAAATATCCACTAAATGAGGGAATAATATGTGTGAGGGTACCCCAGGAGAGTTCCAAATGTGTGTGGGTAGAATATATATCCCACGGGGGTAAAATTGAAAAAAGTCAAAAAAAATTTTTTTTTTGATTGTCATTTTTCTGGCGTTTATCAGACTTTAAGACAGGGGAAATGTCAGTGAGCATTCCCATTTCAGTTCCAGAGCGATTCGCCCAATGAGTCTTTGATATTTAGTCGTTTTCAGCCAATTTTCTGGATTTTTGAAAATTTCACTTTTTTGTGAAAATATCCACTAAATGAGGGAATAATATGTGTGAGGGTACCGAAGGAGAGTTCCAAATTTGTGTGGGTAGAATATATATCCCACGGGGGTAAAATTGAAAAAAGTTTAAAAAAATTTTTTTTTGGACTTAGTCATTTTTCCGGCGTTTATCAGACTTTCAGATAGGGGAAATGTCAGTGAGCGTTCCGATTTCAGTTCCAGAGCGATTCGCCCAATGAGTCCTTGATAATTAGTCGTTTTCAGCCAATTTTCTGGATTTTTGAAAATTTCACTTCTTTGTGAAAATATCCACTAAATGAGGGAATAATTTGTATGAGGGTACCCCAGGAGAGTTCCAAATGTGTGTGGGTAGAATATATATCCCACGGGGGTAAAATTGAAAAAAGTTGAAAAAATTTTTTTTTGGACTTAGTCATTTTTCTGGCGTTTATCAGACTTTCAGATAGGGGAAATGTCAGTGAACGTTCCGATTTTAGTTCCAGAGCGATTCGCCCAATGAGTCCTTGTTATTTAGTTGTTTTCAGCCAATTTTCTGGATTTTTGAAAATTTCACTTTTTTGTGAAAATATCCACTAAATGAGGGAATAATATGTGTGAGGGTACCCCAGGAGAGTTCCAAATGTGTGTGGGTAGAATATATATCCCACGGGGGTAAAATTAAAATAAGTTGAAAAAAAAATTTTTTTGGACTTAGTCATTTTTCCGGCGTTTATCAGACTTTCAGATAGGGGAAATGTCAGTGAGCATTCCGATTTTAGTTCCAGAGCGATTCGCCCAATGAGTCCTTGTTATTTAGTTGTTTTCAGCCAATTTTCTGGATTTTTGAAAATTTCACTTTTTTGTGAAAATATCCACTAAATGAGGGAATAATATGTCTGAGGGTACCCCAGGAGAGTTCCAAATGTGTGTGGGTAGAATATATATCCCACGGGGGTAAAATTGAAAAAAGTTGAAAAAATTTTTTTTTGGACTTAGTCATTTTTCCGGCGTTTATCAGACTTTCAGATAGGGGAAATGTCAGTGAGCGTTCCGATTTTAGTTCCAGAGCGATTCGCCCAATGAGTCCTTGTTATTTAGTTGTTTTCAGCCAATTTTCTGGATTTTTGAAAATTTCACTTTTTTGTGAAAATATCCACTAAATGAGGGAATAATATGTGTGAGGGTACCGAAGGAGAGTTCCAAATTTGTGTGGGTAGAATATATATCCCACGGGGGTAAAATTGAAAAAAGTTTAAAAAAATTTTTTTTGGGACTTAGTCATTTTTTCGGCGTTTATCAGACTTTCAGATAGGGGAAATGTCAGTGAGCGTTCCGATTTCAGTTCCAGAGCAATTCGCCCAATGAGTACTTGTTATTTAGTTGTTTTCAGCCAATTTTCTGGATTTTTGAAAATTTCACTTTTTTGTGAAAATATCCACTAAATGAGGGAATAATATGTGTGAGGGTACCCTAGGAGAGTTCCAAATGTGTGTGGGTAGAATATATATCCCACGGGGGTAAAATTGAAAAAAGTTGAAAAAAATTTTTTTTTGGACTTAGTCATTTTTCCCGCGTTTATCAGACTTTCAGATCGGGGAAATGTCAGTGAGCGTTCCGATTTTAGTTCCAGAGCGATTCGCCTTATGAGTCCTTGTTATTTAGTTATTTTCAGCCAATTTTCTGGATTTTTGAAAATTTCACTTTTTTGTGACAATATCCACTAAATGAGGGAATAATATGTGTGAGGGCACCCCAGGAGAGTTCCAAATGTGTGTGGGTAGAATATATATCCCACGGGGGTAAAATTGAAAAAAGTTGAAAAAAATTTTTTTTTGGACTTAGTCATTTTACCGGCGTTTATCAGACTTTCAGATAGGGGAAATGTCAGTGAGCATTCCCATTTCAGTTCCAGAGCGATTCGCCCAATGAGTCCTTGATAGTCGTTTTCAGCCAATTTTCTGGATTTTTGAAAATTTCACTTCTTTGTGTAAATATCCACTAAATGAGGGAATAATATGTGTGAGGGTACCCCAGGAGAGTTCCAAATGTGTGTGGGTAGAATATATATCCCACGGGGGTAAAATTGAAAAAAGTTGAAAAATTTTTTTTTTGGACTTAGTCATTTTTCTGGCGTTAATCAAACTTTAAGATAGGGGAAATGTCAGTGAGCATTCCCATTTCAGTTCCAGAGCAGTTCGCCCAATGAGTCTTTGATATTTAGTCGTTTTCAGCCAATTTTCTGGATTTTTGAAAATTTCACTTTTTTGTGAAAATATCCACTAAATGAGGGAATAATATGTATCAGGGGACCCCAGGAGAGTTCCAAATGTGTGTGGGTAGAATATATATCCCACGGGGGTAAAATTGAATAAAGTTGAAAAAAATTTTTTTTGGACTTAGTCATTTTTCTGGCGTTTATCAGACTTTCAGATAGGGGAAATGTCAGTGAACGTTCCGATTTTAGTTCCAGAGCAATTCGCCCAATGAGTCCTTGTTATTTAGTTGTTTTCAGCCAATTTTCTGTATTTTTGAAAATTTCACTTTTTTGTGAAAATATCCACTAAATGAGGGAATAATATGTGTGAGGGCACCCCAGGAGAGTTCCAAATGTGTGTGGGTAGAATATATATCCCACGGGGGTAAAATTAAAAAAAGTTGAAAAAAAAATTTTTTTGGACTTAGTCATTTTTCCGGCGTTTATCAGAATTTCAGATAGGGGAAATGTCAGTGAGCGTTCCGATTTTAGTTCCAGAGCGATTCGCCCAATGAGTCCTTGTTATTTAGTTGTTTTCAGCCAATTTTCTGGATTTTTGAAAATTTCACTTTTTTGTGAAAATATCCACTAAATGAGGGAATAATATGTCTGAGGGTACCCCAGGAGAGTTCCAAATGTGTGTGGGTAGAATATATATCCCACGGGGGTAAAATTGAAAAAAGTTGAAAAAAATTTTTTTTTGGACTTAGTCATTTTTCCGGCGTTTATCAGACTTTCAGATAGGGGAAATGTCAGTGAGCGTTCCGATTTTAGTTCCAGAGCGATTCGCCCAATGAGTCCTTGTTATTTAGTTGTTTTCAGCCAATTTTCTGGATTTTTGAAAATTTCACTTTTTTGTGAAAATATCCACTAAATGAGGGAATAATATGTGTGAGGGTACCGAAGGAGAGTTCCAAATTTATGTGGGTAGAATATATATCCCACGGGGGTAAAATTGAAAAAAGTTAAAAAAAATTTTTTTTGGGACTTAGTCATTTTACCGGCGTTTATCAGACTTTCAGATAGGGGAAATGTCAGTGAGCATTCCCATTTCAGTTCCAGAGCGATTCGCCCAATGAGTCCTTGATAGTCGTTTTCAGCCAATTTTCTGGATTTTTGAAAATTTCACTTCTTTGTGTAAATATCCACTAAATGAGGGAATAATATGTGTGAGGGTACCCCAGGAGAGTTCCAAATGTGTGTGGGTAGAATATATATCCCACGGGGGTAAAATTGAAAAAAGTCAAAAAAAATTTTTTTTTTGATTGTCATTTTTCTGGCGTTTATCAGACTTTAAGACAGGGGAAATGTCAGTGAGCATTCCCATTTCAGTTCCAGAGCGATTCGCCCAATGAGTCTTTGATATTTAGTCGTTTTCAGCCAATTTTCTGGATTTTTGAAAATTTCACTTTTTTGTGAAAATATCCACTAAATGAGGGAATAATATGTGTGAGGGTACCGAAGGAGAGTTCCAAATTTGTGTGGGTAGAATATATATCCCACGGGGGTAAAATTGAAAAAAGTTTAAAAAAATTTTTTTTTGGACTTAGTCATTTTTCCGGCGTTTATCAGACTTTCAGATAGGGGAAATGTCAGTGAGCGTTCCGATTTCAGTTCCAGAGCGATTCGCCCAATGAGTCCTTGATAATTAGTCGTTTTCAGCCAATTTTCTGGATTTTTGAAAATTTCACTTCTTTGTGAAAATATCCACTAAATGAGGGAATAATTTGTATGAGGGTACCCCAGGAGAGTTCCAAATGTGTGTGGGTAGAATATATATCCCACGGGGGTAAAATTGAAAAAAGTTGAAAAAATTTTTTTTTGGACTTAGTCATTTTTCTGGCGTTTATCAGACTTTCAGATAGGGGAAATGTCAGTGAACGTTCCGATTTTAGTTCCAGAGCGATTCGCCCAATGAGTCCTTGTTATTTAGTTGTTTTCAGCCAATTTTCTGGATTTTTGAAAATTTCACTTTTTTGTGAAAATATCCACTAAATGAGGGAATAATATGTGTGAGGGTACCCCAGGAGAGTTCCAAATGTGTGTGGGTAGAATATATATCCCACGGGGGTAAAATTAAAATAAGTTGAAAAAAAAATTTTTTTGGACTTAGTCATTTTTCCGGCGTTTATCAGACTTTCAGATAGGGGAAATGTCAGTGAGCATTCCGATTTTAGTTCCAGAGCGATTCGCCCAATGAGTCCTTGTTATTTAGTTGTTTTCAGCCAATTTTCTGGATTTTTGAAAATTTCACTTTTTTGTGAAAATATCCACTAAATGAGGGAATAATATGTCTGAGGGTACCCCAGGAGAGTTCCAAATGTGTGTGGGTAGAATATATATCCCACGGGGGTAAAATTGAAAAAAGTTGAAAAAATTTTTTTTTGGACTTAGTCATTTTTCCGGCGTTTATCAGACTTTCAGATAGGGGAAATGTCAGTGAGCGTTCCGATTTTAGTTCCAGAGCGATTCGCCCAATGAGTCCTTGTTATTTAGTTGTTTTCAGCCAATTTTCTGGATTTTTGAAAATTTCACTTTTTTGTGAAAATATCCACTAAATGAGGGAATAATATGTGTGAGGGTACCGAAGGAGAGTTCCAAATTTGTGTGGGTAGAATATATATCCCACGGGGGTAAAATTGAAAAAAGTTTAAAAAAATTTTTTTTGGGACTTAGTCATTTTTTCGGCGTTTATCAGACTTTCAGATAGGGGAAATGTCAGTGAGCGTTCCGATTTCAGTTCCAGAGCAATTCGCCCAATGAGTACTTGTTATTTAGTTGTTTTCAGCCAATTTTCTGGATTTTTGAAAATTTCACTTTTTTGTGAAAATATCCACTAAATGAGGGAATAATATGTGTGAGGGTACCCTAGGAGAGTTCCAAATGTGTGTGGGTAGAATATATATCCCACGGGGGTAAAATTGAAAAAAGTTGAAAAAAATTTTTTTTTGGACTTAGTCATTTTTCCCGCGTTTATCAGACTTTCAGATCGGGGAAATGTCAGTGAGCGTTCCGATTTTAGTTCCAGAGCGATTCGCCTTATGAGTCCTTGTTATTTAGTTATTTTCAGCCAATTTTCTGGATTTTTGAAAATTTCACTTTTTTGTGACAATATCCACTAAATGAGGGAATAATATGTGTGAGGGCACCCCAGGAGAGTTCCAAATGTGTGTGGGTAGAATATATATCCCACGGGGGTAAAATTGAAAAAAGTTGAAAAAAATTTTTTTTTGGACTTAGTCATTTTACCGGCGTTTATCAGACTTTCAGATAGGGGAAATGTCAGTGAGCATTCCCATTTCAGTTCCAGAGCGATTCGCCCAATGAGTCCTTGATAGTCGTTTTCAGCCAATTTTCTGGATTTTTGAAAATTTCACTTCTTTGTGTAAATATCCACTAAATGAGGGAATAATATGTGTGAGGGTACCCCAGGAGAGTTCCAAATGTGTGTGGGTAGAATATATATCCCACGGGGGTAAAATTGAAAAAAGTTGAAAAATTTTTTTTTTGGACTTAGTCATTTTTCTGGCGTTAATCAAACTTTAAGATAGGGGAAATGTCAGTGAGCATTCCCATTTCAGTTCCAGAGCAGTTCGCCCAATGAGTCTTTGATATTTAGTCGTTTTCAGCCAATTTTCTGGATTTTTGAAAATTTCACTTTTTTGTGAAAATATCCACTAAATGAGGGAATAATATGTATCAGGGGACCCCAGGAGAGTTCCAAATGTGTGTGGGTAGAATATATATCCCACGGGGGTAAAATTGAATAAAGTTGAAAAAAATTTTTTTTGGACTTAGTCATTTTTCTGGCGTTTATCAGACTTTCAGATAGGGGAAATGTCAGTGAACGTTCCGATTTTAGTTCCAGAGCAATTCGCCCAATGAGTCCTTGTTATTTAGTTGTTTTCAGCCAATTTTCTGTATTTTTGAAAATTTCACTTTTTTGTGAAAATATCCACTAAATGAGGGAATAATATGTGTGAGGGCACCCCAGGAGAGTTCCAAATGTGTGTGGGTAGAATATATATCCCACGGGGGTAAAATTAAAAAAAGTTGAAAAAAAAATTTTTTTGGACTTAGTCATTTTTCCGGCGTTTATCAGAATTTCAGATAGGGGAAATGTCAGTGAGCGTTCCGATTTTAGTTCCAGAGCGATTCGCCCAATGAGTCCTTGTTATTTAGTTGTTTTCAGCCAATTTTCTGGATTTTTGAAAATTTCACTTTTTTGTGAAAATATCCACTAAATGAGGGAATAATATGTCTGAGGGTACCCCAGGAGAGTTCCAAATGTGTGTGGGTAGAATATATATCCCACGGGGGTAAAATTGAAAAAAGTTGAAAAAAATTTTTTTTTGGACTTAGTCATTTTTCCGGCGTTTATCAGACTTTCAGATAGGGGAAATGTCAAAGAGCGTTTTGATTTCAGTTCCAGAGCGATTCGCCCAATGAGTCCTTGATAATTAGTCGTTTTCAGCCAATTTTCTGGATTTTTGAAAATTTCATTCTTTGTGAAAATATCCACTAAATGAGGGAATAATATGTGTGAGGGTACCCGAGGAGAGTTCCAAATGTGTGTCGGTAGAATATATATCCCACGGGGTAAAATTGAAAAAAGTTGAAAAATTTTTTTTTAGGACTTAGTCATTTTTCCGGCGTTTAGCAGACTTTCAGATAGGGGAAATGTCAGTGAGCGTTCCGATTTCAGTTCCAGAGCGAATCGCCCAATGAATCCTTGATATTTAGTCGTTTTCAGCCAATTTTCTGGATTTTTGAAAATTTCACTTTTTTGTGAAAATATCCACTAAATGAGGGAATAATATGTGTGAGGGTACCGAAGGAGAGTTCCAAATGTGAGTGGGTAGAATATATATCCCACGGGGGTAAAATTGAAAAAAGTTGAAAACATTTTTTTTTGGACTTAGTCTTTTTTCCGGCGTTGATCAGACTTTCAGATAGGGGAAATGTCAAAGAGCGTTTTGATTTCAGTTCCATAGCGATTCGCCCAATGAGTCCTTGATAATTAGTCGTTTTCAGCCAATTTTCTGGATTTTTGAAAATTTCATTCTTTGTGAAAATATCCACTAAATGAGGGAATAATATGTGTGAGGGTACCCCAGGAGAGTTCCAAGTGTGTGTGGGTAGAATATATATCCCACGGGGGTAAAATTGAAAAAAGTTGAAAAAAATTTTTTTTTGGACTTAGTCTTTTTTCCGGCATTTATCAGGCTTTCAGATAGGGGAAATGTCAGTGAGCATTCCGATTTCAGTTCCAGAGCGATTCGCCCAATGAGTCCTTGATATTTAGTCGTTTTCAGCCAATTTTCTGGATTTTTGAAAATTTCACTTTTTTCTGAAAATATCCACTAAATGAGGGAATAATATGTGTGAGGGTACCCCAGGAGAGTTCCAAATGTGTGTGGGTAGAATATATATCCCACGGGGGTAAAATTGAAAAAAGCTGAAAAATTTTTTTTTGGACTTAGTCATTTTTCCGGCGTTTATCAGACTTTCAGATAAGAGAAATGTCAGTGAGCGTTCCGATTTCAGCTCCAGAGCGATTCGCCCAATGAGTCTTTGTTATTTAGTTATTTTCAGCCAATTTTCTGGATTTTTGAAAATTTCACTTTTTTGTGACAATATCCACTAAATGAGGGAATAATATGTGTGAGGGTACCCCAGGAGAGTTCCAAATGTGTGTGGGTAGATTATATATCCCACGGGGGTAAAATTTAAAAAAGTTGAAAAAAATATTTTTTTGGACTTAGTCATTTTTCCGGCGTTTATCAGACTTTCAGATAGGGGAAATGTCAGTGAGCGTTCCGATTTTAGTTCCAGAGCAATTCGCCCAATGAGTCGTTGTTATTTAGTTGTTTTCAGCCAATTTTCTGGATTTTTGAAAATTTCACTTTTTTGTGAAAATATCCACTAAATGAGGGAATAATATGTGTGAGGGTACCCCAGGAGAGTTCCAAATTTGTGTGGGTAGAATATATATCCCACGGGGGTAAAATTGAAAAAAGTTTAAAAAAAATTTTTTTTGGACTTAGTCATTTTTCCGGCGTTTATCAGACTTTCAGATAGGGGAAATGTCAGTGAGCGTTCCGATTTCAGTTCCAGAGCGATTCGCCCAATGAGTCCTTGATAATTAGTCGTTTTCAGCCAATTTTCTGGATTTTTGAAAATTTCACTTCTTTGTGAAAATATCCACTAAATGAGGGAATAATTTGTATGAGGGTACCCCAGGAGAGTTCCAAATGTGTGTGGGTAGAATATATATCCCACGGGGGTAAAATTGAAAAAAGTTGAAAAAAATATTTTTTTGGACTTAGTCATTTTTCCGGCGTTTATCAGACTTTCAGATAGGGGAAATGTCAGTGAGCGTTCCGATTTCAGTTCCAGAGCGATTCGCCCAATGAGTCCTTGATAATTAGTCGTTTTCAGCCAATTTTCTGGATTTTTGAAAATTTCACTTCTTTGTGAAAATATCCACTAAATGAGGGAATAATTTGTATGAGGGTACCCCAGGAGAGTTCCAAATGTGTGTGGGTAGAATATATATCCCACGGGGGTAAAATTGAAAAAAGTTGAAAAATTTTTTTTTTGGACTTAGTCATTTTTCTGGCGTTTATCAAACTTTAAGATAGGGGAAATGTCAGTGAGCATTCCCATTTCAGTTCCAGAGCAGTTCGCCCAATGAGTCTTTGATATTTAGTCGTTTTCAGCCAATTTTCTGGATTTTTGAAAATTTCACTTTTTTGTGAAAATATCCACTAAATGAGGGAATAATATGTATCAGGGGACCCCAGGAGAGTTCCAAATGTGTGTGGGTAGAATATATATCCCACGGGGGTAAAATTGAATAAAGTTGAAAAAAATTTTTTTTGGACTTAGTCATTTTTCTGGCGTTTATCAGACTTTCAGATAGGGGAAATGTCAGTGAACGTTCCGATTTTAGTTCCAGAGCAATTCGCCCAATGAGTCCTTGTTATTTAGTTGTTTTCAGCCAATTTTCTGTATTTTTGAAAATTTCACTTTTTTGTGAAAATATCCACTAAATGAGGGAATAATATGTGTGAGGGCACCCCAGGAGAGTTCCAAATGTGTGTGGGTAGAATATATATCCCACGGGGGTAAAATTAAAAAAAGTTGAAAAAAAAATTTTTTTGGACTTAGTCATTTTTCCGGCGTTTATCAGAATTTCAGATAGGGGAAATGTCAGTGAGCGTTCCGATTTTAGTTCCAGAGCGATTCGCCCAATGAGTCCTTGTTATTTAGTTGTTTTCAGCCAATTTTCTGGATTTTTGAAAATTTCACTTTTTTGTGAAAATATCCACTAAATGAGGGAATAATATGTCTGAGGGTACCCCAGGAGAGTTCCAAATGTGTGTGGGTAGAATATATATCCCACGGGGGTAAAATTGAAAAAAGTTGAAAAAAATTTTTTTTTGGACTTAGTCATTTTTCCGGCGTTTATCAGACTTTCAGATAGGGGAAATGTCAAAGAGCGTTTTGATTTCAGTTCCAGAGCGATTCGCCCAATGAGTCCTTGATAATTAGTCGTTTTCAGCCAATTTTCTGGATTTTTGAAAATTTCATTCTTTGTGAAAATATCCACTAAATGAGGGAATAATATGTGTGAGGGTACCCGAGGAGAGTTCCAAATGTGTGTCGGTAGAATATATATCCCACGGGGTAAAATTGAAAAAAGTTGAAAATTTTTTTTTTAGGACTTAGTCATTTTTCCGGCGTTTAGCAGACTTTCAGATAGGGGAAATGTCAGTGAGCGTTCCGATTTCAGTTCCAGAGCGAATCGCCCAATGAATCCTTGATATTTAGTCGTTTTCAGCCAATTTTCTGGATTTTTGAAAATTTCACTTTTTTGTGAAAATATCCACTAAATGAGGGAATAATATGTGTGAGGGTACCGAAGGAGAGTTCCAAATGTGAGTGGGTAGAATATATATCCCACGGGGGTAAAATTGAAAAAAGTTGAAAAAAATTTTTTTTTGGACTTAGTCTTTTTTCCGGCATTTATCAGGCTTTCAGATAGGGGAAATGTCAGTGAGCATTCCGATTTCAGTTCCAGAGCGATTCGCCCAATGAGTCCTTGATATTTAGTCGTTTTCAGCCAATTTTCTGGATTTTTGAAAATTTCACTTTTTTCTGAAAATATCCACTAAATGAGGGAATAATATGTGTGAGGGTACCCCAGGAGAGTTCCAAATGTGTGTGGGTAGAATATATATCCCACGGGGGTAAAATTGAAAAAAGCTGAAAAATTTTTTTTTGGACTTAGTCATTTTTCCGGCGTTTATCAGACTTTCAGATAAGAGAAATGTCAGTGAGCGTTCCGATTTCAGCTCCAGAGCGATTCGCCCAATGAGTCTTTGATATTTAGTCGTTTTCAGCCAATTTTCTGGATTTTTGAAAATTTCACTTTTTTGTGAAAATATCCACTAAATGGGGGAATAATATGTGTGGGGGAACCGAAGGAGAGTTCCAAATGTGAGTGGGTAGAATATATATCCCACGGGGGTAAAATTGAAAAAAGTTGAAAAAATTTTTTTTAGGACTTAGTCATTTTTCCGGCGTTTAGCAGACTTTCAGATAGGGGAAATGTCAGTGAGCGTTCCGATTTCATTTCCAGAGCGATTCGCCCAATGAGTCCTTGATATTTATTCGTTTTCAGCCAATTTTCTGGATTTTTGAAAATGTCACTTTTTTGTGAAAATATCCACTAAATGAGGGAATAATATGTGTGAGGGTACCCCAGGAGAGTTCCAACTGTGTGTGGGTAGAATATATATCCCACGGGGGTAAAATTGAAAAAAGTTGAAAATATTTTTTTTTGGACTTAGACATTTTTCCGGCGTGTATCAGTCTTTCAGATAGAGAAAATATCAGGGAGCGTTCCGATTTTAGTTCCAGAGCGATTCGCCTTATGAGTCCTTGTTATTTAGTTATTTTCAGCCAATTTTCAGGATTTTTGAAAATTTCACTTTTTTGTGACAATATCCACTAAATGAGGGAATAATATGTGTGAGGGTACCCCAGGAGAGTTCCAAATGTGTGTGGGTAGATTATATATCCCACGGGGGTAAAATTTAAAAAAGTTGAAAAAAATATTTTTTTGGACTTAGTCATTTTTCCGGCGTTGATCAGACTTTCAGATAGGGGAAATGTCAGTGAGCGTTCCGATTTTAGTTCCAGAGCAATTCGCCCAATGAGTCATTGTTATTTAGTTGTTTTCAGCCAATTTTCTGGATTTTTGAAAATTTCACTTTTTTGTGAAAATATCCACTAAATGAGGGAATAATATGTGTGAGGGTACCCCAGGAGAGTTCCAAATTTGTGTGGGTAGAATATATATCCCACGGGGGTAAAATTGAAAAAAGTTTAAAAAAAATTTTTTTTGGACTTAGTCATTTTTCCGGCGTTTATCAGACTTTCAGATAGGGGAAATGTCAGTGAGCGTTCCGATTTCAGTTCCAGAGCGATTCGCCCAATGAGTCCTTGATAATTAGTCGTTTTCAGCCAATTTTCTGGATTTTTGAAAATTTCACTTCTTTGTGAAAATATCCACTAAATGAGGGAATAATTTGTATGAGGGTACCCCAGGAGAGTTCCAAATGTGTGTGGGTAGAATATATATCCCACGGGGGTAAAATTGAAAAAAGTTGAAAAATTTTTTTTTTGGACATAGTAATTTTTCTGGCGTTTATCAAACTTTAAGATAGGGGAAATGTCAGTGAGTATTCCCATTTCAGTTCCAGAGCAATTCGCCCAATGAGTCTTTGATATTTAGTCGTTTTCAGCCAATTTTCTGGATTTTTGAAAATTTCACTTTTTTGTGAAAATATCCACTAAATGAGGGAATAATATGTATCAGGGGACCCCAGGAGAGTTCCAAATGTGTGTGGGTAGAATATATATCCCACGGGGGTAAAATTGAATAAAGTTGAAAAAATTTTTTTTTGGACTTAGTCATTTTTCTGGCGTTTATCAGACTTTCAGATAGGGGAAATGTCAGTGAACGTTCCGATTTTAGTTCCAGAGCGATTCGCCCAATGAGTCCTTGTTATTTAGTTGTTTTCAGCCAATTTTCTGGATTTTTGAAAATTTCACTTTTTTGTGAAAATATCCACTAAATGAGGGAATAATATGTGTGAGGGTACCCCAGGAGAGTTCCAAATGTGTGTGGGTAGAATATATATCCCACGGGGGTAAAATTAAAAAAAGTTGAAAAAAAAATTTTTTTGGACTTAGTCATTTTTCCGGCGTTTATCAGACTTTCAGATAGGGGAAATGTCAGTGAGCGTTCCGATTTTAGTTCCAGAGCGATTCGCCCAATGAGTCCTTGTTATTTAGTTGTTTTCAGCCAATTTTCTGGATTTTTGAAAATTTCACTTTTTTGTGAAAATATCCACTAAATGAGGGAATAATATGTCTGAGGGTACCCCAGGAGAGTTCCAAATGTGTGTGGGTAGAATATATATCCCATGGGGGTAAAATTGAAAAAAGTTGATAAAAATTTTTTTTTGGACTTAGTCATTTTTCCGGCGTTTATCAGACTTTCAGATAGGGGAAATGTCAGTGAGCGTTCCGATTTTAGTTCCAGAGCGATTCGCCCAATGAGTCCTTGTTATTTAGTTGTTTTCAGCCAATTTTCTGGATTTTTGAAAATTTCACTTTTTTGTGAAAATATCCACTAAATGAGGGAATAATATGTGTGAGGGTACCGAAGGAGAGTTCCAAATTTGTGTGGGTAGAATATATATCCCACGGGGGTAAAATTGAAAAAAGTTTAAAAAAATTTTTTTTGGGACTTAGTCATTTTTTCGGCGTTTATCAGACTTTCAGATAGGGGAAATGTCAGTGAGCGTTCCGATTTCAGTTCCAGAGCGATTCGCCCAATGAGTCCTTGTTATTTAGTTGTTTTCAGCCAATTTTCTGGATTTTTGAAAATTTCACTTTTTTGTGAAAATATCCACTAAATGAGGGAATAATATGTGTGAGGGTACCCCAGGAGAGTTCTAAATGTGTGTAGGAAGAATATATATCCCACGGGGGTAAAATTGAAAAAAGTTGAAAAAAATTTTTTTTGGGACTTGGTCATTTTTCCGGCGTTTTTCAGACTTTCAGATAGGGCAAATGTTAGTGAGCGTTCCGATTTCAGTTCCAGAGCGATTCGCCCAATGAGTCCTTGTTATTTATTTGTTTTCAGCCAATCATCTGGATTTTTGAAAATTTCACTTTTTTGTGAAAATATCCACTAAATGAGGGAATAATATGTGTGAGGGTACCCCAGGAGAGTTCTAAATGTGTGTGGGAAGAATATATATCCCACGGGGGTAAAATTGAAAAAAGTCAAAAAAAAATTTTTTTTTGATTGTCATTTTTCTGGCGTTTATCAGACTTTAAGACAGGGGAAATGGCAGTGAGCATTCCCATTTCAGTTCCAGAGCGATTCGCCCAATGAGTCTTTGATATTTAGTCGTTTTCAGCCAATTTTCTGGATTTTTGAAAATTTCACTTTTTTGTGAAAATATCCACTAAATGAGGGAATAATATGTGTGAGGGTACCCCAGGAGAGTTCCAAATGTGTGTGGGTAGAATATATATCCCACGGGGGTAAAATAGAAAAAAGTTGAAAAAAATTTTTTTTTGGACTTGGTCATTTTTCCGGCGTTTATCAGACTTTCAGATAGGGCAAATGTTAGTGAGCATTCCGATTTCAGTTCCAGAGCGATTCGCCCAATGAGTCCTTGTTATTTAGTTGTTTTCAGCCAATTATCTGGATTTTTGAAAATTTCACTTTTTTGTGAAAATATCCACTAAATGAGGGAATAATATGTGTGAGGGTACCGAAGGAGAGTTCCAAATGTGTGTGGGTAGAATATGTATCCCACGGGGGTAAAATTGAAAATAGTTAAAAAAAAATTTTTTTTTGACTGTCATTTTTCTGGCGTTTATCAGACTTTAAGACAGGGGAAATGTCAGTGAGCAATCCCATTTCAGTTCTAGAGCGATTCGCCCAATGAGTCTTTTATATTTAGTCGTTTTCAGCCAATTTTCTGGATTTTTGAAAATTTCACTTTTTTGTGAAAATATCCACTAAATGAGGGAATAATATGTGTGAGGGTACCGAAGGAGAGTTCCAAATTTGTGTGGGTAGAATATATATCCCACGGGGGTAAAATTGAAAAAAGTTTTAAAAAATTTTTTTTTGGACTTAGTCATTTTTCCGGCATTTATCAGACTTTAAGATAGGCGAAATGTCAGTGAGCGTTCCAATTTCAGTTCTAGAGCGATTCGCCCAATGAGTCCTTGATATTTAGTCGTTTTCAGCCAATTTTCTGGATTCTTGAAAATTTCACTTTTTTGTGAAAATATCCACTAAATGAGGGAATAATATGTCTGAGGTTACCCCAGGAAAGTTCCAAATGTGTGTGGGTAGAATATATATCCCACGGGGGTAAAATTGAAAAAAGTTGAAAAAAATTATTTTTTTGGACTTAGTCATTTTTCCGGCGTTTATCAGACTTTCAGATAGGGGAAATGTCAGTGAGCGTTCCGATTTTAGTTCCAGAGCGATTCGCCCAATGAGTCCTTGTTATTTAGTTGTTTTCAGCCAATTATCTGGATTTTTGAAAATTTCACTTTTTTGTGAAAATATCCACTAAATGAGGGAATAATATGTATGAGGGTACCCCAGGAGAGTGCCAAATGTGTGTGGGTAGAATATATATCCCACGAGGGTAAAATTGAAAAAAATTGAAAAAATTTTTTTTTGGACTTAGTCATTTTTCTGGCGTTTATCAGACTTTAAGATAGGGGAAATGTCAGTGAGCATTCCCATTTCAGTTCCAGAGCGATGCGCCCAATGAGTCTTTGATATTTAGTCGTTTTCAGCCAATTTTCTGGATTTTTGAAAATTTCACTTTTTTGTGAAAATATCCACTAAATGAGGGAATAATATGTGTGAGGGTACCCCAGAAGAGTTCTAAATGTGTGTGGGAAGAATATATATCCCACGGGGGTAAAATTGAAAAAGTTGAAAAAATTTTTTTTTGGACTTGGTCATTTTTCCGGCGTTTATCAGACTTTCAGATAGGGGAAATGTCAGTGAGCGTTCCGATTTTAGTTCCAGAGCTATTCGCTAAATGAGTCCTTGTTATTTAGTTGTTTTCAGCCAATTTTCTGGATTTTTTAAAATTTCACTTTTTTGTGAAAATATCCACTAAATGAGGGAATAATATGTGTGAGGGTACCCCAGGAGAGTTCCAAATGTGTGTGGGTAGAATATATATCCCACGGGGGTAAAATTGAAAAAAGTTGAAAAAAAATTTTTTTTGGACTTAGTCATTTTTCCGGCGTTTATCAGACTTTCAGATAGGGGAAATGTCAGTGAGCGTTCCGATTTTAGTTCCAGAGCGATTCGCCCAATGAGTCCTTGTTATTTAGTTGTTTTCAGCCAATTATCTGGATTTTTGAAAATTTCACTTTTTTGTGAAAATATCCACTAAATGAGGGAATAATATGTATGAGGGTACCCCAGGAGAGTGCCAAATGTGTGTGGGTAGAATATATATCCCACGGGGGTAAAATTGAAAAAAATTGAAAAAATTTTTTTTTGGACTTAGTCATTTTTCTGGCGTTTATCAGACTTTAAGATAGGGGAAATGTCAGTGAGCATTCCCATTTCAGTTCCAGAGCGATGCGCCCAATGAGTCTTTGATATTTAGTTGTTTTCAGCCAATTTTCTGGATTTTTGAAAATTTCACTTTTTTGTGAAAATATCCACTAAATGAGGGAATAATATGTGTGAGGGTACCCCAGAAGAGTTCTAAATGTGTGTGGGAAGAATATATATCCCACGGGGGTAAAATTGAAAAAGTTGAAAAAAATTTTTTTTGGACTTGGTCATTTTTCCGGCGTTTATCAGACTTTCAGATAGGGGAAATGTCAGTGAGCGTTCCGATTTTAGTTCCAGAGCTATTCGCCCAATGAGTCCTTGTTATTTAGTTGTTTTCAGCCAATTTTCTGGATTTTTGAAAATTTCACTTTTTTGTGAAAATATCCACTAAATGAGGGAATAATATGTGTGAGGGTACCCCAGAAGAGTTCTAAATGTGTGTGGGAAGAATATATATCCCACGGGGGTAAAATTGAAAAAGTTGAAAAAAATTTTTTTTGGACTTGGTCATTTTTCCGGCGTTTATCAGACTTTCAGATAGGGGAAATGTCAGTGAGCGTTCCGATTTTAGTTCCAGAGCGATTCGCCCAATGAGTCCTTGTTATTTAGTTGTTTTCAGCCAATTATCTGGATTTTTGAAAATTTCACTTTTTTGTGAAAATATCCACTAAATGAGGGAATAATATGTATGAGGGTACCCCAGGAGAGTGCCAAATGTGTGTGGGTAGAATATATATCCCACGAGGGTAAAATTGAAAAAAATTGAAAAAATTTTTTTTTGGACTTAGTCATTTTTCTGGCGTTTATCAGACTTTAAGATAGGGGAAATGTCAGTGAGCATTCCCATTTCAGTTCCAGAGCGATGCGCCCAATGAGTCTTTGATATTTAGTCGTTTTCAGCCAATTTTCTGGATTTTTGAAAATTTCACTTTTTTGTGAAAATATCCACTAAATGAGGGAATAATATGTGTGAGGGTACCCCAGAAGAGTTCTAAATGTGTGTGGGAAGAATATATATCCCACGGGGGTAAAATTGAAAAAGTTGAAAAAATTTTTTTTTGGACTTGGTCATTTTTCCGGCGTTTATCAGACTTTCAGATAGGGGAAATGTCAGTGAGCGTTCCGATTTTAGTTCCAGAGCTATTCGCTAAATGAGTCCTTGTTATTTAGTTGTTTTCAGCCAATTTTCTGGATTTTTTAAAATTTCACTTTTTTGTGAAAATATCCACTAAATGAGGGAATAATATGTGTGAGGGTACCCCAGGAGAGTTCCAAATGTGTGTGGGTAGAATATATATCCCACGGGGGTAAAATTGAAAAAAGTTGAAAAAAAATTTTTTTTGGACTTAGTCATTTTTCCGGCGTTTATCAGACTTTCAGATAGGGGAAATGTCAGTGAGCGTTCCGATTTTAGTTCCAGAGCGATTCGCCCAATGAGTCCTTGTTATTTAGTTGTTTTCAGCCAATTATCTGGATTTTTGAAAATTTCACTTTTTTGTGAAAATATCCACTAAATGAGGGAATAATATGTATGAGGGTACCCCAGGAGAGTGCCAAATGTGTGTGGGTAGAATATATATCCCACGGGGGTAAAATTGAAAAAAATTGAAAAAATTTTTTTTTGGACTTAGTCATTTTTCTGGCGTTTATCAGACTTTAAGATAGGGGAAATGTCAGTGAGCATTCCCATTTCAGTTCCAGAGCGATGCGCCCAATGAGTCTTTGATATTTAGTCGTTTTCAGCCAATTTTCTGGATTTTTGAAAATTTCACTTTTTTGTGAAAATATCCACTAAATGAGGGAATAATATGTGTGAGGGTACCCCAGAAGAGTTCTAAATGTGTGTGGGAAGAATATATATCCCACGGGGGTAAAATTGAAAAAGTTGAAAAAAATTTTTTTTGGACTTGGTCATTTTTCCGGCGTTTATCAGACTTTCAGATAGGGGAAATGTCAGTGAGCGTTCCGATTTTAGTTCCAGAGCTATTCGCCCAATGAGTCCTTGTTATTTAGTTGTTTTCAGCCAATTTTCTGGATTTTTGAAAATTTCACTTTTTTGTGAAAATATCCACTAAATGAGGGAATAATATGTGTGAGGGTACCCCAGGAGAGTTCTAAATGTGTGTGGGAAGAATATATATCCCACGGGGGTAAAATTGAAAAAAGTTGAAAAAATTTTTTTTTGGGACTTAGTCATTTTTCTGGCGTTTATCAGACTTTAAGATAGAGGAAATGTCAGTGAGCATTCCCATTTCAGTTGCAGAGCGATTCGCCCAATGACTCTTTGATATTTAGTCATTTTCAGCCAATTTTCTGGATTTTTGAAAATTTCACTTTTTTGTGAAAATATCCACTAAATGAGGGAATAATATGTGTGAGGGTACCCCAGGAGAGTTCCAAATGTGTGTGGGTAGAATATATATCCCACGGGGGTAAAATTGAAAAAAGTTGAAAAAAATTTTTTTTTGGACTTAGTCATTTTTCCGGCGTTTATCAGACTTTCAGATAGGGGAAATGTCAGTGAGCATTCCGATTTTAGTTCCAGAGCGATTCGCCCAATGAGTCCTTGTTATTTAGTTGTTTTCAGCCAATTATCTGGATTTTTGAAAATTTCACTTTTTTGTGAAAATATCCACTAAATGAGGGAATAATATGTATGAGGGTACCCCAGGAGAGTGCAAAATGTGTGTGGGTAGAATATATATCCCACGGGGGTAAAATTGAGAAAAATTGAAAAAATTTTTTTTTGGACTTAGTCATTTTTCTGGCGTTTATCAGACTTTAAGATAGGGGAAATGTCAGTGAGCATTCCCATTTCAGTTCCAGAGCGATGCGCCCAATGAGTCTTTGATATTTAGTCGTTTTCAGCCAATTTTCTGGATTTTTGAAAATTTCACTTTTTTGTGAAAATATCCACTAAATGAGGGAATAATATGTGTGAGGGTACCCCAGAAGAGTTCTAAATGTGTGTGGGAAGAATATATATCCCACGGGGGTAAAATTGAAAAAGTTGAAAAAAATTTTTTTGGGACTTGGTCATTTTTCCGGCGTTTATCAGACTTTCAGATAGGGGAAATGTCAGTGAGCGTTCCGATTTTAGTTCCAGAGCTATTCGCTAAATGAGTCCTTGTTATTTAGTTGTTTTCAGCCAATTTTCTGGATTTTTTAAAATTTCACTTTTTTGTGAAAATATCCACTAAATGAGGGAATAATATGTGTGAGGGTACCCCAGGAGAGTTCCAAATGTGTGTGGGTAGAATATATATCCCACGGGGGTAAAATTGAAAAAAGTTGAAAAAAAATTTTTTTTGGACTTAGTCATTTTTCCGGCGTTTATCAGACTTTCAGATAGGGGAAATGTCAGTGAGCGTTCCGATTTTAGTTCCAGAGCGATTCGCCCAATGAGTCCTTGTTATTTAGTTGTTTTCAGCCAATTATCTGGATTTTTGAAAATTTCACTTTTTTGTGAAAATATCCACTAAATGAGGGAATAATATGTATGAGGGTACCCCAGGAGAGTGCCAAATGTGTGTGGGTAGAATATATATCCCACGGGGGTAAAATTGAAAAAAATTGAAAAAATTTTTTTTTGGACTTAGTCATTTTTCTGGCGTTTATCAGACTTTAAGATAGGGGAAATGTCAGTGAGCATTCCCATTTCAGTTCCAGAGCGATGCGCCCAATGAGTCTTTGATATTTAGTCGTTTTCAGCCAATTTTCTGGATTTTTGAAAATTTCACTTTTTTGTGAAAATATCCACTAAATGAGGGAATAATATGTGTGAGGGTACCCCAGAAGAGTTCTAAATGTGTGTGGGAAGAATATATATCCCACGGGGGTAAAATTGAAAAAGTTGAAAAAAATTTTTTTTGGACTTGGTCATTTTTCCGGCGTTTATCAGACTTTCAGATAGGGGAAATGTCAGTGAGCGTTCCGATTTTAGTTCCAGAGCTCTTCGCTAAATGAGTCCTTGTTATTTAGTTGTTTTCAGCCAATTTTCTGGATTTTTTAAAATTTCACTTTTTTGTGAAAATATCCACTAAATGAGGGAATAATATGTGTGAGGGTACCCCAGGAGAGTTCCAAATGTGTGTGGGTAGAATATATATCCCACGGGGGTAAAATTGAAAAAAGTTGAAAAAAAATTTTTTTTGGACTTAGTCATTTTTCCGGCGTTTCTCAGACTTTCAGATAGGGGAAATGTCAGTGAGCGTTCCGATTTTAGTTCCAGAGCGATTCGCCCAATGAGTCCTTGTTATTTAGTTGTTTTCAGCCAATTATCTGGATTTTTGAAAATTTCACTTTTTTGTGAAAATATCCACTAAATGAGGGAATAATATGTATGAGGGTACCCCAGGAGAGTGCCAAATGTGTGTGGGTAGAATATATATCCCACGGGGGTAAAATTGAAAAAAATTGAAAAAATTTTTTTTTGGACTTAGTCATTTTTCTGGCGTTTATCAGACTTTAAGATAGGGGAAATGTCAGTGAGCATTCCCATTTCAGTTCCAGAGCGATTCGCCCAATGAGTCTTTGATATTTAGTCGTTTTCAGCCAATTTTCTGGATTTTTGAAAATTTCACTTTTTTGTGAAAATATCCACTAAATGAGGGAATAATATGTGTGAGGGTACCCCAGGAGAGTTCTAAATGTGTGTGGGAAGAATATATATCCCACGGGGGTAAAATTGAAAAAAGTTGAAAAAAATTTTTTTGGGGACTTAGTCATTTTTCCGGCGTTTATCAGACTTTCAGATAGGGGAAATGTCAGTGAGCGTTCCGATTTTAGTTCCAGAGCGATTCGCCCAATGAGTCCTTGTTATTTAGTTGTTTTCAGCCAATTTTCTGGATTTTTTAAAATTTCACTTTTTTGTGAAAATATCCACTAAATGAGGGAATAATATGTGTGAGGGTACCCCAGGAGAGTTCCAAATGTGTGTGGGTAGAATATATATCCCACGGGGGTAAAATTGAAAAAAGTTGAAAAAAATTTTTTTTTGGACTTAGTCATTTTTCCGGCGTTTATCAGACTTTCAGATAGGGGAAATGTCAGTGAGCGTTCCGATTTTAGTTCCAGAGCGATTCGCCCAATGAGTCCTTGTTATTTAGTTGTTTTCAGCCAATTATCTGGATTTTTGAAAATTTCACTTTTTTGTGAAAATATCCACTAAATGAGGGAATAATATGTGTGAGGGTACCCCAGGAGAGTTCTAAATGTGTGTGGGAAGAATATATATCCCACGGGGGTAAAATTGAAAAAAGTTGAAAAAAATTTTTTTGGGGACTTAGTCATTTTTCCGGCGTTTATCAGACTTTCAGATAGGGGAAATGTCAGTGAGCGTTCCGATTTTAGTTCCAGAGCGATTCGCCCAATGAGTCCTTGTTATTTAGTTGTTTTCAGCCAATTTTCTGGATTTTTTAAAATTTCACTTTTTTGTGAAAATATCCACTAAATGAGGGAATAATATGTGTGAGGGTACCCCAGGAGAGTTCCAAATGTGTGTGGGTAGAATATATATCCCACGGGGGTAAAATTGAAAAAAGTTGAAAAAAATTTTTTTTTGGACTTAGTCATTTTTCCGGCGTTTATCAGACTTTCAGATAGGGGAAATGTCAGTGAGCGTTCCGATTTTAGTTCCAGAGCGATTCGCCCAATGAGTCCTTGTTATTTAGTTGTTTTCAGCCAATTTTCTGGATTTTTTAAAATTTCACTTTTTTGTGAAAATATCCACTAAATGAGGGAATAATATGTGTGAGGGTACCCCAGGAGAGTTCCAAATGTGTGTGGGTAGAATATATATCCCACGGGGGTAAAATTTAAAAAAGTTGAAAAAATTTTTTTTTGGACTTAGTCATTTTTCTGGCGTTTATCAGACTTTAAGATAGGGGAAATGTCAGTGAGCATTCCGATTTCAGTTCCAGAGCTATTCGCCCACTGAGTCTTTGATATTTAGTCGTTTTCAGGCAATTTTCTGGATTTTTGAAAATTTCACTTTTTTGTGAAAATATCCACTAAATGAGGGAATAATATGTATGAGGGTACCCCAGGAGAGTGCCAAATGTGTGTGGGTAGAATATATATCCCACGGGGGTAAAATTGAAAAAAATTGAAAAAATTTTTTTTTGGACTTAGTCATTTTTCTGGCGTTTATCAGACTTTAAGATAGGGGAAATGTCAGTGAGCATTCCCATTTCAGTTCCAGAGCGATGCGCCCAATGAGTCTTTGATATTTAGTCGTTTTCAGCCAATTTTCTGGATTTTTGAAAATTTCACTTTTTTGTGAAAATATCCACTAAATGAGGGAATAATATGTGTGAGGGTACCCCAGAAGAGTTCTAAATGTGTGTGGGAAGAATATATATCCCACGGGGGTAAAATTGAAAAAGTTGAAAAAAATTTTTTTTGGACTTGGTCATTTTTCCGGCGTTTATCAGACTTTCAGATAGGGGAAATGTCAGTGAGCGTTCCGATTTTAGTTCCAGAGCTATTCGCTAAATGAGTCCTTGTTATTTAGTTGTTTTCAGCCAATTTTCTGGATTTTTTAAAATTTCACTTTTTTGTGAAAATATCCACTAAATGAGGGAATAATATGTGTGAGGGTACCCCAGGAGAGTTCCAAATGTGTGTGGGTAGAATATATATCCCACGGGGGTAAAATTGAAAAAAGTTGAAAAAAAATTTTTTTTGGACTTAGTCATTTTTCCGGCGTTTATCAGACTTTCAGATAGGGGAAATGTCAGTGAGCGTTCCGATTTTAGTTCCAGAGCGATTCGCCCAATGAGTCCTTGTTATTTAGTTGTTTTCAGCCAATTATCTGGATTTTTGAAAATTTCACTTTTTTGTGAAAATATCCACTAAATGAGGGAATAATATGTATGAGGGTACCCCAGGAGAGTGCCAAATGTGTGTGGGTAGAATATATATCCCACGGGGGTAAAATTGAAAAAAATTGAAAAAATTTTTTTTTGGACTTAGTCATTTTTCTGGCGTTTATCAGACTTTAAGATAGGGGAAATGTCAGTGAGCATTCCCATTTCAGTTCCAGAGCGATGCGCCCAATGAGTCTTTGATATTTAGTCGTTTTCAGCCAATTTTCTGGATTTTTGAAAATTTCACTTTTTTGTGAAAATATCCACTAAATGAGGGAATAATATGTGTGAGGGTACCCCAGAAGAGTTCTAAATGTGTGTGGGAAGAATATATATCCCACGGGGGTAAAATTGAAAAAGTTGAAAAAAATTTTTTTTGGACTTGGTCATTTTTCCGGCGTTTATCAGACTTTCAGATAGGGGAAATGTCAGTGAGCGTTCCGATTTTAGTTCCAGAGCTCTTCGCTAAATGAGTCCTTGTTATTTAGTTGTTTTCAGCCAATTTTCTGGATTTTTTAAAATTTCACTTTTTTGTGAAAATATCCACTAAATGAGGGAATAATATGTGTGAGGGTACCCCAGGAGAGTTCCAAATGTGTGTGGGTAGAATATATATCCCACGGGGGTAAAATTGAAAAAAGTTGAAAAAAAATTTTTTTTGGACTTAGTCATTTTTCCGGCGTTTCTCAGACTTTCAGATAGGGGAAATGTCAGTGAGCGTTCCGATTTTAGTTCCAGAGCGATTCGCCCAATGAGTCCTTGTTATTTAGTTGTTTTCAGCCAATTATCTGGATTTTTGAAAATTTCACTTTTTTGTGAAAATATCCACTAAATGAGGGAATAATATGTATGAGGGTACCCCAGGAGAGTGCCAAATGTGTGTGGGTAGAATATATATCCCACGGGGGTAAAATTGAAAAAAATTGAAAAAATTTTTTTTTGGACTTAGTCATTTTTCTGGCGTTTATCAGACTTTAAGATAGGGGAAATGTCAGTGAGCATTCCCATTTCAGTTCCAGAGCGATTCGCCCAATGAGTCTTTGATATTTAGTCGTTTTCAGCCAATTTTCTGGATTTTTGAAAATTTCACTTTTTTGTGAAAATATCCACTAAATGAGGGAATAATATGTGTGAGGGTACCCCAGGAGAGTTCTAAATGTGTGTGGGAAGAATATATATCCCACGGGGGTAAAATTGAAAAAAGTTGAAAAAAATTTTTTTGGGGACTTAGTCATTTTTCCGGCGTTTATCAGACTTTCAGATAGGGGAAATGTCAGTGAGCGTTCCGATTTTAGTTCCAGAGCGATTCACCCAATGAGTCCTTGTTATTTAGTTGTTTTCAGACAATTTTCTGGATTTTTTAAAATTTCACTTTTTTGTGAAAATATCCACTAAATGAGGGAATAATATGTGTGAGGGTACCCCAGGAGAGTTCCAAATGTGTGTGGGTAGAATATATATCCCACGGGGGTAAAATTGAAAAAAGTTGAAAAAAATTTTTTTTTGGACTTAGTCATTTTTCCGGCGTTTATCAGACTTTCAGATAGGGGAAATGTCAGTGAGCGTTCCGATTTTAGTTCCAGAGCGATTCGCCCAATGAGTCCTTGTTATTTAGTTGTTTTCAGCCAATTATCTGGATTTTTGAAAATTTCACTTTTTTGTGAAAATATCCACTAAATGAGGGAATAATATGTATGAGGGTACCCCAGGAGAGTGCCAAATGTGTGTGGGTAGAATATATATCCCACGGGGGTAAAATTGAAAAAAATTGAAAAAATTTTTTTTTGGACTTAGTCATTTTTCTGGCGTTTATCAGACTTTAAGATAGGGGAAATGTCAGTGAGCATTCCCATTTCAGTTCCAGAGCGATGCGCCCAATGAGTCTTTGATATTTAGTCGTTTTCAGCCAATTTTCTGGATTTTTGAAAATTTCACTTTTTTGTGAAAATATCCACTAAATGAGGGAATAATTTGTGTGAGGGTACCCCAGAAGAGTTCTAAATGTGTGTGGGAAGAATATATATCCCACGGGGGTAAAATTGAAAAAGTTGAAAAAAATTTTTTTTGGACTTGGTCATTTTTCCGGCGTTTATCAGACTTTCAGATAGGGGAAATGTCAGTGAGCGTTCCGATTTTAGTTCCAGAGCTATTCGCTAAATGAGTCCTTGTTATTCAGTTGTTTTCAGCCAATTTTCTGGATTTTTTAAAATTTCACTTTTTTGTGAAAATATCCACTAAATGAGGGAATAATATGTGTGAGGGTACCCCAGGAGAGTTCCAAATGTGTGTGGGTAGAATATATATCCCACGGGGGTAAAATTGAAAAAAGTTGAAAAAAAATTTTTTTTGGACTTAGTCATTTTTCCGGCGTTTATCAGACTTTCAGATAGGGGAAATGTCAGTGAGCGTTCCGATTTTAGTTCCAGAGCGATTCGCCCAATGAGTCCTTGTTATTTAGTTGTTTTCAGCCAATTATCTGGATTTTTGAAAATTTCACTTTTTTGTGAAAATATCCACTAAATGAGGGAATAAAATGTATGAGGGTACCCCAGGAGAGTGCCAAATGTGTGTGGGTAGAATATATATCCCACGGGGGTAAAATTGAAAAAAATTGAAAAAATTTTTTTTTGGACTTAGTCATTTTTCTGGCGTTTATCAGACTTTAAGATAGGGGAAATGTCAGTGAGCATTCCCATTTCAGTTCCAGAGCGATTCGCCCAATGAGTCTTTGATATTTAGTCGTTTTCAGCCAATTTTCTGGATTTTTGAAAATTTCACTTTTTTGTGAAAATATCCACTGAATGAGGGAATAATATGTGTGAGGGTACCCCAGGAGAGTTCTAAATGTGTGTGGGAAGAATATATATCCCACGGGGGTAAAATTGAAAAAAGTTGAAAAAAATTTTTTTGGGGACTTAGTCATTTTTCCGGCGTTTATCAGACTTTCAGATAGGGGAAATGTCAGTGAGCGTTCCGATTTTAGTTCCAGAGCGATTCGCCCAATGAGTCCTTGTTATTTAGTTGTTTTCAGCCAATTTTCTGGATTTTTTAAAATTTCACTTTTTTGTGAAAATATCCACTAAATGAGGGAATAATATGTGTGAGGGTACCCCAGGAGAGTTCCAAATGTGTGTGGGTAGAATATATATCCCACGGGGGTAAAATTGAAAAAAGTTGAAAAAAATTTTTTTTTGGACTTAGTCATTTTTCCGGCGTTTATCAGACTTTCAGATAGGGGAAATGTGAGTGAGCGTTCCGATTTCAGTTCCAGAGCGATTCGCCCAATGAGTCCTTGTTATTTAGTTGTTTTCAGCCAATTTTCTGGATTTTTGAAAATTTCACTTTTTTGTGACAATATCCACTAAATGAGGGAATAATATGTGTGAGGGTACCCCAGGAGAGTTCCAAATGTGTGTAGGTAGAATATATATCCCACGGGGGTAAAATTTAAAAAAGTTGAAAAAATTTTTTTTTGGACTTAGTCATTTTTCTGGCGTTTATCAGACTTTAAGATAGGGGAAATGTCAGTGAGCATTCCGATTTCAGTTCCAGAGCTATTCGCCCAATGAGTCTTTGATATTTAGTCGTTTTCAGGCAATTTTCTGGATTTTTGAAAATTTCACTTTTTTGTGAAAATATCCACTAAATGAGGGAATAATATGTGTGAGGGTACCGAAGGAGAGTTCCAAATGTGTGTGGGTAGAATATATATCCCACGGGGGTAAAATTGAAAAAAGTTGAAAAAATGTTTTTTTTGGACTTAGTCATTTTTCCGGCGTTTATCAGACTTTCAGATAGAGGAAATGTCAGTGAGCGTTCAGATTTCAGTTCCAGAGCGATTCGCCCAATGAGTCCTTGTTATTTAGTTGTTTTCAGCCAATTTTCTGGATTTTTGAAAATTTCACTTTTTTGTGAAAATATCCACTAAATGAGGGAATAATATGTGTGAGGGTACCCCAGGAGAGTTCCAAATGTGTGTGGGTAGAATATATATCCCACGGGGGTAAAATTGAAAAAAGTTGAAAAAAATTTTTTTTTGGACTTAGTCATTTTTCCGGCGTTTATCAGACTTTCAGATAGGGGAAATGTCAGTGAGCGTTCCGATTTCAGCTCCAGAGCGATTCGCCCAATGAGTCCTTGTTATTTAGTTGTTTTCAGCCAATTTTCTGGATTTTTGAAAATTTCACTTTTTTGTGACAATATCCACTAAATGAGGGAATAATATGTGTGAGGGTACCCCAGGAGAGTTCCAAATGTGTGTGGGTAGAATATGTATCCCACGGGGGTAAAATTGAAAAAAGTTGAAAAAAATTTTTTTTTGGACTTGGTCATTTTTCCGGCGTTTATCAGACTTTCAGATAGGGCAAATGTTAGTGAGCATTCCGATTTCAGTTCCAGAGCGATTCGCCCAATGAGTCTTTGTTATTTAGTTGTTTTCAGCCAATTATCTGGATTTTTGAAAATTTCACTTTTTTGTGAAAATATCCACTAAATGAGGGAATAATATGTGTGAGGGTACCGAAGGAGAGTTCCAAATGTGTGTGGGTAGAATATATATCCCACGGGGGTAAAATTGAAAAAAGTTGAAAAAAATTTTTTGGGGGACTTAGTCATTTTTCCGGCGTTTATCAGACTTTCAGATAGGGGAAATGTCAGTGAGCGTTCCGATTTTAGTTCCAGAGCGATTTGCCCAATGAGTCCTTGTTATTTAGTTGTTTTCAGCCAATTTTCTGGATTTTTGAAAATTTCACTTTTTTGTGACAATATCCACTAAATGAGGGAATAATATGTGTGAGGGTACCCCAGGAGAGTTCCAAATGTGTGTGGGTAGAATATATATCCCACGGGGGTAAAATTTAAAAAAGTTTAAAAAAATATTTTTTTGGACTTAGTCATTTTTCCGGCGTTTATCAGACTTTCAGATAGGGGAAATGTCAGTGAGCGTTCCGATTTTAGTTCCAGAGCGATTCGCCCAATGAGTCGTTGTTATTTAGTTGTTTTCAGCCAATTTTCTGGATTTTTGAAAATTTCACTTTTTTGTGAAAATATCCACTAAATGAGGGAATAATATGTGTGAGGGTACCCCAGGAGAGTTCCAAATGTGTGTGGGTAGAATATATATATCCCACAAGGGTAAAATTGAAAAAAGTTGAAAAAATTTTTTATTGGACTTAGTCATTTTTCCGGCGTTTATCATACTTTCAGATAGGGGAAATGTCAGTGAGCGTTCCGATTTCAGCTCCAGAGCGATTCGCCCAATGAGTCCTTGTTATTTAGTTGTTTTCAGCCAATTTTCTGGATTTTTGAAAATTTCACTTTTTTGTGACAATATCCACTAAATGAGGGAATAATATGTGTGAGGGTACCCCAGGAGAGTTCCAAATGTGTGTGGGTAGAATATGTATCCCACGGGGGTAAAATTGAAAAAAGTTGAAAAAAATTTTTTTTTGGACTTGGTCATTTTTCCGGCGTTTATCAGACTTTCAGATAGGGCAAATGTTAGTGAGCATTCCGATTTCAGTTCCAGAGCGATTCGCCCAATGAGTCTTTGTTATTTAGTTGTTTTCAGCCAATTATCTGGATTTTTGAAAATTTCACTTTTTTGTGAAAATATCCACTAAATGAGGGAATAATATGTGTGAGGGTACCGAAGGAGAGTTCCAAATGTGTGTGGGTAGAATATATATCCCACGGGGGTAAAATTGAAAAAAGTTGAAAAAAATTTTTTGGGGGACTTAGTCATTTTTCCGGCGTTTATCAGACTTTCAGATAGGGGAAATGTCAGTGAGCGTTCCGATTTTAGTTCCAGAGCGATTTGCCCAATGAGTCCTTGTTATTTAGTTGTTTTCAGCCAATTTTCTGGATTTTTGAAAATTTCACTTTTTTGTGACAATATCCACTAAATGAGGGAATAATATGTGTGAGGGTACCCCAGGAGAGTTCCAAATGTGTGTGGGTAGAATATATATATCCCACAAGGGTAAAATTGAAAAAAGTTGAAAAAATTTTTTATTGGACTTAGTCATTTTTCCGGCGTTTATCATACTTTCAGATAGGGGAAATGTCAGTGAGCTTTCCGATTTCAGTTCCAGAGCGATTCGCCCAATGAGTCTTTGATATTTAGTCGTTTTCAGCCAATTTTCTGGATTTTTGAAAATTTCACATTTTTGTGAAAATATTCACTAAATGAGGGAATAATATGTATGAGGGTACCCCAGGAGAGTGCCAAATGTGTGTGGGTAGAATGTAAATCCCACGGGGGTAAAATTGAAAAAAGTTGAAAAATTTTTTTTTGGGACTTAGTTATTTTCCTGGCGTTTATCAGACTTTAAGATAGGGGAAATGTCAGTGAGCATTCCCATTTCAGTTCCAGAGCGATTCGCCCAATGAGTCTTTGATATTTAGTCGTTTTCAGCCAATTTTCTGGATTTTTCAAAATTTCACTTTTTTGTGAAAATATCCACTAAATGAAGGAATAATATGTGTGAGGGTACCGAAGGAGAGTTCCAAATGTGTGTGGGTAGAATATATATCCCACGGGGGTAAAATTGAAAAAAGTTGAAAAAATTTTTTTTTTGGACTTAGTCATTTTTCCGGCGTTTATCAGACTTTCAGATAGGGGAAATGTCAGTGAGCATTCCGATTTCAGTTCCAGAGCGATTCGCCCAATGATTCCTTGTTATTTAGTTGTTTTCAGCCAATTTTCTGGATTTTTGAAAATTTCACTTTTTTGTGAAAATATCCACTAAATGAGGGAATAATATGTATGAGGGTACCCCAGGAGAGTGCCAAATGTGTGTGGGTAGAATATATATCCCACGGGGGTAAAATTGAAAAAAGTTGAAAAAAAATTTTTTTTGGACTTAGTCATTTTTCCGGCGTTTATCAGTCTTTCAGATAGGGGAAATGTCAGTGAGCGTTCCGATTTTAGTTCAAGACCGATTCGCCCAATGAGTCCTTGTTATTTAGTTGTTTTCAGCCAATTTTCTGGATTTTTGAAAATTTCACTTTTTTGTGAAAATATCCACTAAATGAGGGAATAATATGTGTGAGGGTACCCCAGGAGAGTTCCAAATGTGTGTGGGTAGAATATATATCCCACTGGGGTAAAATTGAAAAAAGTTGAAAACATTTTTTTTTTGGACTTAGTCATTTTTCCGGTGTTTATCAGACTTTCAGATAGGGCAAATGTCAGTGAGTGTTCCAATTTCAGTTCCAGAACTATTCGCCCAATGAGTCTATGATATTTAGTCATTTTCAGCCAATTTTCTGGATTTTTGAAAATTTCACTTTTTTGTGAAAATATCCACTAAATGAGGGAATAATATGTGTGAGGGTACCCCAGGAGAGTTCCAAATGTGTGTGGGTAGAATATATATCCCACGGGGGTAAAATTGAAAAAAGTTGAAAACATTTTTTTTTTGGACTTAGTCATTTTTCCGGTGTTTATCAGACTTTCAGATAGGGGAAATGTCAGTGAGCGTTCCGATTTCAGTTCCAGAGCGATTCGCCCAAGCAGTCCTTGATATTTAGTCGTTTTCAGCCAATATTTTGGATTTTTGAAAATTTCACTTTTTTGTGATAATATCCACTAAATTAGGGAATAATATGTGTGAGGGTACCCCAGGAGAGTTACAAATGTGTGTGGGTAGAATACATATCCCACTGGGGTAAAATTGAAAAAAGTTGAAAACATTTTTTTTTTGGACTTAGTCATTTTTCCGGCGTTTATCAGACTTTCAGATACGGCAAATGTCAGTGAGTGTTCCAATTTCAGTTCCAGAGCGATTCGCCCAATGAGTCTATGATATTTAATCGTTTTCAGCCAATATTTTGGATTTTTGAAAATTTCACTTTTTTGTGAAAATATCCACTAAATTAGGGAATGATATATGTGAGGGTAACCCAGGAGAGTTCCAAATGTGTGTGGGTAGAATATATATCCCACTGGGGTAAAATTGAAAAAAGTTGAAAACATTTTTTTTTGGACTTAGTCATTTTTCCGGCGTTTATAAGACTTTCAGATAGGGCAAATGTCAGTGAGTGTTCCAATTTCAGTTCCAGAGCGATTCGCCCAATGAGTCTTTGATATTTAGTCGTTTTCAGCCATTATTTTGGATTTTTGAAAATTTCACTTTTTTGTGAAAATATCCACTTAATGAGGGAATAATATGTGTGAGGGTACCCCAGGAGAGTTCCAAATGTGTGTGGGTAGAATATATATCCCACGGGGGTAAATCTGAAAAAAGTAGAAAAAATTTTTTTTTTGGACTTAGTCATTTTTCCGGCGTTTTTCAGACTTTTACATAGGGGAAATGTCAGTGAGCGTTCCGATTTCAGTTCCAGAGCGATTCTCCCAATGAGTCCTTGATATTTAGTCGTTTTCAGCCAATATTTTGGATTTTTGAAAATTTCACTTTTTTGTGAAAATATCCACTAAATTAGGGAATAATATGTGTGAGGGTACCCCAGGAGAGTTCTAAATGTGTGTGGGAAGAATATATATCCCACGGGGGTAAAATTGAAAAAAGTTGAAAAAAATTTTTTTTTGGACTTAGTCATTTTTCCGGCGTTTATCAGACTTTCAGATAGGGGAAATGTCAGTGAGCATTCCGATTTCAGTTCCAGAGCGATTCGCCCAATGAGTCCTTGTTATTTAGTTGTTTTCAGCCAATTTTCTGGATTTTTGAAAATTTCACTTTTTTGTGAAAATATCCACTAAATGAGGGAATAATATGTATGAGGGTACCCCAGGAGAGTGCCAAATGTGTGTGGGTAGAATATATATCCCACGGGGGTAAAATTGAAAAAAGTTGAAAAAATTTTTTTTTGGACTTAGTCATTTTTCCGGCGTTTATCAGACTTTCAGATAGGGGAAATGTCAGTGAGCATTCCGATTTCAGTTCCAGAGCGATTCGCCCAATGAGTCCTTGTTATTTAGTTGTTTTCAGCCAATTTTCTGGATTTTTGAAAATTTCACTTTTTTGTGACAATATCCACTAAATGAGGGAATAATATGTGTGAGGGTACCCCAGGAGAGTTCCAAATGTGTGTGGGTAGAATATGTATCCCACGGGGGTAAAATTTAAAAAAGTTTAAAAAAATATTTTTTTGGACTTAGTCATTTTTCCGGCGTTTATCAGACTTTCAGATAGGGGAAATGTCAGTGAGCGTTCCGATTTTAGTTCCAGAGCGATTCGCCCAATGAGTCCTTGTTATTTAGTTGTTTTCAGCCAATTTTCTGGATTTTTGAAAATTTCACTTTTTTGTGAAAATATCCACTAAATGAGGGAATAATATGTGTGAGGGTACCCCAGGAGAGTTCTAAATGTGTGTGGGAAGAATATATATCCCACGGGGGTAAAATTGAAAAAAGTTGAAAAAAATTTTTTTTTGGACTTGGTCATTTTTCCGGCGTTTATCAGACTTTCAGATAGGGCAAATGTTAGTGAGCATTCCGATTTCAGTTCCAGAGCGATTCGCCCAATGAGTCCTTGTTATTTAGTTGTTTTCAGCCAATTATCTGGATTTTTGAAAATTTCACTTTTTTGTGAAAATATCCACTAAATGAGGGAATAATATGTGTGAGGGTACCGAAGGAGAGTTCCAAATGTGTGTGGGTAGAATATATATCCCACGGGGGTAAAATTGAAAAAAGTTGAAAAAAATTTTTTTGGGGACTTAGTCATTTTTCCGGCGTTTATCAGACTTTCAGATAGGGGAAATGTCAGTGAGCGTTCCGATTTTAGTTCCAGAGCGATTTGCCCAATGAGTCCTTGTTATTTAGTTGTTTTCAGCCAATTTTCTGGATTTTTGAAAATTTCACTTTTTTGTGAAAATATCCACTAAATGAGGGAATAATATGTGTGAGGGTACCCCAGGAGATTTCCAAATGTGTGTGGGTAGAATATATATATCCCACAAGGGTAAAATTGAAAAAAGTTGAAAAAATTTTTTATTGGACTTAGTCATTTTTCCGGCGTTTATCAGACTTTCAGATAGGGGAAATGTCAGTGAGCGTTCCGATTTCAGCTCCAGAGCGATTTGCCCAATGAGTCCTTGTTATTTAGTTGTTTTCAGCCAATTTTCTGGATTTTTGAAAATTTCACTTTTTTGTGACAATATCCACTAAATGAGGGAATAATATGTGTGAGGGTACCCCAGGAGAGTTCCAAATGTGTGTGGGTAGAATATATATCCCACGGGGGTAAAATTTAAAAAAGTTTAAAAAAATTTTTTTTTGGACTTAGTCATTTTTCCGGCGTTTATCAGACTTTCAGATAGGGGAAATGTCAGTGAGCGTTCCGATTTTAGTTCCAGAGCGATTCGCCCAATGAGTCCTTGTTATTTAGTTGTTTTCAGCCAATTTTCTGGATTTTTGAAAATTTCACTTTTTTGTGAAAATATCCACTAAATGAGGGAATAATATGTGTGAGGGTACCCCAGGAGAGTTCCAAATGTGTGTGGGTAGAATATATATATCCCACAAGGGTAAAATTGAAAAAAGTTGAAAAAATTTTTTATTGGACTTAGTCATTTTTCCGGCGTTTATCATACTTTCAGATAGGGGAAATGTCAGTGAGCTTTCCGATTTCAGTTCCAGAGCGATTCGCCCAATGAGTCTTTGATATTTAGTCGTTTTCAGCCAATTTTCTGGATTTTTGAAAATTTCACATTTTTGTGAAAATATTCACTAAATGAGGGAATAATATGTATGAGGGTACCCCAGGAGAGTGCCAAATGTGTGTGGGTAGAATATAAATCCCACGGGGGTAAAATTGAAAAAAGTTGAAAAAATTTTTTTTGGGACTTAGTCATTTTCCTGGCGTTTATCAGACTTTAAGATAGGGGAAATGTCAGTGAGCATTCCCATTTCAGTTCCAGAGCGATTCGCCCAATGAGTCTTTGATATTTAGTCGTTTTCAGCCAATTTTCTGGATTTTTCAAAATTTCACTTTTTTGTGAAAATATCCACTAAATGAAGGAATAATATGTGTGAGGGTACCGAAGGAGAGTTCCAAATGTGTGTGGGTAGAATATATATCCCACGGGGGTAAAATTGAAAAAAGTTGAAAAAATTTTTTTTTTGGACTTAGTCATTTTTCCGGCGTTTATCAGACTTTCAGATAGGGGAAATGTCAGTGAGCATTCCGATTTCAGTTCCAGAGCGATTCGCCCAATGATTCCTTGTTATTTAGTTGTTTTCAGCCAATTTTCTGGATTTTTGAAAATTTCACTTTTTTGTGAAAATATCCACTAAATGAGGGAATAATATGTATGAGGGTACCCCAGGAGAGTGCCAAATGTGTGTGGGTAGAATATATATCCCACGGGGGTAAAATTGAAAAAAGTTGAAAAAAAATTTTTTTTGGACTTAGTCATTTTTCCGGCGTTTATCAGTCTTTCAGATAGGGGAAATGTCAGTGAGCGTTCCGATTTTAGTTCAAGACCGATTCGCCCAATGAGTCCTTGTTATTTAGTTGTTTTCAGCCAATTTTCTGGATTTTTGAAAATTTCACTTTTTTGTGAAAATATCCACTAAATGAGGGAATAATATGTATGAGGGTACCCCAGGAGAGTGCCAAATGTGTGTGGGTAGAATATATATCCCACGGGGGTAAAATTGAAAAAAGTTGAAAAAATTTTTTTTTGGACTTAGTCATTTTTCCGGCGTTTATCAGACTTTCAGATAGGGGAAATGTCAGTGAGCATTCCGATTTCAGTTCCAGAGCGATTCGCCCAATGAGTCCTTGTTATTTAGTTGTTTTCAGCCAATTTTCTGGATTTTTGAAAATTTCACTTTTTTGTGAAAATATCCACTAAATGAGGGAATAATATGTGTGAGTGTACACCAGGAGAGTTCCAAATGTGTGTAGGTAAAATATATATCCCACGGGGGTAAAATTGAAAAAAGTTGAAAAAAATTTTTTTTTGGACTTATTCATTTTTCTGGGGTTTATCAGACTTTCAGATAGGGCAAATGTCAGTGAGTGTTCCAATTTCAGTTCCAGAGCGACTCGCCCAATGAGTCTTTGATATTTAGTCGCTTTCAGCCATTTTTCTGGATTTTTGAAAATTTCACTTTTTTGTGAAAATATCCACTAAATGAGGGAATAATATGTGTGAGGGTACCCCAGGAGAGTTCCAAATGTGTGTGGGTAGAATATATATCCCACTGGGGTAAAATTGAAAAAAGTTGAAAACATTTTTTTTTTGGACTTAGTCATTTTTCCGGTGTTTATCAGACTTTCAGATAGGGCAAATGTCAGTGAGTGTTCCAATTTCAGTTCCAGAACTATTCGCCCAATGAGTCTATGATATTTAGTCATTTTCAGCCAATTTTCTGGATTTTTGAAAATTTCACTTTTTTGTGAAAATATCCACTAAATGAGGGAATAATATGTGTGAGGGTACCCCAGGAGAGTTCCAAATGTGTGTGGGTAGAATATATATCCCACGTGGGTAAAATTGAAAAAAGTTGAAAACATTTTTTTTTTGGACGTAGTCATTTTTCCGGCGTTTATCAGACTTTCAGATAGGGGAAATGTCAGTGAGCATTCCAATTTCAGTTCCAGAGCGATTCGCCCAATGAGTCCTTGATATTTAGTCGTTTTCAGCCATTAATTTGGATTTTTGAAAATTTCACTTTTTTGTGAAAATATCCACTAAATTAGGGAATAATATGTGTGAGTATACCCCAGGAGAGTTACAAAAGTGTGTGGGTAGAATATATATCCCATTGGGGTAAAATTGAAAAAAGTTGAAAACATTTTTTTTTTGGACTTAGTCATTCTTCCAGCGTTTATCAGACTTTCAGATAGGGCCAATGTCAGTGAGTGTTCCAATTTCAGTTCCAGAGCGATTCGCCCAATGAGTCTTTGATATTTAGTCGTTTTCTGCCAATTTTCTGGATTTTTGAAAATTTCACTTTTTTGTGAAAATATCCACTAAATGAGGGAATAATATGTGTGAGGGTACCCCAGGAGAGTTCCAAATGTGTGTGGGCAGAATATATATCCCACGGGGGTAAAATTGAAAAAAGTTGAAAACATTTTTTTTTTGGACTTAGTCATTTTTCCGGCGTTTATCAGACTTTCAGATAGGGGAAATGTCAGTGAGCGTTCCGATTTCAGTTCCATAGCGATTCGCCCAATGAGTCTTTGATATTTAGTCGTTTTCAGCCAATATTTTGGATTTTTGAAAATTTCACTTTTTTGTGAAAATATCCACTAAATTAGGGAATAATATGTGTGAGGGTACCCCAGGAGAGTTCCAAATGTGTGTGGGTAGAATATATATCCCACTGGGGTAAAATTGAAAAAAGTTGAAAACATTTTTTTTTTGGACTTAGTCATTTTTCCGGCGTTTATCAGACTTTCAGATAGGGCAAATGTCAGTGAGTGTTCCAATTTCAGTTCCAGAACGATTCGCCCAATGAGTCTATGATATTTAGTCATTTTCAGCCAATTTTCTGGATTTTTGAAAATTTCACTTTTTTGTGAAAATATCCACTAAATGAGGGAATAATATGTGTGAGGGTACCCCAGGAGAGTTCCAAATGTGTGTGGGTAGAATATATATCCCACGGGGGTAAATCTGAAAAAAGTTGAAAACATTTTTTTTTTGGACTTAGTCATTTTTCCGGTGTTTATCAGACTTTCAGATAGGGGAAATGTCAGTGAGCGTTCCGATTTCAGTTCCAGAGCGATTCGCCCAATCAGTCCTTGATATTTAGTCGTTTTCAGCCAATATTTTGGATTTTTGAAAATTTCACTTTTTTGTGAAAATATCCACTAAATTAGGGAATAATATGTGTGAGGGTACCCCAGGAGAGTTACAAATGTGTGTGGGTAGAATACATATCCCACTGGGGTAAAATTGAAAAAAGTTGAAAAAATTTTTTTTGGGACTTAGTCATTTTCCTGGCGTTTATCAGACTTTAAGATAGGGGAAATGTCAGTGAGCATTCCCATTTCAGTTCCAGAGCGATTCGCCCAATGAGTCTTTGATATTTAGTCGTTTTCAGCCAATTTTCTGGATTTTTCAAAATTTCACTTTTTTGTGAAAATATCCACTAAATGAGGGAATAATATGTGTGAGGGTACCGAAGGAGAGTTCCAAATGTGTGTGGGTAGAATATATATCCCACGGGGGTAAAATTGAAAAAAGTTGAAAAAAATTTTTTTTTGGACTTAGTCATTTTTCCGGCGTTTATCAGACTTTCAGATAGGGGAAATGTCAGTGAGCGTTCCGATTTCAGCTCCAGAGCGATTTGCCCAATGAGTCCTTGTTATTTAGTTGTTTTCAGCCAATTTTCTGGATTTTTGAAAATTTCACTTTTTTGTGACAATATCCACTAAATGAGGGAATAATATGTGTGAGGGTACCCCAGGAGAGTTCCAAATGTGTGTGGGTAGAATATATATCCCACGGGGGTAAAATTTAAAAAAGTTTAAAAAAATATTTTTTTGGACTTAGTCATTTTTCCGGCGTTTATCAGACTTTCAGATAGGGGAAATGTCAGTGAGCGTTCCGATTTTAGTTCCAGAGCGATTCGCCCAATGAGTCGTTGTTATTTAGTTGTTTTCAGCCAATTTTCTGGATTTTTGAAAATTTCACTTTTTTGTGAAAATATCCACTAAATGAGGGAATAATATGTGTGAGGGTACCCCAGGAGAGTTCCAAATGTGTGTGGGTAGAATATATATATCCCACAAGGGTAAAATTGAAAAAAGTTGAAAAAATTTTTTATTGGACTTAGTCATTTTTCCGGCGTTTATCATACTTTCAGATAGGGGAAATGTCAGTGAGCTTTCCGATTTCAGTTCCAGAGCGATTCGCCCAATGAGTCTTTGATATTTAGTCGTTTTCAGCCAATTTTCTGGATTTTTGAAAATTTCACATTTTTGTGAAAATATTCACTAAATGAGGGAATAATATGTATGAGGGTACCCCAGGAGAGTGACAAATGTGTGTGGGTAGAATATAAATCCCACGGGGGTAAAATTGAAAAAAGTTGAAAAAAATTTTTTTGGGACTTACTCATTTTCCTGGCGTTTATCAGACTTTAAGATAGGGGAAATGTCAGTGAGCATTCCCATTTCAGTTCCAGAGCGATTCGCCCAATGAGTCTTTGATATTTAGTCGTTTTCAGCCAATTTTCTGGATTTTTCAAAATTTCACTTTTTTGTGAAAATATCCACTAAATGCAGGAATAATATGTGTGAGGGTACCGAAGGAGAGTTCCAAATGTGTGTGGGTAGAATATATATCCCACGGGGGTAAAATTGAAAAAAGTTGAAAAAATTTTTTTTTTGGACTTAGTCATTTTTCCGGCGTTTATCAGACTTTCAGATAGGGGAAATGTCAGTGAGCATTCCGATTTCAGTTCCAGAGCGATTCGCCCAATGATTCCTTGTTATTTAGTTGTTTTCAGCCAATTTTCTGGATTTTTGAAAATTTCACTTTTTTGTGAAAATATCCACTAAATGAGGGAATAATATGTATGAGGGTACCCCAGGAGAGTGCCAAATGTGTTTGGGTAGAATATATATCCCACGGGGGTAAAATTGAAAAAAGTTGAAAAAAAATTTTTTTTGGACTTAGTCATTTTTCCGGCGTTTATCAGTCTTTCAGATAGGGGAAATGTCAGTGAGCGTTCCGATTTTAGTTCCAGACCGATTCGCCCAATGAGTCCTTGTTATTTAGTTGTTTTCAGCCAATTTTCTGGATTTTTGAAAATTTCACTTTTTTGTGAAAATATCCACTAAATGAGGGAATAATATGTGTGAGGGTACCCCAGGAGAGTTCCAAATGTGTGTGGGCAGAATATATATCCCACGGGGGTAAAATTGAAAAAAGTTGAAAACATTTTTTTTTTGGACTTAGTCATTTTTCCGGCGTTTATCAGACTTTCAGATAGGGGAAATGTCAGTGAGCGTTCCGATTTCAGTTCCATAGCGATTCGCCCAATGAGTCTTTGATATTTAGTCGTTTTCAGCCAATATTTTGGATTTTTGAAAATTTCACTTTTTTGTGAAAATATCCACTAAATTAGGGAATAATATGTGTGAGGGTACCCCAGGAGAGTTCCAAATGTGTGTGGGTAGAATATATATCCCACTGGGGTAAAATTGAAAAAAGTTGAAAACATTTTTTTTTTGGACTTAGTCATTTTTCCGGCGTTTATCAGACTTTCAGATAGGGCAAATGTCAGTGAGTGTTCCAATTTCAGTTCCAGAACGATTCGCCCAATGAGTCTATGATATTTAGTCATTTTCAGCCAATTTTCTGGATTTTTGAAAATTTCACTTTTTTGTGAAAATATCCACTAAATGAGGGAATAATATGTGTGAGGGTACCCCAGGAGAGTTCCAAATGTGTGTGGGTAGAATATATATCCCACGGGGGTAAATCTGAAAAAAGTTGAAAACATTTTTTTTTTGGACTTAGTCATTTTTCCGGTGTTTATCAGACTTTCAGATAGGGGAAATGTCAGTGAGCGTTCCGATTTCAGTTCCAGAGCGATTCGCCCAATCAGTCCTTGATATTTAGTCGTTTTCAGCCAATATTTTGGATTTTTGAAAATTTCATTTTTTTGTGAAAATATCCACTAAATTAGGGAATAATATGTGTGAGGGTACCCCAGGAGAGTTACAAATGTGTGTGGGTAGAATACATATCCCACTGGGGTAAAATTGAAAAAAGTTGAAAAAATTTTTTTTGGGACTTAGTCATTTTCCTGGCGTTTATCAGACTTTAAGATAGGGGAAATGTCAGTGAGCATTCCCATTTCAGTTCCAGAGCGATTCGCCCAATGAGTCTTGGATATTTAGTCGTTTTCAGCCAATTTTCTGGATTTTTCAAAATTTCACTTTTTTGTGAAAATATCCACTAAATGAAGGAATAATATGTGTGAGGGTACCGAAGGAGAGTTCCAAATGTGTGTGGGTAGAATATATATCCCACGGGGGTAAAATTGAAAAAAGTTGAAAAAATTTTTTTTTTGGACTTAGTCATTTTTCCGGCGTTTATCAGACTTTCAGATAGGGGAAATGTCAGTGAGCGTTCCGATTTCAGTTCCAGAGCGATTCGCCCAATGAGTCCTTGTTATTTAGTTGTTTTCAGCCAATTTTCTGGATTTTTGAAAATTTCACTTTTTTGTGACAATATCCACTAAATGAGGGAATAATATGTGTGAGGGTACCCCAGGAGAGTTCCAAATGTGTGTGGGTAGAATATATATCCCACGGGGGTAAAATTTAAAAAAGTTGAAAAAATTTTTTTTTGGACTTAGTCATTTTTCTGGCGTTTATCAGACTTTAAGATAGGGGAAATGTCAGTGAGCATTCCGATTTCAGTTCCAGAGCTATTCGCCCAATGAGTCTTTGATATTTAGTCGTTTTCAGGCAATTTTCTGGATTTTTGAAAATTTCACTTTTTTGTGAAAATATCCACTAAATGAGGGAATAATATGTGTGAGGGTACCGAAGGAGAGTTCCAAATGTGTGTGGGTAGAATATATATCCCACGGGGGTAAAATTGAAAAAAGTTGAAAAAAATTTTTTTTTGGACTTAGTCATTTTTCCGGCGTTTATCAGACTTTCAGATAGGGGAAATGTCAGTGAGCGTTCCGATTTTAGTTCCAGAGCGATTCGCCCAATGAGTCGTTGTTATTTAGTTGTTTTCAGCCAATTTTCTGGATTTTTGAAAATTTCACTTTTTTGTGAAAATATCCACTAAATGAGGGAATAATATGTGTGAGGGTACCCCAGGAGAGTTCCAAATGTGTGTGGGTAGAATATATATATCCCACAAGGGTAAAATTGAAAAAAGTTGAAAAAATTTTTTATTGGACTTAGTCATTTTTCCGGCGTTTATCTTACTTTCAGATAGGGGAAATGTCAGTGAGCTTTCCGATTTCAGTTCCAGAGCGATTCGCCCAATGAGTCTTTGATATTTAGTCGTTTTCAGCCAATTTTCTGGATTTTTGAAAATTTCACATTTTTGTGAAAATATTCACTAAATGAGGGAATAATATGTATGAGGGTACCCCAGGAGAGTGCCAAATGTGTGTGGGTAGAATATAAATCCCACGGGGGTAAAATTGAAAAAAGTTGAAAAAATTTTTTTGGGGACTTAGTCATTTTCCTGGCGTTTATCAGACTTTAAGATAGGGGAAATGTCAGTGAGCATTCCCATTTCAGTTCCAGAGCGATTCGCCCAATGAGTCTTTGATATTTAGTCGTTTTCAGCCAATTTTCTGGATTTTTCAAAATTTCACTTTTTTGTGAAAATATCCACTAAATGAAGGAATAATATGTGTGAGGGTACCGAAGGAGAGTTCCAAATGTGTGTGGGTAGAATATATATCCCACGGGGGTAAAATTGAAAAAAGTTGAAAAAATTTTTTTTTTGGACTTAGTCATTTTTCCGGCGTTTATCAGACTTTCAGATAGGGGAAATGTCAGTGAGCATTCCGATTTCAGTTCCAGAGCGATTCGCCCAATGATTCCTTGTTATTTAGTTGTTTTCAGCCAATTTTCTGGATTTTTGAAAATTTCACTTTTTTGTGAAAATATCCACTAAATGAGGGAATAATATGTATGAGGGTACCCCAGGAGAGTGCCAAATGTGTGTGGGTAGAATATATATCCCACGGGGGTAAAATTGAAAAAAGTTGAAAAAAAATTTTTTTTGGACTTAGTCATTTTTCCGGCGTTTATCAGTCTTTCAGATAGGGGAAATGTCAGTGAGCGTTCCGATTTTAGTTCCAGACCGATTCGCCCAATGAGTCCTTGTTATTTAGTTGTTTTCAGCCAATTTTCTGGATTTTTGAAAATTTCACTTTTTTGTGAAAATATCCACTAAATGAGGGAATAATATGTATGAGGGTACCCCAGGAGAGTGCCAAATGTGTGTGGGTAGAATATATATCCCACGGGGGTAAAATAGAAAAAAGTTGAAAAAAATTTTTTTTGGACTTAGTCATTTTTCCGGCGTTTATCAGACTTTCAGATAGGGGAAATGTCAGTGAGCATTCCGATTTCAGTTCCAGAGCGATTCGCCCAATGAGTCCTTGTTATTTAGTTGTTTTCAGCCAATTTTCTGGATTTTTGAAAATTTCACTTTTTTGTGAAAATATCCACTAAATGAGGGAATAATATGTGTGAGTGTACACCAGGAGAGTTCCAAATGTGTGTGGGTAAAATATATATCCCACGGGGGTAAAATTGAAAAAAGTTGAAAAAAATTTTTTTTTGGACTTATTCATTTTTCTGGGGTTTATCAGACTTTCAGATAGGGCAAATGTCAGTGAGTGTTCCAATTTCAGTTCCAGAGCGACTCGCCCAATGAGTCTTTGATATTTAGTCGCTTTCAGCCATTTTTCTGGATTTTTGAAAATTTCACTTTTTTGTGAAAATATCCACTAAATGAGGGAATAATATGTGTGAGGGTACCCCAGGAGAGTTCCAAATGTGTGTGGGTATAATATATATCCCACTGGGGTAAAATTGAAAAAAGTTGAAAACATTTTTTTTTTGGACTTAGTCATTTTTCCGGTGTTTATCAGACTTTCAGATAGGGCAAATGTCAGTGAGTGTTCCAATTTCAGTTCCAGAACTATTCGCCCAATGAGTCTATGATATTTAGTCATTTTCAGCCAATTTTCTTGATTTTTGAAAATTTCACTTTTTTGTGAAAATATCCACTAAATGAGGGAATAATATGAGTGAGGGTACCCCAGGAGAGTTCCAAATGTGTGTGGGTAGAATATATATCCCACGTGGGTAAAATTGAAAAAAGTTGAAAACATTTTTTTTTTGGACGTAGTCATTTTTCCGGCGTTTATCAGACTTTCAGATAGGGGAAATGTCAGTGAGCGTTCCGATTTCAGTTCCAGAGCGATTCGCCCAATGAGTCCTTGATATTTAGTCATTTTCAGCCAATATTTTGGATTTTTGAAAATTTCACTTTTTTGTGAAAATATCCACTAAATGAGGGAATAATATGTGTGAGGGTACCCCAGGAGAGTTCCAAATGTGTGTGGGTAGAATATATATCCCACGTGGGTAAAATTGAAAAAAGTTGAAAACATTTTTTTTTTGGACGTAGTCATTTTTCCGGCGTTTATCAGACTTTCAGATAGGGGAAATGTCAGTGAGCGTTCCGATTTCAGTTCCAGAGCGATTCGCCCAATGAGTCCTTGATATTTAGTCATTTTCAGCCAATATTTTGGATTTTTGAAAATTTCACTTTTTTGTGAAAATATCCACTAAATGAGGGAATAATATGTGTGAGGGTACCCCAGGAGAGTTCCAAATGTGTGTGGGTAGAATATATATCCCACGGGGGTAAAATTGAAAAAAGTTGAAAACATTTTTTTTTTGGACTTAGTCATTTTTCCGGTGTTTATCAGACTTTCAGATAGGGGAAATGTCAGTGAGCGTTCCGATTTCAGTTCCAGAGCGATTCGCCCAATCAGTCCTTGATATTTAGTCGTTTTCAGCCAATATTTTGGATTTTTGAAAATTTCACTTTTTTGTGATAATATCCACTAAATTAGGGAATAATATGTGTGAGGGTACCCCAGGAGAGTTACAAATGTGTGTGGGTAGAATACATATCCCACTGGGGTAAAATTGAAAAAAGTTGAAAACATTTTTTTTTTGGACTTAGTCATTTTTCCGGCGTTTATCAGACTTTCAGATACGGCAAATGTCAGTGAGTGTTCCATTTTCAGTTCCAGAGCGATTCGCCCAATGAGTCTATGATATTTAATCGTTTTCAGCCAATATTTTGGATTTTTGAAAATTTCACTTTTTTGTGAAAATATCCACTAAATTAGGGAATGATATATGTGAGGGTAACCCAGGAGAGTTCCAAATGTGTGTGGGTAGAATATATATCCCACTGGGGTAAAATTGAAAAAAGTTGAAAACATTTTTTTTTGGACTTAGTCATTTTTCCGGCGTTTATAAGACTTTCAGATAGGGCAAATGTCAGTGAGTGTTCCAATTTCAGTTCCAGAGCGATTCGCCCAATGAGTCTTTGATATTTAGTCGTTTTCAGCCATTATTTTGGATTTTTGAAAATTTCACTTTTTTGTGAAAATATCCACTTAATGAGGGAATAATATGTGTGAGGGTACCCCAGGAGAGTTCCAAATGTGTGTGGGTAGAATATATATCCCACGGGGGTAAATCTGAAAAAAGTAGAAAAAATTTTTTTTTTGGACTTAGTCATTTTTCCGGCGTTTTTCAGACTTTCACATAGGGGAAATGTCAGTGAGCGTTCCGATTTCAGTTCCAGAGCGATTCGCCCAATGAGTCCTTGATATTTAGTCGTTTTCAGCCAATATTTTGGATTTTTGAAAATTTCACTTTTTTGTGAAAATATCCACTAAATTAGGGAATAATATGTGTGAGGATACCCCAGGAGAGTTCCAAATGTGTGTGGGTAGAATTTATTTCACACGGGGGTAAAATTGAAAAAAGTTGAAAACATTTTTTTTTTGGGACTTAGTCAATTTTCCGGCGTTTATCAGACTTTCAGATAGGGCAAATGTCAGTGAGCATTCCAATTTCAGTTCCAGAGCGATTCGCCCAATGAGTCCTTGATATTTAGTCGTTTTCAGCCATTAATTTGGATTTTTGAAAATTTCACTTTTTTGTGAAAATATCCACTAAATTAGGGAATAATATGTGTGAGTATACCCCAGGAGAGTTACAAAAGTGTGTGGGTAGAATATATATCCCATTGGGGTAAAATTGAAAAAAGTTGAAAACATTTTTTTTTTGGACTTAGTCATTCTTCCAGCGTTTATCAGACTTTCAGATAGGGCCAATGTCAGTGAGTGTTCCAATTTCAGTTCCAGAGCGATTCGCCCAATGAGTCTTTGATATTTAGTCGTTTTCTGCCAATTTTCTGGATTTTTGAAAATTTCACTTTTTTGTGAAAATATCCACTAAATGAGGGAATAATATGTGTGAGGGTACCCCAGGAGAGTTCCAAATGTGTGTGGGCAGAATATATATCCCACGGGGGTAAAATTGAAAAAAGTTGAAAACATTTTTTTTTTGGACTTAGTCATTTTTCCGGCGTTTATCAGACTTTCAGATAGGGGAAATGTCAGTGAGCGTTCCGATTTCAGTTCCAGAGCGATTCGCCCAATCAGTCCTTGATATTTAGTCGTTTTCAGCCAATATTTTGGATTTTTGAAAATTTCACTTTTTTGTGATAATATCCACTAAATTAGGGAATAATATGTGTGAGGGTACCCCAGGAGAGTTACAAATGTGTGTGGGTAGAATACATATCCCACTGGGGTAAAATTGAAAAAAGTTGAAAACATTTTTTTTTTGGACTTAGTCATTTTTCCGGCGTTTATCAGACTTTCAGATACGGCAAATGTCAGTGAGTGTTCCAATTTCAGTTCCAGAGCGATTCGCCCAATGAGTCTATGATATTTCATCGTTTTTAGCCAATATTTTGGATTTTTGAAAATTTCACTTTTTTGTGAAAATATCCACTAAATTAGGGAATGATATATGTGAGGGTAACCCAGGAGAGTTCCAAATGTGTGTGGGTAGAATATATATCCCACTGGGGTAAAATTGAAAAAAGTTGAAAACATTTTTTTTTGGACTTAGTCATTTTTCCGGCGTTTATAAGACTTTCAGATAGGGCAAATGTCAGTGAGTGTTCCAATTTCAGTTCCAGAGCGATTCGCCCAATGAGTCTTTGATATTTAGTCGTTTTCAGCCATTATTTTGGATTTTTGAAAATTTCACTTTTTTGTGAAAATATCCACTTAATGAGGGAATAATATGTGTGAGGGTACCCCAGGAGAGTTCCAAATGTGTGTGGGTAGAATATATATCCCACGGGGGTAAATCTGAAAAAAGTAGAAAAAATTTTTTTTTTGGGACTTAGTCAATTTTCCGGCGTTTATCAGACTTTCAGATAGGGCAAATGTCAGTGAGCATTCCAATTTCAGTTCCAGAGCGATTCGCCCAATGAGTCCTTGATATTTAGTCGTTTTCAGCCATTAATTTGGATTTTTGAAAATTTCACTTTTTTGTGAAAATATCCACTAAATTAGGGAATAATATGTGTGAGTATACCCCAGGAGAGTTACAAAAGTGTGTGGGTAGAATATATATCCCATTGGGGTAAAATTGAAAAAAGTTGAAAACATTTTTTTTTTGGACTTAGTCATTCTTCCAGCGTTTATCAGACTTTCAGATAGGGCCAATGTCAGTGAGTGTTCCAATTTCAGTTCCAGAGCGATTCGCCCAATGAGTCTTTGATATTTAGTCGTTTTCTGCCAATTTTCTGGATTTTTGAAAATTTCACTTTTTTGTGAAAATATCCACTAAATGAGGGAATAATATGTGTGAGGGTACCCCAGGAGAGTTCCAAATGTGTGTGGGTAGAATATATATCCCACGGGGGTAAAATTGAAAAAAGTTGAAAACATTTTTTTTTTGGACTTAGTCATTTTTCCGGCGTTTATCAGACTTTCAGATAGGGGAAATGTCAGTGAGCGTTCCGATTTCAGTTCCATAGCGATTCGCCCAATGAGTCTTTGATATTTAGTCGTTTTCAGCCAATATTTTGGATTTTTGAAAATTTCACTTTTTTGTGAAAATATCCACTAAATTAGGGAATAATATGTGTGAGGGTACCCCAGGAGAGTTCCAAATGTGTGTGGGTAGAATATATATCCCACTGGGGTAAAATTGAAAAAAGTTGAAAACATTTTTTTTTTGGACTTAGTCATTTTTCCGGCGTTTATCAGACTTTCAGATAGGGCAAATGTCAGTGAGTGTTCCAATTTCAGTTCCAGAACGATTCGCCCAATGAGTCTATGATATTTAGTCATTTTCAGCCAATTTTCTGGATTTTTGAAAATTTCACTTTTTTGTGAAAATATCCACTAAATGAGGGAATAATATGTGTGAGGGTACCCCAGGAGAGTTCCAAATGTGTGTGGGTAGAATATATATCCCACGGGGGTAAATCTGAAAAAAGTTGAAAACATTTTTTTTTTGGACTTAGTCATTTTTCCGGTGTTTATCAGACTTTCAGATAGGGGAAATGTCAGTGAGCGTTCCGATTTCAGTTCCAGAGCGATTCGCCCAATCAGTACTTGATATTTAGTCGTTTTCAGCCAATATTTTGGATTTTTGAAAATTTCACTTTTTTGTGAAAATATCCACTAAATTAGGGAATAATATGTGTGAGGGTACCCCAGGAGAGTTACAAATGTGTGTGGGTAGAATACATATCCCACTGGGGTAAAATTGAAAAAAGTTGAAAAAATTTTTTTTGGGACTTAGTCATTTTCCTGGCGTTTATCAGACTTTAAGATAGGGGAAATGTCAGTGAGCATTCCCATTTCAGTTCCAGAGCGATTCGCCCAATGAGTCTTTGATATTTAGTCGTTTTCAGCCAATTTTCTGGATTTTTCAAAATTTCACTTTTTTGTGAAAATATCCACTAAATGAAGGAATAATATGTGTGAGGGTACCGAAGGAGAGTTCCAAATGTGTGTGGGTAAAATATATATCCCACGGGGGTAAAATTGAAAAAAGTTGAAAAAAATTTTTTTTTGGACTTATTCATTTTTCTGGGGTTTATCAGACTTTCAGATAGGGCAAATGTCAGTGAGTGTTCCAATTTCAGTTCCAGAGCGACTCGCCCAATGAGTCTTTGATATTTAGTCGCTTTCAGCCATTTTTCTGGATTTTTGAAAATTTCACTTTTTTGTGAAAATATCCACTAAATGAGGGAATAATATGTGTGAGGGTACCCCAGGAGAGTTCCAAATGTGTGTGGGTAGAATATATATCCCACTGGGGTAAAATTGAAAAAAGTTGAAAACATTTTTTTTTTGGACGTAGTCATTTTTCCGGCGTTTATCAGACTTTCAGATAGGGGAAATGTCAGTGAGCGTTCCGATTTCAGTTCCAGAGCGATTCGCCCAATGAGTCCTTGATATTTAGTCATTTTCAGCCAATATTTTGGATTTTTGAAAATTTCACTTTTTTGTGAAAACATCCACTAAATGAGGGAATAATATGTGTGAGGGTACCCCAGGAGAGTTCCAAATGTGTGTGGGTAGAATATATATCCCACGGGGGTAAAATTGAAAAAAGTTGAAAAAAAATTTTTTTTGGACTTAGTCATTTTTCCGGCGTTTATCAGTCTTTCAGATAGGGGAAATGTCAGTGAGCGTTCCGATTTTAGTTCCAGACCGATTCGCCCAATGAGTCCTTGTTATTTAGTTGTTTTCAGCCAATTTTCTGGATTTTTGAAGATTTCACTTTTTTGTGAAAATATCCACTAAATGAGGGAATAATATGTATGAGGGTACCCCAGGAGAGTGCCAAATGTTTTGGGTAGAATATATATCCCACGGGGGTAAAATAGAAAAAAGTTGAAAAAATTTTTTTTTGGACTTAGTCATTTTTCCGGCGTTTATCAGACTTTCAGATAGGGGAAATGTCAGTGAGCATTCCAATGTCAGTTCCAGAGCGATTCGCCCAATGAATCCTTGTTATTTAGTTGTTTTCAGCCAATTTTCTGGATTTTTGAAAATTTCACTTTTTTGTGAAAATATCCACTAAATGAGGGAATAATATGTGTGAGTGTACCCCAGGAGAGTTCCAAATGTGTGTGGGTAAAATATATATCCCACGGGGGTAAAATTGAAAAAAGTTGAAAAAAATTTTTTTTTGGACTTATTCATTTTTCTGGGGTTTATCAGACTTTCAGATAGGGCAAATGTCAGTGAGTGTTCCAATTTCAGTTCCAGAGCGACTCGCCCAATGAGTCTTTGATATTTAGTCGCTTTCAGCCATTTTTCTGGATTTTTGAAAATTTCACTTTTTTGTGAAAATATCCACTAAATGAGGGAATAATATGTGTGAGGGTACCCCAGGAGAGTTCCAAATGTGTGTGGGTAGAATATATATCCCACTGGGGTAAAATTGAAAAAAGTTGAAAACATTTTTTTTTTGGACTTAGTCATTTTTCCGGTGTTTATCAGACTTTCAGATAGGGCAAATGTCAGTGAGTGTTCCAATTTCAGTTCCAGAACTATTCGCCCAATGAGTCTATGATATTTAGTCATTTTCAGCCAATTTTTCTGGATTTTTGAAAATTTCACTTTTTTGTGAAAATATCCACTAAATGAGGGAATAATATGTGTGAGGGTACCCCAGGAGAGTTCCAAATGTGTGTGGGTAGAATATATATCCCACGTGGGTAAAATTGAAAAAAGTTGAAAACATTTTTTTTTTGGACGTAGTCATTTTTCCGGCGTTTATCAGACTTTCAGATAGGGGAAATGTCAGTGAGCGTTCCAATTTCAGTTCCAGAGCGATTCGCCCAATGAGTCCTTGATATTTAGTCATTTTCAGCCAATATTTTGGATTTTTGAAAATTTCACTTTTTTGTGAAAATATCCACTAAATGAGGGAATAATATGTGTGAGGGTACCCCAGGAGAGTTCCAAATGTGTGTGGGTAGAATATATATCCCACGGGGGTAAAATTGAAAAAAGTTGAAAACATTTTTTTTTTGGACTTAGTCATTTTTCCGGTGTTTATCAGACTTTCAGATAGGGGAAATGTCAGTGAGCGTTCCGATTTCAGTTCCAGAGCGATTCGCCCAATCAGTCCTTGATATTTAGTCGTTTTCAGCCAATATTTTGGATTTTTGAAAATTTCACTTTTTTGTGATAATATCCACTAAATTAGGGAATTATATGTGTGTGGGTACCCCAGGAGAGTTACAAATGTGTGTGGGTAGAATACATATCCCACTGGGGTAAAATTGAAAAAAGTTGAAAACATTTTTTTTTTGGACTTAGTCATTTTTCCGGCGTTTATCAGACTTTCAGATACGGCAAATGTCAGTGAGTGTTCCAATTTCAGTTCCAGAGCGATTCGCCCAATGAGTCTATGATATTTAATCGTTTTCAGCCAATATTTTGGATTTTTGAAAATTTCACTTTTTTGCGAAAATATCCACTAAATTAGGGAATGATATATGTGAGGGTAACCCAGGAGAGTTCCAAATGTGTGTGGGTAGAATATATATCCCACTGGGGTAAAATTGAAAAAAGTTGAAAACATTTTTTTTTGGACTTAGTCATTTTTCCGGCGTTTAGAAGACTTTCAGATAGGGCAAATGTCAGTGAGTGTTCCAATTTCAGTTCCAGAGCGATTCGCCCAATGAGTCTTTGATATTTAGTCGTTTTCAGCCAATTTTCTGGATTTTTGAAAATTTCACTTTTTTGTGAAAATATCCACTAAATGAGGGAATAATATGTGTGAGGGTACCCCAGGAGAGTTCCAAATGTGTGTGGGTAGAATATATATCCCACGGGGGTAAATCTGAAAAAAGTTGAAAACATTTTTTTTTTGGACTTAGTCATTTTTCCGTTGTTTATCAGACTTTCAGATAGGGGAAATGTCAGTGAGCGTTCCGATTTCAGTTCCAGAGCGATTCGCCCAATCAGTCCTTGATATTTAGTCGTTTTCAGCCAATATTTTGGATTTTTGAAATTTTCACTTTTTTGTGAAAATATCCACTAAATTAGGGAATAATATGTGTGAGGGTACCCCAGGAGAGTTACAAATGTGTGTGGGTAGAATACATATCCCACTGGGGTAAAGATGAAAAAAGTTGAAAACATTTTTTTTTGGACTTAGTCATTTTTCCGGCGTTTATCAGACTTTCAGATAGGGGAAATGTCAGTGAGCGTTCCGATTTCAGTTCCATAGCGATTCGCCCAATGAGTCTTTGATATTTAGTCGTTTTCAGCCAATATTTTGGATTTTTGAAAATTTCACTTTTTTGTGAAAATATCCACTAAATGAGGGAATAATATGTGTGAGGGTACCCCAGGAGAGTTCCAAATGTGTGTGGGTAGAATATATATCCCACTGGGGTAAAATTGAAAAAAGTTGAAAACATTTTTTTTTTGGACTTAGTCATTTTTCCGGTGTTTATCAGACTTTCAGATAGGGCAAATGTCAGTGAGTGTTCCAATTTCAGTTCCAGAACTATTCGCCCAATGAGTCTATGATATTTAGTCATTTTCAGCCAATTTTCTGGATTTTTGAAAATTTCACTTTTTTGTGAAAATATCCACTAAATGAGGGAATAATATGTGTGAGGGTACCCCAGGAGAGTTCCAAATGTGTGTGGGTAGAATATATATCCCACGTGGGTAAAATTGAAAAAAGTTGAATACATTTTTTTTTTGGACGTAGTCATTTTTCCGGCGTTTATCAGACTTTCAGATAGGGGAAATGTCAGTGAGCGTTCCGATTTCAGTTCCAGAGCGATTCGCCCAATGAGTCCTTGATATTTAGTCATTTTCAGCCAATATTTTGGATTTTTGAAAATTTCACTTTTTTGTGAAAATATCCACTAAATGAGGGAATAATATGTGTGAGGGTACCCCAGGAGAGTTCCATATGTGTGTGGGTAGAATATATATCCCACGGGGGTAAAATTGAAAAAAGTTGAAAACATTTTTTTTTTGGACTTAGTCATTTTTCCGGCGTTTATCAGACTTTCAGATAGGGGAAATGTCAGTGAGCATTCCGATTTCAGTTCCAGAGCGATTCGCCCAATGATTACTTGTTATTTAGTTGTTTTCAGCCAATTTTCTGGATTTTTGAAAATTTCACTTTTTTGTGAAAATATCCACTAAATGAGGGAATAATATGTGTTCGGGTACCCCAGGAGAGTTCCAAATGTGTGTGGGTAGAATATATATCCCACGGGGGTAAAATTGAAAAAAGTTGAAAAAAAATTTTTTTTGGACTTAGTCATTTTTCCGGCGTTTATCAGTCTTTCAGATAGGGGAAATGTCAGTGAGCGTTCCGATTTTAGTTCCAGACCGATTCGCCCAATGAGTCCTTGTTATTTAGTTGTTTTCAGCCAATTTTCTGGATTTTTGAAAATTTCACTTTTTTGTGAAAATATCCACTAAATGAGGGAATAATATGTATGAGGGTACCCCAGGAGAGTGCCAAATGTTTTGGGTAGAATATATATCCCACGGGGGTAAAATAGAAAAAAGTTGAAAAAATTTTTTTTTGGACTTAGTCATTTTTCCGGCGTTTATCAGACTTTCAGATAGGGGAAATGTCAGTGAGCATTCCAATTTCAGTTCCAGAGCGATTCGCCCAATGAGTCCTTGTTATTTAGTTGTTTTCAGCCAATTTTCTGGATTTTTGAAAATTTCACTTTTTTGTGAAAATATCCACTAAATGAGGGAATAATATGTGTGAGTGTACCCCAGGAGAGTTCCAAATGTGTGTGGGTAAAATATATATCCCACGGGGGTAAAATTGAAAAAAGTTGAAAAAAATTTTTTTTTGGACTTATTCATTTTTCTGGGGTTTATCAGACTTTCAGATAGGGCAAATGTCAGTGAGTGTTCCAATTTCAGTTCCAGAGCGACTCGCCCAATGAGTCTTTGATATTTAGTCGCTTTCAGCCATTTTTCTGGATTTTTGAAAATTTCACTTTTTTGTGAAAATATCCACTAAATGAGGGAATAATATGTGTGAGGGTACCCCAGGAGAGTTCCAAATGTGTGTGGGTAGAATATATATCCCACTGGGGTAAAATTGAAAAAAGTTGAAAACATTTTTTTTTTGGACTTAGTCATTTTTCCGGTGTTTATCAGACTTTCAGATAGGGCAAATGTCAGTGAGTGTTCCAATTTCAGTTCCAGAACTATTCGCCCAATGAGTCTATGATATTTAGTCATTTTCAGCCAATTTTCTGGATTTTTGAAAATTTCACTTTTTTGTGAAAATATCCACTAAATGAGGGAATAATATGTGTGAGGGTACCCCAGGAGAGTTCCAAATGTGTGTGGGTAGAATATATATCCCACGTGGGTAAAATTGAAAAAAGTTGAAAACATTTTTTTTTTGGACGTAGTCATTTTTCCGGCGTTTATCAGACTTTCAGATAGGGGAAATGTCAGTGAGCGTTCCAATTTCAGTTCCAGAGCGATTCGCCCAATGAGTCCTTGATATTTAGTCATTTTCAGCCAATATTTTGGATTTTTGAAAATTTCACTTTTTTGTGAAAATATCCACTAAATGAGGGAATAATATGTGTGAGGGTACCCCAGGAGAGTTCCAAATGTGTGTGGGTAGAATATATATCCCACGGGGGTAAAATTGAAAAAAGTTGAAAACATTTTTTTTTTGGACTTAGTCATTTTTCCGGTGTTTATCAGACTTTCAGATAGGGGAAATGTCAGTGAGCGTTCCGATTTCAGTTCCAGAGCGATTCGCCCAATCAGTCCTTGATATTTAGTCGTTTTCAGCCAATATTTTGGATTTTTGAAAATTTCACTTTTTTGTGATAATATCCACTAAATTAGGGAATAATATGTGTGTGGGTACCCCAGGAGAGTTACAAATGTGTGTGGGTAGAATACATATCCCACTGGGGTAAAATTGAAAAAAGTTGAAAACATTTTTTTTTTGGACTTAGTCATTTTTCCGGCGTTTATCAGACTTTCAGATACGGCAAATGTCAGTGAGTGTTCCAATTTCAGTTCCAGAGCGATTCGCCCAATGAGTCTTTGATATTTAGTCGTTTTCAGCCAATTTTCTGGATTTTTGAAAATTTCACTTTTTTGTGAAAATATCCACTAAATGAGGGAATAATATGTGTGAGGGTACCCCAGGAGAGTTCCAAATGTGTGTGGGTAGAATATATATCCCACGGGGGTAAATCTGAAAAAAGTTGAAAACATTTTTTTTTTGGACTTAGTCATTTTTCCGGTGTTTATCAGACTTTCAGATAGGGGAAATGTCAGTGAGCGTTCCGATTTCAGTTCCAGAGCGATTCGCCCAATCAGTCCTTGATATTTAGTCGTTTTCAGCCAATATTTTGGATTTTTGAAAATTTCACTTTTTTGTGAAAATATCCACTAAATTAGGGAATAATATGTGTGAGGGTACCCCAGGAGAGTTACAAATGTGTGTGGGTAGAATACATATCCCACTGGGGTAAAATTGAAAAAAGTTGAAAACATTTTTTTTTGGACTTAGTCATTTTTCCGGCGTTTATCAGACTTTCAGATACGGCAAATGTCAGTGAGTGTTCCAATTTCAGTTCCAGAACGATTCGCCCAATGAGTCTTTGATATTTAGTCGTTTTCAGCCAATTTTCTGGATTTTTGAAAATTTCACTTTTTTGTGAAAATATCCACTAAATGAGGGAATAATATGTGTGAGGGTACCCCAGGAGAGTTCCAAATGTGTGTGGGTAGAATATATATCCCACGGGGGTAAAATTGAAAAAATTTGAAAAAATTTTTTTTTTGGACTTAGTCATTTTTCTGGCGTTTATCAGACTTTCAGATAGGGGAAATGTCAGTGGGCGTTCCGATTTCAGTTCCAGAGCGATTCGCCCAATGAGTCCTTGATATTTAGTCGTTTTCAGCCATTATTTTGGATTTTTGAAAATTTCACTTTTTTGTGAAAATATCCACTTAATGAGGGAATAATATGTGTGAGGGTACCCCAGGAGAGTTCCAAATGTGTGTGGGTAAAATATATATCCCACGGGGGTAAAATTGAAAAAAGTTGAAAAAAATTTTTTTTTGGACTTATTCATTTTTCTGGGGTTTATCAGACTTTCAGATAGGGCAAATGTCAGTGAGTGTTCCAATTTCAGTTCCAGAGCGACTCGCCCAATGAGTCTTTGATATTTAGTCGCTTTCAGCCATTTTTCTGGATTTTTGAAAATTTCACTTTTTTGTGAAAATATCCACTAAATGAGGGAATAATATGTGTGAGGGTACCCCAGGAGAGTTCCAAATGTGTGTGGGTAGAATATATATCCCACTGGGGTAAAATTGAAAAAAGTTGAAAACATTTTTTTTTGGACTTAGTCATTTTTCCGGCGTTTATAAGACTTTCAGATAGGGCAAATGTCAGTGAGTGTTCCAATTTCAGTTCCAGAGCGATTCGCCCAATGAGTCTATGATATTTAATCGTTTTCAGCCAATATTTTGGATTTTTGAAAATTTCACTTTTTTGTGAAAATATCCACTAAATTAGGGAATGATATATGTGAGGGTAACCCAGGAGAGTTCCAAATGTGTGTGGGTAGAATATATATCCCACTGGGGTAAAATTGAAAAAAGTTGAAAACATTTTTTTTTGGACTTAGTCATTTTTCCGGCGTTTATAAGACTTTCAGATAGGGCAAATGTCAGTGAGTGTTCCAATTTCAGTTCCAGAGCGATTCGCCCAATGAGTCTTTGATATTTAGTCGTTTTCAGCCAATTTTCTGGATTTTTGAAAATTTCACTTTTTTGTGAAAATATCCACTAAATGAGGGAATAATATGTGTGAGGGTACCCCAGGAGAGTTCCAAATGTGTGTGGGTAGAATATATATCCCACGGGGGTAAATCTGAAAAAAGTTGAAAACATTTTTTTTTTGGACTTAGTCATTTTTCCGGTGTTTATCAGACTTTCAGATAGGGGAAATGTCAGTGAGCGTTCCGATTTCAGTTCCAGAGCGATTCGCCCAATCAGTCCTTGATATTTAGTCGTTTTCAGCCAATATTTTGGATTTTTGAAAATTTCACTTTTTTGTGAAAATATCCACTAAATTAGGGAATAATATGTGTGAGGGTACCCCAGGAGAGTTACAAATGTGTGTGGGTAGAATACATATCCCACTGGGGTAAAATTGAAAAAAGTTGAAAACATTTTTTTTTGGACTTAGTCATTTTTCCGGCGTTTATCAGACTTTCAGATACGGCAAATGTCAGTGAGTGTTCCAATTTCAGTTCCAGAACGATTCGCCCAATGAGTCTTTGATATTTAGTCGTTTTCAGCCAATTTTCTGGATTTTTGAAAATTTCACTTTTTTGTGAAAATATCCACTAAATGAGGGAATAATATGTGTGAGGGTACCCCAGGAGAGTTCCAAATGTGTGTGGGTAGAATATATATCCCACGGGGGTAAAATTGAAAAAATTTGAAAAAATTTTTTTTTTGGACTTAGTCATTTTTCTGGCGTTTATCAGACTTTCAGATAGGGGAAATGTCAGTGGGCGTTCCGATTTCAGTTCCAGAGCGATTCGCCCAATGAGTCCTTGATATTTAGTCGTTTTCAGCCATTATTTTGGATTTTTGAAAATTTCACTTTTTTGTGAAAATATCCACTTAATGAGGGAATAATATGTGTGAGGGTACAACAGGAGAGTTCCAAATGTGTGTGGGTAGAAGATATATCCCACGGGGTAAAATTGAAAAAAGTTGAAAAAATTATTTTTTTGGACTTAGTCATTTTTCCGGTGTTTATCAGACTTTCAGATAGGGCAAATGTCAGTGAGTGTTCCAATTTCAGTTCCAGAACTATTCGCCCAATGAGTCTATGATATTTAGTCATTTTCAGCCAATTTTCTGGATTTTTGAAAATTTCACTTTTTTGTGAAAATATCCACTAAATGAGGGAATAATATGTGTGAGGGTACCCCAGGAGAGTTCCAAATGTGTGTGGGTAGAATATATATCCCACGTGGGTAAAATTGAAAAAAGTTGAAAACATTTTTTTTTTGGACGTAGTCATTTTTCCGGCGTTTATCAGACTTTCAGATAGGGGAAATGTCAGTGAGCGTTCCAATTTCAGTTCCAGAGCGATTCGCCCAATGAGTCCTTGATATTTAGTCATTTTCAGCCAATATTTTGGATTTTTGAAAATTTCACTTTTTTGTGAAAATATCCACTAAATGAGGGAATAATATGTGTGAGGGTACCCCAGGAGAGTTCCAAATGTGTGTGGGTAGAATATATATCCCACGGGGGTAAAATTGAAAAAAGTTGAAAACATTTTTTTTTTGGACTTAGTCATTTTTCCGGTGTTTATCAGACTTTCAGATAGGGGAAATGTCAGTGAGCGTTCCGATTTCAGTTCCAGAGCGATTCGCCCAATCAGTCCTTGATATTTAGTCGTTTTCAGCCAATATTTTGGATTTTTGAAAATTTCACTTTTTTGTGATAATATCCACTAAATTAGGGAATAATATGTGTGTGGGTACCCCAGGAGAGTTACAAATGTGTGTGGGTAGAATACATATCCCACTGGGGTAAAATTGAAAAAAGTTGAAAACATTTTTTTTTTGGACTTAGTCATTTTTCCGGCGTTTATCAGACTTTCAGATACGGCAAATGTCAGTGAGTGTTCCAATTTCAGTTCCAGAGCGGTTCGCCCAATGAGTCTTTGATATTTAGTCGTTTTCAGCCAATTTTCTGGATTTTTGAAAATTTCACTTTTTTGTGAAAATATCCACTAAATGAGGGAATAATATGTGTGAGGGTACCCCAGGAGAGTTCCAAATGTGTGTGGGTAGAATATATATCCCACGGGGGTAAATCTGAAAAAAGTTGAAAACATTTTTTTTTTGGACTTAGTCATTTTTCCGGTGTTTATCAGACTTTCAGATAGGGGAAATGTCAGTGAGCGTTCCGATTTCAGTTCCAGAGCGATTCGCCCAATCAGTCCTTGATATTTAGTCGTTTTCAGCCAATATTTTGGATTTTTGAAAATTTCACTTTTTTGTGAAAATATCCACTAAATTAGGGAATAATATGTGTGAGGGTACCCCAGGAGAGTTACAAATGTGTGTGGGTAGAATACATATCCCACTGGGGTAAAATTGAAAAAAGTTGAAAACATTTTTTTTTGGACTTAGTCATTTTTCCGGCGTTTATCAGACTTTCAGATACGGCAAATGTCAGTGAGTGTTCCAATTTCAGTTCCAGAACGATTCGCCCAATGAGTCTTTGATATTTAGTCGTTTTCAGCCAATTTTCTGGATTTTTGAAAATTTCACTTTTTTGTGAAAATATCCACTAAATGAGGGAATAATATGTGTGAGGGTACCCCAGGAGAGTTCCAAATGTGTGTGGGTAGAATATATATCCCACGGGGGTAAAATTGAAAAAATTTGAAAAAATTTTTTTTTTGGACTTAGTCATTTTTCTGGCGTTTATCAGACTTTCAGATAGGGGAAATGTCAGTGGGCGTTCCGATTTCAGTTCCAGAGCGATTCGCCCAATGAGTCCTTGATATTTAGTCGTTTTCAGCCATTATTTTGGATTTTTGAAAATTTCACTTTTTTGTGAAAATATCCACTTAATGAGGGAATAATATGTGTGAGGGTACCCCAGGAGAGTTCCAAATGTGTGTGGGTAGAAGATATATCCCACGGGGTAAAATTGAAAAAAGTTGAAAAAATTATTTTTTTGGACTTAGTCATTTTTCCGGCGTTTATCAGTCTTTCAGATAGGGGAAATGTCAGTGAGCGTTCCGATTTTAGTTCCAGACCGATTCGCCCAATGAGTCCTTGTTATTTAGTTGTTTTCAGCCAATTTTCTGGATTTTTGAAAATTTCACTTTTTTGTGAAAATATCCACTAAATGAGGGAATAATATGTATGAGGGTACCCCAGGAGAGTGCCAAATGTTTTGGGTAGAATATATATCCCACGGGGGTAAAATAGAAAAAAGTTGAAAAAATTTTTTTTTGGACTTAGTCATTTTTCCGGCGTTTATCAGACTTTCAGATAGGGGAAATGTCAGTGAGCATTCCAATTTCAGTTCCAGAGCGATTCGCCCAATGAGTCCTTGTTATTTAGTTGTTTTCAGCCAATTTTCTGGATTTTTGAAAATTTCACTTTTTTGTGAAAATATCCACTAAATGAGGGAATAATATGTGTGAGTGTACCCCAGGAGAGTTCCAAATGTGTGTGGGTAAAATATATATCCCACGGGGGTAAAATTGAAAAAAGTTGAAAAAAATTTTTTTTTGGACTTATTCATTTTTCTGGGGTTTATCAGACTTTCAGATAGGGCAAATGTCAGTGAGTGTTCCAATTTCAGTTCCAGAGCGACTCGCCCAATGAGTCTTTGATATTTAGTCGCTTTCAGCCATTTTTCTGGATTTTTGAAAATTTCACTTTTTTGTGAAAATATCCACTAAATGAGGGAATAATATGTGTGAGGGTACCCCAGGAGAGTTCCAAATGTGTGTGGGTAGAATATATATCCCACTGGGGTAAAATTGAAAAAAGTTGAAAACATTTTTTTTTTGGACTTAGTCATTTTTCCGGTGTTTATCAGACTTTCAGATAGGGCAAATGTCAGTGAGTGTTCCAATTTCAGTTCCAGAACTATTCGCCCAATGAGTCTATGATATTTAGTCATTTTCAGCCAATTTTCTGGATTTTTGAAAATTTCACTTTTTTGTGAAAATATCCACTAAATGAGGGAATAATATGTGTGAGGGTACCCCAGGAGAGTTCCAAATGTGTGTGGGTAGAATATATATCCCACGTGGGTAAAATTGAAAAAAGTTGAAAACATTTTTTTTTTGGACGTAGTCATTTTTCCGGCGTTTATCAGACTTTCAGATAGGGGAAATGTCAGTGAGCGTTCCAATTTCAGTTCCAGAGCGATTCGCCCAATGAGTCCTTGATATTTAGTCATTTTCAGCCAATATTTTGGATTTTTGAAAATTTCACTTTTTTGTGAAAATATCCACTAAATGAGGGAATAATATGTGTGAGGGTACCCCAGGAGAGTTCCAAATGTGTGTGGGTAGAATATATATCCCACGGGGGTAAAATTGAAAAAAGTTGAAAACATTTTTTTTTTGGACTTAGTCATTTTTCCGGTGTTTATCAGACTTTCAGATAGGGGAAATGTCAGTGAGCGTTCCGATTTCAGTTCCAGAGCGATTCGCCCAATCAGTCCTTGATATTTAGTCGTTTTCAGCCAATATTTTGGATTTTTGAAAATTTCACTTTTTTGTGATAATATCCACTAAATTAGGGAATAATATGTGTGTGGGTACCCCAGGAGAGTTACAAATGTGTGTGGGTAGAATACATATCCCACTGGGGTAAAATTGAAAAAAGTTGAAAACATTTTTTTTTTGGACTTAGTCATTTTTCCGGCGTTTATCAGACTTTCAGATACGGCAAATGTCAGTGAGTGTTCCAATTTCAGTTCCAGAGCGATTCGCCCAATGAGTCTATGATATTTAATCGTTTTCAGCCAATATTTTGGATTTTTGAAAATTTCACTTTTTTGTGAAAATATCCACTAAATTAGGGAATGATATATGTGAGGGTAACCCAGGAGAGTTCCAAATGTGTGTGGGTAGAATATATATCCCACTGGGGTAAAATTGAAAAAAGTTGAAAACATTTTTTTTTGGACTTAGTCATTTTTCCGGCGTTTATAAGACTTTCAGATAGGGCAAATGTCAGTGAGTGTTCCAATTTCAGTTCCAGAGCGATTCGCCCAATGAGTCTTTGATATTTAGTCGTTTTCAGCCAATTTTCTGGATTTTTGAAAATTTCACTTTTTTGTGAAAATATCCACTAAATGAGGGAATAATATGTGTGAGGGTACCCCAGGAGAGTTCCAAATGTGTGTGGGTAGAATATATATCCCACGGGGGTAAATCTGAAAAAAGTTGAAAACATTTTTTTTTTGGACTTAGTCATTTTTCCGGTGTTTATCAGACTTTCAGATAGGGGAAATGTCAGTGAGCGTTCCGATTTCAGTTCCAGAGCGATTCGCCCAATCAGTCCTTGATATTTAGTCGTTTTCAGCCAATATTTTGGATTTTTGAAAATTTCACTTTTTTGTGAAAATATCCACTAAATTAGGGAATAATATGTGTGAGGGTACCCCAGGAGAGTTACAAATGTGTGTGGGTAGAATACATATCCCACTGGGGTAAAATTGAAAAAAGTTGAAAACATTTTTTTTTGGACTTAGTCATTTTTCCGGCGTTTATCAGACTTTCAGATACGGCAAATGTCAGTGAGTGTTCCAATTTCAGTTCCAGAACGATTCGCCCAATGAGTCTTTGATATTTAGTCGTTTTCAGCCAATTTTCTGGATTTTTGAAAATTTCACTTTTTTGTGAAAATATCCACTAAATGAGGGAATAATATGTGTGAGGGTACCCCAGGAGAGTTCCAAATGTGTGTGGGTAGAATATATATCCCACGGGGGTAAAATTGAAAAAATTTGAAAAAATTTTTTTTTTGGACTTAGTCATTTTTCTGGCGTTTATCAGACTTTCAGATAGGGGAAATGTCAGTGGGCGTTCCGATTTCAGTTCCAGAGCGATTCGCCCAATGAGTCCTTGATATTTAGTCGTTTTCAGCCATTATTTTGGATTTTTGAAAATTTCACTTTTTTGTGAAAATATCCACTTAATGAGGGAATAATATGTGTGAGGGTACAACAGGAGAGTTCCAAATGTGTGTGGGTAGAAGATATATCCCACGGGGTAAAATTGAAAAAAGTTGAAAAAATTATTTTTTTGGACTTAGTCATTTTTCTGGCGTTTATCAGACTTTCAGATAGGGGAAATGTCAGTGGGCGTTCCGCTTTCAGTTCCAGAGCGATTCGCCCAATGAGTCCTTGATATTTAGTCGTTTTCAGCCAATTTTCTGGATTTTTGAAAATTTCACTTTTTTGTGAAAATATCCACTAAATTAGGGAATAATATGTGTGAGGATACCCCAGGAGAGTTCCAAATGTGTGTGGGTAGAATTTATTTCACACGGGGGTAAAATTGAAAAAAGTTGAAAACATTTTTTTTTTGGGACTTAGTCATTTTTCCGGCGTTTGTCAGACTTTCAGATAGGGCAAATGTCAGTGAGCATTCCAATTTCAGTTCCAGAGCGATTCGCCCAATGAGTCCTTGATATTTAGTCGTTTTCAGCCATTAATTTGGATTTTTGAAAATTTCACTTTTTTGTGAAAATATCCACTAAATTAGGGAATAATATGTGTGAGTATACCCCAGGAGAGTTACAAAAGTGTGTGGGTAGAATATATATCCCATTGGGGTAAAATTGAAAAAAGTTGAAAACATTTTTTTTTTGGACTTAGTCATTCTTCCAGCGTTTATCAGACTTTCAGATAGGGCCAATGTCAGTGAGTGTTCCAATTTCAGTTCCAGAGCGATTCGCCCAATGAGTCTTAGATATTTAGTCGATTTCTGCCAATTTTCTGGATTTTTGAAAATTTCACTTTTTTGTGAAATTATCCACTAAATGAGGGAATAATATGTGTGAGGGTACCCCAGGAGAGTTCCAAATGTGTGTGGGTAGAATATATATCCCACGGGGGTAAAATTGAAAAAAGTTGAAAACATTTTTTTTTTGGACTTAGTCATTTTTCCGGTGTTTATCAGACTTTCAGATAGGGGAAATGTCAGTGAGCGTTCCGATTTCAGTTCCATAGCGATTCGCCCAATGAGTCTTTGATATTTAGTCGTTTTCAGCCAATATTTTGGATTTTTGAAAATTTCACTTTTTTGAGAAAATATCCACTAAATTAGGGAATAATATGTGTGAGGGTACCCCAGGAGAGTTACAAATGTGTGTGGGTAGAATACATATCCCACTGGGGTAAAATTGAAAAAAGTTGAAAACATTTTTTTTTTGGACTTAGTCATTTTTCCGGCGTTTATCAGACTTTCACATACGGCAAATGTCAGTGAGTGTTCCAATTTCAGTTCCAGAGCGATTCGCCCAATGAGTCTATGATATTTAATCGTTTTCAGCCAATATTTTGGATTTTTGAAAATTTCACTTTTTTGTGAAAATATCCACTAAATTAGGAAATGATATATGTGAGGGTAACCCAGGAGAGTTCCAAATGTGTGTGGGTAGAATATATATCCCACTGGGGTAAAATTGAAAAAAGTTGAAAACATTTTTTTTTGGACTTAGTCATTTTTCCGGCGTTTATAAGACTTTCAGATAGGGCAAATGTCAGTGAGTGTTCCAATTTCAGTTCCAGAGCGATTCGCCCAATGAGTCTTTGATATTTAGTCGTTTTCAGCCAATTTTCTGGATTTTTGAAAATTTCACTTTTTTGTGAAAATATCCACTAAATGAGGGAATAATATGTGTGAGGGTACCCCAGGAGAGTTCCAAATGTGTGTGGGTAGAATATATATCCCACGGGGGTAAAATTGAAAAAATTTGAAAAAATTTTTTTTTTGGACTTAGTCATTTTTCTGGCGTTTATCAGACTTTCAGATAGGGGAAATGTCAGTGGGCGTTCCGATTTCAGTTCCAGAGCGATTCGCCCAATGAGTCCTTGATATTTATTTGTTTTCAGCCAATTTTCTGGATTTTTGAAAATTTCACTTTTTTGTGAAAATATTCACTAAATGAGGGAATAATATGTGTGAGGGTACCCCAGGAGAGTTCCAAATGTGTGTGGGTAGAATATATATCCCACGGGGGTAAAATTGAAAAAAGTTGAAAACATTTTTTTTTTTGGACTTAGTCATTTTTCCGGCGTTTATCAGACTTTCAGATAGGGGAAATGTCAGTGAGTGTTCCGATTTCAGTTCCAGAGCGATTCGCCCAATGCGTCCTTGATATTTAGTTGTTTTCAGCCATTATTTTGGATTTTTGAAAATTTCACTTTTTTGTGAAAATATCCACTAAATGAGGGAATAATATGTGTGAGGGTATCCCAGGAGAGTTCCTAATGTGTGTGGGTAGAATATATATCCCATGGGGGTAAAATTGAAAAAAGTTGAAAACATTTTTTTTTTGGACTTAGTCATTTTTCCGGCGTTTATCAGACTTTCACATAGGGGAAATGTCATTGAGCGTTCCGATTTCAGTTCCAGAGCGATTCGCCCAATGAGTCTTTGATATTTAGTCGTTTTCAGCCAATATTCTGGATTTTTTGAAAATTTTACTTTTTTGTGAAAATATCCACTAAATGAGGGAATAATATGTGTGAGGGTACCCCAGGAGAGTTCCTCATGTGTTTGGGTAGAATATATATCCCACGGGGGCAAAACTGAAAAAAGTTGAAAAAAATTTTTTTTTGGACTTAGTCTTTTTTCCGGCGTTTATCAGACTTTCAGATAGGGGAAATGTCAGTGAGCGTTCCGATTTCAGTACCAGAGTGATCCGCCCAATGAGTCTTTGATATTTAGTCGTTTTCAGCCAATTTTCCGGATTTTTGAAAATTTCACTTTTTTGTGAAAATATCCACTAAATGAGGGAATAATATGTGTGAGGGTACCCCAGGAGAGTTCCAAATGTGTGTGGGTAAAATATATATCCCACGGGGGTAAAATTGAAAAAAGTTGAAAACATTTTTTTTTGGACTTAGTCATTTTTCCGGCGTTTATCAGACTTTCAGATAGGGGAAATGTCAGTGAGCGTTCCGATTTCAGTTCCAGAGCGATTCGCCCAATGAGTCGATGATATTTAGCCGTTTTCAGCCATTATTTTGGATTTTTGAAAATTTCACTTTTTTGTGAAAATATCCACTAAATTAGGGAATAATATGTGTGAGTATACCCCAGGAGAGTTCCAAATGTGTTTGGGTAGAATATATATCCCATTGGGGTAAAATTGAAAAAAGTTGAAAACATTTTTTTTTTGGACTTAGTCATTCTTCCGGCGTTTATCAGACTTTCAGAAAGTGCAAATGTCAGTGAGTGTTCCAATTTCAGTTCCAGAGCGATTCGCCCAATGAGTCTTTGATATTTAGTCGTTTTCAGCCAATTTTCTGGATTTTTGAAAATTTCACTTTTTTGTGAAAATATCCACTAAATGAGGGAATTATATCTGTGAGGGTACCCCAGGAGAGTTCCAAATGTGTGTGGGTAGAAGATATATCCCACGGGGTAAAATTGAAAAAAGTTGAAAAAATTTTTTTTTTGGACTTAGTAATTTTTCTGGCGTTTATCACACTTTCAGATAGGGGAAATGTCAGTGGGCGTTCCGATTTCAGTTCCAGAGCGATTCGCCCAATGAGTCTTTGATATTTAGTCGTTTTCAGCCAATATTTTGGATTTTTGAAAATTTCACTTTTTTGTGAAAATATCCACTAAATTAGGGAGTAATATGTGTGAGGGTACCCCAGGAGAGTTCCAAATGTGTGTGGGTAGAATATATATCCCACGGGGGTAAAATTGAAAAAAGTTGAAAACATTTTTTTTTTGGACTTAGTCATTTTTCCGGCGTTTATCAGACTTTCAGATAGGGGAAATGTCAGTGAGCGTTCCGATTTCAGTTCCAGAGCGATTCGCCCAATGAGTCGATGATATTTAGCCGTTTTCAGCCATTATTTTGGATTTTTGAAAATTTCACTTTTTTGTGAAAATATCCACTAAATGAGGGAATAATATGTGTGAGGGTACACCAGGAGAGTTCCAAATGTGTATGGGTAGAATATATATCCCACGGGGGTAAAATTGAAAAAAGTTGAAAACATTTTTTTTTTGGACTTAGTCATTTTTCCGGCGTTTATCAGACTTTCAGATAGGGGAAATGTCAGTGAGCGTTCCGATTTCAGTTCCAGAGCGATTCGCCCAATGAGTCCTTGATATTTAGTCTTTTTCAGCCAATATTTTGGATTTTTGAAAATTTCACTTTTTTGTGAAAATATCCACTAAATTAGGGAATAATATGTGTGAGTATACCCCAGGAGAGTTACAAATGTGTTTGGGTAGAATATATATCCCATTGGGGTAAAATTGAAAAAAGTTGAAAACATTTTTTTTTTGGACTTAGTCATTCTTCCGGCGTTTATCAGACTTTCAGAAAGTGCAAATGTCAGTGAGTGTTCCAATTTCAGTTCCAGAGCGATTCGCCCAATGAGTCTTTGATATTTAGTCGTTTTCAGCCAATTTTCTGGATTTTTGAAAATTTCACTTTTTTGTGAAAATATCCACTAAATGAGGGAATTATATCTGTGAGGGTACCCCAGGAGAGTTCCAAATGTGTGTGGGTAGAAGATATATCCCACGGGGTAAAATTGAAAAAAGTTGAAAAAATTTTTTTTTTGGACTTAGTAATTTTTCTGGCGTTTATCACACTTTCAGATAGGGGAAATGTCAGTGGGCATTCCGATTTCAGTTCCAGAGCGATTCGCCCAATGAGTCTTTGATATTTAGTCGTTTTCAGCCAATATTTTGGATTTTTGAAAATTTCACTTTTTTGTGAAAATATCCACTAAATTAGGGAGTAATATGTGTGAGGGTACCCCAGGAGAGTTCCAAATGTGTGTGGGTAGAATATATATCCCACGGGGGTAAAATTGAAAAAAGTTGAAAACATTTTTTTTTTGGACTTAGTCATTTTTCCGGCGTTTATCAGACTTTCAGATAGGGGAAATGTCAGTGAGCGTTCCGATTTCAGTTCCAGAGCGATTCGCCCAATGAGTCGATGATATTTAGCCGTTTTCAGCCATTATTTTGGATTTTTGAAAATTTCACTTTTTTGTGAAAATATCCACTAAATGAGGGAATAATATGTGTGAGGGTACACCAGGAGAGTTCCAAATGTGTATGGGTAGAATATATATCCCACGGGGGTAAAATTGAAAAAAGTTGAAAACATTTTTTTTTTGGACTTAGTCATTTTTCCGGCGTTTATCAGACTTTCAGATAGGGGAAATGTCAGTGAGCGTTCCGATTTCAGTTCCAGAGCGATTCGCCCAATGAGTCCTTGATATTTAGTCTTTTTCAGCCAATATTTTGGATTTTTGAAAATTTCACTTTTTTGTGAAAATATCCACTAAATTAGGGAATAATATGTGTGAGTATACCCCAGGAGAGTTACAAATGTGTTTGGGTAGAATATATATCCCATTGGGGTAAAATTGAAAAAAGTTGAAAACATTTTTTTTTTGGACTTAGTCATTCTTCCGGCGTTTATCAGGCTTTCAGAAAGTGCAAATGTCAGTGAGTGTTCCAATTTCAGTTCCAGAGCGATTCGCCCAATGAGTCTTTGATATTTAGTCGTTTTCAGCCAATTTTCTGGATTTTTGAAAATTTCACTTTTTTGTGAAAATATCCACTAAATGAGGGAATTATATCTGTGAGGGTACCCCAGGAGAGTTCCAAATGTGTGTGGGTAGAAGATATATCCCACGGGGTAAAATTGAAAAAAGTTGAAAAAATTTTTTTTTTGGACTTAGTAATTTTTCTGGCGTTTATCACACTTTCAGATAGGGGAAATGTCAGTGGGCGTTCCGATTTCAGTTCCAGAGCGATTCGCCCAATGAGTCTTTGATATTTAGTCGTTTTCAGCCAATATTTTGGATTTTTGAAAATTTCACTTTTTTGTGAAAATATCCACTAAATTAGGGAGTAATATGTGTGAGGGTACCCCAGGAGAGTTCCAAATGTGTGTGGGTAGAATATATATCCCACGGGGGTAAAATTGAAAAAAGTTGAAAACATTTTTTTTTTGGACTTAGTCATTTTTCCGGCGTTTATCAGACTTTCAGATAGGGGAAATGTCAGTGAGCGTTCCGATTTCAGTTCCAGAGCGATTCGCCCAATGAGTCTTTGATATTTAGTCGTTTTCAGCCAATATTTTGGATTTTTGAAAATTTCACTTTTTTGAGAAAATAGCCACTAAATTAGGGAATAATATGTGTGAGGGTACCCCAGGAGAGTTCCAAATGTGTGTGGGTAGAATATATATCCCACGGGGGTAAAATTGAAAGAGGTTGAAAACATTTTTTTTTTTGGACTTCGTCATTTTTCCGGCGTTTATCAGACTTTCAGATAGGGGAAATGTCAGTGAGCATTCCGATTTCAGTTCCAGAGCGATTCGCCCAATGAGTCCTTGATATTTAGTCGTTTTCAGCCAATATTTTGGATTTTTGAAAATTTCACTTTTTTGTGAAAATATCCACTAAATTAGGGAATAATATGTGTGAGGGTACCCCAGGAGAGTTACAAATGTGTGTGGGTAGAATACATATCCCACTGGGGTAAAATTGAAAAAAGTTGAAAACATTTTTTTGTTGGACTTAGTCATTTTTCCGGCGTTTATCAGACTTTCAGATAGGGCAAATGTCAGTGAGTGTTCCAATTTCAGTTCCAGAGCGATTCGCCCAATGAGTCTTTGATATTTAGTCGTTTTCAGCCAATTTTCTGGATTTTTGAAAATTTCACTTTTTTGTGAAAATATCCACTAAATGAGGAAATAATATGTGTGAGGGTACCCCAGGAGAGTTCCAAATGTGTGTGGGTAGAATATATATCCCACGGGGGTAAAATTGAAAAAAGTTGAAAACATCTTTTTTTTGGGACTTAGTCATTTTTCCGGCGTTTATCAGACTTTCAGATAGGGCAAATGTCAGTGAGCATTCCAATTTCAGTTCCAGAGCGATTCGCCCAATGAGTCCTTGATATTTAGTCGTTTTCAGCCAATATTTTGGATTTTTGAAAATTTCACTTTTTTGTGAAAATATCCACTAAATTAGGGAATAATATGTGTGAGTATACCCCAAGAGAGTTACAAATGTGTGTGGGTAGAATATATATCCCATTGGGGTAAAATTGAAAAAAGTTGAAAACATTTTTTTTTTGGACTGTCATTTTTCCGGCGTTTATCAGACTTTCAGATAGAGCAAATGTCAGTGAGTGTTCCAATTTCAGTTCCAGAGCGATTCGCCCAATGAGTCTTTGATATTTAGTCGTTTTCAGTCAATTTTCTGCATTTTTGAAAATTTCACTTTTTTGTGAAAATATCCACTAAATGAGGGAATAATATGTGTGAGGGTACCCCAGGAGAGTTCCAAATGTGTGTGGGTAGAAGATATATCCCACGGGGTAAAATTGAAAAAAGTTGAAAAAATTTTTTTTTTGGACTTAGTAATTTTTCCGGCGTTTATCACACTTTCAGATAGGGGAAATGTCAGTGGGCGTTCCGATTTCAGTTCCAGAGCGATTCGCCCAATGAGTCCTTGATATTTAGTCATTTTCAGCCAATATTTTGGATTTTTGAAAATTTCACTTTTTTGTGAAAATATCCACTAAATGAGGGAATAATATGTGTGAGGGTACCCCAGGAGAGTTCCAAATGTATGTGGGTAGAATTTATATCCCACGGGGGTAAAATTGAAAAAAGTTGAAAACATTTTTTTTTTGGACTTAGTCATTCTTCCGGCGTTTATCAGACTTTCAGAAAGTGCAAATGTCAGTGAGTGTTCCAATTTCAGTTCCAGAGCGATTCGCCCAATGAGTCTTTGATATTTAGTCGTTTTCAGCCAATATTTTGGATTTTTGAAAATTTCACTTTTTTGAGAAAATAGCCACTAAATTAGGGAATAATATGTGTGAGGGTACCCCAGGAGAGTTCCAAATGTGTGTGGGTAGAATATATATCCCACGGGGGTAAAATTGAAAGAGGTTGAAAACATTTTTTTTTTTGGACTTAGTCATTTTTCCGGCGTTTATCAGACTTTCAGATAGGGGAAATGTCAGTGAGCGTTCCAATTTCAGTTCCAGAGCGATTCGCCCAATGAGTCCTTGATATTTAGTCGTTTTCAGCCAATATTTTGGATTTTTGAAAATTTCACTTTTTTGTGAAAATATCCACTAAATTAGGGAATAATATGTGTGAGGGTACCCCAGGAGAGTTACAAATGTGTGTGGGTAGAATACATATCCCACTGGGGTAAAATTGAAAAAAGTTGAAAACATTTTTTTGTTGGACTAAGTCATGTTTCCGGCGTTTATCAGACTTTCAGATAGGGCAAATGTCAGTGAGTGTTCCAATTTCAGTTCCAGAGCGATTCACCCAATGAGTCTTTGATATTTAGTCGTTTTCAGCCAATTTTCTGGATTTTTGAAAATTTCACTTTTTTGTGAAAATATCCACTAAATGAGGAAATAATATGTGTGAGGGTACCCCAGGAGAGTTCCAAATGTGTGTGGGTAGAATATATATCCCACGGGGGTAAAATTGAAAAAAGTTGAAAACATTTTTTTTTTGGACTTAGACATTTTTCCGGCGTTTATCAGACTTTCAGATAGGGGAAATGTCAGTGAGCGTTCCGATTTCAGTTCCATAGAGATTCGCCCAATGAGTCTTTGATATTCAGTCGTTTTCAGCCAATATTTTGGATTTTTGAAAATTTCACTTTTTTGTGAAAATATCCACTAAATTAGGGAGTAATATGTGTGAGGGTACCCCAGGAGAGTTCCAAATGTGTGTGGGTAGAATATATATCCCACGGGGGTAAAATTGAAAAAAGTTGAAAACATTTTTTTTTTGGACTTAGTCATTTTTCCGGCGTTTATCAGACTTTCAGATAGGGGAAATGTCAGTGAGCGTTCCGATTTCAGTTCCAGAGCGATTCGCCCAATGAGTCTTTGATATTTAGTCGTTTTCAGCCAATTTTCTGGATTTTTGAAAATTTCACTTTTTTGTGAAAATATCCACTAAATGAGGAAATAATATGTGTGAGGGTACCCCAGGAGAGTTCCAAATGTGTGTGGGTAGAATATATATCCCACGGGGGTAAAATTGAAAAAAGTTGAAAACATCTTTTTTTTGGGACTTAGTCATTTTTCCGGCGTTTATCAGACTTTCAGATAGGGCAAATGTCAGTGAGCATTCCAATTTCAGTTCCAGAGCGATTCGCCCAATGAGTCCTTGATATTTAGTCTTTTTCAGCCAATATTTTGGATTTTTGAAAATTTCACTTTTTTGTGAAAATATCCACTAAATTAGGGAATAATATGTGTGAGTATACCCCAAGAGAGTTACAAATGTGTGTGGGTAGAATATATATCCCATTGGGGTAAAATTGAAAAAAGTTGAAAACATTTTTTTTTTGGACTGTCATTTTTCCGGCGTTTATCAGACTTTCAGATAGGGCAAATGTCAGTGAGTGTTTCAATTTCAGTTCCAGAGCGATTCGCCGAATGAGTCTTTGATATTTAGTCGTTTTCAGTCAATTTTCTGCATTTTTGAAAATTTCACTTTTTTGTGAAAATATCCACTAAATTAGGGAATAATATGTGTGAGTATACCCCAAGAGAGTTACAAATGTGTGTGGGTAGAATATATATCCCACGGGGGTAAAATTGAAAAAAGTTGAAAACATTTTTTTTTTGGACGTGGTCATTTTTCCGGCGTTTATCAGACTTTCAGATAGGGGAAATGTCAGTGAGCGTTCCGATTTCAGTTCCATAGCGATTCGACCAATGAGTCCTTGATATTTAGTCGTTTTCAGCCAATATTTTGGATTTTTGAAAATTTCACTTTTTTGTGAAAATATCCACTAAATTAGGGAATAATATGTGTGAGGGTACCCCAGGAGAGTTACAAATGTGTGTGGGTAGAATACATATCCCACTGGGGTAAAATTGAAAAAAGTTGAAAACATTTTTTTTTTGGACTTAGTCATTTTTCCAGCGTTTATCAGACTTTCAGATAGGGCAAATGTCAGTGAGTGTTCCAATTTCAGTTCCAGAGCGATTTGCCCAATGAGTCTTTGATATTTAGTCGTTTTCAGCAAATTTTCTGGATTTTTGAAAATTTCACTTTTTGTGAAAATATCCACAAATGAGGGAATAATATGTGTGAAGGTACCCCAGGAGAGTTCCAAATGTGTGTGGGAAGAATATATATCCCACGGGGGTAAAATTGAAAATAGTTGAAAACATTTTTTTTTTGGACTTAGTCATTTTTCCGGCGTTTATCAGACTTTCAGATAGGGGAAATGTCAGTGAGCGTTCCGATTTCAGTTCCAGAGCGATTCGCCCAATGAGTCCTTGATATTTAGTCGTTTTCAGCCATTATTTTGGATTTTTGAAAATTTCACTTTTTTGTGAAAATATCCACTAAATGAGGGAATAATATGTGTGAGGGTACCCCAGGAGAGTTCCAAATGTGTGTGGGTAGAATATATATCCCACGGGGGTAAAATTGAAAAAAGTTGAAAAATTTTTTTTTTTGGACGTAGTCATTTTTCTGGCGTTTATCAGACTTTCAGATAGGGGAAATGTCAGTGAGCGTTCCGATTTCAGTTCCATAGCGATTCGCCCAATGAGTCCTTGATATTTAGTCGTTTTCAGCCAATATTTTGGATTTTTGAAAATTTAACTTTTTTGTGAAAATATCCACTAAATTAGGGAATAATATGTGTGAGTATACCCCAAGAGAGTTACAAATGTGTGTGGGTAGAATATATATCCCATTGGGGTAAAATTGTAAAAAGTTAAAAACATATTTTTTTTGGACTTAGTCATTTTTCCGGCATTTATCAGACTTTCAGATAGGGCAAATGTCAGTGAGTGTTCCAATTTCAGTTCCAGAGCGATTCGCCCAATGAGTCCTTGATATTTAGTCGTTTTCAGTCAATTTTCTGGATTTTTGAAAATTTCACTTTTTTGTGAAAATATCCACTAAATGAGGGAATAATATGTGTGAGGATACCCCAGGAGAGTTCCAAATGTGTGTGGGTAGAATATATATCCCACGGGGGTAAAATTGAAAAAAGTTGAAAAATTTTTTTTTTTGGACGTAGTCATTTTTCCGGCGTTTATCAGACTTTCAGATAGGGGAAATGTCAGTGAGCGTTCCGATTTCAGTTCCATAGCGATTCGCCCAATGAGTCCTTGACATTTAGTCGTTTTCAGCCAATATTTTGGATTTTTGAAAATTTTACTTTTTTGTGAAAATATCCACTAAATTAGGGAATAATATGTGAGAGGGTACCCCAGGAGAGTTACAAATGTGTGTGGGTAGAATACATATCCCACTGGGGTAAAATTGAAAAAAGTTGAAAACATTTTTTTTTTGGACTTAGTCATTTTTCCGGCGTTTATCAGACTTTCAGATAGGGCATATGTCAGTGAGTGTTCCAATTTCAGTTCCAGAGCGATTCGCCCATTGAGTCTTTGATATTTAGTCGTTTTCAGCCAATTTTCTGGATTTTTGAAAATTTCACTTTTTTGTGAAAATATCCACTAAATGAGTTAATAATATGTGTGAGGGTACCCCAGGAGAGTTCCAAATGTGTGTGGGTAGAATATATATCCCACGGGGGTAAAATTGAAAAAAGTTGAAAACATTTTTTTTTTGGGACTTAGTCATTTTTCCGGCGTTTATCAGACTTTCAGATAGGGCAAATGTCAGTGAGCGTTCCGATTTCAGTTCCAGAGCGATTTGCCCAATGAGTCTTTGATATTTAGTCGTTTTCAGCAAATTTTCTGGATTTTTGAAAATTTCACTTTTTTGTGAAAATATCCACTAAATGAGGGAATAATATGTGAGAAGGTACCCCAGGAGAGTTCCAAATGTGTGTGGGAAGAATATATATCCCACGGGGGTAAAATTGAAAAAAGTTGAAAACATTTTTTTTTTGGACTTAGTCATTTTTCCGGCGTTTCTCAGACTTTCAGATAGGGGAAATGTCAGTGAGCGCTCCGATTTCAGTTCCAGAGCGATTCGCCCAATGAGTCCTTGATATTTAGTTGTTTTCAGCCAATTTTCTGGATTTTTGAAAATTTCACTTTTTTGTGAAAATAATCACTAAATGAGGGAATAATATGTATGAGGGTACCCAAGGAGAGTTCCAAATGTGTGTGGGTAGAATACATATCCCACTGGGGTAAAATTGAAAAAAGTTGAAAACATTTTTTTTTTGGACTTAGTCATTTTTCCGGCGTTTATCAGACTTTCAGATAGGGGAAATGTCAGTGAGCGTTCCGATTTCAGTTCCAGAGCGATTCGCCCAATGAGTCCTTGATATTTAGTCGTTTTCAGCCATTATTTTGGATTTTTGAAAATTTCACTTTTTTGTGAAAATATCCACTAAATGAGGGAATAATATGTGTGAGGGTACCCCAGGAGAGATCCAAATGTGTGTGGGTAGAATATATATCCCACGGGGGTAAAATTGAAAAAAGTTGAAAAATTTTTTTTTTTGGACGTAGTCATTTTTCCGGCGTTTATCAGACTTTTAGATAGGGGAAATGTCAGTGAGCGTTCCGATTTCAGTTCCATAGCGATTCGCCCAATGAGTCCTTGATATTTAGTCGTTTTCAGCCAATATTTTGGATTTTTGAAAATTTTACTTTTTTGTGAAAATATCCACTAAATGAGGGAATAATATGTGTGAGGGTACCCCAGGAGAGTTCCAAATGTGTGTGGGTAGAATATATATCCCACGGGGGTAAAATTGAAAAAAGTTGAAAACATATTTTTTTTGGGACTTAGTCATTTTTCCGGCGTTTATCAGACTTTCAGATAGGGCAAATGTCAGTGAGCGTTCCGATTTCAGTTCCATAGCGATTCGCCCAATGAGTCCTTGATATTTAGTCGTTTTCAGCCAATATTTTGGATTTTTGAAAATGTCACTTTTTTGTGAAAATATCCACTAAATGAGGGAATAATATGTGTGAGGGTACCCCAGGAGAGTTCCAAATGTGTGTGGGTAGAATATATATCCCACGGGGGTAAAATTGAAAAAAGTTGAAAACATCTTTTTTTTTGGACTTAGTCATTTTTCCAGCGTTTATCAGACTTTCAGATAGGGCAAATGTCAGTGAGTGTTCCAATTTCAGTTCCAGAGCGATTCGCCCATTGAGTCTTTGATATTTAGTCGTTTTCAGCCAATTTTCTGGATTTTTGAAAATTTCACTTTTTTTAGAAAATATCCACTAAATGAGGGAATAATATGTGTGAGGGTACCCCAGGAGAGTTCCAAATGTGTGTGGGTAGAATATATATCCCACGGGGGTAAAATTGAAAAAAGTTGAAAACTTTTTTTTTTTGGGACTTAGTCATTTTTCCGGCGTTTATGAGACTTTCAGATAGGGCAAATGTCAGTGAGCATTCCAATTTCAGTTCCAGAGCGATTTGCCCAATGAGTCTTTGATATTTAGTCGTTTTCAGCAAATTTTCTGGATTTTTGAAAATTTCACTTTTTGTGAAAATATCCACAAATGAGGGAATAATATGTGTGAAGGTACCCCAGGAGAGTTCCAAATGTGTGTGGGAAGAATATATATCCCACGGGGGTAAAATTGAAAAAAGTTGAAAACATTTTTTTTTTGGACTTAGTCATTTTTCCGGCGTTTATCAGACTTTCAGATAGGGGAAATGTCAGTGAGCGTTCCGATTTCAGTTCCAGAGCGATTCGCCCAATGAGTCCTTGATATTTAGTCGTTTTCAGCCATTATTTTGGATTTTTGAAAATTTCACTTTTTTGTGAAAATATCCACTAAATGAGGGAATAATATGTGTGAGGGTACCCCAGGAGAGTTCCAAATGTGTGTGGGTAGAATATATATCCCACGGGGGTAAAATTGAAAAAAGTTGAAAAATTTTTTTTTTTGGACGTAGTCATTTTTCTGGCGTTTATCAGACTTTCAGATAGGGGAAATGTCAGTGAGCGTTCCGATTTCAGTTCCATAGCGATTCGCCCAATGAGTCCTTGATATTTAGTCGTTTTCAGCCAATATTTTGGATTTTTGAAAATTTAACTTTTTTGTGAAAATATCCACTAAATGAGGGAATAATATGTGTGAGTATACCCCAAGAGAGTTACAAATGTGTGTGGGTAGAATATATATCCCATTGGGGTAAAATTGTAAAAAGTTAAAAACATATTTTTTTTGGACTTAGTCATTTTTCCGGCATTTATCAGACTTTCAGATAGGGCAAATGTCAGTGAGTGTTCCAATTTCAGTTCCAGAGCGATTCGCCCAATGAGTCCTTGATATTTAGTCGTTTTCAGTCAATTTTCTGGATTTTTGAAAATTTCACTTTTTTGTGAAAATATCCACTAAATGAGGGAATAATATGTGTGAGGATACCCCAGGAGAGTTCCAAATGTGTGTGGGTAGAATATATATCCCAAGGGGGTAAAATTGAAAAAAGTTGAAAACATTTTTTTTTTGGACTTAGTCATTTTTCCGGCGTTTATCAGACTTTCAGATAGGGGAAATGTCAGTGAGCGTTCCGATTTCAGTTCCAGAGCGATTCGCCCAATGAGTCCTTGATATTTAGTCGTTTTCAGCCATTATTTTGGATTTTTGAAAATTTCACTTTTTTGTGAAAATATCCACTAAATGAGGGAATAATATGTGTGAGGGTACCCCAGGAGAGTTCCAAATGTGTGTGGGTAGAATATATATCCCACGGGGGTAAAATTGAAAAAAGTTGAAAAATTTTTTTTTTTGGACGTAGTCATTTTTCCGGCGTTTATCAGACTTTTAGATAGGGGAAATGTCAGTGAGCATTCCAATTTCAGTTCCAGAGCGATTCGCCCAATGAGTCCTTGATATTTAGTCGTTTTCAGTCAATTTTCTGGATTTTTGAAAATTTCACTTTTTTGTGAAAATATCCACTAAATGAGGGAATAATATGTGTGAGGATACCCCAGGAGAGTTCCAAATGTGTGTGGGTAGAATATATATCCCACGGGGGTAAAATTGAAAAAAGTTGAAAAATTTTTTTTTTTGGACGTAGTCATTTTTCCGGCGTTTATCAGACTTTCAGATAGGGGAAATGTCAGTGAGCGTTCCGATTTCAGTTCCAAAGCGATTCGCCCAATGAGTCCTTGACATTTAGTCGTTTTCAGCCAATATTTTGGATTTTTGAAAATTTCACTTTTTTGTGAAAATATCCACTAAATTAGGGAATAATATGTGAGAGGGTACCCCAGGAGAGTTACAAATGTGTGTGGGTAGAATACATATCCCACTGGGGTAAAATTGAAAAAAGTTGAAAATATTTTTTTTTTGGACTTAGTCATTTTTCCGGCGTTTATCAGACTTTCAGATAGGGCATATGTCAGTGAGTGTTCCAATTTCAGTTCCAGAGCGATTCGCCCATTGAGTCTTTGATATTTAGTCGTTTTCAGCCAATTTTCTGGATTTTTGAAAATTTCACTTTTTTGTGAAAATATCCACTAAATGAGGGAATAATATGTGAGAAGGTACCCCAGGAGAGTTCCAAATGTGTGTGGGAAGAATATATATCCCACGGGGGTAAAATTGAAAAAAGTTGAAAACATTTTTTTTTTGGACTTAGTCATTTTTCCGGCGTTTCTCAGACTTTCAGATAGGGGAAATGTCAGTGAGCGCTCCGATTTCAGTTCCAGAGTGATTCGCCCAATGAGTCCTTGATATTTAGTTGTTTTCAGCCAATTTTCTGGATTTTTGAAAATTTCACTTTTTTGTGAAAATAATCACTAAATGAGGGAATAGTATGTATGAGGGTACCCAAGGAGAGTTCCAAATGTGTGTGGGTAGAATACATATCCCACTGGGGTAAAATTGAAAAAAGTTGAAAACATTTTTTTTTTGGACTTAGTCATTTTTCCGGCGTTTATCAGACTTTCAGATAGGGGAAATGTCAGTGAGCGTTCCGATTTCAGTTCCAGAGCGATTCGCCCAATGAGTCCTTGATATTTAGTCGTTTTCAGCCATTATTTTGGATTTTTGAAAATTTCACTTTTTTGTGAAAATATCCACTAAATGAGGGAATAATATGTGTGAGGGTACCCCAGGAGAGTTCCAAATGTGTGTGGGTAGAATATATATCACACGGGGGTAAAATTGAAAAAAGTTGAAAAATTTTTTTTTTTGGACGTAGTCATTTTTCCGGCGTTTATCAGACTTTTAGATAGGGGAAATGTCAGTGAGCGTTCCGATTTCAGTTCCATAGCGATTCGCCCAATGAGTCCTTGATATTTAGTCGTTTTCAGCCAATATTTTGGATTTTTGAAAATTTTACTTTTTTGTGAAAATATCCACTAAATGAGGGAATAATATGTGTGAGGGTACCCCAGGAGAGTTCCAAATGTGTGTGGGTAGAATATATATCCCACGGGGGTAAAATTGAAAAAAGTTGAAAACATCTTTTTTTTGGGACTTAGTCATTTTTCCGGCGTTTATCAGACTTTCAGATAGGGCAAATGTCAGTGAGCGTTCCGATTTCAGTTCCATAGCGATTCGCCCAATGAGTCCTTGATATTTAGTCGTTTTCAGCCAATATTTTGGATTTTTGAAAATGTCACTTTTTTGTGAAAATATCCACTAAATGAGGGAATAATATGTGTGAGGGTACCCCAGGAGAGTTCCAAATGTGTGTGGGTAGAATATATATCCCACGGGGGTAAAATTGAAAAAAGTTGAAAACATCTTTTTTTTGGGACTTAGTCATTTTTCCGGCGTTTATCAGACTTTCAGATAGGGCAAATGTCAGTGAGCATTCCAATTTCAGTTCCAGAGCGATTCGCCCAATGAGTCCTTGATATTTAGTCTTTTTCAGCCAATATTTTGGATTTTTGAAAATTTCACTTTCTTGTGAAAATATCCACTAAATTAGGGAATAATATGTGTGAGTATACCCCAAGAGAGGTACAAATGTGTGTGGGTAGAATATATATCCCATTGGGGTAAAATTGTAAAAAGTTGAAAACATATATTTTTTGGACTTAGTCATTTTTCCGGCATTTATCAGACTTTCAGATAGGGCAAATGTCAGTGAGTGTTCCAATTTCAATTCCAGAGCGATTCGCCGAATGAGTCTTTGATATTTAGTCGTTTTCAGTCAATTTTCTGGATTTTTGAAAATTTCACTTTTTTGTGAAAATATCCACTAAATGAGGGAATAATATGTGAGAAGGTACCCCAGGAGAGTTCCAAATGTGTGTGGGAAGAATATATATCCCACGGGGGTAAAATTGAAAAAAGTTGAAAACATTTTTTTTTTGGACTTAGTCATTTTTCCAGCGTTTCTCAGACTTTCAGATAGGGGAAATGTCAGTGAGTGCTCCGATTTCAGTTCCAGAGCGATTCGCCCAATGAGTCCTTGATATTTAGTTGTTTTCAGCCAATTTTCTGGATTTTTGAAAATGTCACTTTTTTGTGAAAATAATCACTAAATGAGGGAATAATATGTATGAGGGTACCCAAGGAGAGTTCCAAATGTGTGTGGGTAGAATACATATCCCACTGGGGTAAAATTGAAAAAAGTTGAAAACATTTTTTTTTTGGACTTAGTCATTTTTCCGGCGTTTATCAGACTTTCAGATAGGGGAAATGTCAGTGAGCGTTCCGATTTCAGTTCCAGAGCGATTCGCCCAATGAGTCCTTGATATTTAGTCGTTTTCAGCCATTATTTTGGATTTTTGAAAATTTCACTTTTTTGTGAAAATATCCACTAAATGAGGGAATAATATGTGTGAGGGTACCCCAGGAGAGTTCCAAATGTGTGTGGGTAGAATATTTATCCCACGGGGGTAAAATTGAAAAAAGTTGAAAAATTTTTTTTTTTGGACGTAGTCATTTTTCCGGCGTTTATCAGACTTTCAGATAGGGGAAATGTCAGTGAGCGTTCCGATTTCAGTTCCATAGCGATTCGCCCAATGAGTCCTTGATATTTAGTCGTTTTCAGCCAATATTTTGGATTTTTGAAAATTTAACTTTTTTGTGAAAATATCCACTAAATGAGGGAATAATATGTGTGAGGGTACCCCAGGAGAGTTCCAAATGTGTGTGGGTAGAATATATATCCCACGGGGGTAAAATTGAAAAAAGTTGAAAACATCTTTTTTTTGGGACTTAGTCATTTTTCCGGCGTTTATCACACTTTCAGATAGGGCAAATGTCAGTGAGCGTTCCGATTTCAGTTCCATAGCGATTCGCCCAATGAGTCCTTGATATTTAGTCTTTTTCAGCCAATATTTTGGATTTTTGAAAATTTCACTTTCTTGTGAAAATATCCACTAAATTAGGGAATAATATGTGTGAGTATACCCCAAGAGAGTTACAAATGTGTGTGGGTAGAATATATATCCCATTGGGGTAAAATTGTAAAAAGTTGAAAACATATTTTTTTTGGACTTAGTCATTTTTCCGGCATTTATCAGACTTTCAGATAGGGCAAATGTCAGTGAGCATTCCAATTTCAATTCCAGAGCGATTCGCCCAATGAGTCCTTGATATTTAGTCGTTTTCAGCCATTATTTTGGATTTTTGAAAATTTCACTTTTTTGTGAAAATATCCACTAAATGAGGGAATAATATGTGAGGGTACCCCAGGAGAGTTCCAAATGTGTGTGGGTAGAATATATATCCCACGGGGGTAAAATTGAAAAAAGTTGAAAACATTTTTTTTTTGGGACTTAGTCATTTTTCCGGCGTTTATCAGACTTTCAGATAGGGCAAATGTCAGTGAGCGTACCGATTTCAGTTCCAGAGCGATTCGCGCAATGAGTCCTTGATATTTAGTCGTTTTCAGCCAATTTTCTGGATTTTTGAAAATTTCACTTTTTTGTGAAAATATCCACGAAATGAGGGAATAATATGTGTGAGGGTACCCTAGGAGAGTTCCAAATGTGTGTGGGTAGAATATATATCCCACGGGGTAAAATTGAAAAAAGTTGAAAACACTTTTTTTTGGACTTAGTCATTTTCCAGTCGTTTTTCAGACTTTCAGATAGGGCAAATGTCAGTGAGCGTTCAGATTTCAGTTCCAGAGCGATTTGCCCAATGAGTCTTTGATATTTAGTCGTTTTCAGCCAATTTTCAGGATTTTTGAAAATTTCACTTTTTTGTACAAATATCCACTAAATGAGGGAATAATATGTGTGAGGGTACCCCAGGAGAGTTCCAAATGTGTGTGGGTAGAATATATATCCCACGGGGGTAAAATTGAAAAAAGTTGAAAACATTTTTTTTTTTTGGACTTAGTCATTTTTCCGGCGTTTATCAGACTTTCAGATAGGGGAAATGTCAGTGAGCGTTCCGATTTCAGTTCCAGAGCGATTCCCCCAATGCGTCCTTGATATTTAGTTGTTTTCAGCCATTATTTTGGATTTTTGAAAATTTCACTTTTTTGTGAAAATATCCACTAAATGAGGGAATAATATGTGTGAGGGTACCCCAGGAGAGTTCCAAATGTGTGTGGGTAGAATATATATCCCACGGGGGTAAAATTGAAAAAAGTTGAAAACATTTTTTTTTTGGACTTAGTCATTTTTCCGGCGTTTATCAGACTTTCAGATAGGTCAAATGTCAGTGAGCGTTCCAATTTCAGTTCCAGAGCGATTCGCCCAATGAGTCTTTGATATTTAGTCGTTTTCAGCCAATATTTTGGATTTTTGAAAATTTCACTTTTTTGTGAAAATATCCACTAAATTAGGGAATAATATGTTTGAGGATACCCCAGGAGAGTTCCAAATGTGTGTGAGTAGAATATATATCACACGGGGGTAAAATTGAAAAAAGTTGAAAACATTTTTTTTTTGGACTTAGTCATTTTTCCGGCGTTTATCAGACTTTCAGATAGGGGAAATGTCAGTGAGCATTCCGATTTCAGTTCCAGAGCGATTCGCCCAATGAGTCCTTATTATTTAGTCGTTTTCAGCCATTATTTTGGATTTTTGAAAATTTCACTTTTTTGTGAAAATATCCACTAAATGAGGGAATAATATGTGTGAGGGTACCCCAGGAGAGTTCCAAATGTGTGTGGGTAGAATATATATCCCACGGGGGTAAAATTGAAAAAAGTTGAAAACATTTTTTTTTTGGGACTTAGTCATTTTTCCGGCGTTTATCAGACTTTCAGATAGGGCAAATGTCAGTGAGCATTCCAATTTCAGTTCCAGAGCGATTCGCCCAATGAGTCTTCGATATTTAGTCGTTTTCAGCCAATTTTCTGGATTTTTGAAAATTTAACTTTTTTGTGAAAATATCCACTAAATGATTGAATAATATGTGTGAGGGTACCCCAGGAGAGTTCCAAATGTGTGTGGGTAGAATATATATCCCACGGGGGTAAAATTGAAAAAAGTTGAAAACATCTTTTTTTTGGGACTTAGTCATTTTTCCGGCGTTTATCAGACTTTCAGATAGGGCAAATGTCAGTGAGCATTCCAATTTCAGTTCCAGAGCGATTCGCCCAATGAGTCCTTGATATTTAGTCTTTTTCAGCCAATATTTTGGATTTTTGAAAATTTCACTTTCTTGTGAAAATATCCACTAAATTAGGGAATAATATGTGTGAGTATACCCCAAGAGAGTTACAAATGTGTGTGGGTAGAATATATATCCCATTGGGGTAAAATTGTAAAAAGTTGAAAACATATTTTTTTTGGACTTAGTCATTTTTCCGGCATTTATCAGACTTTCAGATAGGGCAAATGTCAGTGAGTGTTCCAATTTCAGTTCCAGAGCGATTCGCCCATTGAGTCTTTGATATTTAGTCGTTTTCAGTCAATTTTCTGGATTTTTGAAAATTTCACTTTTTTGTGAAAATATCCACTAAATGAGGGAATAATATGTGTGAGGATACCCCAGGAGCGTTCCAAATGTGTGTGGGTAGAATATATATCCCACGGGGGTAAAATTGAAAAAAGTTGAAAAATTTTTTTTTTTGGACGTAGTCATTTTTCCGGCGTTTATCAGACTTTCTGATAGGGGAAATGTCAGTGAGCGTTCCGATTTCAGTTCCATAGCGATTCGCCCAATGAGTCTTTGATATTTAGTCGTTTTCAGCAAATTTTCTGGATTTTTGAAAATTTCACTTTTTTGTGAAAATATCCACTAAATGAGGGAATAATATGTGAGAAGGTACCCCAGGAGAGTTCCAAATGTGTGTGGGAAGAATATATATCCCACGGGGGTAAAATTGAAAAAAGTTGAAAACATTTTTTTTTTGGACTTAGTCATTTTTCCGGCGTTTCTCAGACTTTCAGATAGGGGAAATGTCAGTGAGCGCTCCGATTTCAGTTCCAGAGCGATTCGCCCAATGAGTCCTTGATATTTAGTTGTTTTCAGCCAATTTTCTGGATTTTTGAAAATTTCACTTTTTTGTGAAAATAATCACTAAATGAGGGAATAATATGTATGAGGGTACCCAAGGAGAGTTCCAAATGTGTGTGGGTAGAATACATATCCCACTGGGGTAAAATTGAAAAAAGTTGAAAACATTTTTTTTCTGGGACTTAGTCATTTTTCCGGCGTTTATCAGACTTTCAGATAGGGCAAATGTCAGTGAGTGTTCCAATTTCAGTTCCAGAGCGATTCGCCCAATGAGTCTTTCATATTTGGTCGTTTTCAGCCAATTTTCTGGATTTTTGAAAATTTCACTTTTTTGTGAAAATATCCACTAAATGAGGGAATAATATGTGTGAGGGTACCCCAGGAGAGTTCCAAATGTGTTTGGGTAGAATATATATCCCACGGGGGTAAAATTGAAAAAAGTTGAAAACATTTTTTTTTGGGACTTAGTCATTTTTCCGGCGTTTATCAGACTTTCAGATAGGGCAAATGTCAGTGAGCATTCCAATTTCAATTCCAGAGCGATTCGCCCAATGAGTCCTTGATATTTAGTCGTTTTCAGCCATTATTTTGGATTTTTGAAAATTTCACTTTTTTGTGAAAATATCCACTAAATGAGGGAATAATATGTGAGGGTACCCCAGGAGAGTTCCAAATGTGTGTGGGTAGAATATATATCCCACGGGGGTAAAATTGAAAAAAGTTGAAGAAAATTTTTTTTTTGGACTTAGTCATTTTTCCGGCGTTTATCAGACTTTCAGATAGGGGAAATGTCAGTGAGCATTCCGATTTCAGCTCCAGAGCGATTCGCCCAATGAGTCCTTATTATTTAGTCGTTTTCAGCCATTATTTTGGATTTTTGAAAATTTCACTTTTTTGCGAAAATATCCACTAAATGAGGGAATAATATGTGTGAGGGTACCCCAGGAGAGTTCCAAATGTGTGTGGGTAGAATATATATCCCACGGGGGTAAAATTGAAAAAAGTTGAAAACATTTTTTTTTTTGGACTTAGTCATTTTTCCGGCGTTTATCAGACTTTCAGATAGGTCAAATGTCAGTGAGCATACCGATTTCAGTTCCAGAGCGATTCGCGCAATGAGACCTTGATATTTAGTCGTTTTCAGCCAATTTTCTGGATTTTTGAAAATTTCACTTTTTTGTGAAAATATCCACGAAATGAGGGAATAATATGTGTGAGGGTACCCTAGGAGAGTTCCAAATGTGTGTGGGTAGAATATATATCCCACGGGGTAAAATTGAAAAAAGTTGAAAACATTTTTTTTTGGACTTAGTCATTTTCCAGTCGTTTTTCAGACTTTCAGATAGGGCAAATGTCAGTGAGCGTTCAGATTTCAGTTCCAGAGCGATTTGCCCAATGAGTCTTTGATATTTAGTCGTTTTCAGCCAATTTTCTGGATTTTTGAAAATTTCACTTTTTTGTACAAATATCCACTAAATGAGGGAATAATATGTGTGAGGGTACCCCAGGAGAGTTCCAAATGTGTGTGGGTAGAATATATATCCCACGGGGGTAAAATTGAAAAAAGTTGAAAACATTTTTTTTTTTGGACTTAGTCATTTTTCCGGCGTTTATCAGACTTTCAGATAGGGGAAATGTCAGTGAGCGTTCCGATTTCAGTTCCAGAGCGATTCCCCCAATGCGTCCTTGATATTTAGTTGTTTTCAGCCATTATTTTGGATTTTTGAAAATTTCACTTTTTTGTGAAAATATCCACTAAATGAGGGAATAATATGTGTGAGGGTACCCCAGGAGAGTTCCAAATGTGTGTGGGTAGAATATATATCCCACGGGGGTAAAATTGAAAAAAGTTGAAAACATTTTTTTTTTGGACTTAGTCATTTTTCCGGCGTTTATCAGACTTTCAGATAGGGGAAATGTCAGTGAGCGTTCCGATTTCAGTTCCAGAGCGATTCGCCCAATGAGTCCTTGATATTTAGTCGTTTTCAGCCAATATTTTGGATTTTTGAAAATTTCACTTTTTTGTGAAAATATCCACTAAATGAGGGAATAATATGTGTGAGGGTACCCCAGGAGAGTTCCAAATGTGTGTGGGTAGAATATATATCCCACGGGGGTAAAATTGAAAAAAGTAGAAAAAATTTTTTTTTTGGACTTAGTCATTTTTCCAGCGTTTATCAGACTTTCAGATAGGTCAAATGTCAGTGAGCGTTCCAATTTCAGTTCCAGAGCGATTCGCCCAATGAGTCTTTGATATTTAGTCGTTTTCAGCCAATATTTTGGATTTTTGAAAATTTCACTTTTTTGTGAAAATATCCACTAAATTAGGGAATAATATGTTTGAGGATACCCCAGGAGAGTTCCAAATGTGTGTGAGTAGAATATATATCACACGGGGGTAAAATTGAAAAAAGTTGAAAACATTTTTTTTTTGGACTTAGTCATTTTTCCGGCGTTTATCAGACTTTCAGATAGGGGAAATGTCAGTGAGCATTCCGATTTCAGTTCCAGAGCGATTCGCCCAATGAGTCCTTATTATTTAGTCGTTTTCAGCCAATATTTTGGATTTTTGAAAATTTCACTTTTTTGTGAAAATATCCACTAAATGAGGGAATAATATGTGTGAGGGTACCCCAGGAGAGTTCCAAATGTGTGTGGGTAGAATATATATCCCACGGGGGTAAAATTGAAAAAAGTTGAAAACATTTTTTTTTTGGAACTTAGTCATTTTTCCGGCGTTTATCAGACTTTCAGATAGGGCAAATGTCAGTGAGCATTCCAATTTCAGTTCCAGAGCGATTCGCCCAATGAGTCTTTGATATTTAGTCGTTTTCAGCCAATTTTCTGGATTTTTGAAAATTTAACTTTTTTGTGAAAATATCCACTAAATGATTGAATAATATGTGTGAGTATACCCCAAGAGAGTTACAAATGTGTGTGGGTAGAATATATATCCCATTGGGGTAAAATTGAAAAAAGTTGAAAACATTTTTTTTTTGGACTGTCATTTTTCCGGCGTTTATCAGACTTTCAGATAGGGCAAATGTCAGTGAGTGTTCCAATTTCAGTTCCAGAGCGATTCGCCGAATGAGTCTTTGATATTTAGTCGTTTTCAGTCAATTTTCTGCATTTTTGAAAATTTCACTTTTTTGTGAAAATATCCACTAAATTAGGGAATAATATGTGTGAGTATACCCCAAGAGAGTTACAAATGTGTGTGGGTAGAATATATATCCCACGGGGGTAAAATTGAAAAAAGTTGAAAACATTTTTTTTTTGGACGTGGTCATTTTTCCGGCGTTTATCAGACTTTCAGATAGGGGAAATGTCAGTGAGCGTTCCGATTTCAGTTCCATAGCGACTCGACCAATGAGTCCTTGATATTTAGTCGTTTTCAGCCAATATTTTGGATTTTTGAAAATTTCACTTTTTTGTGAAAATATCCACTAAATTAGGGAATAATATGTGTGAGGGTACCCCAGGAGAGTTCCAAATGTGTGTGGGTAGAATATATATCCCACGGGGGTAAAATTGAAAAAAGTTGAAAACATTTTTTTTTTGGGACTTAGTCATTTTTCCGGCGTTTATGAGACTTTCAGATAGGGCAAATGTCAGTGAGCATTCCAATTTCAGTTGCAGAGCGATTTGCCCAATGAGTCTTTGATATTTAGTCGTTTTCAGCAAATTTTCTGGATTTTTGAAAATTTCACTTTTTGTGAAAATATCCACTAAATGAGGGAATAATATGTATGAGGGTACCCAAGGAGAGTTCCAAATGTGTGTGGGTAGAATACATATCCCACTGGGGTAAAATTGAAAAAAGTTGAAAACATTTTTTTTTTGGACTTAGTCATTTTTCCGGCGTTTATCAGACTTTCAGATAGGGGAAATGTCAGTGAGCGTTCCGATTTCAGTTCCAGAGCGATTCGCCCAATGAGTCCTTGATATTTAGTCGTTTTCAGCCATTATTTTGGATTTTTGAAAATTTCACTTTTTTGTGAAAATATCCACTAAATGAGGGAATAATATGTGTGAGGGTATCCCAGGAGAGTTCCAAATGTGTGTGGGTAGAATATATATCCCACGGGGGTAAAATTGAAAAAAGTTGAAAAATTTTTTTTTTTGGACGTAGTCATTTTTCCGGCGTTTATCAGACTTTCAGATAGGGCAAATGTCAGTGAGTGTTCCAATTTCAGTTCCAGAGCGATTCGCCCAATGAGTCCTTGACATTTAGTCGTTTTCAGCCAATATTTTGGATTTTTGAAAATTTCACTTTTTTGTGAAAATATCCACTAAATGAGGGAATAATATGTGTGAGGGTACCCCAGGAGAGTTCCAAATGTGTGTGGGTAGAATATATATCCCACGGGGGTAAAATTGAAAAAAGTTGAAAACATTTTTTTTTTGGACTTAGTCATTTTTCCGGCGTTTATCAGACTTTCAGATAGGGGAAATGTCAGTGAGCGTTCCGATTTCAGTTCCAGAGCGATTCGCCCAATGAGTCCTTGATATTTAGTCGTTTTCAGCCAATATTTTGGATTTTTGAAAATTTCACTTTTTTGTGAAAATATCCACTAAATGAGGGAATAATATGTGTGAGGGTACCCCAGGAGAGTTCCAAATGTGTGTGGGTAGAATATATATCCCACGGGGGTAAAATTGAAAAAAGTTGAAAACATCTTTTTTTTGGGACTTAGTCATTTTTCCGGCGTTTATCAGACTTTCAGATAGGGCAAATGTCAGTGAGCATTCCAATTTCAGTTCCAGAGCGATTCGCCCAATGAGTCCTTGATATTTAGTCTTTTTCAGCCAATATTTTGGATTTTTGAAAATTTCACTTTCTTGTGAAAATATCCACTAAATTAGGGAATAATATGTGTGAGTATACCCCAAGAGAGTTACAAATGTGTGTGGGTAGAATATATATCCCATTGGGGTAAAATTGTAAAAAGTTGAAAACATATTTTTTTTGGACTTAGTCATTTTTCCAGCATTTATCAGACTTTCAGATAGGGCAAATGTCAGTGAGTGTTCCAATTTCAGTTCCAGAGCGATTCGCCCAATGAGTCTTTGATATTTAGTCGTTTTCAGTCAATTTTCTGGATTTTTGAAAATTTCACTTTTTTGTGAAAATATCCACTAAATGAGGGAATAATATGTGTGAGGGTACCCCAGGAGAGTTCCAAATGTGTGTGGGTAGAATATATATCCCACGGGGGTAAAATTGAAAAAAGTTGAAAACATTTTTTTTTTGGGACTTAGTCATTTTTCCGGCGTTTATCAGACTTTCAGATAGGTCAAATGTCAGTGAGCGTTCCGATTTCAGTTCCAGAGCGATTTGCCCAATGAGTCTTTGATATTTAGTCGTTTTCAGCAAATTTTCTGGATTTTTGAAAATTTCACTTTTTTGTGAAAATATCCACTAAATGAGGGAATAATATGTGAGAAGGTACCCCAGGAGAGTTCCAAATGTGTGTGGGAAGAATATATATCTCACGGGGGTAAAATTGAAAAAAGTTGAAAACATTTTTTTTTTGGACTTAGTCATTTTTCCGGCGTTTCTCAGACTTTCAGATAGGGGAAATGTCAGTGAGCGCTCCGATTTCAGTTCCAGAGCGATTCGCCCAATGAGTCCTTGATATTTAGTTGTTTTCAGCCAATTTTCTGGATTTTTGAAAATTTCACTTTTTTGTGAAAATAATCACTAAATGAGGGAATAATATGTATGAGGGTACCCCAGGAGAGTTCCAAATGTGTTTGGGTAGAATATATATCCCACGGGGGTAAAATTGAAAAAAGTTGAAAACATTTTTTTTTGGGACTTAGTCATTTTTCCGGCGTTTATCAGACTTTCAGATAGGGCAAATGTCAGTGAGCATTCCAATTTCAATTCCAGAGCGATTCGCCCAATGAGTCCTTGATATTTAGTCGTTTTCAGCCATTATTTTGGATTTTTGAAAATTTCACTTTTTTGTGAAAATATCCACTAAATGAGGGAATAATATGTGAGGGTACCCCAGGAGAGTTCCAAATGTGTGTGGGTAGAATATATATCCCACGGGGGTAAAATTGAAAAAAGTTGAAGAAAATTTTTTTTTTGGACTTAGTCATCTTTCCGGCGTTTATCAGACTTTCAGATAGGGGAAATGTCAGTGAGCGTTCCGATTTCAGTTCCATAGCGATTCACCCAATGAGTCTTTGATATTTAGTCGTTTTCAGCCAATATTTTTAATTTTTGAAAATTTCACTTTTTTGTGAAAATATCCACTAAATTAGGGAATAATATGTGTGAGGGTACCCCAGGAGAGTTCCAAATGTGTGTGGGTAGAATATATATCCCATGGGGGTAAAACTGAAAAAAATTGAAAACATTTTTTTTTTGGACTTAGTCATTTTTCCGGCGTTTATCAGACTTTCAGATAGGGGAAATGTCAGTGAGCATTCCGATTTCAGTTCCAGAGCGATTCACCCAATGAGTCCTTATTATTTAGTCGTTTTCAGCCATTATTTTGGATTTTTGAAAATTTCACTTTTTTGCGAAAATATCCACTAAATGAGGGAATAATATGTGTGAGGGTACCCCAGGAGAGTTCCAAATGTGTGTGGGTAGAATATATATCCCACAGGGGTAAAATTGAAAAAAGTTGAAAACATTTTTTTTTTGGGACTTAGTCATTTTTCCGGCGTTTATCAGACTTTCAGATAGGGCAAATGTCAGTGAGCATTCCAATTTCAATTCCAGAGCGATTCGCCCAATGAGTCCTTGATATTTGGTCGTTTTCAGCCATTATTTTGGATTTTTGAAAATTTCACTTTTTTGTGAAAATATCCACTAATTGAGGGAATAATATGTGTGAGGGTACCCCAGGAGAGTTCCAAATGTGTGTGGGTAGAATATATATCCCACGGGGGTAAAATTGAAAAAAGTTGAAAACATTTTTTTTTTTGGACTTAGTCATTTTTCCAGTCGTTTTTCAGACTTTCAGATAGGGCAAATGTCAGTGAGCGTTCAGATTTCAGTTCCAGAGCGATTTGCCCAATGAGTCTTTGATATTTAGTCGTTTTCAGCCAATTTTCTGGATTTTTGAAAATTTCACTTTTTTGTACAAATATCCACTAAATGAGGGAATAATATGTGTGAGGGTACCCCAGGAGAGTTCGAAATGTGTGTGGGTAGAATATATATCCCACGGGGGTAAAATTGAAAAAAGTTGAAAACATTTTTTTTTTTGGACTTAGTCATTTTTCCGGCGTTTATCAGACTTTCAGATAGGGGAAATGTCAGTGAGCGTTCCGATTTCAGTTCCAGAGCGATTCCCCCAATGCGTCCTTGATATTTAGTTGTTTTCAGCCATTATTTTGGATTTTTGAAAATTTCACTTTTTTGTGAAAATATCCACTAAATGAGGGAATAATATGTGTGAGGGTACCCCAGGAGAGTTCCAAATGTGTGTGGGTAGAATATATATCCCACGGGGGTAAAATTAAAAAAAGTTGAAAAAAATTGTTTTTTGGACTTAGTCATTTTTCCGGCGTTTATCAGACTTTCAGATAGGGGAAATGTCAGTGAGCGTTCCGATTTCAGTTCCAGAGCGATTCCCCCAATGCGTCCTTGATATTTAGTTGTTTTCAGCCATTATTTTGGATTTTTGAAAATTTCACTTTTTTGTGAAAATATCCACTAAATGAGGGAATAATATGTGTGAGGGTACCCCAGGAGAGTTCCAAATGTGTGTGGGTAGAATATATATCCCACGGGGGTAAAATTGAAAAAAGTTGAAAACATTTTTTTTTTGGACTTAGTCATTTTTCCGGCGTTTATCAGACTTTCAGATAGGGGAAATGTCAGTGAGCGTTCCGATTTCAGTTCCAGAGCGATTCGCCCAATGAGTCCTTGATATTTAGTCGTTTTCAGCCAATATTTTGGATTTTTGAAAATTTCACTTTTTTGTGAAAATATCCACTAAATGAGGGAATAATATGTGTGAGGGTACCCCAGGAGAGTTCCAAATGTGTGTGGGTAGAATATATATCCCACGGGGGTAAAATTGAAAAAAGTAGAAAAATTTTTTTTTTTGGACTTAGTCATTTTTCCAGCGTTTATCAGACTTTCAGATAGGTCAAATGTCAGTGAGCGTTCCAATTTCAGTTCCAGAGCGATTCGCCCAATGAGTCTTTGATATTTAGTCGTTTTCAGCCAATATTTTGGATTTTTGAAAATTTCACTTTTTTGTGAAAATATCCACTAAATTAGGGAATAATATGTTTGAGGATACCCCAGGAGAGTTCCAAATGTGTGTGAGTAGAATATATATCACACGGGGGTAAAATTGAAAAAAGTTGAAAACATTTTTTTTTTGGACTTAGTCATTTTTCCGGCGTTTATCAGACTTTCAGATAGGGGAAATGTCAGTGAGCATTCCGATTTCAGTTCCAGAGCGATTCGCCCAATGAGTCCTTATTATTTAGTCGTTTTCAGCCATTATTTTGGATTTTTGAAAATTTCACTTTTTTGTGAAAATATCCACTAAATGAGGGAATAATATGTGTGAGGGTACCCCAGGAGAGTTCCAAATGTGTGTGGGTAGAATATATATCCCACGGGGGTAAAATTGAAAAAAGTTGAAAACATTTTTTTTTTGGGACTTAGTCATTTTTCCGGCGTTTATCAGACTTTCAGATAGGGCAAATGTCAGTGAGCATTCCAATTTCAGTTCCAGAGCGATTCGCCCAATGAGTCTTTGATATTTAGTCGTTTTCAGCCAATTTTCTGGATTTTTGAAAATTTAACTTTTTTGTGAAAATATCCACTAAATTAGGGAATAATATGTGTGAGGGTACCCCAGGAGAGTTCCAAATGTGTTTGGGTAGAATATATATCCCATGGGGGTAAAACTGAAAAAAATTGAAAACATTTTTTTTTTGGACTTAGTCATTTTTCCGGCGTTTATCAGACTTTCAGATAGGGGAAATGTCAGTGAGCATTCCGATTTCAGTTCCAGAGCGATTCGCCCAATGAGTCCTTATTATTTAGTCGTTTTCAGCCATTATTTTGGATTTTTGAAAATTTCACTTTTTTGCGAAAATATCCACTAAATGAGGGAATAATATGTGTGAGGGTACCCCAGGAGAGCTCCAAATGTGTGTGGGTAGAATATATATCCCACGGGGGTAAAATTGAAAAAAGTTGAAAACATTTTTTTTTTGGGACTTAGTCATTTTTCCGGCGTTTATCAGACTTTCAGATAGGGCAAATGTCAGTGAGCATTCCAATTTCAATTCCAGAGCGATTCGCCCAATGAGTCCTTGATATTTAGTCGTTTTCAGCCATTATTTTGGATTTTTGAAAATTTCACTTTTTTGTGAAAATATCCACTAATTGAGGGAATAATATGTGTGAGGGTACCCCAGGAGAGTTCCAAATGTGTGTGGGTAGAATATATATCCCACGGGGGTAAAATTGAAAAAAGTTGAAAACATTTTTTTTTTTGGACTTAGTCATTTTTCCGGCGTTTATCAGACTTTCAGATAGGTCAAATGTCAGTGAGCGTACCGATTTCATTTCCAGAGCGATTCGCGCAATGAGTCCTTGATATTTAGTCGTTTTCAGCCAATTTTCTGGATTTTTGAAAATTTCACTTTTTTGTGAAAATATCCACGAAATGAGGGAATAATATGTGTGAGGGTACCCTAGGAGAGTTCCAAATGTGTGTGGGTAGAATATATATCCCACGGGGTAAAATTGAAAAAAGTTGAAAACATTTTTTTTTGGACTTAGTCATTTTCCAGTCGTTTTTCAGACTTTCAGATAGGGCAAATGTCAGTGAGCGTTCAGATTTCAGTTCCAGAGCGATTTGCCCAATGAGTCTTTGATATTTAGTCGTTTTCAGCCAATTTTCTGGATTTTTGAAAATTTCACTTTTTTGTACAAATATCCACTAAATGAGGGAATAATATGTGTGAGGGTACCCCAGGAGAGTTCCAAATGTGTGTGGGTAGAATATATATCCCACGGGGGTAAAATTGAAAAAAGTTGAAAACATTTTTTTTTTTGGACTTAGTCATTTTTCCGGCGTTTATCAGACTTTCAGATAGGGGAAATGTCAGTGAGCGTTCCGATTTCAGTTCCAGAGCGATTCCCCCAATGCGTCCTTGATATTTAGTTGTTTTCAGCCATTATTTTGGATTTTTGAAAATTTCACTTTTTTGTGAAAATATCCACTAAATGAGGGAATAATATGTGTGAGGGTACCCCAGGAGAGTTCCAAATGTGTGTGGGTAGAATATATATCCCACGGGGGTAAAATTAAAAAAAGTTGAAAAAAATTGTTTTTTGGACTTAGTCATTTTTCCGGCGTTTATCAGACTTTCAGATAGGGGAAATGTCAGTGAGCGTTCCGATTTCAGTTCCAGAGCGATTCCCCCAATGCGTCCTTGATATTTAGTTGTTTTCAGCCATTATTTTGGATTTTTGAAAATTTCACTTTTTTGTGAAAATATCCACTAAATGAGGGAATAATATGTGTGAGGGTACCCCAGGAGAGTTCCAAATGTGTGTGGGTAGAATATATATCCCACGGGGGTAAAATTGAAAAAAGTTGAAAACATTTTTTTTTTGGACTTAGTCATTTTTCCGGCGTTTATCAGACTTTCAGATAGGGGAAATGTCAGTGAGCGTTCCGATTTCAGTTCCAGAGCGATTCGCCCAATGAGTCCTTGATATTTAGTCGTTTTCAGCCAATATTTTGGATTTTTGAAAATTTTACTTTTTTGTGAAAATATCCACTAAATGAGGGAATAATATGTGTGAGGGTACCCCAGGAGAGTTCCAAATGTGTGTGGGTAGAATATATATCCCACGGGGGTAAAATTAAAAAAAGTTGAAAAAAATTTTTTTTTGGACTTAGTCATTTTTCCGGCGTTTATCAGACTTTCAGATAGGGGAAATGTCAGTGAGCGTTCCGATTTCAGTTCCAGAGCGATTCCCCCAATGCGTCCTTGATATTTAGTTGTTTTCAGCCATTATTTTGGATTTTTGAAAATTTCACTTTTTTGTGAAAATATCCACTAAATGAGGGAATAATATGTGTGAGGGTACCCCAGGAGAGTTCCAAATGTGTGTGGGTAGAATATATATCCCACGGGGGTAAAATTGAAAAAAGTTGAAAACATTTTTTTTTTGGACTTAGTCATTTTTCCGGCGTTTATCAGACTTTCAGATAGGGGAAATGTCAGTGAGCGTTCCGATTTCAGTTCCAGAGCGATTCGCCCAATGAGTCCTTGATATTTAGTCGTTTTCAGCCAATATTTTGGATTTTTGAAAATTTCACTTTTTTGTGAAAATATCCACTAAATGAGGGAATAATATGTGTGAGGGTACCCCAGGAGAGTTCCAAATGTGTGTGGGTAGAATATATATCCCACGGGGGTAAAATTGAAAAAAGTAGAAAAAATTTTTTTTTTGGACTTAGTCATTTTTCCAGCGTTTATCAGACTTTCAGATAGGTCAAATGTCAGTGAGCGTTCCAATTTCAGTTCCAGAGCGATTCGCCCAATGAGTCTTTGATATTTAGTCGTTTTCAGCCAATATTTTGGATTTTTGAAAATTTCACTTTTTTGTGAAAATATCCACTAAATTAGGGAATAATATGTTTGAGGATACCCCAGGAGAGTTCCAAATGTGTGTGAGTAGAATATATATCACACGGGGGTAAAATTGAAAAAAGTTGAAAACATTTTTTTTTTGGACTTAGTCATTTTTCCGGCGTTTATCAGACTTTCAGATAGGGGAAATGTCAGTGAGCATTCCGATTTCAGTTCCAGAGCGATTCGCCCAATGAGTCCTTATTATTTAGTCGTTTTCAGCCATTATTTTGGATTTTTGAAAATTTCACTTTTTTGTGAAAATATCCACTAAATGAGGGAATAATATGTGTGAGGGTACCCCAGGAGAGTTCCAAATGTGTGTGGGTAGAATATATATCCCACGGGGGTAAAATTGAAAAAAGTTGAAAACATTTTTTTTTTGGGACTTAGTCATTTTTCCGGCGTTTATCAGACTTTCAGATAGGGCAAATGTCAGTGAGCATTCCAATTTCAGTTCCAGAGCGATTCGCCCAATGAGTCTTTGATATTTAGTCGTTTTCAGCCAATTTTCTGGATTTTTGAAAATTTAACTTTTTTGTGAAAATATCCACTAAATTAGGGAATAATATGTGTGAGGGTACCCCAGGAGAGTTCCAAATGTGTTTGGGTAGAATATATATCCCATGGGGGTAAAACTGAAAAAAATTGAAAACATTTTTTTTTTGGACTTAGTCATTTTTCCGGCGTTTATCAGACTTTCAGATAGGGGAAATGTCAGTGAGCATTCCGATTTCAGTTCCAGAGCGATTCGCCCAATGAGTCCTTATTATTTAGTCGTTTTCAGCCATTATTTTGGATTTTTGAAAATTTCACTTTTTTGCGAAAATATCCACTAAATGAGGGAATAATATGTGTGAGGGTACCCCAGGAGAGTTCCAAATGTGTGTGGGTAGAATATATATCCCACGGGGGTAAAATTGAAAAAAGTTGAAAACATTTTTTTTTTGGGACTTAGTCATTTTTCCGGCGTTTATCAGACTTTCAGATAGGGCAAATGTCAGTGAGCATTCCAATTTCAATTCCAGAGCGATTCGCCCAATGAGTCCTTGATATTTAGTCGTTTTCAGCCATTATTTTGGATTTTTGAAAATTTCACTTTTTTGTGAAAATATCCACTAATTGAGGGAATAATATGTGTGAGGGTACCCCAGGAGAGTTCCAAATGTGTGTGGGTAGAATATATATCCCACGGGGGTAAAATTGAAAAAAGTTGAAAACATTTTTTTTTTTGGACTTAGTCATTTTTCCGGCGTTTATCAGACTTTCAGATAGGTCAAATGTCAGTGAGCGTACCGATTTCAGTTCCAGAGCGATTCGCGCAATGAGTCCTTGATATTTAGTCGTTTTCAGCCAATTTTCTGGATTTTTGAAAATTTCACTTTTTTGTGAAAATATCCACGAAATGAGGGAATAATATGTGTGAGGGTACCCTAGGAGAGTTCCAAATGTGTGTGGGTAGAATATATATCCCACGGGGTAAAATTGAAAAAAGTTGAAAACATTTTTTTTTGGACTTAGTCATTTTCCAGTCGTTTTTCAGACTATCAGATAGGGCAAATGTCAGTGAGCGTTCAGATTTCAGTTCCAGAGCGATTTGCCCAATGAGTCTTTGATATTTAGTCGTTTTCAGCCAATTTTCTGGATTTTTGAAAATTTCACTTTTTTGTACAAATATCCACTAAATGAGGGAATAATATGTGTGAGGGTACCCCAGGAGAGTTCCAAATGTGTGTGGGTAGAATATATATCCCACGGGGGTAAAATTAAAAAAAGTTGAAAAAAATTGTTTTTTGGACTTAGTCATTTTTCCGGCGTTTATCAGACTTTCAGATAGGGGAAATGTCAGTGAGCGTTCCGATTTCAGTTCCAGAGCGATTCCCCCAATGCGTCCTTGATATTTAGTTGTTTTCAGCCATTATTTTGGATTTTTGAAAATTTCACTTTTTTGTGAAAATATCCACTAAATGAGGGAATAATATGTGTGAGGGTACCCCAGGAGAGTTCCAAATGTGTGTGGGTAGAATATATATCCCACGGGGGTAAAATTGAAAAAAGTTGAAAACATTTTTTTTTTGGACTTAGTCATTTTTCCGGCGTTTATCAGACTTTCAGATAGGGGAAATGTCAGTGAGCGTTCCGATTTCAGTTCCAGAGCGATTCGCCCAATGAGTCCTTGATATTTAGTCGTTTTCAGCCAATATTTTGGATTTTTGAAAATTTCACTTTTTTGTGAAAATATCCACTAAATGAGGGAATAATATGTGTGAGGGTACCCCAGGAGAGTTCCAAATGTGTGTGGGTAGAATATATATCCCACGGGGGTAAAATTAAAAAAAGTTGAAAAAAATTGTTTTTTGGACTTAGTCATTTTTCCGGCGTTTATCAGACTTTCAGATAGGGGAAATGTCAGTGAGCGTTCCGATTTCAGTTCCAGAGCGATTCCCCCAATGCGTCCTTGATATTTAGTTGTTTTCAGCCATTATTTTGGATTTTTGAAAATTTCACTTTTTTGTGAAAATATCCACTAAATGAGGGAATAATATGTGTGAGGGTACCCCAGGAGAGTTCCAAATGTGTGTGGGTAGAATATATATCCCACGGGGGTAAAATTGAAAAAAGTTGAAAACATTTTTTTTTTGGACTTAGTCATTTTTCCGGCGTTTATCAGACTTTCAGATAGGGGAAATGTCAGTGAGCGTTCCGATTTCAGTTCCAGAGCGATTCGCCCAATGAGTCCTTGATATTTAGTCGTTTTCAGCAAATATTTTGGATTTTTGAAAATTTCACTTTTTTGTGAAAATATCCACTAAATGAGGGAATAATATGTGTGAGGGTACCCCAGGAGAGTTCCAAATGTGTGTGGGTAGAATATATATCCCACGGGGGTAAAATTGAAAAAAGTAGAAAAAATTTTTTTTTTGGACTTAGTCATTTTTCCAGCGTTTATCAGACTTTCAGATAGGTCAAATGTCAGTGAGCGTTCCAATTTCAGTTCCAGAGCGATTCGCCCAATTAGTCTTTGATATTTAGTCGTTTTCAGCCAATATTTTGGATTTTTGAAAATTTCACTTTTTTGTGAAAATATCCACTAAATTAGGGAATAATATGTTTGAGGATACCCCAGGAGAGTTCCAAATGTGTGTGAGTAGAATATATATCACACGGGGGTAAAATTGAAAAAAGTTGAAAACATTTTTTTTTTGGACTTAGTCATTTTTCCGGCGTTTATCAGACTTTCAGATAGGGGAAATGTCAGTGAGCATTCCGATTTCAGTTCCAGAGCGATTCGCCCAATGAGTCCTTATTATTTAGTCGTTTTCAGCCATTATTTTGGATTTTTGAAAATTTCACTTTTTTGTGAAAATATCCACTAAATGAGGGAATAATATGTGTGAGGGTACCCCAGGAGAGTTCCAAATGTGTGTGGGTAGAATATATATCCCACGGGGGTAAAATTGAAAAAAGTTGAAAACATTTTTTTTTTGGGACTTAGTCATTTTTCCGGCGTTTATCAGACTTTCAGATAGGGCAAATGTCAGTGAGCATTCCAATTTCAGTTCCAGAGCGATTCGCCCAATGAGTCTTTGATATTTAGTCGTTTTCAGCCAATTTTCTGGATTTTTGAAAATTTAACTTTTTTGTGAAAATATCCACTAAATGATTGAATAATATGTGTGAGGGTACCCCAGGAGAGTTCCAAATGTGTTTGGGTAGAATATATATCCCATGGGGGTAAAACTGAAAAAAATTGAAAACATTTTTTTTTTGGACTTAGTCATTTTTCCGGCGTTTATCAGACTTTCAGATAGGGGAAATGTCAGTGAGCATTCCGATTTCAGTTCCAGAGCGATTCGCCCAATGAGTCCTTATTATTTAGTCGTTTTCAGCCATTATTTTGGATTTTTGAAAATTTCACTTTTTTGCGAAAATATCCACTAAATGAGGGAATAATATGTGTGAGGGTACCCCAGGAGAGTTCCAAATGTGTGTGGGTAGAATATATATCCCACGGGGGTAAAATTGAAAAAAGTTGAAAACATTTTTTTTTTGGGACTTAGTCATTTTTCCGGCGTTTATCAGACTTTCAGATAGGGCAAATGTCAGTGAGCATTCCAATTTCAATTCCAGAGCGATTCGCCCAATGAGTCCTTGATATTTAGTCGTTTTCAGCCATTATTTTGGATTTTTGAAAATTTCACTTTTTTGTGAAAATATCCACTAATTGAGGGAATAATATGTGTGAGGGTACCCCAGGAGAGTTCCAAATGTGTGTGGGTAGAATATATATCCCACGGGGGTAAAATTGAAAAAAGTTGAAAACATTTTTTTTTTTGCACTTAGTCATTTTTCCGGCGTTTATCAGACTTTCAGATAGGTCAAATGTCAGTGAGCGTACCGATTGCAGTTCCAGAGCGATTCGCGCAATGAGTCCTTGATATTTAGTCGTTTTCAGCCAATTTTCTGGATTTTTGAAAATTTCACTTTTTTGTGAAAATATCCACGAAATGAGGGAATAATATGTGTGAGGGTACCCTAGGAGAGTTCCAAATGTGTGTGGGTAGAATATATATCCCACGGGGTAAAATTGAAAAAAGTTGAAAACATTTTTTTTTGGACTTAGTCATTTTCCAGTCGTTTTTCAGACTTTCAGATAGGGCAAATGTCAGTGAGCGTTCAGATTTCAGTTCCAGAGCGATTTGCCCAATGAGTCTTTGATATTTAGTCGTTTTCAGCCAATTTTATGGATTTTTGAAAATTTCACTTTTTTGTACAAATATCCACTAAATGAGGGAATAATATGTGTGAGGGTACCCCAGGAGAGTTCCAAATGTGTGTGGGTAGAATATATATCCCACGGGGGTAAAATTGAAAAAAGTTGAAAACATTTTTTTTTTTGGACTTAGTCATTTTTCCAGCGTTTATCAGACTTTCAGATAGGGGAAATGTCAGTGAGCGTTCCGATTTCAGTTCCAGAGCGATTCCCCCAATGCGTCCTTGATATTTAGTTGTTTTCAGCCATTATTTTGGATTTTTGAAAATTTCACTTTTTTGTGAAAATATCCACTAAATGAGGGAATAATATGTGTGAGGGTACCCCAGGAGAGTTCCAAATGTGTGTGGGTAGAATATATATCCCACGGGGGTAAAATTAAAAAAAGTTGAAAAAAATAGTTTTTTGGACTTAGTCATTTTTCCGGCGTTTATCAGACTTTCAGATAGGGGAAATGTCAGTGAGCGTTCCGATTTCAGTTCCAGAGCGATTCCCCCAATGCGTCCTTGATATTTAGTTGTTTTCAGCCATTATTTTGGATTTTTGAAAATTTCACTTTTTTGTGAAAATATCCACTAAATGAGGGAATAATATGTGTGAGGGTACCCCAGGAGAGTTCCAAATGTGTGTGGGTAGAATATATATCCCACGGGGGTAAAATTGAAAAAAGTTGAAAACATTTTTTTTTTGGACTTAGTCATTTTTCCGGCGTTTATCAGACTTTCAGATAGGGGAAATGTCAGTGAGCGTTCCGATTTCAGTTCCAGAGCGATTCGCCCAATGAGTCCTTGATATTTAGTCGTTTTCAGCCAATATTTTGGATTTTTGAAAATTTCACTTTTTTGTGAAAATATCCACTAAATGAGGGAATAATATGTGTGAGGGTACCCCAGGAGAGTTCCAAATGTGTGTGGGTAGAATATATATCCCACGGGGGTAAAATTAAAAAAAGTTGAAAAAAATTGTTTTTTGGACTTAGTCATTTTTCCGGCGTTTATCAGACTTTCAGATAGGGGAAATGTCAGTGAGCGTTCCGATTTCAGTTCCAGAGCGATTCCCCCAATGCGTCCTTGATATTTAGTTGTTTTCAGCCATTATTTTGGATTTTTGAAAATTTCACTTTTTTGTGAAAATATCCACTAAATGAGGGAATAATATGTGTGAGGGTACCCCAGGAGAGTTCCAAATGTGTGTGGGTAGAATATATATCCCACGGGGGTAAAATTGAAAAAAGTTGAAAACATTTTTTTTTTGGACTTAGTCATTTTTCCGGCGTTTATCAGACTTTCAGATAGGGGAAATGTCAGTGAGCGTTCCGATTTCAGTTCCAGAGCGATTCGCCCAATGAGTCCTTGATATTTAGTCGTTTTCAGCCAATATTTTGGATTTTTGAAAATTTCACTTTTTTGTGAAAATATCCACTAAATGAGGGAATAATATGTGTGAGGGTACCCCAGGAGAGTTCCAAATGTGTGTGGGTAGAATATATATCCCACGGGGGTAAAATTGAAAAAAGTAGAAAAAATTTTTTTTTTGGACTTAGTCATTTTTCCAGCGTTTATCAGACTTTCAGATAGGTCAAATGTCAGTGAGCGTTCCAATTTCAGTTCCAGAGCGATTCGCCCAATTAGTCTTTGATATTTAGTCGTTTTCAGCCAATATTTTGGATTTTTGAAAATTTCACTTTTTTGTGAAAATATCCACTAAATTAGGGAATAATATGTTTGAGGATACCCCAGGAGAGTTCCAAATGTGTGTGAGTAGAATATATATCACACGGGGGTAAAATTGAAAAAAGTTGAAAACATTTTTTTTTTGGACTTAGTCATTTTTCCGGCGTTTATCAGACTTTCAGATAGGGGAAATGTCAGTGAGCATTCCGATTTCAGTTCCAGAGCGATTCGCCCAATGAGTCCTTATTATTTAGTCGTTTTCAGCCATTATTTTGGATTTTTGAAAATTTCACTTTTTTGTGAAAATATCCACTAAATGAGGGAATAATATGTGTGAGGGTACCCCAGGAGAGTTCCAAATGTGTGTGGGTAGAATATATATCCCACGGGGGTAAAATTGAAAAAAGTTGAAAACATTTTTTTTTTGGGACTTAGTCATTTTTCCGGCGTTTATCAGACTTTCAGATAGGGCAAATGTCAGTGAGCATTCCAATTTCAGTTCCAGAGCGATTCGCCCAATGAGTCTTTGATATTTAGTCGTTTTCAGCCAATTTTCTGGATTTTTGAAAATTTAACTTTTTTGTGAAAATATCCACTAAATGATTGAATAATATGTGTGAGGGTACCCCAGGAGAGTTCCAAATGTGTTTGGGTAGAATATATATCCCATGGGGGTAAAACTGAAAAAAATTGAAAACATTTTTTTTTTGGACTTAGTCATTTTTCCGGCGTTTATCAGACTTTCAGATAGGGGAAATGTCAGTGAGCATTCCGATTTCAGTTCCAGAGCGATTCGCCCAATGAGTCCTTATTATTTAGTCGTTTTCAGCCATTATTTTGGATTTTTGAAAATTTCACTTTTTTGCGAAAATATCCACTAAATGAGGGAATAATATGTGTGAGGGTACCCCAGGAGAGTTCCAAATGTGTGTGGGTAGAATATATATCCCACGGGGGTAAAATTGAAAAAAGTTGAAAACATTTTTTTTTTGGGACTTAGTCATTTTTCCGGCGTTTATCAGACTTTCAGATAGGGCAAATGTCAGTGAGCATTCCAATTTCAATTCCAGAGCGATTCGCCCAATGAGTCCTTGATATTTAGTCGTTTTCAGCCATTATTTTGGATTTTTGAAAATTTCACTTTTTTGTGAAAATATCCACTAATTGAGGGAATAATATGTGTGAGGGTACCCCAGGAGAGTTCCAAATGTGTGTGGGTAGAATATATATCCCACGGGGGTAAAATTGAAAAAAGTTGAAAACATTTTTTTTTTTGGACTTAGTCATTTTTCCGGCGTTTATCAGACTTTCAGATAGGTCAAATGTCAGTGAGCGTACCGATTGCAGTTCCAGAGCGATTCGCGCAATGAGTCCTTGATATTTAGTCGTTTTCAGCCAATTTTCTGGATTTTTGAAAATTTCACTTTTTTGTGAAAATATCCACGAAATGAGGGAATAATATGTGTGAGGGTACCCTAGGAGAGTTCCAAATGTGTGTGGGTAGAATATATATCCCACGGGGTAAAATTGAAAAAAGTTGAAAACATTTTTTTTTGGACTTAGTCATTTTCCAGTCGTTTTTCAGACTTTCAGATAGGGCAAATGTCAGTGAGCGTTCAGATTTCAGTTCCAGAGCGATTTGCCCAATGAGTCTTTGATATTTAGTCGTTTTCAGCCAATTTTATGGATTTTTGAAAATTTCACTTTTTTGTACAAATATCCACTAAATGAGGGAATAATATGTGTGAGGGTACCCCAGGAGAGTTCCAAATGTGTGTGGGTAGAATATATATCCCACGGGGGTAAAATTGAAAAAAGTTGAAAAATATTTTTTTTTAGACTTAGTCATTTTTACGGCATTTATCAGACTTTCAGATAGGGCAAATGTCAGTGAGCATTCCAATTTCAGTTCCAGAGCGATTCGCCCAATGAGTCTTTGATATTTAGTCGTTTTCAGCCAATTTTCTGGATTTTTGAAAATTTCACTTTTTTGTGAAAATATCCACTAAATGAGGGAATAATATGTGTGAGGGAACCCCAGAAGAGATCCAAATGTGTGTGGGTAGAAGATATATCCCAAGGGGGTAAAATTGAAAAAAGTTGAAAACATTTTTTTTTTGGACTTAGTCATATTCCAGTCGTTTATCAGACTTTCAGATAGGGCAAATGTCAGTGAGCGTTCCGATTTCAATTCCAGAGCGATTCACCCAATGAGTCCTTGATATTTAGTCGTTTTCAGCCAATATTTTGGATTTTTGAAAATTTCCCTTTTTTGTGAAAATATCCACTAAATGAGGGAATAATATGTGTGAGGGTACCCCAGGAGAGTTCCAAATGTGTGTGGGTAGAATATATATCCCACGGGGGTAAAATTGAAAAAAGTTGAAAACATTTTTTTTTTGGGACTTAGTCATTTTTCCGGCGTTTATCAGACTTTCAGATAGGGCAAATGTCAGTGAGCGTTCCGATTTCAGTTACAGAGCGATTCGCCCAATGAGTCCTTGATATTTAGTCGTTTTCAGCCAATTTTCTGGATTTTTGAAAATTTCACTTTTTTGTGAAAATATCCACTAAATTAGGGAATAATATGTGTGAGGGTACCCCAGGAGAGTCCCAAATGTGTGTGGGTAGAATATATATCCCACGTGGGTAAAATTGAAAAAAGTTGAAAACATTTTTTTTTTGGACTTAGTCATTTTTCCGGCGTTAATCAGACTTTCAAATAGGGCAAATGTCATTGAGCATTCCAATTTCAGTTCCAGAGCGAATGGCCCATGAGTCCTTGATATTTAGTCGTTTTCAGCCAATTTTCTAGATTTTTGAAAATTTCACTTTTTTGTGAAAATATCCACTAAATGAGGGAATAATATGTGTGAGGGTACATTAGGATAGTTCCAAATGTGTGTGGGTAGAATATATATCCCACGGGGTAAAATTGAAAAAAGTTGAAAACATTTTTTTTTGAACTTAGTCATTTTCCAGTCGTTTATCAGACTTTCAGATAGGGCAAATGTCAGTGAGCGTTCCGATTTCAGTTCCAGAGCGATTCACCCAATGAGTCTTTGCTATTTAGTCGTTTTCAGCCAATTTTTTTGAATTCTTGAAAATTTCACTTTTTTGTGAAAATATCCACTAAATGAGGGAATAATATGTGTGAGGGTACCCCAGGAGAGTCCCAAATGTGTGTGGGTAGAATATATATCCCACGTGGGTAAAATTGAAAAAAGTTGAAAACATTTTTTTTTTGGACTTAGTCATTTTTCCGGCGTTAATCAGACTTTCAAATAGGGCAAATGTCATTGAGCATTCCAATTTCAGTTCCAGAGCGAATGGCCCATGAGTCCTTGATATTTAGTCGTTTTCAGCCAATTTTCTAGATTTTTGAAAATTTCACTTTTTTGTGAAAATATCCACTAAATGAGGGAATAATATGTGTGAGGGTACCGTAGGAGAGTTCCAAATGTGTGTGGGTAGAATATATATCCCACGGGGTAAAATTGAAAAAAGTTGAAAACATTTTTTTTTTTGGACTTAGTCATTTTTCTGGCGTTTATCAGACTTTCAGATAGGGCAAATGTCAGTGAGCGTTCCGATTTCAGTTCCAGAGCGATTCGCCCAATGAGTCCTTGATATTTAGTCGTTTTCAGCCAATATTTTGGATTTTTGAAAATTTCCCTTTTTTGTGAAAATATCCACTAAATGAGGGAATAATATGTGTGAGGGTACCCCAGGAGAGTTCCAAATGTGTGTGGGTAGAATATATATCCCACGGGGGTAAAATTGAAAAAAGTTGAAAACTCTTTTTTTTTAGACTTAGTCATTTTTCCGGCGGTTATCAGACTTTCAAACAGGGCAAATGTCATTGAGCGTTCCAATTTCAGTTCCAGAGCGATTCGCCCAATGAGTCTTTGATATTTAGTCGTTTTCAGCCAATTTCCTGGATTTTTTAAAATTTCACTTTTTTGTGAAAATATCCACTAAATGAGGGAATAATATGTGTGAGGGAACCCCAGAAGAGATCCAAATGTGTGTGGGTAGAAGATATATCCCAAGGGGGTAAAATTGAAAAAAGTTGAAAACATTTTTTTTTTGGACTTAGTCATATTCCAGTCGTTTATCAGACTTTCAGATAGGGCAAATGTCAGTGAGCGTTCCGATTTCAATTCCAGAGCGATTCACCCAATGAGTCCTTGATATTTAGTCGTTTTCAGCCAATATTTTGGATTTTTGAAAATTTCCCTTTTTTGTGAAAATATCCACTAAATGAGGGAATAATATGTGTGAGGGTACCCCAGGAGAGTTCCAAATGTGTGTGGGTAGAATATATATCCCACGGGGGTAAAATTGAAAAAAGTTGAAAACATTTTTTTTTTGGGACTTAGTCATTTTTCCGGCGTTTATCAGACTTTCAGATAGGGCAAATGTCAGTGAGCGTTCCGATTTCAGTTACAGAGCGATTCGCCCAATGAGTCCTTGATATTTAGTCGTTTTCAGCCAATTTTCTGGATTTTTGAAAATTTCACTTTTTTGTGAAAATATCCACTAAATTAGGGAATAATATGTGTGAGTGTACCCCAGGAGAGTCCCAAATGTGTGTGGGTAGAATATATATCCCACGTGGGTAAAATTGAAAAAAGTTGAAAACATTTTTTTTTTGGACTTAGTCATTTTTCCGGCGTTAATCAGACTTTCAAATAGGGCAAATGTCATTGAGCATTCCAATTTCAGTTCCAGAGCGAATGGCCCATGAGTCCTTGATATTTAGTCGTTTTCAGCCAATTTTCTAGATTTTTGAAAATTTCACTTTTTTGTGAAAATATCCACTAAATGAGGGAATAATATGTGTGAGGGTACATTAGGATAGTTCCAAATGTGTGTGGGTAGAATATATATCCCACGGGGTAAAATTGAAAAAAGTTGAAAACATTTTTTTTTGAACTTAGTCATTTTCCAGTCGTTTATCAGACTTTCAGATAGGGCAAATGTCAGTGAGCGTTCCGATTTCAGTTCCAGAGCGATTCACCCAATGAGTCTTTGCTATTTAGTCGTTTTCAGCCAATTTTTTTGAATTCTTGAAAATTTCACTTTTTTGTGAAAATATCCACTAAATGAGGGAATAATATGTGTGAGGGTACCCCAGGAGAGTCCCAAATGTGTGTGGGTAGAATATATATCCCACGTGGGTAAAATTGAAAAAAGTTGAAAACATTTTTTTTTTGGACTTAGTCATTTTTCCGGCGTTAATCAGACTTTCAAATAGGGCAAATGTCATTGAGCATTCCAATTTCAGTTCCAGAGCGAATGGCCCATGAATCCTTGATATTTAGTCGTTTTCAGCCAATTTTCTAGATTTTTGAAAATTTCACTTTTTTGTGAAAATATCCACTAAATGAGGGAATAATATGTGTGAGGGTACCGTAGGAGAGTTCCAAATGTGTGTGGGTAGAATATATATCCCACGGGGTAAAATTGAAAAAAGTTGAAAACATTTTTTTTTTTGTACTTAGTCATTTTTCCGGCGTTTATCAGACTTTCAGATAGGGCAAATGTCAGTGAACGTTCCGATTTCAGTTACAGAGCGATTCGCCCAATGAGTCCTTGATATTTAGTCGTTTTCAGCCAATTTTCTGGATTTTTGAAAATTTCACTTTTTTGTGAAAATATCCACTAAATTAGGGAATAATATGTGTGAGGGTACCCCAGGAGAGTTCCAAATGTGTGTGGGGAGAATATATATCCCACGGGGGTAAAATTGAAAAAAGTTGAAAACATTTTTTTTTGACTTAGTCATTTTTCCGGCGTTTATCAGACTTTCAGATAGGGGAAATGTCAGTGAGTGCTTTGATTTCAGTTCCAGAGCGATTCGCCCAATGAGTCCTTGATATTTAGTCGTTTTCAGCCAATATTTTGGATTTTTGAAAATTTCACTTTTTTGTGAAAATATCCACTAAATGAGGGAGTAATATGTGTGAGGGTACCCCAGGAGAGTCCCAAATGTGTGTGGGTAGAATATATATCCCACGGGGGTAAAATTGAAAAAAGTTGAAAACTCTTTTTTTTTGGACTTAGTCATTTTTCCGGCGTTTATCAGACTTTCAGATAGGGCAAATGTCAGTGAGCATACAGATTTCAGTTCCAGAGCGATTCGCGCAATGAGTCCTTGATAGTTAGTCGATTTCAGCCAATTTTCTTGATTTTTGAAAATTTCACTTTTTTGTGAAAATATCCACTAAATGAGGGAATAATATGTGTGAGGGTACCCTAGGATAGTTCCAAATGTGTGTGGGTAGAATATATATCCCACGGGGTAAAATTGAAAAAAGTTGAAAACATTTTTTTTTGAACTTAGTCATTTTCCAGTCGTTTATCAGACTTTCAGATAGGGCAAATGTCAGTGAGCGTTCCGATTTCAGTTCCAGAGCGATTCACCCAATGAGTCTTTGCTATTTAGTCGTTTTCAACCAATTTTTTTGAATTCTTGAAAATTTCACTTTTTTGTGAAAATATCCACTAAATGAGGGAATAATATGTGTGAGGGTACCCTAGGAGAGTTCCAAATGTGTGTGGGTAGAATATATATCCCACGGGGTAAAATTGAAAAAAGTTGAAAACATTTTTTTTTTTAGACTTAGTCTTTTTTCCGGCATTTATCAGACTTTCAGATAGGGCAAATGTCAGTGAGCGTTCCAATTTCAGTTCCAGAGCGATTCGCCCAATGAGTCTTTGATATTTAGTCGTTTTCAGCCAATTTCCTGGATTTTTGAAAATTTCACTTTTTTGTGAAAATATCCACTAAATGAGGGAATAATATGTGTGAGGGTACCCCAGGAGAGTTCCAAATGTGTGTGGGTAGAATATATATCCCACGGAGGTAAAATTGAAAAAAGTTGAAAACTCTTTTTTTTTGGACTTAGTCATTTTTCCAGCGTTTATCAGACTTTCAAACAGGGCAAATGTCATTGAGCGTTCCAATTTCAGTTCCAGAGCGATTCACCCAATGAGTCCTTGATATTTAGTCGTTTTCAGCCAATTTTCTGGACATTTGAAAATTTCACTTTTTTGTGAAAATATCCACTAAATGAGGGAATAATATGTGTGAGGGTACCCTAGGAGAGTTCCAAATGTGTGTGGGTAGAATATATATCCCACGGGGTAAAATTGAAAAAAGTTGAAAACATTTTTTTTTTGGACTTAGTCATATTCCAGTCGTTTATCAGACTTTCAGATAGGGCAAATGTCAGTGAGCGTTCCAATTTCAGTTCCAGAGCGATTCACCCAATGAGTCTTTGATATTTAGTCGTTTTCAGCCAATTTTCTGGATTTTTGAAAATTTCACTTTTTTGTGAAAATATCCACTAAATGAGGGAATAATATGTGTGAGGGTACCCCAGGAGAGTCCCAAATGTGTGTGGGTAGAATATATATCCCACGTGGGTAAAATTGAAAAAAGTTGAAAACAATTTTTTTTTGGACTTAGTCATTTTTCCGGCGTTTATCAGACTTTCAGATAGGGCAAATGTCAGTGAGCGTTCCGATTTCAGTTACAGAGCGATTCGCCAAATGAGTCCTTGATATTTAGTCGTTTTCAGCCAATTTTCTGGATTTTTGAAAATTTCACTTTTTTGTGAAAATATCCACTAAATTAGGGAATAATATGTGTGAGGGTACCCCAGGAGAGTTCCAAATGTGTGTGGGAAGAATATATATCCCACGGGGGTAAAATTGAAAAAAGTTGAAAACATTTTTTTTTTTGACTTAGTCATTTTTCCGGCATTTATCAGACTTTCAGATAGGGGAAATGTCAGTGAGTGCTTTGATTTCAGTTCCAGAGCGATTCGCCCAATGAGTCCTTGATATTTAGTCGTTTTCAGCCAATATTTTGGATTTTTGAAAATTTCACTTTTTTGTGAAAATATCCACTAAATGAGGGAATAATATGTGTGAGGGTACCCCAGGAGAGATCCAAATGTGTGTGGGTAGAAGATATATCCCACGGGGGTAAAATTGAAAAAAGTTGAAAACATTTTTTTTTTGGGCTTAGTCATATTCCAGTCGTTTATCAGACTTTCAGATAGGGCAAATGTCAGTGAGCGTTCCAATTTCAGTTCCAGAGCGATTCACCCAATGAGTCTTTGATATTTAGTCGTTTTCAGCTAATTTTCTGAATTTTTGAAAATTTCACTTTTTTGTGAAAATATCCACTAAATGAGGGAATAATATGTGTGAGGGTACCGTAGGAGAGTTCCAAATGTGTGTGGGTAGAATATATATCCCACGGGGTAAAATTGAAAAAAGTTGAAAACATTTTTTTTTTGGACTTAGTCATTTTTCCGGCGTTTATCAGACTTTCAGATAGGGGAAATGTCAGTGAGTGCTTTGATTTCAGTTCCAGAGCGATTCGCCCAATGAGTCCTTGATATTTAGTCGTTTTCAGCCAATATTTTGGATTTTTGAAAATTTCACTTTTTTGTGAAAATATCCACTAAATGAGGGAATAATATGTGTGAGGGTACCCCAGGAGAGTTCCAAATGTGTGTGTGTAGAATATATATCCCACGGGTGTAAAATTGAAAAAAGTTGAAAACTCTTTTTTTTTGGACTTAGTCATTTTTCCGGCGTTTATCAGACTTTCAGATAGGGCAAATGTCAGTGAGCATACCGATTTCAGTTCCAGAGCGATTGGCCCATGAGTCCTTGATATTTAGTCGTTTTCAGCCAATTTTCTGGATTTTTGAAAATTTCACTTTTTTGTGAAAATATCCACTAAATGAGGGAATAATATGTGTGAGGGTACCCCAGGAGAGTTCCAAATGTGTGTGGGTAGAATATATATCCCACGGGGGTAAAATAGAAAACAGTTGAAAACTCTTTTTTTTTGGACTTAGTCATTTTTCCGGCGTTTATCAGACTTTCAAACAGGGCAAATGTCATTGAGCGTTCCAATTTCAGTTCCAGAGCGATTCGCCCAATGAGTCCTTGATATTTAGTCGTTTTCAGCCAATATTTTGGATTTTTGAAAATTTCACTTTTTTGTGAAAATATCCACTAAATGAGGGAATAATATGTGTGAGGGTACCCCAGGAGAGTCCCAAATGGGTGTGGGTAGAATATATATCCCACGGGGGTAAAATTGAAAAAAGTTGAAAACTCTTTTTTTTTGGACTTAGTCATTTTTCCGGCGTTTTTCAGACTTTCAGATAGGGCAAATGTCAGTGAGCATACAGATTTCAGTTCCAGAGCGATTCGCGCAATGAGTCCTTGATATTTAGTCGATTTCAGCCAATTTTCTGGATTTTTGAAAATTTCACTTTTTTGTGAAAATATCTACTAAATGAGGGAATAATATGTGTGAGGGTACCCTAGGATAGTTCCAAATGTGTGTGGGTAGAATATATATCCCACGGGGTAAAATTGAAAAAAGTTGAAAACATTTTTTTTTGAACTTAGTCATTTTCCAGTCGTTTATCAGACTTTCAGATAGGGCAAATGTCAGTGAGCGTTCCGATTTCAGTTCCAGAGCGATTCACCCAATGAGTCTTTGCTATTTAGTCGTTTTCAACCAATTTTTTTGAATTCTTGAAAATTTCACTTTTTTGTGAAAATATCCACTAAATGAGGGAATAATATGTGTGAGGGTACCCTAGGAGAGTTCCAAATGTGTGTGGGTAGAATATATATCCCACGGGGTAAAATTGAAAAAAGTTGAAAACATTTTTTTTTTAGACTTAGTCATTTTTCCGGCATTTATCAGACTTTCAGATAGGGCAAATGTCAGTGAGCGTTCCAATTTCAGTTCCAGAACAATTCGCCCAATGAGTCTTTGATATTTAGTCGTTTTCAGCCAATTTCCTGGATTTTTGAAAATTTCACTTTTTTGTGAAAATATCCACTAAATGAGGGAATAATATGTGTGAGGGTACCCCAGGAGAGTTCCAAATGTGTGTGGGTAGAATATATATCCCACGGAGGTAAAATTGAAAAAAGTTGAAAACTCTTTTTTTTTGGACTTAGTCATTTTTCCAGCGTTTATCAGACTTTCAAACATGGCAAATGTCATTGAGCGTTCCAATTTCAGTTCCAGAGCGATTCGCCCAATGAGTCCTTGATATTTAGTCGTTTTCAGCCAATTTTCTGGACATTTGAAAATTTCACTTTTTTGTGAAAATATCCACTAAATGAGGGAATAATATGTGTGAGGGTACCCTAGGAGAGTTCCAAATGTGTGTGGGTAGAATATATATCCCACGGGGTAAAATTGAAAAAAGTTGAAAACATTTTTTTTTTAGACTTAGTCATTTTTCCGGCATTTATCAGACTTTCAGATAGGGCAAATGTCAGTGAGCATTCCAATTTCAGTTCCAGAGCGATTCGCCCAATGAGTCTTTGATATTTAGTCGTTTTCAGCCAATTTCCTGGATTTTTGAAAATTTCACTTTTTTGTGAAAATATCCACTAAATGAGGGAATAATATGTGTGAGGGTACCCCAGGAGAGTTCCAAATGTGTGTGGGTAGAATATATATCCCACGGGTGTAAAATTGAAAAAAGTTGAAAACTCTTTTTTTTTGGACTTAGTCATTTTTCCGGCGTTTATCAGACTTTCAGATAGGGCAAATGTCAGTGAGCATACCGATTTCAGTTCCAGAGCGATTGGCCCATGAGTCCTTGATATTTAGTCGTTTTCAGCCAATTTTCTGGACATGTGAAAATTTCACTTTTTTGTGAAAATATCCACTAAATGAGGGAATAATATGTGTGAGGGTACCCTAGGAGAGTTCCAAATGTGTGTGGGTAGAATATATATCCCACGGGGTAAAATTGAAAAAAGTTGAAAACATTTTTTTTTTAGACTTAGTCATTTTTCCGGCATTTATCAGACTTTCAGATAGGGCAAATGTCAGTGAGCGTTCCAATTTCAGTTCCAGAGCGATTCGCCCAATGAGTCTTTGATATTTAGTCGTTTTCAGCCAATTTCCTGGATTTTTGAAAATTTCACTTTTTTGTGAAAATATCCACTAAATGAGGGAATAATATGTGTGAGGGTACCCCAGGAGAGTTCCAAATGTGTGTGGGTAGAATATATATCCCACGGAGGTAAAATTGAAAAAAGTTGAAAACTCTTTTTTTTTGGACTTAGTCATTTTTCCAGCGTTTATCAGACTTTCAAACAGGGCAAATGTCATTGAGCGTTCCAATTTCAGTTCCAGAGCGATTCGCCCAATGAGTCCTTGATATTTAGTCGTTTTCAGCCAATTTTCTGGACATTTGAAAATTTCACTTTTTTGTGAAAATATCCACTAAATGAGGGAATAATATGTGTGAGGGTACCCTAGGAGAGTTCCAAATGTGTGTGGGTAGAATATATATCCCACGGGGTAAAATTGAAAAAAGTTGAAAACATTTTTTTTTTAGACTTCGTCATTTTTCCGGCATTTATCAGACTTTCAGGTAGGGCAAATGTCAGTGAGCGTTCCAATTTCAGTTCCAGAGCGATTCGCCCAATGAGTCTTTGTTATTTAGTCGTTTTCAGCCAATTTCCTGGATTTTTGAAAATTTCACTTTTTTGTGAAAATATCCACTAAATGAGGGAATAATATGTGTGAGGGTACCCCAGGAGAGATCCAAATGTGTGTGGGTAGAAGATATATCCCATGGGGGTAAAATTGAATAAAGTTGAAAACATTTTTTTTTTGGACTTCGTCATATTCCAGTCGTTTATCAGACTTTCAGATAGGGCAAATGTCAGTGAGCGTTCCAATTTCAGTTCCAGAGCGATTCACCCAATGAGTCTTTGATATTTAGTCGTTTTCAGCCAATTTTCTGGATTTTTGAAAATTTCACTTTTTTGTGAAAATATCCACTAAATGAGGGAATAATATGTGTGAGGGTACCCCAGGAGAGTTCCAAATGTGTGTGGGTAGAATATATATCCCACGGAGGTAAAATTGAAAAAAGTTGAAAACTCTTTTTTTTGGACTTAGTCATTTTTCCGGCGTTTATCAGTCTTTCAAACAGGGCAAATGTCATTGAGCGTTCCAATTTCAGTTCCAGAGCGATTCGCCCAATGAGTCTTTGATATTTAGTCGTTTTCAGCCAATTTCCTGGATTTTTGAAAATTTCACTTTTTTGTGAAAATATCCACTAAATGAGGGAACAATATGTGTGAGGGTACCCCAGGAGAGATCCAAATGTGTGTAGGTAGAAGATATATCCCACGGGGGTAAAATTGAAAAAAGTTGAAAACATTTTTTTTTTGGACTTAGTCATTTTTCCGGCGTTAATCAGACTTTCAAATAGGGCAAATGTCATTGAGCATTCCAATTTCAGTTCCAGAGCGAATGGCCCATGAGTCCTTGATATTTAGTCGTTTTCAGCCAATTTTCTAGATTTTTGAAAATTTCACTTTTTTGTGAAAATATCCACTAAATGAGGGAATAATATGTGTGAGGGTACCGTAGGAGAGTTCCAAATGTGTGTGGGTAGAATATATATCCCACGGGGTAAAATTGAAAAAAGTTGAAAACATTTTTTTTTTTGGACTTAGTCATTTTTCCGGCGTTTATCAGACTTTCAGATAGGGCAAATGACAGTGAGCGTTCCGATTTCAGTTACAGAGCGATTCACCCAATGAGTCTTTGCTATTTAGTCGTTTTCAACCAATTTTTTTGAATTCTTGAAAATTTCACTTTTTTGTGAAAATATCCACTAAATGAGGGAATAATATGTGTGAGGGTACCCTAGGAGAGTTCCAAATGTGTGTGGGTAGAATATATATCCCACGGGGTAAAATTGAAAAAAGTTGAAAACATTTTTTTTTTAGACTTAGTCATTTTTCCGGCATTTATCAGACTTTCAGATAGGGCAAATGTCAGTGAGCATTCCAATTTCAGTTCCAGAGCGATTCGCCCAATGAGTCTTTGATATTTAGTCGTTTTCAGCCAATTTCCTGGATTTTTGAAAATTTCACTTTTTTGTGAAAATATCCACTAAATGAGGGAATAATATGTGTGAGGGTACCCCAGGAGAGTTCCAAATGTGTGTGGGTAGAATATATATCCCACGGAGGTAAAATTGAAAAAAGTTGAAAACTCTTTTTTTTTGGACTTAGTCATTTTTCCAGCGTTTATCAGACTTTCAAACAGGGCAAATGTCATTGAGCGTTCCAATTTCAGTTCCAGAGCGATTCACCCAATGAGTCTTTGATATTTAGTCGTTTTCAGCCAATTTTCTGGATTTTTGAAAATTTCACTTTTTTGTGAAAATATCCACTAAATGAGGGAATAATATGTGTGAGGGTACCGTAGGAGAGTTCCAAATGTGTGTGGGTAGAATATATATCCCACGGGGTAAAATTGAAAAAAGTTGAAAACATTTTTTTTTGGACTTAGTCATTTTTCCGGCGTTTATCAGACTTTCAGATAGGGGAAATGTCAGTGAGTGCTTTGATTTCAGTTCCAGAGCGATTCTCCCAATGAGTCCTTGATATTTAGTCGTTTTCAGCCAATATTTTGGATTTTTGAAAATTTCACTTTTTTGTGAAAATATCCACTAAATGAGGGAATAATATGTGTGAGGGTACCCCAGGAGAGATCCAAATGTGTGTGGGTAGAAGATATATCCCACGGGGGTAAAATTGAAAAAAGTTGAAAACATTTTTTTTTTGGGCTTAGTCATATTCCAGTCGTTTATCAGACTTTCAGATAGGGCAAATGTCAGTGAGCGTTCCAATTTCAGTTCCAGAGCGATTCACCCAATGAGTCTTTGATATTTAGTCGTTTTCAGAGAATTTTCTGGATTTTTGAAAATTTCACTTTTTTGTGAAAATATCCACTAAATGAGGGAATAATATGTGTGAGGGTACCGTAGGAGAGTTCCAAATGTGTGTGGGTAGAATATATATCCCACGGGGTAAAATTGAAAAAAGTTGAAAACATTTTTTTTTTGGACTTAGTCATTTTTCCGGCGTTTATCAGACTTTCAGATAGGGGAAATGTCAGTGAGTGCTTTGATTTCAGTTCCAGAGCGATTCGCCCAATGAGTCCTTGATATTTAGTCGTTTTCAGCCAATATTTTGGATTTTTGAAAATTTCACTTTTTTGTGAAAATATCCACTAAATGAGGGAATAATATGTGTGAGGGTACCCCAGGAGAGTTCCAAATGTGTGTGGGTAGAATATATATCCCACGGGTGTAAAATTGAAAAAAGTTGAAAACTCTTTTTTTTTGGACTTAGTCATTTTTCCGGCGTTTATCAGACTTTCAGATAGGGCAAATGTCAGTGAGCATACCGATTTCAGTTCCAGAGCGATTGGCCCATGAGTCCTTGATATTTAGTCGTTTTCAGCCAATTTTCTGGATTTTTGAAAATTTCACTTTTTTGTGAAAATATCCACTAAATGAGGGAATAATATGTGTGAGGGTACCCCAGGAGAGTTCCAAATGTGTGTGGGTAGAATATATATCCCACGGGGGTAAAATAGAAAACAGTTGAAAACTCTTTTTTTTTGGACTTAGTCATTTTTCCGGCGTTTATCAGACTTTCAAACAGGGCAAATGTCATTGAGCGTTCGAATTTCAGTTCCAGAGCGATTCGCCCAATGAGTCCTTGATATTTAGTCGTTTTCAGCCAATATTTTGGATTTTTGAAAATTTCACTTTTTTGTGAAAATATCCACTAAATGAGGGAATAATATGTGTGAGGGTACCCCAGGAGAGTCCCAAATGTGTGTGGGTAGAATATATATCCCACGGGGTAAAATTGAAAAAAGTTGAAAACATTTTTTTTTTAGACTTAGTCATTTTTCCGGCATTTATCAGACTTTCAGATAGGGCAAATGTCAGTGAGCGTTCCAATTTCAGTTCCAGAACAATTCGCCCAATGAGTCTTTGATATTTAGTCGTTTTCAGCCAATTTCCTGGATTTTTGAAAATTTCACTTTTTTGTGAAAATATCCACTAAATGAGGGAATAATATGTGTGAGGGTACCCCAGGAGAGTTCCAAATGTGTGTGGGTAGAATATATATCCCACGGAGGTAAAATTGAAAAAAGTTGAAAACTCTTTTTTTTTGGACTTAGTCATTTTTCCAGCGTTTATCAGACTTTCAAACATGGCAAATGTCATTGAGCGTTCCAATTTCAGTTCCAGAGCGATTCGCCCAATGAGTCCTTGATATTTAGTCGTTTTCAGCCAATTTTCTGGACATTTGAAAATTTCACTTTTTTGTGAAAATATCCACTAAATGAGGGAATAATATGTGTGAGGGTACCCTAGGAGAGTTCCAAATGTGTGTGGGTAGAATATATATCCCACGGGGTAAAATTGAAAAAAGTTGAAAACATTTTTTTTTTAGACTTAGTCATTTTTCCGGCATTTATCAGACTTTCAGATAGGGCACATGTCAGTGAGCGTTCCAATTTCAGTTCCAGAGCGATTCGCCCAATGAGTCTTTGATATTTAGTCGTTTTCAGCCAATTTCCTGGATTTTTGAAAATTTCACTTTTTTGTGAAAATATCCACTAAATGAGGGAATAATATGTGTGAGGGTACCCCAGGAGAGTTCCAAATGTGTGTGGGTAGAATATATATCCCACGGGTGTAAAATTGAAAAAAGTTGAAAACTCTTTTTTTTTGGACTTAGTCATTTTTCCGGCGTTTATCAGACTTTCAGATAGGGCAAATGTCAGTGAGCATACCGATTTCAGTTCCAGAGCGATTGGCCCATGAGTCCTTGATATTTAGTCGTTTTCAGCCAATTTTCTGGATTTTTGAAAATTTCACTTTTTTGTGAAAATATCCACTAAATGAGGGAATAATATGTGTGAGGGTACCCCAGGAGAGTTCCAAATGTGTGTGGGTAGAATATATATCCCACGGGGGTAAAATAGAAAACAGTTGAAAACTCTTTTTTTTTGGACTTAGTCATTTTTCCGGCGTTTATCAGACTTTCAAACAGGGCAAATGTCAGTGAGCGTTCCAATTTCAGTTCCAGAGCGATTCACCCAATGAGTCTTTGATATTTAGTCGTTTTCAGCCAATTTTCTGGATTTTTGAAAATTTCACTTTTTTGTGAAAATATCCACTAAATGAGGGAATAATATGTGTGAGGGTACCCCAGGAGAGTTCCAAATGTGTGTGGGTAGAATATATTTCCCACGGAGGTAAAATTGAAAAAAGTTGAAAACTCTTTTTTTTTGGACTTAGTCATTTTTCCGGCGTTTATCAGTCTTTCAAACAGGGCAAATGTCATTGAGCGTTCCAATTTCAGTTCCAGAGCGATTCGCCCAATGAGTCTTTGATATTTAGTCGTTTTCAGCCAATTTCCTGGATTTTTGAAAATTTCACTTTTTTGTGAAAATATCCACTAAATGAGGGAATAATATGTGTGAGGGTACCCCAGGAGAGATCCAAATGTGTGTAGGTAGAAGATATATCCCACGGGGGTAAAATTGAAAAAAGTTGAAAACATTTTTTTTTTGGACTTAGTCATTTTTCCGGCGTTAATCAGACTTTCAAATAGGGCAAATGTCATTGAGCATTCCAATTTCAGTTCCAGAGCGAATGGCCCATGAGTCCTTGATATTTAGTCGTTTTCAGCCAATTTTCTAGATTTTTGAAAATTTCACTTTTTTGTGAAAATATCCACTAAATGAGGGAATAATATGTGTGAGGGTACCCCAGGAGAGTCCCAAATGTGTGTGGGTAGAATATATATCCCACGTGGGTAAAATTGAAAAAAGTTGAAAACATTTTTTTTTTTGGACTTAGTCATTTTTCCGGCGTTAATCAGACTTTCAAATAGGGCAAATGTCATTGAGCATTCCAATTTCATTTCCAGAGCGAATGTCCCATGAGTCCTTGATATTTAGTTGTTTTCAGCCAATTTTCTGGATTTTTGAAAATTTCACTTTTTTGTGAAAATATCCACTAAATGAGGGAATAATATGTGTGAGGGTACCGTAGGAGAGTTCCAAATGTGTGTGGGTAGAATATATATCCCACGGGGTAAAATTGAAAAAAGTTGAAAACATTTTTTTTTGGACTTAGTCATTTTTCCGGCGTTTATCAGACTTTCAGATAGGGCAAATGTCAGTGAGCGTTCCGATTTCAGTTCCAGAGCGATTCGCCCAATGAGTCTTTGATATTTAGTCGTTTTCAGCCAATTTTCTGGATTTTTGAAAATTTCACTTTTTTGTGAAAATATCCACTAAATGAGGGAATAATATGTGTGAGGGTACCCCAGGAGAGTTCCAAATGTGTGTGGGAAGAATATATATCCCACGGGGGTAAAATTGAAAAAAGTTGAAAACATTTTTTTTTTGGACTTAGTCATTTTTCCGGCGTTTATCAGACTTTCAGATAGGGGAAATGTCAGTGAGCGCTCCGATTTCAGTTCCAGAGCGATTGGCCCATGAGTCCTTGATATTTAGTCGTTTTCAGCCAATTTTCTGGATTTTTGAAAATTTCACTTTTTTGTGAAAATATCCACTAAATGAGGGAATAATATGTGTGAGGGTACCGTAGGAGAGTTCCAAATGTGTGTGGGTAGAATATATATCCCACGGTGTAAAATTGAAAAAAGTTGAAAACATTTTTTTTTTGGAATTAGTCATTTTTCCGGCGTTTATCAGACTTTCAGATAGGGCAAATGTCAGTGAGCGTTCCGATTTCAGTTCCAGAGCGATTCGCCCAATGAGTCTTTGATATTAAGTCGTTTTCAGCCAATTTTCTGGATTTTTGAAAATTTCACTTTTTTGTGAAAATATCCACTAAATGAGGGAATAATATGTGTGAGGGTACCCCAGGAGAGTTCCAAATGTGTGTGGGAAGAATATATATCCCACGGGGGTAAAATTGAAAAAAGTTAAAAACATTTTTTTTTTGGACTTAGTCAATTTTCCGGCGTTTATCAGATTTTCAGATAGGGGAAATGTCAGTGAGCGCTCCGATTTCAGTTCCAGAGCCATTCGCCCAATGAGTCCTTGATATTTAGTCGTTTTCAGCCAATATTTTGGATTTTTGAAAATTTCACTTTTTTGTGAAAATATCCACTAAATTAGGGAATAATATGTGTGAGGGTACCCCAGGAGAGTTCCAAATGTGTTTGGGTAGAATATATGTCCCACGGGAGTAAAATTGAAAAAAGTTGAAAACATTTTTTTTTTTGGACTTAGTCATTTTTCTGGCGTTTATCAGACTTTCAGATAGGGGAAATGTCAGTGAGCCTTCCGATTTCAGTTCCAGAGCGATTCGCCCAATGAGTCCTTGATATTTAGTCGTTTTCAGCCATTATTTTGGATTTTTGAAAATTTCACTTTTTTGTGAAAATATCCACTAAATGAGGGAATAATATGTGTGAGGGTACCCTAGGAAAGTTCCAAATGTGTGTGGGTAGAATATATATCCCACGGGGTAAAATTGAAAAAAGTTGAAAACATTTTTTTTTTAGACTTAGTAATTTTTCCGGCATTTATCAGACTTTCAGATAGGGCAAATGTCAGTGAGCGTTCCAATTTCAGTTCCAGAGCGATTCGCCCAATGAGTCTTTGATATTTAGTCGTTTTCAGCCAATTTCCTGGATTTTTGAAAATTTCACTTTTTTGTGAAAATATCCACTAAATGAGGGAATAAAATGTGTGAGGGTACCCCAGGAGAGATCCAAATGTGTGTGGGTAGAAGATATATCCCACGGAGGTAAAATTGAAAAAAGTTGAAAACATTTTTTTTTTGGACTTAGTCATATTCCAGTCGTTTATCAGACTTTCAGATAGGGCAAATGTCAGTGAGCGTACCGATTTCAGTTCCAGAGCGATTCGCCCAATGAGTCTTTGATATTTAGTCGTTTTCAGTCAATTTTCTGGATTATTGAAACTTTCACTTTTTTGTGAAAATATCCACTAAATAAGGGAATAATATGTGTGAGGGTACCCTAGGAGAGTTCCAAATGTGTGTGGGTAGAATATATATCCCACGGGGGTAAAATTGAAAAAAGTTGAAAACTCTTTTTTTTTGGACTTAGTCATTTTTCCGGCGTTTATCAGACTTTCAAACAGGGCAAATGTCATTGAGCGTTCCAATTTCAGTTCCAGAGCGATTCGCCCAATGAGTCTTTGATATTTAGTCGTTTTCAGCCAATATTCTGGACTTTTGAAAATTTCACTTTTTTGTGAAAATGTCCACTAAATGAGGGAATAATATGTGTGAGGGTACCCTATGAGAGTTCCAAATGTGTGTGGGTAGAATATATATCCCACGGGGTAAAATTGAAAAAAGTTGAAAACATTTTTTTTTTTAGACTTAGTCATTTTTCCGGCGTTTATCAGACTTTCAGATAGGGGAAATGTCAGTGAACGCTCTGATTTCAGTTCCAGAGCGATTCGCCCAATGAGTCCTTGATATTTAGTCGTTTTCAGCCATTATTTTGGATTTTTGAAAATTTCACTTTTTTGTGAAAATATCCACTAAATGAGGGAATAATATGTGTGAGGGTACCCCAGGAGAGTTCCAAATGTGTGTGGGTAGAATATATATCCCACGGGTGTAAAATTGAAAAAAGTTGAAAACTCTTTTTTTTTGGACTTAGTCATTTTTCCGGCGTTTATCATACTTTCAGATAGGGCAAATGTCAGTGAGCGTATCGATTTCAGTTCCAGAGCGATTCGCGCAATGAGTCCTCGATATTTAGTCGTTTTCAGCCAATTTTCTGGATTTTTGAAAATTTCACTTTTTTGTGAAAATATCCATTAAATGAGGGAATAATATGTGTGAGGGTACCCCAGGAGAGTTCCAAATGTGTGGGGGTAGAATATATATCCCACGGGGGTAAAATTGAAAAATTTGAAAACTCTTTTTTTTTGGACTTAGTCATTTTTCCGGCGTTTATCAGACTTTCAAACAGGGCAAATGTCATTGAGCGTTCCAATTTCAGTTCCAGAGCGATTCGCCAAATGAGTCGTTGATATTTAGTCGTTTTCAGCCAATTTTCTGGACTTTTGAAAATTTCACTTTTTTGTGAAAATATCCACTAAATGAGGGAATAATATGTGTGAGGGTACCCTATGAGAGTTCCAAATGTGTGTGGGTAGAATATATATCCCACGGGGTAAAATTGAAAAAAGTTGAAAACATTTTTTTTTTTAGACTTAGTCATTTTTCCGGCGTTTATCAGACTTTCAGATAGGGCAAATGTCAGTGAGCGTTCCAATTTCAGTTCCAGAGCGATTCGCCCAATGAGTCCTTGATATTTAGTCGTTTTCAGCCAATATTTTGGATTTTTGAAAATGTCACTTTTTTGTGAAAATATCCACTAAATTGGGGAATAATATGTGTGAGGGTACCCCAGGAGAGTTCCAAATGTGTGTGGGTAGAATATATATCCCAAGGGGGAAAAATTGAAAAAAGTTGAAAACATTTTTTTTTTGGACTTAGTCATTTTTCCGGCGTTTATCAGACTTTCAGATAGGGGAAATGTCAGTGAACGCTTCGATATCAGTTCCAGAGCAATTCGCCCAATGAGTCCTTGAAATTTAGTCGTTTTCAGCCAATATTTTGGATTTTTGAAAATTTCACTTTTTTGTGAAAATATCCACTAAATTAGGGAATAATATGTGTGAGGGTACCCCAGGAGAGTTCCAAATGTGTGTGGGTAGAATATATATCCCAAGGGGGAAAAATTGAAAAAAGTTGAAAACATTTTTTTTTTTGGACTTAGTCATTTTTCTGGCGTTTATCAGACTTTCAGATAGGGGAAATGTCAGTGAGCATTCCGATTTCAGTTCCAGAGCGATTCGCCCAATGAGTCCTTGATATTTAGTCGTTTTCAGCCATTATTTTGGATTTTTGAAAATTTCACTTTTTTGTGAAAATATCCACTAAATGAGGGAATAATATGTGCGAGGGTACCCCAGGAGAGTTCCAAATGTGTGTGGGTAGAATATATATCCCACGGGGGTAAAATTGAAAAAAGTTGAAAACTTTTTTTTTTTGGGACTTAGTCATTTTTCCGGCTTTTATCAGACTTTCAGATAGGGCAAATGTCAGTGAGCATTCCAATTTCAGTTCCAGAGCGATTCGCCCAATGAGTCCTTGATATTTAGTCGTTTTCAGCCAATTTTCTGGATTTTTGAAAATTTCACTTTTTTGTGAAAATATCCACTAAATGAGGGAATAATATGCGTGAGGGTACCCCAGGAGAGTTCCAAATGTGTGTGGGTAGAATATATATCCCACGGGTGTAAAATTGAAAAAAGTTGAAAACTCTTTTTTTTTGGACTTAGTCATTTTTCCGGCGTTTATCAGACTTTCAGATAGGGCAAATGTCAGTGAGCGTACCGATTTCAGTTCCAGAGCGATTCGCCCAATGAGTCTTTGATATTTAGTCGTTTTCAGTCAATTTTCTGGATTATTGAAACTTTCACTTTTTTGTGAAAATATCCACTAAATAAGGGAATAATATGTGTGAGGGTACCCTAGGAGAGTTCCAAATGTGTGTGGGTAGAATATATATCCCACGGGGGTAAAATTGAAAAAAGTTGAAAACTCTTTTTTTTTGGACTTAGTCATTTTTCCGGCGTTTATCAGACTTTCAAACAGGGCAAATGTCATTGAGCGTTCCAATTTCAGTTCCAGAGCGATTCGCCCAATGAGTCTTTGATATTTAGTCGTTTTCAGCCAATTTTCTGGACTTTTGAAAATTTCACTTTTTTGTGAAAATGTCCACTAAATGAGGGAATAATATGTGTGAGGGTACCCTATGAGAGTTCCAAATGTGTGTGGGTAGAATATATATCCCACGGGGTAAAATTGAAAAAAGTTGAAAACATTTTTTTTTTTAGACTTAGTCATTTTTCCGGCGTTTATCAGACTTTCAGATAGGGCAAATGTCAGTGAGCGTTCCAATTTCAGTTCCAGAGCGATTCGCCCAATGAGTCTTTGATATTTAGTCGTTTTCATCCAATTTTCTGGATTTTTTAAAATTTCACTTTTTTGTGAAAATATCCACTAAATGAGGGAATAATATGTGTGAGGGTACCCCAGGAGAGTTCCAAATGTGTGTGGGAAGAATATATATCCCACGGGGGTAAAATTGAAAAAAGTTGAAAACATTTTTTTTTTGGACTTAGTCATTTTTCCGGCGTTTATCAGACTTTCAGATAGGGGAAATGTCAGTGAGCGTTCCAATTTCAGTTCCAGAGCGATTCGCCCAATGAGTCCTTGATATTTAGTCGTTTTCAGCCAATATTTTGGATTTTTGAAAATGTCACTTTTTTGTGAAAATATCCACTAAATTGGGGAATAATATGTGTGAGGGTACCCCAGGAGAGTTCCAAATGTGTGTGGGTAGAATATATATCCCAAGGGGGAAAAATTGAAAAAAGTTGAAAACATTTTTTTTTTGGACTTAGTCATTTTTCCGGCGTTTATCAGACTTTCAGATAGGGGAAATGTCAGTGAACGCTTCGATATCAGTTCCAGAGCAATTCGCCCAATGAGTCCTTGAAATTTAGTCGTTTTCAGCCAATATTTTGGATTTTTGAAAATTTCACTTTTTTGTGAAAATATCCACTAAATTAGGGAATAATATGTGTGAGGGTACCCCAGGAGAGTTCCAAATGTGTGTGGGTAGAATATATATCCCAAGGGGGAAAAATTGAAAAAAGTTGAAAACATTTTTTTTTTTGGACTTAGTCATTTTTCTGGCGTTTATCAGACTTTCAGATAGGGGAAATGTCAGTGAGCATTCCGATTTCAGTTCCAGAGCGATTCGCCCAATGAGTCCTTGATATTTAGTCGTTTTCAGCCATTATTTTGGATTTTTGAAAATTTCACTTTTTTGTGAAAATATCCACTAAATGAGGGAATAATATGTGCGAGGGTACCCCAGGAGAGTTCCAAATGTGTGTGGGTAGAATATATATCCCACGGGGGTAAAATTGAAAAAAGTTGAAAACTTTTTTTTTTTGGGACTTAGTCATTTTTCCGGCTTTTATCAGACTTTCAGATAGGGCAAATGTCAGTGAGCATTCCAATTTCAGTTCCAGAGCGATTCGCCCAATGAGTCCTTGATATTTAGTCGTTTTCAGCCAATTTTCTGGATTTTTGAAAATTTCACTTTTTTGTGAAAATATCCACTAAATGAGGGAATAATATGCGTGAGGGTACCCCAGGAGAGTTCCAAATGTGTGTGGGTAGAATATATATCCCACGGGTGTAAAATTGAAAAAAGTTGAAAACTCTTTTTTTTTGGACTTAGTCATTTTTCCGGCGTTTATCAGACTTTCAGATAGGGCAAATGTCAGTGAGCGTACCGATTTCAGTTCCAGAGCGATTCGCCCAATGAGTCTTTGATATTTAGTCGTTTTCAGTCAATTTTCTGGATTATTGAAACTTTCACTTTTTTGTGAAAATATCCACTAAATAAGGGAATAATATGTGTGAGGGTACCCTAGGAGAGTTCCAAATGTGTGTGGGTAGAATATATATCCCACGGGGGTAAAATTGAAAAAAGTTGAAAACTCTTTTTTTTTGGACTTAGTCATTTTTCCGGCGTTTATCAGACTTTCAAACAGGGCAAATGTCATTGAGCGTTCCAATTTCAGTTCCAGAGCGATTCGCCCAATGAGTCTTTGATATTTAGTCGTTTTCAGCCAATTTTCTGGACTTTTGAAAATTTCACTTTTTTGTGAAAATGTCCACTAAATGAGGGAATAATATGTGTGAGGGTACCCTATGAGAGTTCCAAATGTGTGTGGGTAGAATATATATCCCACGGGGTAAAATTGAAAAAAGTTGAAAACATTTTTTTTTTTAGACTTAGTCATTTTTCCGGCGTTTATCAGACTTTCAGATAGGGCAAATGTCAGTGAGCGTTCCAATTTCAGTTCCAGAGCGATTCGCCCAATGAGTCTTTGATATTTAGTCGTTTTCATCCAATTTTCTGGATTTTTTAAAATTTCACTTTTTTGTGAAAATATCCACTAAATGAGGGAATAATATGTGTGAGGGTACCCCAGGAGAGTTCCAAATGTGTGTGGGAAGAATATATATCCCACGGGGGTAAAATTGAAAAAAGTTGAAAACATTTTTTTTTTGGACTTAGTCATTTTTCCGGCGTTTATCAGACTTTCAGATAGGGGAAATGTCAGTGAGCGTTCCAATTTCAGTTCCAGAGCGATTCGCCCAATGAGTCCTTGATATTTAGTCGTTTTCAGCCAATATTTTGGATTTTTGAAAATGTCACTTTGTTGTGAAAATATCCACTAAATTAGGGAATAATATGTGTGAGGGTACCCCAGGAGAGTTCCAAATGTGTGTGGGTAGAATATATATCCCACGGGGGTAAAATTGAAAAAAGTTGAAAACATTTTTTTTTTGGACTTAGTCATTTTTCCGGCGTTTATCAGACTTTCAGATAGGGGAAATGTCAGTGAACGCTCTGATTTCAGTTCCAGAGCGATTCGCCCAATGAGTCCTTGATATTTAGTCGTTTTCAGCCATTATTTTGGATTTTTGAAAATTTCACTTTTTTGTGAAAATATCCACTAAATGAGGGAATAATATGTGTGAGGGTACCCCAGGAGAGTTCCAAATGTGTGTGGGTAGAATATATATCCCACGGGTGTAAAATTGAAAAAAGTTGAAAACTCTTTTTTTTTGGACTTAGTCATTTTTCCGGCGTTTATCATACTTTCAGATAGGGCAAATGTCAGTGAGCGTATCGATTTCAGTTCCAGAGCGATTCGCGCAATGAGTCCTCGATATTTAGTCGTTTTCAGCCAATTTTCTGGATTTTTGAAAATTTCACTTTTTTGTGAAAATATCCATTAAATGAGGGAATAATATGTGTGAGGGTACCCCAGGAGAGTTCCAAATGTGTGTGGGTAGAATATATATCCCACGGGGGTAAAATTGAAAAATTTGAAAACTCTTTTTTTTTGGACTTAGTCATTTTTCCGGCGTTTATCAGACTTTCAAACAGGGCAAATGTCATTGAGCGTTCCAATTTCAGTTCCAGAGCGATTCGCCCAATGAGTCCTTGATATTTAGTCGTTTTCAGACAATTTTCTGGACTTTTGAAAATTTCACTTTTTTGTGAAAATATCCACTAAATGAGGGAATAATATGTGTGAGGGTACCCTAGGAGAGTTCCAAATGTGTGTGGGTAGAATATACATCCCACGGGGTAAAATTGAAAAAAGTTGAAAACATTTTTTTTTTTAGACTTAGTCATTTTTCCGGCGTTTATCAGACTTTCAAATAGGGCAAATGTCATTGAGCATTCCAATTTCAGTTCCAGAGCAATTGGCCCATGAGTCCTTGATATTTAGTCGTTTTCAGCCAATTTTCTGGATTTTTGAAAATTTCACTTTTTTGTGAAAATATCCACTAAACGAGGGAATAATATGTGTGAGGGTACCGTAGGAGAGTTCCAAATGTGTGTGGGTAGAATATATATCCCACGGGGTAAAATTGAAAAAAGTTGAAAACATTTTTTTTTTGGACTTTGTCATTTTTCCGGCGTTTATCAGACTTTCAGATAGGGCAAATGTCAGTGAGCGTTCCAATTTCAGTTCCAGAGCGATTCGCCCAATGAGTCTTTGATATTTAGTCGTTTTCATCCAATTTTCTGGATTTTTGAAAATTTCACTTTTTTGTGAAAATATCCACTAAATGAGGGAATAATATGTGTGAGGGTACCCCAGGAGAGTTCCAAATGTGTGTGGGAAGAATATATATCCCACGGGGGTAAAATTGCAAAAAGTTGAAAACATTTTTTTTTTGGACTTAGTCATTTTTCCGGCGTTTATCAGACTTTCAGATAGGGGAAATGTCAGTGAGCGTTCCAATTTCAGTTCCAGAGCGATTCGCCCAATGAGTCCTTGATATTTAGTCGTTTTCAGCCAATATTTTGGATTTTTGAAAATTTCACTTTTTTGTGAAAATATCCACTAAATTAGGGAATAATATGTGTGAGGGTACCCCAGGAGAGTTCCAAATGTGTGTGGGTAGAATATATATCCCACGGGGGTAAAATTGAAAAAAGTTGAAAACATTTTTTTTTTTGGACTTAGTCATTTTTCTGGCGTTTATCAGACTTTCAGATAGGGGAAATGTCAGTGAGCATTCCGATTTCAGTTCCAGAGCGATTCGCCAATGAGTCCTTGATATTTAGTCGTTTTCAGCCATTATTTTGGATTTTTGAAAATTTCACTTTTTTGTGAAAATATCCACTAAATGAGGGAATAATATGTGCGAGGGTACCCCAGGAGAGTTCCAAATGTGTGTGGGTAGAATATATATCCCACGGGGGTAAAATTTAAAAAAGGTGAAAACATTTTTTTTTTGGGACTTAGTCATTTTTCCGGCTTTTATCAGACTTTCAGATAGGGCAAATGTCAGTGAGCATTCCAATTTCAGTTCCAGAGCGATTCGCCCAATGAGTCTTTGATATTTAGTCGTTTTCAGCCAATTTTCTGGATTTTTGAAAATTTCACTTTTTTGTGAAAATATCCACTAAATGAGGGAATAATATGCGTGAGGGTACCCCAGGAGAGTTCCAAATGTGTGTGGGTAGAATATATATCCCACGGGGGTAAAATTGAAAAAAGTTGAAAACATTTTTTTTTTTGGACTTAGTCATTTTTCCGGCGTTTATCAGACTTTCAGATAGGGGAAATGTCAGTGAGCGCTCCGATTTCAGTTCCAGAGCGATTCGCCCAATGAGTCCTTGATATTTAGTCGTTTTCAGCCAATATTTTGGATTTTTGAAAATTTCACTTTTTTGTGAAAATATCCTCTAAATGAGGGAATAATATGTGTGAGGGTACCCCAGGAGAGTTCCAAATGTGTGTGGGTAGAATATATATCCCACGGGTGTAAAATTGAAAAAATTTGAAAACTCTTTTTTTTTGGACTTAGTCATTTTTCCGGCGTTTATCAGACTTTCAGATAGGGCAAATGTCAGTGAGCGTACCGATTTCAGTTCCAGAGCGATTCGCCCAATGAGTCTTTGATATTTAGTCGTTTTCAGCCAATTTTCTGGATTTTTGAAAATTTCACTTTTTTGTGAAAATATCCGCTAAATAAGGGAATAATATGTGTGAGGGTACCCCAGGAGAGTTCCAAATGTGTGTGGGTAGAATATATATCCCACGGGGGTAAAATTGAAAAAAGTTGAAAACTTTTTTTTTGGACTTAGTCATTTTTCAGGCGTTTATCAGACTTTCAGATAGGGCAAATGTCAGTGAGCATACCGAGATCAGTTCCAGAGCGATTCGCCCAATGAGTCCTTGATATTTAGTCGTTTTCAGTCATTTTTCTGGATTTTTGAAAATTTCACTTTTTTGTGAAAATATCCACTAAATGAGGGAATAATATGTGTGAGGGTACCCTAGGAGAGTTCCAAATGTGTGTGGGTAGAATATATATCCCACGGGGGTAAAATTGAAAAAAGTTGAAAACTCTTTTTTTTTGGACTTAGTCATTTTTCCGGAGTTTATCAGACTTTCAAACAGGGCAAATGTCATTGAGCGTTCCAATTTCAGTTCCAGAGCGATTCGCCAAATGAGTCCTTGATATTTAGTCGTTTTCAGCCAATTTTCTGGACTTTTGAAAATTTCACTTTTTTGTGAAAATATCCACTAAATGAGGGAATAATATGTGTGAGGGTACCCTATGAGAGTTCCAAATGTGTGTGGGTAGAATATATATCCCACGGGGTAAAATTGAAAAAAGTTGAAAACATTTTTTTTTTTAGACTTAGTCATTTTTCCGGCGTTTATCAGACTTTCAGATAGGGCAAATGTCAGTGAGCGTTCCAATTTCAGTTCCAGAGCGATTCGCCCAATGAGTCTTTGATATTTAGTCGTTTTCAGCCAATTTTATGGATTTTTGAAAATTTCACTTTTTTGTGAAAATATCCACTAAATTGGGGAATAATATGTGTGAGGGTACCCCAGGAGAGTTCCAAATGTGTGTGGGTAGAATATATATCCCACGGGGGTAAAATTGAAAAAAGTTGAAAACATTTTTTTTTTTGGACTTAGTCATTTTTCCGGCGTTTATCAGACTTTCAGATAGGGAAAATGTCAGTGACCGTTCCGATTTCAGTTCCAGAGCGATTCGCCCAATGAGTCTTTGATATTTAGTCGTTTTCAGCCAATTTTCTGGATTTTTGAAAATTTCACTTTTTTGTGAAAATATCCACTAAATGAGGGAATAATATGTGCGAGGGTACCCCAGGAGAGTTCCAAATGTGTGTGGGTAGAATATATATCCCACGAGGGTAAAATTGAAAAAAGTTGAAAACATTTTTTTTTTTGGACTTAGTCATTTTTCCGGCGTTTATCAGACTTTCAGATAGGGAAAATGTCAGTGAACGTTCCGATTTCAGTTACAGAGCGATTCGCCCAATGAGTCCTTGATATTTAGTCGTTTTCAGCCAATTTTCTGGATTTTTGAAAATTTCACTTTTTTGTGAAAATATCCACTAAATAAGGGAATAATATGTGTGAGGGTACCCCAGGAGAGTTCCAAATGTGTGTGGGAAGAATGTATATCCCACGGGGGTAAAATTGAAAAAAGTTGAAAACATTTTTTTTTTGGACTTAGTCATTTTTCCGGCGTTTATCAGACTTTCAGATAGGAGAAATGTCAGTGAGCGCTCCGATTTAAGTTCCAGAGCGATTCGCCCAATGAGTCCTTGATATTTAGTCGTTTTCAGCCAATATTTTGGATTTTTGAAAATTTCATTTTTTTGTGAAAATATCCACTAAATGAGGGAATAATATGTGTGAGGGTACCCCAGGAGAGTTCCAAATGTGTGTGGGTAGAATACATATCCCACGGGTGTAAAATTGAAAAAAGTTGAAAACTCTTTTTTTTTGGACTTAGTCATTTTTCCGGCGTTTATCAGACTTTCAGATAGGGCAAATGTCAGTGAGCGTACCGATTTCAGTTCCAGAGCGATTCGCCCAATGAGTCTTTGATATTTAGTCGTTTTCAGCCAATTTTCTGGATTATTGAAAATTTCACTTTTTTGTGAAAATATCCACTAAATAAGGGAATAATATGTGTGAGGGTACCCCAGGAGAGTTCCAAATGTGTGTGGGTAGAATATATATCCCACGGGGGTAAAATTGAAAAAAGTTGAAAACTCTTTTTTTTTGGACTTAGTCATTTTTCCGGCGTTTATCAGACTTTCAGATAGGGCAAATGTCAGTGAGCATACCGATATCAGTTCCAGAGCGATTCGCCCAATGAGTCCTTGATATTTAGTCGTTTTCAGTCATTTTTCTGGATTTTTGAAAATTTCACTTTTTTGTGAAAATATCCACTAAATGAGGGAATAATATGTGTGAGGGTACCCTAGGAGAGTTCCAAATGTGTGTGGGTAGAATATATATCCCACGGGGGTAAAATTGAAAAAAGTTGAAAACTCTTTTTTTTTGGACTTAGTCATTTTTCCGGCGTTTATCAGACTTTCAAACAGGGCAAATGTCATTGAGCGTTCCAATTTCAGTTCCAGAGCGATTCGCCCAATGAGTCCTTGATATTTAGTCGTTTTCAGCCAATTTTCTGGACTTTTGAAAATTTCACTTTTTTGTGAAAATGTCCACTAAATGAGGGAATAATATGTGTGAGGGTACCCTATGAGAGTTCCAAATGTGTGTGGGTAGAATATATATCCCACGGGGTAAAATTGAAAAAAGTTGAAAACATTTTTTTTTTTAGACTTAGTCATTTTTCAGGCGTTTATCAGACTTTCAGATAGGGCAAATGTCAGTGAGCGTTCCAATTTCAGTTCCAGAGCGATTCGCCCAATGAGTCTTTGATATTTAGTCGTTTTCATCCAATTTTCTGGATTTTTGAAAATTTCACTTTTTTGTGAAAATATCCACTAAATGAGGGAATAATATGTGTGAGGGTACCCCAGGAGAGTTCCAAATGTGTGTGGGAAGAATATATATCCCACGGGGGTAAAATTGAAAAAAGTTGAAAACATTTTTTTTTTGGACTTAGTCATTTTTCCGGCGTTTATCAGACTTTCAGATAGGGGAAATGTCAGTGAACGCTCCGATTTCAGTTCCAGAGCGATTCGCCCAATGAGTCCTTGATATTTAGTCGTTTTCAGCCAATATTTTGGATTTTTGAAAATTTCACTTTTTTTGTGAAAATATCCACTAAATTAGGGAATAATATGTGTGAGGGTACCCCAGGAGAGTTCCAAATGTGTGTGGGTAGAATATATATCCCACGGGGGTATAATTGAAAAAAGTTGAAAACATTTTTTTTTTTGGACTTAGTCATTTTTCTGGCGTTTATCAGACTTTCAGATAGGGGAAATGTCAGTGAGCATTCCGATTTCAGTTCCAGAGCGATTCGCCCAATGAGTCCTTGATATTTAGTCGTTTTCAGCCATTATTTTGGATTTTTGAAAATTTCACTTTTTTGTGAAAATATCCACTAAATGAGGGAATAATATGTGCGAGGGTACCCCAGGAGAGTTCCAAATGTGTGTGGGTAGAATATATATCCCACTGGGGTAAAATTGAAAAAAGTTGAAAACATTTTTTTTTTGGGACTTAGTCATTTTTCCGGCTTTTATCAGACTTTCAGATAGGGCAAATGTCAGTGAGCATTCCAATTTCAGTTCCAGAGCGATTCGCCCAATGAGTCTTTGATATTTAGTCGTTTTCAGCCAATTTTCTGGATTTTTGAAAATTTCACTTTTTTGTGAAAATATCCACTAAATGAGGGAATAATATGTGCGAGGGTACCCCAGGAGAGTTCCAAATGTGTGTGGGTAGAATATATATCCCACGAGGGTAAAATTGAAAAAAGTTGAAAACATTTTTTTTTTTGGACTTAGTCATTTTTCCGGCGTTTATCAGACTTTCAGATAGGGAAAATGTCAGTGACCGTTCCGATTTCAGTTACAGAGCGATTCGCCCAATGAGTCCTTGATATTTAGTCGTTTTCAGCCAATTTTCTGGATTTTTGAAAATTTCACTTTTTTGTGAAAATATCCACTAAATAAGGGAATAATATGTGTGAGGGTACCCCAGGAGAGTTCCAAATGTGTGTGGGAAGAATGTATATCCCACGGGGGTAAAATTGAAAAAAGTTGAAAACATTTTTTTTTTGGACTTAGTCATTTTTCCGGCGTTTATCAGACTTTCAGATAGGAGAAATGTCAGTGAGCGCTCCGATTTAAGTTCCAGAGCGATTCGCCCAATGAGTCCTTGATATTTAGTCGTTTTCAGCCAATATTTTGGATTTTTGAAAATTTCACTTTTTTGTGAAAATATCCACTAAATGAGGGAATAATATGTGTGAGGGTACCCCAGGAGAGTTCCAAATGTGTGTGGGTAGAATACATATCCCACGGGTGTAAAATTGAAAAAAGTTGAAAACTCTTTTTTTTTGGACTTAGTCATTTTTCCGGCGTTTATCAGACTTTCAGATAGGGCAAATGTCAGTGAGCGTACCGATTTCAGTTCCAGAGCGATTCGCCCAATGAGTCTTTGATATTTAGTCGTTTTCAGCCAATTTTCTGGATTATTGAAAATTTCACTTTTTTGTGAAAATATCCACTAAATAAGGGAATAATATGTGTGACGGTACCCCAGGAGAGTTCCAAATGTGTGTGGGTAGAATATATATCCCACGGGGGTAAAATTGAAAAAAGTTGAAAACTCTTTTTTTTTGGACTTAGTCATTTTTCCGGCGTTTATCAGACTTTCAGATAGGGCAAATGTCAGTGAGCATACCGATATCAGTTCCAGAGCGATTCGCCCAATGAGTCCTTGATATTTAGTCGTTTTCAGTCATTTTTCTGGATTTTTGAAAATTTCACTTTTTTGTGAAAATATCCACTAAATGAGGGAATAATATGTGTGAGGGTACCCTAGGAGAGTTCCAAATGTGTGTGGGTAGAATATATATCCCACGGGGGTAAAATTGAAAAAAGTTGAAAACTCTTTTTTTTTGGACTTAGTCATTTTTCCGGCGTTTATCAGACTTTCAAACAGGGCAAATGTCATTGAGCGTTCCAATTTCAGTTCCAGAGCGATTCGCCCAATGAGTCCTTGATATTTAGTCGTTTTCAGCCAATTTTCTGGACTTTTGAAAATTTCACTTTTTTGTGAAAATGTCCACTAAATGAGGGAATAATATGTGTGAGGGTACCCTATGAGAGTTCCAAATGTGTGTGGGTAGAATATATATCCCACGGGGTAAAATTGAAAAAAGTTGAAAACATTTTTTTTTTTAGACTTAGTCATTTTTCAGGCGTTTATCAGACTTTCAGATAGGGCAAATGTCAGTGAGCATTCCGATTTCAGTTCCAGAGCGATTCGCCCAATGAGTCCTTGATATTTAGTCGTTTTCAGCCATTATTTTGGATTTTTGAAAATTTCACTTTTTTGTGAAAATATCCACTAAATGAGGGAATAATATGCGTGAGGGTACCCCAGGAGAGTTCCAAATGTGTGTGGGTAGAATATATATCCCACGGGCGTAAAATTGAAAAAAGTTGAAAACATTATTTTTTTTGGACTTAGTCATTTTTCCGGCTTTTATCAGACTTTCAGATAGGGCAAATGTCAGTGAGCATTCCAATTTCAGTTCCAGAGCGATTCGCCCAATGAGTCTTTGATATTTAGTCGTTTTCAGCCAATTTTTTGGATTTTTGAAAATTTCACTTTTTTGTGAAAATATCCACTAAATGAGGGAATAATATGCGTGAGGGTACCCCAGGAGAGTTCCAAATGTGTGTGGGTAGAAGATATATCCCACGGGGTAAAATTGAAAAAAGTTGAAAACATTTTTTTTTTTAGACTTAGTCATTTTTCAGGCGTTTATCAGACTTTCAGATAGGGCAAATGTCAGTGAGCGTTCCAATTTCAGTTCCAGAGCGATTCGCCCAATGAGTCTTTGATATTTAGTCGTTTTCATCCAATTTTCTGGATTTTTGAAAATTTCACTTTTTTGTGAAAATATCCACTAAATGAGGGAATAATATGTGTGAGGGTACCCCAGGAGAGTTCCAAATGTGTGTGGGAAGAATATATATCCCACGGGGGTAAAATTGAAAAAAGTTGAAAACATTTTTTTTTTGGACTTAGTCATTTTTCCGGCGTTTATCAGACTTTCAGATAGGGGAAATGTCAGTGAACGCTCCGATTTCAGTTCCAGAGCGATTCGCCCAATGAGTCCTTGATATTTAGTCGTTTTCAGCCAATATTTTGGATTTTTGAAAATTTCACTTTTTTTGTGAAAATATCCACTAAATTAGGGAATAATATGTGTGAGGGTACCCCAGGAGAGTTCCAAATGTGTGTGGGTAGAATATATATCCCACGGGGGTATAATTGAAAAAAGTTGAAAACATTTTTTTTTTTGGACTTAGTCATTTTTCCGGCGTTTATCAGACTTTCAGATAGGGAAAATGTCAGTGACCGTTCCGATTTCAGTTACAGAGCGATTCGCCCAATGAGTCCTTGATATTTAGTCGTTTTCAGCCAATTTTCTGGATTTTTGAAAATTTCACTTTTTTGTGAAAATATCCACTAAATAAGGGAATAATATGTGTGAGGGTACCCCAGGAGAGTTCCAAATGTGTGTGGGAAGAATGTATATCCCACGGGGGTAAAATTGAAAAAAGTTGAAAACTTTTTTTTTTTGGGACTTAGTCATTTTTCCGGCTTTTATCAGACTTTCAGATAGGGCAAATGTCAGTGAGCATTCCAATTTCAGTTCCAGAGCGATTCGCCCAATGAGTCTTTGATATTTAGTCGTTTTCAGCCAATTTTTTGGATTTTTGAAAATTTCACTTTTTTGTGAAAATATCCACTAAATGAGGGAATAATATGCGTGAGGGTACCCCAGGAGAGTTCCAAATGTGTGTGGGTAGAATATATATCCCACGGGCGTAAAATTGAAAAAAGTTGAAAACATTTTTTTTTTTATACTTAGTCATTTTTCCGGCGTTTATCAGACTTTCAGATAGGGAAAATGTCAGTGACCGTTCCAATTTCAGTTACAGAGCGATTCGCCCAATGAGTCCTTGATATTTAGTCGTTTTCAGCCAATTTTCTGGATTTTTGAAAATTTCACTTTTTTGTGAAAATATCCACTAAATAAGGGAATAATATGTGTGAGGGTACCCCAGGAGAGTTCCAAATGTGTGTGGGAAGAATGTATATCCCACGGGGGTAAAATTGAAAAAAGTTGAAAACATTTTTTTTTTGGACTTAGTAATTTTTCCGGCGTTTATCAGACTTTCAGATAGGGGAAATGTCAGTGAGCGCTCCGATTTCAGTTCCAGAGCGATTCGCCCAATGAGTCCTTGATATTTAGTCGTTTTCAGCCAATATTTTGGATTTTTGAAAATTTCACTTTTTTGTGAAAATATCCACTAAATGAGGGAATAATATGTGTGAGGGTACCCCAGGAGAGTTCCAAATGTGTGTGGGTAGAATATATATCCCACGGGTGTAAAATTGAAAAAAGTTGAAAACTCTTTTTTTTTGGACTTAGTCATTTTTCCGGCGTTTATCAGACTTTCAGATAGGGCAAATGTCAGTGAGCGTACCGATTTCAGTTCCAGAGCGATTCGCCCCATGAGTCTTTGATATTTAGTCGTTTTCAGCCAATTTTCTGGATTATTGAAAATTTCACTTTTTTGTGAAAATATCCACTAAATGAGGGAATAATATGTGTGAGGGTACCCTAGGAGAGTTCCAAATGTGTGTGGGTAGAATATATATCCCACGGGGGTAAAATTGAAAAAAGTTGAAAACTCTTTTTTTTTGGACTTAGTCATTTTTCCGGCGTTTATCAGACTTTCAAACAGGGCAAATGTCATTGAGCGTTCCAATTTCAGTTCCAGAGCGATTCGCCCAATGAGTCCTTGATATTTAGTCGTTTTCAGCCAATTTTCTGGACTTTTGAAAATTTCACTTTTTTGTGAAAATGTCCACTAAATGAGGGAATAATATGTGTGAGGGTACCCTATGAGAGTTCCAAATGTGTGTGGGTAGAATATATATCCCACGGGGTAAAATTGAAAAAAGTTGAAAACATTTTTTTTTTTAGACTTAGTCATTTTTCAGGCGTTTATCAGACTTTCAGATAGGGCAAATGTCAGTGAGCGTTCCAATTTCAGTTCCAGAGCGATTCGCCCAATGAGTCTTTGATATTTAGTCGTTTTCATCCAATTTTCTGGATTTTTGAAAATTTCACTTTTTTGTGAAAATATCCACTAAATGAGGGAATAATATGTGTGAGGGTACCCCAGGAGAGTTCCAAATGTGTGTGGGTAGAATATATATCCCACGGGGGTAAAATTGAAAAAAGTTGAAAACATTTTTTTTTTGGGACTTAGTCATTTTTCCGGCTTTTATCAGACTTTCAGATAGGGCAAATGTCAGTGAGCATTCCAATTTCAGTTCCAGAGCGATTCGCCCAATGAGTCTTTGATATTTAGTCGTTTTCAGCCAATTTTCTGGATTTTTGAAAATTTCACTTTTTTGTGAAAATATCCACTAAATAAGGGAATAATATGTGTGAGGGTACCCCAGGAGAGTTCCAAATGTGTGTGGGTAGAATATATATCCCACGGGGGTAAAATTGAAAAAAGTTGAAAACTCTTTTTTTTTGGACTTAGTCATTTTTCCGGCGTTTATCAGACTTTCAGATAGGGCAAATGTCAGTGAGCATACCGATATCAGTTCCAGAGCGATTCGCCCAATGAGTCCTTGATATTTAGTCGTTTTCAGCCAATTTTCTGGACTTTTGAAAATTTCACTTTTTTGTGAAAATGTCCACTAAATGAGGTAATAATATGTGTGAGGGTACCCTATGAGAGTTCCAAATGTGTGTGGGTAGAATATATATCCCACGGGGTAAAATTGAAAAAAGTTGAAAACATTTTTTTTTTTGGACTTAGTCATTTTTCTGTCGTTTATCAGACTTTCAGATAGGGCAAATGTCAGTGAGCGTTCCAATTTCAGTTCCAGAGCGATTCGCCCAATGAGTCTTTGATATTTAGTCGTTTTCATCCAATATTTTGGATTTTTGAAAATGTCACTTTTTTGTGAAAATATCCACTAAATTAGGGAATAATATGTGTGAGGGTACCCCAGGAGAGTTCCAAATGTGTGTGGGTAGAATATATATCCCACGGGGGTAAAATTGAAAAAAGTTGAAAACATTTTTTTTTTTGGACTTAGTCATTTTTCTGTCGTTTATCAGACTTTCAGATAGCGGAAATGTCAGTGAGCATTCCGTTTTCAGTTCCAGAGCGATTTGCCCAATGAGTCCTTGATATTTAGTCGTTTTCAGCCATTATTTTGGATTTTTGAAAATTTCACTTTTTTGTGAAAATATCCACTAAATTGGGGAATAATATGTGCGAGGGTACCCCAGGAGAGTTCCAAATGTGTGTGGGTAGAATATATATCCCACGGGGGTAAAATTGAAAAAAGTTGAAAACATTTTTTTTTTTGGACTTAGTCATTTTTCCGGCGTTTATCAGACTTTCAGATAGGGCAAATGCCAGTGAGCGTCTCAATTTCAGTTCCAGAGCGATTCGTCCAATGAGTCTTTGATATTTAGTCGTTTTCAGCCAATTTTCTGGATTTTTGAAAATTTCACTTTTTTGTGAAAATATCCACTAAATGAGGGAATAATATGTGTGAGGGTACCCCAGGAGAGTTCCAAATGTGTGTGGGTAGAATATATATCCCACGGGGGTAAAATTGAAAAATTTGAAAACTCTTTTTTTTTGGACTTAGTCGTTTTTCCGGCGTTTATCAGACTTTCAAACAGGGCAAATGTCATTGAGCGTTCCAATTTCAGTTCCAGAGCGATTCGCCCAATGAGTCCTTGATATTTAGTCGTTTTCAGACAATTTTCTGGACTTTTGAAAATTTCACTTTTTTGTGAAAATATCCACTAAATGAGGGAATAATATGTGTGAGGGTACCCTAGGAGAGTTCCAAATGTGTGTGGGTAGAATATATATCCCACGGGGTAAAATTGAAAAAAGTTGAAAACATTTTTTTTTTTAGACTTAGTCATTTTTCCGGCGTTTATCAGACTTTCAAATAGGGCAAATGTCATTGAGCATTCCAATTTCAGTTCCAGAGCGATTGGCCCATGAGTCCTTGATATTTAGTCGTTTTCAGCCAATTTTCTGGATTTTTAAAAATTTCACTTTTTTGTGAAAATATCCACTAAACGAGGGAATAATATGTGTGAGGGTACCGTAGGAGAGTTCCAAATGTGTGTGGGTAGAATATATATCCCACGGGGTAAAATTGAAAAAAGTTGAAAAAATTTTTTTTTTTGGACGTAGTCATTTTTCCGGCGTTTATCAGACTATCAGATAGGGCAAATGTCAGTGAGCGTTCCAATTTCAGTTCCAGAGCGATTCGCCCAATGAGTCTTTGATATTTAGTCGTTTTCATCCAATTTTCTGGATTTTTGAAAATTTCACTTTTTTGTGAAAATATCCACTAAATGAGGGAATAATATGTGTGAGGGTACCCCAGGAGAGTTCCAAATGTGTGTGGGAAGAATATATATCCCACGGGGGTAAAATTGAAAAAAGTTGAAAACATTTTTTTTTTGGGACTTAGTCATTTTTCCGGCGTTTATCAGACTTTCAGATAGGGGAAATGTCAGTGAGCGTTCCAGTTTCAGTTCCAGAGCGATTCGCCCAATGAGTCCTTGATATTTAGTCGTTTTCAGCCAATATTTTGGATTTTTGAAAATGTCACTTTTTTGTGAAAATATCCACTAAATTGGGGAATAATATGTGTGAGGGTACCCCAGGAGAGTTCCAAATGTGTGTGGGTAGAATATATATCCCACGGGGGGTAAAATTGAAAAAAGTTGAAAACATTTTTTTTTTGGACTTAGTCATTTTTCCGGCGTTTATCAGACTTTCAGATAGGGGAAATGTCAGTAAACGCTCCGATTTCAGTTCCAGAGCGATTCGCCCAATGAGTCCTTGATATTTAGTCGTTTTCAGCCAATATTTTGGATTTTTGAAAATTTCACTTTTTTGTGAAAATATCCACTAAATTAGGGAATAATATGTGTGAGGGTACCCCAGGAGAGTTCCAAATGTGTGTGGGTAGAATATATATCCCACGGGGGTAAAATTGAAAAAAGTTGAAAACATTTTTTTTGTTGGACTTAGTCATTTTTCTGGCGTTTATCAGACTTTCAGATAGGGGAAATGTCAGTGAGCATTCCACTTTCAGTTCCAGAGCGATTCGCCCAATGAATCCTTGATATTTAGTCATTTTCAGCCATTATTTTGGATTTTTGAAAATTTCACTTTTTTGTGAAAATATCCACTAAATGAGGGAATAATATGTGCGAGGGTACCCCAGGAGAGTTCCAAATGTGTGTGGGTAGAATATATATCCCACGGGGGTAAAATTGAAAAAAGTTGAAAACATTTTTTTTTTGGGACTTAGTCATTTTTCCGGCTTTTATCAGACTTTCAGATAGGGCAAATGTCAGTGAGCATTCCAATTTCAGTTCCAGAGCGATTCGCCCAATGAGTCCTTGATATTTAGTCGTTTTCAGCCAATTTTCTGGATTTTTGAAAATTTCACTTTTTGGTGAAAATATCCACTAAATAAGGGAATAATATGTGTGAGGGTACCCCAGGAGAGTTCCAAATGTGTGTGGGAAGAATGTATATCCCACGGGGGTAAAATTGAAAAAAGTTGAAAACATTTTTTTTTTGGACTTAGTCATTTTTCCGGCGTTTATCAGACTTTCAGATAGGGGAAATGTCAGTGAGCACTCCGATTTCAGTTCCAGAGCGATTCGCCCAATGAGTCCTTGATATTTAGTAGTTTTCAGCCAATATTTTGGATTTTTGAAACTTTCACTTTTTTGTGAAAATATCCACTAAATGAGGGAATAATATGTGTGAGGGTACCCCAGGAGAGTTCCAAATGTGTGTGGGTAGAATATATATCCCACGGGGGTAAAATTGAAAAAAGTTGAAAACATTTTTTTTTTTTGGACTTAGTGATTTTTCCGGCGTTTATCAGACTTTCAGATAGGGCAAATGCCAGTGAGCGTTGCAATTTCAGTTCCAGAGCGATTCGTCCAATGAGTCTTTGATATTTAGTCGTTTTCAGCCAATTTTCTGGATTTTTGAAAATTTCACTTTTTTGTGAAAATATCCACTAAATGAGGGAATAATATGTGTGAGGGTACCCCAGGAGAGATCCAAATGTGTGTGGGTAGAATATATATCCCACGGGTGTAAAATTGAAAAAAGTTGAAAACTCTTTTTTTTTGGACTTAGTCATTTTTCCGGCGTTTATCATACTTTCAGATAGGGCAAATGTCAGTGAGCGTTCCGATTTCAGTTCCAGTGCGATTCGCCCAATGATTCTTTGATATTTAGTCGTTTTCAGCCAATTTTCTGGATTTTTGAAAATTTCACTTTTTTGTGAAAATATCCACTAAATAAGGGAATAATATGTGTGAGGGTACCCCAGGACAGTTCCAAATGTGTGTGGGTAGAATATATATCCCACGGGGGTAAAATTGAAAAAAGTTGAAAACTCTTTTTTTTTGGACTTAGTCATTTTTCCGGCGTTTATCAGACTTTCAGATAGGGCAAATGTCAGTGAGCATACCGATATCAGTTCCAGAGCGATTTGCCCAATGAGTCATTGATATTTACTCGTTTTCAGTCATTTTTCTGGATTTTTGAAAATTTCACTTTTTTGTGAAAATATCCACTAAATGAGGGAATAATATGTGTGAGGGTACCCTAGGAGAGTTCCAAATGTGTGTGGGTAGAATATATATCCCACGGGGGTAAAATTGAAAAAAGTTGAAAACTCTTTTTTTTTGGACTTAGTCATTTTTCCGGCGTTTATCAGACTTTCAAACAGGGCAAATGTCATTGAGCGTTCCAATTTCAGTTCCAGAGCGATTCGCCCAATGAGTCCTTGATATTTAGTCGTTTTCAGCCAATTTTCTGGATTATTGAAAATTTCACTTTTTTGTGAAAATATCCACTAAATAAGGGAATAATATGTGTGAGGGTACCCCAGGAGAGTTCCAAATGTGTGTGGGTAGAATATATATCCCACGGGGGTAAAATTGAAAAAAGTTGAAAACTCTTTTTTTTTGGACTTAGTCATTTTTCCGGCGTTTATCAGACTTTCAGATAGGGCAAATGTCAGTGAGCATACCGATATCAGTTCCAGAGCGATTCGCCCAATGAGTCCTTGATATTTAGTCGTTTTCAGCCAATTTTCTGGACTTTTGAAAATTTCACTTTTTTGTGAAAATGTCCACTAAATGAGGTAATAATATGTGTGAGGGTACCCTATGAGAGTTCCAAATGTGTGTGGGTAGAATATATATCCCACGGGGTAAAATTGAAAAAAGTTGAAAACATTTTTTTTTTTGGACTTAGTCATTTTTCTGTCGTTTATCAGACTTTCAGATAGGGCAAATGTCAGTGAGCGTTCCAATTTCAGTTCCAGAGCGATTCGCCCAATGAGTCTTTGATATTTAGTCGTTTTCATCCAATATTTTGGATTTTTGAAAATGTCACTTTTTTGTGAAAATATCCACTAAATTAGGGAATAATATGTGTGAGGGTACCCCAGGAGAGTTCCAAATGTGTGTGGGTAGAATATATATCCCACGGGGGTAAAATTGAAAAAAGTTGAAAACATTTTTTTTTTTGGACTTAGTCATTTTTCTGTCGTTTATCAGACTTTCAGATAGGGGAAATGTCAGTGAGCATTCCGTTTTCAGTTCCAGAGCGATTTGCCCAATGAGTCCTTGATATTTAGTCGTTTTCAGCCATTATTTTGGATTTTTGAAAATTTCACTTTTTTGTGAAAATATCCACTAAATTGGGGAATAATATGTGCGAGGGTACCCCAGGAGAGTTCCAAATGTGTGTGGGTAGAATATATATCCCACGGGGGTAAAATTGAAAAAAGTTGAAAACATTTTTTTTTTTGGACTTAGTCATTTTTCCGGCGTTTATCAGACTTTCAGATAGGGCAAATGCCAGTGAGCGTCTCAATTTCAGTTCCAGAGCGATTCGTCCAATGAGTCTTTGATATTTAGTCGTTTTCAGCCAATTTTCTGGATTTTTGAAAATTTCACTTTTTTGTGAAAATATCCACTAAATGAGGGAATAATATGTGTGAGGGTACCCCAGGAGAGTTCCAAATGTGTGTGGGTAGAATATATATCCCACGGGGGTAAAATTGAAAAATTTGAAAACTCTTTTTTTTTGGACTTAGTCATTTTTCCGGCGTTTATCAGACTTTCAAACAGGGCAAATGTCATTGAGCGTTCCAATTTCAGTTCCAGAGCGATTCGCCCAATGAGTCCTTGATATTTAGTCGTTTTCAGACAATTTTCTGGACTTTTGAAAATTTCACTTTTTTGTGAAAATATCCACTAAATGAGGGAATAATATGTGTGAGGGTACCCTAGGAGAGTTCCAAATGTGTGTGGGTAGAATATATATCCCACGGGGTAAAATTGAAAAAAGTTGAAAACATTTTTTTTTTTAGACTTAGTCATTTTTCCGGCGTTTATCAGACTTTCAAATAGGGCAAATGTCATTGAGCATTCCAATTTCAGTTCCAGAGCGATTGGCCCATGAGTCCTTGATATTTAGTCGTTTTCAGCCAATTTTCTGGATTTTTAAAAATTTCACTTTTTTGTGAAAATATCCACTAAACGAGGGAATAATATGTGTGAGGGTACCGTAGGAGAGTTCCAAATGTGTGTGGGTAGAATATATATCCCACGGGGTAAAATTGAAAAAAGTTGAAAAAATTTTTTTTTTTGGACGTAGTCATTTTTCCGGCGTTTATCAGACTATCAGATAGGGCAAATGTCAGTGAGCGTTCCAATTTCAGTTCCAGAGCGATTCGCCCAATGAGTCTTTGATATTTAGTCGTTTTCATCCAATTTTCTGGATTTTTGAAAATTTCACTTTTTTGTGAAAATATCCACTAAATGAGGGAATAATATGTGTGAGGGTACCCCAGGAGAGTTCCAAATGTGTGTGGGAAGAATATATATCCCACGGGGGTAAAATTGAAAAAAGTTGAAAACATTTTTTTTTTGGGACTTAGTCATTTTTCCGGCGTTTATCAGACTTTCAGATAGGGGAAATGTCAGTGAGCGTTCCAGTTTCAGTTCCAGAGCGATTCGCCCAATGAGTCCTTGATATTTAGTCGTTTTCAGCCAATATTTTGGATTTTTGAAAATGTCACTTTTTTGTGAAAATATCCACTAAATTGGGGAATAATATGTGTGAGGGTACCCCAGGAGAGTTCCAAATGTGTGTGGGTAGAATACAGTCATATGAAAAAGTTTGGGCACCCCTATTAATCTTAAGCTTAATGTTTTATAAAAATTGGTGTTTTTGCAGCAGCTATTTCAGTTTGATATATGTAATAACTGTTGGACACAGTAATGTTTCTGCCTTGAAATGAGGTTTGTTGTACTAACAGAAAATGTGCAATCTGCATTCAAACAAAATTTGACAGGTGCATAAGTATGGGCACCTCACCAGAAAAGTGACATTAATATTTAGTAGATCCTCCTTTTGCAAAAATAATAGCCTCTAGTCACTTCCTGTAGCTTTTAATGAGTTCCTGGATCCTGGATGAAGGTATTTTTGACCATTCCTCTTTACAAAACAATTCCAGTTCAGTTAAGTTTGATGGTCGCCGAGCATGAACAGCCCTCTTCAAATGATCCCACAGATGTTCAATGATATTCAGGTCTGGGGACTGGGATGGCCATTCCAGAACATTGTAATTGTTCCTCTGCATGAATGCCTGAGTAGATTTGGAGCGGTGTTTTGGATCATTGTCTTGCTGAAAGATCCATCCCCTGCGTAACTTCAACTTTATCACTAATTCTTGAACATTATTGTCAAGAATCTGCTGATACTGAGTGGAATCCATGCATCGCTCAACTTTAACAAGATTCCCGGTGCCGGCATTGGCCACACAGCCCCAAAGCATGATGGAACTGCCACCAAATTTTACTGTGGGTAGCAAGTGTTTCTCTTGGAATGCTGTGTTTTTTTGCCACCATGCATAACGCCTTTTTGTATGACCAAACAACTCAATCTTGGTTTCATCAGTCCACAGGACTTTCTTCCAAAAATAAATTGGCTTCTCCAAATGTGCTTTTGCATACCTCAGCCGACTCTGTTTGTGGCGTGCTTGCAGAAACGGCTTCTTTCGCATCACTCTCCCATACAGCTTCTCCTTGTGCAAAGTGCGTTGTATAGTTGACCGATGCACAGTGACACCATCTGCAGCAAGTTGATGCTGCAGCTCTCTGGAGGTGGTCTGAGGATTGTCCTTGACTGATCTCACCATTCTTCTTCTCTGCCTTTCTGATGTTTTTATTGACCTGCCACTTCTGGCCTTAACAAGAACTGTCCATGTGTTCTTCCATTTCCTTACTATGTTCCTCACAGTGGAAACTGACAAGTTAAATCTCTGAGACAGCTTTTTGTATCCTTCCCCTGAACAACTATGTTGAATAATCTTTGTTTTCCGATCATTTGACAGTTGTTTTGAGGAGCCCATGATGCCACTCTTCAGAGGAGATTCAAACAGGAGAACAACTTGCAAGTGGCCACTTTAAGTAGCTTTTCTCATGATTGCATACACCTGGCTATGAAGTTCAAAGCTCAATGAGGTTACAAAACCAAAAAAGTGCTTTAGTAAGTCAGTAAAAAGTAGGTAGGAGTATTTAAAACAAGAAAATGATAAGGGTGCCCATACTTATGCACCTGTCAAATTTTGTTTGAATGCAGATTGCACATTTTCTGTTAGTACAATAAACCTCATTTCAAGGCAGAAACATTACTGTGTCCAACAGTTATTACATATATCAAACTGAACTAGCTGTTGCAAAAACACCAATTTTTATAAAACATTAAGCTTAAGATTAATAGGGGTGCCCAAACTTTTTCATATGACTGTATATATCCCACGGGGGTAAAATTGAAAAAAGTTGAAAACATTTTTTTTTTGGACTTAGTCATTTTTCCGGCGTTTATCAGACTTTCAGATAGGGGAAATGTCAGTAAACGCTCCGATTTCAGTTCCAGAGCGATTCGCCCAATGAGTCCTTGATATTTAGTCGTTTTCAGCCAATATTTTGGATTTTTGAAAATTTCACTTTTTTGTGAAAATATCCACTAAATTAGGGAATAATATGTGTGAGGGTACCCCAGGAGAGTTCCAAATGTGTGTGGGTAGAATATATATCCCACGGGGGTAAAATTGAAAAAAGTTGAAAACATTTTTTTTGTTGGACTTAGTCATTTTTCTGGCGTTTATCAGACTTTCAGATAGGGGAAATGTCAGTGAGCATTCCACTTTCAGTTCCAGAGCGATTCGCCCAATGAATCCTTGATATTTAGTCATTTTCAGCCATTATTTTGGATTTTTGAAAATTTCACTTTTTTGTGAAAATATCCACTAAATGAGGGAATAATATGTGCGAGGGTACCCCAGGAGAGTTCCAAATGTGTGTGGGTAGAATATATATCCCACGGGGGTAAAATTGAAAAAAGTTGAAAACATTTTTTTTTTGGGACTTAGTCATTTTTCCGGCTTTTATCAGACTTTCAGATAGGGCAAATGTCAGTGAGCATTCCAATTTCAGTTCCAGAGCGATTCGCCCAATGAGTCCTTGATATTTAGTCGTTTTCAGCCAATTTTCTGGATTTTTGAAAATTTCACTTTTTGGTGAAAATATCCACTAAATAAGGGAATAATATGTGTGAGGGTACCCCAGGAGAGTTCCAAATGTGTGTGGGAAGAATGTATATCCCACGGGGGTAAAATTGAAAAAAGTTGAAAACATTTTTTTTTTGGACTTAGTCATTTTTCCGGCGTTTATCAGACTTTCAGATAGGGGAAATGTCAGTGAGCACTCCGATTTCAGTTCCAGAGCGATTCGCCCAATGAGTCCTTGATATTTAGTAGTTTTCAGCCAATATTTTGGATTTTTGAAACTTTCACTTTTTTGTGAAAATATCCACTAAATGAGGGAATAATATGTGTGAGGGTACCCCAGGAGAGTTCCAAATGTGTGTGGGTAGAATATATATCCCACGGGGGTAAAATTGAAAAAAGTTGAAAACATTTTTTTTTTTTGGACTTAGTGATTTTTCCGGCGTTTATCAGACTTTCAGATAGGGCAAATGCCAGTGAGCGTTGCAATTTCAGTTCCAGAGCGATTCGTCCAATGAGTCTTTGATATTTAGTCGTTTTCAGCCAATTTTCTGGATTTTTGAAAATTTCACTTTTTTGTGAAAATATCCACTAAATGAGGGAATAATATGTGTGAGGGTACCCCAGGAGAGATCCAAATGTGTGTGGGTAGAATATATATCCCACGGGTGTAAAATTGAAAAAAGTTGAAAACTCTTTTTTTTTGGACTTAGTCATTTTTCCGGCGTTTATCATACTTTCAGATAGGGCAAATGTCAGTGAGCGTTCCGATTTCAGTTCCAGTGCGATTCGCCCAATGATTCTTTGATATTTAGTCGTTTTCAGCCAATTTTCTGGATTTTTGAAAATTTCACTTTTTTGTGAAAATATCCACTAAATGAGGGAATAATATGTGTGAGGGTACCCTAGGAGAGTTCCAAATGTGTGTGGGTAGAATATATATTCCACGGGGTAAAATTGAAAAAAGTTGAAAACATTTTTTTTTTCGGACTTAGTCATTTTTCCGGCGTTTATCAGACTTTCAGATAGGGCAAATGTCAGTGAGCATTCCAATTTCAGTTCCAGAGCGATTCGCCCAATGAGTCTTTGATATTTAGTCGTTTTCAGCCAATTTTCTTGATTTTTGAAAATTTCACTTTTTTGTGAAAATATCCACTAAATGAGGGAATAATATGTGTGAAGGTACCCCAAGAGAGTACTAAATGTGTGTGGTTAGAATATGTATCCCACGGGGGTAAAATTGAAAAAAGTTGAAAAAATTTTTTTTTTCCACTTAGTCATTTTTCTGGAGTTTATCAGACTTTCAGATAGGGGAAATGTCGGTGAGCATTCAGATTTCAGTTCCAGAGCGATTCGCCCAATGAGTCCATGATATTTAGTCATTTTCAGCCAATTTTCTGGATTTTTGAAAATTTCACTTTTTTGTGAAAATATCCACTAAATGAGAGAATAATATGTGTGAGGGTACCCCAGGAGAATTCCACATGTGTGTGGGTAGAATATATATCCCACGGGGGTAAAATTGAAAAAAGTTGAAAAAAATTTTTTTGGGGGATTTAGTCATTTTTCCGGCGTTTATCAGACTTTCAGATAGGGGAAATGTCAGTGAGCGTTCCGATTTCAGTTCCAGAGCAATTCGCCCAATGAGTCCGTGATATTTAGCCAATTTTCTGGATTTTTGAAAATGTCACTTTTTTGTGAAAATATCCACTAAATGAGAGAATAATATGTGTGAGGGTACCCCAGGAGAGTTCCAAATGTGTGTGGGTAGAATATATATCCCACGGGGGTAAAATTGAAAAAAGTTGAAAACATTTTTTTGGGGGATTTAGTCATTTTTCCGGCGTTTATCAGACTTTCAGATAGGGCAAATGTCAGTGAGCGTTCCGATTTCAGTTCCAGAGCGAGGCGTCCAATGAGTCCTTGATATTTAGTCGTTTTCAGCCAATTTTTTGGATTTTTGAAAATTTCACTTTTTTGTGAAAATATCCACTAAATGACGGAATAGTATGTGTTAGGGTACCCCAGGAGAGTTCCAAATGTGTGTGGGTAGAATATATATCCCACGGGGGTAAAATTGAAAAAAGTTGAAAACATTTTTTTTTTGGTCTTAGTCATTTTTCCGGCGTTTATCAGACTTTCAGATATTGGAAATGTCAGTGAGCGTTCTGATTTCAGTTCCAGAGCGATTCGCCCATTGAGTCCTTGATATTTAGTCATTTTCAGCCAATTTTCTGGATTTTTGAAAATGTCACTTTTTTGTGAAAATATCCACTAAATGAGAGAATAATATGTGTGAGGGTACCCCAGGAGAGTTCCAAATGTGTGTGGGTAGAATATATATCCCACGGGGGTAAAATTGAAAAAAGTTGAAAAAAATTTTTTTTTCCACTTAGTCATTTTTCTGGCGTTTATCAGACTTTCAGATAGGGCAAATGTCAGTGAGCGTTCCAATTTCAGTTCCAGAGCGATTCGCCCTATTAGTCTTTGATAGTTAGTCGTTTACAGCCAATTTTCTGGATTTTTGAAAATTTCACTTTTTGGTGAAAATATCCACTAAATGAGGGAATAATATGTGTGAGGGTACCCCAGGAGAGTTCCAAATGTGTGTGGGTAGAATATATATCCCACGGGGGTAAAATTGAAAAAAGTTGAAAACATTTTTTTTTGGACTTAGTCATTTTTCCGTCGTTTATCAGACTTTCAGATAGGGCAAATGTCAGTGAGCGTTCCAATTTCAGTTCCAGAGCGATTCGCCCAAAGAGTCTTTGATATTTAGTCGTTTTCAGCCAATTTTCTGGATTTTTGAAAATTTCACTTTTTTGTGAAAATATCCACTAAATGAGGGAATAATATGTGTGAGGGTACCCCAGGAGAGTTCCAAATGTGTGTGGGTAGAATATATATCCCACGGGGGTAAAATTGAAAAATTTGAAAACTCTTTTTTTTTGGACTTAGTCATTTTTCCGGCGTTTATCAGACTTTCAAACAGGGCAAATGTCATTGAGCGTTCCAATTTCAGTTCCAGAGCGATTCGCCCAATGAGTCCTTGATATTTAGTCGTTTTCAGACAATTTTCTGGACTTTTGAAAATTTCACTTTTTTGTGAAAATATCCACTAAATGAGGGAATAATATGTGTGAGGGTACCCTAGGAGAGTTCCAAATGTGTGTGGGTAGAATATATATCCCACGGGGTAAAATTGAAAAAAGTTGAAAACATTTTTTTTTTTAGACTTAGTCATTTTTCCGGCGTTTATCAGACTTTCAAATAGGGCAAATGTCATTGAGCATTCCAATTTCAGTTCCAGAGCGATTGGCCCATGAGTCCTTGATATTTAGTCGTTTTCAGCCAATTTTCTGGATTTTTAAAAATTTCACTTTTTTGTGAAAATATCCACTAAACGAGGGAATAATATGTGTGAGGGTACCGTAGGAGAGTTCCAAATGTGTGTGGGTAGAATATATATCCCACGGGGTAAAATTGAAAAAAGTTGAAAAAATTTTTTTTTTTGGACGTAGTCATTTTTCCGGCGTTTATCAGACTATCAGATAGGGCAAATGTCAGTGAGCGTTCCAATTTCAGTTCCAGAGCGATTCGCCCAATGAGTCTTTGATATTTAGTCGTTTTCATCCAATTTTCTGGATTTTTGAAAATTTCACTTTTTTGTGAAAATATCCACTAAATTGGGGAATAATATGTGTGAGGGTACCCCAGGAGAGTTCCAAATGTGTGTGGGTAGAATATATATCCCACGGGGGTAAAATTGAAAAAAGTTGAAAACATTTTTTTTTTGGACTTAGTCGTTTTTCCGGCGTTTATCAGACTTTCAGATAGGGGAAATGTCAGTAAACGCTCCGATTTCAGTTCCAGAGCGATTCGCCCAATGAGTCCTTGATATTTAGTCGTTTTCAGCCAATATTTTGGATTTTTGAAAATTTCACTTTTTTGTGAAAATATCCACTAAATTAGGGAATAATATGTGTGAGGGTACCCCAGGAGAGTTCCAAATGTGTGTGGGTAGAATATATATCCCACGGGGGTAAAATTGAAAAAAGTTGAAAACATTTTTTTTGTTGGACTTAGTCATTTTTCTGGCGTTTATCAGACTTTCAGATAGGGGAAATGTCAGTGAGCATTCCACTTTCAGTTCCAGAGCGATTCGCCCAATGAATCCTTGATATTTAGTCATTTTCAGCCATTATTTTGGATTTTTGAAAATTTCACTTTTTTGTGAAAATATCCACTAAATGAGGGAATAATATGTGCGAGGGTACCCCAGGAGAGTTCCAAATGTGTGTGGGTAGAATATATATCCCACGGGGGTAAAATTGAAAAAAGTTGAAAACATTTTTTTTTTGGGACTTAGTCATTTTTCCGGCTTTTATCAGACTTTCAGATAGGGCAAATGTCAGTGAGCATTCCAATTTCAGTTCCAGAGCGATTCGCCCAATGAGTCCTTGATATTTAGTCGTTTTCAGCCAATTTTCTGGATTTTTGAAAATTTCACTTTTTGGTGAAAATATCCACTAAATAAGGGAATAATATGTGTGAGGGTACCCCAGGAGAGTTCCAAATGTGTGTGGGAAGAATGTATATCCCACGGGGGTAAAATTGAAAAAAGTTGAAAACATTTTTTTTTTGGACTTAGTCATTTTTCCGGCGTTTATCAGACTTTCAGATAGGGGAAATGTCAGTGAGCACTCCGATTTCAGTTCCAGAGCGATTCGCCCAATGAGTCCTTGATATTTAGTAGTTTTCAGCCAATATTTTGGATTTTTGAAACTTTCACTTTTTTGTGAAAATATCCACTAAATGAGGGAATAATATGTGTGAGGGTACCCCAGGAGAGTTCCAAATGTGTGTGGGTAGAATATATATCCCACGGGGGTAAAATTGAAAAAAGTTGAAAACATTTTTTTTTTTTGGACTTAGTGATTTTTCCGGCGTTTATCAGACTTTCAGATAGGGCAAATGCCAGTGAGCGTTGCAATTTCAGTTCCAGAGCGATTCGTCCAATGAGTCTTTGATATTTAGTCGTTTTCAGCCAATTTTCTGGATTTTTGAAAATTTCACTTTTTTGTGAAAATATCCACTAAATGAGGGAATAATATGTGTGAGGGTACCCCAGGAGAGATCCAAATGTGTGTGGGTAGAATATATATCCCACGGGTGTAAAATTGAAAAAAGTTGAAAACTCTTTTTTTTTGGACTTAGTCATTTTTCCGGCGTTTATCATACTTTCAGATAGGGCAAATGTCAGTGAGCGTTCCGATTTCAGTTCCAGTGCGATTCGCCCAATGATTCTTTGATATTTAGTCGTTTTCAGCCAATTTTCTGGATTTTTGAAAATTTCACTTTTTTGTGAAAATATCCACTAAATGAGGGAATAATATGTGTGAGGGTACCCTAGGAGAGTTCCAAATGTGTGTGGGTAGAATATATATTCCACGGGGTAAAATTGAAAAAAGTTGAAAACATTTTTTTTTTCGGACTTAGTCATTTTTCCGGCGTTTATCAGACTTTCAGATAGGGCAAATGTCAGTGAGCATTCCAATTTCAGTTCCAGAGCGATTCGCCCAATGAGTCTTTGATATTTAGTCGTTTTCAGCCAATTTTCTTGATTTTTGAAAATTTCACTTTTTTGTGAAAATATCCACTAAATGAGGGAATAATATGTGTGAAGGTACCCCAAGAGAGTACTAAATGTGTGTGGTTAGAATATGTATCCCACGGGGGTAAAATTGAAAAAAGTTGAAAAAATTTTTTTTTTCCACTTAGTCATTTTTCTGGCGTTTATCAGACTTTCAGATAGGGGAAATGTCGGTGAGCGTTCAGATTTCAGTTCCAGAGCGATTCGCCCAATGAGTCCATGATATTTAGCCATTTTCAGCCAATTTTCTGGATTTTTGAAAATTTCACTTTTTTGTGAAAATATCCACTAAATGAGAGAATAATATGTGTGAGGGTACCCCAGGAGAATTCCACATGTGTGTGGGTAGAATATATATCCCACGGGGGTAAAATTGAAAAAAGTTGAAAAAAATTTTTTTGGGGGATTTAGTCATTTTTCCGGCGTTTATCAGACTTTCAGATAGGGGAAATGTCAGTGAGCGTTCCGATTTCAGTTCCAGAGCAATTCGCCCAATGAGTCCGTGATATTTAGCCAATTTTCTGGATTTTTGAAAATGTCACTTTTTTGTGAAAATATCCACTAAATGAGAGAATAATATGTGTGAGGGTACCCCAGGAGAGTTCCAAATGTGTGTGGGTAGAATATATATCCCACGGGGGTAAAATTGAAAAAAGTTGAAAACATTTTTTTGGGGGATTTAGTCATTTTTCCGGCGTTTATCAGACTTTCAGATAGGGCAAATGTCAGTGAGCGTTCCGATTTCAGTTCCAGAGCGAGGCGTCCAATGAGTCCTTGATATTTAGTCGTTTTCAGCCAATTTTTTGGATTTTTGAAAATTTCACTTTTTTGTGAAAATATCCACTAAATGACGGAATAGTATGTGTTAGGGTACCCCAGGAGAGTTCCAAATGTGTGTGGGTAGAATATATATCCCACGGGGGTAAAATTGAAAAAAGTTGAAAACATTTTTTTTTTGGTCTTAGTCATTTTTCCGGCGTTTATCAGACTTTCAGATATTGGAAATGTCAGTGAGCGTTCTGATTTCAGTTCCAGAGCGATTCGCCCAATGAGTCCTTGATATTTAGTCATTTTCAGCCAATTTTCTGGATTTTTGAAAATGTCACTTTTTTGTGAAAATATCCACTAAATGAGAGAATAATATGTGTGAGGGTACCCCAGGAGAGTTCCAAATGTGTGTGGGTAGAATATACATCCCACGGGGGTAAAATTGAAAAAAGTTGAAAAAAATTTTTTTTTCCACTTAGTCATTTTTCTGGCGTTTATCAGACTTTCAGATAGGGCAAATGTCAGTGAGCGTTCCAATTTCAGTTCCAGAGCGATTCGCCCTATTAGTCTTTGATAGTTAGTCGTTTACAGCCAATTTTCTGGATTTTTGAAAATTTCACTTTTTGGTGAAAATATCCACTAAATGAGGGAATAATATGTGTGAGGGTACCCCAGGAGAGTTCCAAATGTGTGTGGGTAGAATATATATCCCACGGGGGTAAAATTGAAAAAAGTTGAAAACATTTTTTTTTGGACTTAGTCATTTTTCCGTCGTTTATCAGACTTTCAGATAGGGCAAATGTCAGTGAGCGTTCCAATTTCAGTTCCAGAGCGATTCGCCCAAAGAGTCTTTGATATTTAGTCGTTTTCAGCCAATTTTCTGGATTTTTGAAAATTTCACTTTTTTGTGAAAATATCCACTAAATTAGGGAATAATATGTGTGAGGGTACCCCAGGAGAGTTCCAAATGTGTGTGGGTAGAATATATATCCCACGGGGGTAAAATTGAAAAAAGTTGAAAACATTTTTTTTGTTGGACTTAGTCATTTTTCTGGCGTTTATCAGACTTTCAGATAGGGGAAATGTCAGTGAGCATTCCGATTTCAGTTCCAGAGCGATTCGCCCAATGAATCCTTGATATTTAGTCATTTTCAGCCATTATTTTGGATTTTTGAAAATTTCACTTTTTTGTGAAAATATCCACTAAATGAGGGAATAATATGTGCGAGGGTACCCCAGGAGAGTTCCAAATGTGTGTGGGTAGAATATATATCCCACGGGGGTAAAATTGAAAAAAGTTGAAAACATTTTTTTTTTGGGACTTAGTCAATTTTCCGGCTTTTATCAGACTTTCAGATAGGGCAAATGTCAGTGAGCATTCCAATTTCAGTTCCAGAGCGATTCGCCCAATGAGTCCTTGATATTTAGTCGTTTTCAGCCAATTTTCTGGATTTTTGAAAATTTCACTTTTTGGTGAAAATATCCACTAAATAAGGCAATAATATGTGTGAGGGTACCCCAGGAGAGTTCCAAATGTGTGTGGGAAGAATGTATATCCCACGGGGGTAAAATTGAAAAAAGTTGAAAACATTTTTTTTTTGGACTTAGTCATTTTTCCGGCGTTTATCAGACTTTCAGATAGGGGAAATGTCAGGGAGCACTCCGATTTCAGTTCCAGAGCGATTCGCCCAATGAGTCCTTGATATTTAGTCGTTTTCAGCCAATATTTTGGATTTTTGAAACTTTCACTTTTTTGTGAAAATATCCACTAAATGAGGGAATAATATGTGTGAGGGTACCCCAGGAGAGTTCCAAATGTGTGTGGGTAGAATATATATCCCACGGGCGTAAAATTGAAAAAAGTTGAAAACATTTTTTTTTTTTGGACTTAGTGATTTTTCCGGCGTTTATCAGACTTTCAGATAGGGCAAATGCCAGTGAGCGTTGCAATTTCAGTTCCAGAGCGATTCGTCCAATGAGTCTTTGATATTTAGTCGTTTTCAGCCAATTTTCTGGATTTTTGAAAATTTCACTTTTTTGTGAAAATATCCACTAAATGAGGGAATAATATGTGTGAGGGTACCCCAGGAGAGATCCAAATGTGTGTGGGTAGAATATATATCCCACGGGTGTAAAATTGAAAAAAGTTGAAAACTCTTTTTTTTTGGACTTAGTCATTTTTCCGGCGTTTATCATACTTTCAGATAGGGCAAATGTCAGTGAGCGTTCCGATTTCAGTTCCAGTGCGATTCGCCCAATGATTCTTTGATATTTAGTCGTTTTCAGCCAATTTTCTGGATTTTTGAAAATTTCACTTTTTTGTGAAAATATCCACTAAATGAGGGAATAATATGTGTGAGGGTACCCCAGGAGAGTTCCAAATGTGTGTGGGTAGAATATATATCCCACGGGGGTAAAATTGAAAAAAGTTGAAAACTCTTTTTTTTTGGACTTAATCATTTTTCCGGCGTTTATCAGACTTTCAGATAGGGCAAATGTCAGTGAGCGTACCGATATCAGTTCCAGAGCGATTCGCCCAATGAGTCCTTGATATTTAGTCGTTTTCAGTCATTTTTCTGGATTTTTCAAAACTTCACTTTTTTGTGAAGATATCCACTAAATGAGGGAATAATATGTGTGAGGGTACCCTAGGAGAGTTCCAAATGTGTGTGGTTAGAATATGTATCCCACGGGGGTAAAATTGAAAAAAGTTGAAAAAATTTTTTTTTTCCACTTAGTCATTTTTCTGGCGTTTATCAGACTTTCAGATAGGGGAAATGTCAGTGAGCGTTCAGATTTCAGTTCCAGAGCGATTCGCCCAATGAGTCCTTGATATTTAGTCATTTTCAGCCAATTTTCTGGATTTTTGAAAATTTCACTTTTTTGTGAAAATATCCACTAAATGAGAGAATAATATGTGTGAGGGTACCCCAGGAGAATTCCACATGTGTGTGGGTAGAATATATATCCCACGGGGGTAAAATTGAAAAAAGTTGAAAAAAAATTTTTTTTGGACTTAGTCATTTTTCCGGCGTTTATCAGACTTTCAGATAGGGGAAATGTCAGTGAGCGTTCCGATTTCAGTTCCAGAGCGATTCGCCCAATGAGTCCGTGATATTTAGCCAATTTTCTGGATTTTTGAAAATTTCACTTTTTTGTGAAAATATCCACTAAATGAGGGAATAATATGTGTGAGGGTACCCCAGGAGACTTCCAAATGTGTGTGGGTAGAATATATATCCCACGGGGGTAAAATTGAAAAAAGTTGAAAATATTTTTTTTTTGGACTTAGTCATTCTTCCGGCGTATAAAAGACTTTCAGATAGGGCAAATGTCAGTGAGCGTTCCAATTTCAGTTCCAGAGCGATTCGCCCTATTAGTCTTTGATAGTTAGTCGTTTACAGCCAATTTTCTGGATTTTTGAAAATTTCACTTTTTGGTGAAAATATCCACTAAATGAGGGAATAATATGTGTGAGGGTACCCCAGGAGAGTTCCAAATGTGTGTGGGTAGAATATATATCCCACGGGGGTAAAATTGAAAAAAGTTGAAAACATTTTTTTTGGACTTAGTCATTTTTCCGTCGTTTATCAGACTTTCAGATAGGGCAAATGTCAGTGAGCGTTCCAATTTCAGTTCCAGAGCGATTCGCCGAAAGAGTCTTTGATATTTAGTCGTTTTCAGCCAATTTTCTGGATTTTTGAAAATTTCACTTTTTTGTGAAAATATCCACTAAATGAGGGAATAATATGTGTGAGGGTACCCCAGGAGAGTTCCAAATGTGTGTGGGTAGAATATATATCCCACGGGGGTAAAATTGAAAAAAGTTTAAAAAAAATTTTTTTTCCACTTAGTCATTTTTCTGGCGTTTATCAGACTTTCAGATAGGGGAAATGTCAGTGAGCATTCAGATTTCAGTTCCAGAGCGATTCGCCCAATGAGTCCTTGATATTTAGTCGTTTTCAGCCAATTTTCTGGATTTTTGAAAATTTCACTTTTTTGTGAAAATATCCACTAAATGAGAGAATAATATGTGTGAGGGTACCCCAGGAGAATTCCACATGTGTGTGGGTAGAATATATATCCCACGGGGGTAAAATTGAAAAAAGTTGAAAAAAATTTTTTTTTTGGACTTAGTCATTTTTCCGGCGTTTATCAGACTTTCAGATAGGGAAAATGTCAGTGAGCGTTCCGATTTCAGTTCCAGAGCGATTCGCCCAATGAGTCCTTGATATTTAGTCGTTTTCAGCCAAAATTTTGGATTTTTGAAAATTTCACTTTTTTGTGAAAATATCCACTAAATGAGGGAATAATATGTGTACCCCAGGAGACTTCCAAATGTGTGTGGGTAGTATATATATCCCACGGGGGTAAAATTGAAAAAAGTTGAAAATATTTTTTTTTTGGACTTAGTAATTCTTCCGGCGTTTATCAGACTTTCAGATAGGGCAAATGTCAGTGAGCGTTGCAATTTCAGTTCCAGAGCGATTCGCCCAATGAGTCTTTGATAGTTAGTCGTTTTCAGCCAATTTTCTGGATTTTTGAAAATTTCACTTTTTTGTGAAAATATCCACTATATGAGGGAATAATATGTGTGAGGGTACCCCAGGAGCGTTCCAAATGTGTGTGGGTAGAATATATATCCCACGTGGGTAAAATTGAAAAAAGTTGAAAACATTTTTTTTTTGGACTTAGTCATTTTTCCGGCGTTTATCAGACTTTCAGATAGGGGAAATGTCAGTGAGCATTCCGATTTCAGTTCCAGATCGATTCGCCCAATGAGTCCTTGATATTTAGCCAATTTTCTGGATTTTTGAAAATGTCACTTTTTTGTGAAAATATCCACTAAATGAGAGAATAATATGTGTGAGGGTACCCCAGGAGAGTTCCAAATGTGTGTGGGTAGAATATATATCCCACGGGGGTAAAATTGAAAAAAGTTGAAAACATTTTTTTTTTGGATTTAGTCATTTTTCCGGTGTTTATCAGACTTTCAGATAGGGCAAATGTCAGTGAGCGTTCCGATTTCAGTTCCAGAGCGATGCGCCCAATGAGTCCTTGATGTTTAGTCGTTTTCAGCCAATTTTTTGGATTTTTGAAAATTTCACTTTTTTCTGAAAATATCCACTAAATGAGGGAATAGTATGTGTTAGGGTACCCCAGGTGAGTTCCAAATGTGTGTGGGTAGAATATATATCCCACGGGGCTAAAATTGAAAAAAGTTGAAAACATTTTTTTTTTGGTCTTAGTCATTTTTCCGGCATTTATCAGACTTTCAGATAGGGGAAATGTCAGTGAGCGTTCCGATTTCAGTTCCAGAGCGATTCGCCCAATGAGTCCTTGATATTTAGCCAATTTTCTGGATTTTTGAAAATGTCACTTTTTTGTGAAAATATCCACTAAATGAGAGAATAATATGTGTGAGGGTACCCCAGGAGAGTTCCAAATGTGTGTGGGTAGAATATATATCCCACGGGGGTAAAATTGAAAAAAGTTGAAAACATTTTTTTTTTGACTTAGTCATTTTTCCGTCATTTATCAGACTTTCAGATAGGGCAAATGTCAGTGAGCGTTCCAATTTCAGTTCCAGAGCGATTCGCCCAAAGAGTCTTTGATATTTAGTTGTTTTCAGCCAATTTTCTAGATTTTTGAAAATTTCACTTTTTTGTGAAAATATCCACTAAATGAGGGAATAATATGTGTGAGGGTACCCCAGGAGAGTTCCAAATGTGTGGATAGAATATAGATCCCAAGGGGGTAAAATTGAAAAAAGTTGAAAAAATTTTTTTTTGGACTTAGTCATTTTTCCGGCATTTATCAGATTTTCAGATAGGGGAAATGTCAGTGAGCATTCCGATTTCAGTTCCAGAGCGATTCGCCCAATGAGTCCTTGATATTTAGTAGTTTTCAGCCAATTTTCTGGATTTTTGAAAATTTCACTTTTTTGTGAAAATATCCACTAAATGAGGGAATAATATGTGTGAGGGTACCCCAGGAGAGTTCCAAATGTGTGTGGGAAGAATATATATCCCACGGGGGTAAAATTGAAAAAAGTTGAAAACATTTTTTTTTTGGACTTAGTCATTTTTCCGGCGTTTATCAGACTTTCAGATAGGGGAAATGTCAGTGAGCGTTCCGATTTCAGTTCCAGAGCGATTCGCCCAATGAGTCCTTGATATTTAGCCAATTTTCTGGATTTTTGAAAATGTCACTTTTTTGTGAAAATATCCACTAAATGAGAGAATAATATGTGTGAGGGTACCCCAGGAGAGTTCCAAATGTGTGTGGGTAGAATATATATCCCACGGGGGTAAAATTGAAAAAAGTTGATAACATTTTTTTTTTGGATTTAGTCATTTTTCCGGCGTTTATCAGACTTTCAGATAGGGCAAATGTCAGTGAGCGTTCCGATTTCAGTTCCAGAGCGATGCGCCCAATGAGTCCTTGATATTTAGTCGTTTTCAGCCAATTTTTTGGATTTTTGAAAATTTCACTTTTTTGTGCAAATATCCACTAAATGAGGGAATAGTATGTGTTAGGGTACCCCAGGAGAGTTCCAAATGTGTGTGGGTAGAATATATATCCCACGGGGCTAAAATTGAAAAAAGTTGAAAACATTTTTTTTTTGGTCTTAGTCATTTTTCCGGCGTTTATCAGACTTTCAGATAGGGGAAATGTCAGTGAGCGTTCCGATTTCAGTTCCAGAGCGATTCGCCCAATGAGTCCTTGATATTTAGTCATTTTCAGCCAATTTTCTGGATTTTTGAAAATTTCACTTTTTTGTGAAAATATCCACTAAATGAGGGAATAATATGTGTGAGGGTACCCCAGGAGAGTTCCAAATGTGTGTGGGTAGAATATATATCCCACGGGGGTAAAATTGAAAAAAGTTGAAAACATTTTTTTGGGGGATTTAGTCATTTTTCCGGCGTTTATCAGACTTTCAGATAGGGCAAATGACAGTGAGCGTTCCGATTTCAGTTCCAGAGCGATGCGCCCAATGAGTCCTTGATATTTAATCGTTTTCAGCCAATTTTTTGGATTTTTGAAAATTTCACTTTTTTGTGAAAATATCCACTAAATGAGGGAATAATATGTGTGAGGGTACCTCAGGAGAGTTCCAAATGTGTGTGGGTAGAATATATATCCCACGGGGGTAAAATTGAAAAAAGTTTAAAAAAATTTTTTTTTCCACTTAGTCATTTTTCCGGCGTTTATCAGACTTTCAGATAGGGGAAATGTCAGTGAGCATTCAGATTTCAGTTCCAGAGCGATTCGCCCAATGAGTCCATGATATTTAGTCGTTTTCAGCCAATATTTTGGATTTTTGAAAATTTCACTTTTTTGTGAAAATATCCACTAAATGAGGGAATAATATGTGTGAGGGTACCCCAGGAGACTTCCAAATGTGTGTGGGTAGAATATATATCCCACGGGGGTAAAATTGAAAAAAGTTGAAAATATTTTTATTTTGGACTTAGTAATTCTTCCGGCGTTTATCAGACTTTCAGATAGGGCAAATGTCAGTGAGCGTTGCAATTTCAGTTCCAGAGCGATTCGCCCAATGAGTCTTTGATAGTTAGTCGTTTTCAGCCAATTTTCTGGATTTTTGAAAATTTCACTTTTTTGTGAAAATATCCACTAAATGAGGGAATAATATGTGTGAGGGTACCCCAGGAGCGTTCCAAATGTGTGTGGGTAGAATATATATCCCATGTGGGTAAAATTGAAAAAAGTTGAAAACATTTTTTTTTTGGACTTAGTCATTTTTCCGGCGTTTATCAGACTTTCAGATAGGGGAAATGTCAGTGAGCGTTCCGATTTCAGTTCCAGAGCGATTCGCCCAATGAGTCCTTGATATTTAGTCATTTTCAGCCAATTTTCTGGATTTTTGAAAATTTCACTTTTTTGTGAAAATATCCACTAAATGAGGGAATAATATGTGTGAGGGTACCCCAGGAGAGTTCCAAATGTGTGTGGGTAGAATATATATCCCACGGGGGTAAAATTGAAAAAAGTTGAAAACATTTTTTTGGGGGATTTAGTCATTTTTCCGGCGTTTATCAGACTTTCAGATAGGGCAAATGACAGTGAGCGTTCCGATTTCAGTTCCAGAGCGATGCGCCCAATGAGTCCTTGATATTTAATCGTTTTCAGCCAATTTTTTGGATTTTTGAAAATTTCACTTTTTTGTGAAAATATCCACTAAATGAGGGAATAATATGTGTGAGGGTACCTCAGGAGAGTTCCAAATGTGTGTGGGTAGAATATATATCCCACGGGGGTAAAATTGAAAAAAGTTTAAAAAAATTTTTTTTTCCACTTAGTCATTTTTCTGGCGTTTATCAGACTTTCAGATAGGGGAAATGTCAGTGAGCATTCAGATTTCAGTTCCAGAGCGATTCGCCCAATGAGTCCATGATATTTAGTCGTTTTCAGCCAATATTTTGGATTTTTGAAAATTTCACTTTTTTGTGAAAATATCCACTAAATGAGGGAATAATATGTGTGAGGGTACCCCAGGAGACTTCCAAATGTGTGTGGGTAGAATATATATCCCACGGGGGTAAAATTGAAAAAAGTTGAAAATATTTTTATTTTGGACTTAGTAATTCTTCCGGCGTTTATCAGACTTTCAGATAGGGCAAATGTCAGTGAGCGTTGCAATTTCAGTTCCAGAGCGATTCGCCCAATGAGTCTTTGATAGTTAGTCGTTTTCAGCCAATTTTCTGGATTTTTGAAAATTTCACTTTTTTGTGAAAATATCCACTAAATGAGGGAATAATATGTGTGAGGGTACCCCAGGAGCGTTCCAAATGTGTGTGGGTAGAATATATATCCCATGTGGGTAAAATTGAAAAAAGTTGAAAACATTTTTTTTTTGGACTTAGTCATTTTTCCGGCGTTTATCAGACTTTCAGATAGGGGAAATGTCAGTGAGCATTCCGATTTCAGTTCCAGATCGATTCGCCCAATGAGTCCTTGATATTTAGCCAATTTTCTGGATTTTTGAAAATGTCACTTTTTTGTGAAAATATCCACTAAATGAGAGAATAATATGTGTGAGGGTACCCCAGGAGAGTTCCAAATGTGTGTGGGTAGAATATATATCCCACGGGGGTAAAATTGAAAAAAGTTGAAAACATTTTTTTTTTGGATTTAGTCATTTTTCCGGCGTTTATCAGACTTTCAGATAGGGCAAATGTCAGTGAGCGTTCCGATTTCAGTTCCAGAGCGATGCGCCCAATGAGTCCTTGATGTTTAGTCGTTTTCAGCCAATTTTTTGGATTTTTGAAAATTTCACTTTTTTGTGCAAATATCCACTAAATGAGGGAATAGTATGTGTTAGGGTACCCCAGGTGAGTTCCAAATGTGTGTGGGTAGAATATATATCCCACGGGGCTAAAATTGAAAAAAGTTGAAAACATTTTTTTTTTGGTCTTAGTCATTTTTCCGGCGTTTATCAGACTTTCAGATAGGGGAAATGTCAGTGAGCGTTCCGATTTCAGTTCCAGAGCGATTCGCCCAATGAGTCCTTGATATTTAGTCATTTTCAGCCAATTTTCTGGATTTTTGAAAATTTCACTTTTTTGTGAAAATATCCACTAAATGAGGGAATAATATGTGTGAGGGTACCCCAGGAGAGTTCCAAATGTGTGTGGGTAGAATATAGATCCCAAGGGGGTAAAATTGAAAAAAGTTGAAAAAATTTTTTTTTGGACTTAGTCATTTTTCCGGCATTTATCAGATTTTCAGATAGGGGAAATGTCAGTGAGCATTCAGATTTCAGTTCCAGAGCGATTCGCCCAATGAGTCCTTGATATTTAGTAGTTTTCAGCCAATTTTCTGGATTTTTGAAAATTTCACTTTTTTGTGAAAATATCCACTAAATGAGGGAATAATATGTGTGAGGGTACCCCAGGAGAGTTCCAAATGTGTGTGGGAAGAATATATATCCCACGGGGGTAAAATTGAAAAAAGTTGAAAACATTTTTTTTTTGGACTTAGTCATTTTTCCGGCGTTTATCAGACTTTCAGATAGGGGAAATGTCAGTGAGCGTTTCGATTTCAGTTCCAGAGCGATTCGCCCAATGAGTCCTTGATATTTAGTCATTTTCAGCCAATTTTCTGGATTTTTGAAAATGTCACATTTTATGAAAATATCCACTAAATGAGAGAATAATATGTGTGAGGGTACCACAGGAGAGTTCCAAATGTGTGTGGGTAGAATATATATCCCACGGGGGTAAAATTGAAAAAAGTTGAAAATATTTTTTTTTCGACTTAGTCATTTTTACGGCATTTATCAGACTTTCAGATAGGGGAAATGTCAGTGAGCGTTCCGATTTCTGTTCCAGAGCGATTCGCCCAATGAGTCCTTGATATTAAGTCGTTTTCAGCCAATTTTCTGGATTTTTGAAAATTTCACTTTTTTGTGAAAATATCCACTAAATGAGGGAATAATATATGTGTGAGGGTACCCCAGGAGAGTTCCAAATGTGTGTGGGTAGAATATATATCCCACGGGGGTAAAATTGAAAAAAGTTGAAAACATTTTTTTTTTGGACTTAGTCATTATTCCGGCGTTTATCAGACTTTCAGATAGGGCAAATGTCAGTGAGCGTTCCGATTTCAGTTCCAGAGCGATGCGCCCAATGAGTCCTTGATATTTAATCGTTTTCAGCCAATTTTTTGGATTTTTGAAAATTTCACTTTTTTGTGAAAATATCCACTAAATGAGGGAATAGTATGTGTTAGGGTACCCCAGGAGAATTCCACATGTGTGTGGGTAGAATATATATCCCACGGGGGTAAAATTGAAAAAAGTTGAAAAAAAATTTTTTTTGGACTTAGTCATTTTTCCGGCGTTTCTCAGACTTTCAGATAGGGGAAATGTCAGTGAGCGTTCCGATTTCAGTTCCAGAGCGATTCGCCCAATGAGTCCGTGATATTTAGCCAATTTTCTGGATTTTTGAAAATGTCACTTTTTTGTGAAAATATCCACTAAATGAGAGAATAATATGTGTGAGGGTACCCCAGGAGAGTTCCAAATGTGTGTGGGTAGAATATATATCCCACGGGGGTAAAATTGAAAAAAGTTGAAAACATTTTTTTGGGGGATTTAGTCATTTTTCCGGCGTTTATCAGACTTTCAGATAGGGCAAATGACAGTGAGCGTTCCGGTTTCAGTTCCAGAGCAATGCGCCCAATGAGTCCTTGATATTTAATCGTTTTCAGCCAATTTTTTGGATTTTTGAAAATTTCACTTTTTTGTGAAAATATCCACTAAATGAGGGAATAGTATGTGTTAGGGTACCCCAGGAGAATTCCACATGTGTGTGGGTAGAATATATATCCCACGGGGGTAAAATTGAAAAAAGTTGAAAAAAAATTTTTTTTGGACTTAATCATTTTTCCGGCGTTTATCAGACTTTCAGATAGGGGAAATGTCAGTGAGCGTTCCGATTTCAGTTCCAGAGCGATTCGCCCAATGAGTCCGTGATATTTAGCCAATTTTCTGGATTTTTGAAAATGTCACTTTTTTGTGAAAATATCCACTAAATGAGAGAATAATATGTGTGAGGGTACCCCAGGAGAGTTCCAAATGTGTGTGGGTAGAATATATATCCCACGGGGGTAAAATTGAAAAAAGTTGAAAACATTTTTTTGGGGGATTTAGTCATTTTTCCGGCGTTTATCAGACTTTCAGATAGGGCAAATGTCAGTGAGCGTTCCGATTTCAGTTCCAGAGCGAGGCGCCCAATGAGTCCTTGATATTTAGTCGTTTTCAGCCAATTTTTTGGATTTTTGAAAATTTCACTTTTTTGTGAAAATATCCACTAAATGACGGAATAGTATGTGTTAGGGTACCCCAGGAGAGTTCCAAATGTGTGTGGGTAGAATATATATCCCACGGGGGTAAAATTGAAAAAAGTTGAAAACATTTTTTTTTTGGTCTTAGTCATTTTTCCGGCGTTTATCAGACTTTCAGATAGGGGAAATGTCAGTGAGCGTTCCGATTTCAGTTCCAGAGCGATTCGCCCAATGAGTCCTTGATATTTAGTCATTTTCAGCCAATTTTCTGGATTTTTGAAAATGTCACTTTTTTGTGAAAATATCCACTAAATGAGAGAATAATATGTGTGAGGGTACCCCAGGAGAGTTCCAAATGTGTGTGGGTAGAATATATATCCCACGGGGGTAAAATTGAAAAAAGTTGAAAAAAATTTTTTTTTCCACTTAGTCATTTTTCTGGCGTTTATCAGATTTTCAGATAGGGGAAATGTCAGTGAGCATTCAAATTTCAGTTCCAGAGCGATTCGCCCAATGAGTCCTTGATATTTAGTCGTTTTCAGCCAATTTTCTGGATTTTTGAAAATTTCACTTTTTTGTGAAAATATCCACTAAATGAGGGAATAATATGTGTGAGGGTACCCCAGGAGACTTCCAAATGTGTGTGGGTAGAATATATATCCCACGGGGGTAAAATTGAAAAAAGTTGAAAATATTTTTTTTTTGGACTTAGTCATTCTTCCGGCGTTTAAAAGACTTTCAGATAGGGCAAATGTCAGTGAGCGTTCCAATTTCAGTTCCAGAGCGATTCGCCCTATTAGTCTTTGATAGTTAGTCGTTTACAGCCAATTTTCTGGATTTTTGAAAATTTCACTTTTTGGTGAAAATATCCACTAAATGAGGGAATAATATGTGTGAGGGTACCCCAGGAGAGTTCCAAATGTGTGTGGGTAGAATATATATCCCACGGGGGTAAAATTGAAAAAAGTTGAAAACATTTTTTTTTGGACTTAGTCATTTTTCCGTCGTTTATCAGACTTTCAGATAGGGCAAATGTCAGTGAGCGTTCCAATTTCAGTTCCAGAGCGATTCGCCCAAAGAGTCTTTGATATTTAGTCGTTTTCAGCCAATTTTCTGGATTTTTGAAAATTTCACTTTTTTGTGAAAATATCCACTAAATGAGGGAATAATATGTGTGAGGGTACCCCAGGAGAGTTCCAAATGTGTGTGGGTAGAATATATATCCCACGGGGGTAAAATTGAAAAAAGTTTAAAAAAATTTTTTTTTCCACTTAGTCATTTTTCTGGCGTTTATCAGACTTTCAGATAGGGGAAATGTCAGTGAGCATTCAGATTTCAGTTCCAGAGCGATTCGCCCAATGAGTCCTTGATATTTAGTCGTTTTCAGCCAATTTTCTGGATTTTTGAAAATTTCACTTTTTTGTGAAAATATACACTAAATGAGAGAATAATATGTGTGAGGGTACCCCAGGAGAATTCCACATGTGTGTGGGTAGAATATATATCCCACGGGGGTAAAATTGAAAAAAATTGAAAAAAAATTTTTTTTTGGACTTAGTCATTTTTCCGGCGTTTATCAGACTTTCAGATAGGGAAAATGTCAGTGAGCGTTCCGATTTCAGTTCCAGAGCGATTCGCCGAATGAGTCCTTGATATTTAGTCGTTTTCAGCCAATATTTTGGATTTTTGAAAATTTCTCTTTTTTGTGAAAATATCCACTAAATGAGGGAATAATATGTGTGAGGGTACCCCAGGAGACTTCCAAATGTGTGTGGGTAGAATATATATCCCACGGGGGTAAAATTGAAAAAAGTTGAAAATATTTTTTTTTTGGACTTAGTCATTCTTCCGGCGTTTATCAGACTTTCAGATAGGGCAAATGTCAGTGAGCGTTCCAATTTCAGTTCCAGAGCGATTCGCCCAATGAGTCTTTGATAGTTAGTTGTTTTCAGCCAATTTTCTGGATTTTTGAAAATTTCACTTTTTTGTGCAAATATCCACTAAATGAGGGAATAGTATGTGTTAGGGTACCCCAGGAGAGTTCCAAATGTGTGTGGGTAGAATATATATCCCACGGGGCTAAAATTGAAAAAAGTTGAAAACATTTTTTTTTTTGTCTTAGTCATTTTTCCGGCGTTTATCAGACTTTCAGATAGGGGAAATGTCAGTGAGCGTTCCGATTTCAGTTCCAGAGCGATTCGCCCAATGAGTCCTTGATATTTAGTCATTTTCAGCCAATTTTCTGGATTTTTGAAAATTTCACTTTTTTGTGAAAATATCCACTAAATGAGGGAATAATATGTGTGAGGGTACCCCAGGAGAGTTCCAAATGTGTGTGGGTAGAATATATATCCCACGGGGGTAAAATTGAAAAAAGTTGAAAACATTTTTTTTTGGACTTAGTCATTTTTCCGTCGTTTATCAGACTTTCAGATAGGGCAAATGTCAGTGAGCGTTCCAATTTCAGTTCCAGAGCGATTTGCCCAAAGAGTCTTTGATATTTAGTCGTTTTCAGCCAATTTTCTGGATTTTTGAAAATTTCACTTTTTTGTGAAAATATCCACTAAATGAGGGAATAATATGTGTGAGGGTACCCCAGGAGAGTTCCAAATGTGTGTGGGTAGAATATAGATCCCAAGGGGGTAAAATTGAAAAAAGTTGAAAAAATTTTTTTTTGGACTTAGTCATTTTTCCGGCATTTATCAGATTTTCAGATAGGGGAAATGTCAGTGAGCATTCCGATTTCAGTTCCAGAGCGATTCGCCCAATGAGTCCTTGATATTTAGTAGTTTTCAGCCAATTTTCTGGATTTTTGAAAATTTCACTTTTTTGTGAAAATATCCACTAAATGAGGGAATAATATGTGTGAGGGTACCCCAGGAGAGTTCCAAATGTGTGTGGGTAGAATATATATCCCACGGGGCTAAAATTGAAAAAAGTTGAAAACATTTTTTTTTTGGTCTTAGTCATTTTTCCGGCGTTTATCAGACTTTCAGATAGGGGAAATGTCAGTGAGCGTTCCGATTTCAGTTCCAGAGCGATTCGCCCAATGAGTCCTTGATATTTAGTCATTTTCAGCCAATTTTCTGGATTTTTGAAAATGTCACATTTTATGAAAATATCCACTAAATGAGAGAATAATATGTGTGAGGGTACCACAGGAGAGTTCCAAATGTCTGTGGGTAGAATATATATCCCACGGGGGTAAAATTGAAAAAAGTTGAAAAAATTTTTTTTTTGGATTTAGTCATTTTTCCGGCGTTTATCAGACTTTCAGATAGGGCAAATGTCAGTGAGCATTCCGATTTCAGTTCCAGAGCGATTCGCCCAATGAGTCCTTGATATTTAGTCGTTTTCAGCCAATTTTTTGGATTTTTGAAAATTTCACTTTTTTGTGAAAATATCCACTAAATGAGGGAAGAATATGTGTGAGGGTACCCCAGGAGAGTTCCAAATGTGTATGGGTAGAATATATATCCCACGAGGGTAAAATTGAAAAAAGTTGAAAACATTTTTTTTTGGACTTAGTCATTTTTCCGGTGTTTATCAGACTTTCAGATAGGGCAAATGTCAGTGAGCGTTCCAATTTCAGTTCCAGAGCGATTCACCCAATGGGTCTTTGATATTTAGTCGTTTTCAGACAATTTTCTGGATTTTTGAAAATTTCACTTTTTTGTGAAAATATCCACTAAATGAGGGAATAATATGTGTGAGGGTAACGAAGGAGAGTTCTAAATGTGTGTGGGAAGAATATATATCCCACGGGGGTAAAATTGAAAAAAGTTGAAAAATATTTTTTTTTAGACTTAGTCATTTTTACGGCATTTATCAGACTTTCAGATAGGGGAAATGTCAGTGAGCGTTCCGATTTCTGTTCCAGAGCGATTCGCCCAATGAGTCCTTGATATTAAGTCGTTTTCAGCCAATTTTCTGGATTTTTGAAAATTTCACTTTTTTGTGAAAATATCCACTAAATGAGGGAATAATATATGTGTGAGGGTACCCCAGGAGAGTTCCAAATGTGTGTGGGTAGAATATATATCCCACGGGGGTAAAATTGAAAAAAGTTGAAAACATTTTTTTTTTGGACTTAGTCATTTTTCCGGCGTTTATCAGACTTTCAGATAGGGCAAATGTCAGTGAGCGTTCCGATTTCAGTTCCAGAGCGATGCGCCCAATGAGTCCTTGATATTTAATCGTTTTCAGCCAATTTTTGGGATTTTTGAAAATTTCACTTTTTTGTGAAAATATCCACTAAATGAGGGAATAGTATGTGTTAGGGTACCCCAGGAGAGTTCCAAATGTGTGTGGGTAGAATATATGTCCCACGGGGGTAAAATTGAAAAAAGTTGAAAACATTTTTTTTTTGGTCTTAGTCATTTTTCCGGCGTTTATCAGACTTTCAGATAGGGGAAATGTCAGTGAGCGTTCCGATTTCAGTTCCAGAGCGATTCGCCCAATGAGTCCTTGATATTTAGTCGTTTTCAGCCAATTTTTTGGATTTTTGAAAATTTCACTTTTTTGTGAAAATATCCACTAAATGAGGGAAGAATATGTGTGAGGGTACCCCAGGAGAGTTCCAAATGTGTGTGGGTAGAATATATATCCCACGGGGGTAAAATTGAAAAAAGTTGAAAACATTTTTTTTTCGACTTAGTCATTTTTACGGCGTTTATCAGACTTTCACATAGGGGAAATGTCAGTGAGCATTCCGATTTCAGTTCCAGACCGATTCGCCCAATGAGTCCTTGTTATTTAGTTGTTTTCAGCCAATTTTCGGGATTTTTGAAAATGTCACTTTTTTTGTGAAAATATCCACTAAATGAGGGAATAATATGTGTGAGGGTACCCCAGGAGAGTTCTAAATGTGTTTGGGAAGAATATATATCCCACGGGGGTAAAATTGAAAAAAGTTGAAAAAAATTTTTTTTTTGGACTTAGTCATTTTTACGGCGTTTATCAGACTTTCAGATAGGGGAAATGTCAGTGAGCATTCCGATTTCAGTTCCAGAGCGATTCGCCCAATGAGTCCTTGATATTTAGTCGTCTTCAGCCAATTGTTTGGATTTTTGAAAATTTCACTTTTTTGTGAAAATATCCACTAAATGAGGGAAGAATATGTGTGAGGGTAGAGTTCCAAATGTGTATGGGTAGAATATATATCCCACGAGGGTAAAATTGAAAAAAGTTGAAAACATTTTTTTTTGGACTTAGTCATTTTTCCGGTGTTTATCAGACTTTCAGATAGGGCAAATGTCAGTGAGCGTTCCAATTTCAGTTCCAGAGCGATTCGCCCTATTAGTCTTTGATAGTTAGTCATTTTCAGCCAATTTTCTGGATTTTTGAAAATTTCACTTTTTTGTGAAAATATCCACTAAATGAGGGAATAATATGTGTGAGGGTACCCCAGGAGAGTTCCAAATGTGTGTGGGTAGAATATATATCCCACGGGGGTAAAATTGAAAAAAGTTGAAAACATTTTTTTTTGGACTTAGTCATTTTTCCGTCGTTTATCAGACTTTCAGATAGGGCAAATGTCAGTGAGCGTTCCAATTTCAGTTCCAGAGCGATTCGCCCAAAGAGTCTTTGATATTTAGTCGTTTTCAGCCAATTTTCTGGATTTTTGAAAATTTCACTTTTTTGTGAAAATATCCACTAAATGAGGGAATAATATGTGTGAGGGTACCCCAGAAGAGTTCCAAATGTGTGTGGGAAGAATATATATCCCACGGGGGTAAAATTGAAAAAAGTTGAAAACATTTTTTTTTTGGACTTAGTCATTTTTCCGGCGTTTATCAGACTTTCAGATAGGGGAAATGTCAGTGAGCGTTCCGATTTCAGTTCCAGAGCGATTCGCCCAATGAGTCCTTGATATTTAGCCAATTTTCTGGATTTTTGAAAATGTCACTTTTTTGTGAAAATATCCACTAAATGAGAGAATAATATGTGTGAGGGTACCCCAGGAGAGTTCCAAATGTGTGTGGGTAGAATATATATCCCACGGGGGTAAAATTGAAAAAAGTTGAAAAAATTGTTTTTTTGGATTTAGTCATTTTTCCGGCGTTTATCAGACTTTCAGATAGGGCAAATGTCAGTGAGCATTCCGATTTCAGTTCCAGAGCGATTCGCCCAATGAGTCCTTGATATTTAGTCGTTTTCAGCCAATTTTTTGGATTTTTGAAAATTTCACTTTTTTGTGAAAATATCCACTAAATGAGGGAAGAATATGTGTGAGGGTACCCCAGGAGAGTTCCAAATGTGTATGGGTAGAATATATATCCCACGAGGGTAAAATTGAAAAAAGTTGAAAACATTTTTTTTTGGACTTAGTCATTTTTCCGGTGTTTATCAGACTTTCAGATAGGGCAAATGTCAGTGAGCGTTCCAATTTCAGTTCCAGAGCAATTCACCCAATGGGTCTTTGATATTTAGTCGTTTTCAGACAATTTTCTGGATTTTTGAATATTTCACTTTTTTGTGAAAATATCCACTAAATGAGGGAATAATATATGTGTGAGGGTACCCCAGGAGAGTTCCAAATGTGTGTGGGTAGAATATATATCCCACGGGGGTAAAATTGAAAAAAGTTGAAAACATTTTTTTTTTGGACTTAGTCATTTTTCCGGCGTTTATCAGACTTTCAGATAGGGGAAATGTCAGTGAGCGTTCCGATTTCAGTTCCAGAGCGACGCGCCCAATGAGTCCTTGATATTTAATCGTTTTCAGCCAATTTTTTGGATTTTTGAAAATTTCACTTTTTTGTGAAAATATCCACTAAATGAGGGAATAGTATGTGTTAGGGTACCCCAGGAGAGTTCCAAATGTGTGTGGGTAGAATATATATCCCACGGGGGTAAAATTGAAAAAAGTTGAAAACATTTTTTTTTTGGTCTTAGTCATTTTTCCGGCGTTTATCAGACTTTCAGATAGGGGAAATGTCAGTGAGCGTTCCGATTTCAGTTCCAGAGCGATTCGCCCAATGAGTCCTTCATATTTAGTCGTTTTTAGCCAATTTTTTGGATTTTTGAAAATTTCACTTTTTTGTGAAAATATCCACTAAATGAGGGAAGAATATGTGTGAGGGTACCCCAGGAGAGTTCCAAATGTGTGTGGGTAGAATATATATCCCACGGGGGTAAAATTGAAAAAAGTTGAAAACATTTTTTTTTCGACTTAGTCATTTTTACGGCGTTTATCAGACTTTCACATAGGGGAAATGTCAGTGAGCATTCCGATTTCAGTTAGAGAGCGATTCGCCCAATGAGTCCTTGTTATTTAGTTGTTTTCAGCCAATTTTCGGGATTTTTGAAAATGTCACTTTTTTTGTGAAAATATCCACTAAATGAGGGAATGATATGTGTGAGGGTACCCCAGGAGAGTTCTAAATGTGTTTGGGAAGAATATATATCCCACAGGGGTAAAATTGAAAAAAGTTGAAAAAAATTTTTTTTTTGGACTTAGTCATTTTTACGGCGTTTATCAGACTTTCAGATAGGGGAAATGTCAGTGAGCATTCCGATTTCAGTTCCAGAGCGATTCGCCCAATGAGTCTTTGATATTTAGTCGTTTTCAGCCAATTTTTTGGATTTTTGAAAATTTCACTTTTTTGTGAAAATATCCACTAAATGAGGGAAGAATATGTGTGAGGGTACCCCAGGAGAGTTCCAAATGTGTATGGGTAGAATATATATCCCACGAGGGTAAAATTGAAAAAAGTTGAAAACATTTTTTTTTGGACTTAGTCATTTTTCCGGTGTTTATCAGACTTTCAGATAGGGCAAATGTCAGTGAGCGTTCCAATTTCAGTTCCAGAGCGATTCACCCAATGGGTCTTTGATATTTAGTCGTTTTCAGACAATTTTCTGGATTTTTGAAAATTTCACTTTTTTGTGAAAATATCCACTAAATGAGGTAATAATATGTGTGAGGGTACCGAAGGAGAGTTCTAAATGTGTGTGGGAAGAATATATATCCCACGGGGGTAAAATTGAAAAAAGTTGAAAAATATTTTTTTTTCGACTTAGTCATTTTTACGGCATTTATCAGACTTTCAGATAGGGGAAATGTCAGTGAGCGTTCCGATTTCTGTTCCAGAGCGATTCGCCCAATGAGTCCTTGATATTAAGTCGTTTTCAGCCAATTTTCTGGATTTTTGAAAATTTCACTTTTTTTGTGAAAATATCCACTAAATGAGGGAATAATATATGTGTGAGGGTACCCCAGGAGAGTTACAAATGTGTGTGGGTGGAATATATATCCCACGGGGGTAAAATTGAAAAAAGTTGAAAACATTTTTTTTTTGGACTTAGTCATTTTTCCGGCGTTTATCAGACTTTCAGATAGGGGAAATGTCAGTGAGCATTCCGATTTCAGTTCCAGAGCGATTCGCCCAATGAGTCCTTGATATTTAATCGTTTTCAGCCAATTTTTTGGATTTTTGAAAATTTCACTTTTTTGTGAAAATATCCACTAAATGAGGGAATAGTATGTGTTAGGGTACCCCAGGAGAGTTCCAAATGTGTGTGGGTAGAATATATATCCCACGGGGGTAAAATTGAAAAAAGTTGAAAACATTTTTTTTTTGGTCTTAGTCATTTTTCCGGCGTTTATCAGACTTTCAGATAGGGGAAATGTCAGTGAGCGTTCCGATTTCAGTTCCAGAGCGATTCGCCCAATGAGTCCTTCATATTTAGTCGTTTTTAGCCAATTTTTTGGATTTTTGAAAATTTCACTTTTTTGTGAAAATATCCACTAAATGAGGGAAGAATATGTGTGAGGGTACCCCCGGAGAGTTCCAAATGTGTGTGGGTAGAATATATATCCCACGGGGGTAAAATTGAAAAAAGTTGAAAACATTTTTTTTTCGACTTAGTCATTTTTACGGCGTTTATCAGACTTTCACATAGGGGAAATGTCAGTGAGCATTCCGATTTCAGTTCCAGAGCGATTCGCCCAATGAGTCCTTGTTATTTAGTTGTTTTCAGCCAATTTTCGGGATTTTTGAAAATGTCACTTTTTTTGTGAAAATATCCACTAAATGAGGGAATGATATGTGTGAGGGTACCCCAGGAGAGTTCTAAATGTGTTTGGGAAGAATATATATCCCACAGGGGTAAAATTGAAAAAAGTTGAAAAAAATTTTTTTTTTGGACTTAGTCATTTTTACGGCGTTTATCAGACTTTCAGATAGGGGAAATGTCAGTGAGCATTCCGATTTCAGTTCCAGAGCGATTCGCCCAATGAGTCCTTGATATTTAGTCGTTTTCAGCCAATTTTTTGGATTTTTGAAAATTTCACTTTTTTGTGAAAATATCCACTAAATGAGGGAAGAATATGTGTGAGGGTACCCCAGGAGAGTTCCAAATGTGTATGGGTAGAATATATATCCCACGAGGGTAAAATTGAAAAAAGTTGAAAACATTTTTTTTTGGACTTAGTCATTTTTCCGGTGTTTATCAGACTTTCAGATAGGGCAAATGTCAGTGAGCGTTCCAATTTCAGTTCCAGAGCGATTCACCCAATGGGTCTTTGATATTTAGTCGTTTTCAGACAATTTTCTGGATTTTTGAAAATTTCACTTTTTTGTGAAAATATCCACTAAATGAGGTAATAATATGTGTGAGGGTACCGAAGGAGAGTTCTAAATGTGTGTGGGAAGAATATATATCCCACGGGGGTAAAATTGAAAAAAGTTGAAAAATATTTTTTTTTCGACTTAGTCATTTTTACGGCATTTATCAGACTTTCAGATAGGGGAAATGTCAGTGAGCGTTCCGATTTCTGTTCCAGAGCGATTCGCCCAATGAGTCCTTGATATTAAGTCGTTTTCAGCCAATTTTCTGGATTTTTGAAAATTTCACTTTTTTGTGAAAATATCCACTAAATGAGGGAATAATATATGTGTGAGGGTACCCCAGGAGAGTTACAAATGTGTGTGGGTGGAATATATATCCCACGGGGGTAAAATTGAAAAAAGTTGAAAACATTTTTTTTTTGGACTTAGTCATTTTTCCGGCGTTTATCAGACTTTCAGATAGGGGAAATGTCAGTGAGCATTCCGATTTCAGTTCCAGAGCGATTCGCCCAATGAGTCCTTGATATTTAGCCAATTTTCTGGATTTTTGAAAATGTCACTTTTTTGTGAAAATATCCACTAAATGAGAGAATAATATGTGTGAGGGTACCCCAGGAGAGTTCCAAATGTGTGTGGGTAGAATATATATCCCACGGGGGTAAAATTGAAAAAAGTTGAAAAAATTGTTTTTTTGGATTTAGTCATTTTTCCGGCGTTTATCAGACTTTCAGATAGGGCAAATGTCAGTGAGCATTCCGATTTCAGTTCCAGAGCGATTCGCCCAATGAGTCCTTGATATTTAGTCGTTTTCAGCCAATTTTTTGGATTTTTGAAAATTTCACTTTTTTGTGAAAATATCCACTAAATGAGGGAAGAATATGTGTGAGGGTACCCCAGGAGAGTTCCAAATGTGTATGGGTAGAATATATATCCCACGAGGGTAAAATTGAAAAAAGTTGAAAACATTTTTTTTTGGACTTAGTCATTTTTCCGGTGTTTATCAGACTTTCAGATAGGGCAAATGTCAGTGAGCGTTCCAATTTCAGTTCCAGAGCGATTCACCCAATGGGTCTTTGATATTTAGTCGTTTTCAGACAATTTTCTGGATTTTTGAATATTTCACTTTTTTGTGAAAATATCCACTAAATGAGGGAATAATATGTGTGAGGGTACCGAAGGAGAGTTCTAAATGTGTGTGGGAAGAATATATATCCCACGGGGGTAAAATTGAAAAAAGTTGAAAAATATTTTTTTTTAGACTTAGTCATTTTTACGGCATTTATCAGACTTTCAGATAGGGGAAATGTCAGTGAGCGTTCCGATTTCTGTTCCAGAGCGATTCGCCCAATGAGTCCTTGATATTAAGTCGTTTTCAGCCAATTTTCTGGATTTTTGAAAATTTCACTTTTTTGTGAAAATATCCACTAAATGAGGGAATAATATATGTGTGAGGGTACCCCAGGAGAGTTCCAAATGTGTGTGGGTAGAATATATATCCCACGGGGGTAAAATTGAAAAAAGTTGAAAACATTTTTTTTTTGGACTTAGTCATTTTTCCGGCGTTTATCAGACTTTCAGATAGGGGAAATGTCAGTGAGCGTTCCGATTTCAGTTCCAGAGCGACGCGCCCAATGAGTCCTTGATATTTAATCGTTTTCAGCCAATTTTTTGGATTTTTGAAAATTTCACTTTTTTGTGAAAATATCCACTAAATGAGGGAATAGTATGTGTTAGGGTACCCCAGGAGAGTTCCAAATGTGTGTGGGTAGAATATATATCCCACGGGGGTAAAATTGAAAAAAGTTGAAAACATTTTTTTTTTGGTCTTAGTCATTTTTCCGGCGTTTATCAGACTTTCAGATAGGGGAAATGTCAGTGAGCGTTCCGATTTCAGTTCCAGAGCGATTCGCCCAATGAGTCCTTCATATTTAGTCGTTTTTAGCCAATTTTTTGGATTTTTGAAAATTTCACTTTTTTGTGAAAATATCCACTAAATGAGGGAAGAATATGTGTGAGGGTACCCCAGGAGAGTTCCAAATGTGTGTGGGTAGAATATATATCCCACGGGGGTAAAATTGAAAAAAGTTGAAAACATTTTTTTTTCGACTTAGTCATTTTTACGGCGTTTATCAGACTTTCACATAGGGGAAATGTCAGTGAGCATTCCGATTTCAGTTCCAGAGCGATTCGCCCAATGAGTCCTTGTTATTTAGTTGTTTTCAGCCAATTTTTGGGATTTTTGAAAATGTCACTTTTTTTGTGAAAATATCCACTAAATGAGGGAATGATATGTGTGAGGGTACCCCAGGAGAGTTCTAAATGTGTTTGGGAAGAATATATATCCCACAGGGGTAAAATTGAAAAAAGTTGAAAAAAAATTTTTTTGGACTTAGTCATTTTTACGGCGTTTATCAGACTTTCAGATAGGGGAAATGTCAGTGAGCATTCCGATTTCAGTTCCAGAGCGATTCGCCCAATGAGTCCTTGATATTTAGTCGTTTTCAGCCAATTTTTTGGATTTTTGAAAATTTCACTTTTTTGTGAAAATATCCACTAAATGAGGGAAGAATATGTGTGAGGGTACCCCAGGAGAGTTCCAAATGTGTATGGGTAGAATATATATCCCACGAGGGTAAAATTGAAAAAAGTTGAAAACATTTTTTTTTGGACTTAGTCATTTTTCCGGTGTTTATCAGACTTTCAGATAGGGCAAATGTCAGTGAGCGTTCCAATTTCAGTTCCAGAGCGATTCACCCAATGGGTCTTTGATATTTAGTCGTTTTCAGACAATTTTCTGGATTTTTGAAAATTTCACTTTTTTGTGAAAATATCCACTAAATGAGGGAATAATATGTGTGAGGGTACCGAAGGAGAGTTCTAAATGTGTGTGGGAAGAATATATATCCCACGGGGGTAAAATTGAAAAAAGTTGAAAAATATTTTTTTTTCGACTTAGTCATTTTTACGGCATTTATCAGACTTTCAGATAGGGGAAATGTCAGTGAGCGTTCCGATTTCTGTTCCAGAGCGATTCGCCCAGTGAGTCCTTGATATTAAGTCGTTTTCAGCCAATTTTCTGGATTTTTGAAAATTTCACTTTTTTGTGAAAATATCCACTAAATGAGGGAATAATATATGTGTGAGGGTACCCCAGGAGAGTTCCAAATGTGTGTGGGTGGAATATATATCCCACGGGGGTAAAATTGAAAAAAGTTGAAAACATTTTTTTTTTGGACTTAGTCATTTTTCCGGCGTTTATCAGACTTTCAGATAGGGCAAATGTCAGTGAGCGTTCCGATTTCAGTTCCAGAGCGATGCGCCCAATGAGTCCTTGATATTTAATCGTTTTCAGCCAATTTTTTGGATTTTTGAAAATTTCACTTTTTTGTGAAAATATCCACTAAATGAGGGAATAGTATGTGTTAGGGTACCCCAGGAGAGTTCTAAATGTGTGTGGGAAGAATATGTATCCCACGGGGGTAAAATTGAAAAAAGTTGAAAAAATTTTTTTTTTTGGACTTAGTCATTTTTACAGCGTTTATCAGACTTTCAGATAGGGGAAATGTCAGTGAGTGTTCCGATTTCAGTTCCAGAGCGATTCGCCCAATGAGTCCTTGTTATTTAGTTGTTTTCAGCCAATTTTCGGGATTTTTGAAAATGTCACTTTTTTTGTGAAAATATCCACTAAATGAGGGAATAATATGTGTGAGGGTACCCCAGGAGAGTTCTAAATGTGTTTGGGAAGAATATATATCCCACGGGGGTAAAATTGAAAAAAGTTGAAAAAAATATTTTTTTTGGACTTAGTCATTTTTACGGCGTTTATCAGACTTTCAGATAGGGGAAATGTCAGTGAGCATTCAGATTTCAGTTCCAGAGCGATTCGCCCAATGAGTCCTTGATATTTAGTCATTTTCAGCCAATTTTCTGGATTTTTGAAAATGTCACTTTTTGTGAAAATATCCACTAAATGAGAGAATAATATGTGTGAGGGTACCCCAGGAGAGTTCCAAATGTGTGTGGGTAGAATATATATCCCATGGGGGTAAAATTGAAAAAAGTTGAAAACATTTTTTTTTGGACTTAGACATTTTTCCGGCGTTTATCAGACTTTCAGATAGGGCAAATGTCAGTGAGCGTTCCGATTTCAGTTCCAGAGCGATGCGCCCAATGAGTCCTTGATATTTAGTCGTTTTCAGCCAATTTTTTGGATTTTTCAAAATTTCACTTTTTTGTGAAAATATCCACTAAATGAGGGAATAGTATGTGATAGGGTACCCCAGGAGAGTTCTAAATGTGTGTGGGAAGAATATGTATCCCACGGGGGTAAAATTGAAAAAAGTTGAAAAAATTTTTTTTTTTGGACTTAGTCATTTTTACGGCGTTTATCAGACTTTCAGATAGGGGAAATGTCAGTGAGCGTTCCGATTTCAGTTCCAGAGCGATTCGCCCAATGAGTCCTTGATATTTAGTCATTTTCAGCCAATTTTCTGGATTTTTTAAAATGTCACTTTTTGTGAAAATATCCACTAAATGAGAGAATAATATGTGTGAGGGTACCCCAGGAGAGTTCCAAATGTGTGTGGGTAGAATATATATCCCATGGGGGTAAAATTGAAAAAAGTTGAAAACATTTTTTTTTTGGACTTTGACATTTTTCCGGCGTTTATCAGACTTTCAGATAGGGCAAATGTCAGTGAGCGTTCCGATTTCAGTTCCAGAGCGATTCGCCCAATGAGTCCTTGATATTTAGTCGTTTTCAGCCAATTTTCTGGATTTTTGAAAATTTCACTTTTTTGTGAAAATATCCACTAAATGAGGGAATAATATGTATGAGGGTACCCCAGGAGAGTTCCAAATGTGTGTGGGTAGAATATATATCCCACGGGGGTAAAATTGAAAAAAGTTGAAAATTTTTTTTTTGTACTGTCATTTTTCCGGCGTTTATCAGACTTTCACATAGGGGAAATGTCAGTGAGCGTTCCGATTTCAGTTCCAGAGCGATTCCCCAATGAGTCCTTGATATATAGTAGTTTTCAGCCAATATTTTGGATTTTTGAAAATTTCACTTTTTTGAGAAAATATCCACTAAATGAGAGAATAATATGTGTGAGGGTACCCCAGGAGAGTTCCAAATGTGTGTGGGTAGAATACATATCCCACGGGGGAAAAATTGAAAAAAGTTGAAAACATTTTTTTTTTGGACTTAGTCATTTTTCCGGCGTTTATCAGACTTTCACATAGGGGAAATGTCATTGAGCGTTCCGATTTCAGTTCCAGAGCGATTCGCCCAATGAGTCCTTGATATTTAGTCGTTTTCAGCCAATTATCTGGATTTTTGAAAATTTCACTTTTTTGTGAAAATATCCACTAAATGAGGGAATAATATATGTGTGAGGGAACCCCAGGAGAGTTCCAAATGTGTGTGGGTAGAATATATATTCCATGGGGGTAAAATTGAAAAAAGTTGAAAACATTTTTTTTTCGACTTAGTCATTTTTACGGCGTTTATCAGACTTTCACATAGGGGAAATGTCAGTGAGCATTCCGATTTCAGTTCCAGAGCGATTCGCCCAATGAGTCCTTGTTATTTAGTTGTTTTCAGCCAATTTTCTGGATTTTTGAAAATGTCACTTTTTTTGTGAAAATATCCACTAAATGAGGGAATAATATGTGTGAGGGTACCCCAGGAGAGTTCCAAATGTGTGTGGGTAGAATATATATCCCACGGGGGTAAAATTGAAAAAAGTTGAAAAAATTTTTTTTTGGACTTAGTCATTTTTCCGGCGTTTATCAGACTTTCAGATAGGGGAAACGTCAGTGAGCGTTACAATTTCAGTTCCAGAGCGATTCGCCCATTGAGTCTTTGATATTTAATAGTTTTCAGCCAATTTTCTGGATTTTTGACAATTTCACTTTTTTGTGAAAATATCCACTAAATGAGGGAATAATATGTGTGAGGGTACCCCAGGAGAGTTAGAAATGTGTGTGGGTAGAATATATATCCCACGGGGGTAAAATTGAAAAAAGTTGAAAAAATAATTTTTCGACTTAGTAATTTTTCCGGCGTTTATCAGACTTTCAGATAGGGGAAATGTCAGTGAGCGTTCCGATTTCAGTTCCAGAGCGATTCGCCCAATGAGTCCTTGATATTTAGTCATTTTCAGACAATTTTCTGGATTTTTGAAAATTTCACTTTTTTGTGAAAATATCCACTAATTGAGCGAATAATATGTGTGATGGTACCCCAGGAGAGTTCCAAATGTGTGTGGGTAGAATATATATCCCACGGGGGTAAAATTGAAAAAAGTTGAAAAAATTTTTTTTTGGACTGTCATTTTTCCGGCGTTTATCAGACTTTCACATAAGGGGAAATGTCAGTGAGCGTTCTGATTTCAGTTCCAGAGCGATTCGCCAAATGAGTCCTTGATATTTAGTCGTTTTCAGCCAATATTTTGGATTTTTGAAAATTTCACTTTTTTGTGAAAATATCCACTAAATGAGAGAATAATATGTGTGAGGGTACCCTAGGAGAGTTCCAAATGTGTGTGGGTAGAATATATATCCCACGGGGGTAAAATTGAAAAAAGTTGAAAAAATTTTTTTTTTGGATTTAGTCATTTTTCCGGTGTTTATCAGACTTTCAGATAGGGCAAATGTCAGTGAGCGTTCCGATTTCAGTTCCAGAGCGATTCGCCCAATGAGTCCTTGATATTTAGTCGTTTTCAGCCAATTTTTTGGATTTTTGAAAATTTCACTTTTTTGTGAAAATATCCACTAAATGAGGGAATAATATGTGTGAGGGTACCCCAGGAGAGTTCCAAATGTGTGTGGGTAGAATATATATCCCACGGGGGTAAAATTGAAAAAAGTTGAAAACATTTTTTTTTGGACTTAGTCATTTTTCCGGCGTTTATCAGACTTTCACATAGGGGAAATTTCAGTGAGCATTCCGATTTCAGTTCCAGAGCGATTCGCCCAATGAGTCCTTGATATTTAGTCGTTTTCAGCCAATATTTTGGCTTTTTGAAAATTTAACTTTTTTTGAAAATATCCACTAAATGAGAGAATAATATGTGTGAGGGTACCCCAGGAGAGTTCCAAATGTATGTGGGTAGAATATATATCCCACGGGGGTAAAATTGAAAAAAGTTGAAAAAATTTTTTTTTGGACTGTCATTTTTCCGGCGTTTATCAGACTTTCACATAAGGGGAAATGTCAGTGAGCGTTCCGATTTCAGTTCCAGAGCGAGTCGCCCAATGAGTCCTTGATTAGAGATGAGCGTTGTTCTACTCGAACTGTTCGCCAATCTCAAATTCGAGCTGTTTTGGGCGGTGTTCGAGCCGATCGGCGAACACGAACAATTTGAGAAAAATTCGGCTGTTCGAGGTTATGTTCGATAACTGTTTGTGCACCAAAATCATAACTGGATTTTTTCTCAGTAATGATGAAAATTAATGTTAATACGCAGTTTGAGTGTACAGCGGGGTGGGGGGAGGGGCAGGGGATGGATCTCTGCAGGAACAATGAAGATCTCCATTTTTTTTTCTCTTTCCCGCATTTGCAGTGGGGAAGTGCAATCTGTCAGCCTATCAGCAGCGCACACACGGAGCGAAGTGCTTTTTTTCACACAAGCAAGGGCATGTGTCATTGGCAGTGTATGTCACATGTCCTTGCCCTATAAGACCAAGCCATTTTCCCCGTCGCCACCATTTTCTCACTGCTGCAGCTGCGTGTTAGACGGCACCGCTGTTGCTTTGTGCGCTATACCTTGTTAATTTCAAGCCAATTTTCGCACAAATATACAGATAGCTTGGGAGTAGGGAATAGTTGTGATTGCAGTCCTTTTAAGGACTAGGTTACAGCATTTCCTACGACTTTTATCAGGGAGGTCTGTGCTCTTAAATAGATAGGTTGTGGGAGTAAAGACTAATTGTAATTGGAGTCCTTTTCAGGACTAGGTTACATGAGTTCCTATCAGTTTTTGCCAGGCAGGTCTGTGCCAGTGCTGTGCAAGTTTTTTTCACAGCATTTGGCTGAATCTCGCAAAGCTAATCCTTTTTGGCCTATTGCAGAGTGTGTTAGTCAGTGGAGTAGCCTATCTGTGTTGCAAGATATACCACCTGTGTATAGAATACCAATTTTTTTACTGCACCTAGTGAAGTAAAATCTTTTGGGCATAGCATCATTCTATTAGTCCATCTATACTGACCTCCATCAGGTTGCAAACTGAATATAATTTTTTTCTGCATCTAGCTCTGAAAAAATATTTGGGCTTCTAGCAGTGTGTGGGACTTGGTCTATTAGTCCATCTATACTGACCTCCATCAGGTTGCAAACTAAAAATAATTTTTTTCTTCATTTAGCTCTGAAAAAATATTTGGGCTTCTAGCAGTGTGTGGGACTTGTTCTATTAGTCCTTCTATACTGACCTCCAGCAGGTTGCAAATTGAATATAATTTTTTTCTGCATCTAGCTCTGAAAAAATAGTTGGGCTTCTAGCGGTGTGTGGGACTTGGTCTATTAGTCCTTCTATACTGACCTCCAGCAGGTTGCAAATTGAATATAATTTTTTTCTGCATCTAGCTCTGAAAAAATAGTTGGGCTTCTAGCGGTGTGTGGGACTTGGTCTATTAGTCCATCTATACTGACCTCCATCAGGTTGCAAATTAAAAATAATTTTTTTCTGCATCTAGCTCTGAAAAAATATTTGGGCTTCTAGCAGTGTGTGGGACTTGGTCTATTAGTCCATCTATACTGACCTCCATCAGGTTGCAAATTAAAAATAATTTTTTTCTTCATTTAGTTCTGAAAAAATATTTGGGCTTCTAGCAGTGTGTGGGACTTGTTCTATTAGTCCTTCTATACTGACCTCCAGCAGGTTGCAAATTGAATATAATTTTTTTCTGCATCTAGCTCTGAAAAAATAGTTGGGCTTCTAGCGGTGTGTGGGACTTGGTCTATTAGTCCATCTATACTGACCTCCATCAGGTTGCAAATTAAAAATAATTTTTTTCTGCATCTAGCTCTGAAAAAATATTTGGGCTTCTAGCAGTGTGTGGGACTTGGTCTATTAGTCCATCTATACTGACCTCCATCAGGTTGCAAATTAAAAATAATTTTTTTCTTCATTTAGCTCTGAAAAAATATTTGGGCTTCTAGCAGTGTGTGGGACTTGTTCTATTAGTCCTTCTATACTGACCTCCAGCAGGTTACAAATTAAAAATAATTTTTATCTGCATCTACAGTACCTCTGAAAAAATATTTGGGCTTCTAGCTGTGTGTGGGACTATTTGTATTAGTCCATCTATACTGACCTCCATCAGGTTGCAAACTGAATATATTTTTTTCTGCTTCTACCTCTGAAAAAATATTTGGCCTTCTAGTAGTGTGTCGGACTTTCTCTATTAGTCCATCTATACTGACCTCCATCAGGTTGCAAATTAAAACTAATTTTTATCTGCATCTACAGTACCTCTGAAAAAATATTTGGGCTTCTAGCTGTGTGTGGGACTATTTGTATTAGTCCATCTATACTGACCTCCATCAGGTTGCAAATTCAAAATAATTTTTTTCTGCATCTAACCCAGCCAATAGTTTTGGCCTAATACCACAGTTTGGCCACTCAGCTCTGCTCGGTTACCATCCATTGTTTTTTTGTGCAAACAACTCCAGAGTTGTGAATTAGTTAACCACCAAAATGAGTGGAAAAAGGCCTGCTGCTGGTGGAAAGGGGAATAGGCGTGTTGGGAAGGGGAAAAAAGGTTGTGTCCGTGGGGTAGGTGTTAAAGCAACAGTAACATCTGCAGAAGAGAGACCATCTTCCAGCCAAACTAAAATGTCTACTTCTTTTAGCGGATAATGTGATAAGATCCCTTTCTTACGGCCACGCCAATCGCTACAAATTCCAGATGAGGCACAAAAACAGCAGGTGCTTCAACGGATATCAAGTGCTCCTTTAAGTGGGCTCTCCTCCACATCAACTGCAACATCACAAATACTCTAGTCCTCAAAGGTGTCACCCAAATCGCACTTGCTTCCTCACAGCTCCCAAATCTCCAGCTACCCGTCTGAGTATGAGGTAGAACAGATGGTTGAGTCTGCAGAGCTGTTTACTCATACTATAGCCTGGGAATCAGAGGTCGACTCCAGCGCTTCTGTGAATCCAGACGAGGAAATGATCTGCACTGATGCCCAGAATCTTTATGAGTCGGATCCAGGACCAGACGCAGAAGGTTCTGACCATAATGTAGACCCTCATTCCCAAACTGTAACTCCTGTTGGTGGAGACAATGAGGAAGACGATGATAAGACTCAAATACCTGATTGGAGCGACAACTTTAGTTTTTTGTCAGGGCAGGAACAGGTTGGCTCTGAGGACGACGGGTGTGATAACGCACAGGGTGATGATGATGAGGTCGGAGATCCCACTTACTGTCAACCCACAGTCAGCCAAGAGATGAGGTCAGCAGAGGAGGTGGAGGAAGATGCTAGTGACGACGAGGTCAGGTTGCGCCTTCCTGGACAGAGACGTAGTACTGGAAGCACGTCAACAACTGCATCCTCAAACACAACTCTGCCTCTCACCACAAGTCGTGGTGGCTCTTCAGGTCGCATGGGTGCTAAGCCTTGCATAGCCTGGGCATTTTTTCAGATCGATAAAGATGACCCAACTCGTGTTATCTGTAACATTTGTCAGCAAAAGCTAAGTAGAGGCCAAAAAATACATAGTTTGAGTACTTCATGCATGAACCGGCACATGGTCATGAAGCATAAGTTGCAGTGGGAAGCTCAGTGTGCTACAATGCGGCCTAGCCGGCCGGGCCAACCACCGTCTGCCATATCTTGTGCATCCGCGGCCTCTTCATTCTCTGTGACTGGGGGGACAGCAGTCACACCTGTTTTGGGGCGCAGACCTGCCACCTCTTTACCCGCAACAGCCAGCGTGATTGGCAGGTCATCATTTTCTTTGGAGGTGGGAACACCAGCTGGTGTTGAGCGCTGTCCGACATCGATAGCACCACCTTTGGATCAAGGCAACCTAACATGTCCGCCTGCATCTTCCTCACAGACCGGCAGTTTGCCGGGGACACCCTTATCAACCCTGTCTAAGCACAATAGCCAGCCCTCGGTCCCTCAGATGTGGACAAGTAAAAGACCATTTCCTCCTAGCCATGAGAAAGCTAAGAGGTTGAATTTCACCATCTGCAAGCTCTTGGCTACAGAAATGCTGCCTTTCCGCCTGGTGGACACAGAGGATTTTCGAGACCTTATGTCCGTCGCAGTGCCCCAGTACCAGATGCCCAGTCGGCACTACTTCTCAAAGAAAGGTGTGCCTGCGCTCCACCAGCATGTCGCACACAACATCACCGCTTCTTTGAGAAACTCTGTGTGTGACAGGGTGCATTTCACCACAGACACTTGGACGAGTAGGCATGGACAGGGGCGTTACATGTCGCTGACTGGGCACTGGGTAACTATGGTGACAGCAGGACAAGGGGCTGCTGTCCAAGTCTTGCCGTCCCCACGAGTTGTGCGTCAATCCTCTTTATGTCAAAGTTCCTCCACTGCTTCTGCCTCCTCAACCTCCTCTCGGTCTTCCACCTGCACCCAAAGCCTGTCTGGTCATGCCACAAGCTTTCTAACTGCGCAGAAGGGATTCTGCACACCTCCATACTATGCTGGCAGTAGGGCTCAACGTCATCAGGCGGTTTTTACATTGAAATGTCTGGGAAATGTGAGTCACACAGCTGAGGAGTTGTGGTCAGCTCTGGAGAACCAATTTCATGAATGGTTGTCTCCACTGGACCTGAAACCAGGGAAGGCCGTGTGCGACAATGCTGCAAACCTGGGTGCGGCCCTTCGCCGGGGCAATGTCACACACGTGCCTTGTATGGCTCACGTGTTGAACCTGGTTGTCCAGCAATTTTTAGCCCACTATCCCAGACTAGATGGCCTTCTGCAGAGGGCACGGTCGCTGTGTGCTCACTTCCGCCGTTCGCATCCCGCAGCTCAGCGACTTACATCTCTACAGAAGTCGTTGGGCCTGCCACTTCACCGGCTAAAATGCGATGTGCCTACCCGGTGGAATTCAACTCTGCACATGTTGCAGCGACTGTGGCAGCACCGACAAGCCCTGGTGCAATACGTTCTGGCGTATAGCCTGGGCCAACGAGATTCAGAGGTGGGGCAAATCACGCTGGAGGAGTGGTCTCAGATCAGGGACCTATGCACCCTTCTGCACAGTTTTGAAATGGCGACGAAGATGTTTAGTGCTGACGATGCCATTATCAGCATGACTATTCCGGTGATTTACATGCTGGAGCACATGTTAAACAGAATTCGGAGTCAGGTGGTGGCACAAGAGGAGGTGGAGGAAGTAGAGGAGGAGGAGTTGTATGCGGAAGGGCTAACATCTGCAAGGTCCAGACGGTCGGCAGCACCAAGGCGGCAGGCATGTGAGGGTGGGGGAGATGGTTTTACCAGGGCGCATGGTAGCAGCCAAACTAGTGAGGAAGGTGCAGGAGCCCAGGAAGAAGTGGAGGACGAACTGATGGAAGACTCATCAGATGAGGGAGACCTTGATCACATTTCTGTTGTGCGAGGTTGGGGGGAGAGGACAGAGGAAGGAAGCATGATTGTTACCTCGCCACCAACACAACAGGGACTTGGTGCTCCTGGATGCGCAACACACATGAGTGCCTTCTTGCTGCACTACCTGCAACATGACCCTCGAATTGTGAGAATTAGAAATAATCCTGACTACTGGGTTGCCACACTGTTAGATCCCCGGTACAAAAGTAAATTTGCAGAAATTATTCCTGCCATAGAAAGGGATGCACGCATGCAGGAGTATCAGCAGAGACTGTTGCAGAATCTTACATGTGCTTTTCCACAAAATACCAGTGGTGCACGTAGTGAATCTCACAGTTCCAACTTGCCAACCGTGGGACCGTCAAGTGTTCAGCACTCAAACCGTAACAGAACCACAGTATCTGCTGGTAACATCAATTTTGCGGAATCATTTCACCACTTTTTTAGCCCATCCTTTGCAAGGCCACAGGAGACAAGAAGTCTGACACATAGTCAACGCCTAGAGACGATGGTACAGGAGTATCTCCAAGTAAACATTGAAGCCACGACTGTGTCACTGGACACTTGCTCTTTTTGGGCTTCCAATCTGGATAAATGGCCGGAGCTAGCCACTTACGCCTTGGAGATCTTGTCATGCCCCGCAGCCAGCGTTCTGTCTGAACGTGTGTTCAGCGCTGCTGGTGGTGTGCTGACAGATAAGCGCACGCGGCTCTCCACTGATAATGTAGACAGACTCACGTTCATAAAGATGAACAAATCATGGATCCGAAACGACTTTTCTACCCCTGTGTCATCCTGGGGAGAGTAAAAGCTTGATGATTGGTTAAAATCACCCTACCAACCGTTTTAAGCTTTCAAATTACTAATCATGTTTATCTGTATCTTGGCTGGAAAATAATTTGGGCTTTGTAGCAGTGTGCAGCACTGATTCTATTAGGCCATCTATAATAAGCTCCACCAGATTTAAAATTACTAATCATGTTTATCTGTATCTTGACTGATCCTATTAGGCCATCTATACTAAAGCTTCACCCGATTTAAAATTAATAATAATTTTTAGCTGCATCTAGCCCGGAAAATAATTTTGGGGCTCCGAGATGCGCAAGACACATAAGTGCCTTCTTGCTGCACTACCTGCAGCATGACCCTCATATTGTCAGAATTCGAAGTAATCATGACTACTGGGTTGCCACACTCTTAGATCCCCCAAACTTTTCGATCAACCTTTTCATTTTAATAAAGACCAAAAAAATTGTCATTTTTGAAATTATAAGCATTAGCAGGTTGTTAGAAACTGAAATCAAAAAGTTTTCAACTCAAAACTTTATTCTAGGTGATGTTACATTTTCACATAGGACCCCTTGTTCGAAAGGAGCTTCTGAACTCTCTCGTCCATTGAATTTGTCAGGTTTTGGATGGTTTCTGCTTCAATTGTTTTGCATGAGGACAGAATACCCTCCCAGAGCTGTTGCTTAGATGTGAACTGCCTCCCGCCATCATAGAGACTCCTTTTAATGATGCTCCAAAGGTTCTGAATGGGGTACAGGTCAGGGGAGCATGGGGGTTACACCATAAGTTTGTCCCCTTTTATGCCCATATCAGCCAGAGATGCAGATGTTTTATGTGCAGCATGAGATGGTGCATTATCATGCAAAAAAATGATCTTGCTGTGAAATACACGGTTCTTCTTCTTGAACCATGGCAGGAAGTGCTGTTTGAGAAAATCCACATACATTATGGAGTTCATCTTTAGCGCCTTCAGGGATCCTAAAGGGGCCGACAATCTCTCTCCCCATGATTCCAGCCCAAAACATTACTCCACCTCCTCCTTGTTGGCGCTGTAGCCGTGTTTGCGTGGGGTGTCCATCAACCAGCCATCCTCCACTCCATCCATCTGGACCATCGAGCGCTGCACGGCACTCATCCGTGAACAAAACAGTTTTGAAATCAGTCTTCATGTAATGTTTGGCCCACTGGAGCCGTTTCTGCTTGTGTGAAGTGGATAGAGGAGGTCGACAGGATGGCGTATGCACAGCTGCAAACCTCTGAAGGACCGTGCATCTTGTTGTTCGGTGGACGTTGGAGGCACAAGCAGCTTCAAAAACTTGTCTGCTGCTATGACAAGGCTTTTTTGCCGCTGCTCTTTCAACCTGACGTAATTGCCTGTAGGAAAGAGTCCTCAATTTGCCCTTATCAGCACGCACACGTGTGTACTGTGAATCAGCTACATACTTCTTGATTGCCAAGACACTTCATCCTGATCATCGCACAATGTTGATTGTAGTCATGCCTTGACCTAAACACTCCACAATTTGTTGCTTCTCAGCAGCCGACACATCCTTTTTCTTTCCCATTTTGGCAGAAAATGTAGGCTGCTTAATAATGTGAGACAGCCTTCTTACGTAGTCTTGCCTTTCATTGGACACACCTGCCAAACTAATTAGCACAGGTGTCTGCAATTGCTTACAGTGATATAAAGAGCCCTGACACACATCACCATCAATGAGTTTAACTGACAAACAAACAAATTCTTCCCTTATCACTCCTAAACAATTTTTGCATAATAATTTGGAACGCAGTGTACATGTGCTTTTCCACAAAACACCAGTGGTTCACGTAGTGAATCTTACAGTTCTAACTTGCCAACCGTGGTCTGTATGGAGTTGTTCAATAAAGGGCCCAAAATTAAGATAACATAGATGGGAGAGGTCTCTATGAATAGGAATTCCTAAGTATTTGATACCCTGTGAGGGCCAGGCAAAGGGAAAGTTGGACTGGATGGAATCCTATATGGATTTGGGGAGGGAGACATCGAGGGCCTCAGACTACGCTGCATTGATTTTAAAATTTGACCATGTAACAAAGTGATCTATTTCAGCCATAACAGCATGGATGGATATATGTGATTGAGTGATATATACTAGGACATCATCAGCAAATAGAGAGCACTTGTACTCGGTGCCTCCCACCTCAATCCACCTAATATTGGAGTTATGGCGAATTGATGAGAGCAGGTGCTCCGTCACTAGGATGTATAAGAGAGGGGACAGAGGACATCCCTGCCTTGTCCCATTGGTGATTGTGAAAGGTGATGAAAATGTTCTGATGCACCCCCTGGGCCTTGGGACACCCGGAGCCGGACCCTTTTTGGTGGATGCTGGTGGTTGTAGTCTTCGTGGCGGCGACCCGGTTCCGTGGCTCAGGGTGGTCAAACCAGTGGCGGAACTATTTATGTGGTTTTGATGTTTAAATGTCCGACTACGCCACCCGTGGATTGCGGTCAGAGTGAACCGCCGCTGCAGGGCAGACCGCTGAGGCTGGTGTTGTGGGTGCAGCAGAGCGTAGCATAACTCCCCACGGGAGGAATATAGCCTCAGGGCAGTGTATGCGGAGGATGGGGGTGATGGTGCAGGGCAGCAGCAGTAACGACACGGAGTCAGTGTTGCAGTCCAGGGCCTTTACTCACAGTTCTTATTATCCAGACCACGTCTGCAGGTAACGGCTGCCCACGTCGTACTGTGCTCACCAGGTGAGGGGCTCAGACAACTCCCAGATAACTTTGGAGCGCTTCACAGGACCCCCTTTGTGTGTCCTTTGTCTGGCCTTTCTTACCAACCCTTCTGTCCGGCTGCCTCGGGCCTCCTCTTGGTAAACTTGGCGCCAGTTTCCCTGACCCTATGTGGTGCCTTCCTAGCGGGTGTAGCGAGGGGCTGCGCCACATAAAATGTCACAGCCTCCGGTTTCTAGCTGAGGGTCGTTTCCTGCCTCCACTAGTTTCGGGGACCCGTCTCCCCCTTTGGCCTGACCCCTCCACGCAGGTGGATTCGGGCGTGCGGTGGCGACTCGCCCGTCCGCACCCCTGGGATCCCTTCATTCCTCGTTCCTGGAGCCTTCTCCGCTCCTCTTCCTTCCTTCTCCCTCTTCCAGGCCTGGGCCTCTGTTACTAGGCCCGCCTCCGGAGCAGAGCTCATACAGAGCCCCTGCTCCCTGCCACTTCTGCTCAGACTTCTCTGCACTGAACTAAGATGGTGCCCACCTTTTATACTCCCTTCTCAATGCACACAAGAACTGCTTCCTCCCTGCTCCTGCACTACAGGGTTCCCCTTCCTCAGTGTTCCCTCCCCCCACTCCAGCCAGGGACAGGGACTGTCGTGCCCATCTCAGAGGCATATTGGTCGCCCTGCCCCACGGCAATGTGGTGTAATGCATGCAGGTGTCGGGTCCTGATCCACACTCCATCCTTACCTGAGAGTGAGATATCACACCTCTGGGTGAGGTGCAATACCTCTGTAGCAACCGAGCCCTCAGGGTGCTACAGTTCCAATTTATCTTCAGTCCTAGGTGACGTATTGTGATACAGGGCCGTGATTTTGGCTATAAAAGGGTCCCCTAGACCCCTACCCCAAGCTTTTTAAGAGAATCATATATGGCGTGCCAGGAGACTCTATGGAATGCTTTCTCAGCATCCAACGAGAGTATCTAATTACAAATTTTTAACTGCATCTAGCCCAGGAAATACTTTGTGCCTAGTAGCAGTGTCTGCTAGTCAGCGGATTATCCCGGCTGTTAAGCAAGCTACACCACCTGTAGTTTAGACACTTAATTTTTTCAAAGGAAATGCTTCGGGACCATGGGATACTCAGTGAAGAGCATCAGGAGGCACCCCAAGGCATAGGGGCTGGGACTGGCAGTAAGATGCCTTGCGGTGGACAGCCGAGCTCGATCCTTATAAAAGCTTTTTAACTGCAGCAGCTTTAGTGGACGCTACTGGAGCTGGAATTACGCGGCTGCTGGCATGAGACTTGCCCTCCAATAGATCCTTGTAAATGGATTTAAAGTGTATTCATTCAAATTAGAGAGACAATTTAATTTAAAAAGCTTAGAGCTGCCTCCACCACAGGGGGGCTCGCTCGACCCACCAGCGGACAGGCACCAGTATTGGGAGAGGGGGGCTGGCCATCAGGGTTCACCGCGGCTCTGGCACAAACCTGTCGACACGGAGGTGGCACGGGCAGGAGCGGACTGGCCGTGTCGGCTTCTCACTTTTTGGATTTTAGAAGGGCATGACATGCCTATATCTGTGTCTCCCCCTCCTTTTACTCCTCCACCTCTTTTATTTTCGCATGACTATATGTACTTGTCACTTTTCCATGTGTTAGTTGTGTCTTCTGAGCAGTTTGTCAGCTTTTGGACACCTTTGAAGGTGTTTTCTATGTGTTTCTATGTGTTTTTGTTTGCCTGCCATTGGTTTTAACGGTGTTCGAAGGTGTTCGACGAACAGTTCGACGAACAGTTCGGCGAACACACGGGTGTTCGACGAACCGAACCGAACTCGAACACTACGGGGGTGGCTCAACACTATCCTTGATATTTAGTCGTTTTCAGCCAATTTTCTGGATTTTTGAAAATTTCACTTTTTTGTGAAAATATCCACTAAATGACAGAATAATATGTGTGAGGGTACCCCAGGAGAGTTCCAAATGTGTGTGGGTAGAATATATATCCCACGGGGGTAAAATTGAAAAAAGTTGAAAACATTTTTTTTTTGGACTTAGTCATTTTTCCTGCGTTTATCAGACTTTCAGATAGGGGAAATGTCAGTGAGCGTTGCGATTTCAGTTCCAGAGCGATTCGCTCAATGAGTCCTTGATGTTTAGTCGTTTTCAGCCAATTTTCTGGATTTTTGAAAATTTCACTTTTTTTGTGAAAATATCCACTAAATGAGGGAATAATATGTGTGAAGGTACCCCAGGAGAGTTCCAAATGTGTGTGGGTAGAATATATATCCCACGGGGGTAAAATTGAAAAAAGTTTAAAAAAATTTTTTTTTGGACTTAGTAATTTTTCCGGCGTTTATCAGACTTTCAGATAGGGGAAATGTCAGTGAGCGTTCCGATTTCAGTTCCAGAGCGATTCGCTCAAAGAGTCCTTGATATTTAGTCGTTTTCAGCCAATATTTTGGATTTTTGAAAATTTCACTTTTTTGTGAAAATATCCACTAAATGAGAGAATAATATGTGTGAGGGTACCCCAGGAGAGTTCCAAATGTGTGTGGGTAGAATATACATCCCACGGGGGTAAAATTGAAAAAAGTTGAAAACATTTTTTTTTTGGACTTAGTCATTTTTCCGGCGTTTATCAGACTTTCAGATAGGGCAAATGTCAGTGAGCGTTCCAATTTCAGTTCCAGAGCGATTCGTCCATTGAGTCTTTGATATTTAATAGTTTTCAGCCAATTTTCTGGATTTTTGACAATTTCACTTTTTTGTGAAAATATCCACTAAATGAGGGAAAAATATGTGTGAGGGTACCCCAGGAGAGTTAGAAATGTGTTTGGGTAGAATATGTATCCCACGGGGGTAAAATTGAAAAAAGTTGAAAAAATAATTTTTTGGACTTAGTAATTTTTCCGGCGTTTATCAGACTTTCAGATAGGGGAAATGTCAGTGAGCGTTCTGATTTCAGTTCCAGTGCGATTCGCCCAATGAGTCTTTGATATATAGACGTTTTCAGCCAATATTTTGGATTTTTGAAAATTTCACTTTTTTGTGAAAATATCCACTAAATGAGGGAATAATATGTGTGAGGGTACCACAGGAGAGTTCCAAATGTGTGTGGGTAGAATATATATCTCACGGGGGTAAAATTGAAAAAAGTTGAAAAAATTTTTTTTTGGACTTAGTCATTTTTCCGGCGTTTATCAAACTTTCAGAGAGGGGAAATGTCAGTGAGCGTTCCGATTTCAGTTCCAGAGCGATTCGCTCAATGAGACCTTGATGTTTAGTCGTTTTCAGCCAATTTTCTGGATTTTTGAAAATTTCACTTTTTTGTGAAAATATCCACTAAATGAGGGAATAATATGTGTGAAGGTACCCCAGGAGAGTTCCAAATGTGTGTGGGTAGAATATATATCCCACGGGGGTAAAATTGAAAAAAGTTTAAAAAAATTTTTTTTTGGACTTACTAATTTTTCCGGCGTTTATCAGACTTTCAGATAGGGCAAATGTCAGTGAGCGTTCCAATTTCAGTTCCAGAGCGATTCGTCCATTGAGTCTTTGATATTTAATAGTTTTCAGCCAATTTTCTGGATTTTTGACAATTTCACTTTTTTGTGAAAATATCCACTAAATGAGGGAAAAATATGTGTGAGGGTACCCCAGGAGAGTTAGAAATGTGTGTGGGTAGAATATATATCCCACGGGGGTAAAATTGAAAAAAGTTGAAAAAATAATTTTTTGGACTTAGTAATTTTTCCGGCGTTTATCAGACTTTCAGATAGGGGAAATGTCAGTGAGCGTTCTGATTTCAGTTCCAGTGCGATTCGCCCAATGAGTCTTTGATATATAGATGTTTTCAGCCAATATTTTGGATTTTTGAAAATTTCACTTTTTTGTGAAAATATCCACTAAATGAGGGAATAATATGTGTGAGGGTACCACAGGAGAGTTCCAAATGTGTGTGGGTAGAATATATATCTCACGGGGGTAAAATTGAAAAAAGTTGAAAAAATTTTTTTTTGGACTTAGTCATTTTTCCGTCGTTTATCAAACTTTCAGAGAGGGGAAATGTCAGTGAGCGTTCCGATTTCAGTTCCAGAGCGATTCGCTCAATGAGACCTTGATGTTTAGTCGTTTTCAGCCAATTTTCTGGATTTTTGAAAATTTCACTTTTTTGTGAAAATATCCACTAAATGAGGGAATAATATGTGTGAAGGTACCCCAGGAGAGTTCCAAATGTGTGTGGGTAGAATATATATCCCACGGGGGTAAAATTGAAAAAAGTTTAAAAAAATTTTTTTTTGGACTAACTAATTTTTCCGGCGTTTATCAGACTTTCAGATAGGGCAAATGTCAGTGAGCGTTCCAATTTCAGTTCCAGAGCGATTCGTCCATTGAGTCTTTGATATTTAATAGTTTTCAGCCAATTTTCTGGATTTTTGACAATTTCACTTTTTTGTGAAAATATCCACTAAATGAGGGAAAAATATGTGTGAGGGTACCCCAGGAGAGTTAGAAATGTGTGTGGGTAGAATATATATCCCACGGAGGTAAAATTGAAAAAAGTTGAAAAAATAATTTTTTGGACTTAGTAATTTTTCCGGCGTTTATCAGACTTTCAGATAGGGGAAATGTCAGTGAGCGTTCCGATTTCAGTTCCAGAGCGATTCGCCCAATGAGTCCTTGATATTTAGTCATTTTCAGCCAATTTTCTGGATTTTTGAAAATTTCACTTTTTTGTGAAAATATCCACTAAATGAGAGAATAATATGTGTGAGGGTACCCCAGGAGAGTTCCAAATGTGTGTGGGTAGAATATATATCCCACGGGGGTAAAATTGAAAAAAGTTGAAAACATTTTTTTTTTGGACTTAGTCATTTTTCCGGCGTTTATCAGACCTTCAGATAGGGGAAATGTTAGTGAGCGTTCCGATTTCAGTTCCAGAGCGATTCGCTCAATGAGTCCCTGATGTTTAGTCGTTTTCAGCCAATTTTCTGGATTTTTGAAAATTTCACTTTTTTGTGAAAATATCCACCAAATGAGGGAATAATATGTGTGAGGGTACCCCAGGAGAGTTCCAAATGTGTGTGGGTAGAATATATATCCCACGGGGGTAAAATTGAAAAAAGTTGAAAACATTTTTTTTTTTGGACTTAGTCATTTTTCCGGCGTTTATCAGACTTTCAGATAGGGCAAATGTCAGTGAGCGTTCCGATTTCAATGCCAGAGTGATTTTCCCAATGAGTCCTTGATATTTAGTCGTTTTCAGCCAATTTTCTGGATTTTTGAAAATTTCACTTTTTTGTGAAAATATCCACTAAATGAGGGAATAATATGTGTGAGGGTACCCCAGGAGAGTTCCAAATGTGTGTGCGTAGAATATATATCCCATGGGGATAAAATTGAAAAAAGTTGAAAACATTTTTTTTTTGGATTTAGTCATTTTTCCGGTGTTTATCAGACTTTCAGATAGGGCAAATGTCAGTGAGCGTTCCGATTTCAGTTCCAGAGCAATTCGCCCAATGAGTCCTTGATATTTAGTCGTTTTCAGCCAATTTTCTGGATTTTTGAAAATTTCACTTTTTTGTGAAAATATCCACTAAATGATTGAATAATATGTGTGAGGGTGCCCCAGGAGAGTTCCAAATGTGTGTGGGTAGAATATATATCAGACGGGGGGTAAAATTGAAAAAAGTTGAAAAAAATTTTTTTTTGGACTTTGTCATGTTTCCGGCGTTTATCAGACTTTCAGATAGTGAGTGAGCTAGGGAGTGAGCGTTCCGAATTCAGTTCCAGAGCGATTCGCCCAATGAGTCCTTGATATTTAGTCGTTTTCAGCCAATTTTCTGGATTTTTGAAAATTTCACTTTTTTGTGAAAATGTCCACTAAATGATTGAATAATATGTGTGAGGGTGCCCCAGGAGAGTTCCAAATGTGTGTGGGTAGAATATATATCAGACGGGGGGTAAAATTGAAAAAAGTTGAAAAAAATTTTTTTTTGGACAGTCATTTTTCCGGCGTTTATCAGACTTTCAGATAGTGAGTGAGCTAGGGAGTGAGCATTCCGATTTCAGTTCCAGAGCGATTCGCCCAATGAGTCCTTGATATTTAGTCGTTTTCAGGCAATTTTCTGGATTTTTGGAAAATTTTACTTTTTTGTGAAAATATCCACTAAATGAGGGAATAATATGTGTGAGGGTACCCCAGGAGAGTTCCAAATGTGTGTGGGTAGAATATATATCCCACGGGGGTAAAATTTAAAAAAGTTGAAAAAATTATTTTTTTGGACTTAGTCATTTTTCCGGCGTTTATCAGACCTTCAGATAGGGGAAATGTTAGTGAGCGTTCCGATTTCAGTTCCAGAGCGATTCGCTCAATGAGTCCTTGATGTTTAGTCGTTTTCAGCCAATTTTCTGGATTTTTGAAAATTTCACTTTTTTGTGAAAATATCCACCAAATGAGGGAATAATATGTGTGAGGGTACCCAGGAGAGTTCCAAATGTGTGTGGGTAGAATATATATCCCACGGGGGTAAAATTGAAAAAAGTTGAAAACATTTTTTTTTGGACTTAGTCATTTTTCCGGCGTTTATCAGACTTTCAGATAGGGCAAATGTCAGTGAGCGTTCCGATTTCAGTTCTAGAGCGATTCGCCCAATGAGTCCTTGATATTTAGTCGTTTTCAGCCAATTTTCTGGATTTTTGACAATTTCACTTTTTTGTGAAAATATCCACTAAATGAGGGAAAAATATGTGTGAGGGTACCCCAGGAGAGTTAGAAATGTGTGTGGGTAGAATATATATCCCACGGGGGTAAAATTGAAAAAAGTTGAAAAAATAATTTTTTGGACTTAGTAATTTTTCCGGCGTTTATCAGACTTTCAGATAGGGGAAATGTCAGTGAGCGTTCTGATTTCAGTTCCAGTGCGATTCGCCCAATGAGTCTTTGATATATAGACGTTTTCAGCCAATATTTTGGATTTTTGAAAATTTCACTTTTTTGTGAAAATATCCACTAAATGAGGGAATAATATGTGTGAGGGTACCACAGGAGAGTTCCAAATGTGTGTGGGTAGAATATATATCTCACGGGGGTAAAATTGAAAAAAGTTGAAAAAATTTTTTTTTGGACTTAGTCATTTTTCCGGCGTTTATCAAACTTTCAGAGAGGGGAAATGTCAGTGAGCGTTCCGATTTCAGTTCCAGAGCGATTCGCTCAATGAGACCTTGATGTTTAGTCGTTTTCAGCCAATTTTCTGGATTTTTGAAAATTTCACTTTTTTGTGAAAATATCCACTAAATGAGGGAATAATATGTGTGAAGGTACCCCAGGAGAGTTCCAAATGTGTGTGGGTAGAATATATATCCCACGGGGGTAAAATTGAAAAAAGTTTAAAAAAATTTTTTTTTGGACTTACTAATTTTTCCGGCGTTTATCAGACTTTCAGATAGGGCAAATGTCAGTGAGCGTTCCAATTTCAGTTCCAGAGCGATTCGTCCATTGAGTCTTTGATATTTAATAGTTTTCAGCCAATTTTCTGGATTTTTGACAATTTCACTTTTTTGTGAAAATATCCACTAAATGAGGGAAAAATATGTGTGAGGGTACCCCAGGAGAGTTAGAAATGTGTGTGGGTAGAATATATATCCCACGGAGGTAAAATTGAAAAAAGTTGAAAAAATAATTTTTTGGACTTAGTAATTTTTCCGGCGTTTATCAGACTTTCAGATAGGGGAAATGTCAGTGAGCGTTCCGATTTCAGTTCCAGAGCGATTCGCCCAATGAGTCCTTGATATTTAGTCATTTTCAGCCAATTTTCTGGATTTTTGAAAATTTCACTTTTTTGTGAAAATATCCACTAAATGAGAGAATAATATGTGTGAGGGTACCCCAGGAGAGTTCCAAATGTGTGTGGGTAGAATATATATCCCACGGGGGTAAAATTGAAAAAAGTTGAAAACATTTTTTTTTTGGACTTAGTCATTTTTCCGGCGTTTATCAGACCTTCAGATAGGGGAAATGTTAGTGAGCGTTCCGATTTCAGTTCCAGAGCGATTTGCTCAATGAGTCCTTGATGTTTAGTCGTTTTCAGCCAATTTTCTGGATTTTTGAAAATTTCACTTTTTTGTGAAAATATCCACCAAATGAGGGAATAATATGTGTGAGGGTACCCCAGGAGAGTTCCAAATGTGTGTGGGTAGAATATATATCCCACGGGGGTAAAATTGAAAAAAGTTGAAAACATTTTTTTTTTTGGACTTAGTCATTTTTCCGGCGTTTATCAGACTTTCAGATAGGGCAAATGTCAGTGAGCGTTCCGATTTCAATGCCAGAGTGATTTTCCTAATGAGTCCTTGATATTTAGTCGTTTTCAGCCAATTTTCTGGATTTTTGAAAATTTCACTTTTTTGTGAAAATATCCACTAAATGAGGGAATAATATGTGTGAGGGTACCCCAGGAGAGTTCCAAATGTGTGTGCGTAGAATATATATCCCACGGGGGTAAAATTGAAAAAAGTTGAAAAAATAATTTTTTGGACTTAGTAATTTTTCCGGCGTTTATCAGACTTTCAGATAGGGCAAATTTCAGTGAGCATTCCAATTTCAGTTCCAGAGCAATTCGCCCAATGAGTCCTTGACATTTAGTCATTTTCAGCCAATTTTCTGGATTTTTGAAAATTTCACTTTTTTGTGAAAATATCCACTAAATGAGGGAATAATATGTGTGAGGGTACCCCAGGAAAGTTCCAAATGTGTGTGGGTAGAATATATATCAGACGGGGGGTAAAATTGAAAAAAGTTGAAAAAAAATTTTTTTTGGACTTTGTCATTTTTCCGGCGTTTATCAGACTTTCAGATAGTGAGTGAGCTAGGGAGTGAGCGTTCCGATTGCAGTTCCAGAGCGATTCGCCCAATGAGTCCTTGATATTTAGTCATTTTTGGCCAATTTTCAGGATTTTTGAAAATTTCACTTTTTTGTGAAAATATCCACTAAATGAGGGAATAATATGTGTGAGGGTACCCCAGGAGAGTTCCAAATGTGTGTGGGTAGAATATATATCAAACAGGATTAAAATTGAAAAAAGTTGAAAACATTTTTTTTTGGACTTAGTCAGTTTTCCGGTGTTTATCAGACTTTCAGATAGGGTAAATGTCAGTGAGCATTCCGATTTCAGTTCCAGAGCGACTCGCCTAATGAGTCCTTGATATTTAGTCGTTTTCAGCCAATTTTCTGGATTTTTGAAAATTGTACTTTTTTGTGAAAATATCCACTAAATGAGGGAATAATATGTGTGAGGGTACCCCAGGAGAGTTCCAAATGTGTGTGGGTAGAATATATATCCCACGGGGGTAAAATTGTAAAAAGTTGAAAAATTTTTTTTTTGAAATTAGTCATTTTTCCGGCGTTTATCAGACTTTCAGATAGGGAAAATGTCAGTGAGTATTTCGATTTCAGTTCCAGAGCGATTCGCCCCATGAGTCCTTGATATTTAGTCGTTTTCAGCCAATAATTTGGATTTTTGAAGATTTCACTTTTTTGTGAAAACATCCACTAAATGAGGGAATAATATGTGTGAGGGTACCCCAGGAGAGTTCCAAATGTGTGTAGGTAGAATATATATCCCACGGGGTAAAATTGAAAAAAGTTGAAAAAAAATTTTTTTTGGACTTTGTCATTTTTCCGGCGTTTATCAGACTTTCAGATAGGCGAAATGTCAGTGAGCGTTCCGATTTCAGTTCCAGAGCGAATCGCCCAATGAGTCCTTGACATTTAGTCATTTTCAGCCAATTTTCTGGATTTTTGAAAATTTCACTTTTTTGTGAAAATATCCACTAAATGAGGGAATAATATGTGTGAGGGTACCCCAGGAGAGTTCCAAATGTGTGTGGGTAGAATATATATCTCACGGTGTAAAATTGAAAAAACTTGAAAAAAATTTTTTTTTGGACTTAGGCATTTTTTCCGGCTTTTATCAGACTTTCAGATAGGGAGTGAGCTAGGGAGTGAGCGTTCCGATTTCAGTTCCAGAGCGATTCGCCCAATGAGTTCTTGATATTTAGTCGTTTTCAGCCAATTTTCTGGATTTTTGAAAATTTCACTTTTTTGTGAAAATATCCACTAAATGATTGAATAATATGTGTGAGGGTGCCCCAGGAGAGTTCCAAATGTATGTGGGTAGAATATATATGAGACGGGGGGTAAAATTGAAAAAAGTTGAAAAAAATTTTTTTTTGGACTTTGTCATTTTTCCGGCGTTTATCAGACTTTCAGATAGTGAGTGAGCTAGGGAGCGAGCGTTCCGATTTCAGTTCCAGAGCGATTCGCCCAATGAGTCCTTGATATTTAGTCGTTTTCAGCCAATTTTCTGGATTTTTGGAAAATTTTACTTTTTTGTGAAAATATCCACTAAATGAGGGAATAATATGTGTGAGGGTACCCCAGGAAAGTTCCAAATGTGTGTGGGTAGAATATATATCTCACGGGGGTAAAATTTAAAAAAGTTGAAAAAATTATTTTTTTGGACTTAGTCATTTTTCCGGCGTTTATCAGACTTTCGGATTGGGGAAATGTCAGTGAGCGTTCCGATTTCAGTTACAGTGCGATTCGCCCAATGAGCCCTTGATATTTAGTCGTTTTCAGCCAATTTTCTGGATTTTTGAAAATTTCACTTTTTTGTGAAAATATCCACTAAATGATTGAATAATATGTGTGAGGGTCCCCCAGGAGAGTTCCAAATGTGTGTGGGTAGAATATATATCAGACGGGGGGTAAAATTGAAAAAAGTTGAAAAATTTTTTTTTTTCGGACTTTGTCATTTTTCCGGCGTTTATCAGACTTTCAGATAGGGGAAATGTCAGTGAGCGTTCCGATTTCAGTTCCAGAGTGATTCGCTCAATGAGTCCTTGATATTTAGTCGTTTTCAGCCAATTTTCTGGATTTTTGAAAATTTCACTTTTTTGTGAAAATATCCACTTAATTAGGGAATAATATGTGTGAGGGTACCCCAGGAGAGTTCCAAATGTGTGTGGGTAGAATATATATCCCACGGGGTAAAATTGAAAAAAGTTGAAAAAAAATTTTTTTTGGACTTTGTCATTTTTCCGGCATTTATCAGACCTTCAGATAGTGAGTGAGCTAGGGAGTGAGCGTTCCGATTTCAGTTCCAGAGCGATTCGCCCAATGAGTCCTTGATATTTAGTCGTTTTCAGGCAATTTTCTGGATTTTTGAAAATTTCACTTTTTTGTGAAAATACCCACAAAATGATTGAATAATATGTGTGAGGGTGCCCCAGGAGAGTTCCAAATGTGTGTGGGTAGAATATATATCAGATGGGGGGTAAAATTGAAAAAAGTTGAAATAAATTTTTTTTTGGACTTTGTCATTTTTCCGGCGTTTATCAAACTTTCAGATAGTGAGTGAGCTAGGGAGTGAGCGTTCCGATTTCAGTTCCAGAGCGATTCGCCCAATGAGTCCTTGATATTTAGTCGTTTTCAGGCAATTTTCTGGATTTTTGGAAAATTTTACTTTTTTGTGAAAATATCCACTAAATGAGGGAATAATATGTGTGAGGGTACCCCAGGAGAGTTCCAAATGTGTGTGGGTAGAATATATATCCCACGGGTGTAAAATTTAAAAAAGTTGAAAAAATTTTTTTTTGGACTTAGTCATTTTTCCGGCGTTTATCAGACTTTCAGATAGGAGAAATGTCAGTGAGCGTTCCGATTTCAGTTCCAGAGTGATTCACCCAATGAGCCCTTGATATTTAGTCATTTTCAGCCAATTTTCTGGATTTTTGAAAATTTCACTTTTTTGTGAAAATATCCACTAAATGAGGGAATAATATGTGTGAGGGTACCCCAGGAGAGTTCCAAATGTGTGTGGGTAGAATATATATCCCACGGGGGTAAAATTGTAAAAAGTTGAAAAAATTTTTTTTTGGACTTAGTCATTTTTCCGGCGTTTATCAGACTTTCAGGTAGGGGAAATGTCAGTGAGCATTCCGATTTCAGTTCCAGAGCGATTCGCCCCATGAGTCCTTGATATTTAGTCGTTTTCAGCCAATTTTCTGGATTTTTGAAAATTTCACTTTTTTGTGAAAATATCCACTTAAATAGGGAATAATATGTGTAAGGGTACCCCAGGAGAGTTCCAAATGTGTGTGGGTAGAATATATATCCCACGGCGGTAAAATTGAAAAAAAATTTTTTTTGGACCTAGTCATTTTTCCGGCGTTTATCAGACTTTCAGATAGGGGAAATGTCAGTGAGCGTTCCGATTTCAGTTCCAGAGCGATTCGCCCAATGAGCCCTTGATATTTAGTCATTTTCAGCCAATTTTCTTGATTTTTGAAAATTTCACTTTTTTGTGAAAATATCCACTAAATGATCGAATAATATGTGAGAGGGTACCCCAGGAGAGTTCCAAATGTGTGTGGGTAGAATATATATCCCACGGGGGTAAAATTTAAAAAAGTTGAAAAAATTATTTTTTTGGACTTAGTCATTTTTCCGGCGTTTATCAGACTTTCAGATTGGGGAAATGTCAGTGAGCGTTCCGATTTCAGTTACAGTGCGATTCGCCCAATGAGTCCTTGATATTTAGTCGTTTTCAGCCAATTTTCTGGATTTTTGAAAATTTCACTTTTTTGTGAAAATATCCACTTAAATAGGGAATAATATGTGTAAGGGTACCCCAGGAGAGTTCCAAATGTGTGTGGGTAGAATATATATCCCACGGCGGTAAAATTGAAAAAAAATTTTTTTTGGACCTAGTCATTTTTCCGGCGTTTATCAGACTTTCAGATAGGGGAAATGTCAGTGAGCGTTCCGATTTCAGTTCCAGAGCGATTCGCCCAATGAGTCCTTGATATTTAGTCATTTTCAGCCAATTTTCTGGATTTTTGCAAATTTTACTTTTTTGTGAAAATATCCACTAAATGAGGGAATAATATGTGTGAGGGTACCCCAGGAGAGTTCCAAATGTGTGTGGGTAGAATATATATCAGACAGGGGGTAAAATTTAAAAAAGTTGAAAACATTTTTTTTTTGGACTTAGTCATTTTTGCGGCGCTTATCAGACTTTCAGATTGGGGAAATGACAGTGAGCGTTCCGATTTCAGTTCCAGAGCAATTCGCCCAATGAGTCCTTGATATTTAGTCGTTTTCAGCCAATTTTCTGGATTTTTGGAAAATTTAACTTTTTTGTGAAAATATCCACTAAATGATGGAATAATATGTGTGAGGGTACCCCAGGAGAGTTCCAAATGTGTGTGGGTAGAATATATATCCCACGGGGGCAAAATTGTAAAAAGTTGAAAATATTTATTTTTTGGACTTAGTCATTTTTCCGGCGTTTATCAGACTTTCAGATAGGGGAAATGTCAGTGAGCATTCCGATTTCAGTTCCAGAGCGATTCGCCCCATGAGTCCTTGATATTTAATCGTTTTCAGCCAATATTTTAGATTTTTGAAAATTTCACTTTTTTGTGAAAATATCCACTAAATGAGGGAATATTATGTGTGAGGGTACCCCAGGAGAGTTCCAAATGTGTGTGGGTAGTATATATATCCCACGGGGGTAAAATTGAAATAAAAAATTTTTGGACTTAGTCATTTTTCTGGCGTTTATCAGACTTTCAGATAGGGGAAATGTCAGTGAGCGTTCCGATTTTCAGTTCCAGAGCGATTCGCCCAATGAGGCCTTGATATTTAGTCATTTTCAACCAATTTTCTGGATTTTTGAAAATTTCACTTTTTTGTGAAAATATCCACTAAATGAGGGAATAATATGTGTGAGGGTAACCCAGGAGAGTTCCAAATGTGTGTGGGTAGAATATATATCCCACGGGGGTAAAATTGAAAAAAGTTGAAAAAAAATTTTTTTTGGACTTAGTCATTTTTCTGGCGTTTATCAGACTTTCAGATAGGGGAAATGTCAGTGAGCGTTCCGATTTCAGTTCCAGAGCGATTCGCCCAATGAGTCCTTGATATTTAGTCGTTTTCAGCCAATTTTCTGGATTTTTGAAAATTTCCCTTTTTTGTGAAAATATCCACTAAATGAAGGAATAATATGTGTGAGGGTACCCCAGGAGAGTTCCAAATGTGTGTGGGTAGAATATATATCTCACGGTGTAAAATTGAAAAAAGTTTAAAAAAAATTTTTTTGGACTTAGTCATTTTTCCGGCATTTATCAGACTTTCAGATAGTGAGTGAGCTAGGGAGTGAGCGTTCCGACTTCTGTTCCAGAGCGATTCGCCCAATGAGTCCTTGATATTTCGTCGTTGTCAGGCAATTTTTTTGATTTTTGAAAATTTCACTTTTTTGTGAAAATATCCACTAAATGAGGGAATAATGTGTGTGAGGGTACCCCAGGAGAGTTCCAGATGTGTGTGGGTAGAATATATATCCCACGGGGGTAAAATTGAAAAAAAAATTTTTTTGGACATAGTCATTTTGCCGGCGTTTATCAGACTTTCAGATAGGGGAAATGTCAGTGAGCGTTCGGATTTCAATTCCAGAGCGATTCGCCCAATGAGTCCTTGATATTTAGTCGTTTTCAGGCAATTTTCTGGATTTTTGGAAAATGTTACTTTTTTGTGAAAATATCCACTAAATGAGGGAATAATATGTGTGAGGGTACCCCAGGAGAGTTCTAAATGTGTGTGGGTAGAATATATATCAGACGGGGGGTAAAATTGTAAAAAGTTGAAAAATTTTTTTTTGGACTGTCATTTTTCCAACGTTTATCAGACTTTCAGATAGGGGATATGTCAGTGAGCGTTCCGATTTCAGTTACAGTGCGATTCGCCCCATGAGTCCTTGATATTTAGTCGTTTTCAGCCAATTTTCTGGATTTTTGAAAATTTCACTTTTTTGTGAAAATATCCACTTAAATAGGGAATAATATGTGTAAGGGTACCCCAGGAGAGTTCCAAATGTGTGTGGGTAGTATATATATCCCACGGGGGTAAAATTGCAAAAAAATTTTTTTGGACTTAGTCATTTTTCCGGCGTTTATCAGACTTTCAGATAGGGGAAATGTCAGTCAGCGTTCCGATTTCAGGTCCAGAGCGATACTCCCAATGAGTCCTTGATAATTAGTCGTTTTCAGCCAATTTTCTGGATTTTTGCAAAATTTTATTTTTTGTGAAAATATCCACTAAATGATTGAATAATATGTGTGAGGGTGCCCCAGGAGAGTTCCAAATGTGTGTGGGTAGAATATATATCCCACAGGGGTAAAATTGAAAAAAGTTGAAAAATTATTTTTTTTCGATTTAGTCATTTTTCCGGCGTTTATCAGACTTTCAGATAGGGGAAATGTCAGTGAGCATTCCGATTTCAGTTCCAGAGCTATTCGCCCCATGAGTCCTTGATATTTAATCGTTTTCAGCCAATATTTTAGATTTTTGAAAATTTCACTTTTTTGTGAAAATATCCACTAAATGAGGGAATATTATGTGTGAGGGTACCCCAGGAGAGTTCCAAATGTGTGTGGGTAGTATATATATCCCACGGGGTAAAATTGAAAAAAAAATTTTTTGGACTTAGTCATTTTTCTGGCGTTTATCAGACTTTCAGATTGGGGAAATGTCAGTGAGCGTTACGATTTCAGTTCCAGAGCGATTCGCCCAATGAGTCCTTGATATTTAGTTGTTTTCAGGCAATTTTCTGGATTTTTGAAAATTTCACTTTTTTGTGAAAATATCCACTTAATTAGTGAATAATATGTGTGAGGGTACCCCAGGAGAGTTCCAAATGTGTGTGTGTAGTATATATATCCCACGGGGGTAAAATTGAAAAAAAAAATTTTTTGGACTTAGTCATTTTTCCGGCGTTTATCAGACTTTCAGATAGGGGAAATGTCAGTGAGCGTTCCGATTTCAGGTCCAGAGCTATACTCCCAATGAGTCCTTGATATTTAGTCGTTTTCAGCCAATTTTCTGGATTTTTGCAAAATTTACTTTTTTGTGAAAATATCCACTAAATGATTGAATAATATGTGTGAGGGTGCCCCAGGAGAGTTCCAAATGTGTGTGGGTAGAATATATATCAGACGGGGGGTAAAATTGAAAAAAGTTGAAAAAAAATTTTTTTTGGACTTAGTCATTTTTCTGGCGTTTATCAGACTTTCACATAGGGGAAATGTCAGTGAGCGTTCCGATTTCAGTTCCAGAGCTATTCGCCCCATGAGTCCTTGATATTTAATCGTTTTCAGCCAATATTTTTGATTTTTGAAAATTTCACTTTTTTGTGAAAATATCCACTAAATGAGGGAATATTATGTGTGAGGGTACCCCAGGAGAGTTCCAAATGTGTGTGGGTAGTATATATATCCCACGGGGGTAAAATTGAAAAAAAAATTTTTTGGACTTAGTCATTTTTCTGGCGTTTATCAGACTTTCAGATAGGGGAAATGTCAGTGAGCGTTCCGATTTCAGTTCCAGAGCGATTCGCCCAATGAGGCCTTGATATTTAGTCATTTTCAACCAATTTTCTGGATTTTTGAAAATTTCACTTTTTTGTGAAAATATCCACTAAATGAGGGAATAATATGTGTGAGGGTAACCCAGGAGAGTTCCAAATGTGTGTGGGTAGAATATATATCCCACGGGGGTAAAATTTAAAAAAGTTGAAAAAATTATTTTTTGGACTTAGTCATTTTTCCGGCGTTTATCAGACTTTCAGATTGGGGAAATGTCAGTGAGCGTTACGATTTCAGTTCCAGAGCGATTCGCCCAATGAGTCCTTGATATTTAGTTGTTTTCAGGCAATTTTCTGGATTTTTGAAAATTTCACTTTTTTGTGAAAATATCCACTTAATTAGTGAATAATATGTGTGAGGGTACCCCAGGAGAGTTCCAAATGTGTGTGGGTAGTATATATATCCCACGGGGGTAAAATTGAAAAAAAAAATTTTTTGGACTTAGTCATTTTTCAGGCGTTTATCAGACTTTCAGATAGGGGAAATGTCAGTGAGCGTTCCGATTTCAGTTCCAGAGCGATTCGCCCAATGAGTCCTTGATATTTAGTCGTTTTCAGCCAATTTTCTGGATTTTTGCAAAATTTACTTTTTTGTGAAAATATCCACTAAATGATTGAATAATCTGTGTGAGGGTGCCCCAGGAGAGTTCCAAATGTGTGTGGGTAGAATATATATCAGACGGGGGGTAAAATTGAAAAAAGTTGAAAAAAAATTTTTTTTGGACTTAGTCATTTTTCTGGCGTTTATCAGACTTTCAGATAGGGGAAATGTCAGTGAGCGTTCCGATTTCAGTTCCAGAGCGATTCGCCCAATGAGTCCTTGATATTTAGTCGTTTTCAGCCAATTTTCTGGATTTTTGAAAATTTCACTTTTTTGTGAAAATATCCGCTAAATGAGGGAATAATATGTGTGAGGGTACCCCAGGAGAGTTCCAAATGTGTGTGGGTAGTATATCTATCCCACGGGGGTAAAATTAAAAAAAATTTTTTTTGGACTTAGTCATTTTTCCGGCGTTTATCAGACTTTCAGATTGGGGAAATGTCAGTGAGCGTTCCGATTTCAGTTCCAGAGCGATTTGCCCAATGAGTCCTTGATATTTAGTCGTTTTCAGCCAATTTTCTGGATTTTTGCAAATTTTACTTTTTTTGTGAAAATATCCGCTAAATGAGGGAATAATATGTGTGAGGGTACCCCAGGAGAGTTCCAAATGTGTGTGGGTAGAATATATATCCCACGGGGGTATAATTGAAAAAAAATTTTTTTTGGACTTAGTCATTTTTCCGGCGTTTATCAGACTTTCAGATAGGGGAAATGTCAGTGAGCATTCCGATTTCAGTTCCAGAGCGATTCGCCCAATGAGCCCTTGATATTTAGTCATTTTTAGCCAATTTTCTGGATTTTTGAAAATTTCAGTTTTTTGTGAAAATATCCACTAAATGAGGGAATAATATGTGTGAGGGTACCCCAGGAGAGTTCCAAATGTGTGTGGGTAGAATATATATCCCACGGGGGTAAAATTGAAAAAAGTTGAAAAAAATTTTTTTTTGGACTTAGTCATTTTACCGGCGTTTATCAGACTTTCAGATAGGGGAAATGTCAGTGAGCATTCCGATTTCAGTTCCAGAGCGATTTGCCCAATGAGTCCTTGAAATTTAGTCGTTTTCAGCCAATTTTCTGAATTTTTGAAAATTTCACTTTTTTGTGAAAATATCCACTAAATAAGGGAATAATATGTGTGAGGGTACCCCAGGAGAGTTCCAAATGTGTGTGGGTAGAATATATATCCCACGGGGGTAAAATTGAAAAAAAAATTTTTTTGGACTTTGTCATTTTTCCGTCGTTTATCAGACTTTCACATAGGGGAAATGTCAGTGAGCGTTCCGATTTCAGTTCCAGAGCGACTCGCCCAATGAGTCCTTGATGTTTCATCGTTGTCAGGCAATTTTCTGGATTTTTGAAAATTTCACTTTTTTGTGAAAATATCCACTAAATGAGGGAATAATATGTGTGAGGGTACCTCAGGAGAGTTCCATATGTGTGTGGGTAGAATATATATCAGACGGGGGGTAAAATTGAAAAAAGTTGAAAAATTTTTTTTTTGGACTTAGTCATTTTTCCGGCATTTATCAGACTTTCAGAAAGGAGAAATATCAGTGAGCGTTCCGATTTCAGTTCCAGAGCGATTCGCCCAATGAGTCCTTGATATTTAGTCGTTTTCAGCCAATTTTCTGGATTTTTGAAAATTTCACTTTTTTGTGAAAATATCCACTAAATGAGGGAATAATATGTGTGAGGGTACCCCAGGAGAGTTCCAAATGTGTGTGGGTAGAATATATTTCCCACGGGGGTAAAATTGAAAAAAGTTTAAAAAATTTTTCTTTTGGATTTAGTTATTTTTCGGCGTTTATCAGACTTTCAGATAGGGGAAATGTCAGTGAGCATTCCGATTTCAGTTCCAGAGCGTTTCGACCAATGAGTCCTTGATATTTAGTCGTTTTCAGCCAATTTTCTGGATTTTTGAAAATTTTACTTTTTTGTGAAAATATCAACTAAATGAGGGAATATTATGTGTGAGGGTACCCCAGGAGAATTCCAAATGTGTGTGGGTAGAATATATATCCCACGGGGGTAAAATTGAAAAAAAAATTTTTTGGGGACTTAGTCATTTTTCCGGCGTTTATCAGACTTTCAGATTGGGAGTGAGCTAGGGAGTGAGCGTTCTGATTTCAGTTCCAGAGCGATTCGCCCAATGAGTCCTTGATATTTCGTCGTCAGGCAATTTTCAGAATTTTTGATAATTTCACTTTTTCGTGAAAATATTGACTAAATGAGGGAATAATATGTGTGAGGTTACCTCAGGAGAGTTCCAAATGTGTGTGGGTAGAATGTACAGTGCCTACAAGTAGTATTCAAACCCCTGCAGATTTAGCTGGTTTGATAAGATGCAAATAAGTTAGAGCCTTCAAACTGCAAACGAGAGTAGATTTTATGAACAGAAGCATAAATCTTACACACCAAAAAGTTATGTTGCTCAGTTGAATTTTATTAAATTTTAAACATAAAAGTGTGGGTCAATTATTATACAACCCCTATGTTTAATATTTTGTGGAATAACCCTTGTTTGCAATTACAGCTAATAATCGTCTTTTATAAGACCTGATCAGGCCGGCACAGGTCTGTGGAGTTATCTTGGCCCACTCCTCCATGCAGATCTTCTCCAAGTTATCTAGGTTCTTTGGGTGTCTCATGTGGACTTTATTCTTGAGCTCCTTCCACAAGTTTTCAATTGGGTTAAGGTCAGGAGACTGACTAGGCCACTCCAACACCTTGACTATTTCCCTATTGAACCAGGCCTTGGTTTTCTTGGCTGTGTGCTTTGGGTTGTTGTCTTGTTGGAAGATGAAATTATGACCCATCTTAAGATCCTTGATGGAGGAGCGGAGGTTCTTGGCCAAAATCTCCAGGTAGGCCGTGCTATGCATCTTCCCATGGATGCGGACCAGATGGCCAGGCCCCTTGGCAGAGAAACAGCCCCACAGCATGATGCTGCCACCACCATGCTTGACTGTAGAGATGGTATTCTTGGGGTCATATGCAGTGCCATCCAGTCTCCAAACGTCACGTGTGTGGTTGGCACCAAAGATCTCGATCTTGGTCTCATCAGACCATAGAACCTTGAACCAGTCTGTCTCAGAGTCCTCCAAGTGATCATGAGCAAACTGTAGACGTGCCTTGACATGACACTTTGAAAGTAAAGGTACCTTACGGGCTCGTCTGGAACGGAGACCATTGCGGTGGAGTACGTTACTTATGGTATTGCCTGAAACCAATGTCCCCACTGCCATGAGATCTTCCCGGAGCTCCTTCCTTGTTGTCCTTGGGTTAGCCTTGACTCTTCGGACAAGCCTGGCCTCGGCACGGGAGGACACTTTCAAAGGCTGTCCTGGTCGTGGAAGGCTAACAGTAGTTCCATAAGCCTTCCACTTACGGATGATGCTCCCAACAGTGGAGACAGGTAGGCCCAACTCCTTGGAAAGGGTTTTGTACCCCTTGCCAGCCTTGTGACCCTCCACGATCTTGTCTCTGATGGCCTTGGAATGCTCCTTTGTCTTCCCATGTTGACCATGTCTGAGTGCTGTTCACAAGTTTGGGGAGGGTCTTAAATAGTCAGAAAAGGCTGGCAAAAGAGATCTTTAATCCACACATGTGAAGCTCATTATTCTTGTGTCTGAACTACTTCTTAATACTTTAGGGGGACCAAACAGAATTCTTGTGGTTTGAGGGGTTGAATAATAAATGACACTCTAAACTAAATTTTTACGTTTAAAAAAAAAAAAAAAAAAAAAAATTGCTGCAGTGCATTTCCCACTTCCAGGCTGATCTACAGTACAAATGTCACAATGCCAAGTTAATTCCGCATGTGTCAACCAGCTAAATCTGCAGGGGGTTGAATACTACTTGTAGGCACTGAGTGTCCCACGGGGGTAAAATTGAAAAGAGTTGAAAACATTTTTTTTTTTGGACTTAGTCATTTTTCCGGCGTTTATCAGACTTTCAGATAGGGGAAATGTCAGTGAGCGTTCCGATTTCAGTTCCAGAGCGATTCGCCCAATGAGTCCTTGATATTTAGTCGTTTTCAGCCAATTTTCTGGATTTATGAAAATTTCACTTTTTTGTGAAAATATCCACTAAATGAGGGAATAATTTGTGTGAGGGTACCCCAGGAGAGTTCCAAATGTGTGTGGGAAGAATATATATCCCACAGGGTTAAAATTGAAAAAAAATTTTTTTTTTGCACTTAGTCATTTTTCCGTTGTTTATCAGGCTTTCAGATAGGGGAAATGTCAGTAAGCATTCCGATTTCAGTTCCAGAGCGATTCGCCCAATGAGTCCTTGATATTTAGTCGCTTTCAGCCAATTTTCTGGTTTTTCAAAAATTTCACTTTTTTGTGAAAATATTCTCTAAATGAGGGAATAATATGTGTGAGGGTACCCCAGGAGTGTTCCAAATGTGTGTGGGTATAATATATATCCCACGGGGGTAAAATTGAAAAAAGTTGAAAAAATTTTTTTTTGGACTTAGTCATTTTTCCGGCGTTTATCAGACTTTCAGATAGGGGAAATGTCAGTGAGCATTCCGATTTCAGTTCCAGAGCGATTCGCCCAGAGTCCTTGATATTTAGTCTTTTTCAGACAATTTTCTGGATTTATGAAAATTTCACTTTTTTGTGAAAATATCCACTAAATGAGGGAATAATATGTGTGAGGGTACCCCAGGAGAGTCCCAAATGTGTGTGGGTAGAATATATATCCCACAGGGGTAAAATTGAAAAAAGTTGAAAACATTTTTTTTTTGGATTTAGTCATTTTTCCGGCATTTATCAGACTTTTAGATACGGGAAATGTCAGTGAGGGTTCTTATTTCAGTTCCAGAGTGATTCGCTGGATGAGTCCTTGATATTTCGTCGTTTTCAGGCAATTTTCTGGATTTTTGAAAATTTCACTTTTTTGTGAAAATATCCACTAAATGAGGGAGTAATATGTGTGAGGTTACCCCAGGAGAGATCCAAATGTGTGTGGGTAGAATATATATCCCACAGGGTTAATATCCCACAGGGTTAAAATTGAAAATAGTTGAAAAAAAATTTTTTTTTTGTACTTAGTCATTTTTCCGGCGTTTATCAGACTTTCAGATAGGGGAAATGTCAGTGAGCATTCCGATTTCAGTTCCAGAGCGATTCGCCCAATGAGTCCTTGATATTTAGTCGTTTTCAGCCAATTTTCTGGATTTTTGAAAATTTCACTTTTTTGTGAAAATATCCACTAAATGAGGGAATAATATGTGTGAGGGTACCCCAGGAGAGTTCCAAATGTGTGTGGGTAGAATATATATTCAACGGGGGTAAAATTGAAAAAAGTTGAAAAATTTTTTTTTTTGGACTTAGTCATTTTTCCGGCGTTTATCAGACTTTCAGATAGGGGAAATGTCAGTGAGCGTTCCGATTTCAGTTCCAGAGCGATTCGCCCAATGAGTCCTTGATATTTCGTCGTTTTCAGCCAATTTTTTGGATTTTTGAACATTTTACTTTTTTGTGAAAATATCCACTAAATGAGGGAATAATATGTGTGAGGGTACCCCAGGAGAGTTCCAAATGTGTGTGTTTAGAATATATATCCCACGGGGGTAAAATTGAAAAAAGTTGAAAATTTTTTATTTTTGGATTTAGTCATTTTTCTGGCATTTATCAGACTTTCAGATAGGGGAAATGTAAGTGAGCATTCCGATTTCAGTTCCAGAGTGATTCGCCCAATGAGTCCTTGATATTTAGTAGTTTACAGGCAATTTTCTGGATTTTTGAAAATTTCACTTTTTTGTGAAAATATCCACTGAATGAGGGAATAATATGTGTGAGGGTACCCCAGGAGAGTTACAAATGTGTGTGGGTAGAATATATATCCCTCGGGGGTAAAATTGAAAAAAGTTGAAAAATTTTTTTTTTTGGACTTAGTCATTTTTCTGGCGTTTATCAGACTTTCAGATAGGGGAAATGTCAGTGATCGTTCCGATTTCATTTCCAGAGCGATTTGCCCAATGAGTCCTTGATATTTCGTCATTTTCAGCTAATTTTCTGGATTTTTGAAAATTTCACTTTTTTGTGAAAATATCCTCTAAATGAGGGAATAATATGTGTTAGGGTACCCCAGGAGAGTTCCAAATTTGTGTGGGTAGAATATATATCCCACGGGGTAAAATTGAAAAAAGTTTAAAAAAAATTTTTTTTGGACTTAGCCATTTTTCTGGCTTTTATCAGACTTTCAGATAGGGGAAATGTCAGTGAGCATTCCAATTTCAGTTGCAGAGCGATTCGCCCAATGAGTCCTTGATATTTAGTTGTTTTCAGCCAATTTTCTGGATTTTTGAAAATTTCACTTTTTTGTGAAATTATCCACTAAATGAGGGAATAATATGTGTGAGGGTACTCCAGGAGAGTTCCAAATGTGTGTGGTAGAATATATATCCCACGGGGGTAAAATTGAAAAAGTTGAAAAAAATTTTTTTTTGGACTTAGTCATTTTTCCGGCGTTTATCAGACTTTCAGATAGGAGAAATGTCAGTGAGCGTTCCGATTTCAGTTACAGAGCGATTCGCCCAATGAGTCCTTGATATTTAGTCGTTTTCAGGCAATTTTCTGGATTTTTGAAAATTTCACTTTTTTTTTAAAATATCCACTAAATGAGGGAGTAATATGTGTGAGGTTACCCCAGGAGAGATCCAAATGTGTGTGGGTAGAATATATATCCCACAGGGTTAATATCCCACAGGGTTAAAATTGAAAATAGTTGAAAAAAAATTTTTTTTTTGTACTTAGTCATTTTTCCGGCGTTTATCAGACTTTCAGATAGGGGAAATGTCAGTGAGCATTCCGATTTCAGTTCCAGAGCGATTCGCCCAATGAGTCCTTGATATTTAGTCGTTTTCAGGCAATTTTCTGGATTTTTGAAAATGTCACTTTTTTTGTGAAAATATCCACTAAATGAGGGAATAATATCTGTGAGGGTACCCCAGGAGAGTTCCAAATGTGTGTGGGTAGAATATATATCCCACGGGGGTAAAATTGAAAAAAGTTTAAATATTTTTTTTTTTGGATTTAGTCATTTTTCTGGCATTTATCAGACTTTCAGATAGGGGAAATGTAAGTGAACATTCCGATTTCAGTTCCAGAGCGATTCGCCCAATGAGTCCTTGATATTTAGTCGTTTTCAGCCAATTTTCTGGATTTTTGAAAATTTCACTTTTTTGTGAAAATATCCACTAAATGAGGAAATAATATGTGTGAGGGTACCCCAGGAGAGTTCCAAATGTGTGTGGGTAGAATATATATCCCACGGGGGTAAAATTGAAAAAAGTTGAAAAATTTTTTTTTTTGGACTTAGTCATATTTCCGGCATTTATCAGACTTTCACATACGGGAAATGTCAGTGAGCGTTCCGATTTCAGTTCCAGAGCGATTCGCCCAATGAGTCCTTGATATTTAGTCGTTTTCAGGCAATTTTCTGGATTTTTGAAATATTTCACTTTTTTGTGAAAATATCCACTAAATGAGGGAATAATATGTGTGAGGTACCCCAGGAGAGTTCCAAATGTGTGTGGGTAGAATATATATCCCACAGGGTTAAAATTGAAAATAGTTGAAAAAAAATTTTTTTTTGTACTTAGTCATTTTTCCCGCGTTTATCAGACTTTCAGATAGGGGAAATGTCAGTGAGCATTCCGAATTCAGTTCCAGAGCGATTTACCCAATGAGTCCTTGATATTTCGTCGTTTTCAGCCAATTTTCTGGATTTTTGAAAATTTCACTTTTTTGTGAAAATATCCACTAAATGAGGGAATAATATGTGTGAGGGTACCCCAGGAGAGTTCCAAATGTGTGTGGGTAGAATATATATCCCACGGGGGTAAAATTGAAAAAAGTTTAAATATTTTTTTTTTTGGACTTACTCATTTTTCTGGCATTTATCAGACTTTCAGATAGGGGAAATGTAAGTGAGCATTCCGATTTCAGTTCCAGAGCGATTCGCCCAATGAGTCCTTGATATTTAGTCGTTTTCAGCCAATTTTCTGGATTTTTGAAAATTTCACTTTTTTGTGAAAATATCCACTAAATGAGGGAATAATATGTGTGAGGGTACCCCAGGAGAGTTCCAAATGTGTGTGGGTAGAATATATATCCCACAGGGTTAAAATTGAAAATAGTTGAAAAAAAATTTTTTTTTGTAGTTAGTCATTTTTCCCGCGTTTATCAGACTTTCAGATAGGGGAAATGTCAGTGAGCATTCCGAATTCAGTTCCAGAGCGATTTGCCCAATGAGTCCTTGATATTTAGTCGTTTTCAGCCAATTTTCTGGATTTTTGAAAATTTCACTTTTTTGTGAAAATATCCACTAAATGAGGGAATAATATGTGTGAGGGTACCCCAGGAGAGTTCCAAATGTGTGTGGGTAGAATATATATCCCACGGGGGTAAAATTGAAAAAAGTTTAAATATTTTTTTTTTTGGATTTACTCATTTTTCTGGCATTTATCAGACTTTCAGATAGGGGAAATGTAAGTGAGCATTCAGATTTCAGTTCCAGAGCGATTCGCCCAATGAGTCCTTGATATTTCGTGGTTTTCAGCTAATTTTCTGGATTTTTGAAAATTTCACTTTTTTTGTGAAAATATCCACTAAATGAGGGAATAATATGTGTGAAGGTACCCCAGGAGAGTTCCAAATGTGTGTGGGTAGAATATATATCCCACGGGGGTAAAATTGAAAAAAGTTGAAAATTTTTTTTTTTTGGACTTAGTCATATTTCCGGCGTTTATCAGACTTTCACATACGGGAAATGTCAGTGAGCGTTCCGATTTCAGTTCCAGAGCGATTCGCCCAATGAGTCCTTGATATTTAGTCGTTTTCAGCCAATTTTCTGGATTTTTGAAAATTTCACTTTTTTGTGAAAATATCCACTAAATGAGGGAATAATATGTGTGAGGTTACCCCAGGAGAGTTCCAAATGTGTGTGGGTAGAATATATATCCCACGGGGGTAAAATTGAAAAAAGTTAAAATATTTTTTTTTTTGGATTTAGTCATTTTTCTGTCACTTATCAGACTTTCAGATAGGGGAAATGTAAGTGAGCATTCCGATTTCAGTTCCAGAGCGATTCGCCCAATGAGTCCTTGATATTTAGTCGTTTTCAGGCAATTTTCTGGATTTTTGAAAATTTCACTTTTTTGTGAAAATATCCACTAAATGAGGGAATAATATGTGTGAGGGTACCCCAGGAGAGTTCCAAATGTGTGTGGGTAGAATATATATCCCACGGGGGTAAAATTGAAAAAAGTTTAAATATTTTTTTTTTGGACTTAGTCATTTTTCCGGCGCTTATCAGACTTTCAGATAGGGGAAATGTCAGTGAGCATTCCGATTTCAGTTCCAGAGCGATTCGCCCAATGAGTCCTTGATATTTAGTCGTTTTCAGGCAATTTTCTGGATTTTTAAAAATTTCACTTTTTTTTTTAAATATCCACTAAATGAGGGAGTAATATGTGTGAGGTTACCCCAGGAGAGTTCCAAATGTGTGTGGGTAGAATATATATCCCACGGGGGTAAAATTGAAAAAAGTTGAAAAAAATTTTTTTTTGGACTTAGTCATTTTACCGGCGTTTATCAGACTTTCAGATAGGGGAAATGTCAGTGAGCATTCCGATTTCAGTTCCAGAGCGATTTGCCCAATGAGTCCTTGAAATTTAGTCGTTTTCAGCCAATTTTCTGAATTTTTGAAAATTTCACTTTTTTGTGAAAATATCCACTAAATAAGGGAATAATATGTGTGAGGGTACCCCAGGAGAGTTCCAAATGTGTGTGGGTAGAATGTATATCCCACGGGGGTAAAATTGAAAAAAAAATTTTTTTGGACTTTGTCATTTTTCCGTCGTTTATCAGACTTTCACATAGGGGAAATGTCAGTGAGCGTTCCGATTTCAGTTCCAGAGCGACTCGCCCAATGAGTCCTTGATGTTTCATCGTTGTCAGGCAATTTTCTGGATTTTTGAAAATTTCACTTTTTTGTGAAAATATCCACTAAATGAGGGAATAATATGTGTGAGGGTACCTCAGGAGAGTTCCATATGTGTGTGGGTAGAATATATATCAGACGGGGGGTAAAATTGAAAAAAGTTGAAAACATTTTTTTTTTGGACTTAGTCATTTTTCCGGCATTTATCAGACTTTCAGAAAGGAGAAATATCAGTGAGCGTTCCGATTTCAGTTCCAGAGCGATTCGCCCAATGAGTCCTTGATATTTAGTCGTTTTCAGCCAATTTTCTGGATTTTTGAAAATTTCACTTTTTTGTGAAAATATCCACTAAATGAGGGAATAATATGTGTGAGGGTACCCCAGGAGAGTTCCAAATGTGTGTGGGTAGAATATATTTCCCACGGGGGTAAAATTGAAAAAAGTTTAAAAATTTTTTCTTTTGGATTTAGTTATTTTTCGGCGTTTATCAGACTTTCAGATAGGGGAAATGTCAGTGAGCATTCCGATTTCAGTTCCAGAGCGTTTCGACCAATGAGTCCTTGATATTTAGTCGTTTTCAGCCAATTTTCTGGATTTTTGAAAATTTTACTTTTTTGTGAAAATATCAACTAAATGAGGGAATATTATGTGTGAGGGTACCCCAGGAGAATTCCAAATGTGTGTGGGTAGAATATATATCCCACGGGGGTAAAATTGAAAAAAAAAATTTTTGGGGACTTAGTCATTTTTCCGGCGTTTATCAGACTTTCAGATTGGGAGTGAGCTAGGGAGTGAGCGTTCTGATTTCAGTTCCAGAGCGATTCGCCCAATGAGTCCTTGATATTTCGTCGTCAGGCAATTTTCAGAATTTTTGATAATTTCACTTTTTCGTGAAAATATTGACTAAATGAGGGAATAATATGTGTGAGGTTACCTCAGGAGAGTTCCAAATGTGTGTGGGTAGAATGTACAGTGCCTACAAGTAGTATTCAAACCCCTGCAGATTTAGCTGGTTTGATAAGATGCAAATAAGTTAGAGCCTTCAAACTGCAAACGAGAGTAGATTTTATGAACAGAAGCATAAATCTTACACACCAAAAAGTTATGTTGCTCAGTTGAATTTTATTAAATTTTAAACATAAAAGTGTGGGTCAATTATTATACAACCCCTATGTTTAATATTTTGTGGAATAACCCTTGTTTGCAATTACAGCTAATAATCGTCTTTTATAAGACCTGATCAGGCCGGCACAGGTCTGTGGAGTTATCTTGGCCCACTCCTCCATGCAGATCTTCTCCAAGTTATCTAGGTTCTTTGGGTGTCTCATGTGGACTTTATTCTTGAGCTCCTTCAACAAGTTTTCAATTGGGTTAAGGTCAGGAGACTGACTAGGCCACTCCAACACCTTGACTATTTCCCTATTGAACCAGGCCTTGGTTTTCTTGGCTGTGTGCTTTGGGTTGTTGTCTTGTTGGAAGATGAAATTATGACCCATCTTAAGATCCTTGATGGAGGAGCGGAGGTTCTTGGCCAAAATCTCCAGGTAGGCCGTGCTATGCATCTTCCCATGGATGCGGACCAGATGGCCAGGCCCCTTGGCAGAGAAACAGCCCCACAGCATGATGCTGCCACCACCATGCTTGACTGTAGAGATGGTATTCTTGGGGTCATATGCAGTGCCATCCAGTCTCCAAACGTCACGTGTGTGGTTGGCACCAAAGATCTCGATCTTGGTCTCATCAGACCATAGAAACTTGAACCAGTCTGTCTCAGAGTCCTCCAAGTGATCATGAGCAAACTGTAGACGTGCCTTGACATGACACTTTGAAAGTAAAGGTACCTTACGGGCTCGTCTGGAACGGAGACCATTGCGGTGGAGTACGTTACTTATGGTATTGCCTGAAACCAATGTCCCCACTGCCATGAGATCTTCCCGGAGCTCCTTCCTTGTTGTCCTTGGGTTAGCCTTGACTCTTCGGACAAGCCTGGCCTCGGCACGGGAGGACACTTTCAAAGGCTGTCCTGGTCGTGGAAGGCTAACAGTAGTTCCATAAGCCTTCCACTTACGGATGATGCTCCCAACAGTGGAGACAGGTAGGCCCAACTCCTTGGAAAGGGTTTTGTACCCCTTGCCAGCCTTGTGACCCTCCACGATCTTGTCTCTGATGGCCTTGGAATGCTCCTTTGTCTTCCCATGTTGACCATGTCTGAGTGCTGTTCACAAGTTTGGGGAGGGTCTTAAATAGTCAGAAAAGGCTGGCAAAAGAGATCTTTAATCCACACATGTGAAGCTCATTATTCTTGTGTCTGAACTACTTCTTAATACTTTAGGGGGACCAAACAGAATTCTTGTGGTTTGAGGGGTTGAATAATAAATGACACTCTAAACTAACTTTTTACGTTTAAAAAAAAAAAAAAAAAAAAAAATTGCTGCAGTGCATTTCCCACTTCCAGGCTGATCTACAGTACAAATGTCACAATGCCAAGTTAATTCCGCATGTGTCAACCAGCTAAATCTGCAGGGGGTTGAATACTACTTGTAGGCACTGAGTGTCCCACGGGGGTAAAATTGAAAAGAGTTGAAAACATTTTTTTTTTTGGACTTAGTCATTTTTCCGGCGTTTATCAGACTTTCAGATAGGGGAAATGTCAGTGAGCGTTCCGATTTCAGTTCCAGAGCGATTCGCCCAATGAGTCCTTGATATTTAGTCGTTTTCAGCCAATTTTCTGGATTTATGAAAATTTCACTTTTTTGTGAAAATATCCACTAAATGAGGGAATAATTTGTGTGAGGGTACCCCAGGAGAGTTCCAAATGTGTGTGGGAAGAATATATATCCCACAGGGTTAAAATTGAAAAAAAATTTTTTTTTTGCACTTAGTCATTTTTCCGTTGTTTATCAGGCTTTCAGATAGGGGAAATGTCAGTAAGCATTCCGATTTCAGTTCCAGAGCGATTCGCCCAATGAGTCCTTGATATTTAGTCGCTTTCAGCCAATTTTCTGGTTTTTCAAAAATTTCACTTTTTTGTGAAAATATTCTCTAAATGAGGGAATAATATGTGTGAGGGTACCCCAGGAGTGTTCCAAATGTGTGTGGGTATAATATATATCCCACGGGGGTAAAATTGAAAAAAGTTGAAAAAATTTTTTTTTGGACTTAGTCATTTTTCCGGCGTTTATCAGACTTTCAGATAGGGGAAATGTCAGTGAGCATTCCGATTTCAGTTCCAGAGCGATTCGCCCAGAGTCCTTGATATTTAGTCTTTTTCAGACAATTTTCTGGATTTATGAAAATTTCACTTTTTTGTGAAAATATCCACTAAATGAGGGAATAATATGTGTGAGGGTACCCCAGGAGAGTCCCAAATGTGTGTGGGTAGAATATATATCCCACAGGGGTAAAATTGAAAAAAGTTGAAAACATTTTTTTTTTGGATTTAGTCATTTTTCCGGCATTTATCAGACTTTTAGATACGGGAAATGTCAGTGAGGGTTCTTATTTCAGTTCCAGAGTGATTCGCTGGATGAGTCCTTGATATTTCGTCGTTTTCAGGCAATTTTCTGGATTTTTGAAAATTTCACTTTTTTGTGAAAATATCCACTAAATGAGGGAGTAATATGTGTGAGGTTACCCCAGGAGAGATCCAAATGTGTGTGGGTAGAATATATATCCCACAGGGTTAATATCCCACAGGGTTAAAATTGAAAATAGTTGAAAAAAAATTTTTTTTTTGTACTTAGTCATTTTTCCGGCGTTTATCAGACTTTCAGATAGGGGAAATGTCAGTGAGCATTCCAATTTCAGTTCCAGAGCGATTCGCCCAATGAGTCCTTGATATTTAGTCGTTTTCAGCCAATTTTCTGGATTTTTGAAAATTTCACTTTTTTGTGAAAATATCCACTAAATGAGGGAATAATATGTGTGAGGGTACCCCAGGAGAGTTCCAAATGTGTGTGGGTAGAATATATATTCAACGGGGGTAAAATTGAAAAAAGTTGAAAAATTTTTTTTTTTGGACTTAGTCATTTTTCTGGCGTTTATCAGACTTTCAGATAGGGGAAATGTCAGTGATCGTTCCGATTTCATTTCCAGAGCGATTTGCCCAATGAGTCCTTGATATTTAGTAGTTTACAGGCAATTTTCTGGATTTTTGAAAATTTCACTTTTTTGTGAAAATATCCACTGAATGAGGGAATAATATGTGTGAGGGTACCCCAGGAGAGTTACAAATGTGTGTGGGTAGAATATATATCCCTCGGGGGTAAAATTGAAAAAAGTTGAAAAATTTTTTTTTTTGGACTTAGTCATTTTTCTGGCGTTTATCAGACTTTCAGATAGGGGAAATGTCAGTGATCGTTCCGATTTCATTTCCAGAGCGATTTGCCCAATGAGTCCTTGATATTTCGTCATTTTCAGCTAATTTTCTGGATTTTTGAAAATTTCACTTTTTTGTGAAAATATCCTCTAAATGAGGGAATAATATGTGTTAGGGTACCCCAGGAGAGTTCCAAATTTGTGTGGGTAGAATATATATCCCACGGGGTAAAATTGAAAAAAGTTTAAAAAAAATTTTTTTTGGACTTAGCCATTTTTCTGGCTTTTATCAGACTTTCAGATAGGGGAAATGTCAGTGAGCATTCCAATTTCAGTTGCAGAGCGATTCGCCCAATGAGTCCTTGATATTTAGTTGTTTTCAGCCAATTTTCTGGATTTTTGAAAATTTCACTTTTTTGTGAAATTATCCACTAAATGAGGGAATAATATGTGTAAGGGTACTCCAGGAGAGTTCCAAATGTGTGTGGTAGAATATATATCCCACGGGGGTAAAATTGAAAAAGTTGAAAAAAATTTTTTTTTGGACTTAGTCATTTTTCCGGCGTTTATCAGACTTTCAGATAGGAGAAATGTCAGTGAGCGTTCCGATTTCAGTTACAGAGCGATTCGCCCAATGAGTCCTTGATATTTAGTCGTTTTCAGGCAATTTTCTGGATTTTTGAAAATTTCACTTTTTTTTTAAAATATCCACTAAATGAGGGAGTAATATGTGTGAGGTTACCCCAGGAGAGATCCAAATGTGTGTGGGTAGAATATATATCCCACAGGGTTAATATCCCACAGGGTTAAAATTGAAAATAGTTGAAAAAAAATTTTTTTTTTGTACTTAGTCATTTTTCCGGCGTTTATCAGACTTTCAGATAGGGGAAATGTCAGTGAGCATTCCGATTTCAGTTCCAGAGCGATTCGCCCAATGAGTCCTTGATATTTAGTCGTTTTCAGGCAATTTTCTGGATTTTTGAAAATGTCACTTTTTTTGTGAAAATATCCACTAAATGAGGGAATAATATCTGTGAGGGTACCCCAGGAGAGTTCCAAATGTGTGTGGGTAGAATATATATCCCACGGGGGTAAAATTGAAAAAAGTTTAAATATTTTTTTTTTTGGATTTAGTCATTTTTCTGGCATTTATCAGACTTTCAGATAGGGGAAATGTAAGTGAACATTCCGATTTCAGTTCCAGAGCGATTCGCCCAATGAGTCCTTGATATTTAGTCGTTTTCAGCCAATTTTCTGGATTTTTGAAAATTTCACTTTTTTGTGAAAATATCCACTAAATGAGGAAATAATATGTGTGAGGGTACCCCAGGAGAGTTCCAAATGTGTGTGGGTAGAATATATATCCCACGGGGGTAAAATTGAAAAAAGTTGAAAAATTTTTTTTTTTGGACTTAGTCATATTTCCGGCATTTATCAGACTTTCACATACGGGAAATGTCAGTGAGCGTTCCGATTTCAGTTCCAGAGCGATTCGCCCAATGAGTCCTTGATATTTAGTCGTTTTCAGGCAATTTTCTGGATTTTTGAAATATTTCACTTTTTTGTGAAAATATCCACTAAATGAGGGAATAATATGTGTGAGGTACCCCAGGAGAGTTCCAAATGTGTGTGGGTAGAATATATATCCCACAGGGTTAAAATTGAAAATAGTTGAAAAAAAATTTTTTTTTGTACTTAGTCATTTTTCCCGCGTTTATCAGACTTTCAGATAGGGGAAATGTCAGTGAGCATTCCGAATTCAGTTCCAGAGCGATTTACCCAATGAATCCTTGATATTTAGTCGTTTTCAGCCAATTTTCTGGATTTTTGAAAATTTCACTTTTTTGTGAAAATATCCACTAAATGAGGGAATAATATGTGTGAGGGTACCCCAGGAGAGTTCCAAATGTGTGTGGGTAGAATATATATCCCACGGGGGTAAAATTGAAAAAAGTTTAAATATTTTTTTTTTTGGACTTACTCATTTTTCTGGCATTTATCAGACTTTCAGATAGGGGAAATGTAAGTGAGCATTCCGATTTCAGTTCCAGAGCGATTCGCCCAATGAGTCCTTGATATTTAGTCGTTTTCAGCCAATTTTCTGGATTTTTGAAAATTTCACTTTTTTGTGAAAATATCCACTAAATGAGGGAATAATATGTGTGAGGGTACCCCAGGAGAGTTCCAAATGTGTGTGGGTAGAATATATATCCCACAGGGTTAAAATTGAAAATAGTTGAAAAAAAATTTTTTTTTGTAGTTAGTCATTTTTCCCGCGTTTATCAGACTTTCAGATAGGGGAATTGTCAGTGAGCATTCCGAATTCAGTTCCAGAGCGATTTGCCCAATGAGTCCTTGATATTTAGTCGTTTTCAGCCAATTTTCTGGATTTTTGAAAATTTCACTTTTTTGTGAAAATATCCACTAAATGAGGGAATAATATGTGTGAGGGTACCCCAGGAGAGTTCCAAATGTGTGTGGGTAGAATATATATCCCACGGGGGTAAAATTGAAAAAAGTTTAAATATTTTTTTTTTTGGATTTACTCATTTTTCTGGCATTTATCAGACTTTCAGATAGGGGAAATGTAAGTGAGCATTCAGATTTCAGTTCCAGAGCGATTCGCCCAATGAGTCCTTGATATTTCGTGGTTTTCAGCTAATTTTCTGGATTTTTGAAAATTTCACTTTTTTTGTGAAAATATCCACTAAATGAGGGAATAATATGTGTGAAGGTACCCCAGGAGAGTTCCAAATGTGTGTGGGTAGAATATATATCCCACGGGGGTAAAATTGAAAAAAGTTGAAAATTTTTTTTTTTTGGACTTAGTCATATTTCCGGCGTTTATCAGACTTTCACATACGGGAAATGTCAGTGAGCGTTCCGATTTCAGTTCCAGAGCGATTCGCCCAATGAGTCCTTGATATTTAGTCGTTTTCAGCCAATTTTCTGGATTTTTGAAAATTTCACTTTTTTGTGAAAATATCCACTAAATGAGGGAATAATATGTGTGAGGTTACCCCAGGAGAGTTCCAAATGTGTGTGGGTAGAATATATATCCCACGGGGGTAAAATTGAAAAAAGTTGAAATATTTTTTTTTTTGGATTTAGTCATTTTTCTGGCATTTATCAGACTTTCAGATAGGGGAAATGTAAGTGAGCATTCCGATTTCAGTTCCAGAGCGTTTCGCCCAATGAGTCCTTGATATTTAGTCGTTTTCAGGCAATTTTCTGGCTTTTTGAAAATTTCACTTTTTTGTGAAAATATCCACTAAATAAGGGAATAATATGTGTGAGGGTACCCCAGGAGAGTTCCAAATGTGTGTGGGTAGAATATATATCCCACGGGGGTAAAATTGAAAAATGTTTAAATATTTTTTTTTTTGGATTTACTCATTTTTCTGGCATTTATCAGACTTTCAGATAGTGGAAATGTAAGTGAGCATTCCGAATTCAGTTCCAGAGCGATTCGCCCAATGAGTCCTTGATATTTAGTCGTTTTCAGCCAATTTTCTGGATTTTTGAAAATTTCACTTTTATGTGAAAATATCCACTAAATGAGGGAATAATATGTGTGAGGGTACCCCAGGAGAGTTCCAAATGTGTGTGGGTAGAATATATATCCCACGGGGGTAAAATTGAAAAAAGTTTAAATATTTTTTTTTTGTACATAGTCATTTTTCCGGCGTTTATCAGACTTTCAGATAGGGGAAATGTCAGTGAGCATTCCGATTTCAGTTACAGAGCGATTCGCCCAATGAGTTCTTGATATTTAGTCGTTTTCAGGCAATTTTCTGGATTTTTGAAAATTTCACTTTTTTTTTAAAATATCCACTAAATGAGGGAGTAATATGTGTGAGGTTACCCCAGGAGAGTTCCAAATGTGTGTGGGTAGAATATATATCCCACGGGGGTAAAATTGAAAAAAGTTGAAAAATTTTTTCTTTTGGACTTAGTCATATTTCCGGCGTTTATCAGACTTTCACATACGGGAAATGTCAGTGAGCGTTCCGATTTCAGTTCCAGAGCGATTCGCCCAATGAGTCCTTGATATTTAGTCGTTTTCAGCCAATTTTCTGGATTTTTGAAAATTTCACTTTTTTGTGAAAATATCCACTGAATGAGGGAATAATATGTGTGAGGTTACCCCAGTAGAGTTCCAAATGTGTGTGGGTAGAATATATATCCCACGGGGGTAAAATTGAAAAAAGTTGAAATATTTTTTTTTTTGATTTAGTCATTTTTCTGGCATTTATCAGACTTTCAGATAGGGGAAATGTAAGTGAGCATTCCGATTTCAGTTCCACAGCGATTCGCCCAATGAGTCCATGATATTTAGTCGTTTTCAGGCAATTTTCTGGATTTTTGAAAATTTCACTTTTTTGTGAAAATATCCACTAAATGAGGGAATAATATGTGTGAGGGTACCCCAGAAGAGGTCCAAATGTGTGTGTTTAGAATATATATCCCACGGGGGTAAAATTGAAAAAAGTTTAAATATTTTTTTTTTGGACTTAGTCATTTTTCCGGCGTTTATCAGACTTTCAGATAGGGGAAATGTCAGTGAGCATTCCGATTTCAGTTACAGAGCGATTCGCCCAATGAGTTCTTGATATTTAGTCGTTTTCAGGCAATTTTCTGGATTTTTGAAAATTTCACTTTTTTTTTAAATATCCACTAAATGAGGGAGTAATATGTGTGAGGTTACCCCAGGAGAGTTCCAAATGTGTGTGGGTAGAATATATATCCCACGGGGGTAAAATTGAAAAAAGTTGAAATTTTTTTTTTTGGGATTTAGTCATTTTTTTGGATTTTTTCAGACTTTCAGATAGGGGAAATGTAAGTGAGGATTCCGATTTCAGTTCCAGAGCGATTCGCCCAATGAGTCCTTGATATTTCGTGGTTTTCAGCTAATTTTCTGGATTTTTGAAAATTTCACTTTTTTGTGAAAATATCCACTAAATGAGGGAATAATATGTGTGAGGGTACCCCAGGAGAGTTCCAAATGTGTGTGGGTAGAATATATATCCCACGGGGGTAAAATTGAAAAAAGTTGAAAAAATTTTTTTTTGGGATTTACTCATTTTTCTGGCATTTATCAGACTTTCAGATAGTGGAAATGTAAGTGAGCATTCCGATTTCAGTTCCAGAGCGATTCGCCCAATGAGTCCTTGATATTTAGTCGTTTTCAGCCAATTTTCTGGATTTTTGAAAATTTCACTTTTTTGTGAAAATATCCACTAAATGAGGGAATAATACGTGTGAGGTTACCCCAGGAGAGTTCCAAATGTGTGTGGGTAGAATGTATATCCCACAGGGTTAAAATTGAAAATAGTTGAAAAAAATTTTTTTTTGTACTTAGTCATTTTTCCGGCTTTTATCGGACTTTCAGATACTGGAAATGTCAGTGAACATTCCGATTTCAGTTCCAGAGCGATTCGCCCAATGAGTCCTTGATATTTAGTCGTTTTCAAGCAATTTTCTGGATTTTTGAAAATTTCACTTTTTTGTGAAAATATCCACTAAATGAGGGAATAATATGTGTGAGGTTACCCCAGTAGAGTTCCAAATGTGTGTGGGTAGAATATATATCCCACGGGGGTAAAATTGAAAAAAGTTTAAATATTTTTTTTTTTGGATTTAGTCATTTTTTTGGCATTTATCAGACTTTCAGATAGGGGAAATGTAAGTGAGCATTCCGATTTCAGTTCCACAGCGATTCGCCCAATGAGTCCATGATATTTAGTCGTTTTCAGGCAATTTTCTGGATTTTTGAAAATTTCACTTTTTTGTGAAAATATCCACTAAATGAGGGAATAATATGTGTGAGGGTACCCCAGGAGAGTTCCAAATGTGTGTGGGTAGAATATATATCCCACGGGGGTAAAATTGAAAAAAGTTTAAATATTTTTTTTTTGGACTTAGTCATTTTTCCGGCGCTTATCAGACTTTCAGATAGGGGAAATGTCAGTGAGCATTCCGATTTCAGTTCCAGAGCGATTCGCCCAATGAGTCCTTGATATTTAGTCGTTTTCAGGCAATTTTCTGGATTTTTGAAAATTTCACTTTTTTTTTTAAATATCCACTAAATGAGGGAGTAATATGTGTGAGGTTACCCCAGGAGAGTTCCAAATGTGTGTGGGTAGAATATATATCCCACGGGGGTAAAATTGAAAAAAGTTGAAATATTTTTTTTTTTGGATTTAGTCATTTTTCTGGCATTCATCAGACTTTCAGATAGGGGAAATGTAAGTGAGCATTCCGATTTCAGTTCCAGAACGATTCGCCCAATGAGTCCTTGATATTTAGTCGTTTTCAGGCAATTTTCTGGATTTTTGAAAATTTCAATTTTTTGTGAAAATATCCACTAAATGAGGGAATAATATGTGTGATGTTACCTCAGGAGAGATCCAAATGTGTGTGGGTAGAATATATATCCCACAGGGTTAAAATTGAAAATAGTTGAAAAAAATTTTTTTTTTGTACTTAGTCATTTTTCCGGCGTTTATCAGACTTTCAGATAGGGGAAATGTCAGTGAGCATTCCGATTTCAGTTCCAGAGCGATTCGCCCAATGAGTCCTTGATATTTAGTCGTTTTCAGCCAATTTTCTGGATTTTTGAAAATTTCACTTTTTTGTGAAAATATCCACTAAATGAGGGAATAATATGTGTGAGGTTACCCCAGGAGAGTTCCAAATGTGTGTGGGTAGAATATATATCCCACGGGGGTAAAATTGAAAAAAGTTGAAATATTTTTTTTTTTGGATTTAGTCATTTTTCTGGCATTTATCTGACTTTCAGATAGGGGAAATGTAAGTGAGCATTCCGATTTCAGTTCCAGAGCGTTTCGCCCAATGAGTCCTTGATATTTAGTCGTTTTCAGGCAATTTTCTGGCTTTTTGAAAATTTCACTTTTTTGTGAAAATATCCACTAAATAAGGGAATAATATGTGTGAGGGTACCCCAGGAGAGTTCCAAATGTGTGTGGGTAGAATATATATCCCACGGGGGTAAAATTGAAAAATGTTTAAATATTTTTTTTTTTGGATTTACTCATTTTTCTGGCATTTATCAGACTTTCAGATAGTGGAAATGTAAGTGAGCATTCCGATTTCAGTTCCAGAGCGATTCGCCCAATGAGTCCTTGATATTTAGTCGTTTTCAGCCAATTTTCTGGATTTTTGAAAATTTCACTTTTATGTGAAAATATCCACTAAATGAGGGAATAATATGTGTGAGGGTACCCCAGGAGAGTTCCAAATGTGTGTGGGTAGAATATATATCCCACGGGGGTAAAATTGAAAAAAGTTTAAATATTTTTTTTTTGTACATAGTCATTTTTCCGGCGTTTATCAGACTTTCAGATAGGGGAAATGTCAGTGAGCATTCCGATTTCAGTTACAGAGCGATTCGCCCAATGAGTTCTTGATATTTAGTCGTTTTCAGGCAATTTTCTGGATTTTTGAAAATTTCACTTTTTTTTTAAAATATCCACTAAATGAGGGAGTAATATGTGTGAGGTTACCCCAGGAGAGTTCCAAATGTGTGTGGGTAGAATATATATCCCACGGGGGTAAAATTGAAAAAAGTTGAAAAATTTTTTCTTTTGGACTTAGTCATATTTCCGGCGTTTATCAGACTTTCACATACGGGAAATGTCAGTGAGCGTTCCGATTTCAGTTCCAGAGCGATTCGCCCAATGAGTCCTTGATATTTAGTCGTTTTCAGCCAATTTTCTGGATTTTTGAAAATTTCACTTTTTTGTGAAAATATCCACTGAATGAGGGAATAATATGTGTGAGGTTACCCCAGTAGAGTTCCAAATGTGTGTGGGTAGAATATATATCCCACGGGGGTAAAATTGAAAAAAGTTGAAATATTTTTTTTTTTGATTTAGTCATTTTTCTGGCATTTATCAGACTTTCAGATAGGGGAAATGTAAGTGAGCATTCCGATTTCAGTTCCACAGCGATTCGCCCAATGAGTCCATGATATTTAGTCGTTTTCAGGCAATTTTCTGGATTTTTGAAAATTTCACTTTTTTGTGAAAATATCCACTAAATGAGGGAATAATATGTGTGAGGGTACCCCAGAAGAGGTCCAAATGTGTGTGTTTAGAATATATATCCCACGGGGGTAAAATTGAAAAAAGTTTAAATATTTTTTTTTTGGACTTAGTCATTTTTCCGGCGTTTATCAGACTTTCAGATAGGGGAAATGTCAGTGAGCATTCCGATTTCAGTTACAGAGCGATTCGCCCAATGAGTTCTTGATATTTAGTCGTTTTCAGGCAATTTTCTGGATTTTTGAAAATTTCACTTTTTTTTTAAATATCCACTAAATGAGGGAGTAATATGTGTGAGGTTACCCCAGGAGAGTTCCAAATGTGTGTGGGTAGAATATATATCCCACGGGGGTAAAATTGAAAAAAGTTGAAATTTTTTTTTTTGGGATTTAGTCATTTTTTTGGATTTTTTCAGACTTTCAGATAGGGGAAATGTAAGTGAGCATTCCGATTTCAGTTCCAGAGCGATTCGCCCAATGAGTCCTTGATATTTCGTGGTTTTCAGCTAATTTTCTGGATTTTTGAAAATTTCACTTTTTTGTGAAAATATCCACTAAATGAGGGAATAATATGTGTGACGGTACCCCAGGAGAGTTCCAAATGTGTGTGGGTAGAATATATATCCCACGGGGGTAAAATTGAAAAAAGTTGAAAAAATTTTTTTTTTGGATTTACTCATTTTTCTGGCATTTATCAGACTTTCAGATAGTGGAAATGTAAGTGAGCATTCCGATTTCAGTTCCAGAGCGATTCGCCCAATGAGTCCTTGATATTTAGTCGTTTTCAGCCAATTTTCTGGATTTTTGAAAATTTCACTTTTTTGTGAAAATATCCACTAAATGAGGGAATAATACGTGTGAGGTTACCCCAGGAGAGTTCCAAATGTGTGTGGGTAGAATGTATATCCCACAGGGTTAAAATTGAAAATAGTTGAAAAAAATTTTTTTTTGTACTTAGTCATTTTTCCGGCTTTTATCGGACTTTCAGATACTGGAAATGTCAGTGAACATTCCGATTTCAGTTCCAGAGCGATTCGCCCAATGAGTCCTTGATATTTAGTCGTTTTCAAGCAATTTTCTGGATTTTTGAAAATTTCACTTTTTTGTGAAAATATCCACTAAATGAGGGAATAATATGTGTGAGGTTACCCCAGTAGAGTTCCAAATGTGTGTGGGTAGAATATATATCCCACGGGGGTAAAATTGAAAAAAGTTTAAATATTTTTTTTTTTGGATTTAGTCATTTTTTTGGCATTTATCAGACTTTCAGATAGGGGAAATGTAAGTGAGCATTCCGATTTCAGTTCCACAGCGATTCGCCCAATGAGTCCATGATATTTAGTCGTTTTCAGGCAATTTTCTGGATTTTTGAAAATTTCACTTTTTTGTGAAAATATCCACTAAATGAGGGAATAATATGTGTGAGGGTACCCCAGGAGAGTTCCAAATGTGTGTGGGTAGAATATATATCCCACGGGGGTAAAATTGAAAAAAGTTTAAATATTTTTTTTTTGGACTTAGTCATTTTTCCGGCGCTTATCAGACTTTCAGATAGGGGAAATGTCAGTGAGCATTCCGATTTCAGTTCCAGAGCGATTCGCCCAATGAGTCCTTGATATTTAGTCGTTTTCAGGCAATTTTCTGGATTTTTGAAAATTTCACTTTTTTTTTTAAATATCCACTAAATGAGGGAGTAATATGTGTGAGGTTACCCCAGGAGAGTTCCAAATGTGTGTGGGTAGAATATATATCCCACGGGGGTAAAATTGAAAAAAGTTGAAATATTTTTTTTTTTGGATTTAGTCATTTTTCTGGCATTCATCAGACTTTCAGATAGGGGAAATGTAAGTGAGCATTCCGATTTCAGTTCCAGAACGATTCGCCCAATGAGTCCTTGATATTTAGTCGTTTTCAGGCAATTTTCTGGATTTTTGAAAATTTCAATTTTTTGTGAAAATATCCACTAAATGAGGGAATAATATGTGTGATGTTACCTCAGGAGAGATCCAAATGTGTGTGGGTAGAATATATATCCCACAGGGTTAAAATTGAAAATAGTTGAAAAAAATTTTTTTTTTGTACTTAGTCATTTTTCCGGCGTTTATCAGACTTTCAGATAGGGGAAATGTCAGTGAGCATTCCGATTTCAGTTCCAGAGCGATTCGCCCAATGAGTCCTTGATATTTAGTCGTTTTCAGCCAATTTTCTGGATTTTTGAAAATTTCACTTTTTTGTGAAAATATCCACTAAATGAGGGAATAATATGTGTGAGGTTACCCCAGGAGAGTTCCAAATGTGTGTGGGTAGAATATATATCCCACGGGGGTAAAATTGAAAAAAGTTGAAATATTTTTTTTTTTGGATTTAGTCATTTTTCTGGCATTTATCTGACTTTCAGATAGGGGAAATGTAAGTGAGCATTCCGATTTCAGTTCCAGAGCGTTTCGCCCAATGAGTCCTTGATATTTAGTCGTTTTCAGGCAATTTTCTGGCTTTTTGAAAATTTCACTTTTTTGTGAAAATATCCACTAAATAAGGGAATAATATGTGTGAGGGTACCCCAGGAGAGTTCCAAATGTGTGTGGGTAGAATATATATCCCACGGGGGTAAAATTGAAAAATGTTTAAATATTTTTTTTTTTGGATTTACTCATTTTTCTGGCATTTATCAGACTTTCAGATAGTGGAAATGTAAGTGAGCATTCCGATTTCAGTTCCAGAGCGATTCGCCCAATGAGTCCTTGATATTTAGTCGTTTTCAGCCAATTTTCTGGATTTTTGAAAATTTCACTTTTATGTGAAAATATCCACTAAATGAGGGAATAATATGTGTGAGGGTACCCCAGGAGAGTTCCAAATGTGTGTGGGTAGAATATATATCCCACGGGGGTAAAATTGAAAAAAGTTTAAATATTTTTTTTTTGTACATAGTCATTTTTCCGGCGTTTATCAGACTTTCAGATAGGGGAAATGTCAGTGAGCATTCCGATTTCAGTTACAGAGCGATTCTCCCAATGAGTTCTTGATATTTAGTCGTTTTCAGGCAATTTTCTGGATTTTTGAAAATTTCACTTTTTTTTTAAAATATCCACTAAATGAGGGAGTAATATGTGTGAGGTTACCCCAGGAGAGTTCCAAATGTGTGTGGGTAGAATATATATCCCACGGGGGTAAAATTGAAAAAAGTTGAAAAATTTTTACTTTTGGACTTAGTCATATTTCCGGCGTTTATCAGACTTTCACATACGGGAAATGTCAGTGAGCGTTCCGATTTCAGTTCCAGAGCGATTCGCCCAATGAGTCCTTGATATTTAGTCGTTTTCAGCCAATTTTCTGGATTTTTGAAAATTTCACTTTTTTGTGAAAATATCCACTAAATGAGGGAATAATATGTGTGAGGTTACCCCAGTAGAGTTCCAAATGTGTGTGGGTAGAATATATATCCCACGGGGGTAAAATTGAAAAAAGTTGAAATATTTTTTTTTTTGATTTAGTCATTTTTCTGGCATTTATCAGACTTTCAGATAGGGGAAATGTAAGTGAGCATTCCGATTTCAGTTCCACAGCGATTCGCCCAATGAGTCCATGATATTTAGTCGTTTTCAGGCAATTTTCTGGATTTTTGAAAATTTCACTTTTTTGTGAAAATATCCACTAAATGAGGGAATAATATGTGTGAGGGTACCCCAGAAGAGGTCCAAATGTGTGTGTTTAGAATATATATCCCACGGGGGTAAAATTGAAAAAAGTTTAAATATTTTTTTTTTGGACTTAGTCATTTTTCCGGCGTTTATCAGACTTTCAGATAGGGGAAATGTCAGTGAGCATTCCGATTTCAGTTACAGAGCGATTCGCCCAATGAGTTCTTGATATTTAGTCGTTTTCAGGCAATTTTCTGGATTTTTGAAAATTTCACTTTTTTTTTAAATATCCACTAAATGAGGGAGTAATATGTGTGAGGTTACCCCAGGAGAGTTCCAAATGTGTGTGGGTAGAATATATATCCCACGGGGGTAAAATTGAAAAAAGTTGAAATTTTTTTTTTTGGGATTTAGTCATTTTTTTGGATTTTTTCAGACTTTCAGATAGGGGAAATGTAAGTGAGCATTCCGATTTCAGTTCCAGAGCGATTCGCCCAATGAGTCCTTGATATTTCGTGGTTTTCAGCTAATTTTCTGGATTTTTGAAAATTTCACTTTTTTGTGAAAATATCCACTAAATGAGGGAATAATATGTGTGAGGGTACCCCAGGAGAGTTCCAAATGTGTGTGGGTAGAATATATATCCCACGGGGGTAAAATTGAAAAAAGTTGAAAAAATTTTTTTTTTGGATTTACTCATTTTTCTGGCATTTATCAGACTTTCAGATAGTGGAAATGTAAGTGAGCATTCCGATTTCAGTTCCAGAGCGATTCGCCCAATGAGTCCTTGATATTTAGTCGTTTTCAGCCAATTTTCTGCATTTTTGAAAATTTCACTTTTTTGTGAAAATATCCACTAAATGAGGGAATAATACGTGTGAGGTTACCCCAGGAGAGTTCCAAATGTGTGTGGGTAGAATGTATATCCCACAGGGTTAAAATTGAAAATAGTTGAAAAAAATTTTTTTTTTGTACTTAGTCATTTTTCCGGCTTTTATCGGACTTTCAGATACTGGAAATGTCAGTGAACATTCCGATTTCAGTTCCAGAGCGATTCGCCCAATGAGTCCTTGATATTTAGTCGTTTTCAAGCAATTTTCTGGATTTTTGAAAATTTCACTTTTTTGTGAAAATATCCACTAAATGAGGGAATAATATGTGTGAGGGTACCCCAGGAGAGTTCCAAATGTGTGTGGGTAGAATATATATCCCACGGGGGTAAAATTGAAAAAAGTTGAAATATTTTTTTTTTTGGATTTACTCATTTTTCTGGCATTTATCAGACTTTCAGATAGGGGAAATGTAAGTGAGCATTCCGATTTCAGTTCCAGAGCGATTCGCCCAATGAGTCCTTGATATTTAGTCGTTTTCAGGCAATTTTCTGGCTTTTTGAAAATTTCACTTTTTTGTGAAAATATCCACTAAATAAGGGAATAATATGTGTGAGGGTACCCCAGGAGAGTTCCAAATGTGTGTGGGTAGAATATATATCCCACGGGGGTAAAATTGAAAAATGTTTAAATATTTTTTTTTTTGGATTTACTCATTTTTCTGGCATTTATCAGACTTTCAGATAGTGGAAATGTAAGTGAGCATTCCGATTTCAGTTCCAGAGCGATTCGCCCAATGAGTCCTTGATATTTAGTCGTTTTCAGCCAATTTTCTGGATTTTTGAAAATTTCACTTTTATGTGAAAATATCCACTAAATGAGGGAATAATATGTGTGAGGGTACCCCAGGAGAGTTCCAAATGTGTGTGGGTAGAATATATATCCCACGGGGGTAAAATTGAAAAAAGTTTAAATATTTTTTTTTTGGACTTAGTCATTTTTCCGGCGTTTATCAGACTTTCAGATAGGGGAAATGTCAGTGAGCATTCCGATTTCAGTTACAGAGCGATTCGCCCAATGAGTTCTTGATATTTAGTCGTTTTCAGGCAATTTTCTGGATTTTTGAAAATTTCACTTTTTTTTAAAAATATCCACTAAATGAGGGAGTAATATGTGTGAGGTTACCACAGGAGAGTTCCAAATGTGTGTGGGTAGAATATATATCCCACGGGGGTAAAATTGAAAAAAGTTGAAAAATTTTTTCTTTTGGACTTAGTCATATTTCCGGCGTTTATCAGACTTTCACATACGGGAAATGTCAGTGAGCGTTCCGATTTCAGTTCCAGAGCGATTCGCCCAATGAGTCCTTGATATTTAGTCGTTTTCAGCCAATTTTCTGGATTTTTGAAAATTTCACTTTTTTGTGAAAATATCCACTAAATGAGGGAATAATATGTGTGAGGTTACCCCAGTAGAGTTCCCAAATGTGTGTGGGTAGAATATATATCCCACGGGGGTAAAATTGAAAAAAGTTTAAATATTTTTTTTTTTGGATTTAGTCATTTTTTTGGCATTTATCAGACTTTCAGATAGGGGAAATGTAAGTGAGCATTCCGATTTCAGTTCCACAGCGATTCGCCCAATGAGTCCATGATATTTAGTCGTTTTCAGGCAATTTTCTGGATTTTTGAAAATTTCACTTTTTTGTGAAAATATCCACTAAATGAGGGAATAATATGTGTGAGGGTACCCCAGAAGAGTTCCAAATGTGTGTGTTTAGAATATATATCCCACGGGGGTAAAATTGAAAAAAGTTTAAATATTTTTTTTTTGGACTTAGTCATTTTTCCGGCGTTTATCAGACTTTCAGATAGGGGAAATGTCAGTGAGCATTCCGATTTCAGTTACAGAGCGATTCGCCCAATGAGTTCTTGATATTTAGTCGTTTTCAGGCAATTTTCTGGATTTTTGAAAATTTCACTTTTTTTTTAAATATCCACTAAATGAGGGAGTAATATGTGTGAGGTTACCCCAGGAGAGTTCCAAATGTGTGTGGGTAGAATATATATCCCACGGGGGTAAAATTGAAAAAAGTTGAAATTTTTTTTTTGGGGATTTAGTCATTTTTCTGGCATTTATCAGACTTTCAGATAGGGGAAATGTAAGTGAGCATTCCGATTTCAGTTCCAGAGCGATTAGCCCAATGAGTCCTTGATATTTCGTGGTTTTCAGCTAATTTTCTGGATTTTTGAAAATTTCACTTTTTTGTGAAAATATCCACTAAATGAGGGAATAATATGTGTGAGGGTACCCCAGGAGAGTTCCAAATGTGTGTGGGTAGAATATATATCCCACGGGGGTAAAATTGAAAAAAGTTGAAATATTTTTTTTTTTGGATTTAGTCATTTTTCTGGCATTCATCAGACTTTCAGGTAGGGGAAATGTAAGTGAGCATTCCGATTTCAGTTCCAGAGCGATTCGCCCAATGAGTCCTTGATATTTAGTCGTTTTCAGGCAATTTTCTGGATTTTTGAAAATTTCAATTTTTTGTGAAAATATCCACTAAATGAGGGAATAATATGTGTGATGTTACCTCAGGAGAGATCCAAATGTGTGTGGGTAGAATATATATCTCACAGGGTTAAAATTGAAAATAGTTGAAAAAAATTTTTTTTTTGTACTTAGTCATTTTTCCGGCGTTTATCAGACTTTCAGATAGGGGAAATGTCAGTGAGCATTCCGATTTCAGTTCCAGAGCGATTCGCCCAATGAGTCCTTGATATTTAGTCGTTTTCAGCCAATTTTCTGGATTTTTGAAAATTTCACTTTTTTGTGAAAATATCCACTAAATGAGGGAATAATATGTGTGAGGTTACCCCAGGAGAGTTCCAAATGTGTGTGGGTAGAATATATATCCCACGGGGGTAAAATTGAAAAAAGTTGAAATATTTTTTTTTTTGGATTTAGTCATTTTTCTGGCATTTATCAGACTTTCAGATAGGGGAAATGTAAGTGAGCATTCCGATTTCAGTTCCAGAGCGTTTCGCCCAATGAGTCCTTGATATTTAGTCGTTTTCAGGCAATTTTCTGGCTTTTTGAAAATTTCACTTTTTTGTGAAAATATCCACTAAATAAGGGAATAATATGTGTGAGGGTACCCCAGGAGAGTTCCAAATGTGTGTGGGTAGAATATATATCCCACGGGGGTAAAATTGAAAAATGTTTAAATATTTTTTATTTTGGATTTACTCATTTTTCTGGCATTTATCAGACTTTCAGATAGTGGAAATGTAAGTGAGCATTCCGATTTCAGTTCCAGAGCGATTCGCCCAATGAGTCCTTGATATTTAGTCGTTTTCAGCCAATTTTCTGGATTTTTGAAAATTTCACTTTTATGTGAAAATATCCACTAAATGAGGGAATAATATGTGTGAGGGTACCCCAGGAGAGTTCCAAATGTGTGTGGGTAGAATATATATCCCACGGGGGTAAAATTGAAAAAAGTTTAAATATTTTTTTTTTGTACTTAGTCATTTTTCCGGCGTTTATCAGACTTTCAGATAGGGGAAATGTCAGTGAGCATTCCGATTTCAGTTACAGAGCGATTCGCCCAATGAGTTCTTGATATTTAGTCGTTTTCAGGCAATTTTCTGGATTTTTGAAAATTTCACTTTTTTTTTTAAAATATCCACTAAATGAGGGAGTAATATGTGTGAGGTTACCCCAGGAGAGTTCCAAATGTGTGGGGGTAGAATATATATCCCACGGGGGTAAAATTGAAAAAAGTTGAAATATTTTTTTTTTTGATTTAGTCATTTTTCTGGCATTTATCAGACTTTCAGATAGGGGAAATGTAAGTGAGCATTCCGATTTCAGTTCCACAGCGATTCGCCCAATGAGTCCATGATATTTAGTCGTTTTCAGGCAATTTTCTGGATTTTTGAAAATTTCACTTTTTTGTGAAAATATCCACTAAATGAGGGAATAATATGTGTGAGGGTACCCCAGGAGAGTTCCAAATGTGTGTGGGTAGAATATATATCCCACAGGGTTAAAATTGAAAAATATTTTTTTTTTGTACTTAGTCATTTTTCTGGCGTTTATCAGACTTTCAGATAGGCGAAATGTCAGTGAGCATTCCGATTTCCGTTCCAGAGCGATTCGCCCAATGGGTCCTTGATATTTAGTCGTTTTCAGCCAATTTTCTGGATTTTTGAAAATTTCACTTCTTTGTGAAAATATCCACTAAATGAGGGAATAATATGTGTGAGGGTACCCCAGGAGAGTTCCAAATGTGTGTGGGTAGAATATATATCCCACGGGGGTAAAATTGAAAAAAGTTGAAATTTTTTTTTTGGGGATTTAGTCATTTTTCTGGCATTTATCAGACTTTCAGATAGGGGAAATGTAAGTGAGCATTCCGATTTCAGTTCCAGAGCGATTCGCCCAATGAGTCCTTGATATTTCGTGGTTTTCAGCTAATTTTCTGGATTTTTGAAAATTTCACTTTTTTGTGAAAATATCCACTAAATGAGGGAATAATATGTGTGAGGGTACCCCAGGAGAGTTCCAAATGTGTGTGGGTAGAATATATATCCCACGGGGGTAAAATTGAAAAAAGTTGAAAAAATTTTTTTTTTGGACTTAGTCATTTCTCCGGCGTTTATCAGACTTTCAGATAGGGGAAATGTCAGTGATCGTTCCGATTTCAGTTCCAGAGCGATTCGCCCAATGAGTCCTTGATATTTAGTCGTTTTTAGGCAATTTTCTGGATTTTTGAAAATTTCACTTTTTTGTGAAAATATCCACTAAATGAGGGAATAATACGTGTGAGGTTACCCCAGGAGAGTTCCAAATGTGTGTGGGTAGAATGTATATCCCACAGGGTTAAAATTGAAAATAGTTGAAAAAATTTTTTTTTTTGTACTTAGTCATTTTTCCGGCGTTTATCAGACTTTCAGATATGGGAAATGTCAGTGAGCATTCCGATTTCAGTTCCAGAGCGATTTGCCCAATGAGTCCTTGATATTTAGTCGTTTTCAGCCAATTTTCTGGATTTTTGAAAATTTCACTTTTTTGTGAAAATATCCACTAAATGAGGGAATAATATGTGTGAGGGTAACCCAGGAGAGTTCCAAATGTGTGTGGGTAGAATAAATATCCTATGGGGGTAAAATTGAAAAAAGTTGAAATATTTTTTTTTTTGGATTTAGTCATTTTTCTGGCATTTATCAGACTTTCAGATAGGGGAAATGTAAGTGAGCATTCCAATTTCAGTTCCAGAGCGATTCGCCCAATGAGTCATTGATATTTAGTCGTTATCAGCCAATTATCTGGATTTTTGAAAATTTCACTTTTTTGTGAAAATATCCACTAAATGAGGGAATAATATGTGTGAGGGTACCCCAGGAGAGTCCCGAATGTGTGTGGGTAGAATATATATAGCACGGGGGTTAAAATGGAAAAAGTTGAAAAAATTTTTTTTTGGGACTTAGTCATTTTTCCGGTGTTTATCAGACTTTGAGATAGGGGAAATGTCAGTGAGCGTTCCGATTTCAGTTCCAGAGCGATTTGCCCAATGAGTCCTTGATATTTAGTCGTTTTCAGCCAATATTTCTGGATTTTTGAAAATTTCACTTTTTTGTGAAAATATCCACTAAATGAGGGAATAATATGTGTGAGGGTACCCCAGGAGAGTCCCAAATGTCTGTGGGTAGAATATATATCCCACTGGGTTAAAATTGAAAAAAGTTTAAAAAAAATTTCTTTTTGTAGTTAGTCATTTTTCTGGCGTTTATCAGACTTTCAGATAGGGGAAATGTCAGTGAGCATTCCGATTTCAGTTCCAGAGCGATTCGCCCAATGAGTCCTTGATATTTCGTCATTTTCAGCCAATTTTCTGGATTTTTGAAAATTTCACTTGTTTGTGAAAATATCCACTAAATGAGGGAATAATATGTGTGAGGTTACCCCAGGAGAGTTCCAAATGTGTGTGGGTAGAATCTATATCCTATGTGGGTAAAATTGAAAAAAGTTGAAAAATTTTTTTTTTTGACTTAGTCATTTTTCCGGTGTTTATCAGACTTTCAGATAGGGGAAATGTCAGTGAGCATTCCGATTTCAGTTTCAGAGCGATTCGCCCAATGAGTCCTTGATATTTCGTCGTTTTCAGGCAATTTTCTGGATTTTTGAAAATTTCACTTTTTTGTGAAAATATCCACTAAATGAGGGAATAATATGTGTGAGGGTAACCCAGGAGAGTTCCAAATGTGTGTGGGTAGAATATATATCCTATGTGGGTAAAATTGAAAAAAGTTGAAATTTTTTTTTTTTTGACTTAGTCATTTTTCCGGCGTTCATCAGACTTTCAGATAGGGGAAATGACAGTGAGCGTTCTGATTTCAGTTCCAGAGCGATTCGCCCAATGAGTCCTTGATATTTCGTCATTTTCAGCCAATTTTCTGGATTTTTGAAAATTTCACTTGTTTGTGAAAATATCCACTAAATGAGGGAATGATATGTGTGAGGGTACCCCAGGAGAGTCCCAAATGTGTGTGGGTAGAATATATATCCCACGGGGGTAAAATTGAAAAAAGTTGAAATATTTTTTTTTTTGGATTTAGTCATTTTTCTGGCATTTATCAGACTTTCAGATAGGGGAAATGTCAGTGAGCGTTCCGATTTCAGTTCCAGAGCGATTGGCCCAATGAGTCCTGGATATTTCGTCGTTTTCAGCCAATTTTCTGGATTTTTGAAAATTTCACTTTTTTGTGAAAATATCCACTAAATGAGGGAATAATATGTGTGAGGTTACCCCAGGAGAGTTACAAATGTGTGTGGGTAGAATATATATCCCAAAAGGTTAAAATTGAAAAAAGTTGAAAAAAAATTTTTTTTTTGTACTTAATCATTTTTCCGGCGTTTATCAGACTTTCAGATAGGGGAAATGTCAGTGAGCATTCCGATTTCAGTTCCAGAGCGATTCGCCCAATGAGTCCTTGATATTTCGTCGTTTTCAGCCACTTTTCTGGATTTTTGAAAATTTTACTTTTTTGTGAAAATGTCCACTAAATGAGGGAATGATATGTGTGAGGGTACCCCAGGAGAGTTCCAAATGTGTGTGGATAGAATATATATAGCACGGGGTAAAATGGAAAAAGTTGAAAAAAATTTTTTTTTGGACTTAGTCATTTTTCCGGTGTTTATCACACTTTCAGATAGGGGAAATGTCAGTGAGCGTTCCGATTTCAAATCCAGAGCGATTCACCCAATGAGTCCTTGATATTTAGTCATTTTCAGGCAATTTTCTGGATTTTTGAAAATTTCACTTTTTTGTGAAAATATCCACTAAATGAGGGAATAATATGTGTGAGGTTACCCCTGGAGAGTTCCAAATGTGTGTTGGTAGAATATATATCCCACTGGGTTAAAATTGAAAAAAGTAAAAAAAAAATTTTTTTTTGTAGTTAGTCATTTTTCCGGCGTTTATCAGACTTTCAGATAGGGGAAATGTCAGTGAGCATTCCGATTTCAGTTCCAGAGCGATTCGCCCAATGAGTCCTTGATATTTAGTCGTTTTCAGCCAATTTTCTGGATTTTTGAAACTTTCACTTTTTTGTGAAAATATCCACTAAATGAGGGAATAATATGTGTGAGGTTACCCCAGGAGAGTTCCAAATGTGTGTGGGTAGAATATATATCCCGCAAGGTTAAAATTGAAAAAGGTTGAAAAAAAAATTTTTTTTTGTACTTAATCATTTTTCCGGCGTTTATCAGACTTTCAGATAGGGGAAATGTCAGTGAGCATTCCGATTTCAGTTCCAGAGCGATTCGCCCAATGAGTCCTTGATATTTCGTCGTTTTCAGGCAATTTTCTGGATTTTTGAAAATTTCACTTTTTTGTGAAAATATCCACTAAATGAGGGAATAATATGTGTGAGCTTACCCCAGGAGAGTTCCAAATGTGTGTGGGTAGAATATATATCCCACAAGGTTAAAATTGAAAAAAGTTGAAAATTTTTTTTTTTTGACTTAGTCATTTTTCCGGCGTTCATCAGACTTTCAGATAGGGGAAATGACAGTGAGCGTTCTGATTTCAGTTCCAGAGCGATTCGCCCAATGAGTCCTTGATATTTCGTCATTTTCAGCCAATTTTCTGGATTTTTGAAAATTTCACTTGTTTGTGAAAATATCCACTAAATGAGGGAATGATATGTGTGAGGTTACCCCTGGAGAGTTCCAAATGTGTGTTGGTAGAATATATATCCCACTGGGTTAAAATTGAAAAAAGTAAAAAAAAAATTTTTTTTTGTAGTTAGTCATTTTTCCGGCGTTTATCAGACTTTCAGATAGGGGAAATGTCAGTGAGCATTCCGATTTCAGTTCCAGAGCGATTCGCCCAATGAGTCCTTGATATTTAGTCGTTTTCAGCCAATTTTCTGGATTTTTGAAAATTTCACTTTTTTGTGAAAATATACACTAAATGATGGAATAATATGTGTGAGGTTACCCCATGAGAGTTCCAATTGTGTGTGGGTAGAATATATATCCCACAAGGTTAAAATTGAAAAAAGTTAAAAAAAATTTTTTTTTGTACTTAGTCATTTTTCCGGCGTTTATCAGACTTTCAGATAGGGGAAATGTCAGTGAGCATTCCGATTTCAGTTCCAGAGCGATTCGCCCAATGAGTCCTTGATATTTAGTCGTTTTCAGCCAATTTTCTGGATTTTTGAAAATTTCACTTTTTTGTGAAAATATCCACTAAATGATGGAATAATATGTGTGAGGTTACCCCAGGAGAGTTCCAATTGTGTGTGGGTAGAATATATATCCCACAAGGTTAAAATTGAAAAAAGTTGAAAAAAAAATTTTTTTTGTACTTAATCATTTTTCCGTCGTTTATCAGACTTTCAGATAGGGGAAATGTCAGTGAGCATTCCGATTTCAGTTCCAGAGCGATTCGCCCAATGAGTCCTTGATATTTAGTCGTTTTCAGACAATTTTCTGGTTTTTGAAAATTTCACTTTTTTGTGAAAATATCCACTAAATGATGGAATAATATGTGTGAGGGTACCCCAGGAGAGTCCCAAATGTGTGTTGGTAGAATATATATCCCACGAGGGTAAAATGAAAATGTCCACTAAATGAGGGTACCTCAGGAGAGTTCCAAATGTGTGTGGGTAGAATATATATCCCACAAGGTTAAAATTGAAAAAAGTTGAAAAAAAATTTTTTTTTTGTACTTAATCATTTTTCCGGCGTTTATCAGACTTTCAGACAGGGGAAATGTCAGTGAGCATTCCGATTTCAGTTCCAGAGCGATTCGCCCAATGAGTCCTTGATATTTCGTCGTTTTCAGGCAATTTTCTGGATTTTTGAAAATGTCACTTTTTTGTGAAAATATCCACTAAATGAGGGAATAATATGTGTGAGGTTACCCCAGGAGAGTTCCAAATGTGTGTGGGTAGAATATATATCCCACAAGGTTAAAATTGAAAAAAGTTGAAAACATTTTTTTTTTGGACTTAGTCATTTTTCCGGCGTTTATCAGACTTTCAGATAGGGGAAATGTGAGTGAGCGTTCCCATTTCAGTTCCAGAGCGATTCGCCCAATGAGTCCTTGATATTTAGTCGTTTTCAGCCAATTTTCTGGTTTTTGAAAATTTCACTTTTTTGTGAAAATATCCACTAAATGATGGAATAATATGTGTGAGGGTACCCCAGGAGAGTTCCAAATGTGTGTGGGTAGAATATATCCTATGGGGGTAAAAATGAAAAAAGTTGAAAAAAAATTTTTTTTGACTTAGTCATTTTTCCGGCGTTAATCAGATTTTCAGATAGGGGAAATATCAGTGAGCGTTCCGATTTCAGTTCCAGAGCGATTCGCCCAATGAGTCCTTGATATTTCGTCGTTTTCAAGCAATTTTATGAATTTTTTTAAATTTCACTTTTTTGTGAAAATATCCACTAAATGAGGGAATAATATGTGTGAGGGTACCCCAGGAGAGTTCCAAATGTGTGTGGATAGAATATATATAGCACGGGGTAAAATGGAAAAAGTTGAAAAAAATTTTTTTTTGGACTTAGTCATTTTTCCGGTGTTTATCACACTTTCAGATAGGGGAAATGTCAGTGAGCGTTCCGATTTCAAATCCAGAGCGATTCACCCAATGAGTCCTTGATATTTAGTCATTTTCAGGCAATTTTCTGGATTTTTGAAAATTTCACTTTTTTGTGAAAATATCCACTAAATGAGGGAATAATATGTGTGAGGTTACCCCTGGAGAGTTCCAAATGTGTGTTGGTAGAATATATATCCCACTGGGTTAAAATTGAAAAAAGTAAAAAAAAAATTTTTTTTTGTAGTTAGTCATTTTTCCGGCGTTTATCAGACTTTCAGATAGGGGAAATGTCAGTGAGCATTCCGATTTCAGTTCCAGAGCGATTCGCCCAATGAGTCCTTGATATTTAGTCGTTTTCAGCCAATTTTCTGGATTTTTGAAACTTTCACTTTTTTGTGAAAATATCCACTAAATGAGGGAATAATATGTGTGAGGTTACCCCAGGAGAGTTCCAAATGTGTGTGGGTAGAATATATATCCCGCAAGGTTAAAATTGAAAAAGGTTGAAAAAAAAATTTTTTTTTGTACTTAATCATTTTTCCGGCGTTTATCAGACTTTCAGATAGGGGAAATGTCAGTGAGCATTCCGATTTCAGTTCCAGAGCGATTCGCCCAATGAGTCCTTGATATTTCGTCGTTTTCAGGCAATTTTCTGGATTTTTGAAAATTTCACTTTTTTGTGAAAATATCCACTAAATGAGGGAATAATATGTGTGAGCTTACCCCAGGAGAGTTCCAAATGTGTGTGGGTAGAATATATATCCCACAAGGTTAAAATTGAAAAAAGTTGAAAATTTTTTTTTTTTGACTTAGTCATTTTTCCGGCGTTCATCAGACTTTCAGATAGGGGAAATGACAGTGAGCGTTCTGATTTCAGTTCCAGAGCGATTCGCCCAATGAGTCCTTGATATTTCGTCATTTTCAGCCAATTTTCTGGATTTTTGAAAATTTCACTTGTTTGTGAAAATATCCACTAAATGAGGGAATGATATGTGTGAGGTTACCCCTGGAGAGTTCCAAATGTGTGTTGGTAGAATATATATCCCACTGGGTTAAAATTGAAAAAAGTAAAAAAAAAATTTTTTTTTGTAGTTAGTCATTTTTCCGGCGTTTATCAGACTTTCAGATAGGGGAAATGTCAGTGAGCATTCCGATTTCAGTTCCAGAGCGATTCGCCCAATGAGTCCTTGATATTTAGTCGTTTTCAGCCAATTTTCTGGATTTTTGAAAATTTCACTTTTTTGTGAAAATATACACTAAATGATGGAATAATATGTGTGAGGTTACCCCATGAGAGTTCCAATTGTGTGTGGGTAGAATATATATCCCACAAGGTTAAAATTGAAAAAAGTTAAAAAAAATTTTTTTTTGTACTTAGTCATTTTTCCGGCGTTTATCAGACTTTCAGATAGGGGAAATGTCAGTGAGCATTCCGATTTCAGTTCCAGAGCGATTCGCCCAATGAGTCCTTGATATTTAGTCGTTTTCAGCCAATTTTCTGGATTTTTGAAAATTTCACTTTTTTGTGAAAATATCCACTAAATGATGGAATAATATGTGTGAGGTTACCCCAGGAGAGTTCCAATTGTGTGTGGGTAGAATATATATCCCACAAGGTTAAAATTGAAAAAAGTTGAAAAAAAAATTTTTTTTGTACTTAATCATTTTTCCGTCGTTTATCAGACTTTCAGATAGGGGAAATGTCAGTGAGCATTCCGATTTCAGTTCCAGAGCGATTCGCCCAATGAGTCCTTGATATTTAGTCGTTTTCAGACAATTTTCTGGTTTTTGAAAATTTCACTTTTTTGTGAAAATATCCACTAAATGATGGAATAATATGTGTGAGGGTACCCCAGGAGAGTCCCAAATGTGTGTTGGTAGAATATATATCCCACGAGGGTAAAATGAAAATGTCCACTAAATGAGGGTACCTCAGGAGAGTTCCAAATGTGTGTGGGTAGAATATATATCCCACAAGGTTAAAATTGAAAAAAGTTGAAAAAAAATTTTTTTTTTGTACTTAATCATTTTTCCGGCGTTTATCAGACTTTCAGACAGGGGAAATGTCAGTGAGCATTCCGATTTCAGTTCCAGAGCGATTCGCCCAATGAGTCCTTGATATTTCGTCGTTTTCAGGCAATTTTCTGGATTTTTGAAAATGTCACTTTTTTGTGAAAATATCCACTAAATGAGGGAATAATATGTGTGAGGTTACCCCAGGAGAGTTCCAAATGTGTGTGGGTAGAATATATATCCCACAAGGTTAAAATTGAAAAAAGTTGAAAACATTTTTTTTTTGGACTTAGTCATTTTTCCGGCGTTTATCAGACTTTCAGATAGGGGAAATGTGAGTGAGCGTTCCCATTTCAGTTCCAGAGCGATTCGCCCAATGAGTCCTTGATATTTAGTCGTTTTCAGCCAATTTTCTGGTTTTTGAAAATTTCACTTTTTTGTGAAAATATCCACTAAATGATGGAATAATATGTGTGAGGGTACCCCAGGAGAGTTCCAAATGTGTGTGGGTAGAATATATCCTATGGGGGTAAAAATGAAAAAAGTTGAAAAAAAATTTTTTTTGACTTAGTCATTTTTCCGGCGTTAATCAGATTTTCAGATAGGGGAAATATCAGTGAGCGTTCCGATTTCAGTTCCAGAGCGATTCGCCCAATGAGTCCTTGATATTTCGTCGTTTTCAAGCAATTTTATGAATTTTTTTAAATTTCACTTTTTTGTGAAAATATCCACTAAATGAGGGAATAATATGTGTGAGGGTACCCCAGGAGAGTTCCAAATGTGTGTGGGTATATATCCCACGGGGTATATATCCCACGGGGTAAAATTGAAAAAAGTTGAAACATTTTTTTTTTTGGACTTAGTCATTTTTCTGGCGTTTATCAGACTTTCAGATAGGGCAAATGTCAGTGAGCGTTCTGATTTCAGTTCCAGAGCGATTCGCCCAATGAGTCCTTGATATTTAGTCGTTTTCAGCCAATTTTCTGGATTTTTGAAAATTTCACTTTTTTGTGAAAATATCCACTAAATGAGGGAATAATATGTGCAAGGGTACCCCAGGAGAGTTCCAAATGTGTGTGGGTAGAATATATATCCCACAGGGGTAAAATTGAAAAAAGCTGAAAACATTTTTTTTTTGGACTTAGTCATTTTTCCGGCGTTTATCAGATTTTCAGATGGCCGAAATGTCAGTGAGCGTTCCGATTTCAGTTCCAGAGCGATTCGCCCAATGAGACCTTGATATTTAGTCGTTTTCAGTCAATTTTCTGGATTTTTGAAAATTTCACTTTTTTGTGAAAATATTCACTAAATGAGGGAATGATATGTGCGAGGGTACCCCAGGAGAGTTCCAAATGTGTGTGGGTAGAATATATATCCCACGGGGGTAAAATTGAAAAAAGTTGAAAACATTTTTTTTTGGACTTAGTCATTTTTCCGGCGTTTATCAGACTTTCAGAGAGCGGAAATGTCAGTGAGCGTTCCGATTTCAGTTCCAGAGCAATTCGCCCCATGAGTCCTTGATATTTCGTCGTTTTCAGGAAATTTTCTGAATTTTTGAAAATTTCACTTTTTTGTGAAAATATCCACTAAATGAGGGAATAATTTGTGTGAGGGTACCCTAGGAGAGTTCCAAATGTGTGTGGGTAGAATATATATCCCACGGGGGTAAAATTGAAAAAAGTTGAAAAATTATTTTTTTTTGGATTTAGTCATTTTTCCGGCGTTTATCAGACTTTCAAGTAGGGGAAATGTCAGTGAGCGTTCCGATTTCAGTTCCAGAGCGATTCGCCCAATGAGTCCTTGATATTTAGTCGTTTTCAGCCAATTTTCTGGATTTTTGAAAATTTCACTTTTTTGTGAAAATATCCACTAAATGAGGGAATAATATGTGTGTGGTTACCCCATCACAGTTCCAAATGTGTGTGGGTAGAATATATATCCCACGGGGGTAAAATTGAAAAAAGTTGAATTTTTTTTTTTTGGGATTTAGTCATTTTTCTGGCATTTATCAGACTTTCCGATAGGAGAAATGTAAGTGAGCATTCCAATTTCAGTTCCAGAGCGATTCGCCCAATGAGTGAGTCCTTGATATTTCATCGTTTTCAGGTAATTTTCTGAATTTTTGAACATTTCACTTTTTTGTGAAAATATCCACCAAATGAGGGAATAATATGTGTGAGGGTACCCCAGGAGAGTTCCAAATGTGTGTGGGTAGAATATATATCCCACGGGGGTAAAATTGAAAAAAGTTGAAAAATTTTTTTTTTTTTTACTTAGTCATTTTTACGGCATTCATCAGACTTTCAGATAGGGGAAATGTCAGTGAGCGTTCCGATTTCAGTTCCAGAGTGAATCACCCAATGAGTCTTTGATATTTTGTCGTTTTCAGCCGATTTTCTGGATTTTTGAAAATTTCACTTTTTTGTGAAAATATTCATTAAATGAGGGAATAATATGTGTGAGGGTACCCCAGGAGAGTTCCAAATGTGTGTGGGTAGAATATATATCCCACGGGGGTAAAATTGAAAAAGTTAAAAAAAAATTTTTTTTTTGACTTAGTCATTTTTACGGCATTTATCAGACTTTCGGATAGGGGAAATGTCAGTGAGCATTACGATTTCAGTTCTAGAGTGATTCGCCCAATGAGTCCTTCATATTTAGTCGTTTTCAGCCAATTTTCTGGATTTTTGAAAATTTCACTTTTTTGTGAAAATATCCACTAAATGAGGGAATTATATGTGTAAGGGTACCCTAGGAGAGTTCCAAATGTGTGTGGGTAGAATATATATCCCACAGGGTTAAAATTGAAAAAGGTTGAAAAAATTTTTTTTTTGTACTTAGTCATTTTTCCGGCGTTTATCAGACTTTCAGATAGGGGAAATGTCAGTGAGCGTTCCGATTTCAGTTCCAGAGCGATTCGCCGGATGAGTCCTTGATATTTCATCGTTTTCAGGCAATTTTCTGAATTTTTGAAAATTTCACTTTTTTGTGAAAATATCCACTAAATGAGAGAATAATATGTGTGAGGGTACCCCAGGAGAGTTCCAAATGTGTGTGGGTAGAATATATATCCTACGGGGGTAAAATTGAAAAAAGTTGAAAAATTTTTTTTTTTGGACTTAGTAATTTTTCTGGCGTTTATCAGACTTTCAGATAGCGGAAAAGTCAGTGAGCTTTCCGATTTCAGTTCCAGAGCGAATCGCCCAATGAGTCCTTGATATTTCGTCGTTTTCAGCCGATTTTCTGGATTTTTGAAAATTTCACTTTTTTGTGAAAATATTCATTAAATGAGGGAATAATATGTGTGAGGGTACCCCAGGAGAGTTCCAAATGTGTCTGGGTAGAATATATGTCCCACGGGGGTAAAACTGAAAAAAGTTGAAAAAAATTTTTTTTTTGGACTTAGTCATTTTTCCGGCATTTATCAGACTTTCAGATAGGGGAAATGTCAGTGAGCGTTCCAATTTCAGTTCCAGGGCGATTCGCCGGATGAGTCCTTGATATTTCGTCATTTTCAGGCAATTTTCTGAATTTTTGAAAATTTCACTTTTTTGTGAAAATATCCACTAAATGAGGGAATAAAATGTGTGAGGGTACCCCAGGAGAGTTCCAAATGTGTGTGGGTAGAATATATATCCCACGGGGGTAAAATTGAAAAAAGTTGAAAAATTATTATTTTTTGGACTTAGTCATTTTTCCAGCGTTTATCAGACTTTCGGATAGGGGAAATGTCATTGAGCATTCCGATTTCAGTTCTAGAGCGATTCGCCCAATGAGTCCTTCATATTTAGTCGTTTTCAGCCAATTTTCTGAATTTTTGAAAATTTCACTTTTTTGTGAAAATATTCACTAAATGAGGGAATAATATGTGTGAGGGTACCCCAGGAGAGTTCCAAATGTGTGTGGGTAGAATTTATATCCCACGGGGGTAAAATTGAAAAAAGTTGAAAAATTATTATTTTTTGGACTTAGTCATTTTTCCAGCGTTTATCAGACTTTCGGATAGGGGAAATGTCAGTGAGCATTCAAATTTCAGTTCCAGAGCGATTCGACGGATGAGTCCTTGATATTTAGTCAATTTCAGCCAATTTTCTGGATATTTGAAAATTTCACTTTTTTGTGAAAATATTCATTAAATGAGGGAATAATATGTGTGAGGGTACCCCAGGAGAGTTCCAAATGTGTGTGGGTAGAATATATATCCCACGGGGGTAAAATTGAAAAAGTTAAAAAAATATATTTTTTTTTACTTAGTCATTTTTACGGCATTTATCAGACTTTCGGATAGGTGAAATGTCAGTGAGCATTCCGATTTCAGTTCCAGAGCGATTAGCCCAATGAGTCCTTCATATTTAGTCGTTTTCAGCCAATTTTCTGGATTTTTGAAAATTTCACTTTTTGTGAAAATATTCATTAAATGAGGGAATAATATGTGTGAGGGTACCCCAGGAGAGTTCCAAATGTGTGTGGATAGAATATATATCCCACGGGGATAAAACTGAAAAAAGTTGAAAAAAATTTTTTTTTTGGACTTAGTCATTTTTCTGGCGTTTATCAGACTTTCAGATAGTGGAAACGTCAGTGAGCATTCCGATTTCAGTTCCAGAGCGAATCGCCCAATGAGTCCTTGATATTTAGTCGTTTTCAGCCAATTTTCTGGATTTTTGAAAATTTCACTTTTTTGTGAAAATATTCATTAAATGAGGGAATAATATTTGTGAGGGTACCCCAGGAGAGTTCCAAATGTGTGTGGGTAGAATATATATCCCACGGGGGTAAAATTGAAAAAAGTTAAAAAAATTTTTTTTTTTTTTTTTTTACTTAGTCATTTTTACGGCATTTATCAGACTTTCAGAGAGGGGAAATGTCAGTGAGCGTTCCGATTTCAGTTCTAGAGCGATTCACCCAATGAGTCCTTCATATTTAGTCGTTTTCAGCCAATTTTCTGGATTTTTGAAAATTTCACTTTTTTGTGAAAATATTCACTAAATGAGGGAATAATATGTGTGAGGGTACCCTAGGAGAGTTCCAAATGTGTGTGGGTAGAATATATATCCCACAGGGTTAAAATTGAAAAATGTTGAAAAAATTTTTTTTTTGTACTTAGTCATTTTTCCGGCGTTTATCAGACTTTCAGATAGGGGAAATGTCAGTGAGTGTTCCGATTTCAGTTCCAGAGCGATTCGCCGGATGAGTCCTTGATATTTAGTCGTTTTCAACCAATTTTCTGGATTTTTGAAAATTTCACTTTTTTTGTGAAAATATCCACTAAATGAGGGAATAATATGTGTGAGGGTACCCCAGGAGAGTTCCAAATGTGTGTGGGTAGAATATATATCCCACGGGGGTAAAATTGAAAAAAGTTGAAAAATTTTTTTTTTTTTTTACTTAGTCATTTTTACGGCATTTATCAGACTTTCAGATAGGGGAAATGTCAGTGAGCGTTCCGATTCCAGTTCTAGAGCGATTCACCCAATGAGTCCTTCATATTTAGTCGTTTTCAACCAATTTTCTGGATTTTTGAAAATTTCACTTTTTTTGTGAAAATATCCACTAAATGAGGGAATAATATGTGTGAGGGTACCCCAGGAGAGTTCCAAATCTGTGTGGGTAGAATATATATCCTACGGGGGTAAAATTGAAAAAATTGAAAAATTTTTTTTTTTGGACTTAGTCATTTTTCTGGCGTTTATCAGACTTTCAGATAGCGGAAACGTCAGTGAGCGTTCCGATTTCAGTTCCAGAGCGAATCGCCCAATGAGTCCTTGATATTTAGTCGTTTTCAGCCGATTTTTTGGATTTTTGAAAATTTCACTTTTTTGTGAAAATATTCATTAAATGAGGGAATAATATGTGTGAGGGTACCCCAGGAGAGTTCCAAATGTGTGTGGGTAGAATATATATCCCACGGGGGTAAAACTGAAAAAAGTTGAAAAAAATTTTTTTTTTGGACTTAGTCATTTTTCTGGCGTTTATCAGACTTTCAGATAGTGGAAACTTCAGTGAGCATTCCGATTTCAGTTCCAGAGCGAATCGCCCAATGAGTCCTTGATATTTAGTCGTTTTCAGCCAATTTTCTGGATTTTTGAAAATTTCACTTTTTTGTGAAAATATTCATTAAATGAGGGAATAATATTTGTGAGGGTACCCCAGGAGAGTTCCAAATGTGTGTGGGTAGAATATATATCCCACGGGGGTAAAATTGAAAAAAGTTAAAAAAAATTTTTTTTTGGACTTAGTCATTTTTCCGGCGTTTATCAGAATTTCAGATAGGGGAAATGCCAGTGACCGTTCCGATTTCAGTTCCAGAGCGATTCGCCCACTGAGTCCTTCATATTTAGTCGTTTTCAGCCAATTTTCTGGATTTTTGAAAATTTCACTTTTTTGTGAAAATATTCACTAAATGAGGGAATAATATGTGTGAGGGTACCCTAGGAGAGTTCCAAATGTGTGTGGGTAGAATATATATCCCACAGGGTTAAAATTGAAAAAGGTTGAAAAAATTTTTTTTTTGTACTTAGTCATTTTTCCGCCGTTTATCAGACTTTCAGATAGGGGAAATGTCAGTGAGCGTTCCGATTTCAGTTCTAGAGCGATTCACCCAATGAGTCCTTCATATTTAGTCGTTTTCAACCAATTTTCTGGATTTTTGAAAATTTCACTTTTTTTGTGAAAATATCCACTAAATGAGGGAATAATATGTGTGAGGGTACCCCAGGAGAGTTCCAAATCTGTGTGGGTAGAATATATATCCTACGGGGGTAAAATTGAAAAAATTGAAAAATTTTTTTTTTTGGACTTAGTCATTTTTCTGGCGTTTATCAGACTTTCAGATAGCGGAAACGTCAGTGAGCGTTCCGATTTCAGTTCCAGAGCGAATCGCCCAATGAGTCCTTGATATTTAGTCGTTTTCAGCCGATTTTCTGGATTTTTGAAAATTTCACTTTTTTGTGAAAATATTCATTAAATGAGGGAATAATATGTGTGAGGGTACCCCAGGAGAGTTCCAAATGTGTGTGGGTAGAATATATATCCCACGGGGGTAAAACTGAAAAAAGTTGAAAAAAATTTTTTTTTAGGACTTAGTCATTTTTCTGGCGTTTATCAGACTTTCAGATAGTGGAAACTTCAGTGAGCATTCCGATTTCAGTTCCAGAGCGAATCGCCCAATGAGTCCTTGATATTTAGTCGTTTTCAGCCAATTTTCTGGATTTTTGAAAATTTCACTTTTTTGTGAAAATATTCACTAAATGAGGGAATAATATGTGTGAGGGTACCCTAGGAGAGTTCCAAATGTGTGTGGGTAGAATATATATCCCTCGGGGGTAAAACTGAAAAATGTTGAAAAAAATTTTTTTTTTGGACTTAGTCATTTTTCCGGCATTTATCAGACTTTCAGATAGGGGAAATGTCAGTGAGCGTTCCGATTTCAGTTCCAGAGCGATTCGCCGGATGAGTCCTTGATATTTCGTCGTTTTCAGGCAATTTTCTGAATTTTTGAAAATTTCACTTTTTTGTGAAAATATCCACTAAATGAGGGAATAATATGTGTGAGGGTACCCCAGGAGAGTTCCAAATGTGTGTGGGTAGAATATATATCCTACGGGGGTAAAATTGAAAAAAGTTGAAAAATTTTTTTTTTTGGACTTAGTCATTTTTCTGGCGTTTATCAGACTTTCAGATAGCGGAAACGTCAGTGAGCGTTCCGATTTCAGTTCCAGAGCGAATCGCCGGATGAGTCCTTGATATTTAGTCAATTTCAGCCAATTTTCTGGATTTTTGAAAATTTCACTTTTTTGTGAAAATATTCATTAAATGAGGGAATAATATGTGTGAGGGTACCCCAGGAGAGTTCCAAATGTGTGTGGGTAGAATATATATCCCACGGGGGTAAAATTGAAAAAAGTTGAAAAAATTTTTTTTTTAGACTTACTCATTTTTACGGCATTTATCAGACTTTCAGATAGGGTAAATGTCAGTGAGCGTTCCGATTTCAGTACTAGAGCGATTCGCCCAATGAGTCCTTCATATTTAGTCGTTTTCAGCCTATTTTCTGGATTTTTGAAAATTTCACTTTTTTGTGAAAATATCCACTAAATGAGGGAATAATATGTGTGAGGGTACCCCAGGAGAGTTCCATATGTGTGTGGGTAGAATATATATCCCACGGGAGTAAAATTGAAAAAAGTTGAAAAATTTTTTTTTTAGACTTAGTCATTTTTGCGGCATTTATCAGACTTTCAGATAGCGGAAATGTCAGTGAGCGTTCTGATTTCAGTTCCAGAGCGATTCTCTGGATGAGTCCTTGATATTTCATCGTTTTCAGACAATTTTCTGAATTTTTGAAAATTTCACTTTTTTGTGAAAATATCCACTAATTGAAGGAATAATATGTGTGAGGGTACCCCAGGAGAGTTCCAAATGTGTGTGGGTAGAATATATATCCTACGGTGGTAAAATTGAAAAAAAATTATTTTTGAACTTAGTCATTTTTCTGGCGTTTATCAGACTTTCAGATAGCGGAAACATTAGTGAGCGTTCCGATTTCAGTTCCAGAGCGATTCGCCCAATGAGTCCTTGATATTTCATCGTTTTTAGGCAATTTTCTGAATTTTTGAAAATTTCACTTTTTTGTGAAAATATCCACTAAATGAGGGAATAATATGTGTGAGGGTACCCCAGGAGAGTTCCAAATGTGTGTGGGTAGAATATATATCCTACGGGGGTAAAATTGAAAAAAATTTATTTTTGAACTTAGTCATTTTTCTGGCGTTTATCAGACTTTCAGATAGCGGAAACATTAGTGAGCGTTTCAATTTCAGTTCCAGAGCGAATCGCCCAATGAGTCCTTGATATTTAGTCGTTTTCAGCCAATTTTCTGAATTTTTGAAAATTTCACTTTTTTGTGAAAATATCCACTAAATGAGGGAATAATATGTGTGAGGGTACCCCAGGAGAATTCCAAATGTGTGTGGGTAGAATATATATCCCACGGGGGTAAAATTGAAAAAAGTAAAAAAAAAATTTTTTTTGGACTTAGTCATTTTTCCGGCGTTTATCAGACTTTCAGATAGGGGAAATGCCAGTGACCGTTCCGATTTCAGTTCCAGAGCGATTCGCCCAATGAGTCCTTCATATTTAGTCGTTTTCAGCCAATTTTCTGGATTTTTGAAAATTTCACTTTTTTGTGAAAATATCCACTAAATGAGGGAATAATATGTGTGAGGGTACCCCAGGAGAGTTCCAAATGTGTGTGGGTAGAATATATATCCCATGGGGGTAAAATTGAAAAAAGTTGAAAAAAAATTTTTTTTTGGACTTAGTCATTTTTCTGGCGTTTATCAGACTTTCAGATAGCGGAAACGTCAGTGAGCGTTCCGATTTCAGTTCCAGAGCGAATCGCCCAATGAGTCCTTGATATTTAGTCGTTTTCAGCCGATTTTCTGGATTTTTGAAAATTTCACTTTTTTGTGAAAATATTCATTAAATGAGGGAATAATATGTGTGAGTGTACCCCAGGAGAGTTCCAAATGTGTGTGGGTAGAATATATATCCCACGGGGGTAAAATTGAAAAAAGTTGAAAACATTTTTTTTTTTGGACTTAGTCATTTTTCCGGCATTTAACAGACTTTCAGATAGGGGAAATGTCAGTGAGCGTTCCGATTTCAGTTCCAGAGCGATTCGCCGGATGAGTCCTTGATATTTCGTCGTTTTCAACCAATTTTCTGGATTTTGAAAATTTCACTTTTTTTGTGAAAATATCCACTAAATGAGGGAATAATATGTGTGAGGGTACCCCAGGAGAGTTCCAAATGTGTGTGGGTAGAATATATATCCCACGGGGGTAAAATTGAAAAAAGTAAAAAAAAAATTTTTTTTGGACTTATTCATTTTTCTGGCGTTTATCAGACTTTCAGATAGCGGAAACATCAGTGAGCGTTCCGATTTCAGTTCCAGAGAGAATCGCCCAATGAGTCCTTCATACTTAGTCAATTTCAGCCAATTTTCTGGATTTTTGAAAATTTCACTTTTTTGTGAAAATATTCATTAAATGAGGGAATAATATGTTTGAGGGTACAGCAGGAGAGTTCCAAATGTGTGTGGGTAGAATATATATCCCACGGGAGTAAAATTGAAAAAAGTTGAAAAATTTTTTTTTTTTGGACTTAGTCATTTTTCCAGCATTTATCAGACTTTCAGATAGGGGAAATGTCAGTGAGCGTTCCGATTTCAGTTCCAGAGCGATTCGCCGGATGAGTCCTTGATATTTTGTCGTTTTCAGGCAATTTTCTGAATTTTTGAAAATTTCACTTTTTTGTGAAAATATCCACTAAATGAGGGAATAATATGTGTGAGGGTACCCCAGGAGAGTTCCAAATGTGTGTGGGTAGAATATATATCCTACGGGGGTAAAATTGAAAAAAGTTGAAAAATTTTTTTATTTGGACTTAGTCATTTTTCTGGCGTTTATCAGACTTTCAGATAGCGGAAATGTCAGTGAGCGTTCCGATTTCAGTTCTAGAGCGATTCGCCAGATGAGTCCTTGATATTTCATCGTTTTCAGGCAATTTTCTGAATTTTTGAAAATTTCACTTTTTTGTGAAAATATCCACTAAATGAGGGAATAATATGTGTGAGGGTACCCCAGGAGAGTTCCAAATGTGTGTGGGTAGAATATATATCCCACGGGGGTAAAATTGAAAAAAGTTGAAAACATTTTTATTTTGGACTCAGTCATTTTTGCGGCATTTATCAGAATTTCAGATAGGGGAAATGTCAGTGAGTGTTCCGATTTCAGTTCTAGAGTGATTCGCCCAATGAGTCCTTCATATTTAGTCGTTTTCAGCCAATTTTCTGGATTTTTGAAAATTTCACTTTTTTGTGAAAATATCCACTAAATGAGGGAATAATACGTGTGAGGGTACCCCAGGAAAGTTCCAAATGTGTGTGGGTAGAATATATAGCCCACAGGGTTAAAATTGAAAAAAGTTTAAAAAAAATTTTTTTTTGTACTTAGTCATTTTTCCGGCGTTTATCAGACTTTCAGAAAGGGGAAATGTCAGTGAGCGTTCCGATTTCAGTTCCAGAGCGATTCGTAGGATGAGTCCTTGATATTTCGTCGTTTTCAGGCAATTCTCTGAATTTTTGAAAATTTCACTTTTTTGTGAAAATATCCACTAAATGAGGGAATAATATGTGTGAGGGTACCCCAGGAGAGTTCCAAATGTGTGTGGGTAGAATAAATATCCCACAGGGTTAAAATTGAAAAAGGTTGAAAAAAATTTTTTTTTTGTACTTAGTCATTTTTCTGGCGTTTATCAGACTTTCAGATAGCGGAAACATCAGTGAGAGTTCCGATTTCAGTTCCAGAGCGAATCACCCAATGAGTCCTTGATATTTAGTCGTTTTCAGCCAATTTTCTGGATTTCTGAAAATTTCACTTTTTTGTGAAAATATCCACTAAATGAGGGAATAATATGTGTGAGGGTACCCCAGGAGAGTTCCAAATGTGTGTGGGTAGAATAAATATCCCACAGGGTTAAAATTGAAAAAAGTTGCCAAAAATATTTTTTTTGTACTTAGTCATTTTTCCGGCGTTTATCAGACTTTCAGATAGGGGAAATGTCAGTGAGCATTCCGATTTCAGTTCCAGAGTGATTCGCCCAATGAGACCTTGATATTTAGTCGTTTTCAGCCAATTTTTTGGATTTTGAAAATTTCACTTTTTCGTAAAAATATCCACTAAATGAGGTAATAATATGTGTGAGGGTACCCCAGGAGATTTCCAAATGTGTGTGGGTAGAATATATATCCCACGGGGGTAAAATTGAAAAAAGTTGAAAAAATTTATTTTTTGGACTTAGTCATTTTTCCGGCGTTTTTCAGACTTTCAGATAGCGGAAACATCAGTGCGTGTTCCGATTTCAGTTCCAGAGCGAATCTCCCAATGAGTCATTGATATTTAGTCAATCTCAGCCAATTTTCTGGATTTTTGAAAATTTCACTTTTTTGTGAAAATATCCACTAAATGAGGGAATAATATGTGTGAGGGTACCCCAGGAGAGTTCCAAATGTGTGTGGGTAGAATAAATATCCCACATTGTTAAAATTGAAAAAAGTTGACAAAAATATTTTTTTGTACTTAGTCATTTTTCCGGCGTTTATCAGACTTTCAGATAGGGGAAATGTCAGTGAGCGTTCCGATTTCAGTTCCAGAGCGATTCGCCGGATGAGTCCTTGATATTTCGTCGTTTTCAGCCAATTTTCTGGATTTTGAAAATTTCACTTTTTTGTGAAAATATCCACTAAATGAGGGAATAATATGTGTGAGGGTACCCTAGGAGAGTTCCAAATGTGTGTGGGTAGAATATATATCCCACAGGGTTAAAATTGAAAAAGGTTAAAAAAAAATTTTTTTTTTTTACTTAGTCATTTTTCCGGCGTTTATCAGACTTTCAGATAGGGGAAATGTCAGTGAGCGTTCCGATTTCAGTTCTAGAGCGATTCGCCCAATGAGTACTTCATATTTCATCGTTTTCAGCCAATTTTCTGGATTTTGAAAATTTCACTTTTTTGTGAAAATATCCACTAAATGAGGGAATAATATGTGTGAGGGTACCCCAGAAGAGTTCCAAATGTGTGTGGGTAGAATATATATCCCACAGGGTTAAAATTGAAAAAGGTTGAAAAAAATTTTTTTTTTGTATCTAGTCATTTTTCCGGCGTTTATCAGACTTTCAGATAGGGGAAATGTCAGTGAGCGTTCCGATTTCAGTTCCAGAGTGATTCGCCCAATGAGACCTTGATATTTAGTCGTTTTCAGCCAATTTTCTGGATTTTGAAAATTTCACTTTTTTGTGAAAATATCCACTAAATGAGGGAATAATATGTGTGAGGGTACCCCAGGAGAGTTCCAAATGTGTGTGGGTAAAATATATATCCCACGGGGGTAAAATTGAAAAAAGTTGAAAATTTTTTATTTTTGGACTTAGTCATTTTTCTGGTGTTTATCAGACTTTCAGATAGCGGAAACAGTGAGCGTTACGATTTCAGTTCCAGAGCGAATCGCCCAATGAGTCCTTGATATTTAGTCGTTTTCAGCCAATTTTCTGGATTTTTGAAAATTTCACTTTTTTGTGAAAATATTCATTAAATGAGGGAATAATATGTGTGAGGGTACCCCAGGAGAGTTCCAAATGTGTGTGGGTAGAATATACATCCTACGGGGTTAAAATTGAAAAAAGTTGAAAAATTTTTTTTTTGGACTTAGTCATTTTTTCGCCGTTTATCAGACTTTCAGATAGGGGAAATGTCAGTGAGCGTTCCGATTTCAGTTCCAGAGCGATTCGCCCAATGAGTCCTTGATATTTGCTCGTTTTCAGCCAATTTCCTGAGTTTTTGAAAATTTCACTTGTTTGTGAAAAAAACTACTAAAAGAGGTAATAATATGTGTGCGGGTACCCCAGGAGAGTTACAAATGTGTGTGGGTAGAATATATATCCCACGGGGTAAATTTGAAAAAAGTTGAAAAAATTTTTTTTTTGGACTTCGTCATTATTTCGACGTTTATCAGACTTTCAGATAGGGGAAATGTCAGTGAGCGTTCCGATTTCAGTTCCAGAGCGATTTGCCCGATGAGTCCTTGATATTTAGTCGTTTTCAGCCAATTTTCAGAATTTTTGAAAATTTCACTTTTTTGTGAAAATGTCCACTAAATGAGGGATTAATATGTGTGAGGGTACCCCAGGAGAGTTACAAATGTGTGTGGGTAGAATATATATCCCACAGGGTAAAATTGAAAAAAGTTTAAAAAATTTTTTTTTTGGACTTATTCATTTTTTCGCCGTTTATCAGACTTTCAGATAGGGGAAATGTCAGTGAGCGTTCCGATTTCAGTTCCAGAGTGATTCGCCCAATGAGATCTTGATATTTACTCGTTTTCAGCCAATTTCCTGAGTTTTTGAAAATTTCACTTGTTTGTGAAAATATCCACTAAATGAGGTAATAATATGTGTGCGGGTACCCCAGGAGAGTTCCAAATGTGTGTGGGTAGAATATATATCCCACGGGGGTAAAATTGAAAAAAGTTGAAAAAAATTTTTTTTTGGACTTAGTCATTTTTTCGCTGTTTATCAGACTTTCAGATAGGGGAAATGTCAGTGAGCGTTCCGATTTCAGTTCCAGAGCGATTCGCCCGATGAGTCCTTGATATTTATTCATTTTCAGCCAATTTTCTGAATTTTTCAAAATTTCACTTGTTTGTGAAAATATCCACTAAAAGAGGTAATAATATGTGTGCGGGTACCCCAGGAGAGTTCCAAATGTGTGTGGGTAGAATATATATCCCACGGGGGTAAAATTGAAAAAAGTTGAAAAAATTTTTTTTTTGGACTTAGTCATTTTTTCGCCGTTTATCAGACTTTCAGATAGGGGAAATGTCAGTGAGCGTTCCAATTTCAGTTCCAGAGCGATTCGTCCAATGAGTCCTTGATATTTACTCGTTTTCAGCCAATTTCCTGAGTTTTTGAAAATTTCACTTGTTTGTGAAAATATCCACTAAATGAGGTAATAATATGTGTGCGGGAACCCCAGGAGAGTTCCAAATGTGTGTGGGTAAAATATATATCCCACGGGGGTAAAATTGAAAAAAGTTGAAAAAATTTTTTTTTTGGACTTAGTCATTTTTCCGGCGTTTATCAGACTTTTAGATAGGGGAAATGTCAGTGAGCGTTCCGATTTCAGTTCCAGAGCGATTCGCCCTATGAGTCCTTGATATTTAGTCGTTTTCAGCCAATTTTCAGAATTTCTGAAAATTTCACTTTTTTGTGAAAATATCCACTAAATGAGGGATTAATATGTGTGAGGGTACCCCAGGAGAGTTACAAATGTGTGTGGGTAGAATATATATCCCACGGGGTAAAATTGAAAAAAGTTTAAAAAATTTTTTTTTTGGACTTAGTCATTTTTTCGCCGTTTATCAGACTTTTAGATAGGGGAAATGTCAGTGAGCGTTCCGATTTCAGTTCCAGAGCGATTCGCCCGATGAGTCCTTGATATTTGCTCGTTTTCAGCCAATTTCCTGAGTTTTTTGAAAATTTCACTTGTTTGTGAAAATATCCACTAAAAGAAGTAATAATATGTGTGCGGGTACCCCAGGAGAGTTCCAAATGTGTGTGGGTAGAATATATATCCCACGGGGGTAATATTGAAAAACGTTGAAAAAAATTTTTTTTTGGACTTAGTCATTTTTCTGGCGTTTATCTGACTTTTAGATAGGGGAAATGGCAGTGAGCGTTCCGATTTCAGTTCCAGAGCGATTTGCCCGATGAGTCCTTGATATTTAGTCATTTTCAGCCAATTTTCTGAATTTTTGAAAATTTCACTTGTTTGTGAAAATATCCACTAAATGAGGTAATAATATGTGTGCGGGTACCACAGGAGATTTCCAAATGTGTGTGGGTAGAATATATATCCCACGGGGGTAAAATTGAAAAATGTTGAAAAAATTTTTTTTTTGGACTTAGTCATTTTTTCGCCGTTTATCAGACTTTCAGATAGGGGAAATTTCAGTGAGCGTTCCGATTTCAGTTCCAGAGCGATTCGCCCGATGAGTCCTTGATATTTAGTCGTTTTCAGACAATTTTCAGAATTTCTGAAAATTTCACTTTTTTGTGAAAATATCCACTAAATGAGGGTATAATATGTGTGAGGGTACCCCAGGAGAGTTCCAAATGTGTGTGGGTAGAATATATATCCCACGGGAGTAAAATTGAAAAAAGTTGAAAAATTGTTTTTTTGGACTTAGTCAATTTTCCGGCGTTTATCAGACTTTTAGATAGGGGAAATGTCAGTGAGCGTTCCGATTTCAGTTCCAGAGCGATTCGCCCGATGACTCCTTGATATTTAGTCGTTTTCAGCCAGTTTTCTGAATTTTTGAAAATTTCACTTGCTTGTGAAAGTATCCACTAAATGTGGTAATAATATGTGTGCGGGTACCCCAGGAGAGTTCTAAATGTGTGTGGGTAAAATATATATCCCACGGGGGTAAAATTGAAAAAAGTTGAAAAAAATTGTTTTTTGGATTTAGTCATTTTTCCGGCGTTTATCAGACTTTTAGATAGGGGAAATGTCAGTGAGCGTTCCGATTTCAGTTCCAGAGCGATTCGCCTGATGAGACCTTGATATTTTGTCGTTTTCAGCCAATTTTCAGAATTTTTGAAACTTTCACTTTTTTGTGAAAATATCCACTAAATGAGGGAATAATATGTGTGTGGGTACCCCAGGAGAGTTCCAAATGTGTGTGGGTAGAATATATATCCCACGGGAGTAAAATTGAAAAAAGTTCAAAAATTTTTTTTTTGGGACTTAGTCAATTTTCCGGCGTTTATCAGACTTTTAGATAGGGGAAATGTCAGTGAGCGTTCCGATTTCAGTTCCAGAGCGATTCGCCCGATGAGTCCTTGATATTTACTCGTTTTCAGCCAATTTTCTGAATTTTTGAAAATTTCATTTGTTTGTGAAAATATCCACTAAATGAGGTAATGATATGTGTGCGGGTACCCCAGGAGAGTTCCAAATGTGTGTGGGTAGAATATATATCCCACGGGGTTAAAATTGAAAAAAGTTGAAAAAAAATTTTTTTTGGACTTAGTCATTTTTTTGCCGTTTATCAGACTTTCAGATAGGGGAACTGTGAGTGAGCATTCCGATTTCAGTTCCAGATCGATTCGCCCGATGGGTCCTTGATATTTAGTCGTTTTCAGACAATTTTCAGAATTTTTGAAAATTTCACTTTTTTGTGAAAATATCCACTAAATGAGGGAATAATATGTGTGTTAGAACCTTGCTGTTAGGTTTTTTTTCCTTTGCTGGTCACATGACCTTGTTGGCCTATTTAATCCTGCTCCGCCCTTCTGGCTTTGCTGGACTACATTGTATAACTACTTTCTAGCTAACCTGTGCTCTGTATCTAACTCTGTTAGTTTGCTTGGTCTACGGACCTCTAGGTTCTATCTATTTTGTTTGTTCGTCTGTCTGCTACTATTTCTGTTAGGAGGTGTCCCATATTCCTCCCAGTCCTTAGTACTTGTAGGGATTCCCTCCCCAAATCTATAGGTCTCCGTACAGACTAGATTAGGACTTTAGCAGGTCTGATCGCAGGATCAGGTTCCCTGTTACATCGTAGGGATTCAGCTGAGTCTTATAGTAGGGACAGATCTCCTCTCTTTCCTTAGCTTTGGTAGCAGAACATAACAGTAAGTCCAGCCTGTAAATTCTCTAAGGAAAGATTTTTTTTTTGTTCCATCATGGTGTCGGTTCAGGATTTGGCTAAACACCTGCAGGGACTCTCTCTGGAAGTGGCCGAGCTCCGTCAGCACGTGAGTAACTGTCCTGGAGCATATTTCTTGGAGCCTAAGGTATGTTTGCCGGATTTATTTTTTGGTGAACATCGAGAATTTTTTTCATTTAAAAATGCTTGCTTATTGTATTTTCGTTTGAGACCCAAGTCCTCTGGGGATGAATCCCAGCGCGTAGGGTTCATAATGTCACTTTTGCGCAAAGAGCCTCAGGAGTGGGCCTTTTCTTTGCAACCTAGTGATACATGCTTCAGATCAGTGGATAGTTTTTTTTCTGCTTTAGGACTATTATATGATGATCCTGACCGTGTGGCATCAGCTGAGACTGAGTTGAGACGTTTAAAACAAGGATCAGGTAATATGGAAAAATATTGTACACATTTTCGTCGTTGGTCCACTCAAACAGGGTGGAACGATTCTGCTCTGAAAAGTCTATTTCTTGCTGGGCTCAGTGAAAAGGTTAAAGACCTGCTAATTGCTTATCCTACACCTGAGGATTTGCAACAGGCTATGCAATTAGCTATACGGGTGGACAGAAGACTGCGTGCTAGGGTTAATGAGAGCAAATCCTCTGCTATGTCAGTTTCTGGTTATGATAATGTGTGTACTAACAGTGGTGAACCGATGGAGATTGGATCGGTGGCACCTCGCTCTCAAGAAAAACACCGTCGTTTTTCAGAAGGCTTGTGTTTCTATTGCGGGAAATCTGGTCATTTGATTAAAGGCTGTGAGCTTCGTATGAAGAAAGAAAAAAAAATGGTCAGTCACGCCCGTATTGCCTGTTTAAATTCCAAGGGTATATTTTTAGCTGCTTCCACGATTGCTCAGGAAAAATTAATGGAATTTCGGGTGTTTGTTGATTGCGGGTCTACACTGAATGTTATTGATGGGGGATTCGTGGAAAAACTCAATTTAAAACCTGAACCTTTATCATCCCCCATTGCTGTGGTTTCTGTGGATGGCTCCCCTTTGAAGAATATTACTCTCAAGGTCAGTGAATTTCCTCTCACTATTAATGGTGTTCACCATGAGAAATTGGATTTGGTAGTGTTGAATAACTTGCCTTCTCCAGTAATATTGGGTTTGCCCTGGTTAAAATTTCACAATCCTGTACTGGATTGGTCTACCAGTGAAATTAAATCCTGGAGCCATAAATGTTATGACAAGTGTTGTAACGGGCGTATTGCAGCTTTGGATAGGGGAGAATTGCCTGTTCCTATTCAGGATTTTTGGAGAGTTTTTTCTGAGAAAGAATCGCAGGTTTTGCCTCCCCATAGAGACTATGATTGTTCTATTGAATTTGTCCCTGGAGCGACTCTTCCTAAAAGTCGTTTATTTAACCTTACTATTCCTGAGAGGAAGGCTTTGGAGGAATACATACAGACAAGTTTGGCCGCCGGTCACATTAGGCCCTCTAAGTCTCCTGTGGCGGTTGGATTTTTTTTTGTAAAAAAAAAAAAGGACGGCGGTTTACGTCCTTGTCTGGATTTTCGTGAGATTAACAAAATTACGGTACGCAATCCTTACCCACTGCCATTGATTCCTGATCTGTTTAACCAGTTATTGGGGGCCAAGTGGTTCTCTAAAATTGACCTTAAGGGGGCATACAATCTGTTGCGCATGAAGGAGGGTGATGAATGGAAGACTGCTTTTAACACTCCTGTGGGTCATTTTGAGAATCTGGTTATGCCTTTTGGTCTCACTAATGCTCCTGCATTTTTTCAGAATCTGATTAATGACATCCTTAGACCTTTGATCGGTAAAAATGTGGTTGTGTATTTGGATGACATTTTGATTTATTCGCCAGATCTGGAGTCTCATTGGCGGAGCGTGCGTGAGGTATTACAGTTATTAATGGACAATTCGCTTTTTGCTAAGCTGGAGAAATGTGAGTTCGCTGTACAGAGAATTAGTTTTTTGGGCTACATTATCTCCAGCAAAGGTTTTGAGATGGATCCGGTTAAGGTTCAGGCTGTGCAGGAATGGCCTAGGCCTATTGGTTTGAAATCAATACAGAGGTTTTTGGGTTTCACCAATTACTATAGAAAATTCATAAAAAAATTTTCTAGTATTGTCAAACCTCTGACTGATCTCACCAGGAAAGGTGCTGATGCGGTTCAGTGGTCTTCTGAGGCCATTGAAGCTTTTGTGTATCTCAAGGAGAGGTTCACCTCTGCTCCCATCCTTATGCAGCCTGATGTTACTAGGCCGTTTTTGGTTGAGGTTGATGCTTCCTCTGTGGGGGTTGGCGCAGTATTGTCTCAGGATAACGGGGATGGATTACATCCCTGTGCATTTTTTTCAAAAAATTTTCGGAGACTGAATTGAATTACGATATTGGTAATCGGGAATTATTGGCTATTAAACTCGCATTTGAACACTGGCGCCACTTCTTGGAAGGTGCGGAATTTCCCGTTCAGGTTCTTACGGGTCATAAAAATCTGATATATCTTGACGCTGCCAAGCGCCTGAATGCCCGTCAGGCTAGGTGGGCACTGTTTTTCTCGCGGTTTAATTTCTCCGTTACTTACATCCCTGGTACTAAGAATGTTAAGGCGGATGCCTTGTCTCGCAGTTTTTCTCCCATAGTCGGTGCTGAGAAAGAGGAAAACATTTTACAAGAAGGTGTTGTGATAGCTGCTTTAGACTCCGTTTTGGAAGATGAGATTCTTAAAGCTCAGGAGAATGCCCCATCTAACACTCCTCATGGGAGGTTGTTTGTGCCTGGGACCTTTAGGAGAGATTTGTTTGTTGAGTGTCACGAATCTCGGTTGGCAGGTCATCCCGGAATCTCTGAGACCAAGAGACTGGTGGGTCGCAGTTTTTGGTGGCCTGGATGGCAGAAGGAAGTCATTAAGTGGGTGCGCCAATGTACTATATGTGCTAGATCTAAGTCCTCACATACTCCTGCTGTGGGGTTGCTTTGTCCTTTGGAGGTTCCCAGTGCTCCTTGGACACATTTGGCTATGGACTTTATAACTGACCTTCCCCCCTCTGAGGGTTTTACTGTCATCTGGGTGGTCGTGGACCGTTTTAGCAAGATGTGTCACTTGGTTCCCTTCGTCAAACTGCCCTGCGCTAAAACTCTCGCTAAGGCCTTTGTCAAGGAAATTGTCAGACTTCATGGCGTTCCTACTGACATTGTTTCTGATAGGGGTCCTCAGTTCGTGGCTCGTTTTTGGCGTGCCTTTTGTGACAGGTTGGGAATTCATTTGTCCTTTTCGTCCGGATATCATCCTGAATCTAATGGCCAGACAGAAAGGAAAAACCAGGATGTTGAGCAGTTCTTGCGTTGTTTTGTGGCAGACAATCAAGAGGGGTGGTCTGAGTTTCTGCCACTTGCCGAATTTGCTCTGAACAATCATACATCTTCTTCTGCTGGTTGTTCGCCTTTTTTTTGTTGTTCTGGGAGACATCCGTCGTTTGGGTCGTTCTCCAAGTTGGGATCTGCCGTGCCTGAGGAGGAGAATTTTTCCGGTGATTTGGAAAGAGTTTGGACGGATGTGCGTGGTAATCTTCAGGAGGCCAACAGAAAATCTAAAGACTACTTTGATAGGAAACGACAGGAGGTTTTGTTCGCTGTTGGTGACATGGTTTGGTTGTCCTCTAGGAATCTGCGGTTGAGGATTCCTTCTAAGAAATTGGGTCCCAAGTTTGTAGGGCCCTTTAAGGTGCTTCAGGTTGTCAACCAATCTGCTGTTAGGTTGGAGGTTCCTACCTCCTGGAGAATTAATCCGGTCTTTCATGTCTCTCTGTTAAAAAAAGCTGTTGTGTCGGATGGTGACGCCTCTGCCTCTGTTCCTCCGGTGGTGGAGGACGGGGAATATGAAATTTCTCGCATCCTTGACTCTAGACGGTATAGAGGTAGTTTGCAGTATCTTGTGGCCTGGAAAGGTTTCGGACCCGAGGATAACTCTTGGGTGAGGTCAGATGATGTTTCCGCGTCCAGACTTATCAGAGCGTTTCACAGGAGATTTCCTGATAAGCCTGGTCCTAGGGGATCCGGAGGATCCTCTTAGAAGGGGGGGTACTGTTAGAACCTTGCTCTTAGGTTTTTTTTCCTTTGCTGGTCACATGACCTTGTTGGCCTATTTAATCCTGCTCCGCCCTTCTGGCTTTGCTGGACTACATTGTATAACTACTTTCTAGCTAGCCTGTGCTCTGTATCTAACTCTGTTAGTTTGCTTGGTCTACGGACCTCTAGGTTCTATCTATTTTGTTTGTTCGTCTGTCTGCTACTATTTCTGTTAGGAGGTGTCCCATATTCCTCCCAGTCCTTAGTACTTGTAGGGATTCCCTCCCCAAATCTATAGGTCTCCGTACAGACTAGATTAGGACTTTAGCAGGTCTGATCGCAGGATCAGGTTCCCTGTTACATCGTAGGGATTCAGCTGAGTCTTATAGTAGGGACAGATCTCCTCTCTTTCCTTAGCTTTGGTAGCAGAACATAACAATGTGTGAGAGTACCCCAAGAGAGTTCCAAATGTGCGTGGGTAGAATATATATCCCACGGGAGTAAAATTGAAAGAAGTTGAAAACATTTTTTTTTTGACATAGTCATTTTTCCGGCGTTTATCAGACGTTTAGATCGGGGAAATGTCAGTGAGCATTCCAATTTCAGTTCCAGAGTGATTCTTCCAATGAGTCCCTGATATTTAGTAGTTTTCAGCCAATTTTCTGAATTTTTGAAAATTTCACTTTTTTGTGAAAATATCCACTAAATGAGGGAATAATATGTGTGAGGGTACCCCAGGAGAGTTCCAAATGTGTGTGGGTAGAATATATATCCCACGGGAGTAAAATTGAAAAAATTTGAAAAATTTTATTTTGGGACTTAGTCATTTTTTCACCGTTTATCAGACTTTCAGATAGGGGAAATGTCAGTGAGCGTTCCGATTTCAGTTCCAGAGTGATTCTTCCAATGAGTCCTTGATATTTAGGCTGTGTGCCCACGTAGCATTTTTCAAGCGTATATGCTGCGGAATTTCCGCAGCGTAAACGCTTGAAAAACGCATGTAGATCCGCACCCCATGGTCCCCAATGGGATTCCGCAAGTTCTATGCACATGCTGCGGATTTTTCCGCAGCGTTTATGCTACGTACAAAAATCCGCAGCATGTCATTTAATTTTGCGGAAGCGCAGCGGAACTCCCGCCATTGACTTGCATTGAGACACATAGAAACCGCGACTGTACATTTGTACAAGCGGCTTCTATGCGTCTCTATGTGCGGATGGTACCCAGTTCTGGAGGAGAGGAGACTCTCATCCAGACCTGGGTACCACTGTACCTGTAAAAAAAGAATAAAATAACAAATAAAGTTTATACTCACCTGTCCGGCGTCTTCTCTCTGAATGCCAGCAGCGCTGAAGGACCTGCGGTGACGTCACAGTCATGTGACCGCAGGCCCTTCACCGCTCTGTCTCGCGATATGCCGGCAGCCGGGAACCAGCCAGGAAGCAGCGCTGCAGCCACGCCGGGGCCTCGGGGGTGAGTATAGCTTTATTTGTTTTACTTTTTACGGTTCACACTGTATAAATCCATGCTGTTTGCATGGATTTATACAGTGTGACCTAGTTGTCAAGCACTTTCCAAGTGATGCTATCGCCTGGAAAGTGCTTGTCAATCTGCATGCGGAAACGCATGTGAACCCGCATGTGGATCCGCATGTATTCTGCAGGAAAAACGCATGCACAATCTGCATGCGTTTTTTTCTGCCAGGGAGATGCAGAAATGCTGCAGAAATTTTCTGCTTCATTTCTGCATCGTGGGCACATAGCCTTAGACGTTTTCAGCCAATTTTCTGAATTTTTGAAAATGTCACTTTTTTGTGAAAATATCCACTAAATGAGGGAATAATATGTGTGAGGGTACCCCAGGAGAGTTCCAAATGTGCGTAGGTAGAATATATATCCCACGGGAGTAAAATTGGAAAAAGTTTAAAAAAATTTTTTTTTGGATTAAGTCATTTTTCCTGCATTTATCAGACTTTCAGATAGGGGAAATGTCAGTGAGCATTCCAATTTCAGTTCCAGAGTGATTCGCCCGATGAGTCCTTGATATTTAGTCGTTTTCAGCCAATTTTCTGAATTTTTGAAAATTTCACTTGTTTGTGAAAATATCCACACTAAATGAGGTAATAATATGTGCGTGGGTACCCCAGGAGAGTTCCAAATGTGTGTGGGTAGAATATATATCCCACGGGAGTAAAACTGAAAAAAGTTGAAAAATTTTTTTTTTGGACTTAGTTATTTTTTTGCCGTTTATCAGACTTTCAGATAGGGGAAATGTCAGTGAGCATTCCAATTTCAGTTCCAGAGTGATTCGCCCGATGAGTCCTTGATATTTTGTCGTTTTAAGCCAATTTTCTGAATTTTTGAAAATTTCACTTTTTTGTGAAAACATCCACTAAATTAGGTAATAATTAGTGTTGAGCCACCCCCGTAGTGTTCGAGTTCGGTTCGGTTCGTCGAACACCCGTGTGTTCGCCGAACTGTTCGTCGAACTGTTCGTCGAACACCTTCGAACACCGTTAAAACCAATGGCATGCAAACAAAAACACATAGAAACACATAGAAAACACCTTCAAAGGTGTCCAAAAGCTGACAAACTGCTCAGAAGACACAACTAACACATGGAAAAGTGACAAGTACATATAGTCATGCGAAAAGAAAAGAGGTGGAGGAGTAAAAGGAGGGGGAGACACAGATATAGGCATGTCATGCCCTTCTAAAATCCAAAAAGTGAGAAGCCGACACGGCCAGTCCGCTCCTGCCCGTGCCACCTCCGTGTCGCCGGGTTTGTGCCAGAGCCGCGGTGAACCCTGATGGCCAGCCCCCCTCTCCCAATACTGGTGCCTGTCCGCTGGTGGGTCGAGAGAGCCCCCCTGTGGTGGAGGCAGCTCTAAGCTTTTTAATTTAAATTGTCCCTCTAATTTGAATGAATACACTTTAAATCCATTTACAAGGATCTATTGGAGGGCAAGTCTCATGCCAGCAGCCGCGTAATTCCAGCTCCAGTAGCGTCCACTAAAGCTGCTGCAGTTAAAAAGCTTTTATAAGGATCGAGCTCGGCTGTCCACCGCAAGGCATCCTAGTGCCAGTCCCAGCCCCTATGCCTTGGGGTGCCTCCTGATGCTCTTCACTGAGTATCCCGTGGTCCCGAAGCATTTCCTTTGAAAAAATTAAGTGTCCAAACTACAGGTGGTGTAGCTTGCTTAACAGCCGGGATAATCCGCTGACTAGCAGACACTGCTACTAGGCACAAAGTATTTCCTGGGCTAGATGCAGTTAAAAATTTGTAAGTAGATACTCTCATTGGATGCTGAGAAAGCATTCCATAGAGTCTCCTGGCACGCCATATATGATTCTCTTAAAAAGCTTGGGGTAGGGGTCTAGGGGACCCTTTTATAGCCAAAATCACGGCCCTGTATCACAATACGTCACCTAGGCTGAAGATAAATGGAACTGTAGCACCGAGGGCTCGGTTGCTACAGACGTATTGCACCTCACCCAGAGGTGTGATATCTCACTCTCAGATAAGGATGGAGTGTGGATCAGGACCCGACACCTGCATGCATTACACCACATTGCCGTGGGGCAGGGCGACCAATATGCCCCTGAGATGGGCACGACAGTCCCTGTCCCTGGCTGGAGTGGGGGGAGGGAACACTGAGGAAGGGGAACCCTGCAGTGCAGGAGCAGGGAGGAAGCAGTTCCTGGGTGCATTGAGAAGGGAGTATAAAAGGTGGGCACCATCTTAGTTCAGTGCAGAGAAGTCTGAGCAGAAGTGGCAGGGAGCAGGGGCTCTGCATGAGATCTGCTCCGGAGGCGGGCCTAGTAACAGAGGCCCAGGCCTGCAAGAGGGAGAAGGAAGGAAGAGGAGCAGAGAAGGCTCCAGGAACGAGGAATGAAGGGATCCCAGGGGTGCGGAAGGGCGAGTCGCCACCGCACGCCCGAATCCACCTGCGTGGAGGGGTCAGGCCAAAGGGGGAGACCCGTCCCCGAACTAGTGGAGGCAGGAAACGACCCTCAGCTAGAAACCGGAGGCTCTGACATTTTATGTGGCGCAGCCCCTTGCTCCACCCGCTAGGAAGGCACCACATAGGGTCAGGGAAACTGGCGCCAAGTTTACCAAGAGGAGGCCCGAGGCAGCCGGACAGAAGTGTTGGTAAGAAAGGCCAGACAAAGGACACACAAAGGGGGTCCTGTGAAGCGCTCCAAAGTTATCTGGGAGTTCTCTGAGCCCCTCACCTGGTGAGCACAGTACGACGTGGGCAGCCGTTACCTGCAGACGTGGTCTGCATAATAAGAACTGTGAGTAAAGGCCCTGAACTGCATCACTGACTCTGTGTCGTTACTGCTGCTGCCCTGCACCATCACCCCCATCCTCCGCATACACTGCCCTGAGGCTATACTCCTCCCATGGGGAGTTATGCTACGCTCTGCTGCACCCACAACACCAGCCTTAGCGGTCTGCCCTGTAGCGGCGGTTCACTCTGACCGCAATCCACGGGTGGCGTAGTCGGACATTTAAACATCAAAACCACATAAATAATTCCGCCACTGGTTTGACCGCCCTGAGCCACGGAACCGGATCGCCGCCACGAAGACTACAACCACCAGCATCCACCAAAAAGGGTCCGGCTCCGGGTGTCCCAAGGCCCAGGGGGTGCGTCAGAACATTTTCATCACCTTTCACAATCACCAATGGGACAAGGCAGGGATGTCCTCTGTCCCCTCTCTTATACATCCTAGTGACGGAGCACCTGCTCTTATCAATTCGCCATAACCCCAATATTAGGTGGATTGAGGTGGGAGGCACCGAGTACAAGTGCTCTCTATTTGCTGATGATGTCCTAGTATATATCACTCAATCACATATATCCATCCCTGCTGTTATGGCTGAAATAGATCACTTTGTTACATGGTAAAATTTTAAAATCAATGCAGCGAAGTCTGAGGCCCTCGATGTCTCCCTCCCTAAATCCATATAGGATTCCATCCAGTCCAACTTTCCCTTTGCCTGGCCCTCACAGGGTATCAAATACTTAGGAATTCCTATTCATAGAGACCTCTTCCATCTATGTTATCTTAATTTTGGGCCCTTTATTGAACAATTCCATACAGACCACGGTTGGCAAGTTAGAACTGTAAGATTCACTACGTGAACCACTGGTGTTTTGTGGAAAAACACATGTACACCGCGTTCCAAATTATTATGCAAAAAGTGTTTAGGAGTGATAAGGGAAGAATTTGTTTGTTTGTCAGTTAAACTCATTGATGGTGATGTGTGTCAGGGCTCTTTATATCACTGTAAGCAATTGCAGACACCTGTGCTAATTAGTTTGGCAGGTGTGTCCAATGAAAGGCAAGACTACTTAAGAAGGCTCTCTCACATTATTAAGCAGCCTACATTTTCTGCCAAAATGGGAAAGAAAAAGGATGTGTCGGCTGCTGAGAAGCAACAAATTGTGGAGTGTTTAGGTCAAGGCATGACTACAATCAACATTGTGCGATGATCAGGATGAAGTGTCTTGGCAATCAAGAAGTATGTAGCTGATTCACAGTACACACGTGTGCGTGCTGATAAGGGCAAATTGAGGACTCTTTCCTACAGGCAATTACGTCAGGTTGAAAGAGCAGCGGCAAAAAAGCCTTGTCATAGCAGCAGACAAGTTTTTGAAGCTGCTTGTGCCTCCAACGTCCCCCGAACAACAAGATGCAGGGTCCTTCAGAGGTTTGCAGCTGTGCATACGCCATCCTGTCGACCTCCTCTATCCACTTCACACAAGCAGAAACTGCTCCAGTGGGCCAAACATTACATGAAGACTGATTTCAAAACTGTTTTGTTCACGGATGAGTGCCGTGCAGCGCTCGATGGTCCAGATGAATGGAGTGGAGGATGGCTGGTTGATGGACACCCCACGCAAACACGGCTACAGCGCCAACAAGGAGGAGGTGGAGTAATGTTTTGGGCTGGAATCATGGGGAGAGAGATTGTCGGCCCCTTTAGGATCCCTGAAGGCGCTAAAGATGAACTCCATAATGTATGTGGATTTTCTCAAACAGCACTTCCTGCCATGGTTCAAGAAGAAGAACCGTGTATTTCACAGCAAGATCATTTTTCTGCATGATAATGCACCATCTCATGCTGCACATAAAACCTCTGCATCTCTGGCTGATATGGGCATAAAAGGGGACAAACTTATGGTGTGACCCCCCATGCTCCCCTGACCTCTACCCCATTCAGAACCTTTGGAGCATCATTAAAAGGAGTGTCTATGATGGCGGGAGGCAGTTCACATCTAAGCAACAGCTCTGGGAGGGTATTCTGTCCTCATGCAAAACAATTGAAGCAGAAACCATCCAAAACCTGACAAATTCAATGGACGAGAGAGTTCAGAAGCTCCTTTCGAACAAGGGGTCCTATGTGAAAATGTAACATCACCTAGAATAAAGTTTTGAGTTGAAAACTGTTTGATTTCAGTTTCTAACAACCTGCTAATGCTTATAATTTCAAAAATGACCATTTTTGTGGTCTTTATTAAAATGAAAAGGTTGATCGAAAAGTTTGGGGGATCTAAGAGTGTGGCAACCCAGTAGTCATGATTACTTCGAATTCTGACAATATGAGGGTCATGCTGCAGGTAGTGCAGCAAGAAGGCACTTATGTGTCTTGCGCATCTCGGAGCCCCAAAATTATTTTCCGGGCTAGATGCAGCTAAAAATTATTTTTAATTTTAAATCTGGTGAAGCTTATTATAGATGGCCTAATAGGATCAGTGCTGCACACTGCTACAAAGCCCAAATTATTTTCCAGTCAAGATACAGATAAACATGATTAGTAGAGATGAGCGGTGTTCGACTAGAACTGTTCGCCAATCTCAAATTCGAGCTGTTTTGGGCGGTGTTCGAGTTGTTCCACGAACCCGAACGATTTGCAAAAAATTCGGCTGTTCGAGGTTATGTTCGATAACTGTTCGTGCACCAAAAGCGTGTCCTGCATGTCTGGCGCTATTTAGAGCACCAATCATGCAGGGATTGTCTGCCACTCACTGTAATGCCACAGCCATGGTGGTTGTGGCATTACAGTGGTTGCCCAAATCGATGGGAACAGTGCCAACAGTGAAACATGAAAAGCCGGCAATTCAGCAGCGGCATACACCTGTACCCGACAATTTAGAACCGAAAGAATAGGGCATCACACATAGATTAGATAGATAGAAACATGTCAGCCACATATATACGAAGTACAGTGAAAGTGTTGGTTACTGTACTTGTCATTTAGCGTAAAGGATTTATCAAAAAAAATAATAGTGTTTTCGTGCACCGTCTCTTTAAAAAAGCCGGCCGGCAATTCAGCAGCGGTACCCGACAATTTATAACAGACAGAATAGAGCTTCACACATAGATTAGATAGATAGAAACATGTCAGTCACATATATATGAAGTACAGTGATAGTGTTGGTTACTGTACTTGTCATTTAGTATTAAAATAAAGGATTTATTATTAAAAAAATTGGCGTGGGGTTCCCCTTAATTTTAGGCTCTAGCGGAGGTTAAGCAGACGGCTGGGGCAGATGTTTGAAGCCTGGGAAGGGGGTAATACCCACGGAGCTTCCCAGGCTACTAATATCAGCCCCCAGCTGAATACATAGCCTTTACTAGCTATTAAAATGGGGGACACCCCAAAAAAAATGACGTGGGGTCCCCCCTAATTTAATAGCTAGCAAAGGCTAGGCAGACAGCTGGGGGCTGATATTAATAGCCCAGGAAGGGAGCCATGAATATTGGCCCCCTCCCAGGCTAGAAACACCAGCCGTCAGCCGCCCCAGAAATGGCGCATTCATAGGATGCGCCAATTCTGGCACTTAGCCTCGCTCTTCCACGCTGCCCTGGTGCGGTGGCAGGGGGTAATAGGGTTGGGGTTGATGTCAGCTTATAATGCCAGCTGACATCAAGCCCAGGTTAGTAATGGAGAGGCGTCTATAAGACACCCCCATTACTAACCCCATAGTCAAAGATAAAAAAAACACAAACACCCAGAATAAAGTCCTTTAATTGAAATAAAGACACAATCCTTTATTGTTCTAAATTAAACCATACTTACTGTCACGCCCATTCCAGCTGAAGCCAACGATCTCCTGCAATAAAAGAAAAATAATAAAGCAACCTCATCCTTACCTTTCCATGGTTCCCACGACAGCTTCAGCTCTGCTACATCGAGATGACAGGCTGGACCGCAGCAGAACGCTGCCATCCAGCCTGTCATCCCGCAGACACTGAGAAGCGCAGGCTTGCTTGCGCTGCTCAGCGTCTCTCTGTGACGACATCCAGATGAGCCGAGTTCATGTCCAATGAACTCGGCTCACCTCATGCACGTCACTGACAGCGTGGGAAAATTCTCACGCTGAAGCGGTGAGTGCAGGAGAATTCTCCCACGCTGTCAGTGACGTGCATAAGGTGAGCTCATGTCCAATGAACTCAGCTCACCTCCTGCACTTCACTGACAGCGTGGGAGAATTCTCCTGCACTCAGCGCTTCAGCGTGAGAATTCTCCCACGCTGAAGCGCTGAGTGCAGGAGAATTTTCCCACGCTGTCAGTGACGTGCATAAGGTGAGCTCATGTCCAATGAACTCAGCTCACCTCCTGCACGTCACTGACAGCGTGGGAGAATTCTCCTGCACTCAGCGCTTCAGTGTGAGAATTCTCCCACGCTGAAGCGCTGAGTGCAGGAGAATTTTCCCACGCTGTCAGTGACGTGCATGAGGTGAGCCGAGTTCATTGGACATTAACTCGGCTCATCTGGATGTCCTCACAGAGAGACACTGTGGAGCGCAAGCAAGCCTGCGCTTCTCAGTGTCTGCGGGATGAGAGGCTGGATGGCAGCGTTCTGCTGCGGTCCAGCCTGTCATCTCGATGTAGCAGAGCTGAAGCTGTCATGGGAACCATGGAAAGGTAAGGATGATGTTGCTTTATTATTTTTCTTTTATTTCAGGAGATCGTTGGCTTCAGCTGGAATGGGCGTGATGGTAAGTATGGTTTAATTTAGAACAATAAAGAATTGTGTGTTTATTTCAATTAAAGGACTTTATTCTGGGTGTTGTGTTTTTTTTAAATACTTTACTAGAAATTCATGGTGGTCATGTCTAATATTGGCGTGACCTCATGAATTTCGGGCTTAGGGCCAGCTGATAATGCCAAGCTGGCCCTAACCCCTTTATTACCCAGTGAGCCACCGCACCAGGGTCCTGGATGAGTTGGGTACAGCGCCAGAAGATGGCGCTTCTATGAACGCGCCATTTTCCGGGGTGGCTGCGGACTGCAATTTGTAGCGGGGGGGGGCCCAGAAAGCTTGGGTCTCCCTGCGCTGCAGATTCCAGCCCCCAGCTGCCTAGTTGTACCTGGCTGGACACAAAAATAGGGCGAAGCCCCACGTACTTTTTTTTTAATTATTTCATGAATTTCATGAAATAATTCAGAAAAAAAGGCCTTCCCTATATTGTTGTGTCCGGCCAGGTACAAATAGGCAGCTGGTGGTTGGGGGCAGCCCGTTCCTGCCTGCTGTACCTGGCTGGACACAAATATAGTGCGAAGCCCCACGTCAATTTTTTTTAAATTATTTCAGGAAATTCATGAAATAATTAAAAAAAATTGAAGTGGAGCTTCGCACTATATTTGTGTCCAGCCAGGTACAGCAGGCAGGAACGGGCTGCCCCCAACCACCAGCTGCCTATTTGTACATGGCCGGACACAACAATATAGGGAAGGCCTTTTTTTCTTAATTATTTCATGAAATTCATGAAATAATTAAAAAAAAAGTACGTGGGGCTTCGCCCTATTTTTGTGTCCAGCCAGGTACAACTAGGCAGCTGGGGGCTGGAATCTGCAGCGCAGGGAGACCCAAGCTTTCTGGGCCCCCCCCCGCTACAAATTGCAGTCCGCAGCCACCCTGGAAAATGGCGCGTTCATAGAAGCGCCATCTTCTGGCGCTGTACCCAACTCATCCAGGGCCCTGGTGCGGTGGCTCACTGGGTAATAAAGGGGTTAGGGCCAGCTTGGTATTATCAGCTGGCCCCAAGCCCAAAATTCATGGGGTCACGCCAGTATTAGACATGACCGCCATGAATTTCTAGTAAAGTATTTAAAAAAAACACAACACCCAGAATAAAGTCCTTTAATTGAAATAAAGACACAATTCTTTATTGTTCTAAATTAAACCATACTTACCATCACACCCATTCCAGCTGAAGCCAACGATCTCCTGCAATAAAAGAAAAATAATAAAGCAACCTCATCCTTACCTTTCCATGGTTCCCACGACAGCTTCAGCTCTGCTACATCGAGATGACAGGCTGGACCGCAGCAGAACGCCGCCATCCAGCCTGTCATCCCGCAGACACTGAGAAGCGCAGGCTTGCTTGCGCTGCTCAGCGTCTCTCTGTGACGACATCCAGATGAGCCGAGTTCATGTCCAATGAACTCAGCTCACCTCCTGCACGTCACTGACAGCGTGGGAAAATTCTCCTGCAATCAGCGCTTCAGCGTGAGAATTTTCCCACGCTGTCAGTGACGTGCATGAGGTGAGCCGAGTTCATTGGACATGAACTCGGCTCATCTGGATGTCGTCACAGAGAGACGCTGAGCAGCGCAAGCAAGCCTGCGCTTCTCAGTGTCTGCGGGATGACAGGCTGGATGGCGGCGTTCTGCTGCGGTCCAGCCTGTCATCTCGATGTAGCAGAGCTGAAGCTGTCGTGGGAACCATGGAAAGGTAAGGATGAGGTTGCTTTATTATTTTTCTTTTATTGCAGGAGATCGTTGGCTTCAGCTGGAATGGGCGTGATGGTAGGTATGGTTTAATTTAGAACAATAAAGGATTGTGTCTTTATTTCAATTAAAGGACTTTATTCTGGGTGTTTGTGTTTTTTTTAACTTTGACTATGGGGTTAGTAATGGGGGTGTCTTATAGACGCCTCTCCATTACTAACCTGGGCTTGATGTCAGCTGGCATTATAAGCTGACATCAACCCCAACCCTATTACCCCCTGCCACCGCACCAGGGCAGCGTGGAAGAGCGAGGCTAAGTGCCAGAATTGGCGCATCCTATGAATGCGCCATTTCTGGGGCGGCTGACGGCTGGTGTTTCTAGCCTGGGAGGGGGCCAATATTCATGGCTCCCTTCCTGGGCTATTAATATCAGCCCCCAGCTGTCTGCCTAGCCTTTGCTAGCTATTAAATTAGGGGGGACCCCACGTCATTTTTTTGGGGGGGTCCCCCATTTTAATAGCTAGTAAAGGCTATGTATTCAGCTGGGGGCTGATATTAGTAGCCTGGGAAGCTCCGTGGGTATTACCCCCTTCCCAGGCTTCAAACATCTGCCCCAGCCGTCTGCTTAACCTCCGCTAGAGCCTAAAATTAAGGGGAACCCCACGCCAATTTTTTTAATAATAAATCCTTTATTTTAATACTAAATGACAAGTACAGTAACCAACACTATCACTGTACTTCATATATATGTGACTGACATGTTTCTATCTATCTAATCTATGTGTGATGCTCTATTCCTTCTTGTCTAAATTGTCGGGTACCGGTGTATGCCGCTGCTGAATTTGCCGGCCGGCTTTTTTAAACAGAGTGTCTTCTGAGCAGTTTGTCAGCTTTTGGACACCTTTGCAGGTGTTTTCTATGTGTTTCTATGTGTTTTTGTTTGCCTGCCATTGGTTTTAACGGTGTTCGACGGTGTTCTAAGGTGTTCGACGAACAGTTCGACGAACAGTTCCTCGAACATCCCGGTGTTCGACGAACCGAACCGAACCCGAACACTACGGGGGTGGCTCAACACTAATGATTAGTAATTTGAAAGCTTAAAACGGTTGGTAGGGTGATTTTAACCAATCATCAAGCTTTTACTCTCCCCAGGATGACACAGGGGTAGAAAAGTCGTTTCGGATCCATGATTTGTTCATCTTTATGAACGTGAGTCTGTCTACATTATCAGTGGAGAGCCGCGTGCGCTTATCTGTCAGCACACCACCAGCAGCGCTGAACACACGTTCAGACAGAACGCTGGCTGCGGGGCATGACAAGATCTCCAAGGCGTAAGTGGCTAGCTCCGGCCATTTATCCAGATTGGAAGCCCAAAAAGAGCAAGGGTCCAGTGACACAGTCGTGGCTTCAATGTTTACTTGGAGATACTCCTGTACCATCGTCTCTAGGCGTTGACTATGTGTCAGACTTCTTGTCTCCTGTGGCCTTGCAAAGGATGGGCTAAAAAAGTGGTGAAATGATTCCGCAAAATTGATGTTACCAGCAGATACTGTGGTTCTGTTACGGTTTGAGTGCTGAACACTTGACGGTCCCACGGTTGGCAAGTTGGAACTGTGAGATTCACTACGTGCACCACTGGTATTTTGTGGAAAAGCACATGTAAGATTCTGCAACAGTCTCTGCTGATACTCCTGCATGCGTGCATCCCTTTCTATGGCAGGAATAATTTCTGCAAATTTACTTTTGTACCGGGGATCTAACAGTGTGGCAACCCAGTAGTCAGGATTATTTCTAATTCTCACAATTCGAGGGTCATGTTGCAGGTAGTGCAGCAAGAAGGCACTCATGTGTGTTGCGCATCCAGGAGCACCAAGTCCCTGTTGTGTTGGTGGCGAGGTAACAATCATGCTTCCTTCCTCTGTCCTCTCCCCCCAACCTCGCACAACAGAAATGTGATCAAGGTCTCCCTCATCTGATGAGTCTTCCATCAGTTCGTCCTCCACTTCTTCCTGGGCTCCTGCACCTTCCTCACTAGTTTGGCTGCTACCATGCGCCCTGGTAAAATCATCTCCCCCACCCTCACATGCCTGCCGCCTTGGTGCTGCCGACCGTCTGGACCTTGCAGATGTTAGCCCTTCCGCATACAACTCCTCCTCCTCTACTTCCTCCACCTCCTCTTGTGCCACCACCTGACTCCGAATTCTGTTTAACGTGCTCCAGCATGTAAATCACCGGAATAGTCATGCTGATAATGGCATCGTCAGCACTAAACATCTTCGTCGCCATTTCAAAACTGTGCAGAAGGGTGCATAGGTCCCTGATCTGAGACCACTCCTCCAGCGTGATTTTCCCCACCTCTGAATCTCGTTGGCCCAGGCTATACGTCAGAACGTATTGCACCAGGGCTTGTCGGTGCTGCAACATGTGCAGAGTTGAATTCCACCGGGTAGGCACATCGCATTTTAGCCGGTGAAGTGGCAGGCCCAACGACTTCTGTAGAGATGTAAGTCGCTGAGCTGCGGGATGCGAACGGCGGAAGTGAGCACACAGCGACCGTGCCCTCTGCAGAAGGCCATCTAGTCTGGGATAGTGGGCTAAAAATTGCTGGACAACCAGGTTCAACACGTGAGCCATACAAGGCACATGTGTGACATTGCCCCGGCGAAGGGCCGCACCCAGGTTTGCAGCATTGTCGCACACGGCCTTCCCTGGTTTCAGGTCCAGTGGAGACAACAATTCATGAAATTGGTTCTCCAGAGCTGACCACAACTCCTCAGCTGTGTGACTCACATTTCCCAGACATTTCAATGTAAAAACCGCCTGATGACGTTGAGCCCTACTGTCAGCATAGTAAGGAGGTGTGCAGGATCCCTTCTGCGCAGTTAGAAAGCTTGTGGCATGACCAGACAGGCTTTGGGTGCAGGTGGAAGACCGAGAGGAGGTTGAGGAGGCAGAAGCAGTGGAGGAACTTTGACATAAAGAGGATTGACGCACAACTCGTGGGGACGGCAAGACTTGGACAGCAGCCCCTTGTCCTGCTGTCACCATAGTTACCCAGTGCCCAGTCAGCGACATGTAACGCCCCTGTCCATGCCTACTCGTCCAAGTGTCTGTGGTGAAATGCACCCTGTCACACACAGAGTTTCTCAAAGAAGCGGTGATGTTGTGTGCGACATGCTGGTGGAGCGCAGGCACACCTTTCTTTGAGAAGTAGTGCCGACTGGGCATCTGGTACTGGGGCACTGCGACGGACATAAGGTCTCGAAAATCCTCTGTGTCCACCAGGCGGAAAGGCAGCATTTCTGTAGCCAAGAGCTTGCAGATGGTGAAATTCAACCTCTTAGCTTTCTCATGGCTAGGGGGAAATGGTCTTTTACTTGTCCACATCTGAGGGACCGAGGGCTGGCTATTGTGCTTAGACGGGGTTGATAAGGGTGTCCCCGGCAAACTGCCGGTCTGTGAGGAAGATGCAGGCGGACATGTTAGGTTGCCTTGATCCAAAGGTGGTGCTATCGATGTCGGACAGCGCTCAAGACCAGCTGGTGTTACCACCTCCAAAGAAAATGATGACCTGCCAATCACGCTGGCTGTTGCGGGTAAAGAGGTGGCAGGTCTGCGCCCCAAAACAGGTGTGACTGCTGTCCCCCCAGTCACAGAGGATGAAGAGGCCGCGGATGCACAAGATATGGCAGACGGTGGTTGGCTAGGCCGCATTGTAGCACACTGAGCTTCCCACTGCAACTTATGCTTCATGTCCATGTGCCGGTTCATGCATGAAGTACTCAAACTATGTATTTTTTGGCCTCTACTTATCTTTTGCTGACAAATGTTACAGATAACACGAGTTGGGTCATCTTTATCGATCTGAAAAAATGCCCAGGCTATGCAAGGCTTAGCACCCATGCGACCTGAAGAGCCACCACGACTTGTGGTGAGAGGCAGAGTTGTGTTTGAGGATGCAGTTGTTGACGTGCTTCCAGTACTACGTCTCTGTCCAGGAAGGCGCAACCTGACCTCGTCGTCACTAGCATCTTCCTCCACCTCCTCTGCTGACCTCATCTCTTGGCTGACTGTGGGTTGACAGTAAGTGGGATCTCCGACCTCATCATCATCACCCTGTGCGTTATCACATCCGTCGTCCTCAGAGCCAACCTGTTCCTGCCCTGACAAAAAACTAAAGTTGTCGCTCCAATCAGGTATTTGAGTCTTATCATCGTCTTCCTCATTGTCTCCACCAACAGGAGTTACAGTTTGGGAATGAGGGTCTACATTATGGTCAGAACCTTCTGCGTCTGGTCCTGGATCCGACTCATAAAGATTCTGGGCATCAGTGCAGATCATTTCCTCGTCTGGATTCACAGAAGCGCTGGAGTCGACCTCTGATTCCCAGGCTATAGTATGAGTAAACAGCTCTGCAGACTCAACCATCTGTTCTACCTCATACTCAGACGGGCAGCTGGAGATTTGGGAGCTGTGAGGAAGCAAGTGCGATTTGGGTGACACCTTTGAGGACTGGAGTATTTGTGATGTTGAAGTTGATGTGGAGGAGAGCCCACTTAAAGGAGCACTTGATATCCGTTGAAGCACCTGCTGTTTTTGTGCCTCATCTGGAATTTGTAGCGATTGGCGTGGCCGTAAGAAAGGGATCTTATCACATTGTCCGCTAAAAGAAGTAGACATTTTAGTTTGGCTGGAAGATGGTCTTTCTTCTGCACCTACCCCACGGACACAACCTTTTTTCCCCTTCCCAACACGCCTATTCCCCTTTCCACCAGCAGCAGGCCTTTTTCCACTCATTTTGGTGGTTAACTAATTCACAACTCTGGAGTTGCTTGCACAAAAAAACAATGGATGGTAACCGAGCAGAGCTGAGTGGCCAAACTGTGGTATTAGGCCAAAACTATTGGCTGGGTTAGATGCAGAAAAAAATTATTTTTAATTTGCAACCTGATGGAGGTCAGTATAGATGGACTATTAGTCCAAGTCCCACACACCGCTAGAAGCCCAAATATTTTTTCAGAGCTAGATGCAGAAAATTTTTTTATTCAATTTGCAACCTGATGGAGGTCAGTATAGATGGACTAATAGACCAAGTCCCACACACCGCTAGAAGCCCAAATATTTTTTCAGAGCTAGATGCAGAAAAATTTTTTATTCAATTTGCAACCTGATGCAGGTCAGTATAGATGGACTAATAGACCAAGTCCCACACACTGCTAGAAGCCCAAATATTTTTTCAGAGCTAGATGCAGAAAAAAATTATTTTTAATTTGCAACCTGATGGAGGTCAGTATAGATGGACTAATAGACCAAGTCCCACACACCGCTAGAAGCCCAAATATTTTTTCAGAGCTAGATGCAGAAATTTTTTTTATTCAATTTGCAACCTGCTGGAGGTCAGTATAGAAGGACTAATAGAACAAGTCCCACACACTGCTAGAAGCCCAAATATTTTTTCAGAGCTAGATGCAGAAAAAAATTATATTCAGTTTGCAACCTGATGGAGGTCAGTATAGATGGACTAATAGACCAAGTCCCACACACCGCTAGAAGCCCAAATATTTTTTCAGAGCTAGATGCAGAAAATTTTTTTATTCAATTTGCAACCTGATGGAGGTCAGTATAGATGGACTAATAGACCAAGTCCCACACACTGCTAGAAGCCCAAATATTTTTTCAGAGCTAGATGCAGAAAAAAATTATATTCAGTTTGCAACCTGATGGAGGTCAGTATAGATGGACTAATAGAATGATGCTATGCCCAAAAGATTTTACTTCACTAGGTGCAGTAAAAAAATTGGTATTCTATACACAGGTGGTATATCTTGCAACACAGATAGGCTACTCCACTGACTAACACACTCTGCAATAGGCCAAAAAAGATTAGCTTTGCTAGATTCAGCCAAATGCTGTGAAAAAAACTTGCACAGCACTGGCACAGACCTGCCTGGCAAAAACTGATAGGAACTGATGTAACCTAGTCCTGAAAAGGACTCCAATTACAATTAGTCTTTACTCCCACAATCTATCTATTTAAGAGCACAGACCTGCTTGATAAAAGTCGTAGGAAATGCTGTAACCTAGTCCTTAAAAGGACTGCAATCACAACTATTCCCTACTCCCAAGCTATCTGTAGATTTGTGCGAAAATTGGCTTGAAATTAACAAGGTATAGCGCACACAGCAACAGCGGTGCCGTCTAACACGCAGCTGCAGCAGTGAGAAAATGGTGGCGACGGGGAAAATGGCTTGGTCTTATAGGGCAAGGACAAGTGACATACACTGCCAATCACACATGCCCTTGCTTGTGTGAAAAAAAGCACTTCGCTCCGTGTGTGCGCTGCTGATAGGCTGACAGATTGCACCTCCCCACTGCAAATGCGGGAAAGAGAAAAAAAACTGGAGATCTTCATTGTTCCTGCAGAGATCCATCCCCTGCCCCTCCCCCCGCCCCGCTGTACACTCAAACTGCGTATTAACATTAATTTTCATCATTACTGAGAAAAAATCCAGTTATGATTTTGGTGCACGAACAGTTATCGAACATAACCTCGAACAGCCGAATTTTTCTCAAATTGTTCGTGTTCGCCGACCGGCTCGAACACCGCCCAAAACAGCTCGAATTTGAGATTGGCGAACAGTTCGAGTAGAACAACGCTCATCTCTAGTAATAATATGTATGTGGGTACCCCAGGAGAGTTCCAAATGTGTGTGGGTAGAATATATATCCCACGGGGGTAAAATTGAAAAAAGTTGAGAAAAATTTTTTTTTTGGACGTAGTCATTTTTCCTGCGTTTATCAGACTTTCAGATAGGGGAAATGTCAGTGAGCGTTCCGATTTCAGTTCCAGAACGATTCGCCCGATGAGTAGTGTTGAGCCACCCCCGTAGTGTTCGAGTTTGGTTCATCGAACACCCGTGTGTTCGCCGAACTGTTCGTCGAACTGTTCGTCGAACACCTTCGAACACCATTAAAACCAATGGCAGGCAAACAAAAACACATAGAAACACATAGAAAACACCTTCAAAGGTGTCCAAAAGCTGACAAACTGCTCAGAAGACACAACTAACACATGGAAAAGTGACAAGTACATATAGTCATGCGAAAAGAAAAGAGGTGGAGGAGTAAAAGGAGGGGGAGACACAAATATAGGCATGTCATGCCCTTCTAAAATCCAAAAAGTGAGAGCCGCGGTGAACCCTGACGGCCAGCCCCCCTCTCCCAATACTGGTGCCTGTCCGCTGGTGGGTCGAGCGAGCCCCCCTGTGCTGGAGGCAGCTCTAAGCTTTTTAATTTAAATTGTCTCTCTAATTTGAATGAATACACTTTAAATCCATTTACAAGGATCTATTGGAGGGCAAGTCTCATGCCAGCAGCCGCGTAATTCCAGCTCCAGTAGCGTCCACTAAAGCTGCTGCAGTTAAAAAGCTTTTATAAGGATCGAGCTCGGCTGTCCACCGCAAGGCATCCTACTGCCAGTCCCAGCCCCTATGCCTTGGGGTGCCTCCTTCACTGAGTATCCCGTGGTCCCGAAGCATTTCCTTTGAAAAAATTAAGTGTCCAAACTAGAGGTGGTGTAGCTTGCTTAACAGCCGGGATAATCTGCTGACTAGCAGACACTGCTACTAGGCACAAAGTATTTCCTGGGCTAGATGCAGTTAAAAATTTGTAATTAGATACTCTCGTTGGATGCTGAGAAAGCATTCCATAGAGTCTCCTGGCACGCCATATATGATTCTCTTAAAAAGCTTGGGGTAGGGGTCTAGGGGACCCTTTTATAGCCAAAATCACGGCCCTGTATCGCAATACGTCACCTAGGCTGAAGATAAATGGAACTGTAGCACCCTGAGGGCTCGGTTGCTACAGAGGTATTGCACCTCACCCAGAGGTGTGATATCTCACTCTCAGGTAAGGATGTAGTGTGGATCAGGACCCGACACCTGCATGCATTACACCACATTGCCGTGGGGCAGGGCGACCAATATGCCTCTGAGATGGGCACGACAGTCCCTGTCCCTGGCTGGAGTGGGGGGAGGGAACACTGAGGACGGGGAACCCTGTAGTGCAGGAGCAGGGAGGAAGCAGTTCCTGGGTGCATTGAGAAGGGAGTATAAAAGGTGGGCACCATCTTAGTTCAGTGCAGAGAAGTCTGAGCAGAAGTGGCAGGGAGCAGGGGCTCTGCATGAGCTTTGCTCCGGAGGCGGGCCTAGTAACAGAGGCCCAGTCCTGGAAGAGGGAGAAGGAAGGAAGAGGAGCGGAGATGGCTCCAGGAACGAGGAACGAAGGGATCTCTGGGGTGCGGACGGGCGAGTCGCCACCGCACGCCCGAATCCACCTGCGTGGAGGGGTCAGGCCAAAGGGGGAGACCGGTCCCCGAAACTAGTGGAGGCAGGAAACGACCCTCAGCTAGAAACAGGAGGCTGTGACATTTTATGTGGCGCAGCCCCTCGCTACACCCACTAGGAAGGCACCACATAGGGTCAGGGAAACTGGCGCCAAGTTTACCAAGAGGAGGCCCGAGGCAGCCGGACAGAAGGGTTGGTAAGAAAGGCCAGACAAAGGACACACAAAGGGGGTCCTGTGAAGCACTCCAAAGTTATCTGGGAGTTGTCTGAGCCCCTCACCTGGTGAGCACAGTACGACGTGGGCAGCCGTTACCTGCAGACGTGGTCTGGATAATAAGAACTGTGAGTAAAGGCCCTGGACTGCATCACTGACTCCGTGTCATTACTGCTGCTGCCCTGCACCATCACCCCCATCCTCCGCATACACTGCCCTGAGGCTATACTCCTCCCGTGGGGAGTTATGCTACGCTCTGCTGCACCCACAACACCAGCCTCAGCGGTCTGCCCTGGAGCGGCGGTTCACTCTGGCCGCAATCCACGGGTGGCGTAGTCGGACATTTAAACATCAAAACCACATAAATAGTTCCGCCACTGGTTTGACTGCCCTGAGCCACGGAACCGGGTTGCCGCCACAGAGACTACAACCACCAGCATTCACCAAAAAGGGTCCGGCTCCGGGTGTCCCAAGGCCCAGGGGGTGCATCAGAACATTTTCATCACCTTTCACAATCACCAATGGGACAAGGCAGGGATGTTCTCTGTCCCCTCTCTTATACATCCTAGTGACGGAGCACCTGCTCTCATCAATTCGCCATAACCCCAATATTAGGTGGATTGAGGTGGGAGGCACCGAGTACAAGTGCTCTCTATTTGCTGATGATGTCCTAGTATATATCTCTCAATCACATATATCCATCCATGCTGTTATGGCTGAAATAGATCACTTTGTTACATGGTCAAATTTTAAAATCAATGCAGCGAAGTCTGAGGCCCTCGATGTCTCCCTCCCCAAATCCATATAGGATTCCATCCAGTCCAACTTTCCCTTTGCCTGGCCCTCACAGGGTATCAAATACTTAGGAATTCCTTTTCATAGAGACCTCTCCCATCTATGTTATCTTAATTTTGGGCCCTTTATTGAACAACTCCATACAGACCACGGTTGGCAAGTTAGAACTGTGAGATTCACTACGTGAACCACTGGTGTTTTGTGGAAAAGCACATGTACACTGTGTTCCAAATTATTATGCAAAAAGTGTTTAGGAGTGATAAGGGAAGAATTTGTTTGTTTGTCAGTTAAACTCATTGATGGTGATGTGTGTCAGGGCTCTTTATATCACTGTAAGCAATTGCAGACACCTGTGCTAATTAGTTTGGCAGGTGTGTCCAATGAAAGGCAAGACTACTTAAGAAGGCTCTCTCACATTATTAAGCAGCCTACATTTTCTGCCAAAATGGGAAAGAAAAAGGATGTGTCGGCTGCTGAGAAGCAACAAATTGTGGAGTGTTTAGGTCAAGGCATGACTACAATCAACATTGTGCGATGATCAGGATGAAGTGTCTTGGCAATCAAGAAGTATGTAGCTGATTCACAGTACACACGTGTGCGTGCTGATAAGGGCAAATTGAGGACTCTTTCCTACAGGCAATTACGTCAGGTTGAAAGAGCAGCGGCAAAAAAGCCTTGTCATAGCAGCAGACAAGTTTTTGAAGCTGCTTGTGCCTCCAACGTCCCCCGAACAACAAGATGCAGGGTCCTTCAGAGGTTTGAAGCTGTGCATACGCCATCCTGTCGACCTCCTCTATCCACTTCACACAAGCAGAAATGGCTCCAGTGGGCCAAACATTACATGAAGACTGATTTCAAAACTGTTTTGTTCACGGATGAGTGCCGTGCAGCGCTCGATGGTCCAGATGGATGGAGTGGAGGATGGCTGGTTGATGGACACCCCACGCAAACACGGCTACAGCGCCAACAAGGAGGAGGTGGAGTAATGTTTTGGGCTGGAATCATGGGGAGAGAGATTGTCGGCCCCTTTAGGATCCCTGAAGGCGCTAAAGATGAACTCCATAATGTATGTGGATTTTCTCAAACAGCACTTCCTGCCATGGTTCAAGAAGAAGAACCGTGTATTTCACAGCAAGATCATTTTTCTGCATGATAATGCACCATCTCATGCTGCACATAAAACATCTGCATCTCTGGCTGATATGGGCATAAAAGGGGACAAACTTATGGTGTGACCCCCATGCTCCCCTGACCTCTACCCCATTCAGAACCTTTGGAGCATCATTAAAAGGAGTCTCTATGATGGCGGGAGGCAGTTCACATCTAAGCAACAGCTCTGGGAGGGTATTCTGTCCTCATGCAAAACAATTGAAGCAGAAACCATCCAAAACCTGACAAATTCAATGGACGAGAGAGTTCAGAAGCTCCTTTCGAACAAGGGGTCCTATGTGAAAATGTAACATCACCTAGAATAAAGTTTTGAGTTGAAAACTGTTTGATTTCAGTTTCTAACAACCTGCTAATGCTTATAATTTCAAAAATGACCATTTTTTTTGGTCTTTATTAAAATGAAAAGGTTGATCGAAAAGTTTGGGGGATCTAAGAGTGTGGCAACCCAGTAGTCATGATTACTTCGAATTCTGACAATATGAGGGTCATGCTGCAGGTAGTGCAGCAAGAAGGCACTTATGTGTCTTGCGCATCTCGGAGCCCCAAAATTATTTTCCGGGCTAGATGCAGCTAAAAATTATTATTAATTTTAAATCTGGTGAAGCTTTAGTATAGATGGCCTAATAGGATCAGTGCTGCACACTGCTACAAAGCCCAAATTATTTTCCAGTCAAGATACAGATAAACATGATTAGTAATTTGAAAGCTAAAAACGGTTGGTAGGGTGATTTTAACCAATCATCAAGCTTTTACTCTCCCCAGGATGACACAGGGGTAGAAAAGTCGTTTCGGATCCATGATTTGTTCATCTTTATGAACGTGAGTCTGTCTACATTATCAGTGGAGAGCCGCGTGCGCTTATCTGTCAGCACACCACCAGCAGCGCTGAACACTTGTTCAGACAGAACGCTGGCTGCGGGGCATGACAAGATCTCCAAGGCATAAGTGGCTAGCTCCGGCCATTTATCCAGATTGGAAGCCCAAAATGAGCAAGGGTCCAGTGACACAGTCGTGGCTTCAATGTTTACTTGGAGATACTCCTGTACCATCGTCTCTAGGCGTTGACTATGTGTTAGACTTCTTGTCTCCTGTGGCCTTGCAAAGGATGGGCTAAAAAAGTGGTGAAATTATTCCGCAAAATTGATGTTACCAGCAGATACTGTGGTTCTGTTACGGTTTGAGTGCTGAACACTTGACGGTCCCACGGTTGGCAAGTTGGAACTGTGAGATTCAATACGTGCACCACTGGTATTTTGTGGAAAAGCACATGTAAGATTCTGCAACAGTCTCTGCTGATACTCCTGCATGCGTGCATCCCTTTCTATGGCAGGAATAATTTCTGCAAATTTACTTTTGTACCGGGGATCTAACAGTGTGGCAACCCAGTAGTCAGGATTATTTCTAATTCTCACAATTCGAGGGTTATGTTGCAGGTAGTGCAGCAAGAAGGCACTCATGTGTGTTGCGCATCCAGGAGCACCAAGTCCCTGTTGTGTTGGTGGCGAGGTAACAATCATGCTTCCTTCCTCTGTCCTCTCCCCCCAACCTCGCACAACAGAAATGTGATCAAGGTCTCCCTCATCTGATGAGCTTTCCATCAGTTCGTCCTCCACTTCTTCCTGGGCTCCTGCACCTTCCTCACTAGTTTGGCTGCTACCATGCGCCCTGGTAAAACCATCTCCCCCACCCTCACATGCCTGCCGCCTTGGTGCTGCCGACCGTCTGGACCTTGCAGATGTTAGCCCTTCCGCATACAACTCCTCCTCCTCTACTTCCTCCACCTCCTCTTGTGCCACCACCTGACTCCGAATTCTGTTTAACATGTGCTCCAGCATGTAAATCACCGGAATAGTCATGCTGATAATGGCATCGTCAGCACTAAACATCTTCGTCGCCATTTCAAAACTGTGCAGAAGGGTGCATAGGTCCCTGATTTGAGACCACTCCTCCAGCGTGATTTGCCCCACCTCTGGATCTCGTTGGCCCAGGCTATACGTCAGAACGTATTGCACCAGGGCTTGTCGGTGCTGCCACAGTCGCTGCAACATGTGCAGAGTTGAATTCCACCGGGTAGGCACATCGCATTTTAGCCGGTGAAGTGGCAGGCCCAACGACTTCTGTAGAGATGTAAGTCGCTGAGCTGCGGGATGCGAACGGCGAAAGTGAGCACACAGCGACCGTGCCCTCTGCAGAAGGCCATCTAGTCTGGGATAGTGGGCTAAAAATTGCTGGACAACCAGGTTCAACACGTGAGCCATACAAGGCACGTGTGTGACATTGCCCTGGCGAAGGGCCGCACCCAGGTTTGCAGCATTGTGGCACACGGCCTTCCCTGGTTTCAGGTCCAGTGGAGACAACAATTCATGAAATTGGTTCTCCAGAGCTGACCACAACTCCTCAGCTGTGTGACTCACATTTCCCAGACATTTCAATGTAAAAACCGCCTGATGACGTTGAGCCCTACTGCCAGCATAGTAAGGAGGTGTGCAGGATCCCTTCTGCGCAGTTAGAAAGCTTGTGGCATGACCAGACAGGCTTTGGGTGCAGGTGGAAGACCGAGAGGAGGTTGAGGAGGCAGAAGCAGTGGAGGAACTTTGACATAAAGAGGATTGATGCACAACTCGTGGGGACGGCAAGACTTGGACAGCAGCCCCTTGTCCTGCTGTCACCATAGTTACCCAGTGCCCAGTCAGCGACATGTAACGCCCCTGTCCATGCCTACTCGTCCAAGTGTCTGTGGTGAAATGCACCCTGTCACACACAGAGTTTCTCAAAGAAGCGGTGATGTTGTGTGCGACATGCTGGTGGAGCGCAGGCACACCTTTCTTTGAGAAGTAGTGCCGACTGGGCATCTGGTACTGGGGCACTGCGACGGACATAAGGTCTCGAAAATCCTGTGTGTCCACCAGGCGGAAAGGCAGCATTTCTGTAGCCAAGAACTTGCAGATGGTGAAATTCAACCTCTTAGCTTTCTCATGGCTAGGAGGAAATGGTCTTTTACTTGTCCACATCTGAGGGACCGAGGGCTGGCTATTGTGCTTAGACGGGGTTGATAAGGGTGTCCCCGGCAAACTGCCGGTCTGTGAGGAAGATGCAGGTGGACATGTTAGGTTGCCTTGATCCAAAGGTGGTGCTATCGATGTCGGACAGCGCTCAAGACCAGCTGGTGTTACCACCTCCAAAGAAAATGATGACCTGCCAATCACGCTGGCTGTTGCGGGTAAAGAGGTGGCAGGTCTGCGCCCCAAAACAGGTGTGACTGCTGTCCCACCAGTCACAGAGGATGAAGAGGCCGCGGATGCAAAAGATATGGCAGACGGTGGTTGGCCCGGCCGGCAAGGCCGCATTGTAGCACACTGAGCTTCCCACTGCAACTTATGCTTCATGTCCATGTGCCGGTTCATGCATGAAGTACTCAAACTATATATTTTTTGGCCTCTACTTATCTTTTGCTGACAAATGTTACAGATAACACGAGTTGGGTCATCTTTATCGATCTGAAAAAATGCCCAGGCTATGCAAGGCTTAGCACCCATGCGACCTGAAGAGCCACCACGACTTGTGGTGAGAGGCAGAGTTGTGTTTGAGGATGCAGTTGTTGACGTGCTTCCAGTACTACGTCTCTGTCCAGGAAGGCGCAACCTGACCTCGTCGTCACTAGCATCTTCCTCCACCTCCTCTGCTGACCTCATCTCTTGGCTGACTGTGGGTTGACAGTAAGTGGGATCTCCAACCTCATCATCATCACCCTGTGCGTTATCACACCCGTCGTCCTCAGAGCCAACCTGTTCCTGCCCTGACAAAAAACTAAAGTTGTCGCTCCAATCAGGTATTTGAGTCTTATCGTCTTCCTCATTGTCTCCACCAACAGGAGTTACAGTTTGGGAAAGAGGGTCTACATTATGGTCAGAACCTTCTGCGTCTGGTCCTGGATCCGACTCATAAAGATTCTGGGCATCAGTGCAGATCATTTCCTCGTCTGGATTCACAGAAGCGTTGGAGTCAACCTCTGATTCCCAGGCTACAGTATGAGTAAACAGCTCTGCAGACTCAACCATCTGTTCTACCTCATACTCAGACGGGCAGCTGGAGATTTGGGAGCTGTGAGGAAGCAAGTGCGATTGGGGTGACACCTTTGAGGACTGGAGTATTTGTGATGCTGAAGTTGATGTGGAGGAGAGCCCACTTAAAGGAGCACTTGATATCCGTTGAAGCACCTGCTGTTTTTGTGCCTCATCTGGAATTTGTAGCGATTGGCGTGGCCGTAAGAAAGGGATCTTATCACATTGTCCGCTAAAAGAAGTAGACATTTTAGTTTGGCTGGAAGATGGTCTTTCTTCTGCAGATGTTAGTGTTGCTTTAACACCTACCCCACGGACACAACCTTTTTTCCTCTTCCCAACACGCCTATTCCCCTTTCCACCAGCAGCAGGCCTTTTTCCACTCATTTTGGTGGTTAACTAATTCACAACTCTGGAGTTGTTTGCACAAAAAAACAATGGATGGGAACCGAGCAGAGCTGAGTGGCCAAACTGTGGTATTAGGCCAAAACTATTGGCTGGGTTAGATGCAGAAAAAAATTATATTCAATTTGCAACCTGATGGAGGTCAGTATAGATGGACTAATAGAACAAGTCCCACACACAGCTAGAAGCCCAAATATTTTTTCAGAGGTAGATGCAGAAAAAAATATATTCAGTTTGCAACCTGATGGAGGTCAGTATAGATGTACTAATAGAGAAAGTCCCACACACTGCTAGAAGGCCAAATATTTTTTCAGAGCTAGATGCAGACAAAAAATTATTTTGAATTTGCAACCTGATGGAGGTCAGTATAGGTGGACTAATAGAACAAGTCCCACACACTGCTAGAAGGCCAAATATTTTTTCAGAGCTAGATGCAGAAAAAAATTATATTCAGTTTGCAACCTGATGGAGGTCAGTATAGATGGACTAATAGAGAAAGTCCCACACACTGCTAGAAGGCCAAATATTTTTTCAGAGCTAGATGCAGAAAAAAATTATATTCAGTTTGCAACCTGATGGAGGTCTGTATAGATGGATTAATAGAACAAGTCCCACACACAGCTAGAAGCCCAATATTTTTTCAGAGGTAGATGCAGAAAAAAATATATTCAGTTTGCAACCTGATGGAGGTCAGTATAGATGGACTAATACAACAAGTCCCACACACAGCTAGAAGCCCAATATTTTTTCAGAGCTAGATGCAGAAAAAAATTATATTCAATTTGCAACCTGATGGAGGTCAGTATAGATGGACTAATACAACAAGTCCCACACACAGCTAGAAGCCCAAATATTTTTTCAGAGCTAGATGCAGATAAAAATTATTTTTAATTTGCAACCTGATGGAGGTCAGTATAGATGGACTAATAGAGAAAGTCCCACACACTGCTAGAAGGCCAAATATTTTTTCAGAGCTAGATGCAGAAAAAAATTATATTCAGTTTGCAACCTGATGGAGGTCAGTATAGATGGAATAATAGAGAAAGTCCCACACACAGCTAGAAGCCCAATATTTTTTCAGAGGTAGATGCAGAAAAAAATATATTCAGTTTGCAACCTGATGGAGGTCAGTATAGATGGACTAATACAACAAGTCCCACACACAGCTAGAAGCCCAATATTTTTTCAGAGGTAGATGCAGAAAAAAATTATATTCAGTTTGCAACCTGATGGAGGTCTGTATAGATGGACTAATACAACAAGTCCCACACACAGCTAGAAGCCCAATATTTTTTCAGAGGTAGATGCAGAAAAAAATATATTCAGTTTGCAACCTGATGGAGGTCTGTATAGATGGACTATTACAACAAGTCCCACACACAGCTAGAAGCCCAATATTTTTTCAGAGGTAGATGCAGAAAAAAATATATTCAGTTTGCAACCTGATGGAGGTCAGTATAGATGGACTAATACAACAAGTCCCACACACAGCTAGAAGCCCAATATTTTTTTCCGAGGTAGATGCAGAAAAAAATATATTCAGTTTGCAACCTGATGGAGGTCTGTATAGATGGACTAATACAACAAGTCCCACACACAGCTAGAAGCCCAATATTTTTTCAGAGGTAGATGCAGAAAAAAATATATTCAGTTTGCAACCTGATGGAGGTCTGTATAGATGGATTAATAGAACAAGTCCCACACACAGCTAGAAGCCCAATATTTTTTCAGAGGTAGATGAAGAAAAAAATATATGCAGTTTGCAACCTGATGGAGGTCAGTATAGATGGACTAATACAACAAGTCCCACACACAGCTAGAAGCCCAATATTTTTTCAGAGCTAGATGCAGAAAAAAATTATATTCAATTTGCAACCTGATGGAGGTCAGTATAGATGGTCTAATAGAATGATGCTATGCCCAAAAGATTTTACTTCACTAGGTGCAGTAAAAAAATTGGTATTCTATACACAGGTGGTATATCTTGCAACACAGATAGGCTACTCCACTGACTAACACACTCTGCAATAGGCCAAAAAGGATTAGCTTTGCTAGATTCAGCCAAATGCTGTGAAAAAAACTTGCACAGCACTGGCACAGACCTGCCTGGCAAAAACTGATAGGAACTGATGTAACCTAGTCCTGAAAAGGACTCCAATTACAATTAGTCTTTACTCCCACAATCTATCTATTTAACAGCACAGACCTGCCTGATAAAAGTCGTAGGAAATGCTGTAACTTAGTCCTTAAAAGGACTGCAATCACAACTATTCCCTACTCCCAAGCTATCTGTAGATTTGTGCGAAAATTGGCTTGAAATTAACAAGGTATAGCGCACACAGCAACAGCGGTGCCGTCTAACACGCAGCTGCAGCAGTGAGAAAATGGTGGCGACGGGGAAAATGGCTTGGTCTTATAGGGCAAGGACATGTGACATACACTGCCAATGACACATGCCCTTGCTTGTGTGAAAAAAAGCACTTCGCTCCGTGTGTGCGCTGCTGATAGGCTGACAGATTGCACCTCCCCACTGTAAATGCGGGAAAGAGAAAAAAAAATGGAGATCTTCATTGTTCCTGCAGAGATCCATCCCCTGCCCCTCCCCCCACCCCGCTGTACACTCAAACTGCGTATTAACATTAATTTTCATCATTACTGAGAAAAAATCCAGTTATGATTTTGGTGCACGAACAGTTATCGAACATAACCTCGAACAGCCGAATTTTCTCAAATTGTTCGTGTTCGCCGAACGGCTCGAACACCGCCCAAAACAGCTCGAATTTGAGATTGGCGAACAGTTCGAGTAGAACAACGCTCATCTCTACCGATGAGTCGTTGATATTTAGTCATTTTCAGCCAATTTTCTGAATTTTTGAAAATTTCACTTGTTTGTGAAAATATCCACTAAATGAGGTAATAACATGTGTGAGGGTACCCCAGGAGAGTCCCAAATGTGGGTAGAATATATATCCCACGGGGGTAAAATTGAAAAAAGTTGAGAATTTTTTTTTGGACTTAGTCATTTTTCCGGCGTTTATCAGACTTTTAGATAGAGGAAATGCCAGTGAGCATTCCGATTTCAGTTCTAGAGCGATTCGCCCAATGAGTCCTTGATATTTAGTCGTTTTCAGCCAATTTTCTGAATTTTTGAAAATTTCACTTTTTTGTGAAAATATCTACTGAATGAGGGAATAATATGTGTGAGGGTACCCCAGGATAGTTCCAAATGTGCGTGCGGAGAATATATATCCTATGGGAGTAAAATTGAAAAAAGTTGAAAAAAATTTTTTTTTGGACTTGGTCATTTTTCCGGCATTTATCAAACTTTTAGATAGGGGAAATGTCAGTGAGCGTTCCGATTTCAGTTCCAGAGCGATTCGCCCGATGAGTCATTGATATTTAGTCGTTTTCAGCCAATTTTCTGAGTTTTTGAAAATTTCACTTGTTTGTGAAAATATCCACTAAATGAGGTAATAATTAGTGTTGAGCGAGCACTAAAAAGCTCGGGTGCTCGAAGCTCGGGCCGAGCTCGTCGTGATACTCGGGTGCTCGACCCGAGCAACGAGCCCAATGTTAGTCTATGGGAGACTCGAGCATTTTTGCGGTGGCACCCCCGGCAGTCTTTTAAAAGCCTAACAAGTGCCCAAAACAATAGTGACAGTGCTCAAATGACATGGGGACAGCATGGGGATCGCCCCAGGAAGCATTTCTGACCCCCAGGTCACTGCTGTCAACAACGTGGTCAGAGGTATTAAGCCACTTTTACGGGCTCACAATAAAACGTTCAAAAACGAAAGTGAAACATTTTTCCTGTGAAATATGTTAAGTAACATCCTTTCCAGGGAAAAGACTTGTGTATAAGTTAAAATAAATGACCAAAAACAAAAATACTCCTCCACACCTTCGGCTATGTTCACAAGTAGCATTTTTTATGCGTTTTTGCACTTTTGTATTGCTTTCAACTATGACAAATGCATTCACCGGGAAATGTCATTTTAACATTTTACAACCTTATCTGGCCATGTGCTGTGTGACACATGCATAAAGTGCTGAAATGACATGGGAACAGCATGGGGAAGACACCTGGAAGCATCTCAGACTCCCAGGTCACTGTCTAAAAGTGTGCCCATCATAAGTGATCCTTGCCGCATCAGAAGATGCAGACTTGCAACTATCTCCATGCAAGTTCTAGTCCCAGGGCAGTGTTCAATTGTACCTCCCCCATTCCTTGCAATACAAGTGCAAGTATGCAGTCTGCCACCCACCCCTAGGCTGCAATACCATACTGCTTGCTTGCTTGAACTTGAAATTGGGCCTTTTAGGCATGTGGAGGCGGAATCTGGCCACCATGTCATGGCTGTGTTGGCGGCATGGAATCCATACTCAGTCCCCAGCCACCCGGAGGCCGGGTGTCCATACTCGGTCCACAGCCGCCCCGCTTCCGGGTGTCCACACACGGTCCCCAGCCGCCTGGGGGCAGCCGGGTGTCCATAAACGGTCCCCAGCCGCCCTTATTTCTCCTTGGAACATCCCCCCACACACTTTTCTTATCCCGGCCTGCTTTAGGCAGCATTGGACGAGCCCACCAGAGAACCAGACTCCTCCGGTGGACCCTGACTTCTCCATCGGTGGAGTTGAGAGTGCCAAGGTGAGGAGCATGATGATGATGACAGAAGTTAGCATCTGCTATGTTTTCTTTTAATGCAAGCGCAAGTATGCAGCCTGCCACCCACCCACCCCCAGGCTGCAATACCATACTGCTTGCTTGCACTTTAAATTGGGCCTTTTAGGCATGTGGAAGCGGAATCTGGCCACCACGCCATGGCTGTGTCGGCGGCCTGGTATCCATACTCAGTCCCCAGCCGCCTGGTGGCCGGGTGTCCCCGCTTGCTCCCCAGCCTCCAGGGGGTGGCCGGGTGTCTATACTCAGTCCCCAGCCACCCCTATTTGTCCCGGTAACCTTTCCACACTTTTCTTAGCCTGGCCTGCTTTAGGGCAGCATTGGCCGAGCCCACCGGACTATCAGACTCCTCTGGTGGGCCCTGACTTCTCCATCAGGGGAGTTGAGAGTGCCAAGGTGAGGAGCATGATGAGGATGATAGAAGTTAGCATCTGCTATGTTTTGTTGTAATGCAAGCGCATGTATGTAGTAGCGGCTAGGCCTGAGGTGGTCAGAGTTTTGGCGCATATCCTACCTCCTCCGAGGATTGCTGGATGTTTTCCTGCTACTATCCAAGTTCTATGACTCCTGTTAAAATAAAGCTTCAGGTGATAAATGATGGATGAGGTAGTGGCAAAGGAGAAAGAGCAGGAGGAACAGGGACCATTCACATCAATATCAGGCCAGTCAACCAGATATGTCTTGTAGGATATGTTTCTGTAACAAAAGGAGCGGTTTGGCTACACAGTTATAGGGCATACAGTGAGTGCAATGCCTACCAAAAATTTCGAGGCACTCCAATGCCCCTTGGAAATGACATGGAGGTCAGAGGGCGTTAACTCAACCTTTTTTTCCATTTATAGCAACTGGGTCTCCTGTGCACTGTTGGCCTAAGCAGTGAATGGAAGGCTTTCCAAAAATTATGAGGAACTGCAATGCCCCTTACAAGAGCCATGTGTGGCATCCCAGGGGGCTGGTCACCACAGTAATAGAGAGCAAGTGGGAGGTTTCCTGGTCAGGATCCCTTAAACATGCAACATCCTCCTGCCCCAGTCCTGGGAAGGGAGAATTCTGCCCTTATAAACTGGATCTGGGGTGGGGTTGAGTGAGTCAGAGAACAGAGAACAGTCAGAGTCAGAGTGAGAGCAAGGGAAAGTAACAGCAAGGAGCTCTGAAGGAGCTAGGAGCTAAAGACCAGGGACTGGAAGCTGAGCAGAGCTCGCCCTGGCAGAAGACAATAGGAACCGGACACGAGTCCGAGGCTGTGAGGACTTATATATCCAGCAGCAGAAACCAGCCGGCAGGGGATTTCAGGTCCTCTGGCCATAGAAGCCTGGAAGCTCAGTCATAAGCAAGGGACCAGCACCGCCGTCGTGGAGCGCAGGCTAACAGAAGGCCCCAAGTCACCAGCCATACGGGTGAGCACTACACGGTACACTCAGGGACGTGGGCTACTTCTACCCGCTTACAGCAAGGTAGCCAGGAAGAGTGCAGACAGACGGGGAGGCCTACAACTCCACCTGGCCAGGGGAACTCCTGATTGCTCACAGACTGACCAGGCCTCTTATGCTAGCCAGTACTCCCGGGAGGGTCTACCATATAATCATCAGTAAAGACCCTGAACTGCACTGCAAAGACTCTGAGTCGTTCCTGCTGTGCTTGTGCACCATCACCCCCATCATCCACACTCACTGCCCTGAGGCTATACTCCTCCCGTGGGGAGTTATCCCATTCTCTGCTGCGCACAAAGCACCAGCCTCAGCGGTCTGCCTTGCAGCGGTGGTACTCCCTGACCGCAATTCACGGGTGGCGCAGTCGGATAATTAACCTCAAAACCTAAGAAAGACTGCCACTGGTTTGACCAGCCTGAGCGGGTCACCGCCACGGAGACTACAGACCCCAGAGACCCGGCACCGGGTATCCCACACACGTGTAGACACGTCCCAGGGGGCGCGTCACATGCAGTACAGCATATTACAAACATAAGTTCCATTATTGGGGAGTGGGTGTCACATAGTATTTGCTTATGCTTTCCAAGCAAAAGCTGCCAAAAATTAGGACGGAGCCACTTGCAATGCCTCTTACAAGAGCCATGCAGTACAGCATATTACAAACATAAGTCCCATTATTGGGGAGTGGGTGTCCAAAAGTATTTGCTTATGCCTTGCAAGCAAAAGCTGCCAAAAATTAGGACGGAGCAACTTGCAATGCCCCTTACAAGAGCCATGCAGTACAGCATATTACAAACATAAGTCCCATTATTGGGGAATGGGTCTCCCAGAGTATTTGCTTATGCCTTGCAAGCAAAAGCTGAAAAAAATTAGGACTGAGCAATTTGCATTGCCCCTTACAAGAGCCATGCAGTACAGCATATTACAAACATAAGTCCCATTATTGGGGAGTGGGTCTCGCATAGTATTTGCTTATGCCTTGCAAGTAAAAGCTGCCAAAAATTAGGACGGAGCAACTTGCAATGCCCCTTACAAGAGCCATGCAGTACAGCATATTACAAACATAAGTCCCATTATTAGGGAGTGGGTCTCCCATAGTATTTGCTTATGCCTTGCAAGCAAAAGCTGCCAAAAATTAGGACGGAACAACTTGCAATGCCCCTTCCAAGAGCCATGCAGTACAGCATATTACAAACATAAGCCCCATTATTGGGGAGTGGGTCTCCCAGAGTATTTGCTTATGCCTTGCAAGCAAAAGCTGCCAAAAATTAGGACTGAGCAACTTGCAATGCCCCTTACAAGAGCCATGCAGTACAGCATATTACAGACATAAGTCCTGTTATTGGAGAGTGGGTCTCCCATAGTATTTGCTTATGCTTTCCAAGCAAAAGCTTCCAAAAATTAGGACGGAGCAACTTGCAATGCCCCTTACAAGAGCCATGCAGTACAGCATATTACAAACATAAGTCCCATTATTGGGGAGTGGGTCTCCAATAGTATTTGCTTATGCCTTGCAAGCAAAAGCTGCCAAAAATTAGGACGGAGCAACTTGCAATGCCCCTTACAAGAGCCATGCAGTACAGCATATTACAAACATAAGTCCCATTATTGGGGAGTGGGTGTCCCATAGTATTTGCTTATGCTTTCCAAGCAAAAGCTTCCAAAAATTAGGACGGAGCAACTTGCAATGCCCCTTACAAGAGCCATGCAGTACAGCATATTACAAACATAAGTCCCATTATTGGGGAGTGGGTCTCCCATAGTATTTGCTGATGCCTTGCAAGTAAAAGCTGCCAAATATTAGGACGGAGCAACTTGCAATGCCCCTTACAAGAGCCATGCAGTACAGCATAATACAAATATAAGTCCCATTATTGGGGAGTGGGTCTCCCAGAGTATTTGCGTATGCCTTGCAATCAAAAGCTGCCAAAAATTAGGACTGAACAACTTGCAATGCCCCTTACAAGAGCCATGCAGTACAGCATATTACTAACATAAGCCCTATTATTGGGGAGTGGGTCTCCCATAGTATTTGCTTATGCCTTGCAAGCAAAAGCTGCCAAAAATAAGGACGGAGGAACTTGCAATGCTGGCACCCTGGTGGTATAGTGGTGGTGGAGGCTGAGGATATGGAGAAGAATATAAAATAGCCAAAACGAGGAAGCGTATACCCATGTGTGGGTGTGAAGCGGTGCATGTGAATACACCTCCCGAAATAACACAGTGGATTTGAATTTATGTTACTCTGCTGTCATTTGGTGGTGATGAGAAGTCTGGCCCAATCCAGCCCTTGTTCATTTTGATAAGGGTTATCTGGTCAGCATTGTCAGTTGACAGGCGAGTGCGCTTATCAGTTATAATTCCCCCAGCGGCACTAAAAACACGCTCCGATAACACGCTAGCGGCAGGGCAGGCCAGGACCTCCAAGGTGTACAGAGCGAGTTCATTCCAAGTGTCCAGCTTGGATACCCAATAATTAAAAGGCACAGAGGAATCACAGAGGACGCTGGTACGGTCAGCATTGTACTCCCTCACAATCTTTTGAAACTTTCCACTCATTGTGAGAGTACCCCGCGCCTCAGGGCCTGTAAGCTGGGCGGGTGTCAGAAAACTGTCCCAGAACGTTGACAGTGTTCCCCTGCCTCTGCTGGATTGGAGTTGCATCTCTCGCGCCTGTACGCCTTGGTTGGGCAACGAACTGTGACCTCTGCTGCAAGCGTGTTCAGATGGGAATTTTTTTAAGAGTTCTGCAGCAAGGGCCTTCTGGTACTGCCCCATTTTTGTAGACCTCTCCACCTCAGGAATAAGAGAGTGAAAGTTCTCCTTGTAGCGGGGGTCTACAAGTGTCACCAACCAGTAATGACTGTCACCCAACATTTTGACAATGCGAGGGTCACGGTTAAGGCAGCGTAACATAAAGTCAGCCATGCGTGCCAGACTGGTAACGGGCAAGACTTCCATGTCCTCACCAAGATGACGACTGACCATGCTCTCCTCCTCCTCCTCCTCTTCCTCCTCCCCCCTGTCCTCAGGCCACCCACGCTGAACCGACGGTATGACACTTGTACAGGTACTACCGTCTACAATGCATGATAGCAGCTCCTGTTCTTCCTCCTCCTCCTCTCCCTCATTGTCCCCCAATGCACGTTGGGATGAGATGAGGCTGGGCTGTGTGTAATTGCCCGCTACGGCTTCTTGATCCATCTCATCATACTCTGGCTGCAATGCCTCCTCTTTAATTCTCTGCAGAGAGCGTTGCAAGAGACAGACAAGTGGGATGCTGACACTAATGATGGCGTCATCGCCACTCACCATCTTGGTGGCCTCCTCAAAGTTTGTCAGGATGGTACATATGTCAGACATCCAGGTCCACTCCTGAGGTCTTATGTGTGGAGTCTGACCTGAACATCGACGGCCTTGTTGCAGCTGGTACTCCACAACTGCTCTCTTCTGCTCACAAATCCTTTGCAACATGTGGAGGGTAGAGTTCCAACGTGTGGGGACATCACACACCAGTCGGTGTGCCGGAAGCTGCAAACGCTGCTGCAACACAGCAAGGGCGGCGGAAGCTGTAGCCCACTTGCGAAAATGAGCTGACAGGCGGCGTACTTTCACGAGCAGATCTGGCAACTCGGGGTACGATTTAAGAAACCGCTGAACCCCGAGGTTAAGCACATGAGCCAGGCATGGTACGTGTGTGATCTCACCTCGCCTCAGAGCAGCCACCAGGTTACGGCCATTGTCACACACGACCATTCCGGGATGTAGGTTCAGCGGTCTCAGCCACAGATCTGCCTGCTCTTTCACAGCTGTCCACAACTCACAAGCAGTGTGAGGTTTATCACCTAAGCTTATGAGTTTCAGCACAGCCTGTTGCCGCTTGGCGGAGGCAGTACTGCAATGCTTCCAGCTTGTAACTGATGTGGTGATATCTGAGATGGAGGCTGAGCATGAGGAGGAGGAGGAGGATGCGCAGGAGCTGTACACTGTGGGGGCAACTCTGACTGACATAGGGCCCGCAATCCTCGGTGTGGGGAGGATGTGTTGCGTCCCAAGGTCCGACTGGGTCCTGGCTTCCACTATGTTTACCCAGTGTGCCGTCAGAGAGATGTACCGTCCCTGGCCACAAGCACTTGTCCACGTGTCCGTTGTCAGGTGGACTCTCCCAGTAACTGTGTTGTTGAGGGCATGGCAGATGCTTTGGGACACGTGATTCTGTAGTGCGGGGATGGCACACCGGGCAAAATAGTGTCGGCTGAGGACCGAGTACAGAGGGACGGTCACCGCCATAAGATTGTGGAAGGATTCCGTCTCCACCAGCCTAAAAGGCAGCATTTCCAATGCAAGCAGTCGTGAAATGTGCGAATTTAGGACTGTGGCCTGTGGGGCGTTAGCTGCGAATTTCCGCTTTTGTTCAAAGGTCTGGGATATGGACAAATGAACGCTGCGGTGGGACGTGGACGTGGACGTTGATGCTGTTTCTTGAGAAACTGCCATAACAAGTGAAGACTGAGAGGAGGGGGCATCTTTACATGCAGTATGGACAGGGGATTGCCTTGCACACACAACAGGGGTTCTATTGCACGCACAACAGTGGAAGAAGCAGTGTTGACACCCGCTGACACTGGTCGTGGACCCTGGGTTTCGCCCCACAAAGTCGGGTGCTTTGCAGCCATGTGCCTGATCATGCTGGTGGTGGTCAGGCTGGTAGTTTTGTCACCCCTGCTGATGCTGGCATGGCAGGTGGAACATATGGCCTTTTCGGGGTTATCAGCAGAGTCTTTAAAAAAATTCCAGACTCTGGAAGACCTACCGCTTGTACTGGCAACGTCCCTCGTGTTGGTGTTACGGGGAACGGTTGCCTGCCTTCTGTCTGCAGCCACCACACTGCTTCTTCCTGCCTGTTGGGGTACTCTGCCTCCCTCCCCCTGTGTGCTGCTGGCCTCACTCTGCATGTCCTCCTTCCACGTTGGGTCAGTTACTAGATCATCCACCACCTCCTCCTCTTCCACTTGGGCACCACGATCCTCCTCCTCACTTCCTGGCAAGTGTGTCTCGTCATCGTCCACCTCTTGTGACAGATTGCCAGCGTCGACTTCCTGTGGCCGTGACTGATCAAATATATGGGCATCGCAACATGGGATCTCCTCTTCCACCACTTCAAGCGTATCAGGCGAGGGGCCGAAATATGGAAATGGACCAGTGAACAGCTCTTCAGAGTGTCCAAGTGTGGGATCACTTGCTGTCTGACGACACTCGGCATGGTGGGAGGAAGGAGCATCAGGGTGAGGAGGAGCATGCGGTCGAGACTCACGGCTACTAAGAGTTGACCGTGTGGAAGACAGACCGGAGGTGGTGGTGCCCAGGTAACTGGAAGTATTATCTGCTATCCAATTAATAACCTGTTCACACTGATCAGTTCTCAATACTGGTGTTGTTCTGTGCTTCCCTAGTAATTCGGTCAAGAAGTGGGAGCGAGAAGATGTGGCTGTTGGTTGTGGCACATTTTCACCTTGGCCACGGCCCCGTCTTCTGCACAAACCATCACCAGAACATCCACTTCCACGTCCCTTGCCACGCGCCTTGCCCATTGTAAATGAAGTAAAATTGCTTACACTTGCACTATCAATGGAAAAAGGGTAATAAAGAGTAGATTAGAACCGTGGAAGAGGAAAACCACAGTTATTTAAATAGAGATATTTGCGGCTGAACAGTGAGCGACACACTCAAACTGCTTTTTTTTTAGATACCAAAGGCCCAAAACTGGATAGTACAGCGATTTGACCCGTGGAACTGCGAAACCACACTGGGATGTCGGGCCTACACAAGACTATTTTCAACAGATATATTTTTGTGTCACAACAGTCAGGAGACACTACTGTTTCTCTTTACGGAAAAAACAACCAAAAGCTGAATAATAGAGATTTTTTACCGTGGGATGGCAAAACCACAGTTATTGTTTACTGGGGTATACCAGACTTTTTTAAATAGAGATATTTGCGGCTGAACAGTGAGCGACACACTCAAACTGCTTTTTTTTTAGATACCAAAGGCCCAAAACTGGATAGTACAGCGATTTGACCCATGGAACTGCGAAACCACACTGGGATATCGGGCCTACACAAGACTATTTTCAACAGATATCTTTTTGTGTCACAACAGTCAGGAGACACTACTGTTTTTCTTTACGGAAAAAACTACCAAAAGCTGAATAATAGAGATTTTTTACCGTGGGATGGCAAAACCACAGTTATTGTTTACTGGGGTATACCACACTTTTTTAAATAGAGATATTTGCGGCTGAACCGTGAGCGACACACTCAAACTGCTTTTTTTTTAGATACCAAAGGCCCAAAACTGGATAGTACAGCGATTTGACCCATGGAACTGCGAAACCACACTGGGATGCCGGGCCTACACAAGACTATTTTCAACAGATATATTTTTGTGTGACAACAGTAAGGAGACACTACTGTTTTTCTTTACGGAAAAATCTACAAAAAGCTGAATAATAGAGATTTTTTACCGTGGGATGGCAAAGCCACAGTTATTGTTTACTGGGGTATACCACACTTTTTTAAATAGAGATATTTGCAGCTGAACAGTGAGCGACACACTCAAACTGCTTTTTTTTTAGATACCAAAGGCCCAAAACTGGATAGTACAGCGTTTTGACCCATGGAACTGCGAAACCACACTGGGATATCCGGCCTACACAAGACTATTTTCAACAGATATATTTTTGTGTCACAACAGTCAGGAGACACTACTGTTTTTCTTTACGGAAAAAACTACCAAAAGCTGAATAATAGAGATTTTTTACCGTGGGATGGCAAAACCACAGTTATTGTTTACTGGGGTATACCACACTTTTTTAAATAGAGATATTTGCGACTGAACAGTGAGCGACTCACTCAAACTGCTTTTTTTTTAGATACCAAAGGCCAAAAACTGAATAGTACAGCGATTTGACCCGTGGAACTGCGAAACCACAATGGGATGTCGGGCCTACACAAGACTATTTTCAACAGATATATTTTTGTGTCACGACAGTCAGGAGACACTACTGTTTTTCTTTACGGAAAAAACTACCAAAAGCTGAATAATAGAGATTTTTTACCGTGGGATGGCAAAACCACAGTTATTGTTTACTGGGGTATACCACACTTTTTTAAATAGAGATATTTGCGGCTGATCAGTGAGCGACACACTCAAACTGCTTTTTTTTTAGATACCAAAGGCCCAAAACTGGATAGTACAGCGATTTGACCCATGGAACTGCGAAACCACACTGGGATATCGGGCCTACACAAGACTATTTTCAACAGATATATTTTTGTGTCACAACAGTCAGGAGACACTACTGTTTTTCTTTACGGAAAAAACTACCAAAAGCTGAATAATAGAGATTTTTTACCGTGGGATGGCAAAACCACAGTTATTGTTTACTGGGGTATAAAACACTTTTTTAAATAGAGATATTTGCGGTTGAACAGGGAGCGACACACTCAAACTGTTTTTTTTTTAGATACAAATGGCCCAAAATGGATGATACAGAGGTTTGAACCGTGGAAGTGCAAAACAACACTTCTGTTTCTCTAGATTACACCAGACTATTTTCAACAGTTATAATTGTGTCTGAAAAATCAGAGACACGCATTTTTTGGGGGGGGGGGGACACAACAAAAGGTTAATAAGACGGGTATTTGTACAGTGTGAAGGAGGAAAAAAAAAGGAGGATTTAGATGAAAAAAAAAGGATTTTTCCTGGCCCCCGACACCTGGTGCTAAGTCCAGCAATTTCTGCAACAGGAGCACACAGGATTGTAATGCAGCGTTTGCTGGTATAACCACTGTGTCTCCTATACAGCCTGCCTGCCTGGTATTTGGGATGGATATTAGTCCTGAAAAGGACTGTTTGTTTGTTCTGGCAGCCTTTACAGACCCTGCACTAACTATTTCACACTTTATATCTCTCCCTAAATCAGCAGCGCTGTCCCTACACTGTCTAATCCGGAGCGACTGTGTCCAAGATGGGGGCGCCCGGTTTTAAATACTCGAGGTGACGCTGTGCGGCCAGCCAATCACTGTAATGCCAACAACCAACATGGCTGCAGCATTACAGTGACTGGCTGGCAATCCCTGCATGTTCATTGGCTCTGTAAAGAGCGCCAAACATGCAGGGCGGAGACCCGAGCTCCCGCCCGAGTAACCCGGAAATGCTCGTTGCTCTCCAAACATCCCGAGTAGAGTCATGCTCGGGCGAGTACCGAGCAGTGTCGAGCATGCTCGCTCAACACTAGTAATATGTGTGCGAGTACCCCAGGAGAGTTCCAAATGTGTGTGGGTAGAATACATATCCCACGGGGGTAAAATTGAAAAAAGTTGAAAAAAATTTTTTTTGGACTTAGTCATTTTTCCGCCGTTTCTCAGACTTTCAGATAGGGGAAATGTCAGTGAGCATTCCAATATCAGTTCCAGAGCGATTTGCCTGATGAGTCCTTGATATTTAATCGTTTTCAGCCAATTTTCAGAATTTTTGAAAATTTCACTTTTTTGTGAAAATATCCTCTAAATTAGGGAATAATATGTGTGTGGGTACCCCAGGAGAGTTCCAAATGTGTGTGGGTAGAATATATATCCCACGGGGGGAAAATTGAAAAAAGTTGAAAAAATTTTATTTTTGGACTTAGTAATTTTTCCAGCGTTTATCAGACTTTCAGATAGGGGAAACATCAGTGAGCATTCTGATTTCAGTTCCAGAGAGAGTCACCCGATGAGTCCTTGATATTTAGTAGTTTTCAGCCAATTTTCTGAATTTTAGAAAATTTCACTTTATTGTGAAAATATCCACTAAATGAGGGAATAATATGTGTGAGGGTACCCCAGGAGAATTCCAAATGTGCGTGGGTAGAATATATATCCCACGGGAGTAAAATTGAAAAAAGTTGAAAAATTTTGTTTTTTGGATTTAGCCATTTTTACGACGTTTATCAAACTTTTAGATAGTGGAAATGTCAGTGAGCATTCCGATTTCATTTCCAGAGCAATTCGCCCGATGAGTCCTTGATATTTAGTCGTTTTCAGCCAATTTTCAGAATTTTTGAAAATTTCACTTGTTTGTGAAAATATCCACTAAATGATGTAATAATTTGTGTGCGGGTACCCCAGGAGAGTTCCAAATGTGTGTGGGTAGAATATATTATATCCCACGGGGGTAAAATTGATAAAAAGTTGAAAACATTTTTTTTTTGGACTTAGTCATTTTTTCGCCGTTAATCAGACTTTCAGATGGGGGAAATGTCATTGAGGCTGCGTGCCCAAGTTGCGGATTACAAGCGTTTTTGATTAGGAATTTCCACAGCGGAAACGCTTGTAAAACGCTTGGTAATCTGCACCCCATGGTCCCCAATGGGATTCCGCAAGTTCTATGCACATGCTGCGGATTTTTCCGCAGCGTTTATGCTGCGTTCAAAAATCCGCAGCATGCCAAATAATTTTGCGTTTCTGCAAGCGGAATTGCCTTTGTCCAATGCATAAAAAACGCAAGGCAATTCCGCATGTGGAAAAAGCACGATAAACGCGAGAAAAACGCGCGATAAACGCGTTTGGAATTCCGCATGCATTTTTCCGGGAGAGGACTTGCAGAAATGAAGCAGAAATTTTCTGCTTCATTTCTGCAACGTGGGCACATAGCCTGAGCATTCCAATTTCAGTTCCAGAGCGATTCGCCCGATGAGTCCTTGATATTTAGTCGTTTTCAGCCAATTTTCTGAATTTGTGAAAATTTCACTTTTTGTGAAAATATCCACTAAATGAGGTAATAATATGTGTGAAGGTACCCCAGGAGAGTTTCAAATGTGTGTGGGTAGAATATATATCCCACGGGGGTAAAATTGAAAAAAGTTGAAAAAATTTTTTTTTGGACTTAGTCATTTTTCCGGCATTTATCAGACTTTCAGATAGTGGAAATGTCAGTGAGCATTCCAATTTCAGTTCCAGAGCGATTCGCCCGATGAGCCCTTGATACTTAGTCGTTTTCAGCCAATTTTCTGAATTTTTGAAAATTTCACTTTTTTGTGAAAATATCCACTAAATGAGGGAATAATATGCGAGAGGGAAGCCCGGGAGAGTTCCAAATGCGCGTGGGTAGAATATATATCCCACAGGAGTCTAATTGAAAAAAGTTGAAAAAAATTTTTGTTTAGACTTAGTCATTTTTCCGGCGTTTATCAGACTTTTAGATAGGGGAAATGTCAATGAGCATTCCGATTTCAGTTCCAGAGCGATTCGCCCGATGAGTCCTTCAAATTTAGTAGTTTTCAGCCCATTTTCTGAATTTTGGAAAATTTTAATTTTTTGTGAAAATGTCCACTAAATGAGGGAATAATTTGTGTGAGAGTACCCCAGGAGAGTTTCAAATGTGTGTTGGTAGAATATATATCCCACGGGGGTAAAATTGAAAAAAGTTTAAATTTTTTTAGACTTAGTCATTTTTCCGGCGTTTATCAGACTTTCAGAAAAGTGAAACGTCAGTGAGCATTTCGATTTCAGTTCCAGAGCGATTCGCCCGATGAGTCCTTGATATTTAGATGTTTTCAGCCAATTTTTTGCATTTTTGAAAATTTCACTTTTTTGTGAAAATATCCACTAAATAAGGGAATAATATGTGTGAGGGTTCCCCAGAAGAGTTCCAAATGTGTGTGGGTAGAATATATATCCCACAGGAGTAAAATTGCTAAAAGTTAAAAAAAAAAAATTTTTTGACTTAGTAATTTTTCCGGCGTTTATCAGACTTTTAGACAGGGGAAATGTCAGTGAGTGTTCAGATTTCAGTTCCAGAGCGATTCACCCGATGAGTCCTTTATGTTTAGTCGTTTTCAGCCCATTTTCAGAATTTTTGAAAATTTCACTTTTTTTGTGAAAATATCCGCTAAATGAGGGAATAATATGTGTGAGGGTACCCTAGGAGCGTTCCAAATGTGCGTGGGTAGAATAGATATCCCACGGGGGTAAAATTGAAAAAAATTGAAAAAAATTTTTTTTTCGACTTATTCATTTTTCCGCCTTTTATCAGACTTTCAGATAAGGGAAATGTCAGTGAGCGTTCCGATTTCATTTCCAGAGTGATTCGAACGAAGAGTGCTAGATATTTAATCCTTTTCAGCCAATTTTCTGAATTTTTGAATATTTCACTTTTTTGTGAAAATATCTGCTAAATGAGGGAATAATATGTGTGAGGGTAAACCAGGAGAGTTCCAAATGGTTGTGGGTAGAATATATATCCCACGGGGGTAAAATTGAAAAAAGTTGAGAATTTTTTTTTTGGACTTACTCATTTTTCCGGCGTTTATCAGACTTTCAGATAGGGGAAATGTCAGTGAGCGTTCCGATTTCAGTTCCAAGTGATTCGCCCCATGAGTACTTGATATTTAGTCGTTTTCAGCCAATTTTCTGAATTTTTGAAAATTTCACTTTTTTTTGTGAAAATATCCACTAAATGAGGGAATAATATGTGTGAGGGTACCCTAGGAGAGTTCCAAATGTGCGTGGGTAGAATATATATCCCACGGGAGTAAAATTGAAAAAAGTTGGAAAAATGTTTTTTTTTGGACTTAGTCATTTTTCCTGCATTTATCAGACTTTCAGAGGGGAAATGTCAGTGAGCGTTCTGATTTCAGTTCCAGAGTGATTCGAACGATGAGTGCTTGATATTTAGTCATTTTAAGCCAATTTTCTGAATTTTTGAGTATTTCACTTTTTTGTGAAAATTTCCACTAAATGAGGGAATAATATGTGTGTGGGTAGAATATATATACCACAGGGGGTTAAATTGAAAAAAGTTGAAGAAAAAATTTTTTTTTAGACTTAGTCATTTTTCCGGCATTTATCAGACTTTCAGATAGGGGAAATGTCAGTGAGCATTCCGATTTCAGTTCCAGAGCGATTCGCCCGATGAGTCTGTAACGGGTCTGGGAGGCGGAACCTCTGAGCTACTATACAAGGGGGCAGTCCTTGTAAGGGAGCGGGTGGCGACCAGGCAGGCAGTCACAGCAGGAGAACGGGACAGTCTCTGAGTGAACGGCCTGGAGGTCACGGCAAGTGACCGAGGCAGTCTCTGGATGAACGGGATGGTGGTCACGGCAAGTGACCGGGGCAGACTCTAGGTAAAGGGTTGGTACGACCAGTGGCGGCTGAAGATAGACGGGAGCTCCCAGGTGAGCAGGTGAGAGTCTCTGGATGAACGGGTGGTCACAGCATGTGACGGCGGAGCCTCCAGGAAGACCAACAGACAGGCGGCAGATGAGCGCTCCCAGGTGAGCGGACAGAAGTCACTGGACAGGCAGGTGGTCACAGCACATGACGGCGGAGCCTCCAGGTAGGCTAGCAGGCAGGTAGCAGATGAGCGCTCCCAGGTGAGCGGGCAAGCTGGTCCATAGACAGACTGACAGGAGTTTGGAAGGCAGACCGTCGGACCTCAGGCAAACAGGCAGGTAGCTGATGTGCGCTCCCAGGTGAGCAGACAGGCTGGTCCTTAGACAGACACACAGGAATGGTAAGGCAGACCGTCGGACCTCAGACTAGCAGGCAGGTAACAAGTAGTCAGGCAGGAATCTGGCAGGTAACTGGCAGGTAACTGGCAACGGGACCTGAGGGCTGAAGCACAGGTGAGACACTGGTGCAAACAACATTGCTCGGGCACCTCCATTTGGGAGGAGGTGCCTTATATATGATGAAGTCCTCCGGCCATTGGCCGGGGACTCCTTAGGACGGCGCGCGCGGCCCCTTTAAGAGGAGGGGAGCGCGCGCGCGCGCGCCCTAAGCACAGGGGCCGGGAAGGAGCGCGCGCTGAGAGCAGAGCGGGAGGAGGACGCCGGGAAGGAGCGCGCGCTGACAGCAGAGCGGGAGAGGGACGCCGGGCACGGAGCAGAGCGGTGAGGGGAGCAGCGACCCTGCCTAGCAGAGGGCAGGGACGCCGGCACTACAGTACCCCCCCCTTTAGGCCCCCCCTTTTTTACGCCAGACAGAAATTTAGCTAGGATGAGAGGGGCATGGATGTTCTCCCGGGGCTCCCACGTTCTCTCCTCAGGACCAAACCCCTTCCAATCTACCAGAAAAAAGGTCTTTCCTCTTACCCTTTTGGTGGCAAGAATGTTCTCTACCTCAAACTCGTCCTCAGCAGAAACCGGAGCAGGAGGCGTACCTGTAGACTTGGAAAAAGAGTTAAGTACCACAGGTTTGAGGAGAGATACATGGAAGGAGTTAGGGATCCGTAAGTTGGCCGGGAGTTTCAATTTATAGGCCACCGGGTTGATCTGACTGATGACCTCCAGAGGTCCGATGAACCGAGGCCCTAACTTGTAAGAAGGTATCTTGAGTCGAACATATTTAGATGAGAGCCAGACCTTATCTCCTGGACGAAATTGTGGAGGATCCAGGCGTTTTTTGTCAGCGTGTCTTTTCATCCGTTCGGACGACTGAAGGAGTGCGGATCGTGTACTCTCCCAGATGGAGGAAAATTTGCTAACGAGAGATTCCGCAGCCGGGTTGTCCACCGAGGTGGAGACAGGAAAAGGAATCCGAGGATGCTGACCAAAGACTACAAAAAACGGGGATTTGGAGGAGGATTCGCTCTCGTGATTATTGTAAGAGAACTCTGCCCATGGTAGGAGATCCACCCAGTCAAAATGGTGGGCATTAACGAAGTGCCGGAGGTAACTGGTCAGGTTCTGATTAATCCGCTCCACTTGACCATTGGATTGTGGGTGGTAAGCGGAAGAGAAGTCCAGGGTGACGTCTAGTAGTTTACAAGTGGCTCTCCAGAAGCGTGAGGTGAACTGTACCCCACGATCCGACACGATGTGGAGAGGCAGGCCATGAAGACGGAAGATGTGACGAATAAAGTCTCTAGCTAGCTCGGGTGCAGACGGGAGGCCTGGCAGGGGAACGAAATGAGCCATCTTGGAGAAGCGGTCAGCGACCACCCAAATGACCGTACAACCGGCAGAGAGTGGGAGGTCAGTTATGAAGTCCATTGCAATATGCTGCCAGGGGGCAGCAGGTACTGGGAGCGGAAGGAGGCGACCGGCTGGCAGATGTCTCGGAACCTTGTTGCGGGCGCAGGACACACGGGCAGAAACAAAGTCTATTACATCCTTGTGCAGGGTAGGCCACCAGTAGTGCCGGGAAATAAGCTGGAGGGTCTTCTTCTGACCAGCGTGGCCAGCCAGTTTAGACGAGTGACCCCAGTGAAGGATCTTCTACCGATCAGGTACTAATACGAACGTCTTTCCGGGAGGGAGACGATTTAGACTCACGGGAGCCACCTGCATTACTCTGGCGGGATCGATGATGTGTTTCAGATCTTCCTCGAGATCAGACACCAGAAAGGATCGAGACAAGGCGTCCGCCTTGACGTTTTTGTCAGCCGGGCGAAAATGAAGGACAAAATCAAAACGAGCAAAAAACAAGGACCACCGGGCTTGGCGCGGGTTAAGTCTCTGGGCATGCTGGAGGTAAGCCAAGTTCTTGTGGTCAGTGTAAATTATTACCGGGTGAAGAGCCCCCTCAAGCAGGTAACGCCACTCCTCCAATGCCAGTTTGATGGCCAATAACTCTCGATCTCCTATGGAATAGTTGCGCTCTGAGGAGGAGAAGAGTTTAGAGAAGAAGCCGCAAGTTACCATCCTCCCGGAAGAAGATTTTTGAGTAAGTACCGCTCCAGCTCCAGAGGAGGAGGCGTCCACTTCCAGGAAGAACTGCTTGTTGCCGTCCGGGCGATGCAGCACTGGGGCGGAAGAGAAGGCCTGTTTTAAGGAAAGAAAGGCTTCTTCTGCTTCGGGCGGCCACTCTTTGGGATTAGTACCCTTACGGGTGAGCGCGGAAATTGGGGCAGTCCGGGAAGAGAAGTGTGGTATGAAGAGGCGGTAGTAGTTGGCGAAGCCCAGGAACCGCTGAATGGCCTTCAACCCCTCCGGTCGGGGCCATTTCTCGATGGCAGACAGTTTCTCTGGATCCATTCGTAGGCCGGTCTGAGAAATAATGTAGCCCAAAAACGGAAGCGAGGTCTGCTCAAAGAGGCACTTCTCGTATTTAGCGAAGAGGTGATTCTGCCTGAGCCTGAGCAGGACCTGACGAACGTCCCTCCGGTGAGTCTGGAGATCCGGAGAGAAGACCAAGATGTCGTCCAGGTACACCACTACGCAGGAGTAGAGAAGGTCCCGGAAGATGTCATTGACCAACTCTTGAAAGATGGCAGGAGCGTTACAGAGACCAAAGGGCATTACCAGGTATTCATAGTGGCCGTCCCGGGTGTTGAATGCCGTCTTCCATTCATCCCCCTGACGGATACGAACCAGGTTGTACGCCCCACGGAGGTCCAGTTTGGTGAAGATTCTAGCCCCCCTCAGACGATCAAATAATTCTGGAATGAGCGGAAGGGGGTACTTATTCTTCACAGTGATCTGGTTTAGGCCTCTATAGTCTATACAGGGACGGAGAGAGCCGTCCTTCTTTTTGACGAAAAAGAAGCCTGCTCCCGCCGGGGAGGTAGATTTCCGGATGAATCCCCTGGCCAGATTCTCCTCAATATATTCGGACATCGACCGGGTCTCAGCAGCGGATAATGGATAAATACGCCCACGGGGAGGAGTAGTACCGGGTAACAGGTCGATGGGGCAGTCGTACGGTCTATGAGGGGGTAATGTCTCTGCCTCCTTTTTATTAAAGACATCAGCATAAGACCAATAGGGAATCGGAAGTCCAGGTAGATTAGCTGGGGTAGGAGAGGGACGGACGGGATGGACGGGAACCAGGCAGGTCTTATGACAGTCTTGTCCCCAGCGAAGGACTTCTCCGGTTTGCCAGTCAAGCACGGGTGCATGTCTCTGGAGCCAAGGCAGACCTAGCAAGAGGGCGTGAGAGAGTCCAGGCAGAACATGAAAGGAGATACTTTCAGAATGCAGCATTCCCACCTGCAGAGTAATGGATTCGGTGATGAGTTGGATGGGGCGAGGTAAGAGGCCCCCATCCACGGCAGCGACAGACAAGGGTACAGCCAGAGGTTTGGTGGGGATGCGGTATTTCTCTACCAGGGACTGTGAAATAAGATTCCCGGCTGCTCCAGAGTCAAGTTGGGCTAGTTCGAAATAACGGTTCTCCCCGTAGACGATTGAAACTGACAACAGCAGGGATGGAGAGGATTTATTCTTGTCTAGGTGGACCTCTCTGAGCGAGCCTAGACACAGGCGTTTCCCGACCTCTCCGGGCAGGCACGGATCCGGTGCTCCTTACTGCCACAGTAGAAGCAGGTCCCCTCAGCACGGCGTAAGTCCTGACGGGTTTTGACCATCTTGGTCTGGTCGACCTGCATAGGCTCAGGAGAGTGTACCTGGTTTGAGACAGAAGGAGTGACGGGTTTCTGGAAAGTAGGAGCTAGACGTGATAACCTCCTCTCACGGGTGACCTCTCCGGCACGCTCCTGGAACCGTAGGTCAATCCGGGTGGCAAGAGTTATTAAGTCATCGAGAGTGGTAGGAATGTCCCGACCGGCAAGTTCATCTTTAATACGGCCGGACAGACCCTCCCAGAAGACGGAAACCAGAGCGTCGTTATCCCAGGCCAGCTCCGAGGCAAGGGTACGGAACCGTATGGCATATTGGCCCACGGTGAGACTCTCCTGACGGAGGCGTAGCAATGATGATGCGGATGAGGTCTTCCGTCCGGGTTCGTCGAAGACTTTGCGGAAAGCCGTGAGAAAAGCAGGCAAGTTGGACACCAGGGGGTCTCCTCTCTCCCATAGAGGATTTAGCCAGGCCAGAGCCTCCCCGGTGAGATGGGACATGATGAATGCAATTTTGGCTCGGTCGGAGTTAAACTGGTAGGACAATAGTTCAAAGTGCAGGGTGCACTGATTAATGAAGCCCCGAGCCTGGGCGGAGTCGCCTCCGAAGCGAGGAGGTGCAGAAAGCCGGGGTCCGGAGTAGGATATCATGGTGTTAGTGGGCTGCGGAGCTGCCGGATTGCGAGACATGGCACTGGCGGAGGTTGTTGGTGGAGCAGTCAGAGTGTCCAGGCGAGTATTGACATTCCGCAGGTGACCCAGGATGGTCTCCTGTTGGGACCTTTGACGGGACAGTTCATGACACAGGTCCGAGAGCGAGGGAGCTTGGGTGCCACCGGGTTCCATGGCCCGAGCAAACTGTAACGGGTCTGGGAGGCGGAACCTCTGAGCTACTATACAAGGGGGCAGTCCTTGTAAGGGAGCGGGTGGCGACCAGGCAGGCAGTCACAGCAGGAGAACGGGACAGTCTCTGAGTGAACGGGCTGGAGGTCACGGCAAGTGACCGAGGCAGTCTCTGGATGAACGGGCTGGTGGTCACGGCAAGTGACCGGGGCAGACTCTAGGTAAAGGGTTGGTACGACCTGTGGCGGCTGAAGATAAACGGGAGCTCCCAGGTGAGCAGGCGAGAGTCTCTGGATGAACGGGTGGTCACAGCATGTGACGGCGGAGCCTCCAGGAAGACCAACAGACAGGCGGCAGATGAGCGCTCCCAGGTGAGCGGACAGAAGTCACTGGACAGGCAGGTGGTCACAGCACGTGACGGCGGAGCCTCCAGGTAGGCTAGCAGGCAGGTAGCAGATGAGCGCTCCCAGGTGAGCGGGCAAGCTGGTCCATAGACAGACTGACAGGAGTTTGGAAGGCAGACCGTCGGACCTCAGGCAAACAGGCAGGTAGCTGATGTGCACTCCCAGGTGAGCGGACAGGCTGGTCCTTAGACAGACTGACAGGAATGGTAAGGCAGACCGTCGGACCTCAGACTAGCAGGCAGGTAACAAGTAGTCAGGCAGGAATCTGGCAGGTAACTGGCAACGGGACCTGAGGGCTGAAGCACAGGTGAGACACTGGTGCAAACAACATTGCTCGGGCACCTCCATTTGGGAGGAGGTGCCTTATATATGATGAAGTCCTCCGGCCATTGGCCGGGGACTCCTTAGGACGGCGCGCGCGGCCCCTTTAAGAGGAGGGGAGCGCGCGCGCGCGTGCCCTAAGCACAGGGGCCGGGAAGGAGCGCCCGCTGAGAGCAGAGCGGGAGGAGGACGCCGGGAAGGAGCGCGCGCTGACAGCAGAGCGGGAGAGGGACGCCGGGCACGGAGCAGAGCGGTGAGGGGAGCAGCGTCCCTGCCTAGCAGAGGGCAGGGACGCCGGCACTACAGAGTCCTTGATATTTAGTCGTTTTCAGGGAATTTTCAGAATTTTTGAAAATTTCACTTTTTTTGCGAAAATATCCTCTAAATGAGGAAATAAAATGTGTGAGGGTACCCCAGGAGAGTTCAAAATGTGTGAGGGTAGAATATATATCCCATGGGAGTAAAATTGAAAAAAGTTGGAAAAAAGGTCTTTTTTGGACTGTCATTTTTCCGACGTTTATCAGTCTTTTAGATAAGGGAAATGTCAGTGAGCATTCCGATTTCAGTTCCAGAGCGATTCGCCCGATGAGTCCTTGATATTTAGTCGTTTTCAGCCAATTTTCAGAATTTTTTAAAATTTCACTTTTTTGTGAGAATATCCGCTAAATGAGGGAATAACATGTGTGAGGGTACCCCTGGAGAGTTCCAAATGTTTGTGGGTGGAATATATATCATACGGGGGTAAAATTGAAAAAAGTTGAAAAAAATTTTTTTTTGAACTTAGACATTTTTCGGGTGTTTATCAGACTTTTAGATAGGGGAAATGTCAGTGAGCATTCCGATTTCAGTTCCAGAGCGATTCGCCCGATGAGTCTTTGATATTCAGTCGTTTTCAGCCAATTTTCTGAATTTTTTAAAATTTCACTTTTTTTGTAAATATCCATTAAATGAGGGAATAATATGTGTGAGGGTACCCCAGGAGAGTTGCCAAATGTGCATGGGTAGAATACATTTCCCACGGGAGTAAAATTGAAAAAAGTTGAAAAAATTATTTTTTTGGACTTAGTCATTTTTCCGGCGTTTATCAGACTTTTAGATAGGGGAAATGTCAGATAGCATTCCAATTTCAGTTCCAGAGCGATTCGTCCGATGAGTAGTGTTGAGCGATCCCTTCCGATATCGGGAAATATCGGATCGGATTGGATCGGACCGATACCGAAAAAGTATCGGATATTGCCGATTCCGATACCGGAAACCAATGCAAGTCAATGGGACAGAAATATCGGAATGAAAATAAACCCTTTCTTTCCTTGTAGGTTAATTCTACTAAGAATAATGTAGAATGTATTGGGGGAGGTGGGGGAGACAATAAAGGCATAGAGGTTTAGCCCAATCAAATGGAATAGCAGAAATTAATATTTTTTTTAAGACGTTCTGAGATACGGAAATATTGACTATGTTAAGTATTTTTATATTTTGTCAGATATTTATGTTTCACTACTTCCATGCTCTTCACCTTCTTTTTTACTTCTCCCACACTTTCTCCTTCATCATCCTCAGCATCTTTTTCATCCTCTTCTTCTTCTCCTTCATCTTCTTCTTCTTCACCTTCTTCGTATTATTCTTTTTTTTACATTCTTCATATTCTACTTCTTCATCTTCTTCATATTCTTCTTCTTCATCATATTCTTATTTGTGGCAGGCATTCCTGTAGTTGTTATCTATAAAAGGTTGGACATTACACCTTTCGTTCTGCCCGTCACATAAGATTTACAACAGGATTTGTCCGCGTTCAGTTTGGCCTGCTGCAGCAGGTCTTTTCCAGGGGCACCACGAGGAGGAACGGACTCACCCCCATACACTGCTTAATCATCTTCTGCTTATAATTTAGATATTATCTTTTGCTCTGATTTTTAGTCTTATGCTTAATGTTCTTCCACTTTTTGTTCTGCAGCTTCTTGTATTTCTGCTTCTTGGTTTTCTGTCTCTTGCTCTTCTGTATCTTGGTGCTTGTCTTCTCTTCTTTATCCTCTTGGTCAACTTCTTCAGGGTCATCTTCTTGGTCTTCTTCGGGGTGGTCTTCAGGGTCGTCGTCTTCAGGGGTCCTCATCTTCGGGGTCCTCGTCTTCTTCGGGTTGGTCTTCTGGGTCCTCGTCTTCGGGGTCCTCGTCTTCTTCGGGGTGGTCTTCAGGGTCCTCGTCTTCTTCGGGGTGGTCTTCAGGGTCCTCGTCTTCAGGGTCGTTGTCTTCGGGGTCCTCGTCTTCTTAGGGTTGGTCTTCAGGGTCCTCGTCTTCAGGGTCCTCGTCAGGGAGATCCAGAATGATTACTAAGAACCATTTCAAAAAGCTTGAACTTGGAAATGTAGCAGAAGGTACAAGAAAGCTGAGGAACTACCGAGAACCAGCTGACGGTACTGGAACCCGGATGGGTAGCAGAAGGTACAAGAGCCAATGGAACTGCCGAAGACCAGCTGACAATACTGGAACTCGGTTACTAAGCAGGAGGTACCTGTGCCAGAAAGCACTACCAAGGACCAGCAGACGTTGGTGAAACTTGGATACCGAGAAGCAGGCACCTAATCCAAAGGCACTGCCGAGAACCAGCTGACGGTACTGGAACCCCGATGGGTAGCAGAAGGTACCCATGTAAAAAAAAGTTCAAGGCCGCGAGCCGGCCGCAGTTACCAAAACCAACAGTCCTACAGGGGGTGCTTGTCCTATTGGCACTATGGAACCAGCCTTCATTGCCAGATCCCGCAGCCCACATAGGAGTCACCTAAACTGCAGGCACCATAGAGTCTGCTAACCCGATCGCAACACGACAGGACAACGCATTGGAGGCAAAGTGACGTTGACACTACCCGGAAACAGCTGGCGTGCTGGAACCAGGCTGGGCAGGAGGGAGTACCCGTGCCAAAGTCACTGCCGAGAACCAGCTGACGGCACTGGAACCCGGATGGGTAGTAGAAGGTACAAGAGCAAATGGAACTACCGAGGACCAGCTGACGGTACTGGAACCCCGATGGGTAGCAGAAGGTACCCATGTAAAAAAAAGTTCAAGGCCGCGAGCCGGCCGCAGTTACCAAAACCAACAGTCCTACAGGGGGTGCTTGTCCTATTGGCACTATAGAACCAGCCTTCATTGCCTGATCCCGCAGCCCACATAGGAGTCACCTAAACTACAGGCACCATAGAGTCGGCTAACCCGACTGCAACACGACAGGACAACGCATTGGAGGCAAAGTGACGTTGACACTACCCGGAAACAGCTGGCGTGCTGGAACCAGACTGGGCAGGAGGGAGTACCCGTGCCAAAGACACTGCCGAGAACCAGCTGACGGTACTGGAACCCGGATGGGTAGTAGAAGGTACAAGAGTCAATGGAACTGCCGAAGACCAGCTGACGGTATTGGAACTCTGTTACTAAGCAGGAGGTACCTGTGCCAGAAAGCACTACCAAGGACCAGCAGACGTTGGTGGAACTTGGATACCGAGAAGGAGGCACCTAATCCAAAGGCACTGCCGAGAACCAGCTGACGGTACTGGAACCCGGATGGGTAGCAGAAGGTACCCATGTAAAAAAAAGTTCAAGGCCGCGAGCCGGCCGCAGTTACCAAAACCCACAGTCCTACAGGGGGTGCTTGTCCTATTGGCACTATGGAACCAGCCTTCATTGCCAGATCCCGCAGCCCACATAGGAGTCACCTAAACTGCAGGCACCATAGAGTCGGCTAACCCAACCGCAACACGACAGGACAACGCATTGGAGGCAAAGTGACGTTGACACTACCCGGAAACAGCTGGCGTGCTGGAACCAGGCTGGGCAGGAGGGAGTACCCGTGCCAAATTCACTGCCGAGAACCAGCTGACGGTACTGGAACCCGGATGGGTAGTAGAAGGTACAAGAGCAAATGGAACTACCGAGGACCAGCTGACGGTACTGGAACCCAGATGGGTAGCAGAAGGTACAAGAGCCAATGGAACTGCCGAAGACCAGCTGACGGTACTCGAACTCGGTTACTAAGCAGGAGGTACCTGTGCCAGAAAGCACTACCAAGAACCAGCAGACGTTGGTGGAACTTGGATACCGAGAAGGAGGCAACTAATCCAAAGGCACTGCCGAGAACAGCTGACGGTACTGGAACCCGGATGGGTAGTAGAAGGTACAAGAGCAAATGGAACTACCGAGAACCAGCTGGCGGTGCTGGAACCCAGGGTAAATACTAAAAACAGAGTGGAGCCAGAGGTGTAATTGGAGCAAGTTTTAAATCAGTAGTACAGTGGATTTGGACAAAGCAGGAGAATTTGCCGGACACACAGCAGGGGAACAGCTGACGTTACTGAACCCCAATAACACGGCAGCAAATGTTGACTGTGCAGACGGCACTTCCAAGCGCCAACTGGCGGTGTTGGAGCTCAGGGATAATATTGAAAACAGAGGAGCCAGAGGTGTAATTGGAGCAACTTTAAAATCTGTAGTAGTGAGAATGTGGACAGAGCAGGAGAAATTGCCGTCCGCACAGCAGGGGAACAGCTGACGTTACCGAACCCCAATAACATACTGTAGCGCCGGCGTCCCTGCCCTCTGCTAGGCAGGGACGCTGTTCCCCTCACCTCTCTGCTCCATGCCCGGCGTCGTCCTCCCGCTCTGCTGGCAGCGCGCGCTCCTTCCCGGCCACTGTGCTTAGGGCACGCGCGCGCGCTCTCCCTCCCTCTTAAAGGGGCCGCGCGCGCCGCCCTAAGGAGTCCCCGGCCAATGGCCGGAGGACTTCACCATATATAAGGCACCTCCTCCAAAATGGAGGTGCCCAAGCAATGTTGTTGCACTGTTCACTACTCTGCTTCAGCCCTCAGGTCCCGTTGCCAGTTACCTGCCAGCTTGCTGTCTTATTCCTGTCTGATATTCTGCTACCTGCCTGCTAGCCTGAGGTCCGACAGTCTGCCTTACAACTCCTGTCAGTCTGTCTAAGGACCAGCTTGCCCGCTCACCTGGGAGCGCACATCTGCTACCTGCCTGCTAGCCTACCTGGAGGCTCTGCCGTCACGTGCTGTGACCACCTGCCTGTCCAGTGACTCCTGCCCGCTCACCTGGGAGCGCTCATCTGCTGCCTGTCTCCTAGACTACCTGGAGGCTCTGCCGTCACGTGCTGTGACCACCCGCCTGTCCAGAGACTTCTGCCCGCTCACCTGGGAGCGCTCATCTGCCGCCTGTCTGTTGGTCTTCCTGGAGGCTCCGCCGTCACATGCAGTGACCACCCGTTTATCCAGAGACTCTCGCCTGCTCACCTGGGAGCTCACGTCTACCATCAGCCGCCACAGGTCGTACCAACCCTTTACCCAGAGACTGCCCCGGTCACTTGCCGTGACCATCTGCCCGTTCATCCAGAGACTGCCCCGGTCACTTGCCGTGACCATCTGCCCGTTCATCCAGAGACTGCCCCGGTCACTTTCCGTGACCATCTGCCCGTTCATCCAGAGACTGCCCCGGTCACTTGCCGTGACCATCTGCCCGTTCATCCAGAGACTGCCCCGGTCACTTGCCGTGACCTCCTGCCCGTTCTTCCAGAGACTGTCCCGGTCACCTGCTGTGACTGCCTGCCTGGTCGCCACCTGTTCCCTTACAAGGACCGCCCCCTTGTATAGTAGCTCAGAGGTTCCGCCTCCCAGACCCGTTACACAGGGCAGCAAGTGCTGACTGTGCAGACGGCACTTCCGAGCGCCAACTGGCGGTGTTGGAGCTCAGGGATAATACTGAAAACAGAGGAGCCAGAGGTGTATTTGGAGGAGGTTTTAAATCAGTAGTACAGTGGATGTGGACAGAGCAGGAGAAAGTGCCGTCCGCACAGCAGGGGAACAGCTGACGTTACTGAACCCCAATAACACGGTAGCAAGTGTTGACTGTGCAGACGGCACTTCCGAGCGCCAACTGGCGGTGTTGGAGCTCAGGGATAATACTGAAAACAGAGGAGCCAGAGGTGTATTTGGAGGAGGTTTTAAATCAGTAGTACAGTGGATGTGGACAGAGCAGGAGAAAGTGCCGTCCGCACAGCAGGGGAACAGCTGACGTTACTGAACCCCAATAACACGGTAGCAAGTGTTGACTGTGCAGACGGCACTTCCGAGCGCCAACTGGCGGTGTTGGAGCTCAGGGATAATACTGAAAACAGAGGAGCCAGAGGTGTAATTGGAGCAACTTTAAAATCTGTAGTAGTGAGAATGTGGACAGAGCAGGAGAAATTGCCGTCCGCACAGCAGGGGAACAGCTGACGTTACTGAACCCCAATGACACGGCAGCAAGTGTTGACTGTGCAGATGGCACTTCCGAGCGCCAACTGGCGGTGTTGGAGCTCAGGGATAATACTGAAAACAGAGGAGCCAGAGGTGTAATTGGAGCAACTTTAAAATCAGTAGTAGTGAGAATGTGGACAGAGCAGGAGAAATTGCCGTCCGCACAGCAGGGGAACAGCTGACGTTACTGAACCCCAATAACACGGCAGCAAGTGTTGACTGTGCAGACGGCCAGTAGTTTAGCAATGCCAGCATTCAGAGCCTGTGCTCGGGGGTGGTTTGCCGAGTATGGGCGCCTTTTCTCCCATGCCTGTGCTAACGATGGCTGTAGACTGGCCTGGGAGTGTGAGGATGACTGGGAAAGTGGTGCTGTGGGTGGAATTACACTGTGTCTCTGTACAACAGTGCCAGAGATTCTTCCATGGCGATCCTGTGAGGAAGCCGAACCAGCTGTGTGTGAGCTGGAAGAAGAGGCTACAACACGAGCTGAAGAGGTGGTAGGTGGCGCTGTAGGTTGGCCTAGGTCTTCAGTGTGTTTTTGTAACTCCACCACGTGCTTGGTCCGCACATGTTTCCACATATTTGTGGCATTGAGGTTGCTGACACTTTTCCCTCTTTTCACCTTCTGATTACACAGCTTGCATTTGACAAAGCAAATGTCATCTGCAACTGTGTCAAAAAAGGACCAGGCACTGCAAGTCTTGGGAGCGCCCGCTTTGGATTTTGGAAGAGCCATGCTCCTAATGGGTGCCGAAGTGGAGGCTACAGGCAACCAAGTCTGCCCCCTCCCTCTCCCTCCTTTTTGGGCTGTTCGGGGAATCTCTTCCTCAGAGCTGCTCCCACCACCTTCCTGTCCCTCACGCCATGATGGGTCAAGGACCTCCTCATCTACACCACCCTCTTCAAACAACTGCTTCTCCTGGGTAGTCTCGACAGCACAGTACGCACCAGAAAGTGGCACCTGAGTCTCATCATCAGATGCGTACTGAGGTGTGCTGCTGACCATAGGCACTGGCCCACCCGCCTCTTCAGATTCAGAGAGACAAAACGGTTGCGCATCACTGCATACTACCTCTTCTTCAAATTCTCGAATTCTGCTTGGCTGGCCCCCTCTTTCCAAGCCAAGAGATTCAGAGAACAGAAGTAGAGATGGCTCCTGTCCAGGGCTCTCTGACTGCCTGGGCAATTTGGCAGGTGGTGAAGAGACAGATGGGTGCTCTTCAGTGCTCAGGACCTGAGAGGATCTGGAACTAATTGAAGTCGATGCGTTAGCTGCCATCCATCCGACAACATCTTCAATTTGGTCCTCCCGCAGCAGTGGGGTACGGCTAGCTCCTACAAAGCTGCGCATAAAGCACTGTACCCTGGTAAAACTGGGGGATGCTGAGTCACTGGTGCCCGCAGCAGGCACAGAATCCCCACGTCCTCTCCCTGCAGGCACAGAATCCTCACGTCCTCTCCCTGCAGAAACTCCACGCCCATGCCCACGCCCCCGACCACATGCCTTACTCCCTTCCTTCTTCATCTTGGTAGACTGATAAAGATAGGCAGAAAAGTACTAAGGGCTTAGTGTGCTTATTCCTGAACAGCTGCTAACAGGTATAAGAAACACTAATTTTATAAAGTGTGGACTAGACTTTAATATGAGCTAATGTGGCCTACACAACTGTAAAGTGGAGTGTTTGGTGAACTTTATTTAGGTTTTTTTTGTCACAAAAAGACACTGGATGTGCCTAAAGATGTAATAACGATAGTATCACAAACTTTTTGTAGCTATTACAATGTAGGAAGGTAACCTACAATGCAATAGATGAGGCTGCAAAAAATAGGCTAATACTAATCTGGCTGGGGCTGCAGGGCCCAATGCTGCAGAAAGGCTCCTCTAACTACTCCTATATAGTGTGTTTGGAACCAATTTAGCTGAATACGGATGGAACCACCACACTAATAGGAGAAATCAGGAAAAATTATGAATTGGCAAAAAGGGACAATGTATGAGGCAGTGACACACACTGAGTGCACTACAACCAGACGTGGTTGAAGCACACACTACAGGGTGAGCTGCACTCACACACCAGACCTTGCAGACAGCGGTGAACAGTACAGCTGCAGAGCACTGTGCACTAGCGCTGCAAGACCAAAAAAATTTCTCTATCTACTTCTATATAGTGTGTTTGGAACCAATTTAGCTGAATACGGATGGAACCACCACACTAATAGGAGATATCAGGAAAAATTATGAATTGGCAAAAAAGGACAATGTATGAGGCAGTGACACACACTGAGTGCACTACAACCAGACGTGGCTGAAGCACACACTACAGGGTGAGCTGCACTCACACAAAGACCTTGCAGAAAGCGGTGAACAGCACAGAGAACTGTGCACTAGCACTGCAAGGCACAGCGATTTATAAAGTAGCTTGGGTAAAGCAGAATAGACCAAATAGGTAGCTAAAACTGTCCCTCAGAACAACAGCATCCTATCCCTAACTGAATTCACAGCAGAGTGAGCTCAAAATGGCGGAGGCGGCTATTATAGTGCATCATGACATCATTTCAGCAGCCAATCACAGCCATGCCATTAGTTAAGATGCCTACATGCCTAACAGGATGTGCCCACACTTCTTAGGATCCTCATTGGCTGAATAAAATGAAAATGGCTCATTGCATTATGGGAACTTCCGATTCCGGTATACGATATTGCAAAAGTATCGGAATTAAGTATCAGAATTCCGATACCGCGAATATCGGCCCATACCCGATATTTCAGTATCGGAATGCTCAACACTACCGTTGAGTCCTTGATATTTAGTCGTTTTCAGCCAATTTTCTGAATTTTTGAAAATTTCACTTTTTTGTGAAAATATCCGCTAAATGAGGGAAAAATATGTGTGAGGGTACCCCAGGAGAGTTCCAAATGTGTGTGGGTAGAATATATATCCCACGGGGGTAAAATTGAAAAAAGATGAAAAAAATTATTTTTTGGACTTAGTCATTTTTCCGGCGTTTATCAGACTTTCAGATAGGGGAAATGTCAGTGAGCATTCCGATTTCAGTTCCAGAGCGATTCGCCCAAAGAGTCCTTGATATTTAGTCGTTTTCAGCCAATTTTCTGGATTTTGGAAAATTTCACTTTTTTTGTGAAAATATCCACTAAATGAGGAAATAATATGTGTGAGGGTACCCCAGGAGAGTTCCAAATGTGTCTGGGTAGAATATATATCCCACGGGGGTAAAATTGAAAAAAGTTGAAAACATTTTTTTTTTGGACTTAGTCATTTTTCGTGCGTTTATCAGACTTTCAGATAGGGCAAATGTCAGTGAGCGTTCCGATCTCAGTTCCAGAGCGATTCGCCCAATGAGTCCTTGATATTTAGTCGTTTTCAGCCAATATTTTGGATTTTTGAAAATTTCACATTTTTTGTGAAAATATCCACTAAATGAGGGAATAATATGTGTGAGGGTACCCCAGGAGAGTTCCAAATGTGTGTGGGTAGAATATATATCCCACGGGGGTAAAATTGAAAAAAGTTGAAAAAAATTTTTTTTTGGACTTAGTCATTTTTTCGGCGTTTATCAGACTTTCAGAGAGGGGAAATGTCAGTGAGCGTTCCGATTTCAGTTCCAGAGCGATTCGCCCAATGAGTCCTTGATATTTAGTCGTTTTCAGCCAATATTTTGGATTTTTGAAAATTTCACTCTTTGTGAAAATATCCACTAAATGAGGGAATAATATGTGTGAGGGTACCACAGGAGAGTTCCAAATGTACGTGGGTAGAATATATATACCACGGGGGTAAAATTGAAAAAAGTTGAGAATTTTTTTTTTGGACTTAGTTATTTTTCGTGCGTTTATCAGACTTTCAGATAGGGCAAATGTCAGTGAGCGTTCCGATTTCAGTTCCAGAACGATTCGCCCAATGAGTCCTTGATATTTAGTCGTTTTCAGCCAATATTTTGGATTTTTGAAAATTTCACTTTTTGTGAAAATATCCACTAAATGAGGGAATAATATGTGTGAGGGTACCACAGGAGAGTTCCAAATGTACGTGGGTAGAATATATATCCCACGGGGGTAAAATTGAAAAAAGTTTTAATTTTTTTATTTTGGACTAAGTCAATTTTCTGGTGTTTATCAGCCTTTCAGATAGGGGAAATGTCAGTGAGCATTCCGATTTCAGTTCCAGAGCGATTCGCCCAAAGAGTCCTTGATATTTAGTCGTTTTCAGCCAATTTTCTGGATTTTGGAAAATTTCACTTTTTTTGTGAAAATATCCACTAAATGATTAAATAATATGTGTGAGGGTACCCCAGGAGAGTTCCAAATGTGTCTGGGTAGAATATATATCCCACGGGGGTAAAATTGAAAAAAGTTGAAAAAAATTTTTTTTTTGGACTTAGTCATTTTTCGGGCATTTATCAGACTTTCAGATAGGGCCAATGTCAGTGAGCGTTCCGATTTCAGTTCCAGAGCGATTCGCCCAATGAGTCCTTGATATTTAGTCGTTTTCAGCCAATATTTTGGATTTTTGAAAATTTCACTTTTTTGTGAAAATATTATTATTATTATTATTTATTATTATAGCGCCATTTATTCCATGGCGCTTTACATGTGATAGGGATATACATAACAAAAGCATTTACATAATCTTAACAAAACGAGTCAGCGACTGGTACAGGAGGAGCGAGGACCCTGCCCGCCAGGGCTCAGTCTACAAGGGATGGGTGAGGATACAGTAGGTGAGGGTAGAGCTGGTCGTGCAGTGGTTGTCTACAACTGCAGGTTGTAGGCTTGTCGGAAGAGGTGGGTCTTCAGGTTCCTTTTGAAGGTTTCCACAGTCGGCGAGAGTCTGATATGTTGGGGTAGAGAGTTCCAGAGTAGGGGGGAAGCACGGGAGAAATCTTGTATACGATTGTGGGAGGAGGGGAGTAGAGCAGGAGATCTTGTGAGGATCGGAGGTTGCGTGCAGGTAAGTACCGGGAGACTAGGTCACAGATGTATGGGGGAGACAGGTTGTGGATGGCTTTGTATGCCATGGTTAGAGTTTTGAACTGTATTCTCTGGGCAATGGGGAGCCAGTGAAGGGATTGACAGAGAGGAGAGGCCGGGGAATAGCGGGGGGACAGGTGGATTAGTCGAACAGCAGAGTTTAGGATAGATTGGAGAGGTGCAAGAGTGTTGGAAGGGATGCCACGGAGCAGGAGGTTGCAGTAGTCGAGGCGGGATATGATGAGGGCATGCACTAGTGTTTTTGCAGAGTCTTTGCTGAGGAATGCACGGATCCGGGAGATGTTTTTGAGTTGGAGTCGGCAGGAGGTGGAAAGGGCTTGAATATGTGGCTTGAAGGAGAGATCAGAGTCCAGGGTTACCCCAAGGCAGCGAGCTTGTGGGACTGGGGAGAGTGAACAGCCATTGACGTTGATGGATAGGTCGGATGGGGGATGTGAATGAGAGGGTGGAAAGATGATGAACTCTGTTTTATCCATGTTGAGTTTTAGAAACCTGTCGGAGAAGAAGGATGAGATGGCGGACAGACATTGTGGGATTCTGGTTAGTAGGGAGGAGATATCGGGTCCAGAGAGGTAGATCTGTGTGTCGTCAGCATAGAGGTGATACTGAAAGCCGTGAGACTCTATGAGCTGTCCCAGGCCGAAGGTGTAGATGGAGAAGAGCAGAGGTCCTAGAACTGAACCTTGGGGGACACCGACAGATAGGGGGTGGCGAGATGAGGAGGTGGTGCGTGAGTGGGAGACGCTGAATGTCCTGTCTGTTAAGTATGAGGAGATCCAAGATAGAGCCAAGTCCGTGATGCCAAGAGATGAGAGAATCTGGAGTAAGAGGGAATGGTCCACTGTGTCAAAGGCAGATGACAGGTCCAGAAGGAGGAGGATGGAGTAGTGTCGCTTGGATTTGGCATTTAGTAGGTCGTTGGTGACTTTGGTCAGGGCAGTTTCAGTCGAGTGATGCGGTCGGAAGCCAGATTGTAGACGGTCGAAGAGGGAGCAGGAGGAGAGGTGGGAGGACAGTTCAAGGTGGACATGTTGTTCTAGAAGTTTTGAGGCAAAGGGGAGGAGTGATATGGGGCGGTAGCTGGTCAGAGAGGAAGGGTCAAGGGAGGGCTTTTTGAGGAAGGGTGTGATTGCGGCATGTTTGAAACATGAGGGGAAGACTCCGGTTGTTAGTGATAGATTGAAGAGGTGGGTTAGGGTTGGGATAAAGACTGTGGTGAGGTTAGTGATGAGGTGGGATGGGATTGGGTCAAGTTCGCAGGTGGTGAGGTGTGATTTGGAGAGTAAAGAGGAGACTTGACCTTTTGTAATGGTGGAGAAGTGGGGTTTGGAGGAGGAGGGTTGAGTAGATATGAGGAGGGGTTGTGTGGACTTTAGGCCAAAGTTTTGTCTGATGGTGTCAATCTTCTGTTTGAAGAATGAGGCAAAGTCGTCGGCTGAGATGAGAGAAGAGGGAGGAGGTGCTGGAGGACGAAGGAGAGAGTTGAAAGTGTTAAATAGCTGTTTAGGGTTGTGAGATAGGGAGGATATGAGAGATGAGAAGTAGGTTTGTTTTGCTGTAGTGAGTGCGGACTTGAAATTAGTGAGGGATTGCTTGAATGCGATGAAGTGCTCGATGGAGTGAGACTTTTTCCATCTCCGCTCCGCAACCCTGGAGGCCCGGCACAGTTCTTTGGTAAGTTTAGTGCGCCAGGGTTGCCTGTTGAATGTGCGAGGTGTGGTGTGTGTGAGAGGTGCGATCGAGTCTAGAGCTGAAGCTATTGCGGTGTTATATGAAGCAGCAGCAACGTCTGCATCGTGCAAGGAATTTATGTCTGTGAGAGGAAGGAGGGATTCAGAGAGAGAGTGTAGGTCAAGGTGCTTGAGATTTCTGCGAGGGTGTGTGAGTTTGTGGAGTGGGGATTGTGCACCCGGAGAGGGTAGAGAATGTGAGGAGGTTATGTTCAGAGAGAGGGAGTGGTGAGTTAGAGAGGTTAGATAGGGAACAGAGGCGGGTGAAGATGAGGTCCAGTGTGTGGCCATCTTTGTGGGTGGGTGTGGAAGACCATTGAGTGAGTCCAAAGGAGGAAGTGAGGGATAGGAGCTTAGAGACAGACGAGTGGGGAGTGTCAATGGGGATGTTGAAGTCACCCATTATGATAGTGGGGATGTCAGTGGAAAGGAAGTGAAGCAGCCAGGTAGTGAAATGGTCTAAGAAGGTGGTGGCTTGCCCTGGGGGTCGGTAAATGACGGCCAGTTGGAGGTTGGAGGGGGAAGAGATGCGCACACAGTGCACCTCAAAAGAGGGGAGTGTAACGGAGGGTGGCAGTGGGATTTTGGTGAAAGCACAGAGTTCTGATAGGAGGAAACCTACGCCTCTACCATGTTTGCCATTGGGGCGGGGGGTGTGGGAAAGGTGGAATCCGCCATATGAAAGGGCAGCTGGGGAGGCTGTGTCAGAGGGGGTGAGCCAGGTTTCGGTGATGGCGAGGAAGGAGAGTTTGTTTGTAATGAAAAGATCGTGGATGAAGGAAAGTTTGTTGCAGACAGAGCGAGCGTTCCATAGAGCTCCTGTTAGTATAGCTAAGGAGGTGGGTATTAGTTGGATGGGTATGAGGTTAGAAGGGTTGCGACAGATTGAGGAAGGTCGTGGATAGGAGGTAGAAGTAACTGTGGGGATATGGCGAGGAGGACCAGGATTTGGAGAGATATCTCCAGCAGTGAGGAGGAGCAGAGAAAGTGTTAGCAGGTGGGAGCAAGAGAGAGCATGAGGTGGCTGTCTGTGTTTGGAGATCCAGGATTGAATGTTGAGGAATAATTTGGAGGAGGAGGTGAGATGAATGGGGAGGATAGAGGGAGAGATGAAGAGTTTCTTACTTGGTGTAGGGATTTGAGGGGTTATTAGAAAGTGGAGGACTATAGATGAAAAAGTGAGAGCTAACAGAAACATAGTTAAAGGAGAGTAAGTGGTCAAAGTGTTTGTTACCTGACTCCTGCCTTGACTAACTGCCTCTGAAATAACTGCCACTTCTCTCCGAAGCCACTTTGCACAAGAAGACGCGTGCACACCCCAGCACGCATGCACCCCTTACAGAGAGTCTAAATATATAGGCCACATTAAACTATATCAGGTGTAGGGCATTGTGGGAACGGCTTGTGGATAAATTAACAGCTGGTCATTTCAACAGGAGATGGCTGGGTGATCAAAGACAGAGCCAGGACGCAAGTCTCTGCAGTTTAGCACCTCTAAAAATCAGATAAGGTATATAGTGGGGAAAGGACAAACATATGTGAATATTGATTGGAGTGGGACAGATGAAGCAGGGGAATTATGCAGAGCATGTACCAGAGAGATGGGTCAGCAGAGCATTAGATGACAGCATACATAGGAGCAGGGGAATTATGCAGAGCATGTACCAGAGAGATGGGTCAGCAGAGCATTAGATGACAGCATACATAGGAGCAGGGGAATTATGCAGAGCATGTACCAGAGAGATGGGTCAGCAGAGCATTAGATGACAGCATACATAGGAGCAGGGGAATTATGCAGAGCATGTACCAGAGAGATGGGTCAGCAGAGCATTAGATGACAGCATACATAGGAGCAGGGGAATTATGCAGAGCATGTACCAGAGAGATGGGTCAGCAGAGCATTAGATGACAGCATACATAGGAGCAGGGGAATTATGCAGAGCATGTACCAGAGAGATGGGTCAGCAGAGCATTAGATGACAGCATACATAGGAGCAGGGGAATTATGCAGAGCATGTACCTGTGGAAAGAGAAGAAGAAGACGAATGTTAGTCCATGGCCTCTGAGATAACTGCCACTTCTCTCCGAAGCCACTTTGCACAAGAAGACGCGATATCCACAAAATGAGGGAATAATATGTGTGAGGTTACCACAGGAGAGTTCCAAATGTACGTGAGTAGAATATATATCCCACGGGGGTAAAATTGAAAAAAGTTGAAAAAAATTTTTTTTTGGACTTAGTCATTTTTCCGGCGTTTATCAGATTTTCAGATAGGGTAAATGTCAGTGAGCATTCCGATTTCAGTTCCAGAGCGATTCGCCCAATGAGTCTTTGATATTTAGTCGTTTTCAGCCAATTTTCTGGATTTTTGAAAATTTCACTTTTTTGTGAAAATATCCACTAAATGAGGGAATAATATGTGTGAGGGTACCCCAGGAGAGTTCCAAATGTGTGTGGGTAGAATATATATCCCACGGGGGTAAAATTGAAAGAAGTTGAAAAAAAATTTTTTTTTGGACTTAGTCATTTTTCCGGCGTTTATCAGACTTTCAGATAGGGGAAATGTCAATGAGCATTCCGATTTCAGTTCCAGAGCGATTCGTCCAATGAGTCCTTGATATTTAGTCGTTTTCAGCCAATTTTCTGGATTTTTGAAAATTTCACTTTTTTGTGAAAATATCTACTAAATGAGGGAATAATATGTGTGAGGGTACCCCAGGAGAGTTCCAATTGTGTGTGGGTAGAATATATATCCCACGGGGGTAAATTTGAAAAAAGTTGAAAAAATTTTTTTTTTGGACTTAGTCATTTTTCGGGCATTTATCAGACTTTCAGATAGGGCAAATGTCAGTGAGCGTTCCGATTTCAGTTCCAGAGCGATTTGCCCAATGAGTCCTTGATATTTAGTCGTTTTCAGCCAATATTTTGGATTTTTGAAAATTTTACTTTTTTATGAAAATATCCACTAAATGAGGGAATAATGTGTGAGGGTACCCCAGGAGAGTTCCACATGTGTGTGGGTAGAATATATATCCCACGGGGGTAAAATAGAAAAAAGTTGAAAAAGATTTTTTTTGGACTTAGTCATTTTTCGGGCATTTATCAGACTTTCAGATAGGGGAAATGTCAGTGAGCATTCCGATTTCAGTTCCAGAGCGATTCTCCCAATGATTCCTTGATATTTAGTCATTTTCAGCCAATTTTCTGGATTTTTGAAAATTTCACTTTTTTGTGAAAATATCCACTAAATGAGGAAATAATATGTGTGAGGGTACCCCAGGAGAGTTCCAAATGTGTGTGGGTAGAATATATATCCCACGGGGGTGAAATTGAAAAAAGTTTAAATTTTTTTATTTTGGACTAAGTCAATTTTCTGGCGTTAATCAGACTTTCAGATAGGGGAAATGTGAGTGAGCGTTCCGATTTCAGTTCCAGAGCGATTCGCCCAATGAGTCCTTGATATTTAGTCGTTTTCAGCCAATATTTTGGATTTTTGAAAATTTCACTTTTTTGTGAAAATATCCACTAAATGAGGGAATAATATGTGTGAGGGTACCCCAGGAGAGTTCCAAATGTGTGTTGGTAGAATATATATCCCACGGGGGTAAAATTGAAAAAAGTTGGAATTTTTTTTGTTTTGGACTAAGTCAATTTTCTGGCGTTTATCAGACTTTCAGATAGGGGAGATGTCAGTGAGCGTTCCGATTTCAGTTCCAGAGCGATTCTCCCAATGGGTCCTTGATATTTAGTCGTTTTCAGCCAATTTTCTGGATTTTTGAAAATTTCACTTTTTTGTGAAAATATCCACTAAATGAGGAAGTAATATGTGTGAGGGTACCCCAGGAGAGTTCCAAATGTGTGTGGGTAGAATATATATCCCACGGGGGTAAAATTGAAAAAAGTTGAAAAATTTTTTTTGGACTTGGTCATTTTTCCGGCGTTTATCAAACTTTCAGATAGGGGAAATGTCAGTGAGCATTCCGATTTCAGTTCCAGAGCGATTCGCCCAATGAGTCCTTGATATTTAGTTGTTTTCAGCCAATATTTTGGATTTTTGAAAATTTCACTTTTTTGTGAAAATATCCACTAAATGAGGGAATAATATGTGTGAGGGTACCACAGGAGAGTTCCAAATATGTGTGGGTAGAATATATATCTGACGGGGGTAAAATTGAAAAAAGTTGAAAAATTTTTTTTTTTGGACTTAGTCATTTTTCGGGCGTTTATCAGACTTTCAGATACGGCAAATGTCAGTGATCGTTCCGATTTCAGTTCCAGAGCGACTCGCCCAATGAGTCCTTGTTATTTAGTCGTTTTCAGCCAATATTTTGGATTTTTGAAAATTTCACTTTTTTGTGAAAATATCCACTAAATGAGGGAATAATATGTGTGAGGGTACCCCAGGAGAGTTCCAAATGTGTGTGGGTAGAATATATATCTGACGGGGGTAAAATTGAAAAAAGTTTAAAAAATTTTTTTTTTAGTCTTAGTCATTTTTCCGGCGTTTATCAGACTTTCAGATACGGCAAATGTCAGTGAGTGTTCCGATTTCAGTTCCAGAGCGATTCGCCCAATGAGTCCTTGATATTTAGTCGTTTTCAGCCAATATTTTGGATTTTTGAAAATTTCACTTTTTTGTGAAAATATCCACTAAATGAGGGAATAATATGTGTGAGGGTACCCCAGGAGAGTTCCAAATGTGTGTGGGTAGAATATATATCTGACGGGGGTAAAATTGAAAAAAGTTTAAAAAATTTTTTTTTTGGACTTGGTCATTTTTCCGGCGTTTATCAGACTTTCAGATAAGGCAAATGTCAGTGAGCGTTCCGATTTCAGTTCCAGAGCGATTCGCCCAATGAGTCCTTGATATTTAGTCGTTTTCAGACAATATTTTGGATTTTTGAAAATTTCACTTTTTTGTGAAAATATCCACTAAATGAGGGAATAATATGTGTGAGGGTACCCCAGGAGAGTTCCAAATGTGTGTGGGTAGAATATATATCTGACGGGGGTAAAATTGAAAAAAGTTTAAAAAATTTTTTTTTTAGTCTTAGTCATTTTTCCGGCGTTTATCAGACTTTCAGATAGGGGAAATGTCAGTGAGTGTTCCGATTTCAGTACCAGAGCGATTCGCCCAATGAGTCCTTGATATTTAGTCGTTTTCAGCCAATATTTTGGATTTTTGAAAATTTCACTTTTTTGTGAAAATATCCACTAAATGAGGGAATAATATGTGTGAGGGTACCCCAGGAGAGTTCCAAATGTGTGTGGGTAGAATATATATCTGACGGGGGTAAAATTGAAAAAAGTTTAAAAAATTTTTTTTTTAGTCTTAGTCATTTTTCCGGCGTTTATCAGACTTTCAGATACGGCAAATGTCAGTGAGTGTTCCGATTTCAGTTCCAGAGCGATTCGCCCAATGAGTCCTTGATATTTAGTCGTTTTCAGCCAATATTTTGGATTTTTGAAAATTTCACTTTTTTGTGAAAATATCCACTAAATGAGGGAATAATATGTGTGAGGGTACCCCAGGAGAGTTCCAAATGTGTGTGGGTAGAATATATATCTGACGGGGGTAAAATTGAAAAAAGTTTAAAAAATTTTTTTTTTGGACTTGGTCATTTTTCCGGCGTTTATCAGACTTTCAGATAAGGCAAATGTCAGTGAGCGTTCCGATTTCAGTTCCAGAGCGATTCGCCCAATGAGTCCTTGATATTTAGTCGTTTTCAGACAATATTTTGGATTTTTGAAAATTTCACTTTTTTGTGAAAATATCCACTAAATGAGGGAATAATATGTGTGAGGGTACCCCAGGAGAGTTCCAAATGTGTGTGGGTAGAATATATATCTGACGGGGGTAAAATTGAAAAAAGTTTAAAAAATTTTTTTTTTAGTCTTAGTCATTTTTCCGGCGTTTATCAGACTTTCAGATAGGGGAAATGTCAGTGAGTGTTCCGATTTCAGTACCAGAGCGATTCGCCCAATGAGTCCTTGATATTTAGTCGTTTTCAGCCAATATTTTGGATTTTTGAAAATTTCACTTTTTTGTGAAAATATCCACTAAATGAGGGAATAATATGTGTGAGGGTACCCCAGGAGAGTTCCAAATGTGTGTGGGTAGAATATATATCTGACGGGGGTAAAATTGAAAAAAGTTTAAAAAATTTTTTTTTTGGACTTAGTCATTTTTCGGGCGTTTATCAGACATTCAGAGAGGGCAAATGTCAGTGAGCGTTTCGATTTCAGTTCCAGAGCGATTCGCCGAATGAGTCCTTGATATTTAGTCTTTTTCAGCCAATATTTTGGATTTTTGAAAATTTCACTTTTTTGTGAAAATATCCACTAAATGAGGGAATAATATGTGTGAGGGTACCCCAGGAGAGTTCCAAATGTGTGTGGGTAGAATATATATCTGACGGGAGTAAAATTGAAAAAAGTTTAAAAAATTTTTTTTTTAGACTTAGTCATTTTTCCGGCGTTTATCAGACTTTGAGATAGGGGAAATGTCAGTGAGCGTTCCGATTTCAGTTCCAGAGCGATTCGCCCAATGAGTCCTTGATATTTAGTCGTTTTCAGCCAATATTTTGGATTTTTGAAAATTTCACTTTTTTGTGAAAATATCCACTAAATGAGGGAATAATATGTGTGAGGGTACCCCAGGAGAGTTCCAAATGTGTGTGGGTAGAATATATATCTGACGGGGGTAAAATTGAAAAAAGTTGAAAAATTTTTTTTTTTTGACTTAGATATTTTTCGGGCGTTTATCAGACTTTCAGAGAGGGCAAATGTCAGTGAGCGTTTCGATTTCAGTTCCAGAGCGATTCGCCCAATGAGACCTTGATATTTAGTCGTTTTCAGCCAATATTTTGGATTTTTGAAAATTTCACTTTTTTGTGAAAATATCCACTAAATGAGGGAATAATATGTGTGAGGGTACCCCAGGAGAGTTCCAAATGTGTGTAGGTAGAATATATATCTGACGGGGGTAAAATTGAAAAAAGTTGAAAAATTTTTTTTTTTGGACTTAGTCATTTTTCGGGCGTTTATCAGACTTTCAGATAGGGCAAATGTCAGTGAGCGCTCCGATTTCAGTTCCAGAGCGATTCGCCCAATGAGTCCTTGATATTTAGTCGTTTTCAGCCAATATTTTGGATTTTTGAAAATTTCACTTTTTTGTGAAAATATCCACTAAGTGAGGGAATAAGATGTGTGAGGGTACCACAGGAGAGTTCCAAATGTGTGTGGGTAGAATATATATCCCACGGGGGTAAATTTGAAAAAAGTTGAAAAATTTTTTTTTTTTGGACTAAGTCATTTTTCCGGCGTTTATCAGACTTTCAGATAGGGGAAATGTCAGTGAGCGTTCCGATTTCAGTTCCAGAGCGATTGGCCCAATGAGTCCTTGATATTTAGTCGTTTTCAGCCAATATTTTGGATTTTTGAAAAGTTCACATTTTTGTGAAAATATCCACTAAATGAGGGAATAATATGTGTGAGGGTACCCCAGGAGAGTTCCAAATGTGTGTGGGCAGAATATATATCTGACGGGGGTAAAATTGAAAAAAGTTAAAAAATTTTTTTTTTTTGGACTTAGTCATTTTTAAGGCGTTTATCAGACTTTCAGATAGGGCAAATGTCAGTGAGCGTTCCGATTTCAGTTCCAGAGCGATTCGCACAATGAGTCCTTGATATTTAGTCGTTTTCAGCCAATATTTTGGATTTTTGAAAAGTTCACTTTTTTGTGAAAATATCCACTAAATGAGGGAATAATATGTGTGAGGGTACCCCAGGAGAGTTCCAAATGTGTGTGGGTAGAATATATATCTGACGGGGGTCAAATTGAAAAAAGTTGAAAAAATTTTTTTTTGGGACTTAGTCATTTTTCCGGCGTTTATCAGACTTTCAGATAGGGGAAATGTCAGTGAGCGTTCCGATTTCGGTTCCAGAGCGATTCGCCCAATGAGTCCTTGATATTTAGTCGTTTTCAGCCAATATTTTGGATTTTTGAAAATTTCACTTTTTTGTGAAAATATCCACTAAATGAGGGAATAATATGTGTGAGGGTACCCCAGGAGAGTTCCAAATGTGTGTGGGTAGAATATATATATATCTGACGGGGTAAAATTGAAAAAAGTTGAAAAATTTTTTTTTTGGACTTAGTCATTTTTCGGGCGTTTATTAGACTTTCAGATACGGCAAATGTCAGTGAGCGTTTCGATTTCAGTTCCAGAGCGATTCGCCCAATGAGACCTTGATATTTAGTCGTTTTCAGCCAATATTTTGGATTTTTGAAAATTTCACTTTTTTGTGAAAATATCCACTAAATGAGGGAATAATATGTGTGAGGGTACCCCAGGAGAGTTCCAAATGTGTGTGGGTAGAATATATATCTGACGGGGGTAAAATTGAAAAAAGTTAAAAAATTTTTTTTTTAGACTTAGTCATTTTTCCGGCGTTTATCAGACTTTCAGATAGGGGAAATGTCAGTGAGCGTTCCGATTTCAGTTCCAGAGCGATTCGCCCAATGAGTCCTTGATATTTAGTCGTTTTCAGCCAATATTTTGGATTTTTGAAAATTTCACTTTTTTGTGAAAATATCCACTAAGTGAGGGAATAATATGTGTGAGGGTACCACAGGAGAGTTCCAAATGTGTGTGGGTAGAATATATATCCCACGGGGGTAAATTTGAAAAAAGTTGAAAAATTTTTTTTTTTTGGACTTAGTCATTTTTCCGGCGTTTATCAGACTTTCAGATAGGGCAAATGTCAGTGAGCGCTCCGATTTCAGTTCCAGAGCGATTCGCACAATGAGTCCTTGATATTTAGTCGTTTTCAGCCAATATTTTGGATTTTTGAAAAGTTCACTTTTTTGTGAAAATATCCACTAAATGAGGGAATAATATGTGTGAGGGTACCCCAGGAGAGTTCCAAATGTGTGTGGGCAGAATATATATCTGACGGGGGTAAAATTGAAAAAAGTTTAAAAAAATTTTTTTTTGGACTTAGTCATTTTTAAGGCATTTATCAGACTTTCAGATAGGGCAAATGTCAGTGAGCGTTCCGATTTCAGTTCCAGAGCGATTCGCCCAATGAGTCCTTGATATTTAGTCGTTTTCAGCCAATATTTTGGATTTTTGAAAATTTCACTTTTTTGTGAAAATATCCACTAAATGAGGGAATAATATGTGTGAGGGTACCACAGGAGAGTTCCAAATGTGTGTGGGTAGAATATATATCCCACGGGGGTAAAATTGAAAAAAGTTGAAAAAATTTTTTTTTTGGACTTAGTCATTTTTCCGGCGTTTATCAGACTTTCAGATAGGGCAAATGTCAGTGAGCGTTCCGATTTCAGTTCCAGAGCGATTGGCCCAATGAGTCCTTGATATTTAGTCGTTTTCAGCCAATATTTTGGATTTTTGAAAATTTCACTTTTTTGTGAAAATATCTACTAAATGAGGGAATAATATGTGTGACGGTACCACAGGAGAGTTCCAAATGTGTGTGGGTAGAATATATATCCCACGGGGGTAAAATTGAAAAAAGTTGAGAATTTTTTTTTTGGACTTAGTCATTTTTCCGGCGTTTATCAGACTTTCAGATAGGGGAAATGTCAGTGAGCGTTCTGATTTCAGTTTCAGAGCGATTCGCCCAATGAGTCCTTGATATTTAGTCGTTTTCAGCCAATATTTTGGATTTTTGAAAATTTCACTTTTTTGTGAAAATATCCACTAAATGAGGGAATAATATGTGTGAGGGTACCCCAGGAGAGTTCCAAATGTGTGTGGGTAGAATATATATCTGACGGGGGTAAAATTGAAAAAAGTTTAAAAAAAATTTTTTTTGGACTTAGTCATTTTTCCGGCGTTTATCAGACTTTCAGATAGGGCAAATGTCAGTGAACGTTCCGATTTCAGTTCCAGAGCGATTCGCCCAATGAGTCCTTGATATTTAGCCGTTTTCAGCCAATATTTTGGATTTTTGAAAATTTCACTTTTTTGTGAAAATATCCACTAAATGAGGGAAAAATATGTGTGAGGGTACCACAGGAGAGTTCCAAATGTGTGTGGGTAGAATATATATCCCACGGGGGTAAATTGAAAAAAGTTGAAAAATTTATTTTTTTTTTGACTTGGTCATTTTTCCGGCGTTTATCAGACTTTCAGATAGGGCAAATGTCAGTGAGCGTTCCGATTTCAGTTCCAGAGCGATTCGCCCAATGAGTCCTTTATATTTAGTTGTTTTCAGCCAATATTTTGGATTTTTGAAAATTTCACTTTTTTCTGAAAATATCCACTAAATGAGGAAATAATATGTCTGAGGGTACCCCAGGAGAGTTCCAAATGTATGTCGGTAGAATATATATCCCACGGGGGTAAAATTGAAAAAAGTTGTAAAAAATTTTTTTTTGGACTTAGTCATTTTTCTGGCGTTTATCAGACTTTAAGATAGGGGAAATGTCAGTGAGCATTCCCATCTCAGTTCCAGAGCGATTCGCCCAATGAGTCCTTGATACTTAGTCGTTTTCAGCCAATTTTCTGGATTTTTGAAAATTTCACTTTTTTGTGAAAATATCCACTAAATGAGGGAAAAATATGTGTGAGGGTACCACAGGAGAGTTCCAAATGTGTGTGGGTAGAATATATATCCCACGGGGGTAAAATTGAAAAAAGCTGAAAAAAATTTTTGTTGTACTTAGTCATTTTTCCGGCGTTTATCAGACTTTCAGATACTGCAAATGTCAGTGAGCTTTCCGATTTCAGTTCCAGAGCGATTTGCCCAATGAGTCCTTGATATTTCGTCGATTTCAGTCAATTTTCAGAATTTTTGAAAATTTCACTTTTTTGTGAAAATATCCACTAAATGAGGGAATAATATGTGTGAGGGTACCCCAGGAGAGTTCCAAATGTGTGTGGGTAGAATATATATCCCACGGGGGTAAAAATGAAAAAAGTAGAAAAAATTTTTTTTTGTACTTAGTCATTTTTCCGGCGTTTATCAGACTTTCAGATAGGGGAAATTTCAGTGAGTGTTCCAACTTCAGTTCCAGAGCGATTCGCCCAATGAGTCCTTGATATTTCGTCGTTTTCAGTCAATTTTCAGAATTTTTGAAAATTTCACTTTTTTGTGAAAATATTAACTAAATGAGGGAATAATATGTGTGAGGGTACCTCGGGAGAGTTCCAAATGTGTGTGGGTAAAATATATATCCCACAGGGTTAAAATTGAAAAAAGTTGAAAAAATTTTTTTTTTGGACTTAGTCTATTTTCCGGCTTTTATCAGACTTTCAGATAGGGGAAATGTCAGTGATTGTTCCGATTTCAGTTCCAGAGCGATTCGCCCAATGAGTCCTTGATATTTCATCGTTTTCAGTCAATTTTCAGAATTTTTGAAAATTTCACTTTTTTGTGAAAATATCCACTAAATGAGGGAATAATATGTGTGAGGGTACCTCGGGAGAGTTCCAAATGTGTGTGGGTAGAATATATATCCCACAGGGTTAAAATTGAAAAAAGTTAAAAAATTTTTTTTTTTTGTACTTAGTCATTTTTCCGGCGTTTATCAGACTTTCAGATAGGGGAAATGTCAGTGAGCGTTCCGATTTCAGTTCCCGAGCGATTCGCCCAATGAGTCCTTGATATTTCGTTGTTTTCAGGAAATTTTCAGAATTTTTGAAAATTTCACTTTTTTGTGAAAATATCCACTAAATGAGGGAATAATATGTGTGAGGGTACCTCGGGAGAGTTCCAAATGAGTGTGGGTAGAATATATATCCCACAGGGTTAAAATTGAAAAAAGTTAAAAAAAAAATTTTTTTTGGACTTAGTCATTTTTCCGGCGTTTATCAGACTTTCAGATAGGGCAAATGTCAGTGAGCGTTCCGATTTCAGTTCCAGAGCGATTCGCCCAATGAGTCCTTGATATTTCGTCGTTTTCAGGAAATTTTCTGAATTTTTGAAAATTTTACTTTTTTGTGAAAATATCCACTAAATGAGGGAATAATATGTGTGAGGGTACCCCAGGAGAGTTCCAAATGTGTGTGGTTAGAATATATATCCCACGGGGGTAAAATTGAAAAAAGTTGAACATTTTTTGGGTCGGGATTTAGTCATTTTTCTGGCGTTTATCAGACTTTCAGATAGGGGAAATGTCAGTGAGCATTCTGATTTCAGTTCCAGAGCGATTCGCACAATGAGTCCTTGATGTTCAGTCGTTTTCAGGCAATTTTGTGAATTTTTGAAAATTTCACTTTTTTGTGAAAATATCCACTAAATGAGGGAATAATATTTGTGAGGGTACCCCAGGAGAGTTCCAAATGTGTGTGTGTAGAATATGTATCCCACGGGGGTAAAATTGAAAAAAGTTGAAAAAAATTTTTTTTTGGACTTAAGTCATTTTTCCGGCGTTTAGCAGACTTTCAGATAGGGGAAATTTCAGTGAGCATTCCGATATCAGTTCCAGAGCTATTCGCCCCATGAGTCCTTAATATTTAGTCGTTTTCAGCCAATATTTTGGATTTTTGAAAATTTCACTTTTTTGTGAAAATATCCACTAAATGAGGGAATAATATGTGTGAGGGTACGCCAGGAGAGTTCTAAATGTGTGTGGGTAGAATATATATCAGACGGGGGGTAAAATTGAAAACAGTTGAAAAAATTTTTTTTTTGAACTTAAGTCATTTTTCCAGCGTTTATAAGACTTTCAGATAGGGGAAATGTCAGTGAGCGTTCCGATTTCAGTTCCAGAGCGATTCGCCCAATGAGTCCTTGATATTTCGTCGTTTTCAGGAAATTTTCTGAATTTTTGAAAATTTCACTTTTTTGTGAAAATATCCACTAAATGAGGGAATAATATGTGTGAGGGTACCCCAGGAGAGCTCCAAATGTGTGTGGGTAGAATATATATCCCACAGGGTTAAAATTGAAAAAAGTTTAAAAAATTTTTTTTTTGGACTTAGTCATTTTTCCGGCGTTTATCAGACTTTCAGATAGGGGAAATGTCAGTGAGCGTTCTGATTTCAGTTCCAGAGTGATTTGCCCAATGAGTCCTTGATATTTCGTCGTTTTCAGGAAATTTTCTGAATTTTTGAAAATTTCACTTTTTTGTGAAAATATCCACTAAATGAGGGAATAATATGTGTGAGGGTACCCCAGGAGAGTTCCAAATGTGTGTGGGTAGAATATATATTGTAGCATTGGCGTCTCTGCCCCGTTCTAGGCAGAGACGCCGTCCCTCTCACCTCCCCGCTTCTGGCGCGGCGTCCTCCAGCGCTTCTCTCCCCGCTGCTTCCGGCACGCGCTCCTTCCCCGTCAGTGTGCTTAGGGCGCGCGCGCTCCCCCTCTCTTAAAGGGACCGCGCGCGCCGTCCTAAGGAGTCCCCGGCCAATTGCCGGAGGACCTCCCATATAAAAGGCACCTCCTCCAAAATGGAGGTGCCCGAGCAATGTTGTAGCACTGTTTACTACTCTGCTTCAGCCCTCATTTCCCGTTGCCAGTTACCTGCCAGATACCTGCCAGACTCCTGCCAGTCTGCTGTCTAATTCCTGCCTGATATCCTGCTACCTGCCTGCTAGCCTGAGGTCCGACGGTCTGCCTTCCAACTCCTGTCAGTCTGTCTAAGGACCAGCTTGCTCGCTCACCTGGGAGCGCACATCTTCTACCTGCCTGCTTGCCTGAGGTCCGACGGTCTGCCTTCCAACTCCTGTCAGTCTGTCTAAGGACCAGCTTGCCCGCTCACCTGGGAGCGCTCATCTGCTGCCTGTCTGCTAGCCTACCAGGAGGCTCTGCCATCACGTGCTGTGACCACCCGCCTGTCCAGAGACTCCTGCCCGCTCACCTGGGAGCGCTCATCTGCTACCTGTCTTTTGGTCTTCCTGGAGACTCCGCCGTCACATGCTGTGACCACCCGTTTATCCAGAGACTCTCGCCTGCTCACCTGGGAGCTCACGTCTATCATCTGCCGCCACAGGTCGTACCAATCCTTTACCCAGAGACTGCCCCGGTCACTTGCCGTGACCTCCTGCCCGTTCATCCAGAGACTACCCCGGTCACTTGCCGTGATCTCCTGCCCGTTCATCCAGAGACTACCCAGGTCACTTGCCGTGACCTCCTGTCCGTTCATTCAGAGACTGTCCCGGTCACCTGCTGTGACTGCCTGCCCGTCTACCCTGGTCGCCACCCGCATCCTTACAAGGACCGCCCCCTTGTATAGTAGCTCAGAGGTTCCGCCGCCCAGACCCGTTACAGTTTGCTCGGGCCATGGAACCCGGTGGCACCCAAGCTCCCTCGCTCTCGGACCTGTGTCATGAACTGTCCCGTCAGAGGTCCCAACAGGAGTCCATCCTGTGTCACCTGCGGAATGTCAATTCTCGCCTGGACACTCTGACTGCTCTGCCTGCAACAACCGCCAGTGCCATGACTCGCAATCCGGCAGCTCCACTGCCCTCTAATAACATGGTATCCTACCCCGGACCCCCTGCTTTCTGCACCTCCTCGTTTTGGAGGCGACTCCGCCCAGGCTCGGGGCTTCATAAATCAGTGCACCCTGCACTTTGAACTCCTGTCTCACCAGTTTAACTCCAACCTGGCCAAAATTGCCTTCATCATGTCCCATCTCACCGGGGAGGCCCTGGCCTGGCTAAATCCTCTATGGGAGTGAGGAGACCCCCTGGTGTCCGACTTGCCTGCCTTTCTCACGGCTTTCCGGAAAGTCTTCGACGAACCCGGACAGAAGACCTCATCCGCATCATCTCTGCTACGCCTCCGTCAGGGAAGTCTCACCGTGGGCCAATATGCCATACGGTTCCGTAACCTTGCCTCGGAGCTGGCCTGGGATAATGACGCTCTGGTTTCCGTCTTCTGGGAGGGTCTGTCCGGCCGTATTAAAGATGAACTTGCCGGTCGGGACATTCCTACCACTCTCGATGACCTAATTACTCTTGCCACCCGGATTGACCTGCGGTTCCAGGAGCGTGCCAAAGAGGTCACCCGTGAGAGGAGGTTTCCACATCTAGCTCCTACTTTTCAGAAACCCGTCACTCCCTCCATCTCTCCTCAGGTACACTCTCCTGAGCCTATGCAGGTCGACCAGACCAAGATGGTCGGTTCTCGCCAAGAATCTCGCCGAGCCGAGGGAAGCTGTTTCTATTGTGGCAGTATGAAGCACTTCATCCGTTCCTGCCCGGAGAAGCCGGGAAACGCCAGTGTCTAGGACCACTCGGAGAGGTCGTCCTAGACAAAAGTAAGCCCTCTCGGTCTCTGACCTTACCGGTCTCTATTGCTTGGGGAGAGAACCGTCTCTTTGAACTCACCCATCTGGATTCTGGAGCTGCTGGAAACCTCATCTCCCAGTCTCTGGTAGAGAGATACCATATTCCCACCAAGTCCCTGGCTGAACCATTGTCAGTCGCCTCCGTGGATGGAAGACTTCTCTCGGAGACCATCCTGCTCGTCACTGAACCCATAACCCTGCAGGTGGGAATGCTGCACTCTGAGGAGATCTCATTCCATGTGCTGTCCGGACTTTCTCACTCCCTGTTGCTAGGTCTACCTTGGCTCCAGACACATGAACCCGTATTGAACTGGCGGTCCGGTGAAGTACTCCGATGGGGTCCTGACTGCCATAGGACCTGCCTGGTCCCGGTCCGTCCACTTCACCCTCAGCCTACTCCAGCTAACTTACCTGGTCTCCCGGCTCCCTACTGGCCCTATGCGGACGTCTTCGGTAAGAAGGAAGCTGAGACGTTGCCACCCCATAGGCCATACGATTGCCCGATCGACCTGGTACCTGGCACCACTCCTCCCCGTGGGCGTATCTACCCGTTGTCTGCAGCCAAGACCCGAGCCATGTCTGAGTACATTGAAGAGAATCTGGCTAGGGGATTTATCCGAAAATCTACCTCCCCGGCTGGAGCCGGATTCTTCTTTGTCAAAAAGAAAGACGGCTCGCTACGTCCCTGTATTGACTACAGAGGACTCAATCTCATCATGGTAAAAAACAAATATTCCCTGCCACTCATCTCCGAATTGTTTGACCGTCTCAAGGGCGCCAGGATCTTCTCCAAGCTGGATCTATGAGGAGCGTATAATCTGGTCCGTATCCGTCAAGGAGACGAGTGGAAGACGGCATTCAATACCCGGGACGGTCACTACGAGTACCTTGTGATGCCCTTCGGTCTCTTTAATGCTCCCGCGGTCTTTCAGGAACTAGTCAACGACATCTTCCGTGACCTCCTGTACTCCTGCGTAGTGGTATACCTGGACGATATCTTGGTCTTCTCTCCGGATCTCCCCACACACCGGAGGGATGTTCGTCAGGTCCTGCTTAGGCTTCGGCAGAACCACCTTTATGCCAAATACGAGAAGTGCCTCTTCGATCAGACCTCCCTTCCGTTCTTGGGCTATGTCATCTCCCAAACAGGTCTGCAAATGGATGCCGAGAAGCTCTCTTCCGTTCTAAAATGGCCTCGTCCTGAAGGTTTGAAGGCGATACAGCGATTCCTGGGCTTCGCTAATTACTATCGTCTTTTCATCCCACACTTCTCGTCTCGGACTGCTCCCATATCTGCACTTACCTGTAAGGGGGCTAACCCCAGGACATGGTCGCCTGAAGCCGAGGAGGCCTTCCTTTCCCTAAAGAAAGCCTTCGCCTCTGCTCCCGTCCTGCACCGTCCGGACTGTAATAAACAATTCTACCTGGAGGTTGATGCCTCCTCCTCCGGAGCCGGAGCGGTGCTCACCCAGAAGTCTTCTACCGGGAGAATGGTAACGTGCGGCTTCTTCTCCAAAATCTTCTCCTCGTCGGAGCGCAACTACTCCATAGGAGACCGTGAATTGCTAGCCATCAAATTGGCACTGGGAGAGTGGCGCTATCTGCTTGAAGGGGCTCTCTACCCGGTAATTATCTACACGGATCACAAAAACCTGGCATATCTCCAAAATGCCCAGAGACTCAATCCTCGGCAGGCCCGGTGGTCGTTGTTTTTTGCCCGCTTCGACTTCATTCTTCATTTCCGTCCGGCGGACAAGAACGTCAAAGCTGATGCCTTGTCCCGGTCCTTCCTGTCCTCCGATCAAGAGGAGGAACCTACGCACATCATTGACTCCTCCAAGGTGATGAATGTGGCCCCCTTGGATATGACTGGTCTTCCACCCGGTAAGACGTTCGTAGCTGTGCCAGATTGGGAGAGGGTTCTTCGCTGGGGACATTCTTCTAAACTAGCTGGCCATGCTGGCCAAAAGAAGACCTTCCAACTTATTACCCGGCATTACTGGTGGCCTACCCTGCGTAAGGACGTGGTAGACTTCGTCGCGGCCTGTTCATCTTGTGCCCGTAACAAAGTTCCCCGACATCTACCTGCCGGCCATCTCCTGCCCCTTCCCGTACCTGCTGCTCCTTGGCAACACATCGCTATGGACTTTATCACCGACCTTCCAGTTTCTGCCGGTTGTACTGTCATTTGGGTTGTCGCTGACCGTTTTTCTAAGATTGCCCACTTCATTCCCCTGCCTGGTCTTCCATCCGCACCCGAGCTGGCTAAAGACTTTATCCGCCACATCTTCCGTCTCCATGGTCTGCCCCTCCACATCGTGTCGGATCGTGGGGTTCAGTTCACCTCTCGCTTCTGGAGAGCCACATGTAAGCTGCTGGACATTACCCTGGATTTCTCCTCCGCTTACCACCCTCAGTCCAATGGTCAAGTGGAGCGGATCAATCAGATCTTGACCAGCTACCTCCGGCACTTTGTTGATGCTCACCACTCGGACTGGGTGGATCTTCTACCATGGGCCGAGTTCTCTTATAACAACCATGAGAGCGAGTCCTCTTCCAAATCCCCGTTCTTTATAGTTGGTGGCCAACATCCCCGGATTCCACTTCCTGTCTCTGTTTCTGTGGACAACCCTGCTGCGGAGTCTCTTGTCAGCGAATTTTCTACAATTTGGGAGAGTACCAGGTCCGCTCTTCTTCTCTCCTCTGAGCGGATGAAGAAATATGCTGATAAGAGACGTCTGGATCCGCCCCAATTCCGTCCGGGAGACAAGGTTTGGCTCTCATCCAAACATGTGCGGCTCAAAGTACCCTCCTACAAGTTGGGTCCTCGATTCATCGGCCCCTTCGAAGTCCTCAGGCAAATTAACCCTGTGGCCTACAAATTAAAACTCCCGGCCACCATACGGATCCCCAACTCCTTCCACGTATCTCTCCTCAAACCCGTTGTCTTTAACTTTTTTTCCAAAAATCCAGGTGCCCCTCCTGCTCCGGTTTCCGCTGATGACATCTTTGAGGTAGAGAGTATTCTGGCCTCCAAGAGGGTAAGAGGAAAAACCTTTTTTCTGGTAGATTGGAAGGGGTTTGGTCCTGAGGAGAGAACTTGGGAACCCAGGGAGAACATCAACGCCCCGCTTCTCCTTGAGAAATTTCTTTCTGGCCAAAAAAAGAGGGGGCCTAAAGGGGGGGTACTGTAGCATTGGCGTCTCTGCCCCGTTCTAGGCAGAGACGCCGTCCCTCTCACCTCCCCGCTTCTGGCGCGGCGTCCTCCAGCGCTTCTCTCCCCGCTGCTTCCGGCACGCGCTCCTTCCCCGGCAGTGTGCTTAGGGCGCGCGCGCGCGTGCTCCCCCTCTCTTAAAAGGACCGCGCGCGCCGTCCTAAGGAGTCCCCGGCCAATTGCCGGAGGACCTCCCATATAAAAGGCACCTCCTCCAAAATGGAGGTGCCCGAGCAATGTTGTAGCACTGTTCACTACTCTGCTTCAGCCCTCAGGTCCCGTTGCCAGTTACCTGCCAGATTCCTGCCAGCTTGCTGTCTAATTCCTGCCTGATATCCTGCTACCTGCCTGCTAGCCTGAGGTCCGACGGTCTGCCTTCCAACTCCTGTCAGTCTGTCTAAGGACCAGCTTGCCCGCTCACCTGGGAGCGCACATCTTCTACCTGCCTGCTTGCCTGAGGTCCGACGGTCTGCCTTCCAACTCCTGTCAGTCTGTCTAAGGACCAGCTTGCCCGCTCACCTGGGAGCGCTCATCTGCTGCCTGTCTGCTAGCCTACCAGGAGGCTCTGCCGTCACGTGCTGTGACCACCAGCCTGTCCAGAGACTCCTGCCCGCTCACCTGGGAGCGCTCATCTGCTACCTGTCTGTTGGTCTTCCTGGAGGCTCCGCCGTCACATGCTGTGACCACCCGTTTATCCAGAGACTCTCGCCTGCTCACCTAGGAGCTCACGTCTATCATCTGCCGCCACAGGTCGTACCAATCCTTTACCCAGAGACTGCCCCGGTCACTTGCCGTGACCTCCTGCCCGTTCATCCAGAGACTGCCCCGGTCACTTGCCGTGATCTCCTGCCCGTTCATCCAGAGACTGCCCCGGTCACTTGCCGTGACCTCCTGTCCGTTCATTCAGAGACTGTCCCGGTCACCTGCTGTGACTGCCTGCCCGTCTACCCTGGTCGCCACCCGCTCCCTTACAAGGACCGCCCCCTTGTATAGTAGCTCAGAGGTTCCGCCGCCCAGACCCGTTACATATATCCCACGGGGGTAAAATTGAAAAAAGTTGAAAACATTTTTTTTTTGGGCTTAGTCATTTTTCCGGCGTTTATCAGACTTTCAGATTGGGGAAATGTCTGTGAGCGTTCCGATTTCAGTTCCAGAGCAATTCGCCCAATGAGTCCTTGATATTTAGTCGTTTTCAGCCAATTTTCTGGATTTTTGAAAATTTCACTTTTTTGTGAAAATATCCACTAAATGAGGGAATAATATTTGTGAGGGTACCCCAGGAGAGTTCCAAATGTGTGTGGGTAGAATATATATCACACGGGGGGTAAAATTGAAAAAATTTGAAAAAAATTTTTTTTTGGACCTAGTCATTTTTCCAACGTTTATAAGACTTTCAGATAGGGGAAATGTCAGTGAGCGTTCCGATTTCAGTTCCAGAGCGATTCGCCCAATGAGCCCTTGAAATTTAGTAGTTTTCAGCCAATTTTCTGGATTTTTGAAAATTTCACTTTTTTGTGAAAATATCCACTAAATGAGGGAACAATATGTGTGAGGGTACCCCAGGAGAGTTCCAAATGTGTGTGTGTAGAATATGTATCCCACGGGGGGTAAAATTGAAAATAGTTTTAAAAAAATTTTTTTTAGACTTCGTCATTTTTCCAGCGTTGATAAGACTTTCAGATAGGGGAAATGTCAGTGAGCATTCCGATATCAGTTCCAGAGCTATTCGCCCCATGAGTCCTTGATATTTAGTCGTTTTCAGCCAATATTTTGGATTTTTGAAAATTTCACTTTTTTGTGAAAATATCCACTAAATGAGGGAATAATATGTGTGAGGGTACCCCAGGAGAGTTCCAAATGTGTGTGGGTAGAATATATATCAGACGGGGGGTAAAATTGAAAACAGTTGAAAAATTTTTTTTTGGACTTAAGTCATTTTTCCAGCGTTTATCAGACTTTCAGATAGGGGAAATGTCAGTGAGCGTTCCGATTTCAGTTACAGAGCGATTCACCCAATGAGTCCTTGATATTTAGTTGTTTTCAGCGAATTTTCTGGATTTTTGAAAATTTCACTTTTTTGTGAAAATATCCACTAAATGAGGGAATAATATGTGTGAGGGTACCCCAGGAGAGTTCCAAAAGTGTGTGGGTAGAATATATTTCAGACGGGGGGTAAAATTGAAAACAGTTGAAAAAATTTTTTTTTTGGACTTAGTCATTTTTTCGGCGTTTATCAGACTTTCAGATAGGGGAAATGTCAGTGAACATTCCGATTTCAGTTTCAGAGCGATTTGCCCAATGAGTCCTTGATATTTCGTCGTTTTCATTCAATTTTCTGAATTTTTGAAAATTTCACTTTTTTGTGAAAATATCCACTAAGTGAGGGAATAAAATGTGTGAGGGTACCTCAGGAGAGTTCCAAATGTGTGTGGATAGAATATATATCCCACGGGGGTAAAATTGAAAAAAGTTGAAAAAAATGTTTTTTTTTTACTTAATCATTTTTCCAGCATTTATCAGACTTTTAGATAGGGAGTGAGCTAGGGAGTGAGCATTCTTTTTTGTGAAAATATCCACTAAATGAGGGAATAAAATGTGTGAGGGTACCTCAGGAGAGTTCCAAATGTGTGTGGATAGAATATATATCCCACGGGGGTAAAATTGAAAAAAGTTGAAAAAAATGTTTTTTTTTTACTTAATCATTTTTCCAGCATTTATCAGACTTTTAGATAGGGGAAATGTCAGTGAACATTCCGATATCAGTTCCAGAGCGATTCGCCCCATGAGTCCTTGATATTTAGTCGTTTTCAGTAAAATATTTTGGATATTTGAAAATTTCACCTTTTTGTGAAAATATCCACTAAATGAGGGAATAATATGTGTGAGGGTACCCCAGGAGAGTTCCAAATGTGTGTGGGTAGAATATATATCCCACGGGGGTAAAATTGAAAAAAAAATTTTTTTGGACTTAGTCATTTTTCTCTCGTTTATCAGACTTTCAGATACGGGAAATGTCAGTTAGCGTTCCAATTTCAGTTCCAGAGCAATTCGCCTAATGAGTCCTTGATATTTAGTCGTTTTCAGCCAATATTTTTGATTTTTGAAAATTTCACTTTTTTGTGAAAATATCCACTAAATGAGGGAATAATATGTGTGAGGGTACCCCAGGAGAGTTCCAAATGTGTGTGCGTAGAATATATATCCCTCGGGGGTAAAATTGAAAAAAGTTGAAAAAATTTTTTTCTTGGACTTAGTCATTTTTCCGGCGTTTATCAGACTTTCAGATAGGGGAAATGTCAGTGAGCGTACCGATTTCAGTTCCAGAGTGATTCACCCAATGAGTCCTTGATATTTAGTCGTTTTCAGCCAATTTTCTGGATTTTTGAAACTTTCACTTTTTTGTGAAAATATCCACTAAATGAGGGAATAATATGTGTGAGGGTACCCCAGAAGAGTTCCAAATGTGTATGGGTAGAACATGTATCCCATGGGGGTAAAATTGAAAAAAGATGAAAAAAAATTTTTTTTGGACTTAGTCATTTTTCCGGCGTTTATCAGACTTTCAGATAGGGGAAATGTCAGTGAGCATTCCGATTTCAGTTCCAGAGCGATTCGCCCAATGAGTCCTTGATATTTAGTCGTTTTCAGCCAATTTTCTGGATTTTTGAAAATTTCACTTTTTTGTGACAATATTCACTAAATGATGGAATAATATGTGTGAGGGTACCCCAGGAGAGTTCCAAATGTGTGTGGGTAGAATATATATCCCACGGGGGTAAAATTGAAAAAAGTTGAAAACAATTTTTTTTTGGACTTAGTCATTTTTCCGGCGTTTATCCGAGTTTCAGATAGGGGAAGTGTCAGTTAGCTTTCCGATTTCAGTTCCAGAGCGATTCGCCCAATGAGTCCTTGATATTTAGTCGTTTTCAGTAAAATTTTCTGGATTTTTGAAAATTTCACTTTTTTGTGAAAATATCCACTAAATGAGGGAATAATATGTGTGAGGGTACTCCAGGAGAGTTCCAAATGTGTGTGGGTAGAATATATATCCCACGGGGGTAAAATTGAAAAAAGTTGAAATAATATATTTTTTTAGACTTAGTCATTTTTCCGGCATTTATCAGACTTTCAGTTAGGGGAAATGTCAGTGAGCGTACCGATTTCAGTTCCAGAGCGATTCGCCCAATGAGTCCTTGAGATTTAGTCGTTTTCAGCCAATTGTCTGGATTTTTGAAAATTTCACTTTTTTGTGAAAATATCCACTAAATGAGGGAATAATATGTGTGAGGGTACCCCAGGAGAGTTCCAAATGTGTATGGGTAGAATATATATCCCACGGGGTAAAACTGAAAAAAGTTGAAAAAAATTTTTTTTTGGACTTAGTCATTTTTCTGGCGTTTATCAGACTTTCAGATAGGGGAAATGTCAGTGAGCGTTCCGATTTCAGTTCCAGAGCCATTCGCCCAATGAGTCCTTGATATTTAGTCGTTTTCAGCCAATTGTCTGGATTTTTGAAAATTTCACTTTTTTGTGAAAATATCCACTAAATGAGGGAATAATATGTGTGAGGGTACCCCAGGAGAGTTCCAAATGTGTATGGGTAGAATATATATCCCACGGGGGTAAAATTGAAAAAAGTTGAAATAATATATTTTTTTAGACTTAGTCATTTTTCCGGCGTTTATCAGACTTTCAGATAGGGGAAATGTCAGTGAGCGTACCGATTTCAGTTCCAGAGCGATTCGCCCAATGAGTCCTTGATATTTAGTCGTTTTCAGCCAATTTTCTGGATTTTTGAAAATTTCCCTTTTTTGTGAAAATATCCACTAAATGATGGAATAATATGTGTGACGGTACCCCAGGAGAGTTCCAAATGTGTGTGGGTAAAATATATATCCCACGGGGGTAAAATTGAAAAAAGTTGAAAAAAATTTTTTTTTGGTCTTAGTCATTTTTCCGGCATTTATCAGACTTTCAGATAGGGCAAATGTCAGCGAGCGTTCCGATTTCAGTTCCAGAGCGATTCAACCAATGAGTCCTTGATATTTATTCGTTTTCATCCAATTTTCTGGATTTTTTTAAAATTTAAATTTTTTGTGAAAATATCCACTAAATGAGGGAATAATATGTGTGAGGGTACCCCAGGAGAATTCCAAATGTGTGTGGGTAGAATATATATCCCACGGGGGTAAAATTGAAAAAAGTTGAAAAAAAATTTTTTTTGGACTTAGTCATTTTTCCGGCGTTTATCAGACTTTCAGATAGGGGAAATGTCAGTGAGCGTTCCGATTTCAGTTCCAGAGCGATTAGCCCAATGAATCCTTGATATTTACTTGTTTTCAGCCAATTTTCTGGATTTTTAAAAATTTCACTTTTTTGTGAAAATATCCACTAAATGAGGGAATAATATGTGTGAGGGTACCCCAGGAGAGCTCCAAATGTGTGTGGGTAGAATATATATCCCACGGGGGTAAAATTGTAAAAAGTTCAACAAATTTTTTTTTGGACTTAGTCATTTTTCCGGCGTTTATCAGACTTTCAGATAGGAGAAATGTCAGTGAGTGTTCCTATTTCAGTTCCAGAGCAATTCGCACAATGAATCCTTGATATTTAGTCGTTTTCAGCCAATTTTCTGGATTTTTGAAACTTTCACTTTTTTGTGAAAATATCCACTAAATGAGGGAATAATATGTGTGAGGGTACCCCAGGAGAGTTCCAAATGTGTGTGAGTAGAATATATATCCCACGGGGGTAAAATTGAAAAAAGTTGAACAAATGTTTTTTTGGACTTAGTCATTTTTCTGGCGTTTTATCAGACTTTCAGATAGTGGAAATGTCAGTGAGCGTTCCGATTTCAGTTGCAGAGCGATTCGCCCAATGAGTCCTTGATATTTAGTCGTTTTCAGCCAATTTTCTGGATTTTTGAAAATTTCACTTTTTTGTGAAAATATCCACTAAATGAGAGAATAATATGTGTGAGGGTACCCCAGGAGAGTTCCAAATGTGTGTGGGTGGAATATATATCCCATGGGGGTAAAATTGAAAAAAGTTGAAAAACATTTTTTTTTGGACTTAGTAATTTTTCCGGCGTTTAGCAGACTTTCAGATAGGGCAAATGTCAGTGAACGTTCCGATTTCAGTTCCAGAGCGATTCGCCCAATGAGTCCTTGATATTTAGTCGTTCTCAGCCAATTTTCTGAAATTTTTTAAAATTTCAATTTTTTTGTGAAAATATCCACTAAATGAGGGAATAATATGTGTGAGGGTACCACAGGAGAGTTCCAAATGTGTGTGGGTGGAATATATATCCCATGGGGGTAAAATTGAAAAAAGTTGAAAAATTTTTTTTCTTGGACATATTCATTTTTCCGGCGTTTATCAGACATTCAGATAGGGGAAATGTCAGTGAGCGTTCTGATTTCAGTTCCAGAGCGATTCGCCCAATGAGTCCTTGACATTTAGTCGTTTTCAGAAAATATTTTGGATTTGTTGAAAATTAAACTTTTTTGTGAAAATATCCACTAAATGAGGGAATAATATGTGTGAGGGTACCCCAGGAGAGTTCAAAATGTGTGTGGGTAGAATATATATCCCACGGGGGTAAAATTGAAAAAAGTTCAAAACATTTTTTTTTTGGACTTAGTCATTTTTCTGGCGTTTATCAGACTTTCAGATAGTGGAAATGTCAGTGAGCGTTCCGATTTCAGTTCCAGAGCGATTCGCTAAATGAGTCCTTGATATTTAGTCGTTTTCAGCCAATATTTTGGATTTTTGAAAATTTCACTTTTTTGTGAAAATATCCACTAAATGAGGGAATAATATGTGTGAGGGTACCACAGGAGAGTTCCAAATGTGTGTGGGTAGAATATATATCCCACGGTAGTAAAATTGAAAAAAGTTGAAAAAATTTTTTTCTTGGACTTAGTCATTTTTCCGGCGTTTATCAGACTTTCAGATAGGGGAAATGTCAGTGAGTGTTCCGATTTCAGTTCCAGAGCGATTCGCCCAATGAATCTTTGATATTTAGTCATTTTCAGCCAATTTTCTGGATTTTTTGAAAATTTCACTTTTTTGTGAAAATATTGACTAAATGAGGGAATAATATGTGTGAGGGTACCCCAGGAGAGTTCCAAATGTGAGTGGGTAAAATATATATCCCACGGGGGTAAAATTGAAAAAAGTTGAAAAAAAAAATTTTTTCTTGGACTTAGTCATTTTTACGGCGTTAATCAGACTTTCAGATAGGGGAAATGTGAGTGAGCGTTCCGATTTCAGTTCCAGAGCGATTCGCCCAATGAGTCCTTGATATTTAGGCGTTTTCAGCCAATTTTCTGGATTTTTGAAAATTTCACTTTTTTGTGAAAATATCCACTAAATGAGGGAATAATATGTGTGAGGGTACCCCAGGAGAGTTCCAAATGTGTGTGGGTAGAATATATATCCCACGGGGGTAAAATTGAAAAAATTTGAAAAAAAAATTTTTTTCTTGGACTTAGTCATTTTTCCGGCGTTTATCAGACTTTCAGATAGGGGAAATGTCAGTGAGTGTTCCGATTTCAGTTCCAGAGCGATTCGCCCAATGAGTCCTTGATATTTAGTCGTTTTCAGCCAATTTTCTGGATTTTTTAAAATTTCACTTTTTTGTGAAAATATCCACTAAATGAGGGAATAATATGTGTGAGGGTACCCCAGGAGAGTTCCAAATGTGTGTGGGTAGAATATATATCCCACTGGGGTAAAATTGAAAAAAGTTGAAAAATTTTTTTTCTTGTACTTAGTCATTTTTCCGGCGTTTATCAGACTTTCAGATAGGGGAAATATCAGTGAGCATTACAATTTCAGTTCCAGAGCGATTCGCCCAATGAGTCCTTGATATTTATTCGTTTTTAGCAAATTTTCTGGATTTTTGAAAATTTCATTTTGTGTGAAAATATCCACTAAATGAGGGAATAATATGTGTGAGGGTACCCCAGGAGAGTTCCAAATGTGTGTGTGTGTGTAGAATATATATCCCACGGGGGTAAAATTGAAAAAAGTTGCAAAAAATTTTTTTTTGGACTTAGTCATTTTTCCGGCGTTTATCAAATGTCAGTGAGTGTTCCGATTTCAGTTCCAGAGCGATTCGCGCAATGATTACTTGATATTAAGTCGTTTTCAGCCAATTTTGTGGATTTTGGAAAATGTCACTTTTTTGTGAAAATATCCACTAAATAAGGGAATAATATGTGTGAGGGTACCCCAGGAGAGTTCCAAATGTGTGTGGGTAGAATATGTATCCCACGGGGGTAAAATTGAAAAAAGTTTAAAAAATTTTTTTTTTGCACTTAGTCATTTTTCCGGCGTTTATCAGACTTTCAGATAGGGGAAATGTGACTGAGCGTTCCGATTTCAGTTCCAGAGCTATTCGCCCAATGAGTCCTTGATATTTAGTCGTTTTCAGCCAATATTTTGGATTTTTGAAAATTTCACTTTTTTGTGAAAATATCCACTAAATGAGGGAATAATATGTGTGAGGGTACCCCAGGAGAGTTCCAAATGTGTGTGGGTAGAATATATATCCCAAGGGGGTAAAATTGAAAAAAGTTTAAAAAATTTTTTTTTTGGACTTAGTCATTTTTCCGGCGTTTATCAGACTTTCAGATAGGGGAAATGTCAGTGAGCATTCCGATTTCAGTTCCAGAGCGATTCGCCCAATGAGTCCTTGATATTTAGTCGTTTTCAGCCAATTTTCTGGATTTTTGAAAATTTCACTTTTTTGTGAAAATATCCACTAAATGAGGGAATAATATGTGTGAGGGTACCCCAGGAGAGTTCAAAATGTGTGTGGGTAGAATATATATCTCACGGGGGTAAAATTAAAAAAAGTTGAAAAAAATTTTTTTTTGGACTTAGTCATTTTTCCGGCGTTTATCAGACTTTCAAATATGGGAAATGTGAGTGAGCGTTCCGATTTCAGTTCCAGAGCGATTCGCCCAATGAGTCCTTGATATTTAGTCGTTTTCAGCCAATATTTTGGATTTTTGAAAATTTCACTTTTTTGTGAAAATATCCACTAAATGAGGGAATAATATGTGTGAGGGTACTCCAGGAGAGTTCCAAATGTGTGTGGGTAGAATATATATCCCACGGGGGTAAAATTGAAAAAAGTTGAAAAAATTTTTTTCTTGGACTTAGTCATTTTTCCGGCGTTTATCAGACTTTCAGATAGGGGAAATGTCAGTGAGCATTCCGATTTCAGTTCCAGAGCGATTCGCCCAATGAGTCCTTGATATTTAGTCGTTTTCAGCCAATATTTTGGATTTTTGAAAATTTCACTTTTTTGTGTAAATATCCACTAAATGAGGGAATAATATGTGTGAGGGTACTCCAGGAGAGTTCCAAATGTGTGTGGGTAGAATATATATCCCACGGGGGTAAAATTGAAAAAAGTTGAAAAAATTTTTTTCTTGGACTTAGTCATTTTTCCGGCGTTTATCAGACTTTCAGATAGGGGAAATGTCAGTGAGCGTACCGATTTCAGTTCCAGAGCGATTCGCCCAATGAGTCCTTGATATTTAGTCGTTTTCAGTAAAATTTTCTGGATTTTTGAAAATTTCACTATTTTGTGAAAATATCCACTAAATGAGGGAATAATATGTGTGAGGGTACCCCAGGAGAGTTCCAAATGTGTGTGGGTAGAATATATATCCCACGGGGGTAAAATTGAAAAAAGTTGAAATAATATCTTTTTTTAGACTTAGTCATTTTTCTGGCGTTTATCAGACTTTCAGATAGGGGAAATGTCAGTGAGCGGTCCGATTTCAGTTCCAGAGCCATTTGCCCAATGAGTCCTTGATATTTAGTCGTTTTCAGCCAATTTTCTGTATCTTTGAAAATTTCACTTTTTTGTGAAAATATCCACTAAATGAGGGAATAATATGTGTGAGGGTACCCCAGGAGAGTTCCAAATGTGTATGGGTAGAATATATATCCCACGGGGTAAAACTGAAAAAAGTTGAAAAAAATTTTTTTTTGGACTTAGTCATTTTTCTGGCGTTTATCAGACTTTCAGATAGGGGAAATGTCAGTGAGCGTTCCGATTTCAGTTCCAGAGCCATTCGCCCAATGAGTCCTTGATATTTAGTCGTTTTCAGCCAATTGTCTGGATTTTTGAAAATTTCACTTTTTTGTGAAAATATCCACTAAATGAGGGAATAATATGTGTGAGGGTACCCCAGGAGAGTTCCAAATGTGTATGGGTAGAATATATATCCCACGGGGGTAAAATTGAAAAAAGTTGAAGAAAAATTTTTTTTGGACTTACTCATTTTTCCAGCGTTTATCAGACTTTCAGATAGGGCAAATGTCAGTGAGAGTTCCGATTTCAGTTCCAGAGCGATTCGCCCAATGAGTCCTTGATATTTAGTAGTTTTCAGCCGATTTTCTGGATTTTTTTAAAATTTAAATTTTTTGTGAAAATATCCACTAAATGAGGGAATAATATGTGTGAGGGTACCCCAGGAGAATTCCAAATGTGTGTGGGTAGAATATATATCCCACGGGGGTAAAATTGAAAAAAGTTGAAAAAAAATTTTTTTTGGACTTAGTCATTTTTCCGGCGTTTATCAGACTTTCAGATAGGGGAAATGTCAGTGAGCGTTCCGATTTCAGTTCCAGAGCGATTAGCCCAATGAATCCTTGATATTTACTTGTTTTCAGCCAATTTTCTGGATTTTTAAAAATTTCACTTTTTTGTGAAAATATCCACTAAATGAGGGAATAATATGTGTGAGGGTACCCCAGGAGAGCTCCAAATGTGTGTGGGTAGAATATATATCCCACGGGGGTAAAATTGTAAAAAGTTCAACAAATTTTTTTTTGGACTTAGTCATTTTTCCGGCGTTTATCAGACTTTCAGATAGGAGAAATGTCAGTGAGTGTTCCTATTTCAGTTCCAGAGCAATTCGCACAATGAATCCTTGATATTTAGTCGTTTTCAGCCAATTTTCTGGATTTTTGAAACTTTCACTTTTTTGTGAAAATATCCACTAAATGAGGGAATAATATGTGTGAGGGTACCCCAGGAGAGTTCCAAATGTGTGTGAGTAGAATATATATCCCACGGGGGTAAAATTGAAAAAAGTTGAACAAATGTTTTTTTGGACTTAGTAATTTTTCCGGCGTTTAGCAGACTTTCAGATAGGGCAAATGTCAGTGAACGTTCCGATTTCAGTTCCAGAGCGATTCGCCCAATGAGTCCTTGATATTTAGTCGTTCTCAGCCAATTTTCTGAAATTTTTTAAAATTTCAATTTTTTTGTGAAAATATCCACTAAATGAGGGAATAATATGTGTGAGGGTACCACAGGAGAGTTCCAAATGTGTGTGGGTGGAATATATATCCCATGGGGGTAAAATTGAAAAAAGTTGAAAAATTTTTTTTCTTGGACATATTCATTTTTCCGGCGTTTATCAGACATTCAGATAGGGGAAATGTCAGTGAGCGTTCTGATTTCAGTTCCAGAGCGATTCGCCCAATGAGTCCTTGACATTTAGTCGTTTTCAGAAAATATTTTGGATTTGTTGAAAATTAAACTTTTTTGTGAAAATATCCACTAAATGAGGGAATAATATGTGTGAGGGTACCCCAGGAGAGTTCAAAATGTGTGTGGGTAGAATATATATCCCACGGGGGTAAAATTGAAAAAAGTTCAAAACATTTTTTTTTTGGACTTGGTCATTTTTCTGGCGTTTATCAGACTTTCAGATAGTGGAAATGTCAGTGAGCGTTCCGATTTCAGTTCCAGAGCGATTCGCTAAATGAGTCCTTGATATTTAGTCGTTTTCAGCCAATATTTTGGATTTTTGAAAATTTCACTTTTTTGTGAAAATATCCACTAAATGAGGGAATAATATGTGTGAGGGTACCACAGGAGAGTTCCAAATGTGTGTGGGTAGAATATATATCCCACGGTAGTAAAATTGAAAAAAGTTGAAAAAATTTTTTTCTTGGACTTAGTCATTTTTCCGGCGTTTATCAGACTTTCAGATAGGGGAAATGTCAGTGAGTGTTCCGATTTCAGTTCCAGAGCGATTCGCCCAATGAATCTTTGATATTTAGTCATTTTCAGCCAATTTTCTGGATTTTTTGAAAATTTCACTTTTTTGTGAAAATATTGACTAAATGAGGGAATAATATGTGTGAGGGTACCCCAGGAGAGTTCCAAATGTGAGTGGGTAAAATATATATCCCACGGGGGTAAAATTGAAAAAAGTTGAAAAAAAAAATTTTTTCTTGGACTTAGTCATTTTTACGGCGTTAATCAGACTTTCAGATAGGGGAAATGTGAGTGAGCGTTCCGATTTCAGTTCCAGAGCGATTCGCCCAATGAGTCCTTGATATTTAGGCGTTTTCAGCCAATTTTCTGGATTTTTGAAAATTTCACTTTTTTGTGAAAATATCCACTAAATGAGGGAATAATATGTGTGAGGGTACCCCAGGAGAGTTCCAAATGTGTGTGGGTAGAATATATATCCCACGGGGGTAAAATTGAAAAAATTTGAAAAAAAAATTTTTTTCTTGGACTTAGTCATTTTTCCGGCGTTTATCAGACTTTCAGATAGGGGAAATGTCAGTGAGTGTTCCGATTTCAGTTCCAGAGCGATTCGCCCAATGAGTCCTTGATATTTAGTCGTTTTCAGCCAATTTTCTGGATTTTTTAAAATTTCACTTTTTTGTGAAAATATCCACTAAATGAGGGAATAATATGTGTGAGGGTACCCCAGGAGAGTTCCAAATGTGTGTGGGTAGAATATATATCCCACTGGGGTAAAATTGAAAAAAGTTGAAAAATTTTTTTTCTTGTACTTAGTCATTTTTCCGGCGTTTATCAGACTTTCAGATAGGGGAAATATCAGTGAGCATTACAATTTCAGTTCCAGAGCGATTCGCCCAATGAGTCCTTGATATTTATTCGTTTTTAGCAAATTTTCTGGATTTTTGAAAATTTCATTTTGTGTGAAAATATCCACTAAATGAGGGAATAATATGTGTGAGGGTACCCCAGGAGAGTTCCAAATGTGTGTGTGTGTGTAGAATATATATCCCACGGGGGTAAAATTGAAAAAAGTTGCAAAAAATTTTTTTTTGGACTTAGTCATTTTTCCGGCGTTTATCAAATGTCAGTGAGTGTTCCGATTTCAGTTCCAGAGCGATTCGCCCAATGATTACTTGATATTAAGTCGTTTTCAGCCAATTTTGTGGATTTTGGAAAATGTCACTTTTTTGTGAAAATATCCACTAAATAAGGGAATAATATGTGTGAGGGTACCCCAGGAGAGTTCCAAATGTGTGTGGGTAGAATATGTATCCCACGGGGGTAAAATTGAAAAAAGTTTAAAAAATTTTTTTTTTGCACTTAGTCATTTTTCCGGCGTTTATCAGACTTTCAGATAGGGGAAATGTGACTGAGCGTTCCGATTTCAGTTCCAGAGCTATTCGCCCAATGAGTCCTTGATATTTAGTCGTTTTCAGCCAATATTTTGGATTTTTGAAAATTTCACTTTTTTGTGAAAATATCCACTAAATGAGGGAATAATATGTGTGAGGGTACCCCAGGAGAGTTCCAAATGTGTGTGGGTAGAATATATATCCCAAGGGGGTAAAATTGAAAAAAGTTTAAAAAATTTTTTTTTTGGACTTAGTCATTTTTCCGGCGTTTATCAGACTTTCAGATAGGAGAAATGTCAGTGAGTGTTCCTATTTCAGTTCCAGAGCAATTCGCACAATGAATCCTTGATATTTAGTCGTTTTCAGCCAATTTTCTGGATTTTTGAAACTTTCACTTTTTTGTGAAAATATCCACTAAATGAGGGAATAATATGTGTGAGGGTACCCCAGGAGAGTTCCAAATGTGTGTGAGTAGAATATATATCCCACGGGGGTAAAATTGAAAAAAGTTGAACAAATGTTTTTTTGGACTTAGTCATTTTTCTGGCGTTTATCAGACTTTCAGATAGTGGAAATGTCAGTGAGCGTTCCGATTTCAGTTGCAGAGCGATTCGCCCAATGAGTCCTTGATATTTAGTCGTTTTCAGCCAATTTTCTGGATTTTTGAAAATTTCACTTTTTTGTGAAAATATCCACTAAATGAGAGAATAATATGTGTGAGGGTACCCCAGGAGAGTTCCAAATGTGTGTGGGTAGAATATATATCCCATGGGGGTAAAATTGAAAAAAGTTGAAAAACATTTTTTTTTGGACTTAGTAATTTTTCCGGCGTTTAGCAGACTTTCAGATAGGGCAAATGTCAGTGAACGTTCCGATTTCAGTTCCAGAGCGATTCGCCCAATGAGTCCTTGATATTTAGTCGTTCTCAGCCAATTTTCTGAAATTTTTTAAAATTTCAATTTTTTTGTGAAAATATCCACTAAATGAGGGAATAATATGTGTGAGGGTACCACAGGAGAGTTCCAAATGTGTGTGGGTGGAATATATATCCCATGGGGGTAAAATTGAAAAAAGTTGAAAAATTTTTTTTCTTGGACATATTCATTTTTCCGGCGTTTATCAGACATTCAGATAGGGGAAATGTCAGTGAGCGTTCTGATTTCAGTTCCAGAGCGATTCGCCCAATGAGTCCTTGACATTTAGTCGTTTTCAGAAAATATTTTGGATTTGTTGAAAATTAAACTTTTTTGTGAAAATATCCACTAAATGAGGGAATAATATGTGTGAGGGTACCCCAGGAGAGTTCAAAATGTGTGTGGGTAGAATATATATCCCACGGGGGTAAAATTGAAAAAAGTTCAAAACATTTTTTTTTTGGACTTAGTCATTTTTCTGGCGTTTATCAGACTTTCAGATAGTGGAAATGTCAGTGAGCGTTCCGATTTCAGTTCCAGAGCGATTCGCTAAATGAGTCCTTGATATTTAGTCGTTTTCAGCCAATATTTTGGATTTTTGAAAATTTCACTTTTTTGTGAAAATATCCACTAAATGAGGGAATAATATGTGTGAGGGTACCACAGGAGAGTTCCAAATGTGTGTGGGTAGAATATATATCCCACGGTAGTAAAATTGAAAAAAGTTGAAAAAATTTTTTTCTTGGACTTAGTCATTTTTCCGGCGTTTATCAGACTTTCAGATAGGGGAAATGTCAGTGAGTGTTCCGATTTCAGTTCCAGAGCGATTCGCCCAATGAATCTTTGATATTTAGTCATTTTCAGCCAATTTTCTGGATTTTTTGAAAATTTCACTTTTTTGTGAAAATATTGACTAAATGAGGGAATAATATGTGTGAGGGTACCCCAGGAGAGTTCCAAATGTGAGTGGGTAAAATATATATCCCACGGGGGTAAAATTGAAAAAAGTTGAAAAAAAAAATTTTTTCTTGGACTTAGTCATTTTTACGGCGTTAATCAGACTTTCAGATAGGGGAAATGTGAGTGAGCGTTCCGATTTCAGTTCCAGAGCGATTCGCCCAATGAGTCCTTGATATTTAGGCGTTTTCAGCCAATTTTCTGGATTTTTGAAAATTTCACTTTTTTGTGAAAATATCCACTAAATGAGGGAATAATATGTGTGAGGGTACCCCAGGAGAGTTCCAAATGTGTGTGGGTAGAATATATATCCCACGGGGGTAAAATTGAAAAAATTTGAAAAAAAAATTTTTTTCTTGGACTTAGTCATTTTTCCGGCGTTTATCAGACTTTCAGATAGGGGAAATGTCAGTGAGTGTTCCGATTTCAGTTCCAGAGCGATTCGCCCAATGAGTCCTTGATATTTAGTCGTTTTCAGCCAATTTTCTGGATTTTTTAAAATTTCACTTTTTTGTGAAAATATCCACTAAATGAGGGAATAATATGTGTGAGGGTACCCCAGGAGAGTTCCAAATGTGTGTGGGTAGAATATATATCCCACTGGGGTAAAATTGAAAAAAGTTGAAAAATTTTTTTTCTTGTACTTAGTCATTTTTCCGGCGTTTATCAGACTTTCAGATAGGGGAAATATCAGTGAGCATTACAATTTCAGTTCCAGAGCGATTCGCCCAATGAGTCCTTGATATTTATTCGTTTTTAGCAAATTTTCTGGATTTTTGAAAATTTCATTTTGTGTGAAAATATCCACTAAATGAGGGAATAATATGTGTGAGGGTACCCCAGGAGAGTTCCAAATGTGTGTGTGTGTGTAGAATATATATCCCACGGGGGTAAAATTGAAAAAAGTTGCAAAAAATTTTTTTTTGGACTTAGTCATTTTTCCGGCGTTTATCAAATGTCAGTGAGTGTTCCGATTTCAGTTCCAGAGCGATTCGCCCAATGATTACTTGATATTAAGTCGTTTTCAGCCAATTTTGTGGATTTTGGAAAATGTCACTTTTTTGTGAAAATATCCACTAAATAAGGGAATAATATGTGTGAGGGTACCCCAGGAGAGTTCCAAATGTGTGTGGGTAGAATATGTATCCCACGGGGGTAAAATTGAAAAAAGTTTAAAAAATTTTTTTTTTGCACTTAGTCATTTTTCCGGCGTTTATCAGACTTTCAGATAGGGGAAATGTGACTGAGCGTTCCGATTTCAGTTCCAGAGCTATTCGCCCAATGAGTCCTTGATATTTAGTCGTTTTCAGCCAATATTTTGGATTTTTGAAAATTTCACTTTTTTGTGAAAATATCCACTAAATGAGGGAATAATATGTGTGAGGGTACCCCAGGAGAGTTCCAAATGTGTGTGGGTAGAATATATATCCCAAGGGGGTAAAATTGAAAAAAGTTTAAAAAATTTTTTTTTTGGACTTAGTCATTTTTCCGGCGTTTATCAGACTTTCAGATAGGGGAAATGTCAGTGAGCATTCCGATTTCAGTTCCAGAGCGATTCGCCCAATGAGTCCTTGATATTTAGTCGTTTTCAGCCAATTTTCTGGATTTTTGAAAATTTCACTTTTTTGTGAAAATATCCACTAAATGAGGGAATAATATGTGTGAGGGTACCCCAGGAGAGTTCAAAATGTGTGTGGGTAGAATATATATCTCACGGGGGTAAAATTAAAAAAAGTTGAAAAAAATTTTTTTTTGGACTTAGTCATTTTTCCGGCGTTTATCAGACTTTCAAATATGGGAAATGTGAGTGAGCGTTCCGATTTCAGTTCCAGAGCGATTCGCCCAATGAGTCCTTGATATTTAGTCGTTTTCAGCCAATATTTTGGATTTTTGAAAATATCACTTTTTTGTGAAAATATCCACTAAATGAGGGAATAATATGTGTGAGGGTACTCCAGGAGAGTTCCAAATGTGTGTGGGTAGAATATATATCCCATGGGGGTAAAATTGAAAAAAGTTTAAAGAATTTTTTTTTTGGACTTAGTCATTTTTCCGGCGTTTATCAGACTTTCAGATAGGGGAAATGTGAGTGAGCGTTCCGATTTCAGTTCCAGAGCGATTCGCCCAATGAGTCCTTGATATTTAGTCGTTTTCAGCCAATATTTTGGATTTTTGAAAATTTCACTTTTTTGTGAAAATATCCACTAAATGAGGGAATAATATGTGTGAGGGTACCCCAGGAGAGTTCCAAATGTGTGTGGGTAGAATATATATCCCACGGGGGTAAAATTGAAAAAAGTTGAAAAAATTTTTTTCTTGGACTTAGTCATTTTTCCGGCGTTTATCAGACTTTCAGATAGGGGAAATGTCAGTGAGCATTCCGATTTCAGTTCCAGAGCGATTCGCCCAATGAGTCCTTGATATTTAGTCGTTTTCAGCCAATATTTTGGATTTTTGAAAATTTCACTTTTTTGTGTAAATATCCACTAAATGAGGGAATAATATGTGTGAGGGTACTCCAGGAGAGTTCCAAATGTGTGTGGGTAGAATATATATCCCACGGGGGTAAAATTGAAAAAAGTTTAAAAAATTTTTTTTTTGGACTTAGTCATTTTTCCGGCGTTTATCAGACTTTCAGATAGGGGAAATGTGAGTGAGCGTTCCGATTTCAGTTCCAGAGCGATTCGCCCAATGAGTCCTTGATATTTAGTCGTTTTCAGCCAATATTTTGGATTTTTGAAAATATCACTTTTTTGTGAAAATATCCACTAAATGAGGGAATAATATGTGTGAGGGTACCCCAGGAGAGTTCCAAATGTGTGTGGGTAGAATATATATCCCACGGGGGTAAAATTGAAAAAAGTTTAAAAAATTTTTTTTTTGGACTTAGTCATTTTTCCGGCGTTTATCAGACTTTCAGATAGGGGAAATGTCAGTGAGCGTTCCGATTTCAGTTCCAGAGCGATTCGCCCAATGACTCCTTGATATTTAGTCGTTTTCAGCCAATTTTCTGGATTTTTGAAAATTTCACTTTTTTGTGAAAATATCCACTAAATGAGGGAATAATATGTGTGAGGGTACCCCAGGAGAGTTCAAAATGTGTGTGGGTAGAATATATATCTCACGGGGGTAAAATTAAAAAAAGTTGAAAAAAAATTTTTTTTGGACTTAGTCATTTTTCCGGCGTTTATCAGACTTTCAAATATGGGAAATGCGAGTGAGCGTTCCGATTTCAGTTCCAGAGCGATTCGCCCAATGAGTCCTTGATATTTAGTCGTTTTCAGCCAATATTTTGGATTTTTGAAAATATCACTTTTTTGTGAAAATATCCACTAAATGAGGGAATAATATGTGTGAGGGTACTCCAGGAGAGTTCCAAATGTGTGTGGGTAGAATATATATCCCACGGGGGTAAAATTGAAAAAAAATTTTAAAATTTTTTTTTTGGACTTAGTCATTTTTCCGGCGTTTATCAGACTTTCAGATAGGGGAAATGTCAGTGAGCGTTCCGATTTCAGTTCCAGAGCGATTCGCCCAATGAGTCCTTGATATTTAGTCGTTTTCAGCCAATATTTTGGATTTTTGAAAATATCACTTTTTTGTGAAAATATCCACTAAATGAGGGAATAATATGTGTGAGGGTACTCCAGGAGAGTTCCAAATGTGTGTGGGTAGAATATATATCCCACGGGGTAAAATTGAAAAAAGTTGAAAAAAATTTTTTCTTTAGACTTCGTCATTTTTCCGGTGTTTATCAGACTTTCAGATAGGGGAAATGTCAGTGAGAGTTCTGTTTTCAGTTCCAGAGCGATTCGCCCAATGAGTCCTTGATATTTAGTCGTTTTCAGCCAATTTTCTGGATTTTTTGAAAATTTCACTTTTTTGTGAAAATATCCACTAAATGAGGGAATAATATGTGTGAGGGTACCCCAGGAGAGTTCCAAATGTGTGTGGGTAGAATATATATCCCACGGGGGTAAAATTGAAAAAAGTTGAAAAAAATTTTTTTTTGGACTTAGTCATTTTTCCGGCGTTTATTAGACTTTCAGATAGGGGAAATGTCAGTGAGCATTCCGATTTCAGTTCCAGAGCGATTCGCCCAATGAGTCCTTGATATTTAGTCGTTTTCAGCCAATTTTCTGGATTTTTGAAAATTTCACTTTTTTGTGAAAATATCCACTAACTGAGGGAATAATATGTGTGAGGGTACCCCAGGAGAGTTCCAATTGTGAATGGGTAGAATATATATCCCACGGGGGTAAAATTGAAAATACTTTTTTCTTGGACTTAGTCATTTTTCCGGCGTTTATCAGACTTTCAGATAGGGGAAATGTCAGTGAGCGTTCCGATTTTAGTTCCAGATCGATTCGCCCAATGAGTCCTTGATATTTAGTCGTTTTCACCCAATATTTTGTATTTTTGAAATTTTCACTTTTTTGTGAAAATATCCACTAACTGAGGGAATAATATGTGTGAGGGTATCCCAGGAGAGTTCCAAATGTATTTGGGTAGAATATATATCCCACGGGGGTAAATTTGAAAAAAGTTGAAAACACTTTTTTCTTAGACTTAGTCATTTTTCCGGCGTTTATCAGACTTTCAGATAGGGCAAATGTCAGTGAGCGTTCCGACTTCAGTTCCAGAGCGATTCGCCCAATGAGTCCTTGATATTTAGTAGTTTTGAGCCAATTTTCTGGATTTTTGAAAATTTCACTTTTTTGTGAAAATATCCACTAAATGAGGGAATAATATGTGTGAGGGTTCCCCAGGAGAGTTCCAAATGTGAGTGGGTAGAATATATATCCCACGGGGGTAAAATTGAAAAAAGTTGAAAATACTTTTTTCTTGGACTTAGTCATTTTTCCGGCGTTTATCAGACTTTCAGATAGGGGAAATGTGAGTGAGTGTTCCTATTTTAGTTCCAGATCGATTCGCCCAATGAGTCCTTGATATTTAGTCGTTTTCAGACAATTTTCTGGATTTTTTGAAAATTTCACTTTTTTTGTGAAAATATCCACTAAATGAGGGAATAATATGTGTGAGGGTACCCCAGGAGAGTTCCAAATGTGTGTGGGTAGAATATATATCCCACGGGGGTAAAATTGAAAAAAGTTGAAAAAAATTTTTCTTTAGACTTCGGCATTTTTCCGGCGTTTATCAGACTTTCAGATAGGGGAAATGTGAGTGAGCGTTCCGATTTCAGTTCCAGAGCGATTCGCCCAATGAGTCCTTGATATTTAGTCGTTTTGAGCCAATTTTCTGGATTTTTGAAAATTTCACTTTTTTGTGAAAATATCCAATAAATGAGGGAATAATATGTGTGAGGGTATCCCAGGAGAGTTCCAAATGTGTGTGGGTAGAATATTTATCCCACGGGGGTAAAATTGAAAAAAGTTGAAAACACTTTTTTCTTGGACTTAGTCATTTTTCAGGCGTTTATCAGATTTTCAGATAGGTCAAATGTCAGTGAGCATTCCGATTTCAGTTCCAGAGCGATTCGTCCAATGAGTCCTTGATATTTAGTCGTTTTCAGCCAATTTTCTGGATTTTTTGAAAATTTCACTTTTTTGTGAAAATATCCACTAAATGAGGGAATAATATATGTGAGGGTGCTCCAGGAGAGTTCCAAATGTGTGTAGGTAGAATATATATCTCACAGGGGTAAAATTGAAAAAAGTTGAAATTTTTTTTTTCTTGGACTGAGTCATTTTTCCGGCGTTTATCAGACTTTCAGATAGGGGAAATGTCAGTGAGCGTTCCGATTTCAGTTCCAGAGCGATTCGCCCAATGAGTCCTTGATATTTAGTCGTTTTCAACCAATTTTCTGGATTTTTTGAAAATTTCACTTTTTTGTAAAAATATCCACTAAATGAGGGAATAATATGTGTGAGGGTACCCCAGGAGAGTTCCAAATGTGAGTGGGTAGAATATATATCCCACGGGGGTAAAATTGAAAAAAGTTGAAAACACTTTTTTCTTGGACTTAGTCATTTTTCCGGCGTTTATCAGACTTTCAGATCGGGGAAATGTGAGTGAGTGCTCCGATTTCAGTTCCAGAGCGATTCGCCCAATGAGTCCTTGATATTTAGTCGTTTTCAGACAATTTTCTGGATTTTTGAAAATTTTACTTTTTTGTGAAAATATCCACTAACTGAGGGAATAATATGTGTGAGGGTACCCTAGGAGAGTTCCAAATGTGAGTGGGTAGAATATATATCCCACAGGGGTAAAATTGAAAAAAGTTGAAAAAATTTTTTTTTTGGACTTAGTCATTTTTCCGGCGTTTATCAGACTTTCAGATAGGGGAAATGTCAGTGAGTGTTCCGATTTTAGTTCCAGATCGATTCGCCCAATGAGTCCTTGATATTTAGTCGTTTTCACCCAATATTTTGTATTTTTGAAAATTTCACTTTTTTGTGAAAATATCTACAAAATGAGGGAATAATATGTGTGATGGTATCCCAGGAGAGTTCCAAATGTGTGTGGGTAGAATATTTATCCCACGGGGGTAAAATTGAAAAAAGTTGAAAAAAATTTTTTTTGGGACTTAGTAATTTTTCCGCCGTTTATCAGACTTTCAGATAGGGGAAATGTCAGTGAGCATTCCGATTTCAGTTCCAAAGCGATTCGCCCAATGAGTCCTTGATATTTAGTCAATTTGAGCCAATTTTCTGGATTTTTGAAAATTTCACTTTTTTGTGAAAATATCCACTAAATGAGGAGAGTTCCGAATGTGTGTGGGTAGAATATATATCCCACGGGGGTAAAATTGAAAAAAGTTGAAAACACTTTTTTCTTAGACTTAGTCATTTTTCCGGCGTTTATCAGACTTTCAGATAGGGGAAATGTGAGTGAGCGTTCCGATTGTAGTTCCAGAGCGATTCGCCCAATGAGTCCTTGATATTTAGTCGTTTTCAGACAATTTTCTGGATTTTTGAAAATTTCACTTTTTTGTGAAAATATCCACTAAATGAGGGAATAATATGTGTGAGGGTACCCCAGGAGAGTTCCAAATGTGAGTGGGTAGAATATTTATCCCAAGGGGGTAAAATTGAAAAAAGTTGAAAAATTTTTTTTTTTGGACTTAGTCATTTTTCCGGCGTTTATCAGACTTTCAGATAGGGGAAATGCCAGTGAGCATTCCGATTTCAGTTCCAGAGCGATTCGCCCAATGAGTCCTTGATATTTAGTCGTTTTCAGCCAATTTTCTGGATTTTTGAAAATTTCACTTTTTTGTGAAAATATCCACTGAATGAGGGAATAATATGTGTGAGGGTACCCCAGGAGAGTTCCAAATGTGTGTGGGTAGAATATATATCCCACGGGGGTAAAATTGAACAAAGTTGAAAAAAATTTTTCTTTGGACTTCGTCATTTTTCCGGCGTTTAGCAGACTTACAGATAGGGCAAATGTCAGTGAGCGTTCCGATTTCAGTTCCAGAGCGATTCGCCCAATAAGTCCTTGATATTTAGTCGTTTTGAGCCAATTTTCTGGATTTTTGAAAATTTCACTTTTTTGTGAAAATATCCACTAACTGAGGGAATAATATGTGTGAGGGTACCCCAGGAGAGTTCCAAATGTGTGTGGGTAGAATATATATCCCACGGGGGTAAAATTGAAAAAAGTTGAAAAAAATTTTTCTTTGGACTTCGTCATTTTTCCGGCGTTTAGCAGACTTACAGATAGGGCAAATGTCAGTGAGCGTTCCGATTTCAGTTCCAGAGTGATTCGCCCAATGAGTCCTTGATATTTTGTCGTTTTCAGCCAATTTTCTGGATTTTTTGAAAATTTCACTCTTTTGTGAAAATATCCACTAAATGAGGGAATAATATGTGTGAATGTACCCCAGGAGAGTTCCAAATGTATGTGGGTAGAATATATATCCCACGGGGGTAAAATTGAAAAAAGTTGAAAACACTTTTTTCTTTGGACTGAGTCATTTTTCCGGCGTTTATCAGACTTTCAGATAGGGCAAATGTCAGTGAGCGTTCCGATTTCAGTTCCAGAGCGATGTGCCCAATGAGTCCTTGATATTTAGTCGTTTTCAGCCAATTTTCTGGATTTTTGAAAATGTCACTTTTTTGTGAAAATATCCACTAAATGAGGGAATAATATGTGTGAGGGTAGGCCAGGAGAGTTCCAAATGTGTGTGGGTAGAATATATATCCCACGGGGGTAAAATTGAAAAAAGTTGGAAACTTTTTTCTTCGACGTAGTCATTTTTCCGGCGTTTATCAGACTTTCAGATAGGGCAAATGTCAGTGAGCGTTCCGATTTCAGTTCCAGAGCGATTTGCCCAATGAGTCCTTAATATTTAGTCGTTTTCAGCCAATTTTCTGGATTTTTGAAAATTTCACTTTTTTGTGAAAATATCCACTAAATGAGGGAATAATATGTGTGAGGGTACCCCAGGAGAGTTCCAAATGTGTGTGGGTAGAATATATATCCCACGGGGGTAAAATTGAAAAAAGTTGAAAATGTTTTTTTTTTGGACTAAGTCATTTTTCCGGCGTTTATAAGACTTTCAGATATGGGAAATGTCAGTGAGCGTTCCGATTTCAGTTCCAGAGCCATTCGCTCAATGAGTCCTTGATATTTAGTCGTTTTTAGCCAATTTTCGGGATTTTTGAAAATTTCACTTTTTTGTGAAAATATCCACTAAATGAGGGAATGATATGTGTGAGGGTACCCCAGAAGAGTTCCAAACGTGTGGGTAGAATATATATCCCACGGGGGTAAAATTGAAAAAAGTTGAAAATTTTTTTTTCTTGGACTGAGTCATTTTTCCGGCGTCTATCAGAATTTCAGATAGGGGAAATGTCGAGCATTCCGATTTCAGTTCCAGAGAGATTCGCTTAATGAGTACTTGATATTTAGTCGTTTTCAGCCAATTTTCTGGATTTTTGAAAATTTCACTTTTTTGTGAAAATATCCACTAAATGAGGGAATAATATGTGTGAGGGTACCCCAGGAGAGTTCCAAATGTGTGTGGGTAGAATATATATCCCACGGGGGTAAAATTGAAAAAGTTGAAAAAAAATTTTTCTTGGACTGAGTCATTTTTCCGGCGTCTATCAGACTTTCAGATAGGGGAAATGTCAGTGAGCATTCCGATTTCAGTTCCAGAGCGATTCGCTCAATTAGTCCTTGATATTTAGTCGTTTTCAGCCAATTTTCTGGATTTTTTGAAAATTTCACTTTTTTGTGAAAATATCCACTAAATGAGGGAATAATATGTGTGAGGGTACCCCAGGAGAATTCTAAATGTGTGTGGATAGAATATATATCCCACGGGAGTAAAATTGAGAAAAGTTGAAAAAATTTTTTTCTTGGACTGAGTCATTTTTCCGGCGTCTATCAGACTTTCAGATAGGGGAAATGTCAGTGAGCATTCCGATTTCAGTTCCAGAGCGATTCGCTCAATGAGTCCTTGATATTTAGTCGTTTTCAGACAATTTTCTGGATTTTTTGAAAATTTCACGTTTTTGTGAAAATATCCACTAAATGAGGGAATAATATGTGTGAGGGTACCCCAGGAGAGTTCCAAGTGTGTGTGGGTAGAATATATATCCAACGGGGGTAAAATTGAAAAAAGTTGAAAATTTTTTTTTCTTGGACTAAGTCATTTTTCCGGCGTTTATCAGACTTTCAGATAGGGGAAATGTCAGTGAGTGTTCCCATTTCAGTTCCAGAGCGATGCGCCCAATGAGTCCTTGATATATAGTAGTTTTCAGCCAATTTTCGAGATTTTTGAAAATTTCACTTTTTTGTGAAAATATCCACTAAATGAGGGAATAATATGTATGAGGGTACCCCAGGAGAGTTCCAAATGTGTGTGGGTAGAATATATATCCCACGGGGATAAAATTGAGAAAAGTTGAAAAAAATTTATTTTTTGACTTAGTCATTTTTCCGGCGTTTATCAGACTTTCAGATATGGCAAATGTCAGTGAGCATTCCGATTTCAGTTCCAGAGCGATTTGCCCAATAAGTCCTTAATATTTAGTCGTTTTCAGCCAATTTTCTGGATTTTTGAAAATTTCACTTTTTTGTGAAAATATCCACTAAATGAGGGAATAATATGTGTGAGGGTACCCCAGGAGAGTTCCAAATGTGTGTGGGTAGAATATATATCCCACGGGGGTAAAATTGAAAAAAGTTGAAAACATTTTTTTCTTGGACTTAGTCATTTTTCCGGCGTTTATCAGACTTTCAGATAGGGCAAATGTCTGTGAGCATTACGATTTCAGTTCCAGAGCGATTCGCCTAATGTGTCCTTGATATTTAGTTGTTTTTAGCCAATTTTCTGGATTTTTGAAAATTTCACTTTTTTTGTGAAAATATCCACTAAATGAGGGAATGATATGTGTGAGGGTACCCCAGGAGAGTTCCAAATGTGTGTGGGTAGAATATATATCCCACGGGGGTAAAATTGAAAAAAGTTGAACAAATTTTTTTTTGGACTTAGTCATTTTTCCGGCGTTGATCACACTTTCAGATATGGGAGATGTCAGTGAGCGTTCCGATTTCAGTTCCAGAGCGATTCGCCCAATGAGTCCTTGATATTGATTCGTTTTCAGCCAATTTTCTAGATTTTTTGAAAATTTCACTTTTTTGTGAAAATATCCACTAAATGAGGGAATAATATGAGTGAGGGTACCCCAGGAGAGTTCCAAATGTGTTTGGGTAGAATATATATCTCACGGGGGAAAAATTGAAAAAAGTTGAACAAATTTTTTTTTAGGACTTAGTCATTTTTCCGGCGTTTATAACACTTTCAGAGAGGGGAAATGTCAGTGAGCGTTCCGATTTCAGTTCCAGAGTGATTCGCCCAATGAGTCCTTGATATTAAGTCGTTTTCAGCCAATTTTCGGGATTTTTGAAAATTTCACTTTTTTGTGAAAATATCCACTAAATGAGGGAATAATATGTGTGAGGGTACCCCAGGATTGTTCAAAATGTGTGTGGATAGAATATATATCCCACAGGGGTAAAATTGAAAAAAGTTGAAAACATTTTTTCTTCGACGTAGTCATTTTTCCGGTGTTTATCAGACTTTCAGATAGGGCAAATGTCAGTGAGCGTTCCGATTTCAGTTCCAGAGCGATTTGCCCAATGAGTCCTTTATATTTAGTCGTTTTCAGCCAATTTTCTGGATTTTTGAAAATGTCACTTTTTTGTGAAAATATCCACTAAATGAGGGAATAATATGTGTGAGGGTAGGCCAGGAGAGTTCCAAATGTGTGTGGGTAGAATATATATCCCACGGGGGTAAAATTGAAAAAAGTTGAAAATTTTTTTTTCTTGGACTGTCATTTTTCCGGCGTTTATCAGTCTTTCAGATAGGGGAAATGTCAGTGAGCGTTCCGATTTCAGTTCCAGAGCCATTCGCCCAATGAGTCCTTGATATTTAGTCGTTTTCAGCCAATTTTCTTGATTTTTTGAAAATTTCACTTTTTTGTGAAAATATCCACTAAATGAAGGAATGATATGTGTGAGGGTTCCCCAGGAGAGTTCCGAATGTGTGTGGGTAGAATATATATCCCACGGGGGTAAAATAGAAAAAAGTTGAAAACATTTTTTTCTTGGACTTAGTCATTTTTCCGGCGTTTATCAGACTTTCAGATAGGGGAATTGTCAGTGAGCGTTCCGATTTCAGTTCCAGAGCGATTCGCCCAATGAGTCCTTGATATTTAGTAGTTTTCAGCCAATTTTCTGGATTTTTTGAAAATTTCACTTTTTTGTGAAAATATCCACTAAATGAGAATAATATGTGTGAGGGTACCCCAGGAGAGTTCCAAATGTATGTGGGTAGAATATATATCCCACGGGGGTAAAATTGAAAAAAGTTGAAAAATTTGTTTTTTTGGACATAGTCATTTTTCCGTCGTTTATCAGACTTTCAGATAGTGGAAATGTCCTTGATATTTAGTCGTTTTCAGCCAATTTTCTTGATTTTTGAAAATTTCACTTTTTTGTGATAATATCCACTAAATGAGGGAATAATATGTGTGAGGGTAACCCAGGAGAGTTCCAAATGTGTGTGGGTAGAATATATATCCCACGGGGGTAAAATTGAAAAAAGTTGAAAAATTTGTTTTTTTAGACATAGTCATTTTTCCGTCATTTATCAGACTTTCAGATAGGTCAAATGTCAGTGAATGTTCCGATTTCAGTTCCAGAGCGATTCGCCCAATGAGACCTTGATATTTAGTCGTTTTCAGCCAATTTTCTTGATTTTTGAAAATTTCACTTTTTTGTGAAAATATCCACTAAATGAGGGAATAATATGTGTGAGGGTAACCCAGGAGAGTTCCAAATGTGTGTGGGTAGAATATATATCCCACGGCTGTAAAATTGAAAAAAGTTGAAAAAAATTTTTTTTTGGACTTAGTCATTTTTCCAACGTTTATCAGACTTTCAGATAGGGGAAATGTCAGTGAGCGTTCCGATTTTAGGTCCAGAGCGATTCGCCCAATGAGACCTTGATATTTAGTCGTTTTCAGCCAATTTTCTGGATTTTTGAAAATTTCACTTTTTTGTGAAAATATCCACTAAATGAGGGAATAATATGTGTGAGGGTAACCCACGAGAGTTCCAAATGTGTGTGGGTAGAATATATATCCCACGGGGGTAAAATTGAAAAAAGTTGAAAAAAAAAAATTTTTTTTTGGACTTAGTCATTTTTCCAACGTTTATCAGACTTTCAGATAGGGGAAATGTCAGTGAGCGTTCCGATTTCAGTTCCAGAGCTATTCGCCCAATGAGACCTTGATATTTAGTCGTTTTCAGCCAATTTTCTGGATTTTTGAAAATTTCACTTTTTTGTGAAAATATCCACTAAATGAGGGAATAATATGTGTGAGGGTACCCCAGGAGAGTTCCAAATGTGTGTGGGTAGAATATATATCCCACGGGGGTAAAATTGAAAAAAGTTGAAAAATTTGTTTTTTTAGACATAGTCATTTTTCCGTCATTTATCAGACTTTCAGATAGGTCAAATGTCAGTGAATGTTCCAATTTCAGTTCCAGAGCGATTCGCCCAATGAGACCTTGATATTTAGTCGTTTTCAGCCAATTTTCTGGATTTTTGAAAATTTCACTTTTTTGTGAAAATATCCACTAAATGAGGGAATAATATGTGTGAGGGTAACCCACGAGAGTTCCAAATGTGTGTGGGTAGAATATATATCCCACGGGGGTAAAATTGAAAAAAGTTGAAAAAAATTTTTTTTTGGACTTAGTCATTTTTCCAATGTTTATCAGACTTTCAGATAGGGGAAATGTCAGTGAGTGTTCCGATTTCAGTTCCAGAGTGATTCGCCCAATGAGACCTTGATATTTAGTCGTTTTCAGCCAATTTTCTGGATTTTTGAAAATTTCACTTTTTTGTGAAAATATCCACTAAATGAGGGAATAATATGTGTGAGGGTAACCCACGAGAGTTCCAAATGTGTGTGGGTAGAATATATATCCCACGGGGGTAAAATTGAAAAAAGTTGAAAAAAATTTTTTTTTGGACTTAGTCATTTTTCCAATGTTTATCAGACTTTCAGATAGGGGAAATGTCAGTGAGTGTTCCGATTTCAGTTCCAGAGTGATTCGCCCAATGAGACCTTGATATTTAGTCGTTTTCAGCCAATTTTCTGGATTTTTGAAAATTTCACTTTTTTGTGAAAATATCCACTAAATGAGGGAATAATATGTGTGAGGGTAACCCAGGAGAGTTCCAAATGTGTGTGGGTAGAATATATATCCCACGGCTGTAAAATTGAAAAAAGTTGAAAAAAATTTTTTTTTGGACTTAGTCATTTTTCCAATGTTTATCAGACTTTCAGATAGGGGAAATGTCAGTGAGCGTTCCGATTTCAATTCCAGAGCGATTCGCCCAATGAGACCTTGATATTTAGTCGTTTTCAGCCAATTTTCTGGATTTTTGAAAATTTCACTTTTTTGTGAAAATATCCACTAAATGAGGGAATAATATGTGTGAGGGTACCCCAGGAGAGTTCCAAATGTGTGTGGGTAGAATATATATCCCACGGGGGTAAAATTGAAAAAAGTTGAAAAATTTGTTTTTTTAGACATAGTCATTTTTCCGTCATTTATCAGACTTTCAGATAGGTCAAATGTCAGTGAATGTTCCAATTTCAGTTCCAGAGCGATTCGCCCAATGAGACCTTGATATTTAGTCGTTTTCAGCCAATTTTCTGGATTTTTGAAAATTTCACTTTTTTGTGAAAATATCCACTAAATGAGGGAATAATATGTGTGAGGGTAACCCACGAGAGTTCCAAATGTGTGTGGGTAGAATATATATCCCACGGGGGTAAAATTGAAAAAAGTTGAAAAAAATTTTTTTTTGGACTTAGTCATTTTTCCAATGTTTATCAGACTTTCAGATAGGGGAAATGTCAGTGAGTGTTCCGATTTCAGTTCCAGAGTGATTCGCCCAATGAGACCTTGATATTTAGTCGTTTTCAGCCAATTTTCTGGATTTTTGAAAATTTCACTTTTTTGTGAAAATATCCACTAAATGAGGGAATAATATGTGTGAGGGTAACCCAGGAGAGTTCCAAATGTGTGTGGGTAGAATATATATCCCACGGCTGTAAAATTGAAAAAAGTTGAAAAAAATTTTTTTTTGGACTTAGTCATTTTTCCAATGTTTATCAGACTTTCAGATAGGGGAAATGTCAGTGAGCGTTCCGATTTCAATTCCAGAGCGATTCGCCCAATGAGACCTTGATATTTAGTCGTTTTCAGCCAATTTTCTGGATTTTTGAAAATTTCACTTTTTTGTGAAAATATCCACTAAATGAGGGAATAATATGTGTGAGGGTACCCCAGGAGAGTTCCAAATGTGTGTGGGTAGAATATATATCCCACGGGGGTAAAATTGAAAAAATTTAAAAAAATTTTTTTTTGGACTTAGTCATTTTTCCAACATTTATCAGACTTTCAGATAGGGGAAATGTCAGTGAGCGTTCCGATTTCAGTTCCAGAGCGATTCGCCCAATGAGACCTTGATATTTAGTCGTTTTCAGACAATTTTCTGGATTTTTGAAAATTTCACTTTTTTGTGAAAATATCCACTAAATGAGGGAATAATATGTGTGAGGGTAACCCACGAGAGTTCCAAATGTGTGTGGGTAGAATATATATCCCACGGGGGTAAAATTGAAAAAAGTTGAAAAAAATTTTTTTTGGACTTAGTCATTTTTCCAATGTTTATCAGACTTTCAGATAGGGGAAATGTCAGTGAGCGTTCCGATTTCAGTTCCAGAGTGATTCGCCCAATGAGACCTTGATATTTAGTCGTTTTCAGCCAATTTTCTGGATTTTTGAAAATTTCACTTTTTTGTGAAAATATCCACTAAATGAGGGAATAATATGTGTGAGGGTAACCCAGGAGAGTTCCAAATGTGTGTGGGTAGAATATATATCCCACGGCTGTAAAATTGAAAAAAGTTGAAAAAAATTTTTTTTTGGACTTAGTCATTTTTCCAATGTTTATCAGACTTTCAGATAGGGGAAATGTCAGTGAGCGTTCCGATTTCAGTTCCAGAGTGATTCGCCCAATGAGACCTTGATATTTAGTCGTTTTCAGCCAATTTTCTGGATTTTTGAAAATTTCACTTTTTTGTGAAAATATCCACTAAATGAGGGAATAATATGTGTGAGGGTACCCCAGGAGAGTTCCAAATGTGTGTGGGTAGAATATATATCCCACGGGGGTAAAATTGAAAAAAGTTGAAAAATTTGTTTTTTTAGACATAGTCATTTTTCCGTCGTTTATCAGACTTTCAGATAGGTCAAATGTCAGTGAATGTTCCAATTTCAGTTCCAGAGCGATTCGCCCAATGAGACCTTGATATTTAGTCGTTTTCAGCCAATTTTCTTGATTTTTTAAAATTTCACTTTTTTGTGAAAATATCCACTAAATGAGGGAATAATATGTGTGAGGGTAACCCAGGAGAGTTCCAAATGTGTGTGGGTAGAATATATATCCCACGGGGGTAAAATTGAAAAAAGTTGAAAAAAAATTTTTTTTGAACTTAGTCATTTTTCCAATGTTTATCAGACTTTCAGATAGGGGAAATGTCAGTGAGCGTTCCGATTTCAGTTCCAGAGCGATTCGCCCAATGAGACCTTGACATTTAGTCCTTTTCAGCCAATTTTCTGGATTTTTGAAAATTTCGCTTTTTTGTGAATATATCCACTAAATGAGGGAATAATATGTGTGAGGGTACCCCAGGAGAGTTCCAAATGTGTGTGGGTAGAACATATATCCCACGGGGGTAAAATTGAAAAAAGTTGAAGAAAAATTTTTTTGGACTTATTTTTCCAACGTTTATCAGACTTTCAGATAGGGGAAATGTCAGTGAGCGTTCCGATTTCAGTTCCAGAGCGATTCGCCCAATGAGACCTTGATATTTAGTCGTTTTCAGCCAATTTTCTGGATTTTTGAAAATTTCACTTTTTTGTGAAAATATCCACTAAATGAGGGAATAATATGTGTGAGGGTACCCCAGGAGAGTTCCAAATGTGTGTGGGTAGAATATATATCCCACGGGGGTAAAATTGAAAAAAGTTGAAAAAAAATTTTTTTTGGACTTAGTCATTTTTCCAACGTTTATCAGACTTTCAGATAGGGGAAATGTCAGTGAGCGTTCCGATTTCAGTTCCAGAGCGATTCGCCCAATGAGACCTTGATATTTAGTCGTTTTCAGCCAATTTTCTGGATTTTTGAAAATTTCACTTTTTTGTGAAAATATCCACTAAATGAGGGAATAATATGTGTGAGGGTACCCCAGGAGAGTTCCAAATGTGTGTGGGTAGAATATATATCCCACGGGGGTAAAATTGAAAAAAGTTGAAAAAAATTTTTTTTTGGACTTAGTCATTTTTCCAATGTTTATCAGACTTTCAGATAGGGGAAATGTCAGTGAGCTTTCCGATTTCAGTTCCAGAGCGATTCGCCCAATGAGACCTTGATATTTAGTCGTTTTCAGCCAATTTTCTGGATTTTTGAAAATTTCACTTTTTTGTGAAAATATCCACTAAATGAGGGAATAATATGTGTGAGGGTAACCCAGGAGAGTTCCAAATGTGTGTGGGTAGAATATATATCCCACGGCTGTAAAATTGAAAAAAGTTGAAAAAAATTTTTTTTTGGACTTAGTCATTTTTCCAATGTTTATCACACTTTCAGATAGGGGAAATGTCAGTGAGCGTTCCGATTTCAGTTCCAGAGCGATTCGCCCAATGAGACCTTGATATTTAGTCGTTTTCAGACAATTTTCTGGATTTTTGAAAATTTCACTTTTTTGTGAAAATATCCACTAAATGAGGGAATAATATGTGTGAGGGTAACCCACGAGAGTTCCAAATGTGTGTGGGTAGAATATATATCCCACGGGGGTAAAATTGAAAAAAGTTGAAAAAAATTTTTTTTGGACTTAGTCATTTTTCCAATGTTTATCAGACTTTCAGATAGTTGAAATGTCAGTGAGCGTTCCGATTTCAGTTCCAGAGTGATTTGCCCAATGAGACCTTGATATTTAGTCGTTTTCAGCCAATTTTCTGGATTTTTGAAAATTTCACTTTTTTGTGAAAATATCCACTAAATGAGGGAATAATATGTGTGAGGGTACCCCAGGAGAGTTCCAAATGTGTGTGGGTAGAATATATATCCCACGGGGGTAATATTGAAAAAAGTTGAAAAATTTGTTTTTTTAGACAGTCATTTTTCTGTCGTTTATCAGACTTTCAGATAGGTCAAATGTCAGTGAATTTTCCGATTTCAGTTCCAGAGCGATTCGCCCAATGAGACCTTGATATTTAGTCGTTTTCAGCCAATTTTCTTGAATTTTGAAAATTTCACTTTTTTGTGAAAATATCCACTAAATGAGAGAATAATATGTGTGAGGGTAACCCAGGAGAGTTCCAAATGTGTGTGGGTGGAATATATATCCCACGGGGGTAAAATTGAAAAAAGTTGAAAAATTTGTTTTTTTGGACATAGTCATTTTTCCTGCGTTTATCAGACTTTCAGATAGGGGAAATGTCAGTGAGCGTTCCGATTTCAGTTCCAGAGCGATTCGCCCAATGAGACCTTGATATTTAGTCGTTTTCAGCCAATTTTCTGTTTTTTTGAAAATTTCACTTTATTGTGAAAATATCCACTAAATGAGGGAATAATATGTGTGAGGGTACCCCAGGAGAGTTCCAAATGTGTGTGGGTAGAATATATATCCCACGGGGGTAAAATTGAAAAAAGTTGTAAAAAATTTTTTTTTGGACTTAGTCATTTTTCCAACGTTTATCAGACTTTCAGATAGGGGAAATGTCAGTGAGCGTTCCGATTTCAGTTCCAGAGCGATTCGCCCAATGAGACCTTGATATTTAGTCATTTTCAGCCAATTTTCTGGATTTTTGAAAATTTCACTTTTTTGTGAAAATATCCACTAAATGAGGGAATAATATGTGTGAGGGTACCCCAGGAGAGTTCCAAATGTGTGTGGGTAGAATATATATCCCACGGGGATAAAATTGAAAAAAGTTGAAAAAAATTTTTTTTTGGACTTAGTCATTTTTCCAACGTTTATCAGACTTTCAGATAGGGGAAATGTCAGTGAGCGTTCCGATTTCAGTTCCAGAGCGATTCGCCCAATGAGACCTTGATATTTAGTCGTTTTCAGCCAATTTTCTGGATTTTTGAAAATTTCACATTTTTTTGTGAAAATATCCACTAAATGAGGGAATAATATGTGTGAGGGTACCCCAGGAGAGTTCCAAATGTGTGTGGGTAGAATATATATCCCACGGGGGTAAAATTGAAAAAAGTTGAAAAAAATTTTTTTTTGGACTTAGTCATTTTTCCAACGTTTATCAGACTTTCAGATAGGGGAAATGTCAGTGAGCGTTCCGATTTCAGTTCCAGAGCGATTCGCCCAATGAGACTTTGATATTTAGTCGTTTTCAGCCAATTTTCTGGATTTTTGAAAATTTCACTTTTTTGTGAAAATATCCACTAAATGAGGGAATAATATGTCTGAGGGTACCCCAGGAGAGTTCCAAATGTGTGTGGGTAGAATATATATCCCACGGGGGTAAAATTGAAAAAAGTTGAAAAAAATTTTTTTTTGGACTTAGTCATTTTTCCAACGTTTATCAGACTTTCAGATAGGGGAAATGTCAGTGAGCATTCCGATTTCAGTTCCAGAGCGATTCGCCCAATGAGACCTTGATATTTAGTTGTTTTCAGCCAATTTTCTTGAATTTTGAAAATTTCACTTTTTTGTGAAAATATCCACTAAATGAGGGAATAATATGTGTGAGGGTACCCCAGGAGAGTTCCAAATGTGTGTGGGTAGAATATATATCCCACGGGGGTAATATTGAAAAAAGTTGAAAAATTTGTTTTTTTAGACATAGTCATTTTTCTGTCGTTTATCAGACTTTCAGATAGGTCAAATGTCAGTGAATTTTCCGATTTCAGTTCCAGAGCGATTCGCCCAATGAGACCTTGATATTTAGTCGTTTTCAGCCAATTTTCTTGAATTTTGAAAATTTCACTTTTTTGTGAAAATATCCACTAAATGAGAGAATAATATGTGTGAGGGTAACCCAGGAGAGTTCCAAATGTGTGTGGGTGGAATATATATCCCACGGGGGTAAAATTGAAAAAAGTTGAAAAATTTGTTTTTTTGGACATAGTCATTTTTCCTGCGTTTATCAGACTTTCAGATAGGGGAAATGTCAGTGAGCGTTCCGATTTCAGTTCCAGAGCGATTCGCCCAATGAGACCTTGATATTTAGTCGTTTTCAGCCAATTTTCTGGATTTTTGAAAATTTTACTTTTTTGTGAAAATATCCACTAAATGAGGGAATAATATGTGTGAGGGTACCCCAGGAGAGTTCCAAATGTGTGTGGGTAGAATATATATCCCACGGGGATAAAATTGAAAAAAGTTGAAAAAAATTTTTTTTTGGACTTAGTCATTTTTCCAACGTTTATCAGACTTTCAGATAGGGGAAATGTCAGTGAGCGTTCCGATTTCAGTTCCAGAGCGATTCGTCCAATGAGACCTTGATATTTAGTCATTTTCAGCCAATTTTCTGGATTTTTGAAAATTTCACTTTTTTGTGAAAATATCCACTAAATGAGGGAATAATATGTCTGAGGGTACCCCAGGAGAGTTCCAAATGTGTGTGGGTAGAATATATATCCCACGGGGGTAAAATTGAAAAAAGTTAAAAAAATTTTTTTTTTGGACTTAGTCATTTTTCCGTCGTTTATCAGACTTTCAGATAGGTCACATGTCAGTGAATGTTCCGATTTCAGTTCCAGAGCGATTCGCCCAATGAGACCTTGATATTTAGTCGTTTTCAGCCAATTTTCTGGATTTTTGAAAATTTCACTTTTTTGTGAAAATATCCACTAAATGAGGGAATAATATGTGTGAGGGTAACCCACGAGAGTTCCAAATGTGTGTGGGTAGAATATATATCCCACGGGGGTAAAATTGAAAAAAGTTGAAAAAAAATTTTTTTTGGACATAGTCATTTTTCTGTCGTTTATCAGACTTTCAGATAGGGGAAATGTCAGTGAGCGTTCCGATTTCAGTTCCAGAGCGATTCGTCCAATGAGACCTTGATATTTAGTCGTTTTCAGCCAATTTTCTGGATTTTTGAAAATTTTACTTTTTTGTGAAAATATCCACTGAATGAGGGAATGATATGTGTGAGGGTACCCCAGGAGAGTTCCAAATGTGTGTGGGTAGAATATATATCCCACGGGGGTAAAATTGAAAAAAGTTGAAAAAAATTTTTTTTGGAACTTAATCATTTTTCCATTGTTTATCAGACTTTCAGATAGGGGAAATGTCAGTGAGCGTTCCGATTTCAGTTCTAGAGCGATTCGCCCAATTAGACCTTGATATTTAGTCGTTTTCAGCCAATTTTCTGTATTTTTGAAAATTTCACTTTTTTGTGAAAATATCCACTAAATGAGGGAATAATATGTGTGAGGGTACCCCAGGAGAGTTCCAAATGTGTGTGGGTAGAATATATATCCCACGGGGGTAAAATTGAAAAAAGTTTAAAAAAATTTTTTTTTGGACTTAGTCATTTTTCCGTCGTTTATCAGACTTTCAGATAGGGGAAATGTCAGTGAGCGTTCCGATTTCAGTTCCAGAGCGATTCGCCCAATGAGACCTTGATATTTAGTCGTTTTCAGCCAATTTTCTGGAATTTTGAAAATTTCACTTTTTTGTGAAAATATCCACTTATTGAGGGAATAATATGTGTGAGGGTAACCCAAGAGAGTTCCAAATGTGTGTGGGTAGAATATATATCCCACGGGGGTAAAATTGAAAAAAGTTGAAAAATTTGTTTTTTTGGACTTAGTCATTTTTCCGCCGTTTATCAGACTTTCAGATAGGTCAAATGTCAGTGAGCATTCCGATTTCAGTTCCAGAGCGATTCGCCCAATGAGACCTTGATATTTAGTCGTTTTCAGCCAATTTTCTTGAATTTTGAAAATTTCACTTTTTTGTGAAAATATCCACTAAATGAGAGAATAATATGTGTGAGGGTAACCCACGAGAGTTCCAAATGTGTGTGGGTAGAATATATATCCCACGGGGGTAAAATTGAAAAAAGTTGAAAAAAATTTTTTTTTGGACTTAGTCATTTTTCCATTGTTTATCAGACTTTCAGATAGGGGAAATGTCAGTGAGCGTTCCGATTTCAGTTGCAGAGCGATTCGCCCAATGAGACCTTGATATTTAGTCGTTTTCAGCAAATTTTCTGGATTTTTGAAAATTTCACTTTTTTGTGAAAATATCCACTAAATGAGGGAATAATATGTGTGAGGGTAACCCACGAGAGTTCCAAATGTGTGTGGGTAGAATATATATCCCACGGGGGTAAAATTGAAAAAAGTTGAAAAAAATTTTTTTTTGCACTTAGTCATTTTTCCAACGTTTATCAGACTTTCAGATAGGGGAAATGTCAGTGAGCGTTCCGATTTCAGTTCCAGAGCGATTCGCCCAATGAGTCCTTGATATTTAGTCGTTTTCAGCCAATTTTCTGGATTTTTGAAAATTTTACTTTTTTTTGAAAATATCCACTAAATGAGGGAATAATGTGTGAGGGTACCCCAGGAGAGTTCCAAATGTGTGTGGGTAGAATATATATCCCACGGGGGTAAAATTGAAAAAAGTTGAAAAAAATTTGTTTTTGGACATAGTCATTTTCCGTCGTTTATCAGACTTTCAGATAGGCCAAATGTCAGTGAATGTTCCGATTTCAGTTCCAGAGCGATTCGCCCAATGAGACCTTGATATTTAGTCGTTTTCAGCCAATTCTCTTGATTTTTGAAAATTTCACTTTTTTGTGAAAATATCCACTAAATGAGGGAATAATATGTGTGAGGGTAACCCACGAGAGTTTCAAATGTGTGTGGGTAGAATATATTATCCCACGGGGGTAAAATTGAAAAAAGTTGAAAAACATTTTTTTTTGGACTTAGTCATTTTCCCAACGTTTATTAGACTTTCAGATAGGTCAAATGTCAGTGAATGTTCCGATTTCAGTTCCAGAGCGATTCGCCCAATGAGTTCTTGATATTTAGTCGTTTTCAGACATTTTCTGGATTTTTTAAAATTTTAATTCTTTGTGAAAATATCCACTGAATGAGGGAATGATATGTGTGAGGGTACCCCAGGAGAGTTCCAAATGTGTGTGGGTAGAATATATATCCCACGGGGGTAAATTTGAAAAAAGTTGAAAAAAATTTTTTTTTGGACTTAGTCATTTTTCCAACGTTTATCAGACTTTCAGATAGGGGAAATGTCAGTGAGCGTTCCGATTTCAGTTCCAGAGCGATTCGCTCAATGAGTCCTTGATATTTAGTCGTTTTCAGCCAATTTTCCGGATTTTTGAAAATTTCACTTTTTTGGGAAAATATCCACTAAATGAGGGAATAATGTGTGAGGGTAACCCACGAGAGTTCCAAATATGTGTGGGTAGAATATATATCCCACGGGGGTAAAATTGAAAAAAGTTGAAAAAATTTTTTTTTTTCTACTTAGTCATTTTTCCATTGTTTATCAGACTTTCAGATAGGGGAAATGTCAGTAAGCATTCTGATTTCAGTTCCGGAGCGATTCGCCCAATGAGTTCTTGATATTTAGTCGTTTTCAGACAATTTTCTGGATTTTTTAAAATTTTAATTTTTTGTGAAAATATCCACTGAATGAGGGAATGATATGTGTGAGGGTACCCCAGGAGAGTTCCAAATGTGTGTGGGTAGAATATATATCCCACGGGGGTAAATTTGAAAAAAGTTGAAAAAATTTTTTTTTTGGACTTAGTCATTTTTCCAACGTTTATCAGACTTTCAGATAGGGGAAATGTCAGTGAGCGTTCCGATTTCAGTTCCAGAGCGATTCGCTCAATGAGTCCTTGATATTTAGTCGTTTTCAGCCAATTTTCCGGATTTTTGAAAATTTCACTTTTTTGGGAAAATATCCACTAAATGAGGGAATAATATGTGTGAGGGTAACCCAGGAGAGTTCCAAATGTGTGTGGGTAGAATATATATCCCACGGGGGTAAAATTGAAAAAAGTTGAAAAAATTTTTTTTTTGGACTTAGTCATTTTTCCATTGTTTATCAGACTTTCAGATAGGGGAAATGTCAGTGAGCGTTCCGATTTCAGTTCCAGAGCGATTCGCCCAATGAGACCTTGATATTTAGTCGTTTTCAGCCAATTTTCTGTATTTTTTTAAAATTTCACTTTTTTGTGAAAATATCCACTAAATGAGGGAATAATATGTGTGAGGGTACCCCAGGAGAGTTCCAAATGTGTGTGGGTAGAATATATATCCCACGGGGGTAAAATTGAAAAAAGTTGAAAAATTAGTTTTTTTGGACATAGTCATTTTTCCGTTGTTTATCAGACTTTCAGATAGGTCAAATGTCAGTGAACGTTCCGATTTCAGTTCCAGAGCGATTCGCCCAATGAGTCGTTTTCAGCAAATTTTCTGGATTTTTGAAAATTTCACTTTTTTGTGAAAATATCCACTAAATGAGGGAATAATATGTGTGAGGGTAACCCACGAGTGTTCCAAATGTGTGTGGGTAGAATATATATTCCAAGGGGGTAAAATTGAAAAAAGTTTAAAAATTTTTTTTTTGGACTTAGTCATTTTTCCGGCGTTTATCAGACTTTCAGATAGGGGAAATGTCAGTGAGCGTTTCGATTTCAGTTCCAGAGCGATTCGCACAATGAGACTTTGATATTTAGTCGTTTTCAGCCAATTTTCTGGATTTTTTAAAATTTTAATTTTTTTGTGAAAATATCCACTGAATGAGGGAATGATATGTGTGAGGGTACCCCAGGAGAGTTCCAAATGTGTGTGGGTAGAATATATATCCCACGGGGGTAAATTTGAAAAAAGTTGAAAAAAATTTTTTTTTGGACTTAGTCATTTTTCCAACGTTTATCAGACTTTCAGATAGGTCAAATGTCAGTGAACGTTCCGATTTCAGTTCCAGAGCGATTCGCCCAATGAGTCCTTGATATTTAGTCGTTTTCAGCCAATTTTCTGGATTTTTGAAAATTTCACTTTTTTGTGAAAATATCCACTAAATGAGGGAATAATATGTGTGAGGGTACCCCAGGAGAGTTCCAAATGTGTTTGGGTAGAGTATATATCCCACGGGGGTAAAATTGAAAAAAGTTGAAAAATTAGTTTTTTTGGACATAGTCATTTTTCCGTTGTTTATCAGACTTTCAGATAGGTCAAATGTCAGTGAGCATTCCGATTTCAGTTCCAGAGCGATTCGCCCAATGAGTCCTTGATATTTAGTCGTTTTCAGCCAATTTTCTGGATTTTTGAAAATTTTACTTTTTTGTGAAAATATCCACTGAATGATGGAATGATATGTGTGAGGGTACCCCAGGAGAGTTCCAAATGTGTGTGGGTAGAATATATATCCCAACGGGGGTAAAATTGAAAAAAGTTAAAAAAAATATTTTTTTGGACTTAGTCATTTTTCCAACGTTTATCAGACTTTCAGATAGGGGAAATGTCAGTGAGCGTTCCGATTTCAGTTCCAGAGCGATTCGCCCAATGAGACCTTGATATTTAGTCGTTTTCAGCCAATTTTCTTGATTTTTGAAAATTTCACTTTTTTGTGAAAATATCCACTAAATGAGGGAATAATATGTGTGAGGGTACCCCAGGAGAGTTCCAAATGTGTGTGGGTAGAATATATATCCCACGGGGGTAAAATTGAAAAAAGTTGAAAAAATTTTTTTTTTGGACTTATTAATTTTTCCGACGTTTATCAGACTTTCAGATAGGGGAAATGTCAGTGAGCGTTCCGATTTCAGTTCCAGAACGATTCGCCCAATGAGTCCTTGATATTTAGTCGTTTTCAGCCAATTTTCTTGATTTTTGAAAATTTCACTTTTTTGTGAAAATATCCACTAAATGAGGGAATAATATGTGTGAGGGTACCCCAGGAGAGTTCCAAATGTGTGTGGGTAGAATATATATCCCTCGGGGGTAAAATTTAAAAAAGTTGAAAAAATTTTTTTTTTGCAATTAGTCATTTTTCCAACGTTTATCAGACTTTCAGATAGGTCAAATGTCAGTGAGCGTTCCGATTTCAGTTCCAGAGCAATTCGCCCAATGAGTCCTTGATATTTAGCCATTTTCAGACAATTTTCTGGATTTTTGAAAATTTCACTTTTTTGTGAAAATATCCACTAAATGAGGGAATAATATATGTGAGGGTACCCCAGGAGAGTTCCAAATGTGTGTGGGTAGAATATATATCCCACGGGGGTAAAATTGAAAAAAGTTGAAAAAAAATTTTTTTTTGACTTAGTCATTTTTCTGGCGTTTATCAGACTTTCAGATAGGGCAAATGTCAGTGAGCATTCCGATTTCAGTTCCAGAGCGATTCGGCCAATGGGTCTTTGATATTTCATAGAATCATAGAATAGAATCATAGAATGGTAGAGTTGGAAGGGACCTCCTGGGTCATCTGGTCCAACCCCCTGCTCAAAGCAGGATTCACTAGATCATCTCAGACAGATGTCTGTCCAGCCTCTGTTTGAAGACGTCCATTGAAGGGGAACTCACCACCTCTCGTGGCAGCCTGTTCCACTCATTAATCACCCTAACTGTCCAAAAGTTTTTTCTAATATCTAATCTGTGTCTCCTCCCATTGAGTTTCATCCCATTGCTTCTAGTCTTTCCTTGTGCAAATGAGAATAAAGATGATCCTTCTACAATGTGACAGCCCTTGACATATTTGTAGACAGCTATTAAGTCTCCTCTCAGTCTTCTTTTTTGTAAGCTAAACATTCCCAAATCCTGCAACCGTTCCTCATAGGACATGGTTTGCAGACCAGTCACCATTCTGGTCGCTCTTCTCTGAACTTGCTCCAGTTTGTCTATGTCTTTTTTAAAATGTGGTGCCCAAAACTGTACACAGTATTCCAGATGAGGTCTGACCAAAGAGGAGTAAAGACCGATAATGACTTCACGTGATCTAGACTGTATGCTTCTGTTAATACATCCCAGAATTGTATTTGCCTTTTTTGCTGCTGCATCACACTGTTGACTCATGTTCAGTCTATGATCTATTAGTATACCTAAATCTTTTTCATATTTACTGTTGCTTAGCTCTATTCCTCCCATTCTGTATATGCTTTTTTCATTTTTATTGCCCAGATGTAGTACTTTGCATTTTTCCCTGTTAAAAACCATTCTGTTGGTTGCTGCCCACTGCTCCAGTTTATTTAGGTCTTTTTGAATCCTCTCTCTCTCTTCTCTAGTATTAGCTATCCCTCCTAGCTTTGTGTCATCAGCAAATTTAATCAGTTTACCCTCAATTCCTTCATCTAAATCATTGATAAAGATATTTAGTCGTTATCAGTCAATATTTTGGATTTTTGAAAACTTCACTTTTTTGTGAAAATATCCACTAATTGAGGGAATAATATGTGTGAGGGTACCCCAGGAGAGTTCCAAATGTGTGTGGGTAAAATATATATCCCACGGGGGTAAAATTGAAAAAAGTTGAAAAAAATTTTTTTTTGGACTCAGTCATTTTTCCAACGTTTATCAGACTTTCAGATAGGGGACATGTCATTGAGCGTTCCAATTTCAGTTCCAGAGCGATTCGCCCATTGAGTCCTTGATATTTAGTCGTTTTCAGCCAATTTTCTGGATTTTTGAAAATTTCACTTTTTTGTGAAAATATCAACTAAATGAGGCAATAATATGTGTGAGGGTACCCCAGGAGAGTTCCAAATGTGTGTGGGTAGAATATATATCCCACGGGGGTAAAATTGAAAAAAGTTGAAAAAATTATTTTTTTTGGACATAGTCATTTTTCCGTCGTTTATCAGACTTTCAGAGAGGTCAAATGTCAGTGAGCATTCCGATTTCAGTTCCAGAGCGATTCGCCCAATGAGACCTTGATATTTAGTCGTTTTCAGCCAATTTTCTGGATTTTTGAAAATGTCACTTTTTTGTGAAAATATCCACTAAATATGGGAATAATATCTGTGAGGGTACCCCAGAAGAGTTCCAAATGTGTGTGGGTAGAATATATATCCCACGGGGGTAAAATTGAAAAAAGGTGAAAAAAATTTTTTTTTGGACTTAGTCATTTTTCCGGTGTTTATCAGACTTTCAGATAGGGGAAATGTCAGTGAGCATTCCGATTTCAGTTCCAGAGCGATTCGCCCAATGAGTCCTTCATATTTAGTCGTTTTCAGCCAATTTTCTGGATTTTGGAAATTTCACTTTTTTGTGAAAATATCAACTAAATGAGGGAATAATATGTGTGAGGGTACCCCAGGAGAGTTCCAAATGTGTGTGGGTAGAGTATATATCCCACGGGGGTAAAATTGAAAAAAGTAAAAAAAAATTTTTTTTTGGACTTATTCATTTTTACGACGTTTATCAGACTTTAAGATAGGGGACATGTCAGTGAGCATTCCGATTTCAGTTCCAGAGCGATTCGCCCAATGAGACCTTGATATTTAGTCGTTTTCAGCCAATTTTCTGGATTTTTGAAAATGTCACTTTTTTGTGAAAATATCCACTAAATATGGGAATAATATCTGTGAGGGTACCCCAGAAGAGTTCCAAATGTGTGTGGGTAGAATATATATCCCACGGGGGTAAATTTGAAAAAGTTGAAAAAAATTTTTTTTTTGACTTAGTCATTTTTCCAACGTTTATCAGACTTTCAGATAGGAGAAATGTCAGTGAGCGTTCCGATTTCAGTTCCAGAGCGATTCGCCCAATGAGTCCTTGATATTTAGCCATTTTCAGACAATTTTCTGGATTTTTGAAAATTTCACTTTTTTGTGAAAATATCCACTAAATGAGGGAATAATATATGTGAGGGTACCCCAGGAGAGTTCCAAATGTGTGTGGGCAGAATATATATCCCACGGTGGTAAAATTGAAAAAAGTTGAAAAAATTTTTTTTTGCACTTAGTCATTTTTCCAACGTTTATCAGACTTTCAGATAGGGGAAATGTCAGTGAGCGCTCCGATTTCAGTTCCAGAGCGATTCGCCCAATGAGTTCTTGATATTTAGTCGTTATCAGTCAATACTTTGGATTTTTGAAAATTTCACTTTTTTGTGAAAATATCCACTAAATGAGGGAATAATATGTGTGAGGGTACCCCAGGAGAGTTCCAAATGTGTGTGGGTAGAATATATATCCCATGGGGGTAAAATTGAAAAAAGTTGATAAAAAATTTTTTTTTGGACTTAGCCATTTTTCCGTCGTTTATCAGACTTTCAGATAGGTCAAATGTCAGTGAGCGTTCCGATTTCAGTTCCAGAGCGATTCGCCCAATCAGACCTTGATATTTATTAGTTTTCAGCCAATTTTCTGGATTTTTGAAAATTTCACTTTTTTGTGAAAATATCCACTAAATGAGGGAATAATATGTGTGAGGGTACCCCAGGAGAGTTCCAAATGTGTGTGGGTAGAATATATATCCCACGGGGGTAAAATTGAAAGAAGTTGAAAAAAAATTTTTTTTGGACTTAGTCATTTTTCCGGTGTTTATCAGACTTTCAGATAGGGGAAATGTCAGTGAGTATTCCAATTTCAGTTCCAGAGCGATTCGCCCAATGAGTCCTTGATATTTAGTCGTTTTCAGCCAATTTTCTGGATTTTTGAAAATTTCACTTTTTTGTGAAAATATCCACTAAATGAGGGAATAATATGTGTGAGGGTACCCCAGAAGAGTTCCAAATGTGTGTGGGTAGAATATATATCCCACGGGGTAAAACTGAAAAAAATTGAAAAATTTTTTTTTTGGACTTAGTCATTTTTTCGGCGTTTATCAGACTTTCAGATAGGGGAAACGTCAGTGAGCGTTCCGATTTCAGTTCCAGAGCGATTCGCCCAATGAGTCCTTGATATTTAATCGTTTTCAGCCAATTTTCTGGATTTTTGAAAATTTCATTTTTTTGTGAAAATATCCACTAAATGAGGGAATAATATGTGTGAGGGTACCCCAGGAGAGTTCCAAATGTGTGTGGGTAGAATATATATCCCATGGGGGTAAAATTGAAAAAAGTTAAAAAAAAAATTCTTTTTGGACATAGTCATTTTTTCGTCGTTTATCAGACTTTCAGATAGGTCAAAGGTCTGTGAGCGTTCCGATTTCAGTTCCAGAGCGATTCGCTCAATGAGACCTTGATATTTAGTCGTTTTCAGCCAATTTTCTGGATTTTTGAAAATTTCACTTTTTTGTGAAAATATCCACTAAATGAGGGAATAATATGTGTGAGGGTACCCCAGGAGAGTTCCAAATGTGTGTGGGTAGAATATATATCCCACAGGGGTAAAATTGAAAAAAGTTGAAAAAATTTTTTTTTTGCAATTAGTCATTTTTCCAACGTTTATCAGACTTTCAGATAGGGCAAATGTCAGTGAGCGTTCCGATTTCAGTTCCAGAGCAATTCGCCCAATGAGTTCTTGATATTTAGCCATTTTCAGACAATTTTCTGGATTTTTGAAAATTTCACTTTTTTGTGAAAATATCCACTAAATGAGGGAATAATATGTGTGAGGGTACCCCAGGAGAGTTCCAAATGTGTGTGGGTAGAATATATATCCCATGGGGGTAAAATTGAAAAAAGTTGATAAAAAATTTTTTTTTGGACTTAGCCATTTTTCCGTCGTTTATCAGACTTTCAGATAGGTCAAATGTCAGTGAGCGTTCCGATTTCAGTTCCAGAGCGATTCGCCCAATCAGACCTTGATATTTAGTCGTTTTCAGCCAATTTTCTGGATTTTTGAAAATTTCACTTTTTTGTGAAAATATCCACTAAATGAGGGAATAATATGTGTGAGGGTACCCCAGGAGAGTTCCAAACGTGTATGGGTAGAATATCCCACGGGGTAAAATTGAAAAAAGTTGAAAAAAATTTTTTTTTGGACTTAGTCATTTTTCCGGTGTTTACGTTCCGATTTCAGTTCCAGAGCGATTCGCTCAATGAGACCTTGATATTTAGTCGTTTTCAGCCAATTTTCTGGATTTTTGAAAATTTCACTTTTTTGTGAAAATATCCACTAAATGAGGGAATAATATGTGTGAGGGTACCCCAGGAGAGTTCCAAATGTGTGTGGGTAGAATATATATCCCATGGGGTTAAAATTGAAAAAAGTTTAAAAAATTTTTTTTTTTGGACAGTCATTTTTCCGTCGTTTATCAGACTTTCAGATAGGTCAAATGTCTGTGAGCGTTCCGATTTCAGTTCCAGAGCGATTCGCTCAATGAGACCTTGATATTTAGTCGTTTTCAGCCAATTTTCTGGATTTTTGAAAATTTCACTTTTTTGTGAAAATATCCACTAAATGACCGAATAATATGTGTGAGGGTACCCCAGAAGAGGTCCAAATGTGTGTGGGTAGAATATATATCCCACGGGGGTAAAACTGAAAAAAATTGAAAAATTTTTTTTTTTTGGACTTAGTCATTTTTCCGGCGTCTATCAGACTTTCAGATAGGGGAAATGTCAGTGAGCATTCCGATTTCAGTTCCAGAGCGATTCCCCCAAAGAGTCCTTGATATTTAGTCATTTTCTGCCAATTTTCTGGATTTTTGAAAATTTCACTTTTTTGTGAAAATATCCACTAAATGAGGGAATAATATGTGTGAGGGTACCCCAGGAGAGTTCCAAATGTGTGTGGGTAGAATATATATCCCACGGGGGTAAAATTGAAAAATGTTGAAAAAAAATTTTTTTTGGACTTAGTCATTTTTCCGGTGTTTATCAGACTTTCAGATAGGTCAAATGTCTGTGAGCGTTCCGATTTCAGTTCCAGAGTGATTCGCTCAATGAGACCTTGATATTTAGTCGTTTTCAGCCAATTTTCTGGATTTTAGAAAATTTCACTTTTTTGTGAAAATATCCACTAAATGAGGGAATAATAATATGTGTGAGGGTACCCCAGGAGAGTTCCAAATGTGTGTGGGTAGAATATATATCCCACGGGGGTAAATTTGAAAAAAGTTGAAAAAAATTTTTTTTTGGACTTAGTCATTTTTCCGGTGTTTATCAGACTTTCAGATAGGGGAAATGTCAGTGAGCATTCCGATTTCAGTTCCAGAGCGATTCGCCCAATGAGTCCTTGATATTTAGTCGTTTTCAGCCAATTTTCTGGATTTTTGAAAATTTCACTTTTTTGTGAAAATATCCACTAAATGAGGGAATAATATGTGTGAGGGTACCCCAGGAGAGTTCCAAATGTGTGTGGGTAGAATATATATCCCACGGGGGTAAAATTGAAAAATGTTGAAAAAAAATTTTTTTTGGACTTAGTCATTTTTCCCGTGTTTATCAGACTTTCAGATAGGGGAAATGTCAGTGAGCATTCCGATTTCAGTTCCAGAGTGATTAGCCCAATGAGTCCTTGATATTTAGTCGTTTTCAGCCAATTTTCTGGATTTTTGAAAATTTCACTTTTTTGTGAAAATATCCACTAAATGACCGAATAATATGTGTGAGGGTACCCCAGAAGAGGTCCAAATGTGTGTGGGTAGAATATATATCCCACGGGGGTAAAATTGAAAAAAGTTGAAAAAAAATTTTTTTTGGACTTAGTCATTTTTCCGGTGTTTATCAGACTTTCAGATAGGTCAAATGTGGTGAGCGTTCCGATTTCAGTTCCAGAGCGATTCGCTCAATGAGACCTTGATATTTAGTCGTTTTCAGCTAATTTTCTGGATTTTTGAAAATTTCACTTTTTTGTGAAAATATCCACTAAATGACCGAATAATATGTGTGAGGGTACCCCAGAAGAGGTCCAAATGTGTGTGGGTAGAATATATATCCCACGGGGGTAAAACTGAAAAAAATTGAAAAATTTTTTTTTTTTGGACTTAGTCATTTTTCCGGCGTCTATCAGACTTTCAGATAGGGGAAATGTCAGTGAGCATTCCGATTTCAGTTCCAGAGCGATTCCCCCAAAGAGTCCTTGATATTTAGTCATTTTCAGCCAATTTTCTGGATTTTTGAAAATTTCACATTTTTGTGAAAATATCCACTAAATGAGGGAATAATATGTGTGAGGGTACTCCAGGAGAGTTCCAAATGTGTGTGGGTAGAATATATATCCCACGGGGGTAAAATTGAAAAAAGTTGAAAAAAAATTTTTTTTGGACTTAGTCATTTTTCCGGCGTTTATCAGACTTTCAGATAGGGGAAATGTCAGTGAGCGTTCCGATTTCAGTTCCAGAGCGATTCGCCCAATGTGTCCTTGATATTTAGTCGTTTTCAGCCAATTTTCTGGATTTTTGAAAATTTCACTCTTTTGTGAAAATATCCACTAAATGAGGGAATAATATGTGTGAGGGTACCCCGGGAGAGTTCCAAATGTGTGTGGGTAGAATATATATCCCACGGGGGTAAAATTTAAAAAAGTTGAAAAAAAATTTTTTTTCGCCTTAGTCATTTTTCCGGTGTTTATCAGACTTTCAGATAGGGGAAATGTCAGTGAGCGTTCCGATTTCAGTTCCAGAGCGATTCGCCCAATGAGTCCTTGATATTTAGTCGTTTTCAGCCAATTTTCTGGATTTTTGAAAATTTCACTCTTTTGTGAAAATATCCACTAAATGAGGGAATAATATGTGTGAGGGTACCCCAGAAGAGGTCCAAATGTGTGGGTAGAATATATATCCCACGGGGGTAAAACTGAAAAAAATTGAAAATTTTTTTTTTTGGACTTAGTCATTTTTCCGGCATTTATCAGACTTTCAGATAGGGGAAATGTCAGTGAGCGTTCCGAATTCAGTTCCAGAGCGATTCGCCCAATGAGTCCATGATATTTAGTCGTTTTCAGCCAATTTTCTGGATTTTAGAAAATTTCACTTTTTTGTGAAAATATCCACTAAATGAGGGAATAATATGTGTGAGGGTACCCCAGGAGAGTTCCAAATGTGTGTGGGTAGAATATATATCCCACGGGGGTAAAACTGAAAAAAATTGAAAAATTTTTTTTTTTGAACTTAGTCATTTTTCCAACGTTTATCAGACTTTCAGATAGGGGAAATGTCAGTGAGCATTCCGATTTCAGTTCCAGAGCGATTTGCCCAATGAGTCCTTGATATTTAGTTGTTTTCAGCCAATATTTTGGATTTTTGAAAATTTCACTTTTTTGTGAAAATATCCACTAAATAAGGGAATAATATCTGTGAGGGTACCCCAGAAGAGTTCCAAATGTGTGTCCCACGGGGGTAAAATTGAAAAAAGGTGAAAAAAATTTTTTTTTGGACTTATTCATTTTTCCGCCGTTTATCAGACTTTCAGATAGGGGAAATGTCAGTGAGTGTTCCGATTTCAGTTCCAGAGCGATTCGCCCATTGAGTCCTTGATATTTAGTCGTTTTCAGCCAATTTTCTGGATTTTTGAAAATTTCCCTTTTTTGTGAAAATAACCACTAAATGAGGGAATAATATGTGTGAGGGTACCCCAGGAGAGTTCCAAATGTGTGTGGGTAGAATATATATCCCACGGGGGTAAAATTGAAAAAAATTGAAAAAAAATTTTTTTTTGACTTATTCATTTTTCCGGCGTTTATCAGACTTTCAGATAGGGGAAATGTCAGTGAGCGTTCCGATTTCAGTTCCAGAGCGCTTCGCCCAACGAGTCCTTGATATTAAGTCATTTTCAGCTAATTTTCTGGATTTTTGAAAATTTCACTTTTTTGTGAAAATATCCACTAAATGAGGGAATAATATGTGTGAGGGTACCCCAGGAGAGTTCCAAATGTGTCTGGGTAGAATATATATCCCACGGGGGTAAAATTGAAAAAAGTTGAAAAATTTTTTTTTTTGGACTTATTCATTTTTCCGGCGTTCATCAGACTTTCAGATAGGGGAAATGTCAGTGAGCATTCCGGTTTCAGTTCCAGAGCGATTCGCCGAATGAGTCCTTGATATTTAGTCGTTTTCAGCCAATTTTCTGGATTTTTGAAAATTTAACTTTTTTGTGTAAATATCCACTAATTGAGGGAATAATATGTGTGAGGGAACCCCAGGAGATTTCCAAATGTGTGTGGGAAGAATATATATCCCACGGGGGTAAAATTGAAAAAAGTTTTAAAAATTTTTTTTTTAGACTTATTCATTTTTCCGCCGTTTGTCAGACTATCAGATAGGGGAAATGTCAGTGAGCGTTCCGATTTCAGTTCCAAAGCGATGCGCCCAATGAGTCCTTGATATTTAGTCGTTTTCAGCCAATTTTCTGGATTTTTGAAAATTTCACTCTTTTGTGAAAATATCCACTAAATGAGGGAACAATATGTGTGAGGGTACCCCAGGAGAGTTCCAAATGTGTGTGGGTAGAATATATATCCCACGGGGGTAAAATTGAAAAAAGTTGAAAAAAATTTTTTTTTGGACTTATTAATTTTTCTGACGTTTATCAGACTTTCAGATAGGGGAAATGTCAGTGAGCGTTCCGATTTCAGTTCCAGAGCGATTCGCCCAACGAGTCCTTGATATTTAGTCATTTTCAGCCAATTTTCTGGATTTTTGAAAATTTCACTTTTTTGTGAAAATATCCACTAAATGATTGAATAATATGTGTGAGGGTACCCCAGGAGAGTTCCAAATGTGTGTGAGTAGAATATATATCCCACGGGGGTAAAATTGAAAAAAGTTGAAAAATTTTTTTTTCTGGACTTATTCATTTTTCCGCCGTTTATCAGACTTTCAGATAGGGGAAATGTCAGTGAACGTTCCGATATCAGTTCCAGAGCGATTTGCCCAATGAGTCCTTGATATTTAGTCGTTTTCACACAATTTTCTGGATTTTTGAAAATTTCACTTTTTTGTGAAAATATCCACTAAATGAGGGAATAATATGTGTGAGGGTACCCCAGGAGAGTTCCAAAAGTGTGTAGGTAGAATATATATCCCACGGGGGTAAAATTGAAAAAAGTTGAAAAAAATTTTTTTTTGGACTGTCATTTTTCTGGCGTTTATCAGACTTTCAGATAGGGGAAATGTCAGTGAGCATTCCGATTTCAGTTCCAAAGTGATTCGCCCAATGAGTCCTTGTTATTTAGTCGTTTTCAGCCAATTTTCTGGATTTTTGAAAATTTCACTTTTTTGTGAAAATATCCACTAAATGAGGGAATAATATGTGTGAGGGTACCCCAGGAGAGTTCCAAATGTGTGTGGGAAGAATATATATCCCACGGGGGTAAAATTGAAAAAAGTTGAAAAAAATTTTTTTTTGGACTTAGTCATTTTTCTGGCGTTTATCAGACTTTCAGATAGGGGAAATGTTAGTGAGCATTCCGATTTCAGTTCCAGAGTGATTAACCCAATGAGTCCTTGATATTTTGTCGTTTTCAGCCAATTTTTTGGATTTTTGAAAATTTCACTTTTTTGTGAAAATATCCACTAAATGAGGGAATAATATGTGTGAGGGTACCCCAGGAGAGTTCCAAATGTGTGTGGGTAGAATATATATCACATTGGGGTAAAATTGAAAAAAGTTGAAAAAAATTTTTTTTGGACTTAGTCATTTTTCTGGCGTTTATCAGACTTTCAGATAGGGCAAATGTCAGTGAGCATTCCAATTTCAGTTCCAGAGCGATTTGCCCAATGAGTCCTTGTTATTTAGTCGTTTTCAGCCAATTTTCTGGATTTTTGAAAATGTCACTTTTTTGTGAAAATATCCACTAAATGAGGGAATAATATGTGTGAGGGTACACCAGGAGAGTTCCAAATGTGTGTGGGTAGACTTTATATCCCACGGGGGTAAAATTAAAAAAAATAAAAAAATAAAAATTTTTTTGGACTTAGTGATTTTTCTGGCGTTTATCAGACTTTCAGATGGGGGAAATGTCAGTGAGCATTCCGATTTCAGTTCCAGACTGATTCACCCAATGAGTCCTTGATATTTAGTCGTTTTCAGCCAATTTTTGGGAATTTTGAAAATTTCACTTTTTTGTGAAAATATCCACTAAATGAGGGAATAATATGTGTGAGGGTACCCCAGGAGAATTCCAAATGTGTGTGGGTAGAATATATATCCCACGGGGGTAAAATTGAAAAAAGTTGAAAAAAAATTTTTTTTGGACTTAGTCATTTTTCTGGTGTTTATCAGACTTTCAGATAGGGGAAATGTCAGTGAGCATTCCGATTTCAGTTCCAGAGTGATTCTCCCAATGAGTCCTTGTTATTTAGTCGTTTTCAGCCAATTTTCTGGATTTTTGAAAATTTCACTTTTTTGTGAAAATATCCACTAAATGAGGGAATAATATGTGTGAGGGTACACCAGGAGAGTTCCAAATGTGTGTGGGAAGAATATATATCCCACGGGGGTAAAATTGAAAAAAGTTGAAAAAAATTTTTTGGGACTTAGTCGTTTTTCCTTCGTTTATCAGACTTTCAGATAGGGGAAATGTCAGTGAGCGTTCCGATTTCAGTTCTAGAGTGATTCTCCCAATGAGTCCTTGTTATTTAGTCGTTTTCAGCCAATTTTCTGGATTTTTGAAAATTTCACTTTTTTGTCAAAATATCCACTAAATGAGGGAATAATATGTGTGAGGGTACCCCAGGAGAGTTCCAAATGTGTGTGGGTAGAATATATATCCCACGGGGGTAAAATTGAAAAAAGTTGAAAAAAATTTTTTTTTGGACTGTCATTTTTCTGGCGTTTATCAGACTTTCAGATAGGGGAAATGTCAGTGAGCATTCCGATTTCAGTTCCAGACTGATTCACCCAATGAGTCCTTGATATTTAGTCGTTTTCAGCCAATTTTTTGGATTTTTGAAAATTTCACTTTTTTGTGAAAATATCCACTAAATGAGGGAATAATATGTGTGAGGGTACCCCAGGAGAGTTCCAAATGTGTGTGGGTAGAATATATATCCCACGGGGGTAAAATTGAAAAAAGTTGAAAAAAATTTTTTTTTGGACTGTCATTTTTCTGGCGTTTATCAGACTTTCAGATAGGGGAAATGTCAGTGAGCATTCCGATTTCAGTTCCAGAGCGATTCGCCCAATGAGTCCTTGTTATTTAGTCGTTTTCAGCCAATTTTCTGGATTTTTGAAAATTTCACTTTTTTGTCAAAATATCCACTAAATGAGGGAATAATATGTGTGAGGGTACCCCAGGAGAGTTCCAAATGTGTGTGGGTAGAATATATATCCCACGGGGGTAAAATTCAAAAAAGTTGAAAAAAATTTTTTTTTGGACTGTCATTTTTCTGGCGTTTATCAGACTTTCAGATAGGGGAAATGTCAGTGAGCATTCCGATTTCAGTTCCAAAGCGATTCGCCCAATGAGTCCTTGTTATTTAGTCGTTTTCAGCCAATTTTTTGGATTTTTGAAAATTTCACTTTTTTGTGAAAATATCCACTAAATGAGGGAATAATATGTGTGAGGGTACCCCAGGAGAGTTCCAAATGTGTGTGGGTAGACTATATATCCCACGGGGGTAAAATTGAAAAAAATAAAAAAATAAAAATTTTTTTGGACTTAGTGATTTTTCTGGCGTTTATCAGACTTTCAGATAGGGGAAATGTCAGTGAGCGTTCCGATTTCAGTTCCAGAGCGATTCGCCCAGAGTCCTTGATATTTAGCAGTTTTCAGCCAATTTTCTGGATTTTTGAAAATTTCACTTTTTTTGTGAAAATATCCACTAAATGAGGGAATAATATGTGTGAGGGTACCCCAGGAGAGTTCCAAATGTGTGTGGGTAGAATATATATCACATTGGGGTAAAATTGAAAAAAGTTGAAAAAAATTTTTTTGGGACCTAGTCATTTTTCTGGCGTTTATCAGACTTTCAGATAGGGCAAATGTCAGTGAGCGTTCCAATTTCAGTTCCAGAGCTATTCGCCCAATGAGTCCTTGTAATTTAGTCGTTTTCAGCCAATTTTCTGGATTTTTGAAAATGTCACTTTTTTGTGAAAATATCCACTAAATGAAGGACAAATATGTGTGAGGGTACACCATGAGAGTTCCAAATGTGTGTGGGTAGAATATATATCCCACGGGGGTAAAATTGAAAAAAATAAAAAAATAAAATTTTTTTTGGACTTAGTGATTTTTCTGGCGTTTATCAGACTTTCAGATAGGGGAAATGTCACTGAGCGTTCCGATTTCAGTTCCAGAGCGATTCGCCCTGAGTCCTTGATATTAAGTAGTTTTCAGCCAATTTTCTGGATTTTCGAAAATTTCACTTTTTTTGTGAAAATATCCACTAAATGAGGGAATAATATGTGTGAGGGTACCCCAGGAGAGTTCCAAATGTGTGTGGGTAGAATATATATCAAACGGGGGTAAAATTGAAAAAAGTTTAAAAAAAATTTTTTTTGGACTTAGTCATTTTTCTGGCGTTTATCAGACTTTCAGATAGGGCAAATGTCAGTGAGCGTTCCAATTTCAGTTCCAGAGCGATTCGCCCAATGAGTCCTTGATATTTAGTCGTTTTCAGCCAATTTTTTGGATTTTTGAAAATTTCACTTTTTTGTGAAAATATCCACTAAATGAGGGAATAATATGTGTGAGGGTACCCCAGGAGAGTTCCAAATGTGTGTGGGTAGAATATATATCCCACGGGGGTAAAATTGAAAAAAGTGGAAAAAAAATTTTTTTTGGACTTAGTCATTTTTCCGGCGTTTATCAGACTTTCAGATAGGGGAAATGTCAGTGAGCATTCCGATTTCAGTTCCAGAGTGATTCACCCAATGAGTCCTTGATATTTAGTCGTTTTCAGCCAATTTTTTGGATTTTTGAAAATTTCACTTTTTTGTGAAAATATCCACTAAATGAGGGAATAATATGTGTGAGGGTACCCCAGGAGAGTTCCAAATGTGTGTGGGTAGAATATATATCCCACGGGGGTAAAATTGAAAAAAGTTTAAAAAAATTTTTTTTTGGACTTAGTCATTTTTCTGGCGTTTATCAGACTTTCAGATAGGGCAAATGTCAGTTAGCGTTCCGATTTCAGTTCCAGAGCGACTCGCCCAGAGTCCTTGATATTTAGAAGTTTTCAGCCAATTTTCTGGATTTTTGAAAATTTCACTTTTTTTGTGAAAATATCCACTAAATGAGGGAATAATATGTGTGAGGGTACCCCAGGAGAGTTCCAAATGTGTGTGGGTAGAATATATATCAAACGGGGGTAAAATTGAAAAAAGTTTAAAAAAATTTTTTTTTGGACTTAGTCATTTTTCTGGCGTTTATCAGACTTTCAGATAGGGCAAATGTCAGTGAGCGTTCCGATTTCAGTTCCAGAGTGATTCTCCCAATGAGTCCTTGTTATTTAGTCGTTTTCAGCCAATTTTCTGGATTTTTTAAAATGTCACTTTTTTGTGAAAATATCCACTAAATGAGGGAATAATATGTGTGAGGGTACCCCAGGAGAGTTCCAAATGTGTGTGGGTAGAATATATATCCCATTGGGGTAAAATTGAAAAAAGTTCAAAAAAATTTTTTTTTGGACTTAATCATTTTTCTGGCGTTTATCAGACTTTCAGATAGGGGAAATGTCAGTGAGCATTCCGATTTCAGTTCCAGAGTGATTCACCCAATGAGTCCTTGATATTTAGTCATTTTCAGACTATTTTTTGGATTTTTTAAAATTTCACTTTTTTGTGAAAATATCCACTAAATGAGGGAATAATATGTGTGAGGGTACCCCAGGAGAATTCCAAATGTGTGTGGGTAGAATATATATCCCACGGGGGTAAAATTGAAAAAAGTTGAAAAAAAATTTTTTTTGGACTTAGTCATTTTTCTGGCGTTTATCAGACTTTCAGATAGGGGAAATGTCAGTGAGCATTCCGATTTCAGTTCCAGAGTGATTCTCCCAATGAGTCCTTGTTATTTAGTCGTTTTCAGCCAATTTTCTGGATTTTTGAAAATTTCACTTTTTTGTCAAAATATCCACTAAATGAGGGAATAATATGTGTGAGGGTACCCCAGGAGAGTTCCAAATGTGTGTGGGTAGAATATATATCCCACGGGGGTAAAATTGAAAAAAGTTGAAAAAAATTTTTTTTTGGACTGTCATTTTTCTGGCGTTTATCAGACTTTCAGATAGGGGAATGTCAGTGAGCATTCCAATTTCAGTTCCAGACTGATTCACCCAATGAGTCCTTGATATTTAGTCGTTTTCAGCCAATTTTTTGGATTTTTGAAAATTTCACTTTTTTGTGAAAATATCCACTAAATGAGGGAATAATATGTGTGAGGGTACCCCAGGAGAGTTCCAAATGTGTGTGGGTAGAATATATATCCCACGGGGGTAAAATTGAAAAAAGTTGAAAAAAAATTTTTTTTTGGACTGTCATTTTTCTGGCGTTTATCAGACTTTCAGATAGGGGAAATGTCAGTGAGCATTCCGATTTCAGTTCCAAAGCGATTCGCCCAATGAGTCCTTGTTATTTAGTCGTTTTCAGCCAATTTTCTGGATTTTTGAAAATTTCACTTTTTTGTGAAAATATCCACTAAATGAGGGAATAATATGTGTGAGGGTACCCCAGGAGAGTTCCAAATGTGTGTGGGTAGAATGTATATCACATTGGGGTAAAATTGAAAAAAGTTGAAAAAAATTTTTTTTGGACTTAGTCATTGTTCTGGCGTTTATCAGACTTTCAGATAGGGGAAATGTCAGTGAGCGTTCCGATTTCAGTTCCAGAGTGATTCTCCCAATGAGTCCTTGTTATTTAGTCGATTTCAGCCAATTTTCTGGATTTTTGAAAATGTCACTTTTTTGTGAAAATATCCACTAAATGAGGGAATAATATGTGTGAGGGTACCCCAGGAGAGTTCCAAATGTGTGTGGGTAGAATATATATCCCATTGGGGTAAAATTGAAAAAAGTTGAAAAAAATTTTTTTTGGACTTAGTCATTGTTCTGGCGTTTATCAGACTTTCAGATAGGGGAAATGTCAGTGAGCATTCCGATTTCAGTTCCAGAGCGATTCGCGTATTGAGTCCTTGTTATTTATTCGTTTGCAGCCAATTTTCTGGATTTTTGAAAATTTCACTTTTTTGAGAAAATATCCACTAAATGAGGGAATAATATGTGTGAGGGTACCCCAGGAGAGTTCCAAATGTGTGTGGGTAGAATATATATCCCACAGGGGAAAAATTGAAAAAAGTTGAAAAAATTTTTTTTTTGGACTTAGTCATTTTTCCAGCGTTTATCAGACTTTCAGATAGGGGAAATGTCAATGAGCATTCCGATTTCAGTTTCAGAGCGATTCGCCCAATGAGTCCTTGTTATTTAGTCGTTTTCAGCCAATTTTCTGGATTTTTGAAAATTTCACTTTTTTGTGAAAATATCCACTAAATGAGGGAATAATATGTGTGAGGGTACCCCAGGAGAGTTCCAAATGTGTGTGGGAAGAATATATATCCCACGGGGGCAAAATTGAAAAAAGTTTAAAAAAATTTTTTTTGGGACTTAGTCATTTTTCCGGCGTTTATCAGACTTTCCGATAGGGGAAATGTCAGTGAGCATTCCGATTTTAGTTCCAGAGCGATTCGCCCAATGAGTCCTTGATATTTAGTCGTTTTCAGCCAATTTTTTGGATTTTTGAAAATTTCACTTTTTTGTGAAAATATCCACTAAATGAGGGAATAATATGTGTGAGGGTACCCCAGGAGAGTTCCAAATGTGTGTGGGAAGAGTATATATGCCACGGGGGTAAAATTGAAAAAAGTTGAAAAAATTTTTTTTTTGGACTTAGTGATTTTTCTGGCGTTTATCAGACTTTCAGATAGGGGAAATGTCAGTGAGCATTCCGATTTCCGTTCCAGAGCAATTCGCCCAATGACTCCTTGTTATTTAGTCGTTTTCAGCCAATTTTCTGGATTTTTGAAAATTTCACTTTTTTGTAAAAATATCCACTAAATGAGGGAATAATATGTGTGAGGGTACCCCAGGAGAGTACCAAATGTGTGTGGGTAGAATATATATCCCATGGGAGTAAAATTGAAAAAAGTTAAAAAAAAAATTTTTTTGGACTTAGTGAATTTTCCGACGTTTATCAGACTTTCAGATAGGGGAAATGTCAGTGAGCATTCCGATTTCAGTTCCAGAGTGATTCACCCAATGAGTCCTTGATATTTAGTCGTTTTCAGACAATTTTTGGGATTTTTGAAAATTTCACTTTTTTGTGAAAATATCCACTAAATGAGGGAATAATATGTGTGAGGGTACCGCAGGAGAGTTCCAAATGTGTGTGGGTAGAATATATATCCCACGGGGGTAAAATTGAAAAAAGTTAAAAAATATATTTTTTTGGACTTAGTCATTTTTCTGGCGTTTATCAGACTTTCAGATAGGGGAAATGTCAGTGAGCGTTCCGATTTCCATTCCAGAGCAATTCGCCCAATGACTCCTTGTTATTTAGTCGTTTTCAGCCAATTTTCTTGACTTTTGAAAATTTCACTTTTTTGTGAAAATATCCACTAAATGAGGGAATAATATGTGTGAGGGTACCCCAGGAGAGTTCCAAATGTGTGTGGGAATTATATATATCCCACGGGGGTAAAATTTAAAAAAGTTGAAAAAATTTTTTTTTTGGACTTATTCATTTTTCCAGCGTTTATCAGACTTTCAGATAGGGGAAATGTCAATGAGCATTCCGATTTCAATTCCAGAGCGATTCGCCCAATGAGTCCTTGTTATTTAGTCGTTTTCAGCCAATTTTCTGGATTTTTGAAAATTTCACTTTTTTGTGAAAATATCCACTAAATGAGGGAATAATATGTGTGAGGGTACCCCAGGAGAGTTCCAAATGTGTGTGGGTAGAATATACAGTGCCTACAAGTAGTATTCAACCCCCTGCAGATTTAGCTGGTTTGATAAGATGCAAATAAGTTAGAGCCTTCAAACTGCAAACGAGAGTAGGATTTATGAACAGAAGCATAAATCTTACAAACCAAAAAGTTTGTTGCACAGTTGAATTTTATTTAATTTTAAACATAAAAGTGTGGGTCAATTATTATACAACCCCTATGTTTAATATTTTGTGGAATAACCCTTGTTTGCAATTACAGCTAATAATCGTCTTTTATAAGACCTGATCAGGCCGGCACAGGTCTGTGAAGTTATCTTGGCCCACTCCTCCATACAGATCTTCTCCAAGTTATCTAGGTTCTTTGGGTGTCTCATGTGGACTTTATTCTTGAGCTCCTTCCACAAGTTTTCAATTGGGTTAAGGTCAGGAGACTGACTAGGCCACTCCAACACCTTGACTTTTTCCCTCTTGAACCAGGCTTTGGTTTTCTTGGCTGTATGCTTTTGGTCGTTGTCTTGTTGGAAGATGAAATTACGACCCATCTTAAGATCCTTGATGGAGGAGCGGAGGTTCTTGGCCAAAATATCCAGGTAGGCCGTGCTATCCATCTTCCCATGGATGCGGACCAGATGGCCAGGCCCCTTGGCTAAGAAATAGCCCCACAGCATGATGCTGCCACCACCATGCTTGACTGTAGGGATGGTATTCTTGGGGTCGTATGCAGTGCCATCCAGTCTCCAAACATCACGTGTGTGGTTGGCACCAAAGATCTCGATCTTGGTCTCATCAGACCATAGAACCTTGAACCAGTCTGTCTCAGAGTCCTCCAAGTGATCATGAGCAAACTGTAGACGAGCCTTGACATGACGCTTTGAAAGTAAAGGTACCTTACGGGCTCGTCTGGAATGGAGACCATTGCGGTGGAGTACGTTACTTGTGGTATTGACTGAAACCAATGTCCCCATTGCCATGAGATCTTCCCGGAGCACCTTCCTTGTTGTCCTTGGGTTAGCCTTGACTCTTCGGACAAGCCTGGCCTCGGCACGGGAGGACACTTTCAAAGGCTGTCCAGGCCGTGGAAGGCTAACAGTAGTTCCATAAGCCTTCCACTTACGGATGATGCTCCCAACAGTGGAGACAGGTAGGCCCAACTCCTTGGAAAGGGTTTTGTACCTCTTGCCAGCCTTGTGACCCTCCACGATCTTGTCTCTGATGGCCTTGGAATGCTCCTTTGTCTTTCCCATGTTGACAATGTCTGAGTGCTGTTCACAAGTTTGGGGAGGGTCTTAAATAGTCAGAAAAGGCTGGCAAAAGAGATCTTTAATCCACACATGTGAAGCTCATTATTCTTGGTGCCTGTACTACTTCTTAATACTTTAGGGGGACCAAACAGAATTCTTGTGGTTTGAGGAGTTGAATAATAAATGACACTCTGAATTAACTTTTAACGTTTTAAAAAAAAATAAATAAATATTTGCTGCAGTGCATTTCCCACTTCCAGACAGATCTACAGTACAAATGTCGCAATGCCAAGTTAATTCCGCATGTGTCAACCAGCTAAATCTGCAGGGGGTTGAATACTACTTGTAGGCTCTGTATATCCCACGGGGGTAAAATTGAAAAAAGTTGGAAAACATTTTTTTTTGGACTTAGTTATTTTTCCGGCATTTATCAGACTTTCAGATAGGGGAAATGTCAGTGAGCATTTCGATTTCAATTCCAGAGCGATTCGTCCACTGAGTCATTGATATTTAGTTGTTTTCAGCCAATTTTCTAGATTTTTGAAAATTTCACTTTTTTGTGAAAATATCCACTAAATGAGGGAATAATATGTGTGAGGGTACCCCTGGAGAGTTCCAAATGTGTGTGGGTAGAATATATATCCCACGGGGGTAAAATTGAAAAAAGTTTTAAAAAATTTTTTTTTGGACTTAGTAATTTTTCCGACATTTATCAGACTTTCAGATAGGGGAAATGTCAGTGAGCATTCCGATTTCAGTTCCAGAGCGATTCGCCCAATGAGTCCTTAATATTTAGTCGTTTTCAGCCAATTTTCTGGATTTTTGAAAATTTCACTTTTTTGTGAAAATATCCACTAAATGAGGGAATAATATGTGTGATGGTACCCCAGGAGAAGTCCAAATGTGTGAGGGTAGAATATATATCTGACAGGGGTAAAATTGAAAAAAGATGAATAAAATTTTTTTTTGGACTTGGTCATTTTTCTGGCGTTTATCAGACTTTAAGATAGGGGAAATGTCAGTGAGCGTTCCGATTTCATTTCCAGAGTGATTCGCCCAATGAGTCCTTGATATTTAGTCGTTTTCAGCCAATTTTCTGGATTTTTGAAAACTTCACTTTTTTGTGAAAATATCCACTAAATGAGGGAATAATATGTATGAGGGTACCCCAGGAGAGTTCCAAATGTGTGTGGGTAGAATATATATCCCACGGGGGTAAAATTGAAAAAAGTTGAAAAAAATTTTTTTTTGGACATGGTCATTTTTCTGGCGTTTATCAGAGTTTAAGATAGGGGAAATGTCAGTGAGCGTTCCGATTTCAGTTCCAGAGCGATTTGCCCAATGAGTCCTTGATATTTAGTCGTTTTCGGCCAATTTTCTGGATTTTTGAACATTTCACTTTTTTGTAAAAATATCCCCTAAATGAGGGAATAATATGTGTGAGGGTACCCCAGGAGAGTTCTAAATGTGTGTGGGTAGAATATATATCCCACAGGGGTAAAATTTAAAAAAGTTGAAAAAAATTTTTTTTTGGACTTAGTCATTTTTCCGGCGTTTATCAGACTTTCAGATAGGGGAAATGTCAGTGAGCGTTCCGATTTCAGTTCCAGAGTGATTCGCCCAATGAGTCTTTGATATTTAGTCGTCTTCAGCCAATTTTCTGGATTTTTGAAAATTTCACTTTTTTTGTGAAAATATCCACTAAATGAGGGAATAATATGTGTGAGGGTACCCCAGGAGAGTTCCAAATGTGTGTGGGTAGAATATATATCCCACGGGGTTAAAATTGAAAACATTTTTTTTTTTGGACTTAGTCATTTTTCCGACGTTTATTAGACTTTCAGATAGGGGAAATGTCAGTGAGCGTTCCGATTTCTGTTCCAGAGTGATTCGCCCAATGAGTCCTTGATATTTAGTCGTTTTCAGCCAATTTTCTGGATTTTTGAAAATTTCTCTTTTATGTGAAAATATCCACTAAATAAGGGAATAATATGTATGAGGGTACCCCAGGAGAGTTCCCAATGTGTGTGGGTAGAATATTTATCTGACGGGGGTAAAATTGAAAAAAGTTGAAAAAAAATTTTTTTTGGACTTAGTCATTTTTCCGACGTTTATCAGACTTTCAGATAGGGGAAATGTCAGTGAGCATTCCGATTTCAGTTCCAGAGCGATTCGCCCAATGAGTCCTTGTTATTTAGTCGTTTTCAGCCAATTTTCTGGATTTTTGAAAATTTCACTTTTTTGTGAAAATATCCACTAAATGAGGGAATAATATGTATGAGGGTACCCCAGGAGAGTTCCAAATGTGTGTGGGTAGAATATATATCCCACGGGGGTAAAATTGAAAACATTTTTTTTTTTGGACTTAGTCATTTTTCAGACGTTTATTAGACTTTCAGATAGGGGAAATGTCAGTGAGCGTTCCCATTTCTGTTCCAGAGCGATTCGTCCAATGAGTCCTTGATATTTAGTCGTTTTCAGCCAATTTTCTGGATTTTTGAAAATTTCACTTTTTTGTCAAAATATCCACTAAATGAGGGAATAATATGTGTGAGGGTACCCCAGGAGAGTTCCAAATGTGTGTGGGTAGAATATATATCCCACGGGGGTAAAATTGAAAAAAGTTGAAAAAATTTTTTTTTTGGACTTAGTTATTTTTCCGGCGTCTACCAGACTTTCAGACAGGGCAAATGTCAGTGATCGTTCCGATTTCAGTTCCAAAGCGATTCGCCCAATGAGTCCTTGATATTTAGTCGTTTTCAGCCAAGTTTCTGGATTTTTGAAAATTTCACTTTTTTGTGAAAATATCCACTAAATGAGGGAATAACTTGTGTGAGGGTACCCCAGGAGAGTTCCAAATGTGTGTGGGTAGAATATATATCCCACGGGGGTAAAATTGAAAAAAGTTGAAAAAATTTTTATTTGGACTTATTCATTTTTCCGACGTTTATCAGACTTTCAGATAGAGGAAATGTCAGTGAGCATTCCCATTTCAGTTCCAGATCGATTCGCCCAATGAGTCCTTGATATTTAGTCGTTTTCAGCCAATTTTCTTGATTTTTGAAAATTTCACTTTTTTGTGAAAATATCCACTAAATGAGGGAATAATATGTGTGAGGGTACCGCAGGAGAGATCCAAATGTGTGTGGGTAGAATATATATCCCACGGGGGTAAAACTGAAAAAAGTTTAAAAAAATTTTTTTTTGTACTTCGTCAATTTTCCGGCGTCTATCAGACTTTCAGATAGGGCAAATGTCAGTGAGCGTTCCGATTTCAGTTCCAAAGCGATTCGCCCAATGAGTCCTTGATATTTAGTCGTTTTCAACCAAGTTTCTGGATTTTTGAAAATTTCACTTTTTTGTGAAAATATCCACTAAATGAGGGAATAACTTGTGTGAGGGTACCCCAGGAGAGTTCCAAATGTGTGTGGGTAGAATATATATCCCACGGGGGTAAAATTGAAAAAAGTTGAAAAAATTTTTATTTGGACTTATTCATTTTTCCGACGTTTATCAGACTTTCAGATAGAGGAAATGTCAGTGAGCATTCCCATTTCAGTTCCAGATCGATTCGCCCAATGAGTCCTTGATATTTAGTCGTTTTCAGCCAATTTTCTTGATTTTTGAAAATTTCACTTTTTTGTGAAAATATCCACTAAATGAGGGAATAATATGTGTAAGGGTACCGCAGGAGAGATCCAAATGTGTGTGGGTAGAATATATATCCCATGGGGGTAAAATTGAAAAAAGTTGAAAAAAATTTTTTTTGGACTTATTCATTTTTCCGACGTTTATCAGACTTTCAGATAGGGCAAATGTCAGTGATCGTTCCGATTTCAGTTCCAGAGCGATTCGCCCAATGAGTCCTTGATATTTAGTCGTTTTCAGCCAAGTTTCTTGATTTTTGAAAATTTCACTTTTTTGTGAAAATATCCACTAAATGAGGGAATAATATGTGTGAGGGTACCCCAGGAGAGTTCCAAATGTGTGTGGGTAGAATATATATCCCACGGGGGTAAAATTGAAAAAAGTGGAAAAAATTTTTTTTTTGGACTTATACATTTTTCCGCCGTTTATCAGACTTTCAGATAGGGGAAATGTCAGTGAGCGTTCCGATTTCAGTTCCAGAGCGATTCGCCCAATGAGTCCTTGATATTTAGTCGTTTTTAGCCAAGTTTCTGCATTTTTGAAAATTTTACTTTTTTGTGAAAATATCCACTAAATGAGGGAATAATATGTGTGAGGGTACCCCAGGAGAGTTCCAAATGTGTGTGGGTAGAATATATATCCCACGGGGGTAAAATTGAAAAAAGTTGAAAAAATTTTTTTTTGGACTTATTCATTTTTCCGACGTTTATCAGACTTTCAGATAGAGGAAATGTCAGTGAGCGTTCCGATTTCAGTTCCAAAGCGATTCGCCCAATGAGTCCTTGATATTTAGTCAATTTCAGCCAATGTTCTGGATTTTTGAAAATTTCACTTTTTTGTGAAAATATCCACTAAATGAGGGAATAATATGTGTGAGGGGACCCCAGGAGAGTTCCAAATGTGTGTGGGTAGAATATATATCCCACGGGGGTAAAATTGAAAAAAGTTAAAAAAAATTTTTTTTTGTACTTAGTCAATTTTCCGGCGTCTACCCGACTTTCAGATAGGGCAAATGTCAGTGATCGTTCCGATTTCAGTTCCAAAGCGATTCGCCCAATGAGTCCTTGATATTTAGTCGTTTTCAGCCAAGTTTCTGGATTTTTGAAAATTTCACTTTTTTGTGAAAATATCCACTAAATGAGGGAATAACTTGTGTGAGGGTACCCCAGGAGAGTTCCAGATGTGTGTGGGTAGAATATATATCCCACGGGGGTAAAATTGAAAAAAGTTGAAAAAATTTTTATTTGGACTTATTCATTTTTCCGACGTTTATCAGACTTTCAGATAGAGGAAATGTCAGTGAGCATTCCCATTTCAGTTCCAGATCGATTCGCCCAATGAGTCCTTGATATTTAGTCGTTTTCAGCCAATTTTCTTGATTTTTGAAAATTTCACTTTTTTGTGAAAATATCCACTAAATGAGGGAATAATATGTGTGAGGGTACCGCAGGAGAGATCCAAATGTGTGTGGGTAGAATATATATCCCACGGGGGTAAAATAGAAAAAGGTTGAAAAAAAATTTTTTTTGGACTTAGTCATTTTTCCAACGTTTATCAGACTTTCAGATAGAGGAAATGTCAGTGAGCATTCCGATTTCAGTTCCAGATCGATTCACCCAATGAGTCCTTGATATTTAGTCTTTTTCAGCCAATTTTCTGGATTTTTGAAAATTTCACTTTTTTGTGATAATATCCACTAAATGAGGGACTAATATGTGTGAGGGTATGCCAGGAGAGATCCAAATGTGTGTGGGTAGAATATATATCCCACGGGGGTAAAATTGAAAAAAGTTGAAAAAAAAATTTTTTGGACTTATTCATTTTTCCGACGTTTATCAGACTTTCAGATAGGGCAAATGTCAGTGATCGTTCCGATTTCAGTTCCAGAGCGATTCGCCCAATGAGTCCTTGATATTTAGTCGTTTTCAGCCAAGTTTCTTGATTTTTGAAAATTTCACTTTTTTGTGAAAATATCCACTAAATGAGGGAATAATATGTGTGAGGGTACCCCAGGAGAGTTCCAAATGTGTGTGGGTAGAATATATATCCCACGGGGGTAAAATTGAAAAAAGTTGAAAAATTTTTTTTTTTGGACTTATTCATTTTTCCGCCGTTTATCAGACTTTCAGATAGAGGAAATGTCAGTGAGCGTTCCAATTTCAGTTCCAAAGCGATTCGCCCAATGAGTCCTTGATATTTAGTCGTTTTCAGCCAATTTTCTTGATTTTTGAAAATTTCACTTTTTTGTGAAAATATCCACTAAATGAGGGAATAATATGTGTGATGGTACCCCAGGAGAGTTCCAAATGTGTGTTGTTAGAATATATATCCCACGGGGGTAAAATTGCAAAAAGTTTCAAAAAAAATTTTTTTGTACCTAGTCAATTTTCCGGCGTCTATCAGACTTTCAGATAGGGCAAATGTCAGTGATCGTTCCGATTTCAGTTCCAGAGCGATTCGCTCAATGAGTCCTTGATATTTAATCGTTTTCAGCCAAGTTTCTGGATTTTTGAAAATTTCACTTTTTTGTGAAAATATCCACTAAATGAGGGAATAATATGTGTGAGGGGACTCCAGGACAGTTCCAAATGTGTGTGGGTAGAATATATATCCCACGGGGGTAAAATTGAAAAAAGTTTAAAAAATTTTTTTTTGTACTTAGTAAATTTTCCGGCGTCTATCAGACTTTCAGATAGGGCAAATGTCAGTGATCGTTCCAATTTCAGTTCCAGAGCGATTCGCCCAATGAGTCCTTGATATTTAGTCGTTTTCACCAAGTTTCTTGATTTTTGAAAATTTCACTTTTTTGTGAAAATATCCACTAAATGACGGAATAATATGTGTGAGGGTACCCCAGGAGAGTTCGAAATGTGTGTGGGTAGAATATATATCCCACGGGGGTAAAATTGAAAAAAGTTTAAAACAATTTTTTTTTGTACTTAGTCAATTTTCCGGCGTCTACCAGACTTTCAGATAGGGCAAATGTCAGTGATCGTTACGATTTCAGTTCCAGATCAATTCACCCAATGTGTCCTTGATATTTAGTCTTTTTCAGCCAATTTTCTGGATTTTTGAAAATTTCACTTTTTTGTGAAAATATCCACTAAATGAGGGAATAATATGTATGAGGGTACCCCAGGAGAGTTCCAAATGTGTGTGGGTAGAATATATATCCCACGGGGGTAAAATTGAAAAAAGTTGAAAAAATTTTTTTTTGGACTTATTCATTTTTCTGACGTTTATCAGACTTTCAGATGGAGGAAATGTCAGTGAGCATCCCGATTTCACTTCCAGATCGATTCGCCCAACGAGTCCTTGATATTTAGTCGTTTTCAGCCAATTTTCTTGATTTTTGAAAATTTCACTTTTTTGTGAAAATATCCACTAAATGAGGGAATAATATGTGTGAGGGTACCCCAGGAGAGATTCAAATGTGTGTGGGTAGAATATATATACCACGGGGGTAAAATAGAAAAAGGTTGAAAAAAAATTTTTTTTGGACTTAGTCATTTTTCCAACGTTTATCAGACTTTCAGATAGAGGAAATGTCAGTGAGCGTTCCGATTTCAGTTCCAGATCGATTCACCCAATGAGTCCTTGATATTTAGTCTTTTTCAGCCAATTTTCTGGATTTTTGAAAATTTCACTTTTTTGTGATAATATCCACTAAATGAGGGAATAATATGTGTGAGGGTACCCCAGGAGAGTTCCAGATGTGTGTGGGTAGAATATATATCCCATGGGGGTAAAATTGAAAAAAGTTGAAAAAATTTTTTTTTTGGACTTATTCATTTTTCCGACGTTTATCAGACTTTCAGATAGAGGAAATGTCAGTGAGCGTTCCGATTTCAGTTCCAGAGCGATTCGCCCAATGAGTCCTTGATATTTAGTCGTTTTCAGCCAAGTTTCTTGATTTTTGAAAATTTCACTTTTTTGTGAAAATATCCACTAAATGAGGGAATAATATGTGTGAGGGTACCCCAGGAGAGTTCCAAATGTGTGTGGGTAGAATATATATCCCACGGGGGTAAAATTGAAAAAAGTTTTAAAAAATTTTTTCTTTTGTACTTAGTCAATTTTCCGGCGTCTACCAGACTTTCAGATAGAGGAAATGTCAGTGAGCGTTCCGATTTCAGTTCCAAAGCGATTCGCCCAATGAGTCTTTGATATTTAGTCAATTTCAGCCAATGTTCTGGATTTTTGAAAATTTCACTTTTTTGTGAAAATATCCACTAAATGAGGGAATAATATGTGTGAGGGGACCCCAGGAGAGTTCCAAATGTGTGTGGGTAGAATATATATCCCACGGGGGTAAAATTGAAAAAAGTTTAAAAAATTTTTTTTTGTACTTAGTCAATTTTCCGGCGTCTATCAGACTTTCAGATAGGGCAAATGTCAGTGATCGTTCCGATTTCAGTTCCAGATCGATTCACCCAATGAGTCCTTGATATTTAGTCGTTTTCAGCCAATTTTCTGGATTTTTGAAAATTTCACTTTTTTGTGAAAATATCCACTAAATGAGGGAATAATATGTGTGAGGGGACCCCAGGAGAGTTCCAAATGTGTGTGGGTAGAATATATATCCCACGGGGGTAAAATTGAAAGAAGTTTAAAAAAATTTTTTTTTGGACTTATTCATTTTTCCGCCGTTTATCAGACTTTCAGATAGGGCAAATGTCAGTGATCGTTCCGATTTCAGTTCCAGAGCGATTCGCCCAATGAGTCCTTGATATTTAGTCGTTTTCAGCCAAGTTTCTGGATTTTTGAAAATTTCACTTTTTTGTGAAAATATCCACTAAATGAGGGAATAATATGTGTGAGGGTACCCCAGGAGAGATTCAAATGTGTGTGGGTAGAATATATATCCCATGGGGGTAAAATTGAAAAAAGTTGAAAAAATTTTTTTTTTGGACTTATTCATTTTTCCGACGTTTATCAGACTTTCAGATAGAGGAAATGTCAGTGAGCGTTCCGATTTCAGTTCCAGAGCGATTCGCCCAATGAGTCCTTGATATTTAGTCGTTTTCAGCCAAGTTTCTTGATTTTTGAAAATTTCACTTTTTTGTGAAAATATCCACTAAATGAGGGAATAATATGTGTGAGGGTACCCCAGGAGAGTTCCAAATGTGTGTGGGTAGAATATATATCCGACGGGGGTAAAATTGAAAAAAGTTTTAAAAAATTTTTTCTTTTGTACTTAGTCTATTTTCCGGCGTCTACCAGACTTTCAGATAGGGCAAATGTCAGTGATCGTTCCGATTTCAGTTCCAGATCGATTTACCCATTGAGTCCATGATTTTTAGTCTTTTTCAGCCAATTTTCTGGATTTTTGAAAATTTCACTTTTTTGTGATAATATCCACTAAATGAGGGAATAATATGTGTGAGGATACCCCAGGAGAGTTCCAAATGTGTGAGGGTAGAATATATATCCCACGGGGGTAAAATTGAAAAAAGTTGAAAAAAAATTTTTTTTGGACTTAGTCAATTTTACGGCGTCTATCAGACTTTCAGATAGGGCAAATGTCAGTGATCGTTCCGATTTCAGGTCCAGAGCGATTCGCCCAATGAGTCCTTGATATTTAGTCGTTTTCAGCCAAGTTTCTTGATTTTTGAAAATTTCACTTTTTTATGAAAATATCCACTAAATGAGGGAATAATATGTGTGAGGGTACCCCAGGAGAGTTCCAAATGTGTGTGGGTAGAATATATATCCCACGGGGGTAAAATTTAAAAAAGTTGAAAAAAATTTTTTTTGGACTTATTCATTTTTCCGACGTTTATCAGACTTTCAGATAGAGGAAATGTCAGTGAGCGTTCCGATTGCAGTTCCAAAGCGATTCGCCCAATGAGTCCTTGATATTTAGTCAATTTCAGCCAATGTTCTGGATTTTTGAAAATTTCACTTTTTTGTGAAAATATCCACTAAATGAGGGAATAATATGTGTGAGGGGACCCCAGGAGAGTTCCAAATGTGTGTGGGTAGAATATATATCCCACGGGGGTAAAATTGAAAAAAGTAAAAAAAATTTTTTTTTGTACTTAGACGCCGGAAAATTGACTATCAGACTTTCAGATAGGGCAAATGTAGGTGATCGTTCCGATTTCAGTTCCAGAGCGAGTCGCCCAATGAGTCCTTGATATTTAGTCGTTTTCAGCCAAGTTTCTGGATTTTTGAAAATTTCACTTTTTTGTGAAAATATCCACTAAATGAGGGAATAATATGTGTGAGGGGACCCCACGAGAGTTCCAAATGTGTGTGGGTACAATATATATCCCACGGGGGTAAAATTGAAAGAAGTTTAAAAAAATTTTTTTTTGTACTTAGTCAATTTTCCGGCGTCTACCATACTTTCAGATAGGGCAAATTTCAGTGATAGTTCCGATTTCAGTTCCAGATCGATTTACCCAATGAGTCCTTGATGTTTAGTCTTTTTCAGCCAATTTTCTGGATTTTTGAAAATTTCACTTTGTGATAATATCCACTAAATGAGGGAATAATATGTGTGAGGGTACCCCAGGAGAGTTTCAAATGTGTGTGGGTAGAATATATATCCCACGGGGGTAAAATTGAAAAAAGTTGAAAAAATTTTTTTTTTGGACTTATTCATTTTTCCGCTGTTTATCAGACTTTCAGATAGGGGAAATGTCAGTAAGCGTTCCGATTTCAGTTCCAGAGCGATTCGCCCAATGAGTCCTTGATATTTAGTCGCTTTCAGCCAAGTTTCTGGATTTTTGAAAATTTCACTTTTTTGTGAAAATATCCACTAAATGAGGGACTAATATGTGTGAGGGTACCACAGGAGAGATCCAAATGTGTGTGGGTAGAATATATATCCCAAGGGGGTAAAATTGAAAAAAGTTAAAAAAAAATTTTTTTTGTACTTAGTCATTTTTCCGGTGTCTATGAGACGTTCAGATAGGGCAAATGTCAGTGATCGTTCCGATTTCAGTTCCAGAGCGACTCGCTCAATGAGTCCTTGATATTTAGTCGTTTTCAGCCAAGTTTCTGGATTTTTGAAAATTTCACTTTTTTGTGAAAATATCCACTAAATGAGGGAATAATATGTGTGAGGGTACCCCAGGAGAGTTCCAAATGTGTGTGGGTAGAATATATATCCCACGGTAGTAAAATTGAAAAAAATTGAAAAATTTCTTTTTTTGGACTTAGTCATTTTTCCAACGTTTATCAGACTTTCAGATAGAGGAAATGTCAGTGAGCGTTCCGATTTCACTTCCAGATCGATTCACCCAATGAGTCCTTGATATTTAGTCTTTTTCAGCAAATTTTCTGGATTTTTGAAAATTTCACTTTTTTGTGATAATATCCACTAAATGAGGGAATAATATGTGTGAGGGTACCCCAGGAGAGTTCCAAATGTGTGTGGGTAGAATATATATCCCACGGGGGTAAAATTGAAAAAAGTTAAAAAATTTTTTTTTGGACTTATTCATTTTTCCGACGTTTATCAGACTTTCAGATAGAGGAAATGTCAGTGAGCATTCCGATTTCAGTTCCAGATCGATTCGCCCAATGAGCCCTTGATATTTAGTCAATTTCAGCCAATGTTCTGGATTTTTGAAAATTTGACTTTTTTGTGAAAATATCCACTAAATGAGGGAATAATATGTGTGAGGGGACCCCAGGAGGGTTCCAAATGTGTGTGGGTAGAATATATATCCCACGGGGGTAAAATTGAAAAAAGTTTAAAAAAAATTTTTTTTGGACTTATTCATTGTTCCGCCGTTTATCAGACTTTCAGATAGGGCAAATGTCAGTGAGCGTTCCGATTTCAGTTCCAGAGCGATTCGCCCAATGAGTCCTTGATATTTAGTCAATTTCAGCCAATGACCTGGATTTTTGAAAATTTCACTTTTTTGTGAAAATATCCACTAAATGAGGGAAAAATATGTGTGAGGGGACCCCAGGAGAGTTCCAAATGTGTGTGGGTTGAATATATGTCCCACGGGGGTAAAATTGAAAAAAGTTTAAAAAAATTTTTTTTTGTACTTAGTCAATTTTCCGGCGTCTATAAGACTTTCAGATAGGGCAAATGTCAGTGATCGTTCCGATTTCAGTTCCAGAGCGATTCGCCCAATGAGTCCTTGATATTTAGTCGTTTTCAGCCAAGTTTCTGGATTTTTGAAAATTTCACTTTTTTGTGAAAATATCCACTAAATGAGGGAATAATATGTGTGAGGGGACCCCAGGAGAGTTCCAAATGTGTGTGGGTATAATATATATCCCACGGGGGTAAAACTGAAAAAAGTTTAAAAAAAAATTTTTTTGTACTTAGTCAATTTTCCGGCGTCTATCAGACTTTCAGATAGGGCAAATGTCAGTGATCGTTCCGATTTCAGTTCCAGAGCGATTCGCCCAATGAGTCCTTGATATTTATTCAATTTCAGCCAATGACCTGGATTTTTGAAAATTTCACTTTTTTGTGAAAATATCCACTAAATGAGGGAAAAATATGTGTGAGGGGACCCCAGGAGAGTTCCAAATGTGTGTGGGTATAATATATATCCCACGGGGGTAAAACTGAAAAAAGTTTAAAAAAAATTTTTTTTGTACTTAGTCAATTTTCCGGCGTCTATCAGACTTTCAGATAGGGCAAATGTCAGTGATCGTTCCGATTTCAGTTCCAGAGCGATTCGCCCAATGAGTCCTTGATATTTAGTCGTTTTCAGCCAAGTTTCTGGATTTTTGAAAATTTCACTTTTTTGTGAAAATATCCACTAAATGAGGGAATAATATGTGTGAGGGGACCCCAGGAGAGTTCCAAATGTGTGTGGGTAGAATATCTATCCCACGGGGGTAAAATTGAAAAAAGTTTAAAAAAAATTTTTTTTGGACTTAGTCATTTTTCCAACGTTTATCAGACTTTCAGACAGAGGAAATGTCAGTGAGCATTACGATTTCAGTTCCATATCGATTCACCCAATGAGTCCTTGATATTTAGTCATTTTCAGCCAATTTTCTGGATTTTTGAAAATTTCACTTTTTTGTGAAAATATCCACTAAATGAGGGAATAATATGTGTGAGGGGACCCCAGGAGAGTTCCAAATGTGTGTGGGTAGAATATATATCCCATGGGGGTAAAATTGAAAAAAGTTTAAAAAAAATTTTTTTTTGACTTAGTCATTTTTCCAACGGTTATCAGACTTTCAGATAGAGGAAATGTCAGTGATCGTTCTGATTTCAGTTCCACATCGATTCGCCCAATGAGTCCTTGATATTTAGACGTTTTCAGCCAATTTTCTGGATTTTTGAAAATTTCACTATTTTGTGAAAATATCCACTAAATGATAGAATAATATGTGTGAGGGTACCCAGGAGAGATCCAAATGTGTGTGGGTAGAATATATATCCCACGGGGGTAAAATTTAAAAAAGTTTAAAAATTTTTTTTTTTGGACTTAGTCATTTTTCTTGCGTTTATCAGACTTTCAGATAGGGCAAATGTCAGTTATCGTTCCGATTTCAGTTCCAGAGCGATTCGCCCAATGAGTCCTTGATATTTAGTCGTTTTCAGCCAATTTTCTTGATTTTTGAAAATTTCACTTTTTTGTGAAAATATCCAATAAATGAGGGAATAATATGTGTGAGGGTACCCCAGGAGAGATCCAAATGTGTGTGGGTAGAATATATATCCCACGGGGGTAAAATTGAAAAAAGTTGAAAAAAATTTTTTTTGGACTTATTCATTTTTCTGACGTTTATCAGACTTTCAGATAGAGGAAATGTCAGTGAGCGTTCCGATTTCAGTTCCAGATCGATTCGCCCAATGAGTCCTTGATATTTAGTCGTTTTCAGCCAATTTTCTTGATTTTTGAAAATTTCACTTTTTTGTGAAAATATCCACTAAATGAGGGAATAATATGTGTGAGTGTACCCCAGGACAGATCCAGATGTGTGTGGGTAGAATATATATCCCACGGGGGTAAAATTGAAAAAAGTTTAAAAATTTTTTTTTTGTACTTAGTCAATTTTCCGGCGTCTATCAGACTTTCAGATAGGGCAAATGTCAGTGATCGTTCCGATTTCAGTTCCAGAGCGATTCGCCCAATGAGTCCTTGATGTTTAGTCTTTTTCAGCCAATTTTCTGGATTTTTGAAAATTTTACTTTTTTGTGAAAATATCCACTAAATGAGGGAATAATATGTGTGAGAGGACCCCAGGAGAGTTCCAAATGTGTGTGGGTAGAATATATATCCCACGGGGGTAAAATTCAAAAAAGTTTAAAAAAATTTTTTTTGGGACTTTGTCATTTTTCCAACGTTTATCAGACTTTCAGATAGAGGAAATGTCAGTGAGCTTTCCGATTTCAGTTCCAGATCGATTCACCCAATGAGTCCTTGATGTTTAGTCTTTTTCAGCCAATTTTCTGGATTTTTGAAAATGTCACTTTTTTGTGAAAATATCCACTAAATGAGGGAATAATATGTGTGAGGGTACCCCAGGAGAGTTCCAAATGTGTGTGGGTAGAATATATATCCCACGCGGGTAAAATTGAAAAAAGTTGAAAAAATTTTTTTTTGGACTTATTCATTTTTCCGACGTTTATCAGACTTTCAGATAGAGGAAATGTCAGTGAGCGTTCCGATTTCAGTTCCAGATCGATTCGCCCAATGAGTCCTTGATATTTAGTCGTTTTCAGCCAATTTTCTTGATTTTTGAAAATGTCACTTTTTTGTGAAAATATCCACTAAATGAGGGAATAATGTGTGAGGGTACCCCAGGAGAGTTCCAAATGTGTGTGGGTAGAATATATATCCCACGGGGGTAAAATTGAAAAAAGTTTTAAAAAAATTTTTTTTGGACTTAGTCATTTTTCGGGCGTTTATCAGACTTTCAGATAGGGCAAATGTCAGTGAGCGTTCCGATTTCAGTTCCGGAGCGATTCGCCCAATGAGTCCTTGATATTTAGTCGTTTTCAGCCAGGTTTCTGGATTTTTGAAAATTTCACTTTTTTGTGAAAATATCCACTAAATGAGGGAATAATATGTGTGAGGGTACACCAGGAGAGATCCAAATGTGTGTGGGTAGAATATATATCCCACGGGGGTAAAATTTAAAAAAGTTTTAAAAATTTTTTTTTGCACTTAGTCATTTTTCCAACTTTTATCAGACTTTCAGATAGAGGAAATGTCAGTGAGCTTTCCGATTTCAGTTCCAGATCGATTCACCCAATGAGTCCTTGATGTTTAGTCTTTTTCAGCCAATTTTCTGGATTTTTGAAAATTTCACTTTTTTGTGAAAATATCCACTAAATGAGGGAATAATATGTGTGAGGGTACCCCAGGAGAGTTCCAAATGTGTGTGGGTAGAATATATATCCCACGGGGGTAAAATTGAAAAAAGTTGAAAACATTTTTTTTTGGACTGATTCATTTTTCCGACGTTTATCAGACTTTCAGATAGAGGAAATGTCAGTGAGCATTCCGATTTCAGTTCCAGATCGATTCGCCCAATGAGTCCTTGATATTTAGTCAATTTCAGCCAATGTTCTGGATTTTTGAAAATTTCACTTTTTTGTGAAAATATCCACTAAATGAGGGAATAATATGTGTGAGGGTACCCCAGGAGAGATCCAAATGTGTGTGGGTAGAATATATATCCCACGGGGGTAAAATTGAAAAAGGTTTAAAAAAATTTTTTTTTGGACTTACTAATTTTTCCAACGTTTATCAGACTTTCAGATAGGGGAAATGCCAGTGAGCGTTCCGATTTCAGTTCCAGAGCAATTCGCCCAATGAATCCTTGATATTTTGTCGTTTTCAGCCAAGTTTCTGGATTTTTGAAAATTTCACTTTTTTGTGAAAATATCCACTAAATGAGGGAATAATATGTGTGAGGGTACCCCAGGAGAGTTCCAAATGTGTGTGGGTAGAATATATATCCCACGGGGGTAAAATTGAAAAAAGTTTAAAAATTTTTTTTTTTGGACTTAGTCATTTTTCCAACGTTTATCAGACTTTCAGATAAGGCAAATGTAAGTGAGTGCTCCGATTTCAGTTCCAGATCGATTCACCCAATGAGTCCTTGATATTTAGTCGTTTTCAGCATATTTTCTGGATTTTTGAAAATTTCACTTTTTTGTGAAAATATCCACTAAATGAGGGAATAATATGTGTGAGGGTACCCCAGGAGAGTTCTAAATGTGTGTGGGTAGAATATATATCACACGGGGGTAAAATTGAAAAAAGTTGAAAAAAAATTTTTTGGGGACTTTGGCATTTTTCCAACATTTATCAGACTTTCAGATAGGGGAAATGTCAGTGAGCGTTCTGATTTCAGTTCCAGAGCGATTTGCCCAATGAGTCATTGATTTTTAGTCGTTTTCAGCCAAGTTTCTGGGTTTTTGAAAATTTCACTTTTTTGTGAAAATATCCACTAAATGAGGGAATAATATGTGTGGGGGTACCCCAGGAGAGTTCCAAATGTGTGTGGGTAAAATATATATCCCACGGGGGTAAAATTCAAAAAAGTTGAAAAAAATTTTTTTTTGGAGTTAGTCATTTTATCAGCGTTTATCAGACTTTCAGATAGGGGAAATATCAGTGAGCGTTCCGATTTCAGTTCCAGAGCGATTCGCCCAATGAGTCCTTGATATTTAGTCATTTTCAGCCAAGTTGCTGGATTTTTGAAAATTTCACTTTTTTGTGAAAATATCCACTAAATGAGGGAATAATATGTGTGAGGGTACCCCAGGAGAGTTCAAAATGTGTGTGGGTAGAATATCTATCCCACGGGGGTAAAATTGAAAAAAATGTAAAAAAAATTTTTTTTGGACTTAGTCATTTTTTTGACATTTATCAGACTTTCAGATAGGGGAAATGTCAGTGAGCGTTCCGATATCAGTTCCAGAGCGATTCGCCCAATGAGTCCTTGATATTTAGTCGTTTTCAGCCAATTTTCTGGATTTTTGAAAATTTCCCTTTTTTGTCAAAATATCCACTAAATGAGGGAATAATATGTGTGAGGGTACCCCAGGAGAGTTCCAAATGTGTGTGGGTAGAATATATATCCCACGGGGGTAAAATTGAAAAAAGTTGAAAAATTTTTTTTTTTGGTCTTACCGTATATTCCGGCGTATAAGACGACTTTTGAAGACTGAAAAATCTTCTGTCTAGTCTGGGGTCGTCTTATACGCCGGTAATGCTTTTGAACTTTCAGAAATTGACATGCGGGGATACTCTGGGGGTGTTAATAAGCTGCTGTGGCCGTATCCCTGCCATGTCGGAGTTAATATAAGGTGGAGGGAGTTAAAATACCGCGGCGGTAGGTCCAGACAGTCAGCGCTTCTGAGCTGAAACTGACACATCGCTGCGTATTCCCAGCTCCGGACACAGCGCAGGGCTTCTGTGCCGACAGCTTTCACTTGTCACAGAAGCGCTGCGCTGTGTCCGGAGCAGGGAAGTTCGCATCGCTTCTGTGACAATATATGAAAACCGGCAATTCAGCAGCGGCATAAGCCGGCACCCGACAATTTAGAATAGAAAGAATAGAGCTTCACACATAGATTAGATAGATAGAAACATGTCAGTCACATATATATGAAGTACAGTGACAGTGTTGCTTACTGTACTTGTCATTTAGTGTAAAGGATTTATTAAAACAAATAATAGTGTTTTTATGCACCGTCTCTTTAAAAAAGCCACCGGCAATTCAGCAGCGGTACCCGACAATTTATAACAGACAGAATAGAGCATCACACATAGATTAGATAGATAGAAACATGTCAGTCACAAATATATGAAGTACAGTGATAGTGTTGGTTACTGTACTTGTCATCTAATGTTAAATTAACGGATTTATTAAAAAAAAAATTGGCGTGGGGTTCCCCTTAATTTTAGTCTCTAGCGGAGGTTAAGCAGACGGCTGGGGCAGATGTTTGAAGCCTGGGAAGGGGGTAATACCCACGAAGCTTCCCAGGCTACTAATATCAGCCCCCAGCTGAATACTTAGCCTTTACTAGCTATTAAAATGGGGGATCCCAAAAAAATGACGTGGGGTCCCCCCTATTTTAATAGCTAGCAAAGGCTAGGCAGACAGCTGGAGGCTGATATTAATAGCCCAGGAAGGGTGTCATGAATATTGGCCCCCTCCCAGGCTAGAAACACCAGCCGTCAGCCGCCCCAGAAATGGCGCATCCATAGGATGCGCCAATTCTGGCACTTAGCCTCGCTCTTCCCACTGCCCTGTAGCGGTGGCAGTGGGGTAATAGGGCTGGGGTTGATGTCAGCTTATAATGCCAGCTGACATCAAGCCCAGGTTAGTAATGGAGAGGCGTCTATAAGACACCCCCATTACTAACCCCATAGTCAAAGTTAAAAAAAACACAAACACCCAGAATAAAGTCCTTTAATTGAAATAAAGACACAAATCTTTATTGTTCTAAATTAAACCATACTTACCATCACGCCCATTCCAGCTGAAGCCAACGATCTCCTGCAATAAAAGAAAAATAATAAAGCAACCTCATCCTTACCTCTCCATGGTTCCCAGGACGGGTCCAGCTCTGCTACATCGAGATGACAGGCTGGACCGCAGCAGAAAGCTGCCATCCAGCCTGTCATCCCGCAGACACTGAGAAGCGCAGGCATGCTTGCGCTCCTCAGTGTCTGACTGTGACGGCATCCAGATGAGCCGACAATGAACTCAGCTCACCTCCTGGATGTCCGTCACTGACAGCGTGGGAAACTTCTACTGCGCATGCGGGGAGCAGGAGAATTTTCCCACGCTGTCAGTGACGTGCATGAGGTGAGCCGAGTTCATTGGACATGATCTCGGCTCATCTGGATGCCGTCACAGTCAGACACTGAGGAGTGCAAGCATGCCTGCGCTTCTCAGTGTCTGCGGGATGACAGGCTGGATGGCAGCGTTCTGCTGCGGTGCAGCCTGTCATGTGAATGTAGCAGAGCTGAACCGGTCCTTGGAACCATGGAAAGGTAAGGATGAGGTTGCTTTATTATTTTACTTTTATTGCAGGAGATCGTTTGCTTCTGCTGGAATGGGCGTGACCGTAAGTATGGTTTAATTTAGAACATTAAAGAATTGTGTCTTTATTTCAATTAAAGGACTTTATTCTGGGTGTTGTGTTTTTTTTAATTACTTTACTAGAAATTCATGGCGGTCATGTCTAATATTGGCGTGACCCCATGAATTTCGGGCTTAGGGCCAGCTGATAAGGCCAAGCTGGCCCTAACCCTTTTATTACCCAGTGAGCCACCGCACCAGGGCCCTGGATGAGTTGGGTACAGCGCCAGAAGATGGCGCTTCTATGAACGCGCCATTTTCCGGGGTGGCTGCAGACTGCAATTTGCAGCGGGGGGGGGGGCCCAGAAAGCTTGGGCCTCCCTGCGCTGCAGATTCCAGCCCCCAGCTGCCTAGTTGTACCTGGCTGGACACAAAAATAGGGCGAAGCCCCACGTATTTTTTTTTTTAATTATTTCATGAAATAATTAAAAAAAAAAGGGCTTCCCTATATTGTTGTGTCCGGCCAGGTACAAATAGGCAGCTGGTGGTTGGGGGCAGCCCGTTCCTGCCTGCTGTACCTGGCTGGACACAAAAATATGGCGAAGCCCCACGTCAACATTTTTGGGAAAAATTAATTACAAAATTAATAATTTAGGGACTGCATCTTTATTAACCCCTCAATTGTCATTTAGTGTTAAAATAAAGGATTTTTTAAAAAGAAAATTGGCGTGGGATCCACCATCATTATAGTCTCTAGCGGAGGTTAAGCAGACGGCTGGGGCAGATGTTTGAAGTCTGGGAAGAGGGTAATACCCACGGAGCTTCCCAGGCTACTAATATCAGCCCCCAGCTGAATACCTAGCCTTTACTAGCTATTAGAATGGGGGACCCCCCCAAAAAATGACGTGGGGTCCCCCCTATTTTAATATGTTTATGAGTGACAGTTTTCCTGCTATATACCTGCGTGTCATAAGAATTTAAATTAAAAAAGGACCATGTTAAATTCAAATCTGTTTTTTTTTAAATTTTACCGGTGTTTGGTATGCGTTGGAAAAGGGGTAGTCTAATACAGTGAATATATCCTAAACTCTATATTTTAACAGGAAAGTAGGGGGGTCGTCTTATACACCAGGTCGTCTTATACGCCGGAATATACGGTAGTAATTTTTTCAGCGTTTATCAGACTTTCAGATAGGGGAAATGTCAGTGAGCGTTCCGATTTCAGTTCCAGAGCGATTCGCCCAATGAGTCCTTGATATTTAGTAGTTTTCAGCCAATTTTCTGGATTTTTGAAAATTTCCCTTTTTTGTGAAAATATCCACTAAATTTGGGAATAATATGTGTGAGGGTACCCCAGGAGAGTTCCAAATGTGTGTGGGTAGAATATATATCCCACGGGGGTAAAATTGAAAAAAGTGAAAAAAAATTTTTTTTTTGGACTTAGTCATTTTTCCGGCGTTTATCAGACTTTCAGATAGGGGAAATGTCAGTGAGCGTTCCGATTTCAGTTCCAGAGCGATTCGCCCAATGAGTCCTTGATATTTAGTCGTTTTCAGCCAATTTTCTGGATTTTTGAAAATTTAACTTTTTTGTGAAAATATCCACTAAATGAGGGAATAATATGTGTGAGGGTACCCCAGGAGAGTTCCAAATGTGTGTGGGTAGAATATATATCCCACGGGGGTAAAATTGAAAAAAGTTGAAAAAATTTTTTTTTTGGACTTAGTCATTTTTCCGGCGTTTATCAGACTTTCAGATAGGGGAAATGTCAGTGATCGTTCCGATTTCAGTTCCAGAGCGTTTCGCCCAATGAGTCCTTGATATTTAGTCGTTTTCAGCCAATATTTTGGATTTTGGAAAATTTCACTTTTTTGTGAAAATATCCACTAAATGAGGGAATAATATGTGTGAGGGTACACCAGGAGAGTTCCAAATGTGTGTGGCTAGAATATATATCCCACGGGGGTAAAATTGAAAAAAGTAGAAAAAAATTTTTTTTAGACTTAGTCATTTTTCCGGCGTTTATCAGACTTTCAGAGAGGAGAAATGTCAGTGAGCGTTCCGATTTCAGTTCCAGAGCGATTTGCCCAATCAGTCCTTGATATTTAGTCGTTTTCAGCCAATTTCTGGATTTTTGAAAATTTCACTTTTTTGTGAAAATATCCACTAAATGAGGGAATAATATGTGTGAGGGTACCCCAGGAGAGTTCCAAATGTGTGTGGGTAGAATATATATCCCACGGGGGTAAAATTGAAAAAAGTTTAAAAAAATTTTTTTGGACTTAGTCATTTTTCCGGCGTTTATCAGACTTTCAGATAGGGGAAATGTCAGTGAGCGTTCCAATTTCAGTTCCAGAGCGATTCGCCCAATGAGTCCTTGATATTTAGTCATTTTCAGCCAATATTTTGGATTTTTGAAAATTTCACTTTTTTGTGAAAATATTCACTAAATGAGGGAATAATATGTGTGAGGGTACCCCAGGAGAGTTCCAAATGTGTGTGGGTAGAATATATATCCCACGGGGGTAAAATTCAAAAAAGTTGAAAAATTTTTTTTTTTGGACTGTCATTTTTCCGGCGTTTATCAGACTTTCAGATAGGGGAAATGTCAGTGAGCGTTCCGATTTCAGTTCCAGAGCGATTCGCCCAATGAGTCCTTGCTATTAAGTTGTTTTCAGGCAATTTTCTGGATTTTTGAAAATATCACTTTTTTTGTGAAAATATCCACTAAATGAGGGAATATGTGTGAGGGTACCCCAGGAGAGTTCCAAATGTGTGTGGGTAGAATATATATCCCACGGGGGCAAAATTGAAAAAAGTTGGAAAATTTTTCTTTTTGGACTTAGTCATTTTTCCGGCGTTTATCAGACTTTCAGATAGGGGAAATGTCAGTGAGCGTTCCGATTTCAGTTCCAGAGCGATTCGCCCAATGAGTCCTTGATATTTAGTCGTTTTTAGCAAATTTTCCTGGATTTTTAAAAATTTCACTTTTTGGTGAAAATATCCACTAAATGAGGGAATAATATGTGTGAGGGTACCCCAGGAGATTTCCAAATGTGTGTGAGTAGAATATATATCCCACGGGGGTAAAATTGATAAAAGGTGAAAAAAATATTTTTTTGCACTTAGTCATTTTTCCGGCGTTCATCAGACATTCAGATAGGGGAAATGTCAGTGAGCGTTCCGATTTCAGTTCCAGAGCGATTCGCCCAATGAGTCCTTGCTATTAAGTTGTTTTTAGGCAAATTTCTGGATTTTTGAAAATTTAACTTTTTTGTGAAAATATCCACTAAATCGGGGAATAATATGTGTGAGGGTACACCAGGAGAGTTCAAAATGTGTGTGGGTAGAATATATATCCCACGGAGGTAAAATTGAAAAAAGTTGAAAATTTTTTTTTTTTGGACTGTCATTTTTCCGGCGTTTATCAGACTTTCAGATAGGGGAAATGTCAGTGAGCGTTCCGATTTCAGTTCCAGAGCGATTCGCCCAATGAGTCCTTGATATTAAGTTGTTTTCAGCCAATTTTCTGGATTTTTGAAAATTTCACTTTTTTGTGAAAATATCCACTAAATGAGGGAATAATTTGTGTGAGGGTACCCCAGGAGAGTTCCAAATGTGTGTGGGTAGAATATATATCCCACGGTGGTAAAATTGAAAAAAGTTGAAATTTTTTTTTTTTTGGACTGTCATTTTTCCGGCGTTTATCAGACTTTCAGATAGGGGAAATGTCAGTGAGCGTTCCGATTTCAGTTCCAGAGCGATTCGCCCAATGAGTCCTTGATATTAAGTTGTTTTCAGCCAATTTTCTGGATTTTTAAAAATTTCACTTTTTGGTGAAAATATCCACTAAAAGAGGGAATAATATGTGTGAGGGTACCCCAGGAGAGTTCCAAATGTGTGTGGGTAGAATATATATCCTACGGGGGTAAAATTGAAAAGAGTTGAAAATTATTTTTTTTTCGATTTAGTCATTTTTCCGGCGTTTATCAGACTTTCAGATAGGGGAAATGTCAGTGAGCATTTCGATTTCAGATCCAGAGCGATTAAACCATTGAGTGCTTGATATTTAGTCGTTTTCAGTCAATTTCTGGATTTTTGAAAATTTCACTTTTTTGCGAAAATATCCACTAAATGAGGGAATAATATGTGTGAGGGTACCCCAGGAGTGTTCCAAATGTGTGTGGGTAGTATATATATCCCACGGGGGTAAAATTTAAAAAAGGTGAAAATAAAAATTTTTTGGACTTAGTCATTTTTCCAGCGTTTATCAGACTTTCAGATGGGGCAAATGTCAGTGAGCGTTCCGATTTCAGCTCCAGAGCGATTCGCCCAATGAGACCTTGATATTTAGTCGTTTTCAGCCAATTTTCTGGATTTTTGAAAATTTCACTTTTTTGTGAAAATATCCACTAAATGAGGGAATATATGTGAGGGTACCCCAGGAGAGTTCCAAATGTGTGTGGGTAGAATATATATCCAACGGGGGTAAAATTGAAAAAAGTTGAAAAAAATTTTTTTGGACTTAGTCATTTTTCCGGCGTTTATCAGACTTTCAGATAGGGGAAATCTCAGTGAGCGTTCCGATTTCAGTTCCAGAACGATTCGCCCAATGAGTCCTTGATATTTAGTCGTTTTCAGCCAATATTTTGGATTTTTGAAAATTTCACTTTTTTGTGAAAATATCCACTAAATGAGGGAATAATTTGTGTGAGGGTACCCCAGGAGAGTTCCAAATGTGTGTGGGTAGAATATATATCCCACGGGGGTAAAATTGAAAAAAGTTGAAAAATTTTTTTTTTTGGACTGTCATTTTTCCGGCGTTTATCAGACTTTCAGATTGGGGAAATGTCAGTGAGCGTTCCGATTTCAGTTCCAGAGCGATTCGCCCAATGAGTCCTTGATATTTAGTCGTTTTCAGGCAATTTTCTGGATTTTTAAAAATTTCACTTTTTGGAGAAAATATCCACTAAATGAGGGAATAATATGTGTGAGGGTATGCCAGGAGAGTTCAAAATGTGTGTGGGTAGAATATATATCCCACGGGGGTAAAATTGAAAAAAGTTTAAAAATTTTTTTTTTTGGACTTAGTCATTTTTCCGGTGTTTATCAGACTTTCAGATAGGTCAAATGTCAGTGAACGTTCCGATTTCAGTTCCAGAGCGATTCACCCAATGAGTCCTTGCTATTAAGTTGTTTTCAGGCAATTTTCTGGATTTTTGAAAATTTCACTTTTTTGTGAAAATATCCACTAAATGAGGGAATAATATGTGTGAGGGTACCCCAGGAGTGTTCCAAATGTGTGTGGGTAGTATATATATCCCACGGGGGTAAAATTTAAAAAAGGTGAAAATAAAAATTTTTTGGACTTAGTCATTTTTCCAGCGTTTATCAGACTTTCAGATGGGGCAAATGTCAGTGAGCGTTCCGATTTCAGCTCCAGAGCGATTCGCCCAATGAGACCTTGATATTTAGTCGTTTTCAGCCAATTTTCTGGATTTTTGAAAATTTCACTTTTTTGTGAAAATATCCACTAAATGAGGGAATAATATGTGTGAGGGTACGCCAGGAGAGTTCCAAATGTGTGTGAGTAGAATATATATCCCACGGGGGTAAAATTTAAAAAAGTTGAAAAATTTTTTTTTGGTCTTAGTCATTTTTCCGGCGTTTATCAGACTTTGAGATAAAGGAAATGTCAGTGAGCATTCCGATTTCAGTTCCAGAGCGATTCGCCCAATGAGTCCTTGATATTTATTTGTTTTCAGTCAATTTTCTGGATTTTTGAAAATTTCACTTTTTTGTGAAAATATCCACTAAATGAGGGAATAATATGTGTGAGGGTACCACAGGAGTGTTTCAAATGTGTGTGGGTAGTATATATATCCCACGGGGGTAAAATTGAAAAAAGGTGAAAATAAAATTTTTTTGAACTTAGTCATTTTTCCAGCGTTTATCAGACTTTCAGATAGGGGAAATGTCAGTGAGCGTTCCCATTTCAGTTCCAGAGCGATTCGCCCAATGAGACCTTGATATTTAGTAATTTTTAGCCAATTTTCTGGATGTTTAAAAATTTCACTTTTTTGTGAAAATATCCACTAAATGAGGGAATAATATGTGTGAGGGTATGCCAGGAGAGTTCCAAATGTGTTTGAGTAGAATATATATCCCACGGGGGCAAAATTGAAAAAAGTTGAAAACATTTTTTTTTGGACTTAGTCTTTTTTCCGTCATTTATCAGACTTTCAGATGGGGCAAATGTCAGTGAGCATTCCGATTTCAGCTCCAGAGCGATTCGCCTAATGAGTCCTTGATATTTAGTAGTTTTCAGCCAATTTTCTGGATTTTTGAAAATTTCACTTTTTTGTGAAAATATCCACTAAATGAGGGAATAATATGTGTGAGGGTACCCCAGGAGAGTTCCAAATGTGTGTGGGTAGAATATATATCCCACGAGCATAAAATTGAAAAAAGTTGAAAAAATTTTTTTTTTGGACTTAGTCATTTTTCCGGCGTTAATAAGACTTTCAGATAGGGGAAATGTCAGTGAGCGTTCTGATTTCAGTTCTAGAGCGATTTGCCCAATGAGTGATTGATATTTAGTCGTTTTCAGCCAATTTTCTGGATTTCTGAAAATTTCACTTTTTTATGAAAATATCCACTAAATGAGGGAATAATATGTGTACCCCAGGAGAGTTCCAAATGTGTGTGGGTAGAATATATATGCCATGGGGGCAAAAATTAAAAAAAAAATTCATTTTGGACTTAGTCATTTTTCCGGCGTTTATCAGACTATCAGATAAGGGAAATGTAAGTGAGCGTTCCGATTTCAGTTCCAGAGCGTTTCGGCAGATGAGTCCTTGATATTTCGTCATTTTCAGGCAATTTTCAGAATTTTTAAAAATTTCACTTTTTTTGTGAAAATATCCACTAAATGAGGGAATAATATGTGTGAGGGTACCCAGGAGAGTTCCAAATGTGTGTGGGTAGAATATATATCCCACGGGGGTAAATTGAAAAAAGTTGAAAAATTTTTTTTTTTGGACTTAGTCATTTTTCCGACGTTTATCAGACTTTTAGATAGGGGAGATGTCAGTGAGCGTTCCGATTTCAGTTCCAGAGCGATTCGCCCAATGAGTCCTGATATTTATTCGTTTTTAGCCAATTTTCAAGATTTTTGAAAATTTCACTTTTTTTTGAAAATATCCAATAAATGAGGTAATAATATGTGTGAGGGTACCCCAGGAGAGTTCCAAATGTGTGTGGGTAGAATATATATCCCATGGGGGTAAAATTGAAAATAGTTGAAACATTTTTTTTTTTGGACTTAGTCATTTTTCCGGTGTTTATCAGACTTTCAGATAGGGGAAATGTCAGTGAGCGTTCCGATTTCAGTTCCAGAGTGATTCGCCCAATGAGCCCTTGATATTTAGTAGTTTTCAGCCAATTTTGTAGATTTTTGAAAATTTCACTTTTTTGTGAAAATATCCACTAAATGAGGGAATAATATGTGTGAGGGTACCCCAGGAGAGTTCCAACTGACTGTGGGTAGAATATACAGTATATCCCACGGGGTAAAATTGAAAAAAGTTGAAAAATTTTTTTTTTGGACTTACTCATTTTTCCGGCGTTTATCAGACTTTCAGATAGGGCAAATGTCAGTGAGCGTTTCGATTTCAGTTCCAGAGCGATTCGCCCAATGAGTCCTTAATATTAAGTCGTTTTCAGCCAATTTTCTGGATTTTTGAAAATTTCACTTTTTTGTGAAAATATCCACTAAATTAGGGAATAATATGTGTGAGGGTACCCCAGGAGTGTTCCAAATGTGTGTGGGTAGAATATATATCCCACGGGGGTAAAATTGAAAAAAGTTGAAAACATTTTTTTTTTGGACTTAGTCATTTTTCCTGCGTTTATCAGACTTTTAGATAGGGGAAATGTCAGTGAGCGTTCCGATTTCAGTTCCAGAGCGATTCGCCCAATGAGTCCTTGATATTTAGTCTTTTTCAGCCAATTTTCTAGATTTTTGAAAATTTCACTTTTTTGTGAAAATATCCACTAAATGAGGGAGTAATATGTGTGAGGGTACCCCAGGAGAGTTCCAAATGTGTGTGGGTAGAATATATATCCCACGGGGGTAAAATTGAAAAAAGTTGAAAAAATTTTTTTTTGAACTTAGTCATTTTTCTGGCGTTTATCAGACTTTCAGATAGGGCAAATGTCAGTGAGTGTTCCGATTTCATTTCCAGAGCGATTCGCCCAATGAGTCCTGATATTTAGTCGTTTTCAGCCAATTTTCTGGATTTTTGAAAATTTCACTTTTTTGTGAAAATATCCACTAAATGAGGGAATAATATGTGTGAAGGTACCCCAGGAGAGTTCCAAATGTGTGATGGTAGAATATATATCCCACGGGGGTAAAATTGAAAAAAGTTGAAAAAAATTCTTTTTTGACTTAGTCCTTTTTCCAGCGTTTATCAGACTTTCAGATAGGAGAAATGTCAGTGAGCATTCCGATTTCAGCTCCAGACCGTTTCGCCCAATGAGTCCTTGATATTTTGTGTTTTTCAGCCAATTTTCTGGATTTTTGAAAATTTCACTTTTTTTATGAAAATATCCGCTAAATGAGGTAATAATATGTGTGAGGGTACCCCAGGAGAGTTCCAACTGTGTGTGGGTAGAATATATATGCCACGGGGGTAAAATTGAAAAAAGTTGAAAAAAACTTTTTTTTGGACTTAGTCATTTTTCCTGCGTTTATCAGACTTTCAGATAGGGGAAATGTCAGTGAGCATTCCGATTTCAGTTCCAGAGCGATTCGCCCAATGAGTCCTTGATATTTAGTCTTTTTCAGCCTATTCTCTGGATTTTTGAAAATTTCACTTTTTTGTGAAAATATCCACTAAATTAGGGAATAATATGTGTGAGGGTACCCCAGGAGAATAACAAATGTGTGTGGGTAGAATATATATCCCACGGGGTAAAACTGAAAAAAGTAAAAAAAAAAACTTTTTTTTGGACTTAGTCATTTTTCCTGCGTTTATCAGACTTTCAGATAGGGGAAATGTCAGTGAGCATTCCGATTTCAGTTCCAGAGCGATTCGCCCAATGAGTCCTTGATATTTAGTCTTTTTCAGCCAATTTTCTGGATTTTTGAAAATTTCACTTTTTTGTGAAAATATCCACTAAATGAGGGAATAATATGTGTAGGGTACCCCAGGAGAGTTCTAAATGTGTGTGGGTAGAATATATATCCCACGGGGGTAAAATTGAAAAAAGTTGAAAAAATTTTTTTTTGGACTTAGCCATTTTTCCGGCGTTTATCAGACTTTCAAATAGGGCAAATGTCAGTGAGCGTTCCGATTTCAGTTCCAGAGTGATTCGCCCAATGAGTCCTTGATATTTAGTCTTTTTCAGCCAATTCTCTGGATTTTTGAAAATTTCACTTTTTTGTGAAAATATCCACCAAATGAGGGAATAATATGTGTGAGGGTAAACCAGGAGAGTTCCAAACGTGTGTGGGTAGAATATATATCCCACGGGGTAAAATTGAAAAAAGTTGAAAACATTTTTTTTTTGGACTTAGTCATTTTTCCTGCGTTTATCAGACTTTTAGATAGGGGAAATGTCAGTGAGCGTTCCGATTTCAGTTCCAGAGCGATTCGCCCAATGAGTCCTTGATATTTAGTCTTTTTCAGCCAATTTTCTGGATTTTTGAAAATTTCACTTTTTTGTGAAAATATCCACTAAATGAAGTAATAATATGTGTGAGGGTACCCCAGGAGAGTTCCAAACGTGTTTGGGTAGAATATATATCCCACGGGGTAAAATTGAAAAAAAGTTGAAAACATTTTTTTTTTGGACTTAGTCATTTTTCCTGCGTTTATCAGACTTTTAGATAGGGGAAATGTCAGTGAGCGTTCCGATTTCAGTTCCAGAGCGATTCGCCCAATGAGTCCTTGATATTTAGTCTTTTTCAGCCAATTTTCTGGATTTTTGAAAATTTCACTTTTTTGTGAAAATATCCACTAAATGAGGGAATAATATGTGTGAGGGTACCCCAGGAGAGTTCCAAATGTGTGTGGGTAGAATATATATCCCTCGAGGTAAAACTGAAAAAAGTTGAAAAAAACTTTTTTTTGGACTTAGTCATTTTTCCGACGTTTATCAGACTTTCAGATATGGGAAATGTCAGTGAGCATTCCGATTTCAGTTCCAGAGCGATTCGCCCAATGAGTCCTTGATATTTAGTCGTTTTCAGCCAATTTTCTGGATTTTTGAAAATTTCGCTTTTTTGTGAAAATATCCACTAAATGAGGGAATAATATGTGTGAAGGTACCCCAGGAGAGTTCCAAATGTGTGATGGTAGAATATATATCCCACGGGGGTAAAATTGAAAAAAGTTGAAAAAAAATCTTTTTTGACTTAGTCCTTTTTCCAGCGTTTATCAGACTTTCAGATGGGTGAAATGTCAGTGAGCATTCCGATTTCAGTTCCAGAGCGATTCGCCCAATGAGTCCTTGATATTTAGTCTTTTTCAGCCAATTTTCTGGATTTTTGAAAATTTCACTTTTTTGTGAAAATATCCACTAAATGAGGGAATAATATGTGTGAGGGTACCCCAGGAGAGTTCCAAATGTGTGTGGGTAGAATATATATCCCTCGAGGTAAAACTGAAAAAAGTTGAAAAAAACTTTTTTTTGGACTTAGTCATTTTTCCGACGTTTATAAGACTTTCAGATAGGGCAAATGTCAGTGAGCATTCCGATTTCAGTTCCAAAGCGATTCGCCCAATGAGTCCTTGATATTTAGTCGTTTTCAGACAATTTTCTGGATTTTTGAAAATTTCACTTTTTTTGTAAAAATATCCACTAAATTAGGTAATAATATGTGTGAGGGTATCCCAGGAGAGTTCCAAATGTGTGTGGGTAGAATATATATCCCACGGGGGTAAAATTGAAAAAAGTTGAAAAAAATTTTTTTTTACTTTGTCATTTTTCCGGCGTTTATCAGACTTTCAGATAGGGGAAATGTCAGTGAGCGTTCCGATTTCAGTTCCAGAGCGATTAGCCCAATGAGTCCTTTACATTTAGTCGTTTTCAGCCAATTTTCGGGATTTTTGAAAATGTCACTTTTTTGTAAAAATATTCACTAAATGAGGGAATAATATATGTGAGGGTACCCGAGCAGAGATCAAATGTGTGTGGGTAGAATATATATCTCAAGGGGGTAAACTTGAAAAAAGTTGAAAAATTTTTTTTTCAGACTTAGTCATTTTTCCGGCGTTTATCAAACTTTCAGATAGGGCAAATGTCAGTGAGCGTTCCGATTTCAGTTCCAGAGCGATTCGCCCAATGAGTCCTTGATATTTAGTCGTTTTCAGCCAATTTTCTGGATGTTTTAAAATTTCACTTTTTTGTGAAAATATCCACTAAATGAGGGAATAATATGTGTGAGGGTACCCCAGGAGAGTTACAAATGTGTGTGGGTAGAATATATATCCCACGGGGTTAAAATTGAAAAAAGTTGAAAATTTTTTTTTTTTGTACTTAGTCATTTTTCCGGCGTTTATCAGACTTTCAGATAGGGGAAATGTCAGTGAGCGTTCCGATTTCACTTCCAGAGCGATTCGCCCAATGAGTCCTTGATATTTAGTCGTTTTAAGCCAATATTTTGGATTTTTGAAAATTTCACTTTTTTGTGAAAATATCCACTAAATGAGGGAATAATATGTGCGAGGGTACCCCAGGAGAGTTAGAAATGTGTGTGGGTAGAATATATATCCCACGTGGGTAAAATTGAAAAAAGTTGAAAAAATTTTTTTTGGGGACTTTGTCATTTTTCTGGCGTTTATCAGACTTTCAGATAGGGTAAATGTCAGTGAGCGTTCCGATTTCAGTTCCAGAGCGGTTTGCCCAATGAGTCCTTGATATTTAGTCGTTTTCAGCCAATTTTCTGGATTTTTGAAATTTTCACTTTTTTGTGAAAATATCCACTAAATGAGGGAATAATATGTGTGAGGGTACCCCAAGAGCGTTCCAAATGTGTGTGGGTAGAATATTTATTGCTCGGGGATAAAATTGAAAAAAGTTGAAAAAAAATATTTTTTTTGGACTTAGTCATTTTTCCGGCGTTTATCAGACTTTCAGATAGGGCAAATGTCAGTGAGCGTTCCGATTTCAGTTCCAGAGCGATTCGCCCAATGAGTTCTTGATATTTAGTCGTTTCCAGCCAATTTTCTGGATTTTTGAAAATTTCACTTTTTTGTGAAAATATCCACTAAATGAGGGAATAATATGTGTGAGGGTACCCCAGGAGAGTTCCAAATGTGTGTGGGTAGAATATATATCCCACGGGGGTAAAATTGAAAAAAGTTGAAAAAAATTTTTTTTGGACTGTCATTTTTCCGGCGTTTATCAGACTTTCAGATAGGGCAAATGTCAGTGAGCGTTCCGATTTCAGTTCCAGAGCATTCGCCCAATGAGTCCTTGATATTTAGTCGTTTTCAGCCAATTTTCTGGATTTTTGAAAATTCCCTTTTTTGTGTGAAAATATCCACTAAATGAGGGAATAATATGTGTGAGGGTACCCCAGGAGAGTTAGAAATGTGTGTGGGTACAATATATATCCCACGGGGGTAAAATTGAAAAAAGTTGAAACAATTTTCTTTTTGGACATAGTCATTTTTTCGGCGTTTATCAGACTTTCAGATAGGGCAAATGTCATTGAGCATTCCGATTTCAGTTCCAGAGCGATTCGCCCAATGAGTCCTTGATATTTAGTCGTTTTCAGCCAATTTTCTGGATTTTTGAAAATTTCACTTTTTTGTGAAAATATGCACTAAATGAGGGAATAATATCTGTGAGGGTATCCCAGGAGAGTTCCAAATGTGTGTGGGTAGAATATATCTCCCACGGGGGTAAAATTGAAAAAAGTTGAAAAAAATTTTTTTTTGGACTTTGTCATTTTTCTGCCGTTTATCAGACTTTCAGATAGGGTAAATGTCAGTGAGCGTTCCGATTTCAGTTACAGAGCGATTCGCCCAATGAGTCCTTGATATTTAGTCGTTTTCAGCCAATTTTTGGGATTTTTGAAAATTTCACTTTTTTGTGAAAATATCCACTAAATGAGGTAATAATATGTGTGAGGGTACCCCGGAGAGTTCCAAATGAGTGTGGGTACAATATATATCCCACGGGGGTAAAATTGAAAAAAGTTGAAACAATTTTCTTTTTGGACATAGTCATTTTTTCGGCGTTTATCAGACTTTCAGATAGGGCAAATGTCATTGAGCATTCCGATTTCAGTTCCAGAGCGATTCGCCCAATGAGCCCTTGATATTTATTCTTTTTCAGCCAATTTTCTGGATTTTTTAAAATTTCACTTTTTTGTGAAAATATGCACTAAATGAGGGAATAATATGTGTGAGGGTACCCCAGGAGAGTTCCAAATGAGTGTGGGTAGAATATATATCCCAAGTGGGTAAAATTGAAAAAAGTTGAAAAAAATTTTTTTTTGGACTTTGTCATTTTTCTGCCGTTTATCAGACTTTCAGATAGGGTAAATGTCAGTGAGCGTTCCGATTTCAGTTACAGAGCGATTCGCCCAATGAGTCCTTGATATTTAGTCGTTTTCAGCCAATTTTTGGGATTTTTGAAAATTTCACTTTTTTGTGAAAATATCCACTAAATGAGGGAATAATATGTGTGAGGGTACCCCAGGAGAGTTCCAAATGAGTGTGGGTAGAATATATCTCCCACGGGGGTAAAATTGAAAAAAGTTGAAAAAATATTTTTTTTTGGACTTAGTCATTTTTCCGGCGTTTAACAGACTTTCAGATAGGGCAAATGTGTCAGTGACCATTCCGATTTCAGTTCCAGAGCGATTCGCCCAATGAGTCTTTGATATTTAGTCGTTTTCAGCCAATTTTCTGGATTTTTTAAAATTTAACTTTTTTGTGAAAATATCCACTAAATGAGGGAATAATATGTGTGAGGGTACCCCAGGAGAGTTTCAAATGTGTGTAAGTAGAATATATATCTCACGGGGGTAAAATTGAAAAAAGTTGAACATTTTTTTTTTCAGACAAAGTCATTTTTCCGGCGTTTATCAGACTTTCAGATAGGGTAAATGTCAGTGAGCGTTCTGATTTCAGTTCCAGAGCGATTCGCCCAATGAGTCCTTGACATTTAGTCGCTTTCAGCCAATTTTCGGGATTTTTGAATATGTCACTTTTTTGTAAAAATATTCACTAAATGAGGGAATAATATATGTGAGGGTACCCGAGCAGAGTTTCAAATGTGTGTGGGTAGAATATATATCTCACGGGGGTAAAATTGAAAAAAGTTGAAAATTTTTTTTTTCAGACATAGTCATTTTTCCAGCGTTTATCAGACTTTCAGATAGGGTAAATGTCAGTGAGCGTTCCGATTTCAGATCCAGAGTGATTCGCCCAATGAGTCCTTGACATTTAGTTCATTTTCAGCCAATATTTTGGATTTTTGAAAATTTCACTTTTTTGTGAAAATATCCACTAAATGAGGGAATAATATGTGTGAGGGTACCCCAGGAGAGTTCCAAATGTGTGTGGGTAGAATATATATCCCACGGGGGTAAAATTGAAAAAAGTTGAAAAAAATTTTTTTTTGGACTTGGTATATTTTCCGGCGTTTATCAGACTTTCAGATAGGTCAAATTTCAGTAAGCGTTCCGATTTCAGTTCCAGAGCGATTCGCCCAATGAGTCCTTGATATTTAGTCATTTTCAGCCCATTTTCTGGATTTTTGAAAATTTCACTTTTTTGTGAAAATATCCACTAAATGAGGGAATAATATGTGTGAGGGTACCCAGGAGAGTTCCAAATGTGTGTGGGTAGAATATATATCGCACGGGGGTAAAATTGAAAAAAGTTGAAAAAAAATTTTTTTTGGACTGTCATTTTTCCGGCGTTTATCAGACTTTCAGATAGGGCAAATTTCAGTATGCGTTCCGATTTCAGTTCCAGAGCGATTCGCCCAATGAGTCCTTGATATTTAGTCGTTTTCAGCCCATTTTCTGGATTTTTGAAAATGTCACTTTTTTGTGAAAATATCCACTAAATGAGGGAATAATATGTGTGAGGGTACCCCAGGAGAGTTCCAAATGAGTGTGGGTAGAATATATATCCCACGTGGGTAAAAATGAAAAAAGTTGAAAAATTTTTTTTTTGGACATTATCATTTTTCCGGCGTTTATCAGACTTTCAGATGGGGAAATGTCAGTGAGCGTTCCGATTTCAGTTCCAGAGCGATGCGCCCAATGATTCCTTGATATTTAGTCGTTTTCAGCCAATTTTCTGGATTTTTGAAAATTTCACTTTTTTGTGAAAATATCCACTAAATGAGGGAATAATATGTGTGAGGGTACCCCAGGAGAGTTCCAAATGAGTGTGGGTAGAATATATGTCTCACGGGGGTAAAATTGAAAAAAGTTGAAAAATTTTTTTTTCAGACTTAGTCATTTTTCCGAGGTTTATCAGACTTTCAGATAGGGCAAATGTCAGTGAGCGTTCCGATTTCAGTTCCAGAGCGATTCTCCCAATGAGTCCTTGATATTTAGTCGTTTTCAGCCAATTTTCTGGATTTTTGAAAATTTCACTTTTTTGTGAAAATATCCACTAAATGAGGGAATAATATGTGTGAGGGTACCCCAGGAGAGTTCCAAATGTGTGTGGGTAGAATATATATCGCACGGGGGTAAAATTGAAAAAAGTTGAAAATTTTTTTTTTCAGACTTAGTCATTTTTCCGGCGTTTATCAGACTTTCAGATAGGGGAAATGTCAGTGAGTGTTCCGATTTCAGTTCCAGAGCGATGCGCCCAATGATTCCTAGATATTTAGTCATTTTCAGCCAATATTTTGGAGTTTTGAAAATTTCACTTTTTTGTGAAAATATCCACTAAATGAGGGAATAATATGTGTGAGGGTACCTCAGGAGAATTCCAAATGTGTATGGGTAGAATATATATCTCACGGGGGTAAAATTGAAAAAAGTTGAAAATTTATTTTTTCAGACTTAGTCATTTTTCCGGCGTTTATCAGACTTTCAGATAGGGCAAATGTCAGTGAGCGTTCCGATTTCAGTTCCAGAGCGATTCTCCCAATGAGTCCTTGATATATCGTCGTTTTCAGCCAATTTTCTGGATTTTTGAAAATTTCACTTTTTTGTGAAAATATCCACTAAATGAGGGAATAATATGTGTGAGGGTACCCCAGGAGAGTTCCAAATGAGTGTGGGTAGAATATATATCTCACGGGGGTAAAATTGAAAAAAGTTTAAAAAATTTTTTTTTTGGACTTAGTCATTTTTCCAGCGTTTATCAGTCTTTCAGATAGGGGAAATGTCAGTGAGCATTCCGATTTCAGTTCCAGAGCGAATCGCCAAATGAGTCCTTGATATTTAGTCGTTTTCAGCCAATATTTTGGATTTTTGAAAATTTCACTTTTTTGTGAAAATATCCACTAAATGAGGGAATAATATGTGTGAGGGTACCCCAGGAGAGTTCCAAATGTGTGTGGGTAGAATATATATCCCACGTGGGTAAAATTGAAAAAAGTTGAAAAAATTTTTTTTTTGGACTTAGTAATTTTTCCGGCATTTATCAGACTTTCAGATAGGGCAAATGTCAGTGAGCGTTCCGATTTCAGTTCCAGAGCGATTATCCCAATGAGTCCTTGATATTTAGTTGGTTTCAGCCAATATTTTTGATCTTTGAAAATTTCACTTTTTTGTGAAAATATCCACTAAATGAGGGAATAATATGTGTGAGGGTACCCCAGGAGAGTTCCAAATGTGTGTGGGTAGAATATATATCCCAGGGGGGTAAATTTGAAAAAAGTTGAAAAATTTTTTTTTTTGGACTTAGTCATTTTTCCGGAGTTTTTTCAGACTTTCAGATAGGGGAAATGTCAGTGAGCGTTCCAATTTCAGTTCCAGAGCGATTCGCCCAATGAGTCCTTGATATTTAGTCGTTTTCAGCCAATTTTCTGGATTTTTGAAAATTTCACTTTTTTGTGAAAATATCCACTAAATGAGGGAATAATATATGTGAGGGTACCCCAGCAGAGTTCCAAATGTGTTTGGGTAGAATATATATCCCACGGGGGTAAAATTGAAAAAAGTTGAAAATATTATTTTTTTGCACTTAGTAATTTTTCCTGTGTTTATCAGACTTTCAGATGGGGAAATGTCAGTGAGCATTCCGATTTCAGTTCCAGAGCGATTCGCCCAATGAGTCCTTGATATGTAGTCGTTTTCAGCCCATTTTCTGGATTTTTGAATATTTCACTTTTTTGTGAAAATATCCACTAAATGAGGGAATAATATGTGTGAGGGTACCCCAGGAGAGTTCCAAATGTGTTTGGGTAGAATATATATCGCACTTGGGTAAAATTGAAAAAAGTTGAAAAAAATTTTTTTTTGCACTTAGTAATTTTTCCGGCGTTTATCAGACTTTCAGATGGGCAAATGTCAGTGAGCATTCCGATTTCAGTTCCAGAGCGATTCGCCCAATGAGTCCTTGATATGTAGTCGTTTTCAGCCCATTTTCTGGATTTTTGAAAGTTTCACTTTTTTGTGAAAATATCCACTAAATGAGGGAATAATATGTGTGAGGGTACCCCAGGAGAGTTCCAAATGTGTGTTGGTAGAATATATATCGCACTTGGGTAAAATTTAAAAAAGATGAAAAAAATTTTTTTTTGGACTTAGTCATTTTTCCGGCGTTTATCAGACTTTCAGATAGGGTAAATGTCAGTGAGCGTTCCAATTTCAGTTCCAGAGCGATTCGCCCAATGAGTCCTTGATACTTAGTCGTTTTCAGCCAATATTTTGGATGTTTGAAAATTTCACTTTTTTGTGAAAATATCCACTAAATGAGGGAATAATATGTGTGAGGGTACCCCAGGAGAGTTCCAAATGTGTTTGGGTAGAATATATATCGCACTTGGGTAAAATTGAAAAAAGTTGAAAAAAATTTTTTTTTGCACTTAGTAATTTTTCCGGCGTTTATCAGACTTTCAGATGGGGAAATGTCAGTGAGCATTCCGATTTCAGTTCCAGAGCGATTCGCCCAATGAGCCCTTGATATTTATTCTTTTTCAGCCAATTTTCTGGATTTTTTAAAATTTCACTTTTTTGTGAAAATATGCACTAAATGAGGGAATAATATGTGTGAGGGTACCCCAGGAGAGTTCCAAATGAGTGTGGGTAGAATATATATCCCAAGTGGGTAAAATTGAAAAAAGTTGAAAAAAATTTTTTTTTGGACTTTGTCATTTTTCTGCCGTTTATCAGACTTTCAGATAGGGTAAATGTCAGTGAGCGTTCCGATTTCAGTTACAGAGCGATTCGCCCAATGAGTCCTTGATATTTAGTCGTTTTCAGCCAATTTTTGGGATTTTTGAAAATTTCACTTTTTTGTGAAAATATCCACTAAATGAGGGAATAATATGTGTGAGGGTACCCCAGGAGAGTTCCAAATGAGTGTGGGTAGAATATATCTCCCACGGGGGTAAAATTGAAAAAAGTTGAAAACATATTTTTTTGGACTTAGTCATTTTTCCGGCGTTTATCAGACTTTCAGATAGGGTAAATGTCAGTGAGCATTCCGATTTCAGTTCCAGAGCGATTCGCCCAATGAGTCCTTGATATTTAGTCGTTTTCAGCCAATTTTCTGGATTTTTGAAAATTTCACTTTTTTGTGAAAATATCCACTAAATGAGGGAATAATATGTGTGAGGGTACCCCAGGAGAGTTACAAATGTGTGTGGGTAGAATATATATCCCACGTGGGTAAAATTGAATAAAGTTGAAAAAATATTTTTTTTTGGACTTAGTCATTTTTCCGGCGTTTAACAGACTTTCAGATAGGGCAAATGTGTCAGTGACCATTCCGATTTCAGTTCCAGAGCGATTCGCCCAATGAGTCTTTGATATTTAGTCGTTTTCAGCCAATTTTCTGGATTTTTTAAAATTTAACTTTTTTGTGAAAATATCCACTAAATGAGGGAATAATATGTGTGAGGGTACCCCAGGAGAGTTTCAAATGTGTGTAAGTAGAATATATATCTCACGGGGGTAAAATTGAAAAAAGTTGAACATTTTTTTTTTCAGACAAAGTCATTTTTCCGGCGTTTATCAGACTTTCAGATAGGGTAAATGTCAGTGAGCGTTCTGATTTCAGTTCCAGAGCGATTCGCCCAATGAGTCCTTGACATTTAGTCGCTTTCAGCCAATTTTCGGGATTTTTGAATATGTCACTTTTTTGTAAAAATATTCACTAAATGAGGGAATAATATATGTGAGGGTACCCGAGCAGAGTTTCAAATGTGTGTGGGTAGAATATATATCTCACGGGGGTAAAATTGAAAAAAGTTGAAAATTTTTTTTTTCAGACATAGTCATTTTTCCAGCGTTTATCAGACTTTCAGATAGGGTAAATGTCAGTGAGCGTTCCGATTTCAGATCCAGAGTGATTCGCCCAATGAGTCCTTGACATTTAGTTCATTTTCAGCCAATATTTTGGATTTTTGAAAATTTCACTTTTTTGTGAAAATATCCACTAAATGAGGGAATAATATGTGTGAGGGTACCCCAGGAGAGTTCCAAATGTGTGTGGGTAGAATATATATCCCACGGGGGTAAAATTGAAAAAAGTTGAAAAAAATTTTTTTTTGGACTTAGTATATTTTCCGGCGTTTATCAGACTTTCAGATAGGGCAAATTTCAGTAAGCGTTCCGATTTCAGTTCCAGAGCGATTCGCCCAATGAGTCCTTGATATTTAGTCATTTTCAGCCCATTTTCTGGATTTTTGAAAATTTCACTTTTTTGTGAAAATATCCACTAAATGAGGGAATAATATGTGTGAGGGTACCCAGGAGAGTTCCAAATGTGTGTGGGTAGAATATATATCGCACGGGGGTAAAATTGAAAAAAGTTGAGAAAAAATTTTTTTTGGACTGTCATTTTTCCGGCGTTTATCAGACTTTCAGATAGGGCAAATTTCAGTATGCGTTCCGATTTCAGTTCCAGAGCGATTCGCCCAATGAGTCCTTGATATTTAGTCGTTTTCAGCCCATTTTCTGGATTTTTGAAAATGTCACTTTTTTGTGAAAATATCCACTAAATGAGGGAATAATATGTGTGAGGGTACCCCAGGAGAGTTCCAAATGAGTGTGGGTAGAATATATATCCCACGTGGGTAAAAATGAAAAAAGTTGAAAAATTTTTTTTTTGGACATTATCATTTTTCCGGCGTTTATCAGACTTTCAGATAGGGGAAATGTCAGTAAGCATTCCAATTTCTCTTCCAGAGCGATTCGCCCAATGATTCCTTGATATTTAGTCATTTTCAGCCAATATTTTGGAGTTTTGAAAATTTCTCTTTTTTGTGAAAATATCCACTAAATGAGGGAATAATATGTGTGAGGGTACCCCAGGAGAGTTCCAAATGAGTGTGGGTAGAATATATATCCCACGGGGGTAAAATTGAAAAAAGTTGAAAAAAATTTTTTTTGGAACTTAGTCATTTTTCCGGCGTTTATCAGACTTTCAGATGGGGAAATGTCAGTGAGCGTTCCGATTTCAGTTCCAGAGCGATGCGCCCAATGATTCCTTGATATTTAGTCGTTTTCAGCCAATTTTCTGGATTTTTGAAAATTTCACTTTTTTGTGAAAATATCCACTAAATGAGGGAATAATATGTGTGAGGGTACCCCAGGAGAGTTCCAAATGAGTGTGGGTAGAATATATGTCTCACGGGGGTAAAATTGAAAAAAGTTGAAAAATTTTTTTTTCAGACTTAGTCATTTTTCCGAGGTTTATCAGACTTTCAGATAGGGCAAATGTCAGTGAGCGTTCCGATTTCAGTTCCAGAGCAATTCTCCCAATGAGTCCTTGATATTTAGTCGTTTTCAGCCAATTTTCTGGATTTTTGAAAATTTCACTTTTTTGTGAAAATATCCACTAAATGAGGGAATAATATGTGTGAGGGTACCCCAGGAGAGTTCCAAATGTGTGTGGGTAGAATATATATCGCACGGGGGTAAAATTGAAAAAAGTTGAAAATTTTTTTTTTCAGACTTAGTCATTTTTCCGGCGTTTATCAGACTTTCAGATAGGGGAAATGTCAGTGAGTGTTCCGATTTCAGTTCCAGAGCAATGCGCCCAATGATTCCTAGATATTTAGTCATTTTCAGCCAATATTTTGGAGTTTTGAAAATTTCACTTTTTTGTGAAAATATCCACTAAATGAGGGAATAATATGTGTGAGGGTACCTCAGGAGAATTCCAAATGAGTGTGGGTAGAATATATATCTCACGGGGGTAAAATTGAAAAAAGTTTAAAAAATTTTTTTTTTGGACTTAGTCATTTTTCCAGCGTTTATCAGTCTTTCAGATAGGGGAAATGTCAGTGAGCATTCCGATTTCAGTTCCAGAGCGAATCGCCAAATGAGTCCTTGATATTTAGTCGTTTTCAGCCAATATTTTGGATTTTTGAAAATTTCACTTTTTTGTGAAAATATCCACTAAATGAGGGAATAATATGTGTGAGGGTACCCCAGGAGAGTTCCAAATGTGTGTGGGTAGAATATATATCCCACGTGGGTAAAATTGAAAAAAGTTGAAAAATTTTTTTTTTTGGACTTAGTCATTTTTCCGGCATTTATCAGACTTTCAGATAGGGGAAATGTCAGTGAGCGTTCCGATTTCAGTTCCAAAGCGATTATCCCAATGAGTCCTTGATATTTAGTTGGTTTCAGCCAATATTTTTGATCTTTGAAAATTTCACTTTTTTGTGAAAATATCCACTAAATGAGGGAATAATATGTGTGAGGGTACCCCAGGAGAGTTCCAAATGTGTGTGGGTAGAATATATATCCCAGGGGGGTAAATTTGAAAAAAGTTGAAAAATTTTTTTTTTTGGACTTAGTCATTTTTCCGGAGTTTTTTCAGACTTTCAGATAGGGGAAATGTCAGTGAGCGTTCCGATTTCAGTTCCAGAGCGATTCGCACAATGAGTCCTTGATATTTAGTCGTTTTCAGCCAATTTTCTGGATTTTTGAAAATTTCACTTTTTTGTGAAAATATCCACTAAATGAGGGAATAATATGTGTGAGGGTACCCCAGGAGAGTTACAAATGTGTGTGGGTAGAATATATATCGCACTTGGGTAAAATTGAAAATAGTTGAAAAAAAATTTTTTTTTTGGACTTAGTCATTTTTCCAGCGTTTATCAGACTTTCAGATATGGCCAATGTCAATGAGCATTCCGATTTCAGTTCCAGAGCGATTCACCCAATGAGTCCTTGATATTTAGTCGTTTTCAGACATTTTTATGAATTTTTGAAAATTTCACTTTTTTGTGAAAATATCCACTAAATGAGGGAATAATATGTGTGAGGGTACCCCAGGAGAGTTCCAAATGTGTGTGGGTAGAATATATATCCCACGGGGTAAAATTGAAAAAAGTTGAAAATATTATTTTTTTGCACTTAGTAATTTTTCTGGCATTTATCAGGCTTTCAGATAGGGTAAATGCCAGTGAGCGTTCCGATTTCAGTTCCAGAGCGATTCGCCCAATAAGTCCTTGATATTTAGTCATTTTCAGCCAATTTTCTGGATTTTTGAAAATTTCACTTTTTTGTGAAAATATCCACTAAATGATGGAATAATATGTGAGGGTACACCAGGAGAGTTCCAAATGTGTGTTGGTAGAATATATATCCCACGGGGGTGAATTTGAAAAAAGTTGAAAAAATTTTTTTTTTGGACTTAGTCATTTTTCCGGCGTTTATCAGACTTTCAGATAGGGGAAATGTCAGTGAGCATTCCGATTTCAGTTCCAGAGCGATTCGCCCAATGAGTCCTTGATATTTAGTCGTTTTCAGCCAATTTTCTGGATTTTTGAAAATTTCACTTTTTTGTGAAAATATCACTAAATGAGGAAATAATATGTGTGAGGTACCCCAGGAGAGTTCCAAATGTGTGTGGATAGAATATATATCTCACGGGGGTAAAATTGAAAAAAGTTGAAAAATTTGTTTTTCAGACTTAGTCATTTTTCCGGCGTTTATCAGACTTTCAGATAGGGAAAAAGTCAGTGAGCGTTCCGATTTCAGTTCCAGAGCGATTCGCCCAATGAGTCCTTGATAGTTAGTCGTTTTCAACCAATTTTCTGGATTTTTGAAAATTTAACTTTTTTGTGAAAATATCCACTAAATGAGGGAATAATATGTGTGAGGGTACCCCAGGAGAGTTCCAAATGTGTGTTGGTAGAATGTATATCACACGGGGGTAACATTGAAAAAAGTTGAAAAAAATTTTTTTTTTGACTTAGTCATTTTTCCGGCGTTTATCAGATTTTCAGATAGGGGAAATGTCAGTGAGCGTTCCGATTTCAGTTCCAGAGCGATACGCCGAATGAGTCCTTGATATTTAGTCGTTTTCAGCCAATTTTCTGGATTTTTGAAAATTTCACTTTTTTGTGAAAATATCCACTAAATAAGGGAATAATATGTGTGAGGGTACCCCAGGAGAGTTCCAAATGTGTGTGGGTAGAATATATATCCCACGGGGGTAAAATTTAAAAAAGTTGAAAAAATTTTTTTTTTTGGACTTAGTCATTTTTCCGGCGTTTATCAGACTTTCAGATAGGGCAAATGCCAGTGAGCGTTCCGATTTCAGTTCCAGAGCGATTCGCCCAATAAGTCCTTGATAGTCGTTTTCAACCAATTTTCTGGATTTTTGAAAATTTCACTTTTTTGTGAAAATATCCACTAAATGATGGAATAATATGTGTGAGGGTACACCAGGAGAGTTCCAAATGTGTGTTGGTAGAATATATATCCCACGGGGGTGAATTTGAAAAAAGATGAAAAAATATTTTTTTTGGACATATTCATTTTTCCGGCGTTTATCAAACTTTCAGATAGGGGAAATGTGGGAAATGTCAGTGAGCATTCCGATTTCAGTTCCAGAGCGATTCGCCCAATGAGTCCTTGATATTTAGTCGTTTTCAGCCAATTTTCTGGATTTTTGAAAATTTCACTTTTTTGTGAAAATATCACTAAATGAGGGACTAATATGTGTGAGGGTACCCCAGGAGAGTTCCAAATGTGTGTGGATAGAATATATATCTCACGGGGAAAAAATTGAAAAAAGTTGAAAAATTTGTTTTTCAGACTTAGTCATTTTTCCGGCGTTTATCAGACTTTCAGATAGGGAAAAAGTCAGTGAGCGTTCCGATTTCAGTTCCAAAGCGATTATCCCAATGAGTCCTTGATATTTAGTTGGTTTCAGCCAATATTTTTGATCTTTGAAAATTTCACTTTTTTGTGAAAATATCCACTAAATGAGGGAATAATATGTGTGAGGGTACCCCAGGAGAGTTCCAAATGTGTGTGGGTAGAATATATATCCCAGGGGGGTAAATTTGAAAAAAGTTGAAAAATTTTTTTTTTTGGACTTAGTCATTTTTCCGGAGTTTTTTCAGACTTTCAGATAGGGGAAATGTCAGTGAGCGTTCCGATTTCAGTTCCAGAGCGATTCGCACAATGAGTCCTTGATATTTAGTCGTTTTCAGCCAATTTTCTGGATTTTTGAAAATTTCACTTTTTTGTGAAAATATCCACTAAATGAGGGAATAATATGTGTGAGGGTACCCCAGGAGAGTTACAAATGTGTGTGGGTAGAATATATATCGCACTTGGGTAAAATTGAAAATAGTTGAAAAAAAATTTTTTTTTTGGACTTAGTCATTTTTCCAGCGTTTATCAGACTTTCAGATATGGCCAATGTCAATGAGCATTCCGATTTCAGTTCCAGAGCGATTCACCCAATGAGTCCTTGATATTTAGTCGTTTTCAGACATTTTTATGAATTTTTGAAAATTTCACTTTTTTGTGAAAATATCCACTAAATGAGGGAATAATATGTGTGAGGGTACCCCAGGAGAGTTCCAAATGTGTGTGGGTAGAATATATATCCCACGGGGTAAAATTGAAAAAAGTTGAAAATATTATTTTTTTGCACTTAGTAATTTTTCTGGCATTTATCAGGCTTTCAGATAGGGTAAATGCCAGTGAGCGTTCCGATTTCAGTTCCAGAGCGATTCGCCCAATAAGTCCTTGATATTTAGTCATTTTCAGCCAATTTTCTGGATTTTTGAAAATTTCACTTTTTTGTGAAAATATCCACTAAATGATGGAATAATATGTGAGGGTACACCAGGAGAGTTCCAAATGTGTGTTGGTAGAATATATATCCCACGGGGGTGAATTTGAAAAAAGTTGAGAAAATTTTTTTTTTGGACTTAGTCATTTTTCCGGCGTTTATCAGACTTTCAGATAGGGGAAATGTCAGTGAGCATTCCGATTTCAGTTCCAGAGCGATTCGCCCAATGAGTCCTTGATATTTAGTCGTTTTCAGCCAATTTTCTGGATTTTTGAAAATTTCACTTTTTTGTGAAAATATCACTAAATGAGGAAATAATATGTGTGAGGTACCCCAGGAGAGTTCCAAATGTGTGTGGATAGAATATATATCTCACGGGGGTAAAATTGAAAAAAGTTGAAAAATTTGTTTTTCAGACTTAGTCATTTTTCCGGCGTTTATCAGACTTTCAGATAGGGAAAAAGTCAGTGAGCGTTCCGATTTCAGTTCCAGAGCGATTCGCCCAATGAGTCCTTGATAGTTAGTCGTTTTCAACCAATTTTCTGGATTTTTGAAAATGTCACTTTTTTGTGAAAATATCCACTAAATGAGGGAATAATATGTGTGAGGGAACCCCAGGAGAGTTCCAAATGTGTGTGGATAGAATATATATCACAAGGGGGTAAAATTGAAAAAAGTTGGAAACAATTTTTTTTTTGACTTAGTCATTTTTCCGGCGTTTATCAGATTTTCAGATAGGGGAAATGTCAGTGAGCGTTCCGATTTCATGTCCAGAGCGATACGCCGAATGAGTCCTTGATATTTAGTCGTTTTCAGCCAATTTTCTGGATTTTTGAAAATGTCACTTTTTTGTGAAAATATCCACTAAATAAGGGAATAATATGTGTGAGGGTACCCCAGGAGAGTTCCAAACGTGTGTGGGTAGAATATATATCCCACGGGGGTAAAATTGAAAAAAGTTTAAAAAAATTTTTTTTTGGACTTAGTCATTTTTCTGGCATTTATCAGGCTTTCAGATAGGGCAAATGCCAGTGAGCGTTCCGATTTCAGTTCCAGAGCGATTCGCCCAATAAGTCCTTGATAGTCGTTTTCAACCAATTTTCTGGATTTTTGAAAATTTCACTTTTTTGTGAAAATATCCACTAAATAATGGAATAATATGTGTGAGGGTACACCAGGAGAGTTCCAAATGTGTGTTGGTAGAATATATATCCCACGGGGGTGAATTTGAAAAAAGATGAAAAAATATTTTTTTTGGACTTATTCATTTTTCCGGCGTTTATCAAACTTTCAGATAGGGGAAATGTCAGTGAGCGTTCCGATTTCAATTCCAGAGCGATTCGCACAATGAGTCCTTGATATTTAGTGGTTTTCAGCCAATTTTCTGGATTTTGAAAATTTCACTTTTTTGTGAAAATATCACTAAATGAGGGAATAATATGTGTGAGGGTACCCCAGGAGAGTTCCAAATGTGTGTGGATAGAATATATATCTCACGAGGGTAAAATTGAAAAAAGTTGAAAAATTTGTTTTTCAGACTTAGTCATTTTTCCGGCGTTTATAAGACTTTCAGATAGGGCAAATGTCAGTGAGCGCTTCAATTTCAGTTCCAGAGCGATTCGCCCAATTAATCCTTGATATTTAGTTGTTTTCAGCCAATATTTTGGATTTTTGAAAATTTTACTTTTATGTGAAAATATCCACTAAATGAGGGAATAATATGTGTGAGGGTACCCCAGGAGAGTTCCAAATGTGTGTGGGTAGAATATATATCTCACGGGGGTAAAATTGAAAGAAGTTGATAAAAATTTTTTTTTGGACTTAGTCATTTTTCCGGCGTTTATCAGACTTTCAGATAGGGGAAATGTCAGTGAGCATTCCGATTTCAGTTCCAGAGCGATTCGCCCAATTAATCCTTGATATTTAGTTGTTTTCAGCCAATTTTCGGGATTTTTGAAAATTTCACTTTTTTGTGAAAATATCCACTAAATGAGGGAATAATGTGTGAGGGTACCCCAGGAGAGTTCCAAATGTGTTTGGGTAGAATATATATCCCACAGGGGTAAAATTGAAAAAAGTTGAAGAAAAATTTTTTTTTGGATTAAGTCATTTTTCCGACGTTTATCAGACTTTCAGATAGGGGAAATGTCAGTGAGTATTCCGATTTGAGTTCCAGAGCGATTCGCCCAATGAGTCCTTGATATTTAGTTGTTTTTAGCCAATATTTTGGATTTTTGAAAATTACACTTATTTGTGAAAATATCCACTAAATGAGGGAATAATATGTGTGAGGGTACCCCAGGAGAGTTCCAAATGTGTGTGGGTAGAATATATATCCCACGGGGTGAATTTGAAAAAAGTTGAGAAAATTTTTTTTTTGGACTTAGTCATTTTTCCGGCGTTTATCAGACTTTCAGATAGGGGAAATGTCAGTGAGCATTCCGATTTCAGTTCCAGAGCGATTCGCCCAATGAGTCCTTGATATTTAGTCGTTTTCAGCCAATTTTCTGGATTTTTGAAAATTTTACTTTTATGTGAAAATATCCACTAAATGAGGGAATAATATGTGTGAGGGTACCCCAGGAGAGTTCCAAATGTGTGTGGGTAGAATATATATCTCACGGGGGTAAAATTGAAAAAAGTTGAAAAAAATTTTTTTTTGGACTTAGTCATTTTTCCGGCGTTTCTCAGACTTTCAGATATGGCAAATGTCAGTGAGCATTTCGATTTCAGTTCCAGAGCGATTCGCCCAATGAATTCTTGATATTTAGTTGTTTTCAGCCAATATTTTGGATTTTTGAAAATTTCACTTTTTTGTGAAAATATCCACTAAATGAGGGAATAATGTGTGAGGGTACCCCAGGAGAGTTCCAAATGTGTGTGGGTAGAATATATATCCCACAGGGGTAAAATTGAAAAAAGTTGAAAAAAAATTTTTTTTTGGATTAAGTCATTTTTCCGACGTTTATCAGACTTTCAGATAGGGGAAATGTCAGTGAGCGTTCCGATTTCAGTTTCAAAGCGATTCGCCCAATGCATCCTTGATATTTAGTTTTCTGCAAATATTTTGGATTTTTGAAAATTTCACTTTTTTGTGAAAATATCCACTAAATGAGGGAATTATATGTGTGAGGGTACCCCAGGAGAGTTCCAAATGTGTGTGGGTAGAATATATATCCCACGTGGGTAAAATTGAAAAAAGTTGATAAAAATTTTTTTTTGGACTTAGTCATTTTTCCGGCGTTTATCAGACTTTCAGATATGGCAAATATCAGTGAGTGCTTCAATTTCAGTTCCAGAGCGATTCGACCAATGAATCCTTGATATTTAGTTGTTTTCAGCCAATATTTTGGATTTTTGAAAATTTTACTTTTTTGTGAAAATATCCACTAAATGAGGGAATAATATGTGTGAGGGTACCCCAGGAGAGTTCCAAATGTGTGTGGGTAGAATATATATCCCACAGGGGTAAATTTGAAAAAAGTTGAACAATTTTTTTTTTTGTTCTTAGTCATTTTTCCGGCGTTTATCAGACTTTCAGATAGGGGAAATGTCAGTGAGCGTTCCGATTTCAGTTCCAGAGCGATTCGTCCAATGAGTCCTTGATATTTAGTCGTTTTCAGCCAATTTTCTGGATTTTTGAAAATTTCACTTTTTTTGTGAAAATATCCACTAAATGAGGGAATAATATGTGTGAGGGTACCCCAGGAGAGATCCAAATGTGTGTGGGTAGAATATATATCCCACGGGGGTAAAATTGAAAAAAGTTGAAAAAATTTTTTTTTTGGACTTAGTCATTTTTCCGGCGTTTCTCAAACTTTCAGATAGGGGAAATGTCAGTGAGCATTCCGATTTCAATCCCAGAGCGATTTGCCCAATGATTCCTTGATATTTAGTCGTTTTCAGCCAATACTTTTGATTTTTGAAAATTTCACTTTTTTGTGAAAATATCCACTAAATGAGGGAATAATATGTGTGAGGGTACCCCAGGAGAGTACCAAATGTGTGTGGGTAGAATATATATCTCACGGGGGTAAAATTGAAAAAAGTTTTAATTTTTTTTTTGGACTTAGTCATTTTTCCGGCGTTTCTCAAACTTTCAGATAGGGGAAATGTCAGTGAGCGTTCCGATTTCAGTTCCAAAGCGATTCGCCCAATGCATCCTTGATATTTAGTTTTCAGCAAATATTTTGGATTTTTGAAAATTTCACTTTTTTGTGAAAATATCCACTAAATGAGGGAATTATATGTGTGAGGGTACCCCAGGAGAGTTCCAAATGTGTGTGGGTAGAATATATATCCCACAGGGGTAAATTTGAAAAAAGTTGAACAATTTTTTTTTTTGTTCTTAGTCATTTTTCCGGCGTTTATCAGACTTTCAGATATGGCAAATATCAGTGAGTGCTTCAATTTCAGTTCCAGAGCGATTCGACCAATGAATCCTTGATATTTAGTTGTTTTCAGCCAATATTTTGGATTTTTGAAAATTTTACTTTTTTGTGAAAATATCCACTAAATGAGGAATAATATGTGTGAGGGTACCCCAGGAGAGTTCCAAATGTGTGAGGGTAGAATATATATCCCACAGGGGTAAATTTGAAAAAATTTGAACAATTTTTTTTTTTGTTCTTAGTCATTTTTCGGGCGTTTATCAGACTTTCAGATAGGGGAAATGTCAGTGAGCGTTCCGATTTCAGTTCCTAAGCGATTACCCCAATGAATCCTTGATATTTAGTTGTTTTCAGCCAATATTTTGGATTTTTGAAAATTTCACTTTTTTGTGAAAATATCCACTAAATGAGGGAATAATATGTGTGAGGGTACCCTAGGAGAGTTCCAAATGTGTGTGGGTAGAATACATATCTCACAGGGGTAAAATTGAAAAAAGTTGAAAAAATTTTTTTTTGGACTTAGTCATTTTTCCGGCGTTTCTCAAACTTTCAGATAGGGGAAATGTCAGTGAGCATTCCGATTTCAATTCCAGAGCGATTCACCCAATGAGTCCTTGATATTTAGTCGTTTTCAGGCAATTTTCTGGATTTTTGAACATTTCACTTTTTTGTGAAAATATCCAATAAATGAGGGAATAATATGTGTGAGGGTACCCCAGGAGATTTCCAAATGTGTGTGGGTAGAATATATATCCCACAGGGGTAAAATTGAAAAAAGATGAAAAAAATTTTTTTTTTGGACTTAGTCATTTTTCCGGCGTTTCTCAAACTTTCAGATAGGGGAAATGTCTGTGAGCGTTCCGATTTCAGTTCCAGAGCGATCCGCCCAATGAGTCCTTGATATTTAGTCGTTTTCAGCCAATATTTTGGATTTTTGAAAATTTCTCTTTTTTGTGAAAATATCCACTAAATGAGGGAATAATATGTGTGAGGGTACCCCAGGAGAGTTCCAAATGTGTGTGGGTAGAATATATAACCCACGGGGGTAAAATTGAAAAAAAAATTTTTTGGACTTAGTCATTTTTCTGGCGTTTATCAGACGTTCAGATAGGGCAAATGTCTGTGAGCGTTCCGATTTCAGTTCCAGAGCGATTCGCCCAATGAGTCCTTGATATTTAGTCGTTTTCAGCCAATTTTCTGGATTTTTGAAAATTTCACTTTTTTGTGAAAATATCCACTAAATGAGAGAATAATATGTGTGAGGGTACCCCAGGAGAGTTCCAAATGTGTGTGGGTAGAATATATATAACACGGGGGTAAAATTGAAAAAAGTTGAAAAATTTTATTTTTTGGACTTAGTCATTTTTCCGGCATTTATCAGACTTTCAGATAGGGCAAATGTCAGTGAGCGTTCCGATTTCAGTTCCAGAGCGATTCGCCCAATGAGTCCTTGATATCTAGTCGTTTTCAGACAATTTTCTGGATTTTTGAAAATTTCACTTTTTTGTGAAAATATCCACTAAATGAGGGAATAATATGTGTGAGGGTACCCCAGGAGAGTTCCAAATGTGTGTGGGTAGAATATATATCCCACGGGGGTAAAATTGAAAAAAGTTTAAAAAAAATTTTTTTTTGGACTTAGTCATTTTTCCGTCGTTTATCAGACTTTCAGATATGGCAAATGTCAGTGAGCGTTCCGATTTCAGTTCCAGAGCGATTCGCCCAATGAGTCCTTGATATTTAGACGTTTTCAATTTTCTGGATTTTTGAAAATTTCACTTTTTTGTGAAAATATCCACTAAATGAGGGGATAATATGTGTGAGGGTACCCCAGGAGAGTTCCAAATGTGTGTGGGTAGAATATATATCCCACGGGGGTAAAATTGAAAAAAATTTTTTTGGGACTTAGTCATTTTTCCATCGTTTATCAGACTTTCAGATAGGAAAAATGTCAGTGAGCATTATGATTTCAGTTCCAGAGCGATTCGCCCAATGAGTCCTTGATATTTAGTCGTTTTCAGACAATTTTCTGGATTTTTGAAAATTTCACTTTTTTGTGAAAATATCCACTAAATGAGGGAATAATATGTGTGAGGGTACCCCAGGAGAATTCCAAATGTGTGTGTGTAGAATATATATCCCACGGGGGTAAAATTGAAAAAAAATTTTTTGGGACTTAGTCATTTTTCCATCGTTTATCAGACTTTCAGATAGGGGAAATGTCAGTGAGCATTATGATTTCAGTTCCAGAGCGATTCGCCCAATGATTCCTTGATAGTTAGTCGTTTTCAGACAATTTTCTGGATTTTTGAAAAGTTCACTTTTTTGTGAAAATATCCACTAAATGAGGGATAATATGTGTGAGGGTACCCCAGGAGAGTTCCAAATGTGTGTGGGTAGAATATATATCACACGGGGATAAAATTGAAAAAAATTTTTTTTGGTCTTAGTCATTTTTCTGGCGTTTATCAGACTTTCAGAGAGGGCAAATGTCAGTGAGAGTTCTGATTTCAGTTCCAGAGCGATTCGCCCAATGAGTCCTTGAAATTTAGTCGTTTTCAGCCAATTTTCTGGATTTTTGAAAATTTAACTTTTTTGTCAAAATATCCACTAAATGAGAGAATAATATGTGTGAGGGTACCCCAGGAGAATTCCAAATGTGTGTGTGTAGAATATATATCCCACGGGGGTAAAATTGAAAAAAGTTGAAAAAATTTATTTTTTGGACTTAGTCATTTTTCCGGCGTTTATCAGACTTTCAGATAGGGCAAATGTCAGTGAGCGTTCCGATTTCAGTTCCAGAGTGATTCGCCCAATGAGTCCTTGATATTTAGTCGTTTTCAGCCAATATTTTGGATTTTTGAAAATTTCACTTTTTTGTGAAAATATCCACTAAATGAGGGAATAATATGTGTGAGGGTACCCCAGGAGAGTTCCAAATGTGTGTGGGTAAAATATATATCCCACGGGGATAAAATTGAAAAAAATTTTTTTTGGACTTAGTCATTTTTCTGGCGTTTATCAGACTTTCAGAGAGGGCAAATGTCAGTGAGCGTTCTGATTTCAGTTCCAGAGCGATTCGCCCAATGAGTCCTTGATATTTAGTAGTTTTCAGCCAATTTTCTGGATTTTTGAAAATTTCACTTTTTTGTGAAAATATCCACTAAATGAGAGAATAATATGTGTGAGGGTACCCCAGGATAGTTCCAAATGTGTGTGGGTAGAATATATATCTCAAGGGGGTAAAATTGAAAAAAGTTGAAAAATTTTTTTTTTTGGGACTTAGTCATTTTTCCAGCGTTTATCAGACTTTCAGATAGGGGCATTACGATTTCAGTTCCAGAGCGATTCGCCCAATGAGTCCTTGATATTTAGTCGTTTTCAGACAATATTTTGGATTTTTGAAAATTTCACTTTTTTGTGAAAATATCCACTAAATGAGGGAATAATATGTGTGAGGGTACCCCAGGATAGTTCCAAATGTGTGTGGGTAGAATATATATCTCACGGGGGTAAAATTGAAAAAAAAAATTTTTGGACTTAGTCATTTTTTTGGCGTTTATCAGACTTTCAGATAGGCCAAATGTCAGTGAGCGTTCCGATTTCAGTTCCAGAGCGATTCGCGCAATGAGTCCTTGATATTTAGTCTTTTTCAGCCAATTTTCTGGATTTTTGAAAATTTCTCTTTTTTGTGAAAATATCCACTAAATGAGTGAATAATATGTGTGAGGGTACCCCAGGAGAATTCCAAATGTGTGTGGGTAGAATATATATCCCACGGGGGTAAAATTGAAAAAAGTTGAAAAATTTTTTTTTTTGGACTTAGTCATTTTTCCAGCGTTTATCAGACTTTCAGATAGGGGAAATGTCAGTGAGCATTACGATTTCAGTTCCAGAGCGATTCGCCCAATGAGTCCTTGATATTTAGTCGTTTTCAGACAAGTTTCTGGATTTTTGAAAATTTCACTTTTTTGTGAAAATATCCACTAAAAGAGGGTACACCAGGAGAATTCCAAATGTGTGTGGGTAGAATATATATCCCACGGGGGTAAAATTGAAAAAAGTTGAAAAATTTTTTTTTTTTGGACTTAGCCATTTTTCCAGCGTTTATCAGACTTTCAGATAGGGGAAATGTCAGTGAGCATTACGATTTCAGTTCCAGAGCAATTCGCCCAATGAGTCCTTGATATTTAGTCGTTTTCAGCCAATATTCTGGATTATTGAAAATTTCACTTTTTTTTGAAAATATCCACTAAATGAGGGAATAATATGTGTGAGGGTACCCCAGGAGAGTTCCAAATGTGTGTGGGTAGAATATATATCTCACGGGGGTAAAATTGAAAAAAAAATTTTTGGGACTTAGTCATTTTTTTGGCGTTTATCAGACTTTCAGATAGGCCAAATGTCAGTGAGCGTTCCGATTTCAGTTCCAGAGCAATTCGCCCAATGAGTCCTTGATATTTAGTCGTTTTCAGACAATATTCTGGATTTTTGAAAATTTCACTTTTTTGTGAAAATATCCACTAAATGAGGGAATAATATGTGTGAGGGTACCCCAGGAGAATTCCAAATGTGTGTGTGTAGAATATATATCCCACGGGGGTAAAATTGAAAAAAGTTGAAAAAAATTTTTTTTTTGGACTTAGTCATTTTTCCGGCGTTTATCAGACTTTCAGATAGGGCAAATGTCAGTGAGCGTTCCGATTTCAGTTCCAGAACGATTCGCCCAAGGAGTCCTTGATATTTAGGCGTTTTCAGCCAATATTTTGGATTTTTGAAAATTTCACTTTTTTGTGAAAATATCAACTAAATGAGGGAATAATATGTGTGAGGGTACCCCAGGAGAATTCCAAATGTGTGTGTGTAGAATATATATCTCACGGGGGTAAAATTGAAAAAAAAATTTTTTGGACTTAGTCATTTTTCTGGCGTTTATCAGACTTTCAGATAGGCCAAATGTCAGTGAGCGTTCCGATATCAGTTCCAGAGCGATTCGCCCAATGAGTCCTTGATATTTAGGCATTTTCAGCCAATATTTGGATTTTTGAAAATTTCTCTTTTTTGTGAAAATATCCACTAAATGAGGGAATAATATGTGTGAGGGTACCCCAGGAGAGTTCCAAATGTGTGTGGGTAGAATATATATCTCACGGGGGTAAAATTGAAAAAAAATTTTTTTGGAATTAGTCATTTTTCTGGCGTTTATCAGACTTTCAGAGAGGGCAAATGTCAGTGAGCGTTCCGATTTCAGTTCCAGAGCGATTCGCCCAATGAGTCCTTGATATTTAGTAGTTTTCAGCTAATATTTTGGATTTTTGAAAATTTCACTTTTTTGTGAAAATATCCACTAAATGAGGGAATAATATATGTGAGGGTACCCAAGGAGAATTCCAAATGTGTGTGTGTAGAATATATATCCCACGGGGGTAAAATTGAAAAAAGTTGAAAAAAATTTTTCTTTGGACTTATCATTTTTCCGGCGTTTATCAGACTTTCAGATAGGGCAAATGTCAGTGAGCGTTCCAATTTCAGTTCCAGAGCGATTCGCCCAATGAGTCCTTGATATTTAGTCGTTTTCAGCCAATACTTTGGATTTTTGAAAATTTCACTTTTTTCTGAAAATATCCACTAAATGAGGGAATAATATGTGTGAGGGTACCCCAGGAGAATTCCAAATGTGTGTGTGTAGAATATATATCCCACGGGGTTAAAATTGAAAAAAATTTTTTTTGGACTTAGTCATTTTTCTGGCGTTTATCAGACTTTCAGAGAGGGCAAATGTCAGTGAGCATTACGATTTCAGTTCCAGAGCAATTCGCCCAATGAGTCCTTGATATTTAGTCGTTTTCAGACAATATTCTGGATTTTTGAAAATTTCACTTTTTTGTGAAAATATCCACTAAATGAGGGAATAATATGTGTGAGGGTACCCCAGGAGAATTCCAAATGTGTGTGGGTAGAATATATATCCCACGGGGGTAAAATTGAAAAAAGTTGAAACATTTTTTTTTTTTGGACTTATTCATTTTTCTGGCGTTTATCAGACTTTCAGAGAGGGCAAATGTCAGTGAGCGTTCCGATTTCAGTTCCAGAGCGATTCGCCCAATGAGTCCTTGATATTTAGTCGTTTTCAGCCAATATTTTGGATTTTTGAAAATTTCACTTTTTTGTGAAAATATCCACTAAATGAGGGAATAATATGTGTGAGGGTACCCCAGGAGAATTCCAAATGTGTGTGTGTGTAGAATATATATCCCACGGGGGTAAAATTGAAAAAAGTTGAAAAAAATTTTTTTTTTGGACTTAGTCATTTTTCTGGCGTTTATCAGACTTTCAGATAGGGCAAATGTCAGTGAGCGTTCCGATTTCAGTTCCAGAGCGATTCGCCCAAGGAGTCCTTGATATTTAGGCGTTTTCAGCCAATATTTTGGATTTTTGAAAATTTCACTTTTTTGTGAAAATATCAACTAAATGAGGGAATAATATGTGTGAGGGTACCCCAGGAGAGTTCCAAATGTGTGTGGGTAGAATATATATCCCACGGGGGTAAAATTGAAAAAAAAATTTTTTGGACTTAGTCCTTTTTCTGGCGTTTATCAGACTTTCAGAGAGGGGAAATGTCAGTGAGCGTGACGATTTCAGTTCCAGAGCGATTCGCCCATTGAGTCCTTGATATTTAGTCGTTTTCAGACAATTTTCTGGATTTTTGAAAATTTCACTATTTTGTGAAAATATCCACTAAATGAGGGAATAATATGTGTGAGGGTACCCCAGGAGAGGTCCAAATGTGTGTGGGTAGAATATATATCTCACGGGGGTAAAATTGAAAAAAAATTTTTTTGGAATTAGTCATTTTTCTGGCATTTATCAGACTTTCAGAGAGGGCAAATGTCAGTGAGCGTTCCGATTTCAGTTCCAGAGCGATTCGCCCAATGAGTCCTTGATATTTAGTCGTTTTCAGCCAATATTTTGGATTTTTGAAAATTTCACTTTTTTGTGAAAATATCCACTAAATGAGGGAATAATATATGTGAGGGTACCCAAGGAGAATTCCAAATGTGTGTGTGTAGAATATATATCCCACGGGGGTAAAATTGAAAAAAGTTGAAAAAAATTTTTTTTTTGGACTTAGTCATTTTTCCGGCGTTTATCAGACTTTCAGATAGGGCAAATGTCAGTGAGCGTTCCGATTTCAGTTCCAGAGCGATTCGCCCAAGGAGTCCTTGATATTTAGGCGTTTTCAGCCAATATTTTGGATTTTTGAAAATTTCACTTTTTTGTGAAAATATCAACTAAATGAGGGAATAATATGTGTGAGGGTACCCCAGGAGAGTTCCAAATGTGTGTGGGTAGAATATATATCCCACGGGGGTAAAATTGAAAAAAAAATTTTTTGGACTTAGTCCTTTTTCTGGCGTTTATCAGACTTTCAGAGAGGGGAAATGTCAGTGAGCGTGACGATTTCAGTTCCAGAGCGATTCGCCCATTGAGTCCTTGATATTTAGTCGTTTTCAGACAATTTTCTGGATTTTTGAAAATTTCACTATTTTGTGAAAATATCCACTAAATGAGGGAATAATATGTGTGAGGGTACCCCAGGAGAGTTCCAAATGTGTGTGGGTAGAATATATATCTCACGGGGGTAAAATTGAAAAAAAATTTTTTTGGAATTAGTCATTTTTCTGGCATTTATCAGACTTTCAGAGAGGGCAAATGTCAGTGAGCGTTCCGATTTCAGTTCCAGAGCGATTCGCCCAATGAGTCCTTTATATTTAGTCGTTTTCAGCCAATATTTTGGATTTTTGAAAATTTCACTTTTTTGTGAAAATATCCACTAAATGAGGGTACACCAGGAGAATTCCAAATGTGTGTGTGTAGAATATATATCCCACGGGGGTAAAATTGAAAAAAAAATTTTTTGGACTTAGTCATTTTTCTGGCGTTTATCAGACTTTCAGATAGGGGAAATGTCAGTGAGCATTACGATTTCAGTTCCAGAGCGATTCGCCCAATGAGTCCTTGATATTTAGCCGTTTTCAGACAATTTTCTGGATTTTTGTAAATTTCACTTTTTTGTGAAAATATACACTAAATGAGGGAATAATATGTGTGAGGGTACCCCAGGAGAGATCCAAATGTGTGTGGGTAGAATATATATCCCACGGGGGTAAAATTGAAAAAAATTTTTTTTGGACTTAGTCATTTTTCTGGCGTTTATCAGACTTTCAGAGAGGGCAAATGTCATTGAGCGTTCCGATTTCAGTTCCAGAGCGATTCGCCCAATTAGTCCTTGATATTTAGTCGTTTTCAGCCAATATTTTGGATTTTTGAAAATTTCACTTTTTTGTGAAAATATCCACTAAATGAGGGAATAATATGTGTGAGGGTACCCCAGGAGAGTTCCAAATGTGTGTGTGTAGAATATATATCCCACGGGGGTAAAATTGAAAAAAGTTGAAAAAAATTTTTTTTTGGACTTAGTCATTTTTCCGGGGTTTATCAGACTTTCAGATAGGGCAAATGTCAGTGAGCGTTCCGATTTCAGTTCCAGAGCGATTCGCCCAATGAGTCCTTGATATTTAGTCGTTTTCAGCCAATATTTTGGATTTTTGAAAATTTCTCTTTTTTGTGAAAATATCCACTAAATGAGGGAATAATATGTGTGAGGGTACCCCAGGAGAATTCCAAATGTGTGTGTGTAGAATATATATCCCACGGGGGTAAAATTTAAAAAAAAATTTTTTGGACTTAGTCCTTTTTCTGGCGTTTATCAGACTTTCAGAGAGGGGAAATGTCAGTGAGCATGACGATTTCAGTTCCAGAGCGATTCGCCCATTGAGTCCTTGATATTTAGTCGTTTTCAGACAATTTTCTGGATTTTTGAAAATTTCACTATTTTGTGAAAATATCCACTAAATGAGGGAATAATATGTGTGAGGGTACCCCAGGAGAGTTCCAAATGTGTGTGGGTAGAATATATATCTCACGGGGGTAAAATTGAAGAAAAAAATTTTTGGAATTAGTCATTTTTCTGGCGTTTATCAGACTTTCAGAGAGGGCAAATGTCAGTGAGCGTTCCGATTTCAGTTCCAGAGCGATTCGCCCAATGAGTCCTTGATATTTAGTCGTTTTCAGCCAATATTTTGGATTTTTGAAAATTTCACTTTTTTGTGAAAATATCCACTAAATGAGGGAATAATATGTGTGAGGGTACCCCAGGAGAATTCCAAATGTGTGTGTGTGTAGAATATATATCCCACGGGGGTAAAATTGAAAAAAGTTGAAAAAAATTTTTTTTTTGGACTTAGTCATTTTTCTGGCGTTTATCAGACTTTCAGATAGGGCAAATGTCAGTGAGCGTTCCGATTTCAGTTCCAGAGCGATTCGCCCAAGGAGTCCTTGATATTTAGGCGTTTTCAGCCAATATTTTGGATTTTTGAAAATTTCACTTTTTTGTGAAAATATCAACTAAATGAGGGAATAATATGTGTGAGGGTACCCCAGGAGAGTTCCAAATGTGTGTGGGTAGAATATATATCCCACGGGGGTAAAATTGAAAAAAAAATTTTTTGGACTTAGTCCTTTTTCTGGCGTTTATCAGACTTTCAGAGAGGGGAAATGTCAGTGAGCGTGACGATTTCAGTTCCAGAGCGATTCGCCCATTGAGTCCTTGATATTTAGTCGTTTTCAGACAATTTTCTGGATTTTTGAAAATTTCACTATTTTGTGAAAATATCCACTAAATGAGGGAATAATATGTGTGAGGGTACCCCAGGAGAGGTCCAAATGTGTGTGGGTAGAATATATATCTCACGGGGGTAAAATTGAAAAAAAATTTTTTTGGAATTAGTCATTTTTCTGGCATTTATCAGACTTTCAGAGAGGGCAAATGTCAGTGAGCGTTCCGATTTCAGTTCCAGAGCGATTCGCCCAATGAGTCCTTGATATTTAGTCGTTTTCAGCCAATATTTTGGATTTTTGAAAATTTCACTTTTTTGTGAAAATATCCACTAAATGAGGGAATAATATATGTGAGGGTACCCAAGGAGAATTCCAAATGTGTGTGTGTAGAATATATATCCCACGGGGGTAAAATTGAAAAAAGTTGAAAAAAATTTTTTTTTTGGACTTAGTCATTTTTCCGGCGTTTATCAGACTTTCAGATAGGGCAAATGTCAGTGAGCGTTCCGATTTCAGTTCCAGAGCGATTCGCCCAAGGAGTCCTTGATATTTAGGCGTTTTCAGCCAATATTTTGGATTTTTGAAAATTTCACTTTTTTGTGAAAATATCAACTAAATGAGGGAATAATATGTGTGAGGGTACCCCAGGAGAGTTCCAAATGTGTGTGGGTAGAATATATATCCCACGGGGGTAAAATTGAAAAAAAAATTTTTTGGACTTAGTCCTTTTTCTGGCGTTTATCAGACTTTCAGAGAGGGGAAATGTCAGTGAGCGTGACGATTTCAGTTCCAGAGCGATTCGCCCATTGAGTCCTTGATATTTAGTCGTTTTCAGACAATTTTCTGGATTTTTGAAAATTTCACTATTTTGTGAAAATATCCACTAAATGAGGGAATAATATGTGTGAGGGTACCCCAGGAGAGTTCCAAATGTGTGTGGGTAGAATATATATCTCACGGGGGTAAAATTGAAAAAAAATTTTTTTGGAATTAGTCATTTTTCTGGCATTTATCAGACTTTCAGAGAGGGCAAATGTCAGTGAGCGTTCCGATTTCAGTTCCAGAGCGATTCGCCCAATGAGTCCTTTATATTTAGTCGTTTTCAGCCAATATTTTGGATTTTTGAAAATTTCACTTTTTTGTGAAAATATCCACTAAATGAGGGTACACCAGGAGAATTCCAAATGTGTGTGTGTAGAATATATATCCCACGGGGGTAAAATTGAAAAAAAAATTTTTTGGACTTAGTCATTTTTCTGGCGTTTATCAGACTTTCAGATAGGGGAAATGTCAGTGAGCATTACGATTTCAGTTCCAGAGCGATTCGCCCAATGAGTCCTTGATATTTAGCCGTTTTCAGACAATTTTCTGGATTTTTGTAAATTTCACTTTTTTGTGAAAATATACACTAAATGAGGGAATAATATGTGTGAGGGTACCCCAGGAGAGATCCAAATGTGTGTGGGTAGAATATATATCCCACGGGGGTAAAATTGAAAAAAATTTTTTTTGGACTTAGTCATTTTTCTGGCGTTTATCAGACTTTCAGAGAGGGCAAATGTCATTGAGCGTTCCGATTTCAGTTCCAGAGCGATTCGCCCAATTAGTCCTTGATATTTAGTCGTTTTCAGCCAATATTTTGGATTTTTGAAAATTTCACTTTTTTGTGAAAATATCCACTAAATGAGGGAATAATATGTGTGAGGGTACCCCAGGAGAGTTCCAAATGTGTGTGTGTAGAATATATATCCCACGGGGGTAAAATTGAAAAAAGTTGAAAAAAATTTTTTTTTGGACTTAGTCATTTTTCCGGGGTTTATCAGACTTTCAGATAGGGCAAATGTCAGTGAGCGTTCCGATTTCAGTTCCAGAGCGATTCGCCCAATGAGTCCTTGATATTTAGTCGTTTTCAGCCAATATTTTGGATTTTTGAAAATTTCTCTTTTTTGTGAAAATATCCACTAAATGAGGGAATAATATGTGTGAGGGTACCCCAGGAGAATTCCAAATGTGTGTGTGTAGAATATATATCCCACGGGGGTAAAATTTAAAAAAAAATTTTTTGGACTTAGTCCTTTTTCTGGCGTTTATCAGACTTTCAGAGAGGGGAAATGTCAGTGAGCATGACGATTTCAGTTCCAGAGCGATTCGCCCATTGAGTCCTTGATATTTAGTCGTTTTCAGACAATTTTCTGGATTTTTGAAAATTTCACTATTTTGTGAAAATATCCACTAAATGAGGGAATAATATGTGTGAGGGTACCCCAGGAGAGTTCCAAATGTGTGTGGGTAGAATATATATCTCACGGGGGTAAAATTGAAGAAAAAAATTTTTGGAATTAGTCATTTTTCTGGCGTTTATCAGACTTTCAGATAGGGCAAATGTCAGTGAGCGTTCCGATTTCAGTTCCAGAGCGATTCGCCCAATGAGTCCTTGATATTTAGTCGTTTTCAGCCAATTTTCTGGATTTTTGTAAATTTCACTTTTTTGTGAAAATATCCACTAAATGAGAGAATAATATGTGTGAGGGTACCCCAGGGGAGTTCCAAATGTGTGTGGGTAGAATATATATCCCACGGGGGTAAAATTGAAAAAAGTTGAAAAATTTTTTTTTTTTGGACTTAGTCATTTTTCAAGCGTTTATCAGACTTTCAGATAGGGCAAATGTCAGTGAGCGTTCCGATTTCAGTTCCAGAGCGATTCGCCCAATGAGTCCTTGATATTTAGTCGTTTTCAGCCAATTTTCTGGATTTTTGTAAATTTCACTCTTTTGTGAATATATACACTAAATGAGGGAATAATATGTGTGAGGGTACCCCAAGAGAGGTCCAAATGTGTGTGGGTAGAATATATATCCCACGGGGGTAAAATTGAAAAAAAATTTTTTTGGACTTAGTCATTTTTCTGGCGTTTATCAGACTTTCAGAGAGGGCAAATGTCAGTGAGCGTTCCGATTTCAGTTCCAGAGCGATTCGCCCAATGAGTCCTTGATATTTAGTCGTTTTCAGCCAATATTTTGGATTTTTGAAAATTTCACTTTTTTGTGAAAATATCCACTAAATGAGGGAATAATATGTGTGAGGGTACCCCAGGAGAGTTCCAAATGTGTGTGTGTAGAATATATATCCCACGGGGGTAAAATTGAAAAAAGTTGAAACATTTTTTTTTTTTTGGACTTATTCATTTTTCTGGCGTTTATCAGACTTTCAGAGAGGGCAAATGTCAGTGAGCGTTACGATTTCAGTTCCAGAGCGATTCGCCCAATGAGTCCTTGATATTTAGTCGTTTTCAGCCAATATTTTGGATTTTTGAAAATTTCACTTTTTTGTGAAAATATCCACTAAATGAGGGAATAATATGTGTGAGGGTACCCCAGGAGAGTTCCAAATGTGTGTGGGTAGAATATATATCCCACGGGGGTAAAATTGAAAAAAAAATTTTTTGGACTTAGTCATTTTTCCAGCGTTTATCAGACTTTCAGATAGGGCAAATGTCAGTGAGCGTTCCGATTTCAGTTCCAGAGCGATTCGCCCATTGAGTCCTTGATATTTAGTCGTTTTCAGACAATTTTCTGGATTTTTGAAAATTTCACTTTTTTGTGAAAATATCCACTAAATGAGGGAATAATATGTGTGAGGGTACCCAAGGAGAATTCCAAATGTGTGTGTGTAGAATATATATCCCACGGGGGTAAAATTGAAAAAAGTTGAAAAAAATTTTTCTTTGGACTTAGTCATTTTTCCAGCGTTTATCAGACTTTCAGATAGGGCAAATGTCAGTGAGCGTTCCGATTTCAGTTCCAGAGCGATTCGCCCAATGAGTCCTTGATATTTAGGCGTTTTCAGCCAATATTTTGGATTTTTGAAAATTTCACTTTTTTGTGAAAATATCCACTAAATGAGGGAATAATATGTGTGAGGGTACCCCAGGAGAGTTCCAAATGTGTGTGGGTAGAATACATATCCCACGGGGGTAAAATTGAAAAAAGTTGAAAAATTTTTTTTTTTGGACTTAGTCATTTTTCAAGCGTTTATCAGACTTTCAGATAGGGGAAATGTCAGTGAGCATTCCAATTTCAGTTCCAGAGCGATTCGCCCAATGAGTCCTTGATATTTAGTCGTTTTCAGCCAATATTTTGGATTTTTGAAAATTTCACTTTTTTGTGAAAATATCCACTAAATGAGGGAATAATATGTGTGAGGGTACCCAAGGAGAATTCCAAATGTGTGTGTGTAGAATATATATCCCACGGGGGTATAATTGAAAAAAGTTGAAAAAAATTTTTCTTTGGACTTAGTCATTTTTCCGGCGTTTATCAGACTTTCAGATAGGGCAAATGTCAGTGAGCGTTCCGATTTCAGTTCCAGAGCGATTCGCCCAATGAGTCCTTGATATTTAGGAGTTTTCAGCCAATATTTTGGATTTTTGAAAATTTCACTTTTTTTTGAAAATATCCACTAAATGAGGGAATAATATGTGTGAGGGTACCCCAGGAGAATTCCAAATGTGTGTGTGTAGAATATATATCCCACGGTTGTAAAATTGAAAAAAGTTGAAAAAATTTTTTTTTTGGACTTAGTCATTTTTCCGGCGTTTATCAGACTTTCAGATAGGGCAAATGTCAGTGAGCGTTCCGATTTCAGTTCCAGAGCGATTCGCCCAATGAGTCCTTGATATTTAGTCGTTTTCAGCCAATTTTCTGGATTTTTGAAAATTTCACTTTTTTGTGAAAATATCCACTAAATGAGAGAATAATATGTGTGAGGGTACCGCAGGAGTGTTCCAAATGTGTGTGGGTAGAATATATATCCCACGGGGGTAAAATTGAAAAAAAAATTTTTTGGACTTAGTCATTTTCCTGGCGTTTATCAGACGTTAAGATACGGCAAATGTCAGTGAGCGTTCCGATTTCAGTTCCAGAGCGATTCGCCCAATGAGTCCTTTATATTTAGTCGTTTTCAGCCAATATTTTGGATTTTTGAAAATTTCACTTTTTTGTGAAAATATCCACTAAATGAGGGTACACCAGGAGAATTCCAAATGTGTGTGTGTAGAATATATATCCCACGGGGGTAAAATTGAAAAAAAAATTTTTTGGACTTAGTCATTTTTCTGGCGTTTATCAGACTTTCAGAGAGGGCAAATGTCAGTGAGCGTTCCGATTTCAGTTCCAGAGCGATTCGCCCAATGAGTCCTTGATATTTAGTCGTTTTCAGCCAATATTTTGGATTTTTGAAAATTTCACTTTTTTGTGAAAATATCCACTAAATGAGTGAATAATATGTGTGAGGGTACCCCAGGAGAATTCCAAATGTGTGTGGGTAGAATATATATCCCACGGGGGTAAAATTGAAAAAAAAATTTTTTAGACTTAGTCATTTTCCTGGCGTTAATCAGACGTTCAGATACGGCAAATGTCAGTGAGCGTTCCGATTTCAGTTCCAGAGCGATTCGCCCAATGAGTCCTTGATATTTAGTCGTTTTCAGCCAATATTTTGGATTTTTGAAAATTTCACTTTTTTGTGAAAATATCCACTAAATGAGGGAATAATATGTGTGAGGGTACCCCAGGAGAATTCCAAATGTGTGTGTGTAGAATATATATCCCACGGGGGTAAAATTTAAAAAAAATTTTTTTTGGACTTAGTCATTTTTCCGGCGTTTATCAGACTTTCAGATAGGGCAAATGTCAGTGAGCGTTCCGATTTCAGTTCCAGAGCGATTCGCCCAATGAGTCCTTGATAATTAGTCGTTTTCAGACAATTTTCTGGATTTTTGAAAATTTCACTTTTTTGTGAAAATATCCACTAAATGAGGGAATAATATGTGTGAGGGTACCCCAGGAGAGTTCCAAATGTGTGTGGGTAGAATATATATCCCACGGGGGTAAAATTGAAAAAAGTTGAAAAAAATTTTTTTTTGGACTTAGTCATTTTTCCGGGGTTTATCAGACTTTCAGATAGGGCAAATGTCAGTGAGCGTTCCGATTTCAGTTCCAGAGCGATTCGCCCAATGAGTCCTTGATATTTAGTCGTTTTCAGCCAATATTTTGGATTTTTGAAAATTTCTCTTTTTTGTGAAAATATCCACTAAATGAGGGAATAATATGTGTGAGGGTACCCCAGGAGAGTTCCAAAGGTGTGTGGGTAGAATATATATCTCAAGGGGGTAAAATTGAAAAAAGTTGAAAAATTTTTTTTTTTTGGACTTAGTCATTTTTCCAGCGTTTATCAGACTTTCAGATAGGGCAAATGTCAGTGAGCGTTCCGATTTCAGTTCCAGAGCGATTCGCCCAAGGAGTCCTTGATATTTAGGCGTTTTCAGCCAATATTTTGGATTTTTGAAAATTTCACTTTTTTGTGAAAATATCAACTAAATGAGGGAATAATATGTGTGAGGGTACCCCAGGAGAATTCCAAATGTGTGTGTGTAGAATATATATCTCACGGGGGTAAAATTGAAAAAAAAATTTTTTGGACTTAGTCATTTTTCTGGCGTTTATCAGACTTTCAGATAGGCCAAATGTCAGTGAGCGTTCCGATTTCAGTTCCAGAGCGATTCGCCCAATGAGTCTTTGATATTTAGGCATTTTCAGCCAATATTTGGATTTTTGAAAATTTCTCTTTTTTGTGAAAATATCCACTAAATGAGGGAATAATATGTGTGAGGGTACCCCAGGAGAGTTCCAAATGTGTGTGGGTAGAATATATATCCCACGGGGGTAAAATTGAAAAAAAAATTTTTTGGACTTAGTCCTTTTTCTGGCGTTTATCAGACTTTCAGAGAGGGGAAATGTCAGTGAGCATGACGATTTCAGTTCCAGAGCGATTCGCCCATTGAGTCCTTGATATTTAGTCGTTTTCAGACAATTTTCTGGATTTTTGAAAATTTCACTATTTTGTGAAAATATCCACTAAATGAGGGAATAATATGTGTGAGGGTACCCCAGGAGAGTTCCAAATGTGTGTGGGTAGAATATATATCTCACGGGGGTAAAATTGAAAAAAAAAATTTTTGGAATTAGTCATTTTTCTGGCGTTTATCAGACTTTCAGATAGGGCAAATGTCAGTGAGTGTTCCGATTTCAGTTCCAGAGCGATTCGCCCAATGAGTCCTTGATATTTAGTCGTTTTCAGCCAATATTTTGGATTTTTGAAAATTTCACTTTTTTGTGAAAATATCCACTAAATGAGAGAATAATATGTGTGAGGGTACCCAAGGGGAGTTCCAAATGTGTGTGTGTAGAATATATATCCCACGGGGGTAAAATTGAAAAAAGTTGAAAAAAATTTTTCTTTGGACTTAGTCATTTTTCCGGCGTTTATCAGACTTTCAGATAGGGCAAATGTCAGTGAGCGTTCCGATTTCAGTTCCAGAGCGATTCGCCCAATGAGTCCTTGATATTTAGTCGTTTTAAGCCAATATTTTGGATTTTTGAAAATTTCACTTTTTTGTGAAAATATCCACTAAATGAGGGAATAATATGTGTGAGGGTACCCCAGGAGAGTTCCAAATGTGTGTGGGTAGAATATATATCCCACGGGGGTAAAATTGAAAAAAAAATTTTTTTGGAATTAGTCATTTTTCTGGCGTTTATCAGTCTTTCAGATAGGGCAAATGTCAGTGAGCGTTCCGATTTCAGTTCCAGAGCGATTCGCCCAATGAGTCCTTGATATTTAGTCGTTTTCAGCCAATTTTCTGGATTTTTGAAAATTTCACTTTTTTGTGAAAATATCCACTAAATGAGGGAATAATATGTGTGAGGGTACCCAAGGAGAATTCCAAATGTGTGTGTGTAGAATATATATCCCACGGGGGTAAAATTGAAAAAAGTTGAAAAAAATTTTTCTTTGGACTTAGTCATTTTTCCGGCGTTTATCAGACTTTCAGATAGGGCAAATGTCAGTGAGCGTTCCGATTTCAGTTCCAGAGCGATTCGCCCAATGAGTCCTTGATATTTAGTCGTTTTCAGCCAATATTTTGGATTTTTGAAAATTTCACTTTTTTGTGAAAATATCCACTAAATGAGGGAATAATATGTGTGAGGGTACCCCAGGAGAGTTCCAAATGTGTGTGGGTAGAATATATATCCCACGGGGGTAAAATTGAAAAAAGTTGAAAAATTTTTTTTTTTTGGACTTAGTCATTTTTCAAGCGTTTATCAGACTTTCAGATAGGGGAAATGTCAGTGAGCGTTCCGATTTCAGTTCCAGAGCGATTCATGCAATGAGTCTTTGATATTTAGTCGTTTTCCGCCAATTTTCTGGATTTTTGAAAATTTCACTTTTTTGTGAAAATATCCACTAAATGAGGGGATAATATGTGTGAGGGTACCCCAGGAGAGTTCCAAATGTGTGTGAGTAGAATATATATCTCACGGGGGTAAAATTGAAAAAAAAATTTTTTGGACTTAGTCCTTTTTCTGGCGTTTATCAGACTTTCAGATAGGGCAAATGTCAGTGAGCGTTCCGATTTCAGTTCCAGAGCGATTCGCCCAATGAGTCCTTGATACTTAGTCGTTTTCAGCCAATTTTCTGGATTTTTGTAAATTTCACTCTTTTGTGAATATATACACTAAATGAGGGAATAATATGTGTGAGGGTACCCCAGGAGAGGTCCAAATGTGTGTGGGTAGAATATATATCCCACGGGGGTAAAATTGAAAAAAAATTTTTTTGGACTTAGTCATTTTTCTGGCGTTTATCAGACTTTCAGAGAGGGCAAATGTCAGTGAGCGTTCCAATTTCAGTTCCAGAGCGATTCGCCCAATGAGTCCTTGTTATTTAGTCGTTTTCAGCCAATATTCTGGATTTTTGAAAATTTCACTTTTTTGTGAAAATATCCACTAAATGAGGGAATAATATGTGTGAGGGTACCCCAGGAGAGTTCCAAATGTGTGTGGGTAGAATATATATCTCAAGGGGGTAAAATTGAAAAAAAAATTTTTTGGACTTAGTGCTTTTTCTGGCGTTTATCAGACTTTCAGATAGGGCAAATGTCAGTGAGCGTTCCGATTTCAGTTCCAGAGCGATTCGCCCAAGGAGTCCTTGATATTTAGTCGTTTTCAGCCAATATTTTGGATTTTTGAAAATTTCACTTTTTTGTGAAAATATACACTAAATGAGGGAATAATATGTGTGAGGGTACCCCAGGAGAGTTCCAAATGTGTGTGTGTAGAATATATATCCCACGGGGGTAAAATTGAAAAAAGTTGAAACATTTTTTTTTTTTGGACTTATTCATTTTTCTGGCGTTTATCAGACTTTCAGATAGGGCAAATGTCAGTGAGCGTTCCGATTTCAGTTCCAGAGCGATTCGCCCAAGGAGTCCTTGATATTTAGGCGTTTTCAGCCAATATTTTGGATTTTTGAAAATTTCACTTTTTTGTGAAAATATCAACTAAATGAGGGAATAATATGTGTGAGGGTACCCCAGGAGAGTTCCAAATGTGTGTGGGTAGAATATATATCCCACGGGGGTAAAATTGAAAAAAAATTTTTTTGGAATTAGTCATTTTTCTGGCATTTATCAGACTTTCAGAGAGGGCAAATGTCAGTGAGCGTTCCGATTTCAGTTCCAGAGCGATTCGCCCAATGAGTCCTTGATATTTAGTCGTTTTCAGCCAATATTTTGGATTTTTGAAAATTTCACTTTTTTGTGAAAATATCCACTAAATGAGGGAATAATATATGTGAGGGTACCCAAGGAGAATTCCAAATGTGTGTGTGTAGAATATATATCCCACGGGGGTAAAATTGAAAAAAGTTGAAAAAAATTTTTCTTTGGACTTAGTCATTTTTCCGGCGTTTATCAGACTTTCAGATAGGGCAAATGTCAGTGAGCGTTCCGATTTCAGTTCCAGAGCGATTCGCCCAATGAGTCCTTGATATTTAGGCGTTTTCAGCCAATATTTTGGATTTTTGAAAATTTCACTTTTTTTTGAAAATATCCACTAAATGAGGGAATAATATGTGTGAGGGTACCCCAGGAGAATTCCAAATGTGTGTGTGTAGAATATATATCCCACGGTTGTAAAATTGAAAAAAGTTGAAAAAATTTTTTTTTTGGACTTAGTCATTTTTCCGGCGTTTATCAGACTTTCAGATAGGGCAAATGTCAGTGAGCGTTCCGATTTCAGTTCCAGAGCAATTCGCCCAATGAGTCCTTGATATTTAGTCGTTTTCAGCCAATACTTTGGATTTTTGAAAATTTCTCTTTTTTGTGAAAATATCCACTAAATGAGGGAATAATATGTGTGAGGGTACCCCAGGAGAGTTCCAAATGTGTGTGGGTAGAATATATATCCCACGGGGGTAAAATTGAAAAAAAAATTTTTTGGACTTAGTCCTTTTTCTGGCGTTTATCAGACTTTCAGAGAGGGGAAATGTCAGTGAGCATGACGATTTCAGTTCCAGAGCGATTCGCCCATTGAGTCCTTGATATTTAGTCGTTTTCAGACAATTTTCTGGATTTTTGAAAATTTCACTATTTTGTGAAAATATCCACTAAATGAGGGAATAATATGTGTGAGGGTACCCCAGGAGAGTTCCAAATGTGTGTGGGTAGAATATATATCTCACGGGGGTAAAATTGAAAAAAAATTTTTTTGGAATTAGTCATTTTTCTGGCATTTATCAGACTTTCAGAGAGGGCAAATGTCAGTGAGCGTTCCGATTTCAGTTCCAGAGCGATTCGCCCAATGAGTCCTTGATATTTAGTCGTTTTCAGCCAATATTTTGGATTTTTGAAAATTTCACTTTTTTGTGAAAATATCCACTAAATGAGGGAATAATATATGTGAGGGTACCCCAGGAGAGTTCCAAATGTGTGTGGGTAGAATATATATCCCACGGGGGTAAAATTGAAAAAAGTTGAAAAATTTTTTTTTTTGGACTTAGTCATTTTTCAAGCGTTTATCAGACTTTCAGATAGGGGAAATGTCAGTGAACATTCCAATTTCAGTTCCAGAGCGATTCGCCCAATGAGTCCTTGATATTTAGTCGTTTTCAGCCAATATTTTGGATTTTTGAAAATTTCACTTTTTTGTGAAAATATCCACTAAATGAGGGAATAATATGTGTGAGGGTACCCAAGGAGAATTCCAAATGTGTGTGTGTAGAATATATATCCCACGGGGGTATAATTGAAAAAAGTTGAAAAAAATTTTTCTTTGGACTTAGTCATTTTTCCGGCGTTTATCAGACTTTCAGATAGGGCAAATGTCAGTGAGCGTTCCGATTTCAGTTCCAGAGCGATTCGCCCAATGAGTCCTTGATATTTAGGAGTTTTCAGCCAATATTTTGGATTTTTGAAAATTTCACTTTTTTTTGAAAATATCCACTAAATGAGGGAATAATATGTGTGAGGGTACCCCAGGAGAATTCCAAATGTGTGTGTGTAGAATATATATCCCACGGTTGTAAAATTGAAAAAAGTTGAAAAAATTTTTTTTTTGGACTTAGTCATTTTTCCGGCGTTTATCAGACTTTCAGATAGGGCAAATGTCAGTGAGCGTTCCGATTTCAGTTCCAGAGCGATTCGCCCAATGAGTCCTTGATATTTAGTCGTTTTCAGCCAATTTTCTGGATTTTTGAAAATTTCACTTTTTTGTGAAAATATCCACTAAATGAGAGAATAATATGTGTGAGGGTACCGCAGGAGTGTTCCAAATGTGTGTGGGTAGAATATATATCCCACGGGGGTAAAATTGAAAAAAAAATTTTTTGGACTTAGTCATTTTCCTGGCGTTTATCAGACGTTCAGATACGGCAAATGTCAGTGAGCGTTCCGATTTCAGTTCCAGAGCGATTCGCCCAATGAGTCCTTTATATTTAGTCGTTTTCAGCCAATATTTTGGATTTTTGAAAATTTCACTTTTTTGTGAAAATATCCACTAAATGAGGGTACACCAGGAGAATTCCAAATGTGTGTGTGTAGAATATATATCCCACGGGGGTAAAATTGAAAAAAAAATTTTTTGGACTTAGTCATTTTTCCGGCGTTTATCAGACTTTCAGATAGGGCAAATGTCAGTGAGCGTTCCGATTTCAGTTCCAGAGCGATTCGCCCAATGAGTCCTTGATATTTAGTCGTTTTCAGCCAATATTTTGGATTTTTGAAAATTTCACTTTTTTGTGAAAATATCCACTAAATGAGGGAATAATATGTGTGAGGGTACCCCAGGAGAGTTCCAAATGTGTGTGGGTAGAATATATATCCCACGGGGGTAAAATTGAAAAAAGTTGAAAAATTTTTTTTTTTTGGACTTAGTCATTTTTCAAGCGTTTATCAGACTTTCAGATAGGGGAAATGTCAGTGAGCGTTCCGATTTCAGTTCCAGAGCGATTCATGCAATGAGTCTTTGATATTTAGTCGTTTTCCGCCAATTTTCTGGATTTTTGAAAATTTCACTTTTTTGTGAAAATATCCACTAAATGAGGGGATAATATGTGTGAGGGTACCCCAGGAGAGTTCCAAATGTGTGTGAGTAGAATATATATCTCACGGGGGTAAAATTGAAAAAAAAATTTTTTGGACTTAGTCCTTTTTCTGGCGTTTATCAGACTTTCAGATAGGGCAAATGTCAGTGAGCGTTCCGATTTCAGTTCCAGAGCGATTCGCCCAATGAGTCCTTGATACTTAGTCGTTTTCAGCCAATTTTCTGGATTTTTGTAAATTTCACTCTTTTGTGAATATATACACTAAATGAGGGAATAATATGTGTGAGGGTACCCCAGGAGAGGTCCAAATGTGTGTGGGTAGAATATATATCCCACGGGGGTAAAATTGAAAAAAAATTTTTTTGGACTTAGTCATTTTTCTGGCGTTTATCAGACTTTCAGAGAGGGCAAATGTCAGTGAGCGTTCCAATTTCAGTTCCAGAGCGATTCGCCCAATGAGTCCTTGTTATTTAGTCGTTTTCAGCCAATATTCTGGATTTTTGAAAATTTCACTTTTTTGTGAAAATATCCACTAAATGAGGGAATAATATGTGTGAGGGTACCCCAGGAGAGTTCCAAATGTGTGTGGGTAGAATATATATCTCAAGGGGGTAAAATTGAAAAAAAAATTTTTTGGACTTAGTGCTTTTTCTGGCGTTTATCAGACTTTCAGATAGGGCAAATGTCAGTGAGCGTTCCGATTTCAGTTCCAGAGCGATTCGCCCAAGGAGTCCTTGATATTTAGTCGTTTTCAGCCAATATTTTGGATTTTTGAAAATTTCACTTTTTTGTGAAAATATACACTAAATGAGGGAATAATATGTGTGAGGGTACCCCAGGAGAGTTCCAAATGTGTGTGTGTAGAATATATATCCCACGGGGGTAAAATTGAAAAAAGTTGAAACATTTTTTTTTTTTGGACTTATTCATTTTTCTGGCGTTTATCAGACTTTCAGATAGGGCAAATGTCAGTGAGCGTTCCGATTTCAGTTCCAGAGCGATTCGCCCAAGGAGTCCTTGATATTTAGGCGTTTTCAGCCAATATTTTGGATTTTTGAAAATTTCACTTTTTTGTGAAAATATCAACTAAATGAGGGAATAATATGTGTGAGGGTACCCCAGGAGAGTTCCAAATGTGTGTGGGTAGAATATATATCCCACGGGGGTAAAATTGAAAAAAAATTTTTTTGGAATTAGTCATTTTTCTGGCATTTATCAGACTTTCAGAGAGGGCAAATGTCAGTGAGCGTTCCGATTTCAGTTCCAGAGCGATTCGCCCAATGAGTCCTTGATATTTAGTCGTTTTCAGCCAATATTTTGGATTTTTGAAAATTTCACTTTTTTGTGAAAATATCCACTAAATGAGGGAATAATATATGTGAGGGTACCCAAGGAGAATTCCAAATGTGTGTGTGTAGAATATATATCCCACGGGGGTAAAATTGAAAAAAGTTGAAAAAAATTTTTCTTTGGACTTAGTCATTTTTCCGGCGTTTATCAGACTTTCAGATAGGGCAAATGTCAGTGAGCGTTCCGATTTCAGTTCCAGAGCGATTCGCCCAATGAGTCCTTGATATTTAGGCGTTTTCAGCCAATATTTTGGATTTTTGAAAATTTCACTTTTTTTTGAAAATATCCACTAAATGAGGGAATAATATGTGTGAGGGTACCCCAGGAGAATTCCAAATGTGTGTGTGTAGAATATATATCCCACGGTTGTAAAATTGAAAAAAGTTGAAAAAATTTTTTTTTTGGACTTAGTCATTTTTCCGGCGTTTATCAGACTTTCAGATAGGGCAAATGTCAGTGAGCGTTCCGATTTCAGTTCCAGAGCAATTCGCCCAATGAGTCCTTGATATTTAGTCGTTTTCAGCCAATACTTTGGATTTTTGAAAATTTCTCTTTTTTGTGAAAATATCCACTAAATGAGGGAATAATATGTGTGAGGGTACCCCAGGAGAGTTCCAAATGTGTGTGGGTAGAATATATATCCCACGGGGGTAAAATTGAAAAAAAAATTTTTTGGACTTAGTCCTTTTTCTGGCGTTTATCAGACTTTCAGAGAGGGGAAATGTCAGTGAGCATGACGATTTCAGTTCCAGAGCGATTCGCCCATTGAGTCCTTGATATTTAGTCGTTTTCAGACAATTTTCTGGATTTTTGAAAATTTCACTATTTTGTGAAAATATCCACTAAATGAGGGAATAATATGTGTGAGGGTACCCCAGGAGAGTTCCAAATGTGTGTGGGTAGAATATATATCTCACGGGGGTAAAATTGAAAAAAAATTTTTTTGGAATTAGTCATTTTTCTGGCATTTATCAGACTTTCAGAGAGGGCAAATGTCAGTGAGCGTTCCGATTTCAGTTCCAGAGCGATTCGCCCAATGAGTCCTTGATATTTAGTCGTTTTCAGCCAATATTTTGGATTTTTGAAAATTTCACTTTTTTGTGAAAATATCCACTAAATGAGGGAATAATATATGTGAGGGTACCCCAGGAGAGTTCCAAATGTGTGTGGGTAGAATATATATCCCACGGGGGTAAAATTGAAAAAAGTTGAAAAATTTTTTTTTTTGGACTTAGTCATTTTTCAAGCGTTTATCAGACTTTCAGATAGGGGAAATGTCAGTGAACATTCCAATTTCAGTTCCAGAGCGATTCGCCCAATGAGTCCTTGATATTTAGTCGTTTTCAGCCAATATTTTGGATTTTTGAAAATTTCACTTTTTTGTGAAAATATCCACTAAATGAGGGAATAATATGTGTGAGGGTACCCAAGGAGAATTCCAAATGTGTGTGTGTAGAATATATATCCCACGGGGGTATAATTGAAAAAAGTTGAAAAAAATTTTTCTTTGGACTTAGTCATTTTTCCGGCGTTTATCAGACTTTCAGATAGGGCAAATGTCAGTGAGCGTTCCGATTTCAGTTCCAGAGCGATTCGCCCAATGAGTCCTTGATATTTAGGAGTTTTCAGCCAATATTTTGGATTTTTGAAAATTTCACTTTTTTTTGAAAATATCCACTAAATGAGGGAATAATATGTGTGAGGGTACCCCAGGAGAATTCCAAATGTGTGTGTGTAGAATATATATCCCACGGTTGTAAAATTGAAAAAAGTTGAAAAAATTTTTTTTTTGGACTTAGTCATTTTTCCGGCGTTTATCAGACTTTCAGATAGGGCAAATGTCAGTGAGCGTTCCGATTTCAGTTCCAGAGCGATTCGCCCAATGAGTCCTTGATATTTAGTCGTTTTCAGCCAATTTTCTGGATTTTTGAAAATTTCACTTTTTTGTGAAAATATCCACTAAATGAGAGAATAATATGTGTGAGGGTACCGCAGGAGTGTTCCAAATGTGTGTGGGTAGAATATATATCCCACGGGGGTAAAATTGAAAAAAAAATTTTTTGGACTTAGTCATTTTCCTGGCGTTTATCAGACGTTCAGATACGGCAAATGTCAGTGAGCGTTCCGATTTCAGTTCCAGAGCGATTCGCCCAATGAGTCCTTTATATTTAGTCGTTTTCAGCCAATATTTTGGATTTTTGAAAATTTCACTTTTTTGTGAAAATATCCACTAAATGAGGGTACACCAGGAGAATTCCAAATGTGTGTGTGTAGAATATATATCCCACGGGGGTAAAATTGAAAAAAAAATTTTTTGGACTTAGTCATTTTTCTGGCGTTTATCAGACTTTCAGAGAGGGCAAATGTCAGTGAGCGTTCCGATTTCAGTTCCAGAGCGATTCGCCCAATGAGTCCTTGATATTTAGTCGTTTTCAGCCAATATTTTGGATTTTTGAAAATTTCACTTTTTTGTGAAAATATCCACTAAATGAGTGAATAATATGTGTGAGGGTACCCCAGGAGAATTCCAAATGTGTGTGGGTAGAATATATATCCCACGGGGGTAAAATTGAAAAAAAAATTTTTTAGACTTAGTCATTTTCCTGGCGTTAATCAGACGTTCAGATACGGCAAATGTCAGTGAGCGTTCCGATTTCAGTTCCAGAGCGATTCGCCCAATGAGTCCTTGATATTTAGTCGTTTTCAGCCAATATTTTGGATTTTTGAAAATTTCACTTTTTTGTGAAAATATCCACTAAATGAGGGAATAATATGTGTGAGGGTACCCCAGGAGAATTCCAAATGTGTGTGTGTAGAATATATATCCCACGGGGGTAAAATTTAAAAAAAATTTTTTTTGGACTTAGTCATTTTTCCGGCGTTTATCAGACTTTCAGATAGGGCAAATGTCAGTGAGCGTTCCGATTTCAGTTCCAGAGCGATTCGCCCAATGAGTCCTTGATAATTAGTCGTTTTCAGACAATTTTCTGGATTTTTGAAAATTTCACTTTTTTGTGAAAATATCCACTAAATGAGGGAATAATATGTGTGAGGGTACCCCAGGAGAGTTCCAAATGTGTGTGGGTAGAATATATATCCCACGGGGGTAAAATTGAAAAAAGTTGAAAAAAATTTTTTTTTGGACTTAGTCATTTTTCCGGGGTTTATCAGACTTTCAGATAGGGCAAATGTCAGTGAGCGTTCCGATTTCAGTTCCAGAGCGATTCGCCCAATGAGTCCTTGATATTTAGTCGTTTTCAGCCAATATTTTGGATTTTTGAAAATTTCTCTTTTTTGTGAAAATATCCACTAAATGAGGGAATAATATGTGTGAGGGTACCCCAGGAGAGTTCCAAAGGTGTGTGGGTAGAATATATATCTCAAGGGGGTAAAATTGAAAAAAGTTGAAAAATTTTTTTTTTTTGGACTTAGTCATTTTTCCAGCGTTTATCAGACTTTCAGATAGGGGAAATGTCAGTGAGCATTACGATTTCAGTTCCAGAGCGATTCGCCCAATGAGTCCTTGATATTTAGCCGTTTTCAGACAATTTTCTGGATTTTTGAAAATTTCACTTTTTTGTGAAAATATCCACTAAATGAGGGGATAATATGTGTGAGGGTACCCCAGGAGAGTTCCAAATGTGTGTGAGTAGAATATATATCTCACGGGGGTAAAATTGAAAAAAAAATTTTTTGGACTTAGTCCTTTTTCTGGCGTTTATCAGACTTTCAGATAGGGCAAATGTCAGTGAGCGTTCCGATTTCAGTTCCAGAGCGATTCGCCCAATGAGTCCTTGATATTTAGTCGTTTTCAGCCAATTTTCTGGATTTTTGTAAATTTCACTCTTTTGTGAATATATACACTAAATGAGGGAATAATATGTGTGAGGGTACCCCAGGAGAGGTCCAAATGTGTGTGGGTAGAATATATATCCCACGGGGGTAAAATTGAAAAAAAATTTTTTTGGACTTAGTCATTTTTCTGGCGTTTATCAGACTTTCAGAGAGGGCAAATGTCAGTGAGCGTTCCGATTTCAGTTCCAGAGCGATTCGCCCAATGAGTCCTTGATATTTAGTCGTTTTCAGCCAATATTTTGGATTTTTGAAAATTTCACTTTTTTGTGAAAATATACACTAAATGAGGGAATAATATGTGTGAGGGTACCCCAGGAGAGATCCAAATGTGTGTGGGTAGAATATATATCCCACGGGGGTAAAATTGAAAAAAATTTTTTTTGGACTTAGTCATTTTTCTGGCGTTTATCAGACTTTCAGAGAGGGCAAATGTCATTGAGCGTTCCGATTTCAGTTCCAGAGCGATTCGCCCAATTAGTCCTTGATATTTAATCGTTTTCAGCCAATATTTTGGATTTTTGAAAATTTCACTTTTTTGTGAAAATATCCACTAAATGAGGGAATAATATGTGTGAGGGTACCCCAGGAGAGTTCCAAATGTGTGTGTGTAGAATATATATCCCACGGGGGTAAAATTGAAAAAAGTTGAAAAAAATTTTTTTTTTGGACTTAGTCATTTTTCCGGCGTTTATCAGACTTTCAGATAGGGCAAATGTCAGTGAGCGTTCCGATTTCAGTTCCAGAGCGATTCGCCCAAGGAGTCCTTGATATTTAGGCGTTTTCAGCCAATATTTGGATTTTTGAAAATTTCTCTTTTTTGTGAAAATATCCACTAAATGAGGGAATAATATGTGTGAGGGTACCCCAGGAGAGTTCCAAATGTGTGTGGGTAGAATATATATCCCACGGGGGTAAAATTGAAAAAAAAATTTTTTGGACTTAGTCCTTTTTCTGGCGTTTATCAGACTTTCAGAGAGGGGAAATGTCAGTGAGCATGACGATTTCAGTTCCAGAGCGATTCGCCCATTGAGTCCTTGATATTTAGTCGTTTTCAGACAATTTTCTGGATTTTTGAAAATTTCACTATTTTGTGAAAATATCCACTAAATGAGGGAATAATATGTGTGAGGGTACCCCAGGAGAGTTCCAAATGTGTGTGGGTAGAATATATATCTCACGGGGGTAAAATTGAAAAAAAAAATTTTTGGAATTAGTCATTTTTCTGGCGTTTATCAGACTTTCAGATAGGGCAAATGTCAGTGAGCGTTCCGATTTCAGTTCCAGAGCGATTCGCCCAATGAGTCCTTGATATTTAGTCGTTTTCAGCCAATTTTCTGGATTTTTGTAAATTTCACTTTTTTGTGAAAATATCCACTAAATGAGAGAATAATATGTGTGAGGGTACCCCAGGGGAGTTCCAAATGTGTGTGGGTAGAATATATATCCCACGGGGGTAAAATTGAAAAAAGTTGAAAAAAATTTTTTTTTGGACTTAGTCATTTTTCCAGCGTTTATCAGACTTTCAGATAGGGCAAATGTCAGTGAGCGTTCCGATTTCAGTTCCAGAGCGATTCGCCCAATGAGTCCTTGATATTTAGTCGTTTTCAGCCAATATTTTAGATTTTTGAAAATTTCACTTTTTTGTGAAAATATCCACTAAATGAGGGAATAATATGTGTGAGGGTACACCAGGAGAATTCCAAATGTGTGTGTGTAGAATATATATCCCACGGGGGTAAAATTGAAAAAAAATTTTTTTGGACTTAGTCATTTTTCTGGCGTTTATCAGACTTTCAGAGAGGGCAAATGTCAGTGAGTGTTCCGATTTCAGTTCCAGAGCGATTCGCCCAATGAGTCCTTGATATTTAGTCGTTTTCAGCCAATATTTTGGATTTTTGAAAATTTCACTTTTTTGTGAAAATATCCACTAAATGAGGGAATAATATGTGTGAGGGTACCCAAGGAGAATTCCAAATGTGTGTGTGTAGAATATATATCCCACGGGGGTAAAATTGAAAAAAGTTGAAAAAAATTTTTCTTTGGACTTAGTCATTTTTCCGGCGTTTATCAGACTTTCAGATAGGGCAAATGTCAGTGAGCGTTCCGATTTCAGTTCCAGAGCGATTCGCCCAATGAGTCCTTGATATTTAGTCGTTTTCAGCCAATATTTTGGATTTTTGAAAATTTCACTTTTTTGTGAAAATATCCACTAAATGAGGGAATAATATGTGTGAGGGTACCCCAGGAGAGTTCCAAATGTGTGTGGGTAGAATATATATCCCACGGGGGTAAAATTGAAAAAAAAATTTTTTTGGAATTAGTCATTTTTCTGGCGTTTATCAGTCTTTCAGATAGGGCAAATGTCAGTGAGCGTTCCGATTTCAGTTCCAGAGCGATTCGCCCAATGAGTCCTTGATATTTAGTCGTTTTCAGCCAATTTTCTGGATTTTTGAAAATTTCACTTTTTTGTGAAAATATCCACTAAATGAGGGAATAATATGTGTGAGGGTACCCAAGGAGAATTCCAAATGTGTGTGTGTAGAATATATATCCCACGGGGGTAAAATTGAAAAAAGTTGAAAAAAATTTTTCTTTGGACTTAGTCATTTTTCCGGCGTTTATCAGACTTTCAGATAGGGCAAATGTCAGTGAGCGTTCCGATTTCAGTTCCAGAGCGATTCGCCCAATGAGTCCTTGATATTTAGTCGTTTTCAGCCAATATTTTGGATTTTTGAAAATTTCACTTTTTTGTGAAAATATCCACTAAATGAGGGAATAATATGTGTGAGGGTACCCCAGGAGAGTTCCAAATGTGTGTGGGTAGAATATATATCCCACGGGGGTAAAATTGAAAAAAGTTGAAAAATTTTTTTTTTTTGGACTTAGTCATTTTTCAAGCGTTTATCAGACTTTCAGATAGGGGAAATGTCAGTGAGCGTTCCGATTTCAGTTCCAGAGCGATTCATGCAATGAGTCTTTGATATTTAGTCGTTTTCCGCCAATTTTCTGGATTTTTGAAAATTTCACTTTTTTGTGAAAATATCCACTAAATGAGGGGATAATATGTGTGAGGGTACCCCAGGAGAGTTCCAAATGTGTGTGAGTAGAATATATATCTCACGGGGGTAAAATTGAAAAAAAAATTTTTTGGACTTAGTCCTTTTTCTGGCGTTTATCAGACTTTCAGATAGGGCAAATGTCAGTGAGCGTTCCGATTTCAGTTCCAGAGCGATTCGCCCAATGAGTCCTTGATACTTAGTCGTTTTCAGCCAATTTTCTGGATTTTTGTAAATTTCACTCTTTTGTGAATATATACACTAAATGAGGGAATAATATGTGTGAGGGTACCCCAGGAGAGGTCCAAATGTGTGTGGGTAGAATATATATCCCACGGGGGTAAAATTGAAAAAAAATTTTTTTGGACTTAGTCATTTTTCTGGCGTTTATCAGACTTTCAGAGAGGGCAAATGTCAGTGAGCGTTCCGATTTCAGTTCCAGAGCGATTCGCCCAATGAGTCCTTGATATTTAGTCGTTTTCAGCCAATATTTTGGATTTTTGAAAATTTCACTTTTTTGTGAAAATATCCACTAAATGAGGGAATAATATGTGTGAGGGTACCCCAGGAGAGTTCCAAATGTGTGTGTGTAGAATATATATCCCACGGGGGTAAAATTGAAAAAAGTTGAAACATTTTTTTTTTTTTGGACTTAATCATTTTTCTGGCGTTTATCAGACTTTCAGAGAGGGCAAATGTCAGTGAGCGTTACGATTTCAGTTCCAGAGCGATTCGCCCAATGAGTCCTTGATATTTAGTCGTTTTCAGCCAATATTTTGGATTTTTGAAAATTTCACTTTTTTGTGAAAATATCCACTAAATGAGGGAATAATATGTGTGAGGGTACCCCAGGAGAATTCCAAATGTGTGTGTGTAGAATATATATCTCACGGGGGTAAAATTGAAAAAAAAATTTTTTGGACTTAGTCATTTTTCTGGCGTTTATCAGACTTTCAGATAGGCCAAATGTCAGTGAGCGTTCCGATTTCAGTTCCAGAGCGATTCGCCCAATGAGTCTTTGATATTTAGGCATTTTCAGCCAATATTTGGATTTTTGAAAATTTCTCTTTTTTGTGAAAATATCCACTAAATGAGGGAATAATATGTGTGAGGGTACCCCAGGAGAGTTCCAAATGTGTGTGGGTAGAATATATATCCCACGGGGGTAAAATTGAAAAAAAAATTTTTTGGACTTAGTCATTTTTCCAGCGTTTATCAGACTTTCAGATAGGGCAAATGTCAGTGAGCGTTCCGATTTCAGTTCCAGAGCGATTCGCCCATTGAGTCCTTGATATTTAGTCGTTTTCAGACAATTTTCTGGATTTTTGAAAATTTCACTTTTTTGTGAAAATATCCACTAAATGAGAGAATAATATGTGTGAGGGTACCCCAGGGGAGTTCCAAATGTGTGTGGGTAGAATATATATCCCACGGGGGTAAAATTGAAAAAAGTTTAAAAAAATTTTTTTTTGGACTTAGTCATTTTTCCAGCGTTTATCAGACTTTCAGATAGGGCAAATGTCAGTGAGCGTTCCGATTTCAGTTCCAGAGCGATTCGCCCAATGAGTCCTTGATATTTAGTCGTTTTCAGCCAATATTTTAGATTTTTGAAAATTTCACTTTTTTGTGAAAATATCCACTAAATGAGGGAATGTGTGAGGGTACACCAGGAGAATTCCAAATGTGTGTGTGTAGAATATATATCCCACGGGGGTAAAATTGAAAAAAAATTTTTTTGGACTTAGTCATTTTTCTGGCGTTTATCAGACTTTCAGAGAGGGCAAATGTCAGTGAGTGTTCCGATTTCAGTTCCAGAGCGATTCGCCCAATGAGTCCTTGATATTTAGTCGTTTTCAGCCAATATTTTGGATTTTTGAAAATTTCACTTTTTTGTGAAAATATCCACTAAATGAGGGAATAATATGTGTGAGGGTACCCCAGGAGAGTTCCAAATGTGTGTGGGTAGAATATATATCCCACGGGGGTAAAATTGAAAAAAGTTGAAAAATTTTTTTTTTTTGGACTTAGTCATTTTTCCAGCGTTTATCAGACTTTCAGATAGGGGAAATGTCAGTGAGCGTTCCAATTTCAGTTCCAGAGCGATTCGCCCAATGAGTCCTTGATATTTAGTCGTTTTCAGCCAATATTTTGGATTTTTGAAAATTTCACTTTTTTGTGAAAATATCCACTAAATGAGGGAATAATATGTGTGAGGGTACCCAAGGAGAATTCCAAATGTGTGTGTGTAGAATATATATCCCACGGGGGTAAAATTGAAAAAAGTTGAAAAAAATTTTTCTTTGGACTTAGTCATTTTTCCGGCGTTTATCAGACTTTCAGATAGGGCAAATGTCAGTGAGCGTTCCGATTTCAGTTCCAGAGCGATTCGCCCAATGAGTCCTTGATATTTAGTCGTTTTCAGCCAATATTTTGGATTTTTGAAAATTTCACTTTTTTGTGAAAATATCCACTAAATGAGGGAATAATATGTGTGAGGGTACCCCAGGAGAGTTCCAAATGTGTGTGGGTAGAATATATATCCCACGGGGGTAAAATTGAAAAAAAAATTTTTTGGACTTAGTCATTTTTCCAGCGTTTATCAGACTTTCAGATAGGGCAAATGTCAGTGAGCGTTCCGATTTCAGTTCCAGAGCGATTCGCCCATTGAGTCCTTGATATTTAGTCGTTTTCAGACAATTTTCTGGATTTTTGAAAATTTCACTTTTTTGTGAAAATATCCACTAAATGAGAGAATAATATGTGTGAGGGTACCCCAGGGGAGTTCCAAATGTGTGTGGGTAGAATATATATCCCACGGGGGTAAAATTGAAAAAAGTTTAAAAAAATTTTTTTTTGGACTTAGTCATTTTTCCAGCGTTTATCAGACTTTCAGATAGGGCAAATGTCAGTGAGCGTTCCGATTTCAGTTCCAGAGCGATTCGCCCAATGAGTCCTTGATATTTAGTCGTTTTCAGCCAATATTTTAGATTTTTGAAAATTTCACTTTTTTGTGAAAATATCCACTAAATGAGGGAATATGTGTGAGGGTACACCAGGAGAATTCCAAATGTGTGTGTGTAGAATATATATCCCACGGGGGTAAAATTGAAAAAAAATTTTTTTGGACTTAGTCATTTTTCTGGCGTTTATCAGACTTTCAGAGAGGGCAAATGTCAGTGAGTGTTCCGATTTCAGTTCCAGAGCGATTCGCCCAATGAGTCCTTGATATTTAGTCGTTTTCAGCCAATATTTTGGATTTTTGAAAATTTCACTTTTTTGTGAAAATATCCACTAAATGAGGGAATAATATGTGTGAGGGTACCCCAGGAGAGTTCCAAATGTGTGTGGGTAGAATATATATCCCACGGGGGTAAAATTGAAAAAAGTTGAAAAATTTTTTTTTTTTGGACTTAGTCATTTTTCCAGCGTTTATCAGACTTTCAGATAGGGGAAATGTCAGTGAGCGTTCCAATTTCAGTTCCAGAGCGATTCGCCCAATGAGTCCTTGATATTTAGTCGTTTTCAGCCAATATTTTGGATTTTTGAAAATTTCACTTTTTTGTGAAAATATCCACTAAATGAGGGAATAATATGTGTGAGGGTACCCAAGGAGAATTCCAAATGTGTGTGTGTAGAATATATATCCCACGGGGGTAAAATTGAAAAAAGTTGAAAAAAATTTTTCTTTGGACTTAGTCATTTTTCCGGCGTTTATCAGACTTTCAGATAGGGCAAATGTCAGTGAGCGTTCCGATTTCAGTTCCAGAGCGATTCGCCCAATGAGTCCTTGATATTTAGTCGTTTTCAGCCAATATTTTGGATTTTTGAAAATTTCTCTTTTTTGTGAAAATATCCACTAAATGAGGGAATAATATGTGTGAGGGTACCCCAGGAGAGTTCCAAATGTGTGTGGGTAGAATATATATCCCACGGGGGTAAAATTGAAAAAAAAATTTTTTGGACTTAGTCATTTTTCCAGCGTTTATCAGACTTTCAGATAGGGCAAATGTCAGTGAGCGTTCCGATTTCAGTTCCAGAGCGATTCGCCCATTGAGTCCTTGATATTTAGTCGTTTTCAGACAATTTTCTGGATTTTTGAAAATTTCACTTTTTTGTGAAAATATCCACTAAATGAGAGAATAATATGTGTGAGGGTACCCCAGGGGAGTTCCAAATGTGTGTGGGTAGAATATATATCCCACGGGGGTAAAATTGAAAAAAGTTTAAAAAAATTTTTTTTTGGACTTAGTCATTTTTCCAGCGTTTATCAGACTTTCAGATAGGGCAAATGTCAGTGAGCGTTCCGATTTCAGTTCCAGAGCGATTCGCCCAATGAGTCCTTGATATTTAGTCGTTTTCAGCCAATATTTTAGATTTTTGAAAATTTCACTTTTTTGTGAAAATATCCACTAAATGAGGGAATATGTGTGAGGGTACACCAGGAGAATTCCAAATGTGTGTGTGTAGAATATATATCCCACGGGGGTAAAATTGAAAAAAAATTTTTTTGGACTTAGTCATTTTTCTGGCGTTTATCAGACTTTCAGAGAGGGCAAATGTCAGTGAGTGTTCCGATTTCAGTTCCAGAGCGATTCGCCCAATGAGTCCTTGATATTTAGTCGTTTTCAGCCAATATTTTGGATTTTTGAAAATTTCACTTTTTTGTGAAAATATCCACTAAATGAGGGAATAATATGTGTGAGGGTACCCCAGGAGAGTTCCAAATGTGTGTGGGTAGAATATATATCCCACGGGGGTAAAATTGAAAAAAGTTGAAAAATTTTTTTTTTTTGGACTTAGTCATTTTTCCAGCGTTTATCAGACTTTCAGATAGGGGAAATGTCAGTGAGCGTTCCAATTTCAGTTCCAGAGCGATTCGCCCAATGAGTCCTTGATATTTAGTCGTTTTCAGCCAATATTTTGGATTTTTGAAAATTTCACTTTTTTGTGAAAATATCCACTAAATGAGGGAATAATATGTGTGAGGGTACCCAAGGAGAATTCCAAATGTGTGTGTGTAGAATATATATCCCACGGGGGTAAAATTGAAAAAAGTTGAAAAAAATTTTTCTTTGGACTTAGTCATTTTTCCGGCGTTTATCAGACTTTCAGATAGGGCAAATGTCAGTGAGCGTTCCGATTTCAGTTCCAGAGCGATTCGCCCAATGAGTCCTTGATATTTAGTCGTTTTCAGCCAATATTTTGGATTTTTGAAAATTTCACTTTTTTGTGAAAATATCCACTAAATGAGGGAATAATATGTGTGAGGGTACCCCAGGAGAGTTCCAAATGTGTGTGGGTAGAATATATATCCCACGGGGGTAAAATTGAAAAAAAAATTTTTTGGACTTAGTCCTTTTTCTGGCGTTTATCAGACTTTCAGAGAGGGGAAATGTCAGTGAGCATGACGATTTCAGTTCCAGAGCGATTCGCCCATTGAGTCCTTGATATTTAGTCGTTTTCAGACAATTTTCTGGATTTTTGAAAATTTCACTATTTTGTGAAAATATCCACTAAATGAGAGAATAATATGTGTGAGGGTACCCCAGGGGAGTTCCAAATGTGTGTGGGTAGAATATATATCCCACGGGGGTAAAATTGAAAAAAGTTGAAAAAAATTTTTTTTTGGACTTAGTCATTTTTCCAGCGTTTATCAGACTTTCAGATAGGGGAAATGTCAGTGAGCATTACGATTTCAGTTCCAGAGCGATTCGCCCAATGAGTCCTTGATATTTAGCCGTTTTCAGACAATTTTCTGGATTTTTGAAAATTTCACTTTTTTGTGAAAATATCCACTAAATGAGGGGATAATATGTGTGAGGGTACCCCAGGAGAGTTCCAAATGTGTGTGGGTAGAATATATATCCCACGGGGGTAAAATTGAAAAAAAAATTTTTTGGACTTAGTCCTTTTTCTGGCGTTTATCAGACTTTCAGAGAGGGCAAATGTCAGTGAGCGTTCCGATTTCAGTTCCAGAGCGATTCGCCCAATGAGTCCTTGATATTTAGTCGTTTTCAGCCAATATTTTGGATTTTTGAAAATTTCACTTTTTTGTGAAAATATCCACTAAATGAGTGAATAATATGTGTGAGGGTACCCCAGGAGAATTCCAAATGTGTGGGTAGAATATATATCCCACGGGGGTAAAATTGAAAAAAGTTGAAAAATTTTTTTTTTTTGGACTTAGTCATTTTTCCAGCGTTTATCAGACTTTCAGATAGGGCAATTGTCAGTGAGCATTACGATTTCAGTTCCAGAGCGATTCGCCCAATGAGTCCTTGATATGTAGTCGTTTTCAGACAATATTTTGGATTTTTGAAAATTTCACTTTTTTGTGAAAATATCCACTAAATGAGGGAATAATATGTGTGAGGGTACCCCAGGAGAGTTCCAAATGTGTGTGGGTAGAATATATATCCCACGGGGGTAAAATTGAAAAAAAAATTTTTTGGACTTAGTCCTTTTTCTGGCGTTTATCAGACTTTCAGAGAGGGGAAATGTCAGTGAGCATGACGATTTCAGTTCCAGAGCGATTCGCCCATTGAGTCCTTGATATTTAGTCGTTTTCAGACAATTTTCTGGATTTTTGAAAATTTCACTATTTTGTGAAAATATCCACTAAATGAGGGAATAATATGTGTGAGGGTACCCCAGGAGAGTTCCAAATGTGTGTGGGTAGAATATATATCTCACGGGGGTAAAATTGAAAAAAAAAATTTTTGGAATTAGTCATTTTTCTGGCGTTTATCAGACTTTCAGATAGGGCAAATGTCAGTGAGCGTTCCGATTTCAGTTCCAGAGCGATTCGCCCAATGAGTCTTTGATATTTAGTCGTTTTCAGCCAATTTTCTGGATTTTTGTAAATTTCACTTTTGTGTGAAAATATCCACTAAATGAGAGAATAATATGTGTGAGGGTACCCCAGGGGAGTTCCAAATGTGTGTGGGTAGAATATATATCCCACGGGGGTAAAATTGAAAAAAGTTGAAAAAAATTTTTTTTTGGACTTAGTCATTTTTCCAGCGTTTATCAGACTTTCAGATAGGGCAAATGTCAGTGAGCGTTCCGATTTCAGTTCCAGAGCGATTCGCCCAATGAGTCTTTGATATTTAGTCGTTTTCCGCCAATTTTCTGGATTTTTGAAAATTTCACTTTTTTGTGAAAATATCCACTAAATGAGGGAATAATATGTGTGATGGTACCCCAGTAGTATTCCAAATGTGTGTGGGTAGAATATATATCCCACGGGGGTAAAATTGAAAAAAGTTGAAAAAAATTTTTTTTGGACTTAGTCATTTTTCTGACGTTTATCAGACTTTCAGATAGGGCAAATGTCAGTGTGCGTTCCGATTTCAGTTCCAGAGCGATTCGCCCAATGAGTCCTTGATAATTAGTCGTTTTCAGCCAATTTTCTGGATTTTTGAAAATTTCACTTTTTTGTGAAAATATCCACTAAATGAGGGAATAATATGTGTGAGGGTACCCCAGGAGAGTTCCAAATGTGTGTGAGTAGAATATATATCTCAAGGGGGTAAAATTGAAAAAAAAATTTTTTGGACTTAGTCCTTTTTCTGGCGTTTATCAGACTTTCAGATAGGGCAAATGTCAGTGAGCGTTCCGATTTCAGTTCCAGAGCGATTCGCCCAATGAGTCCTTGATATTTAGTCGTTTTCAGCCAATATTTTGGATTTTTGAAAATTTCACTTTTTTGTGAAAATATACACTAAATGAGGGAATAATATGTGTGAGGGTACCCCAGGAGAGGTCCAAATGTGTGTGGGTAGAATATATATCCCACGGGGGTAAAATTGAAAAAAATTTTTTTTGGACTTAGTCATTTTTCTGGCGTTTATCAGACTTTCAGAGAGGGCAAATGTCAGTGAGCGTTCCGATTTCAGTTCCAGAGCGATTCACCCAATGAGTCCTTGATATTTAGGCGTTTTCAGCCAATATTTTGGATTTTTGAAAATTTCACTTTTTTGTGAAAATATCCACTAAATGAGGGAATAATATGTGTGAGGGTACCCCAGGAGAATTCCAAATGTGTGTGTGTAGAATATATATCCCACGGGGGTAAAATTGAAAAAAGTTGAAAAAAATTTTTTTTTTGGACTTAGTCATTTTTCCGGCGTTTATCAGACTTTCAGATAGGGCAAATGTCAGTGAGCGTTCCGATTTCAGTTCCAGAGCGATTCGCCCAAGGAGTCCTTGATATTTAGGCGTTTTCAGCCAATATTTTGGATTTTTGAAAATTTCACTTTTTTGTGAAAATATCCACTAAATGAGGGAATAATATGTGTGAGGGTACCCCAGGAGAATTCCAAATGTGTGTGTGTAGAATATATATCTCACGGGGGTAAAATTGAAAAAAAAAATTTTTGGACTCAGTCATTTTTCTGGCGTTTATCAGACTTTCAGAGAGGGCAAATGTCAGTGAGTGTTCCGATTTCAGTTCCAGAGCGATTCGCCCAATGAGTCCTTGATATTTAGTCGTTTTCAGCCAATATTTTGGATTTTTGAAAATTTCACTTTTTTGTGAAAATATCCACTAAATGAGGGAATAATATGTGTGAGGGTACCCCAGGAGAGTTCCAAATGTGTGTGGGTAGAATATATATCCCACGGGGGTAAAATTGAAAAAAGTTGAAAAATTTTTTTTTTTGGACTTAGTCATTTTTCAAGCGTTTATCAGACTTTCAGATAGGGGAAATGTCAGTGAGCGTTCCAATTTCAGTTCCAGAGCGATTCGCCCAATGAGTCCTTGATATTTAGTCGTTTTCAGCCAATATTTTGGATTTTTGAAAATTTCACTTTTTTGTGAAAATATCCACTAAATGAGGGAATAATATGTGTGAGGGTACCCAAGGAGAATTCCAAATGTGTGTGTGTAGAATATATATCCCACGGGGGTAAAATTGAAAAAAGTTGAAAAAAATTTTTCTTTGGACTTAGTCATTTTTCCGGGGTTTATCAGACTTTCAGATAGGGCAAATGTCAGTGAGCGTTCCGATTTCAGTTCCAGAGCGATTCGCCCAATGAGTCCTTGATATTTAGTCGTTTTCAGCCAATATTTTGGATTTTTGAAAATTTCACTTTTTTGGGAAAATATCCACTAAATGAGGGAATAATATGTGTGAGGGTACCCCAGGAGAATTCCAAATGTGTGTGTGTGTAGAATATATATCCCACGGGGGTAAAATTGAAAAAAAAATTTTTTGGACTTAGTCCTTTTTCTGGCGTTTATCAGACTTTCAGAGAGGGGAAATGTCAGTGAGCATGACGATTTCAGTTCCAGAGCGATTCGCCCATTGAGTCCTTGATATTTAGTCGTTTTCAGACAATTTTCTGGATTTTTGAAAATTTCACTATTTTGTGAAAATATCCACTAAATGAGGGAATAATATGTGTGAGGGTACCCCAGGAGAGTTCCAAATGTGTGTGGGTAGAATATATATCTCACGGGGGTAAAATTGAAAAAAAAAATTTTTGGACTTAGTCATTTTTCTGGCGTTTATCAGACTTTCAGATAGGGCAAATGTCAGTGAGCGTTCCGATTTCAGTTCCAGAGCGATTCGCCCAATGAGTCTTTGATATTTAGTCGTTTTCAGCCAATTTTCTGGATTTTTGTAATTTTCACTTTTGTGTGAAAATATCCACTAAATGAGAGAATAATATGTGTGAGGGTACCCCAGGGGAGTTCCAAATGTGTGTGGGTAGAATATATATCCCACGGGGGTAAAATTGAAAAAAGTTGAAAAAAATTTTTTTTTGGACTTAGTCATTTTTCCGGCGTTTATCAGACTTTCAGATAGGGCAAATGTCAGTGAGCGTTCCGATTTCAGTTCCAGAGCGATTCGTGCAATGAGTCTTTGATATTTAGTCGTTTTCCGCCAATTTTCTGGATTTTTGAAAATTTCACTTTTTTGTGAAAATATCCACTAAATGAGGGAATAATATGTGTGATGGTACCCCAGTAGTATTCCAAATGTGTGTGGGTAGAATATATATCCCACGGGGGTAAAATTGAAAAAAGTTGAAAAAAATTTTTTTTGGACTTAGTCATTTTTCTGACGTTTATCAGACTTTCAGATAGGGCAAATGTCAGTGTGCGTTCCGATTTCAGTTCCAGAGCGATTCCCCCAATGAGTCCTTGATAATTAGTCGTTTTCAGACAATTTTCTGGATTTTTGAAAATTTCACTTTTTTGTGAAAATATCCACTAAATGAGGGAATAATATGTGTGAGGGTACCCCAGGAGAGTTCCAAATGTGTGTGGGTAGAATATATATCCCACGGGGGTAAAATTGAAAAAAATTTTTTTTGGACTTAGTCATTTTTCTGGCGTTTATCAGACTTTCAGAGAGGGCAAATGTCAGTGAGCGTTCCGATTTCAGTTCCAGAGCGATTCGCCCAATGAGTCCTTGATATTTAGTCGTTTTCAGCCAATATTTTGGATTTTTGAAAATTTCACTTTTTTGTGAAAATATCCACTAAATGAGGGAATAATATGTGTGAGGGTACCCCAGGAGAATTCCAAATGTGTGTGTGTAGAATATATATCCCACGGGGGTAAAATTTAAAAAAAATTTTTTTTGGACTTAGTCATTTTTCCGGCGTTTATCAGACTTTCAGATAGGGCAAATGTCAGTGAGCGTTCCGATTTCAGTTCCAGAGCGATTCGCATAATGAGTCCTTGATATTTAGTCGTTTTCAGCCAATTTTCTGTATTTTTGAAAATTTCACTTTTTTGTGAAAATATCCACTAAATGAGAGAATAATATGTGTGAGGGTACCCCAGGAGAATTCCAAATGTGTGTGGGTAGAATATATATCCCACGGGGGTAAAATTGAAAAAAGTTGAAAAAAATTTTTTTTTGGACTTAGTCATTTTTCCAGCGTTTATCAGACTTTCAGATAGTGGAAATGTCAGTGAGCGTTCCAATTTCAGTTCCAGAGCGATTCGCCCATTGAGTCCTTGTTATTTAGTCGTTTTCAGCCAATATTCTGGATTTTTGAAAATTTCACTTTTTTGTGAAAATATCCACTAAATGAGGGAATAATATGTGTGAGGGTACCCCAGGAGAGTTCCAAATGTGTGTGGGTAGAATATATATCTCACGGGGGTAAAATTGAAAAAAAAATTTTTTGGACTTAGTCCTTTTTCTGGCGTTTATCAGACTTTCAGAGAGGGCAAATGTCAGTGAGCGTTCCGATTTCAGTTCCAGAGCGATTCGCCCAATGATTCCTTGATATTTAGTCGTTTTCAGCCAATATTTTGGATTTTTGAAAATTTCACTTTTTTGTGAAAATATACACTAAATGAGGGAATAATATGTGTGAGGGTACCCCAGGAGAGGTCCAAATGTGTGTGGGTAGAATATATATCCCACGGGGGTAAAATTGAAAAAAGTTGAAACATTTTTTTTTTTTGGACTTATTCATTTTTCTGGCGTTTATCAGACTTTCAGAGAGGGCAAATGTCAGTGAGCGTTACGATTTCAGTTCCAGAGCGATTCGCCCAATGAGTCCTTTATATTTAGTCGTTTTCAGCCAATATTTTGGATTTTTGAAAATGTCACTTTTTTGTGAAAATATCCACTAAATGAGGGAATAATATGTGTGAGGGTACCCCAGGAGAGTTCCAAATGTGTGTGGGTAGAATATATATCCCACGGGGGTAAAATTGAAAAAAGTTGAAAAAAATTTTCTTGGGACTTAGTCATTTTTCCAGCGTTTATCAGACTTTCAGATAGTGGAAATGTCAGTGAGCGTTCCAATTTCAGTTCCAGAGCGATTCGCCCATTGAGTCCTTGTTATTTAGTCGTTTTCAGCCAATATTCTGGATTTTTGAAAATTTCACTTTTTTGTGAAAATATCCACTAAATGAGGGAATAATATGTGTGAGGGTACCCCAGGAGAGTTCCAAATGTGTGTGGGTAGAATATATATCTCACGGGGGTAAAATTGAAAAAAAAATTTTTTGGACTTAGTCCTTTTTCTGGCGTTTATCAGACTTTCAGATAGGGCAAATGTCAGTGAGCGTTCCGATTTCAGTTCCAGAGCGATTCGCCCAATGAGTCCTTGATATTTAGTCGTTTTCAGCCAATTTTCTGGATTTTTGTAAATTTCACTCTTTTGTGAATATATACACTAAATGAGGGAATAATATGTGTGAGGGTACCCCAGGAGAGGTCCAAATGTGTGTGGGTAGAATATATATCCCACGGGGGTAAAATTGAAAAAAAATTTTTTGGACTTAGTCCTTTTTCTGGCGTTTATCAGACTTTCAGATAGGGCAAATGTCAGTGAGCGTTCCGATTTCAGTTCCAGAGCGATTCGTGCAATGAGTCTTTGATATTTAGTCGTTTTCCGCCAATTTTCTGGATTTTTGAAAATTTCACTTTTTTGTGAAAATATCCACTAAATGAGGGAATAATATGTGTGATGGTACCCCAGTAGTATTCCAAATGTGTGTGGGTAGAATATATATCCCACGGGGGTAAAATTGAAAAAAGTTGAAAAAAATTTTTTTTGGACTTAGTCATTTTTCTGACGTTTATCAGACTTTCAGATAGGGCAAATGTCAGTGTGCGTTCCGATTTCAGTTCCAGAGCGATTCGCCCAATGAGTCCTTGATAATTAGTCGTTTTCAGACAATTTTCTGGATTTTTGAAAATTTCACTTTTTTGTGAAAATATCCACTAAATGAGGGAATAATATGTGTGAGGGTACCCCAGGAGAGTTCCAAATGTGTGTGGGTAGAATATATATCCCACGGGGGTAAAATTGAAAAAAATTTTTTTTGGACTTAGTCATTTTTCCGGCGTTTATCAGACTTTCAGATAGGGTAAATGTCAGTGAGCGTTCCGATTTCAGTTCCAGAGCGATTCGCCCAATGAGTCCTTGATATTTAGTCGTTTTCAGCCAATTTTCTGTATTTTTGAAAATTTCACTTTTTTGTGAAAATATCCACTAAATGAGAGAATAATATGTGTGAGGGTACCCCAGGAGAATTCCAAATGTGTGTGGGTAGAATATATATCCCACGGGGGTAAAATTGAAAAAAGTTGAAAAAAATTTTTTTTTGGACTTAGTCATTTTTCCGGGGTTTATCAGACTTTCAGATAGGGCAAATGTCAGTGAGCGTTCCGATTTCAGTTCCAGAGCGATTCGCCCAATGAGTCCTTTATATTTAGTCGTTTTCAGCCAATATTTTGGATTTTTGAAAATTTCACTTTTTTGTGAAAATATCCACTAAATGAGGGAATAATATGTGTGAGGGTACCCCAGGAAAGTTCCAAATGTGTGTGGGTAGAATATATATCCCACGGGGGTAAAATTGAAAAAAGTTGAAAAAAATTTTCTTGGGACTTAGTCATTTTTCCAGCGTTTATCAGACTTTCAGATAGTGGAAATGTCAGTGAGCGTTCCAATTTCAGTTCCAGAGCGATTCGCCCATTGAGTCCTTGTTATTTAGTCGTTTTCAGCCAATATTCTGGATTTTTGAAAATTTCACTTTTTTGTGAAAATATCCACTAAATGAGGGAATAATATGTGTGAGGGTACCCCAGGAGAGTTCCAAATGTGTGTGGGTAGAATATATATCTCACGGGGGTAAAATTGAAAAAAAAATTTTTTGGACTTAGTCCTTTTTCTGGCGTTTATCAGACTTTCAGATAGGGCAAATGTCAGTGAGCGTTCCGATTTCAGTTCCAGAGCGATTCGCCCAATGAGTCCTTGATATTTAGTCGTTTTCAGCCAATTTTCTGGATTTTTGTAAATTTCACTCTTTTGTGAATATATACACTAAATGAGGGAATAATATGTGTGAGGGTACCCCAGGAGAGGTCCAAATGTGTGTGGGTAGAATATATATCCCACGGGGGTAAAATTGAAAAAAAATTTTTTTGGACTTAGTCATTTTTCTGGCGTTTATCAGACTTTCAGAGAGGGCAAATGTCAGTGAGCGTTCCGATTTCAGTTCCAGAGCGATTCGCCCAATGATTCCTTGATATTTAGTCGTTTTCAGCCAATATTTTGGATTTTTGAAAATTTCACTTTTTTGTGAAAATATACACTAAATGAGGGAATAATATGTGTGAGGGTACACCAGGAGAGTTCCAAATGTGTGTGTGTGTAGAATATATATCCCACGGGGGTAAAATTGAAAAAAGTTGAAACATTTTTTTTTTTTGGACTTATTCATTTTTCCAGCGTTTATCAGACTTTCAGATAGGGGAAATGTCAGTGAGCATTACGATTTCAGTTCCAGAGCGATTCGCCCAATGATTCCTTGATATTTAGTCGTTTTCAGCCAATATTTTGGATTTTTGAAAATTTCACTTTTTTGTGAAAATATCCACTAAATGAGGGAATAATATGTGTGAGGGTACCCCAGGAGAGTTCCAAATGTGTGTGGGCAGAATATATATCCCACGGAGGTAAAATTGAAAAAAGTTGAAAAAAATTTTTTTGGGACTCAGTCATTTTTCCGGCATTCATCAGACTTTCAGATAGGGCAAATGTCAGTGAGCGTTCCGATTTCAGTTCCAGAGCGATTCGCCCAATGAGTCCTTGATATTTAGTCGTTTTCAGCCAATATTTTGGATTTTTGAAAATTTCATTTTTTTGTGAAAATATCCACTAAATGAGGGAATAATATGTGTGAGGGTACCCCAGGAGAGGTCCAAATGTGTGTGGGTAGAATATATATCCCACGGGGGTAAAATTGAAAAAAATTTTTTTTGGACTTAGTCATTTTTCTGGCGTTTATCAGACTTTCAGAGAGGGCAAATGTCAGTGAGCGTTTCGATTTCAGTTCCAGAGCGATTCGCCCAATGAGTCCTTGATATTTAGTCGTTTTCAGCCAATATTTTGGATTTTTGAAAATTTCACTTTTTTGTGAAAATATCCACTAAATGAGGGAATAATATGTGTGAGGGTACCCCAGGAAAGTTCCAAATGTGTGTGTGTAGAATATATATCCCACGGGGGTAAAATTGAAAAAAGTTGAAACATTTTTTTTTTTTGGACTTATTCATTTTTCTGGCGTTTATCAGACTTTCAGAGAGGGCAAATGTCAGTGAGCGTTACGATTTCAGTTCCAGAGCGATTCGCCCAATGAGTCCTTGATATTTAGGCGTTTTCAGCCAATATTTGGATTTTTGAAAATTTCTCTTTTTTGTGAAAATATCCACTAAATGAGGGAATAATATGTGTGAGGGTACCCCAGGAGAGTTCCAAAGGTGTGTGGGTAGAATATATATCTCAAGGGGGTAAAATTGAAAAAAGTTGAAAAATTTTTTTTTTTTGGACTTAGTCATTTTTCCAGCGTTTATCAGATTTTCAGATAGGGGAAATGTCAGTGAGCATTACGATTTCAGTTCCAGAGCGATTCGCCCAATGAGTCCTTGATATTTAGTCGTTTTCAGCCAATTTTCTGGATTTTTGTAAATTTCACTCTTTTGTGAATATATACACTAAATGAGGGAATAATATGTGTGAGGGTACCCCAGGAGAGGTCCAAATGTGTGTGGGTAGAATATATATCCCACGGGGGTAAAATTGAAAAAAGTTGAAACATTTTTTTTTTTTGGACTTATTCATTTTTCTGGCATTTATCAGACTTTCAGAGAGGGCAAATGTCAGTGAGCGTTACGATTTCAGTTCCAGAGCGATTCTCCCAATGAGTCCTTGATATTTAGGCGTTTTCAGCCAATATTTTGGATTTTTGAAAATTTCACTTTTTTGTGAAAATATCCACTAAATGAGGGAATAATATGTGTGAGGGTACCCCAGGAGAATTCCAAATGTGTGTGTGTAGAATATATATCCCACGGGGGTAAAATTGAAAAAAGTTGAAAAAAATTTTTTTTTTGGACTTAGTCATTTTTCCGGCGTTTATCAGACTTTCAGATAGGGAGTGAGCTAGGGAGTGAGCGTTCTGATTTCAGTTCCAGAGCGATTCGCCCAATGAGTCCATGATATTTAGTCGTTTTTAGCCAATATTCTAGATTTTTGAAAATTTCACTTTTTTGTGAAAATATCCACTAAATGAGAGAATAATATGTGTGAGGGTACCCCAACAGAGTTCCAAATGTGTGTGGGTAGAATATATATCCCACGGGGGTAAAATTGAAAAAAACATTTTTTGGACTTAGTCATTTTTCTGGCGTTTATCAGACGTTCAGATACGGCAAATGTCAGTGAGCGTTCCGATTTCAGTTCCAGAGCGATTCGCCCAATGAGTCCTTGATATTTAGTCGTTTTCAGCCAATTTTCTGGATTTTTGTAAATTTCACTTTTTTGTGAAAATATGCACTAAATGAGGGAATAATATGTGTGAGGGAACCCCAGGAGAGTTCCAAATGTGTGTTGGTAGAATATATATCCCACGGGGGTAAGATTGAAAAAAATTTTTTTGGGACATAGTCATTTTTCTGCCGTTTATCAGACTTTCAGATAGGGGAAATGTCAGTGAGCGTTACGATTTCAGGTCCAGAGCGATTCGCCCAATCTTGATATTTAGTCGTTTTCAGCCAATTTTCTGGATTTTTGAAAATTTCTCTTTTTTGTGAAAATATCCACTAAATGAGGGAATAATATGTGTGAGGGTACCCCAGGAGAATTCCAAATGTGTGTGGGTAGAATATATATCCCACGGGGGTAAAATTTAAAAAAGTTTAAAAAATTTTTTTTTGGACTTAGTCATTTTTCTGGCGTTTATCAGACTTTCAGATAGGGCAAATGTCAGTGAGCGTTCCGATATCAGTTCCAGAGCGATTCGCCCAATGAGTCCTTGATATTTAGTCGTTTTCAGCCAATAATTTGGATTTTTGAAAATTTCAATTTTTTGTAAAAATATCCACTAAATGAGGGAATAATATGTGTGAGGGTACCCCAGGAGAGTTCCAAAGGTGTGTGGGTAGAATATATATCTCAAGGGGGTAAAATTGAAAAAAGTTGAAAAATTTTTTTTTTTTGGACTTAGTCATTTTTCCAGCGTTTATCAGACTTTCAGATAGGGGAAATGTCAGTGAGCATTACGATTTCAGTTCCAGAGCGATTCGCCCAATGATTCCTTGATATTTAGTCGTTTTCAGCCAATATTTTGGATTTTTGAAAATTTCACTTTTTTGTGAAAATATCCACTAAATGAGGGAATAATATGTGTGAGGGTACCCCAGGAGAGTTCCAAATGTGTGTGGGTAGAATATATATCCCACGGGGGTAAAATTGAAAAAAGTTGAAAAAAATTTTCTTGGGACTTAGTCATTTTTCCAGCGTTTATCAGACTTTCAGATAGGGGAAATGTCAGTGAGCATTACGATTTCAGTTCCAGAGCAATTCGCCCAATGAGTCCTTGATATTTAGTCGTTTTCAGACAATATTCTGGATTTTTGAAAATTTCACTTTTTTGTGAAAATATCCACTAAATGAGGGAATAATATGTGTGAGGGTACCCCAGGAGAGTTCCAAATGTGTGTGGGTAGAATATATATCTCAAGGGGGTAAAATTGAAAAAAAAATTTTTTGGACTTAGTCCTTTTTCTGGCGTTTATCAGACTTTCAGATAGGGGAAATGTCAGTGAGCGTTCCAATATCAGTTCCAGAGCGATTCGCCCAATGAGTCCTTGATATTTAGTCGTTTTCAGCCAATATTTTGGATTTTTGAAAATTTCACTTTTTTGTGAAAATATCCACTAAATGAGGGAATAATATGTGTGAGGGTACCCAAGGAGAATTCCAAATGTGTGTGTGTAGAATATATATCCCACGGGGGTAAAATTGAAAAAAGTTGAAAAAAATTTTTCCTTGGACTTAGTCATTTTTCCGGCGTTTATCAGACTTTCAGATAGGGCAAATGTCAGTGAGCGTTCCGATTTCAGTTCCAGAGCGATTCGCCCAATGAGTCCTTGATATTTAGTCGTTTTCAGCCAATTTTCTGGATTTTTGTAAATTTCACTCTTTTGTGAATATATACACTAAATGAGGGAATAATATGTGTGAGGGTACCCCAGGAGAGGTCCAAATGTGTGTGGGTAGAATATATATCCCACGGGGGTAAAATTGAAAAAAAATTTTTTTTTGGACTTAGTCATTTTTCTGGCGTTTATCAGACTTTCAGATAGGGCAAATGTCAGTGAGCGTTCCGATTTCAGTTCCAGAGCGATTCGCCCAATGAGTCCTTGATATCTAGTCGTTTTCAGCCAATATTTTGGATTTTTGAAAATTTCTCTTTTTTGTGAAAATATCCACTAAATGAGAGAATAATATGTGTGAGGGTACCCCAGGAGAGTTCCAAATGTGTGTGGGTAGAATATATATCCCACGGGGGTAAAATTGAAAAAAGTTGAAAAAAATTTTTTTTTGGACTTAGTCATTTTTCCGGCGTTTATCAGACTTTCAGATAGGGCAAATGTCAGTGAGCATTACGATTTCAGTTCCAGAGCGATTCGCCCAATGAGTCCTTGATATTTAGTCGTTTTCAGCCAATTTTCTGGATTTTTGAAAATTTCACTTTTTTGTGAAAATATCCACTAAATGAGAGAATAATATGTGTGAGGGTACCCCAGGAGTGTTCCAAATGTGTGTGTAGAATATATATCCCACGGGGGTAAAATTGAAAAAAACATTTTTTGGACTTAGTCATTTTTCTGCCGTTTATCAGACTTTCAGATAGGGGAAATGTCAGTGAGCGTTACGATTTCAGGTCCAGAGCGATTCGCCCAATCTTGATATTTAGTCGTTTTCAGCCAATAATTTGGATTTTTGAAAATTTCTCTTTTTTGTGAAAATATCCACTAAATGAGGGAATAATATGTGTGAGGGTACCCCAGGAGAGTTCCAAATGTGTGTGGGTAGAATATATATCCCACGGGGGGTAAAATTGAAAAAAGTTGAAAAAATTTTTTTTTTGGACTTAGTCAATTTTCTGGCGTTTATCAGACTTTCAGATAGGGAGTGAGCTAGGGAGTGAGCGTTCTGATTTCAGTTCCAGAGCGATTCACCCAATGAGTCCATGATATTTAGTCGTTTTCAGCCAATATTCTAGATTTTTGAAAGTTTCACTTTTTTGTGAAACTATCCACTAAATGAGGGAATAATATGTGTGAGGGTACCCCAGGAGAGTTCCAAATGTGTGTGGGTAGAATATATATCCCACGGGGGTAAAATTTTAAAAAAATTTTTTGGGACTTAGTCATTTTTCTGGCGTTTATCAGACTTTCAGATAGGGGAAATGTCAGTGAGCGTTACGATTTCAGGTCCAGAGCGATTCGCCCAATGAGTCCATGATGTTTGATCGTTTTCAGACAACTTTCTGGATTTTTGAAAATTTCACTTTTTTGTGAAACTATCCACTAAATGAGGGAATAATATGTGTGAGGGTACCCCAGGAGAGTTCCAAATGTGTGTGGGTAGAATATATATCCCACGGGGGTAAAATTGAAAAAAGTTGAAAAATTTTTTTTTTTGGAGTTAGTCATTTTTCCGGCGTTTATCAGACTTTTAGATAGGGGAAATGTCAGTGAGCGTTCCGATTTCAGTTCCAGAGCGATTTGCCCATTGAGTACTTGATATTTAGTTGTTTTCAGCCAATTTTCTGGATTTTTGAAAATTTCACTTTTATGAGAAAATATCCACTAAATGAGGGAATAATATGTGTGAGGGTACCCCAGGAGAGTTCCAAATGTGTGTGGGTAGAATATATATCCCACGGGGGTAAAATTGAAAAAAGTTGAAAAAGAATTTTTTTTGGACTTAGTCACTTTTCCGGCATTTATCAGACTTTCAGATACGGGAATTGTCAGTGAGCATTCCGATTTCAGTTCCAGAGCGATTCGCCCAATGAGTCCTTGATATTTAGTCGTTTTCAGCCAATTTTCTTTATTTTTGAAAATTTCACTTTTTTGTGAAAATATCCACTAAATGAGGGAATAATATGTGTGAGGGTACCCCAGGAGAGTTCCAAATGTGTGTGGGTAGAATATATATCCCACGGGAGTAAAATTGAAAAAATTTGAAACATTTTTTTTTTTGGTCTTAGTCATTTTTCCGGCGTTTATCAGACTTTCAGATAGGGGAAATGTCAGTGAGCATTCCGATTTCAGTTCCAGAGCGATTCGCCCAATGACTCCTTGATATTTAGTCGTTTTCAGCCAATTTTCTGGATTTTTGAAAATTTCACTTTTTTGTGAAAATATCCAATAAATGAGGGAATAATATGTGTGAGGGTACCCCAGGAGAGTTCCAAATGTGTGTGGGTAGAATATATATCCCACGGGGGTAAAATTTAAAAAAGTTGAAAAAATTTTTTTTTTGGACTTTGTCTTTTTTCCGGCGTTTATCATACTTTCAGATAGGGAGTGAGCTAGGGAGTGAGCATTCCAATTTCAGTTCCAGAGCGATTCGCCCAATGAGTCCTTGATATTTAGTTGTTTTCAGCCAAATTTTCTGGATTTTTGAAAATTTCACTTTTTTGAGAAAATATCCACTAAATGAGGGAATAATATGTGTGAGGGTACCCCAGGAGAGTTCCAAATGTGTTTGGGTAGAATACATATCCCACGGGGTTAAAATTGAAAAAAGTTAAAAAATTTTTTTTTTTGGACTTAGTCATTTTTCCGGCGTTTGTCAGACTTTCAGATTGGGGAAATGGCAGTGAGCGTTCCGATTTCAGTTCCAGAGCGATTCGCCCATTGAGTCCTTGATATTTAGTCGTTTTCAGCCAATTTTATGGATTTTTGAAAGCTTCACTTTTTTGTCAAAATATCCATTAAATGAGGGAATAATATGTGTGAGGGTACCCCAGGAGAGTTCCAAATGTGTATTGATAGAATATATATCCCACGGGGGTAAAATGTAAAAAAGTTGAAACATTTTTTTTTTTGGACTTAGTCATTTTTCCACCGTTTATCAAACTTTCAGATAGGGGAAATGTCAGTGAGCGTTCCGATTTCAGTTTCAAAGCGATTCGCCCAATGAGTCCTTGATATTTAGTCTTTTTCAGCCAATTTTCTGGATTTTTGAAAATTTCACTTTTTTGTGAAAATATCCACTAAATGAGGGAATAATATGTGTGAGGGTACCCCAGGAGAGTTCCAGATGTGTGTTGGTAGAATACATATCCCACGGGGGTAAATTTTAAAAAAGTTGAAACATTTTTTTTTTTGGACTTAGTCATTTTTCCGGCGTTTGGCAGACTTTCAAATTGGGGAAATATCAATGAGCGTTCCGATTTCAGTTCCAGAGCGATTCGCCCAATGAGTCCTTGATATTTAGTCGTTTTCAGCCAATTTTCTGGATTTTTGAAAATTTCTCTTTTTTGTGAAAATATCCACTAAATGAGGGAATAATATGTGTGAGGGTACCCCAGGAGAGTTCCAAATGTGTGTGGGTAGAATATATATACCACGGGGGTAAAATTGAAAAAAGTTGCAAAAATTTTTTTTTGGAATTAGTCATTTTTCCGGCGTTTATCAAATGTCAGTGAGTGTTCCGATTTCAGTTCCAGAGCGATTCGCCCAATGAGTCCTTAATATTTAGTCGTTTTCAGCCAATTTTCTGGATTTTTTGAAAATGTCACTTTTTTCTGAAAATATCCACTAAATGAGGGAATAATATGTGTGAGGGTACCCCAGGAGAGTTCCAAATGTGTGTGGGTAGAATATATATCCCACAGGGGTAAAATTGAAAAAAGTTGAAAAAATTTTTTTTTTGGACACTCATTTTTCCGACGTTTATCAGACTTTCAGATAGGGCAAATGTCATTGAGCGTTCCGATTTCAGTTCCAGAGCGATTCGCCCAATGAGTCCTTGATATTTAGTCGTTTTCAGCCAATTTTCTGGATTTTTGAAAATTTCACTTTTTTGTGAAAATATCCACTAAATGAGGGAATAATATGTGTGAGGGTACCCCCGGAGAGTTCCAAATGTGTGTGGGTAGAATATATATCCCACGGGGTAAAACTGAAAAAAGTTGAAAAAATTTTTTTTTTGGACTTAGTCATTTTTCCGGCGTTTATCAGACTTTCAGATAGGGCAAATGTCAGTGAGCGTTCCGATTTCAGTTACAGAGCAATTCGCCCAATGAGTCCTTGATATTTAGTCGCTTATAGCCAATTTTCTGGATTTTTGAAAATTTCACTTTTTTGTGAAAATATCCACTAAATGAGGTAACAATATGTGTGAGGGTACCCCAGGAGAGTTCCTATTGTGTGTGGGTAGAATATATATCCCACGGGGGTAAAATTGAAAAAAGTTTAAAAAAATTTTTTTTTTTACTTAGTCATTTTTCCGGCGTTTATCAGACTTTCAGGTAGGGCAAATGTCATTGAGCATTCCGATTTCAGTTCCAGAGCGATTCGCCCAATGAGTCCTTGATATTTAGTCGTTTTCAGCCAATATTTTGGATTTTTGAAAATTTCACTTTTTTGTGAAAATATCCACTAAATGAGGGAATAATATGTGTGAGGGTACCCCAGGAGAGTTCCAAATGTGTGTGGGTAGAATATATATCCCACGAGGGTAAAATTGAAAAAAGTTGAAAAATTTTTTTTTGGACTTAGTCATTTTTCCGGCGTTTATCAGACTTTCAGATAGGGCAAATGTCATTGAGCGTTCCGATTTCAGTTCCAGAGCGATTCACCCAATGAGTCCTTGATATTTAGTCGTTTTCAGTCAATATTTTGGATTTTTGAAAATTTCACTTATTTGTGAAAATATCCACTAAATGAGTGAATAATATGTGTGAGGGTACCCCAGGAGAGTTTTAAATGAGTGTGGGTAGAATATATATCCCACGGGGGTAAAATTGAAAAAAGTTTAAAACTATTTTTTTTTTACTTAGTCATTTTTCCGGCGTTTATCAGACTTTCAGATAGGGGAAATGTCAGTGAGCGTTCCGATTTCAGTTCCAGAGCGATTCGCCCAATGAGGCCTTGATATTTAGTCTTTTTCAGCTAATTTTCTGGATTTCTGAAAATTTCTCTTTTTTGTGAAAATATCCACTAAATAAGGGAATAGTATGTGTGAAGGTACCTCAGGAGAGTTCCAAATGTGTGTGGGTAGAATATATATCCCACGGGGTAAAACTGAAAAAAGTTGAAAAAAAAATTTTTTTGGATTTAGTCATTTTTCCGGCGTTTATCAGACTTTCAGATAGGGCAAATGTCATTGAGCGTTCCGATTTCAGTTCCAGAGCGATTCGCCCAATGAGTCCTTGATATTTAGTCGTTTTCAGCCAATATTTTGGATTTTTGAAAATTTCACTTTTTTATGAAAATATCCACTTAATTAGGGAATAATATGTGTGAGGGTACCCCAGGAGAGTTCCAAATGTGTGTGGGTAGAATATATATCCCACGGGGTAAAACTGAAAAAAGTTGAAAAATTTTTTTTGGGGATTTAGTCATTTTTCCGGCGTTTATCAGACTTTCAGATAGGAGAAATGTCAGTGAGCATTCCGATTTCAGTTCCAGAGCGATTCTCCCAATAAGTCCTTGATATTTAGTCTTTTTCAGCTAATTTTCTGGATTTTTGAAAATTTCACTTTTTTGTGAAAATATCCACTAAATGAGGGAATAATATGTGTGAGGGTACCCCAGGAGAGTTCCAAATGTGTGTGGGTAGAATATATATCCCACGGGGTAAAACTGAAAAAAGTTGAAAAAATTTTTTTTTTGGACTTAGTCATTTTTCCGGCGTTTATCAGACTTTCAGATAGGGCAAATGTCAGTGAGCGTTCCGATTTCAGTTACAGAGCAATTCGCCCAATGAGTCCTTGATATTTAGTCGCTTTCAGCCAATTTTCTGGATTTTTGAAAATTTCACTTTTTTGTGAAAATATCCACTAAATGAGGTAACAATATGTGTGAGGGTACCCCAGGAGAGTTCCTATTGTGTGTGGGTAGAATATATATCCCACGGGGGTAAAATTGAAAAAAGTTGAAAAAAATTTTTTTTTTTACTTAGTCATTTTTCCGGCGTTTATCAGACTTTCAGATAGGGCAAATGTCATTGAGCATTCCGATTTCAGTTCCAGAGCGATTCGCCCAATGAGTCCTTGATATTTAGTCGTTTTCAGCCAATATTTTGGATTTTTGAAAATTTCACTTTTTTGTGAAAATATCCACTAAATGAGGGAATAATATGTGTGAGGGTACCCCAGGAGAGTTCCAAATGTGTGTGGGTACAATATATATCCCACGGGGTAAAACTGAAAAAAGTTGAAAAAAAATTTTTTTTGACTTAGTCATTTTTCCGGCGTTTATCAGACTTTCAGATAGGGGAAATGTCAGTGAGCGTTCCGATTTCAGTTCCAGAGCGATTCACCCAATGAGTCCTTGATATTTAGTCTTTTTCAGCCAATTTTCTGGATTTTTGAAAATTTCACTTTTTTGTGAAAATATCCACTAAATGAGGGAATAATATGTGTGAGGGTACCCCAGGAGAGTTCCAAATGTGTGTGGGTGGAATATATATCCCACGGGGTAAAACTGAAAAAAGTTGAAAAAAATTTTTTCTTGGATTTAGTCATTTTTCCGGCGTTTATCATACTTTCAGATAGTGCAAATGTCATTGAGCATTCCGATTTCAGTTCCAGAGCGATTCGCCCAATGAGTCCTTGATATTTAGTCGTTTTCAGCCAATATTTTAGATTTTTGAAAATTTCACTTTTTTGTGAAAATATCCACTAAATGAGGGAATATGTGTGAGGGTACACCAGGAGAATTCCAAATGTGTGTGTGTAGAATATATATCCCACGGGGGTAAAATTGAAAAAAAATTTTTTTGGACTTAGTCATTTTTCTGGCGTTTATCAGACTTTCAGAGAGGGCAAATGTCAGTGAGTGTTCCGATTTCAGTTCCAGAGCGATTCGCCCAATGAGTCCTTGATATTTAGTCGTTTTCAGCCAATATTTTGGATTTTTGAAAATTTCACTTTTTTGTGAAAATATCCACTAAATGAGGGAATAATATGTGTGAGGGTACCCCAGGAGAGTTCCAAATGTGTGTGGGTAGAATATATATCCCACGGGGGTAAAATTGAAAAAAGTTAAAAAAAAATTTTTTGACTTAGTCTTTTTTCCGGCGTTTATCAGACTTTCAGATAGGGCAAATGTCATTGAGCGTTCCGATTTCAGTTCCAGAGCGATTCGCCCAATGAGTCCTTGATGTTTAGTCGTTTTCAGCCAATATTTTGGATTTTTGAAAATTTCACTTATTTGTGAAAATATCCACTAAATGAGTGAATAATATGTGTGAGGGTACCCCAGGAGAGTTCCAAATGAGTGTGGGTAGAATATATATCCCACGGTGGTAAAATTGAAAAAAGTTTAAAACTATTTTTTTTTTGCACTTAGTCATTTTTCCGGCGTTTATCAGACTTTCAGATAGGGCAAATGTCATTGAGCGTTCCGATTTCAGTTCCAGAGCGATTCGCCCAATGAGTCCTTGATATTTAGTCGTTTTCAGCCAATATTTTGGATTTTTGAAAATTTAACTTTTTTGTGAAAATATCCACTAAATGAGGGAATAATATGTGTGAGGGTACCCCAGGAGAGTTCCAAATGTCTGTGGGTAGAATATATATCACACAGGGGTAAAATTGAAAAAAGTTTAAAAAATTTTTTTTTTGGACAGTCATTTTTCCGACGTTTATCAGACTTTCAGATAGGAGAAATGTCAGTGAGCATTCCGATTTCAGTTCCAGAGCGATTTGCCCAATGAGTACATGATATTTAGTCGTTTTCAGCCAATTTTCTGGATTTTTGAAAATTTCACTTTTTTGTGAAAATATCCACTAAATGAGGGAATAATATGTGTGAGGGTACCCCAGGAGAGTTCCAAATGTGTGTGCATAGAATATATATCCCACGGGGGTAAAATTGAAAAAAGTTGAAAACATTTTTTTTTTGGACTTAGTGATTTTTCCGGCGTTTATCAGACTTTCAGATATGGCAAATGTCAGTGAGCATTCCGATTTCATTTCCAGAGCGATGCGCCCAATGAGTCCTTGATATTTAGTCGTTTTCAGCCAATTTTCTGGATTTTTGAAAATTTTACTTTTTTGTGAAAATATCCACTAAATGAGGGAATAATATGTGTGAGGGTACCCCAGGAGAGTTCCAAATGTGTGTGGGTAGAATATATATCCCACGGGGGTAAAATTGCAAAAAGTTGAAAAAATTTTTTTTTTGGACGTAGACATTTTTCCGGCGTTTATCAGACTTTCAGATAGGGGAAATGTCAGTGAGCGTTCCGATTTCAGTTCCAGAGCGATTCGCCCAATGAGTCGTTGATATTTAATCGTTTTCAGCCAATATTTTGGATTTTTGAAAATTTCACTTTTTTGGGAAAATATCCACTAAATAAGGGAATAATATGTGTGAGGGTACCCCAGGAGAGTTCCAAATGTGTGTGGGTAGAATATATATCCCACGGGGGTAAAATTGAAAAAAGTTGAAAAAATTTTTTTTTGGACTTAGTCATTTTTCCGGCGTTTATCAGACTTTCAGATAGGGCAAATGTAAGTGAGCGTTCCGATTTCAGTTCCAGAGCGATTCGCCCATTGAGTCCTTGATATTTAGTCGTTTTCAGCCAATTTTCTGGATTTTTGAAAATTTCACTTTTTTGTGAAAATATCCACTAAATGAGGGAATAATATGTGTGAGGGTACCCCAGGAGAGTTCCAAATGTGTGTGGGTAGAATATATATCCCACGGGGGTAAAATTGAAAAAATTTGAAAAAAATTGTTTTTTGGACTTAGTCATTTTTCCGGCGTTTATCAGACTTTCAGATAGGGGAAATGTCAGTGAGCGTTCCGATTTCAGTTCCAGAGCGATTCGCCCAATGAGTCCTTGATATTTAGTCGTTTTCAGCCAATTTTCTGGATTATTGAAAATGTCACTTTTTTGTGAAAATATCCACTAAATGAGGGAATAATATGTGTGAGGATACCCCAGGAGAGTTCCAAATATGTGTGGGTAGAATATATATGCCACGGGCGTAAAACTGAAAAAAGTTTAAAAAAATTTTTTTTTTTGACTTAGTCATTTTTCCGGCGTTTATCAGACTTTCAGATGGGGCAAATGTCAGTGAGCGTTCCAATTTCAGTTCCAGAGCGATTCGCCCATTGAGCCCTTGAGATTTAGTCGTTTTCAGCCAATTTTCTGGATTTTTGAAAATTTCACTTTTTTGTGAAAATATCCACTAAATGAGGGAATAATATGTGTGAGGGTTCCCCTGGAGAGTTCCAAATGTGTGTGGGCAGAATATATATCCCACGGGTGTAAGATTGAAAAAAGTTTAAAAAAATTTTTTTTTGGACTTAGTCATTTTTCCGGCGTTTATCAGACTTTCAGATAGGGCAAATGTCAGTGATCGTTCTGATTTCAGTTCCAGAGCGATTCGCCCAATGAGTTCTTGATATTTAGTCATTTTCAGCCAATTTTCTGGATTTTTGAAAATTTCACTTTTTTGTGAAAATATCCACTAAATGAGGGAATAATATGTCTGAGGGTTCCCCAGGAGAGTTCCAAATGTGTGCGGGTGGAATATGTATCCCACGGGGTAAAATTTAAAAAAGTTGAAAAAAAATTTTTTTTGGACTTAGTCATTTTTCCAGCGTTTATCAGACTTTCAGATAGGGGAAATGTCAGTGAGCATTCCGATTTCAGATTCAGAGCGATTTGCCCAATGAGTTCATGATATTTAGTCGTTTTCAGCCAATTTTCTGGATTTTTGAAAATTTCACTTTTTTGTGAAAATATCCACTAAATGAGGGAATAATATGTGTGAGGGTACCCCAGGAGAGTTCCAAATGTGTGTGGGTAGAATATATATCCCACGGGGGTAAGATTGAAAAAAGTTTAAAAAAAATTTTTTTTGGACTTAGTCATTTTTCCGGCGTTTATCAACTTTCAGAAAGGGCAAATGTCAGTGAGTGTTCCAATTTCAGTTCCAGAGCGATTCGCCCAATGAGTCCTTGATATTTAGTCGTTTTCAGCCAATTTTCTGGATTATTGAAAATGTCACTTTTTTGTGAAAATATCCACTAAATGAGGGAATAATATGTGTGAGGGTACCCCAGGAGAGTTCCAAATGTGTGTAGGTAGAATACATATGCCACGGGCGTAAAATTGAAAAAAGTTTTTAAAAAATTTTTTTTTTGACTTAGTCATTTTTCCGGCGTTTATCAGACTTTCAGATAGGGCAAATGTCAGTGATCATTCTGATTTCAGTTCCAGAGCGATTCGCCCAATGAGTTCTTGATATTTAGTCATTTTCAGCCAATTTTCTGGATTATTGAAAATGTCACTTTTTTGTGAAAATATCCACTAAATGAGGGAATAATATGTGTGAGGATACCCCAGGAGAGTTCCAAATGTGTGTGAGTAGAATATATATCCCACGGGGGTAAAATTGAAAAAAGTTGAAAAAATTTTTTATTTTGTCTTAGTCATTTTTCCGGCGTTTATCAACTTTCAGATAGGGGAAATGTCAGTGAGTGTTCCGATTTCAGTTCCAGAGCGATTCGCCCAATGAGTCCTTGATATTTAGTCGTTTTCAGCCAATTTTCTGGATTTTTGAAAATTTCACTTTTTTGTGAAAATATCCACTAAATGAGAGAATAATATGTGTGAGGGTACCCCAGGAGAGTTCCAAATGTGTGTGGGCAGAATATATATCCCACGGGTGTAAGATTGAAAAAAGTTTAAAAAAATTTTTTTTTGGACTTAGTCATTTTTCCAGCGTTTATCAGACTTTCAGATAGGGCAAATGTCAGTGAGCATTCCAATTTCAGTTCCAGAGCGATTTGCCCAATGAGTCCTTGATATTTAGTCGTTTTCAGCCAATTTTCTGGATTTTTGAAAATTTTACTTTTTTGTGAAAATATCCACTAAATGAGGGAATAATATGTGTGAGGGTACCCCAGGAGAGTTCCAAATGTGTGTGGGTAGAATATATATCCCACGGGGGTAAAATTGCAAAAAGTTGAAAAAATTTTTTTTTTGGACGTAGACATTTTTCCGGCGTTTATCAGACTTTCAGATAGGGGAAATGTCAGTGAGCGTTCCGATTTCAGTTCCAGAGCGATTCGCCCAATGAGTCGTTGATATTTAATCGTTTTTAGCCAATATTTTGGATTTTTGAAAATTTCACTTTTTTGGGAAAATATCCACTAAATAAGGGAATAATATGTGTGAGGGTACCCCAGGAGAGTTCCAAATGTGTGTGGGTAGAATATATATCCCACGGGGGTAAAATTGAAAAAAGTTGAAAAAATTTTTTTTTGGACTTAGTCATTTTTCCGGCGTTTATCAGACTTTCAGATAGGGCAAATGTCAGTGATCATTCTGATTTCAGTTCCAGAGCGATTCGCCCAATGAGTTCTTGATATTTAGTCATTTTCAGCCAATTTTCTGGATTATTGAAAATGTCACTTTTTTGTGAAAATATCCACTAAATGAGGGAATAATATGTGTGAGGGTACCCCAGGAGAGTTCCAAATGTGTGTGGGTAGAATATATATCCCACGGGGGTAAAATTGAAAAAAGTTGAAAAAATTTTTTATTTTGACTTAGTCATTTTTCCGGCGTTTATCAACTTTCAGATAGGGGAAATGTCAGTGAGTGTTCCGATTTCAGTTCCAGAGCGATTCGCCCAATGAGTCCTTGATATTTAGTCGTTTTCAGCCAATTTTCTGGATTTTTGAAAATTTAACTTTTTTGTGAAAATATCCACTAAATGAGGGAATAATATGTGTGAGGGTTCCCCTGGAGAGTTCCAAATGTGTGTGGGTAGAATATATATCCCACGGGGTAAAATTGAAAAAAGGTGAAAACAATTTTTTTTTGGACTTAGTGATTTTTCTGGCGTTTATCAGACTTTCAGATAGGGCAAATGTAAGTGAGCGTTCCGATTTCAGTTCCAGAGCGATTCGCCCATTGAGTCCTTGATATTTAGTCGTTTTCAGCCAATTTTCTGGATTTTTGAAAATTTCACTTTTTTGTGAAAATATCCACTAAATGAGGGAATAATATGTGTGAGGGTACCCCAGGAGAGTTCCAAATGTGTGTGGGTAGAATATATATCCCACGGGGGTAAAATTGAAAAAATTTGAAAAAAATTGTTTTTTGGACTTAGTCATTTTTCCGGCGTTTATCAGACTTTCAGATAGGGGAAATGTCAGTGAGCGTTCCGATTTCAGTTCCAGAGCGATTCGCCCAATGAGTCCTTGATATTTAGTCGTTTTCAGCCAATTTTCTGGATTATTGAAAATGTCACTTTTTTGTGAAAATATCCACTAAATGAGGGAATAATATGTGTGAGGATACCCCAGGAGAGTTCCAAATATGTGTGGGTAGAATATATATGCCACGGGCGTAAAACTGAAAAAAGTTTAAAAAAATTTTTTTTTTTGACTTAGTCATTTTTCCGGCGTTTATCAGACTTTCAGATGGGGCAAATGTCAGTGAGCGTTCCAATTTCAGTTCCAGAGCGATTCGCCCATTGAGCCCTTGAGATTTAGTCGTTTTCAGCCAATTTTCTGGATTTTTGAAAATTTCACTTTTTTGTGAAAATATCCACTAAATGAGGGAATAATATGTGTGAGGGTTCCCCTGGAGAGTTCCAAATGTGTGTGGGCAGAATATATATCCCACGGGTGTAAGATTGAAAAAAGTTTAAAAAAATTTTTTTTTGGACTTAGTCATTTTTCCGGCGTTTATCAGACTTTCAGATAGGGCAAATGTCAGTGATCGTTCTGATTTCAGTTCCAGAGCGATTCGCCCAATGAGTTCTTGATATTTAGTCATTTTCAGCCAATTTTCTGGATTTTTGAAAATTTCACTTTTTTGTGAAAATATCCACTAAATGAGGGAATAATATGTCTGAGGGTTCCCCAGGAGAGTTCCAAATGTGTGCGGGTGGAATATGTATCCCACGGGGTAAAATTTAAAAAAGTTGAAAAAAAATTTTTTTTGGACTTAGTCATTTTTCCAGCGTTTATCAGACTTTCAGATAGGGGAAATGTCAGTGAGCATTCCGATTTCAGATTCAGAGCGATTTGCCCAATGAGTTCATGATATTTAGTCGTTTTCAGCCAATTTTCTGGATTTTTGAAAATTTCACTTTTTTGTGAAAATATCCACTAAATGAGGGAATAATATGTGTGAGGGTACCCCAGGAGAGTTCCAAATGTGTGTGGGTAGAATATATATCCCACGGGGGTAAGATTGAAAAAAGTTTAAAAAAAATTTTTTTTGGACTTAGTCATTTTTCCGGCGTTTATCAACTTTCAGAAAGGGCAAATGTCAGTGAGTGTTCCAATTTCAGTTCCAGAGCGATTCGCCCAATGAGTCCTTGATATTTAGTCGTTTTCAGCCAATTTTCTGGATTATTGAAAATGTCACTTTTTTGTGAAAATATCCACTAAATGAGGGAATAATATGTGTGAGGGTACCCCAGGAGAGTTCCAAATGTGTGTAGGTAGAATACATATGCCACGGGCGTAAAATTGAAAAAAGTTTTTAAAAAATTTTTTTTTTGACTTAGTCATTTTTCCGGCGTTTATCAGACTTTCAGATAGGGCAAATGTCAGTGATCATTCTGATTTCAGTTCCAGAGCGATTCGCCCAATGAGTTCTTGATATTTAGTCATTTTCAGCCAATTTTCTGGATTATTGAAAATGTCACTTTTTTGTGAAAATATCCACTAAATGAGGGAATAATATGTGTGAGGATACCCCAGGAGAGTTCCAAATGTGTGTGAGTAGAATATATATCCCACGGGGGTAAAATTGAAAAAAGTTGAAAAAATTTTTTATTTTGTCTTAGTCATTTTTCCGGCGTTTATCAACTTTCAGATAGGGGAAATGTCAGTGAGTGTTCCGATTTCAGTTCCAGAGCGATTCGCCCAATGAGTCCTTGATATTTAGTCGTTTTCAGCCAATTTTCTGGATTTTTGAAAATTTCACTTTTTTGTGAAAATATCCACTAAATGAGAGAATAATATGTGTGAGGGTACCCCAGGAGAGTTCCAAATGTGTGTGGGCAGAATATATATCCCACGGGTGTAAGATTGAAAAAAGTTTAAAAAAATTTTTTTTTGGACTTAGTCATTTTTCCAGCGTTTATCAGACTTTCAGATAGGGCAAATGTCAGTGAGCATTCCAATTTCAGTTCCAGAGCGATTTGCCCAATGAGTCCTTGATATTTAGTCGTTTTCAGCCAATTTTCTGGATTTTTGAAAATTTCACTTTTTTGTGAAAATATCCACTAAATGAGAGAATAATATGTGTGAGGGTACCCCAGGAGAGTTCCAAATGTGTGTGGGTAGAATATATATCCCACGGGGGTAAAATTGAAAAAAGTTGAAAAACATTTTTTTTTGGACTTAGTCATTTTTCCGGCGTTTATCAGACTTTCAGATAGGGGAAATGTCAGTGAGCGTTCCGATTTCAGTTCCAGAGAGATTCGCCCAATGAGTCTTTGATATTTAGTCGTTTTCAGCCAATTTTCTGGATTATTGAAAATGTCACTTTTTTGTGAAAATATCCACTAAATGATGGAATAATATGTGTGAGGATACCCCAGGAGAGTTCCAAATATGTGTGGGTAGAATATATATGCCACGGGCGTAAAACTGAAAAAAGTTTAAAAAAATTTTTTTTTGGACTTAGTCATTTTTCCAGCGTTTATCAGACTTTCAGATAGGGCAAATGTCAGTGAGCATTCCAATTTCAGTTCCAGAGCGATTCGCCCAATGAGTCCTTGATATTTAGTCATTTTCAGCCAATATTCTGGATTATTGAAAATGTCACTTTTTTGTGAAAATATCCACTAAATGAGGGAATAATATGTGTGAGGGTACCCCAGGAGAGTTCCAAATGTGTGTGGGTAGAATACATATGCCACGGGCGTAAAATTGAAAAAAGTTTAAAAAAAATTTTTTTTTTGACTTAGTCATTTTTCCGGCGTTTATCAGACTTTCAGATAGGGCAAATGTCAGTGATCGTTCTGATTTCAGTTCCAGAGCGATTCGCCCAATGAGTTCTTGATATTTAGTCATTTTCAGCCAATTTTCTGGATTTTTGAAAATTTCACTTTTTTGTGAAAATATCCACTAAATGAGAGAATAATATGTGTGAGGGTACCCCAGGAGAGTTCCAAATGTGTGTGGGTAGAATATATATCCCACGGGGTAAAATTGAAAAAAATTGAAAAAATTTTTTTTTTGGACTTAGTCATTTTTCCGGCGTTTATCAGACTTTCAGATAGGGCAAATGTCAGTGATCGTTCTGATTTCAGTTCCAGAGCGATTCGCCCAATGGGTTCTTGATATTTAGTCATTTTCAGCCAATTTTCTGGATTTTTGAAAATTTCACTTTTTTGTGAAAATATCCACTAAATGAGAGAATAATATGTGTGAGGGTACCCCAGGAGAGTTCCAAATGTGTGTGGGTAGAATATATATCCCACGGGGTAAAATTGAAAAAAGTTTAAAAAAATTTTTTTTTGGACTTAGTCATTTTTCCGGCGTTTATCAGACTTTCAGATAGGGCAAATGTCAGTGAGCGTTCCGATTTCAGTTCCAGAGCGATTCGCCCAATGAGTCCTTGATATTTAGTCGTTTTCAGCCAATTTTCTGGATTTTTGAAAATGTCACTTTTTTGTGAAAATATCCACTAAATGAGAGAATAATATGTGTGAGGGTACCCCAGGAGAGTTCCAAATGTGTGTGGGTAGAATATATATCCCAAGGAGTAAAATTGAAAAAATTTGAAAACAATTTTTTTTTGGACTTAGTCATTTTTCCGGCGTTTATCAGACTTTCAGATAGGGCAAATGTCAGTGATCGTTCTGATTTCAGTTCCAGAGCGATTCGCCCAATGAGTTCTTGATATTTAGTCATTTTCAGCCAATTTTCTGGATTTTTGAAAATGTCACTTTTTTGTGAAAATATCCACTAAATGAGGGAATAATATGTGTGAGGGTACCCCAGGAGAGTTCCAAATGTGTGTGGGTAGAATATATATCCCACGGGGGTAAAATTGAAAAAATGTAAAAAAAATTTTTTTTTGGACTTAGTCATTTTTCCGGCGTTTATCAGACTTTCAGATAGGGGAAATGTCAGTGAGCGTTCCGATTTCAGTTCCAGAGCGATTCGCCCAATGAGTCCTTGATATTTAGTCATTTTCAGCCAATTTTCTGGATTATTGAAAATGTCACTTTTTTGTGAAAATATCCACTAAATGAGGGAATAATATGTGTGAGAGTACCCCAGGAGAGTTCCAAATATGTGTGGGTAGAATATATATGCCACGGGCGTAAAATTGAAAAAAGTTTAAAAAAATTTTTTTTTGGACTTAGTCATTTTTCCGGCGTTTATCAGACTTTGAGATAGGGCAAATGTCAGTGAGCATTCCAATTTCAGTTCCAGAGCTATTCGCCCAATGAGTCCTTGATATTTAGTCGTTTTCAGCCAATTTTCTGGATTCTTGAAAATTTCACTTTTTTGTGAAAATATCCACTAAATGAGGGAATAATATGTGTGAGGGTTCCCCTGGAGAGTTCCAAATGTGTGTGGGCAGAATATATATCCCACGGGTGTAAAATTGAAAACAGTTGAAAAATTTTTTTTTTGGACTTAATCATTTTTCCGGCGTTTATCAGACTTTCAGATAGGGGAAATGTCAGTGAGCATTCCGATTTCAGTTCCAGAGCGATTCGCCCAATGAGTCCTTGATATTTAGTCGTTTTCAGCCAATTTTCTGGATTTTTGAAAATTTCACTTTTTTTGAAAATATCCACTAAATGAGAGAATAATATGTGTGAGGGCACCCCAGGAGAGTTCCAAATGTGTGTGGGCAGAATATATATCCCACAGGGTAAAATTGAAAAAAATTGAAAAAATTTTTTTTTTGGACTTAGTCATTTTTCCGGCGTTTATCAGACTTTCAGATAGGGCAAATGTCAGTGAGCGTTCCAATTTCAGTTCCAGAGCGATTCGCCCAATGAGTCCTTGATATTTAGTCGTTTTCAGCCAATTTTCTGGATTTTTGAAAATGTCACTTTTTTGTGAAAATATCCACTAAATGAGAGAATAATATGTGTGAGGGTACCCCAGGAGAGTTCCAAATATGTGTGGGTAGAATATATATGCCACGGGCGTAAAATTGAAAAAAGTTTAAAAAAATTTTTTTTTTGGACTTAGTCATTTTTCCGGCGTTTATCAGACTTTCAGATAGGGCAAATGTCAGTGATCGTTCTGATTTCAGTTCCAGAGCGATTCGCCCAATGGGTTCTTGATATTTAGTCATTTTCAGCCAATTTTCTGGATTTTTGAAAATTTCACTTTTTTGTGAAAATATCCACTAAATGAGAGAATAATATGTGTGAGGGTACCCCAGGAGAGTTCCAAATGTGTGTGGGTAGAATATATATCCCACGGGGTAAAATTGAAAAAAATTGAAAAAAATTTTTTTTTGGACTTAGTCATTTTTCCGGCGTTTATCAGACTTTCAGATAGGGCAAATGTCAGTGATCGTTCTGATTTCAGTTCCAGAGCGATTCGCCCAATGGGTTCTTGATATTTAGTCATTTTCAGCCAATTTTCTGGATTTTTGAAAATTTCACTTTTTTGTGAAAATATCCACTAAATGAGAGAATAATATGTGTGAGGGTACCCCAGGAGAGTTCCAAATGTGTGTGGGTAGAATATATATCCCACGGGGTAAAATTGAAAAAAGTTGAAAACAATTTTTTTTGGGACTTAGTGATTTTTCCGGCGTTTATCAGACTTTCAGATAGGGCAAATGTCAGTGAGCGTTCCAATTTCAGTTCCAGAGCGATTCGCCCAATGAGTCCTTGATATTTAGTCGTTTTCAGCCAATTTTCTGGATTCTTGAAAATTTCACTTTTTTGTGAAAATATCCACTAAATGAGGGAATAATATGTGTGAGGGTTCCCCTGGAGAGTTCCAAATGTGTGTGGGCAGAATATATATTCCACGGGTGTAAGATTGAAAAAAGTTTAAAAAAATTTTTTTTTGGACTTAGTCATTTTTCCGGCGTTTATCAGACTTTCAGAAAGGGCAAATGTCAGTGAGCGTTCCAATTTCAGTTCCAGAGCGATTCGCCCAATGAGTCCTTGATATTTAGTCGTTTTCAGCCAATTTTCTGGATTTTTGAAAATTTCACTTTTTTTGAAAATATCCACTAAATGAGAGAATAATATGTGTGAGGGCACCCCAGGAGAGTTCCAAATGTGTGTGGGCAGAATATATATCCCACAGGGTAAAATTGAAAAAAATTGAAAAAATTTTTTTTTTGGACTTAGTCATTTTTCCGGCGTTTATCAGACTTTCAGATAGGGCAAATGTCAGTGAGCGTTCCGATTTCAGTTCCAGAGCGATTCGCCCAATGAGTCCTTGATATTTAGTCGTTTTCAGCCAATTTTCTGGATTTTTGAAAATGTCACTTTTTTGTGAAAATATCCACTAAATGAGAGAATAATATGTGTGAGGGTACCCCAGGAGAGTTCCAAATGTGTGTGGGTAGAATATATATCCCAAGGAGTAAAATTGAAAAAATTTGAAAAAAATTTTTTTTTGGACTTAGTCATTTTTCCGGCGTTTATCAGACTTTCAGATAGGGCAAATGTCAGTGATCGTTCTGATTTCAGTTCCAGAGCGATTCGCCCAATGAGTTCTTGATATTTAGTCATTTTCAGCCAATTTTCTGGATTTTTGAAAATTTCACTTTTTTGTGAAAATATCCACTAAATGAGAGAATAATATGTGTGAGGGTACCCCAGGAGAGTTCCAAATGTGTGTGGGTAGAATATATATCCCACGGGGTAAAATTGAAAAAATTTGAAAACAATTTTTTTTGGGACTTAGTGATTTTTCCGGCGTTTATCAGACTTTCAGATAGGGCAAATGTCAGTGAGCGTTCCAATTTCAGTTCCAGAGCGATTCGCCCAATGAGTCCTTGATATTAAGTCGTTTTCAGCCAATTTTCTGGATTATTGAAAATGTCACTTTTTTGTGAAAATATCCACTAAATGAGGGAATAATATGTGTGAGGGTACCCCAGGAGAGTTCCAAATGTGTGTGGGTAGAATATATATCCCACGGGGGTAAAATTGAAAAAATTTAAAAAAAATTTTTTTTTGGACTTAGTCATTTTTCCGGCGTTTATCAGACTTTCAGATAGGGGAAATGTCAGTGAGCGTTCCGATTTCAGTTCCAGAGCGATTCGCCCAATGAGTCCTTGATATTTAGTCATTTTCAGCCAATTTTCTGGATTATTGAAAATGTCACTTTTTTGTGAAAATATCCACTAAATGAGGGAATAATATGTGTGAGAGTACCCCAGGAGAGTTCCAAATATGTGTGGGTAGAATATATATGCCACGGGCGTAAAATTGAAAAAAGTTTAAAAAATTTTTTTTTTGGACTTAGTCATTTTTCCGGCGTTTATCAGACTTTCAGATAGGGCAAATGTCAGTGAGCATTCCGATTTCAGTTCCAGAGCTATTCGCCCAATGAGTCTTTGATATTAAGTCGTTTTCAGCCAATTTTCTGGATTTTTGAAAATTTCACTTTTTTGTGAAAATATCCACTAAATGAGGGAATAATATGTGTGAGGGTTCCCCTGGAGAGTTCCAAATGTGTGTGGGCAGAATATATATCCCACGGGTGCAAGATTGAAAAAAGTTTAAAAAAATTTTTTTTTGGACTTAGTCATTTTTCCGGCGTTTATCAGACTTTGAGATAGGGCAAATGTCAGTGAGCATTCCAATTTCAGTTCCAGAGCTATTCGCCCAATGAGTCCTTGATATTTAGTCGTTTTCAGCCAATTTTCTGGATTCTTGAAAATTTCACTTTTTTGTGAAAATATCCACTAAATGAGGGAATAATATGTGTGAGGGTTCCCCTGGAGAGTTCCAAATGTGTGTGGGCAGAATATATATCCCACGGGTGTAAAATTGAAAACAGTTGAAAAATTTTTTTTTTGGACTTAATCATTTTTCCGGCGTTTATCAGACTTTCAGATAGGGCAAATGTCAGTGAGCATTCTGATTTCAGTTCCAGAGCGATTCGCCCAATGAGTTCTTGATATTTAGTCATTTTCAGCCAATTTTCTGGATTTTTGAAAATTTCACTTTTTTGTGAAAATATCCACTAAATGAGAGAATAATATGTGTGAGGGTACCCCAGGAGAGTTCCAAATGTGTGTGGGTAGAATATATATCCCACGGGGTAAAATTGAAAAAAGTTGAAAACAATTTTTTTTGGGACTTAGTGATTTTTCCGGCGTTTATCAGACTTTCAGATAGGGCAAATGTCAGTGAGCGTTCCAATTTCAGTTCCAGAGCGATTCGCCCAATGAGTCCTTGATATTAAGTCATTTTCAGCCAATTTTCTGGATTATTGAAAATGTCACTTTTTTGTGAAAATATCCACTAAATGAGGGAATAATATGTGTGAGGGTTCCCCTGGAGAGTTCCAAATGTGTGTGGGCAGAATATATATCCCACGGGTGTAAGATTGAAAAAAGTTTAAAAAAAATTTTTTTTGGACTTAGTCATTTTTCCGGCGTTTATCAGACTTTCAGATAGGGCAAATGTCAGTGAGCGTTCCAATTTCAGTTCCAGAGCGATTTGCCCAATGAGTCCTTGATATTTAGTCATTTTCAGCCAATTTTCTGGATTATTGAAAATGTCACTTTTTTGTGAAAATATCCACTAAATGAGGGAATAATATGTGTGAGAGTACCCCAGGAGAGTTCCAAATATGTGTGGGTAGAATATATATGCCACGGGCGTAAAATTGAAAAAAGTTTAAAAAAATTTTTTTTTGGACTTAGTCATTTTTCCGGCGTTTATCAGACTTTCAGATAGGGCAAATGTCAGTGATCGTTCTGATTTCAGTTCCAGAGCGATTCGCCCAATGAGTTCTTGATATTTAGTCATTTTCAGCCAATTTTCTGGATTTTTGAAAATTTCACTTTTTTGTGAAAATATCCACTAAATGAGAGAATAATATGTGTGAGGGTACCCCAGGAGAGTTCCAAATGTGTGTGGGTAGAATATATATCCCACGGGGTAAAATTGAAAAAAGTTGAAAACAATTTTTTTTGGGACTTAGTGATTTTTCCGGCGTTTATCAACTTTCAGATAGGGGAAATGTCAGTGAGCGTTCCGATTTCAGTTCCAGAGCGATTCGCCCAATGAGTCCTTGATATTTAGTCGTTTTCAGCCAATTTTCTGGATTTTTGAAAATTTCACTTTTTTGTGAAAATATCCACTAAATGAGGGAATAATATGTGTGAGGGTTCCCCTGAAGAGTTCCAAATGTGTGTGGACAGAATATATATCCCACGGGGGTAAGATTGAAAAAAGTTTAAAAAAATTTTTTTTTGGACTTAGTCATTTTTCCGGCGTTTATCAGACTTTCAGATAGGGCAAATGTCAGTGAGCGTTCCAATTTCAGTTCCAGAGCGATTCGCCCAATGAGTCCTTGATATTTAGTCGTTTTCAGCCAATTTTCTGGATTTTTAAAAATTTCACTTTTTTGTGAAAATATCCACTAAATGAGGGAATAATATTTGTGAGGGTACCCCAGGAGAGTTCCAAATGTGTGTGGGTAGAATATATATGCCACGGGCGTAAAATTGAAAAAAGTTTAAAAAAATTTTTTTTTTGGACTTAGTCATTTTTCCGGCGTTTATCAGACTTTCAGATAGGGGAAATGTCAGTGAGCGTTCCGATTTCAGTTCCAGAGCGATTCGCCCAATGAGTCCTTGATATTTAGTCGTTTTCAGCCAATTTTCTGGATTTTTGAAAATTTCACTTTTTTGTGAAAATATCCACTAAATGAGGGAATAATATGTGTGAGGGTACCCCAGGAGAGTTCCAAATGTGTGTGGGTTGAATATATATCCCACGGGGGTAAAATTGAAAAAAGTTGAAAAAAAATTTTTTTTGGACTTAGTGATTTTTCCGGCGTTTATCAGACTTTCAGATAGGGCAAATGTCAGTGAGCATTCCGATTTCAGTTCAAGAGTGATTCGCCCAATGAGTCTTTGATATTTAGTGGTTTTCAGCCAATTTTCTGGATTTTTCAAAATTTCACTTTTTTGTGAAAATATCCACTAAATGAGGGAATAATATGTGTGAGGGTACCCCAGGAGAGTTCCAAATGTGTGTGGGTAGAATATTTATCCCACGGGTGTAAAATTGAAAAAAGTTTTAAAAAATTTTTTTTTTGGACTCAGTCATTTTTCCGGCGTTTATCAGACTTTCAGATAGGGCAAATGTCAGTGATCGTTCTGATTTCAGTTCCAGAGCGATTCGCCCAATGAGTCGTTGATATTTAGTCGTTTTCAGCCAATTTTCTGGATTTTTGAAAATTTCACTTTTTTGTGAAAATATCCACTAAATGAGAGAATAATATGTGTGAGGGTACTCCAGGAGAGTTCCAAATGTGTGTGGGTAGAATATATATCCCACGGGGGTAAAATTGAAAAAAGTTGAAAAACATTTTTTTTTGGACTTAGTCATTTTTCCGGCGTTTATCAGACTTTCAGATAGGGGAAATGTCAGTGAGCGTTCCGATTTCAGTTCTAGAGAGATTCGCCCAATGAGTCTTTGATATTTAGTCGTTTTCAGCCAATTTTCTGGATTATTGAAAATGTCACTTTTTTGTGAAAATATCCACTAAATGATGGAATAATATGTGTGAGGGTACCCCAGGAGAGTTCCAAATGTGTGTGGGTAGAATATATATGCCACGGGCGTAAAATTGAAAAAAGTTTAAAAAAAATTTTTTTTTGGACTTAGTCATTTTTCCGGCGTTTATCAGACTTTCAGATAGGGCAAATGTCAGTGATCGTTCTGATTTCAGTTCCAGAGCGATTCGCCCAATGGGTTCTTGATATTTAGTCATTTTCAGCCAATTTTCTGGATTTTTGAAAATTTCACTTTTTTGTGAAAATATCCACTAAATGAGAGAATAATATGTGTGAGGGTACCCCAGGAGAGTTCCAAATGTGTGTGGGTAGAATATATATCCCACGGGGGTAAAATTGAAAAAATTTAAAAAAAATTTTTTTTTGGACTTAGTCATTTTTCCGGCGTTTATCAGACTTTCAGATAGGGGAAATGTCAGTGAGCGTTCCGATTTCAGTTCCAGAGCGATTCGCCCAATGAGTCCTTGATATTTAGTCATTTTCAGCCAATTTTCTGGATTATTGAAAATGTCACTTTTTTGTGAAAATATCCACTAAATGAGGGAATAATATGTGTGAGAGTACCCCAGGAGAGTTCCAAATATGTGTGGGTAGAATATATATGCCACGGGCGTAAAATTGAAAAAAGTTTAAAAAAATTTTTTTTTGGACTTAGTCATTTTTCCGGCGTTTATCAGACTTTCAGATAGGGCAAATGTCAGTGAGCATTCCGATTTCAGTTCCAGAGCTATTCGCCCAATGAGTCTTTGATATTAAGTCGTTTTCAGCCAATTTTCTGGATTATTGAAAATGTCACTTTTTTGTGAAAATATCCACTAAATGAGGGAATAATATGTGTGAGGGTTCCCCTGGAGAGTTCCAAATGTGTGTGGGCAGAATATATATCCCACGGGTGCAAGATTGAAAAAAGTTTAAAAAAATTTTTTTTTGGACTTAGTCATTTTTCCGGCGTTTATCAGACTTTGAGATAGGGCAAATGTCAGTGAGCATTCCAATTTCAGTTCCAGAGCTATTCGCCCAATGAGTCCTTGATATTTAGTCGTTTTCAGCCAATTTTCTGGATTTTTGAAAATGTCACTTTTTTGTGAAAATATCCACTAAATGAGAGAATAATATGTGTGAGGGTACCCCAGGAGAGTTCCAAATATGTGTGGGTAGAATATATATGCCACGGGCGTAAAATTGAAAAAAGTTTAAAAAAATTTTTTTTTTGGACTTAGTCATTTTTCCGGCGTTTATCAGACTTTCAGATAGGGCAAATGTCAGTGATCATTCTGATTTCAGTTCCAGAGCGATTCGCCCAATGAGTTCTTGATATTTAGTCATTTTCAGCCAATTTTCTGGATTTTTGAAAATTTCACTTTTTTGTGAAAATATCCACTAAATGAGAGAATAATATGTGTGAGGGTACCCCAGGAGAGTTCCAAATGTGTGTGGGTAGAATATATATCCCACGGGGTAAAATTGAAAAAAGTTGAAAACAATTTTTTTTGGGACTTAGTGATTTTTCCGGCGTTTATCAACTTTCAGATAGGGGAAATGTCAGTGAGCGTTCCGATTTCAGTTCCAGAGCGATTCGCCCAATGAGTCCTTGATATTTAGTCGTTTTCAGCCAATTTTCTGGATTTTTGAAAATTTCACTTTTTTGTGAAAATATCCACTAAATGAGGGAATAATATTTGTGAGGGTACCCCAGGAGAGTTCCAAATGTGTGTGGGTAGAATATATATGCCACGGGCGTAAAATTGAAAAAAGTTTAAAAAAATTTTTTTTTTGGACTTAGTCATTTTTCCGGCGTTTATCAGACTTTCAGATAGGGGAAATGTCAGTGAGCGTTCCGATTTCAGTTCCAGAGCGATTCGCCCAATGAGTCCTTGATATTTAGTCGTTTTCAGCCAATTTTCTGGATTTTTGAAAATTTCACTTTTTTGTGAAAATATCCACTAAATGAGGGAATAATATGTGTGAGGGTACCCCAGGAGAGTTCCAAATGTGTGTGGGTTGAATATATATCCCACGGGGGTAAAATTGAAAAAAGTTGAAAAAAAATTTTTTTTGGACTTAGTGATTTTTCCGGCGTTTATCAGACTTTCAGATAGGGCAAATGTCAGTGAGCATTCCGATTTCAGTTCAAGAGTGATTCGCCCAATGAGTCTTTGATATTTAGTGGTTTTCAGCCAATTTTCTGGATTTTTCAAAATTTCACTTTTTTGTGAAAATATCCACTAAATGAGGGAATAATATGTGTGAGGGCTCCCCTGGAGAGTTCCAAAGGTGTGTGGGCAGAATATATATCCCACGGGGGTAAGATTGAAAAAAGTTTAAAAAAATTTTTTTTTGGACTTAGTCATTTTTCCGGCGTTTATCAGACTTTCAGATAGGGCAAATGTCAGTGAGCGTTCCGATTTCAGTTCCAGAGCGATTCGCCCAATGAGTCCGTGATATTTAGTCGTTTTCAGCCAATTTTCTGGATTTTTGGAAATGTCACTTTTTTGTGAAAATATCCTCTAAATGAGGGAATAATATGTGTGAGAGTTCCCCAGGAGAGTTCCAAATGTGTGTGGGTAGAATATATATCCCACGGGGGTAAAATTGAAAAAAGTAAAAAAAAAAAAATTTTTCGACTTAGTCATTTTTCCGGCGTTTATCAGACTTTCAGATAGGGCAAATGTCAGTGAGCGTTCCGATTTCAGTTCCAGAGCGATTCGCCCAATGAGTCCTTGAAATTTAGTCGTTTTCAGCCAATTTTCTGGATTTTTGAAAATTTCACTTTTTTGTGAAAATATCCACTAAATGAGAGAATAATATGTGTGAGGGTACCCCAGGAGAGTTCCAAATGTGTATGGGTAGAATATATATCCCACGGGGTAAAATTGAAAAAAGTTGAAACCAATTTTTTTTTGGACTTAGTGATTTTTCCGGCGTTTATCAGACTTTCAGATAGGGCAAATGTCAGTGAGCATTCTGATTTCAGTTCCAGAGTAATTCGCCCAATGAGTCCTTGATATTTAGTCGTTTTCAGCCAATTTTCTGGATTTTTGAAAATTTCACTTTTTTGTGAAAATATCCATGAAATGAGGGAATAATATGTGTGAGGGTTCCCCTGGAGAGTTCCAAATGTGTGTGGGCAGAATATATATCCCACGGGGGTAAGATTGAAAAAAGTTGAAAAAAATTTTTTTTTGGAGTTAGTCATTTTTCCGGCGTTTATCAGACTTTCAGATAGGGCAAATGTCAGTGATCATTCTGATTTCAGTTCCAGAGCGATTCGCCTAATGAGTCCTTGATATTTAGTCGTTTTCAGCAAATTTTCTGGATTTTTGAAAATTTCACTTTTTTGTGAAAATATCCACTAAATGAGAGAATAATATGTGTGAGGGTACCCCAGGAGAGTTCCAAATGTGTGTGGGTAGAATATATATCCCACGGGGTAAAATTGAAAAAAGTTGAAAACTATTTTTTTTTGGACTTAGTCATTTTTCCGGCGTTTATCAGACTTTCAGATAGGGCAAATGTCAGTGAGCGTACCAATTTCAGTTCCAGAGCGATTCGCCCAATGAGTCCTTGATATTTAGTCGTTTTCAGCCAATTTTCTGGATTTTTGAAAATTTCACTTTTTTGTGAAAATATCCACTAAATGAGGGAATAATATGTGTGAGGGTTCCCCTGGAGAGTTCCAAATGTGTGTGGGCAGAATATATATCCCACGGGTGTAAGATTGAAAAAAGTTTAAAAAAATTTTTTTTTGGAATTAGTCATTTTTCCGGCGTTTATCAGACTTTCAGATAGGGGAAATGTCAGTGAGCGTTCCGATTTCAGTTCCAGAGCGATTCGCCCAATGAGTCCTTGATATTTAGTCGTTTTCAGCCAATTTTCTGGATTTTTGAAAATTTCACTTTTTTGTGAAAATATCCACTAAATGAGAGAATAATATGTGTGAGGGTACCCCAGGAGAGTTCCAAATGTGTGTGGGTAGAATATATATGCCACGGGCGTAAAATTGAAAAAAGTTTAAAAAAATTTTTTTTTTGGACTTAGTCATTTTTCCGGCGTTTATCAGACTTTCAGATAGGGCAAATGTCAGTGATCGTTCTGATTTCAGTTCCAGAGCGATTCGCCCAATGAGTTCTTGATATTTAGTCATTTTCAGCCAATTTTCTGGATTTTTGAAAATTTCACTTTTTTGTGAAAATATCCACTAAATGAGAGAATAATATGTGTGAGGGTACCCCAGGAGAGATCTAAATGTGTGTGGGTAGAATTTATATCCCACGGGGGTAAAATTGAAAAAAGTTGAAAAAAAATTTTTTTTGGACTTAGTGATTTTTCCGGCGTTTATCAGACTTTCAGATAGGGCAAATGTCAGTGAGCATTCCGATTTCAGTTCAAGAGTGATTCGCCCAATGAGTCTTTGATATTTAGTGGTTTTCAGCCAATTTTCTGGATTTTTCAAAATTTCACTTTTTTGTGAAAATATCCACTAAATGAGGGAATAATATGTGTGAGGGCTCCCCTGGAGAGTTCCAAAGGTGTGTGGGCAGAATATATATCCCACGGGGGTAAGATTGAAAAAAGTTTAAAAAAATTTTTTTTTGGACTTAGTCATTTTTCCGGCGTTTATCAGACTTTCAGATAGGGCAAATGTCAGTGAGCATTCCGATTTCAGTTCCAGAGCGATTCGCCCAATGAGTCCGTGATATTTAGTCGTTTTCAGCCAATTTTCTGGATTTTTGAAAATGTCACTTTTTTGTGAAAATATCCTCTAAATGAGGGAATAATATGTGTGAGAGTTCCCCAGGAGAGTTCCAAATGTGTGTGGGTAGAATATATATCCCACGGGGGTAAAATTGAAAAAAGTAAAAAAAAAATTTTTTTTTCGACTTAGTCATTTTTCCGGCCTTTATCAGACTTTCAGATAGGGCAAATGTCAGTGATCGTTCTGATTTCAGTTCCAGAGCGATTCGCCCAATGAGTGCTTGAAATTTAGTCGTTTTCAGCCAATTTTCTGGATTTTTGAAAATTTCACTTTTTTGTGAAAATATCCACTAAATGAGAGAATAATATGTGTGAGGGTACCCCAGGAGAGTTCCAAATGTGTGTGGGTAGAATATATATCCCACGGGGTAAAATTGAAAAAAGTTGAAACCAATTTTTTTTTGGACTTAGTGATTTTTCCGGCGTTTATCAGACTTTCAGATAGGGCAAATGTCAGTGAGCATTCCGATTTCAGTTCAAGAGCGATTCGCCCAATGAGTCCTTGAAATTTAGTCGTTTTCAGCCAATTTTCTGGATTTTTGAAAATTTCACTTTTTTGTGAAAATATCCATGAAATGAGGGAATAATATGTGTGAGGGTTCCCCTGGAGAGTTCCAAATGTGTGTGGGTAGAATATATATCCCACGGGGGTAAGATTGAAAAAAGTTGAAAAAAATTTTTTTTTGGAGTTAGTCATTTTTCCGGCGTTTATCAGACTTTCAGATAGGGCAAATGTCAGTGATCATTCTGATTTCAGTTCCAGAGCGATTCGCCTAATGAGTCCTTGATATTTAGTCGTTTTCAGCCAATTTTCTGGATTTTTGAAAATTTCACTTTTTTGTGAAAATATCCACTAAATGAGAGAATAATATGTGTGAGGGTACCCCAGGAGAGTTCCAAATGTGTGTGGGTAGAATATATATCCCACGGGGGTAAAATTGAAAAAAGTTGAAAAAAATTTTTTTTTGGACTTAGTCATTTTTCCGGCGTTTATCAGACTTTCAGATAGGGCAAATGTCAGTGAGTGTTCCGATTTCAGTTCCAGAGCGATTCGACCAATGAGTCCTTGATATTTAGTCGTTTTCAGCCAATTTTCTGGATTTTTGAAAATTTCACTTTTTTGTGAAAATATCCACTAAATGAGGGAATAATATGTGTGAGGGGACCGCAGGAGAGTTCCAAATGTGTGAGGGTAGAATATATATCCCACGGGGGTAAAACTGAAAAAAGTTTAAAAAAATTTTTTTTTGGACTTAGTCATTTTTCCGGTGTTTATCAGACTTTCAGATAGGGCAAATGTCAGTGAGTGTACCGATTTCAATTCCAGAGCGATTTGCCCAATGAGTCCTTGATATTTAGTCGTTTTCAGCCAATTTTCTGGATTTTTGAAAATTTCACTTTTTTGTGAAAATATCCACTAAATGAGGGAATAATATGTGTGACGGTACCCCAGGAGAGTTCCAAATGTGTGTGGGTAGAATATATATCCCACGGGGGTAAAATTGAAAAAAGTTGAAAAAATTTTTTTTTTGGACTTAGTCATTTTTCCGCGCGTTTATCAGACTTTCAGATAGGGCAAATGTCAGTGACCGTTCCGATTTCAGTTCCAGAGCGATTCGCCCAATGAGTCCTTGATATTTAGTCGTTTTCAGCCAATTTTCTGGATTTTTTAAAATTTCACTTTTTTGTGAAAATATCCACTAAATGAGGGAATAATATGTGTGAGGGTACCCCAGGGGAGTTCCAAATGTGTGTGGGTAGAATATATATCCCACGGGGGTAAAATTGAAAAAAGTTGAAAAAAAATTTTTTTTGGACTTAATCATTTTTCCGGCGTTTATCAGCCTTTCAGATAGGGGAAATGTCAGTGAGCGTTCCGATTTCAGTTCCAGAGCGATTCGCCCAATGAGTCCTTGATATTTAGTCGTTTTCAGCCAATTTTCTGGATTTTTGAAAATGTCACTTTTTTGTGAAAATATCCACTAAATGAGGGAATAATATGTGTGAGAGTTCCCCAGGAGAGTTCCAAATGTGTGTGGATAGAATATATATCCCACGGGGGTAAAATTGAAAAAAGTTGAAAAAATTTTTTTTTCCACTTAGTCATTTTTCTGGCGTTTATCAGACTTTCAGATAGGGCAAATGTCAGTGAGCGTTCCAATTTCAGTTCCAGAGCGATTCGCCCAATGAGTCCTTGATATTTAGTCGTTTTCAGCCAATTTTCTGGATTTTTGAAAATTTCACTTTTTTGTGAAAATATCCACTAAATGAGGGAATAATATGTGTGACGGTACCCCAGGAGAGTTCCAAATGTGTGTGGGTAGAATATATATCCCACGGGGGTAAAATTGAAAAAAGTTGAAAAATTTTTTTTTTTGGACTTAGTCATTTTTCCGCGCATTTATCAGACTTTCAGATAGGGCAAATGTCAGTGAGCGTTCCGATTTCAGTTCCAGAGCGATTCGCCCAATGAGTCCTTGATATTTAGTCGTTTTCATCCAATTTTCTGGATTTTTGAAAATGTCACTTTTTTGTGAAAATATCCACTAAATGAGGGAATATGTTTGAGAGTTCCCCAGGAGAGTTCCAAATGTGTGTGGGCAGAATATATATACCACGGGCGTAAAATTGAAAAAAGTTTAAAAAAAATTTTTTTTTGGACTTAGTCATTTTTCCGTCGTTTATCAGACTTTCAGATACGGCAAATGTAAGTGAGCGTTCCAATTTCAGATCCAGAGCGATTCGCCCAATGAGTCCTTGATATTTAGTCGTTTTCAGCCAATTTTCTGGATTTTTGAAAATTTCACTTTTATGTGAAAATATCCACTAAATGAGGGAATAATATGTGTGAGGGTACCCCAGGAGAGTTCCAAATGTGTGTGGGTAGAATATATATCCCACGGGGGTAAAATTGAAAAAAGTTAAAAACAATTTTTTTTTGGACTTAGTGATTTTTCTGGCGTTTATCAGACTTTCAGATAGGGCAAATGTCAGTGAGCGTTCCAATTTCAGTTCCAGAGCGATTCGCCCAATGAGTCCTTGATATTTAGTAGTTTTCAGCCAATTTTCTGGATTTTTCAAAAATTTCACTTTTTTGTGAAAATATCCACTAAATGAGGGAATAATATGTGTGAGGGTACCCCAGGAGAGTTCCAAATGTGTGTGGGTAGAATATATATCCCACGGGGGTAAAATTGAAAAAAGTTGAAAAAAATTTTTTTTTGGACTTAGTAATTTTTCCGGCGTTTATCAGACTTTCAGATAGGGGAAATGTCAGTGAACGTTCCGATTTCAGTTCCAAAGCGATTCGCCCAATGAGTCCTTGATATTTAGTCGTTTTCAGCCAATTTTCTGGATTTTTGAAAATGTCACTTTTTTGTGAAAATATCCACTAAATGAGGGAATAATATGTGTGAGGGTTCCCCTGGAGAGTTCCAAATGTGTGTGGGCAGAATATATATCCCACGGGTGTAAGATTGAAAAAAGTTTAAAAAAATTTTTTTTTGGACTTAGTCAATTTTCCGGCGTTTATCAGACTTTCAGATAGGGGAAATGTCAGTGAGCGTTCTGATTTCAGTTCCAGAGCGAATCGCCCAATGAGTCCTTGATATTTAGTCGTTTTCAGCCAATTTTCTGGATTTTTCAAAATGTCACTTTTTTGTGAAAATATCCACTAAATGAGGGAATAATGTGTGAGGGTACCCCAGGAGAGTTCCAAATGTGTGTGGGTAGAATATATATCCCACGGGGGTAAAATTGAGAAAAGTTGAAAAAAAATTTTTTTTGGACTTAGTCATTTTTCCGGCGTTTATCAGACTTTCAGATAGGGGAAATGTCAGTGAGCGTTCCGATTTCAGTTCCAGAGCGATTCGCCCAATGAGTCCTTGATATTTAGTCATTTTCAGCCAATTTTCTGGATTTTTGAAAATTTCACTTTTTTGTGAAAATATCCACTAAATGAGGGAATAATATGTGTGAGGGGACCGCAGGAGAGTTCCAAATGTGTGAGGGTAGAATATATATCCCACGGGGGTAAAATTGAAAAAAGTTGAAAAAATTTTTTTTTTGGACTTAGTCATTTTTCCGCGCGTTTATCAGACTTTCAGATAGGGCAAATGTCAGTGACCGTTCCGATTTCAGTTCCAGAGCGATTCGCCCAATGAGTCCTTGATATTTAGTCGTTTTCAGCCAATTTTCTGGATTTTTTAAAATTTCACTTTTTTGTGAAAATATCCACTAAATGAGGGAATAATATGTGTGAGGGTACCCCAGGGGAGTTCCAAATGTGTGTGGGTAGAATATATATCCCACGGGGGTAAAATTGAAAAAAGTTGAAAAAAAATTTTTTTTGGACTTAATCATTTTTCCGGCGTTTATCAGCCTTTCAGATAGGGGAAATGTCAGTGAGCGTTCCGATTTCAGTTCCAGAGCGATTCGCCCAATGAGTCCTTGATATTTAGTCGTTTTCAGCCAATTTTCTGGATTTTTGAAAATGTCACTTTTTTGTGAAAATATCCACTAAATGAGGGAATAATATGTGTGAGAGTTCCCCAGGAGAGTTCCAAATGTGTGTGGATAGAATATATATCCCACGGGGGTAAAATTGAAAAAAGTTGAAAAAATTTTTTTTTCCACTTAGTCATTTTTCTGGCGTTTATCAGACTTTCAGATAGGGCAAATGTCAGTGAGCGTTCCAATTTCAGTTCCAGAGCGATTCGCCCAATGAGTCCTTGATATTTAGTCGTTTTCAGCCAATTTTCTGGATTTTTGAAAATTTCACTTTTTTGTGAAAATATCCACTAAATGAGGGAATAATATGTGTGACGGTACCCCAGGAGAGTTCCAAATGTGTGTGGGTAGAATATATATCCCACGGGGGTAAAATTGAAAAAAGTTGAAAAATTTTTTTTTTTGGACTTAGTCATTTTTCCGCGCATTTATCAGACTTTCAGATAGGGCAAATGTCAGTGAGCGTTCCGATTTCAGTTCCAGAGCGATTCGCCCAATGAGTCCTTGATATTTAGTCGTTTTCATCCAATTTTCTGGATTTTTGAAAATGTCACTTTTTTGTGAAAATATCCACTAAATGAGGGAATATGTTTGAGAGTTCCCCAGGAGAGTTCCAAATGTGTGTGGGCAGAATATATATACCACGGGCGTAAAATTGAAAAAAGTTTAAAAAAAATTTTTTTTTGGACTTAGTCATTTTTCCGTCGTTTATCAGACTTTCAGATACGGCAAATGTAAGTGAGCGTTCCAATTTCAGATCCAGAGCGATTCGCCCAATGAGTCCTTGATATTTAGTCGTTTTCAGCCAATTTTCTGGATTTTTGAAAATTTCACTTTTATGTGAAAATATCCACTAAATGAGGGAATAATATGTGTGAGGGTACCCCAGGAGAGTTCCAAATGTGTGTGGGTAGAATATATATCCCACGGGGGTAAAATTGAAAAAAGTTAAAAACAATTTTTTTTTGGACTTAGTGATTTTTCTGGCGTTTATCAGACTTTCAGATAGGGCAAATGTCAGTGAGCGTTCCAATTTCAGTTCCAGAGCGATTCGCCCAATGAGTCCTTGATATTTAGTAGTTTTCAGCCAATTTTCTGGATTTTTCAAAAATTTCACTTTTTTGTGAAAATATCCACTAAATGAGAGAATAATATGTGTGAGGGTACCCCAGGAGAGTTCCAAATGTGTGTGGGTAGAATATATATCCCACGGGGGTAAAATTGAAAAAAGTTGAAAACAATTTTTTTTGGACTTAGTGATTTTTTCGACGTTTATCAGACTTTCAGATAGGGCAAATGTCAGTGAGCATTGTGATTTCAGTTCCAGAGCGATTCGCCCAATGAGTCCTTGATATTTAGTCGTTTTCAGCCAATTTTCTGGATTTTTAAAAATTTCACTTTTTTGTAAAAATATCCACTAAATGAGGGAATAATATGTGTGAGGGTACCCCAGGGGAGTTCCAAATGTGTGTGGGTAGAATATATATCCCACGGGGGTAAAATTGAAAAAAGTTGAAAAAAAATTTTTTTTGGACTTAGTCATTTTTCCGGCGTTTATCAGCCTTTCAGATAGGGGAAATGTCAGTGAGCGTTCCGATTTCAGTTCCAGAGCGATTCGACCAATGAGTCCTTGATATTTATTCGTTTTCAGCCAATTTTCTGGATTTTTGAAAATTTCACTTTTTTGTGAAAATATCGACTAAATGAGGGAATAATATGTGTGAGGGTACCCCAGGAGAGTTCCAAATGTGTGTGGGTAGAATATATATCCCACGGGGGTAAGATTGAAAAAAGTTTAAAAAAATTTTTTTTTGGACTTAGTCATTTTTCCGGCGTTTATCAGACTTTCAGATAGGGCAAATGTCAGTGAGCGTTCCGATTTCAGTTCCAGAGCGATTCGCCCAATGAGTGCTTGATATTTAGTCGTTTTCAGCCAATTTTCTGGATTTTTGAAAATTTCACTTTTTTGTGAAAATATCGACTAAATGAGGGAATAATATGTGTGAGGGTACCCCAGGAGAGTTCCAAATGTGTGTGGGTAGAATATATATCCCACGGGGGTAAAATTGAAAAAAGTTGAAAAAAATTTTTTTTTGGACTTAGTAATTTTTCCGGCGTTTATCAGACTTTCAGATAGGGGAAATGTCAGTGAACGTTCCGATTTCAGTTCCAAAGCGATTCGCCCAATGAGTCCTTGATATTTAGTCGTTTTCAGCCAATTTTCTGGATTTTTGAAAATGTCACTTTTTTGTGAAAATATCCACTAAATGAGGGAATAATATGTGTTAGGGTACCCCAGGAGAGTTCCAAATGTGTGTGGGTAGAATATATATGCCACGGGCGTAAAATTGAAAAAAGTTTAAAAAAATTTTTTTTTTGTACTTAGTCATTTTTCCGGCGTTTATCAGACTTTCAGATAGGGCAAATGTCAGTGATCATTCTGATTACAGTTCCAGAGCAATTCGCCCAATGAGTCCTTGATATTTAGTCGTTTTCAGCCAATTTTCTGGATTTTTGAAAATTTCACTTTTTTGTGAAAATATCCACTAAATGAGAGAATAATATGTGTGAGGGTACCCCAGGAGAGTTCCAAATGTGTGTGGGTAGAATATATATCCCACGGGGTAAAATTGAAAAAAGTTGAAAACAATGTTTTTTTGGACTTAGTCATTTTTCCGGCGTTTATCAAACTTTCAGATAGGGCAAATGTCAGTGAGCGTTCCAATTTCAGTTCCAGAGCGATTCGCCCAATGAGTCCTTGATATTTAGTCGTTTTCAGCCAATTTTCTGGATTTTTGAAAATTTCACTTTTTTGTGAAATTATCCGCTAAATGAGGGAATAATATGTGTGAGGGTTCCCCTGGAGAGTTCCAAATGTGTGTGGGCAGAATATATATCCCACGCGGGTAAGATTGAAAAAAGTTTAAAAAATTTTTTTTTTGGACTTAGTCATTTTTCCGGCGTTTATCAGACTTTCAGATAGGGGAAATGTCAGTGAACGTTCTGATTTCAGTTCCAGAGCTACTCGCCCAATGAGTCTTTGATATTTAGTCGTTTTCAGCCAATTTTCTGGATTTTTGAAAATTTCACTTTTTTGTGAAAATATCCACTAAATGAGGGAATAATATGTGTGACGATACCCCATGAGAGTTCCAAATGTGTGTGGGTAGAATATATATCCCATGGGGTAAAATTGAAAAAAGTTGAAAAATTTTTTTTTTTGGATTTAGTCATTTTTCCGCGCCTTTATCAGACTTTCAGATAGGGCAAATGTCAGTGAGCGTTCCGATTTCAGTTCCAGAGCGATTCGCCCAATGAGTCCTTGATATTTAGTCGTTTTCAGCCAATTTTCTGGATTTTTGAAAATTTCACTTTTTTGTGAAAATATCCACTAAATGAGAGAATAATATGTGTGAGGGTACCCCAGGAGAGTTCCAAATGTGTGTGGGTAGAATATATATCCCACGGCGGTAAAATTGAAAAAAGTTGAAACATTTTTTTTTTTTGGATTTAGTCATTTTTCCGGTGTTTATTAGACTTTCAGATAGGGCAAATGTCAGTGAGCGTTCCGATTTCAGTTCCAGAGCGATTCGCCCAATGAGTCCTTGATATTTAATGGTTTTCAGCCAATATTTTGGATTTTTGAAAATTTCACTTTTTTGTGAAAATATCCACTAAATGAGGGAATAATATGTGTGAGGGTACCCCAGGAGAGTTCCAAATGTGTGTGGGTAGAATATATATCCCACGGGGGTAAAATTGAAAAAAGTTGAAAATTTTTTTTTTTGGATTTAGTCATTTTTCCGGTGTTTATCAGACTTTCTGATAGGGGAAATGTCAGTGAGCGTTCCGATTTCAGTTCCATAGCGAATCGCCCAATGAGTCCTTGATATTTAGTTGTTTTCAGCCAATTTTCTGGATTTTTGAAAATTTCACTTTTTTGTGAAAATATCCACTAAATGAGGTAATAATATGTGTGAGGGTACGCCAGGAGAGCTCCAAATGTGTGTGGGTAGAATATATATCCCACAGGTTTAAAATTGAAAAAAGTTGAAAAAAATTTTTTTTTGGACTTAGTCATTTTTCCGGCGTTTATCAGACTTTCAGATAGGGCAAATGTCAGTGAGCGTTCCGATTTCAGTTCCAGAGCGATTCGCCCAATGAGTCCTTAATATTTAGTCGTTTTCAGCCAATATTTTGGATTTTTAAAAATTTCACTTTTTTTGTGAAAATATCCACTAAATGAGGGAATAATATGTGTGAGGGTACCCCAGGAGAGTTCCAAATGTGTGTGGGTAGAATATATATCCCACGGGGGTAAAATTGAAAAAAGTTGAAAATTTTTTTTTTTGGATTTAGTCATTTTTCCGGTGTTTATCAGACTTTCTGATAGGGGAAATGTCAGTGAGCGTTCCGATTTCAGTTCCATAGCGAATCGCCCAATGAGTGCTTGATATTTAGTCGTTTTCAGCCAATATTTTGGATTTTTGAAAATTTCACTTTTTTGTGAAAATATCCACTAAATGAGAGAATAATATGTGTGAGGGTACCCCAGGAGAGTTCCAAATGTGTGTGGATAGAATATATATCCGACGGGGTAAAATTGAAAAAAGTTGAAAACAATTTTTTTTTGGACTTAGTGATTTTTCTGGCGTTTATCAGACTTTCAGATAGGGCAAATGTCAGTGAGCGTTCCAATTTCAGTTCCAGAGCGATTCGCCCAATGAGTCCTTGATATTTAGTAGTTTTCAGCCAATTTTCTGGATTTTTCAAAAATTTCACTTTTTTGTGAAAATATCCACTAAATGAGAGAATAATATGTGTGAGGGAACCCCAGGAGAGTTCCAAATGTGTGTGGGTAGAATATATATCCCACGGGGGTAAAATTGAAAGAAGTGTAAAAAAATTTTCTTTTGGACTTAGTCATTTTCCCAGCGTTTATCAGACTTTCAGATAGGGAGTGAGCTAGGGAGTGAGCGTTCCGATTTCAGTTCCAGAGTGATTCGCCCAATGAGTCCTTGATATTTAGTCGTTTTCAGCCAATTTTCTGGATTTTTGAAAATGTCACTTTTTTGTGAAAATATCCACTAAATGAGGGAATAATATGTGTGAGTGTTACCCAGGAGAGTTCCAAATGTGTGTGGGTAGAATATATATGCCACGGGAGTAAAATTGAAAAAAGTTTAAAAAAATTTTTTTTTTTGGACTTAGTCATTTTTCCGTCATTTATCAGACTTTCAGATAGGGCAAATGTCAGTGAGCGTTCCGATTTCAGTTCCAGAGCGATTCGCCCAATGAGTCCTTGTTATTTAGTTGTTTTCAGCCAATTTTCTGGATTTTTGAAAATTTCACTTTTTTGTGAAAATATCCACTAAATGAGGGAATAATATGTGTGAGTGTTCCCCAGGAGAGTTCCAAATGTGTGTGGGTAGAATATATATCCCACGGGGGTAAAATTGAAAAAAGTTGAAAAAATTTTTTTTTTCGACTTAGTCATTTTTCCGGCGTTTATCAGACTTTCAGATAGGGCAAATGTCAGTGAGCGTTCCGATTTCAGTTCCAGAGCTATTCGCTCAATGAGTCTTTGATATTTAGTCGTTTTCAGCCAATTTTCTGGATTTTTGAAAATTTCACTTTTTTGTGAAAATATCCACTAAATGAGGGAATAATATGTGTGAGGGTTCCCCTGGAGAGTTCCAAATGTGTGTGGGCAGAATATATATCCCACGGGTGTAAGATTGAAAAAAGTTTAAAAAAATTTTTTTTTGGAATTAGTCAATTTTCCGGCGTTTATCAGACTTTCAGATAGGGGAAATGTCAGTGAGCGTACCGATTTCAATTATAGAGCGATTTGCCCAATGAGTCCTTGACATTTAGTCGTTTTCAGCCAATTTTCTGGATTTTTGAAAATTTCACTTTTTTGTGAAAATATCCACTAAATGAGGGAATAATATGTGTGAGGGTACCCCAGGAGAGTTCCAAATGTGTGTGGGCAGAATATATATCCCACGGGGGTAAAATTGAAGAAAGTTTAAAAAAATTTTTTTTTGGACTTAGTCATTTTTCTGGCGTTTATCAGACTTTCAGATAGGGCAAATGTCAGTGAGCGTTCCAATTTCAGTTCCAGAGCGATTCGCCCAATGAGTCCTTGATATTTAGTCGTTTTCAGCCAATTTTCTGGATTTTTGAAAATTTCACTTTTTTTGTGAAAATATCCACTAAATGAGGGAATAATATGTGTGACGGTACCCCAGGAGAGTTCCAAATGTGTGTGGGCAGAATATATATACCACGGGCGTAAAATTGAAAAAAGTTTAAAAAAAATTTTTTTTTGGACTTAGACATTTTTCCGTCGTTTATCAGACTTTCAGATACGGCAAATGTAAGTGAGCGTTCCAATTTCAGATCCAGAGCGATTCGCCCAATAAGTCCTTGATATTTAGTCGTTTTCAGCCAATTTTCTGGATTTTTGAAAATGTCACTTTTTTGTGAAAATATCCACTAAATGAGGGAATAATATGTGTGAGAGTTCCCCAGGAGAGTTTAAATTTTTGTGTGTGGGCAGAATATATATACCACGGGGGTAAGATTGAAAAAAGTTTAAAAAAATTTTTTTTTGGACTTAGTCATTTTTCTGGCGTTTATCAGACTTTCAGATAGGGCAAATGTCAGTGAGCGTTCCAATTTCAGTTCCAGAGCGATTCGCCCAATGAGTCCTTGATATTTAGTAGTTTTCAGCCAATTTTCTGGATTTTTCAAAAATTTCACTTTTTTGTGAAAATATCCACTAAATGAGAGAATAATATGTGTGAGGGTACCCCAGGAGAGTTCCAAATCTGTGTGGGTAGAATATATATCCCACGGGGGTAAAATTGAAAAAAGTTGAAAAAAAATTTTTTTTTGGACTTAGTCATTTTTCCGTCGTTTATCAGACTTTCAGATACGGCAAATGTTAGTGAGCGTTCCAATTTCAGATCCAGAGCGATTCGCCCAATGAGTCCTTGATATTTAGTCGTTTTCAGCCAATTTTCTGGATTTTTGAAAATTTCACTTTTATGTGAAAATATCCACTAAATGAGGGAATAATATGTGTGAGGGTACCCCAGGAGAGTTCCAAATGTGTGTGGGTAGAATATATATCCCACAGGGGTAAAATTGAAAAAAGTTTAAAAAATATTTTTTTTGGACTTAGTCATTTTTCCGGCGTTTATCAGACTTTCAGATAGGGGAAATGTCAGTGAGCATTCCGATTTCAGTTCCAGAGCGATTCGCCCAATGAGTCCTTGATATTTAGTCGTTTTCAGCCAATTTTCTGGATTTTTGAAAATTTCACTTTATTGTGAAAATATCCACTAAATGAGGGAATAATATGTGTGAGGGTACCGCAGGAGAGTTCCAAATGTGTGAGGGTAGAATATATATCCCACGGGGGTAAAACTGAAAAAAGTTGAAAAATCTTTTTTTTTGGACTTAGTCATTTTTCCAGCGTTTAACAACTTTCAGATAGGGGAAATGTCAGTGAGCGTTCCGATTTCAGTTCGAGAGCGATTCGCCCAATGAGTCCTTGATATTTAGTGGTTTTCAGCCAATTTTCTGGATTTTTGAAAATGTCACTTTTTTGTGAAAATATCCACTAAATGAGGGAATAATATGTGTGAGAGTTCCCCAGGAGAGTTCCAAATGTGTGTGGGTAGAATATATATCCCACGGGGGTAAAATTGAAAAAAGTTGAAAACAATTTTTTTTTGGAATTAGTGATTTTTCTGGCGTTTATCAGACTTTCAGATAGGGGAAATGTCAGTGAGCATTCCGATTTCAGTTCCAGAGCGATTCACCCAATGAGTCCTTGATATTTAGTCGTTTTCATCCAATTTTCTGGATTTTTGAAAATGTCACTTTTTTGTGAAAATATCCACTAAATGAGGGAATAATATGTGTGAGAGTTCCCCAGGAGAGTTCCAAATGTGTGTGGGCAGAATATATATACCACGGGGGTAAGATTGAAAAAAGTTTAAAAAAAAATTTTTTTGGACTTAGTCATTTTTCCGGCGTTTATCAGACTTTCAGATAGGGCAAATGTCAGTGAGCGTTCCAATTTCAGTTCCAGAGCGATTCGCCCAATGAGTCCTTGATATTTAGTAGTTTTCAGCCAATTTTCTGGATTTTTCAAAGATTTCACTTTTTTGTGAAAATATCCACTAAATGAGAGAATAATATGTGTGAGGGTACCCCAGGAGAGTTCCAAATGTGTGTGGGTAGAATATATATCCCACGGGGGTAAAATTGAAAAAAGTTGAAAACAATTTTTTTTGGACTTGGTGATTTTTTCGACGTTTATCAGACTTTCAGATAGGGCAAATGTCAGTGAGCATTGTGATTTCAGTTCCAGAGCGATTCGCCCAATGAGTCCTTGATATTTAGTCGTTTTCAGCCAATTTTCTGGATTTTTAAAAATTTCACTTTTTTGTAAAAATATCCACTAAATGAGGGAATAATATGTGTGAGAGTTCCCCAGGAGAGTTCCAAATGTGTGTGGGCAGAATATATATCCCACGGGGGTAAGATTGAAAAAAGTTTAAAAAAAATTTTTTTTGGACTTAGTCATTTTTCCGGCGTTTATCAGACTTTCAGATAGGGCAAATGTCAGTGAGCGTTCCAATTTCAGTTCCAGAGCGATTCGCCCAATGAGTCCTTGATATTTAGTAGTTTTCAGCCAATTTTCTGGATTTTTCAAAAATTTCACTTTTTTGTGAAAATATCCACTAAATGAGGGAATAATATGTGTGAGGGTACCCCAGGAGAGTTCCAAATGTGCGTGGGTAGAATATATATCCCACGGGGGTAAAATTGAAAAAAGTTGAAAAAAATTTTTTTTTGGACTTAGTGATTTTTCTGGCGTTTATCAGACTTTCAGATAGGGGAAATGTCAGTGAGCATTCCGATTTCAGTTCCAGAGCGATTCGCCCAATGAGTCCTTGATATTTAGTCGTTTTCAGCCAATTTTCTGGATTTTTGAAAATGTCACTTTTTTGTGAAAATATCCACTAAATGAGGGAATAATATGTGTGAGAGTTACCCAGGAGAGTTCCAAATGTGTGTGGGTAGAATATATATGCCACGGGCGTAAAATTGAAAAAAGTTTAAAAAAATTTTTTTTTTGTACTTAGACATTTTTCCGTCGTTTATCAGACTTTCAGATACGGCAAATGTAAGTGAGCGTTCCAATTTCAGATCCAGAGCGATTCGCCCAATAAGTCCTTGATATTTAGTCGTTTTCAGCCAATTTTCTGGATTTTTGAAAATTTCACTTTTATGTGAAAATATCCACTAAATGAGGGAATAATATGTGTGAGGGTACCCCAGGAGAGTTCCAAATGTGTGTGGGTAGAATATATATCCCACGGGGGTAAAATTGAAAAAAGTTGAAAACAATTTTTTTTTGGACTTAGTGATTTTTCTGGCGTTTATCAGACTTTCAGATAGGGGAAATGTCAGTGAGCATTCCGATTTCAGTTCCAGAGCGATTCGCCCAATGAGTCCTTGATATTTAGTCGTTTTCATCCAATTTTCTGGATTTTTGAAAATGTCACTTTTTTGTGAAAATATCCACTAAATGAGGGAATAATATGTGTGAGAGTTCCCCAGGAGAGTTTAAATTTTTGTGTGTGGGCAGAATATATATACCACGGGGGTAAGATTGAAAAAAGTTTAAAAAAATTTTTTTTTGGACTTAGTCATTTTTCCGGCGTTTATCAGACTTTCAGATAGGGCAAATGTCAGTGAGCGTTCCAATTTCAGTTCCAGAGCGATTCGCCCAATGAGTCCTTGATATTTAGTCGTTTTCAGCCAATTTTCTGGATTTTTAAAAATTTCACTTTTTTGTGAAAATATCCACTAAATGAGGGAATAATATGTGTGAGGGTACCCCAGGAGAGTTCCAAATGTGTGTGGGTAGAATATATATCCCACAGGGGTAAAATTGAAAAAAGTTTAAAAAATATTTTTTTTGGACTTAGTCATTTTTCCGGCGTTTATCAGACTTTCAGATAGGGGAAATGTCAGTGAGCATTCCGATTTCAGTTCCAGAGCGATTCGCCCAATGAGTCCTTGATATTTAGTCATTTTCAGCCAATTTTCTGGATTTTTGAAAATTTCACTTTATTGTGAAAATATCCACTAAATGAGGGAATAATATGTGTGAGGGTACCGCAGGAGAGTTCCAAATGTGTGAGGGTAGAATATATATCCCACGGGGGTAAAACTGAAAAAAGTTGAAAAATCTTTTTTTTTGGACTTAGTCATTTTTCCAGCGTTTAACAACTTTCAGATAGGGGAAATGTCAGTGAGCGTTCTGATTTCAGTTCGAGAGCGATTCGCCCAATGAGTCCTTGATATTTAGCGGTTTTCAGCCAATTTTCTGGATTTTTGAAAATTTCACATTTTTGTGAAAATATCCACTAAATGAGGGAATAATATGTGTGAGGGTTCCCCTGGAGAGTTCCAAATGTGTGTGGGCAGAATATATATCCCACGGGGGTAAGATTGAAAAAAGTTTAAAAAAATTTTTTTTTGGACTTAGCCATTTTTCCGGTGTTTATCAGACTTTCAGATAGGGCAAATGTCAGTGAATGTACCGATTTCAATTCCAGAGCGATTTGCCCAATGAGTCCTTGATATTTAGTCGTTTTCAGCCAATTTTCTGGATTTTTGAAAATTTCACTTTTTTGTGAAAATATCCACTAAATGAGGGAATAATATGTGTGAGGGTACCCCAGGGGAGTTCCAAATGTGTGTGGGTAGAATATATATCCCACGGGGGTAAAATTGAAAAAAGTTGAAAAAAAATTTTTTTTGGACTTAGTCATTTTTCCGGCGTTTATCAGCCTTTCAGATAGGGGAAATGTCAGTGAGCGTTCCGATTTCAGTTCCAGAGCGATTCGCCCAATGAGTCCTTGATATTTAGTCGTTTTCAGCCAATTTTCTTGATTTTTGAAAATGTCACTTTTTTGTGAAAATATCCACTAAATGAGGGAATAATATGTGTGAGAGTTCCCCAGGAGAGTTCCAAATGTGTGTGGGTAGAATATATATCCCACGGGGGTAAAATTGAAAAAAGTTGAAAACAATTTTTTTTTGGAATTAGTGATTTTTCTGGCGTTTATCAGACTTTCAGATAGGGGAAATGTCAGTGAGCATTCCGATTTCAGTTCCAGAGCGATTCGCCCAATGAGTCCTTGATATTTAGTCGTTTTCATCCAATTTTCTGGATTTTTGAAAATGTCACTTTTTTGTGAAAATATCCACTAAATGAGGGAATAATATGTGTGAGAGTTCCCCAGGAGAGTTCCAAATGTGTGTGGGCAGAATATATATCCCACGGGGGTAAGATTGAAAAAAGTTTAAAAAAAATTTTTTTTGGACTTAGTCATTTTTCCGGCGTTTATCAGACTTTCAGATAGGGCAAATGTCAGTGAGCGTTCCAATTTCAGTTCCAGAGCGATTCGCCCAATGAGTCCTTGATATTTAGTAGTTTTCAGCCAATTTTCTGGATTTTTCAAAAATTTCACTTTTTTGTGAAAATATCCACTAAATGAGAGAATAATATGTGTGAGGGTACCCCAGGAGAGTTCCAAATGTGTGTGGGTAGAATATATATCCCACGGGGGTAAAATTGAAAAAAGTTTAAAACAATTTTTTTTGGACTTAGTGATTTTTCCGGCGTTTATCAGACTTTCAGATAGGGCAAATGTCAGTGAGCATTCCGATTTCAGTTCAAGAGCGATTCGCCCAATGAGTCTTTGATATTTAGTGGTTTTCAGCCAATTTTCTGGATTTTTGAAAATTTCACTTTTTTGTGAAAATATCCACTAAATGAGGGAATAATATGTGTGAGGGTACCCCAGGAGAGTTCCAAATGTGCGTGGGTAGAATATATATCCCACGGGGGTAAAATTGAAAAAAGTTGAAAAAAATTTTTTTTTGGACTTAGTGATTTTTCTGGCGTTTATCAGACTTTCAGATAGGGGAAATGTCAGTGAGCATTCCGATTTCAGTTCCAGAGCGATTTGCCCAATGAGTCCTTGATATTTAGTCGTTTTCAGCCAATTTTCTGGATTTTTGAAAATGTCACTTTTTTGTGAAAATATCCACTAAATGAGGGAATAATATGTGTGAGAGTTACCCAGGAGAGTTCCAAATGTGTGTGGGTAGAATATATATGCCACGGGCGTAAAATTGAAAAAAGTTTAAAAAAATTTTTTTTTTGTACTTAGTCATTTTTCCGGCGTTTATCAGACTTTCAGATAGGGCAAATGTCAGTGAGCGTTCCGATTTCAGTTCCAGAGTGATTCGCCCAATGAGTGCTTGATATTTAGTCGTTTTCAGCCAATATTATGGATTTTTGAAAATTTCACTTTTTTGTGAAAATATCCACTAAATGAGAGAATAATATGTGTGAGGGTACCCTAGGAGAGTTCCAAATGTGTGTGGGTAGAATATATATCCGACGGGGTAAAATTGAAAAAAGTTGAAAACAATTTTTTTTTGGACTTAGTGATTTTTCTGGCGTTTATCAGACTTTCAGATAGGGCAAATGTGAGTGAGCGTTCCAATTTCAGTTCCAGAGCGATTCGCCCAATGAGTCCTTGATATTTAGTAGTTTTCAGCCAATTTTCTGGATTTTTGAAAATTTCACTTTTTTGTGAAAATATCCACTAAAATGAGGGAATAATATGTGAGAGGGTTCCCCTGGAGAGTTCCAAATGTGTGTCGGTAGAATATATATCCCACGGCGGTAAAATTGAAAAAAGTTGAAACATTTTTTTTTTTTGGATTTAGTCATTTTTTCGGTGTTTATTAGACTTTCAGATAGGGCAAATGTCAGTGAGCGTTCCGATTTCAGTTCCAGAGCGATTCGCCCAATGAGTCCTTGATATTTAGTCGTTTTCAGCCAATTTTCTGGATTTTTGAAAATTTCACTTTTTTGTGAAAATATCCACTAAATGAGGGAATAATATGTGTGAGGGTACCCCAGGAGAGTTCCAAATGTGTGTGGGTAGAATATATATCCCACGGGGGTAAAATTGTAAAAAGTTGAAAAATTTTTTTTTTTAGATTTAGTCATTTTTACGGTGTTTATCAGACTTTCAGATAGGGCAAATGTCAGTGAGCATTCCAATTTCAGTTCCAGAGCGATTCGCCCAATGAGTCCTTGATATTTAGTCGTTTTCAGCCAATTTTCTGGATTTTTAAAAATTTCACTTTTTTGTGAAAATATCCACTAAATGAGGGAATAATATGTGTGAGGGTACCCCAGGAGAGTTCCAAATGTGTGTGGGTAGAATATATATCCCACAGGGGTAAAATTGAAAAAAGTTTAAAAAATATTTTTTTTGGACTTAGTCATTTTTCCGGCGTTTATCAGACTTTCAGATAGGGGAAATGTCAGTGAGCATTCCGATTTCAGTTCCAGAGCGATTCGCCCAATGAGTCCTTGATATTTAGTCGTTTTCAGCCAATTTTCTGGATTTTTGAAAATTTCACTTTATTGTGAAAATATCCACTAAATGAGGGAATAATATGTGTGAGGGTACCGCAGGAGAGTTCCAAATGTGTGAGGGTAGAATATATATCCCACGGGGGTAAAACTGAAAAAAGTTGAAAAATCTTTTTTTTTGGACTTAGTCATTTTTCCAGCGTTTAACAACTTTCAGATAGGGGAAATGTCAGTGAGCGTTCTGATTTCAGTTCGAGAGCGATTCGCCCAATGAGTCCTTGATATTTAGCGGTTTTCAGCCAATTTTCTGGATTTTTGAAAATTTCACATTTTTGTGAAAATATCCACTAAATGAGGGAATAATATGTGTGAGGGTTCCCCTGGAGAGTTCCAAATGTGTGTGGGCAGAATATATATCCCACGGGGGTAAGATTGAAAAAAGTTTAAAAAAATTTTTTTTTGGACTTAGCCATTTTTCCGGTGTTTATCAGACTTTCAGATAGGGCAAATGTCAGTGAATGTACCGATTTCAATTCCAGAGCGATTTGCCCAATGAGTCCTTGATATTTAGTCGTTTTCAGCCAATTTTCTGGATTTTTGAAAATTTCACTTTTTTGTGAAAATATCCACTAAATGAGGGAATAATATGTGTGAGGGTACCCCAGGGGAGTTCCAAATGTGTGTGGGTAGAATATATATCCCACGGGGGTAAAATTGAAAAAAGTTGAAAAAAAATTTTTTTTGGACTTAGTCATTTTTCCGGCGTTTATCAGCCTTTCAGATAGGGGAAATGTCAGTGAGCGTTCCGATTTCAGTTCCAGAGCGATTCGCCCAATGAGTCCTTGATATTTAGTCGTTTTCAGCCAATTTTCTTGATTTTTGAAAATGTCACTTTTTTGTGAAAATATCCACTAAATGAGGGAATAATATGTGTGAGAGTTCCCCAGGAGAGTTCCAAATGTGTGTGGGTAGAATATATATCCCACGGGGGTAAAATTGAAAAAAGTTGAAAACAATTTTTTTTTGGAATTAGTGATTTTTCTGGCGTTTATCAGACTTTCAGATAGGGGAAATGTCAGTGAGCATTCCGATTTCAGTTCCAGAGCGATTCGCCCAATGAGTCCTTGATATTTAGTCGTTTTCATCCAATTTTCTGGATTTTTGAAAATGTCACTTTTTTGTGAAAATATCCACTAAATGAGGGAATAATATGTGTGAGAGTTCCCCAGGAGAGTTCCAAATGTGTGTGGGCAGAATATATATCCCACGGGGGTAAGATTGAAAAAAGTTTAAAAAAAATTTTTTTTGGACTTAGTCATTTTTCCGGCGTTTATCAGACTTTCAGATAGGGCAAATGTCAGTGAGCGTTCCAATTTCAGTTCCAGAGCGATTCGCCCAATGAGTCCTTGATATTTAGTAGTTTTCAGCCAATTTTCTGGATTTTTCAAAAATTTCACTTTTTTGTGAAAATATCCACTAAATGAGAGAATAATATGTGTGAGGGTACCCCAGGAGAGTTCCAAATGTGTGTGGGTAGAATATATATCCCACGGGGGTAAAATTGAAAAAAGTTTAAAACAATTTTTTTTGGACTTAGTGATTTTTCCGGCGTTTATCAGACTTTCAGATAGGGCAAATGTCAGTGAGCATTCCGATTTCAGTTCAAGAGCGATTCGCCCAATGAGTCTTTGATATTTAGTGGTTTTCAGCCAATTTTCTGGATTTTTGAAAATTTCACTTTTTTGTGAAAATATCCACTAAATGAGGGAATAATATGTGTGAGGGTACCCCAGGAGAGTTCCAAATGTGCGTGGGTAGAATATATATCCCACGGGGGTAAAATTGAAAAAAGTTGAAAAAAATTTTTTTTTGGACTTAGTGATTTTTCTGGCGTTTATCAGACTTTCAGATAGGGGAAATGTCAGTGAGCATTCCGATTTCAGTTCCAGAGCGATTTGCCCAATGAGTCCTTGATATTTAGTCGTTTTCAGCCAATTTTCTGGATTTTTGAAAATGTCACTTTTTTGTGAAAATATCCACTAAATGAGGGAATAATATGTGTGAGAGTTACCCAGGAGAGTTCCAAATGTGTGTGGGTAGAATATATATGCCACGGGCGTAAAATTGAAAAAAGTTTAAAAAAATTTTTTTTTTGTACTTAGTCATTTTTCCGGCGTTTATCAGACTTTCAGATAGGGCAAATGTCAGTGATCGTTCTGATTTCAGTTCCAGAGCAATTCGCCCAATGAGTCCTTGATATTTAGTCGTTTTCAGCCAATTTTCTGGATTTTTGAAAATTTCACTTTTTTGTGAAAATATCCACTAAATGAGAGAATAATATGTGTGAGGGTACCCCAGGAGAGTTCCAAATGTGTGTGGGTAGAATATATATCCCACGGGGTAAAATTGAAAAAAGTTGAAAACAATGTTTTTTTGGACTTAGTCATTTTTCCGGCGTTTATCAAACTTTCAGATAGGGCAAATGTCAGTGAGCGTTCCAATTTCAGTTCCAGAGCGATTCGCCCAATGAGTCCTTGATATTTAGTCGTTTTCAGCCAATTTTCTGGATTTTTGAAAATTTCACTTTTTTGTGAAAATATCCACTAAATGAGGGAATAATATGTGTGACGGTACCCCAGGAGAGTTCCAAATGTGTGTGGGTAGAATATATATCCCACGGGGGTAAAATTGAAAAAAGTTGAAAACAATTTTTTTTTGGACTTAGTCATTTTTCCGGTGTTTATCAGACTTTCAGATAGGGCAAATGTCAGTGAGCATTCCGATTTCAGTTCAAGAGCGATTCGCCCAATTAGTCTTTGATATTTAGTGGTTTTCAGCCAATTTTCTGGATTTTTGAAAATTTCACTTTTTTGTGAAATTATCCGCTAAATGAGGGAATAATATGTGTGAGGGTTCCCCTGGAGAGTTCCAAATGTGTGTGGGCAGAATATATATCCCACGCGGGTAAGATTGAAAAAAGTTTAAAAAAATTTTTTTTTGGACTTAGTCATTTTTCCGGCGTTTATCAGACTTTCAGATAGGGGAAATGTCAGTGAGTGTTCTGATTTCAGTTCCAGAGCTATTCGCCCAATGAGTCTTTGATATTTAGTCGTTTTCAGCCAATTTTCTGGATTTTTGAAAATTTCACTTTTTTGTGAAAATATCCACTAAATGAGGGAATAATATGTGTGAGGGTACCCCAGGAGAGTTCCAAATGTGTGTGGGTAGAATATATATCCCACAGGTTTAAAATTGAAAAAAGTTTAAAAAAAATTTTTTTTTGGACTTAGTCATTTTTCCGGCGTTTATCAGACTTTCAGATATGGCAAATGTCAGTGAGCGTTCCGATTTCAGTTCCAGAGTGATTCGCCCAATGAGTGCTTGATATTTAGTCGTTTTCAGCCAATATTATGGATTTTTGAAAATTTCACTTTTTTGTGAAAATATCCACTAAATGAGAGAATAATATGTGTGAGGGTACCCTAGGAGAGTTCCAAATGTGTGTGGGTAGAATATATATCCGACGGGGTAAAATTGAAAAAAGTTGAAAACAATTTTTTTTTGGACTTAGTGATTTTTCTGGCGTTTATCAGACTTTCAGATAGGGCAAATGTCAGTGAGCGTTCCAATTTCAGTTCCAGAGCGATTCGCCCAATGAGTCCTTGATATTTAGTAGTTTTCAGCCAATTTTCTGGATTTTTGAAAATTTCACTTTTTTGTGAAAATATCCACTAAAATGAGGGAATAATATGTGAGAGGGTTCCCCTGGAGAGTTCCAAATGTGTGTCGGTAGAATATATATCCCACGGCGGTAAAATTGAAAAAAGTTGAAACATTTTTTTTTTTTGGATTTAGTCATTTTTTCGGTGTTTATTAGACTTTCAGATAGGGCAAATGTCAGTGAGCGTTCCGATTTCAGTTCCAGAGCGATTCGCCCAATGAGTCCTTGATATTTAGTCGTTTTCAGCCAATTTTCTGGATTTTTGAAAATTTCACTTTTTTGTGAAAATATCCACTAAATGAGGGAATAATATGTGTGAGGGTACCCCAGGAGAGTTCCAAATGTGTGTGGGTAGAATATATATCCCACGGGGGTAAAATTGTAAAAAGTTGAAAAATTTTTTTTTTTAGATTTAGTCATTTTTACGGTGTTTATCAGACTTTCAGATAGGGCAAATGTCAGTGAGCATTCCGATTTCAGTTCCAGAGCGATTTGCCCAATGAGTCCTTGATATTTAGTTGTTTTCAGCCAATTTTCTGGATTTTTGAAAATTTCACTTTTTTGTGAAAATATCCACTAAATGAGGGAATAATATGTGTGAGGGTACGCCAGGAGAGCTCCAAATGTGTGTGGGTAGAATATATATCCCACAGGTTTAAAATTGAAAAAAGTTTAAAAAAAATTTTTTTTTGGACTTAGTCATTTTTCCGGCGTTTATCAGACTTTCAGATATGGCAAATGTCAGTGAGCGTTCCGATTTCAGTTCCAGAGTGATTCGCCCAATGAGTGCTTGATATTAAGTCGTTTTCAGCCAATATTTTGGATTTTTGAAAATTTCACTTTTTTGTGAAAATATCCACTAAATGAGAGAATAATATGTGTGAGGGTACCCCAGGAGAGTTCCAAATGTGTGTGGATAGAATATATATCCGACGGGGTAAAATTGAAAAAAGTTGAAAACAATTTTTTTTTGGACTTAGTGATTTTTCTGGCGTTTATCAGACTTTCAGATAGGGCAAATGTCAGTGAGCGTTCCAATTTCAGTTCCAGAGCGATTCGCCCAATGAGTCCTTGATATTTAGTAGTTTTCAGCCAATTTTCTGGATTTTTCAAAAATTTCACTTTTTTGTGAAAATATCCACTAAATGAGAGAATAATATGTGTGAGGGTACCCCAGGAGAGTTCCAAATGTGTGTGGGTAGAATATATATGCCACGGGTGTAAAATTGAAAAAAGATGAAAAAAATTTTTTTTTGGACTTAGTCATTTTTCCGGCGTTTATCAGACTTTCAGATAGGGGAAATGTCAGTGAGCGTTTCGATTTCAGTTCCAGATCGATTCACCCAATGAGTCCTTGATATTTAGTCGTTTTCAGCCAATTTTCTGGATTTTTGAAAATTTCACTTTTTTGTGAAAATATCCACTAAATGAGGGAATAATATGTATGAGGGTACCCCAGGAGAGTTCCAAATGTGTGTGGGTAGAATATATATCCCACGGGGGTAAAATTGAAAAAAGTTGAAAATATTTTTTTTGGACTTAGTCATTTTTCTGGTGTTTAACAGACTTTCAGATAGGCAAATGTCAGCTAGCGTTCCGATTTCAGTTCCAGAGCGTTTCGCCCAATGAGTCCGTGATATTAAGTCGTTTTCAGCCAATTTTCTGGATTTTTCAAAAATTTCACTTTTTTGTGAAAATATCCACTAAATGAGAGAATAATATGCGTGAGGGTATGCCAGGTGAGCTCCAAATGTGTGTGGGTAGAATATATATCCCACAGGTTTAAAATTGAAAAAAGTTTAAAAAAAATTTTTTTTTGGACTTAGTCATTTTTCCGGCGTTTATCAGACTTTCAGATATGGCAAATGTCAGTGAGCGTTCCGATTTCAGTTCCAGAGTGATTCGCCCAATGAGTGCTTGATATTAAGTCGTTTTCAGCCAATATTTTGGATTTTTGAAAATTTCACTTTTTTGTGAAAATATCCACTAAATGAGAGAATAATATGTGTGAGGGTACCCCAGGAGAGTTCCAAATGTGTGTGGGTAGAATATATATCCCACGGGGGTAAAATTGAAAAAAGTTAAAAAAATTTTTTTTTTTGTACTTAGTCATTTTTCCGGCGTTTATCAAACTTTCAGATAGGGGAAATGTCAGTGAGCGTTACGATTTCAGTTCCAGAGAGATTCGCCCAATGAGTCCTTGATATTTAGTAGTTTTCAGCCAATTTTCTGGATTTTTGAAAATTTCACTTTTTTGTGAAAATATCCACTAAATGAGGGAATAATATGTGTGAGGGTACCCCAGGAGAGTTCCAAATGTGTGTGGATAGAATATATATCCGACGGGGTAAAATTGAAAAAAGTTGAAAACAATTTTTTTTTGGACTTAGTGATTTTTCTGGCGTTTATCAGACTTTCAGATAGGGCAAATGTCAGTGATCGTTCCAATTTCAGTTCCAGAGCGATTCGCCCAATGAGTCCTTGATATTTAGTAGTTTTCAGCCAATTTTCTGGATTTTTCAAAAATTTCACTTTTTTGTGAAAATATCCACTAAATGAGAGAATAATATGTGTGAGGGTACCCCAGGAGAGTTCCAAATGTGTGTGGGTAGAATATATATCCCACGGGGGTAAAATTGTAAAAAGTTGAAAAATTTTTTTTTTTAGATTTAGTCATTTTTACGGTGTTTATCAGACTTTCAGATAGGGCAAATGTCAGTGAGCATTCCGATTTCAGTTCCAGAGCGATTTGCCCAATGAGTCCTTGATATTTAGTTGTTTTCAGCCAATTTTCTGGATTTTTGAAAATTTCACTTTTTTGTGAAAATATCCACTAAATGAGGGAATAATATGCGTGAGGGTATGCAAGGTGAGCTCCAAATGTGTGTGGGTAGAATATATATCCCACAGGTTTAAAATTGAAAAAAGTTGAAAAAAAAATTTTTTTTTGGACTTAGTCATTTTTCCGGCGTTTATCAGACTTTCAGATAGGGCAAATGTCAGTGAGCGTTCCAATTTCAGTTCCAGAGCGATTCGCCCAATGAGTCCTTGATATTTAGTAGTTTTCAGCCAATTTTCTGGATTTTTCAAAAATTTCACTTTTTTGTGAAAATATCCACTAAATGAGGGAATAATATGTGTGAGGGTACCCCAGGAGAGTTCCAAATGTGCGTGGGTAGAATATATATCCCACGGGGGTAAAATTGAAAAAAGTTGAAAAAAATTTTTTTTTGGACTTAGTGATTTTTCTGGCGTTTATCAGACTTTCAGATAGGGGAAATGTCAGTGAGCATTCCGATTTCAGTTCCAGAGCGATTCGCCCAATGAGTCCTTGATATTTAGTCGTTTTCAGCCAATTTTCTGGATTTTTGAAAATGTCACTTTTTTGTGAAAATATCCACTAAATGAGGGAATAATATGTGTGAGAGTTACCCAGGAGAGTTCCAAATGTGTGTGGGTAGAATATATATGCCACGGGCGTAAAATTGAAAAAAGTTTAAAAAAATTTTTTTTTTGTACTTAGACATTTTTCCGTCGTTTATCAGACTTTCAGATACGGCAAATGTAAGTGAGCGTTCCAATTTCAGATCCAGAGCGATTCGCCCAATAAGTCCTTGATATTTAGTCGTTTTCAGCCAATTTTCTGGATTTTTGAAAATTTCACTTTTATGTGAAAATATCCACTAAATGAGGGAATAATATGTGTGAGGGTACCCCAGGAGAGTTCCAAATGTGTGTGGGTAGAATATATATCCCACGGGGGTAAAATTGAAAAAAGTTGAAAACAATTTTTTTTTGGACTTAGTGATTTTTCTGGCGTTTATCAGACTTTCAGATAGGGGAAATGTCAGTGAGCATTCCGATTTCAGTTCCAGAGCGATTCGCCCAATGAGTCCTTGATATTTAGTCGTTTTCATCCAATTTTCTGGATTTTTGAAAATGTCACTTTTTTGTGAAAATATCCACTAAATGAGGGAATAATATGTGTGAGAGTTCCCCAGGAGAGTTTAAATTTTTGTGTGTGGGCAGAATATATATACCACGGGGGTAAGATTGAAAAAAGTTTAAAAAAATTTTTTTTTGGACTTAGTCATTTTTCCGGCGTTTATCAGACTTTCAGATAGGGCAAATGTCAGTGAGCGTTCCAATTTCAGTTCCAGAGCGATTCGCCCAATGAGTCCTTGATATTTAGTCGTTTTCAGCCAATTTTCTGGATTTTTGAAAATTTCACTTTATTGTGAAAATATCCACTAAATGAGGGAATAATATGTGTGAGGGTACCGCAGGAGAGTTCCAAATGTGTGAGGGTAGAATATATATCCCACGGGGGTAAAACTGAAAAAAGTTGAAAAATCTTTTTTTTTGGACTTAGTCATTTTTCCAGCGTTTAACAACTTTCAGATAGGGGAAATGTCAGTGAGCGTTCTGATTTCAGTTCGAGAGCGATTCGCCCAATGAGTCCTTGATATTTAGCGGTTTTCAGCCAATTTTCTGGATTTTTGAAAATTTCACATTTTTGTGAAAATATCCACTAAATGAGGGAATAATATGTGTGAGGGTTCCCCTGGAGAGTTCCAAATGTGTGTGGGCAGAATATATATCCCACGGGGGTAAGATTGAAAAAAGTTTAAAAAAATTTTTTTTTGGACTTAGCCATTTTTCCGGTGTTTATCAGACTTTCAGATAGGGCAAATGTCAGTGAATGTACCGATTTCAATTCCAGAGCGATTTGCCCAATGAGTCCTTGATATTTAGTCGTTTTCAGCCAATTTTCTGGATTTTTGAAAATTTCACTTTTTTGTGAAAATATCCACTAAATGAGGGAATAATATGTGTGAGGGTACCCCAGGGGAGTTCCAAATGTGTGTGGGTAGAATATATATCCCACGGGGGTAAAATTGAAAAAAGTTGAAAAAAAATTTTTTTTGGACTTAGTCATTTTTCCGGCGTTTATCAGCCTTTCAGATAGGGGAAATGTCAGTGAGCGTTCCGATTTCAGTTCCAGAGCGATTCGCCCAATGAGTCCTTGATATTTAGTCGTTTTCAGCCAATTTTCTTGATTTTTGAAAATGTCACTTTTTTGTGAAAATATCCACTAAATGAGGGAATAATATGTGTGAGAGTTCCCCAGGAGAGTTCCAAATGTGTGTGGGTAGAATATATATCCCACGGGGGTAAAATTGAAAAAAGTTGAAAACAATTTTTTTTTGGAATTAGTGATTTTTCTGGCGTTTATCAGACTTTCAGATAGGGGAAATGTCAGTGAGCATTCCGATTTCAGTTCCAGAGCGATTCGCCCAATGAGTCCTTGATATTTAGTCGTTTTCATCCAATTTTCTGGATTTTTGAAAATGTCACTTTTTTGTGAAAATATCCACTAAATGAGGGAATAATATGTGTGAGAGTTCCCCAGGAGAGTTCCAAATGTGTGTGGGCAGAATATATATCCCACGGGGGTAAGATTGAAAAAAGTTTAAAAAAAATTTTTTTTGGACTTAGTCATTTTTCCGGCGTTTATCAGACTTTCAGATAGGGCAAATGTCAGTGAGCGTTCCAATTTCAGTTCCAGAGCGATTCGCCCAATGAGTCCTTGATATTTAGTAGTTTTCAGCCAATTTTCTGGATTTTTCAAAAATTTCACTTTTTTGTGAAAATATCCACTAAATGAGAGAATAATATGTGTGAGGGTACCCCAGGAGAGTTCCAAATGTGTGTGGGTAGAATATATATCCCACGGGGGTAAAATTGAAAAAAGTTTAAAACAATTTTTTTTGGACTTAGTGATTTTTCCGGCGTTTATCAGACTTTCAGATAGGGCAAATGTCAGTGAGCATTCCGATTTCAGTTCAAGAGCGATTCGCCCAATGAGTCTTTGATATTTAGTGGTTTTCAGCCAATTTTCTGGATTTTTGAAAATTTCACTTTTTTGTGAAAATATCCACTAAATGAGGGAATAATATGTGTGAGGGTACCCCAGGAGAGTTCCAAATGTGCGTGGGTAGAATATATATCCCACGGGGGTAAAATTGAAAAAAGTTGAAAAAAATTTTTTTTTGGACTTAGTGATTTTTCTGGCGTTTATCAGACTTTCAGATAGGGGAAATGTCAGTGAGCATTCCGATTTCAGTTCCAGAGCGATTTGCCCAATGAGTCCTTGATATTTAGTCGTTTTCAGCCAATTTTCTGGATTTTTGAAAATGTCACTTTTTTGTGAAAATATCCACTAAATGAGGGAATAATATGTGTGAGAGTTACCCAGGAGAGTTCCAAATGTGTGTGGGTAGAATATATATGCCACGGGCGTAAAATTGAAAAAAGTTTAAAAAAATTTTTTTTTTGTACTTAGTCATTTTTCCGGCGTTTATCAGACTTTCAGATAGGGCAAATGTCAGTGATCGTTCTGATTTCAGTTCCAGAGCAATTCGCCCAATGAGTCCTTGATATTTAGTCGTTTTCAGCCAATTTTCTGGATTTTTGAAAATTTCACTTTTTTGTGAAAATATCCACTAAATGAGAGAATAATATGTGTGAGGGTACCCCAGGAGAGTTCCAAATGTGTGTGGGTAGAATATATATCCCACGGGGTAAAATTGAAAAAAGTTGAAAACAATGTTTTTTTGGACTTAGTCATTTTTCCGGCGTTTATCAAACTTTCAGATAGGGCAAATGTCAGTGAGCGTTCCAATTTCAGTTCCAGAGCGATTCGCCCAATGAGTCCTTGATATTTAGTCGTTTTCAGCCAATTTTCTGGATTTTTGAAAATTTCACTTTTTTGTGAAAATATCCACTAAATGAGGGAATAATATGTGTGACGGTACCCCAGGAGAGTTCCAAATGTGTGTGGGTAGAATATATATCCCACGGGGGTAAAATTGAAAAAAGTTGAAAACAATTTTTTTTTGGACTTAGTCATTTTTCCGGTGTTTATCAGACTTTCAGATAGGGCAAATGTCAGTGAGCATTCCGATTTCAGTTCAAGAGCGATTCGCCCAATTAGTCTTTGATATTTAGTGGTTTTCAGCCAATTTTCTGGATTTTTGAAAATTTCACTTTTTTGTGAAATTATCCGCTAAATGAGGGAATAATATGTGTGAGGGTTCCCCTGGAGAGTTCCAAATGTGTGTGGGCAGAATATATATCCCACGCGGGTAAGATTGAAAAAAGTTTAAAAAAATTTTTTTTTGGACTTAGTCATTTTTCCGGCGTTTATCAGACTTTCAGATAGGGGAAATGTCAGTGAGTGTTCTGATTTCAGTTCCAGAGCTATTCGCCCAATGAGTCTTTGATATTTAGTCGTTTTCAGCCAATTTTCTGGATTTTTGAAAATTTCACTTTTTTGTGAAAATATCCACTAAATGAGGGAATAATATGTGTGACGATACCCCAGGAGAGTTCCAAATGTGTGTGGGTAGAATATATATCCCATGGGGTAAAATTGAAAAAAGTTGAAAAATTTTTTTTTTTGGACTTAGTCATTTTTCCGCGCCTTTATCAGACTTTCAGATAGGGCAAATGTCAGTGAGCATTCCGATTTCAGTTCCAGAGCGATTCGCCCAATGAGTCCTTGATATTTAGTCGTTTTCAGCCAATTTTCTGGATTTTTGAAAATTTCACTTTTTTGTGAAAATATCCACTAAATGAGGGAATAATATGTGTGAGGGTACCCCAGGGGAGTTCCAAATGTGTGTGGGTAGAATATATATCCCACGGGGGTAAAATTGAAAAAAATTGAAAAAATTTTTTTTTTGGACTTAGTCATTTTTCCGGCGTTTATCAGCCTTTCAGATAGGGGAAATGTCAGTGAGCATTGCGATTTCAGTTCCAGAGCGATTCGCCCAATGAGTCCTTGATATTTAGTCGTTTTCAGCCAATTTTCTGGATTTTTAAAAATTTCACTTTTTTGTGAAAATATCCACTAAATGAGGGAATAATATGTGTGAGGGTACCCCAGGAGAGTTCCAAATGTGTGTGGGTAGAATATATATCCCACAGGTTTAAAATTGAAAAAAGTTTAAAAAAAATTTTTTTTTGGACTTAGTCATTTTTCCGGCGTTTATCAGACTTTCAGATATGGCAAATGTCAGTGAGCGTTCCGATTTCAGTTCCAGAGTGATTCGCCCAATGAGTGCTTGATATTTAGTCGTTTTCAGCCAATATTATGGATTTTTGAAAATTTCACTTTTTTGTGAAAATATCCACTAAATGAGAGAATAATATGTGTGAGGGTACCCTAGGAGAGTTCCAAATGTGTGTGGGTAGAATATATATCCGACGGGGTAAAATTGAAAAAAGTTGAAAACAATTTTTTTTTGGACTTAGTGATTTTTCTGGCGTTTATCAGACTTTCAGATAGGGCAAATGTCAGTGAGCGTTCCAATTTCAGTTCCAGAGCGATTCGCCCAATGAGTCCTTGATATTTAGTAGTTTTCAGCCAATTTTCTGGATTTTTGAAAATTTCACTTTTTTGTGAAAATATCCACTAAAATGAGGGAATAATATGTGAGAGGGTTCCCCTGGAGAGTTCCAAATGTGTGTCGGTAGAATATATATCCCACGGCGGTAAAATTGAAAAAAGTTGAAACATTTTTTTTTTTTGGATTTAGTCATTTTTTCGGTGTTTATTAGACTTTCAGATAGGGCAAATGTCAGTGAGCGTTCCGATTTCAGTTCCAGAGCGATTCGCCCAATGAGTCCTTGATATTTAGTCGTTTTCAGCCAATTTTCTGGATTTTTGAAAATTTCACTTTTTTGTGAAAATATCCACTAAATGAGGGAATAATATGTGTGAGGGTACCCCAGGAGAGTTCCAAATGTGTGTGGGTAGAATATATATCCCACGGGGGTAAAATTGTAAAAAGTTGAAAAATTTTTTTTTTTAGATTTAGTCATTTTTACGGTGTTTATCAGACTTTCAGATAGGGCAAATGTCAGTGAGCATTCCGATTTCAGTTCCAGAGCGATTTGCCCAATGAGTCCTTGATATTTAGTTGTTTTCAGCCAATTTTCTGGATTTTTGAAAATTTCACTTTTTTGTGAAAATATCCACTAAATGAGGGAATAATATGTGTGAGGGTACGCCAGGAGAGCTCCAAATGTGTGTGGGTAGAATATATATCCCACAGGTTTAAAATTGAAAAAAGTTTAAAAAAAATTTTTTTTTGGACTTAGTCATTTTTCCGGCGTTTATCAGACTTTCAGATATGGCAAATGTCAGTGAGCGTTCCGATTTCAGTTCCAGAGTGATTCGCCCAATGAGTGCTTGATATTAAGTCGTTTTCAGCCAATATTTTGGATTTTTGAAAATTTCACTTTTTTGTGAAAATATCCACTAAATGAGAGAATAATATGTGTGAGGGTACCCCAGGAGAGTTCCAAATGTGTGTGGGTAGAATATATATGCCACGGGTGTAAAATTGAAAAAAGATGAAAAAAATTTTTTTTTGGACTTAGTCATTTTTCCGGCGTTTATCAGACTTTCAGATAGGGGAAATGTCAGTGAGCGTTTCGATTTCAGTTCCAGATCGATTCACCCAATGAGTCCTTGATATTTAGTCGTTTTCAGCCAATTTTCTGGATTTTTGAAAATTTCACTTTTTTGTGAAAATATCCACTAAATGAGGGAATAATATGTATGAGGGTACCCCAGGAGAGTTCCAAATGTGTGTGGGTAGAATATATATCCCACGGGGGTAAAATTGAAAAAAGTTGAAAATATTTTTTTTGGACTTAGTCATTTTTCTGGTGTTTAACAGACTTTCAGATAGGCAAATGTCAGCTAGCGTTCCGATTTCAGTTCCAGAGCGTTTCGCCCAATGAGTCCGTGATATTAAGTCGTTTTCAGCCAATTTTCTGGATTTTTCAAAAATTTCACTTTTTTGTGAAAATATCCACTAAATGAGAGAATAATATGCGTGAGGGTATGCCAGGTGAGCTCCAAATGTGTGTGGGTAGAATATATATCCCACAGGTTTAAAATTGAAAAAAGTTTAAAAAAAATTTTTTTTTGGACTTAGTCATTTTTCCGGCGTTTATCAGACTTTCAGATATGGCAAATGTCAGTGAGCGTTCCGATTTCAGTTCCAGAGTGATTCGCCCAATGAGTGCTTGATATTAAGTCGTTTTCAGCCAATATTTTGGATTTTTGAAAATTTCACTTTTTTGTGAAAATATCCACTAAATGAGAGAATAATATGTGTGAGGGTACCCCAGGAGAGTTCCAAATGTGTGTGGGTAGAATATATATCCCACGGGGGTAAAATTGAAAAAAGTTTAAAAAATTTTTTTTTTTGTACTTAGTCATTTTTCCGGCGTTTATCAAACTTTCAGATAGGGGAAATGTCAGTGAGCGTTACGATTTCAGTTCCAGAGAGATTCGCCCAATGAGTCCTTGATATTTAGTAGTTTTCAGCCAATTTTCTGGATTTTTGAAAATTTCACTTTTTTGTGAAAATATCCACTAAATGAGGGAATAATATGTGTGAGGGTACCCCAGGAGAGTTCCAAATGTGTGTGGATAGAATATATATCCGACGGGGTAAAATTGAAAAAAGTTGAAAACAATTTTTTTTTGGACTTAGTGATTTTTCTGGCGTTTATCAGACTTTCAGATAGGGCAAATGTCAGTGATCGTTCCAATTTCAGTTCCAGAGCGATTCGCCCAATGAGTCCTTGATATTTAGTAGTTTTCAGCCAATTTTCTGGATTTTTCAAAAATTTCACTTTTTTGTGAAAATATCCACTAAATGAGAGAATAATATGTGTGAGGGTACCCCAGGAGAGTTCCAAATGTGTGTGGGTAGAATATATATCCCACGGGGGTAAAATTGTAAAAAGTTGAAAAATTTTTTTTTTTAGATTTAGTCATTTTTACGGTGTTTATCAGACTTTCAGATAGGGCAAATGTCAGTGAGCATTCCGATTTCAGTTCCAGAGCGATTTGCCCAATGAGTCCTTGATATTTAGTTGTTTTCAGCCAATTTTCTGGATTTTTGAAAATTTCACTTTTTTGTGAAAATATCCACTAAATGAGGGAATAATATGCGTGAGGGTATGCAAGGTGAGCTCCAAATGTGTGTGGGTAGAATATATATCCCACAGGTTTAAAATTGAAAAAAGTTGAAAAAAAAATTTTTTTTTGGACTTAGTCATTTTTCCGGCGTTTATCAGACTTTTAGATATGGCAAATGTCAGTGAGCATTCCAATTTCAGTTCCAGAGTGATTCGCCCAATGAGTGCTTCATATTTAGTCGTTTTCAGCCAATATTTTGGATTTTTGAAAATTTCACTTTTTTTGTGAAAATATCCACTAAATGAGGGAATAATATGTGTGAGGGTTCCCCAGGAGAGTTCCAAATGTGTATGGGTAGATTATATATCCCACGGGGGTAAAATTGAAAAAAGATGAAAACAATTTTTTTTTGGACTTAGTCATTTTTCCGGCGTTTATCAGATTTTCAGATAGGGGAAATGTCAGCGAGCGTTCCGATTTCAGTTCCAGAGCAATTCGCCCAATGAGTCCTTGATATTTAGTCGTTTTCAGCCAATTTTCTGGATTTTTGAAAATTTCACTTTTTTTGTGAAAATATCCACTAAATGAGGGAATAATATGTGTGAGGGTTCCCCAGGAGAGTTCCAAATGTGTGTGGGTAGAATATATATCCCTCGGGGGTAAAATTTAAAAAGTTGAAAAAATTTTTTTTTCGACTTAGTAATTTTTCCGGCGTTTATCAGACTTTCAGATAGGGCAAATGTCAGTGAGCATTCCGATTTCAGTTCTAGAGCGATTCGCCCAATTAGTCCTTAATATTTAGTCGTTTTCAGCCAATATTTTGGATTTATAAAAATTTCACTTTTTTGTGAAAATATCCACTAAATGAGGGAATAATATGTTTGAGGTTTCCCCAGGAGAGTTCCAAATGTGTGTGGGTAGAATATATATCCCACGGAGGTAAAATTGAAAAAAGATGAAAAAAATTTTTTTTTGGACTTAGTCATTTTTCCGGCGTTTATCAGACTTTCAGATAGGGGAAATGTCAGTGAGCGTTCCGATTTCAGTTCCAGAGCGATTCGCCCAATGAGTCCTTGATATTTAGTCGTTTTCAGAAAATATTCTGTATTTTTGAAAATTTCACTTTTTTTGTGAAAATATCCACTAAATGAGGGAATAATATGTTTGAGGGTTCCCCAGGAGAGTTCCAAATGTGTGTGGGTAGAATATATATCCCTCGGGGGTAAAATTGAAAAAAGTTGAAAAAATTTTTTTTTGGACTTAGTAATTTTTCCGGCGTTTATCAGACTTTCCGATAGGGAGTGAGCTAGGGAGTGAGCCTTCCGATTTCAGTTCCAGATCGATTCGCCCAATGACTCCTTTATATTTAGTCGTTTTCAGCCAATATTTTGGATTTTTGAAAATTTCACTTTTTTTGTGAAAATATCCACTAAATGAGGGAATAATATGTGTGAGGGTTCCCCTAAGGAGAGTTCTAAATGTGTGTGGGTAGAATATATATCCCTCGGGGGTAAAACTGAAAAAAGTTTAAAAAATTTTTTTTTGGACTTAGTCATTTTTCCGGCGTTTATCAGACTTTCAGATAGGGCAAATGTCAGTGAGTGTTCCGATTTCAGTACCAGAGCGATTCGCCCAATGAGTCCTTGATATTTAGTCGTTATCAGCCAATTTTCTGGATTTTTGAAAATTTCACTTTTTTTGTGAAAATATCCACTAAATGAGGGAATAATATGTGTGAGGGTACGCCAGGAGAGCTCCAAATGTGTGTGGGTAGAATCTATATCCCACAGGTTTAAAATTGAAAAAAGTTGAAAAAAAATTTTTTTTTGGACTTAGTCATTTTTCCGGCGTTTATCAGACTTTCAGATATGGCAAATGTCAGTGAGCGTTCCGATTTCAGTACCAGAGCGATTCGCCCAATGAGTTCTTGATATTTAGTCGTTTTCAGCCAATTTTCTGGATTTTTGAAAATTTCACTTTTTTGTGAAAATATCCACTAAATGAAGTAATAATATGTGTGAGGGTACCCTAGGAGAGTTCCAAATGTGTGTGGGCAGAATATATATCCCACGGGGGTAAAATTGAAAAAAGTTGAAAATATTTTTTTTTTACTTAGTCATTTTTCCGGCGTTTATCAGACTTTCAGATAGGGGAAATGTCAGTGAGCGTTCTGATTTCAGTTCCAGAGTGATTCGCCCAATGAGTCCTTGATATTTAGTCTTTTTCAGCCAATTTTATGGATTTTTGAAAATTTCACTTTTTTGTGAAAATATCCACTAAATGAGGGAATAATATGTGTGAGGGTACCCCAGGAGAGTTCCAAATGTGTGTGGGTAGAATATGTATCCCACGGGGGTAAAACTGAAAAAAGTTGAAAAAATTGTTTTTTTTGGACTTCGTCATTTTTCCGGAGTGTATAAGACTTTCAGATAGGGGAAATGTCAGTGAGCGTTCCGATTTCAGTTCCAGAGCGATTCGCCCAATGAGTCGTTGATATTTAGTCTTTTCCAGCCAATTTTCTGGATTTTTTAACATTTCACTTTTTTTGTGAAAATATCCACTAAATGAGGGAATAATAAGTGTGAGGGTACCCCAGAAGAGTTCCAAATGTGTGTGGGTAGAATATATTTCCCACGGGGATATAATTGAAAAAAGTTAAAAAATTTTTTTTTTGGACTTAATCATTTTTCCTGCGTTTATCAGACTTTCAGATAGGGGAAATGTCAGTGAGCATTCCGATTTCAGTTCTAGAGCGATTCGCCCAATGAGTCCTTGATATTTAGTTGTTTTTAACCAATTTTCTGGATTTTTGAAAATTTCACTTTTTTGTGAAAATATCCACTAAATGAGGGAATAATATGTGTGAGGGTACCCCAGAAGAGTTCCAAATGTGTGTGGGTAGAATATATTTCCCACGGGGGTAAAATTGAAAAAAGTTGAAAAAATTTTTTTTTTGGACTTAGTCATTTTTCCGGCGTTTATCAGACTTTCAGATAGGGGAAATGTCAGTGAGCGTTCTGATTTCAGTTCCAGAGCGATTCGCCCAATGAGTCCTTGATATTTAGTCTTTTTCAGCCAATTTTATGGATTTTTGAAAATTTCACTTTTTTGTGAAAATATCCACTAAATGAAGTAATAATATGTGTGAGGGTACCCTAGGAGAGTTCCAAATGTGTGTGGGCAGAATATATATCCCACGGGGGTAAAATTGAAAAAAGTTGAAAAAATTTTTTTTTTCGAGTTAGTCATTTTTCCGGCGTTTATCAGACTTTCAGATAGGGGAAAAGTCAGTGAGCGTTCCGATTTCAGTTCCAGAGCGATTTGCCCAATGAGTCCTTGATATTTTGTCTTTTTCAGCCAATTTTCTGGATTTTTGAAAATTTCACTTTTTTTGTGAGAATATCCACTAAATGAGGGAATAATATGTGTGAGGGTACCCCAGGAGAGTTCCTAATGTGTGTGGGTAGAATATATATCCCACGAGGGTAAAATTGAAAAAAGTTGAAAAAAAATTTTTTTTGGACTTAGTCATTTTTCCGACGTTTATCAGACTTTTAGATAGGGCAAATGTCAGTGAGCGTTCCGATTTCAGTTCCAGGGCGATTCGCCCAGTGAGTCCTTGATATTAAGTCGTTTTCAGCCAGTTTTCTGGATTTTTGAAAATTTCACTTTTTTGTGAAAATATCCACTAAATGAGGGAATAATATGTGTGAGGGTACCCCAGGAGAGTTCCAAATGTGTGTGGGTAGAATATATATCCCACAGGGGTAAAACTGAAAAAAGTTGAAAAAATGTTTTTTTTGGACTACGTCATTTTTCCGGAGTGTATAAGACTTTCAGATAGGGGAAATGTCAGTGAGCGTTCCGATTTCAGTTCCAGAACGATTCGCCCAATGAGTTCTTGATATTTAGTCTTTTTCAGCCAATTGTCTGGATTTTTGAAAATTTCACTTTTTTGTGAAAATATGCACTACATGAGGGAATAATATGTGTGAGGGTACCCCAGGAGAGTTCCAAATGTGTGTGGGTAGAATATATATCCCACGGGGGTAAAATTGAAAAAAGTTGAAAAATTTTTTTTTTGGACTTAGTCATTTTTCCGGCGTTTATCAGACTTTCAGATTGGGGAAATGTCAGTGAGCGTTCCGATTTCAGTTCCAGAGCGATTCGCCCAATGAGTTCTTGATATTTAGTCGTTTTCAGCCAATTTTCTGGATTTTTGAAAATTTCACTTTTTTGTGAAAATATCCACTAAATGAGGGAATAATATGTGTGAGGGTACCCCAGGAGAGTTCCAAATGTGTGTGGGTAGAATATATATCCCACGGGGGTAAAATTGAAAAAAGTTGAAAAAATTTTTTTTTGGACTTAGTCATTTTTGCGCCGTTTATCAGACTTTCAGATAGGGGAAATGTCAGTGAGCGTTCCGATTTCAGTTCCAGAGCGTTTCGCCCAATGAGTCCTTGATATTTAGTCGTTTTCAGCCAATTTTCTGGATTTTTGAAAATTTCACTTTTTTGTGAAAATATCCACTAAATGAGGGAATAATATGTGTGAGGGTACCCCAGGAGAGTTCCAAATGTGTGTGGGTAGAATATATATCCCACGGGGGTAAAATTGAAAAAAGTTTAAAAATTTTTTTTTTTGGACTTAGTCATTTTTGCGCCGTTTATCAGACTTTCAGATAGGGGAAATGTCAGTGAGCGTTCCGATTTCAGTTCCAGAGCGTTTCGCGCAATGAGTCCTTGATATTTAGTCTTTTTCATCCAATTTTCTGGATTTTTGAAAATTTCACTTTTTTGTGAAAATATCCACTAAATGAGGGAATAATATGTGTGAGGGTACCCCAGGAGAGTTCCAAATGTGTGTGTGCAGAATATATATCCCACGGGGGTAAAATTGAAAAAAGTTGAGAAAAATTTTTTTTGGACTGTCATTTTTGCGCCGTTTATCAGACTTTCAGATAGGGGAAATGTCAGTGAGCGTTCCGATTTCAGTTCCAGGGCGATTCGCCCAATGAGTCCTTGATATTAAGTCGTTTTCAGCCAGTTTTCTGGATTTTTGAAAATTTCACTTTTTTGTGAAAATATCCACTAAATGAGGGAATAATATGTGTGAGGGTACCCCAGGAGAGTTCCAAATGTGTGTGGGTAGAATATATATCCCACAGGGGTAAAACTGAAAAAAGTTGAAAAAATGTTTTTTTTGGACGACGTCATTTTTCCGGCGTTTATCAGACTTTCAGATTGGGGAAATGTCAGTGAGCGTTCCGATTTCAGTTCCAGAGCGATTCGCCCAATGAGTCCTTGATATTTAGTCTTTTTCATCCAATTTTCTGGATTTTTGAAAATTTCACTTTTTTGTGAAAATATCCACTAAATGAGGGAATATGTGTGAGGGTACCCCAGGAGAGTTCCAAATGTGTGTGGGTAGAATATATATCCCACGGGGGTAAAATTGAAAAAAGTTGAAAAAATTTTTTTTTGGACTGTCATTTTTGCGCCGTTTATCAGACTTTCAGATAGGGGAAATGTCAGTGAGCGTTCCGATTTCAGTTCCAGAGCGTTTCGCCCAATGAGTCCTTGATATTTAGTCTTTTTCATCCAATTTTCTGGATTTTTGAAAATTTCACTTTTTTGTGAAAATATCCACTAAATGAGGGAATAATATGTGTGAGGGTACCCCAGGAGAGTTCCAAATGTGTGTGTGCAGAATATATATCCCACGGGGGTAAAATTGAAAAAAGTTGAAAAAATTTTTTTTTGGACTGTCATTTTTGCGCCGTTTATCAGACTTTCAGATAGGGGAAATGTCAGTGAGCGTTCCGATTTCAGTTCCAGAGCGTTTCGCCCAATGAGTCCTTGATATTTAGTCTTTTTCATCCAATTTTCTGGATTTTTGAAAATTTCACTTTTTTGTGAAAATATCCACTAAATGAGGGAATAATATGTGTGAGGGTACCCCAGGAGAGTTCCAAATGTGTGTGGGCAGAACATATATCCCACGGGGGTAAAATTGAAAAAAGTTGAAAAATTTTTTTTTTGGACTTAGTCATTTTTCCGGCGTTTATCAGACTTTCAGATAGGGGAAATGTCAGTGAGCGTTCCGATTTCAGTTCCAGTGCGATTCGCCCAATGAGTTCTTGATATTTAGTCGTTTTCAGCCAATTTTCTGGATTTTTGAAAATTTCACTTTTTTGTGAAAATAACCACTAAATGAGGGAATAATATGTGTGAGGGTACCCCAGGAGAGTTCCAAATGTGTGTGGGTAGTATATATATCCCACGGGGGTAAAATTGAAAAAAGTTGAAAAAAAATTTTTTTTTTGGACTTAGTCATTTTTCCGGCGTTTATCAGACTTTCAGATTGGGGATATATCAGTGAGCATTCCGATTTCATTTCCAGTGCGATTCGCCCCATGAGTTCTTGATATTTAGTCGTTTTCAGCCAATTTTCTGGATTTTTGAAAATTTCACTTTTTTGTGAAAATAACCACTAAATGAGGGAATAATATGTGTGAGGGTACCCCAGGAGAGTTCCAAATGTGTGTGGGTAGTATATATATCCCACGGGGGTAAAATTGAAAAAAGTTAAAAAAATTTTTTTTTGGACTTAATCATTTTTCCGGCGTTTATCAGACTTTCAGATAGGGGAAATGTCAGTGAGCGTTCCGATTTCAGTTCCAGAGCGATTCGCCCAATGAGTTCTTGATATTTAGTCTTTTTCATCCAATTTTCTGGATTTTTGAAAATTTCACTTTTTTGTGAAAATATCCACTAAATGAGGGAATAATATGTGTGAGGGTACCCCAGGAGAGTTCCAAATGTGTGTGGGTAGAATATATATCCCACGGGGGTAAAATTGAAAAAAGTTGAAAAAATTTTTTTTTGGACTTAGTCATTTTTGCACCGTTTATCAGACTTTCAGATAGGGGAAATGTCAGTGAGCGTTCCGATTTCAGTTCCAGAGCGTTTCGCCCAATGAGTCCTTGATATTTAGTCTTTTTCATCCAATTTTCTGGATTTTTGAAAATTTCACTTTTTTGTGAAAATATCCACTAAATGAGGGAATAATATGTGTCAGGGTACCCCAGGAGAGTTCCAAATGTGTGTGTGCAGAATATATATCCCACGGGGGTAAAATTGAAAAAAGTTGAAAAAATTTTTTTTTGGACTGTCATTTTTGCGCCGTTTATCAGACTTTCAAATAGGGGAAATGTCAGTGAGCGTTCCGATTTCAGTTCCAGAGCGTTTCGCCCAATGAGTCCTTGATATTTAGTCTTTTTCATCCAATTTTCTGGATTTTTGAAAATTTCACTTTTTTGTGAAAATATCCACTAAATGAGGGAATAATATGTGTGAGGGTACCCCAGGAGAGTTCCAAATGTGTGTGGGCAGAATATATATCCCACGGGGGTAAAATTGAAAAAAGTTGAAAAAATGTTTTTTGGACTTAGTCATTTTTCCGACGTTTATCAGACTTTCAGATAGGGGAAATGTCAGTGAGCGTTCCGATTTCAGTTCCAGAGCGTTTCGCCCAATGAGTCCTTGATATTTAGTCTTTTTCAGCCAATTTTATGGATTTTTGATAATTTCACTTTTTTGTGAAAATATCCACTAAATGATTGAATAATATGTGTGAGGGTACCCCAGGAGAGTTCCAAATGTGTGTGGGTAGAATATATATCCCACGGGGGTAAAATTGAAAAAAGTTGAAAAATTTTTTTTTTGGACTTAGTCATTTTTCCGGCGTTTATCTGACTTTCAGATTGGGGAAATATCAGTGAGCATTCCGATTTCATTTCCAGAGCGATTCTCCCAATGAGTTTTTGATATTTAGTCGTTTTCAGCCAATTTTCTGTATTTTTGAAAATTTCACTTTTTTGTGAAAATATCCACTAAATGAGGGAATAATATGTGTGAGGGTACCCCAGGAGAGTTCCAAATGTGTGTGGTTAGAATATATATCCCACGGGGGTAAAATTGAAAAAAGTTGAAAAATTTTTTTTTTTGGACTAAGTAATTTTTACGGCGTTTATCAGACTTTCAGATAGGGGAAATGTCAGTGAGCATTCCGATTTCAGTTCCAGAGCGATTCGCCCAATGAGTCCTTGATATTTAGTCGTTTTCAGCCAATTTTCTGGATTTTTGAAAATTTCACTTTTTTGTGAAAATATCCACTAAATGAGGGAATAATATGTGTGAGGGTACCCCAGGAGAGTTCCAAATGTGTGTGGGTAGAATATATATCCCACGGGGGTAAAATTGAAAAAAGTTGAAAAATTTTTTTTTTGGACTTAGTCATTTTTCCGGCGTTTATCAGACTTTCAGATAGGGGAAATGTCAGTGAGTGTTCCGATTTCAGTTCCAGAGCGTTTCGCCCAATGAGTCCTTGATATTTAGTCTTTTTCAGCCAATTTTCTGGATTTTTGAAAATTTCACTTTTTTGTGAAAATATCCACTAAATGATGGAATAATATGTGTGAGGGTACCCCAGGATAGTTCCAAATGTGTGTGAGCAGAATATATATCCCACGGGGGTAAAATTGAAAAAAGTTGAAAAAAAATTTTTTTTTTGGACTTAGTCATTTTTCCGGCGTTTATCAGACTTTCAGATTGGGGATATATCAGTGAGCATTCCGATTTCATTTCCAGTGCGATTCGCCCAATGAGTTCTTGATATTTAGTCGTTTTCAGCCAATTTTCTGGATTTTTGAAAATTTCACTTTTTTGTGAAAATAACCACTAAATGAGGGAATAATATGTGTGAGGGTACCCCAGGAGAGTTCCAAATGTGTGTGGGTAGTATATATATCCCACGGGGGTAAAATTGAAAAAGTAAAAAAATTTTTTTTTTGGACTTAGTCATTTTTCCGGCGTTTATCAGACTTTCAGATAGGGGAAATGTCAGTGAGCGTTCCGATTTCAGTTCCAGAGCGATTCGCCCAATGAGTTCTTGATATTTAGTCTTTTTCAGCCAATTTTCTGGATTTTTGAAAATTTCACTTTTTTGTGAAAATATCCACTAAATGAGGGAATAATATGTGTGAGGGTACCCCAGGAGAGTTCCAAATGTGTGTGGGCAGAATATATATCCCACGGGGGTAAAATTGAAAAAAGTTGAAAAAATGTTTTTTGGACTTAGTCATTTTTCCGGCGTTTATCAGACTTTCAGATAGGGGAAATGTCAGTGAGCGTTCCGATTTCAGTTCCAGAGCGTTTCGCCCAATGAGTCCTTGATATTTAGTCTTTTTCAGCCAATTTTATGGATTTTTGATAATTTCACTTTTTTGTGAAAATATCCACTAAATGAGGGAATAATATGTGTGAGGGTACCCCAGGAGAGTTCCAAATGTGTGTGGGTAGAATATATATCCCACGGGGGTAAAATTGAAAAAAGTTGAAAAATTTTTTTTTTGGACTTAGTCATTTTTCCGGCGTTTATCAGACTTTCAGATAGGGGAAATGTCAGTGAGTGTTCCGATTTCAGTTCCAGAGCGTTTCGCCCAATGAGTCCTTGATATTTAGTCTTTTTCAGCCAATTTTCTGGATTTTTGAAAATTTCACTTTTTTGTGAAAATATCCACTAAATGATGGAATAATATGTGTGAGGGTACCCCAGGATAGTTCCAAATGTGTGTGAGCAGAATATATATCCCACGGGGGTAAAATTGAAAAAAGTTGAAAAAAAATTTTTTTTTTGGACTTAGTCATTTTTCCGGCGTTTATCTGACTTTCAGATTGGGGAAATATCAGTGAGCATTCCGATTTCATTTCCAGAGCGATTCTCCCAATGAGTTTTTGATATTTAGTCGTTTTCAGCCAATTTTCTGGATTTTTGAAAATTTCACTTTTTTGTGAAAATATCCACTAAATGAGGTAATAATATGTGTGAGGGTACCCCACGAGAGTTCCAAATGTGTGTGGGTAGAATATATATCCCACGGGGGTAAAATTGAAAAAAGTTGAAAACATTTTTTTTTTACTTAGTCATTTTTCCGGCGTTTATCAGACTTTCAGATAGGGGAAATGTCAGTGAGCGTTCCGATTTCAGTTCTAGAGCGATTCGCCACATGAATCCTTGATATTCAGTTGTTTTCAGCCAATTTTCTGTATTTTTGAAAATTTCACTTTTTTGTGAAAATATCCACTAAATGAGCGAACAATATGTGTGAATGTAGCCCAGGAGAGTTCCTAATGTGTGTGGTTAGAATATATATCCCACGGGGGTAAAATTGAAAAAGTTGAAAAATTTTTTTTTTTGGACTAAGTAATTTTTCCGGCGTTTATCAGACTTTCAGATAGGGGAAATGTCAGTGAGCGTTCCGATTTCAGTTCCAGAGCGATTCGCCCAATGAGTCCTTGATATTTAGTCGCTTTCAGCCAATTTTCTGGATTTTTAAAAATTTCACTTTTTTGTGAAAATATCCACTAAATGAGGGAATAATATTTGTGAGGGTACCCCAGGAGAGTTCCAAATGTGTGTGGGCAGAATATATATCCCACGGGGGTAAAATTGAAAAAAGTTGAAAAAATTTTTTTTTTTTACTTAGTCATTTTTCCTGCGTTTATCAGACTTTCAGATAGGGGAAATGTCAGTGAGCATTCCGATTTCAGTTCCAGAGCGATTCGCCCAATGAGTCCTTGATATTTAGTCGTTTTCAGCAAATTTTCTGGATTTTTGAAAATTTCACTTTTTTGTGAAAATATCCACTAAATAAGGTAATAATATGTGTGAGGGTACCCCAGGAGAGTTCCAAATGTGTGTGCACAGAATATATATCCCACGGGGGTAAAATTGAAAAAAGTTAAAAAAAATTTTTTTTGGACTTAGTCATTTTTCTGGCGTTTATCAGACTTTCAGATAGGTGAAATGTCAGTGAGCGTTCCGATTTCAGTTCCAGAGCGTTTCGCCCAATGAGTCCTTGATATTTAGTCGTTTTCAGCCAATTTTCTGGATATTTGAAAATTTCACTTTTTTGTGAAAATATCCACTAAATGAGGTAATAATATGTGTGAGGGTACCCCAGGAGAGTTCCAAATGTGTGTGCGCAGAATATATATCCCACGGGGGTAAAATTGAAAAAAGTTGAAAAAATTTTTTTTTTGGACTTAGTCATTTTTCCGGCGTTTATCAGACTTTCAGATAGGGGAAATGTCAGTGATCGTTCCGATTTCAGTTCCAGAGCGATTCGCCACATGAATCCTTGATATTTCGTTGTTTTCAGCCAATTTTCTGTATTTTTGAAAATTTCACTTTTTTGTGAAAATATCCACTAAATGAGGGAATAATATGTGTGAGGGTACCCCAGGAGAGTTCCAAATGTGTGTGGTTAGAATATATATCCCACGGGGGTAAAATTGAAAAAAGTTGAAAAATTTTTTTTTTTGGACTAAGTAATTTTTACGGCGTTTATCAGACTTTCAGATAGGGGAAATGTCAGTGAGCATTCCGATTTCAGTTCCAGAGCGATTCGCCCAATGAGTCCTTGATATTTAGTCTTTTTCAGCCAATTTTCTGGATTTTTGAAAATTTCACTTTTTTGTGAAAATATCCACTAAATGAGGGAATAATATGTGTGAGGGTAACCCAGGAGAGTTCCAAATGTGTGTGAGCAGAATATATATCCCACGGGGGTAAAATTGAAAAAAGTTGAAAAATTTTTTTTTTGGACTTAGTCATTTTTCCGGCGTTTATCAGACTTTCAGATAGGGGAAATGTCAGTGAGTGTTCCGATTTCAGTTCCAGAGCGTTTCGCCCAATGAGTCCTTGATATTTAGTCTTTTTCAGCCAATTTTCTGGATTTTTGAAAATTTCACTTTTTTGTGAAAATATCCACTAAATGATGGAATAATATGTGTGAGGGTACCCCAGGATAGTTCCAAATGTGTGTGAGCAGAATATATATCCCACGGGGGTAAAATTGAAAAAAGTTGAAAAAAAATTTTTTTTTTGGACTTAGTCATTTTTCCGGCGTTTATCAGACTTTCAGATTGGGGAAATATCAGTGAGCATTCCGATTTCATTTCCAGAGCGATTCGCCACATGAATCCTTGATATTCAGTTGTTTTCAGCCAATTTTCTGTATTTTTGAAAATTTCACTTTTTTGTGAAAATATCCACTAAATGAGTGAACAATATGTGTGAATGTAGCCCAGGAGAGTTCCTAATGTGTGTGGTTAGAATATATATCCCACGGGGGTAAAATTGAAAAAAGTTGAAAAATTTTTTTTTTTGGACTAAGTAATTTTTCCGGCGTTTATCAGACTTTCAGATTGGGGATATATCAGTGAGCATTCCGATTTCATTTCCAGTGCGATTCGCCCAATGAGTTCTTGATATTTAGTCGTTTTCAGCCAATTTTCTGGATTTTTGAAAATTTCACTTTTTTGTGAAAATAACCACTAAATGAGGGAATAATATGTGTGAGGGTACCCCAGGAGAGTTCCAAATGTGTGTGGGTAGTATATATATCCCACGGGGGTAAAATTGAAAAAAGTAAAAAAATTTTTTTTTTGGACTTAGTCATTTTTCCGGCGTTTATCAGACTTTCAGATAGGGGAAATGTCAGTGAGCGTTCCGATTTCATTTCCAGTGCGATTCGCCCAATGAGTCCTTGATATTTAGTCTTTTTCAGCCAATTTTATGGATTTTTGATAATTTCACTTTTTTGTGAAAATATCCACTAAATGATTGAATAATATGTGTGAGGGTACCCCAGGAGAGTTCCAAATGTGTGTGGGTAGAATATATATCCCACGGGGGTAAAATTGAAAAAAGTTGAAAAATTTTTTTTTTGGACTTAGTCATTTTTGCGCCGTTTATCAGACTTTCAGATAGGGGAAATGTCAGTGAGCGTTCCGATTTCAGTTCCAGAGCGATTCGCCCAATGAGTTCTTGATATTTAGTCGTTTTCAGCCAATTTTCTGGATTTTTGAAAATTTCACTTTTTTGTGAAAATATCCACTAAATGAGGGAATAATATGTGTGAGGGTACCCCAGGAGAGTTCCAAATGTGTGTGGGTAGAATATATATCCCACGGGGGTAAAATTGAAAAAAGTTGAAAAATTTTTTTTTTGGACTTAGTCATTTTTCCGGCGTTTATCAGACTTTCAGATAGGGGAAATGTCAGTGAGTGTTCCGATTTCAGTTCCAGAGCGTTTCGCCCAATGAGTCCTTGATATTTAGTCTTTTTCAGCCAATTTTCTGGATTTTTGAAAATTTCACTTTTTTGTGAAAATATCCACTAAATGATGGAATAATATGTGTGAGGGTACCCCAGGATAGTTCCAAATGTGTGTGAGCAGAATATATATCCCACGGGGGTAAAATTGAAAAAAGTTGAAAAAAAATTTTTTTTTTGGACTTAGTCATTTTTCCGGCGTTTATCTGACTTTCAGATTGGGGAAATATCAGTGAGCATTCCGATTTCATTTCCAGAGCGATTCTCCCAATGAGTTTTTGATATTTAGTCGTTTTCAGCCAATTTTCTGGATTTTTGAAAATTTCACTTTTTTGTGAAAATATCCACTAAATGAGGTAATAATATGTGTGAGGGTACCCCACGAGAGTTCCAAATGTGTGTGGGTAGAATATATATCCCACGGGGGTAAAATTGAAAAAAGTTGAAAACATTTTTTTTTTACTTAGTCATTTTTCCGGCGTTTATCAGACTTTCAGATAGGGGAAATGTCAGTGAGCGTTCCGATTTCAGTTCTAGAGCGATTCGCCACATGAATCCTTGATATTCAGTTGTTTTCAGCCAATTTTCTGTATTTTTGAAAATTTCACTTTTTTGTGAAAATATCCACTAAATGAGCGAACAATATGTGTGAATGTAGCCCAGGAGAGTTCCTAATGTGTGTGGTTAGAATATATATCCCACGGGGGTAAAATTGAAAAAGTTGAAAAATTTTTTTTTTTGGACTAAGTAATTTTTCCGGCGTTTATCAGACTTTCAGATAGGGGAAATGTCAGTGAGCGTTCCGATTTCAGTTCCAGAGCGATTCGCCCAATGAGTCCTTGATATTTAGTCGCTTTCAGCCAATTTTCTGGATTTTTAAAAATTTCACTTTTTTGTGAAAATATCCACTAAATGAGGGAATAATATTTGTGAGGGTACCCCAGGAGAGTTCCAAATGTGTGTGGGCAGAATATATATCCCACGGGGGTAAAATTGAAAAAAGTTGAAAAAATTTTTTTTTTTTACTTAGTCATTTTTCCTGCGTTTATCAGACTTTCAGATAGGGGAAATGTCAGTGAGCATTCCGATTTCAGTTCCAGAGCGATTCGCCCAATGAGTCCTTGATATTTAGTCGTTTTCAGCAAATTTTCTGGATTTTTGAAAATTTCACTTTTTTGTGAAAATATCCACTAAATAAGGTAATAATATGTGTGAGGGTACCCCAGGAGAGTTCCAAATGTGTGTGCACAGAATATATATCCCACGGGGGTAAAATTGAAAAAAGTTAAAAAAAATTTTTTTTGGACTTAGTCATTTTTCTGGCGTTTATCAGACTTTCAGATAGGTGAAATGTCAGTGAGCGTTCCGATTTCAGTTCCAGAGCGTTTCGCCCAATGAGTCCTTGATATTTAGTCGTTTTCAGCCAATTTTCTGGATATTTGAAAATTTCACTTTTTTGTGAAAATATCCACTAAATGAGGTAATAATATGTGTGAGGGTACCCCAGGAGAGTTCCAAATGTGTGTGCGCAGAATATATATCCCACGGGGGTAAAATTGAAAAAAGTTGAAAAAATTTTTTTTTTGGACTTAGTCATTTTTCCGGCGTTTATCAGACTTTCAGATAGGGGAAATGTCAGTGATCGTTCCGATTTCAGTTCCAGAGCGATTCGCGACATGAATCCTTGATATTTCGTCGCTTTCAGCCAATTTTCTGGATTTTTAAAAATTTCTCTTTTTTGTGAAAATATCCACTAAATGAGGGAATAATATGTGTGAGGGTACCCCAGGAGAGTTCCAAATGTGTGTGGGCAGAATATATATCCCACGGGGGTAAAATTGAAAAAAGTTGAAAAAATTTTTTTTTTTTACTTAGTCATTTTCCCTGCGTTTATCAGACTTTCAGATAGGGGAAATGTCAGTGAGCATTCCGATTTCAGTTCCAGAGCGATTCGCCCAATGAGTCCTTGATATTTAGTCGTTTTCAGCCAATTTTATGGATTTTTGAAAATTTCACTTTTTTGTGAGAATATCCACTAAATGAGGGAACAATATGTGTGAATGTAGCCCAGGAGAGTTCCTAATGTGTGTGGGTAGAATATATATCCCACTGGGGTAAAATTGAAAAAAGTTGAAAAAATTTTTTTTTTCGACTGTCATTTTTCCGGCGTTTATCAGACTTTCAGATAGGGCAAATGTCAGTGAGCGTTCCGATTTCAGTTCCAGAGCGATTCGCCCAATGAGTCCTTGATATTTAGTCGTTTTCAGCCAATATTTTTTATTTTTGAAAATTTCACTTTTTTGTGAAAATATCCACTAAATGAGGGAATAATATGTGTGAGAGTACCCCAGGAGAGTTAGAAATGTGTGTGGGTACAATATATATCCCACGTGGGTAAAATTGAAAAAAGTTGAAAAAATTTTTTTTTTGGACTTTGTCATTTTTCTGGCGTTTATCAGACTTTCAGATAGGGGAAATGTCAGTGAGCATTCCGATTTCAGTTCCAGAGCGATTCGCCCAATGAGTCCTTGATATTTAGTTGTTTTCAGCCAATTTTCTGGATTTTTGAAAATTTCACTTTTTTTGTGAAAATATCCACTAAATGAGGGAATAATATGTGTGAGGGTAGCCCAGGAGAGTTCAAATGAGTGTGGGTAGAATATATCTCCCACGGGGGTAAAATTGAAAAAAGTTGAAAATTTTTTTTTTTGGACTTAGTCATTTTTCCGGCGTTTATCAGACTTTCAGATAGGGGAAATGTCAGTGAGCATTCCGATTTCAGTTCCAGAGCGATTTGCCCAATGAGTCCTTGATATTTAGTCGTTTTCAGCCAATTTTCAGGATTTTTGAAAATTTCACTTTTTTGTGAAAATATCCACTAAATGAGGGAATAATATGTGTGAGGGTACCCCAGGCGAGTTCCAAATGAGTGTGGGTAGAATATATATCCGACGGGGGTAAAATTGAAAAAAGTTGAAACATTTTTTTTTTGGACTTAGTCATTTTTCCGGCGTTTATCAGACTTTCATATAGGGTAAATGTCAGTGAGCGTTCCGATTTCAGTTCCAGAGCGATTCGCCCCATGAATCCTTGATATTTAGTTGTTTTCAGCCAATTTTCTGGATTTTTGAAAATTTCACTTTTTTTGTGAAAATATCCACTAAAGGAGGGAATAATATGTGTGAGGGTACCCCAGGAGAGTTCCAAATGTGTGTGGGTAGAATATATATCGCACGGGGGTAAAATTGAAAAAAGTTGAAAAATTTTTTTTTTTGGACTAAGTCATTTTTCCGGCGTTTATCAGACTTTCAGATAGGGGAAATGTCAGTGAGTGTTCCGATTTCAGTTCCATAGCGATTCGCCCAATGAGCCCTTGATATTTAGTCTTTTTCAGCCAATTTTCTGGATTTTTGAAAATTTCACTTTTTTTGTGAAAATATCCACTAAAGGAGGGAATAATATGTGTGAGGGTACCCCAGGAGAGTTCCAAATGTGTGTGGGTAGAATACATTTCCCACGGGGGTATAATTGAAAAAAGTTGAAAAAATTTTTTTTTTTGGACTTAGTCATTTTTCCGGCGTTTATCAGACTTTCAGATAGGGGAAATGTCAGTGAGTGTTCCGATTTCAGTTCCATAGCGATTCGCCCAATGAGTCCTTGATATTTAGTTGTTTTCAGCCAATTTTCAGGATTTTTGAAAATTTCACTTTTTTGTGAAAATATCCACTAAATGAGGGAATAATTTGTGTGAGAGTACCCCAGGAGAGTTAGAAATGTGTGTGGGTACAATATATATCCCACGTGGTTAAAATTGAAAAAAGTTGAAAAAATTTTTTTTTGGGACTTAGTCATTTTTCCAGCGTTTATCAGACTTTCAGATAGGGGAAATGTCAGTGAGCATTCCGATTTCAGTTCCAGAGCGATTCGCCCAATGAGTCCTTGATATTTAGTTGTTTTCAGCCAATTTTCTGGATTTTTGAAAATTTCACTTTTTTGTGAAAATATCCACTAAATGAGGGAATAATTTGTGTGAGAGTACCCCAGGAGAGTTAGAAATGTGTGTGGGTACAATATATATCCCACGTGGTTAAAATTGAAAAAAGTTGAAAAAATTTTTTTTTGGGACTTAGTCATTTTTCCAGCGTTTATCAGACTTTCAGATAGGGGAAATGTCAGTGAGCATTCCGATTTCAGTTCCAGAGCGATTCGCCCAATGAGTCCTTGATATTTAGTTGTTTTCAGCCAATTTTCTGGATTTTTGAAAATTTCACTTTTTTGTGAAAATATCCACTAAAGGAGGGAATAATATGTGTGAGGGTACCCCAGGAGAGTTCCAAATGTGTGTGGGTAGAATAAATTTCCCACGGGGGTATAACTGAAAAAAGTTGAAAAAATATTTTTTTTGGACTTAGTCATTTTTACTGCGTTTATCAGACTTTCAGATAGGGTAAATGTCAGTGAGCGTTCCGATTTCAGTTCCAGAGCGATTCGCCCAATGAGTCCTTGATATTTAGTTGTTTTCAGCCAATTTTCTGGATTTTTGAAAATTTCACTTTTTTGTGAAAATATCCACTAAATGAGGGAATAATATGTGTGAGGGTACCCCAGGAGAGTTCAAATGAGTGTGGGTAGAATATATATCGCACGGGGGTAAAATTGAAAAAAGTTGAAAAATTTTTTTTTTTGGACTTAATCATTTTTCCGGCGTTTATCAGACTTTCAGATAGGGGAAATGTCAGAGAGCATTCCGATTTCAGTTCCAGAGCGATTCGCCCAATGAGTCCTTGATATTTAATTGTTTTCAGCCAATTTTCTGGATTTTTGAAAATTTCACTTTTTTGTGAAAATATCCACTAAATGAGGGAATAATATGTGTGAGGGTACCCCAGGAGAGTTCAAATGAGTGTGGGTAGAATATATCTCCCACGGGGGTAAAATTGAAAAAAGTTGAAAATTTTTTTTTTTGGACTTAGTCATTTTTCCGGCGTTTATCAGACTTTCAGATAGGGTAAATATCAGTGAGCGTTCCGATTTCAGTTCCAGAGTGATTCGCCCAATGAGTCCTTGATATTTAGTCGTTTTCAGCCAATTTTCAGGATTTTTGAAAATTTCACTTTTTTGTGAAAATATCCACTAAATGAGGGAATAATATGTGTGAGGGTATCCCAGGAGAGTTCCAAATGTGTGTGGGTAGAATATATATCCCACGGGGTTAAAATTGAAAAAGTTGAAAAATTTTTTTTTTTTGGACTGTCATTTTTCCGGCGTTTATCAGACTTTCAGATAGGGGAAATGTCAGTGAGTGTTCCGATTTCAGTTCCAGAGCGATTCGCCCAATGAGCCCTTGATATTTAGTCTTTTTCAGCCAATTTTCTGGATTTTTGAAAATTTCACTTTTTTTGTGAAAATATCCACTAAAGGAGGGAATAATATGTGTGAGGGTACCCCAGGAGAGGTCCAAATGTGTGTGGGTAGAATATATATCCCACGGGGTTAAAATTGAAAAAAGTTGAAAAATTTTTTTTTTTGGACTAAGTCATTTTTCCGGCGTTTATCAGACTTTCAGATAGGGGAAATGTCAGTGAGTGTTCCGATTTCAGTTCCAGAGCGATTCGCCCAATGAGCCCTTGATATTTAGTCTTTTTCAGCCAATTTTCAGGATTTTTGAAAATTTCACTTTTTTGTGAAAATATCCACTAAAGGAGGGAATAATATGTGTGAGGGTACCCCAGGAGAGTTCCAAATGTGTGTGGGTAGAATATATATCCCACGGGGTTAAAATTGAAAAAAGTTGAAAAAATTTTTTTTTTTGGACTAAGTCATTTTTCCGGCGTTTATCAGACTTTCAGATAGGGGAAATGTCAGTGAGTGTTCCGATTTCAGTTCCAGAGCGATTCGCCCAATGAGTCCTTGATATTTAGTTGTTTTCAGCCAATTTTCTGGATTTTTGAAAAAAATTTTTGAAAATTTCACTTTTTTGTGAAAATATCCACTAAATGAGGGAATAATATGTGTGAGGGTACCCCAGGAGAGTTCAAATGAGTGTGGGTAGAATATATCTCCCACGGGGGTAAAATTGAAAAAAGTTGAAAATTTTTTTTTTTGGACTTAGTCATTTTTCCGGCGTTTATCAGACTTTCATATAGGGTAAATGTCAGTGAGCGTTCCGATTTCAGTTCCAGAGCGATTTGCCCAATGAGTCCTTGATATTTAGTCGTCTTCAGCCAATTTTCAGGATTTTTGAAAATTTCACTTTTTTGTGAAAATATCCACTAAATGAGGGAATAATATGTGTGAGGTTACCCCAGGCGAGTTCCAAATGAGTGTGGGTAGAATCCGACGGGGGTAAAATTGAAAAAAGTTGAAACATTTTTTTTTTGGACTTTGTCATTTTTCTGGCGTTTATCAGACTTTCAGATAGGGTAAATGTCAGTGAGCGTTCCGATTTCAGTTCCAGAGCGATTCGCCCATTGAGTCCTTGATATTTAGTCGTTTTCAGCCAATTTTCGGGATTTTTGAAAATTTCGCTTTTTTGTGAAAATATCCACTAAATGAGGGAACAATATGTGTGAGGGTACCCCAGGAGAGTTCCAAATGTGTGTGGGTAGAATATATCTCCCACGGGGGTAAAATTGAAAAAAGTTGAAAAATTTTTTTTTTTGGACTTAGTAATTTTTCCGGCGTTTATCAGACTTTCAGATAGGGGAAATGTCAGTGAGCGTTCCGATTTCAGTTCCAGAGCGATTCGCCCAATGAGTCCTTGATATTTAGTCGTTTTCAGACAATTTTCGGGATTTTTGAAAATTTCACTTTTTTGTGAAAATATCCACTAAATGAGGGAATAATATGTGTGAGAGTACCCCAGGAGAGTTAGAAATGTGTGTGGGTACAATATATATCCCACGTGGGTAAAATTGAAAAAAGTTGAAAACATTTCTTTTTTGGACTTTGTCATTTTTCTGGCGTTTATCAGACTTTCAGATAGGGTAAATGTCAGTGAGCGTTCCGATTTCAGTTCCAGAGCGATTCGCCCATTGAGTCCTTGATATTTAGTCGTTTTCAGCCAATTTTCGGGATTTTTGAAAATTTCCCTTTTTTGTGAAAATATCCACTAAATGAGGGAACAATATGTGTGAGGGTACCCCAGGAGAGTTCCAAATGAGTGTGGGTAGAATATATATCGCACGGGGGTAAAATTGAAAAAAGTTGAAAAATTTTTTTTTTTGGACTAAGTAATTTTTCCGGCGTTTATCAGACTTTCAGATAGGGTAAATGTCAGTGAGCATTCTGATTTCAGTTCCAGAGCGATTCGCCCAATGAGTCCTTGATATTTAGTCGTTTTCAGCCAATTTTCTGGATTTTTGAAAATTTCACTTTTTTGTGAAAATATCCACTAAATGAGGGAATAATATGTGTGAGGGTACCCCAGGAGAGTTCCAAATGTGTGTGGGTAGAATATATATCCCACGTGGGTAAAATTGAAAAAAGTTGAAAAAAATTTTTTTTTGGACTTTGTCATTTTTCTGGCGTTTATCAGACTTTCAGATAGGGTAAATGTCAGTGAGCGTTCCGATTTCAGTTCCAGAGCGATTCGCCCATTGAGTCCTTGATATTTAGTCGTTTTCAGCCAATTTTCGGGATTTTTGAAAATTTCGCTTTTTTGTGAAAATATCCACTAAATGAGGGAACAATATGTGTGAGGGTACCCCAGGAGAGTTCCAAATGTGTGTGGGTAGAATATATCTCCCACGGGGGTAAAATTGAAAAAAGTTGAAAAATTTTTTTTTTTGGACTTAGTCATTTTTCCGGCGTTTATCAGACTTTCAGATAGGGGAAATGTCAGTGAGCGTTCCGATTTCAGTTCCAGAGCGATTCGCCCAATGAGTCCTTGATATTTAGTTGTTTTCAGCCAATTTTCTGGATTTTTGAAAATTTCACTTTTTTTGTGAAAATATCCACTAAATGAGGAAATAATATGTGTGAGGGTACCCCAGGAGAGTTCCAAATGTGTGTGGGTAGAATATATATCCCACGTGGGTAAAATTGAAAAAAGTTGAAAAAAATTTTTTTTTGGACTTTGTCATTTTTCTGGCATTTATCAGACTTTCAGATAGGGTAAATGTCAGTGAGCGTTCCGATTTCAGTTCCAGAGCGATTCGCCCATTGAGTCCTTGATATTTAGTCGTTTTCAGCCAATTTTCGGGATTTTTGAAAATTTCGCTTTTTTGTGAAAATATCCACTAAATGAGGGAACAATATGTGTGAGGGTACCCCAGGAGAGTTCCAAATGTGTGTGGGTAGAATATATCTCCCACGGGGGTAAAATTGAAAAAAGTTGAAAAATTTTTTTTTTTGGACTTAGTCATTTTTCCGGCGTTTATCAGACTTTCAGATAGGGGAAATGTCAGTGAGCGTTCCGATTTCAGTTCCAGAGCGATTCGCCCAATGAGTCCTTGATATTTAGTCTTTTTCAGCCAATTTTCTGGATTTTTGAAAATTTCACTTTTTTGTGAAAATATCCACTAAATGAGGGAATAATATGTGTGAGGGTACCCCAGGAGAGTTCCAAATGTGTATATATCGCACGGGGGTAAAATTGAAAAAAGTTGAAAAAATTTTTTTTTTGGACTTAGTAATTTTTCCGGCGTTTATCAGACTTTCAGATAGGGGAAATGTCAGTGAGCGTTCCGATTTCAGTTCCAGAGCGATTCGCCCAATGAGTCCTTGATATTTAGTCGTTTTCAGACAATTTTCGGGATTTTTGAAAATTTCACTTTTTTGTGAAAATATCCACTAAATGAGGGAATAATATGTGTGAGGGTACCCCAGGAGAGTTCCAAATGAGTGTGGGTAGAATATATATCTCACGGGGGTCAAATTGAAAAAAGTTGAAAAATTTTTTTTTCAGACTTAGTCATTTTTCTGGCGTTTATCAGACTTTCAGATAGGGGAAATGTCAGTGAGCGTTCCAATTTCAGTTCCAGAGCGATTCGCCCAATGAGTCCTTGATATTTAGTCGTTTTCAGCCAATATTTTGGATTTTTGAAAATTTCACTTTTTTGTGAAAATATCCACTAAATGAGGGAATAATATGTGTGAGGGTACCCCAGGAGAGTTACAAATGTGTGTGGGTAGAATATATATCCCACATGGGTAAAATTGAAAAAAGTTGAAAACATTTTTTTTTTGGACTTAGTCATTTTTCCGGCGTTTATCAGACTTTCAGATTGGGGGAAAAGTCAGTGAGCGTTCCGATTTCAGTTCCAGAGCGATTTGCCCAATGAGTCCTTGATATTTAGTTCATTTTCAGCCAATATGTTGGATTTTTGAAAATTTCACTTTTTTGTGAAAATATCCACTAAATGAGGGAATAATATGTGTGAGGGTACCCCAGGAGAGTTCCAAATGTGTGTGGGTAGAATATATATCCCACGGGGGTAAAATTGAAAAAAGTTGAAAAATTTTTTTTTTTGTACTTAGTCATTTTTCCGGCGTTTATCAGACTTTCAGATAGGGTAAATGTCAGTGAGCGTTCCGATTTCAGTTCCAGAGCGATTCACCCAATGAGTCCTTGACATTTAGTCGTTTTCAGCCAATTTTCGGGATTTTTGAAAATGTCAATTTTTGTAAAAATATTCACTAAATGAGGGAATAATATATGTGAGGGTACCCGAGCAGAGATCAAATGTGTGTGGGTAGAATATATATCTCACGGGGTAAAATTGAAAAAAGTTGAAAAAATTTTTTTTTTGGAATTAGTCATTTTTCCGGCGTTTATCAGACTTTCAGATAGGGCAAATGTCATTGAGCGTTCCGATTTCAGTTCCAGAGCGATTTGCCCAATGAGTCCTTGATATTTAGTCGTTTTCAGCCAATTTTCTGAATTTTTGAAAATTTCACTTTTTTGTGAAAATATCCACTAAATGAGGGAATAATATGTGTGAGGGTACCCCAGGAGAGTTACAAATGTGTGTGGGTAGAATATATATCCCACGGGGGTAAAATTGAAAAAAGTTGAAAAATTTTTTTCTTTGGACTTAGTCATTTTTCCGGCGTTTATCAGACTTTCAGATAGGGCAAATGTCAGTGAGCGTTCCGATTTCATTTCCAGAGCGATTCGCCCAGTGAGTCCTTGATATTTAGTCGTTTACAGCCAATTTTCTGGATTTTTGAAAATTTCACTTTTTTTGTGAAAATATCCACTAAATGAGGGAATAATATGTGTGAGGGTACCCCAGGAGAGTTCCAAATGTGTGTGGGTATAATATATATCTCACGGGGGTAAAATTGAAAAAAGATGAACATTTTTTTTTTCAGACTTAGTCATTTTTCCGGCGTTTATCAGACTTTCAGATAGGGCAAATGTCAGTGAGCGTTCCGATTTCATTTCCAGAGCGATTCGCCCAGTGAGTCCTTGATATTTAGTCGTTTACAGCCAATTTTCTGGATTTTTAAAAATTTCACTTTTTTGTGAAAATATCCACTAAATCAGGGAATAATATGTGTGAGGGTACCCCAGGAGAGTTCCAAATGTGTGTGGGTAGAATATATATCCCACGGGGGTGAAATTGAAAAAATTTGAAAAAAGTTTTTTTTTGGACTTAGTCATTTTTCCGGCGTTTATCAGACTTTCAGATTGGGGGAAATGTCAGTGAGCGTTCCGATTTCAGTTCCATAGCGATTCGCCCAATGAGTCCTTGATATTTAGTTCATTTTCAGCCAATATTTTGGATTTTTGAAAATTTCACTTTTTTGTGAAAATATCCACTAAATGAGGGAATAATATGTGTGAGGGTACCCCAGGAGAGTTACAAATGTGTGTGGGTAGAATATATATCTCACGTGGGTAAAATTGAAAATAGTTGAAAAAATTTTTTTTTGGACTGTCATTTTTCCGGCGTTTATCAGACTTTCAGATAGGGCAAATGTCAGTGAGCGTTCCGATTTCAGTTCCAGAGCGATTCGCCCAATGAGTCCTTGATATTTAGTCGATTTCAGCCAATTTTCTGGATTTTTTAAAATTTCACTTTTTTGTGAAAATATCCACTAAATGAGGGAATAATATGTGTGAGGGTACCCCAGGAGAGTTCCAAATGAGTGTGGGTAGAATATATATCCCACGGGGTAAAATTGAAAAAAGTTGAAAATTTTTTTTTTTGGAATTAGTCATTTTTCCGGCGTTTATCAGACTTTCAGATAGGGCAAATGTCATTGAGCGTTCCGATTTCAGTTCCAGAGCGATTCGCCCAATGAGTCCTTGATATTTAGTCGTTTTCAGCCAATTTTCTGAATTTTTGAAAATTTCACTTTTTTGTGAAAATATCCACTAAATGAGGGAATAATATATGTGAGGGTACCCGAGCAGAGATCATATGTGTTTGGGTAGAATATATATCTCACGGGGGTAAAATTGAAAAAAGTTGAAAAATTTTTTTTTCAGACTTAGTCATTTTCCCGGCGTTTATCAGACTTTGAGATAGGGGAAATGTCAGTGAGCATTCCGATTTCAGTTCCAGAGCGATTCGCCCAATGGGTCCTTGATATTTAGTCGTTTTCAGCCAATATTTTGGATTTTTGAAAATTTCACTTTTTTGTGAAAATATCCACTAAATGAGGGAATAATATGTGTGAGGGTACCCCAGGAGAGTTACAAATGTGTGTGGGTAGAATATATATCCCACATTGTTAAAATTGAAAAAAGTTGAAAACATTTTTTTTTTGGACTTAGTCATTTTTCCGGCGTTTATCAGACTTTCAGATAGGGCAAATGTCAGTGAGCGTTCCGATTTCATTTCCAGAGCGATTCGCCCAGTGAGTCCTTGATATTTAGTCGTTTACAGCCAATTTTCTGGATTTTTGAAAATTTCACTTTTTTGTGAAAATATCCTCTAAATGAGGGAATAATATGTGTGAGGGTACCCCAGGAGAGTTCCAAATGTGTGTGGGTAGAATATATATCTCACGGGGGTAAAATTGAAAAAAGATGAACATTTTTTTTTTCAGACTTAGTCATTTTTCCGGCGTTTATCAGACTTTCAGATAGGGCAAATGTCAGTGAGCGTTCCGATTTCATTTCCAGAGCGATTCGCCCAGTGAGTCCTTGATATTTAGTCGTTTACAGCCAATTTTCTGGATTTTTAAAAATTTCACTTTTTTGTGAAAATATCCACTAAATCAGGGAATAATATGTGTGAGGGTACCCCAGGAGAGTTCCAAATGTGTGTGGGAAGAATATATATCCCACGGGGGTGAAATTGAAAAAATTTGAAAAAAGTTTTTTTTTGGACTTAGTCATTTTTCCGGCGTTTATCAGACTTTCAGATTGGGGGAAATGTCAGTGAGCGTTCCGATTTCAGTTCCATAGCGATTCGCCCAATGAGTCCTTGATATTTAGTTCATTTTCAGCCAATATTTTGGATTTTTGAAAATTTCACTTTTTTGTGAAAATATCCACTAAATGAGGGAATAATATGTGTGAGGGTACCCCAGGAGAGTTACAAATGTGTGTCGGTAGAATATATATCCCACGTGGGTAAAATTGAAAAAAATTTTTTTTTGGACTTAGTCATTTTTCCGGCGTTTATCAGACTTTCAGATAGGGCAAATGTCAGTAAACGTTCCGATTTCAGTTCCAGAGCGATTCGCCCAATGAGTCCTTGATATTTAGTCGTTTTCAGCCAATTTTCTGGATTTTTAAAAATTTCACTTTTTTGTGAAAATATCCACTAAATGAGGGAATAATATGTGTGAGGGTACCCCAGGAGAGTTCCAAATGTGTGTGGGTAGAATATATATCCCCGGGGGTAAAATTGAAAAAAGTTGAAAAATTTTTTTTTTTGTACTTAGTCATTTTTCCGGCGTTTATCAGACTTTCAGATTGGGGGAAATGTCAGTGAGCGTTCCGATTTCAGTTCCAGAGCGATTCGCCCAATGAGTCCTTGATATTTAGTCGTTTTCAGCCAATTTTCGGGATTTTTGAAAATGTCACTTTTTTGTAAAAATATTCACTAAATGAGGGAATAATATATGTGAGGGTACCTGAGCAGAGATCAAATGTGTGTGGGTAGAATATATATCTCACGGGGGTAAAATTGTAAAAAGTTGAAAATTTTTTTTTTCAGACTTAGTCATTTTTCCGGCGTTTATCAGACTTTGAGATAGGGGAAATGTCAGTGAGCATTCCGTTTTCAGTTCCAGAGCGATTCGCCCAATGGGTCCTTGATATTTAGTTCATTTTCAGCCAATATTTTGGATTTTTGAAACTTTCACTTTTTTGTGAAAATATCCACTAAATGAGGGAATAATATGTGTGAGGGTACCCCAGGAGAGTTACAAATGTGTGTGGGTAGAATATATATCCCACGTGGGTAAAATTGAAAATAGTTGAAAAATTTTTTTTTTTGGACTTAGTCATTTTTCCGGCGTTTATCAGACTTTCAGATAGGGCAAATGTCATTGAGCATTCCGATTTCAGTTCCAGAGCGATTCGCCCAATGAGTCCTTGATATTTAGTCGTTTTCAGCCAATTTTCTGAATTTTTGAAAATATAACTTTTTTGTAAAAATATTCACTAAATGAGGGAATAAAATGTCTGAGGGTACCCCAGGAGAGTTCCAAATGTGTGTGGGTAGAATATATATCTCACGGGGGTAAAATTGAAAAAAGTTGAAAAAATTTTTGTTTGTACTTAGTCATTTTTCCGGCGTTTATCAGACTTTCAGATAGGGTAAATGTCAGTGAGCGTTCCAATTTCAGTTCCAGAGCGATTCGCCCAATGAGTCCTTGACATTTAGTCGTTTTCAGCCTATTTTCGGGATTTTTGAAAATGTCACTTTTTTGTAAAAATATTCACTAAATGAGGGAATAATATATGTGAGGGTAGCCGAGCAGAGTTTCAAATGTGTGTGGGTAGAATATATATCTCACGGGGGTAAAATTGAAAAAAGTTGAAATTTTTTTTTTTCAGACTTAGTCATTTTTCCGGCGTTTATCAGACTTTCAGATAGGGTAAATGTCAGTGAGCGTTCCGATTTCAGTTCCAGAGCGATTCGCCCAATGAGTCCTTGATATTTAGTCGTTTTCAGCCAATTTTCTGGATTTTTGAAAATTTCACTTTTTTGTAAAAATATTCACTAAATGAGGGAATAATATGTGTGAGGGTACCCAGGGAGAGATCCAAATGTGTGTGGGTAGAATATATATCCCACGGGGGTAAAATTGAAAAAAGTTGAAAAAATTTTTTTTTTGGACTTAGTCATTTTTCTGGCGTTTATCAGACTTTCAGATAGGGTAAATGTCAGTGAGCGTTCCGATTTCAGTTCCAGAGCGATTCGCCCAATGATTCCTTGATATTTAGTCGTTTTCAGCCAATTTTCTGGATTTTTGAAAATTTCACTTTTTTGTGAAAATATCCACTAATTGAGGGAATAATATGTGTGAGGGTACCCCAGGAGAGTTCCAAATGTGTGTGGGTAGAATATATATCCCACGGGGGTAAAATTGAAAAAAGTTGAAAAAAATTTTTTTTTGGACTTAGTCATTTTTCCGGCGTTTATCAGACTTTCAGATAGGGTAAATGTCAGTGAGCGTTCCGATTTCAGTTCCAGAGCGATTCGCCTAATGAGTCCTTGATATTTAGTCGTTTTCAGCCAATTCTCGGGATTTTTGAAAATTTCACTTTTTTGTAAAAATATTCACTAAATGAGGGAATAACATCTGTGAGGGTACCCCAGGAGAGTTCCAAATGAGTGTGGGTAGAATATATATCCCACGGGGGTAAAATTGGAAAAAGTTGAAAAATTTTTTTTTTGGACTTTGTCATTTTTCCGGCGTTTATCAGACTTTCAGATTGGGGGAAATGTCAGTGAGCGTTCCGAATTCACTTCCAGAGCGAATCGCCCAATGAGTCCTTGATATTTAGTTGATTTTCAGCCAATATTTTGGATTTTTGAAAATTTCACTTTTTTGTGAAAATATCCACTAAATGAGGGAATAATATGTGTGAGGATACCGCAGGAGAGTTACAAATGTGTGTGGGTAGAATATATATCCCACGTGGGTAAAATTGAAAAAATTTTTTTTTTGGACTTAGTCATTTTTCCGGCGTTTATCAGACTTTCAGATAGGGCAAATGTCAGTGAGCGTTCCGATTTCAGTTCCAGAGCGATTCGCCCAATGAGTCCTTGATATTTAGTCGTTTTCAGCCAATTTTATTGATTTTTGAAAATTTCACTTTTTTGTGAAAATATCCACTAAATGAGGGAATAATATGTGTGAGGGTACCCCAGGAGAGTTCCAAATGAGTGTGGGTAGAATATATATCCCACGGGGGTAAAATTGAAAAAAGTTGAAAACATTTCTTTTTTGGACTTAGTCATTTTTCCGGCAATTATCAGACTTTCAGATAGGGCAAATGTCATTGAGCGTTCCGATTTCAGTTGCAGAGCGATTCGCCCAATGAGTCCTTGATATTTAGTCGTTTTCAGCCAATTTTCGGGATTTTTGAAAATTTCACTTTTTTGTAAAAATATTCACTAAATGATGAAATAATATGTGTGAGGGTACCCCATGAGAGATCCAAATGTGTGTGGGTAGAATATATATCCCACATGGGTAAAATTGAAAAAAGTTGAAAAAAATTTTTTTTTGGACATAGTCATTTTTCCGGCGTTTATCAGACTTTCAGATAGGGCAAATGTCAGTGAGCGTTCCGATTTCAGTTCCAGAGCGATTCTCCCAATGAGTCCTTGATATTTAGTCGTTTTCAGCCAATTTTCTCGGTTTTTGAAAATTTAACTTTTTTGTGAAAATATCCACTAAATGAGGGAATAATATGTGTGAGTGTACCCCAGGAGAGTTCCAAATGTGTGTGGGTAGAATATATATCTCACGGGGGTAAAATTGAAAAAAGTTGAAAATTTTTTTTTTCATACTTAGTCATTTTTCCGGCGTTTATCAGACTTTCAGATAGGGGAAATGTCAGTGAGCGTTCCGATTTCAGTTCCAGAGTGATTCGCCCAATGAGTCCTTGATATTTAGTTGTTTTCAGCCAATTTTCTGGATTTTTTAAAATTTCACTTTTTTGTGAAAATATCCACTAAATGAGGGAATAATATGTGTGAGGGTACCCCAGGAGAGATCCAAATGTGTTTGGGTAGAATATATATCCCACATGGGTAAAATTGAAAAAAGTTGAAAATTTTTTTTTTCAGACTTAGTCATTTTTCCGGCGTTTATCAGACTTTCAGATAGGGCAAATGTCAGTAAGCGTTCCGATTTCAGTTCCAGCGCGAATCACCCAATGAGACCTTGATATTTAGTCGTTTTCAGCAAATTTTCGGGATTTTTGAAAATTTTACTTTTTTGTGAAAATATCCACTAAATGAGGGAATAATATGTGTGAGGGTATCCCAGGAGAGTTCCAAATGAGTGTGGGTAGAACATATATCCCACGGGGGTAAGATTGAAAAAAGTTGAAAAAAATTTTTTTTTGGACTTAGTCATTTTTTCGGCGTTTATCAGACTTTCAGATAGGGGAAATGTCAGTGAGCGTTCCGATTTCAGTTCCAGAGCGATTCGCCCAATGAGTCCTTGATATTTAGTCGTTTTCAGCCAATATTTTGGATTTTTGAAAATTTCACTTTTTTGTGAAAATATCCGCTAAATGAGGGAATAATATGTGTGAGGGTACCCCAGGAGAGTACCAAATGAGTGTGGGTAGAACATATATCCCACGGGGGTAAGATTGAAAAAAGTTGAAAAAATTTTTTTTTTGGACTTAGTCATTTTTCCGGCGTTTATCAGACTTTCAGATAGGGCAAATTTCATTGGGCGTTCCGATTTCAGTTCCAGAGCGATTCGCCCAATGAGTCCTTGATATTTAGTCGTTTTCAGCTAATTTTCGTGATTTTTGAAAATTTCACTTTTTTGTAAAAATATTCACTAAATGAGGGAATAATATGTGTGAGTGTACCCCAGGAGAGTTCCAAATGTTTGTGGGTAGAATATATATTGCATGGGGGTAAAATTGAAAAAAGTTGAAAAAATTTTTTTTTTGGACTTAGTCATTTTTCCGGCGTTTATCAGACTTTCAGATAGGGCAAATTTCATTGAGCGTTCCGATTTCAGTTCAAGAGCGATTCGCCCAATGAGTCCTTGATATTTAGTCGTTTTCAGCTAATTTTCGTGATTTTTGAAAATTTCACTTTTTTGTAAAAATATTCACTAAAAGAGGGAATAATATGTGTGAGTGTACCCCAGGAGAGTTCCAAATGTGTGTGGGTAGAATATATATCCCACATGGGTAAAATTGAAAAAAGTTGAAAAAATTTTTTTTTTGGACATAGTCATTTTTCCGGCGTTTATCAGACTTTCAGATAGGGCAAATGTCAGTGAGCGTTCCGATTTCAGTTCCAGAGCGATTCGCACAATGAGTCCTTGATATTTAGTCGTTTTCAGCCAATTTTCGGGATTTTTGAAAATTTCACTTTTTTGTGAAAATATCCACTAATGAGGGAATAATATGTGTGAGGGTACCCGAGCAGAGTTTCAAATGTGTGTGGGTAGAATATATATCTCACGGGGGTAAAATTGAAAAAAGTTGAAATTTTTTTTTATCAGACTTAGTCATTTTTCCGGCGTTTATCAGACTTTCAGATAGGGGAAATGTCAGTGAGCGTTTCGATTTCAGCTCCAGATCGATTCGCCCAATGACTCCATGATATTTAGTCGTTTTCAGCCAATATTTTGGATTTTTGAAAATTTCACTTTTTTGTGAAAATATCCGCTAAATGAGGGAATAATATGTGTGAGGGTACCCCAGGAGAGTTACAAATGTGTGTGGGTAGAATATATATCCCACATGGGTAAAATTGAAAAAAGTTGAAAAAATTTTTTTTTTGGCCTTAGTCATTTTTCCGGCGTTTATCAGATTTTCAGATAGGGGAAATGTCAGTGAGCGTTCCGATTTCAGTTCCAGAGCGATTCGCCCAATGAGTCCTTGATATTTAGTCGTTTTCAGCCAATTTTCGGGATTTTTGAAAATTTCACTTTTTTGTGAAAATATCCACTAAATGAGGGAATAATATGTGTGAGGGTACCCCAGGAGAGTTCCAAATGTGTGTGGGTAGAATATATATCGCACGGGGGTAAAATTGAAAAAGTTGAAAAAATTTTTTTTTTGACTTAGTCATTTTTCCGCCGTTTATCAGACTTTCAGATAGGGGAAATGTCAGTGAGCGTTCCGATTTCAGTTCCAGAGCGATTCGCCCAATGAGTCCTTGATATTTAGTCGTTTTCAGCCAATTTTCGGGATTTTTGAAAATTTCACTTTTTTGTAAAAATATTCACTAAATGAGGGAATAATATGTGTGAGGGTACCCCAGGAGAGATCCAAATGTGTTTGGGTAGAATATATATCCCACATGGGTAAAATTGAAAAAAGTTGAAAATTTTTTTTTTCAGACTTAGTCATTTTTCCGGCGTTTATCAGACTTTCAGATAGGGCAAATGTCAGTAAGCGTTCCGATTTCAGTTCCAGCGCGAATCACCCAATGAGACCTTGATATTTAGTCGTTTTCAGCCAATATTTTGGATTTTTGAAAATTTCACTTTTTTGTGAAAATATCCACTAAATGAGGGAATAATATGTGTGAGGGTACCCCAGGAGAGTTACAAATGTGTGTGGGTAGAATATATATCCCACATGGGTAAAATTGAAAAAAGTTGAAAAAATTTTTTTTTTGGACATAGTCATTTTTCCGGCGTTTATCAGACTTTCAGATAGGGCAAATGTCAGTGAGCGTTCCGATTTCAGTTCCAGAGCGATTCGCCCAATAAGTCCTTGATATTTAGTCGTTTTCAGCCAATATTTTGGATTTTTGAAAATTTCACTTTTTTGTGAAAATATCCACTAAATGAGGGAATAATATGTGTGAGGGTACCCCAGGAGAGTTACAAATGTGTGTGGGTAGAATATATATCCCACATGGGTAAAATTGAAAAAAGTTGAAAAAATTTTTTTTTTGGACATAGTCATTTTTCCGGCGTTTATCAGACTTTCAGATAGGGCAAATTTCATTGAGCGTTCCGATTTCAGTTCCAGAGCGATTCGCCCAATGAGTCCTTGATATTTAGTCGTTTTCAGCTAATTTTCGTGATTTTTGAAAATTTCACTTTTTTGTAAAAATATTCACTAAATGAGGGAATATGTGTGAGTGTACCCCAGGAGAGTTCCAAATGTGTGTGGGTAGAATATATATCGCACGGGGGTAAAATTGAAAAAAGTTGAAAATTTTTTTTTTTTCGACTTAGTCATTTTTCCGGCATTTATCAGACTTTCAGATAGGGCAAATTTCATTGAGCGTTCCGATTTCAGTTCCAGAGCGATTCGCCCAATGAGTCCTTGATATTTAGTCGTTTTCAGCTAATTTTCGGGATTTTTGAAAATTTCACTTTTTTGTAAAAATATTCACTAAATGAGGGAATATGTGTGAGTGTACCCCAGGAGAGTTCCAAATGTGTGTGGGTAGAATATATATCTCCGGGGGTAAAATTGAAAAAAGTTGAAATTTTTTCTTATCAGACTTAGTCATTTTTCCGGCGTTTATCAGACTTTCAGATAGGGCAAATGTCAGTGAGCGTTCCGATTTCAGTTCCAGAGCGATTCGCCCAATGATTCCTTGATATTTAGTCGTTTTCAGTCAATTTTCGGGATTTTTGAAAATTTCACTTTTTTGTAAAAATATTCACTAAATGAGGGAATAATATGTGTGAGTGTACCCCAGGAGAGTTCCAAATGTGTGTGGGTAGAATATATATCGCACGGGGGTAAAATTGAAAAAAGTTGAAAAAATTTTTTTTTGGACTTAGTCATTTTTCCGCCGTTTATCAGACTTTCAGATAGGGGAAATGTCAGTGAGCGTTCCGATTTCAGTTCCAGAGCGATTCGCCCAATGAGTCCTTGATATTAGTCGTTTTCAGCCAATTTTCGGGATTTTTGAAAATTTCACTTTTTTGTAAAAATATTCACTAAATGAGGGAATAATATATGTGAGGGTACCCAAGCAGAGTTTCAAATGTGTGTGGGTAGAATATATATCTCACGGGGGTAAAATTGAAAAAAGATGAAATTTTTTTTTATCAGACTTAGTCATTTTTCCGGCGTTTATCAGACTTTCAGATAGGGCAAATGGCAGTGAGCGTTCCGATTTCAGTTCCAGAGCGATTCGCCCAATGAGTCCTTGATATTTAGTCGTTTTCAGCCAATTTTCGGGATTTTTGAAAATTTCACTTTTTTGTAAAAATATTCACTAAATGAGGAAATAATATGTGTGAGTGTACCCCAGGAGAGTTCCAAATGTGTGTGGGTAGAATATATATCGCACGGGGGTAAAATTGAAAAAAGTTGAAAAAAATTTTTTTTTTGTACTTAGTCATTTTTCCGGCGTTCATCAGATTTTCAGATAGGGGAAATGTCAGTGAGCGTTCCGATTTCAGTTCCAGAGCGATTCGCCCAATGAGTCCTTGATATTTAGTCGTTTTCAGCCAATTTTCGGGATTTTTGAAAATTTCACTTTTTTGTTAAAATATTCACTAAATGAGGGAATAATATATGTGAGGGTACCCGAGCAGAGTTTCAAATGTGTTTGTATAGAATATATATCTCACGGGGGTAAAATTGAAAAAAGTTTAAATTTTTTTTTATCAGACTTAGTCATTTTTCCGGCGTTTATCAGACTTTCAGATAGGGGAAATGTCAGTGAGCGTTCTGATTTCAGTTCCAGAGCGATTCGCCCAATGAGTCCTTGATATTTAGTCGTTTTCAGCCAATATTTTGGATTTTTGAAAATTTCACTTTTTTGTGAAAATATCCACTAAATGAGGGAATAATATGTGTGAGGGTACCCCAGGAGAGTTACAAATGTGTGTGGGTAGAATATATATCCCACATGGGTAAAATTGAAAAAAGTTGAAAAAAAATTTTATTTGGACATAGTAATTTTTCCGGCGTTTATCAGACTTTCAGATAGGGCAAATGTCAGTGAGCGTTCCGATTTCAGTTCCAGAGCGATTCGCACAATGAGTCCTTGATATTTAGTCGTTTTCAGCCAATTTTCGGGATTTTTGAAAATTTCACTTTTTTTTGAAAATATTCACTAAATGAGGGAATAATATATGTGAGGGTACCCGAGCAGAGTTTCAAATGTGTTTGGGTAGAATATATATCTCACGGGGGTAAAATTGAAAAAAGTTGAAATTTTTTTTTATCAGACTTAGTCATTTTTCCGGCGTTTATCAGACTTTCAGATAGGGGAAATGTCAGTGAGCGTTCCGATTTCAGTTCCAGAGTGATTCGCCCAATGAGTCCTTGATATTTAGTCGTTTTCAGCCAATATTTTGGATTTTTGAAAATTTCACTTTTTTGTGAAAATATCCACTAAATGAGGGAATAATATGTGTGAGGGTAGCCCAGGAGAGTTACAAATGTGTGTGGGTAGAATATATATCCCACATGGGTAAAATTGAAAAAAGTTGAAAAAAAATTTTATTTGGACATAGTAATTTTTCCGGCGTTTATCAGACTTTCAGATAGGGCAAATGTCAGTGAGCGTTCCGATTTCAGTTCCAGAGCGATTCGCACAATGAGTCCTTGATATTTAGTCGTTTTCAGCCAATTTTCGGGATTTTTGAAAATTTCACTTTTTTTTGAAAATATCCACTAAATGAGGGAATAATATATGTGAGGGTACCCGAGCAGAGTTTCAAATGTGTGTGGGTAGAATATATATCTCACGGGGGTAAAATTGAAAAAAGATGAAATTTTTTTTTATCAGACTTAGTCATTTTTCCGGCGTTTATCAGACTTTCAGATAGGGCAAATGGCAGTGAGCGTTCCGATTTCAGTTCCAGAGCGATTCGCCCAATGAGTCCTTGATATTTAGTCGTTTTCAGCCAATTTTCGGGATTTTTGAAAATTTCACTTTTTTGTAAAAATATTCACTAAATGAGGAAATAATATGTGTGAGTGTACCCCAGGAGAGTTCCAAATGTGTGTGGGTAGAATATATATCGCACGGGGGTAAAATTGAAAAAAGTTTAAAAAAATTTTTTTTTGTACTTAGTCATTTTTCCGGCGTTTATCAGATTTTCAGATAGGGGAAATGTCAGTGAGCGTTCCGATTTCAGTTCCAGAGCGATTCGCCCAATGAGTCCTTGATATTTAGTCGTTTTCAGCCAATTTTCGGGATCTTTGAAAATTTCACTTTTTTGTTAAAATATTCACTAAATGAGGGAATAATATATGTGAGGGTACCCGAGCAGAGTTTCAAATGTGTTTGTATAGAATATATATCTCACGGGGCTAAAATTGAAAAAAGTTTAAATTTTTTTTTATCAGACTTAGTCATTTTTCCGGTGTTTATCAGACTTTCAGATAGGGGAAATGTCAGTGAGCGTTCCGATTTCAGTTCCAGAGTGATTCGCCCAATGAGTCCTTGATATTTAGTCGTTTTCAGCCAATATTTTGGATTTTTGAAAATTTCACTTTTTTGTGAAAATATCCACTAAATGAGGGAATAATATGTGTGAGGGTACCCCAGGAGAGTTACAAATGTGTGTGGGTAGAATATATATCCCACATGGGTAAAATTGAAAAAAGTTGAAAAAAAATTTTATTTGGACATAGTAATTTTTCCGGCGTTTATCAGACTTTCAGATAGGGCAAATGTCAGTGAGCGTTCCGATTTCAGTTCCAGAGCGATTCGCACAATGAGTCCTTGATATTTAGTCGTTTTCAGCCAATTTTCGGGATTTTTGAAAATTTCACTTTTTTTTGAAAATATCCACTAAATAAGGGAATAATATATGTGAGGGTACCCGAGCAGAGTTTCAAATGTGTGTGGGTAGAATATATATCTCACGGGGGTAAAATTGAAAAAAGTTTAAATTTTTTTTTATCAGACTTAGTCATTTTTCCGGCGTTTATCAGACTTTCAGATAGGGCAAATGTCAGTGAGCGTTCCGATTTCAGTTCCAGAGCGATTCGCCCAATGAGTCCTTGATATTTAGTCGTTTTCAGCCAATATTTTGGATTTTTGAAAATTTCACTTTTTTGTGAAAATATCCACTAAATGAGGGAATAATATGTGTGAGGGTACCCCAGGAGAGTACCAAATGAGTGTGGGTAGAACATATATCCCACAGGGGTAAGATTGAAAAAAGTTGAAAAAATTTTTTTTTTGGACATAGTAATTTTTCCAGCGTTTATCAGACTTTCAGATAGGGCAAATGTCAGTGAGCGTTCCGATTTCAGTTCCAGAGCGATTCGCCCAATGAGTCCTTGATATTTAGTCGTTTTCAGCCAATTTTCGGGATTTTTGAAAATTTCACTTTTTTTTGAAAATATTCACTAAATGAGGGAATAATATATGTGAGGGTACCCGAGCAGAGTTTCAAATGTGTTTGTATAGAATATATATCTCACGGGGGTAAAATTGAAAAAAGTTTAATTTTTTTTTTATCAGACTTAGTCATTTTTCCGGTGTTTATCAGACTTTCAGATAGGGGAAATGTCAGTGAGCGTTCCGATTTCAGTTCCAGAGTGATTCGCCCAATGAGTCCTTGATATTTAGTCGTTTTCAGCCAATATTTTGGATTTTTGAAAATTTCACTTTTTTGTGAAAATATCCACTAAATGAGGGAATAATATGTGTGAGGGTACCCCAGGAGAGTTACAAATGTGTGTGGGTAGAATATATATCCCACATGGGTAAAATTGAAAAAAGTTGAAAAAAATTTTTATTTGGACATAGTAATTTTTCCGGCGTTTATCAGACTTTCAGATAGGGCAAATGTCAGTGAGCGTTCCGATTTCAGTTCCAGAGCGATTCGCCCAATGAGTCCTTGATATTTAGTCGTTTTCAGCCAATATTTTGGATTTTTGAAAATTTCACTTTTTTGTGAAAATATCCACTAAATGAGGGAATAATATGTGTGAGGGTACCCCAGGAGAGTACCAAATGAGTGTGGGTAGAACATATATCCCACAGGGGTAAGATTGAAAAAAGTTGAAAAAATTTTTTTTTTGGACTTAGTCATTTTTCCGGCGTTTATCAGACTTTCAGATAGGGCAAATTTCATTGAGCGTTCCGATTTCAGTTCCAGAGCGATTCGCCCAATGAGTCCTTGATATTTAGTCGTTTTCAGCTAATTTTCGGGATTTTTGAAAATTTCACTTTTTTGTAAAAATATTCACTAAATGAGGGAATAATATGTGTGAGTGTACCCCAGGAGAGTTCCAAATGTGTGTGGGTAGAATATATATCGCACGGGGGTAAAATTGAAAAAAGTTGAAAAAATTTTTTTTTTGGACTTAGTCATTTTTCCGCCGTTTATCAGACTTTCAGATAGGGGAAATGTCAGTGAGCGTTCCGATTTCAGTTCCAGAGCGATTCGCCCAATGGGTCCTTGATATTTAGTCGTTTTCAGTAAATTTTCGGGATTTTTGAAAATTTCACTTTTTTGTGAAAATATCCACTAAATGAGGGAATAATATGTGTGAGGGTACCCCAGGAGAGTTACAAATGTGTGTGGGTAGAATATATATCCCACATGGGTAAAATTGAAAAAAGTTGAAAAAATTTTTTTTTTGGACATAGTCATTTTTCCGGCGTTTATCAGACTTTCAGATAGGGGAAATGTCAGTGAGCGTTACGATTTCAGTTCCAGAGCGATTCGCCCAATGAGTCCTTGATATTTAGTCGTTTTCAGCCAATATTTTGGATTTTTGAAAATTTCACTTTTTTGTGAAAATATCCACTAAATGAGGGAATAATATGTGTGAGGGTACCCCAGGAGAGTACCAAATGAGTGTGGGTAGAACATATATCCCACAGGGGTAAGATTGAAAAAAGTTGAAAAAATTTTTTTTTTGGACTTAGTCATTTTTCCGGCGTTTATCAGACTTTCAGATAGGGCAAATGGCAGTGAGCGTTCCGATTTCAGTTCCAGAGCGATTCGCCCAATGAGTCCTTGATATTTAGTCGTTTTCAGCCAATTTTCGGGATTTTTGAAAATTTCACTTTTTTGTAAAAATATTCACTAAATGAGGAAATAATATGTGTGAGTGTACCCCAGGAGAGTTCCAAATGTGTGTGGGTAGAATATATATCGCACGGGGGTAAAATTGAAAAAAGTTTAAAAAAATTTTTTTTTGTACTTAGTCATTTTTCCGGCGTTTATCAGATTTTCAGATAGGGGAAATGTCAGTGAGCGTTCCGATTTCAGTTCCAGAGCGATTCGCACAATGAGTCCTTGATATTTAGTCGTTTTCAGCCAATTTTCGGGATTTTTGAAAATTTCACTTTTTTTTGAAAATATCCACTAAATGAGGGAATAATATATGTGAGGGTACCCGAGCAGAGTTTCAAATGTGTGTGGGTAGAATATATATCTCACGGGGGTAAAATTGAAAAAAGTTTAAATTTTTTTTTATCAGACTTAGTCATTTTTCCGGCGTTTATCAGACTTTCAGATAGGGGAAATGTCAGTGAGCGTTCCGATTTCAGTTCCAGAGCGATTCGCCCAATGAGTCCTTGATATTTAGTCGTTTTCAGCCAATATTTTGGATTTTTGAAAATTTCACTTTTTTGTGAAAATATCCACTAAATGAGGGAATAATATGTGTGAGGGTACCCCAGGAGAGTACCAAATGAGTGTGGGTAGAACATATATCCCACAGGGGTAAGATTGAAAAAAGTTGAAAAAATTTTTTTTTTGGACTTAGTCATTTTTCCGGCGTTTATCAGACTTTCAGATAGGGCAAATTTCATTGAGCGTTCCGATTTCAGTTCCAGAGCGATTCGCCCAATGAGTCCTTGATATTTAGTCGTTTTCAGCTAATTTTCGGGATTTTTGAAAATTTCACTTTTTTGTAAAAATATTCACTAAATGAGGGAATAATATGTGTGAGTGTACCCCAGGAGAGTTACAAATGTGTGTGGGTAGAATATATATCGCACGGGGGTAAAATTGAAAAAAGTTGAAAAAATTTTTTTTTTGGACTTAGTCATTTTTCCGCCGTTTATCAGACTTTCAGATAGGGGAAATGTCAGTGAGCGTTCCGATTTCAGTTCCAGAGCGATTCGCCAAATGAGTCCTTGATATTAGTCGTTTTCAGCCAATTTTCGGGATTTTTGAAAATTTCACTTTTTTGTAAAAATATTCACTAAATGAGGGAATAATATATGTGAGGGTACCCAAGCAGAGTTTCAAATGTGTGTGGGTAGAATATATATCTCACGGGGGTAAAATTGAAAAAAGATGAAATTTTTTTTTATCAGACTTAGTCATTTTTCCGGCGTTTATCAGACTTTCAGATAGGGGAAATGTCAGTGAGCGTTCCGATTTCAGTTCCAGAGCGATTCGCCCAATGAGTCCTTGATATTAAGTCGTTTTCAGCCAATATTTTGGATTTTTGAAAATTTCACTTTTTTGTGAAAATATCCGCTAAATGAGGGAATAATATGTGTGAGGGTACCCCAGGAGAGTTACAAATGTGTGTGGGTAGAATATATATCCCACATGGGTAAAATTGAAAAAAGTTGAAAAAATTTTTTTTTTGGACAGTCATTTTTCCGGCGTTTATCAGACTTTCAGATAGGGCAAATGTCAGTGAGCGTTCCGATTTCAGTTCCAGAGCGATTCGCCCAATGGGTCCTTGATATTTAGTCGTTTTCAGTAAATTTTCGGGATTTTTGAAAATTTCACTTTTTTGTGAAAATATCCACTAAATGAGGGAATAATATGTGTGAGGGTACCCCAGGAGAGTTACAAATGTGTGTGGGTAGAATATATATCCCACATGGGTAAAATTGAAAAAAGTTGAAAAAATTTTTTTTTTGGACATAGTCATTTTTCCGGCGTTTATCAGACTTTCAGATAGGGCAAATGTCAGTGAGCGTTCCGATTTCAGTTCCAGAGCGATTCGCCCAATGAGTCCTTGATATTAGTCGTTTTCAGCCAATTTTCGGGATTTTTGAAAATTTCACTTTTTTGTAAAAATATTCACTAAATGAGGGAATAATATATGTGAGGGTACCCAAGCAGAGTTTCAAATGTGTGTGGGTAGAATATATATCTCACGGGGGTAAAATTGAAAAAAGATGAAATTTTTTTTTATCAGACTTAGTCATTTTTCCGGCGTTTATCAGACTTTCAGATAGGGCAAATGGCAGTGAGCGTTCCGATTTCAGTTCCAGAGCGATTCGCCCATTGAGTCCTTGATATTTAGTCGTTTTCAGCCAATTTTCGGGATTTTTGAAAACTTCACTTTTTTGTAAAAATATTCACTAAATGAGGAAATAATATGTGTGAGTGTACCCCAGGAGAGTTCCAAATGTGTGTGGGTAGAATATATATCGCACGGGGGTAAAATTGAAAAAAGTTGAAAAAAATTTTTTTTTGTACTTAGTCATTTTTCCGCCGTTTATCAGATTTTCAGATAGGGGAAATGTCAGTGAGCGTTCCGATTTCAGTTCCAGAGTGATTCGCCCAGTGAGTCCTTGATATTTAGTCGTTTTCAGCCAATTTTCGGGATTTTTGAAAATTTCACTTTTTTGTTAAAATATTCACTAAATGAGGGAATAATATATGTGAGGGTACCCGAGCAGAGTTTCAAATGTGTTTGGGTAGAATATATATCTCACGGGGGTAAAATTGAAAAAAGTTGAAATTTTTTTTTATCAGACTTAGTCATTTTTCCGGCGTTTATCAGACTTTCAGATAGGGGAAATGTCAGTGAGCGTTCCGATTTCAGTTCCAGAGTGATTCGCCCAATGAGTCCTTGATATTTAGTCGTTTTCAGCCAATATTTTGGATTTTTGAAAATTTCACTTTTTTGTGAAAATATCCACTAAATGAGGGAATAATATGTGTGAGGGTACCCCAGGAGAGTTACAAATGTGTGTGGGTAGAATATATATCCCACATGGGTAAAATTGAAAAAAGTTGAAAAAAAATTTTATTTGTACTTAGTCATTTTTCCGCCGTTTATCAGATTTTCAGATAGGGGAAATGTCAGTGAGCGTTCCGATTTCAGTTCCAGAGCGATTCGCACAATGAGTCCTTGATAATTAGTCGTTTTCAGCCAATTTTCGGGATTTTTGAAAATTTCACTTTTTTTTGAAAATATCCACTAAATGAGGGAATAATATATGTGAGGGTACCCGAGCAGAGTTTCAAATGTGTGTGGGTAGAATATATATCTCACGGGGGTAAAATTGAAAAAAGTTTAAATTTTTTTTTATCAGACTTAGTCATTTTTCCGGCGTTTATCAGACTTTCAGATAGGGGAAATGTCAGTGAGCGTTCCGATTTCAGTTCCAGAGCGATTCGCCCAATGAGTCCTTGATATTTAGTCGTTTTCAGCCAATATTTTGGATTTTTGAAAATTTCACTTTTTTGTGAAAATATCCACTAAATGAGGAAATAATATGTGTGAGGGTACCCCAGGAGAGTTACAAATGTGTGTGGGTAGAATATATATCCCACATGGGTAAAATTGAAAAAAGTTGAAAAAAAATTTTTTTTGGACATAGTAATTTTTCCGGCGTTTATCAGACTTTCAGATAGGGCAAATGTCAGTGAGCGTTCCGATTTCAGTTCCAGAGCGATTCGCACAATGAGTCCTTGATATTTAGTCGTTTTCAGCCAATTTTCGGGATTTTTGAAAATTTCACTTTTTTGTGAAAATATCCACTAAATGAGGGAATAATATATGTGAGGGTACCCGAGCAGAGTTTCAAATGTGTGTGGGTAGAATATATATCGCACGGGGGTAAAATTGAAAAAAGTTGAAAAAATTTTTTTTTTGTACTTAGTCATTTTTCCGGCGTTTATCAGATTTTCAGATAGGGGAAATCTCAGTGAGCGTTCCGATTTCAGTTCCAGAGCGATTCGCCCAATGAGTCCTTGATATTTAGTCGTTTTCAGCCAATTTTCGGGATTTTTGAAAATTTCACTTTTTTGTAAAAATATTCACTAAATGAGGGAATAATATATGTGAGGGTACCCGAGCAGAGTTTCAAATGTGTGTGGGTAGAATATATATCTCACGGGGGTAAAATTGAAAAAAGATGAAATTTTTTTTTATCAGACTTAGTCATTTTTCCGGCATTTATCAGACTTTCAGATAGGGCAAATGTCAGTAAGCGTTCCGATTTCAGTTCCAGCGCGAATCACCCAATGAGACCTTGATATTTAGTCGTTTTCAGCGAATTTTCGGGATTTTTGAAAATTTCACTTTTTTGTGAAAATATCCACTAAATGAGGGAATAATATGTGTGAGGGTACCCCAGGAGAGTTCCAAATGAGTGTGGGTAGAACATATATCCCACGGGGGTAAGATTGAAAAAAGTTGAAAAAATTTTTTTTTTGGACTTAGTCATTTTTCCGGCGTTTATCAGACTTTCAGATAGGGCAAATGTCAGTGAGCGTTCCGATTTCAGTTCCAGAGCGATTCGCCCAATAAGTCCTTGATATTTAGTCGTTTTCAGCCAATATTTTGGATTTTTGAAAATTTCACTTTTTTGTGAAAATATCCACTAAATGAGGGAATAATATGTGTGAGGGTACCCCAGGAGAGTTACGAATGTGTGTGGGTAGAATATATATCCCACATGGGTAAAATTGAAAAAAGTTGAAAAAATTTTTTTTTTGGACATAGTCATTTTTCCGGCGTTTATCAGACTTTCAGATAGGGCAATTGTCAGTGAGCGTTACGATTTCAGTTCCAGAGCGATTCGCCCAATGTGTCCTTGATATTTAGTCGTTTTCAGCTAATTTTCGGGATTTTTGAAAATTTCACTTTTTTGTAAAAATATTCACTAAATGAGGGAATAATATGTGTGAGTGTACCCCAGGAGAGTTCCAAATGTGTGTGGGTAGAATATATATCTCACGGGGGTAAAATTGATAAAAGTTGAAAAAATTTTTTTTTTGGACTTAGTCATTTTTCCGGCGTTTATCAGACTTTCAGATAGGGCAAATGTCAGTGAGCGTTCCGATTTCAGTTCCAGAGCGATTCGCCCAATGAGTCCTTGATATTTAGTCGTTTTCAGCCAATTTTCGGGATTTTTGAAAATTTCACTTTTTTGTAAAAATATTCACTAAATGAGGGAATAATATATGTGAGGGTACCCGAGCAGAGTTTCAAATGTGTGTGGGTAGAATATATATCTCACGGGGGTAAAATTGAAAAAAGTTGAAATTTTTTTTTATCAGACTTAGTCATTTTTCCGGCGTTTATCAGACTTTCAGATAGGGGAAATGTCAGTGAGCGTTTCGATTTCAGCTCCAGAGCGATTCGCCCAATGACTCCTTGATATTTAGTCGTTTTCAGCCAATATTTTGGATTTTTGAAAATTTCACTTTTTTGTGAAAATATCCGCTAAATGAGGGAATAATATGTGTGAGGGTACCCCAGGAGAGTTACAAATGTGTGTGGGTAGAATATATATCCCACATGGGTAAAATTGGAAAAAGTTGAAAAAATTTTTTTTTTGGACATAGTCATTTTTCCGGCGTTTATCAGACTTTCAGATAGGGCAAATGTCAGTGAGCGTTCCGATTTCAGTTCCAGAGCGATTCGCCCAATGAGTCCTTGATATTTAGTCGTTTTCAGTCAATTTTCGGGATTTTTGAAAATTTCACTTTTTTGTGAAAATATTCACTAAATGAGGAAATAATATGTGTGAGTGTACCCCAGGAGAGTTCCAAATGTGTGTGGGTAGAATATATATCGCACGGGGGTAAAATTGAAAAAAGTTGAAAAAAATTTTTTTTTGTACTTAGTCATTTTTCCGGCGTTTATCAGATTTTCAGATAGGGGAAATGTCAGTGAGCGTTCCGATTTCAGTTCCAGAGCGATTCGCACAATGAGTGCTTGATATTTAGTCGTTTTCAGCCAATTTTCGGGATTTTTGAAAATTTCACTTTTTTGTGAAAATATCCACTAAATGAGGGAATAATATATGTGAGGGTACCCAAGCAGAGTTTCAAATGTGTGTGGGTAGAATATATATCTCACGGGGGTAAAATTGAAAAAAGTTGAAATTTTTTTTTATCAGACTTAGTCATTTTTCCGGCGTTTATCAGACTTTCAGATAGGGGAAATGTCAGTGAGCGTTCCGATTTCAGTTCCAGAGCGATTCGCCCAATGAGTCCTTGATATTTAGTCGTTTTCAGCCAATATTTTGGATTTTTGAAAATTTCACTTTTTTGTGAAAATATCCACTAAATGAGGGAATAATATGTGTGAGGGTACCCCAGGAGAGTTACAAATGTGTGTGGGTAGAATATATATCCCACATGGGTAAAATTGAAAAAAGTTGAAAAAAAATTTTTTTTGGACATAGTAATTTTTCCGGCGTTTATCAAACTTTCAGATAGGGCAAATGTCAGTGAGCGTTCCGATTTCAGTTCCAGAGCGATTCGCACAATGAGTCCTTGATATTTAGTCGTTTTCAGCCAATTTTCGGGATTTTTGAAAATTTCACTTTTTTGTGAAAATATCCACTAAATGAGGGAATAATATATGTGAGGGTACCCGAGCAGAGTTTCAAATGTGTGTGGGTAGAATATATATCTCAAGGGGGTAAAATTGAAAAAAGTTTAATTTTTTTTTTATCAGACTTAGTCATTTTTCCGGCGTTTATCAGACTTTCAGATAGGGGAAATGTCAGTGAGCGTTCCGATTTCAGTTCCAGAGCGATTCGCCCAATGAGTCCTTGATATTTAGTCGTTTTCAGCCAATACTTTGGATTTTTGAAAATTTCACTTTTTTGTGAAAATATCCACTAAATGAGGGAATAATATGTGTGAGGGTACCCCAGGAGAGTTACAAATGTGTGTGGGTAGAATATATATCCCACATGGGTAAAATTGAAAAAAGTTGAAAAAAAATTTTTTTTGGACATAGTCATTTTTCCGGCGTTTATCAGACTTTCAGATAGGGGAAATGTCAGTGAGCGTTCCGATTTCAGTTCCAGAGCGATTCGCCCAATAAGTACTTGATATTTAGTCGTTTTCAGCCAATATTTTGGATTTTTGAAAATTTCACTTTTTTGTGAAAATATCCACTAAATGAGGGAATAATATGTGTGAGGGTACCCCAGGAGAGTTACAAATGTGTGTGGGTAGAATATATATCCCACATGGGTAAAATTGAAAAAAGTTGAAAAAAATTTTTTTTTGGACATAGTCATTTTTCCGGCGTTTATCAGACTTTCAGATAGGGCAAATGTCAGTGAGCGTTCCGATTTCAGTTCCAGAGCGATTCGCCCAATGAGTCCTTGATATTAGTCGTTTTCAGCCAATTTTCGGGATTTTTGAAAATTTCACTTTTTTGTAAAAATATTCACTAAATGAGGGAATAATATATGTGAGGGTACCCAAGCAGAGTTTCAAATGTGTGTGGGTAGAATATATATCTCACGGGGGTAAAATTGAAAAAAGATGAAATTTTTTTTTATCAGACTTAGTCATTTTTCCGGTGTTTATCAGACTTTCAGATAGGGGAAATGTCAGTGAGCGTTCCGATTTCAGTTCCAGAGCGATTCGCCCAATGAGTCCTTGACATTTAGTCGTTTTCAGCCAATTTTCGGGATTTTTGAAAATGTCACTTTTTTGTAAAAATATTCACTAAATGAGGGAATAATATGTGTGAGGGTACCCCAGGAGAGTTTCAAATGTGTGTGGGTAGAATATATATCTCACGGGGGTAAAATTGAAAAAAGTTGAAAGTTTTTTTTTTCAGACTTAGTCATTTTTCCGGCGTTTATCAGACTTTCAGATTGGGGGAAATGTAATTGAGCGTTCCGATTTCAGTTCCAGAGCGATTCGTCCAATGAGTCCTTGATATTTAGTTCATTTTCAGCCGATATTTTGGATTTTTGAAAATTTCACTTTTTTGTGAAAATATCCACTAAATGAGGGAATAATATGTGTGAGGGTACCCCATCAGAGTTCCAAATGTGTGTGGGTAGAATATATATCCCACGGGGGTAAAATTGAAAAAAGTTGAAAAATTTTTTTTTTTTGGACTTAGTCATTTTTCTGGCGTTTATCAGACTTTCTGATAGGGGAAATGTCAGTGAGCATTCCGATTCCAGTACCAGAGTGATTTACCCAATAAGTCCTTGATATTTAGTCGTTTTCAGCCAATTTTTTGGATTTTTGAAAACTTCACTTTTTTGTGAAAATATCCACTAAATGAGGGAATAATATGTGTGAGGGTACCACAGGAGAGTTCCAAATGTGTTTGGGTAGAATATATATCTCACGGGGGTAAAATTGAAAAAAGTTGAAAAAAAAATTTTTTTGGACTTAGTCATTTTTCTGGCGTTTATCAGACTTTCAGACAGGTGAAATGTCAGTGAGCATTACGATTTTAGTTCCAGAGCGATTCGCCCAATGAGTCCTTGTTATTTAGTTGTTTTCAGCCATTTTTCTGGATTTTTGAAAATTTCACTTTTTTGTGAAAATATCCACTAAATGAGGGAATAATATGTGTGAGGGCACCGAAGGAGAGTTCCAAATGTGTGTGGGTAGAATATATATCCTACGGGGTAAAATTTAAAAAAGTTGAAAAATTTTTTTTTTGGACTTAGTCATTTTTCCGGCGTTTATCAGACTTTCAGATAGGGCAAATGTGAGTGAGCGTTCCGATTTCAGTTCCATAGCGATTTGCCCAATGAGTCCTTGTTATTTAGTCGTTTTCAGCCAATTTTTTGGATTTTTGAAAATTTCACTTTTTTTGTGAAAATATCCACTAAATGAGGGAATAATATGTGTGAGGGTACGCCAGGAGAGTTCCAAATGTGTGTGGGTAGAATATATATCCCACGGGGGTAAAATTGAAAAAAATTTTTTTTTGGACTTAGTCATTTTTCTGGCGTTTATCAGACTTTCAGATAGGGGAAATGTCAGTGAGCTTTCCGATTTCAGTACCAGAGTGATTTACCCAATGAGTCCTTGATATTTAGTCGTTTTCAGCCAATATTTGGGATTTTTGAAAATTTCACTTTTTTGTGAAAATATCCACTAAATGAGGGAATAATATGTGTGAGGGTACCTCAGGAGAGTTCTAAATGTGTGTGGGAAGAATATATATCCCACGGGGGTAAAATTGAAAAAAGTTGAAAAAAATTTTTTTTTGGAGTTAGTCATTTTTCTGGCGTTTATCAGACTTTCAGATAGGGGAAATGTCAGTGAGCGTTCCGATTTCAGTTCCAGAGCGATTTGCCCAATGAGTCCTTGTTATTTAGTTGTTTTCAGCCAATTTTCTGGATTTTTGAAAATTTCACTTTTTTGTGAAAATATCCACTAAATGAGGGAATAATATGTGTGAGGGTACCGAAGGAGAGTTCCAAATTTGTGTGGGTAGAATATATATCCCACGGGGGTAAAATTGAAAAAAGTTGAAAAAATTTTTTTTTTGGACTTAGTCATTTTTCCGGCGTTTATCAGACTTTCAGATAGGGCAAATGTCAGTGAGCATTACCATTTCAGTTCCAGAGCGATTCGCCCAATGAGTCCTTGATATTTAGTCGTTTTCAGCCAATTTTCTGGATTTTTGAAAATTTCACTTTTTTGTGAAAATATCCACTAAATGAGGGAATAATATGTGTGAGGGTACCCCAGGAGAGTTCCAAATGTGTGTGGGTAGAATATATATCCCACGGGGGTAAAATTGAAAAAAGTCTAAAAAAATTTTTTTTTGGACTTAGTCATTTTTCCGGCGTTTATCAGACTTTCAGATAGGGGAAATGTCTGTGAGCGTTCCGATTTTAGTTCCAGAGTGATTCGCCCAATGAGTCCTTGTTATTTAGTTGTTTTCAGCCAATTTTCTGGATTTTTTAAAATTTCACTTTTTTGTGAAAATATCCACTAAATGAGGGAATAATATGTGTGAGGGTACCTCAGGAGAGTTCTAAATGTGTGTGGGAAGAATATATATCCCACGGGGGTAAAATTGAAAAAAGTTGAAAAAAAATTTTTTTGGGAGTTAGTCATTTTTCTGGCGTTTATCAGACTTTAAGATAGGGGAAATGTCAGTGAGCATTCCCATTTCAGTTCCAGAGCGATTCGCCCAATGAGTCTTTGATATTTAGTCGTTTTCAGCCAATTTTCTGGATTTTTGAAAATTTCACTTTTTTGTGAAAATATCCACTAAATGAGGGAATAATATGTGTGAGGGTACCGAAGGAGAGTTCCAAATTTGTGTGGGTAGAATATATATCCCACGGGGGTAAAATTGAAAAAAGTTGAAAACATTTTTTTTTGTGACTTATTCATTTTTCCGGCGTTTATCAGACTTTCAGATAGGGCAAATGTCAGTGAGCGTTCCGATTTCAGTTCCAGAGCGATTCGCCCAATGAGTCCTTGATATTTAGTCGTTTTCAGCCAATTTTCTGGATTTTTGAAAATTTCACTTTTTTGTGAAAATATCCACTAAATGAGGGAATAATATGTGTGAGGGTACCGAAGGAGAGTTCCAAATTTGTGTGGGTAGAATATATATCCCACGGGGGTAAAATTGAAAAAAGTTGAAAAAAATTTTTTTTGTGACTTATTCATTTTTCCGGCGTTTATCAGACTTTCAGATAGGGCAAATGTCAGTGAGCGTTCCGATTTCAGTTCCAGAGTGATTCGCCCAATGAGTCCTTGATATTTAGTCGTTTTCAACCAATTTTCTGGATTTTTGAAAATTTCACTTTTTTGTGAAAATATCCACTAAATGAGGGAATAATATGTGTGAGGGTACCCCAGGAGAGTTCTAAATGTGTGTGGGAAGAATATATATCCCACGGGGGTAAAGTTGAAAAAAGTTGAAAAAAATTTTTTTTTGGACTTAGTCATTTTTCCGGCGTTTATCAGACTTTTAGATAGGGGAAATGTCAGTGAGCGTTCCGATTTCAGTTCCACAGCGATTCGCCCAATGTGTCCTTGTTATTTAGTTGTTTTCAGCCAATTTTCTGGATTTTTGAAAATTTCACTTTTTTGTGAAAATATCCACTAAATGAGGGAATAATAAGTATGAGGGTACCTCAGGAGAGTTCCAAATGTGTGTGGGTAGAATATATATCCCACGGGGGTAAAATTGAAAAAAGTTGAAAAAATTTTTTTTTTGGACTTAGTCATTTTTTCCGGCGTTTATCAGACTTTCAGATAGGGCAAATGGCAGTGAGTGTTCCGATTTCAGTTCCAGATCGATTCGCCCAATGAGTCCTTGATATTTAGTCGTTTTCAGCCAATTTTCTGGATTTTTGAAAATTTCACTTTTTTGTGAAAATATCCACTAAATGAGGGAATAATATGTGTGAGGGTACCGAAGGAGAGTTCCAAATTTGTGTGGGTAGAATATATATCCCACGGGGGTAAAATTGAAAAAAGTTGAAAAAATTTTTTTTTGTGACTTATTCATTTTTCCGGAGTTTATCAGACTTTCAGATAGGGCAAATGTCAGTGAGTGTTCCGATTTCAGTTCCAGATCGATTCGCCCAATGAGTCCTTGATATTTAGTCGTTTTCAGCCAATTTTCTGGATTTTTGAAAATTTCACTTTTTTGTGAAAATATCCACTAAATGAGGGAATAATATGTGTGAGGGTACCGAAGGAGAGTTCCAAATTTGTGTGGGTAGAATATATATCCCACGGGGGTAAAATTGAAAAAAGTTGAAAACATTTTTTTTTGTGACTTATTCATTTTTCCGGCGTTTATCAGACTTTCAGATAAGGGCAAATGTCAGTGAGCGTTCCGATTTCAGTTCCAGAGCGATTCGCCCAATGAGTCCTTGATATTTAGTCGTTTTCAGCCAATTTTCTGGATTTTTGAAAATTTCACTTTTTTGTGAAAATATCCACTAAATGAGGGAATAATATGTGTGAGGGTACCCCAGGAGAGTTCTAAATGTGTGTGGGAAGAATATATATCACACGGGGGTAAAATTGAAAAAAGTTGAAAAAAATTTTTTTTTGGACTTAGTCATTTTTACGGCGTTTATCAGACTTTCAGATAGGGGAAATGTCAGTGAGCGTTCCGATTTCAGTTCCAGATCGATTCGCACAATGAGTCCTTGACATTTAGTCATTTTCAGCCAATTTTCTGGATTTTTGAAAATTTCACTTTTTTGTGAAAATATCCACTAAATGAGGGAATAATATGTGTGAGGGTACCGAAGGAGAGTTCCAAATTTGTGTGGGTAGAATATATATCCCACGGGGGTAAAATTGAAAAAAGTCTAAAAAAATTTTTTTTTGGACTTAGTCATTTTTCCGGCGTTTATCAGACTTTCAGATAGGGGAAATGTCAGTGAGCATTCCGATTTCAGTTCCAGAGCGATTCGCCCAAGGAGTCCTTGTTATTTAGTCGTTTTCAGCCAATTTTCTGGATATTTGAAAATTTCACTTCTTTGTGAAAATATCCACTAAATGAGGGAATAATATGTGTGAGGGTACCCCAGGAGAGTCCTAAATGTGTGTGGGAAGAATATATATTTCACGGGGGTAAAATTGAAAAAAGTTGAAAAAATTTTTTTTTGTGACTTATTCCTTTTTCCGGCGTTTATCAGACTTTCAGATAGGGCAAATGTCAGTGAGCGTTCCGATTTCAGTTCCAGAGCGATTCGCCCAATGAGTCCTTGATATTTAGTCGTTTTCAGCCAATTTTCTGGATTTTTGAAAATTTCACTTTTTTGTGAAAATATCCACTAAATGAGGGAATAATATGTGTGAGGGTACCCCAGGAGAGTTCCAAATGTGTGTGGGTAGAATATATATCCCACGGGGGTAAAATTGAAAAAAGTCTAAAAAAATTTTTTTTTGGACTTAGTCATTTTTCCGGCGTTTATCAGACTTTCAGATAGGGGAAATGTCAGTGAGCGTTCCGATTTCAGTTCCAGAGCGATTCGCCCAATGAGTCCTTGTTATTTAGTTGTTTTCAGCCAATTTTCTGGATTTTTGAAAATTTCACTTTTTTGTGAAAATATCCACTAAATGAGGGAATAATATGTGTGAGGTTACCCCAGGAGAGTTCTAAATGTGTGTGGGAAGAATATATATCCCACGGGGGTAAAATTGAAAAAAGTTGGAAAAATTTTTTTTTTGGACTGTCATTTTTCCGGCGTTTATCAGACTTTCAGATATGGGAAATGTCAGTGAGCGTTCCGATTTCAGCTCCAGAGCGATTCGCCCAATGAGTCCTTGTTGTTTAGTTGTTTTCAGCCAATTTTCTGGATTTTTGAAAATTTCACTTTTTTGTGAAAATATCCACTAAATGAGGGAATAATATGTGTGAGGGTACCGAAGGAGAGTTCCAGATTTGTGTTTAGAATATATATCCCACAGGGGTAAAATTGAAAAAAGTTGAAAAAAATTTTTTTTGTGACTTATTCATTTTTCCCGCGTTTATCAGACTTTCAGATAGGGCAAATGTCAGTGAGCGTTCCGATTTCAGTTCCAGAGCGATTCGCCCAATGATTCCTTGATATTTAGTCGTTTTCAGCCAATTTTCTGGATTTTTGAAAATTTCACTTTTTTGTGAAAATATCCACTAAATGAGGGAATAATATGTGTGAGGGTACCCCATGAGAGTTCTTAATGTGTGTGGGAAGAATATATATCCCACGGGGGTAAAATTGAAAAAAGTTGAAAAAATTTTTTTTTGTCACTTATTCATTTTTCCGGCGTTTATCAGACTTTCAGATAGGGCAAATGTCAGTGAGCATTCCGATTTCAGTTCCAGAGCGATTCGCCCAATGATTCCTTGATATTTAGTCGTTTTCAGCCAATTTTCTGGATTTTTGAAAATTTCACTTTTTTGTGAAAATATCCACTAAATGAGGGAATAATATGTGTGAGGTTACCCCAGGAGAGTTCTTAATGTGTGTGGGAAGAATATATATCCCACGGGGGTAAAATTGAAAAAAGTTGAAAAAAATTTTTTTTGTGACTTATTCATTTTTCCGGCGTTTATCAGACTTTCAGATAGGGCAAATGTCAGTGAGCGTTCCGATTTCAGTTCCAGATCGATTCGCCCAATGAGTCCTTGATATTTAGTCGTTTTCAGCCAATTTTCTGGATTTTTGAAAATTTCACTTTTTTGTGAAAATATCCACTAAATGAGGGAATAATATGTGTGAGGGTACCGAAGGAGAGTTCCAAATTTGTGTGGGTAGAATATATATCCCACGGGGGTAAAATTGAAAAAAGTTGAAAAAATTTTTTTTTGTGACTTATTCATTTTTCCGGCATTTATCAGACTTTCAGATAGGGGAAATGTCAGTGAGCATTCTGATTTCAGTTCCAGAGCAATTCGCCCAATAAGTCCTTGATATTTAGTCGTTTTCAACCAATTTTCTGGATTTTTGAAAATTTCACTTTTTTGTGAAAATATCCACTAAATGAGGGAATAATATGTGTGACGGTTCCGAAGGAGAGTTCCAAATGTGTGTGGGTAGAATATATATCCCACGGGGGTAAAATTGAAAAAAGTCTAAAAAAATTTTTTTTTGGACTTAGTCATTTTTCCGGCGTTTATCAGACTTTCAGATACGGGAAATGTCAGTGAGCGTTCCGATTTCAGTTCCAGAGCGATTCGCCCAATGAGTCATTGTTATTTAGTTGTTTTCAGCCAATTTTCTGGATTTTTGAAAATTTCACTTTTTTGTGAAAATATCCACTAAATGAGGGAATAATATGTGTGAGGTTACCCCAGGAGAGTTCCAAATGTGTGTGGGTAGAATATATATATCACGGGGGTAAAATTGAAAAAAGTTGAAAAAATTTTTTTTTGGGACTTATTCATTTTTCCGGCGTTTATCAGACTTTCAGATAGGGGAAATGTCAGTGAGCATTCTGATTTCAGTTCCAGAGCAATTCGCCCAATGAGTCCTTGATATTTAGTCGTTTTCAGCCAATTTTCTGGATTTTTGAAAATTTCACTTTTTTGAGAAAATATCCACTAAATGAGGGAATAATATGTGTGAGGGTACCGAAGGAGAGTTCCAAATTTGTGTGGGTAGAATATATATCCCACGGGGGTAAAATTGAAAAAAGTTGAAAACCATTTTTTTTTGTGACTTATTCATTTTTACGGCGTTTATCAGACTTTCAGATAGGGCAAATGTCAGTGAGCGTTCCGATTTCAGTTCCAGAGCGATTCGCCCAATGAGTCCTTGATATTTAGTCGTTTTCAGCCAATTTTCTGGATTTTTGAAAATTTCACTTTTTTGTGAAAATATCCACTAAATGAGGGAATAATATGTGTGAGGGTACCGAAGGAGAGTTCCAAATTTGTGTGGGTAGAATATATATCCCACGGCGGTAAAATTGAAAAAAGTTGAAAAAATTTTTTTTTGTGACTTATTCATTTTTCCGGCGTTTATCAGACTTTCAGATAGGGCAAATGTCAGTGAGCGTTCCGATTTCATTTCCAGATCGATTCGCCCAATGAGTCCTTAATATTTAGTCGCTTTCAGCCAATTTTCTGGATTTTTGAAAATTTCACTTTTTTGTGAAAATATCCACTAAATGAGGGAATAATATGTGTGAGGGTACCCCAGGAGAGTTCCAAATTTGTGTGGGTAGAATATATATCCCACGGGGGTAAAATTGAAAAAAGTTGAAAAAAATTTTTTTTTGGGACTTATTCATTTTTCCGGCGTTTATCAGACTTTCAGATAGGGGAAATGTCAGTGAGCATTCTGATTTCAGTTCCAGAGCAATTCGCCCAATGAGTCTTTGATATTTAGTTGTTTTCAGCCAATTTTCTGGATTTTTGAAAATTTCACTTTTTTGTGAAAATATCCACTAAATGAGGGAATAATATGTGTGAGGGTACCCCAGGAGAGTTCCAAATGTGTGTGGGTAGAATATATATCCCACGGGGGTAAAATTGAAAAAAGCTGAAAAATTTTTTTTTTGGACTTAGTCATTTTTCCGGCGTTTATCAGACTTTCAGATACGAGAAATGTTAGTGAGCGTTCCGATTTTAGCTCCAGAGCGATTCGCCCAATGAGTCTTTGATATTTAGTCGTTTTCAGCCAATTTTCTGGATTTTTGAAAATTTCACTTTTTTGTGAAAATATCCACTAAATGAGGGAATAATATATGTGAGGGTACCGCAGGAGAGTACCAAATGTGTGTGGGAAGATTATATATCCCACGGGGGTAAAATTGAAAAAAGTTGAAAAAAATTTTTTTTTGGACTTAGTCATTTTTCCGGCGTTTATCAGACTTTCAGATAGGGCAAATGTCAGTGAGCGTTCCGATTTCAGTTCCAGATCGATTCGCCCAATGAATCCTTGATATTTAGTCGTTTTCAGCCAATTTTCTGGATTTTTGAAAATTTCACTTTTTTGTGAAAATATCCACTAAATGAGGGAATAATATGTGTGAGGGTACCCCAGGAGAGTTCCAAATGTGTGTGGGTAGAATATATATCCCACGGGGGTAAAATTGAAAAAAGTCTAAAAAAATTTTTTTTTGGACTTAGTCATTTTTCCGGCGTTTATCAGACTTTCAGATAGGGCAAATGTCAGTGAGCATTCCGATTTCAGTTCCAGAGCGATTCGCCCAATGATTCCTTGATATTTAGTCGTTTTCAGCCAATTTTCTGGATTTTTGAAAATTTCACTTTTTTGTGAAAATATCCACTAAATGAGGGAATAATATGTGTGAGGTTACCCCAGGAGAGTTCTTAATGTGTGTGGGAAGAATATATATCCCACGGGGGTAAAATTGAAAAAAGTTGAAAAAAATTTTTTTTGTGACTTATTCATTTTTCCGCCGTTTATCAGACTTTCAGATAGGGCAAATGTCAGTGAGCGTTCCGATTTCAGTTCCAGATCGATTCGCCCAATGAGTCCTTGATATTTAGTCGTTTTCAGCCAATTTTCTGGATTTTTGAAAATTTCACTTTTTTGTGAAAATATCCACTAAATGAGGGAATAATATGTGTGAGGGTACCGAAGGAGAGTTCCAAATTTGTGTGGGTAGAATATATATCCCACAGGGGTAAAATTGAAAAAAGTTGAAAAAATTTTTTTTTGTGACTTATTCATTTTTCCGGCATTTATCAGACTTTCAGATAGGGGAAATGTCAGTGAGCATTCTGATTTCAGTTCCAGAGCAATTCGCCCAATGAGTCCTTGATATTTAGTCGTTTTCAACCAATTTTCTGGATTTTTGAAAATTTCACTTTTTTGTGAAAATATCCACTAAATGAGGGAATAATATGTGTGAGGGTTCCGAAGGAGAGTTCCAAATTTGTGTGGGTAGAATATATATCCCACGGGGTTAAATTGAAAAAAGTTGAAAAAATTTTTTTTTGTGACTTATTCATTTTTCCGGCGTTTATCAGACTTTCAGATAGGGCAAATGTCAGTGAGCGTTCCGATTTCAGTTCCAGATCGATTCGCCCAATTAGTCCTTGATATTTAGTCGCTTTCAGCCAATTTTCTGGATTTTTGAAAATTTCACTTTTTTGTGAAAATATCCACTAAATGAGGGAATAATATGTGTGAGGGTACCCCAGGAGAGTTCCAAATGTGTGTGGGTAGAATATATATCCCACGGGGGTAAAATTGAAAAAAGTTGAAAAAATTTTTTTTTGGGACTTAGTCATTTTTCCGGCGTTTATCAGACTTTCAGATAGGGCAAATGTCAGTGAGCGTTCTGATTTCAGTTCCAGATCGATTCGCCCAATGAATCCATGATATTTAGGCGTTTTCAGCCAATTTTATGGATTTTTGAAAATTTCACTTTTTTGTGAAAATATCCACTAAATGAGGGAATAATATGTGTGAGGGTTCCAAAGGAGAGTTCCAAATTTGTGTGGGTAGAATATATATCCCACGGGGGTAAAATTGAAAAAAGTTGAAAAAATTTTTTTTTTGGGACTTATTCATTTTTCCGGCGTTTATCAGACTTTCAGATACGAGAAATGTCAGTGAGCATTCTGATTTCAGTTCCAGAGCAATTCGCCCAATGAGTCCTTGATATTTAGTCGTTTTCAGCCAATTTTCTGGATTTTTGAAAATTTCACTTTTTTGAGAAAATATCCACTAAATGAGGGAATAATATGTGTGAGGGTACCGAAGGAGAGTTCCAAATTTGTGTGGGTAGAATATATATCCCACGGGGGTAAAATTGAAAAAAGTTGAAAACATTTTTTTTTGTGACTTATTCATTTTTACGGCGTTTATCAGACTTTCAGATAGGGCAAATGTCAGTGAGCGTTCCGATTTCAGTTCCAGAGCGATTCGCCCAATGAGTCCTTGATATTTAGTCGTTTTCAGCCAATTTTCTGGATTTTTGAAAATTTCACTTTTTTGTGAAAATATCCACTAAATGAGGGAATAATATGTGTGAGGGTACCGAAGGAGAGTTCCAAATTTGTGTGGGTAGAATATATATCCCACGGCGGTAAAATTGAAAAAAGTTGAAAAAATTTTTTTTTGTGACTTATTCATTTTTCCGGCGTTTATCAGACTTTCAGATAGGGCAAATGTCAGTGAGCGTTCCGATTTCATTTCCAGATCGATTCGCCCAATGAGTCCTTAATATTTAGTCGCTTTCAGCCAATTTTCTGGATTTTTGAAAATTTCACTTTTTTGTGAAAATATCCACTAAATGAGGGAATAATATGTGTGAGGGTACCCCAGGAGAGTTCCAAATGTGTGTGGGTAGAATATATATCCCACGGGGGTATAATTGAAAAAAGTCTAAAAAAATTTTTTTTTGGACTTAGTCATTTTTCCGGCGTTTATCAGACTTTCAGATACGGGAAATGTCAGTGAGCGTTCCGATTTCAGTTCCAGAGCGATTCGCCCAATGAGTCCTTGTTATTTAGTTGTTTTCAGCCAATTTTCTGGATTTTTGAAAATTTCACTTTTTTGTGAAAATATCCACTAAATGAGGGAATAATATGTGTGAGGTTACCCCAGGAGAGTTCCAAATGTGTGTGGGTAGAATATATATCCCACGGGGGTAAAATTGAAAAAAGTTGAAAAAATTTTTTTTTGGGACTTAGTCATTTTTCCGGCGTTTATCAGACTTTCAGATAGGGCAAATGTCAGTGAGCGTTCCGATTTCAGTTCCAGATCGATTCGCCCAATGAATCCATGATATTTAGTCGTTTTCAGCCAATTTTATGGATTTTTGAAAATTTCACTTTTTTGTGAAAATATCCACTAAATGAGGGAATAATATGTGTGAGGGTTCCAAAGGAGAGTTCCAAATTTGTGTGGGTAGAATATATATCCCACGGGGGTAAAATTGAAAAAAGTTGAAAAAATTTTTTTTTTGGGACTTATTCATTTTTCCGGCGTTTATCAGACTTTCAGATAGGGCAAATGTCAGTGAGCGTTCCGATTTCAGTTCCAGATCGATTCGCCCAATGAATCCTTGATATTTAGTCGTTTTCAGCCAATTTTCTGGATTTTTGAAAATTTCACTTTTTTGTGAAAATATCCACTAAATGAGGGAATAATATGTGTGAGGGTACCCCAGGAGAGTTCCAAATGTGTGTGGGTAGAATATATATCCCACGGGGGTAAAATTGAAAAAAGTCTAAAAAAATTTTTTTTTGGACTTAGTCATTTTTCCGGCGTTTATCAGACTTTCAGATAGGGGAAATGTCAGTGAGCATTCTGATTTCAGTTCCAGAGCAATTCGCCCAATGAATCCTTGATATTTAGTCGTTTTCAGCCAATTTTCTGGATTTTTGAAAATTTCACTTTTTTGAGAAAATATCCACTAAATGAGGGAATAATATGTGTGAGGGTACCCCATGAGAGTTCTTAATGTGTGTGGGTAGAATATATATCCCACGGGGGTATAATTGAAAAAAGTCTAAAAAAATTTTTTTTTGGACTTAGTCATTTTTCCGGCGTTTATCAGACTTTCAGATACGGGAAATGTCAGTGAGCGTTCCGATTTCAGTTCCAGAGCGATTCGCCCAATGAGTCCTTGTTATTTAGTTGTTTTCAGCCAATTTTCTGGATTTTTGAAAATTTCACTTTTTTGTGAAAATATCCACTAAATGAGGGAATAATATGTGTGAGGGTACCCCAGGAGAGTTCCAAATGTGTGTGGGTAGAATATATATCCCACGGGGGTAAAATTGAAAAAAGCTGAAAAATTTTTTTTTTGGACTTAGTCATTTTTCCGGCGTTTATCAGACTTTCAGATAGGGCAAATGTCAGTGAGCGTTCCGATTTCAGTTCCAGATCGATTCGCCCAATGAATCCTTGATATTTAGTCGTTTTCAGCCAATTTTCTGGATTTTTGAAAATTTCACTTTTTTGTGAAAATATCCACTAAATGAGGGAATAATATGTGTGAGGGTACCCCAGGAGAGTTCCAAATGTGTGTGGGTAGAATATATATCCCACGGGGGTAAAATTGAAAAAAGTCTAAAAAAAATTTTTTTTTGGACTTAGTCATTTTTCCGGCGTTTATCAGACTTTCAGATAGGGGAAATGTCAGTGAGCATTCTGATTTCAGTTCCAGAGCAATTCGCCCAATGAATCCTTGATATTTAGTCGTTTTCAGCCAATTTTCTGGATTTTTGAAAATTTCACTTTTTTGAGAAAATATCCACTAAATGAGGGAATAATATGTGTGAGGGTACCGAAGGAGAGTTCCAAATTTGTGTGGGTAGAATATATATCCCACGGGGGTAAAATTGAAAAAAGTTGAAAAAATTTTTTTTTGTGACTTATTCATTTTTCCAGCGTTTATCAGACTTTCAGATAGGGCAAATGTCAGTGAGCGTTCCGATTTCAGTTCCAGAGCGATTCGCCCAATGAGTCCTTGATATTTAGTCGTTTTCAGCCAATTTTCTGGATTTTTGAAAATTTCACTTTTTTGTGAAAATATCCACTAAATGAGGGAATAATATGTGTGAGGTTACCCCAGGAGAGTTCTAAATGTGTGTGGGAAGAATAGATATCCCACGGGGGTAAAATTGAAAAAAGTTGAAAAAATTTTTTTTTTGGACTTAGTCATTTTTCCGGCGTTTATCAGACTTTCAGATAGGGCAAATGTCAGTGAGCGTTCCGATTTCAGTTCCAGATCGATTCGCCCAATGAGTCCTTGATATTTAGTAGTTTTCAGCCAATTTTCTGGATTTTTGAAAATTTCACTTTTTTGTGAAAATATCCACTAAATGAGGGAATAATATGTGTGAGGGTACCGAAGGAGAGTTCCAAATTTGTGTGGGTAGAATATATATCCCACGGGGGTAAAATTGAAAAAAGTTGAAAAATTTTTTTTTTGTGACTTATTCATTTTTCCGGCGTTTATCAGACTTTCAGATAGGGCAAATGTCAGTGAGCGTTCCAATTTCAGTTCCAGAGCGATTCGCCCAATGAGTCCTTGATATTTAGTCGTTTTCAGCCAATTTCTGGATTTTTGAAAATTTCACTTTTTTGTGAAAATATCCACTAAATGAGGGAATAATATGTGTGAGGGTACCGAAGGAGAGTTCCAAATTTGTGTGGGTAGAATATATATCCCACGGGGGTAAAATTGAAAAATGTTAAAAACAATTTTTTTTTGGACTTAGTCATTTTTCCGGCGTTTATCAGACTTTCAGATACGAGAAATGTCAGTGAGTGTTGCGATTTCAGCTCCAGAGCGATTCGCCCAATGAGTCCTTGATATTTAGTTGTTTTCAGCCAATTTTCTGGATTTTTGAAAATTTCACTTTTTTGTGAAAATATCCACTAAATAAGGGAATATTATGTGTGAGGGTACCCCATGAGAGTACCAAATGTGTGTGGGAAGAATATATATCCCATGGGGGTAAAATTGAAAAAAGTTGAAAAAAAATTTTTTTGGGACTTAGTCATTTTTCTGGCGTTGATCAGACTTTCAGATAGGGGAAATGTCAGTGAGCGTTCCGATTTCAGTTCCAGAGCGATACGCCCAATGAGTCCTTGATATTTAGTCGTTTTCAGCCAATTTTCTGGATTTTTGAAAATTTCACTTTTTTGTGAAAATATCCACTAAATGAGGGAATAATATGTGTGAGGGTACCCCAGGAGAGTTCCAAATGTGTTTGGGTAGAATATATATCCCACGGGGGTAAAATTGAAAAAAGCTGAAAAAATTTTTTTTTGGACTTAGTCATTTTTCCGCTGTTTATCAGACTCTCAGATACGAGAAATGTCAGTGAGCATTCCGATTTCAGCTCCAGAGCGATTCGCACAATGAGTCCTTGATATTTAGTCGTTTTCAGCCAATTTTCTGGATTTTTGAAAATTTTACTTTTTTGTGAAAATATCCACTAAATGAGGGAATAATATGTGTGAGGGTACCGCAGGAGAGTATCAAATGTGTCTGGGAAGAATATATATCCCACGGGGGTAAAATTGAAAAAAGTTGAAAAAAATTTTTTTTTGGACTTAGTCATTTTTCCGGCGTTTATCAGACTTTCAGATAGGGGAAATGTCAGTGAGCGTTCCGATTTCAGTTCCAGAGCGACACGCCCAATGAGTCCTTGATATTTAGTCGTTTTCAGCCAATTTTCTGGATTTTTGACAATTTCACTTTTTTGTGAAAATATCCAGTAAATGAGGGAATAATATGTGTGAGGGTACCCCAGGAGAGTTTCAAATGTGTGTGGGAAGATTATATATCCCACGGGGGTAAAATTGAAAAATGTTAAAAAAAATTTTTTTTTGGACTTAGTCATTTTTCTGGCGTTTATCAGACTTTCAGATACGAGAAATGTCAGTGAGCGTTGCGATTTCAGCTCCAGAGCGATTCGCCCAATGAGTCATTGATATTTAGTTGTTTTCAGCCAATTTTCTGGATTTTTGAAAATTTCACTTTTTTGTGAAAATATCCACTAAATAAGGGAATAATATGTGTGAGGGTAACCCAGGAGAGTTCCAAATGTGTGTGGGTAGAATATATATCCCACGGGGGTAAAATTGAAAAAAGTTGAAAAAAATTTTTTTTTGGACTTAGTCATTTTTCCGGCGTTTATCAGACTTTCAGATACGAGAAATGTCAGTGAGCGTTCCGATTTCAGTTCCAGAGCGATTCGCCCAATGAGTCCTTGATATTTAGTTGTTTTCAGCCAATTTTCTGGATTTTTGAAAATTTCACTTTTTTGTGAAAATATTCACTAAATGAGGGAATAATATGTTTGAGGGTACCCCAGGAGAGTTCTAAATGTGTATGGGAAGAATATATATCCCACGGGGGTAAAATTGAAAAAAGTTTAAAAAAATTTTTTTTTGGACTTAGTCATTTTTCCGGCGTTTATCAGACTTTCAGATACGAGAAATGTCAGTGAGCGTTCCGATTTCAGCTCCAGAGCGATTCGCCCAATGAGTCCTTGATATTTAGTCATTTTCAGCCAATTTTCTGGATTTTTGAAAATTTCACTTTTTTGTGAAAATATTCACTAAATGAGGGAATAATATGTTTGAGGGTACCCCAGGAGAGTTCTAAATGTGTATGGGTAGAATATATATCCCACGGGGGTAAAATTGAAAAAAGTTGAAAAAAATTTTTTTTTGGACTTAGTCATTTTTCCGGCGTTTATCAGACTTTCAGATAGGGGAAATGTCAGTGAGCGTTCCGATTTCAGTTCCAGAGCGATTCGCCCAATGAGTCCTTGATATTTAGTCGTTTTCAGCCAATTTTCTGGATTTTTGAAAATTTCACTTTTTTGTGAAAATATCCACTAAATGAGGGAATAATATGTGTGAGGGTACCACAGGAGAGTACCAAATGTGTGTGGGAAGAATATATATCCGACTGGGGTAAAATTGAAAAAAGTTGAAAAAAAAATTATTTTGGACTTAGTCATTTTTCTGCCGTTGATCAGACTTTCAGATAGGGGAAATGTCAGTGAGCGTTCCGATTTCAGTTCCAGAGCGATACGCCCAATGAGTCCTTGATATTTAGTCGTTTTCAGCCAATTTTCTGGATTTTTGAAAATTTCACTTTTTTGTGAAAATATTCACTAAATGAGGGAATAATATGTGTGAGGGTACCCCAGGAGAGTTCCAAATGTGTGTGGGTAGAATATATATCCCACGGGGGTAAAATTTAAAAAAGCTGAAAAAATTTTTTTTTGGACTTAGTCATTTTTCCGGCGTTTATCAGACTTTCAGATACGAGAAATGTCAGTGAGCGTTGCGATTTCAGCTCCAGAGCGATTCGCCCAATGAGTCCTTGATATTTAGTTGTTTTCAGCCAATTTTCTGGATTTTTGAAAATTTCACTTTTTTGTGAAAATATCCACTAAATAAGGGAATAATATGTGTGAGGGTACCCCAGGAGAGTTCCAAATGTGTTTGGGTAGAATATATATCCCACGGGGGTAAAATTGAAAAAAGTTGAAAAAAATTTTTTTTTGGACTTAGTCATTTTTCCGGCGTTTATCAGACTTTCAGATAGGGGAAATGTCAGTGAGCATTCCGATTTCAGTTCCAGAGCGACACGCCCAATGAGTCCTTGATATTTAGTCGTTTTCAGCCAATTTTCTGGATTTTTGAAAATTTGACTTTTTTGTGAAAATATCCACTAAATGAGGGAATAATATGTGTGAGGGTACCGCAGGAGAGTATCATATGTGTGTGGGAAGAATATATATCCCACGGGGGTAAAATTGAAAAAAGTTGAAAAAAATTTTTTTTTGGACTTAGTCATTTTTCTGGCGTTGATCAGACTTTCAGATAGGGGAAATGTCAGTGAGCGTTCCGATTTCAGTTCCAGAGCGATTCGCCCAATGAGTCCTTGATATTTAGTCGTTTTCAGCCAATTTTCTGGATTTTTGAAAATTTCACTTTTTTGTGAAAATATCCACTAAATGAGGGAATAATATGTGTGAGGGTAACCCAGGAGAGTTCCAAATGTGTGTGGGTAGAATATATATCCCACGGGGGTAAAATTGAAAAAAGTTGAAAAAATTTTTTTTTGTGACTTATTCATTTTTCCAGCGTTTATCAGACTTTCAGATAGGGCAAATGTCAGTGAGCGTTCCGATTTCAGTTCCAGAGCGATTCGCCCAATGAGTCCTTGATATTTAGTCGTTTTCAGCCAATTTTCTGGATTTTTGAAAATTTCACTTTTTTGTGAAAATATCCACTAAATGAGGGAATAATATGTGTGAGGTTACCCCAGGAGAGTTCTAAATGTGTGTGGGAAGAATAGATATCCCACGGGGGTAAAATTGAAAAAAGTTGAAAAAATTTTTTTTTTGGACTTAGTCATTTTTCCGGCGTTTATCAGACTTTCAGATAGGGCAAATGTCAGTGAGCGTTCCGATTTCAGTTCCAGATCGATTCGCCCAATGAGTCCTTGATATTTAGTAGTTTTCAGCCAATTTTCTGGATTTTTGAAAATTTCACTTTTTTGTGAAAATATCCACTAAATGAGGGAATAATATGTGTGAGGGTACCGAAGGAGAGTTCCAAATTTGTGTGGGTAGAATATATATCCCACGGGGGTAAAATTGAAAAAAGTTGAAAAATTTTTTTTTTGTGACTTATTCATTTTTCCGGCGTTTATCAGACTTTCAGATAGGGCAAATGTCAGTGAGCGTTCCAATTTCAGTTCCAGAGCGATTCGCCCAATGAGTCCTTGATATTTAGTCGTTTTCAGCCAATTTCTGGATTTTTGAAAATTTCACTTTTTTGTGAAAATATCCACTAAATGAGGGAATAATATGTGTGAGGGTACCGAAGGAGAGTTCCAAATTTGTGTGGGTAGAATATATATCCCACGGGGGTAAAATTGAAAAATGTTAAAAACAATTTTTTTTTGGACTTAGTCATTTTTCCGGCGTTTATCAGACTTTCAGATACGAGAAATGTCAGTGAGTGTTGCGATTTCAGCTCCAGAGCGATTCGCCCAATGAGTCCTTGATATTTAGTTGTTTTCAGCCAATTTTCTGGATTTTTGAAAATTTCACTTTTTTGTGAAAATATCCACTAAATAAGGGAATAATATGTGTGAGGGTACCCCAGGAGAGTTCCAAATGTGTTTGGGTAGAATATATATCCCACGGGGGTAAAATTGAAAAAAGTTGAAAAAAATTTTTTTTTGGACTTAGTCATTTTTCCGGCGTTTATCAGACTTTCAGATAGGGGAAATGTCAGTGAGCATTCCGATTTCAGTTCCAGAGCGACACGCCCAATGAGTCCTTGATATTTAGTCGTTTTCAGCCAATTTTCTGGATTTTTGAAAATTTGACTTTTTTGTGAAAATATCCACTAAATGAGGGAATAATATGTGTGAGGGTACCGCAGGAGAGTATCATATGTGTGTGGGAAGAATATATATCCCACGGGGGTAAAATTGAAAAAAGTTGAAAAAAATTTTTTTTTGGACTTAGTCATTTTTCTGGCGTTGATCAGACTTTCAGATAGGGGAAATGTCAGTGAGCGTTCCGATTTCAGTTCCAGAGCGATTCGCCCAATGAGTCCTTGATATTTAGTCGTTTTCAGCCAATTTTCTGGATTTTTGAAAATTTCACTTTTTTGTGAAAATATCCACTAAATGAGGGAATAATATGTGTGAGGGTAACCCAGGAGAGTTCCAAATGTGTGTGGGTAGAATATATATCCCACGGGGGTAAAATTGAAAAAAGTTGAAAAAATTTTTTTTTGTGACTTATTCATTTTTCCAGCGTTTATCAGACTTTCAGATAGGGCAAATGTCAGTGAGCGTTCCGATTTCAGTTCCAGAGCGATTCGCCCAATGAGTCCTTGATATTTAGTCGTTTTCAGCCAATTTTCTGGATTTTTGAAAATTTCACTTTTTTGTGAAAATATCCACTAAATGAGGGAATAATATGTGTGAGGTTACCCCAGGAGAGTTCTAAATGTGTGTGGGAAGAATAGATATCCCACGGGGGTAAAATTGAAAAAAGTTGAAAAAATTTTTTTTTTGGACTTAGTCATTTTTCCGGCGTTTATCAGACTTTCAGATAGGGCAAATGTCAGTGAGCGTTCCGATTTCAGTTCCAGATCGATTCGCCCAATGAGTCCTTGATATTTAGTAGTTTTCAGCCAATTTTCTGGATTTTTGAAAATTTCACTTTTTTGTGAAAATATCCACTAAATGAGGGAATAATATGTGTGAGGGTACCGAAGGAGAGTTCCAAATTTGTGTGGGTAGAATATATATCCCACGGGGGTAAAATTGAAAAAAGTTGAAAAATTTTTTTTTTGTGACTTATTCATTTTTCCGGCGTTTATCAGACTTTCAGATAGGGCAAATGTCAGTGAGCGTTCCAATTTCAGTTCCAGAGCGATTCGCCCAATGAGTCCTTGATATTTAGTCGTTTTCAGCCAATTTCTGGATTTTTGAAAATTTCACTTTTTTGTGAAAATATCCACTAAATGAGGGAATAATATGTGTGAGGGTACCGAAGGAGAGTTCCAAATTTGTGTGGGTAGAATATATATCCCACGGGGGTAAAATTGAAAAATGTTAAAAACAATTTTTTTTTGGACTTAGTCATTTTTCCGGCGTTTATCAGACTTTCAGATACGAGAAATGTCAGTGAGTGTTGCGATTTCAGCTCCAGAGCGATTCGCCCAATGAGTCCTTGATATTTAGTTGTTTTCAGCCAATTTTCTGGATTTTTGAAAATTTCACTTTTTTGTGAAAATATCCACTAAATAAGGGAATATTATGTGTGAGGGTACCCCATGAGAGTACCAAATGTGTGTGGGAAGAATATATATCCCATGGGGGTAAAATTGAAAAAAGTTGAAAAAAAATTTTTTTGGGACTTAGTCATTTTTCTGGCGTTGATCAGACTTTCAGATAGGGGAAATGTCAGTGAGCGTTCCGATTTCAGTTCCAGAGCGATACGCCCAATGAGTCCTTGATATTTAGTCGTTTTCAGCCAATTTTCTGGATTTTTGAAAATTTCACTTTTTTGTGAAAATATCCACTAAATGAGGGAATAATATGTGTGAGGGTACCCCAGGAGAGTTCCAAATGTGTTTGGGTAGAATATATATCCCACGGGGGTAAAATTGAAAAAAGCTGAAAAAATTTTTTTTTGGACTTAGTCATTTTTCCGCTGTTTATCAGACTCTCAGATACGAGAAATGTCAGTGAGCATTCCGATTTCAGCTCCAGAGCGATTCGCACAATGAGTCCTTGATATTTAGTCGTTTTCAGCCAATTTTCTGGATTTTTGAAAATTTTACTTTTTTGTGAAAATATCCACTAAATGAGGGAATAATATGTGTGAGGGTACCGCAGGAGAGTATCAAATGTGTCTGGGAAGAATATATATCCCACGGGGGTAAAATTGAAAAAAGTTGAAAAAAATTTTTTTTTGGACTTAGTCATTTTTCCGGCGTTTATCAGACTTTCAGATACGAGAAATGTCAGTGAGCGTTCCGATTTCAGCTCCAGAGCGATTCGCCCAATGAGTCCTTGATATTTAGTCATTTTCAGCCAATTTTCTGGATTTTTGAAAATTTCACTTTTTTGTGAAAATATCCACTAAATGAGGGAATAATATGTGTGAGGGTAACCCAGGAGAGTTCCAAATGTGTGTGGGTAGAATATATATCCCACGGGGGTAAAATTGAAAAAAGTTGAAAAAAATTTTTTTTTGGACTTAGTCATTTTTCCGGCGTTTATCAGACTTTCAGATAGGGGAAATGTCAGTGAGCGTTCCGATTTCAGTTCCAGAGCGACACGCCCAATGAGTCCTTGATATTTAGTCGTTTTCAGCCAATTTTCTGGATTTTTGACAATTTCACTTTTTTGTGAAAATATCCAGTAAATGAGGGAATAATATGTGTGAGGGTACCCCAGGAGAGTTTCAAATGTGTGTGGGAAGATTATATATCCCACGGGGGTAAAATTGAAAAATGTTAAAAAAAATTTTTTTTTGGACTTAGTCATTTTTCTGCCGTTGATCAGACTTTCAGATAGGGGAAATGTCAGTGAGCGTTCCGATTTCAGTTCCAGAGCGATACGCCCAATGAGTCCTTGATATTTAGTCGTTTTCAGCCAATTTACTGGATTTTTGAAAATTTCACTTTTTTGTGAAAATATTCACTAAATGAGGGAATAATATGTGTGAGGGTACCCCAGGAGAGTTCCAAATGTGTGTGGGTAGAATATATATCCCACGGGGGTAAAATTTAAAAAAGCTGAAAAAATTTTTTTTTGGACTTAGTCATTTTTCTGGCGTTTATCAGACTTTCAGATACGAGAAATGTCAGTGAGCGTTCCGATTTCAGTTCCAGAGCGATTCGCCCAATGAGTCCTTGATATTTAGTTGTTTTCAGCCAATTTTCTGGATTTTTGAAAATTTCACTTTTTTGTGAAAATATTCACTAAATGAGGGAATAATATGTTTGAGGGTACCCCAGGAGAGTTCTAAATGTGTATGGGAAGAATATATATCCCACGGGGGTAAAATTGAAAAAAGTTTAAAAAAATTTTTTTTTGGACTTAGTCATTTTTCCGGCGTTTATCAGACTTTCAGATACGAGAAATGTCAGTGAGCGTTCCGATTTCAGCTCCAGAGCGATTCGCCCAATGAGTCCTTGATATTTAGTCATTTTCAGCCAATTTTCTGGATTTTTGAAAATTTCACTTTTTTGTGAAAATATTCACTAAATGAGGGAATAATATGTTTGAGGGTACCCCAGGAGAGTTCTAAATGTGTATGGGTAGAATATATATCCCACGGGGGTAAAATTGAAAAAAGTTGAAAAAAAATTTTTTTTGGACTTAGTCATTTTTCCGGCGTTTATCAGACTTTCAGATAGGGGAAATGTCAGTGAGCGTTCCGATTTCAGTTCCAGAGCGACACGCCCAATGAGTCCTTGATATTTAGTCGTTTTCAGCCAATTTTCTGGATTTTTGACAATTTCACTTTTTTGTGAAAATATCCAGTAAATGAGGGAATAATATGTGTGAGGGTAACCCAGGAGAGTTCCAAATGTGTGTGGGTAGAATATATATCCCACGGGGGTAAAATTGAAAAAAGTTGAAAAAAATTTTTTTTTGGACTTAGTCATTTTTCCGGCGTTTATCAGACTTTCAGATACGAGAAATGTCAGTGAGCGTTCCGATTTCAGTTCCAGAGCGATTCGCCCAATGAGTCCTTGATATTTAGTTGTTTTCAGCCAATTTTCTGGATTTTTGAAAATTTCACTTTTTTGTGAAAATATTCACTAAATGAGGGAATAATATGTTTGAGGGTACCCCAGGAGAGTTCTAAATGTGTATGGGAAGAATATATATCCCACGGGGGTAAAATTGAAAAAAGTTTAAAAAAATTTTTTTTTGGACTTAGTCATTTTTCCGGCGTTTATCAGACTTTCAGATACGAGAAATGTCAGTGAGCGTTCCGATTTCAGCTCCAGAGCGATTCGCCCAATGAGTCCTTGATATTTAGTCATTTTCAGCCAATTTTCTGGATTTTTGAAAATTTCACTTTTTTGTGAAAATATTCACTAAATGAGGGAATAATATGTTTGAGGGTACCCCAGGAGAGTTCTAAATGTGTATGGGTAGAATATATATCCCACGGGGGTAAAATTGAAAAAAGTTGAAAAAAATTTTTTTTTGGACTTAGTCATTTTTCCGGCGTTTATCAGACTTTCAGACAGGGGAAATGTCAGTGAGCGTTCCGATTTCAGTTCCAGAGCGATTCGCCCAATGAGTCCTTGATATTTAGTCGTTTTCAGCCAATTTTCTGGATTTTTGAAAATTTCACTTTTTTGTGAAAATATCCACTAAATGAGGGAATAATATGTGTGAGGGTACCACAGGAGAGTACCAAATGTGTGTGGGAAGAATATATATCCGACTGGGGTAAAATTGAAAAAAGTTGAAAAAAAAATTATTTTGGACTTAGTCATTTTTCTGCCGTTGATCAGACTTTCAGATAGGGGAAATGTCAGTGAGCGTTCCGATTTCAGTTCCAGAGCGATTCGCCCAATGAGTCCTTGATATTTAGTCGTTTTCAGCCAATTTTCTGGATTTTTGAAAATTTCACTTTTTTGTGAAAATATTCACTAAATGAGGGAATAATATGTGTGAGGGTACCCCAGGAGAGTTCCAAATGTGTGTGGGTAGAATATATATCCCACGGGGGTAAAATTTAAAAAAGCTGAAAAAATTTTTTTTTGGACTTAGTCATTTTTCCGGCGTTTATCAGACTTTCAGATACGAGAAATGTCAGTGAGCGTTGCGATTTCAGCTCCAGAGCGATTCGCCCAATGAGTCCTTGATATTTAGTTGTTTTCAGCCAATTTTCTGGATTTTTGAAAATTTCACTTTTTTGTGAAAATATCCACTAAATAAGGGAATAATATGTGTGAGGGTACCCCAGGAGAGTTCCAAATGTGTGTGGGTAGAATATATATCCCACGGGGGTAAAATTTAAAAAAGCTGAATAAATTTTTTTTTGGACTTAGTCATTTTTCTGGCGTTTATCAGACTTTCAGATACGAGAAATGTCAGTGAGCGTTGCGATTTCAGCTCCAGAGCGATTCGCCCAATGAGTCCTTGATATTTAGTTGTTTTCAGCCAATTTTCTGGATTTTTGAAAATTTCACTTTTTTGTGAAAATATCCACTAAATAAGGGAATAATATGTGTGAGGGTACCCCATGAGAGTACCAAATGTGTGTGGGAAGAATATATATCCCATGGGGGTAAAATTGAAAAAAGTTGAAAAAAATTTTTTTTTGGACTTAGTCATTTTTCCGGCGTTTATCAGACTTTCAGATACGAGAAATGTCAGTGAGCGTTCCGATTTCAGCTCCAGAGCGATTCGCCCAATGAGTCCTTGATATTTAGTCATTTTCAGCCAATTTTCTGGATTTTTGAAAATTTCACTTTTTTGTGAAAATATTCACTAAATGAGGGAATAATATGTGTGATGGTACCCCAGGAGAGTTCTAAATGTGTATGGGTAGAATATATATCCCACGGGGGTAAAATTGAAAAAAGTTGAAAAAAATTTTTTTTTGGACTTAGTCATTTTTCCGGCGTTTATCAGACTTTCAGACAGGGGAAATGTCAGTGAGCGTTCCGATTTCAGTTCCAGAGCGATTCGCCCAATGAGTCCTTGATATTTAGTCGTTTTCAGCCAATTTTCTGGATTTTTGAAAATTTCACTTTTTTGTGAAAATATCCACTAAATGAGGGAATAATATGTGTGAGGGTACCACAGGAGAGTACCAAATGTGTGTGGGAAGAATATATATCCGACTGGGGTAAAATTGAAAAAAGTTGAAAAAAAAATTATTTTGGACTTAGTCATTTTTCTGCCGTTGATCAGACTTTCAGATAGGGGAAATGTCAGTGAGCGTTCCGATTTCAGTTCCAGAGCGATTCGCCCAATGAGTCCTTGATATTTAGTCGTTTTCAGCCAATTTTCTGGATTTTTGAAAATTTCACTTTTTTGTGAAAATATTCACTAAATGAGGGAATAATATGTGTGAGGGTACCCCAGGAGAGTTCCAAATGTGTGTGGGTAGAATATATATCCCACGGGGGTAAAATTTAAAAAAGCTGAAAAAATTTTTTTTTGGACTTAGTCATTTTTCCGGCGTTTATCAGACTTTCAGATACGAGAAATGTCAGTGAGCGTTGCGATTTCAGCTCCAGAGCGATTCGCCCAATGAGTCCTTGATATTTAGTTGTTTTCAGCCAATTTTCTGGATTTTTGAAAATTTCACTTTTTTGTGAAAATATCCACTAAATAAGGGAATAATATGTGTGAGGGTACCCCAGGAGAGTTCCAAATGTGTTTGGGTAGAATATATATCCCACGAAGGTAAAATTGAAAAAAGTTGAAAAAAATTTTTTTTTTGGACTTAGTCATTTTTCCGGCGTTTATCAGACTTTCAGATACGAGAAATGTCAGTGAGCGTTCCGATTTCAGCTCCAGAGCGATTCGCCCAATGAGTCCTTGATATTTAGTCATTTTCAGCCAATTTTCTGGATTTTTGAAAATTTCACTTTTTTGTGAAAATATCCACTAAATGAGGGAATAATATGTGTCAGGGTAACCCAGGAGAGTTCCAAATGTGTGTGGGTAGAATATATATCCCACGGGGGTAAAATTGAAAAAAGTTGAAAAAAATTTTTTTTTGGACTTAGTCATTTTTCCGGCGTTTATCAGACTTTCAGATAGGGGAAATGTCAGTGAGCATTCCGATTTCAGTTCCAGAGCGACACGCCCAATGAGTCCTTGATATTTAGTCGTTTTCAGCCAATTTTCTGGATTTTTGACAATTTCACTTTTTTGTGAAAATATCCAGTAAATGAGGGAATAATATGTGTGAGGGTACCCCAGGAGAGTTTCAAATGTGTGTGGGAAGATTATATATCCCACGGTTGTAAAATTGAAAAATGTTAAAAAAAATTTTTTTTTGGACTTAGTCATTTTTCCGGCGTTTATCAGACTTTCAGATACGAGAAATGTCAGTGAGCGTTCCGATTTCAGCTCCAGAGCGATTCGCCCAATGAGTCCTTGATATTTAGTCATTTTCAGCCAATTTTCTGGATTTTTGAAAATTTCACTTTTTTGTGAAAATATCCACTAAATGAGGGAATAATATGTGTGAGGGTACCCCAGGAGAGTACCAAATGTGTGTGGGAAGAATATATATCCGACTGGGGTAAAATTGAAAAAAGTTGAAAAAAAAATTATTTTGGACTTAGTCATTTTTCTGCCGTTGATCAGACTTTCAGATAGGGGAAATGTCAGTGAGCGTTCTGATTTCAGTTCTAGAGCGATACGCCCAATGAGTCCTTGATATTTAGTCGTTTTCAGCCAATTTTCTGGATTTTTGAAAATTTCACTTTTTTGTGAAAATATTCACTAAATGAGGGAATAATATGTGTGAGGGTACCCCAGGAGAGTTCCAAATGTGTGTGGGTAGAATATATATCCCACGGGGGTAAAATTTAAAAAAGCTGAAAAATTTTTTTTTTGGACTTAGTCATTTTTCCAGTGTTTATCAGACTTTCAGATAGGGCAAATGTCAGTGAGCGTTCCAATTTCAGTTCCAGAGCGATTCGCCCAATGAGTCTTTGATATTTAGTCGTTTTCAGCCAATTTTCTGGATTTTTGAAAATTTGACTTTTTTGTGAAAATATCCACTAAATGAGGGAATAATATGTGTGAGGGTACCGCAGGAGAGTATCATATGTGTGTGGGAAGAATATATATCGCACGGGGGTAAAATTGAAAAAAGTTGAAAAAAATTTTTTTTTGGACTTAGTCATTTTTCCGGCGTTTATCAGACTTTCAGATACGAGAAATGTCAGTGAGCGTTCCGATTTCAGCTCCAGAGCGATTCGCCCAATGAGTCCTTGATATTTAGTCGTTTTCAGCCAATTTTCTGGATTTTTGAAAATTTCACTTTTTTGTGAAAATATTCACTAAATGAGGGAATAATATGTGTGAGGGTACCCCAGGAGAGTTCTAAATGTGTGTGGGAAGAATATATATCCCATGGGGGTAAAATTGAAAAGAGTTTAAAAAAAATTTTTTTTGGACTTAGTCATTTTTCTGGCGTTGATCAGACTTTCAGATAGGGGAAATGTCAGTGAGCGTTCCGATTTCAGTTCCAGAGCGATTCGCCCAATGAGTCCTTGATATTTAGTCGTTTTCAGCCAATTTTCTGGATTTTTGAAAATTTCACTTTTTTGTGAAAATATCCACTAAATGAGGGAATAATATGTGTGAGGGTAACCCAGGAGAGTTCCAAATGTGTGTGGGTAGAGTATATATCCCACGGGGGTAAAATTGAAAAAAGTTGAAAAAATTTTTTTTTTGGACTTAGTCATTTTTCTGGCGTTTATCAGACTTTCAGATAGGGGAAATGTCAGTGAGCGTTCCGATTTCAGTTCCAGAGTGAATCGCCCAATGAGTCCTTGATATTTAGTTGTTTTCAGCCAATTTTCTAGATTTTTGAAAATTTCACTTTTTTGTGAAAATATCCACTAAATGAGGGAATAATATGTGTGAGGGTACCACAGGAGAGTACCAAATGTGTGTGGGAAGAATATATATCCGACGGGGGTAAAATTGAAAAAAGTTGAAAAAAAAATTTTTTTGGACTTAGTCATTTTTCTGGCGTTGATCAGACTTTCAGAGAGGGCAAATGTCAATGAGCGTTCCAATTTCAGTTCCAGAGCGATTCGCCCAATGAGTCTTTGATATTTAGTCGTTTTCAGCCAATTTTCTGGATTTTTGAAAATTTCACTTTTTTGTGAAAATATCCACTAAATGAGGGAATAATATGTGTGAGGGTACCCCAGGAGAGTTTCAAATGTGTGTGGGAAGATTATATATCCCACGGGGGTAAAATTGAAAAATGTTAAAAAAAAATTTTTTTTGGACTTAGTCATTTTTCCGGCGTTTATCAGACTTTCAGATAGGGGAAATGTCAGTGAGCGTTCCGATTTCAGTTCCCGAGCGATTCGCCCAATGAGTCCTTGATATTTAGTCGTTTTCAGCCAATTTTCTGGATTTTTGAAAATTTCACTTTTTTGTGAAAATATCCACTAAATGAGGGAATAATATGTGTGAGGGTACCACAGGAGAGTACCAAATGTGTGTGGGAAGAATATATATCCGACTGGGGTAAAATTGAAAAAAGTTGAAAAAATTTTTTTTTTTGACTTAGTCATTTTTCTGGCGTTGATCAGACTTTCAGAGAGGGGAAATGTCAGTGAGCGTTCCGATTTCAGTTCCAGAGCGATACGCCCAATGAGTCCTTGATATTTAGTCGTTTTCAGCCAATTTTCTGGATTTTTGAAAATTTCACTTTTTTGTGAAAATATCCACTAAATGAGGGAATAATATGTGTGAGGGTAACCCAGGAGAGTTCAAAATGTGTGTGGGTAGAATATATATCCCACGGGGGTAAAATTTAAAAAAGCTGAAAAAATTTTTTTTTGGACTTAGTCATTTTTCTGCCGTTGATCAGACTTTCAGATAGGGGAAATGTCAGTGAGCGTTCCGATTTCAGTTCCAGAGCGATACGCCCAATGAGTCCGTGATATTTAGTCGTTTTCAGCCAATTTTCTGGATTTTTGAAAATTTCACTTTTTTGTGAAAATATCCACTAAATAAGGGAATAATATGTGTGAGGGTACCCCATGAGAGTACCAAATGTGTGTGGGAAGAATATATATCCCATGGGGGTAAAATTGAAAAAAGTTGAAAAAAAATTTTTTTTGGACTTAGTCATTTTTCTGGCGTTGATCAGACTTTCAGATAGGGGAAATGTCAGTGAGCGTTCCGATTTCAGTTCCAGAGCGATACGCCCAATGAGTCCTTGATATTTAGTCGTTTTCTGCCAATTTTCTGGATTTTTGAAAATTTCACTTTTTTGTGAAAATATCCAGTAAATGAGGGAATAATATGTGTGAGGGTACCCCAGGAGAGTTTCAAATGTGTGTGGGAAGATTATATATCCCACGGTTGTAAAATTGAAAAATGTTAAAAAAAAATTTTTTTTGGACTTAGTCATTTTTCCGGCGTTTATCAGACTTTCAGATACGAGAAATGTCAGTGAGCGTTCCGATTTCAGCTCCAGAGCGATTCGCCCAATGAGTCCTTGATATTTAGTCATTTTCAGCCAATTTTCTGGATTTTTGAAAATTTCACTTTTTTGTGAAAATATCCACTAAATGAGGGAATAATATGTGTGAGGGTACCCCAGGAGAGTTCCAAATGTGTGTGGGTAGAATATATATCCCACGGGGGTAAAATTGAAAAAAGTTGAAAAAAATTTTTTTTTGGACTTAGTCATTTTTCTGCCGTTTATCAGACTTTCAGATAGGGGAAATGTCAGTGAGCGTTCCGATTTCAGTTCCAGAGCGATTCGCCCAATGAGTCCTTGATATTTAGTTGTTTTCAGCCAATTTTCTGGATTTTTGAAAATTTCACTTTTTTGTGAAAATATTCACTAAATGAGGGAATAATATGTTTGAGGGTACCCCAGGAGAGTTCTAAATGTGTATGGGAAGAATATATATCCCACGGGGGTAAAATTGAAAAAAGTTGAAAAAAATTTTTTTTTGGACTTAGTCATTTTTCCGGCGTTTATCAGACTTTCAGATAGGGGAAATGTCAGTGAGCGTTCCGATTTCAGTTCCAGAGCGATTCGCCCAATGAGTCCTTGATCTTTAGTCGTTTTCAGCCAATTTTCTGGATTTTTGAAAATTTCACTTTTTTGTGAAAATATCCACTAAATGAGGGAATAATATGTGTGAGGGTACCACAGGAGAGTACCAAATGTGTGTGGGAAGAATATATATCCGACTGGGGTAAAATTGAAAAAAGTTGAAAAAAAAATTATTTTGGACTTAGTCATTTTTCTGCCGTTGATCAGACTTTCAGATAGGGGAAATGTCAGTGAGCGTTCTGATTTCAGTTCTAGAGCGATACGCCCAATGAGTCCTTGATATTTAGTCGTTTTCAGCCAATTTTCTGGATTTTTGAAAATTTGACTTTTTTGTGAAAATATCCACTAAATGAGGGAATAATATGTGTGAGGGTACCGCAGGAGAGTATCATATGTGTGTGGGAAGAATATATATCCCACGGGGGTAAAATTGAAAAAAGTTGAAAAAAATTTTTTTTTGGACTTAGTCATTTTTCCGGCGTTTATCAGACTTTCAGATACGAGAAATGTCAGTGAGCGTTCCGATTTCAGCTCCAGAGCGATTCGCCCAATGAGTCCTTGATATTTAGTCATTTTCAGCCAATTTTCTGGATTTTTGAAAATTTCACTTTTTTGTGAAAATATCCACTAAATGAGGGAATAATATGTGTCAGGGTAACCCAGGAGAGTTCCAAATGTGTGTGGGTAGAATATATATCCCACGGGGGTAAAATTGAAAAAAGTTGAAAAAAATTTTTTTTTGGACTTAGTCATTTTTCCGGCGTTTATCAGACTTTCAGATAGGGGAAATGTCAGTGAGCATTCCGATTTCAGTTCCAGAGCGACACGCCCAATGAGTCCTTGATATTTAGTCGTTTTCAGCCAATTTTCTGGATTTTTGACAATTTCACTTTTTTGTGAAAATATCCAGTAAATGAGGGAATAATATGTGTGAGGGTACCCCAGGAGAGTACCAAATGTGTGTGGGAAGAATATATATCCGACTGGGGTAAAATTGAAAAAAGTTGAAAAAAAAATTATTTTGGACTTAGTCATTTTTCTGCCGTTGATCAGACTTTCAGATAGGGGAAATGTCAGTGAGCGTTCTGATTTCAGTTCTAGAGCGATACGCCCAATGAGTCCTTGATATTTAGTCGTTTTCAGCCAATTTTCTGGATTTTTGAAAATTTCACTTTTTTGTGAAAATATTCACTAAATGAGGGAATAATATGTGTGAGGGTACCCCAGGAGAGTTCCAAATGTGTGTGGGTAGAATATATATCCCACGGGGGTAAAATTTAAAAAAGCTGAAAAATTTTTTTTTTGGACTTAGTCATTTTTCCAGTGTTTATCAGACTTTCAGATAGGGCAAATGTCAGTGAGCGTTCCAATTTCAGTTCCAGAGCGATTCGCCCAATGAGTCTTTGATATTTAGTCGTTTTCAGCCAATTTTCTGGATTTTTGAAAATTTGACTTTTTTGTGAAAATATCCACTAAATGAGGGAATAATATGTGTGAGGGTACCGCAGGAGAGTATCATATGTGTGTGGGAAGAATATATATCCCACGGGGGTAAAATTGAAAAAAGTTGAAAAAAATTTTTTTTTGGACTTAGTCATTTTTCCGGCGTTTATCAGACTTTCAGATACGAGAAATGTCAGTGAGCGTTCCGAGTTCAGCTCCAGAGCGATTCGCCCAATGAGTCCTTGATATTTAGTCGTTTTCAGCCAATTTTCTGGATTTTTGAAAATTTCACTTTTTTGTGAAAATATTCACTAAATGAGGGAATAATATGTGTGAGGGTACCCCAGGAGAGTTCTAAATGTGTGTGGGAAGAATATATATCCCATGGGGGTAAAATTGAAAAGAGTTTAAAAAAAATTTTTTTTGGACTTAGTCATTTTTCTGGCGTTGATCAGACTTTCAGATAGGGGAAATGTCAGTGAGCGTTCCGATTTCAGTTCCAGAGCGATTCGCCCAATGAGTCCTTGATATTTAGTCGTTTTCAGCCAATTTTCTGGATTTTTGAAAATTTCACTTTTTTGTGAAAATATCCACTAAATGAGGGAATAATATGTGTGAGGGTAACCCAGGAGAGTTCCAAATGTGTGTGGGTAGAGTATATATCCCACGGGGGTAAAATTGAAAAAAGTTGAAAAAATTTTTTTTTTGGACTTAGTCATTTTTCTGGCGTTTATCAGACTTTCAGATAGGGGAAATGTCAGTGAGCGTTCCGATTTCAGTTCCAGAGTGAATCGCCCAATGAGTCCTTGATATTTAGTTGTTTTCAGCCAATTTTCTAGATTTTTGAAAATTTCACTTTTTTGTGAAAATATCCACTAAATGAGGGAATAATATGTGTGAGGGTACCACAGGAGAGTACCAAATGTGTGTGGGAAGAATATATATCCGACGGGGGTAAAATTGAAAAAAGTTGAAAAAAAAATTTTTTTGGACTTAGTCATTTTTCTGGCGTTGATCAGACTTTCAGAGAGGGCAAATGTCAATGAGCGTTCCAATTTCAGTTCCAGAGCGATTCGCCCAATGAGTCTTTGATATTTAGTCGTTTTCAGCCAATTTTCTGGATTTTTGAAAATTTCACTTTTTTGTGAAAATATCCACTAAATGAGGGAATAATATGTGTGAGGGTACCCCAGGAGAGTTTCAAATGTGTGTGGGAAGATTATATATCCCACGGGGGTAAAATTGAAAAATGTTAAAAAAAAATTTTTTTTGGACTTAGTCATTTTTCCGGCGTTTATCAGACTTTCAGATAGGGGAAATGTCAGTGAGCGTTCCGATTTCAGTTCCCGAGCGATTCGCCCAATGAGTCCTTGATATTTAGTCGTTTTCAGCCAATTTTCTGGATTTTTGAAAATTTCACTTTTTTGTGAAAATATCCACTAAATGAGGGAATAATATGTGTGAGGGTACCACAGGAGAGTACCAAATGTGTGTGGGAAGAATATATATCCGACTGGGGTAAAATTGAAAAAAGTTGAAAAAATTTTTTTTTTTGACTTAGTCATTTTTCTGGCGTTGATCAGACTTTCAGAGAGGGGAAATGTCAGTGAGCGTTCCGATTTCAGTTCCAGAGCGATACGCCCAATGAGTCCTTGATATTTAGTCGTTTTCAGCCAATTTTCTGGATTTTTGAAAATTTCACTTTTTTGTGAAAATATCCACTAAATGAGGGAATAATATGTGTGAGGGTAACCCAGGAGAGTTCAAAATGTGTGTGGGTAGAATATATATCCCACGGGGGTAAAATTTAAAAAAGCTGAAAAAATTTTTTTTTGGACTTAGTCATTTTTCTGCCGTTGATCAGACTTTCAGATAGGGGAAATGTCAGTGAGCGTTCCGATTTCAGTTCCAGAGCGATACGCCCAATGAGTCCGTGATATTTAGTCGTTTTCAGCCAATTTTCTGGATTTTTGAAAATTTCACTTTTTTGTGAAAATATTCACTAAATGAGGCAATAATATGTGTGAGGGTACCCCAGGAGAGTTCCAAATGTGTGTGGGTAGAATATATATCCCACGGGGGTAAAATTTAAAAAAGCTGCAAAAATTTTTTTTTGGACTTAGTCATTTTTCCGGTGTTTATCAGACTTTCAGATAGGGCAAATGTCAGTGAGCGTTCCAATTTCAGTTCCAGAGCAATTCGCCCAATGAGTCCTTGATATTTAGTCGTTTTCAGCCAATTTTCTGGATTTTTGAAAATTTCACTTTTTTGTGAAAATATCCACTAAATGAGGGAATAATATGTGTGAGGGTACCGCAGGAGAGTACCAAATGTGTGTGGGAAGATTATATATCCCACGGGGGTAAAATTGAAAAATGTTAAAAAAAATTTTTTTTTGGACTTAGTCATTTTTCCGGCATTTATCAGACTTTCAGATACGAGAAATGTCAGTGAGCGTTGCGATTTCAGCTCCAGAGCGATTCGCCCAATGAGTCCTTGATATTTAGTTGTTTTCAGCCAATTTTCTGGATTTTTGAAAATTTCACTTTTTTGTGAAAATATCCACTAAATAAGGGAATAATATGTGTGAGGGTACCCCATGAGAGTACCAAATGTGTGTGGGAAGAATATATATCCCATGGGGGTAAAATTGAAAAAAGTTGAAAAAAAATTTTTTTTGGACTTAGTCATTTTTCTGGCGTTGATCAGACTTTCAGATAGGGGAAATGTCAGTGAGCGTTCCGATTTCAGTTCCAGAGCGATACGCCCAATGAGTCCTTGATATTTAGTCGTTTTCTGCCAATTTTCTGGATTTTTGAAAATTTCACTTTTTTGTGAAAATATCCAGTAAATGAGGGAATAATATGTGTGAGGGTACCCCAGGAGAGTTTCAAATGTGTGTGGGAAGATTATATATCCCACGGTTGTAAAATTGAAAAATGTTAAAAAAAAATTTTTTTTGGACTTAGTCATTTTTCCGGCGTTTATCAGACTTTCAGATACGAGAAATGTCAGTGAGCGTTCCGATTTCAGCTCCAGAGCGATTCGCCCAATGAGTCCTTGATATTTAGTCATTTTCAGCCAATTTTCTGGATTTTTGAAAATTTCACTTTTTTGTGAAAATATCCACTAAATGAGGGAATAATATGTGTGAGGGTACCCCAGGAGAGTTCCAAATGTGTGTGGGTAGAATATATATCCCACGGGGGTAAAATTGAAAAAAGTTGAAAAAAATTTTTTTTTGGACTTAGTCATTTTTCTGCCGTTTATCAGACTTTCAGATAGGGGAAATGTCAGTGAGCGTTCCGATTTCAGTTCCAGAGCGATTCGCCCAATGAGTCCTTGATATTTAGTTGTTTTCAGCCAATTTTCTGGATTTTTGAAAATTTCACTTTTTTGTGAAAATATTCACTAAATGAGGGAATAATATGTTTGAGGGTACCCCAGGAGAGTTCTAAATGTGTATGGGAAGAATATATATCCCACGGGGGTAAAATTGAAAAAAGTTGAAAAAAATTTTTTTTTGGACTTAGTCATTTTTCCGGCGTTTATCAGACTTTCAGATAGGGGAAATGTCAGTGAGCGTTCCGATTTCAGTTCCAGAGCGATTCGCCCAATGAGTCCTTGATCTTTAGTCGTTTTCAGCCAATTTTCTGGATTTTTGAAAATTTCACTTTTTTGTGAAAATATCCACTAAATGAGGGAATAATATGTGTGAGGGTACCACAGGAGAGTACCAAATGTGTGTGGGAAGAATATATATCCGACTGGGGTAAAATTGAAAAAAGTTGAAAAAAAAATTATTTTGGACTTAGTCATTTTTCTGCCGTTGATCAGACTTTCAGATAGGGGAAATGTCAGTGAGCGTTCTGATTTCAGTTCTAGAGCGATACGCCCAATGAGTCCTTGATATTTAGTCGTTTTCAGCCAATTTTCTGGATTTTTGAAAATTTGACTTTTTTGTGAAAATATCCACTAAATGAGGGAATAATATGTGTGAGGGTACCGCAGGAGAGTATCATATGTGTGTGGGAAGAATATATATCCCACGGGGGTAAAATTGAAAAAAGTTGAAAAAAATTTTTTTTTGGACTTAGTCATTTTTCCGGCGTTTATCAGACTTTCAGATACGAGAAATGTCAGTGAGCGTTCCGATTTCAGCTCCAGAGCGATTCGCCCAATGAGTCCTTGATATTTAGTCGTTTTCAGCCAATTTTCTGGATTTTTGAAAATTTCACTTTTTTGTGAAAATATTCACTAAATGAGGGAATAATATGTGTGAGGGTACCCCAGGAGAGTTCTAAATGTGTGTGGGAAGAATATATATCCCATGGGGGTAAAATTGAAAAGAGTTTAAAAAAAATTTTTTTTGGACTTAGTCATTTTTCTGGCGTTGATCAGACTTTCAGATAGGGGAAATGTCAGTGAGCGTTCCGATTTCAGTTCCAGAGCGATTCGCCCAATGAGTCCTTGATATTTAGTCGTTTTCAGCCAATTTTCTGGATTTTTGAAAATTTCACTTTTTTGTGAAAATATCCACTAAATGAGGGAATAATATGTGTGAGGGTACCGCAGGAGAGTACCAAATGTGTGTGGGAAGAATATATATCTGACGGGGGTAAAATTGAAAAAAGTTGAAAAAAATTTTTTTTTGACTTAGTCATTTTTCCGGTGTTTATCAGACTTTCAGATACGAGAAATGTCAGTGAGCGTTGCGATTTCAGCTCCAGAGCGATTCGCCCAATGAGTACTTGATATTTAGTTGTTTTCAGCCAATTTTCTGGATTTTTGAAAATTTCACTTTTTTGTGAAAATATCCAGTAAATGAGGGAATAATATGTGTGAGGGTACCCCAGGAGAGTTTCAAATGTGTGTGGGAAGATTATATATCCCACGGGGGTAAAATTGAAAAATGTTAAAAAAAAATTTTTTTTGGACTTAGTCATTTTTCCGGCGTTTATCAGACTTTCAGATACGAGAAATGTCAGTGAGCGTTCCGATTTCAGCTCCAGAGCGATTCGCCCAATGAGTCCTTGATATTTAGTCATTTTCAGCCAATTTTCTGGATTTTTGAAAATTTCACTTTTTTGTGAAAATATCCACTAAATGAGGGAATAATATGTGTGAGGGTACCCCAGGAGAGTTCTAAATGTGTGTGGGAAGAATATATATCCCACGGCGGTAAAATTGAAAAAAGTTGAAAAAATTTTTTTTTTGACTTAGTCATTTTTCCGGCGTTTATCAGACTTTCAGATAGGGGAAATGTCAGTGAGCATTCCGATTTCAGTTCCAGAGCGATACGCCCAATGAGTCCTTGATATTTAGTCATTTTCAGCCAATTTTCTGGATTTTTGAAAATTTCACTTTTTTGTGAAAATATCCACTAAATGAGGGAATAATATGTGTGAGGGTAACCCAGGAGAGTTCCAAATGTGTGTGGGTAGAATATATATCCCACGGGGGTAAAATTGAAAAAAGTTGAAAAAATTTTTTTTTTGGACTTAGTCATTTTTCTGGCGTTTATCAGACTTTCAGATAGGGGAAATGTCAGTGAGCGTTCCGATTTCAGTTCCAGAGTGAATCGCCCAATGAGTCCTTGATATTTAGTTGTTTTCAGCCAATTTTCTAGATTTTTGAAAATTTCACTTTTTTGTGAAAATATCCACTAAATGAGGGAATAATATGTGTGAGGGTACCCCAGGAGAGTTCCAAATGTGTGTGGGTAGAATATATATCCCACGGGGGTAAAATTGAAAAATGTTAAAAACAATTTTTTTTTGGACTTAGTCATTTTTCCGGCATTTATCAGACTTTCAGATACGAGAAATGTCAGTGAGCGTTGCGATTTCAGCTCCAGAGCGATTCGCCCAATGAGTCCTTGATATTTAGTCATTTTCAGCCAATTTTCTGGATTTTTGAAAATTTCACTTTTTTGTGAAAATATCCACTAAATGAGGGAATGATATGTGTGAGGGTACCCCAGGAGAGTTCCAAATGTGTGTGGGTAGAATATATATCCCACGGGGGTAAAATTGAAAAAAGTTGAAAAAAATTTTTTTGGGGACTTAGTCATTTTTCTGGCGTTTATCAGACTTTCAGATAGGGGAAATGTCAGTGAGCGTTCCGATTTCAGTTCCAGAGCGATTCGCCCAATGAGTCCTTGATATTTAGTTGTTTTCAGCCAATTTTCTGGATTTTTGAAAATTTCACTTTTTTGTGAAAATATTCACTAAATGAGGGAATAATATGTTTGAGGGTACCCCAGGAGAGTTCTAAATGTGTATGGGAAGAATATATATCCCACGGGGGTAAAATTGAAAAAAGTTGAAAAAAATTTTTTTTTGGACTTAGTCATTTTTCCGGCGTTTATCAGACTTTCAGATAGGGGAAATGTCAGTGAGCGTTCCGATTTCAGTTCCAGAGCGATTCGCCCAATGAGTCCTTGATATTTAGTCGTTTTCAGCCAATTTTCTGGATTTTTGAAAATTTCACTTTTTTGTGAAAATATCCACTAAATGAGGGAATAATATGTGTGAGGGTACCACAGGAGAGTACCAAATGTGTGTGGGAAGAATATATATCCGACTGGGGTAAAATTGAAAAAAGTTGAAAAAAAAATTATTTTGGACTTAGTCATTTTTCTGCCGTTGATCAGACTTTCAGATAGGGGAAATGTCAGTGAGCGTTCCGATTTCAGTTCCAGAGCGATACGCCCAATGAGTCCGTGATATTTAGTCGTTTTCAGCCAATTTTCTGGATTTTTGAAAATTTCACTTTTTTGTGAAAATATTCACTAAATGAGGCAATAATATGTGTGAGGGTACCCCAGGAGAGTTCCAAATGTGTGTGGGTAGAATATATATCCCACGGGGGTAAAATTTAAAAAAGCTGAAAAAATTTTTTTTTGGACTTAGTCATTTTTCCGGTGTTTATCAGACTTTCAGATAGGGCAAATGTCAGTGAGCGTTCCAATTTCAGTTCCAGAGCGATTCGCCCAATGAGTCTTTGATATTTAGTCGTTTTCAGCCAATTTTCTGGATTTTTGAAAATTTCACTTTTTTGTGAAAATATCCACTAAATGAGGGAATAATATGTGTGAGGGTACCGCAGGAGAGTACCAAATGTGTGTGGGAAGATTATATATCCCACGGGGGTAAAATTGAAAAATGTTAAAAAAAATTTTTTTTTGGACTTAGTCATTTTTCCGGCGTTTATCAGACTTTCAGATACGAGAAATGTCAGTGAGCGTTGCGATTTCAGCTCCAGAGCGATACGCCCAATGAGTCCTTGATATTTAGTCGTTTTCTGCCAATTTTCTGGATTTTTGAAAATTTCACTTTTTGTGAAAATATCCACTAAATGAGGGAATAATATGTGTGAGGGTACCACAGGAGAGTACCAAATGTGTGTGGGAAGAATATATATCCGACGGGGGTAAAATTGAAAAAAGTTGAAAAAAAATTTTTTTTGGACTTAGTCATTTTTCTGGCGTTGATCAGACTTTCAGATAGGGGAAATGTCAGTGAGCGTTCCGATTTCAGTTCCAGAGCGATACGCCCAATGAGTCCTTGATATTTAGTCGTTTTCAGCCAATTTTCTGGATTTTTGAAAATTTCACTTTTTTGTGAAAATATTCACTAAATGAGGGAATAATATGTGTGAGGGTACCCCAGGAGAGTTCTAAATGTGTGTGGGAAGAATATATATCCCACGGGGGTAAAATTGAAAAAAAAATTTTTTTGGACTTAGTCATTTTTCTGGCGTTGATCAGACTTTCAGATAGGGGAAATGTCAGTGAGCATTCCGATTTCAGTTCCAGAGCGATACACCCAATGAGTCCTTGATATTTAGTCATTTTCAGCCAATTTTTTGGATTTTTGAAAATTTCACTTTTTTGTGAAAATATCCACTAAATGAGGGAATAATATGTGTGAGGGTACCCCAGGAGAGTTCCAAATGTGTTTGGGTAGAATATATATCCCACGGGGGTTAAATTGAAAAAAGTTGAAAAATTTTTTTTTTGGACTGTCATTTTTCCGGTGTTTATCAGACTCTCAGATACGAGAAATGTCAGTGAGCATTCCGATTTCAGCTCCAGAGCGATTCGCACAATGAGTCCTTGATCTTTAGTCGTTTTCAGCCAATTTTCTGGATTTTTGAAAATTTCACTTTTTTGTGAAAATATCCACTAAATGAGGGAATAATATGTGTGAGGGTACCGCAGGAGAGTACCAAATGTGTGTGGGAAGAATATGTATCCCACGGGGGTGAAATTGAAAAAAGTTGAAAAAAATTTTTTTTTGGACTTGGTCATTTTTCCGGCATTTTTCAGACTTTCAAATACGAGAAATGTCAGTGAGCATTCCGATTACAGCTCCAGAGTGATTCGCCCAATGAGTCCTTGATATTTAGTCGTTTTCAGCCAATTTTCTGGATTTTTGAAAATTTCACTTTTTTGTGAAAATATCCACTAAATGAGGGAATAAAATGTGTGAGGGTATCCCAGGAGAGTTTCAAACGTGTGTGGGTAGAATATATATCCGACGGGAGTAAAATTGAAAAAAGTTGAAAAAATTTTTTTTTGGACTTAGTCATTTTTCCGGTGTTTATCAGACTTTCAGATACGAGAAATGTCAGTGAGCGTTCCGATTTCAGCTCCAGAGCGATTCGCCCAATGAGTCCTTGATATTTAGTCATTTTCAGCCAATTTTCTGGATTTTTGAAAATTTCACTTTTTTGTGAAAATATCCACTAAATGAGGGAATAATATGTGTGAGGGTACCGCAGGAGAGTACCAAATGTGTGTGGGTAGAATATATATCCGACGGGGGTAAAATTGAAAAAAGTTTAAAAAATATTTTTTTTGGACTTAGTCATTTTTCTGGCGTTGATCAGACTTTCAGATAGGGGAAATGTCAGTGAGCGTTCTGATTTCAGCTCCAGAGCGATTCGCCCAATGAGTCCTTGATATTTAGTCATTTTCAGCCAATTTACTGGATTTTTGAAAATTTCACTTTTTTGTGAAAATATCCACTAAATGAGGGAATAATATGTGTGAGGGTACCCCAGGAGAGTTCCAAATGTGTGTGGGTAGAATATATATCCGACGGGGGTAAAATTGAAAAAAGTTGAAAAAAATTTTTTTTTGGACTTAGTCATTTTTCTGGCGTTTATCAGACTTTCAGATAGGGGAAATGTCAGTGAGCGTTCCGATTTCAGTTCCCGAGTGATTCGCCCAATGAGTCTTTGATATTTAGTCGTTTTCAGCCAATTTTCTGGATTTTTGAAAATTTCACTTTTTTGTGAAAATATCCACTAAATGAGGGAATAATATGTGTGAGGGTACCGCAGGAGAGTACCAAATGTGTGTGGGTAGAATATATATCCAACGGGGGTAAAATTGAAAAAAGTTGAAAAAAAAATTTTTTTGGACTTAGTCATTTTTCTGGCGTTGATCAGACTTTCAGATGGGGGAAATGTCAGTGAGCGTTCCAATTTCAGTTCCAGAGCGATACACCCAATGAGTCCTTGATATTTAGTCGTTTTCAGCCAATTTTCTGGATTTTTGAAAATTTCACTTTTTTGTGAAAATATCCACTAAATGAGGGAATAATATGTGTGAGGGTACCCCAGGAGAGTTTCAAATGTGTGTGGGTAGAATATATATCCGACGGGAGTAAAATTGAAAAAAGTTTAAAAAATTTTTTTTGGACTTAGTCATTTTTCCGGCGTTTATCAGACTTTCAGATAGGGGAAATGTCAGTGAGCATTCCGATTTCAGTTCCAGAGCGATACACCCAATGAGTCCTTGATATTTAGTCGTTTTCAGCCAATTTTCTGGATTTTTGAAAATTTCACTTTTTTGTGAAAATATCCACTAAATGAGGGAATAATATGTGTGAGGGTATTGCAGGAGAGTACCAAATGTGTGTGGGAAGAATATATATCCGACGGGGGTAAAATTGAAAAAAGTTGAAAAAAAATTTTTTTTGGACTTAGTCATTTTTCTGGCGTTGATCAGACTTTCAGATAGGGGAAATGTCAGTGAGCATTCCGATTTCAGTTCCAGAGCGATACACCCAATGAGTCCTTGATATTTAGTCGTTTTCAGCCAATTTTCTGGATTTTTGAAAATTTCACTTTTTTGTGAAAATATCCACTAAATGAGGGAATAATATGTGTGAGGGTACCGCAGGAGAGTACCAAATGTGTGTGGGAAGAATATATATCCGACGGGGGTAAAATTGAAAAAAGTTGAAAAAAAAATTTTTTTTGACTTAGTCATTTTTCCGGCGTTTATCAGACTTTCAGATAGGGGAAATGTCAGTGAGCGTTCTGATTTCAGCTCCAGAGCGATTCACCCAATGAATCCTTGATATTTAGTCGTTTTCAGCCAATTTACTGGATTTTTGAAAATTTCACTTTTTTGTGAAAATATCCACTAAATGAGGGAATAATATGTGTGAGGGTACCCCAGGAGAGTTCCAAATGTGTGTGGGTAGAATATATATCCGACGGGGGTAAAATTGAAAAAAGCTGAAAAAATTTTTTTTTGGACTTAGTCATTTTTCCGGTGTTTATCAGACTTTCAGATACGAGAAATGTCAGTGAGCGTTCCGATTTCAGCTCCAGAGCGATTCGCCCAATAAGTCCTTGATATTTAGTCATTTTCAGCCAATTTTCTGGATTTTTGAAAATTTCACTTTTCTGTGAAAATATCCACTAAATGAGGGAATAATATGTGTGAGGGTAACCCAGGAGAGTTTCAAATGTGTGTGGGTAGAATATATATCCGACGGTGGTAAAATTGAAAAAAGTTGAAAAAAATTTTTTTTTGACTTAGTCATTTTTCCGGCGTTTATCAGACTTTCAGATAGGGGAAATGTCAGTGAGCATTCCGATTTCAGTTCCAGAGTGATTCGCCCAATGAGTCCTTGATATTTAGTTGTTTTCAGCCAATTTTCTGGATTTTTGAAAATTTCACTTTTTTGTGAAAATATCCACTAAATGAGGGCATAATATGTGTGAGGGTACCCCAGGAGAGTTCCAAATGTGTTTGGGTAGAATATATATCCCACGGGGGTTAAATTGAAAAAAGTTTAAAAAATTTTTTTTTGGACTTAGTCATTTTTCCGGTGTTTATCAGACTCTCAGATACGAGAAATGTCAGTGAGCATTCCGATTTCAGCTACAGAGCGATTCGCACAATGAGTCCTTGACATTTAGTCGTTTTCAGCCAATTTTCTGGATTTTTGAAAATTTCACTTTTTTTGTGAAAATATCCACTAAATGAGGGAATAATATGTGTGAGGGTACCCCAGGAGAGTTTCAAATGTGTGTGGGTAGAATATATATCCGACGAGAGTAAAATTGAAAAAAGTTGAAAAAAAATTTTTTTGGACTTAGTCATGTTTCCGGCGTTTATCAGACTTTCAGATAGGGCAAATGTCAGTGAGTGTTCCAATTTCAGTTCCAGAGCAATTCGCCCAATGAGTCTTTGATATTTAGTTGTTTTTAGCCAATTTTCTGGATTTTTGAAAATTTCACTTTTTTTGAAAATATCCACTAAATGAGGGAATAATAAGTGTGAGGGTATCCCAGAAGAGTTCCAAATGTGTGTGGGTAGAATATATATCTGACGGAGGTAAAATTGAAAAAAGTTGAAAAAAAAATTTTTTTGGACTTAGTCATTTTTCTGGCGTTGATCAGACTTTCAGATAGGGGAAATGTCAGTGAGCGTTCCGATTTCAGTTCCAGAGCGATTCGCCCAATGAGTCCTTGATATTTAGTCGTTTTCAGCCAATTTTCTGGATTTTTGAAAATTTCACTTTTTTGTGAAAATATCCACTAAATGAGGGAATAATAAGGGTGAGGGTACCCCAGAAGAGTTCCAAATGTGTGTGGGTAGAATATATATCCAACGGGGGTAAAATTGAAAAAAGTTGAAAAAAATTTTTTTTTGGAGTTAGTCATTTTTCTGGCGTTTATCAGACTTTCAGATAGGGCAAATGTCAGTGAGCGTTCCAATTTCAGTTCCAGAGCGATACGCCCAATGAGTCTTTGATATTTACTCGTTTTCAGCCAATTTTCTGGATTTTTGAAAATTTCACTTTTTTGTGAAAATATCCACTAAATGAGGGAATAATATGTGTGAGGGTACCGAAGGAGAGCTCCAAATGTGTGTGGGTAGAATATATATCCCACGGGGGTAAAATTGAAAAAAGTTGAAAACATTTTTTTTTTGGACGTAGTCATTTTTCCGGCGTTTATCAGACTTTCAGATAGGGGAAATGTCAGTGAACGTTTCGATTTCAGTTCCAGAGCGATTCGCCCAATGAGTCCTTGATATTTAGTCGTTTTCAGCCACTTTTCTGGATTTTTGAAAATTTCACTTTTTTGTGAAAATATCCACTAAATGAGGGAATAATAAGTGTGAGGGTACCCCAGAAGAGTTCCAAATATGTGTGGGTAGAATATATAGCCGACGGGGGTAAAATTGAAAAAAGTTTAAAAAAAATTTTTTTTGGACTTAGTAATTTTTCTGGCGTTTATCAGACTTTCAGATACGAGAAATGTTAGTGAGCATTCCGATTTCAGTTCCAGAGCGATTCGCCCAATGAGTCCTTGATATTTAGTCATTTTCAGCCAATTTTCTGGATTTTTGAAAATTTCACTTTTTTGTGAAAATATCCACTAAATGAGGGAATAATATGTGTGAGGGTAACCCAGGAGAGTGCCAAATGTGTGTGGGTAGAATATATATCCCACGGGGGTAAAATTGAAAAAAAATTTTTTTTGGACTTAGTCATTTTTCTGGCGTTGATCAGACTTTCAGATAGGGGAAATGTCAGTGAGCGTTCTGATTTCAGTTCTAGAGCGATACGCCCAATGAGTCCTTGATATTTAGTCGTTTTCAGCCAATTTTCTGGATTTTTGAAAATTTCACTTTTTTGTGAAAATATCCACTAAATGAGGGAATAATATGTGTGAGGGTACCCCAGGAGAGTTCCAAATGTGTGTGGGTAGAATATATATCCCACGTGGGTAAAATTGAAAAAAGCTGAAAAAAATAATTTTTTGGACTTAGTCATTTTTCCGGCGTTTATCAGACTTTCAGATACGAGAAATGTTAGTGAGCATTCCGATTTCAGCTCCAGAGCGTTTCGCCCAATGAGTCCTTGATATTTAGTCGTTTTCAGCCAATTTTCTGGATTTTTGAAAATTTCACTTTTTTGTGAAAATATCCACTAAATGAGGGAATAATATGTGTGAGAGTAACCCAGGAGAGTTCCAAATGTGTGTGGGTAGAATATATATCCCACGGGGGTAAAATTGAAAAAAGTTGAAAAAAAATTTTTTTTGGACTGTCATTTTCCTGGCGTTTATCAGACTTTCAGATAGGGGAAATGTCAGTGAGCGTTCCGATTTCAGTTCCAGAGCAATTCGCCCAATGAGTCTTTGATATTTAGTCGTTTTCAGCCAAATTTCTAGATTTTTTAAAATGTCACTTTTTTGTGAAAATATCCACTAAATGAGGGAATAATATGTGTGAGGGTACCCCAGGAGAGTACCAAATGTGTGTGGGTAGAATATATATCCCACGGGGTTAAAAGTGAAAAAAGTTGAAAACATTTTTTTTTGGACTTAGTCATTGTTCCGGCGTTTATCAGACTTTCAGATATGTCAAATGTCAGTGAGCGTTCCAATTTCAGTTCCAGAGCGATACGCCCAATGAGTCTTTGATATTTACTCGTTTTCAGCCAATTTTCTGGATTTTTGAAAATTTCACTTTTTTGTGAAAATATCCACTAAATGAGGGAATAATATGTGTGAGGGTACCGAAGGAGAGCTCCAAATGTGTGTGGGTAGAATATATATCCCACGGGGGTAAAATTGAAAAAAGTTGAAAACATTTTTTTTTTGGACGTAGTCATTTTTCCGGCGTTTATCAGAGTTTCAGATAGGGGAAATGTCAGTGAACGTTTCGATTTCAGTTCCAGAGCGATTCGCCCAATGAGTCCTTGATATTTAGTCGTTTTCAGCCACTTTTCTGGATTTTTGAAAATTTCACTTTTTTGTGAAAATATCCACTAAATGAGGGAATAATAAGTGTGAGGGTACCCCAGAAGAGTTCCAAATATGTGTGGGTAGAATATATATCCGACGGGGGTAAAATTGAAAAAAGTTTAAAAAAAATTTTTTTTGGACTTAGTAATTTTTCCGGCGTTTATCAGACTTTCAGATACGAGAAATGTTAGTGAGCGTTCCGATTTCAGCTCCAGAGCGTTTCGCCCAATGAGTCCTTGATATTTAGTCGTTTTCAGCCACTTTTCTGGATTTTTGAAAATTTCACTTTTTTGTGAAAATATCCACTAAATGAGGGAATAATATGTGTGAGAGTAACCCAGGAGAGTTCCAAATGTGTGTGGGTAGAATATATATCCCACGGGGGTAAAATTGAAAAAAGCTGAAAACATTTTTTTTTGGACTTAGTCATTTTTCTGGCGTTGATCAGACTTTCAGATAGGAGAAATGTCAGTGAGCGTTCCGATTTCAGCTCCAGAGCGATTCGCCCAATGAGTAGTTGATATTTAGTCGTTTTCAGCCAATTTTCTGGATTTTTGAAAATTTCACTTTTTTGTGAAAATATCCACTAAATGAGGGAATAATATGTGTGAGTGTACCCCAGGAGAGTTCTAAATGTGTGTGGGAAGAATATATATCCCACGGGGGTAAAATTGAAAAAAGTTGAAAAAAATTTTTTTTTGGACTTAGTCATTATTCTGGCGTTTATCAGACTTTCAGATAGGGGAAATGTCAGTGAGCATTCCGATTTCAGTTCCACAGCTATTCGCCCAATGAGTCTTTGATATTTAGTCATTTTCAGCCAATTTTCTGGATTTTTGAAAATTTCACTTTTTTGTGAAAATATCCACTAAATGAGGGAATAATGAGTGTGAGGGTACCCCAGAAGAGTTCCAAATGTGTGTGGGTAGAATATATATCCGACGGGGGTAAAATTGAAAAAAGTTGAAAAAAATATTTTTTTGGACTTAGTCATTTTTCTGGCGTTGATCAGACTTTCAGATAGGGGAAATGGCAGTGAGCGTTCCGATTTCAGTTCCAGAGCGATTCTCCCAATGAGTCCTTGATATTTAGTCGTTTTTAGCCAATTTTCTGGATTTTTGAAAATTTCACTTTTTTGTGAAAATATCCACTAAATGAGGGAATAATAAGTGTGAGGGTACCCCAGAAGAGTTCCAAATATGTGTCGGTAGAATATGTATCCGACGGGGGTAAAATTGAAAAAAGTTTAAAAAAAATTTTTTTTGGACTTAGTAATTTTTCCGGCGTTTATCAGACTTTCAGATACGAGAAATGTCAGTGAGCGTTCCGATTTCAGCTCCAGAGCGATTCGCCCAATGAGTCCTTGATATTTAGTTGTTTTCAGCCAATTTTCTGGATTTTTGAAAATTTCACTTTTTTGTGAAAATATTCACTAAATGAGGGAATAATATGTGTGAGGGTACCCCAGGAGAGTTCTAAATGTGTGTGGGAAGAATATATATCCCACGGGGGTAAAATTGAAAAAAGTTGAAAAAATTTTTTTTTTTTACTTAGTCATTTTTCTGGCGTTTATCAGACTTTCAGATAGGGGAAATGTCAGTGAACGTTTCGATTTCAGTTCCAGAGCGATTCGCCCAATGAGTCCTTGATATTTAGTTGTTTTCAGCCAATTTTCTGGATTTTTGAAAATGTCAATTTTTTGTGAAAATATTCACTAAATGAGGGAATAATATGTGTGAGGGTACCCCAGGAGAGTTCTAAATGTGTGTGGGAAGAATATATATCCCACGGGGGTAAAATTGAAAAAAGTTCAAAAAAAATTTTTTTTGGACTTAGTCATTTTTCTGGCGTTGATCAGACTTTCAGATAGGGGAAATGTCAGTGAGCGTTCCGATTTCAGTTCCAGAGCAATACGCCCAATTAGTCCTTGACATTTAGTCGTTTTCAGCCAATTTTCTGGATTTTTGAAAATTTCACTTTTTTGTGAAAATATCCACTAAATGAGGGAATAATATGTGTGAGGGTACCCCAGGAGAGTTTCAAATGTGTGTGGGTAGAATATATATCCGACGGGAGTAAAATTGAAAAAAGTTGAAAAAAAATTTTTTTTGGACTTAGTCATTTTTCTGGCGTTGATCAGACTTTCAGATAGGGGAAATGTCAGTGAGTGTTCCAATTTCAGTTACAGAGCAATACGCCCAATGTGTCCTTGACATTTAGTCGTTTTCAGCCAATATTTTGGATTTTTGAAAATTTCACTTTTTTGTGAAAATATCCACTAAATGAGGGAATAATTTGTGTGAGGGTAACCCAGGAGAGTGCCAAATGTGTGTGGGTAGAATATATATCCCACGGGGGTAAAATTGAAAAAAAAATTTTTTTGGACTTAGTCATTTTTCCGGCGTTTATCATACTTTCAGATAGGGCAAATGTCAGTGAGCGTTCCAATTTCAGTTCCAGAGCGATTCGCCCAATGAGTCTTTGATATTTAGTCGTTTTCAGCCAATTTTCTGGATTTTTGAAAATTTAACTTTTTTGTGAAAATATCCACTAAATGAGGGAATAATATGTGTGAGGGTAACCCAGGAGAGTTCCAACTGTGTGGGTAGAATATATATCCCACGGGGGTAAAATTGAAAAAAGTTGAAAAAAAATTTTTTTTGGACTGTCATTTTCCTGGCGTTTATCAGACTTTCAGATAGGGGAAATGTCAGTGAGCGTTCCGATTTCAGTTCCAGAGCAATTCGCAAAATGAGTCTTTGATATTTAGTCGTTTTCAGCCAATTTTCTAGATTTTTGAAAATGTGACTTTTTTGTGAAAATATCCACTAAATGAGGGAATAATATGTGTGAGGGTACCCCAGGAGAGTTCCAAATGTGTGGGTAGAATATATATCCCACGGGGGTAAAATTGAAAAAAGTTTAAAAAAAATTTTTTTTTGACTTAGTCATTTTTCTGGCGTTGATCAGACTTTCAGATAAGGGAAATGTCAGTGAGCATTCCGATTTCAGTTCCAGAGCGATACGCCCAATGAGTCCTTGATATTTAGTCGTTTTCAGCCAATTTTCTGGATTTTTGAAAATTTCTTTTTTTTGTGAAAATATTCACTAAATGAGGGAATAATATGTGTGAGGGTACCCCAGGAGAGCTCTAAATGTGTGTGGGAAGAATATATATCCCACGGGGGTAAAATTGAAAAAAGTTGAAAAAAAATTTTTTTTGGACTTAGTCATTTTTCCGGCGTTTATCAGACTTTCAGATAGGGGAAATGTCAGTGAGCGTTCCGATTTCAGTTCCAGAGCGATTCGCCCAATGAGTCCTTGATATTTAGTTGTTTTCAGCCAATTTTCTGGATTTTTGAAAATTTCACTTTTTTGTGAAAATATTCACTAAATGAGGGAATAATATGTGTGAGGGTACCCCAGGAGAGTTCTAAATGTGTGTGGGAAGAATATATATCCCACGGGGGTAAAATTGAAAAAAGTTAAAAAAAAATTTTTTTTGGACTTAGTCATTTTTCTGGCGTTGATCAGACTTTCAGATAGGGGAAATGTCAGTGAGCGTTCCGATTTCAGTTCCAGAGCAATACGCCCAATGAGTCCTTGACATTTAGTCGTTTTCAGCCAATTTTCTGGATTTTTGAAAATTTCACTTTTTTGTGAAAATATCCACTAAATGAGGGAATAATATGTGTGAGGGTACCCCAGGAGAGTTTCAAATGTGTGTGGGTAGAATATATATCCGACGGAGGTAAAATTGAAAAAAGTTGAAAAAAAATTTTTTTTGGACTTAGTCATTTTTCTGGCGTTGATCAGACTTTCAGATAGGGCAAATGTCAGTGAGCGTTCCAATTTCAGTTCCAGAGCGATTCCCCCAATGTGTCTTTGATATTTAGTCGTTTTCAGCCAATATTTTGGATTTTTTAAAATTTCACTTTTTTGTGAAAATATCCACTAAATGAGGGAATAATATGTGTGAGGGTACCCCAGGAGAGTCATAAAAGTGTGTGGGAAGAATATATATCCGACGGGGGTAAAATTGAAAAAAGTTGAAAAAAATTTTTTTTTGGACTTAGTCATTTTTCTGGCGTTTATCAGTCTTTCAGATAGGGGAAATGTCAGTGAGCGTTCCGATTTCAGTTCCAGAGCGATTCGCCCAATCAGTACTTGATATTTAGTCGTTTTCAGCCAATTTTCTGGATTTTTGAAAATTTCACTTTTTTGTGAAAATATCCACTAAATGAGGGAATAATATGTGTGAGGGTAACCCAGGAGAGTGCCAAATGTGTGTGGGTAGAATATATATCCCACGGGGGTAAAATTGAAAAAAAAATTTTTTTGGACTTAGTCATTTTTCCGGCGTTTATCATACTTTCAGATAGGGCAAATGTCAGTGAGCGTTCCAATTTCAGTTCCAGAGCGATTCGCCCAATGAGTCTTTGATATTTAGTCGTTTTCAGCCAATTTTCTGGATTTTTGAAAATTTAACTTTTTTGTGAAAATATCCACTAAATGAGGGAATAATATGTGTGAGGGTACCCCAGAAGAGTTCCAAATGTGTGAGGGTAGAATATATATCCAACGGAGGTAAAATTGAAAAAAGTTGAAAAAATATTTTTTTTGGACTTAGTCATTTTTCTGGCGTTTATCAGACTTTCAGATACGGGAAATGTCAGTGAGTGTTCCGAATTCAGTTCCAGAGCGATTCGCCCAATGAGTCCTTGATATTTAGTTGTTTTCAGCCAATTTTCTGGATTTTTGAAAATTTCACTTTTTTGTGAAAATATTCACTAAATGAGGGAATAATATGTGTGAGGGTACCCCAGGAGAGTTCTAAATGTGTCTGGGAAGAATATATATCCCACGGGGGTAAAATTGAAAAAAGTTTAAAAAAATTTTTTTTTGGACTTAGTCATTTTTCCGGCGTTTATCTGACTTTCAGATAGGGGAAATGTCAGTGAACGTTTCAATTTCAGTTCCAGAGCGATACGCCCAATGAGTCCTTGATATTTAGTCGTTTTCAGCCAATTTTCTGGATTTTTGAAAATTTCTCTTTTTTGTGAAAATATCCACTAAATGAGGGAATAATATGTGTGAGGGTACCCCAGGAGAGTTCCAAATGTGTGTGGGTAGAATATATATCCCGCGGGGGTAAAATTGAAAAAAGTTTAAAAAATTTTTTTGGGGGATTTAGTCATTTTTCCGGCGTTTATCAGACTTTCAGATAGGGGAAATGTCAGTGAGTGTTCCGATTTCAGTTTCAGAGCGATTCGCCCAATGAGTCCTTGTTATTTAGTTGTTTTCAGCCAATTTTCTGGATTTTTGAAAATTTCACTTTTTTGTGAAAATATTGACTAAATGAGGGAATAATATGTGTGAGGGTACCCCAGGAGAGTTCTAAATGTGTGTGGGAAGAATATATATCCGACGGGGGTAAAATTGAAAAAAGTTTAAAAAAAATTTTTTTTGGACTTAGTCATTTTTCTGGCGTTGATCAGACTTTCAGATACGGGAAATGTCAGTGAGTGTTCCGAATTCAGTTCCAGAGCGATTCGCCCAATGAGTCCTTGATATTTAGTCGTTTTCAGCCAATTTTCTGGATTTTTGAAAATTTCTCTTTTTTGTGAAAATATCCACTAAATGAGGGAATAATATGTGTGAGGGTACCCCAGGAGAGTTCCAAATGTGTGTGGGTAGAATATATATCCCGCGGGGGTAAAATTGAAAAAAGTTGAAAAATTTTTTTGGGGGGATTTAGTCATTTTTCCGGCGTTTATCAGACTTTCAGATAGGGGAAATGTCAGTGAGTGTTCCTATTTCAGTTTCAGAGCGATTCGCCCAATGAGTCCTTGTTATTTAGTTGTTTTCAGCCAATTTTCTGGATTTTTGAAAATTTCACTTTTTTGTGAAAATATTCACTAAAAGAGGGAATAATATGTGTGAGGGTACCCCAGGAGAGTTCTAAATGTGTGTGGGAAGAATATATATCCCACGGGGGTAAAATTGAAAAAAGTTGAAAAAAATTTTTTTTTGAATTTAGTCATTTTTCCGGCGTTTATCAGACTTTCAGATAGGGCGAATGTCAGTGAGCGTTCCGATTTCAGTTCCAGAGCGATTCGCTGAATGAGTCCTTGTTATTTAGTTGTTTTCAGCAAATTTTCTGGATTTTTGAAAATTTCACTTTTTTGTGAAAATATCCACTAAATGAGGGAATAATAAGTGTGAGGGTACCCCAGAAGAGTTCCAAATGTGTTTGGGTAGAATATATATCCCACGGGGGTAAAATTGAAAAAATTTGAAACATTTTTTTTTGGACTTAGTCATTTTTCCGGCGTTTATCAGACTTTCAGATAGGTCAAATGTCAGTGAGCATTCCGATTTCAGTTCCAGAGCGATTCGCCCAATGAGTCCTTGATATTTAGTCGTTTTCAGCCAATTTTCTGGATTTTTGAAAATTTCACTTTTTTGTGAAAATATCCACTAAATGAGGGAATAATATGTGTGAGGGTACCCCAGGAGAGTTCCAAATGTGTGTGAGTAGAATATATATCCCGCGGGGGTAAAATTGAAAAAAGTTTAAAAATTTTTTTTGGGGGATTTAGTCATTTTTCCGGCGTTTATCAGACTTTCAGATAGGGGAAATGTCAGTGAGTGTTCCGATTTCAGTTTCAGAGCGATTCGCCCAATGAGTCCTTGTTATTTAGTTGTTTTCAGCCAATTTTCTGGATTTTTGAAAATTTCACTTTTTTGTGAAAATATCCACTAAATGAGGGAATAATATGTGTGAGGGTACCCCAGGAGAGTTCCAAATGTGTGTGCGTAGAATACATATCCCACGGGGGTAAAATTGAAAAAAGTTGAAAAAAATTTTTTTTTGAACTTAGTCATTTTTCCGGCGTTTATCAGACTTTCAGATAGGGCGAATGTCAGTGAGCGTTCCGATTTCAGTTCCAGAGCGATTCGCCCAATGAGTCTTTGATATTTAGTCGTTTTCAGCCAATTTTCTGGATTTTTGAAAATTTTAATTTTTGTGAAAATATCCACTAAATGAGGGAATAATATGTGTGAGGGTACCCCAGGAGAGTTCCACATGTGTGTGGGTAGAATATATATCCCACGGGGGTAAAATTGAAAAAAGTAGAAACATTTTTTTTTTTGGACTTAGTCATTTTTCCGGCGTTTATCAGACTTTCAGATAGGGCGAATGTCAGTGAGCGTTCCGATTTCAGTTCCAGAGTGATTCGCCCAATGAGTCCTTGTTATTTAGTTGTTTTCAGCCAATTTTCTGAATTTTTGAAAATTTCACTTTTTTGTGAAAATATCCACTAAATGAGGGTATAGGTACCCCAGGAGATTTCCAAATGTGCGTGGGAAGAAGATATATCCCACGGGGGTAAAATTGAAAAAAGTTGAAAATTTTTTTGGGGGGGATTTAGTCATTTTTCCGGCGTTTATCAGACTGTCAGATAGGGGAAATGTCAGTGAGCGTTCCGATTTCAGTTCCAGAGCGATTCGCCCAATGAGTCCTTGATATTTAGTCGTTTTCAGCCAATTTTCTGGATTTTTGAAAATTTCACTTTTTTGTGAAAATATCCACTAAATAAGGGAATAATATGTGTGAGGGTACCCCAGGAGAGTTCCAAATGTGTGTGGGTAGAATATATATCCCGCGGGGGTAAAATTGAAAAAAGTTGAAAAAATTTTTTTGGGGGATTTAGTCATTTTTCCGGCGTTTATCAGACTTTCAGATAGGGGAAATGTCAGTGAGTGTTCCGATTTCAGTTTCAGAGCGATTCGCCCAATGAGTCCTTGTTATTTAGTTGTTTTCAGCCAATTTTCTGGATTTTTGAAAATTTCACTTTTTTGTGAAAATATTCACTAAATGAGGGAATAATATGTGTGAGGGTACCCCAGGAGAGTTCTAAATGTGTGTGGGAAGAATATATATCCCACGGGGGTAAAATTGAAAAAAGTTGAAACATTTTTTTTTGGACTTAGTCATTTTTCCGGCGTTTATCAGACTTTCAGATAGGTCAAATGTCAGTGAGCATTCCGATTTCAGTTCCAGAGCGATTCGCTGAATGAGTCCTTGTTATTTAGTTGTTTTCAGCAAATTTTCTGGATTTTTGAAAATTTCACTTTTTTGTGAAAATATCCACTAAATGAGGGAATAATATGTGTGAGGGTACCCCAGGAGAGTTCCAAATGTGTGTGGGTAGAATATATATCCCACGGGGGTAAAATTGAAAAAATTAGAAACATTATTTTTTTTTGGACTTAGTCATTTTTCCGGCGTTTATCAGACTTTCACATAGGGGAAATGTCAGTGAGCGTTCCGATTTCAGTTCCAGAGCGATTCACCCAATGAGTCCTCGATATTTAGTCGTTTTCAGCCAATTTTCTGGATTTTTGAAAATTTCACTTTTTTGTGAAAATAGCCACTAAATGAGGGAATAATATGTGTGCGGGTACCCCAGGAGATTTCCAAATGTGCGTGGGAAGAATATATATCCCACGGGGGTAAAATTGAAATAAATTGAAAAAAATTTTTTTGGGGATTTAGTCATTTTTCCTGCGTTTATCAGACTTTCAGATAGGGGAAATGTCAGTGAGCGTTCCGATTTCAGTTCCAGAGCTATTCGCCCAATGAGTCCTTGATATTTAGTCATTTTCAGCCAATTTTCTGGATTTTTGAAAATTTCCCTTTTTTGTGAAAATATCCACTAAATGAGGGAATAATATGTGTGAGGGTACCCCAGGAGAGTTCCAAATGTGCGAGGGAAAAATATATATCTCACGGGGGTAAAATTGAAAAAAGTTGAAAAATTTGTTTTTGGGGGATTTAGTCATTTTTCCGGCGTTTATCAGACTTTCAGATAGGGGAAATGTCAGTGAGCGTTCCGATTTCAGTTCCAGAGCGATTCGCCCAATGAGTCCTTGATATTTAGTCGTTTTCAGCCAATTTTCTGGATTTTTGAAAATTTCACTTTTTTTCTGAAAATATCCACTAAATGAGGGAATAATATGTGTGAGGGTACCCCAGGAGAGCTCTAAATGTGTGTGGGAAGAATATATATCCCACGGGGGTAAAATTGAAAAAAGTTGAAAAAAAATTTTTTTTGGACTTAGTCATTTTTCCGGCGTTTATCAGACTTTCAGATAGGGGAAATGTCAGTGAGCGTTCCGATTTCAGTTCCAGAGCGATTCGCCCAATGAGTCCTTGATATTTAGTTGTTTTCAGCCAATTTTCTGGATTTTTGAAAATTTCACTTTTTTGTGAAAATATTCACTAAATGAGGGAATAATATGTGTGAGGGTACCCCAGGAGAGTTCTAAATGTGTCTGGGAAGAATATATATCCCACGGGGGTAAAATTGAAAAAAGTTTAAAAAAATTTTTTTTTGGACTTAGTCATTTTTCCGGCGTTTATCTGACTTTCAGATAGGGGAAATGTCAGTGAACGTTTCAATTTCAGTTCCAGAGCGATACGCCCAATGAGTCCTTGATATTTAGTCGTTTTCAGCCAATTTTCTGGATTTTTGAAAATTTCTCTTTTTTGTGAAAATATCCACTAAATGAGGGAATAATATGTGTGAGGGTACCCCAGGAGAGTTCCAAATGTGTGTGGGTAGAATATATATCCCGCGGGGGTAAAATTGAAAAAAGTTGAAAAAATTTTTTTGGGGGATTTAGTCATTTTTCCGGCGTTTATCAGACTTTCAGATAGGGGAAATGTCAGTGAGTGTTCCGATTTCAGTTTCAGAGCGATTCGCCCAATGAGTCCTTGTTATTTAGTTGTTTTCAGCCAATTTTCTGGATTTTTGAAAATTTCACTTTTTTGTGAAAATATTGACTAAATGAGGGAATAATATGTGTGAGGGTACCCCAGGAGAGTTCTAAATGTGTGTGGGAAGAATATATATCCGACGGGGGTAAAATTGAAAAAAGTTTAAAAAAAATTTTTTTTGGACTTAGTCATTTTTCTGGCGTTGATCAGACTTTCAGATACGGGAAATGTCAGTGAGTGTTCCGAATTCAGTTCCAGAGCGATTCGCCCAATGAGTCCTTGATATTTAGTCGTTTTCAGCCAATTTTCTGGATTTTTGAAAATTTCTCTTTTTTGTGAAAATATCCACTAAATGAGGGAATAATATGTGTGAGGGTACCCCAGGAGAGTTCCAAATGTGTGTGGGTAGAATATATATCCCGCGGGGGTAAAATTGAAAAAAGTTGAAAAATTTTTTTGGGGGGATTTAGTCATTTTTCCGGCGTTTATCAGACTTTCAGATAGGGGAAATGTCAGTGAGTGTTCCGATTTCAGTTTCAGAGCGATTCGCCCAATGAGTCCTTGTTATTTAGTTGTTTTCAGCCAATTTTCTGGATTTTTGAAAATTTCACTTTTTTGTGAAAATATTCACTAAGAGGGAATAATATGTGTGAGGGTACCCCAGGAGAGTTCTAAATGTGTGTGGGAAGAATATATATCCCACGGGGGTAAAATTGAAAAAATTTGAAACATTTTTTTTTGGACTTAGTCATTTTTCCGGCGTTTATCAGACTTTCAGATAGGTCAAATGTCAGTGAGCATTCCGATTTCAGTTCCAGAGCGATTCGCCCAATGAGTCCTTGATATTTAGTCGTTTTCAGCCAATTTTCTGGATTTTTGAAAATTTCACTTTTTTGTGAAAATATCCACTAAATGAGGGAATAATATGTGTGAGGGTACCCCAGGAGAGTTCCAAATGTGTGTGAGTAGAATATATATCCCGCGGGGGTAAAATTGAAAAAAGTTTAAAAAATTTTTGGGGGGGATTTAGTCATTTTTCCGGCGTTTATCAGACTTTCAGATAGGGGAAATGTCAGTGAGTGTTCCGATTTCGGTTTCAGAGCGATTCGCCCAATGAGTCCTTGTTATTTAGTTCTTTTCAGCCAATTTTCTGAATTTTTGAAAATTTCACTTTTTTGTGAAAATATCCACTAAATGAGGGTATAGGTACCCCAGGAGATTTCCAAATGTGCGTGGGAAGAAGATATATCCCACGGGGGTAAAATTGAAAAAAGTTGAAAATTTTTTTGGGGGGGATTTAGTCATTTTTCCGGCGTTTATCAGACTGTCAGATAGGGGAAATGTCAGTGAGCGTTCCGATTTCAGTTCCAGAGCGATTCGCCCAATGAGTCCTTGATATTTAGTCGTTTTCAGCCAATTTTCTGGATTTTTGAAAATTTCACTTTTTTGTGAAAATATCCACTAAATAAGGGAATAATATGTGTGAGGGTACCCCAGGAGAGTTCCAAATGTGTGTGGGTAGAATATATATCCCGCGGGGGTAAAATTGAAAAAAGTTGAAAAAATTTTTTTGGGGGATTTAGTCATTTTTCCGGCGTTTATCAGACTTTCAGATAGGGGAAATGTCAGTGAGTGTTCCGATTTCAGTTTCAGAGCGATTCGCCCAATGAGTCCTTGTTATTTAGTTGTTTTCAGCCAATTTTCTGGATTTTTGAAAATTTCACTTTTTTGTGAAAATATTCACTAAATGAGGGAATAATATGTGTGAGGGTACCCCAGGAGAGTTCTAAATGTGTGTGGGAAGAATATATATCCCACGGGGGTAAAATTGAAAAAAGTTGAAACATTTTTTTTTGGACTTAGTCATTTTTCCGGCGTTTATCAGACTTTCAGATAGGTCAAATGTCAGTGAGCATTCCGATTTCAGTTCCAGAGCGATTCGCTGAATGAGTCCTTGTTATTTAGTTGTTTTCAGCAAATTTTCTGGATTTTTGAAAATTTCACTTTTTTGTGAAAATATCCACTAAATGAGGGAATAATAAGTGTGAGGGTACCCCAGAAGAGTTCCAAATGTGTTTGGGTAGAATATATATCCCACGGGGGTAAAATTGAAAAAAGCTGAAAAAATTTTTTTTTGGACTTAGTCATTTTTCCAGCGTTTGTCAGAATTTCACATAAGGGAAATGTCAGTGAGCATTCCGATTTCAGTTCCAGAGCGATTCGCTGAATGAGTCCTTGTTATTTAGTTGTTTTCAGCAAATTTTCTGGATTTTTGAAAATTTCACTTTTTTGTGAAAATATCCACTAAATGAGGGAATAATATGTGTGAGGGTACCCCAGGAGAGTTCCAAATGTGTGTGGGTAGAATATATATCCCACGGGGGTAAAATTGAAAAAATTAGAAACATTATTTTTTTTTGGACTTAGTCATTTTTCCGGCGTTTATCAGACTTTCAGATAGGGGAAATGTCAGTGAGCATTCCGATTTCAGTTCCAGAGCGATTCGCCCAATGAGTCCTTGATATTTAGTCGTTTTCAGCCAATTTTCTGGATTTTTGAAAATTTCACTTTTTTGTGAAAATATCCACTAAATGAGGGAATAATATGTGTGAGGGTACCCCAGGAGAGTTCCAAATGTGTGTGGGTAGAATATATATCCCACGGGGGTAAAATTGAAAAAAGTTGAAGAAAATGTTTTTTTGGACTTAGTCATTTTTCCGGCGTTTATCAGACTTTCACATAGGGGAAATGTCAGTGAGCGTTCCGATTTCAGTTCCAGAGCGATTCACCCAATGAGTCCTCGATATTTAGTCGTTTTCAGCCAATTTTCTGGATTTTTGAAAATTTCACTTTTTTGTGAAAATAGCCACTAAATGAGGGAATAATATGTGTGCGGGTACCCCAGGAGATTTCCAAATGTGCGTGGGAAGAATATATATCCCACGGGGGTAAAATTGAAATAAATTGAAAAAAATTTTTTTGGGGATTTAGTCATTTTTCCTGCGTTTATCAGACTTTCAGATAGGGGAAATGTCAGTGAGCGTTCCGATTTCAGTTCCAGAGCTATTCGCCCAATGAGTCCTTGATATTTAGTCATTTTCAGCCAATTTTCTGGATTTTTGAAAATTTCCCTTTTTTGTGAAAATATCCACTAAATGAGGGAATAATATGTGTGAGGGTACCCCAGGAGAGTTCCAAATGTGCGTGGGAAAAATATATATCTCACGGGGGTAAAATTGAAAAAAGTTGAAAAATTTGTTTTTGGGGGATTTAGTCATTTTTCCGGCGTTTATCAGACTTTCAGATAGGGGAAATGTCAGTGAGCGTTCCGATTTCAGTTCCAGAGCGATTCGCCCAATGAGTCCTTGATATTTAGTCGTTTTCAGCCAATTTTCTGGATTTTTGAAAATTTCACTTTTTTTCTGAAAATATCCACTAAATGAGGGAATAATATGTGTGAGGGTACCCCAGGAGAGTTCCAAATGTGTGTGGGTAGAATATATATCCCACGGGGGTAAAATTGAAAAAAGTTGAAGAAAATGTTTTTTTGGACTTAGTCATTTTTCTGGCGTTTATCAGACTTTCACATAGGGGAAATGTCAGTGAGCGTTCCGATTTCAGTTCCAGAGCGATTCGCCCAATGAGTCCTCGATATTTAGTCGTTTTCAGCCAATATTTTGGATTTTTGAAAATTTCACTTTTTTGTGAAAATATCCACTAAATGAGGGAATAATATGTGTGAGGGTACCCCAGGAGAGTTCCAAATGTGTGTGGGTAGAATATATATCCCACGGGGGTAAAATTGAAAAAAGTTGAAAACATTTTTTTGGGGGATTTAGTCTTTTTTCCGGCGTTTATCAGACTTTCACATAGGGGAAATGTCAGTGAGCATTCCGATTTCAGTTCCAGAGCGATTCGCCGAATGAGTCCTTGATATTTAGTCGTTTTCAGCCAATTTTCTGGATTTTTGAAAATTTCACTTTTTTGTGAAAATATCCACTAAATGAGGGATTAATATGTGTGAGGGTACCCCAGGAGAGTTCCAAATGTGCGTGGGAAGAATATATATCCCACGGGGGTAAAATTGAAAAAAGTTGAAAAAAATTTTTTGGGGATTTAGTCATTTTTCCGGCGTTTATCAGACTTTCAGATAGGGGAAATGTCAGTGAGCGTTCCGATTTCAGTTCCAGAGCGATTCGCCTAATGAGTCCTTGATATTTAGTTGTTTTCAGCCAATTTTCTGGATTTTTGAAAATTTCACTTTTTTGTGAAAATATCCACTAAATGAGGGAATAATATGTGTGAGGGTACCCCAGGAGAGTTCCAAATGTGTGTGGGTAGAATATATATCCCACGGGGGTAAAATTGAAAAAAGTTGAAAAAAATTTTTTTGGACTTAGTCATTTTTCTGGCGTTTATCAGATTTTAAAATAGGGGAAATGTCAGTGAGCATTCCGATTTCAGTTCCAGAGCGATTCGCCCAATGAGTCCTCGATATTTAGTCGTTTTCAGCCAATATTTTGGATTTTTGAAAATTTCACTTTTTTGTGAAAATATCCACTAAATGAGGGAATAATATGTGTGAGGGTACCCCAGGAGAGTTCCAAATGTGTGTGGGAAGAATATATATCCCACGGGGGTAAAATTGAAAGAAGTTTAAAAAAATTTTTTTGGGGACTTAGTCATTTTTCCGGCGTTTATCAGAATTTCAGAAAGGGCAAATGTCAATGAGCGTTCCCATTTCAGTTCCAGAGCGATTCGCCCAATGAGTCCTTGATATTTAGTCGTTTTCAGCCAATTTTCTGGATTTTTGAAAATTTCACTTTTTTGTGAAAATATCCACTAAATGAGGGAATAATATGTGTGCGGGTACCCCAGGAGATTTCCAAATGTGCGTGGGAAGAATATATATCCCACGGGGGTAAAATTGAAATAAATTGAAAAAATTTTTTTTGGGGATTTAGTCATTTTTCCTGCGTTTATCAGACTTTCAGATAGGGGAAATGTCAGTGAGCGTTCCGATTTCAGTTCCAGAGCGATTCGCCCAATGAGTCCTCGATATTTAGTCGTTTTCAGCCAATATTTTGAAAATTTCACTTTTTTGTGAAAATATCCACTAAATGAGGGAATAATATGTGTGAGGGTTCCCCAGGAGATTTCCAAATGTGCGTGGGAAGAAGATATATCCCACGGGGGTAAAATTGAGAAAAGTTGAAAAAAATTTTTGGGGGGATTTAGTCATTTTTCCGGCGTTTATCAGACTTTCAGATAGGGAAAATGTCAGTGAGCGTTCCAATTTCAGTTCCAGTGCGATTCGCCCAATGAGTCCTCAATATTTAGTTGTTTTCAGCCAATATTTTGGATTTTTGAAAATTTCACTTTTTTGTGAAAATATCCACTAAATGAGGGAATAATATGTGTGAGGGTACCCCAGGAGAGTTCCAAATGTGTGTGGGTAGAATATATATCCCACGGGGGTAAAATTGAAAAAATTAGAAACATTATTTTTTTTTGGACTTAGTCATTTTTCCGGCGTTTATCAGACTTTCAGATAGGGGAAATGTCAGTGAGCGTTCCGATTTCAATTCCAGAGCGATTCGCCCAATGAGTCCTCAGTTGTTTTCAGCCAATATTTTGGATTTTTGAAAATTTCACTTTTTTGTGAAAATATCCACTAAATGAGGGAATAATATGTGTGAGGGTACCCCAGGAGAGTTCCAAATGTGTGTGGGAAGAATATATAACCCACGGGGGTAAAATTGAAAAAACGTAAAAAATTTTTTTTTGGGGATTTATTCATTTTTCCGGCGTTTATCAGACTTTCAGATAGGAGAAATGTCAGTGAGCGTTCCGATTTCAGTTCCAGAGCGATTCGCCCAATGAGCCCTTGTTATTTAGTCGTTTTCAGCCAATTTTCTGGATTTTTGAAAATTTCACTTTTTTGTGAAAATATCCACTAAATGAGGGAATAATATGTGTAAGGGTACCCCAGGAGAGTTCCAAATGTGTGTGGGTAGAATATATATCCCACGGGGGTAAAATTGAAATAAATTGAAAAATTTTTTTTGGGGGATTTAGTCATTTTTCCTGCGTTTATCAGACTTTCAGATAGGGGAAATGTCAGTGAGCGTTCCGATTTCAGTTCCAGAGCGATTCGCCCAATGAGTCCTCGATATTTAGTCGTTTTCAGCCAATATTTTGAAAATTTCACTTTTTTGTGAAAATATCCACTAAATGAGGGAATAATATGTGTGAGGGTTCCCCAGGAGATTTCCAAATGTGCGTGGGAAGAAGATATATCCCACGGGGGTAAAATTGAGAAAAGTTGAAAAAAATTTTGGGGGGGATTTAGTCATTTTTCCGGCGTTTATCAGACTTTCAGATAGGGAAAATGTCAGTGAGCGTTCCAATTTCAGTTCCAGTGCGATTCGCCCAATGAGTCCTTGATAATTAGTCGTTTTCAGCCAATTTTCTGGATTTTTGAAAATTTCACTTTTTTGTGAAAATATCCACTAAATGAAGGAATAATATGTGTGAGGGTACCCCAGGAGAGTTCCAAATGTGTGTAGGAAGAATATATATCCCACGGGGGTAAAATTGAAAAAAGTTGAAAAATTTTTTTGGGGGGGATTTAGTCATTTTTCCGGCGTTTATCAGACTTTCAGATAGGGGAAATGTCAGTGAGCATTCCGATTTCAGTTCCAGAGCGATTCGCCCAATGAGTCCTTGATATTTAGTCGTTTTCAGCCAATTTTCTGGATTTTTGAAAATTTCACTTTTTTGTGAAAATATCCACTAAATGAGGGAATAATATGTGTGAGGGTACCCCAGGAGAGTTCCAAATGTGTGTGGGTAGAATATATATCCCACGGGGGTAAAATTGAAAAAATTAGAAACATTATTTTTTTTTGGACTTAGTCATTTTTCCGGCGTTTATCAGACTTTCAGATAGGGGAAATGTCAGTGAGCGTTCCGATTTCCGTTCCAGAGCGATTCGCCCAATGAGTCCTCGATATTTAGTTGTTTTCAGCCAATATTTTGGATTTTTGAAAATTTCACTTTTTTGTGAAAATATCCACTAAATGAGGGAATAATATGTGTGAGGGTACCCCAGGAGAGTTCCAAATGTGTGTGGGTAGAATATATATCCCATGGGGGTAAAATTGAAAAAAGTTGAAAAAATTTTTTGGGGGGATTTAGTCATTTTTCCGGCATTTATCAGACTTTCACATAGGGGAAATGTCAGTGAGCATTCCGATTTCAGTTCCAGAGCGATTCGCCGAATGAGTCCTTGATATTTAGTCGTTTTCAGCCAATTTTCTGGATTTTTGAAAATTTCACTTTTTTGTGAAAATATCCACTAAATGAGGGAATAATATGTGTAAGGGTACCCCAGGAGAGTTCCAAATGTGTGTGGGTAGAATATATATCCCACGGGGGTAAAATTGAAAAAATTAGAAACATTATTTTTTTTTGGACTTAGTCATTTTTCCGGCGTTTATCAGACTTTCAGATAGGAGAAATGTCAGTGAGCGTTCCGATTTCAGTTCCAGAGCGATTCGCCCAATGAGCCCTTGTTATTTAGTCGTTTTCAGCCAATTTTCTGGATTTTTGAAAATTTCACTTTTTTGTGAAAATATCCACTAAATTAAGGAATAATATGTGTGAGGGTTCCCCAGGAGATTTCTAAATGTGCGTGGGAAGAAGATATATCCCACGGGGGTAAAATTGAGAAAAGTTGAAAAAATTTTTTTTTGTGATTTAGTCATTTTTCCGGCGTTTATCAGACTTTCAGATAGGGGAAATGTCAGTGAGCGTTCCAATTTCAGTTCCAGAGCGATTCGCCCAATGAGTCCTCGATATTTAGTTGTTTTCAGCCAATATTTTGGATTTTTGAAAATTTCACTTTTTTGTTAAAATATCCACTAAATTAAGGAATAATATGTGTGAGGGTTCCCCAGGAGATTTCTAAATGTGCGTGGGTAGAATATATATCCCACGGGGGTAAAATTGAAAAAAGTTGAACAAACTTTTTTTTGGACTTAGTCATTTTTCTGGCGTTTATCAGACTTTAAGAGAGGGGAAATGTCAGTGAGCGTTCCGATTTCAGTTCCAGAGCGATTCGCCCAATGAGTCCTCGATATTTAGTCATTTTCAGCCAATATTTTGGATTTTTGAAAATTTCACTTTTTTATGAAAATATCCACTAAATGAGGGAATAATATGTGTGAGGGTACCCCAGGAGAGTTCCAAATGTGTGTGGGTAAAATATATATCCCACGGGGGTAAAATTGAAAAAAGTTGAAAAAAATGTTTTTTTGGACTTAGTCATATTTCTGGCGTTTATCAGACTTTCACATAGGGGAAATGTCAGTGAGCTTTCCCATTTCAGTTCCAGAGCGATTCGCCCAATGAGCCCTTGTTATTTAGTTGTTTTCAGCCAATTTTCTGGATTTTTGAAAATTTCACTTTTTTGTGAAAATATCCACTAAATGAGAGAATAATATGTGTGAGGGTACCCCAGGAGAGTTCCAAATGTGTGTGGGAAGAATATGTATCCCACGGGGGTAACATTGAAAAAACTTGAAAACATTTTTTTTTTTGGACTTAGTCATTATTCCGGCGTTTATCAGTATTTCAGAAAGGGCAAATGTCAATGAGCGTTCCCATTTCAGTTCCAGAGCGATTCGCCCAATGAGTCATTGATATTTAGTCGTTTTCAGCCAATTTTCTGGATTTTTGAAAATTTCACTTTTTTGTGAAAATATCCTATAAATGAGGGAATAATATGTGTGCGGGTACCCCAGGAGATTTCCAAATGTGCGTGGGAAGAATATATATCCCACGGGGGTAAAATTGAAATAAATTGAAAAAATTTTTTTTTGGGATTTAGTCATTTTTCCGGCGTTTATCAGACTTTCAGATAGGGGAAATGTCAGTGAACGTTCCGATTTCAGTTCCAGAGCGATTCTCCCAATGAGTCCTCGATATTTAGTCGTTTTCAGCCAATATTTTGGATTTTTGAAAATTTCACTTTTTTGTGAAAATATCCACTAAATGAGGGAATAATATGTGTGAGGGTATCCCAGGAGAGTTCCAAATGTGTGTGGGAAGAATATATATCCCACGGGGGTAAAATTGAAAGAAGTTGAAAAAAATTTTTTTTGGGACTTACTCATTTTTCCGGCGTTTATCAGAATTTCAGAAAGGGCAAGTGTCAATGAGCGTTCCCATTTCAGTTCCAGAGCCATTCGCCCAATGAGTCCTTGATATTTAGTCGTTTTCAGCCAATTTTCTGGATTTTTGAAAATTTCACTTTTTTGTGAAAATATCCACTAAATGAGGGAATAATATGTGTGCGGGTACCCCAGGAGATTTCCAAATGTGCGTGGGAAGAATATATATCCCACGGGGGTAAAATTGAAATAAATTGAAAAAATTTTTTTGGGGGATTTAGTCATTTTTCCTGCGTTTATCAGACTTTCAGATAGGGGAAATGTCAGTGAGCGTTCCGATTTCAGTTCCAGAGCGATTCGCCCAATGAGTCCTCGATATTTAGTCGTTTTCAGCCAATATTTTGAAAATTTCACTTTTTTGTGAAAATATCCACTAAATGAGGGAATAATATGTGTGCGGGTACCCCATGAGATTTCCAAATGTGCGTGGGAAGAATATATATCCCACGGGGGTAAAATTGAAATAAATTGAAAAAATTTTTTTTGGGGGTTTAGTCATTTTTCTGGCGTTTATCAGACTTTCAGATAGGGGAAATGTCGGTGAGCGTTCCGATTTCAGTTCCAGAGCGATTCGCCCAATGAGTCCTTGATATTTAGTCGTTTTCAGCCAATATTTTGGATTTTTGAAAATTTCACTTTTTTGTGAAAATATCCACTAAATGAGGGAATAATATGTGTGAGGGTACCCCAGGAGAGTTCCAAATGTGTGTGGGAAGAATATATATCCCACGGGGGTAAAATTGAAAGTAGTGTAAAAAAAATTTTTTTTGGACTTAGTCATTTTTCCTGTGTTTATCAGACTTTCAGATAGGGGAAATGTCAGTGAGCGTTCCGATTTCAGTTCCAGAGCGAGTCGCCCAATGAGTCCTTGTTATTTAGTCGTTTTCAGCCAATTTTCTGGATTTTTGAAAATTTCACTTTTTGTGAAAATATCCACTAAATGAGGGAATAATATGCGTGAGAGTACCCCAGGAGAGTTCCAAATGTGTGTGGGAAGAATATATAACCCACGGGGGTAAAATTGAAAAAACTTAAAAATTTTTTTTTTGGGGATTTATTCATTTTTCCGGCGTTTATCAGACTTTCAGATAGGAGAAATGTCAGTGAGCGTTCCGATTTCAGTTCCAGAGCGATTCGCCCAATGAGTCCTTGATATTTAGTCGTTTTCAGCCAATTTTCTGGATTTTTGAAAATTTCACTTTTTTGTGAAAATATCCACTAAATGAGGGAATAATATGTGTAAGGGTACCCCGGAGAGTTCCAAATGTGTGTGGGTAGAATATATATCCCACGGGGGTAAAATTGAAAAAAGTTGAAAAAAATGTTTTTTTGGACTTAGTCATTTTTCCGGCGTTAATCAGACTTTCACATAGGGGAAATGTCAGTGAGCGTTCCGATTTCAGTTCCAGAGCGATTCGCCCAATGAGTCTTTGATATTTAGTCGCTTTCAGCCAATTTTCTGGATTTTTGAAAATTTCACTTTTTTGTGAAAATATCCACTAAATGAGGGAATAATATGTGTAAGGGTACCCCAGGAGAGTTCCAAATGTGTGTGGGTAGAATATATATCCCACGGGGGTAAAATTGAAAAAAGTTGAAAAAAATGTTTTTTTGGACTTAGTCATTTTTCCGGCGTTAATCAGACTTTCACATAGGGGAAATGTCAGTGAGCGTTCCGATTTCAGTTCCAGAGCGATTCGTCCAATGAGTCTTTGATATTTAGTCGTTATCAGCCAATATTTTGGATTTTTGAAAATTTCACTTTTTTGTGAAAATATCCACTAAATGAGGGAATAATATGTTTGAGGGTACTCCAGGAGAGTTCCAAATGTGTGTGGGAAGAATATATATCCCACGGGGGGAAAATTGAAAAAAGTTGAAAACATTTCTTTTTTTGGACTTAGTCATTTTTCCGGCGTTTATCAGGCTTTCAGATATGGGAAATGTCAGTGAGCGTTCCGATTTCAGTTCCAGAGCGATTCGCCCAATGAGTCCTTGATATTTAGTCGTTTTCAGCCAATTTTCTGAATTTTTGAAAATTTCACTTTTTTTTGAAAATATCCACTAAATGAGGGAATAATATGTGTGAGGGTTCCCCAGGAGAGTTCCAAATGTGTGTGGGAAGAATATATATCCCACGGGGGTAAAATTGAAAAAAGTTGAAAAAAATTTATTTTTGGACTTAGTCATTTATCCGGCGTTTATCAGACTTTCAGATAGGGGAAATGTCAGTGAGCATTGCGATTTCAGTTTCAGAGCGATTCGCCCAATGAGTCCTTGATATTTAGTCGTTTTCAGCCAATTTTCTAGATTTTTGAAAATTTCACTTTTTTGTGAAAATATCCACTAAATGAGGGAATAATATGTGTGAGGGTACCCCAGGAGAGTTCCAAATGTGTTTGGGAAGAATATATATCCCACGGGGGTAAAATTGAAAGAAGTGGAAAAAAAATTTTTTTTGGACTTAGTCATTTTTCTGGCGTTTATCAGACTTTCAGATAGGGCAAATGTCAGTGAGCGTTCCGATTTCAGTTCCAGAGCGATTCGCCCAATGAGTCCTCGATATTTAGTCGTTTTCAGCCAACATCTTGGATTTTTGAAAATTTCACTTTTTTGTGAAAATATCCACTAAATGAGGGAATAATATGTGTGAGGGTACCCCAAGAGAGTTCCAAATGTGTGTGGGTAGAATATATATCCCTCGGGGGTAAAATTGAAAAAAGTTGAAAAAAATTTTTTTTTGGACTTAGTCATTTTTCTGCCGTTTATCAGACTTTAAGATAGGGGAAATGTCAGTGAGCGTTGCGATTTCAGTTTCATAGCGATTCGCCCAATGAGTCCTTGATATTTAGTCGTTTTCAGCCAATTTTCTGGATTTTTGAAAATTTCACTTTTTTGTGAAAATATCCACTAAATGAGGGAATAATATGTGTGAGGGTACCCCAAGAGAGTTCCAAATGTGTGTGGGTAGAATATATATCCCTCGGGGGTAAAATTGAAAAAAGTCGAAAAAATTTTTTTTTGGACTTAGTCATTTTTCTGCCGTTTATCAGACTTTAAGATAGGGGAAATGTCAGTGAGCGTTGCGATTTCAGTTTCATAGCGATTCGCCCAATGAGTCCTTGATATTTAGTCGTTTTCAGCCAATTTTCTGGATTTTTGAAAATTTTACTTTTTTGTGAAAATATCCACTAAATGAGGGAATAATATGTGTGAGGGTACCCCAGGAGAGTTCCAAATGTGTGTGGGAAGAATATATATCCCATGGGGGTAAAATTGAAAAAAGTTGAAAAAAATTTTTTTTTGGACTTAGTCATTTTTCCGGCGTTTATCAGACTTTCAGATAGGGGAAATGTCAGTGAGCGTTCCGATTTCATTTCCAGAGCGATTCGCCCAATGAGTCCTTGATATTTAGTCATTTTCAGCCAATTTTCTGGATTTTTGAAAATTTCACTTTTTTGTGAAAATATCCACTAAATGAGGGAATAATATGTGTGAGGGTACCCCAGGAGAGTTCCAAATGTGTGTGGGTAGAAAATATATCCCATGGGGGTAAAATTGAAAAAAGTAGAAACATTTTTTTTTGGACTTAGTCATTTTTCCGGCGTTTATCAGACTTTCAGATAGGGCGAATGTCAGTGAGCGTTCCGATTTCAGTTCCAGAGCGATTCGCCCAATGAGTCCTTGTTATTTAGTCGTTTTCAGCCAATTTTCTGGATTTTTGAAAATTTCACTTTTTGTGAAAATATCCACTAAATGAGGGAATAATATGCATGAGAGTACCCCAGGAGAGTTCCAAATGTGTGTGGGAAGAATATATAACCAACGGGGGTAAAATTGAAAAAACTTAAAAAAATTTTTTTTGGGGATTTATTCATTTTTCCGGCGTTTATCAGACTTTCAGACAGGGGAAATGTCAGTGAGCGTTCCGATTTAAGTTCCAGAGCGATCCGCCCAATGAGTCTTTGATATTTAGTCGTTTTCAGCTAATTTTCCGAATTTTTGAAAATTTCACTTTTTTGTGAAAATATCCACTTAATGAGGGAATAATATGTGTGAGGGTACCCCAGGAGAGTTCCAAATGTGTGTGGGTAGAATATATATCCCACGGGGGTAAAATTGAAAAAAGTTGAAAACATTTCTTTTTTTGGACTTAGTCATTTTTCCGGCGTTTATCAGACTTTCAGATAGGGCAAATGTCAGTGAGCATTCCGATTTCAGTTCCAGAGCGATTCGCCCAATGAGTCTTTGATATTTAGTCGTTATCAGCCAATATTTTAGATTTTTGAAAATTTCACTCTTTTGTGAAAATATCCACTAAATGAGGGAATAATATGTTTGAGGGTACTCCAGGAGAGTTCCAAATGTGTGTGGGAAGAATATATATCCCACGGGGGGAAAATTGAAAAAAGTTTAAAAAAATTTTTTTTTGGACTTAGTCATTTTTCCGGCGTTTATCAGACTTTCAGATAGGGGAAATGTCAGTGAGCGTTCCGATTTCAGTTCCAGAGCGATTCGCCCAATGAGTCCTTGATATTTAGTCGTTTTCAGCCATTATTTTGGATTTTTGAAAATTTCACTTTTTTGTGAAAATATCCACTAAATGAGGGAATAATATGTGTGAGGGTACCCCAGGAGAGTTCCAAATGTGTGTGGGTAGAAGATATATCCCACGGGGTAAAATTGAAAAAAGTTGAAAAAATTTTTTTTTTGGAATTAGTAATTTTTCTGGCGTTTATCACACTTTCAGATAGGGGAAATGTCAGTGGGCCTTCCGATTTCAGTTCCAGAGCGATTCGCCCAATGAGTCCTTGATATTTAGTCATTTTCAGCCAATATTTTGGATTTTTGAAAATTTCACTTTTTTGTGAAAATATCCACTAAATGAGGGAATAATATGTGTGAGGGTACCCCAGGAGAGTTCCAAATGTGTGTGGGTAGAATATATATCCCACGGGGGTAAAATTGAAAAAAGTTGAAAACATTTTTTTTTTGGACTTAGTAATTTTTCCGGCATTTATCAGACTTTCAGATAGGGGAAATGTCAGTGAGCGTTCCGATTTCAGTTCCATAGCGATTCGCCCAATGAGTCTTTGATATTTAGTCGTTTTCAGCCAATGTTTTGGATTTTTGAAAATTTCACTTTTTTGTGAAAATATCCACTAAATTAGGGAATAATATGTGTGAGGGTACCACAGGAGAGTTCCAAATGTGTCTGGGTAGAATATATATCCCACGGGGGTAAAATTGAAAAAGGTTGAAAACATTTTTTTTTTTGGACTTAGTCATTTTTCCGGCGTTTATCAGACTTTCAGATAGGGGAAATGTCAGTGAGCGTTCCGATTTCAGTTCCAGAGCGATTCGCTCAATGAGTCCTTGATATTTAGTCGTTTTCAGCCAATATTTTGGATTTTTGAAAATTTCACTTTTTTGTGAAAATATCCACTAAATTAGGGAATAATATGTGTGAGGGTACCCCAGGAGAGTTACAAATGTGTGTGGGTAGAATACATATCCCACTGGGGTAAAATTGAAAAAAGTTGAAAACATTTTTTTTTGGACTTAGTCATTTTTCCGGCGTTTATCAGACTTTCAGATAGGGCAAATGTCAGTGAGCATTCCGATTTCTGTTCCAGAGCGATTCGCCCAATGCATCCTTGATATTTAGTTGTTTTCAGCCATTATTTTGGATTTTTGAAAATTTCACTTTTTTGTGAAAATATCCACTAAATGAGGGAATAATATGTGTGAGGGTACCCCAGGAGAGTTCCAAATGTGTGTGGGTAGAATACATATCCCACTGGGGTAAAATTGAAAAAAGTTGAAAACATTTTTTTTTGGACTTAGTCATTTTTCCGGCGTTTATCAGACTTTCAGAGAGGGGAAATGTCAGTGAGCATTCCGATTTCTGTTCCAGAGCGATTCGCCCAATGCATCCTTGATATTTAGTTGTTTTCAGCCATTATTTTGGATTTTTGAAAATTTCACTTTTTTGTGAAAATATCCACTAAATGAGGGAATAATATGTGTGAGGGTACCCCAGGAGAGTTCCAAATGTGTGTGGGTAGAATATATATCCCACGGGGGTAAAATTGAAAAAAGTTGAAAACATTTTTTTTTGGGACTTAGTCATTTTTCCGGTGTTTATCAGACTTTCAGATAGGGGAAATGTCAGTGAGCATTCCGATTTCAGTTCCATAGCGATTCGCCCAATGAGTCTTTGATATTTAGTCGTTTTCAGCCAATATTTTGGATTTTTGAAAATTTCACTTTTTTGAGAAAATATCCACTAAATTAGGGAATAATATGTGTGAGGGTACACCAGGAGAGTTCGAAATGTGTGTGGGTAGAATATATATCCCACGGGGGTAAAATTGAAAAAGGTTGAAAACATTTTTTTTTTTGGACTTAGTCATTTTTCCGGCGTTTATCAGACTTTCAGATAGGGGAAATGTCAGTGAGCGTTCCGATTTCAGTTCCAGAGCGATTCGCCCAATGAGTCCTTGATATTTAGTCGTTTTCAGCCATTATTTTGGATTTTTGAAAATTTCACTTTTTTGTGAAAATATCCACTAAATGAGGGAATAATATGTGTGAGGGTACCCCAGGAGAGTTCCAAATGTGTGTGGGTAGAAGATATATCCCACGAGGTAAAATTGAAAAAAGTTGAAAAAATTTTTTTTTTGGAATTAGTAATTTTTCTGGCGTTTATCACACTTTCAGATAGGGGAAATGTCAGTGGGCCTTCCGATTTCAGTTCCAGAGCGATTCGCCCAATGAGTCCTTGATATTTAGTCATTTTCAGCCAATATTTTGGATTTTTGAAAATTTCACTTTTTTGTGAAAATATCCACTAAATGAGGGAATAATATGTGTGAGGGTACCCCAGGAGAGTTCCAAATGTATGTGGGTAGAATATATATCCCACTGGGGTAAAATTGAAAAAAGTTGAAAACATTTTTTTTTGGACTTAGTCATTTTTCCGGCGTTTATCAGACTTTCAGATAGGGCAAATGTCAGTGAGTGATCCAATTTCAGTTCCAGAGCGATTCGCCCAATGAGTCTTTGATATTTAGTCGTTTTCAGCCAATTTTCTGGATTTTTGAAAATTTCACTTTTTTGTGAAAATATCCACTAAATGAGGGAATAATATGTGTGAGGGTACCCCAGGAGAGTTCCAAATGTGTGTGGGTAGAATATATATCCCACGGGGGTAAAATTGAAAAAAGTTGAAAACATTTTTTTTTTGGACTTAGTCATTTTTCCGGCGTTTATCAGACTTTCAGATAGGGGAAATGTCAGTGAGCATTCCGATTTCTGTTCCAGAGCGATTCGCCCAATGCATCCTTGATATTTAGTTGTTTTCAGCCATTATTTTGGATTTTTGAAAATTTCACTTTTTTGTGAAAATATCCACTAAATGAGGGAATAATATGTGTGAGGGTACCCCAGGAGAGTTCCAAATGTGTGTGGGTAGAATATATATCCCACGGGGGTAAAATTGAAAAAAGTTGAAAACATTTTTTTTTTGGACTTAGTCATTTTTCCGGCGTTTATCAGACTTTCAGATAGGGGAAATGTCAGTGAGCGTTCCGATTTCAGTTCCAGAGCAATTCGCCCAATGAGTCCTTGATATTTAGTCGTTTTCAGCCAATATTTTGGATTTTTGAAAATTTCACTTTTTTGTGAAAATATCCACTAAATTAGGGAATAATATGTGTGAGGGTACCCCAGGAGAGTTACAAATGTGTGTGGGTAGAATACATATCCCACTGGGGTAAAATTGAAAAAGGTTGAAAACATTTTTTTTTTTGGACTTAGTCATTTTTCCGGCGTTTATCAGACTTTCAGATAGGGGAAATGTCAGTGAGCATTCCGATTTCAGTTCTAGAGCAATTCGCCCAATGAGTCCGTGATATTTAGTCGTTTTCAGCCATTCTTTTGGATTTTTGAAAATTTCACTTTTTTGGGAAAATATCCACTAAATGAGGGAATAATATGTGTGAGGGTATCCCAGGAGAGTTCCAAATGTGTGTGGGTAGAATATATATCCCACGTTGGTAAAATTGAAAAAAGTTGAAAACATTTTGTTTTTGGACTTAGTCATTTTTCCAGCGTTTACCAGACTTTCAGATAGGGGAAATGTCAGTGAGCGTTCCGATTTCAGTTCCAGAGTGATTCGCCCAATGAGTCCTTGATATTTAGTCGTTTTCAGCCAATATTTTGGATTTTTGAAAATTTCACTTTTTTGTGAAAATATCCACTAAATGAGGGAATAATATGTGTGAGGGTACCCCAGGAGAGTTCCAAATGTGTGTGGGTAGAATATATATCCCACGGGGGTAAAATTGAAAAAAGTTGAAAACATTTTTTTTTTGGACTTAGTCATTTTTCCGGCGTTTATCAGACTTTCAGATAGGGGAAATGTCAGTGAGCGTTCCGATTTCAGTTCCAGAGCGATTCGCCCAATGAGTCCTTGATATTTAGTCGTTTTCAGCCAATATTTTGGATTTTTGAAAATTTCACTTTTTTGTGAAAATATCCACTAAATTAGGGAATAATATGTGTGAGGGTACCCCAGGAGAGTTACAAATGTGTGTGGGTAGAATACATATCCCACTGGGGTAAAATTGAAAAAAGTTGAAAACATTTTTTTTTGGACTTAGTCATTTTTCCGGCGTTTATCAGACTTTCAGAGAGGGGAAATGTCAGTGAGCATTCCGATTTCTGTTCCAGAGCGATTCGCCCAATGAGTCCGTGATATTTAGTCGTTTTCAGCCATTCTTTAGGATTTTTGAAAATTTCACTTTTTTGGGAAAATATCCACTAAATGAGGGAATAATATGTGTGAGGGTATCCCAGGAGAGTTCCAAATGTGTGTGGGTAGAATATATATCCCACGTTGGTAAAATTGAAAAAAGTTGAAAACATTTTGTTTTTGGACTTAGTCATTTTTCCAGCGTTTACCAGACTTTCAGATAGGGGAAATGTCAGTGAGCATTCCGATTTCAGTTCCAGAGCGATTCGCCCAATGAGTCCTTGATATTTAGTCGTTTTCAGCCAATATTTTGGATTTTTGAAAATTTCACTTTTTTGTGAAAATATCCACTAAATTAGGGAATAATATGTGTGAGGGTACCCCAGGAGAGTTACAAATGTGTGTGGGTAGAATACATATCCCACTGGGGTAAAATTGAAAAAAGTTGAAAACATTTTTTTTTGGACTTAGTCATTTTTCCGGCGTTTATCAGACTTTCAGAGAGGGGAAATGTCAGTGAGCATTCCGATTTCTGTTCCAGAGCGATTCGCCCAATGCATCCTTGATATTTAGTTGTTTTCAGCCATTATTTTGGATTTTTGAAAATTTCACTTTTTTGTGAAAATATCCACTAAATGAGGGAATAATATGTGTGAGGGTACCCCAGGAGAGTTCCAAATGTGTGTGGGTAGAATATATATCCCACGGGGGTAAAATTGAAAAAAGTTGAAAACATTTTTTTTTTGGACTTAGTCATTTTTCCGGTGTTTATCAGACTTTCAGATAGGGGAAATGTCAGTGAGCATTCCGATTTCAGTTCCATAGCGATTCGCCCAATGAGTCTTTGATATTTAGTCGTTTTCAGCCAATATTTTGGATTTTTGAAAATTTCACTTTTTTGAGAAAATATCCACTAAATTAGGGAATAATATGTGTGAGGGTACCCCAGGAGAGTTACAAATGTGTGTGGGTAGAATACATATCCCACTGGGGTAAAATTGAAAAAAGTTGAAAACATTTTTTTTTGGACTTAGTCATTTTTCCGGCGTTTATCAGACTTTCAGATAGGGCAAATGTCAGTGAGTGTTCCAATTTCAGTTCCAGAGTGATTTGCCCAATGAGTCTTTGATATTTATTCGTTTTCAGCCAATTTTCTGGATTTTTGAAAATTTCACTTTTTTGTGAAAATATCCACTAAATGAGGGAATAATATGTGTGAGGGTACCCCAGGAGAGATCCAAATGTGTGTGGGTAGAATATATATCCCACGGGGGTAAAATTGAAAAAAGTTGAAAACATTTTTTTTTTGGACTTAGTCATTTTTCCGGCGTTTATCAGACTTTCAGATAGGGGAAATGTCAGTGAGCGTTCCGATTTCAGTTCCAGAGCGATTCGCCCAATGAGTCCTTGATATTTAGTCGTTTTCAGCCAATATTTTGGATTTTTGAAAATTTCACTTTTTTGTGAAAATATCCACTAAATTAGGGAATAATATGTGTGAGGGTACCCCAGGAGAGTTACAAATGTGTGTGGGTAGAATACATATCCCACTGGGGTAAAATTGAAAAAAGTTGAAAACATTTTTTTTTGGACTTAGTCATTTTTCCGGCGTTTATCAGACTTTCAGAGAGGGGAAATGTCAGTGAGCATTCCGATTTCTGTTCCAGAGCGATTCGCCCAATGAGTCCGTGATATTTAGTCGTTTTCAGCCATTCTTTAGGATTTTTGAAAATTTCACTTTTTTGGGAAAATATCCACTAAATGAGGGAATAATATGTGTGAGGGTATCCCAGGAGAGTTCCAAATGTGTGTGGGTAGAATATATATCCCACGTTGGTAAAATTGAAAAAAGTTGAAAACATTTTGTTTTTGGACTTAGTCATTTTTCCAGCGTTTACCAGACTTTCAGATAGGGGAAATGTCAGTGAGCATTCCGATTTCAGTTCCAGAGCGATTCGCCCAATGAGTCCTTGATATTTAGTCGTTTTCAGCCAATATTTTGGATTTTTGAAAATTTCACTTTTTTGTGAAAATATCCACTAAATTAGGGAATAATATGTGTGAGGGTACCCCAGGAGAGTTACAAATGTGTGTGGGTAGAATACATATCCCACTGGGGTAAAATTGAAAAAAGTTGAAAACATTTTTTTTTGGACTTAGTCATTTTTCCGGCGTTTATCAGACTTTCAGAGAGGGGAAATGTCAGTGAGCATTCCGATTTCTGTTCCAGAGCGATTCGCCCAATGCATCCTTGATATTTAGTTGTTTTCAGCCATTATTTTGGATTTTTGAAAATTTCACTTTTTTGTGAAAATATCCACTAAATGAGGGAATAATATGTGTGAGGGTACCCCAGGAGAGTTCCAAATGTGTGTGGGTAGAATATATATCCCACGGGGGTAAAATTGAAAAAAGTTGAAAACATTTTTTTTTTGGACTTAGTCATTTTTCCGGTGTTTATCAGACTTTCAGATAGGGGAAATGTCAGTGAGCATTCCGATTTCAGTTCCATAGCGATTCGCCCAATGAGTCTTTGATATTTAGTCGTTTTCAGCCAATATTTTGGATTTTTGAAAATTTCACTTTTTTGAGAAAATATCCACTAAATTAGGGAATAATATGTGTGAGGGTACCCCAGGAGAGTTACAAATGTGTGTGGGTAGAATACATATCCCACTGGGGTAAAATTGAAAAAAGTTGAAAACATTTTTTTTTGGACTTAGTCATTTTTCCGGCGTTTATCAGACTTTCAGATAGGGCAAATGTCAGTGAGTGTTCCAATTTCAGTTCCAGAGTGATTTGCCCAATGAGTCTTTGATATTTATTCGTTTTCAGCCAATTTTCTGGATTTTTGAAAATTTCACTTTTTTGTGAAAATATCCACTAAATGAGGGAATAATATGTGTGAGGGTACCCCAGGAGAGTTCGAAATGTGTGTGGGTAGAATATATATCCCACGGGGGTAAAATTGGAAAAGGTTGAAAACATTTTTTTTTTTGGACTTAGTCATTTTTCCGGCGTTTATCAGACTTTCAGATAGGGGAAATGTCAGTGAGCATTCCGATTTCAGTTCTAGAGCAGTTCGCCCAATGAGTCCGTGATATTTAGTCGTTTTCAGCCATTCTTTTGGATTTTTGAAAATTTCACTTTTTTGGGAAAATATCCACTAAATGAGGAAATAATATGTGTGAGGGTACCCCAGGAGAGTTCCAAATGTGTGTGGGTAGAATATATATCCCACGGGGGTAAAATTGAAAAAAGTTGAAAACATTTTTTTTTTGGGACTTAGTCATTTTTCCGGCGTTTATCAGACTTTCAGATAGGGCAAATGTCAGTGCGCATTCCAATTTCAGTTCCAGAGCGATTCGCCCAATGAGTCCTTGATATTTAGTCTTTTTCAGCCAATATTTTGGATTTTTGAAAATTTCACTTTTTTGTGAAAATATCCACTAAATTAGGGAATAATATGTGTGAGTATACCCCAGGAGAGTTACAAATGTGTGTGGGTAGAATATATATCCCAATGGGGTAAAATTGAAAAAAGTTGAAAACATTTTTTTTTTGGACTTAGTCATTTTTCCGGCGTTTATCAGACTTTCAGATAGGGCAAATGTCAGTGAGTGTTTCAATTTCAGTTCCAGAGCGATTCGCCCAATGAGTCTTTGATATTTAGTCGTTTTCAGCCAATATTTTGGATTTTTGAACATTTCACTTTTTTGTGAAAATATCCACTAAATTAGGGAATAATATGTGTGAGGGTACCCCAGGAGAGTTACAAATGTGTGTGGGTAGAATACATATCCCACTGGGGTAAAATTGAAAAAAGTTGAAAACATTTTTTTTTGGACTTAGTCATTTTTCCGGCGTTTATCAGACTTTCAGATAGGGCAAATGTCAGTGAGTGTTCCAATTTCAGTTCCAGAGTGATTTGCCCAATGAGTCTTTGATATTTATTCGTTTTCAGCCAATTTTCTGGATTTTTGAAAATTTCACTTTTTTGTGAAAATATCCACTAAATGAGGGAATAATATGTGTGAGGGTACCCCAGGAGAGTTCGAAATGTGTGTGGGTAGAATATATATCCCACGGGGGTAAAATTGAAAAAGGTTGAAAACATTTTTTTTTTTGGACTTAGTCATTTTTCCGGCGTTTATCAGACTTTCAGATAGGGGAAATGTCAGTGAGCATTCCGATTTCAGTTCTAGAGCAATTCGCCCAATGAGTCCGTGATATTTAGTCGTTTTCAGCCATTCTTTTGGATTTTTGAAAATTTCACTTTTTTGGGAAAATATCCACTAAATGAGGGAATAATATGTGTGAGGGTACCCCAGGAGAGTTCCAAATGTGTGTGGGTAGAATATATATCCCACGGGGGTAAAATTGAAAAAAGTTGAAAACATTTTTTTTTTTGGACTTAGTCATTTTTCCGGCGTTTATCAGACTTTCAGATAGGGCAAATGTCAGTGAGCATTCCAATTTCAATTCCAGAGCGATTCGCCCAATGAGTCCTTGATATTTAGTCGTTTTCAGCCATTATTTTGGATTTTTGAAAATTTCACTTTTTTGTGAAAATATCCACTAAATTAGGGAATAATATGTGTGAGTATACCCCAGGAGAGTTACAAATGTGTGTGGGTAGAATATATATCCCATTGGGGTAAAATTGAAAAGAGTTGAAAACATTTTTTTTTTTGGACTTAGTCATTTTTCCAGCGTTTATCAGACTTTCAGATAGGGCAAATGTCAGTGAGTGTTTCAATTTCAGTTCCAGAGCGATTCGCCCAATGAGTCTTTGATATTTAGTCGTTTTCAGCCAATATTTTGGATTTTTGAAAATTTCACTTTTTTGTGAAAATATCCACTAAATGAGGGAATAATATGTGTGAGGGTACCCCAGGAGAGATCCAAATGTGTGTGGGTAGAATATAAATCCCACGAGGGTAAAATTGAAAAAATTTGAAAAAATTTTTTTTTTGGACTTAGTCATTTTTCTGGCGTTTATCAGACTTTCAGATAGGGGAAATGTCAGTGGGCGTTCCGCTTTCAGTTCCAGAGCGATTCGCCCAATGAGTCTATGATATTTAGTCGTTTTCAGCCAATATTTTGGATTTTTGAAAATTTCACTTTTTTGTGAAAATATCCACTAAATTAGGGAATAATATGTGTGAGGGTACCCCAGGAGAGTTCCAAATGTGGGTGGGTAGAACTTATATCCCACTGGGGTAAAATTGAAAAAAGTTGAAAACATATTTTTTTTTGGACTTAGTCATTTTTCTGGCGTTTATCAGACTTTCAGATAGGGGAAATGTCAGTGGGCGTTCCGCTTTCAGTTCCAGAGCGATTCGCCCAATGAGTCCTTGATATTTAGTCGTTTTCAGCCAATTTTCTGGATTTTTGAAAATTTCACTTTTTTGTGAAAATATTCACTAAATGAGGGAATAATATGTGTGAGGGTACCCCAGGAGAGTTCCAAATGTGTGTGGGTAGAATATATATCCCACGGGGGTAAAATTGAAAAAAGTAGAAAAAATTGTTTTTGTGGACTTAGTCATTTTTCCAGCGTTTATCAGACTTTCAGATAGGGCAAATGTCAGTGAGCGTTCCAATTTCAGTTCCAGAGCGATTCGCCCAATGAGTCTTTGATATTTAGTCGTTTTCAGCCAATTTTCTGGATTTTTGAAAATTTCACTTTTTTGTGAAAATATCCACTAAATGAGGGAATAATATGTGTGAGGGTACCCCAGGAGAGTTCCAAATGTGTGTGGGTAGAATATATATCCCACGGCGGTAAAATTGAAAAAAGTTGAAAAAATTTTTTTTTTTGACTTAGTCATTTTTCCTGCGTTTTTCAGACTTTCACATAGGGGAAATGTCAGTGAGCGTTCCATTTCAGTTCCAGAGCGATTCGCCCAATGAGTCCTTGATATTTAGTCGTTTTCAGCCAATATTTTGGATTTTTGAAAATTTCACTTTTTTGTGAAAATATCCACTAAATTAGGGAATAATATGTGTGGGGATACCCCAGGAGAGTTCCAAATGTGTGTGGGTAGAATTTATATCACACGGGGGTAAAATTGAAAAAAGTTGAAAACATTTTTTTTTTGGGACTTAGTCATTTTTCCGGCATTTATCAGACTTTCAGATAGGGCAAATGTCAGTGAGCATTCCAATTTCAGTTCCAGAGCGATTCGCCCAATGAGTCTTTGATATTTAGTCGTTTTCAGCCAATTTTCTGGATTTTTGAAAATTTCACTTTTTTGTGAAAATATCCACTAAATGAGGGAATAATATGTGTGAAGGTACCCCAGGAGAGTTCCAAATGTGTGTGGGAAGAATATATATCCCACGGGTGTAAAATTGAAAAAAGTTGACAACATTTTTTTTTTTGGACTTAGTCATTTTTCCGGCGTTTATCAGACTTTCAGATAGGGCAAATGTCAGTGAGCATTCCAATTTCAATTCCAGAGCGATTCGCCCAATGAGTCCTTGATATTTAGTCATTTTCAGCCATTATTTTGGATTTTTGAAAATTTCACTTTTTTGTGAAAATATCCACTAAATTAGGGAATAATATGTGTGAGTATACCCCAGGAGAGTTACAAATGTGTGTGGGTAGAATATATATCCCATTGGGGTAAAATTGAAAAGAGTTGAAAACATTTTTTTTTTTGGACTTAGTCATTTTTCCGGCGTTTATCAGACTTTCAGATAGGGCAAATGTCAGTGAGTGTTTCAATTTCAGTTCCAGAGCGATTCGCCCAAAGAGTCTTTGATATTTAGTCGTTTTCAGCCAATTTTCTGGATTTTTGAAAATTTCACTTTTTTGTGAAAATATCCACTAAATGAGGGAATAATATGTGTGAAGGTACCCCAGGAGAGTTCCAAATGTGTGTGGGCAGAATATATATCCCACGGGTGTAAAATTGAAAAAAGTTGAAAACATTTTTTTTTTGGACTTAGTCATTTTTCCGGCGTTTATCAGACTTTCAGATAGGGGAAATGTCAGTGAGCGTTCCGATTTCAGTTCCAGAGCGATTCGCCCAATGCTTCCTTGATATTTAGTCGTTTTCAGCCAATTTTCTGGATTTTTGAAAATTTCACTTTTTTGTGAAAATATCCACTAAATGAGGGAATAATATGTGTGAGGGTACCCCATGAGAGTTCCAAATGTGTGTGGGCAGAATATATATCCCACGGGGGTAAAATTGAAAAAAGTTGAAAACATTTTTTTTTTGGACTTAGTCATTTTTCCGGCGTTTATCAGACTTTCAGATAGGGGAAATGTCAGTGAGCGTTCCGATTTCAGTTCCAGAGCGATTCGCCCAATGCGTCCTTGATATTTAGTTGTTTTCAGCCATTATTTTGGATTTTTGAAAATTTCACTTTTTTGTGAAAATATCCACTAAATGAGGGAATAATATGTGTGAGGGTACCCCAGGAGAGTTCCAAATGTGTGTGGGTAGAAGATATATCCCACGGGGGTAAAATTGAAAAAAGTTGAAAAAAATTTTTTTTGGACTTAGTCATTTTTCTGGCGTTTATCAGACTTTCAGATAGGGGAAATGTCAGTGGGCGTTCCGATTTCAGTTCCAGAGCGATTCGCCCAATGAGTCCTTGATATTTAGTTGTTTTCAGCCAATTTTCTGGATTTTTGAAAATTTCACTTTTTTCTGAAAATATTCACTAAATAAGGGAATAATATGTATGAGGGTACCCCAGGAGAGTTCCAAATGTGTGTGGGTAGAATATATATCCCACGGGGGTAAAATTGAAAAAAGTTGAAAACATTTTTTTTTTTGGACTTAGTCATTTTTCCGGCGTTTATCAGACTTTCAGATAGGGCAAATGTCAGTGAGCATTCCAATTTCAATTCCAGAGCGATTCGCCCAATGAGTCCTTGATATTTAGTCGTTTTCAGCCATTATTTTGGATTTTTGAAAATTTCACTTTTTTGTGAAAATATCCACTAAATTAGGGAATAATATGTGTGAGTATACCCCAGGAGAGTTACAAATGTGTGTGGGTAGAGTATATATCCCATTGGGGTAAAATTAAAAAAAGTTGAAAACATTTTTTTTTGGACTTAGTCATTCTTCCAGCGTTTATCAGACTTTCAGATAGGGCCAATGTCAGTGAGTGTTCCAATTTCGGTTCCAGAGCGATTCGCTCAATGAGTCTTTGATATTTAGTCGTTTTCTGCCAATTTTCTGGATTTTTGAAAATTTCACTTTTTTGTGAAAATATCCACTAAATGAGGGAATAATATGTGTGAGGGTACCCCAGGAGAGTTCCAAATGTGTGTGGGCAGAATATATATCCCACGGGGGTAAAATTGAAAAAAGTTGAAAACATTTTTTTTTTGGACTTAGTCATTTTTCCGGCGTTTATCAGACTTTAAGATAGGGGAAATGTCAGTGAGCGTTCCGATTTCAGTTCCAGAACGATTCGCCCAATGCGTCCTTGATATTTAGTCGTTTTCAGCCAATTTTCTGGATTTTTGAAAATTTCACTTTTTTGTGAAAATATCCACTAAATGAGGGAATAATATGTGTGAGGGTACCCCACGAGAGTTCCAAATGTGTGTGGGCAGAATATATATCCCACGGGGGTAAAATTGAAAAAAGTTGAAAACATTTTTTTTTTGGGACTTAGTCATTTTTCCGGCGTTTATCAGACTTTCAGATAGGGCAAATGTCAGTGCGCATTCCAATTTCAGTTCCAGAGCGATTCGCCCAATGAGTCCTTGATATTTAGTCTTTTTCAGCCAATATTTTGGATTTTTGAAAATTTCACTTTTTTGTGAAAATATCCACTAAATTAGGGAATAATATGTGTGAGTATACCCCAGGAGAGTTACAAATGTGTGTGGGTAGAATATATATCCCAATGGGGTAAAATTGAAAAAAGTTGAAAACATTTTTTTTTTGGACTTAGTCATTTTTCCGGCGTTTATCAGACTTTCAGATAGGGCAAATGTCAGTGAGTGTTTCAATTTCAGTTCCAGAGCGATTCGCCCAATGAGTCTTTGATATTTAGTCGTTTTCAGCCAATATTTTGGATTTTTGAACATTTCACTTTTTTGTGAAAATATCCACTAAATTAGGGAATAATATGTGTGAGGGTACCCCAGGAGAGTTACAAATGTGTGTGGGTAGAATACATATCCCACTGGGGTAAAATTGAAAAAAGTTGAAAACATTTTTTTTTGGACTTAGTCATTTTTCCGGCGTTTATCAGACTTTCAGATAGGGCAAATGTCAGTGAGTGTTCCAATTTCAGTTCCAGAGTGATTTGCCCAATGAGTCTTTGATATTTATTCGTTTTCAGCCAATTTTCTGGATTTTTGAAAATTTCACTTTTTTGTGAAAATATCCACTAAATGAGGGAATAATATGTGTGAGGGTACCCCAGGAGAGTTCGAAATGTGTGTGGGTAGAATATATATCCCACGGGGGTAAAATTGAAAAAGGTTGAAAACATTTTTTTTTTTGGACTTAGTCATTTTTCCGGCGTTTATCAGACTTTCAGATAGGGGAAATGTCAGTGAGCATTCCGATTTCAGTTCTAGAGCAATTCGCCCAATGAGTCCGTGATATTTAGTCGTTTTCAGCCATTCTTTTGGATTTTTGAAAATTTCACTTTTTTGGGAAAATATCCACTAAATGAGGGAATAATATGTGTGAGGGTACCCCAGGAGAGTTCCAAATGTGTGTGGGTAGAATATATATCCCACGGGGGTAAAATTGAAAAAAGTTGAAAACATTTTTTTTTTTGGACTTAGTCATTTTTCCGGCGTTTATCAGACTTTCAGATAGGGCAAATGTCAGTGAGCATTCCAATTTCAATTCCAGAGCGATTCGCCCAATGAGTCCTTGATATTTAGTCGTTTTCAGCCATTATTTTGGATTTTTGAAAATTTCACTTTTTTGTGAAAATATCCACTAAATTAGGGAATAATATGTGTGAGTATACCCCAGGAGAGTTACAAATGTGTGTGGGTAGAATATATATCCCATTGGGGTAAAATTGAAAAGAGTTGAAAACATTTTTTTTTTTGGACTTAGTCATTTTTCCAGCGTTTATCAGACTTTCAGATAGGGCAAATGTCAGTGAGTGTTTCAATTTCAGTTCCAGAGCGATTCGCCCAATGAGTCTTTGATATTTAGTCGTTTTCAGCCAATATTTTGGATTTTTGAAAATTTCACTTTTTTGTGAAAATATCCACTAAATGAGGGAATAATATGTGTGAGGGTACCCCAGGAGAGATCCAAATGTGTGTGGGTAGAATATATATCCCACGAGAGTAAAATTGAAAAAATTTGAAAAAATTTTTTTTTTGGACTTAGTCATTTTTCTGGCGTTTATCAGACTTTCAGATAGGGGAAATGTCAGTGGGCGTTCCGCTTTCAGTTCCAGAGCGATTCGCCCAATGAGTCTATGATATTTAGTCGTTTTCAGCCAATATTTTGGATTTTTGAAAATTTCACTTTTTTGTGAAAATATCCACTAAATTAGGGAATAATATGTGTGAGGGTACCCCAGGAGAGTTCCAAATGTGGGTGGGTAGAACTTATATCCCACTGGGGTAAAATTGAAAAAAGTTGAAAACATATTTTTTTTTGGACTTAGTCATTTTTCCGGCGTTTATCAGACTTTCAGATAGGGCAAATGTCAGTGAGTGTTCTAATTTCAGTTCCAGAACGATTCGCCCAATGAGTCTATGATATTTAGTCATTTTCAGCCAATTTTCTGGATTTTTGAAAATTTCACTTTTTTTGTGAAAATATCCACTAAATGAGGGAATAATATGTGTGAGGGTACCCCAGGAGAGTTCCAAATGTGTGTGGGTAGAATATATATCCCACGAGGGTAAAATTGAAAAAAGTTGAAAAAATTATTTTTTTGGACTTAGTCATTTTTCTGGCGTTTATCAGACTTTCAGATAGGGGAAATGTCAGTGGGCGTTCCGCTTTCAGTTCCAGAGCGATTCGCCCAATGAGTCCTTGATATTTAGTCGTTTTCAGCCAATTTTCTGGATTTTTGAAAATTTCACTTTTTTGTGAAAATATTCACTAAATGAGGGAATAATATGTGTGAGGGTACCCCAGGAGAGTTCCAAATGTGTGTGGGTAGAATATATATCCCACGGGGGTAAAATTGAAAAAAGTAGAAAAAATTGTTTTTGTGGACTTAGTCATTTTTCCAGCGTTTATCAGACTTTCAGATAGGGCAAATGTCAGTGAGCGTTCCAATTTCAGTTCCAGAGCGATTCGCCCAATGAGTCTTTGATATTTAGTCGTTTTCAGCCAATTTTCTGGATTTTTGAAAATTTCACTTTTTTGTGAAAATATCCACTAAATGAGGGAATAATATGTGTGAGGGTACCCCAGGAGAGTTCCAAATGTGTGTGGGTAGAATATATATCCCACGGCGGTAAAATTGAAAAAAGTTGAAAAAATTTTTTTTTTTGACTTAGTCATTTTTCCTGCGTTTTTCAGACTTTCACATAGGGGAAATGTCAGTGAGCGTTCCATTTCAGTTCCAGAGCGATTCGCCCAATGAGTCCTTGATATTTAGTCGTTTTCAGCCAATATTTTGGATTTTTGAAAATTTCACTTTTTTGTGAAAATATCCACTAAATTAGGGAATAATATGTGTGGGGATACCCCAGGAGAGTTCCAAATGTGTGTGGGTAGAATTTATATCACACGGGGGTAAAATTGAAAAAAGTTGAAAACATTTTTTTTTTGGGACTTAGTCATTTTTCCGGCATTTATCAGACTTTCAGATAGGGCAAATGTCAGTGAGCATTCCAATTTCAGTTCCAGAGCGATTCGCCCAATGAGTCTTTGATATTTAGTCGTTTTCAGCCAATTTTCTGGATTTTTGAAAATTTCACTTTTTTGTGAAAATATCCACTAAATGAGGGAATAATATGTGTGAAGGTACCCCAGGAGAGTTCCAAATGTGTGTGGGAAGAATATATATCCCACGGGTGTAAAATTGAAAAAAGTTGACAACATTTTTTTTTTTGGACTTAGTCATTTTTCCGGCGTTTATCAGACTTTCAGATAGGGCAAATGTCAGTGAGCATTCCAATTTCAATTCCAGAGCGATTCGCCCAATGAGTCCTTGATATTTAGTCATTTTCAGCCATTATTTTGGATTTTTGAAAATTTCACTTTTTTGTGAAAATATCCACTAAATTAGGGAATAATATGTGTGAGTATACCCCAGGAGAGTTACAAATGTGTGTGGGTAGAATATATATCCCATTGGGGTAAAATTGAAAAGAGTTGAAAACATTTTTTTTTTTGGACTTAGTCATTTTTCCGGCGTTTATCAGACTTTCAGATAGGGCAAATGTCAGTGAGTGTTTCAATTTCAGTTCCAGAGCGATTCGCCCAAAGAGTCTTTGATATTTAGTCGTTTTCAGCCAATTTTCTGGATTTTTGAAAATTTCACTTTTTTGTGAAAATATCCACTAAATGAGGGAATAATATGTGTGAAGGTACCCCAGGAGAGTTCCAAATGTGTGTGGGCAGAATATATATCCCACGGGTGTAAAATTGAAAAAAGTTGAAAACATTTTTTTTTTGGACTTAGTCATTTTTCCGGCGTTTATCAGACTTTCAGATAGGGGAAATGTCAGTGAGCGTTCCGATTTCAGTTCCAGAGCGATTCGCCCAATGCTTCCTTGATATTTAGTCGTTTTCAGCCAATTTTCTGGATTTTTGAAAATTTCACTTTTTTGTGAAAATATCCACTAAATGAGGGAATAATATGTGTGAGGGTACCCCATGAGAGTTCCAAATGTGTGTGGGCAGAATATATATCCCACGGGGGTAAAATTGAAAAAAGTTGAAAACATTTTTTTTTTGGACTTAGTCATTTTTCCGGCGTTTATCAGACTTTCAGATAGGGGAAATGTCAGTGAGCGTTCCGATTTCAGTTCCAGAGCGATTCGCCCAATGCGTCCTTGATATTTAGTTGTTTTCAGCCATTATTTTGGATTTTTGAAAATTTCACTTTTTTGTGAAAATATCCACTAAATGAGGGAATAATATGTGTGAGGGTACCCCAGGAGAGTTCCAAATGTGTGTGGGTAGAAGATATATCCCACGGGGGTAAAATTGAAAAAAGTTGAAAAAAATTTTTTTTGGACTTAGTCATTTTTCTGGCGTTTATCAGACTTTCAGATAGGGGAAATGTCAGTGGGCGTTCCGATTTCAGTTCCAGAGCGATTCGCCCAATGAGTCCTTGATATTTAGTTGTTTTCAGCCAATTTTCTGGATTTTTGAAAATTTCACTTTTTTCTGAAAATATTCACTAAATAAGGGAATAATATGTATGAGGGTACCCCAGGAGAGTTCCAAATGTGTGTGGGTAGAATATATATCCCACGGGGGTAAAATTGAAAAAAGTTGAAAACATTTTTTTTTTTGGACTTAGTCATTTTTCCGGCGTTTATCAGACTTTCAGATAGGGCAAATGTCAGTGAGCATTCCAATTTCAATTCCAGAGCGATTCGCCCAATGAGTCCTTGATATTTAGTCGTTTTCAGCCATTATTTTGGATTTTTGAAAATTTCACTTTTTTGTGAAAATATCCACTAAATTAGGGAATAATATGTGTGAGTATACCCCAGGAGAGTTACAAATGTGTGTGGGTAGAGTATATATCCCATTGGGGTAAAATTAAAAAAAGTTGAAAACATTTTTTTTTGGACTTAGTCATTCTTCCAGCGTTTATCAGACTTTCAGATAGGGCCAATGTCAGTGAGTGTTCCAATTTCAGTTCCAGAGCGATTCGCTCAATGAGTCTTTGATATTTAGTCGTTTTCTGCCAATTTTCTGGATTTTTGAAAATTTCACTTTTTTGTGAAAATATCCACTAAATGAGGGAATAATATGTGTGAGGGTACCCCAGGAGAGTTCCAAATGTGTGTGGGCAGAATATATATCCCACGGGGGTAAAATTGAAAAAAGTTGAAAACATTTTTTTTTTGGACTTAGTCATTTTTCCGGCGTTTATCAGACTTTAAGATAGGGGAAATGTCAGTGAGCGTTCCGATTTCAGTTCCAGAACGATTCGCCCAATGCGTCCTTGATATTTAGTCGTTTTCAGCCAATTTTCTGGATTTTTGAAAATTTCACTTTTTTGTGAAAATATCCACTAAATGAGGGAATAATATGTGTGAGGGTACCCCACGAGAGTTCCAAATGTGTGTGGGCAGAATATATATCCCACGGGGGTAAAATTGAAAAAAGTTGAAAACATTTTTTTTTTGGACTTAGTCATTTTTCCGGCGTTTATCAGACTTTCAGATAGGGGAAATGTCAGTGAGCGTTCCGATTTCAGTTCCATAGCGATTCGCCCAATGAGTCTTTGATATTTAGTCGTTTTCAGCCAATATTTTGGATTTTTGAAAATTTCACTTTTTTGTGAAAATATCCACTAAATTAGGGAATAATATGTGTGATCGTACCCCAGGAGAGTTTCAAATGTGTGTGGGTAGAATATATATCCCACGGGGGTAAAACTGAAAAAAATTGAAAACATTTTTTTTTTGGACTTAGTCATTTTTCCGGCGTTTATCAGACTTTCAGATAGGGGAAATGTCAGTGAGCGTTCCGATTTCAGTTCCAGAGCGATTCGCCCAATGAGTCCTTGATATTTAGTCATTTTCAGCCAATATTTTGGATTTTTGAAAATTTCACTTTTTTGTGAAAATATCCACTAAATGAGGGAATAATATGTGTGAAGGTACCCCAGGAGAGTTCCAAATGTGTGTGGGAAGAATATATATCCCACGGGGGTAAAATTGAAAAAAGTTGAAAACATTTTTTTTTTTGGACTTAGTCATTTTTCCGGCGTTTATCAGACTTTCAGATAGGGCAAATGTCAGTGAGTGTTTCAATTTCAGTTCCAGAGCGATTCGCCCAATGAGTCTTTGATATTTAGTCGTTTTCAGCCAATATTTTGGATTTTTGAAAATTTCCCTTTTTTGTGAAAATATCCACTAAATGAGGGAATAATATGTGTGAGGGTACCCCAGGAGAGTTCCAAATGTGTGTCGGTAGAATATATATCCCACGGGGGTAAAATTGAAAAAAGTTGAAAACATTTTTTTTCTTGGACTTAGTCATTTTTCCGGCGTTTATCAGACTTTCAGATAGGGTATATGTCAGTGAGCATTCCAATTTCAGTTCCAGAGCGATTCGCCCAATGAGTCTTTGATATTTAGTCGTTTTCAGCCAATTTTCTGGATTTTTGAAAATTTCACTTTTTTGTGAAAATATCCACTAAATGAGGGAATAATATGTGTGAGGGTACCCCAGGAGAGTTCCAAATGTGTGTGGGTAGAATATATATCCCACGGCGGTAAAATTGAAAAAAGTTGAAAAAAATTTTTTTTTTGACTTAGTCATTTTTCCTGCGTTTTTCAGACTTTCACATAGGGGAAATGTCAGTGAGCGTTCCATTTCAGTTCCAGAGCGATTCGCCCAATGAGTCCTTGATATTTAGTCGTTTTCAGCCAATATTTTGGATTTTTGAAAATTTCACTTTTTTGTGAAAATATCCACTAAATTAGGGAATAATATGTGTGAGGGTACCCCAGGAGAGTTCCAAATGTGTGTGGGTAGAATATATATCCCACGGGGGTAAAATTGAAAAAAGTTGAAAACATTTTTTTTTTTGGACTTAGTCATTTTTCCGGCGTTTATCAGACTTTCAGATAGGGCAAATCTCAGTGAGCGTTCCGATTTCAGTTCCAGAGCGATTCGCCCAATGCGTCCTTGATATTTAGTCGTTTTCAGCCAATTTTCTGGATTTTTGAAAATTTCACTTTTTTGTGAAAATATCCACTAAATGAGGGAATAATATGTGTGAGGGTACCCCACGAGAGTTCCAAATGTGTGTGGGCAGAATATATATCCCACGGGGGTAAAATTGAAAAAAGTTGAAAACATTTTTTTTTTGGACTTAGTCATTTTTCCGGCGTTTATCAGACTTTCAGATAGGGGAAATGTCAGTGAGCGTTCCGATTTCAGTTCCATAGCGATTCGCCCAATGAGTCTTTGATATTTAGTCGTTTTCAGCCAATATTTTGGATTTTTGAAAATTTCACTTTTTTGTGAAAATATCCACTAAATGAGGGAATAATATGTGTGAGGGTACCCCAGGAGAGTTCCAAATGTGTGTGGGTAGAATATATATCCCACGGGGGTAAAATTGAAAAAAGTTGAAAACATTTTTTTTTTTGGACTTAGTCATTTTTCCGGCGTTTATCAGACTTTCAGATAGGGGAAATGTCAGTGGGCGTTCCGATTTCAGTTCCAGAGCGATTCGCCCAATGAGTCCTTGATATTTAGTTGTTTTCAGCCAATTTTCTGGATTTTTGAAAATTTCACTTTTTTCTGAAAATATTCACTAAATAAGGGAATAATGTGTATGAGGGTACCCCAGGAGAGTTCCAAATGTGTGTGGGTAGAATATATATCCCACGGGGGTAAAATTGAAAAAAGTTGAAAACATTTTTTTTTTTGGACTTAGTCATTTTTCCGGCGTTTATCAGACTTTCAGATAGGGCAAATGTCAGTGAGCATTCCAATTTCAATTCCAGAGCGATTCGCCCAATGAGTCCTTGATATTTAGTCGTTTTCAGCCATTATTTTGGATTTTTGAAAATTTCACTTTTTTGTGAAAATATCCACTAAATTAGGGAATAATATGTGTGAGTATACCCCAGGAGAGTTACAAATGTGTGTGGGTAGAATATATATCCCATTGGGGTAAAATTAAAAAAAGTTGAAAACATTTTTTTTTGGACTTAGTCATTCTTCCAGCGTTTATCAGACTTTCAGATAGGGCCAATGTCAGTGAGTGTTCCAATTTCAGTTCCAGAGCGATTCGCTCAATGAGTCTTTGATATTTAGTCGTTTTCTGCCAATTTTCTGGATTTTTGAAAATTTCACTTTTTTGTGAAAATATCCACTAAATGAGGGAATAATATGTGTGAGGGTACCCCAGGAGAGTTCCAAATGTGTGTGGGCAGAATATATATCCCACGGGGGTAAAATTGAAAAAAGTTGAAAACATTTTTTTTTTTGGACTTGGTCATTTTTCCGGCGTTTATCAGACTTTCAGATAGGGCAAATCTCAGTGAGCGTTCCGATTTCAGTTCCAGAACGATTCGCCCAATGAGTCCTTGATATTTAGTCGTTTTCAGCCAATTTTCTGGATTTTTGAAAATTTCACTTTTTTGTGAAAATATCCACTAAATGAGGGAATAATATGTGTGAAGGTACCCCAGGAGAGTTCCAAATGTGTGTGGGAAGAATATATATCCCACGGGTGTAAAATTGAAAAAAGTTGAAAACATTTTTTTTTTGGACTTAGTCATTTTTCCGGCGTTTATCAGACTTTCAGATAGGGGAAATGTCAGTGAGCGTTCCGATTTCAGTTCCATAGCGATTCGCCCAATGAGTCTTTGATATTTAGTCGTTTTCAGCCAATATTTTGGATTTTTGAAAATTTCACTTTTTTGCGAAAATATCCACTAAATTAGGGAATAATATGTGTGATCGTACCCCAGGAGAGTTTCAAATGTGTGTGGGTAGAATATATATCCCACGGGGGTAAAACTGAAAAAAATAGAAAACATTTTTTTTTTGGACTTGGTCATTTTTCCGGCGTTTATCAGACTTTCAGATAGGGGAAATGTCAGTGAGCGTTCCGATTTCAGTTCCAGAGCGATTCGCCCAATGAGTCCTTGATATTTAGTCATTTTCAGCCAATATTTTGGATTTTTGAAAATTTCACTTTTTTGTGAAAATATCCACTAAATGAGGGAATAATATGTGTGAGGGTACCCCAGGAGAGTTCCAAATGTGTGTGGGCAGAATATATATCCCACGGGGGTAAAATTGAAAAAAGTTGAAAACATTTTTTTTTTGGACTTAGTCATTTTTCCGGCGTTTATCAGACTTTCAGATAGGGGAAATGTCAGTGAGCGTTCCGATTTCAGTTCCATAGCGATTCGCCCAATGAGTCTTTGATATTTAGTCGTTTTCAGCCAATATTTTGGATTTTTGAAAATTTCACTTTTTTGTGAAAATATCCACTAAATTAGGGAATAATATGTGTGAGGGTACCCCAGGAGAGTTCCAAATGTGTGTGGGTAGAATATATATCCCACGGGGGTAAAATTGAAAAAAGTTGAAAACATTTTTTTTTTTGGACTTAGTCATTTTTCCGGCGTTTATCAGACTTTCAGATAGGGCAAATCTCAGTGAGCGTTCCGATTTCAGTTCCAGAGCGATTCGCCCAATGAGTCCTTGATATTTAGTCGTTTTCAGCCAATTTTCTGGATTTTTGAAAATTTCACTTTTTTGTGAAAATATCCACTAAATGAGGGAATAATATGTGTGAAGGTACCCCAGGAGAGTTCCAAATGTGTGTGGGAAGAATATATATCCCACGGGTGTAAAATTGAAAAAAGTTGAAAACATTTTTTTTTTGGACTTAGTCATTTTTCCGGCGTTTATCAGACTTTCAGATAGGGGAAATGTCAGTGAGCGTTCCGATTTCAGTTCCAGAGCGATTCGCCCAATGCGTCCTTGATATTTAGTCGTTTTCAGCCAATTTTCTGGATTTTTGAAAATTTCACTTTTTTGTGAAAATATCCACTAAATGAGGGAATAATATGTGTGAGGGTACCCCACGAGAGTTCCAAATGTGTGTGGGCAGAATATATATCCCACGGGGGTAAAATTGAAAAAAGTTGAAAACATTTTTTTTTTGGACTTAGTCATTTTTCCGGCGTTTATCAGACTTTCAGATAGGGGAAATGTCAGTGAGCATTCCGATTTCAGTTCCATAGCGATTCGCCCAATGAGTCTTTGATATTTAGTCGTTTTCAGCCAATATTTTGGATTTTTGAAAATTTCACTTTTTTGTGAAAATATCCACTAAATTAGGGAATAATATGTGTGAGGGTACCCCAGGAGAGTTCCAAATGTGTGTGGGTAGAATATATATCCCACGGGGGTAAAATTGAAAAAAGTTGAAAGCATTTTTTTTTTTGGACTTAGTCATTTTTCCGGCGTTTATCAGACTTTCAGATAGGGGAAATGTCAGTGAGCGTTCCGATTTCAGTTCCAGAGCGATTCGCCCAATGCGTCCTTGATATTTAGTTGTTTTCAGCCAATATTTTGGATATTTGAAAATTTCACTTTTTTGTGAAAATATCCACTAAATGAGGGAATAATATGTGTGAGGGTACCCCAGGAGAGTTCCAAATGTGTGTGGGTAGAAGATATATCCCACGGGGGTAAAATTGAAAAAAGTTGAAAACATTTTTTTTTTTGGACTTAGTCATTCTTCCAGCGTTTATCAGACTTTCAGATAGGGGAAATGTCAGTGGGCGTTCCGATTTCAGTTCCAGAGCGATTCACCCAATGAGTCTTTGATATTTAGTCATTTTCAGCCAATTTTCTGGATTTTTGAAAATTTTACTTTTTGTGAAAATATCCACTAAATGAGGGAATAATATGTGTGAAGGTACCCCAGGAGAGTTCCAAATGTGTGTGGGAAGAATATATATCCCACGGGTGTAAAATTGAAAAAAGTTGAAAACATTTTTTTTTTGGACTTAGTCATTTTTCCGGCGTTTATCAGACTTTCAGATAGGGGAAATGTCAGTGAGCGCTCCGATTTCAGTTCCAGAGCGATTCACCCAATGAGTCCTTGATATTTAGTCGTTTTCAGCCAATATTTTGGATTTTTGAAAATTTCACTTTTTTGTGAAAATATCCACTAAATTAGGGAATAATATGTGTGAGGGTACCCCAGGAGAGTTACAAATGTGTGTGGGTAGAATATATATCCCATTGGGGTAAAATTGAAAAAAGTTGAAAACATTTTTTTTTTGGACTTAGTCATTCTTCCAGCGTTTATCAGACTTTCAGATAGGGCCAATGTCAGTGAGTGTTCCAATTTCAGTTCCAGAGCGATTCGCCCAATGAGTCTTTGATATTTAGTCGTTTTTTGCCAATTTTCTGGATTTTTGAAAATTTCACTTTTTTGTGAAAATATCCACTAAATGAGGGAATAATATGTGTGAGGGTACCCCAGGAGAGTTCCAAATGTGTGTGGGTAGAAGATATATCCCACGGGGTAAAATTGAAAAAATTTTTTTTTTGGACTTAGTCATTTTTCCGGCGTTTATCAGACTTTCAGATAGGGAAAATGTCAGTGAGTGTTCCAATTTCAGTTCCAGAACGATTCGCCCAATGAGTCTATGATATTTAGTCGTTTTCAGCCAATTTTCTGGATTTTTGAAAATTTCACTTTTTTTGTGAAAATATCCACTAAATGAGGGAATAATATGTGTGAGGGTACCCCAGGAGAGTTCCAAATGTGTGTGGGTAGAAGATATATCCCACGGGGTAAAATTGAAAAAAGTTGAAAAAATTTTTTTTTTGGACTTAGTCATTTTTCTGGCGTTTATCAGACTTTCAGATAGGGGAAATGTCAGTGAGCGTTCCGATTTCAGTTCCAGAGCGATTCGCCCAATGAGTCCTTGATATTTAGTCGTTTTCAGCCATTCTTTTGGATTTTTGAAAATTTCACTTTTTTGTGAAAATGTCCACTAAATGAGGGAATAATATGTGTGAGGGTATCCCAGGAGAGTTACAAATGTGTGTGGGTAGAATACATATCCCACTGGGGTAAAATTGAAAAAAGTTGAAAACATTTTTTTTTTGGACTGTCATTTTTCCGGAGTTTATCAGACTTTCAGATAGGGCAAATGTCAGTGAGTGTTCCAATTTCAGTTCCAGAGCGATTCGCCCAATGAGTCTTTGATATTTAGTCGTTTTCAGCCAATTTTCTGGGTTTTTGAAAATTTCACTTTTTTGTGAAAATATCCACTAAATGAGGGAATAATATGTGTGAGTATACCCCAGGAGAGTTCCAAATGTGTGTGGGTAGAATATATATCCCACGGGGGTAAAATTGAAAAAAGTCTAAAAAATTTTTTTTTTGGACGTAGTCATTTTTCCGGCGTTTATCAGACTTTCAGATAGGGGAAATGTCAGTGAGCATTCATATTTCAGTTCCAGAGCGATTCGCCCAATGAGTCCTTGATATTTAGTCATTTTCAGCCAATATTTTGGATTTTTGAAAATTTCACTTTTTTGTGAAAATATCCACTAAATGAGGGAATAATATGTGTGAGGGTACCCCAGGAGAGTTCGAAATGTGTGTGGGTAGAATATATATCCCACGGGGGTAAAATTGAAAAAAGTTGAAAACATATTTTTTTTTGGACTTAGTCATTTTTCCGGCGTTTATCATACTTTCAGATAGGGGAAATGTCAGTGAGCGTTCCGATTTCAGTTCCAGAGCGATTCGCCCAATGAGTCCTTGATATTTAGTCATTTTCAGCCAATATTTTGGATTTTTGAAAATTTCACTTTTTTGTGAAAATATCCACTAAATGAGAGAATAATATGTGTGAGGGTATCCCAGGAGAGTTCCAAATGTGTGTGGGTAGAATATATATCCCACGGGGGTAAAATTGAAAAAAGTTGAAAACATTTTTTTTTTGGACTTAGTCATTTTTCCGGCGTTTATCAGACTTTCAGATAGGGGAAATGTCAGTGAGCGTTCCGATTTCAGTTCCAGAGCGATTCGCCCAATGAGTCCTTGATATTTAGTCGTTTTCAGCCAATATTTTGGATTTTTGAATATTTCACTTTTTTGTGAAAATATCCACGAAATGAAGGAATAATATGTGTGAGGGTACCCTAGGAGAGTTACAAATGTGTGTGGGTAGAATATATATCCCACGGGGTAAAATTGAAAAAAGTTGAAAACATTTTTTTTTGGACTTAGTCATTTTTCCGGCGTTTATCAGACTTTCAGATAGGGGAAATGTCAGTGAGCGCTCCGATTTCAGTTCCAGAGCGATTCGCCCAATGAGTCCTTGATATTTAGTCGTTTTCAGCCAATTTTCTGGATTTTTGAAAATTTCACTTTTTTGTGAAAATATCCACTAAATGAGGGAATAATATGTGTGAGGGTACCCCAGGAGAGTTCCAAATGTGTGTGGGTAGAATATATATCCCACGGGGGTAAAATTGAAAAAAGTTGAAAACATTTTTTTTTTTTGGACTTAGTCATTTTTCTGACGTTTATCAGACTTTCAGATAGGGCAAATGTCAGTGAGCATACAGATTTCAGTTCCAGAGCGATTCGCGCAATGAGTCCTTGATATTTAGTCGTTTTCAGCCAATTTTCTGGATTTTTGAAAAATTTCACTTTTTTGTGAAAATATCCACTAAATGAGGGAATGATATGCGTGAGGGTACCCCAGGAGAGTTCCAAATGTGTGTGGGTAGAATATATATCTCACGGGGGTAAAATTGAAAAAAGTTGAAAACATTTTTTTTTTGGACTTAGTCATTTTTCCGGCGATAATCAGACTTTCAAATAGGGCAAATGTCATTGAGCATTCCAATTTCAGTTCCAGAGCGATTGGCCCATGAGTCTTTGATATTTAGTCGTTTTCAGCCAATTTTCTGGATTTTTGAAAATTTCACTTTTTTGTGAAAATATCCACTAAATGAGGGAATAATATGTGTGAAGGTACCCCAGGAGAGTTCCAAATGTGTGTGGGTAGAATATATATCCCACGGGAGTAAAATTGAAAAAAGTTGAAAACATTTTTTTTTTTTGGACTTAGTCATTTTTCCGGCGTTAATCAGACTTTCAAATAGGGCAAATGCCAGTGAGCGTTGCAATTTCAGTTCCAGAGCGATTCGTCCAATGAGTCTTTGATATTTAGTCGTTTTCAGCCAATTTTCTGGATTTTTGAAACTTTCACTTTTTTGTGAAAATATCCACAAAATTAGGGAATAATATGTGTGAGGGTACCCCAGGAGAGTTCCAAATGTGTGTGGGTAGAATATATATCCCACGGGGGTAAAATTGAAAAAAGTTGAAAACATTTTTTTTTTGGACTTAGTCATTTTTCCGGCGTTTATCAGACTTTCAGATAGGGCAAATGTCAGTGAGCGTTCCAATTTCAGTTCCAGAGCGATTCACCCAATGAGTCTTTGATATTTAGTCGTTTTCAGCCAATTTTCTGGATTTTTGAAAATTTCACTTTTTTGCGAAAATATCCACTAAATGAGGGAATAATATGTGTGAGGGTACCCCAGGAGAGTTCCAAATGTGTGTGGGTAGAATATATATCCCACGGGGGTAAAATTGAAAAAAGTTGAAAACTCTTTTTTTTTGGACTTAGTCATTTTTCCGGCATTTATCAGACTTTCAGATAGGGCAAATGTCAGTGAGCGTTGCAATTTCAGTTCCAGAGCGATTCGTCCAATGAGTCTTTGAAATTTAGTCGTTTTCAGCCAATTTTCTGGATTTTTGAAAATTTCACTTTTTTGTGAAAATATCCACTAAATGAGGGAATAATATGTGTGAGGGTACCCCAGGAGAGTTCCAAATGTGTGTGGGTAGAATATATATCCCACGGGGGTAAAATTGAAAAAAGTTGAAAACATTTTTTTTTTGGACTTAGTCATATTCGAGTCGTTTATCAGACTTTCAGATAGGGGAAATGTCAGTGAGCGTTCCGATTTCAGTTCCAGAGCGATTCGCCCAATGAGTCCTTGATATTTAGTCGTTTTCAGCCAATATTTTGGATTTTTGAAAATTTCACTTTTTTGTGAAAATATCCACTAAATGAGGGAATAATATGTGTGAGGGTACCCTAGGAGAGTTCCAAATGTGTGTGGGTAGAATATATATCCCACGGGATAAAATTGAAAAAAGTTGAAAACATTTTTTTTTTAGCATTAGTCATTTTTCCGGCATTTATCAGACTTTCAGATAAGGCAAATGTCAGTGAGCGTTCCAATTTCAGTTCCAGAGCGATTCGCCCAATGAGTCTTTGATATTTAGTCGTTTTCAGCCAATTTCCTGGATTTTTGAAAATGTCACTTTTTTTGTGAAAATATCCACTAAATGAGGGAATAATATGTGTGAGGGTACCCCAGGAGAGATCCAAATGTGTGTGATTAGAATATATATCCCACGGGGGTAAAATTGAAAAAAGTTGAAAACATTTTTTTTTTGGACTTAGTCATATTCCAGTCGTTTATCAGACTTTCAGATAGGGCAAATGTCAGTGAGCGTTCCAACTTCAGTTCCAGAGCGATTCACCCAATGAGTCTTTGATATTTAGTCTTTTTAAGCCAATTTTCTGGATTTTTGAAAATTTCACTTTTTTGTGAAAATATCCACTAAATGAGGGAATAATATGTGTGAGGGTACCCCAGGAGAGTCCAAAATGTGTTTGGGTAGAATATATATCCCACGGGGGTAAAATTGAAAAAAGTTGAAAACATTTTTTTTTTGGACTTAGTCATTTTTCCGGCGTTAATCAGACTTTCAAATAGGGCAAATGTCATTGAGCATTCCAATTTCAGTTCCAGAGCGATTGGCCCATGAGTCCTTGATATTTAGTCGTTTTCAGCCAATTTTCTGGATTTTTGAAAATTTCACTTTTTTGTGAAAATATCCACTAAATGAGGGAATAATATGTGTGAGGGTACCGTAGGAGAGTTCCAAATGTGTGTGGGTAGAATATATATCCCACGGGAGTAAAATTGAAAAAAGTTGAAAACATTTTTTTTTTTGGAATTAGTCATTTTTCCGGCGTTAATCAGACTTTCAGATAGGGGAAATGTCAGTGAGCGCTCCGATTTCAGTTCCAGAGCGATTCGCCCAATGAGTCCTTGATATTTAGTCGTTTTCAGCCAATATTTAGGATTTTTGAAAATTTCACTTTTTTGTGAAAATATACACTAAATTAGGGAATAATATGTGTGAAGGTACCCCAGGAGAGTTCCAAATGTGTGTGGGTAGAATATATATCCCACGGGAGTAAAATTGAAAAAAGTTGAAAACATTTTTTTTTTTGGAATTAGTCATTTTTCCGGCGTTAATCAGACTTTCAAATAGGGCAAATGTCAGTGAGCATTCCAATTTCAGTTCCAGAGCGATTCGCCCAATGAGTCTTTGATATTTAGTCGTTTTCAGCCAATTTTCTGGATTTTTGAAAATTTCACTTTTTTGTGAAAATATCCACTAAATGAGGGAATAATATGTGTGAGTGTACACCAGTAGAGTTCCAAATGTGTGTGGGTAGAAGATATATCCCACGGGGGTAAAATTGAAAAAAGTTGAAAACATTTTTTTTTTTTGGACATAGTCATTTTTCCGGCGTTTATCAGACTTTCAGATAGGGCAAATGCCAGTGAGCGTTGCAATTTCAGTTCCAGAGCGATTCGTCCAATGAGTCTTTGAAATTTAGTCGTTTTCAGCCAATTTTCTGGATTTTTGAAAATTTCACTTTTTTGTGAAAATATCCACTAAATGAGGGAATATGTGTGAGGGTACCCCAGGAGAGTTCCAAATGTGTGTGGGAAGAATATATATCCCACGGGGGTAAAAATGAAAAAAGTTGAAAACATTTTTTTTTTGGACTTAGTCATTTTTCTGGCGTTTATCAGACTTTCAGATAGGGGAAATGTCAGTGAGTGCTCCGATTTCACTTCCAGAGCGATTCGCCCAATGAGTCCTTGATATTTAGTCGTTTTCAGCCAATATTTTGGATTTTTGAAAATTTCACTTTTTTGTGAAAATATCCACTAAATGAGGGAATAATATGTGTGAGTGTACCCCAGGAGAGTTCCAAATGTGTGTGGGTAGAATATATATCCCACGGGGGTAAAATTGAAAAAAGTTGAAAACATTTTTTTTTTTTGGACATAGTCATTTTTCCGGCGTTTATCAGACTTTCAGATAGGGCAAATGCCAGTGAGCGTTGCAATTTCAGTTCCAGAGCGATTCGTCCAATGAGTATTTGATATTTAGTCGTTTTCAGCCAATTTTCTGGATTTTTGAAAATTTCACTTTTTTTGTGAAAATATCCACTAAATGAGGGAATAATATGTGTGAGGGTGCCCCAGGAGAGTTCCAAATGTGTGTGGGTAGAATATATATCCCACGGGGGTAAAATAGAAAAAAGTTGAAAACTTTTTTTTTGGACTTAGTCATTTTTCCGGCGTTTATCAGACTTTCAGATAGGGGAAATGTCAGTGAGTGCTCCGATTTCAGTTCCAGAGCGATTCGCCCAATGAGTCCTTGATATTTAGTCGTTTTCAGCCAATATTTTGGATTTTTGAAAATTTCACTTTTTTGTGAAAATATCCACAAAATGAGGGAATAATATGTGTGAGGGTACCCCAGGAGAGTTCCAAATGTGTGTGGGTAGAATATATATCCCACGGGGGTAAAATTGAAAAAAGTTGAAAACTCTTTTTTTTTGGACTTAGTCATTTTTCCGGCGTTTATCAGACTTTCAGATAGGGCAAATGTCAGTGAGCATACAGATTTCAGTTCCAGAGCGATTCGCGCAATGAGTCCTTCATATTTAGTCGTTTTCAGCCAATTTTCTGGATTTTTGAAAATGTCACTTTTTTGTGAAAATATCCACTAAATGAGGGAATAATATGTGTGAGGGTACCCTAGGATAGTTCCAAATGTGTGTGGGTAGAATATATATCCCACGGGGTAAAATTGAAAAAAGTTGAAAACATTTTTTTTTTTAACTTAGTCATTTTCCAGTCGTTTATCAGACTTTCAGATAGGGCAAATGCCAGTGAGGGTTGCAATTTCAGTTCCAGAGCGATTCACCCAATGAGTCTTTGCTATTTAGTCGTTTTCAGCCAATTTTCTGGATTTTTGAAAATTTCACTTTTTTGTGAAAATATCCACTAAATGAGGGAATAATATGTGTGAGGGTACCCCAGGAGAGTTCCAAATGTGTGTGGGTAGAATATATATCCCACGGGGGTAAAATTGAAAAAAGTTGAAAACTCTTTTTTTTTGGACTTAGTCATTTTTCAGGCGTTTATCAGACTTTCAGATAGGGCAAATGTCAGTGAGCATACAGATTTCAGTTCCAGAGCGATTCGCGCAATGAGTCCTTGATATTTAGTCGTTTTCAGCCAATTTTCTGGATTTTTGAAAATTTCACTTTTTTGTGAAAATATCCACTAAATGAGGGAATAATATGTGTGAGGGTACCCTAGGATAGTTCCAAATGTGTGTGGGTAGAATATATATCCCACGGGGTAAAATTGAAAAAAGTTGAAAACATTTTTTTTTTAACTTAGTCATTTTCCAGTCGTTTATCAGACTTTCAGATAGGGCAAATGTCAGTGAGCGTTCCGATTTCAGTTCCAGAGCGATTCACCCAATGAGTCTTTGCTATTTAGTCGTTTTCAGCCAATTTTCTGGATTTTTGAAAATTTCACTTTTTTGTGAAAATATCCACTAAATGAGGGAATAATATGTGTGAGGGTACCCCAGGAGAGTTCCAAATGTGTGTGGGTAGAATATATATCCCACGGGGGTAAAATTGAAAAAAGTTGAAAACTCTTTTTTTTTGGACTTAGTCATTTTTCCGGCGTTTATCAGACTTTCAAACAGGGCAAATGTCATTGAGCGTTCCAATTTCAGTTCCAGAGCGATTCGCCCAATGAGTCCTTGATATTTAGTCGTTTTAAGACAATTTACTTGACTTTTGAAAATTTCACTTTTTTGTGAAAATATCCACTAAATGAGGGAATAATATGTGTGAGGGTACCCTAGGAGAGTTCCAAATGTGTGTGGGTAGAATATATATCCCACGGGGTAAAATTGAAAAAAGTTGAAAACATTTTTTTTTTTTTTAGACTTAGTCATTTTTCCGGCATTTATCAGACTTTCAGATAGGGCAAATGTCAGTGAGCGCTCCGATTTCAGTTCCAGAGCGATTCGCCCAATGAGTCCTTGATATTTAGTCGTTTTCAGCCAATATTTTGGATTTTTGAAAATTTCACTTTTTTGTGAAAATATCCACTAAATTAGGGAATAATATGTGTGAGGGTACCCCAGGAGAGTTCCAAATGTGTGTGGGTAGAATATATATCCCACGGGTGTAAAATTGAAAAAAGTTGAAAACTCTTTTTTTTTGGACTTAGTCATTTTTCCGGCGTTTATCAGACTTTCAAACAGGGCAAATGTCATTGAGCGTTCCAATTTCAGTTCCAGAGCGATTCGCCCAATGAGTCCTTGATATTTAGTCGTTTTAAGACAATTTACTTGACTTTTGAAAATTTCACTTTTTTGTGAAAATATCCACTAAATTAGGGAATAATATGTGTGAGGGTACCCCAGGAGAGTTCCAAATGTGTGTGGGTAGAATATATATCCCACGGGGGTAAAATTGAAAAAAGTTGAAAACATTTTTTTTTTGGACTTAGTCATTTTTCCGGCGTTTATCAGACTTTCAGATAGGACAAATGCCAGTGAGCGTTGCAATTTCAGTTCCAGAGCGATTCGTCCAATGAGTCTTTGATATTTAGTCGTTTTCAGCCAATTTTCTGGATTTTTGAAAATTTCACTTTTTTGTGAAAATATCCACTAAATGAGGGAATAATATGTGTGAGGGTACCCCAGGAGAGTTCCAAATGTGTGTGGGTAGAATATATATCCCACGGGGATAAAATTGAAAAAAGTTGAAAACTCTTTTTTTTTGGACATAGTCATTTTTCCGGCGTTTATCAGACTTTCAGATAGGGCAAATGTCAGTGAGCATACAGATTTCAGTTCCAGAGCGATTCGCGCAATGAGTCCTTGATATTTAGTCGTTTTCAGCCAATTTTCTGGATTTTTAAAAATTTCACTTTTTTGTGAAAATATCCACTAAATGAGGGAATAATATGTGTGAGGGTACCGTAGGAGAGTTCCAAATGTGTGTGGGTAGAATATATATCCCACGGGGTAAAATTGAAAAAAGTTGAAAATATTTTTTTTTTTGGACTTAGTCATTTTTCCGGCGTTTATCAGACTTTCAGATAGGGCAAATGTCAGTGAGCGTTCCAATTTCAGTTCCAGAGCGATTCGCCCAATGAGTCCTTGATATTTAGTCGTTTTCAGCCATTATTTTGGATTTTTGAAAATTTCACTTTTTTGTGAAAATATCCACTAAATGAGGGAATAATATGTGTGAGGGTACCCCAGGAGAGTTCCAAATGTGTGTGGGTAGAATATATATCCCACGGGGGTAAAATTGAAAAAAGTTGAAAACATTTTTTTTTTGGGACTTAGTCATTTTTCCGGCGTTTATCAGACTTTCAGATAGGGCAAATGTCATTGAGCGTTCCAATTTCAGTTCCAGAACGATTCACCGAATGAGTCTTTGCTATTTAGTCGTTTTCAGCCAATTTTCTGGATTTTTGAAAATTTCACTTTTTTGTGAAAATATCCACTAAATGAGGGAATAATATGTGTGAGGGTACCCTAAGAGAGTTCCAAATGTGTGTGGGTAGAATATATATCCCACGGGGTAAAATTGAAAAAAGTTGAAAACACTTTTTTTTTAACTTAGTCATTTTCAGGCGTTTATCAGACTTTCAGATAGGGCAAATGTCAGTGAGCGTTCCGTTTTCAGTTCCAGAGCGATTCACCCAATGAGTCTTTGCTATTTAGTCGTTTTCAGTCAATTTTCTGGATTTTTTAAAATTTCACTTTTTTGTGAAAATATCCACTAAATGAGGGAATAATATGTGTGAGGGTACCCCAGGAGAGTTCCAAATGTGTGTGGGTAGAATATATATCCCACGGGGGTAAAATTGAAAAAAGTTGAAAACTCTTTTTTTTTTGGATTTAGTCATTTTTCCAGCGTTTATCAGACTTTCAAACAGGGCAAATGTCATTGAGCGTTCCAATTTCAGTTCCAGAGCGATTCGCCCAATGAGTCCTTGATATTTAGTCGTGTTCAGCCAATTTTCTGGACTTTTGAAAGTTTCACTTTTTTGTGAAAATATCCACTAAATGAGGGAATAATATGTGTGAGGGTACCCTAGGAGAGTTCCAAATGTGTGTGGGTAGAATATATATCCCACGGGGTAAAATTGAAAAAAGTTGAAAACATTTTTCTTTTTAGACTTAGTCATTTTTCCGGCGTTTATCAGACTTTCAGATAGGGCAAATGTCAGTGAGTGTTGAAATTTCAGTTCCAGAGCGATTCGCGCAATGAGTCCTTGATATTTAGTCATTTTCAGCCAATTTTCTGGATTTTTGAAAATTTCACTTTTTTGTGAAAATATCCACTGAATGAGGGAATAATATGTGTGAGGGTACCCCAGGAGTGTTCCAAATGTGTGTGGGTAGAATATATATCCCACGGGGGTAAAATTGAAAAAAGTTGAAAATATTTTTTTTTTGGACTTAGTCATATTCCAGTCGTTTATCAGACTTTCAGATAGGGCAAATGCCAGTGAGCGTTGCAATTTCAGTTCCAGAGCGATTTGTCCAATGAGTCTTTGATATTTAGTCGTTTTCAGCCAATTTTCTGGATTTTTGAAAATTTCACTTTTTTGTGAAAATATCCACTAAATGAGGGAATAATATTTGTGAGGGTACCCCAGGAGAGTTCCAAATGTGTGTGGGTAGAATATATATCCCACGGGGTAAAATTGAAAAAAGTTGAAAACATTTTTTTTTTTTAGACTTAGTCATTTTTCCGGCATTTATCAGACTTTCAGATAGGGCAAATGTCAGTGAGCGTTCCAATTTCAGTTCCAGAGTGATTCGCCCAATGAGTCTTTGATAATTTAGTCGTTTTCATCCAATTTTCTGGATTTTTGAAAATTTCACTTTTTTGTGAAAATATCCACTAAATGAGGGAATAATATGTGTGAGGGTACCCTAGGATAGTTCCAAATGTGTGTGGGTAGAATATATATCCCACGGGGTAAAATTGAAAAAAGTTGAAAACATTTTTTTTTTTAACTTAGTCATTTTCAGGCGTTTATCAGACTTTCAGATAGGGCAAATGTCAGTGAGCGTTCCGCTTTCAGTTCCAGAGCGATTCACCCAATGAGTCTTTGCTATTTAGTCGTTTTCAGCCAATTTTCTGGATTTTTGAAAATTTCACTTTTTTGTGAAAATATCCACTAAATGAGGGAATAATATGTGTGAGGGTACCCCAGGAGAGTTCCAAATGTGTGTGGGTAGAATATATATCCCACGGGGGTAAAATTGAAAAAAGTTGAAAACATTTTTTTTTTTAGACTTAGTCATTTTTCCGGCATTTATCAGACTTTCAGATAGGGCAAATGTCAGTGAGCGTTCCAATTTCAGTTCCAGAGCGATTCGCCCAATGAGTCTTTGATATTTAGTAGTTTTCAGCCAATTTCCTGGATTTTTGAAAATTTCACTTTTTTGTGAAAATATCCACTAAATGAGGGAATAATATGTGTGAGGGTACCCCAGGAGAGATCCAAATGTGTGTGGGTAGAAGATATATCCCACGGGGGTAAAATTGAAAAAAGTTGAAAACATTTTTTTTTTGGACTTAGTCATATTCCAGTCGTTTATCAGACTTTCAAATAGGGCAAATGTCATTGAGCATTCCAATTTCAGTTCCAGAGCGATTCACCCAATGAGTCTTTGCTATTTAGTCGTTTTCAGCCAATTTTCTGGATTTTTGAAAATTTCACTTTTTTGTGAAAATATCCACAAAATGAGGAAATAATATGTGTGAGGGTACCCTAGGATAGTTCCAAATGTGTGTGGGTAGAATATATATCCCACGGGGTAAAATTGAAAAAAGTTGAAAACATTTTTCTTTTTAGACTTAGTCATTTTTCCGGCGTTTATCAGACTTTCAGATAGGGCAAATGTCAGTGAGTGTTCCAATTTCAGTTCCAGAACGATTCGCCCAATGAGTCTTTGATATTTAGTCGTTTTCAGCCAATTTTCTGGATTTTTGAAAATTTCACTTTTTTTGTGAAAATATCCACTAAATGAGGGAATAATATGTGTGAGGGTACCCTAGGATAGTTCCAAATGTGTGTGGGTAGAATATATATCCCACGGGGTAAAATTGAAAAAAGTTGAAAACATTTTTTTTTTAACTTAGTCATTTTCAGGCGTTTATCAGACTTTCAGATAGGGCAAATGTCAGTGAGCGTTCCGATTTCAGTTCCAGAGCGATTCGCCCAATGAGTCCTTGATATTTAGTCGTTTTCAGCCATTATTTTGGATTTTTGAAAATTTCACTTTTTTGTGAAAATATCCACTAAATGAGGAAATAATATGTGTGAGGGTACCCTAGGAGAGTTCCAAATGTGTGTGGGTAGAATATATATCCCACGGGGGTAAAATTGAAAAAAGTTGAAAATATTTTTTTTTTAACTTAGTCATTTTTCCGGCGTTTATCAGACTTTCAGATAGGGCAAATGTCAGTGAGTGTTCCAATTTCAGTTCCAGAACGATTCGCCCAATGAGTCTATGATATTTAGTCGTTTTCAGCCAATTTTCTGGATTTTTGAAAATTTCACTTTTTTTGTGAAAATATCCACTAAATGAGGGAATAATATGTGTGAGGGTACCCCAGGAGAGTTCCAAATGTGTGTGGGTAGAAGATATATCCCACGGGGGTAAAATTGAAAAAAGTTGAAAACATTTTTTTTTTTTTGACATAGTCATTTTTCCGGCGTTTATCAGACTTTAAGATAGGGCAAATGTCAGTGAGCGTTCCGATTTCAGTTCCAGAGCGTTTCACCCAATGAGTCTTTGCTATTTAGTCGTTTTCAGCCAATTTTCTGGATTTTTGAAAATTTCACTTTTTTGTGAAAATATCCACTAAATAAGGGAATAATATGTGTGAGGGTACCCCAGGAGAGATCCATATGTGTGTGGGTAGAAGATATATCCCACGGGGGTAAAATTGAAAAAAGTTGAAAACATTTTTTTTTTGACTTAGTCATATTCCAGTCGTTTATCAGACTTTCAGATAGGGCAAATGTCAGTGAGCGTTCCAATTTCAGTTCCAGAGCGATTCACCCAATGAGTCTTTGATATGTAGTCGTTTTCAGCCAATTTTCTGGATTTTTGAAAATGTCCCTTTTTTGTGAAAATATCCACTAAATGAGGGAATAATATGTGTGAGGGTAACGTAGGAGAGTTCCAAATGTGTGTGGGTAGAATATATATCCCACGGGGTAAAATTGAAAAAAGTTGAAAACTCTTTTTTTTTGGACTTAGTCATTTTTCCGGCGTTTATCAGACTTTCAGATAGGGGAAATGTCAGTGAGTGCTCCGATTTCAGTTCCAGAGCGATTCGCCCAATGAGTCCTTGATATTTAGTCATTTTCAGACAATTTACTTGACTTTTGAAAATTTCACTTTTTTGTGAAAATATCCACTAAATGAGGGAATAATATGTGTGAGGGTACACTAGGAGAGTTCCAAATGTGTGTGGGTAGAATATATATCCCACGGGGGTAAAATTGAAAAAAGTTGAAAACATTTTTTTTTTTGGACTTAGTCATTTTTCTGGCGTTTATCAGACTTTCAGATAGGGCAAATGCCAGTGAGCGTTGCAATTTCAGTTCCAGAGCGATTTGTCCAATGAGTCTTTGATATTTAGTAGTTTTCAGCCAATTTCCTGGATTTTTGAAAATTTCACTTTTTTGTGAAAATATCCACTAAATGAGGGAATAATATGTGTGAGGGTACCCCAGGAGAGATCCAAATGTGTGTGGGTAGAAGATATATCCCACGGGGGTAAAATTGAAAAAAGTTGAAAACATTTTTTTTTTGGACTTAGTCATATTCCAGTCGTTTATCAGACTTTCAGATAGGGCAAATGTCAGTGAGCGTTCCAATTTCAGTTCCAGAGCGATTCACCCAATGAGTCTTTGATATTCAGTCGTTTTCAGCCAATTTTCTGGATTTTTGAAAATTTCACTTTTTTGTGAAAATATCCACAAAATGAGGAAATAATATGTGTGAGGGTACCCTAGGATAGTTCCAAATGTGTGTGGGTAGAATATATATCCCACGGGGTAAAATTGAAAAAAGTTGAAAACATTTTTCTTTTTAGACTTAGTCATTTTTCCGGCGTTTATCAGACTTTCAGATAGGGCAAATGTCAGTGAGTGTTCCAATTTCAGTTCCAGAACGATTCGCCCAATGAGTCTTTGATATTTAGTCGTTTTCAGCCAATTTTCTGGATTTTTGAAAATTTCACTTTTTTTGTGAAAATATCCACTAAATGAGGGAATAATATGTGTGAGGGTACCCTAGGATAGTTCCAAATGTGTGTGGGTAGAATATATATCCCACGGGGTAAAATTGAAAAAAGTTGAAAACATTTTTTTTTTAACTTAGTCATTTTCAGGCGTTTATCAGACTTTCAGATAGGGCAAATGTCAGTGAGCGTTCCGATTTCAGTTCCAGAGCGATTCGCCCAATGAGTCCTTGATATTTAGTCGTTTTCAGCCATTATTTTGGATTTTTGAAAATTTCACTTTTTTGTGAAAATATCCACTAAATGAGGGAATAATATGTGTGAGGGTACCCTAGGAGAGTTCCAAATGTGTGTGGGTAGAATATATATCCCACGGGGGTAAAATTGAAAAAAGTTGAAAATATTTTTTTTTTAACTTAGTCATTTTTCTGGCGTTTATCAGACTTTCAGATAGGGGAAATGTCAGTGAGCGTTCCGATTTCAGTTCCAGAGCGATTCGCCCAATGAGTCCTTGATATTTAGTCGTTTTCAGCCATTATTTTGGATTTTTGAAAATTTCACTTTTTTGTGAAAATATCCACTAAATGAGGGAATAATATGTGTGAGTGTACCCCAGGAGAGTTCCAAATGTGTGTGGGTAGAATATATATCCCACGGGGGTAAAATTGAAAAAAGTTGAAAACATTTTTTTTTTTGGACTTAGTCATTTTTCCGGCGTTTATCAGACTTTCAGATAGGGCAAATGTCAGTGAGTGTTCCAATTTCAGTTCCAGAACGATTCGCCCAATGAGTCTTTGATATTTAGTCGTTTTCAGCCAATTTTCTGGATTTTTGAAAATTTCACTTTTTTTGTGAAAATATCCACTAAATGAGGGAATAATATGTGTGAGGGTACCCCAGGAGAGTTCCAAATGTGTGTGGGTAGAAGATATATCCCACGGGGGTAAAATTGAAAAAAGTTGAAAACATTTTTTTTTTTTTTGACATAGTCATTTTTCCGGCGTTTATCAGACTTTAAGATAGGGCAAATGTCAGTGAGCGTTCCAAATTCAGTTCCAGAGCGATTCGCCCAATGAGTCTTTGATATTTAGTCGTTTTCATCCAATTTTCTGGATTTTTGAAAATTTCACTTTTTTGTGAAAATATCCACTAAATGAGGGAATAATATGTGTGAGGGTACCCTAGGAGAGTTCCAAATGTGTGTGGGTAGAATATATATCCCACGGGGTAAAATTGAAAAAAGCTGAGAACATTTTTTTTTTTAGACTTAGTCATTTTTCCGGCGTTTATCAGACTTTCAAATTGGGCAAATGTCATTGAGCATTCCAATTTCAGTTCCAGAGCGATTGGCCCATGAGTCCTTGATATTTAGTCGTTTTCAGCCAATTTTCTGGATTATTGAAAATTTCACTTTTTTGTGAAAATATCCACAAAATGAGGAAATAATATGTGTGAGGGTACCCTAGGATAGTTCCAAATGTGTGTGGGTAGAATATATATCCCACGGGGGTAAAATTGAAAAAAGTTGAAAACATTTTTTTTTTAACTTAGTCATTTTCAGGCGTTTATCAGACTTTCAGATAGGGCAAATGTCAGTGAGCGTTCCGATTTCAGTTCCAGAGCGATTCACCCAATGAGTCTTTGCTATTTAGTCGTTTTCAGCCAATTTTCTGGATTTTTGAAAATTTCACTTTTTTGTGAAAATATCCACTAAATGAGTGAATAATATGTGTGAGGGTACCCCAGGAGAGTTCCAAATGTGTGTGGGTAGAATATATATCCCACGGGGGTAAAATTGAAAAAAGTTGAAAACTCTTTTTTTTTGGACTTAGTCATTTTTCCAGCGTTTATCAGACTTTCAAACAGGGCAAATGTCATTGAGCGTTCCAATTTCAGTTCCAGAGCGATTCGCCCAATGAGTCCTTGATATTTAGTCGTTTTCAGTCAATTTTCTGGCCTTTTGAAAATTTCACTTTTTTGTGAAAATATCCACTAAATGAGGGAATAATATGTGTGAGGGTACCCTAGGAGAGTTCCAAATGTGTGTGGGTAGAATATATATCCCACGGGGTAAAATTGAAAAAAGTTGAAAACATTTTTCTTTTTAGACTTAGTCATTTTTCCGGCGTTTATCAGACTTTCAGATAGGGCAAATGTCAGTGAGCGTTCCAATTTCAGTTCCAGAGCGATTCACCCAAAGAGTCTTTGATATTTAGTCGTTTTCAGCCAATTTTCTGGATTTTTGAAAATTTCACTTTTTTGTGAAAATATCCACTAAATGAGGGAATAATATGTGTGAGGGTACCCTAGGAGAGTTCCAAATGTGTGTGGGTAGAATATATATCCCACGGGGTAAAATTGAAAAAAGCTGAGAACATTTTTTTTTTTAGACTTAGTCATTTTTCCGGCGTTTATCAGACTTTCAAATTGGGCAAATGTCATTGAGCATTCCAATTTCAGTTCCAGAGCGATTGGCCCATGAGTCCTTGATATTTAGTCGTTTTCAGCCAATTTTCTGGATTATTGAAAATTTCACTTTTTTGTGAAAATATCCATTAAACAAGGGAATAATATGTGTGAGGGTACCCTAGGAGAGTTCCAAATGTGTGTGGGTAGAATATATATCCCGCGGGGTAAAATTGAAAAAAGTTGAAAACATTTTTTTTTGGGGACTTAGTCATTTTTCCGGCGTTTATCAGACTTTCAGATAGGGCAAATGTCAGAGAGCGTTCCGATTTCAGTTACAGAGCGATTCGCCCAATGAGTCCTTGATATTTAGTCGTTTTCAGCCAATTTTCTGGATTTTTGAAAATTTCACTTTTTTGTGAAAATATCCACTAAATAAGGGAATAATATGTGTGAGGGTACCCCAGGAGAGTTGCAAATGTGTGTGGGTAGAAGATATATCCCACGGGGGTAAAATTGAAAAAAGTTGAAAACATTTTTTTTTTTTTGGACTTAGTGATTTTTCCGGCGTTTATCAGACTTTCAGATAGGGCAAATGCCAGTGAGCGTTGCAATTTCAGTTCCAGAGCGATTCGTCCAATGAGTCTTTGATATTTAGTCGTTTTCAGCCAATTTTCTGGATTTTTGAAAATTTCACTTTTTTGTGAAAATATACACTAAATGAGGGAATAATATGTGTGAGGGTACCCCAGGAGAGTTCCAAATGTGTGTGGGTAGAATATATATCCCACGGGTGTAAAATTGAAAAAAGTTGAAAACTCTTTTTTTTTGGACTTAGTCATTTTTCCGGCGTTTATCAGACTTTCAGATAGGGCAAATGTCAGTGAGCGTATCGATTTCAGTTCCAGAGCGATTCGCGCAATGAGTCCTCGACATTTAGTCGTTTTCAGCCAATTTTCTGGATTTTTGAAAATTTCACTTTTTTGTGAAAATATCCACTAAATGAGGGAATAATATGTGTGAGGGTACCCTAGGAGAGTTCCAAATGTGTGTGGGTAGAATATATATCCCACGGGGTAAAATTGAAAAAAGCTGAGAACATTTTTTTTTTTGGACTTAGTCATTTTTCCGGCGTTTATCAGACTTTCAAATTGGGCAAATGTCATTGAGCATTCCAATTTCAGTTCCAGAGCGATTGGCCCATGAGTCCTTGATATTTAGTCGTTTTCAGCCAATTTTCTGGATTTTTGAAAATTTCACTTTTTTGTGAAAATATCCACTAAACAAGGGAATAATATGAGTGAGGGTACCGTAGGAGAGTTCCAAATGTGTGTGGGTAGAATATATATCCCACGGGGTAAAATTGAAAAAAGTTGAAAACATTTTTTTTTTTAGACTTAGTCATTTTTCCGGCGTTTATCAGACTTTCAGATAGGGGAAATGTCAGTGAGCGTTCCAATTTCAGTTCCAGAGTGATTCGCCCAATGAGTCCTTGATATTTAGTCGTTTTCAGCCAATATTTTGGATTTTTGAAAATTTCACTTTTTTGTGAAAATATCCACTAAATTAGGGAATAATATGTGTGAGGGTACCCCAGGAGAGTTCCAAATGTGTGTGGGTAGAATATATATCCCACGGGGGTAAATTTGAAAAAAGTTGAAAACATTTTTTTTTTTGACTTAGTCATTTTTCCGGCGTTTATCAGACTTTCAGATAGGGGAAATGTCAGTGAGCGCTCCGATTTCAGTTCCAGAGCGATTCACCCAATGAGTCTTTGATATTTAGTCGTTTTCAGCCAATTTTCTGGATTTTTGAAAATTTCACTTTTTTGTGAAAATATCCACTAAATAAGGGAATAATATGTGTGAGGGTACCCCAGGAGAGATCCAAATGTGTGTGGGTAGAAGATATATCCCACGGGGGTAAAATTGAAAAAAGTTGAAAACATTTTTTTTTTGGACTTAGTCATATTCCAGTCGTTTATCAGACTTTCAGATAGGGCAAATGTCAGTGAGCGTTCCAATTTCAGTTCCAGAGTGATTCACCCAATGAGTCTTTGATATTTAGTCGTTTTCAGCCAATATTTTGGATTTTTGAAAATTTCACTTTTTTGTGAAAATATCCACTAAATGAGGGAATAATATGTGTGAGGGTACCCCCGGAGAGTTCCAAATGTGTGTGGGTAGAATATATATCCCACGGGGGTAAAATTGAAAAAAGTTGAAAACATTTTTTTTTTTGGACTTAGTCATTTTTCCGGCGTTTATCAGACTTTCAGATAGGGCAAATGTCAGTGAGCGTTCCAAATTCAGTTCCAGAGCGATTCGCCCTATGAGTCTTTGATATTTAATCGTTTTCATCCAATTTTCTGGATTTTTGAAAATTTCACTTTTTTGTGAAAATATCCACTAAATGAGGGAATAATATGTGTGAGGGTACCCCAGGAGAGTTCCAAATGTGTGTGGGTAGAATATATATCCCACGAGGGTAAAATTGAAAAAAGTTGAAAACATTTTTTTTTTGGGACTTAGTCATTTTTCCGGCGTTTATCAGACTTTCAAACAGGGCAAATGTCATTGAGCGTTCCAATTTCAGTTCCAGAGCGATTCGCCCAATGAGTCCTTGATATTTAGTCGTTTTCAGACAATTTTCTGGACTTTTGAAAATTTCACTTTTTTGTGAAAATATCCACTAAATGAGGGAATAATATGTGTGAGGGTACCCTAGGAGAGTTCCAAATGTGTGTGGGTAGAATATATATCCCGCGGGGTAAAATTGAAAAAAGTTGAAAACATTTTTTTTTTTAGACTTAGTCATTTTTCCGGCGTTTATCAGACTTTCAAATTGGGCAAATGTCATTGAGCATTCCAATTTCAGTTCCAGAGCGATTGGCCCATGAGTCCTTGATATTTAGTCGTTTTCAGCCAATTTTCTGGATTATTGAAAATTTCACTTTTTTGTGAAAATATCCACTAAACAAGGGAATAATATGTGTGAGGGTACCGTAGGAGAGTTCCAAATGTGTGTGGGTAGAAGATATATCCCACGGGGGTAAAATTGAAAAAAGTTGAAAACATTTTTTTTTTTTGGACTTAGTGATTTTTCCGGCGTTTATCAGACTTTCAGATAGGGCAAATGCCAGTGAGCGTTGCAATTTCAGTTCCAGAGCGATTCGTCCAATGAGTCTTTGATATTTAGTCGTTTTCAGCCAATTTTCTGGATTTTTGAAAATTTCACTTTTTTGTGAAAATATACACTAAATGAGGGAATAATATGTGTGAGGGTACCCCAGGAGAGTTCCAAATGTGTGTGGGTAGAATATATATCCCACGGGTGTAAATTTGAAAAAAGTTGAAAACTCTTTTTTTTTGGACTTAGTCATTTTTCCGGCGTTTATCAGACTTTCAGATAGGGCAAATGTCAGTGAGCGTATCGATTTCAGTTCCAGAGCGATTCGCGCAATGAGTCCTCGACATTTAGTCGTTTTCAGCCAATTTTCTGGATTTTTGAAAATTTCACTTTTTTGTGAAAATATCCACTAAATGAGGGAATAATATGTGTGAGGGTACCCTAGGAGAGTTCCAAATGTGTGTGGGTAGAATATATATCCCACGGGGTAAAATTGAAAAAAGCTGAGAACATTTTTTTTTTTGGACTTAGTCATTTTTCCGGCATTTATCAGACTTTCAAATTGGGCAAATGTCATTGAGCATTCCAATTTCAGTTCCAGAGCGATTGGCCCATGAGTCCTTGATATTTAGTCGTTTTCAGCCAATTTTCTGGATTTTTGAAAATTTCACTTTTTTGTGAAAATATCCACTAAACAAGGGAATAATATGTGTGAGGGTACCCCAGGAGAGTTGCAAATGTGTGTGGGTAGAAGATATATCCCACGGGGGTAAAATTGAAAAAAGTTGAAAACATTTTTTTTTTTTGGACTTAGTCATTTTTCCGGCGTTTATCAGACTTTCAGATAGGGCAAATGCCAGTGAGCGTTGCAATTTCACTTCCAGAGCGATTCGTCCAATGAGTCTTTGATATTTAGTCGTTTTCAGCCAATTTTCTGGATTTTTGAAAATTTCACTTTTTTGTGAAAATATCCACTAAATGAGGGAATAATATGTGTGAGGGTACCCCAGGAGAGTTCCAAATGTGTGTGAGTAGAATATATATCCCACGGGTGTAAAATTGAAAGAAGTTGAAAACTCTTTTTTTTTGGACTTAGTCATTTTTCCGGCGTTTATCAGACTTTCAGATAGGGCAAATGTCAGTGAGCGTATCGATTTCAGTTCCAGAGCGATTCGCGCAATGAGTCCTCGACATTTAGTCGTTTTCAGCTAATTTTCTGGATTTTTGAAAATTTCACTTTTTTGTGAAAATATCCACTAAATGAGGGAATAATATGTGTGAGGGTACCCCAGGAGAGTTCCAAATGTGTGTGGGTAGAATATATATCCCATGGGGGTAAAATTGAAAAAAGTTGAAAACATTTTTTTTTTTAGACTTAGTCATTTTTCCGGCGTTTATCAGACTTTCAGATAGGGCAAATGTCAGTGAGCGTTCCAATTTCAGTTCCAGAGTGATTCGCCCAATGAGTCCTTGATATTTAGTCGTTTTCAGCCAATATTTTGGATTTTTGAAAATTTCACTTTTTTGTGAAAATATCCACTAAATTAGGGAATAATATGTGTGAGGGTACCCCAGGAGAGTTCCAAATGTGTGTGGGTAGAATATATATCCCACGGGGGTAAATTTGAAAAAAGTTGAAAACATTTTTTTTTTTGACTTAGTCATTTTTCCGGCGTTTATCAGACTTTCAGATAGGGGAAATGTCAGTGAGCGCTCCGATTTCAGTTCCAGAGCGATTCACCCAATGAGTCTTTGATATTTAGTCGTTTTCAGCCAATTTTCTGGATTTTTGAAAATTTCACTTTTTTGTGAAAATATCCACTAAACAAGGGAATAATATGTGTGAGGGTACCCCAGGAGAGTTGCAAATGTGTGTGGGTAGAAGATATATCCCACGGGGGTAAAATTGAAAAAAGTTGAAAACATTTTTTTTTTTTGGACTTAGTCATTTTTCCGGCGTTTATCAGACTTTCAGATAGGGCAAATGCCAGTGAGCGTTGCAATTTCACTTCCAGAGCGATTCGTCCAATGAGTCTTTGATATTTAGTCGTTTTCAGCCAATTTTCTGGATTTTTGAAAATTTCACTTTTTTGTGAAAATATCCACTAAATGAGGGAATAATATGTGTGAGGGTACCCCAGGAGAGTTCCAAATGTGTGTGAGTAGAATATATATCCCACGGGTGTAAAATTGAAAAAAGTTGAAAACTCTTTTTTTTTGGACTTAGTCATTTTTCCGGCGTTTATCAGACTTTCAGATAGGGCAAATGTCAGTGAGCGTATCGATTTCAGTTCCAGAGCGATTCGCGCAATGAGTCCTCGACATTTAGTCGTTTTCAGCTAATTTTCTGGATTTTTGAAAATTTCACTTTTTTGTGAAAATATCCACTAAATGAGGGAATAATATGTGTGAGGGTACCCCAGGAGAGTTCCAAATGTGTGTGGGAAGAATATATATCCCACGGGGGTAAAATTGAAAAAAGATGAAAACATTTTTTTTTTGGACTTAGTCATTTTTCCGGCGTTTATCAGACTTTCAGATAGGGGAAATGTCAGTGAGCGTTCCAATTTCAGTTCCAGAGTGATTCGCCCAATGAGTCCTTGATATTTAGTCGTTTTCAGCCAATATTTTGGATTTTTGAAAATTTCACTTTTTTGTGAAAATATCCACTAAATTAGGGAATAATATGTGTGAGGGTACCCCAGGAGAGTTCCAAATGTGTGTGGGTAGAATATATATCCCACGGGGGTAAATTTGAAAAAAGTTGAAAACATTTTTTTTTTTGACTTAGTCATTTTTCCGGCGTTTATCAGACTTTCAGATAGGGGAAATGTCAGTGAGCGCTCCGATTTCAGTTCCAGAGCGATTCACCCAATGAGTCTTTGATATTTAGTCGTTTTCAGCCAATTTTCTGGATTTTTGAAAATTTCACTTTTTTGTGAAAATATCCACTAAATAAGGGAATAATATGTGTGAGGGTACCCCAGGAGAGATCCAAATGTGTGTGGGTAGAAGATATATCCCACGGGGGTAAAATTGAAAAAAGTTGAAAACATTTTTTTTTTGGACTTAGTCATTTTTCTGGCGTTTATCAGACTTTCAGATAGGGGAAATGTCAGTGAGCGTTCCGATTTCAGTTCCAGAGCGATTCGCTCAATGAGTCCTTGATATTTAGTCGTTTTCAGCCATTATTTTGGATTTTTGAAAATTTCACTTTTTTGTGAAAATATCCACTAAATGAGGGAATAATATGTGTGAGGGTACCCCAGGAGAGTTCCAAATGTGTGCGGGTAGAATATATATCCCACGGGTGTAAAATTGAAAAAAGTTGAAAACATTTTTTTTTTTGAATTTAGTCATTTTTCCGGCGTTTATCAGACTTTCAGATAGGGCAAATGTCAGTGAGTGTTCCAATTTCAGTTCCAGAACGATTCGCCCAATGAGTCTTTCATATTTAGTCGTTTTCAGACAATTTTCTGGATTTTTGAAAATTTCACTTTTTTGTGAAAATATCCACTAAATGAGGGAATAATATGTGTGGGGGTACCCTAGGAGAGTTCCAAATGTGTGTGGGTAGAATATATATCCCACGGGGTAAAATTGAAAAAAGTTGAAAACATTTTTTTTTTTTAGACTTAGTCATTTTTCCGGCGTTTATCAGACTTTCAAATAGGGCAAATGTCATTGAGCATTCCAATTTCAGTTCCAGAGCGATTGGCCCATGAGTTCTTGATATTTAGTCGTTTTCAGCCAATTTTCTGGATTTTTTAAAATTTCACTTTTTTGTGAAAATATCCACTAAACGAGGGAATAATATGTGTGAGGGTACCGTATTAGAGTTCCAAATGTGTGTGGGTAGAATATATATCCCACGGGGTAAAATTGAAAAAAGTTGAAAACATTTTTTTTTTAACTTAGTCATTTTCAGGCGTTTATCAGACTTTCAGATAGGGCAAATGTCAGTGAGCGTTCCGATTTCAGTTCCAGAGCGATTCACCCAATGAGTCTTTGCTATTTAGTCGTTTTCAGCCAATTTTCTGGATTTTTGAAAATTTCACTTTTTTGTGAAAATATCCACTAAATGAGGTAATAATATGTGTGAGGGTACCCCAGGAGAGTTCCAAATGTGTGTGGGTAGAATATATATCCCACGGGGGTAAAATTGAAAAAAGTTGAAAACTCTTTTTTTTTGGACTTAGTCATTTTTCCAGCGTTTATCAGATTTTCAAACAGGGCAAATGTCATTGAGCGTTCCAATTTCAGTTCCAGAGCGATTCGCCCAATGAGTCCTTGATATTTAGTCGTTTTCAGCCAATTTTCTGGCCTTTTGAAAATTTAACTTTTTTGTGAAAATATCCACTAAATGAGGGAATAATATGTGTGAGGGTACCCTAGGAGAGTTCCAAATGTGTGTGGGTAGAATATATATCCCACGGGGTAAAATTGAAAAAAGTTGAAAACATTTTTCTTTTTAGACTTAGTCATCTTTCCGGCGTTTATCAGACTTTCAGATAGGGCAAATGTCAGTGAGTGTTCCAATTTCAGTTCCAGAACGATTCGCCCAATGAGTCTTTGATATTTAGTCGTTTTCAGCCAATTTTCTGGATTTTTGAAAATTTCACTTTTTTTGTGAAAATATCCACTAAATGAGGGAATAATATGTGTGAGGGTACCCCAGGAGAGTTCCAAATGTGTGTGGGTAGAAGATATATCCCACGGGGGTAAAATTGAAAAAAGTTGAAAACATTTTTTTTTTGGACTTAGTCATATTCCAGTCGTTTATCAGACTTTCAGATAGGGCAAATGTCAGTGAGCGTTCCAATTTCAGTTCCAGAGCGATTCGCCCAATGAGTCTTTGATATTTAGACGTTTTCAGCCAATTTTCTTGATTTTTGAAAATTTCACTTTTTTGTGAAAATATCCACTAAATGAGGGAATAATATGTGTGAGGGTACCCCAGGAGAGTTCCAAATGTGTGTGGGTAGAATATATATCCCACGGGGGTAAAATTGAAAAAAGTTGAAAACATTTTTTTTTTGGGACTTAGTCATTTTTCCGGCGTTTATCAGACTTTCAGATAGGGCAAATGTCAGAGAGCGTTCCGATTTCAGTTACAGAGCGATTCGCCCAATGAGTCCTTGATATTTAGTCGTTTTCAGCCAATTTTCTGGATTTTTGAAAATTTCACTTTTTTGTGAAAATATCCACTAAATAAGGGAATAATATGTGTGAGGGTACCCCAGGAGAGATCCAAATGTGTGTGGGTAGAAGATATATCCCACGGGGGTAAAATTGAAAAAAGTTGAAAACATTTTTTTTTTGGACTTAGTCATATTCCAGTCGTTTATCAGACTTTCAGATAGGACAAATGTCAGTGAGCATTCCAATTTCAGTTCCAGAGCGATTCACCCAATGAGTCTTTGATATTTAGTCGTTTTCAGCCAATTTTCTGGATTTTTGAAAATTTCCCTTTTTTGTGAAAATATCCACTAAATGAGGGAATAATATGTGTGAGGGTACCGTAGGAGAGTTCCAAATGTGTGTGGGTAGAATATATATCCCACGGGGTAAAATTGAAAAAAGTTGAAAACATTTTTTTTTTTGGACTTAGTCATTTTTCCGGCGTTTATCAGACTTTCAGATAGGGGAAATGTCAGTAAGTGCTCCGATTTCAGTTCCAGAGCGATTCGCCCAATGAGTCCTTGATATTTAGTCATTTTCAGCCAATATTTTGGATTTTTGAAAATTTCACTTTTTTGTGAAAATATCCACTAAATGAGGGAATAATATGTGTGAGGGTACCCCAGGAGAGTTCCAAATGTGTGTGGGTAGAAGATATATCCCACGGGGGTAAAATTGAAAAAAGTTGAAAACATTTTTTTTTTTTGGACTTAGTGATTTTTCCGGCGTTTATCAGACTTTCAGATAGGGCAAATGCCAGTGAGCGTTGCAATTTCAGTTCCAGAGCGATTCGTCCAATGAGTCTTTGATATTTAGTCGTTTTCAGCCAATTTTCTGGATTTTTGAAAATTTCACTTTTTTGTGAAAATATCCACTAAATGAGGGAATAATATGTGTGAGGGTACCCTAGGAGAGTTCCAAATGTGTGTGGGTAGAATATATATCCCACGGGGTTAAATTGAAAAAAGTTGAAAACATTTTTTTTTTTAGACTTAGTCATTTTTCCGGCGTTTATCAGACTTTCAAATTGGGCAAATGTCATTGAGCATTCCAATTTCAGTTCCAGAGCGATTGGCCCATGAGTCCTTGATATTTAGTCGTTTTCAGCCAATTTTCTGGATTTTTGAAAATTTCACTTTTTTGTGAAAATATCCACTAAACAAGGGAATAATATGTGTGAGGGTACCGTAGGAGAGTTCCAAATGTGTGTGGGTAGAATATATATCCCACGGGGTAAAATTGAAAAAAGTTGAAAACATTTTTTTTTTTGGACTTAGTCATTTTTCCGGCGTTTATCAGACTTTCAGATAGGGCAAATGTCAGTGAGCGTTCCAATTTCAGTTCCAGAGCGATTCGCCCAATGAGTCTTTGATATTTAGTCGTTTTCATCCAATTTTCTGGATTTTTGAAAATTTCACTTTTTTGTGAAAATATCCACTAAATGAGGGAATAATATGTGTGAGGGTACCCTAGGAGAGTTCCAAATGTGTGTGGGTAGAATATATATCCCGCGGGGTAAAATTGAAAAAAGTTGAAAACATTTTTTTTTTTAGACTTAGTCATTTTTCCGGCGTTTATCAGACTTTCAAATTGGGCAAATGTCATTGAGCATTCCAATTTCAGTTCCAGAGCGATTCGCCCAATGAGTCCTTGATATTTAGTCGTTTTCAGCCAATTTTCTGGATTTTTGAAAATTTCACTTTTTTGTGAAAATATCCACTAAATAAGGGAATAATATGTGTGAGGGTACCCCAGGAGAGATCCAAATGTGTGTGGGTAGAAGATATATCCCACGGGGGTAAAATTGAAAAAAGTTGAAAACATTTTTTTTTTGGTCTTAGTCATTTTTCCGGCGTTTATCAGACTTTCAGATAGGGGAAATGTCAGTGAGCGCTCCGATTTCAGTTCCAGAGCGATTCGCCCAATGAGTCCTTGATATTTTGTCGTTTTCAGCCAATATTTTAGATTTTTGAAAATTTCCCTTTTTTGTGAAAATATCCACTAAATGAGGGAATAATATGTGTGAGGGTACCCCAGTTGAGTTCCAAATGTGTGTGGGTAGAATATATATCCCACGGGGGTAAAATTGAAAAAAGTTGAAAACTCTTTTTTTTTGGACTTAGTCATTTTTCCGGCGTTTATCAGACTTTCAAACAGGGCAAATGTCATTGAGCGTTCCAATTTCAGTTCCAGAGCGATTCGCCCAATGAGTCCTTGATATTTAGTCGTTTTCAGCCAATATTTTGGATTTTTGAAAATTTCACTTTTTTGTGAAAATATCCACTAAATGAGGGAATAATATGTGTGAGGGTACCCCCGGAGAGTTCCAAATGTGTGTGGGTAGAAGATATATCCCACGGGGGTAAAATTGAAAAAAGTTGAAAACATTTTTTTTTTTTGGACTTAGTCATTTTTCCGGCGTTTATCAGACTTTCAGATAGGGCAAATGCCAGTGAGCGTTGCAATTTCACTTCCAGAGCGATTCGTCCAATGAGTCTTTGATATTTAGTCGTTTTCAGCCAATTTTCTGGATTTTTGAAAATTTCACTTTTTTGTGAAAATATCCACTAAATGAGGGAATAATATGTGTGAGGGTACCCCAGGAGAGTTCCAAATGTGTGTGAGTAGAATATACATCCCACGGGTGTAAAATTGAAAAAAGTTGAAAACTCTTTTTTTTTGGACTTAGTCATTTTTCCGGCGTTTATCAGACTTTCAGATAGGGCAAATGTCAGTGAGCGTTCCAATTTCAGTTCCAGAGTGATTCGCCCAATGAGTCCTTGATATTTAGTCGTTTTCAGCCAATATTTTGTATTTTTGAAAATTTCACTTTTTTGTGAAAATATCCACTAAATTAGGGAATAATATGTGTGAGGGTACCCCAGGAGAGTTCCAAATGTGTGTGGGTAGAATATATATCCCACGGGGGTAAAATTGAAAAAAGTTGAAAACATTTTTTTTTTTGGACTTAGTCATTTTTCTGGCGTTTATCAGACTTTCAGATAGGGGAAATGTCAGTGAGCGTTCCGATTTCAGTTCCAGAGCGATTCGCTCAATGAGTCCTTGATATTTAGTCGTTTTCAGCCATTATTTTGGATTTTTGAAAATGTCACTTTTTTGTGAAAATATCCACTAAATGAGGGAATAATATGTGTGAGGGTACCCCAGGAGAGTTCCAAATGTGTGTGGGTAGAATATATATCCCACGGGTGTAAAATTGAAAAAAGTTGAAAACATTTTTTTTTTTGGACTTAGTCATTTTTCCGGCGTTTATCAGACTTTCAGATAGGGCAAATGTCAGTGAGCGTTCCGATTTCAGTTACAGAGTGATTCGCCCAATGAGTCCTTGATATTTAGTCGTTTTCAGCCAATTTTCTGAATTTTTGAAAATTTCACTTTTTTGTAAAAATATCCACTAAATATTGGAATAATATGTGTGAGGGTACCCCAGGAGAGTTCCAAATGTTTGTGGGAAGAATATATATCCCACGGGGGTAAAATTGAAAAAAGTTGAATTTTTTTTTTTTTTAGACTTAGTCATTTTTCCGGCGTTTATCAGACTTTCAAATAGGGCAAATGTCATTGAGCATTCCAATTTCAGTTCCAGAGCGATTGGCCCATGAGTTCTTGATATTTAGTCGTTTTCAGCCAATTTTCTGGATTTTTGAAAATTTCACTTTTTTGTGAAAATATCCACTAAACGAGGGAATAATATGTGTGAGGGTACCGTATTAGAGTTCCAAATGTGTGTGGGTAGAATATATATCCCACGGGTGTAAAATTGAAAAAAGTTGAAAACTCTTTTTTTTTGGACTTAGTCATTTTTCCGGCGTTTATCAGACTTTCAGATAGGGGAAATGTCAGTGAGCGTTCCGATTTCAGTTCCAGAGCGATTCGCTCAATGAGTCCTTGATATTTAGTCGTTTTCAGCCATTATTTTGGATTTTTGAAAATTTCCCTTTTTTGTGAAAATATCCACTAAATGAGGGAATAATATGTGTGGGGGTACCCTAGGAGAGTTCCAAATGTGTGTGGGTAGAATATATATCCCACGGGGTAAAATTGAAAAAAGTTGAAAACATTTTTTTTTTTTAGACTTAGTCATTTTTCCGGCGTTTATCAGACTTTCAAATAGGGCAAATGTCATTGAGCATTCCAATTTCAGTTCCAGAGCGATTGGCCCATGAGTTCTTGATATTTAGTCGTTTTCAGCCAATTTTCTGGATTTTTGAAAATTTCACTTTTTTGTGAAAATATCCACTAAACGAGGGAATAATATGTGTGAGGGTACCGTATTAGAGTTCCAAATGTGTGTGGGTAGAATATATATCCCACGGGGTAAAATTGAAAAAAGTTGAAAACATTTTTTTTTTTGGACTTAGTCATTTTTCCGGCGTTTATCAGACTTTCAGATAGGGCAAATGTCATTGAGCATTCCAATTTCAGTTCCAGAGCGATTGGCCCATGAGTTCTTGATATTTAGTCGTTTTCATCCAATTTTCTGGATTTTTGAAAATTTCACTTTTTTGTGAAAATATCCACTAAATGAGGGAATAATATGTGTGAGGGTACCCCAGGAGAGTTCCAAATGTGTGTGGGAAGAATATATATCCCACGGGGGTAAAATTGAAAAAATTTGAAAACATTTTTTTTTTGGATTTAGTCATTTTTCCGGCGTTTATCAGACTTTCAGATAGGGCAAATGTCAGTGAGTGTTCCAATTTCAGTTCCAGAACGATTCGCCCAATGAGTCTTTGATATTTAGTCGTTTTCAGACAATTTTCTGGATTTTTGAAAATTTCACTTTTTTGTGAAAATATCCACTAAATAAGGGAATAATATGTGTGAGGGTACCCCAGGAGAGTTCCAAATGTGTGTGGGTAGAATATATATCCCACGGGGGTAAAATTGAAAAAAGTTGAAAACTCTTTTTTTTTGGACTTAGTCATTTTTCCGGCGTTTATCAGACTTTCAAACAGGGCAAATGTCATTGAGCGTTCCAATTTCAGTTCCAGAGCAATTCGCCCAATGAGTCCTTGATATTTAGTCGTTTTCAGCCAATTTTCTGGACTTTTGAAAATTTCACTTTTTTGTGAAAATATCCACTAAATGAGGGAATAATATGTGTGGGGGTACCCTAGGAGAGTTCCAAATGTGTGTGGGTAGAATATATATCCCACGGGGTAAAATTGAAAAAAGTTGAAAACATTTTTTTTTTTAGACTTAGTCATTTTTCCGGCGTTTATCAGACTTTCAAATAGGGCAAATGTCATTGAGCATTCCAATTTCAGTTCCAGAGCGATTGGCCCATGAGTCCTTGATATTTAGTCGTTTTCAGCCAATTTTCTGGATTTTTGAAAATTTCACTTTTTTGTGAAAATATCCACTAAACGAGGGAATAATATGTGTGAGGGTACCCCAGGAGAGTTCCAAATGTGTGTGGGTAGAATATATATCCCACGGGGGTAAAATTGAAAAAAGTTGAAAACATTTTTTTTTTGGGACTTAGTCATTTTTCCGGCTTTTATCAGACTTTCAGATAGGGCAAATGTCAGTTAGCATTCCAATTTCAGTTCCAGAGCGATTCGCCCAATGAGTCCTTGATATTTAGTCGTTTTCAGCCAATTTTCTGGATTTTTGAAAATTTCACTTTTTTGTGAACATATCCACTAAATAAGGGAATAATATGTGTGAGGGTACCCCAGGAGAGTTCCAAATGTGTGTGGGAAGAATGTATATCCCACGGGGGTAAAATTGAAAAAAGTTGAAAACATTTTTTTTTTGGTCTTAGTCATTTTTCCGGCGTTTATCAGACTTTCAGATAGGGGAAATGTCAGTGAGCGCTCCGATTTCAGTTCCAGAGCGATTCGCCCAATGAGTCCTTGATATTTAGTCATTTTCAGCCAATATTTTGGATTTTTGAAAATTTCACTTTTTTGTGAAAATATCCACTAAATGAGGGAATAATATGTGTGAGGGTACCCCCGGAGAGTTCCAAATGTGTGTGGGTAGAAGACATATCCCACGGGGGTAAAATTGAAAAAAGTTGAAAACATTTTTTTTTTTTGGACTTAGTCATTTTTCCGGCGTTTATCAGACTTTCAGATAGGGCAAATGCCAGTGAGCGTTGCAATTTCACTTCCAGAGCGATTCGTTCAATGAGTCTTTGATATTTAGTCGTTTTCAGCCAATTTTCTGGATTTTTGAAAATTTCACTTTTTTGTGAAAATATCCACTAAATGAGGGAATAATATGTGTGAGGGTACCCCAGGAGAGTTCCAAATGTGTGTGAGTAGAATATATATCCCACGGGTGTAAAATTGAAAAAAGTTGAAAACATTTTTTTTTTTGACTTAGTCATTTTTCCGGCGTTTATCAGACTTTCAGATAGGGGAAATGTCAGTGAGCGTTCCGATTTCAGTTCCAGAGCGATTCGCTCAATGAGTCCTTGATATTTAGTCGTTTTCAGCCATTATTTTGGATTTTTGAAAATTTCACTTTTTTGTGAAAATATCCACTAAATGAGGGAATAATATGTGTGAGGGTACCCCAGGAGAGTTCCAAATGTGTGTGGGTAGAATATATATCCCACGGGTGTAAAATTGAAAAAAGTTGAAAACATTTTTTTTTTTGGACTTAGTCATTTTTCCGGCGTTTATCAGACTTTCAGATAGGGGAAATGTCAGTGAGCGCTCCGATTTCAGTTCCAGAGCGATTCGCCCAATGAGTCCTTGATATTTTGTCATTTTCAGCCAATATTTTAGATTTTTGAAAATTTCCCTTTTTTGTGAAAATATCCACTAAATGAGGGAATAATATGTGTGAGGGTACCCCAGGAGAGTTCCAAATGTGTGTGGGTAGAATATATATCCCACGGGGGTAAAATTGAAAAATGTTGAAAACATTTTTTTTTTGGATTTAGTCATTTTTCCGGCGTTTATCAGACTTTCAGATAGGGCAAATGTCAGTGAGTGTTCCAATTTCAGTTCCAGAACGATTCGCCCAATGAGTCTTTGATATTTAGTCGTTTTCAGACAATTTTCTGGATTTTTGAAAATTTCACTTTTTTGTGAAAATATCCACTAAATGAGGGAATAATATGTGTGAGGGTACCCCAGGAGAGTTCCAAATGTGTGTGGGTAGAATATATATCCCACGGGGGTAAAATTGAAAAAAGTTGAAAACTCTTTTTTTTTGGACTTAGTCATTTTTCCGGCGTTTATCAGACTTTCAAACAGGGCAAATGTCATTGAGCGTTCCAATTTCAGTTCCAGAGCAATTCGCCCAATGAGTCCTTGATATTTAGTCGTTTTCAGCCAATTTTCTGGACTTTTGAAAATTTCACTTTTTTGTGAAAATATCCACTAAATGAGGGAATAATATGTGTGGGGGTACCCTAGGAGAGTTCCAAATGTGTGTGGGTAGAATATATATCCCACGGGGTAAAATTGAAAACAGTTGAAAACATTTTTTTTTTTAGACTTAGTCATTTTTCCGGCGTTTATCAGACATTCAAATAGGGCAAATGTCATTGAGCATTCCAATTTCAGTTCCAGAGCGATTGGCCCATGAGTTCTTGATATTTAGTCGTTTTCAGCCAATTTTCTGGATTTTTGAAAATTTCACTTTTTTGTGAAAATATCCACTAAACGAGGGAATAATATGTGTGAGGGTACCGTATTAGAGTTCCAAATGTGTGTGGGTAGAATATATATCCCACGGGGTAAAATTGAAAAAAGTTGAAAACATTTTTTTTTTTGGACTTAGTCATTTTTCCGGCGTTTATCAGACTTTCAAACAGGGCAAATGTCATTGAGCGTTCCAATTTCAGTTCCAGAGCAATTCGCCCAATGAGTCCTTGATATTTAGTCGTTTTCAGCCAATTTTCTGGATTTTTGAAAATTTCACTTTTTTGTGAAAATATCCACTAAACGAGGGAATAATATGTGTGAGGGTACCCCAGGAGAGTTCCAAATGTGTGTGGGTAGAATATATATCCCACGGGGGTAAAATTGAAAAAAGTTGAAAACATTTTTTTTTTGGGACTTAGTCATTTTTCCGGCTTTTATCAGACTTTCAGATAGGGCAAATGTCAGTGAGCATTCCAATTTCAGTTCCAGAGCGATTCGATCAATGAGTCCTTGATATTTAGTCGTTTTCAGCCAATTTTCTGGATTTTTGAAAATTTCACTTTTTTGTGAACATATCCACTAAATAAGGGAATAATATGTGTGAGGGTACCCCAGGAGAGTTCCAAATGTGTGTGGGAAGAATATATATCCCACGGGGGTAAAATTGAAAAAAGTTGAAAACATTTTTTTTTTGGTCTTAGTCATTTTTCCGGCGTTTATCAGACTTTCAGATAGGGGAAATGTCAGTGAGCGCTCCGATTTCAGTTCCAGAGCGATTCGCCCAATGAGTCCTTGATATTTAGTCGTTTTCAGCCAATATTTTGGATTTTTGAAAATTTCACTTTTTTGTGAAAATATCCACTAAATGAGGGAATAATATGTGTGAGGGTACCCCAGGAGAGTTCCAAATGTGTGTAGGTAGAATATATATACCACGGGGGTAAAATTGAAAAAATTTGAAAACATTTTTTTTTTGGACTTAGTCATTTTTCCGGCGTTTATCAGACTTTCAGATAGGGCAAATGTCAGTGAGCGTTCCAATTTCAGTTCCAGAGCGATTCGCCCAATGAGTCTTTGATATTTAGTTGTTTTCATCCAATTTTCTGGATTTTTGAAAATTTCACTTTTTTGTGAAAATATCCACTAAATGAGGGAATAATATGTGTGAGGGTACACCAGGAGAGTTCCAAATGTGTGTGGGTAGAATATATATCCCACGGGGGTAAAATTGAAAAAAGTTGAAAACTCTTTTTTTTTGGACTTAGTCATTTTTCCGGCGTTTATCAGACTTTCAAACAGGGCAAATGTCATTGAGCGTTCCAATTTCAGTTCCAGAGCAATTCGCCCAATGAGTCCTTGATATTTAGTCGTTTTCAGCCAATTTTCTGGACTTTTGAAAATTTCACTTTTTTGTGAAAATATCCACTAAATGAGGGAATAATATGTGTGGGGGTACCCTAGGAGAGTTCCAAATGTGTGTGGGTAGAATATATATCCCACGGGGTAAAATTGAAAAAAGTTGAAAACATTTTTTTTTTTAGACTTAGTCATTTTTCCGGCGTTTATCAGACTTTCAAATAGGGCAAATGTCATTGAGCATTCCAATTTCAGTTCCAGAGCGATTGGCCCATGAGTCCTTGATATTTAGTCGTTTTCAGCCAATTTTCTGGATTTTTGAAAATTTCACTTTTTTGTGAAAATATCCACTAAACGAGGGAATAATATGTGTGAGGGTACCGTATTAGAGTTCCAAATGTGTGTGGGTAGAATATATATCCCACGGGGTAAAATTGAAAAAAGTTGAAAACATTTTTTTTTTGGACTTAGTCATTTTTCTGGCGTTTATCAGACTTTCAGATAGGGCAAATGTCAGTGAGCGTTCCAATTTCAGTTCCAGAGCGATTCGCCCAATGAGTCTTTGATATTTAGTTGTTTCCATCCAATTTTCTGGATTTTTGAAAATTTCACTTTTTTGTGAAAATATCCACTAAATTAGGGAATAATATGTGTGAGGGTACCCCAGGAGAGTTCCAAATGTGTGTGGGTAGAATATATATCCCACGGAGGTAAAATTGAAAAAAGTTGAAAACATTTTTTTTTTGGGACTTAGTCATTTTTCCGGCTTTTATCAGACTTTCAGATAGGGCAAATGTCAGTGAGCATTCCAATTTCAGTTCCAGAGCGATTCGCCCAATGAGTCCTTGATATTTAGTCGTTTTCAGCCAATTTTCTGGATTTTTGAAAATTTCACTTTTTTGTGAAAATATCCACTAAATAAGGGAACAATATGTGTGAGGGTACCCCAGGAGAGTTCCAAATGTGTGTGGGAAGAATGTATATCCCACGGGGGAAAAATTGAAAAAAGTTGAAAACATTTTTTTTTTGGTCTTAGTCATTTTTCCGGCGTTTATCAGACTTTCAGATAGGGGAAATGTCAGTGAGCGCTCCGATTTCAGTTCCAGAGCGATTCGCCCAATGAGTCCTTGATATTTAGTCGTTTTCAGCCAATATTTTGGATTTTTGAAAATTTCACTTTTTTGTGAAAATATCCACTAAATGAGGGAATAATATGTGTGAGGGTACCCCAGGAGAGTTCCAAATGTGTGTGGGTAGAATATATATACCACGGGGGTAAAATTGAAAAAATTTGAAAACAATTTTTTTTTGGACTTAGTCATTTTTCCGGCGTTTATCAGACTTTCAGATAGGGCAAATGTCAGTGAGCGTTCCAATTTCAGTTCCAGAGCGATTCGCCCAATGAGTCTTTGATATTTAGTTGTTTTCATCCAATTTTCTGGATTTTTGAAAATTTCACTTTTTTGTGAAAATATCCACTAAATGAGGGAATAATATGTGTGAGGGTACCCCAGGAGAGTTCCAAATGTGTGTGGGAAGAATATATATCCCACGGGGGTAAAATTGAAAAAAAGTTGAAAACATTTTTTTTTTGGACTTAGTCATTTTTCCGGCGTTTATCAGACTTTCAGATAGGGGAAATGTCAGTGAGCGTTCCAATTTCAGTTCCAGAGCGATTCGCCCAATGAGTCCTTGATATTTAGTCGTTTTCAGCCAATATTTTGTATGTTTGAAAATTTCACTTTTTTGTGAAAATATCCACTAAATTAGGGAATAATATGTGTGAGGCTACCCCAGGAGAGTTCCAAATGTGTGTGGGTAGAATATATATCCCACGGAGGTAAAATTGAAAAAAGTTGAAAACATTTTTTTTTTGGGACTTAGTCATTTTTCCGGCGTTTATCAGACTTTCAGATAGGGCAAATGTCAGTGAGCGTTCCAATTTCAGTTCCAGAGCGATTCGCCCTATTAGTCTTTGATATTTAGTCGTTTTCAGCCAATTTTCTGGATTTTTGATTCACTTTTTTGTGAAAATATCCACTAAATGAGGGAATAATATGTGTGAGGGTACCCCAGGAGAGTTCCAAATGTGTGTGGGTAGAATATACATCCCACGGGGGAAAAATTGAAAAAAGTTGAAAAAAAATTTTTTTTGGACTTAGTCATTTTTACAGCATTTATCAGATTTTCAGATAGGGGAAATGTCAGTGAGCATTCCGATTTCAGTTCCACAGCGATTCGCCCAATGAGTCCTTGATATTTAGTCGTTTTCAGCCAATTTTCCGGATTTTTGAAAATTTCACTTTTTTGTGAAAATATCCACTAAATGAGGGAATAATATGTGTGAGGGTACCCCAGGAGAGTTCCAAATGTGTGTGGGTAGAATATATATCCCACGGGTGTAAAATTGAAAAAAGTTGAAAACATTTTTTTTTTTGGACTTAGTCATTTTTCCGGCGTTTATCAGACTTTCAGATAGGGCAAATGTCAGTGAGCGTTCCGATTTCAGTTACAGAGCGATTCGCCCAATGAGACCTTGATATTTAGTCATTTTCAGCCAATTTTCTGGATTTTTGAAAATTTCACTTTTTTGTGAAAATATCCACTAAATAAGGGAATAATATGTGTGAGTGTACCCCAGGAGAGTTCCAAATGTGTGTGGGAAGAATGTATATCCCACGGGGGTAAAATTGAAAAAAGTTGAAAACATTTTTTTTTTGGTCTTAGTCATTTTTCCGGCGTTTATCAGACTTTCAGATAGGGGAAATGTCAGTGAGCGCTCCGATTTCAGTTCCAGAGTGATTCGCCCAATGAGTCCTTGATATTTTGTCGTTTTCAGTCAATATTTTGGATTTTTGAAAATTTCCCTTTTTTGTGAAAATATCCACTAAATGAGGGAATAATATGTGTGAGGGTACCCCAGGAGAGTTCCAAATGTGTGTGGGTAGAATATATATCCCACGGGTGTAAAATTGAAAAAAGTTGAAAACATTTTTTTTTTTGGACTTAGTCATTTTTCCGGCGTTTATCAGACTTTCAAACATGGCAAATGTCATTGAGCGTTCCAATTTCAGTTCCAGAGCAATTCGCCCAATGAGTCCTTGATATTTAGTCGTTTTCAGCCAATTTTCTGGACTTTTGAAAATTTCACTTTTTTGTGAAAATATCCACTAAATTAGGGAATAATATGTGTGAGGGTACCCCAGGAGAGTTCCAAATGTGTGTCGGTAGAATATATATACCACGGGGGTAAAATTGAAAAAAGTTGAAAACATTTTTTATTTGGATTAGAAATTTTTCCGGCGTTTATCAGACTTTCAGATAGGGCAAATGTCAGTGAGTGTTCCAATTTCAGTTCCAGAACGATTCGCACAATGAGTCTTTGATATTTAGTCGTTTTCAGCCAATTTTCTGGATTTTTGAAAATTTCACTTTTTTTGTGAAAATATCCACTAAATGAGGGAATAATATGTGTGAGGGTACCCCAGGAGAGTTCCAAATGTGTGTGGGTAGAAGATATATCCCACGGGGCTAAAATTGAAAAAAGTTGAAAAAATTTTTTTTTTGGACTTAGTCATCTTTCTGGCGTATATCAGACTTTCAGATAGGGGAAATGTCAGTGGGCGTTCCGATTTCAGTTCCAGAGCGATTCGCCCAATGAGTCCTTGATATTTAGTTTTCAGCCAATTTTCTGGATTTTTGAAAATTTCAATTTTTTGTGAAAATATTCACTAAATGAGGGAATAATATGTGTGAGGGTACCCCAGGAGAGTTCCAAATGTGTGTGGGTAGAATATATATTCCACGGGTGTAAAATTGAAAAAAGTTGAAAACTCTTTTTTTTTGGACTTAGTCATTTTTCCGGCGTTTATCAGACTTTCAGATAGGGCAAATGTCAGTGAGCGTTCCAATTTCAGTTCCAGAGTGATTCGCCCTATTAGTCTTTGATAGTTAGTCGTTTTCAGCCAATTTTCTGGATTTTTGAAAATTTCACTTTTTTGTGAAAATATCCACTAAATGAGGGAATAATATGTGTGAGGGTACCCCAGGAGAGTTCCAAATGTGTGTGGGAAGAATATATATCCCACGGGGGTAAAATTGAAAAAAGTTGAAAACATTTTTTTTTTGGACTTAGTCATTTTTCCGGCGTTTATCAGACTTTCAGATAGGGGAAATGTCAGTGAGCGTTCCGATTTCAGTTCCAGAGCGATTCGCCCAATGAGTCCTTGATATTTAGCCAATTTTCTGGATTTTTGAAAATGTCACTTTTTTGTGAAAATATCCACTAAATGAGAGAATAATATGTGTGAGGGTACCCCAGGAGAGTTCCAAATGTGTGTGGGTAGAATATATATCCCACGGGGGTAAAATTGAAAAAAGTTGAAAACATTTTTTTTTTGGATTTAGTCATTTTTCCGGCGTTTATCAGACTTTCAGATAGGGCAAATGTCAGTGAGCGTTCCGATTTCAGTTCCAGAGCGATGCGCCCAATGAGTCCTTGATATTTAGTCGTTTTCAGCCAATTTTTTGGATTTTTGAAAATTTCACTTTTTTGTGAAAATATCCACTAAATGAGGGAATAGTATGTGTTAGGGTACCCCAGGAGAGTTCCAAATGTGTGTGGGTAGAATATATATCCCACGGGGCTAAAATTGAAAAAAGTTGAAAACATTTTTTTTTTGGATTTAGTCATTTTTCCGGCGTTTATCAGACTTTCAGATAGGGCAAATGTCAGTGAGCGTTCCAATTTCAGTTCCAGAGTGATTCGCCCTATTAGTCTTTGATAGTTAGACGTTTTCAGCCAATTTTCTGGATTTTTGAAAATTTCACTTTTTTGTGAAAATATCCACTAAATGAGGGAATAATATGTGTGAGGGTACCCCAGGAGAGTTCCAAATGTGTGAGGGTAGAATATAGATCCCAAGGGGGTAAAATTGAAAAAAGTTGAAAAAATTTTTTTTTGGACTTAGTCATTTTTCCGGCATTTATCAGATTTTCAGATAGGGGAAATGTCAGTGAGCATTCCGATTTCAGTTCCAGAGCGATTCGCCCAATGAGTCCTTGATATTTAGTAGTTTTCAGCCAATTTTCTGGATTTTTGAAAATTTCACTTTTTTGTGAAAATATCCACTAAATGAGGGAATAATATGTGTGAGGGTACCCCAGGAGAGTTCCAAATGTGTGTGGGTAGAATATATATCCCACGGGGGTAAAATTGAAAAAAGTTGAAAAAATTTTTTTTTTGGATTTAGTCATTTTTCCGGCGTTTATCAGACTTTCAGATAGGGCAAATGTCAGTGAGCATTCCGATTTCAGTTCCAGAGCGATTCGCCCAATGAGTCCTTGATATTTAGTCGTTTTCAGCCAATTTTTTGGATTTTTGAAAATTTCACTTTTTTGTGAAAATATCCACTAAATGAGGGAATAATATGTGTGAGGGTACCCCAGGAGAGTTCCAAATGTGTGTGGGTAGAATATAGATCCCAAGGGGGTAAAATTGAAAAAAGTTGAAAACATTTTTTTTTTGGATTTAGTCATTTTTCCGGCGTTTATCAGACTTTCAGATAGGGGAAATGTCAGTGAGCGTTCCGATTTCCGTTCCAGAGCGATTCGCCCAATGAGTCCTTGATATTTAGCCAATTTTCTGGATTTTTGAAAATTTCACTTTTTTGTGAAAATATCCACTAAATGAGGGAATAATATGTGTGAGGGTACCCCAGGAGAGTTCCAAATGTGTGTGGGTAGAATATAGATCCCAAGGGGGTAAAATTGAAAAAAGTTGAAAACATTTTTTTTTTGGTCTCAGTCATTTTTCTGGCGTTTATCAGACTTTCAGATAGGGGAAATGTCAGTGAGCGTTCCGATTTCAGTTCCAGAGCGATTCGCCCAATGAGTCCTTGATATTTAGTCATTTTCAGCCAATTTTCTGGATTTTTGAAAATGTCACTTTTTTGTGAAAATCTCCACTAAATGAGAGAATAATTTGTGTGAGGGTTCCCCAGGAGAGTTCCAAATGTGTGTGGGTAGAATATATATCCCACGGGGGTAAAATTGAAAAAAGTTGAAAAAATTTTTTTTTTGGATTTAGTCATTTTTCCGACGTTTATCAGACTTTCAGATAGGGCAAATGTCAGTGAGCATTCCGATTTCAGTTCCAGAGCGATTCGCCCAATGAGTCCTTGATATTTAGTCAATTTTCTGGATTTTTGAAAATGTCACTTTTTTGTGAAAATATCCACTAAATGAGAGAATAATATGTGTGAGGGTACCCCAGGAGAGTTCCAAATGTGTGTGGGTAGAATATATATCCCACGGGGGTAAAATTGAAAAAAGTTGAAAACATTTTTTTTTTGGTCTTAGTCATTTTTCCGGCGTTTATCAGACTTTCAGATAGGGGAAATGTCAGTGAGCGTTCCAATTTCACTTGTAGAGCGATTCGCCCAATGAGTCCTTGATATTTAGTCGTTTTCAGCCAATTTTTTGGATTTTTGAAAATTTCACTTTTTTGTGAAAATATCCACTAAATGAGGGAAGAATATGTGTGAGGGTACCCCAGGAGAGTTCCAAATGTGTGTGGGTAGAATATATATCCCACGGGGTAAAATTGAAAAAAGTTGAAAACATTTTTTTTTCGACTTAGTCATTTTTACGGCGTTTATCAGACTTTCACATAGGGGAAATGTCAGTGAGCATTCCGATTTCAGTTCCAGAGCGATTCGCCCAATGAGTCCTTGTTATTTAGTTGTTTTCAGCCAATTTTCTGGATTTTTGAAAATGTCACTTTTTTTGTGAAAATATCCACTAAATGAGGGAATAATATGTGTGAGGGTACCCCAGGAGAGTTCTAAATGTGTGTGGGAAGAATATATATCCCACGAGGGTAAAATTGAAAAAAGTTGAAAACATTTTTTTTTTGGTCTTTGTCATTTTTCCGGCGTTTATCAGACTTTCAGATAGGGGAAATGTCAGTGAGCATTCCGATTTCAGTTCCAGAGCGATTCGCCCAATGAGTCCTTGATATTTAGCCAATTTTCTGTTTTTTTGAAAATGTCACTTTTTTGTGAAAATATCCACTAAATGAGAGAATACTATGTGTGAGGGTACCCCAGGAGAGTTCCAAATGTGTGTGGGTAGAATATATATCCCACGGGGGTAAAATTGAAAAAAGTTGAAAACATTTTTTTTTTGGTCTTTGTCATTTTTCCGGCGTTTATCAGACTTTCAGATAAGGGAAATGTCAGTGAGCGTTCCGATTTCAGTTCCAGAGCGATTCGCCCAATGAGTCCTTGATATTTAGTCGTTTTCAGCCAATATTTTGGATTTTTGAAAATTTCACTTTTTTGTGAAAATATCCACTAAATGAGGGAATAATATGTGTGAGGGTACCCAGGAGACTTCCAAATGTGTGTGGGTAGAATATATATCCCACGGGGGTAAAATTGAAAAAAGTTGAAAATATTTTTTTTTTGGACTTAGTCATTCTTCCGGCGTTTATCAGACTTTCAGATAGGGCAAATGTCAGTGAGCGTTCCAATTTCAGTTCCAGAGTGATTCGCCCAATGAGTCCTTGATATTTAGTCGTTTTCAGCCAATTTTTTGGATTTTTGAAAATTTCACTTTTTTGTGAAAATATCCACTAAATGAGGGAATAATATGTGTGAGGGTACCCCAGGAGAGTTCCAAATGTGTGTGGGTAGAATATAGATCCCAAGGGGGTAAAATTGAAAAAAGTTGAAAACATTTTTTTTTTGGATTTAGTCATTTTTCCGGCGTTTATCAGACTTTCAGATAGGGGAAATGTCAGTGAGCGTTCCGATTTCAGTTCCAGAGCGATTCGCCCAATGAGTCCTTGATATTTAGCCAATTTTCTGGATTTTTGAAAATTTCACTTTTTTGTGAAAATATCCACTAAATGAGGGAATAATATGTGTGAGGGTACCCCAGTTGAGTTCCAAATGTGTGTGGGTAGAATATAGATCCCAAGGGGGTAAAATTGAAAAAAGTTGAAAACATTTTTTTTTTGGTCTCAGTAATTTTTCTGGCGTTTATCAGACTTTCAGATAGGGGAAATGTCAGTGAGCGTTCCGATTTCAGTTCCAGAGCGATTCGCCCAATGAGTCCTTGATATTTAGTCATTTTCAGCCAATTTTCTGGATTTTTGAAAATGTCACTTTTTTGTGAAAATCTCCACTAAATGAGAGAATAATTTGTGTGAGGGTTCCCCAGGAGAGTTCCAAATGTGTGTGGGTAGAATATATATCCCACGGGGGTAAAATTGAAAAAAGTTGAAAAAATTTTTTTTTGGGATTTAGTCATTTTTCCGACGTTTATCAGACTTTCAGATTGGGCAAATGTCAGTGAGCATTCCGATTTCAGTTCCAGAGCGATTCGCCCAATGAGTCCTTGATATTTAGTCGTTTTCAGCCAATTTTTTGGATTTTTGAAAACTTCACTTTTTTGTGAAAATATCCACTAAATGAGGGAATAATATGTGTGAGGGTACCCCAGGAGAGTTCCAAATGTGTGTGGGAAGAATATATATCCCACGGGGGTAAAATTGAAAAAAGTTGAAAACATTTTTTTTTTGGACTTAGTCATTTTTCCGGCGTTTATCAGACTTTCAGATAGGGGAAATGTCAGTGAGCGTTCCGATTTCAGTTCCAGAGCGATTCGCCCAATGAGTCCTTGATATTTAGTCAATTTTCTGGATTTTTGAAAATGTCACTTTTTTGTGAAAATATCCACTAAATGAGAGAATAATATGTGTGAGGGTACCCCAGGAGAGTTCCAAATGTGTGTGGGTAGAATATATATCCCACGGGGGTAAAATTGAAAAAAGTTGAAAACATTTTTTTTTTGGATTTAGTCATTTTTCCGGCGTTTATCAGACTTTCAGATAGGGCAAATGTCAGTGAGCGTTCCGATTTCAGTTCCAGAGCGATGCGCCCAATGAGTCCTTGATATTTAGTCGTTTTCAGCCAATTTCTTGGATTTTTGAAAATTTCAATTTTTTGTGAAAATATCCACTAAATGAGGGAATAGTATGTGTTAGGGTACCCCAGGAGAGTTCCAAATGTGTGTGGGTAGAATATATATCCCACGGGGCTAAAATTGAAAAAAGTTGAAAACATTTTTTTTTTGGTCTTAGTCATTTTTCCGGCGTTTATCAGACTTTCAGATAGGGGAAATGTCAGTGAGCGTTCCGATTTCAGTTCCAGAGCGATTCGCCCAATGAGTCCTTGATATTTAGTCATTTTCAGCCAATTTTCTGGATTTTTGAAAATTTCACTTTTTTGTGAAAATATCCACTAAATGAGGGAAGAATATGTGTGAGGGTACCCCAGGAGAGTTCCAAATGTGTATGGGTAGAATATATATCCCACGAGGGTAAAATTGAAAAAAGTTGAAAACATTTTTTTTTGGACTTAGTCATTTTTCCGGCGTTTATCAGACTTTCAGATAGGGCAAATGTCAGTGAGCGTTCCAATTTCAGTTCCAGAGCGTTTCACCCAATGGGTCTTTGATATTTAGTCGTTTTCAGACAATTTTCTGGATTTTTGAAAATTTCACTTTTTTGTGAAAATATCCACTAAATGAGGGAATAATATGTGTGAGGGTACCGAAGGAGAGTTCTAAATGTGTGTGGGAAGAATATATATCCCACGGGGGTAAAATTGAAAAAAGTTGAAAAATATTTTTTTTTGGACTTAGTCATTTTTACTGCGTTTATCAGACTTTCAGATAGGGGAAATATCAGTGAGCGTTACGATTTCCGTTCCAGAGCGATTCGCCCAATGAGTCCTTGATATTAAGTCGTTTTCAGCCAATTATCTGGATTTTTGAAAATTTCACTTTTTTGTGAAAATATCCACTAAATGAGGGAATAATATATGTGTGAGGGTACCCCAGGAGAGTTCCAAATGTGTGTGGGTAGAATATATATCCCACGGGGGTAAAATTGAAAAAAGTTGAAAACATTTTTTTTTTGGTCTTAGTCATTTTTCCGGCGTTTATCAGACTTTCAGATAGGGGAAATGTCAGTGAGCGTTCCAATTTCACTTGTAGAGCGATTCGCCCAATGAGTCCTTGATATTTAGTCGTTTTCAGCCAATTTTTTGGATTTTTGAAAATTTCACTTTTTTGTGAAAATATCCACTAAATGAGGGAAGAATATGTGTGAGGGTACCCCAGGAGAGTTCCAAATGTGTGTGGGTAGAATATATATCCCACGGGGTAAAATTGAAAAAAGTTGAAAACATTTTTTTTTCGACTTAGTCATTTTTACGGCGTTTATCAGACTTTCACATAGGGGAAATGTCAGTGAGCATTCCGATTTCAGTTCCAGAGCGATTCGCCCAATGAGTCCTTGTTATTTAGTTGTTTTCAGCCAATTTTCTGGATTTTTGAAAATGTCACTTTTTTTGTGAAAATATCCACTAAATGAGGGAATAATATGTGTGAGGGTACCCCAGGAGAGTTCTAAATGTGTGTGGGAAGAATATATATCCCACGAGGGTAAAATTGAAAAAAGTTGAAAAAATTTTTTTTTTTGGACTGTCATTTTTACGGCGTTTATCAGACTTTCAGATAGGGGAAATGTCAGTGAGCATTCCGATTTCAGTTCCAGAGCGATTCGCCCAATGAGTCCTTGATATTTAGTCGTTTTCAGCCAATTTTTTGGATTTTTGAAAATTTCACTTTTTTGTGAAAATATCCACTAAATGAGGGAATAGTATGTGTTAGGGTACCCCAGGAGAGTTCCAAATGTGTGGGTAGAATATATATCCCACGGGGCTAAAATTGAAAAAAGTTGAAAACATTTTTTTTTTTGGTCTTAGTCATTTTTCTGGCGTTTATCAGACTTTCAGATAGGGGAAATGTCAGTGAGCGTTCCGATTTCCGTTCCAGAGCGATTCGCCCAATGAGTCCTTGATATTTAGCCAATTTTCTGTTTTTTTGAAAATGTCACTTTTTTGTGAAAATATCCACTAAATGAGAGAATAATATGTGTGAGGGTACCCCAGGAGAGTTCCAAATGTGTGTGGGTAGAATATATATCCCACGGGGGTAAAATTGAAAAAAGTTGAAAACATTTTTTTTTTGGATTTAGTCATTTTTCCGGCGTTTATCAGACTTTCAGATAGGGCAAATGTCAGTGAGCATTCCGATTTCAGTTCCAGAGCGATTCGCCCAATGAGTCCTTGATATTTAGTCGTTTTCAGCCAATTTTTTGGATTTTTGAAAATTTCACTTTTTTGTGAAAATATCCACTAAATGAGGGAAGAATATGTGTGAGGGTACCCTAGGAGAGTTCCAAATGTGTATGGGTAGAATATATATCCAACGAGGGTAAAATTGAAAAAAGTTGAAAACATTTTTTTTGGACTTAGTCATTTTTCCGGCGTTTATCAGACTTTCAGATAGGGCAAATGTCAGTGAGCGTTCCAATTTCAGTTCCAGAGCGATTCACCCAATGGGTCTTTGATATTTAGTCGTTTTCAGACAATTTTCTGGATTTTTGAAAATTTCACTTTTTTGTGAAAATATCCACTAAAAGAGGGAATAATATATGTGTGAGGGTACCGAAGGAGAGTTCTAAATGTGTGTGGGAAGAATATATATCCCACGGGGTAAAATTGAAAAAAGTTGAAAACATTTTTTTTTTGGACTTAGTCATTTTTCCGGCGTTTATCAGACTTTCAGATAGGGCAAATGTCAGTGAGCGTTCCGATTTCAGTTCCAGAGCGATTTGCCCAATGAGTCCTTGATATTTAGTCATTTTCAGCCAATTTTCTGGATTTTTGAAAATGTCACTTTTTGTGAAAATATCCACTAAATGAGAGAATAATATGTGTGAGGGTACCCCAGGAGAGTTCCAAATGTGTGTGGGTAGAATATATATCCCACGGGGGTAAAATTGAAAAAAGTTGAAAAAAATTTTTTTTGGGATTTAGTCATTTTTCCGGTGTTTATCAGACTTTCACATAAGGGGAAATGTCAGTGAGCGTTCTGATTTCAGTTCCAGAGCGATTCGCCCAATGAGTCCTTGATATTTAGTCGTTTTCAGCCAATTTTCTGGATTTTTGAAAATTTCACTTTTTTGTGAAAATATCCACTAAATGAGGGAATAATATGTATGAGGGTACCCCAGGAGAGTTCCAAATGTGTGTGGGTAGAATATATATCCCACGGGGGTAAAATTGAAAAAAGTTGAGAAAATTTTTTTTTGGACTGTCATTTTTCCGACGTTTATCAGACTTTCAGATAGGGGAAATGTCAGTGAGCGTTACGATTTCAGTTCCAGAGCGATTTGCCCAATGAGTCCTTGATATTTAGTCGTTTTCAGCCAATTTTCTGTATTTTTGAAAATTTCACTTTTTTGTGAAAATATCCACTAAATGAGGGAATAATATATGTGTGAGGGTACCCCAGGAGAGTTCCAAATGTGTGTGGGTAGAATATATATCCCACGGGGGTAAAATTTAAAAAAGTTGAAAACATTTTTTTTTGGACTTAGTCATTTTTCCGGCATTTATCAGACTTTCACATAAGGGGAAATGTCAGTGAGCGTTCCGATTTCAGTTCCAGAGCGATTCGCCAAATGAGTCCTTGATATTTAGTAGTTTTCAGCCAATATTTTGGATTTTTGAAAATTTAACTTTTTTTGAAAATATCCACTAAATGAGAGAATAATATGTGTGAGGGTACCCCAGGAGAGTTCCAAATGTATGTGGGTAGAATATATATCCCACGGGGGTAAAATTGAAAAAAGTTGAAAAAAACTTTTTTTTGGACTTAGTAATTTTTCCGGCGTTTATCAGACTTTCAGATAGGGCAAATATCAGTGAGCATTCCAATTTCAGTTCCAGAGCGATTCGCCCATTGAGTCTTTGATATTTAATAGTTTTCAGCCAATTTTCTGGATTTTTGACAATTTCACTTTTTTGTGAAAATATCCACTAAATGAGGGAATAATATGTGTGAGGGTACCCCAGGAGAGTTAGAAATGTGTGTGGGTAGAATATATATCCCACGGGGGTAAAATTGAAAAAAGTTGAAAAAATAATTTTTTGGACTTAGTCATTTTTCCGGCGTTTATCAGACCTTCAGATAGGGGAAATGACAGTGAGCCTTCCGAATTCAGTTCCAGAGCGATTCGCCCAATGAGTCCTTGATGTGTTTGGGTAGAATATATATCCCACAGGATTAAAATTGAAAAAAGTTGAAAACAATTTTTTTTTTGACTTAGTCATTTTTCCGGCGTTTATCAGACTTTCAGATAGGGAGTGAGCTAGGGAGTTAGCGTTCTGATTTCAGTTCCAGAGCGATTCGCCCAATGAGTCCTTGATATTTCGTCGTTTTCAGATAATTTTCTGGATTTTTGAAAATTTCACTTTTTTGTGAAAATATCCACTAAATGAGGGAATAATATATGTGAGGGTACCCCAGGAGAGTTCCAAATGTGTGTGGGTAGATTATATATCCCACGTTGGTAAAATTGAAAAAAGTTGAAAACATTTTTTTGGGGGATTTAGTCATTTTTCCGGCGTTTATCAGACTTTCAGATAGGGCAAATGTCAGTGAGCGTTCCGATTTCAGTTCCAGAGCGATTCGCCCAATGAGTCCTTGATATTTAGTCGTTTTCAGCCAATTTTTGGGATTTTTGAAAATTTCACTTTTTTATGAAAATATCCACTAAATGAGGGAATAATATGTGTGAGGGTACCCCAGGAGAGTTCCAAATGTGTGTGGGTAGAATATATATCCCATAGGGGTAAAATTGAAAAAAGTTGAAAACTTTTTTTTTTGGATTTAGTCATTTTTCCGGCGTTTATCAGACTTTCAGATAGGGCAAATGTCAGTGAGCATTCCCATTTCAGTTCCAGAGTGATTCGCCCAATGAGTCCTTGATATTTAGTCGTTTTCAGCCAATTTTCTGGATTTTTGAAAATGTCACTTTTTTGTGAAAATATCCACTAAATGAGGGAATAATATGTGTGAGGGTACCCCAGGAGAGTTCCAAATGTGTGTGGGTAGAATATATATCCCACGGGAGCAAAATTGAAAAAAGTTGAAAAAAATTTTTTTTGGACTTAGTCATTTTTCGGGCGTTTATCAGACTTTCAGATAGGGGAAATGTCAGTGAGCATTCCAATTTCAGTTCCAGAGTGATGCGCCCAATGAGTCCTTGATATTTAGTCGTTTTCAGCCAATATTTTGGATTTTTGAAAATTTCACTTTTTTGTGAAAATATCCACTTAATGAGGGAATAATATGTGTGAGGATACCCCAGGAGACTTCCAAATATGTGTGGGTAGGATATATATCCCACAGGATTAAAATTGAAAAAAGTTGAAAAAACTTTTTTTTGGACTTAGTCATTTTTCCGGCGTTTATCAGACTTTCAGATAGGGCAAATATCAGTGAGCATTCCAATTTCAGTTCCAGAGCGATTCGCCCATTGAGTCTTTGATATTTAATAGTTTTCAGCCAATTTTCTGGATTTTTGACAATTTCACTTTTTTGTGAAAATATCCACTAAATGAGGGAATAATATGTGTGAGGGTACCCCAGGAGAGTTAGAAATGTGTGTGGGTAGAATATATATCCCACGGGGGTAAAATTGAAAAAAGTTGAAAACATTTTTTTTTTGACTTAGTCATTTTTCCGGCATTTATCAGACTTTCACATAAGGGGAAATGTCAGTGAGCGTTCCGATTTCAGTTCCAGAGCGATTCGCCCAATGAGTCCTTGATATTTAGTCATTTTCAGCCAATTTTCTGAATTTTTTAAAATTTTACTTTTTTGTGAAAATATCCACTAAATGAGGGAATAATATGTGTGAGGATACAACATGAGGCTTCCAAATATGTGTGGGTAGAATACATATCCCACAGGATTAAAATTGAAAAAAGTTGAAAACAATTTTTTTTTTGACTTAGTCATTTTTCCGGCGTTTATCAGACTTTCAGATAGGGAGTGAGCTAGGGAGTTAGCGTTCTGATTTCAGTTCCAGAGCGATTCGCCCAATGAGTCCTTGATATTTAGTCGTTTTCAGCCAATATTTTGGATTTTTGAAAATTTCACTTTTTTGTGAAAATATCCACTTAATGAGGGAATAATATGTGTGAGGATACCCCAGGAGACTTCCAAATATGTGAGGGTAGGATATATATCACACAGGATTAAAATTGAAAAAAGTTGAAAATTTTTTTTTTCTGGAGTTAGTCATTTTTCCGGCGTTTATCAGACTTTCAGATAGGGCAAATGTCAGTGAGAGTTCCAATTTCAGTTCCAGAGCGATTCGCCCAATGAGTCCTTGATATTTAGTCGTTTTCAGCCAATATTTTGGATTTTTGAAAATTTCACTTTTTTGTGAAAATATCCACTTAATGAGGGAATAATATGTGTGAGGATACCCCAGGAGACTTCCAAATATGTGTGGGTAGGATATATATCCCACAGGATTAAAATTGAAAAAAGTTGAAAAAATTTTTTTTTGGACTGTCATTTTTCCGGCGTTTATCAGACTTTCACATAAGGGGAAATGTCAGTGAGCGTTCCAATTTCAGTTCCAGAGCGATTCGCCCATTGAGTCTTTGATATTTAATAGTTTTCAGCCAATTTTCTGGATTTTTGACAATTTCACTTTTTTGTGAAAATATCCACTAAATGAGGGAATAATATGTGTGAGGGTACCCCAGGAGAGTTAGAAATGTGTGTGGGTAGAATATATATCCCACGGGGGTAAAATTTAAAAAAGTTGAAAAAATAATTTTTTGTACTTAGTAATTTTTCCGGCGTTTATCAGACTTTCAGATAGGGGAAATGTCAGTGAGCGTTCCGATTTCAGTTCCAGAGCGATTCGCCCAATGAGTCCTTGATATTTAGTCGTTTTCAGCCAATTTTCTGGATTTTTGAAAATTTCACTTTTTTGAGAAAATATCCACTAAATGAGAGAATAATATGTGTGAGGGTACCCCAGGAGAGTTCCAAATGTATGTGGGTAGAATATATATCCCAAGGGGGGAAAATTGAAAAAAGTTGAAAACATTTTTTTTTTGGACTTAGTCATTTTTCCGGCGTTTATCAGACCTTCAGATAGGGGAAATGTCAGTTAGCGTTCCGATTTCAGTTCCAGAGCGATTCGCCCAATGAGTCCTTGATATTTAGTCATTTTCAGCCAATTTTCTGGACTTTTTAAAATTTTACTTTTTTGTGAAAATATCCACTAAATGAGGGAATAATATGTGTGAGGATACCCCATGAGGCTTCCAAATATGTGTGGGTAGAATACATATCCCACAGGATTAAAATTGAAAAAAGTTGAAAACAATTTTTTTTTTGACTTAGTCATTTTTCCGGCGTTTATCAGACTTTCAGATAGGGAGTGAGCTAGGGAGTTAGCGTTCTGATTTCAGTTCCAGAGCGATTCGCCCAAAGAGTCCTTGATATTTCGTCGTTTTCAGCCAATTTTCTGGATTTTTGAAAATTTCACTTTTTTGTGAAAATATCCACTAAATGAGGGAATAATATGTGTGAGGGTACCCCAGGAGAGTTCCAAATGTGTGTGGGTAGATTATATATCCCACGTTGGTAAAATTGAAAAAAGTTGAAAACATTTTTTTTTGGACAGTCATTTTTCCGGCGTTTATCAGACTTTCAGATAGGGGAAATGTCAGTGAGCGTTCCGATTTCAGTTCCAGAGTGATTCGCCCAATGAGTCCTTGTTATTTAGTCTTTTTCAGCCAATTTTTGGGATTTCTGAAAATTTCACTTTTTTGCGAAAATATCCACTAAATGAGGGAATAATGTGTGTGAGGGTACCCCAGGAGAGTTCCAAATGTGTGTGGGTAGAATATATATCCCACGGGGGTAAAATTGAAAAAAGTTGAAAACATTTTTTTTGGGGATTTAGTCATTTTTCCGGCGTTTATCAGACTTTCAGATAGGGCAAATGTCAGTGAGCGTTCCGATTTCAGTTCCAGAGCGATTCTCCCAATGAGTCCTTGATATTTAGTCGTTTTCAGCCAATTTTTTGGATTTTTGAAAATTTCACTTTTTTATGAAAATATCCACTAAATGAGGGAATAATATGTGTGAGGGTACCCCAGGAGAGTTCCAAATGTGTGTGGGTAGAATATATATCCCATAGGGGTAAAATTGAAAAAAGTTGAAAACTTTTTTTTTTGGATTTAGTCATTTTTCCGGCGTTTATCAGACTTTCAGATAGGGGAAATGTCAGTGAGCATTCCAATTTCAGTTCCAGAGTGATTCGCCCAATGAGTCCTTGATATTTAGTCGTTTTCAGCCAATTTTCTGGATTTTTGAAAATGTCACTTTTTTGTGAAAATATCCACTAAATGAGGGAATAATATGTGTGAGGGTACCCCAGGAGAGTTCCAAATGTGTGTGGGTAGAATATATATCCCACGGGAGCAAAATTGAAAAAAGTTGAAAAAATTTTTTTTTGGACTTATTCATTTTTCGGGCGTTTATCAGACTTTCAGTTAGGGGAAATGTCAGTGAGCATTCCAATTTCAGTTCCAGAGTGATGCACCCAATGAGTCCTTGATATTTAGTCGTTTTCAGCCAATATTTTGGATTTTTGAAAATTTCACTTTTTTGTGAAAATATCCACTTAATGAGGGAATAATATGTGTGAGGATACCCCAGGAGACTTCCAAATATGTGTGGGTAGGATATATATCCCACAGGATTAAAATTGAAAAAAGTTGAAAATTTTTTTTTTCTGGAGTTAGTCATTTTTCCGGCGTTTATCAGACTTTCAGATAGGGCAAATGTCAGTGAGAGTTCCAATTTCAGTTCCAGAGCGATTCGCCCAATGAGTCCTTGATATTTAGTCGTTTTCAGCCAATATTTTGGATTTTTGAAAATTTCACTTTTTTATGAAAATATCCACTAAATGAGGGAATAATATGTGTGAGGGTACCCCAGGAGAGTTCCAAATGTGTGTGGGTAGAATATATATCCCACGTTGGTAAAATTGAAAAAAGTTGAAAACATTTTTTTTTTGGACAGTCATTTTTCCGGCGTTTATCAGACTTTCAGATAGGGGAATTGTCAGTGAGCGTTCCGATTTCAGTTCCAGAGCGATTCGTCCAATGAGTCCTTGATATTTAGTTGTTTTCAGCCAATTTCCTGGACTTTTGAAAATTTTACTTTTTTGTGAAAATATCCACTAAATGAGGGAATAATATGTGTGAGGATACCCCAGGAGACTTCCAAATATGTGTGGGTAGAATATATATCCTATAGGATTAAAATTGAAAAAAGTTTAAAAAAATTTTTTTTTGGACTTAGTCATTTTTCCGGTGTTTATCAGACTTTCAGATAGGGGAAATGTCAGTGAGCGTTCTGATTTCAGTTCCAGAGCGATTCACCCAATGAGTCCTTGATATTTAGACATTTTCAGCCAATTTTCTGGATTTTTGAAAATTTCACTTTTTTTGTGAAAATATCCACTAAATGAGGGAATAATATGTGTGAGGATACCCCAGGAGACTTCCAAATATGTGTGGGTAGGATATATATCCCACAGGATTAAAATTGAAAAAAGTTGAAAAAAATTTTTTTCTGGAGTTAGTCATCTTTCCGGCGTTTATCAGACTTTCAGATAGGGCAAATGTCAGTGAGAGTTACAATTTCAGTTCCAGAGCGATTCGCCCAATGAGTCCTTGATATTTTGTCGTATTCAGCCAATTTTTGGATTTTTGAAAATTTCACTTTTTTGTGAAAATATCCACTAAATGAGGGAATAATATGTGTGAGGGTACCCCAGGAGAGTTCCAAATGTGTGTGGGTAGAATATATATCACACGGGGGGTAAAATTGAAAAAAGTTGAAAAATAATTTTTTTTGGACTTAGTCATTTTTCGGGCGTTTATCAGACTTTCAGATAAGTGAAATGTCAGTGAGCATTCCGATTTCAGTTCCAGAGCGATTCGCCCAATGAGTCCTTGATATTTAGCCATTTTCAGCCAATTTTCTGGATTTTTAAAAATTTTACTTTTTTGGGAAAATATCCACTAAATGAGGGAATAATATGTGTGAGGATACCCGAGGAGACTTCCAAATATGTGTGGGTAGAATATATATCCCACAGGATTAAAATTGATAAAAAAAATTTTTTGGACTTAGTCATTTTTCCGGTGTTTATCAGACTTTCAAATAGGGGAAATGTCAGTGAGCATTCTGATTTCAGTTCCAGAGCGATTCACCCAATGAGTCCTTGATATTTAGACATTTTCAGCCAATTTTCTGGATTTTTGAAAATTTTACTTTTTTGTGAAAATATCCACTAAATGAGGGAATAATATGTGTGAGGATACCCCAGGAGACTTCCAAATATGTGTGGGTAGGATATATATCCCACAGGATTAAAATTGAAAAAAGTTGAAAAAATATTTTTTTTTGACTTAGTCATTTTTCCGGCGTTTATCAGACTTTCAGATAGGGAGTGAACGAGGGAGTGAGCGTTCTGATTTCAGTTCCAGAGCGATTCGCCCAATGAGTCCTTGATATTTCGTCGTTTTCAGCCAATTTTCTGGATTTTTGAAAATTTCACTTTTTTGTGAAAATATCCACTTAATGAGGGAATAAAATATGTGAGGGTACCCCAGGAGAGTTCCAAATGTGTGTGGGTAGAATATATATCCCACGGGGGGTAAAATTTAAAAAAGTTGAAAAAAATTTTTTTTGGACTTAGTCATTTTTTTGCCATTTTTTAGACTTTCAGATAGGGGAAATGTCATTTAGCGTTCCGATTTCAGTTCCAGAGCGATTTGCCCAATGAGTCCTTGATATTTAGTTGTTTTCAGCCAATTTCCTGGATTTTTGAAAATTTTACTTTTTTATGAAAATATCCACTAAATGAGGGAATAATATGTGTGAGGATACCCCAGGAGACTTCCAAATACGTGTGGGTAGAATATATATCCCACGGGGGTAAAATTGAAAAAAGTTGAAAATTTTTTTTTTCTGGAGTTAGTCATTTTTCCGGCGTTTATCAGACTTTCAGATAGGGGAAATGTCAGTGAGCGTTCCGATTCCAGTTCCAGAGCGATTCGCCCAATGAGTCCTTGATATTTAGTCGGTTTCAGCCAATATTTTGGATTTTTGAAAATTTCACTTTTTTGTGAACATATCCACTAAATGAGAGAAAAACATGTGTGAGGGTACCTCAGGAGAGTTCCAAATGTGTGTGGGTAGAATATATATCCCACGGGGGTAAAATTGAAAAAAGTTGAAAACATTTTTTTTTTGGACTTAGTCATTTTTTGGGCGTTTATCAGACTTTCAGATAAGGGAAATGTCAGTGAGCATTCCGATTTCAGTTCCAGAGCGATTCGCCCAATGAGTCCTTGATATTTAGTCATTTTCAGCCAATTTTCTGGATTTTTAAAAATTTTACTTTTTTGTGAAAATATCCACTAAATGAGGGAATAATATGTGTGAGGATACCCGAGGAGACTTCCAAATATGTGTGGGTAGAATATATATCCCACAGGATTAAAATTCATAAAAAAAATTTTTTGGACTTAGTCATTTTTCCGGTGTTTATCAGACTTTCAGATAGGGAGTGAGCTAGGGAGTGAGTGTTCTGATTTCAGTTCCAGAGCGATTCGCCCAATGAGTCCTTGATATTTCGTCTTTTTCAGCCAATTTTCTGCATTTTTGAAAATTTCACTTTTTTGTGAAAATATCCGCTAAATGAGGGAATAATATGTGTGAGGATACCCCAGGAGACTTCAAAATATGTGTGGGTAGAATATATATCCCACAGGATTAAAATTGAAAAAAGTTGAAAAAATATTTTTTTTTGACTTAGTCATTTTTCCGGCGTTTATCAGACTTTCAGATAGGGAGTGAGCTAGGGAGTGAGTGTTCTGATTTCAGTTCCAGAGCGATTCGCCCAATGAGTCCTTGATATTTCGTCTTTTTCAGCCAATTTTCTGGATTTTTGAAAATTTCACTTTTTTGTGAAAATATCCGCTAAATGAGGGAATAATATGTGTGAGGATACCCCAGGAGACTTCCAAATATGTGTGGGTGGGATATATATCCCAGAGGATTAAAATTGAAAAATGTTGAAAAAATATATTTTTTTGACTTAGTCATTTTTCAGGCGTTTATCAGACTTTCAGATAGGGGAATTGTCCGTGAGCGTTCCGATTTCAGTTCCAGAGCGATTCGCCCAATGAGTCCTTGATATTTAGTTGTTTTCAGCCAATTTTCTTGATTTTTGAAAATTTCACTTTTTTATGAAAATATCCACTAAATGAGGGAATAATATGTGTGAGGGTACCCCAGGAGAGTTCCAAATGTGTGTGGGTAGAATATATATCACACGGGGGGTAAAATTGAAAAAAGTTGAAAAAAATTTTTTTTTGGACTTCGTCATTTTTCGGGCGTTCATCAGACTTTTAGATAGGGGAAATGTCAGTAAGCGTTCTGATTTGAGTTCCAGAGCGATTCACCCAATGAGTCCTTGATATTTAGACATTTTCAGCCATTTTTCTGGATTTTTGAAAATTTCACTTTTTTTGTGAAAATATCCACTAAATGAGGGAATAATATGTGTGAGGATACCCCAGGAGACTTCCAAATATGTGTGGGTAGGATATATATCCCACAGGATTAAAATTGAAAAAAGTTGAAAAAATTTTTTTTTTTGACTTAGTCATTTTTCCGGCGTTTGTCAGACTTTCACATAGGGGAAATGTCAGTGAGCATTCCGATTTCAGTTCCAGAGCGATTCGCCCAATGAGTCCTTGATATTTAGTCGTTTTCAGCCAATTTTCTGGATTTTTGAAAATTTCACTTTTTTGTGAACATATCCACTAAATGAGAGAAAAACATGTGTGAGGGTACCCCAGGAGAGTTCCAAATGTGTGTGGGTAGAATATATATCCCACGGGGGTAAAATTGAAAAAAGTTGAAAACATTTTTTTTTGGACTTAGTCATTTTTCCGGCGTTTATCAGACTTTCAGATAGGGGAAATGTCACTGAGCGTTCCGATTTCAGTTCCAGAGCGCTTCGCCCATTGAGTCCTTGTTATTTAGTCTTTTTCAGCCAATTTTTGGGATTTTTGAAAATTTCACTTTTTTGTGAAAATATCCACTAAATGAGGGAATAATATGTGTGAGGGTACCCCAGGAGAGTTCCAAATGTGTGTGGGTAGAATATATATCCCACGGGGGTAAAATTGAAAAAGTTGAAAACATTTTTTTTTTTGACTTAGTCATTTTTCCGGCGTTTGTCAGACTTTCAGATCGGGCAAATGTCAGTGAGCGTTCCGATTTCAGTTCAAGAGCGATTCGCCCAATGAGTCCTTGATATTTAGTCGTTTTCAGCCAATTTTCTTGATTTTTGAAAATTTCACTTTTTTGTGAACATATCCACTAAATGAGAGAAAAACATGTGTGAGGGTACCCCAGGAGAGTTCCAAATGTGTGTGGGTAGAATATATATCCCACGGGGGTAAAATTGAAAAAAGTTGAAAACATTTTTTTTTTGGATTTAGTCATTTTTCCGGCGTTTATCAGACTTTCAGATAGGGGAATTGTCAGTGAGCGTTCCGATTTCAGTTCCAGAGCGATTCGCCCAATGAGTCCTTGATATTTCGTCGTTTTCAGCCAATTTTCTGGATTTTTGAAAATTTCACTTTTTTGTGAAAATATCTACTTAATGAGGGAAAAATATGTGTGAGGGTGCCCCAGGAGAGTTCCAAATGTGTGTGGGTAGAATATATATCCCACGGGGGTAAAATTGAAAAAAGTTGAAAACATTTTTTTGGGGGATTTAGTCATTTTTCCGGCGTTTATCAGACTTTCAGATAGGGCAAATGTCAGTGAGCATTCCGATTTCAGTTCCAGAGCGATTCGCCCAATGAGTCCTTGATATTTAGTCGTTTTCAGCCAATTTTCTGGATTTTTGAAAATTTCACTTTTTTGTGAAAATATCCACTAAATGAGGGAATAATATGTGTGAGGGTACCCCAGGAGAGTTCCAAATGTGTGTGGGTAGAATATATATCCCACGGGGGTAAAATTGAAAACAGTTGAAAAATTTTTTTTTTAGACTTAGTCATTTTTCCGAAGTTTATCAGACTTTCAGATAGGGGAAATGTCAGTGAGCGTTTCGATTTCAGTTCCAGAGCAATTCGACCAATGAGTCCTTGATATTTAGTCGTTTTCAGACAATTTTCTGAATTTTTGAAAATTTCACTTTTTTGTGAAAATATCCACTAAATGAGGGAATAATATGTGTGAGGGTACCCCAGGAGAGTTCCAAATGTGTGTGGGTAGGATATATATCCCACGGGGGTAAAATTGAAAAAAGTTGAAAACATTTTTTTTTTGGATTTAGTCATTTTTCCGGCGTTTATCAGACTTTCAGATAGGGCACATGTCAGTCAGCATTCCAATTTCAGTTCCAGAGTGATTCGCCCAATGAGTCCTTGATATTTAGTCGTTTTCAGCCAATTTTCTGGATTTTTGAAAATTTCACTTTTTTGTGAAAATATCCACTAAATGAGGGAATAATATGTGTGAGGGTACCCCAGGAGAGTTCCATTTGTGTGTGGGTAGAATATATATCTCACGGTGTAAAATTGAAAAAAGTTGAAAAAAAATTTTTTTTGGACTTAGGCATTTTTTCCGGCATTTATCAGACTTTCAGATAGGGAGTGAGCTAGGTAGTGAGCGTTCCGATTTCAGTTCCAGAGCGATTCGCCCAATGAGTTCTTGATATTTAGTCGTTTTCAGCCAATTTTCTGGATTTTTGAAAATTTCACTTTTTTGTGAAAATATCCACTGAATGAGGGAATAATATGTGTGAGGGTACCCCAGGAGAGATCCAAATGTGTGTGGGTAGAATATATATCCCACGGGGATAAAATTGAAAAAAGTTGAAAACATTTTTTTTTTGGATTTAGTCATTTTTACGGCGTTTATCAGACTTTCAGATAGGGCAAATATCAGTGAGCGTTCCGATTTCAGTTCCAGAGCGATTCGCCCAATGAGTCCTTGATTTTTAGTCGTTTTCAGCCAATTTTCTGAATTTCTGAAAATTTCACTTTTTTGTGAAAATATCCACTAAATGACGGAATAATATGTGTGAGGGTACCCCAGGAGAGTTCCAAATGTGTGTGGGTAGAATATATAAATCCCACGGGGGTAAAATTTAAAAAAGTTGAAAAAATTTTTTTTTTGGACTTAGTCATTTTTCCGGCGTTTATCAGACTTTCAGATAGGGCAAATGTCAGTGAGCGTTCCGATTTCAGTTCCAGAGCGATTCGCCCAATGAGTCCTTGATATTTAGTCGTTTTCAGCCAATTTTCTGGATTTTTGAAAATTTCACTTTTTTTGTGAAAATATCCACTAAATGAGGGAATAATATGTGTGAGGGTTCCCCAGGAGAGTTCCAAATGTGTGTGGGTAGAATATATATCCCACGGGGATAAAATTGAAAAAAGTTTAAAAAAATTTTTTTTGGACTTAGTCATTTTTCCGGCGTTTATCAGACTTTCAGATAGGCCAAATGTCAGTGAGCATTCCGATTTCAGTTCCAGAGCGCTTTGCCCAATGAGTCCTTGATATTTAGTCGTTTTCAGCCAATTTTCTGGATTTCTGAAAATTTCACTTTTTTGTGAAAATATCCACTAAATGAGGGAATAATATGTGTGAGGGTTCCCCAGGAGAGTTCCAAATGTGTGTGGGTAGAATATATATCCCACGGGGATAAAATTGAAAAAAGTTTAAAAAATTTTTTTTTTGGAATTAGTCATTTTTCCGGCGTTTATCAAACTTTCAGATAAGGGAAATGTCAGTGAGCGTTCCGATTTCAGTTCAAGAGCGGTTGGCCCATTGAGTCCTAGATATTTAGTCGTTTTCAGCCAATTTTCTGGATTTTTGAAAATTTCCCTTTTTTGTGAAAATATCCACTAAATGAGAGAATAATATGTGTGAGGATACCCCAGGAGAGTTCCAAATGTGTGTGGGTAGAATATTTATCCCATGGGGGTAAAATTGAAAAAAGTTGAAAAAAATTTTTTTTTGGACTTAGTCATTTTTCAGGCGTTTATCAGACTTTCAGATAGGGCAAATGTCAGTGAGCGTTCGGATTTCAGTTCCAGAGCGATTCGCCCAATGAGTCCTTGATTTTTAGTCGTTTTCAGCCAATTTTCTGAATTTCTGAAAATTTCACTTTTTTGTGAAAATATCCACTAAATGAGGGAATAATATGTGTGAGGGTACCTCACGAGAGTTCCAAATGTGTGTGGGTAGAATATATATCCCACGGGGGTAAAATTGAAAAAAGTTTAAAAAAAATTTTTTTTGGACTTAGTCATTTTTCTGGCGTTTATCAGACTTTCAGATAGGGCAAATGTCAGTGAGCATTCCGATTTCAGTTCCAGAGCGATTCGCCCAATGAGTCTTTGATATTTAGTCGTTTTCAGCCAATTTTCTGGATTTTTGAAAATTTCACTTTTTTGTGAAAATATCCACTAAATGAGGGAATAATATGTGTGAGGGTACCCCAGGAGAGTTCCAAATGTGTGTGGGTAGAATATATATTCCATGGGGGTAAAATTGAAAAAAGTTGAAAAAAATTTTTTTTTGGACTTAGTCATTTTTCAGGCATTTATCAGACTTTCAGATAGGGCAAATGTCAGTGAGCATTCCGATTTCAGTTCCAGAGCGATTCGCCCAATGAGTCCTTGATTTTTAGTCGTTTTCAGACAATTTTCTGAATTTCTGAAAATTTCACTTTTATGTGAAAATATCCACTAAATGAGGGAATAATATGTGTGAGGGTACCTCAGGAGAGTTCCAAATGTGTGTGGGTAGAATATATATCCCACGGGGGTAAAATTGAAAAAAGTTTAAAAAAAATTTTTTTTGGACTTAGTCATTTTTCCGGCGTTTATCAGACTTTCAGATAGGGCAAATGTCAGTGAGCATTCCGATCTCAGTTCCAGAGCGATTCGCCCAATGAGTCTTTGATATTTAGTTGTTTTCAGCCAATTTTCTGGATTTTTGAAAATTTCACTTTTTTGTGAAAATATCCACTAAATGAGGGAATAATATGTGTGACGGTACCCCAGGAGAGTTCCAAATGTGTGTGGGTAGAATATATATCCCACGGGGGTAAAATTGAAAAAAGTTGAAAAAAATTTTTTTTTGGACTTAGTCATTTTTCAGACATTTATCAGACTTTCAGATAGGGCAAATGTCAGTGAGCATTCCGATTTCAGTTCCAGAGCGATTCGCCCAATGAGTCCTTGATTTTTAGTCGTTTTCAGCCAATTTTCTGAATTTCTGAAAATTTCACTTTTTTGTGAAAATATCCACTAAATGAGGGAATAATATGTGTGAGGGTACCCCAGGAGAGTTCCAAATGTGTATGGGTAGAATATATATCCCACGGGGGTAAAATTTAAAAAGTTGAAAAAAATTTTTTTTTGGACTTAGTCATTTTTCAGACATTTATCAGACTTTCAGATAGGGCAAATGTCAGTGAGCGTTCCGATTTCAGTTCCAGAGCGATTCGCCAAATGAGTCTTTGATATTTAGTCGTTTTCAGCCAATTTTCTGGATTTTTGAAAATTTCACTTTTTTGTGAAAATATCCACTAAATGAGGGAATAATATGTGTGACGGTACCCCAGGAGAGTTCCAAATGTGTGTGGGTAGAATATATATCCCACGGGGGTAAAATTGAAAAAAGTTTAAAAAAAATTTTTTTGGACTTAGTCATTTTTCCGGCGTTTATCAAACTTTCAGATAGGGGAAATGTCAGTGAGCGTTCCGATTTCAGTTCTAGAGCGATTTGCCCATTGAGTCCATGATATTTAGTCGTTTTCAGCCAATTTTCTGGATTTTTGAAAATTTCACTTTTTTTGTGAAAATATCCACTAAATGAGGGAATAATATGTGTGAGGGTTCCCCAGGAGAGTTCCAAATGTGTGTGGGTAGAATATATATCCCACGTGGGTAAAATTGAAAAAAGTTTAAAAAAATTTTTTTTTGGAATTAGTGATTTTTACGGCGTTTATCAGACTTTCATATAGGGCAAATGTCAGTGAGCGTTCCGATTTCAGTTCCCGAGCGATTCGCCCAATGAGTCCTTGATATTTACTCGTTTTCAGCCATTTTTCTGGATTTTTGAAAATTTCACTTTTTTGTGAAAATATCCACTAAATGAGAGAATAATATGTGTGAGGGTACCCCAGGAGAGTTCCAAATGTGTGTGGGTAGAATATATATCCCACGGGGATAAAATTGAAAAAAGTTGAAAAAAATTTTTTTTTGGACTTAGTCATTTTTCCGGCGTTTATCAAACTTTCAGATAAGGGAAATGTCAGTGAGCGTTCCGATTTCAGTTCAAGAGCGGTTCGCCCATTGAGTCCTAGATATTTAGTAGTTTTCAGCCAATTTTCTGGATTTTTGAAAATTTCACTGTTTTGTGAAAATATCCACTAAATGAAGGAATAATATGTGTGACGGTACCCCAGGAGAGTTCCAAATTTGTGTGGGTAGAATATATATCCCACGGGGGTAAAATTGAAAAAAGTTTAAAAAAATTTTTTTTGGACTTAGTCATTTTTCCGGCGTTTATCAGACTTTCAGATAGGGCAAATATCAATGAGCATTCCGATTTCAGTTCCAGAGCGATTCGCCAAATGAGTCTTTGATATTTAGTCATTTTCAGCCAATTTTCTGGATTTTTGAAAATTTCACTTTTTTGTGAAAATATCCACTAAATGAGGGAATAATATGTGTGACGGTACCCCAGGAGAGTTCCAAATGTGTGTGGGTAGAATATATATCCCACGGGGGTAAAATTGAAAAAAGTTTAAAAAAAATTTTTTTGGACTTAGTCATTTTTCCGGCGTTTATCAAACTTTCAGATAGGGGAAATGTCAGTGAGCGTTCCGATTTCAGTTCTAGAGCGATTTGCCCATTGAGTCCATGATATTTAGTCGTTTTCAGCCAATTTTCTGGATTTTTGAAAATTTCACTTTTTTGTGAAAATATCCACTAAATGAGGGAATAATATGTGTGAGGGTTCCCCAGGAGAGTTCCAAATGTGTGTGGGTAGAATATATATCCCACGTGGGTAAAATTGAAAAAAGTTTAAAAAAATTTTTTTTTGGAATTAGTGATTTTTACGGCGTTTATCAGACTTTCATATAGGGCAAATGTCAGTGAGCGTTCCGATTTCAGTTCCCGAGCGATTCGCCCAATGAGTCCTTGATATTTACTCGTTTTCAGCCATTTTTCTGGATTTTTGAAAATTTCACTTTTTTGTGAAAATATCCACTAAATGAGAGAATAATATGTGTGAGGGTACCCCAGGAGAGTTCCAAATGTGTGTGGGTAGAATATATATCCCACGGGGATAAAATTGAAAAAAGTTGAAAAAAATTTTTTTTTGGACTTAGTCATTTTTCCGGCGTTTATCAAACTTTCAGATAAGGGAAATGTCAGTGAGCGTTCCGATTTCAGTTCAAGAGCGGTTCGCCCATTGAGTCCTAGATATTTAGTAGTTTTCAGCCAATTTTCTGGATTTTTGAAAATTTCACTGTTTTGTGAAAATATCCACTAAATGAAGGAATAATATGTGTGACGGTACCCCAGGAGAGTTCCAAATGTGTGTGGGTAGAATATATATCCCACGGGGGGTAAAATTGAAAAAAGTTGAAAAAATTTTTTTTTGGACTTAGTCATTTTTCCGGCGTTTATCAGACTTTCAGATAGGGCAAATGTCAGTGAGCGTTTCGATTTCAGTTCCAGAGCGATTCGCCCAATGAGTCCTTGATATTTAGTCGTTTTCAGCCAATTTTCTGGATTTTTGAAAATTTCACTTTTTTGTGAAAATATCCACTAAATGAGGGAATAATATGTGTGAGGGTTCCCCAGGAGAGTTCCAAATGTGTGTGGGTAGAATATATATCCCACGTGGGTAAAATTGAAAAAAGTTTAAAAAAAATTTTTTTGGGAATTAGTGATTTTTACGGCGTTTATCAGACTTTCATATAGGGCAAATGTCAGTGAGCATTCCGATTTCAGTTCCCGAGCGATTCGCCCAATGAGTCCTTGATATTTACTCGTTTTCAGCCATTTTTCTGGATTTTTGAAAATTTTACTTTTTTGTGAAAATATCCACTAAATGAGAGAATAATATGTGTGAGGGTACCCCAGGAGAGTTCCAAATTTGTGTGGGTAGAATATATATCCCACGGGGGTAAAATTGAAAAAAGTTTAAAAAAATTTTTTTTGGACTTAGTCATTTTTCCGGCGTTTATCAGACTTTCAGATAGGGCAAATATCAATGAGCATTCCGATTTCAGTTCCAGAGCGATTCGCCAAATGAGTCTTTGATATTTAGTCATTTTCAGCCAATTTTCTGGATTTTTGAAAATTTCACTTTTTTGTGAAAATATCCACTAAATGAGGGAATAATATGTGTGACGGTACCCCAGGAGAGTTCCAAATGTGTGTGGGTAGAATATATATCCCACGGGGGTAAAATTGAAAAAAGTTTAAAAAAAATTTTTTTGGACTTAGTCATTTTTCCGGCGTTTATCAAACTTTCAGATAGGGGAAATGTCAGTGAGCGTTCCGATTTCAGTTCTAGAGCGATTTGCCCATTGAGTCCATGATATTTAGTCGTTTTCAGCCAATTTTCTGGATTTTTGAAAATTTCACTTTTTTGTGAAAATATCCACTAAATGAGGGAATAATATGTGTGAGGGTTCCCCAGGAGAGTTCCAAATGTGTGTGGGTAGAATATATATCCCACGTGGGTAAAATTGAAAAAAGTTTAAAAAAATTTTTTTTTGGAATTAGTGATTTTTACGGCGTTTATCAGACTTTCATATAGGGCAAATGTCAGTGAGCGTTCCGATTTCAGTTCCCGAGCGATTCGCCCTATGAGTCCTTGATATTTACTCGTTTTCAGCCATTTTTCTGGATTTTTGAAAATTTCACTTTTTTGTGAAAATATCCACTAAATGAGAGAATAATATGTGTGAGGGTACCCCAGGAGAGTTCCAAATGTGTGTGGGTAGAATATATATCCCACGGGGATAAAATTGAAAAAAGTTTAAAAAAAATTTTTTTTGGACTTAGTCATTTTTCCGGCGTTTATCAAACTTTCAGATAAGGGAAATGTCAGTGAGCGTTCCGATTTCAGTTCAAGAGCGGTTCGCCCATTGAGTCCTAGATATTTAGTCGTTTTCAGCCAATTTTCTGGATTTTTGAAAATTTCACTGTTTTGTGAAAATATCCACTAAATGAAGGAATAATATGTGTGACGGTACCGCAGGAGAGTTCCAAATGTGTGTGGGTAGAATATATATCCCACGGGGGTAAAATTGAAAAAAGTTGAAAAAATTTTTTTTTTGGACTTAGTCATTTTTCCGGCGTTTATCAGACTTTCAGATAGGGCAAATATCAGTGAGCATTCCGATTTCAGTTCCAGAGCGATTCGACAAATGAGTCTTTGATATTTAGTCATTTTCAGCCAATTTTCTGGATTTTTGAAAATTTCACTTTTTTGTGAAAATATCCACTAAATGAGGGAATAATATGTGTGAGGGTACCCCAGGAGAGTTCCAAATGTGTGTGGGTAGAATATATATCCCACGGGGGTAAAATTGAAAAAAGTTTTAAAAAAATTTTTTTGGACTTAGTCATTTTTCCGGCGTTTATCAGACTTTCAGATAGGGCAAATGTCACTGAGCATTCCGATTTCAGTTCCAGAGCGATTCGCCCATTGAGTCCTAGATATTTAGTCGTTTTCAGCCAATTTTCTGGATTTTTGAAAATTTCACTGTTTTGTGAAAATATCCACTAAATGAAGGAATAATATGTGTGACGGTACCCCAGGAGAGTTAGAATGTGTGTGGGTAGAATATATATCCCACGGGGATAAAATTGAAAAAAGTTTTAAAAAAATTTTTTTGGACTTAGTCATTTTTCCGGCGTTTATCAGACTTTCAGATAGGGCAAATGTCACTGAGCATTCCGATTTCAGTTCCAGAGCGATTCGCCCAATGAGTCTTTGATATTTAGTCGTTTTCAGCCAATTTTATGGGTTTTTGAAAATTTCACTTTTTTGTGAAAATATCCACTAAATGAGGGAATAATATGTGTGACGGTACCCCAGGAGAGTTCCAAATGTGTGTGGGTAGAATATATATCCCACGGGGGTAAAATTGAAAAAAGTTGAAAAAAATTTTTTTTTGGAATTAGTGATTTTTACGGCGTTTATCAGACTTTCATATAGGGCAAATGTCAGTGAGCATTCCGATTTCAGTTCCCGAGCGATTCGCCCAATGAGTCCTTGATATTTACTCGTTTTCAGCCATTTTTCTGGATTTTTGAAAATTTCACTTTTTTGTGAAAATATCCACTAAATGAGAGAATAATATGTGTGAGGGTACCCCAGGAGAGTTCCAAATGTGTGTGGGTAGAATATATATCCCACGGGGATAAAATTGAAAAAAGTTGAAAAAAATTTTTTTGGATTTAGTCATTTTTCCGGCGTTTATCAAACTTTCAGATAGGGGAAATGTCAGTGAGCGTTCCGATTTCAGTTCAAGAGCGATTTGCCCATTGAGTCCTTGATATTTAGTCATTTTCAGCCAATTTTCTGGATTTTTGAAAATTTCACTTTTTTTGTGAAAATATCCACTAAATGAAGGAATAATATTTGTGACGGTACCCCAGGAGAGTTCCAAATGTGTGTGGGTAGAATATATATCCCACGGGGTAAAATTGAAAAAAGTTGAAAAAATTTTTTTTTTGGACTTAGTCATTTTTCCGGCGTTTATCAGACTTTCAGATAGGGCAAATATCAGTGAGCATTCCGATTTCAGTTCCAGAGCGATTCGCCAAATGAGTCCTTGATATTTAGTCGTTTTCAGCCAATTTTCTGGATTTTTGAAAATTTCACTTTTTTGTGAAAATATCAACTAAATGAAGGAATACTATGTTTGACGGTACCCCAGGAGAGTTCCAAATGTGTGTGGGTAGAATATATATTTCACGGGGTAAAATTGAAAAAAGTTGAAAAATTTTTTTTTTTGGACTTAGTCATTTTTCCGGCGTTTATCAGACTTTCAGATAGGGGAAATGTCAGTGAGGGTTCCGATTTCAGTTCAAGAGCGATTTGCCCATTGAGTCCTTGATATTTAGTCGTTTTCAGCCAATTTTCTGGATTTTTGAAAATTTCACTTTTTTGTGAAAATATCCACTAAATGAGGGAATAATATGTGTGAGGGTACCCCAGGAGAGTTCCAAATGTGTGTGGGTAGAATATATATCCCACGGGGGTAAAACTGAAAAAAGCTGAAAAATTTTTTTTGGGGAATTTAGTCATTTTTCCGGCGTTTATCAGACTTTCAAATAGGGGAAATGTCAGTGAGCATTCCGATTTCAGTTCCAGAGCGATTCGCCCAATGACTCCTTGATATTTAGTCGTTTTCAGCCAATATTTTGGATTTTTGAAAATTTCACTTTTTTGTGAAAATATCAACTAAATGAGAGAATAATATGTGTGAGGGTACCCCAGGAGAGTTCCAAATGTGTGTGGGTAGAATATATATCCCACGGGGGTAAAATTGAAAATAGTTGAATAAATTTTTTTTTGGAATTTAGTCATTTTTCCGGCGTTTATCAGACTTTCAGATAGGGGAAATGTCAGTGAGCATTCCGATTTCAGTTCCAGAGCGATTCGCCCAATGACTCCTTGATATTTAGTCGTTTTCAAACAATTTTCTGAATTTCTGAAAATTTCACTTTTTTGTGAAAATATCCACTAAATGAGGGAATAATATGTGTGAGGGTACCCCAGGAGAGTTCCAAATGTGTGTGGGTAGAATATATATCCCACGGGGGTAAAATTGAAAAAAGATGAAAAAATTTTTTTTTCTGACTTAGTCATTTTTCCGGCGTTTATCAAACTTTCAGATAGGGGAAATGTCAGTGAGCGTTCCGATTTCAGTTCAAGAGCGATTTGCCCATTGAGTCCTTGATATTTAGTCGTTTTCAGCCAATTTTCTGGATTTTTGAAAATTTCACTTTTTTTTGAAAATATCCACTAAATGAGAGAATAATATGTGTGAGGGTACCCCAGGAGAGTTCCAAATGTGTGTGGGTAGAATATATATCCCACGGGGATAAAATTGAAAAAAGTTGAAAAAAATTTTTTTTTGGACTTAGTCATTTTTCCGGCGTTTATCAAACTTTCAGATAAGGGAAATGTCAGTGAGCGTTCTGATTTCAGTTCAAGAGCGGTTCGCCCATTGAGTCCTAGATATTTAGTCGTTTTCAGCCAATTTTCTGGATTTTTGAAAATTTCACTGTTTTGTGAAAATATCCACTAAATGAAGGAATAATATGTGTGACGGTACCGCAGGAGAGTTCCAAATGTGTGTGGGTAGAATATATATCCCACGGGGGTAAAATTGAAAAAAGTTGAAAAAATTTTTTTTTTGGACTTAGTCATTTTTCCGGCGTTTATCAGACTTTCAGATAGGGCAAATATCAGTGAGCATTCCGATTTCAGTTCCAGAGCGATTCGACAAATGAGTCTTTGATATTTAGTCATTTTCAGCCAATTTTCTGGATTTTTGAAAATTTCACTTTTTTGTGAAAATATCCACTAAATGAGGGAATAATATGTGTGAGGGTACCCCAGGAGAGTTCCAAATGTGTGTGGGTAGAATATATATCCCACGGGGGTAAAATTGAAAAAAGTTTTAAAAAAATTTTTTTGGACTTAGTCATTTTTCCGGCGTTTATCAGACTTTCAGATAGGGCAAATGTCACTGAGCATTCCGATTTCAGTTCCAGAGCGATTCGCCCATTGAGTCCTAGATATTTAGTCGTTTTCAGCCAATTTTCTGGATTTTTGAAAATTTCACTGTTTTGTGAAAATATCCACTAAATGAAGGAATAATATGTGTGACGGTACCCCAGGAGAGTTAGAATGTGTGTGGGTAGAATATATATCCCACGGGGATAAAATTGAAAAAAGTTTTAAAAAAATTTTTTTGGACTTAGTCATTTTTCCGGCGTTTATCAGACTTTCAGATAGGGCAAATGTCACTGAGCATTCCGATTTCAGTTCCAGAGCGATTCGCCCAATGAGTCTTTGATATTTAGTCGTTTTCAGCCAATTTTATGGGTTTTTGAAAATTTCACTTTTTTGTGAAAATATCCACTAAATGAGGGAATAATATGTGTGACGGTACCCCAGGAGAGTTCCAAATGTGTGTGGGTAGAATATATATCCCACGGGGGTAAAATTGAAAAAAGTTTAAAAAAATTTTTTTTGGACTTAGTCATTTTTCCGGCGTTTATCAGACTTTCAGATAGGGCAAATATCAATGAGCATTCCGATTTCAGTTCCAGAGCGATTCGCCAAATGAGTCTTTGATATTTAGTCGTTTTCAGCCAATTTTCTGGATTTTTGAAAATTTCACTTTTTTGTGAAAATATCCACTAAATGAGGGAATAATATGTGTGACGGTACCCCAGGAAAGTTCCAAATGTGTGTGGGTAGAATATATATCCCACGGGGGTAAAATTGAAAAAAGTTTTAAAAAAATTTTTTTGGACTTAGTCATTTTTCCGGCGTTTATCAAACTTTCAGATAGGGGAAATGTCAGTGAGCGTTCCGATTTCAGTTCTAGAGCGATTTGCCCATTGAGTCCATGATATTTAGTCGTTTTCAGCCAATTTTCTGGATTTTTGAAAATTTCACTTTTTTTGTGAAAATATCCACTAAATGAGGGAATAATATGTGTGAGGGTTCCCCAGGAGAGTTCCAAATGTGTGTGGGTAGAATATATATCCCACGTGGGTAAAATTGAAAAAAGTTTAAAAAAATTTTTTTTTGGAATTAGTGATTTTTACGGCGTTTATCAGACTTTCATATAGGGCAAATGTCAGTGAGCGTTCCGATTTCAGTTCCCGAGCGATTCGCCCAATGAGTCCTTGATATTTACTCGTTTTCAGCCATTTTTCTGGATTTTTGAAAATTTCACTTTTTTGTGAAAATATCCACTAAATGAGAGAATAATATGTGTGAGGGTACCCCAGGAGAGTTCCAAATGTGTGTGGGTAGAATATATATCCCACGGGGATAAAATTGAAAAAAGTTGAAAAAAATTTTTTTTTGGACTTAGTCATTTTTCCGGCGTTTATCAAACTTTCAGATAAGGGAAATGTCAGTGAGCGTTCCGATTTCAGTTCAAGAGCGGTTCGCCCATTGAGTCCTAGATATTTAGTCGTTTTCAGCCAATTTTCTGGATTTTTGAAAATTTCACTGTTTTGTGAAAATATCCACTAAATGAGGGAATAATATGTGTGAGGTACCCCAGGAGAGTTCCAAATGTGTGTGGGTAGAATATATATCCCGCGGGGGTAAAATTGAAAAAAGTTTTAAAAAAATTTTTTTGGACTTAGTCATTTTTCCGGCGTTTATCAGACTTTCAGATAGGGCAAATGTCACTGAGCATTCCGATTTCAGTTCCAGAGCGATTCGCCCAATGAGACTTTGATATTTAGTCGTTTTCAGCCAATTTTATGGGTTTTTGAAAATTTCACTTTTTTGTGAAAATATCCACTAAATGAGGGAATAATATGTGTGAGGGTACCCCAGGAGAGTTCCAAATGTGTGTGGGTAGAATATATATTTCACGGGGTAAAATTGAAAAAAGTTGAAAAAATTTTTTTTTTGGACTTAGTCATTTTTCCGGCGTTTATCAGACTTTCAGATAGGACAAATGTCAGTGAGCGTTACGATTTCAGTTCCGGAGCGATTCGCCCAATGAGTCCTTGATATTTAGTCGTTTTCAGCCAATTTTCTGGATTTTTGAAAATTTCACTTTTTTGTGAAAATATCCACTAAATGAAGGAATAATATGTGTGAGGGTACCCCAGGAGAGTTCCAAATGTGTGTGGGTAGAATATATATCCCACGGGGGTAAAATTGAAAAAAGTTGAAAACATTTTTTTTTTTGGACTTAGTCATTTTTCTGGCGTTTATCAAACTTTCAGATAGGGGAAATGTCAGTGAGCGTTCCGATTTCAGTTCAAGAGCGATTTGCCCATTGAGTCCTGGATATTTAGTCATTTTCAGCCAATTTTCTGGATTTTTGAAAATTTCACTTTTTTTGTGAAAATATCCACTAAATGAAGGAATAATATTTGTGACGGTACCCCAGGAGAGTTCCAAATGTGTGTGGGTAGAATATATATCCCACGGGGTAAAATTGAAAAAAGTTGAAAAAATTTTTTTTTTGGACTTAGTCATTTTTCCGGCGTTTATCAGACTTTCAGATAGGGCAAATATCAGTGAGCATTCCGATTTCAGTTCCAGAGCGATTCGCCAAATGAGTCCTTGATATTTAGTCGTTTTCAGCCAATTTTCTGGATTTTTGAAAATTTCACTTTTTTGTGAAAATATCAACTAAATGAAGGAATACTATGTTTGACGGTACCCCAGGAGAGTTCCAAATGTGTGTGGGTAGAATATATATTTCACGGGGTAAAATTGAAAAAAGTTGAAAAAATTTTTTTTTTGGACTTAGTCATTTTTCCGGCGTTTATCAGACTTTCAGATAGGGGAAATGTCAGTGAGGGTTCCGATTTCAGTTCAAGAGCGATTTGCCCATTGAGTCCTTGATATTTAGTCGTTTTCAGCCAATTTTCTGGATTTTTGAAAATTTCACTTTTTTGTGAAAATATCCACTAAATGAGGGAATAATATGTGTGAGGGTACCCCAGGAGAGTTCCAAATGTGTGTGGGTAGAATATATATCCCACGGGGGTAAAATTGAAAAAAGTTGAAAAAATTTTTTTTTTGGACTTAGTCATTTTTCCGGCGTTTATCAGACTTTCAGATAGGACAAATGTCAGTGAGCGTTCCGATTTCAGTTCCAGAGCGATTCGCCCAATGAGTCCTTGATATTTAGTCGTTTTCAGCCAATTTTCTAGATTTTTGAAAATTTCACTTTTTTGTGAAAATATCCACTAAATGAGGGAATAATATGTGTGACGGTACCCCAGGAGAGTTCCAAATGTGTGTGGGTAGAATATATATCCCACGGGGGTAAAATTGAAAAAAGTTGAAAACATTTTTTTTTTTGGACTTAGTCATTTTTCCGGCGTTTATCAAACTTTCAGATAGGGGAAATGTCAGTGAGCATTCTGATTTCAGTTCCAGAGCGATTCGCCCAATGACTCCTTGATGTTTAGTCGTTTTCAGCCAATTTTCTGGATTTTTGAAAATTTCACTTTTTTTTGAAAATATCTTCTAAATGAGGGAATAATATGGGTGAGGGTACCCCAGGAGAGTTCCAAATGTGTGTGGGTAGAATATATATCCCACGGGGGTAAAATTGAAAAAAGTTGAAAACATTTTTTTTTGGGACTTAGTCATTTTTCCGCCGTTTATCAGACTTTCAGATAGGGGAAATGTCAGTGAGCGTTCCGATTTCAGTTCCAGAGCGATTCGCCCAATGACTCCTTGATATTTAGTCGTTTTCAGCCAATATTTTGGATTTTTGAAAATTTCACTGTTTTGTGAAAATATCCACTAAATGAGGGAATAATATGTGTGAGGGTACCCCAGGAGAGTTCCAAATGTGTGTGGGTAGAATATATATCCCTCGGGGGTAAAATTGAAAAAAGTTGAAAATTTTTTTTTTGGGGATTTAGTCATTTTTCCAGCGTTTATCAGACTTTCAGATAGGGCAAATGTCAGTGAGCATTCCGATTTCAGTACCAGAGCGATTCGCCCGATGAGTCCTTGATATTTAGACGTTTTCAGCCATTATTTTGGATTTTTGAAAATTTCACTTTTTTGTGAAAATATCCACTAAATGAGGGAATAATATGTGTGAGGGTACCCCAGGAGAGTTCCAAATGTGTGTGGGTAGAATATATATCCCACGTGGGTAAAATTGAAAAAAGTTGAAAAAAATTTTTTTTTGGACTTAGTGATTTTTCCGGCGTTTATCAGACTTTCATATAGGGCAAATGTCAGTGAGCATTCCGATTTCAGTTCCAGAGCGATTCGCCCAATGAGTCTTTGATATTTAGTCGTTTTCAGCTAATTTTCTGGATTTTTGAAAATTTCACTTTTTTGTGAAAATATCCACTAAATGAGGGAATAATATGTGTGAGGGTACCCCAGGAGAGTTCCAAATGTGTGTGGGTAGAATATATATCCCACGGGGGTAAAACTGAAAAAAGCTGAAAAATTTTTTTTTGGGAATTTAGTCATTTTTCCGGCGTTTATCAGACTTTCAGATAGGGGAAATGTCAGTGAGCATTCCGATTTCAGTTCCAGAGCGATTCGCCCAATGACTCCTTGATATTTAGTCGTTTTCAAACAATTTTCTGAATTTCTGAAAATTTCACTTTTTTGTGAAAATATCCACTAAATGAGGGAATAATATGTGTGAGGGTACCCCAGGAGAGTTCCAAATGTGTGTGGGTAGAATATATATCCCACGGGGGTAAAATTGAAAAAAGATGAAAAAATTTTTTTTTTGGACTTAGTCATTTTTCCGGCGTTTATCAAACTTTCAGATAGGGCAAATGTCAGTGAGCGTTCCGATTTCAGTTCAAGAGCGATTTGCCCATTGAGTCCTTGATATTTAGTCGTTTTCAGCCAATTTTATGGGTTTTTGAAAATTTCACTTTTTTGTGAAAATATCCACTAAATGAGGGAATAATATGTGTGAGGGTACCCCAGGAGAGTTCCAAATGTGTGTGGGTAGAATATATATTTCACGGGGTAAAATTGAAAAAAGTTGAAAAAATTTTTTTTTTGGACTTAGTCATTTTTCCGGCGTTTATCAGACTTTCAGATAGGACAAATGTCAGTGAGCGTTACGATTTCAGTTCCGGAGCGATTCACCCAATGAGTCCTTGATATTTAGTCGTTTTCAGCCAATTTTCTGGATTTTTGAAAATTTCACTTTTTTGTGAAAATATCCACTAAATGAAGGAATAATATGTGTGAGGGTACCCCAGGAGAGTTCCAAATGTGTGTGGGTAGAATATATATCCCACGGGGGTAAAATTGAAAAAAGTTGAAAACATTTTTTTTTTTGGACTTAGTCATTTTTCTGGCGTTTATCAAACTTTCAGATAGGGGAAATGTCAGTGAGCATTCCGATTTCAGTTCAAGAGCGATTTGCCCATTGAGTCCTTGATATTTAGTCATTTTCAGCCAATTTTCTGGATTTTTGAAAATTTCACTTTTTTTGTGAAAATATCCACTAAATGAAGGAATAATATTTGTGACGGTACCCCAGGAGAGTTCCAAATGTGTGTGGGTAGAATATATATCCCACGGGGTAAAATTGAAAAAAGTTGAAAAAATTTTTTTTTTGGACTTAGTCATTTTTCCGGCGTTTATCAGACTTTCAGATAGGGCAAATATCAGTGAGCATTCCGATTTCAGTTCCAGAGCGATTCGCCAAATGAGTCCTTGATATTTAGTCGTTTTCAGCCAATTTTCTGGATTTTTGAAAATTTCACTTTTTTGTGAAAATATCAACTAAATGAAGGAATACTATGTTTGACGGTACCCCAGGAGAGTTCCAAATGTGTGTGGGTAGAATATATATTTCACGGGGTAAAATTGAAAAAAGTTGAAAAAATTTTTTTTTTGGACTTAGTCATTTTTCCGGCGTTTATCAGACTTTCAGATAGGGGAAATGTCAGTGAGGGTTCCGATTTCAGTTCAAGAGCGATTTGCCCATTGAGTCCTTGATATTTAGTCGTTTTCAGCCAATTTTCTGGATTTTTGAAAATTTCACTTTTTTGTGAAAATATCCACTAAATGAGGGAATAATATGTGTGAGGGTACCCCAGGAGAGTTCCAAATGTGTGTGGGTAGAATATATATCCCACGGGGGTAAAACTGAAAAAAGCTGAAAAATTTTTTTTGGGGAATTTAGTCATTTTTCCGGCGTTTATCAGACTTTCAAATAGGGGAAATGTCAGTGAGCATTCCGATTTCAGTTCCAGAGCGATTCGCCCAATGACTCCTTGATATTTAGTCGTTTTCAGCCAATATTTTGGATTTTTGAAAATTTCACTTTTTTGTGAAAATATCAACTAAATGAGAGAATAATATGTGTGAGGGTACCCCAGGAGAGTTCCAAATGTGTTTGGGTAGAATATATATCCCACGGGGTAAAATTGAAAAAAGTTGAAAAAATTTTTTTTTGGACTTAGTCATTTTTCCGGCGTTTATCAGACTTTCAGATAGGACAAATGTCAGTGAGCGTTCCGATTTCAGTTCCAGAGCGATTCGCCCAATGAGTCCTTGATATTTAGTCGTTTTCAGCCAATTTTCTAGATTTTTGAAAATTTCACTTTTTTGTGAAAATATCCACTAAATGAGGGAATAATATGTGTGACGGTACCCCAGGAGAGTTCCAAATGTGTGTGGGTAGAATATATATCCCACGGGGGTAAAATTGAAAAAAGTTGAAAACATTTTTTTTTTTGGACTTAGTCATTTTTCCGGCGTTTATCAAACTTTCAGATAGGGGAAATGTCAGTGAGCATTCTGATTTCAGTTCCAGAGCGATTCGCCCAATGACTCCTTGATGTTTAGTCGTTTTCAGCCAATTTTCTGGATTTTTGAAAATTTCACTTTTTTTTGAAAATATCTTCTAAATGAGGGAATAATATGGGTGAGGGTACCCCAGGAGAGTTCCAAATGTGTGTGGGTAGAATATATATCCCACGGGGGTAAAATTGAAAAAAGTTGAAAACATTTTTTTTTGGGACTTAGTCATTTTTCCGCCGTTTATCAGACTTTCAGATAGGGGAAATGTCAGTGAGCGTTCCGATTTCAGTTCCAGAGCGATTCGCCCGATGAGTCCTTGATATTTAGACGTTTTCAGCCATTATTTTGGATTTTTGAAAATTTCACTTTTTTGTGAAAATATCCACTAAATGAGGGAATAATATGTGTGAGGGTACCCCAGGAGAGTTCCAAATGTGTGTGGGTAGAATATATATTTCACGGGGTAAAATTGAAAAAAGTTGAAAAAATTTTTTTTTTGGACTTAGTCATTTTTCCGGCGTTTATCAGACTTTCAGATAGGACAAATGTCAGTGAGCGTTACGATTTCAGTTCCGGAGCGATTCACCCAATGAGTCCTTGATATTTAGTCGTTTTCAGCCAATTTTCTGGATTTTTGAAAATTTCACTTTTTTGTGAAAATATCCACTAAATGAAGGAATAATATGTGTGAGGGTACCCCAGGAGAGTTCCAAATGTGTGTGGGTAGAATATATATCCCACGGGGGTAAAATTGAAAAAAGTTGAAAACATTTTTTTTTTTGGACTTAGTCATTTTTCTGGCGTTTATCAAACTTTCAGATAGGGGAAATGTCAGTGAGCATTCCGATTTCAGTTCAAGAGCGATTTGCCCATTGAGTCCTTGATATTTAGTCATTTTCAGCCAATTTTCTGGATTTTTGAAAATTTCACTTTTTTTGTGAAAATATCCACTAAATGAAGGAATAATATTTGTGACGGTACCCCAGGAGAGTTCCAAATGTGTGTGGGTAGAATATATATCCCACGGGGTAAAATTGAAAAAAGTTGAAAAAATTTTTTTTTTGGACTTAGTCATTTTTCCGGCGTTTATCAGACTTTCAGATAGGGCAAATATCAGTGAGCATTCCGATTTCAGTTCCAGAGCGATTCGCCAAATGAGTCCTTGATATTTAGTCGTTTTCAGCCAATTTTCTGGATTTTTGAAAATTTCACTTTTTTGTGAAAATATCAACTAAATGAAGGAATACTATGTTTGACGGTACCCCAGGAGAGTTCCAAATGTGTGTGGGTAGAATATATATTTCACGGGGTAAAATTGAAAAAAGTTGAAAAAATTTTTTTTTTGGACTTAGTCATTTTTCCGGCGTTTATCAGACTTTCAGATAGGGGAAATGTCAGTGAGGGTTCCGATTTCAGTTCAAGAGCGATTTGCCCATTGAGTCCTTGATATTTAGTCGTTTTCAGCCAATTTTCTGGATTTTTGAAAATTTCACTTTTTTGTGAAAATATCCACTAAATGAGGGAATAATATGTGTGAGGGTACCCCAGGAGAGTTCCAAATGTGTGTGGGTAGAATATATATCCCACGGGGGTAAAACTGAAAAAAGCTGAAAAATTTTTTTTGGGGAATTTAGTCATTTTTCCGGCGTTTATCAGACTTTCAAATAGGGGAAATGTCAGTGAGCATTCCGATTTCAGTTCCAGAGCGATTCGCCCAATGACTCCTTGATATTTAGTCGTTTTCAGCCAATATTTTGGATTTTTGAAAATTTCACTTTTTTGTGAAAATATCAACTAAATGAGAGAATAATATGTGTGAGGGTACCCCAGGAGAGTTCCAAATGTGTTTGGGTAGAATATATATCCCACGGGGTAAAATTGAAAAAAGTTGAAAAAATTTTTTTTTTGGACTTAGTCATTTTTCCGGCGTTTATCAGACTTTCAGATAGGACAAATGTCAGTGAGCGTTCCGATTTCAGTTCCAGAGCGATTCGCCCAATGAGTCCTTGATATTTAGTCGTTTTCAGCCAATTTTCTAGATTTTTGAAAATTTCACTTTTTTGTGAAAATATCCACTAAATGAGGGAATAATATGTGTGACGGTACCCCAGGAGAGTTCCAAATGTGTGTGGGTAGAATATATATCCCACGGGGGTAAAATTGAAAAAAGTTGAAAACATTTTTTTTTTTGGACTTAGTCATTTTTCCGGCGTTTATCAAACTTTCAGATAGGGGAAATGTCAGTGAGCATTCTGATTTCAGTTCCAGAGCGATTCGCCCAATGACTCCTTGATGTTTAGTCGTTTTCAGCCAATTTTCTGGATTTTTGAAAATTTCACTTTTTTTTGAAAATATCTTCTAAATGAGGGAATAATATGGGTGAGGGTACCCCAGGAGAGTTCCAAATGTGTGTGGGTAGAATATATATCCCTCGGGGGTAAAATTGAAAAAAGTTGAAAATTTTTTTTTGGGGGATTTAGTCATTTTTCCAGCGTTTATCAGACTTTCAGATAGGGCAAATGTCAGTGAGCATTCCGATTTCAGTACCAGAGCGATTCGCCCGATGAGTCCTTGATATTTAGACGTTTTCAGCCATTATTTTGGATTTTTGAAAATTTCACTTTTTTGTGAAAATATCCACTAAATGAGGGAATAATATGTGTGAGGGTACCCCAGGAGAGTTCCAAATGTGTGTGGGTAGAATATATATCCCACGTGGGTAAAATTGAAAAAAGTTGAAAAAAATTTTTTTTTGGACTTAGTGATTTTTCCGGCGTTTATCAGACTTTCATATAGGGCAAATGTCAGTGAGCATTCCGATTTCAGTTCCAGAGCGATTCGCCCAATGAGTCTTTGATATTTAGTCGTTTTCAGCTAATTTTCTGGATTTTTGAAAATTTCACTTTTTTGTGAAAATATCCACTAAATGAGGGAATAATATGTGTGAGGGTACCCCAGGAGAGTTCCAAATGTGTGTGGGTAGAATATATATCCCACGGGGGTAAAACTGAAAAAAGCTGAAAAATTTTTTTTTGGGAATTTAGTCATTTTTCCGGCGTTTATCAGACTTTCAAATAGGGGAAATGTCAGTGAGCATTCCGATTTCAGTTCCAGTGCGATTCGCCCAATGACTCCTTGATATTTAGTCGTTTTCAGCCAATATTTTGGATTTTTGAAAATTTCACTTTTTTGTGAAAATATCAACTAAATGAGAGAATAATATGTGTGAGGGTACCCCAGGAGAGTTCCAAATGTGTGTGGGTAGAATATATATCCCACGGGGGTAAAATTGAAAAAAGTTGAATAAATTTTTTTTTGGAATTTAGTCATTTTTCCGGCGTTTATCAGACTTTCAGATAGGGGAAATGTCAGTGAGCATTCCGATTTCAGTTCCAGAGCGATTCGCCCAATGACTCCTTGATATTTAGTCGTTTTCAAACAATTTTCTGAATTTCTGAAAATTTCACTTTTTTGTGAAAATATCCACTAAATGAGGGAATAATATGTGTGAGGGTACCCCAGGAGAGTTCCAAATGTGTGTGGGTAGAATATATATCCCACGGGGGTAAAATTGAAAAAAGATGAAAAAATTTTTTTTTTGGACTTAGTCATTTTTCCGGCGTTTATCAAACTTTCAGATAGGGGAAATGTCAGTGAGCGTTCCGATTTCAGTTCAAGAGCGATTTGCCCATTGAGTCCTTGATATTTAGTCGTTTTCAGCCAATTTTCTGGATTTTTGAAAATTTCACTTTTTTTTGAAAATATCCACTAAATGAAGGAATAATATGTGTGACGGTACCCCAGGAGAGTTCCAAATGTGTTTGGGTAGAATATATATCCCACGGGGTAAAATTGAAAAAAGTTGAAAAAATTTTTTTTTTGGACTTAGTCATTTTTCCGGCGTTTATCAGACTTTCAGATAGGGCAAATGTCAGTGAGCGTTCCGATTTCAGTTCCAGAGCGATTCGCCCAATGAGTCCTTGATATTTAGTCGTTTTCAGCCAATTTTCTAGATTTTTGAAAATTTCACTTTTTTGTGAAAATATCCACTAAATGAGGGAATAATATGTGTGACGGTACCCCAGGAGAGTTCCAAATGTGTGTGGGTAGAATATATATCCCACGGGGGTAAAATTGAAAAAAGTTGAAAACATTTTTTTTTTTGGACTTAGTCATTTTTGCGTCGTTTATCAAACTTTCAGATAGGGGAAATGTCAGTGAGCATTCTGATTTCAGTTCCAGAGCGATTCGCCCAATGACTCCTTGATGTTTAGTCGTTTTTAGCCAATTTTCTGGATTTTTAAAAATTTCACTTTTTTTTGAAAATATCTTCTAAATGAGGGAATAATATGTGTGAGGGTACCCCAGGAGAGTTCCAAATGTGTGTGGGTAGAATATATATCCCACGGGGGTAAAATTGAAAAAAGTTGAAAACATTTTTTTTTTGGAATTTAGTCATTTTTCCGGCGTTTATCAGACTTTCAGATAGGGGAAATGTCAGTGAGCATTCCGATTTCAGTTCCAGAGCGATTCGCCCAATGAGTCCTTGATATTTAGTCGTTTTCAGCCAATATTTAGGATTTTTGAAAATTTCCCTTTTTTGTGAAAATATCAACTAAATGAGGGAATAATATGTGTGAGGGTACCCCAGGAGAGTTCCAAATGTGTGTGGGTAGAATATATATCCCACGGGGGTAAAATTGAAAAAAGTTGAAAAAATTTTTTTTTGGAATTTAGTCATTTTTCCGGCGTTTATCAGACTTTCAGATGGGGAAATGTCAGTGAGCGTTCCGATTTCAGTTCCAGAGCGATTCGTCCAATGAGTCCTTGATATTTAGTCGTTTTCAGCCAATTTTCTGGATTTTTGAAAATTTCACTTTTTTGTGACAATATCCACTAAATGAGGGAATATTGTGTGTGACGGTACCCCAGGAGAGTTCCAAATGTGTGTGGGTAGAATATATATCCCACGGGGGTAAAATTGAAAAAAGTTGAAAACATTTTTTTTTTTGGACTTAGTCATTTTTCCGGCGTTTATCAAACTTTCAGATAGGGGAAATGTCAGTGAGCGTTCCGATTTCAGTTCAAGAACGATTCGCCCAATGAGTCCTTGATATTTAGTCGTTTTCAGCCAATTTTCTGGATTTTAGAAAATTTCACTTTTTTGTGAAAATATCCACTAAATGAGGGAATAATATGTGTGAGGGTACCCCAGGAGAGTTCCAAATGTGTGTGGGTAGAATATATATCCCACGGGGGTAAAATTGAAAAAAGTTGAAAACATTTTTTTTTTGGACTTAGTCATTTTTCCGGCGTTTATCAAACTTTCAGATAGGGGAAATGTCAGTGAGCGTACCAATTTCAGTTCAAGAGCGATTCGCCCAATGAGTCCTTGATATTTAGTCGTTTTCAGACAATATTTTGGATTTTTGAAAATTTCACTTTTTTGTGAAAATATCCACTAAATGAGGGAATAATATGTGTGAGGGTACCCCAGGAGAGTTCCAAATGTTTGGGGGTAGAATATATATCCCAAGGGGGTAAAATTGAAAAAAGTTGAAAACATTTTTTTTTGGACTTAGTCATTTTCCGGCGTTTATCAGACTTTCAGATGGGAAAGTGTCAGTGAGCATTCCGATTTCAGTTCCAGAGCGATTTGTCCAATGATTCCTTGATATTTAGTCGTTTTCAGCCAATTTTCTCGATTGTTGAAAATTTCACTTTTTTGTGAAAATATTCACTAAATGAGGTAATAATATGTGTGAGGGTACCCCAGGAGAGTTCCAAATGTGTGGGGGTAGAATATATATCACACGGGGGTAAAATTGAAAAAAGTTGAAAACATTTTTTTTTTCGACTTAGTCATTTTTCAGGCGTTTATCAGACTTTCAGATAGGGGAAATGTCAGTTAGCATTCCGATTTCAGTTCTAGAGCGATTCGCCCAATGAGTCCTTGATATTTAGTTGTTTTCAGCAAATATTTTGGATTTTTGAAAATTTCACTTTTTTGTGAAAATATCCACTAAATGAGGGAATAATATGTGTGAGGGTACCCCAGGAGAGTTCCAAATGCGTGTGGGTAGAATATATAACCCACGGGGGTAAAATTGAAAAAAGTTGAAAAATTTTTTTTTTTGACTTAGTCATTTTTCTGGCGTTTATCAGACTTTCAGATAGGGGAAATGTCAGTGAGCGTTCCGATTTCAATTTCAGAGCAATTCGCCCAATGACTCCTTGATATTTAGTCGTTTTCAGCCAATTTTCTGGATTTTTGAAAATTTCACTTTTTTGTGAAAATATCCACTAAATGAGGGAATAATATGTGTGAGCGTACCCCAGGAGAGTTCCAAATGTGTGTGGGTAGAATATATATCCCACGGGGGTAAAATTGAAAAAAGTTGAAAAAAATTTTTTTTTTGGACTTAGTCATTTTTCTGGCATTTATCAGACTTTCAGATAGGGGAAAAGTCAGTGAGCATTCCGATTTCAGTTCCAGAGCGATTCGCCCAATGAGTCCTTGATATTTAGTCGTTTTCAGCCAATATTTTCGATTTTTGAAAATTTCACTTTTTTGTGAAAATATCCACTAAATGAGGGAATAATATGTGTGAGGGTACCCCAGGAGAGTTCCAAATGTGTGTGGGTAGAATATATATCCCACGGGGGTAAAATTTAAAAAAGTTGAAAAAAATTTTTTTTTTGGACTTAGTCATTTTTCTGGCATTTATCAGACTTTCAGATAGGGGAAAAGTCAGTGAGCATTCCAATTTCAGTTCCAGAGCGATTCGCCCAATGAGTCCATGATATTTAGTCGTTTTCAGCAAATATTTTGGATTTTTGAAAATGTCACTTTTTTGTGAAAATATCCACTAAATGAGGGAATAATATGTGTGAGGGTACCCTAGGAGAGTTCCAAATGTGTGTGGGTAGAATATATATCCCACGGGGGTAAAATTGAAAAAACTTGAAAAAATTTTTTTTTGGGATTTAGTCATTTTTCCGGCGTTTCTCAGACTTTCAGACAGGGCAAATGTCAGTGAGCACTCCGATTTCAGTTCCAGAGCGATTCGCCCAATGAGTCCTTGATATTTAGTCGTTTTCAGCCAATTTGATGGATTTTTGAAATTTTCTCTTTTTTGTGAAAATATCCACTAAATGAGGGAATAATATGTGTGAGGGTACCCCAGGAGAGTTCCAAATGTGTGTGGGTAGAATATATATCCCACGGGGGTAAAATTGAAAAAAGTTGAAAAAAATTTTTTTTTTGGACTTAGTCATTTTTCTGGCATTTATCAGACTTTCAGATAGGGGAAATGTCAGTGAGCATTCCGATTTCAGTTCCAGAGCGATTCGCCCAATGACTCCTTGATATTTAGTCGTTTTCAGCCAATTTTCTGGATTTTTGAAAATTTCACTTTTTTGCGAAAATATCCTCTAAATGAGGGAATAATATGTGTGAGGGTACCCCAGGAGAGTTCCAAATGTGTATGGGTAGAATATATATTCCACGGGGATAAAATTGAAAAAAGTTGAAAACATTTTTTTTTTGGACTTAGTCATTTTTCCCGCGTTTATCAGACTTTCAGATAGGGAAAATGTCAGTGAGCATTCCGATTTCAGTTCCAGAGCGATTTGCCCAATGAGTCCTTGATATTTAGTCATTTTCAGCAAATATTTTGGATTTTTGAAAATTTCACTTTTTCGTGAAAATATCCACTAAATGAGGGAATAATATGTGTGAGGGTACCCCAGGAGAGTTCCAAATGTGTGTGGGTAGAATATATATCCCACGGGGATAAAATTGAAAAAAGTTGAAAACATTTTTTTTTTTGGACTTAGTCATTTTTCCGGCGTTTATCAGACTTTCAGATAGGGGAAATGTCAGTGAGCATTCCGATTTCAGTTCCAGAGCGATTCGCCCAATGAGTCTTTGATATTTAGTCGTTTTCAGCAAATATTTTGGATTTTTGAAAATTTCACTTTTTTGTGAAAATATCCACTAAATGAGGGAATAATATGTGTGATGGTACCCCAGGAGAGTTCCAAATGTGTGTGGGTAGAATATCTATCCCACGGGGGTAAAATTGAAAAAAGTTGAAAAAAAATTTTTTTTGGACTTATCATTTTTCCGACGTTTATCAGACTTTCAGATAGGGCAAATGTCAGTGAGCATTCCGATTTCAGTTCCAGAGCAATTCGCCCAATGAGTCCTTGATATTTCATAGTTTTCAGGCAATTTTCTGGATTTTTGAAAATTACACTTTTTGTGAAAATATCCACTAAATGAGGGAATAATATGTGTGAGGGTACCCCAGTAGAGTTCCAAATGTATGTGGGTAGAATATATATCCCACGGGGGCAAAATTGAAAAAAGTTGAAAAAATTTTTTTTTTGGACTTAGTCATTTTTCCGAAGTTTATCAGACTTTCAGATAGGGGAAAAGTCAGTGAGCGTTCCCATTTCAGTTCCAGAGCGATTTGCCCAATGACTCCTTGATATTTAGTCGTTTTCAGCCAATTTTCTGGATTTTTGAAAATTTCACTTTTTTGTGAAAATATCCTCTAAATGAGGGAATAATATGTGTGAGGGTACCCCAGGAGAGTTCCAAATGTGTGTGGGTAGAATGTATATCCCACGGGGGTAAAATTGAAAAAAGTTGAAAACATTATTTTTTTGGACTTAGTCATTTTTCCGCCGTTTATCAGATTTTCTGATAGGGGAAATGTCAGTGAGAATTCTGATTTCAGTTCCAGAGCGATTCGCCCAATGAGTCCTTGATATGTAGTCGTTTTCAGCAAATACTTTGGATTTTTGAAAATTTCACTTTTTTGTGAAAATATCCACTAAATGAGGGAATAATATGTGTGATGGTACCCCAGGAGAGTTCCAAATGTGTGTGGGTAGAATATATAACCCACGGGGGTAAAATTGAAAAAAGTTTAAAAAAAATTTTTTGGGGACTTAGTCATTTTTCTGGCGTTTATCAGATTTTCAGATAGGGGAAATGTCAGTGTGTGTTCCGATTTGAGTTCCAGAGTGATTTGCCCAATGACTCCTTGATATTTAGTCGTTTTCAGCCAATTTTCTGGATTTTTGAAAATTTCACTTTTTTGTGAAAATATCCACTAAATGAGGGAATAATATGTGTGAGGGTTCCCCAGGAGAGTTCCAAATGTGTATAGGTAGAATATAAAACCCACTGGGGTAAAATTGAAAAAAGTTTAAATTTTTTTTTTTTTTGACTTAGTCATTTTTTCGGCGTTTATCAGACTTTCAGATAGGGCAAATGTCAGTGAGCATTCCGATTTCAGTTCCAGAGCGATTTGCCCAATGACTCCTTGATATTTAGTCGTTTTCAGCTAATTTTCTGGATTTTTGAAAATTTCACTTTTTTGTGAAAATATCCACTAAATGAGGGAATAATATGTGTGAGGGTACCCCAGGAGAGTTCCCAATGTGTCTGGGTAGAATATATATCCCATGGGGGTAAAATTGAAAAAAGTTGAAAACATTTTTATTTTGAACTTAGTCATTTTTCCGGCGTTTAGCAGACTTTCAGATAGGGGAAATGTCAGTGAGCGTTCCGATTTCAGTTCCAGAGAGATTCGCCCAATGACTCCTTGATATTTAGTCGTTTTCAGCAAATATTTTTGATTTTTGAAAATTTCACTTTTTTGTGCAAATATCCACTAAATGAGGGAATAATATGTGTGAGGGTACACCAGGAGAGTTCCAAATGTGTGTGGGTAGAATATATATCCCACGGGGGTAAAATTGAAAAAAGTTGAAAAAAATTTTTTTTGGACTTACTCATTTTTCAGGCGTTTATCAGACTTTCAGATAGGGGAAATGTCAGTGAGCATTCCGATTTCAGTTCCAGAGCGATTCGCCCAATGAGTCCTTGATATTTAGTCGTTTTCAGCCAATATTTTGGATTTTTGAAAATTTCACTTTTTTGTGAAAATATCCACTAAATGAGGGAATAATATGTGTGAGGGTACCCCAGGAGAGTTCCAAATGTGTGTGGGTAGAATATACATCCCACCGGGGTAAAATTGAAAAAAGTTTAAAAAATTTTTTTTTTGGACTTAGTCATTTTTCCGGCGTTTATCAGACTTTCAGATAGGGGAAATGTCAGTGAGCATTCCGATTTCAGTTCCAGAGCGATTCGCCCAATGAGTGCTTAATATTTAGTCGTTTTCAGCCAATTTTCTGGATTTTTGAAAATTTCACTTTTTTTGAAAATATCCTCTAAATGAGGGAATAATATGTGTGAGGGTACCCCAGGAGAGTTCCAAATGTGTGTGGGTAGAATATATATCCCACGGGGGTAAAATTCAAAAAAGTTGACAAAAAATATTTTTGGGACTTAGTCATTTTTCAGCCGTTTATCAGACTTTCAGATAGGGGAAATGTCAGTGAGCATTCCGATTTCAGTTCCAGAGCGATTCGCCCAATGACTCCTTGATATTTAGTCGTTTTCAGCCAATTTTCTGGATTTTTGAAAATTTCACTTTTTTGCGAAAATATCCTCTAAATGAGGGAATAATATGTGTGAGGGTACCCCAGGAGAGTTCCAAATGTGTATGGGTAGAATATATATTCCACGGGGATAAAATTGAAAAAAGTTGAAAACATTTTTTTTTTGGACTTAGTCATTTTTCCCGCGTTTATCAGACTTTCAGATAGGGAAAATGTCAGTGAGCATTCCGATTTCAGTTCCAGAGCGATTCGCCCAATGAGTCCTTGATATTTAGTCGTTTTCAGCCAATATTTTCGATTTTTGAAAATTTCACTTTTTTGTGAAAATATCCACTAAATGAGGGAATAATATGTGTGAGGGTACCCCAGGAGAGTTCCAAATGTGTGTGGGTAGAATATATAACCCACGGGGGTAAAATTGAAAAAAGTTGAAAAAATTTATTTTTTGGACTTAGTCATTTTTGCAGCGTTTATCAGACTTTCAGATAGGGGAAATGTCAGTGAGCATTCCGATTTCAGTTCCAGAGCGATTCGCCCAATGAGTCCTTGATATTTAGTCGTTTTCAGCAAATATTTTGGATTTTTGAAAATTTCATTTTTTTGTGAAAATATCCACTAAATGAGGGAATAATATGTGTGAGGGTACCCCAGGAGAGTTCCAAATGTGTGTGGGTAGAATATATATCCCACGGGGGTAAAATTGAAAAAAGTTGAAAAAAATTTTTTCTTGAACTTAGTCATTTTTCAGGCGTTTATCAGACTTTCAGATAGGGGAAATGTCAGTGAGCATTCCGATTTCAGTTCCAGAGCGATTCGCCCAATGAGTCCTTGATATTTAGTCGTTTTCAGCCAATATTTTGGATTTTTGAAAATTTCACTTTTTTGTGAAAATATCCACTAAATGAGGGAATAATATGTGTGAGGGTACCCCAGGAGAGTTCCAAATGTGTGTGGGTAGAATATACATCCCACCGGGGTAAAATTGAAAAAAGTTTAAAAAATTTTTTTTTTGGACTTAGTCATTTTTCCGGCGTTTATCAGACTTTCAGATAGGGGAAATGTCAGTGAGCATTCCGATTTCAGTTCCAGAGCGATTCGCCCAATGAGTGCTTAATATTTAGTCGTTTTCAGCCAATTTTCTGGATTTTTGAAAATTTCACTTTTTTTGAAAATATCCTCTAAATGAGGGAATAATATGTGTGAGGGTACCCCAGGAGAGTTCCAAATGTGTGTGGGTAGAATATATATCCCACGGGGGTAAAATTCAAAAAAGTTGACAAAAAATATTTTTGGGACTTAGTCATTTTTCAGCCGTTTATCAGACTTTCAGATAGGGGAAATGTCAGTGAGCATTCCGATTTCAGTTCCAGAGCGATTCGCCCAATGACTCCTTGATATTTAGTCGTTTTCAGCCAATTTTCTGGATTTTTGAAAATTTCACTTTTTTGCGAAAATATCCTCTAAATGAGGGAATAATATGTGTGAGGGTACCCCAGGAGAGTTCCAAATCTGTATGGGTAGAATATATATCCCACGGGGATAAAATTGAAAAAAGTTGAAAACATTTTTTTTTTTGGACTTAGTCATTTTTCCGGCGTTTATCAGACTTTCAGATAGGGGAAATGTCAGTGAGCGTTCCGATTCCAGTTCCAGAGCGATTCGCCCAATGAGTCCTTGATATTTAGTCGTTTTCAGCAAATATTTTGGATTTTTGAAAATTTCACTTTTTTGTGAAAATATCCACTAAATGAGGGAATAATATGTGTGATGGTGCCCAGGAGAGTTCCAAATGTGTGTGGGTAGAATATCTATCCCACGGGGGTAAAATTGAAAAAAGTTGAAAAAATTTTTTTTTTGGACTTAGTCATTTTTCTGGCGTTTATCAGATTTTCAGATAGGGGAAATGTCAGTGTGTGTTCCGATTTGAGTTCCAGAGTGATTTGCCCAATGACTCCTTGATATTTAGTCGTTTTCAGCCAATTTTCTGGATTTTTGAAAATTTCACTTTTTTGTGAAAATATCCACTAAATGAGGGAATAATATGTGTGAGGGTTCCCCAGGAGAGTTCCAAATGTGTATAGGTAGAATATATAACCCACTGGGGTAAAATTGAAAAAAGTTTAAATTTTTTTTTTTTTTGACTTAGTCATTTTTTCGGCGTTTATCAGACTTTCAGATAGGGCAAATGTCAGTGAGCATTCCGATTTCAGTTCCAGAGCGATTCGCCCAATGACTCCTTGATATTTAGTCGTTTTCAGCTAATTTTCTGGATTTTTGAAAATTTCACTTTTTTGTGAAAATATCCACTAAATGAGGGAAAAATATGTGTGATGGTACCCCAGGAGAGTTCCAAATGTGTGTGGGTAGAATATATATCCCACGGGGGTAAAATTGAAAAAAGTTGAAAACATTTTTTTTTTGGACTTAGTCATTTTTCCGCCGTTTATCAGACTTTCAGATAGGGCAAATGTAAGTGAGCATTCCGATTTCAGTTCCAGAGCGATTCGCCCAATGACTCCTTGATATTTAGTCGTTTTCAGCTAATTTTCTGGATTTTTGAAAATTTCACTTTTTTTGTGAAAATATCCACTAAATAAGGGAAAAATATGTGTGAGGGTACCCCAGGAGAGTTCCAAATGTGTGTGGGTAGAATATATATCCCACCGGTGGAAAATTGAAAAAAGTTAAAAAAAAATTTTTTGGGGACTTAGTCATTTTTCAGCCGTTTATCAGACTTTCAGATAGGGCAAATGTCAGTGAGCATTCCGATTTCAGGTCCAGAGCGATTCGCCCAATGAGTCCTTGATATTTAGTCGTTTTCAGCAAATATTTTGGATTTTTGAAAATTTCACTTTTTTGTGAAAATATCCACTAAATGAGGGAATAATATGTGTGAGGGTACCCCAAGAGAGTTCCAAATGTGTGTGGGTAGAATATATAACCCACGGGGGTAAAATTGAAAAAAGTTGAAAAAATTTTTTTTTTGGACTTAGTCATTTTTCCGGCGTTTATCAGATTTTCAGATAGGGGAAATGTCAGTGTGTGTTCCGATTTGAGTTCCAGAGTGATTTGCCCAATGACTCCTTGATATTTAGTCGTTTTCAGCCAATTTTCTAGATTTTTGAAAATTTCACTTTTTTGTGAAAATATCCACTAAATGAGGGAATAATATGTGTGAGGGTACACCAGGAGAGTTCAAAATGTGTGTGGGTAGAATATTTATTCCACGGGGGTAAAATTGAAAAAAGTTGAAAAAAATTTTTTTTTGGACTTAGTCATGTTTCCAACGTTTATCAGACTTTCAGATAGGGCAAATGTCAGTGAGTGTTCCGATTTCAGTTCCAGAGCGATTCGCCCAATGAGTCCTTCATCTTTAGTCGTTTTCAGCAAATATTTTGGATTTTTGAAAATTTCACTTTTTTGTGAAAATATCCACTAAATGAGGAAATAATATGTGTGAGGGTACCCCAGGAGAGTTCCAAATGTGTGTGGGTAGAATATATAACCCACTGGGGTAAAATTGAAAAAAGTTTAAATTTTTTTTTTTTTTGACTTAGTCATTTTTTCGGCGTTTATCAGACTTTCAGATAGGGCAAATGTCAGTGAGCGTTCCGATTTCAGTTCCAGAGCGATTCGCTCAAAGAGTCCTTGATATTTAGTCGTTTTCAGCCAATATTTTGGATTTTTGAAAATTTCACTTTTTTGTGAAAATATCCACTAAATGAGGGAATAATATGTGTGAGGGTACCCCAGGAGAGTTCCAAATGTGTGTGGGTAGAATGTATATCCCACGGGGGTAAAATTGAAAAAAGTTGAAAACATTTTTTTTTTGGACTTAGTCATTTTTCCGGCGTTTATCAGACTTTCAGATAGGGGAAATGTCAGTGAGCGTTCCGATTTCAGTTCCAGAGCGATTCGCCCAATAAGTCCTTGATATTTCATAGTTTTCAGTCAATTTTCTGGATTTTTGAAAATTACACTTTTTGTGAAAATATCCACTAAATGAGGGAATAATATGTGTGAGGGTACCCCAGGAGAGTTCCAAATGTGTGTGGGTAGAATATATATCCCACCGGTGGAAAATTGAAAAAAGTTAAAAAAAGATTTTTTGGGGACTTAGTCATTTTTCCGGCGTTTATCAGATTTTCAGATAGGGGAAATGTCAGTGTGTGTTCCGATTTGAGTTCCAGAGTGATTTGCCCAATGACTCCTTGATATTTAGTCGTTTTCAGCCAATTTTCTGGATTTTTGAAAATTTCACTTTTTTGTGAAAATATCCACTAAATGAGGGAAAAATATGTGTGATTGTACCCCAGGAGAGTTCCAAATGTGTGTGGGTAGAATATATATCCCACGGGGGTAAAATTGAAAAAAGTTGAAAACATTTTTTTTTTGGACTTAGTCATTTTTCCGCCGTTTATCAGACTTTCAGATAGGGCAAATGTCAGTGAGCATTCCGATTTCAGTTCCAGAGCGATTCGCCCAATGAGTCCTTGATATTTAGTAGTTTTCAGCAAATATTTTGGATTTTTGAAAATTTCACTTTTTTATGAAAATATCCACTAAATGAGGGAATAATATGTGTGAGGGTACCCCAGGAGAGTTCCAAATGTGTGTGGGTAGAATATATATCCCACGGGGGTAAAATTGAAAAAAGTTGAAAACATTTTTTTTTTGGACTTAGTCATTTTTCCGCCGTTTATCAGACTTTCAGATAGGGCAAATGTCAGTGAGCATTCCGAATACAGTTCCAGAGCGATTCGCCCAATGAGTCCTTGATATTTAGTCGTTTTCAGCAAATATTTTGGATTTTTGAAAATTTCACTTTTTTGTGAAAATATCCACTAAATGAGGGAATAATATGTGTAAGGGTACCCCAGGAGAGTTCCAAATGTGTGTGGGTAGAATATATAACACACGGGGGTAAAATTGAAAAAAGTTGAAAAAATTTTTTTTTTGGACTTAGTCATTTTTCCGGCGTTTATCAGACTTTCAGATAAGGGAAATGTCAGTGAGCGTTCCGATTTCAGTTCCAGAGCGATTCGACCAATGATTCTTTGATATTTCATAGTTTTCAGGCAATTTTCTGGATTTTTGAAAATTACACTTTTTGTGAAAATATCCACTAAATGAGGGAATAATATGTGTAAGGGTACCCCAGGAGAGTTCCAAATGTGTGTGGGTAGAATATATAACACACGGGGGTAAAATTGAAAAAAGTTGAAAAAATTTTTTTTTTGGACTTAGTCATTTTTCTGGCGTTTATCAGACTTTCAGATAAGGGAAATGTCAGTGAGCGTTCCGATTTCAGGTCCAGAGCGATTCGCCCAATGACTCCTTGATATTTAGTCGTTTTCAGCTAATTTTCTGGATTTTTGAAAATTTCACTTTTTTTGTGAAAATATCCACTAAATGAGGGAAAAATATGTGTGAGGGTACCCCAGGAGAGTTCCAAATGTGTGTGGATAGAATATATATCCCACGGGGGTAAAATTGAAAAAAGTTGAAAACATTTTTTTTTTGGACTTAGTCATTTTTCCGCCGTTTATCAGACTTTCAGATAGGGCAAATGTCAGTGAGCATTCCGATTTCAGTTCCAGAGCGATTCGCCCAATGAGTCCTTGATATAAAGTCATTTTCAGCCAATATTTTGGATTTTTGAAAATTTCACTTTTTTATGAAAATATCCACTAAATGAGGGAATAATATGTGTGAGGGTACCCCAGTAGAGTTCCAAATGTATGTGGGTAGAATATATATCCCACGGGGGCAAAATTGACAAAAGTTGAAAAAAATTTTTTTTTGGACTTAGTCATTTTTCCGAAGTTTATCAGACTTTCAGATAGGGGAAAAGTCAGTGAGCGTTCCGATTTCAGTTCCAGAGCGATTCGCCCAATGAGTCCTTGATATTTAGACGTTTTCAGCAAATACTTTGGATTTTTGAAAATTTCACTTTTTTGTGAAAATATCCACTAAATGAGGGAATAATATGTGTGAGGGTTCCCCAGTAGAGTTCCAGATGTGTATAGGTAGAAAATATAACCCACTGGGGTAAAATTGAAAAAAGTTGAAAAATTTTTTTTTTTTGACTTAGTCATTTTTTCGGCGTTTATCAGACTTTCTGATAGGGCAAATGTCAGTGAGCATTCCGATTTCAGTTCCAGTGTGATTCGCCCAATGAGTCCTTGATATTTAGTCGTTTTCAGCCAATTTTCTGGATTTTTGAAAATTTCACTTTTTTGTGAAAATATCCACTAAATGAGGGAATAATATGTGTGAGGGTACCGCAGGAGAGTTCAAAATGTGTGTGGGTAGAATATTTATTCCACGGGGGTAAAATTGAAAAAAGTTGAAAAATTTTTTTTATTGGACTTAGTCATGTTTCCGACGTTTATAAGACTTTCAGATAGGACAAATGTCAGTGAGCATTCCGATTTCAGTTCCAGAGCGATTCGCCCAATGAGTCCTTGATATTTAGTCGTTTTCAGCCAATTTTCTGGATTTTTGAAAATGTCACTTTTTTGTGAAAATATCCACTAAATGAGGGAATAATATGTGTGAGTGTACCCCAGGAGAGTTCCAAATGTGTGTGGGTAGAATATATAACCCACGGGGGTAAAATTGAAAAAAGTTGAAAAAATTTTTTTTTTGGACTTAGTCATTTTTCCGGCGTTTATCAGATTTTCAGATAGGGGAAATGTCAGTGTGTGTTCCGATTTGAGTTCCAGAGTGATTCGCCCAATGACTCCTTGATATTTAGTCGTTTTCAGCCAATTTTCTGGATTTTTGAAAATTTCACTTTTTTGTGAAAATATCCACTAAATGAGGGAATAATAATATGTGTGAGGGTACCCCAGGAGAGTTCCAAATGTGTGTGGGTAGAATATATAACCCACGGGGGTAAAATTGAAAAAAGTTGAAAATTGTTTTTTTTTTTACTTTGTCATTTTTTTGGCGTTTATCAGACTTTCTGATAGGGCAAATGTCAGTGAGCATTCCGATTTCAGTTCCAGAGCGATTCGCCCAATGAGTCCTTGATATTTAGTCGTTTTCAGACAATTTTCTGGATTTTTGAAAATTTCACTTTTTTGTGAAAATATCCACTAAATGAGGGAATAATATGTGTGAGGGTACCCCAGGAGAGTTCAAAATGTGTGTGGGTAGAATGTTTATTCCACGGGGGTAAAATTGAAAAAAGTTGAAAAAAATTTTTTTTTGGACTTTGTCATTTTTCCGACGTTTATCAGACTTTCAGACAGGGCAAATGTCAGTGAGTGTTCCGATTTCAGTTCCAGAGCGATTCACCCAATGAGTCCTTGATATTTAGTTGTTTTCAGCAAATATTTTGGATTTTTGAAAATTTCACTTTTTTGTGAAAATATCCACTAAATGAGGGAATAATATGTGTGAGGGTACCCCAGGAGAGTTCCAAATGTGTGTGGGTAGAATATATAACCCACGGGGGTAAAATTGAAAAAAGTTGAAAAAAATTTTTTTTTTGGACTTAGTCATTTTTCTGGCGTTTATCAGACTTTCAGATAGGGGAAATGTCAGTGAGTGTTCCGATTTCAGTTCCAGAGCGATTCGCCCAATGACTCCATGATATTTAGTCGTTTTCAGCCAATTTTCTGGATTTTTGAAAATTTCACTTTTTTGTGAAAATATCCACTAAATGAGGGAAAGATATGTGTGAGGGTACCCCAGGAGAGTTCCAAATGTGTGTGGGTAGAATATTTATCCCACGGGGGTAAAATTGAAAAAAGTTGAAAAAAAAATTTTTTTGGACTTAGTAATTTTTCCGAAGTTTATCAGACTTTCAGATAGGTGAAATGTCAGTGAGCGTTCCGTTTTCAGTTCCAGAGCGATTCGCCCAATGACTCCTTGATATTTCATAGTTTTCAGGCAATTTTCTGGATTTTTGAAAATTTCACTTTTTTGTGAAAATATCCACTAAATGAGGGAAAGATATGTGTGAGGGTACCCCAGGAGAGTTCCAAATGTGTATAGGCAGAATATATAACCCACTGGGGTAAAATTGAAAAAAGTTGAAAATTGTTTTTTTTTTACTTTGTCATTTTTTTGGCGTTTATCAGACTTTCTGATAGGGCAAATGTCAGTGAGCATTCCGATTTCAGTTCCAGAGCGATTCGCCCAATGAGTCCTTGATATTTAGTCGTTTTCAGCCAATTTTCTGGATTTTTGAAAATGTCACTTTTTTGTGAAAATATCCACTAAATGAGGGAATAATATGTGTGAGTGTACCCCAGGAGAGTTCCAAATGTGTGTGGGTAGAATATATAACCCACGGGGGTAAAATTGAAAAAAGTTGAAAAAATTTTTTTTTTGGACTTAGTCATTTTTCCGGCGTTTATCAGATTTTCAGATAGGGGAAATGTCAGTGTGTGTTCCGATTTGAGTTCCAGAGTGATTCGCCCAATGACTCCTTGATATTTAGTCGTTTTCAGCCAATTTTCTGGATTTTTGAAAATTTCACTTTTTTGTGAAAATATCCACTAAATGAGGGAATAATAATATGTGTGAGGGTACCCCAGGAGAGTTCCAAATGTGTGTGGGTAGAATATATAACCCACGGGGGTAAAATTGAAAAAAGTTGAAAATTGTTTTTTTTTTTACTTTGTCATTTTTTTGGCGTTTATCAGACTTTCTGATAGGGCAAATGTCAGTGAGCATTCCGATTTCAGTTCCAGAGCGATTCGCCCAATGAGTCCTTGATATTTAGTCGTTTTCAGACAATTTTCTGGATTTTTGAAAATTTCACTTTTTTGTGAAAATATCCACTAAATGAGGGAATAATATGTGTGAGGGTACCCCAGGAGAGTTCAAAATGTGTGTGGGTAGAATGTTTATTCCACGGGGGTAAAATTGAAAAAAGTTGAAAAAAATTTTTTTTTGGACTTTGTCATTTTTCCGACGTTTATCAGACTTTCAGACAGGGCAAATGTCAGTGAGTGTTCCGATTTCAGTTCCAGAGCGATTCACCCAATGAGTCCTTGATATTTAGTTGTTTTCAGCAAATATTTTGGATTTTTGAAAATTTCACTTTTTTGTGAAAATATCCACTAAATGAGGGAATAATATGTGTGAGGGTACCCCAGGAGAGTTCCAAATGTGTGTGGGTAGAATATATAACCCACGGGGGTAAAATTGAAAAAAGTTGAAACAAATTTTTTTTTTGGACTTAGTCATTTTTCTGGCGTTTATCAGACTTTCAGATAGGGGAAATGTCAGTGAGTGTTCCGATTTCAGTTCCAGAGCGATTCGCCCAATGACTCCATGATATTTAGTCGTTTTCAGCCAATTTTCAGGATTTTTGAAAATTTCACTTTTTTGTGAAAATATCCACTAAATGAGGGAAAAATATGTGTGAGGGTACCCCAGGAGAGTTCCAAATGTGTGTGGGTAGAATATTTATCCCACGGGGGTAAAATTGAAAAAAGTTGAAAAAAATTTTTTTTTGGACTTAGTCATTTTTCCGGCGTTTATCAGACTTTCAGATAGGGGAAATGTCAGTGAGTGTTCCGATTTCAGTTCCAGAGCGATTCGCCCAATGACTCCTTGATATTTAGTCGTTTTCAGCCAATTTTCTGGATTTTTGAAAATTTCACTTTTTTGTGAAAATATCCACTAAATGAGGGAAAGATATGTGTGAGGGTACCCCAGGAGAGTTCCAAATGTGTGTGGGTAGAATATTTATCCCACGGGGGTAAAATTGAAAAAAGTTGAAAAAAAAATTTTTTTTGGACTTAGTAATTTTTCCGAAGTTTATCAGACTTTCAGATAGGTGAAATGTCAGTGAGCGTTCCGTTTTCAGTTCCAGAGCGATTCGCCCAATGACTCCTTGATATTTCATAGTTTTCAGGCAATTTTCTGGATTTTTGAAAATTTCACTTTTTTGTGAAAATATCCACTAAATGAGGGAAAGATATGTGTGAGGGTACCCCAGGAGAGTTCCAAATGTGTATAGGCAGAATATATAACCCACTGGGGTAAAATTGAAAAAAGTTGAAAATTGATTTTTTTTACTTTGTCATTTTTTTGGCGTTTATCAGACTTTCTGATAGGGCAAATGTCAGTGAGCATTCCGATTAAAGTTCCAGAGCGATTCGCCCAATGACTCCTTGATATTTAGTCGTTTTCAGCCAATTTTCTGGATTTTTGAAAATTTCACTTTTTTGTGAAAATATCCTCTAAATGAGGGAATAATATGTGTGAGGGTACCCCAGGAGAGTTCCAAATGTGTGTGGGTAGAATATATATCCCACGGGGGTAAAATTGAAAAAAGTTGAAAACATTTTTTTTTTGGACTTAGTCATTTTTCCGCCGTTTATCAGACTTTCAGATAGGGCAAATGTCAGTGAGCATTCCGATTTCAGTTCCAGAGCGATTCGCCCAATGAGTCCTTGATATTTCATAGTTTTCAGGCAATTTTCTGGATTTTTGAAAATTACACTTTTTGTGAAAATATCCACTAAATGAGGGAATAATATGTGTGAGGGTACCCCAGGAGAGTTCCAAATATGTGTGGGTAGAATATATATCCCACGGGGTAAAATTGAAAAAATTGAAAAAAATTTTTTTTTGGACTTAGTCATTCTTCAAGCGTTTATCAGACTTTCAGATAGGGCAAATGTCAGTGAGCGTTCCAATTTCAGTTCCAGAGCGATTCACCCAATGAGTCCTTAATATTTAGTCGTTTTCAGTAAATATTTTGGATTTTTGAAAATTTCACTTTTTTGCGAAAATATCCACTAAATGAGGGAATAATATGTGTGAGGGTACCCCAGGAGAGTTCCAAATGTGTGTGGGTAGAATATATAACCCACGGGGGTAAAATTGAAAAAAGTTGAAAACATTTTTTTTTTGGACTTAGTCATTTTTCCGGCGTTTATCAGACTTTCAGATAGGGGAAATGTCAGTGAGCGTTCTGATTTCAGTTCCAGAGCGATTCGCCCAATGAGTCCTTGATATTTCATAGTTTTCAGGCAATTTTCTGGATTTTTGAAAATTACACTTTTTGTGAAAATATCCACTAAATGAGAGAATAATATATGTGAGGGTACCCCAGGAGAGTTCCAAATGTGTGTGGGTAGAATATTTATCCCACGGGGTAAAATTGAAAAAAGTTGAAAAAAATTTTTTTTTGGCCTTATCATTTTTCCAGCGTTTATCAGACGTTCAGATAGGGCAAATGTCAGTGAGCATTCCGATTTCAGTTCCAGAGCGATTCGCCCTATGATTCCTTGATATTTCGTCGTTTTCAGCCAATTTTCTGGATTTTTGAAATTTTCACTTTTTTGTGAAAATATCCACTAAATGAGGGAATAATATGTGTGAGGGTACCCCAGGAGAGTTCCAAATGTGTGTGGGTAGAATATATAACCCACGGGGGTAAAATTGAAAAAAGTTGAAAACATTTTTTTTTTGGACTTAGTCATTTTTCCGCCGTTTATCAGACTTTCAGATAGGGCAAATGTCAGTGAGCATTCCGATTTCAGTTCCAGAGCGATTCGCCCAATGAGTCCTTGATATTTCGTCGTTTTCAGCCAATTTTCTGGATTTTTGAAACTTTCACTTTTTTGTGAAAATATCCACTAAATGAGGGAATAATATGTGTGAGGGTACCCCAGGAGAGTTCCAAATGTGTGTGGGTAGACTATATAACCCACAGGGGTAAAATAGAAAAAAGTTGAAAAAAAATTTTTTTTTTACTTATTCATTTTTCCGGCGTTTATCAGACTTTCAGATAGGGCAAATGTCATTGAGTATTCCGATTTCAGTTCCAGAGCGTTTCACCCAATGAGTCCTTGATATTCAGTCGTTTTCAGCCAATATTTTGGATTTTTGAAAATTTCACTTTTTTGTGAAAATATCCACTAAATGAGGGAAAAATATGTGTGAGGGTACCCCAGGAGAGTTCCAAATGTGTGTGGGTAGAATATATAACCCACGGGGGTAAAATAGAAAAAAGTTGAAAAAAAATTTTTTTTTTACTTATTCATTTTTCCGGCGTTTATCAGACTTTCAGATAGGGGAAATGTCAGTGAGCGTTCTGATTTCAGTTCCAGAGCGATTCGCCCAATGAGTCCTTGATATTCAGTCGTTTTCAGCCAATATTTTGGATTTTTGAAAATTTCACTTTTTTGTGAAAATATCTGCTCAGTGAGGGAATAATATGTGTGAGGGTACCCCAGGAGAGTTCGAAACGTGTGTGGGTAGAATATTTATCCCACGGGGGTAAAATTGAAAAAAGTTAAAAAAAAAATTTTTTTTTACTTATTCATTTTTCCGGCGTTTATCAGACTTTCAGATAGGGGAAATGTCAGTGAGCATTCCGATTTCAGTTCCAGAGCGATTTGTCCAATGAGTCCTTGATATTTCGTCGTTTTCAGCCAATTTTCTGGATTTATGAAATTTTCACTTTTTTGTGAAAATATCCACTAAATGAGGGAATAATATGTGTGAGGGTACCCCAGGAGAGTTCCAAATGTGTGTGGGTAGAATATATATCCCACGGGGGTAAAATTGAAAAAAGTTGAAAAAATTTTTTTTTTGGACTTAGTCATTTTTCAAGCGTTTATCAGACCTTCAGATAGGGGAAATGTCAGTGAGCGTTCCGATTTCAGTTCCAGAGCGATTCGCCCAATGACTCCTTGATATTTAGTCGTTTTCAGCCAATTTTCTGGATTTTTGAAAATTTCACTTTTTTGTGAAAATATCCTCTAAATGAGGGAATAATATGTGTGAGGGTACCCCAGGAGAGTTCCAAATGTGTGTGGGTAGAATACATAACCCACAGGGGTAAAATAGAAAAAAGTTGAAAAAAAATTTTTTTTTTACTTATTCATTTTTCCGCCGTTTATCAGACTTTCAGATAGGGCAAATGTCAGTGAGCATTCCGATTTCAGTTCCAGAGCGATTCGCCCAATGAGTCCTTGATATAAAGTCGTTTTCAGCCAATATTTTGGATTTTTGAAAATTTCATTATTTTGTGAAAATATCCACTAAATGAGGGAATAATATGTGTGAGGGTACCCCAGGAGAGTTCCAAATGTGTGTGGGTAGAATACATAACCCACAGGGGTAAAATAGAAAAAAGTTGAAAAAAAATTTTTTTTTTACTTATTCATTTTTCCGGCGTTTATCAGACTTTCAGATAGGGGAAATGTCAGTGAGCGTTCTGATTTCAGTTCCAGAGCGATTCGCCCAATGAGTCCTTGATATTTCATAGTTTTCAGGCAATATTCTGGATTTTTGAAAATTACACTTTTTGTGAAAATATCCACTAAATGAGGGAATAATATGTGTGAGGGTACCCCAGGGGAGTTCCAAATGTGTGTGGGTAGAATATTTATCCCACGGGGGTAAAATTGAAAAAATTTGAAAAAAATTTTTTTTGGACTTATCATTTTTCCGGCGTTTATCAGACGTTCAGATAGGGCAAATGTCAGTGAGCATTCCGATTTCAGTTCCAGAGCGATTCGCCCAATGAGTCCTTGATATTTCGTCGTTTTCAGCCAATTTTCTGGATTTTTGAAATTTTCACTTTTTTGTGAAAATATCCACTAAATGAGGGAATAATATGTGTGAGGGTACCCCAGGAGAGTTCCAAATGTTTATGGGTAGAATATATATCCCACGGGGGTAAAATTGAAAAAAGTTTAAAAAAAATTTTTTTTTACTTAGTCATTTTTCCGAAGTTTATCAGACTTTCATATAGGTGAAATGTCAGTGAGCGTTCCGATTTCAGTTCCAGAGTGATTCGCCCAATGAGTCCTTGATATTTCATAGTTTTCAGGCAATTTTGTGGATTTTTGAAAATTACACTTTTTGTGAAAATATCCACTAAATGAGGGAATAATATGTGTGAGGGTACCCCAGGAGAGTTCCAAATGTGTGTGGGTAGAATATTTATCCCACGGGGGTAAAATTGAAAAAATGTGAAAAAAATTTTTTTTTGGACTTAGTCATTTTTCAAGCGTTTATCAGACTTTCAGATAGGGGAAATGTCAGTGAGCGTTCCAATTTCAGTTCCAGAGCGATTCACCCAATGAGTCCTTGATATTTAGTCGTTTTCAGTAAATATTTTGGATTTTTGAAAATTTCACTTTTTTGCGAAAATATCCACTAAATGAGGGAGTAATATGTGTGGGGGTACCCCAGTAGAGTTCCAAATGTGTGTGGGTAGAATATATAACCCACGGGGGTAAAATATAAAAAAGTTGAAAAAATTTTTTTTTTTTACTTATTCATTTTTCCGGCGTTTATCAAACTTTCAGATAGGTCAAATGTCATTGAGTATTCCGATTTCAGTTCCAGAGCGTTTCACCCAATGAGTCCTTGATATTCAGTCGTTTTCAGCCAATATTTTGGATTTTTGAAAATTTCACTTTTTTGTGAAAATATCTACTCAGTGAGGGAGTAATATGTGTGAGGGTACCCTAGGAGAGTTCAAAATGTGTGTGGGTAGAATATTTATCCCACGTGGGTAAAATTGTAAAAAGTTGAAAAAAAATTTTTTTTCTACTTAGTCATTTTTCCGACGTTTATCAGACTTTCAGATAGGGGAAATGTCAGTGAGCGTTCCGATTTCAGTTCCAGAGCGATTCGCCCAATGACTCCTTGATATTTAGTCGTTTTCAGCCAATATTTTGGATTTTTGAAAATTTCATTATTTTGTGAAAATATCCACTAAATGAGGGAATAATATGTGTGAGGGTACCCCAGGAGAGTTCCAAATGTGTATAGGTAGAATATATAACCCACAGGGGTAAAATATAAAAAAGTTGAAAAAATTTTTTTTTTTTACTTATTCATTTTTCCGGCGTTTATCAAACTTTCAGATAGGTCAAATGTCATTAAGTATTCCGATTTCAGTTCCAGAGCGTTTCACCCAATGAGTCCTTGATATTCAGTCCTTTTCAGCAAATATTTTGGATTTTTGAAAATTTCACTTTTTTGTGCAAATATCCACTAAATGAGGGAATAATATGTGTGAGGGTACCCCAGGAGAGTTCCAAATGTGTGTGGTAGAATATATATCACACGGGGGGTAAAATTGAAAAAAGTTGAAAAAATTTTTTTTTTGGACTTAGTCATTTTTCCGGTGTTTATCAGTCTTTCAGATAGGACAAATGTCAATGAGCGTTCCGATTTGAGTTCCAGAGCGATTCACCCAATGAGTCCTGGATATTTAGTAGTTTTCAGCCAATATTTTGGATTTTTGAAAATTTCTCTTTTTTGTGAAAATATCCACTAAATGAGGGAATAATATGTGTGAGGGTACCCCAGGAGAGTTCCAAATGTGTGTGGTAGAAGATATATCCCACAGGGTTAAAACTGAAAAAAGTTGAAAAAAAATTTTTTTTGGACTTAGTCAATTTTCCGGAATTATCAGACTTTCAGATAGTGGAAATGTCAGTGAGCGTTCCGATTTCAGTTCCAGAGTGGTTCGCCCAATGAGTCCTTGATATTTCGTCGTTTTCAGGCAATTTTCTGGATTTTTGAAAATTTCACTTTTTTGTGAAAATATCCACTAAATGAGGGAATAATATGTGTGAGGGTACCCCAGGAGAGTTACAAATGTGTGTGGGTAGAAAATATATCACACGGGGGGTAAAATTGAAAAAAGAGGAAAAAATTATTTTTTTCGACTTAGTCATTTTTCGGGCGTTTATCAGACTTTCAGATAGAGCAAATGTCATTGAGCATACCGATTTCAATTCCAAGGCGATTCGCCCAATGAGTCCTTGATATTTAGTCGTTTTCAGCCAATATTTTGGATTTTTGAAAATTTCACTTTTTTGTGAAAATATCCACTAAATGAGGGAATAATATGTGTGAGGGTACCCCAGGAGAGTTCCAAATGTGTGTGGTAGAATATATATCACACGGGGGGTAAAATTGAAAAAAGTTGAAAAAATTTTTTTTTTGAACTTAGTCATTTTTCCGGTGTTTATCAGTCTTTCAGATAGGGCAAATGTCAATGAGCGTTCCGATTTCAGTTCCAGAGTGGTTCGCCCAATGAGTCCTTGATATTTAGTCGTTTTCAGCCAATTTTCTGGATTTTTGAAAATTTCACTTTTTTGTGAAAATATCCACTAAATGAGGGAATAATATGTGTGAGGGTACCCCAGGAGAGTTCCAAATGTATGTGAGTCGAATATATATCCCACGGGGGTAAAATTGAAAGGAGTTGGAAAAAATTTTTTTTTGGACTTAGTCATTTTTCCGGCATTTATCAGACTTTCAGATAGGGGAAATGTCAGTGAGCATTCCGATTTCAGTACCAGAGCGATTCGCCCAATGAGTCTTTGATATTTAGTAGTTTTCAGCAAATATTTTGGATGTTTGAAAATTTCACTTTTTTGTGAAAATATCCACTAAATGAGGGAATAATATGTGTAAGGGTACCCCAGGAGAGTTCCAAATGTGTGTGGGTAGAATATATATCCCACGGGGTTAAAATTGAAAAAAGTTGAAAAAATTATTTTTTTGGGCTTAGTCATTTTATCACACTTTCAGATAGGGGAAATGTCAGTGAGCGTTCCGATTTCAGTTCCAGAGCGATTCGCCCAATGAGTCCTTGATATTTAGTCATTTTCCGACAATTTCTGGATTTTTGAAAATTTCACTTTTTTGTGAAAATATCCACTAAATGAGGGAATAATATGTGTGAGGGTACCCCAGGAGAGTTCCAAATGTGTGTGGGTAGAATATATATCCCACGGGGGTAAAATTGAAAAAAGTTGAAAAATTTTTTTTTTTGGGCTTAGTCATTTTTTCAGACTTTCAGATAGGGCATATGTCAGTGAGCATTCCGATTTCAGTTCCAGAGCGATTCGCCCAATGAGTCCTTGATATTTAGTAGTGTTGAGCCACCCCCGTAGTGTTCGAGTTCGGTTCGGTTCGTCGAACACCCGTGTGTTCGCCGAACTGTTCGTCGAACTGTTCGTCGAACACCTTCGAACACCGTTAAAACCAATGGCAGGCAAACAAAAACACATAGAAACACATAGAAAACACCTTCAAAGGTGTCCAAAAGCTGACAAACTGCTCAGAAGACATAACTAACACATGGAAAAGTGACAAGTACATATAGCCATGCGAAAATAAAAGAGGTGGAGGAGTAAAAGGAGGGGGAGACACAGATATAGGCATGTCATGCCCTTCTAAAATCCAAAAAGTGAGAAGCCGACACGGCCAGACCGCTCCTGCCCGTGCCACCTCCGTGTCGCCGGGTTTGTGCCAGAGCCGCGGTGAACCCTGATTGCCAGCCCCCCTCTCCCAATACTGGTGCCTGTCCGCTGGTGGGTCGAGCGAGCCCCCCTGTGGTGGAGGCAGCTCTAAGCTTTTTTATTTAAATTGTCTCTCTAATTTGAATGAATACACTTTAAATCCATTTACAAGGAACTATTGGAGGGCAAGTCTCATGCCAGCAGCCGCGTAATTCCAGCTCCAGTAGCGTCCACTAAAGCTGCTGCAGTTAAAAAGCTTTTATAAGGATCGAGCTCGGCTGTCCACCGCAAGGCATCCTACTGCCAGTCCCAGCCCCTATGCCTTGGGGTGCCTCCTGATGCTCTTCACTGAGTATCCCGTGGTCCCGAAGCATTTCCTTTGAAAAAATTAAGTGTCCAAACTACAGGTGGTGTAGCTTGCTTAACAGCCGGGATAATCCGCTGACTAGCAGACACTGCTACTAGGCACAAAGTATTTCCTGGGCTAGATGCAGTTAAAAATTTGTAATTAGATACTCTCGTTGGATGCTGAGAAAGCATTCCATAGAGTCTCCTGGCACGCCATATATGATTCTCTTAAAAAGCTTGGGGTAGGGGTCTAGGGGACCCTTTTATAGCCAAAATCACGGCCCTGTATCACAATACGTCACCTAGGCTGAAGATAAATGGAACTGTAGCACCCTGAGGGCTCGGTTGCTACAGAGGTATTGCACCTCACCCAGAGGTGTGATAGCTCACTCTCAGGTAAGGATGGAGTGTGGATCAGGACCCGACACCTGCATGCATTACACCACATTGCCGTGGGGCAGGGCGACCAATATGCCAATAAGATGGGCACGACAGTCCCTGTCCCTGGCTGGAGTGGGGGGAGGGAACACTGAGGAAGGGGAACCCTGTAGTGCAGGAGCAGGGAGGAAGCAGTTCCTGGGTGCATTGAGAAGGGAGTATAAAAGGTGGGCACCATCTTAGTTCAGTGCAGAGAAGTCTGAGCAGAAGTGGCAGGGAGCAGGGGCTCTGCATGAGCTCTGCTCCGGAGGCGGGCCTAGTAACAGAGGCCCAGGCCTGGAAGAGGGAGAAGGAAGGAAATGGAGCGGAGAAGGCTCCAGGAACGAGGAATGAAGGGATCCCAGGGGTGCGGACGGGCGAGTCGCCACCGCACGCCCGAATCCACCTGCGTGGAGGGGTCAGGCCAAAGGGGGAGACCGGTCCCCGAACTAGTGGAGGCAGGAAACGACCCTCAGCTAGAAACCGGAGGCTCTGACATTTTATGTGGCGCAGCCCCTCGCTACACCCACTAGGAAGGCACCACATAGGGTCAGGGAAACTGGCGCCAAGTTTACCAAGAGGAGGCCCGAGGCAGCCGGACAGAAGTGTTGGTAAGAAAGGCCAGACAAAGGACACACAAAGGGGGTCCTGTGAAGCGCTCCAAAGTTATCTGGGAGTTGTCTGAGCCCCTCACCTGGTGAGCACAGTACGACGTGGGCAGCCGTTACCTGCAGACGTGGTCTGGATAATAAGAACTGTGAGTAAAGGCCCTGAACTGCATCACTGACTCCGTGTCGTTACTGCTGCTGCCCTGCACCATCACCCCCATCCTCCGCATACACTGCCCTGAGGCTATACTCCTCCCGTGGGGAGTTATGCTACGCTCTGCTGCACCCACAACACCAGCCTCAGCGGTCTACCCTGTAGCGGCGGTTCACTCTGATCGCAATCCACAGGTGGCGTAGTCGGACATTTAAACATCAAAACCACATAAATAGTTCCGCCACTGGTTTGACCACCCTGAGCCACGGAACCGGGTCGCCGCCACGAAGACTACAACCACCAGCATCCACCAAAAAGGGTCCGGCTCCGGATGTCCCAAGGCCCAGGGGGTGCATCAGAACATTTTCATCACCTTTCACAATCACCAATGGGACAAGGCAGGGATGTCCTCTGTCCCCTCTCTTATACATCCTAGTGACGGAGCACCTGCTCTCATCAATTCGCCATAACCCCAATATTAGGTGGATTGAGGTGGGAGGCACCGAGTACAAGTGCTCTCTATTTGCTGATGATGTCCTAGTATATATCACTCAATCACATATATCCATCCATGCTGTTATGGCTGAAATAGATCACTTTGTTACATGGTCAAATTTAAAAATCAATGCAGCGAAGTCTGAGGCCCTCGATGTCTCCCTCGCCAAATCCATATAGGATTCCATCCAGTCCAAATTTCCCTTTGCCTGGCCCTCACAGGGTATCAAATACTTAGGAATTCCTATTCATAGAGACCTCTCCCATCTATGTTATCTTAATTTTGGGCCCTTTATTGAACAACTCCATACAGACCACGTTTGGCAAGTTAGAACTGTAAGATTCACTACGTGAACCACTGGTGTTTTGTGGAAAAGCACATTTACACTGTGTTTCAAATTATTATGCAAAAAGTGTTTAGGAGTGATAAGGGAAGAATTTGTTTGTTTGTCAGTTAAACTCATTGATGGTGATGTGTGTCAGGGCTCTTTATATCACTGTAAGCAATTGCAGACACCTGTGCTAATTAGTTTGGCAGGTGTGTCCAATGAAAGGCAAGACTACTTAAGAAGGCTCTCTCACATTATTAAGCAGCCTACATTTTCTGCCAAAATGGGAAAGAAAAAGGATGTGTCGGCTGCTGAGAAGCAACAAACTGTGGAGTGTTTAGGTCAAGGCATGACTACAATCAACATTGTGCGATGATCAGGATGAAGTGTCTTGGCAATCAAGAAGTATGTAGCTGATTCACAGTACACACGTGTGCGTGCTGATAAGGGCAAATTGAGGACTCTTTCCTACAGGCAATTACGTCAGGTTGAAAGAGCAGCGGCAAAAAAGCCTTGTCATAGCAGCAGACAAGTTTTTGAAGCTGCTTGTGCCTCCAACGTCCCCCGAACAACAAGATGCAGGGTCCTTCAGAGGTTTGCAGCTGTGCATATGCCATCCTGTCGACCTCCTCTATCCACTTCACACAAGCAGAAACGGCTCCAGTGGGCCAAACATTACATGAAGACTGATTTCAAAACTGTTTTGTTCACGGATGAGTGCCGTGCAGCGCTCGATGGTCCAGATGGATGGAGTGGAGGATGGCTGGTTGATGGACACCCCACGCAAACACGGCTACAGCGCCAACAAGGAGGAGGTGGAGTAATGTATTGGGCTGGAATCATGGGGAGAGAGATTGTCGGCCCCTTTAGGATCCCTAAAGGCGCTAAAGATGAACTCCATAATGTATGTGGATTTTCTCAAACAGCACTTCCTGCCATGGTTCAAGAAGAAGAACCGTGTATTTCACAGCAAGATCATTTTTCTGCATGATAATGCACCATCTCATGCTGCACATAAAACATCTGCATCTCTGGCTGATATGGGCATAAAAGGGGACAAACTTATGGTGTGACCCCCCATGCTCCCCTGACCTCTACCCCATTCAGAACCTTTGGAGCATCATTAAAAGGAGTGTCTATGATGGCGGGAGGCAGTTCACATCTAAGCAACAGCTCTGGGAGGGTATTCTGTCCTCATGCAAAACAATTGAAGCAGAAACCATCCAAAACCTGACAAATTCAATGGACGAGAGAGTTCAGAAGCTCCTTTCGAACAAGGGGTCCTATGTGAAAATGTAACATCACCTAGAATAAAGTTTTGAGTTGAAAACTGTTTGATTTCAGTTTCTAACAACCTGCTAATGCTTATAATTTCAAAAATGACCATTTTTTTGGTCTTTATTAAAATGAAAAGGTTGATCGAAAAGTTTGGGGGATCTAAGAGTGTGGCAACCCAGTAGTCATGATTACTTCGAATTCTGACAATATGAGGGTCATGCTGCAGGTAGTGCAGCAAGAAGGCACTTATGTGTCTTGCGCATCTCGGAGCCCCAAAATTATTTTCCGGGCTAGATGCAGCTAAAAATTATTATTAATTTTAAATCTGGTGAAGCTTTAGTATAGATGGCCTAATAGGATCAGTGCTGCACACTGCTACAAAGCCCAAATTATTTTCCAGTCAAGATACAGATAAACATGATTAGTAATTTTAAATCTGGTGGAGCTTATTATAGATGGCCTAATAGAATCAGTGCTGCACACTGCTACAAAGCCCAAATTATTTTCCAGCCAAGATACAGATAAACATGATTAGTAATTTGAAAGCTTAAAACGGTTGGTAGGGTGATTTTAACCAATCATCAAGCTTTTACTCTCCCCAGGATGACACAGGGGTAGAAAAGTCGTTTCGGATCCATGATTTGTTCATCTTTATGAACGTGAGTCTGTCTACATTATCAGTGGAGAGCCGCGTGCGCTTATCTGTCAGCACACCACCAGCAGCGCTGAACACACGTTCAGACAGAACGCTGGCTGCGGGGCATGACAAGATCTCCAAGGCGTAAGTGGCTAGCTCCGGCCATTTATCCAGATTGGAAGCCCAAAAAGAGCAAGGGTCCAGTGACACAGTCGTGGCTTCAATGTTTACTTGGAGATACTCCTGTACCATCGTCTCTAGGCGTTGACTATGTGTCACACTTCTTGTCTCCTGTGGCCTTGCAAAGGATGGGCTAAAAAAGTGGTGAAATGATTCCGCAAAATTGATGTTACCAGCAGATACTGTGGTTCTGTTACGGTTTGAGTGCTGAACACTTGACGGTCCCACGGTTGGCAAGTTGGAACTGTGAGATTCACTACGTGCACCACTGGTATTTTGTGGAAAAGCACATGTAAGATTCTGCAACAGTCTCTGCTGATACTCCTGCATGCGTGCATCCCTTTCTATGGCAGGAATAATTTCTGCAAATTTACTTTTGTACCGGGGATCTAACAGTGTGGCAACCCAGTAGTCAGGATTATTTCTAATTCTCACAATTCGAGGGTCATGTTGCAGGTAGTGCAGCAAGAAGGCACTCATGTGTGTTGCGCATCCAGGAGCACCAAGTCCCTGTTGTGTTGGTGGCGAGGTAACAATCATGCTTCCTTCCTCTGTCCTCTCCCCCCAACCTCGCACAACAGAAATGTGATCAAGGTCTCCCTCATCTGATGAGTCTTCCATCAGTTCGTCCTCCACTTCTTCCTGGGCTCCTGCACCTTCCTCACTAGTTTGGCTGCTACCATGCGCCCTGGTAAAACCATCTCCCCCACCCTCACATGCCTGCCGCCTTGGTGCTGCCGACCGTCTGGACCATGCAGATGTTAGCCCTTCCGCATACAACTCCTCCTCCTCTACTTCCTCCACCTCCTCTTGTGCCACCACCTGACTCCGAATTCTGTTTAACATGTGCTCCAGCATGTAAATCACCGGAATAGTCATGCTGATAATGGCATCGTCAGCACTAAACATCTTCGTCGCCATTTCAAAACTGTGCAGAAGGGTGCATAGGTCCCTGATCTGAGACCACTCCTCCAGCGTGATTTGCCCCACCTCTGGATCTCGTTGGCCCAGGCTATACGTCAGAACGTATTGCACCAGGGCTTGTCGGTGCTGCCACAGTCGCTGCAACATGTGCAGAGTTGAATTCCACCGGGTAGGCACATCGCATTTTAGCCGGTGAAGTGGCAGGCCCAACGACTTCTGTAGAGATGTAAGTCGCTGAGCTGCGGGCTGCGAACGGCGAAAGTGAGCACACAGCGACCGTGCCCTCTGCAGAAGGCCATCTAGTCTGGGATAGTGGGCTAAAAATTGCTGGACAACACGTGAGCCATACAAGGCACGTGTGTGACATTGCCCCGGCGAAGGGCCGAACCCAGGTTTGCAGCATTGTCGCACACGGCCTTCCCTGGTTTCAGGTCCAGTGGAGACAACCATTCATGAAATTGGTTCTCCAGAGCTGACCACAACTCCTCAGCTGTGTGACTCACATTTCCCAGACATTTCAATGTAAAAACCGCCTGATGACGTTGAGCCCTACTGCCAGCATAGTAAGGAGGTGTGCAGGATCCCTTCTGCGCAGTTAGAAAGCTTGTGGCATGACCAGACAGGCTTTGGGTGCAGGTGGAAGACCGAGAGGAGGTTGAGGAGGCAGAAGCAGTGGAGGAACTTTGACATAAAGAGGATTGACGCACAACTCGTGGGGACGGCAAGACTTGGACAGCAGCCTCTTGTCCTGCTGTCACCATAGTTACCCAGTGCCCAGTCAGCGACATGTAACGCCCCTGTCCATGCCTACTCGTCCAAGTGTCTGTGGTGAAATGCACCCTGTCACACACAGAGTTTCTCAAAGAAGCGGTGATGTTGTGTGCGACATGCTGGTGGAGCGCAGGCACACCTTTCTTTGAGAAGTAGTGCCGACTGGGCATCTGGTACTGGGGCACTGCGACAGACATAAGGTCTCGAAAATCCTCTGTGTCCACCAGGCGGAAAGGCAGCATTTCTGTAGCCAAGAGCTTGCAGATGGTGAAATTCAACCTCTTAGCTTTCTCATGGCTAGGAGGAAATGGTCTTTTTACTTGTCCACATCTGAGGGACCGAGGGCTGGCTATTGTGCTTAGACGGAGTTGATAAGGGTGTCCCCGGCAAACTGCCGGTCTGTGAGGAAGATGCAGGCGGACATGTTAGGTTGCCTTGATCCAAAGGTGGTGCTATCGATGTCGGACAGCGCTCAACACCAGCTGGTGTTACCACCTCCAAAGAAAATGATGACCTGCCAATCACGCTGGCTGTTGCGGGTAAAGAGGTGGCAGGTCTGCGCCCCAAAACAGGTGTGACTGCTGTCCCCCCAGTCACAGAGGATGAAGAGGCCGCGGATGCACAAGATATGGCAGACGGTGGTTGGCCCGGCCGGCTAGGCCGCATTGTAGCACACTGAGCTTCCCACTGCAACTTATGCTTCATGTCCATGTGCCGGTTCATGCATGAAGTACTCAAACTATGTATTTTTTGGCCTCTACTTAGCTTTTGCTGACAAATGTTACAGATAACACGAGTTGGGTCATCTTTATCGATCTGAAAAAATGCCCAGGCTATGCAAGGCTTAGCACCCGTGCGACCTGAAGAGCCACCACGACTTGTGGTGAGAGGCAGAGTTGTGTTTGAGGATGCAGTTGTTGACGTGCTTCCAGTACTACGTCTCTGTCCAGGAAGGCACAACCTGACCTCGTCGTCACTAGCATCTTCCTCCACCTCCTCTGCTGACCTCATCTCTTGGCTGACTGTGGGTTGACAGTAAGTGGGATCTCCAACCTCATCATCATCACCCTGTGCGTTATCACACCCGTCGTCCTCAGAGCCAACCTGTTCCTGCCCTGACAAAAAACTAAAGTTGTCGCTCCAATCAGGTATTTGAGTCTTATCATCGTCTTCCTCATTGTCTGTTATGTTCTGCTACCAGAGCTAAGGAAAGAGAGGAGATCTGTCCCTACGATAGAACTCAGCTTGATCCCTACGATGTAACAGGGAACCTGATCCTGCGATCAGACCTGCTAAAGTCCTAAGCTAGTCTGTACGGAGACCTATAGATGTGGGGAAGGAATCCCTACAAGCACTAAGGACAGGGAGGAAAATGGGACACCTCCTAACAGAAATAGTAGCAGACAGACGAACAAACAAAACCCATAGAACACAGAGGTCCGTAGACCAAGCAAACTAACAGAGTTAGATACAGAGCACAGGCTAGCTAGAAAGTAGTTATACAATGAAGTCCAGCAAAGCCAGAAGGGCGGAGCAGGATTAAATAGGCCAACAAGGTCATGTGACCAGCAAAGGAAAAAACCTAAGAGCAAGGTTCTAACAGTACCCCCCCTTCTAAGAGGATCTTCCGGATCCCCTTGGACCAGGCTTATCAGGAAATCTCCTGTGAAACGCTCTGATAAGTCTGGACGCGGAAACATCATCCGACCTCACCCAAGAGTTATCCTCGGGACCGAAACCTTTCCAGGCCACAAGATACTGCAAACTACCTCTATACCGTCTAGAGTCAAGGATGCGAGAAAAACAGTGCCCACCTAGCCTGACGGGCATTCAGGCGCTTGGCAGCATCAAGATATATCAGATTTTTATGATCCGTAAGAACCTGAACGGGAAATTCCGGACCTTCCAAGAAGTGGCGCCAGTCTTCAAATGCGAGTTTAATAGCCAATAATTCCCGATTACCAATATCGTAATTCAGTTCAGTCTCCGAAAATTTTTTTGAAAAAAAGGCACAGGGATGTAATCCATCCCCGTTATCCTGAGACAATACTGCGCCAACCCCCACAGAGGAAGCATCAACCTCAACCAAAAACGGCTTAGTCACATCAGGCTGCATAAGGATGGGAGCAGAGGTAAACCTCTCCTTGAGATACACAAAAGCTTCAATGGCCTCAGAAGACCACTGAACCGCATCAGCACCTTTCCTGGTGAGATCGGTCAGAGGTTTGACAATACTAGAAAAATTTTTTATGAATTTTCTGTAATAATTGGCGAAACCCAAAAACCTCTGTATCGATTTCAAACCAATAGGCCTAGGCCATTCCTGCACAGCCTGAACCTTAACCGGGTCCATCTCAAAACCTTTGCTGAAGATAATGTAGCCAAAAAAACTAATTCTCTGTACAGCGAACTCACATTTCTCCAGCTTAGCAAAAAGCGAATTGTCCATTAATAACTGTAATACCTCACGTACGCTCCGCCAATGAGACTCCAGATCCGGCGAATAAATGAAAATGTCATCCAAATACACAACCACATTTTTGCCGATCAAAGGTCTAAGGATGTCATTAATAAGATTCTGAAAAAATGCAGGAGCATTAGTAAGACCAAAAGGCATAACCAGATTCTCAAAATGTCCCACAGGAGTGTTAAAAGCAGTCTTCCATTCGTCACCCTCCTTCATGCGCAACAGATTGTATGCCCCCTTAAGGTCAATTTTAGAGAACCACTTGGCCCCCATTAACTGGTTAAACAGATCAGGAATCAATGGCAGTGGGTAAGGATTGCGTACAGTAATTTTGTTAATCTCACGAAAATCCAGACAAGGACGTAAACCGCCGTCCTTTTTTTTTACAAAAAAAAATCCAACCGCCACAGGAGACTTAGAGGGCCTAATGTGACCGGCGGCCAAACTTGTCTGTATGTATTCCTCCAAAGCCTTCCTCTCAGGAATAGAAAGGTTAATTAAACGACTTTTAGGAAGAGTCGCTCCAGGGACAAATTCAATAGAACAATCATAGTCTCTATGGGGAGGCAAAACCTGCGATTCCTTCTCAGAAAAAACTCTCCAAAAATCCTGAATAGGAACAGGCAATTCTCCCCTATCCAAAGCTGCAATACACCCGTTACAACACTTGTCATAACATTTATGGCTCCAGGATTTAATTTCACTGGTAGACCAATCCAGTACAGGATTGTGAAATTTTAACCAGGGCAATCCCAATATTACTTGAGAAGGCAAGTTATTCAAAACTACCAAATCCAATTTCTCATGGTGAACACCATTAATAGTGAGAGGAAATTCACAGACCTTGAGAGTAATATTCTTCAAAGGGGAACCATCCACAGAAACCACAGCAATGGGGGATGATAAAGGTTCGGGTTTTAAATTGAGTCTTTCCAAGAATCCCCCATCAATTACATTCAGAGTAGACCCACAATCAACAAACACCCGAAATTCCATTAATTTTTCCTGAGCAATCGTGGAAGCAGCTAAAAATACACCCTTGGAATTTAAACAGGCAATACGGGCATGACTGACCATTTTTTTTTCTTTCTTCATACGAAGCTCACAGCCTTTAATCAAATGACCAGATTTTCCGCAATAGAAACACAAGCCTTCAAAAAATCTGCGGTCTTTTTATTGAGAGCGAGGTGCCACCGATCCAATCTCCATCGGTTCACCACTGTTAGTACACACATTCTCATAACCAGAAACTGACATAGCAGAGGATTTGCTCTCATTAACCCTTGCACGCAGTCTCCTATCCACCCGTATAGCTAATTGCATAGCCTGTTGCAAATCTTCAGGTGTAGGATAAGCAATTAGCAGGTCTTTAACCCTTTCATTGAGCCCAGCAAGAAATAGACTTTTCAGAGCAGAATCGTTCCACCCTGTTTGAGTAGACCAACGACGGAAATGAGTACAATATTTTTCCACATTACCTGATCCCTGTTTCAAACGTCTCAACTCAGATTCAGCTGATGTGACACGGTCAGGATAATCATATAATAGTCCCAAAGCAGAAAAAAAACTATCCACTGATCTGAAGCATGTATCACTGGGTTGCAAAGAAAAGGCCCACTCCTGAGGCTCTTTGCGCAAAAGTGACATTATGAACCCTATGCGCTGGGATTCATCCCCAGAGGACTTGGGTCTCAAACGAAAATACAATAAGCAAGCATTTTTAAATGAAAAAATTTCTCGGTGTTCACCAAAAAATAAATCCGGCAAACATACCTTAGGCTGCAAGAAATGTGCTCCAGGACAGTTACTCACGTGCTGACGGAGCTCGGCCACCTCCAGAGAGAGTCCCTGCAGGCGATGAGCCAAATCCTGAACCGACACCATGATGGAACAGAAAAAATCTTTCCTTAGAGAATTTGCAGGCTGGACTTACTGTTATGTTCTGCTACCAGAGCTAAGGAAAGAGAGGAGATCTGTCCCTACGATAGAACTCAGCTTGATCCCTACGATGTATCAGGGAACCTGATCCTGCGATCAGACCTGCTAAAGTCCTAAGCTAGTCTGTACAGAGACCTATAGATGTGGGGAAGGAATCCCTACAAGCACTAAGGACTGGGAGGAAAATGGGACACCTCCTAACAGAAATAGTAGCAGACAGACGAACAAACAAAACACATAGAACACAGAGGTCCGTAGACCAAGCAAACTAACAGAGTAAGATACAGAGCACAGGCTAGCTGAAAGTAGTTATACAATGAAGTCCAGCAAAGCCAGAAGGGCGGAGCAGGATTAAATAGGCCAACAAGGTCATGTGACCAGCAAAGGAAAAAACCTAAGAGCAAGGTTCTAATATTGTCTCCACCAACAGGAGTTACAGTTTGGGAATGAGGGTCTACATTATGGTCAAAACCTTCTGCGTCTGGTCCTGGATCCGACTCATAAAGATTCTGGGCATCAGTGCAGATCATTTCCTCGTCTGGATTCACAGAAGCGCTGGAGTCGACCTCTGATTCCCAGGCTATAGTATGAGTAAACAGCTCTGCAGACTCAACCATCTGTTCTACCTCATACTCAGACGGGCAGCTGGAGATTTGGGAGCTGCGAGGAAGCAAGTGCGATTGGGGTGACACCTTTGAGGACTGGAGTATTTGTGATGTTGAAGTTGATGTGGAGGAGAGCCCACTTAAAGGAGCACTTGATATCCGTTGAAGCACCTGCTGTTTTTGTGCCTCATCTGGAATTTGTAGCGATTGGCGTGGCCGTAAGAAAGGGATCTTATCACATTGTCCGCTAAAAGAAGTAGATATTTTAGTTTGGCTGGAAGATGGTCTTTCTTCTGCAGATGTTACTGTTGCTTTAACACCTACCCCACGGACACAACCTTTTTTCCCCTTCCCAACACGCCTATTCCCCTTTCCACCAGCAGCAGGCCTTTTTCCACTCATTTTGGTGGTTAACTAATTAACAACTCTGGAGTTGTTTGCACAAAAAAACAATGGATGGGAACCGAGCAGAGCTGAGTAGCCAAACTGTGGTATTAGGCCAAAACTATTGGCTGGGTTAGATGCAGAAAAAAATTATATTCAATTTGCAACCTGATGGAGGTCAGTATAGATGGACTAATAGAGAAAGTCCCACACACTGCTTGAAGGCCAAATATTTTTTCAGAGCTAGATGCAGATAAAAATTATTTTTAATTTGCAACCTGATGGAGGTCAGTATAGATGGACTAATAGAGAAAGTCCCACACACTGTTAGAAGGCCAAATATTTTTTCAGAGCTAGATGCAGATAAAAATTATTTTTAATTTGCAACCTGATGGAGGTCAGTATAGATGGACTAATAGAGAAAGTCCCACACACTGCTAGAAGGCCAAATATTTTTTCAGAGCTAGATGCAGATAAAAATTATTTTTAATTTGCAACCTGATGGAGGTCAGTATAGATGGACTAATAGAGAAAGTCCCACACACTGCTAGAAGGCCAAATATTTTTTCAGAGCTAGATGCAGATAAAAATTATTTTTAATTTGCAACCTGATGGAGGTCAGTATAGATCGACTAATAGAGAAAGTCCCACACACTGCTAGAAGGCCAAATATTTTTTCAGAGGTAGATGCAGAAAAAAATATATTCAGTTTGCAACCTGATGGAGGTCAGTATAGATGGACTAATAGAGAAAGTCCCACACACTGCTTGAAGGCCAAATATTTTTTCAGAGCTAGATGCAGATAAAAATTATTTTTAATTTGCAACCTGATGGAGGTCAGTATAGATGGACTAATAGAGAAAGTCCCACACACTGTTAGAAGGCCAAATATTTTTTCAGAGCTAGATGCAGATAAAAATTATTTTTAATTTGCAACCTGATGGAGGTCAGTATAGATGGACTAATAGAGAAAGTCCCACACACTGCTAGAAGGCCAAATATTTTTTCAGAGCTAGATGCAGATAAAAATTATTTTTAATTTGCAACCTGATGGAGGTCAGTATAGATGGACTAATAGAGAAAGTCCCACACACTGCTAGAAGGCCAAATATTTTTTCAGAGCTAGATGCAGATAAAAATTATTTTTAATTTGCAACCTGATGGAGGTCAGTATAGATCGACTAATAGAGAAAGTCCCACACACTGCTAGAAGGCCAAATATTTTTTCAGAGGTAGATGCAGAAAAAAATATATTCAGTTTGCAACCTGATGGAGGTCAGTATAGATGGACTAATACAACAAGTCCCACACACAGCTAGAAGCCCAATATTTTTTCAGAGGTAGATGCAGAAAAAAATATATTCAGTTTGCAACCTGATGGAGGTCTGTATAGATGGATTAATAGAACAAGTCCCACACACAGCTAGAAGCCCAATATTTTTTCAGAGGTAGATGCAGAAAAAAATATATTCAGTTTGCAACCTGATGGAGGTCTGTATAGATGGATTAATAGAACAAGTCCCACACACAGCTAGAAGCCCAATATTTTTTCAGAGGTAGATGCAGAAAAAAATATATTCAGTTTGCAACCTGATGGAGGTCAGTATAGATGGACTAATACAACAAGTCCCACACACAGCTAGAAGCCCAATATTTTTTCAGAGGTAGATGCAGAAAAAAATATATTCAGTTTGCAACCTGATGGAGGTCAGTATAGATGGACTAATACAACAAGTCCCACACACAGCTAGAAGCCCAATATTTTTTCAGAGGTAGATGCAGAAAAAAATATATTCAGTTTGCAACCTGATGGAGGTCTGTATAGATGGATTAATAGAACAAGTCCCACACACAGCTAGAAGCCCAATATTTTTTCAGAGGTAGATGCAGAAAAAAATATATTCAGTTTGCAACCTGATGGAGGTCAGTATAGATGGACTAATACAACAAGTCCCACACACAGCTAGAAGCCCAATATTTTTTCAGAGGTAGATGCAGAAAAAAATATATTCAGTTTGCAACCTGATGGAGGTCTGTATAGATGGATTAATAGAACAAGTCCCACACACAGCTAGAAGCCCAATATTTTTTCAGAGGTAGATGCAGAAAAAAATATATTCAGTTTGCAACCTGATGGAGGTCTGTATAGATGGATTAATAGAACAAGTCCCACACACAGCTAGAAGCCCAATATTTTTTCAGAGGTAGATGAAGAAAAAAATATATGCAGTTTGCAACCTGATGGAGGTCAGTATAGATGGACTAATACAACAAGTCCCACACACAGCTAGAAGCCCAATATTTTTTCAGAGCTAGATGCAGAAAAAAATTATATTCAATTTGCAACCTGATGGAGGTCAGTATAGATGGACTAATAGAATGATGCTATGCCCAAAAGATTTTACTTCACTAGGTGCAGTAAAAAAATTGGTATTCTATACACAGGTGGTATATCTTGCAACACAGATAGGCTACTCCACTGACTAACACACTCTGCAATAGGCCAAAAAGGATTAGCTTTGCTAGATTCAGCCAAATGCTGTGAAAAAATCTTGCACAGCACTGGCACAGACCTGCCTGGCAAAAACTGATAGGAACTGATGTAACCTAGTCCTGAAAAGGACTCCAATTACAATTAGTCTTTACTCCCACAATCTATCTATTTAAGAGCACAGACCTGCCTGATAAAAGTCATAGGAAATGCTGTAACCTAGTACTTAAAAGGACTGCAATCACAACTATTCCCTACTCCCAAGCTATCTGTAGATTTGTGCGAAAATTGGCTTGAAATTAACAAGGTATAGCGCACACAGCAACAGCGATGCCGTCTAACATGCAGCTGCAGCAGTGAGAAAATGGTGGCGACGGGGAAAATGGCTTGGTCTTATAGGGCAAGGACATGTGACATACACTGCCAATGACACATGCCCTTGCTTGTGTGAAAAAAAGCACTTCGCTCCGTGTGTGCGCTGCTGATAGGCTGACAGATTGCACCTCCCCACTGCAAATGCGGGAAAGAGAAAAAAAAAAGGAGATCTTCATTGTTCCTGCAGAGATCCATCCCCTGCCCCACCCCCACCCCGCTGTACACTCAAACTGCGAATTAACATTAATTTTCATCATTCCTGAGAAAAAATCCAGTTATGATTTTGGTGCACGAACAGTTATCGAACATAACCTCGAACAGCCGAATTTTTCTCAAATTGTTCGTGTTCGCCGAACGGCTCGAACACCGCCCAAAACAGCTCGAATTTGAGATTGGCGAACAGTTCGAGTAGAACAACGCTCATCTCTAATATTTAGTCGTTTTCAGCCAATACTTTTGATTTTTGAAAATTTCACTTTTTTGTGAAAATATTCACTAAATGAGGGAATAATATGTGTGAGGGTACCCCAGGAGAGTTCCAAATGTGTGTGGGTAGAATATATATCCCACGGGGGTAAAATTGAAAAAAGTTGAAAAAATTTTTTTTTTGGGCTTAGTCATTTTTTCAGACTTTCAGATAGGGCATATGTCAGTGAGCATTCCGATTTCAGTTCCAGAGCGATTCACCCAATGAGTCCTTGATATTTAGTCGTTTTCAGCCAATATTTTGGATTTTTGAAAATTTAACTTTTTTGTGAAAATATCCACTATATGAGGGAATAATATGTGTGAGGGTTCCCCAGGAGAGTTCCAAATGTGTGTGGGTAGAATATATATCCCACGGGGGTAAAATTGAAAAAAGTTGAAAAAAAATTTTTTTGGGGCTTAGTCATTTTTCAGGCGTTTATCAGACTTTCAGATAGGGGAAATGTCAGTGAGCATTCCGATTTCAGTTCCAGAGCGATTCGCTCAATGAGTTCTTGATATTTAGTCATTTTCCGACAATTTCTGGATTTTTCAAAAATGTCACTTTTTTGTGAAAATATCCACTAAATGAGGGAATAATATGTGTGAGGGTACCCCAGGATAGTTCCAAATGTGTGTGGGTAGAATGTATATCCCACGGGGGTAAAATTGAAAAAAGTTGAAAAAAATTTTTTTTCTGGACTTAGTCATTTTTCCGGCGTTTATCAGACTTTCAAATAGGGGAAATGTCAGTGAGCGTTCCGATTTCAGTTCCAGAGCGATTCGCCCAATGAGTCCTTGATATTTAGTCGTTTTCAGACAATTTTCTGGATTTTTGAAAATTTCACTTTTTTGTGAAAATATCCACTAAATGAGGGAATAATATGTGTGACGGTACCCCAGGAGAGTTCCAAATGTGTGTGGGTAGAACATATATCCCACGGGGTTCAAATTTAAAAAAGTTGAAAACATTTTTTTTGGGCTTAGTCATTTTTTCAGACTTTCAGATAGGGCATATGTCAGTGAGCATTCCGATTTCAGTTCCAGAGCGATTCGCCCAATGAGTCCTTGATATTTAGTCGTTTTCAGCCAATATTTTGGATTTTTGAAAATTTCACTTTTTTGTGAAAATATCCACTAAATGAGGGAATAATATGTGTGAGGGTACCCCAGGATAGTTCCAAATGTGTTTGGGTAGAATATATATCCCACGGGGGTAAAATTGAAAAAAGTTGAAAAAAAATTTTTTTTGGGCTTGGTCATTTTTCAGGCGTTTATCAGACTTTCAGATAGGGGAAATGTCAGTGAGCATTCCGATTTCAGTTCCAGAGCGATTCGCTCAATGAGTCCTTGATATTTAGTCATTTTCCGACAATTTCTGGATTTTTCAAAAATGTCACTTTTTTGTGAAAATATCCACTAAATGAGGGAATAATATGTGTGCGGGTACCCCAGGATAGTTCCAAATGTGTTTGGGTAGAATATATATCCCATGGGGTTAAAATTGAAAAAAGTTTAAAAAATTTTTTTTTAAGACTTAGTCATTTTTTCTCCATTTATCAGACTTTCAGATAGGGGAAATGTCAGTGAGCGTTCCAATTTCAGTTCCAGAGCGATTCGCCCAATGAGTCCTTGATAGTTTGTCGTGTTCAGCAAATTTTCTGGATTTTTGAAAATTTCACTTTTTTGTGAAAATATCCACTAAATGAGGGAATAATATGTGTGAGGGTACCCCAGGAGAGTTCCAAATGTGTGTGGGTAGAATATATATCCCACGGGGTTAAAAGTGAAAAAAGTTAAAAACATTTTTTTTTGGGCTTAGTCATTTTATCAGACTTTCAGATAGGGCAAATGTCAGTGAGCGTTCCGATTTCAGTTCCAGAGCGATTCGCCCAATGATTCCTTGATATTTAGTCATTTTCAGCCAATTTTCTGGATTTTTGAAAATTTCTTTTTTTTGTGAAAATATCCACTAAATGAGGGAATAATATGGGTGAGGGTACCCCAGGAGAGTTCCAAATGTGTGTGGGTAGAATATATATCCCAAGGGGGTAAAATTGAAAAAAGTTGAAAAAAATTTTTTTTTGGACTTACTCATTTTATTGGGCTTACTAATTTGATCAGACTTTCAGATAGGGCAAATGTCAGTGAGCATTTTGATTTCAGTTCCAGAGCGATTCGCCTAATAAGTCCTTGATATTTAGTCATTTTCCGACAATTTCTGGATTTTTGAAAATTTCACTTTTTTGTGAAAATATCCACTAAATGAGGGAATAATATGTGTGAGGTTACCCCAGGAGAGTTCCAAATGTGTGTGGGTAGAATATATATCCCACGGGGGTAAAATTGAAAAAAGTTGAAAAAAAATTTTTTTTGGACGTATTCCTTTTTCCGGCGTTTATCAGACTTTCAGATAGGGCAAATGTCAGTGAGCATTCCGATTTCACTTCCAGAGCGATACGCCCAATGAGTCCTTCATATTTAGTCGTTTTCAGACAATATTTTGATTTTTGAAAATTTCACTTTTTTGTGAAAATGTCCACTAAAAAAGGGAATAATATGTGTGAGGAGAGTTCCAAATGTGTGTGGGTAGATTATATATCCCACGGGTGTAAAATTGAAAAAAGTGGAAAAAAATTTTTTTTTGGTCTTAGTCATTTTTCCGGCGTTTATCAGACTTTCAGATAGGTCAAATGTCAGTGAGCATTCCAATTTCAGTTCCAGAGCGATTAGCTCAATGAGTCCTTGCTATTTTGTCGTTTTCAGCCAATTTTCGAAAATTTCAATTTTTTGTGAAAATATCCACTAAATGAGGGAACAATATGTGTGAGGGTACCCCAGGAGAGTTCCAAATGTGTGTGGGTAGAATATATATCCCACGCGTGTAAAATTGAAAAAAGTTGAAAACATTTTTTTTTTTTACTTAGTCATTTTTCCGGCGTTTATCAAACTTTCAGATAGGGGAAGTGTCAGTGAGCGCTCCAATTTCAGTTCCAGAGTGATTCGCACAATGAGTCCTTGATATTTAGTCGTTTTCAGCCAATTTTCTGGATTTTTGAAAATTTCACTTTTTTGTGACAATATCCACTAAATGAGGGAATAATATGTGTGAGGGTACCCCAGGAGAGTTCCAAATGTGTGTGGGTATAATATATATCCCACGGGAGTAAAATTGAAAAAAAATTTTTTTTTGGTCTTAGTCATTTTTCTGGCGTTTATCAGACTTTCAGATAGGGGAAATGTCAGTGAGCATTCCGATTTCAGTTCCAGAGCGATTTGCCGGATGAGTCCTTGATATTTAGTCGTTTTCAGGCAATTTTCTGAATTTTTGAAAATTTCACTTTTTTGTGAAAATATCCACTAAATGAGGGAATAGTATGTGTGAGGGAAACCCAGGAGAGTTCTAAATCTGTGTGGGTAGAATATATATCCCACGGTGGTAAAAATGAAAAAAGTTGAAAAAAAATTTTTTTTACTTAGTCATTTTTCCGGCGTTTATCAGACTTTCAGATAGGGCAAATGTCAGTGAGCGTTCCGATGTCAGTTCCAGAGCGATTCGCCCAATGAGTCCTTGATATTTAGTCGTTTTCAGCCAATTTTCTGGATTTTTGAAAATTTCACTTTTTTGTGACAATATCCACTAAATGAGGGAATAATATGTGTGAGGGTACCCCAGGAGAGTACCAAATGTGTGTATGTAGAATATATATCCTACGGGGGTAAAATTGAAAAAAGTTGAAAATATATATTTTTTTTTACTGTTATTTTTCCGGCGTTTATCAGACTTTCAGATATGTCAAATGTCATTTAGCGTTCCGATTACAGTTCCAGAGCGATTCGCCCAATGAGTCCTTGATATTTAGTCATTTTCAGACAATTTTCTGGATTTTTGAAAATTTCACTTTTTTGTGAAAGTATTCACTAAATGAGGGAATAATATGTGTGAGGGTACCCCAGAAGAGTTCCAAATGTGTGTGGGTAGAATATATATCCCACAGGGGTAAAATTGAAAAAAGTTGAAAACATTTTTTTTTTGGACTTTGTCATTTTTCCGGCGTTTATCAAACTTTCAGATAGGGGAAGTGTCAGTGAGCGCTCCAATTTCAGTTCCAGAGTGATTCGCACAATGAGTCCTTGATATTTAGTCGTTTTCAGCCAATTTTCTGGATTTTTGAAAATTTCACTTTTTTGTGACAATATCCACTAAATGAGGGAATAATATGTGTGAGGGTACCCCAGGAGAGTTCTAAATGTGTGTGGGTATAATATATATCCCACGGGAGTAAAATTGAAAAAAAATTTTTTTTTGGTCTTAGTCATTTTTCCGGCGTTTATCAGATTTTCAGATAGATCAAATGTCAGTGAGCGTTCCGATTTCAGTTCCAGAGCGATTCGCCCAATGAGTCCTTGATATTTAGTCGTTTTCAGCCAATTTTCTGGATTTTTGAAAATTTCACTTTTTTGTGAAAATATCCACTAAATGAGGGAATAATATGTGTGAGGGTACCCCAGGAGAATTCCAAATGTGTTTGGGTAGAATATATATCCCACGGGGATAAAATTGAAAAAAGTTGAAAACAATTTTTTTTTGGACTTAGTCATTTTTCCGGCGTTTATCAGACTTTCAGATAGGGGAAATGTCAGTGAGCGTTCCGATTTCAGTTCCAGACCGATTTGCCAGATGAGTCCTTGATATTTCGTCGTTTTCAGGCAATTTTCTGAATTTTTGAAAATTTCACTTTTTTGTGAAAATATCCATCAAATGAGGGAATAATATGTGTGAGGTTACCCCAGGAGAGTTCCAAATGTGTGTGGGTAGAATATATATCCCACGGGGGTAAAATTGAAAAAGTTGAAAAAAATTTTTTTTTGGACTTAGTCATTTTTCCGGCGTTTATCAGACTTTCAGATAGGTCAAATGTCAGTCAGCGTTCCGTTTTCAGTTCCAGAGCGATTCGCCCAATGAGTCCTTGATGTTTAGTCATTTTCAGCCAATTTTATGGATTTTTGAAAATTTCACTTTTTAGTGACAATATCCACTAAATGAGGGAATCATATGTGTGAGGGTACCCCAGGAGAGTTCCAAATGTGTGTGGGTAGAATATATATCCCACGGGGGTAAAATTGAAAAAAGTTGAAAACATTTTTTCTTTGGACTTAGTCATTTTTCCGTCTTTTAACAGACTTTTAGATACAGGAAATGTCAGTGAGCGTTCCGATTTCAGTTCTAGAGCGATTTGCCGGATGAGTCCTTGATATTTCGTCGTTTTCAGGCAATTTTCTGAATTTTTCAAAATTTCACTTTTTTGTGAAAATATCCACTAAATGAGGGAATAATATGTGTGAGGGAACCCCAGGAGAGTTCCAAATGTGTGTGGGGAGAATATATATCCCACGGTGGTAAAATTGAAAAAAGTTGAAAAATTTTTTTTTTTGGACTTAGTCATTTTTCCGGTGTTTATCAGACTTTCAGATAGGGGAAATGTCAGCAAGCGTTCCGATTTCAGTTCCAGAGCGATTCGCCCAATGAGTCCTTGATATTTAGTCGTTTTCAGCCAATTTTCTGGACTTTTGAAAATTTCACTTTTTTGTGAAAATATCCACTAAATGAGGGAATAATATGTGTGAGGGTACCCCAGGAGAGTTCCAAATGTGTGTGGGTAGAATATATATCCCACGGGGGTAAAATTGAAAAAAGTTTAAAAAAAATTTTTTGGGGACTTAGTCATTTTATCAGACTTTCAGATAGGGCAAATGTCAGTGAGCATTCCGATTTCAGTTCCAGAGCGATTTGCCCAATGAGTCCTTGATATTTAGTCGTTTTCAGCCAATATTTTGAATTTTTGAAAATTTCACTTTTTTGTGAAAATATCCACTAAATGAGGGAATAATATGTGTGAGGGTACCCCAGGAGAGTTCCAAATGTGTGTGGGTAGAATACATATCCCACGGGGGTAAAATTGAAAAAAGTTTTAAAAAAATTTTTTGGGGACTTAGTCATTTTATCAGACTTTCAGATAGGGCAAATGTCAGTGAGCATTCCAATTTCAGTTCCAGAGCGATTAGCCCAATGAGTCCTTGATATTTAGTCGTTTTCAACCAAATTTCTGGATTTTTGAAAATTTCACTTTTTTGTGAAAATATCCACTAAATAAGGGAATAATATGTGTGAGGGTACCCCAGGAGAGTTCCAAATGTGTGTGGGTAGAATATATATCCCACGGCGGTAAAATTGAAAAAAGTTTAAACATTTTTTTTTTTAGACTGTCATTTTTCCGGGGTTTATCAAACTTTCAGATAGGGCAAATGTAAGTGAGCGTTCCAATTTCAGTTCCAGAGTGATTCGCCGAATGAGTCCTTGATATTTAGTCGTTTTCAGCCAATTTTCTGGATTTTTGAAAATTTCACTTTTTTGTGAAAATATCCACTAAATGAGGGAATAATATGTGTGAGGGTACCCCAGGAGAGTTCCAAATGTGTGTGGGTAGAATATGTATCCCACGCCAGTAAAATTGAAAAAAGTTGAAAAATTTTTTTTTTTGGACTTAGTCATTTTTACTGTGTTTATCAGACTTTCAGATAGGGGAAATGTCAGTGAGCATTCCGATTTCAGTTCCAGAGCGATTGTCCCAATGAGTCCTTGATATTTAGTCGTTTTCAGCCAATCTTTTGAATTTTTGAAAAATTTCACTTTTTTGTGAAAATATCCACTATATGAGGGAATAATATGTGTGAGGGTACCCCAGGAGAGTTCCAAATATGTGTGGGTAAAAAATATATCCCACGCCAGTAAAATTGAAAAAAGTTGAAAAATTTTTTTTTTTTGACTTAGTCATTTTTCCGGTGTTTATCAGACTTTCAGATAGGGGAAATGTCAGTGAGCGTTTCGATTTCAGTTCCAGAGCGATTCGCCCAATGAGTCCTTGATATTTAGTTGTTTTCAGCCAATTTTCTGGATTTTTGAAAATTTCACTTTTTTGTGACAATATCCACTAAATGAGGGAATAATATGTGTGAGGGTACCCCAGGAGAGTTCCAAATGTGTGTGGGTATAATATATATCCCACGGGAGTAAAATTGAAAAAAAATTTTTTTTTGGTCTTAGTCATTTTTCCGGCGTTTATCAGATTTTCAGATAGATCAAATGTCAGTGAGCGTTCCGATTTCAGTTCCAGAGCGATTCGCCCAATGAGTCCTTGATATTTAGTCGTTTTCAGCCAATTTTCTGGATTTTTGAAAATTTCACTTTTTTGTGAAAATATCCACTAAATGAGGGAATAATATGTGTGAGGGTACCCCAGGAGAATTCCAAATGTGTTTGGGTAGAATATATATCCCACGGGGATAAAATTGAAAAAAGTTGAAAACAATTTTTTTTTGGACTTAGTCATTTTTCCGGCGTTTATCAGACTTTCAGATAGGGGAAATGTCAGTGAGCGTTCCGATTTCAGTTCCAGACCGATTTGCCAGATGAGTCCTTGATATTTCGTCGTTTTCAGGCAATTTTCTGAATTTTTGAAAATTTCACTTTTTTGTGAAAATATCCATCAAATGAGGGAATAATATGTGTGAGGTTACCCCAGGAGAGTTCCAAATGTGTGTGGGTAGAATATATATCCCACGGGGGTAAAATTGAAAAAGTTGAAAAAAATTTTTTTTTGGACTTAGTCATTTTTCCGGCGTTTATCAGACTTTCAGATAGGTCAAATGTCAGTCAGCGTTCCGTTTTCAGTTCCAGAGCGATTCGCCCAATGAGTCCTTGATGTTTAGTCATTTTCAGCCAATTTTATGGATTTTTGAAAATTTCACTTTTTAGTGACAATATCCACTAAATGAGGGAATCATATGTGTGAGGGTACCCCAGGAGAGTTCCAAATGTGTGTGGGTAGAATATATATCCCACGGGGGTAAAATTGAAAAAAGTTGAAAACATTTTTTCTTTGGACTTAGTCATTTTTCCGTCTTTTAACAGACTTTTAGATACAGGAAATGTCAGTGAGCGTTCCGATTTCAGTTCTAGAGCGATTTGCCGGATGAGTCCTTGATATTTCGTCGTTTTCAGGCAATTTTCTGAATTTTTCAAAATTTCACTTTTTTGTGAAAATATCCACTAAATGAGGGAATAATATGTGTGAGGGTACCCCAGGAGAGTTCCAAATGTGTGTGGGTAGAATATATATCCCACGGGGGTAAAATTGAAAAAAGTTTAAAAAAAATTTTTTGGGGACTTAGTCATTTTATCAGACTTTCAGATAGGGCAAATGTCAGTGAGCATTCCGATTTCAGTTCCAGAGCGATTTGCCCAATGAGTCCTTGATATTTAGTCGTTTTCAGCCAATATTTTGAATTTTTGAAAATTTCACTTTTTTGTGAAAATATCCACTAAATGAGGGAATAATATGTGTGAGGGTACCCCAGGAGAGTTCCAAATGTGTGTGGGTAGAATATATATCCCACGGGGGTAAAATTGAAAAAAGTTTTAAAAAAATTTTTTGGGGACTTAGTCATTTTATCAGACTTTCAGATAGGGCAAATGTCAGTGAGCATTCCAATTTCAGTTCCAGAGCGATTAGCCCAATGAGTCCTTGATATTTAGTCGTTTTCAACCAAATTTCTGGATTTTTGAAAATTTCACTTTTTTGTGAAAATATCCACTAAATAAGGGAATAATATGTGTGAGGGTACCCCAGGAGAGTTCCAAATGTGTGTGGGTAGAATATATATCCCACGGCGGTAAAATTGAAAAAAGTTTAAACATTTTTTTTTTTAGACTGTCATTTTTCCGGGGTTTATCAAACTTTCAGATAGGGCAAATGTAAGTGAGCGTTCCAATTTCAGTTCCAGAGTGATTCGCCGAATGAGTCCTTGATATTTAGTCGTTTTTAGCCAATTTTCTGGATTTTTGAAAATTTCACTTTTTTGTGAAAATATCCACTAAATGAGGGAATAATATGTGTGAGGGTACCCCAGGAGAGTTCCAAATGTGTGTGGGTAGAATATGTATCCCACGCCAGTAAAATTGAAAAAAGTTGAAAAATTTTTTTTTTTGGACTTAGTCATTTTTACTGTGTTTATCAGACTTTCAGATAGGGGAAATGTCAGTGAGCATTCCGATTTCAGTTCCAGAGCGATTGTCCCAATGAGTCCTTGATATTTAGTCGTTTTCAGCCAATCTTTTGAATTTTTGAAAAATTTCACTTTTTTGTGAAAATATCCACTATATGAGGGAATAATATGTGTGAGGGTACCCCAGGAGAGTTCCAAATATGTGTGGGTAGAATATATATCCCACGGGGGTAAAATTGAAAAAAGTTTAAACATTTTTTTTTTTGGACTGTCATTTTTCCGGGATTTATCAAACTTTCAGATAGGGCAAATGTCAGTGAGCGTTCCAATTTCAGTTCCAGAGTGATTCGCCGAATGAGTCCTTGATATTTAGTCGTTTTCAGCCAATTTTCTGGATTTTTGAAAATTTCACTTTTTTGTGAAAATATCCACTAAATAAGGGAATAATATGTGTGAGGGTACCCCAGGAGAGTTCCAAATATGTGTGGGAAGAAAATATATCTCACGGGGTAAAATTGAAAAAATTTTTTTTTTACTTAGTCATTTTTCCGGTGTTTATCAGACTTTCAGATAGGGGAAATGTCAGCGAGCATTCCGATTTCAGTTCCAGAGCGATTCGCCGGATGAGTCCTTGATATTTCGTCGTTTTCAGGCAATTTTCTGAATATTTGAAAATGTCATTTTTTTGTGAAAATATCCACTAAATGAGGGAATAATATGTGTGAGGGTACCCCAGGAGAGTTCCAAATGAGTGTGGGTAGAATATATATCCCATGGGGGTAAAATTGAAAAAAGTTGAAAAATTATTATTTTTTGTACTGTCATTTTTCCGGCGTTTATCAGACTTTCAGATAGGGCAAATGTCAGTGAGCGTTCCGATTTCATTTCCAGAGCTTTTCGCCCAATGAGTCCTTGATAATTAGCCGTTTTCAGCCAATATTTTGGATTTTTGAAAATTTCAGTTTTTTGTCTAAATATCCACAAAATGAGGGAATAATATGTGTGAGGGTACCCCAGGAGAGTTTCAAATGTGTGTGGGTAGAATATATATCCCACGGGGGTAAAATTGAAAAAAGTTGAAAAAATTTTTTTTTAAGACTTTGTCATTTTATCAGACTTTCAGATAGGGCAAATGTCAGTGAGCGTTTCGATTTCAGTTCCAGAGCGATTAGACGGATGAGTCCTTGATATTTCGTTGTTTTCAGGCAATTTTCTGAATTTTTGAAAATTTCACTTTTTTGTGAAAATATCCACTAAATGAGGGAATAATATGTGTGAGGGTACCCCAGGAGAGTTCCAAATGTGTGTGGGTAGAATATATATCCCACGGGGGTAAAATTGAAAAAAGTTGAAAAAAAATTTTTTTTGGACTTAGTCATTTTATCAGACTTTCAGATAGGGGAAATGTCAGTGAGTGTTCCGATTTCAGTTCCAGAGCGATTCCCCCAATGAGTCCTTGATATTTAGTCGTTTTCAGCCAATTTTCTGGATTTTTGAAAATTTCACTTTTTTGTGAAAATATCCACTAAATGAGGGAATAATATGTGTGAGGGTACCCCAGGAGAGTTCCAAATGTGTGTGGGTAGAATATATATCCCACAGGGGTAAAATTGAAAAAAGTTTAAAAATTTTATTTTTTTGTACTGTCATTTTTCCGGCGTTTATTAGACTTTCAGATAGGGCAAATGTCAGTGAGCGTTCCGATTTCAGTTCCAGAGCGATTCGCCCAATGAGTCCTTGATATTTAGTCGTTTTCAGCCAATTTTCTGGATTTTTGAAAATTTCACTTTTTTGTGAAAATATCCACTAAATGAGGGAATAATATGTGTGAGAGTACCCCAGGAGAGTTCCAAATGTGTGTGGGCAGAATATATATCCCACGAGGGTAATATTGAAAAAAGTTGAAAATTTTTTTTTTAAGACTTAGTCATTTTATCAGACTTTCAGATAGGGCAAATGTCAGTGAGCGTTCCGATTTCAGTTCCAGAGCGATTCGCCCAATGAGTCCTTGATATTTAGTCGTTTTCAGCCAATTTTCTGGATTTTTGAAAATTTCACTTTTTTGTGAAAATATCCACTAAATAAGGGAACAATATGTGTGAGGGTACCCCAGGAGAGTTCCAAATGTGTGTGGGTAGAATATATATCCCACGGCGGTAAAATTGAAAAAAGTTTAAACATTTTTTTTTTTGGACTGTCATTTTTCCGGGATTTATCAAACTTTCAGATAGGGCAAATGTCAGTGAGCGTTCCAATTTCAGTTCCAGAGTGATTTGCCGAATGAGTCCTTGATATTTAGTCGTTTTCAGCCAATTTTCTGGATTTTTGAAAATTTCACCTTTTTGTGAAAATATCCACTAAATGAGGGAATAATATGTGTGAGGGTACCCCAGGAGAGTTCCAAATATGTGTGGGAAGAAAATATATCTCACGGGGTAAAATTGAAAAAAGTTGAAAAAATTTTTTTTTTACTTAGTCATTTTTCCAGCGTTTATCAGACTTTCCGATAGGGCAAATGTCAGTGAGTGTTTCAATTTCAGTTCCAGAGCGATTCGCCCAATGAGTCCTTGATATTTAGTCATTTTCAGCCAATTTTCTGGATTTTTGAAAATTTCACTTTTTTGTGAAAATATCCACTAAATGAGGGAATAATATGTGTGAGGGTACCCCAGGAGAGTTCCAAATGTGTGTGGGTAGAATATATATCCCACGGGGGTAAAATTGAAAAAAGTTGAAAAATTATTATTTTTTGTACTGTCATTTTTCCGGCGTTTATCAGACTTTCAGATAGGGCAAATGTCAGTGAGTGTTCCGATTTCATTTCCAGAGCGTTTCGCCCAATGAGTCCTTGATATTTAGCCGTTTTCAGCCAATATTTTGGATTTTTGAAAATTTCAGTTTTTTGTCTAAATATCCACTAAATGAGGGAATAATATGTGTGAGGGTACCCCAGGAGAGTTCCAAATGAGAGTGGGTAGAATATATATCCCATGGGGGTAAAATTGAAAAAAGTTGAAAAATTATTTTTTTTTGGACTGTCATTTTTCCGGCGTTTATCAAACTTTCAGATAGGGCAAATGTCAGTGAGCGTTCCAATTTCAGTTACAGAGTGATTCGCCCAATGAGTCCTTGATATTTAGTCGTTTTCAGCCAATTTTCTGGATTTTTGAAAATTTCACTTTTTTGTGAAAATATCCACTAAATGAGGGAATAATATGTGTGAGGGTACCCCAGGAGAGTTCCAAATGTGTGTGGGTAGAATATATATCCCATGGGGGTAAAATTGAAAAAAGTTGAAAAAAAATTTTTTTGGGACTTAGTCATTTTATCAGACTTTCAGATAGGGGAAATGTAAGTGAGTGCTCCAGGTTCAGTTCCAGAGCGATTCGCCCAATGAGTCCTTGATATTTAGTCGTTTTCAGCCAATTTTCTGGATTTTTGAAAATTTCACTTTTTTGTGAAAATATCCACTAAATGAGGGAATAATATGTGTGAGGGTACCCCAGGAGAGTTCCAAATGTGTGTGGGTAGAATATATATCCCACAGGGGTAAAATAGAAAAAAGTTTAAAAATTTTATTTTTTTGGACTGTCATTTTTCCGGCGTTTATCAAACTTTCAGATAGGGCAAATGTCAGGGAGAGTTCCAATTTCAGTTCCAGAGTGATTCGCCCAATGAGTCCTTGATATTTAGTCGTTTTCAGCCAATTTTCTGGATTTTTGAAAATTTCACTTTTTTGTGAAAATATCCACTAAATGAGGGAATAATATGTGTGAGGGTACCCCAGGAGAGTTCCAAATGTGTGTGGGTAGAATATATATCCCACAGGGGTAAAATTGAAAAAAGTTTAAAAATTTTATTTTTTTGGACTGTCATTTTTCCGGCGTTTATTAGACTTTCAGATAGGGCAAATGTCAGTGAGCGTTCCGATTTCAGTTCCAGAGCGATTCGCCCAATGAGTCCTTGATATTTAGTCGTTTTCAGCCAATATTTTCGATTTTTGAAAATTTCACTTTTTTGTGAAAATATCCACTAAATGAGGGAATAATATGTGTGAGAGTACCCCAGGAGAGTTCCAAATGTGTGTGGGTAGAATATATATCCCACGAGGGTAATATTGAAAAAAGTTGAAATTTTTTTTTTAAGACTTAGTCATTTTATCAGACTTTCAGATAGGGCAAATGTCAGTGAGCGTTCCGATTTCAGTTCCAGAGCGATTCGCCCAATGAGTCCTTGATATTTAGTCGTTTTCAGCCAATTTTCTGGATTTTTGAAAATTTCACTTTTTTGTGAAAATATCCACTAAATAAGGGAATAATATGTGTGAGGGTACCCCAGGAGAGTTCCAAATGTGTGTGGGTAGAATATATATCCCACGGCGGTAAAATTGAAAAAAGTTTAAACATTTTTTTTTTTGGACTGTCATTTTTCCGGGATTTATCAAACTTTCAGATAGGGCAAATGTAAGTGAGCGTTCCAATTTTAGTTCCAGAGTGATTCGCCGAATGAGTCCTTGATATTTAGTCATTTTCAGCCAATTTTCTGGATTTTTGAAAATTTCACTTTTTTGTGAAAATATCCACTAAACGAGGGAATAATATGTGTGAGGGTACCCCAGGAGAGTTCCAAATATGTGTGGGTAAAAAATATATCCCACGCCAGTAAAATTGAAAAAAGTTGAAAACATTTTTTTTTTACTTAGTCATTTTTCCGGTGTTTATCAGACTTTCAGATAGGGGAAATGTCAGCGAGCGTTCCGATTTCAGTTCCAGAGTGATTCGCCCAATGAGTCCTTGATATTTAGTCGTTTTCAGCCAATTTTCTGGATTTTTGAAAATTTCACTTTTTTGTGAAAATATCCACTAAATGAGGGAATAATATGTGTGAGGGTACCCCAGGAGAGTTCCAAATGTGTGTGGGTAGAATATATATCCCACGGGGGTAAAATTTAAAAAAAATTTTTTTGGACTTAGTGTTATGTTCTTCTACCAGAGCTAAGGAAAGAGAGGAGATCTGTCCCTACGATAGAACTCAGCTGAATCCCTACGATGTCACAGGGAACCTGATCCTGCGATCAGACCTGCTAAAGTCCTCAGCTAGTCTGTACGGAGACCTATAGATGTGGGGAAGGAATCCCTACAAGTACTAAAGACTGGGAGGAAAATGGGACACCTCCTAACAGAAATAGTAGCAGACAGACGAACAAACAAAATATATAGAACATAGAGGTCCGTAGACCAAGCAAACTAACAGAGTTAGATACAGAGCACAGGCTAGCTAGAAAGTAGTTATACAATGAAGTCCAGCAAAGCCAGAAGGGCGGAGCAGGATTAAATAGGCCAACAAGGTCATGTGACCAGCAAAGGAAAAAACCTAAGAGCAAGGTTCTAACAGTACCCCCCCTTCTTAGAGGATCCTCCGGATCCCCTAGGACCAGGCTTATCAGGAAATCTCCTGTGAAACGCTCTGATAAGTCTGGACGCGGAAACATCATCTGACCTCACCCAAGAGTTATCCTCGGGTCCGAAACCTTTCCAGGCCACAAGATACTGCAAACTACCTCTATACCGTCTAGAGTTAAGGATGCGAGAAATTTCATATTCCCCGTCCTCCACCACCGGAGGAACAGAGGCAGAGGCGTCACCATCCGACACAACAGCTTTTTTTAACAGAGAGACATGAAATACTGGATTAATTCTCCAGGAGGTAGGAACCTCCAACCTAACAGCAGATTGGTTGACAACCTGAAGCACCTTAAAGGGCCCTACAAACTTGGGACCCAATTTCTTAGAAGGAATCCTCAACCGCAGATTCCTAGAGGACAACCAAACCATGTCACCAACAGCGAACAAAACCTCCTGTCGTTTCCTATCAAAGTAGTCTTTATATTTTCTGTTGGCCTCCTGAAGATTACCACGCACATCCGTCCAAACTCTCTCCAAATCACCGGAAAAATTCTCCTCCTCAGGCACGGCAGATCCCAACTTGGAGAACGACCCAAACGACGGATGTCTCCCAGAACAACAAAAAAAAGGCGAACAACCAGCAGAAGAAGATGTATGATTGTTCAGAGCAAATTCAGCAAGTGGCAGAAACTCAGACAACCCCTCTTGATTGTCTGCCACAAAACAACGCAAGAACTGCTCAACATCCTGGTTTTTCCTTTCTGTCTGGCCATTAGATTCAGGATGATATCCGGACGAGAACGACAAATGAACTCCCAACCTGTCACAAAAGGCACGCCAAAAACGAGCCACGAACTGAGGACCCCTATCAGAAACAATGTCAGTAGGAACGCCATGAAGTCTGACAATTTCCTTGACAAAGGCCTTAGCGAGAGTTTTAGCGCAGGGCAGTTTGACGAAGGGAACCAAGTGACACATCTTGCTAAAACGGTCCACGACCACCCAGATGACAGTAAAACCCTCAGAGGGGGGAAGGTCAGTTATAAAGTCCATAGCCAAATGTGTCCAAGGAGCACTGGGAACCTCCAAAGGACAAAGCAACCCCGCAGCAGGAGTATGTGAGGACTTAGATCTAGCACATATAGTACATTGATGCACCCACTTAATGACTTCCTTCTGCCATCCAGGCCACCAAAAACTGCGACCCACCAGTCTCTTGGTCTCAGAGATTCCGGGATGACCTGCCAACCGAGATTCGTGACACTCAACAAACAAATCTCTTCTAAAGGTCCCAGGCACAAACAACCTCCCATGAGGAGTGTTAGATGGGGCATTCTCCTGTGCTTTAAGAATCTCATCTTCCAAAACGGAGTCCAAAGCAGCTATCACAACACCTTCTTGTAAAATGTTCTCCTCTTTCTCAGCACCGACTATTGGAGAAAAACTGCGAGACAAGGCATCCGCCTTAACATTCTTAGTACCAGGGATGTAAGTAACGGAGAAATTAAACCGCGAGAAAAACAGTGCCCACCTAGCCTGACGGGCATTCAGGCGCTTGGCAGCATCAAGATATATCAGATTTTTATGATCCGTAAGAACATGAACGGGAAATTCCGCACCTTCCAAGAAGTGGCGCCAGTGTTCAAATGCGAGTTTAATAGCCAATAATTCCCGATTACCAATATCGTAATTCAGTTCAGTCTCCGAAAATTTTTTTGAAAAAAAGGCACAGGGATGTAATCCATCCCCGTTATCCTGAGACAATACTGCGCCAACCCCCACAGAGGAAGCATCAAGCTCAACCAAAAACGGCTTAGTCACATCAGGCTGCATAAGGATGGGAGCAGAGGTGAACCTCTCCTTGAAATACACAAAAGCTTCAATGGCCTCAGAAGACCACTGAACCGCATCAGCACCTTTCCTGGTGAGATCGGTCAGAGGTTTGACAATACTAGAAAAATTTTTTATGAATTTTCTGTAATAATTGGCGAAACCTAAAAACCTCTGTATCGATTTCAAACCAATAGGCCTAGGCCATTCCTGTACAGCTTGAACTTTAACCGGGTCCATCTCAAAACCTTCGCTGGAGATAATGTAACCCAAAAAACTAATTCTCTGTACAGCGAACTCACATTTCTCCAGCTTAGCAAAAAGCGAATTGTCCATTAATAACTGTAATAGCTCACGTACGCTCCGCCAATGAGACTCCAGATCAGGCGAATAAATCAGAATGTCATCCAAATACACAACCACATTTTTGCCGATTAAAGGTCTAAGGATGTCATTAATAAGATTCTGGAAAAATGCAGGAGCATTAGTAAGACCAAAAGGCATAACCAGATTCTCAAAATGACCCACAGGAGTGTTAAAAGCAGTCTTCCATTCGTCACCCTCCTTCATGCGCAACAGATTGTATGCCCCCTTAAGGTCAATTTTAGAGAACCACTTGGCCCCCATTAACTGGTTAAACAGATCAGGAATCAATGGCAGTGGGTAAGGATTGCGTACAGTAATTTTGTTAATCTCACGAAAATCCAGACAAGGACGTAAACCGCCGTCCTTTTTTTTTACAAAAAAAAATCCAACCGCCACAGGAGACTTAGAGGGCCTAATGTGACCGGCGGCCAAACTTGTCTGTATGTATTCCTCCAAAGCCTTGCTCTCAGGAATAGTAAGGTTAAATAAACGACTTTTAGGAAGAGTCGCTCCAGGGACAAATTCAATAGAACAATCATAGTCTCTATGGGGAGGCAAAACCTGCGATTCCTTCTCAGAAAAAACTCTCCAAAAATCCTGAATAGGAACAGGCAATTCTCCCCTATCCAAAGCTGCAATACGCCCGTTACAACACTTGTCATAACATTTATGGCTCCAGGATTTAATTTCACTGGTAGACCAATCCAGTACAGGATTGTGAAATTTTAACCAGGGCAATCCCAATATTACTGGAGAAGGCAAGTTATTCAAAACTACCAAATCCAATTTCTCATGGTGAACACCATTAATAGTGAGAGGAAATTCACAGACCTTGAGAGTAATATTCTTCAAAGGGGAACCATCCACAGAAACCACAGCAATGGGAGATGATAAAGGTTCGGGTTTTAAATTGAGTCTTTCCAAGAATCCCCCATCAATTACATTCAGAGTAGACCCACAATCAACAAACACCCGAAATTCCATTAATTTTTCTGAGCAATCGTGGAAGCAGCTAAAAATACACCCTTGGAATTTAAACAGGCAATACGGGCATGACTGACCATTTTTTTTTCTTTCTTCATACGAAGCTCACAGCCTTTAATCAAATGACCAGATTTTCCGCAATAGAAACACAAGCCTTCAGAAAATCTACGGTCTTTTTCTTGAGAGCGAGGTGCCACCGATCCAATCTCCATCGGTTCACCACTGTTAGTACACACATTCTCATAACCAGAAACTGACATAGCAGAGGATTTGCTCTCATTAACCCTTGCACGCAGTCTCCTATCCACCCGTATAGCTAATTGCATAGCCTGTTGCAAATCTTCAGGTGTAGGATAAGCAATTAGCAGGTCTTTAACCCTTTCATTGAGCCCAGCAAGAAATAGACTTTTCAGAGCAGAATCATTCCACCCTGTTTGAGTAGACCAACGACGGAAATGAGTACAATATTTTTCCACATTACCTGATCCCTGTTTCAAACGTCTCAACTCAGTCTCAGCTGATGCGACACGGTCAGGATCATCATATAATAGTCCCAAAGCAGAAAAAAACTATCCACTGATCTGAAGCATCTATCACTAGGTTGCAAAGAAAAGGCCCACTCCTGAGGCTCTTTGCGCAAAAGTGACATTATGAACCCTATGCACTGGGATTCATCCCCAGAGGACTTGGGTCTCAAACGAAAATACAATAAGCAAGCATTTTTAAATGAAAAAAATTCTCGGTGTTCACCAAAAATTAAATCCGGCAAACATACCTTAGGCTCCAAGAAATGTGCTCCAGGACAGTTACTCACGTGCTGACGGAGCTCGGCCACCTCCAGAGAGAGTCCCTGCAGGCGATGAGCCAAATCCTGAACCGACACCATGATGGAACAGAAAAATCTTTCCTTAGAGAATTTGCAGGCTGGACTTACTGTTATGTTCTGCTACCAGAGCTAAGGAAAGAGAGGAGATCTGTCCCTACGATAGAACTCAGCTGAATCCCTACGATGTAACAGGGAACCTGATCCTGCGATCAGACCTGCTAAAGTCCTAAGCTAGTCTGTACGGAGACCTATAGATGTGGGGAAGGAATCCCTACAAGTACTAAGGACTGGGAGGAAAATGGGACACCTCCTAACAGAAATAGTAGCAGACAGACGAACAAACAAAATATATAGAACATAGAGGTCCGTAGACCAAGCAAACTAACAGAGTTAGATACAGAGCACAGGCTAGCTAGAAAGTAGTTATACAATGAAGTCCAGCAAAGCCAGAAGGGCGGAGCAGTCTTAAATAGGCCAACAAGGTCATGTGACCAGCAAAGGAAAAAAACTAAGAGCAAGGTTCTAACACTTAGTCATTTTTCCGGCATTTATCAGACTTTCAGATAGGGCAAATGTCAGTGAGCATTCCGATTTCAGTTCCAGAGCGATTCGCCCAATAAGTCCTTGATATTTAGTCGTTTTCAGCCAATTTTCTGGATTTTTGAAAATTTCACTTTTTTGTGAAAATATCCATTAAATGAGGGAATAATATGTGTGAGGGTACCCCAGGAGAGTTCCAAATGTGTGTGGGTAGAATATATATCCCACGGGGTTAAAATTGAAAAAAGTTGAAAACATTTTTTTTTGGGCTTAGTCATTTTTTCAGACTTTCAGATAGGGCATATGTCAGTGAGCATTCTGATTTCAGTTCCAGAGCGATTCGCCCAATGAGTCCTTGATATTTAGTTGTTTTCAGCCAATATTTTGGATTTTTGAAAATTTCACTTTTCTGTGAAAATATCCACTAAATGAGGGAATAATATGTGTGAGGGTACCCCAGGAGAGTTCCAAATGTGTGTGGGTAGAATATATATCCCACGGGGGTAAAATTGAAAAAGTTGAAAAAAATTTTTTTTTGGACTTAGTCATTTTTCCGGCGTTTATCTGACTTTCAGATAGGGGAAATGTCAGTGAGCGTTCCGATTTCAGTTCCAGAGCGATTCACCGGATGAGTCCTTGATATTTAGTCGTTTTCAGGCAATTTTCTGAATTTTTGAAAATTTCACTTTTTTGTGAAAATATCCACTAAATGAGGGAATAATATGTGTGAGGGTACCCCAGGAGAGTTCCAAATGTGTGTGGGTAGAATATATATCCCACGGGGGTAAAATTGAAAAATTTTTTTTTTGGACTTAGTCATTTTTTCCGGCATTTGTCAGACTTTCAGATAGGGCAAATGTCAGTGAGCGTTCCGATTTCAGTTCCAGAGCAATTCGCCCAATGAGTCCTTGATATTTCGTCATTTTCAGGCAATTTTCTGAATTTCTGAAAATTTCACTTTTTTGTGAAAATATCCATTAAATGAGGGAATAATATGTGTGAGGGTACCCCAGGAGAGTTCCAAATGTGTGTGGGTAGAATATATATCCCACGGGGGTAAAATTGAAAAAAGTTGAAAAAAATTTTTTTTTGGACTTAGTCATTTTTTCCGGCATTTATCAGACTTTCAGATAGGGCAAATGTCAGTGAGCGTTCCGATTTCAGTTCCAGAGCGATTCGCCCAATGAGTCCTTGATATTTAGTCGTTTTCAGCCAATTTCTGAATTTTTGAAAATTTCACTTTTTTGTGAAAATATCCACTAAATGAGGGAATAATATGTGTGAGGGTACCCCAGAAGAGTTCCAAATGTGTGTGGGTAGAATAAATATCCCACGGGGGTAAAATTGAAAAAAGGTGGAAAATTTTTTTTTTGGACTTAGTCATTTTTTCCGGCATTTATCAGACTTTCAGATAGGGCAAATGTCAGTGAGCGTTCCGATTTCAGCTCCAGAGCAATTCGCCCAATGAGTCCTTGATATTTCGTCATTTTCAGGCAATTTTCTGAATTTCTGAAAATTTCACTTTTTTGTGAAAATATCCATTAAATGAGGGAATAATATGTGTGAGGGTACCCCAGGAGAGTTCCAAATGTGTGTGGGTAGAATATATATCCCACGGGGTTAAAATTGAAAAAAGTTGAAAACATTTTTTTTTGGGCTTAGTCATTTTTTCAGACTTTCAGATAGGGCATATGTCAGTGAGCATTCCGATTTCAGTTCCAGAGTGATTCGCCCAATGAGTCCTTGATATTTAGTTGTTTTCAGCCAATATTTAGAATTTTTTAAAATTTCACTTTTTTGTGAAAATATCCACTAAATGAGGGAATAATATGTTTGAGGGTACCCCAGGAGAGTTCCAAATGTGTGTGGGTAGAATAAATATCCCACGGGGGTAAAATTGAAAAAAGGTGAAAAATTTTTTTTTGGACTTAGTCATTTTTCCGGCGTTTATCAGACTTTCAGATAGGGCAAATGTCAGTGAGCATTCCGATTTCAGTTCCAGAGCGATTCGCCCAATGAGTCCTTGATATTTAGTCGTTTTCAGCCAATTTTCTGGATTTTTGAAAATTTCACTTTTTTGTGAAAATATCCACTAAATGAGGGAATAATATGTGTGAGGGTACCCCAGGAGAGTTCCAAATGTGTGTGGGTAGAATATATATCCCACGGGGGTAAAATTGAAAAAAGTTGAAAACATTTTTTTTTGGGCTTAGTCATTTTTTCAGACTTTCAGATAGGGCATATGTCAGTGAGCATTCCGATTTCAGTTCCAGAGCGATTCGCCCAATGAGTCCTTGATATTTAGTTGTTTTCAGCCAATATTTTGGATTTTTGAAAATTTCACTTTTTTGTGAAAATATCCACTAAATGAGGGAATAATATGTGTGAGGGTACCCCAGGAGAGTTCCAAATGTGTGTGGGTAGAATATATATCCCACGGGGGTAAAATTGAAAAATTTTTTTTTTGGACTTAGTCATTTTTTCCGGCATTTATCAGACTTTCAGATAGGGCAAATGTCAGTGAGCGTTCCGATTTCAGTTCCAGAGCGATTCGCCCAATGAGTCCTTGATATTTAGTCGTTTTCAGCCAATTTCTGAATTTTTGAAAATTTCACTTTTTTGTGAAAATATCCACTAAATGAGGGAATAATATGTGTGAGGGTACCCCAGAAGAGTTACAAATGTGTGTGGGTAGAATAAATATCCGAAAAAAGGTGGAAAATTTTTTTTTTGGATTTAGTCATGTTTCCGGCATTTATCAGACTTTCAGATAGGGCAAATGTCAGTGAGCATTCCGATTTCAGTTCCAGAGCGATTCGCCCAATAAGTCCTTGATATTTAGTCGTTTTCAGCCAATTTTCTGGATTTTTGAAAATTTCACTTTTTTGTGAAAATATCCACTAAATGAGGGAATAATATGTGTGAGGGTACCCCAGGAGAGTTCCAAATGTGTGTGGGTAGAATATATATCCCACGGGGGAAAAATTGAAAAAAGTTGAAAACATTTTTTTTTGGGCTTAGTCATTTTTTCAGACTTTCAGATAGGGCATATGTCAGTGAGCATTCCGATTTCAGTTCCAGAGCGATTCGCCCAATGAGTCCTTGATATTTAGTTGTTTTCAGCCAATATTTTGGATTTTTGAAAATTTCACTTTTTTGTGAAAATATCCACTAAATGAGGGAATAATATGTGTGAGGGTACCCCAGGAGAGTTCCAAATGTGTGTGGGTAGAATATATATCCCACGGGGGTAACATTGAAAAAAAATTTTTTTTGGACTTAGTCATTTTTCCAGTGTTTATCAGACTTTCAGATAGGGCAAATGTCAGTGAGCGTTACGATTTCAGTTCCAGAGCGATTCGCCCAATGATTCCTTGATATTTAGTCGTTTTCAGCCAATTTTCTGGATTTTTGAAAATTTCACTTTTTTGTGAAAATATCCACTAAATGAAGGAAAAATATGTGTGAGGGTACCCCAGGAGAGTTCCAAATGTGTGTGGGTAGAATATATATCCCACGGGGGTAAAATTGAAAAAGTTGAAAAATGTGGTTTTTTTGAACTTAGTAATTTTTCCGGTGTTTATCAGACTTTCAGATAGGGGAAATGTGAGAGAGCGTTCCGATTTCAGTTCCAGAATGATTCTCCGGATGAGTCCTTGACATTTCGTCGTTTTCAGGCAATTTTCTGGATTTTTGAAAATTTCACTTTTTTGGGAAAATATCCACTAAATGAGGGAATAATATGTGTGAGGGTACCCCAGGAGAGTTCCAAATGTGTGTGGGTAGAATAAATATCCCACGGGGGTAAAATTGAAAAAAGGTGAAAAATTTTTTTTTTGGACTTAGTTATTTTTCCGGCGTTTATCAGACTTTCAGATAGGGCAAATTTCAGTGAGCATTCCGATTTCAGTTCCAGAGCGATTCGCCCAATGAGTCCTTGATATTTAGTCGTTTTCAGCCAATTTTCTGGATTTTTGAAAATTTCACTTTTTTGTGAAAATATCCACTAAATGAGGGAATAATATGTGTGAGGGTACCCCAGGAGAGTTCCAAATGTGTGTGGGTAGAATATATATCCCACGGGGGTAAAATTTAAAAAAAAATTTTTTGGACTTAGTCATTTTTCCGGCGTTTATCAGACTTTCAGATAGGGCAAATGTCAGTGAGCATTCCGATTTCAGTTCCAGAGCGATTCGCCGGATGAGTCCTTGATATTTCGTCATTTTCAGGCAATTTTCTGAATTTTTGAAAATTTCACTTTTTTGTGAAAATATCCACTAAATGAGGGAATAATATGTGTGAGGGTACCCCAGGAGAGTTCCAAATGTTTGTGGGTTGAATATATATCCCACGGGAGTAAAATTGAAAAAAGTCCCAAAAAAATTTTTTTTGGACTTAGTCATTTTTCCGGTGTTTATCAGACTTTCAGATAGGGGAAATGTCAGTGAGCATTCCCATTTCAGTTCCAGAGCGATTCGCCGGATGAGTACTTGATATTTAGTCGTTTTCAATCAATTTTCTGAATTTTTGAAAATTTACACTTTTTTGTGAAAATATCCACTAAATGAGGGAATAATATGTGTGAGGGTACCCCAGGAGAGTTCCAAATGTGTGTGGGTAGAATATATATCCCACGGGGGTAAAATTGAAAAAAGTTGAAAAATTATTTTTTTTTGAACTTAGTAATTTTTCCGGTGTTTATCAGACTTTCAGATAGGGGAAATGTCAGCAAGCGTTCCAATTTCAGTTCCAGAACGATTCTCTGGATGAGTCCTTGATATTTTGTCGTTTTCAGGAAATTTTCTGGATTTTTGAAAATTTCACTTTTTGGGAAAATATCCACTAAATGAGGGAATAATATGTGTGAGGGTACCCCAGAAGAGTTCCAAATGTGTGTGGGTAAAATATATATCCCACAGGGGAAAAATTGAAAAAAGTTTAAAAAAATTTTTTTTTGGACTTAGTCATTTTTCCGGCGTTTATCAGACTTTCAGATAGGGAAAATGTCAGTGAGCGTTCCGATTTCAGTTCCAGAGCGATTCGCCCAATGAGTCCTTGATATTTAGTTGTTTTCAGCCAATTTTCTGGATTTTTGAAAATTTCACTTTTTTGTGAAAATATCCACTAAATGAAGGAAAAATATGTGTGAGGGTACCCCAGGAGAGTTCCAAATGTGTGTGGGTAGAATATATATCCCATGGGGGTAAAATTGAAAAAAAGTGAAAAACTTTTTTTTGGACTTAGTCATTTTTTCAGACTTTCAGATAGTGCATATGTCAGTGAGCATTCCGATTTCAGTTCCAGAGCGATTCGCCCAATGAGTCCTTGATATTTATTGTTTTAAGCCAATATTTTGGATTTTTGAAAATTTCACTTTTTTTTGAAAATATCCACTAAATGAGGGAATAATATGTGTGAGGGTACCCCAGGAGAGTTCCAAATGTGTGTGGGTAGAATATATATCCCACGGGGGTAAAATTGAAAAAGTTGAAAAATGTGTTTTTTTTGAACTTAGTAATTTTTCCGGTGTTTATCAGACTTTCAGATAGGGGAAATGTGAGAGAGCGTTCCGATTTCAGTTCCAGAATGATTCTCCGGATGAGTCCTTGACATTTCGTCGTTTTCAGGCAATTTTCTGGATTTTTGAAAATTTCACTTTTTTGGGAAAATATCCACTAAATGAGGGAATAATATGTGTGAGGGTACCCCAGGAGAGTTCCAAATGTGTGTGGGTAGAATAAATATCCCACGGGGGTAAAATTGAAAAAAGGTGAAAAATTTTTTTTTTGGACTTAGTTATTTTTCCGGCGTTTATCAGACTTTCAGATAGGGCAAATTTCAGTGAGCATTCCGATTTCAGTTCCAGAGCGATTCGCCCAATGAGTCCTTGATATTTAGTCGTTTTCAGCCAATTTTCTGGATTTTTGAAAATTTCACTTTTTTGTGAAAATATCCACTAAATGAGGGAATAATATGTGTGAGGGTACTCCAGGAGAGTTCCAAATGTGTGTGGGTAGAATATATATCCCTCGAGAGTAAAATTGAAAAAAGTTGAAAAATGTTTTTTTTTTTAACTTAGTAATTTTTCCGGTGTTTATCAGACTTTCAGATAGGGGAAATGTCAGCGAGCGTTCCGATTTCAGTTCCAGAATGATTCTCCGGATGAGTCCTTGATATTTTGTCGTTTTCAGGAAATTTTCTGGATTTTTGAAAATTTCACTTTTTGGGAAAATATCCACTAAATGAGGGAATAATATGTGTGAGGGTACCCCAGAAGAGTTCCAAATGTGTGTGGGTAAAATATATATCCCACAGGGGTAAAATTGAAAAAAGTTTAAAAAAATTTTTTTTTGGACTTAGTCATTTTTCCGGCGTTTATCAGACTTTCAGATAGGGAAAATGTCAGTGAGCGTTCCGATTTCAGTTCCAGAGCGATTTGCCCAATGAGTCCTTGATATTTAGTCGTTTTCAGCCAATATTTTCGATTTTTGAAAATTTCACTTTTTTGTGAAAATATCCACTAAATGAGGGAATAATATGTGTGAGGATACCCCAAGAGAGTTCCAAATGTGTGTGGGTAGAATATATATCCCACGGGGTAAAATTGAAAAAAGTTGAAAATTTTTTTTTTTTAACTTAGTAATTTTTCCGGTGTTTATCAGACTTTCAGATAGGGGAAATGTCAGCGAGCGTTCCGATTTCAGATCCAGAACGATTCTCCGGATGAGTCCTTGATATTTCGTCGTTTTCAGGCAATTCTCTGGATTTTTGAAAATTTCACTTTTTTGGGAAAATATCCACTAAATGAGGGAATAATATGTGTGAGGGTACCCCAGGAGAGTTCCAAATGTGTGTGGGTAGAATATATATCCCACGGGGGTAAAATTGAAAAAAGGTGAAAAATATTTTTTTTAGACTTAGTCATTTTTTCAGACTTTCAGATAGGGCATATGTCAGTGAGCATTCCGATTTCAGTTCCAGAGCGATTCGCCCAATGAGTCCTTGATATTTAGTTGTTTTCAGCCAATATTTTGGATTTTTGAAAATTTCACTTTTTTGTGAAAATATCCACTAAATGAGGGAATAATATGCGTGAGGGTACCCCAGGAGAGTTCTAAATGTGTGTGGGTTGAATATATATCCCACGGGGGTAAAATTGAAAAAAGTCCAAAAAAAATTTTTTTTGGACTTACTCATTTTTCCAGTGTTTATCAGACTTTCAGATAGGGGAAATGTCAGTGAGCGTTCCCATTTCAGTTCCAGAGCGCTTCACCCAATGAGTCCTTGATATTTAGTCGTTTTCAGCCAATATTTTGGATTTTTCAAAATTTCACTTTTTTGTGAAAATATCCACTAAATGAGGGAATAATATGTGTGAGGGTACCCCAGGAGAGTTCCAAATGTGTGTGGGTAGAATATATATCCCACGGGGGTAAAATTGAAAAAAGTTTAAAAATTTTTTTTTTGGACTTAGTCATTTTATCAGACTTTCAGATAGGGCAAATGCCAGTGAGCGTTCCGATTTCAGTACCAGAGCGATTCGCCCAATGAGTCCTTGATATTTACTCGTTTTCAGACAATATTTTGGATTTTTGAAAATTTCACTTTTTTTGTGAAAATATCCACTAAATGAGGGAATAACATGTGTGAGGGTACCCCAGGAGAGTTCCAAATGTGTGTGGGTAGAATATATATCCCACGGGGGTAAAATTGAAAAAAGTTGAAAAATTTTTTTTTTTTTAACTTAGTAATTTTTCCGGTGTTTATCAGACTTTCAGATAGGGGAAATGTCAGTGAGCGTTCCGATTTCAGTTCCAGAGCGATTCGCGCAATGAGTCCTTGGTATTAAGTCGTTTTCAGTCAATTTTCTGGATTTTTCAAAATTTCACTTTTTTGTGAAAATATCCACTAAATGAGGGAATAATATGTGTGAAGGTACCCCAGGAGAGTTCCAAATGTGTGTGGGTAGAATATATATCCCACGGGGGTAAAATTGAAAAAATTAAAAAAAATTTTTTTTTGGACTTAGTCATTTTATCAGACTTTCAGATAGGGCAAATGTCAGTGAGCATTCCGATTTCAGTTCCAGAGCGATTCGCGCAATGAGTCCTTGATATTTCGTCATTTTCAGGCAATTTTCTGAATTTTTGAAAACTTCACTTTTTTGTGAAAATATCCACTAATTGAGGGAATAATATGTGTGAGGGTACCCCAGGAGAGTTCCAAATGTGTGTGGGTAGAATATATATCCCACGGGAGTAAAATAGAAAAAAGTTGAAAAATTTTTTTTTTTGACGTAGTCATTTTTCCGGCGTTTATCAGACTTTCAGATAGGGTGTAAGTTAGGGAGTGAGTGTTCCGATTTCAGTTCCAGAGCGATTCGCCCAATGAGTCCTTGATATTTCGTCGTTTTCAGCCAATATTTTGGATTTTTGAAAATGTCACTATTTTGTGAAAACATCCACTAAATGAGGGAGTATTATGTGTCAGGGGACCCCAGGAGAGTTCCAAATGTGTGTTCGTAGAATATATATCCCACGGGAGTAAAATTGAAAAAAGTTGAAAAAAATTTTTTTGGGACTTAGTCATTTTTCCGGCGTTTATCAGACTTTCAGATAGGGCAAATGTCAGTGAGCATTCCGATTTCAGTTCCAGAGCGATTCGCCCAATGACTCCTTGATATTTTTTTGTTGTCAAGCAATTTTCTGAATTTTTGAAAATTTCACTTTTTTGTGAAAATATCCACTAAATGAGGGAATAATATGTGTGAGGGTACCCCAGGAGAGTTCCAAATGTGTGCGGGTAGAATATATATCCCACTGGGGTAAAATTGAAAAAAGTTGAAAACATTTTTTTTTTGGACTTAGTCATTTTTCCAGCGTTTATCAGACTTTCAGATATGGAGTAAGCTAGGGAGTGAGTGTTCCGATTTCAGTTCTTGAGCGATTCGCCCAATGAGTCCTTGATATTTCGTCGCTGTCAGGCAATTTTCTGAATTTTTGAAAATTTCACTTTTTTGTGAAAATATCCACTAAATGAGAGAATAATATGTGTGAGGGTACCCCAGGAGAGTTCCAAATGTGTGTGGGTAGAATATATATCCCACGGGGGTAAAATTGAAAAAAGTTTAAAAAATTTTTTTTTTGGACTTAGTCATTTCTCTGGCGTTTATCAGACTTTCAGATAGGGGAAATGTCAGTGAGCGTTCCAATTTCAGTTCCAGAGCGATTCGCCCACTGAGTCCTTGATATTTAGTTGTTTTCAGCCAATTTTCTGGATTTTTGAAAATTTCACTTTTTTGTTAAAATATCCACTAAATGAGGGAATAATATGTGTGAGGGTACCCCAGGAGAGTTCCAAATGTGTGTGGGTAGAATATATATCCCACGAGGGTAAAATTGAAAAAAGTTGAAAAAATTTTTTTTTGGACTTAGTCATTTCTCTGGCGTTTATGAGACTTTCAGATAGGGCAAATGTCAGTGAGCGTTCCGATTTCAGTTCCAGAGCGATTCGCCCAATGAGTCCTTGATATTTAGTCGTTTTCAGCCAATATTTTGGATTTTTGAAAATTTCACTATTTTGTGAAAACATCCACTAAATGAGGGAGTAATATGTATGAGGGGACCCCAGGAGAGTTCCAAATGTGTGTGGGTAGAATATATATCCCACGGTGGTAAAATGGAAAAAGTTAAAAACATTTCTTTTTTGGACTTACTCATTTCTCCAGCGTTTATCAGAATTTCAGATAGGGGAAATGTCAGTGAGCGTTCCGATTTCAGTTCCAGAGCGATTCGCGCAATGAGTCCTTGATATTTCGTCATTTTCAGGCAATTTTCTGAATTTTTGAAAATTTCACTTTTTTGTGAAAATATCCACTAATTGAGGGAATAATATGTGTGAGGGTACCCCAGGAGAGTTCCAAATGTGTGTGGGTAGAATATATATCCCACGGGAGTAAAATAGAAAAAAGTTGAAAAATTTTTTTTTTTTGACGTAATCATTTTTCCGGCGTTTATCAGACTTTCAGATAGGGAGTAAGTTAGGGAGTGAGTGTTCCGATTTCAGTTCCAGAGCGATTCGCCAGATGAGTCCTTGATATTTAGTCATTTTCAGCCAATTTTCTGGATTTTTGAAAATTTCACTTTTTTGTGAAAATATCCACTAAATGAGGGAATAATATGTGTGAGGGTACCCCAGGAGAGTTCCAAATGTGTGCGGGTAGAATATATATTCCACGGGGGTAAAATTGAAAAAAGTTGAAAAATTTTTTTTTTTTGAACTTAGTAATTTTTCCGGTGTTTATCAGACTTTCAGATAGGGGAAATGTCAGCAAGCGTTCCAATTTCAGTTCCAGAATGATTCTCCGGATGAGTCCTTGATATTTTGTCATTTTCAGGAAATTTTCTGGATTTTTGAAAATTTCACTTTTTGGGAAAATATCCACTAAATGAGGGAATAATATGTGTGAGGGTACCCCAGAAGAGTTCCAAATGTGTGTGGGTAAAATATATATCCCACAGGGGTAAAATTGAAAAAAGTTTAAAAAAATTTTTTTTTGGACTTAGTCATTTTTCCGGCGTTTATCAGACTTTCAGATAGGGAAAATGTCAGTGAGCGTTCCGATTTCAGTTCCAGAGCGATTCGCCCAATGAGTCCTTGATATTTAGTCGTTTTCAGCCAATATTTTCGATTTTTGAAAATTTCACTTTTTTGTGAAAATATCCACTAAATGAGGGAATAATATGTGTGAGGATACCCCAAGAGAGTTCCAAATGTGTGTGGGTAGAATATATATCCCACGGGGTAAAATTGAAAAAAGTTGAAAATTTTTTTTTTTTAACTTAGTAATTTTTCCGGTGTTTATCAGACTTTCAGATAGGGGAAATGTCAGCGAGCGTTCCGATTTCAGTTCCAGAACGATTCTCCCGATGAGTCCTTGATATTTCGTCGTTTTCAGGCAATTCTCTGGATTTTTGAAAATTTCACTTTTTTGGGAAAATATCCACTAAATGAGGGAATAATATGTGTGAGGGTACCCCAGGAGAGTTCCAAATGTGTGTGGGTAGAATATATATCCCACGGGGGTAAAATTGAAAAAAGTTTACAATTTTTTTTTTTGGACTTAGTCATTTTTCCGGCGTTTATTAGACTTTCAGATAGGGCAAATGTTAGTGAGCATTCCGATTTCAGTTCCAGAGCGATTCACCCAATGAGTCCTTGATATTTAGTCGTTTTCAGCCAATTTTCTGGATTTTTGAAAATTTCACTTTTTTGTGAAAATATCCACTAAATGAGGGAATAATATGTGTGAGGGTACCCCAGGAGAGTTCCAAATGTGTGTGGGTAGAATATATATCCCACGGGGATAAAATTGAAAAAAGGTGAAAAAATTTTTTTTTGGACTTAGTCATTTTTTCAGACTTTCAGATAGGGCATATGTCAGTCAGCATTCCGATTTCAGTTCCAGAGCGAATTGCCCAATGAGTCCTTGATATTTAGTTGTTTTCAGCCAATATTTTGGATTTTTGAAAATTTCACTTTTTTGTGAAAATATCCACTAAATGAGGGAATAATATGTGTGAGGGTACCCCAGGAGAGTTCCAAATGTGTGTGGGTAGAATATATATCCCACGGGGGTAAAATTGAAAAAAGTTTACAATTTTTTTTTTTGGACTTAGTCATTTTTCCGGCGTTTATTAGACTTTCAGATAGGGCAAATGTTAGTGAGCATTCCGATTTCAGTTCCAGAGCGATTCACCCAATGAGTCCTTGATATTTAGTCGTTTTCAGCCAATTTTCTGGATTTTTGAAAATTTCACTTTTTTGTGAAAATATCCACTAAATGAGGGAATAATATGTGTGAGGGTACCCCAGGAGAGTTCCAAATGTGTGTGGGTAGAATATATATCCCACGGGGATAAAATTGAAAAAAGGTGAAAAATATTTTTTTTAGACTTAGTCATTTTTTCAGACTTTCAGATAGGGCATATGTCAGTGAGCATTCCGATTTCAGTTCCAGAGCGATTCGCCCAATGAGTCCTTGATATTTAGTTGTTTTCAGCCAATATTTTGGATTTTTGAAAATTTCACTTTTTTGTGAAAATATCCACTAAATGAGGGAATAATATGTGTGAGGGTACCCTAGGAGTGTTTCAAATGTGTGTGGGTAGAATATATATCCCACGGGGGTAAAATTGAAAAAATTTTTTTTTGGACTTAGTCATTTTTCCGGTGTTATCAGACTTTCAGATAGGGGAAATGTCAGTGAGCATTCCGATTTCAGTTCCAGAGCGCTTCACCCAATGAGTCCTTGATATTTAGTCGTTTTCAGCCAATTTTCTGGATTTTTGAAAATTTCACTTTTTTTGTGAAAATATCCACTAAAGGAGGGAATAATATGCGTGAGGGTACCCCAGGAGAGTTCTAAATGTGTGTGGGTTGAATATATATCCCACGGGGGTAAAATTGAAAAAAGTCCAAAAAAAATTTTTTTTGGACTTACTCATTTTTCCAGTGTTTATCAGACTTTCAGATAGGGGAAATGTCAGTGAGCGTTCCCATTTCAGTTCCAGAGCGATTCGCCGTATGAGTAGTTGATATTTAGTCGTTTTCAGGCAATTTTCTGAATTTTTGATAATTTACACTTTTTTGTGAAAATATCCACTAAATGAGGGAATAATATGTGTGAGGGTACCCCAGGAGAGTTCCAAATGTGTGTGGGTAGAATATATATCCCACGGGGGTAAAATTGAAAAAAGTTTAAAAATTTTTTTTTTGGACTTAGTCATTTTATCAGACTTTCAGATAGGGCAAATGCCAGTGTGCGTTCCGATTTCAGTACCAGAGCGATTCGCCCAATGAGTCCTTGATATTTACTCGTTTTCAGCCAATATTTTGGATTTTTGAAAATTTCACTTTTTTTGTGAAAATATCCACTAAATGAGGGAATAATATGTGTGAGGGTACCCCAGGAGAGTTCCAAATGTGTGTGGGTAGAATATATATCCCACGGGGGTAAAATTGAAAAAAGTTGAAAAATTTTTTTTTTTTTAACTTAGTAATTTTTCCGGTGTTTATCAGACTTTCAGATAGGGGAAATGTCAGCAAGCGTTCCAATTTCAGTTTCAGAACGATTCTCCGGATGAGTCCTTGATATTTTGTAATTTTCAGGCAATTTTCTGGATTTTTGAAAATTTCACTTTTTGGGAAAATATCCACTAAATGAGGGAATAATATGTGTGAGGGTACCCCAGGAGAGTTCCAAATGTGTGTGGGTAGAATATATATCCCACGGGGATAAAATTGAAAAAAGTTTACAATTTTTTTTTTTGGACTTAGTCATTTTTCCGGCGTTTATCAGACTTTCAGATAGGGGAAATGTCAGTGAGCGTTCCGATTTCAGTTCCAGAGCGATTCGCGCAATGAGTCCTTGGTATTAAGTCGTTTTCAGTCAATTTTCTGGATTTTTCAAAATTTCACTTTTTTGTGAAAATATCCACTAAATGAGGGAATAATATGTGTGAAGGTACCCCAGGAGAGTTCCAAATGTGTGTGGGTAGAATATATATCCCACGGGGGTAAAATTGAAAAAATTAAAAAAAATTTTTTTTTGGACTTAGTCATTTTATCAGACTTTCAGATAGGGCAAATGTCAGTGAGCGTTCCGATTTCAGTTCCAGAGCGATTCGCCCAATTAGTCCTTGATATTTACTCGTTTTCAGCCAATATTTTGGATTTTTGAAAATTTCACTTTTTTGTGAAAATATCCACTAAATGAGGGAATAATATGTGTGAGGGTACCCCAGGAGAGTTCCAAATGTGTGTGGGTAGAATAAATATCCCACGGGGGTAAAATTGAAAAAAGGTGAAAAATTTTTTTTTTGGACTTAGTAATTTTTCCGGCTTTTATCAGACTTTCAGATAGGGCAAATGTCAGTGAGCATTCCGATTTCAGTTCCAGAGCGATTCGCCCAATGAGCCCTTGATATTTAGTCATTTTCAGCCAACTTTCTGGATTTTTGAAAATTTCACTTTTTTGTGAAAATATCCACTAAATGAGGGAATAATATGTGTGAGGGTACCAAAGGAGAGTTCCAAATGTGTGTGGGTAGAATATATATCCCACAGGGGTAAAATTGAAAAAAGTTTAAAAAAATTTTTTTTTGGACTTAGTCATTTTTCTGGCGTTTATCAGACTTTCAGATAGGGGAAATGTCAGTGAGCGGTCCGATTTCAGTTCCAGAGCGATTCGCGCAATGAGTCCTTGATATTTCGTCATTTTCAGGCAATTTTCTGAATTTTTGAAAATTTCACTTTTTTGTGAAAATATCCACTAATTGAGGGAATAATATGTGTGAGGGTACCCCAGGAGAGTTCCAAATGTGTGTGGGTAGAATATATATCCCACGGGAGTAAAATAGAAAAAAGTTGAAAAATTTTTTTTTTTGACGTAGTCATTTTTCCGGCGTTTATCAGACTTTCAGATAGGGTGTAAGTTAGGGAGTGAGCATTCCGATTTCAGTTCCAGAGCGATTCGCCCAATGAGTCCTTGATATTTAGTCATTTTCAGCCAACTTTCTGGATTTTTGAAAATTTCACTTTTTTGTGAAAATATCCACTAAATGAGGGAATAATATGTGTGAGGGTACCAAAGGAGAGTTCCAAATGTGTGTGGGTAGAATATATATCCCACGGGAGTAAAATAGAAAAAAGTTGAAAAATTTTTTTTTTTGACGTAGTCATTTTTCCGGCGTTTATCAGACTTTCAGATAGGGTGTAAGTTAGGGAGTGAGTGTTCCGATTTCAGTTCCAGAGCGATTCGCCCTATGAGTCCTTGATATTTCGTCGTTTTCAGCCAATATTTTGGATTTTTGAAAATGTCACTATTTTGTGAAAACATCCACTAAATGAGGGAGTATTATGTGTCAGGGGACCCCAGGAGAGTTCCAAATGTGTGTTCGTAGAATATATATCCCACGGGAGTAAAATTGAAAAAAGTTGAAAAAAATTTTTTTGAGACTTAGTCATTTTTCCGGCGTTTATCAGACTTTCAGATAGGGCAAATGTCAGTGAGCATTCCGATTTCAGTTCCAGAGCGATTCGCCCAATGACTCCTTGATATTTTTTTGTTGTCAAGCAATTTTCTGAATTTTTGAAAATTTCACTTTTTTGTGAAAATATCCACTAAATGAGGGAATAATATGTGTGAGGGTACCCCAGGAGAGTTCCAAATGTGTGCGGGTTGAATATATATCCCACTGGGGTAAAATTGAAAAAAGTTGAAAACATTTTTTTTTTGGACTTAGTCATTTTTCCAGCGTTTATCAGACTTTCAGATAGGGAGTAAGCTAGGGAGTGAGTGTTCCGATTTCAGTTTCAGAGCGATTCGCCGGATGAGTCCCTGATATTTCGTCGTTTTCAGGCAATTTTTGAATTTTTGAAAATTTCACTTTTTTTGTGAAAATATCCACTAAATGAGGGAATAATATGTGTGAGGGTACCCCAGGAGAGTTCCAAATGTGTGTGGGTAGAATATATATCCTACGGGGATAAAATTGAAAAAAGTTGAAAATTTTTTTTTTTGAACTTAGTCATTTTTCCGGCGTTTATCATACTTTCAGATAGGGCAAATGTCAGTGAACGTTCCGATTTCAGTTCCAGAGCGATTCGCCCAATGAGTCCTTGATATTTAGTTGTTTTCAGCCAATTTTCTGGATTTTTGAAAATTTCACTTTTTTGTGAAAATATCCACTAAATGAGGGAATAATATGTGTGAGGGAACCCCAGGACAGTTCCAAATGTGTGTGGGTAGAATATATATCCCACTGGGGTAAAATTGAAAAAAGTTGAAAAAATTTTTTTTTGGACTTAGTCATTTTTCCGGCGTTTATCAGACTTTCAGATAGGGGAAATGTCAGTGAGCGTACCGATTTCAGTTCCAGAGCGATTCGCGCAATGAGTCCTTGATATTTCGTCATTTTCAGGCAATTTTCTGAATTTTTGAAAATTTCACTTTTTTGTGAAAATATCCACTAATTGAGGGAATAATATGTGTGAGGGTACCCCAGGAGAGTTCCAAATGTGTGTGGGTAGAATATATATCCCACGGGAGTAAAATAGAAAAAAGTTGAAAAATTTTTTTTTTTTGACGTAGTCATTTTTCCGGCGTTTATCAGACTTTCAGATAGGGAGTAAGTTAGGGAGTGAGTGTTCCGATTTCAGTTCCAGAGCGATTCGCCAGATGAGTCCTTGATATTTAGTCATTTTCAGCCAATTTTCTGGATTTTTGAAAATTTCACTTTTTTGTGAAAATATCCACTAAATGAGGGAATAATATGTGTGAGGGTACCCCAGGAGAGTTCCAAATGTGTGCGGGTAGAATATATATCCCACTGGGGTAAAATTGAAAAAAGTTGAAAACATTTTTTTTTTGGACTTAGTCATTTTTCCAGCGTTTATCAGACTTTCAGATAGGGAGTAAGCTAGGGAGTGAGTGTTCCGATTTCAGTTCCAGAGCGATTCGCCCAATGAGTCCTTGATATTTCGTCGCTGTCAGGCAATTTTCTGAATTTTTGAAAATTTCACTTTTTTGTGAAAATATCCACTAAATGAGAGAATAATATGTGTGAGGGTACCCCAGGAGAGTTCCAAATGTGTGCGGGTAGAATATATATCCCACGGGAGTAAAATAGAAAAAAGTTGAAAAATTATTTTTTTTTGACGTAGTCATTTTTCCGGCGTTTATCAGACTTTCAGATAGGGAGTAAGTTAGGGAGTGAGTGTTCCGATTTCAGTTCCAGAGCGATTCGCCCAATGAGTCCTTGATATTTCGTCGTTTTCAGCCAATATTTTGGATTTTTGAAAATGTCACTATTTTGTGAAAACATCCACTAAATGAGGGAGTATTATGTGTCAGGGGACCCCAGTAGAGTTCCAAATGTGTGTGGGTAGAATATATATCCCACGGGAGTAAAATTGAAAAAAGTTGAAAAAAATTTTTTTGGGACTTAGTCATTTTTCCGACGTTTATCAGAATTTCAGATAGGGCAAATGTCAGTGAGCGTTCCAAATTCAGTTCCAGAGCGATTCGCCGGATGAGTCCCTGATATTTCGTCGTTTTCAGGCAATTTTTGAATTTTTGAAAATTTCACTTTTTTTGTGAAAATATCCACTAAATGAGGGAATAATATGTGTGAGGGTACCCCAGGAGAGTTCCAAATGTGTGTGGGTAGAATATATATCCTACGGGGATAAAATTGAAAAAAGTTCAAAATTTTTTTTCTTTTGAACTTAGTCATTTTTCCGGCGTTTATCATACTTTCAGATAGGGCAAATGTCAGTGAACGTTCCGATTTCAGTTCCAGAGCGATTCGCCCAATGAGTCCTTGATATTTAGTTGTTTTCAGCCAATTTTCTGGATTTTTGAAAATTTCACTTTTTTGTGAAAATATCCACTAAATGAGGGAATAATATGTGTGAGGGAACCCCAGGAGAGTTCCAAATGTGTGTGGGTAGAATATATATCCCACTGGGGTAAAATTGAAAAAAGTTGAAAAGAATTTTTTTTTGGACTTAGTCATTTCTCCGATGTTTATCAGACTTTCAGATAGGGGAAATGTCAGTGAGCATTCCGATTTCAGTTCCAGAGCGATTCGCCCAATGAGTCCTTGATATTTCGTCGCTGTCAGGCAATTTTCTGAATTTTTGAAAATTTCACTTTTTTGTGAAAATATCCACTAAATGAGGGAATAATATGTGTGAGGGTACCCCAGGAGAGTTCCAAATGTGTGTGGGTAGAATATATATCCCACGGGGGTAAAATTGAAAAAAGTTGAGAAAATTTTTTTTTGGACTTATTCATTTCTCTGGTGTTTATCAGACTTTCAGATAGAGCAAATGTCAGTGAGCGTTCCGATTTCAGTTCCAGAGTAGTGTTGAGCCACCCCCATAGGGTTCGGGTTCGGTTCGTCGAACACCGGGATGTTCGAGGAACTGTTCGTCGAACACCTTAGAACACCGTCGAACACCGTTAAAACCAATGGCAGGCAAACAAAAACACATAGAAACACATAGAAAACACCTGCAAAGGTGTCCAAAAGCTGACAAGCTGCTCAGAAGACACTCTCTTTAAAAAAGCCGGCCGGCAAATTCAGCAGCGGCATACACCGGTACCCGACAATTTAGACAAGAAGGAATAGAGCATCACACATAGATTAGATAGATAGAAACATGTCAGTCACACATATAAGAAGCACAGTGACAGTGTTGGTTACTGCACTTGTCATTTAGTGTAAAGGATTTATTAAAAAATATATTAGTGTTTTCATGCACCGTCTCTTTAAAAAAGCCGGCCGGCAATTCAGCATCTGTACCCGACAATTTAGAACAGAAAGAATAGAGCTTCACACATAGATTAGATAGATAGAAACATGTCAGTCACATATATAAGAAGTACAGTGATAGTGTTGATTACTGTACTTGTCATTTAGTGTAAAGGATTTATTTAAAAAAATAATAGTGTTTTCATGCACTGTCTCTTTAAAAAAGCCGGCCGGCAATTCAGCATCTGTACCCGACAATTTAGAATAGAAAGAATAGAGCTTCACACATAGATTAGATAGATAGAAACATGTCAGTCACATATATATGAAGTACAGTGACAGTGTTGCTTACTGTACTTGTCATTTAGTGTAAAGGATTTATTTAAAAAAATAATAGTGTTTTCATGCACTGTCTCTTTAAAAAAGCCGGCCGGCAATTCAGCAGCGGTACCCGACAATTTAGAACAGAAAGATAGAGCATCACACATAGATTAGATAGATAGAAACATGTCAGTCACATTTATAATAAGTACAGTGACAGTGTTGGTTACTGTACTTGTCATTTAGTGTTAAAATAAAGGATTTATTAAAATAAAAATTGGCGTGGGATCCCCCATAATTTTAGGCTCTAGCGGAGGTTAAGCAGACGGCTGGGGCAGATGTTTGAAGCCTGGGAAGGGGGTAATACCCACGGAGCTTCCCAGGCTACTAATATCAGCCCCCAGCTGAATACTTAGCCTTTACTAGCTATTAAAATGGGGGACCCCCCCCAAAAAATGACGTGGGGTCCCCCCTATTTTAATAGCTAGCAAAGGCTAGGCAGACAGCTGGGGGCTGATATTAATAGCTCAGGAAGGGTGCCATGAATATTGGCCCCCTCCCAGGCTAGAAACACCAGCCGTCAGCCGCCCCAGAAATGGCGCATCCATAGGATGCGCCAATTCTGGCACTTAGCCTCGCTCTTCCACGCTGCCCTGGTGCGGTGGCAGGGGGTAATAGGGCTGGGGTTGATGTCAGCTTATAATGCCAGCTGACATCAAGCCCAGGTTAGTAATGGAGAGGCGTCTATAAGACACCCCCATTACTAACCCCATAGTCAAAGTTAAAAAAAACACAAACACCCAGAATAAAGTCTTTTAATTGAAATAAACACACAATTCTTTATTGTTCTAAATTACACCATACTTAACGTCACGCCCATTCCAGCTGAAGCCAACGATCTCCTGTAATAAAAGAAAAATAATAAACCAACCTCATCCTTACCTTTCCATGGTTCCCAGGACAGCTTCAGCTCTGCTACATCGAGATGACAGGCTGGACCGCAGCAGAAAGCTGCCATCCAGCCTGTCATCCCGCGGACACTGAGAAGCGCAGGCATGCTTGCACTCCTCAGTGTCTGGCTGTGACGGCATCCAGATGAGCCGAGGTCATGTCCAATGAACTCGGCTCACCTCATGCACGTCACTGACAGCGTGGGAAAATTCTCACGCTGAAGCGCTGAGTGCAGGAGAATTCTCACACAATGACAGAAAGCTGCCATCCAGCCTGTCATCCCGCAGACACTGAGAAGCGCAGGATTGTGTCTTTATTTCAATTAAAGGACTTTATTCTGGGTGTTTGTGTTTTTTTTAACTTTGACTATGGGGTTAGTAATGGGGGTGTCTTATAGACGCCTCTCCATTACTAACCTGGGCTTGATGTCAGCTGGCTTTATAAGCTGACATCAACCCCAACCTTATTACCCCCTGCCACCGCACCAGGGCAGCGTGGAAGAGCGAGGCTAAGTGCCAGAATTGGCGCATCCTATGAATGCGCCATTTCTGGGGCGGCTGACGGCTGGTGTTTCTAGCCTGGGAGGGGGCCAATATTCATGGCTCCCTTCCTGGGCTATTAATATCAGCCCCCAGCTGTCTGCCTAGCCTTTGCTAGCTATTAAATTAGGGGGGACCCCACGTAATTTTTTTGGGGGGGTCCCCCATTTTAATAGCTAGTAAAGGCTATGTATTCAGCTGGGGGCTGATATTAGTAGCCTGGGAAGCTCCGTGGGTATTACCCCCTTCCCAGGCTTCAAACATCTGCCCCAGCCGTCTGCTTAACCTCCGCTAGAGCCTAAAATTAAGGGGAACCCCACGCCAATTTTTTTAATAATAAATCCTTTATTTTAATACTAAATGACAAGTACAGTAACCAACACTATCACTGTACTTCATATATATGTGACTGACATGTTTCTATCTATCTAATCTATGTGTGAAGCTCTATTCTTTCTGTTATAAATTGTCGGGTACAGATGCTGAATTGCCGGCCGGCTTTCTTAAAGAGACGGTGCATGAAAACACTATTATTTTTTTTAATAAATCCTTTACACTAAATGACAAGTACAGTAATCAACACTGTCACTGTACTTCATATATATGTGACTGACATGTTTCTATCTATCTAATCTATGTGTGAAGCTCTATTCTGTCTGTTATAAATTGTCGGGTACCCTGCTGAATTGCCGGCCGGCTTTTTTAAAGAGACGGTGCATGAAAACACTATTATTTTTTTTGATAAATCCTTTACGCTAAATGACAAGTACAGTAAGCAACACTGTCACTGTACTTCTTATATATGTGACTGACATGCATGTTTCTATCTATCTAATCTATGTGTGAAGCTCTATTCTTTCGGTTCTAAATTGTCGGGTACCGGTGTATGCCGCTGCTGAATTGCCGGCTTTTCATGTTTCACTGTTGGCACTGTTCCCATCGATTTGGGCAATCACTGTAATGCCACAACCACCATGGCTGTGGCATTACAGTGAGTGGCAGACAATCCCTGCATGATTGGTGCTCTAAATAGCGCCAGACATGCAGGACACGCTTTTGGTGCACGAACAGTTATCGAACATAACCTCGAACAGCCGAATTTTTTGCAAATCGTTCGGGTTCGTCGAACAACTCGAACACCGCCCAAAACAGCTCGAATTTGAGATTGGCGAACAGTTCTAGTCGAACACCGCTCATCTCTATTCCAGAGCGATTCGCCCAATGAGTCCTTGATATTTAGTCGTTTTCAGCTAATTTTCTGGATTTTTGAAAATTTCACTTTTTTGTGAAAATATCCACTAAATGAGGGAATAATATGTGTGAGGGTACCCCAGTAGAGTTCCAAATGTGTGTGGGTAGAATATATATCCCACGGGGGTAAAATTGAAAAAAGTTGAAAAAAAATTTTTTTTGGACTTAGTCATTTTTCCGGCGTTTATCAGACTTTCAGATAGGGGAAATGTCAGTGAGCGTTTCGATTTCAGTTCCAGAGTGATTCGCCAGATGAGTCCTTGATATTTAGTCATTTTAACTAATTTTCTGGATTTTTGAAAACTTCACTTTTTTGTGAAAATATCCACTAAATGAGGGAATAATATGTGTGAGGGTACCCCAGGAGAGTTCCAAATGTGTGTGGGTAGAATATATATCCCACGGGGGTAAAATTGAAAAAAGTTGAAAAAAATTTTTTTTTGGACGTAGCCATTTTTCCGGCGTTTATCAGACTTTCAGATAGGGAGTAAGCTAGGGAGTGAGTGTTCCGATTTCAGTTCCAGAGCGATTCGCCCAATGACTCCTTGATATTTCGTCGCTGTCAGGCAATTTTCTGAATTTTTGAAAATTTCACTTTTTTGTGAAAATATCCACTAAATGAGGGAATAATATGTGTGAGGGTACCCCAGGAGAGTTCCAAATGTGTGTGGGTAGAAAATATATCCCACGGGGGTAATATTGAAAAAAGCTTAAAAAATTTTTTTTTTGGACTTAGTCATTTCTCTGGCGTTTATCAGACTTTCAGATAGGGGAAATGTCAGTGAGCGTTCCGATTTCAGTTCCAGAGCGATTCGCGCAATGAGTCCTTGATATTTAGTTGTTTTCAGCCAATTTTCTGGATTTTTGAAAATTTCACTTTTTTGTGAAAATATCCACTAAATGAGGGAATAATATGTGTGAGGGTACCCCAGGAGAGTTCCAAATGTGTGTGGGTAGAATATATATTCCACGGGGGTAAAATTGAAAAAAAGTTGAAAAAATTTTTTGTTTGGACTTAGTCATTTTTCCGGTGTTTATCAGACTTTCAGATAGGGGAAATGTCAGTGAGCGTTCCGATTTCAGTTCCAAAGCGATTCGCCCAATGAGTACTTGATATTTCGTCGTTGTCAGGCAATTTTCCGAATTTTTGAAAATTTCACTTTTTTGTGAAAATATCCACTAAATGAGGGAATAATATGTGTGAGGGTACCCCAGGAGAGTTCCAAATGTGTGTGGTTAGAATATATATCCCACGGGGGTAAAATTGAAAAAAGTTTTAAAAATTTTTTTTTTGGACTTAGTCATTTCTCTGGCGTTTATCAGTCTTTCAGATGGGGATATGTCAGTGAGCGTTCCGATTTCAGTTCCAGAGCGATTCGCCCAATGAGTCCTTGATATTTAGTCGTTTTCAGCCAATATTTTGGATTTTTGAAAATTTCACTTTTTTGTGAAAATATCCACTAAATGAGGGAATAATATGTGTGAGGGTACCCCAGGAGAGTTCCAAATGTGTTTGGTTAGAATATATATCCCACAGGGTTAAAATTGAAAAAAGTTGAAAAAAATTTTTTTTTTGGACTTAGTCATTTTTCCTGCGTTCATCAGATTTTCAGATAGGGAGTAAGCTAGGGAGTGAGTGTTCGGATTTCAGTTCCAGAGCGATTCGCCCAATGAGTCCTTGATATTTCGTCGTTTTCAGCCAATTTTCTGGATTTTTGAAAATTTCACTTTTTTGTGAAAATATCCACTAAATGAGGGAATAATATGTGTGAGGGTACCCCAAGACATTTAGAAATGTGTGTGGGTAGAATATATATCCCACTGGGGTAAAATTGAAAAAAGTTGAAACATTTTTTTTTTGACTTAGTCATTTTTCCACCGTTTATCAGACTTTCAGATAGGGAGTAAGCTAGGGAGTGAGTGTTCCGATTTCAGTTCCAGAGCGATTCGCCCAATGAGTACTTGATATTTCGTCGTTGTCAGGCAATTTTCTGAATTTTTGAAAGTGTCACTTTTTTGTGAAAATATCCACTAAATGAGGGAATAATATGTGTGAGGGTACCCCAGGAGAGTTAAAAATGTGTGTGGGTAGAATATATATCCCACGGGGGTAAAATTGAAAAAAGTTTTAAAAATTTTTTTTTTGGACTTTGTCATTTCTCTGGTGTTTATCAGACTTTCAGATAGGGGAAATGTCAGTGAGCGTTCCGATTTCAGTTCCAGAGCGATTCGCCCAATGAGTCCTTGATATTTAGTTGTTTTCAGCCAATTTTCTGGATTTTTGAAAATTTCACTTTTTTGTGAAAATATCCACTAAATGAGGGAATAATATGTGTGAGGGTACCCCAGGAGAGTTCCAAATGTGTGTGGGTAGAATATATATCCCACAGGGGTAAAATTGAAAAAAGTTGAAAAGAATTTTTTTTTGGACTTAGTCATTTCTCCGACGTTTATCAGACTTTCAGATAGGGGAAATGTCAGTGAGCGTTCCGATTTCAGTTCCAGAGCGATTCGCCCAATGAGTCCTTGATATTTAGTCGTTTTCAGCCAATATTTTGGATTTTTGAAAATTTCACTTTTTTTGTGAAAATATCCACTAAATGAGGGATTAATATGTGTGAAGGTACCCCAGGAGAGTTCCAAATGTGTGTGGGTAGAATATATATCCCACGGGGGTAAAATTGAAAAAAGTTGAAAAAATTTTTTTTTTGGACTTAGTCATTTTTCCGGCGTTTATCAGACTTTCAGATAGGGAAAATGCCAGTGAGCGTTCCGATTTCAGTTCCAGAGTGGATCGCACAATGAGTCCTTGATATTTTGTCGTTTTCAGCCAATATTTTGGATTTTTGAAAATTTCACTTTTTTGTGAAAATATCCACTAAATGAGGGAATAATATGTGTGAGGGTACCCCATGAGAGTTCCAAATGTGTGTGGGTAGAATAAATATCCCACAGGGTTACAATTGAAAAAAGGTGAAAAAAAATTTTTTTTTGGACTTAGTCATTTTTCAGGCGTTTATCAGACTTTCAGATAGGAGAAAAGTCAGTGAGCGTTCCGATTTCAGTTCCAGAGTGGATCGCACAATGAGTCCTTGATATTTTGTCGTTTTCAGCCAATTTTCTGGATTTTTGAAAATTTTAATTTTTTGTGAAAATATCCACTAAATGAGGGAATAATATGTGTGAGGGTACCCCAGGAGAGTTCCAAATGTGTGTGGGTAGAATATATATCCCCACAGGGTTAAAATTGAAAAAAGTTAAAAAAAAATTTTTTTTTGGACTTAGTCATTTTTCCGGCGTTTATCAGACTTTGAGATAGGGCAAATGTCAGTGAGCATTCCAATTTCAGTTCCAGAGCGATTTGCCCAATGAGTCCTTGATATTTAGTCGTTTTCAGCCAATTTTCGGGATTTTTTAAAATTTCACTTTTTTGTGAAAAGATCCACTAAGTGAGGGAATACTATGTGTGAGGGTACCCCAGGAGAGTTCCAAATGTGTGTGGGTAGAATATATATTCCACGAGGGTAAAATTGAAAAAACTTGAAAAAATTTTTTTTCTGGACTTAGTCATTTTCTCAGCATTTATCATACTTTCAGATAGGAAGTGAGCATTCTGATTTCAGTTCCAGAGCGATTCGCCCAATGAGTCCTTGATATTTAGTCATTTTCAGCCAATTTTCTGGATTTTTGAAAATTTCACTTTTTTGTGAAAATATCCACTAAATGAGGGAATAATATGTGTGAGGGTACCCCAGGAGAGTTCCAAATGTGTGTGGGTAGAATATATATCCCACAGGGTTACAATTGAAAAAAGGTGAAAAAAATTTTTTTTTTGGACTTAGTCATTTTTCCGGCGTTTATCAGACTTTCAGATGGGGGAAATGTCAGTGAGCGTTTTGATTTCAGTTCCAGAGTGGATCGCACAATGAGTCCTTGATATTTTGTCGTTTTCAGCCAATTTTCAGGATTTTTGAAAATTTTAATTTTTTGTGAAAATATCCACTAAATGAGGGAATAATATGTGTGAGGGTACCCCAGGAGAGTTCCAAATGTGTGTGGATAGAATATATATCCCACGGGGTAAAATTGAAAAAAGTTGAAAAAAATTTTTTTTTGGACTTAGTCATTTTTCAGGCGTTTATCAGATTTTCAAATAGGAGAAATGTCAGTGAGCGTTCCGATTTCAGTTCCAGAGCGAATCGCATAATTAGTCCTTGATATTTTGTCGTTTTCATCCAATTTTCTGGATTTTTGAAAATTTTAATTTTTTGTGAAAATATCCACTAAATGAGGGAATAATATGTGTGAGGGTACCCCAGGAGAGTTCCAAATGTGTGTGGGTAGAATATATATCCCACGGGGTAAAATTGAAAAAAGTTGAAAAAATTTTTTTTTTGCACTTAGTCATTTTTCCGGCGTTTATCAGACTTTCAGATGGGGGAAATGTCAGTGAGCGTTTTGATTTCAGTTCCAGAGTGGATCGCACAATGAGTCCTTGATATTTAGTCATTTTCAGCCAATTTTCTGCATTTTTGAAAATTTCACTTTTTTGTGAAAATATCCACTAAATGAGGGAATAATATGTGTGAGGGTACCCCAGGAGAGTTCCAAATGTGTGTGGGTAGAATATATATCCCACAGGGTTACAATTGAAAAAAGTTGAAAAAAATTTTTTTTTTGGACTTAGTCATTTCTCTGGCATTTATCAGAGTTTCAGATAGGGGAAATGTCAGTGAGCGTTCCGATTTCAGTTCCAGAGCAATTCACCCAATGAGTCCTTGATATTTAGTCGTTTTCAGCCAATATTTTGGATTTTTGAAAATTTCACTTTTTTGTGAAAATATCCACTAAATGAGGGAATAATATGTGTGAGGGTACCCCAGGAGAGTTCCAAATGTGTGTGGGTAGAATATATATCCCACAGGGTTACAATTGAAAAAAGGTGAAAAAAATTTTTTTTTTGGACTTAGTCATTTTTCAGGCGTTTATCAGACTTTCAGATAGGAGAAAAGTCAGTGAGCGTTCCGATTTCAGTTCCAGAGCGGATCGCACAATTAGTCCTTGATACTTAGTCGTTTTCAGCCAATTTTCTGGATTTTTGAAAATTTTAATTTTTTGTGAAAATATCCACTAAATGAGGGAATAATATGTGTGAGGATACCCCAGGAGAGTTCCAAATGTGTGTGGGTAGAATATATATCCCACGTGGGTAAATTTGAACAAAGTTGAAAAAATATTTTTTTTGGATTTAGTCATTTTTCCGGCGTTTAACAGATTTTCAGATAGGGGAAATGTCAGTGAGCATTCCGATTTCAGTTCCTGAGCGATTCGCCCAATGAGTCCTTGATATTTAGTCGTTTTCAGCCAATTTTCTGGATTTTTGAAAATTTTAATTTTTTGTGAAAATATCCACTAAATGAGGGAATAATATGTGTGAGGGTACCCCAGGAGAGTTCCAAATGTGTGTGGGTAGAATATATATCCCATGGGGTAAAATTGAAAAAAGTTGAAAAAAATTTTTTTTTGGACTTAGTCATTTTTCCAGCGTTTATCAGACTTTCAGATAGGGGAAATGTCACTGAGCGTTCCGATTTCAGTTCCAGAGTGGATCGCACAATGAGTCCTTGATATTTAGTCATTTTCAGCCAATTTTCTGGATTTTTGAAAATTTTACTTTTTTGCGAATATATCCACTAAATGAGGGAATAATATGTGTGAGGGTACCCCAGGAGAGTTCCAAATGTGTGTGGGTAGAATATATATCCCACGGGGGTAAAATTGAAAAAAGTTTAAAAAAAATTTTTTGGGGAATTAGTCATTTTTCCGGCGTTTATCAGAGTTTCAGATAGGGGAAATGTCAGTGAGCGTTCCGATTTCAGTTCCAGAGCGATTCACCCAATGAGTCCTTGATATTTAGTCGTTTTCAGCCAATTTTCTGGATTTTTGAAAATTTCACTTTTTTGTGAAAATATCCACTAAATGAGGGAATAATATGTGTGAGGGTACCCCAGGAGAGTTCCAAATGTGTGTGGGTAGAATATATATCCCACAGGGTAAAATTGAAAAAAGTTGAAAAAATGTTTTTTTTGGACTTATTCATTTTTCTGGCATTTATCAGACTTTCAGATAGGGGAAATGTCAGTGAGCGTTCCAATTTCAGTTTCAGAGCAGATCGCACAATGAGTCCTTGATATTTAGTCGTTTTCAGCCAATATTTTGGATTTTTGAAAATTTCACTGTTTTGTGAAAATATCCACTAAATGAGGGAATAATATGTGTGAGGGTACCCCAGGAGAGTTCCAAATGTGTGTGGGTAGAATATATATCCCACGGGGGTAAAATTGAAAAAAGTTGAAAAATTTTTTTTTTGGACTTAGTCATTTCTCCGGCATTTATCAGACTTTCAGATAGGGGAAATGTTAATGAGCATTCAAATTTCAGTTCCAGAGCGATTCACCCAATGAGTCCTTGATATTTAGTCGTTTTCAGCCAATTTTCTGGATTTTTGAAAATTTTAATTTTTTGTGAAAATATCCACTAAATGAGGGAATAATATGTGTGAGGGTACCCCAGGAGAGTTCCAAATGTGTGTGGGTAGAATATATATCCCACGGGGGTAAAATTGAAAAAAGATGAAAAAAATTTTTTTTTGGAAGTAGTCATTTTTCCGGCGTTTATCAGAGTTTCAGATAGGGGAAATGTCAGTGAGCGTTCCGATTTCAGTTCCAGAGCAGATCGCACAATGAGTCCTTGATATTTAGTCGTTTTCAGCCAATATTTTTGATTTTTGAAAATTTCACTTTTTTGTGAAAATATCCACTAAATGAGGGAATAATATGTGTGAGGGTACCCCAGGAGAGTTCCAAATGTGTGTGGGTAGAAGATATATCCCATGGGGGTAAAATTGAAAAAAGTTTAAAAATTTTTTTTTGGGGAATTAGTCATTTTTCCGGCGTTTATCAGAGTTTCAGATAGGGGAAATGTCAGTGAGCGTTCCGATTTCAGTTCCAGAGCGATTCGCCCAATGAGTCCTTGATATTTAGTCGTTTTCAGCCAATTTTCTGGATTTTCGAAAATTTTACTTTTTTGTGAAAATATCCACTAAATGAGGGAATAATATGTGTGAGGGTACCCCAGGAGAGTTCCAAATGTGTGTGGGTAGAATATATATCCCACAGGGTTACAATTGAAAAAAGGTGAAAAAAATTTTTTTTTTGGACTTAGTCATTTTTCAGGCGTTTATCAGACTTTCAGATAGGAGAAAAGTCAGTGAGCGTTCTGATTTCAGTTCCAGAGTGGATCGCACAATGAGTCCTTGATATTTTGTCGTTTTCAGCCAATTTTCAGGATTTTTGAAAATTTCACTGTTTTGTGAAAATATCCACTAAATGAGGGAATAATATGTGTGAGGGTACCCCAGGAGAGTTCCAAATGTGTGTGGGTAGAATATATATCCCACGGGGGTAAAATTGAAAAAAGTTTAAAAAAAATTTTTTTGGGAATTAGTCATTTTTCCGGCGTTTATCAGAGTTTCAGATAGGGGAAATGTCAGTGAGCGTTCCGATTTCAGTTCCAGAGCGATTCACCCAATGAGTCCTTGATATTTAGTCGTTTTCAGCCAATTTTCTGGATTTTTGAAAATTTTACTTTTTTGTGAAAATATCCACTAAATGAGGGAATAATATGTGTGAGGGTACCTCAGGAGAGTTCCAAATGTCTGTGGGTAGAATATATATCCCATGGGGGTAAAATTGAAAAAAGTTGAAAAAAATTTTTTTTTTTTTGGACTTAGTCATTTTTCCGGCGTTTATCAGACTTTCAGATAGGAAAAATGTCAGTGAGCGTTCGGATTTCAGTTCCAGAGCGGATCGCACAATTAGTCTTTGATATTTAGTCGTTTTCAGCCAATTTTCTGGATTTTTGAAAATTTTACTTTTTTGTGAAAATATCCACTAAATGAGGGAATAATATGTGTGAGGGTACCCCAGGAGAGTTCCAAATGTGTGTGGGTAGAATATATATCCCACAGGGTAAAATTGAAAAAAGTTGAAAAAATGTTTTTTTTGGACTTATTCATTTTTCTGGCATTTATCAGACTTTCAGATAGGGGAAATGTCAGTGAGCGTTCCAATTTCAGTTTCAGAGCAGATCGCACAATGAGTCCTTGATATTTAGTCGTTTTCAGACAATTTTCTGGATTTTTGAAAATTTTACTTTTTTGTGAAAATATCCACTAAATGAGGGAATAATATGTGTGAGGGTACCCCAGGAGAGTACCAAATGTGTGTGGGTAGAATATATATCCCACGGGGTAAAATTGAAAAAAGTTGAAAAAATTTTTTTTTTGGACTTAGTCATTTTTCCGGCGTTTATCAGACTTTCAGATAGGGGAAATGTCAGTGAGCGTTCCGATTTCAATTCCAGAGTGGATCGCACAATGAGTCCTTGATATTTTGTCGTTTTCAGCCAATTTTCTGGATTTTTGAAAATTTTAATTTTTGTGAAAATATCCACTAAATGAGGGAATAATATGTGTGAGGGTACCCCAGGAGAGTTCCAAATGTGTGTTTGTAGAATATATATCCCATGGGGGTAAAATTTAAAAAAGTTGAAAATAATTTTTTTTCAGAATTAGTCATTTTTCCAGCGTTTATCAGAGTTTCAGATAGGGGAAAAGTAAGTGAGCGTTCCGATTTCAATTCCAGAGTGGATCGCACAATGAGTCCTTGATATTTTGTCGTTTTCAGCCAATTTTCTGGATTTTTGAAAATTTTAATTTTTGTGAAAATATCCATTAAATGAGGGAATAATATGTGTGAGGGTACCCCAGGAGAGTTCCAAATGTGTGTCTGTAGAATATATATCCCACGGGGGTAAAATTGAAAAAAGTTGAAAATAATTTTTTTTTGGAATTAGTCATTTTTCCGGCGTTTAACAGAGTTTCAGATAGGGGAAATGTCAGTGAGCGTTCCGATTTCAGTTCCAGAGCGATTCACCCAATGAGTCCTAGATATTTAGTCGTTTTCAGCCAATTTTCTGGATTTTTGAAAATTTCACTTTTTTGTGAAAATATCCACTAAATGAGGGAATAATTTGTGTGAGGGTACTCCAGGAGAGTTCCAAATGTTTGTGGGTAGAATATATATCACACGGGGTAAAATTGAAAAAAGTTGAAAAAAAATTTTTGGGGGACTTAGTCATTTTTCCGGCATTTATCAGACTTTCAGATAGGGCAAATGTCAGTGAGCGTTGCGATTTCAGTTCCAGAGCGATTTACTCAATGAGTCCTTGATATTTAGTTGTTTTGAGCCAATTTTCTGGATTTTTGAAAATTTTACTTTTTTCTGAAAATATCCACTAAATGAGGGAATAATATGTGTGAGGGTACCCCAGGAGAGTTCCAAATGCTTGTGGGTAGAATATATATCACACGGGGTAAAATTGAAAAAAGTTGAAAAAAAATTTTTTTGGGACTTAGTCATTTTTACGCCGTTTATCAGACTTTCAGAAAGGGCAAATGTCAGTGAGCGTTCCGATTTCAGTTCCAGAGCGATTTGCCCAATGAGTCCTTGATATTTAGTCGTTTTCAGCCAATATTTTGGATTTTTGAAAATTTCACTTTTTTGTGAATATATCCACTAAATGAGGGAATAATATGTGTGAGGGTACCCCAGGAGAGTTCCAAATGTGTGTGGGTAGAATATATATCCCACGGGGTAAAATTGTAAAAAGTTGAAAAAATTTTTTTTTTGGACTTAGTCATTTTTCCAGCGTTTATCAGAGTTTCAGATAGTGGAAATGTCAGTGAGCGTTCCGATTTCAGTTCCAGAGCGATTCGCCCAATGAGTCCTTGATATTTAGTCATTTTCAACCAATTTTCTGGATTTTTGAAAATTTTACTTTTTTGTGAAAATATCCACTAAATGAGGGAATAATATGTGTGAGGGTACCCCAGGAGAGTTCCAAATGTGTGTGGGTAGAATATATATCCCACGGGGGTAAAATTGAAAAAAGATGAAAAAAATTTTTTTTTGGAAGTAGTCATTTTTCCGGCGTTTATCAGAGTTTCAGATAGGGGAAATGTCAGTGAGCGTTCCGATTTCAGTTCCAGAGCAGATCGCACAATGAGTCCTTGATATTTAGTCGTTTTCAGCCAATATTTTTGATTTTTGAAAATTTCACTTTTTTGTGAAAATATCCACTAAATGAGGGAATAATATGTGTGAGGGTACCCCAGGAGAGTTCCAAATGTGTGTGGGTAGAAGATATATCCCATGGGGGTAAAATTGAAAAAAGTTTAAAAAAAATTTTTTGGGGAATTAGTCATTTTTCCGGCGTTTATCAGAGTTTCAGATAGGGGAAATGTCAGTGAGCGTTCCGATTTCAGTTCCAGAGCGATTCGCCCAATGAGTCCTTGATATTTAGTCGTTTTCAGCCAATTTTCTGGATTTTCGAAAATTTTACTTTTTTGTGAAAATATCCACTAAATGAGGGAATAATATGTGTGAGGGTACCCCAGGAGAGTTCCAAATGTGTGTGGGTAGAATATATATCCCACAGGGTTACAATTGAAAAAAGGTGAAAAAAATTTTTTTTTTGGACTTAGTCATTTTTCAGGCGTTTATCAGACTTTCAGATAGGAGAAAAGTCAGTGAGCGTTCTGATTTCAGTTCCAGAGTGGATCGCACAATGAGTCCTTGATATTTTGTCGTTTTCAGCCAATTTTCAGGATTTTTGAAAATTTTAATTTTTTGTGAAAATATCCACTAAATGAGGGAATAATATGTGTGAGGGTACCCCAGGAGAGTTCCAAATGTGTGTGGATAGAATATATATCCCACGGGGTAAAATTGAAAAAAGTTTAAAAAAATTTTGGGGGGGACTTAGTCATTTTACCGGCGTTTATCAGACTTTCAGATTGGGCAAATGTCAGTGAGCGTTCTGATTTCAGTTCCAGAGCAATTCACCCAATGAGTCCTTGATATTTAGTCGTTTTCAGCCAATTTTCTGGATTTTTGAAAATTTCACTTTTTTGTGAAAATATCCACTAAATGAGGGAATAATATGTGTCAGGGTACCCCAGGAGAGTTCCAAATGTGTGTTGGTAGAATATATATCCCACGGGGGTAAAATTGAAAAAAGTTGAAAAAAATTTTTTTTTGGAATTAGTCATTTTTCCGGCGTTTATCAGAGTTTCAGATAGGTGAAATGTCAGTGAGCGTTCAAATTTCAGTTCCAGAGCGATTCGCCCAATGAGTCCTTGATATTTAGTCATTTTCAGCCAATTTTCTGGATTTTTGAAAATTTTACTTTTTTGTGAATATATCCACTAAATGAGGGAATAATATGTGTGAGGGTACCCCAGGAGAGTTCCAAATGTGTGTGGGTAGAATATATATCCCACGGGGGTAAAATTGAAAAAAGTTTAAAAAAAATTTTTTTGGGAATTAGTCATTTTTCCGGCGTTTATCAGAGTTTCAGATAGGGGAAATGTCAGTGAGCGTTCCGATTTCAGTTCCAGAGCGATTCACCCAATGAGTCCTTGATATTTAGTCGTTTTCAGCCAATTTTCTGGATTTTTGAAAATTTTACTTTTTTGTGAAAATATCCACTAAATGAGGGAATAATATGTGTGAGGGTACCTCAGGAGAGTTCCAAATGTCTGTGGGTAGAATATATATCCCATGGGGGTAAAATTGAAAAAAGTTGAAAAAAATTTTTTTTTTTTTGGACTTAGTCATTTTTCCGGCGTTTATCAGACTTTCAGATAGGAAAAATGTCAGTGAGCGTTCGGATTTCAGTTCCAGAGCGGATCGCACAATTAGTCTTTGATATTTAGTCGTTTTCAGCCAATTTTCTGGATTTTTGAAAATTTTACTTTTTTGTGAAAATATCCACTAAATGAGGGAATAATATGTGTGAGGGTACCCCAGGAGAGTTCCAAATGTGTGTGGGTAGAATATATATCCCACAGGGTAAAATTGAAAAAAGTTGAAAAAATGTTTTTTTTGGACTTATTCATTTTTCTGGCATTTATCAGACTTTCAGATAGGGGAAATGTCAGTGAGCGTTCCAATTTCAGTTTCAGAGCAGATCGCACAATGAGTCCTTGATATTTAGTCGTTTTCAGCCAATATTTTGGATTTTTGAAAATTTCACTGTTTTGTGAAAATATCCACTAAATGAGGGAATAATATGTGTGAGGGTACCCCAGGAGAGTTCCAAATGTGTGTGGGTAGAATATATATCCCACGGGGGTAAAAATGAAAAAAGTTGAAAAAATTTTTTTTTTGGACTTAGTCATTTTTCCGGCGTTTATCAGACTTTCAGATAGGGGAAATGTCAGTGAGCGTTCCGATTTCAATTCCAGAGTGGATCGCACAATGAGTCCTTGATATTTTGTCGTTTTCAGCCAATTTTCTGGATTTTTGAAAATTTTAATTTTTGTGAAAATATCCACTAAATGAGGGAATAATATGTGTGAGGGTACCCCAGGAGAGTTCCAAATGTGTGTTTGTAGAATATATATCCCATGGGGGTAAAATTTAAAAAAGTTGAAAATAATTTTTTTTCAGAATTAGTCATTTTTCCAGCGTTTATCAGAGTTTCAGATAGGGGAAAAGTAAGTGAGCGTTCCGATTTCAGTTCCAGAGTGGATCGCACAATGAGTCCTTGATATTTAGTCGTTTTCAGCCAATTTTCTGGATTTTTGAAAATTTTAATTTTTTGTGAAAATATCCACTAAATGAGGGAATAATATGTGTGAGGGTACCCCAGGAGAGTTCCAAGTGTGTGTGGGTAGAATATATATCCCACGGGGTAAAATTGTAAAAAGTTGAAAAAAATTTTTTTTTTGGACTTAGTCATTTTTCCAGCGTTTATCAGACTTTCAGATAGGGGAAATGTCAGTGAGCGTTCCGATTTCAATTCCAGAGTGGATCGCACAATGAGTTCTTGATATTTTGTCGTTTTCAGCCAATTTTCTGGATTTTTGAAAATTTTAATTTTTGTGAAAATATCCATTAAATGAGGGAATAATATGTGTGAGGGTACCCCAGGAGAGTTCCAAATGTGTGTTTGTAGAATATATATCCCATGGGGGTAAAATTTAAAAAGTTGAAAATAATTTTTTTTCAGAATTAGTCATTTTTCCGGCGTTTATCAGAGTTTCAGATAGGGGAAAAGTAAGTGAGCATTCAAATTTCAGTTCCAGAGCGATTCACCCAATGAGTCCTTGATATTTAGTCGTTTTCAGCCAATTTTCTGGATTTTTGAAAATTTTACTTTTTTGTGAAAATATCCACTAAATGAGGGAATAATATGTGTGAGGGTACCCCAGGAGAGTTCCAAATGTGTGTCTGTAGAATATATATCCCACGGGGGTAAAATTGAAAAAAGTTGAAAATAATTTTTTTTCAGAATTAGTCATTTTTCCGGCGTTTATCAGAGTTTCAGATAGGGGAAATGTCAGTGAGCGTTCCGATTTGAGTTCCAGAGCGATTTACTCAATGAGTCCTTGATATTTAGTTGTTTTGAGCCAATTTTCTGGATTTTTGAAAATTTTACTTTTTTCTGAAAATATCCACTAAATGAGGGAATAATATGTGTGAGGGTACCCCAGGAGAGTTCCAAATGTTTGTGGGTAGAATATATATCACACGGGGTAAAATTGAAAAAAGTTGAAAAAAAATTTTTTTGGGACTTAGTCATTTTTACGCCGTTTATCAGACTTTCAGAAAGGGCAAATGTCAGTGAGCGTTCCGATTTCAGTTCCAGAGCGATTTGCCCAATGAGTCCTTGATATTTAGTCGTTTTCAGCCAATATTTTGGATTTTTGAAAATTTCACTTTTTTGTGAATATATCCACTAAATGAGGGAATAATATGTGTGAGGGTACCCCAGGAGAGTTCCAAATGTGTGTGGGTAGAATATATATCCCATGGGGGTAAAATTGAAAAAAGTTGAAAAAAATTTTTTTTTGGAATTAGTCATTTTTCCGGCGTTTATCAGAGTTTCAGATAGTGGAAATGTCAGTGAGCGTTCCGATTTCAGTTCCAGAGCGATTCGCCCAATGTGTCCTTGATATTTAGTCGTTTTCAGCCAATTTTCTGGATTTTTGAAAATTTTACTTTTTTGTGAAAATATCCACTAAATGAGGGAATAATATGTGTGAGGGTACCCCAGGAGAGTTCCAAATGTGTGTGGGTAGAATATATATCCCACGGGGGTAAAATTGAAAAAAGATGAAAAAAATTTTTTTTTGGAAGTAGTCATTTTTCCGGCGTTTATCAGAGTTTCAGATAGGGGAAATGTCAGTGAGCGTTCCGATTTCAGTTCCAGAGCGATTTGCCCAATGAGTCCTTGATATTTAGTCGTTTTCAGCCAATATTTTGGATTTTTGAAAATTTCACTTTTTTGTGAATATATCCACTAAATGAGGGAATAATATGTGTGAGGGTACCCCAGGAGAGTTCCAAATGTGTGTGGGTAGAATATATATCCCATGGGGGTAAAATTGAAAAAAGTTGAAAAAATTTTTTTTTTGGAATTAGTCATTTTTCCGGCGTTTATCAGAGTTTCAGATAGTGGAAATGTCAGTGAGCGTTCCGATTTCAGTTCCAGAGCGATTCGCCCAATGTGTCCTTGATATTTAGTCGTTTTCAGCCAATTTTCTGGATTTTTGAAAATTTTACTTTTTTGTGAAAATATCCACTAAATGAGGGAATAATATGTGTGAGGGTACCCCAGGAGAGTTCCAAATGTGTGTGGGTAGAATACATATCCAAGAGGATTAAAATTGAAAAAAGTTTAAAAAAAATTTTTTTTTGGACTTAGTCATTTTTCCGGCTTTTATCAGACTTTCAGATAGGGAGTGTAGCGTCGGCGTCCCTGCCTCCTGGTAGGCAGGGACGCTGTTCCCCTCACCTCTCCGCTCTGTGCCCGGCGTCTTCCTCCCGCTCTGCTGGCAGCGCGCGCTGCTTCCCGGTATACGGTGCTTAGGGCGCGTGCGCGCGCGCTCCCCCTCTCTTAAAGGGGCCGCGCGTGCTGTCCTAAGGAGTCCCCGGCCAATGGCTGGAGGACTTCACCATATATAAGAAGCCTCCTCCAAAATAGAGGTGCCCGAACAATGTTGTTGCAAAGCCTTCACTCTGCTTCAGCCCTCAGGTTCCGCTTCCATTTACCTGCCAGTCACCTGCCAGATTCCTGCCTGTTACCTGCCTGTTACCTGCCAGTCACCTGCCAGATTCCTGCCTGTTACCTGCCAGTCACCTGGCAGATTCCTGCTTGATACCTGCCAGATATCCGTTTATCTGCTTGCAAGCCTGCGGTCCGACGGTCTGCCTTCCGACACCTGTCAGTCTGTCTATGGACCAGCCTGCCCGCTCACCTGGGAGCGCTCGTCTGCTACCTGCCTGCTAGCCTACCTCGAGGCTCCGCCGTCACTTGCCGTGACCACCTGCCTGTCCAGAGACTCTTGTCTGCTCACCTGGGAGCGCTCATCTGCTACCTGCCTGCTAGCCTACCTGGAGGCTCCGCCGTCACTTGCCGTGACCACCTGCCTGTCCAGAGACTCTCGCCTGCTCACCTAGGAGCGCTCACCTGCTACCTGCCTGCTAGCCTACCTGGAGGCTCTGCCGTCACTAGCCGTGACCACCTGCCTGTCCAGAGACTGTCCCTGTCACTTGCCGTAAGTACCCGTCCTTCTACCCAGAGACTGTCCCTGTCACTTGCCGTGACTACCTGCCCTTCTACCCAGAGACTGTCCCTGTCACTTGCCGTGACTACCTGCCCTTCTACCCAGAGACTGTCCCTGTCACTTGCCGTGATTTCCTGCCCGTCTTCCCTGGAAGCCACCCGCTTCCTTACAAGGACCGCCCCCTTGAATAGTTGCTCAGAGGTTCCGCCTCCCAGACCCGTTACAGTTTGCTCGGGCCATGGAATCCGGTGACACCCAAGCTCCCTCGCTCTCGGACCTATGTCATGAACTGTCCCGTCAGAGGTCCCAACAGGAGTCCATCCTGAGTCACCTGCGGAGTGTCAACTCTCGCCTGGACACTCTGTCTGCTCCAACTGCAACCACCGCTAGTGTCATGACTCGCAACCCGGCAGCGCCGCTGCCCACCAATACCATGGCATCCTGTCCCGGACCCCGGTTTTCTGCACCTCCTCGTTTCGGAGGTGACTCCGCTCAAGCTCGGGGCTTCATAAACCAGTGCACCCTGCACTTTGAACTCTTGTCCCACCAGTTTATCTCCGACCGGTCCAAAGTAGCCTTTATCATGTCCCACCTCACGGGGGAGGCTCTGGCTTGGCTAAATCCTCTGTGGGAGAGAGGAGATCCCCTGGTGCCCGACCTGCCAGCCAGTCTCACAGCTTTCCGGAAAATCTTCGACGAACCCGGACGGAAGGCCTCATCCGCATCGTCTCTGCTACGCCTCCGTCAAGGAGATCTCACCGTGGGCCAATATGCCATACGGTTCCGTACCCTTGCTTCAGAGCTGGCCTGGGATAACGACGCTCTGGTGTCTGTCTTCTGGGAGGGTCTGTCCGGCCGTATTAAAGATGAACTCGCCGGTCGGGACATTCCTACCACTCTCGATGACTTAATAACACTTGCCACCCGGATTGACATCCGATTCCAGGAGCGCGCCAAAGAGGTCACCCGTGAGAGGAGGTTTCCACGTCTAGCCCCCACCTTCCAGAAACCCGTCTCTCCCTCCGTTACTCCCCAGGCACACTCACCTGAGCCTATGCAGGTCGACCAGACCAAGATGGTCAAAACCCGTCAAGACTTACGCCGTGCCGAGGGGAGCTGCTTCTACTGTGGCAGTAAGGAGCACCGGATCTGTTCCTGCCCAGAGAGGTCGGGAAACGCCTGTGTCTAGGATCGCTCAGAGAGGTCGCCCTAGACAAAAGTAAACCCTATCCATCTCTGATGCTGTCAGTCTCTATCACCTGCGGAGAGAAACGCTATTTCGAACTGGCTCAACTTGACTCAGGAGCTGCTGGAAATCTCATTTCTCAGTCTCTGGTAGAGAAATACCGCATTCCCACCAAACCTCTGGCTGTACCCTTATCTGTCGCCACCGTGGATGGGGGCCTCTTACCACATCCCATCCAACTCATCACCGAATCCATAACTCTGCAGGTGGGAATGCTGCATTCTGAGAGCATCTCCTTTCATGTTCTGCCTGGACTCTCTCACGCACTCCTGCTAGGCCTACCTTGGCTCCAGAAACATGCACCCGTTCTTGACTGGCAGACCGGAGAAGTCCTTCGCTGTGGACAGGACTGCCATAGGACTTGTCTAGTTCCCGTTCATCCTGCTCGTCCTTCTCCTACCCCAGTCAGTCTACCCGGTCTACCGGTTCCCTATTGGTCTTATGCGGATGTCTTCAATAAAAAAGAAGCAGAGACATTACCCCCTCATAGACCATACGATTGTCCAATCGACCTGAGACCCAGCTCTACTCCTCCCCGTGGGCGTATCTACCCTTTGTCCGCAGCGGAGACCCAGTCCATGTCAGAATATATTGAGGAGAATCTGGCCCGGGGATTTATCCGGAAATCTACCTCCCCGGCGGGAGCAGGCTTCTTCTTCGTCAAAAAGAAGGACAGCTCACTCCGTCCATGTATAGATTATAGAGGCCTTAACCAGATTACAGTGAAGAATAAATACCCCCTCCCGCTCATTCCTGAATTATTTGACCGCCTGAGGGGGGCTAGAATCTTCACCAAACTGGATCTCCGTGGGACGTATAACCTGGTCCGTATCCGTCAGGGGGATGAGTGGAAGACGGCATTCAACACCTGGGACGACCACTATGAGTACCTTGTAATGCCCTTCGGTCTCTGTAACGCTCCTGCCGTCTTTCAAGAGTTGGTCAATGACATCTTCCGTGACCTTCTCTACTCCTGCGTGGTGGTGTACCTGGACGACATCTTGGTCTTCTCTCCGGACCTTCCTACTCACCGGAGGGATGTTCGTCAGGTCCTGCTCAGGCTCAGGCAGAACCACCTCTACACTAAATATGAGAAGTGCATCTTTGAGCAGACCTCTCTTCCATTTCTGGGCTACATTATCTCTCAGACCAGCCTACAAATGGATCCTGAGAAACTGTCTGGCATCCAGAAGTGGCCCCGACCAGAGGGGTTGAAGGCTATTCAGCGGTTCCTGGGCTTCGCCAACTATTACCGCCTCTTCATACCGCACTTCTCTTCCCGGACTGCCCCTATCTCTGCGCTCACCCGTAAGGGTACTAATCCCAGAAGATGGCCGCCCGAAGCTGAGGAGGCCTTTCTTTCCTTAAAACAGGCCTTCTCCTCCGCCCCGGTGCTGCATCGTCCGGACGGCAACAAACAATTCTTCCTAGAAGTTGACGCTTCCTCCTCCGGAGCCGGGGCGGTACTTACCCAAAAGTCATCTTCCGGGAGAATGGTAACCTGCGTTTTTTTCTCCAATCTCTTCTCCTCTTCTGAGCGTAACTATTCTATTGGAGATCGTAAATTGTTAGCCATCAAGCTGGCACTGGAGGAGTGGCATTACCTGCTCGAGGGGGCTCTTCACCCGGTAATAATTTACACGGACCACAAGAACTTGGCTTACCTTCAGAGCGCCCAGAGACTTAACTCGCGCCAAGCCCGGTGGTCCTTGTTTTTTGCCTGCTTTGATTTTGTTCTTCATTTTCGCCCGGCAGACAAAAACATCAAAGCTGACGCCTTGTCCCGATCCTTCCTGGTGTCTGATCAAGAGGAGGAACCTAAGCACATCATTGATCCCGCCAGAGTAATGCAAGTGGCTCCCGTGAATCTAAATCGTCTCCCTCCTGGTAAGACGTTTGTAACTGTACCTGATCGGAAGAAGGTCCTACACTGGGGTCATTCGTCTAAGCTAGCTGGCCACGCCAGTCAGAAAAAGACCCTCCAGCTCATTACCCGGCATTACTGGTGGCCTACCCTGCACAAGGATGTAATAGACTTTGTTTCTGCCTGTGTGTCCTGCGCCCGCAACAAAGTTCCGAGACACCTGCCAGCCGGTCGCCTTCTTCCTCTTCCAGTACCTGCTGCCACGTGGCAGCATATTGCTATGGACTTTATAACGGATCTTCCTGTCTCTGCCGGTTGTACGGTCATTTGGGTGGTCGCTGATCGCTTCTCCAAGATGGCGCACTTCATTCCCCTGCCGGGTCTCCCGTCTGCACCCGAACTGGCTAAAGACTTTATCCACCACATCTTCCGTCTCCATGGCCTGCCCCTCCACATTGTGTCAGATCGTGGGGTTCAGTTCACCTCACGCTTCTGGAGAGCCACATGTAAGTTGCTTGACGTCACTCTGGACTTCTCCGCTTACCATCCACAGTCCAATGGTCAAGTGGAGCGGATCAATCAGAACCTGACCAGTTACCTCCGGCACTTCGTTAATGCCCACCATTCGGACTGGGTGGATCTCCTACCATGGGCCGAGTTCTCTTACAATAAACACGAGAGCGTGTCTTCCTCCAAATCCCCGTTTTTTGTAGTCTTTGGTCAGCATCCTCGGATCCCATTTCCCGTCTCCACCTCGGTGGACAATCCGGCTGCGGAATCTCTCGTTCGCGAATTCTCCTCCATTTGGGAGAGTACACGATCCGCACTCCTTCAGTCGTCCGAACGGATGAAAAAACACGCTGACAAGAAACGCCTGGATCCTCCACAATTCCGTCCTGGAGATAAAGTCTGGCTCTCATCCAAATATGTCCGGCTCAAGATTCCCTCCTACAAGTTAGGGCCTCGGTTCATCGGCCCACTGGAAGTTATCAAACAGATCAACCCGGTGGCCTATAAATTAAAACTCCCGGCCAACTTGCGGATCCCTAACTCCTTCCATGTATCTCTCCTCAAATCCGTGGTACTTAACTCTTTTTCCAAGTCTACAGGTACGTCTCCTGCTCCGGTTTCCGCTGAGAACGAGTTTGAAGTAGAGAACATTCTGGCCACCAAAAGGGTAAGAGGAAAAACCTTTTTTCTGGTAGATTGGAAGGGGTTTGGTCCTGAGGAGAGAACGTGGGAGCCCCGGGAGAACATCCATGCCCCTCTCATCCTTGATAAATTTCTGTCTGGCCTAAAAAAGGGGGCCTAAAGGGGGGGGTACTGTAGCGTCGGCGTCCCTGCCTCCTGCTAGGCAGGGACGCTGTTCCCCTCACCTCTCCGCTCTTAGCCCGGCGTCTTCCTCCCGCTCTGCTGGCAGCGCGCGCTGCTTCCCGGCCACGGTGCTTAGGGCGCGCGCGCACGCGCTCCCCCTTTCTTAAAGGGGCTGCGCGCGCGCCGTCCTAAGGAGTCCCCGGCCAATGACCGGTGGACTTCACCATATATAAGGCACCTCCTCCAAAATGGAGGTGCCCGAACAATGTTGTTGCAAAGCCTTCACTCTGCTTCAGCCCTCAGGTTCCGTTTCCAGTTACCTGCCAGTCACATGCCAGATTCCTGCCTGTTACCTGCCAGTCATGTGCCAGATTCCTGCCTGTTACCTGCCAGTCACCTGCCAGATTCCTGCTTGATACCTGCCAGATATCCGTTTATCTGCTTGCAAGCCTGCGGTCCGACAGTCTGCCTTCCGACACCTGTCAGTCTGTCTATGGACCAGCCTGCCCGCTCACCTGGGAGCGCTCGTCTGCTACCTGCCTGCTAGCCTACCTGGAGGCTCCGCCATCACTTGCCGTGACCACCTGCCTGTCCAGAGACTCTTGTCTGCTCACCTGGGAGCGCTCATCTGCTACCTGCCTGCTAGCCTACCTGGAGGTCCCGCCGTCACTTGCCGTGACCACCTGACTGTCCAGAGACTCTTGTCTGCTCACCTGGGAGCGCTCATCTGCTACCTGCCTGCTAGCCTACCTGGAGGCTCTGCCGTCACTAGCCGTGACCACCTGCCTGTCCAGAGACTGTCCCTGTCACTTGCCGTGACTACCTGCCCTTCTACCCAGAGACTGTCCCTGTCACTTGCCGTGACTACCTGCCCTTTTACCCAGAGACTGTCCCTGTCACTTGCCGTGATTTCCTGCCCGTCTTCCCTGGGAGCCACCCGCTTCCTTACAAGGAGCGTCCCCTTGTATAGTTGCTCAGAGGTTCCGCCTCCCAGATCCGTTACAGGGAGTAAGCTAGGGAGTGAGCATTCCGATTTCAGTTCCAGAGCCCAATGAGTCCTTGATATTTCGTCGTTGTCAGGCAATTTTCTGAATTTTTGAAAATTTCACTTTTTTGTGAAAATATCCACTAAATGAGGGAATAATATGTGTGAGGGTACCCCAGGAGAGTTCCAAATGTGTGTGGGTAGAATATATATCCCACGGGGGTAAAATTGAAAAAAGTTGAAAAAAAATTTTGTTTGGATTTAGTATTTTTTTCGGCGTTTATCAGACTTTCAGATAGGGGAAATGTCAGTGAGCGTTCCGATTTCAGTTCCAGAGCGATTCGCCCACTGAGTCCTTGATATTTAGTCATTTTCAGCCAATATTTTGGATTTTTGAAAATTTCCCTTTTTTGAAAATATCCACTAAATGAGGGAATAATATGTGTGAGGGTACCCCATGAGAGTTCCAAATGTGTGTGGGTAGAATATATATCCCACAGGGTTAAAATTGAAAAAAGTTGAAAAAAAATTTTGTTTGGATTTAGTATTTTTTCCGGCGTTTATCAGACTTTCAGATAGGGCAAATGTGAGTGAGCGTTCCAATTTCAGTTCCAGAGCGATTCACCCAATGAGTCCTTGAAATTTAGTCGTTTTCAGCCAATTTTTTGGATTTTTAAAAATTTTACTTTTTTGTGAAAATATCCACTAAATGAGGGAATAATATGTGTGAGGGTGCCCCAGGAGAGTTCCAAATGTGTGTGGGTAGAATATATATCCGACGGGGGTAAAATTGAAAAAAGTTGAAAAAAAAATTTTTTTGGACGTAGTCATTTTTCCGGCGTTTATCATACTTTCAGATAGGGGAAATGTCAATGAGCGTTCCGATTTCAGTTCCAGAGCGATTCACCCAATGAGTGCTTGATATTTAGTCGTTTTCAGCCAATATTTTGGATTTTTGAAAATTTCACTTTTTTGTGAAAATATCCACTAAATGAGGGAATAATATGTGTGAGGGTACCCCAGGATTGTTCCAAATGTGTGTGGGTAGAATATATATCCCACAGGGGTAACATTGAAAAAAGTTGAAAAAAATTTTTTTTTCGACTTAGTCATTTTTCCGGCGTTTATCATACTTTCAGATAGGGGAAATGTCAGTGAGCGTTACGATTTCAGTTCCAGAGCGGATCGCACAATGAGTCCTTGATATTTAGTCGTTTTCAGCCAATTTTCTGCATTTTTGAAAATTTCACTTTTTTTGTGAAAATATCCACTAAATGAGGGAATAATATGTGTGAGGGTACCCCAGGAGAGTTCCAAATGTGTGTGGGTAGAATATATATCCCAAGGGGGTAAAATTGAAAAAAGTTTAAAAAAAAATTTTTTTGGACTTAGTCATTTTTCCGGCATTTATCAGACTTTCAGATAGGGAGTAAGCTAGGAAGTGAGCGTTCTGATTTCAGATCCAGAGCGATTCGCCCAATGAGTCCTTGATATTTCGTCGTTGTCAGGCAATTTTCTGAATTTTTGAAAATGTCACTTTTTTGTGAGAATATCCACTAAAAGAGGGAATAATATGTGTGAGGGTACCCCAGAAGAGTTCCAAATGTGTGTGGGTAGAATATATATCCCACGGGGGTAAAATTGAAAAAAGTTGAAAAAAAATTTTGTTTGGATTTAGTATTTTTTTCGGCGTTTATCAGACTTTCAGATCGGGGAAATGTCAGTGAGCGTTCCGATTTCAGTTCCAGAGCGATTCGCCTAATGAGTCCTTGATATTTAGTCGTTTTCAGCCAATATATTGGATTTTTGAAAATTTCACTTTTTTGTGAAAATATCCACTAAATGAGGGAATAATATGTGTGAGGGTACCCCAGGAGAGTTCCAAATGTGTGTGGGTAGAATATATATCCCACGGGGGTAAAATTGGAAAAAGTTGAAAAAATTTTTTTTTTGGACTTAGTCATTTTTCCGGCGTTTATCAGACTTTCAGATAGGGCAAATGTCAGTGAGCGTTCCGATTTCAGTTCCAGAGCGATTCGCCCAATGAGTCCATGGTATTTCGTCGTTTTCAGCCAATATTTTGGATTTTTGAAAATTTCACTTTTATGTGAAATTATCCACTAAATGAGGGAATAATATGTGTGAGGGTACCCCAGGAGAGTTCCAAATGTGTGTGGGTAGAATATATATCCCACGGGGGTAAAATTGAAAAAAGTAAAAAAAAAATTTTGTTTGGATTTAGTATTTTTTTCGGCGTTTATCAGACTTTCAGATCGGGGAAATGTCAGTGAGCGTTCCGATTTCAGTTCCAGAGCGATTCGCCTAATGAGTCCTTGATATTTAGTCGTTTTCAGCCAATATATTGGATTTTTGAAAATTTCACTTTTTTGTGAAAATATCCACTAAATGAGGGAATAATATGTGTGAGGGTACCCCAGGAGAGTTCCAAATGTGTGTGGGTAGAATACATATCCCACAGGTGTTAAATTGAAAAAAGTTGAAAAAAAATTATATTTAGACTTAGTCATTTTATCAGACTTTCAGATAGGGCAAATGTCAGTGATCGTTCCGATTTCAGTTCCAGAGCTATTCGCCCAATGAGTCCTTGATATTTAGTCGTTTTCAGCCAATTTTCTGAATTTTTGAAAATTTCACTTTTTTGTGAAAATATCCACTAAATGAGGGAATAATATGTGTGAGGGTACCCCAGGAGACTTCCAAATGTGTGTGGGGAGAATATGTATCCCACGGGGGTAAAATTAAAAAAAGTTGAAAAAAATTTTTTTTTGGACTTTGTCATTTTTCCGGCGTTTATCAGACTTTCAGATAGGGCAAATGTCAGTGAGAGTTCCAGTTTCAGTTCCAGAGCGATTCACCCAATGAGTCCTTGATACTTAGTCGTTTTCAGCCAATTTTCTGGATTTTTGAAAATTTCACTTTTTTGTGAAAATATCCACTAAATGAGGGAAAACTATGTGTGAGGGTATCCCAGGAGATCTCCAAATGTGTGTGGGTAGAATATATATCCCACGAGGGTAAAATTGAAAAAAGTTGAAAAAATTTTTTTTTGGACTTATTCATTTTTCTGCCATTTATCAGACTTTCAGATAGGGCAAATGTCAGTCAGCATTGCGTTTTCAGTTCCAGAGCAATTCACCCAATGATTCCTTGATATTTAGTCGTTTTCAGCCAATTTTCTGGATTTTTGAAAATTTCACTTTTTTGTGAAAATATCCACTAAATGAGGGAATAATATGTGTGAGGGTACTCCAGGATAGTTCGAAATGTGTGTGGGTAGAATAAATATCCCACGGGGGTAAAATTGAAAAAAGTTGAAAAAAAATTTTTTTTGGACATACTCATTTTATCAGACTTTCAGATAGGGCATATGTCAGTGAGCATTCCGATTTCAGTTCCAGAGCGATTCGCACAAAGAGTCCTTGATATTTAGTCGTTTTCAGCCAATATTTTGGATTTTTGAAAATTTCACTTTTTTGTGAAAATATCCACTAAATGAGGGAATAATATGTGTGAGGGTACTCCAGGATAGTTCGAAATGTGTGTGGGTAGAATAAATATCCCACGGGGGTAAAATTGAAAAAAGTTGAAAAAAAATTTTTTTTGGGCTTAGTCATTTTTCAGGCGTTTATCAGACTTTCAGATAGGGGAAATGTCAGTGAGCGTTCCGATTTCAGTTCCAGAGCGATTCGCTCAATGAGTCCTTGATATTTAGTCATTTTCCGACAATTTCTGGATTTTTCAAAAATGTCACTTTTTTTTGAAAATATCCACTAAATGAGGGAATAATATGTGTGAGGGTATCCCAGGATAGTTCCAAATGTGTGTGGGTAGAATGTATATCCCACGGGGGTAAAATTAAAAAAAGTTGAAAAAAATTTTTTTTTTGGACTTAGTCATTTTTCCGGCGTTTATCAGACTTTCAGATAGGGGAAATGTCAGTGAGCGTTCCGATTTCAGTTCCAGAGCGATTCGCCCAATGAGTCCTTGATATTTAGTCGTTTTCAGCCAATTTTCTGGATTTTTGAAAATTTCACTTTTTTGTGAAAATATCCACTAAATGAGGGAATAATATGTGTGAGGGTACCCCAGGAGAGTTCCAAATGTGTGTGGGTAGAATATATATCCCACGGGGGTAAAATTTAAAAGAGTTGAAAAAATTTTTTTTTTGGACTGTCATTTTTCCGGCGTTTATCAGACTTTCAGATAGGTCAAATGTCAGTGAGCGTTACGATTTCAGTTCCAGAGCGATTCGCCCAATGAGTCCTTGATATTTAGTCGTTTTCAGCCAATATTTTCGATTTTTGAAAGTTTCACTTTTTTGTGAAAATATCCACAAAATGAGGGAATAAAATGTGTGAGGGTACCCCAGGAGAGTTCCAAATGTGTGTGGGTAGAATATATATCCCACGGGGGTAAAATTTAAAAAAGTTGAAAAAAATTTCTTTTTGGACTTAGTCATTTTTCCGGCGTTTATCAGACTTTCAGATAGGTCAAATGTCAGTGAGCGTTCCGATTTCAGTTCCAGAGCGATTAGCCCAATGAGTCCTTGATATTTAGTCGTTTTAAGCCAATTTTCTGGATTTTTGAAAATTTCAATTTTTTTGTGAAAATATCCACTAAATGAGGGAATAATATGTGTGAGGGTACCCCAGGAGAATTCCAAATGTGTGTGGGTTAAATATATATCCCACGGGGGTAAAATTGAAAAAGGTTGAAAACATTTTTTTTTTGGACTCAGTCATTTTTCCTGTGTTTATCAGACTTTCAGATAGGTGAAATGTCAGTGAGCGTTCCGATTTCAGTTCCAGAGCGATTCGCCCAATGAGTCCTTGATATTTAGTCGTTTTCAGCCAATTTTCTGGATTTTTGAAAATTTCACTTTTTTGTGAAAATATCCACTAAATGAGGGAATACTATGTGTGAGGGTACCCCAGGAAAGTACCAAATGTGTGTGGGTAGAATATATATCCCACGGTGGTAAAATTGAAAAAAGTTGAAAAATTATTTTTTTTGGACTTAGTCATTTTTCCGGCGTTTATCAGACTTTCAGATAGGTCAAATGTCAGTGAGCATTCCAATTTCAGTTCCGGAGCGATTAGCTCAATGAGTCCTTGATATTTAGTCGTTTTCAGCCAATTTTCGAAAATTTCAATTTTTTGTGAAAATATCCACTAAATGAGGGAATAATATGTGTGAGGGTACCCCAGGAGAGTTCCAAATGTGTGTGGGTAGAATCTATTTCTCACGGGGGTAAAATTTAAAAAAGTTGAAAAAAATTTATTTTTGGACTTAGTCATTTTTCCGGCGTTTATCAGACTTTCAGTTAGGGGAAATGTCAGTGAGCGTTCCGATTTCAGTTCCAGAGCGATTAGCCCAATGAGTCCTTGATATTTAGTCGTTTTCAGCCAATTTTCTGGATTTTTGAAAATTTCACTTTTTAGTGACAACATCCACTAAATGAGGGAATCATATGTGTGAGGGTACCCCAGGAGAGTTCCAAATGTGTGTGGGTAGAATATATATCCCACGGGGGTAAAATTGAAAAAAGTTGAAAACATTTTTTTTTTGGACTGTCATTTTTCCAGCGTTTATCAGACTTTCAGATAGGTCAAATGTCAGTGAGCGTTACGATTTCAGTTCCAGAGCGATTCGCCCAATGAGTCCTTGATATTTAGTCGTTTTCAGCCAATATTTTGGATTTTTGAAAGTTTCACTTTTTTGTGAAAATATCCACTAAATGAGGGAATAATATGTGTGAGGGTACCCCAGGAGAGTTCCAAATGTGTGTGGGTAGAATATATATCCCACGCGCGTAAAATTGAAAAAAGTTGAAAACATTTTTTTTTTGGACTCAGTCATTTTTCCGGCGTTTATCAGACTTTCAGTTATGGGCAATGTCAGTGAGCGTTCCGATTTCAGTTCCAGAGCGATTCGCCCAATGAGTCCTTGATATTTAGTCGTTTTCAGCCAATTTTCTGGAATTTTGAAAATTTCACTTTTTTTGTGAAAATATCCACTAAATAAGGGAATAATATGTGTGAGGGTACCCCAGGAGAGTACCAAATGTGTGTATGTAGAATATATATCCCACGGGGGTAAAATTGAAAAAAGTTGAAAACATTTTTTTTTTTTGACTTAGTCATTTTTCCGGCGTTTATCAGACTTTCAGATATGTCAAATGTCAGTGAGCGCTCCGATTTCAGTTCCAGAGCGATTCGCCCAATGAGTCCTTGATGTTTAGTCGTTTTCAGCCAATATTTTGGATTTTTGAAAATTTCACATTTTTGTGAAAATATCCACTAAATGATGGAATAATATGTGTGAGGGTACCCCAGGAGAGTTCCAAATGTGTGTGGGTAGAATATATATCCCACGGGGGTAAAATTGAAAAAAGTTGAAAAAAATTTTTTTTTAGTCTTAGTCATTTTTCCGGCGTTTATCAAACTTTCAGATAGGGGAAATGTCAGTGAGCATTCCAATTTCAGTTCCAGAGCGATTCGCCCAATGAGTCCTTGATATTTAGTCATTTTCAGCCAATTTTCTGGATTTTTGAAAATTTCACTTTTTTGTGACAATATCCAGTAAATGAGGGAATAATATGTGTGAGGGTACCCCAGGAGAGTTCCAAATGTGTGCGGGTAGAATCTATATCTCACGGGGGTAAAATTTAAAAAAGTTGAAAAAAATTTATTTTTGGACTTAGTCATTTTTCCGGCGTTTATCAAACTTTCAGATAGGAGAAATGTCTGTGAGCGTTCCGATTTCAGTTCCAGAGCGATTCGCCCAATGAGTCCTTGATATTTAATCGTTTTCAGCCAATTTTCTGGATTTTTGTAAATTTCACTTTTTAATGACAACATCCACTAAATGAGGGAATCATATGTGTGAGGGTACCCCAGGAGAGTTCCAAATGTGTGTGGGTAGAATATATATCCCACTGGGGTAAAATTGAAAAAAGTTGAAAACATTTTTTTTTTGGACTGTCATTTTTCCAGCGTTTATCAGACTTTCAGATAGGTCAAATGTCAGTGAGCGTTACGATTTCAGTTCCAGAGCGATTCGCCCAATGAGTCCTTGATATTTAGTCGTTTTCAGCCAATTTTCTGGATTTTTGAAAATTTCACTTTTTTGTGAAAATATCCACTAAATGATGGAATAATATGTGTGAGGGTACCCCAGAAGAGTTCCAAATGTGTGTATGTAGAATATATATCCCACGGGGGTAAAATTGAAAAAAGTTGAAAACATTTTTTTTTTGGACTTAGTCATTTTTCCGGCGTTTATCAAACTTTCAGATAGGGGAAATTTCAGTGAGCGTTCCGATTTCAGTTCCAGAGCGATTCGCCCAATGAGTCCTTGATACTTAGTCGTTTTCAGCCAATTTTCTGGATTTTTGAAAATTTCACTTTTTTGTGAAAATATCCACTAAATGAGGGAATAATATGTGTGAGGGTACCCCAGGAGAATTCCAAATGTGTTTGGGTAGAATATATATCCCACGGGGGTAAAATTGAAAAAAGTTGAAAACAATTTTTTTTTGGACTTAGTCATTTTTCCGGCGTTTATCAGACTTTCAGGTAGGGTAAATGTCAGTGAGCGTTCCGATTTCAGTTCCAGAGCGATTCGCCCAATGAGTCCTTGATACTTAGTCGTTTTCAGCCAATTTTCTGGATTTTTGAAAATTTCACTTTTTTGTGACAATATCCACTAAATGAGGGAATAATATGTGTGAGGGTACCCCAGGAGAGTACCAAATGTGTGTATGTAGAATATATATCCCACGGGGGTAAAATTGAAAAAAGTTGAAAACATTTTTTTTTTTTGACTTAGTCATTTTTCCGGCGTTTATCAGACTTTCAGATATGTCAAATGTCAGTGAGCGCTCCGATTTCAGTTCCAGAGCGTTTCGCCCAATGAGTCCTTGATGTTTAGTCGTTTTCAGCCAATATTTTGGATTTTTGAAAATTTCACATTTTTGTGAAAATATCCACTAAATGATGGAATAATATGTGTGAGGGTACCCCAGAAGAGTTCCAAATGTGTGTGGGTAGAATATATATCCCACGGGGTAAAATTGAAAAAAGTTGAAAACATTTTTTTTTTGGACTTAGTCATTTTTCCGGCGTTTATCAAACTTTCAGATAGGGGAAATTTCAGTGAGCGTTCCGATTTCAGTTCCAGAGCGATTCGCCCAATGAGTCCTTGATACTTAGTCGTTTTCAGCCAATTTTCTGGATTTTTGAAAATTTCACTTTTTTGTGAAAATATCCACTAAATGAGGGAATAATATGTGTGAGGGTACCCCAGGAGAATTCCAAATGTGTTTGGGTAGAATATATATCCCACGGGGGTAAAATTGAAAAAAGTTGAAAACAATTTTTTTTTGGACTTAGTCATTTTTCCGGCGTTTATCAGACTTTCAGGTAGGGTAAATGTCAGTGAGCGTTCCGATTTCAGTTCCAGAGCGATTCGCCCAATGAGTCCTTGATACTTAGTCGTTTTCAGCCAATTTTCTGGATTTTTGAAAATTTCACTTTTTTGTGACAATATCCACTAAATGAGGGAATAATATGTGTGAGGGTACCCCAGGAGAGTTCCAAATGTGTGTGGGTAGAATATATATCCCACGGGGGTAAAATTTAAAAAAGTTGAAAAAAATTTATTTTTGGACTTAGTCATTTTTCCGGCGTTTATGAAACTTTCAGGTAGGGGAAATTTCTGCGAGCGTTCCGATTTCAGTTCCAGAGCGATTCGCCCAATTAGTCCTTGATATTTAGTCGTTTTCAGCCAATTTTCTGGATTTTTGAAATTTTCACTTTTTTGTGACATTATCCACTAAATGAGGGAATAATATGTGTGAGGGTACCCCAGGAGAGTTCCAAATGTGTGTGGGTAGAATATATATCCCACGGTGGTAAAATTGAAAAAAGTTGAAAAAATTTTTTTTTTGGGCTGTCATTTTTCCGGCGTTTATCAGACTTTCAGATAGGTCAAATGTCAGTGTGCGTTACGATTTCAGTTCCAGAGCGATTCGCCCAATGAGTCCTTGATATTTAGTCATTTTCAGCCAATATTTTGGATTTTTGAAACTTTCACTTTTTTGTGAAAATATCCACTAAATGAGGGAATAATATGTGTGAGGGTACCCCAGGAGAGTTCCAAATGTGTGTGGGTAGAATATATATCCCACGGGGGTAAAATTTAAAAAAGTTGAAAAAAATTTCTTTTTGGACTTAGTCATTTTTCCGGCGTTTATCAAACTTTCAGTTAGGGCAAATGTCAGTGAGCGTTCCGATTTCAGTTCCAGAGCGATTCGCCCAATGAGTCCTTGATATTTAGTCGTTTTCAGCCAATTTTCTGGATTTTTGAAAATTTCACTTTTTTGTGACAATATCCACTAAATGAGGGAATAATATGTGTGAGGGTACCCCAGGAGAGTTCCAAATGTGTGTGGGTAGAATATATTTCCCACGGGGGTAAAATTGAAAAAAAATTTTTTTTTTGGACTTAGTCATTTTTCCGGCGTTTATCAGACTTTCAGATGGGTCAAATGTCAGTGAGCGTTCCAATTTCAGTTCCAGAGCGATTAGCTCAATGAGTCCTTGATATTTAGTCATTTTCAGCCAATTTTCGAAAATTTCAATTTTTTGTGAAAATATCCACTAAATGAGGGAATAATATGTGTGAGGGTACCCCAGGAGAGTTCCAAATGTGTGTGGGTAGAATATATTTCCCACGGGGGTAAAATTGAAAAAAATTTTTTTTTTACTTAGTCATTTTTCCGGCGTTTATCAGACTTTCAGATAGGTCAAATGTCAGTGAGCGTTCCGATTTCAGTTCCAGAGCGATTCGCCCAATGAGTCCTTGATATTTAGTCGTTTTAGCCAATATTTTGGATTTTTGAAAGTTTCACTTTTTTGTGAAAATATCCACTAAATGAGGGAATCATATGTGTGAGGGTACCCAAGGAGAGTTCCAAATGTGTGTGGGTAGAATATATATCCCACGGGGGTAAAATTGAAAAAAGTTGAAAACATTTTTTTTTTGGACTTAGTCATTTTTCCGTCTTTTATCAGACTTTCAGGTAGGGTAAATGTCAGTGAGCGTTCCGATTTCAGTTCCAGAGCGATTCGCCCAATGAGTCCTTGATATTTAGTCGTTTTCAGCCAATTTTCTGGATTGTTGAAAATTTCACTTTTTTGTGAAAATATCCACTAAATGAGGGAATAATATGTGTGAGGGTACCCCAGGAGAGTTCCAAATGTGTCTGGGTAGAATATATATCCCACGGGGGTAAAATTGAAAAAATTTGAAAACATTTTTTTTTTGGACTTAGTCATTTTTCCGTCTTTTATCAGACTTTCAGATAGGTCAAATGTTAGTGAGCGTTCCGATTTCAGTTCCAGAGCGATTCGCCCAATGAGTCCTTGATATTTAGTCGTTTTCAGCCAATTTTCTGGATTGTTGAAAATTTCACTTTTTTGTGAAAATATCCACTAAATGAGGGAATAATATGTGTGAGGGTACCCCAGGAGAGTACCAAATGTGTGTATGTAGAATATATATCCCACGGGGGTAAAATTGAAAAAAGTTAAACATTTTTTTTTTTTGACTTAGTCATTTTTCCGGCGTTTATCAGACTTTCAGATATGTCAAATGTCAGTGAGCGCTCCGATTTCAGTTCCAGAGCGTTTCGCCCAATGAGTCCTTGATGTTTAGTCGTTTTCAGCCAATATTTTGGATTTTTGAAAATTTCACATTTTTGTGAAAATATCCACTAAATGATGGAATAATATGTGTGAGGGTACCCCAGGAGAGTTCCAAATGTGTGTGGGTAGAATATATATCCCACGGGGGTAAAATTGAAAATAGTTGAAAAAAATTTCTTTTTTGGACTTAGTCATTTTTCCGGCGTTTATCAGACTTTCAGATAGGGGAAATGTCATTGAGCGTTCCGATCACAGTTCCAGAGCGAATCGCCCAATGAGTCCTTGATATTTAGTCATTTTCAGACAATTTTATGGATTTTTGAAAATTTCACTTTTTTGTGAAAGTATTCACTAAATGAGGGAATAATATGTGTGAGGGTACCCCAGAAGAGTTCCAAATGTGTGTGGGTAGAATATATATCCCACGGGGTAAAATTGAAAAAAGTTGAAAACATTTTTTTTTTGGACTTAGTCATTTTTCCGGCGTTTATCAAACTTTCAGATAGGGGAAATTTCAGTGAGCGTTCCGATTTCAGTTCCAGAGCGATTCGCCCAATGAGTCCTTGATACTTAGTCGTTTTCAGCCAATTTTCTGGATTTTTGAAAATTTCACTTTTTTGTGACAATATCCACTAAATGAGGGAATAATATGTGTGAGGGTACCCCAGGAGAGTTCCAAATGTGTGTGGGTAGAATATATATCCCACGGGGGTAAAATTTAAAAAAGTTGAAAAAAATTTATTTTTGGACTTAGTCATTTTTCCGGCGTTTATCAGACTTTCAGGTAGGGTAAATGTCAGTGAGCGTTCCGATTTCAGTTCCAGAGCGATTCGCCCAATGAGTCCTTGATATTTAGTCATTTTCAGCCAATATTTTGGATTTTTGAAAGTTTCACTTTTTTGTGAAAATATCCACTAAATGAGGGAATAATATGTGTGAGGGTACCCCAGGAGAGTTCCAAATGTGTGTGGGTAGAATATATATCCCACGGGGGTAAAATTTAAAAAAGTTGAAAAAAATTTCTTTTTGGACTTAGTCATTTTTCCGGCGTTTATCAAACTTTCAGTTAGGGCAAATGTCAGTGAGCGTTCCGATTTCAGTTCCAGAGCGATTCGCCCAATGAGTCCTTGATACTTAGTCGTTTTCAGCCAATTTTCTGGATTTTTGAAAATTTCACTTTTTTGTGAAAATATCCACTAAATGAGGGAATAATATGTGTGAGGGTACCCCAGGAGAATTCCAAATGTGTTTGGGTAGAATATATATCCCACGGGGGTAAAATTGAAAAAAGTTGAAAACAATTTTTTTTTGGACTTAGTCATTTTTCCGGCGTTTATCAGACTTTCAGGTAGGGTAAATGTCAGTGAGCGTTCCGATTTCAGTTCCAGAGCGATTCGCCCAATTAGTCCTTGATATTTAGTCGTTTTCAGCCAATTTTCTGGATTTTTGAAATTTTCACTTTTTTGTGACATTATCCACTAAATGAGGGAATAATATGTGTGAGGGTACCCCAGGAGAGTTCCAAATGTGTGTGGGTAGAATATATATCCCACGGTGGTAAAATTGAAAAAAGTTGAAAAAATTTTTTTTTTGGGCTGTCATTTTTCCGGCGTTTATCAGACTTTCAGATAGGTCAAATGTCAGTGTGCGTTACGATTTCAGTTCCAGAGCGATTCGCCCAATGAGTCCTTGATATTTAGTCATTTTCAGCCAATATTTTGGATTTTTGAAAGTTTCACTTTTTTGTGAAAATATCCACTAAATGAGGGAATAATATGTGTGAGGGTACCCCAGGAGAGTTCCAAATGTGTGTGGGTAGAATATATATCCCACGGGGGTAAAATTTAAAAAAGTTGAAAAAAATTTATTTTTGGACTTAGTCATTTTTCCGGCGTTTATCAAACTTTCAGTTAGGGCAAATGTCAGTGAGCGTTCCGATTTCAGTTCCAGAGCGATTCGCCCAATGAGTCCTTGATATTTAGTCGTTTTCAGCCAATTTTCTGGATTTTTGAAAATTTCACTTTTTTGTGACAATATCCACTAAATGAGGGAATAATATGTGTGAGGGAACCCCAGGAGAGTTCCAAATGTGTGTGGGTAGAATATATTTCCCACGGGGGTAAAATTGAAAAAAAATTTTTTTTTTGGGCTGTCATTTTTCCGGCGTTTATCAGACTTTCAGATGGGTCAAATGTCAGTGAGCGTTCCAATTTCAGTTCCAGAGCGATTAGCTCAATGAGTCCTTGATATTTAGTCATTTTCAGCCAATTTTCGAAAATTTCAATTTTTTGTGAAAATATCCACTAAATGAGGGAATAATATGTGTGAGGGTACCCCAGGAGAGTTCCAAATGTGTGTGGGTAGAATATATTTCCCACGGGGGAAAAATTGAAAAAAATTTTTTTTTTGGGCTGTCATTTTTCCGGCGTTTATCAGACTTTCAGATAGGTCAAATGTCAGTGAGCGTTCCGATTTCAGTTCCAGAGCGATTCGCCCAATGAGTCCTTGATATTTAGTCGTTTTCAGCCAATTTTCTGGATTTTTGAAAATTTCACTTTTTTGTGAAAATATCCACTAAATGAGGGAATAATATGTGTGAGGGTACCCCAGGAGAATTCCAAATGTGTTTGGGTAGAATATATATCCCACGGGGGTAAAATTGAAAAAAGTTGAAAACAATTTTTTTTTGGACTTAGTCATTTTTCCGGCGTTTATCAGACTTTCAGGTAGGGTAAATGTCAGTGAGCGTTCCGATTTCAGTTCCAGAGCTATTTGCCAGATGAGTCCTTGATATTTAGTCGTTTTCAGGCAATTTTCTGGATTGTTGAAAATTTCACTTTTTTGTGAAAATATCCACTAAATGAGGGAATAATATGTGTGAGGGTACCCCAGGAGAGTTCCAAATGTGTCTGGGTAGAATATATATCCCACGGGGGTAAAATTGAAAAAATTTGAAAACATTTTTTTTTTGGACTTAGTCATTTTTCCGTCTTTTATCAGACTTTCAGATAGGTCAAATGTTAGTGAGCGTTCCGATTTCAGTTCCAGAGCGATTCGCCCAATGAGTCCTTGATATTTAGTCGTTTTCAGCCAATTTTCTGGATTGTTGAAAATTTCACTTTTTTGTGAAAATATCCACTAAATGAGGGAATAATATGTGTGAGGGTACCCCAGGAGAGTTCCAAATGTGTGTGGGTAGAATATATATCCCACGGGGGTAAAATTGAAAAAAGTTGAAAAAAATTCTTTTTTGGACTTAGTCATTTTATCGGCGTTTATCAGACTTTCAGATAGGTCAAATGTTAGTGAGCGTTCCGATTTCAGTTACAGAGCGATTCGCCCAATGAGTCCTTGATATTTAGTCGTTTTCAGCCAATTTTCTGGATTTTTGAAAATTTCACTTTTTTGTGAAAATATCCACTAAATGAGGGAATAATATGTGTGAGTGTACCCCAGGAGAGTTCCAAATGTGTGTGGGTAGAATATAAATCCCACGGGGGTAAAATTGAAAAAAGTTGAAAACATTTTTTTCTTTGGACTTAGTCATTTTTCCGGCTTTTATCAGACTTTTAGATAGGGGAAATGTCAGTGAGCGTTCTGATTTCAGTTCCAGAGCGATTCGCCCAATGAGTCCTTGATATTTAGTCGTTTTCAGCCAATTTTTTGGATTTTTGAAAATTTCACTTTTTTGTGTCAATATCCACTAAATGAGGGAATAATATGTGTGAGTGTACCCCAGGAGAGTTCCAAATGTGTGTGGGTAGAATACATATCCCACGGTGGTAAAATTGAAAAAAGTTGAAAACATTTTTTTTTTCTTAGTCATTTTTCCGGCATTTATCAGACTTTCAGATAGGGCAAATGTCAGTGAGCATTCCGATGTCAGTTCCAGAGCGATTCGCCCAATGAGTACTTGATATTTAGTCGTTCTCAGCCAATTTTCTGGATTTTTGAAAATTTCACTTTTTTTGTGAAAATATCCACTAATTGAGGGAATAATATATGTGAGGGTACCCCAGGAGAGTTCCAAATGTGTGTGGGTAGAATATATATCCCACGGGGGTAAAATTGAAAAAAGTTGAAAACATTTTTTTTTTGGGACTTAGTCATTTTATCAGATTTTCAGATAGGGCAAATGTCAGTGAGCGATCCGATTTCAGTTCCAGAGCCATTCGCCCAATGAGTCCTTGATATTTAGTCGTTTTCAGACAATATTTTGGATTTTTGAAAATTTCACCTTTTTTCTAAATATCCACTAAATGAGGGAATAATATGTGTGAGGGTACTCCAGGAGAGATCCAAATGTGTGTGGGTAGAATATATATCCCACGGGGGTAAAATTGAAAAAAAGTTGAAAAAATTTTTTTTTTACTTAGTCATTTTTCCGGCTTTTATCAGACTTTTAGATAGGGGAAATGTCAGTGAGCGTTCCGATTTCAGTTCCAGAGCGATTTGCCGGATGAGTCCTTGATATTTCGTCGTTTTCAGGCAATTTTCTGAATTTTTGAAAATTTCACTTTTTTGTGAAAATATCCACTAAATGAGGGAATAATATGTGTGAGGGAACCCCAGGAGAGTTCCAAATGTGTGTGGGTAGAATATATATCCCACGGTGGTAAAATTGAAAAAATTTTTTTTTTACTTAGTCATTTTTCCGGCGTTTATCAGACTTTCAGATAGGTCAAATGTCAGTGAGCGTTCCGATTTCAGTTCCAGAGCGATTCGCCCAATGAGTCCTTGATATTTAGTCGTTTTAGCCAATATTTTGGATTTTTGAAAGTTTCACTTTTTTGTGAAAATATCCACTAAATGAGGGAATCATATGTGTGAGGGTACCCAAGGAGAGTTCCAAATGTGTGTGGGTAGAATGTATATCCCACGGGGGTAAAATTGAAAAAAGTTGAAAACATTTTTTTTTTGGACTTAGTCATTTTTCCGTCTTTTATCAGACTTTTAGATACGGGAAATGTCAGTGAGCGTTCCGATTTCAGTTCCAGAGCGATTCGCCCAATGAGTCCTTGATATTTAGTCGTTTTCAGCCAATTTTCTGGATTTTTGAAAATTTCACTTTTTTGTGAAAATACCCACTAAATGAGGGAATAATATGTGTGAGGGTACCCCAGGAGAATTCCAAATGTGTTTGGGTAGAATATATATCCCACGGGGGTAAAATTGAAAAAAGTTGAAAACAATTTTTTTTTGGACTTAGTCATTTTTCCGGCGTTTATCAGACTTTCAGGTAGGGTAAATGTCAGTGAGCGTTCCGATTTCAGTTCCAGAGCTATTTGCCAGATGAGTCCTTGATATTTAGTCGTTTTCAGGCAATTTTCTGAATTTTTGAAAATTTCACTTTTTTGTGAAAATATCCACTAAATGAGGGAATAATATGTGTGAGGGTACCCCAGGAGAGTTCCAAATGTGTCTGGGTAGAATATATATCCCACGGGGGTAAAATTGAAAAAATTTGAAAACATTTTTTTTTTGGACTTAGTCATTTTTCCGTCTTTTATCAGACTTTCAGATAGGTCAAATGTTAGTGAGCGGTCCGATTTCAGTTCCAGAGCGATTCGCCCAATGAGTCCTTGATATTTAGTCGTTTTCAGCCAATTTTCTGGATTGTTGAAAATTTCACTTTTTTGTGAAAATATCCACTAAATGAGGGAATAATATGTGTGAGGGTACCCCAGGAGAGTTCCAAATGTGTGTGGGTAGAATATATATCCCACGGGGGTAAAATTGAAAAAAGTTGAAAAAAATTCTTTTTTGGACTTAGTCATTTTTCCGGCGTTTATCAGACTTTCAGATAGGTCAAATGTTAGTGAGCGTTCCGATTTCAGTTCCAGAGCGATTCGCCCAATGAGTCCTTGATATTTAGTCGTTTTCAGCCAATTTTCTGGATTTTTGAAAATTTCACTTTTTTCTGAAAATATCCACTAAATGAGGGAATAATATGTGTGAGTGTACCCCAGGAGAGTTCCAAATGTGTGTGGGTAGAATATAAATCCCACGGGGGTAAAATTGAAAAAAGTTGAAAACATTTCTTTTTTTGGACTTAGTCATTTTTCCGGCTTTTATCAGACTTTTAGATAGGGGAAATGTCAGTGAAAGTTCTGATTTCAGTTCCAGAGCGATTCGCCCAATGAGTCCTTGATATTTAGTCGTTTTCAGCCAATTTTTTGGATTTTTGAAAATTTCACTTTTTTGTGTCAATATCCACTAAATGAGGGAATAATATGTGTGAGTGTACCCCAGGAGAGTTCCAAATGTGTGTGGGTAGAATACATATCCCACGGTGGTAAAATTGAAAAAAGTTGAAAACATTTTTTTTTTCTTAGTCATTTTTCCGGCATTTATCAGACTTTCAGATAGGGCAAATGTCAGTGAGCATTCCGATGTCAGTTCCAGAGCGATTCACCCAATGAGTACTTGATATTTAGTCGTTCTCAGCCAATTTTCTGGATTTTTGAAAATTTCACTTTTTTTGTGAAAATATCCACTAATTGAGGGAATAATATATGTGAGGGTACCCCAGGAGAGTTCCAAATGTGTGTGGGTAGAATATATATCCCACGGGGGTAAAATTGAAAAAAGTTGAAAACATTTTTTTTTTGGGACTTAGTCATTTTATCAGATTTTCAGATAGGGCAAATGTCAGTGAGCGTTCCGATTTCAGTTCCAGAGCGATTCGCCCAATGAGTCCTTGATATTTAGTCGTTTTCAGACAATATTTTGGATTTTTGAAAATTTCACCTTTTTTCTAAATATCCACTAAATGAGGGAATAATATGTGTGAGGGTACTCCAGGAGAGATCCAAATGTGTGTGGGTAGAATATATATCCCACGGGGGTAAAATTGAAAAAAAGTTGAAAAAATTTTTTTTTTACTTAGTCATTTTTCCGGCTTTTATCAGACTTTTAGATAGGGGAAATGTCAGTGAGCGTTCCGATTTCAGTTCCAGAGCGATTTGCCGGATGAGTCCTTGATATTTCGTCGTTTTCAGGCAATTTTCTGAATTTTGGAAAATTTCACTTTTTTGTGAAAATATCCACTAAATGAGGGAATAATATGTGTGAGGGAACCCCAGGAGAGTTCCAAATGTGTGTGGGTAGAATATATATCCCACGGTGGTAAAATTGAAAAAATTTTTTTTTTACTTAGTCATTTTTCCGGCGTTTATCAGACTTTCAGATAGGGCAAATGTCAGTGAGGATTCCGATTTCAGTTCCAGAGCAATTTGCCCAATGAGTCCTTGATATTTAGTCGTTTTCAGACAATTTTCTGGATTTATGAAAATTTCACTTTTTTTGTGACAATATCCACTAAATGAGGGAATCATATGTGTGAGGGTACCCCAGGAGAGTTCCAAATGTGTGTGGGTAGGATATATATCCCACGGGGGTAAAATTGAAAGAGCTGAAAAAAATTTTTTTTGGATTTAGTCACTTTTCCGGCGTTTATCAGTCTTTCAGATAGGGAAAATGTCAGTGAGCATTCCGATTTCAGTTCCAGAGCGATTCGCCCAATGAGTCCTTGTTATTTAGTCGTTTTCAGCCAATTTTCTGGATTTTTTAAAATTTCACTTTTTTGTGAAAATATCCACTAAATAAGGGAATAATATGTGTGAGGGTACCCCAGGAGAGTTCCAAATGTGGGTGGGTAGAATATATATCCTACGGGGGTAAAATTGAAAAAAGTGGAAAACATTTTTTTTTTGGACTTAGTCATTTTTCCGGCGTTTATCAGACTTTCAGATAGGGCAAATGTCAGTGAGCATTCCGATGTCAGTTCCAGAGCGATTCGCCCAATGAGTACTTGATATTTAGTCGTTCTCAGCCAATTTTCTGGATTTTTGAAAATTTCACTTTTTTTGTGAAAATATCCACTAATTGAGGGAATAATATATGTGAGGGTACCCCAGGAGAGTTCCAAATGTGTGTGGGTAGAATATATATCCCACGGGGGTAAAATTGAAAAAAGTTGAAAACATTTTTTTTTTGGGACTTAGTCATTTTATCAGATTTTCAGATAGGGCAAATGTCAGTGAGCGATCCGATTTCAGTTCCAGAGCCATTCGCCCAATGAGTCCTTGATATTTAGTCGTTTTCAGACAATATTTTGGATTTTTGAAAATTTCACCTTTTTTCTAAATATCCACTAAATGAGGGAATAATATGTGTGAGGGTACTCCAGGAGAGATCCAAATGTGTGTGGGTAGAATATATATCCCACGGGGGTAAAATTGAAAAAAAGTTGAAAAAATTTTTTTTTTACTTAGTCATTTTTCCGGCTTTTATCAGACTTTTAGATAGGGGAAATGTCAGTGAGCGTTCCGATTTCAGTTCCAGAGCGATTTGCCGGATGAGTCCTTGATATTTCGTCGTTTTCAGGCAATTTTCTGAATTTTTGAAAATTTCACTTTTTTGTGAAAATATCCACTAAATGAGGGAATAATATGTGTGAGGGAACCCCAGGAGAGTTCCAAATGTGTGTGGGTAGAATATATATCCCACGGTGGTAAAATTGAAAAAATTTTTTTTTTACTTAGTCATTTTTCCGGCGTTTATCAGACTTTCAGATAGGTCAAATGTCAGTGAGCGTTCCGATTTCAGTTCCAGAGCGATTCGCCCAATGAGTCCTTGATATTTAGTCGTTTTAGCCAATATTTTGGATTTTTGAAAGTTTCACTTTTTTGTGAAAATATCCACTAAATGAGGGAATCATATGTGTGAGGGTACCCAAGGAGAGTTCCAAATGTGTGTGGGTAGAATATATATCCCACGGGGGTAAAATTGAAAAAAGTTGAAAACATTTTTTTTTTGGACTTAGTCATTTTTCCGTCTTTTATCAGACTTTTAGATACGGGAAATGTCAGTGAGCGTTCCGATTTCAGTTCCAGAGCTATTTGCCAGATGAGTCCTTGATATTTAGTCGTTTTCAGGCAATTTTCTGAATTTTTGAAAATTTCACTTTTTTGTGAAAATATCCACTAAATGAGGGAATAATATGTGTGAGGGTACCCCAGGAGAGTTCCAAATGTGTCTGGGTAGAATATATATCCCACGGGGGTAAAATTGAAAAAATTTGAAAACATTTTTTTTTTGGACTTAGTCATTTTTCCGTCTTTTATCAGACTTTCAGATAGGTCAAATGTTAGTGAGCGTTCCGATTTCAGTTCCAGAGCGATTCGCCCAATGAGTCCTTGATATTTAGTCGTTTTCAGCCAATTTTCTGGATTTTTGAAAATTTCACTTTTTTGTGAAAATATCCACTAAATGAGGGAATAATATGTGTGAGTGTACCCCAGGAGAGTTCCAAATGTGTGTGGGTAGAATATAAATCCCACGGGGGTAAAATTGAAAAAAGTTGAAAACATTTCTTTTTTTGGACTTAGTCATTTTTCCGGCTTTTATCAGACTTTTAGATAGGGGAAATGTCAGTGAGCGTTCTGATTTCAGTTCCAGAGCGATTCGCCCAATGAGTCCTTGATATTTAGTCGTTTTCAGCCAATTTTTTGGATTTTTGAAAATTTCACTTTTTTGTGTCAATATCCACTAAATGAGGGAATAATATGTGTGAGTGTACCCCAGGAGAGTTCCAAATGTGTGTGGGTAGAATACATATCCCACGGTGGTAAAATTGAAAAAAGTTGAAAACATTTTTTTTTTCTTAGTCATTTTTCCGGCATTTATCAGACTTTCAGATAGGGCAAATGTCAGTGAGCATTCCGATGTCAGTTCCAGAGCGATTCACCCAATGAGTACTTGATATTTAGTCGTTCTCAGCCAATTTTCTGGATTTTTGAAAATTTCACTTTTTTTGTGAAAATATCCACTAATTGAGGGAATAATATATGTGAGGGTACCCCAGGAGAGTTCCAAATGTGTGTGGGTAGAATATATATCCCACGGGGGTAAAATTGAAAAAAGTTGAAAACATTTTTTTTTTGGGACTTAGTCATTTTATCAGATTTTCAGATAGGGCAAATGTCAGTGAGCGTTCCGATTTCAGTTCCAGAGCGATTCGCCCAATGAGTCCTTGATATTTAGTCGTTTTCAGACAATATTTTGGATTTTTGAAAATTTCACCTTTTTTCTAAATATCCACTAAATGAGGGAATAATATGTGTGAGGGTACTCCAGGAGAGATCCAAATGTGTGTGGGTAGAATATATATCCCACGGGGGTAAAATTGAAAAAAAGTTGAAAAAATTTTTTTTTTACTTAGTCATTTTTCCGGCTTTTATCAGACTTTTAGATAGGGGAAATGTCAGTGAGCGTTCCGATTTCAGTTCCAGAGCGATTTGCCGGATGAGTCCTTGATATTTCGTCGTTTTCAGGCAATTTTCTGAATTTTGGAAAATTTCACTTTTTTGTGAAAATATCCACTAAATGAGGGAATAATATGTGTGAGGGAACCCCAGGAGAGTTCCAAATGTGTGTGGGTAGAATATATATCCCACGGTGGTAAAATTGAAAAAATTTTTTTTTTACTTAGTCATTTTTCCGGCGTTTATCAGACTTTCAGATAGGGCAAATGTCAGTGAGGATTCCGATTTCAGTTCCAGAGCAATTTGCCCAATGAGTCCTTGATATTTAGTCGTTTTCAGACAATTTTCTGGATTTATGAAAATTTCACTTTTTTTGTGACAATATCCACTAAATGAGGGAATCATATGTGTGAGGGTACCCCAGGAGAGTTCCAAATGTGTGTGGGTAGGATATATATCCCACGGGGGTAAAATTGAAAGAGCTGAAAAAAATTTTTTTTGGATTTAGTCACTTTTCCGGCGTTTATCAGTCTTTCAGATAGGGAAAATGTCAGTGAGCATTCCGATTTCAGTTCCAGAGCGATTCGCCCAATGAGTCCTTGTTATTTAGTCGTTTTCAGCCAATTTTCTGGATTTTTTAAAATTTCACTTTTTTGTGAAAATATCCACTAAATAAGGGAATAATATGTGTGAGGGTACCCCAGGAGAGTTCCAAATGTGGGTGGGTAGAATATATATCCTACGGGGGTAAAATTGAAAAAAGTGGAAAACATTTTTTTTTTGGGACTTAGTCATTTTATCAGATTTTCAGATAGGGCAAATGTCAGTGAGCGTTCCGATTTCAGTTCCAGAGCGATTCGCCCAATGAGTCCTTGATATTTAGTCGTTTTCAGACAATATTTTGGATTTTTGAAAATTTCATTTTTTTTGTCTAAATATCCACTAAATGAGGGAATAATATGTGTGAGGGTATCCCAGGAGAGTTCCAAATGTGTGTGGGTAGGATATATATCCCACGGGGGTAAAATTGAAAAAGTTTAAAAAAATTTCTTTTTTGGGCTTAGTCATTTTTCCGGCGTTTAGCAGACTTTCAGATAGGGCAAATGTAAGTGAGCATTCCGATTTCAGTTCCAGAGCGATTCTCCCAATGAGTCCTTGATATTTAGTCGTTTTCAGCCAATTTTCTGGATTTTTGAAAATTTCACTTTTTTTGTGAAAATATCGAATAAATGAGGGAATAATATGTGTTAGGGTACCCCAGGAGAGTTCCAAATGTGTGTGGGTAGAATATATATCCCACGGGGGTAAAATTGAAAAAAGTTGAAAAATTTTTTTTTGGACTGTCATTTTTCCGGCGTTTATCAGACTTTCAGATAGGGCAAATGTCAGTGAGCATTCCGATTTTAGTTCCAGAGCGATTCGCCCAATGAGTCCTTGATATTTAGTCGTTTTCAGCCAATTTTCTGGATTTTTGAAAATGTCACTTTTTTTGTGAAAATATCCACTAAATGAGGGAATAATATGTGTGAGGGTACCCCAGGAGAGTTCCAAATGTGTGTGGGTAGAATATATATCCCACGGGGGTAAAATTAAAAAAAGTTGAAAAACTTTTTTTTTTGGACTTAGTCATTTTTCCGGCGTTTATCAGACTTTCAGATAGGGCAAATGTCAATGAGCATTCCGATTTCAGTTCCACAGCGATTCGCCCAATGAGTCCTTGATATTTAGTCGTTTTCAGCCAATATTTAGAATTTTTGAAAATTTCACTTTTTTGTGAAAATATCCACTAAATGAGGGAATAATATGAGTGAGGGTACCCCTGGAGAGTTCCAAATGTGTGTGGGTAGAATATATATCCCACAGGGGTAAAATTGAAAAAAGTTTAAAAATTTTATTTTTTTGGACTGTCATTTTTCCGGCGTTTATCAAACTTTCAGATAGGGCAAATGTCAGGGAGAGTTCCAATTTCAGTTCCAGAGCGATTCGCCCAATGAGTCCTTGATATTTAGTCATTTTCAGCCAATTTTCTGGATTTTTGAAAATTTCACTTTTTTGTGAAAATATCCACTAAATGAGGGAATAATATGTGTGAGGGTACCCCAGGAGAGTTCCAAATGTGTGTGGTTAGAATATATATCCCACACGGGTAAAATTGAAAAAAGTTAAAAAAATTTATTTTTTGGACTGTCATTTTTCCTGCGTTTATCAGACTTTCAGATAGGGCAACTGTCAGTGAGCATTCCGATTTCAGTTCCAGAGCGATTCACCCAATGGGTCCTTGATATTTAGTCGTTTTCAGCCACTTTTCTGGATTTTTGAAAATTTCACTTTTTTGTGAAAATATCCACTAAATGAGGGAATAATATGTGTTAGGGTACCCTAGGAGAGTTCCAAATGTGTGTGGGTGGAATATATATCCCACGGGGGTAAAATTGAAAAAAGTTAAAAAAATTTTTTTTTTGGACTGTCATTTTTCCGGCTTTTATCAGACTTTCAGATAGGGGAAATGTCAGTGAGCGTTTCAATTTCAGTTCCAGAGTGATTCGCCCAATGAGTCCTTGATATTTAGTAGTTTTCAGCCAATTTTCTGGATTTTTGAAAATTTCACTTTTTTGTGAAAATATCCACTAAATGAGGGAATAATATGTGTGAGGGTACCCCAGGAGAGTTCCAAATGTGTGTGGGTAGAATATATATCCCACGGGGGTAAATTTGAAAAAATTTTTTTTTGGACTTAGTCATTTTTCCGGCGTTTATCAGACTTTCAGATAGGGCAAATTTCAGTGAGCATTCCGATTTCAGATCCAGAGCGATTCGCCCAATGAGTCCTTGATATTTATTCGTTTTCAGCCAATTTTCTGGATTTTTGAAATTTTCTCTTTTTTGTGAAAATATCCACTAAATGAGGGAATAATATGAGTGAGGGTACCCCAGGAGAGTTCCAAATGTGTGTGGGTAGAATATATATCCCACGGGGGTAAAATTGAAAAAATTTTTAAAAATTTTTTTGGGGGGACTTAGTCATTTTATCAGGCTTTCAGATAGGGCAAATGTCTGTGAGCATTCCGATTTCAGTTCCAGAGCGATTCTCCCAATGAGTCCTTGATATTTAGTCGTTTTCAGCCAATTTTCTGGATTTTTGAAAATTTCACTTTTTTGTGAAAATATCCACTAAATGAGGGAATAATATGAGTGAGGGTACCCCTGGAGAGTTCCAAATGTGTGTGGGTAGAATATATATCCCACAGGGGTAAAATTGAAAAAAGTTTAAAAATTTTATTTTTTTGGACTGTCATTTTTCCGGCGTTTATCAGACTTTCAGATAGGGCAAATGTCAGGGAGAGTTCCAATTTCAGTTCCAGAGCGATTCGCCCAATGAGTCCTTGATATTTAGTCATTTTCAGCCAATTTTCTGGATTTTTGAAAATTTCACTTTTTTGTGAAAATATCCACTAAATGAGGGAATAATATGTGTGAGGGTACCCCAGGAGAGTTCCAAATGTGTGTGGGTAGAATATATATCCCGCTGGGGTAAAATCGAAAAAAATTGAAAAACATTTTTTTTTGGACTTAGTCATTTTTCTGGCGTTTATCAGACTTTCAGAGAGGGGAAATGTCAGTGAGCGTTCCGATTTCAGTTCCAGAGCGATTCGCTCAATGAGTCCTTGATATTTCGTCATTTTCAGGCAATTTTCAGAATTTTTGAAAATTTTAATTTTTTGTGAAAATATCCACTAAATGAGGGAATAATATGTGTGAGGGTACCCCAGGAGAGTTCCAAATGTGTGTGGGTAGAATATATATCCCACGGGGGTAAAATTGAAAAAAGTTGAAAATTTTTTTTTTTGGACTTAATCATTTTTCCGGCGTTTATCAGACTTTCAGATAGGGCAAATGTCAGTGAGCATTCCGATTTCAGTTCCAGAGCGATTCGCCCAATGAGTCCTTGATATTTATTCGTTTTCAGCCAATTTTCTGGATTTTTGAAAATTTCACTTTTTTGTGAAAATATCCACTAAATGAGGGAATAATATGTGTGAGGGTACCCCAGGAGAGTTCCAGTTGTGTGTGGGTAGAATATATATCCCACGGGGGTAAAATTGAAAAAATTTTTTTTTGGACTTAGTCATTTTTCCGGCGTTTATCAGACTTTCAGATAGGGCAAATGTCAGTGAGCATTCCGATTTCAGATCCAGAGCGATTCGCCCAATGAGTCCTTGATATTTATTCGTTTTCAGCCAATTTTCTGGATTTTTGAAATTTTCTCTTTTTTGTGAAAATATCCACTAAATGAGGGAATAATATGAGTGAGGGTACCCCAGGAGAGTTCCAAATGTGTGTGGGTAGAATATATATCCCACGGGGGTAAAATTGAAAAAAGTTTTAAAAAATTTTTTTGGGGGACTTAGTCATTTTATCAGGCTTTCAGATAGGGCAAATGTCTGTCAGCATTCCGATTTCAGTTCCAGAGCGATTCTCCCAATGAGTCCTTGATATTTAGTCGTTTTCAGCCAATATTTTGAATTTTTTAAAATTTCACTTTTTTGTGAAAATATCCACTAAATGAGGGAATAATATGTGTGAGGGTACCCCACGAGAGTTCCAAATGTGTGTGGGTAGAATATATATCGCACGGGGGTAAAATTAAAAAAGTTGAAAAATTTTTTTTTTGGAATGTCATTTTTCCGGTGTTTATCAGACTTTCAGATAGGGGAAATGTCAGTGAGTGTTCCGATTTCAGTTCCAGAGCAATTCGCCCAATGAGTCCTTGATATTTAGTCGTTTTCAGCCAATTTTCTGGATTTTTGAAAATTTCACTTTTTTGTGAAAATATCCACTAAATGAGGGAATAATATGAGTGAGGGTACCCCTGGAGAGTTCCAAATGTGTGTGGGTAGAATATATATCCCACAGGGGTAAAATTGAATAAAGTTTAAAAATTTTATTTTTTTGGACTTTCATTTTTCCGGCGTTTATCAAACTTTCAGATAGGGCAAATGTCAGGGAGAGTTCCAATTTCAGTTCCAGAGCGATTCGCCCAATGAGTCCTTGATATTTAGTCATTTTCAGCCAATTTTCTGGATTTTTTAAAATTTCACTTTTTTGTGAAAATATCCACTAAATGAGGGAATAATATGTGTGAGGGTACCCCAGGAGAGTTCCAAATGTGTGTGGGTAGAAGATATATCCCACGGGGGTAAAATTGAAAAAAGTTGAAAATTTTTTTTTTTTGGACTTAGTCATTTTTCCGGCTTTTATCAGACTTTCAGATAGGGGAAATGTCAGTGAGCGTTTCAATTTCAGTTCCAGAGCGATTCGCCTAATGAGTCCTTGATATTTAGTCGTTTTCAGCAAATTTTCTGGATTTTTGAAAATGTCACTTTTTTGTGAAAATATCCTCTAAATGAGGGAATAATATGTGTGAGGGTAGCCTAGGAGAGTTCCAAATGTGTGTGGGTAGAATATATATCCCACGGGGGTAAAATTGAAAAAAATTTTTTTTTTGGACTTAGTCATTTTTCCGGCGTTTATCAGACTTTCAGATAGGGCAAATGTCAGTGAGCATTCCGATTTCAGTTCCAGAGCGATTCGCCGGATGAGTCCTTGATATTTAGTCGTTTTCAGCCAATTTTCTGGATTTTTTAAAATTTCACTTTTTTGTGAAAATATCCACTAAATGAGGGAATAATATGTGTGAGGGTACCCCAGGAGAGTTCCAAATGTGTGTGGGTAGAATATATATCCCACGGGGGTAAAATTGAAAAAAGTTGAAAAATTTTTTTTTTGGGTTTAGTCATTTTGCCGGCGTTTATCAGACTTTTAGATAGGGCAAATGTCAGTGAGCATTCCAATTTCAGTTCCAGAGCGATTCGCCCAATGGGTCCTTGCTACTTAGTCGTTTTCAGCCAATTTTCTGGATTTTTGAAAATTTCACTTGTTTGTGAAAATATCCACTAAATGAGGGAATAATATATGTGAGGGTACCCCAGGAGAGTTCCAAATGTGTGCGGGTAGAATATATATCCCACGGTGGTAAAATTGAAAAAAGTTTAAAAATTTTTTTTTTTTGGACTTAGTCATTTTTCCGGCGTTTATCCGACTTTCAGATAGGGGAAATGTCAGTGAGCGTTCCGATTTCAGTTCCAGAGCGATTCGCCCAATGAGCCCTTGGTATTTAGTCGTTTTCAGGCAATTTTCTGAATTTTTGAAAATTTCACTTTTTTGTGAAAATATCCACTTAATGAGGGAATAATATGTGTGAGGGTACCCCAGGAGAGTTCCAAATGTGTGTGGGTAGAATATATATCCCACAGGGGTAAAATCGAAAAAAAGTTGAAAAACATTTTTTTTTGGACTTAGTCATTTTTCCGGCGTTTATCAGACTTTCAGATAGGGGAAATGTTGGTGAGCATTTCGATTTCAGTTCCATTCGCCCAATGAGTCCTTGATATTTAGTCGTTTTCAGCCAATTTTCTGGATTTTTGAAAATTTCACTTTTTTGTGAAAATATCCACTAAACAAGGGAATAATATGTGTGAGGTTACCCCAGGAGAGTTCCAAATATGTGTGGGTGGAATATATATCCCACGGGGGTAAAATTTTTAAAAAATTTTTTTGGACTTAGTCATTTTTCCGGCGTTTATCCGACTTTCAGATAGGGGAAATGTCAGTGAGCGTTCCGATTTCAGTTCCAGAGCGATTCTCCCAATGAGTCCTTGATATTTTTTAGTTTTCAGCCAATTTTCTGGATTTTTGAAAATTTCACTTTTTTGTGAAAATATCCACTAAATGAGGGAATAATATATGTGAGGGTATCCCAGGAGAGTTCCAAATGTGTGCGGGTAGAATATATATCCCACGGTGGTAAAATTGAAAAAAGTTGAAAAAATTTTTTTTTTGGACTTAGTCATTTTTCCGGCGTTTATCAGACTTTCAGATAGGGCAAATGTCAGTGAGCATTCCGATTTCAGTTCCAGAGCGATTCGCCGGATGAGTCCTTGATATTTTGTCGTTTTCAGGCAATTTTCAAAATTTTTGAAAATTTCACTTTTTTGTGAAAATATCCACTAAATGAGGGAATAATATATGTGAGGGTACCCCAGGAGAGTTCCAAATATGTGTGGGTAGAATATATATCCCACGGGGGTAAAATTTTAAAAAAATTTATTTCGACTTGGTCATTTTTCCGGCGTTTATCAGACTTTCAGATAGGGCAAATATCAGTGAGCGTTCCGATTTCAGTTCCAGAGCGCTTCGCCCAATGAGTCCTTGATATTTAGTCGTTTTCAGCCAATTTTCTGGATTTTTGAAAATTTCACTTTTTTGTGAAAATATCCACTAAATGAGGGAATAATATTTGTGAGGGTACCCCAGGAGAGTTCCAAATGTGTGTGGGTAGAATAAATATCCCACGGGGGTAAAATTGAAAAAAGGTGAAAAATTTTTTTTTTGGACTTAGTCATTTTTCCGGCGTTTATCAGACTTTCAGATAGGGCAAATGTCAGTGAGCATTGCGATTTCAGTTCCAGAGTGATTCGCCGGATGAGTCCTTGATATTTTGTCGTTTTCAGGCAATTTTCCAAATTTTTGAAAATTTCACTTTTTTGTGAAAATATCCACTAAATGAGGGAATAATATGTGTGAAGGTACCCCAGGAGAGTTCCAAATGTGTGTGGGTAGAATATATATCCCGCGGGGGTAAAATTGAAAAAAGGTGAAAAAAATTTTTTTTTGACTTTGTCATTTTTTCCGGCATTTATCAGACTTTCAGATAGGGCAAATGTCAGTGAGCGTTCCGATTTCAGTTCCAGAGCGATTCGCCCAATGAGTCCTTGATATTTCGTCATTTTCAGGCAATTTTCAGAATTTTTGAAAATTTCACTTTTTTGTGAAAATATCCACTAAATGAGGGAATAATATGTGTGAGGGTACCCCAGGAGAGTTCCAAATGTGTGTGGGTAGAATATATATCCCACGGGGGTAAAATTTAAAAAAATTTATTTTGGACTTAGTGTTATGTTCTGCTACCAGAGCTAAGGAAAGAGAGGAGATCTGTCCCTACGATAGAACTCAGCTGAATCCCTACGATGTAACAGGGAACCTGATCCTGCGATCAGACCTGCTAAAGTCCTAAGCTAGTCTGTACGGAGACCTATAGATGTGGGGAAGGAATCCCTACAAGTACTAAGGACTGGGAGGAAAATAGGACACCTCCTAACAGAAATAGTAGCAGAGAGACGAACAAACAACATATATAGAACATAGAGGTCCGTAGACCAAGCAAACTAACAGAGTTAGATACAGAGCACAGGCTAGCTAGAAAGTAGTTATACAATGAAGTCCAGCAAAGCCAGAAAGGCGGAGCAGGATTAAATAGGCCAACAAGGTCATGTGACCAGCAAAGGAAAAAACCTAAGAGCAAGGTTCTAACAGTACCCCCCCTTCTAAGAGGATCCTCCGGATCCCCTAGGACTAGGCTTATCAGGAAATCTCCTGTGAAACGCTCTGATAACTCTGGACGCGGAAACATCATCTGACCTCACCCAAGAGTTATCCTCGGGTCCGAAACCTTTCCAGGCCACAAGATACTGCAAACTACCTCTATACCGTCTAGAGTTACGGATGCGAGAAATTTCATATTCCCCGTCCTCCACCACCGGAGGAACAGAGGCAGAGGCGTCACCATCCGACACAACAGCTTTTTTTAACAGAGAGACATGAAATACCGGATTAATTCTCCAGGAGGTAGGAACCTCCAACCTAACAGCAGATTGGTTGACAACCTGAAGCACCTTAAAGGGCCCTACAAACTTGGGACCCAATTTCTTAGAAGGAATCCTCAACCGCAGATTCCTAGAGGACAACCAAACCATGTCACCAACAGCGAACAAAACCTCCTGTCGTTTCCTATCAAAGTAGTCTTTAGATTTTCTGTTGGCCTCCTGAAGATTACCACGCACATCCGTCCAAACTCTCTCCAAATCACCGGAAAAATTCTCCTCCTCAGGCACGGCAGATCCCAACTTGGAGAACGACCCAAATGACGGATGTCTCCCAGAACAACAAAAAAAAGGCGAACAACCAGCAGAAGAAGATGTATGATTGTTCAGAGCAAATTCAGCAAGTGGCAGAAACTCAGACCACCCCTCTTGATTGTCTGCCACAAAACAACGCAAGAACTGCTCAACATCCTGGTTTTTCCTTTCTGTCTGGCCATTAGATTCAGGATGATATCCGGACGAGAACGACAAATGAACTCCCAACCTGTCACAAAAGGCACGCCAAAAACGAGCCACGAACTGAGGACCCCTATCAGAAACAATGTCAGTAGGAACGCCATGAAGTCTGACAATTTCCTTGACAGAGGCCTTAGCGAGAGTTTTAGCACAGGGCAGTTTGACGAAGGGAACCAAGTGACACATCTTGCTAAAACGGTCCATGACCACCCAGATGACAGTAAAACCCTTAGAGGGTGGAAGGTCAGTTATAAAGTCCATAGCCAAATGTGTCCAAGGAGCACTGGGAACCTCCAAAGGACAAAGCAACCCCGCAGCAGGAGTATGTGAGGACTTAGATCTAGCACATATAGTACATTGACGCACCCACTTAATGACTTCCTTCTGCCATCCAGGCCACCAAAAACTGCGACCCACCAGTCTCTTGGTCTCAGAGATTCCGGGATGACCTGCCAACCGAGATTCGTGACACTCAACAAACAAATCTCTCCTAAAGGTCCCAGGCACAAACAACCTCCCATGAGGAGTGTTAGAAGGGGCATTCTCCTGTGTTTAAGAATCTCATCTTCCAAAACGGAGTCCAAAGCAGCTATCACAACACCTTCTTGTAAAATGTTCTCCTCTTTCTCAGCACCGACTATGGGAGAAAAACTGCGAGACAAGGCATCCGCCTTAACATTCTTAGTACCAGGGATGTAAGTAACGGAGAAATAAAACCGCGAGAAAAACAGTGCCCACCTAGCCTGACGGGCATTCAGGCGCTTGGCAGCATCAAGATATATCAGATTTTTATGATCCGTAAGAACCTGAACGGGAAATTCCGCACCTTCCAAGAAGTGGCGCCAGTGTTCAAATGCGAGTTTAATAGCCAATAATTCCCGATTACCAATATCGTAATTCAGTTCAGTCTCCGAAAATTTTTTTGAAAAAAAGGCACAGGGATGTAATCCATCCCCGTTATCCTGAGACAATACTGCGCCAACCCCCACAGAGGAAGCATCAACCTCAACCAAAAACGGCTTAGTCACATCAGGCTGCATAAGGATGGGAGCAGAGGTGAACCTCTCCTTGAGATACACAAAAGCTTCAATGGCCTCAGAAGACCACTGAACCGCATCAGCACCTTTCCTGGTGAGATCGGTCAGAGGTTTGACAATACTAGAAAAAAATTTTATGAATTTTCTGTAATAATTGGCGAAACCTAAAAACCTCTGTATTGATTTCAAACCAATAGGCCTAGGCCATTCCTGTACAGCTTGAACTTTAACCGGGTCCATCTCAAAACCTTCGCTGGAGATAATGTAACCCAAAAAACTAATTCTCTGTACAGCGAACTCACATTTCTCCAGCTTAGCAAAAAGCGAATTGTCCATTAATAACTGTAATACCTCACGTACGCTCCGCCAATGAGACTCCAGATCAGGCGAATAAATCAGAATGTCATCCAAATACACAACCACATTTTTGCCGATTAAAGGTCTAAGGATGTCATTAATAAGATTCTGGAAAAATGCAGGAGCCTTAGTAAGACAAAAAGGCATAACCAGATTCTCAAAATGACCCACAGGAGTGTTAAAAGCAGTCTTCCATTCGTCACCCTCCTTCATGCGCAACAGATTGTATGCCCCCTTAAGGTCAATTTTAAAGAACCACTTGGCCCCCATTAACTGGTTAAACAGATCAGGAATCAATGGCAGTGGGTAAGGATTGCGTACAGTAATTTTGTTAATCTCATGAAAATCCAGACAAGGATGTAAACCGCCGTCCTTTTTTTTTACAAAAAAAAATCCAACCGCCACAGGAGACTTAGACGGCCTAATATGACCGGCGGCCAAACTTGTCTGTATGTATTCCTCCAAAGCCTTCCTCTCAGGAATAGTAAGGTTAAATAAACAACTTTTTGGAAGAGTCGCTCCAGGGACAAATTCAATAGAACAATCATAGTCTCTATGGGGAGGCAAAACCTGCGATTCCTTCTCAGAAAAAACTCTCCAAAAATCCTGAATAGGAACAGGCAATTCTCCCCTATCCAAAGCTGCAATACGCCCGTTACAACACTTGTCATAACATTTATGGCTCCAGGATTTAATTTCACTGGTAGACCAATCCAGTACAGGATTGTGAAATTTTAACCAGGGCAATCCCAATATTACTGGAGAAGGCAAGTTATTCAAAACTACCAAATCCAATTTCTCATGGTGAACACCATTAATAGTGAGAGGAAATTCACCGACCTTGAGAGTAATATTCTTCAAAGGGGAACCATCCACAGAAACCACAGCAATGGGAGATGATAAAGGTTCGGGTTTTAAATTGAGTCTTTCCAAGAATCCCCATCAATTACATTCAGAGTAGACCCACAATCAACAAACACCCGAAATTCCATAAATTTTTCTGAGCAATCGTGGAAGCAGCTAAAAATACACCCTTGGAATTTAAACAGGCAATACGGGCATGACTGACCATTTTTTTTTCTTTCTTCATACGAAGCTCAGAGCCTTTAATCAAATGACCAGATTTTCCGCAATACAAACACAAGCCTTCAGAAAATCTACGGTCTTTTTCTTGAGAGCGAGGTGCCACCGATCCAATCTCCATCGGTTCACCACTGTTAGTACACACATTCTCATAACCAGAAACTGACATAGCAGAGGATTTGCTCTCATTAACCCTTGCACGCAGTCTCCTATCCACCCGTATAGCTAATTGCATAGCCTGTTGCAAATCTTCAGGTGTAGGATAAGCAATTAGCAGGTCTTTAACCCTTTCATTGAGCCCAGCAAGAAATAGACTTTTCAGAGCAGAATCATTCCACCCTGTTTGAGTAGACCAACGACGGAAATGAGTACAATATTTTTCCACATTACCTGATCCCTGTTTCAAACGTCTCAACTCAGTCTCAGCTGATGCGACACGGTCAGGATCATCATATAATAGTCCCAAAGCAGAAAAAAACTATCCACTGATCTGAAGCATGTATCACTAGGTTGCAAAGAAAAGGCCCACTCCTGAGGCTCTTTGCGCAAAAGTGACATTATGAACCCTATGCGCTGGGATTCATCCCCAGAGGACTTGGGTCTCAAACGAAAATACAATAAGCAAGCATTTTTAAATGAAAAAAATTCTCGGTGTTCACCAAAAAATAAATCCGGCAAACATACCTTAGGCTCCAAGAAATGTGCTCCAGGACAGTTACTCACGTGCTGACGGAGCTCGGCCACCTCCAGAGAGAGTCCCTGCAGGCGATGAGCCAAATCCTGAACCGACACCATGATGGAACAGAAAAATCTTTCCTTAGAGAATTTGCAGGCTCGACTTACTGTTATGTTCTGCTACCAGAGCTAAGGAAAGAGAGGAGATCTGTCCCTACGATAGAACTCAGCTGAATCCCTACGATGTAACAGGGAACCTGATCCCGCGAAATTTAAAAAAAATTTTTTTGGACGTAGTCATTTTTCCGGCGTTTATCAGACTTTCAGATAGGGCAAATGTCAGTGAGCATTCCGATTTTAGTTCCAGAGCGATTTGCCCAATGAGTCCTTGATATTTAGTCGTTTTCAGCCAATTTTCTGGATTTTTGAAAATTTGACTTTTTTGTGAAAATATCCACTAAATGAGGGAATAATATGTGTGAGGGTACCCCAGGAGAGTTCCAAATGTGTGTGGGTAGAATATATATCCCGCGGGGGTAAAATTGAAAAAAGTTGAAAAAAAAATTTTTTTGGACTTAGTCATTTTTTCCGCCATTTATCAGACTTTCAGATAGGGCAAATGTCAGTGAGCATTCCGATTTCAGTTCCAGAGCGATTCGCCCAATAAGTCCTTGATATTTAGTATTTTTCAGCCAATTTTCTGGATTATTGAAAATTTCACTTTTTTGTGAAAATATCCACTAAATGAGGGAATAATATGTGTGAGGGTACCCCAGGAGAGTTCCAAATGTGTGTGGGTAGAATATATATCCCACGGGGGTAAAATTTAAAAAAAAATATTTTGGACTTAGTGTTATGTTCTGCTACCAGAGCTAAGGAAAGAGAGGAGATCTGTCCCTACGATAGAACTCAGCTGAATCCCTACGATGTAACAGGGAACCTGATCCTGCGATCAGACCTGCTAAAGTCCTAAGCTAGTCTGTACGGAGACCTATAGATGTGGGGAAGGAATCCCTACAAGTACTAAGGACTGGGAGGAAAATGGGACACCTCCTAACAGAAATAGTAGCAGACAGACGAACAAACAAAATATATAGAACATAGAGGTCCGTAGACCAAGCAAACTAACAGAGTTAGATACAGAGCACAGGCTAGCTAGAAAGTAGTTATACAATGAAGTCCAGCAAAGCCAGAAGGGCGGAGCAGGATTAAATAGGCCAACAAGGTCATGTGACCAGCAAAGGAAAAAACCTAAGAGCAAGGTTCTAACACTTAGTCATTTTTCCGGCGTTTATCAGACTTTCAGATAGGGAAAATGTCAGTGAGCGTTCCGATTTCAGTTCCAGAGCGATTCGCTCAATGAGTCCTTGATATTTATTCGTTTGCAGCCAATTTTCTGGATTTTTGAAAATTTCACTTTTTTGTGAAAATATCCACTAAATGAGGGAATAATATGTGTGAGGGTACCCCAGGAGAGTTCCAAATGTGTGTGGGTAGAATATATATCCCACGGGGTTAAAATTGAAAAAAGTTGAAAACATTTTATTTTGGGCTTAGTCATTTTTTCAGACTTTCAGATAGGGCATATGTCAGTGAGCATTCCGATTTCAGTTCCAGAGCGATTCGCCCAATGAGTCCATGATATTTAGTTGTTTTCAGCCAATATTTTGGATTTTTGAAAATTTCACTTTTTTGTGAAAATATCCACTAAATGAGGGAATAATATGTGTGAGGGTACCCCAGGAGAGTTCCAACTGTGTGTGGGTAGAATATATATTCCACGGGGGTAAAATTGGAAAAATTTTTTTTTGGACTTAGTCATTTTTTCCGGCATTTATCAGACTTTCAGATAGGGCAAATGTCAGCGAGCGTTCCGATTTCAGTTCCAGAGCGATTCGCCCAATGAGTCCTTGATATTTCATCATTTTCAGGCAATTTTCTGAATTTTTGAAACTTTCACTTTTTTGTGAAAATATCCACTAAATGAGGGAATAATATGTGTGAGGGTACCCCAGGAGAGTTCCAAATGTGTGTGTGTAGAATATATATCTCACGGGGGAAAAATTGAAAAAAGTTGAAAACATTTTTTTTTTGGACTTAGTCATTTTTCCCGTGTTTATCAGACTTTCAGATAGGGGAAATGTCAGTGAGCGTTCCGATTTCAGTTCCAGAGCGATTCGCTCAATGAGTCCTTGATATTTATTCGTTTTCAGCCAATTTTCTGGATTTTTGAAAATTTCACTTTTTTTGTGAAAATATCCACTAAATAAGGGAATAATATGTGTGAGGGTACCCCAGGAGAGTTCCAAATGTGTGTGGGTAGAATATATATCCCACGGGGTTAAAATTGAAAAAAGTTGAAAACATTTTATTTTGGGCTTAGTCATTTTTTCAGACTTTCAGATAGGGCATATGTCAGTGAGCATTCCGATTTCAGTTCCAGAGCGATTCGCCCAATGAGTCCTTGATATTTAGTCGTTTTCAGCCAATTTTCTGGATTTTTGAAAATTTCACTTTTTTGTGAAAATATCCACTAAATGAGGGAATAATATGAGTGAGGGTACCCCAGGAGAGTTCCAAATGTGTATGGGTAGAATATATATCCCACGGGGGTAAAATTGAAAAAGTTGAAAATTTTTTTTTTTTGGACTTAGTCATTTTTCCGGCGTTTATCTGACTTTCAGATAGGGGAAATGTCAGTGAGCGTTCCGATTTCAGTTCCAGAGCGATTCTCCGGATGAGTCCTTGATATTTAGTCGTTTTCAGGCAATTTTCTGAATTTTTGAAAATTTCACTTTTTTGTGAAAATATCCACTAAATGAGGGAATAATATGTGTGAGGTTACCCCAGGAGAGTTCCAAATGTGTGTGTGTAGAATATATATCCCACGGGGGAAAAATTGAAAAAAGTTGAAAACATTTTTTTTTTGGACTTAGTCATTTTTCCCGTGTTTATCAGACTTTCAGATAGGGGAAATGTCAGTGAGCGTTCCGATTTCAGTTCCAGAGCGATTCATCTGATGAGTCCTTGATATTTCGTCGTTTTCAGGCAATTTTCTGAATTTTTGAAAATTTCACTTTTTTGTGAAAATATCCACTAAGTGAGGGAATAATATGTGTGAGGGTACCCCAGGAGAGTTCCAAATGTGTGTGGGTAGAATAAATATCCCACGGGGGTGAAATTGAAAAAAGTTGAAAACATTTTTTTTTTGGACTTAGTCATTTTTCCGGCGTTTATCAGACTTTCAGAAAGGGCAAATGTCAGTGAGCATTCCGATTTCAGTTCCAGAGCGATTCGCCCAATGAGTCCTTGATATTTAGTCGTTTTCAGCCAATTTTCTGGATTTTTGAAAATTTCACTTTTTTGTGAAAATATCCACTAAATGAGGGAATAATATGAGTGAGGGTACCCCAGGAGAGTTCCAAATGTGTGTGGGTAGAATATATATCCCACGGGGGTAAAATTGAAAAATTTTTTTTTTGGACTTAGTCATTTTTCCGGCGTTTATCAGACTTTCAGATAGGGCAAATGTCAGTGAGCGTTCCGATTTCAGCTCCAGAGCGATTCGCCCAATGAGTCCTTGATATTTAGTCGTTTTCAGCCAATTTTCTGGATTTTTGAAAATTTCACTTTTTTGTGAAAATATCCACTAAATGAGGGAATAATATGTGTGAGGGTACCCCAGGAGAGTTCCAAATGTGTGTGGGTAGAATAAATATCCCACAGGGGTAAAATTGAAAAAAGGTGAAAATTTTTTTTTTTGGACTTAGTCATTTTTCCGGCGTTTATCAGACTTTCAGATAGGGCATATGTCAGTGAGCATTCCGATTTCAGTTCCAGAGCGATTCGCCCAATGAGTCCTTGATATTTAGTTGTTTTCAGCCAATATTTTGGATTTTTGAAAATTTCACTTTTTTGTGAAAATATCCACTAAATGAGGGAATAATATGTGTGAGGGTACCCCAGGAGAGTTCCAAATGTGTGTGGGTAGAATATATATCAAACGGGGGTAAAATTGAAAAATTTTTTTTTTGGACTTGGTCATTTTTTCCGGCATTTATCAGACTTTCAGATAGGGCAAATGTCAGTGAGCGTTATGATTTCAGTTTCAGAGCGATTCGCCCAATGAGTCCTTGATAATTCGTCATTTTCAGGCAATTTTCTGAATTTTTGAAAATTTCACTTTTTTGTGAAAATATCCACTAAATGAGGGAATAATATGTGTGAGGGTACCCCAGGAGAGTTCCAAATGTGTGTGGGTAGAATAAATATCCCACGGGGGTAAAATTGAAAAAAGGTGAAAAATTTTTTTTTTGGACTTAGTCATTTTTTCAGACTTTCAGATAGGGCATATGTCAGTGAGCATTCCGATTTCAGTTCCAGAGCGATTCGCCCAATGAGTCCTTGATATTTAGTTGTTTTCAGCCAATATTTTGGATTTTTGAAAATTTCACTTTTTTGTGAAAATATCCACTAAATGAGGGAATAATATGTGTGAGGGTACCCCAGGAGAGTTCCAAATGTGTGTGGGTAGAATATATATCAAATGGGGGTAAAATTGAAAAATTTTTTTTTTGGACTTAGTCATTTTTTCCGGCATTTATCAGACTTTCAGATAGGGCAAATGTCAGTGAGCGTTATGATTTCAGTTTCAGAGCGATTCGCCCAATGAGTCCTTGATAATTCGTCATTTTCAGACAATTTTCTGAATTTTTGAAAATTTCACTTTTTTCTGAAAATATCCACTAAATGAGGGAATAATATGTGTGAGGGTGCCCCAGGAGAGTTCCAAATGTGTGTGGGTAGAATATATATCCAACAGGGGTAAATTTGAAAAAAGTTTAAAACATTTTTTTTTGGACTTAGTCATTTTTCCGGCGTTTATCAGACTTTCAGATAGGGGAAATGTCAGTGAGAGTTCCGATCTCAGTTCCAGAGCGTTTCGCCCAATGAGTCCTTGATATTTAGTCGTTTTCAGCCAATATATTGGATTTTTGAAAATTTCACTTTTTTGTGAAAATATCCACTAAATGAGGGAATAATATGTGTGAGGGTACCCCAGGAGAGTTCCAAATGTGTGCGGGTAGAATATATATCCCACGGGGGTAAAAATGGAAAAAGTTGAAAAATGTTTTTTTTTGGACTTGGTCATTTTTCCGGCGTTTATCTGACTTTCAGATAGGGGAAATGTCAGTGAGCGTTCCGATTTCAATTCCAGAGCGATTCGCCCAATGAGTCCTTGATATTTAGTCGTTTTCAGCCAATTTTCTGGATTTTTGAAAATTTCACTTTTTTGCGAAAATATCCACTAAATGAGGGAATAATATGTGTGAGGGTACCCCAGGAGAATTCCAAATGTACATATCCCACGGGAGTAAAATTGAAAAAAGTTGAAAAATTTTTTTTTTTGACGTAGTCATTTTTCCGGCGTTTATCAGACTTTCAGATAGGGAGTAAGTTAGGGAGTGAGTGTTCCGATTTCAGTTCCAGAGCTATTCGCCGGATGAGTCCTTCATATTTCGTCATTTTCAGGCAATTTTCTGAATTTTTGAAAATTTTATTTTTTTGTGAAAATATCCACTAAATGAGGGAATAATATGTGTGAGCGTACCCCAGGAGAGTTCCAAATGTGTGTGGGTAGAATAAATATCCTACGGGGGTAAAATTGAAAAAAGTTGAAAACATTTTTTTTTTGGACTTAGTCATTTTTCCGGCGTTTATCAGACTTTCAGATAGGGCAAATGTCAGTGAGCATTCCGATTTCAGTTCCAGAGCGATTCGCCCAATGAGTCCTTGATATTTAGTCGTTTTCAGCCAATTTTCTGGATTTTTGAAAATTTCACTTTTTTGTGAAAATATCCACTAAATGAGGGAATAATATGAGTGAGGGTACCCCAGGAGAGTTCCAAATGTGTGTTGGGAGAATATATATCCCACGGGGGTAAAATTGAAAAAAGGTGAAAAAATTTTTTTTTGGACTTAGTCATTTTTTCAGACTTTCAGATAGGGCATATGTCAGTGAGCATTCTGATATCAGTTCCAGAGCGTTTCGCCCAATGAGTCCTTGATATTCAGTTGTTTTCAGCCAATATTTTGGATTTTTGAAAATTTCACTTTTTTGTGAAAATATCCACTAAATGAGGGAATAATATGTGTGAGGGTACCCCAGGAGAGTTCCAAATGTGTGTGGGTAGAATATATATCCCACGGGGGTAAAATTGAAAAATTTTTTTTTTGGACTTAGTCATTTCTCTGGCATTTATCAGACTTTCAGATAGGGCATATGTCAGTGAGCATTCTGATTTCAGTTCCAGAGCGTTTCGCCCAATGAGTCCTTGATATTTAGTTGTTTTCAGCCAATATTTTGGATTTTTGAAAATTTCACTTTTTTGTGAAAATATCGACTAAATGAGGGAATAATATGTGTGAGGGTACCCCAGGAGAGTTCCAAATGTGTGTGGGTAGAATATATATCCCACAGGGGTAAAATTGAAAAAAGTTTAAAAAATTTTTTTTTTGGACTTAGTCATTTTTCCGGCGTTTATCAGACTTTCAGATAGGGGAAATGTCAGTGAGCGTTCCGATTTCAGTTCCAGACTGTTTCGCCCAATGAGTCCTTGATATTTAGTCGTTTTCAGCCAATTTTCTGGATGTTTGAAAATTTCACTTTTTTGTGAAAATATCCACTAAATGAGGGAATAATATGTGTGAGGGTGCCCCAGGAGAGTTCCAAATGTGTGTGGGTAGAATATATATCCAACAGGGGTAAATTTGAAAAAAGTTTAAAACATTTTTTTTTGGACTTAGTCATTTTTCCGGCGTTTATCAGACTTTCAGATAGGGGAAATGTCAGTGAGAGTTCCGATCTCAGTTCCAGAGCGTTTCGCCCAATGAGTCCTTGATATTTAGTCGTTTTCAGCCAATATATTGGATTTTTGAAAATTTCACTTTTTTGTGAAAATATCCACTAAATGAGGGAATAATATGTGTGAGGGTACCCCAGGAGAGTTCCAAATGTGTTCGGGTAGAATATATATCCCACGGGGGTAAAAATGGAAAAAGTTGAAAAATGTTTTTTTTTGGACTTGGTCATTTTTCCGGCGTTTATCTGACTTTCAGATAGGGGAAATGTCAGTGAGCGTTCCGATTTCAGTTCCAGAGCGATTCGCCCAATGAGTCCTTGATATTTAGTCGTTTTCAGCCAATTTTCTGGATTTTTGAAAATTTCACTTTTTTGCGAAAATATCCACTAAATGAGGGAATAATATGTGTGAGGGTACCCCAGGAGAATTCCAAATGTACATATCCCACGGGAGTAAAATTGAAAAAAGTTGAAAATTTTTTTTTTTTGACGTAGTCATTTTTCCGGCGTTTATCAGACTTTCAGATAGGGAGTAAGTTAGGGAGTGAGTGTTCCGATTTCAGTTCCAGAGCTACTCGCCGGATGAGTCCTTCATATTTCGTCATTTTCAGGCAATTTTCTGAATTTTTGAAAATTTTATTTTTTTGTGAAAATATCCACTAAATGAGGGAATAATATGTGTTAGGGTACCCCAGGAGAGTTCCAAATGTGTGTGGGTAGAATAAATATCCCACGGGGGTAAAATTGAAAAAAGGTGAAAAATTTTTTTTTTGGACTTAGTCATTTTTTCAGACTTTCAGATAGGGCATATGTCAGTGAGCATTCTGATATCAGTTCCAGAGCGTTTCGCCCAATGAGTCCTTGATATTCAGTTGTTTTCAGCCAATATTTTGGATTTTTGAAAATTTCACTTTTTTGTGAAAATATCCACTAAATGAGGGAATAATATGTGTGAGGGTACCCCAGGAGAGTTCCAAATGTGTGTGGGTAGAATATATATCCCACGGGGGTAAAATTGAAAAATTTTTTTTTTGGACTTAGTCATTTTTTCCGGCATTTATCAGACTTTCAGATAGGGCAAATGTCAGTGAGCGTTATGATTTCAGTTTCAGAGCGATTCGCCCAATGAGTCCTTGATAATTCGTCATTTTCAGGCAATTTTCTGAATTTTTGAAAATTTCACTTTTTTGTGAAAATATCCACTAAATGAGGGAATAATATGTGTGAGGGTACCCCAGGAGAGTTCCAAATGTGTGTGGGTAGAATAAATATCCCACGGGGGTAAAATTGAAAAAAGGTGAAAAATTTTTTTTTTGGACTTAGTCATTTTTCCGGCGTTTATCAGACTTTCAGATAGGGCAAATGTCAGTGAGCATTCCGATTTCAGTTCCAGAGCGATTCGCCCAATGAGTCCTTGATATTTAGACGTTTTCAGTCAATTTTCTGGATTTTTGAAAATTTCACTTTTTTGTGAAAATATCCACTAAATGAGGGAATAATATGTGTGAGGGTACCCCAGGAGAGTTCCAAATGTGTGTTGGGAGAATATATATCCCACGGGGGTAAAATTGAAAAAAGGTGAAAAATTTTTTTTTTGGACTTAGTCATTTTTTCAGACTTTCAGATAGGGCATATGTCAGTGAGCATTCTGATATCAGTTCCAGAGCGTTTCGCCCAATGAGTCCTTGATATTCAGTTGTTTTCAGCCAATATTTTGGATTTTTGAAAATTTCACTTTTTTGTGAAAATATCCACTAAATGAGGGAATAATATGTGTGAGGGTACCCCAGGAGAGTTCCAAATGTGTGTGGGTAGAATATATATCCCACGGGGGTAAAATTGAAAAATTTTTTTTTTGGACTTAGTCATTTTTCCGGCGTTTATCAGACTTTCAGATAGGGGAAATGTCAGTGAGCGTTCCGATTTCAGTTCCAGACTGTTTCGCCCAATGAGTCCTTGATATTTAGTCGTTTTCAGCCAATTTTCTGGATGTTTGAAAATTTCACTTTTTTGTGAAAAGATCCACTAAGTGAGGGAATAATATGTGTGAGGGTACCCCAGGAGAGTTCCAAATGTGTGTGGGTAGAATATATATCACACGGGGGGTAAAATTGAAAAAAGTTTAAAAAATTTTTTTTTTGGGCTTTGTCATTTTTCCGGCGTTTATCAGACTTTCAGATAGGGGAAATGTCAGTGAGCGTTCCAATTTCAGTTCCGGAGCGGATCGCACAATGAGTCCTTGATATTTAGTTGTTTTCAGCCAATTTTCTGGATTTTTGAAAATTTCACTTTTTTGTGAAAATATACACTAAATGAGGGAATAATATGTGTGAGGGTACCCCAGGAGAATTCCAATTGTGTGTGGGTAGAATATATATCCCACAGGGTAAAATTGAAAAAAGTTGAAAAAATGTTTTTTTTGGACTTATTCATTTTTCCGGCGTTTATCAGACTTTCAGAGAGGGGAAATGTCAGTGAGAGTTCTAATTTCAGTTCCAGAGCGGATCGCACAATGAGTCCTTGATATTTAGTCGTTTTCAGCCAATTTTCTGGATTTTTGAAAATTTTAATTTTTTGTGAAAATATCCACTAAATTTGGGAATAATATGTGTGAGGGTACCCCAGGAGAGTTACAAATGTGTGTGGGTGGAATATATATCCCACGAGGTAAAATTGAAAAAAGTTGAAAAAAATTTTTTTTTGGACTTAGTCATTTTTCTGGCGTTTATCAGACTTTCAGATAGGGGAAATGTCAGTGAGCGTTCCAATTTCAGTTCCAGAGCGATTCACCCAATGAGTCCTTGATATTTAGTCGTCTTCAGCCAATTTTCTGGATTTTTGAAAATTTTACTTTTTTGTGAAAATATCCACTAAATGAGGGAATAATATGTGTGAGGGTACCCCAGGAGAGTTCCAAATGTGTGTGGGTAGAATATATATCCCACAGGGTAAAATTGAAAAAAGTTGAAAAAAATTTTTTTTTGGACTTATTCATTTTTCCGGCGTTTATCAGACTTTCAGATAGGGGAAATGTCAGTGAGCGTTTCGATTTCAGTTCCAGAGTGGATCGCACAATGAGTCCTTGATATTTAGTCTTTTTCTGCCAATTTTCTGGATTTTTGAAAATTTTAATTTTTTGTGAAAATATCCACTAAATGAGAGAATAATATGTGCGAAGGTACCCCAGGAGAGTTCCAAATGTGTGTGGGTAGAATATATATCCCACGGGGGTAAAATTGAAAAAAGTTGAAAAATTTTTTTTTTGGACTTAGTCATTTGTCTGGCATTTATCAGACTTTCAGTTAGGGGAAATGTCAATGAGCATTCAAATTTCAGTTCCACAGCGATTCACCCAATGAGTCCTTGATATTTAGTCGTTTTCAGCCAAGTTTCTGGATTTTTGAAAATTTTACTTTTTTGTGAAAATATCCACTAAATGAGGGAATAATATGTGTGAGGGTACCCCAGGAGAGTTCCAAATGTGTGTTTGTAGAATATATATCCCACGGGGGTAAAATTGAAAAAAGTTGAAAATAATTTTTTTTCGGAATTAGTCATTTTTCCGGCGTTTATCAGAGTTTCAGATAGGGGAAATGTCAGTGAGCATTCAAATTTCAGTTCCAGAGTGATTCACCCAATGAGTCCTTGATATTTAGTCGTTCTCAGCCAATTTTCTGGATTTTTGAAAATTTTACTTTTTTGTGAAAATATCCACTAAATGAGGGAATAATATGTGTGAGGGTACCCCAGGAGAGTTCCAAATGTGTGTGGGTAGAATATATATCCCACGGGGTAAAATTGTAAAAAGTTGAAAAAATTTTTTTTTTGGACTTATTCATTTTTCCGGCGTTTATCAGACTTTCAGATAGGGGAAATGTCAGTGAGCGTTCCGATTTCAGTTCCAGAGTGGATCGCACAATGAGTCCTTGATATTTAGTCGTTTTCAGCCAATTTTCTGGATTTTTGAAAATTTTAATTTTTTGTGAAAATATTCACTAAATGAGAGAATAATAAGTGCGAAGGTACCCCAGGAGAGTTCCACATGTGTGTGGGTAGAATATATATCCCACGGGGTAAAATTGAAAAAAGTTAAAACAATTTTTTTTTTGGACTTAGTCATTTTTCCGGCGTTTATCAGACTTTAAGATAGGGGAAATGTCAGTGAGCGTTCCGATTTCAGTTCCAGAGCGGATCGCACAATTAGTCCTTGATATTTAGTCGTTTTCAGCCAATTTTCTGGATTTTTTAAAATTTTATTTTTTTGTGAAAATATCCACTAAATGAGGGAATAATATGTGTGAGGGTACCTCAGGAGAGTTCCAAATGTGTGTGGTAGAATATATATCCCACGGGGGTAAAATTGAAAAAAGTTGAAAAAATTTTTTTTTTGGACTTAGTCATTTTTCCGGCGTTTATCAGACTTTCAGATAGGGAAAATGTCAGTGAGCGTTCCGATTTCAGTTCCAGAGTGGATCGCACAATGAGTCCTTGATATTTTGTCGTTTTCAGCCAATTTTCTGGATTTTTGAAAATTTCACTTTTTTGTGAAAATATCCACTAAATGAGGGAATAATATGTGTGAGGGTACCCCAGGAGAGTTCCAAATGTGTGTGGGTAGAATATATATCCCACGGGGGTAAAATTGAAAAAAGTTGAAAAAATTTTTTTTTTGGAATTAGTCATTTTTCCGGCGTTTATCAGACTTTCAGATAGGGGAAATGTCAGTGAGCATTCCGATTTCAGTTCCAGAGTGATTCACCCAATGAGTCCTTGATATTTAGTCGTTTTCAGCCAATTTTCTGGATTTTTGAAAATGTTACTTTTTTCTGAAAATATCCACTAAATGAGGGAATAATTTGTGTGAGGGTACCCCAGGAGAGTTCAAAATGTTTGTGGGTAGAATATATATCACACGGGGTAAAATTGAAATAAGTTGAAAAAATTTTTTTTGGGGACTTAGTCATTTTTCCGGCATTTATCAGACTTTCAGATAGGGCAAATGTCAGTGAGCGTTCCGATTTCAGTTCCAGAGCGATTCACCCAATGAGTCCTTGATATTTAGACGTTTTCAGCCAATTTTCTGGATTTTTGAAAATTGTACTTTTTTCTGAAAATATCCACTAAATGAGGGAATAATATGTGTGAGGGTACCCCAGGAGAGTTCCAAATGTTTGTGGGTAGAATATATATCACACGGGGTAAAATTGAAAAAAGTTGAAAAAAATTTTTTTGGGGACTTAGTCATTTTTACGGCGTTTATCAGACTTTCAGATAGGGCAAATGTCAGTGAGCGTTCCGATTTCAGTTCCAGAGCGATTCGCCCAATGAGTCCTTGATATTTAGACGTTTTCAGCCAATATTTTGGATTTTTGAAAATTTCACTTTTTTGTGAAATTATCCACTAAATGAGGGAATAATATGTGTGAGGGTACCCCAGGAGAGTTCCAAATGTTTGTGGGTAGAATATATATCACACGGGGTAAAATTGAAAAAAGTTGAAAAAAATTTTTTTGGGGACTTAGTCATTTTTACGGCGTTTATCAGACTTTCAGATAGGGCAAATGTCAGTGAGCGTTCCGATTTCAGTTCCAGAGCGATTCGCCCAATGAGTCCTTGATATTTAGACGTTTTCAGCCAATATTTTGGATTTTTGAAAATTTCACTTTTTTGTGAAATTATCCACTAAATGAGGGAATAATATGTGTGAGGGTACCCCAGGAGAGTTCCAAATGTGTGTGGGTAGAATATATATCCCACGGGGGTAAAATTGAAAAAAGTTGAAAAAAAATTTTTTTTAGAATTTGTCATTTTTCTGGCGTTTATCAGAGATTCAGATAGGGGAAATGTCAGTGAGCGTTCCGATTTCAGTTCCAGAGCAGATCGCACAATGAGTCCTTGATATTTAGTCGTTTTCAGCCAATATTTTGGATTTTTGAAAATTTCACTTTTTTGTGAAAATATCCACTAAATGAGGGAATAATATGTGTGAGGGTACCCCAGGAGAGTTCCAAATGTGTGTGGGAAGAATGAATATCCCACGGGGGTAAAATTGAAAAAAGTTGAAAAAAAATTTTTTTTGGAATTAGTCATTTTTCCGGCGTTTATCAGACTTTCAGATAGGGGAAATGTCAGTGAGCGTTCCGATTTCAGTTCCAGAGCGATTCACCCAATGAGTCCTTGATATTTAGTAGTTTTCAGCCAATTTTCTGGATTTTTGAAAATGTTACTTTTTTCTGAAAATATCCACTAAATGAGGGAATAATTTGTGTGAGGGTACCCCAGGAGAGTTCCAAATGTTTGTGGGTTAAATATATATCACACGGGGTAAAATTGAAAAAAGTTGAAAAAAATTTTTTTGGGGACTTAGTCATTTTTCCGGCGTTTATCAGACTTTCAGATAGGGCAAATGTCAGTGAGCGTTCCGATTTCAGTTCCAGAGCGATTCACCCAATGAGTCCTTGATATTTAGTCGTTTTCAGCCAATTTTCTGGATTTTTGAAAATTTTACTTTTTTCTGAAAATATCCACTAAATGAGGGAATAATATGTGCGAGGGTACCCCAGGAGAGTTCCAAATGTTTGTGGGTAGAATATATATCACACGGGGTAAAATTGAAAAAAGTTGAAAAAAATTTTTTTGGGGGCTTAGTCACTTTTACGGCGTTTATCAGACTTTCAGATAGGGCAAATGTCAGTGAGCGTTTCGATTTCAGTTCCAGAGTGGATCGCACAATGAGTCCTTGATATTTAGTCGTTTTCAGCCAATTTTCTGGATTTTTGAAAATTTTAATTTTTTGTGAAAATATCCACTAAATGAGAGAATAATATGTGTGAGGGTACCCCAGAAGAGTTCCAAATGTGTGTTTGTAGAATATATATCCCACAGGGGTAAAATTGAAAAAAGTTGAAAATAATTTTTTTTTGGAATTAGTCATTTTTCCGGCATTTATCAGAGTTTCAGATAGGGGAAATGTCAGTGAGCGTTCCGATTTCAGTTCCAGAGCAGATCGCACAATGAGTCCTTGATATTTAGTCGTTTTCAGCCAATATTTTGGATTTTTGAAAATTTCACTTTTTTGTGAAAATATCCACTAAATGAGGGAATAATATGTGTGAGGGTACCCCAGGAGAGTTCCAAATGTGTGTGGGTAGAATATATATCCCACGGGGGTAAAATTGAAAAAAGTTTAAAAAATTTTTTTTTTGGAATTAGTCATTTTTCCGGCGTTTATCAGAGTTTCAGATAGGGGAAATGTCAGTGAGCATTCCGATTTCAGTTCCAGAGTGATTCACCCAATGAGTCCTTGATATTTAGTCGTTTTCAGCCAATTTTCTGGATTTTTGAAAATTTTAATTTTTTGTGGAAATATCCACTAAATGAGGGAATAATATGTGTGAGGGTACCTCAGGAGAGTTCCAAATGTGTTTGGGTAGAATATATATCCCACGGGGGTAAAATTGAAAAAAGTTGAAAAAATTTTTTTTTTACACTTAGTCATTTTTCCGGCATTTATTAGACTTTCAGATAGGGGAAATGTCAGTGAGCGTTCCGATTTCAGTTCCAGAGTGGATCGCACAATGAGTCCTTGATATTTAGTCGTTTTCAGCCAATTTTCTGGATTTTTGAACATTTTAATTTTTTGTGAAAATATCCACTAAATGAGAGAATAATATGTGTGAGGGTACCCCAGAAGAGTTCCAAATGTGTGTGTAGAATATATATCCCACAGGGGTAAAATTGAAAAAAGTTGAAAATAATTTTTTTTTGGAATTAGTCATTTTTCCGGCATTTATCAGAGTTTCAGATAGGGGAAATGTCAGTGAGCGTTCCGATTTCAGTTCCAGAGCGATTCACCCAATGAGTCCTTGATATTTAGTCGTTTTCAGCCAATTTTCTGGATTTTTGAAAATTTTACTTTTTTCTGAAAATATCCACTAAATGAGGGAATAATATGTGCGAGGGTACCCCAGGAGAGTTCCAAATGTTTGTGGGTAGAATATATATCACACGGGGTAAAATTGAAAAAAGTTGAAAAAAATTTTTTTGGGGTCTTAGTCACTTTTACGGCGTTTATCAGACTTTCAGATAGGGCAAATGTCAGTGAGCGTTTCGATTTCAGTTCCAGAGTGGATCGCACAATGAGTCCTTGATATTTAGTCGTTTTCAGCCAATTTTCTGGATTTTTGAAAATTTTAATTTTTTGTGAAAATATCCACTAAATGAGAGAATAATATGTGTGAGGGTACCCCAGAAGAGTTCCAAATGTGTGTTTGTAGAATATATATCCCACAGGGGTAAAATTGAAAAAAGTTGAAAATAATTTTTTTTTGGAATTAGTCATTTCTCCGGCATTTATCAGAGTTTCAGATAGGGGAAATGTCAGTGAGCGTTCCGATTTCAGTTCCAGAGCAGATCGCACAATGAGTTCTTGATATTTAGTCGTTTTCAGCCAATATTTTGGATTTTTGAAAATTTCACTTTTTTGTGAAAATATCCACTAAATGAGGGAATAATATGTGTGAGGGTACCCCAGGAGAGTTCCAAATGTGTGTGGGTAGAATATATATCCCACGGGGGTAAAATTGAAAAAAGTTTAAAAAAATTTTTTTTTCGAATTAGTCATTTTTCCGGCGTTTATCAGAGTTTCAGATAGGGGAAATGTCAGTGAGCATTCCGATTTCAGTTCCAGAGCGATTCACCCAATGAGTCCTTGATATTTAGTCGTTTTCAGCCAATTTTCTGGATTTTTGAAAATGTTACTTTTTTCTGAAAATATCCACTAAATGAGGGAATAATTTGTGTGAGGGTACCCCAGGAGAGTTCCAAATGTTTGTGGGTTAAATATATATCACACGGGGTAAAATTGAAAAAAGTTGAAAAAATTTTTTTTGGGGACTTAGTCATTTTTCCGGCGTTTATCAGACTTTCAGATAGGGCAAATGTCAGTGAGCGTTCCGATTTCAGTTCCAGAGCGATTCACCCAATGAGTCCTTGATATTTATTCGTTTTCAGCCAATTTTCTGGATTTTTGAAAATTGTACTTTTTTCTGAAAATATCCACTAAATGAGGGAATAATATGTGTGAGGGTACCCCAGGAGAGTTCCAAATGTTTGTGGGTAGAATATATATCAAACGGGGTAAAATTTAAAAAAGTTTAAAAAAATTTTTTTGGGGACTTAGTCATTTTTACGGCGTTTATCAGACTTTCAGATAGGGCAAATGTCAGTGAGCGTTCCGATTTCAGTTCCAGAGCGATTCGCCCAATGAGTCCTTGATATTTAGTCGTTTTCAGCCAATATTTTGGATTTTTGAAAATTTCACTTTTTTGTGAAAATATCCACTAAATGAGGGAATAATATGTGTGAGGGTACCCCAGGAGAGTTCCAAATGTGTGTGGGTAGAATATATATCCCACGGGGGTAAAATTGAAAAAAGTTGAAAAAAATTTTTTTTTAGAATTAGTCATTTTTCCGGCGTTTATCAGAGATTCAGATAGGGGAAATGTCAGTGAGCGTTCCGATTTCAGTTCCAGAGCGATTCACCCAATGAGTCCTTGATATTTAGTCGTTTTCAGCCAATTTTCTGGATTTTTGAAAATGTTACTTTTTTCTGAAAATATCCACTAAATGAGGGAATAATTTGTGTGAGGGTACCCCAGGAGAGTTCCAAATGTTTGTGGGTTAAATATATATCACACGGGGTAAAATTGAAAAAAGTTTAAAAAATTTTTTTTTGGGGCTTAGTCACTTTTACGGCGTTTATCAGACTTTCAGATAGGGCAAATGTCAGTGAGCGTTTCGATTTCAGTTCCAGAGTGGATCGCACAATGAGTCCTTGATATTTAGTCGTTTTCAGCCAATTTTCTGGATTTTTGAAAATTTTAATTTTTTGTGAAAATATCCACTAAATGAGAGAATAATATGTGTGAGGGTACCCCAGAAGAGTTCCAAATGTGTGTTTGTAGAATATATATCCCACAGGGGAAAAATTGAAAAAAGTTGAAAATAATTTTTTTTTGGAATTAGTCATTTTTCCGGCATTTATCAGAGTTTCAGATAGGGGAAATGTCAGTGAGCGTTCCGATTTCAGTTCCAGAGCAGATCGCACAATGAGTCCTTGATATTTAGTCGTTTTCAGCCAATATTTTGGATTTTTGAAAATTTCACTTTTTTGTGAAAATATCCACTAAATGAGGGAATAATATGTGTGAGGGTACCCCAGGAGAGTTCCAAATGTGTGTGGGTAGAATATATATCCCACGGGGGTAAAATTGAAAAAAGTTGAAAAAATTTTTTTTTTGGAATTAGTCATTTTTCCGGCGTTTATCAGAGTTTCAGATAGGGGAAATGTCAGTGAGCATTCCGATTTCAGTTCCAGAGTGATTCACCCAATGAGTCCTTGATATTTAGTCGTTTTCAGCCAATTTTCTGGATTTTTGAAAATGTTACTTTTTTCTGAAAATATCCACTAAATGAGGGAATAATTTGTGTGAGGGTACCCCAGGAGAGTTCCAAATGTTTGTGGGGTAAATATATATCCCACAGGGTAAAATTGAAAAAAGTTGAAAAAAATTTTTTTTTGGACTTATTCATTTTTCCGGCGTTTATCAGACTTTCAGATAGGGGAAATGTCAGTGAGCGTTTCGATTTCAGTTCCAGAGTGGATCGCACAATGAGTCCTTGATATTTAGTCTTTTTCTGCCAATTTTCTGGATTTTTGAAAATTTTAATTTTTTGTGAAAATATCCACTAAATGAGAGAATAATATGTGCGAAGGTACCCCAGGAGAGTTCCAAATGTGTGTGGGTAGAATATATATCCCACGGGGGTAAAATTGAAAAAAGTTGAAAAATTTTTTTTTTGGACTTAGTCATTTCTCTGGCATTTATCAGACTTTCAGTTAGGGGAAATGTCAATGAGCATTCAAATTTCAGTTCCACAGCGATTCACCCAATGAGTCCTTGATATTTAGTCGTTTTCAGCCAAGTTTCTGGATTTTTGAAAATTTTACTTTTTTGTGAAAATATCCACTAAATGAGGGAATAATATGTGTGAGGGTACCCCAGGAGAGTTCCAAATGTGTGTTTGTAGAATATATATCCCACGGGGGTAAAATTGAAAAAAGTTGAAAATAATTTTTTTTCGGAATTAGTCATTTTTCCGGCGTTTATCAGAGTTTCAGATAGGGGAAATGTCAGTGAGCATTCAAATTTCAGTTCCAGAGTGATTCACCCAATGAGTCCTTGATATTTAGTCGTTCTCAGCCAATTTTCTGGATTTTTGAAAATTTTACTTTTTTGTGAAAATATCCACTAAATGAGGGAATAATATGTGTGAGGGTACCCCAGGAGAGTTCCAAATGTGTGTGGGTAGAATATATATCCCACGGGGTAAAATTGTAAAAAGTTGAAAAAATTTTTTTTTTGGACTTATTCATTTTTCCGGCGTTTATCAGACTTTCAGATAGGGGAAATGTCAGTGAGCGTTCCGATTTCAGTTCCAGAGTGGATCGCACAATGAGTCCTTGATATTTAGTCGTTTTCAGCCAATTTTCTGGATTTTTGAAAATTTTAATTTTTTGTGAAAATATTCACTAAATGAGAGAATAATAAGTGCGAAGGTACCCCAGGAGAGTTCCACATGTGTGTGGGTAGAATATATATCCCACGGGGTAAAATTGAAAAAAGTTAAAACAATTTTTTTTTTGGACTTAGTCATTTTTCCGGCGTTTATCAGACTTTAAGATAGGGGAAATGTCAGTGAGCGTTCCGATTTCAGTTCCAGAGCGGATCGCACAATTAGTCCTTGATATTTAGTCGTTTTCAGCCAATTTTCTGGATTTTTTAAAATTTTATTTTTTTGTGAAAATATCCACTAAATGAGGGAATAATATGTGTGAGGGTACCTCAGGAGAGTTCCAAATGTGTGTGGGTAGAATATATATCCCACGGGGGTAAAATTGAAAAAAGTTGAAAAAATTTTTTTTTTGGACTTAGTCATTTTTCCGGCGTTTATCAGACTTTCAGATAGGGAAAATGTCAGTGAGCGTTCCGATTTCAGTTCCAGAGTGGATCGCACAATGAGTCCTTGATATTTAGTCGTTTTCAGCCAATTTTCTGGATTTTTGAAAATTTCACTTTTTTGTGAAAATATCCACTAAATGAGGGAATAATATGTGTGAGGGTACCCCAGGAGAGTTCCAAATGTGTGTGGGTAGAATATATATCCCACGGGGGTAAAATTGAAAAAAGTTGAAAAAATTTTTTTTTTGGAATTAGTCATTTTTCCGGCGTTTATCAGAGTTTCAGATAGGGGAAATGTCAGTGAGCATTCCGATTTCAGTTCCAGAGTGATTCACCCAATGAGTCCTTGATATTTAGTCGTTTTCAGCCAATTTTCTGGATTTTTGAAAATGTTACTTTTTTCTGAAAATATCCACTAAATGAGGGAATAATTTGTGTGAGGGTACCCCAGGAGAGTTCAAAATGTTTGTGGGTAGAATATATATCACACGGGGTAAAATTGAAATAAGTTGAAAAAATTTTTTTTGGGGACTTAGTCATTTTTCCGGCATTTATCAGACTTTCAGATAGGGCAAATGTCAGTGAGCGTTCCGATTTCAGTTCCAGAGCGATTCACCCAATGAGTCCTTGATATTTAGACGTTTTCAGCCAATTTTCTGGATTTTTGAAAATTGTACTTTTTTCTGAAAATATCCACTAAATGAGGGAATAATATGTGTGAGGGTACCCCAGGAGAGTTCCAAATGTTTGTGGGTAGAATATATATCACACGGGGTAAAATTGAAAAAAGTTGAAAAAAATTTTTTTGGGGACTTAGTCATTTTTACGGCGTTTATCAGACTTTCAGATAGGGCAAATGTCAGTGAGCGTTCCGATTTCAGTTCCAGAGCGATTCGCCCAATGAGTCCTTGATATTTAGACGTTTTCAGCCAATATTTTGGATTTTTGAAAATTTCACTTTTTTGTGAAATTATCCACTAAATGAGGGAATAATATGTGTGAGGGTACCCCAGGAGAGTTCCAAATGTGTGTGGGTAGAATATATATCCCACGGGGGTAAAATTGAAAAAAGTTGAAAAATTTTTTTTTTTTAAATTAGTAATTTTTCCGGCGTTTATTAGAGATTCAGATAGGGGAAATGTCAGTGAGCGTTCCGATTTCAGTTCCAGAGCAGATCGCACAATGAGTCCTTGATATTTAGTCGTTTTCAGCCAATATTTTGGATTTTTGAAAATTTCACTTTTTTGTGAAAATATCCACTAAATGAGGGAATAATATGTGTGAGGGTACCCCAGGAGAGTTCCAAATGTGTGTGGGAAGAATGAATATCCCACGGGGGTAAAATTGAAAAAAGTTGAAAAAAATTTTTTTTTGGAATTAGTCATTTTTCCGGCGTTTATCAGAGTTTCAGATAGGGGAAATGTCAGTGAGCATTCCGATTTCAGTTCCAGAGTGATTCACCCATTGAGTCCTTGATATTAAGTAGTTTTCAGCCAATTTTCTGGATTTTTGAAAATGTTACTTTTTTCTGAAAATATCCACTAAATGAGGGAATAATATGTGTGAGGGTACCCCAGGAGAGTTCCAAATGTTTGTGGGTAGAATATATATCACACGGGGTAAAATTGAAAAAAGTTGAAAAAAATTTTTTTGGGGACTTAGTCATTTTTACGGCGTTTATCAGACTTTCAGATAGGGCAAATGTCAGTGAGCGTTCCGATTTCAGTTCCAGAGCGATTCGCCCAATGAGTCCTTGATATTTAGTCGTTTTCAGCCAATATTTTGGATTTTTGAAAATTTCACTTTTTTGTGAAATTATCCACTAAATGAGGGAATAATATGTGTGAGGGTACCCCAGGAGAGTTCCAAATGTTTGTGGGTAGAATATATATCACACGGGGTAAAATTGAAAAAAGTTGAAAAAAATTTTTTTGGGGGCTTAGTCACTTTTACGGCGTTTATCAGACTTTCAGATAGGGCAAATGTCAGTGAGCGTTTCGATTTCAGTTCCAGAGTGGATCGCACAATGAGTCCTTGATATTTAGTCGTTTTCAGCCAATTTTCTGGATTTTTGAAAATTTAAATTTTTTGTGAAAATATCCACTAAATGAGAGAATAATATGTGTGAGGGTACCCCAGAAGAGTTCCAAATGTGTGTGTAGAATATATATCCCACAGGGGTAAAATTGAAAAAAGTTGAAAATAATTTTTTTTTGGAATTAGTCATTTTTCCGGCATTTATCAGAGTTTCAGATAGGGGAAATGTCAGTGAGCGTTCCGATTTCAGTTCCAGAGCGATTCACCCAATGAGTCCTTGATATTTAGTCGTTTTCAGCCAATTTTCTGGATTTTTGAAAATTTTACTTTTTTCTGAAAATATCCACTAAATGAGGGAATAATATGTGCGAGGGTACCCCAGGAGAGTTCCAAATGTTTGTGGGTAGAATATATATCACACGGGGTAAAATTGAAAAAAGTTGAAAAAAATTTTTTTGGGGTCTTAGTCACTTTTACGGCGTTTATCAGACTTTCAGATAGGGCAAATGTCAGTGAGCGTTTCGATTTCAGTTCCAGAGTGGATCGCACAATGAGTCCTTGATATTTAGTCGTTTTCAGCCAATTTTCTGGATTTTTGAAAATTTTAATTTTTTGTGAAAATATCCACTAAATGAGAGAATAATATGTGTGAGGGTACCCCAGAAGAGTTCCAAATGTGTGTTTGTAGAATATATATCCCACAGGGGTAAAATTGAAAAAAGTTGAAAATAATTTTTTTTTGGAATTAGTCATTTCTCCGGCATTTATCAGAGTTTCAGATAGGGGAAATGTCAGTGAGCGTTCCGATTTCAGTTCCAGAGCAGATCGCACAATGAGTTCTTGATATTTAGTCGTTTTCAGCCAATATTTTGGATTTTTGAAAATTTCACTTTTTTGTGAAAATATCCACTAAATGAGGGAATAATATGTGTGAGGGTACCCCAGGAGAGTTCCAAATGTGTGTGGGTAGAATATATATCCCACGGGGGTAAAATTGAAAAAAGTTGAAAAAATTTTTTTTTTGGAATTAGTCATTTTTCCGGCGTTTATCAGAGTTTCAGATAGGGGAAATGTCAGTGAGCATTCCGATTTTAGTTCCAGAGTGATTCACCCAATGAGTCCTTGATATTTAGTCGTTTTCAGCCAATTTTCTGGATTTTTGAAAATTTTAATTTTTTGTGAAAATATCCACTAAATGAGGGAATAATATGTGTGAGGGTACCTCAGGAGAGTTCCAAATGTGTTTGGGTAGAATATATATCCCACGGGGGTAAAATTGAAAAAAGTTGAAAAAAAATTTTTTTTAGAATTAGTCATTTTTCCGGCGTTTATCAGAGATTCAGATAGGGGAAATGTCAGTGAGCGTTCCGATTTCAGTTCCAGAGCAGATTGCACAATGAGTCCTTGATATTTAGTCGTTTTCAGCCAATATTTTGGATTTTTGAAAATTTCACTTTTTTCTGAAAATATCCACTAAATGAGGGAATAATATGTGTGAGGGTACCCCAGGAGAGTTCCAAATGTGTGTGGGAAGAATATATATCCCACGGGGGTAAAATTGAAAAAAGTTTAAAAAAATTTTTTTTTCGAATTAGTCATTTTTCCGGCGTTTATCAGAGTTTCAGATAGGGGAAATGTCAGTGAGCATTCCGATTTCAGTTCCAGAGCGATTCACCCAATGAGTCCTTGATATTTAGTCGTTTTCAGCCAATTTTCTGGATTTTTGAAAATGTTACTTTTTTCTGAAAATATCCACTAAATGAGGGAATAATTTGTGTGAGGGTACCCCAGGAGAGTTCCAAATGTTTGTGGGTTAAATATATATCACACGGGGTAAAATTGAAAAAAGTTGAAAAAATTTTTTTTGGGGACTTAGTCATTTTTCCGGCGTTTATCAGACTTTCAGATAGGGCAAATGTCAGTGAGCGTTCCGATTTCAGTTCCAGAGCGATTCACCCAATGAGTCCTTGATATTTATTCGTTTTCAGCCAATTTTCTGGATTTTTGAAAATTGTACTTTTTTCTGAAAATATCCACTAAATGAGGGAATAATATGTGTGAGGGTACCCCAGGAGAGTTCCAAATGTTTGTGGGTAGAATATATATCACACGGGGTAAAATTTAAAAAAGTTTAAAAAAATTTTTTTGGGGACTTAGTCATTTTTACGGCGTTTATCAGACTTTCAGATAGGGCAAATGTCAGTGAGCGTTCCGATTTCAGTTCCAGAGCGATTCGCCCAATGAGTCCTTGATATTTAGTCGTTTTCAGCCAATATTTTGGATTTTTGAAAATTTCACTTTTTTGTGAAAATATCCACTAAATGAGGGAATAATATGTGTGAGGGTACCCCAGGAGAGTTCCAAATGTGTGTGGGTAGAATATATATCCCACGGGGGTAAAATTGAAAAAAGTTGAAAAAAATTTTTTTTTAGAATTAGTCATTTTTCCGGCGTTTATCAGAGATTCAGATAGGGGAAATGTCAGTGAGCGTTCCGATTTCAGTTCCAGAGCGATTCACCCAATGAGTCCTTGATATTTAGTCGTTTTCAGCCAATTTTCTGGATTTTTGAAAATGTTACTTTTTTCTGAAAATATCCACTAAATGAGGGAATAATTTGTGTGAGGGTACCCCAGGAGAGTTCCAAATGTTTGTGGGTTAAATATATATCACACGGGGTAAAATTGAAAAAAGTTTAAAAAATTTTTTTTTGGGGCTTAGTCACTTTTACGGCGTTTATCAGACTTTCAGATAGGGCAAATGTCAGTGAGCGTTTCGATTTCAGTTCCAGAGTGGATCGCACAATGAGTCCTTGATATTTAGTCGTTTTCAGCCAATTTTCTGGATTTTTGAAAATTTTAATTTTTTGTGAAAATATCCACTAAATGAGAGAATAATATGTGTGAGGGTACCCCAGAAGAGTTCCAAATGTGTGTTTGTAGAATATATATCCCACAGGGGAAAAATTGAAAAAAGTTGAAAATAATTTTTTTTTGGAATTAGTCATTTTTCCGGCATTTATCAGAGTTTCAGATAGGGGAAATGTCAGTGAGCGTTCCGATTTCAGTTCCAGAGCAGATCGCACAATGAGTCCTTGATATTTAGTCGTTTTCAGCCAATATTTTGGATTTTTGAAAATTTCACTTTTTTGTGAAAATATCCACTAAATGAGGGAATAATATGTGTGAGGGTACCCCAGGAGAGTTCCAAATGTGTGTGGGTAGAATATATATCCCACGGGGGTAAAATTGAAAAAAGTTGAAAAAATTTTTTTTTTGGAATTAGTCATTTTTCCGGCGTTTATCAGAGTTTCAGATAGGGGAAATGTCAGTGAGCATTCCGATTTCAGTTCCAGAGTGATTCACCCAATGAGTCCTTGATATTTAGTCGTTTTCAGCCAATTTTCTGGATTTTTGAAAATGTTACTTTTTTCTGAAAATATCCACTAAATGAGGGAATAATTTGTGTGAGGGTACCCCAGGAGAGTTCCAAATGTTTGTGGGGTAAATATATATCCCACAGGGTAAAATTGAAAAAAGTTGAAAAAAATTTTTTTTTGGACTTATTCATTTTTCCGGCGTTTATCAGACTTTCAGATAGGGGAAATGTCAGTGAGCGTTTCGATTTCAGTTCCAGAGTGGATCGCACAATGAGTCCTTGATATTTAGTCTTTTTCTGCCAATTTTCTGGATTTTTGAAAATTTTAATTTTTTGTGAAAATATCCACTAAATGAGAGAATAATATGTGCGAAGGTACCCCAGGAGAGTTCCAAATGTGTGTGGGTAGAATATATATCCCACGGGGGTAAAATTGAAAAAAGTTGAAAAATTTTTTTTTTGGACTTAGTCATTTCTCTGGCATTTATCAGACTTTCAGTTAGGGGAAATGTCAATGAGCATTCAAATTTCAGTTCCACAGCGATTCACCCAATGAGTCCTTGATATTTAGTCGTTTTCAGCCAAGTTTCTGGATTTTTGAAAATTTTACTTTTTTGTGAAAATATCCACTAAATGAGGGAATAATATGTGTGAGGGTACCCCAGGAGAGTTCCAAATGTGTGTTTGTAGAATATATATCCCACGGGGGTAAAATTGAAAAAAGTTGAAAATAATTTTTTTTCGGAATTAGTCATTTTTCCGGCGTTTATCAGAGTTTCAGATAGGGGAAATGTCAGTGAGCATTCAAATTTCAGTTCCAGAGTGATTCACCCAATGAGTCCTTGATATTTAGTCGTTCTCAGCCAATTTTCTGGATTTTTGAAAATTTTACTTTTTTGTGAAAATATCCACTAAATGAGGGAATAATATGTGTGAGGGTACCCCAGGAGAGTTCCAAATGTGTGTGGGTAGAATATATATCCCACGGGGTAAAATTGTAAAAAGTTGAAAAAATTTTTTTTTTGGACTTATTCATTTTTCCGGCGTTTATCAGACTTTCAGATAGGGGAAATGTCAGTGAGCGTTCCGATTTCAGTTCCAGAGTGGATCGCACAATGAGTCCTTGATATTTAGTCGTTTTCAGCCAATTTTCTGGATTTTTGAAAATTTTAATTTTTTGTGAAAATATTCACTAAATGAGAGAATAATAAGTGCGAAGGTACCCCAGGAGAGTTCCACATGTGTGTGGGTAGAATATATATCCCACGGGGTAAAATTGAAAAAAGTTAAAACAATTTTTTTTTTGGACTTAGTCATTTTTCCGGCGTTTATCAGACTTTAAGATAGGGGAAATGTCAGTGAGCGTTCCGATTTCAGTTCCAGAGCGGATCGCACAATTAGTCCTTGATATTTAGTCGTTTTCAGCCAATTTTCTGGATTTTTTAAAATTTTATTTTTTTGTGAAAATATCCACTAAATGAGGGAATAATATGTGTGAGGGTACCTCAGGAGAGTTCCAAATGTGTGTGGGTAGAATATATATCCCACGGGGGTAAAATTGAAAAAAGTTGAAAAAATTTTTTTTTTGGACTTAGTCATTTTTCCGGCGTTTATCAGACTTTCAGATAGGGAAAATGTCAGTGAGCGTTCCGATTTCAGTTCCAGAGTGGATCGCACAATGAGTCCTTGATATTTAGTCGTTTTCAGCCAATTTTCTGGATTTTTGAAAATTTCACTTTTTTGTGAAAATATCCACTAAATGAGGGAATAATATGTGTGAGGGTACCCCAGGAGAGTTCCAAATGTGTGTGGGTAGAATATATATCCCACGGGGGTAAAATTGAAAAAAGTTGAAAAAATTTTTTTTTTGGAATTAGTCATTTTTCCGGCGTTTATCAGAGTTTCAGATAGGGGAAATGTCAGTGAGCATTCCGATTTCAGTTCCAGAGTGATTCACCCAATGAGTCCTTGATATTTAGTCGTTTTCAGCCAATTTTCTGGATTTTTGAAAATGTTACTTTTTTCTGAAAATATCCACTAAATGAGGGAATAATTTGTGTGAGGGTACCCCAGGAGAGTTCAAAATGTTTGTGGGTAGAATATATATCACACGGGGTAAAATTGAAATAAGTTGAAAAAATTTTTTTTGGGGACTTAGTCATTTTTCCGGCATTTATCAGACTTTCAGATAGGGCAAATGTCAGTGAGCGTTCCGATTTCAGTTCCAGAGCGATTCACCCAATGAGTCCTTGATATTTAGACGTTTTCAGCCAATTTTCTGGATTTTTGAAAATTGTACTTTTTTCTGAAAATATCCACTAAATGAGGGAATAATATGTGTGAGGGTACCCCAGGAGAGTTCCAAATGTTTGTGGGTAGAATATATATCACACGGGGTAAAATTGAAAAAAGTTGAAAAAAATTTTTTTGGGGACTTAGTCATTTTTACGGCGTTTATCAGACTTTCAGATAGGGCAAATGTCAGTGAGCGTTCCGATTTCAGTTCCAGAGCGATTCGCCCAATGAGTCCTTGATATTTAGACGTTTTCAGCCAATATTTTGGATTTTTGAAAATTTCACTTTTTTGTGAAATTATCCACTAAATGAGGGAATAATATGTGTGAGGGTACCCCAGGAGAGTTCCAAATGTGTGTGGGTAGAATATATATCCCACGGGGGTAAAATTGAAAAAAGTTGAAAAATTTTTTTTTTTTAAATTAGTAATTTTTCCGGCGTTTATTAGAGATTCAGATAGGGGAAATGTCAGTGAGCGTTCCGATTTCAGTTCCAGAGCAGATCGCACAATGAGTCCTTGATATTTAGTCGTTTTCAGCCAATATTTTGGATTTTTGAAAATTTCACTTTTTTGTGAAAATATCCACTAAATGAGGGAATAATATGTGTGAGGGTACCCCAGGAGAGTTCCAAATGTGTGTGGGAAGAATGAATATCCCACGGGGGTAAAATTGAAAAAAGTTGAAAAAAATTTTTTTTTGGAATTAGTCATTTTTCCGGCGTTTATCAGAGTTTCAGATAGGGGAAATGTCAGTGAGCATTCCGATTTCAGTTCCAGAGTGATTCACCCATTGAGTCCTTGATATTAAGTAGTTTTCAGCCAATTTTCTGGATTTTTGAAAATGTTACTTTTTTCTGAAAATATCCACTAAATGAGGGAATAATATGTGTGAGGGTACCCCAGGAGAGTTCCAAATGTTTGTGGGTAGAATATATATCACACGGGGTAAAATTGAAAAAAGTTGAAAAAAATTTTTTTGGGGACTTAGTCATTTTTACGGCGTTTATCAGACTTTCAGATAGGGCAAATGTCAGTGAGCGTTCCGATTTCAGTTCCAGAGCGATTCGCCCAATGAGTCCTTGATATTTAGTCGTTTTCAGCCAATATTTTGGATTTTTGAAAATTTCACTTTTTTGTGAAATTATCCACTAAATGAGGGAATAATATGTGTGAGGGTACCCCAGGAGAGTTCCAAATGTTTGTGGGTAGAATATATATCACACGGGGTAAAATTGAAAAAAGTTGAAAAAAATTTTTTTGGGGGCTTAGTCACTTTTACGGCGTTTATCAGACTTTCAGATAGGGCAAATGTCAGTGAGCGTTTCGATTTCAGTTCCAGAGTGGATCGCACAATGAGTCCTTGATATTTAGTCGTTTTCAGCCAATTTTCTGGATTTTTGAAAATTTAAATTTTTTGTGAAAATATCCACTAAATGAGAGAATAATATGTGTGAGGGTACCCCAGAAGAGTTCCAAATGTGTGTTTGTAGAATATATATCCCACAGGGGTAAAATTGAAAAAAGTTGAAAATAATTTTTTTTTGGAATTAGTCATTTTTCCGGCATTTATCAGAGTTTCAGATAGGGGAAATGTCAGTGAGCGTTCCGATTTCAGTTCCAGAGCAGATCGCACAATGAGTCCTTGATATTTGGTCGTTTTCAGCCAATATTTTGGATTTTTGAAAATTTCACTTTTTTGTGAAAATATCCACTAAATGAGGGAATAATATGTGTGAGGGTACCCCAGGAGAGTTCCAAATGTGTGTGGGTAGAATATATATCCCACGGGGGTAAAATTGAAAAAAGTTTAAAAAATTTTTTTTTTGGAATTAGTCATTTTTCCGGCGTTTATCAGAGTTTCAGATAGGGGAAATGTCAGTGAGCATTCCGATTTCAGTTCCAGAGTGATTCACCCAATGAGTCCTTGATATTTAGTCGTTTTCAGCCAATTTTCTGGATTTTTGAAAATTTTAATTTTTTGTGGAAATATCCACTAAATGAGGGAATAATATGTGTGAGGGTACCTCAGGAGAGTTCCAAATGTGTTTGGGTAGAATATATATCCCACGGGGGTAAAATTGAAAAAAGTTGAAAAAATTTTTTTTTTACACTTAGTCATTTTTCCGGCATTTATTAGACTTTCAGATAGGGGAAATGTCAGTGAGCGTTCCGATTTCAGTTCCAGAGTGGATCGCACAATGAGTCCTTGATATTTAGTCGTTTTCAGCCAATTTTCTGGATTTTTGAAAATTTTAATTTTTTGTGAAAATATCCACTAAATGAGAGAATAATATGTGTGAGGGTACCCCAGAAGAGTTCCAAATGTGTGTTTGTAGAATATATATCCCACAGGGGTAAAATTGAAAAAAGTTGAAAATAATTTTTTTTTGGAATTAGTCATTTTTCCGGCATTTATCAGAGTTTCAGATAGGGGAAATGTCAGTGAGCGTTCCGATTTCAGTTCCAGAGCGATTCACCCAATGAGTCCTTGATATTTAGTCGTTTTCAGCCAATTTTCTGGATTTTTGAAAATTTTACTTTTTTCTGAAAATATCCACTAAATGAGGGAATAATATGTGCGAGGGTACCCCAGGAGAGTTCCAAATGTTTGTGGGTAGAATATATATCACACGGGGTAAAATTGAAAAAAGTTGAAAAAATTTTTTTTGGGGACTTAGTCATTTTTACGGCGTTTATCAGACTTTCAGATAGGGCAAATGTCAGTGAGCGTTCCGATTTCAGTTCCAGAGCGATTCGCCCAATGAGTCCTTGATATTTAGTCGTTTTCAGCCAATATTTTGGATTTTTGAAAATTTCACTTTTTTGTGAAAATATCCACTAAATGAGGGAATAATATGTGTGAGGGTACCCCAGGAGAGTTCCAAATGTGTGTGGGTAGAATATATATCCCACGGGGGTAAAATTGAAAAAAGTTGAAAAAAAATTTTTTTTAGAATTAGTCATTTTTCCGGCGTTTATCAGAGATTCAGATAGGGGAAATGTCAGTGAGCGTTCCGATTTCAGTTCCAGAGCAGATTGCACAATGAGTCCTTGATATTTAGTCGTTTTCAGCCAATATTTTGGATTTTTGAAAATTTCACTTTTTTCTGAAAATATCCACTAAATGAGGGAATAATATGTGTGAGGGTACCCCAGGAGAGTTCCAAATGTGTGTGGGAAGAATATATATCCCACGGGGGTAAAATTGAAAAAAGTTTAAAAAAAATTTTTTTTCGAATTAGTCATTTTTCCGGCGTTTATCAGAGTTTCAGATAGGGGAAATGTCAGTGAGCGTTCCGATTTCAGTTCCAGAGCGATTCACCCAATGAGTCCTTGATATTTAGTCGTTTTCAGCCAATTTTCTGGATTTTTGAAAATGTTACTTTTTTCTGAAAATATCCACTAAATGAGGGAATAATTTGTGTGAGGGTACCCCAGGAGAGTTCCAAATGTTTGTGGGTAGAATATATATCACACGGGGTAAAATTGAAAAAAGTTTAAAAAAATTTTTTTGGGGACTTAGTCATTTTTCCGGCATTTATCAGACTTTCAGATAGGGCAAATGTCAGTGAGCGTTCCGATTTCAGTTCCAGAGCGATTCACCCAATGAGTCCTTGATATTTAGCCGTTTTCAGCCAATATTTTGGATTTTTGAAAATTTCACTTTTTTGTGAAAATATCCACTAAATGAGGGAATAATATGTGTGAGGGTACCCCAGGAGAGTTCCAAATGTGTGTGGGTAGAATATATATCCCACGGGGGTAAAATTGAAAAAAGTTGAAAAAATTTTTTTTTTGGAATTAGTCATTTTTCCGGCGTTTATCAGAGTTTCAGATAGGGCAAATGTCAGTGAGCGTTCCGATTTCAGTTCCAGAGCGATTCACCCAATGAGTCCTTGATATTTAGTCGTTTTCAGCCAATTTTCTGGATTTTTGAAAATTTTACTTTTTTCTGAAAATATCCACTAAATGAGGGAATAATATGTGTGAGGGTACCCCAGGAGAGTTCCAAATGTGTGTGGGTAGAATATATATCCCACGGGGGTAAAATTGAAAAAAGTAGAAAAAAATTTTTTTTTTGGACTTAATCATTTCTCCGGCATTTATCAGACTTTCAGATAGGGGAAATGTCAGTGAGCATTCAAATTTCAGTTCCAGAGCGATTCGACCAATCAGTCCTTGATATTTAGTCGTTTTCAGCCAATTTTCTGGATTTTTGAAAATGTTACTTTTTTGTGAATATATCCACTAAATGAGGGAATAATATGTGTGAGGGTACCCCAGGAGAGTTCCAAATGTGTGTGGGTAGAATATATATCCCACGGGGGTAAAATTGAAAAAAGTTGAAAAAAAATTTTTTTGGAATTAGTCATTTTTCCGGTGTTTATCAGAGATTCAGATAGGGGAAATGTCAGTGAGCGTTACGATTTCAGTTCCAGAGCAGATCGCACAATGAGTCCTTGATATTTAGTCGTTTTCAGCCAATATTTTGGATTTTTGAAAATTTCACTTTTTTGTGAAAATATCCACTAAATGAAGGAATAATATGTGTGAGGGTACGCCAGGAGAGTTCCAAATGTGTGTGGGAAGAATATATATCCCACGGGGGTAAAATTGAAAAAAGTTGAAAAATTTTTTTTTCTGGAATTAGTCATTTTTCCGGCGTTTATCAGAGTTTCAGATAGGGGAAATGTCAGTGAGCGTTCCGATTTCAGTTCCAGAGCGATTCACCCAATGAGTCCTTGATATTTAGTCGTTTTCAGCCAATTTTCTGGATTTTTGAAAATGTTACTTTTTTCTGAAAATATCCACTAAATGAGGGAATAATTTGTGTGAGGGTACCCCAGGAGAGTTCCAAATGTTTGTGGGTTAAATATATATCACACGGGGTAAAATTGAAAAAAGTTGAAAAAAATTTTTTTGGGGACTTAGTCATTTTTCCGGCGTTTATCAGACTTTCAGATAGGGCAAATGTCAGTGAGCGTTCCGATTTCAGTTCCAGAGCGATTCACCCAATGAGTCCTTGATATTTAGTCGTTTTCAGCCAATTTTCTGGATTTTTGAAAATTTTACTTTTTTCTGAAAATATCCACTAAATGAGGGAATAATATGTGCGAGGGTACCCCAGGAGAGTTCCAAATGTTTGTGGGTAGAATATATATCACACGGGGTAAAATTGAAAAAAGTTGAAAAAAATTTTTTTTGGGGCTTAGTCACTTTTACGGCGTTTATCAGACTTTCAGATAGGGCAAATGTCAGTGAGCGTTCCGATTTCAGTTCCAGAACGATTCGCCCAATGAGTCCTTGATATTTAGTCGTTTTCAGCCAATATTTTGGATTTTTGAAAATTTCACTTTTTTGTGAAAATAACCACTAAATGAGGGAATAAAATGTGTGAGGGTACCCCAGGAGAGTTCCAAATGTGTGTGGGTAGAATATATATCCCACGGGGGTAAAATTGAAAAAAGTTGAAAAAATTTTTTTTTTGGACTTAGTAATTTTTCCGGCGTTTATTAGACTTTCAGATAGGGGAAATGTCAGTGAGCGTTCCGATTTCAGTTCCAGAGCAGATCGCACAATGAGTCCTTGATATTTAGTCATTTTCAGCCAATTTTCTGGATTTTTGAAAATTTCACTTTTTTGTGAAAATATCCACTAAATGAGGGAATAATATGTGTGAGGGTACCCCAGAAGAGTTCCAAATGTGTGTGGGTAGAATACATATCCAACAGGATTAAAATTCCAAAAAGTTTAAAAAAAATTTTTTTGTGGACTTAGTCATTTTTCCGGCGTTTATCAGACTTTCAGATAGGGAGTGTAGCGTCGGCGTCCCTGCCTCCTGGTTGGCAGGGACGCTGTTCCCCTCACATCTCCGCTCTGTGCCCGGTGTCTTCCTCCCGCTCTGCTGGCAGCGCGCGCTGCTTCCCGGCCACGGCGCTTAGGGCGCGCGCTCCCCCTCTCTTAAAGGGGCCGCGCGCGCCGTCCTAAGGAGTCCCCGGCCAATGGCTGGAGGACTTCACCATATATAAGAAGCCTCCTCCAAAATGGAGGTGCCCGAACAATGTTGTTGCAAAGCCTTCACTCTGCTTCAGCCCTCAGGTTCCGTTTCCATTTACCTGCCAGTCACCTGCCAGATTCCTGCCTGTTACCTGCCTGTTACCTGCCAGTCACCTGCCAGATTCCTGCCTGTTACCTGCCAGTCACCTGCCAGATTCCTGCTTGATACCTGCCAGATATCCGTTTATCTGCTTGCAAGCCTGCGGTCCGACGGTCTGCCTTCCGACACCTGTCAGTCTATGGACCAGCCTGCCCGCTCACCAGGGAGCGCTCGTCTGGTACCTGCCTGCTAGCCTACCTGGAGGCTCCGCCGTCACTTGCCGTGACCACCTGCCTTTCCAGAGACTTGTCTGCTCACCTGGGAGTGCTCATCTGCTACCTGCCTGCTAGCCTACCTGGAGGTCCCGCCGTCACTTGCCGTGACCACTTGCCTGTCCAGAGACTCTTGTCTGCTCACATGGGAGCGCTCATCTGCTACCTGCCTGCTAGCCTACCTGGAGGCTCTGCCGTCACTAGCCGTGACCACCTGCCTGTCCAGAGACTCTCGCCTGCTCACCTAGGAGCGCTCACCTGCTACCTGCCTGATAGCCTACCTGGAGGCTCTGCCGTCACTAGCCGTGACCACCTGCCATTCCAGAGACTGTCCCTGTCACTTGCCGTAAGTACCCGTCCTTCTACCCAGAGACTGTCCCTGTCACTTGCCGTGACTACCTGCCCTTCTACCCAGAGACTGTCCCTGTCACTTGCCGTGACTACCTGCCCTTCTACCCAGAGACTGTCCCTGTCACTTGCCGTGATTTCCTGCCCGTCTTCCCTGGAAGCCACCCGCTTCCTTACAAGGACCGCCCCCTTGTATAGTTGCTCAGAGGTTCCGCCTCCCAGACCCGTTACAGTTTGCTCGGGCCATGGAATCCGGTGACACCCAAGCTCCCTCGCTCTCGGACCTATGTCATGAACTGTCCCGGTAGAGGTCCCAACAGGAGTCCATCCTGAGTCACCTGCGGAGTGTCAACTCTCGCCTGGACACTCTGTCTGCTCCACCTGCAACCACCGCTAGTGTCATGACTCACAACCCGGCAGCGCCACTGCCCACCAATACCATGGCATCCTGTCCCGGACCCCGGTTTTCTGCACCTCCTCGTTTCGGAGGTGACTCCGCTCAAGCTCGGGGCTTCATAAACAAGTGCACCCTGCACTTTGAACTCTTGTCCCACCAGTTTATCTCCGACCGGTCCAAAGTAGCCTTTATCATGTCCCACCTCACGGGGGAGGCTCTGGCTTGGCTAAATCCTCTGTGGGAGAGAGGAGATCCCCTGGTGCCCGACCTGCCAGCCAGTCTCACAGCTTTCCGGAAAATCTTCGACGAACCCGGACGGAAGGCCTCATCCACATCGTCTCTGCTACGCCTCCGTCAAGGAGATCTCACCGTGGGCCAATATGCCATACGGTTCCGTACCCTTGCTTCAGAGCTGGCCTGGGATAACGACGCTCTGGTGTCTGTCTTCTGGGAGGGTCTGTCCGGCCGTATTAAAGATGAACTCGCCGGTCGGGACATTCCTACCACTCTCGACGACTTAATAACACTTGCCACCCGGATTGACATCCGATTCCAGGAGCGCGCCAAAGAGGTCACCCGTGAGAGGAGGTTTCCACGTCTAGCCCCCACCTTCCAGAAACCCGTCTCTCCCTCCGTTACTCACCAGGCACACTCACCTGAGCCTATGCAGGTCGACCAGACCAAGATGGTCAAAACCCGTCAAGACTTACGCCGTGCCGAGGGGAGCTGCTTCTACTGTGGCAGTAAGGAGCACCGGATCTGTTCCTGCCCAGAGAGGTCGGAAAATGCCTGTGTCTAGGATCGCTCAGAGAGGTCGTCCTAGACAAAAGTAAACCCTATCCATCTCTGATGCTGTCAGTCTCTATCACCTGCGGAGAGAACCGCTATTTCGAACTGGCTCAACTTGACTCAGGAGCTGCTGGAAATCTCATTTCTCAGTCTCTGGTAGAGAAATACCGCATTCCCACCAAACCTCTGGCTGTACCCTTATCTGTCGCCACCGTGGATGGGGGCCTCTTACCACATCCCATCAAACTCATCACCGAATCCATAACTCTGCAGGTGGGAATGCTGCATTCTGAGAGCATCTCCTTTCATGTTCTGCCTGGACTCTCTCACGCACTCCTGTTAGGCCTACCTTGGCTCCAGAAACATGCACCCGTGCTTGACTGGCAGACCGGAGAAGTCCTTCGCTGGGGACAGGACTGCCATAGGACTTGTCTAGTTCCCGTTCATCCTGCTCGTCCTTCTCCTACCCCAGTCAGTCTACCCGGTCTACCGGTTCCCTATTGGTCTTATGCGGATGTCTTCAATAAAAAAGAAGCAGAGACATTACCCCCTCATAGACCATACGATTGTCCAATCGACCTGATACCCGGCTCTACTCCTCCCCGTGGGCGTATCTACCCTTTGTCCGCAGCGGAGACCCAGTCCATGTCAGAATATATTGAGGAGAATCTGGCCCGGGGATTTATCCGGAAATCTACCTCCCCGGCGGGAGCAGGCTTCTTCTTCGTCAAAAAGAAGGACGGCTCACTCCGTCCATGTATAGATTATAGAGGCCTTAACCAGATTACAGTGAAGAATAAATACCCCCTCCCGCTCATTCCTGAATTATTTGACCGCCTGAGGGGGGCTAGAATCTTCACCAAACTTGATCTCCGTGGGGCGTATAACCTGGTCCGTATCCGTCAGGGGGATGAGTGGAAGACGGCATTCAACACCTGGGACAGCCACTATGAGTACCTTGTAATGCCCTTCGGTCTCTGTAACGCTCCTGCCGTCTTTCAAGAGTTGGTCAATGACATCTTCCGTGACCTTCTCTACTCCTGCGTGGTGGTGTACCTGGACGACATCTTGGTCTTCTCTCTGGACCTTCCTACTCACCGGAGGGATGTTCGTCAGGTCCTGCTCAGGCTCAGGCAGAACCACCTCTACGCTAAATATGAGAAGTGCATCTTTGAGCAGACCTCTCTTCCATTTCTGGGCTACATAATCTCTCAGACCAGCCTACAAATGGATCCTGAGAAACTGTCTGGCATCCAGAAGTGGCCCCGACCAGAGGGGTTGAAGGCTATTCAGCGGTTCCTGGGCTTCGCCAACTATTACCGCCTCTTCATACCGCACTTCTCTTCCCGGACTGCCCCTATCTCTGCGCTCACCCGTAAGGGTACTAATCCCAGAAGATGGCCGCCCGAAGCTGAGGAGGCCTTTCTTTCCTTAAAACAGGCCTTCTCCTCCGCCCCGGTGCTGCATCGTCCGGACGGCAACAAACAATTCTTCCTAGAAGTTGACGCTTCCTCCTCCGGAGCCGGGGCGGTACTTACCCAAAAGTCATCTTCCGGGAGAATGGTAACCTGCGTTTTTTTCTCCAATCTCTTCTTCCTCTTCTGAGCGTAACTATTCTATTGGAGATAGTAAATTGTTAGCCATCAAGCTGGCACTGGAGGAGTGGCATTACCTGCTCGAGGGGGCTCTTCACCCGGTAATAATTTACACGGACCACAAGAACTTGGCTTACCTTCAGAGCGCCCAGAGACTTAACGCGCGCCAAGCCCGGTGGTCCTTGTTTTTTGCCTGCTTTGATTTTGTTCTTCATTTTCGCCCAGCAGACAAAAACATCAAAGCTGACGCCTTGTCCCGATCCTTCCTGGTGTCTGATCAAGAGGAGGAACCTAAGCACATCATTGATCCCGCCAGAGTAATGCAAGTGGCTCCCGTGAATCTAAATCGTCTCCCTCCTGGTAAGACGTTTGTAACTGTACCTGATCGGAAGAAGGTCCTACACTGGGGTCATTCGTCTAAGCTAGCTGGCCACGCCAGTCAGAAAAAGACCCTCCAGCTCATTACCCGGCATTACTGGTGGCCTACCCTGCACAAGGATGTAATAGACTTTGTTTCTGCCTGTGTGTCCTGCGCCCGCAACAAAGTTCCGAGACACCTGCCAGCCGGTCGCCTTCTTCCTCTTCCAGTACCTGCTGCCCCGTGGCAGCATATTGCTATGGACTTTATAACGGATCTTCCTGTCTCTGCCGGTTGTACGGTCATTTAGGTGGTCGCTGATCGTTTCTCCAAGATGGCGCACTTCATTCCCCTGCCGGGTCTCCCGTCTGCACCCGAACTGGCTAAAGACTTTATCCGCCACATCTTCCGTCTCCATGGCCTGCCCCTCCACATTGTGCCAGATCGTGGGGTTCAGTTCACCTCACGCTTCTGGAGAGCCACATGTAAGTTGCTTGACGTCACTCTGGACTTCTCCGCTTACCATCCACAGTCCAATGGTCAAGTGGAGCGGATCAATCAGAACCTGACCAGTTACCTCCGGCACTTCGTTAATGCCCACCATTCGGACTGGGTGGATCTCCTACCATGGGCCGAGTTCTCTTACAATAATCACGAGAGCGTATCTTCCTCCAAATCCCCGTTTTTTTGTAGTCTTCGGTCAGCATCCTCGGATCCCATTTCCCGTCTCCACCTCGGTGGACAATCCGGCTGCGGAATCTCTCGTTCGCGAATTCTCCTCCATTTGGGAGAGTACACGATCCGCACTCCTTCAGTCGTCCGAACGGATGAAAAAACACGCTGACAAGAAACGCCTGGATCCTCCACAATTCCGTCCTGGAGATAAAGTCTGGCTCTCATCCAAATATGTCCGGCTCAAGATTCCCTCCTACAAGTTAGGGCCTCGGTTCATCGGCCCACTGGAAGTTATCAAACAGATCAACCCGGTGGCCTATAAATTAAAACTCCCGGACAACTTGCGGATCCCTAACTCCTTCCATGTATCTCTCCTCAAATCCGTGGTATTTAACTCTTTTTCCAAGTCTACAGGTACGTCTCCTGCTCCGGTTTCCGCTGAGAACGAGTTTGAGGTAGAGAACATTCTGGCCACCAAAAGGGTAAGAGGAAAAACCTTTTTTCTGGTAGATTGGAAGGGGTTTGGTCCTGAGGAGAGAACGTGGGAGCCCCGGGAGAACATCCATGCCCCTCTCATCCTTGATAAATTTCTGTCTGGCCTAAAAAAGGGGGCCTAAAGGGGGGGGGTACTGTAGCGTCAGCGTCCCTGCCTCCTGCTAGGCAGGGACGCTGTTCCCCTCACCTCTCCGCTCTGTGCCCGGCGTCTTCCTCCCGCTCTGCTGGCAGCGCGCGCTGCTTCCCGGCCACGGTGCTTAGGGCGCGCGCGCACGCGCTCCCCCTCTCTTAAAGGGGCTGCACGCGCCGTCCTAAGGAGTCCCCGGCCAATGACCGGTGGACTTCACCATATATAAGGCACCTCCTCCAAAATGGAGGTGCCCGAACAATGTTGTTGCAAAGCCTTCACTCTGCTTCAGCCCTCAGGTTCCGTTTCCAGTTACCTGCCAGTCACTTGCCAGATTCCTGCCTGTTACCTGCCAGTCACCTGCCAGATTCCTGCCTGTTACCTGCCAGTCACCTGCCAGATTCCTGCTTGATACCTGCCAGATATCCGTTTACCTGCTTGCAAGCCTGCGGTCCGACGGTCTGCCTTCCGACACCTCTCAGTCTGTCTATGGACCAGCCTGCCCGCTCACCTGGGAGCGCTCGTCTGCTACCTGCCTGCTAGCCTACCTGGAGGCTCCGCCATCACTTGCCGTGACCACCTGCCTGTCCAGAGACTCTTGTCTGCTCACCTGGGAGCGCTCATCTGCTACCTGCCTGCTAGCCTACCTGGAGGTCCCGCCGTCACTTGCCGTGACCACCTGCCTGTCCAGAGACTCTTGTCTGCTCACCTGGGAGTGCTCATCTGCTACCTGCCTGCTAGCCTACCTGGAGGCTCTGCCGTCACTAGCCGTGACCATCTGCCTGTCCAGAGACTGTCCCTGTCACTTGCCGTGACTACCTGCCCTTCTACCCAGAGACTGTCCCTGTCACTTGCCGTGACTACCTGCCCTTCTACCCAGAGACTGTCCCTGTCACTTGCCGTGATTTCCTGCTCGTCTTCCCTGGGTGCCACCCGCTTCCTTACAAGGACCGCCCCCTTGTATAGTTGCTCAGAGGTTCCGCCTCCCAGACCCGTTACAGGGAGTAAGCTAGGGAGTGAGCATTCCGATTTCAGTTCCAGAGCGATTCGCCCAATGAGTCCTTGATATTTCGTCGTTGTCATGCAATTTTCTGAATTTTTGAAAATTTCACTTTTTTGTGAAAATATCCACTAAATGAGGGAATAATATGTGTGAGGGTACCCCAGGAGAGTTCCAAATGTGTGTGGGTAGAATACATATACCACGGGGGTAAAATTGAAAAAAGTTGAAAAAAAATTTTGTTTGGATTTAGTATTTTTTTCGGCGTTTATCAGACTTTCAGATAGGGGAAATGTCAGTGAGCGTTCCGATTTCAGTTCCAGAGCGATTCGCCCAATGAGTCCTTGATATTTAGTCATTTTCAGCCAATATTTTGGATTTTTGAAAATTTCCCTTTTTTGAAAATATCCACTAAATGAAGGAATTATATGTGTGAGGGTACCCCATGAGAGTTCCAAATGTGTGTGGGTAGAATATATATCCCACAGGGTTAAAATTGAAAAAAGTTGAAAAAAATTTTTTTTTCGACTTAGGGCCCCGTCACACTAAGCAATGCAGCAGCGATCCCGACAACGATACGACCTGTCAGGGATCGTTGCTGCATCGCTAATACATCGCTGGTGAGCTGTCAAACAGGCAGGCTCACCAGCGATGAGGGGAGCAGCGATATTGTGGAAAGAATCGTTCCACGATGTCCTGCTCCCGTTACCAGCCTGCTGCAAGCAGGAGCAGGCTGGTAACTATGGTAAACATCGGGTTACTAAGTGCGCGTGTGCCCCTAGCAACCCGCTGTTTACCATGGATACCACTCTGCTACGGTGCGCGGTAGCCTCCGCGCCCCGTAGCAGAGTGGTATCCATGGTAAACAGCGGGTTACTAAGTGCGCGCGTGCCCCTAGTAACCCGATGTTTACCATAGTTACCAGCCAGATCGTTGGTCCCGCTGGTCACACACAGCGATGTGTGCTGGCCAGTGGGAGGCCAACGACCAAAAAATGGTCCAGGACACTTTGCAACGATCAGCGACCTCACAGCAGGGGCCTGATCGTTGCAAAATGTCACACACAGCGACATCGCTGGTGAGGTCGCTGGTGAGTCACCAAAACCGTGACTCAGCAGTCATTTTTCCGGCGTTTATCAGACTTTCAGATAGGGGAAATGTCAGTGAGCGTTCCGATTTCAGTTCCAGAGCGGATCGCACAATGAGTCCTTGATATTTAGTCGTTTTCAGCCAATTTTCTGCATTTTTGAAAATTTCACTTTTTTTGTGAAAATATCCACTAAATGAGGGAATAATATGTGTGAGGGTACCCCAGGAGAGTTCCAAATGTGTGTGGGTAGAATATATATCCCACGGGGGTAAAATTGAAAAAAGTTAAAAAAAAATTTTTTTTGGACTTAGTCATTTTTCCGGCATTTATCAGACTTTCAGATAGGTAGTGAGCGTTCCGATTTCAGTTCCAGAGCGATTCGCCCAGTGAGTCATTGATATTTCGTCGTTGTCAGGCAATTTTCTGAATTTTTGAAAATTTCACTTTTTTGTGAAAATATCCACTAAATGAGGGAATAATATGTGTGAGGGTACCCCGGGAGAGTTCCAAATGTGTGTGGGTAGAATATATATCCCACGGGGTAAAATTGAAAAAGTTGAAAAAATTTTTTTTTTGGACTTAGTCATTTATCCGCCGTTTATCAGACTTTCAGATAGGGGAAATGTCAGTGAGAATTCCGATTTCAGTTCCAGAGCGATTTGCCCAATGAGTCCTTGATATTTCGTCATTTTCAGCCAATATTTTGGATTTTTGAAAATTTCCCTTTTTTGTGAAAATATCCACTAAATGAGGGAATAATATGTGTGAGGGTACCCCAGGAGAGTTCCAAATGTGTGTGGGAAGAATATATATATATCACACGGGGTGTAAAATTGCAAAAAGTTGAAAAAAATTTTTTTTTGGACGTAGTTATTTTTCTGGCGTTTATCATACTTTCAGATAGGGGAAATGTCTGTGAGCGTTCCGATTTCAGTTCCAGAGCGATTCACCCAATGAGCCCTTGATATTTCGTCGTTTTCAGCCAATATTTTGGATTTTTGAAAATTTCACTTTTTTGTGAAAATATCCACTAAATGAGGGAATAATATGTGTGAGGGTACCCCAGGAGTGTTCCAAATGTGTGTGGGTAGAATATATATCCCACAGGGGTAAAATTGAAAAAAGTTGAAAAAAAAATTTTTTTCGACTTAGGGCCCCGTCACACTAAGTGATGCAGCAGCGATCCCGACAACGATACGACCTGTCAGGGATCGTTGCTGCATCGCTAATACATCGCTGGTGAGCTGTCAAACAGGCAGGCTCACCAGCGATGAGGGGAACAGCGATATTGTGGAAAGAATCGTTCCACGATGTCCTGCTCCCGTTACCAGCCTGCTGCAAGCAGGAGCAGGCTGGTAACTATTGTAAACATCGGGTTACTAAGTGAGCGTGTGCCCCTAGCAACCCGCTGTTTACCATGGATACCACTCTGCTACGGTGCGCGGGAGCCTCCGCGCACCGTAGCAGAGTGGTATCCATGGTAAACAGCGGGTTACTAAGTGCGCGCGTGCCCCTAGTAACCCGATGTTTACCATAGTTACCAGCCAGATCGTTGGTCCCGCTGGTCACACACAGCGATGTGTGCTGGCCAGCGGGAGGCCAACGACCAAAAAATGGTCCAGGACACTTTGCAACGATCAGCGACCTCACAGCAGGGGCCTGATCGTTGCAAAGTGTCACACACAGCGACATCGCTGGTGAGGTCGCTGGTGAGTCACCAAAACCGTGACTCAGCAGCGATATCGCTAGCGATATCGCTATGTGAGACGGGGGCTTTAGTCATTTTTACGGCGTTTATCAGACTTTCAGATAGGGGAAATGTCAGTGAGCGTTCCGATTTCAGTTCCAGAGCTTATCGCACAATGAGTCCTTGATATTTAGTCGTTTTCAGCCAATTTTCTGCATTTTTGAAAATTTCACTTTTTTTGTGAAAATATCCACTAAATGAGGGAATAATATGTGTGAGGGTACCCCAGGAGAGTTCCAAATGTGTGTGGGTAGAATATATATCCTACGGGGGTAAAATTGAAAAAAGTTAAAAAAAAATTTTTTTTGGACTTAGTCATTTTTCCGGCATTTATCAGACTTTCAGATAGGGAGTGAGCGTTCCGATTTCAGTTCCAGAGCGATTCGCCCAGAGAGTCATTGATATTTCGTCGTTGTCAGGCAATTTTCTGAATTTTTGAAAATTTCACTTTTTTGTGAAAATATCCACTAAATGAGGGAATAATATGTGTGAGGGTACCCCGGGAGAGTTCCAAATGTGTGTGGGTAGAATATATATCCCACGGGGTAAAATTGAAAAAGTTGAAAAAAATTTTTTTTTGGACTTAGTCATTTATCCGCCGTTTATCAGACTTTCAGATAGGGGAAATGTCAGTGAGAATTCCGATTTCAGTTCCAGAGCGATTCGCCCAATGAGTCCTTGATATTTAGTCATTTTCAGCCAATATTTTGGATTTTTGAAAATTTCCCTTTTTTGTGAAAATATCCACTAAATGAGGGAATAATATGTGTGAGGGTACCCCAGGAGAGTTCCAAATGTGTGTGGGAAGAATATATATCACACGGGGGGTAAAATTGCAAAAAGTTGAAAAAAATTTTTTTTTGGACGTAGTTATTTTTCTGGCGTTTATCATACTTTCAGATAGGGGAAATGTCTGTGAGCGTTCCGATTTCAGTTCCAGAGCGATTCACCCAATGAGCCCTTGATATTTCGTCGTTTTCAGCCAATATTTTGGATTTTTGAAAATTTCACTTTTTTGTGAAAATATCCACTAAATGAGGGAATAATATGTGTGAGGGTACCCCAGGAGAGTTCCAAATGTGTGTGGGTAGAATATATATCCCACGGGGGTAAAATTGAAAAAAGTTGAAAAAAAATTTTTTTTGGACTTAGTCATTTTTCCGGCGTTTATCAGACTTTCAGATAGGGGAAATGTCAGTGAGCGTTCCGATTTCAGTTCCAGAGCGATTCGCCCAATGAGTCCTTGATATTTAGTCGTTTTCAGCCAATATTTTGGATTTTTGAAAATTTCCCTTTTTTGTGAAAATATCCACTAAATGAGGGAATAATATGTGTGAGGGTACCCCAGGAGAGTTCCAAATGTGTGTGGATAGAATATATATCCCACGGGGGTAAAATTGCAAAAAGTTGAAAAAAAATTTTTTTTGGACTTAGTTATTTTTCCGGCGTTTATCATACTTTCAGATAGGGGAAATGTCTGTGAGCGTTCCGATTTCACTTCCAGAGCGATTCACCCAATGAGCCCTTGATATTTCGTCGTTTTCAGCCAATATTTTGGATTTTTGAAAATTTCACTTTTTTGTGAAAATATCCACTAAATGAGGGAATAATATGTGTGAGGGTACCCCAGGAGAGTTCCAAATGTGTGTGGGTTGAATATATATCCCACGGGGGCAAAATTGAAAAAGTTGAAAAAAATTTTTTTTTGGACTTAGTCATTTTTCCGGCATTTATCAGACTTTCAGATAGGGAGTGAGCGTTCCGATTACAGTTCCAGAGCGATTCGACCAATGAGTCCTTGATATTTAGTCGTTTTCAGCCAATTTTCTGGATTTTTGAAAATTTCACTTTTTTGTAAAAATATCCACTAAATGAGGGAATAATATGTGTGAGGGTACCCCAGGAGAGTTCCAAATATGTGTGGGTAGAATATATATCCCACAGGATTAAAATTGAAAAAAGTTGAAAAAAAATTTTTTTTTGGACTTAGTCATTTTTCCGGCGTTTATCAGACTTTCAGATAGGGAGTAAGCTAGGGAGTGAGCGTTCCGATTTCAGATCCAGAGCAATTCGCCCAATGAGTCATTGATATTTCGTCGTTGTCAGGCAATTTTCTGAATTTTTGAAAATGTCACTTTTTTGTGAAAATATCCACTAAATGAGGGAATAATATGTGTGAGGGTACCCCAGGAGAGTTCCAAATGTGTGTGGGTAGAATATATATCCCACGGGGGTAAAATTGAACAAAGTTGAAAAAAAATTTTGTTTGTATTTAGTATTTTTTTTGGCGTTTATCAGACTTTCAGATAGGGGAAATGTCATTGAGCGTTCCGATTTCAGTTCCAGAGCGATTCGCCCAATGAGTCCTTGATATTTAGTCATTTTCAGCCAATATTTTGGATTTTTGAAAATTTCACTTTTTTGTGAAAATATCCACTAAATGAGGGAATAATATGTGTGAGGGTACCCCAGGAGAGTTCCAAATGTGTGTGGGAAGAATATATATCACACGGGGTGTAAAATTCCAAAAAGTTGAAAAAAATTTTTTTTTGGACGTAGTTATTTTTCTGGCGTTTATCATACTTTCAGATAGGGGAAATGTCTGTGAGCGTTCCGATTTCAGTTCCAGAGCGATTCACCCAATGAGCCCTTGATATTTCGTCGTTTTCAGCCAATATTTTGGATTTTTGAAAATTTCACTTTTTTGTGAAAATATCCACTAAATGAGGGAATAATATGTGTGAGGGTACCCCAGGAGTGTTCCAAATGTGTGTGGGTAGAATATATATCCCACAGGGGTAAAATTGAAAAAAGTTGAAAAAAAAATTTTTTTCGACTTAGGGCCCCGTCACACTAAGTGATGCAGCAGCGATCCCGACAACGATACGACCTGTCAGGGATCGTTGCTGCATCGCTAATACATCGCTGGTGAGCTGTCAAACAGGCAGGCTCACCAGCGATGAGGGGAGCAGCGATATTGTGGAAAGAATCGTTCCACGATGTCCTGCTCCCGTTACCAGCCTGCTGCAAGCAGGAGCAGGCTGGTAACTATTGTAAACATCGGGTTACTAAGTGAGCGTGTGCCCCTAGCAACCCGCTGTTTACCATGGATACCACTCTGCTACGGTGCGCGGGAGCCTCCGCGCCCCGTAGCAGAGTGGTATCCATGGTAAACAGCGGGTTACTAAGTGCGCGCGTGCCCCTAGTAACCCGATGTTTACCATAGTTACCAGCCAGATCGTTGGTCCCGCTGGTCACACACAGCGATGTGTGCTGGCCAGCGGGAGGCCAACGACCAAAAAATGGTCCAGGACACTTTGCAACGATCAGCGACCTCACAGCAGGGGCCTGATCGTTGCAAAGTGTCACACACAGCGACATCGCTGGTGAGGTCGCTGGTGAGTCACCAAAACCGTGACTCAGCAGCGATATCGCTAGCGATATCGCTATGTGAGACGGGGGCTTTAGTCATTTTTACGGCGTTTATCAGACTTTCAGATAGGGGAAATGTCAGTGAGCGTTCCGATTTCAGTTCCAGAGCTTATCGCACAATGAGTCCTTGATATTTAGTCGTTTTCAGCCAATTTTCTGCATTTTTGAAAATTTCACTTTTTTTGTGAAAATATCCACTAAATGAGGGAATAATATGTGTGAGGGTACCCCAGGAGAGTTCCAAATGTGTGTGGGTAGAATATATATCCCACGGGGGTAAAATTGAAAAAAGTTAAAAAAAAATTTTTTTTGGACTTAGTCATTTTTCCGGCATTTATCAGACTTTCAGATAGGGAGTGAGCGTTCCGATTTCAGTTCCAGAGCGATTCGCCCAGTGAGTCATTGATATTTCGTCGTTGTCAGGCAATTTTCTGAATTTTTGAAAATTTCACTTTTTTGTGAAAATATCCACTAAATGAGGGAATAATATGTGTGAGGGTACCCCGGGAGAGTTCCAAATGTGTGTGGGTAGAATATATATCCCACGGGGTAAAATTGAAAAAGTTGAAAAAATTTTTTTTTTGGACTTAGTCATTTATCCGCCGTTTATCAGACTTTCAGATAGGGGAAATGTCAGTGAGAATTCCGATTTCAGTTCCAGAGCGATTCGCCCAATGAGTCCTTGATATTTAGTCATTTTCAGCCAATATTTTGGATTTTTGAAAATTTCCCTTTTTTGTGAAAATATCCACTAAATGAGGGAATAATATGTGTGAGGGTACCCCAGGAGAGTTCCAAATGTGTGTGGGAAGAATATATATCACACGGGGTGTAAAATTCCAAAAAGTTGAAAAAAATTTTTTTTTGGACGTAGTTATTTTTCTGGCGTTTATCATACTTTCAGATAGGGGAAATGTCTGTGAGCGTTCCGATTTCAGTTCCAGAGCGATTCACCCAATGAGCCCTTGATATTTCGTCGTTTTCAGCCAATATTTTGGATTTTTGAAAATTTCACTTTTTTGTGAAAATATCCACTAAATGAGGGAATAATATGTGTGAGGGTACCCCAGGAGTGTTCCAAATGTGTGTGGGTAGAATATATATCCCACAGGGGTAAAATTGAAAAAAGTTGAAAAAAATTTTTTTTTCGACTTAGGGCCCCGTCACACTAAGTGATGCAGCAGCGATCCCGACAACGATTCAACCTGTCAGGGATCGTTGCTGCATCGCTAATACATCGCTGGTGAGCTGTCAAACAGGCAGGCTCACCAGCGATGAGGGGAACAGCGATATTGTGGAAAGAATCGTTCCACGATGTCCTGCTCCCGTTACCAGCCTGCTGCAAGCAGGAGCAGGCTGGTAACTATTGTAAACATCGGGTTACTAAGTGAGCGTGTGCCCCTAGCAACCCGCTGTTTACCATGGATACCACTCTGCTACGGTGCGCGGGAGCCTCCGCGCACCGTAGCAGAGTGGTATCCATGGTAAACAGCGGGTTACTAAGTGCGCGCGTGCCCCTAGTAACCCGATGTTTACCATAGTTACCAGCCAGATCGTTGGTCCCGCTGGTCACACACAGCGATGTGTGCTGGCCAGCGGGAGGCCAACGACCAAAAAATGGTCCAGGACACTTTGAAACGATCAGCGACCTCACAGCAGGGGCCTGATCGTTGCAAAGTGTCACACACAGCGACATCGCTGGTGAGGTCGCTGGTGAGTCACCAAAACCGTGACTCAGCAGCGATATCGCTAGCGATATCGCTATGTGAGACGGGGGCTTTAGTCATTTTTACGGCGTTTATCAGACTTTCAGATAGGGGAAATGTCAGTGAGCGTTCCGATTTCAGTTCCAGAGCTTATCGCACAATGAGTCCTTGATATTTAGTCGTTTTCAGCCAATTTTCTGCATTTTTGAAAATTTCACTTTTTTTGTGAAAATATCCACTAAATGAGGGAATAATATGTGTGAGGGTACCCCAGGAGAGTTCCAAATGTGTGTGGGTAGAATATATATCCTACGGGGGTAAAATTGAAAAAAGTTTTAAAAAATTTTTTTTTGGACTTGCTCATTTTTCCGGCGTTTCATAGACTTTCAGATAGGGGAGATGTCAGTGAGCGTTCCGATTTCAGTTCCAGAGCAGATCGCACAATGAGTCCTTGATATTTAGTCGTTTTCAGCCAATATTTTGGATTTTTGAAAATGTCACTTTTTTGTGAAAATATCCACTAAATGAGGGAATAATATGTGTGAGGGTACCCCAGGAGAGTTCCAAATGTGTGTGGGTAGAATATATATCCCACTAGGTAAAATTGAAAAAGGTTGAAAAAAAAATTTTTGGGACTTATTAATTTTTCCGACGTTTATCAGCCTTTCAGAAAGGGCAAATGTCAGTGAGCGTTTCGATTTCAGTTCCAGAGCGATTCGCCCAATGAGTCCTGGATATTTAGTCGTTTTCAGCCAATATTTTTGATTTTTGAAAATTTCACTTTTTTTGTGAAAATATCCACTAAATGAGGGAATAATATGTGTGAGGGTAACCCAGGAGAATTCCAAATGTGTGTGGATAGAATATATATCCCATGGGGGTAAAATTGAAAAAAGTTGAAAAAAAATTTTTTTGGGACCTATTCATTTTTCCGACATTTATCAGACTTTCAGATAGGGGAAATGTCAGTGAGAATTCTGATTTCAGTTCCAGAGCGATTCGTGCAATGAGTCCTTGATATTTAGTCGTTTTCAGCCAATTTTCAGGATTTTTGAAAATTTCACTTTTTTGTGAAAATATCCACTAAATGAGAGAATAATATGTGTGAGGGTACCCCAGGAGAGTTCCAAATATGTGTGGGTAGAATATATATCCCACAGGGTTAAAATTGAAAAAAGTTGAAAAAAATTTTTTTTTTGCACTTAGTCATTTTTCCAGCGTTGATCAGACTTTCAGATAGGGGAAATGTCAGTGAGCGTTCCGATTTCAGTTCCAGAGCATATCGCACAATGAGTCCTTGATATTTAGTCGTTTTCAGCCAATATTTTGGATTTTTGAAAATTTCTCTTTTTTGTGAAAATATCCACTAAATGAGGGAATAATATGTGTGAGGAAACCCCAGGAGAGTTCCAAATGTGTGTGGGTAGAATATATATCTCACGGGGGTAAAATTGAAAAAAGTTGAAAAAAATTTTTTTGGGGACTTATTCATTTTTCCGACGTTTATCAGACTTTCAGATAGGGGAAATGTCAGTGAGAATTCCGATTTCAGTTCCAGAGCGATTCGCGCAATGAGTCCTTGATATTTAGTCGTTTTCAGCCAATTTTCAGGATTTTTGAAAATTTAACTTTTTTGTGAAAATATCCACTAAATGAGGGAATAATATGTGTGAGGGTACCCCAGGAGAGTTCCAAATGTGTGTGGGTAGAATATATATCCCACTAGGTGAAATTGAAAAAAGTTGAAAAAAAATTTTTGGGGGACTTATTAATTTTTCCGACGTTTATCAGACTTTCAGATAGGGCAAATGTCAGTGAGCGTTCCGCTTTCAGTTCCAGAGCGATTCGCCCAATGAGTCCTGGATATTTAATCATTTTCAGCCAATATTTTGGATTTTTGAAAATTTCAGTTTTTTGTGAAAATATCCACTAAATGAGGGAATAATATGTGTGAGGGTACCCCAGGAGAGTTCAAAATGTGTGTGGGTAGAATATATATCCCACGGGGGTAAAATTGAAAAAAGTTGAATAAATTTTTTTTTTGGACTTACTAATTTTTCCGGCGTTTATCAGACTTTCAGATATTGGAAATGTCAGTGAGAATTCCGATTTCAGTTAAAGAGCGATTCGCCCAATGAGTCCTTGATATTTAGTCGTTTTCAGCCAATTTTCTGGATTTTTGAAAATTTCACTTTTTTGTGAAAATATCCACTAAATGAGGGAATAATATGTGTGAGGGTACCCCAGGAGAGTTCCAAATGTGTGTGGGTAGAATATATATCCCACGGGGGTAAAATTGAAAAAAGTTGAAAAAATTTTTTTTTGGGCTTAGTCATTTTTTCTGCATTCATCAGACTTTCAGATAGGGGAAATGTCAGTGAGCATTCCGATTTCAGTTCCAGAGTGGTTTGCCCAATGAGTCCTTGATATTTAGTAGTTTTCAGCCTATTTTCTGGATTTTTGAAAATTTCACTTTTTTGTGAAAATATCCACTAAATGAGGGAATAATATGTGTGAGGGTACCCCAGGAGAGTTCCAAATGTGTGTGGGTAGAACATATATCCCACGGGGTAAAATTTAAAAAAGTTGAAAAAATTTTTTTTTTGGACTTAGTCATTTTTCCGGCGTTTATCAGAGTTTCAGATAGGGGAAATGTCAGTGAGCGTTCCGATTTTAGTTCCAGGGCAGATCGCACAATGAGTCCTTGATATTTAGTCGTTTTCAGCTGATTTTTAGGATTTTTGAAAATTTCACTTTTTTGTGAAAATGTCCACTAAATGAGGGAATAATATGGGTGAGGGTACCCCAGGAGAGTTCCAAATGTGTGTGGGTAAAATATATATCCCACGGGGGTAAAATTGAAAAAAGTTGAAAAAAATTTTTTTTGGGCTTAGTCATTTTTTCTGCATTCATCAGACTTTCAGATAGGGGAAATGTCAGTGAGCGTTCCGATTTCAGTTCCAGAGTGGTTTGCCCAATGAGTCCTTGATATTTAGTAGTTTTCAGCCAATTTTCTGGATTTTTGAAAATTTCACTTCTTTGTGAAAATATCCACTAAATGAGGGAATAATATGTGTGAGGGTACCCCAGGAGAGATCCAAATGTGTGTGGGTAGAACATATATCCCACGGGGTAAAATTGAAAAAAGTTGAAAAAAATTTTTTTTTGGACTTAGTCATTTTTCCGGCGTTTATCAGACTTTCAGATAGGGGAAATGTCAGTGAGCATTCCGATTTCAATTCCAGAGCACATAGCACAATGAGTCCTTGATATGTAGTCGTTTTCAGCCAATATTTTGGATTTTTGAAAATTTCACTTTTTTGTGAAAATATCCACTAAATGAGGGAATAATATGTGTGAGGGTACCCCAGGAGAGTTCCAAATGTGTGTGGGTAGAATATATATCCCATGGGGGTCAAATTGAAAAAAGTTGAAAAATTTTTTTTTTTTGACTTAGTCATGTTTCCAACGTTTATCAGAATTGCAGATAGGGGAAATGTCAGTGAGCGTTCCGATTTCAGTTCAAGAGCATATCGCAAAATGAGTCCTTGATACTTAGTCGTTTTCAGCCAATATTTTGGATTTTTCAAAATTTCACTTTTTTGTGAAAATATCCACTAAATGAGGGAATAATATGTGTGAGGGTACCCCTGGAGAGTTCCAAATGTGTGTGGGTAGAATATATATCCCACGGGGGTAAAATTTTAAAAAGTTGAAAAAAATTTTTTTTTGGACTTAGTCATTTTTCCGGCGTTTATCAGACTTTCAGATAGGGCAAATGTCAATGAGCGTTCCGATTTCAGTTCCAGAGTGATTCGCCCAATGAGTCCTGGATATTTAGTCGTTTTCAGCCAATATTTTGGATTTTTGAAAATGTCACTTTTTTGTGAAAATATCCACTAAATGAGGGAATAATATGTGTGAGGGTACCCCAGGAGAGTTCCAAACATGTGTGGGTAGAATATATATCCCTCAGGGGTAAAATTGAAAAAAGTTTAAAAAATATTTTTTTTTGGACTTACTCATTTTTCCGGCGTTTAACAGACTTTCAGATAGGGGAAATGTCAGTGAGCGTTCCGATTTCAGTTCCAGAGCATATCGCACAATGAGTCCTTGATATTTACTCGTTTTCAGCCAATATTTTGGATTTTTCAAAATTTCACTTTTTTGTGAAAATATCCACTAAATGAGGGAATAATATGTGTGAGGGTACCCCAGGAGAGTTCCAAATGTGTGTGGGTAGAATATATATCCCACGGGGGTAAAATTGAAAAAAGTTGAAAAAAATTTTTTTTTTGGACTTAGTCATTTTTCCGGCGTTTTTCAGACTTTCAGATAGGGCAAATGTCAATGAGCATTCCGATTTCAGTTCCAGAGCGATTCGCTCAATGTGTCCTGGATATTTAGTCGTTTTCATCCTTTTTTCTGGATTTTTGAAAATTTCACTTTTTTGTGAAAATATCCACTAAATGAGGAAATAATATGTCTGAGGGTACCCAAGGAGAGTTCCAAATGTGTGTGGGTAGAATATATATCCCACAGGGTAAAATTGAAAAAAGTTGAAAAAATGTTTTTTTTGGATTTAGTCATTTTTCCGGCGTTTATCAGACTTTCAGATAGGGCAAATGTCAGTGAGCGTTCCGATTTCAGTTCCAGAGCGATTCGCCCAATGAGTCCTTGATATTTAGTCGTTTTCAGCCAATATTTTAGATTTTTGAAAATTTCACTTTTTTGTGAAAATATCCACTAAATGAGGGAATAATATATGTGAGGGTACCCCAGGAGAGTTACAAATGTGTGTGGGTAGAATATATATCCCATGGGGGTAAAATTGAAAAAAGTTGAAAAAAAATTTTTTTTGATCTTAGTCATTTTTCCGGCGTTTATCAGACTTTCAGATAGGGGAAATGTCAGTGAGCGTTCCGATTTCAGTTCCAAAGCGATTCACCCAATGAGTCCTTGATATTTAGTCGTTTTCAGCCAATTTTCTGGATTTTTGAAAATTTTACTTTTTTGTGAAAATATCCACTAAATGAGGGAATAATATGTGTGAGGGTACCCCAGGAGAGTTCCAAATGAGTGTGGGTAGAATATATATCCCACAGGGGTAACATTGAAAAGAGTTTAAAAAATATTTTTTTTGGACTTAGTCATTTTTCCGGCGTTTAACAGACTTTCAGATAGGGGAAATGTCAGTGAGCGTTCCGATTTCAATTCCAGAGCAGATAGCACAATGAGTCCTTGATATTTAGTCGTTTTCAGCCAATATTTTGGATTTTTCAAAATTTCACTTTTTTGTGAAAATATCCACTAAATGAGGGAATAATATGTGTGAGGGTACCCCAGAAGAGTTCCAAATGTGTGTGGGCAGAATATATATCCCATGGGGGTAAAATTGAAAAAAGTTGAAAAAAAATTTTTTTGGGACTAAGTCATTTTTCCGGCGTTTATCAGACTTTCAGATAGGGGAAATGTCAGTGAGAATTCCGATTTCAGTTCCAGAGCGATTCGCCCAGTGAGTCCTTGATATTTAGTCGTTTTCAGCCAATTTTCTGGATTTTTGAAAATTTTACTTTTTTGTGAAAATATCCACTAAATGAGGGAATAATATGTGTGAGGGTACCCCAGGAGAGTTCCAAACGTGTGTGGGTAGAATATATATCCCACAGGGGTAAAATTGAAAAAAGTTTAAAAAATATTTTTTTTGGACTTACTCATTTTTCAGGCGTTTAACAGACATTCAGATAGGGGAAATGTCAGTGAGCGTTCCGATTTCAATTCCAGAGCAGATAGCACAATGAGTCCTTGATATTTAGTCGTTTTCAGCCAATATTTTGGATTTTTGAAAATTTCACTTTTTTGTGAAAATATCCACTAAATGAGGGAATAATATGTGTGAGGGTACCCCAGGAGAGTTCCAAATGTGTGTGGGTAGAATATATATCCCATGGGGGTAAAATTGAATAAAGTTGAAAAATTTTTTTTATGGGACTTAGTCATTTTTCCGGCGTTTATCAGACTTTCAGATAGGGGAAATGTCAGTGAGCATTCCGATTTCAGTTCAAGAGCATATCGCAAAATGAGTCCTTGATACTTAGTCGTTTTCAGCCAATATTTTGGATTTTTCAAAATTTCACTTTTTTGTGAAAATATCCACTAAATGAGGGAATAATATGTGTGAGGGTACCCCTGGAGAGTTCCAAATGTGTGTGGGTAGAATATATATCCCACGGGGGTAAAATTTTAAAAAGTTGAAAAAAATTTTTTTTTGGACTTAGTCATTTTTCCGGCGTTTATCAGACTTTCAGATAGGGCAAATGTCAATGAGCATTCCGATTTCAGTTCCAGAGTGATTCGCCCAATGAGTCCTGGATATTTAGTCGTTTTCAGCCAATATTTTGGATTTTTGAAAATGTCACTTTTTTGTGAAAATATCCACTAAATGAGGGAATAATATGTGTGAGGGTACCCCAGGAGAGTTCCAAACATGTGTGGGTAGAATATATATCCCTCAGGGGTAAAATTGAAAAAAGTTTAAAAAATATTTTTTTTGGACTTACTCATTTTTCCGGCGTTTAACAGACTTTCAGATAGGGGAAATGTCAGTGAGCGTTCCGATTTCAGTTCCAGAGCATATCGCACAATGAGTCCTTGATATTTAGTCGTTTTCAGCCAATATTTTGGATTTTTCAAAATTTCACTTTTTTGTGAAAATATCCACTAAATGAGGGAATAATATGTGTGAGGGTACCCCAGGAGAGTTCCAAATGTGTGTGGGTAGAATATATATCCTACGGGGGTAAAATTGAAAAAAGTTGAAAAAAATTTTTTTTTTGGACTTAGTCATTTTTCCGGCGTTTTTCAGACTTTCAGATAGGGCAAATGTCAATGAGCATTCCGATTTCAGTTCCAGAGCGATTCGCTCAATGTGTCCTGGATATTTAGTCGTTTTCATCCTTTTTTCTGGATTTTTGAAAATTTCACTTTTTTGTGAAAATATCCACTAAATGAGGAAATAATATGTCTGAGGGTACCCAAGGAGAGTTCCAAATGTGTGTGGGTAGAATATATATCCCACAGGGTAAAATTGAAAAAAGTTGAAAAAATGTTTTTTTTGGACTTAGTCATTTTTCTGTCATTTATCATACTTTCAGATAGGGCAAATGTCAGTGAGCGTTCCGATTTAAGTTCCAGAGCGATTCGCCCAATGAGTCCTTGATATTTGGTAATTTTCAGCCTTTTATCTGGATTTTTGAAAATTTCTCTTTTTTGTGAAAATATCCACTAAATGAGGAAATAATATGTGTGAGGGTACACTAGGAGAGTTCCAAATGTGTGTGGGTGTAATATATATCTGACAGGGGTAAAACTGAAAAAAGTTTAAAAAAATTTTTTTTTTACTTAGTCATTTTTCCGGCGTTTATCAGACTTTCAGATAGGGGAAATGTCAGTGAGCGTTCTGATTTCAGTTCCAGAGCAATTTGCCCAATGAGCCCTTGATATTTAGTCGTTTTCAGCCAATATTTTGGATTTTTGAAAATTTCACTTTTTTTGTGAAAATATCCACTAAATGAGGAAATAATATGTCTGAGGGTACTCCATGAGAGTTCCAAATGTGTGTGGGTAGAATATATATCCCACAGGGTAAAATTGAAAAAAGTTGAAAAAATGTTTTTTTTGGACTTAGTCATTTTTCCGGCATTTATCAGACTTTCAGATAGGGGAAATGTCAGTGAGCATTCTGATTTCAGTTCCAGAGCAATTCGCCAAATGAGTACTTGATATTTAGTCGTTTTCAGCCAATTTTCTGGATTTTTGAAAATTTCACTTTTTTGTGAAAATATCCACTAAATGAGGGAATAATATGTGTGAGGGTACCCCAGGAGAGTTCCAAATGTGTGTATGTAGAATATAGATCCCACAGGGGTAAAATTGAAAAAAGTTGAAAAAATGTTTTTTTGAACTTAGTTATTTTTCCGGCGTTTATCAGACTTTCAGATAGGGGAAATGTCAGTGAGCGTTCCAATTTCAGTTCCAGAGCGATTCGCCCAATGAGTCCTTGATATTTGGTCATTTTCAGCCTTTTATCTGGATTTTTGAAAATTTTACTTTTTTGTGAAAATATCCACTAAATGAGGAAATAATATGTGTGAGGGTACCCCAGGAGAGTTCCAATTGTGTGTGTGTAGAATATATATCCCACAGGGTAAAATTGAAAAAAGTTGAAAAAATGTTTTTTTGAACTTAGTAATTTTTCCGGCGTTTATCAGACTTTCAGATAGGGGAAATGTCAGTGAGCGTTACGATTTCAGTTCCAAAGCGAGTCGCCCAATGAGTCCTTGATATTTAATCATTTTCAGCCTTTTTTCTGGATTTTTGAATATTTCACTTTTTGTGGGAAAATATCCACTAAATGAGGGAATAATATGTTTTAGGGTACCCCAGGAGAGTTCCAAATGTATGTGGGTAGAATATATATCTGACGGGGTTAAAATTGAAAAAAGTTGAAAAAATGTTTTTTTTGGACTTAGTCATTTTTCCGGCATTTATCAGACTTTCAGATAGGGGAAATGTCAGTGAGCATTCTGATTTCAGTTCCAGAGCAATTCGCCAAATGAGTACTTGATATTTAGTCGTTTTCAGCCAATTTTCTGGATTTTTGAAAATTTCACTTTTTTGTGAAAATATCCACTAAATGAGGGAATAATATGTGTGAGGGTACCCCAGGAGAGTTCCAAATGTGTGTATGTAGAATATAGATCCCACAGGGGTAAAATTGAAAAAAGTTGAAAAAATGTTTTTTTGAACTTAGTTATTTTTCCGGCGTTTATCAGACTTTCAGATAGGGGAAATGTCAGTGAGCGTTCCGATTTCAGTTCCAGAGCGATTCGCCCAATGAGTCCTTGATATTTGGTCATTTTCAGCCTTTTATCTGGATTTTTGAAAATTTTACTTTTTTGTGAAAATATCCACTAAATGAGGAAATAATATGTGTGAGGGTACCCCAGGAGAGTTCCAATTGTGTGTGTGTAGAATATATATCCCACAGGGTAAAATTGAAAAAAGTTGAAAAAATGTTTTTTTGAACTTAGTAATTTTTCCGGCGTTTATCAGACTTTCAGATAGGGGAAATGTCAGTGAGCGTTACGATTTCAGTTCCAAAGCGAGTCGCCCAATGAGTCCTTGATATTTAATCATTTTCAGCCTTTTTTCTGGATTTTTGAATATTTCACTTTTTGTGGGAAAATATCCACTAAATGAGGGAATAATATGTTTTAGGGTACCCCAGGAGAGTTCCAAATGTATGTGGGTAGAATATATATCTGACGGGGTTAAAATTGAAAAAAGTTGAAAAAAATTTTTTTTGGACTTAGTCATTTTTCCGGCGTTTATCAGACTTTCAGATAGGGCAAATGTTCAGTGAGTGTTCCAATTTCAGTTCCAGAGCGATTCACCCAATGAGTCCTTGATATTTAGTCGTTTTCAGCCAATATTTTGGATTTTTGAGAATTTCACTTTTTTTTTAAAATATCCACTAAATGAGGGAATAATATGTGTGAGGGTACCCCAGGAGAGTTCCAAATGTGTGTGGGTAGAATATATATCCCACGGGGGTAAAATTGAAAAAAGTTGAAAAAAAATTTTTTTTGGACTTAGTCATTTTTCCGGCGTTTATCAGACTTTCAGATAGGGCAAATGTTCAGTGAGCGTTCCGATTTCAGTTCCAAAGCGATTCACCCAATGAGTCCTTGATAATTAGTCGTTTTCAGGCAATTTTCTGGATTTTTGAAAATTTTACTTTTTTGTGAAAATATCCACTAAATGAGGGAATAATATGTGTGAGGGTACCCCAGGAGAGTTCCAAACGTGTGTGGGTAGAATATATATCCCACAAGGGTAAAATTGAAAAAAGTTTAAAAAATATTTTTTTTGGACTTAGTCATTTTTCCAGCGTTTATCAGACTTTCAGATAAGGGAAATGTCAGTTAGCGTTCCGATTTTAGTTCCAGAGCATATCACACAATGAGTCCTTGATATTTAGTCGTTTTCAGCCAATTTTGGATTTTTCAAAATTTTACTTTTTTGTGAAAATATCCACTAAATGAGAGAATAATATGTGTGAGGGTACCCCAGGAGAGTTCCAAATGTGTGTGGGTAGAATATATATCCCACGGGGGTAAAATTGAAAAAAGTTGAAAACATTTTTTTTTTTGGACTTAGTCATTTTTCCGGCGTTTATCAGACTTTCAGATAGGGCAAATGTCAGTGAGCGTTCTGATTTCAGTTCCAGAGCGATTCGCCCAATGAGTCCTTGATATTTGGTCATTTTCAGCCTTTTATCTGGATTTTTGAAAATTTCTCTTTTTTGTGAAAATATCCACTAAATGAGGAAATAATATGTCTGAGGGTACCCCAGGAGAGTTCCAAATGTGTGTGGGTAGAATATATATCCCACGAGGGTAAATTTGAAAAAAGTTGAAAACATTTTTTTTTTGGACTTAGTCATTTTTCCGACGTTTATCAGACTTTCAGATAGGGGAAATGTCAGTGAGCGTTCCGATTTCAGTTCCAGAGCAATTCGCCCAATGAGTCATTGATATTTAGTCGTTTTCAGCCAATATTTTGGATTTTTGAAAATTTCACTTTCTTGTGAAAATATCCACTAAATGAGGAAGTAATATGTCTGAGGGTACCCCAGCAGAGTTCCAAATGTGTGTGGGTAGAATATATATCCCACAGGGTAAAATTGAAAAAAGTTGAAAAAATGTTTTTTTGAACTTAGTCATTTTTCCGGCGTTTATCAGACTTTCAGATAGGGGAAATGTCAGTGAGCATTCCGATTTCAGTTCCAGAGCGATTCGCCGAAAGAGTCCTTGATATTTATTTGTTTTCAGCCAATTTTCTGGATTTTTGAAAATTTCACTTTTTTGTGAAAATATCCACTAAATGAGGGAATAATATGTGTGAGGGTACCCCAGGAGAGTTCCAAATGTGTGTATGTAGAATATATATCCCACGGGGGTAAAATTGAAAAAAGTTGAGAAAATTTTTTTTTTGGACTTAGTCATTTTTCCGGCGTTTATCAGTCTTTCAGATAAGGGAAATGTCAGTGAGCATTCAGATTTCAGTTCCAAAGTGATTCGCCCAATGAGTCCTTGATATTTAATCATTTTCAGCCTTTTATCTGGATTTTTGAAAGTTTCACTTTTTTGTGAAAATATCCACTAAATGAGGGAATAATATGTGTGAGGGTACCCCAGGAGAGTTCCAATTGTGTGTGTGTAGAATATATATCCCTCAGGGTAAAATTGAAAAAAGTTGAAAAAATGTTTTTTTTGGACTTAGTCATTTTTCTGGCATTTATCATACTTTCAGATAGGGGAAATGTCAGTGAGTGTTCCAATTTCAGTTCCAGAGCGATTCACCCAATGAGTCCTTGATATTTAGTCGTTTTCAGACAATATTTTGGATTTTTGAAAATTTCACTTTTTTGTGAAAATATCCACTAAATTAGGGAATAATATGTGTGAGGGTACCACAGGAGAGTTCCAAATGTGTGTAGGTAGAATATATATCCCACAGGGTAAAATTGAAAAAAGTTGAAAAAATGTTTTTTTGAACTTAGTCATTTTTCCGGCGTTTATCAGTCTTTCAGATAACGGAAATGTCAGTGAGCATTCCGATTTCAGTTCCAAAGCGATTCGCCCAATGAGTCCTTGATATTTAGTCATTTTCAGACTTTTTTCTGGATTTTTGAAAATTTCACTTTTTTGTGAAAATATCCACTAAATGAGGAAATAATATGTCTGAGGGTACCCCAGCAGAGTTCCAAATGTGTTTGGGTAGAATATATATCCCACAGGGTAAAATTGAAAAAAGTTGAAAAAATGTTTTTTTGACCTTAGTCATTTTTCCGGCGTTTATCAGACTTTCAGATAAGGGAAATGTCGGTGAGCGTTCCGATTTCAGTTCCAGAGCGATTCGCCCAATGAGTCCTTGATATTTAGTCGTTTTCAGCCAATTTTCTTGATTTTTCAAAATTTCTCTTTTTTGTGAAAATATCCACTAAATGAGGGAATGATATGTGTGTGGGTAGAATATATATCCCACGAGGGTAAATTTGAAAAAAGTTGAAAAATTTTTTTTTTTCGACTTAGTCATTTTTCCGGCGTTTATCAGACTTTCAGATAGGGGAAATGTCAGTGAGCGTTCCGATTTCAGTTCCAAAGCGATTCGCCCAATGTGTCCTTGATATTTAGTCATTTTCAGACTTTTTTCTGGATTTTTGAAAATTTCACTTTTTTGTGAAAATATCCACTAAATGAGGAAATAATATGTGTGAGGGTACCACAGGAGAGTTCCAAATGTGTGTGGGTAGAATATATATCCCACAGGGTAAAATTGAAAAAAGTGGAAAAAAATTTTTTTTTGAACTTAGTCATTTTTCCGGCGTTTATCAGACTTTCAGATAGGGGAAATGTCAGGGAGCATTCAGATTTCAGTTCCAAAGCGATTCGCCCAATGAGTCCTTGATATTTAATCATTTTCAGCCTTTTCTCTGGATTTTTTAAAATTTCACTTTTTTGTGAAAATATCCACTAAATGAGGAAATAATATGTCTGAGGGTACCCCAGCAGAGTTCCAAATGTGTGTGGGTAGAATACATATCCCACAGGGTAAAATTGAAAAAAGTTGAAAAAATTTTTTTTTTGGACTTAGTCATTTTTCCGGCGTTTATCAGACTTTCAGATAGGGCAAATGTCAGTGAGCATTCCGATTTCAGTTCCAGAGTGATTCGCCCAATGAGTCATTGATATTTAGTCGTTTTCAGCCAATATTTTGGATTTTTGAAAATTTCACTTTTTTGTGAAAATATCCACTAAATTAGGGAATAATATGTGTGAGGGTACCACAGGAGAGTTCCAAATGTGTGTGGGTAGAATATATATCCCACGGAGGTAAAATTGAAAAAAGATTAAAAAATTTTTTTTTTGCACTTAGTCATTTTTCCGGCGTTTATCAGACTTTCAGAAAGGGGAAATGTCAGTGAGTATTCCGATTTCAGTTCCAGAGCGATTCGACGAAAGAGTCCTTGATGTTTAGTCGTTTTCAGCCAATTTTCTGGATTTTTGAAAATGTCACTTTTTTGTGAAAATATCCACTAAATGAGGGAATAATATGTGTGAGGGTACCCCAGGAGAGTTCCAATTGTGTGTGTGTAGAATATATATCCCACGGGGGTAAAATTGAAAAAAGTTGAAAAAATGTTTTCTTGAACTTAGTCATTTTTCCGGCGTTTATCAGACTTTCAGATAGGGCAAATGTCAGTGAGCGTTCCGATTTCAGTTCCAGAGTGATTCGCCCAATGAGTCATTGATATTTAGTCGTTTTCAGCCAATATTTTGGATTTTTGAAAATTTCACTTTTTTGTGAAAATATCCACTAAATTAGGGAATAATATGTGTGATGGTACCACAGGAGAGTTCCAAATGTGTGTGGGTAGAATATATAACCCACGGGGGTAAAATTGAAAAAAGTTAAAAATTTTTTTTTTTTTGACTTAGTCATTTTTCCGGCATTTATCAGACTTTCAGATAAGGGAAATGTCAATGAGCATTCCGATTTCAGTTCCAGAGCGATTCGCCGAAAGAGTCCTTGATATTTCGACGTTTTAGCCAATTTTCTGGATTTTTGAAAATTTCACTTTTTTGTGAAAATATCCACTAAATGAGGAAATAATATGTCTGAGGGTACCCCAGGAGAGTTCCAAATGTGTGTGGGTAGAATATATATCCCACGGAGGTAAAATTGAAAAAAGTTGAAAACATTTTTTTTTGGACTTAGTCATTTTTCCGGCATTTATCAGACTTTCAGATAGGGCAAATGTCAGTGAGCGTTCCGATTTCAGTTCCAGAGCGATTCGCCCAATGAGTCCTTGATATTTAGTCGTTTTCAGTCAATATTTTCGATTTTTGAAAATGTCACTTTTTTGTGAAAATATCCACTAAATGAGGGAATAATATGTGTGAGGGTACCCCAGGAGAGTTCCAAATGTGTGTGGGTAGAATATATATCCCACGGGGGTAAAATTGAAAAAAGTTGAAAAAATTATTTTTTTTGGACTTAGTCATTTTTCCCGCGTTTATCAGTCTTTCAAATAGGGGAAATGTCAGTGAGCATTCCGATTTCAGTTCCAAAGCGATTCGCCCAATGAGTCCTTGATATTTAGTAATTTTCAGCCTTTTTTCTGGATTTTTGAAAATTTCACTTTTTTGTGAAAATATATCCACTAAATGAGGAAATAATATGTCTGAGGGTACCCCAGGAGAGTTCCAAATGTGTGTGCGTAGAATATATATCCCACAATGTAAAATTGAAAAAAGTTGAAAACATTTTTTTTTGGACTTAGTCATTTTTCCGGCGTTTATCAGACTTTCAGATAGGGCAAATGTCAGTGAGCGTTCCGATTTCATTTCCAGAGCGATTCGCCCAATGAGACCTTGATATTTAGTCGTTTTCAGCCAATATTTTGGATTTTTGAAAATGTCTCTTTTTTGTGAAAATATCCACTAAATGAGGGAATAATATGTGTGAGGGTACCCCAGGAGAGTTCCAAATGTGTGTGGGTAGAATATATATCCCACGGAGGTAAAATTGAAAAAAGTTTAAAAATTTTTTTTTTTGGACTTAGTCATTTTTCCGGCGTTTATCAGTCTTTCAGATAGGGGAAATGTCAGTGAGCATTCCGATTTCAGTTCCAAAGCGATTCGCCCAATGGGTCCTTGATATTTAGTCGTTTTCAGCCAATATTTTGGATTTTTGAAAATGTCACTTTTTTGTGAAAATATCCACTAAATGAGGGAATAATATGTGTGAGGGTACCCCAGGAGAGTTCCAAATGTGTGTGGGTAGAATATATATCCCACGGAGGTAAAATTGAAAAAAGTTTAAAACATTTTTTTTTTGGACTTACCGTATATTCCGGCGTATAAGACGACCTGGTGTATAAGACGACCCCCCTACTTTCCTGTTAAAATATAGAGTTTAGGATATATTCACCGTATAAGACTACCCCTTTTCCAACGCATACCAAACACCGGTAAAAATTAAAAAAAAAACAGATTTGAATTTAACATGGTCCTTTTTTAATTTAAATTCTTATGACATGCAGGTATATAGCAGGAAAACTGTCACTCATAAACATATTAAAATAGGGGGGACCCCACGTCATTTTTTGGGGGGGTCCCCCATTCTAATAGCTAGTAAAGGCTAGGTGTTCAGCTGGGTGCTGATACTAGTAGCCTGGGAAGCTCCGTGGGTATTACCCCCTTCCCAGACTTCAAATATCTGCCCCAGCCGTCTGCTTAACCTCCGCTAGAGACTATAATGATGGTGGATCCCATGCCAATTTTCTTTTTAAAAAATCCTTTATTTTAACACTAAATGACAATTGAGGGGTTAATAAAGATGCAGTCCCTAAATTATTATTAATTTTGTAATTAATTTTTCCCAAAAATGTTGACGTGGGCTTCGCCATATTTTTGTGTCCAGCCAGGTACAGCAGGCAGGAACGGGCTGCCCCCAACCACCAGCTGCCTATTTGTACCTGGCCGGACACAACAATATAGGGAAGCCCTTTTT